>NC_052640.1:12022500-17022500 GCF_016161935.1 Mauremys reevesii | reverse complement strand
TTATGTCTCAGTAACAACATAGTACATGCAGCCACTTACTTTGATTAACTTAGAGGAGAGCTTTAGCTGTGACTGAAACACTAAAAAGTGCCGACTGTGCAACTGAAATGCAATTCCAGCAAATATTCTACTTTAATATTAACCAACACCACACTAATCCTAGACTTTAAATTCTGTCAGTTTGGTGTAAGGCCACTTACCCAGTGTGGAAGGTAACAAATGCCTTCATCAGCCACAAATTCTAGCACACCACAATGCGTCATTCGATCTGAATTTTTATTAGTCAGCTTAAATAACATAGGGTACGTAATGTTAAGTCGACCTGGCAGAAGGGGAAAAAGATACAATTTGTTATAAAACTCATGGCACATTTATAAAAGTTGCAGAGACTAAACATTAGCAGGAAACTGAGCCAATATCCTGGCAAACACACCAAATTATTTGCAACCATCAAAAAAATAAAGGCTGATCATTTCATTAATGTAAGTGTTGATACTTACATTAATGTAAGTGTCAAGTAGCTGCTAGAAAGCTCAGACTGTCAGCCTAGCACCTGAACTGTGCATAGATAAGGGAAAATTAAACCCTTTGACAAACAAAATATGTTAAAAGAACAAACAACATACAATGTTTACCCTCAATATCGATTTTCCTGGTATATCTTGATTTAAACCACATCTTAATGGATACATAAAGCACTTTTTGATGTTTGCCTACACATATATACAGCACAATATTTCTAGTGTTCTTACAGTAGAATAAACATTACTTACTGAGTTGATCCAAGGCAGATGGTGGCATAATTACTGCAGAAATTAATCAGAAAGTTACAGTAAGATTAGGAACATCATGGCTATGGAAAGCAAATGCAGTGTACAGTTTTATCATTCCTTCTTGGCAGACAGCATTTTACCCTGGTTCCGACTTTGTGAGCTACAAAATCTATTGGAATCAATCAATGTAGACAAACAATATCTGGTAGTTTTAATTCAAAATGTAGATTCTGAGTGGGCCAAATGCGATAAGTTAGAAAGTTTTACACAACCTAACAAAAATGTTTCCCAAAAGTCATTTTATTTGGTTATAGTTAAACAGCCAAAGTGCTGACAACTCAAACACAGCATTGGACTAACATATGGGAGCCTGAAAGTGGAGCGGACAAATCTATTCTCCTTATTCAAGCTGAGTGAAGCCTAAAGAGGAAGAAAAAACATATATGGGGAGGACAGCAGATTTTTAAATCTTATTTGCTTAAATGGCTTATTTTATTAGTGACAGGTAAAGCCATTTGTTTTTAAAAATAATGGGCCTTCTAATTTACTTGTAGATAAATCAGGAACTCCAACATCAATTAAACAATATTAAAGTGAGAAGAGTATTTATTTAATCTGAGAGTGCCCCTTTAACTCAAGTCACAAAGCCATCAATATGTTTGTGGCCTTATACTGTTTCTGCAACCACCTGCCATAAACAATACTACTGAACATTCACATATAGCATTCAACAGTGTATTATTCAAAATAAAACATGCACATACTCTTCCCGCCTTTCTCCACATCTGACCTGTCATTAGGTCCTGCAAGCATGGACACTGAGAAGCAACGATACTGGGTTGAGAAGCGGTTCTGGAAAACCCGGGGGATTGGATGATCAAACATATTAAAAGAAAACTGGGGGAGGAAAAATGACAGTGTGTTAGCAAACATCGATCCACTTTACTAAGACACTTGCAGACTAAGATTTTCAGGAGGTTGTTCTCCAATGCAATCATTGTAATCAATGCTGTGTGCTTATTTTTCCGAATATAAATATGGTTTAGGTTTGATATATATGTATCAATGAAACACATAAAATAAGAAAGTGAAAATTCATCTGTAATTTACCACAACAATCAACTTTGACTGATTCTACAAACTGTAGAACGGACATGGACTTCAATATGAAGTAAGCATACACATCCTAAAAAACATTTATTTGCACAGTGCTGCAGCGAGTGTACAGTACAGATTATTAATTTAAATTCAACAAGGAATACAAGTGATTGTCATTTCTTTAACTCTTCAGCACAGGACAAGAGATATTCAACACAGGGGTGGCAGAAGGATATTTTTGTACCTTGCACTTTTATTTTAATGATTAAAGAGATGACAGTGCACATAGCCTATGGATAAACACAGACTGAAGTCTTCATCATCGCTGAGAGAGAATCATTCCTAGGTATCCAATGGGGTAGCATCCTCACTTGTAAACCAAAGGCCGGGGAGAACGCTGAGTCAGCGCCTCCCATGAAATGCCCAGGATCACACAGGATAAGGGATGGGGGAGCCTCAGATTGTAAACTCTTTAAGATTATGCCATATATTACTACTCATACCCACACTGTAACCATCTGTGAGTGGGGAACTAAATTGGAGGGGGGGTGCTTTATTAAACCAGTCTCTGCTCTTTGAGAGTAGGGTGACCAGGCAGCAAGTGTGAAAAATCGGGACAGAGCGTGGGGGTAATAGAAGCCTATATAAGAAAAAGCCCCAAATACTGGGACTGTCCCTATAAAACCGGGACATCGGGTCACCCTACTTGGGAGCAAAGATTTTGCTGGGGGGGGGGGGTTTCCAGAGAGGGCTTTAAAAATCTCTCCTCTCTCAGCTGGCTCCCTCTGAGAGGAAGGGCTGGGGGGGGGGGGGGGATGGAGAGGGACGTTACATATGTCCCAGACAGACACCCTGAAGGACCTCCCCATTGCCCTAGAGCCAGGGGGACAAACCCCGACCTCTCGCAGAGCAGTGGGGTGTTTGGTGCCTCCCTGCCTGTGTAAACAATCCAGCCAGGATGACTCTGCAGCTTTCCCCGGCTCTCCCCCAGCTCTAAGACACCCACACGAGGGCCCCGTCAGGCACTTACCATCCTGGCGGCTGTTGCTCCTGCCCCTTTCTCAGAGATCTCAGCAAGGGACACCAGAGAAGCCCCTTTAGACGGCTCGGAGAACGATCAATACAGCGGCTGCTTCCCCTCCCCCACAGGAAATCGTCTGGCTGAGGGAAATGGTAGGCAGGGAGGGGGAAATCCCTTAGCCCAGCCCCTCTATCTCAGGGTGACTTTTAATTTCTACAGGCGTGGCGCTATTTTCACAGCGGTGAATGCGGTCAGCAACAACGAGCACTTTCATCGCTAGCAAAGAAGCGAAAAATGTTTGAGGGTTTTGGCCCACTGTCCCGACAAAACTACATTTCCCAGAATGCAACGTGTTGAGACTCGCGCCCATCGAGGAAGTAAAGAAACTTCCGCTGCGGCCATTTTGGGAAAGGGCGGAAGGCGGAACTTCACAGGCGTCAACATAGTTTTTCTTTAAAGAATTCATTTGCCCATTCACTCCCGAAACAGTTATATTTTTATAGCCAATGGCTTGTTCATACCTTATATGGGGGGGCTGGAGGGGGGTGGGGGCTGATTTTGCCCATATCAAAAATGGCGCTGTACACGGCCGAACAAAATGGCGGTCCCAGGAGGACTTCGTACGGATTGGCCCATCGCCCTGCTCAGTGATCACCCTAATCGCTATGTGGTTGGTGGAGGGCTGAGATGATCGCAAAGCTAGTCCAATCAGCACTGTAGAGATAGGATGTAGTGGGATTCTATTGGGTGGTGGCCGGGAAGCTGAGACCAATGGGAAAGGACGTGATTTGGCGCCTGCTTTGAGTGTGGCGGAGAACGGAGCGGTCGCCGCTGCTGCAGCCATCCCGCCACTGTTCTCAGCTCCCGGTAGCGGCCCGGTCTCGGCTATGTTCCTCTCCGACTTCCGCAAGGAGTTCTACGAGGTGATTGCGGCGCAGGTGAGCGTTCTCCGGGCGGGGAGCGGGGCCTGCCTGCTAACCCCTCGCCCACGAAGGGGGAGGCCGCCTGGCTAGATTGGGGAGGAACCCGCGGCTCCCTGGTGCTCCAGCCCCGCGCCTTCCTCCCCACAGCGCTTTGCCACTGCGGGCCCCGGCGCCCCCGTAGGCCGCTCCGCACGGCCCAGATAGGGCGGGACTGTGTCACCCAGGGAGCGGCCACACGGAGCCGGGGGCAGAGCCCCGCTCCTGGGCTGGGCATTGCCCTGCTGTGACTGTCAGCTTCATGGCCAAGCTGTGGTAAGCGCTGCCCCGGCCCCCTTGAGTCCCCCACACCCGGGAGAGCGCGCAGCCCAGCACCCTGCTCCTCCCCGCCCGCTGCTGGCTTCACACCGAACTCCACAGAGCAGGTAGGTTTGCTTTGAACACGTGGCTCCGTAGCCCTCGGTGGGTTAGTGGAATAGGAGTCCCCAGCTGGGTACATCGCAATTCAGAGTGTGCTTTGCTTTGCTTTGCTGCCTGGGTTTCTTATAGTGCACCCGGATCAGAGGCTCTACAAGTGGCAGAATCAGCGACAAGGTGTTGGGATGTTTTGAGTTGGTGATATGGACATAGCGATCTCCGGAAGACAAGGAGCTGAAGCTGTTACCTGGGTCTAGCTAGCTGAGATAAACCCCAGGTGGGGAGTATAAGATTGAACACAACTAGCTATATGAAAGTAAAACCTACCAGTGCCTTGTGTCCAATAGGATTTTACATTGAGTTAGCTGTCTTGATGTAAAAATGCATCTTTGTTTTCAGTGAAGACATAGGCCACAGTACAGGGTTAGCTCCATGTAAGGTGCCTTGCATCGACTTAGCTGTGGAAATGTCTTCACTTAAATTTGGCTCCTGGCACCCACTGATGTAAGTGATTCTCTATGCTGATTTCATAGTATCACCTCCCTGAGTGTCAGGCATAGAGTCACAGTTGATGTAATTAGATCGATACAGTGTCACTGCATTGCTTACATCAACAGTTATGACTTTCAGGAGCCGTCCCATGGTGTCCCGCACTGACAACACAATCAATACAAACGCTCCTGGTAATGATGTCCACCGCTGATACAAGGAGCCAAGTGTGCACACACACAAGTGATTTTATAACTGCAGTGGCTGTATGCCAACCTAAATTAGATTCACATAATTTTGTAGTGTAGACATGGTCAAAGTCTGATTGCACTGAGAGATCTTCAGTGCTATAAAATGACACTAACTAGTTCATGTACACTAAGCACTGTTGAGGATTGTCCTTTTTTGTTGCAGAATATTGTGCTGCATTAAATTAGGATTCGAAATTACTTATTTGAAAGATACACTTAGATTGCAAAAAGTTTAAAGAATAATCTTGTAATAAAATTAATTTACAATGGTCATAAGATTACCAGCTTCTGATAAATGCTTAACATAATTTCAGACTAGTGAATGTTAAAAATGTTAACATGTTAATCTTTACATTTTGAGATACAGATTTTAAGATACAGAAAAACAGATTTATTGAACTTTGTCAAAGGGTCGATAAATCAGATGTCAAAGCTACTGTCTGTGATAAAAGAAAGATTCCAACTAGAAACTGGCAAGCCTTTTCACAGTGGAGACCTTTTTCTTATGAGTTATTTAGAGCTGCTTGTTAAATCTTTCTTGCAAAAACATGATATTGCTAGAACTTCTTTGAAAATCACTGTAGCATTAGTTGCACAGACTTTAATTCTATATTCCATCTCTGTTGGGCTTTATCTTGCAGGCAGCCTTCCATGATGATAGGGTTAGTGTAGATGGGCTTCCAGCCTTTTTAGTATCAGTTTGTCAAACTGTGGTCAGAGTACGTCTAGATGATAAAAAAGTAAAAACATTATTGGGCAGCCTACATTAGTTCTCACACCAATGAAGCTGTGCTAGTGATTGTCCAACTTTGGAAGAACTTAAGAAAAAGTTCATTGTGGTCAGCACTTAAAAGAACAGTGGTGATGTTTGAACTAAACCATGCTCACCTTGAATATTGTGTCAAGCCCTGTTTATGCTACAAATTTTCCCAAGTGCTGACACTCTATTCAAGATCTTACTGAAAACTAGGGTTGCTTACACCATTGTGTGGATTATATATACATGGGAGGGGAGGGATAGCTCAGTGGTTTGAGCATTGGCCTGCTAAACCCCGGGTTGTGCGTTCACTCCTTGAGGGGGCCACTTAGGGATCTGGGGCAAAATCAGTACTTGGGCCTGCTAGTGAAGGCAGGGGACTGGAGTCAATGACCTCTCAGGGTCCCTTCCAGTTCCATGAGACAGGTATATCTCCATATATTAGAGGGGAGGGGTAGCTCAGTGGTTTGAGCATTGGCCTGCTAAACCCAGGGTTGTGAGTTCAATCCTTGAGGGGGCCACTTAAGGATCTGGGGCAAAAATTGGTCCTGCTAGTGAAGGCAGGGGGCTGGACTCAATTACCTTTCAAGGTCCCTTCCAGTTCTAGGAGATTGGTATATCTCCAATTATTACCTTTATTACTTTAACTATGGATAAAAACTGTTCTAGGATTGAATGTTTTTGAACTTTCAAAAATTGTGCCCTTGCAACATAGGCCAGCATAACCATGTTTCCTGAAATGGTTAACAGGAAGAGATCCTGGACATGGATTCAGGCTATGATAAGTTTGTAGCAGAGACAAGGTCTGTGCGATGTAACTTAAACCCTTTTGTGTTGCTCTGAAATGTAAAGGGACAGTGTCAGCTTGAAAATTTAAAAATTAGTTTTTTAAAAAAATAATTTTTTGATAGAGCCTACTGTAAGTGACTATTCTGGGAATTGGGGAAATTGGCTAAACACAAGAAAACGAAGTCTTGTGGGAAATGTCCTCACTTCACTAACTGGTCTTAAATGTTAATTGTAACTGAAGGAGCAATGTTTTCACATGGATAATGGGACTCTTCAAGTTGTTAGTGTTCCTTCAAAAACAATCCTGATTTAGTTCCCTATGCTGCAATGATCTCTGTCCAGACAGACCCCCACTGATTTAAAGTGTCTGTGTGCATGGATTTGCCCACATAGAGCTCATTGCTAGATAAGCCTTTACTGAGCAACCCAATACAGTTAAACAAGACAAGATGACATGTTTGCACAGGTTTGTTTACTCTCTGCAGTCTGTTGAGTGATTCTCCTAGGCTATGCTAACAGGCTAGATTAATCAGAAATAAATCTGTCTTTTGGAGACGTTAATATGAAACGTACCACCTGAAACAATTATCAGATACGGGACATCAATGATAGATTCCTCTTTTAAAAATTACTATCCACTTGTCTAATTGAGTACGTTATATAGATAATGGTAATATGAGACTCTCATCCTTACTTTATTTCTTTTGTATTGTTTGTTGTATTGAAAGATTTTAAATTTTACTGGTGGAAAATGATGCTTTTGCAAATGACCTAGTATGCCTACATTTCTAGGCAATAGCAAGCCATATGCACTAATTTATATATTAATACTGTCTTCAATTTTTTTTCAGCGTGTTCTTCTTCTTGTTGCTTCAGATGTAGATGCATTATGTGCTTGTAAAATACTCCAAGTAAGTTTGTTCATTATAGTTATGTAGCACGACGGGGGAGGGAGGGCACATTTAAAAGATGTATACAGCACTATGAAAAGTGAAAGAAATTTTTATAAAATTTGTTCAGTTTCAAATGTTGTAATTTTTTATTTTCCTAACTTTTTTTACTAATATTTTTTCCTAACATGATACTGAGACTTGATAATTCATGCCTAAATATTTTATATAGAAATATAGTTTGGGATACTTTTGATGTACCTCTAAAGAGCAATAGGAGGACTTGGATGAGCCAGAGTTACAGTAGTTGCTGCTGTTCTTCCTCATCTGTTAAAGCCTTTCTTTCTTTCTAGGCTTTGTTTCAATGTGATCACGTACAATATACACTAGTCCCGGTATCTGGGTGGCAAGAACTTGAAACTGCATTTCTTGAACATAAAGATCAGGTAAAAAAACATAGTGCATAGAGCTTTCTATATGATCCTACTATATAGTTGTCATTTTTAAGCACACTTTTTCCTTAGATATGAAGCTAAGTTTTAGGCTGAGATTTAAGAGGCTGCCCAAATAACATTGGATAAAGTTAAATATACAAGAGACAAATGCGTGGCAAGTTCCTACACCTTGTTCTGCTAATGTGCTATAATTCTGGTTTAGCAAATACTTCTGCTATTTTAGATATGGATCACTTCTAAAGAGAACTGCCAAATGCATCCTAATGTGGTGGTTTTATGAGGTGGGCCAAGATAACACAAGAAAACTGATTTCACTTTTGATCTATATAAACTAAATTTAAACCCATCTTCAACTATGAAAGGTTAGATTATTAGCTGTCTTAGCAGTCTCCACACCCCAAACCCCAGCACATTTTCCTTGTATGCAAAACTTGTTTCTGTTTTCCCTGAGGTGTTGTAGATTAGGAGTCTAAAGTAAATGGGTACAAGAGAAAATGCTTTGTAGGCAGAATAGTTTGCAAAGCTTTGTTTGTTTGGGGGGTTTGTTAGTGTGGAAAACAAACTATCCTCTAAATTAGGTACGATATATTGTTTTTCTTTCGCAGTTCCAATATTTTGTTCTTATAAACTGTGGTGCCAACGTTGACCTCCTGGAGATCCTGCAGCCTGAGGAAGATACGTTTTTCTTTATTTGTGACACCCACCGGCCTATCAATGTAGTGAATGTTTACAATGAGACACAGGTAAATCAAGCTGTTCAACAGAATATGCAATATCCTGTACTGAGCTAGGTGACCTACCACTCTTCTATTCCTTTCAACATAGGTAACTTCCACAGTGCTAACAGGAAAGCAGAAAACAAATTAATAATAACTTGCAGTAGTAGTTTATATGGTCAAAAGGGGGAAAATCTGCTTTCCCCCAGTAAAAGGTGCCTGTGGTAGCTGTTATGAGTTTCACGGAGATGAATGTAAGTTCTGTACCATTGAAGAGAACATATTACTGTTAGGTTGACTTCTTTTAGGATGTAGAATGTATTATCTCAGTAACTAGTGACATCATATTAAATGAAGAATGCTGACATTTTGTTTATAGTCTAAAATTACTTGGTAATGTTCCTTAAAAGATGTGCTTTGTTTTTACATTGAAAGTCATTATAATTCCAGTTTGTTTTGTAGTGCTACACTTACCTTGTCTTAATACCGAAGAATAAACATATTTATCTTAAGTCATATGGATACAGTGCCATTGTTCTAGCCTGTGTATATGGATGGATTCTAATAGAGTTACATTTTGATGCTCTAGTATGAGTAGATCAAAGCAAGAGTGACTGGATTAGTCTGTTATACTAAAAGGAACAAGTGATGTACATTTGTGGGTTGAACAATTATTTCAGTTGTTAAAATGAGCTATTTTATTTAAAATACACTTTGTTGTTGTTAGATTAAGCTGTTGGTTAAGCAAGATGATGACCTTGAAATTCCTGCCTATGATGATATCTTCAGAGATGAAGAGGAGGATGAAGATGACTCTGGGAATGAAAGTGATGGATCAGAGCCTTCAGGGAAGCGCAAACGATTTGAAGAGGTGTTTTTCTTACAGCTTTGTTGTGAAAAGGGAGAAAAATCCATACGCGTACCCTGATGTAGTTCAGGAAATATGATAACACCATTTGGGTTTTAGGGGCAAATGAAGCCTAAACAAAAGTCAGTGCTGCATTAGAAGATCAAAAGGCCTAGACACAAGTTTTAAAAAAAACAAGTTGAAAGGATACTCTAGCATATCTCCAGACAAAAAACTTTAATGTGAAGTTCAGGTTGAGAGTATATATCAATTTAAGGATAAAAATCTTTACAAAAACTTCATAGTTAAACAAAAATAATTTAAAAAACCAGGACATTTAGAGTTAATGTTAAACTCTCAAGAATCTGAACATTTGAATATATAGAAATTCATAGATTGATAAAATATTCTTAATTTTGCCCTTGTTCAATGCCCTAAGAAAAGTTTAAAGAAAACAACCTCAGAGTACCTCATCCCTTAGTCTGGGAGCAGGTTGTTTGGCTTTTTAAAATCTTATAGTGACCTCAAAACTCAACACACATGCTTTACTCTTAGTTGCGCATTAGGTGTTCTGTCTTTATGGCCAGGGCACAGACTCTTGATCAGACAATATATCTAAGGCACCTTCCAGGTCATGTGAAAAGATGAGGGCACTTGGCACCTTGAGGGATCAGGTCCTGTAATTCTAAATGCCAGCCAGTTTTCATAATATAATTTAAAACCTTCCATCTTACAAAATTATAATATAAATAACACTATAAAGAAATGGCACCTTTCTAATCTTGTTTCTGCAGAAACATTTTGAAAATACTTCTTATCCTATTAGGTTTACTAAATATTTATTTTGACAAAGCCTAAAAGTTGTGGGCCTAAACTGACTGGATTGTCACTTACCTTTTGAGCAATTCTTTTCTTTGACCATCTTATGTTTTGGTATCTAAACCTGTCTGCAGGATATTATGGAGAGAACAATGAAAAGAAGACAGAGGAGAGAGTGGGAGGCACGTAGGTAGGTGTTAGTATTCTTGATGTTGCTTATACTTTTTTTTTTCTCTCCCTCCCCTTTTGATAGTAATCTTCACATTGAGACCACAAAAGTCTGTTCTTTATTGCTAGACCTGCAATAATGCTGCAGTTCACATTTCATTCAGAAATTGGAAGGTAAAAGTTGTGTAAGTCATATCTAGCAAGTAATCTTGCTACTTTGTAGTATAGCTGTAAGTTTATTAGATTAATAATTTGTAAACTTGCATTGTATGTACCCTTTATGTCATCTATCATACGACCAGATCCTGCCCTGATTTGCTCCCTGTGCAATCCTATGTGTCAATGGGATTGTATAGGTTGCTAATCAGGGAAAAATGTGGATGATATAATTTGATGAGATCGCTTTTAAAATAGAAGCTATATTGCAGTCTTGTAAATTTCAGTGTTACAAAAGCATAACTCCTTTACCAAAAAGAGCTTGGTTTAGCACTGAGTTTGATTTCATATTTGCAATACACTAATTTTAAAACAATGTAATTGCTACTTTACTTTTTTACTTCCTTATGTAAGGAACTTGAAGCAAATCTTGTTACTTAAGCAAACACTTTTTCCCCCCCTTTTAGACGAGAAATTCTCTTTGATTATGAGCAATATGAATACCATGGGACCTCGGTAAGTATCAAGTGCTGCTTGCTGTAAACACTAAACTACCACAAAGAAAGTGTCCTCCTGCAATAGGAATACAGTATATTCTTTGACTTATTTATACTGCATTAAGTGGTTGTTGCATTATGTTTCATTGGTTTACTGCAAGGTGTAACAAATAGCCTCTATGGTATATTCTCCTACCTATGCCTTTATTAATCAGTTCTGAGTTTTGGGATTTCTGAAGTACCTTTTGGCATTCAGAGATGTAAACCAGAAATGGCTGTGCTACAGAGTTTCTGGTTTACAACGTGCCAATAGTGGGTTTCCATGAGTTCCCATCTTTGCACCACTAGTGAGTGTCACCTTACCACATAACAGTCTTAATGTTAAAATACAAAAATTGCATCCCAAAGTACTTCACAAATTATACGTACAGCAGTGAAGTGCAGCCACCTTTGGGTTGAGAGCCAGCAACCCAACTGATGCATAGCATGCCCCACAATAGAGAAGAAGGAGAAATTTTGGCTGACAACAGGTCAAAGAAATCCCTAATAATAAGCTTTCTGTTGTATGGGATCTTTAATGTTTATAAAAAAAAAACATACAGGGCCACACATGCATGGAACTCAGTTTATTTTTTAGAAAGAGAAATAAGGGTTGATATGACCTTGCTTGGATTTATTCCTCTATTTTCAAGGAAAGTAGGTATTTCAAACCCAAAGTTTAGATTATTGAGCTGTTTCTTCTCAGAACTAGCATATTATCTATCAATTATTTTAAATCTTGTTGTTAAACGCAATTTATATATAAACAGAGAAGGATAATTGAGTCATAAAAGGCACTTTTTGCCCTTCTTCCCAGTTTAGGGAGTAAGAGACTAAAATTCAGATTAGAACCTGTCTGTCCTGCAGAAGCTCTGCTACTAAGCTGGTGCATGAGAGATTTTTCAAAAGTGTTCTGCTATTTTTTTTCCTCCTAATTGTCAGGTTTGTTATGGCAATTCATCAGTCCTCTTTTCTCTTGTAGTCTGCCATGGTGATGTTTGACTTGGCATGGATAATGTCTAAAGACTTGAATGACATGTTGTGGTATGTAGTCCAGTTGTGGTGTCAATGTTCATTATTTATAGTAATAGTACCAGCTAATTCCATAGTAAAATCTACAAAAATCCTCAATAGTATTTGTATCTAATGTGTGTGCATGACTTTTTAATTTTATGTTGGAGAAAAATAGTCTTAGGCTTGGAGAAAGGTACTTCCACTACAAATTGAACTGTTGTATTTCAAAAATTTACTATGTGGGACCACTGAAATTATTTCTGTGGCTATGTATGTAAAGTATCTTGTCATGTAAAAATACAGCTGCTTTCCCATGTGAACATGTTCTGTGATTTAATTTAGTTCAGAAGTGTTTGTATACCTGCTGAACACAGTCCTTCTAAAATGTCCACACTAGAAGCTACGTGAATAGCAGCTGAAATGAAATAACCCTAGTGAATTCGACCTCCCCACAGCCCACCCGACCAAGAGTCCGCTGCTGAGCCCACTCCGCCACCGCGCCACCTCGTGGTGGAGTACCGAGGTTGGAGTCGGCCGAACTAGCGAACGCGCTAGAGTTCCACTCGAACTCTCAGAAGTCATCCCCCACCCCCGCTCACCAACCCTAAACGTAAGTGTAGTCATAGATATCTGTTCTTTCATGTATTTATAGTCTCTTTCTACCTGACTTTTCTCCTCTTCTCCCCTCCCCATTTTTTAGGTGGGCTATTGTTGGGCTTACAGACCAGTGGGTTCAAGATAAAATCACACAGTAAGCAAGCTGTTCATCCATTTTTATTTAATAGCTAATATGTATCAGGGAATCTGCATGTTAATGTACTCAGCAACACGAGTCAGGCTATTGTATTAGTGAGTGAATGTGGTGTACGTATTATTCAAACAAATTGTATTTTTAATTGAAAAAAACATTCAAACAATAGAAAACATTTCTAATGAACTTTATTTTCTTCCAGATTATTCATTTTATAAAATGATCACTGCTAATATCTCGTAGAAAAGTAGTGCTTAATTGTGGCTAATTTAAAGATGTCTGTTTTTACAGTAGCTTCGTTAACGGAAAAATCCCAGTATAGTCTATAGTTTTGAAAATTCTCTTGCTTGTTTCACTTTTTAAAAGCTTGAAACATTTTTCTCTAATTCATTGTTTTTTCCTATTTTTCTCCCGATAGCCACTGAGTTTCTGTATCTTGCATTGTACACAATTTTGATATGTATGATAGATTTCAGTTTGTGTATTCTGCTCTTCCTACACCTACCTGCATTCATCTCTATTTTGTGAGGTTGAGAGTAAATTTAGTAACTACTTTCATTTTTGTATGTTATATTGCAATAAATACACTTCTACCCTGATATAACGTGACCCGATATAACACGAATTCGGATATAATGTGGTAAAGCAGCGCTCCAAGGGGGTGGTGCTGCATGCTCCGGTGGATCAAAGCAAGTTCGATATAACGTGGTTTCACCTATAACGCAGTAAGATTTTTTTGGCTCCCGAGGACAGCATTATATCGGGGTAGAGGTGTATATTCGTTTTGATTTACTTTGTATACTACCAAGTTTTTGTTTTTTTGGGGGGGCGGGAGCTGATCACTAAGTGGTGCCAATTTAAAAAAAAAACAACTTTTATCTTTTCATAATAAGATTTCATTTTTGTGAAGCTGGCTAGCCAAGGTTTAAGTAATAGGAAATAATTTTGTAGTTAACAAGACTACAAGTACCAAGGGAAAGAAAAATTACTATTTTTTTTTTCCTTTAAAGAATGAAGTATGTGACTGATATTGGAACTTTACAACGTCATGTGTCCCGGCATAACCATCGCAATGAAGATGAAGAGAACTCCCTTTCTATTGATTGCATGAGAATAGCATTTGAGTATGAGTATCCTTATGTCTGATCTATAAATATTAAGGGTTAAAAAAAACACCCTGATTTGACAGACTGAAGGCCTAATCTAGGAAAAGGAATCTTATTAAGGTTCCCTATGAGCTAAGAATTGAATTGGAAGAAACAGATGCTTGAATGACTTATTGCAGGTGAATCCCTGTTCCAATATTTGAGCATAACTCCAGCAACACAATCTAACCTTCCAGAGCTACGGAACTGGAGTACAAATGCAAACCCTGGAAAAATAGAGGATGGGGAGGGAAATGACAGCTACACCAGTTAGTCCTCACTGTGATGATGTTCTTATGCACATCTGGAAATCTTTATTTCAGTGAGGTGTAGTTAATGTAGATTTAAATAGTATGTGTGGGGAGGGAATAATAAACAATTGTTAAGTTCATTACTAATTTGTAAATATAAATATTATGCTCTAAATCACTATTTTTCCCTAATTCCTGTTAATGTCCTCAGTCTGCGCCTGGCTCTTTATCAACATTGGTCCCTATTTGAAAGCCTCTGTAACACTTGTTATACTTCTGCCAGTCTCAAACTTTGGTCTGTACAAGGGCAGAAGAGGCTTCAGGAGTTTTTTGCTGACATGGGGTGAGTTATAAAGATTCGTCGGGAAAAGGGAATACTACATTGTACTTTTCAATAAGGAAGCATATGAAAAATATTCAGGATATAACAGTAAAGATTAGAATTTTGAGGTGAGTGCTTATGTTAAATATGGAAATGTTGTTATGGCCACAAAGTGGATTGCCCTTCCATTGCATTACTTCTGCTCTGCTGACACTACTGTACTCATTAGTTTTAAGATATGTGCTTTTATTGGACAGTAGATATATGAAGTGACTCTTGCACATCCACTCATCAGTGTTTCAGGTAGATGAAGATGAAGAGCTGTTGAATGCATTCACTTATAGGGCAATCTCCTTTCCATTAGATGAAGACATGTTTAACTGCATGTTTAAAAAATGACTTTTTCCCATTTTGTAGTTTGCCTTTGAAGCAGGTGAAACAAAAGTTTAATTCCATGGACATTTCCTTAAAGGAGAACCTGCAGGAAATGATTGAAGAATCTGCCAGCAAATTTGGGTAAAATCCTATTTCTGTTAATTAAATTTCTGTCAAGTACTATTGTGTATTAGAAATATTACAAAGCTTCACAACACCCATATATATATATTAGACTATCATACTGATTGTACAGACTTGTAACCTGATGCTGAGGATCTGACTTTACAAGATGCTTAGGCTCCTTACTTCATTTGACCAATTATAGAAGCTCAGCATCTCTCAGAATCAGGCTTTGAGAGACTTCCTGATGCTACCGCATCAGGCATAAATCCAGAACTTCTGACTCCTAGTGTTGTGCTCTAACTATTAACATGCAGTTTAGTAGTTTACTAGCAGTTTAAAGAGGATGCCACCACTTGTTTAAAAAGACATAACAATAATGCTAGATAGGAATAAGACTAGTCAGAAAAGTTAATGGGAGATTTACTCTTGTGCTTCTAATTTCAAACTTCTTAATGGATGGCAATACATTTTAATAGTATCATATAGATTATAAGAAGTTTGTCATAACTTCTCTCCATTGATTTGGTCCGCTTTTACAGGATGAAAAACTTAAGAGTACAGACCTTCAGCATTCACTTTGGTTTTAAGAACAAGTTCTTAGCAAGTGACATCGTCTATGCAACAGCTTCTCTAATGGAGAATATAGAGAAAGATGAACCTGGAACTGATAATTTTATCAAGGCTTTGGATAGTCTTTCCAGGTATTGTGCATATGTTTTCTCCCCTCTCACAATTTTTCTTAATCATTAGTTATGAAAACCATGTTAAGTTGATGAAAATGCTTCTCTCAGAAGATTCAAAGCAAATATCCTTATGATTAGTATTTAGAAATAACTCCATTTAACAAGAATTTTCTTTTTATGTGAAAGTATTTCTCTTCTCCCTGTTCCATTATAGGAGTAACCTGGACAAACTGCATCAAGGGCTGGAACTAGCCAAAAAACAACTTCGTGCCATTCAGCAGACTGTAGCCAGCTGTATTTGCACCAATCTTGTAATCTCTCAGGGGCCTTTTCTCTATTGCTATCTAATGGAGGTCAGAATTATGTACTTGTTCCTCCTCATTTGACTTCTTGTACTGTAACTGTCACCATTGGTATGTCAAGTAAATATGAAAGCTTGATCAGAAAGCCTGGAAGAGCTTAGCTTTCTATATTGCACTGATTTCGAATCAGCCTATATTGACACCCCTTCTCCCCCTGACTTTTTTCCCCTTTTTAAGAATGAGTCTTGTCATGGTACTGTCCTGATATTCAAGTAAGCAAGGCGATCAATCCTTCTGGAGTTTTGCCTTGTAAAAATTAAGGCAAGGTTCCTGAGGGATTTTTATATGCAAATGAAGAGCACTTTTTAAGTAGAAACAATTTTTTGTTAATGTTTCTAGAGTGTCATGAGTTGTTTTTTTTTGTTTGTTTGTTTTTTTTGTTTTAAACTGCTATTCATCCTAAAGATGAGCTAAGGATGTTATCTCTTGTTTAGGTATAATCGAGTTAACTTTTCTTTTCCCAGGGCACCCCAGATGTGAAACTGTTCTCCAAACCAGTGTGTCTGTGCCTGCTCAGTAAATATTTACTCAAGTCTTTTGTTTGCTCTGTAAGTAAATCAAAGGATTACAACTGGCTAACTCTTGCTCTGAATTCATAGTTATAATTCTTCTGTGGATTATTTAAGAAAAGGATCACCGGATAAAGTATTAAAATATACAAGTTACTTTTTCAGTTAACTGAATGGTTAGGTAATATGGCACCAATGTACAGATGATGCAGTGTGGAAGATTCCAGTTTGCAGACCTGCTTAACACTAGTGAGAGTTTTTCATCTGAGATGCTGACATTCAACAATAGAGGGAGATCATAGTAATTAAATTTAAAATTGTTATACCTTTTTTAACAAACTTACTGTGGCAGAAAAATTAGCTTAAGTTTGTAACACTGAAAACACTGAAAATGCAGGATTGATTAAGGTATCTAAACACCTGGAACATTCTAATTTCTTTCTGTAAATATATATTTAAAATAGTAAACCTCTATTCACAACAAACCAAATGGTCATCTTTTAAACTATATAAAAGTAGTACTCAATTCAGATAAAACACTGGGCTTAGTATTAGATTAACCTATCACTCAATTAGTGAACATTCTCGTACTGTATAAATAACATTATCGTGAGCAATCTTCACTATGTTCATATGTTACTTCTCTTCTGAAAATTAGACTAAGATCCCTACCCTCCAATGAGTTCCACGTGGACCTACTCCTCTATGGAGCTAGTTGCAGGACTGGAGCTTTAATCAAAGCTTTTTTTCCTAAGGGGTTGTCTTCCTAATTTCTTTAGATCCCAAGCTCTCAACCAAGGTGACTGTTATGCCCAGAGTTATCAGACAGAGTTATCAGTGCGACAGGATGACAATCTCAAAGTTAGCTGCCAAAGAATTATGTCTAGGGATTTATGTCACACTGAACACTTGATTTAGTGGAAAAGACATTCCTACAAAATAGCCAAAATCCTTAAATCACTCACTGACTTTGAAGAGCTTAATTAAAGAGGGTAAGGTTATCAAAGTGCTAACCTGATAAAAATGGCAGTTTTATCTTTGATAAATACAGATCAGATAACTTTCCCAGGAGCTCTCTACTACTGCAGCCCTGTGGAAGGGTGAAGGAATACCACACTAATGAGGAAGGGAGTGTGTTTAGTGGAGTTGAACTTACTTTTCAAGCTTAGTGTCTCTTGTATTATTTTATAGAAAATTAACTTTGTGCAAAATTTTGCACTTATGCAGAGCACACATTTTACTTTGCATGCAGAACTGAAGGTTGATTGTATCATCTTTGAGCTCGTTGTCTAACTGAGGGACTTTCTGTCTTCCAGACAAAAAACAAGCGCTGTAAGCTGCTGCCGCTGATAGTAGCAGCGCCGATGGATGTTGAACAGGGTACAGTGATCATGGTGGGAATTCCTCCAGAGACAGAAAGCTCCGACAAAAAGAAGTGAGAGTGTTTTTTGTTTAGTATCCTTTCTAAATGACATCAATAAGCTTAGCCTATCTAAGATATATTTTTAATGCCAAATGTTTTGATCCCAATGTTAGTTTTAATGATCAATTGTACACATTTTAAGTATTTTGCTATGGGAATTTAGTTGTAACAGTGAAGTACCTTTCACAGGCCTGAGGAAGAGCTCTCTGTAGCTCAAAAGCTTGTGTGTCTCACCAACAGACGTTAATCCAATAAAAGATATTACCTCACTCACCTCATCCCTTGCTATGGATATGAAATATAGGCACACGTTTCCCCAATTCCTCCTCCTCTTTTTTTTTTTTTCTGATTGGTTTGTTCATTTACCTTTCAGTAATGTTTAAATATAATAATCCCAACTCTCCATATAAAGTGATGAGGTCTAAATTAGCTGTTACCACTCAAGAAAGAGATCTTGGAGTCATTGTGGATAGTTCTCTGAAAACATCCACTCAATGTGCAGTGGCAGTCAAAAAAGTCAACAGAATGTTGGGAATCATTAAAAGGATAGATAAGACAGGAAATATCATATTGCCTCTATATAAATCCATGGTACACCCACATCTTGAATACTGTGTGCAGATGTGGTTGCCCCATCTCAAAAAAGATATAGTGAAATTGGAGAAGGTACAGAAAAGGGCAACGGGTATGGAACAGCTTCCATATGAGGAGAGATTAATAAGACTGGGACTTTTCAGCTTGGAAAAGAGATGACTAAGGGGGGATGTGAGAGATCTATAAAATCATGACTGGTTTGGAGAAAGTCATAACACAAGAACTAGGAGTTGCCAAATGAAATTAATAGGCAGCAGATCTAAAACAAAAAAAAACAAAAAAAGGAAGTACTTCTTCACACAATGCACAGTCAAACTGTGGAACTTTTTGCCAGAGGATAGTGTGAAGATCAAGACGCTAACAGGGTTTAAAAAAGAACTAGGTAAATTCATGGAGGATAGGTCCATCAGTGGCTATTAGCCAGGATGGGCAGGGATGATATTCCTAGCCTCTGTTTGCCAAAAGCTGGGAATGGGCAACAGGGGATAGATCACTTGATGATTGCCTGTTCTGTTCATTCCCTCTGGGGCACCTGGCACTGGCCACTGTTGGAAGACAGGATAACTCGACTAGTTGGACCTTTCCTCTGACCCAGTATGGCTGTTCTTATGTTCTTATTATTTGTCACACTGTTAAAAAAAAAAAAAGTAGTGGACGTTTTTTGTGGCTATACTTTTTGTGTAGGTCCTGACATTTTTCAGTGTGCTTACAAATTATATTCAGGCTGCTCAATCACTGGGCCATTTGCGGATCCTTTTTTAAAATTACTATCACAGTCAATAGAATTAAATCCTGCTAAAGCTCAGGGTTTGCATGGGAGGAGTTGTTATATGAATATGGCAGGAGTTTTAATCTTGACTACTTTTGAGGTTTTCCCCTAATTTAAATTTTTAATCTGCTTCCTGGGAGACAAAGCGGGTGTTGGCCACAGTGACTAATTGGACCCCAGGCACTCTGGACTGTTGTGACTGCACGCTTGTAGGATATAATGTGCATTGTCCAGGAAGGATAGGGTGGAAAGTGGATATTTTGTCTTCTCTGTAACATTTGGAGTGTTAGAAAAATGAATGTTTGCTGCTAATTAATGAGGTGATATTCCTAATGTGTGGGTTTGGTTTTTTTTAAAGCTTTTTTGGGAGAGCATTTGAAAAAGCTGCAGAAAGCACAAATTCTAGGACTTTACATAACCACTTTGACATGTCTAGTAAGTAACTTTTTTTATCTTTTCACATCCACATATTGCATTTGACAGGCAAATCCTTTAGGGGTCAGTGTTTCTACTGTTTTAGACAGGAGAGTCCCTAAAAGATCTCAGTCATTCTACAAAGTGGCAGTTCTTGTAATTTTAATATATAGATAGATGATGAGATGTGGTGTGCTTTAGAAGCAGGCTGCAATATAACACAATCCAGATTTTAGTACCGGGGCACTTCTTGAATTGGCATCTTGGTGTACTGAAAGTATAAAGACTGCTAGCTGTAAGTGTGCAAACCTCTTAATTATTATTGAGAAAAGTTGAAATATATTTTGCCTGGAATGACAATTTTTACCTGAATTGACTTGGAGCTCTCAAATGTAACCATAAACAGTTATAGTTATGTGCTAGTTTATGATGTAGGTTTATCTGCATCAACATTTGTTTTGAAATACGTTTGGTACAGCCATTTGAAAGAGACATCAGCACAAAAAAGATTTCGCACCTCCTTTTTTTAGGTAACACAAAAAGGAGTAGTATTCTGGAATACTGTTTTTGCAAAGAAAGCAAAATTTAAACTCTGAAAATTACGATGTGGGTATTTGCTCTGCAATGTCTGATGTAAACCTAGACTCTATCAAGCCCACTGAATTAAAAATGGAGACCATATTTAAAGGATGAGAATCTGGAATTCTGAATTTGCTCAGATCTACTATATTACCCAGATTTCAAAAAGAGAGAAATAATTTGATTAAAAATATTAGAATATAATCCCAGAGTCTGAGACTTGGTATATCTGCAGTTGACTCCTGTACTAATAAATCTTTCATTATTTTAGTAATTGAACTGAAAATGGAAGATCGGAGCAAATTTCTGGATGCACTTATTTCTCTCTTGTCCTAATGGTAAGTGTGCGTGAAAGGAGAATTAATTCTTGAATGTGGTTTATTGGTAGGATGTTCTCAGATGATGCGGCAAATTTTAGTGAAAGTATAAATTGTAGATAAGCTACAATTTCAAGCAAAGCCAACTCGTTTTCCTTTTGAGTCTGGGGTCTATCTACCCCAAAAAAGATACTATAAGTTGAAACTTGCCATGGAATGCAGGTGTCAGAAATAGTTCTTCTTAAAATTTATTTAGTTGTGTTTTTAGATTGTACAAGTCCAAATGAATGGATGATTTTAGTTTAGACCTGTTATTTTCTACTTACTATAGTCTAACTGCTATTACACATGTATATGAAGTTCCTTAAAAGCACACAATGCCTTCTGAAAACATTAACAAATCTGTTTTAATCCAGATGGAACACACAAGCTGCATGCGTGGTTTTTTTTGTACACAGTAGCAATTTTTCCCTGAAAGACTAACTCAAGCTCTTCCCATCTGTTAAATAGCATTTCATCTTTCATTAGTTTATTTTGTGGATTTCTTTTGTTTTAAACTAAAGCAAACAGACTGTTTAAGTTTTGAAACACTGACAAGAAGCCAGGATATTCAAAATGAAGGTTAATACTCTGTCCTTGACTCATAATTTTTTAAAATTATCTTTAATCCTCACAGCAGTTTTGAGTTCAGGACAGAATCCTGGCCCTAACAGTGCATTTCCTGGCTTTGAAAGTTTGTGATAACCTTAACATTATTTAAACAAAGTTTGCATTTATTATGACCTGCATCCGTAATATTTAGGTTGTTGTCTAGAACAAAGTTGGGACAATGTAATACTTCACAGGAGGTCATTACAAAGGTGTTCTCTAGCGGTCTTGTTAATATACCAAAATAAGACAGGATATTTGTAAATAAATAACATATTCATTTCATATATTTTTTTAAATAATCAGCTAAGAAGTCTGCCTTGTAGTTCTTTCTGCACTAGCAATCTGTATTTCATTCCATTGTTGTTTTGTTTCAGTTTAGATAGATAATGTCTATTTTAGTTTTTCATTAAGGCTGGCCTACACTATTAAATTTTCTGACTCCTGAATCTAGCTTTCAAGAACTTAGTGTTACCCAGAATGGTTAAAGGTGTGACAGCTGGTATGGCTGGGGCAAACCTAAACCCTTGCTCTCCTTTGTAATCTTTTTTTGGTAATACTTTCTCCCCATCCATATTGGCCTCTACTGGACAGTGCAACAGTGTTAGCCACAAAACAGTTGAAAATCAGTTGTTGAATTGTTTTGAG
The DNA here is from genome assembly GCF_016161935.1 of Mauremys reevesii. Taxonomy (NCBI): domain Eukaryota; kingdom Metazoa; phylum Chordata; order Testudines; family Geoemydidae; genus Mauremys; species Mauremys reevesii. The sequence goes on along the minus strand of NC_052640.1, from coordinate 17,000,468 downwards.
GCAGGCCAGATTTAATAGTGAATTGTTGTCACCTCTACTTCTTGAATAGCCACAATTCCTCAGTATTCTGAACCCTTTTTATAAGAGTTTTTTTTGTGCAGCTTTTGTACTGGTGTGAGCCTAACCTTCTTGAGAGAAATTTTATTAGTGTGCTAAGTGGCTTTGGAACACACATTTGGAAGTATGTGGTTGGTTGGATCTCTAGAAGTGTTTAAAAAGGACCTTGGAAAACTTTAATCCCAGGAATTGATCCTTATTATACAAGTGTGAGGTAACGAAGTATTATCCCCATTTTATAGATGTGGAAACTGAGGCATGAAGTTAAGACTTGCCCAAGGTGTTAGTGACAGGAAGGGTCATTCATTGTCCGGAAAGACTTCTGGGTTTTATTCACACATCTGTCAGCCTGCATGTCCTTCAACAAGTACCAGAAGCACTAATAATTTCCTACTTGTTCAAAACTTTGGACCAGCAGATTACCAGCTGCTCTTGGGATCTGTAAGGCAGAGTGACTAATTGCTGGCCTCCCAGACTGCTTTCCCTGCCCTGCTACACTTTGCAGACTGGCAAAAAATATCACTGAAGTCTCAAATGTTGTCTTCATTCATGGTGTTGCAATTGTGATGCTCCATCTTGCTGTCCTTCATGACATACTGCAACAGGCTTCGACTTAAATCTTCTTTCTCTCATAGGCAGACAGAAGGACGTCGCCCTTGGCACGTGGGTGCTGAGCACTCTTTGTAAAGACCCTAGTCTCCTGATCTAGGAACTAGTTGGACCCCACTGGTCCAGATTGTCATATGAGTAGGAGCAGAAAGACTACCTGTAAACTGCATTTCTATCACCAAGCATTTGACAATCTGGAACTCTCCTATGCCTTTCTGTGTTGATACAGATAATAAGTTTAGGGTTTTCTAAAAATTCACACTCTACTGAACTGTTGTTGTTGTTGTTCAATTGACCTTTTTTCCTAAGTGCCTTTTTAAAAGCTAAGGAAGAATTCATCTGAATAAAATGTATATAGAGGGAGTTCAGTTTTGTGGGGAGAAAAAATCTTGCATCCAGGAATTGGTCTCTACCTAGCAAGTTTGAGTAGCAAAGGAAAACCTATTGGTCCAGACTATTAAATGCTTTGTTGCAGAAACCTGATTTGCAGGTATCAGAAAAACTCCTTTTGAGTTTCTAGTATATACCTCTCCGAAATCAACTTTTAATACATGTCACCAGCAGTAGCTCTGTATAGTTTTTAATTTCTAAAAATCTCTGTTCTGTGAGGCATGGATTTAATTTGGAGGTCTCTTTAAAATCCAAATACTAATCAACCACAAGTACTGGAAGAGAACCTGTACTAGCAATATAGAACAATTGTTCTTTGACAGCATTCCTGTTAATAGCATCTCCCGAAGAGGTGATTCCTGTATCAACACCATGTCCTTAGCCAGTCACTTTGATACTGCAGTGTCACTTTTAAAATGGCTTTTGGAGTGGCACTTCCAATGGGTGTGCTATTATGCATGGACTATAGTATTTTAGATATGGACAAGTTAGATCAAACCCATCCCCCGTTAGGGGACGATCTAGTTCCTCAAATAGGGAAGGTTTCAGTTCTCATATAGAACTGATGTTGCACTTGATCTTAGTCACACAAAATGGTTGTCAAACCAACTGAACTCCCCCTTTTCAGCCCTCAACAGTGTATTGTTACTTTAATTTCTAAGCAGCGAATGAATTGTGAAGATATGAACAGTCTCTCACAATGTCCCATATATTCAGATCATCTGATACAGTCCTGAATAAAACTCCAAACTCTTGTATTACACAAAGTACCACTTTATTAGATGTATTCTGTGTTTCTGTGTTGTGTTTAGATTATTGTACATTTTAAGAAAGGGTGAGGTTTTTTTCCCCCTTTTTTCAGTGTCTGCCTGGATTCCTTACACGTGTGATTTTATTTGTCTTTGTGTATTATATTGACTGTGTAAATGTTTTGTTACCTGAATTTTACCATATGTTGTATAGATTTTATATAGATTAATTTTTAACTAATGGGATTTTAAATGTAGCCAATGCAAAATGTAGCCAATGCAAAATTTTTATTGTATATTTCTACTGAAATAAAATAACTCTTGTTGTTATTTTATTAAATAGTCTTGTTTGGTCAATATGATCCATGTGCCAAATTGTAATAGCCATAGCACTTGACTGCATATCATCAAATGCACTTTTTTTCTCTTGCATATTTAATAGGTTACACTGTGCCATGAGTATAGTAAAAAAGAACAGGAGTACTCGTGGCACCTTAGAAACTAACAAATTTATTTGGGCATAAGCTTTTGTGGGCTACAGCCCACTTCATCGGATGCATAGAATGGAACATATGGTGAGGAGATAGGGAAGACTCTCTCTCTCTCTCTGAAAACACGCTACTCTGAAACATGAGTATAGTGTTTTCCTTTTCCTCACCTTCCGCCACCCCATCCCAGCATACTTCAAGTGATGCCTGTGATGCAATGCAATGCTTAACAGTATACTGTCACTTCATTAACCAGCTAATTTTCACAGCACCTCTGATGTAGATATCCTCACTTGAAGCATGGGGAAACTGAAACACACAGAGGTGTTGTGACTTGTTGCTATGTAAATCAGTATTGGAGCCAGGATTAGAACATTGAATTCCTGGATCCTAGTGTCATGCTTTAGCCACTGGACCATATCTCTTGGTATTTATAATACATGTTAAATTTGAGAATTTAAAGTTTAAATTATTCTCACAGTACTTGTAATTCAGCAGTTGTAATTCTGGTCTCAGATATACAATACCAAGCTCTTACAGCGCTTTTTCATTTGAAGGTCTCAAAACAATTTACAAAGGAGGTCCATATCATTATTCCCATTTGATGGGGATGCTGAGGCACAGGGAGTATGTTGTATTACGGTATCTGGGGTTAGTTTTAATGCCATACTATATATGCACAATATCTGATATCGTTATAAAAAACTGTGGGAACCTTAACTAGATTTCCTGACTTATTTGCTTAAGATTTCAACTTTACTACATTAATGTAATTTTTTTGGATTTAATGTCTTTTTCGTATTGCATATTCAAATAACATTCTTACAGTAAGATTGCATATTACTTGAATTTTTTAAAAAAATCTGTTGGGTGCATACCCAGATATACACCTGCCTATATCTGACATTTGATAGTTCAGAGCATGTTTACTGGTAAGGGAAATAATATAGTGTTAAAACATATCACCATGTAGTAATGACCACACAGAGAGCTGGCGACTTTGCAAAGTTCTCTTCAGTTCCTACTTTTTTTTCTTCCATCCAGGGTGAGGTTTGAGAGAAGGTGAGGAGAGTGAAAATGGAAGCATTGTTCACTAGTGGTACGCTCTCTGGTATCAGAAATGACACCATGGGATTTCATTAAACTTTCCTGAAACTCAGGTTTGCACAGAGAACAAGCATGAGAAATTTGTCCCGAAGAGCTACTTTTTCAGAAAGATTCAGACATGCTTAACAAGCTTCTGATGCTTTCTCTACTGAAATTGATGTAGTGGTAGCATGGCACTATAATAGAAATTCTTCTGACAATGGGAGTGACGCTGCTGCCTGCACTGTCTCATTCTGGGCTGTGGAACTTGTAGACTAATGTGGTGTTAACCCAGTCAGTTACTTGCTCCAGAGCCCATGTATAGGAAAGGCAATAAAACTGTGTAGCCCTGTAGTGAGTCTACATAAAACATAAACTCTTAATGGCAGTAAATTGGTGTCATGATGTGTAGCAGCCACTAATGTGAAATCACCTGCTGTGTGGTTCAATCAAAAATGTTAAGAACCACCATGATTTTGCAGACTTAACCCCTTACATGGGAATGCTGGATACAGGATGCATGCCAAGAACTCTTGACTTCCCTTTGTTCAGGGATTAATACGCTTTCGGCTTATTTGACCAAATAGAAAATTTTGGCTACACGAGTTAGTTATTTTAAAATACAATGGTTAAGGCACTAACTAATCGGATTACCCTATTTATGTATGGTAACATTCCATTTTAGCTGGGTCTGAATGCAAATAGAAATATTCCCTAAGGATTATATTTGAGCAGCAACTTTTTTCCCCTCCAGTGCACTCGTTTATTGTAATAGCACCGGGACAAAACCGTTTCTGTTTATCTGCTTGTTCCTTATTCATTTCAGAGAACAATTCTTTAAAAATAGAGAATAGCAAAAATTCCTCGAGGGGGGGTTCACATATTTTTCTTAAGAGGATAACATACAGTGGAAATTATTAAATAATAAAAAAGTTAGTTGGCAAAGCAAGATAACTGAATTAACTACTGCCGTACAGTGACTCATTAGCTTGGCAAAGAAATCCTATTTCCTGTACCCAACTTTTTTTGCTGGGTGGGCAAAGTTGCACGTAATTGAAACAATCTTAAAGACCTCATTGGAATTGAAGTGGCTTGCCAGCCCAGAAGGATCACAATAATTGAAAAGACCTATGCTGCACCTAACTTGGGCACTGTGTGGTAACACAGCCTGAGAAAAGGAGTTGAGGCTGATTTCTCTTGCTGCCATTGCTTCGCTAAATCCTGAAATATATTAAAATGTTCTCGTACGAATGAAAATGAAAGATCTAAATCAGCTGTCTCTGTGTTTGCCCAATGCTTATTTTTCATAAATCACAAATGACAATGGTATTAGTTCTGAGGAACTGAAAAATTGACAGGTGGGAGTGAAGAGCCAGAAGAAACATCTTGGCTCTTTTGAGGGCCTGTATGAAATAGATGTTGATGCACTGGGAGATGATGGTGATGAAGCCCGTAAAGCCTCTGGTCACTAGATGACATAATATGGCTAAAAAAATTAGAAATCTCTAATGGTAGAATAAACGTTGCAAAAGCAGACCCCTGGGGTAGGATGATCAGTGGTAAAGTAAACAACCCAAAAGACTGCTGATTCTTTCTTTATCCCTCTGAGTGAAGGCAAAGGCCCTGTAGAGTGTTTGGGTTTTTTTGTGCCAGCCCCTTTTCAGATATTTAATAACTGTTCTTATCAGCTTCTGTAAAGCTTTACTATATCTAAAGGATGGTAACAATTCCTGGTCTCTTATCTAATCTTTACTTAGCCTGTTTTTTTTACTGCAATGTTTAAATACTACTATGATTGGCAATACAGTCCTGGACCCCTAAAATTCCAACTCACTTGCAGAGAGTTGTCATTTGTTTAATACATAAACTCAGTACTGTTCAGTAGAATTCACTCTGTAGGACAAAGGGAATTTTATAGGTTCCAGGATAGTAAATGCAGGAGTCTTGAAGCCTAACAGAGATGCCAGTTAGAACACTTGAGGCTGACATAAATTTCATCCAGTCCCATAGTTTGGGAGGATGAACACAGTACTGTGAAGTGTGACCAAAGAATATGCTGTGAGGTTGGTAGTTTTCTGAAGTTTGCCTACCTAGAATTGATTGGGTGACACACATTTGTTCCTTCTGTCGGTATGGGACTTACTCTAAAAATAAGTAAATTACAAAAAAAAAAAAAGGTTTTCAGAATCTGTATAAAACTGATGTCTGTTTTTATCTTTTTAGTTTTTTATCTATCGGTGGATTTAAAAAGTTATCTTAAGGTGAAAAAGAGACACATTGGCTCTGAGACACTTTCAGGGTTTGTTCTCCCTTGCCCTCAGATGGCCACAAGTACTGGAGAGGAAAAGTGCTCCTTCTTTCTAAGAAGGGGATGAAATTTATATTAACACTGGCCTGGATTGTGCTGGTTTTTGAAGGCAGGGGAAGAGAGTACTTAAAATCGGCTTCCTACCTAGGGGGTTTGTGCTATGAAGGTGATGTCATCTTAGGGTGAGTGGAGAGTTGAAAAGGAGATACTGATGCTCTGAGTATGATGTAACTGCAGATAAAAGTGCCACTAGAGTAGCCATACAAAAAGGGGGTAAAGTAGGTAATAGAAAAATGGCAACTGAGCAGGAAGAGGAGGGTGAAAACACCAATTCTATCCTTTCAGTAGTCATAGCACCCCTTTATTCAAGGGTTTCCAGCATGCATCTGTTGTAGTGGGTTTGGTTTCCCTACATTAGGTATCCTGGTTAGTTTTGGGGAATTTTGGATTATTTTTCTAAATGGAATTCTACTGTCATCTTCACTGTTCTGGGGAACCTGTCCCCCACCCCATGTTAATCTGTGAAGAGCACTAAGAGACCCCCAAGAAATCCCGATACGGCTGAATTGGGTATGGCCAAGAGGGGAAAACAACAGCAAGATGTTTATTTTTGTTAAATGGAAAATTGGAAGAAAGAGTTCCCATTGGCACTTGTTTATCATTTGTTGATTTCAAGGTGGTACAGAAAGTTCTACTTGGACTAAATTCAAGGACTAAGAAAAATGCTGCTTAAGGGTGGAGTCGTAAAGCACAGTGCCACCTTAAAACACTTAAGGTTTTGGAAATAAACAGTTTCTCAGCAGGAAACATTAAGCAACATTCAGTATAAAAGGACAATGTGGATTAAAAAAACCCAAACAATCTTTCCCTTGATTTCAGGCTGGGCTCCAGTCCTCTGCAAATGTTTAGGTTCTATAATTGTCTTTCATAATTTGGCAGTAGAAGTGAGACATCAAATACAGCAGCTGGATTGATTTCCCTGAATGCCTTTTACTCAACCATACACAACTGCATATGGAGTCTGTCTCCCACAGAGAGCAAGGAATATAAGCTTCCCTATCACTGGTGTCATGTGGGCGAAAACCAGAACTTCCTAAACTAGAATGAGGCCAGAATTAGGTCTGAATTAAATGGTTGTAAGGGTGAAATGTTTAATTACAATATTTTTATTTTTTACCACCTTTTCATGGATAGAGAGGTAAGCATTTTTTAAATTGCTTAACAGCCCTGCAGTGAGCTAATCCAGATGCACAAAGCATTTAACTGGTCTTAATTTTTATTCTAGGCCAGACTAGCTAGGAACTTAACTCTAGGTTGGACTTTAAAGGTCTGGAATGTATTGCCTATATTCAGGCTACAGTCTATCAAAGTGTAATAGCTCTTTGATCTGGGATGGCTTTAGAAATCAAATAATAAAACTCCCAAACCATGACTAGCTGTATAAAATATTTGCCTTAAACCAGAATTTTTCATTTGAAGGAAATTTGAAAGGAAGATGTTCACATAAAATATATGTGCCTGGCCAGAATGTCCTTGTGGTTTTTTGCTATTGATCATATTTGTGTGTTTGAAAGCTCTCATCTCTCACAACCAGCTAACTTGCATGATCCTGCACAGGAGTTTTATACTTCTGTATTTACACAATCAAAATTCTGTGAAGGTATCTTGATATTTTTGAGAACTACCGTAAACAACAATCTAGAAAAAAGTCTGAAGGTGTGCGGGGAAGTGGATTTATTTTGGGGACATTCAATTTGTCCTGTACTGAAGTTTGCAAGGTTAAGATCATATGACTGCTGCAACCAGCATGAGACCTGTATCTGTGTGTGTGTCAAATTGTAGACTGAGAAAATCTTTAAGGCCCCAATCCAGAAGAGGACTTTAGCACATGCTTAACTTTAAGCATGCGATTTAGGCCCATTTTTGCTGGTTCAAGACCTAAGTTTTTCCTGTATGAAGATCCTTTTAAGAACAAAGGTCGAAATTCTGTGTTCCTCAATTGAGGAAAAACTCCCATTGAAGTCAATGGGTGTTTAACCTGATTAAGAACTGCAGAATGTCACCCTGAGTGTTTAATGGTGTTAGCTAAGTAGTCCATTTTAAACATAATCTCTAATCTTCCTAGCCTTTTATTTTCTATTATAACTAGTTTTTATTTAGGTGATACGCCTATTCAACTTTGTATGTGCTGAATTTTTTTATTTTTTTTTTTAACATCAAGACTCATTTTGAATCTTCCCTTCTAGTTTTCACAGTTCCCATAGTGTTTAACTTGGTGGAATTTACTTTCATTTAATCAGACATTCGCAGCATGTCAGTGGAAAATCGGAGACACCTGCCATTAGGTTGGAAAGAATTCACAGGGACATTCGGCTTCTGGTGTGTTTTTCATTTGCTGAAAGAGTCACCAAAGGGCTGCAGAAATAATGATGCCACTGAACGTTATCTCCTGTGTGCTCTGAGAATCTAGGCAGAACACTGGCATTTAAAGGGGCTGGGGAGAACAACATAACTTATTTAAATGTTTTTGTGCTTATCCTAGTATTTAAATAGTGTTCAAATGGAACCAATAATTAGATTGCAAATTACTCCTGTCGCTTCTCATGCCTTCATGTGACAGTCTTTTGCAGCTTGGTGATTTTCCTGAAGATTTAAAATTGTAGCTGTTTTCTGAATGAGCATTTGTGCTGCATACATGGGTAACTGAGATGAACAAATGAGTCCTTGCTCCAAAGAACAGGCAGTTTTATAAGTTTGATACAAAACAAACACAAAGAGAAGATGGGTGCATGACTGCCTCGAGTGCCTTTGAAATTCTCCCTTTGGATGTGTTACAGCTTTATAGCAGAGTCCTTTGTGAACCTGGGGATACTTAGGGATTTTTGTTTTGAAAGAGGTCACTATCAAACTAGGGGTTGTTCCATTCAGAAGTATATTTGAGATACCTGGATTTTGTTTTCAAAGCCATTAATAACCCATGAAGTTTAATCACAGATTTTTTTTTTTATTGAGCTAGTGTTTTGCCACAGAATGTTTCCCTGCTTCAGAGATAAATAGCACTCGTTCTGCTTCACAAGAGAATGTTAGAGCAAGCACCGGTGATTTGTAAAATACCGATGCATTGTACCTACCATTACAGCTATTGTCAGAAAAAGAGGGCACTCAGAGGGACTGCTGGGCTAGCTTATAGGACAACTGCCCAATGAGGACAGAAAAGGTCCTTCAAGTATGTATCGTGTGGATCCTAGTGGAGGCGCACACGCACCTTCTGTGTGAGAGATTGGATTTTCTTTACATAACGGTGTCATTTGGGGCCATGCGAGTGCCCCTTGCGCTCCCATGTGAAGGCATTAAGGGTGGAGCAGCTGTGATCCTCCGTCAGCTCCCTCTTACCACTCATGGCAGTAAGTGGTTTGACCCACTACTCTCTTCAAACACCTTAAACTGGTTCTTCCAAATGATTTGGTGAAGGAATTCTACCCTCGCATATTTTTCTCTAAAGGAGGGTTTCTTTTTAAAAAAAAAAAGGGGGGGGGAGGGGAGTAGGATCATCGATTTCTCTGTGCACTCCCTCCTCACCCTCTCCCCTCCACTACAGCAGAGTTAGCATGAATCACCTAACTGCCATGCCTCATGGTGGAGTTCAGATCATCAGGTTCAGATCCTGCCTGTCCTGTGATGGACTGATCCCTGTCAAAGAGGGACTCAACACTGATCCCAACGCTGATGACTGTGATGGAGCCGAGTGAAGACCTCAGATATGCTGTAGAGGCATCTCTATCACACTCGGAGACATTCCCGGTACCCAACAGGATTGCCGTTACTGGCCCTGTACTATCCCCTGGCATCGCCGTTCAATGAAGAAAAGAAATTCCGTCTCTCCATTGCCAGTGTATTCATGCTCAACAGCATTGAACAGATAATGCAAAATGACTAACATTTAAAGTACATTTACTCTTAAGGAAAATATTTTGTATTTACTGCCTCACAAATACTAAAATATAGGTTTCACTAAAACTCCATTGCTGTTTTTATTTTGTTTATTAAGTCCAAGTTAAATCCTTTTAATAACTCTTCATTCCATATGGGTACCTTAAATTCTGGAAGAGTTACAGATATGCCTTAAACAAAACCAAGTAAAAAGAGTTTTGCACAGAATAATTTAAATTAGACCTGCATTTTGCCTCATACATGGGTGTATTAAGCAATGTTACACTCCCCTTAAGTTAGGCTTTGTGTGTTTCATATAAAATAATGCTGAGAAACAAGTATGAATGTATGTGCGGGAGGAGAGGGACTTTTCTATAAAATAATACAAAACTTGTTTATTTGTATTCTTAAGGTGATTTATCTATAGACTAGCATACAATTTTCCTTGAATGAATACTTTATTGTTTTGGGAAGGAGGAGGTGGATGTGGTGCAGACGGGAGGGTAATGTATTCCCTTGCATGTATACCCTTGCTGCCTGTCCTTCAGAAAGTGATGAACGTTTTTTCTCTCTATTTTACACGAATTATGTAAGTCTGTTGTCTAGCGTCACAGGTCCTGAAGCTGCCCTGAGGATTTCAGAGGGAAATACCTTTTTCCTCTTGAGCCTTTTCTTAGGAGTTTGGGACAGTTTAAACAGGGTTTCTCTGCAATTCTGTTTTGATTTGTTAGCAGCCACAACTGAGCGACTTTGCGTGGGTGAATATATGCTTAATTGTTTTGTGAAGGAGGAGTGGATGCTGGTGCTCTGTATGTCTGGTGGTGTATATTTTGCTAAGATATTTTTTTAATTGCTGTTCTTCAAACATGTTACTAAAATTAAGAGGCCTTTCATACAATTTAAGCTAATAAGAGCTGTCTTCCAGCAAATATAAAAGGTTATGAAGAAACACATTACTTTAAATCAATGGAATAACGGAAATTGCAATACAGGTTTGGCATGTAATTCCATTCTAATGCGTCTACCACTTTTTAAAGACAAATATTGTATAGAATTGCATAGAAAGAGGAAATTTTATTCCTAGTCCAGAATTTATTTAAAAAAATGCTATTTGGTAAACTAAAATTTTGTAAAAAGAAAAAAAAAAAGAAGGGAGGTAAAGAAATCTAACATTCATGTTCTTTTTCTCTAAAAATGAGGGAAATACATGATTATATATTAACACTTCTCCTTTATTCCTCTGTCATTAAGATTTAGTACAATTCTAAATAAAATTTTATGCAGTTTTGTATAAATATTTATTTCCCCCTTTAAAAAGGTACAGGCATAAAATCTATTAATTTATTGTTAATGCTTCCAGTAAATAGAGACATTTTTAAAATAAAAATCTAATTTTTTAAATGGCAGATGGCACCAAAAATGCAAATGTCCAAAAAAGATTCTAATGGGTGCTGGAAAGGATGGGAAAGTAAGAAGGAATTCCAAAATGCTATGGCCAACTCGGTCAAAAAGGGAGTGGGGGAAAAAAGGAAGGGCATGTGGAAACCTGTCGAAAACACATTAAGGAAGGTATGCAGTTATTACTAACAATGCTTTCTCTCTCCGGTCATCGGAGAAGGATGCCAAAGAAGATATCAAGGATCCCCTCTGTTCAGAGCAGAGGTATGAGTGGCACTTGGCCAGCCAACCCCAACCTGGCCAATACCTGTACAAAATGCCACCTGGGTTCTGAGTAAGGCCAGTGTGGCCATCCTCCCATATGTTAAAGAGCAGGTCACCCTCAAATGCTTTTTAAAAAAGGAGGATATCGCACTTCATGGTGGCATTTCTGTCTAGGCCACCCACAGCAGAACTGGATGTGGGCCCATAGAAACAGGAGATGATATCAGGGTTTGCTGATGTCCCCCTATCCTGCCAATAAATACTACCCATTACTGGACAAGGCAGTAACAGCAGCACCCATCCCAGCAACAGATGACTTTAAAGCCTTTCAGGACTTCCTGCCCCAATTATGAACACCCTGGTCAACTAAGACTATGTTTGTACAAGTAAAGTCTCATAAGCTCTTTGATGCTCTGAGTGTGATGACACAAGTCTGAATATAGGTATATCTCCATATGTCATAGAACTGGAAGGGCCCCTGAAAGTCATCGAATCCAACCCCCTGCCTTCACTAGGAGGACCAAGTACTGATTTTTGCCCCAGATACCTAAGTGGCCCTCTCAAAGATTGAACTCACAACGCTGGGTTTAGCAGGCCAATGCTCATACCACTGAGCTATCCCTCCCCCCCTCTCTCTTCCTATTAATGAAGGGATCCTAGAGCCAGCCAATGGGCTGTGACAGACCCCATCCTCTCTTCCTCTCATCTCCACGTGTGTGGAGATAAGGTATCAAGTGCCAACAAAAAGTTTTGAGCACTTTTACGCCCAGACGAACCCAGGGTCCTTGCTCATTTCTGCTTGCTTGCGCTTATGCCTCTATATTCCATGTGGAACATAAGGCCTTCAGCACTGCCTTCCATCTTTGACAGTCACTTGCTGCAGTTTTAACTTCTTGCCATGTAATTTTAATAGGTTTCCTGCTTCTCTTGTGTGTTTCCATGTTGTCCTTGGTCTAACTCATTGCTTCTTACAACATGAGAAATTGAAGTCTAATGAAGGCATTCCTAAGGACAAGGACCTCAGAAGTTAGACCTGTTTGGGCAAAAGGCATATTCATCAGCCTCATTGCCACTCTGGGTGGTGAACTACCAAGCACTGTTCACCAAATACAATTACCTAGTGTGATAGGGAGTCATCCTCTTCCTTTAAAAAAAAAAAAAAATTCCTGCTGGTTGGCAGAGAGGAAATGAAATGCATCTTCAAGGAGGGGCAGAAAGTCATGAGAACATTGTGGCCATGGCGGCCTATACATACATTGCCTCAGATGCAGGATGGCAACGCTTGCCCACCATTATTCCGTGTCTCCAGGCTTAAGACTGGTACATGGATCTCAACCGACAGGATGAACTTCCATATGTCCATCCATCTGGCCCACAGGAAGTACCAATGATTCACAGTGGGGCCCAACTAATCTTAATTGTGGGGGATCAAGCTCAACGTGCATGCAAAACATTGATTATGAAAATTGTAATAATTTATCAACGTTTGGTTTGTAAAAACTTTTTCTGCATGTTGGTGTATTAAGAAATATTGACAATTATTTTCATATACATTATGCTTGGTGACTATAATATACCTGTGCTCCAATTGTTCGTTTAATTATATGAAAGATTTAAGGTAGCTAAGGTAATTTCTAGGAGGAATTCCGTTTTCTGTCAACATGAGAAGCCTCAAGGGTTAATGGAGGGAACACCCACTGATTACAGAGACTTCAACTGCCTTTATAATTTCTATTTAACATTTTATACTATTTTCTTTTTGTATTACATTTTGAAAGATGGATATAAGTGTTATAATTGTGCTATTAATAGAATATTTTATGGAAGTCTTTCATTGCAAGTTGTGAATGTATTGCAAATGGCAGGTTGTAAATCCAAAAATTTGGGCATAAGGCAAATAAGCCACAAGATTTGTCTTATCAAAGAATAGGACACATCTTCTTGTATAAGATACCAGCTGGTATCGATATGATCTTAGCTGAAAAACAAACTTTGTAAGATCTGTTTTAGAAAAACTCCTAACTTCAAAAGAATGGAAGAATGCTCACTAGTCAGGATACTTCAAAGATGAGTGGTCCATCAGAGATGTTATCAGAGCTCCAGAGGCGGCTCCAGGCCCCAGCACGCCAAGTGCGTGCTTGGGGCCGCAAGCCACGGGGGGCGCTCTGCCGGTCGCTGCGAGGGCGGCAGGCAGGCTGCCTTCGGCGGCTTGCCTGCGGAGGGTCCGCTGGTCCTGCGGCTTTGGCACGCCTGCGGGAGGTCCACCAAAGCCGCGGGACCAGCGGACCCTCCGCAGGCAAGCCGCCGAAGGCAGCCTGCCTGCCGTGCTTGGGGCAGCAAAATCCCTAGAGCCGCCCCTGCAGAGCTCTAAACGTAAGTAGTTTAATTGGGGCTTCTTCACCTCCTTGAAAGAGAGAGAGAGCTTGAATTCAATCAAACGCGTGCGCACACACACACACACAATTATAAACATATTGATGCTTTAAAGTCATAATTTAATTTTAAGGAAAATGTATAGTGGGCTGTCAAGCGATTAAAAATATTAATCACGATTAATAGCACAATTAAAAACATTGATCGTGATTAATCATGCACTTAATCACACTGTTAATAATGGAATACCATTTTTTAAAATATTTTTGGATGTTTTCTTCATTTTCAAATATATTGATTTTAATTACAACACAGAATACCAAATGTACTCTGCTCACTTTATATTTGATTACAAATATTTGCACTGTAACAAAACAAATGAAATAATATTTTTCAATTCCCTCATTACAAGTACTATAGTGCAATCTCTTTATCATGAAAGTGCAACTTATAAGTATAGAATTACGAACAAAAAGCCTGCATTAAAAAATTAAACAATTTAAAACTTTAGAGCCTACAAGTCCACTCAGTCCTACTTCTTGTTCAGCCAGTCGCTCAGACAAACAAGTTTCTTTACATTTGCAGGAGATAATGCTGTCCACTTCTTATTGACAATGTCATCTGAAAGTGAGAACAGTCATTCACATGGCACTATCATAGTTGGCATTGCAAGATATTTACGTGACAGATGCGCTAAAGGTTCATATTCCCCTTCACGTTTCAACCACCATCCAGAGGACATGTGTCCATGCTGATGATGGGTTCTGCTCGATAATGATCCACAGCATGTTCATTTTCATCATGTGAGTCAGATGCCACCTGCAGAAGATTAATTTTCTTTTTTGGTGGTTCAGGTTCTGTAGTTTCCGCATTGGAGTGTTGCTCTTTTAAGACTTCTGAAAGCATGTTCCATATCTCATCCCTCTCCGATTTTGGAAGGCACTTCAGATTCTTAAACCTTGGGTCAAGTGCTGTATCCATCTTTAGAAATCGCAAATTGGTACTTACTTTGCATTTTGTCAAATCTACAGTGAAAGTGTTCTTAAAATGAACATGTGCTGGGTCATCATCCAAGACTGCTATAACATGAAATATGTGGCAGAATGTGGGTATAACAGAGCAGGAGGCATATAATTTTCCCCCAAGGAGTTCAGTCACAAACTTAATTCACACATTATTTTTTTAACAAGCGTCATCAGCATGGAAGCATTTTCTCTAGAATGGCAGCCAAAGCATGAAGGGGCATACGAATGTTTAGCATATCTGGCACGTAAATACCTTGTAATTCCAGTTACAAAAGTGCCATGCGAACACCTGTTCTCATGTTGACGTGACATTGTAAATAAGAAGCAGGCAGCATTATCGTCCATAAATGTAAACAAACTTGTTTGTCTTAGCAGTTGGCTGAACAAGAAGTAGGACTGAATGGAGTTGTAGGCTCTAAAGTTTTACATTGTTTTGTTTTTGAGTGCAGTTATGTATCAAAAAAAATCTACATTTGTAAGTTGCACTTTTATGATAAAGAGATTGCACTACAGTACTTGTAATGAGGGAATTGAAAAATATTTCATTTGTTTTGTTACAGTGCAAATATTTGTAATCAAATATAAAGTGAGCAGTGTACATTTGGTATTCTGTGTTGTAATTAAAATCAATATATTTGAAAATGTAGAAAAACACCCAAAAATATTTAATAAACTTCAATTGGGATTCCATTGTTTAACAGTGCAATTAAAACAGAGATTAATCAAAATTAATTTTTTTTAGTTAATTGCGTGAGTTAACTACAATTAATCAACAGCCCTAATGTATAGTTGGGAAATGTTTTTGAGTGATATCTAACTCATGTTTCCTCTCAGTTGTGAAAACCTAGCTATTCCTTATTAAAGATGCCATAAGCTTTTTTTGAGAAGCATATTTGCAAATATTTTGCATGTAAATGCAAGCCTTTATGCTACCACTGTATATGTAGATTGCATATTCATGAACTAAAGCTGTTACTAAAGACCTGCCCATGAAGGCATTGAGCCATTGAATGGATAAAAGTTAATTTTTTAATCTAGCTAAGCCTTGAAATAGGTGTGCCTTTTTCCTCCAGTGAAGAATCATAAAATCTCCTTGAGAAACCAGCAGCGCCCATTCCTCAACTTTACAGCACTCATCAGTGCTCACTCTATTCATCTAATCTATACAAGAAAACTGCAGCAGCAACCAGACAGTGGAGGAGGGAGAGGAAGGAAAAACACATCAGAACAAAAATAAGCCATAACATAGCATCATGGAGTATCAACCTTCCAATTCAGCATGCTTTCCGCAGCATCATTGGTGAGCTGACGTTTGCAAAAGCACTGCCAAAGAATTAGATTTAAATTTTTCTTGTGATAATTTTAATGGAATAGGAAAATGCTACTATTTAGAGTCGGTATTCCTGGAAAGGAGACACAAGTTAACCTGGGCAAACAGAGAGAAAGGGTAGGATTTAATTTGGATTTAAGATTCTTAGTAGTTATTAATTGGTTGTCTCAAGACTGCTGCTTGAATAGCTTCTTTTAAGTAATTTTAATATTTTCTTAGATTTCATGGCACCTAGTTAAGATTGCTCACCTTGTCATTTATAAAATGTTTAACCATGATGAACTGAACTGGACTCTCTACCTTTCAAGGACAAGTCCATTGCCCATCTATATACTGTTAGCTATGATACACTGAGACAGGACTCATTACTGACTTGGGGAATAATGTACTTTGGTTGAAAACCCTTTTTGAGCCCCACATAATACAAGGTTTTGCCATTTGATCTCTCAACAACACTGACAATCTTTATGAGATGCATAGTAGTGGTGGTAGATGTGAATGCCTTTTCTTCTGAAATGCACCATCCCCTGGACAATTGGCTGATGGGGCAGATCCCAGCAGGAACCTGCAGCACACTTAAAGTACACCCTCTTCCCTGTTCTCTCAGCTGGGTCTCTTATCTCATCACAGATAACTGCGTTCATAGAAACCCTGTTTACCTGCTTTGGACATGCAATGGATGTCTCTTGACGGTCAGTTTGTCCTGTTCTGTGAACAGCACTATTATATTGATTATAATGTATACTTTAGTGTAAGGAGAATAGTAATATTATTTCAACAAGTTTATTTCCCTGTGAACTCTGTTTAAGTGGATTAGGTTGTATTAGCATTAAGTGTAGAGTAGCTGGGACAATACTTTAATAAACAGAGGGCAGAGGGTATCCTCATTATAAGGTTCTTCCTGCTAAAGCTACTTAAGCCTGACTCTCAATCCTGCTGGCTTCGATTGTTAATGTCCCTTCAGCAAACTCACTAAGCATAGCATGCACAGTGTAAGAAAAGTTTTCAAGCTGTTGGAGACACAGCTGGAAAGAGAACCTGGAAAGGACTGAAAATGACAAGGTGAAATACAAACATAGAAAATGAACGCACTAACAGGAAAAAAGAGAGTGAATAACAACAGAGCGGGAGTAATCAATCTGGTTTGGTTTTCTGGGCTCAGGAAGAAGGTGTCTTGGAATCTGTGTTTGAGGGCACCTCCTGGGCGGTCACCAAAGCTCTTTTCAGTGTGTGAAATGAAATGGAAAACAATAGTTCTGCAGCAATTGCTTTTATCTCTTCTGCTCAAGTGTTTCCTGAATTTGTCAGCAAGATGCCTGACTCCTTTAGCAGTGTAAACAGTTTGGCATTTCCTGAAATGACGGCACCATGTGGCATTATTCAAAAGGCAAAGTGAAAGGTTCCACTATGAATAAGGGAGTTCCATCTCTTTCCTTTCCTATGTTCCACTTCATGGCCTCCACAAGGAAAGCGAGAACACAAATTTTAATGCAGCTGTGGAGGATTCCTACCCAGTCCCTGGTGATCATCTACTTATTTAAAAGGTGTGATTATGGGAATTCTGTCGTCAGTCATTTGCATCAACAGCAAAAAGAAGAGTATTTGGTTCTAAAAACCCTAGCATGGAAAGACTGAAAATCATGAATCATAGAATATCAGGGGTGGCAAGGACCTCAGAAGTTCCCAACCCCCCTGCTCAAAGCAGGACCAATCCCCAGACAGATTTTTGCCCTGATCCCTAAATGGCCCCCTCAAGGATTGAACTCACAACCCTGGGTTTAACAGGCCAATGCTATGAATTTATATACTCAAATGAATACCATGAACACACAGATCTTTTCCATTCCATGCTTCACTGTGTCCTTCATAATCACTACATTGCTGAGTAAAAGACAAAGCCAAAATTTTTTCTTCTTCATTTTTCTTCCCTCATCATATTAGCAAAATGGTTAAGGAATTGCTGAGCCATGAACTTCCTGCTTAGTCCTTTTTTAGTCACTGAATTCTTTAAATCTCTCTTATTCCTTGCGGATCTTGTATGCTGACTGGTCGTGTTTGTCTGATTACTCATCTTTTCCACCCTACCCTAATAACTAGTCTGCCTTTCCTTATTATCAAGATTGCCTTGTAGAAATCTCTTGAAAGCTTGGAGAAATACTTATCTCCAAGAGCACAGCATTGATCTTCTCTCAGAAAACCAGTGTGTCTCATAGCTAAGGATTGCTCTGCCTCCTCCTCCTTTATTCCAGTGTTTAGGGAAAAAATGTGATGATCTACTCACTTTTTTGTTTTCCAGCACATTTTTGTGGTCCTTTTTTCATTAAATCGTAAAATGTTTTTATTTCCTCCTACACTGATCAGGGCTCTTCTTCAGGGAGTATGTAAGAAGAGCTTCTCTGATTCAAAATAATGGGCAGATCCATGGCAGATTAGTGACTTAGCAAATAGGTGAACAGACAATAAAAACCCAAGCTAGAGCATCACAAAATGGACTTGGCTCATTTATTTTTGACAACTGTTTAGTTTTTAATTATTTGATACTTATACTACAGCTTTATTAGTATATATCTAGTAACAAAAATTGAAGTTTTAGCAATATGAAACCCTTCATACAGCTCTGTTGATTTTTCTAATAAGAAGGGTGAGAACACCACCTTTTAATTCATAAAAATAAGTGCCCAGAGTTGTTAGATTATACTGTATATTTGTATATTTATACAAACATACTGACCTTTGACATGCACACAACTAGGTTAACGTTTATTTCTTGGATAGATGGACAGATGTAATTCTTTGTTATGGTCTGTGGAGTTACTGCTATATTTTTTATGAACACTTTTAGGTCCTGTGTCCTGGACAGGCTTTGAGTTTGTGTCAAACTGCATCACTCTCTTTTCCCCTTACAGTTTGGTTAACTAAATATCCAGAAAGTCCCTGCTTCACACTTACCTGTTAGTTTCCATGAGAGTGTATCTAGCATGTTTTTATAACAGCTATAAGAAAAAAAAAAGAATTCCTCCCTATGCTGGATGGAGAAGCTGCTGGATCTCTGCTAGCAACCAATAAGTTTTAAATATGGATGTAGCTATCACATTGCTGATCCCAGTGTGGACAGGACTTTACACTTTTAAGTCTTTTTTAGCATGTGAGCTTTTTCTTCTACAACTTTTTTAAAACCCTTAGAAGGGAGGACCTGATGAAGTTTTGGGTTAGAACTTCAAAGCTTTCCTTTCTGGAGACATGTCGCTCTTCTGTGTGAGGGACACTCACCTAGTAATGTCTGCGCTGTTCCCATCTGTGCTCTCACTTACGGAAGCACTCAGATTTTAAAATTATAATTATAACCCTCCCCGATTTAGAACTTTTGCATGAAAAGCGTTTATTACACTTAGAGCATTTAGGCCACAATTCTCCACGACATGTAAGCAGATAAATAATTCCATTGACCTTACTGGAGCATTTGGTGCTTAAAGTCAGGCACATGCTTAAGTACCTTGCTGAATTGAGAGCCTTATTATTCATATCAGTCATTGAGTCCTATCCTATTGTTGTTACAGTTCCCAGACACCTCTGAACCCATATCCACACCCAATACTAATTCCAGTACACTGACAATAGCATACTCTGTTATCCTTTTGGGTCGGGAGCTCAAAATTAGACCTTCAAAGCTGACAGTCCATTCAGACCAAACCTCTGTTGAAGCATGTTCTCTCACTCCCTGAAATGGGCATACCGTTATTTTAATGAATATGCAAGAGAGGTGTGGAAGTTTGTAAGCTGAGCAATGTCTTCCCTTCCACTAGTGCCTCCAATGCAGAAAGGGATTTCATCAGTAATTCATTGTTCTGGTATCTGTTTGGAGCTAGTCATAATGTGTGCAAGTACATGGAACAGTTGGCACAGTGAGAGAATATGTAAAATATATCCCTGTGACATTCATTAGTGCTTTAAGTACTGATGGGAGGAAAGGACCTGCCCATCAGTATCGTACTATGTTAGAGATTGATTATAATAGTAAGATGCTGAGTCTCTCCCCTCTTGTGAAAATACGTGAGGAAAGGACCTAAGTGGAGGAAAATCCCTGAGAATGTTTTTGCAGAGTTCACTCCCCGGAGTGATTTTAGGGAAGTTTGTCTTGTGACCCCCTCTCTATGTACACAATGTGCTACAGTTATTTTCCCAAACCCAGCAGAATTGTGGGGATCTGCAGGAGTCAGACAGCTGCACTGAGACTTCTATGCTAGGTCTATGCTATGCTTGGTCTGGGGTCCCGCCCGTCTCTAGCATTGCTTGTGAAAAAGATGGGAGGTAAGATGGGAGGGGTTAATGAGAGGAATTGGTCTCCTTACCACCTGGATAACATCATAGAAACAGGACAAAGTTGTGCAGTTGGTAAATGATACTGGTCTCAAAAGTATTCCAGACTAGATGTTTAAATTCCACGGTTGCATTTAAAAATTTAAAAAAAAAATTGTAACAAACAAATGAAGTCATAAACAAACCCAGCAGCATGTACAATAAAGTATTATGTTGCTTTGAATCTTGGCAGTAGCTTCCATAGAAATAATAGCAGGAAATTATGGAGGGAAAAAATGGTGAAATCACTCAGCGGTCTTTGCTTATTCATTTTTGTCTTCTGTGTTGAGATAACGATTGGATTTATTTGTATTATAAAATAAAAGATTGCTCTTATAATTGGAAACCGGTATGGCTGTGTAGCTAAGGGTACAGGTTATACTGGTTATTGCAACAGATATCCTAATTCTAACAAAAAATACCCAGTGAAGACAGAACATTTAACGACTGGAACACCTAGCTTAAAAATATCCATGAAGTGAGAATTTTGCAATGTTGGGTATTTTGTTGGAGCTGATAAGAAATTCTCAGATTTTTCCTGTAATTTTTGTTTTCATACCTTCACGTGGGGCAAGGTTTTCATGGGAAGCTGCGTGCAGATGGAGTTGCACCATTTTGAGGTTTCACGTGGGCTCCCACCATGGAGTACTTTATTTTTCTTTCTCAGACAGATTATTTTGTGCCCCAACCTGCACTCATTTGAGACCTATTCTCCCCTGATGTGCGCACATTATAACGGCCATTAGTGTTAATGAGTTATGTGTGTACACATCGGGGGAGAATAGACCTTATTGTTGAGTGTGTTTGAAAGCCAGGGTAGAATCCACAGGTACCTACACAGAGGGAGATTAACTGACATGGAAGTTGGAAAGAGTTCAAGAGAAATTATAGAATCATAGGGTTGGAAGGGACCTCAGGAGGTCATCTAGTCCAACCCCCTGCTCAAAGCAGGACCTAATCCTCAACTAAATCATCCCAGCCAGAGCTTTGTCAAGCCTGACCTTAAAAACCAATAAGGAAGGAGATTCCACTACCTCCCTAGGTAACCCATTCTAGTGCTTCACCACCCTCCTAGTGAAAAAGTTTATCCTAATATACAACCTAAACCTCCCCCACTGCAACTTGAGACCATTACTCCTTGTTCTATCAAATACCAGTCAGAGTTCAATCAGCTAACCATTCTGCGTAATGTTGATTGGCTGAAACTTAAGAAAAATACACTGTTGATACATAAGAACTTAAAGAATAAGCAGATCCCTGCACGGATACAAAATTTATATCCCCAGATATAAATTGGTGTCTGCAGAGCTGCAGGGCTCTACTGGGAACTGAAGTGGGGAAAGCAGCAGCATGTCAGGTTGATGCTCCCAGGAGCCAGCACTCCACGCCAGCAGCTCCTCTGGCATGGCTGTTCTGCCCCAGCCCTGCCAACTGCAGTGGGCACTATGCCCACTGGCAGCTATGCCCACCGGCTGCTGTCCCTGGTTGTGCCAGTGCGTGCAAGCGACTTTCACACTCCCAGACAGGATTCCCTTCCATGCAGTGGTCTACGTCTCCTATCTGGGAGCGTGCGAGCCACTTGCCCACACTAGCAAAGCCAGGGACAGCTACGGTTAAGCCTGGTGCCTGCCCCAGTGCGTGGGGTTGGGGGTAGTACAGCCAGGCCGGAGGAGCTGTCTGCGTCGGGAGCTGGCTCCTCAGAGCGGCGACCCGACATGCTGCTGCTTTCCCTGCTGCAGTTCCCAGTAGAGCCCTGCAGCTCCACAGGTAGCAATTTATATCTCTGGATATACATTTTGTATCCACCCAGGGCTCTAAGAATAAGGCTTCTGATGTAATCCTGGCAATTATAGGCTGATTAGCCTAACTTCAGTACCAGGCAAATTGGTTGAAACTATAATAAAGAACAGAAAGGTCAGACACATAGATGAACACATGATGTTGGGGAAGAGTCAACACAATTTTTGTAAAGGAGAATCATGTCTCACCAATCTATTAGAATTCTTTGAGGGTGTCAGCAAATACATAGTCAAGGGTCATCTAGTTGATACAGTTTACTTGGACTTTCAGAAAGCCTTTGACCAGGTCCCTCACCAAAGGCTCTTAAGCAAACTAAGCAGTCATAGGGTAAGAAGGAAGGTCCACTTATGGATCAGTAACTGATTGAAAGATAGGAAACAAAGGGTAGGAATAAATGGTCATTTCACAGTGGAGAGAGGTAAATGGCAGGGTCCCCAGGGATCTGTACTGGGAGCAGTGCTGTTCAACATATTCATAAATGATCTGGAAAAGGGGGTAAACAGTGAGGTAGCAAAGTCTGTAGACAATACAGAATTACTTAAGATAGTTAAGCATGCTACAAAGAGATCTCACAAAACTGGGTGACTGGGCAACAAAATGGCAGATGAAATTCAATGTTGATAATTGCAAAGTAATGCACATTGGAAAATATAATCCCACCTACATACACAAAATAATGAAAGTCTAAATTAGCTGTTACCACTCAAGAAAGAGCTCTTGGAGTCGTCATGGATAGTTC
Organism: Mauremys reevesii; assembly: GCF_016161935.1. Taxonomy (NCBI): domain Eukaryota; kingdom Metazoa; phylum Chordata; order Testudines; family Geoemydidae; genus Mauremys; species Mauremys reevesii. The sequence goes on along the minus strand of NC_052640.1, from coordinate 16,977,566 downwards.
TCTGAAAACAGCTGCTTAATGTGCAGCAACAGTCAAAAAAGCTAACAATGTTAGGAACCATTAGGAGAGGGATAGATAAGAAGACAGAAAATATCATCATGCCACTATATAAATCCATGGTATACCCGCACCTGGAGTACTCTGTGCAGTTCCAGTTGTCCCATCTCAAAAAAGATATATTGGAATTGGAAAAAGTACAGTGAAGGGCAACAAAAATGAGTAGGGGTTTGGAACAGCTTTCATATGAGGAGAGATTACAAAGGCTGGGACTGAGATTTAGATTCAGTTTAGAACAGAGATGACTAAAGGGGAGGGGTATGATAGAGGTCTACAAAATCATGACTAGTGTGGAGAAAGTGAATAAGGAAGAGTTATTTGCCCCTTCACATAACACAAGAACCAGGGGTCACCCAGTGAAATTAATAGACAGCAAGTTTAAAACAAACATTAGGAAGTAGTTCTTCACATAATGTACAGTCAACCTATGGAACTCATTGCCAGAGGATGTTGTGAAGGTTAAAAGGATAACTGTATTCAAAACAGAATTAGATACGTTCATAGAGGATAGGTCCATCAGTGGCTATTAGCCAAGATGGTCAGAGATGCAATCCCATGCTCTGGGTTTCCCTATACCTCTGACAGCCAGAAGCTGAATCTAGAATGACAGGAGATGGATCACTTGATAATGCCCTGTTCTGTTCATTCCCTCTGAAGCATCTGGCACTACCCACTGTCAGAAGTCAGGATGCTGCACTAGATGGGCTATTGGTCTGATCTAGTATGGCCATTCTTATGTTTTTATGTCTAAAAATGCATTTAATGTTACAACCCTTTTTTTTTCTTACCGGACTAATAAATAACATAATGGGGTCCATTTTCATTGGCCCTTTTAATTGTACCTGCAATATTTATGTTCTTATGAGTTGTGCTCATATAAAAAAGATACACCCAAAAATTAAGGAGCCCAGCTGAAAATTTGGCCTATGCTGTTTAAAATCACCAGACATATTTTTCTTTAACACAAGCACACATTCTAAGCCTGATAGCAAACCTGAGAGTGACTGTTACAGTGTCTTCACTTTTTACATTGTATTTATTTTTCTGTAGTATGTTATTTTCACAAGACTCAACAGGGGCCAGATTTTTCATTGAATGTGCATAAGCAGACCCTTGTACCCATGCAAAATCCCAGCAGAGAGTTTTTGAGAAACAAGTTGGAGGATCAAGGCCAAATGCATAACATCCAATTAGTCTATGCAATAAGCAATGTGTGAAAAGTGGACTAGATGTGGTGCAGAACTCAGCAAAAATAAACCCAAAACATGCTGTCTACATATGGGGGGAGGGATAACTCAGTGGTTTGAGCATTGACCTGCTAAACCCAGGGTTGTAAATTTAATCCTTGAGGGAGCCATTTAGGGATCTGGGGCAAAAATCTGGGTATTAGTCCTGCTTTGAGCAGGGGATTGGACTAAACGACCTCCCGAGGTACCTTCCTACCCTGATATTCTATGATTGTGTAGAATTATTTAGCTAGTAACACACTGCATTTAAATGCTGATAAATTACAGAAATTCTTTCTAACATTTTGTTTGCCCTCAACTACTCCAAGTACTGCTAATAGCGATAAGAATGTGAATATTATTTTACATTGAGTATGTTAGATTGCATTTAACATATTTGCAGTATTTTAAATGATACAATAGGGTTACAATTCTACTTGCCTAAAACCACAAATGATTTTCCCATAGCTAAAGGTCCTAATCCTGCAAGGTGCTAAGAGCCTAAAATGCCCATTGATGTCACTTAGCACCTTTCAGGATTGGGCCTGAAAGCAACAATGTGCAGCAGTGTGATAACAGCTGGCACAGAATTCAAAGATTGCTGATGTGATCAAGGCTGGTTGTGAGAGGGTTAACCACTGTTTACATTTAAAAATCAATCATTTTAAACATTTACTTTTGTCCTAGTGTGAATAAACAAACCAATTTCCATTTAAACTAAATGTATTGCTTTTTGTTGTTACCCACGAACTGAAAGGTGGCAATAAATGTTCAAGATGTTTTATTGACCATATACGTAAATTACATGTAAACCCTAAAATCTCTTCCCTCCCTGCACCTTAAAATCTGTTTAGATCAAAATGATAAAGAAATTAATCAGATTATATTGTTTTGCCTTTCAATTAAATTAGCCATTCACTAGCAGGTTTATAAATTAATCGTTTAGAAACTTGTCTCTGTTTCATTAAGGCAAGGGCAGCATCTTGCTGCTTCTTGTAATCTGTATCTATTTCATTTGGGACTGCCCTCCTCCCCCCATTCCATAAATGCCCTGTATCCACCAGTCTCCAAGCTGTCCAGAAGCAGTTAATGCAGGGCTGACAGATCTTAAGTTTGGGACAGTGAGAAATCAGAAATTTGTAGTTCTCTTTTCTCTGTTATTAGATCTTAATGATCTAAGCAAAAGTCTAAAAATATTTAAACACCCTGGACCCACAGGTTCAAATCCCATCAGGTTTAGCTCCAGCCATCATTCTTCTGAGGCAGGGACACTGAATTCTTGGCAGTTTAAGATAGATAGATGGGTCTTTCAGATAAGATGTTAAACCCAGGTTTTTTCTGCTGTCTATGAACATTAAAGAATAGAGGTTTGCTCCAGTGTCCTTAGTCATTTCCTCTCCCTGAAGTGTTGTGCAGATGGCTGTTTGCTACCATCCACAATCCCCATTCAAGTACTAGCTGTGTTTCAGGAGTGATGTATGTAAATTGAGCAACATCTGTGCCACACAACCCCTGAGTAAGTCAGTGATGCATGGGGGACCCAGTAGGCATTAGAAGGGAGAGAATCCTCCCTAACTCCAAGCTGTAGGCTGGGTAGAGAATGGCTTCACAGCCATTGCTACAGCCTCCTGACATGCCCGGACCCGATGGTGAGGAGCATCGCACAGGAAGCCATACGGGACGTGTTCAGGAAATGCATTGCCAGGGCCCCCTCCGAGCAGGATGTCACCACTTACTTCAGCGGCTCCCTGGAGGCTGAGTTCTGGAGAGAGGGGGGAGACCTGTCCTCTCTCTGGTCCTGTGCCTGCAACGCCTTGAGACGTGTAGGAAAGAGGATTGGATGCCGCTGGAAGTGGTGCGAGGAGCGCCGGGAGCTGGGAGTATAGGTGCCACGCATAAAGACTCCGGACCACACCATCATCCCCCCAACCACCAGAATGATGCTGGAAAGGACCCTGAAAACCGCCATCCGCGACCACTATGCCGAGAACCTCAAGAGGAAGCCGTACCAGGGCAAGGTGTTCAAGGTGTCCAGCAAGTGGGATGCCAGCAACCACTTCCTTCCCGGGGGCAGCTTCACCAGGTTCGCTGACTGGCATTTCGTTCACCAGGTGCGGCTCAACTGCGTCCCCCTCAATAGATGCGGAAAAGAAGGTCCTCATGGTAGACATCACGGTGCCATTTGAAAACATGAGACAGCTCATGGTGTCCAACACCATCAAGTGGTCCAGAAACATCTATACGGAACACATCACGGGACACCGTCAATATCACGTTGAGCAATCAAGACCACCAACCAGGGAAATAACCCACTTCCTTCCATGGGATGCACCCCACCCATGTACTTATTCGCTACACTGATACTGACTTGGACTCTTTATACATTTCATGGGTGGCGTACCCAAGCTCACTTATCCACTGACACTTTAAAAACTCCTGCACCCCAAGCTGGATCTATGCTGGTTATGTGGTATGTAGGTATCTCGTGATCCTTGTAACTGATATCAGTAATCCCTCATAACTCAAGCCGGACCCCAGATGTACCGTACCTTCCCTCTTAACTTGTGTATCTTTAATTTTAAACATTAACTTTAATAAAAAATTTAAATCTGTTCTCTAAGTGCACACACCCTCACAAGATCCACATAGGCCTTGTCTAAAATAGGGAACCTATTCAAAAAATTCCTACGTTCCCAATACCAGTTCATAGGTAGTTCATACCAATAGCTCTATCAGGAGCCCTGCTGTCGACAGGGTGCCAGCGGCTGCCACCATTTTAAGCACCATGTCCATTAGAACCACTCTGAAAAGGGTCAGATGGCATGATGTATCATCTATACCTGCCCAGTGTTCTAGTCAATCTAGAACACTGTAAATATTCTGTCCTGGATGGTGTTTGCAACTCCTTTTAGGTTCATCTACAAATGTTTTAAACATGCAGCTTGTTGTTCATGGTTCTATTATCCTGTAGCTGGTTTGTGATTTTTTCCCCTCTCTTTATAATTGTCCCATTATTTGACTGTGGCTTGAAATTAGAATTACTGGATAATTGCAAGGATCATTCTTCTTTCAATTTATAAAGTATTAGTACCACATTTGCTTTTCTCCAGTCTGTATATCTCTGTAGTTCTCTATCACTGAAAAAACAACAACAACAACCCCCAGTCAGTGATTCAGTACATCTAATTAAGTTTTTAGACTGCATGTCATCCAGACTTATGGATAGGAGAGCGAGAGAGAGTGTACATATAATATAAATATTTCAAATATACCTTTAAGCCTGCCTTTTGTTAATAGCTATTTCCCCCAAGGTTTTGTGATGTCCTAAATGTAAGAAGTTCTGAGGCCTGATTCTCCACTGTCTTGCACCTTGTGTAGTCATTTTACACCTGTGGAAGTGAATGTAAAATGTGGCCAATTCACTTACTTTGAAGAACTGTAAATAAATATACAAGCTACATAGGAAAGGCAAATATTATTTTATTTTATTTTTCAGAGATTTTAAAAAGGAATTCAGTATCCAACAACTCTGCCCCAAAAATCAGTGTATGTGCAGTATCTCCATTCTTTACGATAGATAGATTGCGTGTGTATGCGTACAAGACCGTGATACTGAAGCAGGAAAAGCCATGGGTCATATAACCAGATCTGTGGCAATTCCTTTACAATTTCTAAATCACAAACAGCACACTTTCTTGGCCTGAATTGATGAAGGCAGTTTTGCAGCCTAAAATTTGAATTCAGTTGAGGATACTCTTCAGTGTGGCAAATACAACATCCCAGAACAGCTTATAATGGTGATGGACTAAGGAAAAGCAGGAACCCCATGTACTGAGAAGATTGGATAGGAGCCCTGGGTGGAATGCATCAGCATGCCTTTCACATAATATGTATGTTTCCAACCGTTTAGGTTAATTCACAGCACTTATGACCTTTTCCTGCCATAACTTTGGTTTGAAGCTGTGTAACGTGCACGAAGGATTCTGGGAGAGAAAAAAGCTCAGTGTTGTAAACAAACTTCTAAAATGCCAAAGACAAAGCAAGTTGTTAAAGTGATTCATGGCAGACTCTTTCAATCTGCGTTTAAGAAAAAGAAAAGGTAAAGCAAGGCTTGAGTAGCCAAGCAACCTCAAAGCCTGACCACTGTTACCATGGGAAGCTTTATCAATGACACAGTGGCTGAAATTGTCCTTTTCTTGTAATTGAAGGCTACAGTAAGAAGAAAAGAGAGTTTTTCAGACCAGCAGCCCCCTCCTGCAGGGAATCAGCAAGGAACTGCCTGGAATTAAGTCTCTTACACACACACACAAAGGTCTGATCAAAATGGGATTGACAAAATCCAGTCACTTTCAAAACATAAATCTGAGTCCTTTTGAGGCTCTGTCTTCGAAAGGATTTGCCTTACCACAGCCAGACTACAGGTAAGTTGAATGCAATTCTTGACCTGAAGACAGAATGTACTTGCTGTAGTGTTTCCTGATTTCTTTAATTTGGCGGAAGTATTTGCTACATCTTACCAAGCAAGTTACCAAGAGTTACAAAAGCAAACCCTGACACCCAAGAGATGTACCTATTAGTGATGATTTGCATACAAAGTTAAAGCTCTTCATTTCACTTCAGTGATGCATTGTGGGTCCAATCTGATACGGAATCTTGCACCTTTCAGCATTTCCCAAGTACAGAGAACAGACAGGAGACTGATTTAATGTTTAGGATGCTGTAATGGGTCTCAGCTTGTTTAGAGCAAGGTGGGTTTTAAAGACAGATTAGATTGGAAAATAAAGTAGGGTGCACTACTTACTTGCTCTTGGGACTTTAGAGATGGACAAAAAAAACCAAGGACAAACTATGTAAGATTCAGTAGTCAGGTTTTAACATGGGAATAGCTGTATAAAGAAAACCGTGGGCATGGACTAATTCCTCCCTTGGAGTGTAAAAGGCTTCAGTACATCCCGAAGAACAGATGCATGACAAATATAACTTTGTGCAGGAAAGGGAAATATTTCTTAAACATCCTATAGCAAACGTGACTGAGTTTCCCTTTCCTCCTGCCTGGTGCATTTCCCCTCTTTAGAACAGATGGGTTCTAACTACATTTGCAGAGTATGAACTATTGCCGACATTCAGATTCATAACTCTAGTGGTTCATTTAGCACTGCGGTTCTCAAACTGGGGGTCGGGACACCATTTTAATGAGGTCACCAGGGTTGGCATTAGACTTGCTGGGGCCGAAGCCAAAACCTGGGCCCCACCACCTGGGGTCAAAGCTGGAGCCCCACTGTCCAGGGCTGAAGCCAAAGCCTGAGGGTTTCAGCCCTGGGTGGTGGGGCTCAGGTTACAGGCTCCCCACCTGGGGCTGAAGGCCTTGGCTTTTCCCCCTCTTCCCCCAGCTGCCCAGGGTGGTGGGGCTTGGGCTTTGGCAGGACTTGGGTGGGCTCAGGCTTCGGGCCTCCCTCCTGGGGTCATGTAGTAAGTTTTGTTGTCAGAAGGGGGTCGCGGTGCAATTAAGTTTGAGAACCCCTGATTTAGCAGACAAAGGCCAAGCAGGCAGACACCTTTTCTCCAGCCCAGCATGTGGAAGGCAACAAGAGGGTGGTGAGGCGCTTTTGTTCATCTCAACATAGCTGGCATGAATGCTGAAAAATGCAGTCTTTGAAGATGTTTTCTTTTTTAAACAACAGCCTGTCCAAACCGTGGGATTATTTGATGGAGTCTGTAAAGTATTGAATGAACTCCCTGACAAGGCTAGAACCTGGGCAAGGTCTCTGCTGGTCACGAGAATTTAGAGTTTCATTGAACATTCATTTCTTTTGTATGTTTGTGTTGACAGCATTTGTGAAATGTCCTTTTTCCAGCTCAAACACACTTGGTAGCAACTGAGTGGCAATGAGGATCGGTAATAGTGTCCCCCTCTTAAGGTACCAGCTCATCCTGGGCCTGATCCAAAGCTCATTGAAGTCAATGGGAATCTTTCCATAGATTTCATAGGCTTTGGATCAGGTCCATTGAGCCTGGACTGGTAGTGATTCAAAGTTGTTACAACTTGATGGTGGTTCAGGGGCCTGTGTGAAATGACTTGGTGGCTCTCAATCCATTTCCATTTTCCATGTCACCAAACCTGCAACTACTGCTACTAATTTTTTAGCAGTCCCAGCAGCGAGGCTAAGAACTGAATGGTCCATAGAGAATAAACTGCTCACTTTCCGCTAGGGGTGATCCATCTGTGATCTGTCTCAGCCATGGAGGAGCAATGTAAAGACATTTTGCATTGCTGCTGCCCGTGTCATGCCTGTTCTTTGAGGTCAAATAGTCTAGTGCTTGTCAGAAACACAACATTAATCTGATTTTTTTTCCACAAAGGCCCAGCCCTAAACTTTGGGAGCTGGAATTGCTCAGCCTATGGCAGGATCAAGGCCAAACCTCATTCTGATGAAAGCAGGACTTCCTAATGTCTTCAGTTATTTCTCCAGTGCTCAGTTATGATTTTTATTTTGTTTGTGACTCTACGTAGAACTAAAAAGCATCCAAACCCCAGGTTTTCACCCTGATGCCAGCTCCAGTGAGTTTACTGTTCGTGTTCTCCCAGGTTATTTTAGAAAGGCTGGCAATAGGAAAGCCTATCCCAGGACATAGAGCCATGACATTCAGAATAAAGAAACTTTCAGAAGAAGTGGGCCAATTTTTCTATTAGTATAAAAGGGCTCCACTCCATTCTTTCAGGAGAATTTTGTCCACTCACATAAGCAGAGAATGTGGCCCATTATTGGCAGAATGATGCTTTTTTTAGTGAGAGACATGCACAGAAGTAACACTTTTTTCATACAAGAGGTCTGGCTACAGTAATTGTTTCAGGTGTTGCTTTTAAGTGGCTGCATCCCTGTGGCGATGTACAGCTATGCTTCTAAAAGGCTTTGGATCAGTTTCCCTGTAAGGTGTTGATTTTTATAAGATTGGTTCAAGGGGAAAACACAAACTATTTGGTACTTAACGGCAGTACCAGAAATGGTTGTTCAAAATATTGCTGGTCAGAGCCCAAATCTTGTTTTGTTGATTTACGCCCCAGTCCCACAAACACTTTCACATGCACACAGCTTTACTCTCATTAGTGGGACGACTCACATAATAAAGTTGCATAGAAGTGTGTTTGCAGGATTGGGGCTTTATTCCTGGCTCAGGGGAAATTCCCATTGAAGTCAATGAGGTTTTGCCTGAGGAAAATGAGTAAGGACTGCAGGTCTGTTAACTTCATTCGTTACCCACAGGGGATCAACAGTAGTTAGATTAATTAGAGTGACAGTGCTGTATGAGGGGAAATTATAACGACAGGCCCAGATTACCCCCATTGATTTTTCTGGAGTCACTATGGGGATTCGTATTCTAGTTTGGTTTTTTTTATAAAGGACACAAATAAGGCACCACACAAATGACAAGCCAGGTAGATTTCTTGCAAAATGTACACATTTAAATACTTTTACAGTTTGTAAGGTTACGGTGTTTACAAACAAAAGTTGCAAAGATGAAATACAGAATATTTCACTCTTGTACCAAAATCACATTACGTTACAATAACAGTATCGTAGCTCTCATTTATGACACTGACAGTTCAAGAACTGAGGAAACAATTCTACACATATGGTGTTTGGTTAATGATCACATAGGCTCTGATCCTGCAAACATGCTTGTGTTTAAGCATGTGTTTAAGCATGAAGTTTTATCTCCAATGGGACTAATCACGTGCTTAATGTTAACCACATACATAAGTGTTTGCAGGATCAAGGTCCTAGTCTCTCAAGCCTCTGTGTACTGACACCACCACGTTTTTATGTTTACTAAGCAAAGCAAGAACAATATGGATGAAGCCCTATTGCAAAACTACAGATCCAGTTAAATCACAAGTCTCAGCAACAATGGCAAATATTTGGAGTTGACATACACATGTGTATTATATGTTTGTGATGGAACCATGAGGCTGTAATTAAGTTTTAGTGTTATACTGTGAGGGAGACTAATGTGTAGAGTGTTTCCTTATTAGTTGGAGGCAGAAAGTAGTTCCTTATGGAGTCCATCAGGGTCGGTAGAAGTGTGCTGGGTTGGTATAAGAGTACTGTCACATGGCCTAGAACTTGCTTAATTGTTTTTAGGGTCACACTTACTCAGTCCCTAATCCCTTTTAAAAGAAGCTTGTTTCACACACATCTAAGTCAGGAAATCCCAAGTTGTGCTTGCATAGAGCAAAAATTAGTCATCCTTCCTCCCCGGTGATAAAAGTTATGGTGGCTATGGGAGCCATAACCTTGAATTTCTTGATTATTGCGTGTAAAGTCTCAGCAATAATATCAGGTTAAGAATTTTTTGCATTCCCTTGTTTGTTTTTTAAATAAAGGATGGTGTTATTAAATTTAACTGCTGTTGCACAATCAAACAGATGCATATTCACATTAAATTGTGTCCCTACTGAGCACACAAAATTTGATATTGGCAGCAAGACGGACTCAGCAAGATGGCAACCAAGACCTTGCAGAGTCCTTTACATTACATGTAAAGTGATATCGGAAGGAACCTACTTGGCCTAACCATATTCTATTCGGCATTAATGCTTCCAATTTCAAATTGTGCATGCAAAGCATGTGCCAGAGCAAGTACACATTGTATGCTGTAATGATTTCATATTCAAGTAAACCTAGAATAGGAATGGGTTAAGGAGGAGGGATGGTTGGCTGGCCTGAGAGTACAGCGCAATCAAGGTTAAAACTCATCTTACATTGTAGTTGAATGGACACTGCTTCCGGTGCACATGGATCAGTGCCTATACCTGAACGACTGTCTCAATTAGTGGAAAATCAAAGATCTCAGTCCATGATTGTTCTAAACCAATTTTCTTCAACCATAGCAGGGCAGAGGTTAATTGTTTAAACTGAGAAATTAAGACCAGGATTAGTTTGAAGTTTTAAAAAGAACTTACATTTTATTTATCCAAGCTCAAAAAAATTGACAAAAATTCTTAAATAATGAAAAAACAAACAAACCCACCACTGTTACAATAAGCCAGATGCAGGTATTTTCTTTACAAGAAAATAAATATGAAAAAATTCAACCCAAAGAGTCTTCTTTTTTAAAAAGAAAATGTGAAAGGACTGAAAATGTTTTATAATGAAAGTTAGTGTAATAGTGGCACAATTCATTATCATCACAGATTAGTTGATAAGATATATAAAAATTTGAAGTCTTGTAAAAGAATCCATTAAAAAAGCCAAATTGCACTCACAACCTTCAAATTTGAAGGAAGTGATGACAAACTCCTAGTGGGAGAAAATGTTCAGGACACCCACCCTAGGAAGAGCACAAGCCATTTGGTGCACTAACAGATGCAAACTCCTCTCTTATTTTTGCAGATATGTTATACTATAAACTCCTATTCCCTATGGGTTGTTCTCGACACAAAATGGGAGAACAGTTTGGTAGCTGTGCATGATGCCCTAGCATACCCTGCCTCCTTCCAAAGTTTGTCTCAAACAACCAGACATTGGTTGTTAATTACCAAATTCCAGTGCTGGGCTGTCACCTACTCCTACCCCAAATAGTTCGTACATCTTTATAATAATAAAACATGCGGCTAGAATATAAAAATATACATATAAAATATAGACAATCTCGTTTGTTTTTTATTATAAAAACAGGGTTAACAAATAAGGAGTGTTGAGTTCTGAAAGAGTTCTGTAAAATCCTGTACCACAATCGTCCTAACTGCTTAGACTGATGCCCCGCAGAGTTTAGGTTAGTTAATTTCATTAGCCATGTGTTCACTCGGGTCTGTACAGCGGCAAGGCAGCACGTTACAACAGCAGAATTAAGCTTTTTTAAATAACAACAATAAAAAAGACAGTAAGGGAAGGATGATTCCCCAGCTAGGGAGATGAATTCGCTGCTTAAGAGGCTTTGTTTTAAGAGAGTTTTCATTTCTCCACAATCGGATGGAGAACGCAGACTTTATCTCATTCTCTAACGACACATAAACAATCCCATCGGTCATTTTTGGGGCAGCAGTAACAATCATCAAATTAAATACGCAGGTGCGGGTTTGTAATTAGTCACAAAGTAGTTTAAAACAAACACAAAACCCCTGAGCACCTGCTCTGTGGTCCGTATTCCTGCAGTAATGGGTTAGCTCGCGTTCATGTTACATAGCAAACATCTCAAAGCAACCCCCCCCTTCCAGTGAGCGGCCGGTTTACCGCTCATCCCGGAGGAGACGGGAGTGGGGAAGGGAGCCCGAATTCACGCCGGGGGTCCTTTTTGGGTAACGTTTGTAAGGCTCAAGCAGGGGCGAGCTCCAGGCGCGCAGGCGGGCTGGTCTTGTGCCACTGAGCGGTACCTGCGCACAGTCCAGTTCGGAGCTCGCCTGCCGGGCGAGTCCTTTCAAGCATCTCCGGGGCGGGAGCCGGGCGCAGGGCAGGGTGCAGGGGCTGCTCTGGGTCCGGCTGGGAGCCGCCGCCCGGCCCCTCAGACGTAGTTCTTCTTGTCGTACTCCCCGTTGGAGGTGGGCCGCCGGGTGGAGGCCGAGTACTTGACCGGGAAGCCGCTCTCGCCGTCCCCGGCGCAGGAGCAGGAGCAGCAGATCAGGCCGCCCCCGAGGAGCAGCAGGGCCGTGGCCGCCCAGCCGATGTAGAGCGCGGCCCCCATCTCCCGCTTCATGGAGTTGGGCACCTTGGGGTTGTAGAAGCCGCTGATGATGATGTTGGCGAACCAGCAGACGGGGATGAGGACCAGCACCCCGCACAGGATGTAGATGATCCCGCCGGCCAGCACGATCCAGGACTTGGCCTTGCCGGCTCGGACGCAGGTGGTGCACTGGGCCCCCACCACGGTCACCATCAGCGCCACCAGCCCCAGCAGGGTCACCAGGACGGTGAGCGCCCGGCCCGCCTGCATGTGCGGCTCCAGCGCCAGGATGGAGTCGTGGAGTTTGCACTGCATCTGCCCGGTGCTCTGCACCACGCAGTTCATCCACAGCCCCTCCCAGGTGGTCTGCGCCACCACGATGTGGCCGTCGATGTAGGCGGACACCTGCCACGTGGGCAAGCCGCAGGCCAGGATGACCCCCACCCAGCCCACGATGCACAGCCCCAGGCCCAGGATCTCCCGCGCTGCCGAGGTCATTCTGCTCCTCTGGATTCACGAGCTGCTCGGGACTCTGCTGCTGCTGCCTCGGGAGCCGGCTCAGGTTGCGAGTGCCAGCCGGTGGCCCGCCGGGCTCTATTTAAAGCCGCAGGGCGGGCCCCTCCCTCTCACCCCCGGCCAGTCCCAGGCAGCGGAGGCCGCCCCCAGCCAGCGAGGGGCTGGAGGGGAAGGAAGCAGGAGCGCGTGTGAATGACGAACGCTTGGAAGGAGTTGGGTGGGGGGGTCTCGAAAAGAGGCTGGAAAGGAGCCAGCTGCAGACGCTGCAGCTTCGTCGTCCCCTCCCATGGGGCGGGGGTGGGGGGGTCCCTGTGTGGTTAAGGGTGAGGCTCTGTGACTGACGGGCAGCGTGCGCCAGCTCTTGCGTTGCGACAGTGACACAGACACAGGATGGGGACAGGATGGTCCCTGCGGCTTGGGCCCCCCATGATGAAGAGGGAAGTGACTTCAAAGACCCTTGCCGTGGTGGTTCACTTTTCTGGCATGGGGGGAAGGGGAACCTGACCTCTCCTTTCCCCTGCCTGCGTGCCTGGACTTCACCCTGGCTTGTTATAGTATGTCGCTCTACCGCACTACCGCCAGGGCTTTGTGTGTGTGGCAGAGGCTCCGCACACTACAGAGGACATTGGATTCTCTCTGTCTTTTGGTTTGGCTGGGAGTCAGCCATAAACTATTTGCAAATCGTCCCTTTCACAAATGACTGTTGCTTAAAGCGCTGCTCTTATCTCAGCCTGACACTCCATAAAGCACAGATATGCTGTTACAGCTGTTACTGATTGTGCAAAACATGCTGGGTACTGTGTTGTAGCCCATAGTAGAGGGACAAGGTGGGCGAGGTAATATCTTTTAATGGACCAACTTCTGTTGATGAGAGGAGAGACAAGCTTTCCAGCTACATAGAGCTCTTCTTTGGGTCCTTGGACAAAATGTCATTCGAGTTTGGATCATTCTAATTGCTCCTGAAAACCTTAGCTCTTCCTAAATGACCAAAGGGTAGCAGTAGTTCAACATGATGATAACCTTAACAAGCTCTCTGGCAGAATCTTTGTTAACTTAGACAGGTCTGAGGTTGTCAGAAACAGAAAGAAATAAGAAGAAGGCTGAGACAAATAATGAGGGGATGGGATGTTTTTTAATTGACAAAGCCTATGGTGGCAAGTTCAAAGAGAGTCCACTGAGATCTCGCTGGGCAGAAGCACAATAGCCTGTGCTACTTGACTAATAGTGCAGAATTGTCAGTCAAAGAACTAAATGCATTTGCTAAAAAAGGCATAAAATCGAATACACATTGCATACAGCACAAAAGCCTGAGCAAATTCCATGCCAAAATGTAGTTATGAGAAACCTTCTCCAAGAACAATGAACTATACATGGAATCTTCTCGTCTTGTTTCTTTACCCAATGATTACTTTAATATTCTAGCTAAAATACTGGTGAAGAGACTTCTTCATTCATGAAGATCAATCCGTTTTATACCGGGGAGGACAACAGGAAAGAAGAGATGCACATTGTCCCAGTGATGACCTACATGTTTGAAAGAGACACATTTGACTAATTACTTACTTGATCATTTTTATTATGTGAACTCAGTGCAGAAAAAGAGTTTGACTGGGTTAAGCTGGGGGTATTCACAGGAGATTTCACCAGCAATGCAGTTATTAATCAAATGCACAAGAACTTCTATGTTTTAGTTCTAATGCATTAATTAAAACCAATTGTATGATTTCTGATTTATCCGTAGAGCCTTTGGTTTATATGTTGAGAACTGATATTAGCTGATTGGAAGGAATCCATCTAGGTATATGATTTCATGATTTGCTGTTGCCACTTTGATTTATATGACTTATTAGATGGAACCTAATGTCAAGACACCTAAATGCTTGGGGAAAATTATCTTGTGAATATTCTGGTTTAAGAATTAATTGGGGAAAGCTTGTTGCAGCACAGGGCTCCTTGAATAAGCTTCCATTGACATGGAATATTGGTGTGATTAAATTGTTAGGGATATAGATGTGGAATCAAAGTGGCAGAGATACAGGTGAGAGGCAATGTCTTTAAAAAGTTGGATTATGTGTTTTTTGACTAGCTGATTCATAAATTATGAGACAAAAATGGAGGTTGGACTTTTTGACTTGCAAAGAAATGATCCTTGCAAGAAATTCTCTCGTATAATCCCTGCAGTCAGTGTGTTTATTGGCTCATACATTCTTTGTAAAGCTGCCTGCAAAATCCTGTGGAGAGGAACTCAGATGCAGTGAGTAGTATATGGCTCAATAGCATTCATCACCATATATTCTTTGACAGGATTCCATGCCCAATTTTGGGCTTATGTACCGCCCTCTGTTCCTGTTTCCATTGGTGTCGCGGTTTGGTGCCGTCAGCCATTTTGAATGTTTGTTGTTATTTTTTATGTTTGAATAGAGGGAATGTTGCATGCTTGTGCTTTGATACATTTGGTTGATTGTTTAGAGAAAAAGGTTGAAAGAATAGAGTCAGATTTATTAGGTGCATAACTGTAGTAGCAACAGCTGTCACGGCATTAATGGTCATTTGTTAATGAATCATTGAACTGTAAGAACATCGTGAGTTTTTAAAAAAAGGAACTCAGACGCTTGCCTACAAAGACATGGTTTATAAATGGTAATTTTATGACTTAACATCCCCCATGAAACATCAAATTGATCTGTGCTTCCTTTTAGGCAATCACAGCCCTTTTCTCCTCTGGCTGTTGAAATTCATTCCGTTCTGTATGCAACGGCTTTAGTAGGCGTTCCAAAGTATAGGACAGAGCACAAGAGATCCCCAAACTTTACAGCAACTGAGCCATTTTATTGCCTAAAACTTCAACTAGACCGGCCAGTGCCCAGCATCTCCCACTCAACTGTATATGCTCAAACCTGTAGCATAGGAGCTGTGCTAAACTTGCCACTAATTCTCATCAAATTATAACCAGAGAGTTTATTTTATACTGTACTTGTTACGATCATAAAATCATAGAATATCAGGGTTGGAAGGGACCTCAGGAGGTCATCTAGTCCAACCCCCTGCTCAAAGCAGGACCAATCCCCAACTAAATCATCCCAGCCAGGGCTTTGTCAAGCTTGACCTTAAAAACCTCTAAGGAAGGAGATTCCACCACCTCCCTAGGTAACCCATAGTGCTTCCACCACCCTCCTAGTGAAAAAGATTTCCTAATATCCAACCTAAACCGCCCTGTAGTAGGGTGGACCCCTGCTCCTGCCCTGAAGGGGTTAAAAACAGCCCTGGGAAGGGAATGTGGCTGGAGAAAGCAGCTTTTAAGGTGGGCTGATTGGGAAGTGGCTGCAGCTGGGCCACACCCCAATCAGGCCCAGCTGGCCCCTATAAGAGGCAGAGAAGCCCAAGCCACTCCCTCTCTCTAGCTATAGGGGGAGATGGGCCTGGCTGTTTAGGAGCTGAGATAGAGTACCTGAGGGGAGCAGGGCTGAGGAGCTCCAGCCTGGAAAGCCCCAGGCTGTGGCCTAGCATTGGGCTAATAGGTACTGGGGTTGCAGAGGGCAGCCCAGGGGTAGGCCAAGGCAGCAGGTCCAAACCCTCCTTGCCAGTGATGAGTAGGGTGTGGGGCTAGACAATGACTGGCAGTAGCCATATACTGAGGCAAGATGGGGATAGAGGGTGGGGGTTCCCTGGGGAGGGGAGACCCTGAGAGAAAGGGGTTACTGCTGGGGGGGGCAGCACCCCATGTAAGAGGGCATGGGGGTCCAGGGAGAGACTCAGGGCCAGAGAACAGGCAGATCGCTGGCCTGCAGAGGGTGCTCCGTGCTGAAAACCAACCTAATTCCCCGGAGTCACCAGCAGGAGGTGCCGCAGGGGTGAGTCTGACCCGTTACACTCCCCCACTGCAACTTGTGACTATTACTCCTTGTTCTGTCATCTGCTACCACTGAGAACAGTCTATATCCATCCTCTTTGGAACCCCCTTTCCGGTAGTTGAAAGCAGCTATCAAATCCCCCCTCATTTTTCTCTTCTGCAGACTAAATAAGCCCAGTTCCCTCAGCCTCTCCTCATAAGTCATGTGCTCCAGACCCCTAATCGTTTTTGTTGCCCTCTGCTGGACTCTTTCCAATTTTTCCACATCCTTCTTGTAGTGTAGGGCCCAAAATTGGACACAGATCTCCAGATGAGACTTCACCAATGCCAAATAAAGGGGAATGATCACGTCCCTAGATCTGCTGGCAGTGCTCCTACTTATACAGCCCAAAATGCCATTAGCCTTCTTGGCAACAAAGGCACACTGTTGACTCATATCCAGCTTCTCATTCACTGTAACCTCTAGGTCCTTTTCTGCAGAACTGCTGCCTAGCCACTCGGTTCCTAGTCTGTAGTAGTGCATGGGATTCTTCCGTCCTAAGTGCAGGACTCTGCACTTGTCTTTGTTGAATCTCATCAGATTTCTTTTAGCCCAATTCTCTAATTTGTCTAGGTCCCTCTGTATTCTATCCCTACCCTCCAGCATATCTACCACTCTTCCCAGTTTAGTGTCATCTGCAAACTTGCTGAGGGTGCAGTCTATGCCATCCTCCAGATCATTAATGAAGATATTGAACAAAACTGGCCCCAGGACCGACCCTTGGGGTACTCCGCTTGATGCCAGCTAGGCATAGAGCCATTGATCGCTACCCTTTGAGCCCAATGATCTAGCCAGCTTTCTATCCACCTTATAGTCCATTCATCCAGCCCATACTTCTTTAACTTGCCGGCAAGAATACTGTGGGAGATCGTATCAAAAGCTTTGCTAAAATCAAGGAATAACACGTCCAGGCCCCATGGACTTGTGCTCATCCAGCTTTTCTAAATAGTCCTGAACCACTTCTTTTTCCACAGAGGGTTGGTCACCTCCTCCCCATACTGTGCTGCCCAGTGCAGCAGTCTGGGAGCTGACCTTGTTTGGTTCGTGAAGACAGAGGCAAAAAAAGCATTGAGTACATTAGCTTTTTCCACATTCTCTGTCACTAGGTTGCCTCACCCATTCAGTAAGGGGCCCATACTTTCCCTGACCCTCTTGTTGCTAACATACCTGTAGAAACCCTTCTTGTTACTCTTAACATCCTTTGCTAGCTGCAACTCCAATTGTGATTTGGCCTTCCTGATTTCACTCCTGCAGTTCTGAGCAATATTTTGATACTCCTCCCTGGTCATTTGTCCAAGCTTCCACTTCTTGTAAGCTTCTTTTTTGTGTTTAAGATCAGCTGGGATTTCACTGTTAAGCCAAGCTGGTCGTCTGCCATATTTACTATTCTTTCTACACATTGGGATGTTTTTTTCCTGCAACCTCAATAAGGATTATTTAAAATACAGCCAGCTCTCCTGGACTCCTTTCCCCCTCATGTTGTTCTCGCAGGGGATCCTGCCCATCAGTTCCCTGAGGGAGTCAAAGTCTGCTTTTCTGAAGTCCAGGGTCCTTATTCTGCTGCTCTCCTTTCTTCCTTTTGTCAGGATCCTGAACTCGACCATCTCATGGTCACTGGCTCCCAGGATCCCATCAACTTTTGCTTCCCCTACTAACTCTTCTCTGTTTGTGAGCAGCAGGTCAAGAAGAGCTCTGCCCCTAGTTGGTTCCTCCAGCACTTGCACCAGGAAATTGTCCCCTATACTTTCCAAAAACTTCCTGGATTGTCTGTGCACCACTGTATTGCTCTCCCAGCAGATATTGGGGTGATTGAAGTCCCCCATGAGAACCAGGGCCTGTGATCTAGTAACTTCTGTTAGTTGCCTGAAGAAAGCTCGTCCACCTCATCCCCCTAGTCTGGTGATCTCTAGCAGACTCCCACCACCACATCACCCTTGTTGCTCACACTTCTAAATTTAATCCAGATACTCTCAGGTTTTTCTGCAGTTTCACACTGGAGCTCTGAGCAGTCATACTGCTCTCTTACAAACAATGCCACTCCCCCACCTTTTCTGCCCTGTCTGTCCTTCCTGAACAGTTTATAGCTATCCATGACAGTACTCCAGGCATGTGAGTTATCCCACCGAGTCTCTATTATTCCAATCACATCCATAATGCCAAGCTCAGAGATAAGAAGGCTGCTTCTTTGCTCACCCTTTAACAAATACAAGTGAAAGTTATATTAAGTTTTGTAAAGGAATAAACACTTTAAAATACAAACCTATATGAAGACACATCCCTTTAACATTTTTACAGGTGTTTCAATAAAATAGAGCATGTAGAAACGCCCAGGGCCAGCTCCAGGTACCAGCCAAGGAAGCAGGTGCTTGGGGCGGCCAATGGGTCTTTGGCAGCAATTTGGCGGTGGGTCCCTCAGTCCCTCTTGGAGCAAAGGATCCGCTGCTGAATTGCTGCTGAAGAATGAAGCAGCATGGCAGAGTTGGCCGCTGAATTGCCGCCAATTGCAGCTTTATTTATTTATTTTTTTTTGCTTCGCCAGTTGGGGCAGCAAAAAAACTGGAGCCGGCCCTGGAAACGCCCCAGGTTTAAAACCACAGGACCTTAGTAACAGCCAGTTTATATTCCCCTTATTCTGTAAACCAGTGGATCAGAGAGAAGTTGTTTGTTTCTTACCCCCGCCACACTTTTTAACAAATACAAGTGAAAGTTATATTAAGTTTTGTAAAGGAATAAACACTTTAAAAGACAAATCTATATGAAGACAGAGCCCTCTACTTAACACTTTTACATGTGTTTCCAAAAAAAGAGTATGCAGAAACACCCCAGAGATAAAACCACGGAACCTTAGTAACCGTAGTAACTTTTTATCTCTGATCCACTGGCTCACAGATGCTGTTTTTGCTGCAGTTTCAAATTGTCCTCACTAAAAGCATAGGGAAAAGCTTTTTTTAAAAACCTTTTTGTTACTAAGGGTTTGTGGGTTTAACCCTGGGGTGCTTCTGCATGCTCTTTTTTTTGTTATTGAAACACACATGTAAAAGTGTTAAATGGAGGGATGTTTCTTCAGATAGGCTTGTCTTTCAAAGTGGTCTTCTTTTCTAATCCACTAACTTAAAAAGGCTGCTTCAAATTGTCCTCACTAAAAAATAACCAATGTTAGCAAAAGCATAGGGGAAAACTTTTTTTATTACTATAAATTACTTTGATAAACTGGTTGTCTGTGGTTTTAATCCTGGGGTGTTTCTGTGTGCTCATTTTTTATTAAAACACCTATAAATAAAGGGCTATTTCTTCAAATAGGCTTGTCTTTTCAAGTGATTATAAAATAGAGCTTTATTCCTTTACAAAACTTAATATAACTTTTTCCTACTCGTGTTCAAAAGTTTAAATAAACTTCTTATCTCTACGTTCTGGACATCCAACAGCCTTTTTTGTCTCTAATTCACTGGCTAACAAAGTTGCTTTTGCTGCAGCTTCAAATTGTGCTCACCAAAGGCATAGGGAAAAACTTTTAAAAACTGTTTGAAACCATAAGCCCTTAGTAACAACCTTTATTAAAGCATCTATGTAAAAGTGCTACGTGGCGGGAAAGATGCTTGGGGTCTGGTTTTTTTAGACAAGAATAAGGCAGTTAACGGGAAGGGAAGGGTAGTGAGGGGAGGGGAAGGAGACAGCTCTTGTTTAAAAAATCTTGGGACTATAGGATTGGTTCAGGAAAATGTATTCTATGACGCAGCTGTAGAACAGCATCTGATTGGTCCGATCCAAAGGTGTAGATAACTAGCCTGAGGGGTTGTGAGCCTTGGGAGCTCCCTCTTTCCCCAGGAACAGTCGCAAGGGCAAGATCTCTCTCTCTGACTCACCCACACGCTGACCATCGTTGCCCTTTGAAAAGGTGCTTTCTTTTCCCTTTCCCTGCCGTGTTCTCTCTTTTAACCTATCTTTATATTTTTCTCTTTTATTTCACTCTTTTTAAATGCTCTTTTCTTAACTTACCCTTATATTTAATACATTTAAAAGGTTTATCTCAATTTTTTTGTTCTTTAATAAGACTAGTCCCTTAAAAACAACTCTACTTACTAAACCTAATATCTTTCTTTTCTTTAACTTGCCTCTATTCTTTCAAACTAACCCTTTAAAAACAAAAATCTTTAGTTTTCTTTAATTTCTCTTTCTATTCTTTAATAACATGCCAAACAAAATATCATATTGGCTGTATATAAATCCATGGTACACCCACATCTTGAATACTGTGCGCAGATGTGGTCGCCCCATCTCAAAAAAGATATATTGGAATTGGAAAAGGTTCAGAAAAGGGCAACAAAAATTATCAGAGGTATGGAGCATCTGCCATATGAGGAGAGATTAATAAAACTGGGACTTTTCAGCTTGGAAAAAAGATGACTAAGGGGGATATGATAGAGGTCTATAAAATCATGACTGGAGTGGAGAAAGTAAATAAGGAAGTGTTATTTACTCCTTCTCATAACACAAGAACTAGTGGTCACCAAATGAAATTAATAGACAGCAGGTTTAAAACAAACAAAAGGATGTATTTTTTCCACACAACGCGCAGTCAACGTGTGGAACTTCTTGCCAGAGGATGTTGTGAAGGTCAAGATTATAAGAGGGTTAAAAAAAGAACTAGGTAAGTTCATGGAGGACAGGTCCATTAGTGACTATTAGCCAGGATGGGCAGGGATGGTGTCCCTAGCCTCTATTAGCCAGAAGCTGGGAATGGGCAACAGGGGATGGATCACTTGATTACCTGTTCTGTTCATTCCCTCTGGTGCACCTGGACCTGGCCACTGTCGGAAGACATGATACTGGTCTACATGGACCTTTGGTCTGACCCAGTATGGCCCTTCTTGTGTTCTTATGAATTAATGGAAGTTAGGAGCCAAAATACCTTTGAGGATCTGGGCCTCATATGGCTTCAGTAACCCTGCTGCACTCTTGTTCCTTCTTTTTGCCACATGAGCACATCCCTTTTGTTGTGCAATTATTACTCATGTTTGTTACCTAGTGCCTACAGACCAACTATGAACCAGGCCTTTTTGTACTAGTTGCTGGCCAACCCACAATAGTAGGCAGTCCTCACCCCCCATGTAGCAGTACCTGCTGTGTGATTTACATCTTCCTGGTAATCAGCATCTCTGTCCTACCTACCTAGAGGGGTACAGTGGGGTGATCAAATTAGATACTTAACAAGCAGGAACTCCAACAAATTATCCCATTACAATTCTAGCAGATGAAGCAGTGGCCAGCACACATCTTCACTATCTTCTTCCTTTCATCCCCACTGTTTGCAGACTGAGTATGTGGTCTCTGCTACTTTTCCAGGACTGATCCATCCCAGTCTGGCCAATCTCTCTGTGCCCATTTTCAACACAGATAATATAGTTATGCTAACTCAGGGCAGCTGCTGTCTCAGATTGATTTTCTCTCTGTGAGCAGCCATAACCATTTCTGGCGTGAGAAGTGTCTTCCTAACAGAGGCTGCCGGGGAGGGCCAGTTGAGAGGAGCTATCACTTCTCCCCAGCCATTTTTGAAATACATGCAGTTTACTTCAATTATTTTCAAGAGTAAATCCCATTATACAAGTAATGAAATTTGGCCCTGGGTATTGCTCCAGACTGTCAAGCTGAGACCACTGTTAAATCAGAAAGATCCCAGGTATCAGGGAGAGAAGTGAGTGAGAACCAAGCAGACCGAGGTAGCGATCAGAGGGTGAACAGGAAGAAAACCAGAACATAGGCTGAAATTGAATATTTGTATTGATTAAAAAAATTGCACCACGAGAACAATAAAATAATGGGGGGAAGGAAAGCCAGCTACCTCCGACTGCAAGCACAGGAAAGCCACCACCCTTACCACTTGATGGAAAGCACGGAACTCCTAATTTTCCCAGATAAATAACTGAGCAAGGGAAACAGACACATGGACAACACATGCAACCTCTGAGGTTTCCTTTGCTAAGAAAGGAAGGTCACTGCATGGCTGGAATACCACTGCACCTCCTCCCTAACCACCTGTCCCTTACCAACCTATTCCCACTAATGGCCCTATCCTAGACAATCAAAGCTACATAGGAATGTATGCTTAACAAGCACAGTATAAAACAAACTCTCTGGTTATAATTTGATGTGAATTAGTGGCAAGTTTAGCACAGCTGCTGTGCTACATACTGATTCCTGGCCATTGGTATTTCATATTAGTATTGGTACTTCAGGCTTTTGTGATTAGTACACATTAGGCTTCCTCTCCCTCCCTGGGTGAGTCTGTGTGCTGGGCCTGATGTATCCTTGTTGCCTACCTCCCAAACAGTTGCATGTGCTCTAACTCTCAAGAGAACTTTGGTTCCTCCAGTCCTCAGCCTCAAGGCTGTGAGAAGCTGCACAAGCTTTCATGCAGGTTTGAGCATATACAGTTGAGTGGGAGATGCTGGGCACTGGCCGGTCTAGTTGAAGTTTTAGGCAATAAAATGGCTCAGTTGCTGTAAAGTTTGGGGATCTCTTGTGCTCTGTCCTATACCTTGGAACGCCTACTAAAGCCGTTGCATAGAACGGAATGAATTTCAACAGCCAGAGGAGAAAAGGACTGTGATTGCCTAAAAGGAAGCACAGATCAATTTGATGTTTCATGGGGGATGTGAAGTCATAAAATTACTATTTATAAACCATGTCTTTGCAGGCAAGCATCTGAGTTCCTTTTTGCTAAAACTCATGATGTTCTTACAGTTCAACGATTCATTAACAAATGACCATTAATGCCGTGACAGCTGTTGCTACTACAGTTATGCACCTAATAAATCATCCTAAAGGGAATGTATAAGGGGCTTTGCAACCCGTGAACAGTGGGCGGATGTAGCATTCAAGCTGAAAACAATGACACAGAAGTCATGCCGGACTGAGAGGAGCTCAGGGATTAGAAATTATTGTGTTCTCACTCTTTTCTTGCAGCAAGCAGGAAGAGCACCACACTATCCAGGTTTAGATGATCTTGCCTTTTGGACAGAGGAAATATGACCTGAGGCTCACGCTGCATTTAAAATTTTCTGAGTTTCACGTACCTAACTACATCTGTTCCCTCCCACCCACTGGACTCTTGAGCATTTGAAGGCAGGAATGAAATACCAGAGTCAGTATAAAGTTTATACTTGAAATCCCAATATAATTCCCCTCAATAACAGACACTGGAGACTAGAGGCCTGATGCAAAGGACATTGAACTCAATGGGAGACTTTCCTCTGACTTCAATGGGTTTTGGATCAGGTGCTAAAAGAAGCGAGGAGTGATAAGTTTAGCATCCATTTTGGATGGATTTTGTGCAATTAGCACCTAACTGGGAGTGCATTAGGAGCACTGATAAATTAGCGAACTGCTTTTTATTTAAAGATCCTGATGCTTTTCAGTCAGAACCACTTATTTTGATGCAGCTGTGAAGATGCCATCGTCTTTTCCAAGAGATGAGTTTGAATGGGACCCTATTTTGGCTTCAATATGATGATACAAATGGGATTTGCAACCTGTACACAAATCATTGCCCTTGTGAATCCTGTGTGTAACCAGTGCAGACGTTAGTGTGGTGGTGAAAAAAGAAGTGGGTAAACTAATCTAAACTCCATATTCTCCACATGCAAAGTGTATAAACTGTGTTTACCCATGACACACCACTGAGTGCAGGCACGTCCTCACTCAGTCCAAGGCAACCTTCAAGGAGATTAACGCAATAGAATGACCAGGTCATTACAAAATGGACTGGAAGATGTATTTAATCACAGGGTTCACCCAGTGTGATCTCTGCTTGGAGTTGGGTTGAGTGAGTTTGCACCAAGAGCTTAATGGCATTTCCTCCGTCACGTCATCTTTCAGCTTCCCAAAACATGTGAAATAGCGTCAAGATTTTGTAATGTTGCCTAACTAGGCTCTAATGAGTTCATCTCCTCCCTTTTATAATGTCAGTAACTGACCAAACTTCAGGAGCAGGGAAGGGTCACCAGGTTCGCCTTTTCTGCTCTGTGCTGGTCCTTCCAGGGGGAAGAGGATGTCAGAGCAGTTCATGAGACTGTGGGGAGGAAAGGGGTCAGAGCTGTGCTGGGGGAATGTAGTAGACGTGCAGGGGTTCTCAAACTGGGGGTCGCGAGGTTATTACAGGGGGGTCGTGAGCTGTCAACCTCCACCCGAAACCCCGCTTTGCCTCCAGCATTTATAATGGTGTTAAATATATAAAAAAGTGTTTTTAATTTATAAGGGGGTCGCACTCAGAGGCTTGCTATGCGAAAGGGGTCACCAGGACAACAGTTTAAGAACCACTGAGGGACTTCAGCTCTGACCCTCTGCCTTGTCCATATTCATCTTCCTCGTTTTTGTCCCCCCCACCTTCAAAACATGTGCACACCGACTTCATGTCAGCCCCTGCACTGTTCTTGCATCCTCTGCTCAGTTCCTCAACCTGGGGCTCCTCACCGATGCCTGCCCCTCCTTGGGGAGGAGGGCTGAGGATGGAAGATAAGGTTGTGCTGGTTAGGCTGAGAGATGGGAGACAAGATGATGTCGGGGCAGTGAAGGGACACAGGTTGTCTTGTATGGCTGGTTTAATCATTGCCAAGGAGCCAGAGGCAGCGGAGGCGGAAAGCTGGGTTGTGGAACATGCCCCAAAGAGCTTACAGTCTGATTTCCATGGGGGCAGATCCTGAAGGGCTTAGTTATGGCCTGATCTCCTACATACCCAGGGCCATTCTGTGTGCGTTTCTGGATCCTGCCACGTGGCAGGTAGTTCAGCTGTCTCCTGGACACTGTTTCCCCTTTCTATGAACCCTGAAGAGAGCTCACAAAGAAGGTAGTGGGTCTGCACACGGGGAGGGAGTGGGCCCTGGGGGATGCACATTGTCCCTCTCAAGCCTTGTAGGGAATATGGATAAAGGATAACATAGCCCCAGGCTGTATTAGTTTTTGCATGGAGCCTACCATACACCTAGTAGCTAGTTGAGAGATCGCTTACAGCCCTATTTTACTTCTGTCCTGTATGAAAGTCAGTCTCCTGCTCCAGATTGCTGTGTATTATTATTATTCTTCTCTTTGACCTCTTTCCTACCTCAGATTTGGAAAATCACCTCAAATATCACTTGTAATTAATACTCTTAATGAGAACACATGAGATTGCTTTGTAATGTACATTGCAGACATTTGAACAACGAAAGAAAGAATCTGGCCACAAAGTTAACTGCAAATCCTGTAGGGGCCAGGGAGGGAGGGATGAGTCACTTACACTAATCATGACTCCCAAAGATGAATTTCTTTACAAAAAACTAGAGGCTTGAAATTCCTGCACTAGCTGTGACACTGACTGATTCTCAGCAATGTTCTCTCTATTGTTAACAGGATCAACACAGTGCAAAGAGGTTTATAAAAACTGACAGACATCATCTGTTTTGTCAGTCCTAATTCCCCTCCCTAAAAGTGAGGTTGCTTGAAAGAGTAGGGGAAGAAAATTTCCCTTTCTGCTCAGAAATGTCACCTCAATAAAAATCAGGGTGCAGCAATGGCTTCTCTTTTGGGTATTTATGAAGGGAAAACATCTCTGTGACCACCAAAGAATAAAAGTGGGCAAAGGTGAAAGTACTCAGCAAGTAACCAATGCCAGTTCCTTAGTGATTTTTATTACAATGCGAAACGTTGCTGTTCCTGGAAGAGGAGTGCAAAATAAATCCTATCTCTGAGACATTTTGTAGGTAGAAGGTAAAGGAAATCCGCTGATTCTTCTCCATTGTCATAATCAGTGCTTTCAAAAGATGAGTTTGTGTGTGCTGGTGTATGAAAAGTAAGAATCTCATATATTCCAGATTGCTGTGATATACAGTACATGAAATCCATGAATCTGGGAGTTTTGGTGCATCACAGAAAAATATGCAAGTTTCTCCTCTTCTAGCCAGCCAGCCAGGGAATGTATTTATTCCTTGTAGAATTTCTTGTGGGTTGCTAAATAGATGTTGACATTGTAGCTTGTAGCAATAAATCCAAGTACATTCACAGGTGCTGACTTAATACTCTTATATTAACAGACTTCCAGCAGTCAAAAGGCTTGTGCAATTGACCAACTTCGAGCAGTGCTGCGGGTCTTGGGTTACAATACAGTGGCCTGAAAGGAACACATCATTACAGTTATTGACCTGTCTGAAAGGTTATATACGGTAATAATTGGAGATATACCAATCTCCTAGAAGTGGAAGGGACCTTGAAAGGTCATCAAGTCCAGCCCCCTGCCTTCACTAGCAGGACCAATTTTTGCCCCAGATCCCTAAGTGGCCTCCTCAAGGATTGAACTCACAACCCTGGGTTTAGCAGGCCAATGCTCAAAGCAGGTTGAGATCTTTGTGTGGCTTTCCTCCATTAGAGATTTCACAAATAAATCTCTGCTTGGGAGAGGTGCACATTTCATTTGGTCAAATCATTACCAGTAAATGCTGGGAGAGGACGGATGGAAAGAGAAGTCCCCATGTGAAATATTTATCAATGAAGCGCTGACCATCGCCTCACTCAAATGCCTAGAAACTGCCCAGTGCATCTAATCTAGTCTGTATGCTTTTCATGTTTTATTGTCCCATGTAGAGGACTTACTCCCAATCCCTTAATATCTACAGAATGAAGCTTCTGTGAACTGACTGCTGAAGGACTTGTTCCTGCAGCCTTAGATTCTGATTCAGCAAAGCACTGAAGCACATTCTTAACTTTAAGCATGTTTAAGACTCATTGAAGTGAATGGGATTCCAGCACATGCTCAAGAGTGCTTTGTTAAATCCGGTTTGTAGTACTCAGTACGGCCTCAGTATTCAGTACAGCCGTAATACTCTCGCCTCCCATTGACTTCTGTGGGTCTTAACAATGCTCAGCATCTTGCAATATTGGTCCAATATCTCCAGGAGCAGTTCCTGTAACACAAGACAGCTGCTGCTAATTCAGCCATTACAGAAACGATACATTAATCTTTACTTAGGCTCATATCCTGTATATTTGCCCATATGGGGAACAGACTTACAGCTCAATGGGAAAGTAAGTTAAACAGGTTCACACTAACTGAACAAAAAACAGCTTTATTTCATCTCAGGTGTTTGTCTAATGCAGCTGGTGTTCTGACCATATATTCTGTACTGTACTAATTTAATGGAAAGGATGCTATGCACTGTGAGATTGATTTAGCTACACAATCTCAAATTATGGCTCCATTAATATAGTGTTATTTATTTAAAATCACATTAAACCATTTCTTTAAAATCAGTTTTAACATTGCTTCCCACAGAAAACAACAACAAATGACACAAAGTGTTTTTCTGGAGACAAAAATTGCACTTGACAAGATCTGACTCCAGACAGAATGCAAGATTGGAATGAAAGGAAGGGCTCTAATTGTATTGTAAACAATTAAAACTGAGGTCTGCCAGTGGCTTTTATAAAAGGTATTAGGAGACTTTGATGGAAGAACAAAATCAACATTCACTCAAAAATCAACATCATGGTAGTATGTGAATCAGAAGTAAGTAAGGCTGCCATTCACCATAGCAAGCTCTCGCTTACCCTTGGGATGTCCTGAAATAGAGGACCCAGTTCAGGTCCCCATTTAGGATGACATTTAATATATGATCAAGTCCCATAGCCATCAATGGAACTTAAGCACATGCTTAAATATGTGCTGAAGTGCTGTCTTGAATAGGTATGGACTTAAGGCTTTGCTTAATGGAATACTGTCCTGAATCAGTGCCTGTGAACAGAATTCGACCCACTCTGACGTTGTACTAAAGAGTATTCAAACATGTGGATGATACATACTGCATTACATACCATAGACTGCTATAGTATGGCACAGTGGAGCACATTTAAGAGGACAGACTTAACTCTGCATTCCCTTGCTTTTGTCAGTAAAAACTGAACTTGTAACTGAGTTAAATTTTATGTATAATCTTTTACAGTTGACAGTCGATTACCTTAACCAGAAGGCAGTTATAGCACGAGATAAACAGTTCACCACTGTTCGCTTCCAAACTGAACCCACATAGTTCCCCCTTCACCTCGCTCCAGGGCATATTGTGAACGAATGCCTGCTGCCCAAGTAGAAAAGATTATAGTTATGTCCTGAGGGGAAATTTTTTCTGCTTCAGAAGGATTTTCACTTCACAGATGAGAGGGGAAGACTTTATCTTAGACAAAACAAGTTATCTGGTTCAGACTGTTCATAATCTCATGTCAGCTGATTGAGTCATGGACATAACTGACAGACATGCAAATGTAACAAATCTGAGTATAAGGATAGTCTAAAGCACATGTCTGGGGTGGGGGGGGGGAGAGTCTGCAAAAAGGCTCCTCTCCTGCACTCCTTACTCATCCAGGATTTCTATTGGAGTGATGTAAGTAAAATGATGAGCCTGAGCAGGAATGCATGATCAGGGTAGGATCAGCCTGTTCTAGAAACAATCCTACTATTGTGAATTGCAAAGATACAAACAGACTAATACAGGGCCACTCAAAATTTGTCCTGCTGATTTATAGCTTGTTAGGAGCCCAGGGTCTCCCTTTATTTGCTTAAAATGGAGGAGAAAGCTGCCACCCTTACCTTTAACGAGGTGGTGTGACCCATAGAGACTACAGGCTTGATTCACCAGGCTTCTGTGGAACTTCTGGGTCCCCCTGCCAGAATGACAGGGCTGATAACCCTGAACAGCTGGCAGATTCTTTGGGTAGTGTAGAGGCTCCACATCCCACCAAAGGTACCAACACCTGGGTGTGGCCAGGAGAAAGTGGAAACTGGACATAGTTATTACTGGCTGCTGGAATGGCTCCTTGTCAGGAGTGTTGGAAATTATAGCCGTCCTAAGACGGCTCTAACTTACACTGGAGGCCGAATTGGTCCCTGGCCCACCTCAGAATTGAGGCGCCACAAAGGTGGTATAAAGTTAATGGTCTCTGTTCAAATATGGTACACAGACATCGCCATCCCTGTTTGTACTTACTGAAATCCTGGCTGACAGTCCAAACACAGAGTCCAAGGAAATGAATTGGCCATGAAGACTGACCTACCCTTTCATCCCTTTGAGGTAATAGACCCATCTCAAATCTGATCCTCTGGTGCAGGCACACTAGTAAACGAGGGCGGAGGTAGCTACCATTACAACTTGCCTCTTGCGTTGCTCCCTGTCTGTGGTGGCTAAATGGACTTAATTTTCCATCGCTGTTGATATGGAACCTTTATCATTACAGTGGGGTAAATTCTGCCCTGATCTATGTTGATGTCAGGGGGTGGGATGCATGTTGCCCAGGAGTGTGAAAAATATGGCTCCATGCTTGTTTAGAAATTTAAAAAAATAAATATACGAAAAAATGAAAAAGGGTTGCTGATAAAAAGGGAAACAGACTGCTTAGTGCAAATGGGACCAATGAGAGCTGCTGCAGAGCACAGGGCTGGATCCCATGGGCAATCTGAAAGCTCAAAGGTATTTGGATGAGAAATACGACTCAAACAATCTGGTGAGGGGATATCTGAAGCAGAATGAGCTCAGCCTGAACGGCATTGTTCAAGATTAGCTTGTGTGTGCAGATATACAGGCTACAGCTAGACTGTTTGCACAAGTGAGAACCAAATTGCTAGGCTTGCAGAATATAAAGTCAGTGAAGCAAAAGAGATTTGTGTATTTTCTGAAGAGTTACTTAACCTAAGACTGGCTGTCACTTCATTTCAACTGGATCCAGGCAGCCACTGAAGAAGAGCTCCATGTAGCTCAAAAGCATGTCTCTCTCACCAGCAGAAGTTGGTCCAGTAAAGGATATTACCTCACCCACTTTGTCACTGTGAGGGGTGATGTTTTGGGACTTGGGCCCTGTGTGATAGGTGTTTCTTCATGGTGCTAAGCACACTCTGTTTCCACTGCACTCAGTGGGAGTCGAGGATGCTCAATGTTTCAGAGGGGGCCATTGGCGAAAAGGACCGAGTTGTTCACCCATGATGATGAAGGATCAGGATGGAGTTTGCATCAGTTGTTTCAGCATTTTTCAGAATCTTAGTGAAGGTTTCCCAAGAGTCAGGATTATAGTGCCAAGCTGCAAAGGCACTATCTGGTCCTTGGCAAATGACGAGTTAATAACGTGGGCTCACACAGGGGCTGCAAGAACTAGAAAAGCAGCTACCCTAGGAACTCGAGGACAGCCTGGGAGAAGGCAGGCCTCTGAAGCAAGAAGTGAATCTGGGTTGGTTCCCCAATTTTGGGTTTCTTATTTGTTCCATTTCCAATCTTTTAACTGTTGTCCAGTGGCTGAGATATAAAGTTCTCCCACAGAAAAAGACACAGTTTCTGTGTTTTCTGTGCTTAGTCACTTTGCCAGCCTGCAGTGTAGATAACAAAACTGCTATGTTTCCTTTTGACAACACAGTTTTGAGAATACGCATCAATTCAGCCTTTTCCATAACAAAGATTACACTCCCCACAAAAGATTCTGACCACACTGCATATAGGAAAAGTTTAAAACAAACAACCAATATAAGCTATAGATACCAAAAATATACTGGCGAAAGTTCACATATTAACATGTAGGCAAAGAGAAAGCTGTTCTTTGAACAGAAAAGGGGAGGCATGTGTGTAAGCTGAAAATGGAATAAGAGTTCTATTAATCAGAGCCTGAAAACAGAATCAGCCAATGGTGGATCCAGCTACAACACAGTGTGCTGTAGCTGCACAATATTTTTCCTTTTGAATTATGGGGTTTTAGGTTTTTGGAAGTGCTAGAGTTATTGCCACCTTTTTAGCTCATAACACTTTCATTATGCTGCAGGAGCACATCCAATTCTCCTCCCATAAGATCTGAATAATGATAAAG
Organism: Mauremys reevesii; assembly: GCF_016161935.1. Taxonomy (NCBI): domain Eukaryota; kingdom Metazoa; phylum Chordata; order Testudines; family Geoemydidae; genus Mauremys; species Mauremys reevesii. Next base: position 16,946,356 of record NC_052640.1, on the reverse strand, counting down.
TTAGAGTGAGTTAGTCACATCCTGCTGGGGAGAATTGTGCCCTTGGACCATGAAGTTGGAAATTACATTTTCCCCATCAAGTTATGGTTGGGAAAGTTGCAAAGTCAGGACAAAATACTACCCTTATTGCTTTAAACTGTGCAAGGGAGGAGCTGATGGGTCTGGCTAGAGGGAGTGTCCCCCAGAGTCATTTTGGCAGCATAGGACATGATGTCTCAGGGCAGGTAGGAATACAATGTTACTGCTTCTCTGAAAAGGAGTAGTATGTGCTCCAGCTACTCATGCTCATGAGTATGTCTTTGCAGGATTGGGGCCATAGAGAATAAAACTAACATTCTATATCCACTGAATGTTTTTCTAGTACTAATTAGTAATATAGGACCAGACTGTTCCCTTAAAATACACAGGAGAAGGCTAAGAGGGAATGAAAATCCCAGGAAGATTTCCTCATGGAGGTCCCCCCTTTCCACTGGAGATGGGATTTAACTCTTCCTGGAACAGCTGTGATTCTGCCACCATGGCCCATGTATCCACTGCACTGGCTCTGTGGATGGGTCTTGGGAATCATCTGGCAAACATAGTTTTAAGATTGCAATATAATTATTTGGACTTTATATTGAGCCTGATCCTGCATAAGTTGTAACCCAAAGTGGGAACATTAAAACACGTTGTAAGTATTGTATGGTGGAGTACTGGATTTACAAAAGCTCCACTGTAGCAACTCAGATAGGCACATGTATTAGCTGGTGATAACAAAAATCTGTCAAATACTCTTCTTCTGGTCAAAGCTTGCAGGCTTATTTGCGTTTTCTAATAAATTGAATGTCAGCCATACAATATAAGCTTTTAATGTTTGTGTTTAACTGGTAAATTAAATTAGGCTGCAGAGTAAACATCTCATGAATAGGGGACCTCCATACCTCTTTTAAGGCTATTGTTTCAGTTGTCTGGCTGCATGCAGACACCAAAGGACAATACTGCAGAAGTTTACATTTTGAAGGTTATCTCTACAACCAGAAGGGCTGGAAACTTCATTGTAAAACATGAAAGCAGCATGTTTTACAATCCCATCAACACTACAAAATGAAGCTGGGGAAAAAACAGGAAAAATCAGACATTTTGCAGTAATGTTTGTTTCATGTTGGGAAAATTTTTGCAACGCCCTTTTTCAAATAAAAATCTGTCATTGAAATATTTCATTGATCAATTATAGCTGAGGATATGATTCTGTCAGGGAGGTCACAGATTCTGTGATTTTCTGGGACCTCCATGACTTTTTCTGGGTCCCAGACAGTGATCCCAGGGTGTAAGCAGTGGCTGAGGTTGGGTCAGCATTCCTGGGGCTGGAGCAGCGGCAGTCAGACCCTGCTGCAGCAGGAGCAGCAGGACTGGAGCAGCTGCCAGCAGTCAGCCCCGGTGCTGCCAGAGCAACAGCCCCCACCCTGGGCCACCTGAAGAGCGGCCGGCGGTCAGCACCGGTGCCACCAGAGCAGTGGCTGGTGGCCAGCCCTGGAGCTGCTGGAACAGCTGACAGGTGGTCAGCCCCAGAGCTGAAAGAGCAACAGTCCCAGGGTCACAGGAACAGCGTTTGGCAGCCAGCCCTGGGGATGTCAGAACAGCTGCCTGGTAGTCAACCGTGGGGCTGCTGGAGCAGCAGTCCCGGGGCTGCTGGAACAGCAGCTGGCAACCAGCCCTAGAACCACTAGACCAGTGGCTGGTCGCCAGTCCCGGGGTCACCAAAGCAGCACCCAGTCCTGGGTCCATCAGAACAGCTGACCAGCGTTGAGCCCTGGGGCCAATGGAGCAGCAACCCCCAGAACAGCGGCCAGTGGCCAGCCCTGGGGCCTCCAGAGCAGTGGTCCTCAGGCATGGCAGAGCAGCGGCCTGCGGCCCACTGAAACAGCGGCCGGGGTTGGGTCAGTCCTCTGGGGCTGGAGCAGCTGTAAGCTCCCAGCATTACGCTATTTGTCCCCACTACCTCCAGGTAGTTTTAGTAAAAGTAAGGGGCAGGACGTGGGGTTCTGTGAATTTTTGTTTATTACCCACGATTTGTTCCTGACTTTTACTTAAAGTACTTGTGACAGAATATTAACCTTAATTATAGCTTTCCATTTCTGAAATAAGATTTTCTTTTTAATTAGTTTTTGGGTCAGCTTAGTTATGTGAGGGAATTAAAAAAAAAGTTTATAAATTATAACAAAACAATTTTCAGACATTTCTTGTTTTGAAAATAGAAAATGATAAAAAGTTTGCATAGAAATAAAAAGCCATTTTTTGACCAAAAAATATTTTCAATTTGAGAAATGTTGATCAGTTCTACTACAAAGTCAACTGTGTTGAGAGATCTAGTTACAACACGGTTAAAGCATGTTTGCATTTTGTAGTGCAGACATATACGTTGGTAATATGCAACTCTCCTATCCTGATGGCAGTGGTGTAGGTGGCTTCTTCTTGCACACATACAAAATGGGAAATGACTGCCTAGGAAGGAGTACTGCGGAAAGGGATCTGGGGGTCATAGTGGATCACAAGCTAAATATGAGTAAACAGTGTAACGCTGTTGCAAAAAAAAGCAAACATCGTTCTGGGATGTATTAGCAGGAGTATTGTAAGCAAGACTCGAGAAGTAATTCTTCCACTCCACTCTGTGCTGATTAGGCCTCAACTGGAGTATTGTGTCCAGTTCTGGGTGCCACATTTCAGGAAGATATGGACAAATTGGAGGAAGTCTAGAGAAGAGCAACAAAAATGATTAAAGGGCTAGAAAACATGACCTATGAGGGAAGATTGAAAAAACTGGGTTTGTTTAGTCTGGAGAAGAGAAGACTGAGAGGGGACATGTAACAGCCTTTTATGTACTTGAAAACTGTTATCAAGGAGGAGGCAGAAAAATTGTTCTTCTTAACCTCTAAGGATCAGACAAGAAGCAATGGGCTTAAATTGCAACAAGGATGGTTTAGGTTGGACATTAGGAAAAACTTCCTGTCAGAGTAGTTAAGCACTGGAATAAATTGCCTGTCGAGGTTGTGGAATCTCCATCATTGGGGATTTTTAAGAGCAGGTTGGACAAACACTTGTCAGGGATGGTCTAGTTAATACTTAGTCCTGCCTTGAGTGCAGGGGACTGGACTAGATGACCTCTCAAGGTCCCTATGATTCTTCACTTGGGGGAAAGACCGAAATCTGTGGTGGTGTTTTTCACATATATTATTAGGCCATATTTCAGATGGTAGTGCTGGCTAGTCATGAGGTAGTAACCATGGATATGGTAGCGGCTAGCCTGTTGGTCGTCGGAGATGTGGGCTTCTTGGAGTGTAAGGATGTCGATGTTATGCATCTTCAACCTGTTTGCGAGATACTTGCACTTTGCCTGGGAAAATCCCTCAGTGTTATGTTGGAGGGTCCTTATTCCAGAACCTATCTGGCATGTTACTTGGCCCTGAAGAGGGCCATTATGGTGGCTTGAGTTGTTGCTCTGAAGACCGGATCATTGATTGATGTTTGGTCACTGGGTTGAAGGTATTAGATATGATTTCTCATTTAACAGAGTGGGCCGCATGAAGGCTGCCATCTTCCACTCATGGGCAATCCTAAGCTGCATCTGAATTCTGCACAAACCATGGCAGATATGGATACTTGCGGCAAAAATGGAAAATTAAAGACTCTCCAGTCTGTCACTGTCACCGAGAAGACCATGGAAAATAATAACATCTCAGTGTCCAATTCACAAATATGAAAGAGGCATCAGAGCAATACACTCTGCTACTCCAGTTATCTGCCTTAACCATCTGAATGCAAAATCATAGTTGTTGCTCTACATTAGCCATATAAAGAAATGCAGACATGACTAACTTGTTACAACCAGGGCCTTAGTTTGTAAGCTCTTTGGGGGCAGGGATCCTCTTTTTGTTCTATGTTTGTACAGCTCCTAGCACAATGGGGTCCTGGTCTGTGGCTGCAGCGCTTAGGTGAGATGGTAACACAAATAACAGTAAAGTGCCATTTAAAAACCTTTTGCAGCAGCCACAGTGATCGGAGCCCAGAGGCTATTAATAGGCTCCAAAACCACCTTGAGGTTTGCGCCCCTGCTCCCATGGTGTGATGTCACCACTGTGTTATGCGGTGAGTCAATGACATCACACAATGACATCACCGTGATGTCATGTTGCTGTCCTCGCCCCACGATGCTGTGTCACTGCCCAGCGACCCGGCCCACAGCCCTGCCCTGACGGCCCCAATCCTGCGCCCCCCCCCACAGCACCCCCCTGCTGCCTCTCCGGCGGCTTCCGAGGCGGGCAGGAGAGAGACACTCTAGCCCCCTTCTCCACTGTCCCTGACCCCGCCCTGCCCATCGCGGGAACGGCAGAACCATAGAGACGCGAGGCCTGGAGGCGAGCGAGCGACCGACCGCGGTGCCTTGTGGGATGCCGGAGGAGCAGGGAGTGGGCGGTTCCGGTCCGGATTGCGGCCTGGCAGCTGGGCGAGCGCGGAGGAGTCGAAAGCTCTCGGGGGGTTGGGCCCAGGTAAGCACAGGGCAGAGAGCAGAGGAGCCGAGTGCAGCCCGCTGCCGGGGGCCTCTGCAGCCGGAGCCGCCCCTCCCCCGCGCCGTCAGGGAAGGGGGGTCTCTGCAGCCGGAGCTGCCCCCCCCCGCGCCGTCAGGGAAGGGGGGTCTCTGCAGCCGGAGCTGCCCCCCCCCCCGCGCCGTCAGGGAAGGGGGGTCTCTGCAGCCGGAGCTGCCCCCCCCCGCGCCGTCAGGGAAGGGGGGGGCTCTGCAGCCGGAGCCGCCCCCCCCCGCGCCGTCAGGGAAGGGGGGGGCTCTGCAGCCGGAGCCGCCCCCCCCCGCGCCGTCAGGGAAGGGGGGGGCTCTGCAGCCGGAGCCCCTGTTCACCCTGTCCGGGCCTGGACTGCCCTCCCCTTTCGTGTGTAGGGGGCTGGGCAGTTCCCTTGTGGGGTTCGTGCTACTGGCGCCGCATCAGGCAGGCTCTTCCCACCCCTGAGCCTCTCTGCGCGCTGCCTGAGGTTGGCGCTGGCTGCAGTGCCTGGGTGGGGTGTCTGTAATTGGGGCACCTGCTCTGGAGTGGGATGTCGAGGGCTGCATCTCTGGCTTAAAAGAGCCCATATCAGGCAGCCCATCTCTCTTTTCCCCCCTGACTCCCTGGTGGGTGTGAGTCTGAAGCCAGTAAAAGACCCTCTTCAGTAACCATTCCTTTTCGTTCTCCCTCCCACTCCCAACATCCAGCCTTTCTGGGGTTTTGAGCCGTGTCTAGGACTCTAACTGTGAGATCTATTTAAAGATAACTGTGTGATTTAATAAGATTTAATTATTAAGTATGCAGCACTGATGCCTTTTTAATGTCACAAAACCAAAGCAGGTTGGAGGCTCCAGGGAGAGAGAGCGTGTCTGACTGGAACACAGAAAATGGCAGGGCTTCTTTTGTAATCTGTTTATTGAAGACTATTTTACAGATATACAAAATACATTTAAAAAAACAAACAAACAAGGAACAGGCAGATCTTTTTAGAAGGGGACTAAGACCCAGCTGTTGGTCTCTGCACTGCATAGCTTAATCAGAAGTGCTGGGTGTGGATGGAGCCAAGAAGTTCCAAATCCATTTTGCATTCCTAAAATACTTTCAAAATTGCAGTATCAAGCATAATCTGAGGTTAGAAGCAAGGGAAAATGGGGTGTGGAAGCTGAAATGTAGATCCCACAGCTGGACAATAAGACATAGTACTTGATTTGATAGCTGATGATACATGCGTTTTTAAGTTATTTTATATGTCTTAGATTATTTCTCAGCATTTAGGAGGGAATCTAAACAGTATCATGGTAATTAAATTAATATTTGCACTCCTTTTCAGACCATTTTTATTTTTGTGGCTGCAGATTCTCTTGCATGGAACAACACAATGTAGTCTTTTGCCTTTTTTCCCTCACCACTTTTAAAGCTGTCTTGCAGAATTGTCACTAACCTTTACCGGCCCATGCACAGGATCTGCTCACCTGCTCTGACTTATAATGAATAAAATATAATTCATTTTTTTCCATCAAAAATTATTTTTCTTTAACAAGTGGGTAATCAAACTTCTACAAGACCATTTTAAGATATGTTTTCACAGTACAATAACTCTTTGAAAATGTTACCAGTAGTTGCTTGCTTAGGAAGGATTGCATTTCCTCTGTTAAATAATAGAAGCCATAAAATTATATCAAAAAGGTTGATAACACTGAATACAAGGTATTAAACTGTTGATTTATCTTGACTTGGCCTGCCTGCCTGCCAATGCAGTAGCAGTAGCAGGTTTGTTTTTTGGAAACAACAGTTAAATCCCTGCATTCTAGGTTGATGGAAGTGACTTGCTTAGTTTCCTGAGAGAAGGAAGTCAGTGCACTTCTGCATTACTCTGAGCCAGGGACGTGTAAAATAACGTTTTTCAATCAGTGACAGCTATTTCCGTTCTGAGTAAATCAGCAGCATAGCCAGCCTTTTGATATGGAGGCAGTTATTGCCTCCCCTTACTAGGAGTGGCCTAGAATTAAAATTCTCTGTACTTTGATACTCCCCCACCCTACCCATTTTAAGAGTATGTCTGGAGAAGAATGTAATCCTCTCTTTACCAAACTCCCATATGTCTTGGTATGCAAGAGTTTTTCTAAACAGTTTTATGTTAGTCTTATGACATGCTTGAGAAGCTGGATTGGACTTCATTTGTCACAGGCCATTATGATAACAGAGAAATCATTCAGCAGTATTTAGTTCAAATGTTCTTGTTGGCGGTCCACACTCTTGAAGATTGGGAGCATATGTGATCGCATAGTGCTGATAAGACCAAGTCCAGCATACACACTTCTACCTCAGTTTTCACTTCTCCTGTGGTTCCTTCTTAAATTACCAATGGGACCGCATATAATTTTAAGTATTGATTTCAGAAAAGAGGAATCCTTGCACAGTCTCCTGGATCTGTATAAAGAATTGGTTATTGCTGTCACTCAAGAATTGTTTAAAATATTATTTATAATCCTGTATAGAAGCCTTCCTTGTAAATTTTCCATTGCATTTTTTTTCTTGTTACCTTTAGGAAAATCCCATACTGCCTATTGCTAACAGTTTACTTCTTACATCCTGAAAGGAACAAAGGAAATGGCCTGGTTTCCTTCCTCTCTGCCTCACTGGATGGTTTTTTTCATGGTAGAAGTTGGTAGGGTGACATGCTTGTGGCATCTGTGTTTGCACAAGTACAGGCTATAACTGAAATTGGTATTTGTCTGATCCTTGGACTCTAGCACAGAGAACTGTTTAAGATGGGATTCCTGTGAGATCGGAAATATGCATTAGTACAGAACATGCAGTTCAGAAATCATACTTGCTGAGCGAAAGTACACTTATTTATGTAATATAGCTCAATATACCTATGCACAGAGAAAATTACTTTCAAAAGCCCATCTTACTTTTGTAAATGAAACCTTGTAAATGAAATTCAATTGTATTAAATTTCTGTTGTGCTAGAAGGGTAAAAAATGTAAAAGTAGGAGTTAGTTTGACTGCTTCATGTATCTTATTAATTCAAGTGTACTTATCTTTATAATTTCCTTCATTGTGTGAAGCATTTTGTACATGTTGCTTTGCTTGTCTTCTGACACAGGAGGTGGGTCTTTGTATACCTTCTGCCATAATATGATCTATTTGCTTTGAATGAAAATTTTCGCTAATTTTATTACCAAGTGTTACTGAGAGTTCATACTGTAGTGTTCTCATACGTGGCATGGTTTCCCACTTAATCAAACTGATTTCTTTTAGTCATATTTTATTGTGTGACTCAGTTGAATGCATACAGATAATAGTAATTTGTTAGTCATTACTACTTACTACAGTCTGTCCCGTCTTTGTAACTAATGTACTCTGACACAGTGCTTCAGTACTACTGTGATTTGGTGCTATAAAGAAACATGAAAGACTTTCTCCTAATCCATTCTTCTCTCTAGTTTTTGTTACTATTAACTTAATGTTCAAACAGTTTTAAACTGGTTTCTTTCTAGTTTTGCTTTGCAGTAATGGGGTAAAGTGACCAATAATATTTCTGAAAGCCTATTGATGTTCAGCTAATTGTCACTGGATTGAATTAATTTCTAGATGACTATGCCATTCAGGCAATGTTATGATCCACAAGGTCAAAAGCTGAAATTACTTTAACCATTGTAGATAATAATTTCCTAGAAATATGTCTGGAGTGATTTTTTTCAATATGGTAAAATAGTATTTTAAATGACAATACCTCAATGGCAATGTGGATAGAATGTTAGGGACCTTCAAAATTAATTTGTTTCATATGACTAACATTAAAATTGTTTGCTTTTGGGTATTTTGTTGGCATATTAAGGGATTCTTTTAAATCACATGGCTTTGATAAGTTTTATAAAGTCATTGATTCATTGGTTTATAACTGGAATCCAAATTGTTCATGAAACATTCTTCATTGCAAAAGTGTTCATCTTATGTTGCATAATATAAACAATGATAAACCATTGTTGAAGAATTACGTATGTGATAAGGAATATTATTATTTATTTTATTATTCCTCCTTTCATATGCTAGGTATAGCAAAATACTAGACAAAGTAACTAACTAGATACTAGTGTTACCAAGACTGTTAAGCAGACTCTTAAGATGTGATCAGCAGTTGCTCTTTCACAGCCTTGGATATTATGAGCTTTTGATCAGAGTAGGGTACAAGGCAAATGTTAGTTGTATAATAGGATCTAATGGAAAGTACAAACATATCAGTAATTTGAATAGCTAAGGTAGCTTTGCTTCAGAACTGCAGCACTTCTTTTGGGAAATTGTGCTTACCGTGCATTACAAAAATTGTCTTCAGTACATTGTATACTTCTGAGTGAATATTCCTATAGTTCACAATTTTTGTTCCCATTTATACTGTTTATGAACTGCAGTGACTGACATGGGTATCTCCAGATTAAAACTTAAAAAGTAATTAAGGGACTTTTAGTGTGGGTGAAAGGGGCTTGCCTATTCAACAGCCCCAGAGATTGTTTTTAATATACAGTTAGGCAGAGTATAGTAGGCCTCAGTGTCAGTCGTTATCTGGAGCGATCATTTCAAAGTGTGAAGGGATAGAGAGTGTCCTGTCTTCATTCCTATTCAGCCCAGACGTCTCTGTTTAGACTTCTACTTAGCTAGCTTTTGAGACATGGGTGTTTGGTCCCTAAGAAGGGAACTGAAACCACCAACTCAATTCACATACAGTATAACCTCAGAGTTATGAACACCTCGGTAGTAGAGGTTGTTCCTAACTTTGAACAAAACGTTATGGTTGTTGCTTCAAAAGTTTACAGCTGAACATTGACTTAATACAGCTTTGAAACTTTACTATGCAGAAGAAAAATGCTGCTTTTAACCATCTTAATTTAAATGAAACAAGTACAGAAACAGTATCCTTGCCTTGTCAAATCTTTTTTTTAAACTTTCCCTTTTTTTAGTAGTTTACATTTAACACAGCAGTGTACTATATTTTCTTTATTTCGTGTCTCTGCTGCTGCCTGATTGTGTACTTCTGGTTCCAAATGAAGTGTGTGGTTGACTGGTCAGTTCGTAAGCTCTGAGGTTCTACTGTGGTGTCATTCTTCCTGAGCCTTTCAGTCACTCTAAAGTTAGGTTGGGTTTGAACTGACAACCAAGAGGCAATACGCTCACTGGCTTATTACCAATCCCTGGAGACATCCAGACTCCCTATTGAGAGAGTTAAAATTTCAGAGGATTGGGGAAAGGCAGAAAAAGAAAAATGCCAACGTGTTCTCTTCTTTAGGAAGATTATTATTTATTGTAAACCTTGTTCTGTGAGAAGCTAGTTTCTGTGAGCCAGTTGTACACATGCAGTGGAGCTTAATAATTTTAGCTCATCTATTTTCCAACCTAGTAATTTTGGCTAGTACTAAAATGTCACTTATAACAGTGGTGGTGTTCTAGTGCTTTTTAATTATGAATTACGATGTTAGTTTCTAGGGAAAAGTGACAAGACTTTTCCAAATATAGAAACAAAACTTGGGCAAGCAGTGAGTTGCATCGGTAGGTTAAGTTGTGACTATGGAATGAAATCTTGATCTATGCCATCTTTGCGGATCCATGATATTGGCTGGCTGGAAACCCGTGTTGGGTCATAAAAGCAGACTCTACTGCTACAAAATCATACTTGAAACAACTTGGGAATCACAATGTGGGGAATGCCTGGTTAGAGACACTCAGAAGAGTCATAGAAACAAGACTAATATTTCTCAACCAATGGCTGCACCAGACAAAGGAACTGGATACATAAGGAGGTAGGCAGAGGAGGGAAGACACGGAGTTGACCTTGCCTACAGGTTGGCTGTGGTCAATGCAGCCTGCAGGGAATTTGAAACTTCTGGTCAAACTAAAAACTACACCGGTTGTGAAAACATTTTCCTCTAAACTCCAAGTTGCAATTACAGTTAACTTGGAGTTTACCTACTTTGTATTTGCAGAGATAAATGACCAAGTTTTTATACTAGGATTTGGCTGAGCAGTTGCATTTAATACTTGTGCCACATCCTGCTGGCTAGAGTGGCTACTGCTAAGCTACAGGGAAGCATCTGTTTTCTGAGTGCACAGGTGTCTGCAAAGGTCACTTCCCCTCTTTCTCAGCCAAGAGCTGTGTTGTCAACAAGTCAAGCTGTGAAGTATTCCTTCCCCTTCTCCATTTCCTTTCAGTGTTATGTAGCTGTTCTGAATAAAATGGACTGTTAGTCTATATAGCACAGCTAGTATTTTTCAAACGTGGAGATGTGTGAGGCTACCAAAATATATAGCTCTTCCAGATAGCTAGCTGGTGTTGAAATGCAGATACTTTTGACATACGCTTGAACGTTGTGGTGAATTTTCATTTCCAGTGGGAATTAGCCAAGTGCCAGGCTTCTCTCACAACCCAGTGTGGTGTTAGTGTTTAGAGATGACATTTACATTTAGAATACTATTTTCAGTCACTTCTGTCACCCTCAGAATCTGTGGGTATTTTGGTTTTCTGGAGAAACTTCTCATCTGAGAGCACATCGGAGAAGTTTGGGAATTTTGTAATGAAAGGTTCACTAAAATCCATTTGGCTATATGTAAATTACTCCTGTGAGGTGGGGAAGGCATTTTTCAGCTCTGAGAAGAAAAAGGGGAGGAAATGATTCATGGTGGGGTAAGGAGGGAAAGTATATGGAAGTGTCAGGGCATTATTAACAAACTGTTGAACCAAAACAAACTGAAAATTACATGACTGGCACTGTACATCCTTGGATTCAGTAAGATGCAGCTGTCCCCTACTTAAAGAAGCAAAAGTAATGTAAGAATACAGGGTTCTAATTAACTAGGTTTAAAAAATGTAGTGTGTTAAAATATTAATTTACAGTTGCTTATTTATAACATTTAAAGTGAACGATTTTGTTTCGTGATTACTTTAACCCGATTATTTGAATAGCTTCACTTGGTAAACTTATTGCAGCTACTAAGTGACTAAACCTACAGAATCAAATGCAGAATAATTCATTACTAGACTGCTCCCTGTATGTTGAGGAAAACCATGTTAATTTCCCTTTGGCATATTATAATAAATATGTGATAGGTATCCGTTCTTGGTCATGTGATTAATCTAATCTGTAGTACTGCTAACAGAGGTCTTGTTTTCTAGGTTCTGAAACTTGCAGTGACGGAACATGTCTCAGTCAGGTGAAAAAGTAAAGGTAAAGAGATGCTTGCGTAATACAAATGTATATAGTTCTGTTGAACTTTTGAAAATACTCATGTATTCACTGAAGTAGTTAAATATTCCGACTACATTTATTAGCTCAAATCTATTTCTTAAATTTGAATTTTTCTGAAAAATGAACTTGTATGTAATCCTAGCAATATAGTTTCAATAGGTTAGCCAAACTTCCTTTATCTGGTGGTATTGTATTTATGCAGAGGGACTCATGTCTGTACTTCATGCAAAATTCTTAATTGGGTATAAGTTACAATTTTAAGATTTTCCCATCTGGGTGAGTTGTAAAAGGCTTGTCTGCAAGTAAAATAACTGCCCTTTGATGAGTGATTTTAGTTCAGGAGTATTTGCAGTGTATCATTTTATTAAAAATCTATCTTTCATGTTAAATTCCTGTGTCCGTCTTGAATAAAAATTTGTTGCTATCAATAAGCTCAGAGGGCCCAGAATTCAAGTGGCTGCAATTCTTGTTTAGGCCTGTAATAGATCTCGGGTCAGTTCATAACACAGTGAAGTGGACAGCCATGTTTATGGCCCAAATCTATCAGATATGTTTTCAGGTACATTTCTATATCTTCCTTTTGTTTCAGAGGTTTAGCACTGTGAACTTCGGAGCTTTATGTTCAGCTATATTACTAACCTGTTCACTTATGTGACTGTAGTTGCATCTTGTGAGGTGATGATAAATTCATACTCTGAGCATTACTACTGAGTGTGCTTGTGTTTCTACATGTATTTACAGAAGTATTTTTCCTCTGCATGTGTACACAGGCATTCTTAGGTGCTGAAATTCACTATATTTAGCCTATATCAGGAGAACCTATTTCTAATATCTTTTCAATTTGTAAATGTCAGTGATTTTAAGGTTGCTTGTGATTTAAATCTTTCATTAACTTTTTAACGTACCTCACTGAAAAAGTCAGCTTTACCTCTCACTGCCACACAATGACTGCCCCTTCAAAAAAAAAAAAGGAGCAGGGTCCAATGTACTTGGGCTGATTGTCTGCTGTGAAATTGGGCTTAAGGGCAGACACCTGAGCCTTATACAGGGCGAGACAGCTGTTGGTTGGTTTGGCAGATGCTTGCAGGCATTGTGGGGAATCAAAAGACCCCTGAAGGGCCTGAGTCAGAAGGGGAAGGGCCTATGGAGAAAACAAAAAAACTCCAGGCAAGAGGTGCTGGGAGATCAGGAAGACAGATGCTCAGGTAGGAAGGGCTGTGCCCAGTTTGGGACTGGGGTGAAAGCAGGGGCGGCTCTACCTTTTTGGCCGCCCCAAGCAGTCATGCACGGGAGGCGCCGCGGGACCAGCGCCCCCTCCGCAGTCATGCCTGCGGCAGGTCCGGTCCTCCCGGGGCTCCGGTGGACCTCCTGCAGGCATGACTGCGGCAAGTCCGCCGGCCCAATCTGCCGCCCCCCCGGGAAAGGGCCGCCCCACGCGCGTGCTTGCCGCGCTGGGGTCTGGAGCCGGCCCTGGGTGAAAGAAATGAACTTTAAAGGGAGGACTGACCCAGGAAGAAGGGTCTGGGCCCAGCTGAAACTGGGATGAAGATTTTGTAGATTGGAGGTCTATTTTGATTGACTTTGTTCAGGACCTAATACACTGGATCCCAGAAAGGGAATGTTTTGAATATCTGGGCACTGTGGGTTTTAAAGGGGCTTGAAGTGAAGGGGATACTGAAGCAGGCCTTAGCAGAGCCAGCAGGGGCTGCATGAGGGCAGGCAAGCCCATTTACAGTCACAAACAGGGCTACCTGTTGCTTATGTTAATAGCAACATTTTCTTGCGGGCGTACGGTCAATGTTTTCCAAGAAGAGCCTTTTGCTCAAGTATGTTCCGCAGCACCTGTGGTATCTTTACTTCTCTCAAAGACTGCTTGGGGAAGGAAGGGTTGAGAGAGGTTTTCCAAGGGCTGTCTTGCTATGCTGCCAGGTAACTGGTTGATTCTCTTTCTTCATGCACTTTATTTGTATGTTTTTACTTGTTTTACTTCACTTGTATTCAATTTTGTTTTTCTTTCCAGTTTTCTGACTCAGCAGGCTATGTGGGATTTGCTAATCTGCCCAACCAGGTCCACAGGAAGTCTGTAAAGAAGGGCTTTGAATTCACTCTAATGGTGGTTGGTAGGTGGTTTTCTTTAATTGCTTGAGTGTTAAAATATGTTTGTCTTGCACATTAGGGGCTTGTCTACAGCAACATCTAGTTTGCCACAAGCTGAGGTGTAAATCTACCTCACAGTAAAGCTTGCCACTCACCAAGTGGCCATGTGGACCCTTCTGACTTGTACTAACAGTTTCTTGGTGTGCTTTGATATGCTTCTGTATCAAAGCGGGGTAGATCAAAGCACACTAAGGAACTGCTAGAACCAGTCAGCAGGGTCCACACTGACACTTAGCATGTGGCAAGATAGTGGGGGGGAGGGGGTAGATTTACACCCCAGCTTGCTGTGCACTAACTGTTCATTTAGACAAGCCCTAAGTATGCGCCTGTTCTTACTTAGCTATTGTATTTGGTGTACTGAAGAACAAAGACAAACTAGTGTATTCTATCCAATTAAATCCTGCCTATTTTGTGAAGTTGTTTGGAGGGAGCATTAGTGGTTAGAGCATGGCTCAGAGCCAAGGGTTCAGGTCTCTATTCCTGCCTCTTTTAGCGTTTCTGTCCCCAACTCATTGTCTGACGTTAGAGGTAGTGACTTCACCATTCTTTGACCCGCTTCCCCGTCTGAAAATGGGGACGTGCGTGCACAGTGGTGTCTCGCTGATGAAATGGGGATTCTATTCCTAGCTCTTCTACTGCTTCCGCCCTGACTCACTGTGTGACGTTAAGGGTAATGTCTCTGATTAAATTTCCCCATATGAAGTTGGTGTTGTCTACTGGAAGGAACTTTAAGTGCAAAGTAATTGGCTTGTTGAGTTATATTGGTATTTTCAGCTTTTAGTTAAGCAAAAAACCTACAATTGCTTTTGTAAAACCCAAATTACTCTCCTTTTGTTAAGAAGGTTTTTGACATACTTGCCTTAATATTACATATTATTGAGAAATTAGTAGGAGAAAGGAAATCGCATCTTTATCACAAAGAACCATATGTAACGTCTTAAGCAGCCTGTATGCTGAAAGCTGTAGCATTGACCAAAGATTATACAGGAAATTAGTTTCAGCAGTTGTCTCCTCCTTGTGGTTGTTGATTGCTGTAGAACTTCTTATGTCTTGTAGTTCTTGACAAATACAAGAGTTGCCCATCTAAAACTGGGTTAGCAACATCAACAGTAGCGTAGACCGCTTATATTGGGGTTTTCTTTTTCTTAAATGTTTACTGGCATATAATATACATGATCATTACAGATCACTTTAGCTTCCTGAAATAATTTATGTAGCAAAGATGAACTTGTAAACGCCACATGCTAGTTTTAGGGAGTTTCAGGTAAGTTTACAAATCACTTTAACTTTCAGAATTATAAAACTTTCCAAGTGAAGATTAAAAGATTCTCTGTTGCTTTCTTTAGTTCTTGCTATGTAGAATAAATGTAGTCTGAATGCAAGGATGCTAAACGTGGTTGCCAGTTGTGCTTAACCTTGGCCTGGTCTACACTAAAAATTCAGCTGACTTAGCTATGTGGCTCAAGGGTTGAAAAGTCCCATCTCCTCCCCTGAGTGGTGTAGTTAAGACAACCTAATCCTCAGTGTAGACAGTGCTAGGATGATGGAAGAATTCTTACCTCGACCTAGCTACCACCTCTTTGGGAGGTGGATTACCTACACTGATGGGAGAACCACTCCCATCAGCGTAATGTAGTGTCTACATTGATGTGCTACAGCGGTTTAAAAAATAGAGTTCTGATTTGCATCTCTAGCTTAAGAAAACCTCAAAACTTACAAAAACATGAACTCAAATGTTATGGCTTCTGATTTCATAAGTAAAAGAAAAAAAGGTTTGAATACTTTGCAACTCTTTTAATTCAAGACTTGGAAGTGCTGTGGTGTAAAGTGGGTATTTATATATATATATATGTGATCATTGCAGTTGTGACATTTTTGCTTGCACTGTTAAATATAATAGATTATGTTTAGAATTTTCATGCATTCATATATGTAAGCAAGCACCAATGATTCGTTGTTTCTGTTTTCTTTAGCATTGCTTAGCCGAGCCTGTGATGTTTTTATCTTAAAAGATAGGGTGGACCCTGGCTGAACAAATTATTTTTACTCCACTACATAGATTAGTGGGGTTACAGGGAGGCTGCTAAAGAAGATGAAGGTATTTAATTACTTGAATTATTTTGTTTGCAGGAGAATCTGGTTTGGGAAAATCCACCTTAATTAACAGTTTATTCCTGACTGATCTTTATCCAGAACGTTACATTCCTGGAGCTGCAGGTAAATTTGACTGTGTTCTTATTTAAGGCCCTACATCATTCAGTCCAAGTACACATCTCCAAACTTGTTTCCTTTCACATCCTCCTCACCATTATTCCTCCACTCTGACAGTGACTTCAGCCATGAAGCCCCATTCATTTTTCTTCCATGCCACTGATGCATGGAACAGCACTCCCAATCACTGTTGGTTAAGCCACTCTGTTCTCATAATTTAAGGTTTGATGTCTCCCTCCTACAAACTCACTTCTGCTGTTACTCCAACGAGTATAAAAAAAACCCCAAGCTGCAGAAGATGTCTATATGCCTAAACTGACCTTGTGATTTTACTGTAATCCCCACTTCCTCCAGTTGATTGTTACCTTGCAGTGGTCATGTCTAAAATCTAGATTATAAACTCTTCAGGACAAGAAACTCCCTGTCTGTAAAGAACCTAGCACACTTCTGAAAGTTAAAAAATTAATACATTAAAAAACGATCATTGCAGCATCATTACATGTGACATACCACTGTTTCCCCACTCATTATATTCTGGGTATTTCAGTTAATCATAGGTTGTGTTTACACTTGTATTAGCTTATTTGATGTGTTTTTCTGAAGGATTCTGCATTACATAGTGGTGGAGGTGTAACTTACTTAAAGTGTATCGTAACCGATCTGGTTCATGGGCATCTGTGGGGTTGGACAAGAGAAATACTAATGTTTTAAACATTATTTTATTATAGAGAAAATAGAGAGAACAGTCCAAATCGAAGCTTCTACAGTAGAGATTGAGGAGCGAGGGGTGAAACTCCGTTTAACAGTAGTTGATACACCAGGATATGGCGATGCCATTAACAGCCAGGACTGGTATGTCTGTTTTAGCCACCAGGATGAATCTTTAAATCTATCTCTGCTTATGTTGTTGTATGTATTTGTTAATCCTAGTGTTTTGTTTTCTCCTTTTTATATATACCTTGGTGATTCAGTGGATGGGAGTGGTCTTTGGAGAACAGTGTGTATTGTTCCTGTATTTTTTGACATGCAAAGGGGAAGCAACCACTTCGTTGTTGTTTTTTTAATAGCAATGTATTGTTATCTTGGGATCACATTAGAGAGTGTCTTCCTACCCCGTCCATATTTATCTAGAAAGAAAACACTTATAAAAATAGTCCGTAAACTTCTCATACTTTGTTCTTTTTCATAGTAATCTTCTTCCAAATAGTTTCTCTCATATTTGGCAAATACAGAATCTGAAGTGTGGGAATGGAGGGACAGGGGAAAGGTGACGTGTGTGTGTGTGGGGGGGGTGGGGGTGTGGCGGTTGTAGAGGGAGGGTCAAGGGCTCCCTGCATTGAAGGCAGCAGCACAGAAGTAAGGGTGGCAATACCATACCATGCCATCCTTATTTCTTCGTTGCTGCTGGTGGCAGTTCTGCCTTCAGAGCTGGGCTTCCGGCCTGCAGACACCACTCTCCAGCTGCCCAGCTCTGAAGGCAGCACAGAAGTAAGGGTGGCAATACTGCAACCCCCTAAAATACCCTTGTGACCCCCCTGCAACTCCCTTTTGGTCAGGACCCCCAGTTTGAGAAATGCAGCTCTCCCCCCATGAAATCTGTATAGTACAAGGTAAAAGCATACACAAGACCAGAGTTCATGGGGGGAGACAAGATTTCATGGCCTGTGACATGTTTTTCATGGCTGTGAATTTGGTAGGGCCCTACTTATGCATTTTGATTAAGAAAGGAAGGATAGCTCCATCCTATTTTTAAAGAAGGAAAACTACCTCTGTGGTAGCTGCGTTTTAAATGAAAATACAATATACTGTCACTGGTGAGTGGCATGCCAACTGGGAAGTCTAGATAATTTGTACATCCTATACAATTGGAGTCTAAGAACCCCTGGTAAAATTAATTTCTCTTGGCTATTCATTTTTATTGTAATTAAGCCACACTGAACAGAGAAAAGAAACATTAAATAAGCAGATGACTTATTTGCACATTATGCCACTGAAAATAAATAGTCATAAGATCAAGCTTTTGTGAAGGAGATAAACAGCTGATGTAACTACAATTAACAAACACCACTTTTCAAAATCTTGTGGTGGTGTACATGTGATAACATTTGAGATAATGGAGAAGAATATAGTTGGCAAACTGGTATATTTTTTTCCTGTCTGTGGAGCGCTTTGCAAGAAGACCACTCTGAAATGGGAGTGATTAGCTTCTTTTACCATGTCTCTTACATGTGCTTGAAATACACTGGATGAAGGGTCAAAAGTGTGGTGGTAGTGGCAATTGTATCTTCAGTTTCCTGGTCCTCAGTCTATGTTGTTAAACTAATCAAAACAGAGACTTCTGAATAACTGTTAAGTATCTTTCTGGACTTCAGTGCACTCTTGCTCATTGTCAGTAATGTTGACTTGAGCTTCCTTTCGCTGGAATTAAGAGCTGTTAAGCCAGTGTATTGTGTTACAATGAGAACTTCCTGTTGATTGCGTTCTAATGCCCTTTGCTTATTCTATCAAGATGTTTCTTAGAGACCTACAAGTTCAGCTCTCCCCTTCTTCCCCCCCCGCCCCCTTTCTCGGCATAGGCTTTCCAAGCAAGGTAATTCCATGGTGAGTCAGACACATCTGAAAAACTTACTATAAAATTCTGTACTAGGTTTTCAATGTTAATTCTCAGAACACAAGCTGTGACTTCACAGTATACGATAGAAACAATTTTCCTGCAAAATAGCACATGTGTATCTTTTGGAAGATTTACACAATGATTCTCACGTCTAATTTTTTTCCCTGTCCCCCATCCCTCCGTAATAAATTTTTTAAAATCTCCCTTGTCCTATCTAAGTACTGAAGCTTTATGAATAGTTGTATGTGCACACAAGGAAACAGTATCCTTTGTAGAAATAGCTTAACAACCACTTTGGCCTTTAAAACTTGTTTCATTGTGACAGAAGGAATGGTAGTCAGAGTACACAGAACGTCCCTTGGCCTTTTCAGAAAGTCTTGACTAGGGCAGCTATGGAGACAGCAGAGAGCTAAATTACACTTCTCATCCAAAGGACGGCACTACTAAGGTAGTACCTCCCATTTAGCACTGCGCTATTACCACTGAGTACAAGCCTAAGTCTTGACTGGGGACCTGAATCCATGCACAACTACCTTCTCTCAACGATATCCTCACTGTTTCCTGTAACCTAACATTTGGTGCAGTTAGGGTTTGCCAGCATATGATGTTTGTGGAAACACACCAGCTCGGAAGGTGCTAAATCTCAACCCGTTACCATTTTGTTATACTAAAATGAATGTCTCTGATCAAAGTATTGAATGGTTGTATGAGATGTAATGTAGCATGATTTCTGCCACATGGCTAATATTAACATTTTAGCAATAATACACTGAATCTTCTTGACTAGGTATCCCACCCAACTGCCTCTGCTTTCTGCCTTTGGATTCACTGAAGGGCCAAATTCAAGTGTTTGTATTTCAAAGAGCAAGACAGGGACGTGTTATATGTATTTCCCATCCTAGGAGGAACAATGGCAATGAGTGGGAGTTGGGAGGAGGTAGTCAGTAGCCGTCTGTCGATAGGAAAGGGCAGCACTAGGAGGTGGGGGAAATGAATAAGAAAATAGATATTCTCCCACTCCCACGTGCATCTCAGTGTTATTTGCAAAGCATTTTTAAACAGCTGAAAGAGGAGATTGGGTCTCAAGTGGGGTGGCATTCTTTTAGTCTAATGTAAACCTATACTTGGGTGTGAATGACCATTTTGGTTCTGGAGTGTGGCATTGTTGTGGCTGCTGCTGCTGGCAGCTGCTTGATTGAGGCATATCCCTGGATGATAACACGGGTGTTTGTGATGGAAGGTCAGGAATGCACAGCAGATCTGCTATGCAGAAGAGCACGGGAGAGGTAGAAATGTAGCATCCCTCATTATAGAGGACATATGGGATTTTTGTAAGGAATATGAAGAGGTTTTGGTGACACTTTAGACAAAAGCTACATTTATAAAGCGTTAATGTTTTAATGATTAATTGTTACAGATCAAATTGATGCTTATAAACGTGATTTATAACCATGTGTAGCACCTTCTACTGAAGTCCTTTTAACCATCTGTAATGTATACTATTCATGCTTATGACATCTACTGTCACTTTATAAACTATTGTAGGCAAAGTTGGTAGCACCACCTATACTTAAGATTGTCTGACATTTTTATTGTAAGTCCCTGTTTTCAGTTGCTTACAATTTGGCAAAGTTATAACCTTTTAGGCTGAGATTTTTCATTCCAGGTGTATGATTTAGGTTGAAGGCTTTGGAAAGTTTCAGCAAAAAGGGTTCAGCCCTTTCCAAGAGCCAGATTAGGAAAAAATACATTGTTTTGCCCATGTTAAAAAACAAACAAACAAAAAAACCCAGCTGTAATAATTATTTTTGTTGCGAAGCCATAGTGTCCTCCGTTCTTTTGAGCATTGACATGAAATTTAGCAAGAGGAGTTGCCTTTTGCTGTTTCTGTGGGAAAAATTGCCCAAATTAGAAGAAGTTATAAGCCTTTGAAAAATCGCAGTCTGGGAAGGGAGATGGGTGTTGTAAGACAGAGTGGGGGAGAAGACTGGGTCTTGGACTGGGAGCCAGATATGAAGTGTGTTGGGGGAAGAGAAGGGAGATGATGTTGGGTTGAGAAGCTGAAGGAGGAGAAGAGACAAGACTGGGACTGGATTGGCACAGATTGGAGAGGACAGGACAGAGGTGGTCAGGCTTGTGGGTTACAGAGCATAAGGGTTTGCAACTACTAGAGATCACTTCCCTCCATAACCTGGGATGGAACCCAGGATTTCTGATTCTGCTGTCGTCAAATGTCTGTGAAGCCCCCTGGTAAAGCATGTATCTCACCCTCATCTAGTTACTGGTCTACATAGAGGATGCCACTCTACTATTGCTACCAGTTACTCCATTAGCTCAGGGTCTGTGCTGTGGATCTAAAAACTCCAATTCTGTTGCTGACCCATATGATGGAGTTGATTTTCTTTAGTTTGCTATTTTAGAAACCTTGGGAGGTACGTACAAAAAACTCTGTTGGAAGAACATTAAAATTGGACAGTCAAGCTCTCAAAAGTTAGGAAGTGCCACTATTAACACCTGTGGAACCTTAATCTAACTACGTTGTGTGAATTAGTTACGATGGTTTTTGATCACATTCTGGTTTAATTTGTATGAACTTTAATGATATATGCACACACAAATGAGGATAAAACAAACCATTGAACAGCTGCACATTAAGTGAGCACAGTCTGTCCTGTGCACTCAGTGCAGCAAGCCCCCTGTGGGAAATAAAATGTGATAATGCATATGCTCTAGGGGAGTGAATGAACGTTGTAGACAGTCTTAATTCTGGCACTTCCTAACTTTTGAGTGATTCACTTGGAAACCTTAACACTCTTTTAACATTGTTTTTTGTATGTAACTTATAAATATAGCCTTACTTTGAAGTGTGAGGGAGGATTCTTTATGGCAGTTTCAGAATCCTGACAAGACAAGGGTGCTCTGGTTCTCAAAATAACTAAACACAGCATTTGCAGCTTATTGCACTGCATGCAGTCTCCCTCAGTCCTGGCGTGGGCTAGGCAGTCAACAAAGGGACTACTGACAACAATACAGCTACCAAACTCACTTGTTTAATACAGGTATTCAGTATATTTTCTGTTTCATCTTTGTCCCAGTGTGACAGGTCACTTTTCAATAGAGCTCACTGGTTTGCTGATAGTTATCAGTTCTGTTGTTCCTGGCTTTTGTGGGGCTGAATTTGTGTTTTTTGGCAGCTCAGGTTTATTTTCCATTTTTCCCAAATGAACTCTTTAATGTAATGATTGCGTTGTTTGCCTTTACGGTACATAGTACAGGATATGCTGTCTTCTAAGTAATGATATCATAGTGGTGCAAAGCCAGGTGTTTCCCGGAAATTAGAAGGTACCATACACTAATGCCACGTTTATAGGAAAAATTACAGTTAGGACTATAAAACTGCACGTATAACAATTATGCTGCCAGAGAAACTTGTAACCAGGGGTGTTTTCCCATTGTTTCTTCTTGGTTTCTGTTCTAATATTCATGTCTCTTCAATCTCGTTATCTTTCACCAGCTAAAGGGAGTTTTGTTTAAAAGATCAACAGCAACATAAAATGTATTGTCCTCTTTCAACATGCCTGGGGTACTACAAATGTTAGGTCTTAAAAATGAGTTTTAGCAAGAAAATACTGAAGTTTCGCAAAAGTAATTTTTTAAGACATTCCTCTGCTCTGTACTTTCTTTCCCTGCAGCAAAATATATAACCAGTGAAGTACAAATGAGAGAGACACTAGAAATATGCATGTTAATTCTATTACTAATACCACTGACCTAAAGAAGGTATCAGTTTACAGATGGGTTCTCCGTGGATTGTGCCAGAAAGGAGACACCTACGTCTTACATGTATTTCCAGGTTACTGTAGTTTCACTTTTGAAGGCTTACCACAGTATATTGGAGACGTCTCTTCTGCTTGCATTTAAATATAAACCTTAAACGCCTATTGTAACCTAGGTTTTACAGTAACATAAATAATAAGACATGCAAGAAATGCCAGGTAAACAGATGTGTATGAGAATTAACCAGTAAATCAAAAAGCTTAAAACTTGCTAATAATTCTGTTTCTGTGTGTATAAAAACGTGACTGAGCTGGGGGGGAGTGAATGCTTTCAATAAGTCTATCTTGGCCCTGGTTACTTCCAGTCCCTCATATCATGATTTAGGTTGTGATAATGATATTTTCAGACTTAAGGTTAGATTTCTCTCTCCCAACAGTTCAGTAAATTTTTTCTGTGGATTTTAATTATATCTAGGGATGTAAATACCGTTTAAAAATTTAACCATTTAAACAATTGGCCTGGGGTTAACGGTTAAGGAGGGTTAACGGGTAAGACTATTGCTTACTGGTTAACCTTTTATATCCCTAATTATATCGTTTATGCTTGTTTGTTATATTTGACATGTAGACCGAGATAATCTCTTCTGCTTCTGTGAGCAAAAGGGAATAATAAATATGTTGTGGTGATATTTGAGGCGAGCCCCATCTTGACAGTATCATTCTGTCCCTCTTTCTCCTAAGTCAGAGCTGAAGCTCTGTATGGGGGTAAGGCAGACAGTGAAAGGGGATATGCCCTGGGGATGTTCTTGTGGATGACCTGAATGAAGTTAGTGCTGCAGAATCCCTTGTACCACCAACACTTGCACAGCTATAACAGATTTGCCAGTGGTAGCAAAATGTCCTATCAAGAGGTGGAATGGGGTAAGAGGGCAGTGTTCAAGGGCTGTACCTCACCATAGATTCTTGTGCCTTCTGTCTGATCAGATGCTCAGGATCCTTAGGGTTGAAAGCAAGAAAACCTCCCTGTTACAGTCTACATTTGCAACAGGCAATGATAGTCTAACCCCTACTCTTTTGCCCTCCCTCAACTTGCATGTCCAATGGTAAATTTGACATGTACCCATGGCACAAAGTATCTACTTAATCTTATGTTTGTATCCTCTGGGCTCCCTTGCATCTCTCCATTCTCTTCATTGTTTGTTGTTGTCACGCCAAACTTATTTAAATTGTTAACACTTCGGAGCAAGGAACATGTCTTTTTTTTTAGATTTTTTTGGTGAGGCATCTAGTACACATTGGGGTGCTCAAAAACAACAAATCTGCTCAGTAGTACATGCTTTTTCTTTTTTTTTTTAAAAGCCATAATTTTATTTTTCACCTTTAATAGCTACTGTTTGTGAGATCAGTTAATATATCAGATGTAAGTTGACATTCCATTACTTCCTTCCAATGCATATTTTAAATTGCCTTGAGATAAGTAAGAATTTGCCAACATAAGAGGTTTCTGGATGGTGGCAAAAATAGCTTAATAAATCACACAATGTTTGAGCACACGTCTTACAAATATATTTAGACTGAATTGAAGCAGACCAAAATACCAGAATTTTTATAGGTAACTATAGAAACCTGATTCTAAGGTCAGGGTTGTCAAACTGCTAATCAAGAGGATATCCTGGCTATGCCATTTGTCAGCGGGTTTAAAACAAACAAACCAAAAAAACCACCCTATGTTCCTGTCTTTGTCTTGTCTCACCGTTGAGTTTATCTCTGAACTTGCAGTTAACCTTTTCACCCAACAGAAGTGAATTTAAAGTTGCTCCAGAAATAAGTAGTTATGGGGCAGGTTGTTGTGTATATCACAATGAACAGTTTTTTTTAATTCATCATCAAAAAAGTGCTCCACAAGAGACAGTCTTAGGAAACTGAATTCTTCTATTCAGAAGTGTTAATCACATTCCTTCTTTGCTCCTCCCTTCGCCATCACAAATAATTAAAAACCAAAAACGTACAGCCTGTATAAGATGCCTCTGTTTCTTCCTACCACAGCTTCAAAACAATCATCCATTATATTGACAATCAGTTTGAAAGATACCTACATGACGAGAGTGGTCTGAACAGGCGCCACATTATAGACAACAGAGTCCACTGCTGTTTTTACTTCATATCACCCTTTGGGCATGGGTAAGAAAATAAATACTTATATTTTAGGGTGTTTTGTCCTTAGCATGAGTTTAGTAACTTCCCTGGCTTAGAGACTAACCTTCATATTAATGGAGTTACTTCCCAGTTGTCAGTTAGCCAACTCAATTAAAACAGGCTTTGGGTTTAATGACCTCCTTCTGCTTTGTCTCTATTCCGGTAGGAATTTAATATGGAGGAATAAATATTCTCAGAAACATAAAAGCTGGTAATATTCATATTATCGAGACGGAAACTTTAATTACAATTCAACCCTTACATGAGCAGCTCAATAGATAAGTGCTCCAAGTCATTTACATTTACAGGACAGATTGTTTACATAGATACCTTGAATTAAGGGCTACTTGTGTATTGTTAGTACAAGTGCAATAATCCTGATACTTGCCACTTAATATGTATGCTTAATAGTCCCTTAGGTTTAATTTGTTTTTGTTTTCTTTTTTCCTACTTGTAGGCTGAAGCCTTTAGATGTAGAGTTCATGAAAGCGCTTCATGGAAAAGTCAACATTGTCCCTGTGATTGCCAAGGCTGACACTCTGACACTGAAGGAGAGAGAGAGGCTGAAGAGAAGGGTAAATATAACGACCAAGTGTCAGAAAAATGTAGTCCAGCAGAGGGCTTGAGCCAGATAAAAATAAACTCAGGTTGAACACCATTAGCTGAATCACAGAACATTTCAGACATAAGACCTGACTGTTACCTAGTGTAAATCAGTGTAACTCCACTGAAGTTATTGGCATTACACTAAGTTACCCCAGATGAGCATCTGGCCCACAGTGTAGAAATGATCAAGGAGAAGTGTGTGTGTCCCAAAAGGTTATTGCAGCACTTCCTTGTGATTTTTAAGTGTGTTATCAAGATGTGTTCTCTAACCTCATTGCTATTAAAAGAAGCATGTCTCCCTGCCTCAGTTTTTAATAGGACAGTTATTTGTTTGCATGAATATCAGGATGTACTTAGGGCTGTACTGGAGAAGGAAGTTTACCAGACAGAGCTGATAATGTAAATCTTTCACTGTTGAAAGATTTACCTACCTTATTTAATTATTGTTTGCCGAGCCTTTCCAAGAGTTGATTTTCCTGCCGATACGCTGCTAGGGTGGGTTTTACAGTGGTAGTATGTATTTTTATGGTTTTGGTAGTCTTTATTCTTATTACTTATTGCATTTTAAATTTTACCACATCTGACAAAATTTACACAATGAATGAGAATGTAATCTTTGCTAATTTATTTTTATTCACTGATTCTATAAAACTGTGTGGAGTCAAAGAGGGGTATGGGTAGGTGGCGAGGTTTGAAATGACAACATTCAGCAGAGAAAAATTTAATTCTGATTGTGAGTTTGAACTGCAATATTACTATTCCACAGAATATTTCAATTAAAATCTTACTTTTGGGTCAACTTGATGCTGTCTAGTTTGTCAGTCTTCTAACCTCCTTAGAACCAATACAAATCTAGCTGGCAATAAGTTGCCCTTGGAAGAAATAAGGGTCATGGGAATGAATTGACATTAAACCTCTGACAAGTTCTGTATATGGGGCACAAATATACAGTGGATAATAAATTCTCATAATGGATTTGAATCTTGCAAATTGAAATTGATACTCCTAAATTTTTAAAAGCAGTTCTTCAATCATACCTTCAAACATACTCCGTAATACACATCATTAAGGATCTACAACCTACCCTGAGGGACGATCCATCACTCTCACAGATCTTGGGAGACAGGCCAGTTCTTGCTTACAGACAGCCCCCAAACTTGAAACAAATACTCACCAGCAACCACACAACAAAAACACTAACCCAGGAACCTATCCTTGCAACAAAGCCCGTTGCCAACTCTGTCCACATATCTATTCAGGGGACACCATCATAGGCCCTAATCACATCAGCCACACTATCAGAGGCTCGTTCACCTGCACATCCACTAATGTGATATATGCCATCATGTGCCAGCAATGCCCCTCTGCTATGTACATCGGGCAAACCGGACAGTCTCTACGTAAAAGAATAAATGGACACAAATCAGATGTCAAGAATTATAACATTCAAAAACCAGTTGGAGAACACTTCAGTCTCCCTGGTCACTCGATTATAGACATAAAAGTCGCAATATTACAACAAAAAAACCTTCAAAAACAGACTCCAACAAGAGATCGCTGAATTGAAATTAATTTGGAAACTGGACACTATTAAATTAGGCTTGAATAAAGACTGGGAATGGATGGGTCATTACACAAAGTAAAACTATTTCCCCATGTTTATTTTTCACCCTTACTGCTCCTCACACCTTGTCAACTGCTGGAAATGGGCCATTTTGATTACCACTACAAAAAGTTTTTTTTCTCTCCTGCTGGTAATAGCTGAGGGCTTGGCTACACTTACAAATTTGCAGCGCTGCAGCAGGGTGTGAAAACACACCCTCTGCAGCGCTGCAAATTGCGGCGCTACAAAGCGCCAGTGTAGTCAAAGCCCCAGCGCTGGGAGCCGCGCTCCCAGCGCTGTCCGTTATTCCCCACAGGGAGCTGGAGTACGGACAGCGCTGGGAGAGTTTTCTCCCAGCGCTGGCGCTTTGACTACACTTAGCGCTTCAAAGCGCTGCCGCGGCAGCGCTTTGAAATGCAAGTGTAGCCAAAGCCTCACTTAACAGATCACTCTCATTATAGTGTGTAGGGTAACACCCATTGTTTTATGTTCTCTGTGTGTGTGTGTGTCTATCTCTTCCTACTGTATTTTCCACGGCATGCATCTGATGAAATGGGTTTTAGCCCATGAAAGCTTATGCTCTAATAAATTTGTTAGTCTCTAAGGTGCCACAAGTACTCCTGTTCTTTTTGCTGATACAGACTAACACGGCTGCTACTCTGAAACCTTAAATTATACTGTAATTGATAAGCACTTACAATATGTGAAAACTTTTTTTGTAAAAGCAGCAAAAGAGTCCTGTGGCACCTTATAGACTAACAGACGTATTGGACCATGAGCTTTCATGGGTGAATACCCACTTTGTTGGATGCACATCCTTTGTAGTGACAAGGAATAGTGGTTGGATTTAGCTAACATGTGCTAGTTAAGCCTGACCTAAACTTAACCACTTTTCCTAGTCAAGACAAACCCTTTGTCCATCTTACAGAAAAAACAGATAAACCAAATAACCTCGGAATAAAGATCCAGAACCCATTCTGAAGGAGTGCTGGAAAACATTCATGAAGGTGCTCAAAATGCCAGTGTTCCCAACTACACAAGGAGCAAAAATTCTTCTAAATCTTTTTGTACGTTTTTTAGCAGCTTTCTACTCAAACTATTGCCTCAAAGCACCTATTGTTAATGTATGAGCATTGAACAACATATACTATACTCTTCCAAAAAAAAAAAAGTATCAGAGGTGTAGCCATGTTAGTCTGGATCTGTAAAAGCAGCAAAGATTCTTGTGGCACCTTATAGACTAACAGACGTATTGGACCATGAGCTTTCATGGGTGAATACCCACTTTGTTGGATGTGCATCCAACACTCCTTCAGAATGGGTTCTGGATCTTTATTCCGAGGTTATTTGGTTTATCTGTTTTTTCTGTAAGATGGACAAAGGGTTTGTCTTGACTAGGAAAAGTGGTTAAGTTTAGGTCAGGCTTAACTAGCACATGTTAGCTAAATCCAACCACTATTCCTTGTCACTACAAACCCCAAAACATTGATGAGGAGAGAGACAGTCAGACAAAGTGCCCTATCCTAGCACTGTACTCTCAAACAAAAACAAACCAACCCTCTAAGACATGTCTGCTTGTACGACTTACACCAGTGTTAGCCCTGCTTGTGTGCACTAGTGGCGGCTGGTGAGTGAGACGAGTTCATCATCTGTTTAGCATGTTCTTTTGGGAGCTACCTTTTTATATCAACTAAATTTGATCTTTCAGCATATTTACTCTGGACCATTAGATGAGCTCCGTGGATCCAATTTTCAGGCATTGTCACCTGAGTTAGTTTCCAGTTCTGCATTTGGCGGCAGGCTGAGTGCTTAAGGAGTTAAAATTTGGGTGTGTAATGTTAAAGTATTCCTTGAAATTACAAAGTAGATTCAATGCTAAAATGATTATTCTGCTCCCATTTATATTTCAACTGAAATTTAAACTGACATAAAAGCAGAGGTTCTGCATGTATGCCCCTTTCTCCAAAAGCAACAACTCTACTCTTTTTAAACATAGCTGGATGTATGCCAACCAGGTTTAGTAGTTGCTAGGATGGTCATTCAGTCATTGCTGTCACTATCCTGGATTGAACATCCTGTCTTGATAGCACTCCTTTCCCGTACTGTTTGGTGACCTTCCTTTGGTGTCGAGCATCAGATAGCATGCATGTGATGTGGCATTCATTATGAGGTAATGGCAGAGAGGGTATAACCAGCAGCGATTGCAGTGAAATACAGACAGCAAGCAAACCTATTTCCTGATCTCCCTTAAATTGGATTGCATGGCTTTCAGCATAAACCCTACGTGATATTAGATTGAGGTTTAGCGGTAAATATATATTTTATTGCAATACTGGCAAATAGAGGCAAATCCTAGCACAGCTTCCTATAATAAATGACTGTAAATTAATGAAACCTCACTTGATCATATTTCTTTCACATCAATCCAAATTTAATTCAACCTTCCCAGTTTGTAGCATAACATAGTTCTGATAAATAATTCTTATAAACCACCCTTGATTTATATTGAAGGGCATTGTTGTTGTTACAGCAATGTGTTGCCCCACCATAAAAAAAAAAAGTGGCACCTAAACGGTTTCCAGTTATGTTGTGATTAAGAAGAAGATAAACAACTTTTAATTGTTTTTGGTCTGCTGGCAGAGGTCAATACAAATGGTTTAACTAAGTAAAATGTGTCATCTGGTTCCAAAGCTTTGAAAGCCTAGCTACTGTATATTGTTCTAACTAAAAGCATCTCAGTTACAAAATCTCTTATCAGGAATAAGAATAAAAATTTGCCTTTGCTGGAATGGCTTTGATATTGTTTTACATGTCTCTGCCATTTGGCGATTAATCTAAGGTAATGTTTTTGTTTTCATTCTTTGAACTAAGCAAAAAGATCAGTTGTAATGCTTGTGAAGGAAACCCAGCTTGGAGTAATTCCTGTTTTGTCTTGCTGGAATTCAAAGTTGTGTGGTTTTTTTTTTTTATATTTTTTAATTTTTTTAAAGAAACTCTTGAGTGGGAAGAACTGCAAGGTGGTTTCACAAGCTGTGCCATGCAAAGCCGCTAAGGAAACCTGCTCAAAAGAATGACTTCATCAGAAGGGAACTAGTATTTTGACTTTTTTAATTTCCCATGGGAATGCTAATCTGTAGGAACACAGAACCCCCTGAGGCCAATAAAACTGAGATTTTGAGATGCAAAATGCTGTTTCATTGTTGAAACCATAAAATACAGTTTGTTTTTATTGCAGTTCTTTTTCCTCGCAGGAAAGCACTAGGTTTAACAGCTGTAATATATTCTAGCATCCCTTGTTGTTGGCTTTCCCTTTATTGTTTCAGCTGCATTTTTATCTCTAAAATCTCAGTCAGGCTCAGTGTGCTTTCTTTTTCCATGCATCTACGTGGAAGCAACAAACTGCAATTCTGCTTCACCTATACCAGCCATGCATGTCTCATCATTAGGTGACACTGTAAACTCCAATAAATTATATTCTGCAAAACAGTACTAACCTCTAGGTTTATATGGCTCCAAGCTAGTATCCCTTGCTGTTATATATTTTGTCTTCAGTTGAAATGGGGCTAATGTTTCCCCTATCAAAATGTTTTTCTTCTTAACTAGTTGCTCCGTTGTGGACTCGAGCTAATTTTGATTCTTAAAATGAAATTTACTTAAAATCCCCCTTTCTAATAAAAATAAATAAAATAATTGAAAGCTGTACTTCCGTTTTTCTAAACTAACATTACTTCCAAATTTGAAACCCAAGACATAACCCTTTAGATATTCAGATTCTGTTGTTAAAATGTGGCATATAGCTTATTTGGCATTTTTTTCTAAAAGTTTAGAAGGTGGCGGGTATGGGGACCTCCATGTAGGCACTACAGAGGTGCTGTGGCTTCAGGTTCATTATATTTTACATTGAAAACGATGGCTTACACTCTGCACAGGAAGAAAAGATCCTAAGAATATTGGTGGGACATACACAAGGGTAACTCTTGTACATGTTCCCCCAGCCCCCACCCTGGATTAACAAACGGCTTAAAAGTCATTGAAACTTGGGTGATAGAAGCTGTAGAATGAGAGAGCGTTTCCTATAACAGATTTACTGGGTACCATTATAACAGAAACACATAGGAACAAATGATATTGGCGCAGGCTCCACAGCAAGATCTCTTGTGGACTCAGTAGCTGCATCTGTACTAGTTAATTTAGTACCTGTTTCAACACTGGTGCAGTTACATCAGTGCTAATTAAAGTGTAAGCACTTACGTGGACAGGACTTCAGTGTCTTTACCACTGTGTTGTGAAAACTTGCTTTCTTGTCATTGTGGAGGCCTTAGCCTAGTCTACACTAGGCTTTAACCATTGCAGTTGCACTGCTATTTTAAACAGACACTAACTTGCTAGTGTAGATGCAGCCATGGAATACGGTTAGGTAGTTTCCACAGTTACAGTTCCTGGGTTGTCTAGAGCATCCAAGATAACTTTGAAGATGGAATGTTGACTTTCCACCAAATTGCTTAATGTTCTTTTCAGTGATGCTAAGAACAGCCACACTTTCTTGTATGTGAACAGAATCTCCTCAGTGTTATAGAGGGAGGAAATTCTCATTTCAGGCCTTTTTTTTTTTTATAGTTTAGAGGATCACAATGGAAGTGTTCTCCTCTGTTTTGAAGGGAAAATTAAATAGTATCACCTTTTGAAACTGCCAGAGGTCTAGAGTTAAGCTAGCTGCTTACCCCTGCAGTGATTTCATTAGGAAAAGTATGTATACAGAAGTACAGATTAGTGTTTCTTAATCCCAGACATTAGTTACAATAAGGAGAATTGTGTGTGGATATCTTTCGCTGTTAAAATGGAGAAGGAAAGTAATTCAAAATCCTCTAAGTGGGACATGGACTTAATTACAGTTACAGATTAGATGATATAAACCTTTAATTTAGCATTTGTTCCATTTTTGAATACATAGCATATAAAATACATAATGGATGCACACATTATGATCTGTGCTTGCTATTTTTTGAAGCTGTAAGTAATGAATATCTCCTCAAAATCCACTTCTGGTCCTTGCTTTTTACCATTGACGGTTTCTTGTGTGTTGTCTGCTCCTGCTTCCCAGACAGAGGGAGGGCAGTATGTATAAATTCCATCTATGTTAATGATTTGCTTGCGCTATAGCTAATTATTTTTAACTCCTTGCTGTCTCTTCAATGCCCCTGTTCTTTGTTGGTCTTTAAGACCCATGTTTATTTTGATTATAAACTCTCTGGAGCAGGTACCATGCTTCTTTTAATCTCTATAAAGATGCGTTCAAGAATATAGTGCGATTTTTTTTTGTTAATATCCATAGTCAGGGATGTGCTCCAACTTTAGTATGTTAATAAACTGAATTCTGTAAAGTTAAGTTCAAATTAATTGATTAAGGGCCTGGTAACAGCAGGGTGTTTGGTTTTTTTTTAATTCAAACTTTGAATTCAGTGAACTGTCGTCATATAAACTACTGAATTCAGAAGCTATTTGAATCAGCTTGTTTACATTTAAGCTTAATTGTTTTATTTGGGTGCCAGCATGATATAAACATACAGTAAAATGAGTTTGAGAATATTTTACCATGCACTTTGATGTCCCAAATCTACATCTCCGTGAGTAATGGGGACATAGGTGGCAGAGCTGTCATTCATATTTAACCATTTGTAATTTTGTAGCCCTTGTCTTTTTAAAATTGTAAATAATTCAGTGAAAGTTAATTTCAGAAACTCTTTCAGTTTATTTCTGACACTCTGTATCAGTGTGTGTTTCCTACCCTGCTCAAAAAGAGAACCTAGATTAATTAACAAAGTCCTTCAGTGCTTTCAAGTATGGAGACGTAATTTTGTCAGGCTAAAGTGAAATTGGTGTGAGAAAGTCCTACAAAGCCTAATATGGATTTCCTCCAGTCTTCTCAAGATTGTGCAATTATTCCCCAATTGTTAGTTTCCTATACCTCAAACCTACTGCTCTCTAAATGGACACTTATCTATTTTGTGCCATCCTTCTTAAGCTATTTGTGGACTGAAAGTCCAGGTAGCCTCCATTTAGTGACGAGAGATAAAATGTGAAAATACAGTTTCAAGGTAGAGATTAGGTGGGTGAGGCTATTACCTCACTCCCCTTGTCTCTCTAATATCCTGGGATCATGGCTACAACAACACTATATCACAATGGAAGTTTTAAGGTAGAAACAGACTCTCAATGAAGCTAAAACAGTTTCAGGTAATCGCCAGGTGGGCAAGTATACAAAACCAAAGACCAAATGTAAATTGTTTTAATGACTGTCTTTGTTGCTTGGTCAAGCTATTTAAGAGTAGGGAACATACTCTGAATTTCCTATTTTGGGGATAATAGAATTTGAATGTCAGATCTGTACATCAAATATATCTACTTAAAACTTATAATGGATCTCTAGCCAGATAGAAACTTGATCGTTAACTTTCTCTTTCCAACTTGTGCACCCCACTCCCCCCCCCCAAATCGTTCAGGTTCTGGATGAGATTGCTGAGCATGGCATTAGGATT
Organism: Mauremys reevesii; assembly: GCF_016161935.1. NCBI lineage: Eukaryota > Metazoa > Chordata > Testudines > Geoemydidae > Mauremys > Mauremys reevesii. The sequence continues at coordinate 16,912,881 of NC_052640.1, read as the reverse complement.
TACCAGTTGCCTGATGCAGACTCTGATGAAGATGAGGAATTCAAAGAACAGACCAGGGTTCTGAAGGTGAGTTCTTCACTTGATATTTGTAAAGACTGATAATTTTATTTTAACTAGTTTTTATAAAGCTACAGGATTCTTACAGATATTATGTTCAGTTATAATGTATTTGTTGAAAATTTGTGACTTTATCCTCAAAGCACTGAGTGATAGTCCTCCTTAGAACCAAATATTACATGAACTGCTTCCATGCGGCTTTAGTAAAACACTTCAAACTTGACCTTGCAAGTACTCCCTTTGATTCCAGTCTTGGATTCTCTGAAGTCCAATTGTGCTAGATTTTGACTTTTTAAAATGTCAGCAGATGTCCACTAGTAATGAATATCTTAATTTATTTCAGTCACTCCTGTCTGTGCTACAGGTATCATTGTATAAACGCTTTATAGTGTGCCTTAAACTGTGAATGTCTCTAGCTATCTGTTATCCATCATCCTAACTCTCTCTTCCTGTTTTTAACTGTAATTGGCAAATTTCCATGGGCCATTTATGTCAGATGACAGTCCACGCGTGAACAGTGCTTCAACAAAAGCAAAAAGCTCCTAAAACAATAAGCGTTCTAACTGAAAACAAAAAAACCAACGACGTGTAAATAATTTTCCTTTACACAGGTGTGAAGACAAAACGGATCACAAGAAGGTTACAGTTATTAATACTGAGGAGCATAGGGTATAGGATTAGGCAATGTTCTGTTCTCTGATGCTAACGGTTTTAGTCACATTGATTTGGTAACACATTGTTTTGCCATTTCGCTTCAATACTGAAACATATTTATATGGTTCTCTAGAACTTATGTTGCTTTTGCTCCGTTGTCTTGTCTAGGCTAGCATTCCCTTTGCTGTTATTGGGTCCAACCAGCTTATTGAGGTGAAAGGAAAAAAAATCCGAGGTCGTCTTTACCCTTGGGGAGTGGTTGAGGTTGAGAATCCAGAGCACAATGACTTCCTTAAATTGCGCACAATGCTGGTGTAAGTAAAGGCATGTGTTTCATCTTTGGCATTGCGTGTCGGTTGAATCAGGAGGTGCCCTTGATTGATTTTTTTCGTTTATGTACACAGACCTCATTTCTTTCTAGCCATATTACTTTTGCTTTCTCTATTTTTGGACACATTTGCCCATAGCAAGGAAAAATGATGTACAAAAATGCAACCTATACATTTAACTGTTATTATTACAAGTAAGTATATGTGATGGACATCTTTGCCGCTTACTTACCTGTGATAGGTTTTTTTAAAAAATGCCATTTGTATTAACTTTAAGAGTTGATCAGTTATCTGTAGCATCCTTGCTTTGGCCTAGTTAAGCTAGTAGTAAAATTTGGAGCATAAAGAAAATTTTCCACAGGTCAAAAAGGCTTATAGTATACCATGGAGTTTGTCTACTTAGACTGACATTTCATTTTTTGCTTCTTTCCATGCGGTGTAGTTTAAAGATGTTTTAAGATGTTCATCGGCATCTTTATCATACCTAAAGATTCTTGTAGCAGACGTAAACCACTGTCCTGCACATGGCTCCTTGTGTATGCAAGTGTCCACCTGTGCAGAAGAGCTAGTGGGATTGAGGCCTAAGGGCCTCCAGGCTTTACCTCAGTACAAATTACAAATACTAATCCCTAGCCCATGACAGTGTGTTTGGATTTATCATTGTTAATGTTGTTGTTTTATAAAGGAATTGTTGCATCTATTTAATTCAGATAGCAGAATAATAGTATAACTACCCCCCTCACCTCACTCTATGAATTATATGTCCCCAAATGCTTTTTCATAAAGACTCTTGACATAAGAGACTCTCTTATTTGATCATATTGTAACAGATGCTTATGGGGCTACGGTCAGTCCAAATTCATATTGGACATAACTAGCAGTCTCTGCTCAGTGGAGGTCCAGTAATGGAATAGCGCTGGGCTATTGAAGGTATAGATTAAGTTGCCTTGGCATAGCTGCATATAAGGGGGAGCTTGCACATCACCTGCACTAGACATGTCTAAAGCCAGTGTTGTTCTTCCCTTGCTTTCAGTGCTAAATTTGGTCAGAAAGCTTTTAAGTGTTTGTTTCCTTCAGTGAAAGAGTGGTCTACAGTTTGACTTACATTAGGCTGACAATTATGCTGTTACAACTTTGTGACGAATGATGGCAGTGTGCTTTAAAATTAACCTGTTACAACGTCTGTTTTGTTTGGTAGCACTTACTTAGGGGTGTACTCAGGGAGAATCATTCTCTCCTTTCTTCCAGTTCACTCATCTGTACTGCTGTGCTCAGTTTACTTCCACACCCTCAAAAAATCCACCCTTGTTTGCTTTGATTCACATTGTATAGTGTTCACTGGTACCGCTCTGTCTTTTTATATCTCTCATGCACTGATAGGTCAGGGTGTAACTTTCTGTTACTGGAAATTCAGTTTCAGTTCAGATTTCTGGCGTAATAAGTAGAGCAGGAGTCGGCAACCTTTCAGAAGGGGTGTGCCGAGTCTTCATTTATTCACTCTCTAATTTAAGGTTTTGCGTGTCAGTAATACATTGTAACGTTTTTAGAAGGTCTCTTCCTATGTCTATAATATATAACTAAACTATTATTGTATGTAAAGTAAATAAGCTTCTTAAGCATTTTAAAAATCTTCGTTTAAAGTTAAATTAAAATGCAGAGCCCCCTGGACCAGTGGCCAGGACCCGGGAAGTGTGAGTGCCACTGAAAATCAGCTTGCATGCTGCCTTCGGCACGGTGCCATAGGTTGCCTACCCCTGAAGTAGAGCCTCTGCTAGTCAGAGATCACCCTCTGGTGGTCAGCTTTGATGTATGTTCTTATGAGAGTTGAAAGTTCTTGGATATTGAAAAGCTAAGGAGCTCTACCTAGTCTGAAGTTATAAACTGAATTTTAGGACATAGTTTCTAAAATATTTCTTGAATACTAAACAATGCAAAGGCAAGGATTACTACAATTTGGAGATTACTGCAAACAACTCCTCTGAAGTAGTGGACAATGATGGACAGCAGAATTTTACTTGTTTTTGAAGGTAATCTTCAGGAAGAAAGAAACTGAAGCCCCATTTAAAAAAAAAAAAAAAGAAGGTATTAATGTTCCAGTTAACTCTGTGGGTGGAGGACATGGCCTTTGTTTTTATCTAGGATTTAGTCCCAAATAAATATAGTGATTTTTTTTTTGTAATAGAAACTGTGTGCATTGAAGAGAGTGATTAATGCTTTGGCAAAAAATGTAAAATATTAATCCTTTACCTGTTCCAGAACACACATGCAGGACCTGCAGGAAGTGACCCAAGATCTGCACTATGAGAACTTCCGATCGGAGAGATTAAAACGCACTGGCAAGTGAGTATGAGCGCCTTTGGGCTTTGCTTCAGTTGATTCTGTCATTTTTCACTTGTGCCATTGGACAGATTCTCTTTCCCTGCCATCTTCTCCCATTAGCTCACCATTTCTTCTCTAGTATCAGAGGGGTAGCCGTGTTAGTCTGGATCTGTAAAAGCAGCAAAGAGTCTTGTGGCACCTTATAGACTAACAGATGTATTGGAGCATGAGTTTTTTTGGGTGAATACCCACTTCGTCGGATGCATGCATCCGACGAAGTGGGTATTCACCCACAAAAGCTCATGCTCCCAAACGTCTGTTAGTCTATAAGGTGCCACAAGACTCTTTGCTGCTTTTACATTTCTTCTCTGAGATTCAGCACTGAAATGCACCGTTAAAGAATTTCTGGAAATAACTTTAATAGGGATCAGTTAATAAAGAATGATAGCTAGGTAAATACCACAGCTACGAATTACTGGCTTGGTCGGTCCTCTTTGCATACCCTTTCTCCTTCCTTCTCCCCTCATTTTTAACCTAAAAATGCACAGAGAAGCAGTGGATAGTAAATATGGTAGGGTTTTTCCCCCTTTAATAGTCCTTACAGAAATAATAAGCTTAAGGAACTGGGGTATTAAACGGAGACCCAGCCTGTGATGCTCAAGATGGATGGTGTTTTTAAGTGCAAGACTAACACATTGGCCAAGGGTTTTGTGGAATATATTTTCTTTAAGATTTCTATTTTACTTTGCCTTATTCAGTAATAATTGGATCTATAGCTAGATAGACATGCTTAGCTTGAAGAGACTTCCTTTCCACGTTCCCTTATTTCAGTTTAGTGTGTTTCAATACTGTTCTGTAATTAAACCCATTTGATATCGCTTTCTTTATTCTTCATACATTTTTGTTCCCTTCATAAACTTTGTTTCTTTCTAGTATGAGGAACATATCTGTTGGTGTTGCATCTTCCTGATAACAGACAACCTATTCCTCTCCCTGCTTTACTTTGAAATGCTTATTAATTACTCAAACATTTTATTTTCAAAAAGAAAGAAAATAGACATCATTGTATCTGTGCCATAGCTTTGTTTTATTACTGCAGTGGTACCATGGAGGGATGGCAAAGAAAATGTCACAATTGCAGTAAATAAAAGAATAAGGCATGAGAGTGCAGGAAAGATCTTGTATGAAACAGTAGGAGAAAGAGAAGATGGGAGCGAGAAACTTAGTTGGGAAGAAATTTGAAGGAGCTAGTTGCTTAGTATAGTTTCTTAGAGCAACAAGTCTTCCTCATCCACTCCCTTGTAAGAAAGCATGCAGTCAGTCTTGTTCTCTCTGTATGGCCCAAACTATGAACCTCGAATCCATTCTCAGAGACTGTGTAGTTTTTCTTTTCCATGTCTGTCTTATATTTTCCTACACTGTACGATGTGTATTTGTGTTTGTTAGGCCTGTTGAAGAAGAAGTTGTAGACAAGGATAGGATCCTCCAGCAGAAAGAGGCTGAGGTAAGGATACATTGTAATAAATGTCTCTTTTTTTGATTCATTACACAACCTGTAATTAAACGATACGTGTATCCATTTCTGTACCATATATCAGTAGAGATCTTGCAATGAATCTCTTCTTTCCTACTGTAGGAAAAATTAGTATTTGTGTAGAACTTCCAGTATGCAGTAAAACAGTGAAAGTGAATATTTAGCTGGCTGCAGAATAGTTTTCTCTCCTGATTTCTGCACTTCAGGTCACCTAATGGTCATGGGCAAAACAAATTTAAGGGTTTAGTTTTGAAGAATGTGGGGACCTAAATTGTACATGCAAATTAATTGCATTTTGCACATTTACTTGTATATTGTGTGCGCTGTATGCACAATTCCTTGCTTGCAAGCGCATATCTTGCATTTGCAACTGAAGTGTTTATTTTCTTAAAATATGATCCCTGCTTTTTGGTTAAACACTCAGGCCTGGTCTACACTTGGGGGTGGGGAATCAATCTAAGTTATGCAACTTCAGCTATGTGAATAACATAGCTGAAGTTGACATACATAGATTGACTTACTGTGGCGTCTTCACCGCGGTGAGTCGACTGCTGCCGCTCCCCCGTTGACTCTGCCTGCACCTCTTGCAGCAGTGGTGTACAGGAGTTGATGGGAGAGCGCTCGAGGGTCGATATATCGTGTCTAGACTATACGTGATAATCGATCCCTGCTGGATCGATTGCTGCCTGCCAATCCAGCGAGTAGTATAGACATACCCTCAGACTCATTTACTTGTGATAGCTCTCTTTGTTTCTTTAAAATAAGACCTCGGGATAGATAGTTCACAGCTATTCCAAATGAGATGCATGTTATCCCAGGGTATGTGGTCTGTACAAACATATTTAAAATAAATGCACCCCTTGTACCTTCTGTTATCACTGACTGCAGAGACTTGAGAGCATGAGTACCAAACTCAGGGCAGAATGTTAGGAACCATGGCACAAACCCCAACTTGGCTATGAATTCTATATTTAGATTTCACTAACCAATTATTAAGGGTAAGCTCATCAGGCACTATAATAACCTAAACATGGAGTATGCAATGTTGTTGTAGCCATGTTAGTCCCAGGATATGATATGAGATAAGGTGGGTGAGGTAATATCTTTTATTGGACCAATTTCTGTTGGTGAGAAAGATGAGCTTTAACAGAGCTCTTCTTCAAGCTCGAAAGCTTGTCTCGCTCGTCAACAGAAGTTGGTCCAATAAAAAATTTGTCGCATGTCGTCTCTCTAAACATGGAGTCTCACAGTCTCCTTGGGTACTCCAGTCTGTCTTGCCACCCAGGTGAGCATACCCTTGTGATAGTTGTTCCCTTACATCAAGGAACACAGCAATATTCTGGTTACTTTCAGGTTACTCCCAATCCCAAAGGACCAGTCTCTTGTCCCAGGTCAGTTGCACCTTAGACCAAAGACAGCTCTTGTGGGCAATCCTATAATAAACTGTATAAATATTTATTAAATAGGAAAAGAAAATTAGTTATTTGCAAGGGTAAATCAGGTAAACGTTAGTACACAAATTACCTACAATCTTAAATTTCATAAGATGATACAGAGTTTATGGATAATAAAAACTTCTATGTCCTTTAGGGCTTACCCAAGTAAAGCAGCTGGGGATCTCTTGCTTATGCCTGAAAAACCTTGCCCTCTGGAGCATAGAGATAGCAAGTTCCTTTTGTTTGGGGTTTTTATCCCCCTCTTGCCATGTACTCTGACCTGCAAACTCAGCTAATGGGAAGAATCCACTTGCATGACTCAGCTTCATGGGGGGCAGTGCAACACATTTGTTCCCTTTAACGTCCCACAATAGTCTGTCTGGTGCCGATGAACCTTTCCAGCTGGGAAAGACATAACGTCTTCTGTTGAAGATCAGCCCTTCATACTCATTCATATCTTTCTCCTGTCTGGTGATTTACACAGTAACAGAGGCTTACAATATAACCACTCAAATGTTACCTTACAATATGGGATACAGATGTTATAAATGAGATTAATGCATGCAGCAACTCACAAGCATTCAATAAAATCTAAATACTAAGCACAGTAATTCTAATGCCTGTTTTAACAATATTAATATGTAGGTGAGCCAGAATGATTCCAGCTATGTTGTCAGTGTTCAATTGAGACACAGGCACCTTGGCATAAGCAGGTCTGCCAATGTCGCACCTTGTTGCTTCACATAGAAGAATATTATTGATCTTCCATTATAATCTAAAAATCATTTCTAAAAGGAAGTGCAGGAGAAAAGACCATCTGCCAAGGCTTAGCAACTCTGAGGAAAGATGGAGACACCTACTTTCCCTGAGCAAACCTGGACGAGTCATGCAAAGTGTCATATAGGCTGTACCCATCAGCTTCCATACTCCTACAGTTTGGTGTCTGATCCCTTACTTTTATGTCTTCCATTTTTACTCTTCTTAAGCTTGACCTAAAAAAAATCACCTATGCAACTATATGTTTTTGTTTGTTTTCTTTTGTTCCAGTCACTTCAGAGAATGAGAGGGTTGAATCAGTAATTTTTGTTTTGGTGTGAATTGATGTTTATTTCGGTTTTAAAATGTCCAGCATATAGATGTAGAATTGAATCAGAACTCTTGACACCAGAGACTGTTGGCACAGTATTTAAGTTCAAGTACTACAGCCATGTAATTGGTCATATTATTGGGGCATGGAGGTGTTTCGCTATCAGTCTTTCAAGAGCAGCACCCATTTACTCAGTGCAGTTTGGCCCTAGGTCACAGTGTGTGAATGGAAGAAAGCCATGATTGAAAGGGGCAGAGCTAATAGAGCAGGGGCAGGCAAACTTTTTGGTCAGAGGGCTGCATCGGGTTTTGGAAATTGTATGGCAGGCCTTTTAGAGGAGGGGGTCATGGCACGGCCCCAACCTACTATCTGCCTCCCCCACCCTGGGACTCCTGTCACATCCAACCCACCCTGTTCCCTGGCGGCCCCTCTGGGAATCATAGAATATCAGGGTTGGAAGGGACCTCAGGAGGTCATCTAGTCAAACCCCCTGCTCAAAGCAGGACCAATCCCCAGGGACCCCTGCCCCATCCACACACCCCTGCTCCCTGTCCCCTGACTGCCCTCGGACCCTCGCTACCCCCATCCAACCTCTCCTCTCATTCCTGATGCCACCCCGGGACCTCTGCCCCATCCACACTCCACTGCTCCTGACTGCCCCCTGCTGCTCCATCCAACCCCCTCCTTCCTGACTGCCCCCCCCGGAACCTCTGCCCCCATTCAACCCCCTGTTCCCCCCCTCGACCACCATCCACACCCCGAACTCCCCTGCCCTCTATCCAACCCCCCCTGCTCCCTTCCCCCTTACCGGGCTGCCTGGAGCACCAGTGGCTGGCAGTGCTACAGCCGTGCCGCCCAGCTGGAGCCGGGCCACACTGCTGCTGCTGTCATTGCGCAGCACAGAGCACCGAGTCAGGCCGGGCTCTGCAGTTGCGCTGCCCCAGGAGCTCACAACCCTGCCACCCAGAGCATTGTGCTGGTGACGGAGCGAGTGAGCTCAGGCTGTGGGCGAGGGGGAACAGCAGAGGAGGGGCCGGGGGCAAGACTCCCAGGCCAGGAGCTTGGGGGCCAGGCAGGATGATCCCGTGGGCTGGATGTGGCCCGTGGGCCGTAGTTTGCCCACCCCTGTAATAGAGACTAGTTTCAGGCCAGATTAAAGGTAGCAACCCTATAAATGCTTGGATGCATATTTCTGTGTCCAAAGGCAGTCTCAGGACTTCTACATCCAGCCAGAAGTCCATGAAATGCTAATATTTCAGTCTCCATGTTTCCATATTTCTTTGTAGCATGCCTGTTAAACTGAATCTTGTCACCTGCCTTTCTGTCTTTTTTCTGGCTGCTTAAAGACTTCCTTTTTGGGGAGCTCCCCCATGGTTCCACTACCAGTAATGGTGGTGGTAGTGGGAACACTGCTGAAGAATGGACTCCAGTGTTTTTTCCACAATGATGTTCCAGTATGGTGGTAAAAACATCATCATAAACCTGTGTTCTCTCAGTGCTAGCACTCTCACTGGTGGAGCTGCATTGGTGATGGTGAAATTTCCCCAAGAGCAATGTACATAAATGAACTGCATTCTGTTTACTGATTAAGGAACAATAGGCTAACATGGTGATTGCTTTGAAAGTATCAAGAACATTTTTTGACAGTGTTTTTCCTCTTACATTTAGAGATTTAGATTTAGAGAGAGGTTAAGTGCCTAGTATTTCTGCTTGTTTGCATGTATGTATGTGGCCAAAGAGATGATGAAGACTTTGAAGTTCTTGGAAGACAATCTCTAAAAGTTCTCAATGGGACTAATAACTTCTACATAACTACTGTTAAGATTGCGAAGGATTAGGTTAAAACTTGGGGGGAAAAATATTTAAACTTCTGCTGTCCCTTAAAACAGTGGTTTTCAAACTGCGGGTCTCGACCCAGTACTGGGTCGTGAAATGTACGGCACTGGGTTGCGGTGGCTCTAGTCAGCACCACTGACTGGGCTGGTAAAAGCCTAAGGCAGGCTAGTCCCTACCTGTTCTGACACTGTGCTGCACCTTGGAAGCAGCCAACAGCAGGTCCGGCTCTTAGGCGGGGGTGCCATGGAGCTCTGTGTGCTGCTCCCGCCCTGAGCCACTGGCTCCACACTCCCATTGGCTGGAAACCCGCCAATGGCAGCTGGGCGGGGCGGTGACTTTGGGCGAGAGCCATGTGGAGCTGCTTCTGCGCGTCTGCCTAGGAGCCGGACCTGCTTGTTGGCCACTTCCGGGGCTCAGCGTGGTCTGCAGTGCTAGGACAGGTAGGAAGCATGCGCCACTGACCGGGAGCCCCCTGAGGTAACCCTGCACCCCAAATCCCCTGCCCCAGTTCTGAGCCCCCACAAACCCAGAGCCCCTTCCTGCACCCCTCATGCCTCATCCCCCCGGCCCCACCCCAGAGCCTGCACCCCCAGCCAAGAGCCCTGACCTCCTCCTGCACCCCAACCCTGAGCCACCACAAACATAGTGGCCTGTCCTGTACCCCAAACCCCTCATCCCTGGCCCCCCTCCCAGAGCCCTCACTCCCAGACCTCAGCCCTCCCACACTCCAAACCCCTCATCCCTAGCTCCGTAGGGCGCGGGCATCAACAATTTTCTTCTACTGGGTCACCAGAAAAAAAGTTTGAAAACCACTGCCTTAAAAGATCAAGAGGCTTTGCTGAGTCTTCTGTAGATAAGCTGGTATGAAATCTCTCCATCACCAAGGCAATCTGAGGTTCAGGTTGGGGAGGACTGTGCAGGGAAAGAGGTGCAGAGGAAATGGGCTTACATTCCTTGGCCTTTGCTGAGAAAACAAACAGCCATTTCCCCTTCTGTTTTGCATTCCAATCAGTAACTGTGCTTGAAGTTCTATTTACAGTTCTGCAAGGTTTACATAACCCCAGAGGGAATTAAGGTTTGGGGATGTGCCAGGATCATCATCATCAAGGCATGATTTCTGCTAAATAATGATCCTTTATTATATCAAAAGCCATGCTCCTCAGCTAATCGGACTCATTAATCTCTAACATCAATTCTTCAGCCAAATTACAAGACCATTTTTGACAAATACAGATTTAATTTTGCTTTTCTGCAGGGAGGGGGATAGCTCAGTGGTTTGATCATTGGCCTGCTAAAGCCAGGGTTGTCAGTTCAATTCTTGAGGGGTCCACCTAAGGATCTGGGGCAAAATCAGTACTTGGTCCTGCTAGTGAGGGCAGGGGGCTGGACTCAATGACCTTTCAGGGTCCCTTCCAGTTCTGAGATAGGTATAACTCCATATATTATATATTGTAGCTAAGTTGTTTTTTCTGTCAGTCTCCAAGTGTAAATGACCTGGTTTTATGAGGGAAAGGAGTGGAGAGAAGAAAGTAATGGTGTTTGCTCTCCTTTCTGTAAATATATTATAGTACAAATTATTTGTGGTGACTTTTTGCTATTAACAGTCCCAGTAGCTTTTCAATAAAAGTGTGGTGGAAACTACTTGGAACAACTTCCCTGTTATGTCACATTCTGAAATGCTTCCCTTGTTAATGAGAATGAGAAGCATACAGGGTAAAACTTTCAGAAATACCTGAGGCACTTTTGAAAATGACACTTTGGCTCTGTTCATTGAGGCATCAGGGAGCATGAATTCTATCCCTAATTCTGCAGCTAGTTCATCATAAGACTGTAGGCAGTTCACTTTGCTTCTCTCTACCTTAGTTTTCCCAGCTGTCAAATAATAGACGTATTTTTTCAACGGCTTTTGAGAGCCTTAGGTGAAAGATGGTATAGTAATGTAAATTACTTATTCTAAGTCATGCTGGCCTGCAATAAATTGAATACCCTGTAATACTTAACACTCACAATTGGATTAGTTCTTCTTTGTTTTCCGCTTTCTGATTTGTCTCTGTTCCTTGATCTCCCAGTGTGTCATCAGTTAATAGGGTGACAGTGTGAGAAATACACCACAGAGCGGCAGTCTTCTCCATTTGCTTGGCCCCATTCTGACAGACATCCCAGTGCCTGATAACTCTATGTAAATTCATTTTACAGTATTTATATATTCAGTAAGATGCAAGTATTTTGTGAAGTATTTAACGTTGGCATGAAAAGGCTAACATGACAGTTGATGAAGGTCTAAAGACCGTAGATAGAAGTATCCTTAAAGTGTGATACCCTTTTCTTTGGTAAGCTATAGTCCTCTTGCAATGGTAAGAGGATGTAGTACTAAATTCAGTCTTACACTTTCCTCTGTGGAGTGAAATAGCTTTTATCCTTGGAGAACAGAATGAAAAGAAAACCATCAAGGAAAAAAAACCTGATTAGCAGTGCCAGTCTTGTGGAGAATAGAATGATGATGATGTCATAATCTTTGAACAATATATTTTGCCTTTTAAAAAGTTACTTGTTGAAACCAGTTTAACATGTGTGTAGCCTTCAGTCATAGTTCCAACTTGCGGCCCATAAAGTGCACAGGCTGTGAACACAGTGACTTGTCTTATTTTATAAATGTAGTATTTATAATGCCAGAGAGTCCCATAAAGCAAAACATTTCGCTTGATGGAAATCCTTTTTTGCAATATAATCATTTGACTGGAGCATATTTTTCTTGGCCTTATTTAACAGGATTAGTTGCACTCTTTGGTATTGAAGGTATTTTTAACAAACACTGCGAATATCGTGGGAACATCTTGAAGTTACTGACGGTCCACAGCCTTAAGCTCTATTTCTTCATATTATTTTCTTCCTACAGCCCCCTTCTCATCTGAATTTTATTGTTAAGAGGGACCTGACTATTTGTTTGAAAAATGAACTGTCTTACTGGCAAGTGAACAATTGTTGAGTTCTTCCCATTCCTTTTTCTCTTCCATCTGTGGGGCCATTGCCTAAGCATTACTCAAGCAGGAGTCTGCAGTGTGTGGGTTTTGTGTTCTAGCCAAAACATGCAGTAATGGGAATAATCAGCCATGTAATACAAAGTTGTATCAATGTCTATACTCTCCTAACTCTGATGTGAAATGTCTGATTCCTCTCCATGTTGTTGTTGCACTGCCATCAAGAATAACGTGACACTTTGAGCTAAATTCAGCCGTAGTGTCAGGAGCTCTGTCTCCAGTAAAGTAGATTGAGTTTACACTAAGGCTAAGTTTGATCCTTTGACTTCTGCTTTATGGGCATTGTCAGGAATTGTGTTTCTAGAGGATTTCCAAACATGTTCATCTTTTTACCTTTTTTTGCCCTTGATTTGCCTCTCCTCTTTGAGGTTTGGTGTTACAGCATCCGTTTGTCTGTTGGGGGTGAATGTGTGCTCCCTGCATAGCATGTCAATGCTGCTTCTGCATCAGCAAGAGATTTGCTGCGGAGTCAAATGAGATCAGAGTATGCTGCCTCCATGATGCTCGCACTTCATGCCAAGACAGGGAGCAACAGACTAGATACGAAGCTTGAACTGGGTGTCTTGAGTGCTTTCACCTTGAAGCAACAGGAAGACAAGTGTGTGTTGTATACACAATACACTGATTGCTCATTTCTTTGCATTCTTGCGAGGAGAGGGAAAGTAAATCCACTTAAAACTGTAACATTTAGGAGTGGTTCTTTCATTCTCTCCTCACTCATAAAGATAAATGGCATAAGAGACTGAGCACCACTTATTTGTGTATAATATAGGTCAGCTCATTCTCTCTGAATCTTGTGTGCTGTGTCATTGGTAAATTAATGGATTGAAATGATCTTGTCAGCTTCCAGACAGTGGTGCAAATGGACATCACCCTCACCAGTGACTGCAACCTGCCTGAAATGGTGTGTTAAATGTAATCTCCTGTCCATTATGAGCTAACATAAAAACTGCCTTTATATAATCAATCATTTAAAAAAAAAAACACAAAACATTATTCCTGGAAGAAACTATTTGCTACATCTCTGCAATCTTTTCCCCCCCTAATGCAGCTATCCTAGATATGAGGAATGGTATGAATAGTTGGTAACTTGGAGTCGTCATCGGATTTTGGAAAGCGATCAGTATATGTAAATATAATTCTGTTTTAGTTAACAGAAAAGTCTGCTTGAGCTGTATTTTCATACTGAAAAAATCTATCTATCTATCTATATGTAACTCTTCATCAGGAGTATAATAATATTTAGCAGCGTTTCAAGCAATAATTAACAAGTTTTTTCTCATATGTTGCTACCGTTCTATTCTATTAACCAACCTGTCTGTTCCCCACATACTAATACCCTTGCTCCTGTCCTTCCACAACTCTTTCTCCTCCCTCATTCCCCCAGTGTAGTTCAGCTATTAGATCTCTTTTCAGTGAGTATTTACACGGCCAGATTTCAGGTCTCGATATCCATCAGTGCCCCATTAAAATATTGTACATCAGAGGTTCTCAAACTGAGGATTGGGATCACGAGGTTGTTACATGGGGGGTCGTGAGTTGTCAACCTCCACCCCAAACCCTGCTTTGCCTCCAGCAGTTATAATGGTGTTAAATATATAAAAAAGTGTTTTTAATGTATAAGGGGGGTTGCACTCAGAGGGTTCCTATGTGAAAGGGGTCACCATTAAAAAAGTTTGAGAGCCACTGTTGTATGTTCTTCATGCAGAAAGTGCTGTAGTACATCAGATACTTGTCATTTTGGCTAGTTTGGAACTTTTTCAGCTAGGAGGAATCTTTTATACCACAGTCTCAGAAAAGGAAGTTAGTCTGCAGACCAAGAAGCAGCTCTCCAAGAAGAGGAGAGCTGTGCTTTCTAAATATGGTTGCACTGGCTGCATTTGGTGGGGTCTTACCTTTTTATTTTTGTTTTTGGCCAGTTTGTTTCAGCAAAAGGAAATTGTGCACTTATCTTCAGTAGCTTCATACTATACTAACTGGTGTAGGAAGCACAACTATATGGTTAACTTAATGGGCATTGCATGCCAAGGGAACTCCTATTGTTAAATAACACTAACATGGCTTTGCAATCTTGCCATTAGTTAATCTGTGCATCTATATCAGGGGTGACCAACCTGTGACTCTGGAGCCACATGCAGCTCTTCAGAAGCTAATATGCAGCTCCTTGTATAGGCACCGACTCCGGGGCTGGAGCTACAGGCGCCAACTTTCCAATGTGCCGGGGGTGCTCACTGCTCAACCCCTGGCTCTGCCACAGGCCCTGCCCCAACTCCACTCCATCCTGCCCCCTCCCCTGAGCCTGCAGTGCCCTCGTTCCTCCCCCCCCAGCCTCCTGCACACCATGAAACAGCTGATTGGGAGGGAGAGGGAGGTGCTGATTGGCGGGGCTGCCGGGCGCTGGCTTGGGGAGCTGATGGAGGGCTGCTGACGTATTACTGTGGCTCTTTGGCAAGGTACATGGGTAAATTCTGGCTCCTTCTCTGGCTCAGGTTGGCCACCCCTGATCTATATAGTATGTGGTGTAGTACCTCATATCTAGAAAATGCAATACTGTGCATAATCTCTAGATCTCAAAATACTTTATGAACATGTGAGAGGAAAATCCTTCTCTTAGGGAAACTGAGACAAAAGAGGTTAAGTGACTTTAAATCTTTGGAAGAACTTTAAAAAACAAAACTCCTTTTCTGTGCTGAGCCTTGGCATGCCAAATCTCACACCATTGTTCTACTGCCTTACTCGTGCTGGCAGGGGTATGGGGTGAATGAGAAGGAATCATCTGCTTTGTGAGGCTTATGTAGTAATATTAAGAGTGTGTCTTCAAAGGCTTTGTTTTGAGGCCTTGGGTTGAGGGAGGAGTGTAGTTTGGTTCAATAAATCTTTAAGCATTTTGTCTTCCCTTTTCTACCAACTCTTTGGGTTTTTATTTTTTTTGTAGTGGCTACTTCTCTCTCATCCATTAGGCTCATCCCAATTTTAATTGTCATTCAGGTTCTACAGCACACAGGTACATAATGATAGACACTATGTATTACACTCTTCCCCCCCCCCCCCAAAAAAAAAAAAAAAAAAAAAGGCTACTGATGCTACTCATTTCACATACAAATCTACTTTAACCCTGTACGGTTCAGATGGGAAACTCCTTTTCTCGGGTTACATCAGCTATATTCCTTCAATTTCTTTTCCTATTCCCCTGCCCCTATCTAAGGTCAGACAAAATAAAGTAATATGTATCTCTGGAACTGTAGCTCTTTTCTGATCTGGTTACCTGCGTTCTGTAGACCAAGAGAATAAATTATTGCTCAACCCCGAATGCTGAGGCTCAAGTGGGTATTTATAGAGCCTCCCACGTATGATTCACTCATTCGTGTAAAATAACTGTTCTCAGTAATGTTTTGCTTTTGTATTCATGCTAGAAATTTTTTAATGTTTCATTTTTTTCATTACCTTATTTTAAACTAAAATATGATTAATAACCAATGCAACATTTTCTTTTACATTATCCCTTAATTTTGTAACTATAACATTCCTACAAAGTAATCAGTAAAGAACAAAAGCATGACTACTTTTGGGGGAGGGAGAGATGGTTAGAACACAACTTTCTTTTCTTTCCCACAAAATAAATTAAACCCATATTCTCAGACTAGTGTTCTTAAATGAAAATAGTATCTGGCGACAGTGCATTATAATTGTTGCCATTGTTTAATGGAACATTGGTGTTCTGCCTAACATAGCAACAAATAAGACTACTGCTCTAATTATAAGCACTATGTGGCTTCAGATTTACAATAAATCTATGTACAACTTACATGAAAATTGTAGAAGGCCTGATTTTTTTTTCAAAATTATAAGAGCACAAATTGTGCCCCATTTGTATGTGCAGTTTTCATGACTGCATATGCAAATGTGCAACTGTCCATTTGTGAGTTCAGATAGCAGATTTGTGAGTGCAGTGGTAATTGAATGCACATTTTTGAAAATCAGGCTCATAATGTCTGTTCTGTAGCCTTTTATTAAAATTCATGTTCAAAAGAAAAATAAACATGATTTAAAAAGAAATTATCCTACATAATAGATCTCTAACTTGCTTTCTCACGGGATAGAAATTACAAATCAGTGTCTTTAAAAAAAAAAAAATGAACACACTCAAAACAAACTAGTTTTCCAAGAAAATGTTGAACACTTAAAATTGAAACATTGGTGGCTAATGTGTCTAGGCTTTACTTTTCTTTCTCTATAGATTTCATTGAGCATCTTTGTTTCAAAAGCAAAAAAAAAAAAAAAAAAAAAATCTCTTCAACCGGGTGGGCTAGTGCTCCTCAAATTTTGAGACGTTATCCAGTTAATCAAACTAAACAGCAACTTCAAAATCACCATTGACTTTCCGGCATTAAGGGCTAAGTAGTTGTGTTGGAACCAGGGCTGGCGCAACCCATTAGGCGACCTAGGCGGTTGCGTAGGGCGCTAACATTTGAGGGGTGGCGACCGCGGCAGCTGGACCATCTGCCGCCTCTGTTGGGGGCGGCATTTTGGGGATGGGACCTTCCGCTGCCTAGGGCGGCAAAAAAGCTGGCAGCGCTCCTGGTTGGAACAAAGCAGACTGCTTTACCAGAAATGCACCTCTATGCACAAAAAGGAAAAGAAAGTGTTTTCCTCTATTTTGTAATGTTTGTGTGCTAAGTTGCAAATCTGCGAACGTGCTTCCGAAAGATCTGTTTCCACACACTCATGGTCAAGATTCTTGTGTAGCTTACTGACTTGAAATGTGTGTCTGATATGATCCTGACTTAACACTCTGGGCCAAAAGGATCTTTGACAGGGATACATCAGTAAGAAACGGGGACCATGTAATTAAACACTAAATTGTAAATATAGGGTGGGAAAGAAACTGGGTCCCTTTTTCCACCAAGGAAGGAAAGGATTCACAACTTCCTGTATATCTGGGTATTTTTCCCATTGGATTCAAGGAGAGAATGAGCCTTAGCTGTCCAAAGTCTGTGTGTTAAAGGTGGTGTTTTCTTTTCTTCTTCTTCACAGCTGCGTCGCATGCAGGAAATGATTGCACAGATGCAAGCCCAGATGAGGATGAAGCCTGGGGATGAGTGAGATGCTGAACATGTGGCTGTACAAGGTACATTTTTTCAGTTTTATGTAGCTATTATCCTCTGTTAAAATGCTGTACCATGCTTCGTTGATTTGCTAGAAAGTGAAATCTTTGGTAACTTCCTCACAATGGCTTTAGATTTGCATTTACAAGGAGTCTGTTTTTACAGCTCCTGGCGCATCATGGGTTTTCTCGGAAACAAATTAATATCCAAGGAAGGGCTTCAGTTACCAAACCGAGGAAGAGGTATAACTGGCAGTTTGGGCTGATATAAATGATTTGCATACTGGTTGTCCAGCTACTATAGTTAGTCTAGATCATTTAACTTACTGTTTTGGGCTATTTGTAAGAAACTAAATGGCATACAGCCCGTTTTTCATTTTCGCTGTAAAGAGTGAGTGGTGTCTGTCGGATTGGTCCACTGGGCTGAGTAAGTTATTTAGTGGAATCCAGTCAAATGCATTTTTCTGGGACCCCTCTCCTCGCAGATGGTGGTTTCTGATTCTGATAGTACTGCCTCTGAAACTCCAGTGCTCCTTTCAACAGTCTGTATATATATTGTGCTGCCTTTGCCTTCAAATCAAAACAATCTTTTCAAGGTGTGTCAGTAAATGAAGAAAAGTGTGCATATCAATATGAGATTCACTTCTAGATTTGCTAAATATTATCCAGAAACCACCCATCAATCACAGCAGAGAATACACAAACTATCCAGCAACTCATTTTATCTGAGAGCCTTTGCTGCTTGCTCTAGAAGGCTGGTATGTGAATTAGATTTGCTCCTTGACTGACCTGATCCCTTCACCTGTTACATCTCTTCATTGCAATGCCTGCTGGTGGGCACAATAGCCAGTAGGGAGGCTTTTTCCCAACCTCAGAGGGCCACAGCTTGTTTCCAGCTCTCTGCTCTGTTCTGGTTGAATATATCCATCTTCAGCCAGGAGTAGCTGATTTGGCTTCAGTTTGCCCTCCATTCAGGTGGCTGTAGTTTCCTATGGCATTTCCCCCTGCTTGTGTCTCTCAAATATTATAATTGTTTGCTGTGTTGTAGCCACGTTGGTCTCAGGATATGAGAGAGACAAGATGGGTGAGGTAATATCTTTTATTGGACCAACTTCTGGTCCAGTAAAATATATTACCTCACTTACCTTGTCTTTCAAGTATTGTAATGGAAGACTTCATTGAGGTAAGTCAAGATTGCAGACACTTATGAGTGCATATTACCTTTCAAGAATGTTAATGGCTGATACTTTAACATCATTTTCTGGAGTAAGTCGAATTAATAACTTGCTTATATGGAAAAGTAAGTATAGCCATCATCCTGTATAAGCAGCCTGCTTAATAAACTGACAGTTTTTGCAAAGCGCTAAAGGAAAAAATAGTGGACAAATCATACTTGTTTACTGGATACATACTTTCTTGAGGTCAGAGTCTACATATGGTGTATTAGTCCCTGGGGCCAGCATTCGAAACTTGCAAGCGCTCAAGGGGAATCACTTTTTTTATTGTAAATCCCATGTTTTCTTCAGGATGCAGAAAGCATAGTTCTTATATTTTCTTAAATACAAGAATAAAAAATAGAAACATATGAGGAGCCTTGTTCCTGTTTGATACTTCAGTTTAATGCTCCAGTTTTGATTTGCTGGACTGCTGGAATGTAAAGCCTGAATAAAATGGATTATATTATCCCTTCTGACCTTGTGACAGCTGCCAACATTCCAGGCCTAAAATAAGGAGATTTTTGTTGCCTTTACTTGAACCTTCACTTTTCCTGTTTACATTAAAAAAAAAAAATAGAACTTTTTAAAATTAAGGCTTCTAAAGAAGTAAACTTGTCCACTGTGCCCCTATTAAACAAGACAAAGTTCTACTGGTATATACACCGTGTTCCCTGATGAAAGCCATATTAAAAAAAAAAAAAAAGATGAAAAAAAAAATCAAACCCAGGTCTTTTTCACCCTGTCACAATTCCAAATTCCCAGCAAATGAAGACGCCTTCACAGCTGAGACCAGACTGACCATGTCTCCTAACCTCCATATTAAAATATACAGTCCCAGAATTGAAAGACTAAACGCTAAGGAAATTTCTTGTGGTTGACCATACTGTGTACACGGTAGCAATGACTCACTATTAGTCTTCTGCATACATAGACAGTAGCTAGTAACTTTGTGGGGCTTTTTAAATGTAGTTTGAATCAAAGGTGCTTTGGAGGTCCTGAGAAATTAATGGTAGCTCTGTTTTGGTATATCCAAACCCTTCAGTTTTTGGGGTTTTTTTTAATGAGAGCTATTTTCATAGGGAATATTTTAAAAGTACCAGTGCCCATCTTGCAAAAGAACCCAACCCTCGTTGATAATTGCAGATTACATATTTACACAGTCAGCTATAAAATATCACTATATAAAATCACACTCAAAATCTAGCAAAATTCTTTCCTAATTGTTGCCTGCAAAGCACACATGAACGCTGTGTGCACACAAGAATACCCAAACATTTTACTTTGATCCCAGTGCTCAGACACTGGCCTAGCTATGAAATTCAGTAGCTGAGAACTGGCAGAATGCAATACTATGAACATTGGTTGTCTAATAATGGGACTAAGCTCTCTCTGGTTCAGAAATCCCATATCCAGGTCTGCCATAAGTAGCTTTTTAAAAATTGGAGCAGGGTTTATCCCAGGTTAAGTTTGCAACCGTGGACACATGGGCAAACAAAGGTCTGAACATGATGGCATGTGTCTGCGCACAAAATTTTTTTTGTGTGTGCTTTGAATTACTCACTGAAATACAACCTACCCCAAGTATCTGAATTACTCATAGACCAAAGGTCTAATGCTGTGAACTCTCATATCTCACGTCCTTTTCAATTTGATGCAGAATAAAAACCTGAGAACTAGATCATTTCAGTTTCCTTCTATAAATGTCATCCCAGCAATACTTGTAAAATAGATTAGTTATATAGGAAAGGATAATTTCTAATGAAATATCTGTATAAACATGCTAGATCTATCCTAAAATATTTGAAAACCACATGTAGGCCAGAAATACTGGGATTGAACGCATTTTGATAAATGGATTTGGCTGAGAAATGCTATGGCTGTGAGGTGTGTGTTATCCTATAGGTCTCACCATTTCTTAAGTATCTGTCTAAATAGAGGACTTGTCAAAACCAGATCACCAGTTGTACCATGTCCAGAATAGAATTTTGATGATTCCTCAGTTTTTCCCTTCAAGATGCTGAGACTATCCTTCCATAGGGAACAGATCCTCAGCTAGTGTAAATTGTCATAGCTCTGTTGACAATCTGACTAAACCAGACCACTGACATGGGATCCTGTCGTCACTTTGGAGAGCTTAGGCCTCCTCAGAGGTTAAACATTCAGGAGTACTTGCGCCAATAACCCCCAGAATAGCCCAGTGTGCCTTTAAATGGAACAAAGCGTATCCAAAATTGATAGAGAATAATTGAAAACAAAGGTGGAGCTACAAAGCTGTGTAACTAGAGCTAAAGTTTCTTATCAGTTGAACAGAGCGTCTTGTATTATAGCTGAAGATCTTGCATCCTGAACTTAGTCATGTCTTTTTCTTTGATTTTGCTGAGCTAATGAATCCCTACAAAGCCACGCTTTATTGCAGAGGTGGGGAGGGCACTTAACAAACACTAACCGGAAGACTTTTGAAAATATATGGAATGAAGGGGACACGGAATAAGTGGAGATTATAGACAGGAAAGAATGAACTGTGTAGAGCCTTGAAAGAGGATGGGTAGATAAAGCTTGATGTGGAAGAGTGGAAATCTGTGAAGAGATTGGAAAGGAGGTGATGGTGGAGGAGACATAATCAGCAATGAAAGAGGAAGATGGTCTTTAAAGCAGTGATAACCAATACATGCAAATTTCATTATCTGTTCCAGATCTGTGGGAACTGCTTTTTTTCTGCTCCTCTGATGATTATAAGGGTCTCAGAGAGAGCAGTCCCACCAAATGTGTGTGGGCTGCTTTGTATACATGCCTGCCTGCTGCCTTTTCACTTTCAGCTTTGCTGTTACAGCTATAGTAAGTGCCTTCTTGCAGGTTTAGGGGAAGTATGTTATGTGAGCACCTTCCTACTCACAGAACTGTGCCTAAGTGGTGGTGACAGGCTAATAGATGAGTCAAGTGCAACTGGCCATGAACAAAACAGTTACCCTCATGAGCGTAGTCAAATATACAAAGTATTATAAGCTGGCAAAGTATTTTCTCTTAATTTCTGTTACAGTTGGTATTTGTCTGTGAGGTACGTACAAAATTTTCAAACAAAAATAATTTCCCTTCTAAAATACAAGAAAATATGGTGCACTTTAAGTACAAAAGCTGTCTTCATTCTTGTGTTTTGAGGATTTAAGTAAGAGATTCGGAGTGTAGGAATAATTAACCAAAAACTAAACCAGACTTAGCTCTCTTTGGCAGGTCAGCAGGCACAATATATGCATTTGCAAAGTTTCTTCTAACCTGTTAGATTAGAAAGTATACTATCAGAGTTAGTGCCAGTCTCTAAATCTGACTATCTCAGATGAATAACTTGTACAAGATGATGAGATTTTTTTTAGCTGAAAGTGATTGTGGTAGGTGGTGGAATTTTTTCCCCCTTAAAGCAGAGAATTTAGCTCTGTCTTTTTCCCCCTTCTCATTCCTGCAGATCTGGATTGCTGTTATCTTTCACTACATTGTCCTGGATAGCTTCAGGGTAGTGTTGGAACAAAGGCAATGTAAAATAAATATAGACAGATGGAAATCTATTTAGTAAGACCGACATCTTGTTCCTATAACAGCTGTAGAGCACGTTGAAAAGTTTTTAGCATAGCTGACCATTTCCATGAATGCATAATGAGTTGTTAACAAAGTTGGATGTTTTGTGTTTACACTGTTCATGTTTCTGACAAGCGTAGTACAGAAAAAAGGAAGTAAGTAGCTAGTTCCTAATGGATGAACATGATGATTTTTAAAAAAAATGCTCTGTACTGTCATAGCAAGCAGCCTTATAAAGTGGTATTGTCAGATGCCAAACTGGTGTGATGAGAAATGTCATCTGAGGAAGAATGTTGCGTGCTGTAGTTTTTGGCAGCTGAAATGTAAAGCTTAGGAAATGTAAAGCTTAGGCAAATTTTTAGTTTTTGGAAAAACCACCTGGCACAGCTTGTGGATGTTTTTCTAGCTAGACTAGATGGGCTGCACCATTCTCCCATTTCTTTGGCTTTTCTAGATTCTGAGTGTCACATCAGTCTGTCAGCACCACAGCTTCTGTTCAGTGTGTTGCAGTTTCTCTTGCAGAGGGTAGGCTGCAGTTTAAAACTTTCGTTCTCCTCTAACCAGTAAGAGAAAAGCTGTCACTCTGAAACACTGAACTCCATTCTGGTGGTTCACATTTTCCTTAGAGGCATTGTAGATGGTGGATGGACCTTGTAGCTTATTTGCATAGAAAGGTCTTGTCAGTGATCTTAAAAACTTCAGCCAGGGATATGGAGGCTGGGGTTCTTTTACTAGTTTATAATGCACCTTAACTTACGGTTTTCAAATGAGACAGTGTGATCAAGTGATTGGAGCAGGCTTGGGGTAGGGAACTTATGTCATTGACTCACTCTGACATTGAGCAAATCATTTACCCTCTGTGCCTTATTTTACCCACTATGCTTACCTGGCCAAGGCTGTTAAGGCTAATGTTTGTAAAATGGTAAACTTCTTGTATGAAAAGGCACTCTATAAATTGAAAGTGCTATAATTCTTGAAATAGTTCGCTGTTCAGCCAAAATATGGATAGTGCCCCATAGCCCATTATCAATCCAGAATGCCCTGGATTGCTAGATTGTCGCTTGAATGTTGTTAGGAATATAGTCCAAGCACCGCTTATCCTTTTTATTCTAATCCTAGTTCTTCCACAGTCTCCCTTATGGTATATCTACACAGTGAAGAAAAACCCGCAGCTGGCCTGTGCCAGCCTGCTTGGGCTATGGTGATGTTTTATTGCTGTGTAGACTTCTGGGACCTCCAGAGTCCTAGAGTCTGGTTCAGCCCGAGCCCAGAAGTCTACACAGCAGTGAAACAGCCCCACAAGCCAAGCCCTGCAAGCCCCAAGTTGGCTGGCACGGGCCAGCCATGGGTCTTTCTTTGCTATGTAGACATACCCTTAGGGGTCTTGGGTGAATCACTTAGCTTCTGTCAATTTTCCCGTGGGAGTAACGCAACATCTTGTTAAGGTGGTGGTTTCCAAAGCACTGTATATAAAAATTATTCTTCACTAAGTGCTAAGAGAGTCATTTTTGACTGGTGTCTTTCTGCTGGTTCTGTAAAACTTTATTTGGCTTTTAATCCACTCTTTCTGTACGCTGAGTTCCCAGGAATTCAGTGCTTCTTCAGGACCTACTTCTGTTGGGAATTCTGCAACAGCAAAGGGCATTCAACAATTCCCTATGCTACATTGTGTACCAGGAGTTCTAGGACTCCAGGATCCCTCGCTCTTCAAAATCCCATTCCTGTCAAATCTTATCTTTCAGTGCTGTTATGGCTAAACAGTAGAGGTAGAAATGGAAAAACACAGTACGTTACAACCCTAAATGTTATCTGTCTAATGTAGTATTTCATTTTTATTTTTTAAAAAGTAAAGGATTCAATTAACCATTTGGAAAACTTCTGTAGGCTGACTGAAAAGGTTTCATACTGGTGGCATAACACAAAATGCCTAAGACACAACTCTGCAAGATAGGAGGTTTTGAAGTGCTGGGCTTATTTCTTTGAGTGAAAATAAGCTCAGCATGATGAGTGAAATGTCTGGAATGATGATGAAAAACGATGGGATAAATTCCCAACAGTGCAGATGCATTCCTGTGTAATCATTTCATATGACACATCCTGTATCTCAGCATCAGCTGTTCTGTCAGTTAACACATACATTAAAGTTGGCTTGGTTCACTAAGTGATCCCACAGCAGAAAGACTGTCCATTGCATTAGATAATTTTTTGTGTTACAAAGGCTGATTATTTTATCTTAAACATTGGGTTGTGTTTTTCATTAGTTCCTTTTGGGAAATCTTGACAGTTTTTGTCTGTGTGCGTGCATGCAATATTATAAATTTGAATTAAAAAAACTAGGGCTGTCAAGTGACTAGCAGTGTAATTAATCACGATTAATTTTTTAAAACAATAATAGAATACCATTTATTTAAATATTTTTGGATGTTTTTTACATTTTCAAATATATTGGTTTTCAATTAACACAGAATACAAAATGTCCAGTGCTTACTTTATATTATTTATTACAAATATTTGCACTGTAAAAAACAAAAGAAATAGTATTTTTCAATTCACCTAATACAAGTACCGTAGTGCTTTATCATGAAAAGTAGAATTATGTACCAAAAAACCCTGCATTCAACAATAAAGCAATGTGAAACTTTAGAGCTACTAGTCCCCACTCAGTCCTACTTCTTGTTCAGCCAATCGCTCAGACAAACAAGTTTGTTTGAATGTTCAGGAGAAAATGCTGCCCGCTTCTTGTTTACAATATCACCTGGAAGTGAGAACAGGCGTTTGCATGGCACTGCTGTAGCCGGTGTTGCAAGATATTTACATGCCGGATACGCTAAAGTTTCATATGTCCCTTCATGCTTCAACCACCATTCCAGAGGACCGCTGATGACAGGTTCTGCTTGATAACAGTCCAAAGCAGTGCAGACCGACGCATGTTTGTTTTCATCATCTGAGTCGGGTGCCACCAGCAGAAGGTTGATTTTCTTTTTTGGTGGTTTGGGTTCTGTAGTTTCCACATTGCAATGTTGCTCTTTTAAGACTTCTGAAAGCATGCTCCACACCTCGTCCCTCTTAGATTTTGGAAGGCACTTCAGATTCTTAAACCTTGGGTCGAGTGCTGTATCTACCTTTAGAAATCTCACATTGGTATCTTCTTTGCGTTTTGTCAAATCTGCAGTGAAAGTGTTCTGAAAATGAACAACATGTGCTGGGTCATCACCCGAGACTACTAGAACATGAAATATATGGCAGAATGCGGGTAAAATAGAGCCGGAGACGTACAGTTCTCCCCCAAGGAGTTCAGTCACAAATTTAATTAACACATTTTTTTTTTAAACAAGCTTCAGCAGCCTGGAAGCATGTCCTCTGGAATGGTGGCCGAAGCATGAAGGGGCATACAAATGTTTAGCATATCTGGCATGTAAATACCTTACAATGCCAGCTACAAAAGTCCCATACGAATGCCTGTTTCCACTTTCTGGTGACATTGTTTACATTTATGGGAGATAATGCTGCCAACTTCTTATTTACAAACTTGTTTGTCTGAGCGATTGGCTGAAGGAGAAGTAGAACTCAATGGACTTGTAGGCTCTAAAGTTTTGCGTTGCTTTGTTTCTGAGTGCAGTTATGTAACAAAACAAAAATCTAAATTTGTAAGTTGCACTTCCACGCTAGAGATTGCACTACAGTACTTCTATGAGGTGAATTGAAAAATACTGTTTCTTTTATCATTTTTACAGTGTAAATATTTGTAATAAAAATATAAAGTGAGCAGTGTACACTTTGTATTCTGTGTTGTAATTGAAATCAGTATATTTGAAAATGTAGAAAAAAATCCAAAAATATTTAAATTATTAACAGTGCGATTTAAAACTGCGATTAATCGTGATTAATTTTTTGAGTTAATTGCGTGAGTTAACTGATTAACTGACAGCCCTAAAAAAAAACCTTTATGACAATTATTAAGCTCTATTTAAATTGCATGTTTTGAAATTTTAAGAGTTCCTAATGGCTGTCTGCAAAACTCCCATTTAACAGGAGTGATGTTAGGAGCATCAAGAAATACATTATTTCTTTGTATTTTTGTAACTTCCAATGCCCTCCATTGTGATCAGAATTCCATTGTGCTAGTCACTGTATGTACACCTAGAAATAAACCTCTAAGTGGAGTAGTCACGTTCTTTCCTAACTCAAGCAAGTGGAATGGTGCCTCCTGTTGCCCTACTTACTGCCTCTGAAATAAGAGGTTCAACTATCCTTTGATGAAACATTGTAAGCATCTTCCAGTATTACTTTTTCCTCCAGTAGACGGCGCTGCTTTTAGCACAGCTAGTTAAATACATGGGGTGTGGTAGGATAGAGAGAAGACAATTACTACTTGAATTCCATGAGTATCTAGCAAGCCTGTGGAGTAAAACTGTGGGTTAATAAACGCTTTTAAACAGGGTTTTTTGTTAAATAAGCTTTTTTGGAGGGACATGGATTGTCGTTCCAGAGCTCATTGCTCTCCATAAGTGACGTCAATGGGTAAACCAGCTATAAGCAAATGAACTGAAAAAACATAATAAAAGACGTTCAAAGGTATCTGAACCAGTTTTGTAACTTGACATACACTTGGCAAATGAAATTTAATAAGGAGAAGGAAAAAAATGCTGCTGATCAACAGAAGGGACGATGAAATGAAACTAATTTGAAGCAGAGAAGTCAACTAAGGATGTCTGAAAGAACAGGAACGTCTCTCAAAATATCTGGAGGAAGGGAAGGGAGGAGGAGAGGAGCAGGAATGAGTGAAAACTGGCTAGTGAAATGCCAAGTATGGAAGTAATTACTTTTTCAAAATTGCAACAAAGTTTTCCTTATACAGCGCATCCTAATACAGAGTCACTATATGATTAAATCCTAATTCACACCCTTTCAAAAAAAGATGACTTTATCTGTACTACTGCTAATGGCTGAGTGATGTGAATGCTGTATTTGTACCATAAAATGTATGGCATTTGAAGAAAAGCCAGTTTGGGTGTTGAGAGGGAAAGGGCTTTGCTTAAAGAAGCACACTTCTCACGTTGGGAGTAAAAAGGAAAAAAAATCAAGAGAAAACTGAACTGTATGTGGGGAAGAATGCCTTCCTAGCTGTCGCACACTGTGGTTGTCCCTGAAGGGAATTGTGGGGAGAAATTCTTGATGAATCACGTCATAGTAGCTCCTTACTTTGCCCTCAGTGACATATTTCAGGTTGGTTTGTAGACTCAAACTTTAAAAAGGTTCCCTTTCTTAGGGCTGACATCGTGTATAAGCTGTTGTGGCAATACATTTGGAAAATATCCGAAAGGCGTATTGCCTCATGCTGTAATCTTCTCGTATAGCATAACGTTCTGACTACAGCAGCACTGGAATGGGTTACTTTTGAGGGCATTCTGCACCAAAAAATAAAAAATTTGGAGCCAAAATACGCACAATATTTTAAAATCCTGCATATTGTATTTGTCAGATAAATGTGGAGGCTCCAGCCTGGCACTGGAGCACGGGCCACTGGCTGCACAGAGGTGGGAGAATACAGTGCAGCGTCTTCTCCCTCCCTCTCCCTCCTCCCCCCCGGGACACGGACTCGGGTGAGGCTGCACCCAACCCTGATACAGCACAAGGACCAGGGCCCTGCCCCTCCGTGTGGGCAGGCAGGCTCAGCCCAGCAGGATCCAAGTGTGGAGAGGCTTTAGTGTGGGAGGGATCCAGGTGTGGGTTGAGAGGGTTCTGTGTGGGGCAGTCTGGGTGCGGGCGGCTCAGTGTGGGATCTGGGTGTGAGGGGGATCTGGATGCACAGTGGCTTGGGGGGTTCTGGGTGCAATGGTAATGGGACTCTTCAGGGGGTCCAGGTGAAGGTGGTTGGGGCTCAGCAGGGGGAGTCTGAGTATGGGGGAGATAGAGCTGGCAGGGGGGGTTTGGGTGTGGGGGGGCTCAGTGAGAGATCCAGATGCTGGGGGAGTGGGGCTCAGTTGGGTAAGGATCCAGGTGCAGCTGGTTTTGGCTCAGTGGGGTGGGTGACTCGTCATGGTGGTCCAGGTGAAGAGGGAGTGGAGTCATCAGGGGTTCTGAGTGCAGGGGGTGTGGGGCTCAGTGGGAGGGTCTGGGTATGAGGGGGACTGGATCTACGAGGGTTGGGCGGATGGGAGAGCAGCTCTCTATACAGGGATCCCTCCCCCTGCAGCTGAGGGAAGCAGGACGCCAGGGCGAGGGGGTGTTGGCAGAGCTTCCTGCAGCTGGGAGAGAAATCTGGGGGTGGGTCTGACCTGGCCTCAGATGTCATGCATAGGAATAGGAAGTCCCGTTCTCCCCAGCCCAGCTGGGACTAGCAGCTGAGCCTAGCGCAGGGTAGGAGTCACCAGCCGGGTCGTCACCAGTCCTGCCTCCTGCCCCACAGTGATTTACCTCTCTTCTGGCTGCCCTGGCCTCCCAGAACATACTGCTGGGGAGGGTCGCATGACCGCTCTTGTTACTTCCCTTTGCTTCCCCGTCAGAAAGTCATTTTTCTGCGGGGAAGCAAAGAAATCTGCAGGGGACATAAATTCTGCATGTGCACAGTGGTGCAGAATTCTCCCAGGAGTAAATGGATTAACGACCAAAAAAGATAAGTAGTTCGTTGCTGAATCCACAAATGCCTTCTTCCCAAAGTGGCTTCTACATGTGAGACGCATTTAGTCAGTGTCCCCTTGTGTTGCTGGGTGTGTGCTGTATTTCAGATCAGGCTTAAAACCTGGTAATTACAAGTCCCATGGAACTTTTGTGAAAAGTTTAGGGGTGTTAACTTGTGCATGGTGGCTAAATTCCAGTCATGAAATGGTAAATTAATCAGAATATAAGTGTTTGTATGGGCACACACTAGAGGTTACCAAGCAATCTGCTAGCTAAAATTTTCTAGGAAGTAGGGAGGCTTTGTTTTAATGGTACAACGCTAGAAAAATACAATGTAACTATATTTAAATGATATAAACTTGTGTTGCAGATACAGGTATGAAAGTTATCTGTGGACTGTTGGGTCAAATTCAGGGAAATATGGTTGACACTATTACTTTTTATAAGTATCGCAAAACTAGGAATATGAATTCATAAAAGCAACGGTGAAAATACAGTGGATCCCAAGAACAAAATGTAGTTTCTCCATGGGAGAAGATAGGAAACACTAGTGAAGTGAATCCATATAAAGAGAGCATGGTGAATTCTGACTTTCTCTAAGTGAGGCTTGTACTTGTAAAATGAACAATGAAGATCAGGTTGCTATAAATATTACCAATTTTAGTGCACATAATTGTGCAAAATAAACATCTGTTTTTTTATTTGAAACTCCAGCTCTTTTCATGAATCTGCAACTCCAAATACTGTTGGCTTTTTGGATTGTTGATGGACACATTTCTCTTACACCTGCCAGACAGCCACGCAGCTGCAGAAGTTTACAATTTATTTCCTAGTTGGAACAAATGTAGCGTAATAGCCTGTGTTTACAGTCAGCTGCCCATGGACTCAGACTTATTTAGAGCTTCAGTGATGGCTTGCTTATTCTGTTTGGTTGTTTTTATTACATGAAATTAGTTTAATATATTAGATAATTGGCATGCTGCACAAAATCTGCATTGTGAGAACCACGAAGAGCATAGGACCTTGGCTGCCTTCTAGTTTTTGTTAAAGCTTTTTTTCCACAGTGTAATTGGATAAATGAAGTCATACCTTACTCTGTGTGTTTTTACTTGAGATGATAACTTCAGTGTTTCCTAAAATATTCCTTACTATAGGCTCAGGTAAGTGAGAAGATAAAACAAACATATCTTGCTATGGACCAGCGGCCTACTGAGTTTGAGTGCTTCAGTTTTTGAGGGTCCAGCTTGAGATATCTTTTAAAGGAGCCTGATTTTCAGAAAGTGCTGAGCATCCATCCTCTGAAAATCAGGCCCTTTCAATGTATTACATGCTGGGTCATCCAAAACTGGAGGCACCTAAAATCACTGGTTATTTTTGAAATTGTAGGCCAGTATCTCTTGATTTAACTGTGAGTAGAATTCTCAGAACAATCTAGCCATTTTCTTGCTAAGCTTAGGCAGTATTATAAGAGAGAGCTTTGATAACACAAAACTCATTTCTATTTAGCCTTAATTAGATGGAATCATTGCATTTATTTTCCTTGATAGAAATAAAATTGTACATTGCTGCTTAACAGACTGATTGGCCTTCAGGATGAGACAAGCTTCTTACATTCAGCACTAATCAGCTGAGCCACACCATGGCCCTTGCCTTCTTTCAGACCGAAAAGAATATGGGCATGTGAGAAAATACATGTAACAACTAAAAAATAGTCTTCTTCCTCCGCTCTTATTAGAGATTTGAATCCATTAGACATTTGGGGCCAAAATCATCCTAGGAGTAAGTAGACATGATACCCACTGACTTCAGTGAGTTACTCTTGTTCACTCCAGCGCTGACTTAGGTGCACGTTGCGTGGAAACATAAGGGTTTTGGTCCCAGGGACTATGTTCATCAATGAGTTAGATAATGGCATAGAGAGTAGACTTATAAAATTTGTGGACAGTACCAAACTGGGAGGGGTTGCAAGTGCTTTGGAGGATAGGATTAAAATTCAAAATGATCTGGACAAACTGGAGAAATGGTCTGAAGTAAATAGGATGAAATTCAATAAGGACAAATGTGAAGTACTTCATTTAGGAAGGAACAGTCAGTTGCACACATACAAAATGGGAAATGTCTGCCTAGGAAGGAGTACTGCGGAAAGGGATCTGGGAGTCATAGTGGATCACAAGCTAAATATGGGTCAACAGTGTGACGCTATTGCAAAAAAAGTGAACATCATTCTGTATTAACAGGAGTGTTGTAAGCAAGACACGAGAAGTAATTCTTCCACTCTACTCTGTGCTGATTAGGCCTCAACTGGAGTATTGTGTCCAAGTTCTGGGTGCCAAATTTCAGGAAGGATGTGGACAAATTGGAGAGAGTCCAGAGAAGAGCAACAAAAATCATGAAAGGTCTAGAAAACATGACCCAGGGAAGATTGAAAAAATTGGATTTGTTTAGTCTGGAAAAGAGAAGACTGAGGGGGACATAAGTTTTCAAGTACGTAAAAGGTTGTTACAAGCAGGAGGGAGAAAATTGTTTTTCTGAACCTCTGAAGATAGGATAAGAAGCTTAAATTGCAGCAAGGGCGGTTTAGGTTATTAGGAAAAACTTTCTATCAGGATGGTTAAGCACTGGAATAAATTGCCTATGGAGGTTGTAGAATCTTCATCATTGGAGATTTTTAAGAGCAGGTTGGACAAACACCTGTCAGAAATGGTCTAGATGATACTTAGTCCTGCCATGAGTGCAGGGGATGACTAGATGAGCTCTCAAGGTCCCTTCCAGTCCTATGATTCTGTGATTGTATGTTACACTCTTTGCTGTGATGATTCAAGAGAAAAACAGCTTTGTCATTGATGAGTTATTCTTTTATTGTTTTCCATAATAAACTGTTTTCTTTTTCATTCATAGTGATACACGGTTCTCTTAAAAATGGATCAGTGCTTTATTCTGTTTGATGATGCTATTGAACACCAGTAACAACGCTCAAATACGATGCTGGATGCGGCAAGACCTTGAGGGGGGGAAAGTCTTGAAGATTGTGTTGTGAAACGATATTTGTTTTTATATCCAACCTTAATCATGCTATCTGTATCTTTTTTGATCCTCTTGGTAATTATGTCCTCATGCTTATAATGTGGGTTTATTATCCTTTCTATATCTTTTTATACAAAAACTAGTACACCACACTGTTTGTTCTAGTCATTGTGAGTGGGTTTAACATGCTGTATCACATTTCAGCTAGGTTATTCTTGACAATTTTGTGATAAATACTAAAAAACATCTTGTGAACAGTTTACAGTAAATGTGTGTGTGTTTGCACAGCAGCCTAGCTTTCATTCGCTTTGTCTTAGCGGAAGCATTATATAACTTGTTAGTAGTTTATTCATAACTTTTCTCATATATAATATTAAAAAAAGAATATCTCTGTAGCTTGTGCTTTTGTTTACTCTGGTAGCATCATCGCTGGTGGTTTGTATTTGCATAGTGAAAAACAAAGGGTACAAAATGCTAATGCTACACCAGAGGTGATAGAGAAGCTGAGTTTCCTAAACCGTTGTGCCTTAAATCATGTATTCACCCTGCATGCCAATTATCTTTCATGGATGCCTATGAAGACTTGTCTTCAGTTCTCAAATATTGCTTGCAAGAATTTCTATCAAAGGCATTTTTATCCTTCAGCCAACTGAATGATGGCATGTACTGAACTTTTTATATATCATGACACTAACTTCCCGTGGAGTTTTATAATAAATTGAATGAACATGGAAAAAAAGTTGCATGTGTTATCCTTTAATTTTAAATCACCTGTACAATTTAATAACCAAATAAATGTACAGTACTCTTTATTTTTTTAGGGACTCAAGTATTTATCATGGAGATGGAACCTTTTTTCTTAGGGCTTGTCTAAACACACAGGTTACACAAATTTAGCTGAAATTAGTTTTAGAACCTGATTTCAATGGGAGTTCAGCACAACCGACTTAGGTGCTTTTGAAAATCCCGCTTATCTGCGTCTTTACAGGCCTAAATACCTTTGAAAATCTGCCCCTAGACCTTGTTACGAACAAGTGAGTAAGTTTCGTTTGTGTTTATTGAATGTATGGTCTTCACTTGCACTTCTTGTTATCCCGTGTGCACACACAGGAGCGTGTTTAGTAAATGTGGCATGTAGACCATTTAATACAGGAAAGTGTTCTGTGCTTAACTGGAACATCTCTTGGGAAATTGATTTACTCTAATGCTAGTGCAGGAGTAGGCAACCTATGGCACGCGTGCCTAAGGCGGCACGCGAGCTGATTTTCAGTGGCACTCACACTGCCTGGGTCCTGGCCACCGGTCCGGGGGGCTCTGCATTTTAATTTAATTTTAAATGAAGCTTCTTAAACATTTTTAAAACCTTATTTACTTTACATACAACAATGGTTTAGTTATATATTATAGACTTATAGAAAGAGACCTTCTAAAAATGTTAAAATGTATGACTGGCACGCGAAACCTTAAATCAGAGTGAATAAATGAAGACTTGGCACCCCACTTCTGAAAGGTTGCCGACCCCTGTGCTAGTGAATGGCAATGACTACTGCTTTATCGGGACAGTGTTGGCAAACAAATTGCTTCATGGGGATGTGTATTTTGGCTGTATTAAGCAATGTTAAACCAGGAAATTGTAAGCTCCAGTGTTAATAGAGAAGCTGCCAAAGTGAAGTTAAAAGGAGAAATGCCGTGAATGACTTTTGTTCCCGTATTTATTCAGAATTCTATTATTTCATCAACTCTTCTCAGAGGTGTTAAAAAAAAACAACAACCCTCTAATTGGAATTCTAGACCTGTCTACTGAGATCCCAAGTGAGGCGGGGGGTTTACTGTAAGCTTGTCTCTAACAAGTTGAGGGGATGAACATTCAACTAGGTGAACCTATGGATTCTTCGTATTTGTCATATTTCTAAAGTGCTACTGCAACACTGTGTGTTCTACATCTATCCTAAGTTGCTACACCACCTATTTGTGCTCATGGAAATCAGGAGACTGGTAAGGTCTTCACTTCTAATCTAAGGATAGCTGCATGCCATGGGAGCTAATATGAAAGATGTCTCTGTCAGAGCAAATGGAGGTCAGACCTCCAGAAGCATCTAGTGATATTTGGGTGCCCAAACAGATATATTTTTAAAAGGCCTCATTTTCCAGAAAGCGGTGAGCACCCTCCTTCTGAAAAATCAGGCCTCTCTTATGTTTTAATTCAGGAAACCAAAAATAGAGGCGTTCAAAATAATCAGTCACAATTTTGCTTTTTGGGTAGGAACTCCAATTGAACAAACTTCATAAGCAAATAATTAGTGGCTGATGCTTCTGACCGTATCATTTTTGGAGTCTCATCAGGGATACTCCAGTTTAAGAAATGGGAATACACTTGAATAAGGGTCCAATGATCAGGGGCGGCTCTAGCCATTTCGCCGCCCCAAGCACGGCGGCGCGCGCCTCCCCGCGCTCTGGTGGACCTCCCTCCAGCGTGCGCCTGGAGGTCGGGTCTGGTCCCTGCGGCTCAGGTGACCTCCCGCGCGTGTGCGCGGATGCTCACCTCCACCGGGACCAGCGGCGGACCTCCGCAGGCATGCAGCTGAGGAGGAGGTCACTGCCGCCCTGCCCCTCCGGCAGAGTGCCCGTGCCGCCCGCCGCGCCCCTGCACGCACTTGCACTGGCGTGCTGGGGGTCTCCACCCTGCCAATGATGCTCCATCCCATGCCTGATGACCTTTAGTTGAATGCCTTCAGTGTTCAAATTCATAATATTTTGAAGTATTGTTTAATTTTAGTATGATTTCTCTCTTCCCTGGCAACATCTAAAGTGATTCTTCAATTACATTTAGAAGTTTGCCTTTATTCAAACCCTCACAGTTTATCAAGACGAACATATATTCATTAAACCAATTTTTGTTGTTGCAAGATGCCTGTCATAGTAGCTTTCTTGAGCTGCAGATTTTGATCCTGTTTTTTCCACTATGCCATCACTCCTGGCCGGGCAGCGTTAGTGTCAAGCACTGAATGACAAGTCCATTTTCCTTTGTGCACTCCACACAGGTGTTATCAGAGCAGACATGAAGCTTTCTAGTATTGTGGGATAAAAAGCCTACATATGACTGTCTTAATGGCTATCTTTAGCAGGATCTGGGAGAGCGTGATTGCAATCTGTTCAATCTGCATTGCATTTAAAATTCTGTGGCAGGCTAACAATTTATGAAGCTGATGATTGGATTGTTGAAGCCTTTTGCTGTGCGGTGAAGACTAATGGCCTGTGGTTGTCTAGCATCCCTAGAGGAGCAAATATGGAAACAATTACTGTACTTTGAAAGATTTTTCTGATGGTTGAATCAATGAATGAAAATGAATTTGGGATGATTTCATAGGGGTTTTTAAAACACGTGCCTAAGATGGCCAACCTCCAACTTTACAAGTCTTTCTGTGTCTTGATTTGGGGTGAGGAAAGATGACAGAATAGCTGAAGTAATGGCCACAACAAGAACTTGAAAAGCTGCTGCTATAGTATGTGCGCCACGTTTGGTCCAACATATGGAACATCTATGTAATTATTATTGCAAGTACATCTATCACTATGCAAAACTCTCGTGTATTGTGCCCAAGAATCATGTATTATAGTACACAAAGAGGAAGGCCACATACCTAAAGGTAGGCTTCAACAATGGGAAAAACGGATTGAGCTGTACATAAACTTATCCTGCTTCAATACACAGCCTGTGTATCAATAGCTGGTATGAACTTGCTCTGTACTCTTTTGTGAGGGAGTTAGTAATCTTAAAGTACCCCATAGGTAATAGCCCTTGGGTGCTATTAGGTTTTTGGGGACTGATTTTTTTCTTCACAGGTACTGTGGCTTGGATGAGAACTGCTTCCTTAGAAATCAGGTCTCTAGAGACTCCCATATGTGTCCCTTACCATTAATATGCTGTATATTAGCTCTCTAGTATTGTCCCTAAATTACAGTTGAGTTCTGCTTGCCTGTAGCAGGTTTTGAATTCATCTAGACTCAGGATATGACAGTCCTGTCTCCATTTAAAACACTGCATTTCAATTGGCATAATACCACCTCTTAAAGTGGAGTAATGGAAACATGTCAAATTGCTACTCTGTACAGTATTTTTGTGTGTGTGTGTGGGCGGGGGGAAGCTTGACTTGTATCTTGAGGTAATATGTTAAATCGCAGAGCATGTATTTTCTAATTGATCCAGTTAAAAAGACAGTCATCTCAGTGGGGGTTCCCCTAATTTCTGTGGTTCTGCTCATTATTAACAACTGTTTCTTGCAATGGGTTATTGACAACTGTACTGCATGCCATAGGCTCTGCTCCTGCAAATACATATTTAGACCTGTACATAACTTTATGCAGATGTGTCCCAGTGACTTCAATGGGAGTAGTCATGTACCTAAAGTTAAGCATGGGCGTAAGTGTTTGCAGGATCAATGATACTGAATGAAGTTTTCATGTTGGTACTAACACTTCCTTTACCAGTCATTAACATTACATTTCAAAGGCTGCATTAACGCAGTGGTAAGGTAGCACAGTTAAAATCCCTGTCAGGAAATGCAAAAGTTAAGGTTCCAGCAACAAGATAATTCATCTGTGTTTACACATGTGCTTTCTACTCCGCACCTTGCTAAAGGAATGAATTTACAAGACTGTAGGTTCTTTGGTGCAGGGACTGTCTTTACTTATGTCTCTACAGTACGTAGCACAATAGGGCTCTGACCTGACTGGATCTCCACAAAATAAAAGATTTACAAAATGAATGAGGTCAATTAAAAACTTTAAATGTGGAAAAAATCCTCATGAAGGCAATGCTTTCATAGATCCATAGGTTCTAAGGCCAGACACACCCATTGTGATCGTCTAGTTCAGTGGTTCTCAACCTATTTACCATTGTGGGCTGCATATGCAGCTCTCTGTGTTATCTGGGCCGCATTCATATAATATATATACTACCTGTATGGCCCTGAAGTTGTCACATGGGCCGTAGCTGTGTGCTGATTGGGTTGCAAGCAGCCCTCAGGCTGCAGGTTGGGAACCAATGATCCAGTCTGATGACCTATGTAATACGAGCCATAGAATTAACCCAAAATAATTCTTAGAGCATTTCTTTCAGAAAAACATCCAATCTAGATTTAAAAATTTGGCAGTGATAGAGAATCCACCCTGACCCTGGGTAAGTTGTTTCAATAGTTAATTATTCTCATGGTTAAAAAGTTATGCTTTATTTATGCTCTGAATTTGTCTAGCTTTCACTTCCAGCCATTGGATCGTGTTAGCCCTTTCTCTAAGGTTGTACAGCTGTAGAATCTGTAGGAAAAAATAAGCTATGTTAAAGGTATGTCGTAAAGCAACCAGAAAGCCCCTGTGTGGTAAAAGAATAGTCTTTCTATTCTAAATTGGTTCTTATACTGTGACCATCACCATAGTTTGCCTTAAAGAGGTTACCCTCTTGTAAATGAATGGGGCTACTTTTCTTCCTTACCCAGTGTGTTTTTTCCATGTGCATCCCTTGCACAGTAAAACACTGTTAAATTGTAACATCTGCAAGGGT
This sequence comes from Mauremys reevesii, assembly GCF_016161935.1. NCBI lineage: Eukaryota > Metazoa > Chordata > Testudines > Geoemydidae > Mauremys > Mauremys reevesii. The sequence continues at coordinate 16,875,501 of NC_052640.1, read as the reverse complement.
AGTAGAGTTCTCAAATGACCTAACTGTATTAAGGGTTGGCAATTAGAAGAAACCTAGTAAAGGTCTTAGTGAGGAAGACTTACTGTGGAGACTTGAACGATCCAAATGCACTCTTTGAATGCTTTTTAAATCAGCCTGACTCACAAAAGTTGGAAAGAGCGGGCTCCCTTTTATCTTAATTCATCGATTCCAATGTCCCTTAAGTGTTAATAGTTCCATGCAGGGAGCCTCAAGCATTGATAATTTCAGCCAACAATCTTTTTATTTTAATGTTATGAGTAACTCACACAGTGCACTCAACTAAAATAACCTTCCCTGTGCCAATAAGCAAATGTCATGTATCCAGGAAAAGGTGTGTGTGAGTGGGGGGGCTGGTTGCATGAAAGTGGAGTGTAACTCATCCACCTTTGTGGTGTGACATTGAACAGGTCTAGCAGAAGCAGGGTGACCAGAGAGCAAGTGTGAAAAATCAGGACACAGGTTTGGGGGTGGGTGCGGGAGAGAGGATATGGTTTCATATAGAATAATGGTGGGATGGTTCCAATAATAGTAGATGCCTGGTGTAAGTTAAAAAAAATGCCTTTGCAAATGAGATTTAAATTACCACCCACCCTACGACGGGGGAGCTGCAAAGAGCGCCCATTGTGCAACCTGGAGAAACCCACCGCTAGACGCTGCTGCTTGTGAAGCGGGGGTGGGGGGGCAGGTGGTGGATGCTGGGTGGTGGGAGCAGCAGCCCAGGCCCGGAGGCCGGGGCGGGGGGGACCGAGCGCGGGGCGCTGATTGGCTGAGCGCTGCGGGCTGGGCTGGGCTGCACGAGCGCTCCCCGGGGCCGGCCCCGCTCAGTCATGCAGCAGCGGGAGCAGCCCCGGCTGACACGCGCACGCGGAGAGCGCGCTCGGCTGCGGGGCGCCCGGCGAGCCTGAGCCTCTGTCTCTGCCAAGCCGGCGCCGTAGGGAGCCGCCGCCCGGAGCCAGGATGAGCACCGGCCTGAGGTACAAGAGCAAGCTGGTCAACCCAGGTGAGCGGGGCGCCGGGGCGCGGGGAGGGGGCCGCCGGGGCTGGGCTCAGCCTCCCTCGCTCACACCGTCTCTTCTCGCTTTCTCCCCTGCCGCCGCCGGGTTCCCGCTGGGGTGCGAACACGGATCGCCCTGCAGAGGAAAAACAGGTAGGTGGGGCTTGGTCCTCCCCCCGCCCCAGAGCCCCCGCCCCGGGGCCGGCAGGAGCGACCCCTGCCGCATTGCTCCCCCCCCCCGTGGTGGGCATGGGGGGCGAGCTGCCGTGGGGTCCCCCCCGGCCCGGCCCCCTGGCCGCCCATGCAGCGAGCGGGGGGCGCTACCTGTGCAGCCAGGGCTCGCTCGGTGTGTTTCTCCTTTGGATGCGTCCCGTGCAATAGACCGTTAGCCCCGTGGGCCGGTACCCCTGGGCGTGGGGCGCGGGGAGCTCGGGATCGGAAGCGGACAGTGCAGTATTCGGAGCACGTCCCCCTGTCAACCCCCTTCCCCCACCCCCTCTCTGCACAATTCCTCCCCCCTCCCCCGCTCGTTATTCCGCTTGATCCTCGCCTCAAGCCGCAGAAATGGGCACGCTGGGGACATCGGCTTTCGCTCCTCGGAGACGTGCGGGGATCGGGAGGGTGATGTAATCAGATGACATCAGCAGGTTTTTGGGTGCTCGAGTTGGTCTTTGGGAGGATTTTGGGTGGTTTTACAGGAAGAGGCATTTCCTCTCCACTAAGCTTGAATTCTTGGGTAGGGAGCGAGCTGCAGGGTCCTCCGGTGTGTGCTTGAACACCCACTGTCATGGACAACCTCTGATGGGAGATAGAGGCAGGGCCTGCCTGCCTGCAGCTGGGCGGAGTGGATGGAGCTGTGCTGTATTTCATGAGGACCGGGGTAGGCAGTAGGAGGAGACAGTTAACACATGGGGATGCTACTACAGATTCTGTCAGCAGTAGTGCCCCTATTCCCACCCCTTCATCCTCCTGCCAATTGCATTTTGGACGTTCCTTCTTGATTAGTCTCTCCTGTCCCAACAGGATTCACTAGTCAGACCCATACACCCTATAGCTTTCCACCTATTGCGAGATCCTGTAACACTGTGCAGCCTTGTGCTCCATAATAGTGCAACTTGTTTCACGACAACCCAGGGGTTACTTAGTGATTGCAAAAAACAATTACTTTTTATGCAGCACAGTCAAGCACTGTTATAAAGCGCTTGTGCATTTCTTGTAGCTGATGATAGTTTGGAACGGTGGGAGGGAAATAAAATAAATCCAGTGATAGTTTGGTGATGGAAGCTTGGTCAATGGGTTTTTTCCAAACCTGAAGCGTATCACCAACATTTTCCCCTTCAGAGTTATTTTGAGGCTTGTTCTCCAAACCCCTCCTGCCCCCCTCCAATCTGGACACATACAAGTTCTGCAATTGTAGTAAAGCCAGATCAAGCTGTAAATCGGAAAGAGAATTGTGATTCTTAGCTTGGAGACATCAATTATAAAAATGTGTGTAGATTTTTTTTTTGTAAAAGGGGAACATTTCTGTATAAGCCTCTTATCTGCTCACTCCTGGTGAAAGAAGGAAGGCAGGGATGATGATTATTAATTTGTATGATTGTAGTGTGTAGACGCCCCTATCATGCTGCATAACAGTAGTGAGATATAGTCCATGCTCCAGAGAGCTTAAAGTCTAAATGGGTAAGACAGACAAAGGGTGGGAAGGCAAATAGGTATGGAGAAGTGAAGTGACTTGCCCAGCGTTACACAGGAGGTGAGTAGCAGAGCCAACATTAGAACACAGGTTCCCTGACTCCAAGGCTAGTGCTCTGTCTACTAGAGCCCATCTTACATTTCAACATGTTACTCTGCAGCAGAGAGTGGTTTTCCACTGTTGAGAAGCTGGCCTGGCCTCATAAATACACAGATACTTGCATATATGTGCCTGTGTTTATATGGAGAATATAGCATGGGCCTTGCGTGGAAGAGCACACTTAATTATGAGTTTGTGCCAGCCGCATTACTCATGAGTGGTGGAGTGAAACCAAGCTGTGAAAACAAAACAATCTGCTGAAATGAGGGTAAACATCTAAATATGTATGTCAGTTAATAGCCTTATTTAACCAGGTTAAATCCTTCCAGAACAGGTTTTCATTTACAGTGCTGACCTGTTTAAGACAGGATCACAAATGCCGGCAGATAACAAAAAAATGTACCCAGGCTGTACTTTTATGCCACTATACCAGCTCTTCACATTTAATACAAAAGCCAATTCTATAAAGATCCTCATAGAATAATAGTCTTCAGAGAAGGCAATAAGAAATCACATTACAAGTATGGTATCATTCAATAAAAATCTTACGTAAAATGTTATCTTTTGCCAATGTCAGGTGCATCATACAGCTGATCTAACCCAGGTCTGAGAAATCAAACTGAATGATTTCAGAGAATATCGTACTATATTTGGTTTAGACCCGTGCTACCTTAGGACAGTGGTCAGGGAAGTAATTCATGTTTGTACGGTGCCAAACACAGTGGGACCTGGATCCATGAATGGAGTCCCTAGGTGCTACCATAACACTCCTAATAAATCACAGTAGACGTCCTTTCTTGGCGAGGGTATGAGTGCTTTCCAAGGAACCTCCTGTTAATTGCTAAGTTTGAGCCTGGGCCACTGAAGCCATTCCCTTCAGTGGGCATGGGGTCAAGTCATTTGAGAGGAAGGATGGTGGGTTAAGGCAGTGGACAGGGACTCAGGAGCTCAGAGTTCCATTTCCAGCCTTGCTGCACATTACCTTGATTTAAGTCATTTAATCTCCCTCGTTTTGCCAGCTGTGAAATGGAGATGCCACTACTTTCCTGCGGAGGGAGAGGTGGTGACATGGCTAATGAGACACAAGCCCTTGTGCAGAAGGGAAGATCTCTGGTGTAAACATTCCTACATGAGAAATGAAGCAATTTGTGTAAAGAAAATGTGTTGAGCAGTGAGCCAAGAATAGCAAGTGCAGCTGATGGAGACTGCCAAAGCCTGAGGGCTCACTGTGGGTGGAATGCAGGTGAAACTGAGCACCTGGCTGAGGAGTGGATTGGCAGGCTCCCTCTGAACCTGCCTCTTTGCTCGTGAAGCCCGTGTGACTTTGTTTGGGGTGGTTCCTTGCTGTGTCCCTGGAGGTTGGCTTCTGATGACTCAAGGTTGTTGTGTAGCCCAGTGCTCTTTGAAGTGGTGGTGGTGTGTTTAAAAGTCTATTAATGTGGGCAATATCCTTTTTAAACTGGGAGGGTGAGAACCAGTTCTTACAGTTTCTCTCTCACCCACATGAAATCACTGAGTTGTTTGGGAGTGGAAGTATGGATTAGCTGGTGGATCCAGTTCTCCTAATGTGTTCGAAAGTACAGTTTGTGCCTTCACATCCAACTCTGTCCCTTTCCTTCCACTGTCACAATCAAAGGGTGACTCTTGGAAATGGGTCTGTACTGATCATGTAAAGTGTGTATGAAGGATGCTGTACAAAAGACGGCACGTGTGTGTGTGTGTGTGTGTAGAGGTGTGGTTTGAACATAAGTCTGGGCATCAGGAATTGTTGAATTCAGTGTAATGAATCAGTTCTCCCCAAAATAATAATTGGCCTGAAAATCATGAGATTTGAAAAAAAAATTGTGCATTGTTGGGTTGGGTTTTCATTTACTTTCTGGTTCTTGAACCTTTAGGTTTCACCTTAGGTTTCACGTTTTCCGTCTATTATCTGAAATCAGGATGGCTGGAAACTTAAATGGAAATAAGGTGTAAAGAAAACCCTCAATATCAGGAGTGTATGTGACATTGTCACTGATTCCCTCACAATCTAGGGCAAATCAGTGTCCCTGTCTGTAAAATGGGGATAAAGCTATTCGCTTTGCTATGGTGTTGTGAAGATGGATTAGCTGATGTTTGTGAAAAGGGCAGTATAAATGCTAAGACCTCTGATTCTGCAAGCAGCTTCTCGTGGGCAGATTCTTGTGCCTGTGCAGAGTCCTGTTGAAACCCAGCTCCGAACAGCTTGCAGGACTGGGACCTGTCTGTGTGCATCTTTTAGTGTTGCCAACTCTCATGATAATTTGGTGTTTTTCTGAGAGCTCCAGCTCCTGAGGGTCATGTGATTTTGTGAGACTCTGAGCTTTCATTAACCAAAAAAAAGAGTTTTTAGCTCTAATGTTAGTAGAGGAAAGTGTCAAAATGTGGCCCGAGTCCAGGTGCAGAAACCGCAAGACAGGTAAACAGAACCCTACATCTCTTTGGCTTAAAAAATCAGGAGAGATTTAAAAAAAATAATCTCCTGATTATGTAGGGCCTCACTCATAATTTCTTGAACGGTTGACAGTACTGGATTGTATTCAGACGCACGGTGTGTTACAGTTTGTCATTTCAAATATGTTAGAAGACTTTTATTTATTTTGCTGAAGATGGAGTTTTATTTGCAGTTTGGTAAATGACTTTTTTTTTTTTTTTTTTTTGCCAGAGTTGTACAGTTTTTCATAGGGGTGTGGGTTAGTTTGTCCCTGATACACAGCTGCTTAACTTAGCCTCCGAATCCATTGACATCTGTTCCAACCTATTAATTCTCACACTTGGCTCCACATCCTTGGCTTCCAAGAACAAGCTGCTGGAACGGGAGCAGTGAGTTGATCACAGAGTCCTGAGGTAAACACTGGAAATGGTCTGGAAGCAGCACCGCTTTGCTTATTGGCTTTCTGTTGTCCGGGTAGCTTGGCCGGAGGTAGCAGAGGGGTGGAAGATTCGCACCTCACGTCTCTGTCAGCTGTGGTGTGTATGCTGCTGATTTTCTTTGGTTCAGCTAAAAAGGCAAGTTGCTGTGTAGCCTCCCAAAGCAGACAACAGTTCAGCGCTAAGCACGGCTGTGTCAGGAGCTGGGGTGGGGACTACAGTGTGTCAAGAGGTTCGGCCCTTGGCTGGATCGCCTTCTGTCATGCATCTGTCCGTATCGTTTTGTTGTGGGGGCCCCCTGCCATGCACAGATGGTCTGTTCTGGGCAGGGGAAGCCTGGCCCGTGCAAGATTTACCGTAGTGGCATCTGACCTTTCCTTGCCTGACTTCTGAGGAAGGGGTAGCAAAATGAGGTCAGTGTACAGGCGGCTTGGTTGTACTGATCCAAGCGGCTTGAAATCTGGGCACGGAACCTGGCGAGTCCAAAGGTGCTGCCGTTCTTATTTCAGCTCGTCACTTATTCCTGCTCCAAATGGATAAAGTGGCCTGCAGGGAGGGCAGAGAAGCGGTTGAGCCCTCTGGGAACGTGCTGCCTCATACAAGTACAGCCCAGCAGTTTATGAAAAGGAGAAGTAAGAATTTCCTGGCTGTGGATTTTCTCCTCCCAACTTCCACAAACCACTCAGCCACTTGTGCATGTGTCAGATATGTAGCGGCAGGTTTCCAGGGCATGGTGCTGGGGCTTGTCGATTCTGTGGAGGAGAATTACGGGGACATTATCCAGACTTTTAGATGCTGAAGAGCATTTTTAAGGCCTGATCCTGCCCTCACCGAAGTCAATAAAGTAGGTTCCAAGCCCCGTTTAGGTCCGGCAGATGGTCTAGATGCTAGAGCCGTGGTTGGATCACAAAAGGAGGTGGGGGGTTGCGAGGCATTGCAAGTATTGTTACAATCTAAAGCAAAGCAAATCTTGCTGTGCCCACTCCCCACACCACGTTGTCCTTCCAAGTGAAGTGTTCTCCGTCAACCTCTCGAAATGCGCACACAAATCAATTCCCTAGGGTTAGCACGGATCCTTTTATTTACAGTAGAGCCTCCGAGTTCTGAACACCAGAGTTACGGGCTTCAGTTCAGCAAAGCTTTTAAACATGTGCTTAGTGCTTTGCTGACTCGAAGCCGAGATAATTCCTCTCTGGCCTTAATGTTGCCACATTTCGTAGGCAGTTTTCATGTCTTCCAGTGTAGATCCCACTTAGCCAAGTCAAACTAAGGCCCTGGCATGGTATTGGGGGAATCTTGTCTTTCCTCATATGTCAGTCCCTCCGGTTAATTCATTTGTGTTGCTCTAATCTGAGCTGCAGTATGCAAGTAGGGGGGATGCTCACGTGGTCAACACCTGGAGTTTGCAAACATTCTGCCCCAGGAGTGGCGATTTCTATAGCATCATGTTATCTCACAGCACTTTGAGAAAGGGAAATCTTAGGTGTTGGTGCTAAAGGGTTAACGAGCAGAAGCCAGTGTCCTCTTGAACTGTATTGCTTCACTAGGCCTGGCGTTTGAGTTATTGGAGCAGCAAAAGATGGTGTACAGGAAAACCACAACGGACAATTATTCAATACTTACAGACCAAATACATTAGGTGTTTTGAATACATACTGCTTGGAGAAAATCTGCCAAGTATATGTGTGCATGTTGGCAGGGAGTTTCTTAGTACATGGAATAATTCTCATGTGGGCAGGTTTGTGTGTGTATCTGTGTCTGCAGCGTGGTTAGCCTTGAAGCGCAGGAAAAAAAGACGTCTGTTTTCTGTCACACATTCCTCTTGTATGGTGAGTTGTGCAATGTCCCTGGGCTGTAGAGCGGTTCACACAGTTTGTCTTCATGGAGAAGGGTGCTGCATATCTGTGATCGAGTGTGATATGCTGCACGGCTGCAGTCGGAAATAGGGTCCCAAAACGTACGTACTCACCCGGTTAGTACGTGGATTACTGTTATTCCAAGGCTGCGCTATCCAATGTATTTATGTTAAAAAAAAAAAAAATAGTGGATGATATCGTATACTGACAAGTTGCATTTGTGTGTCGTGTCACCCTCTAGTAGCTAGGCCATAGACAGAATAAAGGACACACTATTACCACTGCGCAAGTTGGGGAGACCTGTGCTTTTGGGGTGGAAAGTCCAGGTTGCTAAATTCCAGCTTTTTAGGAATGTGTGTGAGATTGTGTCTGCAGCCTCTGAATTGCTTCTAGTTTGACTTTCTGTCATTCAGAACTAGATCCCATCTTGCCCCTTCTCAGGGATAATCAGGGCCTCTCTCTCCCAAAGCCAACCTGTGAGACTCTGTTAATTTCTGGATACCTCCATGCCAGAGCGATGTCAACAAATTGGAGGGAGTTGGGGTATTTAAAACCCTGGCTGGCCTGGACTCTGTAGGGGACAATCCCACATTGGCAGAGGGAAAGGTTATGGGAACCTACAAGATCTTTCCATCTCTAATTTCTGATTCAGCGAGCTTGGGGCTTTCACTCCCCTTTTCATTGTGAGCTGTTCTTTTGTCCCTATGAAGTAACCTCTTTCCTCCTCCTACCTGCAAAGCATCATCTACATCAGTGGTTCTCAAAGACGGTCCGCCGCTTGTTCAGGGAAATCCTCCGGCAGGCCGGGCTGGTTTGTTTACCTGCCGCGTCCGCAGGTTCGGCCGATCGCGGCTCCCACTGGCCGCGGTTCCCCGTCCCAGGCCAATGGGGGCTGCGAGAAGCCACGGCCAGCACATCCCTCGGCCCGCACCGCTTTTCGCAGCCCCCCTTGGCCTGGGACGGGGAACCGCGGCCAGTGGGAGCGGCCCGGCCCGCCAGGGGCTTTCCCTGCACAAGTGGCGTCCCACGTTTGAGAACCACTGATCTACATACAGCCCGTGCTGCTGGCTGAGCATGAGTGGCCTCCTCTGACACTGTAGTGTTGGCCCTACACTAGCCACAAGGGGGTGCAAAAGCGCATTGATGGTTGCACCCTTCCCTTCCTATCTGGCTGCTGAGCACTTGACTGCACCAAACTGAGAAGCCCAAGGGCCTGGGTCCCTCCTGGCTCCAGCTCTACTGCTCAGCTGCTTGTTGTGCCGTTTCCTGAAATGTTGGGAATGACTTATTGTGCTTTGCTTTTACCGACTACGTGTGGTTGTGTGGGTGTGGAGCTGGAATGCCCTGCCTCTGCGTGAGCTGGTGGAGTTTGTGCTGCTCTCCCAGAGCGATTGCTGGCCGGGGATCAGCCCTGGAAGCTACAGTTTGAGAAAATAAACCACAGAATCTCATGTGGGAGCTGCGGGAGACTAGACACAAACAGTGAACCCGTCCCACTGGCCTCCGGACATTCTTGGTTCGTAAATAAGAGAGAAAAAATGATCCACTAAAGCAGGACTGTGGGACAAGAGGCTCTGTGATTGAATCTCTCCCTCCTGCTTTCTGCAAGGAGAAAGCCATGTTCGCACAGGGATGGTTTAGGCGCCAGAATCTTTTGGTCTCTGCATTTAATTGGTTTTTATTGCACTAGCAATCCGAGGTCTCAGTTAGGAGCAGTGTTTTGTGCAAACACACTCAGACGATCTGGTAGTTTGACTATTGAATTGGGCCTCACAGCTATTTTTAAAATCGGCTCCCATGTAAGTCACTTTGCTTTCAACTGTTCAAACCTGTGTGTAGCCTATTCGCTATTTTCCCAGTGTGGGAACTTTTCTACTCATGCTTCTCGCCCCTTGTGCTATATATACGCACAGACAGTCTATTTTCCCATTCAACTCCAACTGCAGCCTTTGATGATTATCTCTTATTTTAAGATTAATTATATAGCCGGGTGCAACTCAGGACACTGCTCAGTTGGGTTCCTCTACATACTGTCCACCTATATGGTATTTACATGGGCCGCATCCCTGTAGTAGCTGTGTGCTTACAGTGTGTAATGTCTCATAACCCCCCTGTGAGGTAGGGCAGTGCTATTCTCTCCTTGTACAGCTGGGGAACTGAGGCACAGAGAGACTAGGTGACTTGCCCTGGCTGACACAGGAAGTCTTGGTTGCAGCAGGGAATTGACCATGGATCTCCCAAGTCCCACTGGACCATCCTTCCTTTTGAATAAACACTTTTGCGAGTCTCTAGCTAGTCGCAGTGTGGTGCTCTGTTACCGTTTCAAAGGCTCTACTGCCTGTCCCTCTTGGGCGTTGTTCACCATTTGGGTGAGAGCAGATACTGGAAGTGCCAGTGAGCAGTTTTGGAAATAACCCATCTGTACCAATAATAATACTCCTCTGACTCCTTCGACTGGAAGATCTCAGAGCTCTTTATTCCCGTTAAGGGTTCAATCCTACAAAGGGCTGAGTGCCTCCAACTCCCACCGAAGCCAATGGGAACGGAGGATGCTCAGCACCCCGTAGGATCAGGCACTAACGGACCAGAGCCTCACAGTGCTGGTGGAGGGAAGCGTTTGCCCCATTTTACAGGCAATGGGGCAACTTGAGGTCCAGAGCAGTTAAGCTCCAGTTCACACAGCAAGTTAAGCTCATTCCAGCGGCTGATGTGGAGCTTATACGTTCATTGTTCATGGATGTATTTGGAAAAGGTTCCCCCTCCCTCTAAGGCAGCGTGTATATTTATTACGAGAGAGGCAGGTTTTCAGGGAGAAGAGTAATTAAACGGGACTTGGCGCTTGTTAGCCTATTATGTTCTGGGAGGTAAAATCAGGCATGTGCTTGGGAACAGATCCAGATCTATGCCTGACGCTCTGCATCAGCTGGCTCATACGCTACTTTACCAGCAGGTCCAGGGTTCACAGGGACGCCCTGTTCTGTCAAAGCCTGAAGGGATGAGGTGCGTCACAGCCTGTTCTCAGAACATCCTCGGTTACTGCGCTCCCCAGCTGTTCAGTCTGGTACCAACAGCTGCATTTGAGGCGCACCTAACTTCACCTCAGTAATTCTTCAGGCCGGTGTAAGTAACCCAGCCCAGTGCAGCTCGGGCGAAGTGCTCCCTGGCGCTCTTTGTGCTTGCAAGGTTCACAGGATTTGAAGTGACATCTCACAATGATTTTAATAAACAAAACAAACTGGGAAAGGATGCCAAGGCTTCCTCTGTGTCTCCTCTGTTCTGTGGCGCTGTCTCTGGCACTTGACTAGAAAGGCCACATGTCATCGGATTGTTCTGTGACTGTATTATTTTTAGCAGCCCCTTGTACCACTTGTGAAAAGCCTTCCTGTTCATTGTGGTAGGACCAGCCTTTGGCAGCTGCTCCTAGGCTCCAGCCAGTGCCAGGAGCTTTGCTGTCTAGTTTGAATTGCTGCTGGCATCTGAGCATCTCTCTGGTCCCCCGTGGTTATGCTGTCATGGGCAGATGTCAGTCAATAGTGGAATTGTTTTCTTGGTAAACAAACGTTGGTGTGTGTGGAAGGCACAGAGAGCTGTGTGGACTGGTGGGACTGGTAACTTGTACATGGAGCACACAGCCCCTGTCACAGCACGGTACTCGAGGCTGGCTGGCCTGAAATTTGATCTGATCCAGCTTATCTGTTTACAAAGTGCAGGTGCCTTTTTATAGTCATATTTCATATGTGGAACTTTTCATGCCAAAGAGCTTCTCTGATGTATGCTGTGTCCATCCAAGGGCGCTGGAGTGCAGCATCCTATGGGCTGGAGGGTAACACGCAGCCTGTGCACAGCAGTGATGGGGGAGGAAGTTTTGGTCAGGGACACCAAACCTGTGCGCTTATAACTGGTAGCAAAGAAATGTCCATGTCTGGGTGGAACTGGCAGGCGGGATCTCTGTTTTCAATTCCTCATGCGAAAGACACCTAGTGCATTTCATGGCACTTGGTTTGTCAGCCTCAGAAGGGTGAAGGGTAGTGCTGACCTTGTGGGGATTGGAACCAGTAGACTCTATTGGTATTTTAAACCTGATGCTTACAGCTTAGAGCCCTGTCCTTTGGGATTTCATTTTTTCCCCTTTAAAATAAATCCTTCAGTCTTTTTTCTTTCTTATTTATTTTCTTTAAGAAACCAAAGCAGCAGCCCAGCCCTCATCAGGAACCCTACAATAATAAGCCAGTGTGTGTTTGCCTTGAAGAAAAACAGATCTCAGCTTTGCGCTCCCAGGGCGGTCATTGTTTCTCCCTTCGTGCTCATTTATGAGTTGTTTTTTTTTATAGTTATGGCAAAAATACCTTGCTGGAGTACCTTGCAAAAAAGTTCCCTAAATGCAGGCCGTGAAGTCAGCCTGGACCTGTTGATTTGATAAGGTACCATGGGAATACTCAGTGCCAAAGAAAAGAGAGCAAGAGAGACGTGTTACAGTGGTTGGATCACCTGAAATACTAGTCAGGAGTAGGTGTGTGTCTGTGTATCTATATTCTCTCTCCCTCTCTCATTTTATTCTGTGTCTGTACAGAACAAAACACTTGTCATTGTTAGACACACGCGGGCACATATACAGTAACAAGTGACTTGTGCTGGGCCTTCCTCACCCCAGTTCTCTCTGCCCTGCTAGTCAGAAATACCAGTGTTACAGCTCAGAGGCCATATTCTGGCCCAGTCTTGCCACCTGACATCTCCCTGGACTGTAGAATTTGCTCAGTCCCTACTTGGTGGGGAATATCCTAGGCTACAGGGACACCCTTGTAGCCAATTCCTAGATCCCAAGGCTGAAGGGACCATTGTGATCGTCTAGTCTGATCTCCTGCATAACAGAGGCCAGGGAACCTCCCCAGTTCCAGCGCAGAGTTGATGCACGTGATAAGGTGTTCTGATTAAACCTTCCTTGGCCATCGGGGGTGATTTGAATTTCTGACAGGGCTAGGGGGGTGACGGTGGGGCAAAATGGAAGATTAAAGGGAAATACTTTTTTAGAAGAATTTTTCTGGTGTAAAAATACCTCCAAATGTAGACACAAGTGTGGCTAGAATGCTGGACTTGGACTCAGGAGATCTGGCTTCCAGACTGTGCTGCATGATCTTGAGCAGGTCCCTTCTCAGCTCTCTGCCTCGGTTTCCCCTTCTACACTTTTGTGTATCTTGTCTATTTAGACTGTTTGTACAATGCCTCACGTTGTGGGGCTCTCCTCTTGGTTGGGGCCTCGAGGTGCTGCCGTCTTAAGGCTTGTACACACTACCACTTATGTCAGTAAAACCTACTTTGCTTAGGGGTGTGAATAAGCTACAACCAGAGTGACGTTACACTGACGTAAGTGGCGGTGTGGACAGTGCTATGTTGGCGCGTCTCGCAGAGATGGTGTTACTATGACGACGGGAGAGCTGTTGCACTTCTAGTGTAGACTAGCCCTTACAAATGAAATAATGCAATTTCCGTCCTCTTTAGTAGGAGCCATATACCCAGGACAAAACAAGCTCTGACACGCACAAAGTTCTGGGCACGTTATGTGCCATACCTGTGCCTGGGGTTTGCTTGGAAACATTTAGCTCTATGTTCCTTTAAAACATTCTGGTTTAACTTTGGTTTATATTGCAGGCTCCAAAAGTCATTGGAGGGGATCTAATCTGCTGTTGTACCTGATTCTGATTCAAGAGGCTATGCGTGATGGGTGCTTACCAGTGCTGTGTTGTTACTGTCACTTGAATTTACCATCTCCGGGCAGTGTGTGTGTGTGTGTGTGTGTGTGTCATTCTCAGTTAACCCATCCTAAGAGCATGATAAGACTGTCCTTTTAGCAGTGTGGCCATTTCCATTTATTTTTGGGTTGCCTCTTAGCAAAACAGTTTAGTGAACACAATTTTTCCACTACATTTCTTCAAAATTCTCCCTAACAATAGGTGCCGTTGTGCCTTGCGCTTTGAACAGCCACAGCGTTTACACTCAAATGATTTCCTGTCTTGTTTAATATCTTTTTTTATTACTTCATTTCTTTTGACTTCTGAAAATCCTCTGTAATCATTTCAGAGGTGGCGCTTGCATGAACCCTGTTGTTGCTTCCTTAGAATCTAATTCGCTTTTTGTAAATTCGAATGATCGATCATTTCAGAGGCAACACAAAAAGTGAAATCAACAATAATGCAAAAAGATATGCCCAGTGGTGGTTAGCAATTCCACCAAAGCAAGGTTTCTCAATGAGCCATTGTTAACAATTTTGCCACAGGGCAACTGGGGATTATACCAACGACTTCGATTGAATCCCCTTTAAATGATCATGGAAAAGGAGACTGAAACAGCAGCAAGACCAAAGACAAAAATATCGGCAAAGAACAGACTGTACCAGGAGCCTGAGCCATTATCTCCTACCAATTAGTGATGCTGTCTGGTGTTGTATTACTACTTCAGGTGGGAATCTGACCCTCCGGGTACATCGACAATGGGGAAAAACAAAACCAAACCTGTGGCCGGCAATTTCAAAGCCTGGGGCAGCTGACTTCGGCTGCACTGCAGGGCTAAAAATAGCAGCGTAGACTTGAGACTGGGGCTGGAGCCCGGGCTCTGAGACCCTCCACCTCACTGGGTTTCGGAGCCCAGGATGCAGGTCTGCGCTGCTGAGCCCCACACGCTCAAGTTACTTGACACGAGCTCTGAGAGTTGTTTTGGTGGGTCTTTTTTTTTTTTTTGCAGCATAGACGTACCCTGCATGATCTTTCTTGACTCGGTTTTGGTTTTAATCATTCGCTCCAAATACTGTGATGACATTTACCAATGTTACAGGGCTGGTTTTGAGCCCTCTGTTTTTGTTAAGATCATAATGCCTCTACTGATCCCATTCATAAACACAAGCGTAGTGGGGCCTCTGGGCATTCCAGCAATAGTATGATGGTTTTTATTATTATTTATTTATCTTGAGGCAGCGTCCCAGTTGTGGACCCAGAACCCCGTTGTTCTAGGCATGGCACAAACAGAATGAAAAGACAGTCCCTGCCCTGGAACACTTATAATCTACATCATGTTACCAAATAATAACGAGACCCGACTTCTTCCAAACTTCCCAGAGAGCCGACACTGGGCAGGGAAAGTGGGCACCTAGAGATGAAAAGCACCACTCTGAGGGTTCGGTGGTTCTGGAAATGCTCCCTGCAGAGTGTGGCCATTTTCTAGGCCGGCTCATTTACTCAAGTCCTGCCATTGGCCTGCGCCAATACCGGGTCCATATGCTGTATTGCAATAATGGCTAATGCACCTTCCCTATCTCCCCCCAGCATGTATCTCAGCTACGTTCTAGTCAACGTGAAAGGGTCTGTTGCAAAAATTCTGACATTTCCCATGAATGGGCCTCTGCTGAGTGGTTTACACACTAGGTGCCATGAGCATAGCTGGCTTTTATGTGCTGTGGCCCGTGGATTAGGCATGGCTGCATCTAAGAAGGGGAAGAGAATTTAAGTTAGGGAAATAGTGTGGGCAGGAGGTCCGGGGCTGCTCTGGACGGACGTTTCATCCCCAGGCTGTAAAACTCAGTCAGGGACGTTGATCTGTGAGCGGCTTCAAAGGGCTCTGGCTCCTCCAGTAGTTTTTGTACCTCTGGATTTATTTGGCACGGCTCTGTTGGGCTGTTTGCAGGAAACTTTCCAAGCCTGCTCATGTTTCCATAGGAAGTTTCCTTGCTGGAGCAGGGGTGTGTGGGCAGAGCTTGTCTGGGAGCTAGCACCAGGCCAGCCGTACATCTTAGGGAGATGGTGCTTAGCCGGTCTAAGCAGAAGAAATAGCACAGTTGTAAGGATATTGTTCATCTCCTTTACATTTAAACCACTAATTGTATTTGGGGCTGGTGGGAGAGTCTGGGCTGAGCTCTGAGGGTATTCGGGTATTCTCACAGAGCAGCAGTGCCATAGCAGTGACCTGGAGGGGCCACTTTCAGAGGCTGGGGTCTCCCGGTGCATCCGCTTCTTGGCCACTCCGCTGAGAGCCCCGCTTGTACCGGCAGTTTGTGTGAGCCAGGAGCTTGGTGAAAAGTGGTTTCTTGTTGCCTGCCAGACCAAGCACCTTTGCATTTCTTCTCCTGCAGCCCCTTATGTGTAGATGGGGATTGTCGGTAAAAATCACCAGGGACGCATCATTGTCCTCCTTAAAACTGCCCTCTGCAGTGACCCCTACAAAGCCTTGACAGCAGTTAGACCGTGGGGGTGCTGTGACCGCTGCCTATCCCCGCTGTCTCCTCGTTACCACACATGTTCCTCCCCTTTGTGTTTGGTTGGCTTTTGTCTTGCACTTAGATTATGAGCTTGTTGGGACAGGGATCACGTCTGTGCTTAACACAGTGAGGCCTTGATCTCTGACTGCGGCCCCTAGGAGCTACTGCAATACCAACAGACTGGAATGCTTTGGGGTCATTGCTGGATTTGAACCTGAGAACTCCGAGGGGAACTGGTTCTGTGTCCTTGTACCTATCTCCCGAGGCGTTCAACACGCTCCAGACTTTAAAGCCAGCACAAACCTCTTTATTTAAACCTTTCCCCCATTTGCCTTTTGCTGCGTGGGTAATCTGAAGGTGGTGTCTCATTGTTTGCTGCAGGGTAGCTGGATGTAGGAATGAAATACAAAGAATAAGGAGGCACCGCAGGAAATACAGCTGCTCTACAGAGTTTAGCAGCTGTTTAATGGTGAGGATGCTGGGTACAGAATGGCTTCCCCTGCATTTCTGTGCTGTAGATGCTTCACCTTTAAGCACGGGTCCTGGACTTCTGGGTAAATGGTGAAATATGATCTGTCACAAGACACATTTGTAATAGTCAGTTCTGACTAGCTCTGGGAAAGGAAAATAAATAACTCGCCATCCCTATCTCTGCCGGGGGGCTAATATCCTCATTCCTCAAGTGTCTGGGAAGTTCGCAAACCCATTTGTGCCTGGAAAGAGACAAAGATTTTCTGGAAATAGGTTGATGTCTTTCTGCTGCGTTCAGAACAGTTTGTGTTCACAGCACCTATTCTCGGTCCCCCTGAGGCTGCTGCTCAGAAAATGCAGTGGACATGGCGGGTTGGACCTTGCTGCCTTTAGCCTTGCTTGAGATGGGATGCAAATTTGAGCATGTCTTTACATACGTCTTTACTGTGTGTTCATGTAATGTGACACGGTCTGATTCTTGTTTAGCTCGCTGCCTATGGAAACTTAACATTCCAGGCTGAGTGACTTTTTTCTACTAAGGAAAACCACCAAAAAGAACATAAGTAAAGTCTTCATCTGAGAACAGTGTGTTTCTCCTCTGTTGCATGCTGCAGCCAGTCTGAGAACAAAATGGCTGCCAATTCCTACACTCGGAGAGAATGCTGAGAAAGCTGAAGGTGGGAAGTTCACACAAAGCAAGAGGTCTGGCTGACTTTCAGCTGCACGCACAATAATTCCACTGGGCTGGTCACGGCATGAGGCATGTGGGGAGAACGTGGTAGCTATACCTGGTTCCCCAACTTAGACACCTCCAAAGAGCAGAGAACATTTCTCTCTCTCGCATAAAAAAAATACTTTGTGCTTTTAGAGCCCCTTCCATCCAAGGATCTCCAAACACTCTGCAAACATGGATAAATGAGGCCACACTTTACCACTTTATAGATGGAGAAATTGAGGCACAGAACACAAACACGTTTGTGTGCCCAACTCGAGCTCCCTTGGGCCATGATTTTTAGAAGTGTTGAGCAGCTGCAGTCCCCTTGGAAGGCGCTAAGCACCTTAGGGTAGGTCTATACTTACCGCGCGGGTCGACGCGGAGAGTTCGACTTCTCGGAGTTCGAACTATCGCGTCTAATCAAGAGCGATAGTTCGAACTCCCCACGCGCTCCGGTCGACTCTGGAACTCCACCACCGCGAACGGCAGTGGCGGAGTCGACCTTGGCGCCGCGGACGTCGTTCCCGCGGCGTCTGGACGGGTGAGTAGCCCGAACTAAGGTACTTCGACTTCAGCTACGCTATTCGCTATTCGCGTAGCTGAAGCCGCGTACCTTAGTTCGACCCCCCCCTTAGTGTAGACCAGGCCTTAGACAGTCAGTCCTCAGGACTCTCAAGTTTAGCACCCCAAAACGGGAGCTCTCAACGCTAGCGCTAGACCGACAACGTGCTCAGCTCTAGCCAGCAGGCCTGTGAGCACGTTCTCTCATGGCTACGCTAAGATGTGAGGTGCCTTGTGTAAAATTCATCCCTGCTGTAACTCTCCTGAGTCACCGATGCGCAGCAGCCCGTAGTGGGGGGTAGGGTGAGTTTGGGCCTAATCTCTGCCATCAAAGCCTTTGGTAAGTTGGGTGTTTGCTCCCTCACAGAGACTTCTCTGTCGATGGGTTCCACTGGCACCATTGTACTGTGTGGCTGGAGGGGCCACGCCACGGTTGGCAGAAAGAGGATGCCGGGAATTAACCAGGTGGAAAGAGCCAGCTGCCTCCTCCACAGAAATGTCACCTGGCAGAGTGTGTTCATAGGCCGACAGGGAGAGAAACCTCCTGTGCAGACCTGCTCCCTATGACTGGAGCAGAGGTGGTGGAGAGGAGAGACTCTGGGGCTGATCCGCTGTAGGGGGAGTTGAGCCCAGGGCCGTTCTAATGCTCCTGGCTGGGTTACTCATTTGCTTCTGTATGTGGCTGGCAGCGTCCACCGCCCTCTCTCAGGCATTGAAATGAGGCTACAGAACGAAATGCTCCCGAGGAGAAGCTGGCAGCAGGGTGCAGCTTCGCTTTAATCCTCCCACTGTTAATCTTCCTGTGCCAGGGAGGCAGCGTGGCGTAGAAAGCCGAACGCCGGCTGGGAGCCAGACAACCCTGAGTTCTAACCTTGCATGGGCCTGAAACGAGTTCCAGGTAAATAAGGACCCGTTTCATCCTTCTGCACCGCTTGCATGCACAGACACGCATCTTTCTGCGCAGGGCAGCTCATTTCTCTGATCTCAGGCTTTTGCACAGCACCGTCACTGTGCTGTCCACGTATCCACTGTCCCTGGAGCTGCCTTGGCTGCAAAGCTCTGGTGCATGCCTGACACACACAGAGGCTTTCACCCTTCGACAGCATTGCAGGCTGCAGCCCTTTTCTCAGTCAGCTTAGTGCTTCTTTTGATGCCACCGTGGGGCTAGGTTCTCAGGCATAGGTAGAGGGCTTTACACTCCAGCATGGCCAGCCCAGCACTTGTCACTGAATACACACACAGAAAACCAGAGGAAGAGAGAAAAGGTGACTCTGCGCAGTGCCTGTGGCGCCATCCGTACCTGCTGGGCAAGGGCTGCATGCACCAAACCCTCATGATAGCCCGACATACGGTCTGTGTGTCTGGCTCCCTGCTCTGCCTTGGGAGTTGGGGAGCGGAGGGCCAGGCAGGGCCCACTCCACTCGGTGCCCCTTGCATCAATGGTGCCAACTCTACTCTGTTGGCTCCTGCTGAGCTGGTCCTCACAGATTGCCCGAGGGTGGGAGTCCTGGGCTGAGGCTGGCGGTGTGAGGGGTGAGCCGGGATTAATGAAGTGTTGAGCTTTTAATGGGGAACATCCTCTGTTGACTTTGGGTCATTTTACCCCTGTCTTTTTAATCCAAGGCAAAGTCTCTGAGCAGTTTGAGAAAGGAAGCGAGTTCAGACGAGGGGTGACCTCATCTGTCTCCTGTTCCAAGGTAGGGCCGTGTCTGGGTGTACGGTCGCTCCAAGCTCTGCCCTTCCAACTCAGCAGGCGATGGCTGTGAATGCAGAGCTGTCCGTTCCCTACTGCAGCAGGCCCTGTCTGCCTGTGCCATGGCTGGGGCGGTGTCTCCCACACACTTCCGCAGTCGTGGGGACTGGGATATTAGTGTGTGCCATGCACTGCCTGGCATTGCTACCTCACTCTGGCTGCCCGGTTCCCAGGGCCGCCTGCCGCCTGGCATCTCTCCCTGGGCTCTGGCTGGCCACTTCCCAGCGGAGCAAATGCACAATGTTCTGACATGGGTTGAGCTCCTTGTCCTTCATATGGTTATGGTGAAGGGTCCTTCCTTCCGTCTCCCTCAGCATCTTTTCCTAGGAAAGGCAGTGACGTTGCTCCAGTGGTGTCAGCCTGCATTGCATTGCATGTGCTGGTGGCCCCACCCTGTCCATGGGACTCGGCCTGCTGTGTGCTCACGGCTCTGTTGTTTTACAAAACAAACCCCTCGCTCCAATCTAAACAGCATCCAAGCGCTTTCTCGCAGACCACGGGCGACTAACACCAGCTGCTTTGCTGCCCATGTCACCAGGAGCCTTGAGAGGGATGCAGCCTTGAAAGGCATCAGGCTGTGCTGGGCCATTGCTTTTAAAATACCCCTTCAAACCTGAGTCCTTTATAAAGCAGCCCGTCCTGGTGGCTGCGCTGCTGCTCCCGGAGCTAATGTTCCCCGTTGGTGATCAAGTAGATACTGAGATAGCAGCTTCTGCGGTATGTCTTCCTCTTTGGCCTCCATCCCCTGTGGTATCTGGTTTCCTCTTTGGAAATAAACACCCGGCAGCAGTGGGGGTGGCAATCGCCCTTTGTGGGATTCAGCAAGAAAACCTTTTTCTGTCCAGCAGCTTGTCCACACCACCTCCCGTGGGACAAAGCGCTCTTGGCGTTGGGTGGATGCGGCTGGGGGACGGAGCACTCCCTGTTCTGCATGGGGAGGCCTGGTCCGTGGCTGAAGAGACCTCGATACAAGGATTGACAGACAGGGAAAACCAACTCAGATCTACTCTCCCCTCCCCGCCCCCATCCCATCCACAGCTCTGCCCAAACTCAGTGCGATGACAAGCAAAGGCAGCAGAGTGGGAGGGTGGAAGGTGGAGTCAGGTGGGATGTTCCAGGGCGTTTGGCTTCAGGACTGGCGTGTCGAGCTGCTCACCCAGTTTCGTGGCATGCTGCTGCCATGTTCACCAGATCCTTGAACCGAACTGTGGTTTTCTCTGGGAAGATTGGATTCAGTGGAGAACAAACCCCCTGCACTGGCTCAGAGCGAAATGATGGGGCTTCTGGTGGGGATTCAGCATGCAGCTCCGCCTCCCTCCACCATCCAGCCCAGCTCACCCCGACCATGCTCTGGGGCACACATCATTGCTTCCTGTGTTGTTTTTCAGACAGTGGTTTGTTTTTAATGAGGGGAGCTGTCCCCTGAGGGACTTCCCTGCCTGAGTGACTCAAAGGCCTTCAGCACCTACTTGAATTAGATTCCCCTCTCTCTGCTGCTGGACATTTCCCAAGTGTCCCTGTTCCCTTTGGGTTAAGCTGCCATTAACGATTTCCACTTGTCTAAACCTGGGCCATTCATTTCTCATTAATCGAGATCTTTCTCAACCATCTAGCACTTCCATATTCACTGTAGCTCACCCCTGGGTAGCCCATGGTGCTGCAGAAGCTGAATGCAAGAGGGAAGGGCAGATTGGCAGACAAAGGGAGGGAAGAATCGAGCCACAGGCCTTGTCCTCCTAGAACTCCTGGCCTTGAAGGCGCCAGGCCGTGAAGGATAATTTCCCCCACTGGCAGCAGTCCCTGGGGGGAAATGTGAGAGCCCAGGAGTTCAGGCTTAGATGCTCAGAACAGTCACTTCTGGTCTCAGAAATCTAAGATTGTGCTGAAAGAGGAACAGGCAACCACAGGAAAAGGGTAGGTGCTGAAACTCAACTGCAGAGAGTTGAGCAATTCGTTTCGGCGTATGAGACCCGTTGTTGAGCAAGATGACTGGTTTCTCTTTAGAAGGTGCAGCCAGTGAAGCGGGCAGGTGAAGTCTCCCCCAGTTCTTTTGGCTAACACAGCTGATCCCCTCGCTAGCCTTCCTCTCTCCACGCAACGTGTTTTCCACTTCTTCCGGTGTCCCTGCGGTTCTTGCTGTGATTTCAGAAGCAGCATGCCCCAGATTGCACGACTCGGGTGGCCCAACTGTACATGTACCCAAGCTGCCAGCTTGGTTCATTCACTTCGGGTAATGTACCTGCGTGGGCACTGTTTGCACACGCAGTGTCACGCTGCTGGGCATGCAAAGACGGCAGAGCCACAAGCTGCGTGTGCAAAAAAGGGTGGATGTGCAAAGTCAGAGCCTTGTTCGTGAGCACTCTTCAAAACACATAGCCCTTAAAGCGAGTGGGAGCTGGTGGTAGGAGAAGGAGGAGTGGTTCTCAAAGCTGTTGCTGGTGGGACGTCCTGGCTCTGCAAGGGAAGATTTCTTTCTGCTTTATGGCAGGCACTGATCTCTCTTGCTTCCTCCTCTTAGCTCCAGATGATATGGGAGTGTCTTGAGCGCAGTGTGTAGCCTCGCTGTAGAGTCATCCCGTCTGACACAGTGCTGGGCAGATCTGCCATTGATTCACTTCACAGTCCAGTGTGGAGTTGTGGCCTTTGTTGGGAGCTCACCTTCTCCCCACCCAGTGATCCCAGCCTTGGGGAAGGGTGGGGTGTGCTCTGCAGTGCACTGTAGGAAGAGAAATCTGGGAGTCCTGGTCTGGGTACGTCATGCCTGCCACATCTTTCTCCCGTGCGTACTATTGGGTTATCTGGGAGAGGGGGCGGGCGGAAGCCCACCCCATGCTAACGGATCCCCCCCCAGCCTAAGGGGAGGATCCACAGGGACAACTAATGAAAGAACAGGGACAGGAGGGAGCCTGATGGGGACAGAACTCCGCCTGGAGACGTGAACAGGAGACTGTCTCCTGCTCCTGGCGGGCCACACCTTTGGGCAGAGCGACTTCACATGTCACCTGCCCAGCTGGGGGGCTGTGTTCAGCCCCCCCTTGCCCAGAGAGAGCAGCTCCCCAAAGTCAATCGCTCTATAGCCGCTCCTGCGAGCTGGTGGGTCAGTGGAAACAGTTGGCGTCATCTCTGAAGTGGTTTGTGTGAGTCGTTCGCTGTCTTGAAACCATTAATTAAGTTCCGTGGTGGGACAGAAACATGCTGAGGTTCCCTGGGCTGACAGGGCACATTTGCTCCTGACTCTTATCGTCTTGCAATGGCAAAGTAACCCCTGCTTGCCCCACTCCTCTTCCCCTCCCGACTCTGAGATGCTTCCTGTCTCCCACGGCAATCCCTGCTGAGAGCATGGGGTACCCCGGCTTCCCCCAGGGGTTGATGGCCTCCGATTCTCTGCCTGTTACTTCCCCCTGCCCCTGGCCTCAGCCCTTGGAGCGACCGACCTCGCTGCTGGCTCCTGTGCTGGGAGGAGTCGAGAACAGGATGTAGGGGAGGCAGATGGTGCAGGCGGGGCGAGGAGCAGGGGGTCAGAACTTGTTCCACCCTGTGAGTCCTAAACTAGCTTTGTCTCCCAGAAGACCCCTCTCCTCCCTGGCCCATGCTGTGTCCTAGCAGCCGCTCCTCCCCTTGGCCACATCATTGGGGGGATTAGCAGTTCCCTTACAGCTGTGGCGCACAAACTTTTCCGGTAATGGAATCTGTCTGCACCCCACCCCCCTCGCCCCTCCATTACTACACAGTCATGGCTTCCTCAGCAGCAGAGCTTGGACTGACGGCGGAGTTGGGGGCAGTACTGGGGATGGGCGGGGGAGGAGCTGGGGCTAGCAGCAGAGCTGGGCTGGGGGTGTAGAGGGAATGGGAGTGGAGCTGGGGTTTGGGGTGGAGCAGGCTTGGAGGTGGAGCAGGACGGGGGGCTGAATGGGGTTAGGGGCAGAGCTGGTTTTGGGGTGGAGCAGGGCTGGAAACGTGGCATTCCCTCCCCATCCTCCGTGGGGGCTGGCCCATGCCTGGCTGTATGGCTCCCCTACCTGAAACATTCCTCTGTGTCACCTCTAGGGGGTGCCCCCCACAGTTTGGGGAACCACTGCCTTAGAGGTTAAACCATGACGATGCTATGGATTGACTAGTCTGGGGATTCCATGGCTTGAATGGAGCCCCAGAATAATAATTCCTCCTCCTCCTCCTCTCTGAAGAGTTGAGTTGGGGGCCTGAGCTGGTTGTTTGCTCGAGACCTGAGCCCCCAAACATCTGGGGTTTGTGCGCCACCTTTCCCATTCTCTTCTCCCCGGCCTTCCTGTTTCTCTCTCAGGCAGGCCTCAGGGCTGGGAGAAGGACACCTCCATTCTCCTACTCTGGAGCGGGGCTGGTAGCTCCTGGCCATGGTTTCTAGCCAATGTCTTGGGCCCAATTCTCCACACAGGGAGCAACTACAGACTATGACCTTTATCTCTATTAGGTTTTTTCTACTAAAATTTCCTGCCATTCCTACTGCCAGTTCAGCTCCATTGGTGGAGGATCAGGGGGAGCCCTAGTGCAGATAGGGCACAGATGGCCACCCAGGCCCTTAACTATATTAGTCATCTCTGTTGGGCTCAGCCGTGGTGGGAAATGTGAGGGAGGAAAGCAGAGTGTGGCAGCAATGGAGTGTGAAGAAGCGGGGCAGGCAGTGGGGCTAGTGATGAAGGACACTGGGTGTTCTTCGTGTGGCCTCTGAGCCGGAGAGGCTAGTAGACATCTGGGTCTTGGGCCTGCTAGTCAGGCTAGGTGTAAGCAGGGTACGTTCCCCGTAGCTGAAATGCTAAGGGAAGCGACGTACGTACGGAAGGCACCATCGCTGTGGTGGTTAGTGTCCATGTAAAGGAGGAATGTCCTGGGTGTGTGAGCCACAAACCAGAGGGGGATCTTTGCAGCCATGATGTCACGTGCAGGGCACTTTGCCAGGGGGTGAGTGAATTCAGAAGGGAGCAAGGGTTGGTGGTTGGAGGGGCTAAGAGCCTGGCCTGTCCAGCAGGCTGTGGGCTGGGAGATTGTCACACATCAAGTTAGGAGGAGGGAGGTGGGAATCTGAGCTGGCTTGACCTCGAGTGGCTTAGTCGTGTCCTCAGTACAAGTCAGTCAGGCTGACGAGGCGACCCCTTGCTCCATGCGGTGGAGCGCTCTGGCAGTTGAATTTGCTGCGTCTCCCGTAGACTGGCCCATGAAGCGTGCCCAGTCTGTTCCACAGCTGCCGATCCCCTTAGGGCTATGCTCTGTGGTGGCGTTGGGCAGTACCGGTTGTGTTACTTGGGGAGCTGGAGAGCCAGTGAAAACCACAGGGTCGGTCTGTCCATTAGCCTTGCTAAAACATTCCCATGGTCTTCATGACAGCTGCTGAGTCCTGTCCCTTCTGTACCACAGGAGAGGTTGGTGATCGCCTGATGCTGTCGTTGCTCATGAATGCCCACTTCTTGGAAACGTGCTGCCTGGCACGGCTGTATTAAGCTGTAGCAATAACACAGCAGCCTTTCCTAACAGAATTATTATTGCAGCTGGATGACTGGGGCCAGACCAGATAAGAATGCTTGGCTGCTGGCAATCTGAATTGGCTGGTTTCCTTGGAGAGAGGTGTGGGCTGAGCATAGGACTTGGAGCCAGGAACTTCCATATTCTTACGCACTTTGTGACCTTGAGCAAGTTACCCCCTTAGGTCCTACTCTGCCTCGGTTTCCCCATTTACAAAATGGCAATGAGACCCCTTAGCTCCCCTATGAGGATGAATTGGTAGTTTTAGTAGATGGCTTTGACGATGAGGAGCAGTAGGTAAGTGCTGAGTATCATTGGTCCCACTCAGGCGTGGAAGGGTTTAATTTGTTTTTAATTAACCTTGATAGTTAATGTTGTTTAACATTTAAAAAGCCAACAGCCCTGGTAGGATGTTGAGAAGTGGAGTTTCCGGCAGTTGAGATGCAGAATGATCATTCTCGGTAATTGTATGTCCGAGAAAGGAGGCACCAGCTAACCAGGATTGCAGCATCTCTGGTCGTCGTGTTCAGTTCCGCGTTTCATTTTGATTATTGCAACGGAATCCTTCCTAGTCACGGTCAGTCAGTCTCGGCACATGCAGAGATACTGGGGTAGGTATGTCTGGCATATACACCAAGGATTCCAGCTAAGAAACAGGAAGCCTAATGTTCTGGGTCTTGGCTGCTCTCCAGCCTGTGTGTGTCAGGTTGTGACAGCCTTGCCGCCATATGAAATCAGTGGGATAGAAATGAGCAGTGGTCTTTGGTCTTTAACGTGCGTGACTAGCTCAGCGTTAGTGCTGTTTGCTGGCCTAGAGGGGAGGGTGCTGGGTATGTCTCTCTCGTTCGTGTCTGCCACGCTATGTATTAGCTGGGCCAGATAAAAAAGTCACATAGTGGCACTGCCACCACCTAGCCACGTTTGTGTCTTCGGGCTTCACCCCTGGGAAATGCTATTGCATCCTCGCAGTGTGAAGCTGCAGAGTTGTCACGTTGCAGTCCCTAGTTGTGATGCTGCACAAGGCCAGATGCGAAGTTGGCTCTTGCAAGATGTGGGCCGGACCCAGGAAAATCCAGCCAGCGCCGTGAATTTTGGAATGGGCAGCAGCTGCCGCACCAGCCCATCAATAGCTGCAGTGTCTGAACCCTTCTAATTTGTGTGTTGCCAACCGCACAGCTGTGCAGTAGCTGTTGTCAGATCCAGCACCCAGGAGGGTGGCCAGCAACTCTGGCACTGAACACTGGGGAGGAAGCTGGCACCAGCATCCCCCTGACTTCAAAAGACCTCTCAGTCCAGCTTTCCGCAGGGAGCCAGCGATGTTTTTGTAGCAAGGAGGCAGAGAGTAGATACAGCTGTGACGCAGTGGGTCACACGGAGCTGCTAAAAATCTCTCTGCATGAAAGCTTCCAGTGGGGTAGGATCTGCAGCCCTGCCTGGGGCTCTGGGAAGCAGGACACCACCAGCCCTCCTGGCCAGGGATGACTTGGTGTCTGTTCTGGAGAGCTCAGTACATGAGAGCGGGGGGCAGGGTGCTGGTGGTGTGGGAGCACCTCTCTTTGAAAGACTCGGTCTCAGGAACACCTAGAGGCCTAAGCTTGTGCGGATGAATCAGTGGGTGGGGGTGTGTGTAATGGGGGAGCAGTAATTCCCCAGCACACTTTCTTCCACTGAGCCCCAGGGAGCCCCACTGGCCCTAGGCCAGGGTTGGTGGAGGCATGTCTGGAATCCTCTGCTGTGTGCTTCCCTCCAGACCCTGCGGGTGTCCTTGCAGGGGTTAAGGCTGCTTGCATCAGCAGCACGCTCCCCTCCTGCAGGGCGGGTGGAGGCTCCCGAGGGAGCTGCTGTGTGCTAGCATGAAGCCTCTGCATCTGGAGGCCTGAGATCAGAGCTCTCTGCGGATACCTGTGCTGTGCGGATTTCAAGGCTCCCGTCTCTAGACCCCCAAGCCCCTTCCCTCCTCTGAGAGGAGCATTAGGAGGAAACTGTACGGTGATCTTCAGAGTTTCCTGCCCCTATGCCCCCTTCTCATACGTTTTCTACAGGAGAGTGTGATGTGGCCCCACTCTGGTGGTGGGGAGACCTATCGCACCATTGCTGATAACAGGTTCTGGTTTTGTAGGCCCTACATAAACAGACTCTTGCTTCAGCAGTTACCTAAGAAGTGTGTACCTACCGTAGCTGTGGTGCTGCTACACCCACACAGGTTTGGGCCTGGTGAGCTGTTAGCCCCCTCGCTGCTGCTAAACCCGAATGCAATCCTGTTCCTGGCAGCACCGCTCAGAAGAGAGGGAGGGGAAATGGGTATCTGCCAGACTGAAAAGGACAAACGCGTCTGCTGCACTAACCCCAAACTGCTGAAATGCTCTGAAAATTCTCTCTGCTCAGCCGGCCTCCTCTGGTCACCTTGAACCAAGAGCAGCATCCCGGAGATGGAGAGAGATCAATGCTCCTGGTGACGGATGCCATCAGATTTCCTGGGGCTACTGGCAGATTGCCAGGCCTAGAAACCATCAGGAGGAGACATGACATGGAAAGGGAATCTAATTACCCTTCTGGTGAGGGCGGCATTGGTCCTCTCCTGGGGCCAGCCCTGGGAGGTTTCATGGGCTGGGCCACTTGGACTCCTGCCGCAGGCTGGTAGATTTGGGGTAGAGGGAAGTTGCAGGTCACCGTACAAGTCAGGGGATGAGCCCTGTTGAGAACGTTAGCAAGAGTCTCACGCCTGGAGGGTGAGAAGAACAGATGCCCCCTACCCCAAGGGTAGATTACCTGGCTCAGAGGGGAGGCAGTGGGCTACTCACACATGTAAGGGCTATTTATGTGCAAGGGGGGGCCTGGCCCGGAGTGGAAGGGGAGCTGCCATGGGGAGGGGAGCGACTAGCTACTGCTAAGGGGGGTTGCCTTGTAAAACGCCAGTTGTGGAAGGTACCCCTGCGGGAACGCCTCTGCGCTGGCACATCTGGGCTGCAGCAGCGTGCTGGGCTTGGCATAGACCCCCCTGCCAGCTCCCCGGGGTGAGTTGGCTGCCGTTCTGAGCTAATGGTATTTCAATACTGTGGGGCAAGCCAAGAGAGGACTTGTTTTCCTCTTTTGTGGACATCAAATACTCCCTAAGTTCTGCTAATTATAGCTCTGGGCACCAGACGGAGGCTTGGAAGGGTCCCAGCGCAGTCGGCAGCGACGCTTCCAGAGTTGTTTTCTGGAGTCTGGCGGCAGCGCAGCCTGGATGGAAAATGCCTCCTTGCAGAGACGGACGCGTCCTAGCGGTGGGAAGAGTGGAAACAAACGGGGGCTCCTGGGCTTAGGCTAGTGCTTCTCTCAATAGGCAGAAACGCTTTCCCCCGCCTGCTCTTGGTTGGGCCACTGATCACAGGTTTGTGCGCCGGTTGCAAGCGTATCCTCCTGCGATTTGACTCCAGTGACTTCCACTGCGTCTTCACAGTGGTGCCACCTCCAGCTTGGAACAAGCCCTCTTTAGTGCACGGCCCAATCGTGGCATCTTTTACTCCTGCGAGCAGCCTTACCCACTATTCCCTGAGTCGGGACTGCAGGATCGGGCCCTTTGCCGGTAACTTGGCTCCTGTCCCAGTGCTGCGGCGTGCCTGTGGGTTGTCCTGTACCAGTAGTGTGCTGCCTTGATGCCAGCTGCTGGTGCTGTTCTTATTTGGAGAAATCCCCTGGGTTTGGATGGAAAACTTGACATTTAGGAGGAGCTGGGCCTGTTTCCTTTTTTAATAAAGCAAAATCCTCACGGTTTTCCACCATCTCTTTCCAAACAGCCCTCAGCCCAATGTAGTTTAGTGCAGTGGAAAGGTACGGCCCTGATTTTCTCCCACGTTTCCCTATTTCTAGCTCTCCAAAGTTGGCAGGTATGTGCTCTGCTGTGGCTTTGAGATTGGGGAAAGGAGCAGATAGGAACATGCTCAGGGAAAGGCAAGTCGTGCGGGCAGAGGTCTGGCAGTGCATACTGCAGTGGTTGCTAACCGTTCCCACTCTGTCTCCTCTCCATGCATCAGTCTCTCTGCTCTCCAGAGGGTGGGGCTCTGCACTATTCAATCACGTGTGGAACCTCTCTCTTCGCTATGAGCCCAGCCAGCGCTCGAGCCTGTCACTCATGCAAGGACTCCTATTGACCTCAGTGGGAGCGCTAACATCAGTGCGGGCTCCGGGATCCGGCTCTTTAGCTGTGTCTAGAGGTTCTGCTGCTAGTCCAGTTTTCAGAGTGACTGGCCTTGAGGGATCAAGTGACTTGCCCACGGTCACTCAGGGAATCTCCTGAGTCCCAGTCCAGTGCCTTCTCCACAAGACCATCCTTTCTCTCTACTTATTGCCCTTTTTAACTTACTCTAGCACTGAGCTTTTCCTGCTGTCCGAGTCCTCGGTGTGGATTACAGGGTGGGTCGGGAACAGCTCTGAGCCGACCAGCTGGCAAGCTGTGAATGAGACACCGGGTAGTATCTAACCTGAAGAGAGGTGCCCTATGACCAGCATGGAAATAGATTGAAGAGACTTTATTTAATTCAATGCGCCGTGAACATGTGATTTGTGTTACTCTGTTGCCGTTCTGTGAATGACTTTGACATACGTTACATGGTAAAATAAGGCGGCTCCTGCTTCCATGGAAGTCAATGGAGCAGGATCAAACCCATGCCATCATCCTTCGCATATTATAAGTGCGGCTATCACTCTTTGCATCGGGAGGTCTCAAAGTGCTTTACAAAGGAGCTCAGTATCATTAGCCTTGTATTGCAGATGGGGAAGCAGAGAGGAGAATGGACTTGTCCAATGTCACCCAGCAGGCTCCTGGCTGAGCCAGGAATAGAACCCAGGTCTGCTGAGACCCAGCCCAGTGCTCTGTGCATTAGGCCTCACGATCACTCCTGTACATGGAGAATAGTGTTTTACCTTTTCAAAGCACTTTACAGCTAGTAATTATTGAGTGCTCCCAACACCCATGTATGCTGGGTAAGATAACATTAGCCCCATTGCACAGATGGGGAAACTGAGGCAGATAGATAAATTTGCCCATGGCCCCACAGCACACCAGTGTCAGAGATGCAATTAGGACTGTTGACCTCCCGATTCTCCACCCCCATGCACGTTCCTTCAGACCGACCTGAAGGAGAGACAAAAAGCCCTTGAATAATGATGGAAAGTGTCAGCAGTAATATTTAACGCAAAGCTGCCTTCTGGGCACTTTTCTTTTTTCTCATGAAGAAGTGTCAGGTCACTAGTCTAGATATGAAATAAGGGCATGAAAAGGTGGATTTGACTCTGGTCTCTCATGAATGAGCATAGAGCAGGCCGTAATGGTTGGGCCAGGATTTTTCACACTAATTGAGTCAAGTTTGGAGAGACCCGTCCTTGGTTAAGATTTTGAAGATGGTACAAATCATAGGGCCAGGTCCTGCTGCAGTCCTTACTGAGCTAAAACTCCCATTGAGGTCCCAGGAATGAGCAGGGCAAGGGTTGGCCCAGTATCCCCGGATTGCTCTTTCCTCCGCAGTCACATGGAGAATCAAGGAAGCAACTGGAGTTGCTCGTTCCATAGTCTAGTGTCTCCCTCTTGTGGAGGAATATACAACTGCATCAAGGATGATCGAGTAGGCTTGGCAGAAGTTCATTTTTATTTCTTTTTATAATGTCGATGGGTAATATTGATTATTTTTTTCACTTATTTTTCACAGTTGCAGAAAATTATGGGAGGGTGAGACAATAGTTATTTGATAGTAGACACTGAGATTCAAAACACAAATGGTCACCATCACATGTCAAAATATACAAAGTAAATGTCCTTACATTAAACTCTGGTAAGTTTTCAAGCAGCGTTTTTCTTACTTTCCCTATCAGTACGTTTTGATGATTATTGATGGAAATAGATTTTTAATGGATTTGTGTGTGTGTGCCATGAAATTTACATTTACCAATAAAAACTCAATCCTCCCACGCCAATCTGACAGTCAAAGCTTGGCCGTTACTGTGCTGCGTCGAGCGCTGGTTGGAAAAAGGCACGTTTGGCGTGAAAATGTTAATGAGAAACATGTCTGTTTTTGTTTTGTGTTTGGCTGAAAAATGTCACAGTCTGATCTGTTCCGACCAGCTCCGCTTCCATCCATTTCGGCGCACGTACAAACTGGCCGTGTGTTCTCCTCTGATTTGCATGTGGGTAATGGCGTACAGCCCAGCAAGCAAGCAAGAGCTGGCGGTGCTGGGAACGGTGAATTTACATCTTCTTCAGATTCTTGGGTTGATTTCTCCCCTCTGGGGCCTAGCAGCTGCACAGTTCCTGACTAGGTTTGTATTATGATACTTCTCAGCCGTCCCAATTGTGCTCAGGGCTGTCCCTCTAGTGAGAGAGAGTCTCTGCCCCAAGGAGATCACAGGTATACAGCAGACAAGGGTGAGAGAGAGGCTATATTAGCATCCCGTTTCACAGAGAGAAAACGGAGGCATACAGGGGAGTCTATGGCAGAGCATCTGAACCCAACTTTCCTGAGCCTAGGGCGATGTCTGCACTGTAGGCAGAAGTGTGACTGCAGCACGGGTAGGCAGACCCCCGGCTAGCTTTGGAAGAGCTAGATTGAATAACAAGAGCTGCGGCAGGATGGGCTGCTGCTCCTGTTACATACGCAGAGTGCTGGGTGGGCTTGGGCTGCTGCCGCTTCACTGCTGCTGCTGTTCAAGCTTGCTAGATTAGAGCTCCCTCGGGTATGCAGCTACACCTTTCATCGCAGTGTAGACATGCTCTCAGTCCAGGGCTTTAGCCACAGGGCATCCCTCCTCTTTGCCTATTGCTCGCCCAAGGGCACGTTTTCAGCGCAGCAGGCTGAGCGTTGGCCTTCTGCTTCCCACCGTCTCCACTGAGGCTTGTGCAGCACTGTCCCGACTTTGCAGTACTCAGGAGGTTTACAAGTGTGCAGAACTCAGCACCTCCAAACAAAGCTAGAGCGGAGCTTCCACCAGCCCTGAGAGAGAGGAAGGGCGGGAGGGGGGCCTGGATGAAGGGATCCAGGAGGGAGAAAGGATAAAAGAACCCAAGCATGTTGGTTACTAACTGGTTGCCTGACGGGAAGGTGCCGATGAACATCTGCAAGGATGGGGCTTCCTCAGTCTCTGTTGGCAGCTTGTTCCGTTGCCCAAATACTTCTGGTTAGAAACGTTTGATTCTGCTGAACTTCGAGCTTGGTACTTTATTCGGCCCTTATTGACGCTGAATAACTAGATCTGCTCTTCCTGGTAATGTCCCTTTGTTTCTTTGTGGACAGTGATAATCTCCTCCTTTTGCTGTAGGCTGACCAGTCCCACTTCCCTTACGTTCAGCTTCTGAACCTGTCATCCTTTGGGTGGTTCCCTTCTGGTCTCTCTCCAGTTTGTCTACACCCTTTTCAGAGCATGGTGCCCAAAATCAAGTGCAGTCAGTGCCCCAGCTGAGGTGTAACTTGTGCCAACCAGAGCAAAACAACCTCCCCGCTTGGCTTCCACGTGGTACACGAGGTTGAGTTGTCTTTGCCAAGGATTTCATCATGATTATGGCCCGAGTAGCCCAGACAGGGTGCAGTATTTATCACCTTTACCTGAGGGGTGAACAAGGCTGCCGCTTTCCGAGCTGCTCTGTGCAACCAACGCTTTGCTGGTCCCCAGAAATGCACTGGGTGATGTGCAGCTTTCTGTGCTCTTAGGAAGCTGCGCTCTGGGTGATGTGCCTCAAGCAAGCCGCACTGGGGATTGTAAGGAGGAGGGAACCAGCTGGTGCAACCAGTGGGATGGAGCTATCCTATTACTTGGCTCTCTTGTTCTTGAGGTGCCAGAATTTCTCCATCTTGTTGGCTGCATCTAATGCTGAGTCCTTCCCATCAACAGCACACTGAGGATCCTCCAGCAGCGCGGGAAGGACCCAGCATTAATTATATCCAAGTACATCCTGCGCACAAGGGTAAAGAAGCCATTCTGCTGAGCTGCAGGGTTCTTCCAACGTTCTGCTTTGGCCAGTGCCTTTCTGCACCCTGGGCATGAGGCTTTCGACTGTTCCCCCTGCTTGAGAACATGGTTTGAGCCCACCTCTCCCATCTCACCACGCATGGAAGTGAAGCCTCCACCCACCTCAAAGCCTGTTGTGAGCCTGTCTCACTAGCTATTCCCTGAGCTTCTCTTTCCACTTGGCACTCTGGTCGGAGTGGGGTGAGAGTGCAGATACCAAGTGCTCTGGCTTCAGCTCCCTGGATGCTTGGATGGAGGTGTTAGCAGCAAAGCACATGGTCTGAGCTGCCCAGCCCTGCAACCAGCTGAACATCATGGGCTCTTTCAAACAACGCTCTTGGTGTTGCTCGCCCATTGCTGACGAGAGGCCTGTGATCAGAGCCGAATGCCCATGTTTTACTGCCTTCGGAATGGCATCCAGGCAGTGACAGCACTGGCAGCCCATCTGTGTTTCCACTAGGCAGATCAGGGAGGCTTGATCTCATTAGCTAAGGCTGAGGCGAGAAGCCTAGTTCAAGGAGTTGGCACAGGGTGACACTTGCCTTCAGAAGAGCCGCTCCTGCGGTGCTGAAGAAAGCCGTGCTGTTTGGTTCTCTCTCCGTCTTGTGGCACTTGGTCACCAGTGAACTCGGCTGACATCATGAGTTACTTTGGTTTGGCTGTGAGTAGAGACTTCGCTGGGAATATCAGGCTCATGCCCAAAGGGGCTTTTACAGGGATCTGTAAGTTGTTCTCAGTTGTACACCCTGGAGAGAGGACCCTCTGCCCTACACTGACCATGATGGAGAAGGTTGTCTATTGCCTCTGCTCTGTCCTTTGGTGTGCAGTGAGGGAGATACGCTGGGTTCTTCCCATGGCTACTGAAACCAGGCCTCAATTGTCCAGTCTTAGCCAAGGACAGAATCTGTCCCACCACGACTTGTGTGCTAATCTATGTAATTTTGTCTTCGTTCTACTGCAGTTTCCTTTCCCCATTTGTCCTGTTAACGCCTTGCTGTTCACTGGAGCACTCGTGTTCTGCTTGTCTGAGCTGTGGTCTTCAGTTTTGCCAGCTAACCCAAGCCAAAGCTGTGCATTCCCTTTTCTCCAGGGTATAATTTTAGGTTGGGCGGCTGTGTGACGGTATAACCCATGTCTGTTTTTAATTCGTGGTCAGTACAGCCCAATCTCAGTCTCCTCTTTGTCCTATATGTGCTTGCAAAGTGCATAGAGGAGGAAATTCACCTCTGTCCAGGGTGTCCTCACTAGACCTATGTGCCACTTACAGCCCATTTAGGGGGTTTATGTAGTGCAAGGCCCTTGTACTCTGGCCTGCTGCCCAGAGGGGAATTTCACCCATCGGTCTTTGTGTTTATACCTTAAACAAATTATTTCAATGGTTTGTCTCCCCTGCGGTAGTCCAGCATTCGCTCTGCAGCCTGGCGCGCGCGCTCACTCACACTCACACACACCCCTCTGCCCAGCCCCAAGCAGCTTGCAATCTAAACAAGACAGGCCGAGAGACACAGTGCAGGAGAGGGCGGTGGTTGGGGTCGCTGATGACGAGGAGCTGGGAGGACGATGGCTTGATATTATTCCTTTTAGTAATGGGTACATCCGTGGAAGAGAACCAGAGTTCAGGGAGACCAGACTGTGCTAGGCGATGCTGCTGCTGCAGGTTTCTCTGACCTGGGCAAAGGGCTATATTACAAGAAGAATGACTGACCCGTGAGTTGGAATCCGCTTGGTATTGGCGTTCATACCCCGCAGCGTAATGTCACGTTCTGTTCCGAGAACATTTGGCAAGAGGCTGCATGGCCCAGTGGGTAGAGCCCTGGGCTGGGACTGGAGTCCTGGCATCTAGGCCCAGCTTCACCGCTGGCCTGACTCTGGCCCAGTCCCTTTCCTTCCTGGTCTTGTCTCTCCCTGTGGGTTTGAACAGCGTCTGTCAAGCTCAGTTATATTCTGTACCATCGTCCAGCTCAATCCCAGTGATAGTTAAATCGGAGCAGGAGATCAAGAAGTGGAGAGGCCCAGGCAAGGACAGAGCGGGGAGGAGAGCTGAGAGAGAGACCAAGTCCAGGAGCTGTTGGAAGAAAAGAGGGCCCTGGATCCTGAACTGACCCCCTGTCTCTGCTGAGCTCCTGTCTAAAAGCTACTGACCCCAGAGAACTGAGATAGAATGTGCTGTTCCTCCCCTTGTCAGGGTCGTCGTGCATTTGACTTGTGATTTGTGGGGCAGGGTGAGCCTTACCACGGT
Organism: Mauremys reevesii; assembly: GCF_016161935.1. Taxonomy (NCBI): domain Eukaryota; kingdom Metazoa; phylum Chordata; order Testudines; family Geoemydidae; genus Mauremys; species Mauremys reevesii. The sequence continues at coordinate 16,840,498 of NC_052640.1, read as the reverse complement.
GACGGAGTGAGGGGTTTAGCAGGGCACCAGCAGGGTAAGGTTGGGCTTCAATGGGCCTCTGCAAATTTCCACCTGGAACCCTGGGAATTGCAGTCAGTGTGGCTGAACCCAGCTCAGCAACCACCTCGGGCTAACGGGGTGGGTCTGGAGATGGGCGTGTTTGAAAAGCACAAAACGTGCCTCTCTCTCTGCCCCATAATTTCTGGTTTGGTGGCTGTGCCAGATCAGGAGCCAGGATGACGTTCCCGAAAATTGCAGAAAGAGGCTGGCTTTGTGACCGGTAGTCACTCTCCCTAAAGCATTTTTCAATACTGTATCTCAAACCCTGCAGCTTTAAGAGGCACGTTATAGCCAAAACCTGCCCCTCTGCATTTCCCTTTTCCTCTGTTCTCCTTTGCATTCCAAGGCACGTCCTCCTAGCTGGGATTCCACTCTGGACACCGTTCCAGATAATGCTGTGTGCAATGTAATGCCCTTTCATGATGCAGTAGCTCCTTGTTTTTAGCTGCATTGTCAGCACTCCTCCTTGGGCTTACTGGCAGCAAAGTGGCTTAGTTGCAACCCACCAGTGTTGTTTCCCAGCTAGGAAAAATGCTCCAATCACAGTCATGATTCTGCTGCACCAATCTATGCCTGCTGCCACACCAGTTCCTACTAGGACGGGCACTCCTGGTTGGTGGCCTGTGGTCGGGGAGGGTGTCTTCAGACCATGGTCTGCCAAGCAGGGACGGGCGAGTGGTCCAAGAGGGGACGATTCGCTTACAAAGTGGTTGACAGAATGGAAGAGTTGGAGAAACCCCTGGGTTAGAGGGAAGACGCTGAGGCGACGGCTCCTCCTGTGTCTCGGGCTGTTGCCTCGGCGGCTCAGTGTATGGGTTTCTTGTGCAGAAAGCCGTGGGAACGTTCTTGCTGTTCACCCACAAACAAGCACCAGACTTTAGCTGTGGAATCCTCCATTCAGTGGTGGGTGGGGGGAGAAATGTTGCCTTCAGGAGAAAGCCGCAGCCTTCTGATCAGCGAGGCGTCTGCAGCGGTGGTATCATGTGAGTGGATTACAATCGGTGGGCCTGATTCTGAGAGGGGCTGAGCCCCCCCAGCACCACACAGCAGTTGCGGTGGCTTAACATATCTGAGGATCAGGCCTTGGTGTTTGGCCAGGGCCGCCCAGAGGATTCCGGGGGCCCGGGGTCTTTGGCGGCGGGGGCCCCTTCCGTTCCGGGACCTGCCGCTGAAGTGCCCCCCGCCGACCAGCAGCCCCCCCCCACCGCGAACCCGACTGAAACGGGACCGCGCTGAACTGCAGCCGGTCCGGCCTGACGGTAGTCGGCAGAGGGGGCGCCGCCGGTCTTCGAGGGCGCGGCGGGGGGGTCCGGAGGGGGCCCCCCCCGCCCGCGGCCGAAGACTGAGCTGCAGTTCGGCGCGCGGCTCCGTCCCTTCCCTTCCTCGCGGCGGGGTCCGCGCCGGCGGGGGGAAGGACCCCCGCGAAGGACCGCAGAAAGAGAAAAGAGCAGAAGCAGAAGGCCCCGCCTGCCCCCCCGCCCTGGCTCTGGCCCCGCTCGCGGCCGCTCAGGCTCCCGGGCCCCTGGGGGAACTCTGGGGGGGGGCCTGGCCCCTCGGGCCCTGTGTTTGGCTGCCAGAGCTCAGCACTGGTAGGGAGCGAAACGCAGTGGCTGGAATTGGAACAAGCTGTTGGCAGGGAGGCTCAGGGGAGGGTTACTCACGTGTGATGACAGCTGCTGTACGGAGGGAGTTTTCCTGCTCTGGGAATGTTTCCCAGCTCTCCTCCCCTCCCCCTTTGAACAACCATAATGTCTCTTTGTAACTCCCTTTGTAACGGGTTTGCGGTGCTTCTGTATCCTCTGCCTCCCTCTATTGTCCATCCCTCCGTCTCTCCCTAGCGCAACAATAAAGATCCAATGAATTTAGTTTCTTCTCAGGGGGTGGGTGGTGGCATCGGCTGAAGCCCTGCTGTGCCCATGGGCCAGTCGCTTCCCTGCTCTGTGCCTCAGTTGCTCAATCTGTGAAATGGGGATAAGGATTTTCGCTTTTGTGCTTTGAGATCCAGGGGTGGGAAGTGGCCATGCACGTGCTAGGTAGTATTCCTCGTGCCCCGGAGAGCCAGCTGAAGCTGTTTCCGCAGGGGAGGGGCTGGAATGCCAGTTAGGACTGAGAGAGAGAGAGACTGGCACAGGCTGTGTAATTAGGTTTCAGCTTCAGGGACGGGAACATGGGGGAGAGAGCAAGATCAGATGACCTTTGACGACTCCTCCTTAGTGCCTCCGCTAAAGCACTTCAGCTATGGAAAGTTACTGCCAAATATTCCAGAGGAGAGAGCAGAAATGACACTCTGGAGAGATGGAGCTGAGCGGGGAGCAGAGCTGATAACACGTTCTTCTCCCCGTCAGCTGGAATGGAGTTCCGTTCCTCGTTGTTCATTACGATGGCTCCTCTGCAGCTGGAGGCTGAAATCTCCTGCCTTCCGACACGCCTCTACCTTGCTGGCTCATTAGGATAGCACTGGCAGGGGGAGAGGTTTTTTTAAAACAGCACTGAGGCATTTGATTGGAAAGATAATGATCCACTTTGGAAAAAGGAATAAAAAGAAGCAAAAGTTAGGGAACTTGCAACAGACCGAATCCTCCCACTGTGTCTTTAAATAACAGCCAGAGCCTGGTCTCAAGCGGCAGCAAAGGGTCAAAAATCCAAACTCAGCCTTAACTCACATCCGGGTAAAGGTAAACTCCCTTTTCCCTCCCACCCCAGCCTGAAGAACAAACAAGCGAAGCACAGTGGGGCCTTTTTTAGCACCGGTGAGCGGGCTTGGGCTGAGATGAAGCCCTGGACTCTCAGCCCTCGCTCTGAACTTCAGGGGCTGTAACATACGGGTCTGTGGCAGATGCAGCTGTTGTTATTAGGGGCCTGTCGTGTGCGGTGGGAGTGTCCGCGTCACAGACCGGGGCTGTCACAGCTCAATGGTTAGAGGGGCTGCGTTTCACCAGATTTCAAATCCAGCCAGCCCCCCTGATTCCCACCCCCCATAAGAGACCTCAGAGGTGGGGCTGCGGTGGAAGGAGGCATTGTACATATATGTAACATCATTCCCCAGTGTTGGGAACTAATCCTGGTGCTCCTTAACAATCCTGCCTTGGCCAGCTTTGCCTCTTGTCGGGGGTGCGCAGGGCACGTTTCACCTTTGCTCCGCTCCACCAGTCAGCGTATCTAAGCAAGACACCAAATGAAGAGTCCAATTGAAAACCTGGATTCAGCTCCCGGGCTGGGGCCGTGTTTGCTTAAAGCGCCCTGCGGGGCCATCCTCGCGTGAACGAAATAGACCCGGGCTATTGTGAGTGCTCTCCCCCTCCCACCCCCCCTCCGGTCGCTGTCACTTTGGTCCTATTCTTGTTCGCACGCCCCATCTGCAGGCCAGGCAGCCGCAGCAGCACAGGAAATTCCAACCCGCTGGCTGTCGTGGGAGCTCTCTCCCTTGCAGAGGGGCTGAGCTGTGTGTGCGCGCAGGCGGGGGGTGGCTGCCTTATGGATTTATTCAAGGCTGGGAGTGAACACATGGGTGGTGGTTGTTGTTGTTGGGTTTCTTTGGCCCACGGCGGCTCTCAGACTCGCCTGCCGGGGTTATGGATTCAATCATTATTCAGGAGCTGTTAGTGGAGCGGCTGCTTTCTCCCCGGACGCAGGCCCAGAGGAGCCAGCCGGTCAAGCTGAAGGTACAGGGTGTATTTATAGCAGCGGGTGGCGGAGGAATGCTGCCCGAGGAGAAGGGACCTCAGGGCTGGGGAATGGAAAGCCGCAGGAAGCAGACAGCAGGGCTGGGTTGGGCGTGAGGGGCTGCAGCGAGGTGTCGGACAGCTGGGAGACACATGGCAGAGTAGCGTTGTGGGTGATTCCCCACAGTGACTCCCCGCTGCTCCCATCCGAGGGGGAGGGGGTGGGTGTGTACGTGTACATGCCTGGTGTGTGTTACCATGTTAACGTTGCATTCCACTAACCAGCTTTTTTTTTTCTTGCTGCTGTTCCGGGCTGGTGACCGTGTCTCGAGTTCACCCACACACTGTGCTGCTAGGCCTGGCCTGAGAAGGGGGGGTGAGGGGAGCAGGCCGTGGGAGCTGCAGTTTTTGATCCAGGCAGTTGCTTTTGCCTCTTGCCTGCTCCGGTTTCTGAAAAGGGAAGGGGCGTACAGGCCCGTCGCTGTACGCGCACTGCCCTGGCAGAGGTGCGGTGTCATGTATCCCCTGTACCGAGCACTGTGTTTATCTGGCCATCGGGAGGGGCCCTGAGGAGCTGGCTGGGAACTGAGCACTGGCCAACGTGGTTGGAGCACTCTCTGCCCCACTCAGAGGCCAGGACAATGTGTATGGGACAGCCGGGGTGCAGGCAGGGGGGCCATCAACATCCTGGCTTGGGGTGGATCATTTCCTGCCGTCTGGCATCTGGCTGATTTTTCACCATCATTAACAAGTCACTAGGTCTAACTAAACCCACTGGGTCAAGTTGATCCCTAGGATAATCACTGGGTTAGTGATCCCGTTGTATGAAATCAGTGTAGGTGGGGGGGTTGGTTGTAAAGGAGATGGGGAGAAGCCAGTGTGTGCGCATTTCAAACTGCTCCCGCAGCACCTCTGGAGGCAACGTGCATTGTGCCGCACACCTTAAATTCCAGCGTACGTAGGTAGACGGCTCCTGGCCGAGTGCCACAGCAGTACAAGGGCTTTCTTCCCTTTAGCAGACACCCAAGTGCCAGCGCTCCTAACAGAGGGGTAGGGTGTGACCTGGATAGATCTCAGCCTGCAGGCTGCTGTTACCGTCTGTACCCTTTGTGCACCATCAGCACTCGTTAGGGCTGACTGGGGAGTATGCTGGGATCTCCCCAAGATATAATGTATCATCGTGGCCTTCGGCGAACGGGCAGCATGTCCCGAACTAGAGATTAGACCCATTTGCTTTGCTGTAAACACTTTGGTTTATAAACAGGGCCCCGAAGGTCGGTGACGCCTCCGCTTTCACTCTGGCTGGCTTCAGCTGTTGCCTGTGGGGCACAGAATCATAGAATCTCAGGGTTGGAAGAGACCTCAGGAGGTATCTAGTCCAACCCCCTGCTCAAAGCAGGACCAATCCCCAACTAAATCATCCCAGCCAGGGCTTTGTCAAGCTGGGCCTTAAAAACCTCTAAGGATGGAGATTCCGCCACCTCCCTAGGGAACCCATTCCAGTGCTTCACTGCCCTCCTAGTGAAATAGTGTTTCCTAATATCCAACCTAGACCTCCCCCACTGCAACTCGAGACCATTGCTCCTTGTTCTGTCATCTGCCACCACTGAGAACAGCCTAGCTCCATCCTCTTTGGAACCCCCCTTCAGATAGTTGAAGGCTATCAAATCCCCCCTCAGCCTCTCATAAATCATGTGCCCCAGCCCCCTGATCATTTTCGTTGCCCTCCGCTGGACTCTCTGTAATTTGTCCACATTCTTTCTCTAGTGGGGGGCCCAAAACTGGATGCAATACTCCAGATGTGGCCTCACCAGTGCCAAATAGAGGGGAATAATCACTTCCCTCAATCTGCTGGCAATGCTCCTAATGCAGCCCAGTATGCCATTAGCCTTCCTGGCAACAAGGGCACACTGCTGACTCATATCCAGCTTCTCATCCACTGTAGTCCCCAGGTCCTTTTCTGCAGAACTGCTGCTTAGCCTGTCGGTCCCCAGCCTGTAGCCGTACATGGGATTCTTCCATCCTAAGTGCAGGACTCTGCACTTGTCCTTGTTGAATCTCATCAGATTTCTTTTGGCCCAATCCTCCAATTTGTCTAGGTCACTCTGGATCCTATCCCTACCCTCCAGCATATCTACCACTCCTCCCAGTTTAGTGTCATACTCGAACTTGCTGAGGGTGCAATCCATCCCATCATCCAGCTCATTAAAGAAGATGTTGAACAAAACCAACCCCTTGGGCACTCCACTTGATACCGGCTGCCAACTAGACATTGAGCCATTGATCACTACCTGTTGAGCCCAATAATCTAGCCAGCTTTCTATCCACCTTATAGTCCATTCATCCAATCCATACTTTTTAACATGCTGGCAAGAATACTCTGGGACACCATATCAAAAGCTTTGCTAAAGTCAGGATATATCACATCCATCGCTTTCCCCATATCCACAGAGCCAGTTGTCTCATCACAGAAAGCAATCAGGTTGCCCTTGGTGAATCCATGTTGACTGTTCCTCTCCTCCAAGTGCCAGGGTCACTCCTCCAGGGTTGCGTGACATCCTGAGGCCTTCGTGCAGGTGTGAGGCTGACCCTACAGGACACGCACGCAAAGGAGGCAGCAGGGCTCTGCCTGGAAGGATGTGGCTGACCTGTCTCTGTGCAAGGCTGGCTTCCTGCCTGCTGCTGCTGTTTTACTTGGGGCCAGTGGGGCTCCTTTAGACATCTGGATATCATGGGCTGTATTAGGTGAGGCTTGGCCAAGCCCCATATTAGGACTCTGCGGGGGGAGAGGGAGCTTTTGCAGTGTTACCCATCCCCGAGGTCCAAGCCCCCAGCCTGCTGGACAGCGGGATTTTACCTCTGCTCCCGATCCACAGGTGGGAAAGACACCTGCCCTCCTGCACCAGCTGTGCTCAGGCATCCTGGAGCGCACCATTCCCCCAGCACTGTGTCTGCTGCTCGAGAGCGTCAGGGTCGGGTATTAAGGAATACGTCCATAAGCATCAGCTTGAATGAAAAAGGCACAAACAACTCATCAAACCTAATAAACATGTTGGATTTATCGTATGCCCAGGGCACTGGCCACCTCTAGGCCTTGTGGGCTTTCTTGATTGAGTGTATCATCCCCTCTCTGCCGTGCGGCTGTAGGGCTCAGGTAGCTGACTTAGAAGCCATATTTGCCCTCTGTTGAGCCCACTGCTCCACAGGAGGCTGTGTGTTACGCCAGCAGGAATCTGACCTGTTAGTCAGTGCCTGTAACGCAGCCTCTGGTGGGCCCGTATGCAGCTGAGATAGATATTCTGCCCTCAGACATGCATGCGCAGCCCCCACTGAAGTGGGTGGGAAACGTGCACACGTCTCTCTGGGCAGACGCTGATCCGTGATACGTGTCCCGTGATCGATCGCATTGACCTGGCCTTGTTCGCTCTGAACTTCTCTTCCCCGTCGTCGTGTCTGGGACCACGGGGGGGGGGAGGGGTAGGCGAGCTACGTTAATATGAAAACCTTAAATAGATCAAAGTATTTAAAAGACCCCAGGTGTGTTCCTCAAGGGAAGGGAGGAAGCCCCGTTAGAGCAATAAGGATCTTCCCCCTCACTCCCCCGTTTTTCCTCTGGGGAAAACTGCTTCTGCACCCCCCTCCCCACACATACCCTTTGGAGCGTGTACACTCAGCCAGCCTCCCGGTGCAAGAGGGCCAGCTGGGATTCCCTTCAGCTCACAGCTATCCCTGAATTGGTCAGAGGAGTCGCTGGGGAGCAATAGCTTTTGCATTAGCTATTCTAGACCAGGGTTAAAATACAATGAAAGTGGCATGGGAGCTCTCGCCACATCAGCTTGGGAGCTCTCCTTATCCATCAAGCAGCACCAGCCGAGGGGAGGGGAGCTCCTGCCCTCGCTCTCAGCCTGGCCCCGGACTAGGGATGAAATGAAAAACGCCGAAGGGAAGGCATTGTGTCAGGCGAGTGAGCTATTGATTAAAGGCAGCAGCCTGGGCCCAATAGGATCTGTCCATATGAAATGGAGCAGCCAGTCTCCTCTGAGGTGTAGATACAAGGAAGTAACCAGCGTTACAATAGGTCTAAGCTCTCCAGCTTGGCCGGAGTAGCTACCAGAGACGCAATGGACCAAACTCACCCAGTTTTGATTTCATTGATGTTAGCGGAGTGATGCCAGGGCTCGGTTTGGCCAATCTCTCCATTGTCAGAGGCGGAGTTACCTCATCCAGTGTTTTTTTTTTTGTTTTTTTTTAAGAATAAACTATATGGGACAGGAGTTATTACTGCACCGTTCCAGTTCCTAAGGTCCCCAAGATAGGAGCTGGTGATTAACTGCTTCCAAAGACCATTCAAAATGACCCACAGCTCCCTCCTGCACCAAACTCAAGGCGTCTGTGTGAAAAGGGACTAGCAAAGGGTGCTGCATGTTTAAGTCAATATTGATTTACCACTGAACAACACGTGGGGCCTCCTGTGGTATTGACGGTTGTATTTTTGATTGCAAGCCAAGCAGCCAGAAAGCAGAATTGCTCTGGCACGTAACACCCATCGAATAGAGGGGATCCCTTTTACTAAGGCTTCCCATTCCCTCTTGCAAACTGACACTGACCTTTTCTTACCCTTCTTAGCACGCGTCTCATCTGCCCTTTGCAAAGCACCCCAGGGCGTAGCTGAGGTGCGTTTCCCAGGCAGCTCTCCTGCCAAGATCCAGGGGAGTTCGGTGCATGGAGTGGTTAAAATTCCCCTTGTAGTAATGAAGCCTGACATTGCCCAGCAAGCCTCAGATCCGCGCCCTCCTTCCCAGTCAGTGGAACCCAGTGACAGACCTGGAGCCTCTGTCACTTTCTATCAAGAGAGTTTCCTCCTTGGCTGCTGCTGCTGTTGCTTCCTGGGCCTGCGGTTTGGGACGTCAAAACCTTTTAGCTCAGTCAGCTGAACTCTTGCCTGGGAGGAACACTGGGGGTGCCGGTTCTAATCCCACTGCTGACTTCGCTCTGGGATTTCATGTAAGATGGGAGCATGTTTGCCAGGGTTCTTGCTCACTTGTCTGCCCCCTCTCTAGGGTTGTGGGGGAAAGGAATATGCAGCGTTGAAGCGAGCAGTGGAGCCCAGGGTGTGCATGGGGCAGATTTTACAGCTGGGCTTTAGGGAACTGGGAATGATGGTGGAGCAGACTTGGCTAAGAGAATGACTCCTCTGTGTAGCAACTGTGGTGTGCAGCCAACAGTTCCTCCCAAGATAAATGAGCTATGAATACTGGATTCGTGGGCTGTTGCTGAGCTAGGATTTGTGGCATGACAGGTACCCAGATTGGCTCTTCCTCCAGACCCCAGAAAGCCGACTGTCACATCTTGAAGCCAGCATTAACAGCTCGGCTGGGGATGGGAGAGCTTGAGTTACGTCTCGGCCCATGTGTGCTGTGATAGCCCTGGAAATGAATCCGCCTGTGCTGAAGGCGAGCTGCTTGCCTCACTTGAAGAGATCCCACAAACTTTAGTTTAATCCGCCCTGGGTTTTATCCCTTTATGGGACCGTGTTTGTGCAGCCTGAATGTTCCAGGCATGCAGCATATGTCTGTATGTGTGTCATGCTCGCAGCATGTCGCATGCAGTAATGTTTTACATGTAGTGCGTGTTTACTTCATGCATGCAGCATTTGTACCATTTGTTCCAGCATGCATTTATGAAGTATGCCTGACTGCAGTACGAGCCCCACACTGTGTGTGTATGTAGCGTACAGCAGTGTACTTTCGTGTGGTGTGTGTGTTGTGTGCATGGAGGGTGGGCCCTGTGCTTGCAGTGTGATCGCACAGGTTACATGCTGTAAAAGAGAGATGTCCGTATCAGTGTAACTAGCTGGTGAATAGGTAAGGTGCTCGCAAATGTGCAGTATTGGTTCTGGGTTTTGTAGGACCAATCAAACTTCTTGCTGTGCACTGCCAATGGCTTCTGGTGTGCAGATGCAGCTAGCATGAACTGCCTGCGGTATTGTGCAGCGCGTGCCCTTCTGACAAGGGGGATGTGCCTGCATATAAGAGAGGCCCGATGCGTGCTGCACGCTTGTATTCCTGCATGGCAGAGGTCTGTGCTTGAAAACAAAGGAGCAACGTGGGTTTGTGCTGCGCTCCAGTGCTGGAAAGGAACGGGGAGGCCCAACGGGCTCTATTATCCCTTGGATGAAAGAGCCTGTACCAGAGCAACACCAGAGATGTTCTCTGCTACTTTGACTTCTCCATTTCACTCTGCGGGCTCCTGAAACGACTCTCTTTTGAAATAAGCAGCTTGAGATATTCTGAATTTCTCACTAATCAGCCCGAATGCAAGAGATAAAACCCTGAGAGAGCCAGCCAAGGCTAGTTCCTCATGCCCTTGGTGTTACACAGCACTAGAGTCTTGCCAGCACAAAGACTGTGAATGGCTTGCCAACTACAAAACCAATTTCTCCTCTCTTGGTTTTCACACCTCAGCTACTAGAAGAGGGCCTCATCCTCCCTGATTGAACTAACCTCGTTATCTCTAGCCTGCTTCTTGCTTGCATACCTGCCCCTGGAAATTTCCACTACTTGCATCCGACGAAGTGGGTATTCACCCACGAAAGCTCATGCTCCAAAACTTCTGTTAGTCTATAAGGTGCCACAAGACTCTTTGCTGCTTGCCAGCAGTGGCCATGTTAATTACACAGGCTTGTCCATTGCAAAATGTAAGTTTCCCCTTTCTTCGGAGAGACAAGGGAATATCAGTCCTGCGGCCTGGGCTGCTGGGGATCCGGAGAAAAACCCACACTTGGCATCTATGCTGCGTGCTGGCAGGTTCATCTGTGGTTGTGCTGGTCAGGAAGAGAAGGGCTTGGGAAGCTTATGGAAAGACAGGACGGCCGCCTCTGCTCTTCTCGTTGGGGATGGGGGAGGCTGTCTCCCTGGAGTTCTCCCACATGCTAATGGGAGCCTGCCAGAGCCCAGCCCTTCCACGGACGTGTGAGAATGGCCTAGCTGGCTGGCAAACAGCCCGTGAGCATTGGTGGGGCATGCAGCACAGCTCCCTGCACTTCCCCTCGGCAACGCAGACCTGCAGGCACCTGGCCGGTTGGGCCGTCTGTGAAGCTGGACCATGCACCTCCCCCTCCCTGTCCCGGCTGCTTTACAGGAGGGGAGGGGGGAATGATCTCCCCATTGATTCCCTCCTCCACTTAGTGTTCAGGGTCAGAGTGGGAATAGCAGATCCCTGTGCACACAGCCCCTCCATGAGCTGTCCCTGTCTGCCTCCTTCCTCAGGACCACGAGAAACAGTATGTGGGATTCGCCACCCTGCCTAACCAGGTGCACCGGAAATCCGTGAAGAAGGGCTTCGACTTCACCCTGATGGTAGCCGGTGAGACTTCGCTGCCACCCCAGTGGGTTCCCCGGGAGCCTGGCTGCCTGGATAAGGCTCAGTGCTGCTGGGCCTAGCGTTGGGAGAACATCCTTCGTGTCCCAAGGAGCCGGCGCTCTCCCAGCGCAAGCACCCACTGAAATGACGGCTCTGCTGGTGGGGTGGGGAACTGCTGAGTGAGAATAGGGAGGTGGGTCAGGCCCCAAGCCGGTGCCCTGGCCTGGAGGTACTGAAGCCGTTCTCTTGGCAGGCCTGCCAAGCCGCTGGGTGAAGCCCGAGTGGCACTGACGTCCGTGGGAGCATTGCTAACAATTTCAGTGGAACCCAAATGTCTCCTTTCACCCTCTGTTTAATCAGAACCGATCCCCAAACACCCACTACAGAAACCCAGGAGCACAGCCAGGTGCTCTCTGGTTATTGCCGGATCAGGTCCTGGGGCTGTGGGGAGGAGGCCTGTGCCCACCAGCCCTCTCCCCAGAGACTCCAGCATCGGCTGGATCCTTCCCAGGTTCTGCTTTCTAGTCTCCCAGCCAAACGTTCTTTGACTCCCCAGCCCTCCCGCACCCCAGTCTGCCAGGAAGGGCTCTTCCAGCTCCTCCTTTCGCTGCCCTGAGCTGCGTGTACCTGTCCCTCCACCAGCCGAAGGCCTGACTGTAGGTGGCAGAAACAGGGCTGGCTAGGAGCCTAGGTAGAGAACAGGGAGGAGCTGGGCTCTCCCATCTATACAGAGTCAGAGGGATCTCACTGGGGATGTGCCCACCAGTGTGTGGCCCCTGAAGGGCTCGTCTCTCGCTTGCCGTGGCTCCGGGATTTCTTCGTAATCCAGGTGCTGGGTTGTGTTGCTTTTCTTTGACCGTGTCCATTAGGAGAGTCGGGCCTGGGGAAATCCACCTTGGTGAATAGCCTGTTCCTGACAGATCTTTACAAAGACAGGAAGCTTCTCAACGCGGAGGGTAAGTGCAGCACAAGGGAGATGTGTGAGGCCAGTTGTTTCCACGGGGACTCTTTTAAAATACAGCACCTTGAGTCCTCACGTTAGCCACAGCACAAACTGCTCCACATTCGTCACTGCTGCTGAGCTGCTCCTTTCTCCCCCGCGAACCATCCAGCCTCTAGTCCATACAGCCTCTAATATTAGAGCAAGAAAAGTTCGGGCCTGGGATTTCCAAGCACTAGAGTTTTCTCTCCAAAGAAAAGATGCTGAGTGGCCTGTTTGTTTAGATCTTTAGCTTGGTTTCTCCTTCCTGGACAGTTGGGCAGAAGCAGGGATGCAGCCTTAGTCCCTGGCACGTAAGGGGGCCTGCTTCTTTCATTCCCAAGGATCTCCTTCCTACAGGATTTGTGTCAGAGGCTGGCCATTTAGATCAGCTGGTTTAGTGCAATATGGGGGTTCCTCCTAAAGTATCCCCTTTCTGGCTTGTTTGTAGACATGTGGACTTCAGCGAAGCCAGCACAGCAGTCCAGGCAAATGTGCACAAAGGCTCTGTGCTTAGAGCCGGGTGAAAATTTCCCATTAACACTGGTTTTGGATGAAAAATTGGATTTTGGATTAAATGAAATTTTCCCCTCAAAAGTGTCTGCTTTGAGCAGGAAAATTCACTGGAAAAGTGAACAGCTGAAAACCAAAATATTTCAATTCTGAAATGGTGCCATGGTGGCTCATGGGAGTTTTGGTTCAGGTGCCTTATGTGCCTGTTTTCTTTTATGAGCCAGGCTCCCTGGCTGCACCTGATTACCCAAGATGCACCAACTCCCCATACCAAGCCCATGATGCATGATGGGAAATGTTGCCCAAGCCGGGCACCAGGCCTTTAGAGGTGACTGAAAGCACGAATCACTCAAACTACAACTCCCATGAGGCACTGCATTTCCCATTTCAGAATCAGATATTTTGATTTTCTCACATTTTTGCCCAAAAAAGGACACTTCTCAGTGAAACACTCCCCTGCCCCTAGCAGTTCTGCCTGTGACAGTGCAGGGTAGTATTGTGGGAGTGGGCCTGATGCTGAGAACCGGTCCATGTGCAGACACGGCCTGAGGAGGGGGTGCCCCAGCGCTAACCGCTGGTTTCAGTTCATTTATTTCTGTTTGAAGAGCGAATCAGCCAAACGGTGGAGATCCTGAAACACACCGTGGACATCGAGGAGAAGGGCGTCAAGCTGAAGCTGACGATAGTCGACACCCCGGGCTTTGGAGATGCTGTTAACAACACTGAGTGGTGAGGGGGGCTGGGCAGGGGCGCTGGGACAGACGGGCCGGGGTCCATGGCCCCATCACTTTTTACTGGCTGTGAGGGCAAGCAACTGGGGGGGAGGGGACGGAGAGGAGCGAGTGGGGGGGAAGAGGCGGGGTGGGGGTGAGGCCTGGGGAAAGGGGCGGGGCCATGGTTAGGGCACCGATGGCTCCCCCACACTTTTAGGGAACTTGCGCCGCTCCTGACCCTAAGGCTCTGTAACTGCCATTTCCTTCCTTGCTGGGCGATGGGAGCAGAGGGGGTCTAAGGTGGGAAAGGGGATGCTGCTCTCGCGTTACAGAGAGACGGACAAATTCAGCCCTTAGCACTGCTCAGGACAGGGACTTGGGCTGGGGCAGGGGACAGGGAGCTGGTGCCTCCTGTGCTGTATGTCTCCGAGGCTGTCTCCTGTTAAAGGCAGGGTGTGGTGTGTGTTTGCAATGCTCCCCCAGCTGGAAGCCTATCACCGATTACATCGACCAGCAGTTTGAACAGTATTTCCGCGACGAGAGCGGCCTGAACCGGAAGAACATCCAGGACAACCGAGTGCACTGCTGCCTCTACTTCATCTCGCCCTTCGGACACGGGTGAGGCGCTGCGCTCGCTGGGAGCCAGTCTCCTGCCGGGGACAACGTCTCAGCATGGTGCTTGCAAGGATCTTGCACACGGACTCCTGCTCATGTTAGCAGGAGTGGTGTGGGCAAATCCCTAAACCCTGCCTCTTTTGCTTTCCTCCCCCCTTCACTATGGGGGCTTGTAGCACCTACATAGCAGCATTGCCCAGAAGGTGCTGGGTCATTGTTACACCATTCATCCTCTTATGCTGGTGGGAGGAGGCTGTGCCCAAATGTCGCCCTCTTGTGGCAGTGTTGGGGATTGCAGGTAATGAGTCTGTGGGATTTGGGGCTAGAAGCGCTAACAGGGATATCTGCTCTAGCCCTCTGCCACCCCTCTCTTGGGAGTTTACTCATTGACGTGACACACTCTGGTCACATGATCTCAGCTCCACGGCGCTGAGAGCGAGGCCTGTTCTCTAGGCACTGATCCCCTGCAGGCCCAAAGCCCATTTCTCTCTGCTGCTCTCCTGGGGGAGCAGAAGGCGAAAACCAACGTGCAGCCCCGGATCTTCAGTCTGGTGGAGCTGTGCCCAGTGCAGGACAGGGTGGGGGCAGAGAGAACTTTAAGTTGCCTTTACACTTCCCAGTCCTAGTGCCAGCCTGTTCCCTGGCGTACACTAAGGCAGCCCCAGGGACCTTGCCCAGTGGGGATACCCAAGGGAGCCGGATCTGATAGCTTCATGCTGTGCAAGGTAGGATGGGGGCCCAGGCAGGGTTTATACCCTGCCAGTATATACCCGTCTGGTGTCTTTCTGATTCGATAGGCTGAGCTGTTACAGCAGCCAGGCTGGAAAGGGGTACATTCAAGCCACCCCCCATGCCCTAACTGCACCCGCTGAGAACTCTCCCTGTGGCCTGTAACGGTGGCAGCGTCCTTGCCCCAGGCCCCAAGGCTGAGTTTCTCTAGGCCCCCCACTCACTGCTAAGAGGGCGTCTGGCCCGGTGGGTGAAGGGGAGTGTCCCCTCCCGAGGAGGGTGAGGTAACCCCTGCCACTTCCCCTCCCTGCTGCAGGCTGAGGCCGGTGGACGTCGAGTTCATGAAGGCTCTGCACGAGAAGGTGAACATCGTGCCCCTGATCGCCAAGGCCGACTGCCTGATCCCCAGTGAGATCCGGAAGCTAAAGGAGAGGGTGAGAGATGCTGCCGTCCAGCCATGACATGTTGGCAGGGCTCAGGGGTCCGCACAGGTCCCTGGGTCCCGGGTTCTGCCTGAGCCCTGCTCGAAGGAGGCTGGCAGAGCCCCTCCTGCTGGAGAGGTGATCAGTGGGGACAGTCAGCCAGGAGCAAGCAGACCCTGCACTCCCCTTTGTGTCAGGGACGGTGCAGAATGGCCTGACCCACGGCCCTGTCCCATTGCTCCCTATGTTTCATGGGGCCCATGCAAAATAACCCCTGTGGGGACCCATCCAGCTCCTTCCCCACCTGTGGCTGGGGTCCCCCACCCTGCCTGGTGCCCTGCCCACCAGAGAGCTCTGCTTCTGCTGCAGAGACACCGCTCGCCTCGGCGTGACGCTCTGTGGCCTCTAGTGTCTCCAGCGTGGGGCCCAGCGAGCCAGGAGGGGAGCCCCTGCCAGTGGGTGTAACCTGCTTCAGTGCCCCCCTTATTCCCCCTCCCGCACACAGATGTGCCAGGTCCCCTGGGGCTAAGCTGGTCTTGTTTAGAAGACAGTTCCTCTCCTTTGTTCCTTTCCGTGTGTCACTGGGCAGGGGCATCCCTGCCCTTGAATTCAACACAGACAACGACAAACTAGCAGAGAGGTTTAGGTGGGTCATCTATCCAATCCCCCAGCAGCCGCTGGTGATAGGGGAAATGGGTCCAAACCCCCCTCCCTGCCCATCTCCAGATGCCCCAGTCAGGAGCCAGTCCTGACGGGGCCTTGTTGGCTTCCCTGTTTTCATCACTTCTCCTCCTTGCCTTGGCCTTCCTGGGAGCATGGCAATCTCAGGAGAGGGTCTGCTCCCCGGAGAGTGCTCTGCAGGGTTCGGAGAAGAGTCCACAATGCTGTGTGCTTTCCCCACTGGTGTTCCCAGCCCGGGGAGGCCCCTCCCTCGCCAGCAACCAGAGCAGAGAGGCTGCAGCGAGGGCAACTGGGTGCACTCCCTGGTCGTGCTGACCGGCTCTTCGGTGCTGTCTTTCATTTTGCCCTTGCCCTGCGGGGGAGCAGATCCGGGAAGAGATCGACAAGTTTGGGATTAAAGTTTACCAGTTCCCAGACTGCGACTCTGATGAAGATGAGGAATTCAAACAGCAAGACCGGGAGCTGAAGGTGAGGAAGGCCCTGGACCTCTTCTTCCAGTTCCGTAGTCTCATCAGCTGGCTGGTGTGCACCCCTGCCCTCTAGTGGGTGAAAACAGAGCTATACCATGTGTGTTAGAGGCCCCATACTGCGAACAGTCAGCGGAGATTCTTCTTTATCTCAGGTGCTAGAGGCCTGTGCTTTTGGAGCGGGAGATCTCAGTTCTCTTCCTGCTGGTGTCACAAAGTTAGAAGTGGCTTCAGCGTGGAGCACAGGGACCTGGGTGCAGTCCCATGTCACACGGCTTTAAGACAGCACTGTAATGGGCCAGGTTCGTTCCTGGTGTAACTCCGTGGACTTCAGTCAGGCCCTGTTTGTCTTGACTCCCCTCGTTGTTGCCTAGCCACAAATACTAACCAGATGTGGGGATCGAGGGCTCCTCTCTCTAACTTTGGGGGGGGCGGGGAGGGGTTAGAGGGGTTATTCCCTCGCCTCCTGGCTTCCTGATGCATGTGACCAGGTCAAGAGCTGCCTGTGCCGAGGGAGGGAGAGCGTTTGGGGTACCTGACCTGCCAGGCAAACCCAGGGTGTCTGAAAAATAATTGGGTGCACAGAGTCCCCAAGGCTGGTGTTTCCTGTGAGGCCAGGTACCCTTCCCCCATCCCACCGGGAAGGATACCCCGGTGTCAGCCAATCTGCACGTGTGATCCAGCAATACCACTGGCAGCTTCTCGCATCCCACTTGGCATGTCCCAGTGTTGAGCGTCGGTTTCTGAGTGACACTCGTCGCCATGGAGCAGCGATTCTGTCGGGAATGTACCTCAGGGCAGGGTGTGCAGGGTGAAATGATGCGACTGCGCACAACCGGCGGGGGGCAGACAATGGCCCTCGGCCCACCGGGGAGGGCCAGGCCCCTTCATCTTCCTGAGCTGGCTCGGGGCTGGGCTAGCAGAGAGTCCCTGAGTGTGGCATGTGCTGGGCAGCCGGCCTGGTTAGGGGCAGTTAGGGGCAACGTGAGCTGGCGTCCCGCTTACAGCCGCTCTGGAAAGGGGCAGCGTGTGCCCAACCCTGGACAAGCTCCGTGTTCAGCGCCTGGAGTCCCTGCACGCCCTTCCCACCTGCACCCCCGCCCCCCAGGCCAGAGAACGCAATCGCCCCGGGTGGGCGTCATAACCCGAGCCCTCGGGGCTCCCATCTGGGTCATGCATGACTCCCGCCAGCCCTGCCCAGGCGTCCTGATTTCCTCGGCGGCTCTCGTTTCAGGAGAGCGCTCCCTTCGCCGTCATCGGCAGCAACACGGTGGTGGAGGCCAAAGGCCAGAGAGTGCGTGGGCGGCTGTACCCGTGGGGCATCGTGGAAGGTAAGCCGTGTCCCTGGGCGCCTGGCAGGGAAGCCGGTGGAGGGGGTGAGGGCTGGCAGCCCTGGGGCAGAATTCCAGCCGGTGCAGAGTCGAGTTCAGTGCTGCGCTGGGGCTGCTGGGAGCTTCAGCAAAGTCCTGTGGCTTTGGAGCCCCCTAGTGGTAAGTGCGTGTTGGCAGCACACCGAGGGCGCGTCTATGCTGTATTCACTGGGTGTGACTGCAGCTCATGTACACATACCGGAGCCAGCTTTAATTTAGCCAGCTCAGGTCCTGGTAGCAGGGAAGCTGCAGCAGCAGGGGCTGTGCAAGGGTAATTGCTTGGGTGGCTGGCCTGCACTCTGTGCCAGGGCTCCACTGCTCCGGTACCCAAACGATGCATCCACTCGAAGTCACCCCCTCAGACGGCTCCCCTGCACGCTCCTTCATGGGGACGAGCAAGCGTGTTTAACTGAGCGCTGGGAGCAGCTTGCAGGGCTGGGCCGACGGCAGATGTGTCCTCTGATATCGCGACGGTTGCCTTAGAAATAATGATCATAATGGTCCCTTCTGATCTTGAATTCTATGATTCTATGAATACCAGGGGCAGAGAAGAGCGTGCGCGTCTCTCTCTCTTCTGGTTGTTTCTGAAGGGAGCAGACTCGGTGTTTAAGGCTAGGAAACAGCCGCTCTCTGCATGGGAAGGCGGGGCATTGCCTGGTCGCTCCGGAGTAGACATTGCTCCTATCGGAGCGAAGGTTTATACCCTTCATCCTGTGCCCCAGTCAGCAATACAAGGCTTTGCTGCCACCGCCATGGCAATGTCTGCGGTGAGGCCCACAAACCCAGCACCGCTGGGAGGAGAGCGGAGGGGCAGATCCCACCGTACGGGGAGACATTAGATAGCAGAATGCCTCTCATGTTATCTCCCCACTGGTCTGCTTTGGGCCCGGCCGATGTTGGTGGCAGTGGCCTGTGAGCTGCTGCGTAGCCGCAATACACCCACAATGGGGGTGGGTTTGTTGTTTAGATGGGAGGAAACAGCTGTTTTAAATGAGAGAGATGCCAGCATTCTGCAAAGGCAGCTCCCAACCCTCAAGCCTCATTTGCTCCGGCCGAGGGAGTCAGTGGTGCTCAGAGAGTCCTACCAGGAGCAATACATTCCAATGGAGAAAGGTGCTCTGGAGTGAACATTTCTCTACAGGACTGGGCTGCCTCACTTTGCCTGTAACTTTCTGTTCTCCCTGATTAGAAAATCCCCTAGGCCCAGAAATGGGCTGGCTACTGATTTGACTCTCCTCTGGCTTGTCGCTGCAGGGGGCTTGTGGTTCTTGGGTTGCACAAGCACTAGTTTGTTGTGCTAGGGCTGCTCAGGAATGCACTGACGGCTCAGCGCCCTCGGACGGGGTGGATGCATTGCGGCTTGCAAAGTCCCTGGTGTGACGTGGCCTGGCTGCCCTCGACTTTGCAAGCTAAAAAATGAAGGAGGCAGGTCGGATTGGGGACCAGACCTCCCCTGGGACTGGCCCTTTTAACTGCGCAGGTACACAGGGGAACAAGTAACTGGAAAATCCTGAGCCGAGCGTGCTGATGACTGTTTCAGAAGAGGAGTAAAGCTGCTGGCTGCACGGCTATCCGGGGTGACGCTTGTTGTTAGATACACACAGGCTGTGCCCACGCCTCAATGCAGCCCTGGCATGCCTGCGACTTCACCTCCCTGTTGTGCGTTCCTCCTCTTCAAAAGCAAGTGAGACTGGGCCGAATCCAAAATCCAATGGAAAGAAGCCCATGGACTTCAGTGGACTTTGGATCCGGCTCTAGATTTAGGATGAAGATAGACCCAGAGACCAGGCTCATAAAGCCCTTTGATTTGATTCTGATTAGTTTCCATTGCTAGCTGCAGTCCCAGAGACTGTGCCCGGTTTGATGAATACGAGCCATACCCCTTGGAACCAGTGTCCCCAGTCAGAACCCGCCTGGTCCCAAGCCTGCGTGCACACAATCTTCCTTCAGCAAATTCAGGCTCTTGTGAGCAAGGGGAGAAACAAGCCCTACAGCAGAGGACCCGGTCGTTGGAAATGTTCTGCCTCCAGCCCCTTCACGTTTAAAACAGTGTTAACTTGAGCCCAAGTGCTCTGGTATCACACCAGAGAGGCAGCCTCGGGGGCATGTCTGAAGGTGGGGTGGTAGGAGATGGGCTAGTAGTGGGGTTTGGAAGGACCCTGCAGGGACGAGCATTTTAGCCAGGGGTTGGATGTGGCGAGGCTCTGACGGGGCCATTGCTCGTCCTTGCCCTGGGCAGATGTTGGGGTGAAATCCAAGTGCTGTTTGTTGCTGCTCCCCCAGTGGAAAACCAGGCGCACTGTGATTTCGTGAAGCTGCGGAACATGCTGATCCGGACGCACATGCACGACCTGAAGGACGTCACCTGTGATGTTCACTATGAGAACTACAGAGCTCAGTGCATCCAGCAGATGACCAGGTGGGTGCCCGTGGGTGGTGCTCTTCTCCTGTGCAGAGTGAGGGGGAGGGTGTGTCTGGTGCCTCTTGGGCAGGGGAGCTCTCATCTGCTCCTTGTTAATGGGGCTCAGGGGTATTCCAGGTGCTGGGGGGATGCTCTCTGCAGAGAGAAGTTGCAGATGGCAGCCAGGTGTACTGGAAGGCGAAACAACTAGCCAACGTACCAAAATCACAGTGTCTCAGCTGTCTGAGAACCACCATGGGGTGACCTCTGTGAAGCCCGGTCCCTGCCTGGACGCTCCCACACTCAGCCCTGCGGTATTGTGGGCACCGAGATAGATGGTCCTAGTGCAGGAGCTCTTTTCAGTGGTAGGAAAAATAGACCTGGCCTAGTGACATTAACAGGGAATCAACCATCCCCCTGGGGATTTGCCTGTGAACGGCACATGTTGCCAAAGCAGCAGCCTGGAAGCAGGGGGTTGGCAGCTCCCACGTCCTCACCAGCTGTGGCTGTGTCTTAGTCATGACATCACCTCTGAGATGCTGCTGTTTCTCTGGCAATGCATCTGTCGGAGCAATTAGCGATTACTGAGTCTTAACGAGTCTCGGAAGATTGCCCTCCGCTCTCATGGGTCTCTGCATTCGACTCCCCTGCGGTTTCAGCTGGAAGGGGGAGCTGGTCACGGAAATCTCATAAAAAATCCTCCCACCCCTGCAAATTTGAAATGTCGAATTTTTAAAAATCTCTAGCCCACTTCTGTTGTAGATTGTGACCATCCCTTCCTATGCTCAGCTGTTGCTTGGTGTTGCTGTGTGCGGTCACATTCCACCCCAGAAGTGGCTGTATTACACTGATGGCAAGTAACGCTTGTACACTGGGTGTAAATATCTGAGTGTGCCTGTGGTACATACGTGTGATGTAGATGTGCCCACACAGGGGCATAGAAATAAATTTCTATGACAGACAAACCTCTTTATTTTCATTGGAGGGAATTCAGAATCCCAAGAGAACTAGGTATGAAGTGATTATCTCTAGAGAGCTGAGAAGTGACTTGTTTGCCTAAAGACTGTTTAGATACAGAATTTAGTAACCATTTAAAAGAAGACGAAGAATAAATTACTTAACTAAAATAGTTACCCTCCCCCCCACACATTTTTTTTGGTTCTAAATCCAACGCCTCTGTTATTTGCCTCCAATTCTCATGTCTTTGCTGATTCTCTACACGTCAAGTAGGAGGGAACTGGGATGTAATAGTTTCCTATGGAGCTGAACTCTAAGATAAACATGCATTGAGCGAACAGGGCCACCACGTGGCGAGAGGATGCAGTGACACCTTGGAATTCTCTCTTGTTCCCCAAGGGTTTTTCACCACTTGAATGTAGTGCCCCAACTTTCTTACTAGGCTTCGTGTAATTAAACTGGCTCCATGTTCTGATCCTTCTGAAAAAGGCCTGTGAACGTGGTCCGGTTGCTTGACAAATGTTGATATTTATTGCCGACCGCTGTCTCCGCGTGGGTGTATGTGTGCGTATATTTATCTCATAAACAGCGAGAGAGACCACAAGACCATGATCTGTAAATGCCTCCTAAATTTGTCATCAGCACAGCTCGTGGCTTATTGGTTTGCTGATGTGGCCTTCGCGTAAGGTGGTCGGAGATGCCAGCTCTTTAAGGGCTTGGGTTTACTCTCTATAGCTCCCGCAGCCCGCTCTTCTGAAATCTCACGTGTGATACGTGCCTGCGTGTGAATGGATCCCACGCATCTGCCGTGCTCCCCAAAACTGCATTCAAGCGGCCTGGTGTCTGCACCACTTCCCAGCTGGCTGGCCAGGCACACGGGGTTGTGATTGTGCCCTGGGGTGTTTGTGACAGGCCCTCGTTCCCCGCTGTGCAAACCCCAGCCTGGCTGGCACTGGAATGGACTGAATTTCTCCACTCTCTCCCCCCAGTAAGCTGACTCAGGACAACAGGATAGAAAGCCCCATCCCTATCCTGCCCCTTCCGACGCCTGATGCTGAAACGGAGAAGCTGATCAAAATGAAGGATGAAGAGGTGAGTACCCACTGCACCTTGCCCTCCTCAGCGACGAGGCTGCCCCGGGGTTCGCTGGTCCCTGCTCCCCCTTCTGCTGCCCTCTGCACTCATGAGCTCTCAGTCCGGAGGGCAGGGCCCGGAGGCTGTGTCCGGCTCGGGCTGTGGTAATGCCATCCCGTGAACTGCAGAGCCAGGCCCTGTTCACACCAATGCCAGCAGCTATCGTGTTCGGAGAGGAGTTAGAAGGCGTCTCTTTGAAAGCCCTTCATCCCTCCCAAGTTCTGAGCAAAGCACCAGTCAGCACTGCCAGAGTGAGCACCACTGGGTTACAGAGTCAGAGGGTTTAAAGCCGGCAGGGGCCACCCCTGTGACCTGAAGCACCTAGAGTCAGGTGAGTGGGTGCGTCGACCAGGAGTGCACCAAGTGCAGGCTGGGAACATACATCCCGGCCAGGTCACACAGTGCCCGCTGCACAGCTGCCAGGCCGTACTGTAGCACCAGCTCCTCCTCGTGCCAGTCGCTGGGCTGATTTACTGGGGAAAGGGGCAGGAGCAGGACATGGGGGCGAGCTCCATCTCCCATCCTGCTCTCGATGGAGGGGGCGCCTCCAAACCCCGGCTGCGTGATCCTGAGCACCCTGTGAGCCGTCACCAGCCAGCCCATGCAGACAGCGGAGTGAGAAGCGACACGCGCAGCCCCAGCACCGAGGGGGGCCTAGAACCCCCCTCACAAACATGCCGTCCCGGTAACAGAGCCTACCCGCCACCCCATTAGAGCATCTCACTGGCTGGGGCGGAGCCGCCATCTCTCTGACCTTCTCTCTCTCTCTCCTGCAGTTGCGGAGGATGCAGGAGATGCTGCAGAAGATGCAGCAGCAGATGCAGGACCAGTGAGAGCCAGGAGGATGGAGGGCAAAGGGAATCCCTGGCGACCTTCTGGGGCCCAGCTTGAGAAGTGGCCGTTGTAGGAAGACGTTCCCCGTTGCCTAGAGACTTGTGGGCGAGAGCTGTGCCCCCCCCACCCCCTAATTTATTAGCAGTGACACTGGCTTTCCTGTCAGCTGGAGTGCAGAAGAGGCTCTTCACTTAGCAATTTACTGGTGTGTTTTTCTTTTGTTTCTTTTAAGCCTGGGAAGTGTCTAAGGCGTTTTAGAACCGTTCCAACTTCCAGACGTGCTCAGCCCTGGCTAGGGAACGCGCCACTGTTCAGAGTCACGGTTTCTATGGCGTACGAACTTGACGACTCTGTGTAAATGCACTTAAATGTTTACTCCCAACCAAGGTGCTGGGACCCTCCCCCCGACCCCCCTGGGCCAGAGCAGGCACTTAGAAGGACAAACGTCCCTCTGAACCAAGAGCTCGTGAGTTGGACCCAGCCAGCCAACCCTCTCCCTCTGGGGACTCCAGGCCACCCTGCTGCGCTGCATGGGAGAGCAGTGTGGGGGTGGGGGGAGTTGATCATGGGACGCTGGCCTGTGGGGGTATTTTTAAGGTGCCTGAACATTCCTGCCTGATTTTCCTGTTGAGAAACTCCAGGATCTTTTGCACTGAGAAGGGAGAGATCAGCCCCACCCACTAAGTTAGAAGATTCCAGCTTCCACTGCCCTCATTTAGAGCCGCGTTTCTCAACGGCCGGTCCCTGAGATCTCCCTGACACCGCTTAGGAAGGCAGCGAGCTGGTTCCTGGAATCAAAAAGGTTGAGAAACTCTGGTTTAGAGCATAGTGGGGAGGATGTGGCGCTTGGCGCTGGGAGATCCCGGCTTGCAGAGACGAGGAATATTGGAGCAGCCCATGGGGGGCCAGCATCTTCCCAGCCAGCCATGCCCCTGCTGTGGCCAAACCACACTGTGGGTCTGAGTCTCCGGCAGAACTAGGGAGCGGTTAGCAGGAAGCTTGGTGGCTTTTCCTTCGCTTCCTGCTCTCTTTGGGGTGAGGGAAGGGGTAGCCCCCCCATCCAGCCTGTGCATAGGCCTGGGGCTCACTTGGAAAGGCGCTGAGGGCAGTGTCCCAGTTTGAACCTGAACAGGGGAAGCCTCAGGGCAGGAGACGAACCCTAAAGTCGGAGCTTTCCTCATGCCTGAGCGTTCGCAGCCTTGCTGGCCCCTGAGGGGAGACAGGACATTTTCCTTTGCACCTTCCTTGCTGTGCACACGGGGGAGCTGAAAGGCAGAGGCGGCAAGACAGGCTATGTACAGGGCCGGCCTTATGGAAAATGGCGCCCTGGGCTGCCCTTCCCCGCCCCACTCACGGCTGCACAGGGAGGAGTTTCTGAGCCGGGGGGCTCCCCTGGCCATGCATTCCCTGACCCCCGGGAAGGGGGGACCCAGGGGCGAGCCCTGCTGCCTGCACCTCCCTGCCAGACTGGCAGCTCCAGGCAGCATCATCCGCCCCCCGCCCGGCTGGCCAGAGGCTCCAGCCCTGAGCTCGCCTGCATTCACTCCTGCTCCAGCAGCCCAGGCCTGCCATCTTGTGGCACTTGGATGGCGCCTCCCTGGGCAGTCGCCCGTGTCTCCCACCCGTAAGGCCAGTCCTGGCTGTGTAGGGAGCAGGTTGGTGCTGAATGGATTGTGGGCAGCAAGGGAGCATTTGAGTCCCTGGGAGGAGGCTTAGTACAGTGCAGCTCCGCTGGCTATGCACTGCCCCCTCCCTTCCCTTTCACACAGGACTGCACCCAACAGCCTTGCTGGGCAGTAGCTTTAGGCATCCCCCGTTTCCCGCCTCTGGTCCTAGCCAGGGGGACCTGCGTGGTTGAGTCCCAGCGCAGGGCAAGCTGGCGGGATCTGGTGGCAGAGATACGAGGGCTGTGTCTGCAGTGGCCGCTGTCATTTGTCGGGTTATTTTTAACCAAGCACAGTAAGGAGCAACCAGAAGTGTGGCCTGTCTGATAGTAATGCCAGCGGCCAGCCAGGGAGTCTAACTGGGTCTTCCCGTAGACTCCCTGGAGTGCTGGCAAGGAGCTGATTGCCTGATGCACATGGGGGTGGGTCCTTCCTGCCGAGCCCCTGGTTCCTGCTCTGAGTCCTGTGGGTGCCCATTCACCTGTGGCTTTGTGTTGTCCAGCTCTGACTCCTCAATGGCCGATGCTTGGTGTGACGCGCAGTGTTGGCTGGGTCTGGTTAAGTGCCAGGGCTGCTTCTGCTAGCAGTGTGTCATGCTGGCTTCTCTCAGCAGGGCCCTGATTTCTTGGCCTGTTGGTGAGTAGCTGGGGCGGTGCCTGTTATTCACAGACAAGCCTCTTCTGTCTCGGGTAGGTGCAGGGGAGACGGGACAGATCTCGGAAATAACGGGGAGAGGCTAAGCTGACGAAGGGCAGCAGTGCCTCTTGGACAGATGTCCAAGCTAGGCCAGAGCAAACTGAACCTCTGAGCTTTGGCTCGTTTAAGAGCCTTGTCTTGCTGCCCCAATGAAGTGCAGAGCCGTGCAGTGTGCCTGGGGGACAAACTCAGGCCAGAAGAGCAGTGTTGTCATCTCCCCAGCTCCTTTGTCCTGTCCCGTCCCCCCTGTGCGAAGCACGTAAGAGATGCCATGCCAGGATAGATTGAGGGGCCATTTACGCCTGTCTCCAGCACTGTCCAATGCCAGATGCTTAGAGGGAACGTGTGAGTCGCCTCGCCATAATGCACTCGCTTGTGCGGTATCGTAGCCCGAGGGGACAGCTTCTTCCAGGCCTGGGCTGGTGATCAGCTACTATCCTGATGCATGAGGATTGCTAACTTGTGTCAGTTTTATTCGTGCTCGTGTAACTGCAAATGCTGTTCCTGTTCATCGGAGCGTCTGTTCTCTTTTTGTAAAGCTTGATAAGTTCCTTGCTTCTGCATTATCCTGAGGCAGTGAATTCCACAAGTTAACAATCTGTTGCAGGTAAGGTGGTAACATTTTCAGACCAGCTAAGGGAGCCTCTGTGTCCAGCATGTTTTGGCCCAAGAAGAGGTAGAGGAGATCATCTTCCCTTGAGCATTAGGTGACAGCTTGGTTGAGTGCAGCCTGCAGCTGTACCTGTGGCTGAGTTCACAAGCAAGGCATTGACACAGGGCAAGGCTGTGGGTCTGAGGCATTTGGCAGGACAGGGCACCTGCAGCCAGAATTGCTGACTAAGAGATCTGCCCACTTTACTGGTGAGGACATCTCCATCAACTCAGTGCAAACTTCTGCTAAATCAGGTAAAGTTTCCCAGACTCATTCCACACAGAGCTGAACTCCTCAGCCAAGGGCAGGGGTAGCGTGGAGTCAGAGAGAGAGAAGCACCTTTTGCCAAAGCAGCTGAAGCTGCAACTTCTCCAGAGGTGAAGTAACACCATGGAGACCCACCAGCAAAGATGACACAGCAGGTTTCCTTCCTCTTGGGAGGCTGGGAGGAGGGTTGGCTGCCTGGAAAGATGTTGGAAATGGAGGTGACCCCTGGAATGCTCTAGAGATCTGCCCTCTATCTGCGTGTTCTCAGCATGGAGTCTCCCCCTGTTGAATTGAGCCGCACTATGCCTGGTAGAGGCGTTCCTGGCTAAGCATGGCTGGTGGTTCCTCCTGCGGCTAGGCAGGCTGGAGCCTCCTCTGGCAGCGAAGGAAGCAGAGAGTATGGCTAGAATGCTCCTTCCCCCTACACACACCCCTACACACACCCCTGCATCCTAAGCCTTTGCCAATTTTTTGCATTTCTTAGCGACTCCAGGAGCTGAGTCCGGCTCCACTGACTTCTCATGAGCTGTCGCTACGCTGGGGGTTGTGGGTACCACGTCTCAAACCGTGTGCCTGATTGGGGAGGTGGTTGTGGGATGACCCCGTTTGTGTGCCATTGCTGCACTGGGTCCTGGCTCTGCCAGCACTCGCTGACCACCCGCATGCCTTTTCCTGCATCCTGATTCTTTGGGGGGGGGGAAATTCCATTCTTCACACTGTGCGACGGCTTTCCCCGCTCCCTCATTGCACACAGCCACCCTGGTAACCCTGGCTTGCTCGTGCCCGTGTGATTTGCGCATCCCCTCGCTCTGTTCTAGGCACTTCCTTTCCCCGTTGTCAGTTTGGTTGGGTTTTTTTGTACATTACTGTTGAGTACTTTGTCATTGTGAACGAAGAGAAACAAACCCTTTGGAAACGTATCCATTTTATTAAAATGATGATGATGGTGGCTATTATTGTTGTTAATAATGTTTACTACCTGAACTGGTCAGTGAAATAAATACATGAAAAAACCCACAAAGACGACCTTTTCCTGATTTGTTTTCTGTCTGCGGAAGGGGGACTTGTTAGGCGTGGGGACAGAAATGGAAGATGCCTGGAAAATGCCCCTGGGCGTGATCTGTCCAGTTCTCTAGTTCAATCAGATTAGGCTGGACATAGGCATAGGCTGGGTCAAACCTGAGTGGTCCCGTGATCCTGTGCACCAGGACACAACGCCACTCACTCAGATTCGGAGGGGAACATGGGCCGGAGGGGTCAGAATGCTGGGGTGGCGGAGGGGAGAAGGGGAGAGGAGAGGGTCAGGCATAGGGGGCAAATCTGTGCTCCCTCCCACTTTAAACGGCACTCCACAGCCCCTGGATGCAGGAGTCACTGGATGAAATTCTCTGGCCTGGGTTATGCAGAAGGTCAGATGATGATAATGGTCCTTTCTGGCCTATGGAAAAATCTACCTGGGTCTTGAAGCACCCCCCAAATGAAAGAAAAACACTACCACAAACGCTGAACAGTTTGTGAGCCAGATTCCCTGCCTGCCTTCTGCTCTGCTGTAATCACCGGAATGAGCCACTCTGGTTTGTTAGAAACGGAAAGGTTTTAAAGCGTATGAGAAGACTTTTTATCCCCAGTCCTGCCTTCAGCTACAGCCCCACTGAATCAATGGGCCCAATTTTCCTTGGCCATGTTCCTTGGGTCATCCTGGACACCAGTGCAGCTGGGTGTCAATCCTTCCTGTTCTGATCTGGTAGCATTTTACACCCCTGTGTAGATGGGTGCAGAGAGAATCTGGCCCAATGGGCTTACACGGGGAGACTGGGGGCAGGGTTTGGCCCTTAATGCATGCAATGGGGATGTGATCTCAGCATCCCAAGGGTGCCCAACTGGCCTGTCTATTTTTATCCCTTTGGCTCTGCTGCTCAGGCTGGAGCAGCTCCTAGTGCTGCGAATTCTGATGGCAGGATGTGGTAAACCCCCTCGCTAACTGGGAGCTGCACATGCTTAGAGCTGCTGAGTCATCTGACTCTATCAAGACAAGCCCAGAGCACGATGTTCCCATGAGCGTTATCTTTCCCAGCACTGGCCAGCCGAGTCAGCCTGCAGCGTTCTCCTTTCCCCTGGATCTTGCCTTGGTGTGTGTGCAAGTATCGCACTCTCCCAGGCTTCAAGTTTTCAGCAGAGCGGCTCTTCTGCTCTCTCCTCACTCAGCTAGTGAGCCAGGTCGCAGCTGAAAGCCAGAGCACCTCATCAGAAGTCACCAGCTGCTCAGAAGGGCTGGGATTGAGGCAGTGCTTTAACGAAGGTCCTTCGAGGCGCGCTGACCCTGTACATAGCGCTAACGGGATGTTAGGGGACACCGTGCTGCCAGGAATGCTCCTTCTGACGAGATGTGAAACCAATTTAACAGTCATGAAAGATCCCCTGGTGCTTTTCACAATGGTAATTGTGTGAAGCTGAATTTTTCTGGTCCAATTGAATCTTGAGTAATTGCCTAAATCCACCTGCAGCTTCAGTTGGATAGAATATTCCCCTTCGCTTCCTGCCCCGACATATGTGGTCCCCATGTACTAGACAGATTCACTAAAGGGAGACCTGTCCACAACCAGTGAAGATCCCGTCCCCCAGGATCAACTGATTACAGGAGCCAGACACTTCCTGTCCCATACTGAGACTCCTTGTCCTGTCTCCTTCACTTCCTGTCCCAGTGCTGCACACTCTGAAAACAGCTGCAGGCAGCTGTGAAGTGACTGGTAGGTTTGTGCATATGTAGTTTGTAAAGGGCCTGAGGATGAAAGGCGTAACATACAGTATTATGGGAATTACCTGGAGTGTTGTCATACTGAAGCTGACACTGATCGATGTTAGGTTCCCCAAGCTTCCTTACAAACCTCTCAGCTGACCAGTAAGATCTCCGCCTGATCCTGCCTGGTTGCCATTGCTAAGTCTTTTCCGGGCTGGAGCTGCATGCTAAACAGCAGTCTGGGGAGCGGGGGAACAATCTGAGAGGTATTTGCCATTGCCAAGACAGAGCCAGGCAGACACAGTGGAGCTGAGTATGGGAAAGGATGGGCCCTTCCCCAGGGACTGATGGGGTTTTGAGGACTCTCCCATGGATGTCACAAGGGGCCATGCATATTTTCTTGATGCTGCTGAGCAGAGCAATACAGAAAACAAAGCAAATACTCTGGGTTTATTATAATCTAAGAGGATTGCTACCTTTCCAAAGGGTGCCAGGGTGAAACAGGGCACTGGGTTGAAGAGGGCAGGGCTGGACCGCTCACAGATAACAGCAAAATGCTTTTGCCCTCCCCTTCCTCTGGGCCAAGACCCTCTGCCATTCACCCGGCGTCATCAGGCCTTACCACATCTTGCATCCCTCGGGACAGCTGCTTGGTGAAACCTCAGCTGTTCCGGCGAGACCGTGGCAGGGAGGAGTCCTGGGACTAGCTTTCCCCTTATCTTGCAGAGCCAAGTGGGGGAGCTAGCAGAGCGCTCAGCTGGGTGCTTGCAGATGCTCCTGCACTGCGTGCCCTCTTACAACACTCTTTCCTTGTGCCAGAGGCCAGCAGGGCAGCAATCTGCAAAGGTGAGTCTAGACCCTGCGCTTCCTGCTAACGTCGCCTTCTTCCTCGGCCACTTCACTGCCCAGCGTTGCGTTATGGCCAGGCACCAAGCCGCTAGCTTCTTACACCCTGTACAAGTCACACTCAATGCCGACCCTTAGGATTTTTTGCAAGAATTGCAATACTGGGGCAGTCCAACGGCTTGTCTCTGTCAACAGCCTGTCTGCAGCAGTAACCAACGCTTAGATCCTTCAGAACAAGGGTAGCCCCCTCCTATTATCCCCCTGCTGCTGCAGTACAGTCCCAGAGTGGGGAATTTCTACCTGATCTTTATATGTCCTGATTCATGAGAACTGCTCGTCTCTGTCACTTTTATTCTAGCTGTGGAAACTGCATTGGCTGTTTCTAGTCATGCCACTGTCTAATCCTTTTTTGAATCTTCTGTAGCTTTCTGCCTCTGTAATAACCTGAAGCTGCTGTTAATGAAACCTTGCTTATAAAGGTAACGCGGAGCCTGTAACTGCATGAGTAGCTTTGCGTGCTAACGTGTGACTGCTTCTGCTGAATTTCCTGAGCTATTATAGTGCAGCAGGAATGCAATCATGCAAATACCAGCTTCTCTTCACCAACCTGGGCACCAGTGGAAATGAGCTTTGATGGCCTCGGGCCAGTTTCTAGTGGATGTCTGGCCATATCATAAACCATCTGCCCGCCACAAACCCAGGGCTAAAATAGCAGGAGCACTCGCCTGTCTAGTATTACGAGAGAGCGAGATCTTGCCCAATACAAGCTGAAATTATGCCCTTGTCAGAGCTGGGGGTCTCTCATCTTCCTGGGTACCAAATTCAATGCAAAACTTCAATCCTCAAAGGAAAGAAAAGCCCTGGGTTTGTTCTGTTCAGTTTGACAGTGCCAGGTGTCTGGCTGCTCTCCATATGCTGAGTGCCTAAGATTTGTGCACAATGTCCCAAGGGGTTCAGGGTCAGAGGTGGCTGTGTGTGTGTTTCAGAGCTGAAGATGCGCTGCTGGATCCTCTTCCTTTCCCTGCTGGGCTTTCTGCCCCTTGTGATGCCCACGTGCCCCGCGTCCTGCCAGTGCAGCACCTACATCGTCAACTGCATGTCGAAGGAGCTGACCGAAAGCAGCCTCCCCGCGTCCTTCAGCCCCTCAACTCAGATGATCTTCCTCAACAACAACCAGCTCACCAGCATCCCCAGCGGGCTCCTGGATAACCTGCTGAGCCTCCAAGTGGCCTACCTGTGGGGGAACCCCTGGGAATGCGACTGCAACATCCTCTACCTGCGCTCGTGGCTCCAGTGGCAGCAGAATCGGACCCTGTATAGGAACGTGGTGTGTGCCTCCCCAGAACACCTGCGAGGCAGGATCATCGCGTACATGTCAGAGGATGAGCTCGTCTCTACCTGCCAGTACTGGTACTGCAGCATCGCGCTCTTCTCCCAGATCTGCCTCTTCCTCTTCATCCTCCTCCAGGCTGTCCTGCTCGTCTTCATTATCGTGTTCCTGAACAGATTCCAGAGGATCGCCAATGTAGCCAGGCAGACCACCAAGGAGATACACCAGCACGTAGATACATGGGCTCCCGTTTCAGAGAATGGCTATGACATTGATTAACGTCACAAGGGCTTTCAGTCCTCATGCTTCAGGGCATAAACTGATCAGCGGGGCCAGGAAGGACATCCTTCCTCCTGCGATTGTAGCGTTGCACGGGCCATCTGGTGCATTACGCTGAGAGCCAGCTGTTCTCTGAAGCATCAGGAACAGGCCACTGTCTAAAGCAAGACATAGGCTTGGCCTATTCTTCTGTCGCAGTGCAGCTAATCTTGGGATGTTAAAATTCTGCACTCTTCCAAAGGGATCGAAACAGGATTGGGACCAACTGTTCTTTTAGCAAACCTGTGCAGACTTGGTTGCTTTGCTGAAGTGAAAACTGCTACTGGTCTGGTCTCTTCAGAGATTGTGATTCTCTGTGCAGAATCACGTACACCAAGAACCAGAAGGAACTAACTTAAAGCTGGCAAGGGCCAGGGCAGTCTGAGCTAACGCTGCTGCTATGTGCTTCATGCTCGTTTGGTCCCAGGGCTCCACTGGCCGAGCCCACATGCTAAAACACTTGGGGCTGAGCTTAGAAAGTCCCTGATTCTGCTGGTTTGTTACAACGTGGGCCGAAGACGGCAGGCTGGCCCCGTGGTTAAGTAACTGGAGTAGGCCACAGGAGAGATGGGTTCGATTTCCCAGCTCTGCCTCTGATTTCCTGCGTCACAGGCGGCAAGTCAATCAGTCTCACTGTGCCACAGTAAAATCGGGCTAATGCTCCTCCCTGCTGGCCACGCTTTGCCTTGTCTGCTTCGGGTGGGGCTGTTCAAAAGCCCACAGTGTTGCCTCAATTCTGTTCCCACTAAATGAAGGCGGGAGCCCAGTCAGGCCAATGCCGAGTGCTTCTGAAATCCTCGCCCTTTTAGGGCAGCGATTGCATCTTCCTATGTGTCTGTACGCTGCCCAGCGGAGCGGGGGCCTCTAGGGGCTACTGAGATGGCAAGAAATACATAATGCAGCTTTAGCCATTTCTAACAGTCCTTTCATGTCTGTAACAAAACCGTATTAAAATAATGCTGATGCAGATGGTTCTTCCCAGGCTGAAACATGTATCTGCTTTAAACTCCTTGCAAACCATGCAAGCAGGGGAAACGCCCAGGAGAGGGTCTGGGGTGGGACTTTGTTTTAAAAAGGGTGTTCCTTGGAAATGGAATTGGGGGGGAAAAGATTCATCCCGGGCTCTGCACTGCTGGTTCTTAATGTGGAGTTTCTTTGAATTCAGGTTTTACACGGACGATTTGGGTTGTTTCTGGTTTTTATTTACGCCGAGGCCCGTGTCTGAGTGCCTGGTAATTTGCCAGGAGAGGGGCGAAGAGGAAGGTAGGCGAGCTGGCAAGATGGAACGGGCGTTTAAGATGAAGCAGTGGCCCTGCAGGCCTGTAATAACTCCGGGGATTGGTACTGGGACAGTGGCGGCTTAGGTCACTGGTTCCCATCACCAGGGACCACTCTGGCAGGGGCTGAGGGCACTGGCGGTTCCTCAGCACCCGAAGGGTTAACCTCAGCTCACCGATCCTACTCCCTTTACAGAGGCACTGAGGGCAAGGCCAGTAAATTGTTTTGGAGGCTGGATGGCAGAGTGGTTCTGGGGATGGTTGGGCTCCACTTTCAGGGGCATCCTAGACCTGGGCTGGATCCCAAGCTGGGGAGTCAGTCGTTTTCTTTTCTGCTTAGATCAGCGTCATTTGCTTTCTAGTTACAAACCTCATCCCTTGGGCCGTCCGTGGTTTTTCCTGCTGACTCAATCCACCAGCTGGGCCTTCAGGGCACACCCCAAAGTCTTGGGCCTTGTGGGGGCAGGGGGCTGATCCCAAACCCACTTGGCAGTCATGGGAAGAAGCTGTGGTTTCCAGTGGTCCCTGGCTTAGGCCCTGGGAGGGGGCTGAGTGCATGGGAGGGGTGTTGTATTCATTTGGATGGAAGAAATGGGCCCAAAGATTCAAAGGTGTGAACATGTCACTGTCCAACATTAAACAAGCTTCGGGGTTTGGTTACAGAGACCTCAGCCTGTTTAGGCCAATGGCCAAAACAGAACCAAAACCAAAACAAACCAAAACAAAAAACATTTAAAACCCTCTTCAGTCTTTTTAAGACCCAGAACAGAAAGAAAGACAGCGAAAGCATTTGCAATGTAAAGTATTACAGAAGGCTTTCATTTGACCAATATCCCTTGTTCTCTGTCCCTGGAGCCGGAGAGCCTGTCGAAGGAACCCCTCCTGTTCCAGGGAGTTGTCGCTGGTGTTAAAGATATAAAGCAGTAACTGCCCTTGTGGGGAGGGAGAAGAGAAAAGGTCGGTGGGAGAGGCTGCAGTTGTTGTAGTTAAAGTCCAGGCCCGTTTCCTAAAAGACAGAACAAGACAGACACACACAAGAGGGAAAGAAGACAACAGCAAAGACAGACAATGCAACTTCTGTCTCTGGTGCTCACTCTCACTTGCAACCTCCCTGCTGGAGAAAAAAACCAGGCCCAGCTAGGGTGACCAGACAGCAAGTGTGAAAAATCGGGACGGGAGTGGGGGGTAATAGGAGCCTATATAAGAAAAAGACCCAAAAATCAGGACTGTCCCTATAAAAACGGGACATCTGGTCACCCTAGGCCCAGCACACGGTCTTCTTAACCACTCTGAGGCCAGGTAAACTTGTAACAGGGTTGGTCTAATTGGGGCATGGGATTTAGGTGGCCTTTTGTGTTTACAGGCTTACAGCAGTGTTACAAACGATAGCCTTGGGCTAGCATGGCCAGACACTTTTACTGGACTGAAGGCAAAAGGAGAGGGCTGGGAAAGAGAAGAAATCAGGTGGGGCAGGACAAAGACACACGGAGTGGAGGTGAAGCGACAAAGTCTCACAGCCCTGGTGATGGCTGGGCTTCAGCCGGAGCTGGTGGAGGTGGTGGTGTCATCTGGTGGCCCATCTCTCTGGCCCAGTTTCTCAGGACAGCTCACGGGATTAGGACGACGCAGGCCCAGTGGGGTTACAATGGGGGGGGTCCCAGGAGACGGGGAGGGTCTCAGGCAGCCATGATGGAGAAGCTCGCGCCTTCCTATTCTCCTGTCTCTCAGCCAGCCAGCGTCCACCTTTGCCAAGTTTCTTCCCAAAGTTGCTTTTCTTGAGGACCCCAAAGGACGGGATGGGTGTCGGATCCCACCCCCTCATTATTTTGTCCACCAATAGTCCTAATTCTCAACGCACCAGGTTTGGTTTGTTGCTTTCCGGGCCCACACTTCTCGTTTGCCAGGCATGATCTTAACCCAGTCTTGGAATTAGGTCAGGAGGCCTTTTGGTTTGGACTAAGTCTGTCTCCCTTTCGCTCCTTTCCCCACCGACGTTTATTGCTATGGATCATTGTGACACTTGATACATTTTCACCCACTCTCCCAGAGTTCGGATCCCAAGTGGCAGGGGCCTGCTAGGTCCCAGTTCTCACTACTAGGGAGGGTTTCTTGCGGGGGGAGGGGGATAGTTTTATTTGTAAGTGTAGGCTGATTGGTTGTGGGGGAGGGGGAGGGGGTAGCTGGGTCGCAGGGTGGTAATATGCATGTATAAATAAATTGCAAACCCTTTGCTGGCTGTGTCAGCAGAGCAGCCAGGGACTGACTGGGCCTTGGCAGCTCTCCGGCCTAGAAATGGTCCATCCAGCACACTGGAGGCACCTTGGCATTGAGCACAGAGTGGGGGTAGCTTTGCTGTAGCCTGTGTCCCGTTCGATGGGTGAACAGAGAATGTCCCTCTCCCTTACTCAGCCGAGGTTTTTAAAAGCCTGGCCAAACTGGGGTGCTGGAGAAGGGGTGTAAGATTGTCATCTCGGGCCAAGCCACTGTCACGCCTGATGTCAGCAGCGAGCGGAGGTCACGCTGTCTCTCTCAAGCCCTTGGATCCGTTCAAAACTGAGTTACCTGTGGAAATGCCACCACACTCCTCCGCCCTTCTTGACAGACGTTACCAAGTGCTGCTCGGTCCCGAACAGTGATGGGCCTGTTGGCTCCTGCATTCAGCCTGCCAGGGTAAAACTCACCCCGGCACAATGCAGCTCTTGTGAAAGGCAGGCCTGCCTGGGGCCGCCGGCCACACCTCGGGAAAGCACAGAGCCACGCAGTGCGGGCTGGTGAGTGAGACGCTCTCACTGCAGAATCAACATTAGCCAGAGAGGGGTTCTCTCCTCGTGCCGCCTGCCCCGCCACCCCCATCATTTGTATTTCATGCTTCCCCA
This sequence comes from Mauremys reevesii, assembly GCF_016161935.1. Taxonomy (NCBI): domain Eukaryota; kingdom Metazoa; phylum Chordata; order Testudines; family Geoemydidae; genus Mauremys; species Mauremys reevesii. Next base: position 16,804,936 of record NC_052640.1, on the reverse strand, counting down.
GTGCAGATGGCCGGGAAGCCAATAAAAATAGGAGCTCGTGAGTAAAGGAGAGAGGGTTACGGGCTCTGGGATACCCTGGAGGCAGCTGCATGTCACTGCTGCCACCAGAACACCGTGTCTTGGTGACTCAATCAGATGGGCCCTGGCCCAAAGCAGGCAGCAGAGAGCGGTGGAGAAGGGTGGAACAGGAAATAACAGCGGTCACAGGGGACGTGGTGAGAGCACAGGGCTGGGAGGCAGGAATCCGAGGTGCCGTTCCTAGCTCTGCCAGTGCCTCAGGATGGGGGGAAGGAGGCAGAGTCGTCCTATTTTCCACTTCATTCTGGCTGGCAGTTTCCACCCTTTTTTATTCCCCCCAACAGCTGTGGCTGCACATGACCTGTATGAAGCCTGCGCTGAGCAAGGGTGGACGGTCTCCGGGGAGCCTGGTGTGATGCTGCCCCCGGCAGCTAGATGGCAGCAAATGCGCCAGAGACTGAACGCAGCTGGCTTCATGCTGGTGAAAGCGGGTCTCACCCACCCAGACTTCACCCAACCCAGAGTGCCAGAGTCAGGGAGAGATGTGGGAGTGGGGGAGGCCTGTGGTCAGCCTGGATCTTTACATACGTGAATTCTAGGGTGAGGCCAGCTAGTCAAAGAGTGTGAGTCACAACTAGGTTAGTGAAGAATAGGCCTGGAGTCTGTTTGCTGGCCCGTAGGGGGTTTTCTATTGTATCTGGACGGCCTCGGTGAGATTCAGCCAAAAGTTTGCGAATCCCAACATTTCCCCTCATTTTATTGCAAGTGTTTGCCTGAAAATTCAAACTGGAATTTCATTATCTGTTCTCCTGTTTTAACTAGCATCAGGCAGCCAGTCAGAGAGCAGCAACTCAACTAGGGACAGCGAGACATTAAATTACAGAGCTATTAGTAAGGGAAATTATTTGAAGACTATTGTAACAAAGACATTCTCAGCAACTGAGGTCAGATTACGAATGGGTCTCCAGCCAAGGAAGGGGCTAAATTCATGATGAATTGTACTTGAAATAATAGTTTGATTAGCTCCAAGTAATTCTCCCACCCCCAAGGAGTAAGGAGCATGCTCACAAGTGTGTAAGTTTGTAGTTGTTTCACAGATGGTGGCACTAAGACGTGGCACTAGACTGCTTTGTTCAACACACGGGGAGAGAAGAGCGAAATGAACCCAGGAAAAAGTCTGGTCGAAAAATTTCCCTCAAAACTGTTTTTTTTGAGCTGGGCGAAACCTTGTTATTGGTTGCATTAAAAAGCTTGTGTGAATGTGCCCTTCAGTTAACATATAATGTAGGGCTAAATTAATCACAAGCCCTCACCTAAAGCCAAAGCATAACGTGAGCCCGCCCAGGGGTTTTGGACTGTCTGGGTGGAAGAGCTTTGCTGAATATTGTTTTGGATGAGAGGGAGAAAAAGGCTGAACTCAGTGGACCAGCGAGCCACAGACAGTCTAAGGAATAGCTGAACGCATGGACTCGGACCCTGGACGAAGCCCGGGGAGAGATTTTTGGGGCGAAGGTGCAGGCTGAAAAGCGTGCCCCTGGTGCTGTGAGCAAAAGACGCTGCTTCCTGCCCTTTGATTTCTTCTGTGTTCAGAGGCACAGGACTTTGTACATTCTTTGGAAATAAACAAAACTGCACCCAAGAAATACTTGACCAATTCCTCCGCTAACTGGAACAACCTACTAGCCCTCAAATTTTTGGTTAGCCACTTGGCTCAAAAAGGGTAGCACTGTGTTTTAATAGGAATTGGATTTTCAACTAAATGGCCTTTTGCATGAAAAGTGCCTGCTTTCAGTGCTCAATTTGATACCCGATTTGGATATTCCCCCATGGCGCCTCATATTCCTCATGACCCCATTCTCCTCTATGGCTCGCGCTCCGTACCTCTCAGGCTACATCCCATGAGCCGCGACTTCTATGACACAACTGCCTTGCTCCACCATGAGGAGACTCGGGGCATCATGGGAGATGTAGTCTCACCAGGGAGCCCAACCTTATTTGGAGCAAGAGGCACCCAAACTACAACTCCTGTGAGGCACCAGGGCAGCATTTCCAAATCAAAATTTGGATTTTGATTTTGTTGATGAAAAGGTGAAATTTGCCATGGAAGAAAGTCCTTATTCCCCCGGATTCAGTCTAACCTGGCGGAACCAGGCTGCGTAAGACCCAGGGAACAGGAGCAGGCAGCCCATTCTCTTCTGCTTTCTTTCCTTCTCTTTAACCTTCCCTGCATTTTTCTTAAGGCAGGTTAATTTTTGTTAGTTGTCTCCCTCCTATTGTGCCCTGCTGGCAGGAGCCTGGTCTGTGAGCTGCAGATCCAGGGTAAGTATGCAGAGACTCCCTCTTCCCCTAACACCAGCGCAGAGTGCGTTATAATGCAGCAAAATGAACAAATCCTTGTCAGCTGGAGACTTTTCCTTACTTTGCAAGGCACCAACTTGAAGGGGCTCATTGGAACCTCAGGATGTCAGTGATCCATCCGAACACAGACAAATAGGGCAGCAGGCACAGGGTCACTCACTGGCAGAGGCTGGCCAGGAAGCAGCCGTGTGACTTCGAAGGCATGATCCCGGCCCATGATCGCCTGCTCAGCTGCCTGCCTGTCAGCACTGCCCTGGTGTGCCAGGAAAGCTTGTGGACTTAGCGTGCCCAGGTAGACAGAGGGCAACTGCTGACTTAGGTTTCAGTTCTCTGGGGAGGCAGGAGGGGTCCCCTCTCTGCGTTGTTAAGACTTGGCACATTCACGGTAAAAAACCTTCTTGGCATCTGTTGCTCCTGTGACGAGTGTAACCAGCCCTAGTGACATGATGATGAATTGTGCTGAGCCCAGAATAATGTGTAGGCCGTGACAGCACGTCTAATCTATAAATCTAGAGCTTCCTGGCTTCCCATTGCGGTGGCTTTTCTGCTGGGTTCTGTGGCTCGTTTGGTGTGTGTCCGGGGCTGCCGTGATGAGAATGGGCCTTCAATCTGGTGGGAGGGATTTAGCCTGGGCCATTTGGTGACTTGGGAGAGGGAAGGCTGGTGGTTAGGGCTTGGGAAGCAGGAAGGCTGTGAAAAGAGGCATAGGCAAGTGGTCAGAGCTCCTTTGCAAATCAGTTCCCAGTGTCAAGGCCATAAGAGGATAAACACCTGCACCCATAATGGCCAGACAGCTGGGTCTGCTCGTTAAACACCCTCCAGCCAGCTGTTCACAGTGCTCCTGAGTCGCTCTTTCTCGCCAGCCTCTGTCACTGAACGTGGGGGCTGGCTGGCTGGGCTTAGAAACCCCATGAAACCAAACCCCAGTTAGAGTGACCAGATCTCTCGATTTTTATAGGAACAGTCTCAGTATTTGGGGCTTTGTCTTATACAGGTGTCTATTACCTCCCACCCCCGTCCTGATTTTTCACACTGGCTAACTGATCCCCCTAACCCCAATGTGACTGCAGCTTCCCAAACCCAGCTCGCAAAATTTAGGCGTGAAACGATTGGCCAGACACACAAGCAAAACAGTTGGCCACAGGGGGTTCCTGCTGCATCCCATGCAAATGCCCAGTCATGAAGCAGACCTCTTTCCCTTGCTGGAAGCAGCACACAGTGTATGTGGAGCAGGGGATGAAATTCCTGGCTTGATGCTTCCCCACACCACATACTCCTCCCCGTCTAGCAGCTAAGGGGAGTCCACACTGCAGCTGGAGTGTCCTTCCCAGCATGGGGTGGAGACAGACACACGCTAGCTCTGCTTGAGCTATTACGCTACAAATAGCAATCTGGCTGTGGCAGCACAGGTGGCAGCTCGTGCTGCTTGGCCAAGTCTGTATCCGCGGCGGGTTTGTTCTGGGGTGGCTAGCCTGAGCCGCCACCTGGGCTGCTGTAGCCACACTGCTATTTTTAGTGCACTAGCTCCAGCAGAGCTAACGAGTGCGTCTACCCACTCCGGAAAGCACCCCTCCAGCTGCAATGTAGACACACCATTACAGCCCCACTGACCAGAGGACTGGCTCTGAGAGGCCTGTGGATATGATTTCAAACCATTCTGATCTGCAGATGAGCCACCTGCATCCTATTTATTCTCTCATCTGTGCCCCTGCTGGGCTTGGGAAAGTCAGGGCTGTCCCTGTGCCTCAGTTTCCCCATCTGTAAAATGGAGATACCAATACTGAGCTCCTCTGTAAAGTGCTTGGAGATGGACTGATGAAAAGCACTATGTACGGGCCAGATATTATTAATGTAGTGCAGTGGTGGTCAACCTGTGGTCTGCGGCCCTCTGGGGGTTTGCAGACTATATCTAAGATTTCCAAAGGGGTCCACACCTCCATTCAAAAATTTGTAGGGGTCCACAAATGAAAAGAGGTTGAAAACCCCTACTGTTGTAGCGTAATGATTGGGCTTGCCGCATTGCTTGTGAACAGCAAAGTCATGAGTGAGCTATGCAGGGCATCCTACGTGAGTGCCAGGAAAAACAAAGCCTTTAGCCCACGCCATAAGGTATTCTCTTTGTCACAGCAGAGCTATTTGAGAAATGTTTTAGCATGGCTTGAAATCGTTGCCTGGTCCCACTTTCTGTCTGCACCTGCAACGCCGGGATCCTTGGGGGCTCTGAGCCAAGTTGTACATGGCTCAGAACTACTTTTATTCTAATCATTTCCAGAAACCGGTTACATTATCTGCCATAACTCTGCTGGAATGCATCATGTTGCAGTGTTAAGGTTTGCATGTATCGCAGGTGGTGTGTGTGTGTGTGTGTGTATAGAGAGAGCCTAACTCACATTGACTTCAATGAAAGTTAGGCTCCTAAATATCTTTGAGGATCTGGGCCTACAATCCCTGCAAAGGCAGGATACAGCCTCTGTCAAAGGACATCACAGATTTAAACTGGTATTAGCCAAATTACATAAACACACTGAGAGCCAATTTTTCTTTCCTTTATCTTTTGTATGACCCGCAGCTGCTCAGCTATATACATGGGTTTAGTTGGAACATTGACAATGGAATGTGCTTATATATTTATTTGTAAATGGAAGAAAAGTAAAATGCAGGGTTATGAAGCAGAAGTTCCTAGAATGCCATTGGCAGACAACTAATACTTTGTATTGTACAGCAGTGATTCCATCCATTGTATTGGGTTATTTCTGTCACACTCTTTAACAGCTGTAAGGTGGCTCTATAAGCACCGACTTGCTGTAGTGGGGCCCTGATCCTTGAATAAACAATAATCATGTTTCAAAAAGTAGCTTTTGTCCCTACTTGAAATATAATCTGCGCTCAGCGGAGGGCAGCAGAGAGCCAAAGCTCCTGGATACTCCTCTTACCTAGTATCAGAGGGGTAGCCGTGTTAGTCTGGTTCTGTAGAAGCAGCAAAGAATCCTGTGGCACCTTATAGACTAACAGACGTTTTGCAGCATGAGCTTTCGTGGGTGAATGCCCACTTCTTCAGATGCAAGCAGTGGAAATTTCCAGGGGCAGGTGTGTATATATAAGCAAGCAAGAAGCAAGCTTATATATACACCTGCCCCTGGAAATTTCCACTGCTTGCATCCGAAGAAGTGGGCATTCACCCACGAAAGCTCATGCTGCAAAACGTCTGTTAGTCTATAAGGTGCCACAGGATTCTTTGCTGCTTCCTCTTACCTAGCGCACTGGTGAGCCGGCTCATGGAAACAGATAGAGCTTGGCCTGGACACAGAAGAGGCCTGACAGCTAGCCAGGCTGATCTGGGCAGACGCACTGACACCAACTCTTGAAACTTACTTGCTACATGGAAGGTTTTTTTCTGACTACAAATATATATAGCCCCTTGTCGCTAAGTATCTCCGAGCGCTGAACAAACTGAGCCGGCACCAGGACTCCGCTCCATTCGTTCTGTATAGACATGGAGCCGAATTCAGCCACGCTGCTAGTTCTCTATGTATGTGTTGATTCTGGCTGGATTTCAAAGGCCTAAAATCTGCCTCATGGCAGCTGCTGAACAAACTGCGAGGCCTTTTCCCCTGGCACTTGTGGAGGCCTGCCGGGGAAGCGCAGACCCCCCTTGAAACTAACCTAGTGCTAAGGCCTCCGACCATCTCATTTCACAGCTGAGAACCCTTTCCATTGCCCCAAGAATCCCTGCTCTTTGTTGGAGGCCGGCTCTCTGCCCATCTGGTGCCACAACAGTAGAGATCACCTGAGCCCGAGATATTCTGCCACCTTCATGGCCAAGCCAAAGGACCAAGCCTGCAGAGAGGAAACTGCTGTCATTAAAATTGGCCCTGTTTGATTATCAAGCCGATAAGGGATGGGTGCAATAGGACCCTGCAGGATCAGTGCTGGGTAAAGTCAATGGCAACAATCGAGACTGGCTTTCTGGGTCCAACCCTGCATCTTCCTGGCTGTTCCGAGGGGACCGAAGCACTGAAATGACTAGCAGCCAAGCAGGGAGATGCTGTGTTCACACCTACTAGAGGCAACAGGCTCCTCGGCTGACACTGTTCAAACAACAGTTTAACTAAGGAGCCAGGCAGGCTGGCCCTGCCCACTTCACAGTGGCTCTTCTGTTCTCATTTCCATCCGGAGACGTGGGGGACGGAGCCAGGCTGCTCACCTGGCCCGCAGCACCCACCAGAGCTTGCACTAGGCATCACTTTGCACGTCGCAGCCCACACGTCCCCCTGTCCCACGCATGTTGGGCTTGCTCTTGCTTTGGTTGCTGGGTCTTAGCTCCATCAGGCTGCAGTATCGGGGGCAAAAGCTAAAGGCAAGGGGGTTCCATTCCTCTCTGGTGGGATTGCACTGAAGCCAAAGGATTTACATCCAGGGTGAAATTTGGCCTTCCTGCTGTTTGCCTGAAAGAAATTACCCAGCCTCCTGGGATGGTGCCTGTCCTTAGCTCCCTTCTGTGCGGCGCGCTGGGCTTGTCTGCCGTGCTGTGCTGTCCATTTGAACTTCGGCAGGGTGAGCTGGGTTAGTCAGAGGCTTTCGATGTGCAGCTCCTTGCACTGTTCAAGAGGTGGCGCCAGCAGCCCAGTAGTAGCTCTGCTTCTCCATTACCTGATCTTTCAACACTGTGTTAGCAAACTAATTTTTTTTCCCAGGATGGGACTTTAATTTCCTCCTATTGATCATGGCCAGAGAAGAAAGCTGAAATGGAGATTTTATTCCAAAGACAATGGCCCCCTTATGTGCCATGTCATGATCCCTTTGTACGAACCCGCCAGTGAAATGAGGGCACTTCCTTAGGCCGGTTTGTACCTTTCTCATGATAATCTTTATATTTTATCAGCTGTCTGGATTCCTGCAGCGCGCACGAGAGAGGAGATAAATTACAAAATCTTTACATTCCACTGATGCATGAGATAAAGTGACAGTCAGAGGGATCGGGGCATTAGGTACAGTTATATGGTTTTTTTAAAACCCAAACATTTCAGTGAGATGCTGACAGCCCTGATTAAAATCTGGCCTAATGTGGACAACTTGTCCACACAGCTTTGCATGCTTCTCCAGACCTGCAACAGCCCTCCTGCTGTTCCAATCCTAGACCCTCCAAACAGGTCTGCCAGTGCACTTCAACCGCACTATTCCGATCTCTCCTCCCACCCCCCGCCCTGCTAATGGACCTCCCTCCTTCCCGGCACCACCGCAGTTGCGGCCTTCTGTCCCTGCCCCCATAAGTTCTGCCAGTGTTCCTCAATTCTTATCTAAAACATACCCTGTTATTGCAGCCCTGGGCATCTCCTGAACCGAGACGGCTAGCAAGCTAGAGACCTTCAAATTCATTACCCTTGCAACCAAAAATCCAGCTTTGAAGACAGCCCTTCATAGGCGAAATGCTGATGAACCCATTTGCTCCTTCTGTCCCCATTTGTCAAACACACCCTTCATTAAACTTCAGTTCCCCCTTTGCACAGAGCATGCAAAAGATGTCATTCTGTTGGCTGTGCACTGCACCTCTAAATGCCGGGGAATCTCTCTACCAGCTGGCGGGGTAGCTGCCATTTTGTATTTCAGCTCAGGTGCAAAGGGAGTCACTGCTCTCTTGCTCTCTCTGGTGGAGGCTTCATATCTGGGCTGTCGGCATTTGTTGATCTGAACTAAAAAGCCACCTTGATGGCAATGGCCCTGCTTTGGGGGCTATTTCTCACTCTGGCTGAAGAGCTGGGAGCTCTCAATGCTAGTGACTAGCGAGTGGCCTGGGCTGAAATCCTGGGTCTGAGAGGAGGGTCAGATTCAGATAGGGGTTCAAACATCATGGCCCAGGCCTGGGGGAGAAATGCTTCTCTTTGTCATCGTGCTCTGAGCAAATTGGTGTGTGTCTGTGTGTGGGAGAAGCCTCTGATATACTTCACCCAAAAACCTGGGTGAAAAGAATAATGCAAAATCCAGTGTTCCAAAGTTTGGAAATGCCAGAGTTAAGGTTTCCTATATGTCCTTAACGTGGCCCCCTTGTGCGGTATATTATGACACAGGCTTCAATTCCAGGAACACAGACTCTTTTTTCCATAGGAGGGACTGAGGTTTGACATTGGAAGCTTGCTCCCCACAGCCTGCTGCCTGGCAGGGGGTGAGGGGAGGAAATGTGGATACGGGAGCATGGACAGGCGGCATGAGGAGCCCAACCCTGCAGTCCTGCTTAATGCCCATTCACTGCCTACCTAGGGATTGCAGGACTGGGTCTCTGGAAGGGAACCCAGCCCAGGCAGGTGCAGATTTTATTATCTGGAACTTCAAACAATGCCCCTCCCCCCCACCCCAACAGCAGGGGCCTGCACGTTGCTCCAGTCCCAAAGGGGAGGGCTCCATGAGGATCTGCGTTCTAGGTAGAGTTGTGAAACGTGCCCTGACTGAAGGCGACAGACCAAGCTGCACCGAGGCCTGCACTCTGCCGGGAAGAGGAGCACAGATGGGGTGAGTGTGTGTCACCCGTTGGGGGTGATGTTCTGACTCAATGTCTGCACCCATCTCATTCCCCGGGGTGGGTGTTGCCAGTCTGGGGGCTGGTATCTATTCTGGGGAGTGGGACAAGAATTGTCCCTCCCCTCTCCTACACTCACTGATGACTTTTCTTAATGACTCCAAAGAAACCTGGAGACAACCCGAGAGACCATTTCAATATGCATGGCCTGTCTAGCACTTGGGCCGGTTTGCTGAGATCACCAGCTGGGTCCTAGTTTGTGAGGATGGGTTGTTTGTTTTTTTATATCTGTCTTTGTCCATTACAGACTGAACTGAGACCACTGAATTCATCCCACTCGGCAGCTGTAATCTCCTAGTAAGACTTTCTGGATGCTACCAACTTGGGATGGATTCAAATAATTAATCGAGAGCTATCCAAGCCCTTGAGCCATCCAGTCCCTTTGATTCAATCAGCATCAAAACCCGTTCAGTAGCAATGGGCCTGAATCAACGCCCAAGGACCCAAACTTTGAGGAGACATGGATGCAGATCCAGACTCTGCCAGTCTCTGTTGTTTTGTCAGATATCGAGCTTGTGTATGTTACTTATTGTTCTTAGCATTTATTATTTGTGTGTCAGAAGCACCTACGGGGACCACTGTGATCATCTTGCCTGATTTCCAGCGTAACGCAGGCTTTAGAATTTCACCCGTGATTCCTTCATCAAACGCACAGCGTCTGGTTGAGCCAGAGCATTTCTTCCAGAAAGGCAGCCTGTCTTGATGTAAAGGCTTCAAGTGATGGAGAGTCCACCACATCCGTAGGTAAGTTGTTCCAGTGTTAATTACCTTCTCTGTGGGAAAAAAAACTGTGCCTAATTTCTAGTCCAAATTTGCGTAGCTTCAGTGGCCAGCGATTCGATCTTGTTATGCCTTTGTCTGCTACATTAAAGAGCTGTCTATGATCAGAAATCTTCAGATGCTCAGTGTGCTAGGCACTGTGCACTCTACAGATAGAGCTGGGTGGGAAATGGTTTTCCTCTCTCGGGAGAGTTTTCAAGACTCTGAACATATTTCCCAGGCTGAATCAGGATAAGTAGAAATCTTGAATATTTTCACCAACCAACCTTTTTTGGGGATCAGTTCAATTGCAATGTTTTGGTTTTGATCATTTTTAAACTTTTTCATTTTGATTTTGACCTTTTAAAAACATTTTAGAACGATCGATTAACTTAAATTTTGAAACGAAAAGTTGCTTCAGCTGGAAAAATGAAGGTTTTTAGTTTGGCAGATGTCAAAGCAGGACTCCTCCCCCCCCCCAAATTTCCAAAATTAAACAGGCTTGGTTTTGATGAGATGGCATTTTCTGATGAATAACTTCCAACCAGCTGTACATGCCGTATAATAAAAAGTCAGTCCTTGCTGCAAAGAGCAGGGAACAGTCTGTGCATAGGATGAGACGCTAGGGGGTGGCTGGAACAAATAGGGGGAAGGAGAAGGCAAACAGTGAAATAACCCTGATTAGCTGAATCAGCAGAAGTACCAGCACCCCACTGCCTGGCCAGGTGTAGGCCTTATGGCAGAGGGGAGTTACAGGCCCACATGGGAGCTATGTCCCTGCTGCATATAGATCCCCCAGAGGGGCTCTGTCTGGCCTAAATCAGGGCTATTTTTTGTAGTCCCCTTCTCCTTTGGAAGGGTGGCATTAAGTGCATCTAGGCCACAGCAGGATCAGTGACAACCTGGGCAGCTCCCCTGGAAAGCAGAGGCCTCTTGTCACTCAGCCACTGGGGACTTGTTTACTGTAGGGATATCCAGGAGCTCTCCTGGAAGCACTCCCAGTGCTCTGGGAGGTGTTGAGTTCCACATGTCGACACCTCGGGTGTCCACGGCCCAGCTGCGTCTCTCTCCTTTCAAAGGAAACCTCAGCTGGGGAGGGGGCATCTCCCCAGCCAGGAAACAGCTTGAGTGCACATCAAACAGGAGCGTCCCTCTGGCATGGGGGTGGGGGGGCACATCAGACAGTAGCAAGAATCCCCTCATTCCCCACCCACCCCACACTGGGGAGGACAGTCTGGGACAGAAGAAGCCAGACCCAGTGTATAAAGAGGAGAGCCCTATCTGGTGGCAGGGCTACAGGCCCAGTTCCCCCAATGCCAGGGAGAGCCCCGCAGGGTGAGTGTGAGGGTGGGAAGGTGAATTTTCATTGAACCCCTGTGTTGGGGCGGGAGTGTTAGCGGGACTGAGCTGAGCCCCACTGGGGATAACGTGCTCTCTCTCGTGGTGTAAAAGTGCCTGGGAGTGTTTGTTACCGATACCGAATGGGAATCGGCTCTGAGTAGGGACGTCACTGCTCAGACTAACACGTACGTCAAGCGGAATGGTCACCGCGGCTCAGCCTCACCCTTGCTGCTGTACTGGGGGCCTGCTTTTGAGAAGAGATGCCAGGAGACTTGCCTGAGCTAACAGTCGTGCAGCGAGTGCCGTGAAAAGATGGGCACTGCCCACCTGGAGTGGGTCCATTTCCCGGGGGAAGTGGGAATCCCATGATCCTCGCTGTCCACTCTCGCCAGCTGTTTCTCCTTGCTGCTGCCCTTGTGCTGAATCCCCTGGGCACCAGTCTTCGTTCACCAAAGTCCCCCTTGTTGATCAGTACGCAAGTTAAGGGCTCCATTCACCCTGCGTTGCGTTACTGCAGGGTTTGGGCTGCTGCTGTAGCATAACAGTGGCCAACAAAGGGGGGTGCAACAGTTGGGAAACCCAAGTTAGTTAAATCCACAGGCTGTTCTAAAGGGGGGAGCGGTTCAGTCATTCTGTGCCCTTTCCCGCCTCCTCTCCTGGTGGGTGGGAAGGGTTTGTGTGCAGCCAGAGCCAGCAGAATGCTGCAAACACAACGGTCACAGACGCTGGTTCGAACTCTGCCCTGTGGCTGGGTTCGATCATGTTCGGACCTGTTGTTTGTTATTCTCGGGCAGGAGTTTTGAGTTGGCAGGAATGTTTGCAGGGCGACAATGTACAGAGACCTAGAGTCACGTGGTTCCGGAACAAGAGCATTCGCTGTTTGCTGTCCAGCCATTGTTACTAGTCGTTCCGCTGTTTGGAAGAGGTTCCATCACCCAATTAAGGAGCAGAAACAATATCATGTGACTGTGGTGCTCAATTCCCCACCTCCAATAGTCAAAGCACAGAGTGTGCAACACCCCTTAGGCTGATGTGTGTTCACGTGGGCTTTTGGGCAAACCTTTACGGATTTCCAGGCATTGGCATCAGTGGTGAGCCCAAGAGAGGGCTAAATGTGATGGGTGACGTATTCACAATGAGTAGTTTGACCAGCTCCATACTGAATGTTGCTCACATGAGGAAGGGGTTGCTATTCACTCAACAATTCCTATAGAGAGAAAGGGAGTGGCCAGTCTGATAAGGGTAAAAGGACTTTGTTTGACTTGAAGGGAGAATGTCAGGATGTTCCTGTCTCTGCTGGAGCTCGTTCACCTCTCTGGATGAAGCTAAACCAGGGCTGGTTCTTGGCCTTGTGGGGCGGGTTCAGAACCCTGCACAGCAACACAGGGCTCCTCTGTATAATCACACTGCCCTTAGATGCTGGAAGCCCATGGAAGGATGTGGGATAATTACTGCTGGCAGGTGGATCTTGTTAGCTCCAATCAGAACCTCAGCAGGGCGCCCTGGGCTTGGCGACAAATGGGAACGACGTTCTGAGGCAAGGGCCCTGGATTCTGGTGCAGCAGGGTGGAAATTCAGAGGCAACTTCATTTCAATTTTAAAATGATGGTTTTCAATTAAATAAGAAAACGGGTAATGAAATCAGATCATTAGCCCCATGTTGTCACAGCTGATAGTAAATTCCATTTCTTTTATGTTGGCCCCAGATTATGGGGTTTTGGTCTGCCAGGGAGTTTTGTGCTGACAACACACATGGGGTTTAGGAAACTAGGAGGGGGCACCCGTTGAAGTATGGATGGCTGCTAAGGATTGTGAGATAAGCACATGAGCGAAGATGTTCCTGCTTACACGATCAGAAGTGACACAGCTAACACTGTGGACATGTATACTGTCATCATTAGGTTTCAGAATCAACAGCCCAATTGTTGGGACGAATGGAGGCAATTCCGATTTCTCATAGCTCTTGTTTCAGGCCGTTTGGAGACTTGAGAAGGCAACACTTTCGGTTTACACTTGTCACATTTTCCAGGTTATCTTCACACCCATTAGGGCTAGAAGCATAATCTTTTAAAATGAAAACTTAGTTCCTGGAACAAAATATGTAGCAAGGAAAGAGGGGGAGAGAAAGGGGTCAAATTCCATGGCAGTAGGATACTGTAATCAAGCGCAGACTCACCCGGGGGGCGCCTCCTGCCAGTCGTCCTTGGGAATTAGCTCATTTTCCAGCCAGGAGCACCCTCTGCAGGCCGGTGATCTGCCTTACCTCACTCTGGCCCCCGTGTTCCTCCCAGGAGCCTGGTGCCCTTGTCTTGGGTGCTGCCCCCCTGGCAGTACCCCACTCTCTCTGGGTCTCCCCACCCAGGGGGACCCCCACCCCCCTATCCTCACGTCGCCTCAGTCGTGGCTACTGCCAGTCACTGTCTAGCCCCCGCGCCCTGGGGCGGACTGCAGTCTATCAGCCAGTCATCACAGGCAACAAGGGGTTTGGACTGGCTGCCTTTACCCACCCTCAGGCTGCCCCTCTGCAACCCCAATACCTAGGTGGGCCTAGGACCAGGCCCTGCAGCCTGGGGCTTCCCAGTCCCCAAGGCCTTTCCCCAGCCCTGCCTCTCTCTAGGTCCCCGGGTGAGTTCCCCAGCAGCCAGGCCTGTCTCCCTCCCCAGTCAGAGTGAGTCTCCTGAGCTTCCGGCTGCCCTGGCCTTCTTATAAGGCCCAGTTGCTCAGTTTGGGGCATGGCCCCAGCTGCAGCCACTTCCGCCAATCAACCGGGGTTTTGCTCCCTTCCATAGCCCCAGCCCTCTGCAGGGCTTTTCCAACCCCTTCAGGGCTGGAGCGGGTGTTCACCCTGCTACAGATACCAACAGCCTTGGTTATAAGAGACATCAGGGTATCCAGAGGCAGAGGGAATTATGGGCGGGGACAGAGCAGATCCTGCAGGGAAGGCCTAGGAGAAAGCTGAGTCTGAAGTTTGTTTTGTTGTAATTATCTGAGTTGCCAACAAGGCCAGCCTCGGGTACGGGCCAAGGTTGGACTCAGCGCTTTGAGATCTGTGGCTGAAATGCACCGTGGAAGAACTCAGTGCGGTGACAATTGTGTTTAGACTGGTCAAAGCTGGGCGGAAATGCCACCTGCTTACATCTCGGCTCTTGAAGATACGTCTGAAGAGCGATTTCGTGGCTTTTGAAAGGTATCTGGTTGCTCTGAATGGCAGAGTATTCTCAAAATGTGTTCCTGGGGCTCAGCTGCGGACATCTGGCCTTTATTCCTTCCCCCTCGCCTCCCTACGCTATTCAGCCTATTCAATTTGAACCCTGTGCACGGTGTTAAATTGTTTTACTCTAGTATCTCCCTCACATATTTAACAGACTTAATCTATGAGGCAAGGAATCATTGACAAGTTCCATTCGTTACCGTCCCCCCTTCCTTTCACTGCACAAAAGTTTCCTGTATCAGAGTCACACACATTCATCTGCCTTTTTTTTTTTTAAATAATTTCCTAACATGAGCTCAATGTATTTTTGTCCAATTTACCTCTTGAATGGTCGTTTACTACAGGCACCTGGGGCATCGGTTATGAGGAAGGTGCTGTTGGCTGAGGTGATACTGTGCGCATGCGTTGTCTACCTACCCGCTGATAAGTACCTACCCGCTGCTGTTCAAGGGAACCAGGCAGGGCACAGGATAGTATAACACCTAGGACATAGATCTTGCAGTGCTTTCCAAAGGAAGTCAGGATCATTATCCTCATTTTACAAGTGGGCAAACTGAGGCATAGAGAGGGGAAGTGACTTGCCCCAGGTCAGCCAACAGCTTAGCCGGGAATAGCACCCAGGTCTCCTGAGTCACAGTGCAGTGCTCTACCCATTAGTCCATCTTCCTTGCAACACGAGGGAATAGTGGAAGACCACCGCACTTGGTTATTCCTATAGCACTTCCCTTCTCTCCGCTGCTTTTACAAAGCTGGCTTATGAAGGGGATGCCAGGCTCTGCACTTCACCAGGTCTCTTTGGTGACTGGGCATTAGAGGCTCAGCCTTTGGTTTTCCCCAGGAGCAGGGGGGTCCAGTGCCTGCGATCACTCCCGGTTTGTGTGGCACTGGTGGGCTGGCTGGAGGTGTCAACGTCACCTGACACGTTGCTGAGCTGCCCTCGAGGGACGACACCATGACCTCAGTGGCCATGTCATAAGGCTGCAGCATGCTGGGTCACCGAGACATGTAGCAACTTTGCAGCACCGGCGTTGCCAGTGGAGTTCGTCTCACTGATTTGTTGGGGACTCAGGATTCTGCTGTAGGTCACTTTCCATCAGTTGTCCCCCCCCCCAAACATTAAAGTGTTGGCTAAGGTTGGGGGGTTGGGCTTTCTCTCTGCACACTGTGTGGTGCACTTCTGAGCTGGCCATTGGACGAGGAGAGGATCCTTTCTAGCTGTAGCGTCACTGAGCACAAAATGGCTTGTGGATTGTTCAGGGGTGTGGATGTTTGTAACTCTCCGCCTGGTCTCCTCCGCCCACCACAAACCTGCAAAGGACATCTGGGCTTCGTCCCTGTTGAAATGCCGCCCCCAGAATGGTCACTACGCAGAGTTAATTGCAGTAAGTACAGGTGCACTGGACATTGCCCCTATCCCAAAGCAGCACTGGAGCAAGGACCGGGAGGTTGGCACTCCCAGTGGGTGGCAGAACTAGAGTGGAAAATCTGTCCCAAGTTCTTCAAGCTGAGGTGTGCTGCATTCATGCCATCGAAGAGCCCATCCTCCTGCTCTGCATTCTGCCTTTGGCATAACCCCACGCTCTCCGTTCCACCTCCGCAACCTGCTAGGAGTGCTGCCTTCAGGGCTCCATGCGTGGCCCCCTCAGCCATCTTTCCTCCTCTGGTTCCTTTCTGCTCTCCCTACCTCCCTTCTGTTCTCGTGCCCCTCTGCCCTTCTCTGCTTGTTCCTTGGCCCTCCCTTTCTTTGTGCCTCTTGCCTCTCCCTGGCCCTCTCCTCTCCCCACCCTGGAGGCTGGACAGGAAGGGCACTCCCAGTGCTGGCAGGAGAGCAGGCTTTATTGGGACTCCCCTTTGCCTAACACCATCATTCTGTGCTGCGGCTGCATTTTGCTAGCTCCTCTGAGTCTGTGTCGTTCTGTCCCCGAGGGACGCTGTGCCACTGACTCGTTCTCACATTCCTCCCGCAGGACCGTGACACAAGCCCAGCCAAGCTTTCCACATGTGTTTGCAGAAGGACCTTTGCTCCTGCGGTTTGCCCATCCCCCTCCCTAACCACGGCCAGGGGGGTCCAATGGCTGAAGCTGAGATTTCTCCTGCCCTCAGCTGCCAGACTTAATTAACCTCCTGCTAGGGCCTGGCCATTCTTTATGGGAAACTAGATCCATTCCACAGGCCACTTCGTTTTTCTGGCACCTCATGTATCCATACAGGACAAACCCAGCTCTTCTCCCATATCTTTGTATGATGGTGTCAGAGAGAACGGGGAGGATTGAGTTCCACCAACGCCCTCACCCCTGCACAGCCACGGGGGCTGAGTTGGAGGACTGCCCAACCCGACGCTGCCGAGAAAGGGGAGCCCCCTGCGAGAACCTGCACAATTTGTTCCGCAGGAGTATGGCTTCCCACCCTCAGACCTGATGGTCCCATGGAGACGGACTCGCCATAATTATCTCGGCATATTGCCAGTTTTGAGGGTCATGTCTCACGTTCCAACAGGGGAGAGGCCCCGATGTTCTCTAGCGAGGGCATTTACCACCTGCAAGGTTCGTGCTGCTGGCTGACTTGCTTGATCCTTCTTGACTCCCTCTCTGGCTCCTGGCCTGCCACCCTGACTCACTGATCCTGCTTTGTGTTGTAAGGGCAGGCACTCCTGGGGGCTTAGCTCCTCACTCCTTGCAGTTGGGCTCTTCTGGGACAAATAGAGACACTGCCCCAACGTGAACCCTGGCAGTGGAAGACTTTGCCACGTGTCTTTGTGAAAGGCAGCAGTCCCCTACCTCCTGTAGCCATTTAGGGAACAGGCATGCGTGACCAGTCAGAGCATTGGCCTTCCAGCTGAGACAATGGCCTTCAGCGGGAGACTGAGGAGCAGGAGGTTTTCCTCTTTGCTCAGTTAGGTTTTCGCAGCACTGCTGGCCTGAAGCACAGAGACAGGGGGGAAGGGATAGCTCAGTGGTTTGAGCATTGGCCTGCTAAACCCAGGGTTGTAAGTTAAAAATTTGGGGGGGGGGGGGGGGGATTGGTCCTGTGAGCAGGGGGGGACTAGATGATCTTCCTTCTTCCCTTCCTAAATAATAATAATATCTTCTAGGAATATTCTCCGTGGCGTTATCCTTCTTTGAGAGCAGAGGCCCAAATCCCTTCCTGTCCCTGCAGGTTTCAGAGGTCTCCTCACAAGCCACGTCTGGACTCCCCAGCTGAGGGATGTCGTGCTCTAGACTCACACTCTGTATCTCATGCAGTATGGCTATGGCTGAGCTCTTGGCCTGGCCCAGATGGAGAGAGGGGGACTGATTCCTCCCCTCACCGTGTCTAGTCTAAAGTCTTTAAAAAATGATCTCTTAAATTGCTCCCAGCCACGGTGCATTCCCATATTCTCAGGTTAGTAAAACTGGAGCCCCCATGCTTGGGTCATGGCCACAGACTTTTGCTGGCTGTTTGGGACTGGAGCACTGAAGTCTGGGAGGGAACAAGTGCTGGATTGTTCCAGCCCAGGCCTGTACATCCCCGATTCCTTTCTGTGCCATGCAGAGCTCTTCATCTGTACAGGGCCATTTATCTCCTCCACTGGGCAGATCATGCCTCTCCAAAAGACTCTTGTGAGGCAGGGGCAGTACCGTTAGCTGAGTATCTCTTTTCATGCAAAGAAAGAATCCAGTAGCTCTGGTTACTCACATTAATAATTAAAAAACATGGGCTTGCATGAAAATGCAAAATGCTCCAGAGAAATAGACAGGGACCTTTTTGATTGCAGCCCTCCACCTCCCTGCCCCAGTGTTTGCTTGACATGAGAAAAGCCAGAGTTTACCTGGATGGCCAAAGCTGGGGGGAGGGCGTGAATTCAGCAGCCTGGATCTATCCCGTGGTGTGACAGAGTTGCAATAAATCAGGACAAGTTGAGCTTTTTTCCTTTTAAAAAAAAAAAAAAAAAAAAAAGCCTTGGTTGTCCAGCCGTTTTTCTCCCCTGGTGCCGCTTCATGCTACTTCTGACTTTGATTAATAGGCCTCTGAATAAAATGTTAATCTAAACGGGGCTCCTTGGCCCAGCTGCCCCTACCCTCCTTGCCTTGCTCCAGGAATATTGGAGAAAACACACCAAGGTTTTGTCTCCCTGCAGAGTGCTTGTAGCTTTTGATTAATAGGTGGAAGGGCCCAGCTCCAGCTTCGTGGCATCTCTCCCGACTGCAGAAAAATAAGCAAAAAGGTCACCAAACAGGACGCAGAGAAGGAAAGTCCCAGGCGCTGTAAAGAGAAGAGTGAAGAGAGAGCCGTTTATAACTTGAGATGGGCCCCAAGGAGAGCCCTGGATCCAAATGTCCTGGAGATCTGGGGGATTCGCAAATTTGGATTTGAATCTGCATTCTCATTCTGTGAACGGCTGATTCCTTCATAATGCGCCTAAGCAAGAAACCCCAGATCCAGCCAGTCCCAAAATGATGGGGTGTCGAAAATCCTGAGCCAAAATTCTGCACCTGGAGCCCTTGTCTCCATGTAACATAATGCGTGCAGCCTTTTTGCACGCAGGGATGGGTGAGATGGAGCGTCAGCTCTTGTTTGACTTGAGCCAGACTTCCAACAGGACATGCACTGCCCCCCCCCGCCCCCCAAACTGTCATCCTTCTTCACAACCAACAGCTCTTGGAGATTTTGAAATGCTCAGCTATGTGGGTTTTCACGTCTGCGTTCTGGGTAGTTTTCGAATCAGAAAGATGCTTCCTGTAGCATTTTCATCCACAAGCCACTAGAAAGGCCCCTGCTCCTGCAAGATTACTCACAGGTATAGCCCCATTGAAGTCAAAGACTACTCACGTGAGTAAGGGTTTGTAGGGCGATCGCACTGCAGCTAAGGGGGGAGATTCTGGCAGGCCAAGGAGGGGTAAATATTGGCCCATGTGTCTGACCAAATTTCCAGTTGCTCCCCCTGCTTTGAAAGTAGTTCTGTGGAATGAAGTACCCCCCTTGCTCTCATGTGTTAATGGAACAGAGTGCAATCAGGGGCTAGTCCACTTCTTCCAGGTGCCGTGATCAGAGTGTGGGAACTGAAGCTGTGGAGAAGCAGGGAATGGAAAGGCGGGTTGCTACAGATGCTTGTTATCCGAACATGCAGAGCCGTGAAGCTACAGCTATGAGGGGGATCTCTCCTTTTAAAACTAAGAGAAACAAATCCAGCTTTGCTCTTCCTCAAATTTTCTGATCCTGAATTTTTAGTCCAACTCTGCCAAGTGTTTGAATGGCAATTAATGAGCATTGGCAGAGTCTTGGGCTAAACCAAACTCCTGCCTACCTCCTAGGCCAAGGCAGAAAGTCATTTAATCCCCCCGCCCCCATATTAAGAGGCATTTGAGTTTCCTTCACCTGAAAGACATTTGAGAGGCAGGTTGGCTCTTCTGTGGGGGGATTTGCAGCGCTCCCTCCGCTGTTGCTTTTCCTTTCTTCTTCTCTTGAAAGTGCATCTTCCTTGAGGCTTCCTCAGCCCTTGACTGGCTTGTCATCAAACTCGGTCCCCGGCTGACATGCCTGGAGGATGCAGCCGTCCCAGCTGACAACTGCTTTGTTCCCATATGATGAATGGCTTTGTGGCCTAAGCCCTGCCATTGTCCACTTGGCCTGTGGCCCTCACTTCTGGCGATGCTTATCTCCCCACTGGAGATGCCCTCCCTTTAGCAAAGGTGACCACTGGCTGAGAGTCCATTACCTCCAGCCTATTGTACCTGTTCCAGAGAAGAACCCCCAGCACACAGGCGGGGGAAGGAGGGCTGGCATCCACTCAAGACGAGTGAGACTGAGCTGCCTTGTTTACCCAGGACTGTGTGGCATTCTGCTCTTATCTAGAAGGGGAAGGCAGATACGAAGCCTTCTTTTCCTTCGCCAAACAGTTGGCTGTATAGGCAGTGTGGAAGCACTCATGTAATTACTATTCTTTGGCTATCATGCGCCTATCTTGTAAATCAACAATCCATCACAGTCAGCTGGGCCTTACATTGTTCCGTAATTAACTGGACAAACACAAGAGCATTGTTACAGTGTCCCTTCTATACAGGGCAGACAAAGGCTCAGAGGAAGATCATCTCTCCCCCGCACCCCCAACCTTTTTCTATATTTTTCAATGCCTCCAGTGAGCCTGAGCCTCTGAAATGAGCATTCATTTGCAAACCCGCAATCAACACAGAAGAAGAGTCACCAGAGGAGAGCTGCTGAAAAGGATTTTAACCTCTCTCCCCCCCGCCACCCCACTGGCTGGAACATTTTCCCATGGGGATTTTTGTAAGTGTTGGCGCCTCGGTTGGTGTAATTGGATGTAACTCCAGTGGCTGCAGCGGAGCGATGCTGATTTACACCAGCTGAGGATCTTGAGGAAAGCTGAGATTTTTGGGGGAGTAGGAGGGCAACATTTTCCCCCCTCTAAGATTTTGATCCCCTTGGTCCAGGGCCTTTCTGTAACCCACATTGACTCAGGGTTGCACTCTGTCTCCCTTTACTAGTGAAGAGAGGTTGGTGAGCCTGCTCCAGCCTTTGGTTAGCAGATCTGCACCCTTTAGCTTGGAATAGAAGTTCACAACTTGAGACCTAAAGGTTATACGTGTGGTGCCTGCTGCTGACAGCCTAGCCAGGAACACAGTATTATACTTCCAGAGTCTGTTCAGACTCCATGTGAAAATACTTTATTTCCTCAGAACCTAAGGGGTATTTAGTAACCAGCAGATCTAAGACAACACTATGTATTTTTTTTAACATTGTCCTTTTGTTATCATAAAATAATTTCCAGCCCTCTGAGTGGTCTGGTGGTGACAGTATTTGGCATCATACTTATTGTGTCTGGAGTTAGGACCAAAAAGGCAGGGATGCCGTATCACCTAGTTGGCAGAACCAGGAGGAAAGATTTATTCCCCACTGTGGAGAGACAGCAGGAGGACTTGTACTGTTTTCAGGGAGCCAACAATGATTTCTGGGAATGAAGATGGTGTCTCCCTGCCTCTGGGTGTGCTGAGAGAAGATTCGCTACCGTAGTCTCAAGTGTGGAGAGATGGGATTTAAGGAGAATGTGGAGGGAAAGGAACAGGTTCCTTAATGAGTGGAGATACAAGTGAACCAATGAAGGGCCTACAGATTTGAATATCACCTGCACAGGAGTGAAACTGAGATGTAAAGAAAAGGGGTCCACAGATGGCACCTTGGGAGTCACCATAGTGATGATGGGGGTCTAGTGACAAAAGAGTCACTATTTCTAGTAAAAAAAAAAAAAAAAAAATGGAGGCATTTTGCTGTTCCAGTTTACTATATCCAACCTGAGACTCCTCACAGATGTGCTGGGCAACCCAGGAGGATGTCATGATGGATAGTCGCAAATAATCAGTACTGAGGTCAAAGATTAGGAGACCCAAAAGGAGTCCTGATCAGATGAAAGGAGATCTATGGCCACATGTAGATGGAAAGTTTCAGTGTTGTGAAAGGGGATCGAAGCAACACTAGAAATGATCAAAGAGGTGATTTTGAGAGAGATATGAGACCTCCTTTTCCAAGTTTTTTCTAAGTGAAAGAAAATTGGAGATGAGGCATTGGATGGTGAAACACTGAAGTTGGGGGTAAAGAATGAGGCAAGGCAAGAAGGGAATAGGACCAAAGCATAAAATATTGTCCTTTGTGGAAAGGATGATCAGTGAGGACACCAGACGTGACTAGAGGAAGGGAATAAGAATAACCCAGTCATAATGACAGGAGGTGGTAGATTGGCATGAAGTAAAATACACTGGAGATATTGTTGCAGACAGCATTCACTATATTATGAAAGAAACCAGTGAATTCCTAGCACTTGGAGTTAGGGAACCTGCAGGTGATAGCAGAGTAAGAAAACCTTTGGCGTTTTGAACATGTGGAGACAGGCTGAGAAGGCACCATCTGCCAGGGCTGGGTTAAGATGCGACTCAAGACACCAGTGACTATGCAGTCAGTCACACTGGCTTAATTTCGTGGCCAACACCAATGCAGCAGCAGAGCCACCACATGGGATGAGGCAGCGAGAAGACAAGTGTCCACTTTCCCAGTGCTGCAGCTGAGATCCAGTGTGGGTCTTTCACTATTGGTGACCTTTCATTGTATCCAGGGAGTGTCACAGAGTCTGATTATCCTCTCCCTTACCCTGGTGTCAGGTGGGAGTAAGTCAGTGGAAAGACACAAATGCAAAGCCAGTAGAAGATAGAGAGGACTGTGTTTAACACGTCCTCAGTTAAATGACAGCAACTTCCTTCAGGGACATCATGCCAGAGGCACTGGTTAGTTCTAACGTCCCTTCCCTATACCTACCTCACATTTTATCCCTTGTCTGACAACATGCTGTGCCCTATGTCTAAGCACCCAGGCAGAAGATGAGTAAAAATTGGTCACCTGGTAAGGAAGATCTTTACCAGTGCAGTTTGTGTTGACTGTTAATTCAAGTGGTTGTTTAACACAGGGGTGCATGCGAAAGGCGTTGGAGTACTGTGTACGTTTTGTTGTATGTGACTTTAGTTTAGGGGAAGATGAAGCTGGATGGATATTGCCTGCCATGTAGGTGGGTCCAGCTGGCAGCCCTGTAGCCTACTGTATGGCCCAGTGGATAAGGCTCTGGGCGGGGAGACCTGGATTTGAATGCTGCCTTTGCCACAAGCCTTGGACAGGTCACTTCACTGCTCCATGCCTTTGTTTTCCCTTCCACCCTTTGTCTCACCTAGGTAGATCAAGAGTTTTCAACCTTTTTTCATTTGCAGACCCCTAAAAATTTCACCTGGAGGTGTGGACCCCTTTGGAGATCTTAGACATACTCTGTGGACCCCCCGGAGTCCCGGGACCACTGGTTGAAAACCACTGTTCAACGGTAGTGATAACCTTTTGCAGACCCCTTCGACATGGTCTGCAGGCCCCCAGGAGTCCGTGGCCCCCAGTTGAAACCCCCTGGTTTAGACTGTGACTCACTCACTAGGTGTTTGTACAGCACCTGGCACAATGGAGCACTGATCTCTCTTGGAGTCTCTAGCCACTATTGTAATACAAATGATAATGCTGGGTGTAGACCTGCCATCCTCCTCCCCAGGTCTGAAAAAGAATCACAACTCTCCTGGCTTCATTTAATATTAAGTGCAAAGGACCAGACTGAGCTGCCAGGAACACCCCAGTAACCCCCATGGCTCTGAAGAGCAGAATTTGTCATGGAAGCTACAGAGCTGCTGTCCTCACTCTGTTAATATGAGAAGCGATGTGGTGACGCTTGGGCTGTTGGGATGAAATTTATGCTTTATATTTTGGTAGGCCAGGCCACGTAATAAAAAATAACATTGTTTATATAACCCCTGGTTCTTCAAGCCTCTCTGTGGCTCTGTCTTGGAGTTTCCTGAGCCATCTCATGAGCTGGAAACACAACCTGCCTGCTCCATGCAAACTCCAGAAGTGACCTTGCAATGACCTCTGAGCCACCGCATGCTCCCCTGAATGCCACCAGCATCCCGGTGACCTGGTCACCAGTATTAATATCCGAGCCCCTTGGATCTCCTCTCCGGAGGCCAGTGAAGCACGAGGTCTCTATGCTGTGCAGAGAAGAAGGGACTTTGCCACTTCACTACATCTGAATGGAAAGGGGAAGGCCCTTTTGTGTTTATTTTACAGACCCTTTTATTGACTTGATTTATAGCCTGAGGCCAAGAGTTAATTGTGGTCTAGTCAAGAAGAGGGCACCTGGGGAGAGGCGCTGCTGATAATGCCACCAGAGAGAAAACACATTTCTGCAGCGTGCTTTCAGGAAGGGCCATTAGTTACAAACACCAGCCCCTGCTTAGCAGCGTCAGCAACAGCAAAGCGAGAGCTCGGGGTGACTCTGGGCATGGACGCCTTGCGGTAGCCGTTCTACCTGCAGGACTGGCCGCAGCTCACTAGGTGTGGGGGAATGAGCAGAGGTCAGAGGTTAATAAAGAGAAGGTGCTTTTCCTTGGCATACCCTACATTAAAGCATCCCCTTTGCCCCCCTTACAGGTGAAACCTAGTCACCTGTATAACTGCTACTGTCATCACCCTCTCTAATGTAGGCCTGCTAAAGTCACTCCCAGAGCCTAAAAACAACTCATCTGTCAGCACGGGTACAGGCCCTCTCCAAAGGGAAAACCCCCAGCTCAGCTCATCTCCAGTGCCTGGCAGTCCTGGGAAACATCGGACAATGCTCATCTGCATCCAGAGGGGCTTTGTTTGGAGGCAGACAGGGTAGCAGGTCTCTTTGCCCAGCCCTGCCCTGCAGCAGCAGGGGCCTCTCTGGGTGGGGGGAGGAAACGACTTGGTCCTGGGTGTCTAGGTGTGATGCTCATTCCCTCAGTGTGCCGCCCTGTGTTACGGGGCAGGGGTGCGAGATCCCGCTGCCTGACCCATTGATGGGGTGGGCAGAGCTACTTTAGCTCGCTGCTGCAGGGGCTGCTCTCGCCCAGGTGCTCGAGGTGGCCAGGCAGAGTAGGCCTAGGCCTTCCCCTTCACCCCACCGCCACTCCTGCCTCGTTGGCAGCCGAAGGCCCACACCTTGTGTCCCCAGAGCACAGCCGTGGTGTGGGGGAAGTGCTCTCGGGGTCCCAAGGAGGAGTGCAGGGCCATGGCCAATCCTCTTCCTGTAGTGCCAGGCCTGTGGGGAGCGCACGCTGCTCCCAGTCACGAGGGTTAGCGGCGCCCCTGGTACGTGAGCTCCTCAGCCCCCGGCTGCTGGGGAGGCTCAGTGACGCTCACGCACACCCGCCTGTAGGTTACTGTGGCTTCGGCAGGGAAATGTCATGTAGAGCGGCCGTTCTGTGGCTCCTCCCCATGCTCTGGCAGGCCCTGCTTCCTCCTGGTCCCCCCCAGATCTTCACCACGTGGTCACGGCTCCCTCCTCCACGAGGCTTCTGGAGACCCTCCGGCCTTTGAGCTTGGTGGCAGAGTGGGGGAAGGGAGCATATAAACCTTTGATAAATAAACTCAAAGACTCTCTTCTCCCCACACCCCTGCCAACTTCCCAATCTTGTGACGTGTGACCGGCAGGTTTCATTTGTTCACTGCATGGGGTTGCTCCTGGGGTGCCCCCGGACAGTACAACTGAAAATAAATTGGAGGGAGTAAATAAAAGCAGAAGAATGAGCAGGTGCTTGAAGGGGCTGAACGAAGTGGGGCGTGAGAAGAGCTAAATTCCCTGCTGGTGTCGACTGGCAGAGCTGCACCAGCTCACACTAGGAGAGAATTTGCTCTAATATGTTTAGCTTGGGCTAATGAGCGGCACGGTAGCTAGGGTGACCAGACAGCAAGTGTGAAAAATCGGGACCGGGGGTGGGTGGTAATAGGAGCCTATATAAGAAAAAGACCCCAAAATCGGGACTGTCCCTATAAAATCAGGACATCTGGTCACCCTAGCGGTAGCCATGACGAAGATGGCTGGGATGGAGTGGCATTCTGTGTGGCTTCCCAAAAATGGGGCAGCAGCAGCAGCGTGCTCTGCAGAAGGGGAGCGCCAGTGGGAAGAGGAAGTTGGCTGGTGATCTGTGGCTGGCATGGCTTTCACTTATGCACCAGTATCGTAAAGTCCCAGACATGGCAGCCTGAGGATGGAAAGGAATTGACGGGGGGGGGAGGGGGGGGACTCAGATCAGACTCGCTTGCAATAAGATGAAAGTGAGGAAGAGAAGGCTAGACAGCAGAGTAACTTTCCTAGCGTGAAGGTCACTTAGACTGGGGAAGCATCTACCAAGGCTGGGGTAGTTCAGCCTTGGCAGGATGAAGCACTGGACCTGTTCTGTAGGTAGCAATCTACCCCCTGCAGGGGAAGGACTGGAGGCTCTAACAATTGTCTTCCCTCTCTTAACTCTGCATAGTCTGAAGAAAGATAGATCCTGTACCGCAGGCCAAGAAAAATACAGAAAACACGAGACCAGGGCCAGATTGTTTCCTAGTGAGAATGTGCTCCAGCAGGCATGGAAGGATGCAACGCTGAGCGTCCTGCACTCCCACTGAAGACAATGTGGACTGAGGATGCTACAAACCTTGCAGGGTCTGGCTGAGTCTGGCAATGACCCCAACACCTTCTAGTAAGAGAAGGCCAGAGGAGGTGAGCTGTCTGAATGGTGGCCCTTTTGCAATGGGGAAAGCTGAGACACCTGTGCAGTCCTGCCTTTTTCTGTTAGATTTGCCCTCCCAGTGGGTTAGGAAACCCCATCTCTGTCCTTCTGTGAACTGTTATCCAGAGATAGGTAGCCGGGAGGTTATTAAGCCTGTAGGATCTTCATAAGGAGTAACTTCTATGTTACTTTCCTTGTCCTGTCTGGGCTCCGTATTGAGCTGTTCAGACCAAGTCCCTTTCGGCGCCAGTAGAATCTGTCCTGATTTCAGGCAGCCAGACTGACTTCGTATTCCTAGGGCCTCCTTCTCATTTTCACTGATGGGCAGCATTCACCGACTGGCTCTGGCAGCTTAAAGGGGCTGTAACTTACCTTCCCACCCACTCTCAGGCCCCAGGCCACTGCCAGAGTCATGGAAAGGGGCCTTAATACAAATGAGAATCGGGCTCTAGAGACAGAACGTGCTTTATTGGTGACATTGCGAATTCCGATCAGTCAGAGCGCAGCAAGCGCCAAGCGCTGAGCTCGGCAGTTCCTTCCCCCACCCACCAGCCCTCTCCCTGCCTCCATGGAAAGGCCCCTTAGTGGCCAGCCGAATTATCTTTTGCAAAGAGCTTTCTTCCACTTCCTCCCCATTCAGTTTGTCAGCGGGCAGGGAAACAGCCCTGCCAGTTCGGGTGACATTTCCCACCCTGTCTGGCGGCTGATGGCACCAGCGCCCCCCTGGCTTCCTCTTCCACCCTAGAGCTAAAAATAGAGCGAGGTCAGCGATGGTGGCTGCATGAGGGCTCCCGACGGAGCTGAGCCCTCCCAAATTCTCGCCCCACTGATGGACTCGTTGGAGAGACATGATTATTTATTTATTATGCGTATTTCCGTCCCCACAGAGATGCTTTCTGGCTGTTGCTCTTGGGCTGGGAGACGTATTCCTTGCTGTGGGGCTGCCCTCATTCATCACTGGCTGACACCAGCAGGAAATAATTTGCCCTTCATTTCTCTTGTGCAATGAGCCTTTTTCTTTAATCAGCCCGGGTCCCTTATCTCGCCCCATCACCGTGGCCACTGCGCTGCTTGTTTTCACCTGGGCCTGAACATTGCTTGAACTTTTGGGACATTTACTTTGGCCCCTAATCAGATAATCCCTTCTCTTCCCTGTC
This sequence comes from Mauremys reevesii, assembly GCF_016161935.1. Classification (NCBI taxonomy): domain Eukaryota; kingdom Metazoa; phylum Chordata; order Testudines; family Geoemydidae; genus Mauremys; species Mauremys reevesii. The sequence continues at coordinate 16,777,432 of NC_052640.1, read as the reverse complement.
TGAACAAATCAAAGGTTGGGCTGCTTCCCCCTCAGGCCCCATGCCCATTGTAGAGCACGAATAAAGGGAGGCGGATACACTTCAGCCTGCGCTGACCGGGCCTGTTCACTGACCCACAGATGCTGACTGCTGGCTAGGAGCCTCGGGCTGCGCTTGCCCGCAGTGCGCCTTCGCTGTCACTAGAGGGGGGTGTGGTGGCAGGGGCGTCCTGCCTTGAGATACAGAAGGGGAAGTCTAAAGGGCTTCCAAGCATTTTCAATCTGACTGGGCTAAATCAGAGTGAGAAGGATGAGAGGCTGTGGGGCCCTGTGATGTCCTCCCCAGCCCCTTCCTCACAACAGCTAGAGCCAGGGAGGGACAGCGCTGGGGACACATATTTGGTACAGATGCAGCATGTGGTGGTGCTGAGTATGGTCCTCTGGAGCACAGGGCACTAGATCAGTGGCTCTCAACCTTTCCGGACGACTGTACCACTTTCAGGAGTCTGATTTGTCTTGCATACCCCCAAGTTTCACCTGACTTAAAACAACTTGCTTACAAAATTAGACATGAAAATACAAAAGTGTCTCAGCATATTACTGAAAAATGGCTTACGTTCTCATTTTTACCATATAATTATAACATAAATCAATTGAAATATAAATATTTGTACTTGCATTTCAGTGTATAGTATATAGATCAGTAAAAGCAAGTAGTATGACGTTTTAGTTTGCACTGACTTCACTAATGCTTTTTATGTAGCTTGTTGTAAAACTAGGCAAATATCTAGATCAGTTGATGTACCCCATGGAACACCTCTGTGTACCCCTGGAGTACACACCCCTGGTTGAGAATCACTGCATTAGACAGACATTGCATCATTTTCCAGCACTCTCTGGGCCTTTCCCCCTGCAGCCTGCCACCAGCTCGCAGAGTCTTCTATGACGCATAGCGTCCCAGATCCACATAACTTGGGAATTCAGTGTCGTGTCCTGATAAACAATGACTCCCAGACAGCAGTGTCAAGTCCCCACAGGTCGCAGTGAGTTAAGTGCCTTGGAAATGCCCAAGAGAGACTGGCTGAAAGTGGGGCTTAATGAGATGAATACAGTTCCCCATGGCTTACTAAAATAATGGCCATGTCCAAAGCATGAGGCATTAACGTCTTGTATTGGCAAAACTGGCAAGGACCTGTCTGGATCTACCCTACCTACCCCCTAAGGAATAGGAGTGAGCCATAAGCCTGGATCTGAAACCCTGGGAGCAGTTTGGACTCAGACTCTGATTGTATTGAATGAACAGTTGGGACTCAAATACCCTAGAGCTCTGGGAAGAGTAGCTTGTGCCCTCCCGTCTCTGTTAGAGAGCTCAGTAATTCTCAAGGCTGGGAATTTCGCTTCCTTAAGCCTCCTCCCACTGGCCAGCAGAGGGCACCATTAGCCTAAAAAGATTTAGTTTGAACAACATTTCTCTTTGCTGTTTTCATGGGAGGGTAGTCTACTCTCAGACTACCTCCTTCCTCACCACCTGAAACCAGATCTTCTCCATGCTGCTGAAGCTTTCCCTTCAAGGTCACCCACCTGAGTCCAGTCAAGGTTTTGGTGACCAAATCCAGTGGCTGTTCAGTAACTCCTGTGTGAAATAAGTTTGGGAATCTCAGTCTGTTGCCCAGTGGACAGAGGTCTGTACAAACTCCTCCACTACAGATAGTTGTTGGCAATCTCTGTGCAGGCCACAGAAAGTACATGCATAGAGACTGAATGATCCACCTCAGCAGGTGGTCCCGCTGAGTCATGGACTCGGTTGAATGGGAGGAGCATTACTGGGGAAGCTTACATAGCCGCTGGCTGTGTTGTACTTGTGCTTTAGATAGAGAGAGAAGCAAACGAAGAATCCGTTAGCATTATGTTGTCTAACTCAAAGTATCTGATCTTCATATTAATGCTTCCTACCTAACACTGCATGCATCTTCGCTCACCTCCTCCAATTTCCAGCCATGAAACTCACCTACTGCAGCTGGTTTCCCACCACTCTTCTCTGCCTCAGCGCTGTCTCCTGCTGCTTTACATCAAAACAGGTGGCAAAACAAAGAGCGTGCTACGCTTTCTCTGAAAGCTTGTGTTGTCTAAGAGGACTCTTTCTGTTGTCTCTCCAGCCCTTCTTTCCCCTGCATCATGACCTGTTGTCCCTACTTATTGGGTAAGCAGTTTGGTTTCATTGAGATGATAACCTCCTGGGGAAAGGAACTTGCCTTCTTTTTTGTTTGTGAAGCACCAAGCACACCGATGATATGGTATAAATAACGTGGTTCTGTACTATTAGCAGCATTAGAGATGAGTCCAAAACAGCCCTACATTTGTGGTTCTGGACCCTTTTATCCCTTGGGCCCATTTTCCAATGAGTATGTTTGGATATACCAGCTTGAATACAACTAGTGACTATATCAAGCACCTAGTGATGTACTGTCAGGGCCAGATTCCTATCTCCGTTTCATCAGTGTGAATCTGGAGTAATGCCACTGATTTCACCAGTTATTCCAGGTGCACACTGGATAACTGAGCTCAGGATCAGGCCTAATGGGTGTTTTATCTTTTGTTCCTTTGTGTTTTCTCTCTCACTTTTAACTGTCTCCACCTATTGGTTTTTCTAACTCCAGTTGGTCAGGGATGAGCAAAGCAAGTCAGATATAAGAATCTCTTCCTTGCTAGTGCATGCACACATGGACCCTTCACCCACAACTTGAACCAACGCTGCTGTGTTCATTTTTAGTTTTGTTTTTCTCAGTGCATTTCCTACTTGCAACCGTGAGCAAAAACAGAGGTAGTGGGAAAAGAGGCATGTTGTGTGTCTCTGTGGTCCAACCTGGAAATGTAGAGAGGTGAGGTCTGTTTAGGTGCTAAATTTTGCCATCTCTCTTCAGTCCTCCACACCATCCAGATATTTGGGACCTCCAAAGTGGTACTAATGCAATATACACCTCTACCCCGATATAATGCGACTCTATATAACACAAATTTGGATATAACATGGTAAAGCAGCACTCCCAGGGGGGTGGGGGGGAGCTGCACACTCCAGCGGATCAAACCAAGTTCGATAGAACGTGGTTTCACCTATAACGCAGTAAGATTTTTTGGCTCCTGAGGACAGTGTTATATTGAGGTAGAGGTGTAATTGACTTTAATGAGACCACTTGGCTGTGTCAAATGAGCAGGATGTAGCTTGATATGGGGAAAAAAAGACAAATTTGAACCTGTATTTAAGATGTTACAATATTGTTCAGTTTTCAAATGTAAATGAGTTGTGTGATACAATCTGTTATCAATGTATGGTATCTCAGTATCTGCATAATGCTTTGCCCAAGCCAGTATGGTAGCACTGTTTTGAATTTGTAGTTTTCCAAATGTACTTTAAATGTATATGCTGGGTATTTTAAGTCATTTCTGGAAAGATCATCTCCAGCAAGTGGTTTTTCTATCTCCAAAAGCAGCTGTGTTTCTGGAAATAATAAAGAGCCAGTGAGTTGGGATTTGTAGTTTTGCAATGCCATTATTGATAGTACTGTCTTCCTGGAAGCCGATCAAACCAGGAGTGAGGTTGGGAACAAACCCCGGGCGATTTAGGTTCTGGTAAGATGTACCCAGCCATGGGTAAATTCAGAGCATGTTACTCAAAATACTTTTCTTTGGGTCAGGAGAAGCTGGCAGAGATACTCAGATCTTCAACAGGGCACCTGACACAACTCTGGGTGCACCTTTCTTTACTTTCTTTATTTAGCAGGTTGTCCTTTTTCTTCATCTCTGGGATCCATTGTCCCAGATAAACCTTGATCCTCGATTGTTACTTTGTTAATTACTCTGTTACTCCACAAAAGTGTACTTAAAAGTATCCTGTGTATGGTGGGACATGGCATCGAGTTCTGTGCTTTGGATTTAGCTATGGGCAGAGCAGGTGAGCTCAGAGCTGATTTCTTCTTTCAGCGCCTGTTGTTCATCAGCATCTGGTCTATTGCTAGAACTGTTACAGAGAGAAACTGTTTCCATCTCCTGTGCAGGAATCAATGCTCAGATCTTGCTATTTCTCCTTCAAAGAAAATCTTTGTGTAAGAAAAGAGTCCTAAGGAACTGTATTTTCTCAAGTGGATCCCATTCCCCAGAGAAGCCAATGACATGAACATCAACGAGCCATCTTACTGGGGTTCCTGAATGATTTAAATGATGTTAAAGTGGGTCTCTGCCATACTAGGGGATATCTCCTGGGACAGAAATATCTCCCTAAAGATGTGGAGCTGTTAAAGAGGATTGTCTTTTGAACACCTATCATAGAACAGCCCTAATGTGTTAGCAGACGAACCTTAAAGCTCTGAGCCTTCCCCTACATCAGGATCAAGCCAAATGATCTTTACCTTCTGTGGAAACACACTTTGACTCAAGGTCGTAGGGAAAGGCCAAAGGGCGCTCTGATATGACCTCCGTCATTTTAAATGCCAAAAGGTTATCTTGATCTCATTACAGTTGCAAAAACTTGGAGTGTGGTTACCACTTTAACTTGGGGAGCTGAGAGGAATCCCCAAGGGAATGCAGTTAGACTGCTCTTGTAGGTGCCCCAATTCTGTACGGTTTTCACAACTGAACATGCTACTAGGCCAATTCACTGCAAGGGAGTGAAGGCAAGAATCTGGCTGTTGAGTGGTTTGCAGAAACTAGGATTCAAGAAGGGCAAATTCCAAGCCACCATCACCCGACGGTTTTTCTGAGGAGAGCTCCAGAGTTCCATGGACAGTCCCATCTTACAGTGGGTGTTGGAATCTTTATGCCCCCGTAATGGAGATGAGGATCTTGATCAGGACTCACCTTATCTTCTCGTCTGAGTGGATTCCCTGCCTGGTACCATCTTCCTCCAGGTTTTTCAGACCATAGGCACCAAGGAGGTTCTGAATAGAACAGCGTGAACATTGTCAGCTTCAGATAACAACGTTTTCAATGAGGAACGTTTTCATTGGTTTCCCTAGTCACACGGTTTTGCATGCCTTACATTGAGGCGGAGAGCTATGTACATTCATGTCTATTACACGCACTCACCTTCTCTTACACACACGCACACAAGTTAGGACAGTTTAATAAGATTCTTTATTGGACGGTGTAAATTTACAGAGGTGGCTGGTTTGGCTTCAGTCATGTGATCTCTAGGTGTTTGGCTCGTTGGCCGGATCTGCTCACTAAACTGTATTGTTAATTTTTGTTTAAAATCCTTTCGGAGAAATGAGCCTGAAACTATACCCGGCATCCAAACACCCTTCAGTTTTGAGGGATTCAGAGTCCAGATTCTAGATCCAAATTTGAGACGAGGCCCCTCCCTCTCTAATGGTTTGAACACTTTGGAACTTGTGGGTCAGGCTCATCTCTAGTTTTTAGGGGAGGCAGGGGCAAGATGCCTGCTCTATGGTCTACACTGCTCCCCAGAGCAGGTAAAGCGCTTGGATGTGTGGCACTCTGTGTCTGATAGCCACTGTCCCTGCACCTAGTCCTGCTGGGGATTCATGCGTGAGTCAGAGGTGCGGTGCTCCCAGTAGAGTCCTGTTACCAATGCCAGGGTAGCGGGGGCAGGAGCATGTAGGCTGATGCCATCAGCTTTTGTGCATCTGGTTCCTAGCTGCAGCAGGGGCAGTAGCTGGAGGCAGAGGGAGCCCGGCTGCTGGAGAGGATAGCACTAGCAAAAGCATGAGAATAGCACACAGGAACCAGTGAGGGTGGGGAGAGCGCTGTGGCTGAAAGGTGATGGAGGCTTAGGCTGAGCTGAGAGAGTGTGGTGCAGAGAGTTGGCCCTGGCCGCTGGGCAGCAATAATGCTTCCTGTCTTAGTCGAGGGTGGAAGGGTTTGAAGTTATGGTTCAATTTGGGTGCTTACCTGCATGTTAGCAGAGCCGCTGGAAGCTGCTCACTTGGGCAGACATCTCAGGCTTTCTCCTGGCATTGCCGTTGCTTCCTGCATCTGCTCAAGGTGGAAACACCACAAGCAGGGGCCTTACCTGTGCTATCTGACACTCCTGTTTTTGGCTGGAATCAGGGATTCCAGCAGAGGAAAAGGATGAAGAATGGGGCTGGGAAATGGAGGGGAAGGATTATAATTAGAATGGGGGCTTTAAATGGGCCAAGAGCTGGGAGCTAAGCAACATCGGTCCCAGGCCCAGAGCCATAAACATATTTAGGGGCCTAATTCCCATTGATTTCAACCTGGGCCTTAGAGATGAGAGAGGAGGAGCATGTCTGAGATGGGCCTGTGCCATAAAACTTGGGGATGGCCAGGCCCATCTCCCATGTAGGAAGGATGGCGGCTTTCATGAGAAGACTGAGAAGCAACTGGGCTCTTATGGGACCTTTACAAATGCCACCCCCCATGCTACTGCTAGTGTCTCCAGTGTTGGGTAGTGCTGTGGGTTTGTCTTCTGTCTTGGCGCTACATCCCTGCTCAGGGAGCTGTGTGCCCAGCCTCACACCGCTGACCGTAAGCCACGTTTGCTGTTAACTGCACCGCTAATATAATAACAGCGAGGAGCTCTGTGTTGCCTGGATGAGAGCTCTGTGCTAGCATGTGCCCTGGCTGCGGGCTCAGTGGGAGAAACTGGAGATGGAGGGACCCTTGGGGCCAGGATAAAGAGACGGGGAGACAGAGAGCATCCTCCTGTCAGTCCTGGGCTTTCCCATCAGTCATTGTGGCAGCAACAGGATCTGGCCTCCGCAGGGAATTAAACAAACTCCCTCTCTTTAGGGACTTGCTGATGGAAGCTGGTGGGAGGGCGGGAAGGAGGAAAACAACCTTAGTGCCCTTCCCTTTTCTCTGACACCAGCACGGCATGTTCAAGGGCTTTCTGTCTCAATGAGACCCCCAGCCCCTGAGCTCGCAGCTCGCTCCTGGGAAAAGCTGCTGCAAAACTGACTGAAAGAAGCCGCAACAACAACCTCCTTCAGCAGCAGCCCCTAGTGCTCCAGTAATGCTCCGGCGAGCCGAAGGGCCACTTGTCCCTCTCGGTTACCCATCGGCATGAGTAGGGTCATGCTGATGTAACTAAGGGAGGGGAATTTGGCCTGTTGTGTTTTGGGCCATTGCAGCAGAATACTGGGCAGAGATGTCTCGTAGTGATTGGAGCAGGACTCCTGGGTTCTAGTCCAGCTTGAGCCTCTCTCTAAAATAAGGATGGAGCCTGCTTGGGCGGACTAGAGGGAATCAGGTGGATGAATAGATCCCCCTCTCTTCCTGGCAGTGTTAGCACCACGAGTGCTTGGAGCGCAGTGACTCAGCTGCCATCCCTTCTGAGCTCTGACAAGTCCCTGGATGGCTTTCGGCTGACATGGAGTGGCTTTGCTTTCAGGGAAGCCCAAGGGAGCCTGTTGCTAATTAGAGACACAGCTAATGAAGCAGAAGGAAACAAAGAGCAGGAGCTTGTGTGTTTTGGGAAAGCTCAGCTTTGGTCACCCAGGACGACTGCTCCTCCCTCTCTAACCATTTGGAAAACAAACAAAAGGGGGAACCTTACATTTCAAAGCAATCCAAACACTGCCAAGCCCCAGAAAGACACCGGGGAGAGCTCCAGCCGTGGGATTTAGCACTGAAAGGAAAAAAGGATCTCCAGGTTTAATGAGACATGCCAGGATCTCTCTCAATCCCCAGTGCGTGTCTGCTTATCCATTAGCTTTTCATTTTTCTTTCTCCAGATAAACATTCTTGTTAAACTTTTCTGTAGGGGGCAGCAGGTGTGGAAATCGGAGCTGCCATCTTCTGCTCCCGTACCCCCTGGGACTTACAAAGACGTTTATTTCACTTTAAAGGATGTGGCCAACGGAATCTTCATCTTTTGAAAACCCTTTTTTTTTGGGTGGAGAGGGGTTAAAAACAGGACGTTTGTAACTGAAATCTCGTTTCTTTCTCTGTTGTTTTGGTTTGATCTCTGTCACGCCCTGCTTTGTTAGTGTAGGGTGTCTCACAAGAGTCGGGCAGCAAAAAAATAAACGCACGTGAACAAAATTACATGGACTTTGCAAACAGATAGTTCTGGTGGACAGGACCATTGTTTGGGCCAGTTGCTTTAAAGAGAGATGGGTGATCTGAGCACAGGACCAGGAACTCCTTCTAATTCCAGTCCTGATCCCCTTTGTGACCTTGAACCATCTCACTCAGGCCCTGATCCTGCAATGACTCTGCATGCACAGAGTTCCCCCTGGACAGAGCTCATTGCAGGACAGTGGCCTTAATCTCTTTCCTTGTCTATAAAGTAAATTGTATTCTTGCTTGCCTTATTGAAGTGTTCGGAGGAAAGGTTGAAAGAATTGGGCCTGTTTAGAGTGGAGAGGAGAAGGCTGACGGGGGACATAACAGTCTTCAAATATGTAAAAGGTTGTTATAAAGAGGATGGTGATCAACTGTTCTCCATGTCCACGGAGGGTAGGACAACAGAGATTTAGGTTAGGTATTAGAAAAACTTACTGACTCTGGGGTGGTTAAGCACTGGAACAAGTTACCTAGGGAGGTGGTGGAATCCCTGTCATTGGAGGTTTTTAAGAGCAGGTTAGACAAACACCTGTCAGTGATGGTTCTTAATCCTGCATCAGCACAGGGGCATGGACTACGTAAGTCCTCAAGGTCCCTTCCAGCACGACATTTCTATGATTAGCTAAGGTTTGCAAAGTGCTTAGGATAAGAAACATGGTGGTGATGCCACGTTTCGCAACAGTTGGTGTTTTCCTAAAGCCCCAACTCCTATAATCATGTATGTAAAGAGGTGAGAATCCCAGCTTACATTTAAAAAAAGAAAATTTCTGTCCCTCATGGTTGCAGAGAAAAGCTGGAAAACCAAGACCCTCTAGGGACCTCAAAACCCAAAGGCAAATTAAAAAACACTCCAACTATTATTTTTAAGCCAATCTCATGCTTTTGGGGCCTGACGTGTGATGTTGGATGCTTGAAGTTGGCAATAATGCATATACGCAGGAAATATTATTTTCAGTAGTGCCTGATGGGAATCTTTGCAAGCTGTTTTGTCTGGGTTGTTTTTGAAATCTGCTGGTGGTGTCTATTTTCTGCCTTTCTTTTGGAGGGAGAACAGTCTGGAGGTTAAGACGTGAGCTGGGAATTGGCTTCTATTCTTGCTCTGCCAAAGACTTCCTGAAAGACCTTCTTGCTACTCTGCTGTGATCAGTCTACAGCAAAACTCCCATTGAACTCCGAGGGAGCAGGAACAGGCCCTGAACTGCTACACGCCAGCTGTAAAATGAGATGAAAGATACTTTGCTGTTACCCTGGGACCACAGGTGCTGACAATTGTTTTTGCTGGTGGGTGCTCCTCTCGACCCCCTCGACCCCCGTGCAAGTGGTGGGCGGGACCTCAGCGGGAAGAGCGGGAGCAGGGGTGGAGCCTCAGGGTGGGCCATGGGCAGGGCCTCAGGGGAGGGGGAAGAGGCTGAGTGGGGTGGGGCCTTGAGGTGAAGTGCGGACAGGGCCTCAGGGAAGAGGGCGAGCGGGGGCGGGGCCTCAGGGTGGAGCACAGGCAGGACCTGGGGGGGGGGGGGGGGGAGAGGCTGAGCGGGGGTGGGGCCTTGGGGGTGGAGTGGCGGGCGGGACCACGGTTTGGGTGCCAGGGCTCACAAAAGATTAATCCGGCCCTGCGGGTGCTGAGCACCCACAGAGTCGATGCCTATGCCTGGGACATTGTGAGGCTTCGTTCATGCAGGTTTTGAAAGTACTTTGAAACTCCTTGGATAGAAGGGCCTGTCAAAGCACAGGGTGTTGATGTTCTGCCCACTTGCCCTCAAATGGGATCTAAGTTTCTCAAGAGTTCATCTGGTTTTGCTGCTTTTATCCCTGTTTGAAGCCACCTAATACCTTGCTTTTGTTACTGGAGTTTAGGGTGACCAGATGTCCCGATTTTATAGGGACAGACCCAATTTTTGGGTCTTTTTCTTATATAGGCTCCTATTACCCCCAACCCCCCGTCCTGATTTTTCACATTTGCTGTCTGGTCACCCTGCTGGAGTTTGTTGTTGTCAAAGAGCCTGTTCCAAGGATAACGGTGGCCAAAGGACTCCCACTGATTTCAGCGAGCTTTGCGTCGGGCCTCGAGTACTTATCAGGATGTAAAAAGCCAAAATGAAACACAGGGTTACAATGACCTCAAGCAAGGGACAAGCAGCAGGAGCAGATCAGCTCTTTCAGAAGCTAATACGATTAGTGCCTTTGAGAGGAGAGGCAACTACATGATCTACTGCAGAAGTAGCATATATTCCATGAAGCTTCAAGTGCTATTTATGAGCCCCTGGCAAGCATTTTGCTGATGAGTTACTGCAGAAAACCCTGCATCCCACAAAACTGTACTCAAGGCTTACATCTAATGAAAATGTTTAGTCCAGCTGGCACGCTCAGGCTGAGGGCCATTGCAGATGGCATCAGGTTTCTTTAACCTACTCAGAGCTTGAAAATGTGTCCTTGATTTCAGCCTCCAGGAACGTGGGCCTGGACTGCTTTGCCGTCTAATGGATCTTTTATTTGATCTGCTCATCCAAACACGCTGGGCATGTGCTTGGGTCACTCAGAGAAAGCTCAACCCCGCTCATGTTCTTACAGTGTAATCCCTTCATATTGATGTCTATATTGCAGCAGGTAACAAAATCCATGCAGATTCATGCCAGCAGCTGATCATCCCACACAAGCACGGTTCAGCTGGTGAGCTCTTTCCAGCATTAGGACTGCTTTGCCTAATCGCATACTGCAGAAGTATGAAATGCATAAATATGTCAGAATATAAATACTGCCTTGCAGCAGTTGTTCGTACATCGTGAACAGATGCAGCAGGAGACAGCAGTGTGGTTGAATCTCTGTAGGTTTAACTCGTGAATCAAAATCCGCAGGGACATCTTTGCTGGCTCAGGCCAGACAGTGTGCAGGGTACTTTTCAAGCCAGTCGCTGAGCAAAGGTATTTAGGAAAATAAAGGTAGGTAAATCATTGCTAATCTAGATTATGGTCGGACTGTTGCAAACCAATTGTTATTTACAAAATGCAAGGGGCCTATGAAGCTTCCACTGAAATCAATGGGGAGTCTTTCCACTGATCGAAATGAAATTTGGATTAGGCCCTGATTGCACTTAAATCCATTTCACAGGTTAATTTGTATTTGCCAAAGCTGTCTGGGGCAAGGGCTGTCTTGTTAGCTGTGTTTGTACAGCGTAGCAGGATGGAGAACCAGTCCTCACTGGAGCTGTTGGGCATTAACCGATGTGTATATTTATTAATAAAAATAATTAATGATTGAAGACATTGGTGGGGTAGAGACTAGAGGTAGGAAAGGACTATTCATCCCAGAAGTTGGCGCCATTTGAGGCAGATTTCTGAATGTGAAACATCCTGAGATGATTGTAAATGATTGTTGTGTCTTTGATTAGCGGCAGCCTGTGGGCCAAGCTTCTGCCTAACGGGAACTGGAGTGGTGGAGATGTTAATCCCAGAAAAAAAGGACTTTCTAGTGAAAACCCTCGGGGACGCTTCAATCAAGGTGAGTGATTGGGAGGTGGTATGTTCTAATAAATGGTGCTTGCTGGATTGTAAACAGCTGCAGTTTCTAGGGAGTAATTTTCGATTGACCTGCTAAACCATGCCCACGAATTTAGCGAGCGCAGATGTTTGCCCTGCCAAAATGTTACAGTTGCACATGCACTCTGCGCACACAGAGTAGATGTGCAACAAAGTATGAAGTTGCAACCAATCCCAGGACATTCATGAAAATGTGTCTTCTGAGGTCACTGCATCTTGTTCCCCCATCAAGAATGTGGAGAGAGATTGTCAGGTTCGTCTTACTTGAATCCTGAATCAGGCAGTTCTAATTATCCACAGTTTGTGTCTGATAATCACAGGGCATCTCTGATGCAAGGCCTCATAGGCATCTTTGTGCCAAGGCCTGAGATTTCTAAAGACAGAGCTCCCACCTAATCGCTTGCCAGAGGATTTTGGTAACATCCCTTTCCCATTCTATGCCATCAGATGGGATTCTAAACAGGGTTTTGATCCAAGGTCGCTGTGCAGGGGGGGCTCCAGGTACCAGCGCACCAAGCACATGCCTGGGGCAGCAAGCCGCGGGGGGTGGTGTGCTGGTTGCTGTGAGGGCGGCAGTCAGGCTGCCTTCAGTGGCATGCCTGTGGGACGTCCACCGGTCCCGTGGTTTCGGCGGTAATTTGGTGGCGGGTACGCCAAAGGTGCGGGACCGGCGGACCTCCCGCAGGCATGCCACCGAAAGCCGCCTGACTGCTGTGCTTGGGGCAGCAAAATACATAGAGCCGCCCCTGTCGCTGTGACCTGGACTGCAAACCTGAATGCATCTGTGTGTCCCCAGGATATCTCAGAGATCTGATCCCAGAGGCATCTTCACACCTCCCCCCTAAACGACAGCAGAATATCTGTGCTGTTTGCTCAGTTAAAACACACAGGTTTGGGGTGTGCTTGCAGCAGTAGATCACAAAGGATCCCTTAACAGATACTGAATGAGCTGTGTGTAATACCAGCTGCTGTCCAGAACCGTTACTCCCATTGCAATGTCCCATGACATTCTCTTTTAAATTGTGGCGTTTGTTGGGACAAGATGGACTGAGAGGTGAGTTATGTGTCAAGCCAAAATGATGGTGCCTAAAGGCATCAAAATCCAATATGTGCTGGAAAAGCCTCTGTACGTGGCTTCTGTGGCTGGTTATTAGAGCCCTCTATTGTAAGATGATGTATTGCGATGTAGGTATTGGTAGCTTAATTTACTAAGTTTTTATCATAATCCTATGGAGGCCATTTGCAAAATACAGGTCCTGGTTCTGATTTTATCTCTCTCCGAAGTTTGGGGGTGCTAGAATCTGTGTTCTGCTTTGGCCCATCTCTGGGTATCATTCCACTGGAATTCTTTCTTTTCCAAGAGCCTGGGGGAGAGGATTCGTGGCTTTTGAGGCCAGAGGATCATGTAGTCTGACCTCCTGTATAACATAGGCCATAGAATTTCACCCAGTGATTCCTCCATTGAGCCCATAACATCTGGCTGACGTAGAGCATATCTAGAGACATCCAGCCTTGATCTACAGATTCCGGGTGACAGAGAACCCACCACATCCCTTGGCAAAAGGAGATTATTCCAGTTTTATAGCTGATTGGTTGTGCCACTTCTTACTACTACCTGCTTAACAATAGAATATAGAAAAACTGGAGCAGCCCATCATTTTTTTTTTTTTTTGGCCACATGAAGCAATGTCTAAATATGCAGGAGTGACTTTGCATGTGCAGATTTTGCACACCGCCCTCTCCAACTGCAGTTATTTTGAACAGACTGGGGGAAGTTAGAGGCCTAACGCTCCAAGCAGTGACCCGGTTCACGTGTGCACAGCCGAGTCTTTGCAGATTTGAAGACTCTCACTCATCAAATCACAGACATAATTTAGAAGCTGCTTTTCAACGTTTGGCAGGCCAGCCACCAGCTATTTTCCCCCAGTGTATTCTAGTGTCAATAGCGGGTGTCACAGATCGCTGCGCTTTAAATGGCCGCTGTATGAAATGTTCTGAATGTCCTAGTGGTGTGGAGTGAGTCAGAGCTGACTGGAAACAAAATTCACTTGGTGGATTTTCTCCCAGAGGGGAGCTAGTAATTCCTGGTAAAGATCAAACCAAGTACAATTGGGTTGGTGTTGGCTGGCACATTGCTTTGCACTAAAAATCTCCCCTGGGAACAGTTGTAAGCTTAAACTCCAGAAGGCCTTTGCTTTGCATTGCGGGGGAGGGGGGGCCGGAAGGGCCCTCTCCCGTGGTGTTTGCACTCTTGAGAATTAATTACGGCAGATGCTCTGTGCGTGACATTCCACCTGGGCGCAGAGGGAACTGAAGTGTGCCACCATGTGAGAAAGACTTTGGTTGGAATCCCAGACTTAGTCTCTTAACTTCCCAAGGCAGATGCAGATCCGAAATTCCAGGGAGAAGATGGCTCTGACCACTCCAGGGGAGTTTTGTGAGTGGCTCTCAAAAGCAGTAGGTGCCCGACAGCACAGAGTGTGAATGACCTTCTGGTGTGATAGTATAACTCCTCCTTCAGCGAGCCAGGCACTTCCTGATGGTGAGCACAATCCAGATGTCCTTCGTATGGGACTAGCCGCACAGCGATCAAGCAAAGTACATGTTACCAGGACAATTGGGGTAGAAAGAATGGCAAAGACTCCAGAGTCTGGAGCACACTGGGAGGGTGACCAAAACCCAGGAACAGCTTTGAGGTGTTCTGGGGGGTGTGTGTGTGTGTGTTTGAGAGGAAGGTGGTGGGATGTGAGAGTTTGCCATCTATGGGATATAGACTAATTCTGCTCATTTACCTCTGCAATCCCTTCCTTGTACAAGGCATTCCTTCTCCCTGCTCCAGGGGGAAGCTCCGCAGGTTCCCAGATGGTTGCTCTTTGCATCCGTGTCCTGCAGGATGTAGCTTCACGGGTGCGCAAACCCCTGGCGTGGGGCCGGCCTTGCACTTCCACAGCCCCTGCCTGCTTGAGGAGAAGGGAATGGGGCATGAACACTGATCACCTGCAGGCTTGTGCTGTCGCTGGCCCACTGTGTGGCCAAAGAGCAGCTCTCTCTGCTATACTTGTGGGACTCCTTAAAGCAAGCTAATTGGACATCCTCCCTAGGAGACTCAAAGGCCCGCTGCTGTCATATCTTCTTTAGCAATTGAAAATTATCTAAAAAGCAGCTGTAAACTCTAAGAGCCACCAACTGAAAAGGGAGCCACACAGCAGGGCAGGCTCTTTCACCACTGCCAGCATGTGAGAGTCAATAACACCAGGTTGCACTGAGCTGATGTAATGACAATTGACAAGTCAATGAAACAGGAAGGGCGCAGTGAGCTATAGAAGGAGCTGGTGTCTGTGTTCCAAGGAGTTCAGGCTTTCCCGCCAGTGGCTGGTGCTGACATGTAGTTAATTAGGCTCTCAGGAGTGTCTAAGATAAACTCAGTAATTTAGATAAAGAGAGTAGGTTTGGGGTAAATTTCAGTTATAGCCTGTTTGGATCTCATTGTCTCCCAAGGAGCACCTGGGGTGACACAAACTTATTCCCTAATGGGGAATAAACTGCAAGATGCTTCTCAGTGTCTTTTTAACAAGCTCTACATTGGCAATTGGGGATCAATGTGGAGGGACGTGTAAAATGAGTTCCGGTAGGAGGATAAAAGGAGATGGGGTGACTAATGAACAGAATATCCTGTATGAACCTGGCATTGGTCCTGTTGATTTTATTTGACTAATTGCTCCCAGGGACATTTTTGCTACATTAGTGTATCAGCGAAAGAAGGGAGGTATTGCCTAGTGGCTGGAGCAGAGAACTGGGCAGTAGGAGATCCTGGTTCTCCTCTTGCTTCTTCCACTCACCTTCTATATGACAGTGAAGTCAATGGGAGATGCAGGTGGCTCAGCAACTCTGAAAGTCAGGCCTGAGCTGTCCTGAACTCGGCACCCAAAAAGAGAGAGAGACAAAATCAGAGGCCGCTTTTGAAAAATGTGTGCCTCATCTTCCAATCTACAACATCCTGCTCCTGTGGGCTGGTGGACAAGGCATTAGTGGAGCACCCCTCTCCCCTCCCCGCCCGCGGAGTCCTGGCAGTCAGGACCGAGCTAATGGATCCGAGTCCCAAGTGCCCTGGATCACCCTGGGCCTTGGCAGAGGGAATAGGAGTTTGATAAGTGGCAATCAGGGCCGGACCCAAAGCCTTGCCTTTGCAGCTGTCCACTCCTATTCAGCACTGCACGTGAGTGTGTGCTTTGCTTGTGCATTGACTTCAGTGGAGGGGGGTAGCCGTGTATTTAAATGCTTTGCTGAATCGAGTCCTAATGTGGAAGCTCTTATGATGTTCCATGTGGTTCTCAAGCACATGGTATAAACCCACCCAGCTGTGCGGGACGAGGACGCATGTTATAACATGCTTAGAATCATAAAGGGGGAAAGCGGATTTAAAATGTTGGTTTTACTTTTTTGCAGTACTGGCTAACAATCCAAATGGACCGAATCCCTTGTAATATCATCATAGCTGGGCTCTCTGCTGGGTCTCTAACATGTGCCCAAGCTGCCACTGCGGCAGCACTGCCCTTGCAAAGGGGATGTCAGGTTTGAGTGTTAATATACACGGAATAAAGGAACCTTGGTACTGAGCATTTACTAAATAAATATTCCCGGCAAACGACGCCGATGTGCAGGGGAGACCAAAGCACCTGGGATTCAAGCCTTTTTTGACATTGTTACGGGGACTTTCTTATGAAGAGAAGACCAGCATGAAGATGTCCGGTATCTTCTTGCTAGCCAATTGCTTCCTACTGTGCATTAAACGTGAATAACTCCCCCAGTTGCAACTCATTTATCTTCCTAGCCAAGGACAGGGTCTCTTCTCACAAAGCGGGTAACCCAAGCTCTCCGAGGGGGGAAAAAGATTGTGCCTGCCCTCCCAGGGGTGTGCTAAGGCGGGAAGGCACAAGGAGCTGTTCCTCCATATCCGTGTGTCTTTGTGCCTTCCTATAGGGACAGGCACAATTGCAGTCTCTCCTCTCGCCTGAGTACAGGCACGCTTTCCAGCCATCTGCCTTGCTCCTGGGTGCATGCCCTTGTTCCCCATGGCACTGGCCAGCCGCACAGGGCAATGTGTGCTGTACATACCCCGGGGTGGTGTAGTGGCTGCATTCGCTGTGCAAGCTGAGCAGCTCCAGGAGGCTCTGTCCTTCCTTAAAGACACAGTGTGGCCATATCACTGTCCTTCCTGTGGTATGTACCCAACTCTGCTGCTGACCTGGTGTGTGACTCTGGGCAAGTCACTTCAAATTTCTACGCCTCTGCTTCCATGCCAACCCTTTGAGGCCTCTAGGTGCTACGGTAACACAAGGACTAGATGAAGATAATGTAAAGTCCTCACTGTGGCCATAGCAAAGTTCTGTTTAAAACACGCTACTTCTTCCTCAATTGTTAGTTCTGAGCTAGTTCTGGTAGAGATTTTACAAGCCGTCTCCAGGTCCGTTCAAAATGACAAGGTATCTTTCACTTCCTGTCCTAAACTGTTGTGTAACGTTCCTGTGCATTGTTAAAGAGCTGCCACATTCCACCCCAGAAGTGGCTGTGTGTTAGTGGTGAAAAGCATCCCAGAAACTGTGAAATTTCGCCTTCTTTTTCTCAAGGTTATAATTTGCAAATGACCAGGAAAACACTCTTCCAATTGAAAACCACAACAAATTAACCTTCTGAAACCCCACTGAGGATGGGGGTGCCCGTCAGTGCATGGCCAATACGTGAGTCAGTGGCTGAACGTTGGGGTATTGGTGTGTCCTTGTTAATGACAGCCCTTCAGAATGGTGGGTTGTTGTTTGTATTGTTTTGCCTAGGAGCCCTAGACCTGGGCTAGGAGCCATTGTGTTAGGTGCTGTACAAACAGAACAAAATGACAGTCCCTGCCTCAAAGAGCTCCATTCTTCCTCCAGCTGCTGTGATCCAGCTGTCTAATCAATGGCATTTCTAAAGCACCTGTCACCTTGCAAGGCACTAGCTAGCTACTTAGGGATGCCTCTGAGAAGTCATCTTTTCTAAGGGCTTGATAATGGGGGATTTGCCATTTGCCTTTCCTGAGAGGAAGATCAAGCCCTGAGGAAGGTTCTTTAAGGATATGTCTACACAGCCTGTGGCCGTGAGCCTCCCAGCCTGGGGTGACAGACTCGGGCCAGCGCTCTCAAAGCTAGCTGTGTAGACAGCCCTTTGAAGGTGTGACTCAGGCGTGAGCTCGGGTGCTGAACCCACCTCCCTGCCTAGGCGTCACAGCCACATCCCAAAGTGCTCTTTACACAGCTAGTCTTTAAAGCCCTTAAGAGAGAAGTTTTTTTGCAGGGATTGGGTGATAAAGGTCATTGATCGTTTCAGTCTGTCCCGGGACCAAAAGCAATGGGTCCTGAGGCAAGGCAGTATTAAGAATCAAATTAGTGCTCTTCATTATGGTATTCCAAGAAGGCGTTGGTGATACTGACATTGACTGAGTGTAGCGATAGGCATTGGCTGCGTGTCTCCTGTCATAACGGGCATTGCATTATTCAGCTGATCGAGAATGTGGTTAGCTTTTCCTTAGCTGTATTCCCTTCAGTCGTGGTGTAAGACTGAATACACCAGCCAACCCTGATGTTTATTCTGTTGAGTGTATTTTACAAGCTTGGATACGGTGTTGCTGAGTGATGGGTAAATGGTCACCTCCCTTCCTCCTGCTGTTAGGAGCAAGCACTGAACCTCTGGCCTAGCCAGCCCAGCCTATAGTAAAATTAATGAGCTCAGAGTTGCAGTAGGACCACTGGATTGACCAGCCTATGTGATTGGCTGAGAGGAGCCACCAGGCCTGCTTTTAAGCTCAGCAGCATGTCACTGCCTGATCAGTGCGTCAGCCCACAGCTGTGAGTGCTCTTGCTCCTGTCCTGCGCCAGCCCTGTTGCTGATTCCAGCTCTGACCCTTGGCTCTGGTTCCTGACTCTGGCTCTGATCAGTGGCCCCAGTTTCTGGCCCCCTAGACAAGGCAAAGAGGAAGGAGAATTGTTCCCATTAACAGAGATGGGACTGAGGCTTAGAGAGATTAGGTGACTTGCCCAACATCACACAGGAAGTCGGTGACAGTGCTGAGAATTGAACCCGGGAGGCACCTTAACCACTGGACCATGCTGCCTCAAACAGCTTAAGTAGACAAGGGGCAGGAGAGGTGAAATGACTTGCCTAAAGTCACATGGCAGGTCAGTGACAGAGCCTAGAATCCAATGCACATCTCCTGAGTCTGTCTAGTCCCCTACCCATTGAGCATATAGCCTCTCAATAAACAATATTGGTTCGCACAGTGAAGCAGCCAGAGTGTTAATATGTATCAGCCCGGCTGGCCCTCACTAGCCTGCCAGTGCCAGCCTGTTATCCTGGGTTAATATTTGGCAATGTGTGTGTGAACCTGGCAGTCCTCTGACAGCCTGAAGCAATGGGGGACCCTTGGTCCTTATGGGGAAAAGGACACAGCATGGGAGAGGAAAACCCACAGGGATCTGGGGATGTAAAGACTCTATCCCATGCATCTGGCGAAGTGGGTATTCATTCACGAAAGCTTATACTCCAATATATCTGTTAGTCTATAAGGTGCCACAGGACTCTTCATTGCTTTATCCTAGGGGAGCAGTCCAGCTAGTGCTGAATGCAGGAACAGGGGCTGGGAACCTGCCAGGAGACAGCTCAGGACTTGCTAACATCTTACATTTTCCCCAGAGCGCCAAGTATCCATGTAGCAGGATGTGCCAGTTGAAGGTGGTGCTAACAGACATGGCTCATGGCTCTATGCACCTGTAACACACGGATGTGCAGCAGGATGTGTCTTTGTAAACTGGTTCACAGAATCAGGAAGTTTTGTTCCTTCTCCGTTGCCAAGGCCCAACCTTTTCCTCCCTTGCCTAGAGGGGGAAACTGCTCAGTGGAGATACGGCAAGATGGAACTGGAAGCTGGTTGGCCTGCTTTTATTGCTGAATCCAGACCCAGCAGATGGTGCTGAACTGGAAGAGCATAGAGGCAGTGGAAGGGAGATGAGGGTGTGCTGCCTCTGGGTAGATGTAATGCTCTGAATGGGCTTGGGGGTTCGTACATTTATGGAGTTAAACATCAGTGGAGATATACCTATCTCATAGAGCTGGAAGGGATGGGACCCTGAAAAGTCATCAAGTCCAGCAACCTGCCTTCACTAGGAGGACCAAGTACTGATTTTGCCCCAGATCCGTAAGTGGCCCCCTCAAGGGTTGAGCTCACAACCCTGGGTTTAGCAGGCCAATGCTCAAACCACTGAGCTATCTCTCCAAGATGTCCCATGTGCGAATCCCCACCTCTTCCAGCCCAGCCCTGACTGGGCCATAGACGTGTATTGACTAGCTGGCATTTGTACAGTGGATGTTGACAAGCGAGGCATGCTGGGCCAGATTCTGTGGTGAACTAGAGCTTGTGCATTGATATCAGCATGGAGAGTGGCCCCATGAAAACTCCCCAACTTCACTCTTGTTTTCTCCTTCCTTCTAAGCATCCCTGCCCAGCTGACCCCTGCTCCAGTTCCTCCTGGCTGAGCCCCCTGCAGTGAGGGCTGACACAGATGGTGCCTCCCCTGTTCATGCAGAGCTTTCTGGGCCCAGATCGTCAAGGGCAGCTTGGCACCTAAATACCGTTGAGTACCTAGACCCTAGCCTTCTCCTCTCCACCCATTGCACGGGGCCTGCATACCCCATCACAACTCTATCCTCATGACCCCCCTCAGGTCTTTTCCAGCCTCGGTAATGGACTACCACAACACCAGGAGTTCTTAGCCACCATCATGCTTTATTTTATCCCTTCAGCAGGCCACAGCCTGGAGAGTTAGTTACGTGCGATTTACAGTCACTAGCCAGTTTCCCTTACTTGCGTCTGGGCCAAGGCACAGAATTAGCAACAGCTATTTCTACCTTCATTCAGGCTCCCTTCTCTTCTCCCTACCGCATCCTTCCTGTCTGCTTCTGTAGTGCCAGTGCTGTGGGTATGCGCGTGTGGGGTAACTTTCACCTAACTGGCCTCTCACCTGTATCTCTCCTCAATTAACTGGCACCCTCAGCCAACTCTCTGCCTTTCAATCAGCTCCCAGTTGAGTATACAGGTGGGGATTGGAGTGACCGGGTGCTGAGTCAGCCCTGACTCAGCACGCCCCGTTACACTTACTAACCAGCCTTTTGAGAGGATCTACCATCACTCCCTTCTCCGCTGTGCTGGCAAATAATTGCCTGTCTGCTAGTAGCTGCACCTGGCTGAGCTCTTGTACGCATTTACACTCAAACCAGGGGTAATAAAACAGCAGGAAGGCTCAATCCAACGTGATCAGTCACACGACCCATCAGTACTGACGGCAAACAGCTTAGTCAATAAAAACCCTTGTACTTTGCTTGCCTCTTTGGCAGGTGGAGAACGGATTGGTTGCTATGGGTGAAGGTTCAAACCTTTTGCATTCTGCTAGGTGAGAAGTGCCCCCGGGGGCATGAACTTTTTGTTGGTTGCCTCTATGATTTTTGTTCAAGATTTACCTATTGCCGCCTCAGCCTGGAATAGTTCATCAAGGTCATGGTGGCACCAGAGGCGTCATGCCCCGCTTGCGGAGATAGACCCGGGCGAGCTCGGCTCGAGCTCGTGCGCTAGCCATGGAAGGGTAGCTGCAGTGGTACTCGTGGCAAGAGGGGCTAGCTGCCCAAGTGCCAGCTGAGATGCTAGGCACGTCCCCCGCTCACGTTGCTGTGGCTGCGCTCGAAGTTTAGCTAGTGCGGTGATGGGAATTACACCCTGCAGCTCGAAATGTCGACGGACCCTGTGAGAGAAGACAGGGAAGCCCATGAGAGGGCTCCAAAGCTACTTAAAGGGACAATACCCATTCCTATATGCTACAGCCACGTTCTATGATCCTGATCAAACCAAACTCCCATTGAAGTCAGAGGGAGTTCTGGTCTGTTAAGGCTAGGATCTAAGTGGCTAGGACAGTCCTGACTTGAGGCAGAATGCCTTCCTGTGTACTGCTTTGCAGTAGGATCTGATCTAAACCCCACTGAAATCAACGTGTGGCTTTCAATGGTGTTTGGATCAGAACTTAAGTCCTTATCAGAAGCGCCGCTGACTTTCCTCATCTTCTTTCTCCTTTTCTCTCTTGTGATATTCTATAGACCTGCTGATGACAACAATTGCTTAGAAAAAAAAATTGAAGTTTCTCATTGTGAAGTGCAGAGGAATCAGCTAGGGTTGGGCCGTGGTTTCTGTATTTTTTTTAAAAGGTAAAATATGTGTTAATTAACAAAGAAAAAAGCCCAGATAAACCTGGGCGTGAATTATAGCCCATTTCAAATTTCAACGTGTAGCATTTTGCATTCAATCTGGACAACCTGTAGCTTTCTTTAAATTGCATTTGAACATGAGTAAAAACAAAAAGAAAGAAACCAGGAGAGCAAGAGCCTGCAGGAAATTCCTCTACTGTAAACAAAATCGCCTTATGATTGATGCTAATGTACAGCCCCTTGTAAACACGTCTGTTTACTTGCAGGAAGCCAGAAAGAAACAACACTGGGCCCTGCAGATTTTATCTAGCTTTGCTTAAACACTTCTGGCTTCCAGTAGTCACTCTAGATAGAGCACAGGACTGACGACGGTTCACTGGAAAACTCCCATTTACTGTACTTAATATCTCTGCCAAATACTGTAGACGGGCAAAGCTGCATGGGAATAATTGATGATAATGTTTTGTGGCAAGCCTGGACCTCAGCGGTAACAGCTTCTTAATGATGGCTGTGAGGCATTGATGCTTTGCAAAGGGGCTCCAGTTCTCAACACATCTAATGAGGGAACGTTATGCCTATAAAAAATGCAGTAATAACACTGATCCAACACTGCTAAGTTCCAATAGGCTTCCACTGAGAATTCACTGCTGTACCAAGCACGGCTGCTGTTGCTGATGTTGATGGATATTGCGTTGATGGAAAATGGTATAATCGCTGTGGAGCTCTCAAAGAAAAATCAATCCAAATCCTGGAGTTGGAGGGTGAAATCCTAGCCCCAGTGAAGTCCAGGGCAGTTTAGCCATTGACTTCAGTGGGGACAGAATTTCACCCTGAGTAACTCTGAGGTGTCTGGATTTTTTAATTAGGGATTAAAGAGAAACTTCAAGGGATGTTTCATCTCTCTCCTGCAGAAGCGTACGTGCTCATAGGAGGACTAAATGTGAGGCTGGGAATGAATAGGGTATTGCTAGAGATGGGCAAAACTTGGGGATGTTTTTGGTTTTAGATTTACACAGTCTTGTGCATTTACATTTATTTTGCTGGTTGTTTACCACCCTTCTCCCAGGAGGTGAAAGTATTCAGCACTTGACTGTATGTGTTTGGAGCCATTCCTGAGGACTGTCCTTACAAGGCAGTCGGACAGGGCGATCTGGACAATTTGATAATCTGAGCTCATTCAAACAAAAGGGGTTTTAATTAAGTCAAATGCCTAATGTATACCTACAGGAGCATGGAACCGCAGGCATGGCTGCAGATGAGGGGACTGTATCCTGGAAAGCAGTGACTTGGAAAAGGAGTTAGGGGTCATAGTGAACAAGGAATTGAAATGAGCTCCCAGAGTGACACTGTTGCAAAAAGAGCTAATGTGATCCTTGGATGTATTAATACGGGAGTAACGAGTAGCAGTAGGGCAGTGATTTTACCTCTGTATGTGGCATTGGTGACGCTGATACTAGGATACTGCACATAGGCGCCAACTTCTTCTGACACCGGTAGGTGCTCGAATCCCTTCTGCCCCCTGCCCCGCCCCCTCCCGCCCCCATTCCAAACCCTTCCCCAAAGGCCCCGCCCCAACTCCGCCTCCTCCCTGCCCCTATTCGACTCCTTCCCCAAATCCCCGCCCTGGTCCCGCCTCCTCCCCTGAGCGTGCCACGTTCCCGCTCCTACCCCCTCCCTCCCAGAGCTTGCTACAGCTTTTTGGCGATGGATAGCGCTGAGAGGGAGGGAGGGAGGAGCAGAGATGCAGTACGCTCAGGGGAGGAGGCGGAGAAGGAGGAGGAGGAGGTGAGGTGAGGGGGCAGAGCGGGGTGGGGAGCTTGGCTGCCGGTGGATGCAGAGCACCCACTAATTTTTCCCCGTGGGTGCTCCAGCCCCGGAGCACCCACGGAGTCGGCACCTATGATACTGCATATAGTTCTGGTGTCCGTGTTTTATAAAAGATGGTGAAAAATCAGAGAGGGTGCAGAAAAGAGCCATGAAAACGATTCAGGGGCTGGAGGAAATGTCTGTTTACCAGTGAGAGACTTAAAGAGCTCAATCCGGTTAGCTTGTCAAAAGGAAACCTCAGAGGTGACTTGAGTATAGTGTCTAAGAACCTTCCTGGGGAGAAAATATCAAATACTACAGGGCTCTTTAATCTAGTGAAGAAAGGGTTGACAAGAACTGATGGCTGGAAGCTGAAGACACGCAAATTCAAACTGGAAATAGGGCAGACATTTTTTAACAGGCAGGGTGATTAATCGTTGGAAAAAACGATCTAAGGAAGGGGTGGATTGTCTTCAGATCAAGAATGGATGCCTTTCTGGAAAATAAGCTTCAGCCAAACACAAGTTATTGGGCTCAATACAGGAATAATGGTGAGATGTAATGGTCTGTGTTATACAGGAGGTCAGACTAGATGATCTAATGGTCCCTTCTGGCCTTAAACACTATGAATCTATGAAAAGTATTATTGACTATAAGGGAGTTTTGCCTGAATAAGAATTGCAGGACTGGTTTCTCTGGGGACCAATCCTGCAAACAATTAGTACTGGACGTAGTGCACTGAAATCAATGGGTGTGCGCATAGTGGAAAGTGCTACTCCCAGTATTGTTTGCAGGATTGGCCCATATTTTGTAAACTGCTTTGGCATGTAATGAATGATACATGTAATGAATGAAAAATCGTCTACTCCTATTTTCTATTTGTATGCGCACACAGATTCAGGATATTAAAGGGATATTGTTAGGTAGTTTAGGTCAAAAAACGAGTTTTACAATAGATGGTTTTACATAATATTAGAAATATAAATGTTTTCATGGCTTCGGTTGAAATGAAAACTGTTTATCCGGATGGAAACTTTCTCAGGACGTGTTTGCAGCATTGTGCTAGTGCATGAGAACCAGAATATACAACACTCATTTGCTTCCCTTGTCCAAGCTGAGTGAAATGGGAGGAAGGGGAAAGGCTCAATCCTGCAAGGTGCTGAGCTCTCTGACCCTGATCAAGCAAAGCACTCAAGCACATGTGTAACTTTCAGCACATGAGGAATCTGATTGACTTCAGTGGGATCACTCACATGCGTAATGTTAAGTACGCATATCAGAGTTTGCAGATTCAGTGTCTAGGATATTTATATTCCACTGACAGCTCATGTGGTGCCATAATCCTGATATAATAATGTCTGCTTGAGAGAGAGAGCGAGGTCATTCCCCTTGCTTTAATTCTTTTTTTTTTACCCTTGCTTCTCTTTAGTGTTCTGTAAGATACCCTGATACTCTACACAAATAAATGGCTTTGGAGATATTAGTCTGAGAGGCCACTTTTCCCCTTCTGTGCTGTTCTGGTAGCTGAGATGCATTTATTATTGCAGCTGGTCAAAACCTTTCCAATTTTTGAAAAAACGGATGAAAATGTTGCTGCTTTTTGACCAGCTGGTCAAATTATTTCAAAATTGCAAGAGTTCAATGAAAAACATTCAGCAGTTTTTAGCCAGCTTTCTGTATTTATTATTAATGTGTATTGCCATATTGCCTAAATACCTCAATCAGGGATCGAGGCCCCATTGTGCTAGGAGCTGTAATGAAAAGAGAGTTCTTGTCCCCCACAACATTTCAGTCTAAGAGATTGATGGTGCAAAGCTGGAGTGCTGAGCCCTCTAGGCCTGATCCAGCAACGCACCTAAGCACATGTTTAACGTTAAACGCCTAAGTAGTCCCCATTGACTCCAGTAGGCCTAATGCGTGAAGTTAAACACATGTTTAATTTATTTGCCGGATGGAGGCTAGAGTGCCCACCACCTTGCAGGATCAAGCTAGAAGCAATTTCTTGCTACCTGACACAACTGAATGTCTGGGTGCTCAATGTGATGCTTTTTATCGAGCAAAGCAGGACAAGGAGGCGAGAGGCCATAGCTCTGGTTTGGCCGCACTTGGAATAGCAGATTGAGTTCTGGACACATTTATAGTGTTCTATAAAGAATAACCTAACTGCAGGCTGAAGGGCGGTCAGAGAAGAGAAACAAAACAGGTTAGAGGCATTGGCTGATAAGAAAAGACTGAGAGCTAAATATGTACAGCTTGGCTAAATATAGGGTGACAAGATGTCCCGATTTTATAGGGACAGTACCGATATTTGGGGTTTTTTCTTATATAGGCTCCTATTACCCCCCACCCCGTCCCGATTTTTCACACTTGTTATCCGGTCACCCTAGCTAAATAGCAGAGGCCATAGCAGTCCTCTCCAGTTATTCACGGGGAAACACCATGGATGAAAGCCTGACCCAGCTGAAATCAATGGGAGTTTTGCCAGTGACTTCAGTGGGGCCAGGATTTAATTTAAAGGAGCGGAGAGAGGAATTTGGCACAATAGAGGGATAATGGGATGAAATGGGACAGGCTGACTATGAGGGACAACATTGGGTTGCACTCTCCTACCGCAGTGATGGACAAGGTTGAAAAGTACCTACGTAGATAGCTCTGTTAGCTGGTGGAATAATTATCCAGAGGTGGAGGCAGAAGACCCATTGCTTGCCATAGTTAAACTTACACATCAGGAAACATCGATAAATGTACTGAAGAGAAGCATTCTGCCAGGCAGGGGGCTGGACTAGGTGCACTAATAATAACACTTTTGCAGTGCTTTTCATCTGTTGATCTCAAAAAGCTTTACAAAGGAGGTATCACCTCTTCTGAGATTCAGAGTCAACTGCACCCTGTTGGGTGCAACATGTAGTGTTCTCTGTTCCTGAGTCAGTCAATGTAACCTTCTTTCTTATTTGATCCCACGGCCTTGTGGTGCGTTGGGATGCAGAGGTAGGACCAGGCACAGAATTTATACCAGACTGAGAACAAACATTGCCTCCTGTGGGTGGTTTTATGCCTGGGGGCCAATACCTCAACTCAGTGACTTGCTTGCCACCCTCTTTTTGTTTTTGATGGGAAAACAACCCAGAGGGCTATAAATCATGGCATGGTTCTCCCTTCCCCTTCTAGGAGCTAGAAGCCTGGGCGTATGCATGCAAAGAGAGAGAGCGAGAGGGAGACAACAGAATTATTTTCTCCTTAATAAATTTGACACAGAGTCTGGGAGTGTGTTTATAAAGCCCCAACAGAAAGTAGAGGAGGGTTTGTATCTTTGTTTTTTTAAAGTGCAAAATCAGGGCTGGTTTATTGGGCCGCGGGGACTGATCGCTGTGTAGAAGGCCACCCATCTGGAAAGCAGCTGATCATTGCTGAAACTTTCTTCCCAGGCTCCGGCCCTTTTTTGACAGGGTGCTGGGGTTTTATGAGAGGCTGACGGCAGGCCTTTTACAGACCATAACTCCTTGTCTCAACAAACGTTGCTATAAATTAGCAGGAGAAAGGACCAGAGGGGATTGTCCCAAACTGGCTTGTGGTCCCAAGCCCAAAGTCAGCAATTTTAACAGAATAATCCACAGTTTCTCAAACCAGTTGTGCCTGGAAACAGCTTTTTTTTGGGAGCATGAGAGAGTGGGAGGGAGTGGAGAGAAATGCAAAAGGAGGGGATTATTTTTTGACGGTGAAAATGTAGACTCTGCAAGTCTCCCTGTGGAATTTGCAGGGTTTATGAAGAAAGGTAGCAAGCTCATGGTTCTTCCAGTTTTTTCCTTTACCACATTGCCAACATTTTGGATGGACTTGGAATCAAGCCCTGGATTTGAGCACCCACAACCCTTGGGAGTGTCCAAGCTCTGGATCTGCATTTTGCAAAATGTGTCTATATATTTATAACCCAAAAATCAAATGAACCAAAATCAATGAATGTTACAGTGTTCAAATCGAATCGGAAAGGGATGGCTTGAGTCTATCTAATTAGCTAATAACCAGGCTGATACCGGGTTATTGTATCTTGTATCTTAGAGGGGTTCAGCAGATAAGTGGGTGAAACGTGTCTGGGAGAAAAGAGGCCCTTCCTGATGAACTGTGTGACCAATACATTGGAGAATTTGGGTCTGACTCCGCTCTTGTTCACATAGGGGAAAATCAGGAGTAAATCTATTGAAGTCAATGGAATTACACTGGTGTAAGCATGAAGGCCTTTTGGTCCCAGGAAGCTGGACAGTAGGTAAAGCATTTTGATTGATTGTTTGTTTGTTTATAGATTTTCCTTTTGACACATACTGTTAAACAGAGCTGGATGAAAAACTGGGGAAACAGTTTTTGTGGATTTCCCTCTCTCCTTTTTGTTGTTGAAATGTTAACAAAAAATGTTGTTGGGATTTTTGATCTCTTTCAGCCAGCATTGTTTTTTAAGAATTGTGAGCTGAAATAGAGAGGAAGTATGGTCCAATGGTTAGAGCATGAGCCTAGGACTCAGGAGACCCGGTTCAATTTCCTGCTCTGACACAGATATCCTGTGTGAACTTGGGCAAACACTTGGTCTCTCCCTGCTCCAGTTCCCAGCCTGTCAAATAGGGATAACAGCACTGCACTACCGCACAGAGGTGTTGGGAGGGTAAATACATTAACCATTGTGAGATGCTCAGAAACTATAATATGGGGGCTGTAGAATTAGACCCACAGACTTTTAAGGCCAGAAGGGACCATCATGATCATCTCGTCTGGATTTTCTGCACATTACACGTCACAGAACCTCCCTCCTGCAATAAGCCTGTTACCGCTGACTGAGTTACTGAAGTCCTCAAATCTTGACTGAAAGATTTCACCATACAGAGACTCCACCATTTACTTTAGTTCAGACCCATGCCCCATGCTGCAGAGGAAGGTGAAAACCCCTCAGGGTCTCTGCCATTCTGGCCCTGGGGAAAATTCCTTCCTGATCACAAACCTGACCTAAAATAGGCAGAAGTAGAGCATAACAAAGTGGTCTGACTGTGGAGAGGGAGGCTAAAAGCGCTCCTCCGTCTCCTTCACATAATTGGAGTGCAGAGCCCTGGCTGCGTGCTAATTTGCATTAGGGATGTTTGTACTGGTCTCATTACACTCATGCAAATCCTCAGCATAGATGCTCTGCACTGATGCAAAGCCAGGCTTTTTCCAGGGCGACCTCCCCAATTTGAAAGTGGAGTAAATCATCCTGCTACAAGTCCCGCAGTGACGCCTCCCCATGACCTCTACACTGGGCCTTTGCTCTGATGGAGATACACCATTTCAAAAAACCCCTGAGGTAGACAAGCTCCCGGTCCTGAGACAAAGACAGCAGATGGAGGTGCTTATAGATTAGAAGTTGTAACGTCCTTCTAGATAGACCCAGGGTTCCCAAACTACTCTGCTGCATATTAAAGGGATGTTGGCGTAGTTGGCAGGCCACAAATTTTGTGTTTGTTAAAAAAATTTCCCCAAGGTAAATACCTCAGAACACGCCTTTTTACTGGGGGGCGGGCAACAATATACAACCAATAGCCCAGCACTGATCAAACCGGTGTGGGTGTGTCCGCATGATGAATGGTTAAAAACTTAGGGAAGACAGATGTTTAAGTTTCAAACTTCTGAGGGATTATTGTAGCTGGTGGAGGGGTACGAAAGGATTTTAAAATACCCTTTAAACTGGTCTTTAATAGTAAATGGACCTTCCGTAACTGCAAATAGTTTTTTTTTGTTAGCTTTGGTTAAGAGCAGGCCTACATTTTATTGAAATAATATAGATGTGGCCCTGCAAAGGGAGTCAATATTGTTGTTCTGTCTTGTAGGCCAGAGTTGCAGCCCTACTAAATACCCAAGCAGTGTTTTGAAGCGAGCAGGGTGAGTAATTTTCAGTGAAAACGGTTTTTGTCAAAGTTTGCTTGTTTTGCGACCCCTAAAAATGCTCGTGAAACAGAAACAATTGTGTTCGTTTTTTGTGTTCACTTTTCTCAGAGGAAGGATGGATGTAAAATATTGTGTTTGGGGTCACTGTGAAAATTGGCTATAGTAAATTTTGGTGGTCAGCTTTCACATTTCCTAAGAGGCTGGTTGACTGTGACTCGTCACAATCTCATGGTATTGATTCTGCTTTCCTGGTTGGCTGAGGCTACTTCATGTGGTCAGGAGGGTTAACAGAGCCATTTTGACTTCTTCTCTTGGAGGGAGTGGCTGCATTTTAGGTGTGGTCCCCGAGCCAGCTGGATAAACTACCAGCGGCAGCCTCAGGAAGTGGCTCTTTGCTGGAGAATGGGAGAGGGCTTAGCACCCTTTCCACCTGTACACCGGCTTCGGGTCTACTTGGAAACTCCCCACGAGGACACCAGAGGAGAGAGAAAACCAGCCTCCAAAGATGCCAGAAGAGGTCACTGATCCTTCCCTGCAAGAAGACAACACCAGGTAGGGCAGGGAGGAGGGGTGGGGGGAGATTCATGGGGGTGAGCAAAGGGCAGCATGGCCTGGTGGGATCCTGCACAGCTCCGATAAACACTTGAACCCTGAACCTTTGAGACTTCCCAGTCATTAGATCTAGTCCTTGGCTGTACTGAGATGGGTTTAGAATGTGCTTTTCCCACTTAAGCTGTCTACTGCACGGTGAGCTGGGTTTGTTGCTTGGACACGCCAATGGGCTGTGCGTGTTTTTATTCTGTTCCCCTTGGAGCCGTCGTGTATAAATCAGGCAGGCTCTGGGCACTGCATGGGATCCTGGTGGGAAACGCGCCGGCTTCTCTGTTGCCCCAGCTATAACAATAGCCATTATATCCTTAACCCAAACTTGCTCTGGGGGGCCTACATTCCAGTGTAATAACAACACATAGCCCTTACCAAGGTTTAAAGCCAGCACTCTGCTTTGGTTGGCATGTGCAGGAGGCGGGACAGAGCTCCCTGGTTCATCTGGGGATGGTACCAGAGTGATTATATCCCTGGCTCCTTCTGTCCTCCCCTGATCTCCCGTGCGTCTCTGGATGTCTGTTCTTCATGTATTATAAACGCGGGGGACTCGGTGTGTTGCGCCGTAGCTCTCATGCGCTCCCCTCCACAAGCTGCAGTCAGCAGAGCGGTTGGGCATAGTAACTTGGCGCAAACACAGAGTGTATGGAAATTTGCAGTATTTTGGACGAGAAGTCAATTGCTCAGGTTACGCGTGGGAATGTTTTGGGCTCTCAGACTACCACAGAAAATGGCAGGTGAAAAACTTAGCACAAAATTCCAGAAAAAAAAAATCTTCCCCCAGCTTCCCCCAGCCTTCACGTTTACAGGAGCTGCCAACCCCCCCGGGAGTAGAAGTTGCCTACTGCTCTCTGCCTTGCGAGGCTGAAAGGTAAAGTGAAAAGGAAGGGAGCTGTTTGAGATCCCAAATCATACTGTATGGAAACATTAAAAAAAGTATTTAAAAACAAAATAGTTGAGAGAATCATTTCTGCTGCTCCTTACAATACGTGCCAAGACTCTGCTTTTCTCTGACAAACATTAATCACACCTCTAATATGACTGGGCCTGATCCATCCCTTATTAAAAGCAAAGGAAAGATTGCCTATTGAAAACTGCCACTCAGTTGGACTGGGCTCGTTGAAATCAGTGATGATCCTCCCACATAGCACAACTTGCAGGATCAGGGCTGTAGACTGTAAACTCCTTGGGGCAGGGACTGTTTATGTGCAGTGTAGAGCATTGAATGCATCTGTCAGCACTTCACAAATAATGAATAAGACCAGTGTAAGGCAAAATCTCTCCACTCAGCCTTGGGTGTTTCTGATCTCAAGTGCTGAAAGAAACACAGAGAGCCCTGAGCTCTCAGGACTTGGCAGGTGAGTAGAAGGAAAAATCATTTCACTTCCCCTTTAAATTCAGGCATAATTTGCATTTGTTGGGCAGGGTGAAGTATTTGAGCTCTTGATTTTCCTTTATTATTTTTAGGAAACCTTCTTGGGATGTGTGGTGTGAAAACACTTTTGATATGTGCTAAGGATTTGTTTGAATTTCTCCTTTCATCTGTTTTCGACTGCAAACCAGACTAATTGCAATGAGATTCTCTATGGCAAAAGTAATAATAATAATAATGATAAATATTACAGGAGAAAAATAATACTATGGGAAGTAAGAGTTTGGAAGTTCGCTCTCTGTACACTAGCTGTAAAAGCAGGCACTGAACAGGTTTTACAATGATATATTATGGGAGGTAGAGAAGCTCAGAAATCATCATGGTAACAGGATTTAACTGATACTATCAAATTTCTGAAGCTCTCAAATTTGACCTGTTTTTTGGGCCTGATTTTCATTGACATAAAGGCTCCTTTAAACCACTCAGGTATTACATAGACCCCTACTTCATGGCTCCCTTTATCTTCCAGAGTGGTGCAAAGTGGTTTTAGGGTTTGGAGAGCTCCTGTAATTCTTTGTGTGTGATTTTAAAAACAATTCAAACAAATCCCCCTTTTTAAAGAAAAATTACAGAGTGCTGCACTACTGGAAGTACTTCCCGGTCATCCCAAACACAATCAGGTGCAAAGAACACTGTGCAGAGAATTAATGAACAGCCCTAAAATGACCAATCGATGTCTGTACTCATTAAAGGAAAACCTGTAGTTAAGAAAAAGATTTAGTTTTCAAATGTTCAAGAGCTGATAAGTCTTTGGGGTAGAAGGAAGCTATACCAGTTTAGTACCAGATCCAGCAAAGCACTTCTGCATGTTCTTAACTTTAAGCAAGGGAGCAGTCCTCGGAAGTCCAGGGGCCTATCGAAAGCTTAAAGTTTAACGTGTGTGTAAGGTTTTGCAGGGAAAAGGTTTTTAGGAAAAAAATCCCTTGGTGGGATTTTTACTCCGTATGCCCAATAAGGGTTTTCTTCCTTCTTCGTCAGCCTTGCTCCTCCTCTCCCTCTCTGTCATTTTTAGGATGGGGTTGGTGGTGCCATGTTTCCACGTTCACAGGCTTGTCACGAGTTAGGCCATGTCTATCGTACAGTGCTGCAGCTGTATCAGTACAGCTGTGACATTGCTGAACATCTGATGAAGATGTTCTATGTTGATGGGAGAGAGCTCTCCTGTTGGCATAAAAAACCCACCTCCGCAAGCGGCAGAAGCTATGTTGGTGGGAGAAGCTCATAGCGCTGACTGGCTTATGCCAGTGTAATTTACGTCACTCAGAGAAGTGGAATAGTCACACTCCTGAGCAACATAAGTTTTGTCGGCATAGGCTGTTGTGTAGACATAGCCGTATTCTTTTATTTAAACTAGTCAGCCTGTTATCTTACACCTGGGACTTTGATTCAAGTGCTTGATCAACCAGAACATGAAAGAAACATATTGTTTCTCTCCGGACGATTGTACCAACAACAACAAAAAAGGGACTTGGGTTAAAAAAAATCAATTTTGATTAGATCCAAGAGTTTCTTTATCCGTGTCTACAGAGATAAAGATGAAGGAAGTAAAAGACGAGCCCGTTTAGGAACATGTTATTTTGCTATGATCTACCCCATGATTAATGAGTTGGAAAATGCTTGTAACATAGAGATAAGCTATCATAATGCACAGCTTGTGTAGTATACGCATGTGTGAAACGTAGGCATGGAATGTAAACACCACATTGTGTATGTTTGTATCAATGACATGAAACAGGCATTGATCCTGGTTCTGCTGCTCACAGAGCTCCTGCTTCGCACTGAAGTCTAAAATTCCCATTTATTTCGGTGGGAGCAGAGTAAGCCCAGAGTTTTGTTTTTTGCTTATTTTTCCAGAGAGACCCAGTCAACCTACAGTATTTGGGCTTTCTTTGTTATGAGATCTAGCTGAGCTGTTTCTATGGCATCTATCACAGAGTATCTAAGAGCTGTACAACAACTGAAAATAGCATTGACCATGCCCCAAATGGCAGTATTTGAACTGTCTCCCTTGTTCCCAGTGTAAATATGTGAGTATTCTTGGTTTTGTTTCCTCTTCTTCTTAGCAGTTGCCTGTGGATGTAGGTTCTTCAGCATTTTGTGCTCATCTGCGACAGACACACTGTTCTCAAACATGTGTTGACATCAGTGGTGTAGCTGTTGAGCGAAGCAGCAAGGAAATTGAAATGGCGTGTTAATTTCAAAGTCCTTTGTCAGCATGCAGGAAGGGGACAAAGTTTGCCGAATGAAAAGTGACAGAATTAGCAGGGACAGATCTCATTGTTTAGAACTTCCAAGATTCCAAATAAGAAAGAAACAAGCAGGTTTTCAAAAGTATAAGAAGCCCTTAAATAGTGTCTCTTGAATACAGATGTCTGTCCTGTATTTTCTATTGTCTGAGAACGGGGCCAGTGCAACCATTTAGGCGACCGCGGGCGCTGGGATTTGGGGGGTGCCATTTTCTTCGGCAGCGACCGTGGCGGCTGGCTCTTCGGCTGCCCCGGTCGCCGCCGGCATTTAGGTGGAGGGATCTGGGGCAGAGGAGTGCGGAGAGGGCCACCTGCAGCAAAGAAGGGGGGGCAGCACACAGGGGAACTCCCCGCCCCAGCTCACCCCTGCCCTGCCTCCTCCCCGAGCACGCCGTGGCTGCTTCACTTCTCCCGCCTTCCAGACTTGCAGCGCCTAAGCCGATTGGCGCCGCAAGCCTGGGAGGCGGGAGAAGTGAAGGAGCTCACCCCTGCTCCGCCTCCTCCCCGAGCACGCCGCAAGGGAGGCACCCCAGGGCAGAGGGGGGTAGCTGCCGTGGGGGGGGAGGCACCTCAGAGGGGGGCGGAGCGCAAGGTGGAAGTTTCGCCTAGGGCGCAAAACATCCTTGCACCGGCCCTGTCTGAGAAATGTAACGTTACAACTGCTCTCCTTCGACCAAATTAAGAATCCAGCGGCCCGTTCTTTCCCGTATGTGATGTTATTGCATTTTTTATCCTTTTCACGTTGCCTCTTACCGGTCTGTCCTTTTCAAACCCTCAAGTTACAAGAACAACCCCTGCTCCACACACTGCAGAGAGATGGGCCTGAACTTCAGCCGCTGTATCCAGATGTGAACGCTCCCAGTGCTCAGGGTGCTTTGGATCTGTGGTTTTGGTTTGGACCTGCCTCTGGCTTTATCAGAACTACAAAACTCCCTACTGTAAAATTCCATTCCAACTTTCACAGAAAATAAAAGTTCTACAGATGGGCCTACAAAAGCATCATAGTGAGCTGAACCCTCAACATTATGGCTACCTCGGTGTTTTTATGTTCGGACTCCAACCCTCTTCCTAAAGACCTCTGTCAGGTCCTGTGTCCTAATAGCCAGGTGAGCTCCTCCTGCTGGAAGTTGCACTCTTCCTTTAATGTAAGTACTAATCAGTGAATGATAGGAAATAATCCTGCATTGGCAGGGAGCTGGACTAGATGATCTAACAGGTCCTTTCTGTCTCTCGTTGCTCTGAAGCTGTGATACTGCTAGATCGGAATGTATGGAAAGAGCCCAGAACCAGTTACGGGAGAATAAAATTGCTTTGTTTGTTCTGGAGATACGCTGAAGTACGAAACATTTACAAAGTCACCAGTGATATATGTACTGTAAAACAAAGTCATTTAGTGGCATGATACATGTGACTACATTCAAAATCCTTTCTGACCTGTTTCCTTTTCCACTCTCATTGTTGACCTTGGCTGCTTGTTTAGCTCAGTGGATTAGGATAAATTTAGGAATGGGTTGTTTGGTTCTCATCCTTTCCTCAGAAAAGAGCTGACTAATTGACAGCCGTTTGCACAGCACTCTGAAGACAGCAGATAGTATCTTCTTGGACATGTGTAAATCAGAGGGATTCCAGAGATGCATTAGTGCCACATGAGGTGCAGGTGCACCAAACCTTCCGGGTTCTTCCACTGAGCACCAGGGCCTCCCTGTTCTGAAAGAGAGGTGATCAAGAAGAAATGTAATTACACTGTGCACACATAGCTGTAGAAAGGATATTCAGTTCAAGTGAACTTCCAGCATCCACTGTTCATGGCTTTTTGCCTTGATTCTCAGGAAGAAACTGTGTATGTCAAACTCATTAGCCTGAAAATATGGCAAGTGACCCAAAGACATGCAGGCTTTGCCTTCACAAAATTATTGTAAATATAGTTGTTGAGTACAGGTTCAATCAAAGCTAGTTGATCCATACTTAGTTTATCTGTAGCTCTGGATATATCTGTCTGCAAGATTTAAGTGGGTGATAGCTGCATGTGTGGTAGTGATAGATACTCAAGAGAAAAGGTTCATTAGGATACAGTTGGTGGGAGTCATGACTTGGCAAGGACTATGGGATTGGGTCCATGGTTTCCAAGGATCCCATGCTCCCCTCTGCATCTGAGCCTGCAGGTGTGTTACATTATTTCCTCCTCCTATGTCCTAGATACACTAGCCCATAAAGTACTCAACATCTTCCAGAGGTTAAACTCATGCGAGCAGCAAGTGCATCTTTATAATGGCAACCTGGCAAACTGCAGCACATGCCAATGAAAAGCTAATTGCTAAGGATCTCTGGCAGGCTAGGAAGTGAGCTTCAGAAACACGTCATTGCATCGTAAGCTGTTTGACATCAGGCATTCAAAGAAAAGCAGGAAAGTCATCCACTGCCCCAGTGGCCTGAATAAATATCTCAGGAGTTGGACAATGGCTGGCCCACTCTGACTTAGGTTAAGTGACTTGCAAGGTGTCACTTCCCCTTTTTCGACTCGGACAGGTGTCCCAGCTTTCAGATGCTGAAAATGCTCGAGGGCCCTCTGCCTAAGACAGGTGGGATCATGAGAACCTCCACTGTGAGAAGTGTTAGCGCTCAGGTGGTGGGCCGGAAAAGGTTAGAGAAAATAGCCTGAGACCTGCTGCAGGCTGGGATTTCAGTTACTGCACTAGTACAAAACCTGTGTGGAGAAACAGAATAGTTTGTACTGGTACAATTTGCCTGGGTTTCAAGAAGGGCAAAGTGCCCTGGCGCAGATTGCACTGCTTTGGGGTAAATCGTGTTTGCACTAATGCAGGCTCCCTTGGTGTCTGAGATCCCCGTGGCCACAAGGCCTGGATTCTAAAAGGAGCCTCCATGTAGGATGGCAGGCTGTGACTCCTTCTGTCGGAAATGCAAGGGAGAAGCCAGACCGACTTCACACTCTCCTTGTTTATCTTAATGGCTGTCTGGTAGGTGAAGTGCAATTACAGAGGGCACTTCTATCTGCAGGGCTTTCCTAGGGGCTGAAAGAACATCAGTCTTCAGCAGCAGAGCCTGAATCCTTCCCATCCTGCTGGCAGATTGATAAGGAGGGAATTTCTTCCTCTGCAGCTAAGTGCTACCCTGATTTACTACAGCTCCTCCTTAAGCACTTCCGGAGGTCAAAGGGCTGCAGACATTAGTCCATAATGGCAGACCTGAGGTCATTTATAACCAATATGAATAGGTGTAATGCCTTGCTGCGAAGCCATAAGTAAATAAACCTGCCCCCCTCCCCCGACTCACTTTGTAAAAACCTCTAAATGTGATGCAGAGCCGAGCAGAAGATGGAAGAATAACTGATGGTTCCCATTGAAAGAAATATATTACCCAATAGCTTGTGAGACAAGTGTGTTTATCTATTATTCTTATTGTATAGAACCGTGTAATTCAAGGCCTGAATTCCCTGGAGTGTGATGAGTGTGGAGACTGAGTGTTGCAATGCAATAGTACCCAGATGGATTTCCTTGGTTCTCATTGTTAAGGATTTGCTAGTATTTATAATAGAAGATTAGAATTTTCCTAGCTACATATTTTGGTTTTAATCCACATTCTTAAAAGGGCAGATTTACAAAAGCAGCATGTTGTAATGGCACTAATGTGGTGTCACAGTAGTTGTGATCGAGCTTTTTGTGTTGGCCCTGGTCACTTTCAGAAACAGTAAATTATACCAGCTGGTAGTGATTGCGGTGAGAACAGGCCCACCAGTGCTCGGACAGGCAAAACTCCCCCTGGAGTTAAATGAAGGATTGCGAGACTGAGCCCCATCAGCAGTGAAGCAAAGTGGTATGTCATACACTACCATGTGAATGTATGCAGGGGCTAACCCTGGTCCCACTGAAATCAACAGCAGAACTCCCAAGCAAAAGAGATCGCTGCTAGCCTCAGCGGCTGCACAGCAGCATTGAAATGTGGCACAAAGACCCCAAATGAGGGCTGGACAAACTAAAGCAGACTTTGTAGAAATCACACTAGACTCTTCAAGAGTGTCAGAGAGAATGACAGCCATTATTATGAGTGATTATTGGTATTATCTCTGTTGTTCGATCCACTCAGGGATGGATTTAAGGGCAGGTGACTGCCTGGGGTGCTGGACGTTGGGGTGGGGGGTGCTGTAAGGTGTTTAACAAATGGCGGGGTGGGGGTGAGGGTCGCTGAATACACTCCTTGCCGGGGGCACCATTTGGTCTAGGGCCGGCCCTGGTACCCCCTATGAAGTTCAAAAGGCATTCAGGGATTTGCCAAAAAAAAAACTCAACACTTCAGCATGTGTGTTTGTGTGTGTCGGAGCCAGCTCTTGTTGAGTCAATGGTACAGCTCCCATTGAGAGTCCCCACACAATTTCATCAAAAGTGTGTGCTCAACTCATTTAGAGTTGATGTTGCATCATTGCAGCTCTTGATGGAATGACCTGGTGGTTGTTTCTCACTCAGTCCTGGTTGAGGGCAGACGTGAGGGAGAGAGAAGTGTGTCATATAGAGGGAGTGTCTGAGTGTCTGTCCGTTGTTGTGTCAATCTCTCTCTCATCTTCAACAGAGGCAGAAACTGAACTCCCAACCTCAAAGGGACCCAGAAAAATAAGAGAAAAATGTCCCCTGGAATAAGTGGGAGGCAACAAGTTTTGATCCAGGTAAATAAGAGGTTGAGTCGCAATCCCAGTCGGAAAGACTGAAGTTGATGCAAAAAGTGGTTGTCAGAAATGTTAGTATAATAGTGACAGCTGGAGGCCTCAACCCAGATCAGGCTCATTTGTGCTAGATGCTGTATGCACAGTAACCTGGTCCCTGCCCTGAAGAGCTTGCAGGCTAAATACCCAAGGTAGTGGAAGTGGAAACAGTCAGAGGAAAGGGCAGTGATTTGTTCAAGGGCACACACCAGGTGGGAACTGAGACCAGAACGCAGCTCTTTGGAGTCCTAGGCCAACACCTGATCCACTGGGCCACACAGAATCTGGTCAAGAGCAAATGCTTGAACCATCTGTTTCACAGCTGTAGACTTTGCAGAGCGTAGATTCAAATTCTGCAGTGACCACTTTTCTCCAGCTCCTCTATGGGAAAAACAAGGCAGGACAGTGGAAATACAGAATCTACTGGAACGTTTTGGGCTGGTGTTAAAAGATCCTCTCCACTCTCAGTGACTCTGCTCATGCAGCACAGACTTCCCCCAAAGCCCAGCATGGCCACAGCATTCCAAACTGTAACTGCAGCAGGAGGAGAGTAGACCCAGGATCTGTAGTACCTTTAAGGGCACCTGTCACTTTAAATGTATCTGCAGGGCTAGAGAAAGCCTTTCCATGCTCCATCCCCGGCAGACAGGGGCGGCTCTAGGTATTTTGCCGCCTCAAGCACGGCAGGCAGGCGGCCTTCGGCAGCTTGCCTGCGGGAGGTCCCCGGTCCTGCAGACTTGGCGGCAGCCTGCAGGAGATCCGCCAAAGCCGCGGGACTAGCGGACCCTCCGCAGACATGCCGCCGAAGGCAACCTGCCTGCCGCCCTCGTGGCGACCGGCAGAGCGCCCCCCGTGGCTTGCTGCCCCAGGCACGCGCTTGGCGTGCTGGTGCCTGGAGCCGCCCCTGCCGGCAGACCTCTGGGTGGCATTACCCAAAGACGGAGAGAACAGCCTGGGAACCATTAATCATCTCATCTGTTTTTTCTTTGTATTTATTCTTCTTTTTAAAACACTTTTAAAAAATTAATTTAGTGCCGGAGAAAGTGACAGATTAATAGCCCGGGAGACCTCCGTCCTCTGTTTATCCACTGAACAGAGAGGTGTAGTGCAAAATTCTCCACGCTGCTTGTTAATGTGCCCCAACCCTGACCTAGAGGGACCACCTGTAGGGCTGAGTAGCTATTCAGTCACAACAGCCCATCATGCCTCTTTTGAGACTTACCAGTTAGTGTCACTCACCACTTTGGTTTCATGGCCTGGCCACAAGGATCTGGATGAAGATCCACCAGTTCATTTCGCATGGGCCATTCAGCAGCCATGGTAATAACTTGTCTCTCAGGAACTACTGAGAGGGTATAGATTTGAACCAACAGCAAAGCTTGAAAGTTCTGTATAGCCCAATCCTACTCCACCTCCCTCTATTTATTTTAATGAATGTTTTGAGTCCCAATTCACTTCTCGCTATTTTTCCCTCCAAAGGTGAAAAATGTCTAGTCTAGTGAGATCAGGATGCAGGAGGCCATAATATCTATGGGAGGTTATTTTTATCTGAATAGGCACAGTGTAGACATATGAGCCAACGTCTTCATGCTTGGATACCTACAGCTAGGCAATTAAATCTGCATAAATGTGGCCTAATTTTCAAGGATGCTGAGCACTGGCAGCTCCCATTGGCTTCTGTGGTATTAGTGGATGCTCAGAGCCTCTGAAAATCAGGACGCTTTTATTTACGGGCCTTAAACATGAATTGAGGAGTCTAAATTTAAGCATCCAGGTTTGCAAAGCTTGATCTCTAGTAGAGAAATTAAACTTCTGTCCTCCAAAAGGTCCTGTAAGTTTTTGTTCTTTTATCCCCCCGTTACATTTCTGATCCCACATTTTAAAGGGCTTGTGTTTTGCCTTCACACTGGACAAATTGTTTGAATTAACCCTACATGTTCTAGGTCTCTAACCCTGCAACGGGACAGAAGTTTTAAAGAGGGTTATAGTGCTGCACTGGGTTTGGTTTCTTTGGCGGGGCGGGGGAGTACTCACAACCCCCCATCCCCTTTTTACTGAATATTTTGCGTAAGGTTGCCAGAAGCAAAGTAACGAGACCTAATTTCAATTAGTAATGCCACCGCTGATTCTCTCTGCTCACTCAGGACGTGACTTTCCAAGACCTGTATTTGGTTTTTGAACTACCTCATCTCTCAGACCCAGGGGGCGGGGGCTGGGACAACTCTGTGGGAGGCCGTGGTGTTGAATCCATTTGGATGGTATGCCCAAGGGGCCTTCCATCATCACTGGCTTCGCATGGAGTGAAGGCTTCTCCATTCATTGCACCTGGTGGCACTGAGGAATTTTACCAGGCATGAGTTACTCAGAAACCCCCAGCTTCTCTTTCTGCTCTGTTCGAGACATTGTAGGGTATGATTTTCCCGCTCCCCTTTGCTCAAGGAGGCCCTCAGGGCCAGAAATTCAAGTACGTCCATAATTATGTCTGAAAGGCAAAGAACTTGAGAGAAACGTCACATCTGCATCCAACATACCCTTAATTACTCGCAATGGACACTTCGGCTTCAAAGGCCACCCAGTTATTGCGTGTGTTTACTATAAACACAGCAGCTGTTATGGGTTATGGGGGTGGCCATTTAGCTGGATGTTGATGAAGTCAAACCCTGACATCCGTACCTGAGACCAGATCACTCACTCCGTGGGAAAATCTGCTCACAGGGTTGAGCAGAAAACTCAGTGTAGGAACCTCATGGAGTTCTCCCCGGATCCCTTCTAGAGGAGAAGAGGATGGGAGTTGCCCCTCCATCCCCAGAGGTTGCAAATTCCCTAAGCTGCACATGAATCCTGAGGGATCTGTAGGACGCCTGGACTATGCACACAGAGGGCTGGGAGCCATTGAGAAGGGCCCCTCCTGCTGTCACTAGGCAAGCAGTGCTATAAATAACACACTGATAGTAAGAACATGAGAGCCAAAGGGCACAGCAAGAAAACTAAGCAAACTGGCTTTCTAGGCTAAATCCTGTCCCCCTTCAGGGTGGAGGGCGCGGATGGCTCCGAAGGGCAAGAAATGCGAAACCTGCACAAGAGAGGTTGAGCCCCTGTATGCAGGTGAACACAAGGCTGTGGGGGAATCCTGCACATCAGGACTGGTGCATTCTGGGGAGAAAGCGATTGGAGGGAGTAGAGTCAGTAGATTCAATTTCTCAGCTATATGGTTCCACTGTGCAGGGAGGGGGTGAGGGGCAGCAGCCATGGGAGTTACTGCAGAGCTGGGCCTGCAGATTCAGTAGCCATGGAGCAGCTCCTCAGCTGCTTCCATTCCTTCTCCCAGAGGTGCCACAGCCCTCCTCAGTGTGCTGTCTATTTAGCGTGGTGGGTCCAGGATTCGGGGCTCAGCCAGAGTCCCCAGGGAGCAAATTCCTTCCTTCCCCCACCCCCACATACACACAGGTAGAAAGTACTAAGCTGTGCTCCTAAGGGGGTGGGTAGGTTGTAGGCTCTCCTAAATGTAAAACTGTGGGTGAAATCCCGGCCTCATGGATCCAGTGGGAAGTCTGCCATTGACTTGAGTGGAGCCAGGGCTTCCCTCCTTGGAGTTTTCCAGAGCAGTTCAGTCTGCAGTAGGGACACACATCTCGGAATGGGGCTGTGATAAACCGAACGAGCCACTGGGGAGCGACAGAGAGAGATTATCTGGGGAACCAAGAGGAAAGTAGGGGAAGACCTTTTAACTGCATTAAATGTCTGGCAGGCAGGGGAGCCTTTGCATAAACCACATTTTCCTGTGACGGCAGGCAACAAGGCTTAACGTAGAGCAGGACACTGTGGGGCCCAGCCCCATCCTTGTGGAAATAGCCCGAGTCACATGATTCGTCCCGTTGACGACCCAAGGTACGGGGTTGCAGGATCGGGCCCAAATCATTGAGCTGCTTTGCTGTTTTCTCTGATGCCTTTTTGTCCTTAATTAGCAAAATAACCCATCTTGCTAACAGCGGCAGAATCAACGTGTCATATAGCGAATGGGCCCCAGTGTGTCGCCGAGTGGAAGAGGAAGGATGGCCCAGGTTATCGCGTGGGAGGTAGGAGACCTGCCGT
Organism: Mauremys reevesii; assembly: GCF_016161935.1. NCBI lineage: Eukaryota > Metazoa > Chordata > Testudines > Geoemydidae > Mauremys > Mauremys reevesii. The sequence goes on along the minus strand of NC_052640.1, from coordinate 16,734,806 downwards.
TGATTCCCTGCCGCCACGAGCTTCCTATGTCACCTCGGGGAAGTTGCTTCGTCTCTGTGCCCCCAGTGTAGGGCTAATAGTGCTAGCCCACCCCACCGGGATGGTACGAGGATAAATACATTAAACATGGTGAGAGGTTTAGGTACTACAGTCATGGGGGCTATAGAAGTACCACAGCTAGATCAAAGGCACCACAGTGCAGGCCTCTCTCAGCCCTGTGGTGACAGATGCCCTTTACGTTGAAGCAGCAGCCTTGGTTCAGCTTAGCCCTCTCCACAACATTTCCCTTTTGTCCCAGCAGAGTTAGCATGCAAGGCTGTGTGGGATCCTCTGATCCCAAAGCCGTCTGCCTGGGCAGTGTTTGGAGTGGCGCTCTGAATGACAGCGTGCGGGTGGCGCCTCTTATACCTGAATTGTAAGAGCCAAGTTGCATTTTCTTAGAGAAGGGGAACGAGCTGGTGCTTATCTCTGCCACTGGGAATTACGGATTGCTTTGTAAGTTGGTGTGCCTGCAGTCCAAGAAAAACTCCAATGTGCTGTCATAGTGATTTGAAGCAGAAGGGGAGGGCTGGGTGCAAAACTCACGATAGAGAAAAGAGGTGAGTGGAAAAATGTATAGCCATGAGACAGGGAGGCTAAGGAGAGCTGTGGGGATGAGAGAATTCAGGACACGCCGACTTTTGCAATGGCTTTGGCAAGTACTGTACAAAATGCAGAATTGGTATGTGGCAGTGGCAGAGTGTAATTTATGAACTGGCTTTAGCTACAGGATTGGAGGGACAGAATGCGCAACAATTCACAATTATTCAGCCCAAATAGGTGATGGGTGATTTCCAAGTTTTTCCTCCCTTTAGTGGAAACTCTTCATGCTGGCAACATTTATTTGAAATAACATCACTCTGTGTGTGTGTGTGTGTGTGTGTGTGTGTGTGTGTGTATTAATTTACCGTAGTGGTGTGTAATCTTTCTGATTTCGTTCTTGATTCATCCTAGAGGAAAAAAGAGAGAGAAAAAAAGTGCCAATCCAAGGGGTGGAATGGGATGGGTGTGTGAAGCTGGGGAAGGGTTGAGAAGAAAAGAGAAGGCAAAGGAGATTTTGGTGTTTGTAGCTCCATTGAATGAGAAGAGATGCCATGCCACCTATTGGACCAACGGAACCATTGCAAAGCATTAGTTTTCAGGCCAAGCAGAAGATCCTTCTTCAGGAGAACAGAAGTCACATAAGAAGTCATCGCTGCTGCAGAGTTTTGGCCTCCAAAGGATTGGTATCCCGAAACATTGCAGCCCAAACACCTCCAATGAAGTGTGTTCCTTTGAAGTAGGTAGGGGACACATCTACAGAAGTAATCTGGATTGAGATGCACTTGCAAACTGACTTTATGTGCCGTGACTTTGATTTTTTCAATACCTCAAGGACCAGGAAGCTGGATTCAGCAAGGAAGCCCCCTCCTCTCACTAGAAGGAGGACCAAACAGGCCAGCGTTTACACAAGTCATCCCACATCAGAGTGGCACCCTTAAAGAGGGAGAAACAACAACAAAACCTGATGCATATTTATAGTATTATGTCCTGAAAGAAAAAAAGAGACCAGGCACTCCCTTACCTCAGAGGTAAAGAAATTCCCAATATCTATTACTTATGAAGTTACCCTTCCCAAAATTTACAGTCCATTAAAATGAGCATTCCAGTGATGAACAGAGAGACTCACCAAAGCATCACACAGTTAGAAATAGTCATTGAGAAGCCTGACAGCCAAACATCTAGAGTACTAGTCTTTTGCTCAATTGTTTTTCTCAGAGACCTATTAATAATTCTAGACACGCTAAGTGACATTGTGTCGACACAAGATGTATTAATTCCATAGCATGTAAATGTTCATGTACTGCCAATATCTGAGAGTGTAGGTGTAATGTGTATTGATATAGAAGTCTTGTACATACAGAACACTGGATCAGTTCTTCTGATCAGTAGGGTACGTCTACACTTCAAGCTAGTAGCTTCAAGCTACACTTCAAGCTATCAGAGACACTAGGTACGTACTCAGGACAGATAGCCCTCCTGCCGCTTGCTACACTATGGCGACACTTCTATTTTTAGTCTGCTAGCTCAATCAGAGATAGTGCAGGTATGTCTCCTCGAGCTAGAAACTACACCTTCCAGCTTGAAGTGTAGACATACCCTATGTTACACATTAGAACCAATGACAATTATTCTGAAAAGTCATAGAGACCTGGACATGGTTCTGGAGGGGAGAAAGGAGCAAGTGTTGTAATGATCTTCAAAGAAGATAAAATACAAAAAAGTGTCTATGTAATGATTAAGGGGCTGGAGGGACTGATTTATAGGGGGAAAATATTTCAAAACCTCTGCTTGGCAAAAACGAAAATCTAAAGAAACAAATCATTAGGCTGTACATATATCCGGGGCATGCAAATACCAAGGAGGAAGAGGAATTATTTAGGGTGATTCTGTGGGCTATGATGAGGAATAAGGAGATGAAATTAAGACAAGGAAAATGTAGGCGGAAGAGAGGGAGAATCTCAGAACACTGAGATATGACAGACAGTGGAATTGTTTCCCAAAGAAAGTGACATTTATTCTAAAAGTAATTGGGAGGATGCTGGCAAATTTGTGAGAGGGCAGGAACTGTCCTTGGCAGTAGGAGGCAGTCGATGCCTAACTAGTTCTTTTCTTATTCCAGCTTCTACAGAAACCACAAGAAAGATCAGATCAGACAAGTTAAATGCTGCTGCTCCCTCATCATCTAACCCATCTCATGCGGGGCCAATAGTCTTGCTGCCTTGTCAAGTTGCAATGGACCAGCTGGAGCAGGTGTCAGCAGCAATGTATCCATGCAGATTTCCTTGAGCAAGCGGGAGAGCCTCTTTAATCACACTGAACCTTCTCCTGTCAGCAAACTGGCCAGATGAGGTTTCCTCCTCTGGAGACCTCCGATCTGCTTCTGTGTGTCCAAAGGATTCTGGAAGCCACGTTATTGACTTGTTCTTATTGGCTTTAAATTATTTTATAGGCCTTCACAAAAACACGAACTGCATTACAAGAAAGAACTCCAAACTTGCCATAAACTTAGACCTCACTCAGGATCTTAGTCTTTGACATGTCTGAAGATGTTTGGTGATATTAACTCAGTTTCTAAGCATTTAGCAACAGCCTGCTGTACTGAGGCATTTTCTGTTGATTTTTTAAAAAATATGTGAAACATCTGGTTCTGTTGACCTCGTCTCAGCTATTGACATCGGGTCACTCTCAGCAGAGTGTATTTGCTCAGACTCGTAGAAGAAAAGGGGTTCATTTCTCACTAGAGATGGATTTTGAACACTCCAGAGTTTGGCGTGTTGGCAACCAAGCTTTCCAGTCCTATAGAGAGTCAGGCCATTTGCAAAATTCGGATCCAGATTTGGGGTCTGATTTGGAACACCTTCAAAGTTCGGGGGCTTGGTCCCAAGATCTGGGTCTGGGTCCATCTTCAATGATCAGATCTCATCATGTGTCACAGACTTACAGAATTTAAGGCCATTGTGATCAGCTAGTCAAACTCTCTCCATTACACAGACTAGGGAATTTTAAGGCATGATTCCAGCAGCCAGACCAATATCTCTGATCCCGCTTTCCTTTTCTCTAACCTAGCGGCATCCCCACTTCCTCTTCATTTTATTATGTACTTCTGTACTTTAGCTGCTTGGCACCATCCATTTCTCAACCCAGTACCGCACAGAGATTAGTTATGCTGCCACTAAAATGCAGCGTGAGCTGCTTAAGACTGGACAAGTCCAGCAACTTGGACCGAGATCTCTTACAAAAGGGAGCCCCCCACCTCAACAATCCCATTTAAAGATAAGATGCCTTTAAATTGGAATTACGAGGGGCCCCGCACATCTGATCTCCTTTCTGCTTCGCCACAGCCCCACCAGTTCAAAATGGAGCGTGTTCCCAGAGTTCATGGGACTGGAAGGGGACACGATCTCTAATAACACAGCACATTCATGTTAAATATATAACTGCACTGACGATGTTTTAAAAATGTTAATGTCCCCCCACAAAGGAAAATAACAGCAGAAGAGCTTCCCTCATGCAATGTGAGCGTTGAGATTTTCTGTGCGTGATCATCAAGAAATTCAAAGTTATGAGTCTCACAGCAATTATAACTTGGCCATATGGCACATAATGGATGAGGGGCCAGATTCCATCGAGTGCCTGCAAAGAGGCAGAATGCCTATCCAGAGAGGTACAGATATGCTCTGTAAAATCAGTGCTGATGTCCACCTGTACTTTGGCCTGTAAAACCAGCCGTATCTTGGCTCTGTTCCTACTGAAAGGATGACTGATCTGCAAGGAGTCAGTATGGAGAGACTGGGATGGGACTGGAAGATTACATAAATATTTGGAGCATGCCTGTGAGTCCTAGGCCACACGCTGTAATGCTCTCCCTTCTGCCTTTGTTACAGAAGGTCCATCTATGATTCTATGATTCATAGAGCAGCCTTCTCTGCAGAAATGGAGAGATGCCAGAGCCGGGGAACAGAGCTCCTGCTGCTGGTTTTTGATGTGCACCTGCAGGTGTTGTTAGCTGGAATTGGGCCCGTACTAACTTTAATTAGCAATTGTTTTTCAAAAATACAAATCTAGGAATTGTTAAATGGTGTAAAAAAGTCGTATTCTCCTTGCCCTCCTTCAGGTGGGTTCTCACAGTGAGAAGCTCCTTCTGGGAAGAGGACATTAGAACATTTATTGGTCAACCAAACATTCCGAGGCCTTTCATAGATTCATACTTTAAGGCCAGAAGGGACTAGTGGATCATCTTGTCTGGCTTCCTGAATGGCACAAGGCATTACATTTCACCCAATTACCCCTATGCTGAGCCCAATAACTGGTGTTTGACTAAAGCAAATATTCTAGAAAGGTGTCTCATCTTGACTTGAAGACATCAACAGATGGAGAATCCACAGCTTCTGTTGTTCGTTTGTTCCAATTGTTAATTACCCTCAATCTCAAAAATATGTGCCTAATTTCTCATTTGAATTTGTCTGGCTGCAGCATCCAGACACTGGTTCTTGTTATGCCTTTCTCCGCTAGATTAAAAAACTCTTTAGTATTGGTATTTTCTCCTTGTGAAGTTATTTATATACAGTAATCAAGTCACCTTTCAGTCTTCTTGTGGATACACTAAACAGATTGAGCTCTTTGTCTCTCACTGTAAGACATTTGCTAAAGCCCTTGAGTCATTTCTGTGGCTCTTTTCTGCACCCTCTCCAAGTTTTCAACATCCTTTTAAAAATCCTTTTAAAAATGTGGACACCAGAACTGGACACAATATTCTAGTATCAGTCTCACCAGTGCCACATGTAGAGGGGAAAATCACTCCCCTACTCCTACTCATGATTCCCCTGTTATACATCCAAGGATCGCATCAGCCCTTTTGCCACCGCATCACACTGGGAGCTCATGTTCAGTTGCTTGTCCACTGACTTCTAAATCCTTTTCTGTGTCACTGCTTTCCAGGATACAGTCCTCCATTCAGCAGCCACAGCCTGTGTTCCTTGTTCCTGGAGTATTGAGTATCCTTGAGGTATAACTTTGCATTTGGCTGTATAAAAATGCCCTTTGTTTGAGTGGGCCCAGATTGCCAAGTGGCACAACACATCTTCTGGAACTTCACTGGTATTCCAAGATTTATAAAAAATTAACATTAGCAGTCCAGAATCCTTCTCAACCAACTCTTTTAGGGCTCTTAGGTGCAAATTACCCAGGCCTGATGATTTAAAAATGTTTATTCCTACTAGATGTTGTATAACATCCTCCTCAATTACTAATGAATTGGAACATGCTTCCTCCTCCTCCGATGACATGAGTACATCATCCTACTTCTTTCCAAATACCAAACAGAAATGCTAATTGAGCACGTCTGCCTTTTCTGCATCATTATGACCAATTTCAGCTTACATTTGAGAAATTGAGGGAGAGGGATCGGCGGCAAAGTGCACCATGAAATAAGTTAAAACGAAGCATTGGTCTGAGTATGTTTATGGGACTGTATGATACCCATCCACTGTGATCGGCATCAGTGAGCACATTGACGGGTGCTGTCCAACTGATGTCTCTATTCATGTGGGATTAGATGGCTGTCTGGCTGCTGGCTGAAAATCATTATTTTGAACGCTCTGTCTTGCTGGTTGGGTTTTGTTCTTTTTCTGACAATGTGCAGTTGGGTTTTGTTTTGCTTTCCCCCTCTCCCAGCCCCTTTTTGGGGAAGAAATAGAATTCTCTCTGGTTGTTAAGCAATTCTCTCTAGCCCTTTTTTCTTCTTTTCCTAAGGGAGAATAGTGGATTTGGTCATGTCTAAGGACCTTCCCAGCTGTTTAGGACATGAAGACAAAACGAGCTCAGATAATGTGGGAGATTAGTCTGGAAGTTTGGGGACTTCTTTTAAAACAAACAAATAAAATTGGCTCTTCATTAGTGTGCATGACTAAAACACCCATAATATAGAACCAACTGGCCACCCTTTGACATGGAATCAATGGAAGCACTGCGAAGGCAGATCCTCAGCGGGTATAAACCGACATCACTCCATTAACTTCAGTGGGAGCTGTGCTGATTTACAGCTGCTGAGAATCTGGCCCCGAATCTTGATATTAAATAGATCTATACCTACAGATCTAGTGTCTGAAAAGCTCTAGTGGGGTAAGAGCAAAATAAAGTTACATGGATGATTTAGTGTCTCACATTTAATTTCTTGAAAGAGCTGAGATTCAGTAACAAAAGCAACAATACCCCCTCCTGCCACTTTGCCCTTTGAGAGATCTGAGCTCCCAGCGTGGCTGCTAATTGGTTGCATTTGTTTTGCTTTCCTCCCCACCTTTCCAAATTCCCCCCAAGCAAACCAGCAAAAACTCTCCCAGCAGCTCTCAGAGGATGGTTTTAGGGCATAGCTGTCATTCCATTAGGCTTGGCTGGGCCTGCGTTAAAGCGTGTCATACAAATTGAGGGGATCCAGCCTATTGACAGACAGATATTTAGCATGTAATTGCACTGAAAGTGCAGCACAAAAGCTCTGGAAGGTAGAGGAGTGGGGGATTTTGACTGCATGAGATCTAATTGGAGTGAGCTTTGGACTCTCTTTCTAAGGCTCATTTGAGCTTCATAACAACAGGTGTCATGGAGAGGCACAAATACATCATCCTGCAGCCACTGGCCTAGTCCATTGTTCCTCCTCCATACCCCAGCTCATGCCCCCTGCAGAAACACTGTGTGGCACAGTATCTATTACAGAGTAAGCGACAGCGCTCCGTGGGCGGGTGCACAGCTCTCATACGCGCTCTCACACACTCCGTCTATTGTAGAGACGTTTCTCAGAGGAAGCAAAACTAGAAGTATTCAGCCCTGTCCAAACATGGCCTCCTGCCTCTTTACTTAGCCTTGCCCATGCAGAGACGCATCCCAGTTTCACCACATGGGCTATTTATTTTATCCTGTAAAGTAGAATTAATCGGCAGTAAAGAAAATAATGGGTGAGATCAATTGCTGGTGTATCCACCTGGCCGTCAGTCGCTAAGGAGGAATTCCATTTCTGTGGGGAAACTCCAACCACCTCCTCCAAGTGCAAAGGAGCCATCTGATACTGCGGCCAGTTCCCTCCCTTCCCCCCCAGCCCTGGCAGAGTTTGCAGCTGCCTCACAAACACTGAATCGTTCTCCCAGCGTCTCTGGGAGGGAGGGGAAGACCACCGAGCCCCCTTCACAGATGGGTAGACAGAGGCAACAAAAAGCTATGGCTGAAATCTCCCCCATTGGCCTCTGCTTAGGGGAGCTTCCGTTTTTTTGTGCCCACTGTGAGACACCTCGTGCCTGATTTTCAGAGGTGTTGAGCATTGGCTGCTCCAATGGGTTTCAAATGGCCTTGAACTCAATGGGAGTGAGGCACCTAGGCGCTTCTGAAGGGCCCTCTTGGTGCCCATGTGCATCTTTAGGTGGCTAAACACCTCTGAAAATCTGCCCTTAGGGCCTGTCCACCATAAGCTAGTGTGGAGTAGCTACTGTGCTTGTAGCTATTCCGTACTAGCTACTCCAGGCCTTTCCCCTATATAGACCAGCCCTAAGCCTCGTTGAAAGTCAATGGGAATCAGATTCCTAAGGCCCAGCTCCTCTAAGGCAGTGATTCTCAATGACCGGTCTGTGGCCTGGTGCCGGTCCCTGAGATCTCCCTAATGCAGTTTGGGAAGGCAGCAAGCCAGACCCTGGTATCAAAAAGGTTGGGAAACACTGCTCTAAAGTATATAGATGCCCAACTCCCATTGGTTTCAGCGGAAGTTAGGCCCAGATCCTCAAAGGTATTTAGGGAGCTACATGCCTAAATCACTTTTAAAAATAGGACGTAGGTTCCTAAGTCACTTATTCTTTGAAAATGTTGCCCTACGTAACTTGCTTAAGGTAGCACTGTGAGTTCGTGGCAGAGCTGCAAAATAGAACTCCAGAGTCCTAATAGCCCGGGCCGTGCTGTAACCACTAGATGACACTCCCTAAAGGAATGCTACTGAATGTGTGTGTCTGAGGCCACTTAATTACCTTAGGCTGTAACAGAGTTAGTTATGTGAAAGGCACAGAGGGACTGCAGAGAAACCATCTGTACTGGAACCAACCCAAATAATCCCCTTAAACACATAACCCTTCAAGAATGAGAGCGCTGTTCAAAAGATGTTTGCTGAGCTTGGTCACGTGATGGGCTCGAAAGAAGAAGGAATCATTACAAGTGAAAAACTTTTAAATAGATGAAGTTGCAGGTCAACACCTCCCCCCACCCCCCGGCATGGAAATTAATGGGAAAGAGGTTACATATGAGACACAGTGGAAAGAAGAACTAGTGCTAGGAGAATTTCTAAGACACTTTGGAATTCTGAGGGTTTCTTTGAGCTGGATTTGATTTTTAGATGCTTATCTCCACTTTATATTAATCTCCATGAGTCTGCAAAATCTGCCTGGAGACTGCATGGGCACAGGTTTTCTGGAGAGATTGCTGAGCAATCATGCTCCCAGCCAATGGGATTTACCCCAGGGATGCTCTTTCTTGTGGGAGTTTAGCTCCTCCAGTTTTGATCCTGGCCAAAATGCTGCAAAGAAGGGCTGGGGGAGAGACACACAGAAATGGGGAAAATTGGAAGGACAAAGTATTCTTCCTTTCGCAAATGTTAGGCTTAAGTCTTGTGGGTAAGGCTCTGGGCTGGGAGTCAGGAGATCTGGGTTCAGTTTCTCGCTTTGCTCTAGACTTTTTCTATGACATTGGGGAAAGTCTCAGTTTCTTGCCCATGAAGTGGGGTTAACGTGTCCCTAGTTCACAGGGGTGTTGTGTTAACTAATGCTTGTGAGGCCTCAGATACAATGATGGGGGACTGTGCCAGTCCTTAGGTAGATTTCAAACCTGCCAAAAGTTTCCTTTTGGATTTGGTTCTAGAAAAGGGCCAATCTGTTCTGCCCAACCCGGAGAGGAAGTGTGATCTTGTGGGTAGAGCACGGGATTGGGTGTCAGGAAACCTACGCTTCATCCCTCACTCCATAGTGTCTTGTTGTGTAATCTTGGGCAAGTCATTTAATCTCTATGCCTCGGCTTCCCTAATTGTCAAATACGCTACCAAATACAAATACCAGCACAGTGTCAGGTGTTTTACAGACAGGCAGGGAGAGGTGTTAATGTTTTACAATCTCAGTAAACATCAGATTAATGTAAGGAAGCAGGTGGGAGTGTGACAAAAAGCAGCTTGATTGACAAGAGCTAATTATCACTGGTCACTGTCCCCTTGAATGACTGAAATTGTTTCAAAGGTATTGTTCACCTATCTCCCCAGCTCTGGGGGCAGGAGGGACTCAACGCCTTGTCCAAAGTTTTAAAAAGTGCCCAGTAATTCGGGGTGTCACAGTTAGTGGGGGACCAACTTGAGAAGCCTTCAAGAGATCTGATTTACAGGGCCCTTTTGAACATCTTGGCCCGTGGCCCTCTCAGAAGAAGTGTGGTCTAAGGAGGAAAGGGTGCTGGGGAAGGAGGGAGTGTCAGGTGGTCAGCCTCTGGCCTCTCACAATGGGTGCGGTGAAACGTAGTCACTCGGGGGACACATTCTGATCTCTGTTTAAAGCATGTAAAATCAGAGTAACTCTATTGGCTGCATTGGGGTGACTCTGGATTGATGCCGGTTTAATTGGAATCTGACCTGGAAAGGTTTCTAAAGTGCTGAGAGATCCTCAAAAAGAAAGGTGCCAAGTAGGTATTAGTGCTAGCCAGGGAGACTGTGTCTTCACTGTGCCTAGCCCTCCCCTCAGGCGGCTGGCTTCTCGCTGGACAGTGAACGTGATAAAGGAAGAAAGCTGCAAATGGGATCACATTTCCCTCCACCACATCTCTATGTGTGTGTGTGTGTGTGTGTGTGTTTGTTTTTTCTGCACTGCAGTTCAGGAGGGCTCGTAAATCAAGGAGCTGACGGCACTTTTTTTCTTTCCCCTCCCATGTGACTGTTGGTGTGAATTTATGGGTGATACTTTCGCCCCTCTCAGTTACACTGAGGCAGAGGGCTGGCGAATTTCCACTGGAGGTTGTGCAGGACTGTGGATATTTCCTGCTCCCCACCCAGCCCCAGGGAAGACTGTTTGTAGAAGATGACAACTTTGAGTCTTCAGTTGGGAGCAGGACGCCACCTGATGCTCTGTGTGCATATTGTTACGTGCTTAGTTTCGCTGCGTGAACAGCCATTCGGTAACTATGCTTTGACCCCCCCCCCTCCCTTTGTAAGCTCCAGCACCCGTGGCCCAGATGCCAGGAGAGCATGCTAAAAAGAAAGCTTCTGCCAGAGAAAGGGCATCATCCCTCCAGAATAGTATCCTGGCCTGGAGAAGAGGAGAACCTTGATGTGGTGGGTTAAAATGACAGAGGGGCTTGTATCAGAATCTTAGATCCAGCAATCCCTCCCACTGAACTTTGAGGGAGTTCTGATTCAGATCTGGATCCAAGCGATGCACTCAGACCCATTTTTAAAAAAAGGCTTCAGAGGCAATCCTAGGAATTACAGGGCGAAAAATCTCACTTCAGTACCAGGCATGTTGGTTGAAACGATAGTAAAGAACTGAATGATCTGACGTACAGATGAACAAGATTTGTTGGGGAAGAGTCAACATCGCTTTTGTAAAGGGAAATCATGCTTCACCAATCTATTAGAATTCTCTGAGGGGATCAACAAATATGTGGACAAGACTGATCCAGTGGTTATAGTGTACTTGGACTTTCAGAAAGCCTTTGACAAGGTCCCACACCAAAGGCTCTTAAGCAAAGTAAGCAGTCATGGGATAAGTGGGTATGCCCTCTCATGGATCAATAACTGGTTAAAAGACAGGAAACAAAGGGTAGGAATAAATGGTTAGTTTTCAGAATGGAGAGAAGTAAATAGCAATCTCCCCCAGGGATCTTTACTGGTACTGGTGCTGTTCAACGTATTCATAAATGATCTGGAAAAAAGGGTAAACAGTGAGGTGGCAAAGTTTGCAGATGATAGAAAATTATTCAAGATAGTTAAGTCCAAAGCTGACTGCAAAGAGTTACAGAGGGATCTCACAAAATTGGGTGACTGGGCAACAAAATGGCAGATGAAATTCAGTGTTGATACATTTAATGTAATGGAAAACATATTCACAACTACCATACAAAATGATGAGGTCTAAATTAGCTGTTACTACTCAAGAAAGAGATCTTGGGGTCATTGTGGATAGTTCTCTGAAAATATCTGCTTAGTGTGCAGCAGCAGTCAAAAAAGCTAACAGAATGTTAGGAACCAATAGGAACGGTTTAGATAATAAGGCAGTAAATATCATAATACCACTACATAAATCCATGGTACGGCCACACCTTGAATACTGTGTGCAGTTATGGTTGCCTTTTCTCAAAAAAGATCTATTAGAAATAGAAAAGGTATAGAAAAGGGAAACAAAAATGATTCAGGGTATGGAACAGCTTCCATATGAGATTAAGAAGACTGGGACTTTTCAGCTTGGAAAAGAGATGACTGGGCGGGGGGGGTGGAGGATATGATAGAGGTCTATAAAATCATGACTGGTGTGGAGAAAGTAAATAAGGAAGTGTTATTTATTCCTTCGCGTAACACAAGAACTAGGGATCACCAAATGAAATGAATAGGCAGCAGGTTTAAAACAAACAAAAGGAAGTGTTTCTTCACACAACACAGGCAACTTGTGAAACTCTTTATCAGCGCGAAGGCCAAGACTATAATAGGGTTCAAAAAAGAAGTAGATAAATTCATGGAGGATAGGTCCATCAATGGCTATTAGCCAACATGGTCAGGGATGCAACCCCATGCTCTGGGTGTCCCTAAGCCTCTGCCTGCCAGAACCTGGCACTGAATGACAAGGGATGGGTGACTTGATAATTGCCTTATTCTGTTTATTCCCTTTGAAGCATCTGCCATTGGTCACTGTTGGGAGATAGGATCCTGGGCTAGTTTTACCATTGGTCTAACCCAGCATGGCTGTTCTTATGTTCTTATTTTCAAAGTGCAACCCAGCATCTCATTATCTTTTGCATTTCCCCCATCTGTAAAATGGGGGTATTGATTCTGACCTCCTTTGTTAAGCGCTTTGAGATCTGTGGCTGGAAAGTGCTGTATAGCAAGATATTATTGTTATTATTTTGCACTTGCTGTAACTGATCCAGTGGAAAGACTTTCATTGATAACTTAGAGAATATATTTAATATCGTAAGACAGGATCTTGTAAAACTCTCTTTAAATGTTCCTGACAAAAATAATAATCTATTTACTTTTAATTCCTAAAATATACAGAGCCACTTTTTCAAGGAGATCTTACCCAGGGCTCTTATCTGGCATATGCAATTTTCCTGGAGCTGGGTGCAGGGCAGCGGGTGCAGGAGTCAGCTGAGCGGCATGTGTCAGCTTTCCATGGCAGAGAGTTCTCCTGTGCAGGGGGAATTTCCCGCCCACTTCCTCTGGATGGTTTATGGTCACTTTGCACTGCATGGACTGGAGAATCTGGCCCAGAGGATGAACCCTGCCCCCTTAGTTTGAGCTCTTCTTTGGGAATCTCTCTCTCGAGCAATGTTTCTATGTACTGAACGAGCTTTTCAAATACATAGCAGTGAGGGACTGTTGTAGTGATGAGAACAAGAGCCTGGGAGCTTCCATTCCTGGGGAGAGCTGGTTGGGAATTTATTACTTTATTGTTCTTTTGTCAGAACTGAAACTTTCTGTGGGAACATCTCAGTTTCAGTGAAAGTTTAATGGGGAAGGTTTCTTATTTTTGTTAGAGAGAGAGAGGATGGCAAAGAGCCTGGTGGTCAGATATCCCCCCAGGAGACCAGGGATGCGGAAACTGGGTCTCCGACATCCCCAATGAGGGCCCTAACCACCAGGCAATTTTTGGGAGGAGTCTCCCTTTAATTTTTTGTGAACATTTTTGAAAGGTCTCTGTTCTGTCACGATAGGGAAACACTTTTAGAAATCTCAGATTTTCATGGGTTGGGAGACCATTTCCCATCCAGTGCTACTCCTGGCTCCTCTGTACTCACTTTACGCCTCTTTAAAATGTTCTGCCTACTCCTCCAATGACGCTTAATTCTTTGTAAAGATCTTCAAGATCCTCTCATAAAAGGTGTTCTATAAAATCAGTGGCCTACTTTCTATTACGTGGCCCAGCCACTGGGAATTTTGCAGTAACGTCGGCAATAAAATACTCCTCCTCCTGCTACTCAAGAAAAAGACTAACCACTTGAGCTAAAGGGGAATCTGTGGGGTCTGTTAGAATTATGGGGTTTAGGACATAGAGTGGATTCCACACACAGTTGAGATTCTGTCTAGCAGAAGGCCGTGGTACATGTACAAACTGGCTATTTCATTCCAGTATTATTTTAAGGATAAGGCCTAAATGTCAATGGAAAAAATCAGCCTGGCTGTTCTGTAGGGGAAACAGAGGTGTCCACTTCACGTGTGCAAATAGCTCTCTGATATTTTGGAAAGGGCAATATGAGTGTCACACTGTACTTGGCCAAAGAAAGAAGGGGGTGGGGGAGGGAATGGGAATGCTGATTGAAATTAAACAAGTCAAGTGATCAACACAATTGTGGAGGCCTGTCAGACATCACTTAGAAACCAGCACGTGTTTTACCATTAAGAAAAAAAATCTTAAGTGAAACGGGCATCAAAGAGGGTCGCATTACAGGGTGGGTTGGGGCTCACTTTACTCTCACCCCACTGTAGCATTTGAGTGGCTGACCTCAGCCACTTATTTCTTACATGATCCGCTTCATGCCAATAACGCAAACGCTTTTCCACACATGGTCTTGTCGCCGGCTGTTTTGTGACTCTCTGACCGCCCAGCATTTGCTTCCTCCCAGAGCAGCCCTCAACTCCAACCGCCTTCGCTGGGCAGAGGGATTTCTGCTTCAGCCTTGGAATTTTAGGAAACTCTTTAAATTAAGAAGCCCAAACATGCCTTTTATTTAGATTTAATAATACAAAAATTAAATGCATTCCAGCAGATTATCTAAACCAGATTTAGATTATAAGATTTAGATGATTAAAGGCATAATTTCTGACTCTGTAATACGTCAGCACATATCTGTGACCTACCTGCTAAACCTGAAAATATGTTTCTAACAATCAATTTGTATTTGATTAATATGCAATACATATGTTATTAAATCTAAATTGAAAGCATGTTTTGGAGCCTAAATTTACAGGGTTACTGCATTTCATTTTTAGTACTTTCAATAAGTATTCAGCTGTATTGCTAAAGCATGACTCAGAATTCAGGTTGAACATTCATGCTGTAATTTGCAGAAAACCATATATAAGTTTGGTGCAACTCCAACTCATAAGGCATGCCATAAATAAAGCGTCTGTTCTGTTACTTTAGAAGGGATAGAGAACAGGTGTTTTGTAAGGAACAATATGTTATGGCTGTAGTGAACAAAAGCTGTCTCTAGGATTCAACTGGGCACCATATCGCCCCCTTCTGAGTGGTTGGGGTAGTCATTGACATGCAAGCAGCTATGGAAAATACCCCACCATTTCTCCCCAAGGGAGGGGCCTGTCGCTGTACTGAAGGTGCTTAGGATGGCCATAAACACAGGAAACTCTGGGGCACACCCAATGGATCTTGGCCTAGCATATGGAGTGACTACTGCTCTGGGTACCTCTCAGTCCTGCTTCAGCATTGGCGGCCTGGCTCACAAGCCAAGCCACCATTGACTGCCAGAAGTGTAGGCCACAGAGCAGAAGTTAATGTATTTTGCATATAGTGTTCTCCATTTGGAGTACGCAGCTATGCGTGGCAGTGCTCTGTCCAGCTGTCTGTGCCCCGAATTCACACCCAGCTCCAAAGGCAGATCATTGCTAGCTCAGCCTGCTGGAGCCTCTGTGCTGAGGGGGTTAGCATGTCACATAGCTGTTCTCTTGCCATACCCGCGTGGCCCTTTTCAATGTGCTTATTGTGTATTCACTCCCCCCTGTGTTGCCAAAGGGAGCATCGTGTCCTACGTCTGCCTAAATTCAAGTTTTCCTTTGTCTCCCCTGATCCAGAACGGAAAATGTAACAACCAGTGCTAGAATCAGTGTCTAGCCGCTAAGGCTGCTGGCACTTAGATGTAGGGATAGAAAGGCCTGGTGCATTTCACCCCAGAAGTGGCTGCAGTTAGGTGGTGGAGAAAGTGATCCTTCTCCAGTATGTGAAGTGTTTTGGGGTCCTTAAGGCTATGAGATCCCATATAAATGCAATGGATTATTATTATGATTATTGTAATAACAGGTGGAACCTTCCCTGGGGTAGGGCTGGGACCCCAAGGTGTGGAATTAGACGCTTGCTTTGAATGGAGTGGCGGAGGTGATCTGCACGGGGAGTGACTTGCAAAGGAACTACTGAGACTTGGCAGGGGAGGGCAGGCTTCTATCTAGGCACTGTGGTGGCCACTCCAGCCCCTCCTGGTCCCTCTCCCCCCCCCCCCATGCATGTGCACATTTTACAGGGAATGACATGCAGGGGCTGAAACATGGCAGCCCCACAATATTGCTATTGCAGGTAGCCCCTCCCCTGGTTTAAATTGTGGGGCCAGCTATGGGCCACTTGGATGGCACCAGAGGGCCACAGAGATGTGACACCTCCCTGACTCCATCCTGGGGGACCCTGGGGTTATACCAAGACAGCCTCTTCCTGGGGGATCCCTGTGCTGTTCAAGGGGTCGCTGCCTCGGCCCATGTCTCTACCCTGGGCCCCCAACTATACCTTGCTCCCGCTCATGCCCCTTGCCCCCACCACTCGGTCCCTTTGTGCCACACCATGATCAGCATTCAGGCGATTGTGCAGACATATTTCAGAACATACTCCCCACACAGGGCATTCGCTCCCCAAACCTCAGCAGACAAGACGAGCTTCAGTCAAACTCACACTGCCCCGGCCTGCAGTGGCTAGAGAAGAGACTTCACGCCCTTCTGCCGTAGGCCTCCCGGCACTGAAAGGCACAATGCTAGTGTGAAATGCCAGCCCAGGCTGCTCCAGGCACAGCTGAACCACGCCTCAGAACTCAACACGGGCCCTGTCATTTTGTTTTCCGACGTTGCTTGGCAACCCAATGTGGGGCTTTTTTGTTTGTTGTGGTTGAAAGCATTGCATCAGCAACAGGTTTAAAATGTACCCTCTGAGAAATTGGTTCTGAGACGGGGTGATGATTCATCTAAAAAAACCCCCAAAGTCTGGCTGGCTGGAATAAATCTGGATGTGTCAGGTAGTGGCAGGCGAGGCGATGAATGGGTGGATTTAAACAGTCACGGGGCTGGCAAGGAGAACAATGATTTGACAAACTCTTGATTCTGCATGGTGGCTCCATTGTTTCTCTCCTTCCCCTGAGTTTATCCAGGCTTGGATTGTGGATTCAAGTCCAAGTGCTCAGCACAAACAGTTGCTCTGAAGTTCTCAGATCCTGGGCAGGATCGGTGCCTTGAGAGCTCTTACGTCTGTGTTTTCTAATTCATGAAATACTTTGGCCGTTGTGGCTCCTAGTATGCACGCCTATGCAAGAAGAGTAACCCTTTCCATGCTGGAGTTAGCTCTGAGTGGAAGGAGCCAAAAAGGAGCTGGTCTCATCTCCCAGTGAAGGAATGAATATATATTTATTTTGCAACATGTGAAGTCACGTGATCTGGTTGTTCACACCGTAGACAAAAGGTTTTACCAATTGGTTTACAATGTATTAAAACGGATTGGGCTTTAGCTAAAGCTAAACCTTCATTCAGAGCATTACAAAATTGTTTTTACTGCTCTAGACAGATGCACAGACAAACATACAAACACACGCCGTGTTCCCCATCTGTGTCATGTATGTATAACATGGCTAGGGTGCACGTATGTAAATGTATGTGTGTGACTAATACAGAACTCTGACTGTATTTTTCCTATTCATGCCATAAATTCCATAAAGGTTCGGGATTGCCCGTTGTTAGTGGAATTTATAAGCAACCCCTCCCTGCCAAATGTGCTGCTCTGGAAGTGGCACTGATTCAGGGCCCGATGGTGCCATTTCTGTACCCATTGACTAGGGCCTGGCTTGGCAAATTGTCCTGCCACGTTAGGGCAAGCAAGGCGGCAGAATAGAGCTGTGAAGTCCCAAGGACGTTACTACAGCGATGATGAGTTCACATGCTGGACTGTGCACTGGGCTCAAGGAGTGCGCTCACCGCAAAGACAAAAGCTTCGAGCTGCGTTCTTGCTCTTAAGAATCAAGAACTGACACGAGAGAAAATACTGAAAACGTTCAAGTGTGCAAACAGAAGATATTTTTAAGGTGATTGAGCATGGCAGGGGCTGTGTAAGCAGCTTGAGCAGATTGAATTCATGCACATTTAGGGCATGGCCGATGTAATACATAACAACCAGAATAACTGATGGGCCCCTGAAATGGGCCTCAGGGGAAGTTCTTTAAACAACTGCGGGGTTAAGTTCAAACCATAAAGCTCTTGGTCCCCACGTTCCTAGAGGACAAGAGAGTGCTGGATGGGAGATTTAATAAAGGCCTAACCAGAAAACTGCTTAAGCGTGTGTGTCCATTTAACCAGGAGAGTAGTTGGACTATACATGGGCCGGCTCAAAAGCCCATTGAAGTCCATCGAAAGATTTCCAGTGACTCCAGCGGGCTTTGGATCAGGCCACATGTGCTTCAAGTTACACGTGCACTTAAATGTGGGATGGGAGCTGACATGAGGGACTTCAGGGTAAGAGGTTGTTCTCTCTCTCTCTCCTTCCACCCAGCATCATGGTTTTTGGGCCTTATTGTTCTCATCTCCCAGAAGAACATCTGCAAAGACCCAGTGGTCTCCCATCTTGGACTCTTCTCGTCTCCTTGTTCTTCATTTTACGCAACAAACGTGTCGGCTGCAGGGAGGTCTCCAAACTCCCCTTCCCTGCCCCAACCCAGTGTCTGAATTTACTCCAAAGATGCTACCAAAGACTGCATTCTTCTAGGAACAAAATGCAAAACAAACCAAAACCAAACACACACTGTTTGTCATTTGATCCTTCATGTTACATCTAATTCCACAGACTCCACATCTCCCCAACAATAAAGGAAATGTGTCTATGCCCATGGGGCAGAGCTATCTCCTCCAGGTGTGGGGGCTGAGGTGGGCTAGACAGAAAATTGGGGGGGGGGAGGGGCAGAGCTGCGCTATGCCTGGGCAATGTGGAACAGCTGCTGTGCTGGCTGGTGCCATGGTGCAGGCAGCCGCATCGCTTCAGTGTCTCCTCCTCATGTTGCTGGTGGTGGTGGTGCCCTGGGGCTGCGGCAGCTCCTCAGCTCCCTGCCACTCTTTGACTGCTCACAGCTAGTAAGAGCAGCTCAAGTGTGGGGACCCAGCTCGGGGGCTGACAGAGCCTTCAGGAATCAGCGAACACGGGGGCGGAGCCCAGAAGTCCTGACTGGAGCAGGTCAGTCTGGAATTCTACGGGGAGGCCCGGACCCCCCACCTGCCCATGGCAGCATGCCCTGGTGGGTGGGGACATGGGACAGGGCCTGCTTTTGTGTTCCCTGGCCCCACGCCTGGGCTTACTTCTGCGCTGCTGCTGGCAGCAATGCTGCCTTCAGAGCTGGGTGCCCAGCTAGCAGCTGCTGCTCTCCCACCACCCAGCTTCAGGCAGTGCTGTTGCCAGCAGCAGTGGAGAAGTAAGGGTGGCAATCCCATACCATGCCACCCTTACTTCTGCATAATGTTTGACCTTTGCATTGGGAGGGTTGGCTACTGGAGGCTAAGACAAATTTTGGGGTGTCTGTAGCCCCCACAAGTGCTCCCTGTGCTGCCCTGATGCACCAGCAATAGCTTTGCAGGTGCTGGTGAGTACCAGCTCATGGCCAACAATTCCTTATTTATCTGTTACAATCTCTTGGATAGATTTCCTAAGGTTTCTGATTGAGGCCCATTTTCCAGAAGGTCTCTGCAAATGGTTGGAAAGCACTGGATCCACCCTTGGGCCTGCCATTAAACATTGACCAAAGAACAAGAACAGTTCTCTTGAATGCTGTGTAACAAATGCAGGCCAGCAAGAGGCATCCCTGCAACAGAGCGCTCAATGTGTGAGATTATGATTAGAGACACTGAAAAGCCATAGTGCGGGAATCCTCGCGGCTCAAGCAGTCTTAATGTTACGCAAAATTATGCCAGCGCGTCAGCCTGCATTCCCCCCGCCATTATCTTCTATGGTTCAGCCCCTCCCTGGGCCACTTTGTAAAACTTGTGTCAGCTGGACCTGTTCTTGCAGTGGACGATGCTCCAAATGAAGCCTTGGAATCTGACTTTGCTGTCATTTGCAGTGGTGTAAATCAGGAGTAAGTCCATTGCAAGCTATGCCAGTACACTAGTATAAAACCAGTGTAAGAGAGATCAGGCCCTCAAGGCATCTTGGCAATGATTCCCTTGGCATGCCTTGGCATCTGAATGGTACAGCCATTCAGATACTACAGCAACGGGCCCCATTACAAAAGATAGATTCAGGAATCACAATGAGCCGCACTGGCATTTCTGAGAGGTGCGGCTTGCTCTCCTCTCCTCCAGTTTCCACAGAAGCGAGCTTCCTTGCTTGTCTCTTTGCGGTACACTTGTCACAACCACATATGTGCCATGCAGGGTCCCTCTGAGTTTAATTGTATCATTTCCTGTGAGAGAGGGGGAACCACAGCTTGTTACAAATCCTTCGCCTTTTCCCTAACACAGAAGGGAGTGCCCTCCGGGGTGTATCTGGGATGCCCTTGTTTTGTTCTGAGGAGAGGACACCGCTGTGGAGCTGCTAATGTTACTTCCTAGGCCATAGAAGTCAATGGGAGTTTTGCCACTGGCTCCAACGGGAACAGCATCAGGCCTACAATAGGAACATCCCAGCGGTGGATAAAAGCTTATCATCAGCCAGGCAGGAATCGATACCATTCTATACACTACGGCCTTAGCAGAATAAAAACAGCCACGTGGACTGTGGGGATCTAGAGGCTAGCTGGCAAGGGAGGAGGTGTTGGTGTTTGAGACACACAGGCCTTCTGAGGATGGAGGCAGCCTTCCGGAGACCCAGAAGGAATCATGGTTCTCTCTCTTTCCTCAATGAAACCTTGACAACTACATTTTTGACTTCTGAGGGAGCTTCTGGAGGAGCAGACACCAGGTACCCTTGATGCTGAACAGCCGCCACCCTTTGAGTCAGGAAAGCCCAGCCTGCAGAGAGCATGCAGACTTGGCATTAGACCAGTTAAACCCGCAGCAGCGAGGTGCAGCTTTCACGTGTAACGCCTGAGCACAGCTTGATAGTCTGCTGTTAACGGCAATCACATTTTGTTGTGGGGTTTTGACTTCTGTGCCCTTCCAGCCAATCGCCTTCCCTAGTGACCCCCCGGGCCCTGTGGGAATGGTACTGTCGGAGCCTCCCAGCTGGCTCATCTGACGGACAACTGACGGCGAGGGCAGGTTTAAATCAAACCACCGCTGCGTCCCAACAGACCCCTAGCCAAGGGCGGGCCTGCTTGGATGAAGAAGCCCGATAATGTATTTGTTTACCTAAGGGAGAGAGAAGTTAGCTACACCAAAGACGTTCAGTGCACAAGCTCAGCCCGGGTTAGGCAGGGAGCATCCATTTACTTCTCCACAAGAGCTTCCACCAGAGAGTGTTCACATGATGGCTGGGGCTTTTGGCTCTCGGGAGACACTGCTAAGGGTGACAGGCCCCAAACTGAACACACCTGTCATCCATCTTAGCACTGCCCTCCTCTCCTGATACCAGAAGAGCTATCTACGCCCACTACAGGAGTGGGGATGGAGAATCCAGGGTATGGAAAATCTTCCTGTTCAAGAGGCTCTGGAAACATACAGAGGAATCAGCCCCAGTGGGACGGCAGGAGTCCTAACCACGGCCACGCTGCTGTCGTCCCAGCCCTACTGGTGTTTGGATTCTCTCACTAATCCCATACAGCAGCAGTGGAGTTCGGTACCTCCACACACTACTCCAGGAATGAGCCATTCGCGCTTTGGTTTTGAATGACTTCCCCTTTCCCCACAGGCGTGGATCCTGTGACCCGGGGAAGGGCGGCAGGTCTGCTTACTCTGTTCATAGCTGTCCTGTGTTTGGCTCTAAGGTTCACAGATCCTCCCGAATATACACACCGCTCAACACCCCGTCCGTGTACATCTCGCTGAGAAACATGGAGCCTGTCAAGCTTCATCAAATGCTTTCGATCTAGCTGCAGTCCACTAGGGATCTCATTACCACACATCTCCTTCTATTAGTAAATCTCACATCTCATCTGAAAGGCACAGAAACCGCTAATTAACTCTCTCCTGTCCTTTCCTGAGCATGTACCCCCCAACCCTCTGCTCTGCACCTGTCCGTCAGAACGAGGACATGTACTGAAATGGATTTAAACAAACATTACATTTTATAACACCATCCCAGTGGGAAAATCAGAGTTATGACTACTGCAGTCTCTCACTGATGCACCTGTGTATGTAGGCCCAGAATGATATTGTGGCGAAACCCTGGGCTGGGGCGCTGGAAGATGTGGATTCTAGTCCTGGCTCTGCCACAGTCTTCCTATCTGACCTTGGTCAAGTCACTTAAGACCCCCCCCCGGCTGAGATTTTTAAAACCACCTCGGATTTTGAAAATTCCTATTAATTTGGATGCCCAATTCCTATTAAAAATAATGGGGATCAGGCATCCAAGTCCCCTAGGCAACCCCGGACATGCTTCTACTCCTTCTAAACTGGGGCTGAGAGACTGGCCCTTGAATCCCTCTCTCTCTGCTGCCTTTCCTCTCCCTTTGAAGATCCTGCACCATAGGGTCCCAACAGCCTCTCTGCTGGGCCTTGAGAACCTTTGCATCTAAATTTCTCATGGGCTGGAGGCTGGAGCATTCCCAGTAAGAGGCATCCCAAAGAACATCGTGCGACCGAATGCAGGCTATTTAAATGAGAAAGCCCAAGGCAGCAGATCTATTGAGTAAGAAGATGCCATCTTTACAAAGTTACTTGTCAGAGGAGAGCCACAGTTTAAGGTTGGTGGTATATTGGCGCACCCGTGTGTGTGTGTGTAATATATCTAGATATAGATAGATTTAATATGCATTCCTCATATACAGTATTGTGCCTTGGCATAGCTTTACTTTGCTGAAGTGCATACAAAATCAAGACCAGAGAGACTCTCTCTCTGCACCCTTCAATTCTGAGTGCTCTTCCCCCCACCCCACCCACTTGTAATACATTGCCATGCCAAAATTCTCTTACACAAACATGCAACCTAAAAACAACAAGCTCCCTCCGCATTAGCTGGTTAAAGCTGGGGGATCTGTGAGTTTTTCCTTTTGAAAAGATGGGAAGAGCAAGAGAGAGAGAGTGTTGAGTCCTGAACAATCAGGCAAGCGATTCTCGTAACAAAAAGTAAATTGAATTTTACTGAAGAAATGTGAGAGATTTAGAACAATACAGTTAGTACTTAGTGGAATAGTTGCCTGACATGCAGATAGACTGGTGTGATCCTCCATCATTATACAAAGCAGACACTGCGGGAGAGCAAAGAAAATATTGAGAGGACTCTTCGCTTGACAGCTTAAATCCCAACAATACATTAACCAGATAGAGTTAGGATTAAGCATGTAATTGTAGCCATTGGAGGGACCCCTGCCATGTGACACAGGTAGAACCTTTTGTAACAGTGACCCATGTTACGTGACAGGAGCCAGAAAATAAAGACCTGTCTCTTGCCAGCACTCCTGTGTGCGTCTCGCCTTTATTACATGGTGTCAGGAGACAACTGGATTTTTGGCAAACATGGAGTAAATGAAGCCACCTGGAAGGGAGCCTGGTGTAAAACTAGGAGGGCTGGTTGCAGCATTCCTAATTTTTTTCAGAAAGCAGGTGGCATTGCAGAGAAACCAGAGAGGGTGAAATCCTCCACACTGCTACCTATGGCAGGCCCAGAGGCACTGGAAATCTACAATACATTCCACTGGGAGCATGAGGCGGGAAACTGCAAACTGCTAGGCAAAGTGATTCAAAAATTGTAAGAATATTGTGATCCCTGCACGTATGTCCCATTTTCCTTTGGAAGAAACCAGATGCCAGAGGAGACAATTGATTGTTTTGTTACAGACTGTGGTGGCGTGTCCACCCACACAAGACCTGAAGGGGTAAATTAGGCCAATTAACCTGAGACTGCACCTGGAGGAAACCTAGGGCGTGTTAGGGCCTAATTGCAGAGGAAGTCCAGCTGGGGGGAGGATGGGGGCAGGATCTGTAAAGAGAAGATGCAGGGGGAAGAGCAGGAAGCTGCAAAGACAGAGTAGGAAGCAAGCCAGGGAAGGAGCAGCAAGGGCTGGGAGTGTAAAAGCCCAGAGCTGCTGGGTTGAGGGTCCCTGGACTGGAACCTGATGCTGAGGGTAGGCCTGGATTCCCTTACCAGCCACTGGGGGAGTGGCACAGACCAAGTAGTGGGGAGGAGGCCGCCTGGGACAGTTTGCCTCAAAGGATTTGCGATACCTCAGAAGGTATCTGGGAGGAGAGTGCTGCAGCTCCAAGCAAGGGGTGTCCCACCAGGTGACAGAGCTCATTCCTCAGATGAACCACCAGGAGGCACCACTGAGTGGTGAGTAGAGCAGTCTCCCTCACACAGACTGATGCTATACTGCAGGGGTGGCCAAACAGTGGCTCACAAATGAAAGTTAAAGCGTGGCTCCTGGAGTCCCCCCCACCCCCATTCTTTGCCTACCAGACTAGGGGGAGGGCTCGTTTCTGCCCTCTGTGTGGGGGGTGGGGGGCACTAGGGGGCTAGGGACTTCTGCCAGAGATGACTGGTGCCCGCTGTGGAGGGGATGACAATTTAAATCCCCCCTCCCCCCGCACAGCTTGAGTCATTAAGTTTGACCACCCCCTGTTCTAGAGCTAAGTCATGTGAAGATGAGCAGTTAACAGACAAATGACAGCCTGAATTATCTGGGGTATAATTCAATGGGTCTCAAACTTTTGTACTGGTGACCCCTTTCACATGGCACGCCTCTGAGTGGGACCCCCTCTTATGAGTTATAACACTTCTTTTATATATTTTTATATATTTAACACCAGTAAGAATGCTGGAGGCAAAGTGGGTTTGGGGTGGAGGCTGACAGCTCGTGACCCTCAGTTTGAGAACCCCTAGTTTAATTGATAGCCATGTCAATGCAAATTTATTGTGAGACACGGCTTTGACAATGCAAAGAATAGTGCATATTTGTAGAGCTAGTGAAAACCGTGCTGCCCAAATGGTGTCTCAGGGCCCTTTTTAACCCACAGCCTCCCAAGGAACTGTCACAGGCAGCCTGACTTTCTGCAGCTGCCAATCACTGTAGGCCTTACATAGGGCTGGCTGGCTTTGTCTCCCAAGTGCCCACTTGTCCAGTGGGAATTATCCGCTGGGTTAAAACAGATGATTAAAGGGAGAAAGGCAAGTCTGGTCTGCATCTCCCTTGCACTCCAGTACAAATGTTGTTTTGGGAGTGAGTGATGCTCTTCTGTGGTTCCAGTTACTTCCAGAAAAATGTTTCTAATGGAGGTCAGTCCAAATTAGACTGTCAGACCCTTAGGGCAGGGACTGTCTCTTGCTATATATCTGTACAGTGCCTGGCACAGTGAGGCGAGAGTCTCATTCTGGGCCTTTAGGCACTAGTGCAATACAAAAAATGAATAGTTTTATTTATTTGCTGCTGCACATCCATACACTCTTGAGCACAAAGCTTGAATGGGAAAGGAAGAATTCATTGCCCATTCCAAGGTGCTTTGATACTAGATCTTGTTCTGTAGGGCTCTTCTTTTCTCCATATCCTACTGAACATCAGTTCCCTGCTCAGCCCTGCAGTGTAATATTAAATGAGTTTCTTCCCCTGGCTGGAACTCTGCAGGCTGTCAGGTCTGTGAAGGTGAGGATGCAGACCTCTCAGACTGGCTGGTGAGCAGCATTGATTTGAAAGCAGCACGTGGGACCTGGCTGCCATTGTGGCAGAGCCAAAAATGTAGCCATATCAGAAAACACGGGATTTCAGGCTTCCTCGCCCCTCGCAGCAAAGCTGGTGTTGCCTTCTGTAGGCAGAATGCACGTGCAGTCAGTGATCAGGTTCTTGAGGACAATGGTGAAAGACTTACCAGTCACTGAGGATTAAGGGGAATGTTCTCGCTGAATGAATGGAGCCCTCCAATAACTGTTTAGCATTGTGTTCACTTTGCACATGTCTTTTTCTAGCCCATAGTCCTGTAAATCAGAGACTCCTCTCTCTCTCCAGCGCTGCAGTGAGAATGTAACCCATAGTGAAAGCTTAACCTAGGATTCAGGAATGCGCTTAAGCACAGTCTTAGCTTTTTAGACAAACACTTAAGCCTCCTTCTTGAATAGGGATGCTTCTGTGAATCGGAACCTTAAAATGGGCTTATTTTTTATTAGAACCAGCCAGCCCTTCCAAGGGGTTTCCCCTTCTATAAAGAAGCATGAGTTCTGCCATGATTCTGAGAAATAGTCATGCTCCTTTGGTAGTGCCCCTCAGCTCATGAACCCTTTCTTCTCTTCCAGCCTTGTCTAGACCCACTTGACATGGTCTTTTTTTTATGGCTTATTTGACATTCAATTATTTTTTTTCTTTCTAGAGCAATGATACTTTGAACTTCTTTCAGCCGAAGATCTCCAAGTGATTTTCAGATATTCATTAAATAAGCTTCACATCACCCCAGAGGTAGGTGATATTATCTCTTTTTAAAAAGGGGGGGATGGGAGACTGGGGAAACCAAGGTAAATAACTTGCCGAAAGTCACTGAGCAAGTCAGTAAAAGAGCCAGGAACAGAGGCCTTAAATCCTGACTTCCCTTATGCTCCCGTAATCGCCAGCCCACAATGCCTTTCTGCAACGTAGTCATATGTGCACATGAAGCTTTGATTGTCCTCCCCTGGTCGCTCAGTTACAATATTTCATAATGCAGGATATGCATGGTGGACCACATTACCCAGAATCCCGACCAGGAGGCTGGGTATGACTGGTTTGAGAGAGCTGTTGGAGAGAGGGGGGTTGTTCGCAGCACATCTCATCTATCCTTACCAAAGAAAGCAAGAACCCAGAAGGAAAAAAACCCCATATATTGCATTACGCCATTTCTTCCTTTCTTCTCTGCCTCTGCTTCAGCTCTGAGATGACTCACACATTGAGGAACTGTTCTGTGGTTTGGCACAGCCCACCAAACCACATTTTCAGCCCTTGGACTCAAATAAAAGAGCAGATCCAGATTCTAAAAGAGTGAAGCCTAGCAAATGTGCCTACCGCCCATAGTGACTCGGTGCCATCAGCTTCTTCAGCTTGGACCGGATCTGAAAGAACTGCACTTCTCACCTAATCTCGGCAGCAGCATCTCACCCCTAGTAGCACTAACTGTGCTGAACGGGGCTAAAGGGCAGTTGCCAAAGGTTAGAAAGAAACACAGTAAGGATTTGATCATATCGATTATAAACAGTCTAATGTTTTTTGAACGGCTTTAAAAAAAAAAAAGCCAGTCCTGTGAAATGTATCTGATTCTAACACCTTTGCTAATTCTCATGATTTGCAAGTCCTGCAATATTTGAGGTTTTGTTTAAAGTCCCAATTCCTGGAGACCAGTGTTTATGTGAGGCTCTCAGCTAGCTTGCTTTCTTAAGCTTCAAGCCCACATGGTTGCAGAGGAAATCATGAAAATGTGACCCACGTACACCTTAAAGGCTCAAAATCCAGAAGGCAAATGAAAAGAATGCAACATTTATTTATTTGTAAATCTCCTCAAATTATTTCTGAATATTTGTGGTTGGCCATAATGCTTTCAGACATGCTGATTTCCCGCAGCAGTGGCTGATTTGATTAGGCATGTTTGATTCCTGGTCTTTCTAACATCTTCGCTATTTACCCATCTATATTGTGAAGGAACAAAGGATGCTGCTGCTCCAAAAATGTGAGGCATGTGACTTCTCTCTAGGGTTAATAAGGCGGGTGTAGCACCCCAGCCTTTCACCTCTGGAGACTGGATGCAAATATTCCTTAGTGACAGGGTGACCATATTTCTCAAAGAGAGAACAGGACCCGCCGCAACCCTCTTCTCCCCCCGCCGCCCCCTGTGAGGCTGCTTGCCCGTGGCTGAAATTCTGCACCCCCCACCACCACTCCCCTTTTGCGTGAAGCTGTTGCTGGAACCCTGCGGGGGCCGCCTCAGGAGGCCGTTGCCCAGCGCTGGAACTCTGCAGCCCTGCCCCCCCCCCCACATACTGGAACGCTGCCTCCCGTCCCCAGCCATTGCCTCCCCTCCTGTGGGGGGCTGGCATCGCAAATGGGACCAATGCCGCCTTTTGAGAAAAAAAAGTCAGGACAGCTGGGACAGGGCTTAGAAAAGGGACTGTCCCAGCCCAGACAGGATGTGTGGTCACCCTACTTAGTGAGGTTAGTAATTTCATCTTTGTCCCTATTTGTGCACAACACTTTGGTACAAAGAAACACCACTGCTCATATCTGAAAGGGGCCTGAAACAGCTGCAGGTCAGAACTGAGGTGGACTAGCAGAGGGGTAGGGAAAGGTTGCATAGAACATGCATTCATTGTGCCTGGTTTTATCCAGCCCTATTAACCCCTTGCTTTCATTAGCGTCTACATTCCCTATAAAATTAGAGGCTAGACAAATAGGAGAGAGGACTTTTCATCTCTCTTCTGGAGATGCTACCATATTGTGCTGCCACTGGTTCCCATTCCAAGGCTACAGCTTTTTCTCCCCACCACAGTATTAATTTTTGAAGGGAAAACGTGCAGACGTTCTGCAGTTTGCTAGGACACTCAGAGATCATGCCTCATAGAGCAGATGCTGCCCAACTCCGCCTCCCTCCAGGCAATCATGATCCCGCTTCCCCCAACCCACTGGGCAATAAACACATGGAGACACTGTGGATTGGATACCAGGAGCTCTGCTCAGTTTCTTCAGCAAGCTTAGCCCACGTTTGCTTCCTTCCATGGAACAATGGGGAGGATCCAGTTCTAGGTAATGATCCTGGGTCACTGCTGTAGGTAGAGCCTATGCAAAGCCACAGCACCTGGGCAACCCTAAGGCCCGTTTCCTCATTGTTTCCCCTGCTTTGCTCATCTCACTCCTCTTCAGAGCACGTGGGATATAGCAATGGAGGCTCCATTTACAATTAAAAACAAACAAGGGTCTGTGGGAATAGTAGCAGCTTCCCTTTCCCTGCAGCCTTCCGAGGGGAACTGGACAGGCTGGGAGTTAGCACTGTGATCAGGCACATCCTTGTCCAGCCACTCCCAGGCACTGCATTTCCAGCCGTAAAGGATCAGGAAGTTGGGGCAGGAGCAACATCACCCGTTGACCTTTAATTCTATGAAGACTGGAACTTGCAACCTGGCACTAGAGGATTTTTTTTTCTTTTCTTTCTTCAGCTTAAGATCCACCTGGTTGCTGACAGGGAATCAGTTCCTGGCCAGACTTTTTTTATTTTCTCAAGTAGATTAAAAGGATAAATGCCAATGCCGTGACAGAATCGCCAGCGAGCAGATTTGGAGCTGGGCTGCCAGGAGGGTTTTAGTGCAAAATGTTGTTGTTGTTCTTTCATTATGCTCTATGAGAGCCTGATCTTTGCAAGCAACCCCTGCAAGCCAAGGCCACAAGCTTTTTGAAATAAAAAAATCCAGTAGCATGACTCCAGCAACGTTACTGATGCCTCACACCACTGCGAATGAGGGTAGCATCAGGCCCCTGACTGTGTTTCACTGTAGCTCCTGCTATTGATTGATATAGTTTTATTGTGTCTTGTCCCATGGAGTTGCCGTCTCTGTGGTTGGAATGGAAGGGATTTTGGAGAGAAGACATTTTTAGCACGCTCTGGCTGGGTCTTTGGTGACTATGGCCTTGCTCTGTTAATTCCTAGATCTTTACAAATAAAGTGAAGTATCTTTATCTCCCTTTTAAATATGGGGAAAGTGAAGCACAGAGCGATTAAAGTGACTTGCCTGCAATCACACATGAGATCAGAGCCAGGAATAGAGCCCTGGTTTCCTTAATACAATGCCTGTTCCCTCGCTACTAGACCACAGCTTTACTACAGCTGTTAGAAGAGAAAATCTGAACTCCTTTGTTTAGGAACCTGCCTCTTTTCTTTCCAGTTGGACACAAAGTGGGAGGATGGTTCTGAGGAGACTGCTTGTTTCCATCAAGGGACTCACTGGAAATCCTGGCAGAAGGAGTTCTCTGTGCTCAAGCAATCCGTTGCCACTCTCCCTCTGTGTCATGCTCACCTGACCCCTGTGTAGCTTCATAAAGAAAAGAATCTGCTTCTGGCCCCATGCAGCTCTGCAGAGAAAGTCTTCCCTCTGTGTTAGATGATCTCTGACAGGTTATCATGGTTCAGAGGAACAAAGTCAGACTTGTCTACCCAAACTCTTCATAAATGTCAACCTGTCTGAAAGTTCTTAGCCAAAATATCTATTACCAGCAGGCTATTGACCTGACTCAAATGGAAACCTGCTGGCAGGGCAGGCTCCACCTTTTTTGCCGCCCCAAGCGGCCAAAAAAAAAAAAGATTGACTTGCCACTGAAGAGGAAGACAGGGAGTGAAGGACCCGCTGCCGAATTGCTGCCGAAGACTGAAGCGGACTGATTGAGCTGCCGCCGAAGTGCCGCCGCCGCCAACCAGGACGTGTCACCCAAACAACGGATGGACTGCCGCCCCTTTCTATTGGCCGCCCCAGGCACCTGCTTCCTTCGCTGGTGCCCGGAGCCGGCCCTGCCTGCTGGTGAGGAAACAAAGAAGGCAGGGTTCCAATTTATCGGGCAAATATATCACAGGAATATCTCTAAAGACTTCATAACCACACTGTGGTGTATTGAGGACTGTGCTGGAATTGCAAGCTGTCACTTTGAGAGAGTGGGGGCAGAAGTGAGGAGGGAGTTCCTGGTCCTGCTTGCAGGCAAGAGGGCTCTGTAGGGAAGCATGCAATCAAGGTCAGCTCTTCAAAGAACCAGCCTACAGTAAGGTGGATTGAGTTGTGCGCCTCTGCCTTAGGGAGCAGCCTGCTTTGTCTCTCTCTGGGAGTTCTCGTGTTAGGGTTCTGAATTCTAAGACCGAACCTTGTTACATTGCAATCTTCCAACAAGATTTTTTTAAATGTTTTTTTTAATCTAACTTCTCTGTGTGTATGTCATGAACTTCTCACTCATGCTTAATAGACTACCAAACCAACCCAGCCTTTTGGACTAAACTCTTTCTATGTCACACTGGGATTAACTGCCCCCTGTCGCATCTGGCCTGTTCTCTCCTGGGAAGGAAAAATTACAAGTCTCAGCCATATTCTTACCTCACTTACACCCATGTAAATCGCTTTTGTGAAGTTACTCTGGATTGACACTAGTCTAGATGTGGGCAAAATTTGGCCCTTGCTTTAATTTCATAGGTTCGTAGATTAAGGCCAGATGAGACCATTATCATCATCTAGTCTGACCTTCTGTATAACACAGGCCAAAGAACCTTGCCCAGTAATTTCTGCATTAAGCCCATAACTTCTGTTTGACCTTTAGCATATCATTTAGAAAGATCTCCCGTCTTGATTTAAGGACTGCAAATGATGGAGGAGTCACCATGTGATTCAAGGACTTCAGTAACTCAGACAGAGGTTATGGGCGTAATACAGGTGCGGGTGGGCAAGGTTCTGTGGCCTGTAATGTGGAGGAGGTCAGACTAGATGATCATGATAGACTCAGACCCTAATGTTGGAAGAGACCATGTCCCTAGGTAAGTTGTTGTTATAGTTAATTACACTCACTGTTAAAAATGTACACGTTATTTCTAGTTTGAATTTATCTATCTTCAGCTTCCCAGCACTGGATCTCTTTATGCCTTTTTTTCTGCTAGATTAAAGAGCTATCCTGTGTTTGGAAGGGGATTTTTAAATTCTTTTTTTTTTCAATATTTTTATCACTGATCTGGAAGAGCATTGGATTGAGAACAATCCCTGCAGGTCATCACTCAAAATACCGCTATTTAGATGGTGATTCCTTATTTACAATTACTTTTTACATTTTATCAGTTAACTAGTTTTTCATCCATTTTAATATGTTATGCATTGACTTCGGATAGTGCATTTTTTTTTCAGAACAGCACAAGGGTCAGAATGGCACTCAGTCAAGTGCCTGACAGAAGTCTATGTATATTGTATCAACACAGTTACCTTTATCAACAAAACTTGTCATCTCATCACAAAACAATATCTCGTTTGTTTGGCAAGACCTATTTTTGGTAACACCATGCTGGTTGGCTTTAATTGTGCTACTGTCTTTTAATTCTTTACTGATTGCACCCCAAGACAGCTAATTAGTCTTTGTGACTAAAACTAAAAAGATGCTAACTATTATGTACAAATAAAAATTTGGCACGTGTTTGCCAAAAGTGGGTGCAATGATCTGGTGAAAAACGGATTGCAGTCTGGGCAGAAAATATTTGCAACCAAAAAGTGAAGTAAATTGAAGCTGTGTCAAATGAAAAAGAAATCTACAATTTAAAAAAGTCCTCATCCAAACAGTATGTGCCAGTCTGCTGCACATCCACTGCACGACTGTTGTGTGATTTGCCAATAACGTCTTTGTCTTTGAAGTAACCAAAATGCGTGCAAGACTCGGAATGCAGAAGTGGGCTGGGACAGATGCCTTAGGAAATGATTAGGAGAAAATATTACCTTGAATAAACGACAGTATTCTGGTTCTTTCCTTTGATTGGAGTAGTATTGGGAATATGAAATGCACTGATGCTAGTTTATTGAAATGAACCAACTTCTGCCGTAAATCTGCACAGGTGATGGACATTGTGCTGTAATTGTCGAATACCAGGGCCGCTCAGGGGGGTGGGCAAGTGGGGCAATTTGCCCCGGGCCCCGCAGGGGCCCCGCGAGCCCTGGCCTGGTGGCGGTCCGGGTCTTCGGCAGCATTTTGGCAGCGTGGGGCCCTTCAGTCACTCCGGGTCTTCGGCAGCATTTTGTTGGCGGGGGGCCCTTCAGTGCTGCAAGATGCAGAGCGACTGAAGGGCCCCCCGCCCGCCGAAATGCTGCCAAAGACCCAGACTGCTGCTGGGTGAGTACAAGCGCTGCAGCTCCCCCACTTTGCCCTAGGCCCCCTGAATCCTCTGGGCGGCCCTGTCGAATACATGGTGCCTGGAGGGGACAAAGTATACGGCTTTGAGCCCTGGGTATTCTCTGTCTCTCAGTCTAATTTAATCCAGGGTTTTGTACTGGCACCCATCACTGTACTACTGAATACCTCTCGGGTTGATAGTTTGGGATAGTAAGGTCCCGTGTGGACTTTCTGCAAGTCTTTGGCTCTTCTCGCTTTCCAGGCTCTGGGAAGTTCTGGTGGAGCTCTGGCTGGGTAGAAGGCAATTGTAGTCCAGGTCAGTCTGGTTACGGCATAAGAATTGATGGAGTGGGAAATAGTTGTAGTTAACTGTAGACCTCCGGGGTTTTGCAGAGGGCTGACAGTATGCTTCCCATGATGATGAAGGGCTGGAAAGGACTCGTTGTCAGTGTCTGACTGGCTGAGTTCCTGTTGAAATGATTATTTTAGTGCTGCTGGGGCCTCGTTGTATTTACTGGATGGGTAACAATGTGTTTGGGCACCTAGAGCCTGGGCTAGGTGTCTTTTTATTTCTCTTTAAAATCCTATAAATGATCACAAAAGGGCTCCAGTGTCAATCTCCACTCAAGGCTGGAACAGTAAATGCGACAGGCACTTCTTACTGGCCTGAACGCTCCAGCTAATGTTGTTACAGTCTGCACACACTGATTTCTCAAGTTCTTTGCTTCAGGTTTCTTTTCTGCCTGCAGCAGCTGTCAACATTTTATCCCCTTCTTATATTGTGAATTGTCCATTGCTTTTAATAGCAATGGAGCTGAACCCTGGCTCCCAATACCCCCTCCCCCAAAAGGTGAGGTGGAGCTGAACTTTGCCCCTTGCTCTGTTTGTTGTTAATTAGGTTGGGGGCCTCCAGGAGCTGCTGCAGTTGGGGATCAGGGCACCATTGTGCTATGCGCTCTGCAAACATGTAGGAAACAGACAGTGCCTGCCCCAAAGAGCTTACAGTCCTGGGTAAAGATTAGAAACCACTGTGCCTGGGCTAGGTTGAACCAGAACAGCCCTGAACATGGATCTGAACTTTGCCGCTTGGGCCAAGCTGTCTTATCAAGACGTGCTGCATTAGAAAGAGTTTGTGCAGCTCCCATAGTGCCTGACGGGGGTGGGAGTGAGGATTGGGGGGTGGGGCCTTTTCTGAATGAGATGACGATGATTAATTACTATTATTGCACAATGAGGGATTATGACAGGATTTGCCGCTAAATACTACAGCACTTAGCACTTCCACACCACAGCACTTTGCATGTTCAAAGTGTTGTACAAACATTAACTAAATTACCAATATGAAGGGATTATTAAGCAGCGTCTGACCTTGCATTTCTCAGGGAAGGGTGGAGAACGTTTAGAAGCTTTTAGCCCTACACACTGCAGTTTAATTCGCTTCCAAGATTGTGTCGCATGGTGCCAGGAATTTGGTGTGTGTTTTTGTTTGGTTTTTAAAGGTGGAAGAATTTAGTAGTTATGCAAATAAAATGAAAAGCGCTGGCTTAGTGAGGGCAGGTGCCGTGCAAGTTTCTCCTGTTCAGCTCTGCCATGCATGGGCTTGATGTGGGAATTACTGGGTGAGGTTCCTTGACCTCTGCTAAGCAGGAGGTCAGACTAAATGATCACGGGGTCCCTTCTGGCCTTGCCCTACGTGAATCTAGGAGTGTTCCTCAATCCTGATCTGCCACACACCCCGCTCATTCC
The DNA here is from genome assembly GCF_016161935.1 of Mauremys reevesii. Lineage (NCBI taxonomy): Eukaryota > Metazoa > Chordata > Testudines > Geoemydidae > Mauremys > Mauremys reevesii. Next base: position 16,700,372 of record NC_052640.1, on the reverse strand, counting down.
AGGCCCCTGTCTTGGAGAAACTCCCAACATGCTGCACTAGAACAAATTATCTTTGGCGATCAATGGGTTGGGCATGAATTCCCTGCACCACCACCTCTGGGCACTCCGGGAACAGCCTGTTCCACAGCACGGGGTGCATTGGCTTTGACAGATTATAATATTTTAGCGCTGTTCATTTTGTCCTATGTTGCATGGCTCATTTGGCTGCTCTTTTGACAAAATGTCTTGGCAGTCTTTTTTTTTCAACATCCTGACTGTGAGGGTAATTAACCATTGGAACAATTCACCAGGAGTCACTGGTGGATTCTTTATCACTGGTAATTTTAAATCAAGGTTGGATTTATTTATTTTATTTTATTTTTGTTAAAAGAACTGCCCTAGTTCAAAAGGAATTATTTGGGGGCAGTTCTCTGGCCTGTGTGATACAGGAGGTCTGTCTAGATCACCACAATGGTCCCTTCTGGCCTTGGAATCTATGTAGCTCTGAATTGTGAGTGATCTTCCTGGATCCTTTGCTTACATATCCCTTAATAGGGAAGAGCAACTTTAAAGGCCTCTATAAAATAACAATCTACACAGTCACTGGGCAAATCCTCAAGGTAGTCTGTGGCTGCTTAAGTGCAGGTGAAAACATATTTCTGTTGCTTAAGTGGACCAGGCAATGAATGCTTCATGCCCCAGATAGGCCTCTGTGGTAGCTCTCCATAATGCTACACAGTGGTGCAGGAGTGGATATGCTGGGTATTTGGCCATTGGCTGTGCTAATATGATGTTTGCTCTAATCCCTGAAGCAGTCATAGAAGCTCCCAATCTTCTGGACGAGCTCTTCACATCAGCTTGCTGTGACAGAGGAGAAGGTCTATTCTGATGAGTCAGAAGGATTTTGCAACAATGGGAGCTGCACAGGTAATTTATGGATATGGCTGTCCAACATCTTGACAGATGAAAGGAGGTGCAACAAAGTCAGTCCGGCAGTGGTGCTTAGCAGTGGTATGGGAAAAGAGCCAGATGCACGAGCAGCAGACCTTCCTACAGTGGCTACAGGTCCACTCACCAGAAGAAGTTGATGCATACACAGCTTCCTGGCTCAGCTGCAGGCCTCATTCTGGGATCTGGTGGCTCTCTGCGATGTTTACACCAGTCTTAACCCTCTTCTCCAAATTTGGACAATTTTGGGCAGGATTTTCCCAGTTGTTAGTGGGAATGATGAATTTCTGGCTCATGGCCAGATACACATGTTTATGTAGAAATTTCTTCCTGCAGCCCTTCTGGTCTTCAGAGCATTTAACTTATTGATATTTTGGATGAAAGAGAGACTTGCTTATCTATAGTGTGGAGTAGTTATGGAGTTCATGGTTCTCCACAGTTACCAGAGAGGACCAGGATGTGTTGTACCAGGGAGCTTTATAAGTAAGTGTAGGAACTTCCTGGTTAGGGAATTATCTATTTGCTGCTTAAAGCATGGCTCTTTACATCTATGTCCTCACACTACATGGTGTCAGCAGTGAGGGAATCCCTCTCTCTAAAGAAGGAGTAACGGGGGTGGGGGGCGGAAAGAGACCTCCTCCCCACCCCAGCTGCTGGAGTGGTAAGAGAATGGGAAAACAGGGTAGAGACCTGTGAAAGCTGCAGCAGGAAGGAGGAAGATCCCTGTCTCAGTGCAGGAATAGAGCCCATAGCACAAATGGCTCTGTTAGAGGAATTTGATTTTGGCAACTCAGGCAGTTGGCCTTGCTGGATCCATAGATTTGCATGATTCTTGGTTTAATAGAGAAAGCAGAAGAATACTAGGTAAATGGCCTGATATTTGCCATGGGTGATGCTGCTGTTGCTGATATCCTATGTGCCCTACCCTTCACTAATGAGGAAGAAAGAATATTTCAAAGTGAAAAAGGCTTTTGATGGAATACGGAATGTTGAAAGAAGCGCTAATACGCGACAAAATGATTGCTGGTAACTGAGACACCAGTTTATCCTCACAGCTTCAATTAGACCCAGATCTCACACCAGCCAAAGCTATAGCAGAAGTTAGAATGCAAGAAATCAGCAACGTGACTTACCTGCGAACAGCACAGGGGAGACCGCATCAGACAATAGTGACACAGTAAAGAGAAAAGACACAAACGTGAAAGCAGTCAGACAATACTATTTACAAGATAAGAACAGTGCACAATTAGAGAGTGGGAGACCAAAGAACCTTGAAAGAAGGGAAGCTTTTCCAGTTATCAGAAGCCAAAGTCTTTTCAAAATTAGATACTACAGCAGGCTTCTGGCAAGTCCCCCTCGCTAAAGAATCTATGCTATTGACTACATTAATCACCCCGTTTGGAAGGTGATGTTTCAATTGTCTCCCATTTAGCATATCTTCAGCACCAGAACACTTTTAAAAGAGAATCTCTCAGATCATGGCAGGTTTGCCTGGCATCCTTTGCCATGCAGATTATGTGTCGGTATGTGGTAGATATAGAAGTGAACATGATGAGACTACATGCAGTTTTGAGATGCTTATAACTAGCCAGTCTCACTCCAAATGAGAAATATAAGTTTGTGAAGAAGCAGATAAAATTTGTAGCAAACGGGGAATTCAATTGGATTCAGAGAAACTGAAGGCATTACTTGTTACTTGAACCCAAAGATGTTTCTGCTGTAAGAAGATTTCTGGACATGACAAAATTCTTAACTAATTTAGCTCAACCAACAAAATGCTTAAGAGATCTTCGTAATGGTCACAATATGTGGATCTGGGGAGCACACAACAAAATACCTTTAATCAAATAAAAACTATTGACATCTCTTCCTGCTTTGGCACAATATTTGGTAACTATCCAACAGCAATAGCAGTGGATGCATCATCATCATGGTTTAGGAGCAGGGCTCTCACAAAAACAACCAGAAGGAGACCGGAGACCTGTAGCATTCATATCAAGAAGCCTCACAAAAACCAAGCAGCAGTATGCTTAAGTGGAAAAAGAAGCTCTAGCAGGCACTTGGCACTGTGAACAGCTCAGTGCATATCTCTTTGACTTGAATTTTAACCTAGAAACAGACTCTTAGAGGCATGATTGAGTTCAAAATGACTGGATGACCTTCCACCTAGGATTCAAAGATTTTGACTATGGTTAATGCAATTTTCTTTCAATATTGAACATATACTGGAGAAAATACTCACAGAAACTACACTCTATCTGAAGCCCCAGTTGAGCAGCTACCAACAGAAGAAGAAAAAGATTTAGAGAAATATGTCAGTCTACATTGACCTTGTTCTGGCAGCAGTTGCAGAACCTGCCAGCAAATTAGAGGTGAACAACAAAAGGATGAGACTTGCCAGAAACTGACTCAACTGTGCCAAAGGGGGTGGGGTTGAGTCAGCTTCCAACAGGCCTATTGCATATTGGCAGGACTGAAGTGACCTTCCCATGGCTGAAGGACGGCACATTCCTATACCAAAGGTACTTTAGAGAGAGATGCTGTACAAAATCCATGAGCAACACCAAGGTATAAACAAGTGTTGTGCACGATCACAATAATCCATATGCCGGCCTGGCCTGAGAAGGCAAATTCAGAATGTCGTGGACCGCCAGATATGTAACGAAGGGGGTGGAAAAACAATCGTCAGAACCATTACTCTCTACAAAGCTACCTGACAGACCTTGGCAGTGGGTAGCCACAGATTTGCTTTTACTGGAAAGGACACACTTACATTAGTGTAGTTAATTACTTCTCCAGATATACTGACTTGGCTATACATACACAGACTTCATCGGCACAGGTCATCCAGAAACTAAAGTCAATATCTGCAAGACATGGAGTTCCTGGAGTTCTTATATCTCATAATGGGCCTCATTTTACCTTGGAAACATTCTTAGCATTTGTGCAGGACTTTAATTTTGACCTTTTTACTAGTAGTCCAGATTACCTCCAGAGCAACGGGGAGGTGAAGAGAGTGGTGCAGACTTTAAAAAAGCTTCAGCAAAAATAGTGAACCTATATAAAGCACTCTTGGCATATCGATCAACACCTCTTGCATCTGGACTACCTCCAGCAGAACTTCTGGTGGGAAGATGACTAAGGATGCCTTTCCCTGTGGAACCCATACAGCTTAAACCTAAGTGGCCTGACCTGAGGCAATTTTGAAAATGGGATGCTGAAATACAAATCTGGCAGCAACACAACTTCAGTGTTTGGCACAAAACAAAAGTACTCCCTGAAATGAGATCAGGGAACAAAGTTTTGACTCAAAAACTCCGACACTTAGAACTGCTCGTAACTGCAGAAACTACCAGCTCTTGCCTCGTGGAGACTCATACGGGACTTCTCTGGAGGAATCGGATTAATCGATCAATATTTCCCAAGGCAACAAAAATTGGATCTCAGACCTGCAGGCACTCTGTCAGGAATTGAGCCCCCTCCATGAGGAACTCCATCTGGAAACTCAACAGAAGTGAACAGGGTTGTGAAGAGTAATCAGACCCCCTCAAAAAATTGATCTTTAGAATACTGCTCAGGATTATTTACATGCAATTGATAAGGGGACATAGCAGTGTAAATAGTTTTCAGGAATTTGAAATTTATTCTGAAGTGTGTGTGTGTGTGTGTGTGTATTTTATATATATATAAAGTCTTTACATATATAGAGTCTTTAATTTTTAATCCTTTAGAGAAATGTGGAGTTTGTAGTCCTCCAGAGAGGACCAGGATGCGTTGCAGCATGGAACTTAATACACTTAGGACATTTTTCTGGTTAGGGAGTTCTCTAGTTGCTACTTATATCTATGACCTCACAGTGCATATAGTTCTTTATTTCTAACTCTATGGGCAAGCAACCTGGAAAGCTTCTCCCATCACATCTCCCTTGCTCTGAATATTTAAGGCTAACTCATTCAGACCTTATTCCGGGCCAGATTTGGAAAAGAGGCCTGTGTTGGGCCAGGAAACTTCCAGAGTTTGGATTCATGAAGTTTCCTCTGAGTCATCTATTCAGGGATCAAGGTTCAATCTACAGAGAGCGAGAGGCAGGGCGTGAGGGCTCAGAAGTCCTTTGTGGAGATAGCTAGAGAATAGACTAAGGAAGAAGAGGCAAAACTTACCCGAGTTTACTCAAAACTCTCCTTCAGAGGAGGAGGAGGAGGCACATCACAGATGGGGACTCCATACCATCTAATGCTGACACGTCCACCTCCATTCCCTCCCCACACGACCATGCCCCCTCTAAAATCGGGCAGTCCTTAATCAATGAACAGGCTTCCATGGAGTCAAACAGCATGTTGCCTTGTTAGCGCAACCTCTCCTTTTACACCAATGTACCCCATTTGTGTGGTTTCCCACACTTTTCCCATGGCCCATTGCCTGCTTTGAGGAGGCTTGTTCTGCTCCTCAGTCCTTCTCTTCAGAAGCAGTTTTTTGCCTGAGTAAGAATTTACGGACTCTAGGATTCTGGCCAGGGAATGTACTTGTCTAACTTTCGTGGCTTTCGTTATTGTTTGCTAAATGTACTATGTTAGTTACCTTGGACTGCACTGATGGTGAAATTTAGCCCTGTGCAGAGAGCCTGCATGAGGCCTATGTGTCACTAGCTAGGCCAAGATCTTCAAAGGAATTTAGGTGCCTGAATCCCATTGGTTTCAATGGAAGTTAGTTACCTTTTGACGATCTGGGTCTATTGCCCATGCTACATGGTGTATACTCATTTTGCTGGCCCTGTGCACATGGGTGAATTTCAGCCCAATAAATCACAGGTTAAGAAGTTACCTTTATCCAAACTGCATGAGTCTGTAGATTATATTTCTTGATGTTAGGAATCTTCAGCTAAAGAAATAAAAGCAAAAAATTGTTAAACTTTCCTAATAAATTATCATTTAAAAACAGCCAGAATTCATCACGGATGGGCTTTAATAGCAATTCTGAGTATTATTTTTCTCATGCAGTAAATGATGCAGTTAAGTGCCTGTCATGTTACTCATCAGACTTAATATTGTCAGGTTCATGAGAATTTTTCCTAGGGGGGATTTATCTTAAAATGAACCCTAAGGATCAACTGAACTTGGCAGGTAAAAAAAGGAATTAATTGCCCACTAATGAACCTAATTGCTCTCATGAGAATGCAAAAAGCCACAGCTCCTGTCAGAATATTAGATGCTACTACCTGCCCCAGAAAGCGCTGAGAAGTTATGCTAGCCTTTCAGGAAAAGGCTTGTGTAACCGTGCCTTCTTGGGTCACAACTGAGGATGCCAAATTTAGGACAAACTGATGAGAAATAGGGCAAACACAACCCCAAACTGGAGGTTATTCTTCCATAAGATATACCAAGCCAGCTACAAAAGTAAACTTCTGTTTCACCACACTGGCTAACAAGAAGTCAGAAAGCAGTTTCCTCGGGCATTCCAGTTCTTATGTCACCACCAAAAACATTGGATTCAGAGATGAGTGGTTCTTTACAACCGCTCTCATCAAATAAAAGGTTTTTCTGATCCCAAAGGACCAGCCACACACAGGGGTGGCTCCAGGAACCAGCGCTCCAAGCGCGTGCCCAGGGCGGCAAGCAGTGGGGGGCGCTCTGCCGGTCGCCGCGAGGGAGGTCCGCCGAAGCCGCGGGACCAGCGGACCCTCCGTGCTTGGGGCGGCAAAATGTCTAGAGCCGCCCCTGGCCACACACCCAGGTCAGCACTGCCTGCATGGAGATTGCCAGAGGCGCTCTGCCTGCAAAGTGCTGACGCCTCTTCTGTGGCACTGCATGGGCAGCACACTTAGGTCTGGCTCCCAGACCCCTTTTTGGAGGGCTCCTCAGTGCTGGCCTTGGGCTGCCAGCTGATGCACAGGAAGGAGTGGGGCCAAATTGTGTTCTGCTTTGCACCTTGTTTCACCCGACTGAGTTCAATGAAGTTGCAGTGGCTGTAGGTCAGAGAAGAATTTGGCCTGCTCTCTTCCAATGGAAGAGTCAATGGAAAGTCAATGGAAATCAGGGCCGAGTATGGCCCATATCATCCCAACTTCCCCTTCCCTCGTATCTCGTCTTCCATTTACAGGCAGAAAGAGAAATCCTCCCGTGGCCAGTGATGCTCCATGGATCACTGAGGAGTAGCAGAGAAGAGCCCTGAACATGTGAATTAAAGCCAAGCAAGAGGAAATTGTGAAGGGCTCTAAACTTGACTTTAACATTTCATATAACTTGTTCATTGGGGCCAACTTGAATCCTCCCATATGTTTTCCTTATTCCCCCTCCCCATATTTTTGTTGAACCCACAGTTTCTCCACCATTGGGGATTATAGGGGCTTCACACAGCTTTGTTGGCCGCTTTGCGATCCTAAGAAGAAAAACGCTTTGTAAGTGCTTATTATTTATGCAATGAAACCAGAATATGGCCCAAAGGGCTTGCAAGATACGTATATCCATTTAAAAAAAAGGGCATCTTGCTTCTAGAATTGTACCACTTCTAACTCCAAGCAAGATTTGGGAGCACTGTGGTGAAGCCCCAAGTAGATACGGTGGGCTTGGGCTTCCCAAAGAGTTTCAGAGTTTGAGATTACCAGCGTATCAATATCTTTAGGAGAATCTGGGATTTCCACCCTGGTGTAGATTTGATAAGCTAGGAAAAAGTAGGAGAAAAATCTGAAGTGTAGATGTGCTCCTTTGGCTGGTGGTAATTATTATTTTGTTTTGATTTATCGTTCACAGGAATTTTATGAGACCCTTGAAGGCATAATTCTGTCTCTTTTCTGCATATTTTATTTTTCACCAAAACTGCAAGAGGACAGGATATTTAGCAGAATAACTTTGATGTCTGGGTAGGGAACAGAGAAGATTTGGTCTTGCGCCAAATGAAGGGAACACAAAGGAATGAAAAGAATCCAGTGTATTGCAGCACTATATTACTTTCTATGTTTGAAAGAGCACTTTGACTGAAGTGCCAGTCCTACAAATGCTGTGAGCTTACTACACAATTTTGTTTATGCTCTTAAAAAACCCCAGATTTTCAAAAGAGCTCAGCTCCCATCTACAGTATTGCAAACCCTGAGTGTTCAAAAATCATGATTGGCTTCAAACAGTAATAAATTTGTACCTCTTTTTATTTGCCTTCTGGTTTCTGTGTTTGTAGTTTACACTCATTTCACGTTTTCAAGCTTTTCCCAGCAACTAGGTGCTAGAAATGTCCTTTTTTGAATGAAAGTGAGATTCTCATGCAATCTCTTCATTCCAGCAGGTGGGGATTTAAAAAAAGAGCAAATATCGTATGCTCATAAAAAAAATTGCGAGACCTGAGAGCACTGCATGTAGGCACAACAAGTGGCTAAAATTTCCAAAGAGCTCAGCATGATCATGTAAGTATTTCAATAGGTGCGACTGGTGCTGAGCCCTTTGAAAATTTGGCTTTATTTTAGATGCCTAAAGGGGCTGACGTCTTTTGAAACTCTGGCCCTTAAAGCTCTTGCTCTTTTATACATTCAATTTGTGCCTCACTGGAGTAAAATCCCAGCTGTCCAAGCAGACACTTGTCTGCAAATTGCCATAACACCTTTCGGAGATGTACCTTTCCCATTAAGGCATTCTGGCTCCTGCGTCTAGCCTTGAAATGATTCTAATCCTGTGCATGAGGTGCATTGGCAGCTATAGGATTTATGTACACAAGAGATCTGGGAGGTGTATTCTTATTTGAAGAGCTAGAAAATCAGCCAAGCATTAGGCTCACCTATTCTCTCCCACTGTAGCTGTAGGAATAGAAACTGGCTTTGCTTGAAAAATAATGATTTTGTTTGCAATCTATCAGTTGTTCGTTTTGTTTGTTTGTTTTTTTCTTCTCATCAGTTTCAGGAATTTCTTCAGTTCTGATTGATTGTCTTGGGTTTTAAAAGAAGAAAATTTAAAATAGGAAAACAAAAGGCAGTGATTAAAATGACTTATGTGGCTTTTTGTTTGTTTGGTGCAAAGGTTTTATTTCACCTAACTTTGATATGTAGTCAACAGAATCATTGGGTCAGAAGAGCATAGAAAAGGGTGATCTGCACTTAAAGTGATACAGGACTTGCAATGTCAGTTAGGACGGTGATTTTATTACTGACGTGGTTATGCTGGCAAAACCTGCCTCATGTAGACGAGACTTAATTTCTGGTGGTGGTTCGTCTAAAGAAGCTGCAGGAAGCTTTCTTCTGTAACTGCACCAGGGATGTGTGTTGCATGGAGGGTGAGTTTTTTTTAATTCTATTAGTCCAGCAGGAAGGAACAGCCCCACTAAATGGTTTCTAGACTCAGCTGCCCTCTCCAGGTGCAATCCTTCCCATGCTTATCACATCACTGGGGACTTTTACTCTGACTGACCAGTGGTCATGCAATTTGCCAAGAAGAGCTGTGCGAATAACAGACTTTACAGTTCTCTGGCAACTCCGAAAAACTGAGGTGGGGGAGATTTTATTTCAGGTCAAACTGGAAACAACATTTTTAGAAATTTTCAGTGAAACAAAAAAGTCAGAAAAAAATTATTTTAGGTAAAAAAAAAGTTTTGTTTAGATTTTGACCAATTTTAAACTATTTCTTTAAAAAATATGATAGGAAATTTTGAAACAAAAAGTTGTTTCAAGCCAAAAAAATCAAAAGGTTTAATTTCAAAAATGTCAAAAAGATACATTTCAGAGTTTTTCAGATGTTTCTGGGGGTTTTTTGTTTGTTTGTTTTTGACTGAAACAATTCGGTGAAACCAACTCCAGTTTGGAAAATGTTGCGGTATCACCAAATCTGCATTTTTTGCCAAAAAAAGGTTCACCAGAAAACATTCACACAGCTCTACCACTGAGCATCCAGTGCTTACAAAGGATTCTCTGTACTTTCCAGGGTCAGATCTTCAAAGAGTTGGGTACATGCTGGGTACTGAGTGCTTTTGAGAATCTTGCCTCGTGAATATTCATACAATATCTTGCAAGAACCTACAACATCAATAGGCCGTCAGCTAGCCATTTTGATGGTCTTCTACAAAGGGTTCTCACTTGCTAATGTTCTTCCCCACACCTGAACACTTTCCCCCATATTGCAAGTCAATATTGCTCCCATTGGTTCTAACGCCACTGACATTATAGCCTCTTTTACCTGCTTGTCCATGTGATGTCTATGGGCCGTGGGCCAGACTTCCAGTAGTGCTCATCACCCACCATTGGGTCCAGATCTCCCCAGGGGTTCAATTCCCACTTGGACACCTACAATTAAATGCAGTGTTATATATCTAGGAACAAGGAATGGAGGCCATCCCTAAAGAGTGGGGGACTGTATCCTGGAAAGCAGCGACTCTGAAAAGGATTTAGTGGTCACAGTGGACCAGCAACTGAACGTGACTTCCCAGTGAGATGCCATGACAAAAAGGGCTAATGGGATCCGTGGCCATTTAAACAGGAGAGTAGTGAATAAGAGTAGGAAGGTGATTTTTACCTGTGTGTACGGCATTGAAGAGACCGATTCTGGAATATTGTGTCCAGTTCTGGTGTGAAGACTTTAAAAAGATACTGAAAAATTGGAGAGCCACAAAAATGATTTGAGGGCTGGAGAAAATAGAGAGTGAAAGCTCTCAATCTGTTTTAGCTTATCAAAAAGCAGATTGAGAGGTGACTTGATTACAGTGGATCAGAACCTTTCTGGGGAGAAAATACCAGGTACTAAAGAGCTCTTTAATCTATCAGAGAAAGGCAGAACAAGGACCAATAGCTGGCAGCTGAAGCCAGACAAATTCAAATTAGAAACTGGGCAAACATTTTTAACAGTGAGGGTGATTAATCACTGGAGCAAACTACCAAGGGAAGCAGTGGATTTTCCATCTCTTGATGTCTTTATATCCAGACAGGATGCCTTTCTGGAAGATCTGCTCTAGCCAAACACAAGTTATTGGGCTTGCTACAGGGGTAACTAGGCGAAATGTAATGGTCTGTGCTATACAGGAGGTCAGACTCGTTGATCTAATGCTCCCTTTTGGCCTTATGAAACTCTCTGAATCTATGAAGCGGCCAGACTTTCAAAACAGCTCAGGACCCAGCAGCTCCCGCTGATACCAGAAAGTTTATTTCCAAATACAGGGCACAGATTTCAGGTGGCAAGAAATGCTGCTCGGCACCACGTGCACGTTCCGAGCACCGGGCGCAGCTCCGCCTGGCTGAGCAAGCAGGGCACTTGCACAGCTGTATGACTTCAGACATTCCTGGTGATTCTGCAAAGGTCAGTCCTTCACTCAGAAATGTGTTTCTGATTACATTCTGCCCCCTTGCAGATAACAATGCAGTCAGTGACAAATTTAGGGGAAGATAGGCTTTCAGAGCAGCTACCATGCATTTGCCTTCCACTGGCTGACACAGCTCATCTGGTTTAACTTCTGCATGGCAACTGAATGCCAATCAAGCCTGTCGCTGCTTGCCTCAGAGAGTGCAGTTCCCTTTACAAACAGGATGGCCACTCAGCCCAGGGAAGGATTGGCTCTTCTGTCAGTAACACAACAATTACTTACAGTGACTGATGTCTAAGTCAGACGCATCAGAAAACTCCTCTAGAAATAAGCAACCCTTTTCTTTCTAGCCAAATCACGTACTGTGCCGGGAAGTGGGAGATAGTACTGCTCCTGTGAGAAGATAAAGCATGACTTTAGCGTGGAGATCTCTGTCTTATGTCTTATAAAGCACACAGGGGCCATCACAGATCGGACAGGAAGGCCTGGCAATCTTACAAAGTCTTACATGGTCTCTCTGAAACGGAACTGATAGACTTCTATTCTAAACAGTTATCTACAGAGGGATGGATGGTCCAATGATGAAGCCCCTAGTTGAGAGAGACATGGGTTCAAGTCTCCGCTCTACCACAGTTTTCATGTGTGACCTTGGGCAGTAACTTGGTCTCTGTGTGTCTCAGATCCCCATCTGTAAAATAGGGATCATAGCAGTGCCCACCTCACAGGGATTGTGGCAGGAGAAGTGCATTAATGATTGTGAGATGCTCAGACAATGTGCTAATGGGGACCATGTAAGTACCTCAGACAGACACAGGGCAGCCTGGAGAAGACCTTGACGGTTGCCTTCTGGTTAGGCTGACAGGGAGTGGGAAGCCTTCGCTCTGGGGCTGTTTGTCCCAGAACCAGGGCTCCATTACTCACAGAATTTCTAAATTTGTGGGTTTCATTCCAAACGGGAATGGAGCCAAATTTTGAAATATCAAAATTCTCTTGGAAATAGAATCGCCCCTCTCCGCACAGCAATCCCATTCAGTCCAAGGGTCCCATGTGTGTCATATCCTGGTTCTTTATAGCGGTTCGTTTTGGTGCATAACCTGTTTTCTGTTGGCAGCTTTTACCTTGGAAAGTGGCTAATTTACTGTTAGGGTACGTCCATACTACCCGCCCGGATTGGCGGGTAGCAATCGACTTCTCGGAGTTCAATATATCGCGTCTCATCTAGACGCGATATATCGAACTCCGAACGCGCTCCCGTCGACTCCGGAACTCCACCACTGCAAATGGTGGTGGCGGAGTCGACGGGGCAGCCGCGGACGTCGATCCCGCGCCGTGAGGACGGGTAAGTAGTTCGAACTAAGGTAGTTCGACTTCAGCTACGCTATTCGTGTAGCTGAAGTTGCGTACCTTAGTTCGACACCCCCCCCCCCCCAGTGTAGACCAGGCCTTAATTCCAGATGGGCCTGAACAGAAAGCCCAGATCTAGAGGTGTATGAGTGGGGGGCGAACAGCGTCCTGAGCAGCACGCCCATTTTGTTGCTTCGGCCTGTCTCCAAAGGATAGGACAATGGGGCGGGAATCAGGAGACCTGGATTGCTGGCCTGGCTCTGGCACTGACCTGCTTGGGCTAGACACATTGGGTCAGAAATTCCTCCTTATTTTTGGAGCCTTAGTTTTTTGATTCCTCAGCTTGCGATGGCTAGAGTCTTACTGTTACAGGTCAATGGAAGACATGCGTGCTCAGCATTTAATAATGCCAAACAGGCCTGAGTGGTGTCTAGTTGTGCACCCAGAAGTTAGTGGACCCCAAATTAGTGGATCTTTTGGTCATAACTTGTCTGTGCCTACATTTTCCCATCTGTAACCTGGAGACAATGATGCTTACCTAGGATTTCCCTCCTGACCAACCTGGCTCCCAAGTCAGGAATAGTGTTATGAATTAGTGAAAAAAATTTCCCCAAACCACGGCACACGTGTCAATTCCAGATTGGCCTGAACTGAAACCCTGGATCCAAATATCCTCACACTTGGACACAGCTGGAGCGGAACATTCTAGTTCGGGCCCGTCTTTTGTTCCAGTGGGATCTCTGATGTACAATCATCATCTGGCTCCTCTTTTTTGATTAGCTGGGAAGTGTCATGTGGGCTCAGTTAATACTAGTCTGCCAGCTGCCCAGCAGCCACTGCTGCTGTTCTCTTACTCAGTCCCTGGTTAATGTGAGGGGGTGGGGTTTGTATCGCAAGTATTTTTTCCCCCTTGAAGATCATTTTTATCCCCTTCCGCCAAGGATGCTGACCAAGCTCTCTGAGCCATGAGCTCCCCTCTCTCCTCCCGGCAAGATGACAAAAGAAGCTGTCTGAAAGCGCCAGGATGGCTGACACAGGGAGAAAGAAAGAAAAAGAAATCACAAAAACGCATGCAGCATGTCTGCGGTGGTGACTAATGGCTATTAGCCCTTATTGCTGTCAGGTGAACTGGTAGCCAAGCCTCAGACATGTGGTCATTGTCAAGAGGAATTTTTGACTCTCCTCTCAGGAGCACCTCCTCCACCCCTCCCCAACCATTAATTACTTCCACCATCCTTCCAAACTGCCAAGGAGTGAGGAGCAGCAGAGCTGGAGATGAAAGGAAGCAGCGGCTGCCCCGGTTTCCAGGTCTTTCAAATAACCAGTCTGTAATAACTTCCACAGCCAAGGGAAATGGCCACGCAGTGGGAGGAAGGTCAGCTCTGAGGGGAGGAAGGCTCTTGTGCAGCAGTGATGTAGTGGCTCCTAATGGAAGAAACCTGTGGAATTAATCAAGCCCCGTGCCTCATTTGTTAATGACAGCAGGTTTGAAAAAACAGCAGCCGTTCACCTCGGTCAGAAGATGGGATCCTAGAACTCCAGCCAAGGGCTGTCAGGCCACCAGGGTTAGGGATCAGGTCCCTCCCTGCGTTCATAAAGCAGATGCACAGGTTTCGTGGAGGTGGATGGCAGAGATGACTGGGTTTTCTGGAGTAGCTCACACAGCCTGCGTGCCTCCTTTCTCTAAGCCGGCTGCTGGGAAGCTACAGCCTAGGCCAATGCTGACCTCCCATGCTTGGCTTCCTGGCTGTCATGCATGAAGTCCGTCACGCTCAGTTTCACCCAGATTAGCCTGCGGTATTGAGATGACATTGTTCTGGCATGCTTGCTTCAGAAAGCAACAGCTCTGTGGAACCAGTTAAGGCAGTCTGGGCCCAGCTCCTATCTCTGAAGATGGGAGCATTCTCCCTCCCATATTCCACCCCCTCCCCGAAGTGTGACCTTGATTTCATGGGCCAGAGACAAGCAAGAATCAAAGTGGAATAATTACTGCTAGTGTCTGATAAATCCCCCACCCCCACAGGACACCGCTGCTGGGGCCTGCAATCAGCCACAAGAGCCATGGAGGTGTGACAGGTGAATAGCTGGGGAGGGTTTTTTCTGGCACAGCTATGTGATGCGCTGAGGAGTGGGGTCAGCTAAAAGGAACCTTGGCTTTCTGAATCAGGTAAAAACTCCCCACACAGATCAAAATTCTGTGTAACATACAAACATTGAGTCTTTGCATCATGCTACCAGCGCATTCTGGCCATGAAAAGTGCATCCAGCCCCACCAGGATCACTCCAGTGTAGGGGGATCCTCTGAAGAAATAGGGTGTGGCTGGTCCTCCTCTATGCCCTCCTAATCCCTGACTCTGGTTTCAGCCTCTTGGAGCTATTAGCAATTTCTCTGTGTTAGAGCATTGCTGAAGTTGCTCTAATTAATGCAAAGAGGCTGCCTTTGCCAACAGCAGCCTCAGGCTCGGAGGAACACAGAGTCGAGCTTTATAACACCCTTGCACGCATTCCTCTCAGCTTATGTTATCAGCTCTTTGAAAATACATGAGGCTCAGGTCCTATATAACTGTAATGTATTTTACATATTAGGCTTGTCGGAGTCTATATAGAGAAAAACTGATAGGTATGGGATAGCAAGGAGTAGGTCTTTTCATATCAACAGTCCACACACATAAAAAATGACATACAGTCTCATTATAGGAAACATATGCGTCCTTTCTGCATAGGTTGGGCAGATTTCTGTTTGAAGAGATGACAGTCTAACTGAATCACCAAGCTGTATATTGTATCAGGTTACACCCAAGAGAGTGACAGTATTTTCTAAATCGAAGGCTCTCTTGACGTTCCAATCCCTTTCACAGGGGAGCAGCTGGACTCTGCCTTTTCGGGCAGGATGGTCAAAACCTGTGCAAGGTCACTTGTGTGACCTTTAGCATGTTGTTTAACTTCACTGTGCCTCGGTTTCCCCAAAGGCAACATTGAAATACTTAGCCACCTTTGTGGAGATCTTTGACACTTACAGGTGAAAGTGCTTTATAACGTAAATGTAAAAAACAACGATACTTTATTGTAAAATGGTAAATTAAATGATCTTGTATTGATTAACAGTTCCCAACTCTTTGAGGCAAGTGAATCAGTGTATTGAACTAAGCGCTGACAGAATCCACACTGTTTTCTTTTTAACAAACTAGGATACTAATCCCCTGAAAGACCAGTGAATTTGGGGTTATTTGTTTATTTAGCAAAATTGCGGATGGGAATGTGTTGCTATTATATATTTGTGACCTAAATTTTACATTATCCTGCTACTGCATCAGAACCCGAAAGTGAAATTGACTAGCCTGTTTCTGTAGTTGCTAGCTGTGTGCAATGCAAAACACTAAGAAAACATCCCGCCTGATGAAAATGGGAGGTGCTGGGCCCAGAGCTCCTTTGAAAACCTGGCCCCAAATACTGGGGAAATTATTTGTGAAGTTATTTCAGTTGTAATAAATGAGGTGGTGTTAGTAACACAGATGACATTTTTTAGAAAGAGATTTTTGTAGCTGGGAAGTTTTTTCTTTTTAATCTGAAAATCTCAAGCTACATTTACACCAGTGGTTTGTCTTGGAGCTTTGGGCAGGTGACATGCAAACAACCTCACATTCCCTCTTGCACATGGTATGGTTTGATTTTAGAACCTGATACTTTCAGATTCTTTTATAATTGGCTCTCGCGCTCTCTCTGTGTCAGACACAGCAAAAGAGCGCTAGTTTTTTGCAGTCCAACAATGAATTAAGTCTTTAGTCCCATTAAAGTATTAAATTTTTGCTCAACCCTTACCTAAGCCCTCCTCGCTTGAATTAAGGCATTAAGCTTTCATTAAAGTTAACACATTGACAAAGTCTCATTTCTGCCCTGCCTTAACTGGACCACACCAGCTTGTGGCCCCAGTTGTCAGTTGATACTATAAAATCAGGAAGCACGTTTCTTTAAAGCTTCCCCCCCCCTCCCATGTGTGAATGAGCAAAGGGAGGGACGTGTCAGCGCTCGTTAGCTGAGCACTGAGCCCTACCCGTGCGTTTGAAATCACCTCACAAAATGCACTAAGACAGACAGTGATGTAGGACCAGTAACCTGTCACCCTGATTCCTTTCCCTTGATACGGATGGCAAGACCTCCATCACAACAGAAGCCCTTGTTGGCTATCTCAGCAGAGCGGCATTTGCATGGAGAATTACTGTGCGTGGTCCCTCAGGAAGAGGATGATGGCTCATTGGAGAGGCAGTGAGAGGCTGGTTTTACTGCTGCTGCCTGGGCTGGACATGGTCTTTGACCCAACCAGAGGCCTCTGTCCCCAAGGCTGTCAGCCAGGTATGTTCCACAAGCATTTGAGCAGGGGCGGCTCCAGGCCCCAGCACACAAAGCGCGTGCTTGGGGCGGCATGCCACGGGGGGCGCTCTGCCGGTCGCCGGGAGGGCGGCAGGCAGGCTGCCTTCGGCGGCATGCCTGCAGAGGGTCCCGGTGGAGCCACGGGACCAGTGGACCGTCCGCAGGCACACCTGCGGGAGGTCAACCGAAGCCGCGGGACCAGCGGACCCTCCGCAGGCACGCCTGTGGGAGGTCCACTGGAGCCGTGGGACTGGCGACCGGCAGAGCGCCCCCCGCAGCATGCCGCTGTGCTTGGGGCAGCGAAATGTCTAGAGCCGCCCCTGCATTTGAGGCCCTGTTAAAGTCAATGGGAGTTTTGAAATTGATTTCAGTGGGGCCAGGATTTCATTCTAGACTCTCAAAAGACCTCAGCTCTCATTGAGGCACCAGAATTAGAGGCCTGATATTTCAAAAGAGCTCAGCGTGGTAAGGGCCTGATGATCAGTTGCTTGTGATATGAGCCTGCCTTCTCCTGGCATTGTGAATATTCAGGCCCTGGCTGCGAATGCTCTTCTGAAAATCTGGCTCTTACCTTAGTGGGGAAATGGGAGCCTGGCATGTCTGAAAATCCAAACCTGGCATTTAAAGTTAAAAACAAAACCAGCCTGGTTTCCAAAGCGCAAATGGAACCGCATCGTTTGGAAGGTAGAGGGCAGATTCTGAGCTCATGTAAATCCATTGACTTCACTAGAGCGACGACCATCGGCACCCACTGAGACGCTGACCCTAGATATTCCAGGTTCAGTGGGGAAGTGAGAGGCACAGATTATTCTCACTGTAGCAGCTTGGGGCTGCTGCTTTATCCCAACAAGGTTTCACGTTCCGGGGAGAGCAGGGACTGGGGAATCTACTCAAACAAGCGTGTTCTGCTGTGCTTTCCTGGAATTGTTTGTTTTGTTGGTGAAAAACAGAGTGAGTTTCTTGATGGTTTAGTGCAATGTTCAGCTTGTCCTGTTTGTTTCCATGGGAGTGGAGGGTACTGGCTCCCTTGTCCGTCCCTCTACCCCCACATTCTCATTGTCTTCATGTTTCATTGAAATCTTCCATCAAAATCTGCATACTCGGACTTGTCCAAACCAGCTCATCCACTGCTGTCATCGCAACAGCAGCTTCTCCTTAGAGTGGACTAGAATTGGCAAAGAGAGAACTGAGGTTTTAAAAATACACTGCGCTTCTAGGGCACCTCTCACCCAGAAATCTCAAAATTGGACAAACACTAATTGGGCCCCCTGATGCCCCGGTGAGTCATGTAAATACTACTCCCCCATTTTCAGTTTGGGGAAACTAAGGCACACAGCAGTTAAGTGATTTGCTCACAGATAAGTCAGCACCAGAAGTCCTGACTCCTAGATCCCTGCTTTAACCACTAGACCATTCCTACTTTGCTGGAAAGTTATACCTCTGAGGGTGCATACCGTATATTTTCCATTAGTAGCCATATGCTCTGTTGTTTGCCAACACTGTCTTGAAAGGAAATGACATTTTCAGAGCAGACAGGACCTGGAGGTCCTTTCACAACCAGGAGCATGTCAGCAAAGGCTGAGAGTTAAGTGAGTTGCCTGGCTGGGCCTTTAACACCTTAGCTAGAAAAGGGAACCCCTCTCAGGTGTAATGTAATGTCCCATGGTGTCTCTCTTCCAAAACATTGAAAAGGAGAACAACTTTTACAACACATCCTGAGAAGCTGAGCAGAGCAGGGGACTGGGCAAGGGCCACCCACGTTATGGCCCCTCGCAACCTCGCCGGCTTCTCAAATAGCAGCGTCGCAGCATCTCCTTTTCTCTCGCAGACCTTCCAAACGCCAGCATGCCCTTTGGCCTTCCCCCCAGCTTGCTCTCCTAAGAGAGCTGCTCTGGAGGACAGGCAGGGGAGTACTCGTATTCCTGAGGAGAAACATGTGTTCTAGTCACGTGTACCTTTTTCCCATTTGCATTGAGGAGATTAGAAATGCTCAGTTTTTTAAACTTTAAGATAATGGATCCAGTACTCCGCTCAGTTATGCTTTGACACAGGCGCTTGAGGTCAAGGGGTTTGCACCAGGAAAAGGATATGGCACACCATCTGTGGCTGCCAAATCATTCCTCAGTAGGGATACTCTTAAAATTGCTCCGTGCTTTTTACATTATTTTCCTATTTAATTGTATTAAAGTTCTGGCGGAAATCATTAGGTGGCGTGTGAACCAGTACAACATGGCAAGGGACCTGAAATGAGATTTACAATGTGCTTTTTTCTATTAAAACAATCACTACCAGCAACCCTACAATAATAAACCAGCATGTTCATTCCAGCACTTGGGAGCAATCTCACAATAATTGGCCAGCACGTGCAGTCCAGCACTCATGAGCAACCCCCAATACACCAGGCAGAATGCTGCCACTAGCACTCTGAGGGCCTGATCTAAAGTCCACTGAAGTCAATCGGAATCTGGAATGAATGATGTGTTTACTTACAATATGTTATTCAGCCACTAGATGTCTCTGCGTGCTATAGAGTTCAGGACAGAGTGTGCTATCTGGTAAACACCGGGGCCAAAGCTGGAATTCAAGCTGTGTGGAAGTCTGTTTTGTTAGTTTGTAGTTGTAGTTGTTTTGTTTAATAAATGCCTTCTTTGAAGGACTGTAATTCTGTACATCACGAGTGGCACAATCTGGGCCCTCTGCAGTGCTCCATGAGAACAAGGCCAGCTAGCATAAGGTGTGACCAGATCCCAACCCAGCTCCTTGCATACGTGCCAGTGCCCCAGGGCAGGCACGGGGAAAGTACACACTATACTGTTGCAAGTACCAATAGCACTGTTTGGTGCATGCCTCCATATGCCCCTTCGGCATTCTGCTACTGCTGTTCTGGGGCTACAGCTCCACAAACCCCTCTCTCTAGGGCTTCTCAGAGGAACCAGAAGAATATAGTGTGGGCCACAGAATGCTAAATTTGAGATAAAAGATGGTCTATAAATGTGAGCTACTCTAGTGTTGTTGTTTATTGGTATTGTCATTTCTTTCTCCAGATGTAGCCACTAATTAGCAGCATGGAGATGAGTATTTAAAAGTGGACAGGCTTCATGTTAGATCTCCAGCAAGTGCCTGGAAAGCCAAGGCGATG
The DNA here is from genome assembly GCF_016161935.1 of Mauremys reevesii. Taxonomy (NCBI): domain Eukaryota; kingdom Metazoa; phylum Chordata; order Testudines; family Geoemydidae; genus Mauremys; species Mauremys reevesii. The sequence continues at coordinate 16,680,331 of NC_052640.1, read as the reverse complement.
AGCCTGGAATAAATCACTGGATTCCCTGACCACGAACAGTAAACTTCAAGCCTTGTCATGAACTTACCTTTTTTATCACATCCTTCTGCATCCACTTATCACAGCCGGATCTTGGGTTCACTCAGCACACCAGTAAAAACAAGGAACAACTTGCCAACTGCTTTTCTTTTTCTTGGGGAGAGAAACGTTGGTCCATTGGTCAGAGCTGGACGATTCTCTGAGGAGCCCTTTTATTCTGTGTGTGGGCGGTAATCTCCTGCCCTCTCAGCCATGGGAAGCCAGGGTTGCGTCTTCCTTAAGTAAACTGGAATCCGTAAAGAAAGGGCAGTAGGTGCTGACAGCCCCCCGGTAGTCCCAGAGATGTGAGCGAGTGAAGGGAAATGTGAAAACAAACCAACAGCAATTGGAGAGAGATTTGAATCAAAGCAGCACCTTGACTCACAATATTTAATAACCATCCTGACAGCATGTGTTGGACTTGTACCCACATCCACACTTCACTAGCTGGTAAATACACCGTAGACAGGCCCTAAGGGGTCTATTCTTCAACTGCTGGCCACACGTTGGCCCAAAACTTCCACAGAGAAACCCAAAACTGAGGGAGGGAATGTTCACCAGATCTCTTCCCCCCGCCCCCCATAGCATCCTGTCTGGGGAGGAGAGAAAGGCGCTTGCGTTGCTTTCTGTTGAAAAGGCTGTGAGGACAGAGCCTCAGGGATCCCCTGGAGACCACGGCAATCTCAGCAGAGGCCCAAGGCCTGTGTACCAGCTCTGGCTCCCAGCAGTCTCCCAGCTCTGTGGGCTCCAGATACCCATATCCAGAGAAAAGACGGCACAGCTCTGGGGGATTTCCGCAGGCCTGGAGGGGCGATGATCTACACCATGGCCTGGCAGACTGGCTGTATTTTACACCCACTGTGCGCCGGTGGACATGGCAACACAAGCCTGCAGGGCAGTGGTGAATGGAGCCCAGCACATGTAGGCATGAGACAAGGTCTTCTTCAGACACAGCATAAGAAGGAAAGCAGAAGTTTCATTTTTCTCTGCCTGGCGGTTCCTGAGGTAGGGCCTCCCGGTCGCAGTGCCATTACTTACTAATGGCGGGCCTGAGCCAGAGAGGTACTGAGTGGCTCTGACTCCCCCTGACATCGATAGGGTTCCAAGTGCTCAGCACCTCCCAGGAGGCACTCAGCACCTTGCAGGATCAGACCCTTCTAAATTCCTCTAACAGAGACTTTGTTTATTTAACCTAATGGGTTTTCAGCCAACACCAGTGTGGATGGATCAAATGTAGAATAAACAGGACCTGATCCTGAGTGGTGCTGAGCCCCTTCAGTTTCCACCAGCTTTAACAGGAGATTATGGCACTTTTGCAGGACTCTGTCCTGTATTTTACTACGGGTTGGTATAAAATGTGCCCCAAATGACCCCGCGACCATCATGCACTACTGCTCAAGCCTGGGGAAGGGATGACTAGCTTTTCAAAGCCTCTGTTTGTCATAGTGAGGTGCCCAGTAATTAGCCAACAACAGAAGAGTTTTTCAGCAAACCCTGGCTCTCCAGCATTGGATCTGTGCGATGAAAGCAAGTGGGAGAATTGCCAAGATATGAAAACATCTCATCCTTGAGCAAATAGATCCCAGCAGTGAGCCCGTTCCTGAGGAGTGGGTGACAGGCAACGGGGGAAGCAGTTTGGGAATATGGTGCCTATGCTTGCCAAGGAAGTGCCTAGTATGGCTCAAAGGGAAGGACTGGCTGGAATGGGGGTTTTGGCGGGGAAGAGGGGTTCCAAGCTGTGAAATTATGAGACAAGGACTAACTGGATTCGGAAAAACCCCTTAGTCAAGAGCTTAACCTCCCCCATCCCCCCATGCAGTTGTCTGGTGCTCATGAAAGAAGAGAGAGTGACAGCCCCAGAGCAATAAGGACCAAGACTTTCAAGTGACTTGGGGTGTTTAAATTTGTGGGTGCCCAACAGGGTCTGGTCTCCCGAGGGGGCAGGTGTTCTGAAAACCGAGCCCCTGAAAGCTATCTCAAGGGAGGCCTGTGTCACGGGACTGTCACAGTTCTCCCAGCAAACCCTCCTAGTGGAAATGCAGCTGATAGCAGCAAATGAGGGGTTTTGCGGGTGTAACTTACACCGGAAATAAGCTACACTGGCAAAAAGGAGGCTGGTAAAACTGTGCCTACACTAGGGCTTTTGCCGGCACAGCTATGCTTAACTTTTTCACACTCCTAACAGACCAGTGTAGACCAGGTCGTAGAACCCCCAAATCACAAGCTGCTTTAGAAACTCCGTCCCCAGCATGAAATACAGCCGTGCAAACTTCCTACTACCTTACACTGCCCTGGCAGCATACTGTAAATCTGCTCTGACCTGCAAGGAATTCATTGCCTCAAGGTAACAGTGAGGCCAAGAGGTTTCGGAAAAGGATTGGACAGTATATGGCTAGCCAACTTCTAGTGAATGTGGCGGGGGGAGAAACTTTCCATGTGGGCAGTTTATCCTACAGCTGCCTGCTGCAGGGTAGGCAGGTTGGTGTTGGCATATAAGACTTTAATTGTAGATAATTAAACTCTTATATGCCAACACCAACCTCCTGGTGGTGATTTGCTGATTGTGATAACTGCAAGCAGTGGAAGGTATAGACAGGAATCTAAATGGCTGGACTGCAGAGCCAGATACACCAGAGGGATAAAGCAGGAGATTTTAGCACTGGTAATTCTTTAATGAATTAAATGAATCTTTGTTGGCAATATCTGTTTATGACAGAAACATTTGGGAGATGTGTTTTAATGCATCCACAGTAGGATTTCAGAGCGGCAGAAATGCAAGACTAAACAGAGGTGGGGAGAGAGCTTTGTAAATCATCGGCACAGAGAGAATGTATTTCAAATCACGGGAGGGAAAGGAGTCTCCCCCGGGGGGATAATACGAAGGAAGTGTAACTGGAGGTCTGATGCAATAGCCTTATCAGAGAGCAGTACAGAAAGCCTGGTAAAGAAGGGAATAGGCACAAGACCTACTTTCTATCAGGGCTGATTCTGACCATTCAATGGGATCGTGCCTCAAATCAGGGATCGATGCCTGCTCAGCTTACTTACTCGAGTAGTACCACTAGTGGATAACTCCTGAGTAAAGTGAGCAGGTTTTGGCCTGGGGTGTGATTTGTGTGCCTCTGAGGAGGTAGTTTAGCTATGCAGGCATAGTGGGGTTTGAAAGTGCAGGTACTTATGCAAGCCTATGGCTGCCCATGGAAATAGAAACAGTTTTCACATGCCTGTTTGTGTCCCTGAGCACGGATCGCAGTCATAGCTGAGGCGATTACTGATCTTCAATGGGCATCTCTTGGAAGTGTTGGGTACTAGTCCAAAATGGAGCAGGCAGGTGTAGGGACAGGCCTTAGATGACCCCACTGGGTGTGGGCCAATAATTTTTTCTGATTATTTTTCTCTTACAGGCATTAATTTGAGGTGACTAGTACCCAGCACCAGCCCAAAGCAGCAGTGGCAAGAATGCCTCTAGTGATGATCTGGATGATGAATCCAATCAGCTGGTGAGAGTGCAGTCCCTCCAGAGACAGAGAGGCTCCATCGGTGGGAATGCAGCTGTCCGTGAGTACGGGTCTATCAAGGGGGGGGAGCTGCATCAGCAAAGAGAGGGATAGCTCAGTGGCTTGCACATTGGCCTGCTAAACCCAGGGTTGCAAGTTCAATCCTTGAGGGGACCATTTAGGGATTTGAGGATTGAGTTGGGGATTAGTCCTGCTTTGAGCAGAGGGTTGGACTAGATGACCTCCTGAGGTCCCTTCCAACCCTGAGATTCTATGAAAGAGAGCAGGTATCCCTGAGAGCAAGTCAATGTATCCATGTGGGAACTTGCAGAGAGCCAGATCCTTGACACACTTCCTGGCTGCTTTGCACTTACAAAAATAATAATATTTATTTGTATCACCATCACATCCAGGAGCCCTAATCATGGCCTGGGACCCCATTGTGCTAGGCGCTGTACAAAGACAGAACAAAAAGACGGTCCCTGCCCCAAAGAGCCAGTGGTTGTAAGTATAAGACAAGAGACAACAGATGGATACAGGCAGGGGAACACAAGGAAACAATGGGGCAGTGTTGGTCAGCATGATGAGCAGTAGTTTTAGATCTGAACTAGTCTCAGGTTTTGTGTAGGCGTCATAGCAGAGGAGAGTGGTAAGGAGGGATTTGACAGAGGCTGACGAGTTGGTTTTGCGGGTGCTTACCGGGGGCACCTCCCCGGGGTGAGGAGCAGCATGGGACAAAGCACAAAGGAACTATATTTGAAAATGTTACAGGTGGGCGATGGAGACTGGCCTCATGGGCGGATTGGAAGTGGGCGTTGACCTTGCCATAGTGAGTAAGAGATGATCCATGTGCACAAAGTGCGCTGGAGTGGCACCAAGCAGCTGGAAGCCAGAGTAACCGGCCACCTGGGGATTCACCTAGTGTTAGGGCAATCACCAGGTGGCAGAGCACTAGCAATCAGCCCTATGCTACTCCCCCTATTACAGCCCCTGACCTACGGCGTGCCAGCAGGCAAGGCGGGAGGGGTGGGCAGAAGAACATGGCTAGGATGCCACTGTACTTCGGTGATCCCCAACTCTCAGAACAGCTCTTTGGGGACAGTTGTGCCTGGGAAGACTGTAGCAGCTCTGAGTTACACCTTTAGCCAAAACACCAAAAAGGTGATGTGAAGCCACATTTGTGGCACAACCTCCCAGTGGTGGTAGGAAAGCAGCCATGCAGCTGGGGAGCTACCCCTTAAGGACTTGCATGGTATTTGTAAATCTATTATGATGGATGCCTGGGAAGGGACAAAAATATGCCTGTGTCATCGGTAGCACAGCACAATGTTTGCCTAGCAGCCCTTTCTTGTGGGGCTACTGTTTATAGGTGAACTGTGGTGTTTGTTCCCTGATGGCTAAACTGGTCATTTGGTTAGATCTGGGCAGGAGGGAGTGGGGTCTATGTGTGTGGTGCGGGGCGGGGGGGGGGGGGTAGATCTGGGCAGGCAGGAGTGGGGTGTGTGTCTGCGGTTAGATCTGGGCAGGAGAGAGTGAATAGTGTGTGTGTGTGTGTGGTGGGAGGGTAGATCTGGGCAGGCAGGAGTGGGGTGTGTGTGTGGTGGTGGTGGTGGTGAGGTAGATCTGGGCAGGAGGGAGTGGGGTGTGTGTGTGTGGTTAGATCTGGGCAGGAGGGAGTGAAGTGTGTGTGTGTGTGTGAGAGAGAGAGAGAGAGAGATTTAAAACAAATACAGGTCAGAGTTTGCTGGACCCAAAGAATTGCATGTCAGCTCCCAGGCAGTTTTGAGACTGCATGAAATAGAGAAGGGTTCACACCTGTTACTAGACTTGAATGTGTTTAGCAAAGAAATATTTGCGCCTTCTGTCTTGTAGCGCTCGGTGAATTGTTCCAGCGTCCCCTCCTGTTTGATTCGGTGACCCTCTGCTCCATTGTTTTGCTGCTGAGGCTGCTTGGCAGTATCAGTGTTTGGGATACTCTTGGCTTGAGTAAATCCGATGGGGAAGGACTGGGGCAACATCCGTATCAGTTTGACCGTGGGGATGGACGAGGAAGGGGCTCTTTGATACGTGGTGAAAGTAGGAGGACAGCCACGTTGGAAGAGAGATCAGTGAGGGAACTCTGGAGATTTCCTTTATTAAGAATGAATATCTCCAGCCCTATTCCTGCTTCCTGGAAGCCTTTGAAGTCATCGTTGACTTGGAGAGCAAATTCCAAAGGTCCTGGGGGATCAGCGTGATGCAAGCATTTTAGAAAACACTGGGGAGAGGGGGTGGTCTCAAAGAGCCAAAGTCTCTCTTGTTTTTGGAGTGTTTAATACCCAGCCAAAATACCAGGGCAGCTGGATGCAGAGTCCCTCCCTCTGGGGTTTGTGCCATGGACTAGTACTGTTTTCCAAATGGGTCAGAGTGTCTGGTTAATAAACAACCTGGTGCACAGGTGGAATTTGAGTCAGAGGGCTTCATGAGACATTGGATTACATGGCACCAGATGTTCCCCAACCACAGATACCGGATTGTAACACACACACATACGTCAATAGAAATTCCTGCTTGTAGGCTTTCCAACTAATTTGTACTTATTTCAAAGCCTGTCCATGGAAATTGAGAGGTATGATGCCCTGGGAGCAGAGAGAAAGAGATTAAGAAAGATGGGCTCTGGGAACAGGGAAAGAGAGACTAACCCCTGGGAACCACACGTGAGAGAGAAAGAGAGAGAGGGGCCCTGAGAACACAGTAAGAAGCGATAAAGGCAGACAGGCGCTGGGAACATAAGGAGATGCAGTGGTAGAGAGAGAGGAAGACAGATTTTAGGAAATGTGCACACATTAAGCTGGACCACAAGCCTCGGGGCTCAGAGGAGCCCAGGGGGAGCTGCCGTGGGAAACTCCTGTGTGTTACTTGAATCTTAGATTGTAAACTCTTTGTGGAAGGGACCATAAGTGTGTCTCTATTTCTGTGCCGCACCTAGGGCAACAGGGTCTGGGCCCCACGGTGGACCTGTAGGCAAGACAATAATAATCATAAACTCCAATTTGCATAGCATATGTGAGTGAAAAGGACATGTCTACTTGCCTCCATCCCAGGGACAAATAAAGGACAGACAGCTGGGTGTGGGGAGGTAGGGCCAGAGTTCTATCTCTGTGCCGCTGGCAGGCAGTCTAGCTACTGATCAGGGGGTCTGTTTACTCCTATGCTGCCACCGATCCATCACAGCAGCTCAAGGTATGTCACTGGTAATGGGTTAGTGGCTGGCAAGGAACATGCCACCCACTGGGTGCTTAGTGATATCTCACAAAGAATCCTGGAGACTGGAATCTGTTTAACTTCGGGAGGTAGCGCCATTTTGGGCAGCAAAGTAAGCCTGCACAGCCCTCATGAACTTGAGCGGGAACTGAGCCTGCTTAGTGCAGGGCTGAATTTGGCCCAGAACTTCTGTCCAGACTGCAAGGTTAACCCTTCCTTCTCTTTTTAAAAAGTGCACATGGGAGTTCAAGATCCTGTGGTGCAAAACATAGGCTGGGGGGACCTTACTTTAACTCCTGGCAGAACCCCTCCGACATTGACACAGCCTTAGGAATGAAACCAAGACATGAGAGACATTTGAGTCCACTGCCTTAGGACTCAGACATAAGATTGTGGTCAGCTAAGCTAGACTGAGACCTCTGGCCCCTGATTAACAATAATCAGAGTTGGAAGGGACCTCAAGAGATCATCTAGTCCAACCCCCTGCTCAAAGCAGGACCAATCTCCAAATCCCTAAATGGCCCCCTCAGGAACTGAACTCCCAACCCTGGTTTTAGCAGGCCAATGCTCAAACCACTGAGCTATCCCTCCCCCCTTCAACTGCAGCCAAGATTTATTCTTCCATAGCTCTTACACAGTGCTCTTCATCATCAGTAGTTCTCAAAGGGCTTTACAAAGGAGGTCAGAATCATTACTCCCGTTTTACAAGTGAGGAAACAGAGGCACAAGGAAATGAAGTGATTTGCCCAAGGTTATCCATTAGGCCAGTGGCAGAGCCAGGACTAGAAGCCAGGTCCAGTGCTCTGTCCACTAGGCCACACTACCCCCACTGCACAATAGATTTCTAAAGCATATTAAATTAGTTCTAACTATTCCAGAGGTGTTTCTTGACCTAGACTGATTGAGTTTACCTGATTGGTAAGTGCCTCATTGTCAGCTTCAAAGCCTCATTTGATAAGTAGAGAATGTGGGTACAGATGTTCTAGTCCATGCATTTTAATGGATCTACAATTTATGCCCAGACTAGCTGATTACTTATCCTGCTAAATCTTCAAAGAAGAGTGTCTAAGAAACCCAAAGTTGAACCGGAGGGATGTGACCTTGACTCAGGAAAGTTAATTCAAAGATAAAAATTCTTTGTGTCACAGTCATCTCGTGTGTGTGTGGAACTTGCCATCAGACCCGTCTCAGTACTTGTACAGTATGGGGGTGGGGCAGCAGAGGTTGAGAGGGAAAAGCCCCTGTTTGTTAGTTTTATTTGGATGGCATTTTAATGATAATTCTCCCCTCTGTTCTTTCACGGGGCGATAAGAATCTCTTTTCTTCTTGGCTTTTCGAGGGCACTGGAAGGCATCCTGGGTCAACGAGGCTGCCCTTTATCCTCACCCATCCATCATGGTCCTGGCTGGTGATGGGTTCAAGGTGTTGCCGTTCTGAGATCCTAAGCAGCTACTAATGCCTCCTCCTCAGACTGAAGTCTGACTTGTTTTTTCAGTAACCCAAGCTTTCCCCCCTTCATCCAAGAGAGAATTTAAAGCATCTGCTACTACAGCTTTCCACAGATGACAGGGGAAACCAATGGAGATTTTCATTGTGTTTTTGATTTCCAGGAGCAAATTTCATCATTCAGATGTTATGTTTGTTAATGACTTTCCCCCCTTTATTTTCATTTTCAAGTGACTCTGCAACTGCAGAACCTAGCTGGGATCAGAAGCAAAATACAGCACAGGAAGGGACGTGCTTGCGGTGCTGCTGGCACGGCTGGCAGAAGCAAGCACTTGAAATCGCAAGAAACCCCCATTTTCTCCCAGCTGATGTTAAGGGCGTTACACTGGTATAAAGGCCAGTGAGAGTGAAATCAGAAATGCCCCAGAAGATTTTACTTCTCAAGAAGACGAAAGATGAGCCACTGGGGCTAAATTCTACCTTGTGCAGCCCATTGACATCAATTATTTCTGAATCTTGACATCACTGTGGTTGCCCGTGGCTTAAATCCGAGCAGAATTTAGCCCAGGGTGGTTGGTAGTTTTAAAGGGACAGAGAAGCTATTGAGAATGAAGTTGACAACACACGGACGACTAAGGTGGGACACAAACTTAGAAGTTCCTTGTGATAGGTCAATTCTCCATTCTTTGCTTCCCCATCACGCTTTACTATGAGCCTGGGCACATCAGGGAAAGCCGAGGAAGGAAAATCAGTCCTAAATTCCGCCCTTCCTTTTGTATCACAGACTTAACATTATTGAACGTTGCCTGATGCTTGTATTTTTATAGCCGTGTGATATGAGTCACTGGAAAATGGCATTTATAATACAGTCCTGGACGCAATCCAAATGATGGATGTTCTTGATGCTGCCATGCCCCTGGTGGAAGTTTGGGATGACTGTCGTTTTCTCTGATCCGAGGGACACCAGCATGCAACTTCTATGCAAGCTCTGGAGCCCTGGAGTTGGTGCCAGAACTCTGAGACAACAGAAATGCATGTGGCAGCCAGACAGTGACAACGGATTCTTGCCATCTCTGCCAATCCCTCCAAATAAATTACACCAAGACTGCAAACTCCAGTGTAACTCTTTTGACGCCAATCATGTTACATCAGAGATCATTCTGGCCCTTGATCTCCGGAGGTTATTGGTGAAGGTAAGATTAAAGATTTCAAGTCTATGCCATCCCAGGGATGGAGATGCAGAAAACCCTCCCCATTTCCTAGAGCCCAGAATCCTGCTGATCCAGAGGGGTTGGAGTCATGTGTCTGGAAAGGGTCCATAAATCTCACATACACTTTTGGAGTTCTCAACCCAGTCTCGGATTGTAAAGGGAACTTTTTCTAAGATCCCCATATACAGGACAATGAAATTTTGTCTCGGTTTTCATTTATTATTATTGCACCAGTTGTCCTGGATCAGATCATAAACTTGTCCTCACTGGTAATGTGCTTTTTTAGGGGATAGGGGGGCAGTTAAATTTAATTCACCTCCTAGCATGAAATTATTCATGGCTCTAAACTTGTAATTACCAGGCCTAGATTTAGGAAGCCCGTAGTTATGAGAAATTTGATATTTTAAGACTTAAAATAAATGTTTCACGAGGTTTATCCTTTGCCCACTGCAGAATACATTAGGCTCCGGCATCTGTGTATCATCCCCATCCATTTGCATCAGCTGATTGCACCTGTAAGTCATTCATCATGGAGCCATCACCACTGGCCCATTAGTTAATAAAATTCAATTCGGGGAGGAGATGTGAGAGCTCAGCCAGGATTACTTACCATTGTGCTAATTCTATAAGTAGAACATTGCAACTCCCGCTGGCCAAGGGATCCTGCATAAAGTTCAAAGCTTTTTAAAGAGCAGACCAATTAGGGCCTGTCTACACTATAATGACAACTGTGGCAGGAGACCCAGTTACTTCAGGCTTGGCCGCATTTCAACCTGGGCTTTATTCTCTTCTCGCTATCCCAGATTTAAACTGGTATAACTGCATTTACGTCACTTGCACTGGTGCAAGAGCAGAATCGGGCCCCGTATTCCGTATTTCGTAGCAGAGTTGGGGAATGTCCAAGGCTGTAGTCTGGGTAGGGAATGTGGCTAAATTTAATCCACACTGTTTGTCTAGATCGCCCTTCCGTTCATTTAATAATTCTGTGGTGTGTCACGTTGTACAGCTCACCTCAAGCTTCTAAATAAATCTGCAACTGATTCAAAGTGATTCCTGAGTTCACCTGGGTCTTGCCTCTGGTATCTAAGTATTTCCACACAACAATAATACTTTACCGAGATGGGCTGATTTGGTGGATCTCCTGTGGTTCCATTCTCCAGCAATTCTCCCATGTAGCCACTTCCTTTTCCAACCCCTGATGCCTCTCTGCCTCTTTCTCGGTGTGTTCTCTCAGCTGTCCAACAGGAAAGGATTCCTGGTGCTCCATGGGCCATGGTTAGAACTAATTAATCCTCACAATGCACTCCCAGTGAGGAGGGTAAATAAATATTGCTACCCACATTTACTGCTGGAGAAAATAAACCACAGTGAAGTTAAGCCCAAGGCCACAGAAGATGATGGTGCTGGAGCCCAGATTAGAACCTGGACATTCTTGGCGGTGAGTGCTGTGCTCCGACGATGCATCTCCCTTTAGATAAGCCCCATGAAACCAGGAAGTGCATAAATGAGCCAATTCTTTCTTTTTTAAAGATTGCTGAACCATTTTTGAACTTGAGGTCTTCAAACCACAATTTGAGGACTTCAGTAACTCAGACATAGGTTAGGGGGTTGTTACAGGAGTGGGTGGGTGAGATTCTGTGGCCTGCACTGTGCAGGAGGTCAGACTAGATGATCATAATGGTCCCTTCTGACCTTAAAGTCTATGAGTCTATGAACTAAAGATCCCAATTCATTTTGAGTTTGGGTGAAAGTTAGCAGTGGCTGATAGTCTACCTAAGACTGAGTTCTCATCCTTATTTGAATCAGGCATATGGCATCTGAGGAAGGCTATGAGTTCAGGAGCTTTCAGATTCTCACCCCAGTAAGAATTCCATTGCTCAGGAATATCTTTGCCAGAGGGTCACATGCCCATTGCTGGTCTTCTTGCTTTAAGGTTTTCATGCGAATTGGAGTTAATTTGTTTCATGGTTGTGGTCTGAGTTGTGAGCAGGAAAGAGTCTTTCTTGTTCTTACATTCTCTGTTGTTTTTTTGAAGGGATTCTAGAAAAAATAGAATGGGCAATGACCCCCAGTTTATTGAAAGGCAATTGTGGTCACACTTTTTATGAAGGCTCTGTTTAGAAATAGCTTACAAAGAATGAATGAATTATTAATAGATGTTTTAATAAGTGGTTAATCAATTGTAACGTTGTTATAGAATCCAATAAGGTCACTTAAAACCATCTATTATACTTTCCACTGGTGAGCTTATAATTATGTCTAGCATGTGCAACTCGGGTATATAACATCTCATAGATTTTAAGGTCAGAAGGGACCATCATGATCATCTAGTCTGACCTCATGCACATTGCAGACACAGAACCTCACTCACCGACTTCTGTAATAGGCCCATAACTTCTAGCTGAGTTACTGAAGTCCTCGAATCTTGATTAAAAGACTTCAAGTTACAGAGAATCCACCATTTACTTTAGTTCAAACCAGCAAGTGACCCATGTCCCATGCTGCAGAGGAAGGCAATAACCCCTCAGAGTCTCTGCCAATCTGACATGGGGGAAAATTCCTTCTCCATCTCAGAGATGGTGATTGGTTAGACCCTGAGCATGTGGGTGAGATGCAAATACCTGGGAAAGAATTCTCTGTAGTAACCCAGAGCCCTCCCCATCTAGTGTCCCATCTCTGGCCACTGGAAATATTTGCTAATAGCAGTCGCAGATGGGCCATATGCCATTGTAGGCAATCTCAGCATACCATCCCCTCCATACATTTATCAAGATCAGTCTTGAAGCAAGTAAGTTTTTTTCACACCCACACACACCCCGCCCCCACCCAACTCCCCTTGAAAGGCTGTTCCAGAGTTTCACTCCTCTAGCCTAAACTTATTGATGACAAGTTTATATCTGTTTGTCTTTGTGCTAGCATTGGCCCTTAACTTAAATAACTCCTCTCCATCCCTGGTGTTTATGCCTCTGATGTATTTATAGAGAACAATCATTCCTCCCCTCAGCCTTCATTTGGTTAAACTAAACAAGCCAGGCTCCTTAAGTCTCCTCTTGTAAGGTAGGTTCTCCATTTCTCTGATCATGCTAGTGGGCCTTCTCTGCACCTATTCCAATCTGAATTCATCTTTCTTAAACATGGGAGACCAGAATTGTACACAGTATTCCAGATGAGGTCTGACCGATATCTTGTGTAATGGTAATAACACCTCCCTGTCTCTACTGGAAATATTTTTCCTGATACATCCTAGGACTGCATTTTTCAAAGCCACATCACCCTGGCAGCTCATAGTCATCCTTTGATTGACCAATACACCCAGGTCTGTCTTTTCCTCTGTCGCTTCCAGCTGATACAGCCCCAGTTTATAGCCAACATTCTTGTTGTTACTTCCTAAGTGTATGATTTTGCACTATTAAATTTCATCCCATTTCTATTACTCCAGTTTTCAAGGTCATCCAAATCTTTTTGTATGATATTCCGGTCCTCCTCTGTACTGGCAATACCTCCCAACTTTGTGTCACCGTCAAATTTTATTAGCACACTCCCACTTTTTATGCCAAGGTCATTAATGAAAATATTAAATAAGATTGATCCCAAGACCGATCACTTAGAATTCTAGTAGTAATCTCCTTCCAGCCAGACGTTCGCCTTTCAATATGATCGGCTGTAATCTCAACTTTAACCAGTTCCTTACCCACCATTCAATTCTTCTCTTAATCCCCATCTTCTCCAATTTAACTAATAATTTCCCATGTGGAACTCTATCAAATGCCTTATTGAAATCCAGGTAAATTAGATCTACTGCATTTCCTTTGTCTAGAAAATCAGTTATCTTCTCAAAGAAAGAGATCAGGTTGGTCTGACATGATCTACCTTTTGTAAAACCATGTTGTATTTTATCCCAATTACCATTTACCTCCATGCCCTTAACTATTTTCTTTTCTAAAATTTGTTCTTAGACCTTGCATACAATGGAGGAGAAATTAAGCTTCTATTACACAATTATTATCCTATGATAAACCATTTGTGACGGGTGACCAAAATTCTCACTGTCACAACACCACAAACTGCTCAGTCTTTCTGGACAAGCCCCATCAATCAGCAACACAGGGCTTTTGGGGGCAATCTGGGCTTGCTGGGATGAAAAAGGAACTGGGGCAGTACTTGGTAGGGTAAGGCACAAATAACTACAAACATTCAGCTGCAAAACACCCAGCCCCAGCTGCATGGACTCCAATCCTTCTATTTGGAGTTAACTGGACTCTAAAAAATTGGTTTCCAAACCAGAAACTTAAAAAAGTCTTCATGGTTCAGGAAAAATCCCCTTGGGTTGTGTTTTCCAGCTGCTGAAGACCACATCCCTTAAGTAAGACGCATACACATTGTGTGATATATCTGTATTGTCCTGCAAGCACCTCGCAGACCCAGGTACTAAGGGAGAGAACACTAGTAAGATATAACATTAGGGAGCAATCCCGCACTGGCACAGAACTTTCCATCTCTTAATACATGCTTCCCCGCTCTGCGTTCCACAATTTGAGGATTCGTGGGGACCCGCTGTGGCAGAGACCCTCCAGGGCACTAACACACAAATACCTCCCAAGGAAGTAACAGAAGAAGAAAACGTATTACCACAACAGGCAGTCAAAGTAGGAGGAATAAACGGCCTCCCAGAGCAGCCGACAGCTAAGGCTATTCCAAGCAGGACCACTCTGGGCAGGGCCGGCTCCAGACCCCAGCGCACCAAGCGCGCGCTTGGGGCGGCATTTTGCCGGCAGGGCGGCAGGCGGCTCCGGCGGACCTTCCGCAGTCATGCCTGCGGGAGGTCCACCGGAGCCACGGGACCAGCGGACCTCCTGCAGGCATGACTGCGGAAGGTCTGCCGGAGCCGCCTGCCGCCCTCCCAGCGCACCCTCCGCAGGCGCGTCTGCAACAGGTCCCCCGGAGCCGCGGGACCGGCAGCGCGCCCCCTGTGGCGTGCCGCCCTGCTTGGGGCAGCCAAATTCGTAGAGCCGCCCCTGACTCTGGGAAGCAGTACTTCTGCGAACGGAGGGGGCAGACAACACAGCTGCATGCAGATCTGATATTTCTGCTCTTGTGAGTAGGTATTTAGATATTACAATGACTGTCCTGGCTGCAGGTTGCCAGTTGCCAACTTTTTTATTTCCAGGAACAATGTTTGACTCTTCACAGGCAAACCTGCGAACATTTCTGCTTTAACCATCCCTGAACCATACAAAAATTAAAAAAAATAAAATAAAGCAAGCTACCAAATGAAGAGTAAACTTTTGAGAACACTTCCCTCCATCTGAAACAGCCTCTTAGGAAAAATGACACAATACAACCAAAATTATTATGGGCCTCGTTTCTAGGGCCTGATCCCTCAGCCTTTAAAATTAGTGGCAAAGAACCGATTGACAGATCTCATCTCTGGATTTAATATTACTCCTGTATTAGAGGAGCAGTGTAAAGGGCCCTTAGTGAAAACAAGAATGAGGCCCTTTAAATAGACCTGCCTTTAAGTAGTCCTGAGAGCCCATCTTCGGTCTTCTGAAGGCTCTTTGGTGCTCATAGACTGTTTTGGGTTTTTTTACATGCAATATATTAAAAGTGAGCCCTTCGTTTTATTAATGCCTAAAATTATGTATTAAGTACTGTAGATGTACATCTGTTTGTAGTGTGTGCGTGTGCGCGCGCGCGTAGGGCGTAGTGGGTGTGTTAAATAAATCATCCTTCCCATTGGGTTTACGTTCTACTGCCACAGGTTGGTACAGTGTAGAGCAAACCGTGCCATTCAGAAATGTAGTGGTAGTTGGTCATTGTTAAGGGAATGTGTCATGGAACTAGTGGGTTTTCAAAAGAGTGAGGGAGCTTCCAAGAACACAGGAAGGGTGGGCTAGGGCCTAGGACTCAAGAGACCTGGCCTCTCTATTCATGGTTCTGTTACTGACTTGCTGTGTGATTTGGGTAAGTCACTTTGGCCCAGTTCTTCAAAGGTATTTAGGCTCCTAATGTCCATTGATTTAAAAGATGCTAAATACCTTTGATGATCTGGGCCTTCATCTCTCTCTGTTTCTCAGCCTACCCTTTGACTGTTTTGTAATTGTAGATTGTAAACTCTTCAGGGGAGGGACTGTCTTTTAACGGCTTCTAACACAATGGGGGCCTGATATCAGGTGGGCCTTGAGGTGCTGCTGTAATATACAGGAATGTATGAAGCCAGGTGTGTGTGATGGAGGTAAACAGAGAGGTACTTGTGAGAAGATGAGGAATGAGATGTTGGCAGGAGCTGCAGAATGGGGAACATTGAACCTAAGGAAAGCAGGAAGAAGTGAGTTGTGGAAACTGCCTGCTAATGAATGTCTGGTTCAATTCTTTCTGCCTTTAATGATTTAATCAAACCTCACGAGTTCCTTAAATGACCAAAGGATATTCATTCAGCTCCATTTTGTAACACTATTCTCAAGAGGAAAGCAAAGAAGATCTATGATTAGAACGGAGTTTCGTTATATTGGGAAACATGGTAGTAGCCTTCCCCATGAGGCCCAATACAATACTTAGATGAATATCATAGACTCATAGAACTGGAAGGGACCTCGAGAGGTCATCTAGTCCAGTCCCCTGCCCTCAAGGCAGGACTAAGGATTATATGGGGGAGAGAGAGAGAGACTCTTATAAAGAAGGGGCAATGAATTTTAGATAAACCATGTTTCTAAAATGAATTGAAGGAATCCATAATTTGGAGTTTAGCGGTGGAAAATTATGGCATGTTATATTTTTGGGGGTATGTTATGCAGAGGAGATGCATGAGGGGGACACATGGGGTCATGTGCCCCCCCCCGTCAATTTCTTCCAGGATTTATATGCCCTGCCCTGAACCCCACTGCATACCACAAAACCTTTAAATTGTGCCCCGCCCCACTGTCAACAGCCACACATCCTCTCTGATGTTATATATCAATGTGTAGGTTTGCTTTGAACTTGAACTTACCACTGGCGTTACCCATACAAATGTGCTGAACATGGATTTACAAATACCTCAAGGGGCTCTAAAGAGAACGGTTTAGAGACCATTGAGTTCTAAGAAGTTGTGGTAAGAAAGGGTGGCTTTGTGATTAAGACAGACTTGGAAGGTCTTGAGTTTGGTTCCCACCTCTTCCACAAACTTCTTGTATGGCTTTGGGCACATCACCTCATCTCTCTCTAGTTCAGTTCCCCATCTGTAAAACAAGGATAAAATTTCCTTCCACTTACCTATTGAGAGTGTAAATTCTTCAGGGCAAGAACTGCCTCTTACTATGTGTTTGTACAATGCCTCGCACAATGGGGCCCTTATCTTGGTATCTCTCAGCACTTCTGTAATACAAAAGTAATATTTTATCTTCCTGACTTATTTTGGCACTATTTCATCTAAATTAAGTCCCAAAAGTTACCGTCTCCAAATGCTGTAATTTCTCAGCAAAGGAATATACAGATTGGCAGGTGGCTGTACTTAGTTTTTTAAGATACTGTAATTCCCTCCATGTGAGAATGTCAAGAATAATGTAAAAACATGGTGGCCCATCTGCTCTGAGGTGCCTGCCGACACATTCTCCAGGGACCCCAGTCAGATCTCAGCTCTGGATTTAATATTACTCCTGTATTAGAAAGGTGCCACATGTGCTTCAGGGCTTCTGCTGGACACCTGCAGGGGCCAGGAGAGGATTTTTCCCACCAATGTGTTATGGTGGGTTGGGGGGTGGTTTCCTTCCGCTGAAGCATCAGAGATGGCCACAGCAGAAGATGGGCCCCTGGACAGGGTGGGCCAGTGCTGTGAGGTAGTACTGAGAATTTGGTGTCTCGCTGCTGGCTGCGTCTTGCTAACATACTCAGGACCTAACTGATCACCCTATGTGGGGTTGGGAGCCAATCTTCCCCTAGATCAGATTGACAGTGACGTTGGGTGGGTTCACCTTCACCATGATCCTGTCTCATGGGTCACTCGCTCGGATTATCTGGGTGTATCTCACTTAATTCCCGACCATTGCAGGGGCCTCAGATACTGGCACACCTCAGTCCTGACACTGGGCATTGTCATGGTTAGAGACAGGTCTGTTTAAATCCTAATCCCAGCCCCAAACTGAAGGCTAACTGCTGCTATGATTGGCTGGCTGGTGAACCAGGACACTGCTCTCACTAAATTATTTTTAAGGCCGAAGTTATACCGCATGACTTGATAAAAATGGACCTTTGCCAGATTCCAGCTCAGTTCCAAGTGACTAGCTCCCATGGCAGTTAGGTACCTAAATCCTTTCAGGATCTGGGCCTATGTTTCTGTTTCACCGGAGGCAGTAGCTGGCCTGCATGCTGGCAGTCTCGGCAGAGAGACCACAGATTGGATGGCTTTCACACCTTAGAGGTATTGGCTTTGGTCAGGCTCAAAGAACTTTGGCACTGCTGCAGCCTATTCAGCTGTGTTCTAGAGATGGGCCTGAGTCACATCTGGGCTTGGATCCTAATCCAAATCCCCCCTCTCTCCCCGCAAGTCTGGGAGCGTTCAGAAATGGATTTGCAGTTTGTCTCATTACAGAGAGAGGCCTAAGATGCAAAATTTGAGTTTGGAGCTGAATCCAGAGCTGATCTTGCTCACAAGTCAAAGGGCTCTGGATGCACTGTCCTAGCACAGACCCAATTCTGATTCATGTTCTGTTCTGAGAATCCATGTGGGACTGAACCCCACCCCGGCTGCACCCCTTAATGCTTCTCACTATTGTCAATTTCAAGTTAGAAATTATCTTC
This sequence comes from Mauremys reevesii, assembly GCF_016161935.1. Lineage (NCBI taxonomy): Eukaryota > Metazoa > Chordata > Testudines > Geoemydidae > Mauremys > Mauremys reevesii. The sequence continues at coordinate 16,662,102 of NC_052640.1, read as the reverse complement.
TTTGTTATTGATAGAGGTATATAAAATCATGAGTGATGTTGAGAAAGTGGATAAGGAAAAGTTATTTACTTATTCCCATAATACAAGAACTAGGGGTCACCAAATGAAATTAATAGGCAGCAGGTTTAAAACAAATAAAAGGAAGTTCTTCTTCATGCAGTGCACAGTCAACTTGTGGAACTCCTTACCTGAGGAGGTTGTGAAGGCTAGGACTATAACAATGTTTAAAAGGGGACTGGATAAATTCATGGTGGCTAAGTCCATAAATGGCTATTAGCCAGGATGGGTAAGAATGGTGTCCCTAGCCTCTGTTCGTCAGAGGATGGAGATGGATGGCAGGAGAGAGATCACTTGATCATTGCCTGTTAGGTTCACTCCCTCAGGGGCACCTGGCATTGGCCACTGTCGGTAGACAGATACTGGGCTAGATGGACCTTTGGTCTGACCCAGTACGGCCTTTCTTATGTTCTTATGTTCTTATTGTTTCTGACATCCTGCTGTCCTGCTCTTGCAAAGGGGATGGACCTGATAACCTTGTCTTTCACTAACTATCATGCTCTACACTACAGAGTATTTGTTATAGCTGCTTGGTGTGCGGTGCCAACAAAGGGTGGGGGGAGTTTTTAACAGTAAACTGTGAAGAGATGACTGGAAAGGGAAATAGATCCTGATCCAAATCCCATTAACATCAGTGGAAGAACTTCAGTGGGCTTTGGGTCGGGCTTAGATAGAGTGAAACTCACTCAAAGCATGGCAGACATTGCTGGCCGACTACGGTTGCTATGCTAATGGTTCTGGAATAATTTACTGCAAAAGAATTAAACTTCTCTCCAAACTGTCATTTATAAGAGAGAGAGGTTTTGAATGAATGTCATATCTGCAGAGCTGCCATCTGTGAAATAATTCTCTTCCAGACAACGTGCCTCGATCGTGCACACAGGAACACAAGGCGGCGGCTCATGAGGAAAAGCCCTTTGCGCTCTCTCTAAATACACACATACAGCGCAAGGGCAAATCCTGCTGCCCTACGGCAATGAGCAGAAGGAAACGCTTAGAGACCAAATTCATGAAGTTCCCCTATGCAAGGAAAAAGCTCAAGGAGGGGACTCTGTGGCCTTTTCCTAACGAATGCGTCTCAGGAACATTATGATCTTTGGATGAAAGAGGCCCCTGTATGCAAGTGCAAAGGATTCTTATTGCTGCTGGTATGGATGAAAAAAGCCAATTAGCCCGGCATCTCCTGTTAAGATAAAGTGACAGTTCAGAAGGAGGACTGTAAAGAAACCTCAAGGGGACAGCAGAGTGAAATGGATTTTAAAATAAAGTAAAATAGAGCAACAAAAGTACAGGGAGAATCCACTTAGTGGAAAAGGGAAAAGCCAACCTGTTAAGTAAAGGGTTGGTGAAAAGAAGCCAAAGCCAACAGTATAAGAAAGATAAAATGTTATCAGGTCTGTTTATAATATTATCAGAAAATTATAGCGACACCAGGGGAGCCATTATAATGGAGCTGATAAGATAAGCAGCATATCTCTCCTGCTATCTGCCTGGAGCACCAGAGCTATGTTACTGCTAATAACCTAATCTCTTGCGGTCTAACGTTTCTGATAAGAAGGAAAGCGAACGCTGAGTTTGCTCCAGTTATGTTTGCAGTGGGTGAGCAGCTTGCTCCGCTCCAACCTAGTCTTTTAAGCAGGGGCGGCTCTAGCGTTTTTGCTGCCTCAAGCACGGCAGTCAGGCAGCCTTCGGCGGCTTGCCTGCGGGAGGTCTGCCGGTCCTGCAGCTTCGGCGTACCCACCGCCGAATTGCCGCCGAATCCGCGGGACTGGTGGACCCCCCCACAGGCAAGCCACCAAAGGCTGCCTGACTGCTGCCCTCGCGGGGACTGGCAGGGCACCCCCCATGGCTTGCCGCCCCAGGCATGCTCTTGGAGCGCTGGTACCTGGAGCCGCCGCTGCTTCTAAGGGCTGCAGGAGCGGGAGTCTCTAGTGAAGAGCTTCCCGAGATGAGGAAGGCAGATGGCTGTTTAGTGGTTAGATCAGGGAGCAGGATTTGACACACCTGGGTTCTGTTGCTGGTTCTGCCGCTAACCTGCTATGTGACTTTGGGTGTGTCACTTCACCTCTGTTTCTATGTCCCCCCCGTCCCGTCCCGTCCCGCCCCGCCCCCTCCTTTGGTTTAGTTTGTGAGCTCTTTGGGGCAGGGACTTTCTGTTACCATATATTTGTACAGTGCCTGACACTGGGGCCTCTAAGGGTATGTCCACACAGCAATTCAATACCCATGGCTGGCCTGGCTCAGCTGACTAGGGCTCAGGCTGTAAAATTGCAGTGTAGACATTCAGGCTTTGGGCTGGAGCCTTTGCTCTGGGAGCCCATGAAGGGGGAGGGTCCCAGAGCTCTAGGCTGACCAGACAGCAAGTGTGAAAAATCGGGACAGGGGTGGGGGGTAATAGGAGCCTATATAAGAAAAAGACCCAAAAATTGGGACTGTCCCTATAAAAACGGGACATCTGGTCACCCTACAGAGCTCAGCTCCTTCCCGAGCCCAAATGTCTACATAGCAATTTTTAGCCCTGTGAGCCTGAGTCAGCTGACCCGGGCCAGCCGTGTCTGTGTCATGGGTCTTTGGTTCCACTGTTGACCTACCCTTAGTGCTGCTGTGACACAAATAATAAAAAGTACATTTTGTACCCACATACTCCTGAGGGCCGGGGCTCAGTGGCCTAGCGAGGCACCAGAACCATCATAGTCCTGCTGTGCAGGCACAAGCCAGCGGTCAGTGACCTGCCCACGGTCACACAGCCGAGCCAGTTTCACAGCTAAGAAGAGAACCAAAGGGACCTGACTCCCAGTGCCCCACTCTAACCAGCAGACCACACTGCTTGATTTTGCCTGTAACCCTGTTGATTAAAACTTTGCTAGTTGACACTCCAAGTAATGAAAACCGATACCTGTCAGCACTAAACATTTTTCCTCAGAGAAACTATTAGCTCAATGTACACTAAAACCCGTCCTGCAAATGTTTTGTCCCCAGGGCTTTTCCTCATGCTACGTTTAAAAAAAAAAAAAAAAAACTCAGCCCAAGTTAATCCTCCTCCTAACAGTTGGTAGTTATGGTTTATCTGATTGAAAAGTTTATTTTCATTATCGTTAAAGTAAATGTTTTTGCATCTCTGGGGGGAAAAAAAGGTCTTGGGAAATTATCTTGTGCTATGGAATAGAAATTACCCTTCCATGCAAATCTTGATTCAATATTATTGTACTGGACGGTAAATAGTGTGCTGTTGATGCAGAGAGATCAGTGTGAATGTATATTTCAGTTAGTCAATTCATTTGTTTCCAGTCCTGCTGGGGAGCTGAATTCCATCTGCTGGCTTTCTTGGTTACATTACCATTTCCCTAAGCTTGCAAACTTTAAGGTCAAGCATGAGTGCCTGGGACATTCCACGTTTTATGGCTGCTTTCTCCTGCCCCATGGTTTTTAATCCCGTTTCCTCCTCCTGGTGCAAGTGTGTGTAGGTGCAGAACAGTGAGAAGGTGAAACTAATCCACTGCGTTTGCAATGGACTGATCATGGAGCCAGTCAGAGGGACAGAGTTAAATAGGCTCTTCAGGCCCTGCTCAGGGTGGAAGATGTCCCAGGCATAGCAAGAAAGCCAGTCAAATAATCCCATGATTCGCTGCGCTCAGCTCCAGAGGGGAAAGAGAGCCTTGCTCAGCTTTGCAGCAGTGACGCCTGCTGGATAATTAGCACTCATGCTGATAGGCTGCATAGACGGCCTTGCTCGTCCCTCTTTTGCAATGAAGATGGTGGCTACGACTCAGGGCATTAAAGGAGCGGAGCCTGAAACGGGGCTGTGAGCGAACGACGTGGGATGAATTTTCTGAGCAATCTGGCTGGGTAGAACTTGGAGTGGACATGGGCCAAGTTTTGGTTGGAAACTAACTGAAATCATGTGGTCTCAGCTGAGTCACTTGAGGTTTGGGGGTGCATTGGGACCCACATGTTAAATCCAGGGGTCTGACTCCTCTTAGGCCTTGTTTTCCACAGGATAGAAGGGGTGTCTTAACTCCACTTAACTAACACAGGGTAGAAGCCTAGTGAAGACAAGGCAGGTTGTAGTTTCCACACAAGTTGGCGGGTCAATGTAAGGACTATGGGGATGCCTCGCCTTTAACTCAGCCTGCTAACTCATGCAAAAACTACACATGTCTCCGTCTTCACTGGGATTGACCCTGAGCTCGCTAACTGGAGTTAAGAACACACCTTTCCCCTAGTGAACACATCAATGGTATGCCTACACTTAAAACACTACGACATCCGTGCTGCAGCTGTGACCCTGTAGCACTTCAGCATAAACACTATCTACACCACTGGGAAGAGCTCTCCTGTTACTGTAGTTAATCCACCTTCCTGAGGGGCGGTAGCTAGGTTGATGGAAGAATACGTCTATCAACCTTGCACAGTCTACACCAGGGCTCAGGTCAGCAGAGCTATGTCACTCAGATATTTCCCAGTGTAGACCAGCCCCAAGTCTAAGTGAATGTCTGCATGTACCCCAGCAAAGCACATGCATCAAGGGGAAACTGTACCCCTTTGTGCCTCAGGCTTCCCTTTCCTAACCCCATTACCCATGATCCTTTCTTGTGGAGCCAAGTAAAGTCCCCAGGGTGCATTAGCTTATCGTTCTCTAGTAACAGAAATGAGATCCAGCCATTTGTGACGATTCAGATTCCTTCACCATTCATGGTGGTAGAATGCCACCGCATGGGGATCCAGCGCGTAAGCCCCAAAGTTGGGAAAATACAGGGGGGCTTTTGGTTGCTAAGGAATAAATAAGGAAAAACAGTGCACTCATCCTTTCCTCCTGCCGTGTCTGTCTGGTGACAACGAGCAGCCCCGTGCGTGGCATGCACTGGTTTGGTGTCTCTCAGAACATCTGGACGTCAAGATGGGCCACATCTTTGGGTGCCACTCTGAGCTTTATTTGCTGCAATGCCCTGCCCCACCAATGACAGAATTTCCTCCTCTTTGTTCACGTGATTTATTTAATGACAACTTCCCACCTCTAATCAGTGACACAGTTCGGACTGATAGGCACCATTTTGCTGCATTGTGCTTTAGTGCTCCAACTAACCTCATCTTTCCCCATTCCACCTTATGCTGGCACTAGATGACAACAGGCTTTTCCCTCCCATGTAGCAGATTGAATCGCCTGATTCTCAGCACAGGTGTAGTCTGACGTCTATATTTGGGGAGGCAGTGGGGGGTGCTTAATACTACTAATAATTGGTGTAGGTCTAACATCTGGATTTACTGATTTTTAGTGGTCCTTAAATTAGAGTGTACATAATGAATGAGTCAGTGGGCAGATGTGGTGTTCCCTCCCTCCCTGAGCCCAGCTGGGCAGGGCTGGCCTGAGCTGTCTGGCATTGCCCCCCTAAATGTTCCTTGATGCCCACCTAGGAAGGTGGGCCCCACAGTTTGAAAACCTCTGTAGATTCAGAGGTGATGTGTGGGGTGGTCATGTGCCCCCCATAACCTTTAAATTCCCCCCCCACTACCAGCAATATCGTGTTGCCTCTAAGTAAGAGGGGGGCATATCCAGGGGCAGCTGAACCTTTAAATTGTGCCCCCCCACTATCAACATATACAGTTTGGGGGGCAACACCCCCCATGGTCCCCAATCTGTCCATGATTCTCAGGCCCACAGCCTAGCCCCTCGTTTTCCAGCACTGATACGAAGGTGATCCCGTTTCCATTCCCTCACCAACCCTTGATCAGATGCTGTTGTGCTCCGAGAGAGCTGAAGCCGTAATGAAACGTTTTGTGCCTGGGGCTGAGATTTTCAAATCTGCCATGGAAATTTAGAGGCCATTGGGCATCCAACCCCCAAGGCAGATTTCAGCAGAAGTCCTGTTATGAGAGCAGGTTATGTCTTCCTCTGGGTTTCCATTGCCTCCTTTCTGCTCACTGTTTTTTTAGGTTGTAAAAGGATTTTCTCATTTCACGTCCTGTATAGCGCTGGACACACAGGGACCGCCATGTTGCAGCAGACTAGTGGTTCTATTATTGAAGTATCTGGAACCTTGCAGTCTTTAATTATCCTCACCCCTTTCCTGTGTGGTAAGGCAGGGCTGTTATCCCCATTTCACAGACTGGGAACAGATGAACAGAGCAATTAAGTGACTTGCCCTGGGTCATACAGGAAATCTGTGGCAGAGGAGGGATTTGAACCTGGGTCTCAAGTGCTAGATTAGCACCTAAACTGCAGGACTGCCCATCCTCTGATCTAATCCAGTATCCTTTCTCTGCCAATGGCCACAGTTACATGCTTCAGAGGAAGGTGCAGGAAACCCCCATCATGACCACTGTGAAATAATCTGCTGCTAGGGGAAGTTTTTTCTCACCTCCATTAGCAAGTTAAGTAATGCCCTGTAGTACAAGGGTTTATGTCTATCCCTGATAATGCATTACCTCTTATCTAGTGCAACTGTGAATGGCCACTAGCCATATAAGGGTCTTACCATTTTTTGAGTGCCAGTGATCAAACAACAGTAATAAGTGGGTTACTCTCTGCATAGCCTGGTTCTGCAATGTATTGGGAGTAGCTTCAAGGGGAGCAGTGCTTCCTCAGCACCCAGAGGGCTGTAATGAGAAGTGAGGATGTTCAATATTACTCAGTACTTTGCAGGATTGAATCCTGCTGTGCTTTTTCTTTTGTTTCAGAGTAGCAGCCGTGTTCATCTGTATCTGCAAAAAGAACAGAACAGGAGTACTCGTGGCACCTTAGAGACTAACAAATTTATTTGAGCATAAGTTTTCAAGCATAAGCTGTAGCCCATGAAAGCTTATGCTCAAATAAAATTTGTTAGTCTCTAAGGTTCCACAAGTACTCCGGTTCTTTTTTCTTTTGTGTGAGTCACACACTTAAGCGGTGTTACAAAGGAGAACAGCTGCTGAACCACTGTTGTGCTGAGCTTGCAGGCCAATGGATTGCAGGCAAGTTCAGGGTGAAAGGGATTTTAAAAGGGAGCAAACCAATTTGTACCTGTGTGACTTTAAAGAAAAAAATGAAGAGGGAAGGTCAGTTTTCCCAAGACACTGACACTACAGCTACACCTCTCTCTCTCTGACTCAAATCCAGATTCCCAACACCCCTATAATTGCAGCTGAGATTTTGGTTTAGCCTTTTATAAACATTGGTTTGAAAGCTTGTCTCTTTCACTGACAGCATTTGGTCCAAAACAAGATATTACCTCCCCCACCTTGTCTCACTTGTAAACATTGGGGTCATTTGTGAAATTCAGATTTGGATCTGGGGTTCAAACACTCACATAGTTAGGGCTACCCAGATCCAAGATAACTCACCAAAACACTGGGTGTGAGGAGCTGGAAGCAAACATACTACAATTCAGCCTCCCACAGGGGCCTAGAGGAGCTTTTCTTTAGCATTTTCTCTCTCTGACTTTTCTTCCCTGGATGAATGAATGTGTAGGGGAGGCTCAGCTTCCTGTTAGCTGATTTATCTGCAGACTGGGTGTGGCTAAGCATGAGTAAGCAATTGGGGCAGGGAACAGCAGAGCATTCTGGGATAGCTGGGTCAGCTATAAAAGGTCACAACAGCAGCAGCAGCTCTGTAAGTTAGTAGGAGCTAGAGCAAGGAGGCTGTGCTGTAATGAGTATGTATGTGTCTGTTAGTGTATTTAGTAGGGAAACTTTTAAAAGTGTGCTTTGGATGCCTACAAAGTCCTTGTTTGTATACATACACACACTTAGATTAGGACTAGCTTTTCTTTAAAGTAGCTGTCGTATATACAAAACAGTTCAGCTGTGCAATGTGTGTGGGTATCTACTGACTGGTGAATTCTGCCCATTTGCCAGTTCTGTAGGGAAAAACAAAGGCAAAAGTATTTTCAGTATCTCAAAGGCCGGTGAAATGAATGGCCGTTTCTGGGAGATACGTGAATAGTCACCAAATGACCTGGAGCTAAGTGAAACTTTATACAGCAGGCCTTTTCCCGAGCATCCTCTGGTTTAGTTTCACCATGAGAATTTCACAGAGTGAAAACAGTGTTACTTTGGGGGACACTTCCAGATGTTTAACCGATAATTTTGTTCTTGCCCTTTTATTCCTCTTCAAAACACGTTTGCCTCCTTTTCTACCTGCAGCCTGACAGGCACTTAAAAGAAAATGAAAACTACACTTTCAGTACAAAAGGGTTTTTATTGTAGATTAAATGCAAGAGCTAAAGTCTCCCAGGGAGATCAGTGGGTGTATCTCTTCTCATACAGGCTACCGTGACTCAAGAAGATGGCTGTTAAACTCTGCACATGCAAGAGTTCTTAAACATTTAAAGGTGTGGTACACAAAAGACCTGACAGTTTCATAGCTACCTATACCACAAAAATGTTACAAGAGACAAACAGTTGTTGGAGGCTGTAGAAGGATCACATCATGCATGCTTCTGTTTAAAAAATGCTACCAAGTGTGTTTGTGGCCAGAGGCTCAGAAGAGCTGGCACAGCCTTCACACTGAGATGGCAGATTCTTATCCATTGCCCTGGACAATGACGTTTTCAAATGTTTGTGGGAATGTGATTTGAGTCAGGACCAAAGTCTTCTCTTTATGATCATGATATCTGAAAATGTCTTGAATACCGGGGGAGGGGGAGCTTTCAGTTTTGCTCATGTTTACATTAATAACCCCATCCCCTTGCTGAGACTGTAGTGTGAGGGCAAGCAGTATTATTTCATAGGCTAAGAATATATATCTCATGTGGAAAGATGGAAAGGGTGGTGCTCACTCTCATGTGCTGTCCTACAAGAGGTATATTAGGTGATGGTAAGGTAGAATCGTTAGCTAGTCTCATTCTGCTCAAGGGCCTGATGGGACTATGTGGGAAAGCATGGCCCTGTATAGTGTCTTTGATCTAAAAGAATGAACATGCTTTACACACTGTTTCTGTGTGTGTGTGTGTGTGTGTATAAAGATGCATCTGAACTCTCTGGCTTCACACGTTGACTTAAGCCTCTCTCTACAATGAGAGATCGAGTAACGTCACATCATCACCTCTGACCAAACTGGACCCAACTTTAGGGTGGCAAGTGGTTTATGAAGTAGCAGAAAGAGCAGCTTTAGAAATAGAAAGAGAAGAATGAATTATTCACTGTAAACCACGGGGGGAACTATAGTTACTTTAGGTTCGACTGTAACAACCAGAGTTGGGATTTCACTAGGCGGTAAGGTGCTTTAGTATCTTTAATGAGCAGAAATGGACAGGACCCTCAGGTTCACATCTCATTTGAAAAACAGTGCCTTCAGCTGAGGCATTAGCTCAGGAATGATTCAAAGGGAAGACTTTCAGATGGTGAGTCACCGCCATGGGTTTTCTGTGGTTATTTCCTATCTGAGCACAGATCAGAACTTGCTTATCTGACGAGATCACAGCCCAGGGTGGCATGACTGCAGGCAATGTGAAAAATAAACAGGGGATTCTAGCAGGATTATTTCACTCCGACTAGACAACATGCCATAGAATAGTTGCCAAGTTAGGTCACCTTAGGCAATTACTCTGAATGGGTTTAAGAGACAGCTGGACATTTTTATGAGGAGAGAGTTGATTTGCAGATGCAAAGACAAAGCAAGGAGTCGGGCTGGAGATAAACTTAAGGGGCTACACTCATTGGGCCAAGTGGCTGTTTCCTGTTCTGTAATTCTTTGTTTCCTTAGAGCTATTTGCAAAATTGACCAGGCCATGTACTGAGTGTGTATACACAGTGTGGCCATTGATCAATGACACCCAATGTAGAGCACACAGGACCATAATCAGTCGCCCTCTCCCTCACAAAGAGGGTGAAAATGAGGGAGTGACATTCTAAATTAGATCAGTGTCCTTCCATGATGGTGAGGTTTGAACATTCCCCTCCCACGCTTGTCTCAGCCCTGGCCTCTGGGCCATAACGCATGGGCTACAGACACAAACAAGGCACCCCCCACCGCTGTATAACAGCAAGAGCTGCTCTTTATGGATGGTACACTGCTGACACTATGGATGCAGCATTGCTAGGAAGGGTAACGCAAGCTATGATGTAATTAGATGCTGTCCTGCAGGGCCAGCATGAAATACACAGTACAGGATTGCTGTAAGCCAATCATAGCACCACTGTATGGACTGCAGGAGAAAGGCCTGAATAATGAAGTCACTTTTGCTGAGGCTGGTGGCTGAGATTCCATTAGCTTTCCCCTTCAGGTTGGCCTAGGAAAGTGATAGAAAATGAGACCTTCTAGTCAGTGACCCCAAGTTCACAGCAGGAAAGAGTCTCTTTCATGTCCCTTTCAGATGCTAGGAGAGGAATATTTCCCCCACCCTTTTCAGACTCCTAGCAGGAGAGGAACTAATCCAGATAAAATGGGAACAGCCGAGGCTTCACCCAGAACTGAAACTGTGGGGACCTCTGAGAGTGTGAGACCCCTTCCCCGCCCCCACTTTGTTTTCACATTCCTTTGCCCTTCCTGGCTCCGCCCCAGAAGCTCTAACCAGGACTGAGCCTGTGAAATCCCGCACATGGGACGATTTTCTCATGGGATTCCTAGCCCGAATGTCTAGGCCCATGTTCAGCTGCTCTCTGGAGAAACAGCTCGTGGGTGTTTTTCGGAACTTAATTCGGAACCTTTGCTGCTCTCCAAGCAATAAAAACAATTGTAACGTGCAACACTTACAGCAGCTCGCCTCAAAAGTTCAACTCCCTTTATAAGCATCAGTTACGCCTCAGGCAACACGAGTGCCAGGATTGGTCACATGGTTACCCCATGGTCATTTTTAAAGCTGCTGCTGATGGAAACAAGGACTAATATAGGGCTGGCCCCATTTGTCTCCATACCACTCTCTCCCCGTATGTCTGTAGCAGCCTTCCTGACCATGCCCAAGGTGAAGCCTCACACTCCAGCTTCAGATTCCTCCTCTGAACGGAACTTACCACTCTCCATCAGCTGCCATCCGCAGCTCCTCTGTGCGAGGCCAACTCCAAGCCTTCTCCCCCAGTGGGGAGAAAACGACATCACATGATGCCGGACGACTTAACAAAACAAATGACAGGCTCCTTATTTAGTGTAACCCTCGCCTTTGCCTTCCTCCACACCCACTTCATTGTGTATTGTCTTCCCTCACCGTGCTGCGTCTGTCAGTTTGGGGCAAGAAGCTGTCATCTGAGGTCTTAGCAGAGCACTCTGCACACCTAGGACACTATTTAAAACAATCATTATTGTCTTCCAGTAAAACCAGAATATTTTCCTATTACTTGCTCTACTGTATCCGGAAACAGGAACCAGTTACTGTGGTTTACCCTGCTTTGTCTCCTCCCAGCAACAGCACTTCTAATAAATCCAGAACTTCACTTTAGCGATACTCAACTGGATCAGCCCAATAACAATGGCTGAGCCAGTCTGTATAAGCCTTGCCCCGAACCAGAATGGCACCAGAACCAAATCTATTTTAGAGTCTGAAAAAATTCAGTTCGCTTCCCTTCTTCCTCTAGTTATTTTTCATTTCGGTGGAACTGGAAGCAGGAGTCCCAAGGGGCTGTTCCCATGGTCATTCCGTCCTGAGCAGGGGGGAGTTAGAAAGTATTGGGGATCTCGGGATAGAGACTGTTCCGGAAGGAATTTCCAGCCCAGATTTGCAGACACAAAGCGGTGTGTCACAAAGCATCTAAAGTTGTAAGTAAGCAAACAGCTAAAGCTCTGGAGGCTTGCCTCATTGCTAGTTAGTTATGGGGGAATAATTCAAAGGCCCGGCTTTCCTTAGTCAGCTGAACCGGCTAGGTGGTCTGGGTATGTTGACATCATTACAGGTTCTGTTGTCCATTTTCAAGAAAAATTGTTTCTTTTTCCCTTTGAAAACAATGAAAAATCTAGTCTCAGGTCAAAGTGGAGGGCACATCTTGGAGCAGTTCATCCAGTTCCAACAGAAAAGGACACACACATGCACACTTCAGACCAAAGCAATTAATTATTCGGTTTCCTTGAACTGCCAGACTTTAAGCTACTCTGTCTTCTGAGCATGTGTATCCATGGCAACCCCCCCAGTCACCACAAGTTTTAAAACGTGCTGCATTTCACACCTTTTTTTCATCTATTATTTTCTAAGTTTGGGCTTAGGACCTTGTCTAATCATCCTGTAACTTCTACCTAGAAGTACAGATAGAGACACTTCTTCAACCAAGTGACACTGATTTAGTTATGTGACAATAATAAGTCAAGTTACTCTTCTTTATCTTAACTGTCTGTCATAGACTAGTGATGGGTGAGCATCGAAAGGCGTGAAGTTCTTGGATAAGCACTATCCTAGTCTGCTATGTTCTTATGTACTATACCTCTTGGGTCTTCAAAACTGGGCAGTGAATCTCACAGTGTTTTCCTGTAACATTTCTGTTACCCCTTGCTTCTGGTTGGACCATAAATACCAGAAAACCTTCTTGCTTTGTTCAACACTTGTGCTTCTAGTGTCAGCCAGAAGCTAGAAACAGGCCTGGAAATTTAAAAAAAAATAGAAGGATATTTAGATAAACTTATTTGAATCTCTGAAGGGGTTTGGTTCAAGTTGATTGGAGTTTGAGGGAAAGGTCTGGGTAGGTTTTGACTTTATAAAGCAAGTTCGGCCAGCTCCAGCATAGACACCGTCACAAACTGGAACGTATAAGCTTTCCCTATCAGGGAGCGGGTTCAGCCGTACCAGGTTTATCACCACCTGTACCCATCCAGTCTTCCTCAATATTCTACCTTCCTGATTCGGGGCTATTGATAAGCATCACATTGCTTACTGCTGTTTCAGCAATGGGTCACACTGAACTCTTGATAAACGAAGTATGGAGGAGAATTAGAGTGAGCTTGCTATGCTGGAGGATTCTGAAAAGTTGAAAGAACTTCCTGAGTTAGTGGCGGACACAATGGGTGATTCCAACCAGAAGGCAAAGTTCAGACCAGAGTATTGTTTGTCAGCGTTGCCTCTGTTCAAAATACGTTGTCATAGTATATCCAGGTCTCATGTATTCCAAAGCAAGCTGCACCTGAATTTCAGTGCTGTCAGCTGTAAATTGTGGCATCTTAATTTGAACGTTAAAAGATGAAGGTTTTGAAGGTCATAAATATGAAAATGAATAACATAATCAGAAGACAGGTTTCAGAGTAGCAGCCGTGTTAGTCTGTATCCACAAAAGGAACAGGAGTCCTTGTGGCACCTTAGAGACTAACAAATTTATTTGAGCATAAGCTTTCATGGGCTAGAGCCCACTTCATCGGATGCATGCAGTAATCTCTTATGTTATCACCTTGGAAATTCAATTATTTTAGTGATCTCACATTTTCACTTTCCAATGTCTTGCAGCTTTTTGTGTTAATGATGAATAATTACATAATGAGAGGAGAGGTTGGGAGGAGCAGTGGGGACAAGAGGCAGCTTGAGATAAGAATATTAGCTGGCTTTCTCTGCTAAAAGGATCAAACAGTGCTTCAGTTGTTAGATTCCAGAGCTAACTCCCCTTAAAGCAGGGCAGTTCACACCTTTCCAACGTCTGGTTTCAGGCTGTCTGAAACAGCATGCTCACCCTGTTAAAAATAAAATGTGCAAAAGTATTCGTGGAATGATTTTCAAACAGTGAATGAATTCAAGAAAATTGTGGATCTGCTCATGCATATTCCATGAGCAACAAATTGGAAACAAAATTTGCCAAACAAATAATTTGGCAGCAATTATTCCCTCAGCTCTACTAGTGGCTATTTTTTTTTTGTTTATGGACAAGAATATATTTTTAAGCATCACAGAAATTAAATGGCAGAAAAGAACAGTCACAGGGCATTCAGAGCCGCAACTCTTGTGACTAGATCTTACATGCAGCTAGTTATGTGCGTGCATATTCTGTTGGAGAGAACAGACAAAGTTTCCTTTTTAACATGAAATCTCCTTGCTTTGGTGCAGCGAGGCCCCTGCCCTGAACTTACCAGAATGTGTAGGTCGTTTTTTGGTGTGTGGGGGGTTGAATTTAAACTTTATGTTCTGTAACTAAGTGTTTAACCTCTACAGCCCCCAACTACCAGGAGACTCATTTCACATTGTATGCATGAAATGAAGGACTTAGGCAACTGGTTTGCTGAGCTTCTCTGTACAGACACATCTATCCACAGAGAGCTCATAGACACACGCATACCTTCGCTAGACTCACCAAAGGCAGAAATGGCTCCTCAGAGGCAGAGAGGTACAAATCTCATAAACTTGCACATTATAGGGAGCTGTCGCTTTTGCAGTTGTTGGATGGAACAATACAGAATCACCATTCAATAGCCAAAGTGCTTGGACTCTTGTTTTAGGCCAACCTCCCAACGTGTACAAATGGATGAGCCCAAAGTAATGTCATGGTAGAGAAGTAAGAGCATAATTCTGAGGCATCACCCCTTCCCTTTCCCCCACGTGTCTCTACCCCAACCCATCCTAGCTCCTCCAGTTCTCTTGAGCGTTTTGTTCTTTTGAGCCCATCGTGGGTAGCAGCTGCTAGCTGAAATCCATAGCAGTGTTATTAACGATACAGGCAGTTTGTTGTCCCCTGAAAATCTATGAAACGGAGTGAATTATCTGCAGCTCCTGTTGGTGTTTCAGTGGAGAGTGAAGGGGGAAAGCCCTGGAATGAAGCCCACACCTTCATCTGGTTCTTCAGCCAATTTTGAGCTATTGAGGGTGATTAGAGGAGATGGTGTATTGATATGCGCAAGAAAGGGCGCAGTAACTGGCACCATTGGGAATGACCTGAGAGGGAACCTATTGCTCTTTACAAACTATGGGCCAAATTCAGGGTGCATGGGATGGCTTCTGCCTCTCTGCAGCCAGGTGCAGGAAGTCCACCAAGGCAGCACAAATCTACTGAAACCTTCACCTCTGCTAGGAGTTTCATAGGAGTCCAACAATGCCCACAAAGCGGGTGGTTCTCTCTGGGGAGAGACTGAGTCCAAATAGGCCAAGGAATGTGCATCTCTTCAGTAGCCTCTGACAATTGCAACATAGCGTCCTTTTCCCACAGCACGGCCTGAGGGAGGGCAATGGCGGGACCCTCCTCAGCCCGCCCCTAGGCAGAATCCCCTGGGACGCAGGAGGTAAACTGCTCCAGGGACCTGTAATCTACAGTCTCCCTGTGCCAAGTTCATCGCCTATATAAATAGGCACATGTCACCCAATCACCTCTGTATCAGAGAGTGGCATATGAGCTCTTACAAGCACGACACACATGTTTTGGGACAGGAAGTGAAGTAGAATATTGTATCCAATCAAACTCGCAGAGGGAATTCCCCCAAAGTGAAGTTTTGCTGAGAACCTGGAGACAGCCCCTCTACTCTTGGGGAAAATGCCATGGGATCGCTAATGACCAGAAGAGGCATTGACTTCAGTTTTACAGCTCCTCCAAACACCGGCACGTCCAGCAACACATGTTTCATGCCAGGCATTGGTTTAGCACCGTCTCCGGATAGAGAGTGCCACCTGCTGTCAACACCCCCTCCCACAGCACTCTGAGGGGTGTGTTTTTTGGAGGTCCCTTGTGTAAACTTGAGGTCTAGGTTGCTGCTCCCACAGTCAGTGGTGGAAATTTATTCTAGGTGCAGCAGGTTGACAGATGACTCTCCATGTCTCAAGAACTAGAACAGCCAGGACGCGGCAGGCTGGAACTGAGGGCCAGTACGCGGAGTTTGTTTGGCCGGTGGCATCCTCAGTCTCGCTTTCATGAGCATTAAGTCTCACAAGTTGGGGAGCAGGGGATGATATTCATGGTGCCTGGAGTGGACGTTGTGTTGTTTCTATAGCATAGTGCCTATTGTGCTATAGAAACTCAGCTCATCAGAATACAGGGAACCTTAATTCTCTCCAGATGCTAGCAGTAGCAAGCAACTCTCGCACGGCATGCATGCTTAATTAAGTACCAAAGCTGGTGGATATGTTCCTGATTGGAGAGCCCTGGTTGTCAGCAGCAGCTTTCACAGCAGCGAATGTGCCCCAGCACCGTGCACAAAAGAGCCACTCCGCCGACATTAGCCAGCTGAGTCTGAAGAACATTTAAACCAGATTCCTTTACAAATGGCAGAAGTCATAAAATCCAATATGAAACCTTAGTCCCCTGTTCAGCTGTTAGCGACTCTAACTGGAACAGAGCACTGTCTTAATTATAGCAGACCTAAGGCCCCATTCCATTGTCTAACTCTCCAGAGGAATGAGAACAGACTGATCCCACAGTAGCGCTCAGACTAGTAGCGAAGCAATTTAAAAAAAAATACTAACCAACATGTGTGAAACAGCAGCAGCTCTGCTTCTGGCTTTCAACGCAGGCAGGTGCTTTACGATTCCCTTTCTGGGAGCCCAGTAATGCTTCTCCGGGTCTCTCTGGGAAACTCAGCCAAAGAGAGACCTGCCTCTACCTGTACAGCGGAAACTGATTCCGACTTCTCAGTGCTAAGCCAAAATTCTGCAGCAACATGCAGCAGAAACTAAGGGCCTGGCCCTATTAACATCAATAGATCTACGGCAGGGACGAGCCGAGCTAGAGTAAATTGACACCTTTTGGAGCTGTAGCCTGATGCCAAAGTTAAAAACCAAACCAGGTAACAATAAAATAAAATGAACTCAAATGGGTTTCAGACTGAAGGTCAAATTCTAGCTGGGAAATGGTCACATGAATATCTCCAAAGTTTCATCAAGCTAAAATATTGTGTATCATATATTCTGAGCTGAACAGTTGCGCTCTTTGGTCCAACATCTGCATCCTGAGAGAGAGGGAGGGAATCTGGAAGGAGAAATGAAAGAGGCTGGCAGACGGGAGTAGATAAACTTTGGTGTGTACAGCACGAAGACAGGCAGAGCTGGCCCCAGGCCCACTCAGGAGGGACTACATGGAGCTGCAAGGCAGAAAGGGCCTTTCAGAGGTGCCAGTCCTCATCCTTCCATCTCTTCTTGTAATCTAAGTTGCTTTGAGATGCTGGAAACTCTAGGCCAAGGCTGTCAGCCGTACGCCTGCAGGTCAGATCCATTCCATGGGGCGTATTTCAGTGGCCCACGTGGTAGGCTGTGAGTCTGGTATGTAAGTGTGTAGTCCATTTCATGGCAGAGGGTAGGAAGAAAACAAAAAGGAGGGGGAGGTTGGAGAGCGAGCCCACCCTGCACTCAGCCCTCGGTGGCAGCTCCTGGCCCACGGGGCTGGGCCTGGCTTCCCGCTCTGGGCACTGCAACCTGGCACCCAGGGTCACAGCGCCACTCAGGTTTGGTCCATTCAGTCCTCCATGGATGGCCAAACCTCTCTGGCTCTGTGATCCTGTGTGCTAGAACGCAACACTACTTAGTTTGATGACCTAATCCAATGTGTTTTTAGCCACTTCCAAGATTTCACAGACTTCATTCAAATTCACAATTTCTGTGACCTCCGTAACCCAATCAGAGCCTTTTCCATGTGACATATTCAAATTCTGCAGAATCTCAGCTTTCATTTTAAAAAGTAGGTTTCTAGCCATTGCGATTGCAAAGAAAAGCTTCCCACTGTGAGCCAAATGTAAATCGAGGGGACTGCCTGAGTCTGCATAGAGCCTGGTACAGTAGCTCTGAGAGGTGTGAACTGCCCGGCTCCCCCATTTATCTCTGTAGAACATCTACTCTAAATTCCAGCAATGGCATTTCTGTGCCAACATTCCACAGCTCTCCTAGTATATGGAATGAGAACAGGTGGGACGGACGCCCTCGGGGAAGTGGCAGTTGCTGCAGGAATGGCAATTCCAAGGGAAGATTGGAATAGACTCACAAAGTTAGGGGAACAGGGACGAGAGCCGCAGAGACAGGAGAATGGGGACGGGGGAGAGAGGAAAAAAGTAGCAGTTGTCTAAGGAGGGGCAGATTTGCTCACAGTGGGGCTGACTGTGACAATTAAAACTTCATTACTCCTGAAAGGCTGTATTTCCCCCTTGCCCTCTGCCAATCTCTGGTGGGAGCTCCACCCTGGGCTGCATGAGCTGTAAGCAAATACAGAATCTGACCCTCTCCACCACCCTGTCCCAGACAGACATGGGAGAGGCCTGTCAGGAACCATGTTTCTCTCTGATTGCAGGAAAATAACCATTTCTTCAAATGTAGTTGCACTCAATGAGATCAAGAAAGAAAGAGAGAGAGAGAAAACACGGAGGGCAGGCAGGCAGGGCTAGGGCATGCGGGGCGATAGCAGATTCACTGCTACCTACCAATGATGAGGGTTGCCAAGGCTTTCACCTCAGCATCAGTAACTCCCATCCTTTCCTGGTGTTCCCCGTGTCTCTTTGCTGTATGCACCCGCTGGCGCTCATCTTATTCTCAGACTGTGAGCTCTTCAAGGCAGGGTCTGTCTCACTCTCCATTTGTACAGCACCGAGCGCCATGGGGTCGAGGGTCTCTAGGCTCCAGCATAATGTACATGATAGTCATTACAGCACCTCTGCCTGACTGTGGTACTTCTGCCAACGATGGGACAGCGGTGCCACTCAGCAGTGCTGACAGGCTGACACTGGCACGTCCCGAACGGCTTGGCATGCCTGGGCGTATGATGGGCACAGCAGCCAGAAAACATACAAAGCCCAGCTATTAGCAGCATGGGCCCCCGAGGTGCTTTCCCCAGCTCCCAGTCCCAGCAGAGCTGGCGTCACTGCAGCGCATGTGCCTAGTGTTACTCTCCTGTGTAGAGAAGGAGCCGGGTAAGTATTTTGCCGGGAGCAGTTTTGCAGCGGAGTGGGCGTGAGAATGTGCAGCACGAGCGAAGGTGTCAGGGTGCTGAAGGCTGGGAGCGACTGACCGACCTGTTGACAGGGGCTTTGAGGAGACTGATGGGGCCTGCAGACAGCAGCCTGCTGGGAACTGGCAGGCGGAGGAGGAGAGGGAAGTCTTGCAAGTTCTCGCTCTAGCAGGGTTTAGGTGAGAGGTGCTCCTAGCACCGCGGCAGGCCCCACCTCGTGCGACAGGGCCTGTCTTTTATTAGCAAGACAGAGGCTGATCCTAAATGCTGGTCTGCCCTTTCTGCTTGCTCCAGTTCGGCCCTTTCACTCCCTTGGGTAGCCCCACAGCATTGCACAGGCTGCAAGCAAGGGCAGAATTTAGCCCTTTGTTGGCAGAAACGTCCAGTACCACTTTAGGAGGTGCCTCCCTCTCACATGTCCTAATGATTGAGGGCTAGATCCTGAGGCCTGCTAAGGTCACTTCGTGTCACTGGAGCGGTGCAAAGTGACCTCCAAGCTGTTTTAAAGAGGCAGCCGAGGATTCCCCAGGGCAGGCCATTCTGGGGTGCGGACGGGGCATGATGGGGGCAGGGCTGGAGTTCATTGCACTGTGTCAACCCTCAGGTGGTGGAGCAGTGCCTAGGAAGCCCCTGACTTGCACCAGGGGCCGATTCAGCCCCTGTCTGCCTCTCCCACGACCCAGGGAGGAATTAAAGGTGGGTTGGAGCTGAATTCTAGAGGTGACCTTCCTCCTCATCCTGACTGCTTGCGTTCCAGAGGCGACCCACGCCTTAGCGTTTGTCTCCTGGAGGCGACCCCTCCAACCCTGCTGCCCTTCCCCCTTGAATGACAATATAACTCTAAGCAGTGGTGTGCAAAGCAGCTGGGGGTCATTGCTTTTCTCAGGCTGGGGGCTGCCCCTGTGTGCTCTCCCCGCAGGTCCCACCCCACTCATGTTCTGAATGAGAGGACAAGCTGCGTGGCTCACTTGGGCCCAACCTTGGCAAGGAATTGCCCCCCCTCCCCCCGCCTTTGCAAACACTCCTCTAAGTTTGCTGTCAATCAGCGCCTGCAGGTCGTAAATCGCTCCCTGCCCTGTGACTCCAATCACACGCTCAGACCTCTGAGATCACGTTAACGGACCAGAGGGCTGGGTGGCTTGTTACTACTTAAATCCAGGGCCAGGTGGGATATTTCCCCACCCTCCATCCTCGCTGGATTCCTTGGCATGCATGCTCTCCCCTTTGCGCAGCCGAGAGGAGTGTGAGCCCTTCCCGGGCAGAGAAAATCCTTTCATGGCTCATGAAAAAGCAGAATTTTAATGAGAGAAAAGTGTTACATGATTTTTTTTTTCTGCCTAAGCTCTGTGAAAGTCCCATGGACGGGGGCCAGCAGTTCCTGAGGGATCAAGATGCCTCCTCTATTTCTCTGCTCGTCCATGGGCTCACCTTTAAAATTTGTTCTCAACAAGCTCCAGAATCGACTGAATCAGCTTTCATGTGCAAAGCATTATGTTGTGGATTATAACTGAGACCTTAACAAGATGAATCTGCTGCCTGGGTAGGGGAAGAGGAATGGGCCCGTTCCAAAGGGAGGTGTTTGCATAGCTCCAGTCTTACACAGTTCAAAACGAATGTAAATAGAGACAGGCTGAACAGGTTTGGGGAAACCTCTGACAGTGTGGGCATGGGAGGGTGTTTAATGATCACAGCAGCCTCTCTCCATTCCGGGCACCAGCCCCAAAAGGGTCACCCGGAGCTGTGCTCAGAAGACAAATGGCATGTCCTGGAATGGCACCGCCTTTCTGTACACGGGGTGTAAACGCACTGAAGTTAATGGAGTTCCACCTGTGTAAACACAGCTGAAGGGAGAGGAGGCTCGGGCCTGCCGAGCTGGATTGGGACCTCATACATTCCCGTGTCACTGTGCTGAGTTCAGGGGAGCTGCTCTGCATTTACCTCCCATAAGAAGGAGAGGAGACGCTTTGGGGCCAGCCTTCAGCTTCGTGTCAGTTGGAGTCAATGGGGCTTGCGCAGGTGGCGGAGGAGCTGACTTTTTGGGTCTGGCTCTCGGGGCTGAAATGTTCATGATGTTTGGTGGCATTTTAAGTTGCAGGGAAAATCTGACACCCCTCCACCCCGGTCTCTCTGCTTGGGAGGCACTGGAGCAACGTGAGCCAAGGCCATGGTGTAAATTACACAGAGGGTGTAAGTCAGTCAGGAAGCAGGTGCCGAGAAGTAAAGTGGGATAAGTCGACGTTCAGTGGGTGTGCAAAGCCAGACTGACGCACGTGCCCCGGGAGCAGAAGTGGCATGTTTCAGGGAGAGCAATAAATAAGAGGTGTAATACACAGCAGCACCCTCCTGTCCCCACGGCCACCTTTAACTGCACCATCTGCAATGCTCCCACAGAATCCCAAAGCAGGGTAAGTGACACATGTTTTCCACATCCACTGAATGCCAGATCCAAGCATGTTGCCCTGCTTGGCCACTTACACCTGTTTCTGACCAGCTTACACCCCGTGTGTAATTCACACCGTGATTTACGTCACCTCTGAATTTGGCCTATGGTGTCAAATGTGCAGACCCTCGTAGCTTTCAATTTATCACACTCTGTCTCATAGAAGTGGGATGGGGGGAGGGAAATCCACAACCTGCAGGCCAGACAGGAAAGGGGCCTGCCAGTGATTGAGGAATCTGTCACGGAGAAGCTAGAAGGGCGAGACATATGGGCCTGCTTCCGCTCCTCCATACTCCACTGGAGTCAATGGAGTTACACTGGTGTAAGTGAGCCGAGCCTCAGAGCTCAGTCAGGCAAAGGAAGTGAGGGCTGGGTTTGCACAGATTGCTCCTGGGTTTTGAATGAGCCCTGAAAAATCCATTTCCTTTAGAAAATACTGAGTCATGATATGAGTGGGTTCAAAATCCTCCAGCATGCACATGGAAACGCAGCCCCACCCACCAGCAGTGGGCAACCCGCATCTCCATTCCCCTGCCAGAGTGTGTGGGGATGAGATCTCACCTCTTGGGCTAGCTGCTGAAACTGGATTATGGCTTCCTTGAGCATATGTGGAACTGGGCTGCCAGCTGGCCTAGCAAAAATGTCTAACTTTGTGACAGCCTCCTTCTTTATACATCACAATTCCATCTGTATTACCTCCTGGTGGTGATATATCTACGAATGCTGCCACAGAATTGGCCAGTTAACGTCTGACAAAGTGACCATGTCAGGCAGGAGCAAACTGGGGAGAACGCGGGGGTGGGGGGAGTGGTATTTTGGAAAACAGAAGTGCTGACTTTGCCTTGAAATGATCCACGGGGTTGCATTATTAATTCTTTGGGATAGTCAACTGTCCCTCAGGAACTCATGAAAACGTTTGTAAATCCTGAGAGTTTCACCAAGTTCAGCCCAAGTGATTGCATGTCCAGGAATTTATCCCAGAAAGTACGTGATTCATTATTTGCCATTCGTCAGTTTCCCCATGTTTAAAATATGTCAGTTGTCCGGTCAGGGGCACAAACATTACCATGTGACAGAGCTGACCAACCACACAAGAATTGCAATAGCAAACTGTTGACGTGAACAGCTTACAAAACCACCACGGTCTGAAAATTCTCCATCCAGGTCACTTGGAGCCAGATGCTCATATCCTTATCCAGGCTGAGTCCTGGTGGGCTACTCCCATTGGCTTCAGTGGCTGAGCCGGATGCTATTGACTATGAATCAGGATGTTAGGGTCTGATGTTGGGTGAAGATTTAGGAATAATGAAAACCCTGCAGAAAATCAGGCTCAGTTTGCAAACAAATCGCTCGTCAAAGAAAGGGGCTGCAGCAGCCCCTTGCTGGGCAGCCCCTGGTGACCATGTAGCCTCCTCTTGCTGTCCCTGGGGTTCTTTTGCAGGTGCAGGGTACTGTCCACACAGAGTCATCTGCAAGTCAAGGCCCTCAGTGTGTAGCTTTTATTCTTCTGGGTCGAGGACTGAGTCCGGCAGAGAAGAGAGCAGCAGCTTGAACCCATGTCAAAAGAAGGACGAATGTTTAAGTGGCCATCACCAGGAAACACATTTTCAGCAGGGATAGTGGCCATGTTATAGACCACCTGACTCACTTACTGGGCCCTTCCCTTCTTGTGTTGCCACTTCTACCTGTGCAAGGCAAGCGTGAGCTGGCAGCAGATCAGAGCAGCAGCGTTTCACGCTCCTTTTCACGCCCCAAGGTGCAGGAGACCGCAGAGTCAGGCCCCACAACCAGATCTATAGGGATTCAGTGCTGGTGAAGGCACCCTGGAGGCCGGAATCCTTTATTTATCCACAGACTCCATGGAGCAAAGCCATCAGCCGTCACACTCTGCAGCACAACACTCTACCAGGGCACCTCAGTCATGCTGAGGAGGGGGCCCCTCTGAGATGATGGGGATGGGTCAGCTCACTGGCCCGTTTGAGCCAAGGTTTCTTTGGTGAGGGAGGGTTTAGTTTTAAGTCTTGTGATGAAAACAGCAGCATTGCTTAAGAACAGCTAACTCGGTGGGGTGACATGATGACAGTCGGCAGACTCCATCCTCCTGCACTGCTGCGTGGGACCTTAATCTTCAGTGCTTTGTGTGACTTCCTCCTCCTCACTTGTTTGCTTCCCTGGCGTGCCTTTACCTTCTGTCTGAACAAATAGCAGAGAGGAGTCCCTTGCAAACAGGGCGTTCTGCTGGTTTTACAAGCTGAGGTTTCAGAATACGTGTTTAGCTGTTTGCTTTGGAGGCCATACAATGCTAGACAAACACTTATTCCAGGAACCTTTCCTCTACTGGGGGCCAAGTTCCCTCCATCCTGGAGCCTGTTGCTTGGGAAGATGTAGGGTCACTGGAGAGGTGATGCTGGTGCAGGCCCTTCTGCTTTCCAGTAGGCAAAGGATGGAGTAAATCACCCTGTGACCACATCAGGTTTTGTTCTGGGAAGTCTCCGTGGCCGTGTCATTTGTCAAATGCAGACAAACTAATTAGCACACCCACCTTCCACTCACCTCAACCTTTTTCTGTCCAGACAAATTCCTTACTCCTGAGCTCTGGTTGAAAGTCAAATTGTGGAGCTGGATCGATGACACCAGGCAGCACCTGTTTAAACTGGCTGGGGAGGGAAGCAATGTAGCAATGAGAAAATGCGACTGGCAGCCATTCCCTGACCTATCGCAGACTTGTAGTGGCGTTTGGACAAGTCACTTGACTTCTCTTTCCTTTAGTTTAGCCATTATGAAACAAGCAATACTTCCCTGGGACGGGTTCATAATTACACTTGTAATGAGTGATCATAAAGCACTTGGATATCTTTGGGCATGCGGCTGTATTTAAACACAGAGTAGCATTAATTAAAATGAAAGCGTTTTATCCCCACTCTTTGATCTTACAGTTTGTCTTGTGCTTGCAAATAGCAGAATATACTATTGACTAACTGAGATAGAAACCCTGGCACGAGGTCAGCACGAAAGCGGTCTGCCGCGAGTCATTCAAAACCCCCGCCAGCGTGCCATGCTGCCATCCGAAAGCAGTGAATATTGCTTGCAGAAGGGGACACTTTCAAGGCTAATGTTACTCTGAAGATGAGTGTGCCTTGGAGGAACTGGGCCTGCTTCACATCACCATGTAGCAGGAGCTAGAAGAGGCCATGAAACCTCTGGAGCAGCTGCTGAGCACGTCTGAAAATGTGGTTTGACACCGATCTCACTGAGCAGCCCCCACCCCCACTTCACCTTGGAGCACTTCAGTCACTGGGCACTCAGATAACCTGGCCCAGACCAAAGACCAGCTTTGCAAACCCGTTGGGCACACTGCTCCCCCGTAAGCTCCAAGATGGGCACCTGAGTGGCTATTTCCACCTGCCCTGAGAAGGAGATTGGTCGTGGCCTCCCCTATCTTTACAATGGGGACAATAATCTTCCCGCCATCGGTGGGGGGCCGTGGGGTACAACCCATTAATGGCTGTAAAGTCCTGGAAGAGCCTTTGAGGCCAGGTGCTTTTATAGGGGAAAATCATTAGCATTCTTGAGGTGAGGGCAGCATGGGCCAGGAACTGGAATACTGCTCAGGCGATGTGGGTTCTCTTCCTAGCTCCGCTGTGTGATTTGGGGACAGTCTGTCTTTGCCTGTTTAGGTTGTGTGGGGGCAGAGACTGTCTCTTACTATGTGTCTGCATGGTACCTAGCACAACAGGACCCTGAACTTGGCTGGGGCCTCTAGATGTTACCATCATCATCATCATCATCCATTTTGATTGTTATTTATTGTCTATTACCTAAAACAACCAGGGCAGAGTTGGCCACTTCTACTGTGTGTTCAGAATAAGTAAATACTCACAGCCGTGCTGCTGCCAGCCCAACCCCAGTCATGCACTAGCTACCTCGGTGAGTCCCTTCAGCAGGATTTGTCGGGGAACCCACTCCTTTGTCACCAGTGTCATAACTCAGCAGAGTTGATTTATTGCTTCCTGATTCCCTTTCTCCAGCTCCTCAGGGTTATCTTAAGCCAGTTCTACTGTGTGCGCCCCAGCGGGGTGACTTAAACCAGGAAAGGTTCCTGTCGTCTACGTCAAAAGGAGCGAGATCAGGTTTTATTAGAAACAGCATGTGGTCAGTCTGAGCGCAGCCAGTGTTATCAGCGTCCTTGCCTCCCACAGCCATGCCAGGCACTCACTCCGACGTGTTCGCTGAGTGGCACAGGCCAGGCCAGTGTAGGGAGTGTGTGGGCTCCTGGAGCCTCACGAGTCACAAAGGTGTACGGCGGGAGACAGAGCGACTCCAGACTAGAGCAGGGCTCAGATTTTGTACTGAAAAGTAGAGTGGGTAGGAGTGTGTGTGTGGTGGGGGGGTGTTTGGCTTTTTTGTTTTGATGGGAAATGGCCTTTTCCCTCTGAGTGGAAATTTCCACCGGAAATGTCCATTTTAAATGACATTTGGGGGGAGTTGTCAAACCCCCCTACCCCCCCAAAAAAACCTAACCACAGCTGAAAAGCCTGTGAAATTGACAAAAGAAAATTTTGATAAACACATTTTTCATGGGGAAAAAAATCATTTTCCAAGTAGTTCTCAACCAAATGTTTGTAACTCACCAGATTTCCACCCTGAATCACTACTAATAAACATCTCTATTGTGGTAGTGGCCAGAGCCCCCAGTAAGAATCAGGGCCTCCTTGTACAAACCCAGACAGAGAACAGCCCTGCCCCGGAAAGCTGGCAGCTGAGGCAATATTATTGACTGATCACTCCTAAGAGTTTGGCTTTGCCTCCCATCCCATTAGATCATAAGAGCTCCCACTCTGAGTCCATCTTGCCCAGTATCCTGTCTCTAGCCGTGCCTGTACCAGAGCGTCAGGGGGAGTGCACAGGAAAGGGCAATTATGGAGTGATCCACCCCTGTATTCCACTCCTGGCTTCTGGTGCTTAGAGGTTCGGGATTGCCCCGAGTGTGGGGTTGCCTGGCTAATTAGTCACTGATGGACCTATCCTCCATGAACGTATCCAGTTCCTTTTTGAACCCAGTTATACTTCTGGCCATCGCGACGTCCCCTGGCAATGAGTCCCACAAGATAGTTGTGCACTGTGTGAAAAAGTACTTCCTCTTGTTTGCATTAAACCCGCTGCCTATTAATTTCATCAGGTGAGCCCTGGTTTTTGTGTTGTGTGAAAGGATAAATACCACGTCTCTAGTCACTTCTTCCGAGCGGTTCATGATTTTAGAGCTCTCTCTCACACCCCCGCTCAGGCAACTCTTTTCTAGGCTGAACAGCACTAATCTTTTTAGTCTCTCCTTGTATGGAAGCCGTTCCATACCCTGGATCATCTGTTTTGCCCTTCTCTGAACCTTTTTGAGATGAGGCAACCAGAACTGAGCACGGTATTCAAGATGTGGGCACCCCAAGGATTTATATAGTGGCATTATGATGTTGTCTTGGCTTGGCTTGTGATACTGTCTTATGGGTGTCTTGTCTTTTATCTCTTTCCTACTAGTTCCTAACATACTGTTAGCTCTGGCTGCTGCTGCGCATTGAGAGGACGTTTTCAGACTATCCACAGTGATTCCAAGACCTTTGTTGAGTGGCAGCAGCGCATTTATAACCCATTATTACATATGTCTAGTTAGGATTATTTTTTCCAACGTGCATTACTTTGCACTGATCAACATTGAATTTCATCTGCCGTTTTGGTGCCCAAACACCCAGTTTTGTGAGTTTCCCCCTGAACTCCTTGAAATCGGCTTTGGATTTGACACACTTGAATAATTTTGTATCATCTGCAGACTTTGTCACTGTTACTGTTCACCTCCTTTTCTGTTTTGTACAGCAGATGGAATGGTTTTGCTCTGGTTCCACTGGTCTGGGAACCTCTCTTCTTGGCAGGGAAAGAACCCAGGGTTTGCCCCTTAGGCTTGGCCCACACAGAAAGTTGCAACGGTTTCACATAAATTGGTTTTTAAACCAGTTTAGTCAAAGCAGTGCAAACCCCTGTGTAGATCCTGTCATTTCCATGTAAGAGCAGCTTATTGCACTTTATCTTAAACTTGTTCCCAAGCTAAATGGAAAAGCAACTGAACTCACCTTAGGTTAAACCAGTGCAACTTTCCGATCTAGACAAGCCCTAAGGAAATGATACCATTTCCCATCCAGATGTTCATACATTGCTCCCATTCAAGCTAAGCAGCTTAAGGGTGGACAGACCCATGTCATCCTGGTTTGACGTCTTTAGCCTTGCTGGGCTTACTCTTTCTCTGGATGGTTATTTATAGGGTAGATATTGCAAACTTCATAGTCTCTTCTCTCTGCCCCTTGTTATCTCCCTAAATCATATGCTGTAGTAGCTGGTTGGCTCCCCCTGTGCCGTCTCAGTCCAAAGGGAAAGAAAAACTGGTTGGAAAAGTGAACCCTTTTCCTCCGCTGTGTCTGGGAAAGGCCTGCAGTCCTGGCCTGCAGGGGGAACTCCATTGAATAACACAGAGTTCCTGTTAAATTGAGACCCCATAGGACTGCAGACGAGTCAGGGGAACTGTTGCCCAACTCTCCCCTGTTCAGTGCCAGTTCACTGACATCTCCAGTGCTCTCAGATCACTCCCATGCCAGGGCCTAAATCTGGATGTGACTGCCAGTAGCCCAGTGTAGTAGTTATCCGGCTAGCATGGAAAGAGTCTCTTGTTCTGATCCTTGTTAAGATTCAGCGTGTATGTCAGAGCAAAGCCCTTCTGGTAAAGACACTACAGCTGGATCATTCAGCCACTCGGGATTAGTATCCAGGATGCTCAGGTGTTTGGAACACCTTGGCTACTTACTTTCACTGTGATATTATTTATGATTAATATGTTGCCACGATATTATTTCCTGTTTGAAAGCTGCAATCGCAGCCCAGCTTGTCCTTGGCAAAAGCAATTGGCCAAGCGCCCAGCTGGCTTTCTCCCTTCCACCAAAAAATTACCTACCTAACCTCTGAATCAGGTTCTCTACACAGACTTTACCCAGCCACCGATCTCTTCTGCACCACGCTCGCACAGCTGTCTGCTGGGGGCCACTGGGAGGCCTGACTCCATTTTCACTGACACTAGTAACTTGCCAGGGCAACTCCATTGGCTTCAGCAGAATGCTGCGTGAATTACACTGGGGTGAGAGGAGAAGAGACACAGATCCTGAATATTTATGTGTGCTGTTTGGTAGGGTGCCCGTGCACATGTGCCTGTGTGTATATGCACTAGCTTTGTGCTTAGGGAGTGTGTGTGTGTGTGTGTGTGTGTGTGTGTGTGTGCATTGCTGCCGCTCCCACGGCTGCTGTTTGTTCAGCTAACAAAGTTGCTCTCACTCCAAAGCAAAGTTGCAAACAAGTAATTTGCAAATAGCAACTGTATGTTAAATACTAATTTGTATGTACATGTTTGGGTTGCCTTCCAAAGCCCATTTATCATTTTACTTCCCCTGCATCTGTTTCTAGAGGGCGTTTTGCCAATGCAGCAGAACGGGAGCTCCCCCCGCTAATCCTGTCTACACTTGTCTCGTTTGCAGCGCCTCTGGATGGGAAGCCATGATGGCTGAGACTGCCTTGTGGTTTCGCCTTCAGTGAGATGTGCCAAGACTTGGAGCATGTTAGCGTTTCAATACGATAACAAATGCTAAACATTGAAAGTCATAAGCACTGGTGTCTTATGTTTCCACCCATCTCCGGTTGTAGCTATTTATACAACTTGGAAAAACACTCAAGAAAACTCCTAGAAATGTAAACTGCCCCAGGCCTCATCTCTACTTGAGATTCAGTCATCGATGATCAGCAACCAGTTTAGCTGCATTGGCGCAAACCCCAAATGCGGACAAGGAAAGCAGTGCTTTGCACCAGTGCCATTTACTCCTGCTTGAAACTGGGGCACATCATGGCTTCCTCGTCTACACCTAGAGCTTGACCCAGTGCAGTGATGCTGGCCACCAGCTGCTTCATTGAGTCTCAGCCCAGGTATATATAGACCCTCATCTGTGTCCATTTCCAGCTCTCAGTCCTCCCTGCCCAGTTAACCCGATGACAAGACAAGTTGTGGATCTGGAGTTTTGGTTCATTACTGTTACTTAGTGGCTAGGAGCCTCAGTCACGGACCAGGACCCATTGTGCTAGGTGCTGCACAAACACAGGCCCTGCCCCCAAGAGGTTACAATCTAAGTGAGATCTGGGCCCATCTTTAATTTGGACGGGCCACCTGAAACCGGACTGTGAGAAATCAAATCCCAACGAGAAAACAGAGGGAGGTGAGTTTATTACCATTTCCTACAGCCCGTTTAGGAGGGAATCAGAACAGAATCCCCACAGCCTAAGGGAGCGCGAGTGATGAAATCGCAACCACCGCAGCTTGCGCAAAGGAGATCAATGCAGTTCACTCTGGAGCCCAGCTTCTGGAGTGACTGGCATTGTATGTGAACTGGAATTTCCTGTAAACCAAGTGCCCTTGCCATAAAAAAGAAATGGCCAGGAAACAGCTGCGCACATGCAAAGCACTTTTACTACTTGCCTGGTGTTTTCCTCAGCATCACATTTTTCAATTTCTTTTTTCCCAAAATGCTTAAATCCTGTGCAAACAACTTTATTTTCCCCAGCTTCCTGCATGACAGTCGCCAAAAGAAACAGCTTCATTTTGGGTGATCAGCTTAGCACACACCCCATATTGTCTGGGAGTAAGAGGATGGGGATTATTAACTGGAGGTTGAAAAATGTTAATATTTTATCAGCCACAGAATAAACAGATAAAGCGGAAACCACTCTATATTTTTCTGAAACCTTAATAATGGGTTGATAATCTCATAAGCCTACATACTTCCTGTGATTCAAAAGGGACTGCGTGTACTGAACATTCACAGCACAACCATGGTACAAGTTACTCACTCTTCCGAAGTCTAGATACCACCAGTCTATATGGAGACGCAGCTCCGGAGATGCAAGTCACTTTCCTCAGTCTTCTAATTCATAACAAAAAGCCAAATGGAGCAACAGAATTTGGTCCAGGACCTTGATAAATTTCTCAGATATGGTGATAGTCAACTGTGTGTGTGTGTGTGTGTGTGTGTGTGTGTGTGTGTGTGTGTGTGTGTGTTATGGGCCTGACCCATTGAATTTCGTGGGCTTTGGACTACTTAGCCATAAATAGCAAAAAACCTAGACAGGCAGATAAGTGCTTTGGCCTCGGAAGGTATGTCTACACCACAGCTAGACCCCCGCGGCTGGCCCATGCCAGCCGACTCAGGCTCATGGGCATGGGCTGAGGGGTGGGTTCATTGCTGTGTAGACTTCTAGGCTCGGGCTGGGGACTGGGTTCTAGGACCCTGTGGGATGGGAGGGTCCCAGAGCTCAGGCT
This sequence comes from Mauremys reevesii, assembly GCF_016161935.1. NCBI lineage: Eukaryota > Metazoa > Chordata > Testudines > Geoemydidae > Mauremys > Mauremys reevesii. The sequence continues at coordinate 16,631,488 of NC_052640.1, read as the reverse complement.
CCAGCCCAAGCCCGGAAGACTACACAGCAATGAACCAGCCTGCAGCCCGAGTCATGGGCCAGCCATAGGTTTTCTTTTGCTGTGTAAACCGACCCCGAGAGTAGAGGTGCTTCAGGTCCTAAGCTAGTGTCTATCAGAGATCAGGACGAGACCTATGTGGGGCGCCACATCTGCTGACTGCAGGGTTCTTACACCTTCCTCTTAAGCATCTGGCACTGGCGACTGTCAGAGGCAGGATACTGGTCTAGATGGATCTTAGGTCTGATCCAGTCTGGCTATTCCCGTGTTCCTATTGGCCTGAACTAAACATGCTACCCTTAGTGATGGTGGAGCTTGCATCCGGAGCCGAGTCCAAACTTCGTGACCTGCCCCATTCACTATAAAGAGTCAAATCATACTCAAATCCTGTGATGACTGGGACCAGATAAGTGCATAGATAGAAAGACAGAACCACACCCCAGCTCTAGACTGCCCTGTACTTTGGAGAAGTTTGGATTCCTGTCTGAACTTTGTGGCTTCAATCCACTTCTGTTTGAGAGCAAAGAAAAGAGTTTTCCCAAAGGGCAGGACTCCTGGGGAGTGCACTTTTCAAACATGGGCTCCTTAATAGCAGAGCCTACGCTCATGTTGGCATTTCATGTAGCTGACTGTCCATTTGAGCCCTCAAAAGCAAAATTTGGCTCTATATACGGACAATGAATTTCATTATATTTCATTTTACTTTATATTGCTTCTGTGTGGGCTGATACAACAGTCACTACGGTATGTCTATACTGCCCACCGGATTGGCGGGCAGCGATCGATCCAGCAGGGGTCGATTTATTGCGTCTAGTCGAGACGCAATAAATCGACCCCCGAGTGCTCTCCTGTCGACTCCTGTACTCCACCAGTGAAGAGATCAGAAGGTACAAAACTCCAAAGCTTCCCTGCTGCCAACATGGCATTATTTTCGTTTTGCAATCAGGAAGCCAAGTGGTGCATAAACACCACTGCCAAAGCTCGGGGTAGGGTCACAGGCTCATCTTCCTTCAGACTTTCATCAGGAATCTGCCCTTCCGGCAGGGTGCTAATCTCCTATTAATAATCTATAGCGCTACAGACTATGGGGCTAACCCTGCAATCCGTACTCACAATGTAAATACTCCCATTTGCGTCAGTGGGACGAGTCAGGATTGGACTCTAGAAGACCTAGGCAGGCACATCATTATTCAGTATACATTGGCTCTTTCTGCTTGTTTAATGCAACTGCTAATAATTAACCTTCACTGTGGTTATTAATGGACTTTCTCTAAATCAGAACCAGATACACACCTCATCTGCTTAAAAATCTGAACAAAGACAAAGTGGGTTTTCCCTAGCTCACTGGTATATAGGTAGTAATAGTCCTTGGAAGGAATACGCAGTGAATTTTGATTTTTGAACTGCATATAACTCACTAAATGAAAAACCCAAAGGGATTTTCTCATGTCCTTTTTTTCCGTTTTCCCCCACATTACTCTGCTTCCAACGTACAGCAAATGGCTGGCAACACTTTTAATGAAGGCCCTGCTCATAAGTTTTAGACATTCTTTTAATATGTGTTTGATAGCTGTCAGTGCAACATAGTTCGTTGTTCGTTCTCGAACAATGTTTCATAAGACATGTTAGAAAATGTAGTATGATGAATAAACCTTCAAATATTATTTACTGCATTTCCATGCCACGTGTTTTGTGAACGTGGAGAGTTGGATCCTCTAGGCCACCTTTGCTTTTTCTCTGACCCGGGGCAAATCAGCCCCTACTTCAAGTTAGAGCAGCCAGAGGCTTGCTCTAACTTACGCTGGCTGAAATGGTCCCTTAGGATCCATTCTGACAGCCCAGGATCACTGGGGCACATTGCACTCTAGCTCCTCCCCCTTCATTGGCTGATGGGGGTGGAGGGGCTCACTTATTAAGTTGGAGTTAAGTCGTCTTGGCTTCTCTGTAGTGAGAGGAGAATCCAGGTCCTGTGTGTTTCAAGCCTGGCCTAGTGCATGGTATTATACTACACGGGAGACTCCGGGCCTAGTTGCTTACGCTCACCCTCTCCAGACTGGCGAGAGCACTGGTCGGAGGACAGGAGTCCTTTAGCACCCCAGGAATGACTCTTCCAGTTGGTTCACATGTAACACTGAGGAGCTTCAAAGGCTCATGCAGTTCTTTTCAGGTAAGAAAAGGACCCTTTGACCCAGGACCTTTGGGACACGACGGTACAGGACAGCGGAGAATGGGAGAGTCTCACAGCTCCAACATGGAGTCGTTTGGCAACCTCAAAAACCCTGATAAGAAAGAGTTGAAAAAACAGTAGCCCTGCAGACGCCGTGGGTCTGAGCAGCTCTCGGCTGATGGGATTCCCAGAAGGTCTGGCTCCTATTCTTCTCCAGGATTTCATGGCAACCTTTAGGTGCCACTTCCCTTCTTGAATTCCTGTTTTCCTTCCGTGCGAGAGAGCCCGGCGCACGTAAGCAAAATGGAAATCAAATAAATGAACGAGAGGCACCAGCCTTGATGTCGTGTTTTCTCCTATTCTTTCCCTCTTTCTTTTTTTGCTGTTCCCATGGTAATGACTAAATATTGACACGTGTTGTTCACCAAACCAGAAAAACGAGCACATGAATAAACCAGGCTTTCCCACTACAGTACTCGCGTGTGCTCCGTGGGCCAAATCATGGATGGACTTCGCCTGCTTCTACCTGCCTTGGCACTGACTTCCATTCAGCGGCCATAGGACTGCACAGGCTGTAAACCAGCAGAAGCCCCGGAAAAGCCTGAGCCGCACTAACATTACTGGCTGGCGAGAGCGCTGGGACTTCATCACTGGAGATCCTGTTCTGATCACCCTCAGGATGGATCATACATGAGGGAAGAGAGACCCCCCACACCCTAGGGATCTGCATGGAGAGAGTGCGAATTTATAGGATACACAAATGTCTCCATCCACCGCAAGCCTGGATTCCCCAGCAGGTGTTTCGTCGAGCTGGGTTTGGGAAATGTATATTTACCCAGCAAAGCTCAGCTCAGATGTAACATCTGTTTCTCAGCAAGGTCCTTCTTTTTACGCAGTTTTACAGCTGGGCTGAGTGAGGCACAAGGGGGTTCAAGTGATTTGCTCAGGTTCAAAATGTTAGGCAGCGGCTTAACTGGGATTAGAACCCAAGATGCTCCTGGTTTAGTCCTTTGCGTTCTTGCACCACTGCTAGCCCACATGGCCTCTTAGAGGCTCGAGGAGAAACTATTCATGGCATCAGTGCTGAGTGAGTAGCTCCATCTCTCCAAAAACAGCCAGTCATTTGCCTACAAAGAAAGAGAGTCAATCGCCAGTGAAATTTCAGCTGCCTGCCACTCTGGGTTTAGGATTCATAGATTTCAAAGCCAGAAGAGACCAATATGATCAGAACTGTGTTGGACAATGGAAGTTCCATTTCTCAGAGGAGTTTTGAGAGTCCAAAAATCTGAAATTGAAATTTGTTCTGAACAGGGATGAAAACTGAAATTTTTAACATGCTCCTCCAACGGGGAAAAAAATTCAGGTCATTTGAAACTTTGTTTTGATACAATTTGTGTTTTGATTTTTGACCTTTCTTTGTTTTGTACTTGTATTGTAATATAAAATGTAAAAGAAAATAAAAACATTTTGAAGGGAAAAGTCAGTTCAAAAAGAAAAAAATCAAAATGTTTCATTCCAAAAATGTCAAAATAGGGTGTTTTGACATTGCCCGAATTTTGTTTTGTTTTTTGTTTTCTCAAACAAAATTCTGGAGAAGCTGATCTGATTTTGTGAAGCGTTTCAATTTTGACAGAGTTGCATATTTCAACGGAATATGGTTCTGTCAAGTGTCTCTAACCAGCTCTATTTATGACAATTTAGTCTGACTTCCTACCTAACACACAGAACAGAACTTCAACCAGTAATTTCTGTATCAAGCCCATAACTTCTGTTGGAGTGATAGCAGAGCTTTTAGAAAAACATCCAGACAATGTAAAGAACACAGGGGATGGAGAATCCATCACATCCTTAGGTGGGTAGTTCCAATAGTTAATTACCAGCACCTAGTTTCTAATCTGAATTTGTCTAGCTTCAACTTCCAACCACTGGATTTCAGTACAATTTTTTCTGATAGGTTAAAGGGCTATCTGCTATCAGAAATCTCTTTCCCCTGTAGGTACTTTGCAAACATGTGATAAAGTCACCTCTTAAGCTTTTCTTGGATAAACAAAATAGATTAAGCTTCTTAACTCTCTCACCATAGGGCATATTTTCCAGGCCTTGACTCATTCTTGTAGCTCTTTTCTGAATCTTTCCAATTTTTCTATGTCTTTTTTGAAGTGTGAACACCAGAACTGGACACAGTATTCCAGCAGTGAGCTCAGTAATGCCATAGACAGAGATAATTTCACCTCACAAGTCCTATCTGCTATTCCCCTGCAGACGCATCCAAGGATCATGTTTGCCCTCTTAGCTACAGCATTGTGCTGGGAGCTCATGTTCAACTGAGGGCTGGTCTACACTAAGGGGGAAAATCGATATAAGATACGCAACTTCAGCTACGTGAATAACGTAGCTGAAGTCGAAGTATCTTATATCGATCACTTACCCGTCCTCACGGCGCGGGATCGATGTCCGGGGCTCTCCATGTCGACTCCGCCACCGCCGTTCGCGGTGGTGGAGTTCCGGAATCGATAGGAGCGCGTTCGGGGATCGATATATCGCGTCTAGATGCGGCGGGTAGTGAAGACGTAGCCTCATTATCTACCATGACCTTTACATCCTTTTCAGTCTCACTACTTTCCAGAATAACAACTCCCATCTTGTAAGGGTGACCTACATTCTTTGTTCCTAGATGGGTGACCTTGCATTTGGCTTTACTAAAATGCATGTTGTTCAAATGAGCCCACTTATCCAGTCCAGATCACTCTATATAACTGACTTGTCTTTGTCATTGTTTAGCACACCACCAAGTTTCGTGTCATCTGCAAATTTCACCTGCAATTATTTTAGATTTGCCTCCAGAGCACTGTTAGAGATATTGAATAGCAGTGGGCCAAGAACAGATTTCCTGCAAGACCACATTAGAAACACCCCGATTGGATGATAATTGCCCATTTACAATTACTTTTTGATTATTATCAGTTAACCTGTTTTTAATCCATTTAAAATAAATGGCATTGATTTTGCATAGTAGTTATTTTTTATTACAATGTCCTGCAGGACTGAATCAAATGTCTTATAGAAGTATTCTTATATTATGTCAACACAATTATTGTTTTCAACAAAATTTGTAATCCCATCAAACAGCAGTATCAAGTTTGTTTGACCTATTTTTCATAAAAACATGTTGATTTGTATTAATTATGCAACCATCTTTTCATTCTTTACTGATCGCATCCTATATCAGCTTTTCTATGATTTTTCCTAGGATCAGTATCAGGCTAGGTGGCCTATAATTACCCAGGTCATTCTGTTTACCCCTTTAAAATATTGGCACACTGTTAGCTTTTATCCAGTACTCCAGCAATTCCCTAGTATTTCAAAATCTGTTAAAAATCAGCATTACTGGTTCAAAGAGCTCCCAATTCTTCTGATTTAAAAATATTTAATTTTAATAGTTGTTTAATATTTTCTGTAGATTGAATAGAAGGTGTTTCCTTATTATATTAGATATTAATACATCATTCTGCTTTTTTCCCAGTATAAAACCAAAATATTTATTGACTATTGCTGGCTTTTCTGCATTGTGATTGACAATTTTACCATCTTTATCTAGTATCAGCCCTATATCAATGTGAAGGTTTTGTTGTTTCTGATATATTTAAATAATCCCTTCTTATCATCCTTAATCCCATGGGCCATAGACTTTTCATTGATACTTTAGCTTCCCTTATCAGTTGTCTGCATTGCCTAACCACTTATTTGTATTCACTGATATCCACTTTCCCATGTTTTTATATTTTATTTATTTTCAATTGCTATTTTCACTTCCCCTCTTAACCAGGAGTTTAGTTGGAAGTGGTTATTATAACAACACAAAGGTCCTCTGGCCCCAGTTCAGCTAAGCACTTAAGCTCCATTGAACTTGACATACTTAGGTCCCATTGAAGTTTACTCCAAATAGGGTAGATTTAAACATGTGCTTTTATCCATAAGTCTTAGATGAATCAGAATCTAAATGAGCTCTTAACTCTGAAGAGGGAGCACCACGGGGTGCTCTCTACTGTATTGACTTCCAGGATGGTCATTACCTTCTCCAGAATCTTATAATAATTCCTAGCATTTATACAGAGCTGTGCTGGGTGCAGAGGGCACTACCTCATCCCTAGTATACAAGTCCCTCCTGTTGACTTCAATAACACCAGGGTTTCATTCTCAAACTCTGAATTTGTCTGACTTCAGCTTCCAACCGTTGGATTTTATTTTTAGTCTTCTCTATTTTATATTTTCTAATGCTCTCCCACTCTGTACTCTGTGGAGTGTAAATATTTGTGGACTCAATTGTCATCTGTATGTCTCACTATCTGATCTGTGGGTGCAGTCAAGTAAGGATGCCTGTGAATGGCATCAATGGGAACCACAAATATTTGCACTCATAAAATTGCCAGTGCAACATGAGATGCCAATTTTCAAAATCATAAAGGAAAATCTCACATCAGCCAAGCCAATAGGAGCTGTCCTAAGCTTTCCTCGGCAGCACCCAGGTTTTCAGAAAGAGGAGACTTGCTTGCAACTATTGCAAGATTTGAACATTTGAGAGACATTTTCCTTTTCAAATTTGTCATGAGTGAATTTCCGAGTAGTGTGGCTTGTAGCCACCAGTTAGTGGAGGCCCATAGTTTCTTGTCCCTGCCTTCCTATGTGTGGATAAAGCAAGACAAAATGTACATCTCTTCTGTACATCCTACCATAATTTTACATTTGTCACAGATCTCCAGAACACAGTGCAGTAGAGGTAGATAAAACTGAGCACGGCAGGTTAAAAACTGGAGTCAGAATTACAGATAGCGGGGCGGATTTTCCATTGCATTGCAGCTTGTGTCATGATTTAAACATACACACAGTGCATATGAAATGTCACCACCATTGTGAATGGAGAATTCTGATTAAGTACTACTTTACTCCCACTTTGTACAAGTTTCATGAGTCTATGCAAAGGGCAAGACATTAGAGAATCAGGCCCAGCCTTTGTTGGAAGTTTAACTCTTTTACGTGTTTGCAAACAGATCCTCTGTTCATTATTCATGAGTCTGCCAAGTAGTTTATCCAAAGAAATTTCAACCTATGGATTGTTTACAAACTGTTTGCTTGGACTGTTTGTCATTTAGGATGTGCCAATTGGTTACCTAAATCACATGACATTATTTTTGTTCCCTGATTGGTGATATTTCAAAGATGAGTGTGAATTACTGATACAAATTTACAGATGATAAACCAGTGGCTGTCCAAATACTAGCAAACAACAAACTACATGACCTTCCTTCTCCCCTCTCCCCCGCAGCAATGGAAAAAACTCGTCACATTTATTAACAAAAATATTCACAAATTGTCTTTTGTATTATTCAACCTGCTGTCATCAGAATCCATTCCGGTGGATACAAGAATCCAGTCAGTGACTTAGCTAGGACCTTACTGGCTCAGGTGAAACAAGTTTGCTCTCAGATCTACCAGACTGTCCAATAGGGTCAGAGTTTCCTCAATCCTTTTTTTTGAGTAGGGGGTGTGAATGGAATAAGAAGCAGCAGGAAAACCTGAACTGGAGTTGTTCACACACCTAAAGTAGGCCATGCCTCTGCTTGCAAGCCGGTGTGACCACTCAACACCATTGTTCGGCAATTCGTCTCTGCCTCAGATTCTCAAAATCCTCGGCAACTGTACATTCAAACAAAGCAAACTGTTTCTCCCCACAAAACAGATTGTCACAATAAAACCTTAGCAAGAATATTAGTGTCATTGGCTAATAGAAAGATTCTGTGTAAATGATTGTTTTCCTGGAGCGTATTAACGACAGTTTTAGTTGAGCGTAGAGGGCAGCTTTGCCTATTTCTACAGGAATTGGCAGGGAGAGCCAGTAGTTTAGCTGATGTGTAATCTTTCATGACTCTATTGCCTTTTTATTGTTTTTCAGAAAGGGCCTAGGGGTAAACATTATTTCTTTGTCTGTTTGGGTGTTGGCCTGGTGCCGAGAACAAATTTCTCACACCAAGCATGTTGCTGCATACTGATGGGATAGACTAGGGAGGCCAAATTACAGATTCTCTTCATAGGCCCTTCAGGTGCCATTTACACTTCTGCAGAGAGGTCTTTATGAAACATCAGGGTATCCCTAGAGGATGTCAGCCACAGGATCCATACAGGTGGGCATGGGAAGCCAGTCAGTGCCTTAGCTGTGATGTGCTGGCACAGGTGTCACCATTCCAACAAACGGAGAGTTGGCTTCCAGTCTCAGGAAAGATATTGAGCTTTGCAGGCTGGGAACTTGTCAGAGCTGCAGTTATTCCTGGAAGCCCACCAAGCAGCAGCTGTCAAAAGCATTTTTTATCATCAGCGCTTGAAAAGAAGATTGCTACCTTCCCCCTCCAATATAGCTCTTGCTGCAGGCATCCGTGTTTCTGTCCGCTCCCCACTGAATTACTGTGAAGCCATTTGTGAAACGTGGATCCTGAGCTGAGCTTTCCTAATTTAGGTGTCTTCAGGGATTTGGACAGGGCAGTCACACAATTCAGATCTGAACATTAATCTCCTCAAAGTGCAGGAGATTTCAGATCTGGGGTTTCGATTCCAACTCAGCTCTAATATTAAGATCCAGTCCAATTCTCTTCTCTCTTTACTCCTGGCAGAGAGTGTGTGTGCGCGCGCAGCGCACATGCGGATTTCTTGGTCTCATTCCACAAATGACATGGGCAATTTCTTACTGGCACTCCAGTGGGGAATGATTATGCAGCATTGTAGATGTGCACCTTTCTCAAAGCTTTCATAGAATATCAGGGTTGGAAGGGACCTCAGGAGGTCATCTAGTCCAACCCCCTGCTCAAAGCAGGACCAATCACCAACTAAATCATTCTGGTGCTTCTAATGCATCCCTGGGAGTCCCTTTCCCAGACCTGCAGAAGATCTCTGTGTGGCTCGAAGGCTCATCTCTCTCACCAACAGAATCTGGTCTGATAAAAGATAGTACCTCATCCACTTTGTCTTGCTAGTGCTTCTAACGTAAGGCTAGTATATGCCACATGTGGAAATGGGCAAACAAACCAGTTCTGAAACAATAAGAATAGACACAAGACTTTGCCCCAAATTCTAACTGAACCTTTTCTGAGGTTCACAAATCTGGGAACCACCTCCATCAATATTATTTTTTTACATCTGGCCAGGACATGTTCACCTGAAGACCTGAGGGTTAAATCTTGGCCAGTGGTGGTTTTGCCATAGACTTCATTGGATCAAAGATTATACCCCTGGCTTCTAGATTTTAAGGGAGTTAAACATTAGGGAAACCTGAAGAGAATGGGCCCAATGAAGGTGCAACTCCGTTGATTTCAGCAGAGTCCCAGCCCCTTACACCAGCTCAGAATTGGCCCCATGTCTCAGCAGCCTCTCTGAGTTTCATCTCCAGGCAATGAGCGTCTGTGTTCAATGAGCTCAACACAATTTGAAGTAGAGCCAGACTTGCTGTAGGAAAACCTGGCTGGCGACACACTCTTGTTTTAAAAATGAAAATAAGGGCTCTTGTTAAGACTTGTGAGACAAGTATGAAGTGTCGGTGGGGAAGAAGAAACGGAAACACTTCCAGGTGCCAGAGCACTTGCCAAGCAGGGATCTGTCAGAATCTGAAGGGCCGTCTCGGTGGGGATGGCCTCACTCTGTTCCCATCAACCAATCAGCCCTGCTCCTCTCTGACACCATGGTAAGGACCAGAGCATTTGGAAGTGGTACAGGACTTTCTCTCTGGGGCTTGGTGTCTTTCCTCTCTCCAAATAAGCCATTTGGGTGGCTCCGATCCACTAGCCTCCTATCTGTCATGCTAGGTTTATCTGGCACCTTGTGAGAAGACAAAGGGTTTTAAAGTGCTGCTTTTAAAGTCTGGTCTTATAAGGCGTCGTATTGGAATGGCAAGCAGGCATCGTATTGGACCCGTGGATCAAACGCAGGCTCTACTTCTCCTGTATCCCCTTTCTGTCACGCTGGTTGTGTTGGACGGATTCATGCCAGCCAAACCAAAATGTGTGTCAAGGTGAGAGTGAGCGCACAGCCACATGATACCTTTTGAGATGCCTTGCATTTCCATGCTGTCTTTGCCAGTGTTTGTTTCCCTATGCGCTTTCCACAAAAATATCCTGTGAATCTTCCTCTGAGCGTTGACTGCCTCACAATGCCAGGAGCTGGCCCTTTCCATATCAGCAGCACTACTGGCAGGCTTTCAAGGCACCACTTGGCTCCTATCCTGCCCGTTGTTTATATATAAGGGGGGGGGAGCTGGGGAGTGCAACAATGTGCTAATGCTGAGAGGAAGGAGCGTGTAGGGATCCTGCAATTGAGAAGCAGCATTTATCACACTGCCTTCTAGTGGTTGTAAGCAAGCTCCAGTGGGGTAAGAAAGGAGGCCAAGACTGGGTCTGGGCTATAGTACCAACCTGCCCAATTCTGCTCCATTTGGGATCATGAGTGTCTCAAGACACATTGTCCCCTTTCACGCAGGGAATGTAATCAGCAGCATTCTGGCTGTCCCCTTATGCAGGTGGATAAGAGGAGAAGGCCTCTGTATTTCCCCTCTCCTCTGTCCTCCCTCCAACCCATACAAGAGCAGTCACAATGGCTGGGTGTGGAAATGACAGCTCGGCCACCATTTTATTCCCCAGTCTGAAGCGATAGGATATAAAGTGAGAGAGTTTCTTTTCCATTTTTTTGCTGTTTTTCTTTCCCCTGAACTATTAGCTTCTCTATCTCCTGTGGCTATATTGACACCCTCCCGAGATCAGTGCTGATGGGCCATTGCCTGGGCTTTGCCATTCTTTTTATTAAAGGCTCTTTCACAAGTTGAATTTGCAGAATAAGGACATACAAGTCAGAAATGGTCCCTTGGCTGCAGAAAATAAGCCCCATTCACCAGCTTGGAGAGACTTGGTCACAGTGAGTCTTATTTTAATGGCCAGGTCCATGAATTACATGGGGTTTTATATCCGTTTGGGGTTTACACAAGATGTCGTTTCAGCAAAAATATTGAGAGGCTGAGTTGCCAAAGACTAAAGCAAAAATGTAAGACAACAGACCCCTTATGTGATAACATTTCATTGCAAACTATTTCCCAGGTCTCAAAAGGTGTGGGGCAGGGGAGGTACAGGCAGAGCAGAGGAGAGCGGGCCTTTAATTAAAGGGACTGTCTTTTCATTCTGGGCTAGGCGTTTCTCTTTCGACTCATGCAGCCACATCTGCAAAAGGGGCGGCTGATTTTTGGGTTGTTTCAGTGCCCAGTTTCAGATGTACCACCTTGAGGCAATGTGGTTCCAGTAGCACAATGGTGGCCTCTCACATTGGGCACCCAAAACCAGCAGCCACTTTTGAAACTGTTGGCTCTGGAGCCTGGCTGGCTGCCATCCCTCTTGGCAGCACTGTAAAAGGAGAGTGGGACTGGTCTTGTCAGAAAAATTGCTAATCAGGAATGTTGATCAGGAAATTCTGAGCTAGACAATGAAGAGCTGTCTTGGGTTATTTTTCTCAAGTTAAAATTCCACCTATATAATGTATATGTATAGTGCATCCGTAGATATTAATAAAATGAAAAAAGGGCCATTCCATTTGAAAGACGAAGATTGGAAGCGCATCAGAGCTGGAAAGGGTCATTTTTATTTTTTTTTCAGTTTAAACAAAATATCCTCCCTTAAAAACCCGACATAGCCTTAATAACAACATGATCCCATTTAAATATCCATAAATTACTACCAGTATCCTTTCCTGGGAGTTTCCATCTATTTATTCAGCATCAGGCATCACACACAGTTAATAAAGGAGTAAAGAAAGCTTTCTATTTCTCAGTTGTATTACAAACCTTTCACCCTAGCAATGAATGTTCACTATTTCTGTTTGCTTAGTATGTATCTTCTCATAAGATTATTATAGGTAAAGACTGATGGGGAAATCCAAGATAGAGTCCAACTTTCTAAACTTATGCCATCCAGGTCTGTGACAGATATGGCAATTTCTGCCAATATCCTGGATAAACCTTATTGAATTAAGTGTAAGTATCTTAGGCATTCATTGTTTTAAAATGCAATGCTCATGGATTACTGTGGGATTGTGTGTAATATCTCCAGGGTGTGACATGACTAATATAAATTCGGGGAAGTGTTGTGAGCTTCAAAGGACTATTGAAAACAATGGGCAGAGACAAGAACGAACTTTTAAAGTTAAGGGGGTTTCCCAGGAAATCTCTAGGGGGAAGTGTATGCAAATGTACCCCTCCAGTTATGCAAGAACTCAGCCTTTTGAAGCTTCGCCCTGAGGAAGGGGCCTTTATATGCTGATCACCTGTTACATGAGGACAAGATCGGAGGCTCAAACTGTATGAAGAAGGGACTGTCCCATTCCTGGGTGTTCTTGCTCTGAGCAAAAGGTGTTATGAACATGTAAGCCCATCAAATCCCCTGTGTGGGGTTTGAAAGACTGACTCTACCAAGAGCCCTCGTTGGAGTTGGGGTGATCTCTGGTAAGCATGTGTGTAGTTTCTTTTGTTGTTTTAATATGTTTTATCTCTAATGCTTTTACCTTAAGAATAAATGTGCTTGCTTAGGAAAAGCTGTGTGAGATCTCAAAACTGTGGACAATGACGCTGTTTAGAGCCTCTGAGGAGAAAAGCAAAACAGGCCTGTTCTGACTTCCTGGGGGACTCAGAGTAGGCAGGGAACTGTGCAGCCTGGAAAAAAACCCAGATGGGAGGTGGGAGAGAGATGAATCTCCACCAAAGAGAGGTGACTGCTCAACAGACAGAGCTTAGAGTGGGTGCTGGACCACCAAGGGGGAATACAGGTGCAGTTGCCCTGAACTGTGACAAAGTCTATCAATGTTCACACAGTGACAGATCCTGCTTCCATTCAGACGTGGGTTTGGCTCCTGTCTCTGCCACAGAGTTTCCCATGTCACCTTGGGTAGATCACTTAATCTCCCTGTGCCTCAGTAGGCAATCTTCTACTTGTACATTGCATGCCATTCTCTCATCCTTTCTGTCCTGTCTATTTAGGCTGTAAGCTCTGTGGGGCATGGGATGTCTTTCCATGTATCTGTAGAGTGCTGAGCTCAACAGGGCCCCGATCTCAGTTGTTACTTCACTGCAGTTAATGACAACAATTTTCTTTGGAGCTGTTTTATTTTAAAAGAGGTTCCTCTTTACCATGCGATGTCTCACTCCCCGCCCCACCCCCGCACACACACTGAGATTTTAGTCTCTGTTCCAGTAGCAATCTACTGGAGACATGACCATTTAGTTGAAAGAACTGGAGGCATGAGGAAATGGACTTTGGATTTAATTTTATTAATATTTCTTTTAATTTATTGATAATGCAGCCGTTTCCCCCCATATATGACACACAGGAGCTTGCTAGTCCTTAAAACCATATCAGAAGTAATTTAAAAAATTTTAAAAAATGAAATTGTTTTCAAAACTCCTCCCATGTGTAGTAGTAAAAGCAAAGGGGGATCGAAGTCGAGCAAGTCCTAGAATATTTGTGCTTTCTGGGATGGGGTGGGAGTGCAGGACTGTTGTTTTGGTTAAAAGCTCTCGGGGGTGGGGGGGAAGAGGGTTTTGTCAATGTTTTACAAGTCTCTGGATGATGGTTTGAAACTGCAGCAAGAAATGTGATTCCTGGCTTAGCAGACAGGTTCTGCAAGTCAAGCATTCTGTTTGTTTTAATATTTCAGGGATCCTTCAGAATATGTCACATGGACCCAAAAAACAAATAAAAAATGCTTGAACACAACCACAGAAGTTTCTTAAAGGAGCTGCGGTTTTGGGCGCCTTACACTAATACACACTGTTTACTCCCTCATGTGACTTTTCCAGCAGGGCTTTCTAGTTGTTCTAACCCAGCTCCATTTATAAACTTGATCCTAAACTTAAACTTGTAGCCTTTATTTTAAATTGAATGGTCTGATAGTTCTGTTATCTTGCTGTGAGTTCGGCTCCTGTGTGGCCAGAGATTTTTAGATTAATAGGGTGAAAGGTGCACTCAAAGAATGAATACAGTGACCACAACTAGGGTGACCAGATGTCCCGATTTTATAGGGACAGTCCCGATTTTTCACATTTGCTGTCTGGTCACGCTACCACAAACACAGGTAAAGTCTTGCTTGTATTATAACTTATGCATTACACTCATAGACTTTAAGGTCAGAAAGGACCATTATCATCATCTAGTCTGACCTCCTGCACAGTGCAGGCCACAGAATCTCACCCACCCACTCCTGTAACAAACCCCTAGCCTATGTCCGAGTTACTGAAGTCCTCAAATCATGGTCTGAAGACTTCAAGCTGCAAAGAATCCTTCCAGCAAGTGACCCGTGCCCCATGCTGCAGAGGAAGGCGAAAAACCTCCAGGGCCTCTGCCAATCTGCCCTGGAGGAAAATTCCTTCCCAACCCCAAATATGGCGATCAGCTAAACCCTGAGCATGTGGGCAAGACTCACCAGCCAGACACCCAGGAAAGAATTCTCTGTAGTAACTCAGATCCCATCCCCTCTAACGTCGTATCACAAACCACTGGGCACACTTACCTGCTGATAATCAAAGATCAATTGCCAAATTAATTGCCAAAATTAGGCTATCCCATCATACCATCCCCTCCATAAACTTATCAAGCTTAGTCTTGAAGCCAGATATGTCTTTTGCCCCCACTACTCCCCCTGGAAGGCTGTTCCAGAACTTCACTCCTCTGATGGTTAGAAACCTTCATCTAATTTCAAGTCTAAATGAAATTCACTCACAGATCTACGCAGCCTGAGAGAGCGCAAGCAATAGCCAATGGCATATTCATGCTCCTATCCCCAAAGATATTATAGAGTCTGGTGGTTTTCTCAACAGCTGGTCATCGATAGAGTGGTGGTGCCTGCTGGGGTCTTCCCACTTTTACCCAACTAGGGAACCTCTTTAAATTGGTGTTCTGACCATGCGTAACACCTTATCAAAGTAGTGGGTTATACATGAGGGTTCCAACCTTCCTTATCTGTACTTCCATGCCCCATACATTTTGGGTTGCTTCACTTTCGATAGCTTGTTTCCCAGGTAACCTGCGGATGTTTCTGTGATGTTACAAGCAGGTGTCTTGCAGTTTATTGAGCTCTATTTTTCCTTAACATCACCTATTGGCGCATCTTTTACAGTAACCTAATAGTCTTATTGGCACAGGATCAGTCCGAAGCCACCCACTCATGTCAAGACTCCTGCAGCCTAGTGTCACTAAGATAAAATCTTACAGGCCTCAGCCTGTAGCCCTTGCATTGCTTCCTTACCTTATTTATATCCTTAATACACACTTGTCACTCCTAAATACTTGTCAGTCTTCTACTCCTCTAATCCTGTCCTACTTAGCTCTTCATCACACATTGATTACATATGAAATAACAGGTGAGTTGACTACAACACTAACACAATTAAATGATAAGATGAACTAATTGGCTACAAACTCGTGCAAGAAATATACTCTGAGTAAATAATAAATGAAACCTAAAGCAAGTCCAGCTGCTAAGGTTGCATGGAAAGTGTGGGGGAAACCCCTGGCTTGAGACATTGAAAGCCAGATTGAACAAAGCACGGCAAAATACATACTGGAATATAAGGAGCAATCCCACCCTGTCAGGGCAAATAGGTCTTTTCTATCTCTAACTTTTGTGGTTGTATGAGTCAACTTCAGCGCTATGGCTTCCAAAACCATCTACAGGAATTTTAAAATATCTTATACAATTTCTATCTTGAGGTGTTTCTATCTGTTTTTAACAGTTCTTACTTACAACTTCTGGGAAAGGATCACACTGAAGACCCTCTACGGAAAACATCAAGCATTTTGTTTTCCCCTCACTATGGAGTTTCTCTAAACCTGAGGGAACAGGTTTTGGTGATATCGATAGCTCCAGCTTGGCCTCGCCAGCACTGATACGCATCACTCCTGGAAATGTCCGTGGAAGCCCCAGTCACCTTGCCGCTCTTCCCGGACTTATTGACCCAGGATCATGGTTGTCTCCAGCACCCAAACCTCGAGTCGCTACACCTCATGGCATGGAAGCTCTATGGCTGAACCCAATGGAACTTTCCAGTTCAGACCCGGTCAGACAAATCCTCCTTGGCAGTAGAAAGCCCTCCACCAGAGCTACCTACCTGGCCAAGTAGAAGAGATTCTCAGTCTTGTCAATGCAACAAGGTTCATCACCCACGCTCACCTCTATTCTGTGTATATTGGACTACCTTCTCCACTTCAAGCAGCAGGGGCTGTCCATGTCATCAATAAGGGTTCACTTGGCCATTATCTTGGCCTTCCATCAAGGTGCTGAGAGCCAGTCGGTCTTTGCCAACCCTATTGTCAGCCATTTCCTCAAAGGTCCTGATAGGCTATACCCACACGTCTGACAGCCGGTCCCGGCCTGGGACCTCAATCTGGTCCTTTCCAGACTGACGGGGCTGTCCTTTGAACCACTGGCAACGTGCTTCCCGCTCTCTCTCTCTCGTACAAGGTGACATTTCTGGTAGTGGTAACCTCAGCCAGGCGGGTGTCTGAGCTCAAGGCCCTAACAACAGAGTCTTCTTACACCGTGTTCTATAAGGACAAGGTTCAGCTCAGGCCACACCCAGATTTCCTCCCGAAGGTTGTCTCCCAATTTCACGTCAACCAGGACATCTTCCTCCTGGTGTTCTATCCTAAGCCGCACTCAAGCAGCAGGGAGCAGAGGCTTCACTCATTGGATGTCCACAGAGCGCTAGCCTTCTACATCGACAGAATGAAGCCATTCTGAAAGTCCATTCAACTGTTTGTGGCCATGGCAGACAGGATGAAAGGTCTTCCAGTCTCCTCCCAATGAATTTCGTCATGGATCACGTCCTGCATCTGGGAGTTCTACAACCTGGCAGAGGTGCCTGCCCCTCCGCTCACAGCGCATGCCACCAGGGCGCAGGCTTCTTCAGCCACATTCCTAGTGCAGGTTCCCACTCACGAAACATGCAGAGCGGCGATATGGTCCTTCATTCATATTTTCACCACGCATTATGCCATTACTCAGCAGGCCGGAGACGATGGCGCCTTCAGTAGAGCAGTTCTCCAATCAGTGGACAGCTCTGACCCCACCTCCTGAACTTGGGCTTGTGAGTCACCTGATTGGAATTGACATAAACAAGCACTCAAAGAAGTTACCTTCTTGTAAGTGGTGTTCTTCGAGATGTGTTGTTTATGTCCATTCCAATACTCACCCGTCTGTCGGAGTAGCCGGCAAGAAGGAACGGAAGGGGTGGTGGGTCACCAGGGCTCTATACTGAGCGCCATTAAGGTGCGACTCCATGGGGCGCCTGGACCGACCCAACAGATGCTGCAGTGGGAAAAATCTTCCAGCTGCCGTGCGCGTGCACACACCTGATTGGAACAGACATGAACAACACATCTTGAAGAACAACACTTACGAGAAAGCGAGTAACCGTTTTTTCCTTTCCCCCCAGGCTTTGCATTTCGACTGGAAGTTGGGCCCTGAGTGAAGCAAACAATATGGCAGCAGCCTATATATTCTAACCCCTATTGACCAGAAGAGGGAAGCGTAGGAAAAGCCATATGTCATTTTCAGAGGAGACTAGGCAGCATCTCGGCACGGACCCCTCTGTTAGGAAAGACGAGTCTGTGAAATTATAATGCGGATCCCTTTGTCTTTCTCTTGGCAATCGTCGCTGTCAGCTCTGAGCATCTCATTGTGCCCTGAGGAGGAGGCGGCTTTGCTCTTGGACTTTGAGTAATGTAAGATGCTACGCTGACTCTAAAGGAAAGGAAGGTAGGCTCTGAGTCAAAGGAATCATGCACTGTGTCTCTGTCCCTCAGCCAAGTCCATTCCTCCATGGCAGTGAGTGATTGAGTAACACCACAATAAGGACAAAGGGGAGTAGCTGTGTTTTGAATAGTGAGCGGAAATACCTTTAGCCTTGATTAATCAGGTTAAGTTCCCACTTCAGGAGGGAATTGGAGGGCAGATCTGGGAATTTCAGCCAAAGCTGGGAAACTGGAGTTCTTGTTCCCAATCCTGATGGGTAATTAATTTAACTTTACAGGAATGTTGATCCGTTACACCTATAAGTGCTCCTTCATTGCCCATAAAAACTTCCCTGATGCACATATGGTTTACTCTTAAAAGAAAAAAAAGGGGGGGGAGGGGAATGTGGCCCGTTTGGCTAGAATGAGCCTCTTGATTGAGGGGAATTGTACGACAATAGAGTAGACATCTGTTAAACACATAATCCATAACCACGAAACATGTATTAAGTTAACAAAGCTCTTCCTCCAACAGCCCCTTTTCCCATTGTCTTTTACATCTCCATGCATGGATGTGTGTCTTATAGGAAGCTGCTGTCTTCATTGGGTGTGAGTTCGGGGTTGATCCAATTGTTCTGACATAAGTTACCAGACGTGAAGTGTTGGGATCTGTGCTTCTTAAATGCCCAGGAAACTTGAGTGGCCGGACCCAAGTTAAGCAACTGGGACACTGTTCAGCCATGGATGGTTCTGGGTTCTTTGTAACCAAAGGTACAGCATAAATAGTTCTGATTCAAAGCCCGAAAAGACTCCCATTGACTTCAATGGTTCTTGGATCAGACCCTAAATGAACTAACAAACCCCACTCTGACCTTCTGGCAACATGGGGTGCTTCATTTGCACTAGCGTGGAGATCCTAGTTTTTAACAACATTGCTAGGGCTGGGACTTGACTTTGACACTCGGCCCCTGAAATTGATCCTTGTTGTGAGAGGGCGGGCACCCAGCAGCAGTCTTGGCTGGCAGCCCTGTTCGTCGGTTTAAGGAGTGACAATAACACCAGTCCAGAAGACGTGCTGCCCTCCATGGCATAAATTACATGCCAAAGTGGCAGTCAGCAAGGTGTGGGGAAGGACGTGTCGGGGGGAGGCGGGGGAGTGAACAGCTGATCCTGACCCAGACCAGTGAAAACCACTAAAGGTCTGCACCTCACGTAGGCACCAACTTGTCTTACGTGACCACTTTGAACTACCTTCTTGGGACCAGCTCCTCGCAGGTATTTAGACATCATCTCCCGCTGATTCCAATGGGATTAGGCACCTAAATGCCTTTGAGGATCTGGGCCTAGATTTCCAGTATGATCTTGTCTGATTTTGAGTTAAAGAGCAGCTCTGCTAGATGACTGATTTGGGAGTTCTCGGGAGGTCACTTGAAAGAGGCCTCATTGGATACAGTACTTAGTGAAAGCAGCAAAGAATCCTGTGGCACCTTATAGACTAACAGACGTTTTGGAGCATGAGCTTTCGTGGGTGAATACCCACTTTGTTGGATGCACCCACGAAAGCTCATGCTCCAAAACGTCTGTTAGTCTATAAGGTGCCACAGGATTCTTTGCTGCTTTTACAGATCCAGACTAACACGACTACCCCTCTGATACTTAGTGAAAGACATCCACAAGTTAAACCAGCCAGTACCCTTTACTGTCCCCATTTTACAGATGAGGAAACTGAGGTACAGGTGGGCAGTGAGTCATTGTCAGATCCAGGGACGGGGTGGGCTGGATTAAATTAATGTCTGTTTGACCCCAAAACAAACAAACAAACCCCCAAAATAAAAATCCCTTAAGGTAGAAAAAGGATCTGATTCTCCTCAGACTCACACCATTTCTATGCTGGTGTGACTCCCTGGACATGGCTGGGGTGACTCCTGTCTCCCAATCATACATGAAACCAGAGTCACCCACCCAATGACCAAACTGGAGTGCCCTCTCTCCTGCATGTAACAACACACCTGTCCGGTAACCCATGATCAAGGTAATCTCTGTGCCTGCTTGTTAAAAGGCCCATTCAAACTGAGGAACAAATCCTCTACAAGTCATCAGTGTCAGCCTAGGCTGGGGAAGCCCAGCCAATAAGAACCAGAGCAGCTGCAGGTGGGTTCCAAATTAGGCAACATTTAAAATAGAAACATTACAGCAAGAGAAGAGAAATGTTGGGAGCTGGCTGAAAACAAAAGCTTATAGAGCAGGTTGGGAGCAAGGAGAGGGTGGGAATAATTCTAAGGATGTATCTGAAGGAGCAGTACCATCCTCCCGTCTTCTCCAGACCTTTCCAGTTGTGTTATCTGGAAGGAAGAGACACCCTCCTTCTTTTAATCCACACGCTGAAAACATAAGCACCTTATAGACTAACAGATGTTTTGCAGCATGAGCTTTCGTGGGTGAATACCCACTTCTTCGGATGCAAGCAGTGCCACTGCTTGCATCCGAAGAAGTGGGTATTAACCCACGAAAGCTCATGCTGCAAAACATCTGTTAGTCTATAAGGTGCCACAGGATTCTTTGCTGCTTCTACAGAACCAGACTAACACGGCTACCCCTCTGATACTTGAAAACATAAGGCAACTCCGAGTCAGTACACATTGGATTGCGGGCCAAGACTCCAATCAAAGCCGCTTAAGGGTATGAGAATCCAGTTCTTTTCACTGATCAAGGGAAATGGGACATAATACAAGGAAGTATTTTTTCCACAGTTGACCGGTGTAACTCTCTGCTGCAAAATGTTGTTGAGTCCAGGAGCTTGCCAGCATTCCCAAAAGAATCAGTCATTTATATCAATAATGTGAACCACAGTTGTCAGATGGGGTAAGCATATATATGGGTTAAAAGCCTCATGTTCAGCGATTGTAAGACAACCACTAAATGTCAGGTTAAAGAAGAAACTTCCCTTTTTATTCCATAATTTCATTTAAATTCTGCTGTGGGGACTCTTGCGCCTTCCTTTGATGTCTCTGATATTGTCCTGTGTGGGAGATAGGAGACTGGATTAGATGGACCATTGGTCCGATCCAGTTTAGCAGTTCCTATGTTCCACTGAATAAGAGAAGACTTCATGGTGAGAGTTTGAAATAATCACTTTAGCTAATGCTTTGAGTATCATTTACCCAAATAACAATTTTTTTCCAGGTTTATCAGCCTTTCAGTTAAGAGGGGAATAGACATAAACTGAAAGCAGAACACACAGAAGAAAAGAGCTTAACCATGAATGAGCTTCTCCCAAAGGTTACGTCTCTTCTCTCACTTTGCCTGGCCAAGCAAGTACAATTATAAGACAAATGCAAAAATAAAGGAGGGGATAACAGGAAGAAAAATCATGGCAAAAACTCCTCAAAAGAAGGAGGCTCTGAAGTCACCCCAGACCCATTAGCAGGGGTGTCCAGAGCGTTGGGGTAAGAGGCAAATGGGTGAGCCCAGAAATCCGTATTGGTCTGGAACAAGGTTTGAAAAATTCTGCCGGTTCCTTAAAATAAGGGGCAGGTTATTTCACATTTGTAGGCAGCTCCCCTTGCCCTTGGCCCATGCAATTCCACATGGAATGCACTGAGCTACAGTGAATTGTTTGCTGACTTCAAAGAAAGAATCTGTCATGCACCAGCTTGTGGAACCGGCTGCCAAGAATAACACTCTAGCTCCAGGATTTACATAAATATCAGTTTATTATACACACACACCCCCTATGTGGACTCACTATATGTGTGTGTCTAAATATATACCTAAAGATTAGATAGGGATTCAGTGTACATACGGGCTCCATTGCAGGGCCCCAGTCCATCTATTGTGTGCCACTCTGATGGCACAAAGGGGATAGGAAGTTGGCTTGGACAGACAGCTGGTGATTCCTCTTGTTCTCCACCTCCTGGTTCTGGCAGGTAGGGGACATTCTGCATTGAGAGATGGCATATGCAGAGTATGCCATACTCCAGTGGTCCTGTGTCAGTGAACGGACCTTAGTGAGCTTTCATAGCTAGAATAGGTTACAGCAGCACTGAGGCTGCTCTAAATTGTGTCAGGGGCTCAATGGGCTCCTGGCTTTCTCCAGCATCAGGGAAATGCAAAGATGATGTAGCCTCCTTTTCCCTCCTGCCCCTTTGGTTCTGAGCCAAGTGCAGCTCAGTGGAACTGGAGGTCCGAGAGCCATGCTGATTATACTGAATATACCGCACGTGAGGGCTCAGTGTAACAATGACTTGGTATTGGGCTGTCCCTCTGGGGCAGGAGAATTCCTGTTGCAAATGGAGCCTCGTAGCTTCACTGGAATTCTGGCAGCATATGGAAGCTCAGCTTGTTGAACCGCTCTGTGTAACATTGTAACCACCGCATGTCATTCAGCACATTACCCCATGTGTAATTACAATGGTTTTCACCACCCTCGCCACTCGTTGTCATGTGTTTATAATCACCGTCATTATTCTAGAGTTACAGCACAAAGCAGTCTATGCAAATCTGGAATGGTGGGGTCAGCTAATGAATTGGTTACACCGATTCCTTCAAAAAGGCCTCATAGCTCGACGCTGAATGTGCCATGGAAAAGAAAATGCAGTGGAACCCTCTGGGAGCAGAGTCGTTTTTTCACAGAGCCGTTTCACCCTAAACAGCTGAATTAGGGACTAACAGAATTACAGTTTGCACAGTGCGTTGCATTAAGACAATTTGGGAAGCATTGAGCTGTGTTGTAGTTAAGGCGCTTGACTGTTACTCATGAGACGTGGGTTCAATTCCTAGCTCTGTCATAAAGTCCAGCGGGCCAGTTACTTGGTGCCTCAGTTTCCCATTTGTGGTCTGGGGCTACTAATGCGTCCTTTGCCTCTATTTACATCATTGGTTCTTGGGAGCCAGGACTGTCTCTAAGCACCTATCACAACATGGCCCCAAGCTTTGTTGCAGCCTCGAAGTGCTACCATTATACCAGTAATAATGTGGAAGGACATTTTTCCTTTCAGAGCTATGGGAAAGTAGCTGTTTCAGGAAGACAATGAAGAGGGTCATTTATTCTAATTTTTCTTGTATTTCCACTTTCTATTGCCTTAGGCTCATGATGATTCTGGAGTCCCACTAACTGAATAGCAACTCTGGTTGTACAGTGGGAGATGGACCTCTACAGAGTGCTGAGAGCAAGGCACCTAGGACTCTTCTATGGAAAATGTTGCCTTTATTTCATTTTTCACCCAGGACCCAGACGCAATGTTGGTAGGTGCATGTGAAATAGATTGAGGAGCGAGCGTGTTTCCATATGCAGGTAATTACTCTGAGCTACCTAGTTCTCCTTCCAGCAGAGTAAAGCACAAAATCCATGTACCTTTTGTCGTGCCGCTTCTGGGCTGAACTCTAGCTGGGGAGAACATAGAGCCACCACGAGGCCGAGGCGTGGCTGGGGATCTGCACCATTACAAACAGGGTTTTTCTGGATCTTTCCCTTTGGGTCCCTCCTCACCGTCCCTCCTTCCCCCAAGCTGTGGGCTGCACTCTGTGATCCTTTGTGACAGGGAGCAGCAGAGGCCCCATTTGTTACCCTGTCTCTCTCCTTGCCCACGAGCTCAGGGGAAGGGCTTCTGGATAGACACAAGGGTTGATCCTCATCCTGGGGATGTTTTTGTCAGTTATCTGGTTCTGACTGGGGCATATAGAGATTTGCTCCCACTGAGCAGACCTCTCTGCCAGGTGGTGTGCGTTACATCTGGCCGGTCCTCCCACCCCATCCCCCCATGCCTCCCAGCCAGTCGGCAGACCTGCATGTGCAACCTCTCATACTAACCCCAGAGAAAGTAGTTTTCCAGCACTTGTTACCCACTGGCCTGGCTATGTAGCAATAACTTGGCCATTCAGTGGCTGGCTAGAGGTAGCCAGCTCAGAAGAGCTTTCGTGGAACACTGGCTTTAGCCGTGGAGCCGGCTTGTGATGTTCAGCACAGTGATGTGAAGGCCAGAAGCCTGGAACAAACTGGAAATGCAGGCCACTCTGTGGAGCCCTCTGGCCTGTGCCAGTGAGTGGGCCGTCCTTGGCAAGACACATGGAAACCAACCAGCGCTGCCCTTCCCTTCCCCTCATCCCTGTCCAGCAGTGCACAGAAGTCTCTGTGCCCTGGACCTGGGCACTAGATACCTAACCAAACACGACATTTACTAATGAAAGGTCCGGGGAGGGGCGAGAAATTCATCCCTCAGATGACTCCATTGAGATCAAGGGAATCGCTGATTTTTTTTTCTTATGCAGATTTAGCAAATGGAATCACTTCTGTGAGGACAGTTGTGTTACACTGAAAGGAAGAGGAAGCTGCTCAGGACACGTTCAACGCACGCTCCGGTTAATTTATGTGACCTGGCACTCTGAAAACGAATAAAACCAGCTTACGCTTCCACTTGCACATGATTAATGAGAGCGCACCGTGCCCGACCTAGGAAAAAAATATACAGATTAGGAGAGAAATTTGGAATTAACAGAACATCTGTTAACGGAGCTAGAAATATTCGACCACAGCCATGTACCATAAATCAGAAAATAGCCTTTTGACAGTTCTGCTTTGCTCTCCATACCTTGGACCAAGTCACAGAGCTGTGGATAGGTAAGAGGATTTGCAGGCTAAAGGCCCCTTAAAGATGGGTTGATCCATCTAGCTATCGATCAATCTGTTTTGTGGTAGTGCCTGGAGGCACCAGCCAAAACTGGGTCCCCACTGTGCTAGGCACTGTACATGCGTACACCTAATGAGAGATCGTCCCTTTCCTGGAGAGTTCACAACCGCAATAGACAGAGCAAGTAAAGAGGCACAGAGAGACTGAGTGGCTGCCCTGAGGTCACACGGGCACAGCTGAAAATAGAACCCAGGCCGCCGGAGGCTGATCTAAACTGTCTGGGGTATCCCTTGGTTTGCAGCAATACCCAAGATGGGCCAGGTATTTCCCAGACATAAGGAAGAGAAGCTTTGAGGAGCTCACAGACTAAGGCCAGACAGACAGAGGTCAGGGAAGGCAAACGGCAAAAGGGATTTTCTGTGCAAACCAGCAAGATTCAGTAGTGGTGGAGGGAGACTGTCCATGGCCTTCCGGTGTAGGTGTGGCACCTTTTCAAGCCAGTAAGTAGAACTGAAGGTGGCACCACCCATCCCTTCCCCCGCAGCTCTGCCAGGGCTCAGAACCTGGCGCTGCTACTGAGCAGAATGGGTTTTCAAGGGGGGTAGCAGTCGTCTGGGATTGCTTTAGGATCAAACCCGCAAGACACACAGGACTGGGTATTCTGCTCTTGCCTTCTCTTTGGCAACCATTCCTCTTGTTTGTCCAGGGTAAGACACATTCGTGCCAGCCTTGTTGTTCCCATTCGCTGTGGACAGCATGATTAAAACCTGCCTTCCTGCCCCTTTCCAAATAGGCCGATTTCCTGACAGAGGCAACCTCAATGGGGCTACTAGAAAAAACACTGGAGAGCCGGGACATCCTTCTAATGACTCTCCAAGGGAAAGAGGCAGACCTTGTCCAGCAGGATGTGGGGAAGCAGGGCACTGTCTGATTGATCGTCAGCCACAAGCAAAACAAAGAAAGATGCGCCACAATAGTGCAAAATAAAATAAAGAGGAATGAGGGTTCTTATGTCATTTCCTGACGGGCGATCATATAGCATGATAACAGGATGGGGTCCCATTGTCATTTCCTGGATAGTTCAGTCTATTTCCCATAACCCCAGTGACTAAATAATACAGCCATGTGATCCTGAAAACCTCTGATGCATCCTGCTTCCCGGTGCGGATTTCCCCAGATGCTGTGACTGACACCTGGCATTCATACAGGAAGTGAACATACATTGCAGATGTACCATGTATGCACAATGAGCCTTTGGAAACTCAGGCTTCCAAAAGAAATCCTCTAAAACCACCTAGTGTATTTGCCCGAAGGACTCCTGTGTGCAGGGCCTGATTGGGTGAAGTGCTGGGTGTCGTCAACTCCCGGGGACTTCCGGCACTTTCAAAGGGATCAGCCCCTTGTAAGGTGCACGAGGGCTAGGGAGGCAGCTGTGCTCTTTGTCAGGCTTGCAGACGGGAGCCCTGCTGTGCTACACCCAATGAAGCTGTGCGTCTAGCTTGGGTGACAGCAAAGTGTGCAGCAGAGAGAAGCTGACTGAGGCCCCGGTCCTGAAAATATATTTTGGTAGGGAACAATTCCATGTTCCAAGCAGCAATGTGCAATTCCAGCTAGGGCTGGAATCATGCTACTTAATGCAGATCACGACCCAGAACACCACAGATTTCAGGACTACGTTTTGGCTTGAGCTCAGCTCTACGTTTTGTTTCACAGGGACTTGTGATCGCTGGTATACCTCTGTATTAACCTAGTGGATCAATTAGTCTGTAACATGTTCTAAGCTATTTCACCATCGAGAATAATAAAAAGAATTTTGTTTGCAGCACGAAAGAGCTCACTGAACTGGAGACTAGTCAGGAATGCCATTGTGCCTGGCTGCTACTGTGTGTTCACAATACAGCAATACTGCCTGACCCCCCCATGCACTGGTCTGAATTAGGAGGAACTCCATTAAAGTCAGTGCAGTTACAGCAGCAGAAAACCAGCATAAGTAAGAACCAAGCCTTCTAAGGGCTTGATGCAATCAGGGTTGGCCCTAGAACAAATGGTGCCCCAGGCAAGGAGCATCTTTGGCGCCCTTCCCCCTCCCTCCCATTTGTTAAGCTTTTGAATATCTTATTTTTATGACATTTGTGCCCCATTTCAAGACTCTGTTTCATGATTTGTCATGTAAGAGGATAAATTTGCATGCTGGGATCTGTATTTGTTCATGCCATGTATAAGCAAATATGGAATACCTGCAACATGTTACTTCAAACATTCTATTTTCCCTAACTATAAAAACAGCATCCAGAGCCCACCGCCCCCCAGGCTCGGCACCCCTGGTGGTCGCCTGGGTCGCCTGTCACTAAATCTGGCCCTGATGCCAATGCCTAATGGGAGTCTTTCCATGGACATAAGAACGGCCACACTGGGTCAAACCAAAGGTCCATCTAGCCCAGTATCCTGTCTTCCAACAGTGGCCAATGCCAGGTGCTTCAGAGGGAATGAACAGGACAGGTAAACATCCAGGGGCCTTTGGATCAGGCTCTTTATGTGTTTTCTCTGGCATGGTTTGATCATACGTTTAAATTCATGCTTTCTCTGCCCTCTTTCAGATATTGGATCTGTTTTAAGCCACTGAAGGGAAGATTCTCAGCTGGTGTAAATCATCAGGCCCATCAAAGGCTCTGCCCTGGAATGTCTTCATTGTCTGCATTGGGGTAACCTGCTTAAAAATATATATTGTGAAGTGATTCCGATTATATGTCTACCTTGAAAATGGCACACAAAGTGCACAGCCATCGCTGCTGTGAGAACTACATGGATGTGGGCATCAAGGGAAGAAAACATAAGTGACCAGAAATGTGTCTTTTTCTCCCCAATGCGGATGTTTCCTTCCCTCTCTGCTTCCTCCAGTTTAATATACTGTGCAGCCTGGGAAGTAGTGTCAGTAGCCTGGATCTGTTGAAAAGGCGCAGATAATAGGCCTGATCCTGCCGCCATCAAGAGAACAAGCCTGATCCGACGCCTGTTAAAGTCGATGACAAACTCCCACGACAGAGGAGCCTGCTGATGTTCCCTGGACCATGAACCAGATTCAGTCCTGAGATGCAGACAGGCTCTCATTGAGGGCCCCTGGGAAGTGAAAAGCCTGCACACAAGGACAGCGGTCCACAGTGCAAATTACAATAGTGCAAACTCTGCACCCGGTGCTGGTCCCATTGAGTTGAAGGCCCAAACTCACGCTGATGTCAATGGCGCAGGTTCGGGCCCCACAAGAGTAATGACTTGACAGTGGTTTTACTTGTTCTAGAGAAAAGCTTTTGTTAAAAGCAAAGTGGCAGCTGCCAAACAAATCTTTGCTGTCAGTTCCCAGCAGAGCTGTTTGGAAAATTGGCGGGGAGAGGAAGCGACATAATCTATCTTCAGGGTCTATGTTAATCATAGACCTCTAAAAAGGCAGCCCAAATTCTTTTGAATTTTTCAGGCGTGCCCCTTCTGTGGAATGCCAGTCGTCCGTTAGCCGTGAGGTCAGCCATAGCACTGAGCCAGGCATCCATATTAGGTGGGGATCAACTTTTCCATTTCTAAAGGATTCATTTTATAGCGAACAAAGCCACACGGAACCCATGCTGCCTTGTTACCAGGCAATCTCCAGGTATCAGGAATAGATCCAAAAATGAAACTAAAGATGGAGGGTTCCAAATGAGCATCCAATATCAAATTGGTCCTTTGAACCACCTCAGACCAGAAATTCTTGATACAGGGGAAGTCCCAAAACATATGAGCTAATGTAGCACCAAAGTTATATTTCCAGCAGTGGTCAGCATTTACGAGCCCTGTTCCCATTAACCTATGTGGGAACCAGTATATTTGAAAAAGTATCTTTTGGTGTCTAGTCTCAGGTTTATAGTTATTTTTTAAATGTTAGATACAACTGTATTCCACTGGGTTAGAAATAGGTGTGTATCTTAATCTCTATTCCAAGCAGCTCTCAAATGATCAATCTTTGGCAGAAGTTTTTGGGCCAAAAAATCATCAAAGGATACTGCTGGCCAAGAAAATCCAGGAAGTTGCCTCCAAAATAATAAAAGTTCTAGATGTTCTGGAGCTCTCAATACATCTGGTCCAAATCCATTTCTAAGTAAATGCTTTAACTGGAGATATTTCCATGCTCTAGACCAGGGCAAGCCAAACAGTTACTGAAGATCTACAAATGGTTTTAAATGATCATTGTCAATTAGCTAGAAGAGTCATAATTCCTCTGTCCATTCAATCCCTCCACATCAAGGTTTTGCTACTGATTTTAAGGCTAGGATTGCTCCATAGGACTGCCTCTAGGGGAAGAATGATAGAAGCAGAACTTTCTAGCCATGTTTGACCAAATTTGCCTCACAGCTGTTATTGTGGGAGCTCTGGAGCCATCAAATCTATAATAATGTGATCCTACCATGCCTGAAAGGGGAAGGAGGGTGAACCAATTCTGGTTCACTCTGAACCCACGGTCGTGTCTGTGTGGTCATATCTAACAGCCACAAAGATGCCTGGCTTAACAAAAAGGAGATATGATAATTTTCCAAGCTGGGAAAATGAAATCCTCCCACAGATAGGGGGGCTCAGAGCAGGCTAGGTTTCTTACCGGGGCCCCAACGGAACATTCTGGAAATATTTTTGCAATTCTTAAAATAAGTTTGAGGCATAGAGATAGGGAGACCCCTCAGGACATACAAAATTCTGGGCAGGACATCCATTTTTCAGTATGTTAATTTTATCCCACCGAGGGTTAAAGAACTGCATCTCCCCAAATCATTAGCCACTTGGGCAATGATTGCTTCTGTATTTATCTTAGGGATGGCCTGAATATTTCGGGGACTCAGTATTCCTCAATATTCAGAGAAGAGAATTGCCAGTGAAAGTCCCAGTGTGAGACAAGGCCTTTGTGGGCATATTTGTAAAGACCTAAAATTTCTGATTTACCCCAATTAATTTGATATCAGGAGAGGAATCCAAATGTATTAATAATGGTTAGAAGGTTAGGAATAGATACAAATACAGGCACATCATCCACACAGAGCAGAACATGCCTCGATACCATGAACATGCTGATTTGCTCGGATGGCAACCGCTAAAGGTTCTAGCGCTAAATCAAACAGAAGAAGATAAAAGGAGCCAACCATGCCTTGTACCTCTCTGTAATGGAAATTGGGCAGAAATAATACCATTTGTAACTACCCTGGAAGTCAGGTAAGAGTCTAAGAGCTTAATCCAAGCAATAAGTTGGTTATCAAATCCAAATTTTGCTAACCCATGGAAACAGACAGTCCCAGCTAGGGTTTTGTTATGTCTTGATTTCAGACTTGTCTTCAATTTTCACTTTTGGGACAAAGAAAAGGCAGGCTTATGCTAGCCTTAAAGATATGCTGGGGGGGGGGGTCTGACTTGATCACTCATTAGCATTTCATTTCATTATTTCGTGTGACATCTCCATGTAAGGCTCATTTCATGATTTTAACGGCAGTAGAATTTAGTTGCTATTAGGGCAAAAAACCCCTGCCAGTCACTAGCAGAAATGGAGAAATTTCCCTTTAGCTCAAAGTCACATATTTCCTGATACACTCAAACATTCACAACCCCCTGTATAGTCCCTTACCAGTGATACAAGCTCTCTACCAGCAGCTTTGACACTTTAATAGCTGCCACGGTACCAGTAAAAAAAAAAAGTTACTAAACTATTATTTTTAAAGTTGAATGAATTATTTTCTTAAAACACCATTTTAAGAGATCTGCAAATGCTTTATGACTAATGTGGTATAATAATTATGCGATTAATATTACTCAGAGTTACAAGAATGATCTTTTTCTTTATTAAGTACCATGTATATGTTGTAGGCACATTAAAAGAATAACTGCAGGCCAAATTCACAGGGGATGGAGAAGATGTGGTGGAAATGCCTAAGGACCTGGCTACATGGGAGAGCAATTTACTGGTGTAGCTACCGGCACAACTAGCCCAATGCAAGGTCCCCCATCCCCTCGTGTAGATGTGCTTTACCAGCGTAATACGGAGCTTGCACCAGAGTGGCTTACTTTGATTTGAAACCAAATACCGCCAGTATAGACAGGCAGTAAGGGAGTCAAAGGGGCCAACAGAAGGTGTAAATTACAGCTGCTTAGGTTCCCTTACACTCAGACTCACTTACCAACCTAGATCTTATACCCCTTTTACACACCATTGCTGAATTTGGCCTCACATCATCTTCTGAGGACAGCTCCCTCTACATATGTTGAAAATGTGGACCCGTAGCATGGAAGAAAGCGAGTGCTGAAGAAAGCAGTCAAAATCCTTGTCAGGGGACTTGTGGTTTTCTTAGTGTCTCCAGAGTCATCAATCACGTTGCATTCATCTGACACACCAGTTAGGCAGGCACAAGCTATCCTTTAGCTATGACAAATAAGAGAGGTGAGAGGCCTCACTTTAAGTACCTGACCACTCTTTGCTTTTGTAGCATCATTGGAGTCAGATTGGGCTTCAGATTCTTGTCCAGCTAAGAATGCACCTGAATCCATGCAGGTAAAAATCAAAGAGCATATTTCAAGCAACGTGCACTCAATACTGTACCTGGTTTGGGTTTTGAACCAGAATGAATTTCATCATTAGTAGGTGACATCAGCCACGCCATCAGAGGCTCGTTCCCCTGCACATCTACCAATGTGATATATGCCATCATCTTCCAGCAATGCCCCTCTGCCATGTACATTGGCCAAACCAGACAGTCTCAACATAAAAGAATAAATGGACACAAATCAGACTTCAAGAATTATAACATTCAAAAACCAGTTGGAGAACACTTCAGTCTCCCTGGCCACTCGATTACAGACCTAAAAGTCGCAATATTACAACAAAAAAACTTCAGAAACAGACTCCAATGAGAAACTGCTGAATTGGAATTAATTTGCAAATCGGACATCATCAAACTAGGCTTGAATAAAGACTGGGAGTGGATGGGCCATTACACGAAGTAAAACTATTCCCCCCCAAGTTCCTTACATCTCCTTGTCAATTTCTAGAAATGGGCCATTTTCATTACCACTACAAACAGTTCTTTTTCTCTCCTGCTGATAATAGCTCACCTTAACTGATCACTCTCCTTATAGTGTGTATGGTAACACCCATTGTTTCATGTTCTCTGTGTGTATATCTATCTTCCTACATGCATCCGATGAAGTGAGCTGTAGCCCACGAAAGCTTGTGCTCATATAAATTTGTTAGTCTCTAAGGTGCCACAAGGATTCCTGTTCTTTTAGTAGTTGTGCGTTACATTATTCTTCCACCAAACCTGCTCTTTGGGCCCCAAAGATGTGGGGAGCAATCTGGGCTGGTGCTTGGGTGCAGATCTAAGTGCACTGATTCAGCGATGTCACCTACACCTGTCCCACAGATCATTCATCAGAGGCTGCACAGAGCTCTGCTCTTTGACGTAATAGAGGCTCAGGTTAAGACTGTTTTTGCAGTGGGTGAGTGCATCTGTTTTCAAAGTATTTAAAAGCATGTTGTCAGGAAAGAATGGTGCCAGCCTGGGTTAGACCCATTGTCCACCTAGTCCAGTATCTTGTCACGGACACTGGCCAGCACCAGTTGCTTAAGCAGAAGTCTCAAGGAGCCCTGTAATGGGCAGATATGGGATAAGCTGCCAGGGGCGGCTCTAGGAATTTGGCCGCCCCAAGCAGGGCAGCACGCCGCAGGGGGGCGTGCTGCCGGTCGCCGGTCCCGCAGCTCCGGGGGACCTCTTGCAGACATGCCTGCGGAGGGTGCGCTGGTCCCGCGGCTCCGGTGGAGCATCCGCAGCCATGCCTGCTTGAGGTCCACCCGAGCCGCGGGACCAGCGCACCCTCCGCAGGCATGACTGCGGAAGGTCCGCCGGAGCCGCCTGCCGCCCTGCCGGCAAAATGCCGCCCCAAGCGCGCGCTTGGCGCGCTGGGGTCTGGAGCCGGCCCTGTAAGCTGCTTCCATGGAAAATCCCCTCCCAATCCCCATGCAGTAGAGGCTGACTCATGCCAGGAAGCATGAGGGTTTGTATCCCTTCCAAAACTCTTGGGTATTTTTTAAATAATATTTACTATAATAAATCTTCCCAGACTATTGGTATCTGTGAATATTTCTGTTAACCATCTAAATGTCCAGTCCTCTTTTGGATTCCTGCTAAGGCCTTGGCCTCAATGGTAACTCATGGCAATGAGTTCCACGGACTAAATGTGCAGTGTGTGTGTGTGTGTAAAGCATTTTAAAGCACCTTACTGGGTTTTGACAGCATCCTTTCTGTCTCTTTTCTTGATTGGAAAACTTTAAAATGTAATCAAAGAAATGAGAAACCAGGATTATTTTCAGTGGCACAGGAAAAGGAATCCTGGATTACTACTGCATCAGTCACCATTTGATTGTCTACCAGAAAAACCCAGTATCCACCATTTGTTTGTTTATATGCCTCATGCTGGCGTTAAGCCATTGCACTGAGAAAACACTCTGCTAGAATGAGTTTTGCCGTGGCTGCTGAACCTGGATCAGTGCGTGTCTGCATGACGCTGGCACTGCTTACGGGTCTCAAGTCATTCGGGAGACAGATATTTTTGACTAGTATATGATGTAAAATCAGTTTCATAATACAGGGAAAATCCACCATAATCTCTTCATGCTTGGTGGTTATTTAAGAGTCAGCTGCAGCTGTCACGATTTAATACTCTGTGCTCGGAATTCTTGTGTGCACAGCTGGCTTGGGCTGGTGCACCTGCATTCTCGAAAGGCCCTTGGCCCCCAGAAGTGCGCGGAGATCCCCTGTTCAGGCTGAACTCCAGGCCTTCCCCCGTGTTTTTATTTTGAAAGCATTTGCTAAAAATGCACCAAATGGAGTGCGTCCTATTCAGAAGCAGCCTGGCTGGATTATGGGGGCTTTGAGAGCAAAGTGTAAGGGCTATGTTTAATGAATATAGCCATCAATCATCCTGGCTACCCATGTAATAATTACCTTGAAGAACACCAGTCAGCAGGTAAAGTGCTTGGCTCAATAGTCAGAGCAGCCATTATGGGAACGCCTTCTGTCATACTCACTGTTATTATCATTTGCCTCCAATTACTTTCATGCCCGGTGCATTGTGAGAGGTCGTTTATTTACTCCCGCGCTGAGGCTGTTTTGACAGGTCTGTTAAATTCCTGCAGTGCTGCAAGCCATAGGGTGGAAATGCATGGAACAGGAGCAAAACCACAGCAATACCCCCAAGCAACAAATTAATCTCCCAAGGACACAAAGGGCCAAAATTCAGCAATGAGTCCAAATAAGTCTGGAGGGAATTGATGATGTAACTTATACTCTGTTTTGGCCCCCTTGGAGTCAATGTTATGCCAGCTTAATTCCCTCACATGCACCTAAACATCAGTGAGGGATGTAACTACATCTATGGGAAATTGAAGGAGAGCAGGGGAGATGATTCAAGCTAATTATATCAAGATAACAATAGGAGGGTTGAAATGCACGGTGAAAATGCATTGAGGTTAATGGAGTCACACCACAGAAGAATTTGGCCCACTCTGACGTCTTCTAGGTGGCCAGTCATTTCTAAGGCCATCATTAGGATGAGCTGCACAAGCTGTGGGCTTTACAGGACTTTACAAGTTCAGTTTACAAGCACTATAAAATTACAAAATTCTACCCCCGACGGCCAAAGGGCCCTGTAAAACACGTTTTATTTTGCTTCGAGAGGTCTAAAGGGCCCAGGCAGCAACAGTGAGGCAGTGTGTGAGAAGCGGTGAGAGACGGCCTGGAGTGAGCCTGCTGCGTGGAGCTCGGAATGAGAGCTGCTGAAGGGTTGGTATGAAAAAGAGTCCCCGGCTGGGCAGACAGGTTTATGTACCTCCTGGCATTGTGGGTAATATACCGTCAAAATAAAGAACTTCGCCTTTTGGCTCAGGCCGTGAAGCTCACTTGGCAAGTTCATTCAACTGGGAAAGCTCCAGGCCTGGCTCCTCCTTTTCTTTCTCCCTGCCAGTTCCGATGTCGTTTGGCTCATACGGATTGGCCTGTTTGTTTCAGCAAGGGCGTGGCAAGCTCGGGAAGTATCACTGCACATGCCGAATGTCAGAATGCTCCTGAACGTGAGAACGTGAGAACCAACTCTGGGCCGGCCCCTCCGCTGGCGTTAATGGCCATACCTCCTTTGAGTTCAGTGGCCCTATGCTGATTTACACCCACTGAGGATCTGGCCCTCTACCTTTACATGGAGGGGAATGTAAAAGAGACACGTTCATAGGAATAGACGAGTCCCTGCTGCAGAGGTTTGGCCCTAGCTTGGCTTGAAGAATATTCACCTTCAAAGACCACTAGCTCCTATTTCTCACTGTTAATTGCATGCTAGAGGGCCACCGGGATATGATTTATCTTTCTGTGATTTGATCTGGGCTGCCATGAACATCATAGGAGTGAATGAAAACAAACTGCACAGGCAGAAGAGGTGTATAAAATCCTTTAACATGTTTCACACATGTACCCCATGAGGAATTTGGCAGCAGGCTAAGCACAGTGAATCATAACTCACCTTCTCTTTGGAGATGGAAAAAGTATTCTGGGTTTGTTGCCAGTGTCAGCACCATCGCTGGTATTTTGAATGCCAAGGGAAAGTGTTAGCCCAGGGAGAAAGAAAATAAGGTCCTTCCCGACATTGACTAAACAACCGCCGGCAAAGGATGGAAAGAAAAATGCTGGCCTCTGTTGATGCACTGTGCCAATCAATCAAGTCCTAAAAAACATTCTGTGACATGCAGAAATGGCAGGGCTTTGCCAACATGCTGTGCCAGTCAATCAGAGCGGGCGGGAAGAATCACCAAACGCATTCCACAATCTGCAACGAAAGAAAAAGTCAGATGGCTGGGTCAGTCCCTGGAGGAGAAAGTCAACCCATTGAGTGAGTTCATGCCTTTTGAAAAGCTGCCATTTATTCATGAGTCAAATTTTAAAAAGGGCTCCAGAAGTGACCTCAGCAATTACAGGACGGTAAGCCTGACTTCAGTACTGGGCAAACTGGTTGAAACTATAGTAAAGAACAAAATTGTCAGACACATAGATGAACATAATTTGTTGGGGAAGAGTCAACATGGTTTTTGTAAAGGGAAATCGTGCCTCACCAATCTACTAGAATTCTTTGAGGGGGTCAACAAGCATGTGGACAAGGGGGAATCCACTGCATATAGTGTATTTAGATTTTCAGAAAGCCTTTGACAAGATCCCTCACTGAAGGGTCTTACGCAAAGTCCTGGGATAAGAGGGAAGGTCCTCTCGTGGATCAGTAACTGGTTAAAAGATAGGAAACAAAGGGTAGGAATAAATGGTCAGTTTTCAAAATGAAGAGTGGTAAATAGTGGTGCCCTCCAGGGGTCTGTACTGGGCCCAGTCCTATTCAACATATTCATAAATCATCTGGGAAAAGGGGTAAACAGTGAGGTGGCAAAATTTGCAGATGGTACAAAACTACTCAAGATAGTTGAGTCCCAGGCAGACTGTGAAGAGCTACAAAAGGATCTCTCAAAACTGGGTGACTGGGCAACAAAATGGCAGATGAAATTCAATGTTGATCAATGCAAAGTGATGCACATAGGAAAACATAATCCCAATTATACATATAAAATGATAGGATCTAAATTAGCTGTTACCACTCAAAAAAGAGATCTCGGAGTCACTGTGGATAGTTCTCTGAAAACATCCACTCAATGTGCAGCGGCAGTCAAAAAAGTGAGCAGAATGTTGGGAATCATTAAGAAAATGATAGATAATAAGGCAGAAAATATCATATTGTCTCTATATAAATCCATAGTATGCCCACTTCTTGAATACTGCGTGCAAATGTGGTCGCCCCATCTCAAAAAAGATATATTGGAATTGGAAAAGGTTCAGAAAAGAGCAACAAAAATTATTAGGGGTATGGAATGGCTGCCATATGAAGAGAGATTAATAAAACTGGGACTTTTCAGCTTGGAAAAAGGATGACTAAGGGGGGGGATATGATAGAGGTCTATAAAATCATGACTGGTGTGGAGAAAGTAAATAAGGAAGTGTTATTTACTCCTTCTCATAACACAAAAACTAGGGGTCACCCAATGAAATTAATAGGCAGCAGGTTTAAAACAAACAAAAGGAAGTATTTTTTTCACACAACACAAAGTTAACCTGTGGAACTCCTTGCCAGAGGATGTTGTGAAGTCCAAGACTATAACAGGGTTCACTCCGGTGACAGTACCTCCTAGAAATGTAAAGGTGCAGCACATAGCCAAGATGGGCACAGATGGTGTCCCTAGCCTCTGTTTGCCAGAAGCTGGGACTGGGTGACAGGGGATGGATCACTTGATGATTATCTGTTCTGTTCATTCTCTCTGGAGAATCTGGCATTGCCCACTGTCGGAAGACAGGATACTGGGCTAGATGGACCTTTGGTCTGACCCAATTTGGCCGTTCTTATGTTCTTTATACCAGACTACACAGAAGAAGGCCCATCTCTGGGCA
This sequence comes from Mauremys reevesii, assembly GCF_016161935.1. Taxonomy (NCBI): domain Eukaryota; kingdom Metazoa; phylum Chordata; order Testudines; family Geoemydidae; genus Mauremys; species Mauremys reevesii. The sequence goes on along the minus strand of NC_052640.1, from coordinate 16,594,350 downwards.
CACTTGGCAAACCCTTAGAAACATCTCTCATAAAATAAACAAGTTTGCAGCAATTAGCCAGAGATAATGCAACCCCAACAGCACCATACATAGAATAAACCCCAACAGTAAAATCCCCAACAGAGTCCTCTCCTCACCCACTACTCCCTAACCTCAACCATCTCCCAATGCCCTAAGGGTCGTGGAGAAAAGCTAGGCCTCATGGCCACCAGGCTAAGATCCTCAAGTCACTCCAGAGTAAGAACCCTCCTTAGGGCCACATCCTGCCAGCAGCTCCCTGTCTTTTGTGCCTTGGGCCTCCCGCTCAGGTGCCTCTGCTGATCACAGCTGCATCAGTATAACCCAGGCAGAGAGGCAGACTCTAACAGGGTGTCTACACTGCAGTTAAACACCCGCAGCTGGCCTGTCAGCTGACTCAGGCTCGTGGGGCTCAGGCTATGGGAAGAGCGTCCCAGAGGGTCACCTCAGTGGGTGAAAATCCAGCCTGAGCCTAAATGTCTACATGGCAGTTTTACAGCCCCGCAGCTCCCGCCCAAGTCAACTGGCCCATGCCAGCCCTGGGTGTTTAATTGCTGTGTAAACATACCCTAAGATAGGCGGCTTCCAGGCCATTCGCATCTTAAAATCAACCTGAAAACTAATCAGCATCCAGAGGAGTAATGGCAGGTGGGTCTTGGTGAAATCAAAGATCCCCCCTCTGGTTTCCGTTTTAATGCAGGAGCCGTTCGAGCTAACAATTGCACTTTTTTTAGCAAGCCAACCTTCCAAGGAAACCCCCGGGGGGTGGGAGGGGAAATAGTCACTTTTGTGAGGGATGAGCTCTCTCTGAATTTTTCTTGTTCTAAATCAGTATCCACAGGGATTCTGCAAGGTTCAGATCTGAATCTGGACTTCCCCCAAGTTCAGAGATGTTTGAGGCCAGGGCTTTGGTTCAAGCCCATCTTTAATCTCAGTCAGTGCCCTCCAGATGAGCATTCTGCAGATGACTGGCAGATATTCAAAAGTGCTTAGCACACAGCGGTTCTCAGGATTGTTCCATCTTGCTCTGTGCACCCCCTCCCTGCCTCCACAAACTAGTAATGACCACAACCCAAGATAATATTGCCTACCAGCACACTCTCTTCACAATGCCCCATTGCTAGCGAGAGAGAATTTCATTCAGTGGCTTTGAAGGAATGACAATTGCGGGTCAAATCAACGCCAACAGAATGCTGGAAATCATCAGGAAAGGGATAGATAATAAGACAGAAAATATCATATTGCCTCTATATAAATCCATGGTACACCCACATCTTGAATACTGCGTGCAGATGTGGTCGCCTCATCTCAAAAAAGATATATTGGAATTGGAAAAGGTACAGAAAAGGGAAGCAAAAAATGATTAGGGGTATGGAATGGCTACCATATGAGGAGAGAATAATAAGACTGGGACTTTTCAGCTTGGAAAAGAGATGACTAAGGGGGATATGATAGAGGTCTATAAAATCATGACTGGTGTGGAGAAAGTAAATAAGGAAATGTTATTTACTCCTTCTCATAACACAAGAACCAGGAGTCAACCAATGAAATTAATAGGCAGCAGGTTTAAAACATACAAAAGGACGTATTTCTTCACACAATGCACAGTCAACCTGTGGACCTCTTTGCCAGAAGGTGTTGTGAAAGCCAAGACCATAACAGGTTTTTAAAAAGAACTAGGTAAATTCATGGAGGATAGGTCCTTCAATGGCTATTAGCCAGGATGGGCAGGGATGGTGTCCCTAGCCTCTGTGTGCCAGAAGCTGGGAATGGGCAACAGGGGATGGATCACTTGATGATTATCTGTTCTGTTCATTCCCTTGGAAGCACCTGGCATTGGAGACAGGATACTGGGCTAGATGGACCTTTGGTCTGACCCAGTACGGCTGTTCTTATGTTAGATCTGTCACTCAGTAGTGATGTTACTGGGTCACAAAATATGACACTTGTCATCCAAAGAGTTACTAATGTTTGAAATCCAGTGTATGTGCCACAATGGATGTTGTCCAACTTCCCCTCAGAATGGTCCTTGAGATTTCTGAGAATTGTCCATTACTCAATATTCAGTCCTCTGTCCACTCTGGTCTTCATTCTCTGCAGAACGTAAGGAGAGTTAAGGCTTTGGGGCTAATGTCCAAGCACATAGCGGTGCCCAGCCATGGTCCCCAAACTAGCAATACCCCATGAGCAGAGCTGCCACATTGTTCTTCTTCCAACTGCAAGTGATGTGCTCTGAGATGTGACCTGCACTGGTGCTAGTTAAAGGGAATTATTACTACACTCTCCTTCGCTGCACAGTATTTAACGTGGCCAGTCACTTTCCCATTCTAGGCCTCAGGGCTGATTAGACAACTCTATAGACAGCATGGTCAATTCTGGACTGGAGTCAAGGGGTTCCAAATGTTTGACCAAGTGTTCCAGTCCCACGGCATCAATTACATCTCCATGTGCTAGCACAGCCCCTTGTCTCCCATGGGGGATTCAAACATAGAGCACGTGGGGATGGCTGATGCCACCTCCCCTCACAGCTCCCACTGGGGGATCAGCTTCAACTCCTGGCCAAGTTCCACAGGAGATCTACAGACCAGAGTGGCTGTCGGGAGGCAGTGAATTGGCACATACCCTGACAGTCCTCAGGCCCCACTCCCGGCCACTTTCAGCGCAGCACTGACTCCCTCTAGCCACCAACTCCCCCTCTGATGCAAGGGAGGATGTAGCCTCTTTCCACTATTACATCCTCTTCCTCTGGGCAAAACTTTCCTCCCCCAGTGCCTGGATTGCTGGAAGCTGGCATAGGCTCTGGGGTGACTCTAACCCCTACATTTTACCTAAGGAAAAGCTCTTGGTGTACAGCCTGCAGTCACCTCTACTGGGTTGACGGGGAATAGCTCCAGACACTGCGTGGCCGTAAGATACAATAGCTCCGCACAAGGGCTTGTACTTTGTTATGCTTGCCCCACTGTGGCTTAAAGGCCGTTCTTAGGCATGCCCATGTGTCTTTTAACACTGGAGTCTGCCTGCCCGATGGCTGTTGGCTTGGGGGGGCGGCCCGATGGCTGTTGGCTTGGTCAGCTGGAGTTTTAAATCCACAGCGAAAGTGCCAATGTATCTGCAACATTTTTAAGATGTGCAAGAGGGTCAACGTTGATAATTGATTCTTCAGCTCACTCCCCTGCTAACTTTAGTGGTGTTTACAAACAGCTGTTGTAACATCCCTAAGGTCCAGAGAGCTTACCTGGAATATGTCCAGGCATTTAACAAAGAGCGCCAAGACCTTATTCAGCTGGTTCCCTTCTAGGGACTGGGTTATAGGATCGGTGGAGAGGAGAGTGTGTCAGTTGTAACAGCTGTGCCCATCACTGGGGGGATAACTGTTACATCGCCACTATAAATAGCATCAGGTGGGCTTCCAGACCTAGACACCGGGGCTGGGATGGTAGCAACAGCCCTTTTTGTGCCAGCTGGGTACTATCTGGACATGACCCTGAGGGCCATGGGGGCAGCAGCTCTTCCTAGAGCAGTTGAGGCAAAGTGCTATGCTTAGACTGCACACTCTTTGTTAACAGATTCAGAGCCAAGCAGCTTCTGGCTTGTTGAAATGACTGCGAGCGCCACGCAGGCGTCCTTGAACTCTCACGATCACTGCTGCCGCCTAGGGGTTTGCTGGGTATTTTGAGTTCTGCAGAGCGGGGGTAACTGTGGATACGGCAGACCTGCTGGTCACTCGTGAATGCTGTGCACTCCCGTGCTTCTCTGGTCACTTTCGAAACGCTTTCCTTCTTCGCTGTGTGTGTGAATGCTACTGGGCTGAACGTGCAAGAAGCTGAAATTGGCTGAGTGGGCAGAGGTGAAAGCTGCTTGGTTGCTCACCTGGTGCCACAATCCCTGGTCTGATGCTGCTTACTGGAGGGTTGGCAGAAAGCTGTTGCTCTTACCAAAGGGAAGCTCATGATGCTAAAGAGAGATTAGTCAGGCAATGAAGCAAGTGCTGGATGTATTTTAGATCAGCACTAGCCTTCTGCCTCGCTGTCCCTACTGCTCCTGCCCTGTGGGTGGCATCCGCAACAAAACGAACAGAGCAACGAAGCTGAAGGGTGGCTCTGGAATGGAAGGCGCATCAAAGCCAGAGGCTTGATGGCCGCCACACGCCTGTGCCCCCCTCAGTGTGTTCACTGTAACGGCTGTAGAATGAAGGGAAGGTGTCAGAGCAAGACCACATGGCTGAACCCCACCCTCCCCAGCCACCGTCGCACACATGCCAATTGTCACTCCGCTGCCCCGGGGTGAGCTCAGCTCTCAATCAAATACACATTGCTGGGGATGAGACGTGCGCCATCGGAGGCGGCGATCTGGAGACGGCTGAACCCACTGATTTGTTTTCAGTAGAATCTGATCCAGATGTGAGCTGTTCTGTATTTGTAGCTATGTTCTGTTCTGCACGTTGGCCAAAATCAGCGGGAAAAGACAAAGACAGACCACAAAGGGAGGCAGCAGGGTCTAGCAGACAGTGTGCTGTGCTGGGAACTATTTCCAGCTCAGTTACTGATCTGCTGGGTGACCCTGGCACCTCCCTGTGCCTTTGTCCATCATGTCTTTTAAGGTTCATCCTCTTTAAGGCAGGGAATGGCCTGACTATGTGTTTGTCCTGCACCCAGCACAATGGGGCCCTGATCTTGGTCAGGGCCTCTGCACGCTACGGAAGTACAAATAGTGATAAATCACTTTGCACTGGCTGGGCAGCGTGAGCCAGTGGACTGACAGCCAGGCTTCTAGGTTCTAGTCCTTATTCATGTTGTGACCTTGGGCCTTGCTCACGATTTCTGGAGGGCCAGTTTGCTGCACAGCCTGATTTCCAGAGGTTCCAAAATCCAGGGCTCTCGTTGACTTCAGCTGGAGTTGTGGGTGCTCAGCACCTCTGGCAACCAGGTCCCAGGTGTCTCAAATCCTGCACTCAAAAAATCAAAGGATCCAGAATTAGTGGACACTTTGAAGATTGTAAATTTTCAAAAGAACATAAGAACGGCCGTATTGCATCAGACCAAAGGTCCATCTAGCCCAGTATCCTGTCTACCAACAGTGGCCAATGCCAGGTGCCCCAGAGGGAGTGAACCTAACAGGCAATGATCAAGTGATCTCTCTCCTGCCATCCATCTCCATCCTCTGACAAACAGAGGCTAGGGACACCATTCCTTATCCATCCTGGCTAATAGCCATTTATAGACTTAACCACCATGAATTTATCCAGTTCCCTTTTGAACGCTGTTATAGTCCTAGCCTTCACAAGCTCCTCAGGCAAGGAGTTCCACAAGTTGACTGTGCACTGTGTGAAGAACTTCCTTTTATTTGTTTTAAACCTGCTGCCTATTAATTTCATTTGGTGACCCCTAGTTCTTGTATTATGGGAATAAGTAAATAACTTTTCCTTATCCACTTTCTCCACATTACTCATGATTTTATATACCTCTATCATATCCCCCCTTAGTCTCCTCTTTTCCAAGCTGAAGAGTCCTAGCCTCTTTAATCTCTCCTCATATGGGACCCTCTCCAAACCCCTAATCATTTCAGTTGCCCTTTTCTGAACCTTTAATAGTGCCAGTATATCTTTTTTGAGATGAGACCACCACATCTGTACGCAGCTGAGCTAAGTTACTTAGGAGCCGAGGTCCAATTTTCAAAAGTGACTTAGGCACTTCAGCATTTAAGACTCACTGCAAGTCAATGGGACTTAGCCCTGATCGACACTTAAAATTTAGCTCCACATGTCACTTGGGGATGTGACAAATTCACAGCCTTGTGTGCCAGAGTTAAGCTGACTTAGTCCCCGGTGTAGACATGGCTAGCTCAATGGAAGAATTCAGTCAACCTAGCGACCGCTGCTCAGGGACATGGATTGACGACATCGATGGAAAAACCCCTTCTGTCAGTGGAGGAGCAGCGGCCTAGCTAGCCACGTAGACATGCTTTTAGGCTCCTAAGTCCCATAGGTGGTTACTGGTAGGCCTTAAGGCCAAACTTTACAAACTTGAGTGCTTAAAGTTAGGCACCTAAATAAAATAAGCTTGATTGCCATGGTGCTGAGCACCTGTGAAAATCAGGGCACTTTTATTCAGAAGCCCGAATACAGACTGGGACATAACCAAGGTCACACAACAAGTCAGCAATAAAATCAGAAATAAAACCCAGGAATCCTGACGCCCCGGCTCATACCACTAGGCCACACTGCTAAAGGACTCCCAGGAATGCATGCTACTATAGCCACCATATGTTACTAGCCACCATGTCTTGTGGGGTTGTGCAAGCCTGAGTCACTTCAGTATTTTAATTCCTCCTTTGTTTTGTTAACGAATCCTTTATCTCTTGCAATAATATTATTTATAATAAATAATCCCTTTCCCTTATTCTGAGGCCCTTGCATTGAGTCTCCCGTCTCCAGCTCCTTTCTCAATGCCCTGGCTCCATTGTGTTTGCTTTCAGTTGGCAGAAGCCAAGCGGGGTTGCTTTCTCACCATTGCGGTCAGCTACCCAGGCGGCTAAAAAAAAACCATGGCAAACAGAAGCAACTGAAACCGACAATTTAAAGCAAAGGTTTCCTTTAAAGAGAAGCCCTTTTCTTGAAACAGTTTATTGCTTTGCTGATTGGTATTTTTCTGGGGGGGGGGGGGGGAAATGAGCTCCCTGTTCCTAAGATATTAAGCCCTTTAAAGATGCTTTAACTAACGAAGCAAAGATTAGAGAGCCCGTATCAGATGTTTTTCCTATCAAAGCCTTTTCTTTTCTATTTTTTTTAAACATGGATGTTTTGAGTCTCCAATGGGCCGGGCTTCATTAAGGCTGTTAACATCCTAGAGCTGATGTCTCTTTGCCCAGCTCACAGTTTGGGTGGCCTGAACTAAAATCTCCCAGAGGGCCCATTACAGGTGGTAGGCAGACAGGCCTGGAGCCTAGGCCATTCCACATATCCCTGAGAGAAATGTGTTTCCCTGGCCAAAAAAGCACAATATTATATTCTTAAAACATTCCAGTCCTGTCTGGGTGTTCTCTGCATGCATTCCTGTACGTGGGATTATTATTGTAGACAATTTATAAAGTCATTCATTTCTCTGGAAGTGTATGACATGGGTTTTGGTTGAATGGGCCTAGTGCAAACTCAGAGCCATGTGGTCCTATAAAAACACAACAGTAAATAAATCAGCAGGGAGAATTTACACTTCATCCTTCTGATTGTTTTTACTCAAGGCAGCTCAGCCCCAGAGCCAGCGTGTAAAATAAATACCTGCAGCACAGAAAATGCAGCATCACAATCTAGCCTGTTGGCAGTCGAGGATAAAGAAACAAGAGAGATGTACAGGTCAAGCAGGCTTGTGAGGAGCTTGGATTTTTCCCTCCCCCTTCAGTTTTCGGTAACACATCTGAGTTTTATTATGGCATTGTCATTTCGAATGTCCCAGACACTGAAGGTTGCTTCAGGACTTCATGGTTTTAAGTACTTGATTTTTTCCCCCCGGGGGGTTATTTTGATCAGAGCTATTGAAAAGAAAAATCTTCTCCAGGCTGAAACTTGCTAAATGAAGTGTCAAGAGCGAGTTGTTCTTCTCATCTTTGAAAAACATGTGGGAAAGACAGGGTGGCCTCGGGCGCTGGCTCTCAACCTTTCCACACTACTGTGCCCCTTTCAGGAGTCCGATTTGTCTTGCGTATCCCCATGTTACACCTCACTTAAAAACTACTTGCTTACAAAATCAGACATAAAAATACAGAAGTGTCACCGCCCACTATTACTGACAAATTGCTCACTGGCTCATTTTTACCATATAATTATAAAATAAATCGATTGGAATATAAATATTGTGCTTACATTTCAGTGGATAGTGGACAGAGCAGGCAGTATAGTATAAACCAGTCATTGTCTGTATGAAATTTTAGTTTGTACTGACTTCGCTAATGCTTTTTATGTAGCCTGTTGTAAAACTAGGCAACTAGCTAGATGAGTTGATGGAGCCCCTGGAACACCTCTGCGTACCCCTGGATGAGAATCTCTAGCAGACCAGGCAGTGTCCTGGGAGCCCTTGGGTCTATACCCATCTCTGCTACTGAACTTGGAGAAGTCGCATCGCTTATATATCCTTCATCTGTAAATTGGGGCTAATGATACTGACCTGACTTTGTAAAGTGAGATCGGGGGGAAAGAGCTAAGCATTCTTACTGAGTGGTTCAATAAGACCTCCATTTAAAAACTGAAAACCAGAGAGAAACTCTTCCCTTCCATGCCAGCAGGGTGACCCTGTGAGGTAGTTCACAGGAATTGCTCCGGTATTTGTCACTTCAGTATCCGGGAATGTCACTCGACTGCAGTTTCACTCTTTAAGACGCAAAGACGAAAATAACCATTAGTACCGTTGAACTGATTTTGGAAAACTAAAGATAAAAAAACTGCGATATACTAAATTTTAAATACTGTGGAAACATCTTATACTGAAGTCAACTTTTTCTACAGCAAAATGCAATCCAAAAGCCATTATAGAATCACAGACTGTAGGTCTGGCAGGGAGCTTGGGAAGTCATCAAGTCCATCCCCCTGCAGAAAGGCAGGACCAGGTTAGTCTATATCATCCCTGACAGGTGTTTGTCCAACTTGTTCTTACAAACCTCCAAAGAAGGGGATTCCACAGCCTCCCTTGGAAGCCTTTTCCAGAACATAACTACCCTTAGTTAGAAAGTTTTTCCTAATATCTAACCTAAATCTCCCTTGCTGCAGATTAGGCCACTTACTTCTTGCCCTACCTTCAGTGGACATGGAGAACAATTGATCACTGACATCTTTATAACGGCCCTTAACATACTTGAAGACTGTTTTTAGGTCCCCCCCAACCCCCATTGTCTTTTCCCAAGACTAAACTTACCCAGTTTTTTTAACATTTCCTCATTGCTCAGGTTATCGAAAACCTTTGATCATTTTGGTTGCTCTCCTCTGGACTCTCTCTAGTTTACCCTCTTCTTTCCTGAAGTGTGGCACCCAGAATTGGACATATTACTACACCAGAGGCCTCGTGAATGCTGAGTACAACGGTTACCTCCCACGTCTTACCTACGACACTCCTGTCAATACACCCAGAATGATATTAGCCGTTTTTGTAACTGCATCATGTTGTTGACTCATATGCAATTTGTGATCCACTCTAAACCACCCCACCCCATCCTTTTCAGCAGTATGGCCACCTAATCAGTTCTTCCCCATTTTGCAGTTGTGCATTTCATTTTTCCTTCCTAAGTGAAGTACTTTGCCCTTGTCTTTATTGAATTTCATCTTGCTGATTTCAGACCAATTCTCTAATTCATCAAGTCCTTTTGAATTCCAATCCCAGCCTCCAAAGTGCTTGCAACCCCTCCCAGATTGGCCAGCCACAAATGTTATAAGCATACTCTCCACTCCATTATCCAAGCTGGTAATAAAAATACCAAAAAGTACCGGATCCAGGACTGACCCCTGTGGAATCCCATTAAATACACCCTCCCAGTTGACAGTGAGCCATTGAGAACTACTCTTTGAGAACAGTCTTTCAACCATTGCACCCACCTTATCGTAATTTCATCTTGACCACGTTTCCCCAGTTTGTTTATGAGACTGGCATGTGGGACTGGGTCAAAAGCCTACTAAAATCAAGATAGAGCACATCTACTGCTTCCCCCGCACCAATCTACTAAGCCAGTAACCCTCTCAAAGAAGGGTCACAAAAGAACAGTTACATGTATAGGCTGTCCTGGGTGACTGCCTGCGTCATGATGAGAGTCACAACTGCATGCAAAGGGAGCAGTGGGAGCCGCTCTGAAATTAAGAGTGCCACTGAGTTTCCACTATAAGCCCAATTTTGGACACCATTAATAACCCTCCAAAAAATCATAGCCTCGGAATTGGATTAGATCTCGGCCCAAGGTAGAATTTTCTCTGAAATATTTTAAGTGACTCAGAATTCGTTCTGATTTATGAGCCCCCTAAAAATAGAAGTGTTCAACTCTGTTCCAAAAACCTAACTTTTATGGCCACTTTGTGTAACGAAAGCCCCAGAAAGAGATAAAGTCTCCTTTATCGGACTCCCACAGATGTGCGGCCAAGACACGCATTGTAAGGCAATAGAAGAAGCCGGGGACTACCCTTGCACTTAAGGGGCTTTCACTGTATCTGAGGTTACTCCAAATGGATTCCATGGCACCAAACCAAACCTGTGTTTTATTGTTTAAAAAAAGCATTTGGGTTGTTTAGACCACAGGAGCTCAATGCACCTGCCGGACAATTGCTCAGCCAGACCTGCTCAGAAGGAGCTATTAGGATCTCACTGGCCAATGAATTCATGCAAATAAATAGTCCCTCCCTCGGCGCAACCTTGTTTCTCTGCTCCGTGAGTGCCTGGCGCACTCTGTAGTCTGATAGCCTAGCATAAGGGGAATCTCTGCCAGGGCCTGGACTGAGTTAATAGGATTGCCCGTTTGATTATTTGCATTGTTTGTATTTTCTTAGCAAAACAAAATCAAGCCTAACCGAAAGCTGACACTATTACAATAGGCTGGCTCCTTGCCATTGATAAATGACCGTCATCCTGGACCGTCACACCTGCCCTCTGCCCAAGCGGATGCTAAGTTCCAAAAAGTATCGTGCGTAGGGATTGATTTCCAGACAGACTGGGACCTGGCCTTTGTTTTTGCAGGGGAAATCAGGGAGAGGGGCTGGGGCTCACATCTATGCCAGTGATTCAATTGCCCGGCTACAAATTGCACCCTCAAAAGAGAGTGTCTCCACCCCTCTTTTGATAACGTGGCTCTTCACATCTCTCTCCAGCTGTCCAAGCTATGGAGAGTTGAAGCCAAATATTTGGACCCAATCCTGAAGTCCTTACACTGGCCAAATTTCTGTGCTCTTCCCTAGTAGGAAACGAGTGCAAAATGCAGGACTTGGCGACTAATCAATCGAATAACGGCACTTCTAAAGCTATAGCCAACCTCTCTGATGTCTTTTCAAGTGGTATATTCCATAGCTCTTTTTGTGGCAGCAACGGGATTTTGTGCGGGAAATAGGCCCTCCCTGCTCCCTTGATCTCTATTTGGATTGCCAAGGAGCTGTGTTGGGAAGCTGCACACAGTGGCGGTCTCTCGGGAAAGGCATTTCTTGAATTTAAAAAAAAAAAGGCATAGTTTACAGACAGATGTCAATTGACAGTTTAGCTCAGGGGAGGGAAGAGAATGCCGGATCTCCTCCATCGTCACAGCGCTGGGTCTTTGGGTAACAACTTGTTTATTTAACAAGCTCCATTACTAAACTAGACCTTGCATTTCCAGTGGAAGCTAAACCCCTGAGCTGCCATGTGTATGGTTTGATCATGTTTAAAGACAGAATTAGTTAAGAATGTTTGCACCTACCGAAGTGTGGGGTGAGGAGAGGAGATTGCCAAAAACTTTTGGGGTGTGCAGGGCATTGATTCAACCCATTATAAACTCCTGTTTTTGTCTCATTTGCAAAATTGGGCAGTCTGAGGTTGTAACATGGTTCAAGAACGCATTGGAGGTCCCATCTACTCCAGACAATGACACTATACCATCACCAGGTCCGCACCGTGGTTCAGGTTATACTGTGCAGGGGGTCCCCAGATCCAGCCAGATGAAACTTCCCCGTTAAATTTGGTTGGCTGGTCAGTAAGGGTTTGATCCTTAAGGTGCTGAGCACTGGCCCCAGAGCAGCAGAACACTCGAGCATCTGCTTAATTGATGCACTTACATAGTCCCATGAACCTCACTGATACTACTCAAGCATAAGAGCTTTGCTGGACTGGGGCCAGAATGCTCAGCCCCTTGCAGTACTGAACCCTAAATAAAAGTCAGAGCCCTACAAATGCAAATGAAGCTGCTCTTTGGTACCTACGGTCCCAATATATTCACTCCCCAGCGAAAGTAAATAATCATTAATACTTACGTTATAACGCCTTTCCTCGCCAAGGAGCTCAAGCACTTTACAACCCAGTTACAGGAATTCTTTCACCCACCACTGAAAGGCAGCCGCCTCTGAACTGGAACATGGCAGCTGTTTGATAGCCCACAGTTTCAGACAGGAAGAGAAAAGCATCTTTCCCAGTTGAAACTGTCAGGGCAATTTGAGCAGGTGAAATGTCATCACTCAGATTTGAATTTGGCCTTGCGACTGGGTCAAGCTCTCCTACTTTTGAAACAAATGCCATTGGATCATTAATAATAACAATAATCAATAATAAACTCGATCTAATTGTATCATAATGACAGTTACTTTATTCAGGGTTGCTGTGAAGCTTCATTCACGAACGTGTGGAAAGTGCTTTGATACCTTTGGAAGGAATGTGCTGTATCACCACTGCACATGACTATTATTAATCCTAATGACGTATTATTACTGATATTCCTCATCATTTGCAGTGATATAGCACATTCCTTCCAAAGGTATCAAAGCACTTTCCACACACTCATAAATGAAGTTTCACACCACCCATGAGTTCGATAACTATTAGCTCCCCCCTTTTTTTTTTTCATGGACAAGGAAACTGAGGCACTGAGCAGAAGTGCCCAGGAAGTCTCTGGGAGGGAAAGGAATAGAATCCTGACACGGTCCTTGGCCATTGGTTCATTGCAGTTGAATCCTGAACCAGTTTTGCTTTTGTGATACGCTGAGATCCTAGCTCAGCGAAACATGCCACAAGTCAGCAGTTTCCTCCCTCCTTTGCAGCAGGCCTTTGAAGCAAAGCCCCTCCCTAACCTGAGAAATGTCGAGAACAAAGCCATTGGGTCATAGGTGTGTTTGCCAGGGCAGCTGAGCATGTGCGCGATTTTTTGCAAGCTACCACCCAGGTAGATGATGGGCTGGGCTGGAATATGAGAGGTTGTCTCCCTCCCCTCGCTTTCATACTAGGATGAAAAACGCCGTGCGACTGGCCCATAACATGATATGACTTTAGAGTAGGGGGGTTGTTTTTATAAAGTCCTCCAGAGCGTGCTGTAAACAGAGCATTGATCTAACTTGAGCAGTTCCACCACTAGATAAAAGTGCATGTGTGTCTGTTAAAGACAGAGAGCTCTGGGGAGGGGGAGGGAGAGGGGAGGATTAGAGTGTTATCGAAAAGGATGGAAAATAAGAGGCTATTTAATATAAATAGGCCTGTGCATTCTTCAGGCAGTCAAAGCACTTGAGATTTAGGATCAATGGCACAAATGTGCTGTGGGGACTGCACTGATAATTCAATACAAGGGAGGGACCCCGACAAATATTTGTTTATATGAGGACTTTCAGAAATGGACTTAAACTTCTGCCATATCACCCTTTTGCATCTTTTCTACCAAGACTAGAGAGGAAATCAGAGAGGAGTGGAGGTATGTAGGTGTTAGGGGGAAGGGAACACATGCCCTGTTCAGGCCAGGGGGGTTGTCTTCTGCAGCCGTATCTCCATTTTCAGAGTGGCTTGGGATTTAACGCCATAATTTCAGTTCACTAAAAAATAATCCCCATGCAGCTCTTGACGCAATGAGTGTTGACTCAAGGTTACTTAATGAACTCAGGCACTAAGGTTTGAGTCTGCCCCACTGATTTCATTATTTCAGTGGGAGTACCCAGGATTAATGCAGACTCTGGCCCTGTAAAAGTACCAGAGCAGGGTCTCCTTTTACCACTGGCCGTGTAAACAAGAGGATATAGAATAGGGCCTTTTTGTTACGCATTGTAGTGGCGTTTGAGTTTAGCTTCCCCCAGCTTTTCAGAAAAATATAGACAGATACTGTAAATAAAGGGACTCCTGTCCAAACCGCGAAGCCCAATTCTCCCCGGTACGCCCCCCACTTTCCTTTGCAGGAGGAGATTGTGTAATGCAAATAAAAGGAAATTAACTCTGCAGATCTAATTTACCAAAATGCCTGCTTAACTCCCATTGACTTTGATTGACTGGGAAACCCAATGGGAGTTGGGCCCCTAGCTGCCGGCCGTGCCTTTGATAGATTCCCCCTAAATCGCTGAGCGTCACTGTTGCTTCTGAGGCATTTTTCAGACTGATGATTCGAGCCCCAGTGCTTTCAAGGGCTGCATTCTATCTGTGGTACTTTCATCAGCTTGTAAACCACCCCCCTTCGCTGGCTTTTGTGTACCCTGGGGCTCAAGTTTTGGTCCATTAAAGTCAATGGTAAAACACCCACTGACTTCAATGGGACCAGGAATTCACCGTGGGTCTTTAAATAATAGTGTAAAAACAGGCCTGGTGTTTCTGTTCATGCTCCCCAATCCAAACAGTGCAAGGGAAGCTTTGCAGGCAAACGACTGCCGACTTTCAGATTGTGCTAGGAGCATCTGCCAGGCTGGTCTGCACTGTCTGAACTCAGTGCTAGAGCTGAACTGCCAAAAAACACAGGGACTATGATGTAATGTGTGGAGGCTGGATCAACCATTGGATGACATGCCAGAATAACAGAGAATGGAGTAGCAGAAGCAGCTCCAGGTTTCTTCGGCCAACTTGAGCTGGAAAAGGTTCTTGGGGTAGAATTCATTGCACAGATATCAGTGCTCTGCGCTGCCGCACTGGAAAGCTGTGTTTGATTTCTCTTCTCGGGAATCCCAGGGGCTGGGAGCAATTTGTTCAGCCTCTGGTTGGAGTGCGAAGCTCCTACACTGCTCTGCACCCAGAACTCTGGCCAAGGGAAAGAGCAGCACTGATGATCTAGTCCTCCCCAGCTCTCCCTGACCAATGACTATAACTCCACTGCAGGGCTTTGAGGCAGGAAAGGGGGAATTAAAACAATGTTAGAGGAAAGATGCAGCCTCAGCTGGGAATGAGGAGGAAAATGTATCATATGAAACTGGACAGGAGACATGAAGTTACTTGACCTTGCAAAGGGGTTTAATGGTCTCATCCAAATGGCATAGCCAGAAGTGGAAACTGCATTCCCTGTGGGTAGAGCAAGGAGATGAGAAATATGTACAGCACCTAGCACAGAGGTTCTCAAACTGAGGGTCGGGACCCCTCAGGGGTCACGAGGTTATTACATGGGCGGGGGTCACGAGCTGCCAGCCTCCACCCCAAATTCCACTTTGCCTTCAGCATTTATAATGGTGTTAAATATATAAAAAAGTGTTTTTTATTTATTAAGGGAGTCGCACTCAGAGGCTCCCTAGGTGAAAGGGGTCACCAGGACTAAAGTTTGAGAACCACCAGCCTAGCACAATAAGGTCTTGGTCCATGACTGGGGCTCCTAGGTGCTATAGTGTATGAATAAATAATAATATAATAATCCACATATGTATCAAGTAGCAGAGGGGGAGCTGTGTTAGTCTGGATCTGTAAAAGCAGCAAAGAGTCCTGTGGCACCTTATAGACTAACAGACGTATTGGAGCATGAGCTTTCGTGGGTGAATACCCACTTCGTTGGATGCATGTAGTGGGTAGTCTCCCACGAAAGCTCATGCTCCAATACGTCTGTTTGTCTATAAGGTGCCACAGGACTCTTTGCCACATATGTATGTATTCTACAGGGTAAATTTTGCCTTCCATCACCCCAGTGAAGTCAGTGGGTAACCAAAGGCAGAATGCATCCCTGCATTAGAGCTGGTTGAAAAACTAGATCTAATTATTGAAGAAATGATCATGAAAATTCAAAATTTAGCCCCCAAAATTATTGAAAGTACTTGGCCAGTTATGGAGCTGCTCCAAAATGAGATAAAATTTTCCCCAAAACTTTTGTCTAAAATGCTGAGCATTGTGTTCGTTAACATTCGCAATTGGATACAAAAATATTGAAGTTGTGAATTTCAATTTCTTTTAAAACATATGGTGACTTTTGTCACTGTGTCCGCCAGCTAATGCTTCTCTTCATTCCAGCCAACTGAAGAGCCGCAGGGATATTTGCTACTCAACCTAGCAGAGAGGAACTGGTTCATTCACTTCTAGTGCAGCTACAAATGAAACTTTTTAGCAGGGTCCATCCTATGCTCACCATAACAGAGCAAAAACAGACACTTGCGAAGCTCCCACAAATGCTGGGTGAGAACAAATGGAAATCTGGAGTCCCCGGGGATTGCCCCGTCCTCCTAAAGCAGGTTTTCCCTCTGCTCTGTCTGCAACCGCTGGCAAATCTAGACCCTCGAAAACACTGCAAAACCTTCCTCTTTGAAAAAGCTTTTCCATCATAAGAATGACATTCACAACATTGCCCTTCTGTCCTTAAACCCAACACTGACACCCCCGGCTACCTCATCACCCAACAAAAAGAGGAAATTAATCAAATAAACAAACAAAAACCCCACCCAAAGGAGAGTTTTTCGACCCCAAAAAGGGAGAAGTGACAGAGACTCCATGAGGTTCCACTAGGGAACTTTTCTACTATTGATTTTACGTGGAAGCTGCTCAGTAACAACAGTGATGGGTTGAAGGCTGGCTGGCTGGATGGGGAGTGAGGGAGTGAATACAGGACCCTGCTCTGCAATATCTACCTCTTCACAACCCACAAGTAAGGGCCGGTGAAAACTGCGCATTTTTTGAAAATTGACAGCAGCATCGCAGATGAAGTGTCCAATTCCATGGAATATGCATGGCTGCTGAGCCCCCCTCCCCAAACTGCTGCGATTTTTCCAACACCGGGCGACGGAAATGGCCATCCACGTGTGCTGGTCTCGTGCTCAGCATGGCTCATGGCGCGTGGGAGCATTATGCTGCGGCAGCCGTGTGCGGGGAGCGGCTGGGTTTAGCCCGTGCTGCTGCTCCTTGGAATATGCACGACGAGCTGCACCAGCACGTGTGGACGTCAGCGTCCGTCTCCCTGCCGAGGCCGCGGGTGCTTGTGTTCCAAGAGACGGCAGCGCTGGCTACTGTGCCTCACATAAAACCTGCTGCTGGGTCCACCCCCTCCAGCCCTCTGCTCTGACGTGACACTGCTGTGCTCCAAGCCATCCCGAGCACAAGAGTGACATGCACGGAGACCTGCTTCCACCTCCCCACTGTTGAAAAAATCACACTATTGGGCTCAGTTCATAATTTCCATGCAGTCCGTGAAATCGCGGTTTTCACCAGGCCGGACCCACAAGTTCCTCCAATACGGCATTCAGTCCTTGTGCTCACCCAGCTCACTCTCACGGCACACACTTGCGATACATACCAGCTACGCATCTATACGACGCACAGACTTACATGTCACATCTCTGGGTACAGTTTGGATACACCAATTTAAAGCAAGGGATCTAGGAATACACTGCAATATTATTTAATCACATGCAAGATTGAGAACCAGGCTACCTGTTCTGTTCATTCCCTCTGAAGCACCTGGCATTGGCCACTGTCAGAAGACAGGATACTGGGCTAGATGGACCTTTGGTCTGACCCAGTGTGGCCGTTCTAATGCTTATGTACATATGACAAATCACCAGAAGTGATGGCCAGCATTAGCTTATTCATGGTCTATTCCATGTGGTTAACATGCTTAGGGGGTCAATGCAGGGTTTAGTGCATCTTAGCAGGAAAGGCCAGGGAAACAGGGACTGGGCTTCTCTGCTCCAGACACTCTGTTCTTTCTATGGCTCATCTGTCATGTTCTATCAGAATAACCCTAGTATCTGAGCCTCTCTCCCTCCTGCCATCTACCCCCCACCCTCTCTTGAGAGGCAGACAAGTTGGGCCAGGGAGTCTTGATTTTCTATTTTAATTCAATAAACTAAAAATTCCACGTGTAATAAATAAATGGTGGTTCTAGTGATCAGTCCAAAGCATGATGGGCTAACATTTGCCCTCAGTGACCTCTGTGAGCGCTAAGGGCAGAACTTAGCTTTTGATGGCATCATTAATCGCACCTAGAACGGACACTTGAGCTTACGTACAGTGGTGACCTGGGTAGAACCTGTGCCATGCCTGGGCTGCATGCGAGACACTCATCAAGGAAGTGGATTTCCCAGCAACAGGAACTGGAGCTGACGTGTAGGTCAGCAAGTTCACTCCGAAGCCAAAGATACATGTATTTGAAGTGCGGTGCCATCTCATGGAGAACATGGCCGGTGTGTTCTTACAGAACTCTCTCTGAGCCTGTTGGCTTTGTCATGGTGGATCCACTATTGCTGGGCTAAGAGTGAAACACATATTCATGCCTCAGAAAAGCTTGCCTGTTATGGGGCAATAAGCAGCGTTATTCGCTGCTACAGGAACCGCTACTCTGTGGCTTTTCAAACCATAGAACAACACGGGCATCAATAATACCTAACGTTGGAGTGCAAGTCCGGTCACTGCATAGGAAACCCAATAAAAATGTAGGAAATGCATATTTTCCTTGGAAGAAACTTCTTAATTGTTGAAAATACTGGTTGTTAAAGTTACTTTATATTTGAATCTGCCTCTGTTTAGCCAAGGTACGTTTTATGCATGGTTTCAAGAAGACTAAAATGATCATAGTATCCAGCCACTTGGTTTAAACCTTGCTATTCCCAAGGCCCTGATGTAATCTTGGATATTTTGGACTCCACTCCCAACATAAGTAACAAAAACAAAAATGTGGGACAGAAATGTGATGTTAACTTTAAGCCAATCTAAAGTTTAGGCTCATAAACAGCATAATTGTTATTTATATTTGACTAACTCCCATTTCAGTGACATTGAAAAGTTTACATTGTGTATTCTCAAAGCTCGTAATTTCAGGTTGGCCACAATATGCCTATGCTAAAGAAAGCAAACAGAAAATGGAAAATGCAGGCTCCAATAACACAAAGAGTCAGAATACTTCAGCCCTGGCTGCGAAGATTATGTTTGCTCCCTGAAGTCTCAAGTTAATCCTGCTCACTCTATTAGTTGTTACTCTGGCAAGGTACCATTGGGTAACACTGTTTATTGGGTTAAATCACTGCATGAACAGCTATTGTTCAACCATTGTTCTGGCTGCCTTGGATTTTCCATTATGCTGCATTAAATCTGTTTCCCTTTCATACACTCTCCTAACACGTCTTGTGCTACCTTTTCTCCTCTTTTAACTATTTTCAGTGTAGCCTTGACCTGTCAAATAGCAAATGCTTGAGGCTGCTTGATGGGTTATGCCCTTCGGAAGCTCTTCCCTCCTGTGACAAGGACTTGGGGAGTTGTTCAGAAGGGGGGGATTACAAGAGCCCTCTAATAGAACTCCACCCAAGTGGCCTTATGGGAAAGGTGCCTTTTCGTAGCGAGAAGGTAGAAATTTCAAAAGCGCCCGAGTCTCATTTTCAAAGTGACACTTAGGAGCTTAAATCTCATTGACTTTGCAATAGACTTGGAGCAAAAGTGCCTAAGTGACTTAGTAGCTTACGGGTACGTCTTCACTGCAGAATAGCTGAGGTGACTGACTGGGCACCCCGGTTGGCCTGGCCTGGGTATGAGCATCCCCACTGCAAAGGCCTACCAAGTCCTCACTGTTGCTGCACTCGCCCATGTGTGTCTGGGGGCTGAGATGGTCTAGGATTCTTCCTCAGCCGATAGTGTCAGTTGTGGGAGAATGTGTCTGGCCTTTGGGAGCGGAAGGGAATTGTGGGAACACACCGGAGAGCTATCAGCACGCAAGTGATTTAGCTTGTGTCTCACTGCAAAATGGTTGGGTTCCAACCCAGGCCGAAGTGGAGCATGGGCTCTAAACGGTCTCCTAGCTGGGTAATCGAGCTTGGGCCAAACCCAGGTCAAATATTTTGGTGTGTGGATGCCGAGAGGGGGTTGGACTAAAATTCCAGGTTCGCGTTGCAGTGAAGTGACTCGGGGTCAGAGTAACAAAAGTATCTGGTGCCTAATGGTGCAGTAGGTGCCTAGAGGAACTGACAAAAGTGTCTGAAGTCCATTGGCCTACCTACTAATCTGCTTAGGCCTTGTTTGTAAACCTCCCTAGGTCCCATCTGCATCTCAAGACACCTGCACCCCTTTGTAAATCGACACGTAGGAGTCTCTACGTGCCTAAAACCCTTTTGAAAATGGGGTTCAGTCTCCTAAAGGCACATCTGCGAATGTTACCCAGAGTGTGGAATAGGCAGAAGGTCAGGCCCTCAGATGGGGTAAATCAATGGCTTCAATGGAGCTATGTTGATTTACACCAGCTACGGACCTGGCTCAGCCTACAAAATATACCAAGAAGAGAGGTAATGGGCTTGTTATTGTCCGTGCGATAAAACAATCTGTGATTCACGGGCAGCGCAGCTAAAATATGTTCCTTTATCACATTTCCAATCTAGACACACTACAGGAGCCTGCCAATGTACCAGAGGCCTAGACGTGCCCTAAAAACAAATTCTCCTCAAACCGCCTGCAACCAGCCCCCCCTCCCCTGCCTTGATGAGGCTTTGAATAACCATCTGTGGCGGCTGAGCTGTTAATGGGGAAATCAGTCAGGCTCAGATTCACTGCAGCCTGACTCACATTTCCATCAACAGATGCATTCTGCTGCTAAGTCCCCGAGCATCAGGCAGATTTTGTGTGTGCTGCTGCTCGGCTCACACATAGCAGAGCGATGCCACACAGGGGTGCTAAAACTTCTCGTATAATGCATCGTTTTGCAAACCCCATTGTTCAGTCGGAGTGTTCTTGTGCATTTCGAGGGCTGATCCAACGCGAGTCAGAGCTGTCTGCACGGGGCCAGTGGGACCTTTCACAGCAATGTCATTCCCATATCTTTCACGTATTTCCCTTAAACATCTTTCTGCGCCATCTCCGCAGCCTGGCCTCTCTGACGTTCCCTAGCACACAAAACACCAAGAGCTCATTTTTGCAGTTAAAAAAAGAAACTCACGCAGCTTCCAACCTGGCTTTTCACAAAACAGCCAAACCCTAGCGGGCCAAAGATCAGTACAGGGCAGGAGACGGGGCACTAAAAGTCACCAAGGCGGCTTTCTGAATAAAGGTAGATCTTCCACAATCCCTTAAAGGGACTCGGTCAAAGCCAAATAGGGCAAGGAAAGGTTTTGTCCAGCCTTAAAGGGTTAATAATCAAACAGGAAATGTCCTCTAGATTGTAAATATCGCTAGGTATAATATTAGACTAGATTTAAAAGATTCCATGACTACAAAATGTTTTAAATTGAGCCATTCTTTTGCAGATGGCTCAATCTGTCTCACGCAATAAGCTCATGTCAACCTTAACTACAGTGGTGCTACCCCTCCACTGTCTGTCTCTGTCTAGGAACTTCTATGGCCCTTATCACTATAGCATCTGAGCACCTCACAGTCATTAATGGATTTTATCCTCCCATCACTTTGTGCTCTTCCTGGCCCTTACTTTCTTCTCATTGCTAAGTGCTGTTCACCAAGATGAACCTGTTGCTGCAAATGGACCTTGACAACAGCGACACAGAATATAAATGTACGAAGAGGCATAATGCACAAACCCGCAGGAACTAAACTCGCTGATTTGCAAAAGGAGACAAAATAGGGAGGGAGCAAACGGTTATTTTTAAGCTGCTTACGCAGCAATGCAAACAATGGAGATTTTTTAAAATCCTAGACAAGTAGCAATAAATAAAACTCAAAACACAACTACTTGCCCGGGGATCTGAATGTCCCAGGAGATTTGTAGTGAGCTCTGGAGCCTTTCACCTCTTGGGCTCTAGTTCAAATATCAAATCCAGCCCCGCTCAGTAGCTACCATGCAATCGATGGCTGTTCAGTAGCCTGAATGAAATGAGTAGGTGGTCTCCATTTAGCGCCTGGAAGCACAGACTTTAAAAAAAGATTCTTATGGTGCAAAAACAGCTGTACAGCTATCTATCAATCTATTCATGGTGTCCACCACCCAAGTGTCTGAATGTACCAATTCTGAGATCTGATATAATTCCATTAGTTCCCAATTCAGCAAAGCATGTGTTTAAGTGTTCTGCTAAATCAGGGCTTTAGTAACTCTTAGGGCTGTTGATTAATCGCAGTTAACTCACGCGATTAACAAAAAAAAAATTGTGATTAATTGCACTGTTAAACAATAGACTACCAATTGAAATTTATTAATTAATTTTTGGATGTTTTTCTGCTAGGGCTGTCAAGTGATTAAAAAAATTAATCATCATTAATCGCATTGTTAAATAATAATAGAATACCATTTATTTAAATATTCGTGGGTGTTTTCTACATTTTCAAACATATTGATTTCAGTTACCACACAGAATACAAAGTGTACAGTGCTCATTTTATATTATTATTTTATTACAAATATCTGCACTGTAAAAACCAAAAGAAATAGTATTTTTCAATTCACCTCATACAAATAATGTAGTGCGATTTCTTTATCATGAAAGTTGAACTGACAAATGTAGAATTATGTACAACAAAAATAACTGCACTCAAAAATAAAATGATGTAAAACTGTAGCGCCTACAGGTCCACTCAGCCCTACTTCTTCTTCAGCCAATTTCTCCGACAAACAAGTTTGTTCAGATTTTCAGGAGATATTGCTGCCCACTTCTCATTTACAATGTCACTTGAAAGTGAGAACAGGTGTTTGCATGGCACTGTTGTAGCCGGCATCGCAAGACATTTACGTGCCAGATGCATTAAAGATTCTTATATCCCTTCACGCTTCGACCACCCTTCCAGAGGACATGCGTCCATGCTGATGACGGGTTCTGCTCAATAACGATCCAAAGCAGTGCGGAGCGACACATGTTTATTTTCATCATCTGAGTCCGATGCCACCAGCAGAAGGTTGATTATTTTATTTTTTTTGGTGTTTCAGTTCTGTCATTTCCGCATCAGAGTGTTGCTCTTTTAAGACTTCTGAAAGCATGCTCCACCTCTAATCCCTCTCAGATTTTGGAAGACACTTCAGATTCTTAAACCTCTGGAATGGTGGTTGAAGATGAA
This sequence comes from Mauremys reevesii, assembly GCF_016161935.1. Lineage (NCBI taxonomy): Eukaryota > Metazoa > Chordata > Testudines > Geoemydidae > Mauremys > Mauremys reevesii. Next base: position 16,571,509 of record NC_052640.1, on the reverse strand, counting down.
GGAACATAGGACTCTTTAGCACATCTGGCACATAAATATCTTGTGACGCCGGCTACAACAGTGCCATGCAAATGCCTGTTCTCACTTTCAGGTGACATTATAAACAAGAAGTGGGCAGCATTATCTCCTAATTATAACTACATTTGTTTGTCTGAGCCATTGGCTGAAGTAGGGCTGAGTGGACCTGTAGGCTCTAAAATTTTACATTGTTTTAGTTTTCAATGCAGTTATTTTTTGTTCATAATTCGGCATTTGTAAGTTCAACTTTCAGGATAAAGAGCTTGCACTACGGTATTTGTATGAGGTGAATGGAAAAATACTATTTCTTTTGTTTTTTACAGTGCAAATATTTGTAATAAAAAATAAATATAAAGCGAGCGTTGTACACTTTGTATTCTGTGTTGTAATTGAAAGCAATATATTTGAAAATGTAGAAAACATCCAAAAATATTTAAATAAATGATATTCCATTATTATTTAACAAAGCGATGAATCACGTGATTAATCACGATTAATTTTTTTAATCGTGATTAATTTTTTTAATCGCTTGACAGCCCTAGTTACTATATGTAGTGCTTGATCCTGCAAACAGTCACATGTTAACTTTACATTCCCTTTGGGACTATTCACAGTGTGTAAAGTTAAGCATGTGTGTAATTCTTTTCAGGATCAGGGCCTCAGTGTCTGGCAAGGTCTTTGCAGAGTTAGTGCTCTCCATAAGGGCAATGCATTCTTATCTATTATTTTCAAATGCTGGAAAACAAAGTATGCTGGGACGAGGTCTGGTCCATTTCATTCCAGACCAAACGTTACAGCTGAATACCAAGGCCCTGAAGGGTGGGGATTTACGTTAAAACAGCAGTAGAACAGGATGTGGAGGTACAACGCATTATCTTTCTTACCACACAGACTGTTACATCTTAGTAGCGATGGGCCTGTACTGGAACCTGGACGAAGTTTGGCTACGGATCAAAACTTCCTGGCTCAGGCTCATCTTTAATTTTCAGTGAACGTTGTGTTTGCCGTCTCTGCCACGTATTGTGTTGCTCAGCAACAGCTGCTGTGGTCTGAGCCACAAGTAGCTGAATTCAGCGTATGGAGCGGGTTGGTTCTGGGGATGGGTGATTCAGCCCTGGAATCTAGAGAGAGTTCAAGCTTCGGGTTTTTTTAAGGGCTCGGTGGGGCCTTGCAGGCGAAGGCTCTTGTGCAGGGTGCAGATCGGCAATGCCTGAGGGCGAGCTCCGGGCGGCGCTGTGCTTCGGCTGCAAGAAGGGGAACGCACCCACAGCTGCGCCCCTTGGAAGAGCAGCAGCGAGTGGGCTCCCCCTCTGTACTGATGAGATAGTGCCGCTTCCCTCCTGCCCCTATTCAGGCCTTGTGCTTAGGGCAGGCCTTGCTCTCAGGGAAGCAACTGTGCCTGGCTGTGCTCTGTGCACCCTGCGTCCCCTGGTGGTGCGGCCAGGATGCTTCCCTTCCCTGCTCCTTGCCAAGCCCCAGCCATCCTTGAGGCGTCCAGTCCGTTTCCAGCCCAGCCCGCTCAGCTGGATGGAGTATTCATCTGCTCTTCCTGTCTTTGAACGACTGCCTGGGCCTGATGGACACGCTGGGCTCAGGTTTACACTTTTGCAAAGTGCTTTGGGGGTCCCTTGGGGCAGAAGGTGCTGTATAAATATCAGATATTGTTACTGTAGGCTCCTACTATTAATAGCCACCGCAGGGAAACAATGGGAGCATGCAAACAGCTCTGTTCACCAAATGCCAACCCGCCGCTCCTCCCTGGGATCGCGAGAGATTCCCAGAAAGAGATCTATTTGGGGAAACGTAACATTTGCAAATATGCCTGTTGAGAGAGATGAAGTCCTGTAGGAATATCGGGAGGCCAATTCTGCCCTTGGATACCTTTTGGCTCTGAACCAGGCTCCACTGTCTTGTGTAGTTCTCTGTATCTGTGCAAAAGTGGCTGTAAAATGCTGCCACATCAGAACTCTCCACTCACTCATCCCAGTGGTAACATTTGACGCCCACATGGCATCCGCTGTGCACTGCTGCAGATGGCCGCACAAGGTGCCAGACACTGGGGACTCAGGTCATGTGTTTTCCACTTTCATTGGCATCAGAGGGTGTTACACATCTTGAAGGAAAGAGGGCAGTGGCCTGGGTCTGAGGAGCTCTGGGTTCGATTCTTGCCACAAGCTTCCAGGAAGTTGCCAACTCCTGCACTTGTGGTGTTTTTTCTTAAAGCTCCAGCTCCTGGAGTCATGTGACTCTGTAAGACTCTCCACTTTTTTTTTTAAAGTAATTTTTAGCCTTCTGTGTTGGGGAGGAAAGGTTGAAACTGTGAGCTCAGCACAGCCTAAAAGTTCAAAAGCCAGAGAGCAAATACAAGGAACCCCTTGTACATTTACAATCTTTAACATTTTATTCTTTTAAGCTAGTCTCATGATGTTTCAGGGCCCAACTCATAATTTTTGAATGCTTGGGACTGGCAATGGGCTTGGCCAAGTTATTTAAGCTCCCTGATTGATACCAGGGCCCCACAGTGCTAGGTGCTGTACATACACATAGTAACCATAGCCCCTACCCCAAAAAGCTCTTACATTTTAAATAGACAGGACAAAGGGCTGGAGACGGGAAACGTTATTATCCCATTGTACAGATGAGGAACTGAGGCACACAGAGTGTAAATGACTTGCCTGAGCTCCCACAGGAACACAGATCCCCTACGTTTCAATCCAGTGCCTTCACTACCGGTCCATTCTTCCAAGCAGTGATGAGATGACGAAACAGAAAATCATGATTAGGCTTGAAAGAGTCAATGAGCTCGTTAACAGTGACTCTTGGGGGAGCTGTAGATGCTCTGTGCCTTTGAGGGTCAGACCACGTCACCTTAGGTGTCTTAGTGTTTATGTAGGAGCCTAGCTGTAGAGACTCATGCCTGAGAATGTTGGCCAATGCATCTATGGCTGGTGACGTTCACCATCAAGGATCCCAAGCTGATACACAAACTACACCCAGGGACCACTTGCTCTGCCACTGAAATACTGGCACCAGGGGGGTGGGATGCGGCAATTGGTCACCAGCGCATGGCAGCATTAAGCAATAGCTTAGGGGAGCCAGGGAAGAATACGGTATCCACTTGAAACAGGAGAAGGACTTTACATAGGCAGAATGTAATTACCCAAGTTGGAATTTGACCACGGCACTGAGGTTAACCCCACTCGGCATCCCAGAAACATCATGGGATCTTTAATGAGCACAAGTGGTCAGAAGTAGAGCTACCCAAGCAGGGCAAATAATGATTTGCTAGCTGGTCATTGTGGGGTTTTAAATGAATACATTTTGCCCCTGTTCATGTTCCGTTTTTGTTTGATTTCTGGGACTAGCCTAGTGAGCACGTTTTCAGGAGTGTTTGCTGGAGTAGTAAGTTGTAAGCACGCGCGGCAGAATATTCATCGACAGCAGATTTCCAATGCAGCATCACAACTACGGCTCAGGACTGATTCAAGGGGAAAATGTTCCCCCTGCGGAACTAGTCGCACGTTTCTGCAGCGTGTAGGTGCTCCTGAGGGGTTCTCCAGCCACCTGCCACCTGGACCTCAGCATGTTTAGTGGCTGAGCTCAGCGAGGATCAAAGAACAAGGCGGTGTGTCAGCCTAATACGCTAGCAAATCACTCTATGGAGTTGCCATTTGCTGCTGTTTAATCATCAAGTAGAAACTAAATAGAACTATATTGGTACCAGGAAGTGTCAGTGGGACAAATCAGTTTGGCTAGCCCTTTATCTTGCCACTGGCAGTGGACTATCCCTCATGTTTCAGTGGACCCCAAAACAGCCCAGAGTGCACCTAATCGATCACGTGGGGCTGTATCCCAGACGTAAAAATAATTCCCTCCTGGCCGTCGCCGGCAATCAGCTTGTGAGGTTCGTTACCCCATGGAACTTGGAGTGAACATTTGTAATGTTCATACAGACACCTAGGGTCAGGGCCTTTATGGTTATTTTCATGGAGGCCAGAAAGGCCACGCCAGCGAGGGACTTCGCCTGTGCAAAAGCTCCATCTACCCTTTCTACTCCGGAAAGGAAAGAGTGAAAGACAAGATCCTGATCCTGATCGAGTCAGAGGTCTTCAGGCCAGAAGGAACCACTGTGATCATCTGCATTTCTGTTGTTCTGGCTTGAGACCTGAAAAGCATTCACGCACCTCCCCTTTCATTTCCCTTTCTGGAGAAAACCCATGCTGCCTCACTCCTCAGCAGAAAACTGCTAGCAAATAGCAGCATCTAAGATCTCTAAAACTGACCTGTTCATTTGCAATGAAAATGGGATTTCTAGGCGAAACGGCACTGGGGACTCAGGCAGTACCAGAGAGCGAAGTGCCAGGCCGTAGCCGTGCAGCAAAAGGAAGCTGGCAGACATTTCCAAACGACAGTGATTCAAATCTGCAGGGCCAGATCCTGGAGCCCTTCCTGAGCGAGGTTTCACTTTGGCCTTACGCAGGCGAAGCTGCCAGGCCCTTCCCGTTGTCTGAGCATGGATTGGAGGCTGTAGCGTGTGTGAAAGGGCCGCCCCCCCGGTGAAGAATGAGAGGGAGGATGTGAGGAATATTCCTCTGAGTAGCTGCAGTTGTGGGGCTCCTGAGAAGCCGGGGGAGTCTCTTTACAACGCAGCACCTTTGTGAAGGGGGGTGAGGGGAGGCTGTGTAGACCAGGGGTTCTCCAACTTCACTGCCCCGCAACCCCCTTCTGACAACAAAAATTACTACACGACCCCAGGATCGAAGCCTGAGCCTGCCCACGCCCAGCTGCCCAGAGTGGGGGAGGGCAATGCCCAAGCCCCACCACGCTGGGCGGGAGGGGGCCCCCCTAGGCGGGAGATCTGTAACCCTGGGCCCTGCCACCCAGGGCTGAAGCTCTTGGGCTTCGGCTTTGGCCCCGGACAGTGGGGATTGGGATTGGGCTTCAGGCCCCGGCCCCAGCAAGTCTAACACCAGCTCTGGAGACCCAGTTAAAATGGGGTTGTGACCCACTTTGAGGTCCCGGCCCACAGTTTGAGAACTGCTGGTGTAGACAAATCCAATACTTAACTCTGCTCTGCACGGGGGGGAGGGCAGGAGGGTCTGCTGATTTCAAGCTGGGGGTCAGCCCCCGCCCCCCTCTGTGCAAATCACAGCTGGGCAGGGTGACACAAGGGGTTTGCACCGCTGCCGGGACCCCAAGGGCTGGAATCCCCAGTGCCGAAAAGGCCTTGGATGCCAATGGGAGCAATTCTCAGCGATTCCTTTTGGGAAACCCTCACTAAACCGGATCCCTTGGCCAGGAGAGACACAGAACGACACATTCGTGCCGCCCAGAGATAAGTGCGTTTAAAAAAAAGGAAAGAAAAGAGACTGGAACGCCCCACGCAGGGCACGTCTGATTCCTGTTCCCTTTGGCGCATGACAAACCCTGCTTGGGATCTAGCCAGGTTCACCAGGGAAAATGATATGGCGTTTTTTTCACATTGTTCCTGATGGCTGGGCATTTCCTGAGCTTTCCCAGCATCGCGTGGAAGGGAAGAGAAAGGAAAACGGAATCTTTTTTCATTTTCCTTCCTTTTGCAATTTCTCTGTGATCACAAAAAGCCATATTGTGGCTAATTTTCCTGCCTCCATTCTCATGTACATTTCGCAAGGGGACAGGAATTCCTCTATGAGGGCCATTGGCTCTTCTGATCCTTCCCACTATTGGTCAGGAGCTTAGCAAATGACCAACTTATCAATTTCCTGCACTCAGGATCTCTCAGTTCAGCAGGCTGCCGGGCTTCCCAGAGGGGAGGAGAGCGAGAAAGGTAGATTAGAAGGAAGTGCAGCTCGCGGAGCATTGGGCCCTTCCGAGGGGTGTGAAAGAGCTGCAGCAATGGACAGAGAGAGAGCCAGTGGTGCACCTCCGCCATCAGGCAGTAACTGTTTGTCCATGAACTTGGCCATGTTTGAGCTGGGCTTAGGATTTAGGTGGGCTGGGCACGAGGCCGTCCAAATACCACACTCCTTATTGCAGGAAAAGAAACATTAACTGAAAGCTCAAATAATAAACCGTGGGCCAGATCCTCAGCTGTTGTAAATCGGCGTAACTCCAGAGCCTCAGCTTGACTTCACTGGCACTACGTCACTTTACCTGGAGTGAAGTTCTGGCCACATCTCTTAATAGGATGCAGTCAGTCATGATCAGACAAACAGGCCCCGCCAACCCCTCGTAAACTTCTTCTAATTCATTAATGTTATATGAGAGCAAGCTGGTGTCGTGTTCATAGCAATCGCTGCGGGATCTTTGTCTTTTTATGTGTTATTAAGAAAATAAAAACGTGAGGACTTGATCAAAAATGAAAAGCCCAGTTTTTAAAAACCCATTTGGAACTAGTCTAAATTTTGCAGGGAACAAGGTTAAGGAGCAGAACCCAGAAGACTGAAATTCCATTCACAGGGCAAAAAGCAGCCTTCTCCTTTCTGCCTGATTCATCATCTATTGGACCAAATTCTCAGCTGGGGTAAATAGATAAAACTCCATTGAAGGCAGTGGAGCTGCCTCCCTTTGCACCAGCAGCAAGTCTGACCTATTACCTTTACGTTTCCACCCTCGATTTCTGACCCAGTCACTATCGATTCGTAGTCGTTCTCATTCACAAAACCTAGCAACAAAGTAACCAGTCTAGCGAACAGAGAAATGTTAAAGTTTGAATAAAGAATTCTGAGCCAGCAAGATAATTCACTACATCAGATTATTTTTCCAACTAGTTTAATACAATTCCCATTAGCACGAATTCCAAGAATCCATATATTACTAGACTTCATGCCACTTGCGTATTGTGTACAAAATGCTTACATTGTATTAAACACAAGAAGAGACGCCAAAAGCTGCAGGATCTCAACACTAGCCCTCCATCACCAGCTTGCAGACAGACTGATTATTTAATTAATGCAGCTTCAGACTTGAATATCTGTGGTAACAATGACTAGTCTTCCTGGTGTTCCCAAGCATTTCTACCCAATAGTAGAATCCACCTTCACTCGTGTATACTGTGAGAGAATTCAACTTGTGGTTGCTGGTTTTAGTTGACACTCTGTGAAAAGTCTATAGTCAACCCTTTCTTTTAGCCCGTGGAATACGGACTGGGTGGTTTACAGGCTGAGGCTCTAAGTGAAATGAGTTTGCAGATCTCAGAACAGGACCCCAGGAAAGAGGAATCCACATCATGAAAACCCCACTCCCTGTTTGCATCGGTTCAGTCTGTCTGCCTGTCTCTGTTCAGTGGAGGCCGAGGACTGGCTGATTATAGAGAGTGGCTGATCTCTCTTCTTTAAAGAGACCCAATCCTTGTAGGTCAGAACGGAGACCATTGGCTGGAGAAGGCATGGAGGAAGGTTGAAATGCAATAGCCTAACTCTATTTGGTCTTTGGTTTAAACAATAATTGATTTTTATTCCCACTGGTACCCTTTTCCTATAGCATCCCCACGTGCAAACAAACACTTTTTAAAAAGCAAAACTGCATTGGATTCCTGGTTTCACCTCCTATCTCTCCTGCTGATTAGCTCCGTGGGCAAGACATTTCCTCTCACCAGGCTCCAGTTTGCCCAGTGAGGATTAATAAGATGCATCTAGCTCACACAGGGATGTTTTGTGGGTTTCAAAAGTGGGGGTCTAAAGTTAAGCTCCTCAGTCCATACATAGGCACCTCAGTAAGGGTTTGGCCACATGCTAAGTTGCACCCACGTAACTTCTGGTGTGGTTTTAAATCAGTTTAATCAAACCAGTACAAAAGGCTGGGCAAACACCCTCCCATCAGGCTTATCTTGATTTAGCTTAAATCAATTAGAAACAGCTTTTAGCTAAACCAAAATGAGCCACAATTATTCCTTATCCCTCTGACCTGAAATCGGAGTGTCTACCCAGGGCTTGTGCTGTTTTAACTTAATCAGTTTCAAAACTAGTTAAACTAGTGCAACGTCTGTGTGAAGTCAAGTCCAAAGATGCTTGGCTTTCAGACGTGCCGAGCACCCAGGTCCCATTGCATTCAATGGGTATTTCACCAGTGCCTTGACTGGGAGCCGGAGTGGACCCGAGGTCTCCAGTAACATCATGAAATGACAAAATGCCCGTTTCACATCATCCCAGGCGTGATCCCAGTCACCGAGCGAAAAAAGGAATCCAAATAAATGAATCCACCACAGGCTAATTCCTCCGAGTTTCAGTTTTCACCTTCTTTCCCTTAGTAAGGACATTCTTTTTCTCTTTACCAACCGTAAAGCTGAGGAAACCTAATGCCAGTATTAAGAAAAATACTTTTCAAATTATCCTTTAGTTCCAAGAGCTTAATGTCCTTATACATGCTTAGGGTGAAGTTTCAGCCTCATCTGTTTGCAGCAGTCTAGGACTGCACGATGTGGAACAGCAGCCCTCCTTTCATGTTTACGTGACTGACTCTGCCATTAGATCTGTCCCTCCCTTGGCCAGCTGTTGAAAAGAAAGACCGCTTGCAACATTACTCCTTCCAGAAGGAAGCTATCTACAAGATTCAAACGTTCTCTTTCTTTTTTTTTTTCCTTAAGGCAATGTCTGTTCTGCTTGTGCTGGGGTCAGACAAGAGAGGGTCGTTTGAATGGTCCCTTTTCATGCCGAGCAGCCTTTTGGGTTGGCGCCGACACCTGCTTTCATTTTGCCTCGTTGGGCTGGCGTGTTGGAGACGGGGTTTGGGGTTTTCCCAGGCTGAAAACTAGAACGTGGAGGTAATCGCAGGAACCTGGGATTTCAGCAGATGCAGAACCCCAGAGAGGCAGAGACCATCTTTTCGTTCTGGAGGTGCACAGTGTGAGCACAATGGGGTCGTGGTCCTTGGCTATGCACCACCATGACACAAATAACTGTGATGCTAATAATAATGGAGGATCCCCCCGAGACAAAGGCAATCAAAATCAATCTCTTCTGTATACACTGTGTAACTTCCTGTAGCACTAGGGGCCATGGCTTTTACTAATTCCTCTCTCCTGTGGCTTCCATGTTAAAGGAACAGACACAAAACAAGAGTAGTTGCTGAAGAAGATCAGCTTCTGCATAGAGACAGCCAGCCCGGTCTGGAACTGTCACGCAAGCAAGTTGTCTCCTTTAAGTCAAACTCATTAATGTCAATGGGTCTGGTGGTGAGTAAGTATTACTAATGTGAGTAAGCGTTGGATAAATTGATACAGACACTGTGTTATGGTGATGGACATCTTATAAATGCATGTAATAATAAGCCTCAATCCTGCTGACTCCAGGCAGACAGACCCCCTGTTATCATATGGAGTCCCACAGAAGTCAATAGGGCTCTGCACAGGTGCAGGGCTTTGTCCATGTGCAGCAAGTAGCAGGATCAAGATCATATATGTGTCTATAGAGAGCGTGAGAAGGTGGGTGAGGTAATAACTTTTATGGGACCAGGTTCAGTTGGCGAAAGAGCCAAGCTTTCAAGGTGACCCAGAGCTCTTCTTACACCGACTTCTTCATACGGAGACAGAGTGGCATGCAGCTAGGTCAGATAACACTGATTCAAACTGCAATCGAGCTGATAAATGCCGTGACTCTTTAAAAGGGCTGGAGTGGCACAATATACAGCTGACATACTTAGCTCTAATTATTATATATTGTGTTCTACCAGGGAGTTTAACTGGTATTGGGACATGGCCGTTGTGTGAGTTTAAATATATTTTATAGAATTACATACTGACTGATCCTTCCTCCCCCGAGCAGTCCTCGCTTCTGGGGATGGCGCCCTGGAGTTCAGTTGCCCGATAGGCACAGAAGGGTTGGCAGGAGTGGATCCTTTGATTTCACTGAACAATTCTCTGGCCTGTGTTCCACAGGAGGTCAGGCTAGATTATCATAATGGGCCCTTCTGGCCTAGGAATCTAGATATCAGGGGTCAGCAACCTTTCAGCAGTGGTGTGCCAAGTTTTCAGTCAACCTTCTAATTTAAGGCTTCGCGTGCCAGTGATACATTTTAACGTTTTTAGAAGGTCTCTTTCTGTAAGTCTATAATATATAATTAAACTATTGTTGTATATAAAGTAAGTAAGGTTTTTAAAATGTTTAAGAAGCTTCATTTAAAATTAAATTAAAATGCAGAGCCCCCCGGACCGGTGGCCAGGACCCAGGCAGTGTGAGTGCCACTGAAAATCAGCTCGCGTGCCGCCTTTGGCACGCATGCCATAGGTTGCCTACCCCTGAGATAGATGAAGAATGTCTCCATGTTTTTCAACAGAGGTGGTACCAATATCACGAGCATTGATATTCAGATATGTGATGAGTCATTCCCACTGCCATTTTCTGAATATAACATTTAATATTTGTCTCCTACAGAGCTCACCCAGGGGCCTGATCATTGAAATCAGGAAGTCTTTCCATTGACTTCAAAGGCAGCAGGAGCCTAGAGGAAAAGCTCGCCTTTCTTTTCTATTTTGCAGGTGTTCTATGTGGCCTAGTGATTGAACTGCTGACAGTGTGTGTCTCCTTGGGCATATCACTTAACCGCTCAGGAACTCAGTTTCGCTACCAGTAAAATGAACAGAAGTACTTGTGGCACCTTAGAGACTAACAAATTTATTTCAGCATAAGCTTTCGTGGGCTACAGCTCACTTCTTCAGATGTCGCTTATAATACTTACCTAGCTTGAGAAGCTTAACGTATGTCTGCAATGTATTTTAAGATCTTTAGGATGTTATTATTGTCAGTCTTATTACACACACGTGGCTAATTGTCCTCTCTCTTCTCTACATGACAGTAAACAGGCACGTTTATACTGCATTTAATTAGCAAGCCTTTTCCGCTGCTCAGCTGGCATTTCAGTGGGCTTCACTGTGGTATTTATTTACAATGGGGTGTGACACATGATTCAAACAAGCTTTCCATAAATGTGCCCTTTTTTCCCTCCCTAACTCCCTATGAAATTCCCCCATTTGCAGCAGGAAGGCCGTTATCTCTGGGCCATTCTGTAAAGCTGGAACTGGGTTCACCTGAGTGTGCGCTGTTCTCCTACCAGACGGGGATCTGAGTTTGAATCCAGCCCTAGTCTTTCACTTCCCAGGCTCCGGCAGAGCTGTGTGAAATGGGGGGAAGGGCACTTTGCGGGGTGTCGGTGAACTTCCTTTCTGATTTTGGTTTGCGCGGATCAACCCCTTGGCCTGGTGTTTTGGGGTTCGGGGTGAGAACGCAGGCGCGGGGATGGGGCTAGGGAAGGCGCATTTACACGGCCATGCAGGGAATCAGAGACTCACTAGTGAGCACAGGGGGCTGCGTGTTCAGCCCCGGGGGCAGAGAGCACCTTGCATTGCTCTGTCTGGATGGTATTGACAGCCCCTGGATGGAGTTACAGCCAGCTCCATCCCCGCAGCTAGAGGGAGAGTGGCTGAGAACTGGAGCCTGTGAGGTGGTTGGAATAAAGAGGTGGGGGGGACCACCGAGAAGGAAAACGCAGAGGCAGGAGCAGGGAAGTGGAGGGCTCTGGATCTTCTTCCAGCAGCAGAGCAGGACAAAGAATTTCTCGTGAGAAGCCAAAACATCAGCCAGGTTTGCCTTGCCCTGCTTCTGAAACCCCCTCTTAGCTGGTGCCCTTTCAGTCCCTTTCCCTATAAGCACCACGCAGGGGGGCCAGTGAAGCTGCCTTAGGAAAGCGATACACCCAGCCCGTGTATCAGGGCAGAGACGAGAGGAGCTTTGGACACTGTGACCCTTCCCTGCTAAATCCCCTCACTCAGGCCACGGCTACCTCAGGGCTGAGGCGGGAAGGAAGCTGACCCAGAGAAAGGCCCAGCAGACACAGCAAAGGCAGGACCCTGTAATCGTGGCAGAAGCACCCGGGGCAGGGACGTGGATGCAATCAGGGCAGAAGCAGCAGCGGCAGGAGCCCTGAGCAAGGCCTGGGGCAGCAGCAACAGCTGCATCAAACCTTCGGCTCTGCTCACGCCCCAGAGCCCACAGCAAGGGATGCCACTAATCCTTCCGAACCGTGATCCGCTCCCCTTCCATTATCCCCGGCCACCTGCTTCTCCTGCTAGTCTGCCGCCTGCCTGTGTTACCGGAAGCACAGCAATCACCTGCTGGCCTCAATTAGCCAGCCAGCCCCTTCCTTCTGCACAATGGGCAGCTTGCATGATGAGGCCAAGACGCGCACAACCCCTCGGGCTCTGCTGGGTCCTCATGGCTCCACGCTAAAGGAGAGCAGGGAAGGAGCACCCCTGGGTGCCAGCGGCTCAGAACGTGGCCATGGGAATTCTGAAAGCGGTGAGCAAAGCTACTTACGGGCTGCCATTTTCCTTCTGCTTTCCTGGTGAACCAGTGAAGCCCCAAGACTCAAGGGCCAAATTCAGCCCTGACTCAAGCAGATACAATTGCCATGAGAATCGCTAGGCCAATGGTAGCAGTGAAGTCAATGGCCGCGTGAGTTACATGCTGGATACAAGCTGGCCAGAAAACCAGGGTAGATGACAGAGGTGTGCAACGCCCCCCAGCTTGGCATTCAGTGGCTGTGTAAACTGAGTGACGTCTAGTGCAGACCGGCCGTGCAAAATGAGTGTGGGAAAATCGAGCGCAGGGTGGGGAACCCCTATATTTTCATTCCATCTTCACCACTGATTTGGGCAAATCACTTAACTGCTCCGCAGGCCCGATGCTGAGCTCGCGTCTAGCTATTTACACCAGTGTCGTCCGGGCTTCAGGGGAGCTACTCCCGATTTACACCAGGGACTGATCACAGCTGGGCTCTGGGCCCCCATCAGTGAAATGAGGCTCCCGATCATTTCCCTCCCTGCCTGCTGAGGGGTCATTGGTGGGTGTTTGTGGATCACTTTGGAAATCCCCAGCACAACTGTCAACTCTGTGTCAGTGTCGGGAGAGAGGCCCAGGACTGAACAAATGGAGCCAGAAAGGCTGAGCACCCTCTAGCCCCCTAGTGCCAGTCCCTTCCGGTCAGGTTTGAGTCCATTGTCAGGGCAGGACACTGCCATGCCACTGCCTGTGTTGTGTGGGGAAAGAGAAGGGGGTTATGCGGTTAACAGATAGGCCTGAGAGTCCGGACATCTAGGGTCTATTGCTAGCTCTGCCACAGTCTTGCTATATGCTGCTGGGCAAGTCACTTAACTGTTCTCTGCCTCAGCTCCCCATAGCCAGTGGAGCTAAGACACCTAACCTGTCTTTTGGGAGGTTGTGATGCTTCATTCTTTAAACATTTGCAAAATGCTCTGGGATTCTTGGGATGAAACACACTTTCTGGGGACTGATTCGCTGCAGCCTCACCAGGAGATGCTGGGGTGTGAAATGCCCTAGTCGGGGGCTAGAGGTGGCCATCAGTCCCCATGGCTGTCAGCCAGGCTGGCACCCTTCACGAGCCCTACGTACAAACACAAACCGACAGTAGCATGTTTAGGAATTAAAAGGTTGATGCCAAGAACCAGGTTGGCTCTATGTTTTGTACAGTACGTGTCATCATCATGTCATTTCTCTTACATGCTTAGGCTGAGTTCCCAACGTGACAGCGGTTATCTGTCTGTCTGTCTGTCTGTCTGTCTCTCTGACTCTGCCCATCACTCCGTATACACAAAAGCACATGAAAGTACTTTGCTCCAGCTTCACTTCTCAGAGGGTTCAAGCTCCAGAAAATCTGCTTCTCTGGAAATGGTTGGTGAGGATAAAGCTTCACAGCTGCCCATGGCTTCCCCCCAAATAACTTCTCGATTTACAGGATACCAAGGGTCACCATCTTTCAAGTCACCCACCCACCCCTGGGGTACTGCTGAAAGAGACGTCACAGCATCATTCCATCCCGTGCTTCATGCCATCGGCAGAAGGAATGACGACATTAGCCACAGCAGCAGCCAGCCGTTCACTGGACCATCCAAATTCTCCACCACCAAATAATGTACCATGCAGGGGAGCCTGAGGACTGTCAAATCAGGCAGTGCCATAGTAGGGGTATCGGCCTAGTGGCCTACAATGAAGGGGGAGAGGAGGACATGGACCTGGTGGTGTAGAAGGAAAGGGAGGGTGAAAGGTCTCACACACACACACACACACACGCACCTGGGCCAGTTAACTCTTTGTTTAATTACTGACTCAGGCAGCAAAGCTCACCCTGGCGTCTGGCCCTGCTGCGGCCAGAATACCCACACATTTCTCTGCATAGGGCCATGTGCTGCCACCACCAGAAAGGGGAAGAAAATGAGCATTACAGTTAAATTCCAGACGGGCTAGAGTCACAGAAATCACCAGCAATTCCCAGCTATCACACACCTTTGAAGCCGGCGGTACTAGGATCTCCTGCTTGACTGGGGCCCCTCCCCACTGAAACAGAATCAGAGCTAATGGCAGCATTATCCGGGGGCGGGGGGCTCTTCTTCTCAGTCCTGCATGTTTGAACATGGGTGGCCTGCTGTTCTCAATAGATGCACGCAAAGTGCCTGCTTAGTCCCAGAGGTGAAGCCAAGCGGAGGGGGGACGGAACAGATTATGGGCTCTGCCTCCTAGAAGAACAATATTTTCCAATGGTTTAGGAAAATACCAAGTAAAGGAGGTTGGCTTCAGGAGAGGGAAAAGCCTTAATTAATTTGGGACACGGTGAGGCCCCAAGCCCATGTCATCGGTTCTTTGAGAGTGGAATGCAAGTTATTTGCGGATAAGCCAATCAGAAGAGGCGATGGCTAAGGTGATGATGTCTGTCCAGGCTCCATGTGGGTGAGAAGAGAGAATCCTTTTAGAAAGCAACAGGAAAGGAAGGAGTGAGGGATACAAGGGGCACCGTTGCATGCAGTCAGCGGCAGTCGTCTTTCACATTTCCTGGATTCAGCCATGACAGGAGATTAAAAAGGCCTTAACATGCAGGGGATCGTTAGCAAATCTTAAACAGAGCACATGCTTTTTCACTCTTTAAACCTCCTCTAGTTTGTTTTGTGAGACTCGTTTTCCTGGGAGAAGCTGGAGAGAGGACATATAATCTAATTCCTTTACGCTGGTGCCGGTCTCTTTGGTGTGTGTCACTCTTTAATTTTTTTTTTCATATAAGAACATAAGAACGGCCATATTAGATCAGACCAAAGGTCCATCTAGCCCAGTATCCTGTCTTCCGACAGTGGCCAATGCCAGGTGCCCCAGAGGGAATGAACAGAACACGTAATCACCAAGTGATCCATCCCCTGCCGCCCACTCCCGGCTTCTGGCAAACAGAGGCTAGGGACACCATCCCTGCCCATCCTGGCTATCTGCTGCACCTTTACATCTAGGAGGTACTGTCACCGGAGCAGCTGCCAGTTTGGGTCCAGCCTTTTACTAAGAAGGCTCACCGCTTTATGGAGACTTGACTTTTGTTCCTTCTTCTTCCGTCGTTTTCCCTTGATCTAAAACAAAAGCCATTCTTATGTCCATACACTCTCTGTGCACGGAACACAAATCATCTCAATTCCTGCCCTGGGTTCCTTTCCTTTCTTTAACGGAGCTGGTGGGTGTCCTTCAGCTGGGGTAGCTGGCACAATCCCGGGGACTAAGCAAAGGTCCAAAACACACACCCCTTCCCCTTCCTTGGTAAATCCATGGTACGCCCACATCTCGAATACTGTGTACAGATGTGGTCACCTCACCTCAAAAAAGATATTCTAGCACTAGAAAAGGTTCAGAAAAGGGCAACTAAAATGATTAGGGGTTTAGAGAGGGTCCCATACGAGGAAAGATTAAAGAGGCTAGGACTCTTCAGCTTGGAAAAGAGAAGACTAAGGGGGGACATGATAGAGGTATATAAAATCATGAGTGATGTTGAGAAAGTGGATAAGCAAAAGTTATTTACTTATTCCCATAATACAAGAACTAGGGGTCACCAAATGAAATTAATAGGCAGCAGGTTTAAAACAAATAAAAGGAAGTTCTTCTTCACGCAGCGCACAGTCAACTTGTGGAACTCCTTACCTGAGGAGGTTGTGAAGGCTAGGACTATAACAATGTTTAAAAGGGGACTGGATAAATTCATGGTGGCTAAGTCCATAAATGGCTATTAGCCAGGATGGGTAAGAATGGTGTCCCTAGCCTCTGTTTTTCAGAGGATGGAGATGGATGGCAGGAGAGAGATCACTTGATCATTGCCTGTTAGATTCACTCCCTCAGGGGCACCTGGCATTGGCCACTGTCGGTAGACAGATACTGGGCTAAATGGACCTTTGGTCTGACCCGGTACGGCCTTTCTTATGTTCTTGCCCCTCTATTAATGTCAAAGTCAGAGCTGGCTCGTTAGAACTCTTGCTGTCCCAGAGCAGATGGGGAGTGTGTCACCAGGGTCCCTGTTAGCTCAATGGATGCAGACAAGCTGCCTATGAAATCATGTCCTCTAGCAAAAACAAAGGGGGAGTTTACACCTGATTAAAAAATGAGCTTTTCCCATAATGGAAAAATAGGAACACTTTGGGCAAAAAATAGTAACAGTTTGAGATTTTTGTGACTATGACAAAATACAATTATTCCCCTGCTCCCCCCACCCCCTGCCAATGATTTGACCAAAGTCCAATCTTCAGCATGTGGCTTGAACAGTCTAAAGCCACCTTGTCCTCATCATCACTAGAAATGCATCATATCAGTCCCGCCTGGAACCAGCTAGAGCGAATGGCCCAGGATAGAAGACTATGGAGATCTGTTGTTGGCGGCCCATACCCCGGTTGGGGTGACGGGCATGAATGAATGATGATGATGTGAGCTGAGAACAGACTATTGCAGTGGTAGGCAACCTATGGCATGTGTGTCGAAGGCAGCACGTGAGCTGATTTTCAGTGGCACTCACACTGCCCGGGTCCTGGCCACAGGTCTGGGGGGCTCTGCATTTTAATGTAATTTTAAATGAAGCTTCTTAAACATTTAAAAAACCTTATTTACTTTACATACAACAATAGTTTAGTTACATATTATAGACTTACAGAAAGAGACCCTGTAAAAACATTAAAATGTATTACTGACATGCGAAACCTTAAACTAGAGTGAATAAATGGAGACTCGGCACGCCACTTCTGAAAGGTTGCCGACCCCTGGACTACAGAAACCATTTTTACATGCCAAGCAGAGAGATTTGTAGAGGTGACGTTTTGCCAAAATGTCAGGCTTTGTGTCTTTTTTGTACTTTGCGGTCCTGAGGGTTTGAGTTTTGCCTTGTACTGCAAGAATAGGAATGGGAGTCACACCACCTGAGCTTTGGTCCTAACGCTGATTCCCAAGCTCTTGGGCAAGTCACGTCAATGCTCTGTGACTCAGTTTACCCATCTTGTGATGCTTAAATTATATTTGTAGAGTGCTTTGAGATCCCGGGATGAAAGGACAGGATTGTGCTAGTCTTATGCTTCCCAGGAACCAAATGAGGCTCGTTTCAGGATGTGTTTCTAGTTGTTCGGGAAGGTCAAGGTTGAAAAGGGAGCCTCTGATGCATGAGTCTCAGTTTGATTTCACTGCAAGTACATTGAATTAATGAGCCAAACCTAGCAGTCCTTACTCAAACCTTGCTCAGGTAAAACTCGCCGATCTGACGCTGCACCCAGTGGCAGGCTCAGGCCATCGGGGAGATTTGTCTAAGTACCGCAAGATCTGACTCAGTAACATTTGTAAAAGACTTTGCCACCCTTGTTAATCGATTCTGAGGCCAGAAGGGCCCGTTGTGATCATCTAGTCTGACCTCCTGTATAACACAGGCCAGAGAACTTCCCCAAAGTAATTCCTAGAGCAGAGCTTTTAGAAAACCATCCACTCGGGATTTTAAAATGGCCAGCGATGGAGCATTCACCACGACTCTGGGTAAATAGCAAGCAAGGGTGTGATTCTAGGATGTGCGGAGCACCTCCCCATTGACTTTCATGAGAGCCAGGAGACCGCTTAGGCTGGGGCTATTACGGGGCTAAAAGTTTGCTAACACCTGCTATCGACTTGAAGGGAGTTACTCCAGCTTTGCACAGGTATAACTGAGATGAGAATAAGGCCCCAGGAACATAACATTCCCTAGTTGATCCAGTATTTAATTCCTCTGAAACACTCAGTGTATACTTACTTGTTCACATCCCTCTGTGGTGGATAGAGGACCCAGCCCAGGACACTATAAAACCCACCATGCTCCATCAAATGCCCCAGTCATGGCTCAGGGACACTTAATGACACTCGCATTCTATATAAGGCGCTTTGAGATAGATGGATGGATGAAAAGTGCCATGTAAGAGCTAAGGGTCATTGTTAGCATTATTGTGCTAGGAGCTGTACAAACCCATGACAAAAAGATCGCTCTCAAGCTACATCAATTGGTTAAGTAAACAAATGAACATTAAAATTTTGGTCAAATTAAATTTGATTGGGAAATCTCTGCAAATGTACCTAAAAGCTTCGTGGAGTGACATGATTGTGGCAGCAAGTTTTCAATGAGGAGATTTTAAAAATCATTCTGGAGCCAAAGCCCAAGGGAGTCAATGCCAAGCCTCCAGGGCCTTTGGATCAGGCCTTAAAACAATGACTTTCCTTTGCTTTTCCAGCAAATCTGCATTTCTTATTTAGCACCATCTGTGGCAGCACCAGGCCCTTCCACTCAGGCTGAGGTGACCGTCCAGTGGAAGGCGATTCTGCTTTCCTAGCAATTGGAGCTGCTAGACCCAGCTTTCCCAGACTTTTCCTCGGATGTGAGGCTCATTCTCTTTATCCCACAAAGTCCTCCCCTGCCTTCCTCCTGGGGTTTTTGTTGATGAGGAGATGAGTCACCCAAAACTGCGCTCCCTCCCGCCGCTCCCCCCAGTTCCTGTTGAACAAATAAACAGTGGCGTGTTGACAGCTGCCAGGTTTGGTGAGAAGAATCTTGACAGAAAATTGACGTTCCGGCTGTGAAGAGAGAGAGCCAGAGAGCATGTGTTTGAACAGGCCAAATAGGAAAGGGGATGGGGGGTACAAGAGAAATATACTCAGCATCAGAGCTAATACAAAGAAAATCCCCATCTCATTGAGTCAAGTAACAACGTGGTCTCAGAGACCTCCATTTCCAACAAGAGCATGAATTCTCCAGGTCCGATAAGGACGTCAGACATGCAATGGCAGCGTGGGGTATAATGTTCCTTAACAGAGGTACTGGGCCTGATCTTCAGCTTGCGTAAATCAGTGTCACTCCGCGGAAGTCACTGGAGCTGTGCTGGTTTACATCAGCGGAGGATCTAGCCTACCCTTTACGCCATAGTCTGACCGTGGTTTCGTTATTCAAAAGGAGAGCTACCAAAGGCAATAATGCTCGTCTTTGGACTCAGTGGGTTCTGGAATTCACGCCCTTCCAGGCCATTTTGCAGCCTGCTTGGAGCCAGTGAAGATGCAAAGGGAAATTTCCCATGGAAAACAGCGATTTAAAAAAAATTAAAAGTTCTGTAACTTCCTCACACTTTGCAAAAACCCGACGACGTCTTGAAAAATGTCTTTAAAAGCCCTGGGTTGTGCCCTGCCTAGAAACTAAAAAGCTGGGGGATGATTACAAGTGTCTCAAGTGTCCCAAACTTCTGCATGGCAAAAGGCCTGGCCTGATATTACAGTCACCTTTTTCTTCCTCAGCCTCTCCAAAGTTGTGTCCTCTAGGGATAAATGGCTAATAAGGACAGTGACTGGGGGAGAAGATGCTATTCATTCACCCAGCTCTAGAAGTAGCAACTTTTTGGTATTTTGAAATCACAAGTGGAGTCAAAATCTGTGTCTGAAGATCACCTTAGCAGGCTAGAGCCTTCAAAAGCCTGGCCACTTTGTGATTAGCTGGTATTTAACATCTGGGATTAATCTTTTTTTTTCCCAACTGAAGAGCAGAAACCCTGGAGTGAGTCATGTCCATTTAAATATGGAAGCACATCATCAAACCTAAGAGAGGGTTTAAAGGTGAGCGTTAGTGGTTAAAGCTCATATAGGGGTCAAGATGGTTTGGTTTAAACATGGGGGGGGCATTTTGAGTACACAGGTGTCCTTCAAAACCATTCAAAAGTGGTGTTAGCTCAGCCTCCTGCAGGCATGACTGCGCGCAGACGCGCCCCCCAATCTGCCGCCCCCGGGAGGAGAACCACGCGCGCGCGCGCTGCCGCTGGGGGGGGGGAGCCCGCTCAGTACAAGCCAGCTCAATTGGAAGCTACCCCATAGTTTCACCGGGTACATCACCAAGCTTCTGTGCCTATTACCCAGTGCAGCAGTTCTCAGACATTACCATACCACGATCTCGTGCTGCAGCAGAAGAAGATTGAGAGGCCTCTGGTCTCCTCTAGCCCTACTGAAAGGGAAGGTGGTCGTGACCACCACCGATCTCTAGTGGTTAGAACAGGGGACTGAGTGTCAGGAATCTCAGGGTTCTGTTTATGACTCTGCCACTGATGTGGCCTTGGGCATGTCATTGGGCCTCTCTGTGCCTCAGTTTCCCCATTTGTAAAATGAATTGTTAACATTATCTACCTCATAAGGATCGTGTGAAGCTTAATGAATTAATGCTTTTAAAACTCTCCAAGTTCCAAATAATGCCAACTCACTTTCCAGGAGCTCAGATCCTTGTTAAATTCCCTTTCTATGTTATAGTTAAAAAGAACAGTAAATCATAATAATATAATTAATAACAAAACAATCCCTATTTGGCTTGATGTAAAGCTGCTGTTTGCTCTCAGAAGCATTTCCCTTGATTTAGATTAGCCTGAGCCGCATCCCCAGGTCTGAGGCCTCCTCTGGATCTGAATGTCAGGGCTAGACTGTGGCACAGATTCTGAGCCCACTTACTCCACCAGTGGAAATCGAAATCACTCAGCTGAAGTCAATGGATTTCCACTCTGTAGACCTGACCTCAGAACCCAGCCAAACTTTCCCCATCCTTTAGGGTGGGCGCAATCTGAATCTGCATGTTATGGGTAAGGCCTGTTTCACATTCATTTTGGGAACAGCCTTTTCATATATAGGTAAATAGGTTCATCTTAGAGTTACCTAGGCCAGGTTCTGATGACGGCTACTGTGGGGTAAATCCAGATTCACTGTGGTGTGACTCTGGATTAACCATGGTATAGTCACGATTGAACTCTAGCTCAGTTATCTTCCAGCCGAGGGGCAGTGGCCTCTAGGGTGGGCTAACCACAGCTTCAGGGAGTAGATTCATCCCATTGTAACAATGCAGATACACCCGCTGTAAGCACAGTGGCAGAGCAAGAGCTCCAGAGTGAAGAAGACATGAAATGAATGATGCCGAGGGGGCACAATCCCCAGAGGGTTTGAGGCATCAAGCACAAGAGGTCTGTCCTGAGTCTCATCCCTCCTTTCCCTGCATTCCCCTGGCAGCCTTGTTTCCATCACTATAACAACATCTCTGTTTGCTGATTCCTAGGTGTCATTACTGCACCTCTACCGCTAGCATGCAGACAGGGCCGGTGCAAGGATGTTTCGCTCCCTAGGCGAAACTTCCACCTTGCACCCTCCCCCCACTGCACCCCTGCCCTGAGGTGCCCCCCCCCACGGCTGCTCCCCCCCTCCACCCTGAGGTGCCCCCTGCGGCAGCTCCCATCCCCACTCTCCACCCTGAGGCGCCCCCCCACCCCAGCTCACCCCTGCTCCGTGCACAAGCACCCCATGGCTGCTTCACTTCTCCCGCCTCCCAGGCTTGCGGCGCCAATCAGCTTAGATGCCGCAAGCCTGGGAGTCGGGAGAAGTGAAGCAGCCACAGCGTGCTCGGGGAGGAGGCGGGACAGGGGTGAGCTGGGGCGGGGAGTTCCCCTGCGTGCCGCCCCCCCTTACTTGCTGCAGGCAGCCCTCCCCGCATTCCCCTGCCCCAGCTCCTTCTGCCTAAATGCCGGCAGCGACCGGGGCTGCCAAAAATCCAGCCACCGCGGTCGCTGCCGAAGAAAACGGCGCCCCCCCAAATCCTAGTGCCCTAGGCGACCGCCTAGTTCACCTAAATGGTTGCACCAACCCTGCATGCAGAACATGACCCAGGAATACAAAGCTCCTTCCTCAGCTGCCTTTTGAATTTTCCACTATTTAATCTCCAGTTGTTGAGTTTGTTCTGGAGCCGATGATTGTCGCCTTCTGTGCCTGCCACCAGAGTCACGTAACAAGGGCGAACCAAGAAGCACCATCAACATTCAGCACCTTCTCCCCGTCTTGGTTGGGGCCACCTTCATGTTCAGTATCACAACTGAAAGCAGCACAATAACCCTCTAGGGAGAGAACACTCATTGGAACCAAACCAAGCAAGTGCCCCAACAGCCTAAAGGTGACGCAGAATGAAAACAACAACCCACCCATTATTGAGTGTCTCCAACCTGTGAGGACTGGTTTTGGTGCACAGATCTGGTGGCACCATCCCCTGCTCTTCATAAGCCTGTTCTGAAGGAGTTTACAGTGGACGTCAGTGGAGATGGGAGCCAAAGCGACACAGGCTTTGAACGTCAGAGAGCCTTGGGAGTAGGAATACTGCACGCTGGGTAATCTTTGACTCCTCTAATTAGGAAGACATTTCCAGGATCGCTGAAGACGTAGTTATAGTTAATGTTCCCTATGCTTGTGTTTATGCCTCCCTTTGCCAGAGCCTAGATTCTGCTTCTTCAGCTCTTCTACTGTCTCAGATCGTATCCTGCCTAGAAACCGAGAGAGACAAGGCGGGTGAGGTAGTATCGTTTATTGGACAGTTTTCTGTTGGTGACAGAGGGCAGTGGCTGGTTTGAGGGCAGTGCAGTGACCAGAATTTTAATCTCTTTTAGAACAGGAAAAACAGAAATGTTTGTTCTTCTTATGAGTTTTGTTTCTTTCACGTTTACAGGAGGTGGGTGGGTCTGACTGACCAGTGAAGAACTGATTTAGAAGGAGTTGAGCAGTAGGTGATGGGGCACCATGTTTCAAACACAGCAACACTTGATGTGAGGGATTCCCGACTTTTATTACACAGGCATAATACTAGAGCAAGACCCCACAAGATAATAGACAAAACAAGCTCCTTCCCTGATGGCTCCCAATGCTGGTCAACTAATTCAGTTTAAAGCACCCAAACATTTAAATGCAGAGTCAAAAATTAATTGCCTCCCCCTCAAAAAAAACCCATCATGTCACTTTCAGAAGTTAGATCTTTCCACTCTCTGCCAGACTTCCCTTGCCATAACTCATGCGTTGTGATTTGGAAATCCATATGCTGCAATTTTTATAGATGCTAAACCTGAGTCTCCGCTCACTTGAATAGATTTGACCATAGTGCAACGGCATTCATGACCATCTAGGCTCGTGAAAAGGTCAGTAAATATGGATTTAAAAGAGAGGGGCATTGCCTAGTGGTCTGAGCAGAGGCCTGGGGCTCAGGATTTTCCCCACACCAAATCGGCAAGCCACTAGCCCTGTCGGTCTCAGTTTCCCCATCTGGCAAACAGGCATGAGGATACAGCCCTCAAGAGCTCAACAAAGATGTTGCAAGGAGCACGTTAGTTAATGCTGGTGCCTTGCAGTGCTTTGGAGATGAAATTGCTGAGTAACATTCACCTAAATGGAACCTGAACAATTTTTTTAAAGAGGGATAGAAGTCTATCGGAAGCAACCTCTCCAGGCGCCTTCTTGGCTTGCCACTCAGCAGCTAAGAGAAAGGAGTAATATTCAGCAAGGGTAGCCAATGCAAACCACACGGCAGGATGCTTTAACTTTCCTCCTAGCGGCAGAGTATTTGAAACCCAGCTAAACAGAAATATTATCAGAACGAGTTTCGCTTTACACCTCCAGCCTTCGCGTCTTGAAACAAGCCAGCCAGGAGCTGGAATCCAGCATGTGGCACAGAATGAGTCACGGCAACAAGCGCCAAGAAAAGAAGGAAGGGACGCTGGGAACTGGGCGCTCCCACCACAGCTCGCTCTCCTCTGACAGGGAAGACTGAAAGAAATGTCACAGCATCCCCCAAACCCAGGGGCTAACGGCACCAGCAAAGGGGCTCCGAAGGCTGTTTTAGCGGTTCCCTGCATGCATGCAGCAGGCACAACTGAAAGGAGAAACCCTACTGCCATAGCCACAAACCCTTCCAATTTGCCCCTTTCATCCTGGAATCATTTGGTCGGATTGTACGGAAGAGGAGAGTTCCAAATGCTTCCCGTGCCTAATAATATCCATCAAAGCATTTCCAGGACTGAACTGAGGATACACGCTGCAGTGTGTGCAGCAGGAAATGGGCTTGGGCTTTTCCAAAGCTGCCGCCTCCAGCCAGAGCAAACCACCAGATCACGGGATAGGGCATCAGCTCAGAGCTCGTGGTTTTCTTTGCTCCAGAAGGAATTTATTTGATGAGAAAGGAAATTTTTTTTTAGCTTGTCCTTGTGCTACTTCTGTAGAGGAAGAAGTGAGCTGAGCTATGCTGGCAAAGAAGAGAACAGCCGCCAAATAGGCAGTTCTGGAATTAAAATACTCTTCTTGAAGGGGGGTGTCTGAGTCAGTGCCACTTGAATCATGCTATTTATGGACGCAAGAATACATACTGGCCCTATTGGAATCAATGGGAGTTTTGCTATTGACTTCAGTGGGACCAGAATGTGGCCATAGGACTTCAGGGTCAATGGGCGTTAGGCAATTGTTTTCTTTCTGATTGTTAGTGAAGTCAGTGAGTTTTAATGTGTTTCTTTAAATGATTTCTTAACTCTCTGTCTGGGGGGATTGTGATGCTAGAAGAAAGATGTTCCCGGCACATCAATCGGGTACGTTAGACTTGGGGAACTGGAGCTGGTCAACATATTTCAGTAAAAACACATTTTTGACAAAAATGACTTTTTTTCATCAAAACCAACATTTCCACAGGAAACATCCACTTGCCATTAAATGTGTGGGGTTTCCATTGACACCCCCCCACACACGCCTTTTTTTTTCAGTTTTCAGCAATGAAAAAAAAATGGGTTGGGCTGAAATCGATTGGTTTTCCCCCCAAGATCAGTTTTTGTCAAAAACCTGAACATTTTGGGTGCTGCCATTTCTGAGTGCCCAGCTTGAGACATAGAATCGTAGCCACGTAGGGCTGGATGGGATCTTGAGCGGCCATCTAGTCCAGCCCCCCATGCACAGCATCACACGCTGAGTGACCAGCGGAGCAGGGGATCAAACCTACGTCTCCCACTGCACAGCCCGATGCTCCAACCACCAGGCCATGTTGGATGGTATATTAAAATGATTGAGATGAATTAGTTATAGTTGTAAACCCTTGTTTAAAATACCTCAGCTCATCTTTGCCCATCCTGATTTTAAAAAATCACATGATCAAAACCAGCTTTCTGGCTAGCGCTCTACCTCCTGAGTCACTGGATGTGTCTGCCCCCTAATTCCCTGACAGCTAGAGGGAAATAAATCACATTGACACCTTTGTCACACATTGGAGGGGACACAGTCAGCCCCCGTGCCAAGCGAGCAACTCAAAGAGACTTGGTCTGGTTTGTGATACGAGGGCCATAAAATAAATATTTCAAGAAGCCCAGTGTCTTGCTGACGGGGGAACTCCAGGGGCAGAGACCATCAGAGCCAAGAGGGAAGCGGACAAATGTTAAGCTTTTATGTCACTCATTACCAAGCATCTGTTCTCTAATGTCTTTCCGACGCTAAAGTGCTAAACCCCAGTGATTCCACTCCCAGCAACAAGCCCTGGCAGAATGAGAGCTGGGGGCCTATCATGTATCTCTCAGTCTTCCTTAGATGTTTCTAATGTGCCCATCACTAGTACGGAGGCATCCAAGTAGGGAGCGTGGTGCCTGCTCCTATCTTATTTCACAAACCTGCACCTCCCCTTTGGAACAGGCCTCACCTTTTGGTGAAGTGCTGCTCCCTCGGCAAAACTTCCATTATGTTCAATGACACCAGGATCTCACACTTTGTATTTTCCAGTGGACACAACTGAAGTAGGATTATGGTGGGTGACGGGGTACCCACTTTCATGATAAGTTTTTGGCCCTGGTATGATTCTGATACTCTTAGATGGCACCGTCTCTAATGTAGGAGATTGGATAGAGCAGTGTTTCCCAAACTTACAACACGTGCATACCCCTTTTGGGACATATGTCTTACCGGTGTACCCCTTCTCCGATGAAGCTAATTTGGGGGGGGTAGCCACATTTTTATAACACGCTCCTAATTTGCATCATTCTGGATTAAATGTTTATTAGAAATAAATACAAACTTATATTACATACAGTTGAAACAAAACTTTTAATAGAAATAATAGTTACATATAGAAATAGTACTAGAAATAATTAAAATAATGGAAGCGAATCACAGTCTGGCAGAACAGCGTATATATATATATGGTGAATTCGTATCATTCTGAAATTAAAACACGCTGGTTTGGTTAGGATAGTGAAGAAAGCAATCGTTATAATATTTACTATTTCGGTATTGGAAATTTTTCAGTACAAACCAAACTATTCAGTGCGAGGGATGGAACTGCTTTCGACCAGACACTATCGCGGGGATATCTGGCTCGATGTTTGTGATCTCAAGACGAAGATGAGGCTCCACGTCAATAAGACAATTTGGTTTTTTTGTTTTGATGCCAACCAGCACACAGAATCCGATCTCACACAAATACGAGGTGGGAAAAGGCAGAAGACACTTGACAGCTTTGTCCGATAAAGCTGGATATTCAGAGCTAACCCCCAACCAAAATGACGTCAGTGTATTTTGCTCAAATGTTGTTTTCAGGAAGCTATCTGAAGCCAGCTCCAAGAACTGTTCTTCTTCTGAAGCAGAGAGGTTATTTGGCAATGTTTGAACATTGATGATAAAAGGGTTCCTTATCCATTCAAAGGTGCCATCCGGTTCAGGGAAATACTTACAAAGATCTTTCTGCAAGCTTTCCAAATGCTGCTTCATGGTTTGCAACACATCACTATCAAGTTCGTTAGTCGAGTTTATTACTAAGTCATGAAGAGATGGAAAGGAATCCAGTTCACGACGACTAAGACATTTATGCCACAGTTTCAATTTTGCGACCATGGAGCTCACTTTGTCTTGAACATGGAATATGAATATGAGTTTCCCTTGCAAGGATAGATTGAGTTGTTTAAATGAGCAAAGATATCTGCAATATATGCTAGCTTGCACAGCCATTTCCAGTCGTGTATACGGTCTCGCAGGTTAAAGGCTTCATCTAAAAAAACTTGCAGTTCTTCTCGCAGCTCAAACAGGCGTTTTGGAACTTTTCCACGTGAAAGCCAACACACTTCAGTGTGAAATAGGAGTTGTGTGTAATCGCTGCCCATCTCATCACAAAGCTGAGAAAACAGCCGGGCATTCAGCCTTTCACAAAATTGATTATTTTCACAGCTTCATCCAGTACTTGCTTTAGATCTGCCTGCATGTTCTGGGTGGCGAATGCTTCCCTGTGAATGCAACAATGAGTCGATTTTGCTTCTGGCGCAACAGCGCGAATACATGCAACAGCTCCTTTCTTTGAACCAATCATGGCTCTGGCACCATCCGTGCTTATTCCAACACAACAACCCCAATCCAAGTCACTGGTTCTGATAAAGTCATCAAGAACTTTAAAAATAGCTTCTCCAGTTGTATGTGTTGGCAGAGGTTGGCAGAACAAAATATCATCGTGGACTTCATTATTCAGCTCGTATCTGACAAACAACAAAAAATGAGCTAAATTCACAACATCAGTGGATTCATCTGCTTGCAGTGCGTAGTAGCGACCCTTTTGTACTCTTGACAATAATTGCTGCTTTACATTTTTGGCCATATCTGTGATTCTGCGATGATTATTTGAGAGGGGAACACGATCTATAGCTTTGCTAGCCTGGTCTCCAATCATCACTTGCACCATTACTTTGGCTGCAGGTTTTACTAATGTCTTGCCAATCACTTCAGCAGCTCTGGACTTTGCAATTAAGTACGCCACACTATATGAAGCTTCCAAAGCGTTCATATTTTCACCTCCCGTCACATTATGAATTGTTTTCTGGGACTTCTGGAGACCTTTGCTCCTATTTTCGAAGAATTCTACAGGTTCTCCCTCATATTCTTTATGTTGCTATCGAAATGGCATTTTAGGTTGGATATTTTCATACTGTCATTTGTGAGAGTCTCGTAACAAATCACTCATAGTGGAACAGGCTCCACCTCATCGCCAGTCCACGAAAATCCCAGTTTAAGATATTCTTCAAAATATTCACAGGCTTTTTTCGTTTTCTTTGCAGCTGATACGTTTAATAAACTTACAGATGGTTCACACGGTTCACTAATTTTGTCGTCATAATTGTCTGATGTAGCCATATCACTGCATTTTTCAGAGAAATTAACACTAACATTTGTATTTCCTTCATAATTTTCTTTTGTACATTTCAAACTTCCCGTTTTTAGCCAGCGATCCATTGTAAATGGATTTAACAAAAAGAGAAATGTTGTATATTAATACACACCAAGTATGTGCTTGCCAGGAGTAGTTATTTAGTTTTATCTTTTATCCATCAGTATGACTGCGCATGCCACAGAGGCATGTGTATTGCCTGAGCCGCGGTAACGCCACACGCATGGTTTGTGTCGGCACACCAGCCGATTTTTACTGGCACGCTGCTGCCAGCCGGGATCCCGGCCACTGGCCCGGCTCAGCCTACTGCTGGCAGAGTGAACGGGACCACCATCCGGCAGTGGGCTGAGCGGGACCAGCAGCCGGGACTCCGGCTGGCAGGAGTCGGTGGATGGAACCCTGGGCCGGCAGCGGACTGAGCCACTCAGTCCACTGTGGGGCCCGGCTGCCGGCCCCACTCAGCCCGCTGCTGGCCTGGATGAACAGGACCCCCGGCCGGCAGCGGGCTGAGCGGGACCAGCGGCCGGGACCTGGTTGGCAGAAGCCAGTGGATGGAACCCCAGACCGGCAGCAGGCTGAGCCGCTCAGCCCGCCGTGGGTCTAGGGTTCCGTCCACCGGCCCCGCTCAGCCCACTACCGACCCCTTGCCACCGGGGTCCCAGCCGCCGGCCCGGCTCAGCCCGCTGCTGGCCCCTTGCCAGCTGGGGTGAACGGGCCTCGTCCCCTTGAAACCCTTTCACGTACCACCAGGGGTATGCGTACCACACTTTGGGAAACACTGGGCTAGAGCATACATTACACGTCAGCTGATTCAACCTGAAGAGGATGTAGTGGATGTAAGTCCCCTGTCTTGTAGCTCCTCTGATGGCTAGAGATGCTGTGACAGTGCCATCACTTCTGCTGTTGTATTTGCCCCAATGATATCAAATGCAAGAAGTCCTGGCATGTACCCTAACAACAAAACACAGCATTTCTGCTGCCGGGGGGAGACGCTGCGCTGTCCCCAGCTGGGACTCCTTCAGAACAGAAAGGAGAAATTTGGAAGCCTGGCTGCTGGGGCCAGTGAATCTGCCACCTCATGGATTTACAGGCCTACATCTCTTCCACAGGGAGCAGGCAGAGCCTCAGGCCCCTGGACTGTAGTAGTGGCAGCAAAGCAGCCAGGCAGCTACACCAGGCCAAGTGCCAAATGCAGGGAAGCTGGATCCCCGGCATGGCAGGATGTGAGCCTTAGATGGTCTATAGCAAAGTCTAGTGAATGTGTCTGGAAGCAAACTGCAGTAGCGTCATTTAGCAACGATTGAAGTGTATCAGTGAGCAAACGTGACCTGTGCCCGCAGCCCCGTGGCTTTCTTTCCTCTGCCACCTTTCACCCTGGCAGCTGCAAACACACCCTGAACTTTTAAATACCATTCGAAAGCCCAAGGCTGAAATCTTGGGCCCACTGAAATCAGTGGCAAAACTCCCATTGACTTCACTGGAGCCAGGATGTCACCCCAAATGTTTAACTGCTTCGCCACTCAGCTATCCACAAACAGCAGGGACTTTAATATAAACCCCAAGAAGGCCAAAGTCTTTAGTTATACTTGTGTCCACTAGATACAGGTTTGAGTTCTCTAGCTCCAGCCACACAAATAGAGCCAAGAATAGTCCATGTGTATACGAACATCCCCACTCATTGTATAGCCGTTATACAGCCTGCTTCATCTAAACAGTCACACATCCACATCCTGCTTTGATCTAATCCCTAAACAGCCATTTCGTTCATAAAAGGGGAAAAAAGAATTTGTTTTTAACCCTGAAAATTAGCCTAGTGCTTCTGAGCCCTGGATGTTCCCGTCGGAAGATAAATATTGCTTCCCTGTGGAGGAAATCATGTCATTATTCTGAGCAGTCCTGCTTTGTAGTTTGTGAATTCTTTGGGTGTTGTATGAAATCTAGAACCTCTTTACACCAAGCAAAACCAGATCTATGCAATGCCAACAAATCAAAGTGCAAGGCGACTGTTCTTAGCACACTTTGAAACACTGGCACTTTAACTGCTGCTCTGCGGCTATTGTAGCCTGCTCCTACTTGTGCTCTCTCTGTCTCTGTCTCACTTCCCCTCCTCGTCCCCAGGGGGTGCAGCTCAGTGTGTGTTCCACCGCAAAGGAAGTGCCCAGACGGACTATTCAGAGCCTGCAAACCCATGGGGATGCCAGCTGGCTGACGAAAGTAAACAATCCCTGGGCTGTCATTTGCTGGGAGTTTCAAGGGTTTGTATTGTCCTTAGTACATTTTCTGCTTGCGTTTTTAAAC
The DNA here is from genome assembly GCF_016161935.1 of Mauremys reevesii. Taxonomy (NCBI): domain Eukaryota; kingdom Metazoa; phylum Chordata; order Testudines; family Geoemydidae; genus Mauremys; species Mauremys reevesii. The sequence continues at coordinate 16,540,909 of NC_052640.1, read as the reverse complement.
CTGAAAAAAGGGAATTTTGAAGTCTATTTAGCTGAACACTGTGCTCCTGGCCTTCACAGGCTCTTTGTTGCAGACACGCCTATGGCTCCCAACTTAGTCAATTTCCTTCATAAACTTAGAACATGCACTAATCCTTTACAGCCAAAAGCGAGAAATCAGTATCTTGTAAAGGACTCCATAGCCTGTTGTGGAGGTGCGTACCTTCCGTAACCTGTTGCACCAATAGCTAGAGGTGCAATGAGTTATGGAATACACCTTTACACACGTGTGTATGTATATTGATTCTTTCCTGGAGACACCACATTTTATTACTGAAGATTCACATAGGGTGACCAGATAGCAAATGTGAAAAATCGGGACAGGGTGGGGGGGTAATAGGAGTCTATATAAGAAAAAGACCCAAAAATCAGGACTGTCCCTATAAAATCGGGACATCTGGTCACCCTAGATTCACATAATACTGTGCACATATGTAGCACTGTTCACGCAATGATTTCAAAGTACTTTACAGGCATTAATTAATTACAGTAGAATAGAATGTAAATCAATTAATTTCTGTCCTCCTAGTTTTCAAATTCTCCAAGGCCTCTCAGGATCCCTCTGAGCTCACCTCTGCCATCTCTCCCGGTCTTATTGAACCCTGTGAGCTGGTTATGACTTAGACTGTAAGCGCTTTGGGGTTTGTCTACACTGCAGCTCCGAGTGTGCCTCCCAGCCTGGGGAGACAGACTCACACTAGCTCTGCTTAAGCTCAGGTCCGAGTCTGGATGGCTTCGCCAGTGCCCCAACGGCCACGCTGCTATCTTTAGTGTGCTAGGCCGAGCCAAGCTCATTTGAGTCTGTCTGCCGGGGCTGGGAGACACCTCCCCAGCTGCAGTGTAGCCATTTGAGGCACGGATCGTCTTTTTGTTCCTTGTTTGTACAACACATAGCACAAACGAGAGCCTTATCCAGGCCGGGGCTCTTAGGTGCTACAACTAATAAATAGTATGCGTTAGAGTTACTAATATACCCATTTTACAAATGGGCAAAGTGAGGCAAGGTTCTTCGCACACACATAAACACCCATCACACCTGCAAATCTCTCCCTCTCCCACCCCCCACCCCATAAAACTATCAGCTAATCATGCCTTGCCAGCCTGCAGGAGAAATCGACGAAAGAGCCTGTTACTTCTATTTTTAAATACGTGGAAGGTGCTCAGACAGTGAGAATGGGGGTCATGTGAGAGAGAGGGAGACAGGTAGATAGAAGAGGAGGTAAAGGTCCCGCAGCCTTGGCAGAGCCAAAAATAGAATTCTCAGTGTCAATTTCCTGCCTGCTGCTGTAGCTACTAGACAACAATGACTCCCTCTGGGTAAAAAAGTCTCTTTGCTCCATGTTTCACTCTCCTGAACTCACTTACTTTGCCCCAAAGGCCAGAATTTTTCTTGGCATTTGATACCCTAGGGGCAAGCAGGACTTCCTCATAACTTTCCAAACTGATTTTTTCCAGCCATATCTGTTGTTTCTTGCCACTTCTGGGTCATTACTGTCATTCGCTCTTGCCGACACCCTGCTCCTTCTGCAATGTTCATTTGTGCCTTCATCAGTTCCCATTCTTCCTATTGCAATTGCTTCTTTGCCAGACGCCGCAGATCCCTGCTCCCTAATCATCATGGGGTTCAGAGGGCTGTGACTAGACTGCTCCCACATCTCGGACAGTGGCACCATGTTCTTATTTAGGCCAAATTAGCACCTACAACTCCTATCAATCACAGGTGATCAGCGCCTCTCAAAGGATTGGCTTGTATTTGTTTATTATTTATTCTATACAGATTTAGAGGGCCCATCACCATATTTTCTGGGTTTTCAACTCCCATGTTCCAATATAATCACTGGCTTCCCACCTCCAAAAAAACCCCAAAACCTACCCAAATGTAACACTCCACTGTACACACTTCTCTCCATGGGAAGAGGATAACAAAAAGAACCAATCACATGCGACAGAAGTTAATCACGTTGCTTAATGCACTATTGAAGGGTTTCTCAAACGGGGGGCCCTGACCCAAAAGGGGGTCGCAAGGCTGTTGTAGAGGGTTCATGGTATTGCCACCCTTACTTCTGCACTGCCTTCAGAGCTGGATGGCTGGAGACCAACAGCGGCTGGCCAGGTGGCCAGCTCTAAAGGCCACGCTGCCGTCAGCAGCAGTGCAGAAGTAAGCATGGCATGGTCTGGTGGGATTGTCACTTTTGGGGTGGGGGCGGTCATCACAGCCTGAAATATGTTCAAAATGTTTGAGAACCCCTGCACTACTGGAAGGTGCTCGGATACTACGGTGATGAAGGCATCTAAGACCAGAATAGACTACATCTAATTCATGTCTATCCGCCTGGGTTACAAATTCTTCTTGCTCACCATTCCTCTGCCCTCACCTCTGCCATCTCCTCCACCTGCTCACTCTGCTTTTCTTGGCTTGACCTCCTCTCCACCCCATCCCCTTGACTCGCAGGCTGGGGGATCCCTTGGAGCCGGCGAGCTATTTCATCTCTCCCAAGCTCACCTTGAATCCTCTCCGTTTGCTGTAGGTGCAGATTAATGCTTCCTCAATTACTATATTCTTCAAGGAAATCTCCTTTCACTGGAAAAGCCAACTTCAGCCTCTCCACTTACCAGCTGCAGTTTTCTTTGTTCTCCTTTTCCTCCACTCCATCTTCATACATCGCTTCCCCTTTTCCTCCTATACAACAATAATAATACTTAGCATTTACCTAACACCTCCCAACTGAAGCCCTTTATAACCGTTAAGCCTCACAATACCCGGGTAATGTACATCAGGGTTTTTATCTCTCTGTACCGTGTTTAATGGCACTCTGCACAAACAGCTCTACATGGAAGAATAAATGGGATTATTTATCTCAGCCTCTTTCTATAGCATTAGATTTTACTCTAGGCTCTCCTGCCTTGGCTCTCATCTACATCCAACTGTATTGTGTCCATGAATCTGCTCCCCGCACAAACACATCCACACATGCAAGGACATGTGCAAAGCCAGCATTTCTATTTACTGCCTTCAGATCTGCATGTCATCTGAGCTGAATGCCTGGGAGCGTTCTGTTGGTGTCAGTGGAAATGAGCCCTAAGTGCAGTATGGTGGTTAGCACAGGCATCCAGTATTAACCCAGTCTTCCAGAATAACATTATTTGCTTCACCAAATGCAGCAGCTATTAAACAACACAGATTCCAATAGAGGACCATTTGCTAATAAGGCTTGCAGTTCAGCTCTGATCGAAACTACTAACGTTTCAACTTCCCCCAGCATTTTTAACATGCATGCCCTGCCTGTGGTGAGAGTGGAGAGTCTGATTGCCTTGCAGCTGATTAAGCTCCAGATAATCAGCTGCATGATTCATGCAAGAAGAACATTCTCTGGGATATAGTTGGGTAGTTTTTATGCTGGATTTTGGTCCAGAAGAAGCAGTTGATGTTCACTAAGCAATCAGCTCCTCCTGGTACTGGGGTCAAGTTTGTGGTGTTTCAAATGAAATACCCATGAATCCGCTCACGGACATGTTATACCAGTGGGATCCGTATAAATTGGGCTGCTGCTGTCATTTGTATTGACATGGATCAGCTGAGCTCTGCTAATCATTAATAGCCAGGTTTTGTATTAATTCCATATATGATGCAATCAGCCATGCAAAATTCTCCTGAAAATTTACCGGATCAATTGACCATGTCAATTGTGGATAATGGAGGGGAGGGGGAAATTATGAATGATTTCATTCTCCCATTTAAAATTCATAGCTCACCCAAGTCCATAGAAGGAGTAGGATTTTGCAATGTTACTTGCAATAAGAATAGCCAACAAGAAAACAGATTATTAATGTTTATTTTATGGGATTGATTGTTGTTTGGTTGTAGAGTACATGCATGGTTACGCTGACACAATGTTGGAACCCACAAACTAATGCTGAGTTTCTTCTTCGGCTGTCACACCAGTGTAAATGACAAGTTTAGTGAGAAAGCTCAGATCTCAGGTTATTTATGAATGATACGTTTCTTGTACAAAGCTTCTCATGCAAGTCTCCCAAATGCCACTGTATGCTAGATATTACCATGTCTTGCTCAATGAGGGCAAACTGAGGTGCAGAGAGATAAACTGACTTGCCCACAATCACACAGGACATCAGTGGCACTGCTGGGAATATCACCTGGGAATTCTGGCTCCTAATTCAGTACTCTAATGACTAGCCAGCACTTCCTATTCCAATCCTGATGGAAGTGTCCCAGAAGATTTGAAATGCTATGGACACCCAGCAACTTAAAAAAACTCTTGTGTCCCCACTCCTACCCCTACACACTAGTCTGAATTAACACCTGGCATTACTGAATTTGTCTCTGTTTTCTGTGTTTGTCTTTAATCCTCTTGGTCTTTGTGTTCTCAGTTTCACTCTGAGCACTTGACAGAACTTTGGGTGCCGTTTCTCTATTTTCAGTTTCCCCTGCTTAGGTAGATGTTTCACACAGCAACAGGGGAGAGAAAAACATTCTTAAATTAGTCACAATTCACTGCAAAGCCACATAAACTGGCTGGGGGGTGGGGCTTCAGGAACAAAGCTAAAACCTGCATCTCCTTCTAACGTAGGATTTAGCTACCTGGAAGTTGCACCAATTTAACTCAAATCGGATGTTAAACTAATTTAGTGAAACCAGTGCAAACCCATGTGGACACGTACTTCAGTGGCTTATTTTGGTTTAGCTTAAACCTGATCCTAAGGTGGTCTTAACAATTACAAGATGTATCACTTTAACTGTACCAGTTTACAGAGTGGTAGCTGTGTTAGTTTGCCTCAGCAAAAACAAGGAGGAGTCCTTGTCGCACTTTAGAGACTAACAAAATTACTTGGGCATATGCTTTCCTGGTCTAAAACCCGCTTCATCAGCTGCATGGAGCGGAAAAGACAGTAGGCAGATCTATATACACAATACATGAAAAGATGGGAGTTGCCTTACCAACTGGGAGGTTCTTAGAATCTGATGAACTGGGTTTTAGTCAATGAACGCTTATGCCCAGCTAAATTTATTAGTCTCTACATTCCTCCTTGTTTATACCAGTTTAGTTAAACGAGTACAAGCTCCCTAGTGTGGATACAGTTATACCAATATAAAGACGCTTACACCAGGATAGTTTATTCCATTAGGGAGGAAGAAGAAGCTATACTCCTGCAAGGTGCCTTTATACCAGCATAGCTGTGTCCAAATTACAGGTTGTACCAGTATAACTGTTTTGGTTAAAAAATCGCATCCCTAACTGAAATGAACGAGAGTAGAACCTCAGAGTTACAAACACCAGAGTTACCAGCGCCAATCAACCACACTGTTCATAGGGAACAGGAAGTATACAATCAGCAGCTGCAGAGACAAAGAAAAAAGAAGCAAATACGGTACTGTGCTGTGTTAAAGGTAAACTACTAAAAAATAAAGGAAAAGATTTTAAAAAATGGGCAAGGTACAGAAATGGTTTTTGTGCTTGTTCCATTTAAATTAAGATGGTTTCAATTTCATTCTGCATAGCAAAGTTTGAAAGCTGTATTAAGTCTATGTTCAGTTGTAAACTTTAGAAAGAACAACCAGAATATTTTGTTCAGAGTTACAAACAACCTCCATTCCCGAGGTGTTGGTAACTCTGAGGTCCTCCTGTGTAAACCAGGAGTGATCAACTGAAACTAAATTGAACTAAGCCTGGTTTAAAGGAAGAAAAGAGTGTCTACACAGGGATTTTCACTGTAACTGAATGTGTTTAAATTCACACCTTAGGTTAAAACACTGGGTTTTTTTCCTCATGTAAAAAAGACCATTTCCCCCTATTGACTAGACTTCAATCTGCTAATGTTTTGCTGATGGCCTGAAAATGATCTGCCCTGATGACATGCTCTAGCTGTAACCAACAGCTTTATTTTACTGTTGTTCTCAGTAACCTAACCTGACAGTGGGATTTATCAGGAACCCGACATCCCACACCCAGGCTGAACTTTGTGGTGTCTGGAGACTGGTCCCTTTCTGATACAGAAATAACTAGGTTTGAATTTGCCCCTTTTGTCATTTCAGTGGGTAGACACTTACTTTGGAATAAAGGTGTCTCATTTCATTTAGCGTAGGTCATTTTTTCCATGCAATTTTAAAGAGAATGGAAAGGATGGAAGCTATGCAAGGCAGTTTGGTCTTGGGCCAAATACAGAGACTAGATGGCACAAAGCTACAGACGGGGTTAGGCCCGAAAGGGATTTGGGTGGAATTTCTTTACCCGCAGAGCAGTTCATGTCTGACCTAGGCTACAAGGCAACAATAGGAGCAAGTGGTGTAAGTAGCTTTTTTAAAGACACTAGAATGCTCTGATCATAATAAATAATGTGGGGAGAGAGAAGGCAGCAGTGAGGGGAGACAACACAAGTGGTGGGATGCCACTACTACCATAGCAGGTGGTGGCCCACACCCAAGGTGTGTGTAACTAGCCCTTCTTACCCCCAGGCAATATTCTCATTTAAAGACTAGAGCAGCACATTGGGACCCAAAATACTTACATTTTTTATTCACTTTTTTGTCAGTGCCTGACATACACATAGCCAGGTGCTTGGGAGGCCACTGGAGTGAGTGCCAGCTCCAAGGAGAGTCTTCAGGGGGCCTTGGATCAGAGTGGACATTAGTCAATTGACTCCCCTTCTCCAAATCCTCGGCTGGTCTCTCTTGAGAAGTTCCACCGAAGCCAATGCCCACTGATGCCCGGCTGGGATCTGGCCCACTCACTGCTTTAGATTTCAGTCTTAGCTCAGCTCCACTCTCATCCGATGAAGTGGGTATTCACCCACGAAAGCTCATGTTCCAAAACGTCTGTTAGTCTATAAGGTGCCACAGGACTCTTTGCTACTCTCATCCAAAGCTCTGGAGACCCTGCGCACCCCTTTGAAAACAGGAGAGCAGAGGAGAAACAAAGGACAACTGGCCCAAAGCAGCAGCAGCACTTGAGGGGGAATCTGTTGTTATCCAGGTCACTTGGCCCCTGGAAACGTTGGCTGTGCCTCCCCCGGCCCCAGTTCTCTGTGAGCCAGCCAGTACTTCGGGGTGGGACTGCACCCAGTCTCCCTGGGTGACAAAGGGGAAGACTCCGCGTGTGATGACCAAGAGAAGGGAGTCAGACCTGCCAGGAGCAGCAGGCTGGGGGGACAACCGGGCGGGTTGGACTTACTCAATAGCCACCTCTTAGCATTACATAGAAAACATCTAGGGCCCGATCCTGGCCACACTGGAGTTAGCGAAGGAGATCGGGAGCCTGGCTTCTAGCACTTAGTGACTGGCAGTGGCTCTGGACAGTGTGAACGGCCACGGGGGGTTTGCTTGTTTGTTCTTCCCCAGCAGACTCCTAGATCAGCCCAATTTGTTCCCATCTGCGAGGGGGGCTTAGCTCCTGGGCTCCAATAATTACTTCTGCCAGTCGTCAGGCCTTGTCAAGCCACAAAAGGGAAGTCCCACTGCCCCGATTTAAACAAAATCGCTCGCCCTGGGGGAGAGTTTTAGAGACACAAGATAGAGCGGGGGGGTCCGGGCATTTCTCGCTGGGAGACTCCAGTGTCTGCGGTCGCCTTTGCGGGTGGGAGGGGTTTCTGTGCGCACATTGCGCTAGGGAACAGGGTGAAGGTGGATTTGTTTAAATTACCTGCCACAGATCCCGGCAAACTGGCTGCACGGTGGCAAAGGGGCTTCGGTTCATTCTCCCGCTGTTGTGGTTTAATAAGGAGGCTCTGGTGACTGCTGGGGTGCAATAGCCGCTAGGCAGCCCAGCGGGAGAAGAAACCCCAGGCCGGAGCACGAACTACAAGCGCTGCGCCCTGGGGCGCCCGGAGAACGCGCTGTCCCTGCTCATTTCCCACCATGGGCATCGGCCGTAACCTGCTGCCAGGAGCCCCCAGGCCGACGGCCGCTCAGCTGGGCGCAGGGGGCTACCCCCGCCCCCCCACGCCGCCCGCTTTTATGTTATTACAGCAGGGAAGGAAAACGCCCGGCTCCGGCGGCAGAAGCAGGATCGCACCGCCGTGGCGGGTGTTTAACCACTGAGACGGCTCCCGTCATCAGCCCCCTCCCGGGCCTTGGTGATGAAGTCCGAGCCACTGGCCACCCTGCAGGGCAGGCGTGAGCAGTCCGGCCTGCAGCCCAGCCGAAAGGGAGGGAAGCTGCTAAGTGACACAGGCCAGCGGAGGGCTCTGCTACTGACTGATCTCAGGGGCAGCACCCACCTCCGCATCAAACCCCCTGACCCCGCATCAGACACCCCCAACCCCGCACCAACCCCCCTCACCGCCCATCATACACCCCCAACCCCGCATCAGACACCCCCTCACCCCGCACCAACCCCCCCTCACCGCCCATCAGACACCCCCAACCCCGCACCAATCCCCCTCACCCCGCATCAGACACCCATATTCTTTAGGGCTGCGGCTTTGCTTCGTCCATTCAGAGCCAGGAACCCGGCGAGCACCCGGGAGCTGGGCAGACAGTGACTGCAGCCCCGAGTTTCTGTGCCAGCCTGGGCCATCCATTAGGGCCAGTTCCTGCTCCAGGAGCTCCATGTTCCCGACCTTCCTCCAGCTGAAATCAAGGGGAGTTTTATCCTCGACGCCCATGGAAACACGGATCGGGGCCTTATTCAGCGCAAGCTTTTGACAGACCGTCCTGCCTAGGTCCGTGGGTGCTGATCTTGGCCCGTTTATACCGAAACCCCGCGCCCTCCCGCCAGCTGCGTGTGCCGGGACCTAACACAACATTTCAGCCATTCGGCGTCCAGCCCTGGGCCCGATCCTCACCACGTGGAAGGTGATTTGCCAATGGGACCGGGAGCAAGAGGCGCTGGGTTTCATTTCTGGCGGTGCACAGAAAAGCCCCTCCGTGGATGTCAGCGGCCCACAGGACTTGGCCCTACCGGCTTGTTTCAAATGCTGGTCCCCATCCCTGGCACCTTTCGGGTCGGGAACTCGCCGATCTGCTACCAGGCTCGGTGGGAAAAGGAGCCAGACCCCGCCAGGCTTCGGGCCTGCGTGTCCGACAGGCAGAGAGACCTGCAGGCCATTCCTCTTCTTTCACCTTAAATCAGCGGGTGTCAGTACAGCGGCGCAGAGACCCCAGCTTCAGTCCGGCGCCAGCCCGTTTCAAGCTACGAGCCTGCGCCCTCCTGCCCCGGCTCCTGGCTGCATTGTAGGTGATGTTGATTAGCCAAGACACCACGAGCTCTTATGTGTGTGATGCCCGATTTCTCCCAGTCCCCGGGGATTTGAACAGACGTGGACCCCTCAAGGCGCCGGGGAGGTCGAAATACTTGGGGCTGCTTTAAACACACGGGCTGAAAATGGGGGCAGCGTGTGACAGGCCCTTCGTACCACCGCACGTGCGGCGGAGACATTGCGGTGACAGGCCGGGGCTGCTGCTCCCCGTTGAGTCACGTCAGTAGCAACCCTTGGTACTGACCAGGGGGCGGGCGGGTGTGAAGGGGACACAAAGACGCAGGGGCGTTAGCAAACCTGGCAGCTTTGGGGGGCGGTTCAGGGGGTTCTTTGCTAGAGATCAAGAAACTGAGATCTGAGCCAATCGACTCTTCCCCCCCCCAGCAAATGGCCTTTCCCCTCCCCCCCCCCCTCAGCTAATGGCTGCGCTAGGAAAGTTTCAGACAAACTTTGCCAACGTAACATCTGCCCCGGACTCAGTTTCATTTGCAGGTCGAGGCCTTGTCCGGACGCCATTCACCTTCCCCTGGGGGGGGGGGTGACTATCCACCTCCCCCGCCGACCAGCCCATTCCCACACCCCCTTCTCCTCTGATCTCCTGCCAAGCGTCCCGGCTCCGGGCAGCTCTCACCATGTCACACACCTTGGCCTGCGCGGGTGTTAATCTCGGACAAGCCCCTGAGCAGCGTTTACACGCACAGGGGCCGGGTGGGCCAAACGGAAAACAGCAACTGCGGGTCCACGGGCGCTGCGCGTAGGAGCCCGGGCTCCCATCAAGCCCTGGGTGGGGCACAGCGGGGAGCCCGGGCTCCCATCAAGCCCTGAGTGGGGCGCAGCGGGGAGCCCGGGCTCCCATCAAGCCCTGGTGGGGCGCAGCGGGGAGGATTTGGGAGCCTCCGCGCTCTGACAGTCCCAGGCTGGAGCCCAGGGCTGGAGCAGGACACGCGCGGATCGGGAACCAGCCGATGCTTCCGAGCCTTTCACACCAGGCGTCAGCAGGAACTCAAGCCCCGGCGCTGAGCCGCGGCGGGCGGCTGGTGGGGAGGCTGACAGCCCGGCCGCCTCGCACCTTGCAGCCGGGGCTTGGAAGGCTCCAGCCAGGGGCAGCGGGGCGCTTGGGAAATGGGCGTTTCCGACACGGGCTGGGGTCGATCCCCTTTGGAACCGGGTGTGTTCCCAGGAGACTCTAGCACCGCCCATCACCGGGCTGCAGCGAGCCTGGGACGGGTCACCCCCTTTCCCCCACCGCATCCCCAGTTACACAGGGGCGCCCGGTCCCAGCTCTTCGATTTCCAGCAAACGCCAGCCGAGCCCCTCCAAGCCAGCCGCGCCAGCCCCCGCGCTGCCCTTCCCCGGCGGGGGGAGTGAAGAGCCGCCCCGAGCTCTGTCCCCCAGGAGCAGGGCCCCACAGTCCAGGGCCTGCGCCCATTGCAAGCCTCCAGGGCTGCGGGTTTGGGCCCAGACCCGCTGGGGATACGGGAGGGGCTTATTTCCCACCCCCACCCCGGGCCTGTCCCGTTTGTCCTGCCGCTGCTCCGCCCTGCAGGGAAAGGAGCCAGCTCTGGAGATGGAACAGCTGTGGATGGGGGGGGGTCCTAGTTCCTCTCTGCCCTCGGTGTCTAGGACAGAAGTGAGATCCAGAGAAGACGAAAAATAACACACACACACACACACACACACCCATGTCACGGCATTGCCCGGCCGGGGGCGGGGGAGCAGAGTTTGGACGCGCGCAGGCGGTGCGCTCTGCCGGTCCGCAAGCTGCGGCGTCCGAGCTGCGGGGGGCTCATCTGGCATTCGAAGCGAAACCAAACACATTCAATCCAGACCTGCCCCCACCCCCCGTTTGGGAACCCAGGTAACAAGGGTGGCAGCAAAAGCTGGCAGCCCTTGAAAAGCCCCTTTTCTCTTAGCAGAGCAGTGGGACGGGAGCTGGCCCAGCGGGTTATTTTGAATGAACCCGGCTCCAGAAACAAACTCCTCGACGGTCTGGGGTCTGCTTGGGAGGCTCGGCAGAGGGAGCGCGGCGTTCGCGCTTGTGCATCGCCAGCTGGGGAGTGCGGGGCCAGGCGGCCACTGCCCCCAGGTCACGTCCCCTCGCCCAGCGTCTCGGTTCCTTCTTCTCCTGCCCGCTGGCGCTGTGAAAGCGCAAAGCCCCAAATGATCTGTCAGCGCAGACCACTCAGGGACGTTTAGATAATAAATACTTCGGCTGCGCTGGGCGATTTGGTAAAATGGTCCTTTATGCGCGGTTTTGCCCACCATTTAGGGGGCGAATTCCTAGAAATCTTTAGGGGAGCAGCAACATTGTAGCAAACTCCTCAGCGGCAGTTCAGTGGAGGGGAGAAAACCGAGTGTAATTGATAAGCCAGGAAAAGTGAGCTCAAGCCCAGACCACAACCCGGATGGAGCAATTCCATGTTGTATCGTTTCATTCATTCAATGTAGTATATTCCTTTAAAAGCAGCAACGAGTCTTGTGGCACCTTATAGACTAACAGATGTTTTGGAGCATGAGCTTCGTGGGTGAATACCCACTTCCTGGGATGCATGTAGTGGAAATTTCCAGGGGCAGGTATATATAAGAGCAAGCAATAAGCAGGCTAGAGATAAGGAGGTTAGTTCAATCAGGGAGGATGAGGTCCTCTTCTAGCAGCTGAGGTGTGAAAACCCTACACAAAACATGGAGGAAGCGCTGTTCTTTGGAAAGAAAGCTATCAGGGTATTGCCCTATTAAAGATCCGTTTCTCTCTCTCTCTCTCACACACACACACACACAATTTACAAATAGATAGGTAAGTACTAGGTAAATCTTTTATGGGTTCGCCTATTGACCGCGCCTGACGTACACACCTCTTAATAACTAACAGACATATTGGAGCAGAAGCTTTCCTGGGTGACCTCAGTCGAAGTGGGTATTCACCCAGGAAAACTCAGCTCCAATACGTCTGTTTAGTCTATAAGGTGCCACAGGACCGTGTGTCGCTTTTTACAGATCCAGACTAACAGGGCTCCCCCTCTGATCCTTGACACGTGTCTGGCTTAATGTGCAGATAAACGAGACAGTTTTACCAAGAGTCATTCCGGATCGTGCCCTTATGTCTTATGCGGTATTGGAGAGAGGGAAAAAAGAAAGTTTAAATCAAAATAGCGGGATTTTCGTGTTTGATTTGATTCAAGAATTTTAGTTGCTAATTAGTACTAATTAGGGAAGCAGCAGCAAACTCTTTAGTGAATGTTGACTCCAATCTCTCTGTCTCTAGATAGTGATTACCACAGAAGTGCCGCAGTTCCAGCAACTCGATTTCAAGCACTGGAAAGTTGTACGTCTCATTTTTTCGTTCTTCCGGATCTTGTTATTTCCTGGGCATTGGCTGATTTAGCAAAGCCACTAAAGATAAGGCTATCAGGTGTGCAAACAGCGCCCGAAAAGCGCCATCAAGGCGCTCATTGTCTGCTCGATGAAAAATCAGGTTTGCACTTCAGTTTCCAAACACCGCACAATATTGTCCTGCGCGGGGTTTTCTCTGTCAGTTAATATTTTAATGGCTACAATCATCAAAGGGAATATATTTTCCGTTACATAATCAAAACAATAGGACGGATGAAACCCCGACGCGTTGTAAGAAATGATCTGACACTATGTCGTTTCTCTGCGTTTGGAGCGGATAGCTTTGTTCCACGGCTCCTCGCTAGATAATCTTAACATCGAATTAAAGTTTATTTCCATTCCTAACGCGGCTGTACGGATTGGGAATCAATCCATTCAATGTAATCCTCTTTCTAGGTATGAGATTCCTTCCGAGCCTGCTCCTAATATAGTTTCTAATGCAAATCCCCGTCCCTTCGAACGCGGATTGCTGCCGCTACCTTTCTACGGAGCTCTTGATCTGTCGCGTTGGAAATTAATGCTTCTCTCTACTCATTTCAATTCGGAAGAAGGCGGCGATCCTTTGGCTCGCCAGTTTCTCCCCAAACTGATTTCCAGCCGTTTCTGATGCGGGAGCGTGATAAAATAGGTCACCGCGGAAAGGAATTAAAGGCACCGGTTGTATACGGGCGGCGTTAAATACCACCCCAGGACCGAACCGAGCCAGTGAAAATCAACCGAAGGTTCATGTCTCCCGGGATACTTACAAATGTTTTTTTGGTGGGGTGGCGCGTGGAAGGAGATGCGGGTAATGGATTTTGCTCGCAGTATTTAATACAAACCAGTTTGGGCTCCAATAAACTGCCCAGGTGACACGTCCACTCTAAAGCCTCTTTTTTTCGCTCCCGCTCTCACCTGCCACTTATCAAACTGGGTTTCCTGCCTCTCTAATTCTGGGCTAAAATACAAATATTTGCACAGTGTCGCGTTTAATCCCGGGATCACGCCCTGGCCCCGAATACAGTGCGAGGCGAGCGGCGGGAAGTCGGGATGCCGTGCGCCCAGCAGACGTGATGATTTATTATGTGCGAACTGATCTCAATTCCCGATTAATAGCCGACTTGAGCCGGTTTAATAGCAACTAAATGATACATTTGTTCGCATTTACGGGGATGGGGGCTCCCAGCGCTCTCGTCTGCCGCCACAAGCCCGACAGGCCCCCATTTTGTTGTGATATTTATAGAGCAAGTTGGCTTTGAACACGCCCTGCGGGTTTTGACGCGTTGCTGTATCAAATGGTGGAATTCTTCCCTCAGCCCGCTGATTTTAGGGACGGAAAGGTCATATTTGCTGGCAAACGACACCAAAAAACAGAGGCGAAAGCAGAGGTGTTAATAAAGTCCTGTTAGTTTGAAACAATCCCTGCCTTGTCCAGCCGTCTATAAACTAGAAAATCAAGGACTAGGTCGAATTCGGCTTTCAATTAGGGGCGATATTTATGTCGGTCTGTCTGATTTTCACTCTCCATGGAGGTATCTGTGTGTGCGTGTTTGTCTACACACAAACACACCCAACGTTCTATTTGTCGGAAGTCTGGCGAGGGTTGCACGTTCTGATCGGCATTGGCCGGCGAATGCAGACCCAGAGATGAGCTACTGGCTGGGGCGAGCGGTGAGGAAGCTCTGAAGCTGTGAGCTCTCGTTGCTTTCCATAGCCTGGTGTGCTGCGAGGAAAGCCAACGGTTTAGAACCAGTTTTTCCTCTCAAAATACCGACTTCGCTCCAAAACACAATTCATACGAATGTCTCTATATTGCCCGAGATAATGCCCTATGTCTATAGCGCAGTGTGAATGTGGGTGTGGGGGGAATGTTCCTGCCGGGCTAAAGGATCCGTCTCCCAGCAGGATCCGTTTTCAATGTATTCTCGTTTCTCTTGGCTCCTTCTCTGTCTGGCCACTGACACAGGCCTTGCGTGTTGCCCGATGAATTGCCTTGTGTTTCGCGGGTAAAAACCAGGCAAATGTTCCTCCGGCTTCCACCAACTAGTCTCGCACGGGGACAGGAAGGATGCTGCCCAGCGATAGAAACGTGCATGCAGGAGCTTGCTGGGCGTACACTGCTGATTCTCTGCATGGGCAGAAGACGCTGACAATGACTGCAGGGGGAACGGGTAGCCCTACCAACAAATATTGAATAACACATATGACGTAACTTTAAAAAATGCCAACACCAGTGTTGTAAAAGGACCGTTTTGGGCACCTGCTTTTTTCCCTAGTGCAATTGGTATTTTTCACCTAGCCGCTTGGCAGGGGTTTCTTTCTGTTCCTGTTCCTCATTTCTAAACCCAACTTTCCCGGGCTTTGCAGAAGAGACGTTGCTATCCGCCGCCACTTCGGTTTTTCTGTTCGTTTTCCAAACAGCTTGTGCAAATCCAGCCTCGTTACTCGATCAACTCCCTTGATTCTAAGTTGTAGGTTCACCGCAGTTTTATAGTGACTAAAAAAATAGATCCCAGCCCTTGCAAAAGCTTTGGCTGTCTCCCCACGGGCAATACTAAATTGCGGTGGGTTCAAAACCTTGAGAGCCCCGAAGAGCTAACTCCTAGCGGCTCAATCTAGCCACCATCTTTAGGGATCTCAGCGGGAGCGTTTTGGAAAATCGGACCACGTACTTAACTGCCAGCTGCTGGGTGCTGTGCTGAGGTTTTGGGTTGTTGGTTTTGATTTTGGGGTTGTTGTTTTTTTCTGCATATAAAATAGAAGGAGGGGGAAATGGGGTCCTGCCCCCTAAATAAATGCTGAGATTTTTAAAGGGCATTAAAATATAAGGTTAAGATTTTAACAACACAACCCCAAAATCAAAACTTGCAGTCCTCACTCTCCGGCAAAACTCTCTGCAAAGCCATTTAGCCATTACAGCTACATTTCGTCGCTGCGTTCGGTTTGAGCCGTGTACGTATTCCACCCTTCAAGTTTCTTGTTTAAAGGGCGGGGGAAGAGATTTGTTAAAAATAAAGTCGGATATTTACACACACACACACCCCTCCTCCATTGTACAAAGCGATCGCACAGGGAGCGATCTCCCTTTTGTACAGAATGCCTGAGTGTCCTAAGAAATACATCACTGGTTGGTGTGCGCCCCTATAAAAACAAATACATTTTTAAAAACAAAAATGTTTGGCTTTACAAACATCCGGTCTCCTTATAAAAACACGTCAATAAATAAAACCTCCCTGGGGAATTGGATTTGGAAGGGAAAAAGCAATTTCCCTAAAAACACCCCTTCCCCCCCCCCAAGACCGACGAACAATGGTCATTTATTTTCCAAGGAAGATGATGAAAGACACACACAGAATTGCCACAAAGAACCTTAAAGGGTGGGTTTTTCGTTTCCATGCTGAAACCATTCTTAGTTTGCTTTTTAAAAGTAGCACTAAGGATTAAGAGCCGGGACTGCACTGGAGAGACAGCGATCAGGCAGCTGAAGGGGTGGGGGTGCAGAAAGATGGACTTGTCCCAAAGCCGTCTCGCTTGTTTCTTTTTCGGTTGGTCTGTGCTTTTGAAGGAGACTAAATGAGGTCGAGACACTCCTGATCTGTTGGGGTGGGGGAGTTTCTGTATCTGTGAGAAGAGCCCTGCATTCTCTGCAAACCTGACACTAAAACCAGTCTTGTATATTTCAACAATCGACACTGAAATGACAGGCTTCTGGTGGAAAGACGAGCGATCGCCTTAAAACAGCGTGAGCACAAAAGTCAAGCTTTTGCTCCGCGCGGTTTTGCTTTTGTCTTTTCGCGTAACGAGAGACGAAATCGGTGTAATTATATGTGCTGGGGAATATGACAGGAGGGGGAATCAAGGCTGATCGTGTGTGACCTTCTGGGTTTGTATCTGTAGCAAATAAGCCTCGTAGCGCAATAAAATAAAACCAAAATCCCCATAGCAAATCAAACAGAGCCGAAATTGACCAAGCGAGTGTCCGCGCGAGGAATAAACACGCTATAGTTCAAATCTGTCTACACGGCTAGTGACAAACTGCCGCAGAATATTGGAATGGGGAAAATGCGCCGGGCACGAAGCGAAAAGGCTCCTTATGCCAACGCTTTTATTCCATTCAGATCTTTGCTGTTGGGAGGCAGAACATCCCAGCCTAGAGAGAGCTGAGGCGTTGTCACCTGGAAAAAAGGCTCCGTGGTTAATTCTAAGCCGCTACATCGGCGAGGAAGGGCGTGTAATGGGCTTTAAAGCACAGGGACAGGGCTTCGATGGCTCGGTCTGCCATGTGAGGTGGGGCTGGTACCTTCAGCTGCGTGCCTCGGTTTCTCCCCACGGGTGAATAAGGGAGAACACTTCTCTGCCGCGGAGCAGCGTGCAGCTCCTGTCATTAATGTGCTCGCAGCGCGCTCTGGACCTCAGGATGGTGATTAGTTGTGGTTATTGGTGTCCCCCCAGCCCCAGGCTGAGCGCAGGTTTTCACCTCCACCCAGACCTGGGCTTTCCAACCTCCCGCAGCGGCAGCCGGGTCTAGTCAGACCCCGTGGAGGTGACGAGCGCTGGGCAGGAATAACACGCGCGTGGGTTCGAGCAGCCCGTGGCTCTTTCCCGCACGCACAGAGAGGGCGGAGGCAGGGCCGGGCCCCAGGGCAAGGCGCTGGGCCCGCAGCACTGGCGAAGGAAGGACCGGATTGCAGCGCCGCGAGCTGCGAGCCCGCTCCCTTGCGGGGCGCGCTCGCTGGCCAAGCGCTCAGGAGCTCGCAGGTCAGCGTGCCTGGGGGGTCTCCTTCGCTAGGCTCTCACGCGCCCGGATCTCTATGATCCTGCCCAAAGGCGGGATAAAGGGCTCGCTTAGCTACTCAGCGGAGCTGAACTTTCTGCTTCTCACGTTGGGTCCTTTGGAATTTAACCACTTGCTGGGAAGCCCGCCTGGTCCCACCTTCCATCTGCTCTGACAGGCTCAGCACCGATCGCCTCTGCTCCTGGTGCCAGCCCCGCACGTCCCCCTTCCCCCACCCCCCAGCCTTTCCCCTCTATTCCTTGTTTGTCCTTTTCATGCTAAAGTTATTCTCAATGGCTCACTTTGTGCCAGGTACCCCGTTATCTGCTCTGACTATCAAGGCTCCGCAGGAAACCCAAGCATCAATGAATCATTCTTGAAGGTAGCCACGTGAAAGGCTGGCTGGGTAGTGTTGATTAACACTATTACAACAGCAGAAGGGATAAACAAACACTTACTAAAAAGGGCCCATTAACTGTAGCAAATCGCGTGTGGCCCCACACCTGCTGGACGAGGGAACTCAGCTGAATGAGGCTTTTGATTTGCCCGGTCCCGTTAACAAAGCGGATAAAACTAATGAGGTTCATTGCCTGTATAGCGAGACAGAATGTGCGGTGTACTGTCCGCACGGGTGTAATTTAGATTAAAATACCCCTCAGTGGAAACAAAACCAAAAAAAAGCGGAATCTATACGGTGAAAGGTGGGGAGGCGTATTTGGGGAGATTTAAGAAAATAAACGAAGGCTGCTTATTCCAGTTGCAAAGCTTCACCCCGAGAACCAACATTAAAGATCTCCCCGTGCGAATCCCTTGCACTCCCTCGATTCTTTCAAAGGGATATGCAGCAGCTCAGGCTAGTGGGGATTTCTCAGGGCCTGTCCTACATTTCTGCAAATATAGCTAGAGCAGGAAAAACGATCGTGAGAAAGATAACGAGTGGAGGCAAATGATGTTTTAAAAAAAATTAAATTATGAACAAGAAGTGCCCGGGATTTTCAATACCTGGGATGGTTAGAAAGGACTCTGTTGAAATCGTATGTTTCCAAACTCCCCCGAGCTCGAAAAGAATGCGAAAACCCGACTCATTAGAAAGTAGGCTTCCCTGTGCCTGCTCCACATACACTACTCGGAACAGCAAGATCGGGTTTAGCAATCGGAGCGCACGGAGAAACGGCACGAGCACATTATAAACCACAGATTCTATGAATGTTCTGGACGTTCTTGTGAGTGCATGAGAAAGATTCGGCTTCCCACGAATTGTTTCTGCTGTTGATTGGGCAGCGAGTCATGAATCCTCTAAAAATACTCCCAGTCCTCGGCAAAAAGGACAACACGTAGGTAATAGTGATTTGGGGGAAGCCTTTAAAGGACCCCATATATTAAGTTCGATTTTAAAATAACATTCT
The DNA here is from genome assembly GCF_016161935.1 of Mauremys reevesii. NCBI lineage: Eukaryota > Metazoa > Chordata > Testudines > Geoemydidae > Mauremys > Mauremys reevesii. Next base: position 16,522,109 of record NC_052640.1, on the reverse strand, counting down.
TGGACATGCGCGGCGCTTTTTGGAATCAGGCAATTTCAAATACAGCTCGGGCATTAGAGGAAAATCTTTACAGTCTTTTGATCCACGAGCTGTCTGTCGGTGTCAAAGCCGGTGTCTGTCTGTCCGAAGTCACAGATCTTCCTTCGCTCACTTGCTGAAAATTCCCTCCAGATATTTAGCAAAGTGACTCCTACCCGACGGTCAATTGGAATCAAGTCTAGTTTGAAACCTCTCCGATCCAAACGATGCGCATCTAAAAAATACATCCCGCTTGACACGAATTGCTAAACGCACACAGTACCGTGTTTGAGCGCAGGCTGTCTGCAGCAACACTGAGGTTTATACGAGCAGATTAGCCGGGAAGATGCAATTCTGCTCCCACGAAAATCAGTGTTACGCGACCGACTTAATTAAATCAGGCTAAAGGAGGGTTCCCCCCCCCCGTCTTCCTAACAACGCGAGTGGACGTTTGAGTGAGTGGGACCCGGGACTCAACTATACCGGAGCAGAGGCTCTTTAATAGACGTGACAAAGAAAGTGTATTTTATCGTGAGGCGGAATATGTCAATATACTAGGGACCTGTCACTCAGAAGGGTTTATGATCAGAAGCCTTGACAGAGCTGCAGCTAGATGTTTATCTACCTTTGTAGGAGAGGATTATTTAGCAGACAAAACACCTTAATTTTAATGTGTCACAGGGATCCATTAGGCAGAAAGATATAAAGAAAAATTAAACAGGTCGCTGATTAAATGACTCGCGCTGACAAAACCACTGAAAGCCAAAGAAATCGTCTAGTCAACGAGCAATTCATCCCAAAGCCCTAGTGCGATTGGTCTTCTATGTATGTGTGCGTTTAAAACTGCTTTGAATTGTGTTTTCTGCATTTCACACTCGCGTCACAAAAGATCGCCGAGCATTCAAGTAATCGAATAGTATAACGAATCAGAGGACATATGCACATCTTCTGCATGGGGAGGGGAGTCCATGCACTGTCACATGACAGGAAATCCCCTCCTCGCCCCCTCTTAAAATGGTGGACAAATAACTCCAAGGCTACCCTCCCTTTTAGCAGAACGGCCTTACATCTTTTATTGAGAGAGAAAACCAAGTTTTGAATCGCTGGGCGCCCCATGTCGGGCTGATGCTCTTTGTAATAATCCGGGACCAGGACTGCTTAGCATTTTACAGAACCAAAAATACTTGTAAATACGGAGCAAAATTATAGGTTTTAATCGTATGTCTCTGTCATTTAATGGAGCCTTCCAGAATTGCTATTGATTTTAAAATACCACTCATATGTGTGTGAATTGTATTATTAAACATGATACACCCGTGTTAGGTGTAAGACTGTGAGCTATGATACGTATACGTGTATGTGGTCTATATCATATATACATATAACACATAAATACACCGATCTGTACATGTGTATGGAGAAGGAGATCGATACGGATTGTCCCAATTGAAGACAAGCTGCGGGAGGCTAGGCTGGCCCTTGCAATGGTCCTGGACGGAGGAGGACTCAGGGGGAGGCCAAAGACTTAGGTACATGGACAGGATGTTAGCGGACCGTAGAGAGACCAGTTTGCACAGCAGACACCCGTTCAGCCGCGAGTTTTGGAAGCAGGCTAGGAAAGTCGTGGACCCTGAATAGGGAAGTGGCAGGAAAGAAGAGAAAGATCCTTGTGTGCAGTGCGCCTGGACACCCACACAAACAACTCTCTCTAAACCAACGTTACAGCTGAGGGCACGAACCTGCTCGTTTTATGTAGTGAATGGGATTTGACTCCTGCTGCTGGTATGGAGAATATGACTAAAACGAATCCATTTGCCCTGGACGTTTTCAAATCTAGCTAAGCCCCGATTTCTCCTGCTCTCCCAGAGCCGGGGGGTTACACCGTCTGGCTCTCCCCATCTCCCCACCCCTTCCCAAACAGCCAATACCACTCTAAACAGCAAGGAACTCCCGAGCTTGCCAAAGCCTCTCACGTGGTCCTGCCTAGATTTCCTGAAATGGGCAAGTGGCATTTCAGCGGGCAGGGGATTGAGTTCACGCAGCAACTGTATGTTGTACAAATAAAGTGAGGGCCCGGGGACTGATTGTTTAAAGGCACAGAGGACACCGCCTGCTCTACCGGCGGGTGGATGTGCTGGTACATTCCCGCCTGTTTTACCTTCCCCTGCTCTGTTTTTGCAAGAACGCATAAAACCCCTTGTTAGTATTAATCGTTTCTCAAATCGCAGTTTTCTGCGCTAGCTGCAGACATCTGCCCCCGTGTATTTATTTATTATTCTTCAAAATCCAGCTGCCTCTGTAGAACGAGCTGGTTTCCTGTGCCAGTTCTGCACAGCAGCCAGAATATAATTACTGCTGCAGTTGTGTGTGAGAGAGTCCACATTACAAGCAATAGCTCAGAAACTTGTCCTGCAGTGTCCGATCGCAGTTTGTCTGGGGTAGCTCCCGTCCCCCAGCACCTCAGCTCAGCTGGGTCAGCTCCAACATGGCTATAAATCTTCCTCTTTCGCTGGTCGGGGATGAATCTTTGCATGCCGCAGGCAGCCGAAGAACCTCGGTGATGGGGAGCTAAGAGCGGCGTGAACGTGGCACCAGAAAGAGTTTTAAAGGGCCGAGCTCCCAGGCAAGCCTAGTGTGGGTTAACGTGGCGTAGCTCTTTAAACGAAAGGGGTTTGCCCGGCAATGGGGTCGGTAGAAGCGCAGTAGCACGGACGGGTATTTATGAGTGAGAAGCGGAAGAGGGAATGAAAAGGGGGTCAGTGGGGTAGAGGCCGAAGGGGGCGGAAAGAGAAGATGGGTCTAAGGAGGGCAGGGAAAGATACCGCTGGATCACAACAATCGGGAGCTGGCTAAAGAAGTGGCAAACAACAGCGGGATTTGCAAGAACCAGGCACTTTTCTCGGATCGAGCAGCACCACCTGGCAGAGAACAGATTCGGCTTGATCCTTTCCCCTGCGCTGCCCAGGCGCCCCCCTGAACTGGGGAGCAGCCGCCCCACTCAGCGCTCCTTTGGGGATTGACTCCGTCTGGTCCTCGGAGCGGAGTGATTCCTGTAGGCCTCGCTTCCCAGCGCCGCCCCGTCCATCCCTTTGCAGAACAGTGTGTGTGGGGGTGTCTCGTTCACCTGGGCTCCCAGCTCCCATCCAGAGGTGCGGGCGGCTGAGCCACCGCGGGCGCGGGGGGGAAGTGCGCGGGGGCCGGGCTGGCGTGACACAGCTGCCGGGGCAGGCAGAGAGCACCTGGCTGCGGGGCGGAGAGGCGCCAGAGGCGCAGCCAACAGGAAGTGCAGGGGCTGGGGGGGTGGAGGGGGGGGCAGCCGGCCGGGGAACTTCACTGACAGCGCTCCGGGCCCGGTGCCACTCGCTACGGCTCCGCTGTCCCTTCTGCGCCCGGCAGAGGCGGGCGGCCCGTTCTCAAGTCCTAGCCCCTCGCAGGAGCATATAGCGAGTGGGGCTGCAGGGGCAGGCGTGCGGCAAGCCCCCAGCCTCCGCCGGCGGGGTTTAGTACCGGCTGCTCCCTGCGGCTTAGGCCAATGGGGACGCAAAAGTCCCGCCACTCCCTAGCCCAGGGGGCAGCATCCCAATAAACAGGGCAGCCGCCCGGGTCCGGGGCTCAGACCCGAAGCAGCTGCAGCGAATGCTGACCCTCTGTGAGCGGTGTCGTGAGTATCCCTTTCTTTCACAGCCTCCGTAGGCGGCATTAACTCTTTCCAGGCTGGGGGAGGATCGCTGCCTGTCTTTGGAATGGCTGGGAGTTGGGGAAACATCAAAGGAGTGGGGGGGGGGTTGCAATTTAAAAAAATCGGGTATTGCTTTTATCTGGTCTCCCGCCTGCCTTCGCAGGCATTTAAGCCGTGACCCCTTGAGAGGAAATAGCTGGTGCTGAGTTTTTAATAATGGATTTGTGTTTCCTGCGTGGGAATCTCGAGGATGTACGAAATAAACGTTTCTAGCGCTTTCTGTAAAGGCCGGAGTGGAGAATGTGCTTCACTGTGACACTGTCAATTGCTAGCTGATGTCATCAGCAGGAGGAAGGAAATGGTTAACCGCGGGTGGACCTTTCGTGTGCAATTACCTGGTTCAAGAGAGGCAAACAACTGGGGGGAGGGCGGTTTATCACATGTAAACCCCCTTGCAGTGCAATCCTGGGCCAGCTACCGAGTGATATAGAAAGTAACCGGAGGTGTCCCCTGCCTTAGGCATGAAGGCAGCCCGCATCCCCAATGGCTCCTTTGCAAAGGCGAAGCCAGCCAATGTCTTGGTTAAGTGACCCGCGTTGTTGGTAGCTAGCTCGAGTTGCTGACGAAAGGAGCTAAGGCAGAAGCCGAGCGCACCCCGCGATCCCCCGTTTGGACGTGCCAGCTTCCCCCACTTCCGGTCCTGGGGGCACCTTTTGAAATTAAATAAATGAAAATATCTTGTCCTGGCCAAGCCGGTGGTGGGGTGGTGATGGCACGTCTGTCCTCTCACGGCAAAAGGGACCGGGAACTGCTCAGACCCGTCAGATATTAATACCTACGGATAAACTCCGCTGCCCGGCCGTCGCAGCAGAAACCAAACGAAAGTTACATAGGGAGGAAGGTGAGCAGGTAACTCTGAGCCCCTCAGTTAGGACCCACTAATGCTAAATACTAAACAGCTGCATGCAGAATGGTTTCCACGCAAATATCGGGAGCTCTGGTTTGCGGAGTATTTGGCACTGAAGATTCTCCTTGCTTTAAACGCTCTCTCTAGCCGTGAACGGGCCAAGCTTTCCCCTGGCTTGTTTACAACATCTCCGGTTGGTTAAAGATACAGAAACCCCTCTCCCATTGTACGCATCTGCGGCAGCATCTATTTTTGCAGCGCGTAGTTGCCAGTAGTTCGGGGCTGGAAAGCAGTTTCGAGAGGAAACGGGAAACGATCCGTTCGGAGGGAAAGCGAAGCTGGGAAATCGCATGGGACTAGGGTGATTTTATTTTTCTGTCCTTCGCTCTCATCCGCTAATGGCGCAGTTTACAGCGGGGTCCCATCAGCGGCCGTTTCAATTTCCCGTCCCGTTTTCAGAACGCTCTAAAGGCAGATCCGCAAAAATCAACAGCGCAGCGGGGAAAACCGCACTTAGCGGGCTGCGCGCCTCTAAACAAGAATCCAGGGGACTAAGCCAAAGCCGAGCCGAGCTTTTAACGTGGTCCCCTTTGGGAGAACCAGTGGCTTTTGCCTCACCCACCTGGCAGGGCCTGAAAGGAAGGTCTCTGCCGAGGAATTCACATTGTATCCATTGGAGTCAATCTGGCGGGGATTGTTTTATCCCGGGCTGACAATTCTAACCAAAAAAATCCCAACTCTGGCTCATTGCACCTTTCCTTCCGTTTGACTCCTATTGGCAAGGGGTTTTCCCCGGCCCCCCTCCTCCGCATCCCCGAGGCTTGACTCTTGTCTTTTCTCACCGGGATAGTTCCTGGTTTAGGGGCTCTGTGGCAGCAGGTGGGTGACACACACGAAGCAGGAAGGCAGCCCCATGTCGTTCTTATCTCAGAGAAGTCGCCAACCCCCGGGCCTGCGCTCCCAGCTAGTCCCAGGGCCTGCTCGCCGTAAGCCTCACTGCGGCTGAGGAGTGCCAGGGGACTCTCCAGTATTTGTGGAAGAGGATTCCCCCCATCCGCCCGAGTTACAGGATGAGCAGGGAGTATTTCCCTCTAAGACCTCACTCCCTAGTCCTGCAGGCTCTGCTGGGAGGAACTGAGTCGCTTTGTAGTATTCCACTTGTAGATAGGTTTATGGCTTTTAACCTCCAGGGCATTGCTGAACACGGAGGCTTTCTCTTCCATTTCTCGATGGCGTTTTATGACTTCCTAGGGCAGCCCGGATTTCAGGGCAATCCAGTGCAAACGACTGGCAAGTAACGGAGGAAGCTTGCTCCTGTCTCTGGGCGAGGGTACATGGCTGAGTAGCTGCTCATTTCACGCGCCGGTGAGGTTTTAGGCTCATCCGTGTTGGGACATTTTCGGCGGCGTGAAATGGAAAAGTAGCTCTGAGGTGTCATGTCAATAATATCCTAGACGTTGACGTGTTATCGGAAATCTCCTCCATCCCCCACGCCACGGGCTGATTATTTTAAAGATGAGAGAACTGCTTTGAAAGCTGCGAAGAGCTGATCTTTGGTTCACAGAGGTGCTCGGCGCTGCCCGAGGGTTTGAAGACGCGCCCGCTTCCTAAGTGTAACGCAGTTTTGCAGACTTAATCTAACGATCTTGATGGACTAGCGGGGGCGGTTCGATCCTCCCTTTATAGGCAAAGTTTTAATTGACAAAGTGTTCGACTAAGCAGGATCGGGCCCAGTCCCATTCAAACGGAGCGCTCCTAACTGAGACTTCTACTAACACAAAGTCAGAAAGGAGCTCGCCAGAGACTAGGGTGGTGTCAAGGCCCTTTCTTTAAAGTGTATAATGGAAAAGGGAGAAATCCTAATAAGCAGCCCTTCCGTGAAGTTAGCAAAACAAATCACAGGGGACTCGGGGAGGGGTTTGATAAAACTGCTCGTGCAGACAAATGAAAGTGAAAAAGAGAGAGAGAAAAGGATACACGAAGGCCCTGTGAAATGTTTCCTCTTTAAAAATAGCTTGGGGTCTTTGGATTGGGTGGATTTTTCCCCCGCACCTAGAAGATATTTACTTTTCACCTAGCGATTTTTCGACTGGGTGATAAAATTAGATGCTTGTAAATTCGGTTCCATGAAAATGGACATTTAAGGGAAATCCGAAGTAAATTCGGATGCTGAGATGGAATTGTTTTCTAGGTAATAATCCCCAGCTCCGTGCCATATAGCTGAGATTCTGTTAGAATAAACGATCTAGTAAGAGATTTTAGATTTGTTTCGTTGTCACACCAACGATTTTACTGTTGCCGTTTTGAATCCACTTTTCGTGTACACAAAATCAGTGCGGTTCATCTCCAAAAGACAGGAGGCTTATCAAATATTCTGTCCCCCCTCCATGGCTCAGTTATTAGACCGGGGAACTGAAAAGCTGCTGACTGAAATAACAATGTACAATAATATCTAACATAATATAATGTAAAGCCTTAAGCTGAAAACCACAGGTCAAATATGTAACAGGATTCTGGAACTTCTCTCTGCACATATTTTACCGCATCCAAAGATAATAAGATTTCAGTATGAGACTCGACCCCTCAGGCTATGTACAGGGCAATTATATAGAAACCCAGTGCACCACCTTTGCATTGATGGCGTTATGCAATCAGAACTGCGTTCCCTACTGGCTCTTCCAGCGACACTGCTGGCTTGTTTCTGAGAACATTCCCCAACGCTTTGTGACTTCCATGGGTTTCACGTTGGACACACACCTGGAAGCAACTTGGCAGGACTTCGGCTGTGTTCCTCAATTTGCAGCCAGAGGTGCAGTTTTTGACTCTTTCGGGTCCAATGCCTCAGCCTTTTTGATGCAGAGGAGGAGAGACTGCTAACCAAGCTGTGTTTGCCTTGGGTTATCCTATGGGCTGATATGGTTGGAGTGAGTATCGCATTGCACATATGCTGGGTCTGTTATAGCAATGAAAGGCGATACTGTTTCCCTGCTTGGCCTTACAACGTTGCATTTGATAAAGGTGAAACCCTTTCAAGGATAACTTTGCACGTGACTGCCAATTAAGCAGATTTATATATCTAGCGATCTAGATTAATAATCTGAATATAATCTGAAAACAGTATATTATGGAACACCTGTCTGTAAAGTCCTGTTCTAAGTACGGGTTTTTTCCCTGAAAGGCGGTTATTTTTTTGTTAATCAAGCTGAACTATACCATGATACAATACGAAGCCGGTTCACACAGACATTTTTGCAAACTTTCTAAGTACGTCTCCGTCAAATCTTTAAATCAACAGACTGTATGTTAAAGAACAAACCACAGTCACACTTTTTTTCTGATTCAGCAGGGAGGAAAATAGCTTTAAATGGAAATAAAAACACCAACCAAGGCGATGATTCTCTGCTAGAATAATAATAATAATAATAATCTGTACCACACATACAGCTTGATAGGACACACAGGGTTGGTTTGTCTTTGCGGCCCGGCCCATGACAATGCTGCTGATCATTATGATCGGTTGATTTATTAATTATTGTTATTTACGAATTCATTGTGACACGAGCAAAATGCTGAACGTCCTGGCTGGAGTCTGCCCGAGGAAGCGCCGCGGGTAATAACAATCAATGCACCATGAGCCTGGTTTTCCATCCCGAGCAGAACCCCTCGCAGCCTGGCTGGCCTGCTGCCGAAGGAAGGGCTGCAGAACGGTCACTGTCCTGCTTCTGGGGGGAGCGGCGTCCAGCCACCGGCAGAGTGTCACGGCTCCCCCTGACTGGAGGAGGCGGGGGCTGGGGGGGGCACTGACTATTTAGCTCGACCGGACATCCGCAGTGACGTGCCGCTTTTCTCCCCCCCCCCTCCCTTCCCCGGCTCCCTGCAGCCTGGGCGCCGTGATTGACAGGGGGCCATTTAAATACAACCTGCCCCGACCCCACCCCCGCGGCGTGCGCGCGGCGGCGGTTCCCTGCCTGTGCCCAGGAGGCGCGGAAACCGCCCGAGCCTTTGGACAGACTCTGGGCAGCGGCGGCGGCGGCGGCTCCAGCTCCCCCCGGCCGCTGCAGGCGAACGCGCCAGGCTTTCAATGTGACATCAGCCGCCCCCGGAGCGGGGCCGCGCGCCTTGAAGGGAGCCACTTTCCCTGCTGCGAGCGGGAGGGGCAGGAAGAGCGGCGAGAAATCACCCGGGGGAAGACGCTGCGGGACCGGCCGCTTTCGCCCGGGAGCCGCGCCTGGCGGGGCCCGATCCGCCTGCTCTGCAGACGCCGAAGGGATCTGGAGCGCAGACTGGCGGGGGGAGGCGCCCTGCAAACTTCCTCTCCGGCGTCCTCCTGCGGCCCCTGCTTCGATCTTGGCGGCGCGTGGTGCCTGGCTGGATGGTGTGGTAGCGGGGGGAGCGTTTGGCGAGGCCAGGGGGTGGGGGAGGCTGCTGCATCGGTCTCCTCTATGGACGAGAACAGCCCTCTGTCTCCCAAGGCAAATGCTTTCAGTATCGCCTCTCTGATTTCAGTCGCCGCCGAGCACGCAGGGAAGGAAGCGCTGGAGGAGCCCAGCTGTGGCCTTAGCAAGCACTTCAGCCCCGGCTCCCACCCGCAGAGGATGCATTTCAGCACCGTCACCAGAGACATGGAAGGTAAGTGCAGCCCGGACCTGAGCTTCGTTCACCTTGGGGCTGGGGCAGTTGCAGATCAGAGCCCGGGAGCTGAGAAGTCAAAGCCCCGCTGGAGCGCGAGGGGAAATGCATATTAAAAAAAAAAAGCGGGTGGAGCAAATCCGGGGGATGCAGGATTTTAGGGGAATTACCTGTGAGCAGTTGTGCCGGGGTTTTGTTTTTGAATGTAAATGGGGGAATGTGTATTTTGCAGCCGATTTCCCTGCCATGGCTGCGTCAAAGCGTCAAAATACTAAATAATAATAATAACAATTGCAGTCGGTAAACGGAAATAAAAATGGTTATAGCAACTCCTGGCTACTTAAGAGACCAGCCCTGAGCTGTAGTGAGTAAATAATATTAACAACGTCAGGAAAAAAGACAGTATTCCCGAGACAAAACGAGGTGGAAATGGCAGAGGCCTAGGAAGGCTTATCAAAGAGCGGTGTTGTTTTTAATGACGTTTTGACTGCGAAGAGATTTAATCAGACAGCACAACTTGGAACCCGAAGAGCGGTTTGTTAACGTCCTAAACCCGCAATTAAAACAATCCTGTGCTCGGGTCAAAGCTCTTTAGAAAGATCTGGTCACCCTCGTCTCTCTAAATGATTCTATTTCCTCCCCCACTTTATTGTAAACACAAAACTCTCTCTCGGTATCTTATCATTCTGTTACCGCGATCAGTGACCATTCTGTTAGTTTTACCCATATCCCTCGAGAGTCGTGGCTTTCAACCTGTATTCCGCAGACCCCTGGAGGGTCCTCAGACGATGTCTAAGATGCCCAAAGGGGTCTGCAGATCCATTCTAAATTTTGTAGGGATCGGCAAATGAGACAGGGCTAAAAATCACCGATTTGCAGACTATTGACGCATCCTCTAGGAATTCTCTCGCTTTTTCAAAAGTTGATTGGGCTTTTTAAAAAAATCCTTCTCAAATATATGGGGGAGGGGCTAAGGGAGGATAATAATCTAAGAAAACAAACATCCAGAGAGGCTAGAGAGTGTGGCCAGGAATATTTCAGTCCTGCAGCTTATGCAAAGCAAATAATATTGTATTCCCAACTGTAGAACACAAATTCCAGCGCTTCCCGGGGACTAGGCGGTTGTTGTGCAGGCAGTTTGCTTGATTCCAATGCCTGTTTGCTGGGGGATGGAGCTCTGCCTGCACGGTGCGCGTGTAGATTGTTTATTAGTGGAGGGTCCTGTGGGCGATGCCTATTTTTTTTTTTTTGGCTCGGGAGTGAAAAATGGGTGTCAGGCGGGCTATTAAAAAGGCGCACTCCTCTGTCAATCAACTCGTCAGGGCTCCAGTCCCTAGGCGAGGAAAGGCCCATTACCTGCAGCGCCTTATCTAAATAGAAATGAGAACCGGTTCTGCGGCGAGGGGAGGCCCTCTGCAGAGATAAGCCGGCCTCTGCAGCGCCTCGGCTCCTGGCAGCGCGAGCTCAGCCCGCCCGCCCGGGGGAGCCGAGCAGCTCCCAAAGGGGGGAGGCGGGGCTGGGGCGAGGGAGGGCACCCCGGGGAGCGCAGTGAAGACGCGGGCGCGGCGGCGGCGGGCGCGCAGAGCAGGGGGAGCGGGGAGCCGGAGCCGAGCCCTGACCGCCTGTTTTTGGAATGATTTCAGCCATCTCCAGCCCCTGGCTCACCCAGCTGTCCCATTTTTGCGATGTTGCAGCTTTCACGGCCAACAGCCTGAGCACCCTGAACGCCTCCGGCGGCTACCACCTCTCCCCTTCCCCGGGGGACCCCTACGGGCAGCCCGAGCCGCCGCACTACGAGCCCTGCTCGGCCCAGCAGCACCCGCACCAGCACGGCTACCCGTTCGGGGGCGGCCCGGGTTCGGGCCCCAACCCGCCGCCGCCCGGCCCGGAGCCAGCCGAGAGCGGCGGTGGCGGCGGGGCGGCTGCTTCGGGCTGCTCCGCCGCGCCGGCGGCCAAAGCGCCCGTCAAGAAGAACCCCAAGGTGGCCAACGTGAGCGTGCAGCTGGAGATGAAGGCGCTGTGGGACGAGTTCAACCAGCTGGGCACCGAGATGATCGTCACCAAGGCCGGCAGGTCAGTGGCGCTTTCCCGCTCGCAGGGGCTGCGGCAGGCCCAGGGAGGGAGTTTTCAGCCAGGGCGAGCTTTAAACCGCAGGTTCGTGCTGGGGTGTGTGTGTGTGGAAGCCATTTCACGGCCCCTCCGCACGCCCGCAGCGCCCCAGAGCCCGCAATCCTAGGGGTGCCCCCCAAGGGTCCCTCTCCCGGTGCCCCGCTCAGCCCTGCACTGAGTTGTCAGCCCAGCGAACCCCGCTTCCACCCAATTCGCTACCCTAGGGCCCCCTCGGCTTTTTGTTTGTGATCGGTTTTACGAGCGCAGGAAAATACGTTTTTACTGCGCGCTTAAAGCATCGTAACGTTTATAATCCCGCCAGCGGGAAATGTCCCGGTGTGACAACGAAATAACCGAGAGCGCCCCGTGGGCTGCTCCTCGCTGTGCGGGGGCCCTGCTCCGGCCCTTTCTGCCGAGGGCTGCGGGGTTAGATCCCGACCCAGTGAGCCGCTGTTGTTTTTCGGTCTGACTCATGCCTCGTACACTTTAGTGCTGCGTTTAAGAGCAATGTGAGGCTCCCGTCACATTTAACATTGTGAAATGTTAGCGAGCAAAGACAGAAGAAAACAGACTGTTTTAAACAATCCCCTCTGTCGGGGTAATCAGCTCGCTAGCCCCCAACAAAGTCATTCGAGCCCCGCGCTGCTTTGAGAGCAGAATCGGCAATTTTCTTGTGGAGCGAAGGGTTTGGATGTTCTGTGAAAGTCCGTACAGATACCCGAGTTAACAGCAGTGCATTACAATGTACACAACTCCCCAGCACGGATTCGAATAGGAAAGTTGTGTTTGTGTGTGTGGGGGGGGAGTTATGTAACACGTCGAAGACTGATTACCGTACTACAACAGAGTTAGTACCATTAACATTGCCTTTGACACTCAAACGCCAGATTTAAAATCAGATTTATTTGCAGAGGACACTGTTCTTTACGAACAAGATTAGCAGGATCCGTTTAACACCCACCTCTGGTCAAACGTATTTCTGGGGCAGAAATGGATCCCCGCTCGGATGTTTTAGAGCACGCGTGAAGAGATTACAGATAAGAAGCCACAGCAGCTCCTTTTCACCTCCCAGTACTTTCCACATTTCCTTCTCTGGAATCCACAAATTACCAGCACTGAGAATAGTAATTATGGGGCCCCATCCAGCATCCTTTTCTCCCGTAAATCTCCCAGCCATTTCAGTGGGTAGTTTACCAGTTTGAGCAAAGCCGGATCGAACCCATCCGTGTAAACCCAAGAAGGCAGCACACCCAGTTAGCATAAAGCTTCGTCGTCGAAATGAACAAAGGAAGCGAACGTTTTATCGTGTTTAAAAGGGAAAGCTCTATGCTACGGCTAATTCAACAGCTACCCTGGTCGGGGGGCAGGATTATGACCCTGTCTGTTAATTAGACACCATCGGATTGTGATCTCGAGTGAAATAGCTAAACTGACCCTGCGTTGCGTTGGTATTGAGCTGCTGTGAGCTCCTCGTTTTCTTAGAGCATTTGAGAGAGAGAATAAAGAGGGTTCACTGCGATGTGGTCTCTTGCAAGACTTCCTAAAATCTTTGCCCGCTGGGGCCGTGTCTGCAAACACCTTGTCGTGTCACTCTTTCTGTGCGGCCTTTTGACGCGCTCTCCGCTCTTCAAGCGGTAACAAAGACCCGCTTGGCTTGACTTTAGCCATGGGAGTTTGTACTTGTGGCTTGTATTCTGTTGAGTGACTTCCCCCGGTCGTTACTGATGTTGTGGATCCTATCACGTAGCAATACCTTGATGAGCAGGTTAGCAAATGGCACCCCCTGTAACTTCACCTTTAAAAGGCTGCGGAATCCAGCCATCATACCCCGTGTCCTTCGAGCTGTTGTCTGTTGTGAGCAATACACCAGGCAAAGATTTCAGCATCTCTAAAGCCCACAGGCCAGGCTGTTGCTTTCTAGCCCAGAGACAGGCCAGATGCCTCTGTTGATTTTAAGGGTTATGGCGGGGAGAGGGGGAAAAAATCAGTTTTCCAAACCCGGGTGCAGGAGCTTGGTAGCGCTCAGGCTCGTGTCACCGCTTTGGTCCGGTTGCAGTGCGGGGGTTGGTGGGGAGAATCCGAAAATCAGACCCCCGCGTGCTTGTTCTCATGTAGACAAAGCATTTCTCAGGCCAGCCCTGTACCTTCAGCGCCAGGCCTTATACGGAGTATAGTCTCCTTCCTAGGCTTCGCGGTGGGGCTCTGGGTTTGACTAGCCCTTCCGACGGGAGATTTCTTCCCTCCGGGTTGCAGCCGCTACTATGTTGCTCAGGATTGTTCCTTTTATTTCCCCTAATGCTTTTAGTGTCACCATGACCCGCCGTCACTGAATACAAATCGCATCCGAGTCTCTCTCGCTTTAATTTTTTGAACGGAAAAGGCCATTTTAGCTACCAGCTGAGCCTTTCGGGAAAAGAGGATTTTTTTTTTTAGCTCTGAAGCGTCCTTTTGATTTTACAGACGAGCGAGGGGTGGGTGAGACAGAGGGAGAAATCCGAACTGCGGTATTATAAATAACTCGGCAAGGACTGTACAGGAGACTCTGTGAAATAACTGTCCAGGTGCGGAGCTGATATTAAAACGAAGAGTGGGTTTAAATGACGAACGGGTTAATTGACCGAGCAAGGGATGTAAAACTGGTGGTAAAATAAAACACGCAAACAGATCTGACAGGCAGATTGCTGCTTCCAGGTAGCCCTACTGCGCCCTGTTAATGGGCTCATTTCTTTTCACGGTTGCTTGTGTTGGCCTTCGGTGTTTTTTTAGCTGGGGTTTATCAAGCTAAATTGTTTGTTTAAAGCTTCATTTTAAAAAAAGAAACACCGGAGTTAAGGTTAATAAGGGTTTAAATCTTTTAACTAGAGGGCGGTTTAAATGTCCGTGTTGCTTTGCTAAAACAAAGCCAGTAACGTCTGACAATATTATGCTTTCCTCGGGAGCTGGGATAACTTTAACAACCAAAAGCGTCACAATTGGCTTCTTAACTAGCTTGCTACCTCCCGTTGGTTTCTGGAGCGCCCTGTGTTTTCATGGAGGCTTGTGTCGTTTTAGGCTGTTTACAATAAGCAGCAGTAATTGTTGTTGTTACAAAAACTCCGGGAATTTATGGGTTTGGAACCGGGCTAAAATTTACTGGAGATAAAAAAAAAATGTAATAGAAATAACCGCGTTCCAATGAAGTCAAGGGAAGCGGGCTCGGTTTCTTAGTCACCCTCCTTGCTAAATGTAGATTTTTACTTTTTCCCTGGAGCTTCAGTGTGGATACATTTAAAGGCGGGTGGGTTTCTGCAGTACCCCACACGCTGGTTGCTCGCCTTGCAAAACAAGCAAACCTACCACAGAAGGAGAAGCAGACCAGAGCTTTGGGGTAAACAGCCCCCCAGCCCTCAGCACTGGCTCTAAACGGAACAAAGGCACTTGGCGCATTTGTTCCGTACTAGGGTGGGGTGGGGGGGTTGATATTCCATTGCACTAGCTCGTCTGAGTTCACCTTTACCTCGCAGCCTTTGGCGAATTCTGGCCTCCAAACGCATTGCTGGGTGGTTTTGTGTGTGCGGGTCAAGGTGCCAAAGCAGAACGAGCCCCTTCCTGCTGTAAGTCAAGAGAGAGAAATGCGGACGAGAGACCCACAAAAGCCCCTCTCCGCTTTTCTCGGTAGCCTGCCCGGGAGGGGAGCTGCCCCATGCTCGCTTGCCCGGCTTGGGGACAGTGCCGCGGAGCGCACGCCTCGCTGGAAAGCGTAAAGATGCCGAGACCAAATTTGGTCAGTCGGCTGCAAAATGAGCGGAGCGCTGGTGGCCTTGCGCCCCTTCGGCGCTGGAAAGGAGCGTCTGTCCCCCAGGCCGTGCGCACTGGGCGAGTGCGAGGAGAAGGCGCCGTTGTGGGAACCGAGTGACTATCGCGTCAGGAAATGTAGGGAGTTGGGGGAACGCTCTGAAACCCCCCAGGACAGACACACACCCAGCCCCATTGGCCTGGAGCGTGTGTGTTCGGTACAGCGGGGATGGAATGTCAGAAATGACACTTGGAAACTCGCCTACCCCACTAGCCTGGCGAGAAAGTAAATGAGCCCAAAGGGTTTCTGGGCGTATTTCACGGGTCTTCCTTTGCCATTGTGGAGGCGACAGTCCCAGTCCAGCTAGTCCCGGAGAGGAGACAGGGATACAGAGCTCGCAGCGCGCACTCTCTCTCTCACACACACACACACACACACACACACACACTTCACTCCTGCTTTAACCTCAGGGAGCCGAGCAAAGTGGGTGTGAAAAGGTAGAAATTCCTGGAGGGTTTGAGAGAGAAGCAGCAAAACTGGAACCTCTCCGTTCCCTGCAGTGTGTGAGCGGCTCGGACGCGTGTTCAGACCCCACAAACGCAGCAGTTCTTTAGATCGGTGCTATTCGGCTGGGAGTTAATAGGAGAGATGCGCTAGGATCAGTTGGACGGTGTGTGTGAGTCTGGGGGGGTCTCCTCTCTTGCTATTTACCCGCACAGATTTCGTCTGTTTTATTGTGTGGGTGTCGGTGTTGGTTTTGGGTTGGCTTGTTTTTCTTTGTGTGTGTGTTTGTTGTGTTTTGGTTTGTTTTTTTTTGGAAAGCGAGCATGAGCTGTGGAGATATGTCTGAAAGACCCCGAAAGGGAATTGAAAAAGATCGCCACTCTCCAGTCCTAGTGACATTCTGCTTTCTAGGTGATTGTTCACAGGGTTTAGAGCTGTATGTATAATCACAGAAATCAAACTTGACTGTTTAGCCAACGTTTTATGTGCGAGTTCACGGACAGATTTCCCCCGGGAGCTCCTTTATAAAGCCCCCTTCCCCCCCCCCCCAGCCAGCCCCGGGGAACTATCAGGCATTTGTGCACAACCCTGCAAGAGACTCTTGAAACTAACGAGGTTTCAACCTTGTGCAAACAGCTCGCGGGGTGGGGGGACGTTGCCAAATGGCAGGGAAAGTAACCCCCCTCGCTCACACACTATTGAAATGGGGGTGGGGGGGGAGACACAGACAGCGCCACCAAGAGCTGCAGCTTTCTAGAGAGACGCTCGGATTGTCCGCCAGCCTGGCGCATCTCTAAGCCTCCCCCGCCCCCCAGGAATAACAGCTCGTTATTAAAACACAGGAGCCCTGTGTTAGCTTCATCTAGACTCGCTAACCCATAGAGGTATTTTGAACTGAAGCTAATTTCTCAGCGGTTCCCAGCTCTTTCATGTCCTTCGGCGACTTCTTTAAATAGGAAAGTTTGACCGGTTCCTAGAAGGCAATTTGACATCAGTGTAAAAATACTGGGCTAACTTAACTTCATGCATGCGCTAGGGGCTGATCTTGGGGGGTCTGTTCGGGGAAGGCGTTCAGGTTTGGGCCCTATGTCTGTTCAGTGGAACCCCCCACTCCCATTATCTGTTGCATTTTCAGCGTCCCCGCGATCTGATTCTAGTCCACAATAGTGTAAACCTTTAATCTGTCAAGTCCTCCAGCTCCCCCGGCTCCAGGGATGAATACAGTGTTTCTAACTCACCCTCGTGCCTCACCTATTCTGGGCTCGGTCCTTCGATCTGCAGCCAGAAAGGAGGAACGGGTTTTAGCTGCAAGAGAGACACTATCCCCATGCAGAGAGAACGGAGTGAAATGTGACCAGATGCGAGTCCCCGGTCGCTGCAGGCGAGGAGCTGGCGGTTGTTCTGACACACGCCTTGTGTTTTTTCTCTCCTGCCCCAGGCGCATGTTCCCTACCTTCCAGGTGAAGATCTTTGGAATGGACCCCATGGCTGATTACATGTTGTTAATGGATTTTGTACCCGTGGACGACAAAAGATATCGGCAAGTAGAATAAGCGTTTCCTTGAGTCCCCTAGCCGGGACTGCGATGGGGAACCGAGGGGAAGAGACACATGGAAATGATATTTCCCCGATTCAGTGCCCAAAACAGCGAGTCGGAGCCTTTCCACTGACTTCAGTGGGCTTTGGATCCGGCTCGGCCCTGCTTTTGAATGGCGAAGGGAGGGAGAACAGAAACGCTAACACGATTCCCCCTCCCCTCCCTGCCTTGTTCTTAACCCCGGCAGCTCTCCGGTGTGAAACGCACCCCAGTGACCGGCTACTCCGCGCAAGATGCTGAGTGAGAGAATTTTTTAATTGAAACGTATTTGAACCTGGGGTTTAAAATTACTCCTAATATTTCATACAGCTCATAAATTAGGCTTGGTTACAGCTACACGAGTGCTTAGAGTTCATGCACGACAGCCTGAGTAATTCTTGCAGAAAAAGGTTAAATATGTATTTAAAAAAAATAGATTGGGTCTAGGTTGGCTTCTGCCATTAAATCTATATCTCCTGTCCCAGCAATGGATTCACACTACTCCCCTGCCCTCCAGCTCCCCTTTTGACCTGGCTTTCAAATGTCCAGGGTCTATGACATCACCTAATTAGCCCCAGGACTCGAATGATAGACGCATTCTTCTCTATCACGGGGACAGTTAGTTTGAATCTCGATGTGCTTTAAGTCTGGGCTGAAGTTAAAAGTCTAGTGGACTCGATTTGTTGTTTTGAATCCGTTGCGGCTTCCTCACTGCAAGGAAAGATTTCTCCAAATACCACACGTGGTGGTGGTGGGGAGGTTGTTTTAAAATACAATATCTGGGCTGTAATATAAAGGTGCCACCTCTTTTTGTAGTTAGCCCTGGGAGCAGCCAGCCAGATTCGGTGTGATTCGCTGTAAATTCCATATCACTCCATTGAGTTTAGGAGTGATTTCGAATTTACGTCGGTATAACTGAGAGCAGAATTCGGCCTAACATATTTTAAAGTAAAATATTCCCTCATCCTAACAGGATATTCTACAGGTACACACACAGTCAAAACATAGATATTAGTGGGTAAAAAAAAATCCCTTTAATCCATGACTATGAGCCTCTTACTTATCTCTGGGGGGAAAAAAACAACTCACCCCAAATTCTCATATTAAAAAAAACATTAAAATTAGTTTAATAAACTGCATCTGCAGGGAGAAATGTCAATCTTCTAAAACAAGGTAATTGCTGCCTGTAAAATTGCGTTCTCAGCACAATAACTATAGCCCAGCGATTTTAGGAGGAAAAGTGTTTGTAGAATTCGCTATTTACCAATGTTCTTGGAGATTCCACGCCGGAGAGACCTCCTTTTAAGAATCACATTTCATTTTTCACCTCGTATTAAATAACCCCACAGGCTTTTGCTTTGGGGGGGTGATTGTGGACAGCAAGGGAATGGGTATTGCTCTGTGTGCGCGCTAACCTCCGAGACTAGTTTTCTTTCTGTTTCACTGAAAAGAGCTTGTATTGTCCTAGCCTGAGGCCACTTTGGAAAATCACCAACAAAGCCAACCGCATATTTCTCCAAATTCTTTCTCTGTTTTCAGTGAGCGCATAGGAAGGCGACCTGGGAAATAGGCGGCTCACAAATCAATGATGCGGTTTGATTTGTAACACCTTTAATTTGAAGACAGTGAAAGGCTCATTATCCAATTCGCGTCAGATCAGGACGCCTAAAAGCCAGTGTGCATATGAATCTCAGCGTCGAATATATAAATATTTAGACAGATATCCAAATTCTCAAGGCGCTACAGAAATGTTTGCTTGTCAGGGGAAATGGGATGTGTAACATCCAATTGAGAATATCTTTTTTAAAAAAGTAATGTTTCTGCTCAACTCCAATGGTGTATAATTCCCCCTGTGCATACACTGGCTTTTAAAGTAAACACGTGCATAGAAGATTGCTCTCTCTCTGCTTTTAGTGTTACCGTTGAATATGGACTTTGAAAGACTGTAGCAAGACTGCTAAACTCTGGAGCCGCTATTAAACTGCACATAAATGTCCACTTTTAACTTAAAGCCAGAACATTACTGTGGAAAGGGTGCCCTTTCACTTTTTAAATTGTATTTATTCGGTAGCATTTCTGGCTTCCTTCCCAAATATGTGCAGGTAGCTATAATTTTTCCCTGTCGCGCAGATTTTCCTTTTTGCGAATTCCACCAGAGAGCTTAGGAAAACCTTTTGTTTGTCAACAAGTCTGGCGTTTTACCGCTGGCTTTCTGGGAAGGAGAGGCCACGTTCATTAGTGGGGAAGCGCTCTCCTTCTGTTCCGCTAGCTTTCCAGCTAGATTTAATTGTGTAAAAACTAGAGTTTCCCTTCCCAGAGCAGCCCAGAGGCTTTTATAGGGAATCCACCGACAAAAATAATACTTAACTCAAATCTTAGAGTCTAAATGCTGATATAGCTACTCAGGCTGAGTAGCCAGTGGTTCCGTTGACTTGAATGGGACTGCTCACGTGAGGAGGAGTGTTAGCATCTGGCCTTAGCTAACTAGACCTGATTCTGCACCATTGAAATCAGTGGAATTTTACCAGTGACTTGGCTAAGAACAGGATCAGCCCACATGTGTTCTCCTCCCATGGTGTAGATGGGGAAAGACTTGAGAGAACCCTGGAGTTTTTGTAAGGACTTCGCCTACGTGGCTAGTCCAGAGCAGAACTCCGATTAAACTGTGGGTTACCAGGCACATGTTTAACCAACTGGATCACGAGTGCCATTGACAGAGCTTTGCCTCTCCTTTGCAGATATGCCTTCCACAGCTCCTCCTGGCTGGTGGCTGGCAAAGCTGACCCTGCTACCCCAGGGAGAGTTCACTATCACCCCGACTCTCCTGCTAAAGGAGCCCAGTGGATGAAACAAATAGTATCCTTCGATAAACTGAAGCTGACCAACAATTTATTGGATGACAACGGGCACGTAAGTGTTAGGGAGGGGAACCAATCGGGGGCACTGAAAGGGGAGGAGAATGGCACGTGAAATCTTCAGCACATGGATTTTCTTGAACACACGAAAAGGAAACCCCCAGGGCACACGTTTAACTAGAATAAAACCTGGTGTCAAAATGCCTGAACGATCTAGCAAGGATCTGGCAATGGTGGATCGGGTCCTTTCAGTAACTGCTCATTCTGACTGGAAACACCCCAAATGTCATATCTGCTGCCAGCCCCAATGCTGACTCCAGGGGTTGGATCGGGCCCAGGGGGAGGAGGCATAGGACACTTTAAGTTTAGCTTTGAACTTTTCCCTGAGGGCCCGAGTCCCTCATTCCTTGCATCCCCACCACTTCCACTGGCTTCAGAGAGATGGGCACTGACTGCATTGGGAACAAGGAGTGTTTAAGGAAAACAGGCTGGAGCCCAGAGTTAACTAAACGTTGTTCTCTTTTGAAAGCCATTTTGATCCTCCCATTCCTGTTCCATATATTGGGTATGTCCCAAGATTTCCCGCCTATTTCCATTCAGTTCAGTGCTCCCCAGTAGCTCAGGTACATCCTCCCCTCCCCCCTTTTCTTTATAGTGAATAGCGGATCCTATGGGCTTGTAGCAGCTCCTCTCTGTTCCCTGCAAACTTCCCCCAGTGAGGTCAGCTCTTCAAAGGGGGCAGGCTCCCTGGGGAATCCCGCTCAGACGGGAGCCCCCTTCTGCAGTGCTTGTGCGGAGCGTTTCACTGCATAGCAAGAATCAATCCTTCATTAACCCGAATCAATACTATGCACCGACGTAGCCTCAGAGGAGCTGCAACCCTGCTGTTTCTCTGACACCCCCCACCCCCAGGAGCCCATTTCCAGGCTGCCAGCCTGACACTGTGCAGGGAGGGGTGCAATACCCATAGCGCGGTGCTCTCCTCTCAGCGCTCGGCCTGGTGTAGAATGAATCAATTATGATCTCCTTGCTCGTTTTATCATTCAGATCATTTTGAACTCCATGCACAGATACCAGCCCCGTTTTCATGTGGTCTACGTGGACCCCAGGAAAGACAGCGAGAAGTATGCGGAGGAGAACTTTAAAACGTTTGTGTTCGAGGAGACCCGCTTCACCGCCGTGACCGCCTATCAGAATCACAGGGTGAGGATCTGGAGTTCATTACTGAGACACAAACCCTCCGATACTTCATTTATCAAAACCTTCCCCTTGATGGATGGAGATCCGGGAAGGAGGGGCGGGGGTATTAATTCAGAGCAGTCAATGCTTAAAAGGTAATACCCGGCCAATGGAAACTTTGTTGGTACACAAATAAATAGACTGGGTCTTTAGCTTCTTGGAACTGGGTAAATGCAATCGCCTTTCAACACTCTCTCTTTAATTTAAAAAAAGATCGCATGATTTTCTAAATAAGGTTTTCAAGCAACTCAATGCAAAAAAAAAAAAAAAAAAAAAAAAGTAGTCATGCCAGATCTGCAAAACTCAGATTCCGTTTCTAATCAGAGAGCTGCCAGATGCTCTGGGTTTAAGCACTTTTTTCATCATATTGATTAAAACACGCACGTGAAGAGACATATTGAGTTTGTTTGTTTGTTTTGCTGTCTATCTCGATTAGAATAATTAGAGCTTGTTAAAAAGGCGCACACGCACTCTCTCTCCCCTCCCCCCGGCAGCATTGCAAATGTGCATTTCGGATTCTGTAAGAAAAAAATATGTTAAGTCTATAGCAACTGTGAAGCAAGAGCCCTTCGGGGTCACAGGCACTGACTGAAACAGGGATTGCTAGACGGATCCCCCTTGTTATGTTCTCCAGAGAATTGTTGTATATCTCATATTACCGTGTATAATAAAGCATAAGAAGAGTTTGAGGGAAAATCTTCTTAGCAAGTATATTACTATGCTATAGACTTTAGTTAAGGGGAAGAGGGGAAAATATGTCTGTGTGATCCAGTAGAAATGACTAAGCATTCAGTGAGAAACCAAATAAAACATGAATAACAAAGATGTGATTATAACAAAGGGAACACAGACATCATTCCGTTGCGTTGGGTTGATCATTGGATCCAAAACCAATGTAATATCTGAAATGTCAGACTACAACACAAGTTAGTCTGGGAGGATAATATATAACCTTTTCAATATACAGTTTTATTATTTAAACAGTCATCTGAGTGATTTATAATTGTAGAGAAGCTAAATTGCTGTTTGTATTAGAAACACACGTTCCATCTTAAGCATTAATTTTCTCATGTGTACAACAAGCTGCGGTACTAAATTATTTGATAGTCGCCCCAAAGCCTAGGAGCTAGAGATCTCCTCCTCCTCCTTTCAGAGAAAAGGGAGCAAGGAGACCAAATAATAAGTCTTTGAACTGCAAACCATTTAGGGCTTGATCCGAAGCCCGCTGAAGTCAATTTCACTGGACTTTGGAACAGGCCTGAATTAGCTTTTATGGGCCAGCAGAGCCACCGCCTACCCGTTTAACAGCGTTGACTGAGTTCTGCCTGTTTTCCCTGAAACAATCTGCGGGCCTTTGCCGCCTCGCTGAAGATTTCTCTAGGTCTGGAGCACGAGACGGCTGAGCTGAACTGTGGTTTTTAAGTGTCAGTCTCTGAGTCTCCATTCGAGTTGTGGTAGGTGTCTAGGGAGATGTCCTCCTATCCATCTGCTAAAGCCATTCCTTGACTTTTCATGGAATCTGATAGCTCGGGGAGCCCTGCTCCAAAGCTACATTGTTGCACTCCGAGGAAGCTGCGTGAGCTCCAGATTTGCAATTTTAACTCCATAGAAAACTTCCTCAAATCCAGAGGGACATCATTACCTATGTAAACCCGAGACCCGGGCTCGTTGGGAAACTACAGCCTTCACGCTGCGAAATGTCACTCAAAATTTATTTGGACAAATATGCTATTTTACTTATCTGCATTCGCCACCCTTGGGTCTGTTCGTTAGGAACACACAAACCATAGAACATATTTTGGGTAGCTTTAAATCCAGTCGTTTTTTAAAAATAACGTCCACTTAGCATAAACCGAGGAGCAAATCGTGTCTATAATTAGGGTTTCAAATTAAGGATCTTTCGCAATAGTGCAAGGTAAAATATTATTATCTAACTCCCAGAGCTGCCTGAACGCCAGAGTCCTCCTTCCCTTTGTAGCTCTTGGGTCTTGTAGGAAGGTTAGACCGCTTATTTTATTAGCTATTATTTGATTATTTTTATATTTTTGTTAGCAGTTAATTGTGCCTGTTCCCAGGAAGCAAAAGGTGTAGATCCCACCCTTTGTAATTGTTTCAAGCTTTTAAAAATAAACAAATTTACACGGATAAAAAAAATCCACGATTATTATTTGGACAACATCCAAAACCCACATATTCAAAGACGTCTGGGCTGAGAGCTGGGTGCTGCGCCTTTAAGGGGCTCCCCCATCCCTCCCAAGTTGGCATTTGCCTGATGGCTCAGGACAGCTGCTCTTTCTCTCCTGCTTTCTATCAGTTTGACCTCTAAGGCTGGAACTGTCACTGAGGGGCTTAAAGTTTGTTTTTCAACCCATTCCGGAAACTCACAATCACATACTTTATCCGTGGATTTGCTTAAATATAGAAAATGTCCTGCCTTCTCCCTGGCGAATTAAATAAATACATAAGTATGATTTATCCAGTGATTTGTCTTAGCTGCTCTGGTGGTGACCCATATAATGTGGCATTTTCTTACAAGTGCATTTACACAGCTTTAGCAGCAGACTCGGGCTGCCTCTCCCTTCGCCTTGAACTCATATTAGATAGCATACAATGCTGCATTTTCGAGCAGAGGGAAACCACATGTCTGTATTCCAAAGCAAAGAGAGCTCTCAAACCTGCTGGTGCCTATAATTTTCCAAGAGGAACCAGGACTGCACATACTATTTGGGTGAAACTCGGTTGATTTGTCCCCGAAGCCAGGTTAAAGGAGTAGGCACTCTCTAATCAGAAATATCTGCAAGTGCCACTCAAAGCCCTTTCCCCCTCCCCCCTCCTTTCAGATCACACAACTCAAGATTGCCAGCAACCCCTTCGCTAAAGGATTCAGAGACTGTGATCCAGAAGACTGGTAAGTCTGCTGTCCTTTACTAACCATATTAAGGCCCCCATTCTGCAAGGAACTTAAGCATCTGCTTAGCCTCAAGCACCTGAGTAGCCCTATTGACTTCAGTGGGGTGGGATCAGGTCCTAGTTGCATACTGGAGTTATTAATAGGGCCATGTTAGTCAGAGCAATATAATTCCCTAATGTGTAGGCAGTGCCCTTTAGACTGAAACAATTACAGTGCTCGGCTGCTCTTTTCTTCCTGTTCTAGGCCCAGGAATCACAGACCAGGGGCCCTTCCTCTGATGAGTGCTTTCGCCAGGTCCAGGAATCCAGTATCTTCCCCTGCACATCAGAACGGGACTGAGAAAGGTGAGCTTCCTGCATCTTCCTCCATCTTCACAGACTTACACACACTTTCAGTTTACATAAAGGACATATAAATATCCTGTATATCTTCTTACCTGTGTTATTAATCAATCAAAATCAAGAGGCTGAACATTTTCATTTACCTGTTACCCTTTATGGTCGGGGAAGAGGTTGGGGGTGTTGCTTGGGTGTTTGTTGTTTTTACTTCCACCAATAATTGCTGTAAATCTGCACAGGTGAATTTCATTTTTTATTTAGTCAGTTTCAACTTGGGTTTTCATACACTAACACAAGGCAGAAAAGGAATGCTTAAATCCAAATTATTTTGAGACATAAAAATTTGAAACATTTCTATTAATAACTGGGATTATATTTAAAAAAAATCTTAACTTTTTTCATTTTAAAGCAAGCATACATCTTGGGCCTAATCTAATCTTTTTAAAGTATTTCTAAAACACCCATCACTGTAGTATCTGACTGTGCTATCTAAACTACTTGACACTGGCCTTTCCCTCCAATTTAAAATAAGATCTGTCACCCTCCTTCCTAATATGCTTCTAATTCTGAGTTTCCTTCACTCAGGCATTTTGACAAAATGTTTGGTTTACAAATGGAGACATGCCCACAATCACATATATCCTAAAGATGCTTTGCATGCATTGCCCTTTTGAAAAAGCAAGTTGGTTGTTTTCAGTGTAGATCCCATAATATTCAGGAGCTGTATTTAACCTAGTGCATGGTTTAAGCATACACACTGGGAACTTTTCATTGATTTTTTTTTTCCATTACACAGAGTAAACAACTGCAAAGACAACCAGGGGCCTTTCTCCCAGCACACTCCAGGCCTATTAAAATAAAGAAAAGTCTGTATTTGTTTAGTGTTACACAATTGCAAAAATTTCAAGCGTGTACAAACTTGTCAGTCAATTCAGCTCTATTTATCACAGTCAGAATGTATTGTCCCAGGAGCACAGATTTCTGTTGAACACAATGTTTAAACACGTCATTTAAAAATCATTGCTTTTTTTCCCCTGGATTTTTCCCCTCTTCCCCCCCTTTAGATTTTTGGTTTTTTTAACATAGTCTTTGCAGCGAAACGAATTGAAGGCTTTCCTTTTTTAAAGTGGAGACGTTAAATGGAAAAGTTCACATGGGTAGAGCGGGAGAGAAGGTTTTTCTAAGCTTCCCTGTTTGTGATTGTTGGGGCTGGTGCAGACTAAAAGGTCCAGGACAAAAAATACTCATCAGACCAGATTGTGCTACCCCCACTGATCTTAGTGCAGCTACTCACAGACAAATCTACTTTAAACATGAGTTAGGGTGACACCATTTGACCCCTCTGTGGGAAGAAAATGCTATGGAAGTCTTACAATGCTACAGCAATGTTCCTGTAACTGCTGAGGTTTGGACTGTTGCTGCAAAATACTGCAGCTATATATTGTTACTGAGGATATGAAATAATATAACTCCGGTTCTGTACCCCTATCTTCAGCATAATCTGTGCATCTACTGAACTCCCTAAAAGTCTGTGACACTCATGGATTCAGATCTGCTCTGCTTCCCACTCATTCCACGGGAGACTCTTTTCATTCTGGGATTAATTTTAAGGCAGTTTTAAAAGTTTCATGCTTACAACGAGCAGTTTTTGCAATGGGTATTTCCATGGGGCATGCACATTCTCACTAGGATTTGTGTGAGAGGATTTAAAAGCAGCCCTCCATCCTCCTGTTTTAAGGGTAACTGAATCCCCAAAATTTCTGTTAGGTTTCAGGGTAGCAGCCGTGTTAGTCTGTATCCGCAAAAAAACCAGGAGTACTTGTGGCACCTTAAAGACTAACAAATGTATTTAAGCATGAGCTTTCGTGAGCTACAGAGCTGTAGCTCACGAAAGCTCATGCTTAAATACATTTGTTAGTCTTTAAGGTGCCACAAGTACTCCTGTTTTTTTTTGTTTTTTTGTTTTTTTTTTTTTTTTTTTTTGCAAAATTTCTGTGTGCTTGAAACGTATTGGGTAAAGTTGGGTTCAGTGCATGAGAACAGCTCCAGGAGAAGGAAGAGCTGATTGTCTAGCGCTCTTCCCAAGGCTCAGAGTGAGCGACGGGGTGGGTCAGTGTCTGGGGGAACCAACCCCCTGGAGGCTCAGGGAGGGCGCTGGGGTCTGTAGCTAGATAATGGGTCAATGTCTGTGGGATTCCCTTTCCCCCACCTTCCGGAGGCACTGGCTGGGTGATTGGGGGGGTCAGCGGCTGTCGGGGGGGCGGTGGGTGTGTCAGTAGCTGGGGCGGAGCGCATCGCAGGGAGGGCGCTGGGGGCTGGCTCGGTGGTTTCTTGTCAGTGGCTGGGGGTGGGGCAGGCCTCGGTGCTTGGGTGTCAGTGGCCGGTGGCGGGGAGCAGGCTCGGTGCTGGGCTGTCAGTGGCCGGGGGGGGGCGCTGACTCGGTGCCGGGGTGCCAGCGGCCGCGGGGGAGGGGGGGAGACCCGGCTCGGTGCTTGGGTGTCAGTGGCCCGGGGTCCCTGGCTCGGTGCTGGGCTGTCAGTGGCCGGGGGGGGGATGTCCCTGGGTCGGTGCTGGGCTGTCAGTGGCCGGGGGGGCGGTGTCCCTGGCTCGGTGCTGGGCTGTCAGTGGCCCGCGGGGTAGCTCGGTGCTGGGGTGTCAGTGGCCGCGGGGGGAGCCCGGCGCGGTGCTGGGCTGTCAGTGGCCGGGGTGCGGTGTCCCTGGCTCGGTGCTGGGCTGTCAGTGGCCCGCGGGGGAGCTCGGTGCTGGGGTGTCAGTGGCCGTGCGGGGGGGAGACCCGGCTCGGTGCTGGGCTGTCAGTGGCCCGGGGTCCCTGGCCCGGTGCTGGGCTGTCAGTGGCCCGCGGGGGGGGCCCGGCTCGGTGCTGGGCTGTCAGTGGCCCGCGGGGGGGAGCTCGGTGCTGGGGTGTCAGTGGCCGCGGGGGAGCCCGGCCTGGTGCTGGGCTGTCAGTGGCCCGCGGGGTAGCTCGGTGCTGGGCTGTCAGTGGCCGCGGGGGGAGCCCGGCTCGGTGCTGGGCTGTCAGTGGCCCGGGGGGGGGAGCTCGGTTCTGGGCTGTCAGTGGCCGCGGGGGGAGCCCGGCTCGGTGCTGGGGTGTCAGTGGCCCGGGGGGGGGTACTCGGTGCTGGGGGGTCAGTGGCCGGGGGGGGGGGGCGCGGGGGGCCCTGGCCAGGCGCTAACCGGCTGCCCTGCTCCGTGTCCCG
Organism: Mauremys reevesii; assembly: GCF_016161935.1. Classification (NCBI taxonomy): domain Eukaryota; kingdom Metazoa; phylum Chordata; order Testudines; family Geoemydidae; genus Mauremys; species Mauremys reevesii. The sequence continues at coordinate 16,494,351 of NC_052640.1, read as the reverse complement.
GGCTGTGTTGCAGACGCTGCGGAGAGCCGACGGGAGTACGAGCGGGAAGCGGCCAGCGGGACCCCTCTCCACGCCGACCCCGCGCACCAGCAGCTCCTGTCGCGGGTGCTGAGCCCGGCCCTGCCCGTCCCCGGCGCGGGGGGGCTCGTCCAGCTGAGCAGCCCGCCCGGGAGCCGGCCCAGCCCCCCGCACCACGAACTGCGGCTGGAGCCCCCCGCCTCGGAGCCCCTGCACCACCACCCCTACAAGTACCCGGCGGCGGCGGCCTACGACCACTACCTGGGGGCGAAGAGCCGGCCCGCCCCCTACCCCCTGCCCAGCATCCGGGGCCACGGCTACCACCACCACCACCACCACATGGGCCCGCCGGCGGCCAACGTCTACTCCGCGGCGGGCGCGCCGCCCAGCTATGAGTACGGGCCGCGGTAACCCGCCCGCCCCCTGCCGGCCCGGCCCCGCCCCGCCCTGCATGGTGTGTATGCCCCGGCCCCGAGCGCCGCCCCCGGCCCGGCGGGGCTGCTGCTCGGCTCTGCCCACCCGCCCCCGGGCTCGCCGGGGAGAGCGGGCGGGGCCGGGCCCGGGGCATCCGCCGACTGGCCGCGGCGCTTCGCTTTGCTCCGGGGACTAAGCCGGAGGGGGCGCGTCCCGCTCCCGTGTGAGCGACGCTCACGGCCCCTCGCACTGATGATGGTTCGTGCTCCCGGGGCGGAGGCCGGCCGGGGTGACTCGCCCGCGGCAGAGCCAGCCGCAGACTCTCGGTTTCCCAACGCCCAGGGCCTGGCCCATGTGGGCTCTGGGCGGGAATCATGGTAACACCGAACGAGGCGGGGTCCTGTGCTCCGCAGCTGGCCCTGGGCACCTTGGCCTGATCCTACTCCTCGTGAGATCCACCCACGTGGGGATTGTGGTGACTTACTGCTGTGGGAGGACTGGGGCTCCCTTGGCTTTAGACCTCCCCCCCCCCCGTATTTTCCAGGGGACTAGCGATGGAAGTAGGGCTTAAAGTTAGGAAATGTTTTGATGTTGCCAGGTGACCTCCAGCTAGGTCCTTCCCAGGGCCCATCTCTTCATGACTGATGAGGTTGTAGGGGGCAACTTTATACACAAGCAACTTGTTTGGGGCCCTGTGCTTCTCTAATGTAGCCCAAGGCCAAGAACAGTGCTACAGATTTTTATTTTTCCCAACAATCGGTATTAAGGTCATTACAAGCATCCAGAAAAAAAGCTAAAGTTTGGGCCATATTTTCATATTCTCAGAGGGGTCATGATGGCTGGTGATGAGAACACCACCAAAGCAGCCCTACAACACTGCCTTGCCTGGTGATTTCCTGGTTTCTTAATACTCTCTATTGCAGTCTGGCCTTTTAGAGGATTCCCCCCCCCCACATGCTTTTCAGGGGCTGGCCCTATATCTGGCAGAGCTGCAGTCTTATAGTGACCATTTTGCAACTGGCTGCTTGCTGTGTGCCCCTTCTTACATCTGGAAAGTACATTTTATGTCTTCCCTCAGGTTGCTTTTCTTGTGGAGATGGTCCACATCCCAAAATGTCGCTTCTGGCATATGTCTCCAGCTACACATTATGAATATCCAGACTACGTTTTTGCTTGGTGTTCCACCACTTGTCAAGCCAGTCCTGTATTTCAGAGAAGGATTTAACCGCTAATTGACCATGTGGGTTTATAAGTGCCTCGTCCTCCTCCCCCACCCCCTCCACAGAATTCTGTGAAAAGAGATGGGTTATATTTTATGTCCTCTGATTCATCCATATTAGTGCCTCTGCATTGCAAATTCCACAGTGTTCTCTAGGTATCTTTTTGAAAGAGGATTACTTACCTTGTGAAGGTGGCAAATGTTAAGATTGTATAGTAATGTCTATCCAGTCTTCAGCAATAGGCTCTATCCAGAAGAGATACAGGCAGATGTGAATATTTTCTGTAACTTTTTCCATTACAAAAATCTGGATCAATTGTGAAGATTTGTGCAAGCACCATGTGTTTTTATTTGACCTTTGCAGTGAATTGTGAAATTTTTAGTGTCTGACTACACAATAATAACTGTTCTCAAAAAGGCTGATGTGAAATAGACTTGTGCATATTATTAGTCAGCTGGAAACTGCTTTCTGACATGCCCTGTTGCTTTGTCGCTGTTGTTTCAGAGTTTTCACTATTATTTGTTACCTGGACATTGATTAGTGCCAAAGCTTTTGTTTAATGAAGTTGTTATATTTATTTTTTTCTTTCAGAGATTATACAAACGTTTTTGGTTTTGTTTTCATAATAGTTGCAGTGTAGGAAAAAGTCAAGACAACCAAAGAGTCATATCTGCAAACAGTGTAGATACTTGTAGATATTTATAGATATGTGTAGATAATCTTATTACAGTTAAATTGAAAAGACATTGGACAGTGACATTTATAAATGGTTTTCCTTCTTTTTTTTGTGTGTGTGGGTGTGTTCGATCAGTTTGTGTGTTGTGAAGTCAAAACATCCCTCCCCATACAGTGAGGTCACTTTGAAGGAAAAAAAAAGGCAGCGTTGGCTCTGATCTTATAAGTTGTTCTATATAACCAGACAGATCCTTGTGCCGTGTGAGGCTTCATATGGTTGCAGAGATATACCGGTGTGGAACAATTTGCAGGATTAGGCTTTCATTTGCAAGTAACACTAGAACAATAACTCTTCTGCATGTATGTGGCACCTTTCTTCCCCAAATACATACATACTGGGTCCAGTGCAGTTCAACATATTCAAACATGATCTGGAGAAAGGGGTAAACAGGGAGGTGGTAGAAGTTTATAGATAATACAAAATTACTTGTGATAGTTAAGTCCAAAGCAGACTGCAAAGTTAGAAAAGGGATCTCACAAAACTAGCTCAATGGGCAAGAAAATGGCAGATTAACTTCAGTGTTGATTGATAAATGTAACGTAATCCCCATTGAAAAACATAATCCCAACTATACACCCAAAATGGAGTGGTCTGCTTTTACCATTCAGGCCAGAGGTCTTGGAGTCATTGGGGATAGTGCAGCAGCAGTCAAAAAAGACAACAGAATATTAGGAACCATTAAGAAAGGGATAGATAAAAAATATTGTAATGCCACTATATAAATCCATATATAAGTATGGTATGCCCATACTTTGACTACTGTGTGCAGTTCTGGTCGCCCCATCTAAAAAAAGATACATTAAAACTGGAAAAAGTACAGAGAAGGGCAATAAAAATGATATGGGGTATAGAGTAGCTTCCATGGGAGGAGAGATTAAAAAGACTGGGATTGTTTGTCTTGGAAAAGAGATGACTAAAGGGGGATATGATAGAGGTCTATAAAGTCTTGAATGGCGTGGAGAAAGTGAATAGGGAAGTGTTGTTTACCCATTCACATAATACACAAGCTGGGGTCACGCAATGAAATTAATAGGCAGCAGGTTTATAACAAACATAAAGAAGTACTGCTTCACACAATTTACAACGTGGACCTCGTTGCCAGGGGATGTTGTGAAGGCCAAAAGTATAACTGGGATAAGTTAATGGAGGTTTGGTCCATCAATAGCTATTAGCCAAGCTGGTGAGGGGCACAACCCTATGCTCCAGCTGTCCCTAAATCTCTGACTACTAGAAGCTGGGACTGGATGATCATTTGATAAATTGCCCTGTTCTGTTCACTCCCTCTGAAGCATTTGGCCACTGTTGGAAAACAGGATACTTGGCTAGATGGACCATTGGTGTGACACAGTATGGCCCTTCTTATGTTCTTACTGTTGCAGGGAAATCCAGCCAGTCCTGGGGTAGCGACTGGTAACAAACTTGTCCCTAATGCACTTAACAGTATGGGGGATGGGAGTGAGAGGAAACTGAGTAAGGACACTAGGGTTGATCCCTGCTTTTACAAAATGTGCTTGGTTTCTATAATGACCATGCAGAACAAACAGTCCATTGGTTTAACTGCATGGAATTCTATTTTTCTCCTCTAGAAGGATGAAGCCCTTGTTAGGGTTTGAACTTTTGACTCTAAGAAGCATAGCTGAGCCTGAAATTTAGATCACCAAACTGCTATCCCCTCAGCATTTTTAGAACAGGGGCCACTAAGGTAATTCTGCACCTGAAAGGGTGGGAGAGACAATGCAGATTTAGGAATGGCTAGAATTATAAACCTTAAAGGGTATTTCCACAGCTCTCCCACCCCTGGATTTAGGCCTGGAGTCAGCAAGGTCTTTAAGGCCATGCTTTGCTTTAAGCATGGGAGTAATCCAATTTGACTTCACATGTTTAAAAGCAGGCAATTTTAAACATCTTGCTGAATTGGGGCCTTTATGCCTTGTAGCGCCTCATTAATGGCTAATCCCTCTGTCCATCCTGTAACACAGGGTTGTGTAGATGTGATAAAAGGAACTGGCTGTGCCTTTCACAAGAGATGTTTAGGGTACTGCATCCCTAATCAACAGGTACTTCTAAAGGCTAGCATATCAGCTGCTGTCCCTCTACACACTGCATGTAGTGAGCACATTGGCTTATCTAGAGCTGTCATAGAGACCCTCTGTGCTACACAGAGAGAGAATGGAAGCCTTTCTACATGGCTGCACAACTGGTTGAAAAAAACATACACAAAGAGATAGTTATCACTGTCAAACTGTGAAGCCCTATCAGGGTGCCACAGGGGGTCTTTCTTGGGCCTGGTACTATTCAATATTTTTCACTAATGATATGGGTAATGAGAGCGAGTGCATGCATATACAATTTGCAGCTAACCCCACGCTGGGAGGGGTTGCAAGCACTTTGAAGGACAGGATTAGAATTCAAAATCATCTTGTTTTCGGACCAATTCTCCAATTTGTCAAGATCAAGCTTAATAAAGATAAGTACAAAGTACTAGTGTTAGGAAGGAGAAATCAACTATATGAATACAAAAGTGAGAACAACTGGGTAGGTGGTAGTACTGCTAAAAAGGGTCTGGGAGTTATGGTGGACCACAAATTGAATAGGAGCCAATAATGTGATGCAATTGCGAATAAGGTGACCATTTAAGGGGGATGTTAACAGAAGTGTCATATAGGACACTAAGGGAGGAGGGATAGCTCAGTGGTTTGAGCATTGGCCTGCTAAACGCAGGGTTGTGAGTTCAATCCTTGAGGGGCCATGTAGGGGTTTTGGGCAAAAATCTGCCTGGGGATTGGTCCTGCTTTAAGCAGGGGGTTGGACTAGATGATCTCCTGCAACCCTGATATTCTATGAAGATGCTGGATATAATAGTCCTGCTCTCCTGGGCACTGGAGAGGCCTTGGCTGAAGCACTGTGTCCAGTTCTAGGCCCCACACTTCAGGAAAGATGTGGCCAAATTAGAGAGAGTCCAGCTGAGGCCACAAAAATGATAAAAAGGTTTAGAAAATCTGACCTATGAGGAAACATTAAAAAAACTGGGCATATTTAGTCTTGTGAAAAGAAGACGGGGGAAGGGCTTATAACAGACTTCAAATATGTTAAGGGCTGTTATAAAGATGTCCAAGATCAATTGCTCTCCATGGCCACTGAAGGTAAGAAACTAAATAATCAGTTTAATCTGCAGCAAGGGAGAAGGTATTAGGCAAAACTTTCTAACTATAGGGATGGTTAAGTACTGAACTAGGCTTCCTTGGGAGATTGTGGAATCGCTGGCATTGGAGGTTTTTAAGAACAGGTTTGGCAAACACCTGTCAGGGATGGTCTAGGGCCACTTGTTCCTCCCTCAGCATTGGGGGAGAGGCTAGACTAGCTGCCCTACGATTTTATATTATGCATTGCCCTAATAAGCCTTTGAAATGTTATAGCAACGCTTTGGTCTGGAGAACCAGGAACTCGTTTAAGATCACGCTAGCCATGTGACCTGTCTAGCTGTTCACTAGCTGGTTTAACCAGGATGTACACTACAAAGGCACATGCTGTTTTTCCCCAATTATTAAATTGTAAAATAGAGACACACCCTATTTATATCAAGCTGACCGTCACTCATGCAGCTGTATGGTGCTGTCATCGGAGTCAATGGCAAAACTCTCACAGGAGACCTTGGGGACCGCTCCAAAAGTGGATGCCTAATGTACATCCGTATTTAGCTGCTGCTGAGGAAATCTGCCGCTGCACGCAAGGCAGAGGCGCGTAAATGTGCCAGCGAGGGCATGGGCCGGACCCCTTTGGGAGGTGCCATGGTCAGCGGTACTAATTGAGGCTGGGGGGCGCGCAGCAGCTCTGACACTGGCTAAACGCGGCATTCGGCGCTTAGCTTCAGGCCCCCACTGCTGAAAAGTTTGGCCCACGCCCTTTTATTGGGGGGTGGCGGGGATGCTGCTGTTTTCCGGCCGGCGAGCCCCGGAGGGGGAGGTTTCCTGTGATCACTGACAGCCAAAGGTGGCTTGAGGCCCTGAGCCGACCCCAGCGGGGCTCGACCCCCTCCCGCCACCCGACGGGGCCTGAGCAAGGTGTTCGCGGCTCCAGCCGGGGCTTCCCTCGCTCTGCCGCGCCCGGGCCCGGCCTGCTGGGAGCGCTGCCGCGGGCTCGGGGAGCTGCGGGCCCGCCTACGGGGTGCAGGGCCGGGCGCGAGGGGTGCAGGCCATGCCGCAGCCTCCCCACCCCGGCTTCCGCCGCCACCGCGCCTGGCTGGGGGCTGCTCCCAGCGCTGCTGTGCAGAGCGGGGCGGGCCACGGGCAGGCGCCCCTCGGGGCCCCCGGGTGGGCGCTGCTCGCCGCCCTTCCAGTTCCCTCCCCCGCCCTCGCCCACTGGAGCCCCCCGGCTGGGCGGGGGGGGGGAGGAGCCGCCCCCCCGCCGAGGGCGTGTGAGGCAGCCAGGGTGGCCCGGGAGCGAGACACGGACGGGGGCGAGTTGGGGGGGTGAGAGCGAGCGAGCCAGACGGACACACCCGCGCTCTGACAGGTGTGTGGTTCTGCGAGAGAAACAGACGGGGAGGCGGGAGCGAGGCCGCAACAGACAGACACGTGACCGGGGGGGGGGGAATGAGAGCGCGACAGGCTGACGGGTGTGTGTGTGTGTGTGTGTGTGTGAGACAGACACTCTGCCTGACAGGTGTGAGGGGCTGGGAGAGCGACTGACAGGGTGTGTGTGTGAGAGCGAGCGGGAGAGATACGGGGTGTGGGGTGTGTGTGAGAGAGCGAGATACACAGTGTGTGTCAGAAACAGAGCGCGAGATACGGTATGTATGTGCGAGAGAGAAAAAATGTGTGTGAGAGCGAGAGACGGGGTGTGTGGGGGAGGGGCAGACACAGCTTTCAGGCGGGGGGGGCGAGGGGCGAGGCGGAGCCAATTGCCCCCCCACACCCCCCCCCCTGCGTGGCGCCGCTTTGTGCCCCAGCAGCGGGCGGACAGGCCCCAGCCCCGCGGCGCGTGTCTCGGGTCTGTGTACGGGCCACAAGGCTGAGGCGGGACGCGCGGATCCGGGGGCGGAAACCAGCCACGCTGCGGCGACTCGTTGGCCTCCAGCGTTTCCTCGAGGGAGCGAAGCGCCACCCTGCCCCGCTGCCGCGCGCAGGCGCCCGTGGGCGCCCGTCAGGCCGGGCCGCTGCTAGGCCCATCGAGCCGCCCGCATGGCTAGACCAGCGCCTTGGCCCCAGGCCCGGTGCCCGGGCGGCGGGAGAAGCCGGTGGGCAGCGAGCGCTGGGGGATGGCCCGCCCCCCAGGCAGGCTGCTCCAGCCGGGGCGCGTCCCTGCTGGGCCGGGAGCGCAGCAAAGGCAACGGCTCAGCACCAGCACGGGCAGTGGGGACGGTCCCTGTCCGCTTCAGTCACATGGGCAAGTCACAACGGCTTCGTGGCCCCTTCTCCACTGGTGAAAGGGCGCTAATAGCCGGGGGGGAAGGGGGGCGGGCTAATTAATATGTGTAAAGCGCCTTTCTAGCCTCTTCCACCCAAGGATCTCAGGTTATTTAGTTTTATTCTATGTCTGTCTCCTCTTCAGCCTGAGAAAAGTCAACCTGGGGGTTCCTCCGCATTCTTGCTACTTTTACTTCCTCTTGGCTCAGCCTTAGACGTTGAGAAGCGGTTGAGTGGCTGCTGTGGCCGCCATCACTGTCAGATCTATAACTGCCTCCGTTGCTAGATCAGTTTTGAACATCAGGTTATTTTCTACCTAGTCAAACTGCTGTCTTAAAGAAAGCGCCTTTTACACACCCAGCCACCCACCCTACCTTCGTGCTGTTGGCTGGCTCTGAAAACTGAACTATTCTCGCAGAGCTGTGGCTGAAGAGCAAACGCCGCCTACAGAGCAAGTTGTGCATTGCAGCTCCCAAGAATTTGCAGATGTACACAACTGATTTGAAAAAAAAAAACCGTACGTTTTAACAAGGTATGATGTGACACACAAAAAGATCTGTGGTGTTTCAAAGATGTCTAAGTAAGGCAATATCTTTGTGTAGGATTCCAGAATAACTCTCCATACAGCAATAGTCAGCGGTGTTCATACATTATTTCATGTTATTAAAAAAAAATCAGAGGGATTGACATCATGATTCAAATAAGAACCCAGCCATTGATAAATTGCGCTATACAGAAGTAACTAACTTTTTTCCATTTTTAATTACACTGGTCCAGTTCATCTGTAAATTAGATACATAATCTACCAGAGGGGCTGAAATGATCTGGTAAAAGCAAACAGATCTTTACCTTTCAATAGTGACTGTTACTATGAATTTAGTGTGTATTTAAATCCATCATTTGTCAATAAAGTGACCTTTGAGGATCTGGGGGCTAGTATGTATTTAAGCTCCTAACTTCCATTGATTTCAGTGGTTAAGAGTTTAAAAACCTCATGTGCCAAAAAGACACTTAAAAAAAACAGAAATCATTTACTAACGATACTATAGGTTAGTAAATTGGCACACACATTTGTGTAATATACTTATTATATCTCATTTCCTTGCTTTTCTGTTTTATGAAATTCAAATAGCCTTGTATATGTCATGTTTTGCATATATATGCAAAAGGATTAGCCAAATATAATCTGTGTAAAGTATGATAAATATGTTCTTTCCATATGGGAAATAAAATGTTTCCAGATTTAAAAAAGAAAAGCTTATGAAGAGCAGTCTTAATAAAATAATTACAGTAAGCAAACTCTTGTACTCATGGTAAATATATACATTTCACATAGAAAAGTGACAGAGACCAAAAGCCAGGAAACTCACACTTAAGGACTAAATCTGCAAATGTTCTGTATGCAGCATTTCCATTAAAGTCAATTAGACTTCTAGCAGGACTGGATGCTATATTATCATAGCACTTGAACTGCTATCTGAAGATCTCAAGATGATAATGAATTAAGCCACATTACCCCTGTGAGGCTGAGGAAACATGCCGTATGCCCATACTCATTTTGGGACTACCACTCAATTTACTTCCATTGCTCCCTGTCTTCTACCTAAGTTTATGGTGTCCTTTCACTTTCATTGTTGAAAATGAAGAAGGGCTCAACCCTGTATGGCTGATGACCTCCGTCCCAATGCAGCAAAGCACGGGCACATGCTCGAATATATTAAACGTGATGGGACTTCCACTTGGCTTGAAATAAAGCAGGCACTTGAGCTCTCGGGTCCCAATTCAAAGATCAGCACTTCACACCTTTCAGGAGTGAGAAATAAAGAATAATGAAACTGAGCTCAGGGAAAGTCCTTTCTATGAATAGCTCCCCCCACATTTTAAGTTTCCTGCATATCTAATCTCACTTGGGGTCTTTGTCCCAGAGCGCATCCCACATTTGGGCCTTGGCAGGCTGAGAACTATATGCAAATGCTTCACACTGAAGGTGGCCATAATAAATGAAGGTGGTTTCCCTAGAAGTTAGAACAGATGATTTTAATGGTGGAGTCATGAAGTCTTCATGCAGCATGGTACCGCTCTGTGAAATGGGCATTCATATTTATCTGTCTTTGTAAAGTGCTCTGAGCGCCTTGGTCTATAACTGCATGCCCGTCAGTTACCAAAGTAAGCTAAATCCCTATGAGCAAGGTGTTAAAACTGTTTGAAAACAGAACAGGAGTACTTGTGGCACCTTAGAGACTAACAAATTTATTTGTGCATAAGCTTTCGTGGGCTAAAACCCACTGCATCAGATGCATCAGGAAGTGCATCTGCATCCGGAGTTTGCAACATTAATTTTTAGATGGCTTTAGTTAAACTGGTGAACCCTTTATAATATAGGCAAGACTTCTACCCTGTTATTTACGTTTCACTCTGCTGCTCCCTGCCCAGTCACTTGCTCCTTTCAGTGGATTTCGTTCTCTATTCTGCCCCAGTACTTCAGTACCTCCCCAAGTTCTTCTTGCATAGACTGCAAAACTCAATAATAGTAGCTGCCAGGTCACGTGCTCAAACCCCATCATGTTTTGATGGGTTCAAAATGAGGCAGGACAAGCCCACTCCTCCCTAGTCCTCGCCCCCTTTAAAGGGGAGGGGCAGCACTGGGAAAATGGAGTAGGGAAGCTCTGTTTTTTCAGCATCACTTTGCACATTTCAGCAAACATGAAGGGAGTCTTTGAATCAATTCCCTTTCCTGCTTGCTGTTCGCTGCTTCAAACCAGATGGGCACACGTGCTAACCCTTTAAAGATTCACGCTCTCTGGTGAGTTTGGTGCCAAGTCTGCATGCCATCAGGAACCCAAGGCAAAAAGTAAAAGACAAAGGTTACAATAGGCATTAAGTTAAAAGCAGTGTAGGTGGGGATCCACTTAAGATTTAATACCAGCAATTATAGGCTTTTTAATTACAACCAAGGAGGATGCCATGTCTGCATTTTCTACCAAGTTCAAAATGATCGTGTAAAACCAACCATTAATCTTGCCTCCGACACATATGCCTGGACGTCTCTCCAGCAGATATTGCTACACAACTGGGGATTGTATGCATCATGAGAAAAGCCATGGCTCGGGCTGGTAACAGGGGCAGAAGTCTTATTTCCTGATTTTTGTTGGCTGTGCATTTTGGCACAAACTGCATGTGCTCTGATCTGGCTTCAATCCCACATGTCCACAGGTTACTTCTGCTCCTATTGGGAGCTGGGAGGGATAGGGCCATGGCTGTCCAGAATGCTGGCATGTGATTAATGCTGCTTTTTTGCAGTTCTAATGTACATACATTCAGGGGGAAACTTAATTGAAGCAGAATGTGCCCCATATTCTCTAGCTTTCATAAATTCTGTTAAATTAGAACTTCTAAACAAAACATTCTTAATCATAAATGTTCAAGCATAATTTGCCTCTCTCATCTATTCCATATTGGGCTTTATAACACGATGTAACAAACTGGCTACCAAACGCGTACCACTCTCTTCTACTGGAAGGCGTCAGAACTGCTCAAGAGTGTGCCATAGGCTCTATACTCCTAAGAGGTAGTGGAGATTCTCCTGTAGTGAAAGTGGCTGGACCTGTGCTGTCTAGGGTAGGAGGTATGAATTCTATTACCGACATTATTGTAACATTTGGATTTGCCACTGTTTGCAGTAGAGTGGCAACCACACAGTCCTTCAAGCAGGTACAGTTTTGTCTCAACAATTTGTTAGATGTGTGTACATGGTTTCTAAAAGACCCTTTTCAGGTTGCAATTTGCACCATTTCCTAATACGTTGAAAACATTATAATAAAGAGAGCAAATGAGTATGAAGATGGAATTAGTGTACTGGTACAAAAGGACAGCTACATTCCAGGACAAATCTCTAGCTAGACTTCTTCCCCACTCCAATGCTCCTCGTAATCAGACTCTGGTACCTCTGGATGCTGTAGAATTAGTTGGCTTTGGGAACCTTTAAGGTTTCCCAGGATCTCTGGCTCACCTAAGGGACACATTTGTAGCCACAGTACTGAACTATGCATCAGATTCCTTGAGGCAAAGTCAGAATAAAGCAACACACATCATAACGCTGGTAAAACATGCAGAGATATATTTCACACCATTAATCACATGGGCAAAACATTCACAATTCAGGGATTATGTTGCTACAATCCCAGCTATGTGGTTTAATAATACATTAAAGTGTCAAAGGCTGCATGATGGATGGGATTGAGAGGGAATAAACCACTAATAGCTAAAAGTTAGAATGAACCTCCTCAGGCATGTGCATTAAATATAGAGGGGTCATTTCTCTGGTATAAACTGCTCAGTCTAAGATTTTCCTTTCACTAGGCTGAGTAAATGCAGCTGAATCTAAGAAGCACACACACCAACAAAAGGAGGAAACAGCTGCTTCAACCCAAATAATCCTGGTATCCGATAACATTATGCAAACATTTTTAGGGACCAAATGAAAACAAGCACCATAGCGGTGATGCAGTTGACAACCCTAAAAGACAGACCTAAAGGTGGCAATTCTGCAACAGAAAAGCTTCAAAAACAGACTCCAAAGAGAAACGGCTGAACTTGACTTAATATGCAAATTAGACACTATCAATCTAAGCTTGAATAGAGACTGGGAATGGCTGAGCCATTACACACATTAAATCTATTTCCCCTGTTAAGTATTCTCACAGCTTTTTGCAAACTGTCTGTAATGGGCTATCTTGATTATCACTACAAACGTTTTTTTCCCTCTTCATTAGCTTCTTAGAGTTGGTAGGACAACTCCCCCCTTTTCATGTTCTCCGGATGTGTATATTTATCTCCTCACTATATGTTCCATTCTATGCATCCAATGAAGTGAGCTGTAGCCCACAGAAGCTTATGCTCAAATAAATTTGTTAGCCTCTAAGGTGCCACAAGGACTCCTGTTCCTTTTGCGGACACAGACTAACACAGCTGCTACTCTGACCCTAAAAGACAGGCTGCCAGGGCTATTCTGGGATGGGTTGCTCACAATCTCTTCCACTTTGCATGAAATGCATAAACAGGCATCATCAGGCCAGAAAGTGATATCAAGAATGACTTTATAGCCTGGTGGTGAGGGCACTCTGGGGGAGTCAGATCCTTGCTCCAATGAATATTTAATCCCCCCCACACCACATGCGGTGTGCTCAGAGCATGCCTCCTAAATCAGGCTCCGCAGGTCAGGCAGGTAAGGAGCCACCTGGTCTAGGAATCCCTCTGAGCCTTAGGTATGAGCTTGATGCCAAGCTGCTCAGCAGTGTCAGGACCTGGGCAGCTGTGCATACGCCCTCTGGCAGAAACGGGTGCCCACAGATTTGGTGCAGCTGAGCAGTGGTTTTGTGCATGCCAGTGGTGCCTAAATGTTGACTTGGGCACTTAACCGCTCTTTCAGGGGCCTTAGTCACACGTAATGTCTGTGCTGTAGTTTCTGAAATGCTTTCAGTACCTCTAATGCTGCAAAAGAGTGGAGTTATAGGCCAACTACATCACTGGTGCAACCGCACTGGCTTCAGTGAAGGTACATCAGCTATGAAATTGGCCTAACAGGTGTGAATAATAGGAGTGAGCTGTTTGGGGAGTGTGTTGTGGCTGCATACAACTATTTAATTGCTCTCAAAGGCCAAATTGATGCTGCTACGTGGCAAAGGAAAGATACATGCTCAGCTGGAAAGATGCCTCCAGCACTGGGGCACAGACTAGAATTTCCAAACAGTGTGTGAATAACAGAAAGTCCCTGCATTTTGTACCAGCTCATCTCCATAATTCACGTGGGAGCACACTGTAAAGTCATGCTTAAAGGCTTTGTATGCATCACCGCTTGGCTGAAACACATATTGTTGTCTTAACACATCATGTCCTATTCATCCAGACAGGACACAGTGATCCACATTTTCACACCACAGCTACAATGCTAGATAAGGAAATGCATTGATCTTCAGCTCAGCAATTCTTGCATTTTGCTCAGAAACCTGGCTGCTGCACTAGTGAGTTACTTCACCTCTTTATCTCTACCGGGGACACTGAAGAGAAGAAAAAGTTTATGAATCTGTAGTTTTGTTTGCTAGCATTGGACAAAATCAAGTCTTGTAAGATGTATTTTAAACATACTAGAAACCATCACACAGCATTGACTTTAAAGCTATCCATCTTTAAAAAAAAGTTGCAACAGTCCCAGTAGGGATCCACAGTGTGTAATTTATGCCACTATTACTAATCACTAATTTCAATTTCAGAGTGCAGGAGAGAAGGTTTTACAATTTGCTCTTTTCACAGGCCCTCACACTGACTATGGCTAGCTATCTTCCTCTTCCCTAGCTCATCTCCACTTCGAAGTAGAACACCCTGCTCACCACATTCGGAGCAGAGGAAGAGCTTGGAACTAACGGATTCATTTACAGGCAACATCTGAGGGTCAGAGGTCAGCATTCATCCCATTGGTGATAAATATTCCATGTAATTGCTGTACAAATGCTAGTGTTTGGGATTTATTTCAATTAGCTTATGAATGTTGGTTGCTTCCCACTCCCTCCTCCAGAGTGACAGATACACCACTTCTTGGGAGGAAGCCTTTTTGCAACAATTTAGCTGTCATCACCTTCACTCCTGACTCCTTTAAGCCAAGTACAGGCTAGTCCTATTCCTTTCTGACAGGTGAGATTCAGGGGCTAACTCCATCAGTTTGTGGTGGTTCTTTACTCAAAACCTTCCTGATAGCAAATGAATCAGTTGAAATCTTCAGTGGGATAAACATGACATTTTAAGAAGCTATTTTAACTCTTCTGGGAATATTTTATACTGGTTTCTTAGATGTGATCAGGTGGCTACATTTTATAGTCCTGTATTAACAGAGACAGGCCCAACCCAACACAACACTTCTTTACTTTGGGAAAGTTCAGGTCTGAGACTGAAATTCATGTCTTGATCCGGAAGTAAATAACTTCATAAGTTTCAGGAAAGTTGTGATCCAAATCAAAATTGTGCAGTCAGATCATGTATCCAAGCAAATCTTTAGAACCAGTAACTTAGATGGAAACTAAAAAAATGCATTTAACCCCCCACAATTGATTAGGATGATGAAGGTAAAATATCATTGCTAATGTACAGTGCCGATTAACCCTTTCACCTATTAGGTACTCATTACTATGTGCAGGTTGAAGAGGCAAAATACAAATCCTATTCCTGCACGCCGATCTGCACATGCAGGTCCTCCCTCCTCTTAAAGTCAATAACACTCCATGCCCTGATGTGTGTATCTGTTTGTGGGATTGAAGTTTTGTGTTCATCTCCTTAATTTTAATTTGTTCTTGTGCAGAATTGGTTTGTTTTTTTTTAACTACCTAGTCAAACAAATATAAACATCGACTGCAGCAAAGGGTGATAATTTGATCATGAAGGGACATATAAGAATATTTGCAAAGAGCTAGTAAATAGTAAATGTCAGGCTACTTTAAGAATCTCTTGAGCATCTCCACAACGATGATAGACAGTGAACTCTGACTACAAAGGCTGCCTTTAAGGCCAGAGAAAAATAGACTGCCGGTAAGTTTGTCAGTGAACAGAGATTAAACTACAAGCCCAGATCAAACAATACTCTCAATTAGCAAGTGCTTTGCTTATTAATCCTTGCTTGGAGAAGGCTTGAAAGAGCTGTTAATGAATAATAAATGTTCAATAAGATTAAGGTGTCATGTCACCCTACAATTTCCATTGCAAGTACTGGATCAGGTTTTGAGATACTCGAGCATGTTTCAGTGACAGCAGTGCAACTCCAATTCTTTAAAAAACTGGAAGTATTTCTTTGAAAGATTCCATTGCAGATGGAATATCTTCGCACCGATGAACAAAGACTCACTGTCTATTCAAAGCAGTACTCATTGACATGGATTGAGTCCATCAATTCAAAAACAAAGTGACAGCAGCTATATAGGAAACACTAACTATAAAGAGGAGAAAAGTAAATTGAGCGTGAAAGGGTACGTCTACACTGCCCACGTTACAGCGTGGCCGAGGCAGCCCTGGGACATGGGCGGTATAATCACGCTTTATCGCCAGGGGAGAGCTCTCCCGCTGACAAAAAATAACCACCCCGAATGAGGGGTGGTAGCTTTATTGCTGGGAGCCCGGCGTTGTCTATACTGGCACTTTTCAGTGCTAAAACTTTTGTCGCTCAGGGGTGTGTTTTTTCACACCCCCAAATTACTAAAGTTTTAGCACTGAAAGTGGCAGTGGCGAGACAGCCTTAGTGTTCACCTTAACACTCCCAACCCCTTTATCTGATCTGTAAATAAATCAAACAGCGACTATGAGTCTGGCCCTGAATCTTTAATCTGGTAAAACTCCAATCAAAACCAAGGACTTTCCTGGAGAAGGGGGATCTCCTAGGGTTTAATCATGTGTAACTGGAGTCAGTAGGAGTTTTGCCATTCATCTCAATAGGTGCAGGGCCTTAATACATGTGAATTCAGCAGGAGGTGTCCTGTTGTAGGATTAGGTGAGTCTCTCAGATCAGAGGGGTACCACTGCAATTTAATACAAAAGAATAAGAAAGAGTGGCTTTCTTTCCATCATAAGTCCCCATCTGCTTTGTGGGGAGGAAAATTGTGAGGTTCCTTGTATCATTCAAAGAGGACTCCTCGTTGTTTTTACTGATACAGACTAACCTGGCGATCCCACTGAAACCTGTATCATTCAGTCAGGCTCCTTGTGGATCTCAGGAAGATGATGCTATGGAGATTGCTGAGCACAGACCCCTCTCTTCTGCCCGGGAAGTGGAAGATATGTAGAGATCCTGGCATGATCGTTTCACATACACATATACCGTCTAGATGTAATGAGCGTCTGCCACTCCCAATGACTGGCTCAAAGATGCTCAGGATCAGGCCTCATCTGACTCATATGTGCAGAATAAACCTCTACAGAGCTGACTATGGAGAGAAAAATAACCAAAGAAGTGCAGGAACACATTTCAGTGTGTGACACCACTTTAAACGTTGGGAAGTGCAGAGTTTTATTAGTAAAAGCCTTGTTGCGGTATATTTTATGTTCTGTAATTGGAAGAACACTGGGGCTTGGCACTTAAGGAAAATTTCTTGTACAGAATTAGAAAGCACTTGTTCAACAAGATCATCCCTGCATGTACGGTACAGGTGCATTGCAGGCCCAGGTTTTATATTTAGCTTTCGCATCAGGAAGGAACGGTGTCCCTAGCCTCTGTTTGTCAGAGGATGGAGATGGATGGCAGGAGAGAGATCACTTGATCATTGCCTGTTAGGTTCACTCCCTCTGGGGTACCTGGCATTGGCCACTGTCGGTAGACAGATACTGGGCTAGATGGACCTTTGGTCTGACCCAGTACGGCTGTTCTTATGTTCTCATGCATTACACCAGTTTGGTTTTTGAAATGTAGTTCTGAAGTCTTTCGATGCTGCTGTCCAATTCATTTCTGACCAGTTCCTATTTGATGTCCAGCCCCATAAATGGGTAGGGACAAGCATTTTCAATAAAACATCAACAGAACAGCACTGGTATCCCCAAAATCCCCCTTTGCAGAACAGACACTTTTTTTTCTGATGCTAAATATTTCTGATGCCAAGAATCACCTAGCATTTCGAAATTACTCTGTATTTAAAGTCACACTGTTAATTGCTTTTATGTTGTATATATAAGTGCATCTTATTGGCAAACCTTAATTCAGTGGTGAGATTTCCTGGCCTGAGAACAGACTGTTACTGCTCAAATATATTTGAAAAGGAGCATGCTAGTACTGTGCCTTGACTCAAGCAAAAACAATCAACTTTTGGAATGGATTTCAGCTTCCACAACCATGGAGATGACAAACTAAAGGGTTCATTTTCAGGGTAGTGCAGAAGGATTTATCCATGCTATTCCCATTGATGTTCATGGGAGATGTGTAGCCAAATCTCTGGCTCACCATACTGAAAATTTACCCCAAATCTCCAAGGAGAAGGGCGCTAATTGGATTGCTCAGTTTAAATCCTTCTGCTAGTCAGTCTTTGGAAAGGCTTTAGCACTGGCTCTGAAAAAGGCTTTACATAGCTTTACAATGCAGTGCGTGGAAAGATTCCTTTTTCTTTCTATGATTAATTGCGAGGCTTGAGGTGACAGGGGACATAATGAAATTCATAAATGCCAAAAGCCATCCCTAGTCACATTCTTGGCTGTTGGCTTAAGCTAGAAACTGACAGAAGTGTGAACAAATCAAGGTTGGTCTGATAGCTTTTCAGTTATGGGGAAGAAAAAGTAACTGACATGAGAAACTGCTATGGATGGTTTAATGGGTTCAAGTTCACATAAAACTGATTCTTTGCACTTACGTACATTAAGGATCTCAATATGATTTGGAAACCAGTGTACTCTAGACCACACCATGCCTGAGTGACAGCACCTATCTCCATTTTACAGATGAGGAAACTGGCACAAAGTATCAAAACAATTCGCCAAAAGAAGCATGTGGCAGAGGATGCAACAGAATCCATCTCTGCTAGGCCTTTGCCTTAACTGCATGATCATCCATTCTTCCCTTCCTAACATTGGTTTTCCCTTCTACAACAACACATTTTCTATAGGGAATATGTCCTTCTGGGGACTTGCACTCAAACTGCAGATGGTTTAATACTTCCCCATCCCCAGATTTAATCACACAACAATATCTGGTTTATCAGTCCGGCTTTCTAGTTTCCAAAGGACAGTGCAAAGCACCTGAGGTTTGATTATAGATTGACCAGATACTAATGCGGTGGTCTTTGGAGCCAGCTGCCAGCAGTCTTTCACTTGGCCTACTGTGATCTGAGAAGGATACACAGTGGACAGTTGCTGTGTGGTAGTCCAGTATTGCCAAGGGCTTCAGTTTCTTCCAGCCAAAGATCCTGATACGATGATCCCACCCTGCTGTTGCCAGGATCTTCTTGTCCTGGCGGATGGCAACATCAGCAATCCCAGCATTGACGAGTTTGTGTGTTTTCTGAACCTGGGCAATAAAGTTATTTAAAGTGAGTGCAAGATAACAAAATCTTTGTGATTTTAGAGTTAGCAACACACACACACACACAAGTATCAATTTGCCTGTTAGTAGGTATCCCAACTTCTAAGCCACACGTGGGGGTGATGCAATGGTTAGGATAACAGTAGACAGAGACAGAAGACCACAAGAGTCTACCTTCAGCATGGTCTCTTAAAAAAAAAAAAAGTGTCCCTTGTACATTTATTGCAATTTAAATGGTTTCTACTCTGCCATCACTGAAAAACTGGTTTAAGCGAGAATAGTCAGACTATACAGCTTTGCTCTCTCACTCTTGTTATTCTTAGAGATGGGCCTGAGCTGCAAAGTTTAGAGCCACAGCCTTGTTTCCAGACTTCAGGGGTATGCCTATGAAGGGTTTTTGGCCTAGTATTAAACTACCTGCTACTGGTTCCTACGGATGTGGTCCCCTGAATCACCAATAGGCTGTGATGGCACTCTACATAGAGCCCTGAGAAAGGAATGCTTCCAAGAATTAGGTCACAGTGTCAGTAAATCTGTATTTCCAGCACTCATTCCCAGGAGATTTTTGATGCACCCCCTAGTGAGAAGCAGGGGCGGCTCTATGTTTTTTGCCGCCCCAAGCATGGCAGTCAGGCGGCCTTTGGCAGCTTGCCTGCGGGCGGTCCGTTGGTCACGCGGATTCGGCGGCAGCTCTGTGGGTGATCTGCTGGTTCTGCGCCTTCGACGCACCCGCCACCGAATTGCCGCCAGAGCCGTGGGACCGGTGGACCTCCCTCAGGCATGCCGCCGAAGGATACCTTACTACCGCCCTCACAGCAACCGGCACGCTGCCCCCCCAGCTGGCCGCCCCAGGCACACGCTTGCTGCGCTGGTGCCTGGAGCCGCCCCTGGTGAGAAGGGGATTATGAACTAGTTACTGATTTCAAACTTGGGAGCATTTTATTGTTGTTGTTAGAGGATTCTTCGGGTTCACACCTGCGAGGTGCACAACTTGGCCTTAGCAACAGTTGAGAGCAGTTAGCATCCCTAAGGAGCAGGGGCGGCTCTAGGCACCAGCAAAACAAGCTGGTGCCTAGGGCGGCAACATCATCTGGGCCCCCCGCCCCCGGGGGGGCTGGCAGGGGGGCGGGCGGTCCTGCCGCAGCCATGCTGGTCGGAGGTCCACCCGGACCCGGGGGGCGACTGGACCTGCCGCGCAGGCGACTGCGGGGGCGCGGCAGCTGCTCCCGCGGACCTCGCCAGGACTGCGGCGGCGGCATGCAGCCCGGCCGGGACCCCGACCCCGAGCCGCCCGCCGCGGCGGGAGGCCCAGCCGGACCAGCGGACAGCAGTCATGCCCCCACGGAGGTCCCGCTGCCCGCTGGCCCGCTCCGCATGATGACTGGGGCGGCCAAAAAAAAAAGCCCTTGCTAAGGAGATACTGAGCACTTTGCAGGTTTGAGCCCTTAGGGGGAAAAAGTGTTTCAGTTCTGGAGGGGGTGTGAGAGTGCATAGAAAACAGACTTAAGCTGAGTATCAAACTAATAACTATTGTGTTATCACTTAGTGCCAATACTATCATTATTTAGGCAGTGTCAATATATAAGAAAGCTAGTACATTTCAGCACATACATTGAAAAGAGAAAAAGACTTTGGGGGTGTACTCCTACCACAGTGTGCTATAATTTTTATGTATATATTATATATACATGCACACACAACTCCCATTTATACTAGGGGATAACATATAAATTCCTCCATAAACTGAAGTGAGAACACACTCTTCGGGAAGTAACTCGCTTGTAAAGAACACAATAAAACAAACACAGAACTCAACATAATTCAATTTATAGTTCACATAAATTTGTGGGTGGTAGCTGGTTTCCTAAGGTGAAAGTTGTACTGAAGTGATCTTCAAAGTGTATAATTTTCCTCTGCAAAAAGCATTCCATGATACATAATTGGTGCATTATATACAGCACAAGGTCAATTAAAAATCATATTAGTTCCCTAACAAGTCTACTAATGTAGTTAAAATCTAGATCAATCCCTTATTTAAATTATGAAAGTATATACACAATCAAGCTGAGGACACCCCAGCACCTTGCAGGATCAGACCCAAAACAAGTTCCAGCATTTTTAAACCTCTAATAATTATTCAAGAACTAGTTTGCTGTTTATTTTTTTAAGCAGCATTCCAATACCTAAATGATATAGATTAATGCAAATTCCTTAAGAGAATGGTTAATTCAAAACCTGGCATGTGCTTTCTGCATCCACCATACAAAATAAGACAGGAGATGGAGATGTCCTGAAACAGAAAATGAAGAATAAGGATGGTAGATCCAAATGGAAGGAATACTGGAGGCAAGAAAGCAAAATTGGAAGTGTTACTGAGGCCTGGTCTATGCTTAAGTTTTGGCAGCATATCTATGGTGAGTAGCAGTTTGAAAAAAACCTCACCACTAATTAACATGGTTTTGCCATCAAAAGCCCTAGTGTAGATGCAGTTATGCTGGCAAAACGCCCTTTTGCTAGCATAGCTTTTTAGTTCAGGGAATTGATCTAAGCTATGCCGCCAGAACTCTTTTGCTGGTATAAGCGTCTTTCCACAGTGATCCTTTGTCAGTATAGCCATACCGCTATAGCTTTCAACCCTTTCTAGTACACACAAGGATTAAGGCCAGATCTACACTAGACCTACTTTTATACTATACCAGCAAAGCACTTCTAGTGTGTCTGCATTTTATACTCGCAAAACTGCACTTCCACTGGTATAGCTTATTTCAGCTCCCTGAGAGAAATAAACGCTTCCAGGAAAAGTAACATTTTGCTGGTATAACTGTCTACACAAGACGCTTTTGCTGGCACTGCCATGTCAGTCAGGGATCACACCTCCTCACATGCCTGACCAACATAGCTATACCAGCAGAAGTCTGTATGGGAGACCTGGCTTAAGTAACGGAGGTTGTGAACCTGGGCATAACCAAAGCTTAGTTCTGAGAACTGTAGTAGTAATGTCAATAGAAATGGACAAGAGCTGTCCAGAGAAGATAACTGGAATTACATGTCAACAGCAAGTTACGAGTTGACAATGAAGACTGTAATGGTAACGTTCCTTAGTTAAAGAATGGTAAGGAAGTAACAGTATCTGCTAGAGACTCACCAGAACAAGAGGAGAGCCAGGATAAAACTCCTGGTCAAACACTCAGGGAATTAGTAACCTGATGCTGTGGTCAGGGGATTTGAGTGAGCCACCTTAAAAGCTCATGGGCAATGAATGTAATAAAAAAACACAGCAGCAAAGTTTCCAAAGTAGAAAACCATTTCAGGATCCAGAAAGGAAAGAATCGAACCAAAGATCTGGATTCTATGCTTTCAGCCAATCATGGCCAAGGTTAGTCACATATCCTAACAACTATGGCCTGAGTCTTTGACCTGCCACTCCCTTTTCACTCTGGAGAGACTTTTTTTTTTTTTAATAATCCACCTGTAAACACGTATTCCCTCAAGCCCTGCCCTTGTTCTGGGCCCTTGTTCAAGCCATCTAGCCAAGAAGGCAGCAGCAACACTGAGCTTTTAAAGCCTAAAGAGACAAGAAAAACAAATTTTCTGATGGTTTACATTGTGGTTTGTTGAATCTTCCTTTTCATTACATAACAAGAACAAGGTGGAGTTTATGAGCAGTAAAGAGCTTTTGCAATTATTGAATGCCTCAGCTCTGCTTTGCTGATTAATCACTCGCAAAAGCTGTTTATTGCCTTCTGTATTCCTCTGCCACAAACATTATCCCTTAATTATACTATCTCATCCAAATCAGAAACCTCATAACCAATCCAGCCATTCACTGACACTGATGACTTCAGCAATTTACTGGTACCAGACAATACGCCAGCTTCTCTCCTGGGGATAAGCCATGTAGTTAGCTTCATCGTCTTTTCACTGCCACACTGGAACACCGCCACATAAAACAGCAGAGCAGTGCCATCATTGCATCATTATTTCTCCAAAGGCAGATAGCTATGCACCAAGTTTAGTTATTAAAACTTTTTAGAGTAAAAATAGTGTGCCACTGAGTGGCTTTCCAAATACTACCATTACCTCAGGTACCTGGAATGTCAGGAAAAATCCCCATCTGGTTTGTGTTATTAATGCAACAGTGGAAAAAAACTTAATCTGTGTCCTTGACTATTTCTAGCAGTCGTGTGGGAGACACATTTTATTTATTTTATTAGTGGATTCACACTATGCATGAAGTGAAAAATGTTATTTATGGCTTAATACTGTGCACTTAAATAGCACTTCATCCAAGGAAAACTACTGTCAGTTAAAGCTGCAGTAATCAACTGTGCATCTACTGGGAATATAGATTTGGAACTACAGCCCATTAAAAAAACCAAACCTGAAATACCCTCAGGTGAACAACTTCAGAGTTTATTCATCCCTCGCATCACACCTGTAGTCTCCCATTAAGGTTAATTCATAACACAACTGAGAGGATATTGTGAGGGAAACACCCCTTTCTTTCCTGCTTGATTTATCACAGACTAATGTCAATACAGAAAATCCAGTGTAAGATAGCTATATTGAATAAAAACAAATTCCTCCTTCTCGGATGAAATTCACTTCTCTCTCTACAGTGTGTGCACACAAAGCTGCAGGAAACCCAGGAGCTTGAATAGCAGCTGCTCCTCCTCCAGGAGGCAGTATAAAGGTAGATCCAGTAGCTGCTCCACCAAAGGATCCCTGCAGACTGCTTCACACAGGAGTTGCAAAGGCCCCTCTCTATGACCCTTGCACTCATACGTTGTGAAGAGATACTCAGGCAATGCAGAACGCCTTGTTGGTCCCCTTTACACTTTCATAAATTTTATCCACAATCATCATTTGGCTACTTCTATACTAGAATACCAGATCCTAGAATTTCTACCAGTCACCATCATTACGCTCAACTGGTTTCTTAGGCCACAGCCTACGTAAGCGGAGTGTTCTAGTACCTAAACTGACATTAGTAACTTGTTTTCATATCTTAGGTTGAAATTTTCAAAAGGGCTTAAATCCCTGATGTAAGTGATTTTCAGTATTAGTTGGGCAAGTAAATCACTTATTCTAACCATAAACTTTTATTTGTAACTGTCTTAAAATGTTTCTCTTTCCTAAGATAAAGGGAAAACTCTAGGCACTCAAGCAAAATCCTTAGGAAAACAACCCTTTATTTCAATTTACAATAATTTCATTTATTAAGCGCTCTGAGTATTGGACAATAATGTAATGATAAAGAAATTTATAAAAATAGTGACTTGCGGAATGGTAGGCCTATGTGCCAGTTGCTTAAACACAGCTTTGGTAAAACCAGAAACATGTGAAAGGTTTAAAAAAAAATCCCCACCTTTCTTCAACTATAGCCTACCAGCACGGACAGCCTTCTCCTGCATTCTAACCAGTCTGTGATTAATTAGTTAGAGATCTGCAACAACTCCTCTTCATGACTAAATATTTTTTTAGTCTATCCAACTGTTAGTGCAAAGCGGGATAAATGACACAGAGGGGCCGATGATCCTGACCTTTAAATTCTGCTGCTCATCGAGGCTCCAGACGGTAAGCACCTCCTCAGATGAGCCCGAGACCCCCTTCGTCTTTTCAGAGTCAAAGTCAAGGCTCATCACTGGCTCCTGGTGGCAAGCAAGTCGGCTTAATATTTTTCCCCCTGATAAATTCCACAGAATTACTGATCCATCCTCGTAGCCAGCCAGAAGAAAAGGACATGAACCAAAGTCGGGCTGTTCAGAAACAACAAAAAGTTTGACAAGAACTGTTATTTTTCACATCCCCCAGACAGGCTTTAGCCCAAGCACCAAGAAAAGTAATGAAAAAAAACCTAACATTGAAGTGAACAGTGTTAGAGCAGAGAGCTCCAGAAGACTGCCACTACAGGCAACCGCTGGTGCTCCATACATGTTAATTCAGAACAATTACTGTTAAATCATTTCTGAAGTGTCTATCATTGTAGCACATAATTACTTTCCTTCCTGAAAATCTAAACAATTTTCCTCTTTATCACTTGATTCAACCATCATGACCCTCAAAATGTCAGAATCTCATAGTGAGATAGTTCATGGCATAAGCTTGCGTGGGGCTCTTCAGTAAATATTTAGACATAGTAACCAAGTTATAACCAGGCTATCAGAACCAAATTCATTTTGTTCTCAGAAAGTTATTTCCGAATTTTTAAGATAGAATTTTTAAGATAGAATACCAAACTTACATTTTCAACATTTTACCAAGGTGCATGCTCCATTTTCTCACAGAAGTGGGTTTTTATACCACTTTCCAATTTCACCTAATCTCTTGGATTACTTTTGTCCATTTATCCCACTAATTAGCTTCCACTTTCATCTTGCCAAGGTGAAAACACCAATGAGTCCTGCATGCAGATAATTGCTTCAAATGCATGGCACTGTTTAAGACCCAACAGCTAAACCTCTATTTGAAAACCTCTTTGTTAGTTACCAAAGAGTTAACAGAGGTCTGAATCCCACTGTAACCAATTGAGAGATATTTTGATTAATGATGTCACAGGCCAAAGGGCATGGCACCCTGGGCAGACACCTAATTTATTTAAGCCTCTGAAATAACTCAAAGAAGGGAACATTACTGGATTACATGTCACACTTAAGGAAAATATTCATCATTGCACTAGCCAAAAGGCTAATGACCCTGTAATCGGTAACTGGTTATGTGAGCTAGGATGCAAATCCCTAATGAAAAGCAACTGAAAAACAAGCATGTGTAAATGCCAACTTTCATAGGAGAAAAGCTACCAGAATAGGCCCAAGTTTAACACCAGCATGTATAGGGACGTCTTGTCCCAGTAATGCCTATGCTATCTTATTTTATGATTTTCAAACACCTCTCTGTTGATCCTACGTGCCTACTGTGTTTGGTGTTTGATTTTGCAATAAAATTCAAAGACGTTTCCAGAGAATGAATTATCACCTACCATTCTGTGTCACTATATGGGCTTTCTCTCAAATCACCAGAGACTCACTAGCATGACACAAATCTGTACTAGCCAAATCTTCACCGTCTCTATTAATTTTCCAGACTACTCTCACACTAGTTATTAAAACATTCATTTTAGGAGTAGCTAAACAAACAAATAATGGGTGGTCCTGCTAATAAGAGCTCTCCTTGATAAGTGAAGGGAAAGAAAGTGGCCTTTCATTAACGCTTGCAGTTAGAGCCCTGATCCTTTCTTCATAGCCCCAAGATATGCGTTCTTTCAATCTAAGGAAGTGCTCAGTGTGGGAAGGAATCCTGAAGTAAATATCAGGGCTGGCAAAACCACAGAACTGGAGTGAAAGTGGCCTGTAAAAACAACAAGAAAACAAAGCAAAATCCCCCGCACCTATCTTCTGAAGGGGCAGCGCCCAGGGATGTGTGTGTGTGATCTCCTTAGCTGACCTTGGCTCTAAATGAAGGCTGGGATCCTGTGGATGCCACAGCCTTTACATGACAGAGTCCCCTTCTTCTGCAAAGGCAAGGCTTGGCTTGTTCTCTGGTTGGAACTGTCCACTATGAGATGCTCATACAATGAATGAGCACCAGCACATGACTCTTCAAGAGCAATTCTCTCCAAGATGTGGATAACTTTTGCTAGTCAATAAAGCAAGATATCTATGGGCCAGCTTGTCAGGTCCTTTGTCTTTTTCATAATTTAATGAGCAAATGTTTACAGGTGCTTATCACCCTGCAGTTCCCACTGAGAATACTAGGAACTTCTGGGTGCTGAGCATTTTAGGAAAATGTGGCCCCAAGGTTTTGGTTTTCTTCGTGAAAATAACGACTATGAACTGACTATAGCCAAAACTGGTCTCATTTAAAAATAAACAAAGTTTTGCATGAAGAGGAGAATGTTTGTACCGGGTAATACAAATTACATGAAGTTTCATATTTGAACAAATATACATGCTTGTGTATGTGAAAAGTTATGATATAGTTATTGAAATCAGCTGGATTTCTAGGTCTGATCCCTTACTTACAAAGCAGTAAATCACAATAACCTATTTGCTTCAGTAATGGGTCCCATTAAAGAAAAATCTTCAGCTCTCATCTTCTGGTTTCAGGGGAAATTGGGTTTTTTTTTTTTTTTTTTTTTTAATAAATAAGTCATATTTTTTTGTCTTAAGCAGAACATTTTGTTGTTTTTGCATTTGGATAATTGTCAAGGAAGGAAGAAAAGGTGATCCGCTGTCAACTCGGCAGGAATAATTGCTATAGTTTATATAAAGCAATAACTCTGCATTTCCAGTTTCTACATGTATTATTCTTGTTCAATTTTTGTTTGTTTGTCCCATTACGCAAGATGGTGCCTTTCCCAGGGAGAGCAAAAAATAAATTTAAGGGAAGACATCCTCACTCTTGCAAATCCTACCACACCCAGTTAATAATGTCTGGAAGGTGTGAAGCGCAACAGACAATCACTGTGTATCATTTGCATTTATGAATATGCTCCTTTGTGAGGGGAAAAATACTGGTCTCAATCATGGATCAATATTTATAAATATAGATTTAGTAAAATGAGATCTTAATTTTTACTCTGCCCTCGACAAGACAAAATATGCTGATGCCTGCTCTTTAATTGCTTAGGAGAAGCCAATGACTCTTAAACAACAAGTCTAACCTAAGCCTCAATTTCCTCCCACTCTACAGCTCAGTTTCAAAAGCTGTTCCCAGTAGGGGTATTATTTCACTGATTCACAGAGCATTTTTGAACTAGCATGCAGGAGGATAGGATACATGGAATGGTGTTCATTTAGTCTGTGGTTTTACTGCAGAGGCTCACAATGAGAAAACCCATCAGGACGCTTCTAATGAAAGCACGAAACTGAAGGAGAAGTATTTTCACTATAAAAAACAATAATTATAAGAATTAGAGTTTCTTCCATCCCAGGACTTCCAATAGTGTTACAAACACGAATGAATTAAACCTACACTCTATCAAATGCTGAGCTGAGCATTTATTAGACCTTTTAAATCATAGAAACATAGACTTTAAGGTCAGAAGGGACCATTATGATCATCTAGTCTGACCTCCTGCACAATGCAGGCCACAGAATCTCACCCACCCACTCCTGTATCAAACCTGTGTCTGAGCCATTGAAGTCCTCAAATCATGGTTTAAAGACTTCAAGGTGCAGAGAATCTTCCAGCAAGTGACCTGTGCCCCACGCTGCAGAGGAAGGCAAAACCCCCCCAGGGCTTCTGCCAATCTGCCCTGGAGGAAAATTCCTTCCCGACCCCAAATATGGCGATCAGCTAAACCCTGAGCATGTGGGCAAGACTCACCAGCCAGCACCCAGGAAAGAATTCTCTGTAGTAACTCAGATCCCATCCCATCTAACATCGTATCACAAACCATTGGGCATATTTACTGCTAGTAGTCAAAGACGAATTAATTGCCAAAATTAGGCTATCCCATCATACCATCCCCTCCAAAAACTTATCAAGCTTAGTCTTGAAGCCAGATATGTCTTTTGCCCCCACTACTCCCCTTGGAAGGCTGTTCCAGAACTTCACTCCTCTGATGGTTAGAAATTTTCATCTAATTTCAAGTCTAAACTTTCTGATAGCCAGTTTATATCCATTTGTTCTTGTGTCCACATTGGTACGGAGCTTAAATAATTCCTCTCCCTCCCTGGTATTTATTCCTCTGATATATTTATAGAAAGCAATCATATCTCGCCTCAGTCTTCTTTTAGTTAGGCTAAACAAGCCAAGCTCTTTGAGTCTCCTTTCATATGACATGTTTTCCATTCCTCGAATTATCCTAGTAGCCCCTCTCTGAATCTGTTCTAGTTTGAATTCATCCTTCTTAAACATGGGAGACCAAAACTGCACACAGTATTCCAGATGAGGTCTCACCAGTGCCTTGTATAATGGTACTAACACCTCCTTATCTCTACTGGAAATACCTCACTTGATGCTCATAGTCATCCTGTGATCAACCAATACTCTGAGGTCCTTCTCCTCTTCTGTTACTTCTAACTGATGTCTCCCCAGCTTGTAACAATAGTTCTTGTTATTAATCCCTAAATGCATGACCTTGCACTTTTCACTATTAGATTTCATCCTGTTACTATTACTCCAGTTTAAAGGTCATCCAGATCTTCCTGTATGATATCCCGGTCCTTCTCTGTATTACAATACCTCCCAGCTTTGTGTCATCTGCAAACTTTATTAGCACATTCCCACTTTTTGTGCCAAGGTCAGCAATAAAAAGATTAAATAAGTTTGGTACCAAAACAGATCCCTGAGGAACTCCACTAATAATCTCCCTCCAGCCTAACAATTCACCTTTCAGTATGACCCGTTGTAGTCTCCCCTTTAACCAGCTCCTTATCCACCTTTCAATTTTCATATTGATCCTCACCTTTTCCAATTTAGCTAATAATTCCCCATGTGGAACCATATCAAATGCCTTACTGAAATCGAGGTAAATTAGATCCACTACGTTTCCTTTGTCTAAAAAATCTGTTACCTTCTCAAAGAAGGAGATCAGGTTGGTTTGGCACGATCTACCTTTTGTAAAACCATGTTGTATTTTGTCCCAATTACCATCAACCTCAATGTCCTTGACTACTTTTTCCTTCAAAATTTTTTCCAAGACCTTGCATACTACAGATGTCAAACTGACAGGCCTGTAGTTGCCCGGATCACTTTTTTTTTTTCCCTTTCTTAAAGATAGGAACTGTGTTAGCAATTCTCCAGTCATACAGTACAACCCGAGTTTACAGATTCATTAAAAATTCTTGCTAATGAGCTTGCAATTTCCTGTGCCAGTTCCTTTAATATTCTTGGATGAAGATTATCTGGGACCGCCGATTTCACCCCATTAAACTGTTTGATTTTGGCTTCTATCTCGGATGTGGTAATATCTACCTCCATATCCTCATTCCTATTTGTCATCCTACCATTATCCCTAAGCTCCTCATTAGCCTCATTAAAGACTGAGGCAAACTATTTGTTCAGATATTGGGCCATGCCTAGATTATCCTTAACCTCCACTCCATCCTCAGTGTTTAGCGATCCCACTTCTTTCTTTGTTTTCTTCTTATTTATATGGCTATAGAACCTTTTACTATTGGTTCTAATTCCCTTTGCAAGGTCCAACTCTACATGGCTTTTGGCCTTTCTAACTTTATCCCTACATGTTGTGACCTCAGTAAGGTAGCTTTCCTTGCTGATCACTCCCATCTTCCACTCCTTGTAGGCTTTCTGCTTTTTCTTAAATCTTATTTGGCTTAATAACAATGCAGCAGTACCATTTTAATTTATTTCTGATTGTACATTAATCCTTAAACCGCCATGGGTTAGATCTATGGGCCCATATTCATTTGGCTGAGGTCCATAGCAAAACTCTTTTTTGATTTCAAGGGAAGCAGGATTTTGCACACTAAAGCCCCATTCCCACATCTGCTTCATAAGGCGTTTCCTTTCATGCAAGTCAATGGGAATTTTGAGTGTGGAGCAATGGTAGGACCCGATTGCAAGCATTTGATAATTTGTAAATAATTTCCAATGATGTAGCACTAACAAACACTGTGAGGGAATGTGGTCTAAGTGGTTAGAGTAGGGAATTATGAATCAGGATTTCTATTCCCACTGCAGCCACAACTACACTGGGATTTAGGGCAAATCACAAACTTTCTTTTCCTCAGTTGGGCTATGATACCTACCTTATAATTACAAAGACTTTTAAAAATAATTGTTTTATTTCTATTTTTCATCCAACGTAAATACGAGGCGTAAGCTTTTGTCCATATGCCATGTCTAGAATAAAAAATGTTCAATGACCTATTTTCTTAGTGGATAAGTGCAACCTATCATTAAAATTGCTATCTACTTCTTAAACACCCCAATCACTTCTCATCACCCTTTTTTATAATGAGAGATCATATCAAAAGATTGGCTTTTGTACTCGCTCATTTTCTTCTTGACTGATGCAAAAACATTGCTTCTATTCTAAGGCTGCAAAGCCTCCAGTAAGCATTTGCAAGTCATGTACCTTCCATTAAAGCTTGGATTACTCAGAAAATTACACTGAGGATGTTCACAAGTATCTGCCTCCCCAACCCCGCTCCCTTTATAGTATATTACTTGATTGTTTGACAATAAATCAAAACCTGAGTGAAGAATGATTTATATGCTCCGTATAAAACGAAGCACAGGGAAAACATTTCACAATTAGCAGGCCTGGTTACCTTACCTGCCATAGCTTCAGACACATGGGCATGCCCGGTTTGGCATCCGCCTCTGGCTTCAAGGTACAGACTGACGTCTTGGATGGCAGCTCCAAAACCTGAACCTGACATTAGGTAAGCAAGTTTATTTGGTCAGGCTCCAGGTTACAATTTTGCTGCACAAACATAACTCTTATAAAGTGATTAAGGCTGGGTGTAAGCTCTTTGATTTTTTTTAAACACACTCTCTAGAGGGGAATTTGGGAAGGAGTCTTAAATCTAAGCAGGATTTAAGTTGTTTTTGGAAGCCTGATAGCTATAGTATCCTTATCTACATAGACACATTGTTTTATAAGAGAATGAAACAAAGTTGTTGGGATATAACACCACTTCCTCTTCCACTTTCTGCTATTTCCTCCTTATTTTGCAATCATCTCCAATACAACTGGATGTTAATGCAGGCTGATTTTATTTTTAAAAATCTTCCTTTTTCTCCCCTTGTTTCCTCTTCCTTTATTTTTGTTGTTAAACATGTCTGTTAATACAAGTATCCACTAATGAATGTATCTCATCCTCATCCCTTCCATTACAGCTGCACGATGGTCATGTATGGGGGTACAGTGTCATACTGATTTCACACAGTTTTTTCCTCTGGCTGAGTCTACACTAGCAAAATTCAGATCCATAATTCTCCACTGGTGCAAGCTGTAGCACTGACACGACACAGGAATTTTTATTACCATATAGCCTGACTCTATTTTGAATAGGGTCAAACATCACTGTGTTAAATACTTGTCCCTTGTCTACACAACAGCATCCACCATTGCTCGCAGTGCAGTTCCACTGCAGTGCTGTGGGAAAGGCAGTGCTGTAAAATCTGGGGAGTCTAGCTGTGCAATATGTCTTGGGATGCATGTTGGGGCAATAGAAAAGACAGTTACCTTTTCCGGAACTGGTGTTCTTCGAGATGTGTTGCTCATGTCCATTCCATACTAGGCATGTGTGCTTGTCACGTGCACCAATGCTGGAAGTGTTTCCCTTAGCGTATCCGTAGGGGACCAGCTCTGGCGCCCTCTGGAGTGGTGCCCGCATGACGCGGTATAAGGGGCACTGCCAGCTCCCCGCACCCTCAATTCCTTCTTGCTGGAAACTCCAACAGTGGGAAAGGAGGGTGGGTCATGGAATGGACATGAGCAACACATCTCAAAACCCCCAGTTACGGAAAAGGTAACTGTTTTTTCTTCTTTGAGTGCTTGCTCATGTCAATTTCATATTAGATGACTCTAAAGCAGTACCACTGGAGGTGGGTAGGAGAAGCCACAGGTTGGACGTGACCCTTTGAAAGTTCCTGGTGCGTTTTGGCGTCATCCTGAGGAACTGGGTGAGGGGGCTCCATGATAGCCTCATCTGGCAACAACGAGGATAATGCCAGTGCTGCAGGGACCTCTATTTCCCTTGGTGGTCCAGCAGCTTGCTCCCTTGGGTCCTCCTGGACCTGTGGGGTCTTGCCTCCCGAAGCCTCGAGCACCGGAGGGGGGCGAGATACCGAGGCCACTGGCTTCTCTGAGGCTACCGACGCCAACTGGGAGGCCTGGGAGGGTTGGGTGAACCTCCAAGGGTTCCATGGATACCATGTTGCTGGCCACAGTGCCTGGAGCCATAGGACAGGTTTTGGTGCTCATGATGTAGGTGGCACTGCAGGTACCTGGGCTTGTCCCACAGTCAGGGAGCTTCGCTCCATGCTGGAGATATAAACGGAACAGTCGGTACTGGGTGACCAGGATCAGGTGGAGCAGTGGCTCTTGTCCGACCGGTGCCGGTCACTGCGTCCCAAAGCCGAACTGTCCGAACGAGATGGACGTCTTGGTCGGGATCTTGGGGACCGACAGCGTTCAGTGGATCTGCATCGGAGATCCGGCGAGCCACACCTCACACTACTCGACCGGTACCAGGACGTAGAACAGGAGCGGGAGCTAATACAGGCTGGTTGCTGGGAGGATCTTCCCGAGTAGGGTGACCTACTGCCTAGGAGACGGGCGATGACAGCCCAGCAATCTGCGATCCCTGATCCTCAATCAGTCCTATGATTAGTACCGGCCCCTCAGAGAGTCGGGGCTGGCCCGGAAGTTCTTGCTGGCTGATGCGTGCCTCAGAGGGTCTATGCCAATCTACCTGCGAGGTACGCCTCGAGTCCCTCGATTGGTGCCCTCTGTGCGGCGATGGAAGAGGGCTCTGCTGAGCCTGCCTCTCTAGTCCTGAGGCGTGATGGCTTCGGGCGGGTGAGCGATGGCGGGACGTCCCTCTCGATGGGGAATGGTGCTGCTGAGGTGGGGACATATGCATAGGTCCCAGCATGGGTTTTCCCCAAGACTGGGATACCGCTGGCGCCTGTGTGGGCGGCACTGGGAGTGTCAGGATCTCCTGAGCTGCTTGAAGGGCTTCGGGCATTGGTGGCACCTGAAGCTGGCCGGGGCCTGCACCGCTATCTGGAGTTGCAGGCCAAGCGTGGGATGGGCTGCACCGTTCGACCTGAGCTGGGGCCCAGCTTCCTGAGGGGGGGTGTTGAGCTGCCTGGCATGTGTCGTGGCTCGCGCCCAGCCCTCCCCTTTCCCCTGACAGTCTTTTTTGACTTCTTGACTGGAGCCATGGAGGGGAACCGGTGCTGGCTTGTGGACGGTGCCGGTGGAGCACTGTGCACGGAGGCCGTGGTGCTCGGTGTGGAGTTGGACCACTGCTCCAGTGCCAGAGCGAGTGCCGACTCCATAACGAGTGCTTTCAGATGGATACCACGCTCCTTCTTCATCCTAAGTTTAAAGGACTTGCAGATACGGCACTTGTCACTTATGTGCCCTTTGCCTAAGCACGTAGGCAGATGGTATGTGGATAGCTGATGGGCATAGGCTGTTTGCAGCGATCACAGGGCTTAAAGCCTGGGGACTGGGGCATGCCGCGTCCCCCGGCTGAGTCCCATTCAGGACTAACGAAGACTTTGAGAACTACTACTAAGGGTAACTAAAAAACTATTAACTATATTACGGGTTTTCAAAGTTTGCAAGAACTGAGAACAAAACAACGCTAGCCGAAGCAGCAGAAGTTCCAGCACTGTTACTGGTGGCAAGAAGGAACTGAGGGTGGGGGGAGCTGGCGGCACCCCTTATACCACGCCATGTGGGCGCCACTCCAGAGGGCAACAGAGACGGTCCCCTATGGATAACGCTGAGGGAAAAACTTCCGGCACTGGTGCATGTGGCAAGCACACACACCTAATATGGAATGGACATGAGCAAGCACTCAAAGAACTACCACTACATAGAATCACCACAGGCGTCTGGAGCCCTGCAGCTGGAAGGGAAGACAATAGTGGTAGAGGATGCTGCTGCTCTGAGTCTTGGGACAAGAGGAGGATTTCTTCCCTCAACACAGCTGCTCAGTCTGGAGACAGGATTCAGGACTAATTGATTCTCACACACTATTATTATTTGTATTGTTTGGTTAATAACACAGAGGATTTAAAATTTGAATACACCTTTAATTTTTTTTTTAAAGGTATAAATCTGCATTTAAAGGGCTATTTCAAGAAAGCCTTATCCAAGCACTCTTTTCAATCTGTTTTACCATCAATATTTCTAAGTTTATAACACACACAGCAAAGCCTTAAACAGCTGCAAATTTAAGCAGAAGAAAATTAACAACCCTATTTCAGTATATTTGATAATCTACAGAAGTACTGTTCTTCTATGATATCTCAAAAGTTGAAAGCAGCCAAATCACTAAATTAACAAAAATACAAACACCCAAGAAACGCATAGAACACTAAAAAGCAAAACTCCAATTTCTTGTTACCTTTGGAGACATTTATGTTAAATGATTGTGCCATAATATTGATACTCCTGGGGGAATTCTGTGCCATTGCAAATGCACAGAATTCATGCCCCCCGCAGATTTCTTTGCTTCCGCCCCAGGGACATTTACTTTCAGACAGGGAAGCAAAGGGAAGTTGCAAGAGCAGTCACAAACCACTCCCTAGCAGCGCAGATACATTGTTTCAGGCACCCAGAGCAGCCAGAAGAGAGGTAAATCACCACGAGGCTGGGGACACCCCAGCCAGTGGCTCCTACCCTGAGCCGGGATTAGCTGCTAGTTCCAGCTGGGCTGGAGGCAGGAGAGGACGGGACTTCCTCTTCCCCTGCAAGGAGTGGCTGGGGCTGTGTCAGACCGATCCCCAGAAACCTCTCCCAGCTGCAGGAAACTCAGCATCCTCCCCGCTTCCTGTCCCCATCACTCCTCAGCTGTGGGGGGAGGAGTCACTGTATGGGGAACTGCTCCCCGATCCGCCCAACTCCCGTGCATCTGGACCTCCCTTACCCAGACACCCCTGCCAAGCCTCACCCAGTACATCCAGAACCCCCCAAGCTCTCCATACCTGAACCCCACCCACTGAACCTCACCCCTGCATCTGGAGCCCCCCTGCAACCAGCCCCCCTGCCTCTGAACCCCCATCCCTGCACCCAGACCACCCCCTACTGAGCTTCCTGCAACCTAAACCCCCCACCCTAATGCCCCACCCCCTGCACCACCCTGAGCCCCCACATCCAGACCCCCAGGCCACTGACCTCCAACTAGCTGCACCCAGACTCCCACCCCCCCCAGCCCCACTCCCCCAGGACCCACACTCAGCTGTGGAGACCCCACATCCAGATGCCTCCACTGAGCCCCACCACCTTCACCTGGAAGCCCCTGCGGAGTCCCATTGCCCCTGCACCTAGAACCACCCCCAGTGAGTCTCTATGCATCCAGACCACCCACACCTAGAACCCCGCACTGAGCTGCCTGCACCCAGATTGTCCCACACAGAATCCTCTCACCCCACAGCTGCATCCCTCCACACTGAGCCCCTCCACACATAGATCCTGCCTCGCTGAGCCTGCCTGCCCCACACCTGGTGCAGAGGGGCAGGGCCCCAGGGTGTTTTTGGGGCAGGCCCAGGCTTTGTGCTGTGTCAAGGTTGGGTGCAGCCTCACCGTTAAGTCTGTGTTCTGGGGGGGGAGCAGGGTGATCTCTCACCTTCATACAGCCAGTGGCCTATGCTCCTCACTGCCATGCTGGAGCCTCTGCATTTATTTATTGACAAATAAAACTTACAGAATTTTGCAGAATTTTAAAATATTGTATGCTGAATTTTTAATGTTTTGGAGCAGAATGCCCTCAGGAGTAATAATATTTACCACAGAAAGCCAACTCAATAGGGCTCTGCAAGTGATTGGATTTTAATGGCATAGAATTAATCAACTCTTTATAAGAACTGTTCTAGACCTCAAACTATTTAGATCCTACTGCATAATTCCAGTCAGCTCAAGAGGTTTAACACTTAGGGGTGTATCCTCAGCAGATCTATGCTCATAACTGGCACAGTGGAGAGGATGGTGATTTTAAAGTAATCTTTCTATCACCCCTGATCCTGGGTCCAAGGAGGCTCTGAAATAAACCCCAGTAACTCTGCAGGACCCTTTAGGCTGCTCAAAATTATGCTGGCTGTGGCTGTCATAGGGACTGCTGTACTGGCCAAGGGATAGGAGCTCTGGCCCTCCTCATAGCTTGCCTCAGTCCACACCCCTTATATGGAGAAAGTGAGGAAATGGATGGTGTAAAGCCAGCATAGCCAGCTCTATATTGTCTGAGGATTCTCCTACAGTGGGGAGAATCCCTGACTGTCTGTTTAGGGCAGCTTTCCAGTCCCTTTGTGCTGCATTCAAAACTGCTGGATTAGGAGCTGAGGATCAAGCCCTCAGAATTTTCATTTCTGTGCATGTCCCATGGCATGATAAATGGGCAAAATTGTCCATGTCAATTTGCATTGAGGTAGTTGAATTCCTACGTAACAAATATTTATTGTCAGAAACATTATTCATATTTCCCCCCTAGCACAAACACATGTTTAATTACTGAGGTTACATTTAATTTTATTTAAATAAACACTTGTCTGGAATCTTTACTTCTGAATGAAAAAGGAATGTAAATGTTTGGTATCTCCAAGGGTTACCAGCCTGGGTCATTCTGGTATATTTTAGTGCCAAATTTTGCTTTCAGATACAAGCATACAACTTCAACTCTAGTCAATGTGAGTTGTGCAAATCCATCTGAGATACTGGCCATATGAGAGTTTCTCTCTCCTTGGGGAGCCATCAGTCAAGCCAGAGGCAGCTGTAGTCTCCTTTGATTTCCATATCTTTACTTCAAAGGCTGCCAGGACATCTTCCTCAATTCTACAGGCTGTCAGCTGGTTTGCCAAAAGCCAGCTGCTCTCCAGCATTGGGGAAGCCACAATGTACTAAAAAAGAACATAGGGAAGCTTTCGAAGCTCAATCAACAATGGAAGAGGAGACTATTTCCAGACTGCAGTGATGAGGAGCCATCCCCAGGAACAGGACAACTGCAAAGAGCACACTCGATTTCGGCCAGCTGGGAGCTTTTGTTAACTGGAGTCAGACTATAACTAAAAATGATCTTTTCTGGGGACTCCGTTGCCACCACTGGTAACCAATGAGTTAGACGTAGCAATAACTGGAAAAGAAATAGCAGAAAGAATTGCACTTATCTTTTGTCCCTGAATCTGAAAGTGCTTTAACTCATAAAGCAAAGGAAGCAGGAGACTGAAATAGCAGTTTCAGAGAAAGAGATGCCATCGAGTTAAGTGCATTGCTGCATCTTTTTAACATTTCCTTTACTCCCACCATAACATGCTTCAGACGAGAATTAAACTTCTGGCCAAGGACAAAGGGCAGCAAGAAGACTAAAAGAGCTGTCTAGAGAAGGCAATGAGGCACAATCTGCCCTTGCTGGGTTGACTGTTCCAGAGAAGGAGCCTGCATTAATGGCTATGGAGCTTCAGAAATAAAAACCGTTTCATGTATTTTGACAACCGTAACTTAAAACTTGAAGTTCTGTGTTTATATTGGTTTTGCTTAATAGAAGAAAGATTTGCCTTTGCCTGAGGTTAATACTGTTCCTGGGTGGCTAAAGACGGCCACAAGGAAACACACCCTTTTTCTTTTTCACATTAATAAAGCTTTTAACATGTTTCTGGCAAATTGGCAAGAGAAGTGCATGTAACTCATAATTTGTGATTTAAATGCAATCATGAACAAATAAATGCCTGTTCAGATCTTATTATTTATGGACTGAACCTGCTTTAAGACAAAATTACTCTTTTTTGGGCATCAGCCAAGCATAAACACTTATTAAGTCTCATTTTAATCATAAGCCACAAAAGTTCTCACTGTCTCACGCAGTCCTGCCTATTTGGAGGTACTATACATTATAGGAACTTATGTGAATTTAACAGGTCTAGTGTAAAGGTTCATACACACAGAGTGGAACCTTTTTACCTTGGAGGACAGCAAATCATTATCAGTTTGCAGGGTCCATGCACACAAATGCAAATAAGACCAAGATGAATTGTAAGAAGGGGGTAAAAAACTTTCCTCTTGTGGATTAGTCAATTTTTTCATTCTTAATTGAGAGAGAGAGAGAGAGAGAGAGAGAGAAAATATATGTATATAAGGACCTACACGCCCCCCACCCCCAACAGCAACCTTACAGTAGCCTTGCTTACAGGCTTAGGGCTTGCTCCTGCAAAGTGCTGAGCATTCTGGCCTTAATCCAGCAAAGCACTAAAATATGTGCATTACTTTACAAGAATAAAAAAAACCCCATATTTTCTTGCTATCTGGGCACCATTTATTATTTTTACCTCATATATATGTGCCTTGAAACCCAGAAAATCAATTGTCCTTTGATGCCTATTTGTGATGTTTAGCAACACTTTTTGTTATTATCTATATATGAAGTTATATGCCATTTTCTCTGTATTTCATTTTTTGTTGTGTTCTAATGTCATATGTCTGGATGAGGATGTATTTTAATATTTATCTGTTTACTACCCTCAAAAACTGAGATATAGATATGACTTTTGCATGCCAAACAAAATAAAAACGAATAAAAGATTTCTACAATACAACATTTATAAAATAGACACTATTCACCACAAAATTTGTATCACCCAACTTAAGGTTACTTTTAAAAAGAGTTTTGGCTAATTTAGTGCTCACTAGAGATCAGAGTACAAAAGTCCAGAACAAGTACACCGGGGCAGTGGCAGTGCAAACTACTGCACAATGTCCCCTCAACCCTGTTTTGAAGGGATCCCCTCTATAGAGGAGGGGTTCAACTTCCATGTCCATTCAGACCTTGGCCTCCCTACTGACACTACTAAGAAACCTGTCAAATAATGGCAGTTGTGGCAATTGGTGAGAGATATGGATGTGTGTCCAGTAGGAACTGGATTAAGACCATTAAATCATGGCACACAGACTTCACTAAACATCCATCAGCTAGTGATAACTTTCAACTATTTCCAACTTGGTCTTAGTAAAACCATTAACATAGGGGTGAAAGACTATTTATCACATTACCAATTGCCTCAGCCATCCAAATCTCCCACTATAATACTACTATAATTTCAGATGAAAGAACAGAACCTCAATATGATGAACTATTTGAACATTAACGTTAGCCAGAAGATCACTAATTCCCCCTTACTCAGATAGCTGTATTAAAACAAGTTTTCAAAACTCCTGCATATATAGGATCATCAGCTGCAAATATTTAAACGTCAGCTAGAACCAGGATAGAAGCTTTGTCATTAGAGCATGATTTATGGTTCAATCATATCCCTGGCAGGTCCAATTAGTAGCCACAAAGGGCTCCTTGTGTCCCTTCTCTAACAGATTAGTCTGAAAAGGGGAAACCTCACCCATGTCAGATAATTTAAGGAACAAAGCATGCTAAATGTTTTCCCCCTCCAAGCAACAGAAGGGAACAGATTTCCTACCTCATCTAGGTCTTTTCCTGGCATGGCCATTAGCCAATGTCCCTGTGCCACCTTCAGCAGTGAACTTTTGCAGAATCCCACATTTTCAGTGAAAACAGAATCTGTCACTGTGTTCCTTCCTTCTGCCAAATCCCAGAGGCAGATCTGTTGGTTACGGCCCTGGCTTTTACAATAAAAAATATATACGTTGTATGTGATCATTTACAAATGAGTGTTTTTGCAATAATAACAAGTTTCAGAGGGGTAACTGTGTTAGTCTGGATCTGTAAAAGCAGGAAAGAGTCTTGTGGCACCTTATAGACTAACAGACGCTTTGGAGCATGAGCTTTCGTGGGTGAATACCCACTTCGTCAGATGCATCTGACAAAGTGGGTATTCACCCACGAAAGCTCATGCTCCAAAACGTCTGTTAGTCTATAAGGTGCCACAAGACTCTTTGCTGCTTTTACAATATATAAGTGATAATAATTCAAACATAATTATGAAGGAGAGAATCACAAACATAAAAAAAGCTCATATAACACAGTTTCTCCCAGAAATGAAATAAAAACGTCTTACATGTATCATCAAACGAACTAGGCAAATAGTAATGACTAAACAGACCGTGTAAAAGAAGGGCAGAGCAAAACAAAACAAAACAAAACCCCACCATTTGCTAGATAAGGCAAACTAGACAAAGATAATGCGTGCAAAGAGGTAAAAACAATGTCAAAAGATTCTAGGAATATTGTATATCCAGGGAGAGTTAATGGGAGAGAAACAAACCAGTACAATGATGAATAACAAGGGTTAACAAATTGGAGCCATAAGGTTGGAATTTTCCATGGTGTGTTGGGCTAGAACCAAAATCATGGATCTGCCGATGAGAAGGATGCACAGATGTCACACCTTCTAGGTGCTACAGACAGGGGCTCTGTGCTGGTCTCACACACTCAGACATAGAAAGTCACAATGGAGGGGAGGGAATTAATAGTTCCATAGTGATGTGAAGCCAGTGGCCCTATTACACTACACTACTGGTGCACAGAAGGTGTGATTGTTATTCCAGTCCATAAGCTAAAGCAGCACAGTATCTTGGCCCTGGCTAGAGGGGATGCATTTCACCTCCCCTACCTTCTGCACTACCTTCATGGTATAGACCATGAATACTCAAAGCTTTATGCAGATAGAATGGATTTAACCCTAGGAAGTTGACTGAGACCATTCTCATCTAACACAGGTCACCAAACCACTATCAGATGGAAATAACTATCACTCTCTACTGATGTGGAGTAGTTTGAAAATGAAGCTCCATATTCCATTATCAATATCCTGAACACCTCAGTTTCCCACCAATCAAATCTTCACATCGTTTTTAAAGATGGAACATTCATAGTCAATAAGTAAGAGCAACCACTTAGTTTATTTCAGGGTCAAGTTACAAGCAATTGCAGGTGTTGACAACAAATATTAGGCATGCAAGCCTGAAACAATGAATTAACTAAATATACTCTATAAGTATCCAAGTAGTTACAGTATCTGTCCTCAAGTTATCTGGAATAAGAAGCTCCCCCACGTCTCTCTTCCATACATTAAATTATACAAATTCAAGTATTTCTTACTAAAAATAATTCTTACTAACAATTTTCTCACTTGACAGAAGCATTAAGCAAAGCAGTGTCATGTACAGTAACTCCCTGGTTTTATGAACATCACTCATATGAATCATTTTTCTGCCGCTGATGTCATCTTCCTGCCACAAAATGTGACTTCAATCCTTCAGCCAACGTTTAAGTGACTGTACATATTTGAAAAAAAAAAAACAGATTTGGCAGCAAAGAAGAGATGCTATTTTCTCAAGAA
Source organism: Mauremys reevesii (assembly GCF_016161935.1). Classification (NCBI taxonomy): domain Eukaryota; kingdom Metazoa; phylum Chordata; order Testudines; family Geoemydidae; genus Mauremys; species Mauremys reevesii. The sequence goes on along the minus strand of NC_052640.1, from coordinate 16,452,567 downwards.
AAATTAGGCACACTATATAAATTTGTTAATGTACATTATCACTGATAAATTAAGTTATGCACTGTACCTACTATAATTATGAAATGTTCAATTTTATTAACTTTAATTTTATGAACTCCTCAATCCCAGTTCGTTCATAAAACAGGAATTGTACTGAATAGTTCTATAGATCATGGGACTTTACATTTTAAGAATCTATCAGGAGATGGGGAAAATGGTTTGTTCTGGTTAAATTTTAGATGAAGAAAGATAAGGAAAAATACAGATAACAATAGCCCTGGAATTATATTAGATACTTAAAGCATCATAATGTTATAAATACACAGCAGAGAATAGATGAGGGGGAAAACTGGATAATTAGATGAATAATTTTAGTTCAATACCAAATTTCTTCAGGGCGTTAACTGAATTTAAGCAGACAACAAATATAAATGCTAATGAGCTCGATAGTACTTTACAAGAGATGTCTTTTCCTGATAAACATGTCAGAACACCTCAAAATCACACAGACGCTCTGGCATCTGCGGCAAAGAAGGTGGATCACCTGTGTATTCCAAGGAACACAGTAACCTCTCAAACATCCCTCCTTGCAGGAGAACGTAACATATTTTGCAACGGAGTATGAATATGTAACCCAGCATTCTTGTTCAATTTTGGTGGATATTAATCCGCCATTCCTGCTCTTCCCGCACATCCTTCAATCCTTTACTTTTCCTATCTCTTGAACTCACTTATCACCTTTGTCTTTATAGTTTCCTAGCTTGTAATTTGGCTATCTCTACACTAGCTCTTTGTTGGTATAACTTATGTCACTGACGGGTGTGAAAAACATACTCCTCTGAGTGACATAAGTTTCACTGACAGAAGCTCTGGGGTGGACAGCGCTATGTTGGCAGGAGACGCTTTCCCACTGACATAGCTACTGCTGCTTGTTGGAGGTGGTTTAATTATGTCAAGAGGAGAGCTCTCTCCCATAAGCATAGAGTGGCTACATGAGCACTCGTACAGCGGCACAGCTCGCTAGTGTAGACATGGCCTTATTCTGTATTTTTCTTTTTTGAAAACTATTGTGGAACATTTGTCAGTTTACACCCAAATTTACCTTCTTCACATAAAGACTTCAGGTTACCACATTTCCATTAATGTACTAAAGGATGCCAGAAATATGGAATTGTGATGCTGTAGTCACAGGAAGTAGTATTTACTCTGAAGCAATTGAAAACATTATTTTAGGCATTCTCAATTTTTATTTTGTGGCTTTTAAGTTTGGCCCTTTATTGTAAATTGTGTCTCACTTTGTTTTGTATGTTCAAAGACAAGACTTACAATGACTTCAGAACTAAGTGACACCTTCTTAGCAAGTATGTTACAGCAACAAGATTAATACAAGCACCACCATTTCTTGTACCTTTTGACTACTCCACTGACCTGAGGAGCCTGTCTCTGCCATAGATTGCTTCCAACCAGTACACAGATTTTCCTCCATGGCCATCTAGAATTGTGTCCACTCTGCGTGTCTTCAGGTTCCAGACATGGATCAGCCCATTGGAAGACCTGATAGAGGGAACGGATGGCATTTTCTGTGACAATCACGTAAAATTTGATAAGAAATTTTTCTGTTCTTCCACCTTCTCGGACTCTGAAATGTTATGTATGTACATAGGCTTCGTTCAATGCACCAACCACTTACTGGGAATACATTTTGTTGTTTTTCCCAGCTATAATTTACTTAAAGTATATTCTCTTAAAAAAAAAAAGGTTTGAAGGATGCTCATCTCTGCAACAGCTTCTAGTGGGAAATTTACTTAAAGGCCTCTACTTACCCAGAGAAGAGAATGGGGTAATCGGGTTCCTGGTCTCCACAATAAAAATGTAGAGTATGGACTTCAGCACTAGTACCCCGTAGAACAAACTGTGGGTCTGGAGGTGGAAGAGCCATACCAGCAATAATCTAGAGACACCTTTCCAAGAAGAGAAATCAAAGAAAAGCACAAGATTTTCTTAATCACACAGTGTTAAGCAGCATATATTATGAACAACAGAACTGCAACTGTGCTCTGCTTCAAACATTTGCTTCGCTTAAGGGTCTATACTTTCCCCTTATAGCTAGCATTATGTTGAGGTTATTCGCCATATAATTCAAACTAAAATGTTCCCTCTTACACTTAGGGATCAAGCATCTATCAAATCTGCTTCTCATTGCTATCCATCCATGCTAAACTATGAGAAGTGCTGAGATTGCTACATGAATATGCACCCATCATATATTTGAATATACAAATGTGTTCAGCCATTCTCCATGCTGCAAACTGGACTGACAAGTGACAACTACAAAAGGCAAGGAATTGGTCACACAAATTTAGTGGAGCAAGCACATTTATCATTCCAGTTAGGCCCTTGGCAAATTCTTTCCCCTTCCTTCCAAAATAATCCTTTCACTGTGCTCTCTGGCAATGGAATATATATCCAATGAAAAGGATTTCAGGTAAGGTTAGAGCGATAATCATTTTTACACCAGAGTTTCATTACTCCCAAGTGCTCCAACTTTTGGTTCTAGGTATGGTTATATAAAAATAAAATAAAAACCAAAGCAGCATTCTTTTTAACGTTATGACCACACTATGTTAAATATTGCATTCAGAGGGGGTTGCATTCTTCCCAGGATTGGGAAATGGATATCGATCTTTTCGCCTGTAGGCACTGGTTCAAATATGGCCCAGCATCAGTAGTAATAAAAAAATATCATTTGATGGACTGGGCTGGGGGACTATGTAAAGCAAGTGGTTGATCACAGGCTGAGATTCAACAGCGCCCTTAAGCATGTGCATAAAACTTTAAGTACTTGAGTAATTCTGTTGAATTCAAAAGAGCTATTCATAGAACCCTGTTAGGCACATTCTTAAGTGCTTGGATGGATCCAGGCCTTAGCAAAACATGTTCACAGTACAAAAATGCCCATCAAAATGAACACCTACGTAGACAATTTTTGCAAAGACGATAAAGACTGGATGGCAATGAAGACTGAACAATACTTCAACTTGCTAGAGAGGATCCTCCAGAACAATGCTAAGGAATAGCTATTAATTTAGCAGTCTTTATGAGCTCTAAATTCACTTTAAATTTATTTGGAAAATGACACAATAGTGAGCATTATAAGCAGGTTTTTACCAATAGTCCTTTCTGAGTGAAATTATTGGCCATGCCCCATATGTCTTACATTTCTATCTCTTACTTTATTGCCTGTGTTCACATTAAGAAATGAGTAGATGGAAAAGTAAGGGGGGGAGGGGCTGTCACGATGGATCTCAATCATCACAACTCTTTCAAAAAGCTGTTTACTCCTGGGTTCCACCAGCCCAAAGAATCATTTTCTATGTTAAATAAGTGAAGGTCAACAGGCTTCTTTCTCCCAGCGGATCACAGAAGAGGAGTCACAGAGAATCGTAAAACTAAGCATTACATGGACAAGTAAAACATTTCAGTTTTTAAGTAGATACTCATGATGCATCCTTGTCAGACTTTGATTCCTTTATTAAATGGATCCATTGAGTACTGCACTTCAGTTGAGATGAGAGAGATTTAATTTTATCTTTGTTATTTATATAACAGTGATCGCCGCGGTATCAGTAATTCCTAATTAAACAAATATTTTAGGTGTAGTCATGAAACAGGCATTTACAATCTAACATCTCTCTCTTCCTCAACAGTACTGTACAGTAAGCTACAAAAATAATGAGCTCAGCGTATAACTTCCATGTTTTAATGCACTGATTCATCTGTTTTATGATGCTGTCTGATGATCCAGACTCATGACAAGCCTGGAATAAATTTTCAGATGATTACACGCTTGAACAAGGTTGTTCCCCATGGTGAGATTCAACCCTTCAGTGCCTATCTGTAACGTACTTCATCCTTATTATGAGGCTGTCCATTACAATAAGCACTTTGTCACTGAAGGTCACTTGATCGGAGCTCCATAACTGCATCCAAAACCATTCTAATCACCCTCAAAGTGACAATTTGATGTGGAACCCTCTGAACATTTAATGTAGCTAACACAAGCATGTTATAGGGAGGTGTCCCTTTTTATGAAGGAATGATTCCAAAGTATAGTTCCAAGAGAGGGAGGGAGACAAAATGGAAATGAGCCAGCCCAGAGGCTATCAGGGATTATGAGGCAGGATTTAATAGCATTTTTCTAATTATCAACACAAAAGTTTTGCTGACAGACTGTGTGTGCCTGGATGTGAGGAGGGTTTTAGCTGGCATGAAACAGACACTCCTAATGCATGTCTTTACAAGGACAATACTGTAGAAAAATCCTCAGACTGGAATATAGGAAAAAAATAATAGTAAACATACTTTATTCACTTACAGATTCAAAGTAAGTTATCAATCTTTGGAAATGGGATTTTGCTATTATATATATCAATCTGGAAACCTGGATTTAATAGTATATGGCTTTTATCAATAGCCCCATATTATGTTTTGCTACGGAATGAGGTATTTTCTATTATTAATTGCTACTGCTAAACCATCAGAGACTGCACAGCAAGAAAGACAGTGGTGCTTGATGAGAAGTGACAGCATAACAATTTTAAGTTTTCTACTGTTTTCACTAGTTGTGACATAGCAGTTTGACCAACAGTCTGGGAACAGGAACTCCTAAATTCTAATCCCACCTCTGTTGCTAATTCCCTCTGTGAACTTCGGCAAGTCACTTAAGGAGATTTTCAAAGGTACTGTATTTAACTGCCTGAAGATGCAGATAGCCGCCTAGTGAGATTTTTCAAAAGCACCTAAGTGCCTATCTGCAAAATTTTCAAAAGTCCCTAAATGATTTAGGAGCCTAAGTACCATTTTCAAAAGTGACCAACATTGGTATGAGACCACAATCAGGCCCCAGGGCTCTAAGCAGCAAAGTGAGACCTAAAGAAGGAAATTTATAATAAATGCTTTCAGAAAAGTTCTCTGTCCTAGACTATGTGCTTGACCCAGAGGCACCCAGATGTTGTGAACACTGGCTTCCAAGACAGGACATTGGAGGACATGAATTAAGTTTTTCTTATGACATTATTTGTTTGTAAGAAGACACCAGCCTTGAGAGATGCAACACCTCCTTGCTGTACTTTGGTCTTGTTATTTTAAATAGACAGCAATCCTACTCTTTCTTTTTTCTAGCTTTTCCTGTGCGGGTAACACTCTCCTCCTTCAGGGACCAAACTTTGCTCCAGAAGTTATTTTGACAGGGTACAATACAAACCCCAGATATATTATGTTGATTACTCTTGATCCACCACCAATTGCACGTTGATTGGAAAATCCAGGTGTCCAGATCGATATTCCAGTTAGCTAATGACTGTGTACACCACACATTGTATTGTAAAGGGCTTTGCCATGCAAAACATGTTTCTACTAAAATTGGGAATTGTTTAATCTTCTTCAAAAACGTAAAGTTACATAATTTTAGAGAACAAATTACCAATAACAATACCTATAAAACTCCACTTTGTTTAGCATGTAATTAAGGGAACCTTCCTTAAGTTATTTGAGTTTCTGTGCAGTGAAAAATGCACTACTTCAGCATTTGATACCAAAAAAGAATAGAAAAAAGTAGCTCTTTCAATTAATAATAGTCATTTAAAAATGTAAATGTCAGAAAGATTACCTTGGAAAAATCTCACAGAGAATTTAAAAACATTAACAGATTCCCACAGGAAAAATTCCAGCTGAATTCAACAACTCTCCTGTTCCCACTCTTGTCATTTGTATTTCCATCACACATCGAAGCAAAAACAAATTGCTAGTAAACTATCATCCAAGCACCCCCTTCCCCTGCAACCCCACAATTAAATCTGAGATACAGACAGCTCGGGCAAAGACTAAAAAAGGCTTCCTATTCTGTAGTCGTTTACAAAGTAGCAAAATGTTGGTGCTAAAGAGAGATTTTTCAGGTATGCCAGAGATAAATCTCCCTCGGCATGTCTGGCAAACTGACTCGGGACTCTAACTAGCAGGTGTGCAGATATAATTATGACTGCAAAATATTCGACACATCCAGGTGTGCTCATCATCAAATATATGAAATCCCTTTTATTTCTGGAAATTCCAAGCCTACCAGGTGCCAGCCTCCCAAAGAAGAGTAAGATTAAAGAATTAATCAGTAAAAATATGAATAACCTTTTTTCTTCCCTGTTCTCATGTATGAAAGCTCCTCTCCAGATTGCACTTCTGTCTTTTCCACTTGGGTCAAAGGGTAACTGTGCTCCTTTCATGATGATTTTTAAGACACGTTTCCCACATCTTATAGCTAACTAACTAGATATGACTATATAGCATCTGCATTCAATAAGAATATACAGTATGTAATTTCAAAGAAAACTGGTAGAAAGGGCAAATTTATTAAGTTAATAGCATAAGGCACATAATCAATTTATATTACCTCCAACTCCATTTTCAATTTTAAAACATGGTAGGTAGCCCTTACAGTATGAGCTTTCTAAAGGGCCCAGAAGGCCAATCTTGTCCAGGCTTTCTGCCTATAAATCATAACAGACAGTTGAGCTTTCATGGCTGGGGCAATCTCCCCTTCTGCCCCCAGCAGTACCCATACTGCATGGCTGCATTTAAAAATTGTGGGCCTCCCCCAACTCAGCTGGCTACCACCTTACTGGTTGGCTGTATGATCCATTAGAGCAGCCAGGCTGGATCAACAGAGACCCAACAGCCACCTGATTGGCCTTCCTCTAAATCTACTCTACTTGAAATGCCAAAACACAGTGGAACTTGCACATATCTCAGACAACGGTAGTTGGGGCAAATGCTATATGGACATGTGGCATTTGTAGCAGGCAAAGGATCAAAGTCCAGGATTACAAGTACCCATTTTATTCAAACATAACTAAAATACAGATGGTCTGGCAGCTTCCAGATACATCTGCAGAAAGCAACTGAACTGCTTATTTCAGAGTATTTGAACTCAGAGATGAGTATTTGAAGTTTACTGCATACTAAGAAAATGTGCTCTAAAAGCAGGTTAAGTATTTGGTAACACACATATGCCCGCCAGCCTTCTGTGGTAAATTTTCAGCCCACTGCCTTTGAGTTTGACTCTGCAAATCCTATAAGCTTTACATAAAAAACACAGAAGTAGGGAAGAACATTTAAATAGGAGAAGTATCTGAGCAACAGGATGTTTAGTTTGTACTCCATCATAGGCTAAAAATGTAACAAGACTCTCCCCCCACCACCAAATGAAGCAACTTGGAATTCAATTAGCCTACAAGGAACAGGAGCTTACATTCTCATCCTGGACCTCATTTGTACACATCACAACTTCACCACATAGTTTGATATAATTGTCAATCTTTCCTCAAGTAAAACTCAGGAGAGAAACTGCACAGTATGCTGAGGTCAGAACTGAGGCACACTGGTAGAACTGGGGGGAGGAGTGAAGCTTGCCTGCACATGACACGTGATTTGCTTTTAGACATGTGAGCACTATGTTAACTTTTGAAAAATATGCCAAGAAAACATGAATGTGACAATTAAGCTTTTTACTTTCTAGGTCTGTTCGATATCTTTCCTGCTATACTACTAATACTATAATAATACTAATTATAAAAATCGTGCTTTAGTGTTTATGTTTAAAAAGCTAATTAAGTAAATATAATGGGTTTCAAATAGAATGATTTGACACATAAAACGTACAAATGAGTCATTCCTTTTAGCAATGTGTATATCCAGTGCTTTACATTAGCATTATTAGCTAATTACTTTGTATATTTATTCTTTATCTATGTTCATCCTCAGACATCAGTGTCAAAGTAGGAATTAAGGAACGACATTGTACCTTAAAAGATTCATGTTAAAAACAAAGCAAAAATAAAACTATGGCAATGGACTGGAAGCATGCACTAGTGTGAACTGAAATGTGAACAAAAATTAACATAACCAAGAGATTTCCATACTGACATAACATTGTTGCTTTTGAACATTTAAATTTGGAGACATAACAGCATCAAACAGGACTTGCTGATTTATATGACCAAGCTATACAATACTGTATTCGCAGATACCATTAACCTGTTGCCACACATCCTATGTTACAACTTACTAAAGGCCTGGATTTTTACAGGTTGGGAAGTCAGTGCTGCCAGAGCTTTCATTCTACCTGGCCACAAAATAGTTGTTAATGACCAGTAATGACTGACTGCTCAGAAGAATACTTCAAAACAGTAAATCTAATCCTGAGAGATGCAAAGTAGCTCCCTCTGCCACTGAAGTAAACAGGAGGTTAGGAGCTCAACCTCCTTCAGGATCTGCCCTACAGTTAACTTCTTTCCTGACCCCATGTAGGGAACAACGGAGGTCTCCACATTTCACTGTATGAACCAATAAATGATTAGGTAGCAAACTGATTTGTTTATCAGCCACTGGTGCAAATATATGCCAAGAAATCCAATCAAAGCAGGGGAAAAAATGGCTACTAATAGCAATACAATGTGATTTTTTTTCCAATCATTTCCAGTCAGAGAATGAGTAGTTACAGTTTTAACACCTTTTCTCCTCTAACTAGTCATCATCTAACTGACAGAGAACAAAACACAATACACTTATGCCATTAAATAATTAAGTTTGTAAGGAAAATGCATATAAATGTCAACATACAATTTTCAGAAATATTTGGGATTTGAGCTGGTATCTTGAGGATCACTTCCAAATACTTCCATCTGCAATTTAAAAAATTCACTATAATTATTTTCCATCTGAAAACATAGATTCAGCATGGGAAACAAAACTAAGAACACTGAGTTAGCATATGGATCTCATTGCCCCTATACATTTTAGTCACTGAAACAAAACGCTATTAATCAATATGTAAAAGCCATAAATTAACATAAACATTAATCATTCTAATACTCCTGGCGTGTCAGAATGATAATTTTTTTTCAGTCTTTCATTCTGACATACTCGCCTTTAGCTATCAGCTGGCTGACCTTTCTTAACACAGTTAAACATTTTAGGCATTGAAAATCTCACTGAAATAAACATTTTTGAGAAAGCCAAATATCATGGCTACACTTATGCCACTGCACTTGTTTTTAATATGTCAGGCTAAAATACAGCATGAAAACACAGCTGAAATTGATGAAATTTTAGTGTTTCATAAACAGGTTCATTGTCCAGATTAAGGAAAAAGAACCCCATCTGTTTTGCTTTATGAAGCCATTAATTGCCCAGTAAAGTGCAATGATAAAACTATGGAAAGCCTTGTTTTAGGAGAAAGAAATCTGACACAAAGTACACAGTAGTTCAACTCCAAAACAGACTCCCCATATGGCTAATGCAAAAAGATATAGGACCTCTAATGCCAAATCTCCTTGAAAAATTAAAGAATGTGAAAATGCACAAAATAAATGAAAAAAAGGCTTCACACAATTGTCTCTGTATAACACAACATTCAGGCTTAAAGTTGAATTCAAGTTTGCACACTTGCTAAATCATTGCAATCTAGCAGAAAATTGATAAGCCAAGGGCCATCAAAAGGCTGTTTTGAGTAGCCTTTCAGTTCAGCCACGCATAGCAATCTGTCAGCAACAGAGCTCTGTCTACCCAGCCTCCTAAATTAGGGGCGCTCCCAACTTCAGCAGCGGCCATGAATCTCTTGCTTCCAACAGCAATAACTAGTTAATATTGTCCTCAGACGGCAAAGATTTAATTAAACATCTTCCAGACATTTTAGCAGACATTTCCTGAAATACTCTTGTTTAGTAGCAAACTATTAAAAAAAAAAACTGACAGAGAAGAAATATATCAAGTTCTTACAGCGAGTGAAATTAAATCGGGCCAAACTTACATGTCTGCAATTAAGGATTCCGTAATTCTGAGCAATTAAAATATATACTTTATTAGAAAACTAATTAATTCTAGACACATATTTTTCCCATGACAAACTTTTATGATTACTTGATTTATTCCCTTATAATTACTATTTAATTAATCTAACCTTGTATAATATTATACTATTTTTCTGGCACTCGACCAATAAAGACAGTAAATTGATTGCGGTTCCATTGTGCAACAGCAGACTCTGTAATGCCAGTTTCAACACCACGTTTATTTATTTGTCTGTTCTATTACTTTTCTTTTCCTCCCACAGGGCACATGAACATGAAACACAATACGCACCGGATAACTTTTTGTGTTCTATAGATTTTCTCCTTCTAAATGTGAAATATAACATAAAACTTGTTTTAATTCAATAGCAATGCATACGCAATATGATACTATATAATAAAAACACAACTCTTAAGAAATGTTGTTACAGGTCTAACATTTATATCACAAAATAGCTAGTCAATTGACTATTGACATACAGGGCCGGGCCCTCAGCTAGAGTAAACTGGGTTAACTCTATTGATCACCAGTTCCAGCACAGAAGATTGTCCTGTGATATCTGACAATAGGGGAGGAAGGGTCAAATAAAATCTTTCATAGTAATTTACAAAGTTCATACATAATAGGACATTTATTTTAATGTCTCTGTCAGTTTTACCCAAATTAAACTTTTACTGTGTAACTTTAGCTTCAATTTAAAACATGGAGTGACACAAGTTTCAACCAAAATAAAAAACCCTCTCACACCTCACTTTATAAATAATTATTTCTGGAGTAGTAGTATCTGTTTGTGCTAAACAATGTTGCAACACAAACACACTTAATATTTCCAATAGAAGTAACAGTGGCATTTTTGTTCCCCTCTTTACCACTTAAGAGGTAAAAGCTATCCATTAAAAAACCCCACAAGCCACTGCAACTTCATATTCTTTTAAATCTTTTGAATCAGTTATTGGATTTTATGCTATTTTTTCTGCTACAAAATATATAACATTGACCACAGAAACTACTTATCCAAAATGATCTTGATTCTAGAAAGAACGAGTTATTTCATTGTGCACTATAAGAAACTGTACCCAAACTATCTCCTGGTTGAGCTCTCCGAAAAGGCTCCTAAAATATTTTCTTTTATCCTTGTTCCCCCATTTTCTAAAACAGCACTGACAAAATACAAAATCATTGGAAAAGGCCACATTTCAGGATACATTTACAACAGAATACTGCATTTACTTTTTTCACATGGTTTCTGTTTTTAAGATTTATTTTATAGATATGTTTCAGACAACAACTTTTTAAAAAAAATCCACCTAAGTCACAAATAGTCAAAGTAAGCAAATAGTAAATCAGCTATTGTAGCTCCTGCTTGTTTACATAGTTCACATTTTTGACCCAGTCCTGCAAATCCTTACTCACTTGAGCAATCCCTTTGAAGTTAGTGAGGTTTGCAGAATTATGCCCTTAAATCAAAATATTAATTATTTATAGATATTACTGCACCCATAGAGATTAAATTAATTCCTTCTTTAGAATCTTTATGTTTGTTAACTAAGCCACCCTACTGCTGCAAGGCAAGTATTATTATACATCACTTTACAGACAGAGAAACTGAGGCAGAGAGGCTAAGTGATTTGCCAATGGTAACAGAGAGTCACTGAAAGAGCCAGGATCAGCATAGGATTTATGGTCTCCCAGATCTGTGCTCAAATCCCTCTGTAAACACAATGAAAGTAAACTCACTAAACGTTTTCTAAGAAAAGAGAAGTCTTCAAATTGTATAATAAGGTTGTGTGACGTTCCTCTGCTCTGTATTAATTCATTAGGTCAAAACTTGCAAGCTTGATTAGGCAGAAGTCCCACTGGTGTCAGTGTGAGTTTTGCCTCAATAAGGACTATAGAATTTGGTCCATAATCTTTACTATTTCAAGAATCAATTTTTTTTTAAAAAGGCCCAATGTCATGTAGATCCACCATTTCAAATTTAGGATGCAGAGAAGCAGATTAAAAAAACATTTTTCTGCTGTGTGTCTCACTAAAATTCAACAGTAATTGGTATCAGCACCTCCTTTTTGTCCACTGTGATTCCCATCAGATACAATATATTTAGATGTTATTTGGATAAGCCAAGTTATCAGATGGCAAAGTAGTCCAAGAAATGTGACAAGAATGCACCGTAATTCAGGTGCAAACAGGAATGACATTTACAGGGTAAATATTACCTGATCATCAAATACAACAAATGTTTATTTTAACTGATTAGCCTAATCTTAGATTTTAGATACAAAACCACAATTGTTCTTCCATGTGAATTTGATCACATAATTCTAGATCCATTTTTCCATGACCATGTAGGATGCAGTTGTTAAATATACGGTATTTACTTTGAGAGAGACGAGTGGGGCGAGGTAATATCTTAAATATTTAATATCTTTGGTAATATCTGAAGAAGAGCTCTGTGCAGCTCAAAAGCTTGTCTCTTCCACCAACAAAAGTTGATCCATTAAAAGATATTACCTCACCTACCTGGTCTCTCTCATATTCTGGTACCAACATAGCTACAACAACACTGCAATATTTATTTTCCACATTCCTGAGATAACAATATCAAACAGGCAAATAGTCAAAATGTGAAGGATATTAATAAAAAGTGAGTGAACAACTGCCACACCAGTTCAATAATTCAACGACCTTCATACTAGAATTTCTACTATTGAACCTTACAGATGCCTGGAACATTCTGATCAGTTAGCACTTCAATATTTTTAAGGGGTCATATCTTACATTAGCTGTTTATTTCTCTCTACTTGCTAAACCAAAAGTTCCTGTTTAAACATGTTAACATGTTTAAAGTGTTATTATTTATTTAAAGCTTCAGTCCCCTTGTCCAGTATGAACCACAATTGATCAAAAAACAAAAAAAAACCAAAACCCAACAGTGAAATCTAAAACTGTTTCGCCATCTTAATTCTGAATCTTGAACCAGCCTGCAGTACCTGAACTTGAACTTCCAGCCTTTGAATGGGCTCTGAACAGCCCCCTTTTGTATTGCTCTTTTATGCTGGCAGGAACTGAAGTGTCAGTCTTTCATCAGATAATCAGATTATGTCAAATTCTGACCAAATTCATTAAGAAAACCTTTACAAACATCATTATCTCAAACCAGAAAATCTAGATCAAAGTACAACAGATTTTACAGCACAATAAAACTGATTATAAATATTTAAACACTAATTAAAGTGCGTCCATTGTTAAAAAGCACATAAATAATTGAAAGCTACCTCTCTTTATAAAACTATCCAAGTCCACCATATTTATCCACTGCTTCACAGAAAATCAAGGTCAAGATTGGGTGGAGGGTGGGAAGAAGTGCATATAAAAGGGAGTCATTTGAGAACATGGAGGATAGCTAGAGTTTTAAATCATTTGTCTGAAGTAAGCCACTCCAAATGTTCATTCCAGTGAAAGATTGTTAACTCTTTAATGTCTTCACTAAACCCCTTCCTACCAGACAAAGATCTGACAGACAATGTCAGCTGCTTAGGCAAGAGACTCCAGGTCTAGGGGATGGAAGTCACATAAGAAAGAATAAGGGAGGGAAGAACATTTAAAAAAAATATTCGATGGTAAAAAAAATAATTGCCTGACTAACAAAACTATACCAAAGTCGGCCAATTTTTGCTAAAATTTCCATCGTCTCATCTGTGTGTATAAAGGGGTAGATAACTGAAATTTGGTGTCATTGTAAACATGTTTTGTTTTACTTTTCATACAGAGATACTGTGTCTACATGCTATAAACCCTCATGTTTCATGTACTACGAAGAGAAAGTCCTAAGCAATTGCCTTTTCTTCCCCATTCCAAGTGGACATCAGCCATAGATATCATTCTTTAAGGAGGAAACAGAGCATTCATGAGAGGAAGGAATTAGGTATTGACTAATCAATGAACAACAGCAAAAAAAAGTCACCAATATTGGTTCAACTCACTTCGAACTATAATCAGATTCTTCATCTGTAACTCACATTTAAAAACTATAATAATTTAAGGAAAAGAGATTCATTTAGCCATTTTGAGTCAAAGATTTATTTCATAGCTTCATCCCAAATCCTGTATATTGTTAGGATCCCTTTCCCCTTTGAAGACTTAGTGAATGATTGAAGCTTCTACTTTCTGAGAAACAGATAACACAAGACCAGTAATCTGACTCTAAACCACTGGATAAAGGCAGTTTGTTTCCTCTTAGCCCATCTGTCAACACCTCTTCAGTAATTAGTCCTAATTATTACAAAGGACTAGCCTCCCATTCGCATTATTAAATCAGAAATAGTATCATAGCCAGGTATCTTTCAACACCTACCAGACCAGCGACCTTCGATTTCATTGAATCTTCTATCAGTATCCGCCTTTGCAAGAGCCTAGGCAGTAATTTTAGCATCAGCTTCAAAGATGCAGATCCCACAGTGGAATTCCAGGGATGCATTCATATACACATCCACATCATGTGACAGGACAGCAAGCAACATAATTGACCTTTGCATTGTTCCCTAAACTACCATGATATCAAACACACATTCAGTTTTATACAACATAACTCTTTTTGTGCTTATAAGTCTTCCTTTGAACTAAATACTAATAGGGATGCTAATAGCATCCTGGTTGTAAATATAACAATTAAACATTTTTAAGGAATAATACTGAGGTATTGCTATAATTTGGAACAACCAGAGGTATTTTGTTTCTTTTGAGGACTTGCACAAATAAAACAAAGCAGCCCCTTCTACCCCCAACATGGGCTTGTGCCTGTATAAAGAAGGTTTGATGGGTTCTTATTTATTTATATATATTTCCCATATATTTGAAATTCTTCTCTGGAAGGCTTTAGAGGTCTGGAAAACATATATGGTTGCAACATCACAGATACCAAGGAAGTGAAACTTAATTAGTTGAGAAAAGTCTTTGTTTTTGTTAACATATATTTAAGCAAAACTCTTGAAAGAAAAAGGTGTCTGTGTTAAGGATTCAGCACCCTTTCCCTTAAAGGCAAAGAGTGTAGTCACGATACACAGCTGAGACCACTAGTGAGGTCTTGTTTACACTGGGATTTTCAGACACCAGTGCAAACCCCTAGCTTAGACATGGTGCACTGCTATAAAGGCACTGGGGCATGCTACGACTTGCACCAAAGCAATACTAAGGGTTTGTCCTGATACTGGTACAGTAGTGCAGCTACATACAAAAACTTCAGTGTAAGCAAAGCGAGTCCTCCAACAAAAACAGGGTAAACGAGACATGATGTCCCTAATGTTTTGTCTGCTCATATTTATCTTAGAAACATTTTACGAAGGCACAAGCTCATTTCCTCATCCAGCATCCCCTTTGCAGGTCACTTTTAAAACCAACAAAAAGTTTTATAATGATCAGAAGTTAATTATTTTACAGGAAATAGCTATTCAATTTATTTAGGGTGAAATTCTACCCAACTAACAAATAGCCTGAATGATCAGGATTTGTGGCAGGGCACTAAGTGAGAATGGAAATGTGTGAGAATCACACACATCTGCAGGGACTTTATAGCCCCTCTATGGCGCTATTGAAGCTCATGGAGTGGTATAGGGGCCGCAACTCCTATGTGAGGGTTTGGGGCCACGGAAGCCATGGAAGTATTAGACCCATGGTCTCTTCTCCAATCCACCTGTTGCAGTTCCCTCTAAGCTGGTCTATTTGGAATTTTCATGAAGACATCTCTGCAGCACACAGGGAGCGTGCAGGTACTCTGTGGAATTACTCCGCTCCAATTTTCCATAAACATCCCTCTATACTACAGGACTTACATGGTGCACAGGGCATCATGCAGCACATCCGCACCTGGATCAGTTTCCCCTTCATAAGTAACTCAACCTCACTGCCAGCAACAACAAAAAGCTACTAAAGCTAACATCCCCAGTCTCATATTTTTCCAATCAAATGTCATTATAACCATAATTAGCAATAGATAGGTACGGAAAGATCAATGGATCCAACTTTGAAATGCATATAAATATTTCAAATACCATATTAATAAGGCATCCATTAAAATCAATATTAACACGCTTAGTACAAAATACTTATTTCCCTTTATGAAGCTCTAATGGTCATACTAATAGCTCCAGCATAAGGTGGAGTTTTCCTCCTTACAATGTCACTTCTATCATTAACATTTTTTTATAAAAATCAAAATCAGATGTGCCTTTTAAAGAAAAAAGGTGTTTCTCTATTGAATAAATATCATTCCAGTTAGTCTACCCAGCGTAAGATGCTCCTGAGCTCTCAGAATTTTAAGATTTCTGTAGTAGGGCTAAGCAAGTGAGAAAAGGGTAAATACTGAAGGCGAGTATCTGGGCAAGCAGATGGTGACTGTTCTGTTCAAATGCTGGAGAAATGGCATAGTAGTTTAAATACGTTTTTAAAAACACTTAGATTTCCTGGAACTACCAGTTAAAATCCCAGCAGAATGACTGTTCTTCATCCTTCTACATTAAACAGCCCGCTTCCATCTACCACGTGTTTATTTTTCAGTGTAGACCGTTAAAGATTCTGTGTGTTCTGCATCAACACTAAAGAACACTCAGCACTTTTTGTAAGCATTTGTGTTGGTGTCCCTGGCCAAAATCCCTGTCCTCCAACCTACAGTGCAGCATACCAGTTGGTTACCACTCTCCACCCCAGAGTTGGCTGCCTTTCAATGGAGTATTTTACATATGGACAGCTCCTGCTGTACTTTAAGGTCACTTGGTGTCATATGAAAAGCTGGGGATGGAATGGGGATGGAATTTCTTATATGCACCTCTCATCATCTTAGTTTCCATAAAAATGTGCAATAAATGTTTGATCCAAAAATGAGAAGTAATAATTATATGAACAGGCACATACAATGTAGCCTTGAAAAGAAAAATAGGCCCAGCCAGGAAGGATCAAAGATCAAATTCATCCGAACTCAGGGGACTAAGGAGCGGGTGTCCATATCTCCCAGACTCCAGGGCTATGGGGGCAATTCAGCCCCCGGTGTAGGCTAGGGCAGCCCTAACTCACATTCCCAGCTCTCATAGCATGTATGGGTCTTGCAGCAACAGGAAACAGCCAGGGTGCATCCATCTTCCTCTCTTTCTCCTATGGACCGCCTCAGAAACACCCCACCCCTGAAATGATGATGGGAGTGATCCTGCAGTCTTTATTCGGGTTAAACTCCTGCCGAATTTTTGCACTCAATTTAATAAAATCACTAGAAATTACATATTATAGGTGTTGTAATGATGCTGACTCTGTTATACGAACACCATGTAAAAAAGAAAGACCTAATGACTATATTCTTGTATAATGGTTCTTTGAACAAAAGCTAACTGGTGTAGATTTGTTTGATATTTACATGGCAAGGATTTGTAAACTAGTTAAAACTTCCTAAACAAAATAAACAAACAAATAGTAAAAAAACCTGGAGTTTAACCTGAATAAAGACTGCAGGATAAGGCCCCATATTTCCAACACAGTTTTTACAAGGAGAAATGAGGCCCTGCTTTGTTAAATTGCTGGCGACCCACCTCTGCACAAGTTGCAAAACTGTGTATTTATTTGCATATGAGAATATTCTAAGGCAACGCCCTTTTGCAGTTTCCTCAGTGGTAAAATGGCCCTATCCTCCAAATGCTGACAATACAAAAGTAACTTGACAGACTATTCGTGTGAATAATGTTTGTGCAGGTTTGCATCACAGCACCATGAAATGTTCACTTGGTGACTATTTTTAAAGTCAAAACATAAAAATTTTCAAAATCATATATTTTGTATACAATAGTATTATAATTTACCTTGCAAGATCTTCAGTCTCTTGCTCTTGCAAAAACTGCAAGTACTGGGTTCACGGAAGAACTATGTGCTAAGAGTATTATATTCACTGTTGCAATAAATTCTTTATGGTTGAGGCTAGGCCCTTTTTTTACATAAGTGACCTCTGTTTATGTTTGCAGAATATTATTCTGAAGTTTTATTGGATGCTATGAAATGTGTGTGTTCATGAATTTCTTGTGGATATAAGAGATAGATAGATTTCAAAACCACATGTAAAAGATAACAGAATAGAGGGTTGTATTCTAAACAAGCGCTCAAAATAGCTAAAACCTAGTCAGTATTGTGATAATGTGGACAAGTCATACATCATGTGAAGCATATACCCCACTATAAACATATATACAAATGTGAATTCAGTATAACCAGGAATAAATATGAATCAGATGCTTAAGCAGAGAGGTTTTTTTAAATCTGAAAGTCAAAGCTTTTTTCTACACAGCACTGTAAATTTAGATTGCCTAAGCTGTTATTCCTTGCTTCAGTTATTGGTACATTTATGGTTTGGCAAAATAACTCCTTTAAGTAAACTGATTACTTTATACATTTTAAGTGCACAGATTATATTTAATAAAAGCCACTACTATAATTTTTATAAAACTTGGCTGGATTTCACTGGATGGACTTTGGGCATTTTTAAATCCCTGGAGAGCTTGGTATGGAATGTATCTGTTCACTATTATTACCAGTCTCTAATAAATAGCATTGATGACCCTCTGGAATCTAAATTGTAGGTATTCCTCATATACCCATTCAGCACCGGCCATTTTGGATTCAGCTTAAATTCAGCACTTGGCTCTGAAAGAAAAGTCCCAGGCATGCACAAGAGCTGTAATTTCAGGCAATCAACAGGAATGTTAATGGTCTTACACCATCAGGAGCCTGATTCTGAGAGCTGCTGTGCACCCACAACTCCCAATGAAGTCAGTAGGTTTAAAGTTTCAGCACTTCTCAGGAACAGGTCCGATGTCAGATTTTTCCTTCAAGGACCCATTCACAGTCCATTCTATTCAACTGACCGCTAAAGGTGCACCCTCCACAGTTGCTGGAAGAACTGAGAAGGGAACAAAGCAGACAAAGCATAAAAATCATCAACAAGATCAGACAGAAGAAATATTACATTGAATTAAAGTAATTACCAGAAATTAGGACTTCTCTAAAATATTTGCAACAGGCTAGATTGCACCTTGAGACTCAGCCCTGTGTCAGGGCAGCAGGTAGCTACACCACTGAAGGAGGAGCACTAGGAAGAAACTTACTTGGAGAGCCACACAATTCCTTCCCTGCTCCCTTCTTGTTCGGGAGGAGAGTAAGTTTGGGTGAAACTTACTCACTCCTTACTCCTAGCCAGCACCTCAGGCCAGCACATAGAGGGGAGCCCATTTCCTGCCCGCTCCCCCCTTCTCAGGGTGGTGATGGTGGAAATATTAAGCAGGCAGGCTTTATGGTCCCTCCTTTCCCTCCAAAGCATTCGAAAGCAGCCATGGCATGGGGTAAAGAGGGGAGATGGTGGAATGGGACATAGGAAGGCACAATTACTTCCCACTACTCTCCTGGTAGGGCTAGAGACAAACTTGTCCCATGCTGGCATTAGTATGGCACAGAAGAAGAATGCTATTTAAGAAGAAGATACACTTCAAGTGCCTAAGTACAATAACTCAAATTTCATGGGTATCATAGAGATTTTCCTTACCTTTTTTAAATATAGAGTACATTTTAGATATTTAATTACATTTTGGAGCCATCTGGTTACACAGCATTTATGGTGTAAAAGATACCACAATTAAGTGTGTTTGTTTGTTATATAAATAGGGAACAGTAAAATAGAGGTAGGTTTTACCCTCATTATATTGATGGAGAAACAGCCCAAGAGAGATTAAATGTCTTGTTAAGGGCTCAGAAGCAGCTATTTTAGAATAGGATCAGAACTCAGGAGTTCCTAACACCCACTCCTGTGATTAGACCACTACTGTGCCTGTCTCTCACAGAAATGTTTTGGTTTATTTAAATTGTGGGAAGGTAGTGTTTTCTAGTGGTTAGAGGGGGAAATAGTAGTCAGGAGGATACGATTTCCTTTCCTAACTTGGCCACAGAGTTACTGTGCCCTCTCGCTTAGTCACTTGGGGAAACTGAGGTATAGTGAGGTATGAAAATATCAAAGATCTTGAAGACTGAAGAACGTATTTAATAGTTATGAAGCATTTCAGTTCACCTTTAAATGAAATTTCATCTAATAAATGGGCTCCACATGGACACAGGTGTCTGCCTGCATGCATCTTATTGGAAGGCCAGGGCTCAGTTCATTAATGTTGTAAATCACCTTGACGATTATATTAAAAATCTTGCATTTCTATATTGGAAAAATGAGTTACAATACCTAACTCTTATTCATGAATACCATCCAAAATGTAGGAAATTATATACAACCCTTCCTTTGGCAAACAATTGAAATAACTGATCTGTCATAGAAAAAAGACAGATGATAAAACAGTTTAATTCTAATGGCTCAATTGTGGTGCTAAATCACAGTTCAGGATAGAAGGTAGCAAGGATGCACAATGAGCAGGAGCACACCATCGCCTACCCAAAGTAAGGGGGAATCAGATATTGCACCATCCAGGGACAGGGTGCAGCATGTGCCCTCCTAGAACAGGGTGGTTCTGCTAGTCAGTAAAGTGGAACATGGCTCTGTCATCTCCCTCCCTATATGATGCAGCTAGCGTTGCTGTGGGAACTAGCTTAGAGCACAGCTTGCAATCTGTAAAACTCAAACCCTGCCACTGAACCAGGCTCCAGTGTGGGTGCACAAAGGTAGGTGGGTGAGGAAGTTCCTTATATCCTCTCCCCTCAACTTGTGCACCCCAGCAGGGATGGGCTGAACTATAACTCATTCTGGAAAATGTCCTACATTTGACAATGAACTAAAACATTTTGTAACCCACACACCACCTGGGTGTGCTGTTCTGTCCCCTCCAGTGGCACCGAGACCACTTAGATGCTAATGAGTCTGCTCTACAGTTGGCTTTTAGCTCATGCAGCAGAAGCTCATGCACTAAGCTCCAGACGTCCCAGGTTCAATCCCGCCCGCAGCCGCCGATAATGACCAGGGTCTGTTGGTGTTACCATTTCATGCAACAAAAAAAAAAAATCCATTTTCAGCCATTCCCACCGCTTTGATAAACCATTTGGTCTCGTTTCACTTAAACAATCATGGGTGCGTGACGGTTTACAGAGCTGTTTGAGCACCCAGTAAAGTGTACATGGTTGATTAAGCTCTACTACCCACTTTGTTTCTCAACCACTGGGGACTAACAAGCAAAACAAAGTATGTCAAGCAGCCCACTTCTGAGCTGGAATGGCGGCCACTTCTATGGTTAACACCAACAATCACAAATAATAATTTTAAAAAAGGACTTTCATTAGCTTCACTTGTAGGGAGGGAGTGGGAGGAATGATGTGTCAAACTGCAGTCAAGGAAGTACTTATGCCAACTGGAAAAACTGACTATAAACAGCTTTCTTACATAAACAAAGAAGGAAGTAACCAACACCCTCAATTGTTCAGTGAGGAGTGGGGGGGTCTGTAAATGCAACTAGAAAAAACAAACAAAACTGAAACAATTCCTGAATGCTCCTTCTGCGCATAATTATCCCCATATTCGTTGTTCTAATTCAACAAGGTGAAACTGCCAAAAGGTGTTAGAATTTGAGGCACAAATGATAAAACGAAGACGAACGAAGTGCAAAAAGTCAAAATGGGCCAATCATAAAAAAAGAACAAATTTATGAGTGTGATGGACTAAATTCTAGTAGGCAAGGCACATAAATGAACATCAGGAAGATTGAGAAGGGAGCAGTGGGACAGCATTAGGGAAGCTGGCTGATCTGGGGAGACTGCTATGTGGGCCCATTGCAATTTCCATTGTGGATTATCTAAACGGGGAATAGCCATGGTTTACACTGGTTACATGCACACGCAGCCACCCAGATCAAGTAACAGTCCCTGCTCACAGGTCTCTTAGCAGAAATAAAATCTCCAAGAGAGCTACATCCAAAGGAGTGGTCAAAAAATAATTAGATACGTTCATGGAAGATGGGGCCATCAATGGCTATTAGCCAAGATGTCAGGGATGAATCTCATACTCTGGGTGTCCATAAATCTCTGACTGCCAGAAGCTGGGACTGGATGACAGGGCATGGAACACTTGATAATTGTCCTGTTCTGTTCATTCCCTCTGAAGCATCTGGTACCAGCCACTGTGGGAAGACAGGATACTGGGCTAGATGGACCATTGATCTGACCCAGTGTGGCCATTCTTAAATTCTTATGGTCTCAAGCAGAGATAATATAAGGCAAATGTGATGCTACAAAACTACCTATGCCACTTAGCTTGCATCAGACATATTTTGGCTCATTATGTTTTTAAAAAGTCACAATCTTCTAGTTATGGGGCTAGAACTTATCAGCTGTTAATCAAAGAACAGTAGGGCAATATATCAGTATAAGCATATTCTGCCAACCCCTGATAATTAATAGATTGTAAAACTGACAGATAGTCCTGTAGGAGTCAGGATTTCTAATGCATTGGTAGCAACAAGGTTATGTTACTCTTAAAGTTTCTTATCAGGGGTTTAATTTCAATTGCTTTCTCTATCTACCTTCTAAATCCCCGACCAATTAGAAACAGAAAAGATGTCAGTCAGCATAAAGAAAGAAACAGTATACAAAAATGTGTCAAACTGGTTTTGAATTTTTTAAAATAATCATTAAAAGCACACAGCGCTAAGTGCTCATACCACATCAGGCTTCCTATTTGCGACAAAGCTGCATCACTCTTCATCCCATTTCTCAGTCATGCCAAAAACTGACTCATTGTGACACAACTTGTTAGTTTGTGCACTCAGATGGCTGTGGTGACAGTAAAGAGCAGAGACACAGGTATGTCCCTTGACATTATATGTGTAATATTTGCTAGAAAAAGTTAGGAGTTTCTTAGGTATGTATTCTAAAATATAGAAAATAAAATGTTTAAGAGCTATGTGCAGAGGCAACTTTGTGATAAATCAGTCTGTCTTCCATTTTAAATTCAAGCTCATCTCTGTCTATAAGGTGCTACACAGTTCTGTCCCAGCTTAAGTCTCACTTGTAGCTATTATCTATTCTCCCACTTATATCCATGCTCAATTCAGCTCACCTTGTTGCTCCCCTGCTCTCCTTTGGCCATAGGCATGCCCATGCCTTTTTTCATGCTGCACACTATACCTGCACACCCTCACTGATCCTGTAAAGTACAGAATCACACTCTCCCACTTCAAGTCCCCCCTCACAATGTAGTTCTTATGGTCAACCTGCTTTTCACCCAGCTTTCACTCCGGGCACTACTCCCCGCCCCTATTTTAATAAATTAAAATGCATATATAACAACAAACTTACCTCACAATCTTTCCCTGATCTAATTCATGCATTCCCTTACCCCTGCCCTTTGTCATCCATCCTTGCTGTGTTGTCTAGTCCAGCACTCTATTCTCCCACCTCTACTCACACTGGATAGTACTTTATTCCACAAATAGTCCCATTGATTTCAGATGGCAGAATCTGGCCCTGTAAAACATCATCCACATCTATGATGCAGAATAAAAAATAATGTTCACAGAACTGATGTGTTTGCATAATTCCTCTTCCCCAGCCCTCAAATGATCAAATCTTCTGCTGTTCAAATTCCATTCTTGATGATGGAAACCTGCATTTGAAGGAAAGGTAGGTAGAATTTTCTGACTAACTGGACTAGCTGAGCTATGCTTCTGTGCATGAGCTACAGTATCTTTTCTGCAGCACGGCTACCAACCAGAGAGGACACTGAGCAAGTGATAGTTTTGACAGCCAGAAGCTAATCAAGTGATAAATTATCAGGTTTAAAGAAACAATAAAGCAGAATCCAGCTGTGAATTTGTTGGATGAAAATCCCAGCATCTCCTATATTATCTCATGCACACTTCAATTTATGGAAAGAAAATAGAGTAAAGGGAGTGTCTCCACCCTTTCTCATGTGGACCATAAAATAGATTTATTACCTATGTTATATTCTGTGTTTTCTCCTGAAGAAAAAGCATGGGAAGTCGTGGAACAATTTTTTATTTTTTTTTAAAACAACTGGGATTTTCTTTACGATGAACACAAAGCCAAATTTAGAACCCTGTTCATATCACAAGGCCCTCCTATTTAATACTGTATTCCAGGGTTTCTCAACCTTTTTGATACCAGGGACCGGCTTGGTGCCTTCCTAAACTGTATCAAGGAGATCTCAGGGACCAGCGCTGGTTAGGGTGACCAGAGAGCAAGCGTGAAAAATCGGGACGGGGGTGGGGGTAATAGGAGCCTATATAAGAAAAAGACCCCAAAAGCGGGACTGTCCCTATAAAATCGGGACATCTGGTCACCTTAGCGCTGGTCCACGTTGTTGAGAAACACTGCACTAGTCACACTTGCTACCTTCTTAAATCTTGTAGCACGGCCTTTACATTTCAGTGGGGAAATCTACAACTGTTCCAGCTGGCTGAATGTGGAAAGTCTTCCCGGAGATTCCTATCTGGTACACGTTTAGAGTAGAATTCAGCCCCCACCCCATAATATCAAAGGTTTTTGGCGCCTATTGAAAAATTGTGGAGTAACTCTCATACTGAGAGCATTGGTCTACATTCCCCCTCTGCTAATTCCGGTTCAGCTTCACCTCCCACTGCACAGGTTCTCAGGAGAAGGTCTATAAGAGAATCTCTATCCTTCAAATAGACACCGGTGGCTGGCCCATGCCAGCTGACCAGGTCTTGTGGGGCTCGAGCTAAGGGGCTGTTTAATTGCAGTGCAGACGTGAGACCCTCCCACCTCGCAGTGTCATATATCTACCCTGAAATTAAACAGCCCCTTAGCCTGAGCCCCACAAGCTGGAGTCAGCTGGTACGGGCCGGCCATGGGTTTTTAATTGCAGTGTAGACATTCTTAAGTAGCCACTCTTAGGGTAAGAGTAAGGCGAGAATGTATTTAGAAAGGTTGGGCTCTACACTCAGGGATCGTAGGAATTGTCAGCTGGGAATTTTTTCCTGTGTATTTTTTTCTCTGATTGTAAAAATCACCTTCTGACTGTTAAGAATAAATCATGAGAAAGAGAGTTGGCTTTTCCCCCGCTTCCTCTGAGCCTTTCCACTAGCTTATAATCTGACATTATCATTCTATTTTGGATGCATCGAAGCTTCTATCAACACTCTAAGTCCTACCATGATGAGTGACATGCGTACACCACAGGTTGTCCCGCAACCGAGCGATAACAGAATTCATTCCTGCAGTGTAGCTTAGATTGAATCATGTTTTAAGTATGTTTCTGAACCATGCTGCAGCCTGGACTTTTGCTCAGTTTGGGAACAGTTAACAAGTCCCCTCTACATTGCAAGGCCAATATACTTTTTTTAACCATGTCAGGAACTACCCTTTTGTTACTGGGTCTCCTTACTCAGTAGGATTTACAATGTACATAGAACCTAAATGTCCAATTTTTTACAACTTAGCTCATCTAGCAACTGCAGTTTAATAGGTCATATTTTCTCCAGAAGGCAGACCTATACTAGCTTCACAGCTGTCAAAGACCCAGCTCTGCGGAAGAATTCCTTTATACGTCAATGCTTTACAGAAAGCCATATACGACTATCACCCAGTTAAGTTAAGCAATACCAAATAGAGTCACCATAAGAAGCATATAATCAAAATGCATCATAACAGGACTTCTCAACTGGGCTTTTTGTGAAGAAAAAAAAATCTTTTCAGGAGGAAAAAAAGGGATTTTATTCATGTTTTGAACTGTTATGTCTGAAGTACTTACATGAATAGAATGTATTTGGAAGTTTTTTGATATTAGAAATATTAGGTTTTGAGATCATTTGGGATGACCTCATTCATGGCTTTCACACATGTAAATAATACAGCTATCAGAAACTCAAATTAGTAAAACTTTTCTACATACCATCACCTGCATGGTGGGTGGGTGGGTGTGTGTGTGTGTATACTCATTCACACCACCAGCATTTGAAAATAGGTTTGTTTGTTTTTTTAGCTATTGTAATAACATGACTGATTCCGATTTCAGAAGAGGAACAAAGCATTAAATGAGCTATATCACAGTGGCAATCTACAGCAGTTACATGGTATATGACAAAAGCCTCAAGAGTCCACTTTTTGTCACATTCCAGTGTGCCAATACTAAACTCAAAGGAAGTTTTTCTTCAGCTCTTAGCTGTGGCAAAAATTGAACAGCTTTTTCATGGATTTATTTTATTCTGATTGTTTTGTGATCACTTTTACTGCTCCATAGAGACCAATAATTTTGAAATTGCTCAGCAATTAAAACGAAGAGTCCTTGTGGCACCCTCAGAGACTAACAAATTTATTTGGGTATAAGCTTTACTGGCTAAAACCCACTTCATCAGATGCATGGAGTGGGTTTTAGGCCACGAAAGCTTATGCCCAAATAAAATTGTTAGTCTCTAAGGTGCCACAAGAACTCCTTGTCGTTTTTGCTGATACAGACTAACACGGCTACCACTCTGAAACCTGTCAGCAATTACAGTGGTTTTTGAGCCATTGCAATTTTAAACTCTTCATTTGTAGTACCAAATGCATTTTAATGGGTCAAACTTTAAAATTTAAAAAATAATCCAGAAATCCACCTACATACATTTTCTGACCCAGAATGTTATTACTGCCATTTAAGTTAAACTACCTTTTCTCTTTTAATATACACGTTTTACTTAGGTTCAAAGTTGTGCAAAGTGCAACATGACAGCATAATAACTCAAAAGCAAAAAGTTCAAGCTCTCATTTGTCAGCATGAAAGTTTCCTTTAACACTGGCAAAATACATGCATCTTGTTAAAAGGGAATTGTGGGTATTGCTTTCATTGGCTTTTTTGGAGAAACTAGTTACAACTGACTGGTTCACAGTTCTTACTATTCCAGGGGAACTGTGTGTTGTTATGGCTGAGCTTATGGAGAATTAGTATTCAAGTTGAAATACAAAAGGCACGTGAACACAAGACATGTTATAGCCAGATATACAGCATGGTACAAAGCAGGAAATGTGTTGGCTAGGAATGTAAGAACATATAAAGGATATTGGTGAAGGGATGGGCTACAAAAGTAATCTGTAATACTTTAAAATGCAATTATGGTCAGGGAAGTTATGAGGCAAAAATGGCATTGTCTTCTTCAGTGTGATAGCTCCCAATGCATATTAAGACTTCTGTCTGCTGATTTGAATTACAAAAACCAGTTTTCACTCCTATTAGAACTGCTGCAGAGCCATGAGAGATTGGGAGCTAGCTTCTATTCTGTTGCATGCATCAACACCATTAACAGTTCTGACTGCAGAATCTTTATCACCGACGTCCACAAACAAGCCAGAAGGAGCTGAGCTTTTGTTTCCAGAATGATTTTGGTTATGAAAAAACATTTCCTTGTAAACTGAGCTAATTTCATTAGGAGTCATTAATAGACAATACAAGTACTACGAGACATCATTTTCAATAATTACAATTAAAAATTCTTGTAAAGAGTGTCCTTTTCAGTCTAAATAACTTAGGCCCATATACTTCCCCTGGTGCGCAGTGCAGGAGAGAAAAAAACCAGGGTAGACCCATTCAGAGAGGGCAAGCGACTAAGAAAGATGGTGTGGGATCCACGAAAGTATTCAGACACCCAAGCCCCTGTGTTAGGCACCTAAGTCCCAATTGTAGCTCCACTGCAAGCCACAAAACTCTCACCAAACCCTCTAGGCACCTCCCAGGTCAGTGCCCTAACGACAGGTCTATAGCATCATTCTCTCTGGACCAATGACTGTTCCACTGTGGATAAATACTTAAACAGTGCATCCACCTGGAAGGGAGCAAAACCCTCATCTAGTCCCCCTGCTCCATCAACTATAATTATTTATCTACAGTGGACCAGCTTCAACAGGAGAGATTCTGGAAGTTATAAGATATGCTCCTCCACCTCTGGCTGTTTTGTGTGGAGTGAGGTAGGTGCCTAACTCATTCCTGCAAGAAACACCTTAGGCGCCTAAGCTGCCTGATTCCAGGCGGTGGATGGCCATATGTGGATCACTAAGCAGAGCTAGACACCTTCCTGCAACCTGGACTTAAGCTTCTATCTCCAAGAAAGGGGAGTGGCTTAGCACACATCCCTCTCCTTAGCATCTCTTATTGGCTATTTTAGACGGCTCCCCACCTAGTGGGCTTGCTTCTGAGGATCCCATTCTTAGATGCCTTTCTCTTCCCATTCATTGCACTGGGAACCTAGGTGCCTAACTCAGCCTTGTGGATCACAGTGTTCTTCCTGAATTTTCTAGGCACCTAAAAGTTAGGTGCCATGATGCTCACCATTGCAACGCCTAAGTCCCTTTGTGGATCCTTCTTAGTTACATTGCTCCCTCTGACTGGATTCATGGAAGAAGTTAGTAGGGTTGGGATTTGGGGGGTGGCGGGGAATAGAGGTGAGACAGGAACCAGCTGAGTTAAAAGGCCTGTTCCTCCAACACTGCAGGCTGCTCTTCAAGAAATCTTGCAGAGAGGGAATTCTGTCTGAGAATATAGGGCAACAGAGGCTGGGATCTCTTTGGGGCCATATATCCTACCCATTTTGCACCCTGCTAATCCCATGAATGAGAGCATCGAAAGGAGAATATGTGGAATCACAGACTTTAAACTTTTGTATACAAGGGGATAATACAGGCTATTTTTTAATGAAATAAAAATATCATGTATTCTCATTGAGACAAATAAAGATACAAAGAAAAGAACCCAAATTTCAGATATGGGCACCTAAATATCAAATCTAAATTCTGCATCTGTGTGCTCAAATTGGTAGGCAGGCCCATGAAATGGACTTTACATTTCTATGTGATAATCTAAATGCTCATGCATGGTGTAGCCGTTTGTAGACTGGGCCTCACCTACTTTATGCATGATCTTGTAGTATATTGCTCGGTTGCTGTAGAATCAGGCAGCCAGTAGAGGGAGCAAAAGTAAATAAAGCCTTGTCAAAACTGTGACAATATCAATGAGGCTCCTAATGAGGAAGTACAGCAAAGCCACTTGGTTTGCATTACATAAAAGCAGATGAGGGAAAACGTTCTTTACCAAATGGAAGATGACAAATCTAGCAAGAGTATTTTCCAGCTTCTGAGAGGGATTAACAACAAGTAGTAAAAGTCTCTGAGTTAAATTCAATCCTGGTGTAACTAGGGGCAAATCCACTGACTGGAGTTGAGCCTGGGATAAATTTGATACTAAAAAGCTATAACGTACAAAATATAATAATACTTTTTATGTTCGTAAATGCTTTTCATTTGAAGATCTCTAAATACTTTATAAATTAGTACTGTATTACTATTGCAATTTTCCACATGGGGAAATTGAGGCTCATAGAAGGTAAATTACATGACCAAGGTCACAAAGTAAATTAGTAGCAGAGTTGGGTACAGAACCCAAGAGATTACATTCCACGTCCCACCTTGCTATAGCCATAGAAAACACTCTTTCTCAAGCTGAAATGTCCCTTTATGGATAGAAAAATCCACCTAGGTCATCAAACTTACTCTTTAAAACCTGACAAAATACTCATTCTTGTTGGACATAAAATAAACGCACAGAGATTCATATAGAACTTGTAAAATTCAATACACTAAAATTATAAGATATATTACATTTTTGTTTGGTATTTATGACTGACTGATATTAAAAAACTAATGTGATATATTCTAAACTCAAGGCACAAAGCATTAGCATCACAAATGCCAGCTGCTAGGAGAAAAAAATCATTACACAGGGGCTCTCCAAAGATGCTCTTTCCTCCAAATACCCACAACAACTCTGGAATATTTCAAAGCAACAGTTTAACTGTAATTACAAAGAGTTGGATGATAATCAAAATATTGTTTTACTCTAGTATTGTCCTAGGGTGACCAGATGTCCGATTTTATAGGGATAGTCCTGATATTTGGGGCTTTTTCTTATATAGACTCCTATTACACCCTACCCCCATCCCAATTTTTCACACTTGCTGTCTGGTCACCCTATATTGTCCTTATATCGAACAAAGATACTAGGCCCTTCACAAACATTTGTCCTGTGAAGTATTTCCCCATCTCCAGTTACTTTTCCTCTAGTTTAAAATTCTGAGCATCTCTGTCAATATTATTAACTAAAAAGAGAATATGAACAAATTAAATGTGACCACCTGTAGGGATACATTAAGGCAGGATCTAAACCATACAATCAGAGAGATGGAACCTAGAGGGAACACAGTCAAAGATGGAGTAGCAAACAACAGTCCAGTGTCCATCTCACTGTTGCCAGCTTGTCATCTCTTATGGAAGGAAGCTCAGAGGCTCCAGATTAGGAAAAAAACTAGAATCCGTCCACAGGGAGACAGGAGTGGGAGGGAAAATCCATGATATTATCTGAGGAGGTGGGAGACATGGTTCTTAAATATTGAGCCCTGATTTCATTTAGCTTTTAATTAATCTCTGATGGTATAATTGTGTAACAAGTTACCGTTATTTAATATTTGTATTGCAATAGTGTCCAAAGGCCCCACTCTGTATCAGGGCCTTTGTGCAAAGCATTAGGTGCCGTGCAAAGATCCTGACCCTGCTCCAAAGGGCTTATATATTAAACATATGTACAGTCAATGTGTTGCCTTGAGGCAGGGCTGCTAGACAGGAAGTCCCACAGGTTTCATTTCTGGCTCTTCCACTGACTAGCTGTGTGACTTCCCACTAGTTGCTTCACCTCTCAGTGCCTCAGTCTCCCTATTTGTAAATTGGAGATAACCGTTTCACAGGGGCGTTGTGACAATTAAATTAAGTCATGCCTGAAAAGCAACACGGATCCTCTCCTCCCCGCAACTGACAGCGACGCAGACCCTCACCCACACAGGGTGTCCCCATAGCGACACGGACCCCTCGCCCCATAGAGCCCCCCATAGCGACACGGACCCCTCACTCCCACAGGGTCCCCCCATAGCGACACAGACCCTTCGCCCCCACAGGGTCCCCCCATAGCGACACAGACCCTTCGCCCCCACAGGCTCCCCCCCATAGTGACACAGACCCTTCGCCCCCATAGAGCCCCCCATAGCGACACGGACCCCTCGCCCCCAGAGAGCCCCCCCCTAGCGACACGGACCCCTCGCTCCCACAGGCTCCCCCCATAGCGACTCGGACCCCTCGCTTCCACAGAGCCCCCCCCCCATAGCGACACGGACCCCTCGCTTCCACAGAGCCCACCCCATAGCGACACGGACCCCTCGCTTCCACAGAGCCCCCTATAGCGACTCGGACCCCTCGCTTCCACAGAGCCCCCCATAGCGACACGGACCCCTCACCCCATAGAGCCCCCATAGCGACACGGACCCTCGCCCCTGGAGCCCCATAGCGACACTGACCCCTCGCCCCCATGGAGCCCCCCCATAGCGACACGGACCCTCGCCCCATGGAGCCCCCATAGCGACACGGACCCCTCGTCCCCACAGGCTCCCCATAGCGACACAGACCCTTCGCCCCCACAGGGTCCGCCCCCAGAGCCACAAGGTGGTAACGTGGATACAGGGTCCCTCCCGCCCCGTGGCAGCACTGACCCGGCTCCCCAGGCGCTCCCCGAGCCCAGAGATAGCGGACACACTGTGCAGGCTCCTCACCAGGCTGCCCGCGGGCGGGGACAGCGGCATCCCTTCTCTGCAGGGGAGGGGGAGGAGAACGAAATGCATCGGTCACTCGACGCTCTACTAGCTACACCTAAAGATTCACTGCGGGACCAGACAGCGGCAGCAGAACGTCGAGCCCCATGATGCGAAGGGCGGTCGATACCGGCCGGGGGATAGGCAGTCACGTGACGCGCTAGGCACCTAGTCCCCGGGACTGAGATCGCCTTTCTCTTGAGGGGAGAGAGGTGCGCATGCGCCGTGTGGCCTGCGTGACGGGCAAGGTGGCGCGAGCGGGGGGGGACTGAGCAGCCCCCTAGCGCGAGCAGCAGCGCGAGCGTTGCCCAGGGCCCAGTGCTGTACAGACGGAACCCGCCCCTGGTTCCTGCCCCAGGGCGCTTCCTGGGGGTGGAGGGCAAGCTCCGCCCCCTGCAGAGGGGGTGGGGGGGCGGTACTCTCTGGGCAGCCTTGGGTTATGGCACTTTAGGGCACCTCCTTCCATTAGTTTTTGTCAAGGGCCAGATTTCTTGGTCAAGGTCCAGACTCCTCAGAAAATAATAAAAAAAGTAAAGGAAGATGTTGGGGTGTGTTCAAAAGCATCTGGGTTGGGCCCAGGGTCTCCTTGCCTACACCTCCGTTGGGGACTAGATAAGATAGGTCTGTGGCATTTACAACAAGCAGAAGGGGGTTTTGGGGGGAGGAAGCGATTCCTTGTCTCTCCAGCAACCTGGCACCCTAAGTTTTCTCTCTTATGGTTTGTAGTCCAATGTATGGACCATCCCCTCATATCCCTGGCAATGCTATTTTAAAATGCACTTCCACCTGGCTGAGAGGGCTGAAGGTTAATAAAACTACTTAAAATCCAGTGGGGAAGTTAGTTATCCATTACCACGTTGTAAGAGGAAAGCTTGATTTCCCCCCCACTTTCTGTAGAAATAAAGACACGAGCTCTTGCCAAAGATACCAAAGTAAAACAAACAGTTTTTCAGGCAGTCATAGGGATTAATATTATTAGTTGGCAGTATCATTAGTGGATAGCGTAGTTGCTGGGAAAAGCTTCGTTTTGTGGTCCTCTGCGTTGTTTCCTTTTACAAACCAAATTCACTCCAGCATCTAAAGAAAATAAACTAACAGTTTGAGAACAATAAGGTTATCCAAGGCCAAGGTGAGGAAATAAGGGCTGTGCGCAGCTGCTTGTTGCTTCTGCACAAAGCAGGCTGCCGAAGGTTTTTCAAAAGTGTCTAGTGATTTTTGGATGTCCCGTTTGAAAGACTCGAAACAGACCCAATGTTTCAGAAAGAGCTGAGCACCTGCCTTCTGAAATTAGGCTTCTTTAAGGTGTCTGAAGTTGGACACCCTAAATCGCTTTTGAAGATCTTGGCTACAGTCTCCAGGTCTGATTTTTCAAACCAGCTTCCCATTTTGGAGTTTGCACATATTTCTGTGGGCAGTCAGCTTTCAAAATCTGTCACTCTAACATTACATTTTAATCAGTCACTGATGGCTCAAAATACACAAGCAACCACTATACTCAGGATAGTTTTCTAGAGCTATATAGCTTATGGTCAAGAATTATAAAATAAATAATACTTAGCACTCATATAGTACTTTGCTGACAATCATCCCTTACATCAACCCTGTAAATAGCAGAATCACAATTTTACAAAGAGGAAAATTGAGGCAAAAGAAGAAGTGGCTTGCCCTAAACAGCTGAAGGAATCACTAGCAAAGAGAGAATTAGAACTCTGGATTAGCTGACTCCTTTTCATGGACTCAGGATAATTAGACCGCACAGAAGGTCGAGGTCTCAGAAAGCTTGATTGAGAGGTCATTTTAAAAGTACTTATATCACAGTGATGGGCACAATAGAAAGCCCTGATGTAGACTGAATTCAGAGTACTGTACACTCCATTAAAGGGACATTGCCAAAATTATTAGACCAAGAATTAACCTACCAAGACAGACAGCTTCATAAATGTTTTCATAAATCTGCAACTATTCTCTTCTAAAGGTCTGTCTAGTAGAGGCATTGTTAAAGATTCTTTGTTCTGTTAATTCTGCATGTGCACATGCAGATATTTTATTCTTTATGTCTTTGCTGATGCCTGGCCAGAACACTGACTGGTTGGGCAGTTCACAGCATTTAGTTAATCCTTGATGTCCTTCATGGATGAGGATTAGGATTTCTCCTCTCATTTTGTTTGGAAGTATGATGCAATTGCCTGTAATCATAAGTCCATTTGACTCAATTGTCCACACACTGCAGAGTAGTCTCTTGTCTCTTCCTTAGTGTCCTTTTGATACGTTGGCCAGCTGCCTTCCTGAAGTTACATGTCTGTCAAGGTTGTTTTTGTTGCTGGTGTAGTCTCCCATATTTAGCAACTGGGTTAAATGACATTAAACGTAGCAATAGACTTTGGCATCTCAGTGGTGCTTGATCCAGGTCTCTTCTGTTGTTGAGGGTTACAAGCGATTTCTGGTCTGTTATCAGTGTAAAGGAAGCCAGTCCACACAAAGATCTGAAAAAGTTCTCACATGCCCATAAGCTTGCCTGGCACTCCTTTTCAATCGGTGAATATAATTTTTCTCCTTCTATGGGTGTGCTAGAGCAAAATGCAACTGGCTTCCACTGAGAGCCAACAATACACAACCTAGGCCGTAGCTGCTTTATCCTGTCCTGACCATTGTGGGTTTGTTCTTAATTTGCCCCCCAGAGCCAAGATGTGTTGGGCTTTAACAGTTCATTCAGTGTAGAAAGGTCATGTAGGAGTCAACCAAGGTAATTTACCATCCCCAGTATATGTCTTGGTTCTGGTATATTAGTTGGTGCATTCAGTTTTCTAATTGCTTTTACTTTCTTGCAGTTAAAGATGGAATCAGTCCTATTTGTTGTCTGTCCCAAAAATTCAATTTGGGGTAGACAGAAAATGCATTTTTCCTTGTTTACCTTCAGTCCAGACTGATTTACTAGGCTTAGGAACATCGTCCATGAAAACTACAACTTCATTTATTTTCATCAACAGTTCTGCCATCTTTATTTGGAAAATTTCAGGTGCCCTGGTAATCCCAGAAAGTAATATTCAAAAGCAAAATCTCCCAAAGGTTTTGATAAATGTAGTTAGTTTAGCACTTTCTTTGGATAAAGGAATTTGCCAGAATTTGCAAGGCATCCAACTTGGAGAATAATATAGCTCCTTTCACTTTAGAGAGGAAGTCATCCAGTGTTGGGAGGATATATTTTTCTCTCACAACTGCTTCATTAAGTCTTTTAAGATCCACACAGATTGTTATTTTTCCATTTTTCTTTATAGCTGGTATCATTGCTGTTGGCTCAGAGATTTTCTTGATTATGCCAATCCACTCCATTCTTTTTAACTTAGTTTCCACTTTATAAAGTAACGGGCTAGGAACCCCGTGAGTTGTATCTACAGTAAATGGTTCAGCATGGTCTCTTAAGGTTATTTGTACAGGATCTCCTTTCAAAAATCCAATATCACCTTCTGTTTGCAACTGTTGTTGCTTTTTTCCTTCTGTTTCTGTTCTTAGTTTGCTCCTGACACCATGTCATGTACTTCTGTACCAGATATGGACTGGTCACAGAGCTTGCTTATACACTCCAGCTGTGTTTATCATAAGATTCTTTAATTCTTTGCCAGGTATGGCAGAAATTCCTTTAAATAAGGAATTTTACAGTGTCACCTAGTGGTCAAACAGTGTAGTACAGTTTAGCATTCAGTTCTCTTCAATGCTGCTCATATCTACCATACAGGGTTTTAATGAATAAAATTTTACCTTTTATAGCAATTTTCATCTCAAAACACTACAAAACTGCAGACATACAGCACCACTGTAATGTGGCCACCTCTAGACTGAACAGCAGCAGCCAGGAGAATAACTTGCAGTGTGGGAAGGGAAATTTTGGCCATGTACACTGAGGCAAACTCCCCTGTTATAAGAAGTGTAGTGGACTCTTTAATATCCAAGCATAGCAAAGAGGTCTTTGATTTAAAGTTTACTACAAAAGACCTATATGTAATGACCTGGATGGAACTCATTTGATCTCTCTTGGAAAGATGAAGGGCCAAGGTGATGCTGTTGGAATTTAACTTTATCATTTCAAGGAATCTACGTATTTCAGACTGGTCCTCATGTAACAAACAGTGACCACATACACCAAGACTCCACCATCCTAAACAAGGATAGAACATGGGACCTTTAGCACGAAAAGCAGGGATTTGGTGCTTGAGCAATAGAATTTCTTTACCTGTGAGTCAGTAATAAGACTGTTATAGCCAGCAACTAGATGGCGATTTAACTGCATGCATTTACCAAGTCTTTTACATGCAAGTTATTTCTGAAAGTTTTTCTGATGCTTTACCAAATTCAGTTAGTGTGGACTGTGAACTAATCCTGCCTCTTCACTGTTCTTGCTGCTGTAGTATACCAGGAACTCTGTTAGGTGATTAATTCACTCAGGGTTTCTTTGTAATTTTTGTTGTTTCTAAATAAAAGACGTAATTTGCCTCCTATGTGAGGCTGCCACCCATCCTTATTTTTGTGAGATAATTTCAATTTTATGTAGGCCTTTAATGGCAGGACCATTAAGCTACTGTCACAAAACATTTCAGTCCAGCACAACTGCTATTAGACATTAATTTGCCAACGTTGTCTCGCAGAAAAAACTACTTCAAGTGTCACGTTGACTGCTGAAGCAGAGAGCAATTAGCATCAGTTTTGTTAAAACAGTAATTAATGAACAGGTAGAATAGCTCAACATATTGGGCAATAATTAAATGACCAGACTAGTTCATTGAAATTCTGCTGTTATAGCAGAAATACTGTATGTGGGGCTGTCATTGAACCCAGGGTTTCTGGTGACATTCTGAGCTCTATTGCCAAAGCAGCTGTACTGGCAGTGAAGACAGTTCAGAACCCAAGCTAAGTCCATTGCTCCGTAGTTGACAGCTGTGGAGAAAGGCATACTGTCCCCCCCCGGAAAGTGGGAGTGTCTCATATCACTCTCCAAATGCATTTAGGCTCACTTGAGGAGGGACACTTCCAGCCTTCTTGGCCAGAGGGATGGTTGCTATGATGCAAAGTCCAATGAAGGGCAAAATGGGACAGAGCCTCAGGGCTGCAACAGGGAATAAAAAGGGAAGAAACCCTGATTCATTTGTTTATGACACCAGATCACAGAGGTGAAAACAACACCCTTGTTTTATGTAGCATTTAAGGGGTAGATTCTCAGCTAGTGTGACTTGCTATAGTTCCACTGAGGTTCAGATGAGGATCTGCCCCATAATCTGTATTCTTATAATGATGCTTTGTATTTCAATGCAGTTTCTCTAAGGATCTCAGCTTTGAAAGCTAGCACGACTGTCCTGGCAGATAAGCACTACTCTATCCTGGTTATAGAGGGACAAAGAAAGGCCTACAGGGTGGGAGCCACAGAGATACTTTGTCATCTAACTCTCAGGTTTAGGCATCTAAGTCCCAGTGTTGGCTTCACTGTAATCCACAAAACTCTCACTGAACCCTGTAGGCACCTACATTCACTTGGCCCCCAAGTTTCTGCTTCTGCTATGCACACTGCTGCTTCACTCTAGCCATCTAGGTGCCTGCCTCACACCTAAACCCCAGAGCAATACACGAAGCAGGGAAAGACAGGTGTTTGGTCACCCAAGTCACATACAGGGCCCAATTTGATAGGCAGCACCTGAGCATGCCTACTGGATAGGGTCCCATTCAAAATCTGCCAGAGGACAAGGTGCCCACCTTATAACTTTTATCCCAGTGATTAGAGCACTAGCTTGGGATTTGGGAGACCCAGGTTCAATTGCTCCACCTTTGTGCCAGAGCGGGGGAGAAGGGAGAGCCCTGTTCAAATCCTCTCTCTCAGGAACATGTCCTAACCACTGAGCTTTGGATAGTCTGATGTGGCCTCCCACAATCTCTGCTGCTGAAACTGCTGCACTCTGGATAAATAATGACAAAGTGGCTAGAGCAAGTGGACTAGACCCAAGGTGTCCCACACGAGGGCCCTAATCACTGGTCTACAGAGTGTTTCTCTCTCCCCCACAGCCCAACAGCTGTTCCACTGTGGATAAACACTTAAATAGTCATTGGGCAAGAGAAGTAGGCTGGTAATGTTTTCTATTCTAGTTGGGTGTGATAAGAACCTATCACCATGGTATTCTGGTCCAGGAATCTTGAATCCTCAGTCCAACGACTACAGCACCCTCTAAACATATTTACATGATTAAGCAACCTCACGGACACTAGTGACCTTCTGTATGTCTCATTATGAACAATTTGCTAAATACAGACAATATCCTCAGCATTGTACAATGCACAAATAGGATTCATGTATTATTGTCTTAATTCATATCACTGCAATTTGTTGCTATAAAATGTACGTATTATAAAA
This sequence comes from Mauremys reevesii, assembly GCF_016161935.1. Taxonomy (NCBI): domain Eukaryota; kingdom Metazoa; phylum Chordata; order Testudines; family Geoemydidae; genus Mauremys; species Mauremys reevesii. The sequence continues at coordinate 16,414,626 of NC_052640.1, read as the reverse complement.
CCAAATGGTCACTGTATCCTGAGGTTTTCCTTTAGTTAAAAAAAACCAGTGTATTAGAATATGATGCCGTTAATATTCCCTACAGTCTCCTTGAAAATTAAGCATTCCCTTTCACAGCACAATATTAATGAGTTGTGTGGCAAGATAGTGTGATTAGTGGGGCTCTTGAATGGAAGAATTCAATTAATGAACCATGAAATAATGTAAGCAAGAAATTATTGCAGTTGGATGAAATTTGTAAGTTAAAGTTCCATTATGTTACAAGTTTTTACACGTTATTGATCATTAATAAGAGACCCCAAAACTAGCTGGATTCAAAATTTTGAAAAACCATATATACATCATAGACAAAATTGCACCTGTAATATTAATATTAAATGTTTACAGTGAGCAGTGTTCAGAGTCTGGGGCGTCAGTCCTGCATTTGGTCCCATTCTATGTGTTCCTGATATCAGGCCTTAATTTGGCTTTTCCATAAACAGAAACCTGGGTATGCTTTGCACAGAAATATCCCCTCTAGTTTTTTTTAGTGATAAGACTTTAGTCAAATAAACCCTCCAATCTATTATCTTCAAAATAAACACTCTATTGTGGATAGTCCCCAGCTTCTTAGGTAAAGCGTTAGGTTTCAAATCCAAAAGACACACTGTGTCCTTTTAATAATTTAATAGTGGAAAACCTTTATTTGCCCATGCCTGTGGTGTTATGGAGGTTTTCAAGGATTCTAGGTTTAGGTTTCGGGATTAGGTGAAACTAGAGTTCCTTAAACCTCTTTAGAGGTTTGGGATTAGGCCTACATAAGGCCTAATACAGCCTTTCTGTGCAAAGCTAAATTAAACAGTAAGAATAGTTGTTGCGCACTGAGTCACAGGTGTTTGGCAGAATACCAGAAAACATAAAGGAACCACTGGAAGAATCATGAAGGCAAAGCCATAGAAACATGAGCATTAGATAAGTATTGGAGTATCGCTTGCAACTGTGGGGTCTTTCAGAATGTGCTTCAAAGTGATTTTAAGGCTGGATATCGTTTTTATGGGTGGCTCTAGCATGAATGTGAGTAAATTGAAGATCTATTGTGCAAATGGATTGAGGGTTTTTATTTGGGTATCACATTTGGGTAATTGCTGCCTGTTTTATAGCAAATGTATATTAAAGTTTGTCAAGCAGCTGATATCACATAAATTGTACTCTTTCTCTGAAGCATGCACAGCCCTGACAGCATGTGCTAGTTCATAAGCAGAGGGACACAACAGATTTATGCTTATGAGAACATCAGCAGGTCTGATTCGGCAGTCAGAGACACTTGATTTATTAACAATAATGGATTAATTGGAGGAAAAAGTTTAGTAGTATAAGCACTAGGGTTAATAAACCTAGACTCCCTGGCCTTGTCAATAGTGAGGATTATCAGCAATTTGCCCACTAACCTTGTCTGCACTGGAAATATTTCTCCCCATTGCCACCACCAGTTCAGCTCCACCACAGGCAATGTTAGTGCAGACAGGGCAGTCAGTCAGAGATTGAGATGAGTAGATAGCACTGAGGTGAATAAGAGCAGCTCACTCATCTCATAGCTATAGTTTCAGGCCGTCTCCAAACAGAAAGTACTATGGCAGTTTATACTCTATTCAGATTTCAAAGCTGAGGTTCAGTTGAGATTCAGGAGCATGATTCTGTGGATGTCATATACCGGAACTCTAATGACCTTGACACTGGTTCGTTATAGGCAGTGAACTGAGACTACACTGTCGTTTCATAAAGGCCACCTGTCCTTATATGGTAGCCACTCTTGATCACTAACCAACTCAAACCAAAGGTGATAGATTGGTAAAAGGATACAGAGCCTATGAGTCAGTCAGCTTTCCCCCCCGCTCCCCCCAAAAACCAAACCAAGCCAAACCAAAAAAAACCAAAACAACAACAAACCAACAACCCTTCATTTAGAATGTATTGTTTCTCCCAAACAAATTGGTGGTGAAAAATATTGATTCTCTGTCAACACAAGTAGAAGTATGATCTAAAGTAGTGCTGCATTTCACAGCAATCAATTGTGAAAGAGAGAGGCAAGCGATATGCGACCGTTTTGTTTTGTCACTCTGTGATTGTACAGGTTCTTAGGAAAGGAGTTAAAGGGGCAAAAAAAGAGTTCCAAGAGGATACATGTGCTGTCTTATTTTGATGACACTGGGCTCCAGTTCAGCAAAGCATTTAAGCACATGGAATCAATGGTAAGTAAATAAGAGCAAAAAGATAAGCACTTGCTAAGTGCTGAACAGGGACAGGCTGTTGAATTGGGGGCTTAAATTGTTATACCTATTTAAATAATGAATGCCAAGTTAAAAAAAGGAAACATGGTGGGCGGGATGTATAAATTTATCTAATTTTTCACTGTAAAAATGTCTATTTTCAGAAAAATCAACTATCCCTCAAAATTACGGTAGTTGGCAGTTTTTTTTTAATCAATCCTTGCACATCTCTTAACTATTATTTGCAAGTTTTTGACAAATAATTCACTCAGATGCATCCCGTATTTTATGTTTGGTCTCCAAACAAATAAATAAGGAGAAACAAAAAAGCAAGACTGTTTTCCAAATAATACAGCCTCTCAAATCAGAGGAAGATGAGAGGGAGGCAAATTGAAAAGATTTAACATAATGATATAAAATATTATTTATGGCATGGGAGCTGCCCTGGACTTGACTTTTAGATGCAAGTTCTTCAAATAAGAGAATTTCCCCCCTCCTTCATGGGTGTGTAAGGAAGGACAGAGGAAAATATTATCAACTCTCCGGTCAAGGCCATAATCATAAAATAAAGAATACCAGAATAATGAAAATGAAAGTATTAGGAACCAGGGGAGGCTGAGTGGGAGTCCTGTTTCATACATGACTGCTCTACTCTTGAAAAGAAAAAAAAACGTATATAAAGTCACCTCAACCTTAAATTAGATGGTTATTTGAGCTTGAATAACAATCCTGTGTCAAATATGCAGCTGGTTCCATTGGAGTCTATGTTACAAAACCACAACATTCTGAGTCCTAATCTCAGTCAGAGAAAACAATACTGGCTCGTTGCTCTGAGTCAGCACTTTGAAAGCAACCTTTGAAAATAGCAACACAGTTAGGTCTCAGAGCTGCTGTTTATACAGCTTTGGAAAACGGGGCCCCACCTTTCTTTGTTGGAAACATGCTGTAACATTTAGAATCGGTTTTTCTGCGTGACGGAAGGTCTCCCTGTCTAGTGTTAGCCAAGTCGATTGAAGTTGGTAGGGACTTGGGCTTTCCTCTCCCTCCCCAACCGTGCTTCAAAACAACAGCAAAAGTGTCCCCAGCATAAAAATTACATTAGCCCCCAGAGCTTGGTGAGAATTCAAAATAACGGGGTGGGCAAAAGGGGGGGAGGGGGAATCAGAAAATCCAAAGCAGAAATGAAGAATCCTTCAGCTCAAATTAAAGTGATAAGCAGGGGCGTCGTTTGGGATGAGCTAAGGGGGACATTTTCATACACTGATATACAGTACTCCATTTCGTCCACTCTCCCCCCCACAGACTTTGCATGATATAATCACATGTAACGTCCTATATACTGACAACTCTAACTCCCTCCCCTCCCCGAATTTTTCAGAAATGACACCTCCAGTGATAAGTAACTCCCATGTGTATGAATTCAGAAGTATTAATACCAACACAGTGACATTGCCTTGCCTTCAGGGTCTGAATCAGCTCTCTCGGACATGGATGTAAACAGTTAAAAAACCCCATTGAAATCAATAGCATCACACCATTTTAATCGGTCCTTTGGTTTTGGAATGCCCTTGTCCTGGTGGTGATCATGCACCTGTTTGCTTTTTGTGGCAGTGGGGAAGACGGCAAGATAAACATTACAATGTTTTTGTTTAAATGTACTTTTAGGGGCCTCTCCATATTATTGGCAGCTGCCTGACGATCCCCTCACAGCCTTAGCCAAGTACTGAGGTCATGGCTGCCATCTTTCAGATCAAGAAAGAAATGGATATAATTCCCTTTGGGGGGACCTCTTCAAAACAATGTTAGGGCACTCACCGTCACGGTCCTCCAAGAGCTCCCCACAGCACCTCTGCAGCACTCCCCATCACCGAAGCACAATCAAATCAGGTTCTCCCTCACAGCAGCGCCTCTGGGCCTGCGACCACAGATGTGATGTTTAGTCATAAACATCAGAGATGGATCCAGGCTACAACTCTGGATCCGAAACCCCTGTACTGGGTGAAGAAGACAATTGGAATCCAAACCCCTATCTGGAGCCACATTTTGCGATTGGCACCTCTTTTTAGAAAAGGTGGAGCCAAAACACAATCAAAAAAATCCTCAAACTTTTTAGGGGTTCAAGATCAGAGCCCAAGTGTGGTGGCTTTGTCCCATATTGAAGATATAGCTTTACAACCTTTTATTTTGTCAGTTTTATGTATTTCCCCCACCACCACCACCCCAGAGCAGGGGTATGTGGGTGGCAATGAATACTTTATTTCTGATTCAAACAGAACAGTCTGAAGGCTTAGTGGACACATACTCTGTACCCAGCAGCATGTCTTGGGGTTTAGCATTAGAAGGAAATCAAGACCTCAGCCCCACCTCCTGAGTTTAATCTTTTAAAGACTGATCCCATGCTCACAGCTGGAGTTTATGTGAGTCCTGCCTTATTAATTAAGTGTAGCCATCTTTCCCCCCTCCCTCCACCCCAAATTCCAACAGCAGCAATTAGAAAGCAGATACTTCACACAACACCTGTTTCATTTATACCCCGCCAGCCAATTCATGTCTCCTTTCCCCATCTTTTCATTTGACAGAGACAAAGTGGTAAAATCAAGGGAATGAGGTGGCAAAAACAGCTGCAACAAATAACAATAAAATTAACAACAATAATAAAATCATTTGATCCAACATTCAAAACTGTGGGGTCAATACAGTATGTCTGTGAACCAGGAATTGTAGGTTTCAACTAACATATGGGGAAAACAGTCCTCCCAGTCTACTGCATCCTCATTAAAAGGGGATCTGTATCAAAGTAGCAGCATATTTTCTCCACCACAGCCTGTTAGTGTCATAATAGCAAGGTCTCATTTTTATTTAACGTGAGAGTTAACAGACACATAAAGTCTGCCCAGGTGAGAGGAGCAGGAATCATTAAGTTGTGCAAAGGTACACTCTGGGAATGTTTATGGACCCAACTCCAGATCCTCTCCTGCCCGTACGCACTATGGCCTCAGTCCTGTAATCCGACTGAAGCCAACATCCAGATCCAATTTCAGGAGCAGTGCTTATTGTTTTAAACACGTAGTCATGAGGTATAATGAAGGTTAAAAAAATTACATATAATTGAGGCAATGCTGAATAACAAAAGTAGACTTTCGTCCAAAATAAGGATTCTAGAAGGGAGTCTTCAGTTGAAGGCAGGTAGGGATTTTGAGAGATTTTATCCCTTCCAGATAAAGGGAGAGTCTGAACGTATTAGTGTCAATTCTCAAATATTAACATTATCAGGATTCATTTATGTGAAACTTACATTCCAGACGCATGCACAATGAGGCCCGGATCCCAGCTGAGCACGCTGAATGTTACAGGGACAGAAACAATAAATAATGATAAAGAGGAAAATCAAAGTGCCCTTTTGCTAGGCTACTCCCCCATAGCTACAAATCCTTTAGCCCTGCCCCATTACAGCTGGAAACATGCCGTTATTGCTAGCACAATTTCAATTGCAGTGTGGGGAGGAGTTCTGATGCCATTATAATCTCCATATTTGTGACTTGGATCATGTAACGTGAAAGCTCCTTTCTTCCCTCATAAAGGCTTTCAGACAGGGTGTAATAGGGGCCATCGACTCATAATGCTATTCATTTTTATAGTGCCTTTTATCCAAAGATCTCAAAGCTCTTTAACAAGTTTTTCAGCACTCGGTGAGGCAGATATCGTAATACCCACTTTACAGAAGGGGAAACAGAGGCACAGAGATTAAGCGATTTGCCCAAGATCTCACAAATAGTCGGTAGGAGAGGTGAGCATACAAGCCAGAACTCCTGACTTCCAGTCCTGTTTTGTAATAACTAGACATCTCTTTCCTGGTAAAATCAGTCTCCATAACACTGTCATCTAATAAAAATGGTAAAGAAGAAACTTTTAATCAAACAAAAAGATCAGCACTTGCTAGAATGGTATCAGAGATACCTAGTTAGGATGAGTAGTGTGTTGTTGTTCCTGGCGTAGGCCAGAGGTTTAAAAAAAAATAAATCAAAAGAGAAGGGCATGTAAATTGCAGCCTGTTAAGGCTTCTACTAACGAATGGAGTAACCATACTATCGTATTTTGGGGATTTTTTTCCATTAAACACTATTACTGAAAAAAAAATCAACAAATACTATGGAAAAATATTAGTGCTGTCTCAGAGCAAAATATAAACCTATAAAGCTCCAACTTTTTTAGAATTACAAAATGATTAACAGGCCAATTAAACACATTTTTGTTTTGGACAGGATAAATTATGCTCGGTATATCTACACCTATAATGGATTACCCTATCCAGGGCTGTGAGCTGTAATAAAAAAAGGATACTGTACATTTTTGGCCCTACTCTCATAGGGAAAAGAACACATGCTGTTGTTAATGACAGACAGCATCATTATGAAAAAATTCCATTTGCCACCAGGCAATACGATCTAGTTCCAGCAATTATTGTGTTAGTCAAGCTGTTGAGAAGTTTCATAAAGAGAGAGTTTTCCAGCCGTATACTTTGTTATTTTGGCAAGTTTTGTGATGTAACAATTAAAAACATGCTTCGGGCCTCAAAAAGTGCATGAGATTGCCAAAATCAGATAAAACCCCTGAGGGTCCCAGACTCGCAAAGAACGAAAAATCAAACTGTTTACATTTCGGATAAGACATTCATCAACATTTGGCTTTTGTTTCAGCCAGTGTCAGCTAATAACAGCACCACATTCTGAATCAGTTTCTAGCAGAACAAAATCTAAGGAGTTTGATGTCAGGCCTTCCGAAGGTTAACAATGGCATTTGCTTTGGGTGTTAGCTGGAGCGAACACTAAAAGGCTCACCACGAGAAGCCGATCTTATGGATAGCGATGACGCTACCAGCTTCTGCACGGCAAGTATAAAATCAGACTCCGCGTATTCATGAATGCCCTTCAGGGTGAAATGGGGCCATTTTCCACCAGCAAACATCAGGAAATCACTGTGGGGGGATTGGAGGGCTTGATGCAAGTCATTCCTGTCTCATGCTAGAGGGGCTGAGCCTGGCAGTTCCCCAGACTCTCATGGTTCTAAGGAGAAAACAGAAGCCTCCAGTCCACATGCACCCATTAAGCTGCCAAAAAGGCATTAACAAAGACATTGTCTTTCAAAATATGAGGGGAATATTGCTATTGAACCAATTTATGGGTAAATCTATGATCTATCCACTCCCACAATTTGATGGTCTTAGGAAATAATGATTTATAACAGAAATGAAGATAGAATGCCATTATGCCAGGCCCCCACAGGGAGAAGGGGAGGGGTGTTGGATCCAAAAATGTAGGCTGTTCTACCTAGCAGGCAATATGAAGAACGACTTCAAGAACAAGCCTATTGGTAAAAGGGATCCCTGGGTCACCTCCCCCCACAAAACAGGTTGAAGACTACACAGATTCTCTGTTTTACTTGGACGATGACAGTAGTTCTCAGTGCGGATTCTTCCAAACAAGTGAGCTGTGGTCTGAGCACAGGACAGGGAACCAGGATGCCATGATTATTAGACATGTGAGTTCCATATTAGCAACAATATTCTACCAGTTTCCATTTGGAACATGCAGGACCTACTATGGGCAAGTGAAAGGATGTATTACAGCCTAGTCTGCTATGATATTTCATCAGAATAGCACTTCATCTAATCTGGAGAAAGCATATTTGCTATTTTTAGGACCCGGGGGCCTAATTTTTAAAGCTGGTGAGCACGGACAACTCCCATTGACTTTCAAAGGAATTGTGGTGCTCAGCAGCAAATCAGTCCTTTAGTCGATGATGATATCTCTAGAACATTTAATGACCACACAAATCCAGCAGCTACCTTTTGGGAAAAGCAGATCTGCATTTTGGTTTACTTTCTCTTATTGGCTGACTAGTTCTCTTTTGCAGAGACCAGTTTTCTTGTAACTAGGTAACCTAGAGCTCCAGTTTCAAATGAAGCATTTACAGTCATCACAAGAGTGTAGGTTGGTGATCTCTCAGTCTTGCATATATATAATTTCAGATGTCACTGTTACATATTATCTGCATATGAGTTACTTCATTCAAGGTTAGACCATGTCAGACTACCAGATGAGGATTTATGAAGAGGTTTTTAATATGCATTCCTTATCAGTATTAAAATTTGATTGCAGAGAAATGAGATCACATATATGAATAAGACTAGCTAAGCTAAAAAAAATTACCTTCCTCATGACCTACATTTTTAATATTCTCCATTAGGATCTTTGACTTACAGGATCTTAGAACAGTGGCGGGAAGAGATTGCAAAGATCCAGAAATCAGCAGTGTAGCATTTCCCTTGATGGAGGAATAAGAGATGTTAATGCTTTGTAGCAATCCTATATATTACTGAGGACATGCAAGGACCACTTTAAAAAAAGTTTCACTATACATGTTAACTGTAAGGGGCTGTAAGTCTGGGTCTGTGAAGAGGTACTGGTTTTATGACTCAGCCAATTTCTCAAGAGGCACCACTACAGCAATGTGATGGGTAGTGGGATTTGGATTATAAACCCTGACCAGATTTCACCCTGGCACACCCTGCTTGAACAGCAGCAAAGAGTCCTGTGGCACCTTATAGACTAACAGACGTATTGGAGCATGAGCTTTCGTGGGTGAATACCCACTTCGTCGGATGCTTGAAAGAATTCTAGTTTGTAAGCAATTGCGCCTCCCCAGTTACTTCCAGGTGGCTAGTGGGCTATTTAAAACAGTGCCAAATGGCAAGTGTACTAGCCAGTCAAGATGCTGGGTGGCCGATTTTCATAGATACAAGTTTAATTTAAAATATATAATCTAAAAAACCTCCCAAAACGAGAAACATACACAGTACATGGAACAGTGAACAACTCCTGCTCCACTGTACTATTATCTAGAGCAAAGCAATGACCACATCTGCTAAAGACATCAGTCACTTGGTAATACCAAAGTGTATTGGCTAGTATTTGTGTGTACCACTGCCCCCTACTGAAATGAGCAAGGACTGCTCAACTGTGTCACAGACTTATACTGCTACCAGTTTATGAAGGTTCAACCTTTTGGAGCACAAGACTTCAACTTCTGCACCTGCCACCACTGTAAATTTCTGAATGGTCATAGAGTGCAGCATAGAGAGAACCATGAAGTCCAAGGTGACTACAGACTTGTTATCCTATTATGGGGCATTGTCACATGATCAGTAGGCTGCATTCTGGAAGTAAATACGTTTGCACATGTACACACGGTGGTCATGAAAGGAGCTGGACTAACAGTCCCTGGAGCCTGAAGACAAACTTGAATTTCCCTGCTTTGCCTTGACCTTTATTTACAGTAAATGCCTCAGTTCCAGCCCAGCATTTTATCTAGGAAAGAGTCGTCTATTTTCCTGTGACCGTGTTCCATCTCATTGGTGCACTGACATATTTACACCTGGGCCAAGGCCTGGGCAGCCATGAATAAGGGGCAATATATCAAGAGAGAAAAGGGATGCGAAGATGGATTTTATGAAATATTCTCAGTTTTCCTTTGACTCAGTCGTGCATTTCGTCACGGCTCATTGGATGCTCTCTCAGCACTTGGACACTCTGTGCAATGCAGTCTAGCATATACTTGAAATTGTGTCTATTTGCCAAACTCCATGCTTGGCAGCCTGACAGGGGATAAGGCATATTTTTTATTTCCTGCCCTTAGGTGGAGTGGGCCACAGGGAAGGGAGCAACATCTTAAGATTCAGAGGTTTTAAGGCTAAATCATTTAGTTTGACCGCCCTTTATAACACAGGGCAAAGAATTTTACCCAGTAATTCCTGCAGTGGAGAGAATTATTCTTCCCTGCTCCGTCAGGGAACACTAGCTAATTCAAGTTGCGGTTTAACCAAATCATAAAATAGATTCCAAGGCCAGAAGAGGTCATTGTGATCATCCAGTCTGACCTCTTGTATAACACAAAGCCAGAGAACCTCCCCGTAATAATCCCTAGACCAGATCTTTTAGAAAAACATCCAATCATAGTTTAAAGATTGCCACTGATTGAGAATCCAGCATGACTCTTGATAAATTGGTCCAATGGTTAATTATCCTCACTGTTGAAAAGTTACACCTTACTTCCAGGCTGAATTTGTCTAGCGTTGAGTTCCAGCCACTGGATTGTGTTATACTTTCCTCTGCTAGATTGAAGAGCCCATTATAAAATAATTATTCCTCATATAGGTACTTATAGACTGTAACCAAGTCCCCACTTAGCTTAACAAAGACAAGGTTAAATAGATTGAGCTCCTTGAATCGATCGCTCTGAGGCAGGGGTTCCCAAACTTGGTTCACGGCTTATTCAGGGTAAGCCCCTGGTGGGCCGCAAGACGCTTTGTTTACCCGAGCATCTGCAGGTACGGCTGCTCGCAGCTCCCAGTGGCCGCGATTCACTGCTCCCAGCCAATGGGAGCTGTGGGAAGCGGTGGCCCGGCCCGTGCTGCTTCCCGCAGCTCCCATTGGCTGGGAGGGGTGAACCGCGGCCACTGGGAGCTGTGAGCGGCCGTACCTGCAGACACTCGGGTAAACAAAGCGTCTTGCAGCCCACCAGGGTCTTACCCTGAACAAGCCGTGAACCAAGTTTGGAAACACCTGCTCTAAGGTATGTTTTCTAATCATTCTTGTGGCTCTTCCCTCTCCAATCTATCAACGTCCTTCTTGAATTGTGGACACCAGAACTGGACACATCATTCCAGCAGCGATGGCACCAGTGCCAAATAAAGAGGTAAAATAACCCCTCTGCTCCGACCTGAGATTCCCCGGGTTATGCATCCAAGGATAGCATTAGGCCTTTTGGCCACAGTGTTGCACTAGGAGTTCATATTCAGCTGATTCGCCACCCCATCCCCCAAGTCTTTTTCAGAGTCACTGCTCCTCAGGAAAGAGTCCTCTATTGTGGAAGTATGGCCTACATCTTTGTTCTTAGATTATACATTTTCATTTAGCCATAATTATCAGCAGTGCTATGTTCTCGTCCAGATCATTGATAAAAATGTTAAACAACAAAGGACCAAGAACCAATCCCTGAAGGACCCCACTAAAAACACCCCAATTAAATGATGATTCCCTGTTTACAATTACATTTTGACACTTATCCATTAGCCGGCTTTTAATCAATTTAACGTGTGCTTTGTTAATGTTATATCATTCCATTTTGTTAATCAAAATGTTGTTTAGTACCAGGTCAAAGCCTTACATTTGTCAAAGTGTATTACATCAACTCCATTACCTTTGTCAACCAAACTTGCAATCTATCTCACCCTAGAAAGAGATCAAGTTGGAAAATCAGTTAATACAGAGGATGCCTTTTCCAACTTGATCTCTTTCTAGGGTGAGATAGATTACAAGTTTGGTTGACAAAGGTAATGGAGTTGATCTCATTTACCCTTTGAAAATATTGGTGTAACATTAGCTTTTTTCTAATCTCCTGGAATTTCATATTTAGTCTTTTGTGAGACATGCATCCGACGAAGGGGGTATTCACCCACGAAAGCTCATGCGCCAATATGTCTGTTAGTCTATAAGGTGCCACAGGACTCTTTGCTGCTTAGTCTTTTCTGAGAGGCAGAAGGGGTTAATCTAGGATGGCATTGACTTTATCCCTTAATTCTTTCCTACAGTAGATTGAGCAATGCACTGGGCGCGCTGAGCATATTTAAACAGAGAAGCTTTGGACATAATAATTACATGTGATAGAACATTAAAAAAAAACAAACACAAAGACACCTGGGGATTCTGAAGGCATCTTCTGGCCTCTCTAACCTGGCAGCACATAGTGGCCCTCCAACATTTCCATGTGGAAAAACATTATCAAGCGAGGGAGAGTTTACTTTGAGTGACCCTATTGCCTTTCAAACAATGAGATGTCAGGGCCGTTGTGAAGCTGACGAGATGTTTAACTTGTCTCATAAGCACAGTTCATTGCTCAAACAGCTGAAGGGGGAAAAAAATTATAAAAGGAACCCAGAGAAACAATTGGAAAGAAAAACTGGACATTTGAATGGAACAACTTCTGGTGTCTTTCCTCTGCTGCTGACCTCCTAACAAAAGCTATGGGAGGTTTTTCCTTTGTTATTTTTCTGAGCGTGAAGAAGAGAGCTCTTGGTGTGTTTTGTCTTAGAGCGAGTCTAGTACAAAAGGTCACTTGGTCCAGCTAACGAGGTGCTTAGTTTCACGCACTGTGGGTGAAAGTCACCCCTCTTCACAGAGCCCGCCTAAGGTTTGTGAGCCAGAGTCATGCGGCTGACGAAGTGGGTATTCACCCACGAAAGCTCATGCTCCAATACATCTGTTAGTCTATAAGGTGCCACAGGACTCTGTTGCTTTTTACAGATCCAGACTAACATAGCTACCCCTCTGATACAAGCCTCACTTAAGCCTTCAAAGGGCCTTGTGTGGTATCTAAGCTTTGTGCAAGCCCTACGCACAGGGTCAATTTCACTCTGTAAGAGGCCTGGCCTGCACTGTACCATAAATGTGAGATGAAATAAACTGAAACAGATCAAGGATGCCCTCCTTTCGCCCAACCGCAGGGTGCAATGGCAACTTGCTGGGAGCCCAAAGCCCGCACAAATCTGTGTTTAAATAGAGGTGACTGCGGCCAGGCTCACCTTCAATACAGAGCACTGGCCCTCGGAGACACAGGTCCAGCATGTCATGTTCCTCCTTGCTTCAAGTCATTTGGCAGCACCGATTCCAGATGGTCACTGTGGAGCACTCGTCTTTGGCTGGAATTTGGGGTCTTCAATGCGGGGACTTGGCAGAGAAAGGCAAGGAAATAAGTGAATGGAGATCCTCAGATGTGTCCCTCTGACAGGGTGGTGGATTCTGCCAGGGAAGCAAGAAATAGATAAATGTCACAAACAAGTAGTATTTATATATAGCTCTTATCACTGTAGTATCGGAGTGCTTCAGTCATTAATAGATTTTAGCCTGGCAACACACCTAATGAAGGGGAGGATTATTATCCCCAAGTCACAGACACGGATCTGAGACAAAAGTTAGACTAAGCCAATGGCTCTCAGCCTTTCTGGATGACTATGCCCCTTTCAGGAGTCTGATTTGTCTTGTGTAACCCCCCGCCCCAGGTTCACCTCACTTAAAAACTACTTGCTTACAAAATTAGACATAAAAATACAAGAGCGTCACAGCACACTAGTACTGACAAATTGCTGACTCTCATTTTTACCATATAGTTATAAAGTAAATCAACTGAAATATAAATATTGTGCTTACATTTCAGTGTATAGTATATAGAGCAGTGTAAACAAGTCATTGTCTGTATGAAATGTTAATTTAGACTGACTTTGCTAGTGCTTTTTATGTAGCCTGTTGTAAAACTAGACAAATAGCTGGATGAGTTACTGAACCCCCTGGAAGGCCTCTGTGTACCTCAGGTTGAGAACCACTGGGTTAAGTGACTTGCCCAAGATCGCACAGAAAGTCTGTGGCTAAGTTGGGAACGGAACCCAGGTCTCCTGAGGTCCAGCCCTGTGCCTTAACCACAAACTCATCCATCCTAGTCTGAGTGACCCTGGTGGCCTACACTGGGCCTGAAATTCCTTTTTCATTTATAAATTGAGCAGTTTTGACTCAGATTTGCCTCAAATGGTGAGTCTGTTCAATCTCTATTCAAAGTGGGCTAACATTTCGTGTAAGGCGTTACATGCGTCAGGTGGTTGCAATCATCTGCTGCACAAATAATTTAAGCTTGTTTGGTACATTTTATTCTGATTTAAGTTTTTATTGGAAATATAAATACCTGTGTCAGTTATCAAACCAAATAAAACAAACATATTGAGTAGGGTCTATTATAGACAAATATGGAAACAAATCATCCAAAAGTCTGGTTTTATTTATAAGCTTATTTGAGGGTTTTTTGTTTTGTTTTGTTTTAAAACTTCAAGTTCACTTGAATTGGATTTGTGGTTTCCACATCTGGGCTGCTGATGCCCAGCTTAGAGAGCAGGCCAAGTTGGACCTGGCATCCTCCAAGCACAAAATGGAACCCCCCCCCCCATATTTCAGTGCTAGCTACCTCAGTGCTAGCAGAGCTCTCACAAGCATTCACACTGCAGTGCAGCACAACTCAGAGGGGATTTCCAGGTGCCAGGCAATTTGCTGCTTCCTCCTCACTCTGCCTGCTTCCTCCATGACTCCTCTGCACAGCCCCTCTTTTCCTACATTGGAACAAAGGAATTGTGACACTGTATCAACCACGTGGTCCATATAGGCCAATATCCTGTCTCCAGTAGTGGCTAGTACCATGTGGTACAGAGAAAGATACAGTTGGTCTCTGTGACTTTCAGAACCCATAGCCCTGAATTAATCAGATCAGGAGTGTAGTAAGCCAAACCCAATTTAGAGATATGAATTTGGCTAATGAAGCTCCTTGAGCATCCAAAATGGATTTCAGAGAGCACCGTGGGGTATTTCAATGCACGTGAACATGAGAGAGACTGTTAGTGCAGCTGGGAGCCATCATGGGTCTTAGCTACACTAGTGCAAGAATCACTAATGTAGCTACACACCGGGGTAAGTTGCCCTGATACAAGCCCTGTTCAACAGTGATGCAACATGTCTACCTTGGCTTTTGCACTAGTGTAGCTACTTTGGTGCAAAAATCCTTAACACAGACAGGCACATAACCTGGGCAGGGTGTTGCTTCCTTTTACAGATTTGGCTCTGTATTCCAAACCAGATCCCCAACACCCTGGCCCTAGGCATCTCTTGCAGCAATTACTGCCAATATGTGAAATTGTTCATCTCTAAGTACAGAGGATGGTGGTGAGGAAAGGAAGCAGAATTAATGGTGTGAACAATTGCCCACTAGTAACTAGGCGTAGGTAATCACATTCATTTCCACTGTGTCCTAGTCTGGTCATCACAGTGGAAAGCCTAAATGTATAAACCCACTGTGCCATCTCCAACAGTAAACTCCTTCCTAGCAATTTGATTTTGAGACATGAGTGACGCATGGTAGTGCCATAAAACATGTTTTTTCGAGTTATTGTAACATAATTGAGATGTATTATTCATTCATCAACACAGTGATTCATTTTAAAAAATCCCAGCATGGAAGAAGGAAAAAAAATGTGGCAAAATTTAAAATAAAAAAAGGGTTTCACACATCCTCAGTGCCCCAGCTGTGCCGAAGGAAATAATTTCAGTGCCATCCATCATCCTCCTTTTCAAGAGACTACTCTGGCCAAGCATAACTGTTGCTGCTGTACTGGCTCCTATGCAGAGGCAATCGGTATGAAATTGAGATGGCAAAAGAAGCATGGCTGATAGCACAGGAACAGATCTTTCATCGGCACTGACGGCAATAGTTCATTGTAGCTGGGGCTGGCTCAGGAGACAAGGAGATGAGATTAAAAAAATAGTTTTAGTAAGAGAAGGGGAAAGTCCTTGAAAACAGTTCCTGCTGCAGAAGATCATGCTGCAGATTTAGGAGGCATGGTTCCAAGTCTTGGGTCCTGCCTTGGTAGATGCAGTATGTATCATGAGATGAATACAAGAGTGAATTTCTCCCATCGTCCGTTTTGGCTGGCTAAGGGAGTGGAAGTTAGCCATGGAAAAAGGCCAATCTCTCACTGTTGCCAGCAAATGAATAAAGCTTTGTAGCAATAATGAGCAAATCCAGCACACCTTGAGTTTTTGGTTTTTAAGAGGCTTGGGGTACAGAGCTTTTACTTCAAGAAATTAAGTGGAATTTAGTTGGGGATTGTTCCTGCTTTGAGCGGGGGGTCGGACTAGATGACCTCCTGAGGTCCCTTCCAACCCTGAGATTCTATTGGCAAGAAACATCCTCACGCGCAGGGCTTCAGGGTCCTCCAGCGTATTCCTCTTGTGTTGGAGCCCCTAGAGCCTGATACATACACAGCTCCCAGGTAACTTTAGGATACTTTGCTTTCATGTACCTGAGGGTCAAATTTGAGCATTGGGCAGCAGCCTCATTCACTCACTGAACAGAACCACCCACCTGATGAACAGTGCTGGGAAAGAGGAAGCAACAGAAACAGAAGCATTAGAAAGGCTAAATGGCAGCACTTCTTCCTAGACACGATCTGCTCCACAACCTCAGTCATATCAGGAAACCTGGTGAAACAACATAGTTGTCCCCTAAACCTGTTACAGCAGGTTCCAATTTGTAGCACAGACTGGCCCTTAAGAATGGTTTATAACCAGGGCGATGACTGAGAAATGTCCCTTAGGAACCAATTCTGAAGTCAGTGACACTGGTGGAGATATGGTATAAATCCACTTAGCCCTGTCTACACTATGGGGTTAGGTCAAATTTAGCCGCGTTAGGTCGATTTTATAATGAATGAGTCTACACAACCAACCCAGTTCCGTCGACCTAAAGGGCTCTTAACATCGACTTCTGTACTCCTCCCCGGCCAGGGGAGTAGCGCTAAAAATCGACCTTGCTCGATCAAATTTGGGGTAGTGCAGATGCAATTCAACGTTATTGGCGTCCGGGAGCTATCCCAGAGTGCACCAATTTGACCACTCTGGACAGCACTTTCAACTCCGATGCACTAGCCAGGTTCACAGAAAAATCCCCGGGAACTTTTGAATTTCATTTCCTGTTTGGTCAGCATGGCGAGCTCAGCACCACAGGTGACCATGCAGTCCCCCTAGAGTTGCAAACGAACTCTAGTATGGAGCAAATGGGAGACACTGGATCTGATTGCTGTATGGGGAGAAGAATCTGTGCAGGCAGAACTCAGATCAAAAAGAAGAAATGCTAATATATATGCCAAAATCACACAGGGCATGATGGACAGAGGCTACAACAGGGACACACAGCAGTACCGTGTGAAAGTTAAGGAGCTCAGGCAAGCCTACCAAAAGACAAGGAGGCAGATGGTTGCTCCAGGTCAGAGCCCCATACATGCCGCTTCTATGATCAGCTGCATGGCATTCTAGGGGGGGACCCTACCACTGCCCCACCACTGTCCGTGGACACCTGCAAGGGAGGAGTCACACACCACAGGGAGGAGGATTTTGTGGATGAGGAAGAGGAGGAGGAGAATGTGTAGCAGGCAAGCGGTGAATCTGTTCTCCGCAGCAGCCAGGACCTTTTCATCACCCTGGAGCCAATACCCTCCCAAGGCGGGATCCCTGACCCTGAAGGCGGAGAAGGCACCTCTGGTGAGTGCACATTGGTAACTACAGTACACGGTTTAAAAGCAATTGTGTTTCATGTCTGATTTGCCCTGAAGACTTGGGATGCATTCGCGGCCAGTACAGCTACTGGAAAAGTCTGTAATTTGTCTGGGGATGGAGCAGGAATCCTCCAGGGACATCTCCATGAAGCTCTCCTGGAGATACTCTGAAAGCCTTTGCAGAAGGTTTCCGGGGAGGACTGCCTTATTTCGTCCTCCACGATAGGGCACTTTACCACGCCAAGCCAGTAGCAAGTAGTCTAGAATCATTGCAGCACAAAGCATGGCAGCGAATGGTCCTGGATTTTGGTCGCATTCAAGTAACATTCTGTCTATATCTTTCTGTGTTAGCCTCAGGAAGGTGATATCATTCATGGTCACCTGGTTGAAATAGGGGAATTTTTGTAAGGGAACAGTAAAAGGTCCCCGGTTATGCTGGGCTGTTTGCGCTTGGCTAAAAGGGATCATCCCAGAGAATAGCCACGTGGTGGGGTGGGGGGAAGCGTGTGCTGCACATTCACCTGAAAACCGCAGCCCCTCCTTTTAAATGGCAAACCCAACTGGCATTGCTTGCTATGGGAAAGGAGGGCGCTGCAGTTCGAAACCATTGTGTCCCTTGTGATCCACCAGTGCTTGCAGCACCATTAAGAAGTATCCCTGCAGTTTACGTACTGGTTGGCAAGGTGCTCCGGTGCCAAGATAGGGATGTGCGTTCCGTCTATTGCCCCACCACAGTTAGGGAACCCAATTGCAGCAAAGCCATCCACTATGACCTGCACATTTCCCAGAGTCACCACCCTTGATAGCAGAATGTCAGTGATTGCACTGGCTACTTGAATCACAGCAGCCCCCACAGTAGATTTGCCCACTCCAAATTGATTCCCAACTGACTGGTAGCTGTCAGGCGTTGCAACCTTCCACAGGGCTATCGCCACTCGCTTCTCAACTGTCAGAGCAGCACTCATCTTGGTATTCCTGCGCTTCACGGTGGGGGAAAGCAACTCACAGAGTTCCAGGAAAATGGCCTTACGCATGCGAAAGTTTCGCAGCCACTGGGAATCATCCCAGCCTGCGACACTATGCAGTTCCACCAGTCTGTGCTTGTTTGCCAGGCCCAGAATCGGCATTCCACTGTATCATCCAGTCCCACTGCCACCAGGATGTCCCAATTGCCACATCCCGTGCTTTCAGGAATATCTATGTCCATGTTCTCCTCACAATCGTCCTCGTGCTGCCGTCTCTTAGCCAGGTTCTGCACAGACTGCAGTATAAGGTGTTTACAATGCTCACAACAGCAGCTGTGAGCTGAGCGAGCTCCATGCTTGCCGTGCTATGGTGTCTGCACGGGTAACCCAGGAAAAAAGGTGCAAAATAATTGTCTGCAGTTGCTTTCACAGAGGGAGGGAGGGACGACTGACGACATGTACCCAAAACCACCCGTGACAATGTTTTTGCCCCATCAGGCACTGGGAGCTTAACTCAGAATTCCAATGGGCAGCGGAGACTGAGGGAACTGTGGGATAGCTGCCCACAGTGCACCGCTCCGTGAGTCGAGGCTAGCCACGGTAGTGAGGATGCACTCTGCCGACTTAATACACTTAGTGGGGACACACACAATTGACTGTATAAAATCAATTTGTAAAGATCGACTTCTATAAAATTGACCTCATTTCGTAGTGTAGACATACCCTTAGACTGATGTAAAATGGCTGTAGTGTAATCCAAATCCGGCCCCCCTTAGCAAAGGCCAAGCAATGTTTGTATAGTCTGCACCATAAAAAAGATGAATTATGTGACTGTTCTCAATGAAGTCTATTAATTGCAGATTTTGCCAGAGGAAAATAAAGAAACACCATATTCCCCTATAATCTCTCCCTTACAGTTGTCAGCATAACCACTGTTACTGTTGCTACACTAGCAGGTGGTAGCTGATCATAAAATGCTACAGAGAGTGTAGGATAGTGAGGCTAATGCCTCAGAAGGACACTGTTTCAGGTGAGGCAGCTTGGCTTGCTTACAAAACTATCTCTAAGGGGTACCTAAAAATGAAGGGCCAGTGACTCAGCTCATGTAAATCAGTTGTAGCTCCAATGGATTTACCCCATCAGGAGATGTGGCCCTACAGAACTAATATAAATTAGCTCTCAGACCTCTGCAAACATGTTATTTAAAAAATAATAAAAAAAATACAGTTAAAATTTTTGCATTGTAAGTGAAAGAATAATAGAAATATGCCCGTGTAAAGTTCCCTGGCACTAATGCAGACACCAAACGTATTTCCAGCCACCTGGAACATTAATAAATCCCAGCAAACTGCCTTCCATGTTCAGCTTGGCCGTGACGCGGTGTGGAGCAATAAAACAATGACCATAATGCCATACTCATGAGGAAGGATCAGAGTCTAAGAGAAAGGGCCCAAGATATTTGAATCCCTAACAGCCTGTTTCTAGCAGGTCCAAAGCCGGAGTTTTGAAAGTAAAGCAACTGCAAACTCAAGCATCCACTCAGAAATACAGAGTCTTACAGGAAGAAGCCAAATATCCTGCTCTCCCTAGTGCATCCTCCACGGGGACAAGTCAGATTCCCAGGCAAAATACAATCATTGCATAGTGCTAGGACGACTCTCACAGTTTGCAGCTGCAGGAGACCAAACCCAGCACAGGACACAGGGCTGTGGCCTGGAGCTGACTCCAGGGTTGTCATTAGCGCTCAGGAGGGTACTCGTATGTTCGCCATCACCCTCTCTCCCACACATTGGTCTCCCCTGTTGGCTTATGCTTATTCTTCCTGTGCCCTCTTCCCCTCCTCTCCCTTCTTTGGCTGTGTTACATTTAACACAGGGTGGCTGAATCTATTTGTTCTTGGAATAATTTATTTCTTGAGTAAAACCTAATTTGACCCTAATAATGTAGGTTTCAAAGAGGCTAAAAGGGATAATTCCTTGTTGATCCAGACAATGTATCCTCCAAACACAATAAAAGGGAGGGCTTGTTATCAACAGGGAGATGCCCATTAGTATTTTCACAGGCATACTAATGGAAGGAGCTCCCTTATCAAACCAGGAGACTTGGCATGCACTCCAGGCATGTGGGGGCCGGCAGACAGTGTTTTCGCTGCTTTCAGCCTGCAAGGCCACACAACGTGGGAAGTGGCCATTTGAAAGAGGAGTGGGGAGAATGACAGACGATTTGTGTCTGGGTGTTTCTTGGGAGGACACTGCGTTCCTGCCATGGGAACAGGGTGGACAAGGAAGGCAGCAACCAGACGTGAAGAGTGACAAAGCAAGTCAGCCACGGACAGCCCGTGGGAGGTCAGAGGAAATGCACCATTAGTCAAAGTTGGAGGAAAAATAAAACATGATGACAAGTGGGCCATTCATGTGCTTCCCCCTTCAAGCAATGGCTAGGCCCTTTGCAGCTCAAAAGACTCAAGTATCAGCTTCTTTTCTCTTCAGCCAGGCTAGCGCGGTAACAGCACAGACGGAGAAACTCCCTTGCCGTTTATATAAACTCTTCTCACGTTGCTCTTGGCGATGCTACGCTGAAGTACAGAGCTAGGAGAGAGCTTGGATCAGTAAAGCAAACTCAAGTGATCTCTTCTTTGCTATCTGGCGTTCAAGCCAATAGCTCGGGGTGAACGTTCACCTGCTTTTGTAAAACCAGCGATATTAACAATGCTTCCAAAACCACAAAGCAAGGTGACAAACCAGCATGAGAGAAGCAGCTACGCCTCACACACACGCCAGCTCACTGAAGTCCCTGGGAGCTGCATACTTGTATCTGAGAGTTTACTGCTCATTAGCATGAGACCCTGGGAGCTAAGATGTCACAATAACCAAGGGGGCAGGTGAAGACAAGGACCTGTGCTTCAATGGAACAGAGCAAGATGGCTTTAGCTGATGTTCTGCTCTGCCACAGAGCATTAAAATCTCAAGGCACTTTTGTTAGCACTGGTGAATCAGACACGTATTGGCTTTAGGGGATCCAGCAGTGCCATGCCCAAGGCCTGGCTCTCAGTGCTTCCTCTGGTCCCTTACACTTCAGGCAGGCAAGAGGCTGAGCATACTGCCTAGGGAGTCCATGCAGCTAATGGTGGGGAGGAAATGCTCGGCATGGTTTTAAAGCTGCCCCCTCGGCAGTTGCGGCATTGCAGGGTTGTGGTGGGCATCCCATTCAGGGCGTAGTTGGAAATATGCAGCCACAGAGGCAAGGGACTTAGAAGAAGGAACAATAAGGGAATCCCTCAGTGCTCGGGGAGGGATATAGAGGATCGCCCAGGCACTCACTGAACAGGGACAACGCTAACTGACATCAGACTGAGTGACTATAGCGCTAGCCATGGACTGGAGAACTGATGTACAAAAGAAGAAAGATACAGAATAAAAGGCAGTTCCTCCATTACTTCTAAAGGCTGAGCTACGCTAAAGGAGGTGATTCTAAAGAACTGGAGTGCATGTAAAACTCTAAAGAGAGTAGGACCCAAACTACTAAGCTAATACTCCCGATCAACCCAGCCACTCTTACAAACGGACACGACTAAATCAAAGAGAGCTCAGTCCAAAGCCTCAAGAAAATCCTGCTCATTTTCAGCCACAGGAGCTAGGTGTGTGGCATGAACTAGATGGGGAGATTGCAGAGGCAAAAATCAAAAGGTCTTTCAAGATCGAGCTAGACCCAAGCCAAGTGCAAAATAAGTATTTAAAGAAAGAGATGGGCTTTGGCAATCTAAATCGCCTTTTCTCAGGTCTCCAAAGTGTCTTGTGCTCTTTAAATTGCTTCCTGTTATAGGCTTTGTAATTGCTGCTTTATACATTACTGAAACCATTCATCTGGTCTAGCCAAAGTGAACAGACTAAGAATGGTAAGATTTCCAAACCACTGCATTTAAGAACAATGTCTTCCGGATTATTTCAGTCTCCTGCCAGAGCATTAGTTAGCTACATTTCTCTAATGGAAAAAAAACCTGGATTTCCTGAGGTTTTCAGCTGTGTTTGCACAACTTGCCTTCGTGTGAAGGTGAAAACTAATGTATTTCCTCTTCATCCTTTGTAAGAAAGGGACAACGCAGGATGATCAAAGGTGATAAAAAGCGCTGAGTTGCCATTGTTTAGTCCCCTATTAAAAAAATATTTAAATAAATAGTCCAGATTCCTGTGTGTTCTGAGTTTCTTGAAAGATTCCAAACCCGCATAACACTATTCAACCGTCCGAATAAACCCGAAACAGCTATGGGAACCGGGCACAAGTCACATAAGCTTGAACGGAAGCTTGACTCACTTCATTTAAGTCTGTTTACACTTTAATAAGAAACCACAATAAAGTAACTTACTTTCAATAAAGAGCCTGTGGCCATTAAGCAGCATGTGCTAGGGCAAGGTAGCCAATAGGTTTGGACTTCGTCTCTTACAGGTGGCCTGCAAAGGGGACAAATGTTTGTGCCCTTGTTTTTTTTCCCTTTGTTTTTGATGTATTTTAAAGAAGCCTGAAAGTCTGCCCACCCCCCGCTTATTTTTCTTGCATTAGAAGCAGCCGCAGGGGGTCTTTATTTCCGTGGTTTTGCTGGAGAGCTAGTGGGGTTTTAACACCACATGAGCTAAAGACAAGCAGTTGTGTGGGGGCAGAGCTCTGCAAAATCTCGGGGTCTGGTTTGTGTCGTGGTTTGTTAACACCTATTTAACTCAAACACCTAATGAAAAGTTGGGAGAAAACCACTGCCTGCAAAAGATTTACGAGCGCTGCCATGACGCCTGAGCACTGGGCAAGCTCCCGCACTGCACACAGGGAAAGCCACACTGGATTCTGCTGTTGTTTCTAAGGTAGGAAAACAAGCAGAAAGTGAAACAAAATCTCTCAGGCCTTCATACACGATAAAGAAAGAAACAAAAAAAGAAGAGGGGCACTGACATGTTTCAATCTGTTTTGTAGTTAGTGGATAGAATGCAAACAGTTGCCTTGAATGGGAGTATTACTACATTGGGTGATGTGCCCAGCCCCCCCCCGCAACACACACACACGGAATTGCAAAGAGACAATGTAACAAAGTTTTCCTTAGAGATTGTGACAGGCTGCAAACTTCCAATACCTCTATCTAGTTAATACAGAGAACCTTGTTCAAACAAGACTGGTCTCCATTTTCACTCTTGCCCCAGGGAATAGCCAGTTTTCTCATCATCCTGTAACTTTGACTGACGCAATCGGGTTCTGGAAACCTGCCTCGTTAGTTTACATCCCAGCCTTCCAGGGATGATGTTAATTTTCCACTTAGGACCAGCAGTTGAATGTGCTAGATCTTGCCTACAGTACTTAGATGCCGTGCTTAGAAATGCACGGTCGGGAACAGTACTGGATTGGAACCGAGGTAGATCAGATAATCTGAAAAGATCTGCCCATGATTCCAAAATAGGGTTATAGGATAATTCTCAAAAGGTGTATTTTTAAGAGGCTTTAACCAATGCTTTGATCCCGGATAATTATTATTGTAAAAGTTTTGTGCATCTTTAAATTTATACTCACCAGGAGCAATAATCTGTCATAGGGGTTGTACTAAGCACCCATAAGAGTGGGTACAGGAGCAGTGTATCGGCGGGCGCTTTCTTGGCATCCTTTCAATGCTATTGAATCGTTACAGAAATCTAGGGTAGCAAGGAGTGACAAACTACTGTCCAACTCATACAGTAACAATGGCATATTCTTATTTGAGTGCCAGTTGGTTAAGGGTCTCATGGCACTTCACGGACATTAAGCCTTCACACTCATTATAGAGATGGTTAGAATGAAGCTCTGACACATAAATGAGATGCCAGTGTCATAAACTAGAGTTTTAACTAGAAATGCAGAGTCCTGACTCGCAGTCCAGTACTCGATCCACTTCACAAAACTGCCTCAGGCTACTGTCTGAGTTCCATGTGTATTGTATAGAAGGGTCTGAAATTCCTTTAATAAAAAGTCCACTGTAAGACAGTGAAGTGTAATGGCTCCTGTCTTTATTATTACGTACAATTTAGCATGTCAGGTCCATGCTGGACATACACAAACTGTCACAAAGATGGGGGTGTTCACCTCATGCTAGCCTGGAGAGGGTGAATGAGGCTGAGAAGGGCCTAGTTAATCAGATAGCCTAGGCCATTTAATTCCCTTCAGCTGTGGCCTAACTCGTGCTTGAGGATGGAGCCCAGCTGAGGAGGAACAGGCAGGGCTAGCATAAAGCCAGGAAGCTGGCAGTAGAAAGGGGGCTACAGCAAGGAAGCCTGCGTTCTCCACCCAATTGTCCCAGGATTCACTTGCTGCAGAGGCACCTCCTCCTGGCTGCTCTGGAGATTAGCTCCTTCCAGCTCCAACGTCCTCTTCCGTCGCTTGTGTGCGCGCCCCACAGCCAAACTCTCTGCGCAATTCAGGCTGCTCCCTCTTTGTGACTTGGGCCTCCAGCCAGGTCGCTGGGTGTCTTCACCTTCTAGGGATATCAAAGTCCCACAGGACAAACTGTCCCAGGCAGTTCTCAAATCCACTGCCCTGCCTGCACCACTTCCCAGTGGCCAGCAGGGAAGCCCAGGCCCACCTCAAGGTCCTTCCAGCTCAAGGACCCTCTAATCAGCAACCAACGTCTGCAACATCCTATCTTGCTACTGTTTCCCTGAGCCTCTTCTTACTCCGCCTCTCTCAAGCTTTCACGCCATCACCCTTCTGGGCAAACCCTTTCCTCAGGGCCTGGCACCCCAGGGTTTCTACTCACCCTCTGGGTTTCCTTCTTTCTTTTGCTAATGCCCAGAGAGTCACTGCAGGCTTCTTCACCGCGGTCCTACTCTTTTCTATTGCCAGCTTCCTGGTTTTATACTAACCCCACCTGTTCCTTCTCAGATGGGCGCAATCTTCATTCAGGGGATACCTGGGCCACCTCATTTCCCTCAGGTGTGGTCTATCAGTTAATTGGCTCTTTCCTCAGCCTCATTAACCCTCTCCAGGCTGGTGTGCAGTGAACACCCCATCACAACGACACAGTTCCTTCCCCAAAGATCTTAGAATATAAATAAACAAGAAAAAGGGTGTGGAAATGTATTATCCCCATTTTACAGATGGGGATTCTGAGCAAGAGAATGACTAGGTGACTTGCCCAAGGTCACACAGGAAAGTTCATGGCACAGCCAGGAATTGAATCCAGGTCTGATGCCTTCCAGTCCAGTGGCTTAACTACACCACAGTCCTTCACCTTTACGGCTTAGGAAGAGCTCAAACTGACTAGTTTTATGCAAAGAGATTTCTTTAAATGGGAAATTTTAGCATGCATATTATAGATTCATAGATTTCAAGGCCAGAAGGGACCATTATGCTCATCTAGTCTGACCTCCTGTAGAACACAGGCCGGAGAACTTCCCCAAAATAATTCCTAGATTTACAACCGCATGCTGCACAAACAGCTAGGAAATCACATTATTTTACTTGACAGTGTGGGATACGGTGCTCAGCTTTAGCATCAGTTTACTATCCTAACTCCTCCCTAGACTGGCAAGTTCACTATCCTGCCTGCATGCTGACATGTCTTAAGGGTTTGATTATACCCATTAACGATTAGCTCATTTTCCTTTGTTCCCCCAACAAGTAGGGTCCCATCCAGGGCTACAGAGCACCAGTAGACTGAGCGATGTTTTCTTAAGGCGTACACAAGATTAAACACTGTTAAATCTGATGCATAATACCACAGCATTGCCAGGGCCTTTTAAATGTGCATGTTTCTCATGGCAAGATGACTGACAAGGGCTACAGTAAGGTGCTGAAAGCAATATTTCACCTGGCCCATCAAACTTCAATGTAGAGGATTAGAACTAAGAAGAGCTGACAATATTGACTGAGTGCTACGATGGAAATATAATTAGCTAGCTGACATTTAATGGACAGAAATGCTCAAAATTTTTAACCAATTAAAGTAATTACACCAGAACCTGTACATGCTGCCTTCCAAAAAACGCTGGTTTTTAATCCCCCCCGATGAAATTTAAATTTGGCGCTAGAACCACTGCATGTGTGTATGTTGTGGCTTTTTGCTGGAGCACCATTAGGAAATTCTTGTATGCAAAGCTAAAAACAAAAAGTTTTCTTAACACAGTGAGTGCTGAGTCTGAAAGAGCAGGCGATGTGTTTGATACAAATAACGCAGCCAAGTGTGAAGTAAGCTTGGAGAGAGGAGTCTGATTTCAAAAATCCCCACATTAGGCCAATATGGGCATATTTTGTTGCCAGCCTTTAGCTGGAGGTCTGGCTGTCCATCGTGCTGCTTGTGTTTTTGAACATTAATTAAAGGCTGCTCTTAAGCTTACGTCTATTCCTATTTAACACCGCACTTAAGCATGGGTTTAAATCCCATTGAAGTCAACGGTTAATGTTAACTTTATGTCTATTGGTTGCATTGAGACTTAAGCATGTGCTTAAGTGCGTTGCTGAATAGGGATGGACTGCTGAGTCCTGGATTAATACCTTCCAAGGCCAGAGGGAACCACTGTGATCATCTAGTCTGACCTCCCATATAACACAAGCCATGAACTTTCACCAAAAGAATTCCTAGAAAAGATACCCTCTGAACAGGGTCTTGAACCCTGGACCCTCCGATTAAAGGACCCTTTGTCAATTGAGCCAGCTGGGCTCATTTCAAAAAAAGAAGCCAATTTAGCTAGGATTTGAACCTGGGACCGCTCTTATTCTAAGCAAGATACACACACCTCTAGAGCAACAGCCAGGCCTCCATTGCTGCTACCTGTGTATCTTGGCTGCACTGCTCTACTCATGCTAGTACCACAAATGTGCATACCCAAGCAGGGGCATCACAGCAATTGCTTGTTGGGCAGAGGCAGCCTAAATAATGCAGTACACTGAATCCCCAGGTTTAAAGACTAGCCTAGCTGCATCAAGATGTGCCTGTTCTGTTATTCTTTTCTCTATTTTAATTTGACCTAGGATTAAAATTTGATGTTGAAATTAAGACCAATGGGTCCAGAATGATGCTTGCCTTGCTGCTTTTGAGCCACTTGAATTCGAGTGGTGACACAGGGAGTTGTTCTTCGTTATCACAAAGTTAAGGCTACAGTGAAACCCCAGGAGATCAACTTTGTGAGAGTGAAAAGGCCTTTAATATAGAAAAGTGACAATATTCCTTTTCAAGGCCACACCAAGAGCAGAATCCATACGAGAATTAATTTCAAACTAACCAGTTAGAGGTCTGATCGTCAGGTAATACTCAAGTGGGAACTTCTCACCAAGGAGAGCAGGCTAAAGAGATAACAGGAAGTTGAGACTGAAGCCGGACAATGTGGTTCTTTCTCCTCTGATGGACAGAAGTTCATCGCATGGGCTATAACAATGTTCTACTAAAGTTAATTCCTAATTTCCTTTGCAACATGTTTTCTCCTAACACTACCCATATCACCTAGTTAGTTTTGCTGTAATGCAGTTTCACTATAATCTATTTTATTTTTGCCTTGTAAACTAGGTAAATAAATGCTTTGTTTAATCCTCTGACTTCCCAGTGTTTCAAGGGAGTTTCCTCTTAGCATGCTTCTTGAAGGCACATCATCATCAACACACATCTGAGCCAATCTGGTAGCTCTCATTACCAGGCATGAGAACATTTGAAATCATAGCTACAGTGCGTAAGGAGTTCCTTTGTTTTAAATCTAAAATAAAACAAGGTCACCCTGCTGTGCTGTAAAGCTAGAAATCCATTAAAGTTTTCAGGAGCTAATAACTATAAAGATTGGGCAGCTGGGAGATATGTCTGTGACTCCATGTTCAAGGCATTTAAATTCGTTTGGTGATTGTTTTTAGTTTCCTTACCAATCAGCCTCCCACCAA
Source organism: Mauremys reevesii (assembly GCF_016161935.1). Classification (NCBI taxonomy): domain Eukaryota; kingdom Metazoa; phylum Chordata; order Testudines; family Geoemydidae; genus Mauremys; species Mauremys reevesii. The sequence continues at coordinate 16,386,343 of NC_052640.1, read as the reverse complement.
CAGAAACATTAGAATAAAAAGCCCCCATTTTTAACTGATGACCACTAGGATGAGGTTTTCAGTAAGCACAGACCATGCATGTAAATTAAGTTAAGCAAAGACATTGCAACATATTCTTTAAGAAAATCATTTATTTGTCCATAATGTAACAATAAATATCAGGATTATATTATATATATATATATATATATTTAATAGGAGTCCAGCAATCCTCAGACTTGTCTACTCCACTGTGTGGTTTGACACACAAGCCATCATTAGCTGGCACCTCGAGAAGACAGCCTGACTGCGTGTATTCATTTAAACATACATTTTCACTTACACACACAGTAAATAAATTTGCAGCATCTATCAGACTTTTCACTTGACATTAGTCAGGCTGATTTTATTACAAAAGCCTATCCCTGGAGAGCACACAAGGAATCCACCAAGAAAATAATACCAATCCAAGTAGTTTTCAGTTACTCTGCCTCACTCTTGGTTCTGACACATCAGTGTTTTGTAGCTATGAATGTACATCAAGATTTACTTCAGTGGACAACACGTTGTAGTCAATGAGGACCAGAGCCAGGATGCAATTTAAGATGCAAGATCAATTTTCATGGAGTCTATAAAAGCCCATATTGTGATTCTAAACTAGTGAAAATAAATTGTTGAAAACAAAAGAAGGCTCCATTAGATGGCTACTTTAGACAGTGATGATGTGGATTAATTTCACACCCCACATAAAATCTTGGACACTTTCCCACCAGATCTCTTTACTGGTTGCAGTACAGCAAGTTGTTTTTTTCCATTGGCAGTCTCATGATAGAAGTGAAATTAACTCATCTCACCTCCTGGGCCCCTCTCTAATGGCACATAATGCACATAAACTCCACAGGGAGGACTGAGTACAACAGCAACATGGCCGAACCAGTGGGTGCCTGAGTAATGCACGCAAAGGGAATGAGCAATGCCACGGCGCAACGCAGAGATCATTAGAAATGCTCATACACACACCCCTTATAATCAACTGAGGGCTCTTTCTCCTAGCAAGACCTCTGAAGACTGAAATGCTCTAGGTGAAGCAGGTCATATGCCCCAGCAGCTGAGAAAGATCAAATAGGTTTTGCTCTGAAATGCTCAATATTTAAATCAACTAAAAGATTTTGAAAGAATTTTAAAGTTTACTGTATGCTTTTTCTTTTTAATTGCTCAAAAATGTACAGAGGTGTTTTGGCTCCAATATTATATTTCCGCAGGATGTCCTCTCTTACCAAGGGCGATAGGGAGGTTTTGACTATGCGTGTGGGAACATGACACTTTCAAAACATTTTTTATGAAGGGAGTAGCAACAAAAAGGCAGCACACCAAATCCATTTCCGTTCCCAAAATGTTTCCTTTCACCTGCAAGTCCATAGACTTGGTCTCAGTGCTGAATCAAACAAATCAACAGAGGTGATGAGAAATGCAGACTGCTATATTCATTAGGCAACAGCGTTTGACTGAACCACTCCTCTCTTTTATGGACTAGGCAATACAAATCCTGCTTTGAATGTGGTACTCTAAAATGTGTAATGTTAGGAGCCACACATCTGGGAAGCAACTTAGCCATAATTTGTGTGTATGGTGGTTTTTTTGTTTTTTTTTAGGAAAAGTCGCAATAGCTGTGAATTGTACCTTGAAATTCTAGCCTTGTGAAACCAACTCAGAAATACTGTAACCCATCATATACAGCTTTTACTTTTATGTTTCTTGAATAGCAGTAGGAAACCTATTTGCTCTTTCTGCACTGCTAGGGTATATTATCCGATTCACCTACAGTATCAAGACTTAATACTTTTATAACAAATTTAAGATTTACAGCAGGGGTCCCCAACGCGGTGCTGGTGCCCACGTCCTGGCCGGCGGTCGAGCATCCACCGAAATGCCACTGAAATTTGGCGGCATTTCGGCAGCAATGCCTCTGGATGATGCCACTTGCTGCCGACAAGCGACGTCATCGAGAGGCGTCACCGCCGAAATTCAGTGGCATTTTGGTGGATGCTGGACCGCCACCACGGTCCTTCGTCTGGTGCCCACCAGACGAAAAGGTTGGGGACCACTGATTTACAGTGTCAAACTTTGGAAATGAGGCACTTAGAACCAGTGCAGGGCTGTGGGGTTTGGTTTTGTTTTTAAAGACAGATCCCTGAAAGGAATTTATTGTAATACCACCTTGATGGCGTGTCGATAAGTACTATTACATTTGTTTTGATAATGTCTGCTGAAGCTTCAGAGTTTTTCAACAACTTCTGGGGCACGTGCTGTACAATTCTGGTGGCAAGATATGTTTTAAACTTAAATTAAATCCACCACTTGTCTATAGTATAACTCTCAGCGAAATAGTAAACTAACGATGTCTTAAAATGGACAGTCTAAGAAAAAAGTTTCAAAGATGTGCATAGTCAGCAAACTATTCTTAAGAACTTTGCAATTAACAGGGCTAGGATGGCTAGGAAACTGTCAAAACTCATTTGCAAAAACACTGCTGTTTAACATACAGCAGGAAAGATTGATGTATATCGTGTCTTTCTAAAGAATTGTAACTAACCCCTCCCCTTCCCACATACACTGTTGTAACGGGTTGTGAGTAAATATGTGATTGTGCTTCTCAAAATACAGTCTGAGCAATAAATTGCTACTTCAAATGAAATTCTGAGGGTTTGGGTTTTTGTTTTGCCTTTGTCAGGCTAGCTATTTAGCAGTATTTGGCAAAAGCAGCTGTGCTACTGGATTTCTATCTTGTTTTTATATTGCTACATGTTAGTCAGGATCTCCCCCTTCTGGCCAATAGGAATAAGAAGCAGCTCACACTAGGTGAATGCTTTCTTCCTACAGGAAGTCTGGGCACTACGCTGAAAGAACGGTTTGCAGACTGGCATCTTAAAGGTGAGCTCTGAACAGGTCCATCTCCTTTCTGGTTTTATTTTTAATATAATGCAGTTCAGAGCCCAACTACCACAAGTTAATTGTGAGAGTTACAGGAGGTTTTGAAAATCTATTTTAAAACACTACAGATCATCTACACCGCACTCCAATTCCTGTCAAATATCTGAGCTATATGAACAGCACACGCAGCTTTCTGTGTTCAATTCCAACTTTCAGTATTGCTTGCTAGTTGGTCCTGGAGCAGTAATTTGTGTGATCTGAGCTGAAATTAATTGGCAATTTGAAAAACGTGCAGGGAAGTTTTCACCAACCCCAAGTTCTTTCTGTAAGAGTTTAAATAGCAAAATGTCCTCGTTGCTAAAGGAATTCTATGAGCTTCCACGATGACACACACTGCCTATGCCAACAGTGAACTCACCCAATAGCGTAACAACTCTAATGGTCACTTTATATTTTCCTCTATTACCAATTCCTGTACATGGTACATTTCCCTGAAACACTGAAGGCTGCTTACCTACTGCTATGTGCTTTGGGATCTGTTTCCTGTCAATGAGCCTTGACTTTGAACTCTTGTGATTACCACCAGTAGGGAGCCGTCTTGCCAGAGCTGAGAAGGAATTATTGTCCGTGTTCTCTACTCTACTATCTGAGACCTTGGTTCAGTTCGGTGAGATTTGGACATCATTCCTCGTGGATGAATTCTTGGGGAAGGTCAGTAGCTAGGTGTTCTACTGGGAAAACCCTGGCTACAGAAGTCACGCATACACTGTCAGAGAGCTCCAAATATCTGGCATCCTCTTCACCTCTGTTTGACAATGCATTTCTCTGCAGGATGACATCCAAGTGGGATTAATTTGCTAGTGGGTGGGAATGGTTAGCAGTGTGATGGCCACTGTTCCTGTAACAAAGTGACATCCATTTAAGTTTTACATGGCTTTAGATGCCAAGTGATGGGCAAGAAACACATTCTGATGTACAGAAAATGATGATTTTCTCTAGCTCCCAGCAAGACAAAGGACACAGGCACTTCAGAAGTGATGCTTTTTTAACATAAATCCTATTTCCCTGAAGGTTAAGTACTGTGTTGATTTTAAAGATGTGTGTGGACAGTTCTTTAGGTAGGTACGGTGCGGCTAGGATTGTAAAAGTCACTTTTTGATGTCTACTGAAGGAGTGATACCTAGGAAACCTTGAGCTGCAGGACTACGATTACCAAAACTGTGTCAGTTCAGCATGCTCTTTTTCCTTCTCAATTCTACTGTGTGCTTTTAACTTCTGTCCAGGGATTGGACTTAACCTCAGCAACCAGTGACCTTTGCATCCAAACCAGAGCGCTTTGTGATTCGTAACTTGGTTACTTCCTCAGCACAGGTAGGGTGAATGCCAACTGTCTTCATCATCTGCGCATACGTAGCGCCACATCTACCAAAAAGAAAATGAAGAAAAAGTCATACTCTGTGCACATAACACATCTGTAATGGCATAAAGCATCAGATTGGGTTTACCTTATTCTCTTTTTCTAGAGTAATAGCCAGTGGAGAAGTTGCATTTGAAGCTATTGTCCAAAAAGCAAAGCAGAGACAATTACCAACACAACCATAGTCTCTGAAGGTATTTACATGGTAACCATTCAAGGATTTACCTTCACAGCATTGTGAGGTAGGGAAGGATTATTATTCTCATTTTTATAGATGAAGAGTTGAGGTACAGAGAGATTAACTTATGTGCCCAAGGTCACATAGTGAGTGTGGTAAAGCAAGGAACTAAATCCAGATCTCATGAGTCACAGTCCAGTTTCTTAACTACAAGACCATCCTTTCAGGTATTACAACATTTGCACATGGACATCAGGCTTTCCTACTGGTAGACATGTAGAAAAAAAATCATAGTTTGGATTGCAGGCAAAAATCAACTGGAAGAGAGATGAATACTAGAATGCTCTCTCAGGATATCAGAGGGTGTATGGTGCTTACACTTGCAATTTCCTATCATGCAAACAAGAGAAAACTTCTCCAAAAGGTACATAGCGGGTATCCGTGATTTCCACTTCTGCACCTGCCAATCCTACTTGCTTAATTCCTTCAGTCTTCTGACCACTAGAGGCTTAGCCCTAGATGACCTCTAAGGGTTTGTCTACACTGCAGCTAGGAGTCTGGGTACTGAGACTCACGCTAGGTCTGTGCGAGCTAGCACACGCAGTGTGGATGCTGCGGAGCAGACAGCAGCTCAGGCTTGCCACCTGAGTTCAGACCAAGGGGCTTGGATTTGGATGGCTAACCTAACCTGCCATGTCCACACTGCAATTTTTAGCACGATAGCATGAGCAAAGCTAGTGCCAGTCTGTCTTTCCATGCTGAGAGGCACACTTCCAGCTGCAGTGTAGTCAGACCTAAAATGTGTCTCTATTCCTATCAGGCCATTTTCTGAGAATGCTGCAACATAATCAAAGGTCTAAATTTAAGAATCATTTCAGGCTGGAAAAATTAGATGCGTGAGAAAAGAGGAAGAATCCCTGTAGGATAAAAACCAGCACAGACCACACATTGCCAGAGCACAGATTATTTTGGCAGGGGACAGCCTTTTAAATGGGGGCGAAGATAAGAGCTAATATTTGACGCAATGAAACGGCAGTTCAGACTTACTATGCCTGTACTGTACATTATAAACCCAAGACTAGTGAAATACAACAGTGCACCAACACCAAGATTTGACCTTCTGAAAATCTGTGACTGTGGCTAGAGGCAAGGCAGAAAAGTGCTCCAGTTTCATCTACTTCCTTTGCATTGGTTATTTTGGATGAAACTTCAAAACGACGACCTCCTAAAAAAATGCAATACTGTAATTTCTACCACTGGCAACTCATGAACTACACACATGTTGGAAAGATGCATACTTGGGGTATACGGCAGTCAACGATTTCCAAGATATTCCTCACATGATACTTGTGGTCCTGCTGCCTTAGTCCTTTCTGCTTTTCATTTATGCTAGTCACTCAGAAGTAAAAGTCAACAACGCCATAATAATATGGTGATGATATTTAGGACAACTAGCTGACATTATCCTTAGGAAAAAGTTTCTCAGGGACCAGAGTTTGCCTTCTTCATAAAATAGTATGACGTTCAGAACTCTACATTTAATCATTATAACAAACACTTCGAAGATGAAAGTCAATGACAAAAGGAGGAATGAAAACAGCATTAGGGCACGTCTGGGACCTAGCAGTGATGCTCTGCACTTATAGAGAGGACCCAGGATTGTTCCTCAAGCTAGGAGTGAAAGGAAGGCAGGGGACTCAACCCAAGAGGAGAAAGTGCCTCAGTATCAATGAAAACAAACTCTCATACTACATCAGACCGATGGTTCACCTAGTCCAATAATATCCTGTCTGTCTCAGTGGCTGGTACCAAACATTTCAGAAGGTGTAAAATCTCCATAGAATGGGAAATTATGAAATAACTCCCCCCACATAGGAGAAGCTTCTTTCTCACCTTCTTGCTTAGCAGTTGGCTTATGCCCTGAAGTATAGAAGCTCATATAGGGCTCCAGGCAATGAAGGAGTTGTCTAGTCTCATTTAAGTCAGATGGTGGCTAGACTCGAATCAGGATCTGGAAGGTGGCACATTTAAAGGCTAAAGAAATGGGTAGAGATCCTGAGGAGACCTGACTGGTATAAGAAGGCCCCTTATGGACAACACATCAAAGTGAAAACATTTTTTAAAAAAAGAAAAGGCTTGTGCAGGTTTACAAAACCATTTCCTGCCTTGTGGGTGGAATGCTGGGAAAGGCTTCTCTGTCATTCTTTGAAGAAACCAAACTTAATAGGAGGACACTCAAGTTGACTTTTTGGTGTAACAAGGTCTGGCCAATCATACACTTTGCCTCAGTTGTTCCTTAACTATACCCATTATTTCTTTAACTAAATCCAGTATATCGTAACGAAGAACAACAGTGTTTTAATGAAAATATGTGTAATACTACATAAAACATCGATTCTTTATAGTGTTGCCAAAATTCAGCAGATTTCCTTTATAATCTTACAATAACTTAAAAAGCAGGCTTTAAAAGTAAAGACATTCTTTTGTACTTACTTTATTCCAAGAGCAAATCCTTGAATCACTTCACCTGCATTTGGTCCAATGAAATGAAGGCCAAGGATCCGCTGCTCTTTTTTTCGCAGGCATACCATCTGAATGCAAGACATCACAGAGAGCTTTTCTTAGAAAGTCTGAAGGTAGGGCATGAAGCTGGGCTAAATGGAACTAGTCTTCCCCAAGGCACCAGTTCAGCCGCCTATCCCTATGGAGCAAAGCATTTAAGCACTGCTTAAATCCCACTGACTTCACTGGGATTTATGCATGGGCTTAAATGATTTGCTAAATTGAGGTTTTAATCTACATTCCCAATACTTCAGGCTTCTCTGTGGCACATCCTGCAGACTTTAGTGAGCCATTAGTAAACAATGATTTAAAGTAAGTGACATTCTTTGTGGTTTATCATTTGGATGACATCCTACAAATGTCCTTGGTGCTCCAATACCCATCCTAACCTCATTTTGACCTAGATTGGCCAAGTTAGCACTTTTCTGATTGAAATATAGGCTTGTCATATGGGAATTCTGGGCAGCTGATTAGCTGAACTTCCAAAGATGGTCACCATCGGCCACAGGTCATCCTGTGCCATTATAATTCAATCAAAGAACATTTATGGCAGCCTGTCTGGCTAGGTACATTTACTATATATGCGAAGTGACTTTTTTTTTTTTAAAGTTAGTCAAGCTCAGGAAGGAGCCAAGAGTGTTGAATCTGCTGTGGGCAATTAGAGCGTGGAGGCCTGACTCGCTTAATGCTCACCTGTATTCCAGAACAACACTGGAAAGTGGATTATACAGGACAACATCTTAGCACTTTCACTCTAAGAACAGTGACAATCTCCCTATGGAGCTGAGCATCTGTATCATGCATTGAATCGCCACTGGTCCAAAAGGCTCTGCTGCACAGGTCAGCCTGGCCTGTTAAAGGCATCGGGACTGTGGATTCATTCATCACCGCTGCATAACAGCAGCACGCCTGATAAGACATGGCTTAATATTGGAAAGATTGTAAACAACCCTAACCCTAACTCTCACAGAGGTTCAAAGTCAACTGCAAGTTTAATGTTTATTCACTTGGTTTGTGAGAGAGTTTAATAAGCATTATCTGCAAAGTGACTCTCAGCAGATACTACACTTGATCTGCACTGCCATCTTGTCCTCAAATACTGCACTACCATTACCTCTATCTAAATGTAATGGTTGAGCAGAAGTAATGACACTTCAATTCTTATGCTGGACGAGACATTGATAAAAGCAACCTAACTGTTTTTGCAGGTTCCATTTGACAAAATGTATAGAGGGAAATCCCTTCAACTATCAGTGTCAGGCATATTCTAGGCATAGGATGTTAGCAGCATAACACTTTGAGATGGACCTGTTAGGTCAATACATTCATCCTACTGCAAAAGCAGAAGTTAGTCCGCCCGACATAAAACGTATCAGTTATTCCACTGATATTATGCTTCATCCTAGCCAAGCTTCTTTGCGACAGTCAAGTGGGCCTGAAAACCTTCTTACAATCAGAGTAAATGCACTGTTCCAAAAAATGAGATTTGCTTCAGGTCTGAAGCTCTGGTGTAAAACAGGGAGGCCTTTGTGGCTTGTTTTATAAGGACAAATGAGACGACAATTCAAAGATTACATTTAGCTGATGAAGAACTGCCTCCCTTGTCTTAAAGAAAAAAGAAGGCACAATAATATCCTGATCTGAATAAATATTCAGAAATCCCCTAAGAACTGAACATTTTGTCTGTGGACCACTCTATCAGCAGTGAGAACTGCTAACTCGTTAACATTCGTCAAGTGCTTTGAAGATGTAAAATGTTATGTGAGGAATATCAGAAATGTGAGACTATGACTAGAGAAAAAAGGCTGTAGATTGGGAAAAGAACCAATCAACTTTGAGAAAGTTATTCTGCAATCTGACAAATGCTTCTTGTTCCTAAAGCAAAATATAGACCATATCACTTGTTTTAATAAAAGTTAAAAGTTCTGAACACTTACTTTTATGTAACACTGAGTTGCATCTCTTTCAGCCACTGTAAATTCCAAAGGTTTATAATATGCATGGTATACCTGTTTGGGAAATAGGAGTATTAAAATTCCTTGTTAGACCATCAGAGGGGTAGCCACAAAAACAATAAGGAGTCCGGTGGCACCTTAAAGACTAACAGATTTATTTGGGCATAAGCTTTCGTGGGCAAAAAAACCCACTTCTTCAGAGGCATGGAGTGAAAATACAGATACAGGCATAAATATAAATTGGCACATGAAAAGAAGGGAGTTACCTTACAAGTGGAGAACCAATGTTGAAAGCCAATTTAGTCAGGGTGGACATAGTCCACTCCCAAAAAATGATGAGAAGGTGTCAATACCAAGAGAGGGAAAATTGCTTTTGTAGTGAGCCAGCCACTCCCAGTCCCTAATTCAAGCCCAAATTGATGGTGTTAAGTTTGCAAATGAATTGTAGCTCAGCTGTTTAATTCTATAACTATCAGACATATGACATGACAACATCATGATTATTATTATTGTACACAATTGGTAATATACACTAGTGCTGTATTAACAGAAAAATAGACCGAGATGGGTTTTTATAACAGCATTAATTAGTGGGCGAGATTTCTTTTTAAAGCTTACTAGATATGCAGTTACTGTGATAAAAAGTACACATGGAAGCAAGACCAAGAGCAGAAAACATCTTTTTTCACAGAAAGCTCAGCTATTTATACAGAAAAAAAAAAAGAAGTCAGATTACTCATTTCTAGTGTCCTGAATTCAAAGTAATCATTTGACCTTAATTTGATTCAGAGCTCTTCTGATCAAAAGGTTAGGGAATTCCTACATTTTTGAGCATATGAAAAAGTGTAAGCTCTCCATATCTGTAATCATACACTGTGTTATTTTTTAGCTGTTAATTTTGCCTGAGGTTCCAATTTAAGCCAACCAATCTCTTTCTTGCAGTATAATGAGGTTCACCTATAGCCATAGCTAAGCCAAATGCTGTATGCAAAAATCAACTGCTTAGAAAGAACAATTGCTTTGTGGCCATTTATAGTCCTTCAGGTGGTGTTAAGACCCAGAAAGCAATGAATTACAGTAGAAGTGATAAAAGCACTAAAGCCTAATGCGGATTTCAAAGCATAAATTGAATATCAAGGTAATCAAGAACATTTCAGTAACTGATTGCTCATGAACTAGGGAGCTGCCAATTACTGAAGTTTCCATTTCCACAATATAAAGCATTACACCTAGATGACTTTTCTCTGAAGACTGAATAAAGAGAACCCAGCATTTCTTTTGCAAAGTGGCTAACTGGAATCTTGGTTTGTTATAACAGTGCAGCAGTTGATTAGAAACCAATGATTCTGAACTTCCTCACCAGCAATGGTGCTTTGCAACTCACACGCAACTCATCATAGCTTGCGTGGAAGTGAATGTATTCCTGAAGCAATTTTATTCCTCAGTGTGCAGTGCATAAGTATATCAGACCAGTGTATTTTCAATCAAACAAATGGAACTATAGTATAACCCTGTTTACCTGAAAGTTCTAGGGGACATCAGAAACCTTTAGGTGAATAAGGCAGCTGGACAGCTAATTTTGAAGACTCAAACAGGATGTAGCAGTTTCATTTAATGACGGCTGTGCCTTGTAATTCATTAAAATAGTAATTCAGTTTCCCCAGTCATGTGTTACACCACCTGCTTTCGAAATTGAGGTCCTTGATGTCTCTGGAGCAGTTACATTCAAATCTTTCTAACCATGTGGAGTAGTGGCTTGGGGATCTAGACCAACGGCTGTACAAAAATCACTTTTACATATTACCATAGTTTCCATAGGGAAAAGTTTCTCTCTCTCCATGCTGAAACTAAGTCCTAGTTACACAATTAAAAATTTTCATACCTCTATGTTATCCAGTCCATAATGTTCCACTGCCTTTTCTTCTGACAGTCCTACACAACCGTATTCCAGAGGAGTGAAAACTGTAGTGGGTACCTGGCACATCATAAAACAACCCCAAATGTTACTATCAAACCATATGATGAAAGACACTAACTAGGCATTTAGCAGCTACAAAAATAGGTGATTTGATGGGGAGACTTTTGCAACAGCAAGAAGAGTTCTAGTTTCAGTGCACTCAGTCTGAAAAGCTGGATCCCAAATTACAAAAAATGATTCTCATCTATTTAGTAGCATGTTGGGTTTTGTTTTTAACCATTATAAATAATACGGAAAAAAAAAAAGTAACAACTCACATTGTCATAATCCATCAATTCTGAAGACTGGCCAAACAGACGTTGAGCCAGCAGCTTTCCTGCAGCTATCGCCGTAGGCGTCAGTTCAGGGCGCCCCTGAGAAGAGATTAAAAAAAAAGTTTGCTTCGGTCAGAAGTCATGGTTTTCCCCAGTGATGGCAGTTAGAGAGGCGCAAGAATTTGCGATCCCAACCCAGCAGTCTGAAGTTAAAACAAAGCAGTGAATACCCAAGGATTTATCCCATCTAGGATAAGAGGTTGTGTTAGAACATGTGAGCTAACAAGTCCTAACAACACACTTTTAGGTTCTAGTCAAGACAAGCCCCAAGAGTCCATTCAAGGTCAAGGAACCCATGAAGGGAAAGGGACCGGGACAGGAAGAAGTCTGCCTGGGGTGGGAAAGAGATCAAGAAGCTAAGTGGAGAAATGATGTGAAGAAGTGAAGAGGCAGTAGGTGGAAGGTTTCTGGTGAGGTAGCGCTGATGTTTTATAAAGGACCATGGCTGGTGGATTTAGGCCCCATCTAGATGTCATACTTCTCAGATTCAGTCAAAGCCATTAGGTGGCTGCCCCAATACTTTCGCAATCTAACTGTGTTTCCTTCCTGGTATTCCCCACTAACCACTACCTTAGAAATGGGATTCAGCAAATATAAAAACCAAGATTTTCCACTCAACCCACCCAAGCTTTTCAAACTTTTATTGACTAGTGTAAAACATTTGGGGCATCTAATGACACTTTGATTTCTATGTATATATTAGTAACTGTGAATCACTTCTGCTCACATGCACATATCAGCTGAACTGCAAATTTTCTTGTAGTTTTCCTTGGCTTTTATTGTCTCCTCCACCATCCATTGCACCTCCTTTATACTTGGATTCTCTATGTTAATACTCACTGGAGTAGTGAGGGAGTCACAGACTTCCATATCAAAAGTCAAATCCAAACAATTTAGTATTGTAAACGCTTACATATACTGTACCTGATACACATGCTTTATATGTTAATGAAAACTAGCCTATTTTTCTCCACAACACATGACAAATCATGGAACTGCAAACCCATGCTTTTTTTGTTTTTTAAAAAGATCCATCAAACAATGGCTTTTCAAACATAGCATTTTCGCTTCCAAGATCTGTAAATGTCATTTACCAGATGAAGTTTGCCATTTGTTTTTTCTTACACACATTTGCCTGAAAAATGTCTGCCAATCATTTCTGTAGCAGGAAATACAGATGTTGTTTTGGCATTCCAGAAATGAATAGAAGATTGGAACGAGAGATAAAATTGTGAAAGCACTGCCATGCATTCCACAAAACCCAACTAATTACTAAAACATCCATGCAGATAAAGCACAATTTCTCATAAAACAACAGCTTTAAGATGTTCCCTAGTAAATATTTGAAGTCAACACTCACTTTGCAGTCATGAGTACAACTAACTCAGTTGATTATCATTGATCTGAATTGTTCGTAAGAATCCTTTCAACATATTACACATTTAAGGCCTCCTAGGAGAATTTTAAAAGCTTTGAAGTGCTGTATATTTGTTCTAACATGACTCATTTTTTTGGGTCTTATTTCTATCCAGAATACCCCATCAAAGCAACATACTGTACCTTCCACCATTACAGTTGCTACAACAAGCTCAGAAAAAGACGGATTTACAGTGGCTCCTACATGTGTTAAATATCACCATAACACCACTTTTCTGTAGCATGTAATATGCTTCTTCAGTAAGAATGATATAGGAGAGAGGATTTTAACAAGCATAACATTTATACCAGTCACATATATTTGCCAGCTCAAACATAACTCAACCTCAACCCCTCTCATGATTACTGATAATGAAGAAACTAATGAGATTTCACTTGTCAGTTAAAAAAAAACCCCAAACAAAACCACTATTCACTGAAAGGGTTCTGAGACCTTTTCAAGAGCACTGGATGCACCCCTGGAAAGTTTATACAAGTGAATAGTTCAGATAAATTTAGGGGCTAATTTTCCAAACAAGAGCACAACCATGCACACACAATTCCACATTTGCACTAGCCAGGTACATCTCTTAAAAGTGACAATACTCATTCTGAATAGGTGAGTGGGGTTTAATTTGTGGATAAACCTCCCCATTGAACTCTTAATATTTAGCAGCAAGTTAGTGTCTATGCAACAAGAAATGGGGGCCGAGAATGACTTTAGAGATAACAGCTGTCAAATGCACCCTGCATCTCGATGTCACAAACTATACACTTAGAGTGCCACTGAAATGCTGCAAACTACCTTTGGGGGGAGCAGACTGGCGGAAAACCAGTGTGCAAGACCCTGTACAAAAGCAGAGAGAGGGGCAAGCTGGCAAACCCTACCTTTATAGGCACGATGTGGGGATCACTGATGTCCACATATAGCAAGAAGGACTTTGTTAGGGCTTTTTTCCCTTCTTTTAAAAGGTCTTATCCAAAGGATACGGATACACACACTCTCTCTCTCTCTCTCTCTCTCCCCTCAATTAGTATATATGCTGAAGGGCCGAGCCGACCCGGCTGTGAACCAATGGTTTTAGAGTGCATGGGGATTTCAAACCTGATATTTGATCTGCTAGAGAAATTCAGTTAAGTTGGGAGTTTCACTTCACTGTCAGCTCACTAAGCCAACAGCATTGCCAGTTTTCAATGATCTAAATGAATCCTTTAATTTGGTATTCATGTAAAATGATTTATATCACTTAATTCAACCACAGAAATGCACTTCAACACTGGATGAAATTCTCTGGCCTGTGTTATGCAGGAGGTCAGACTAGATGATCCTAATGGTCCCTTCTGGCCTTAAATTCTATGACTCTGAACAACATACCCTCTTATGTCTTGGGTTATAGGGAGCTACTTAAATCAGGGGTGGCCAACCTAAGCCTGAGAAGGAGCCAAAATTGACCAATGTACATTGCCAAAGAGCCACAGTAATACGTCAGCAGCCCCCTCCCATCAGCTCCCCCGCCCACTCCCAGCGCCTCCCACCCACCTACAGCCCTGCTAATCAGCACCTCCCCACACCTCCCAATCAGCTGTTTTGTGGCATGCAGGAGGCTCGGAGGGGGAGGAGTGAGGACATAGCAGGCTCTGGGGAGAGGGTGGGAGGGGTGGAGTGGGGGCAGAGCCTGTGGCAGAATCAGAGGTTGAGCAGTGAGCACCCCCGGCACATTGGAAAGTTGGTGCCTGTAGCTCCAGCCCTGGAGTCGGTGCCTGTACAAGGAGCCGCATATTAACTTCTGAAGAGCCACATGTGGCTCCAGAGCCGGAGGTTGGCCACCCCTGTACTTAAATGAAAGCACTGAGACTGTATAGAGAGGTACATAAATATGAGCTTAACTGGAGAGCACTGATTAAACTCCCAGAGTGCTCGTCCCAAAGTGGGCTTGGCACAGTGTAAAAATGAGATCATCATTCTTAGTTCAGAGTCCCTACACTGAAGAGCCTACAATCTAAACGAGACACACAGCATCAGAACAGGAAAAGGAGAGACAAGAGAGAACAGGAGTCACAGTAGAACATGAATGAAGCTTTTAAGTGCTGACATTTTTGAACAGTGAGACTAAGGTAGAGGAAAAGGGGGGAAGCACCCAGCCTAGCAGGGTGAGTCACATGTGTGGAAGGGGAGTGAAGCAGAGAGAGCTGAAGCGGTTGCCCAAGGTCATACTGCAGATCAGCAGCAGCATCGTGAACAGAACCCAGTCTCCTGAGTCCCAGTCCAGTGCTCTTCCCACACTGCCTCTAGCTTCTGAATCGGAGAGATTCAAGAGAAGAAAGGTTTAAACCACAGAGTTTAAGGCCAGAAGGGATCACTCGATCATTTAGTCTGACCTCCTGCAGATCAAAGACAATCACTACCACCCGGCCACCCACACACGAAACCCAGCAACCAAAAGTAGACCAAAATATTACACAGCCCTCAGGAGACTAAACTATTGTGAGCCACAGGCAGCAAATAGAAGGGACCAATGGCAGGGAATTAACTGAGATATACCCATATGATCCTGGCAAGTGACTTGCGCATCACGCTGCAAAGGAAGGCGATCCCCCTCGCACCCTGGTCAATGCCAAGCTGACCTGGAAGAAAATTCCTTCCCAGTCCTATCCTGAGCATCTGAACAAGAACCAGCCAGCTGAGAGAGAGAACTCTCAGTAACACCTCAGAGCACAAGCACATCCCCTCCAGTGTCCCATCTCCAGCTGTGGCCATCCCTGATGGTTCAGAGGACAGAGGCAAACCCCCTCCAACCCAGAACACATTTGGAGTGTCTGTGTGTGGGAGGGGGAAGGAATCAGGAGGTCAGAAGAGACAACTATGGCATGAACCAGGATATGACAGAGGTACTGAGTGGAAGGGGCAAACTTCTAGAGATGTCACAGAGGGAGAACTGATAAGATACGGTGAGAGTCTGTGTGTGAGAAATCAAAGATAACCCCTAAAGGTGTGAGTCTGAGTGGTGGGGGAAGGATAGTGAAGTTGTCAACAATGATGGAGAAAGGGGGAGAGGGGAGGGTTTAGGAGGAAAGGAGTAGTTCAGTTTTGACAGTTTAAAGGAAGTAACAGGTCATCCCAGAGAAGACATCAGAGAGACACAAACAGGAAGAGATGTGAGCCTAGATGGAGGAGAAGAGGTCAAAGGTGGAAAGGTAGATTTATGAGATGTGTGTCTGGTTCCAGAGTCCTAGTTAGGAATGTGGACGACTATCCTCAGGACATTATGTAACCTACCATACCTCTTGGAAGAGCTGGGACAACTGTATTGTTTAAAAGTGGCAGATTCACGAATCGTTTACAGATCTTTCAATGTATACCATACATACCCCTTGGATGTCATCACAGTATTTAAACCTTTTTGAAAAAAAAAGATGTCTCAAGTATATAAGGACCAATCCTGAAAAGCACTGATGCATTCAACTGCCACTGACTTCAGTGGTAGCGGAGGGAATGCTGTACCTTGCAAGACCAGGCCCATATATTACACATATTGTCTATCTCAAATATTTATAAGATGTGCTTTGGGAATCAAAGCAATCTGATTTCCTGGTGAGAGTACTTGCTATAACTGTAAGGCTTACAAGGCAGACATACACAATTATACATTTCACAAAGACGACTCATTTCTAGATGGTCAGTTTATCCTGGACACTCCGAGTCTTTACGTGACTGAAAACATCTGGCCTTGTGCCTCAAAGTACACTCTGGCAGGTGCAAGAAACTGTTGTCATAGCATATTTTGTAGATTATTATTAGAATTGGGTTAATGCTGCAAGAATCTGTGACTATTTGTTTTGCTCATTTTGTTTTTACTAATTATTGAATGAGTTTCAAGAATGCTTGTGCCCCTTTTATGTTCTCTCGTCACGAGCTTCTGAGCAATTGAGTTTTACTTGGCATGAATGTTCAGAGAAGCAGAATCACATGCAAATATTGGGGGCAATCAAAATTTAAAATTTGCAGATGCTGATTCTTGTGCCAGAAGCAGTCCCTATCAGAGAAGAGTGTCATGTGACCAATCACAATAATAAAACTCAATAAAAAAAAAAGAAATATTCACTGAAATTTTCACTGTCATTCCATAGACATATTGAGAATTATTCATTCAGCTCCAGTAGTTATGTATATTTTAACTCAACATTCAGGGACTGCATGAAGACATTTATTTGAAGGGATAAAGCAATATTAAAGATATTCTTATTAACTTCTGCCCAGTAATGCGGTTCCTGATAATCATCAGCAATAATCTAAAACAGAGATACTGCAGAAGATTTTGATCAAGGAAATTACTGGTCCAGGTGGCTGGCGTAACATTGTACAAAGTGAAAATGACCAAAACACTGTATATATGCTAGAGCATGATGACATCTGGTCACTAGTTATAAGTCAGGAACAAAGTTAGGCTTCCTGTTATTGTAAAATAGTTTATGTAGACATTGTACCTCTGTTATGTCTCCAATTGCATAAATGTGAGGAACAGAAGTAGCTTCGCTGGCATCAACAATGATCTTTCCAGTTTCAGAGCTAATTTTCACCCCAATTGTCTCCAAATTCAGAGTTTTAGTGTCAGGTGCTCGGCCTTAAGGAAACGAAGAAACTTAAGTTAAAAATATTTCTTCATCAGCTTTAATCTAAAAAACCCCTGTCATTCTCCATCAAAGGTATCCAAGAACTTGGTGCTGTTCAATAACCTAACAAGAAGGAAAATAAAAACTGTGTTGGACAGCAGTAAAGCTCTCAGTGGAAATTACTGACATGAATTTCTCTTTGTGAAAGGAAAATACCATTACGAATACCTTAGTTTAGATTATTTTCAAGAAAGTTATCCTATAACAAAATGATAAGACCATTGCATTATATGCAGAAGCCAGAAGCTTTAATGTTACATATTAAATGCAGTTATCAACACATTGTTTATAACTTAAGTGTCATCTTCTCTGAAAATTAGCATTCACGCAAAGTGAAAGAACCCTTCACAATCCTATTCCTCCCTCCACGCCCTCCCCACCCCTTGACAATCTTTGTTTACCCTTTCATTTCTTTCAGCTTGGATAACAAAGAAAACCAGTGAAGTTAACTTCACTTTCAAGTTCTTAGCGATATAATGTTTGCATCTCACATATTATATGGGAATGTTTGTGTATTTTAAGACAACTGGTTTCCCTGCATTTTTTTAAATTTGTGGTAATGTTTCTCTTGGCCTTAAGTGCTATAACAGCTTCTTTTTACAAAGTTTTCATCTTGGAACAAATTTAAGTTGATGGTGTTCCTTTAAGTTATATAACCAATCAAATATGGACACGGCCTGGAATCTAAATGGCAAAGGACTGCAGAAAGCATCCTACTTGTCAATCAAAAGCTTGCCAACATTCCACTGAGCAGTCTGTACAATGCCTAGCACAACAGGCCCTGATCCTTGATGGGTGTTCCTAAGCTCTACTGTAATACAAATAATACATAATTGTAAAGGTAACATGCAGAGTCAAGTTATCCAGTATCAGCAGAGTTTGCAAAGGCAAACGTGATCACATAGGCTAAATTAGCAGACGAAATCGAAATGTGGAAAGTTTCCTTCTATTAAAGTTGTATCCATTTTTGGAGACTATAAAGGAAGGGAACAGGAGCATGTGCTCTTTGTGTGGGACCCACGGTTTTGTGTTTGATGTTAACGCAAAGCAAAACAAAAAGGGAAATGTGTTTGCATTATAAAAAACAAGATCTTTGATGTTAATGTAGGAAATTATTAAACAAAAGGAAAACCTGGTTTGTCAGTGCAGATCTAATTATATGTAAACATATGATTCACTGCTTTACACATCTGCCATATCACCAGGCCCCCCAAACAATGTCACATCTGAATGCCTCAGTAAGGACTTCTGTGTATTAATTTCATCTGGTGAAACCAACACTTCCTCTGGGAGTACTGACTGAAGCTGTCGGCACTTGGCTATCTGTCTGTCTTCCCTTCTGTTGTCCCCATGGGATGTTGATCTGCTGTTCCTTCTCTGCCCCTTGCTCCACAGTCCCGATGCTATCAGGCAACAAAAATAATAAACCTCCAGGACCTTATCTTGGCTCGGATGTGAAACAACTTCCTACCGTTGTATTTCTTTGTGTACTGAGAGTAAAGCCTGGATATTCTGCAAATGGACAGCTAATGGGGTTTTCTAGTTTCCCCTTTTTCCTGCCCAGGCAGAGCCAAGAGAAAGCTTAGCACGCAACAGCAGACATTTAAAAAAAGAAAACCACCCAACGCCTAACCTCATCAATAGATTAGTTTGAGGCACTGTGGCAAAAAAACAACAGGGTTTATCAAATCTGCAGGATAACACTTAGCTTTTCAATTCCAATCTACCTTAACATGTGTATTTTGTATTGGCAGCTAAAGAATTACATAAAGTATGCTTTGCTGGTCATTCTGAAACTCCCTTGCACTCCCAACTACATTGCCCAAGTGCAGTTATGAAACCAGTAATAAAATATTCAGCCTAGTTGAATTTGTATTGGCTTCCAGCCCCAGTGGCTCACAGTCACAAACTAGGATTACATTTAGTAATCTTACTTCAGATCAACTGTATTAGCCTTTGGCTCATGAATTCTCTCACATGAAGCCAAGTAGCTCGATTCATTCTAATCCCAAATTTCGGAAGCCCTAGCATTTTCCCACATTCACCTATCTGCAATATTAAAGCAGTCGCTAACATGTCTTCCCAATGTTAGGTAGTAGGGCTAATTGTTTTTGATAAATGACTTTTAAGTTCTCAAGGTTGTTTCAACTTTTTTTAAAGTACAGTTTTAGCAAAGTATCAGTTTACAGCTTCTTCCCAGGAAGAGGAAACCTAAGCACACTCCAAACCCCACCAATCAAAGCAGAGAAATGGCCTCTCTTACAAGTCAGCACACATGCTTTTAATCACAGTTCCAAACACTGAAGATGACCACCGCCTTGAACTCTGAAAAACAAAGAGTCTATGAAAGCACATAGGGCACAGGGCTGGCTGTAGTTTTTTTTTTTTTTTTAAATCAGAACTACAACATATCATGCCACCGTTCTAGAAAAAGAAAGATACAGACGCCTGATCCACCTTTAAACAATGGCTAATTGACTCTTGCCTGCCATGATCCCACCCAACCCTTCAGTAATTGTGAATGAACATGACGATAGCACTTTTAATAAACAAATAGGGTAACCATGTCTCCCTGAAAACCAGATATATCCCTGGCCCTATTCCCCTGCTGTCTGTACAGAAAATAATGTTTTAGGTAAGCCTTGGCAGCGTGGCTTCCTGAAGGAACTTGTCAGTCAACTGAGCTAATGAAATCAACAGATAAACCACATATTCCCCTCTGGGCCAAACAGCAGGTCAGTCATACACTAAATGTTGCCACCAGAGCCTACATGTCGTCTCCCAGTGAGCAGCTCTTAGACTGAACTTTCCTCAGACACAATCAGATCCATCGGCACTAGTCACTGCTGTGACCAATGAGCCTACAGGCAGCCCAGGTGCAACATCCATAGGTGCCATCTTCCTCGGTTCCCAGGTGTTCAACCTCCGCTCTGCCCCAGTCCCCGCCCCATCCCCTCTCCCAAGTCCTTACCCCTGCCCTGCCTCTCCCTGCCCCTGCTGCTTCTCCTCCCCCCAGTGCCTCCTGCACACTGGTGAACAGCTGATCGTGGCGGGAGGTGCTGGGATGGAGGGTGAGGAGCTGATAGGTGGGGCCATCGGTGGATGGGGGGTGCTGATCCATGGGTGCAGAGCACCCACTATTTTTTTTAGCATCCACGGAGTTGGTGCCTATGGCACCATCATGTCGACAGTACCGCCAACTACCATCACGAAAAGTCACAGTAACAGACAGGAAAAAAAAAACACAACACAGGTCTGTGGGTATGCCTACAGCAGTCTATTCATTGAAGATTTCCTAGTGCAGATAAAGGGGGTTGTTTATATCACCTCAGTAGGACTTTAAAATAGCTCCTTTACCGCTTCCTTGGAAATTGGAATTATTCTGCCCACTACCATTTCTTTGACAGCTTCACACCAGGGACTGCCAAAGCATTTTTGCAGTAAAGGAATCCTGTCTACCATGATCACACACCGCTATGCATAGGACTGGCCAGGGGATTTTGAGGAGGGCTAGCAAGATGGTGTTCTGGCATATACATCAAGTTTAACTGCTCCTTCACAACCATGTCCCTCACTGCTCACCTGCTACGGGCTCTTATTGCGTTAACTCTCTACTCAACCAGTGATGCCTGTCTTGATCCCTCATTCATCTGCTTCTCCCACAGCTTGCATTTTCTTCCACACTGTCCCTTAATGCATGGACCACCCTCCCTGAATTGATTTTTAAGGCCACTACCCTCTTCTCCTTCAAATCCCTCCATCTACTATGATGCCTACAAGAAAGTAGCCAATAATGCCCAAGGAGAGCCAGCTGGCGATAACTGACATTTGAAAGGGGAGAAAATAGTAAAAAACACTGATTGTGTGTCAGATTTTCAAAAGCACCTAAATGATTTAGGAGTACGTCCCAACAAAAGCACTCATGTTTCAAAGGCACTTTTGAAAATCTCACCCATGGAGACCTGTAAGTTCTTAGCAGCTCTGCTTGTGTGACTTGGCAAAGGCCACAGAGTCTGTGTCAGAGGTATGATTAGCCACGTGCTTGGTTTGCTATGCCTTACGGTTTCTTGTGGTATTGAACTGCCCTGGCTTCTGGGGAAGATGATATTAGCTGCTCAGCACAGGAATTAGCTCAGCAGCTGTTAAGGAGCTTGCTGCTGTCCTCGTGCCAACAAAAGTAGACTGTGCAGCACCATCCACTATAGCAGTGACATGATCTACTGTCTTGCCAAAACCAACAACAAAAATCAAAGCATCTGTGGCTTTGGTTCTGCTGGACACTGGAGTGCTGGGTAACTGTATAACTGGGTGGATAACCTGTGGTCTTTAGGAATAAAATCACTAACAAGCAGACCTAGAGAGTAGTTTACATAAGTTTGAAATTTAAGGTTCTTTGCATATCTCCCAATTTAAGGGGGCCATGACCAAGGACTTTGTGTGTCCATAAAGGTTGGCTCTGATATTCATGTAAAGCAATGCTCTGACTGATCACTATTAATGGTAGTCACCAGCTTCTATCTTCACCATGGTAAGGAGAATAGACTCCTTTGTTTACTTATAAGAACTTAGAAGGAAAGGTAGCATTAGTTATAATGGTGGCATGGAATTACTTTGGAGCATTTTCCACCAAACAGTGTTTTCATACTGACATCCAAGTCATGAATGTATGGATGACATTGATGACTTGGATAATGCAGTAGAGAGTATGCTTAGAAAATCTGCAGATGACACCCTGCTGGGAGGGGTTACAAGCACTTTGGAGGACAGGATCAGAATTCAAAACAACCTTGACAAATTGGAGAGTGGATCTGAAATCTGAAATTCAATGTAGACAAGTTCAAAGTACTTTGCACGTACGAAGGAAAAAATCAAATGCACATCTACAAAATGGGGAATATCTGGAAAGGTGGTAGGACTGCTGAAAAGTATCAGGTGGTTATCGTGGATCACAAATTGAATAGGAGTCAATAGTATGATGCAGTCATGAAAAGGCTAATATTCTGGGGTGTATTAATAAGAGTTTCATTTGTAAAGACATCAGAGGTAATTGTCCCACTCCAGCTAGCACTGGAGGCTTCAGCTGAAATACTGGGTGACACGCTTTAGGAAAGATGTAGACAAATTGGAGAGATTCCAGATCAGAAGAAAGCAACAACAAAAAAAAAGATAAAAAGTTTAGAAAACCTGACCTCTTAGGAAAGGTAAAAGAACTGGGCATGTTTAGTCTTGAGAAAAGATGGTGGGAGGGGAGGGAACTGGCTACAGTGTTCAAATATGTTAAGGGCTATTATAAAGAGGGCAGTGAATTGTTCTCCATGTTCACTGAAGGTAGGCAAGACGTAATGGGCTTAAAACGGTAGTAAGGGAGATTTCGGCTAGATGTTAGGAAAACCTTTAACTATAAGGGTAGTTAAACTCTGGAATAATCTTCCAAGGGAGGTTGTGGAATCCCCATCATTGATGACTTTTTAAAGAACAGTTTGGATAAACACCTGTCAGGGATGGTCTAGGTTTACCTGGGCCTGCCTCAGAGTAGGGGACTGTCCTAGATGACCTCTCGAGGTCCCTTCCAGTCCTTTATTTCTGTGATTCTACAAAGCTGGAAATTGCAAAGGGGGACTGCTCATCAACTCACATCTCAGCTGTTCAAAAATGCACTCTCACACAGAGATCAAAGTGTAAATTACACTCCGTTTCCTAGCTTTGACAAAACACTAAGAAGCAATTGCCGTAGTCACATGATGATAAATGTAAGAAGCATGCAACAAAATACAGATCCCTCATATCTGTGCATTAAACCAAGGAAAGAAACAACGTGCAGCACATCTAGCATCAGCCAATTCCCTCTCATACCAGACAACAATAAATAAATGTCATTTTAAGAACAATCCTGTCTAAATGAGTCTTATTGCATGTCACTGCAATGGGGCCTTGGGAAAACCCTAGAAAGACTCCATCTCTGGCTAACATTTAATGGAAGTGACACAACTTTCCAGCAGGAGAATGTTGAAATCACATCCTGCTGGGAGATTTAGGAATTAAAATAAGCAAGAAAGACAAACAAAATGTAATGGGAATTCAGAACAAAACATCCAGGCTCTCAACAAACTACACCACATTAGTGGTAACGGTTTTCTGAGATTAACAGAGATGCATTATTTCCCACTAAATAGTTCAAAGGTTAAGAATCCAATGGCCAGCCTAGTCCCTGAAGAGGATTCTCAAGATCATCCCTTTTGCACAGAGGCCTGGCAGGGTTATACCCAGAGGAGATCAGGGCATTACTTCCACATATGGGAAGTATCAAAGGAAAGCTCCGAAGCAAAATTTGTTTTCTTGGTTAATCCAAAGTGATGTGGTTGTAACATTTGAAGAAAACTGGTATAAAAACAATTCAGGCACACTTAACCCTTTCTTAATATGGAAAGCCAATGATCTTTCTTCAGTCATACACACTAGGAAAGAGATCACCTGATGCCCAGAGTCAGAAGGCATAGTGCTTGAAGAGCATATATAACAAGGACAACCTGATACCTGTTCGCTTTTAAAGAGCTTAAGGCATAAATTATTTTTATAGTAAAGGTGATTTTATTTCAAAGACATGGTGCCCATATCCCAGTGCGGGGTAAGTGCAAACATAACAGCAAGCAGAGACTCGAAAATGCTTGCTCCACTGCATACATCTGGGAGCCAATGCTCTCTCGTGTGTGGCTAACCCATACATTTCCCACTGCTCTTGGTGCTGGTTCTGTCTATGCTTCTCATTTTGCGTTCGCAGTTTACCAGAGCACCATCCTGCTTGGCCTATGAAAATAATTTTGGGATATTCCATAAAGTCGGTTTGTCTTTATCGATGGATTGGAACTCAAGCCTTACACTTCCATGTGTGTGTTGGCAGGAGCCACTCCATAGCACTTTCCAACAGATTCAAAGGAGGTAGATATAACCTGCTCCCTAACATTTCACCAAAGTTGCTAATGAACTAGGGGAATTCATGCAAGCCCCCTGGTGAGAAAGCAGGCCTTTGAGTGCATGAAAGAGAATCTCACCCAACCATCACTTCAGTGGGGGCACAGAGATTGCACAGCATAGCTCCTCCTCCCTCAATGGCTCCTAGAGTAAAGATAAAAAAGGAGGAGATGGGAAAAATTGTTGTTACAGTGAGTTAGAATCTTGCAGCCACTGGCCCTCTCTTTGCCAGTGGCTCCATGATGGAGTTTGAACAGCTAGTATTGGGAGAGAATATGGAGCTCTGTTTCCTCTACCCTGCAACACTACTAGCCAAGGAAAGCCCATTCTGCAAGACTGCCACCAGGCAGGAGTAACCTATCCTCCCACTCGAGGTTCCCCAAGTCCCTCAATTAAGAGAGGTCACAAACAGACTATGCACCTCAGAAATCAAAGGGGATCCATTTTCCCTAACCAACCACCCAGCCCTCTACCAGAAAGGACCCAACTCCTGACCTGACCAACTAGCTCATAGCTAGAGGCTGATGGAAAAATCACCCACCATCAGTGTGGGTGCAAGGAGCAGCCCCAAGACAATGGAGGAACCTCCATAAGATGCTGTGAAAGGGGAAGGATTTATTTTGTGGTGGTTGTTAGTAGGGTTGGGGAGTAATGTACATAGAATGCCACGTGTCATTGATTAATGCAGACATTTCAAGGGAGCTGTTTCTTAAGACGCTGGCATCACAACATTAATTTGAATGGCCAAGAGGACTCAATACAATCTCCCCCCACACCTTTAAAACTAAAGCTGTTTGGTTCTTTTTTCTCTGGTCTTCTCTCTTTCACTCTGAGAGTCTCTTGCCCATCGTAGGGTTTTATACTGGCATACATCACCCTATTATCTGAGCGCCTTCCACATAAACTCACAGGACTAGCCAAGTGCCAGAGACTCAGTGATCTACATACACACATGCTGGGCTCTTCTGTCAACCTCACCTATTAGCAGGAGGTCTCTAATGCATCTCTGAGGTGGAACAGGTAAGCTCTTTAGCAGCACACAGGAACAAAAAATATTTCAGAACAGGAAGTGAATATTAGTATCTCCAACAGAAGTTACAGGGGAAATTTAGGTAGGGAGAATTTGACATGCAACTAGTAATCCACAAAAATATATGTTCAAATATTGTTAAAGCTCTAACAGAGGCAAATAAATATTTGCCAGGGTCCTTAACTTACCTCGTCGCACTTAGGTGCTGTAGCATGATAATACATCACTATCACGAGGCCAATACAATAGTGAGTTAAAGATGGACTAGCAGCTCTTTAGCTCAAGAGTTCCTTTCTTCTGTTTAATGTTTAATTCACAATTTTGAATAGTATAAAGATGTCTACATTGAGAGGTTTTTTATATCAAGCTTTTAACAACATATGGTGGTTTATTTTTGAAAAGGGAGAGGGAGGCCTACAAAAATATTATCTCTTTACCAGTCTGAACGGTGGCCCCACCACTACACAGTGCAGCTCCCTAAACAGGAACCATAAGCTTGGAAGAAAGTGTTTTTATCTTTTATAAACACATCTGGTATAGCTGACCTACATAATTATTAGCTCCCCACCAAGATCTGCAGTAATTAAATATCTCATAACACTTTTCACAGAAGTTGGGGTGTTATCCTTGATGACACAGGCAAATGTTCTGCCTTCTTAAATTCCTCTTGCAATTTCAAATAGATAATTATACTTCACTTCCTGTTATAAATGGTTATGAAGTGTTGCTGTATGCTGCTTAACAGCTGCTGCATTCATCCCACAGGTTACAGCATTTCTGTGTCTGGTGAAGTGATCTCAACATGTAGGATCCGATTTTCCAGAGCTTTTCACCTTGGATCATCATTTATGCATGTATACAGTAGATGTAAATCATTTCCCTTTTGATTTGGCAGCATTTTACACGCAGGTGGTGCAAGTGTAAATTACTATCGAAGGCACAAAGCAGTGATGAATCAGGCCCATATGGCGCAAGTGCTTAGAAGTCTTTCAGGAAGAAAAGGTGATCTAGAACAACATGAAAAAGTTATTTGCGTAATACCGTGGCAGATTTCAAAAGACTATCTTTTCAACAGAATTCCATTGTCTTCTGAGCTTGTGGAAATTCTTCTGAAACAACAGTCTTTTGATGGATGTTCAGATACTATGATAATGAGCTCTATGTAACTGCCAACACAGGTAGAAGATTAATCTTCCATATCACTGAAAGTCCTTAATGCATCTATTCAGCAATGTAATGTAGTCCCATTTGAGGCCTACAAGCAAAGATTTTGAGTTGAAGCTTTTAAATGACATTATGGAAGTGAGACAAGGTGGGTGAGGTACTGTCTTTTATTGGACCAACTTCTGTTGGGTGAGAGAGAAGCTTTCGAGCCACACAGAGCCCGAAAGAAAGTTGTGTGGCTCGAAAGCTTGTCTCTCTCACCCAACCGAAGTTGGTTAATGAAACAAAGATAAAAAGATATTACCTCATCTACCTTGTCTCTCTAATATCCTGGGACCCACATGGTTACAACCACACTGCATACAATTCTGGGAGTACTGGCTGTCTACACTAAGGCAATTTCCCCAAATATTCTAACTGGTTTAAAAACCTGGTTCAGCTCAAACAGATTTAAAACGGTTTGAGGCATAATATAGACCACTTTTTGGTGACTTGAGCCATAAAAGTGGAAAAGTTCAATAATTTCAAAAAACAGCTCTAGCAGGAGTGGCGAATGAATATCTAGGACAGCGGAAATCCCGTTCTATAAATTTGCAAAATTATACATTTTTAGCTAAGAGGATAAACTTTTTAGCTAAGAGGATAAACTATCAAATTTCCCTTAATAAATAGGTAGCCAGTTTATTTACCAATGTTAACACTATAAAAGAATATATTTTCTATGATTGAATAGAATTCAATTAATTAATAAATAAAACTCTAGCATTGTTGTGCCACTCTGTGTATGTCAACATTAAACAGTGAAATGTTTTCTATGATTCGGACCACAACTAGTTAACTGTAGAGGCTAATTTCTAACTAACTCTACAAGCTGACTTTTTTCAATCAGCATTGTAATTGGCACATCTGCAGACAGGAAATCCTCAACACTACTAAGTTTCCCAGTCTATTATCTGAGACACCTGGTGTGGGTGTGTTGATACAGAGAAAATACAATTAATCATACCCCAACTGCCCATCAATTAACCAGCTTTAACTGTTAATGTGTTTGATTCTTAAAGGGTGGAGAGAAAAAGTGAACGCTGAGGAAACTTCAGTTGTTAGTTTCCAGAATATAAAACAAATTTAGTTATTCTAACGTTGCTTTCTAATACTTAGCTTTACTTTGAATCAAAGCAGTGAACTGGATTTACATTTCAACTGACCTGCAGTAGTATATTAGTCAGCTTTAGAGATTATGGTTAAGGTTAAAGACAGGTTTCTTTTATCAGCTCAATTTTAAAACAGCTCCCACTTCCAACTTTGCCAAATGTAATTCAATCCACCAGAAACTCACAGGTGTGACTATACACCAGGGTAGAATTTTACTGGAAAGTCTGAAGCCAATCAGATAAGATGTTTGGGAAACATACAGGTGTGAAAAATGAAATGATCTCAGTTCTTGAACATTTTTCTAAAGGTTTCAGGCTTGTCACAACTCTAAAACAGCATGAGCTTTTTGGTCTGCGCAAATACTTGTACCTTTGTTCAGTTATGGGAGAAGGGAATTAGTTATTAAAATAGCTTTTAATGGACCTTAAAGAACCCCATTACTCTCAGATGGAGAGCCACAATAGTGGCGCAACAAAGCAAAAGTTGATCAGGATTTATAACCTACATCCCTCTCTCTGCGTTATAGGAATACAAAAAAGTTAGTTTAACTCAGAAGAAAAGACAACAAGGATGGCACCTGTGGTTTATCGGACAGTCCACTGAGTGCTGTAAGGACATCCAGTTCCTATCAATGACCCACTTAGTAAGCTTAGGCAAATCACAATCTCTTTGGTTCTGATGAAGTGGGTTCTAGCCCATGAAAGCTTATGCCCAAATAAATGTTAGTCTCTAAGGTTCCACAAGGACTCCTTGTTGTTTTTGCTGATACAGACTAACACGGCTACCGCTCTGAAACCAACCATTATAATGCAATATCAAGAGAGGAAAGAGTATCATAGAAGTATTATAATTAGAATAATAATGAAATCATGGTAAAACAGATTTTTTTTTCCCACTGTCAGAGTTCTTGAGCAAATCTTATCTGGTCTGTTAAATGCAATCTGTTAGCCAGATTTCTCCCCGCTTCAGCTGATATATCCTGCCATAGATATGCATGGAGCTTTACAAAAATCGAAGACAATAGATCCCATACTCCAAAAAGAGTACAATCTAAATAAGGGACCACAGCAAGTGAAGGCAAATTGATAATGATAGTGATGGCAGAGTCATGGGAAGTGAGGCAGAAAAAATGTTTTCCATTCCATGTACTGGAAGCCTTATATTATACATTACTCAATACTTTGGACTCTACATGAATATGCTTGGTATTTTCTATAACATTTGATGCAACTGAAGTGGAAAACCTGTTTCATTTCATTCGTGATTATAAAGTTTTTGGTGACTAGTTTAATGGCTTGGAGGCTGCCATGCATTTCTGTATATAGGACTGATTCAGGAGTCGGCTCTCACGCCTCAGGCGAGCGCAGTTTAGGTGAGTGGAGGACAAACAGTTGAGCTCTTCACTGGGAGAGTCCGAGATACACGAATACCTCCAGCTACCAGATTTCCTGTGAGATGTTGGGGCTCTTAGAGAAGGCTGCTTCTCTCTCTCTCCTAACTGGATGCTGAGCACTGCAGTGGAGGACATGGAGTTTAGAGGCAGCTAGCAGAAACAGCAGCCCCCTTGCACATCAGAATAAAAGGAACTTTTGGACTGTAACTGAACAAGTCAAGCCTAGGAGAGTGAGAATCAATGGTCAGGTGCTAAGTCCTGTAGAGGGGCAGGCTGTTTGACACCACACAACACCAGGGGTGAGGGATTTCATTTCAAGAGTGGAAAGCATTTTTAAGAAGCAGTTATTTTTAAATGATCTAATTTACCTACTGCCCACATCACTGTGTCAAAGTCATCCATTTCTTCTTGGCCTGAGTCAGCATGTTTCCAGGTAACTTGCAGTTTGCCACTCTTCAACTTTTCAACTTTACTTGGGGTGCATTTCTTTAAAAATCTTGTACCACACGATTCCATGTAATCGGTTACTAAGAAGGACATTTGCTGTGAAGTAAAAAAACCTAAACATTTTTTTTTATTTAAAAACAAGCAACTTTTAAGTCTTCTCAAAAATCCACAACTCATTCGTGCTCATTAAAACCTAGTGAATACATCAACCACGTCAAGCATACTTTGTTATTTCAAACCTATGCAACCTTGCAGCTTCCTAAAAAAACCTGATCATTTTGATTTAAACAGCTGTCCCCTGAGGACCTCTCTCTTTGTTTTGGCTGGCCTTGCCTTAGAATATACCACCTCTAGCCTCATTCAAATTGCATAGGAAATAGAGAATGTAAAATATCAGCGTGTAAAAATACAATTACAATTTTTTTTCTACCATTAACAGAAAACCTAATGTTCATGCCTTGGGATTTCTCATGCTGTGCCAGAGAAATCCAGTGAACCTGACAGAACTTGGGGATTTCTCACATAACAGACAAACTGAGGTCCTGACAAACTACAGTGGCTGGATAAAGATTCACTATAATTTTAAGAATCAGTATATTTACACCCACTGCAAGTCACGTCTTACAACACAGGTCACACTTTGGCCTTAATTTTTAATTGTCCTGTTTTGCCAGATCTCACTGGTTTCACAGACACATTCTGACCACAGCCCAAACACTGGGCTGATCAGGAAGGTAAGTCTTTATATTTATCCATGGCAAGAGCTGGTTTTTCAACAAAGCATTGCATCAAATATTCCATAATCAATTAGCGATGTGGTACGCTGTGGTATAATTCCTTGTATATAATCAGCTTGGGGGCCTTGCTACATAATTTAACTCCAATGTGCTACATGCTGCAAGGGGCCTTAATAGTCACCAAGGGGACTGAAAGGGCTGGAATGCATGATCATTTTGCTATTAATCGAGGACCATCTCAAATAAGATGACAAAAATGCTAGAAAATTCCTTTTAATTTCAGTTTTGCCTTTTGATGTTTACATACCTGTGTTTTTTCATTACCCGCTACAGATCTTTTGATGCATCTTTGGCCCAGTATATTACCAGTTAGGTGGTAGACATGTCATCATCCTTACTGACATGAGTGTACACATACCAGTATGTGTCTTTTATATACAGGGGATGATTCCCAAACTCCAGTCTTGTTTATTATCTGTACCCTCTATTTTGTTTTGTAGGGCATCTATGACTACTATATCTCTTTAATAAAGCTGCTCTTAGACAGCATTGCTTCTGCAGAAGGTGACTAACATTATCCTACATACACCACTCCCCTCTGGGCAGGCAGCGAGGAAAAAACAAATGTCTCAAACTGGAGAACCACAGATGTGTGAGTGGACTGAATTATGATGCTGCTTACTTTCAGATAAAGAACAGTGTGTATGACAGCTCTGATGTCCTATTTACAAGCAACTATTTAAAATAGTCAGACTGGGATTTAAAAACTGTTCAGTGTTGTGTAGACAGCCAACATCATCTACCGCACTGAGCATGGCCAGTAAGTCCCAAGATGCAATCTTTATTCCATCAACAGACATATTGCATAGCCTTGTGATAGCCACTTAGCCTCTGTGTGTCAGCTTCTCCATCTATAAAAAGGGACTAAGTTATACTTACCTGCCTCTCAGAATGTTAAGCGGCTTCAAGTGTGTAGGTCACTTTTAAAAATGTAAAGCAAGGAGTGCTAGCTTGGTTGTTTTCCACATCATTTGATATATATCAAAAAGTTATAAAGAATCATTTAATTCAACTTAACATCGTCAGAATTTCAGGTTTACTGGTAGTCTGAAAATGGGTGACCTTTACATAACCCAACTAGCACAGAGCTTCCTGTGGCCACTACACCTATCATACGTCTCTGCAATAAACGTGAATCATTAAGGTATCCTGAAAAGCTTTACTACAAAAGGAAATGGTGGTTTTTCAGGAGACACCTTTGATAAATGCGTTTGAATCAACGCCACATCGCTGGCAAGCAGTGAACTGTCCCACTGACAGGTTTATTCAAAGATGTCATTGCTCTTGATTGTAGTGAGTCAGGTTGTACTTTATCATATGAGTTGTTTATTACTTATAAACAAGGATATTATCACAAAACCCCCCACACAGAAGAAATGCTCACTCTTGGCTTATATGTTAACATTTTATTTTCAAGCTAAGTTGTGGCTGGCAATACAGTAAAGAAAATGCCAATGTTATTTCTCTTCTGAAACCTGGTATATCAATATTACTTCATCAGTCTCTATCAGGCTCAACCTAGTTACAGTCTGACTACACCTATCTCCAGACCTGTTTTGACTCCACTCTTACTCGTGTTTAAACTATTATCCCGTGTGGTGTTTCTATCCACATAAAACAAAGTTCCACAGGGAAAGGATATTCTCTGTTTTGTAAAGGGCTCACACATTCATGGCACTCTATGAATACCCTAAGATTTTATGGATTTACAGGTGTAGACCTCATAGCAAGATGAGAATAAACCACAGAATATTAGCAGGTTTAGGCTATATTTTGTGCCTTGTTTCAAATTCTTGAGATGTAGCCATATTTTAAAATCATCTGCCCCATCCCATTTCCACAGAAATATGGAAAATATTATTTTTAAAAAGTTTATACTTATCAAACAAACCATAATATTTAACATGCAACGATTATGCACATCTACTATATACAACTGTTTACAAAAATCCAACTAATTACAGTGGGAATGACAGCTATAGCTAGTGTTGCATATTGGTTTCAATTCTAAGCCTCTGTTTTCAGATGATTAACTTTCCAAAGGCTTCACCCTTCCAGCTGCAATTTTTTAGGCTTGTTATCTGAATGAGAGAGAATTACTTGGAAAGTCTAAGCAAGACTGGTTCAGCCAGTACAAGAGTGGAAATTAAGCTAATTTTGGAGAGAGGGTCTTTGATGCTTTGAGCCATGGGACAACCAGAGCAAATCAAATTGGTCACTTTCCTCTTGCTTGAATTAAGCAGAAGAAAAAAAGAAGTACGGTCGAGTGAGCTGACTACAAGACTGAGTCAGGAACAACCAAGCTCTAATGTCAGTTCTGATCCAATTCCCTTTGTAGCCTTGGGCAAGTCACTAGGCCTCCCCTCCACACGTGCCCTTTTGTAAAACTGAGTTAAAATTTATAACACACCTACAAGGTAATATTTTGTGAAGGAAAGTGCTGCTATTTATAGAGAAAACAAAAACACCGCACACATCTCAAGAGATTGAAGCTATACTGATGGTTACCTGATCAAACCCTCGAAGTGGGATACTTCTAACCATGACCGTGGTATCCTGTCCAATGCCTGTGAGAAAACCGGCACACTCCAGGGACACATCTTTTGAATAATCAATTAAAGGAATATAGATTACATGATTTCAGATGAAAAACAACCAAAACAAGGATATTGCCACAACGAGACTTGGATTATTCTAATCAATGAAATATCCATGGCAATGATGTTGCTGTTGTATAAAAGAAAGAATAAAAGCAAACTAGTGTTCATATTACAGGAAACTCCATAAATATATGTTTGCAAGACCCTAAGAATGCACCATCATCTGATCTGAATTCTTGTGACTGTACTGCTCAAAATGCAATTAATGTAGTTTAATTGCTGATGCAGGTAAACAGTTTAAGAGTGGGGGAATTTAGACAATTGAGCCTTCACAGAAAAGACAAAATATGCCAATCGTAATCATAAATCGTTACAGCTTTTACAAAGGATACAGCTGGCTCCAACCACCAACCTGTTACGGAAAAAAATATAGCAGTGGAATGAGCTTGTGCATATTTTCACACAATTGATACAAAATTATTTTCTGGTGTGTAGTATGATTATAAGATTACAGGTTTGAGCTGTACATTTGACATTGTTAGATGGAAACAGTAAGAGTGTGGTTTTCAAATTCCAACATAAAGACAAACACACTAAAAAGTGTCAGATTTCATTCTGAACCTATTTTAGTAATGAAAAAAATAGATAGGTTTATAAAAAATGGAGTTGTTTTTATCTTGTGAAATAAAAGATCTAAAACACGTTCTGAAAAACAAAACAGATAAAAGCACACACATGCAAAGTGGGAGTAACGAGGGGTTAAAATGAATCATGACTAAACTCATTTATTGGGTTGCAAATTGCAGGTGAAAGCTGGCTGCTTGGAGCAAAACTGTTTTTTGCTTATGTTCCAACATAGATGTTGATGTTAAGTTAGACTGTAAGCTTTCGGGACAGGGACCATCACTTACTCTGTATTTGTACATAGTGCAGTGGGGTCCTGATCCATATTGGGGACTCTAGGTGCTATCACAATACAATTAATAAATAGACACACAAAATGGGATTGCAACAAAAGTAGAGGATCTGACACTCTTCTAGGCACGGATTTTGTAGACCTCTATCATATCCCCTTTTAGTAGTCTCTTTTCTAAGCTAAACAGCCCCAGTCTTTTTAATCTTTCCTCATACGGTAGTTGTTCCATATCCCTAATCATTTTTGTTGCCCTTCTCTGTACTTTTTCCAATTCTAGTATACCTTTTTTGAGATGGGGTGATGAGAACTGTCTGCAGTATTCAAAGTGTGGCCGTACCATGGATTTAGATAGGGCATTATGATATCTGCTGTCTTATGAACTATCATTTTCCTATTGGTTCCTACCATTCTGTTAGCTTTTTGACTGCCACTGCATGCTGAGCAAATGTTTTCAGAGAACTATCCAAAATTACTCCAAGAGCTCTTTCTTAACAGTTTATTTAGACCCCAGCATTACGTATGTTTTTCAATGTGCATTACCCTGAACTTATCAACATTCAATTTCAGCTGCCCTTTTGTTGCCTGGTCAGACAGTTTTGAGAGATCCCTTTGTAACTCTTTGCAGTTGACTTTGAACATAACTATCTTGAGTAATTTTATACTGTCTGCATTCTTTGCCACCTCACTGTTTACCTCTTTTCCCAGATTCTTTAAAACACATTCTTGAGGTTGGGGGAGAGAGGAGGGAGGGCTAGCTCAGTGGTTTGAGCATTGGCCTGCTAAACCTAGGGTTGTGAGTTAAATCCGTGAGGGGGGGGTCGTCTGGGGCAAAAATCAGTACTTGGTCCTGCTAGTGAAGGCAGGGGGCTGGACTCAATGACCTTTCGAGGGCCCTTCCAGTTCTAGGAGATAGGTATATCTCCAATTATATTATAGAAGATGCTGAACAGCACTGGTCCCAGTACAGCTACTTGGGGGACCCTGCTATTTACCTCTTTCCACTATAAAAACTGACTATTTATTCCTACCCTTTGTTTACTCTCTCTTAACCAATTACTGGATCCAGCAGAGAACCTTTCCTCACCTACTTTGCTTAAGAACCTTTGGTGAGGGATCTTGTCAAAGGCTTTCTGAAAGCCAATGGATTACCATCGTCCACATTTGTGGACACCCTCAAAGAATTATAAGAGACAGGTGAGGCACAATTTTCCTTCACAAAATCCATGTTGACTCTTCCCCAACAAATCATGTTCAGCTATGTGTTTGATAATTCTGTTCTTTACTATAGTTTCCACCCATTTGCCTGATACTGATGTTAGCCTTACTGGCCTGTTATTGGCCTGTTACTGGCCTGTTATAAAAATCAGTGTTACATTAGCCATCCTCCAGTCATTTGGTATAGAGGGTGATTTAGGTGGTTACATACCTCAGTTAATGTTCTGCAATTTCATATTTGAGTTCCTTCAGAATTCTTGGGTGAATATTATCTGGTCCTGGAGAGTTATTACTGTTCAATTTATCTATTTGTTCCAAAATCTCCTCTACTGACATCTCAATCTAGGACAGTTTCTCAGATTTGTCACCTAAAAGAATGGCTCAGGTGTGGGACTCTCCCACATATCATCTACAGTAAAGACCGATGTAAAGAATTCATTTAGCTCCTCCGTAATGACCTCGTCTTACTTGAGTGCTCCATTAGCAGCTCGATTGTCCAGTGGCCCGGACGATTGTTTGGCAGGCTTCCTGCTTGTGATGTACTTACTTTTTTTCCCCCCCGTTTGTGTGTCTTTTGCTAGTTGCTCTTCAACTTCATTCTTGGCCTGACTTACTAAACTTTTACACTTGACTTGCCAGAGTTTTTATTCCTTTTTATTTCCCTCAGCTTTGACTTCCAATTTTTAAAAAATGTCTGTTTGCCTTTAACTGCCTCTTTTACTCTGTTGTTTAACCACAGTGGCATTTTTTTGGTCCTCTTACTTTTTTTTTTTTTAATTTGGGGTATACATATAGTTTGAGCCTCTATTATGTTGTTTTTAAAAAGTTTCCATGAAGTTTGCAGGCATTTCACTCTTGTGACCATCCCTTTTAATTTCTGTTTAACTAGCCTTCTCATTTTTGTGTAGTTCCCCTTTTTGAAATTAAATGCTACTGTGGTGCATGTCTCTGGTATTTTCCCCCCTGCAAGGATGGTCTAACACACAGAGGTCTATACAATCATGAATGGTGTGGAGAACATGAATAAGGAAGTATTGTTTACCCCTTCACATAACACAAGAACCAGGGGTCACCCAATTAAATTAATAGGCACCAGGTTTAATACAAACATAAGGAAGTACTTCTTCACATAATGCACAGTCAACCTTTGGAACTTGTTTCCAGGGGATGATGTTAAGGCCAAAATTATAACCGGATTCAAAAAAGAAACAGATAAGTTCATGGAAGATAGATCCAGCAAAGGCTATTAGCCAAGATGGCCAGGGATGCATCCACACTCTAGGTATCCCTGTTTTTGCAAATGCCTGTAACAGCACCTCATTCAGTGCAGCCCTAATCCTGACAGAGAGATACTAGCAACAGAGGAGCTGTGTCAAGGACACAGATTCCTTGCTCCATTGACAATGTTCAATGGGGAACATTTGGTACTGTACTTCGAACCCAGAATTCACAAATGCGGCCGGAAGAGCACTAGGGTTTTCCATCTTCAGGGAAGATTCCCACCACCAATTTAGAGGTTAATAGTCCCCAGCCTAGAACAGCTATTTCATGCCTCACAGCAACCACAGACTGAAAAAAAGAAAAGAAAATCTTGTCTGTTTGACAAGCATGCTAAATCCTTTACTTAGAACTCAGTATTTCATCCTCCTTCAATGAAGAAGGTACTGTTTAAGGATTGTTTGTAGAGCACATATCTCTGAAAGAAGTCACTCTGCTACCTGTGATGTCCCTGGTCTTGAACCCTACCCTGGGAGTCCCTGGCCTCCACCCAATGGCTACTGAAACTAGGTGGGCTAGGACTAGAACTATCACCCCAGCCAGGCCCCCATCCACAGAAGCTCTGATTGGAGGATCGCCCACTCCACCAATTGGTCTAGCTACACTCTCTAAGCCAGGAGGAGGAGCAGGAAGTTTGTCCGAGCACTAAGATAGTTTCCTGTTATGGCTGCACTGGACCTTGCACCCAGTCTCATTCCTGCTCTGCTCCTGACTCCTCCCTTACCTGCACCTTAGCTCCTGTTCTGACCTTGCTTCTGCTCCATTCTTGATCATTGCCTTCTCCTCCCCTCCACTCATCAGTGACCAGTCCCGGCTCTGACCCCAGCCTCTGCCTTCTGATCCTGATCCTTAGCTCTGGCATTTGGCATCTGACCTCAGCTTCGATTCCTGATTCTGACTCTGGCTTATCCCCTGGCTGTAATAACTGGCAGTTGACTCTGATGCAGATCCATGCCTTCATTCCCCACCTGGACTGCTGTTCTGCCCACTAGACCTGACTCCTGCTCTAACTACTAGGCGAGACTGCTACATCCTGGTCCATAAGAGCACCTTGACAGTAGAAAACTGATAAATAGTGTAACTGTATTTGGATTTAAGAAATAAAGTAACATAAATCCTCTCAAATAAAATTGAAAAAACCCTGCTCAACATCAGTCAAATATTGTACAGTAAATGACAAATCCTAGACAGGGAAAATTTAGTTGTGGGTGGCCTAGTGAAATTAGCTCTTTGGGGTTTTTTTTGGAAGAGGCAAGGTGATGCTAGAATGGATAATTCTAATGACAGAGCTAATCCCTACAAGTACTAATAATATAATTACATTTTTAAAAAATGGCTACTCTAAGAATAACTTTCTGGGTGCCCTGCAGAAGCAACCAACTCATGTTCACCAACATCATGAGAGCTGGGTGACAGGAATGTGCCTGGAGTTATCATCTGAAGCAACGCTGATAAATCTTGTGAAGACAGTTGAAGCTTGCAACTGTCCAGTTAATGTAAAGTATTACTTAACTTCTATAATAGATGGGCTCAGGGGATCAGACCAAGATTTGGTTAACTAAAAAAATCTGAAAAGGATTGACTATCCAGTCCAGGAGACTTGCAAAGTATTAGGCTTCTTTTAGTCTCCCATGTAGTACATTAATAAGCACTTCTGCACCCCTAGCAACAAGCTTAATAAACTGTCGATGAGAAAATGACTGACACTCTTAAATCTCCCTTGAAAACCTGCATTAGTTACAGAATCTGGAATTTAAAATTCAGGCCATTATTCTAACACAAACAAAAAATGTAGAATAGCAGAAGTCATACCAGGGGCAAGGGGTTACCTTAATTTGAATGCTAAGAACCTATTTCCATGCAAAATGCAGACAGGACAAAAAGGCAGCACTGACTGAGCTTATAAATATTATTCAAAAGCTCTTTAAGGAGCTCATGTTTATTGAATTAGTGATTTTTATTTTTAAGAAAACAGTTAATATAATATAACTGTATTGTACCACTGATTCTATAGGAGCTATTAGCTCTTTTTTATTGTTTAGCTATTGTTAAAATTTTAGATTTATATATATTTTGGCTTTTACCACATTATTTTTAGGTAACACTCAAATATGTAGTCTGTCTGTCTCTGAAGACTATATATCAGGATTTTCTGGCTTTAGCTTATTACAAAGAGTTTGGATAATCATGGATTTACGCACACTGCCATCTATTAAACCACATCCCTTTTAGAACCTGGGAGTGAAATCTGGTACTATACTCTGTTGTTGTTTTTATACTCTTAAATCCCATTGTTTGGCAATAAATTCAACCAACTCCTATAATTTAACAAAAACTATATTTAAAGCATGAAAGTTCACTAATTAAGGAAATTCCCCATTAAGGATCAAAATACCTAGATAGGTATTATATGGGATTCAATAAGGAGGCATTCAGGTAGTCCCCATTTTTTACATTGATCTTTGGCTGTACATCCAGGCTTTTAAAAGAAATTTAATGGTATCTGAAGCAGGGGTCAGAGGTATTTTTAACATCTGGTTTGGCTTTTTTAACACCCACCCACCTTTTCTTCTTTCTGTTTCTAGAAAGGTAAGGCTTTTAGAACGTAAGGAGCAATGCCACCACAGAGATGGCAGAAGGAGGCAACAGCTGCCTAATCCATTGAATAGAGGTATTCTTCCACCAGTGGTTTTCCTCAATTAACTCTAAAGCTTCAAGTGCCAACAGAATGCTCCCTTGCTGCAAACTGTACAGACGCAACATTTAAAGAGACGGGATCATAAGAGGGCCAATACATTTCCCAGATCAACCTGCAATAAAAACATCTGTATTGTTTTTTTCTTTTGTGTTTTGCCTAACTGTTGGTTTAAGCAGAATTTCCCAGGATGGTGCTTGATGCAGCACATTTGACATGGACATAAGATATTGTATTTCGCCTTAATAGTAAAGATACGTGTAATATAAAATGCTAGATGTAGATATACATTTTTGCATAAAAAGGTATAACTGGTTTTAAAATACTTTGAAAACTGGCAGAGCCATTAGCCCTCATGAAAACGTACTGGTTTGAACGTTTCAAAACACTAATACAAGAAACCCTTTAAAAAATAAAAAAACCCGAATACACATTGCCATTAAAAACAATTAAACTTTAGTGAGACCATGTGGTCCAGTGGAGAGGGCATCAAAGTGAGGGTCAAGGAATCTGGGGCTCTGCCACTGACTTGCTACATGGCCCTGGGCAAGTCCCATCCCTATTCTCTGAGGCCATGAGGGAAACTCAGGTTTGATAGGTGCAACTCCCTCCACTTCAGGGTTTTTATTATGGCATGAGCAAGGGGGATGCAGAACTGGCAAGGGAAAGTACGTCTGATGACGCCCAGGAGCCACATCTCAGGCTAATTAAAGGGCACTATCACCTGGCGAGTGGAGCTAGAGCACAAGGTGTGCGAGAAAGATGGAAGCTCCGAAATGGTCCTGAAGAACATCTACCTAATCCCCACTACAATTTAAACAGCAGTAAGAGGTTGGGGGAACAGGTGGCGCTAAAAGGGAAACTCAAAGTGGTTCATGTCAAAGTTCAGTAAATAATTTATCACTCTCAGAGATAAATTTGCCCAATGCTAGGGCACCTGGATTTATCTCTGAATGGAAGGTGCACCTTCCTCCTCTAGCACACAATGGGCCAACATTGCCTACAGCAATTGCAAACGCTGAAAAACACAACACAGTCTCTATAAGGAAATATTCACAAGGAGTAGAACAAGGACTTGCGCATACATTTGCTCCCTTCTTTTATTAGATGAGAAGTAGATGCAAGTCAGTGGCCATATATAACATCAGCAGTTAATCTGATTTACAGCCCCTCCTACAAACCAACAGGCTCCTTGACATCTTCAGCGTCAAAAAGGCAGGATTAAAAGCCAGAACACAGCCCCTTCACACCTGCCAAGTCTCTCTCATTTGGAGGAAGACTCCTTCAGGTTGGATTGATTTTATGGCAGTCTTTCAGTTCTCACTATTGGTGTGAAGGATTTTATTGTGTGTATATATCAGGGGATTTTTAAGACTCTTAGGTTGGTTGGTTGCTGGTCTGGTCTGGTCGTTTTTAAGTCTCCCTTAGAAAAATAATTGAAGATTGACAGCCCTGTAATTTATATGTTGCTAAATACAAGAGATATGTAAAAATAGCAGAATAATTAGAACCCAGATCAGAATGCAAACAAAAGGCGTTAAACTGAACCTTGGGAATATTTATAAGGGAAATAAATTGGACAGAAAAAACCCTTCTGAATGTGAACAGCTCCCTCCTTCATCAGTTTCACCACAGGCTGATAAAGTACAGAAATGCTACTGTAGCCCCTCAAGGCTTATTTTGACTAAAGCTTAGGAATGCAACATATAAACACTAGACTCCCACATTACACTGTTACAACTTGCATTAACAGCGACTGGACAAAAGCCACATTTTCATAGAAACATCTTACAGGGATAAATCTTGTGTTTAGTTTTTTAAAAAAAAACAATTTCCTCACATAAATCATGCTCTCCCAATTCAAGAGGTGACTGATATACTGCAAACAACTGCAGATTTAGTTTCCTTTTAAACTGTACTGAAGGGTTCTGTTTATCTGTTGATGTTTAACTGAAGACACACTGCATTTCTTTATTCAAAGTAGCCAGAACTGTGAATGGCACCTACATTTTGTTTCAAAATAGCAATTTCAGGTTTCTCAGGTGATAGAGATCTATTTAGTTCCTGAAATCAGCTCACTAGAGAAAGTTAAAAATATAAACATCTTTATTTGACTAGAGCACTGGCAATCACTTACTTCCTATCGTTATTTGTACTGTGGAGTCCCAGGCACAAATCAAGACCCCACTGTGCCAGATGCTATACAAACAGAGAATAAAAAGACAGTGCCTGGCCCAAAGAGCTTACAATTTAGTAGAGCAGAAACCTCTGCTACTAGTTATTTCACCTACACACAGAACTTCACCATAAAGCGTTTACTGTAACTGCCACATTGTTGTGCATTGAAATTTTGGGGTTTTCTTTATGAACACATTTTTATTATTTTCACTAATTAGTTTGCAATGTATAGATGAGCTTTGTCTAACTTCATTTTGTATTAAGTTACATATATCAAACTAGTATTTCTAGTCTGAAGTAGCCAAAAAGAGCAGATTAAGAGAATGATAAACATGACGACATCACATTCTATGTTCTTTGATTTGCTGTCAAAGTAGCAGTACCAGTTAAGAGTAAACACTAGCAAAAAGAAACTGGACTGTGTTTCACCAACTTATTTCAAACATACACAAAAGAGTCACAGCAAAGAATAACAATACGGTATTAAATTCTAAGCACTTGCTGCCCTCTTGTGGCTTCTCTTTATACCTGCTATAATTAAAAAAAAAAAAAAGCTACACTGCTACCTCGATATAACGCCACCCGATATAACAGGAATTTGGATATAACGCGGTAAAGTAGTGCTCTGGGGGAGGGGGAAGAGGGGGCAAGGCTGCACACTCCGGTGGATCAAAGCAAGTTCAATATAACACTGTTTCACCTATAACACAGTAAGATTTTTTGGCTCCCAAGGACAGCATTATATTGAGGTAGAGGTGTATCTTCATCTAGGACAGGGGTAGGCAACCTATGGCATGCGTGCCGAAGGCGGTACACGAGGGGATTTTCAGTGGCAATCACACTGCCTGGGTCCTGACCACTGGTCCAGGGGGCTCTGCATTTTAATTTAATTTTAAATGAAGCTTCTTAAACATTTTAAAAACCTTATTTACTTTACATACAACAATAGTTAAGTTATATATTATAGACTTATAGAAAGAGACCTTCTAAAAATGTTAGAATGTATTATTGGCTTGCGAAACCTTAAATTAGAGTGAATATATGAAGACCTGGCACACCCCTTCTGAAAGGTTGCCGAGGGATAGCTCAGTGGTTTGAGCATTGGCCTGCTAAACCCAGGGTTGAGAGTTCAATCCTTGAGGGGGCCATGTAGGGATCTGGGGCAAAAATCTATCTGGGGATCTATCCTGCTTTGAGCAGGGGGTTGGACTAGATAACCTCCTGAAGTCCCTTCCAACCCTGATATTCTGTGAAATAGAATTCTAAAGACCCCAATCTATGATGCTGAAAATTCAATTTGCTTTTCAAAGGTGTTTCTTGTGCAAAACATTCCTGTGGTAGGCACAGAAATAAAGCCACAAAATACCTTTACAAAAATAGGTATAGCAGTATTCAGGAAAAAAAATTCAGAGGTGAAACAGAATGATAGTAAAAGCAGTAATTTCGACCATTATTTTGCCTTATTGGAGCAAGGTAAGAATGCAAGGAACAGCGTATATTAAAGTCTTACGTTTTTCCAGGAGATTCTTTCAACCAGAATATATCATCACTTGTAATTCCATATTCCAATGCACCTGCAATCTATGAATAAAATGTATAGATAATTTTGGAGCTGACAGAACACATTAAAGAAATAAATCAAAATTGAACTTGAGCATTAAAAGACACTATACTGTTTCCATTAGCTCAATTTCTGATTTTCTGCAAAATAAAACCCACAAAGCTAAAGAACTACTTAGAGGTGCTAATAAAAATTTTAGAATTTTACTACATTTGTACATGCCCAGTGGTTTAAAAAGAACCCAATAGACCCATCATATACTGAACATCCCTAAAATTCCCATTGCTTCTGTGTGGAATCAACCCTATGTTTTCCATTGCGTGCGGTAATTTTTTAGAATGTTTAGGCTCCGATCTATAATATTGGTCACTCACAGAATTGCCAATGTTATCTATAGAAAGGTAGCTGCAGTCAGCTCTTGTACTTTCCTACATTTACTAGTGGAACAGTGGTTAACATAGATTGAAACAGAAGGGGGAACTCTCATCACAGCAGCCAAGAAGTGGAGTGCGTGCTGCTTACCCAAACCAAGCACAAGAGGGGACGTTTTCTTCTTCTTTTGTCAAAGGAGTGGGAGCTGTGGTGTGCCTCTCCCCCCATTTACTTTAACACATGTGCAGGGAAAACCGCTGAATGCTTCAAAGAGTAATATTGAAGAATAATTTATCTAAGGCAATCAGCAAGTTTTTAGGTGTGATCCAGAAGCTGAAGTTCTATCCAAATCAGGACTGTGAAGCCGGGACTCTGAATTTTTCTGTTCTAGTCTATGTAGGTTTTTATACCATGCTCAACAACACAGTATGAGTACCTTCCTGTAGTGCATTAAGCCACATGACTATACACCTGTCAAGTGTTTGTTCTCTCATCCTCTCCCCAGAGGAAGAAGCATGTGCAATGGAGTTTATGGTTTTGGTAATGTGGTGCTTTTTTTGTTTTTAAATATAAATATATTGATTGCTCTGTGTTTATGTTAGAGAAGACAAGGTTGAAGAAACGTGCCCTGCACTTGGAGCAGAAGGTGGTGAGGTCTGTGATTGCCCTAGTTCCTGGGGGAGTTCATATCACAGTCTTGGACCACCCCTGGAGAGAGTTCTGTCTCCCACACAGACAAGCTTTACTGGTTTTGTGGAGAGTCCCATTGTGCCAGAGGAGCATAGTTGCTGATCACAGTCATCATCCTTAAGCTTTAGATGATCTTTTACATATCCTGGACCCAAGCCATGGAGTACTTTGAAGATAAGGACTGAGACTTTAACTTGATTCAAAATTCTATGGAACGCTAGCGTAGAGAGTGAAGGACAGATCTGATGTGTTCATGGCAGGACACACACTAGAGTGTACTGCACTAGTTGGAGTTTCCAAAGTGCTGAAGGTTTTCATACTCCGGTATATCACCTTGCAGTTATCCAGCTGACAGGTGAAGAAGGCATGAATAACTCAGGCCAGGTCTTTGTCTGCCAGGATGGGATGGGAGTTTCGTAGCCAAGTGGAGATGGTAGAAAGCATTACTTGTAGATGCTGCTATGTGATAGCTCAGCATCAGCAAGGAATCCAAGAGTATTCTTAGACTACAAACTGAACTGCCCAATTAGGGGGTGTGCATCTTCAACCAACAGAGACTGCACCTTGTCTGTAAGCTCTTCAAAATACTTTTCTCTGTCCACAAGCATCGCCTCTGCCTTGCTTCAGCCAACTGTTCTTCATCCAAGAGCTGATCTCATTCAAGCACTGGGCCATCGTGTGATATGCTTGCATGTGGTGACGGATAAGAAGATCTGTAGATTATCTGTATATTGCTGGAACTTGAGTCTATGTCACCTGAACACTTCACCTAGAGGTTATAAGTAGGTGTTGAAAAGGAACAGACAGAGAATTGATTCTAGTGGTAGAGGTGCTCACTATTCATTGTGAGCATCCTTTCAGA
Organism: Mauremys reevesii; assembly: GCF_016161935.1. Lineage (NCBI taxonomy): Eukaryota > Metazoa > Chordata > Testudines > Geoemydidae > Mauremys > Mauremys reevesii. Next base: position 16,341,623 of record NC_052640.1, on the reverse strand, counting down.
AAGGCCTCTAACCATTTTAGCACGTATTATCCTAGGAGCCTGCCACCTCTCTCAGGCAAGATAGCAGATTCTACAGCATTCAACACTGTTGACCATGAGAGAGTTACACCAGGATGAAAATGGATGACTGTCCTGTATCCATTGACAGGAGGAGATCATCCATCAGTGCCACTGAAGCAGCTGCCACTAAAACTTTGCCAATGATGTTCATCATATCAGAGCACCAAAGTCCCAGTACCCATCCATGACAAGAGAAGGAAATGGGCAGACACCTCTGACCTGGCTTACTGAACGAACATAGATCATACGAACAGCAAATGTTCAATACCACCTCCACAACTCTCATAGAGAAACTCAACAAAGAATCCTGTGGCACCTTATAGACTAACAGACGTTTTGCAGCATGAGCTTTCGTGGGTGAATACCCACTTCTTCGGATGCATCCGAAGAAGTGGGTATTGCAACTCATGCTGCAAAACGTCTGTTAGTCTATAAGGTGCCACAGGATTCTTTGTTGCTTTTACAGATCCAGACTAACACGGCTACCCCTCTGATACTTGATAGAGAAACTCATTTCTTGTTTCTCCTTGCAAGAGCTATAACCATTTTTAGACATGACTATGTTATGCTTTCACCCTTGTTTCACATAGGCATTACACAATAAGGGATGAGGGAATTACACCTGCAGAAAAACATGCAGGAAGCCTATTTTTGGTTTTTACGCCATGTCAAAGGAATTTACATTATGTGCCAGCTAGTTCTGAGAGGCTTAAGGTTCAGTGAGATCAGCCTTTGGTAAACAACACAGATGGGCCTCAAGATAACTAACATGCTATGGACCTTTTACCACCAGGTCATTGGTTAGAACCCTTCCCTGGTTGATAGCAACTTAATTTGAGAAAAGACCAATGGCTTATATGAAATGAGTTCAGACATCTCAATTCAGTTTCCAGTGGACAGCTATTTACTTCTCAAAGTCACCATCACAATTAAAACTAATTGGCATTTTCAGGAGAGTCCAATGAAAGTAAATCACCCTGATCCCCAGAGGTGGTCCCGCCCAATCAAGGTAAATATACATGGTCAGGACAGTCTGGGAAAGGATGCATGGCGAGTGCCCATACTTAACAGTCTGTTGTATAAGATGACGACTCCAGTTTTAAGAACTGTTAGTCTGTCACCTTTCACCAGCACTAAGAACACTTTTTAAAAAGAAAGCTGGACCTGCCTATTGCTCTCCAACTTCAGATGCATGGCCATGAGACATCTCATAAAACTGGTTACGGTCTGATTAAAAAACGGGTCTTATATTTTAATTTTTGCTGGAAAGCTCACATATTGTGTTAAAGACAACTGTTCCAGCTCACACACTCACAGAATTTAATCATTTGTATCTTTATCTGTGCATTTATGTCCTTTGGTAAGTCCTCCAAACATTTAGTGTGAGCTAAAGCAGAAAAAGTAAAGCTATTGGAGATGTCACATGGCAGACATGACTTACATGTGCAGGATATTTTGGCCTCCCTCCAGTGGCAATGACGATGTTTTCTGCAGTAATGATAGTCTGCAAATAAATACACAAAGTTAGGATCATCATGATCAACAACCTCTGCAAGAATCGCCGGCTTTATTCTGAGACAACCTTATTGTCTGTCATTAACTTTTAATGACATACATGTGGGTAATAAGAACTGAGAAAAATTGGTATTAGCACATGCTATTTGTGTAAACTCATGCACCAACCAGCACTATGTTAACAAAGGTTGCATTCATCTAAAAGTGACAAATGATTTTGGGTACTAAAATCAAGACACCTTATAATGAGTGATTTTCAGAAAGCGCTGAGCATCTGCTATTTGAAAGTCAGGCCTCTTTAAAGTACCTCAAGTAATCACTTCTGAAAATTTTGGCACATTTACATAATTTTATTCAAGATCTTTTGCTAACGGGGCAGAAGTGATTACCAACCATGACTCCACTCAGGTGCTTGAAGTTAAACTGCAATATATCTGCATTAAAAAAAAAAAAAGAATGCAATGTTTTCCCAATTTTGCAAATGGAGGAAAAGCATCTCTTAGATGACCCAGGAGACAACATAAGGAGAAAGAGTTTTGTCTAGTGGTTACAGCATAACAGAGTGAGGAGATCTGGGTTCTATTTAAACCTCTGCCATTGATCTTGGCTCTGCCAATACTATGGGACTTTGGCCAAGACAATTAACCTTCTTGTGCCTCAGTTTTCTCATCTGTAAAGTGGAAATAATAATACAAGCTAACTCAATGTTGGGAGTGGGGTTTATTATGCTCAATTATCACTATATCAATGTTTATTAAAGCACTTTGAGATCCTTGGACGGAAAGTACTTTACAATTGCAAAGCCCTATTAATTTCCATGTGCAGGAGGTTCTGGTTTGATAATTGCAAACTAAATTTGCAAAATAAAACCTAGATCCCAGTATATTTGACAGCTAACAACAGACTTGGGGCTAGAGTTTCTGAGGTTCAACCAGATGAGGCTATAATAACCAGCCATGTAGCTCACCTCTTGACCTGCATTTGTCAAACCACGGACTGTGTGTGCATCCATCAAACTGCCTTTGAGGTTGAAATACTTCACTTTTCTGTTTAAAAAAAATTACACCTGTTTAGTGAACAAAAATCCAAGACACGTACAATCAGCTAGCCCACTCTTTCAAGAGCATCAGGCCTAAAGTGACAAAGAGGCAGGCAGTAAATAGCAGCAAAACAGGAAAGTAAATGGAAGGGGAGCATCAGCATTCCATAGATCTATTTGTGGCTTCACCACTGACTTATGTGACCTTAGGCAAGTCACTTAAGTAAACTATGGCACAAAAGTTATCTATACGATGGGAATAACACCTATTGTAAAAGATGCTGCAAGATTTAATGCTTAAAAAAACCCACTGACCTCCTAGATGATAGGTACCAAATAAGGGCACAGTATTACTATTTCTCTAAAGTGCATACTTAGGAACATTAGCTCTGTGACTCCCTCTGAAGTTAGCTATGCACCTCCTAAGTTACCCATTAACTTCATCTTCACCACAAAGGAAACATTGCCAAATGATCTAGACAACCTTGAGAAGGCCTGAGGGCTGAAAAGTTTGTCTGTTCATTAAATGATGTTAACTATGCATTCATTTCTCTAGTTCAGCAATGTTATTTACAGGCTCACTGTTGTTGTGTGAAAATTCTCTCACAGGAACCTCAGATCTAAGTCTATTTTATATTAATGTAAACCCTCCTGCACACCAGAGAGAAGGTTTTCTGGTCCTGAAGAACCATCCCATTCACTCACACTCATCCTTAAAGTTACTGCAGTGCCCCTTCCAGAAGAGGCTGGGCACAGTTCCTTCCAAAGCTTATCAATATTACTTTGAGTCATCCCAGCAGAAAGATTTCTATTCGCAGCTCTAACTTAAGCTCTGTGGCACTCCAAAACTAAATCTCTGGGATGACAAAACTTCACAGGACAGCTTTTGTCTAACAGTCACTCCTAATCACGTTGCACATAAGTAGGATCCTACCAAATTCATGGCCATGAAAAATGCATCACGGACCATGAAATCCGTGTGTGCTTTAACCCTATACTATACAGATTTCACGGGGAGAGACCAGAGTTTCTCAAATTGGGGGTCCTGACATAAAAGGGAGTTGCAGGGGGGCTGCAAGGTTATTTTAGGGGGGCGGCAGTATTGCCACCCTTACTTCTGTGCTGCCTTCAGAGCTGAGTGGCCAGAAAGCAGTGGTTGATGGCCAGGCACCCAGCTCTGAAGGCGGTACCTTCCCAGCAGCAGTGCAAAAGTAAGGATGGCATGGTATGGTATTGCCACTCTTACTTCTGCACTGCTGCTGGCAAGGTACCGCCTTTAGAGCTGGGTGCCTGGCCATCAGCTGCTGCTTTCCAGCCATCCAGCTCTGAAGGCAGCACAGACCCTCTGCAATAACCTTGTGACACCCCCTACCCCTCCACAACTCCTTTTTCAGTCAGGACCCCTATAATTACATGAAATTTAAGATTAACATAGCTGAAATCATGAAATTTACGATTTAAAAAATCCTATGACTGTGAAATTGACCAAAATGGACCGTGAATTCGGTAAGGCCCTACACATAAGAAGAAAAAAGTGGCAACATTTTTCACTCATTTAGCTGACATTAAGAAACAGATCAATAGTCTTTGATGGAGAGTTTCAGTACTTGCAAAAATGCAGGAAATGCCAAAGCTGAAACAGCAGTTCTACAAAGAGGAGAAAAGCTGCTTGATTATATGAGGGAAGATCAAATGTAGGGTTTCATTTACTTGTCCTGTAGCTGCACTCTGTGTCCCCAGTTCAAGGATTTGACATAATTTTGAATGGCTTCTGCCATCACAGGCCTATCAAGAAACAAGACACAAAGTGTTAAATCATCATATTACAGATACTGAAAAAGCAATTCAAAGATTGATGCACAGGTAATTGATGGAAGTTAAGAATATTTTTGTAATATAAATGACACTAGAACAAAGTGCTAAATCAAAACTCTCACACAATATCTTCCTTGTAAAACTAGCAAGCCTGATTTTTTCCAAAGAGTGGCCAAAGAATAGTCCAAGTGAAATTCAATTCTGTTGCTGTCTCAGAGTGAAAAGCAGTGGGGAAAATTCTGGTACTTTTAATACACATCTACGGAAACACAAAACGCACAGGTACAATATACTTTACCAGTCATGGTGAACAGGGTGGGATATATTCCAGCCATAATGTTGGGCATCTTTAAGAGCGCTCCCTAAAAGAGCTGCTTGATGCATAAGCTTTTTAGGAATGCAGCCAACGTTCACACAAGTGCCACCAAGTCCCCATTTGGTTCCTAAAGAGAATGTACAAAAAATCCAAACAGATAATTTTAAACTAACGCAGTTAGTTTGGAAATCACAGATGCCATTTACACAATCTGCTGCAGATGAATTTCTAACTCTGCTTATGGTATTTATGGAAGTAACTTTTTATTTTTAAGTTTAAAATTAGTACTGAAAATACTTTAGAACTTTTGTGCGTTGAGAAGTGTAAGACTGAAAGCACAGCAACACCAACTATATACAATCACAGTGAAATGTCTGCGTTCCTATCTCCTCATTTACATAATACACCATAGGAAAAATTCAAGAGCCACTTGATTTAGAGATAAGATAATGAACACAAGCTAAATTGTAAGTTACATTTGCTAACTGTCATGTTTTAACCAAGACAATGATTTTAAACTTTATCCAAATTCTGCTCCCATTGAAGTCAAGGGGAGTTATGCTATTGACTTCTTGAGGGCAAAGATTGACTCACAGTGTACTTCTACAATGCCAAACACCACCGACACCACACTGGCACTAATGTGTTTAGAAACAGACCTATTTAAAACTTCTTTGATATAAAAAGTGATCACGGCTTACTTTCATACCTTTAGGTGAAGGCTCCACATAATCAAGAACAGCCACCTTCTTTCCAAACTGAGCAGCTTCAAAACAAAAACAAGGAGAGCAAGCATATTTAGCAAAGGGGAAAACACAAAAAGGAAAAACCTCATTATAGTGCTGCAGTTTTGGAGGAAAAAAAAATAAGGTTATTAAACATGTTAAATACAGTTAGTAAAGAGAGCAATTTCCCTGACAATTCCAACAGCTGTTTGGTGCTTCTAGTTTCAGCAACTGTTCTTACTGTGTGTAAACATGCAGAAGGTATAATAAAGAGTAAAGGAAAAAAGGATACCATCTACTGAAGCATTCAGTGTAACTTAGCCCTTATTTCACTGCTATAGTGTGCTAAAAATCTAGATGGCAATGAAGCCAGAGTTTAAAGAAAGATAAGGGAAAAAAAAAAAACCCACCATACAAGACTGTCCTGTTCCTGTCTATGAATGACTCCTTAAATATAAGTGAATTAATGATTTAAAAAAACGTTCTTTGTAGGGACTGAACGCTTTAAGGAGACTAGCAGAGACAGCAATGAGATAACTAATATAGTCATAATTTAAACAAAAAATTGAACTTTTTATTATTATTTCTTTACAGCTCCAAACCTTCTTTTGCACAAGCAAGGCCTCCAGAACCTCCACCAATCACCAGAAGATCATACTCATTTTTCCCTATGAAAAGAACATATAAAAAACAGAAGAAGACATTAGAAAGATGGCAGAGGTACATTATGAGGTGTCAGGTTTGGGGTTTTTTTTTATTAAAATATTGTCCTATCAGTGTCCCATAACACTCTATTGTACCCACTAAAACATTCTACCCTCCAAAACAACAATGTGCTAGTGCATGAAAACCAGCAGATAAAACTAACTAGTTTGTTTTCAGAAATTAAACAAAAAACAAACAGTAAACAAATAGCAAAAGAGTGAAAAGTAAATTAGATATTGTACTGACAATGCCCACCAAAAAGTGGATTGACACAAGTCATAATGCCTCTAGCTTACTAGATCATTATGAAATAGATTATTCTACTTATCTGCCATAACAAGGGGGCAAGTTTGTCACGTATACATAGGAGAAACGGACAGGAATTTCCACAACAATTATAATTGGAACTCTAATGCATATTTTATTGACAAGAGAGTAACAGGTCCTATACTGTGGCTGAAGTTTTCATGCATGCAATCTCCAAAGCAACATGTTAAAGAGTCTTATGAAACTTTGGTTGAAAAAAAGTTGTTGCAGGAGTAGACATTTTTCTACCCAAACTATTTAATTTTTGTTCTCAAGCAAGCAGAAGCAGCAATCTAAATTACAAACTAGTAGTCTACAACAACCAAGAGTATTTCAACAAACTCACTTTAATAAAAAAGGTAAAAAGTGATTTCTATCACAAAGAGCCAGACCATTTGGTTTGCTAACAGCCTGATTTGTCAAGCTACCGAGGGTCATCAATTTGTAGTTAAATAAATAAGAAGCGATAGCCCTCAACAACTTGCAGGATAGGAGAAAACCACATTCCCAAGCTGTATCACCAGTTTCAACCTAGGGCAGGGGTTGGCAACCTTTCAGAAGTGCTGTGCCGAGTCTTCATTTATTCACTCTAATTTAAGGTTTCGCGTGCCGGTAATATATTTTAACATTTTTAGGTGGTCTCTTTCTATAAGTCTATAATATATAATTAAACTATTGTTGTATGTAAAGTAAAAAAGGTTTTTAAAATGTTTAAGAAGCTTCATTTAAAATTAAATTAAAATGCAGAGCCCCCCCAGCCCAGTGGCCAGGACCTGGGCAGTGTGAGTGCCACTGAAAATCAGCTCATGTGCCGCCTTTGGCACGCGTGCCATAAATTGCCTACCCCGACCTAGGGAGTGTCCTTGGTAGATGTGTACATTTCAGAATAGAGAGAGAGGTTGAGCATAGAACCACTGATCTCCCTCTAGAATATAATGGTTGTGCTTAAAAAGTTGTTAGGTGCCTTCAGATAAGGTGTCACCGCAGGTCGGGGTGTCTCAGAGCTGGAGACGGGGGGCACAGTCCTCCCCACCCCCCAACCCAACCTTTCCAGGGCAGGGGGAGATGGCCACCTACCTGCCCCTCCCCCACCCCCAGCAGCTTCCTAGGTAAGGGAGCCCCACCAAGAACCAGGAGCTCTCTCCCCCTCCCCTCACCCCAGGAGGGTCTCAATCACCTCCCCCAGCGGCCGCTGCCCCCCAGTCTGAGGCCGGGTGGGGAGACCGCCCCTCGTCCCCGCAGCAGCTCCCCCGACAGGGAGACCCCCCGCAGCAGCTCGCCAGGAGACAGAAGGGGGAAGCCATCCCCCGCCGCCGCTCTGGCAGAGGGCAACCGGCAAGGGGATGGGGGCCGCCGTACCTGACAGGACCCGAGCCGTACGGCAAAGCACGGGCTCCCATTGGAAGCGCTTCCGCCCCCAGCACAGCGCCGCCATGTTGTACGGCAAAGTTACTGCCGCGCCCCCCGCCCAGTCAGGACCCCAGATGCCCGGCCTGTCTGGCTCAGCGCCTGACTGAAAAGCACGGCGGAGGCGCTGCTCTCATGCGCGCCTCAGGGACAGCCCGGGGCGGAGAGGGGCGGCGCGGGGCTCTGTCACTTCCCGGAGGCGGCGGCGGCTCCGCAGGGAGGCTGCACTAGGTTAGTTGCGGGGCTGAGCGAATCAGGCGGAGGGCAGCGCCCGGCGGGGAAGTGCAGGCTGGTGGGCGGGCTGAGCGAGAGGGTAGGAGACTGTGGGGCGGCCCCGCCGTGACCCCAGGCCAGGGGAGGGACGGGGGTTCGAGTCCCTGCTCCGCTTGAGGCGCTGTGCCCCTGGTCAAGTCACTTAGCCTCTCTGTGCCCTGGGCCTCAGCGCCCTAAAGCCTGTGGGTGGGGCTCAGATCCTGCATGAGCCGTCACCCCACTAACTCCGTTTACCCTGCCAAGTCCCATGGAGCAGAGCCTTTCGGTGCTGTGCTCACACATCTTTCCAGTCTCATGCCAACTTAGTTTTAAGACATGGGGGGGGGGGGGGGCGGGGCGTTAAACAGGCCCTATGGCAACATAGAAATTTACTTTGTTTCAAGTAGGTTTTTTTTTAAAATTGGCACACGTGCCTCAGCAACCCCTCTGATAAAGAAATGGAGGACTGTCTCTGCAAAAAGGGGTCAGATTGAAAAAAGAAGAGCATAGTACTCACTTTGAGCAAAGAATACCTCTTAAACAAGAGCAAAACTCATTTTGTCCAAAAGTTGACATTTGATATTCTGGGGGTGACTGGCAGCGTGAAGATTTCCTTCCTCTTTCCAGAGGTTGTAGAACTAGCGTATCAACACTACTGCAGATGAATGACTGGAATATTTACTGTAGCATTAGCACACCACCTCTTCAAGATGAGGAGGACCTATGCAACCTGTGCATCCCACCTTTCCTCCCCTATCATGCCTCTTGGCACAGCAGCACTACACCAGTGTTACCAGTGGGACTGCCACAGTCGCACAGGTGAAGGCAGGAGAGCCTCTAAGGAACCAATCTAGTGGTTGGAGTAAGATCTAATTCTGATCCTACCACTGACTGACTATACAGCTTTGAGTAGCACTTCACCTATGTGCCTCCTGTTACCCATCTGTAAATTAACAATAATTATATTATATAATAATCCCCCTTTTCACAGGGAGATTACATGATTTAATTATTGTTTGTAAAGTCTTCTGTGATCCTCTGATAAAAGGTGCTATAGAAATACAAACCAGACATTAATCAAGATTATGCCGGAGGGACCAGCAAACTTTTATTCATTCAAAAGTTCTGGCTATTGTCCAGTTCTGTGGCATAACTGTAGACTAGCATGTTACAACACTGGAATCTAGATACTTTGGTGATTCATTTGTTACAAATACCAGGGTAGATGGATCTATTCTTGGGACTTTAAGCCCTTGGCCCCGTGGAGGAGCAGCCCTAAAAAGGGACCATCTTAGTCATTCTCTAGTGCCTCCTTAAATTAGCTCAGGAACAGCACTGATTGGCTCATGAGACAATTGCATCCAGCCATCTTGTGCTTCAAATGTGGTCAGTCCCATGCAGGGCTGAGGGGTTGCTGGGTGGCGGGAGAAGCAGGATGGAGGGGAACTAAAATGGGAAAAAGAAAGATTTGAGGGACTAAAGACACCACCTAGCATGGGTAGAAATGCGCTGCATACACAGTAACTTTCTTTGCTCATCGTTAATTGTTGTTTCACACCCCATGAAATGAAAACTGCAACACTTTGTTAAAAGGATTGAAAAGTTGTCTGGTATCATGATAAACACCTCCTTGGTATGTTGCCTGTTGAATGCTGGATAGATGATGTGCACAAAACTAAAGATAAGAGTTCAATATGTCCAAAAGGTGGAGCAAGTTCTCTTTGCTGTGGATTTATCTTATTGGTTGTTTTCCATGGGAAAATATTGCTAGACCATTACATTCTTTCACTATTAGGAAAATGCTTTTAAGTAGCAAGACACTACTGATAGCATGTCCCATAGCTAAGAATCCTTAGTAAAAAATGCTCTGATCCTCAGCCCTGGAAAAATGTGCTCTTAGGACCATCAAGAGCATTTCTTTCAGTATCAGCTGCAGACATGGGTCATGATGTGATTGGAGAACTTGTCCCACTGATCCTAGTATGATAGTTATGGCTGCTGAACAGGTATTAGAAAACGAACCTGAAATCACGTTCAGAAATGTCTTTTATGCTGATAGATGAATGCACATATCTCCCACACCCAAGCTGCTTTGGTATGGAGCTATGAAAGAACACACTCTTAGAAATATGAGATGCAAACAAATTTCTTAAATGACATGTTATTGGACTCAGCTTCATGTTTTCTGAATGTTGCCAATTGTAGCAAGACAGTTAAATGTTTTACAGTTTTATACTCTGGATGGAATTTAGTTGATTTTGGGGGGAGATTTGTTCAATACTTTGTAAACAATACATTATGAAAATGGAAAAAGGAATGACAATGTATGATGTTTCACAAATACTTTAAAATAAATTCTACAAGAAACCAACCCATATACATAACCTCTGTATTTGTAAGACAATAATAGACTTGCCAAGAAGGAAACTTTCATTTGGGATTAATTTTCAGGACAGTTTTAAAAGTCTGTGCCTCTTTGTCACGACGGATTATATGTCTGTGTTTTTCAATGAAACTTTTAAAGTCTCCTTCATGGAGAGAACCAGTTTGAGATGCACACTGTGAAAAATGGTTTTGTAACTTTCTGATTGGTACGATGTTGTGTTGTTGTAGTGGTGTTGGTTCCAGGATATTAGAGAGAGGCGGTGGGTGAAGTAGTTATCTTTTATTGGACCAACTTCTGACACACAGTCTTTTGAGCTCTATGTAAGCTTCTCTCTCTCACCCACTGAAGTTTGTCCAGTTAAAGATATTACCATGCCCATGTTGCGTCTCTGATTGGTACAACACATTATCTTGACTTTCCTGTTTGTTTTGGCTCTCTTCTCCTTACACCTAACTAGTGCTTTCCAACTCGCTAGAAAGAGAAGAGGAAGAGAACAGCCATAGCGGGTAGCTACTGTTTTTTAAAGTTACTACGCTATTATTCTGTTTTGCAAAGGGGGGAGTGGGGGAATTAAAGCAATTGTATCTTACTGTAGTCATATGGAATGTCCTATGAGGGTGTGGCTGGAACTGGGTTAATTGGTTGAGCTAAACAGCCTTCTGTAGAGGACTCACAGTTGCTTTCCACATACATTGCTTTCTGTGGTCAGTTGCCAGTGTGGGCCCTGATCTTGGCATAAAGGAGGGGGTGAGGGAGAACTAGAATCTGCTGGTGACCTTGAGAAAGAGACTAAGGTAGGATATGTGATATAAGTGAAATGAATGGGATTGTCTGTGGAAGTGACTTGGCCAGTAAAGCAGGAGTAGAAAGACAGAGCTGCAGTGGAACAGAAAAAACTAGTGACATCAGGACTAAGGTGACTGGTGGTCCTCCTGGCTGAAATCAGAAAGCTTGGGGAACAGTTAAACCAGCTAAGTGTGTGGGAAATACCTCAGTGTGGGGGCTAGCCTCACATCTACTCACCTAACAGACAAAAGCTATGGAAAACCAGTTAAAATGTCTTGTATCGCTTTTGCATGAGACATTTCAGTGGAAAATAATGTGGCAATAATTTTCAAGCTCCAATTCTTTGCTTTGGGGATTGCAGAAATAGAAAATTATACCCTTTTTTATAGTTGTATTGCTTTGCATTGGTAGAAACAGAACTTCAGTTAATTTGCAGCTGAAAACTGTACAGTATCTTAATATAAAAAAAATGGCCTGGATGTTAGAACTCTTGCAAAAAATGGCTTGTGGAGGTTTTTTAAAAGCAGAATCTCGCTGAAAGATGTCTAAATCTAAATGAAAATGAATTCAAATTCTTAATCTTCGTTTCAGAGAGTGGTATAGTAATCAGATTTCACCATAAAGCTTCTGTAGATCCCAGGACATTGTTAAAATCTGGGAACTTTTATGCATTGAAATGGTAGGATTTAATATGTAAGATCTGAAGATGCATCTAAAGGAATGGAATTTCACTCCAGAAAAATTCCCAGAGGAGGGTGGGAGACACACAGAATTACTCTCTTCTAAACTGGATCATAATTTAACTTCACCTGTTTTTTTAGGTTTAAAAGAAAGTCAGCCACTCTAATGTGGCTAAGTACCCCAACAAGGGGTACTTTTGTAACCCAGGACACTTTCTTTGGCTAAAGATGTTTTCTACTCTTTTGAAATAGCTGCTTACAGCTTGTGGAAAAATAATTGTTTTATTTAGAAACCTTCCAGCAAAGTTTCTGTTTTTTTAGAACTTCTCTCTTTTTTTTTTTAATACCAGAACCTTTTGGCATGTTAGCAGGGTCTTTTTGTTGTTCAGAAGTTCATTGGTTTTTTCTCTTTATTCCTTCCTTATTTGTTGTTTTATGTTTATGGCATCTCCTCAACAGCTTATCGATTTCAAGTGAGGAAGCAGGAGCAGATGGGGCTGTAAACAGCAAAGTTCTTCATTTTATGCAAATAAGTCAAGTTATATTAAAAAAGGGAGGGGAAGAGAAATGTATAGAAGCATGGGAACTTAACTGCCTCTGAATGTTTGTTACTTTCTATGACAAGTCAGTATGTGTTGAAAGCACATGTTGAAACCACTCTAAATAACAACCTTTTAAAGTGGAGACAATTGTTTTGTAAAGCAAACACTGAAGGGTTTTTCACTCTCACTAACTACTGTACTCCGCCTCTATTTCTCTATTAAACTTTAGAGTTTGATTTTGCCGGCCACCTTGCTTGTTTGTTAACTATTTTATGCATTAAGACATCTTCCAGGCACTTTTCTGGTACAAAGATGGCCCATTCTTACTTTCTCAAAGAACTTATATCACGTTTCTCAGCAAAGGAAATTAATGTGACTCTGAAAAATAGAAAATACACATACAAAATAAATAAATAAAAATCCTCTCGTACTACTCCGGAAGTAGAAGGCTTGAAAGAATTGACTGGAGGAAAAACATTTCACTTGATCTGTAGGTGTCTGTAGTAATGTTCCAGCTCTTTCCTTCATCTCTCTTTGTTTAGGCTTTAAAAATCAGGTTTTGGCCAGGGTTATTAGGAAAAGAGAATGTGTGCTGCTGTAATCTGCGTATGTGCCATCCATTGACTAACTCAGGGGTAGGCAACCTATGGCACGCGTGCTGAAGACAGCACGCGAGTTGATTTTCAGTGGCACTCACACTGCCCCGGTCCTGCCACCGGTCCAAGGGTCTCTGCATTTTAATGTAATTTTAAATGAAGATTCTTAAACATTTAAAAAACCTTATTTACTTTACATACAACAATAGTTTAGTTCTATATTATAGACTTATAGAAAGAGACCTTCTAAAAATGTTAACATGTATTACTGGCACGCGAAACCTTAAATTAGAGTGAATAAATTAAGACTCGGCACTGAAAGGTTGCCGACCCCTGGACTAACTCATCTTCTAGTGCTGTGATTCTCAAGATATTTACCATTGTGGTATTCATATGCAGCTCTGTGTTATGTGGGCCACATCCACACACACACACACTCTCTCTCTCTCTCTCTCTCTCTCTCTCTATATATATACACACACACACACCTATATGGCCCTGAGGATGTCCCATGGGCCATAGCTGTGTGCTGACTAAGCCACAAGCAGCCCGCAGGCCGTGGGTTGAGAACCACTGTTTTAGTGCCTTATCTATACAGCAAAGTTGTACATCCAACTAAACTGGTGTATTTAAAGCTATATGCAGCCCCTAGGTTGGCCACAGTAGAAGTGGTATAAATGTGTTTATATTGTCATATCTGATACTGATATACCTTAGTCCCGTTTTCTGTAATAAGTAATCTTTTTACTGGTATAAGTGCATCCATATTTAAGGGTATAATTTTTACCAGTATATTTGTACTGGTACAATCCCAAGTGACAGTTATAATGGCACAAACTGTGGATAGAACAGGTCTCAGAGTGGAATCAGAGCAAAAGGCACTGTAAAAGTTTCCCAAAGCTAAAGAAATGTTTTAGAGCTTATTAGGATTTTTTAATAATATAAGGATTAGATATTTATATGGACAATAAGAACATCCCTCACGACATTACACTGATTAAACAATTTATAATAGATGTAAACCATCAGGGCATAAGCCAATACCTCACAGTTTGGGGTCAGGAAGAAGACTTCTCTTATAGGCAAGTTATTCCATAATAGCTCATTACAGTGTTTCTTGCACCTTCCTCTGAAGCAGATGGTATTGACCACTGTCAAAGATAGAGGGCTAAACTAGTTGAACCTCTGCTCTGATTCAGCGTTGCAGATTCTCTGCTTTTACATATGCAATGGAACACGTCAAGAACAGAAGGGGTTACAAGTTGTCTTACCTCATACGACATCACAGATTATCTTGATGCTTATAGTAGGGGATGATCAGTAAGATCAATGTGTGGCATGAGTCTTGTTTGACTGAGCCATGCAGTCTGAAAGTCATGCATCCGACGAAGTGGGTATTTACCCACGAAAGCTCATGCTCCAATACGTCTGTTAGTCTAGAAGGACTCTTTGCTGCTTGAACAGTTAGAAACAGGACTCTTTGCTGCTTGAACAGTTAGAAACTCTTCTCACCATAATTAAGGGGAAATATATTCCCCTTTAAGATAATCAACAGTGCCAACTGTAGTTACTCCTGCTGGCACGGACCATCCTGCCTTTAGAAGAGACTGTAAGCCAGTCTGGTGTCAATGTTAAGAAATCTTTAATAGTGGAATCATGTTTAATTTTGTAAACAGGATTTTTTCAGATGCTAATGGGGAATTATTGCAGGTGAAATGAGTTCATCATTGCTTTTTACTGGTTCTCCTTGGTGTCTGGAATATAGGAAAAGATTTATTAAGCTGAAGCTCTAACACACGGAGGGGAGCTTTTAAAGTTATACTATATCAAAATAACGTATTGTTGTTTGTTGTGTTATGTGCCAAAGTATTCATTTACTTTTTGTTTAAAGAGGTACAAAACCATCGCAGTCCTCACACATTACCTCTGACCTCCCACAGTTCCTTATTCATTTCATCCACTTGCTCTTAGATTTTTTTCTTCTCCTTAAGCTCTGTGAATTAGCCCCAGTCTACTTCATAGACCTTCATCTGCTGCCTTGTCCTCTACCATAAACCCTTTCTTTGTCCCTCCACAGCATTTGGCCGCTGTTGGGGTGAGAGCGTTCTTCTCTGCAGCCCTTTTAGAGCAGTTTCCATGATAGCATTATAGAAATTTGCTCACTCCTACTTTTGCTAAGCTTCCCAGAGAGGATAAAGGGGAAGAAAACGATCCACAGTCAAGTCTATTTATAGCTATATGCTGAAATGCCTTTTGTTTCTTTTCTTCCGCTATCTGAGTGAGTTGCAGTTTAACTATCTTCAGTATTCCTGCTGTGAAAGGGACAGACATGCTTTGGATTTTATTTTAGAGCATGACCTTAGTCTCATATTCAGCCCGAAAGAAGAAGTTTGTTAGAGTGTGGCTCTTCTGATCTGTCTCTTGCAGAATTCTTTCTAAACGTAAGCTTTGAATGTTGTCATTTTTGATTTTCTGTAATGCACTGATCACTTCTCCCTCATTTTCCTCATGGTGTTAACACAATTTATTATATGAAAGCCCCCAGCAGCACTACAGTATATGGATGTGCCTGGGGCTTGTATCTCTCATCACATTATAACCGATGTATGAATAAGTCTTAACTGGAAAAAAATATGGGCCATATTCATCCCTGGTGTAACTCCACTGAGCACAGTGGACTAACCTACCCTGAGAATGAATTTGGCTCATGCATTCACTGTGCAGTAACTAAGTAACAAGAACAGTGTCACTAGAACGTAGAGCCAACATATATTGTCCAAGGAAGAATGGGGGAAAAGGACTCGTCTCCTTTTAGAATCTCTGTATACCAGAACGTGTAAGCTGTGCCAGTGATATGATCAAAGGAGACAGACTACAGCAGGCTCTTGGACTGGTATCCTGTAAAATCCATATCACTACAGCACAGGAAAAGATCAGAAGGAACAGCTTCTGTTCTGTGCATGAAGGTACATGTTTATATTTTCCTATTTTTTAGACGTGATATCTGATATGCTATGCTCTCTTAGAGGCTGCCACTATTTCAGATGGCGCTGGGTAGGAGGAGGAAGTTTTTGTCAGGTTTCTGACTGCCAGGCACTTTAGTGATGCTAATTTGTGGGCAGAAACACATCTTCAAAGAAGAGTAGGACATATTATATGTAATGCTTTCATATTGTATTGTCCACCACAACGGTTGAAAGAGCAAGAGGAGATAATCCTGATTAGGTTGAAAATGTTAATGATGGATAACTATGCTGGCATTAGAATTACTTTTCAAGAAAAAGCTGAACATAAGTCAAGCTTGTACTCAGTGATGTTTGCAATGATGAATAGTGGCTCTGATAAATGTGCATCTGTAGCTATATTTTACCCTGGTTTGTATTTTGATTAGGGAGCTCAGCTCTCCCACAAAATGCCTTTCTTCCCTCTGAAAATAAACTGCAACTGGCACTGTTGCTGCTCACAGGGTATCTGCTTGTTGCCCCTGGTGGCTACCTTCCCTTAATGGGACATTGTAAAAAAATCAAACCCCATCTTTCCTTACCGGGCTTACGAACAATACTTCTGATTAAAAGCTATATAATGTTTAATATCAAATTTTCTTCAAGATTTCTGCATTTTAGGTTTGCTTTTTGCACTTGCTCAGCCAGGGACTATGATAATAGATTGCTTAACTTTGATTTCTAGTTTTCATGCTCTAGCGCAGTGCTGCAGTATTTATCGTATACCACAACCACCATCTGGTTAATGGCTTTTGTCTGCATCCCCAGAAGCGTGCTGGTCCTATTGAGCACTAACTGCCAGCAATATGAGTGAGGTCATTCAGGTTTATTCAGTATTTTCTGTTTCATCATACTTCAGCAACCTGCGGCCAGCGATCTAGTTTTACCTTTTCATTGTTGGTCCGACACCCAGCTGCTGTTGTCTGTCGACATTCTATCAAAGTCCATGTTAGGGTAAACATCGTACATTCAACAGCCAAGCAGGTTGTGTCTGACTTGAAGTGTCCAGCCATGCCTGCTGATAGCTCAAAACAGGAGCACAAAATTGTAAACAATTATGAAACAGAAATAAGGACACTTTAGAGTTTTTAATTGTTTTAATTATTTCTAATTTATAATTCTAAACAATTAGAAAAATGATATCCCATTAAAGCTATTGCTATTCAGGGCATACTATAATAGATATTTCTTACATTTAAAAAGCATTTTTTTAAAATAACAAACTAAGGCCCTAATACTGCAATGTGATCCCTGTGTGTGTACCCTGACACCTACCTGGATTGGATTGCTGGATGGGTGAGGCCTGGGGGAGAATGATCAACCACAGACAATCAGAATCTGTTTTATAGAGCACATGGCCACTACATAGCTTTTTTAGGCCAGTGAGTGCTGAAGAATATAGTAAAGCCAATAGAAACTACAGCAGGAGTTTTAGGAGGGCAGAATATAATTATCTTAATTGAAATCTGTCCAGTGCAATGGAGATAAACACCCCTCTGAAGTCTAATTAATGGGGATTCTAGTCCATAAAAGGCATTTATTATTTTCTATCCTCTTCCTGTCATCCAGAAAAATGAGAAGAAACCTATCTTTGTTTCCACTGAACCTGGAAAAAGGCAGAATAAAAGACAAAAGAAACAGATTCTTAAAACCCTTAAATCAACAGAATTTTGCATTTATTGAAGACTGACATTTATATAGTCACGGTAACCAAACTGAATTATAGTACTAGGAGCGTATGAGGAGCCAGAAATTTAGATTTTAAGTGAGGAAATCCTCAGTGGAAAAAAGGTGAAAAGGTCCTCTAGCTTGATAACAAGATGTTGATGGAAAAACTAATTACAGTTGTACTTTTGTGCTTAACAAAAGCAAACAAAGCCAAGAAAGCATAATCTGAACATCTGATTTCTTCATACTTAGGAATATGCTGGCTTTCTGACAGTAAAAGATTAAAAAACATCGTGTTTGACATTCAACCTTATTATTACATCTGTCAGAAAACGAAAGAGTAAAAATATTCTATTTTAAAATACCAGATTGAGGGTTGTTATTATTTGGTTGCGGTTTTTTTCCTTTAATTTTTTTATTTTATTTTGTGATTGCTGTGGCAGTCTTTTGCAATCTTATCTTTGGCAGAGACTTACCTGGATGTTCTAGCCAAACTCCTTTGCTGGTCTTGCTCCATGAAAAAGACTAAAAATAAGCACCCACTGAACGCCATAGAAAGAGAGGTGGTTTTAGTCAGCTTAGTGTAGGATAGGGAGGCAGGAATTTGAATTTAATCCTGGCTTTGACACAGATTCCCTCTGTCCTTTGGAAAAGTAATTAACTCAGATTTTAAAAGTATGTGCAAAAGCATGCAAGTGCTCGTGCATGTGAACAAAATGCAGATGTAAAATGCCTGCCACGTGAGCCAGGCTTGCAAACACGTGCATATCCTTGACTTTCACTAGTGCAACAGGTGTTTTGCTGCACAATTTGGGCATGAGCTTTTAAAAATTTCAAACATAACCTCTCTGAGGTTATGTCTACACTACGAAATTAGGTCGAATTTATAGATTTTTTTAGAAATCAATTTTATACAATCGCTTGCGTGTCCCCACTTAAGACCATTAACTCGGCAGAGTGCGTCCACAGTACCGAGGCTAGCGTCGACTTCTGGAGTGTTGCACTGTGGGTAGCTATCCCACCGTTCCTGCAGTCTCCGCCGACCAGTGGAATTCTGGGTTGAGATCCCAATGCCTGATGGGTCAAAAATATTGTCACGGGTGGTTCTGGGTATATGTTGTCAGCCCCCCCCGTGAAAACAATGGCAAACAATCATTTCTCGCCTTTTTTTCCTGGATTACCTGTGCAGATGCCATATCACAGCAAGCATGGAACCTGCTCAGCTCACCGTCACCGTACGTCTCCTGGGTGCTGGTAGACATGGTACTGCATTGCTACATAGCAGCAGCTCATTGCCTTTTGGCAGCAGATGGTGCATTATGATTGGTAGCTATCATCGTCGTCTCCTGCGTGCTCTTTTAGCCAATCTTGGTGAGGTCGGTCATGGGCGCCTAGGCAGACATGGCTGCTCCTGGCAGACCTCAGTGAGGTCTGTCAGGGGCATGTGGACATAAATGGGAATGATTCCAGGTCATTCTCTTTTTAAGTTTCGTCTCCTGGAGATTCAGTCCTGCCTGCAGTCGTACTGCACCGTCTTCTGGCGAGCAGCCAGGAGACAACGATGGCTAGCAGTCGTACTGCACCGTCTTCTGGCGAGCAGCCAGGAGACAACGATGGCTAGCAGTCGTACTGCACAGTCTTCTGGCGAGCAGCCAGGAGACAACAATGGCTAGCAGTCATACTGCACCGTCTGCTGCCAGCCTAAGATGTATAAGAGAGATGGAGTGGATCAAAACAAGAAAGAGACCAGATTTGTTTTGTATTCATTTGCTCCCCCCTCCTTCCCTCCCTCCATGAAATCAACGGCTGACAATCATTTCGGTGAGGTCTGTCAGGGGCACCTTGAAAAGTTTAATGGAGATTCAGTCCTGTCTGGCATAACGGGGGAGGGATAGCTCAGTGGTTTGAGCATTGGCCCGCTAAACCCAGGGTTTTGAGTTCAATCCTTGAGGGGGCCATTCTGTGTGACAGTTGTGTGTTTCTCCTTAATGCAAACCCACCCCCTTTTGTTGATTTTTAATTCCCTGTAAGCCATGTCGTCAGTCGACCCTTCCACTGCTGCAGGTCCCTTTTTTAGCCTCTGTTCTTCATGCCCTTAGAAATTTTTTTCAAATGTTTGGGCATTTTATCTTTTGGAATGGAGTTCTGATGGCACGGATTTTTCTCCCCATACAGCAATCAGATCCTGTACCTCCCCTTCGGTCCATGCTGGAGCTCTTTTGCGATTCTGGGACTCCATCATGGTCACCTCTGCTGATGAGATCTGCACTCACCTGCAGATTGCCACGCTGGCCAAACAGGAAATGAGATTCAAAAGTTCGTGGGCCTTTTCCTGTCTACCTGGCCAGTGCATCTGAGTTGAGAGCGCTGTCCAGAGCAGTCACAATGGAGCACTCTGGGATAGCTCCTGGAAGCCAATACCGTTGAATTGCGACCACACTACCCCAAATTCAACCCAGCAAGGTCGATTTCAGCACTAATCCCCTCGTTGGGGGAGGAGTACAGAAATCCATTTGAAGAGCCCTTTAGGTCAAAAAAACCAGCTTCATCGTGTGGATAAGTGCAGGGTTAAATCAATGCAACGCTGCTAAATTCGACCTAAACTTGTAGTGTAGACCAGGGCTGAATCTCAATTTCACCACCTGAAAGACTGGGATATTACTACTTACCTACCTCACAGGGGTGAGAGGAGGGTTAATCAGTTAATGTGCAAGGCCTTTCGAAGAAAAACACTCTGTAATTGCTTAGCATTATTACATTCTCCTCTGATGGATGCTGGCTATTAGCAGCAGTCTTTCTGCAATGAGTTCAGGCTCCATTGTCCCTGGGCACTCTTCTATTGTAGTCTGTTCATCAATACCATCAGGCCAGTGGACAGATTCTTTTATGAACAAAGGTTGAATGGTATAAATTTACCAAGCATTCTCCATTCACACCAGGTTATGTGAGCTAATAAAATCTAGATTGGATTATAAACCCCCCTGTATTGTAACACCACAGTACCAACTAGCTACTCAGAGACTCATAATAAACTCAGAACAACCAACCAAGCAACTGGCAGTTAGATTAAATGTATGAAAGATGATAGCAAAATTGGAGGTAATATCATCATCTTCCCACAAAGGGATGATTTATCAGTGGGACAAAATCGATTAAGGGAAGCATTTGAAGCACTGTTTGCATCCACATTTTCACCAGTTATTCATAACATCGAGAATATTAATGTGTCACCTTGGTGTTTGCTATCAAGGTGTCCCAAAATGGATCGCTTTAGTAAATATAGATAAAAACACTGTCTTTCTCGGGTGCCATCTGTCCAAAACATATTAGTGTACCTTCCAGACCTGGATTAATTTAGCTTCACAATACCCTTTTCTGTGAATTAAAAAAGTAGCATTTTACTCATGCGTAATGGAGGCCCCCAACGGTTAAGTGACTTGCCCAAGGTCACACAGGTAATCTGCTGCTAAAATGAGAATAAAGCCTAGGTCCTCCTGAAGGACCACGAGGTCATCTCTCATGGAGAACAGCAGCCTAAGGACACATGATGCCTTTGCAGCATAGGCAGTTTTGTGAGTATTTCCAGACAGGACTACAGCAAAGCTGTGTAGTTTTATCTTGGCTAAACTGATGATAAACTAGAATTCAGTTTGTATTTTGTTTTTAAATAAATATTAACAGAGACCCGACATTTATTTCCAAGTATTTTTTCATTATCAACTCATTTCTGCAGCAGCAGGAGATGAGGACATAATTATTCAAAATGTTATCACTACAGAACTCAACCTTCCTAAAATTTAAATAATCCTATTTTAATCTCATTTAATCATTACATTTTTAATGTTTCATTATTAAGCATAATTAAATCCTGAGTGTCTTGTGCCAAAGCCACTAAGGCACACACTTGTATGAACAATATTTGTAAAACAAGTTGTTTATTTTTCTTCTTAGCAAATTTCAGTTTGCAGCAAATGGAGATCCTTTTTGGGGGCTGAAACGGGAAATAGATGATTACCACTGTTCACCACTTTACATCAAATCCCCCCACATCTTTCCATGATACATTTATTATGAAGCATAGAAATTTGACAACTTTAAAAACTAATCTAATCATTTCTAGTTACTAGTCAGTTTTGTATCTCAAAGAACTCTAGGTGCACAACATATGTTAACTGATGCAATCTGATTGGAGAAACACCCCTAGAAAACTGGTAAATAATATTAATAAAAGGCACCTTGATTAAGGTAGTAAGAGTCACCTGTACTTGAGTAAAATCACAGGTTAGGATGAATTTTTTGACTGCACCTTATACATGCAGCTATTTCTGTGTTAAAATGTATGCAATCCCAGAGGCCTTTTTGCTTTGTTTTTATGAAAACAGTTGATCATATGGTTTATTCAGTTAATCCCAAACACAACATTTACTCTTCTTTATAATTGTGTTACTGGAGTTTGCATTGTAAAAGAGCACAATAAAGGTCTAGATGAAAAGTTGAGTTGCATTACCAAATCAGGGTGTGATCTCATGAGATCTTTCAAACTGAGCAGGGTCAGGTGCTTAAGGAAAACCCAGATACTGCAGAAAGTATATTAAATGATTTAGTACCTAAGCCAGCACTGACTCAGTCACAGTGTGGTTGAAGGGTGCACTGTATGTGTGGAGGTGCCATTTTTAGGATGAGAGAAATTGATGACATTGTCATTAAATGTTCCATGATACTTTGCATACAAGCATGTTACCCTGATGTCCTTGCCCAATATGAAACTGAACAATAAATTGCCTCTAGTCTACATCCCATCATTCTCAAATCAGGGAAGGTGTTCGCTGCCTGTCCTAAACTAGTGTGGAGTGCGAATGGGTACTTCTATTCAATTTCCACCTTTCACCCTAGAAATGGCTGCACTTCAGTGTTTGGTGAAGTATTCTTTATACTGCGTAAATCCATTGGCAGGATTTGGGAAGTGCTAAAGAATGCTTCTGTACAAGATCATTATAAAGCCAAACGGTGTCAGATCTTCACTATTACTTCTTTTGTTTTAATACTTCATATTGTCTCAACACCTTCATTATTTATTGTGGCGTTTCCGAATTTCATAACTGAATAGGCTGGAAGCATTTACCTGTGCATTTAACTGTAAATTTACCCTACCTGGCTAGCAGATGCTGCTGATCCTCTGTAACAAGGATAAGTGAGTGTGGACTGAGCAATCATGAGGGAGGAACTCTAGGAGTAGCTACGCCTGGGGAGAAAGGTTAATCTGATCTTTGGCTTTTCAAACTACAATAGGATAAACTCAAAAAGAAAGGGCCACATTTGCACTTTATATACTCCCTGAGCTGTGTTTGTCGAGCAGATTGGGGAAAAGCATCTGCTCTCGCACACCAAAACTGTAAACGTTACCCAGTAGGGCCAAACCTTTGCTTTATGAAGGTTTGGGCACAAAAATGAAATGAAACCTATGTGGTAAAATCTGATGAGAAACTAAAGTCATTTATGTATACTCTCAGATTACATGCAGAAGAGACAGCCAATATATTGTAAATTTGGGGATTCACAAGACAAGTCATATGAATGAAAAGATATAATATACTCCATGTAAAAGGATGAGTTATTTATACAGTATAATCTAAACAGACAAGATTCTGCATCTATACCATAACATATGAAGAAAGATTATTAGAGCTCTGACATGCTGGGACATTTAATATCTGGTATCCTTGAATAATCTGCTTTCCTGAATGTGGATTTGGTGACAAAACTGGTTCATCATTTTACTATGATATCCCTCCAGTGTTGTGGGGTTTGCTTGTTTGTTTAATCCCCTTGCTAACATTTTATATGTTGTCTGTTATTGTTTGTCTTCTCTATTTAGATTTTAAGTTCTTTAGGCAGGGACCATATCTTCCAAATATGTTTCTAACTCAGAGGCTCTAATGCAGGGATCTCAAACTGAAATCACGAGGGTCATATGAAGACTAGTACATTGGCCTGAGGGCTGCATCACTGAAACCTTTTCATATGATGATACAAAAGTATAGTCAACAATGGAAAAAACCGAAGAGTAATATAGTATGCTATTAAAAGTCAATGTATTAACTTTTTTAAAACTGTAATGCGAAAAGTCAGTGCTAATTTTGACATCATTTCATTTTTGGCCACTTAGCTGGCAGTGTTTTGCATCAACCAGAGCATCAATATTAGATCTGATATCCTGAGACTAAACCAATCTCAGTGTTGCTTGCAAATTGTACCACATTCCATACAAAAAACTACCCTAAGAGAATGTTAAGACTGCACAGTTAAGCACACGTGCCAAAATTAGGGTTGCGCACACAACTTTTTCCCTGCCCCTTTGAGACTATGTGTTATCATGTGATCTTTTAATTACAGGGTCATGTACTGTTTCTCATATAATATATACCTTTTTTTCCTACACCCTTAAATTGTATAGCATCTTAATAAAGGTCACAGTGATTTTTCTACTGTGTTGTCACAGTAGCCTAATATATGCTTACTAGCAAAGGATTTGCCACTTAGCCATGGTAAGCATGAGTGAGGGTGGTGATGAATGTGTGTTGTGATGGGAAGCTGTATTGATTTGTGCCTGGGTTGTGCTGTACTGGGAGATTGATTTGTGTTGATGGCAAATAAGGGGTGAGTGCTGGGGTGAGGGGCTATCTGCATTTGGACTTGCTGGTTGTGTTATTGTGTAGGTGGTTGTGAGGTGGCAGCTAGGCGCAAGGGTGTGGCAGTCAGGCCAAGTAATCCACCTTCAAAATTGGTTGGTAACAGACTGCAAAACCCCCACTCCACCCCTTCCATGAGGCCCTGCTCCTGCCCTGCCTTTCCCACCCCTTCCTCAAATCCCCACCCCAGTCCTGCCTCTTCTCTGCCTCCTCCCCTGAGTGCTCTGCATCTCCGCTCCTCCCCCCTCCGTCCTGGAAAGTCCTAAGCACGGCCAAACAGCTGTTTGGCGGCGGGAAGCACTGGGAGGTAAGCGGAAGAGCAGGGATGCAGCACGCTTGGGCGGGGGGTGAAGGGCAGAGGGGGAGAGTCGGCACCTATGGCGGGCTGCAGGAAATAGCTCCGTGGCCATGTGTTTGTCAACTGGGGCCACTGGGCCCTACTGTAATACAAGTATTTAATAATAACAGTAGCTATCTTCTAATTCTATTGTTATGTGAGATGCACATCAGTGATTTATTTCAGTTTCTCTATAAATTTTGTGTGTTCTATGAATCCATATTAAAGCTGCAATTATAGCTGCATTTTCTAATCATGTCATAATGAACTCAGGAATAAATCTGCCCTCTTGTGCAGCGCTGGTTTTAAATTGGTTGAATTACATTTTTAAGCTTGCACATCATATATTTGTTAGCTAATGAAAAAAACAAGCTGCCTATTATTTTGGTATGGGACTGTACCATTTCAGTTTGGGGGCACAGTCAACATTTATGCACCTGACTCTTGAAAATAAGTTGCTTTTAGTGCTGAATTGATATTACAAAAGATTTTTCTTTCACACATCCCAGCAAAATGGAGTGGGTGTTTTGAGATTTCCCAAAGGAGAAAAAGAAATTAAGGTTTTTACAGAAAGCTGGTTTGCTTCTTTTAAAACCCACTTGCTCTGGAATGCAGATTTCAGGATAATGTCTTGCAAGGGAACTCAGTTAATAACTTTATATTGCCAGCTTGCCAAGGTCCCTTGGGTGGTGGACAACAATAAAAATACCCAAATTGAAATTTAGAAATGCTCCAAAACAAATAAATCCCAAAGCAAACAGCAAGTGTGCTAGATGGGCTAAGACTAAGAGGTTTATATTCTATATAAGCTCTGGCCAGCAATCCCCCACATTTTAACTCTAGGGATCTAGAGGAAAGGAGTTCTAGTCTTTAACCACTTGTAACCCTCAGGTAAGGCATTTACGTGTGTAGGCATCAAACTAAAATACTATAAGAGACAAATTCTTCAAAACCCTTAATGATGTGAAGCAACTAAAGAGGAATAGTTACTCAGCAGATTGAGGTTGAGGGGTCAGGCTTTTAACACCATCCCAAAATAATAGGCCCTTTGCATTACATTAGATTTTCCTGCCAAAGCTAAAACATAAAAAGAAACCATTGTTAAAAGCAGAGAACAGTTTCCTACTCTAGATTCATTATGGCAATGAGAGACAATAGAGTTATAATTTAGCTTCAAATCCAGAGTCGTGGGTGAAATCTGCAGTGAAATAAGTTATTACCCTAGCCGTGACTCAGGAATTTGCTTCCCAACTTCAGGGCAATCCTTCAGGGCAAATGGAAAGGCCTGTCTGTTCATTCAACCTTCTGCTTAAGGGGTGGCTGGTGAGGATTTGAGGTTGGGTTATTTGTCGTTCAGAGAGTTTTCCTTAGCCTGACAAAAAGTCAGAACTACATATGTTTTAACATACGAGGTTTAAAATCGATGTTAGGCACCACGTGTGGCAATAATGGGGCCAACAGGGATCAAAACAAAACACCTGCCTTTGGAAAAGAAAAGTTCTCAGTGTCTCTTAGATAGTTTCGCATCACAGGGCCCACCAGGTATAAAGCTATGATCACCTGCCAAGCTGAGCCACAACAGCAGAATGCCTAAATAGAAGCTGATGTCAGAATGCAAATATCCATTGCAGGGGGCCCAAGGAGGAGGTGTTTCCATACACAGAGACTAAGTCTATATAATTAGATATATAAAAACCAGCAGAGATACTGTAAAATGAATTCACCACTTTCTAGGCAGTGAGTGTAATATGATTTCACCCATTGATTGATTGTGCTTCCCCCAGCTTCAGGCAATGAAGAAGCACTGTTGGAAGACCTCCTTGAAGGGACAGCACATAATAATTTCATGACAACCTTGCCAATAAACAAAGATAACGGCATAAGAAAAGTGCACCACTGAAAACCACTTACCACCATGACCTTTCCCACTGAAAGCCTGTGTTGAATGTGGTATGAAAGGGATGCGAAGGTTCTTACCTTGGCTCGTTACCTCCAAATAGTGCTTTGTGAAGGCAGAAGAGAGGAAAAAAGCAGCCTCCTCTCCTTTTTACTTAATATGTAAATGATATAAATCAGATGAATCCAGCTGGCGATACTGTGCAAGCATTCCTCCAGGGCAGAGATTCAAAGACTGAGTTAACAGGGTGCATGAGGCAATAGGTGTACAGCAGCTGTGTCTCATCAGCATACAGATGCTGTTTCAGCCTGTGTTTAGAAATGATCTCACCAAGAGGTCTCACACATATGGTGAGCACCCCAGGAGAACGCTTGCATTTCTGAAAGATGCAACCTCATACTCTTCAGTTACTATCCATCCTGATTAAGTTCCAGGTGTGACTGGATCCTTCCAAGGACAGTCCTAACCATACTGGCAAAATCCATTTGTTGCGAAATCAACAGCCAATGGTTAATCTTATTGGAAGGTCCAGTGTAAACAAAATGACCATCTCTGGCAGTGATCGTGATAGTGACAAATGCATTCTCTGATCCAAAAGAGGCCTCAATGCAGACTGGATGCTACCCAGAATGTCACTGGTATCCAGATGCACCTAGACCACCTTCTCCAGTAAAAGAGAAGGTTAGGCATTCAGTGGTAATTAGTGAGCAGTCTGGCATCAATAAATAGTTTCTTGAGGAGGGGCCATATGCCCACACCCATTTAAGAATGTTTAGTGCCTCTACAACCACTTGATAATACTAGTCCACCAATGACAGCCACACCACTCACATTAAGCCACTAGAATAAGTAAGGTGGTCAAATCAAAAGGGGTCTTTGTAAACCAGTGACATCCTCAAAGGCCAAACGAAGCTCCAATAGTGGACAACACGCGGCTTCTTCATTCAGGTTTGGAAAGACCGGCCCAAAAGCACGCATTCTTTTCT
This sequence comes from Mauremys reevesii, assembly GCF_016161935.1. Classification (NCBI taxonomy): domain Eukaryota; kingdom Metazoa; phylum Chordata; order Testudines; family Geoemydidae; genus Mauremys; species Mauremys reevesii. The sequence continues at coordinate 16,313,914 of NC_052640.1, read as the reverse complement.
ATGAAGAATGTAGGACACTGGCCAGAATGATCAACAGAATTACTTGTGCGTGGGGGAGCTTGGGTCAGATTGGTATGCATGCCTCTGGAAAACGTGAGAGAAGCTTCTTGCTATCTGGGTTAAATGGCTAAGAAACATGATTTTTCTCCTGCCAAATGATGCCCTCAGGCCTTCAAAAGCAGCAACTCGGGTCAGTTCTTTGCAATGGGCACATTAGAATGTTACAAACATGAGCGCTAACGTTGCTAACTACTGGAAGCCAAAGGAAACAGACGGTAAGTGTTCCAAACAAATTATGTGTGCTGTGCAACTGAGATAAGTGGATGAGTGAACAAACATCAACTGTACCATGAGTTGAGCACATCTCCATGGCAACCCAGTCGTCTTCTGAACTCAAAATATGTCTGCATGGTAATTTAAAGTTTTGAAGGTGGATTTTTCCACGTGAACCATACTTATGAAGAGCAGGCTAAAGAAAGGAAAGGAAATGTAGGAGTAATCTCAAAAGGTTCATTTTGGGAAAATGACCAAAAGTGGGACTGTGTGTGGGACAGAGGGTTGTCAGGCTAACCCCACTCCCTCACATCTGTGAATTTAGACCAAGCCTTGGAGGATTCGCTTGTAGTGTCGAGTAGGTGCACCAGCTGCTCTGCTGGGCCCCTGGCAGTGGCTGCCCTATTTAAAAGGCACATCAGAGCATGTAGGACTTTAATACAGCGGCAGCCAGAGCTGTTTGGCCTGGCTGGGAAGATTGGACATGAAGGGGTCTGATGGAAGGAATCAGCACCCTCTCAGGTTGTAGCCATTTCTCTTCTTCCCAACTTCCCCCTGGGGTTCTAGTCTGTGAGGTGCACTAGAGTTCAGTGGGACCTGAGGAAATTCAGCACTTTGCAGGATAGAGCCCTCTCAAGGGGTTGCTGGCTCCTTTTAGACCACCCAGGGTGAGCTAATTTAAGGAGAGGAAGCCTGTCCAGGCAGCTAATTGAATAATGAACAGCAGAGCCCGACAAAAGGCCAGCAAGGCTCAGTTGCAGGAGGGTGGTCACAGAGAGAGAAGAGGTCCCAGAGACCACAGGCCCCAAGGAGGAGGGTTGTGTTATCCCTGAGCCAAGGGGAGACGCTATTTCAAGTTTATTTTGGGATTTAATGAGGTAGAACCTCTGCAGGGGAATTTTGTCTGACACCCCTTTAGACTGGGTGGAGCTCTTAAAGGGCCCTGAGGGAAGGGTGACTGAGGCAGGGTGACCTGCAGCACCAGAGTTGGTCAGGAGCGGGGGCAGGTAGCTCTGCAACAGGCCCTTTGAATGGAGTTTATTGGATTGAGGGGAGGGAATAGAAAGGGTTAAACCACAGAGGCTGGTAAACCGTTCGTATTAAAAATGGCTTAGAGAACATTGTACTTTCCTGTGCAGAACTGGGGGAGGGGGTGGGCAGGGGAAAGAACCTCTGAATTCCATGGACCTGTGTGCAAATCCCCAATAAAATTGCAAGGGAAAACGATTCCGGCATTCACTCAGCCTTGTCCTGACTTGTGCACATTCCAACTCCCCCATGCAATTGTCAGCCCCAGCTCAAGCGGAGGCGCAGGAGTAGAGCAACAGAGGTGTTACAGGCTGCATCAACAGGTGCCCTGGCAGTGTTGCATGGGAGAAGCTTATACAGAGCCTTGTGCAGTCAGTGTTCTTAGCTCTGCACTTCCATAAAAACTAAATTAATTCTTCATTTAAAGAAACAGTCAATAGCAGCTCTTTGGGGCTATGGTCGATTCAAAATCAAGGAGTCATTCCCTACCATAATAAATACACTTTTCGGCAGAGAGTTGTCTGTGCAGGTAAATGGCTTTGAAGGGATTTATCGCTTGAGCTGTACAGGGTGACATGCATCCCATCTGGTGAGTTTCAAGTCCTAATGCCCTACACTTGGAGAGATGCATGTCTAGATAACGTACACAGAGGCACCTTCAGCAAAGAAACCAAGTTTCTTGGAAACAATAGGCACAGCATCATGAGGTGATTGCAGCTGGCTGCAAAACCCAGCCGGTCGGTGAAATACAATGCACCCTTTTGTTACATCCCCTGAATTTCACGGGCCTGGATTCCTCTGCACTGGCACAGGGATTCAACTTTGTATTTTGTAACTGGAGAGGGGAAAAAAGAATCCATGCTTTCAAATCCAAAGTGAAGTGAATTTTGTGTTTGCAAAAGGTGCCAGATTGATGGCTCAGATATCCAAGGCTTTGTCAGCACAGGCAGAGATTGTGCTGCCAGTTTCCTTGGACCACTCCAGGCAAGTGCCTCAATTGTGACCTTGAAGTGGGAGGGGGCAGGTCAGTCTCTGTGACACGTTCAGTCCTTCACTTCTCTGCAGAGCGGACCAGCAAGGCAGGGGCTAGCCGTGCTGGTTTTTGTGGTGTGTTTCCTGGAGACCAGTACTCCTTCATTAATGTTCATTTCACATAGGACTCTGCATAACAACCTCTGATCTCTACAGATCACAGTGCTCTGAACTAAAGGTGAAAAGCTCCATATTTCTTCACCAATTTCAACTCAACCATACTCCCACCTAACCCAAACAGGAGAGGATGAAAATCACACCTAGTACAATTATTTAGGATTTTAAAGATCACAGCCAGTCTGTGCAATGGTGTTTTGGGATGGAGTGAGAACTGAGTGGCTACGTGGGGGAGGGGAGTAGGGAATTAATAAAGCCACTTGTTGACTGCCTATGAAATTTGCCTCTAAAGGGAACTCACAGACCCGTAGAATTATAGTAAGTTCTATATATTCCTATGCTGGGTGTTGCTTATGGGTTATTCTGTCATAACAGTTATGCGAAAGATGGTTCTCTCCTGTGCCACCTTAACTAAAAACCTGTTTTGTCTCTTTTATTCCAGATGCTGGAGAGCTATCCGATCCCTTTGTCCATAGTTACCAGCCTGCTCTTCATTGTGCTGCTGCTTGCAGTGCTCATCAGAAACAACGGCCAGGCAGCCATTCTGTGGAATGAAATTGTCCTGCAGAAAATAACCAATTTCATCATGGCTCAGAGCAAAGAAGAGAGGATTTTAAACTTCGTGCTGCAGAATGCAGTCAGAGGAGACCCCCAGAGTGTAGTGGACACCATAGATAAGTACTGCTCCCAGAAGGAGTGGGCCATGAATGTGGGGGCTGAAAAAGGTAATCACATCAGAGATAAGCTCCTCAAGGCTACTTTTGAGTTTGAGACTGGCATGATACAGGATACGTTATTCTGTTTGTCACTGAAAAAACACAGCAATCTTGCACGCTGCAACAGCGGTTATGCAAACAATCATGCAAGATGGTGTAAATCTCTTTGGAAGAATCCAGCAGGTGCACTGTAGGGTCATGGGGCCACATGTGATTTTTGATGTGCTGTGCACATTGCTTCATAAGGGAGGGAGGGCGGGCAGGCATCTGGGGAGTTGAGAAACAAAAACCCCTGACTTGGATTCCTGCCAGTTTCTTGCTTCGTAGCCTTGGAAAAGTCACAGCCTTGCTTTCTGTACCTCCGTTACAAAGGATCTTATCCTATTTCTAGCACAAAGTGTCCATGAATCTTAATTCACTGGTGTTTATGAAGCATTTTGAGGTCCTCGATTGAAATGTGCGAACCATGAGTATTAAAAATAAGAGGAATTTTGCACATATAAACAATAGTTATAGGCAATGTATTTTTGAGGGAAGGGAGCTCATACAGCTGTAATATACACAAGAAGCTGTCCTATATACTACTAGGAGAATCTGACATTACTATCACCTGGCACGTCTTAGTTTCTCTTAAAGGCCAAATCAGCTAAGTGGATAAAATTTGGCCCTTTTTTAGTTTTTGGAGGCAGTGCAGGGAATTTGGAGGTTAAACATAGTAACCTAGGGTTAACCCTAGTAAACTTGTACTTTTACACAGTCGTCAGAGACCCCGATGCTTTAGGCCTAGTTTATGAAAACCGTTCCTGTGATTCCATGAATAGTATGTTTAGGGTGAAAGCCGTAGCGTCTAGTATCTTTGCACACATTACTAAAGCTCTAGCCCTGGTAATATCTGATCATGTTCTGAGGTTTTTGGCTTGGACAAAATGCCCTTGGCTTTCAGTAGAAATTTGCTTGAGTGAAAACCGAATGTGGATCTTAAGATTTAGCCCATGATGCATCGAATTATATAATGACACTATCTTGGATTTATTTAGCACCTCTCCTCTTAAAGGTGCCAAAGCACCTGACAGGAGTGGCTTCAACGCTCAGTAAAGTGCAGTCTCCTCTGTGGTTTTGAATAGCACACAGATACACCACAGTTACCAACTCCCTAAACTAGGGGATTTTGCTAGGGCATCTGGTGGGATAACGCCTTGGGATCTTTTAGTGACCCCAAATGGTCTAGACTTTGCCTTACAGCTCATTTGAAACAACAGTTTCAACAGTACACTGCTAGGACATTGATTCAGTACTTGCTGAGAAGGACCAGTGCCACCCACTGAATCAAGAGCCCTGATCCCTGAAATGCCTTGGGTTTCTTTGGAAGCCTTCTATCCAAGTATTGACCAGAAATGACCATGCTGAGGTCATATCCCAAGAAGGTACATAGCACTACACCAATTTATAACAACAAGCCATCCCTAGTTTACAATAAATTGGAACAATATGGCGTGTTACATGTGGCTGATTGCATTTATTAAAACAAATAATCCTATAAATAAGCACTGAAGACAAACTTGCTTTAAGATAATATACAGAGTGTCACACAAATAATATGGGGTCAAGAGTTTCACCATTGGGGCAACCGTAAGTGCAAAAGCAGGGGGTTTAGACAATACGGACAGAAAGGAGAGCACCAGTCACTGAAGTCCCTGAATGAATACAAAAAATGTACAGTTGCAGCACTATACACTTACCCTGCAGAAATGGGCCAATAAAAGCTGGGTGGCAGGAGAAGGCTGAGCTATACTGTTAATTAGGAGCCCTGGGCTAGATCAATGAGAGCAGAGCCATACCAAGAGACCTTCCAGCAACATCAGTGACAGTTTTGCACGAGAGCTGAGGGTAGAGTATAGCATTTCGTTACGTCAGTCAGTTAGTTTAATATTTGCATTATTTTGCAGTCGAATGCATTTTTCACCAGTATGAACCCCTTTTTCCTTTCTCCCCAGTTCTCTCCCTCCCTTTTTCGTTTTTGTGCATCTCCTCCTGTGTTCTCTGTATTTCTTTTTTCCCTCCCTCCTTTTAATCTATATACACTTTCCTGTTTTCTGTCCTAGTATGGCTCCCCATTTTCTCATTTCTGTCGGCTCTGTCATCCTTTCCTTTTTCTTTGGCACTTTTCAACCCACCTTTCTATTTTCAGTCTCTGCAAAGCTGCTAAAGTCCTTTCCCTGTGGAAAAGCTGCAGAGGGAAACTGATTAGCTTTCTACTATGTTTTCCTCTGCAGGCTTGCCATATGTAAAGCAGCACTTCATGAAAATAGAGAGAAACGGTCTGAAAGTTTCTTGAATTGGGAGCTGACTGCACAGTGAGCCTGAGTGGATTCTGCAGACCTAGCTGATTTCTCTTACATCAGCAAGGGACTTAGTGCAGAAGCAAACTGACCATTCCTAGTCAGTTTACACATACAGTAATCTGAAATGAGAAACTCACTAGGATCAGACAGTTCTAAACAGTTTGTCTTTGCAGTCAGCTCTGACCAGTGCCTATAAGGGTGGTTCTACTCACTGCAATTGGCAGTGGACTTAAACTGCAGTATGATTTTTAAATTGAGGTGCACATGGCCCACGGCTGGGAGTTTGAAACCCACACAGAAAATAATTCTCACTTTAGCGGTTAGGTGGGTTTTAAGAACTGCAGGGGGTATTACTTCATAGTGCTTGCGGTGAGCCCTCCAGCCCTGTCCCTTCCTTGGCTGCAAAGATGGTGGTCATATTACAGGGCCTTGGATGAGGCAAGTGTAAAGAATGGGAATCAGCGGGGCAGTTCTCATAACTAGGGCCCTACCAAATTCATGGTCCATTTTGGTCAATTTCACGGTCATAGAATTTTAAAAATTGTAAATTTCATGATTTCAGCTATTTAAATCTGAAATTTCACAGTGTTGTAAGTGTAGGGTTCTAACACAAAAAGGAGTTGTGTGGGGGGTGGGTCGCAAAGGTTACTGTAGGGTGGTTATTGCGGTACTGCTACCCTTTCTGCACTGCTGCTGGCGGCGGTGCTGCCTTCAGAGTGGGGCAACTGGAGAGCGGCAGCTGCTGGCTGGGAGCCCAGCTCTGAAGGCAGAACTGCCTCCAGCAGCAGCGCAGAAGTCAGGATGGCATGGTATGGTATTGCCACCCTGACTTCTGCGCTGCTGCCTACAGAGCTGGGCCCTCAGTCAGCAACCGCCAATCTCCAGCCACCCAGCTCTGCAGGCAGCAGTGCAGAAGTAAGAGTAGCAATACTGCTACCCCCTAAAATAACCTTGCAACTCCCCTGCAACTCCCTTTTGGGTCAGGACCCCTATTTGAGAGACACTGTTCTCCCCCTGTGAAATCTATATAGTATCGGGTAAAAGGACACAATAGACCAGATTTCACAGTTCGTGATGCGTTTTTCATGGCCATGAATTTGGTAGGGCCCTACTCATAATAAAAGGGCAGATTTCCCCCCTGCCCCCCCCCCCCCCAATAAAATAAGGGAAGATAAAAGCTTTCTGAGAACAGGGACTCCTACGAGAAATGATGACAAACCTGGCAATACAGTGGGCACCAAGGGGCACTGCTCCAGTAAGATAAGTAATGTTGGGATTTTGCCTGTTTTTAATTCCTAAGATTTGAAGCCTAAACAAGAGTGCTCAATTACAAATTGCAGCATCACACCAGTATAGTGCATGCACAAATGATGCATAAATAAATAGCACAGGACAAGGTGAATGCCAATAGTGGGTAACTAAGTAGCTCATGTGGCTCATGCAGCATGATGCCAATGGCTAAATACCTTCAAATATTCATTCAGATTCAGGTATCTAATGTATTGGCACTACTTAGGACCACAGAAGATAGAAGATGGAAGAGACTTCTGTCACTGAGTCCATTTCTTTGCAAGGACTGGATATAGTTTCCAATTTTATTTATTTATTGTAACAATTGGCTAATGGTTTCTGGCCTTTATAATACAAATAGATAGAGCCTTTGTCAGCTGGTTAGACTGTTCCTTTTGTAATGAGTATTTCTTAACTTAAAAGTCTTACCTTAAGGCGACTGCGTGTAATATTATTTACAAAATGTGAACTCTCTCAAAGTTTAAGAGCTCTACATTTCATGAATGGGGACAGATTTTGCAACAACTATTTTTTTTTTTTGCAAAGTTTTGCATTTTTCACTCAAAGTTGTGCTAAATTTTATTTAATACAGGCCCATCTTCACTCAAAAATGTGTTTTTTTATTAATTTATTTTAAACACCTCAATGTACTTTTTTTTGGAAAATTTACAATTTGAAGCCTAGGTCAGATGATCAATTTTCACAGTATGATACAAAACAACCTATTTCCTGAACTCACCCTAGTGCAAAAAAAATTATGAAAACATTCACAAGACTGTTTTAAGCTTCACAGGGCCCCATTGATACAATAAGCAGCAGTTTCATTTGAGGTATTTGTAAGTGGTTTCTTTCCAAGATTCCAGACATTTCAAAATGAATCTTGTATTAAGTAAGAGACAGTCTGCAAAAGAAGTCCTGTATAATTTATCATAAACCATCACATTTTGAATCTCTTTATAGCAGCTTAGTAAATGAACTTGTAAGATTCCATCCATTAACTTTATTATTTGATGCAGTTTGGTTTAGTCCACAGTTAACTCATTTCTCTCCCATTCAGGTTTGATTCTAGATAAGATACTGGAGGAGACAAAGCCATCAGTCTTGCTGGAGCTGGGAACGTACTGTGGCTATTCAGCTGTGAGGATTGCTCGGCTGTTAAAGCCCAGCGCTCGCTTACTGACCATTGAGTTCAACCCTGACTTTGCTGCTATTGCCAGACAGATGATTGAGTTTGCTGGAGTGCAAGATAAGGTACATCTTGATCTTCTGTGGCTGGTAAATGAAGGGACTAAGCAGATGTTAGGTCAGAAGAAATACTGGTATTTCGCCGTCTTATACTTAGGCTAACATAGCAATTGCAATATCCCAGGCTATTTGAGCAGTGAACTGAGCATGGCAATTGAGTTCATCTGTGTGAAGTTGGGAAATGCCCATTAGGGACTGGGGCAGGGTCGTGAACGAACACACACACACACCTTACTTTAAGATACCCGAGTAGTTAGTAAAGATGGGGCAAAGCTAACAATGTTGGGAATCATTAGAAAGAAGACAAAGATAGATAAGACGACAATTTATCATGTTGCCTCTATATAAATCGATGGGACACCCACATCTTCAATACTGCGTGCAGATCTGATCGCCCCATCTTAAAAAAGATCTGGAATTGGAAAAGGTTCAGAAAAGGGCAACAAAAATGATTAGGGGTATGGAACAGCTGCCATATGAGGAGAGATTAATAAGACTGGGACTTTTCAGCATGGAAAAGAGACAACTAAGGGGGGATATGATAGAGATCTATAAAATCATAACTCGTGTGGAAAAAGTGAATAAGCAAGTGTTATTTACTCCTTCTCATAACACAAGAACTAGGGGTCACCAAATGAAATTAATAGGCAGCAGGTGTAAAACAAACAAAAGGAAGTATTTCTTCACAGAACACAGTCCACCTGTGGAACTCTTTGCCAGAAGATGTTGTGAAGGCCAAGACTATAGCAGGGTTCAAAAAAGAACTAGTAAGTTTATGGAGGATAGGACCATCAGTGGCTATTAGCCAACATGGGCATAGATGGTGTCCCTAGCCTCTGTTTGCCAGAAGCTGGGAATGGGTAACAGGGGATGGATCACTTCATGATTACCACTTCTGTTCATTTCCTCTGAAGCACCTGGCATTGCCCACTGCTGTAAGACAGGACACTGGGCTAGATGGACCATTGGTCTGATCCAGTATGGCTGTTCTTATGTTCTTAGAATAGTGTGATTCAGATCCAGATTGGGGTTTGGAAAGAGATTGGGGCTCAAGTGAGAGCAGGGATTGCAGTTTGAATTTCCCCAAGCTGCATGAGCTATTCTCACAAGTTTCCAGCTATCTGAGCCAGAAGAAGAATACACAGTGGCAGGCTCTGTTCCAAACTAAATAACCCATCTTCTTAACCTCTCTTCTGTATGTTCTATTTGCTTTGGACAAGAAGGTTTGATTGAGACATGACTGCAATTCGAAGCCAAGCCACACACTGTTTTCAGCAGGGAATTCCCTCGTCACTAGCAGAGAGTCACTCTTCCCAGCAGAGCCAAGGTCACAGACTTCTTATAATTGCACAGAGAAAAAATAATTGAGTCAATTTATCAAAAAAGCCCATGTGATCCAAAGCCAGCCAGCAGCTGAAGTTATCCACCAACGCTATTAACATGGTCACGGAAGTCTGACTTCAACTTAAAGGGTGAGGGGCATTGTGCTTAAAACAATGTGCACAGATCAACATGAGATGAATTTGCTTTTCAGGTGCACATTCTAGAAGGCCCTTCGCAGACAATTATCCCACAGCTGAAGAAAAAGCATGAAGTGGACACACTGGATTTCGTCTTTCTTGACCATTGGAAAGATAGATACCTGCCAGACACCATCCTGCTGCTTGTGAGTTGGAATGATTTCAGCCCTAAACCCCCATAGTGAATCTCCCGAGTCTGTAAGATCTTCCCAGAACAGTTGGGAAGTGCGTGTTTTCTATAGCTATAGCGGGGCACTCACCAGAGATACGTTTAACAACCAGCCATGTGGTGAAAAGGGATGGAGCTTTGGGGCTGGATTCATAACGTGCTAAGTGCCCTTGCCTCCCCTATTATTGTCAATGAGAACTGAGGCTGCTCAGCACTTCCCAGGGATTGTTCAGCCACTTGCAGGATCTTCCTCTCTGGAAAGGCCTGAAGCTGAATACCCAATGAGAACCACCCACAGACACTGGGGAAGTACAGGTTTGGGTCTGAAGGTCATGATTTAAGTCTTTCCCTATCAGATTAAGCCAGGACACCTGATCCAAATGCCCTGGATTTTGGAGAAATTCAGACTCCAGTCCCAGCCTTCACAACACTAATTTCCTGATGGCAAACTCTGGTGTCAGGGTTTGTGTTCCTGGATGAAATTCAATCTTGATAGCACATTTGTACCTTCTTTCTGTGAACATCTGGGGCATCCTTACCATCTGATTGGCTATAAAGCAGCCCTTAGCAGAGGGAAGACTACTCCTAGGACCATGCTAGACTCTCATTCCAGGAAATGCCATTCAGCCTCTTTCCACCCGCAGCTAGACGTGGGGACAGATTCTGTCAGCAACAAAAGTAACAGTTAATGACACTTCATTACAAAATTAGGAGGCTATAATAGCATTAGCAAATTATGGGTTGGCTTTAAACAGCCAGGTAATGACAAACGAGAGCAGTTAAGGACCCCAGGGTATTTCCAAACGTCAGCAAATAACCCAGTGATAATCACAGTCTCTGTTTATAAAAACAGCACAAATGCACATAATATCACAGCTCAATAGCACCATTAGACCTGTGATTATTTCTAGAACTAAATGACTAATTGGATAGAAATGCCATTTTTCAGTTACATTCTCCACAAATATCTACCCACTCGGTCTTGTGAGAGCCTCTCTTGCATTAAGACCATGGGAGCCTCTCTGCTGACTGCTTCGCACTAGCCCCATTCTCCCTCTCTTGCATAGCACCAGTCCACCACCCCCGTTTGGAGAATACAAGCACTCTGTCTTAGGCTCCCACTCTCTCCTCCCTACAAGCAGCTTTTTAAAAAGTAGGGGGTTTCTTTGGGACTTTTTAAAACCCACCATTGAATTTACACATCAGTAGCTGGGAGACAGTACATTTTCGTTCTGAAATTCCTTTGCCTCCCGAGAATGTTCATTTTAAAACGTGCTCTGTAACAGTTACCGAGCTCCCAGCTCTTTGGAGGGCTGGAGCACCAGTTCCAGCTCTAAATAAATAATAATATAATAATAATAATTGGAGATATGCCAATCTCCTAGAACTGGAAGGGACCTTGAAAGGTCATTGAGTCCAGCCCCCTGCCTTCACTAGCAGGACCAATTTTTGCCCCAGATCCTTAAGTGGCCCCCTCAAGGATTGAACTCACAACCCTGGGTTTAGCAGGCCAATGCTCAAACCACTGAGCTATCTCTCCTCCGTTAAAACAACAAAGCAAAAAACCAGCTAAAGCAAAGGATTGAGAATCATTTGGCTCCAGCTTCTTAGTCAACAGTCTGATGCGATTCCAAACCAGAGTGTTTTGCTTATTCTCATGAACCCTTGCAGTGTAACGTCCACGGGACTTTAGATGGACTGGCTGAAGGAAACACTTTGAACGTTTCTCCAACCGGGCATTTTGAATATAGTTTTTGACAAGCATTTCAGATGACCCAGGTTGTGGTTTGAGTCCCAGGCAGTTTCCCTTTCACCCAGTTCTAGAAAAGGTCCTTGATACAAAGAGCAGCTGGCAAACATCAGCGGAGTCACAATGACACAGCAGCTAGTGCTGGAAATTACAGCTGGAGAAATGCCCTTTCACTCGAGTTTCTGATCTGATTATTAGAAAGTACAGGCCAGAGGATATCGACATACCTCCCAAACTGCCTCTTCTCTTCAGATCGGTGAGCTAACCGCTAGTGGCCTCTACAATACTGATGTGCGGGGCAAAAGCCATTCATGGAGCCTTAAAGATGCAACCCTCCCCATAACTGCAGGGTGGGAACAAAGCTGATAAGCTGCTGGCTTTTATTTTGAAAATTGCTGGTGTATTCAGATAAGCAACGTCTCTTTGTCAAGGAAGATACAAGGAAGCAAAATGATGTGGTTGCAGTTTTACTTTTGTTAAATGTTGGATGCCCGGGTATATGGCAAGTTAGTTATGCCCCTTGAATTCTTGGTACCTTGCCAGCCTGGCCCTCTTTGGGCACTAACCGTGCTCCACGCCCTGTCGCCAAATAAAGCAGCCGAAGGTTGGATGGGATTGAGGAAGACTGAGCACAGGAAATCTCAGTCCTAAATGCTGAGTTTTTCTAGTAGTGGGCCAGGGCCCCGTTGAGACTTTGCTGCCCAGAATGCCATGCAGCCCCCGCTCTGGTGGCTTCACCAGCTTCTGCAAAATTTCAATATTGACCATTTCTTTTGATTTCAGATTAAGTCTCTCCATGTGTGAAGAAATCCTTCCAAATGTGAATTACAGAGTTGTCTTCTTAACCCTTCAGAGACCGCCAGAAACAGTAACTTAGTCATGACCTGTCCCCATTCATTTGAATCTGAATCCTAATACCATCACTTTCCTGTCAGCATTATTAATTCTTTTACTGCTGCTGACGTTAGCAGAAAGATCCAGCTTTTCAGCGGTTGCTTGCAGAACCTGTAGAGAGTGTCATGGCTATTTTTTCCTGATCAAACCCATGTTAGTACAGGAATTCACATTAGCATGAAGCGTCACTAATATGAAAATGCATTGCACTAGCACTTAGCAGTTGTTAGCTCCTTCTAAAATGAACAGATTCACCAAGCACAAGTCTCTCTTCTTTCTAGGAGCATGACTTGCTGAGGAAGGGCTCTGTTATCCTGGCTGACAACGTCATTGTCCCTGGGGCTCCAGAGTTCATTAAGTACATCCGCAATAACAGCAGGTTTGAATGTACCAACTATCCCTCGCACGTGGAATACATGAAAGTGAAGGATGCCATGGAAAAGGCCGTGTTTGTGGGATAAAGGGCGTCACTGGTATCCAGCTGTTGTTTCAAGTGTTGTAAATGCAACTGCACAGGTTAACTGTCTGTGCTTTATGTTTAGCTTTCTGTACTTTTGGGGCTGTAATTAAAGCAAGCTATAATGAAGAAGATGGGTTTAGAGAAGAGGGAAACCAAGGACTAGCGAACATGTGCATAAGTAGGATAGCCAGCCAAAGATTAGATGGAGAGGCCTGTTTTTTTTCCCTCTTTTCAGATGGCTATCTGCATCCAAGAGGATATCCATTCCCTTAAGGTGATCTGCTTCTTGCCAAACAGCAAAACCAATCTGTTTACTTTGAGTTCAAACCCTACTAGCCAAGAGTGAAACAGCCTCTCAGCAGTCGCTGTGATTTTCTGTGTCCTTAAGCCAAAATAGACTAATCGCTTCTAAGAGAGAGAGAGAGAGAGTTTGCAGGGAAGGAATATTTCAGCAGCTCTGATTTGGCTAAATAACTGGCAATGCACTGCAGTGAAGAATCCGTCAGTTACGTCATATACATTCCTCGCTAGCTACCAGTAAAAATTCCTTGTGTTCTGTGCTGGAGAAACAAACCAAAACACAGTTTGACAGTAGGAGAGGCAGACAAGATAATTAATGTGATTGTGGGGGAGGGACCAGGAAGGCTACATGAAATAAATGGATAAAAATATACATTTGCGGGGTCCTTTAAACAGACAAGTAGCATTAAGGGAGCAGCTTCTTTATAGTGAACTACCAAACGCACATAAACCACCAAGACCTTGATTAAAATGCTGTTTTCCAACCCTTTGCATTGTACATAACCAGTGTAAGCTCTTTGGGGACGGGATATGCTTCTTACTGTAGACCAAGAGCTGCATAAATGTAAGGCTGATGATTTATAATAGGACACAACAGGCTGTGCTTTTCTGGGTGATTATTGTACGCCCTGGGTTGTGTTCACATTACAGTAAATATTAAGGATTATTATTAAGGTACAAGGCCAAACCCAAAGTGACTTCAGTCACCCAAATGGTGCAACAGGCCACTGGCAGGGCACTTCTCAGCATGTCCCATTGCTGTTGCACAACTGGGTGAAATTCAAAATTTAGAAATAAAAATGAAGGGGGAAAATGACTTGTGCAGTTCCTGAGTGTGTGACTCCATTTTATTCCACATGGACTCTGCCCAGCACTTCCGCTGTAGGTTTCAGCCAGGGAGCAGCTCCAGAAATAGACCCTGTATTCTAAAACCAGTAGATACGTACTCCCTCTCTCCTTCCACTTTGGATTCTCACAGGCATGTTATTTAGCCAGCTACTTTTGCAGTTCGCCTCCCTGAAGTGTTATTTATTCTGGCTCAGGAGAGAATCACATCCCTAAGTCAGTGAAAATGAGCTTGGCAAAGACTTCAAACAATAGAACTGGAAAGAAGAGCAAGTTATCCACAGTTGTAAGATCAGACTGAAAATGGACACGGTTAACTAGAGGAACCCAGTGAAAAGTGAGGAGCCACTCCTGTGCTAGGCCCCAGCCAATCCACAAGCCAGAAACTGGTCTGGTGACTCTCAGGGCAGGTATATGAGCCTCACAGGAGGAACAGCAGCTCAGTGTGTTCAACATACTCTATGGCTTGGAACTCTTTCCTGCCTCACAGTGGCCACAGACTCCCCAAGCCTCAGCCTGCTCAAGCCATGCTCTAACTCTGGCCTCACTCCAAACCAGCTCCGGACTCCTGATTCCGGCTCTGAGCCTGTCCCTACTGCTATGGCTCTGATCATATCCCATGATGGTTTATGACACCCAGCCAGCTCGTGGATGCATTACTTTCCAAACAGGCACAATGAGGCAAAGCCACCATAATTTACCTTCATAAGGAAAATCGCTAATCGTCTTTCTCAACCTTAAACTCTACTGGATCAGATCCCTGGTCCATCCACTCCAGGATTGACTCTCCAGCAGTGGCCAATAACTGATGCCTCAGGAGGTGAAAATGTCATATAGTGCCCACAGCTAATAGTGCAGTGCTGTACTATGCATGGGTGTGCGCATCATTCCTTTCTGAGTCGCTAGGGGCAGCCATCTCTCACCCTGAAATATAAATGTAAACAACGTATAAGTGCCTAGCTGTAGAGATCATTAGTGATCATGTGCGTAACTCACTGGCATGGTATGAAAGCCCTTCTGGTGATTTCAAACTGTTTGCAAAACACCTGGAGAACATGATTTACAAGCCCATCTACATCGTGCGGTGTGTCCAGTGCCCACTGTTTTAAAGGTCGTAACTTTGGCAGGCCTCTTCCATTTTTAGCCCATATATGCCTTTGACTGCAATTAAGTCTCCGTCTCACCACAGCAGGTTGCTGTGATTTATTGATACTGATGAAGCCCTACACACATCAGAGGTTGCATGCTCAGAAGCTCTGTATTGTGATGTTGTTGCATATAAGAATTCTGAAGCAAACCAAGCGCCGTCAGATCATTTGCATGTCAACAAAGGTTTAGGTGCAGCTTGCGATGCAGTCTTCTGCTGTACTTTGCAAAACAGAATCAGGGAAAAGTGTTCTCATTTTGTAGCCTACAGACCTTTAAATGTGGTGTTATGCAAGGAGAACATCAAGAAAGGACATGGCAGGGAGAAAGGGCAGGGAGAAATACAGAGAAGCAATTAGGTTGGTGTAGATATTACACAGAGCGGATTCCCTTATGTGGCATGGCAGTTTTATTTGAGAAAGAGACAATGTGAGCTCTGTATGCAGTCAGAGCCACAGCCACTTCTTTTAAGGTCAAAATTAAGTGTTTTCCTCCAAGTAGAACTACAGGGGCAGCATGGCTATGGAAGAGCTCAGTTCTGTTCTGGTTCATGCATCATCAGATTGTTAGCCAAGTTCCATTGCAAGGACAAATTTTGCCCTCAGCCAGACCCATGTAACACTATTTATTACTGGTGACCAAGGGCAAAAAGGAAAGAACCTAGCTGAATTTGAATGACTGGCAAACAGAGCTGCTTTTCAGAGTAAAAGCACACTTTGGATTGTGGAAGCAGTGAAGGCTGTAGGCTCTCTGAATAGCCTCCTTTGTACAGGGATAGCTGGTGTCCTAAAAATCCCAGCATCGATTGAGAGTCGATGCAATATCATCCTATTGCAGTGGGTGTCAAAGACAACCCAAATATTCACAATCCTGTTCTCAATGGAACAGTAAATCGGCGTTCCAGTGTTTGACTAAAGATCCTCAGCTTGTAACGTGCCACTGATGGAAACTACCAATTAAATAAATTCCTCCAGCCAGTTCTCCCAACTCACCTTGCAAATGATCAATTCTAAGCAATCCTAATTGAGATAAATTAGCCCAATGGAAAATATTGGGAGGGCCCAGTAGTAGTGAGCTGTGCTATGTGAGACACCAGGGTCAGTTCCTACGACAGTATCTCCTCACCCTCCCACCCCGCCCCCCATTAAGGCTGAGGGCCAACTCACACAAAAACTGGCTTTTTAAACAGATAAGATGACAGTTGAAAGATTTGGGGAGGCGAGGGGTCAACCAAATTTGCTAACGTCCCTTTAACTTTTAATTTACTTATTGAAAGCTTGTACCACAGCCTGGCATTGCCAATGCTGTGCATTAGTTACAAACAAAGCTGTTACAGTAGGAAGCAAAAAAATACTGAACACCCACTGTGGTGACAGGAAGCTCCCTGGAGATTTTGTTGAAATCAGAAACAGACCAGGGCTGTGATATTTCATGTCAATTGTTCCCACGTTAACCTTTCACCTCAGGGACTCCGTTCTCCAGTTTGGCCAGAAGATGAGCTGAAAATGAAACTACTCTGACAGCTGTAAAAGGTCAGCTGTAGAAAGCACATGTTTGTTTTAGCTCAGTATCTTACCTACAGCATCTACCATTCATTGCCACTTTAGTGCAGCCATACTGAAAACAAAAGTCAGATTCTTTCCTGCAGCGGAATGTTGGCAATACCTACTAGGAGCCAGATTCCGAGGGTAAGAGCCACATCGCTTGTAAAATGAGATGTTCTGTCTGTGTGTACAAGACCAGCACATGATTTTGCACAACAGCTTGGGATGCATTCTAGACATCCGAGATTTAAAGGAGAGAAGGTAAGTTGAAGATAAACTCCCCATTACTGCTAACAAGCATCCACAGCTAAAGGTCTTTGGAACCTCAAAAGTGATAACCTATTAATGGTATAATGAAGTTTGACCGGTAATATGATTTACTAATGTTTAATTTCCAGGGAAAACCTCACCTCCTCTTGCTTGCCAGCTCACTGCAGGGCACTATTACTGCTAGAGATTTTTGCTGGAGCTTTCCTATGCTTGATGAGTGCAGGTCAGGAAGCATGACATTGTTTGCCACATCAATCTCTTTGTTGATCTGATCAACATTGATGAACCTGCCAGGGAGAGTCAGTCCTCAAGGGTGTACCTCAGAGAAGATCTGTTGTGCAGAGGTTTGTTCTCTATGTTGTCCAAGGTCACAAATATCCAACTCAGCCTGTGACATACAGTTATATAAAAGTTGACAGAAGTTAAAGACTGGATTAGGTCAAATAAAAAGATCTGCTGATACCACCCAAGGACTGTGTTAAGATCATGACAAACAAAAGATGAATGGAATCAGAACTTAACTAACCTAATTGGTGGACCGAATACAGAAGAGATGGCCTGTGCCACTCACCACCTCCTTTAGGGGATCCTTTAAAAAGGAGTCTCGGGGGGTGGGGGAATCAAAATTGTGGAAATTGGTGGACTGGAAGGAGAGAACTTTATCATTATGGCTGCCCCACCATCTCTTGGGATGCCAGGAGCCACTACAACACTATTAGGCCTTCATTGTCCTGACCAATCCAGGACAGAGAGAGGGAACCAACATCATCATCCCTTCTACCACTTCGGTTAAGTTCTGAACAGCACCTTAAATATGAGACTTGGGTACCTGCTGTCACCCCTCCTTCACGTGTTCTTGACCTTTCTCCACCTTATTTCTCTTTTCTAACTTTCTCAAATTCCCTTCTGTCTAGTAAGTGTCTGGTTTAGCCAGACAAGACTGCATCTTTTACAACATTGCTGTAAGCTCATAACCAGATAGGCAGCTAAAAGCAATGCCCTACACCTCCCAATGCTCGTAGTAGTTTGCTAGGTCTTGTGGTTGGCTGATAAAACCATGTGCTGTCCTGAGTTGCTTCAGGAAGGAAGTTGCAAGTGAGTCAGCACCAGACACAGAAACTGAATTTTCTACCTTGGTGGTTGTTTGCTGTCATTTTGTGTGTCCATTTGTCTTGTTTGATCTTGAAGCGAATGGGACTGGTCTTTATCAGCAGCTCCAGACCCGCTCAACTAACTTCTCTTTTAGATAACTGTTCTTTTTGGGGAAAAGACTGTCAAGTGGGGCACGTTTGGGGGTTCCCTACAAAAACTTTTTGCTGCTGAAGGAAAAGGGAATGAGAAATATTGTAAAATACTTTACATTTGAAATGATTTGACTGGTTTTCTCTCTTTCTCCTTATAAAACGTTTAATGATGATGGTTGTCATGGGACTAAGCAGGTTGAGGTCTCTGTATTCAAAACCTTGAACCATGTTTAACTCTTTAGTGTTGTACAGTGATAGGATCATGTTAACACCTTTGATTGCCTGGGCCCAGCTATTCCATCAAAATTAACACAACAGATCTGTCAGCAATTGGCCATGTCATGCAGTGGGAAGTTGTCTCCTCAGCTTCTGGACGGATCTCCCTTCCACACAGCAGTAAAACTAAATGATCTAATATACCCTAAAAGCATGTAAAAAAGAAAAGTGCAAGAGAAAAGTCTCTCACATCTCACCCAAAGCTTGCATTTAGCTCCTGTCAATTCCTAGGATCTCTTTTTTTTTTAAACCACACACACACACACACACACTTACTTTACAGCCATGTGACGTGGTGTACTAAAATATTTTATCAGCAAGCGTGGGGAAAGGTCAGTGACCTCACAAATGGTAAAGCCATCAGTAAGATATGCTTGTCAATCCAAATGTGCAGTCCTTTGAACAGACCCGTGCAGATGTCTGTCCCCCCACCACAGAAACACCCTTGTGTCTTAATAAAACCATGATCTACACTCCAAAGTCATTATCTGGCTCTCTGCTACGCTGACATAAGCCATGGAATTACCATTTCCAGCTGCAGTACATTAAAGCATACGCCAATCACTTTCATTACCAGAGGTTTTTTCGCAGTACACTGCTGGCCTGCGGTAGGGTCCCACTATTCTGTGCCCTGGCTAAATTATGTTATATGGCAGAGAATATTTAGGACATCTGATGTAACAAATACAAATAATCAATGGCACACATGTTCTTTCCAGGCATGGTTTATTGAAAACACACCAAACTGTTATCCTACATACCTGGTCTCTAACAAGCATTCTATTTATCGGTGTTATGGAAAATTCCTATAATAATACATTCTGTTATGGTAACATTTGTTCTATGAAAGCATAATTCACCTTTTATTCCCCACCATCTTACCCTGAAAATAAAACCATTCTAAGTGTTCCAGTTTATAGTACAGTGTAAATACAATGCAAAAACCCACCAGTCTAAACTACAGTGATAATGTTGAGTAGTATTACAGAAAACACATTGGTGATTTTTTTTTTTATTTTCCTACCATGAAAATTTTAAGGCACATGATAGTTACAAACACATTAGCTACTAATTACCAGTAAGCTTCTTAGTCTAGTTATGTTTTTGTTTTGCTGAACAATTATATCCTCAACTGGATTGGCAGGTTTTGCAGCATATGCTCTTTCCTCCTCATCACTCATCCCGCAATCGTGTTTCTGAACATTCTACCCCAATGTAAATTTAAGACAGGAAAAAAAAAGTTGATAATACTGCCCCTTAATGCACTAGACTAGTTTCTGTACCGATAATCAGAGGAAAACCTTTCTGTGAAAGGAAAGGAAACATCAGCTTTTTAGGAGCAGAACAGTGAAGAGACTTTGCCAGAAACTATACCTCTATAAACACCTTTGAAAGTATGGGAGGGGGAGAGAGAGACACACACAGACACCCAACCCCAACAGCACAAAAGCACGGGCTGAAGCTATTAGCACATTATGGTTTTCAAAGAAAGAGTGAGGCCATGAGGAGTGTCACAGCAGGAAGTAATAAAATCAATCTCATTATTATGGCGCTTGGCCTCCGCTGTCTAGGGACTTACAATGCACCTATCCCCCTTGGTAATCAAGCCTAAACCACACAATAAGCTGCCCATAAGTAACGAAATTGGGACACTCACCATCCTAATGCTCTGGGAACTGCACCCAGGTGAAAAAATGCTTTGCATATCACAAGCCTTGTGTGTAGCAGGCCATGTGTCACCAATTCTCATCAGTATTGGCAAGAGCTTACTGGACTGGTGGAACCACACTTGCAAACCACTGCTTCCTCTCTCTCTCTCTCTCTCCTGGGCCAGTTCCTGTCCCCAAACCAGTCCCTTTCATGAGGTTTTGGAGACACTGCTGCTCTGAGAGCTGCAGGAGGAATCCCTAAGTGGTAAGGAAGGGTGCTGCTGGCTCTGTGCCATTCACTCTCCCCTCTGTAGGGGGCATTCCTGAGAACATCACTAGGGGTGGCCAGAGCACACCGAACTCCAGGAAGCTACAGCCGGCAAACCCATCTGTGGGCCACCAGTCCAGCCACTAGTCTTTGGGCCCCTCCAAGTTATGTAAAGGGGCGAACTGGCACTTGGCCAGCTCCAGAATCAGGACAGCAGAAAGGTGGCTTAGCTTGGAGCCCCATATTTCCCCACCCCTCCCGGAATCCTGCACTGAGCACAGCCTGGCCCACCATGAGTATCTGTAGGAACCTATTGACTTGGTACAGCTATTACTCCAATACACAGCAGCCAAACCTAGAGCCACAGGGGGCTCCTGAGTCATGGCAGCCCCAGCAAAGTTAGCGCTTGTTTTCTTCAGTGGTGACAACATAGTGCCATGGGCTGGGCTAGGGCTGCTTCCGGGGACAGAGCTCTGTGGGAGAACTTGAGTCCCTGAGGGAATCAAACTATCCCCCACTTTATCACAGCCCTCTAGCTGAGGCAACAGCGATTCCCTCCTCTTCCCTGTCAATAGGAAGCCTGCACCCACTGTCCTGCTAGCTTCCTCCACAAGGACACACTAGAAACCCTGGTGTGTTTTTTCTAGCCCTTGCTCCTCTGTGGCCTGATCTCTGGCTGCATGGTGCAGGTGTCTGGAGCAAACGGCAGGAAGGAAGCTGCATGCTTAATCCTGAGAACTGACTGAACTGAAACCTGGAGCTGCTTCACTTCAGGATGATTTTCTCACACACACTATTGCTTTCCTGCCTCTGCATTTGAACCCTACTAAAATGCCTAGTGCTTCCTTCATTCACATTCCTTATCTTCTCAAACGAAGCCCATACATAGTTGGGAAGCCACAGGTGGGTTGTAGAGGAGAGGGATTGGCAGGGGTGGGTAAGGACACACATCCTGAAAGGTCCCAGTAGGTTATCAGCTAGCTATAGAACATAAGAACGGCCATACTGGGTCAGACCAAAGGTCCATCCAGCCCAGTATCCTGTCCACCGACCGTGGCCAATGCCAGGTGCCCCAGAACCTAACAGGTAACATCATGAACCTAACAGGTAATGATCAAGTGATCTCTCTCCTGCCATCCATCTCCAACCTCTGACAAACAGAGGCTAGGGACACCATTCCTTACCTATCCTGGCTAATAGCCATTAATGGACTTAACCTCCATGAATTTATCCAGTTCTCTTTTAAACCTTGTTATACTCCTAGCCTTCACAACCTCCTCAGGCAAGGAGTTCCACAGGTTGACTGTGCACTGTGTGAAGAACTTCCTTTTATTTGTTTTAAACCTGCTGTCCATTAATTTCATTTGTTGGTCCCTAGTTCTTATATTATGGGAAAAAATAAATAACTTTT
Source organism: Mauremys reevesii (assembly GCF_016161935.1). NCBI lineage: Eukaryota > Metazoa > Chordata > Testudines > Geoemydidae > Mauremys > Mauremys reevesii. Next base: position 16,292,123 of record NC_052640.1, on the reverse strand, counting down.
CCTTATTCACTTTCTCCACACCACTCATGATTTTATATACCTCTAGCTTATCCCCGCTTAGTCTCCTCTTTTCCAAGCTGAAAAGTCCTAGCCTCTTTAATGTCTCCTCATATGGGACCTCATACGGTATAGCTACCATACATCGGCCCTGCACCAATACATTTCTGTAAGAGTGCCTCTCACAGGTGAGCCCACCCTCTGCCACGTGCTTTCCCTGCCACTTGATTAAATGTGATGCTAGGATTGATCAGCAGTGTCATTTTAAAGTAGAGAGTTTCCTGATTTGGTCTATGGCTGGTGGGAGGTGCTGCTAACACTGGAGGCCATTCTCATGTCTAAGTCAGCCTTGGGATCCCTCTCTCTGCTCAATGTCCAGGGAAAGGCTTGCAGGAGAGGAGCAGAAGAAAAGCAGTGAAATGTACAGGATCAAATTCTTGTTATTGCTACATACTCCGAGTAAATCTTCATTGTGGTGAGTGTGGTCAGAGCCCCACTGCTCCTGTTAACAGTCCTGGTATTTTGCCTCTTGGTATAAACACCTCATACTATTAACTGGGGGGGAGGTAGGGTGTCTTCTGTTGAGTAGCAAGAAGTCTTGCAAACAAAGCAGTCACAAAAAGACTAAGCAGGAAACAAGGAAAAAACAATCAGCCACAAATGATTCCAAACATCCAGTTCCATTCCTTCTAATGGGGTATGATGGCTTCTGCTTAGAATATAAAACACAATCTGCTTCTCAAACCCCCTGTGTTTTTGGTTCGGCCCATTATAAAGCGAGAGGCCATTTGCCTGATCTGGATTCTGATCCAGATTTTGAATATCCCTATACCATGGGTGTTTAGATCTAGGTTTTTGTTGGGGTCTCTCTCTGGATAGGAGATCATTTAAGTTTATTGCCCCTGTCTCCTCTCCCTAGTGTGTTTCCCTACAGCCTTCCCCTTTTGGCATTCTCCCTCCTAACCTCTCCTTGGCTTTGGAATATTTGTAGAATAACTACATTGCAAAGACTTAGCAGAAAAGCCTTGCAACATTTGGCTAGTTATTTGCAGTAATCATTTGCTGAGACTCCTTTGGTAAATACAATACTCTGATAAAATTAACCAGGGACAGATTGATACCAGAGTCTCCTGGGACCTTTCCTTATGCACTTCTAATAGGTTACAAAGAAGGTTCCATTGCTAATTGCTGAAGCAAGTTTTTTTTTTTTTTTAATCCTTTCATATACAAAAAGAACACACAAGGTACAGAAACCAAAGCAGTATAAAACTCTTCTGTGTAACAGCCTGGTTAAAAGGGTCTCCACTTATTGGTAGAACAAGTATGAAAAGAGCACCATTGTTAGAATATACAGTAAAACTATGCATCTGGTTTCACTCTCTATGTTTTACATCTACATGAAGAAAGAACTCCCCGCCCATCAGAATCCAAATGGTCAGAGATGCATCTGTCTTTGCCTCCCTCAACCAGCTAAGCGTCTTTGACCTCACAGGACTCTCTCACAAGGGTAAACATAACCAATGACTGTAATCTTACTTTGCTCCAGCAACATCACCGTTCTTAGGACCCAGACGTAACCCCTCTGTGCGAGTCAGATGGGAAGGGGGAGCAAGTTAGTGTGTGTATCTTGGGCATCAGTCTTTCCCTGAATCAACAGTCCTGCATACTACTTCACACGGTTTTGGCAACCTATCCTCTGCACAACTATATGCATATATGTCAAATTTTATTATACTCAAGAAGATACAAAGCTCTTGATGCTTGCTTTTTTTTAGTTTTTTAATTTTGTACAAAAAATTAGACGTTTACTATTACAGTAATATTTTGTTTTTTGTTGGGTTTTTTTCCCCCATTTTTAATGTACAAAGGAAACGGCAGGCACTGAAATCCCAAAATTAAGTTTGCTTGATTCAAAAATGTGCTTTCCAGTCACACTGTATTTAAGAACTTGTAGGTGTAAACATGGCAACCAAATGACAATGGTAACTAAACAAAAGTAAGTAAAAGGCATCCATCCAATGCTAGGAGAGAGATTTGATTCTTGTTTTCATCCTTCTCCTTCATTGGATCAAAACCCGAAGGAAATCAGTGATTTGCATTTAATACATAGCATCACCAGATAGCGTATGTGTAAAATGTGACCGCGGGGGCAAAAATTCACCCTTGTGCAGAGAGTCTGCCTATGGCCTACCAGGTGGCTTTGAGCAGACCCTCAGCAAGTGGCTGAATTTGACCCTTACTTAAGTGTGCAACCTCAAAAAACAAAAACAAAACCAGGATGATGATTTCTTTAAAAAATATATCAGTTCCCTTTGTAGCACTTTTCATCAGGCTCGTCAGCCCAAAACACACATGGATCCAATAGAAACTGAGTCTATCAGCAAAAATATAAGGGGCGGACTCATCTGAAGATTACAGTGTGTTCTAATGGGAACTCTGTAATGAGGAAGCTTCCATTCTTCCCCAATGTGTTAACAGCTATGGGAAATAAAATTATGTTAAAGATTAAAATAATCATTAACCCAACATCAACACTTGGGGGGGAGGGGCAGAAGAGAGGGAAGCAACTCCTTTACTGCACTCATCATGAGCAATAAAAATAAAAAGGCAGCCAACTCCACTTCTTAGCACAGATTTCTGAATTGGGAGTGAAACCTTCAAACTGTTTACATATGTGGAAGTAAAAACAGAACCATTACAGAAGTCAAAAGGCAGAAGTATTTTACACCAGATTATAATGATAATATAGCACAGTGTGATATCGCTTACTCTAATAGCGGATTATACAGCTCGCATCAACTTCGCTGTCTACGTTCCAGTCCGTTCAACCAGCGTAAATAGTTTCTCTCTCCTTTCATTAAAATCCAACAAACCCACTCAACATTCCTGCATTTCTTGTGAAAAAAAACTAAAAACAAATAAAAGCTCAAAACCAAAAAACCCAAACTCCCTAATATAAAAATCTTTTAAAAATTAAATTCACAGTTCAAAACAAAACCCAAAAAACAAATGAAAAGTGCTAGTTTCCTCACGACTATACCCAAGATATATTTCAAATATTCTGCAGTTCCTCTTTCACTTGCAAAGCGGTCCTCTTTCCCACCACGTGACCTTCTCTTTTCATCCTTGGCACCATCCTCATTTAAGAGTCATCTAAGAACCTAACCATTTAGATGTAAGCTTGGATTCTTTCTTCTTTGATGGGGGAGGGAGGCAAAGGGAAGTGGCTGTGTCTGGTGGGAATGTAATTGAGTTTTAAAAAGCAAATTGTCTTGCTGTAAGGCATGGTGCTCCAGGGTTGGCTGATGGCAGTTGTCTGTTTTCTCCCCACACCCTCCTAGAATCTGCAGACTGTTCACTGATGCATCGCCCTCCGAATCTGAATGGCAGTGCTGATAAATGAGATCCTCTGTGTTGGTTCAAATTGGTTTTTTCCCCTCAGTAAAAAATAAAAAAGAAAAAAAGAAAAAAAAAGTAGTTGGACTCTAGCCCTGGAAAATAAAGCCATAGCTGATTAATATATGAAATAATACACCTTTGTTGATCTCCAGCACATACAGTATGAGCTCAGGTAGCAGGACAGTTGCAAGTGTCCACCCCCCTCACCCACCCCCAATGTCATAGTTCCTTTAAGGGCAGAAATTAGCAACAAAAACCAAACAAAACCAAAAATTCAACCTAGGTTTAAAACGGCCCCTCACCCACCCTCGATGCCTTCTCCACTCCCAAGGATTCTGAACAAACGTGGGACACGGTGTCCTGTCAAAGCTTTAAATCTCAATCTTCTGGAGCAAGGACCATGACTTCCTACTGCACCTAGCACCGTGGGGCTCCGATCTTGGTTGGAGTACTACCACAATACAAATAACAAACAATCTATGGCAACAGCAGAGCCCCCCGGGGTTCACATATGTAGTACTTCGATGGGGCGAATTTTCAGGGCAGTGCCCAGGGGATTCAGCTGCTCAAACCCCATGAATTGGATCTGACCTTGCTCCCCTTACTCTGGAGAGACTTCCAACTGGCTTTCAATGAGAATTTCTTGTAAGAAAGGACTTCAGGGTCAGGTCTCTGATTCCTAATGCACTAGACTGAAAGCATTGTCCTAAGGTGGCACCAGGAAGTCCAGTGGCTTTTGTGCTCTGGCTTTTCACTTTTAGAGAACTGGACTCAAATCTTCAATCAAGTGAGCAGGAATCTGCTGGTTACATCCCAGTCCCCTGTGGGTCTGCATCATTAAATCACCCAGTTGGTGTTCTCTCATCCAGCACTACTCAGGACTGGAACAGTCAGAGCGCTGCAGATAAAGAGTGAGGTGCAGAGCTGCAGTGGCAAAGGGTCTGCTGGTGCTACCACTGCTCACGGCCATCTGCATTTAATGCCCCAACACACATTTAAAGAGAAATATGAGCTTTTCCTTCCCCATCATTTTAAGGTCTTAGAAAAGTAACAAAGTGAATCTAAAATTGAGACCTCGGAAGGTTTCAGGTTTAAAGTTACTTGCCAAGAGTCGCCAGGAGAATGCAAAGAGCAAAGTGCAGCATCACCGGGGCTATTTATGTTGCAAAGTTACTCTGCCAGCTTCACGTGTGATTTTAAAAAACATTCTCCTGGAGGTCTCCAAAGCCCTGCAAATTCACCTCCTACACTCTCATCCCCCTCCACCTCCTGGGTCTCCAATGCTTTATTTCATCTGTTACCATCAGGAATTTGTGTGAAGACAGAGCAAGTCTTCCAGGTTTTCTCAGGAGATGGAGGAATTGCTCTTTGAAATCAGCACCCAGAGGGGGTCAGCAAAGCAGCCAATCAGAAATTTGAATTCTTTAAAGAAGTGCTTCTTCTAGAAGTCAGCATAAAGCCCGGGAAAGGTGCCAGACTGACAGCCCTAAGGACTGAAGCCCACAGACCCATTTGTCTCCAACACAGGCACAGGACAGACAGTGGCAGTGCTGGCTCCCACAGCCTGTCAGCGATTTAAGACCAGAAGAGGGATGGTTAGGAGCCAAAGACTGAGTAGGTACTGGGAGAACTAGGGAGACAACGTGGGTGAGGTAATTTCTTATATTGCACCAACTTCTGTTGGTGAGAGAGACAAGCTGTCGAGCTACACGGAACTCTTCTTCAGGTCTGGGAGAATTGTCCACCTAGCTGAGAAAGGCCTTATAAGGGTCTGTTACAGGGGTCTGCAGTGGCCAGAGGGTTCCAGCCCTTCCCATCAAGGAAACAAGATGGTGTCATGAACTCTGATCCCTCCTATTGTACTGCGTTTCTGGAGTTTCCTTCTCACTGATTAATGTGATTTCCAAGTAGAGAAAAGGACCGATTTTCTGCAGTGCTGAGCAATGGGAGTCATGGGTGCTCACCACTCTGGAAATAAGGCCTTCAGGGACTGGGTAAGGAGAAGCTGTGTAGTGCAATCTTCATGGTGACTAAAGATATTCTTTTAGTCCACAGCCAGCCACACAGTCTGTACCACACACAATGCGGCATCTGACGGGCTGCCAGGAGGTGTAACATGGATAACAGACTGGGCAGGAGCAGGCAGATTAGTGACAGCAGGAGTGGTAAAAGCTGGCACAGTTTTAAGGAGCTTGGCACACAGGGAAGGTAGAGAACAAGAAGGGGACCAAAAAAAGCCTTGAACTGCAGAGAAGAAGGAGCAGGAAGTGGGACTTGTGGCTCCATATTTAAATTCCCCCCCCCTTGAAATTAATTGTGTGTGGGGGGGGGTCACCAGCTTTCCCTTGGGGGACAGGACCATGGAATTCTTGGGAGCCTCAGGGGAGATCCACAAATGGTCAGGATGTACTTTTCCTGAGGGCTCAGGCTAAACCTGGTAATGAGCCGGAGGGCTGGGGGGCACAGGAGGGGGAGAAATGGTTGTAAACATTTGAGATCAGTCAGGAAAATTATATTCAATTTAATTCCCATGGCCTAATAGCAGAGATCCTTCACATTTCAGCTGACAACCCATCAGTCAGGATATTAATGCGCTGTCTGGTTATTTGACAGGTTATTATTTAATCAAACAGCAGTGGTTTATTGTGTTTCATTAAAGATACAGTGTGCAATATAAACATCCCTTTTCCAATGCATTTTCATTTGCCTAAAAGGAACCAGTTAGCCATTAGCCTCGGAAAGATTCTGCAGCGATACAGATCATGCACAATGAGACAAGGTAATCACTAGCACCAATTACCATTAAAAGGACCTACCATGCATGCAAATTAGACCCAGGAGTCAACAGGCTGGGGTTTAATGTCACGGGCATCCACCAGATTCACCGAAGCCCTGTTACTCCTGTTAATGTTTTTCCTATTTGTGTCATTCTGCAGCAAACAGGGTGAGGAGTTAAAGGCAAAACAGAGCGGATTAATCAAACACAAACAAACAAATCAGTCAGCTCAAAAGGATTGCAAGGGGGGAATTAGTGGAGAGAGAGAAAGAAACAAAATTGGCAAAGGCGTGAGCTATTCCACAGGCACTGACAGAAACATTCGCGGCAGCACTTCTCTTCATTGCAATCATTATTCACAAGGCTAGCCACTCATACAGCCTCTGAGCCACGGTTATTGGATTGTTCACCAGCTAGAAATCAGCACACACATTTCTCTTGCATAGGGTAGTGCAGGGGGTATCTAGACTTTGCCCAGCTAAGGGCTGCTTCAACAACATGACATGCCACTGAGGTGCTGCCCTCGGGTTCCTAAATCAGACTGTATTTGGGCTGCCCTCCATCTTTAACAGGGAGGAAGCACAGACTGAGGAAGAGACAGGTCCCAACGCAAGTAACTTCTGCTCCGATCAAGCCAAAGCATTGCACAATGGAACCACCACCTGCTTCAGTGGGTTGCACCTCAACCTTAGGAAAGATGAAGGTGGCCTTGCACTGCATTATATAGCTCTGTGGGCTGTATTTGGCTACCTGTGTGTGTCACATGGTAAAAGTAATACGCACTTGCTAATCCTCTCCCCTCCCACCTTATCCCCCTTTCCTCTGGAAGAAGCATTTTCTGTCATTCCTGCAGAACAGCATCCTAATCTTTGCAGCCATCTCCCCTAGTTCACCCTCCTCCTCAGCATCCTGCAATGCACACTAAGACTGTGGATGGGTGGACTGGAAAGCTTATACCATTAACCTCTGGTTCAGGCTGGGCCATCTGTTTCCATATCAGAATAACATTGTGTCAATCAGATGGTATTTCCACAGTGAGTAACTGGGATTTAGACACCCGATTCCCATCAGTGGCAATCTCAGAGCCTTGTGGTTCAATCTTTGTGTAGCACTTTGGAAATTTATCCTAAAACATAACCATGAATAATACAAAGTGAATTGCTCCTAAGCACTTAAGATAGAAATTTCCCAGTTTGATCAGGGCTACTACACAGTGAAACAGGAAAGGACAGAGATGACAAACAAATGAAGGAAGCAGCTACCACTTCCAAAGGCAAAGGTGAGAGCAACCAAAGATTTTGTTTCCTTTCCATCTTTACTAGTGACTGTAAAGCATAAAGGCAATCAGCATTCTACATTCACACTAAAAGATGATTGCTATCAAATCCCATTATATATAGCACAAAGGGTGCAGGTTTAGGAAATGGATTGTACATGGGCTAAATAGGGCAGCTAGTTTTAAACGACAGTGGCTGTTCCCTTGCAGCACAGCTTTAAGGGTCGCTGAGGTCTCCTAATCCCTGCACAGCCATAATCCTCACCCGGTTACAGTACTGGATAATGGAAGGTCATATTAAAGTAAAATTGGAGGCTGGGCTAACCCAGAGGGTAAAGAGGTCAGTGTTTCAGTCACACTGCAGCCACGTGACACAAGACTCCTACTCATTCAGGCCGGCTAATAACAGCAAGCTTGCAGGGTTTGGCACTGCAAGGATATCACAAGACAATGGCTTATATTAATGAGGTTGCTAGACGAGAAGCTTCTGACAAGGTGAAGGTTTTAAATAGCCTTTGAATGAAAGAGGAAAAAACTGTGTGTGTCTGAACTAAGTGTGGACTGTGGCTGGCCTCTGCCTTTAATAGAGAGGAGGGGTAGCTATACTCAATCCCGATGGTGAGTGTTTGTGTGCACATGTTAATACAGACAGACCGACCATCACCGCCAGGCAGGTGTACTACTGGCTCAGTCTGTGGGAAGATTTCTGCATGCCCACATCTGCATGCCTTTGCTCCGTGCCTTGCACTAACTGCAAAGTCTTTCCTTTTCAACTGCTTGGCCGTTTAACCTGGAGCATCCGGATCTCCTGGAGTTTCCACAAAACAGTGAGGAGATTTCACCACAGATGCTCAGGGCTCCCTAGCACTGAGGTTCCCAACATCAGCGGCAACGTTTTCTGTCACAAACTCTTGTTTCATTGTCTGGTTTTTCCCACTGATGACACACAGGAGAGTATGTGTGGGTTTTTGCGAGGTAGGGAGGAGTCCCATGTGCCACTGCACTGCTGGAAGCATAAAGCAACTGCTTATAAAAACTTAGCTAAAATTGTGCACGAATGTAAGAAAAATTGCATAGAAGTCAATTACTTGTATGCAGCCTGTTTTGGTAAACTCAGTAGCCCACAATGGAAGTGGGAGATTCAAGTCTGACTTTTCAGGAAGAAAACTGCATGGGAGAAGAGAGTTGGAAATTCATTTTAAAGAAGGCTCTTGCGTAAGAGAGACTGACCCATATACAGAGTCCATGTGCAGAAGAGTCTGAGCGAGGGCTGGGAGCTATATACCCCACACTGCTTTACAAAGACACACAGGCTTTCAGCTATGCTCCTTTATGGTTTCCATGGTGGGTAGTAATTGCCTGATGTGACTATTCTCAGAACAGAGTCTCCTGCAGAGCTATACACTTTAGGGCTGGGGAATGTACCTGGATGGAGGAGCTGAAAGTGATAAAGCAAACACATTCTGTTGTAAAACCATTATTTACCTACAGGAACTTGAGCACATATCAGCTTATAAAACCCTCTCCTGCAGTTGCTCCCTTATTAGAAAGCAGCATTTGCTTTCATTTAAGGCTAACGAGTGATCACTTATGAAATGGTGCCTTTATAGCCAACCATTTACAAGCCCCTGCTGAGTACTTGTGACACACGTTCCTTGCTGCCTGACACTGGGTGTCCCATTCTGTAATGGCATTAAGCAGCCTTTGGAATAGCTGGAAGCTTACTTTTAAAGGTTCTTTCTCCGATGCATCCCCTATATTGTCATTGGTCTTGTATTTGCGCTCTTTGTCCCGGTGATCGATGGTGGAGTACCCATCTGTGAAGGAATGACATGACAATCAGGCAGCAGCAAAACCACCATACATTTGGCTGTTTTGCATTGTCAAAGAATTAGAGAGAGAGAGAGACAGAGACAGAGACAGACACACACACAGCATTAAACCAAAGATATAGGGATGTGCCTTCCTCATGGGCTGATGCTCAGCAATTTCATTTTTTTAACCACCTTTCTTTTTAAAAAGAACTCCTTTTATACCACCGCCTCCGTATCAAATGCTGGTATCTCATTAACAAGCAGCACAGTTTCCATTCTGGCCGGCTGCAGCGTAGTAGTAGCCTGTCCAAGGAAAGCAGCAAGCTGTTATTTCACACCCTGTGGCTAATGAGCTCCAAATCCAGCTGAAATCTTGCGTTCTGAGTTTAACAGCCTGATTAATTGGCTGGGTTCCTTCTCAGAGTGGCATGCAACAAATTCCCACTCCTTCTGAACCTGACTACAAGCAGGACACGACAATAGTTTGGAGACGTCCCCTTTGGAATGGTAAGAAAAGCAGCCTGTAGAGTTTTGTGAGATCTCCATGAAAACCCTGCTGTGCTGGACCTGCCTCTCATTCTGAAATGGCACCTGTGGGTGATTTTTCTCCCTGACACTTGAAAAGCACTGTGAATACATGAGTAAAGAGGAAACAACGGGGTGCAGGGGCTTTATGAAGAAATGCTGTAATTATTTCAGAAACCACTTTGATTCATTGTCAGAGGTTACAATTATTAATTTATTTCTCCAGTGCATCAAGTTTCCCTCATTATCAGGGACAAATATATTTTCCTGCCTGCTTTGACAGCTTTGTAATCTGGGCTAAGTGACAGTCAAATTTATGGTTCTTAATAAGCTTTGTATCTCTCCATGTAATTAAAGGATCATTACAGGTTCTACTTCCTGTCAAACTGTACTCTCCAAAAAGATTTTACATAAAACGTCAGAATGCCTCATGTCTTGGTTTATTGCTTGCACTCAATAGGCCCTCTAAAATCAATGTCAGTCAGTCACTCCAGATGTCGTTTTGTGGGCTACTGGTGAAATAAAGAGTGATCCATTTGAAGCTGCAGCACAAAAAGCTTTGTAAATGGAGTGACTCCTGGCAAACAGTCTATGGGGCAGCAGTTCTCAAAATAGGGTACACAGGCTGCAATCCAGTTAATTTATAAAAAGATGTTGGCTCAGTAAATCAACATATGCAGAAGCCTTGCAGAATGACCAGGCATTTGAGATGGTCCATATGTTTAATTAAGATCAATATAGTATAAAAAAATAATCCATAACTACGCTGATTATAATGATTAACGCAGTGTATCAAGTACATTTGAGTTATGTGGTGCATAACTTAATCCTTGAAAACCACTGCTATACACGGCTTTACATTTCAGTTCTCTGCTGACAGTTAAGATCCATAGCATCCTTGCTTGTGCCAGACCGACCAAAAAATTCCTACCATCCACCTCTCCTGGAGGAGTGTACAGTAAGTCATTCAGGGTACACACACACACACACACACACACACACACACAGATCTAAAAACTTTTCAATTCATAGTAAAAGTCATGGGTACATGCTATACATTTAAATGATGGTAGCACAATAGCAGTTGAAATTTGACTATTTTTTTAGATATATGGAGATATACCTGTTTCATACAACTGGAAGGGACCCTGAAAGATCATTGAGTCCAGCCCCCTGCCTTCACTACAGGACCAAGTACTGATTTTTTGCCCCAGATCCCTAGGTGGTCCCCTGAAGGATTGAACTCACAACCCTGGGTTTAGCAGGCCAATGCTCAAACCACTGAGCTATCCCTCCCACCTCTTTCTCCCAAACTCGGTTGTCAACTCAGAAGCAGCCCTTTACATTTGAAAACGTATTGAATCATATTTACTTACAAATAACAGATCGCTGACATTGTGTAGCACCTTTCATCAAGAAGGATCTCAAAGTACTTTATAAACAGGTAAACTACAAAGAGAACTGTTCACCCACCACTGAAATGCAATTGCCACGGAGATGATTCATGTTTAGTGTTTACCTCCTGTCCTAAACTGTTGTGAAACGTTAAAGAATATCACCATATACAAATGGGGAAAAAAAGTGTATATTTTAAGTAGGCAAAAAACTAGTGTTTAATCAATACACCAGCCTTCAGAATCCTAATCTTAATCAAAGTGATAAAAAATGGTCAGGGTCTTTGGGTTTACATCTCAGCTAAAAGCAGGGGCGGCTCCAGGCCCCAGCACACCAAGCATGTGCCGTGGAGGGCGCTCTGCAGGTCGCCGGGAGGGTGGCAGGGCGGCTCCGGTGGACCTCCCACAGGCGTCCTTGCGGAGGGTCCGCTGGTCCCGCGGCTTCGGTGGGAGGTCCACCGGAGCCGCGGGACCGGCGACCAGCAGAGCGCCCCCCGCAGCATGCCGCCGTGCTTGGGGCGGCGAAATGGCTAGAGCCGCCTCTGGCTAAAAGGCATTTTGTAGCGTGTATTGTCGGTCAGTTGAACGCTGACCCCTTGTTAATGGTGTCACTCATGTCAGTTCTAACGGATTGTTTGGAGCTAATAACCACATGCTGAGCTGGGAATATATCAAGATAGCAACTGAGATAGGAAGTCTGTGGTTAGACTTGTTAAAATGAGAACTATCTTGAAGGAGGCTGTACCAGTACAGTAATATCTCAGTGCCCTGAGGGCAATGGCTCTGTGGTGGAATTAACAAACTCAGTTCCTTCCGCGTTTCAAGATTAATTCTAAAGATCAAATTTAATTTAGTCTATATGGAATTAACAAGCAATCTGGAGTGTGCCTTAGGAAGGTATAAGCCATTTGGACTTTGGCTGGAGGAGCCTGAGGAACGGAGAGTCAAATATTAACATTATCCATTTTCTTGGAGTTTAGTGGAGCAAACCAATTACCTAGAGTTAGTGCATTCCCTGTGAGTTGGCCTTTGAAGGTATTGGTGATGAGATACAGAGAAGTCTCAGTGACCAGTTATAGCTGATTTAAAAGTTTCCAAGAATAGGGATCTAGATAATTTGACAGAAACCTTGGAACCTTGTTTTCTAGAGGTGGTGAACAGATCTGAGTGGACTCTCCGAGGTGGGAGATTCTGTCAAACTGCCTACCTAAGATCAATTGTATTTGTAATAAAGCCACATCAGTATTAACCTGCGAAACAAACGAAGCATTGATTAGATTAATATTTTTCTCTGAATACTGAACTACAGTCATCTGGGCACAGAACTTCTGATCTTATGCCCCTGACAGCTGAACTAGTTAGTACATACCTATCCCGTTGTGTGATTCTTAAGTTATTGTCTTCCACAATTATTTCAGTCTTCCCTTATGCAAACCATATATGAACAGTTTATTCATGCTGGGGGGATGCTGTCAGCTGAGATCATGGAAGGTAACATCTTTCTGTTATCCTGACTTTTTGGAAACATTGTGTTTGATTTTCAGCAGTGGCTCAATCTGACTGCCAAGTTTGCAGGTGCAGATGTGAATTGTGAGATATCAAACTATCCAACTTGCAGATACACAGACATTTAAATACAAATATTTGTAGCTGGAAAAACTGAGGCAAATCCACAGCAACACTGAGTGTGTTTATGCTGTTTTACTAAAAGGAAACAGTTGGTCTGTCCCAGATTGCGGTGCCTTTCAAATCTCAAAGCACTTCACAGAAATATGGACTCATCCCTATTTTATAGATAGGGAAACTGAGGCACAAATCAGTCACAGCGAGTCAATGGCAGAGTCAGGAGCAGAATCGCTATCTCCTGACTCTCAGCCCTGTCCCTTTATACAGCACTGCCTCCCATGCAGCATTGCAGCCTTCATCCTGAGAACCTCTTGCCTCCGAAGTGGCTATTAACAGGAAAACCCCTGATTTTCCCATACCAGAGGAAGGCCAGTAGAAATGGCTTAATCTCTGCTCTTTTTTCAATTGTTGCTGACAAAGCAGCAGCTCAGGCTTTTAATTATCCCTTGCCCCTGAATAAGTTGTTCTCACATCCATGCCACAGAGTCTAGCAGCATTTGGAAAGAGAATGTCTTGCATGGACTCAGCTTTGCTTTTCTCTTTAGAAGTACGAGTTCCTCCTGCTGCTGCTATTCTACATGTGTAGAACAGACTCCAGACCACCCAGCTCTTCAGAGGTTATCTATCCTTGGTCCTTACTGCTTTATCTACTTATGCAAAATGGCTATGTATGGGGGAAATCTTCTCTCACTGCAGATCCTGGTGGGCAGGCTGCATTTGCGGTATTAGGTGCACCCGCCTCAGGGTGGAGGTTTTTCCAAGTACTAGTGAAATCTCCTCCCTCTGTCCAGTACTGATTGCTATGAGCAAGGCAGCTGATGCCCACTATCTCAATGGACAGCACACCACACAGTAATGCCAGTGTTATTGAGACAGATTGCATGGATTATACCATGGCTTGCAGGCTTCAAACCCACAAGAGACTCTAGAGAAGTTTGGTGAAAGGGAGCCATTCCCATAACTTGTATTGGGAAAATGAAGCCATTCTGCCTGGCTTTTGAGAGATGCCCTTGATGAACAGGTGGAGCTGAGAAGACGAGGAGAAGTCATTACTTTCTCACAACCTGTGTTTTGTATATGGAAGGAGGAATGGAGGGTTATTTCTTCGTTCCACAAAGAACTTCCATTGAGCCAATGAGGAACAGTTTAAAGTTGTTGGATTGATCATGTTCACCTGCTGTTAAGCTCTACTTTGCATACCGAAAACCCTGGCACCATTCCTATCACTCGTGGCAGATTTTTACAGTCAGGTGTTCCTATTTTTTAAATTTTTTCTCTTTCCTTTCTTGTGTGAAAGATCCACATATGCAGCAGGGCTGACTAATTCCCTGACTGAATTCAGGAAAACAGTGACAATAATTACAGACTGAACAATAAAAGTACTTCTTTCTTCTAGCCTCTTTCAAGTAAGGTCATTTTTCATGCTAACCTCTAAGAGCAGCAGGAAAAACATTTTCAGACAGAATATGATATTTAAGTAGATTTAAAGCTCACAAAATTAGTGTCCCCTTTTTAAAAAAAAGCAATAGTTGAAATCTGATGGCTTTTGGATCTCTCACTCCAGGATGCAACCACTTCAAAGCAAAGAGATTAAAAAATGCAGGAAGCTCTTAGTATATTTACATGATCTGGTTAAAAAGTAGTGGGGATACCGGTATATATGCAGTATACACATTAAAAAAAAACCAAAAAAACAGACAACTGATCTTTTGGAAGGAAAAGTTCTGTTTTTAAATGTCAGCTTTATCCACATGAAAGAATACCTCCCAGAGAAAGCACTGAACTTTCTCGTGAGTGACAGTGTGCTCTATTGAAATAGACAGGGGGTCGATCCGGGACTGCATTTACCTGGACCAAGTTCATCCAGAGGAATCATATCACGACTTCCAGCCTTCTCATTATCTACAAAACAGAAGCATTGAAACTAGTTGTATCATGCTTACTGTCATGAAAGCAGAACAGGCTGGGATTAATCACAGGGCTGGAGGAAGTAGAGGAGACAATGATTTATTGCACTCAAGAGACTATAATGAGGACACAAGAGGCTATAATGAAACAATACTAAGGTTCTGATAATTCACAAAGAAAGGTTCTGAGTTAGGCCCCCAAAGAGAATGCTAAACTGACATCCCCTGTGCCATGGCTCTGAATCACATACATTCCTCTATCCGAAGGACGCCACAAACTTGGTGGCTGCTCTGAACCACATATACTTTCTAGAATTTATCTCTGGACCCATCCAAGATGGGATGAGATTCCCTTCTTTGGCCAGAGAGAAGAGAAATCAGTAGGCAATCAAAGGCCTCAAGAGGGTAATTTTAATATTGGTTTCTATTTCCATCATGATCAAAATTAAATAAAAGACTAAGGAAATCAACATGGTCTGGAGCCCTGGCACCACTGGTGCAATTATTGTCAAATCTGACAAACCAAGCACAGTTGGGTCTGGGTCAGTACTTGGATAGAATACCTCCACTGCAAAGCTAAGTGACACAGGAAACTGGGCTGGTGATTCAACAGAGGGTACGTCAAATGAATCAGCGCTGAACAAGTGTCCCAGGGCATTGCTAGAGGTGATGCCCTTTGCATGAGATATAACACCAAGATCTGATGACTTGTGGTTAGTAAAAATACCATCCACTTACCACAACAGTTAGCCTGCTCCTTAGCTAAATTTCTGCTGGGTAGTTACTCCATGCCTATCTAAAATACTCCCTATAGACTCCAACTGAACTTTTCATCCTGAACTGGGTATCATACATTTCATACAAGGGATGTGATCATTGTCTATATAGTCTCTAATGTCAATTGCTTCAGGATCTTTGGATAAAAGGCACCGTAAAAAAAAAAAAAGTAGAAACTGATATTTATCCAATTAGAGAAATACACTTCACAGACATGGCAAATAGCACAAGGAAAATCATTATGGCCCACACCAATGAGCAGAACTGACCTTGGCTTTTATCCACCAGTGGCAGAGTACTATCATCGTAGCCAGACTTGCCAGACGTACCTTTGGATCCCTTTGGTGCTGCAGAGACAGACTAGAAGACAAAATGGAAAGGTAAGGATACTCGAGGTAGTTAAGTCCAAAGCAGACTGTGAAGAGTTACAAAGGGATCTCTAGGCAACAAAATGGCAGATGAAATTCAATGTTGGCAAATGCAAAGTAATGCACAGTGGAAAACATAATGCCAACAATACGTACAAAAGGAAGGGGTCTCCATTAGTTGTTACCACTCAAGAAAGATCTTGTGGTCATTGTGGATAGTTTTCTGAAAACATCCACTCAATGTACAGCAGCAGTCAAAAAAGTTAAGTTTCCCATTAGGAAAGGGATAGTACAGCAGCAGTCAAAAAAGTTAAGTTTCCCATTAGGAAAGGGATAGATAAGACAGAAAATATAATGCTACTACATAAATAAATGGTATGCCCACACCTTGAAAACTGTGCAGAGTTCTGATCATCCCATCTCAAAAAAGAGATGTAATAGAAATGGAAAAGGTACAGAGAAGGGCAACAAAAATGATGAAGCGTATGAAACAGCTTCCATGTAAGGAGAGATTAAAAAGACTGGGACTGTTCAGCTTTGAAAAGAAACGTCTAAGGGGTGATATGATAGAGGTCTATAAAATCATGAATGGTGTGGAGAAAGTGAATAAGGAGGTGTTATTTACCCCTTCACATAACACAAGAACCAGGGATCAACCAATGAAATTGACAGACAGCAGGTTTAAATACAAACAAAAGGAGGTACTTCTTCACACAATGCACAGTCAACCTGTGGAACTTGTTGCCAGGAGATGTTGTGAAGACCAAAACTATAACTGGCTTCAAAAAATAATTAGATACATTAATGGAGGATAGGTCCATCAATGGCTAGTAGCCAAGACAGTCAGGGATGCAACCCCATGCTCCAGGTGTCCCTAGGGATCTGACTTCCAGATGCTGGGACTGGACAACAGGGGATGGATCACTTGATAATTATCCTGTTCTGTTCATTCCCTTTGAAGCACATGGCACTATCCAGAAGAAAGGATACTAGGCTAGATGGACCATTGATCTGACCCAGTGTGGCCATTTTTAATGTTCTGAGAAGCTGCTGCAAAACAGAGTAAGAAGTAAAACCAATTTTCTAAAAAAGTAACAACTTGAAAAAAATGTATGGAAACCTGTTCACACTCCACTCCCTCTTGATAAATTGATCTTCAGCTGGAATCTAATTTGGGATTCTGGGTATTTTTCATTTCACTGCAGTTTTGCTGATGATTCCTCCTTCCCTAATCACCTGCTTGGGCAAACCAGTAGCTGCTTTACAGGCCACGGTGAAAGCCAGTTACTTTTCAGATAGAGAAAGGAGCAGCAGTTTCACATAAAGAACAGTCAGATGCCCAACATGCTACATGGACTATGTCCCAAGCAACAGATAAAAATGAGCCAAGTCTTTCCTTGATGTATATTTGTATGGATTAGACTTGGTACCTCTAAGGTGGAATAACCCCTAAAATGTGGAAGGCACATCCCACAGATCTGTACCCAGTAACTGCATTTATGATACCATCATTTTACTAGAATTGTTTTATCACTGGAAAACACCGACTTAGAGGTCTTGGTCTGCCTGCCATTGTCATTAGTGGGAGTAGGGCCTGAACATGGAGTGAAGGATAAAACACCTTCATGGGGCTTTCTGTGACCACTGACCTGGACTGGAACTCTGCATCTTTACCTGGAAATGGGATTTGTTCCATCCATCCTTCTGTAGGACATTTCGTAGCTCTTTGTAGCTCCAGGCCATCTGAAGAACATGAGATGCTGCCTTTGTTTCCCTGGGGGACTGGCTAATTTGTGAGAGAAAATTAGAGCTTCAAACATTAGGAATGCAAACTCATTCCTATGTTGACCCCTTTATGCTAAAACCCATATCTTCCTAGCAGGTCTATTATTTCCCAAGAAGCGATGCAATACGTGACAGCTCTAAAAAAAAAAAAATATACATTATTTGGGCCAAATTCTGTAGTGGCTTCTATTAATGTGGGTCCATCTATCTGCATGTGTGTAAACACATTTGCTCAGACAAGAGACATCTGCAAAAGAGGTAGTTAAATATGCAGATGTGACTTCAACACACACAGTAGGGCACTTTTAGCGCATGCCAGCGGAGTCCACACGGGCCAGTTAGCGAGTGACACACTAGCACAAACTAAAATGTATCCCCCTCTGGTGCAGACAAGGCCTTACTGATGAAAAGGCAAAAGGTTAAAGAAATCTCCAGCTAGCCTCTCAACAGTTTGATAAAAAGGCACTTATGAATGAGCTAATTTCTACTTGGCTGAAGTACAGAAGGAAGCCCTTCTCCAATCAGGATACAGCTTTTCAACAGGGCTACATGGTACAAAAGCATCATTTAAATTATCACTGCTGCCCTTCAGACAGAATGATCACTGCAAATCATTAACCATTCCTCTTAACAGATATAAAAGTTGCGTCACTGGCATTTCAGGAATGGAATGTCACAGGATAAAGGTCTCCTGCTTTGCAAACACAGGTCTCAGCTTCACTGCAAATGATGTTTGATAAATGTATGCATAATGATAAGGCATATCAAACAAAGAGATTGTATCCTGAGATGACAGAACTTTTTATCTTATTGATTTTATCTCTTAAGTCAACCAAGCCCATTAAAGGCACTGATGTAAGATTTGTTTTTATTGCATGTTTTAAGTGCTTCAGTTACACATCTGACCGGGCACCATCACAAAGCATCACCGTGGGGTTAGTGTACAGTATCCTCTTTACTTTGTTTTCTATTATAGTAAGAAATGTACCTTGACTTGCTGATAGCTACCAGCTTCTGAATGCCCTGTGTCTGGATCAGGGACCTTGCATTTTCTGAACTGTCAGTAATGATTTCATGGATGGTATTCAAGACTGCAACCACTGTATCCTCTTCCAGGTTTTTAGCAGATCTCTGTTGCCTGCTAGGCAAATTTCTTACCAGTTCACCCATGGCATAACTACCTAGATAAGGGGAAGAGCTACCATTAGTCAGACCTGATAATCATTTCAAGAAACAGCTTCCTGTCCTGAAAGCTAGAATATAAGGAAGTACCCAAAAGTCTGAAGATTTTCTAATGTAATTTCCTTGAATCTCAAGACTATTTCATACTGCATTTATCATTAACTTTCTCAAGATGTTTGAGAACTGATATCTAAAGCAAACTCATTCTGCATAATCAATACTACAGGTCTCAGAGGCAAAAAAGTCAAACATTTATTGAGTATTTCACAGCCAACACATCACACTTTGCCGTGCATGAAGCAAACAAGCATTCATAAACTGAGGCGAACCTATTAATGCTAATGCATGCACACAACGCTTACTCAACGCAGCCTTGTAAGAGGTCTGCAGGGGCAAGGTATGCAACAATGCATCTATTAACCTTCCCCTGAAAGGTAAGAACGTCCATCTGGCCTTCACGCTAGGCAGCGCTGAAGAAAAGCCTAGGAGTCCTGGGTCCATTACTCCCAGATGTGTGTTTGTACCGTTTGGTAGCTACAGCTCGGCGCTGGATGTGGTTTTTATGAAACGTAGGCGTACTGAAGTAGAATTGGAGATTTGTATTGATTAAGCATCAGCATCTGTGCTCTGTATGCGGCACAAACATTTCCTTGCTTGGTGAGGTTATAGTTTAAACAGATCGGGCAAGTCACCCAGGACATATACTGGGAGACCCACCCAAAGGCTTTACCTTGGCGCTCAGCCTCTGCCACTTTCATTTAATGAGTAGTGAGTGGATTTTTGCTAATGTGGATTAGAGTTGGGGAGCACTGCAGAGAAGCTGACTTTTAAGGGGGACGATCTGAATGGAGAGCACTTGGGTACCCGGCTTCTCGATACAGGGGATAGCACAGGAGAAGGCAGAAGGCTGAGAGTGGGAGAGGCGAGGCGAGGCAGGGGTCATTGACAGAGCAAAGGGGGCCAGAGGGGGAATCATATCAAATCAAAAAGCCATTATTATACTTTTGCAAATTACTTTGAGATCTGCTGCAAAGTAACGGTTCATTTCCATTAAATCACACCATAATGGGCTCAAACAGAATTTTTAGATGGCAGTTCTTCACTTTGGATGTGCACAAGACTCCTATATAATGCTAATGGGATTTGTACGCAGAATAAACCTCAGCTTCAATACCTGACAAAAGCCTAAACAATTTTACAGTGCCCATGTGTTTATGGGGTCACACTCCTGTGAGAGAAGCTCAGAAGGTACCTATGAGATCCTTATTGCGACGATCCATAGAGAGATTCCTCAGTGCAATTGACACAGCTCTCACAACCTTGTCAGAGTCAGACTGGAGAAGCTCAACGAGGACTGGTAAGCCTCTCTCCTTTCGTACTGTTGCACGGATGTACGTGGACCACTGTGTGCACACAAGAAGAAAAGCAACACACAATATTGTGAATTTAGAGACCCGTTTTCCTGCATTTCTTTCAGTGATGGGGTCTGATTTTTTTCAGCATGAAATTGAAGAATTTCCCCTTATGCAAACAGTTCCTCCTTACTCTCTGCACGGCGACATGTGTGAGACTTATCCCACCGTCCATCCAAGTCCATCGTGCACCAAGCGCGAAAAGGAGGCAGCTAGTATTTCATCTTATAGCTGGGGGGAGGGGGTGGAGGGGGAGGAGAGGAGAAGACGGAGTCGGGGAAGAATCATCTGTTCTATAAAAATTTAAGAGCAGCAGAGGAAGAGTACAGGCTACTATATAGGCCTCAATGGAAAATGTATTCCTCCCCATCAGAAAAGAGGTCACTTAGCAGGAACAGCTCCTGTTAGCTTTTAAAAAATTACTTGTTTCTATTCTCTGTTTCATGCATGTTTGTAAATAATTATATTTTAAAAAGCGATTTTTCAAACTAATTCAAACCTGCTACTTCACGGACTTGTGGTTGCTGTGGATGCAGGGCCACCCAGAGGATTCAGGGGGCCTGGGGGAAAGCGGGGGAGCTGTGGTGCTTGTACTCACCCGGCAGTGGTCCGGGTCTTCGGTGGCATTTTGGTAGCGGGGGGCCCTTCAGTCGCTCCACGTCCTCGGCAGCACTGAAGGGCCCCCCCGCCGCTGAAATGCCGCCAAAGACCCGGACCACCGCCGGGCCAGGGCTCGCGGGGCCTGGGGCAAATTGTCCCACTTGCCCCGCCCCCGGCAGCCCTGTGTGGATGACCTCACTTTGTCATGTCCAGAGACATTCCAGTATTCTTTGCTAAGAGTGGACTGATTACTGTAGGGGGAGGAGGGTTTACGGGATGCAACTCCTGAGTGTTATTGATGAATCAGGACAATACCCAGCCCTGGGGTAAATATGGTTACCCAGCTCTAAAAACAAGCACTGCTGAAGAAACCCACAAATGAAAGCAGCAGCAGATAAGTGATCTAAAAAGTAACACTTGCTCATTTTAAGATTTGCATTCCCTTTAATCTCAATGACAACACTCCAGCCATACAAAATTCTGTTTGCCTGGGGCAAGTGAACTGTTGTTTTTTCCCCCACAGGCAAGTAAAATAGCATTAGTTTTCATCTGTTACCATCAACCAGCATGGTAAAGAGGGCGGGTAGATCTCGTGCCTGGCCTATTAAATTCTCAGGACAATTTTACAAGGTGGCAATATTCACAAATACCGTTTGAAAACGCCAAACGGAACTTCCATGCATCTAGCTTATGTGACAACAGGAAAGATGACAAATGTCAGAACAACTGGAGAATCAACAGAATTGAGCAATTCTACTTCTGTTTTGTCAGCAGGGCTGTTCCTACCCATACACAAAGTACGCAGCTGCGTAAGACACCGGTGCCCTACGCAGCTGCGTGCTGCTCCAGCCCCTGCTCCGCCTCTTCCACATGGCCCCTGCCCTGCTCCACCCCCCCCCCCACTCCAACCAGCCCTTCCCCTGAGGACTGCAGGAGGGGTCGGGCGGCGGTAAGTAGAGTGACCCGGCCCCAACTTGCTCCGCTCCCCTGGCTCCCAGCCGTGCCGCCGGCGAGTGCTACGGCGTGGTTCCCCCCTGCCCCTCAAGCCTGGGAGTCAGGGGAGCAGAGCAGGCCGGGGCCAGGTCACTCCACTTCCCGCAGGAAGTGGCCAGCCCCCACCCCCCACACCACTTCCCCTGGGGCCACCTCTCAATAGAGGCCTGGGGCCCCACACAGCACCCCCACGGGGAGGGGGGAAGGCTGCGTAGGGTACCAAAATGGCTAGGGCCAGGCCTGTTTGTCAGTGTCTGTCTTATCTCCAATGTTGCCTGAGTGATGTTCTAAAGATGCCAGTTTGGCTTTTTGGAGTTCATCCCTCCCTGTTTACAGGTAAAAACAGAAGGTAAAATTTTCACAAATGCTTAAGTGACTTACCACCTAAGTCTCATTGAAACTCAAAATCATTAGGCACTTGAGAACTCTACCCAGATACCACAAAGGGGAGATCTAGTCTGTCTGAACAGAGAGTTTGTTCTTTAATTTTAGATTAGTCATGCTTGGTAACCTTCGGGATCATGTCTCTGATGAATATTTCAATAGATGCATACATGGAAGTTATTTTATTTTTTAAATACTTCTATGCAACACTGAAACCTTTTCTAAAAGCTAATTATTTACCCCACTTTGTTTAAACCAAAAGCTAAAAATCTTCCAAAGGAGATTCACAAAAGAAAAATAACAGAGTGCAATTTGCAAGCTATCAAGTGATATCAGTCCTAGAGGGCTTAAAGGGAATTTCCATTGTACCAATTTCTAACTAGGATTAAGCAAAGGAAAAGGCTAGACTCACTGTCCAATTTCCAGCACTGAGATTCTGCAAAGCCCCTGCTGCAGCTTCCAAAGTGTTGAAGTTCTGGCTTTCAGTGAGGATCGAGAGGTAGAGCCGGACCACCTCCGGCTGGTAGAGCAATTCAAAGCCTGAAGGGGGAAAAACAGGAGAGGCAACATATGGATCAATATTTGACATGTCTTTATTTCACCATGTATGAGAAGGAACTCAGCAGTAGGACATATTAACACTACACTTTTGAGAGCCCCTGCACACACATTCACTCTGCTCATTTTCAGGAAGGAGAGCCCATCTCGCGGCTGAACATTTAGAAGCCTTTGGGTTACTCCGATTCCATATATTTAATCACACTGAGCATGTGTATGCACAGCCGGGTGACACGAGCTTGGGTCTGTTTGCACAAATTCACAGCTGCATTGCTAAGCTGGGTGTGAATTCAGTTTGCACTGCTTTGTACACACAATTTCAGACACTTTCTAGGCATGATTAATAATGCCCAAAGTGGGAGTGTACAGCATGGTCATAGCATACGCCCCACTCCCACGCCTGCCTGCTGAAAGGTGGCCATGGAAAGTTGGATTGATGAGAATCATCACCTGGAGGGATGGGGAGAAATACAACTTATTACACGAAGAGATATACAAGCATTGTATTAAATCTAGAGGCTGATGTAGATGGAACACACTTTAAAAGAATATCCCAGAGTTAGCACCTCAGTTTTATAGGTAAGGCACAGGACTGGAGTTAGAAGATTTGGAATCTATTTCCAGTTCTGCCACAGACTTCCCAAGTGATCTTGGGCAAGTTATTGACAGTAACCTCAGTGTCTTCATCTATAGAGTTGTTATTATGCATTGTGTGTACTACTGCAGTGCCTAGGAGCCCATGTCATGGACCAGCACCCCAGTGTGCTAGGTGCTGTACAATGTGGATGGTGTTTATTTACTTTGGAGAGGCTCTGTCATGCTAATTACATGAATTGATGTTTGTATAAGCACCCATTGAAATCTGAGGATTGCATGTGCTTTTAGTCTACAGTAGTATTATTAAGAGCATGTTTCACTATAGTGACATGCTTTTATGTAGCATATCCATATTATATTATTGCTTATTTATGAGTCAGGAATAGGCGCTCATGTAGTTTGAGGTTGTTTCTCTTCTCCGTCACCCAAGATCTAGTCATCAAGTGGGGATGATATATTACATTAATGACAGGAGATTATGCAAGTAACCAGTACAAAGGACTTGCCAACCCAATGTGACTTCAATGGAGAGTGACACTGTACATGGAATATACACCAAAGAAAAAAAATCCATGCCCCAAAGTGCTTTGGTGAGCATGGGATGATACAATACACTAAAGAGAGGGTTTACTGGAGTAAATGTGGAAGGGCAGATGGTCAGTGTAGCTGGAAAGCTTTACACAGAATAGGTTGCTTTTCAAGCGTTTACCACAAGGGAAGGTTGGGACACATTTGTGGTGTTACGAACAACATGAGAGGTGACACAAAGGTGGAGAATAGACAAAGGGACAATATAAGTCTTGGCACAAGCATGTTGAATCTATCTAGATTTGTAGAATGCTAGAAAGAGCACTGTTCCCATGTAACAAATATAGCACCAGCACAATTCTCCACCAGCAAGCCCGGAAATAATCCCCCAACCTTAAATTTTACCTCCTCTCCCCACCCCTACTCCACAACAGTGCCAGGGAAATAAGAAAGATTTGGACTGTTGCAGACCAAGCAGATCCCAAAGCTAGTGGGACTCAAATGGCTGACAGGGAAGGGTGAAGTGTGTTCCTCTTGTATCTCTACTATGTTCTTCACAGGTTGCTTCTAGTTTTTTCATTTGCTTCTAGTGAATCTACTCAAGTTAATAGCGTGCGTGCGTGCGTGCGTGTGTGTGTGTGTCCCAATCAACAATGAGAAGCTAAATTTCAGCATTTTTTTTTTTTAAATTTCCTTCAGTGGAACATACCTGTTGGCAGCAGGAGAGGCCTTCTTTGCCCCATACTGATAGCAAGGTGTAGACAGTAGGCTCCATGCTTTCATAGAACGTTTGGATGTGCTTTTATTTTATTTAACATTTTTGAGCATTTCACTTGCACCCCAGGCTGCTCTGACGTGGTTTTAAACCAGGGATAGGCAACCTGCGGCACGCAAGCTGATTTTCAGTGGCACACTCACTACCCGGGTCCTGGCTGCTAGTCTGAGGGAGCTGTGTATTTTAATTTAATTTTAAATGAAGCTTCTTAAACATTTAAAAAACCTTATTTACTTTACATACAAGAGTTTAGTTATATATTATAGACTTATAGAAAGAGACCTTCTAAAAACATTAAATGTATGACTGGCACGCGAAACCTTAAATCAGAGTGAATAAATGAAGACTCGGCACACCACTTCTGAAGGTTGCCGACCCCTGTTTTAAACCATTGAAGGATTCACCTGCTCTGTGTCTGAATCTGTTTTTTCCATGGACAAGTGTGTACCCGTCCGGTGGCAAGCCCTGATTCCAGCATCATTCTTATCTCAAATAAGTACCTTGTTTCCTGGTACAAAGTTCTCCCACTTCTGCAATATCATTGCCCTTTTGATTGAAGGCTAAGCAAAAAATAGCTATTTAAAATGTTAGGCATTTTGGAGTTCTCTTTCAACTGTTCCCCTTGTCACTAACAGCTTTTTGTATTTTCCTCTAGTCTCTCTCTCTCTCTCTCTCTCTCTGTGTATTTATAGAACTCTTTCTTCTCTCCATTGACTGCCCTAGACAGGAATATTTCTTTTTACTTGTTAGCCTCCCTTATTTTATTCTTGCATGTCTCATATCTATTTCCTCCAGTCACTACAATTACCCACTTCCCACAGGCGATCGTCCTTTTTTTGTATTTCAGGTCTTTTACTACCTTCTTTTCAACCACTTTTTAAAAAAAATCCTCGTATTTTTAATTCTATTGGTATTGTTGGCCTTTCATCTCTTATATTGCACACATTCTTACCTCTTTTTTCTCTACACGTTACACTTAGTACCACAGCTGATTTTACACTGCTCACTAAATATCATTTCAATCCTTTCGTAGAGGTAATGTCCTAATAGGATGCAGTATCACTGAATGGCTAGAGCAGGAGGCTGGGAAAGCCAGCATTTGTCAAGAATAGAACCACGAACACTGAATCACTAAGCTTATGCAAGTCACTCAACCACTCTGTGCTTTTGTTTCCCCAATTGTAAAAGAGGCTAACACTCAGCTCACAGGAGTGTTGTGAGGTTAACTAACTGGTGTGTGGATACCGTCTGCTACAGCAGGGAAAAGTACTTCATTGCTATTGGGACTTTCTAGAATTCATTTGCACCACAAATTCACTAAGTTTGTGACCACTCTCCCCCTCAATTCCCCACTACCCTCATGCCAGGCCTTGTATTGCTGCTTCCACATTTGAAATAGGGAACTATCTGACATGAAGTAAAAATATTCTTTGACAATACGTGGATTGTATCCTTTTTTCCATTAGCTAATCTCCGGAATTAAACTCTCTCACTAATCATTTATTGGAATTTTGGCACCTTGTATAATCTTTTTATTGAAATTTTAACTTTAAACATACATCAGACAAGCCAGAAGGATAACGGTAGTGTTACAACACACAAAACATCGTCATAAGGGGGATATCAGGTCTGTATATGAGCTCATAGCTGTCTGTGGTTAAATAGTTGGCAATTCTTCAGTCAGTGTCCACTTAAGAGCACTGCTTTAGGTGGTCCAGGCATAAATTTTACATTCTTGGAAACATTTCCAGGAGAGGTTCATCTTCCCCTGCTCCCTAGTTACATAGCTTATAATTTATCCTCAGCATCAATGCCAGGTTTTGTATCCTTTATCTGAACCCAGACACTTTCATCTTCCTCATCTCTTCACATTAGTGATTATTATATTACTGATACACAGTAACCACATCACCTCCATTTTCCCCCTCCACATCCCACCTACTGCAGACAGAACCTGCCTTTAGATATTTGAATTCCAGTCACGTGTCTCCCACCATGCCTCTGTCATTACTTTTCCTCATGCATGAGAGCCTCCTGTTTTTCCTGCTTGGTTCTCTGTATTTCCAGCATGAGTAGGAGAATCCCTTTTTTTTCCTGTCTAATTTACTATCAGCACTTCCTTTATTAATTACCAGTACATTTCTGCTCTGGGTGCAATCCCTGAAACAGACAATTTGGTGAATGACCCCACTCCCAAAATACACCCCACCCATATTTTCATCCTCCTGCCGATTACTGCTTATTCTAAAGCCCTCCCATACCAGCCTGGCTAGCTTTGTAGGATGAGGGGGATTGCTGAAACAGGACTGCTATGAGTGCCCCTCATGAGTTGATGCACATTAGCAAAGATGACAACCTTGTACTGATAATGTTACCATTCTACCTGAGGGATTTTCCTCATTGGTTTCAACCTCAAACTTTTCCTAAACATTATATTCACTTAAAAAAAACGTGTGTATTTTCTCTATCTGCCTTTCTGTCCTAATGAAGCCAGTTCTGCTATTAGAGGAGAGACTTTGTCTGAATTATTTAATTTCCTTCCAGTGCTGTGTGGAGGCCTCACACATTTTTTTCCTGAAGTACTTTTGCACAGTCCTGGGAAGCACAGCTGGCCTCACCTCCATTAAGCACTTGCTTCTCTTCTAAACCTAGTTCCTGAATTTCAAGATCATCTTAATTAATTTTTCCAGGTACTTATGTAATATATGGATAACTGCCTATATCCATTTTTAAAATGGAATTTAAAAAAAAGAGGATCATTAAAGATAGGTAATGAGTCAACAAGAAAAAAAAAGTCAATTACTTTTCTTTTGCGTCTTTAAAAGGTTATTTGAATTATGGCCCCAATTCAGCAAGCCCTGAAGCATGTATTTAAATCCCACTGAAGTAAACAGACTTATGCATGTGCTTAAGAGCTGTGTTGAATCAGAACAAACATTTTTTTTTCCTGGAAAAGCATGGGTTAAATTTATCTATACCCTTTTCATTGGCAAAAACAAGGTACAGCAGTCCGTTAACTGGCTGTGGTTTTTTTTTTGCTTTTTAACGAGGTATGAGAAACATCAGGTGACATGGCCATTGTGGTACTCAACAGGGCCGGCTCCAGGCACAGTCCAGGTGGCCTTTTTTTTTGGCTTGGGGGCAGCAAAAATGGTAGAGCCGGCCCTGGTACTCAAGCATTCACATGGAGTGTAGAGGCACCCCAGGCAGTTACTGGGATTGCATGGGAACAGCTACTCAAGAATTATATTCCTTTCCCTCCTTAAAATATTTATATTCTGCAGGCTTGTGTCCCCCTTTTGGGGGGGGGGGGGAGTCTGAGGTTCTCTTGTGCCAGCCCCTCTTTATAATTGTTGCAGTCCCATCTTCCTAACTGAAGGGGACCACATGAGCTTCTCTTCTGTCCTTTGACATGGACAGAGGTGCATTTCATCACCATGCATGGTCCCCAAACAGTCATCAGTTTGGAATGAATGTTTGGTCATAATGCAAACCCCAAGGGGGAAGGTGCTATAATCCACCTACCAACTTCTGAACCATCCAGTTCCCTCTTTATAGGGTCACTGACTACCTCAAAGCACCTTTCTCCACACATGGTAGTGGAGGGTATAGATTCCAGCACTTCTATCTCATCACAATAGATGAACGGAGGAAGAGGGGGGGAAAAGGAGAGGGAGAAAGAATCAAGATTAGGGATCACATCCTGGCCTTGTGCATAACACTGTTGCCGAGTCCTCCATGGAACCTATCTATGATTACATGATTATGTGCAGATTGCACCTGATCAAACAACATTCTGGCAACAGTGGAAATGACTGTAGTGGGTATATTACCCTGGCATGTTAGCGTAATCCCAAACCAAGGTGATTATTCTCAGAGCAAGGTTGCCATACTCTCCCTTGTCCATTCAGCAGTTTAATTGTCCCTATAGGCATGGGAAATTATGCACATATGTGCTGTGCTGAGAGGACAGACTGCACCCCCAAGAATGGTTATTGGAGCAGAAAAAAATCATTGCTGGTTTATTTTCTATCATTGCATAAACTCCAGCTCAGTTTCAAAGAAGAGGTGCTTACTCCATACAAAGATGGTGTATGGGACCCTGGCAAAGCTATATAGTGAGCCCATCAATCTTTGAAGAACACCTAACTGTAGCTTGATGGTTATCCATTTCTGAGGTGTCTACGTCAGCCAATTCGAACAGTGCTTTTGAATAGCTACCACCAGATGGTGCAAGAGGAATCCCAAACTGGAACTGCTGTTCCTCTGCAAGGTCACAGAAAAGTACACAGTGTAGAGAAAGCGAATGGTTCCCTAAGCTACTAGACAAATGAGCCAAAAGCAAACAATCATGTCAGTAATGGAAACCAACATTCTTACAGAATAAAAGAGAAACTCAGCAAATCTTGGACTTCTGCCCTATTTCAGCAATGGGCTGGTAACCATTACAAACTGTGTAGTCCATTGTTTTTGAATTAAACAGTTGTAAAACCAGAGTTCATGGTCATTTTCAATAGAAACGGGGGCATTTTCAAAAGACGTAAGCAGCAAACCTAGTAGTTCAACAAGATACTTTGTTCTACACACTACATCATTTAAGAAAAATTTCCTTGAAGAATATATATTTTTTAAAAGGACTGAACACATGATTAGCGTTTTAATAAAATTAACATCAGTGCTATTCCATCTGTATTCTGTGCTTCACTACATGGTGCACAAAACAACCTGAATATCAAGATAAATTTGCAAGCTTCTCTGAATTGAAGCGATTTAAGGTAGCACAGATGCAGTCAGATCTAACAGCTAAGTGCTTAGAATGATAGATGGAAAATGCAGCTCAGTGTAGATCAATGTAGAATACAGAATGTCAAACTGGAGAGGGATGGGAGAAGAGATACCTTTTGGATAGAAAAATGCTGCAGCATATGAAGGAGAAACGAGAAAAGGAAAGTCTTGAATAATCCATACAGCCTTCACTTCAAGGTACGATAGATATCAGGATAGTCATTATTCTTACAATAGAAGGTACTGGTTAGATCTGATCAACTGCACTACATCCAGTATAGACTGTGATCCCTGAAGAAAAGGACAGAATAGCCTTTGAAGAATGCAGAAAGGAGCTACCAAAAATGCGATACAGGAGACTCAAATCATAAGGGAAAATCAAGGAGGGACTTTTCTACACAGAAAACAAAGACCAGAGTGTCTGACTTTACTGAACATTTTAGTAAGTTACATACAACATTTCTAACACTAAGCAAGCTCTCGTACAATTTACCGCCGATAGCCACATTGGAAAGAGATATTGGCCTGGTCTACACTGGAGCGGGGGGTGTGTGTCGATGTAAGATACACAACTTCAGCTACAGGAATAGCGTAGCTGAAGTTGACGTATCTTATTTCGACTTACCTCCCATCCTCACAGTGCGGGATCGACGGCCGCGGCTCCCTCGTCAACTCCCCTTCCGCCGCTCACCTTGGTGGAGTTCCGGAGTCGACAGGAGCGCGTTCAGGGACCGATATATCGCGTCTAGATGAGACGCGATATATTGGTCCCCGATAGATCGATCCCTACCCGCCGAATCGGCGGGTAGTCTGGACATAAACATAATAGACATACAAGGATGCTATAGGAATGTATGGAATAAGATATCAGAGATACTCAAAAAAGTGAAAAGCACAAGGACAAGAGAATGAGTCAGTCTGAATATAAAGCAGACAGAGAGGCATCCAGGAACTAGACAGGGGTGGGTGGGGGAGAGGGAGAGACTTGTAGCAGAAAGAGACTGCACAGGACAAGGACACCCAGTTTTGGTTTTAGTCAGATAAAATATAGAGCGTATACATTATTTAGATAAGAGATGTGGCAATGAAACTCAACACAACACACAACATTTTCCATGAGGCGAAGTCTTTGAGCTAACACTGCTCTCCCTTTCCAAGTAACATTAGAAGTGGGGCTTATTTCAACAATATTCTGGCTGCCCACTAGTGCTCAGTGCATATTGTGAGGCCTCCTGGCTTCAAAGTGCTTTTAGCAACAACCCTCTCCCCACCCACTAATCAGGAGAGGGAGGCTTTAGGGGCTCATAGTCCCATCAGCATATTCAGCAGGAAGAGAGCAGAACCTGAAATTGAGGGGAGTACTGAGGGTCCCCAACATAGTAGTTCAGTAAGGGAGGGTGACGTCCCCCATAGCCTAGTTAGTGGGAATGGGGAGAGGGAAATTCCCACCAGTGAGGTTGGTGTGCAGAGGGGTGAGATGCTGAAGGTTAGGAGGAGTGTTGGTGAAATACATACATTCAGCGTTCGTAGGTCACCTTTTAAAAACATCCCACCGTCGCTACAACACAACTGAACCTGCTTCAGTTCCAAAGTTAGCACTGAGTCTTTTGGCTGAATGACTAAAATGCAGAGTTCATGTAAATCGCTTTCTTTCCCGAATAGTCCCTGAAAACTCACATCTGACCTTGGATTCTTTAAGTACAATACATCAAATGTGAATACTTTCTTTCTTGCCAAAGTTGTGGATTTTTAATTCTCAGTGGTAGCAAAGTTTGTTTCATGTTAAGGGGAAGGGGGAGAGAATGTGCTGCCTACAAAACAATTTTAAAGTGTGATTATTATTTGAAAAGGGACTCTTCAAAATAAAAGACATGCTGGGGTTTCTCTTAGTTAACTGCATATCAAATATGAGCTGTTTGCAAGTCAAGACTTTTTCCTCTAACTGAGAAGGCTGTAAACCCACCCTAGAGGTTGAAAGTCAAACTGGGTTCTTTCTAATCCCTGCATCACCAGCAAAGAGAAAAAGATACTGTAAATGGAACTAACTTAAACATTCTACTGATGATACCTCAGCCAGAGTAGAATCCATCTCCTTCTCCCATAGCTGTGCTGACCACACAATATTTCACTATGTGAAATTGTTAGCGTTGCAAAGTCCATATACCTATGGGTAAGCAGCCTAGTGAATCTGAGTTAGCTTCATGCACAAAGTGGCAATTATTCCCCTGCTGTGAAGAATTTCTGTTTATTTTGAGGATAAAGCTGATCAGGATGGTGACCTCAATGGCTGCAGATCAATGTGTGGGAGTGGGGACAAGGCGCAGGGGAGAACGTTACAAATGCAAAATTTTCTGCATTCCAGCCAGTCTGACTCCCAAGTTCTTGGGAGCATCTTCCCGCAACTGTTGATTTGGACCCATGCTCGTCCTGACAGCTGATAAATTCTAGTGAGCAAACTGGATCCATTAGTGGTGTGAATTGTCAATGCCTCTTTTCAGAAGGGCAAGATGACCTAGGGAGTGGCAATTTGGCCCATGCTCAAAGTTTCTTGACACTGACAATTTTGCTAGTGATTACACCTTTCCCTCAGTCCTTTCCCGACCCTTTTCAATCAGGCTCATGATCCTTTCCTAACCCTCAGAATTTCTTGACCCTTTTTCAATCTGGGGCCCGGCATGGAGATTAGAATGGTCTCGTTAGCTGATGATCTCCTGTTGGTATACAAAGATCAAATGTCCATGCCAATTAGAAAATATATATTTTATCTATAAGCTGTCTTTGCTACTGTTGACCCAAGGGTGTTTTTGACATATTTGTGGACCCTGGCAGGAATAGGAAGAGTCACACTTGAATGGCTCTATTCTTTTCTCCCTGAAAGGACCCAGATGGTAGCATTTGGTGATTGCTCATTTGCCCTGAAGGTTCTCGCCTCATGTGCAGTATGCCACACAGCGCTATTTTGTCACCCCTCCTGTTCAGTCAGACCCAGCAATTGCAGCAACTGTGAAAAACAAACCAAGAGTAAGAACACTGCCCGGCCCATCTGCCTTGCTGGAGTTTGGGCCAGCTACACAAGCAGAAAACCTGGAAGCACTGACAGACATCTGCCCACCACCCTTGAGCACAAACCAAGAACACCTAGGGAGTCCATGCTAACTGAAGTCATTAGTGCAGCCTTCAAAGAAAGCAACGTACCAGCTCCCCTGAAAAATGCAGTAATCAGATAACACTGAAAGAAATCGACACTTCATACAAGCGAACATGGAAACTATCTCCCTCCTTCTTAGTGGAGGGTCCTCTAGTTTAGAATTCACTTCTTCCCCCATGGCTTGACAGAACTTAGGTTCAATGACTTTTAGGACACATTGCAAGTCCGATCTATTTTTTCAGGCTTTTCAAGGGTGAATAGGATTGGGGGGGGGGGGGGAGGAAGGGAAGGGTAAGGGGTGTGGTGGAGGAGAGCATGACTGAGGAATTCTTTATTGTTAGCAGTTGATATTGAGTCCGTTGATGTGGTTTTAGAGTTGTGTCTATTTGTGTCTAGAAATCATGAGAGGATTTTTTCCTAAAACAAATGGAAAAATACTTATTTTTCCCTCACAAAACCATCAGAGGTGACTCAGAATTCACACAATTGAGTAAAAAGTTGCTGTTACTCTTTCGATCATAACCGCCTTTTGGTAGAAATCAGTTTGATTCGCTGATCTAACAGCGATGCCTAATTGTCCAGACTAATTATCAAAAGGTCTACGTTCGCTGTCCAATGCATTTCTTGGACAGAGAGCGAGAGCCTGAGCAGTTCTCTTAAGGAACAGCCATAAGAAAGTCAAAGGTATTTTCAATAATAAAAAAAACATGTTGCTTTTAGCATCTCATCAGCAAGTCCAAGAATTTTATAAACACTGGAATTTCTTACAACTAGAGGCAGCAGTGCAAATCAACGGCTTGAGACAGTGGCATTAAGGGTCTCCTTTCCTTCACTTCAGGCTGTTTGGACCTATCATTCTGATTCCTCTAGTACTTTATGCATCGTTAACTAGGGACTGGATGTTCCAAACCTCATATTCTCTTGGTCTCAGACCACTGTCAATTTGGTTGCCTGCCCCCTCAGTTCTGTATTGGCAGATGCTTATCAGCGGTTTTGACTCCAAGAAGTTGAAGAGCTTTTAGCTTCCTCCCCATTTCAGTTCTGTAATCCCATTTGTGAAGAAATATTTATGGCAAGAGGAAATGTACATACCATTTCGCTACAGGTGGCACGTAAGTTAACTCATTTTGATAAATGCTTGACTGTTTACATCTTTAAGGGTTTTATAAACAGACTGTCAGAAAATCGTAGTGAGCAGACAAGTATATATGAGGTGGTGTAATACACAGTCCATTGGTGGTTCACTACTCTGTATCAGCAACTCTTGTTTGGCCTGATATACTCACTACACCTAACACACTGTTGTCATGATATATACCCAAAAGGTGGCATGGAAAACTCATAACTCACCAATCATTAATATTCTTGCATAATGTATGTAAAGGATGCATGCAGAGAGCTATGGACACATGCTAGAATTACATTCTTAAAATGTTTGGCAAGCAATGCATAAACCCAATCTGCCTAGGCAAAGGAACGTGTATTTGCTTGCCGTCAAACAGAGACAATGAAGGCACATTCACATAAAAGGTAAACAAAGCCATCAACCTAGCGAATGGGGAAAATAGCCTTGTGTGGGGGTCTGAACCTCAAATGATAAGTGATTGAATCAAATGACAGTATACTATATTTCTGTATTATAACAATTATCAGGTAAGGTCTTTTATAAAAGCTAACGATATACTAGTGACCAATATAACTGGAAAATGTCTATATTAAACACTTTGAGGAATTATGAATACTCATTGATATTATGCTTTACGGTCTGTGACCAAACGAAAGGAGAAACAGGTTTTCTCCCAGACAGGCAGGAAGTAAGTGATCTACCATTAAGCAAGGCGTGACCAAAACAATGGAAGCTCCTTTACATGTGAATCAGCTGGGGAACGGGAAGTCCACAGAAACAGAAGAATAGCATGAGGTCTCCTGAGTCTGGGGACAAAACAGTGCATTGGGGAAGATATAAAGAGAGAGGAGAAGACACCTTGGGATACATCACTGAACAGACACAAGGGACCGGACTATTGCAAGCTGAGAAAGATGGCTCCTTCAACCAGAGAGATTGAAGTCTCTGGGCACCGAATATAGGTGAGAAACCTGCTTAGGCAATGATCATTCACCTACGAAGACAAAGGAAAACCAGCCACCTTGTACTTCTGTGGAAGGTCTTGACTGACAGAAAGTCAGCCGTGGTCGGGAAGAAGAAAGGCTAGTTCAAGGTAGATTTCTTACAAAAGCCATAGTGAGTGAAGTCAAGCCTTAGCCACTAGACAGTGTATTTTACATTCCACCATTTTTGTCTTTATCCCTCGTACTTGAGCTCACTTAAAATCTCTCTTTTGTTAATAAACTTGTTTTACTTAATCTAAACCAACCCAGTACTGTGTTTGAATTGCAGTGATTGTTAACTCCAGTTAAGGCAACAAGCTGCTGTGCTTTGCTCCTTTAAAGAGATGAATGGGCCTTATTATTCCTGTGAATGAGGGCTGGACATTTCAGGGCAGATAGTTTTGGGGAAATCTGGGGCTAGGGTCACGTGGCCAGTAGTAGCAAAGGCAGGTGGAGATCAGGTGTGACTGCTGTGTTGTAGGCAGGCAGCTGGAGTCAGAGTGCTGTACCAGGGTTGCACAGCACACCGATATTTAGGGAACTGAATGCTTTTCTGCTGGCTGTTGGTGTCTGGGTTGTGATCCAAAGCAGCAGAGCACTGAAGGCACCCTGGATTACAGGGCAGGCAGTGACCACCTCTCACTGGTCTGAATTACATCCCAGAATGGTACAGGAGGAAAGGAGAGAGTGAGACAGACACATGGAGGGCATGGGAAAGCCAAGAGACATTATGCTGGTGCCTCAACTCAATAGATAATCAAACTCACATGCTCACTCAAGAAGCCCACAACATGAACAGGGCCGTCTCCAGACCCCAGCGCGCCAAGCGTGCGCTTGGGGCGGTGTCCCGCGGGGAGGGCGGCAGGCGGCGCCGGCGGACCTCCCGCAGGCATGCCTGCGGAAGGTCTGCTGGTCCCGCGGCTCCGGTGGACCTCCCGCAGACGTGCCTGTGGGAGGTCCACCGGAGCCGCGGGACCAGCGGACCCTCCGCAGGCACGTCTGCGGGAGGTCCACTGGAGCCGTGGGACCGGCGACCGCCAGAGCTCCCTGCTTGGGGCGGCGGAAATCCTAGGGCCGCCCTTGAACATGAAGGCTTGAGTTTTGTCATCATCTACAAGAGTGAGCTAGGAGGAGAAGCGAGCATAGGGAGCCTTTCCTCACATTAGTGTGCCCATGTAAGGGGGAGGAGGCATAATCTGGCTTTCAGCCAGGAAAAGGAAAGAGGAGCAGCTAGCAATGTTGGCAGTGCAATTGACCTGAGATGGGGAGATTACAAAGAGGAGCCACAGCCTTTCTGTGCCCCAGAGCGGTTGTGTTTTGGGGAGAAATTGCTGCCTACACCTGTTGAACGGTTGCTGTAGATGGTGCCACTCCCTGCACTCTACTGGGACTTCAGAGGCATCCTGGCTTTCAAAAGGCCCGTGTGAGGTCAATGGGCTCTGGGAGGGCACTGCATCTTCTGGTTCTGGGCCCTTGGCCTTTGTTCACAGACTATGCTAAAATTTGATATTTGACCCCAATGTGCAGAAAATAAAATGTCACTTGGGAATTTGGAGAAATAGGATTTTGTGCTGTCTGGGACAGAACTTTGGGGCCTCTGCTCATCACATTTCAAACACTCACCGGGTCATCAGGGACTTTCTAGTCCTGTTTAAAAAGCACGTACACCCATCACATGGTACTCGGATTCCACAGTGATGGGTGCTGTTTAAGAGCCTCATCAGATGCAGTTAGACAGATGATATTTCAGCTTGGGCTGGCACCTGTCAGGATCTCACCCTGACAGGCTGGTTGTTTGAGTTTTATCTTCAGTGCCTGGGGAAAGGCAACTTAGAAAACAAAACAGATCTTTCAAAATCTACACATCACGCCACGCTTGGCAGCTAACTTTATGGTCTGAAAAGCTTTTTTCTAGGTTACTCATGCTTCAGGGAGTTCACTTTGACTCTCTCATTTCAAAACAAATATTAATTCAGTTGCTCCTGATTTCTGGAAGTTTGCATCAGGCAACAAGAGTGAACAGAACTCTGCATCCTCTGGCTTCCAGTGAATCACATCACTACCTCACATGAGTGTTGCAATAACCTACTATGCAAATCGAAAATGAAGGATAGCCTGATATGCAAATGTGGAGAAGACATACAAACCATTGCACACCTAATCCTAATCTAAAATCACTCTCTAGAGGGAAAGCCTCACTTCTTTCCATGTCACTGAAAGCCACTAAGTGGATGACAAACTTGGATGTCTACCTTCAGTGTTGCTTTTCAGGCTGTCATACCAACGAAGGGATCACATTCTGCCCTTCATTATCACACACTGGAGTAAATTCAGAGTCACAGTGGAGTCACAATGGATACCAGTGAGGGAAGTGTTTGGATGCAAGCTGGAGGAAATCATTATGCTGAGGACCCTTCAAAAGATAATATGGAATTTCTGCGGAAAAGGTAGTCCTGTTTTGTGTTGGGAAAAAGTATGCAACCTGAATCTCAACCTATAGTAACTCTAGGCCACTGTTGCTTCCTCATTAGGGCTAGTATTTGGTCTGTTACAGGCAGAGTGCTGTGGACTTGCACTGGGAAGACATTTATCATGACAAAAACATCATTAAACATTTTGGTATTAATGGGTACAAGTACTATGAAAAGGCCCATCTACACAATGGTATTCGAAAGTGCTTAATAATCAGATGCATTTATGGGAAGCTCCTAACTTGCTCGATGTTTAGTAAGCCACTGTATGCAGATCCAAATACATCCTCCAATCCTGTTCACTGTTTGAAACTGCTAATTAGTTCCTGCTTCAACTTCCGAAGTCAAAAGTATGTTTCAGTACTTCTCTGCATTTCATGAAAAAATGTCACACATCCCCAAAGGAAGGCCTGTGCTTCTAAACGCCTCTCTATTACATCCACTCTGCTACTGTCAGACAATGGGAACATCTCCCAATAACCAGAACAAAACATCTTTTCAGCATCAAGTTGCTGCCAGGTGAGTGTGGAGGCAGAGAGAATACAAAACCGCCTTTAAGCTCTCTGTAGAGAATGGGCATTTCAGGTCCATCCTCAAAGTATCCTGATCAAAGGGCAACATCTGCGAAAAACAAACTTCCTTTCTCCTATAAACTTGAAGTGATTTACGCAGTCGTGAGTGCAGGTGACTATAAAGTTACCTGTTTGATATCACAGTTTTCACTTCCCTGAGGACTGGGAGGCAGAGTGGTCTAAAGAATAGAGCACCAGACTGGGACTCAGGAGACTTTGGTTCTATTTCAGGCTCTGCCAATGACCTGCTGCGTGACCTTCGGCAGGTCACTGTACATCCCTGCCTCAGTTTCCCCCTGCTACCCATTGTCTGTCTTTATTTAGACAAAGCTCTTTGGGGGAAGGGATTGCCTCAGTGGGGCCCCAGTCACAACTGGAACCTCTAGACACGACTAATGCAAATGCAAACTCGTAAGGGCATCTCTGAACCTTGATTACTCTAACTTTGTCCCCTCCAATATCCCTCCTCCTCACCTCTGCTCACACCCCACTCTACACACAACCAACACTGCTAAAATTATCATCAGCCCCCTACGCTGGCTCCAATCATATCCTCATTCAATCTTCTCACCAGCTTCTGTCTCTGGCTGTGTCAAATTCAAAATGCTTTATCAAGACCCACGTCACATTACCCTTGCCTGCTTACCTCACCTTCCTCCTTCTCCCGCCCCTCCTCCCAGTTCTGTCCCATAAGGAAAGAAACCTCCTCTTGCTCCTTTCAGACAAGTTCCTTCCAAGTAGAGGGTAGATCCCAAAGCTACAAGCGTTGCCACAAATGGTTACCAACAATTTCTTTTTAAATGGCTAATGCTAAATGTGACAACAGAAACCGACATGCTTGCCGTTTGACAGACTTGCTAAATGCCCAACATTGATATGAACAGCTTTGTCCGTGAACTTATAGAGCCCTTGGAAACCGTTCTAGCTCACTGTTAAAGTTAATGTGGATAGCACTGTGGGAAGAGACCATATAATCTGAGCGAGGTAGCTAAGGCCCCAGTCCTGCAAACACACATGTGCAAATGGAGTGAAGTTAAGCAGGATCGGGGCCCAAATTGGTAGCTATGGATGAGATTCTTTGGTCAGACATGGAGGAAGCACAGACATTCTTCCAGAGAGAGAACATGGAAATGTTTCAGAGCACCCCAAATCACAATCAGTTCTCTCTAGACTTACAGTGGCCTCAGTAATGTCACGATTCAGATTCACAAGCTGTCAAGAAAGTCACGCCGAGAGACTCCAGAACACAGAAGCAGCAGAGACGACCTCACAGCAAAGAAAGCATACACCTGGGCATGTCCACACTGCAAAGTCTCAAAGGCCAGGTCAATTGACTCAGGCTTGTAGGGCTTGGGCTGTGGGGCTAATAGCAGCAGTGTAGACATTCCCACTCGGGCTGGAGCCCCATCCTCATCAGGTTTCAGGGTCCGAGCTCCAACGTGACCATCTACACTCTTGTTTTTAGTCCATCAGCCTGAGCCAGTCGACTCGGGCTCTGAGACTCAGAGCTGTGGCTTTTTCTTTGCAGTGCAGAGATACCCACACCGAGCAGCATTTGGGGTTCTGATAGGTGCTTAAACTACTTCACTTCCCCACAGCTAAAAAAAGATGCTAAGAACCCCTTCTTTATGAAAGCCATATGGTTAGGGACAGGATTTTTATTTAATTTGTTGGTTTTTTTAAATCTGATAACATTATGCAATTATCTAGTGATGTTTTGGATTAAAAGATGTTAATTTTTAAAATGACATTTTATAGATTGTAGGTAAAGGCGGATAATTCTACGTAGACGCTATTCATATTTGTGTGGAGCTTGAAAAACCAACAGTGCAGTGAACTCTGCAACAAGCATCACCAGATGTATGTTCAAAGCATTTCCCGTCACATTAGCACCTACATCAATTTTTGAACACTTACAAACACACAGCTGGGAGGCCCTAACAGCTCTCCATTGGGCTGGCCTCGCTGGCTAGCTGGCTAACAGCTGGATTTAGAAATTGGAAGCAGTGGCTTTCAGGCAGGTTGGGTGCGCCATGTCGTCAGCACACGGTCTAGGGAGGGTCGTGTCTGGCCATGTGTGAAAATGCTTTAACATTTCTCACCACTAGATTCAGTTTGTGTTTTGTTTTCAGTGGGTGGGTGGGTGGAACTCGGAAGGGAAGCTGGTTGTTGCATTAAATCCTAAACACACAGTCCCTACTCAGGAAAGCCTTACAGGGCTGCACAAATCTGGACGTCGTATGTGCCCGCCTGAGCGTATTACATGGTATAACCTACCCAGAACTCAAAGGAAAACGTTCTCCTCCTGGAGTAGACCTCATTTAACTGAATAAGTGGGATTAGGTCTCATGCTCTTAACATTCATATGTTGTTCTTTCTTGAGAAGTCCCAGCACACATGATGCATCCAGCACCACAGTCATCTTTGTCACTGATCTCGGGTCCTAAGCCCCTGTTGGCTGCCTTTTCATGCTTATGGCTAGCGCTGCCACAGTTTATGACTCACCCTTATTCAGGGTGCACAGAGTACCACCACCAAGAAGGGGGACAGGAACCCCATATTTTCAGGGGAAGTCAAAAATCTCCATTGCTAAGTGTTTAAAAGTCATTTGGGAAACTAGATAAGCATAACCCTTTCTCCAGCTCTTTTCATGTTCCTGTCCTTGCACATGTGTTACAAGAGTCTTAGGAGAAGCTTCTCCCTCATCATTTTTTAAACTCTCAGCAGGACATGATGTAATTATGTGCTTGATCATGATCACAGCTTTGATAATTGTGATTTCAAAGGTCTCAGAGCAGAACTCATTAAATATTCTTTCTGGCATTGCATTTGAATGCAGTGCCAACATGAAAAAATGACAGTGTCTTGAATGGGGAAGGTTATCTACATGTCTTATCAGCATGGTCTAGGGTGCTGGTCTGGGAATCAGGACACCGAGGGTCTAATCTCAGCTGTGCTACTGACTTGCTGTATGACCTTGGGCAAATCACCTCACCTTCCTATGCCTCTGTTTCTCCTGCCACCCTAGGTCCACCTCATCTATTTCGTCTGCAAGCAGTTCAGTGCAAGGACTGTCATGAAATGTCAGACACTTCCACCCAATGTAGCCTAGGAGTAAAAGTTTGAACATTTGAACTTGCCCTAACCTTTCCTTGCAAAGGCGATAAATTCTCTGAACTGCTTTTAGACTTTCTGACACCCATTTAAAACCATCAGCGATGCTTCTGTAAGACTCACTGTTATCTGGGGAGGTTTCTACTCAAGCTCCGCCCCCCTCCCATGCCATTATTTACCCATCAGGAAATACACTCCTCTCCATGCTAGCCCTGACGGATTCTTTTCAAACAAACCAGTGTGTGTGTGTGGGGTGGAGGGGGGATATTGAAGCAATGGGATGGATGTCACAGAGCCATGGTTAAAGAATATTTCATGCAAGTAAAAGTATATTCTTTCACCTGTGTCTCCAGTGGGGTCAATAATTCAAAAATGTCATTTTAGAAACCCACACACTTTCTTAGTGCCCGACTGGGCTATTATTAACGTTGGGATTGCTGCAAAGCTGCATTTCCCATGGAGGGGCCTTAGGAGGCGCTGTGCCTCCTGGAGAGTTCCTTGGCATGGATGGAGAGTGTGTCTAACGTGCCCCCTTCTTCGGCTGGCCAGCTGCTTGATGTGGAAGGAGGGCAAAGCTAGGGCCTCACCTCCTGCCCACCACTCTCGGTGTGATTTGTGCCCACGGCGGGCATATTAGCAGGATGCAGCCCCTGTGCCCTGGAGACCATAAAGACAACAATTGTGGCCAACCCTGGCCTGGGGGAGGATGCCTCATTCTGGGCAAACACGAGACACAGTTTAGCCCTAAATGAACATGTGGCATTTCAAATATTGCCAGCTTCTCCTGTGAGAGACATTCAGCCACATACTCATGGCCCAGGAGCCTGAAGTAAAAATGGTTTTGCTTCCCCCTGTGTAGCCATCACTGTTCATGCTGATCATCTGAAACTAAGTTGGTTAGTGATCATCTTGTCCCCGGCTCCAAAGCAAACAACAGTTGGACTGATACTAGATTCCAAACTATGCGGAGGTGAGGTTGGTTTTTAAATTGACAGGCAGCTTTGAATGGCTGTTTTATTGTATACAATTTCTGTCTCTCAAAAGTTCAAGGTCATTTTTCTTTAATACACAGTTAGACATAGGTATATGGTCATAAGTCATATCATTCCCCTGCCAGAATGGAGCAGGGGAGGAGGGGGGAGGGAAGCTTTTAAGCCTGACTAGAGCACTCAAAAGTTTTACAACTGAATTTGGTTTTATGTAGCACATTTGACACATACTATCTCTCAGCACTTTACATAGTAACGAGTCACATAATAGGACTGTAGTGGCTGTGTAGGCAAATGACTAGCTATTATTAATACAGAAAAACAGAAGTTTTATGTTTTGATCCTGTTACTTACCCTTCTGCAAACAAGTCCACGCTTCTTAGTTTCAATAGTTTCATTCCTTATGCATCAGTAATTCTTGAGGTACAAAGGTTATCTTTTACTTCTTTGGTCAAGATTCACCTGTAACACTTGAAAAACTGTTCTTGTTGAACTGATAAACTGCTAAGACCTTGGTGTATGCATTGCTTCTCTTTGTTGGGTTAGAGCAAAGACCTCTTTGCTGGCCTCCTGTTGTCTATTCTCTCCTTTCGTAATAAGCTCAGAACCACAAAACTATTTTATTTTGCATTGTTCTTGGTTTTCTTAAGATTTCAAGCATGTTCCTGCAAAGCGATTTAAAATGGTACTGCAAGAGTTCTGTGTTTTACTGTATTATGATGGCTCCAGATGAAATGTGCTCAGATCACAGTGAAAATAAAGTTATTAACTCCCTTGAAAGTCAAGCTGAGATCTGAGAGAGTTTTTTGCACATTATGACTCAGTAATACAAATTCTGTGGCCTGAATTCTGCCCTAAATTAATCTGACAATTTGGCCATGCAGCTGGAATTTAGTTAAGAAATTCAGCTCCTTCCCCTGGCTTTGCAGGGCTAATTGAAGTGAAAGGCAATAAAAACATATTTTTGCTGCTGACAAGCAGTTAGATCTGTCCATACCACACAGAGCAGATCTGGTCTCCTCTGTAGACATTTGCCAATTCTAACTAACTTTGCCAATGTCATCCCTTTCAGAAGAACTTTCTCCCTTGGGAAATCCACACTGTGGGTTTCATGGCACCAGTTTCAGACGTAGCTGGAAACATACTCCCAAGGTAAGGCTCCACTCTCCATTACAGCTGGAGGGGGGCGCCGTGAATGGCAGCTCATGCAGACATACCCGAGCTAGCTCCGTACTCTTGCTAGCTCACTAAAAACAGAAATGAGGCCACCATAGCATCCTGACTTCTATTCTTAGGGAGCTAGCTAGATTACTAAAGTGAATACGTCTACATGAACTGCCAGTGCCACAGCTGCAGTGGCTCAGTACCTTCAGCGGCTGTGGTGAGAAAAGAACCGAAGTATCCTGACTCCTCACATCCATGTCCTATCCACTAGACCACACTCTGTCTTTACAGTGCAGAATTGCTTAGTGTGCAGCCATACTTCATGCAAAACTGTGGAACATGTCCATCAGGAGGGTAGGGGTGTCCTATACTCTACAGAGAAATGTCACGGGATAAAAATTTTTAAAAGGATTGACGAGATTTAGGAGCCTCGGTCCCACTTTCAAAAGTGCCTGAGTAACTCAAACCTTTTGAAAACATTATCCAGGTTGTTCTATTCCCATCTGGACAGCCAGAGGACTCAGTTTACCATCTTACCCAGAGTTCTAACCATTTCTTCTGCTTGTATGCATAGTATTTCTGATAATCTGGCAGGGCATCCACGGCATCACTGTCATTCTGTCTCAGCTTTTCTGAAGCTTTCTGCCAGTCTCCGAGTTTGACAAGTGCTGCAGTATTGCTGGCGGACAGTAGGAGACACCCCTAATTTTGTGCAACAAGGTTTTTGTAATGGACTTCAACAAGTCAATTTAATCTCCACACATTGGCGGCAGCAGTGTGGTGCATATTCCTTGCTCTGTGATGATGTTGGCTAGGCAACCAGACAACTTCTTGATATTCACCCTTCTTAGAAGCATCAACTCCATTAAATACACTTATACTAAATGGAATAGTCTTCTGTACATCTTTTGTTGTTGCTGCTTAATTGAAACTGAAGAAATGGCATGGCAGGAATCCTACTTAATCCAACAGTTTTGGATGGACAGGCAGAGTTTTTCACCACTGTGACTAAGTCCCAAGACTGAGACAGCTGCAGTGATGCAGAAAATGCACCTCCAAGTCCTCTGTTCTCATTCCTGGCAGGCTTGCTTGGCACAGTCTCATTTTATAAACAATTCTATAAGAGCATCTGCATAATGAGCTGGACTCTGTAATAACAGTCATTGTATTTTAGAGTAACTATTATAATTGCTTGTAGAATAGAAGTGGTAAATGAGACATGCAAACACACACACACAAACCAAGAAAGAGGAAAAAAAATTAACTCTTCTCAGCCAAAGCAGGCAGCGATGCACAACACAGGCTAGTTTGGGAGGAGAGGAGAAACAGAACAGCCACCAGTGGCAACCTGGCAGCTGTCACTTTCCAGTGGTATCTATTTTATCTTCAGAAATGGTAGCCACGTACCTCAATCTCAAGCGAAAACGAAATGCAAATACACATTAGTGGTTCAAGTTTTAAAATACTGTCACTTATCTCATAATTGTAAAGGCAACATATGTTGCCATAACATTACCTGGTCAGTCAATCTGCTAAAGATCTAATTTTATTTATAGATTTACACGCACAGAGTAGAGCATCATAAATTACATAACTATTTGTGATGGGGCACCTGCCCCACAGTGTCCTCTAAGGGGTTAATAGAGCCCTCAGAAGGCTGTGCAGGAGGCAGCCAATCAGAGAAGGGCTGAAGGGAGCAGCCAATCAGGGCCAAGCATGCCCATATTAAAAAGGGAGCTGCAGGGCTGAGGAAGGCAGTTCCTCTCTGGGCTCCAGCAGAGAAGACTGTCTCTGGAGGTCGGAGAGAACTGCCAGCACCCTGGACAGAGCGGTCCTGTTAGCAGGGACTGGGGGAGCGAGACACAGCTCCTGGGGTTTGCAGGCTGAGGCAAGGGCAAAGTGGATGCTGGGGCCACAAGGAAGTGGTCAGACAATTTGCTGCAGTAGCC
Source organism: Mauremys reevesii (assembly GCF_016161935.1). Lineage (NCBI taxonomy): Eukaryota > Metazoa > Chordata > Testudines > Geoemydidae > Mauremys > Mauremys reevesii. The sequence continues at coordinate 16,247,149 of NC_052640.1, read as the reverse complement.
ACTAAGGGAAGTGGCTGAACAGCGGACTGCAGGTCCCCCGAAGTGGGGAGCAGAGTGTGGCACGGCTGGAGGCTGAAGAGGACACCACAGTCCTTGGATAGACGTGGGTACTAGAACAGGAGTGACGGCGGCGAGGCACCCTGTGAAGAGGGCGCACTAACATGCAGAGCTAATCCCCAGGACAACCAGCAGGAGGCGCCAGAGTGGAGAGTGAGCACCCTTACACTATCCATAAAAATAGAGGGGAAAAAACCATTAAAAGCCCAAACAGTAAAAATACTAAGCACTTTATAACATTTTACATTTTCAAAACACTCCATGTCCCATAAATTACTCAATCCAGCCTCAACACTTCTGCGTGGTAAATAAGCATCATCCAGGACTGACCAAAGACTGGGTCAATACTGAGCTTTCTATTAACATTTCCCATCATTACAATACCAGCAGTGCACAATGGTGGGAGTTCTACTATAGATAAAGCACTGGCAGCTGCTTCTGTTTTTACTATCATGTCATCTACCTACTCTGACAAGGTTCGACAACACCAGCAGCCAGTCTAATGCAATGGCACAAAATGTTTAAACTATGCTTAATACAGACATAGCCTCTGAAGTCAACAGACATGCCCAAGGCCATTCAGCAAATCAGTGGCAGAGCTAGTATCAGAACTCAAGAGTTTCTTTGCTGAACACTCTATATCATACTTCCTCCCTTATGGCACCCATAATTACTTTGTGCTGCAGTGGAGCACCTGCTGTTTGGTTACTCATAGGCTCTTTTATTCCATGAGTTTATTTGTGCCAGGCCAATGTAAGATGTTATAAGCACATGCATTATAAATTTAATTTTCCATGAATTTATAAGTTGTCCACAAATTTATGAAATTTACCACTGGGGATCCTTGCTTCTCTAAAAGTACTGCTAGTTATTATACTAGAGCTATATTCTTGGGTGTCAGCCTCAGGCATGAGAGATTGAGGAACTGACTTGTGAAGGAAAATAAGTTATATAGTCCCCAGAGAGCCCCAGGTCATAGAATCTGAAGAGGCAGGGGGAATATCTAGTCTCAGACTGCCAGGTTTTTCCCCACTAAGGAAATGTTAATGTTTAAGAATATGGGAGAAGAAGAAGAGTGTGGATGTACCTTCACTATCACTGGTTGTTCTACAGTCTTCATTGTGAGTCTGGAGAGGAATTTCAGTTGGACATTACAGGCCCAACTTTGGAAAAACCTCCTGCGGATGGAAGAGTGCTGCAATTCGCATCTTTTTCAGTCCAGCCGCCTTATTTCATGTGTGCATCCGAAGTAGCTTTGCTTAGTATTTCTTTCACAAGGGGTTAAACTCTTATTCCTTAAGAGGCTACAATCTGGGCCAGATTCTAAGGGCATGTCAACATAAGCACTTACTGTACAGCAAGCTGGAGTGCAGATCTACAGCACCCCAGAGCACCACGTACTTAAGCATCTGTGTAGACCCGGCTGAGGTGCACTAACTGTTCCCTACTGTGCACTGACCTACTGCAATTTAAAACAGCAGTACGTCAAAGTGCACTAGGAACTTGTAGGACACATCAGCAGGGTCCTCACATACACTTGGTGCGTGGCACGCTGGAGTGCTGTAGATCTACACCCCAGCTTGCTGTGCAATAAGTGCTTATGTAGACACGTCAAGAGGAGACGTTCTCAGAATCTCTGTTCCTGAATATATATATGCACAGTAGGTAATTTTGAAAAATTAACACCATCTATCCGGCAAAATGAAGAACAGAATCTAAATACTCAACAAGACTTTGCGAGAAGAAGAGGAGCTAGAGGACAATAGCAAGCAATCCTAGTATCCATTCTCAATGGCCTGCTGGGAGATGTCAGTCAAAACCCTAAGCCCATCACCTGACACAAACACGGCAGGCTTCAATAAGAATGAGAAGAAAGAACGCTCACACCTTCTGATCATAAAGAAAACAACAGATGCATTGTTAAAAATGTAGAGGCAGGCACTGTGAATGACTATTGGAGCTTGGTGAGCTATTCTGCAAGGGACAAAGGTACGAAAGCCTGAATGAACTGGAATAGACTCATCGCCTATTTCTCTGTTATTAAACATTTATTGAAGCTGCATTTCTAGAATGCAGCCACACTAGCCACCTGCCCCACCTCCCCCTGGGTTTCTCTGAAGCAGTGTTAATAGGAAGTGTCAGCTGGGTTTTATTTTTCTCCTAGTTTTCTTCTGGCATCCAATGGCTGAAACACATTTTGTAGAAGTCACAGAATCGTAGCACTGGAAGGGACCTCAAGAGGTCATCTGGTCCAGTCCCCTGCACTCATTTCCTTCCATCTGTGTATTCCAGGTGCTCTGTACCAGGCCCTCAGCTCCCACTGACTTCATTTGGGGTCACCTCAGCACCTTGCAGGATAGGACCCTGGTGATCATGCTCTCTGTTCAGTGGTTAATAGTTTAAAAACCCTTCAACCTTGTGAAAAAAACCAAACAAACCAAAAAAGCCACTTTGCAGATTTGCAGTTTCTGGAGTGGTTAAAGTCTGCCCTGTATTTTGAACTGAGACAGGGGTCAGATGCCACTCCGTGGTTAAGGAAGGAAAGGGCTTTATTTGCAGTCTGTGGAGGTTAAAGATAGAAAACGTTATTCTGAAAAGCACTTTGCAAGGGCAGGAATGGCTAAGAACAAGAGGCTGGCAACCCGCTGTGGTCTCCCAGCTCAGGAACAGACACAACCGAGCATTAGGTTATATAAACGGAGACGCCAGGGCAGTGCATTTTCTTGCTGAGTTCAGCAGAGCTGAAACCCCAAGGGAATCCTTTGCATGGGGATTCAGCGGCAGCAACGCTACACATCGGGGCAGAAAGGAAGCAAGATTCTTACAGCACTGCTGCCATGGCAACTGCATCAGTCACCTTTCTGAAGTACTTGTGCTCTTGCCAGCCAGAAGCCTCTTCTTGCTGCCTCTCCCAGTCCCCTCCCAGCCTATATTTTTTGTTGCTGAAAGTGTATGAGAAAAACCTATTGTTACTCTTATGGTGAAACAAGCCACTTGGGGACAACCAGCTGTTTCCAGCTAGTTAAATATCTGTTTAAAACAGGTTGTTGGGTTTATTTTTTAAACCTCTTGCTACCAAGCTGATCTCCGTGGAAAATGGAGGTCATCCCAGGGGCGCCACGCTTCAAAGGCCAAGCTATTCAGTGCTTACTACCTGCATAAAAGCAAACAAGCAAGGAGGATTTCTTTTAAGAGCTGTGCTAACGATTTATTTTATGCAACATCTGTGTAGCAACAGGAGCTCCCTGCAAGACAAGACTGTGAATTAGTACCCAGGAAGATTGTTTTAATGATGAAGCTCAACAGCCCCGTAAGATTAAGATGCAGTCAGAAATCTACCACAAAACCTACTAGCTAATATTGACACGGTATTGTAGGACAATAGAGCATTTAGAATAACAAATGTGACAAGGGATGTCACGGCAAAATAATGGCATTTTCCATCTCAAGTGATGATATCTGTGCAGTCGGGAAGATAATCCTAACAAATTAGCCTAATAAAAGCTACAGTTGTACTAGTGATTTTAAAATCCATTTATGTCAGAATACACTCTGAATGGAAAGGAAAATAATAGTGCTGAGGACAACTATTTGCAACATACAGTTACCCTATTACATGGTAATGGTGAATTTCGATTTCATGGCTATAAGAAGAATGCTTGTTTCAATAGATTCAATAAATTCCTACTAAGCAGCTGATCCTTCCACACATACTCAGGCAACTTTTTCTGCTGTGATTTCTCTCTGTCCCTTTGCCATCACCCAAGCAAGGGTCACAAAACATTCAACTTGGAAAAAATACAGCATTATTTTTGCAGGTAGGTGGCTTGGGAGACAAGTAGGAGTATTAGTTAAGGCAGAGAATAGAGAAGCATCTTCTCAGCATGCACGTGGACACATCTCTGGTGACTACTGATAGAGCTGGACAAAATATTGGTTACAGAAGAAACTGATCATCAACATTTGCCTGGCTCTGAGTTCATGAAAAGTTTGTGCAAGTGGAACAATTCTATGCAACTGACTTATTTATGACATTTTGTTCATAATGTGAACAGAATGTGAGATCAAGGTGACTGAACAATTTGTGACCAACTTAACTCCTGCTAACAGCATGGCTGGTACCTGCCTCAGGTAAAAGGTATCGGAGTCATTTGCCACTAAGGGGTGTAGGTGTAGGTGTAGGTGTAGGTGTAGGTGTGTGTGTGTGTGTGTGTGTGTGTGTGTGTGTGTGTGTGTGTGTGTGTGTGTGTGTGTGTGTGTGTGTGTGTGTGTGTGTGTGTGTGTGTGTGTGCCACATTATGTTAACGTGGGTTACAACAAATTTTTGTGGCGCTTTTTTGAATTTTGAACTGGGCTGCTTGCAATGAGTCCAATAAGTCACATGGTATTGGTCCTGGCTCCTTGATTGGCTGAGGGTGAATAGAAGCTATTTAAGACTCATTCAGTTGGAGCAGCTGTAATTTGCATATTCCTCCCAGATGCTGTGTTGGGGAAAGAGTCCCATCATTTGAGATGGAGCTACAGCTCTGTCCAGTGGCCTCCCAAAGACACTGGGAAGGAGGGTGGTCCACTCACTAAACTCCAAGGGGGAAATAAGTCGCATGCCATCCCTTGAAGAGCTATGCAGGAACGTCTGGCCTGATAGGGTCTTCTGTCAATGGAGATATTATAGTTACATGTCCAAACTCAGCACCTTTTTTAGTTAGTACATCATTAACCGTTATATGATTTGACATATTTTTACATGTTGTTTGGCCATGGTGAGGAGGTGGAAATTCGAGGACAGAAAATCACGTGAAATCAACTGGCAAAAAACTTATTTAAAAAAATCAGTTTTGCCTAGCCTTTATTGCTAATGAGAGCTTGGTGTGTCTGTTCCCATACATGAAAACAGAAGGTGAACACACAGGTGATAGTGCCAACCAAATAACTTAGATATTCTCTTCAAACTAATATAGGGCCTGATGTAAAGCCCATTTAATTCAATGGGGCTTAGACCCATAATTTGTTTGGAATGCAGCTAACTGAGTGGGACCCCCACATGGTAGTCTACACTCCTCTGGACTCTTTAGAACAGTTTCAGTCATATTTATGATTCATGACATATGTAATTATTTTTAGAGACACTGAAAGGTCTGCAAACTTATTAAAGTTTCCATCTGAATGGCACTCTATACCCCAAGCTCGGGCCAAACAACAATTCATTGCCACATTTCAAACCAGTGGTGAAGAAACCGGGGGTCAATGGAAGCATTCCAAAAGGGGATGAAAAGTAAAAAAACCAATCCAGAATAAATCAGCCAACTTTTAAATTACAATCAATGGGTAAACTGAATGGGTTTTGAGTAATGAAGCACAAACCAACTGGTTCCCACATTCTAAATTCCTGGCACATGAGGAGAGATGAGAATTTAAATGTCTCAGATTGGAAAAAAAGTTTATCAAGGGAATGCCACACAGAGGATTCTCCTATCCAAGGTAATAAAGGTTCTCTGATTCAAGATACTGGAAGACAGATGAGCCCGTCTTTCACGGCTTTGTAAATTATGAACACCACAGGGGACTAAAATGAACATTGTACTTAGAAAAGCAACAGAAATACGAGATACTTAATAATTCTGATTGGAATTCTCAATTTCATGTGCCTAATACTTAGAAGATGTTAATGTAATAACACGTTACATGTTCTCATGCTGAGGGACTGAGAAGAACTTGCCTTACAATTTCCACTGGCAGGAGGAGGAGATGTGGGGATAGTACCATTATCAGTCAGTCATTTATTCACAACACTGCAGTCAAAACTAATGATTGAAAGGAGTCAGAAAAGGGCACACGAACACTTGAATCAACTTGTAAGGTTTTAAAGAAATCAAACAAAAGTGACAGTAAGTGCTAGAGCAGTGGCTAATCTTATTCACAAACCCATAATCAAGATAAAACTGTTAGTGAACTTTCTCCCTCTTTCACTGCACACAAACACCTTTAGTCAAAGAGAAATTATTAGCATTTTTGTAATATACTATCTTAGAATCATCACCCTGACACTACCAGGAAGTCTAAATTCAGTTGCTTATTGGCAGCAAACACAAGATTTATTAGCCAGTTTCAACACTCACCTTCTGGAACAGAAAATCTGTTCATAGTATCAGACTGGATAGAAAGCAACTGATCATTGTGATATATATGGAGAAGACATTCATCTGCTAGCAAATTGATCCAAAATCTCATCCACCAATGTCCATAAACTTTCAGGGTAAATGCACATGCACAAATTTAAACTAGTTTTCAAATACACACAGCATTTTCACAAACAGCTTCTTGCAGCAGCACTGACTTGTTAACAGGACATTAGAGATTTGTTCCATTCCTAAATAGCTTTAGTTTCAGGACCTAGGTTACATACCTTCATCCTACTCTATAGGCAACTGTTGCAATTAAATTGCAGTTAAGAACAAAATAATCATGTGGATGGACTGGACCTCAGGAGGCAATCTAGGTTATGCCCCTTTGCTGAGCAGGATTAAGTACCCCTAAAATTATTCCCACTAAGTGTTTATCTAACCTGTTCTTTAAAAATTCCAATGACAGAGACCACTCTGGAAGCCTATTCCAGAGGTTAACTACCCTTATCACTGGAAAGTTGTTTCTAATATCTAACCTAAATCTCCTTTGCTTCAGATTAAGCCCATTACTTCTTGTCCTACCTCCCGTGGATATGGAAAACAATTGATCACCATCCTCTTTATAAGCAGCCCATAACATATCTGAAGACTTATCAGTCCCACCTCAGTTGTCTTTTCTCAAGACTAAACATATCCAAGTGTTTAGGGGTTTTTTGTTTTGTTTTTTTTAAACTTTTCCTCACAAGTCAGGTGTCCAAAACCTTTTATTATTTTTATTTCTCTCCTCTGGACTCTCTCCACTTTGTTTATATTTTTCTTAAAGTGTGGTACCCAGAACTGAACACAGTCCTCCAGCTCAGGCCTCAGACTAGTGCTGAGCAGAGCAGCACAATTACCTGCTGTGTCTGATATCCGACACTCCTGTTATTACATCCACAATGATATTGGACTTTTTTGCAACTGCATCACGTTGACTCATGTTCAATTTGCTATCCACTATAGCCACCAAATCCTTTTCAGCAATACTGCTGCCTAGCCATTTATTTCCCATTTTGTATTTGAGAATTTGATTTTTCCTTTCTTTGCACTTATCTTTATTGAATTTCATCCTGTTGATGTCAGACCACCTCTCCAATTTGTCATGGCCATTTTAAATTCTAATCCTTTCTGCCAAAATGCTTGCTAACCCTCCTACCTTGGTGTAATTCACAAATTGTATAAGCACACTCTTCACACACTGTTATCCAAGTGATTAATGAAAATTTTGACTAATACCAGACACAGGACAGATCCCTGTGGGACCCCACTAGATACATCCTCCCAGTTTGACAGCAAACCATTGATAATTACTGCATTCTGAATACCATCTTTCAGCCAGTTACGTACCCATCTTATAGCAATTTCATCTAGATCACCCTTCCCTAGTTTGATTATAAGACTTATGTGGGAATGTGTCAGAATCAAGATATATCATGTCTACTGACTAGGCCAGTAACCCAGTCAAAGAGGGAAATTAGGTTTGTTTGGCATGACTTGTTCTTGAACAGTAGAGATAAGTGAACAACAATTTCATCCGTTAGTTCATGTATCAGGTAGAGATGGACCTGAACAAATCCTCTTTTGTCCAAACACTTCCAGTCTCCATAATGGGATGAGCCAAACCCCTGAGCTGGGCCCATCTCCAAGTATCTAACAGCAACCTATATTATGCCATTATACACATGAACTAAAAGTTGATAGTTTGTAGTTTTCAATTTAATTAGTATTAACCAGGTTTGACTGCATAGAAAAGCAAATCAGAGACATTTAACGAATGGTCAGGATTTCCTTGCCTCTTGCCCAGGAGACAGACATTGTAAGGACTTAACCACTCCAGGACAACAAGTGTCACAAACTTTAAACCAACTCCAGAGGGCTTAAGCCCATCAATAGATTTCTTGAAAAGACTTGGTTACCTCATCAATCTGCTATTCTGACTACAACCTTCACTGACAGAATGACATCGTATTCTCCCCCCCCCCACACACACACTTCTTGTGTTCTCCTCTTTATTGTCTGCTCAGTTTATTTTCACCTTAACACCAGTAGAAGTAAGGGCTCTAAAAGCAAAGTGAAGGCACCATGCTGTGCTGTATTTACTATTTTTTTTTTTAGGTCTGCACAGGAGAAATCAATACTTGGATTATTTGTGCTATTCACTGCCAAAGAGGACATTCTGCAGAGGAGACAATTAGCCAATCGAATTTTTGTCAACCTACTTTAGAATGATGAAGGATTTTAGCAACATCGTTTTTCTAACGATGGACTAGAAATGGGCATTTTGCTCACAACCTGCCCCAGTTTAACAATCATGTTTTCCCATTAGCACACTATCCCATTCCCTTCCGACTCACACGGGATCTCCTCATTCCAGCCATCAGAAGCTTATCTCCCCACCCCATCTGTCAGAAAGATGAGCCACATCCTTCAAGGAGGAGGAAACAGGGAAAAGCTGCTCTTTAGACTTCTTTTCCCACTGTGGGCAGAGCACTCTGGACAATGCCACAGAAGACTTTTTCTATTAGATGGGACCATTTCTGAAAACACTGTGCACCGTCCCACACCATGTTAACAGATTTATCCACAAATAAGCAGCCTGAAGCTGGAAGTGTGGCAGGGAAAGGTCACAGATGTTCAATGAGATCCAAGGCTAGGCAAACTCTGTCCTTTCAGGCTAGTCTGATATGCATTTAAAAACGAACAGCCATTGGCGAAAAGCAGCTCACATTTTTAAGACACTAGACCCTTGCTTGAAAAATTGCATATCACCAGTTCCATTCCACATGGCAACCAAATGAGTTATCCCAGGGCAGAATACACTAACAAAGCCAGGCAGTCACCCCGAACCTGCTTCTCTCTTTTAAATACACCAACTTGTTTATAGGACACTGAAGAAAAGGTGCCAAAACCTATGCCTATTTCCATTTAAACACACTCAGCTGTTCATGAGGCAGAGATTTGTGATTAAGGTCCTGTGGACACCAATTTAACTTTCTAGAGATATCTGCAAGTAGAACTGCTCCTTTTCTAGTTCACAGTTTCTTAAAGCCAACATGAACACTGGATCAACTGAACCCAATGATCACATTTATGACATTTCTATAAGGCAGTGGTTCTCAACGAGGGGTCTGGGGTCCCCGGGGGGCTGCGAGCAGGTTTCAGGGGGTCCGCCAAGCAGGACCAGTGTTAGATTCGCTGGGGCCCAGGGCAGAAAGCCGAAGCCCCACTGCATGGGGCTGAAGCAGAAGCCTGAGCAGCTTAGCTTCATGGTGCCCCAGGCAATTGCCCTGCTTGCTACCCCCTAACGCTGGCCTTGGCTTTTATATGCATAAAACCAGTTGTTACGGCACAGCTGGGCTGTGGAATTTTTATAGCATGTTGGGTGGGGGGGCCTTAGAAAGAAAAAAGTTGAGAACCCCTGTTATAAGGGAATCGTGACCAGCAGTTTTTAAGGCTGCTCCTTTGCTTGCTCAATGAACCCTAGGGAAATTAACCTTAAGATTCAGAAAACCTAACAGCACTGCCTCCCAATAGTCTGTTAACTACCACAATGTTCATTTGTTGCTCTGCATGAACAGCTCTGATTAGCTACTGTAGTTTCGTTTGCTCACATAAAGATTCCCACAGACAACTCACTTTAATATGGCTTTAATAATACATGAAACAGATTAATCTATAGTTGTTGGTTTTTGAAAAAGCACTTCCTTGTGTCACTCAAACCAAATGCATTTGATCATTAAAACTTGCATGATTTTTCAACCTTCAAAATGGGATTCTGCCTCAGCTGAAAGCTGATTTCATCAGAGTCAATTATGCTCCATGGCCCAGATCTGACCTGAGCTGTTAAACTGTTTTGAAACTGCAATTTTATTTTGCTTATCTTTCTGAACAATTCAAAATAGCAGCAATCTTGTTAGAACCGCCAGGACCCAGGAACTATCGGGTAAACTGGCTGTTGTGCAGGAAACTTCTTGTAGGGGAAAAAAAAAAAAGTCATAAACATTAATTTGTTTTTCCTCCTCAAGTACACTTCAGTAAATGGTTTTTTCATGTCCCTTGTTTCCCCAAGAGGTATCATCCATCAAAATGCTGATGGGATTAATCTTTTGACCTAATCTAGTATGTGATATGTAGTCAGACTAGCATTATCCATATAGATTAAATTTGGGTTCCTCAAAATCATCAAAGAAAACCTCTTGAACAACATTTAATCTTAGCAGCCACAATCTTAGCAGCCTAGCTGCGTAGGCAAGGAGATTAGGGAGACAAGGTGGGTGAGGTAATATCTTTTATTGGACCAACTTCTGTCCAATAAAAGATATTACCTCACCCATCTTGTTTCTCTAATATCCTGGGACCAACACAGCTACAACACTGCACAGGCAACAAGACATAGTCGTGACTCCCAGCAGGCACATCCACGAAACATTGTTGTCAGCAAAGTCCACCCACAGCGCCTTTTTTTTTTTTTTTAAGAAAATAGAATGTTTGCACAAGATGCATTTCTCTATAGAAATCTTTTGTGTCCATTTTTCTCTGCCTGGCACCCACACTGCAACCACATTTAGCAGTAAATTAAAGGGCCGAGGCCTGCCTTATGCCATACATGTAACATTCGTTCTACTTTCCTTTTTGACTTTGGATTTCTCAATCCTCTAACAAGTAGTTATCCAGCCCATTTGTCCAAAAAGTAAAGTGCTCATTTAAGCACTTAAAAACCACCTAGAACATATTTCAGGCCCAGCCTAAATTTTTTATCCTTAAAAGGCCTCTCTGCTCTGCAACTTAACCATGGGCACACCCTTGAATCAGTACGTGTGTGAAGGCTCTTTGCATCTTCCAGGAGCACTGAGTATCTTGCATGATTAGACCCAGATCAAAACTGGTACTGAAGCACAAGTCTAGCAAGATACAACCACAGTTTCCTTAGCAAAGAGAGGCAACCTGTGTCTATATATAAACCAGTTTACAGACTGAGGCCAATATGTCAGTTCATAAACAACTCATTGCCCATAAAGTACTTGATTCCTAGTTAAAAATTTAAGTGTTTAACTATATACAACACCAACCTAATCTTATATGGTGCTTCAATAGCTCTCAAGGTGCTTCATAAAGGAGGTCAGTAGCAGTATCCCCATTTTACAGATGGGGAAACCGGGGCACAGAGAGGAGATGTGACTTGCTCAGGTCACGCAGCAGGTCAATGGTAGAGCTGGCAATAGAATCCAGGTATTCTGAGTCGCAATTCGGTGCTCTATCCACTAGGCCACATTGCCTCCCTATCCACAGTATAAACTATACGTGCAATGTGGGTGAGCTAACATTTTTTTTTATTCATTTTCCTTACCTTTTTTCCCTTTTCCTTTTTTAAATAAAGAAAAATGAGAAAAATGCTTGTGTGTTAATTTTTTTTCATTTAGACCCACTTAGATCTTGGCAGTCACATGTCATTTAGGTGAATGGTGCTCACGGAAGAGAGTTTTCTGCAGTGCAGAGTTTACAAGGCAGCACTGCATCAGTTTGCATGGCAAAGGCTGTATCTTTGCAATGGAAACAAACATTTTAATTTTAAATGAAAGCTTGAGATTTGCAAAAAATGGCAGTATGCAGTAAAAATTACAGGAGATCCCCAAATTATCCCCTAAATTACTGCTGAAAAGAGTACTATGCACCAAATGTTTATGAAGAGATTTCACTTCTCCCAACAGCTGAAATACACACACAATGCCAAAGAAAACCAGAGCACAATCCATCAAAATCTCCCTCTGGACCACCAGTCTCTGGATGCCCTGAAAAGCTACAGGGGCTGCTGACTGCAGCAGGCAAAATTACCATTATTAGGGGAAAGTCAACCAGCAGTGGATGACATAAAACCCCCAAAAGACCTAAACTAATGTGAACTAATAGTGAACTGTAAAGCTGACAGTGAAAAGCGGATTGCGAGGGAAGCACAGAAGGGAAGAGGAGAGCTCTTGTAAATAACGTCCTATGTCTCCTGCTCTACCCAACACCCTATGCTTGTGTCTATTGTGGAGAAAGTGCAAAATTGAGAGTGGATCCCATGTTTTGCCCCTGGATGGAGGAACTTTCACTCAACCCTAGGCTTAATTTGCCCTCATTAAACTGGCCATGGGAGATAATCAGTAGAAACCTACATAAGAACAGCCATACTGGGTCAGACCAAAGGTCCATCTAGCCCAGAATCCTGTCTTCCAGCAGTGACCAATGCCAGGTGCCCCAGTGGGAATGAGCAAAAGAGGTAATCAACAAGTGATCCATCCCCTGTTGCCCATTCCCAGCTTCTGGCAAACATAGGCTAGGAATGAGCAACAGGGAATGGATTACCTGCTCTGTTCATTCCGTTTGGGACACCTGGCATTGGCCACTGTCAGATAGCAGGATACTGGGCTAGACAGACCTTTGGTCCAACCCAGTATGGCCGTTCTTATGTAGGTTTCTATTGATTAAACTGGCCACAGGCGATAATGGGGGCAGATTAAGCCTAGGGTTGGGTGAAAGTGCCTCCATCCAGTGAAAAAACATGGGATCCACTCACAAAACGAGTAGTCGAGTATTGTACATGGGAAGAGAAGCAGCACACTGACATGCATCTATTATTTCAACTGAGTACAAGGTATAAGCACTGTATCTTGCTCATTTTGCAAGTCCCTTTAAAAATCCCCACCTCCCGCTTTCCTTATTTTCAAGAGCACATACCCAGATTAGTGCATTACCTTTTGCTGCTTCGGACCGCTTGGGCAAATCAAGTGTATCAAAGTTCCTGTCCAGATCTCCATTTTTCTTTCCTGTACATAAAATAGGACAATAAATGACAAAGGGTTTCAGTGGATGGATAGAACAGTTACAGTACTGTGCATCTACAGTATGAAAGGTGCTAACAGGATCAGAATATCACCTGTATTTGTACATATTCAGCCTTCAATCCGCACGTGTAGCCATTGTGTCTGTATGAGCAATTTAGGTACAAAACTGCACACCTCCTGGCTTGATTTACAAAGGTTCTGACTATCTGCAGTTCCCTTCAATTCAGTGAGTCTTGTGGGTGGCTCAGCTCCTCTGAAATTCAGGCCATTTAGCTTCATTGTCAAGTTATTTTCCTCACCTCATAAATCCAGTGTATTGTGCCCTTAGAAACAATGTAGACAAAAATTCTTGCCTCGTATCTTCCAGCTGCACGAGGCTTTTTGTCTGTTTCTCAGTAGAAGATATATCTTGACTACTAGATTCACTGTGAACAGCTATATATTGGAACAAGGATGAGGTGCAGAGAGAAACAGAATGGGCCCCCTTTTTAGTGCTATTCGCTTAAATGGTTCTGCAGGAAGGCCTGGATTTAATATATCGCAAAGAGGATGGCAAATAACCTTAAACTGCCCTTCAATCAACACAATGTAATTTTGGCTGCTTATTAGAAACCAAAGGAAATGATTTTGTGCTTTAAACACTTAGCTAAGGGACACGGTCAGATTCATACCATTACCTTAACTTTAATTTAAAGGAAGTTTAATTTAGCAGAAGGTAGCACACTGGACATTTCGACAAAACCCATGTAAAAATGGGCTTGCTGGTGCATGCATGAATTCAGGCTTTGAATTCAGGGCTCTGAAAATAGAACATAAGAATGGCCATACAGAGTCAGACCAATGGTCCATGTAGCCCAGTATCCTGTCTTCCGATTGTGGCTAGTGACAAGTGCTTCAGAGGAAATAAACAGAACAGGGAAATTATCAATGATCCATCCCCCCATCATCCAGTCCCAGCCTCTGGCAATCAGAAGCTTAGAACACCCGAATAGCCATTGATGGATCTATCCTTCATGAACTTACCGGATTCTTTTTTGAACCCAGCTACAGTTTTGGCTTTCACAACATCCCCTGGCAACGAGTTCCACAGGCTGATTGTGCGTTGTGTGAAGAAGTACTTCCTTGTGTTTATTTTAAACCTGCTGTCTATTAATTTCATTGAGTGACCCCTCGTTCTTGTTATTTTTCCCTTCACATAAAACATTTCCTTATTCAGTTTCTCCACACCATTCATAATTTTATAGATCTCTGTCACATTCTCCCTTAGTCAACTCTTTCCAAGCTGAACAATCCCAGTCTTTTTAATCTCTCCTCATATGGAAGCTGTTTCATCCCCATATCATTTTTGTTGCTCTGCTCTGTACTTTTTCCAATTCTAATGTATCTTTTTTGAGAGGGGATGATCAGAACTGCACACAGTAGTCAAGGTGTGGATATACCAAGGATTTATATACAGTAGAACCTCAGAGTTACATACTGACTGGTCAACCACACACCTCATTTGGAACCAGAAGTATGCAATCAGGCAGCAGCAGCAGACGACAGACAGACAGACAGACAGGACAGACACACAAAGCAAGCAAATACAGTGCAGTACTGTGTAAAACAAACTGCTAAAAAAAATAAACAAAGTTTAAAAAAAGATTCGACACGGTAAGGAAAATTTCTGTGCTTGTGTCATTTAAATTAAGGTAGTTAAAAGCAGCATTCTTCTTCTGCATAGTGAAGTTTCAAAGCTGTATTAAGTCAATGTTCAGTCGTAAACTTTTGAAAGAACAAACCATAACATTTTGGTCAGTTAAAAACCACTCCATTCCTGAGGTGTTTGTAACTCAGAGGTTCCACTGCAGAGTATTATAATATTTATCTCATTATCTATCCCTTTCACAATGGCTCCTAACATTGCTAGCTTTTTTGTCTGCCACTGCGGATGTTTGAGCGGATGTTTTCAGAGAACTATCCACAATGACTCCAAGATCTCGGTCTTGAGTGGTAACAGCTAATTTAGACTCCATCATTCTGTATGTATAGTTGCAATTATGTTTTCCACTGTGCATTACTTTGCATTTATCAGCATTGAATTTCATCTGCCATTTTGTTGCCCAATCACCCAGTTTTGTTAGATCTCTTTGCAACTCTTCACAGTTTGCTTTGGGCTTAACTATCTTGAGTACTTCTGTATCATCTGCAGATTTTGCCACCTGACTGTTTACCCTTTTTCCAGACAATTTATAAATATGTTGAACAGCACTGGTCCCAGTATAGATCCCTGGCAGACACAGCTATTTACCTCTCTGCGTTCTGAAAACTGACCATCTATTCCTTTGTTTCCTGTCTTTTAACCAGTTACTGATCCATGAGAAGACCTTCCTTCTTATCCCATGACTGCTTACTTTGCTTAAGAGCCTTCGGTGAGAGACCTTGTCAAAGGCTTTCAGAAAGTCCAAGTACACAATATCTACTGGATCGGCCTTGTCCACATTTGTTGACTCCTCAAAAGAATTCTAATAGATTAGAGAGACATGATTTTCCTTTACAAAAGCTGTGTTGACTCTTCCCCAACACACTCCATTCTTCTGTGTGTCTGATAATTCTGTTCTTTACTATAGTTTCAACCACTTTACCTGGTACAGACGTTGTGCTTACTACTGGCCTATAATAGCCAGGGTCACCTCTGGAGCCTTTTTTAAAATTGGTATCACATTAACTATCCTCTAGACATCTGGTACAGAAACTGATTTAAGCAATTGGTTACGTACCACTGTTAATAGTTCTGCAGTTTCATATCTGAATTCCTTCAGAACTCTTGACTGAATACCATCTGGTCCTGGTGACTTAGTATTGTTTAGTTTATCAATTTGTTCCAAAAATAGCAAGGTAGGGAAGGATGGTTTAATTTTCACCATTTTTCTCCTACTAAGAGGAAGGGAGGGAGGAAACAGTCTGCTCTGGGGCAACCAGACCTTGATATTGTGTTGACTTCAGGGCTCCTTACCATAGAAAAGCATTGACAGATTGGAGAGAGAGAGAGACTTTAAAGGAAGAGCAAAAGGCTGGCGGACTTCTGAGGAAATATTACAATATTTACAGTTTAGCTCTGGTTGACAGTTAAGTGTGGGGACAATCGCATAATTACTTTTCACAATGCATAATAATCAAGATGGGAAAGGAATTATTTAGGATGGTACAAAGCAGTTTAACTAGGAGCAATGGGATGAAGCTCGGAACACCACAATTTAAGCAAGCTAGCAGTGCATCTACTGGACTGCAGAATAATCTCCCACATGAAGGGTTGGAAGCTGCATCACTTGAGACATTTATAATATACAGGACAAAGCACTTGAAAATATAAGGTAGTGAACAATCTGGCTGTGTTGTAGGACTTGGTCATGAGATGGGAAAGACGAGTCTGAAATGCAAGAAGCATCACTAGCTTGTCAATATTTTTGGCTCCAAAATAAACTAAAAGCTGCCAAACCATTTAGGGCCTGTTTCACCTTCCACTGGAGTCAGTGGGAGCCCTTCAATTTACTTCAATGTAACTGGACCAGTCCCTTAAAAAAAAACAAAACACATTTACCAACATGACAACTGCCGACCAAATTTCTCTTGACAGACTACGGTTTGCCCCTACACCATTGCATCTGGCTATCCCTTTTGGTCTGTATCAGACACTGGAAACATGCATCTAAATCTCTGTTGGTTTGAAAAGTAGGTTCTCTTAGTTGTACCAGACCATAAAGTCCAGTTTTCTTATCTGTCAAAAGTTCATACCACCACATTTTGTTCCATTCCTTTTGGAAAATCTCTTTTCTAAAATGAGGGATGGGAATTAGTGATAGCTGTAAACCCTCACTCCAATTCTCGGGCCAGGCAAAAACTCAGTCATATGTTGCTTGGGGAGCTAGTGACACACGGAGGAAGACCAAATGTCAGGTATTATGATAGGATGCTACTTCTTATGGTGACAGTTGAACCTGGCTGTTCAGCTGAAAACCCTGCTCTGGTTGTCACTGCTCGGAGCTAAGAAAAATCCCACGACAGAGGGAAAGAGGGACAATGAAGGGAGGGTGGCTTAAAATTATAGTGTTGGGAAAAGAAAAGCTCTAACTGAAGACAGAGGAACTTGCATCCATTTTATGTACAGAATTTAGGTTGGGTAATAATTTTACCACAGGCCATTTACTTTTGTGTTCCTATCACTGGCAAGTTTCAAACTCAGGGCAGTTTTACTCTGAAAATAAGCTTGTTAAAAGCGGCACCTTACTGAACAGATCTGTTCAAAGCCCTATCTATTTACTTTAAAATACGGTTTGGTTTTGTTATTCCTGTTAGCCCTGCTGAGTTAGCGCAGTAAGAAAATGAGCTCAATTCCTCTCCTTCTTGTGCATCATCAATTGAATTAATTAAATTCAAACCAGATACTCTTGTGCATAATCTCTGAAGACCCAGTTTATGCAGGTGACACAGAGCCTATTTTAGGCTGCAGAGTGCAACTGCCTGATTATTAAGCAGTATTTCACACAGCAAAAGCATTCTACCTGTCCTCCGTGATCCTCATTGACTGCCATTCAATTTCTGGCAAGGTATTAGGTGCTGGCTTTCACCTACAAAGCCCTCAGTGGTTTGCCTCATGGCCACATGAGAAACAGCTTCTCTTCTCATGTGATAGGACAGCAGTTGTAATCAGCTGGCAGTTTAAAGAGAAAGCATTATTTTCTGAGTGAGGAGAGTCCTCAGTGAGTACTTTTCCATGCTGGTCCACCAAGTACCAGGGTTAGGAAACTGCAAATCATGTTGCAAGGCATCTAAATTCCCAGGGTTTTTCCTGTGGGAGGAGCGGATTAGGAAGGAGAAATCTGTGATGTAGGGGAGGAGCCAAGAGAAGTCTGCGTGAGGATGGGAAGATTCATATAATTATGGCCTTTTTTGAACCATTGAGTTGTATTGGTTTAAACTGGTTTCGGTAGCACCCACATGAGAGGACGGGCACTTGTAAAAATGGATTAAATTTACCTATTTTAAAATCCATTCATAATTTTAATCATAATTGCAAAATTGGGTGACATGACTCTCTTCCCCAACTGATGTCATGCAAAACTTACAATGTAAGATCAGCCCTGTCCTACAAAAGTTCAGCCCTAAGCCCCTGACAAATTCAGCCATTCCTGCAGTGACAGTCATGGAGCATAGTGATTCTTAATGATTCCACTGGCAGATGACACCAATACGTTTTAAAGTGCAAAGTTTCTGCGTATAGATTTTTCCCCCCCTCCTACCCCTGGCACGCAGAAGAAGATATTGTCAGATCTGAAGCCCCACTCAGAACCTCACCAAAAGACAGGCAGCTTTTAATACAGCTGCTGAGAGGCCTGTTTTATGGGGCTGGGCTATAGTAGCTGACACAGTGTTTTGGTGTGGGAAAGCAGCCTGGCAGGAAAGTTGCTTGTGTAATATATGATTATAAATCATGTAAACCATGAAATTAAAGTTTCTTCCTTCACATAAGGACTTATCAAAAACATTACTCTGGCTCACGTACTGTCATCCTTACTGGATCAAATGCTTTCTAAAAGGTTGGTGAGGACTTCAGGATGTGACCCTGTGTTATTTACGACTAATATTTCAGTGTTCTTCCCACAACAGTTCTATGCTTCCCTGAAAAAGCCCAAAGGACATCCCATGTCCCCCTTCCATTTTACACCACACTTCCCTCAAGGACAAAATCCCCAGCCAGCATCTTTCTGGGCGAGAAGAACTGAAAGGGAAAGAGCCCCATAAGGGCCAGTTAATAACATGCTGCTAATTCATCAGCTAGAAAAATGCTGAGTTAAGTGACATGAGGCATTTGCTCCTCCCAGGGGCTGAGTTCCACCTTAGCAACACTCCTGTTCCAGGGCCTGATTAGTGGGAAGCTAGAAAGCGAGGTCTCCCTAATGACACTGCAGACCACCATTGGCTTTTCACCCTAACCCTCTTCAGTCCATTGCGCCAGCAGCAACTATCACTCGTCATCACCTGAAACCCATCCCATTCCAGCAGCCACCATCAAATCAATGGCAATAAACAGAACAGCACTTTTCATCTTCAAGCCACTGTATGAACTAATGAAGCCTCAAAACTACCAGGTGAGGGAGGGAAGCATTATCCTCATTCTGCAGGGGAAACAGATGCTCAGGTAGGTTAAGCGATTTGCCTAGGATGACAAATGGAGTTAGTAAAGAGCTGGGATTAGAACAGGGATTTCTGGCGCCCACTCACACATTCAGACCACTAGACTACGTCTCTCACTAGCCTTGGTGAGAAAAATTTGGCCATATGCCTTTACCCGATCCCTTAGCACATGAATATAGGGCCAAATTCCCACGTGCAATTCCATGCACTTAGTGGGCTTACACTTTGGATGAATATGGCCCTGTATTCTTTCCTGAGTGTGACCCCTTCCAAATAGCACCAAGACTGGAAATAGCTCCTTCATCAGATGGGCACTTTGCGTGTACCTAAGAGATCTCCAAGTGACAGCAGCAGAAATGAGCATCAGGGAAACACAGAGCTAACCCCTGTATTGCAGGTGTTGGGTCAGTGAGGTCACTGTGCCACCTCTAATCCTTGCATGTAAAAGGAGAAAGGAAGGAGATTATGGCAACGTTGGAAAGAGTGTACTGGAAGGACTCACCTTGATTGAACCACTCCTCTAATTACCAGAAAAGCAGTAAAGGAAAAACAAAAGTTTACAGGAAGGAAGAAGATACAAAGGAACAATCACAAAGAGGCAGAATTTCACAGCACAGAAACAAACCTGAAATTCACAGGGCTGCCCTAACTCTCACTAATAAAAACACTTTCCCCTTCCCTCTTGTTCCTGCTGAAAGAGTGTTTTTTCCCCTGAAGATTCTTTTCCTTTTTAGTTATTTCCAAAAATGCTGAAGGTAGTGGGGGAAAGGAGGCAGACTAGCCCTCTGCAGAGATGTTTGAAATGCTATGATCAATGACCATGAAATAAAATAACAAAACATCACAAGATTTTAAAAAAAATAATCTATTTTCAAGTGCTAGACCGAGAAGAGTAAGGAATTTTTAGTCTAGATTTTCATAGAAATTTAGATGTTTTTAAAAGCAGACTTACTAATGGATTTTTAATACTAAGCCTGCTTGTCCCTCTCAACCCTTCTGATCTGCACATCACCAGCTGGGAGCTCTGCATTGCTACTAGTCAATTCCATCCTAGAAAACAACATGAATTTTACAGCTGAGAGCTGCATAGGAAAAAGGACTAAAACATGCTTGGGAAAAATAATTGGGATTTTCTGCTGAACATTGTGAGCCAAAATTGAGAGGCCACCAAGTATCTGCATCTCTCACTCAAGTCAATGGCAGTTTGTCCTCAATGTCCCTCATGATTTTGGCCCCAACTTTCCCCAAAATACAACCCCCAAATTTTTGGCTGATAAATTCAGAAACCATATACAGACAGAGAACATGTACAGGGCTGGGTCCTATGGGAAGTGGATCGACATCTGACATACAAGAGCAGTGCAGTCATTTAGAAGTCCGCAGGCTCTTCACTCATCAAGACGAAAATCATTAGATCTCAGCCATCATGCTTTCGCTCTCTCTCTCTCTACACAGGGAATATATTTCACCCATCAGATGTATTTTTCACATGCTTCCACCCCAATGACATTGCTCTCAAGTGGCAGGATAATATGGACCCACAAATGGAAAGAGCAGATGGCTCAAGTGAGCATAAGTTAATTGTTTGTAAAGAAAATCATATTACCTTTTCTCATATACACTGTATAAGTCCTGGCCAAGCAAGTGATGTTTTCTGCCTCCTCAAAGAGTTTTTCCAATCGCTAAAGACCTATTTTTTTTTTTATTTAAAATTACATTAGGTCAAGCTGAAGACAGACTGTGGTTACTGTGATACATACTACAATAACTACTGTAGTACACGGAACTAGAATAACTTGACACCAGATATTTAAGTTCAGTATATGTGGGAGGACTAAATTTTTTAAACCTAGGACTGTAGGTTAGGGCCCTCAAATTTGTGCACTCAAATTAGAGCAATTTCATACCTGGCCAATGATCAGCATAAAAAAACCCCAAACAGTCTTTGTCTACCCACAGGAATCTGAGTACACACTAACAAAGAACTGGGTGCCCAACTTGGAAACTTTAAGAGAGAATTGTCTGGAAGTTGTATTTCCTCAACTAATGAGGAACTATAGAAGTTGAGTGGCAGTATTTGAAAGGAAGATAAAAAGGAGGTTTACTGAGACTTTATTAATCCCCTCTTGAGATGCAACGTATTTGTGACACTCGTGCCCAACAGGGAGAGAACAGGTCTAAAGTGACTGACAATTAAAAGCTACTAGAATCATATTTGCAATTTAAATGAATGTAAGAGTGACGGCGTTGTGCTTTTTTAAAAAAAAATGTGATAGATTAAAAAAAAATATGAAACAGGCAGAGACAGGACAACCATGCATGGAAATTAGAGTGTATTTGGCTCGTTTCCAGATAAATCAGCAAATGCTGTGGAGCAAGATGGATGGAACTAATGTGAAACTTTCAGGGGATTTGATGCATGAGGCAACACTGGCACATGATGAGACGCTGAAAACATCAGCCTTCGCCAGCAGTGGACATGAAGGAGCTGGTCATACTTCAGTGCACATAACCACTATTGTTAAATGGATGTTACACATACATATCAATGAGAGAACAGTTCCTAAAATAGTTAGTAATAATGAACAGGGAAGATCAACAATGCCCCAATCCTGCAAGCATAGAATCACAGAGATAGAAAACATGCAACTGTATAACTCTACTTATGTGAGTAGTCCCATTGGTGCCAATGAAGTTACTTATGTTAGTAAAATTACACAAGCTTGCTTGCAGGATCAGGGGGTATACACAGCAATGTGACTCCAAGAATCACTCTTATTTATGAGACCACTATGACACAAACCTTTAGCTTTCTTCCCTCCAAAGCAGCCAGCGTCCTCTTTCTTCTTCTTCTGAGAGCCTCCTGTGCTGGTAGGCTGATTTGCATCCAGCTCTTGGTACTTGTCGGCTCCTGGGACCTCTTTGTGGACGTGATATGAAAGGTTTCGCATAATGCACACACAGTTCTCCACGGACTGTCAGAAGAGATTTAAATTGGGGAAAAAACAAACAAACACCCTCATATCTGCAAACTTTTACATGGGGGAAGAAAATAAAAATTCTTCCTGAGGGAAGAATGAAGTTTTCAAAGTGGATTTGATCAAATAAGCATTAAACCAATGTTTTAAATTTAACTCCCTTCATAAATAGCACCTATGCAAGACACAGGTTCTCTGATCAAAGACACCACCTGATCTTGTTTAAAGAATATAGATTTGACTATAAAAGATGTACTGGGCAGTTACTATATCATCAAACATTTTCCTTTTCCGATACACCATCCCCCCCCACCCCACCCCCGTCCCATCAAGAGACCCATTTAGCTGAACTTTCTCTGGCCCAAACTTCAGGCTTGCACTGAAATCAATAGGAATACAAGCAGACCTTGTAGTAATAGTTAATCCTTAACAGTTCTCTGTAGGTTGCAAAGGAAAACATCAGGTGGTTTAAAAATCAACATACAAAATGGTCTGTGATTAAGTGACAAAACTTTCGAGTGCAGTTTGCTTCTGCAGGTCTCAGACAGACAGACTCATTAGTTTGAAAAAAAATATAAAGCTAAGACATTTTATATAACCAACAAAGCATTCAGAGTTGTAAAGTTCTACTACATTCCCTGATTTCTCAAGTAAATGAAGGTTTTTGGCCTTCTGCCTCATAAGTTACTTTCATGTCATGGGATGTGGTAAAACCATATGGGCCAAGTTGTACCCTTAGAGAGCAATCAACACTTGCTGACTTCAGTGGGAGCAGCATGAGAACAGAATTTGGCCTCGGAACAATATGTACAATATTGTCTCAACAAGACTAAGTTCTCTTGGGCAGGGACTGTCTCCTTAACTAGATTTTATACAGAGCCTACCATAACAGGGCCCCAATTTTGACTTAGGGCATGAACATAAAATAACTGAAGAGTAATTATAATAATAAAATGCTATTGCATTTACTGTAGTATTATCTTTCCACTTGCTTCCTCCCACAATATGCCTTACCCGTATCAGACAAGCTAACAATGTTATCATTCTGATGACCCAATTTATGACACTAGATTATCATTCCAGAATGTCCTTAGACAAATGCAGGCCTATTTTGCAAGAGCAAACAAAACTCAGCTTCTAGTGAAGTCAGAGCTCGACCCCTTAACTAATGCAAACTCTTATCCAAATTGTGACACACAAGATCACCTTGTTATCTGTATCCTTCTTGCCAACTGCAGACTGTAGAGCATGAAGGAGAGCATCCACTAAGCCATCACACTCTCTTAGTCTTCTCCGAGCTTCTGCGCCATCTGAACTTACATTCCTGACAAAGAACAATGCAAAAGCAACATTTAGCACCATAACCTTTACAATAAAAGGTCAAATCTATGCTGCTTTTTTCTACATTTTTGAGGAACCCAACACATGTGGATCAATCTGGGAGTTTTCTGGTAATGAAAAGAGGATCCGCTGGAGAAAGTCTGACAAACCATGGAATCTTCTTTGCCTAGTGTCTGAAAAGCATGGACCACAAACCTGCAAATTATTAACTCTGAATGAAAACTGAATTAGATGGTTATAGGAAGTTTGATCAGTTCATTCTTCTGGGCTTCCATTGCAGCTCAAACCTCATGTATCACAGCTACATTCACAATACTTATAGCAGTTATTACACAGAACAAGCCCAACCCTGTAATCCCAGAAGTGTGTGTGTGTGCTCCTAGGCATTTCTCTCTTGGGTGAATGCTTCTGCTTCTCAAGAGAGACAAGGTGGGTGAAGTAAAGGTTTTTTTTACTGGACCAAGTTCTGTTGGTGAAATAGACAAGCATTTGAGTTACACAGAGCTCTTCCTCAGGTCTGGGAAAGGTACTCAGTGTCAGACCTAAATACAAGGTCGACCAGAGAGTTTAGCATAAGTAGTTAGCACATATTCTAACGGACCATTCAAGGTGAACTTGTTCATTAAAACTCCTTAGTCATAGAGAAAAAACAGAGTGTTACTGGGTTACAGATTGTTGTAATAAACCATAAATCCAGTCTCTTTATTAAGACCATGATTTTTAGTGTCCAGCAATAATGTGAATTTAAGCTCCCAGGCTCGTCATTTGAGAGCGTTGTGCAGATTTTCTTGGAGGATAAGGACTGATAGATCAGATATAGAGTGATCACTTAGTGGAAAAAAGTGTTCACTCACAGGTCTTTTATCATTTTCCTGAGTGAGTTCATTCAAGAGTGCAGCATTTAGTGCACTGGCTAAGGGACAGCTATATGTAGGACCCATGAATCTTGAAAGGTGTATTGTGCGGGGTGTTGATCATTGTAGCAGTGGAGATATGTTTGCAGGTTTTGCATCTCTTGGTCTGGTACCACTTTGACTTGCTGTGTCCTGGTCTGTTCGGAACATGCTTCTGGTGATGAGCTTGGAGATGCTGGGGGGGTTCTTTGTCTACTTCTATATGTAGTTCTTTATGTTGGCTCAAATTTGACTCCAATCCTGTGGAATTTTGCAGCAGAACGTCTCATACAGCAGGGTATCCAACTGGTCTCTTTGTGTCAAGCTTTTAGGCAGGGCAAACTTCGCACAACCTCCTTCGTATCTCACTCTTCACTATCAGTCATTAATTTGCACCAGTCACAAGATGGCGAAACAGCTTCATGGCCTATATCAATTATTTTGCTTCAGAGGTGTGTCTTCCACTGAGAAATCTCCAGCAAATGAATATCTTCCAAATCCACCGCAGCCCAAAAGCGTTAAGAACATAACTGGTACTGTTCTGCTGCCCCAGGCCTGCCCCCTCCTACACCTCCCCAAACCATTTTTAAGGTTTAGTTTTAAGAATAGATGCAAAGCACTTGCCATTGTTAAGATGGCCAGCAACTCTGGAATCTTACAGCTTCAGAGGGAAAAGTTGAGTTATGGAAGGGAGCAGGTGCCACTGAGAAAAAAGTTGCAACTTTTGCCTAGCTGTGATGCAAAGTCAAGGGGAAGTAATGTTTCTGTCATGAGCAAAAGAAAAAAAGAAAAGCAAAACAACATACTGTTTGTTTCCTTTATAGGCCCATCTGCCAGAACCTGAGAAGCAGAAAGAGGACAAGGGAGAACCTTCTGATGGAGATGCATAGGGACTTTGGCAAAAGATCGGACCTCCTCTCTGAGCTACAGAGGAAGGTGCTAGAGCAGGAATGGCAATTCCAGGCTGCAGCTGAGAGGATGCTGGAGAAGGAGGAGGTGGTGGCTGAACACATTGCCCAGGAGAGAGCAGGACCACCAGTAGCAAAAAGTGAGGAGCACCAGCAGCAAATGGACATGTTCAAACACATGCTGGGTATTATGGCCAGCAGGTGCGTGAACAGCCAGGTCCGGGCCCCAGCCCAGGTTCAGGCCCAGCCTCGGTCTGCTGCCATCACCTCCCTGACATGCTACCATAAGCTGCAGCCATGCTACCAGACCGTTCACTCAGTGCTTGTGATCATAGTCCAGAACCACAGGCCTGCATAGGGACATTGCACAGATGTGGTTGCCCCATCTCAATCAAATACTGGAATTGGAAAAGGTTCAGAAAAGGGCAACAAAAATGCTGAGGTGTATGGAATGGCTTCCATATGAGGAGAGATTAATAAGACTGGGACTTTTCAGCTTGGAAAAGAGACGACTAAGGGGGGATACGACAGAGGTCTATGAAATCATGACTGGTGTGGAGAAAGTAAATAAGGAAGTATTATTTACTCCTTCCCAGAACACAAGAACCAGGGGTCACCAAATGAAATTAATATGAAGCAGGTTTAAAACAAACAAAAGGAAGTATTTCTTCACACAACAACACACAGTCAACCTGAGGAACTCCTTGCCAGAGGATGATGTAAAGGCATGGACTATAACAAGGTGCAAAAAAGAACTAGGTAAGTTCACGGAGGATAGGTCCATCAATGGCTATTAGCCAGAATGGGCAGGGATGGTGCCCCTAGCCTCTGTTTGCCAGAAGCTGGGAATGGGTGACAGGAGATGGTTCACTTGATGATTGTCAGATGCCCTAGAAGGAATGAACAGAACAGGTATTGCCCACTGTCAGAAGACAGGATACTGGGCTAGATGGACATTTGGTCTGACCCAGTATGGCCGTTCTTATGTTCTTAATATCTGCAGTATGTGTGTCCACTCCCCCATCATGTCTGCAAGCAGCTTCCATGCTTGCCTCAGGAAAGCATGTCACCACCTTCTCAGGGTGACAAGCCACTGCTGAAAGGCTGCTTCACTGCATCTTGTACCCAATATGGTGCTTGTGTGTCCAAAACGACTGTTGTATGAAGATCAGCATTTTGAAAAGCTCATAATTTAGAATCGGATTCATGGCTTCCCACTGGAATGCAGACCACCACCACCAATGGAAACGGTGCACTGTAATAAATTGCTGGGCAAACACTACAATCTGTCTGCCCACAGCTGACAAATGTTCTCCTGAACTACACTACAGGTTGGAAGGAGCAATATTGTGACAAGTGAACAGGGAGATACTTAAGCATAGCTTAAGTCAGTGGGTTGCGTTGCAGGAGGAGCGCTTATCTCCCCCCCACTTCAGCAGTTCAGGCAGGAGTCTGAACAGTTGTTTTTTTTTAAATTTTTAAATTTTTTTAAATTTTTTAAAAATGGTAGAGCCGGTGCGGCAGGGGTTGCGAGCTCAAAAACTTTTTACCGACAGGTGTGCGCGATCAAAAAAGTTTGGAGACCACTGGCTTAAGTCACTTTTTGCAGTGTGGCCACTCTTCTTTGAGCTAGGCTAGCTGAAATGCAGCTCCTCCAATATACTATCTTGAACTAACAATTCAGTGAAGACAATTCCTTGGACTGTAAGCTCCTTGAGACAGGAAATCTCTCTTTTCTTGATCCTATACACTGGAAGAATTAACTGCTGGTGCCTGCCAATTTCATATTACAATTAAATTTTCCAGGCATTGGAAGGGAATTTAGCTTCCCTACTTCCACTGAAATTAAAGGGAATGAAATGGCAAAATGCTTCTGCACCATGCTTGAGTACATTCTTTAGAAACGTCTATCCATACGATTGCCACCAAAGACCGACATTTACTAATATCAATAGAAACATAGCCAACGTGTCAGCTTCAGGGTCTTTGAATTTCACAATCCCATATTAAAAATGTTCTCTCTCAAAAGTCCAAGTTATGGAATCGCTGCCCTTTTCCATTTGGACTAGGCAGCCAATTTTTCTTCAAGTATAATTACTGCCAATATTGTTCAATATAATTAACAAATTAATCATTTTCCACATCTTTATGGGCACATTGAGATGTTAATTAGACAACTAAAAGGAAACATTTGCTCAGAGACCTTTCAAAATATGAATACACATGTAATTGTAAGTTGCATGTTATAGCTTATTAACTCTCTATAATTAGAATGCACGTAAAATGTAGTGACAAATAAATCCTATTCTTAAACCATAACATACATCTCATACTCATACTGCCAATAAGGGGTGGGAGAAGTGAACACCAAGGATGAGTTTCCATTGGATGCATGGATACTAGAATTCTGTATGATATTTTTTCTCCTCTTGCATTAATCCAATAGCATAAACTGTGAATTCTAACTGTGTGAGACTGAAATTAGGATTCAAATTCTCTATGGTACCATGCAGCAGTTATAAGAATGATCATGATAGATGCTCCGCCTTCAAGTACATTAAAATGGAACACTGCTTGTTGAGCTGAAGGGTGGCAGATATACAATGAGAATGGACCACCTGGAGTTGCATGTCCTATTTCCTATTCCCCTATTATATATTTTAATTTTTTTTATTTCTAAACTTAAGGAAAACAGACAGAATTGTAATGAAGAATTGATCAGATTACTCCACACTGAATTTTTTCCCTCCCCCATCTTCTCTTCACCCATTCAGAAGAAAATTTTAAATGGCTCATTTATGATACCATACTTACAATAATGTTCATTTCATGTATTTTGTGGATTTTGCTCTCAGCAATGTCAGGGATTTTGTATTTCCCTTTTCTTTATACATTTTAGGATTAACATTAATGTAGACATGCAGAGACATATATTTTGCAAATACATCAATAAAGAAAAACTCAACTTGTCAATATTAGAAGTCCTTTGTGTACCTTGATTAATGAATTACCATATTGAAATTTAAGCCATAATTGCATTAAAAGTGATATATGAGGATTTCCAACAGGACATTAGCATATACTGAACGAAAGTAAAAAGAAAGAGAAGGTGGGTGAGGTAAATGTCTTTTACTGGACCAACTTCTGTTGATGAAGGAGAAACTTCTGAGCTACACAGAGCTCTTCTTTGGAGTGGAACTGGAATGTTCGTCTCTCATCCCAACAGAAGCTGGTCCAATAAAAGATATTACCTGACCCCGCCTTGTCTTTCTAATACCCTGGGATAAACATAAAATAAAAAGAATCAGATTAGTAGATTATTAATGCTGTAAAGAAAATGGACCGAGCATCACCAGATGTCAGGGTTTTAATGTCATCACTAGCACACAGCAAGGTTACTACAACTGGTTACATTCCACCTTCCCTCCTGGAACACTATTGCCAGGATGTATCCCCTTTTTATAACTAACTCATGGAGATACACCTGCTTTTGTAGATACCTGGTGTTTGGGACTGTGCCCAGTGGGGTCACCAGGTTTCTGCACATTGTGGGGGTTGGACAGCCAAGGACAACACAGGTGTAGGTATGAAACAGGGTTTATTCCATGTCACAGCAAACATCCCTGGCTCCCGAGGGGACAGTGCACCAACAGCTTCATAAGCAGACTAATCCACAGAGTCCAGATCCCTCCCTACACTAAGGGCTCTCTGTGCAGTTCAGGCAGTGCACATAAAAGGGGAATCCCCAGCTGCTTTATATCAGGGAATGATTGGATGACTGCACTATGTCACACACAGCTGGACTCCCCAGCATGGGGGGGTTGGTGGGGAGAGAAGAGCCTTGGCTGAAACATGATGTGCTCTGGCAATCTCAGTATAACAGCTCATAGGGGCCCTTACAAACCAGAGCAAGTTAGAGCAGCCCTGAAGAGTTAATTTGCACTGGGACTGAAATGCTCCTCAGCCGACTCCAGGATTGGGATAGGGAGGCCTGAAACGTGAGGAAACGCCACCTTTATGGCCCCATCCACAAGTGTGTAGAGCAAAAAGTCTCCTCTGTGTGGCATGGCCTTCAGCACTAATCCCTAGAGGCAAAGTTCCTCTTGGCTTCTCTTCTGCTCTCACCAGTTCTACCTCCTCTTCACCTATCGTACCTCTGCACCCTTCTTCAGAAGCAGCTCACCAAACAGTGTCCCTCAACCTTGTCATTCTCAGTCGGCTAATTTCTTGTCACTGTCATGGGAGAAGCATATCTTCAGGAGAGATTTGAACACGGAGAAGGAAATGACTGTGTGGACCAGACCATAGTAGAAGCTAAAAGAGCAATCTTTAAGCTCATAATAGTAATTCTCTATGGGCAGGCACTAGAGGACACTACCTCTCACACTTTAATACATTGCACCACTCCATTCTCTGAAGGGCTTGCAACCTCAGTTATGTCTTTGATGGAATTACACTTCAAGCACTCCAGTTGTTATAGTTCAGGGATCGGCAACCTTTGGCACGCGGCCTGCCAGGGAAAGCCCTTGGTGGGCCGGGCTAGTCTGTTTACAAAGGGAAGCGGCGCAGGCTGAGGGACGTGCTGGATGCCCTTCCCGCGGCCCCCATTGGTCTGGGACGGTGAACCGCGGTAAGTGGGAGCTGCAATCGGCTGAACTGGCGGACGCGGCAGGTAAACAAACCAGCCCAGCCCACCAGGGGCTTTCCCTGGCAGGCTGTGTGCCAAAGGTCGCTGATCCCTGTTATAGTTTAGGACTCCAGAAACTGTAACAGAATTATGTTATACCACACCCCATATCATCATATTGATGTATACCTCTCCCCCTTTCACTGTAGATCTCACCTTATAAAGGGGAAGATGGTCACTTGAAACCGACATGGGATTATTACTTCATATCTTGTCCTCTTCGCCATGCACATCACTCAAATGTACATTTTCAGCAAAACATACAGATTTAGTCCCACAGCTCTTTGCTAAAGCAAGTTGTGCAGCTAACCTTCTATACTGAAACGTTATGTTGATGTATCTAACAATTTATACCATGTGGAGAAAATCAAAGGGTAGTCAAGCTCTGCTCAAACAGAAAGCCTCTAAACAGAGCTTCTAAAACGAACTCCTTTCAAGAGAGCGATAAAAACTAATGAATACTCCACAGTATCCAGTAGACATAAAAGAGGATTTGTACACTGCTTGGACAGCACGACATTCCAGAGAAAGAGGAGGAAGCTTCACCCGGGCTTAGTGATTACGGATCCAGAAGTTTCTGAACTGTGTGCAACAGACATGTATGCAACATGTGGCAAACAGATTTGTAACAGACACAAACACACCTTTATACATCTAACCAAAGTCTGTGTTCATGGGGTATGAGAGGGGAAACAGGATAAAATATGGGGCCAAAACTTTGGCTGGGGCATATCAGTGTATATCTTAAGTTTGAGAGGGCTAGGATGATATACACAAGCTGAGAATCTAGCCCAGGGGTTCTCAAACTGGGGGTCAGGACCCCTCAGGGGGTTACAAGGTTATTGCATGGGGGGTCATGAGCTGCCAGCCTCCACCCCAAACCCTGATTTGCCTCCAGCATTTATAATGGTGTTAAATAATTTATAAGGGGAGGGGTCACACTCAGAGGCTTGCTATGTGAAAGGGGTCACCAGTACAAAAGTTTGAGAACCACTGATCTAGCCCATGGTATTTGGGCTCAGAGGTCTCAGCTGGTTTTCTGTTGTTGAACTTGGAGGCAGAGAGAGCTCTGAGCCCTGTGTGACTTTTCAAACATGCATGAAGGGGAAAATATTGTAATAGATAAAATAAATCTGACTGCCTGTCCAAATGGATGGGTACAGAAGAAAAAAAAAAAAAGATACTTCAGCTTCTTCTATATGCCAGCGTGACTAACTGGTGAAGAGAATCCAGCTGCTACATATCTGACTGGCTGCATCCTCGCTCCTAGCATCTCTGTGGGACTTCTGTCTCCAGTGCTGTTCATGCAGCAATACAAGTTGTAATCAGAAGAAATTCTATGGTCAGTGCTATACAAGAGCTGATATAAGGTTGCCAACCCTGCAGGATTGCCCTGGAATTTCCAGGAATTAAAGATTAATCTTTAATTAAAAAGGATGTCATGTAATGAAACCTCCAGGAATACATCCAACCAAAATTGGCAACCCTAAGCTTAGGCTACATGATCTGATGGTCCTTTCTGACCCTAAGCTATGAATCTCCTTAACCCTTTGATACCAGAGGCGTTCTCATCTTCAGAGTTCTGCACAGAGATACTGGTCAGTTTGTCCTCAATACTTCGCTCTTTTCTTTCCCTGCACAAGGAACTGTCTTCTTGTTGATTCCTGCTCTCCAGTCCTCCCCAAAAGAGGGCTACAGTAGTATAAATAAGAGAGCTTCACACAGAGGCCTGGTCTACACTACACATTTAAACCGGTTTTAGGAGCGTTAAACCGATTTAACGCCACACCCGTCCACACTAAGAGGCCCTTTATATCGATATAAAGGGCTCTTTAAACCGGTTTCTGTACTCCTCCCTAACGAGAGGAGTAGCGCTAATATCGGTATTACCATATCGGTTTAGGGTTAGTGTGGCCGCAAATCGACGGTATTGGCCTCCAGGCGGTATCCCACAGTGCACCACTGACCGCTCTGGACAGCAATCTGAACTCGGATGCAGTGGCCAGGTAGACAGGAAAAGCCCCATGAACTTCTGAATATCATTTCCTGTTTGCCCAGCGTGGAGCTCCGATCAGCCCGGGTGGCGATGCAGTCTGAACTCAAAATCCAAAAAGAGCTCCAGCATGGACTGTACGGATGTGATCGCTGTATGGGCAGGCAAATCTATTCTATCAGAGCTCCGTTACAGAAGACGAAATTCCAAAGCATTTTAAAAAAATCTCCAGACGCCATAGCGGGGACTCAGCACACTGCTGCGTGACAAGCGTAACGGAAAGCCAAAGAATCAAATGGACGCTCATGGAGGGAGGGAGGACTGAGGACTCAAGCTATCCCACAGTTCCTGCAGTCTCCGAAAAGCATTTGCATTCTTGGCTGAGCTCCAAATGCCTGTAGGGTCAAACACATTGTCCACGGTGGTTCAGGGCATAGCTCGTCAATTTACAGCCCCCACCCACCCCCAGAAGTAAAAGGGAAAAAATTGTCTCAACTCTTCTAAATGTCACCCTATGTCTACTGAATGCTGCTGGTACACGCGATGCTGCGGCACTCAATTGCAGTATCCTCTTTCCCCCTCACTGGTGGTAGATGGTGCAATATGACTGGTAACCGTCCTCATCATCAGCCTTGTGGCAGATGGTGCTGCACAATAGGACTGGTACCTGTCCTCATCATCAGCCTGTGAGTGCTCCTGGCTGGCCTCAGGTGAGGTCGGCCGGGGGCGCCTGGGTAAAAAACTCCTGGTCATTCCCAGTAGATGGTACAGAACAGCTGGTAACTGTCTTCATCATAGCAACAGGGGGCTGAGCTCCATCAGCCCCCGCCCTTCATGTGTAAAGAAAAGATTCTGTACTGCCTGGACTATCATAGCAGTGGGATGCTGCCTTCCCCTCATTTTATCTCACTAACAAGTCACTGTTTCTTATTCCTGCATTCTTTATTACTTCATCACACAAATGGGGGGACACTGCAACGGTAGTCCAGGAAGGCTGGGGGAGGAGGGAATCAACAGGTGGAGTTATTGCAGGGGCACCCCCTGTGAATGGCATGCAGCTCATCATTTCGGCGGGATCTGACATGGAGGGGCTGTGCTCTCTGGTTCTCTGATACACTGCTTCTCTAGTACACTTGCCCCATATTCTAGGCAGGACTGATTCCATTTTTAGATACCATAAAGGAGGGATTGACTCAGGAAGTCATTCCCATTTTTGTCTTTTGCGCCCCCGGCCAATCTCAGCCAGGGGCACCTATGACAGCAGCAGAGGATACAGCACAAAAGGACTGGTAACCGTCATCTCATAGCCAATTTACAAGGGTATGGTAGATGGTACAGAACAGCTGATAATCATCTCTGCTATCATGCAAAAGCAAATGAATGCTGCTGTGTAGCGCTGCTGAATCGCCTCTGTCAGCGGCATCTAGTACACATACGGTGACAGTGACAAGAGGCAAAACAGGCTCCATGGTTGCCATGCTATGGCGTCTGCCAGGGCAATCCAGGGAAAAAGGGCGCAAAATGATTGTCTGCCGTTGCTTTCCCAGAGGAAGGAATGAGTGACGACATTTACCCAGAACCACCCGCGACAATGATTTTTGCCCCATCAGGCACTGGGATCTCAACCCAGAATTCCAAGGGGCAGGTGAGACTGCGGGAACTATGGGATAACTACGGAATAGCTACCCACAGTGCAACGCTCCAGAAATCGATGCTAGCCTCGGACCGTGGACGCACACCACCGAATTAATGTGCTTAGTGTGGCCGCGTGCACTCGATTTTATATAATCTGTTTTACTAAACCGGTTTATGTAAAATTGGAATAATCCCGTAGTGTAGACCTACCCACCCATAGACAGTTGCAATCCACAGGGCCCTGGGCTGGGGGGAGGGATAGCTCAGGGGTTTGAGCACTGGCCTGCTCTAAACCCAGGGTTGTGAGTTCAATACTTGAGGGGGCCACTTAGGGATCTGGGGTAAAATCAGTAGTTGGTCCTGCTAGTGAAGGCAGGGGGCTGGACTAGATGACCTTTCAGGGTCACTTCCAGTTCTATGAGATAGGTATATCTCCATATATTATACATTACACTTCAAATATATTCATAGTATCCCTTTAAGCTATATTGGAATACACAAAGGACAATATTAATCTTAACAAATAAAGATGCTCTTAGGACAAACATAGTGAGTGATTCTGCTAGCGGCAAAATCTTGAACCACCTTACACATTAGTGTAAGCGCATGACTGATTTCATGTAAAAGCAGAAAATCACAAACAGTACTGTACAGAATCTCACACCTGGATTTGACATTCCCCCTCCCCCGCCTTTCCGCTGTAGGAGAAAGTGACCTGGATTCTCTCTCACATCTCAAACGTCTTGCACACTGATCTGTAGTCAGGACTAATGGAAGAGGATTTGTACGGCTGTTTAAATATCTGCTTTCCCTAGGAAAACAAAACGGAGGAACACTGAGTAAATGTTAAATAAAAGTAAACACCTACCAGCGTAGAAACTCATCAGATTAGGATTCTGGTCTGCTGGTATGAAAGACTATAGAAAGAAGTGAGGAGGATGTGAGGAATCCAGCCTTGATTTAGATATGAATGTAATGACAATCACATAGGCCTCTAAATTATATGCAAGTCTCAATATAACATTTAAGTCTGCAGTAACAAGGTTGACTTTTACCACCTCTGGGATAGGTGTGCAGCCTCTGCTATCAGAGCCACACACAAATCATCCTCAACAGCAAGATTTTTATAGTGATTAAATGCATGGCACTTATTTTTTTACATTGAAAGAATACAAATTATCAACTTTTTTTTTTTTTTTTTTTTTTAAAAAGAGAAGCAACCTCCCTGTTTCATTCTATCCCCTGGCAATCTGAAAATTTACAGGGCAAGCAGCATGTTTCAGGATAGTTAAACAGGAACATGTGAAAAGGTAGGGACCAAAGGGTCACAGAAGAACTTATAATTTACAGAGACAAGGCAGGTGACATAATATATTTTATCGGCTCAACTTCTGTTGGTGGAAGGGACAAGCATTTGAGCTTCACAGAGCTCTTCCTCGGGTCTGGAGAAAGTCACCAGAGTTATAATACACAATGTGCTTTAGTAAAACTTCTATTTCCAAAATGACTGCTGGTGTCAGCCATCTTGCTGAAAAGTAGTATCATTTGTTATCATGTAGAGCTGTCCAAGAAAGAGGAGAGCAGAATGTTAGGGAATAACACAGTCACCATCCTACTTCAGTGCTGGTTCATCAGTCATGAAAAATACTTTGTTTAAAGTGCCCTCGTGCCTCTCTGTGCGGAAAGGATAGTTTTTGTGACGAGAAAGTTAAATTGTTTTTCTTTTTTGATGCACTCCAAGGAATACTTTGATTTTTGGCATAGGTATGGCATATGGGACACTCATTTGTTCCACTGTTTCTTTGGGCTTGTGTTGCCACAACTTGTGACAAAGTTCCTCCTCCACCTTGGTGGGTCCTGCGCTTTTTGGCGGATTTTCTCACCTCAGAGATCTTCCCCTCTGGTGGAACCCACAATCCGGGTCAACTCCTTCTGTGTCTGATCAGGAGTTGGGAGGTTTGGGGGGAACCCGGGCCCGCCCTCTACTCCGGGTTCCAGCCCAGGGCCCTGTGGATTGCAGCTGCCTATAGTGCCTCCTGTAACAGCTACACGATAGCTACAACTCCCTGGGCTACTTCCCCATGGCTTCTTCCAAACACCTTCTTTATCCTCACCACAAGACCTTCCTCCTGGTGTCTGATAACGCTTGTACTCCTCAGTCCTCCAGCAGCACACCCTCACACCCTCTCACTCTCAGCTCCTTGCACCTCTTGCTCCCAGCTCCTCACATGCGCACCACAAACTGAAGTGAGCTCTCTTTTTAAACCCAGGTGCCCTGATTAGCCTGCCTTAATTGATTCTAGCAGCTTCTTGATTGGCTGCAGGTGTTCTAATCAGCCTGTCTGCCTTAATTGTTTCCAGAAAGTTCCTGATTATTCTGGAACCTTCCCTGTTACCTTACCCAGCGAAAGGGGACCTACCTAACCTGGGGCTAAAATATCTGCCTTCTATCACTCTCCTGTAGCCATCTGGCCTGACTCTGTCACATACTGTTTTGCAAGGCTGGGTTTAATGTATTGCCTGTCCCACCCATCAGCTCTGAGACTCAATCCCAGTTCACAATCCTGTCAGATGTTTGCCAAAGATGACCTGTAATTATTAAGAACACATGTAGTAAATTGTGCTGAATTTCTTTGTGTACTTTAATGCAGAATGTCCCAAATGGCAAGTGCTATCTTCAGCACGTAACTCATTTCAAGCCAACCGTTTTTTTCAATTTCAGACAGAGATCTGATGAATTCCACATTTTACTCCTCATTGAATCCCAAGCAATTTAACTTTGAGATTCAGGGAATATGGATCCTAATAACCGAAAGTGAAAAGGAACCTGTGATGCAAAAGAGGTCCTGGTATCAGATAGGGTGAGCAGGACAGAGTCAGTCAGCAGGACGTGGCATATGACACAAGGAAGCCGGTGGGAACTGGCTGGCTGTAGAGAGGTCACTGATATTAAAGAAGGCTACCCAATATTAGCAGAGGACAGTAAGGTCAGGATCTGAGCAGTCTGAAGTCAGGTGATGGTGAGAAAACCAAAGCCCAAGGGTGAGAGCAGGAGGTCTATTTGAAGGGAGAAGCTTTGCAGGAGACAGCCATCCAGAGTGGAGAATGGATCTGGGCAGAATTTACTGCAGCACATAAATACTGGGGTAGTCCCAACAGAATAGAGCTTCAGCAGCAGTGGCTGCCCCATGTGGCAGAGGCCCTTTCATCTATTCAAAATCGATATTGTTTTTTAATTGGTCAAATACTGGCAAACGGCTGTATAACAGCCAAGTGCTGTATCAGGGAGTTTAGTCTGTGCTCTGGAGAAACCTACATAGTGTAGACACAGTCAAGAAAGCTCACAGTTGCCTTCCTCACTCTCAATTCTTTGATTTAAGGAGTTCCCTGTGATAACCAAGGGTGGAATAGCCAGCAGCATGGTTTAACAATGTTGTCATAGAATCATAGAAGATTAGGGTTGGAAGGGACCTCAGGAGGTCATCTAGTCCAACCCCCTGCTCAAAGCAGGACCAATCCCCAGACTTAAGCAATGGGTCCAATGGCAGGCTGGACGGAAGAAAAGGGTACTTGCCTCATCAACATAATTGATGGGAGCCTCCTCCAGCAGGCTGGAAAGGAAGGGGTCATTGTCCTTTTAAGGCCATCCTCTCCAGCTCACAGCAAGGGAGCAAAAGGAGAAAGAATAGGGAGAAGCAGGAAGCTGCACAGCTAGACTGGGGAGGGGGGCACTCCCCCAGAGGAGCAGAAGAGAGGGGCTATTTATGCCCTGTGTAGATCCTGTAAAGCCCTTTTTCACCTTGAATGGCCTGGCGGCACCATCTTCCCACTCATGGAAGCAGTTAAAGGACTGAGTTTCATCATGACCATATCTGGGCATTATGCTCCTTTTCTTGGAGTCTGGAAAAGAATTTTTCCCTCACCACCAGATTGGCCAAGGCAAAGAGGGTTTGGGGCCTGGTGGGATGGGGCACGTGGATTAGGCTATAAATGTCACAATTTATGTAAAGCTTGTGGCAGATGTGCAGTGCAGGTACTTATTATGGAATGGATAAGGTGATCTGATAAAACTGATTGGTAAAGGAAGCATCCACTAAGATTGCTGAGGAAGGGGGTTCAAGGTGCCTATGTCTGGTATGGCAGGGAGTCAACCACCCTCCTTTCTAGGCCCCTTAACCCTCATACGAGGGGAGAGTGGCAGGGTTACAGCAGCAGGATGCCTGGGACTGGACTGGAAAGAGAGAGGGCTCACAGCAGCCATCCATGTATATGGAAAAGATTCTGGAAATGACAACCTGCACTGTACAATTTATTTGCTGGGATCCCATATATTCCAGATAATAAAGTTGCATCCTAATTTAAACCACATCCATTGCCTCCTGTCCTTCCAGCGTAGCTGGACAAAGCTCAGTTGCAGCTGAGAGATTTGCCCTTTGCTATTTGGGGCATTCAGCACATAAAAATACATGTACTACTTCTTTTGTAAAATATTTGCTGGTTACTTTTAATATGACCTAGTTGTGGGAGCCTTGTTTTGCTCTTCTGTAACACTGAGCTGCTCCGAAACATGCAGCAAGAGAATACTGGAATGGCTGGTGGCTGCTTAGCTTCAAAATTATTATTCCATTTTTTGCTCTGAGAGAAGGTAAGAGGCTCTGTTTGTCCAACCATCTGAAAAGAATCTCTGAATTACTTTGTGTAAAAACAGAAGGCCTCTGTATCCATTAGGGGTATGGAATAATGTAAGCTATACCCCCTTTCTACATCAACCCCATTCCAAAAGGTATTGGTAAGTTTTGTTGTGAACTCACTTTTCATCAAACCATAGTAACATACATTTTCTAGTTCCCTTCATTTAGAGCCAAGAGGTAAGGGACCTATATTCCTTCCTAAGGAAATGACAGAAGGCAATAAGCAAGTGTACAACTTTAATTTATACCTTAGACTTGGTTGTAAAGCATTAAGGTTGCATGTAACTAGGCTATATCTCTGCTACTAAAATCTATGCATAATTTATTTATATTACAAGCTAAACATCAGGAACTGTCAGGCAGAACTCTAACAGCTCTTCACTAGCAGGAATTAAACGCTCTACTCATCAGATAAGCCCCAGGACAGCCATATGCTATGATCCTGTACAGTATCAGTAAGCTAATTAAGAAACTGCCTTCGCTTTCTCCTCTTTATTACACTTCCTTAGGAGTCTAACTGTTGTTTTTTGAACCTGCACTCTACAGATAAACCTCACCCTCTTTCCAGTTTGTTCAGTGTTTGCTGTCCCTAAAGAGAAAGTTGCCTGGAAAAGTTGTTTTAATGTCGTCGATTCAATTTTCCTCACTTTTTGAAGTTATTTCCCTGAGGAAAGTGCAGCTCAAA
Organism: Mauremys reevesii; assembly: GCF_016161935.1. Lineage (NCBI taxonomy): Eukaryota > Metazoa > Chordata > Testudines > Geoemydidae > Mauremys > Mauremys reevesii. The sequence goes on along the minus strand of NC_052640.1, from coordinate 16,208,122 downwards.
ATGTACCTGCTTCTCAGCAAAGTCTGATGTATATTTTTTGAACTCCATTTTCTACTACACTGACTGAGACACAAGGTCAGGCAACTAACCCAATGCCTCACACAATCAGTAGCATGAGTGAAGATGAGGAGATGACAACAGAAGCAGTGGGACACAATAATTCAGCGGCACTTGGTGTCACTCAGACACTACTCTTCTGTGTGACTGTAGTGCAATATGTTATGTTTTGAAAGAGGCCCTGTCCAGTCTACCTGGGTTAAAAGGAGGCCAGTTGAAATATGCTGTCATAGTAAATGGAGAAAGATCATCCAAAGGGCTTTGTCAGAGGATCCCATTTCAGAGTGGGGGGACATCTTGGACCCTTTCCTAGCCCTCAGAGGGGAGTTATGGAATGATGTTTCTCTGTATAAAATGTAGACTACTTACTTAAGCTTAATCCTTTATTCACTGTCATTTTAAGAAAGCCTGCATCTGAAAACCTTCATCTAAATACGTTCTCTGTCCTGTCATGCTTCAACAGGCAAATTACTCAACGTTCCCCTGGCGCAGGCCAACGCCACCTTGACAGTACTGCAGTGATCTCCCCAGTGTCTCACCTCCCATGCCCTTTTCTTCACCAGACAGAGCTATTTAGAAGAAGCTCATACAACCAGCTCTCTCCAATCCAAGATTTACGCTTTGTTGCCTTTCCACTTCTGTCAGTCTGAGTTCAATGCTACCTCATGTAGGTGGGAAGGTGGATAGGGGAAATATAATGCTACTGTTATGTATTTATTATCATGCTTGCAGTATCGGAAGACAGATAAAGCTTGAAAGTAATTCATCTTGAAAACTAATTCCCAGTCACTTTTCTTTGGAGAAAAGATAGACATTAATCATTATTAATAGGCATAGAGGGTATAACTGGTGCATTTTTACATAGCTTTTTGCCCTCCTTCCTTGCAATTCAACATTCACAGACATCAGGCTCTGGAAAAGGTTACAGAATGGGGCTATCTGGGTGACTGAGCATGGTCCCCCACCACCAGGAGTGGGAACACAGCACTCAGCCTCTGGCAAGACAAACCTCCTGTGACATTCTAGCATGGGGTGGCCAACCTGAGCCTGAGAAGGAGCCAGAATTTACCAGTGTACATTGCCAAAGAGCCACAATACTTCAGCAGCTCCCCCGCGCCATCAGCTCCCCCACCCCACTCCCAGTGCCTCCCACTCACCAGCAGCTCCGCTGATCAGCACTTTCCCTCCCACCCCGCACCCCTCAATCAGCTGTTTCATGGGGTGCAGAAGGCTTGGGGGGGAGGAGCAAGGGCACGGCAGGCTCAGGGGAGGGAGTGGGAGCAGGGCCTGTGGCAGAACCAAGGGTTCAGCAGTGAGCACTCCCCGGCACACTGGAAAGTTGGCACCTGTAGCTCCAGCCCTGGAGTTGGTGCCTATACAAGGAGCCGCATATTAACTTCTGAAGAGCCACATGTGGCTCCGGAGCCACAGGTTGGTCACCCCTGTTCTAGCACCTATCCCCTTAGTTGGCCAATGCTGCAGTGTTGCCGAACTCCAGAGAGAGGTAGGCGTGGGTGGGTATAAGAAACGATGTGATCTTAGAAGAATCCTCCCCCCCTCCCCCCCAAAAAAATAAGGTAAAAGAATAACTAATTAGGACAGCCACATTATAGATCTGGCCCCTGGTGAAAACATGCCTTCACTAGGCAGCAAAAGCCAAGCTTTAGAGCGGGTCTCAAAGGGATAGGAGAATACGCACTACAGCCTAGTTTCCAAAATGGCTACGTTAGCATTCCCACCCAGGAAACCTTAAGTTGAGCACTCGATCCCAACTCCTCATTATACAACGTTACTTGTACAAGCTAAGCTCCCGCATTTAGTGGGGATGGTCCTTGTTACTTTTCCAACAGAACAATTTGAGCAGGATTTTTCCTTTGAACAGGTGGAGAGTTGGTGCCACCATGACTTAGTAACTAGTGATCTCTGAACAGAGCTTTTCTACAGGTCCACCTTGTAAAAGGTCATGCTGGACCTACTCCCCTCTACGGAAGACTAGACATCACCACAGAGCTTTGTAGCTCAATATGTTCCCCACACCAAGAAAAGGAGAATAGGAAAAGGTTAAGGCAATGGTACAGGGTTCACAGATTGTATTCTGTATTACCACTACTCTTGCACTTGTTGGTCCAAATGGTAATGAATTAATTCTGCTGGGCAATTTTCATGTACTACAACATGTTCTGGCTTCTCGAGGAAGACTGTTAAACTGTCACATACTAAATATACACCCGGAACAAAATATAGCCACAATACAGAATTTATGACATTCCACTGAGTCCCCTTTTTCTCAGCACCATCTGAAACACTGTACACGGATTAGAGTATTATTTACACACACTCCCATATTCTCCTGTGTATTTTGATTCCAAAGCAGGGGGCTGTCAACATTTACCTACTTTGGGTACTTAGAAAGCCCCCAGCACCATAGTATCCCAGTGCCTCATAATCTTTAATGTGAGAAAATATTTCTCTATTCATCCCCATTTTACAGATGTGGAACTGAGGCAGAGAGACACGACATGGTTTGCCCAGGGTCAGATAGGATGTTTGTCGTGGAGCAGGAACTGAACCTGGATCTTCTACAGCCCAGGCTAGTGTTTTAACTGCTGAACCATCCTTCCTCCATAACTTCATGGTGAACAGCCATTCTGTGCAAGATTGTTTTGTAGAGAATTCATTTTCTGGTGCACGTCAAGTAGGCAGGGTCTCTCTTTATGCACTAGTACATCCATGGCCAGGCTTTGAATCCTGGGGCTGTTTGGGAGCAGGAATCTCTATGTAGTAGAAGGATTGACAGGAAAAGCTGCAGATGGTAACCTGGAAAAGTAGCACTTTTCATCTATTTACTATGCAAGTGAACTAATTTAAATATTTGTTGACATCAGGTCAGTTTAGCACAAAGATCCATGCTATAAAATCAGCAATTTAGGAACTAAATTTTACTCTTTTCCCCTTCAAAACTGAAAAAATATCTGCAATGAATGTTAATTTAATAGAGGGAAATGGTAATTAAGCAGAGTATTAAAAGGAAGTGATTGTGACAGCACTCTCTGACCGAAAGGTCTCACATTTCCACCCCTGACCAAGAGCAAACAGTGAATTATCTGAACAAGCCAAAGAGAAACAATTCAGCACAAACATGGAAGGTCGCTGGCACTGAGTTAACGAGTGCAGGTTAACCTAAATTTCATCTCTCTTATGGAATGATCCCATTGAGTGTACCCTTCCACTAATGAGCCTTAATGTCTTAGTCAAAGTTGAAGGAAGGATTGCTAAATGGCCTTTTTAAGATACATCAAGTCAGAACATTATTTAAACTGGATTATAGTATAGTTTAAAAGCAAATGTTTCTGGATTAGAAAACCAGGCAGAAATTAAATAATAAAGAGACAGACAATAATTGAGAGACATCTCCTTTTCCACACTCCTAAAAGAATAAAATCAGTCTGAGGACATCAAATTTGCACACCAAATGAAATAAGAGAACCACCTGTGTTTATTACTGGTTCTATTGGCAAGTTCCCGTCTTCCTTCCTAGTCCCGCTTCTCCAGCCCCACATATCAGAATAGTTTCAGAACGTTTTTGGGGAGGAGGGCTGTACATTGTTTATTGCAGCTAGGAAAAGGACAGCAACAGATCCGTGGTTTGCTGGTTTATGAGCAAATCAGGCTGACGTTGCTCAAAGAGGGAGGCTTGCAATGGGCTGGTGATTATATTTCGGTGTTCTACAGCTCAGATCATCAAGCATGTTTAAGAAAGCTGGAGATACTCATTCACAAACAGCACTTTAATAGATTGATATCCCCTATAATAGAACCTTCTCAATAAGGAGTGTTGCTCGGATCATTGGGACTTGGTTCAGCGTACTTAATGGGATTACCTTGGGTTTTCCAAATATACACTGACAAAATGAAAACAACATCCCAAAGTCTAACCCTATGTAAACTCAAATTCCTTAAAACTGAGATACAGCCTCTGAAGGGCAAGAGTCCAGCAAAAACACTCCTGGAAAAAAGTTAAGCACATCTTGCATTCCCAGATTTTCAATATTCCCTTATCCTGGTGGCCATGTTGAGAGTGAAAGGGAACTACCAAATTTTGTGCAACTTCCTGATTAGTATCAAAAGGCTTATGACTATTCTGATCTGTCAGATGATGATCATCCCTCTCTCAGGAATCAGATATTGAATCTGACCCAATAAGTGAAGCTTGACAAGGGATGGGGCCATTATCATTCCTTGGACCAGGAGGAAGATTAACAAAACAGAATTGAAAAATCAGGATCATCTGCACAAATACATTAATATTTTACATAGTTTCCTGGTGAAATAGGCAGCATGCAGCAACGCCAGTTACTGGCCACAGTGTTGTAAACTGTCAAGTTTTGTATTAACAGAATGAAATCTGAGGTTTTCCTTCTCGTCATTCGAAGACATAACTGTTGACAGGTTGCACACAGAGTGAAGATGGAGTGGCTAGGATTAGGGTGATGGATGGAACATGCTTTTCATATCTCACTCTAATATTGGGATACAAACAATATGAACTTGCCCCATGAATGTAAAAGCGGCCCCCCAAAACAAAAAATATCTGTTTCTAAAGTCAACAAAAGTGTTGATAGGAAGCCCTGTCTTCCTCTGGTCCCTACCTGGCATTTCAAGATCTTGAGTATTCCCTGGTAGCTCAGAGTAGTGTTTCATCTGGTTACAAGCTGTCCAGGAATTACGTGATTTATGGTAGAGAAGAGACAGGACTTCGGTGAAACAAGTATCAAGTGGATTCTTTATTGAGGCTTCTGGACAGAGAGGGAAGTTTTAGTTCTTGCTGGTCTCAAGTTGCCAGTTATCACATCCCATGTTTCTTAACACCACCATTTGGGTTTTCTTAAACCCTGACTTAGATTCAGCAGTTACGGCAGTCATGGCTAACACTAACATCAAGCTTAATTTAAGCATTTCTGCCAGCTTGGTGAATGGGAGGTCTAGCACTAAATCGTAAGGCTCCTTATCTTGGTTTGTTTTGTTTTTAAACTTCACAAGGTTAGAAGAAGTAGGTAGCATGTGCTGCAAGGCCTAAATAAAAAGCAGCTCCAGCACTGGAATCTCAGTGACAGCTGAGACACTAGCTCTAGTCTAAACACTGGTATTCAACCACAGTATCCTTCCTTCCCTCACACAATGCACATATCATGCACAATATCACTGCTAATATCACCAACCCCCAGCCTCTCCATCTGTGGATCAGTGCAAGGTAAATAACATCAGCAAAAGCATGGACTAACATAGCAGCAATTCACACAGTGAAGCAAGGAGTTTGATGCAAAGCCACCCACACTTCTTGGTAAATTTCATTAACATTCCTGAAAAAATCTGAAATAAAAGCAGCTGTGTATGTGTAATACGCATGCTGTGCACTGGCACTGCTGAGCCCAAGTGATCTTAATTACTTTTAAAAGCTCTGTCAAAATAGTTGCTCATTTCTCAGTTACTTCATTCAGAGAGCAGTGCAGTGTTCCCTTCAGAATCACCTGCAGAGAAGACAAGGTGGGCTTGGCAAATGATCAAGAGGAATAAACTCCGAAGTACAAATCAGATCATGTATTTTTGCAAATGGTAAACATGTGTCACAGTTTGTAATTAGCTCTATTCACCAAAAATTGAATTTCTATGACCAACTGCTGCGTCAACAGAAGAGCGGGCAAAGGGGCTTTAACATGGATGTCAAACAGATGGCTGCAGCGTAAGCCAGCTAAAACATCACAATTTATTGCTGGCGTTAGCCATCTTATGTTGGTGATACATTTAATGATGAGCTGCAGAGAGTTTTATTAGAGATTCCAACAGATTTCCAACACCCATAACAACACTTTGTTCTTATATAGCCCTTTTTACCCATAGATCTCATAGCGCTTTACAGAAGATAGGTATCATTACCCACATAATACAGAAGGGGAATCCCAGAGCCTGGAAAGAGCCCAAGTCTCCTTACACCCAATCCTTTGCTCTACGTATGGATCATCCTGCCACTCCTTTAATGCCTCCTGATAGCAATGGGATACAAATGGTTATATTATCACCACAATTCTCCTCTCTCCGCACAATGGCTATTCATTCCAATACCAATTTTATAAAACAAAAGATTGATAAATTGCCTTCTTTAAATGTTCCAGATTTTTCCCCATTTACCTGAACAAATTCTCTGGATCACATACTCAGCATTTCCAATGACTAGCTCTCTCTGAATTAAAAAAAAAAAAAAAAGGATAGATAGATATTACCTCCCGCCCACACACACACACACAATAGTGATAGAAGAACGACTGTAGACATGAGGATTGCAATACGTTTTCATGCGCAGCTCTAGCAGTAGGCAACACATGTTTATTACCGAGTTCCATCACAATGCAATTCAAGTAGCTTCTTAAAATAGGACCACTTTAGTTATCTAAAAAGTGAGGTGGAATTCTGCAGCTAGCAGATCTTAACACTACACTAGCTCTGTATGCCCATGTTCATTATGCTGAAGAAAGCTGGGTCCTGTAAATAAAATTCTTGGTTTTTTCCCTCCAAAAGCAGCACCTTAATTTAAAAACCAAAAACCACACTTGGAATGCAGAAGTTCAAGTAGATCAGAGCATTGCAGGTGCTAATAGAAAATGTATGACATGGATCAGGTTAATCTATTAACGATCAGTTTTTTGTCTGCAATCATTAGAGAATCTCATACTCCTTCAGATAATCCTTTTATCCTCATCATAACTAATTTCTTCTTGCAAAACCATTAGAAAGTGAGGCACTGCTAAGGAAAAATTATGATGTCTGGATCCTACTCAAAGGACCTCCATTTCCAGTGGGACTGCAAATAAGTTCAGTAATGGGCCCTTTTAGAACACTTTTCATTACTTTCTGCATTCATGAAGTTACTCATGGGAATAGCTAGTGCAATTTAGAGCCCGCAAGCCCAAGAAACGGAAATGAAGCAACTTTTTGAAGATACATTAATCAGTAGAAATGTGACAGAAGTACACTTCAGTGCAGCAGAAGGTGCAATACGGAATCTTGATTAGTTTTGTTTGAACTATTAGACCTCACCATAACATTGAAGAATTTAACAGTGTATAATCTCTTAGACTATTTACAAAAACCTCAAGGAAAAACATCAAAATGAAAGTCAGTCACTCTATACAGAATGTCGGTACCTTAGATCTTCACAGGCTGTGCCGAGGGCTCTTTCAGACCCTGTGTTCTAACACGCACTGTCCAGTTGTGGATGATTTAAGAAATGCAAATACCACCTAATCAAAGGTCTTTTTTACTGGGAACACTGGAAACTGGTTCTTTAATGCTCGGCAGGCAAATTGTATCGAAAGCTAACACCTATGAATTACATTGGATGTGCATCACTGACAGGTTCAGAATATATATCCGAGAGCTCCTCACTCACAGCAATTTGAAATCAAGTTAGTCAATATCTTCACCTGGGGTGTTTGCAGTTAAATCTGAATCAGAAGTCTTCTAGATTTAGCTTAAATCAATAAAAAAAGAGCTAACACAGATATTAGGCATTCCCTCACCAGCTGGGAATAAAAGTCCACTTGTGCAAGAAGAGCGTCTAAGAACTGAATCATTTAGAAAACTTGCATTAAAAAAAAACCCCTCAAATGGGCAGCTAAGGAAAGGACTCGACAAATGACCAGAATTAGCCTACTGATCCCAGCACACCTGATTAAAACTGGATTCCTAGCACCTACGACTATGCTTGCAATGGCACATTTTCTTCTTGGGATATAACTTGGGAAATCACCATTCTTTAAGCACTGCCCCCACTAAGGGAAATGCTAACATTTATATGTAATGTTCCATCTTACACAAACGGCCAACCACTCACAAATGCGACTGGAATGTCAGCACTTACAAGGCTCTAGTACAAGAGAATCTGTGGCAAAACGAGAGCGTCCCATAGAGGCGCTCAGTGTGGCAAAGTGCACCTATGCAAAAAGAGAGGCAGGATATTTGATTTCAAAGTCAGGGTAAATAAACCACTTTTTTAAACGCATGTTAAGATGCTACGAAGAACAGAAGCACAATCCATGTTCCCATCTTACCGCAAGCATCCAGACGTGTTCTTGAAGACCGTGGTCCATTCAGCATCCCGAGGCTTAGAGTCCTCATTCGGCTCGCTCTCCCATCCGGAATGGGGGATAATCACCTCGTTTGTCAGTGTCTGAAGGCCATGGTTAATGATCACCATCTTCAGTGGCTCATAGGATGACAAGTTCCAAAGAGTGCCTTAGAGAGAAACAATGGTTATTAGCCAAGTTAGAGTAGTTTACGGGTACTGCTCATGCAGACTAACATTTCCAAAAGATTAAATCATAAAACAATATGAACAGAGGAAATCACTCACCTGACAACATTTCTGAGAATCCAATATAACCACATGGTTAGGACTGACTCAGCAGTTATCAAAACAGAAAGCTATACCACCTTTCTAAACGCAGTTATATTTAAAACAGGTAGAGCGGTTGAAACTGCTGGGCCATAGAATATACAGGAGACATATGATGTGTTCATTAATCATCTACATAAACTATAAGTATAAAGATTCAATATGATAGTATTCACTCTGAACAAAGTGTTAATATCATTAAACTTGCAAATCTACTTATGACAAAAAACCACCCCAATGCAGAGAGCAGTGCAAGGCCAATGCAGCACATAAAACCTCAACATAGGGCTTAAACTGGATTTAAGGGGCACATAGCCCTGGTGTCAACTCTCTACACAGAGTTGAATTTCACCCCAGACTTTTTCCATTCCATATTTACTTTCATATTATTCACTGTGTCACAGGCACATACGATGCAGTGAGGGCATTATTCCTAGGGGAGACTGAGCACCCACAACCCTCTTTGTCTTATCACCTCGCCTTGATTTTGAATCACAGCTGTAGAAAGAAGGCGAATACCAAATCAAAGCAGTGGGAGTCACAAATGAAGGTTTTACATGGTAAACAATGCAAAATATCTTAGGGCTAGTCTACACATAAAAGTTTTAACAATGTAGCTATGTAAATTAGGAGTGTGGTTTTTTGCCAACAGTTATGCTGGTAAAAACCCTACTAGATGCTGTTACACTAATATATAGGTACTTATGCCAATACAGCTTATTTCAGTTCCTGAACTAGAATAAGCTGCACCAGCAATAAGCACTTTGGCAGAACAGCATCTACATTCCAGGGGACAGGGGGTGTTTCTGCTTGAACTGTGCCCCCATAGATAAAGTGGCAGAACTTTGAAGAGTAGACCAGCCCTTAAAAATGGTTCATGGAAACATTCATCACTGTACAAAGCAAAACATTTAGACACCAGTGATTTCAACTGAACACAGGAATGATTCAAGAAACAAATGGATTCTAGATTTACTTTTATTTTTTTTTAATGGATAATAATTTAGACTTTTCTTTGAAATCAGAGGGTGAAGTACATTTTTGTAAATATCAGCCTGTTTCTGCTAATAAAGGGAAGTAATATAGCCTTCACAAAGCTGACTAATTCAAGAAAGGCAAACAAAAACCTACTTCTGTTTGCCTCATGCTTTCAGGGAATTAAAATGGAACATTCATTTCATAGAATTTATTAGTCCTACTTGGTAACATTTCAAAACTATAAATAAGCATATATAGGGAGAGAAATAGGTACACAGCTTTCATCTCCACTGAAATGCATGAGAATGAAGGAGATTTTTGCAAGGACTTAATGGAAAAATGAGAGAGACTTTCCTAAATATCCAGAGACTCTTTCCTATAATAGGTACCATTAATATACATCCAATGTGCATCATTAGGTCTACACATTTTTGCAAACTAACAACTTAAGTTGCAGATTTGTCTTTAAATACTTTATGTTTAAAAAAATCACAAGGAACAATATATGGTCCCGTCTAGACTTTTGTTTCAGTCACACATCAATCTCTTAAAGTTTCACGGTTACAATGCCTGCAATTTTCCTCTCCCAAAACTCCTTTTTAAACTATCTACCAGATATTGACTCATTGGACCCAATTATGCCCAGATATACTGGTGTTAATCAGGAGTAATGTCACTGAAGTCAGTGAGTTCTACCAGTGCAAAACTGGTGTACGCGAAAGGAGGACCAAGTCCGCTACACCTGTATGTAAACAAACAGAAAAATAAAGTTGTAATACTGAATCCTCCTTGATGTAGGTTGGAATGAAAGCTTAATGCTCACGCTTTCATTGAAAAAAACAAACAAGAGATGGCAAATGTCTTTTGTCCTATTTTAATAGAGTGTGATCCATATAGGGTCATGTTACATACTAGATTGGAAAGGGAATTTTATCTCCACTACCAGTAGTGAGTGGAAATTATAACCCAGGACACTGACAACTAACAGAGTTTTAAGACTGACACTTTATGATGCCTTCGATTCAAAGTGGCATTTACAAAACCCAGGCATCTGTTTAGATGTAATTGAACACATTAATTATTAAACAAATCCAGTAGTAAACAAAAGAAAACATCTGAGGTAAATTCTAACACCCATCTTTCTTTACTTTAATCTCTTTCTGGGTACATACATTAATATTATTTACTTGGCACACTTCACTTACTCTACATACACAGCACAATGTAAGTTGTATGTGCTTTTTGGAAATTATTTTATTTAGCACTTAAAGATAAGATAAGATAAATGTAAATTAGCTTTCCACTGTTACCAATTTATATATTAAATAAACATATCCTCATTGTTACAGAATCTGCTAAACACCCTGGGAGTTAAGAAAAAAAGGAAACTCAGAGCTTTTTTTTTTTCCTTTCTATCTCCACTCAATTCTGAAAAAACAAAACAAAAGTCAATACTAATTTTCTTCTACTTCAGCTTATACAGATACATTGTAAAGAAAGCAAAGCCAACTATGTAAGCAATTTAAAATATTTATAATCAGGTGATACAGAATTGTTCGATAAGTTGTCATTAGAATCATATCAAACCGTTTGATACAACAAGTTATCCATTCTTTATTCACATGCTTTGCTGGATTGTGAGTAGACTTCAATGGGACTACCAATGTGGTTATAATATGTGCTTACAGTGTGAATGGGGGGTTGAGGAAAAAAACCTATGTAAATGTCTGGAGAATGGGTGGTCTTGCCAAGCAGTCACAGCTGGGCTTAGGTCTGCCCACCGGGGATGGGAGTCACTGGGCAGGAGTTGGAGGAATTACAAGGCCAGGTCCTGTAAACAAGAGTCAGGCCAGGGTTGAAGACCAGAGATCAGAGGCACTACAAGCCTAGAATCAGGAGGCAGGAGTCGGGGTCTAAGTCAGGCTGGAGTCAGAGACCAGAAATCAGGAGACAAGGTAAAGTCCGGCGTTGCCGCAGGCCAAGGTCTGTGTGGTTGCCCAAACAACTTCCTGGGGTTAAGTAGGGGCACATGGCTAATCAGAGGGCTGCAGGGTACTGTCACTCTGAGTCTCGTGGGCAGTACTTCCTGTGGTGCCTACTCTCCACAGTGCTCCCTGGCAGTGCCTCTATGTGGCCTCCTGGTGGGACTAAGGGAATATCAGCCACACCTGGCTCTGCAGAGTTGGGTTCCAGTCCTCAGGTCCTTACAAACTATTTCTGTGGGCACGGTTATTGCATAACTGTTTCTTATACTTTCCTCTGAAGCACCTGGTACTTGCAACTAGCAGAACCAGGACACCAGAAGAGATGGATCACTGGTGTGATGCAGTAGGACCATTCCTATGGTTCCTATATTTCTGCTCGCCTATAGTTGTTCTTCACCTGAGCTAGTAAAACATCAAAGCTCAACATGCTATTTAATTAACAAAAAAAAATCTTTAATCAATCATTCTGAGTTTGGAAGGGGCCAATATACGAAAGCTTGGTAAGCCACAGACACATTCTGAATAGAGTATTAGAAGTTTATACACTTCATGTTTGAGTGGTTTCATTGTTAGAGATTCACAAAACTTTCTTCCTCTGAAACAGGATGTTTCCTCTCTTCACCTGCCCCAGACAACTGACTATTCATTACATTACAATGCTACTAAAGTAAATAATTTCATTTCTTTAGATTAGAGAAGAATCAACTAGGGAAATATTTTTAAAGCCTGAAAGAAATCGGAAATCTTCCTAATATTGGAATTAGGACAGGATGGTCCCAATTTGGCAACAGAATTCAACACAGAACAAAAACTTATCAAAAAGTTGAACCCCCTTCTCAGACCTCAGACAAACCAACAGACCTTTATTAGAGGTTTTTGCAAAATTCTCCAGTGCTTGGATACCACCTTGAAGACATCTGTGTACAGATTTTAATATGCCCTAGGTCTGTAAAACAAGGATATTATCTCCAACTTTCTTCTGTGTTGTCAGTTACTGGTAGCTATTGCTGAACACACTAAATCCTACATGTATTCAAGAGACTCGCATCTGGATTGCAGAGAATGTCCAGTCCAGCAAACATGTAGTATGTGAACAACTTCACACATACCAGTTCTCCCATTTAAACCAACCGTGGGACTACTCGCATGAGAAAAGGTACTCATGGGCACCTTCACCGATAGTTTCTAAAGAAAATGTCGCCTATAAAACGCTAACAAGACCTTAAAAACAAATGCCCTCTTGGGCAGCCAAACAGCTGCTCCTTGTAGGAGTTGCAAGACAACAACTTGACAAAGAGAACCTTCCCCTACCCCCCCATTTCCTCTGTCCCTTTTGGACTCAAGGATGCAACTATGGTTGCGAGGTTTTCCATTTCTCCCCCAACTGTACAGCCTTTCTTTATGCTCCAAAGGAGGCATCGCTGAACTATAAAGAGAGAGACAAAAAGATACCCCATATTATACCCAAAATATGCAAATAGGATCTTTAAGATGTTCAAAAGAAATAAATTACAAGGCTATATGGGGGATACAGATCAAAATAATCCTTCTGTCAAACAGTACTCAGAGAGGGAAAACTTAGAAGATATGCAAAGAGTGGTCCAGGATAGGCAGAGCCTTGGCCATTCCCTATGCAACATTTGATGACGTGGGAAGGATTTAGATTCACGGCTGGCCATGGAGGGAAAATACCTCTTAAGAAGAGAGACAGATGATAAACAGAACAAAAAACTTTTTTCTTTTCAAAAGGTACGAATGAAGAAGGGGATTACATCAGAACTTTACATCCCAGCAGCCCTCCAGTGTCTTGGGGAACCAAGCCCAGGAAGAGGTTCTCATGGTGGCAGCCATGATTTTAATCCCTAACAACTAAATTCACTCTACATCTTCTTTTAAACTGTATGTTAACCCTGCGTGAGAACAAAGTGACAAAGATTAACATCACGGTAATTTGATCTCTGCCCTTAAAAATTATTCACTGCATTTATTAGCATAATTAACATGTTATCTAATAAAGGTAGTTTAAAAACTCCTGTCAATTTATCAATTCATTAAAATTACCCTAAAAATAAATCAATTAATTAAAACAGTAACTGCAAGACAAATTCATCCATCAATGTTTTCCATGTGCCTTTACTAAAAGAATTTGCCTTTTTGAGCATTGATCAGTGGCTGGCATACATTTCAGGATTTAAATAAGAAGATATACTATTGCCTTGCAGAAAATAATCATTTTCTCTCTCATTCATAAGAGCTAGCTTGAATATACATGCAGGTTTCAGGCTACCCAAGGCATCAAGCATAGGCAGAAGCAACAAGGTCCTCTTTTTAAAGTAGCTTGCTTGATCCAAATTGTAACAAAGAAAACAGAAGCTATAACTGTTTTTGCAAATCCTCACTTCACAGCATCGAAAAGCAATTAAGCCCACAGTTGCAAATGTTGTGGGCCCCACCTTCCAGCAGCTGCCTATGATGGGCAGGTTTAAAGAAAGTGTGTCAACCACAGACACGCGAACATCTTTTGAAATCCAAACAGAATCTTTTTTTTTTTTTAAACTCCACTGCTTAGTTGCAGAATCCAGTGTTAGTATTAAATTAAAACAAACCAAAAACCTGTTTACTCTTTCATCTATGCAGCACATTGAATCATTTATCATCTAAAATAAATTGCATATATTAGCTGGGTGCTCTTGATGCAAGTTGATCTTGTAGTCATCTGTCTGACATGTATTATATTATATATGCAGTCTTTTTTTTTTCTTTTAAATTGAGCTCTGGTGATGGGAGTTGTGCATCCCAAGCTGAAAGAGGCCAAGCACAGGTCCCGAAGATAAATTAGTGGGTTACAGAGCGCATCATGAAATCTACATACTTTTGACAGGTTTCCCCACAGAAAAAAAGGAGTAAATTCACCTGTAAGTAGAAAATATGCTGCTCGTATTAGTGGACTTCCAAAAAGAGTTAATGCCCGCTGGAATTATTTCTGGCTAACTGCTAGGCTTCCATCCTACATTAATTAATGCCCACAAGAAATGGTTTCTGATTGGCTGCATCAAACAGCAAGTTTCTACATAGAACATTATTAGATCAAAAGATTCTCTCCTTAGAACATTTAAGGTCAATCATTTTTCAATTAAACCCAATTTGCCAATATAGAGTGTCAGGAGACTAATGTTCTGCACCACTTAAAATATCACGCAGTGTCGTTAAACAACAAAATTACATTTCAATGAGCACACAAAGAATGAAAAATTCATTAAAGCCTCTAACTTGTGACTGCTTGTCAAAAGAACGTAATAGAATGTCTGTCTTGCATATCTGATGGGAACATTTGTTCCACACCAAACCTTATCGTTCAAGAGAAAAACCTGTGCAGCTTTCCCAATCAGAGCAAATTTCTTTCTTTAGCAGCTCAACTCTCATTTCTGAAGTCAGAAAATGATCCATTGAATGGGTAGCTTTGCACAGTCCCAAGAGGATAACTGCAGACAGATTCAAGGAAGAGCTCCACCGAGTAGCATTTCTGATTGCAGCTCAATTCATGGTGTAGCTGTGAAAGCCTTAATAAACTGAGCTTTCTGCAGTACAATAGGTACAGGCTGTTTGTATAACCCTAGATTTAAGAGAGAGAGAGAGAACTAGAAGATACAGCATGACTATATCTTTGGGGATTGGTAGGTACTTTTTAAATGCCTAACATACCTGACATGCAGGGCCTCATGCTCTAACACCATTCTCAGATATACACAGAACTTCTGGTAAAAGAGCTATGATGTCTAGCAACAAGAGGCTTTCAGTTCTGAGGAGGGTGATACCACCAGACAGGAAAAGCTACACAGACTTACCTAGTTTAGCAGTAGTGTGATATCAAAATACTGAAACCTGACTGTAGACTGTTGAGTGACACTATGAGTAATGTCTACCCAGCAACCTGCTCTTGTCCCAGCAGCGATTCTCACTGCCAGGGTCAACTGACTTCGGCTCGCAGGGCTTGCACTGCAGGGCTAAAAATAGCACTGTAGATGTTCGGACTCAGGCTGGAGCCTGGGCTCTCAGACCCTCGGCTCTCAGACCCTCTCCACTTGCCAGATCTCAGCACACAGGCGCCAGCCTGAATCCGAACAGCTACACTGCTATCTTTAGCCCCACAACACGAGCCCAACTCAGTTGACCTGAGCAATCAGACTCACCACCATAGCTTGAGGGGGGGTTGTTTGGTTTTTTCAGGGTGCCATGTAGATGCACCCAATGATTGTTTAACCTGTGTCCTTTCAGAGTTAGTATCCTAGGAAATATATTGATGTATACATCTAGGCCACATTTTGGTTTTGGTTTTAGAAGAGCTTAAGAGAGTCAGGTGCCCAAATTGCAATGGGATTTGGGAGCATAACTCACTTAGACCCTTTGGAAATCTCAGCCCTATTTTAGAATACAACCACACCTAGAATGACCAATTAATGGCTGGCCACAATTCAGATCTGAATGGCAATCATTATTGCAATCAGTCTAGGTAACGTGTAACAACTGGTTTGAAGTTGCAGCCTTTTAAAAGAAGCAATTAAGCTTATTCTTCTTTACTTCCATCTGAACCCGAACAAACTTCTGTATGGTGGCAAAAGTTCTCAGAGGTTTCATTCCAGACAGAATCAAATGCATTCATGGCAAACAGATACTCTGATCCACTGCAGTGGGAAGGTATCCTGATATAAAAGTTAACTTATCATCACGAGAGCTCCAGAACTGTAACCAGTGTATGGAACACCGCATAGTCTTTGCAGTAGCATTGGCTGAATGTGGTTCTTGTATTGTTTTAAAGACTTGACTCCTATTTCTCCCTGGTCTCATCCCTCAGAATTCCTTTTTGATGAGCAGTTCATTCTCTCCGATGAGTCTGAATATCAGCTGCGATTCCACCAGCCTCAGCCCACACAAATGTTGTTGGAACCCTGTTCCCTTCGGCATTACTGCTTGAATGTTTAACACCCTGTCCTGACACTATTGCTTTAAGAGCAGAATTAAACTCACCCCCGCGTAGATGGAGATTAAAGAATCATCATCATCTGTTGCTGGACATCTGTTTAGGTTAATACCTTTAACATTCCTAGGGTTTCTCAGTAGAGAAAAAACAGCTTAAAATAGCAAGTAGGAACTATACCTACATAAGGACGCAGAGCAAAATTACTAATTTTACTGCTGAGATAGGATCAAATGGCACATACTTACACTGTGAAATTAATTCAACAGTCGGGATTCAAAGCAAACACCATTCAGAGGGAAAGGGGGCAAACTCCAGTTTGTTTTTGCCATCTCTGCGATGACTGATTACCACTTAACATTATAATGATGTTCCTCCAGAGTAAATTATAGACTCGCTTTTTCTTTTTTGAATCTGACGAAATAAATGTATTCCTTGGCAGAGCTCTGGAAATGAGTTTTGAACAAACCAGAACTGCAGAGAAATGCATTTTACTTATCCACAATTATTTTTTTTTTTTTAAAAGGACAAAACACAAAGTCAGCCATCCTACTGAATCAAATACTTTAGCAAAAGGCTCCCCTTTCCTAGCTCTGTGGAGAAGGACTGGGGGGAAAGGAGGGAAACTAGTTTGTGGATTGCATGGTTAGGCCCAGTTTGCTGAATAAGTAAATATGCTCAAGGTAGGACAAGCATTTCAGTATCAACATCCATCTCAAAGGACGATGACTGGTAAAAGCCTGGAGAGTTGCCATGAGTTCGAGTGATTATAGCATCAAATGTATTATGCCACATTTACGATTGAATTTGCTTGGCAGTTCCCAATACAGATAAGGTAGCTAAACGTTTCAGCCATACAGGCCAATTTTCACATGCTTAGAAGTTTCTGAAAAACTTAATTTTTGGAGAAAATCCTCCATCTGGTGTCCATCTAATTGTCATTCCTCCTCCTCCCCCACCCGACTCTCCAAAGAGGGGAAAATCTATGTTCCTGCTTTTGAGTTATGGGAGGCTGAAGAAGAATACGTCTCCACAGTGTAAAGCGTTGTGGACACACTTTCCCACCCCCCTCCACATATATAACTCAATGACTGAACTTTGAAACCTGGCATGTAATTCACTACTCATTTTGGAGTATGTCCAAGGCTAAGTTCAAACAAAAGCTGGTTGAATAATGGAGTCACAAATAATTGAAAAAAAAAATTCACTGCTAAGTATATACCAGCAGTTAAACCAAAAAAACACCCAATAGTGCCTCCTTTTCTAATATTATAATGAACATTCCCCCTCCCAAAACTGTCTCAGCAGCATCCCCTGTGCCTATCAATCTGAACATTTTCCAGCCTTCAGCATTAGCCACACAACCTCACCACACATTCACAGCACCCTGGTTTTTCCCCTGAATAGATAGGTGCTTGCAGTTACACTATGACACACTTAATGCAGCAGCATCCAGTGGGCTCATAACACCAGGTGCCTAAGGGCATGTCTTCACAGCCCAAAACTTGAGTTTTGCCCCTTCCCCGACTCCCAGCTACACACACAAATCTCTAGTTTGAGTTAAGTGGAGCTCTTAGGGCTCTTGATGCTGTAACTAGTAATGTAGTGGGGAATGCAACTCACTCTGTGCTGCTAATCCAATCACTCTGTGTAACTCGTGTCGTTGCTCTAACTCCAGCTAGGCTTGCTGGCTGGAGTGAACGGACTTGATTTGTTACATATATGTAGCCCTCTTAGGGCTTGTCTTCCCTGTAACATCCTGGAGGGCCCAACGCACCCACAAACCTAGACTTCTATGGCGTAGAGTTCCCTAGTGTACTTTGAACTTTTAGTGCCCAGCAGTGGGGTCCACCCAGTGCACAGCCTGTTGCAGTGCCGTAGATTTACACCCCCACATGCCGCACACCAACTCGTCATATAGATATGCCCTTAGACAAATGACTGCAGCCAGTGGTTCATAACTCTTAGACAATCTTGCCACCTTCAAAAATTCTTGTTCCCGAAACCAATAAAGTCTTCCCCTGGAAAAAAATACAGACACTGACCTGTAATGAGCTCTCTGACTTCCATGTCGTTTGTCTTCCGCAATAACCTGATCAGTGCCGGGATCCCATCGCAGTTCTTTATAGCCACCTTGTTCTCATTATCCTTCCCGTAAGAGATGTTTCTGAGAGCCCCACAAGCTTTGCGATGAACCTCTGGCTTTGGGTGATCTAGCAGACCCACCAAGATGGGAATCCCTTTCAGATGCCTCACATCCTTTTTTATTTTATCGTTCTCATAGCACAGGTGCTGCAAGTATGCTGCCGCGTTGGACTTGACTGGATCGATGGGGTGACTGAGCATGGCAATCACTTCAGGGAGGTCAGGGTCCCGCCACCTGGGGTCTTTGCGGATGCTGTCAATGGAGGGGGAACGCTTGCCCAGGCGTTCGATGCTGGCCATGCTCCCCCTCTCTGGCTGTGCTAATGGTGCTGCGTAGCCACCATGAAGGTAAGGGATCCTCTCATCAACCATCTCTGACTCAACAGGGTCATCGTAGCCCCTGCACAGGGAGGAACATTCCAAATTAAAAAAAAAAAAAAAGTGCATTTAACATTCAGTGCTGCTGAACCAGGATTAACATCTGGGTGACGATCAATCTTTTTAATCTCACATATGCATTAGTGGTAGGATATTTGCATTTTTCAGATAGTTTTCCTGGCCATACAAAAATTAAGCAGCATTAAACATCACTCAGCAATGATGAGACCATAGCATAGTATTTGTTTGGTGAGCAGAAAAATATTGACAGGAATTGTAAGTCAGCGACGCTGCTTTCATTTAGGTCATTTACCAAAGCAATTATGATAGAACGGGGTTACATTTAGTGGGAAACACTAAACCTCATTAGTGACGATCCTCTTATGATGAGATAGAAATCTAATTAAAGGCATCCAGGGTATGGCCAGAAAGCACCTCTAAACTACTTGTAGTCCCTCCCCAAACACTGCACCAACACACACTTTTTAGCGAGTATAACAAGGTCCATTACATTTCCAATGCAGATCATGTCTTACTGGGGCCAGGACAAGCTCCCTCAGTTCATCAATAATTGTTTGCAAAAGGTGGTGGAACACCCAAGTTCTGGAATCAGAGCTCAGACCAAACAGATCTTCTGCAGAGTGGTCCAGGACTGGGGCACTCAACTGATAGTGAGGAGGTCAGGGTTTCCCAGCTTTGCCACTGAACTACAATGTGACCTAGGGCAAGTCACTTCACCACCCTGTCACGTCCCTCCCGGACAGTGGCTAACCCTACATGTAAGCCCGCAGCTGCAGTCATTCTGTGCATTAGGACAACTGTACTGCTCGCTCTCTAACAGTGCTGTAATTTATTGTATATAGTTTGTGAAATAAGGCCAGCCACAACCACCCAACATATTTTTGCCCTCCGTAGAAAAGCCCTGATTCTAAGAACAGTATATGATAGTAGTTGAAACTGACTTTTTAATGGCAATCACTGTAATTCTATCCTACTTCGAAAAAGATTGTATCCTGAGCAGCCAGTTGTGAAGTTTCTTCAATATATTTGTAAGGAGGTGCATTTTCAGCTTAAGAACTTGTTATTGAAAGAGACAGATAGATATAGTTTATCCTTTTGTTCAAAATTGCATTTGGGATGGGGAGGGGGCTTACCTCTCGCATCCTGTAGGCTCAGCATTTCACAAACTATCTACAGCACAGGTAAAACACAGTAACCAGTGGGGCAATGGGTAAAACCCCACCAGTGCATAATGTACTGCACAGTAGTGGCGTGAAGGGGAAAAAAAAAATCAGCCATGGATGCAGGGGCCACCAATCCTGAAAACACATGAATATTCTTAACTTTATGTACACGAGTGAACCCACTGGCTTACAGAATGACTCATGTATAAAGTTACAAATGTGCACAAACATTTTCAGAATCAGGGCCTTGTTTATTAAAGTTTCAACCAAAAGACCCACACATAGTAAACTCACTTTATCTGCCTCTGAAGGATGAAGGGGCGAGTTAGTCCTACAAGGATCTGAACCTGTGTTCCAAAGAATCTTAACTGTTTTAAATCAGATGCTTAAGATCACTAAGCCATCCACACAGCTACGGTGTACAACGGGGTTTTTATGCCTCTCTTCCAATTAAAGTGTTTTTTGTTTCTGCTAAAATAAAGGAACTTCTTAGAAGTTAATTATATTACTTCTTTCATTGCTCAGTAAACCTGACAGATGGGATGACTATCAATAGAAATTAAGGTTACTATTTAGCAAAGCCCTGCAGAATCCAAGACAACACAGCCTTTTCCACACAGAGTGTGGGTGTGTACTGCAATTTTAATTTTAAAAACAGTCATGAAATTGCAAGTACAGCTTATTTGCTTTATTTAAACAGTGGAAGCCTTAGCCAGCTGCCATTGTTCTGGGCAGATTGGAACTGTGGCTCTCTCAGTCAAGCAAGCAATTTTAATTGCAGGAAAGAGGTCCTTAAACTTTGATTTTAGGCACACATTGTGCAGTGCTGAAATATTCCTGATGTCACGCAGAAGGAAATATAGACTATTACTATTTTGCAAGAAGGAACACAGTATTATTCTATGGGACTGCTAATTAAACTAGAACCCTGAGGAGAAGAGCAACTGGGGACAGGGTCTGAACTCATAGACGTTAATTGTATTACTCTATGTTAAAACCATCTCTTCCAACTTTAAGTTACTTTAATTGCTGATCTTAACCAGAAGTGGGGGGGGGGCGGGGCAGAGGAAAGAGGATATAAATGGACAGGTGTTCAAAACACTCAAAGAAACCGAAGAAAATCCTTTTATTGATGCAGTTATTTGTGCATGCATAATTCATTACTTTCTCTAGGCTGCAATTTACAGTGTCTGAACAGCCATTACATTTCCCGTTATGTAACAAAGCTGTTTTCAGTCTTCATTATAAGGGGAAGTAACAACATTAAAATGATTTATTCCCATATAAAAGACAAAAAGGATAAAGAAAAACACCAGAACTCTAATGCAATGAGCAAGATTTTGTTTTTACATACACAAACCGAGTACAACCTGCACTTGGGATACAATGAAAACGCGCTAGCTCCTTGCCTCAATCTTGCTCCTAATGCTGTATCTTTACTGCGCCCGGCAAAGCAGTAGAGGGAGACAGAGATAAGTGTAAACTTATCACCCTCTACATGGCTGCTGTTGTGACGAGGTAACTTGTCAATCACCAAGGGTCAGTCAGATCAACTGTCTACAAGGTAACTACCTATAACTTCAATTGAACTGTAAAATTAAGTAAGTCTTATTCTCTTCCCACTAGGCATAGGGTTTCCATGTCTGAAGATGAAGATAATTATTGTTTAAAGATGAGGCCTGTTTGACTCACCACAGTGAAACCTCTCTTCAGCTCAGAATTGGTCTTGCTGTTCAAACTGCCTGGGCAGTCGGCCGTATGCTCAAACGTAGTCCTCTTGATTTAATCAAGTCTGCCCACAGGAATCAAATTGAAGACCGTAATGGTGTTGAGTCAAGTGACAGCACCATGCCCTCTTGTATGACACAATGCTAAATTATATTACCACTAATTATTAAAGCATAAAATATTTAAAATAAATAAAAAAATTCTCATAAAATATATTTACAACTCTAAGAAAGGCTGAAATCCAGTTTTACTACTTTGTAGAACTGGAATGGGGAGAAAAGATTTTTGTGCCTTGGATTACTCCAATTCGAAGCTATGGATGCAACACAACGACCTACTGATTTTGCTGAGGCTTGCTGTAAAAAGTATCACTCCCTGATGAAATCCAATCATTTCAGCACAACCTTGTGTTCAATATGAGACGGTATCAAATGCCTCGTATTCCCTGAGAGGGGAGGTGCTCCTGAGCCCCTAAGCCAACAAAAGACTGCGTGTAGATCAAAGTCAAGGAAAGCAGATGAAGAAAAAGGAAAGACTCCTTTGTAGCCATCAGCAACAGCTCTTGACCTGTCAAAGCAGCGCCACAAACTGCCAGCCCATAGTCAAACTACAAGCACAAACTGACAATGAAAACAGGAAAGCCCGAAATGTTGGCAGGTGCCCAGTGCTATTAATTCTTGATCCTTTTATAAAGTCTGATTCCTGCACAGGCTTTTCAGGCTTCCCTCTGACTCTGTTCCTACCAACCAAAGCCTTCTTCAATGGGACAGTTATTGTAGTGAAACAAACAGGATTACAAATCTGTTGCCATCCCTATAGTACATAGAGACATTTGCCTTCAAACAAGATCAACAATTACTTTAAAGTATTTTCTGGGGAACTATTAATATGCTGTATGCAGTATTAATAAGCAGGCACAAACTTTGACTCAACACACCTCAGCTGAATGAAAAAGGGAGTTTTTCTCATCCAGTGCTTGGCTAACCTATCAGGAACAGTCTCCCCATCCAGCACAAGTAACATCTGGATGTTTGCCATGCAGGGCAATGAGTTAATATCTGGGAATCCAGAGCTGCTGCAATGGAACTAAAGGCAATAGAAGAGGGCTCACATGTTTCTGTTTGAGCCTAGGTTCAAAACAGTGATAAAGTCATTAAGTCGGAAAAAGAAAGAAAAAACCCACAAAAAGCAGCAATTTAAAAAAAAATGGAAACACGGTTTTCGTGGGATTTTAAGTGAGAAACTTGAAATGTCAATTCTGCCTTTCCTTGATAATGTCAAAAGGCAGGAAGACATAGCCAACTAGAACAGGTCTTTTTCCATCTGCAAAGAGTGCGGAGGTGTTCACGGACATCCACAAACATGGAACAAGCACAAAGGCCCCTGGTGGCTAATAAGAAAAACAGGCTTGCTTTGCTGAGGTGGAACCTTAAAATTAAAATAAAATAGTAATAATAATAAAAAGACAATTCTGAACTAGTAGCACCAGAGTGTTCTTCATTCAGCCTGACTCTGGCCAGGCATCTCAGTACACTTCCATCCCCAACAAGACGGTGTCTCAAGGTTAACTACATTCTGCTGTAATTCTGCTGCCCCTGCACACACACCCCCTTTTAAATAAATGGACCTGCACCGAAAGTGCTTGACTGTGCATTGCTATGAAATCAAAATCTGATAAGGATGTAGCCCTGTTCAAAGCAAAAGACTAACTACCTAGAAAATTTAGTTTTCAAAACACAAAAGTCCTTTTATTCAGTTTAAAAAGTATCAAAACAAAGATACACATTATTTATCTCCCAATTTCAAATTCCCACAATCCCTAGGTTTAAACAGTAGAAGGGATACTGTCATAGTTTGTTTTATAAACATTAGAAATTCAGGTTCTATCTAGCCTAGAATGCTCTATGGCCATGAATACAACAGGGATTTTCAGTGGAATGCTGACACTAGAAGATGAGCAATTTATATAATCAAACAGTGTGGGGAATAGAGGCCTTTGTTAAAATGATTTAGCATTTCCTGCCCCTCAATTAAATTGTGTAAGGTCACAATATACATCCTGTTAGACCCCAACAAATGCTCCAGTAAAATTAAAAACAACATAGTTGATAGTATCGATACTTCCAATATCAAAAAAAAAAAAAAAAAAAAAAAAAAAAGCAGAAACTCCTTGTGTATATATAAAAAGTTATAAAGGAAGCACACAAGGCACAAATCCAATTTTTAAAAAATACTTTTACAAGTCACCTTTAAAAGCAAGCAGGGGACCTATTTTACTGAAGAATCTAAGTGCATTTCTCTCACCCCAACTTACTGTGGAACCCACTGTAAACAAACTTGTGCACATTCCTCATGAATAGAGCACAATATGTCAGTTTGCACCTTTTAATAGCAATTCATCTTGCAGCAAAGACCAGGTAAAAAGAAACTCCATCATTGTTTTTATCTTCCCTAGTTATAATAGGGGACAAATGATAAAGATTCATTTTTAGGTATATAAACTTTTACAGTGTCCCTTTATGAATGAAGCCTTCACTCAATGCACTAGTTTGTGGAATGCAGACAGATGTTAATTAGTCTTGTATTTGACATACTTTGGTGGTTTAAATTCTTTTTTTAAATATGCGTTTTAGACATACAGGGACACATTCAAAGGGGCTTCAGCATCGGTCTAAAAAAAAAATGAAAAAAAAAAATGATCACAATCATTCACAGGGAGGGACACTCACACAAAACAAACACAAACCCCTCAGCTTTCTTCCTGCCCCTGCCCCCACTCCGAGCTCAGACCCCCCCCTCCCCCCCCCTCCCCTCCCTCCCCTCTCCCTTCTCCTCACTCTCTTTCACTTTTTCACTTTCACCTGCTGGGGTGGGGGGTGGGGGGGGGGTGAGGGGGTGGGGAGGGCTGGCTGGGGGGGGGGGGGGGGGAGGAGGTGGGGGGGGTAGGAAGGGTGGGGATGGGGGGATGGGGCTGTGGGGGGAGGAGAGGCTGGTGGCTGAGAGGGAAGGGCTGGGGGTGGCGGGGGGGGAGGGGGGGGGGGGGGGGGGGGGGGTTGGATGGGTGGGTGGCGGGGCGGGGGGGTGGGGGGGGGGGGGGGGGCGGGGTTGGGCGGGAGGGGGGGGGGGGGGGGGGGGGTTGGGGCGGTGGGGGGGGGGGGGGGGGGGTGCGGGGGGGGGGGGGGGGGTGGTGTGGGGGGGGGGGGGGGGGTGGGGGGGGGGGGGGGGGGGGTGGCGGGGGGGTTGGCGGGGGGGGGGGGGGGGGGTAGGCGGGGGGAGGGGGGGGGGGGGGCGGGGGGGGGGGGGGGGGGAGGGCAGAGCGGGGGGGGGGCAGGGGGGGGGGCAGGTGGGGCAGGGGGCAGGGCAGGCAGGCAGCTCAGGCAGCAGGCAGGCAGCAGCCAGCGCAGGCAGAGCAGCTGGCAGAGGCACAGCAGCCAGCAGCTGCACTTCTGCACAGGCACAGGCGCACCCCGCAAGCTCCGGGCTGCAATTCCTGCAGAGCTGGGCGCTGGGGTGCAGGGCCGCCGGGGGCTGGGCTGCTGGCGCGCTGGCCCCTGGGGCCCACTGGGCAGAGCTGGAGGAGCTTGCCCCTTGGCAGGCTGCTGGAAGGGCACAGCTGGGAGGGCTGCTGCTTCCATGCATTGCCCTGCCTGCCAACAGCCTGCCAGCCTGGCAGTGGGAGGAGGACAGCCGCCAGGGTAGCCGGCGCCCCCAGAGCCGGCCCAGGACCGGGCGTAGACACCTGGCAGCCCTAGTCGTTCACTAGTCCACATGATAGTGCATGGAGAATTGCACTCATTACTACAGGCCAGGTTTTGAAAATTTTGCACCTGATGTTTTTTTTGTGTTTGTTTTTCTCCTGAGAGAAGAACGCACTACTGTTTTTTCATCTATCATTCCCATGTGGGGGGGGGACATTAATATCGATAAAGTTGCCTGAACTCTGAATTTTACGGACTGAGGGGCCCATTCTAAAAATGCGTATGATCCAAACAAACACTCTCAATATAGAGAGCCAGAATGGCAGACTGACTTTACAAAACAAACACAGCCGCATGCGCAGGAGTGCAAACAGATGGAAAAATTGCCCTGGTACAGTCATCTGTATTTGAAGATCTGAATTTTTTTTTCCAATTTATATTCAAATACAACTGGTTTAAATTAGACCAGAGATGAGAAGAGAGTGAGAACACTGTCAACAGCTGCCTGATTGGAGAGCGGATAAAAACCTCCACCAACTGGGAAAGGCAACGTGCAGATATAACCCGCCTGACTAGGATCCTCTACTTATAGAGTTAGATCACTTCAACACAATGCAGTAGACCTAGATGACTAGCTTTTATCCAAGCTTTCTGGGATGGAATGGGAGTAAATCCAGTAACTCTGGCACCAGGGATAGATCGCAATGTTTATTATTTTAAACTCTAGTAACATCTTAATGTAGCAATAGCTGAGAAGAAACTGCATTTAAAAAAAAAAAAGTCTTACACTTAGATTTCTGCCATGATCTGGGTAAGCATCCAAACAAGGATCCAGCTCATTCCCAACTCCACACAACAAAGGAGCAGAAGATGCTGTGGCACACAGTCATCTGTTCTCAAACCTTCGATTTCCACATGCTGGGATTATGTCTGTTGTGTGTAATTTATTCCTAGAATTATCTACCTTTACTGAAAATGACATGGGACAAAATAAATCCGCTGGTCTTTTCCAGACTCCAGGGAATATTTGTTGACTCCTGAAAAAAATCGCCACACACAATTCATCCCTTGCACAATTCATCCCTGCTTAGGAAACTGGATGTTGGAACTGGAGCAGAAAGAGGGTTGGCAAAGCCAGGGCAGATGTGAGGTATTTCTACAGCATCTATCACAGGTATGTTTGAACTCAACTCACAGAGAATACCAAGGTCACTGCCAAATGCAAAAAGTTCTGTGCCTGGTTCAAGCCCGAAGCCACCAGTCTTAAAGAAGCCAATTCAGAAGGGTTAGAGTTGTTCCAATTTCCTCCTCTGTACACAAGTTTTTATAGTTTCTCTTGTGGAAGTGATTAATTCCAGGTCTACTTTGGTTTGGGATCAACCATTCCCCTATTTAATACCCCTTCCCTGGCATTCCACTGTGAGCAGTACCTTCCCTGAAGATATTGATGAGGATCATTGTATATCTTGTGCTCATACAACACTGTGCTGAGAGAAATCTGATAGGGAGTGTGTTAAGAATAGGCACCACCAACCTCAACCTTCTTTATTCTACCTGCCGGTGAAGACGAATTGCTCACAATGTGCTTTTATCCTTTAATTTTTCCACTATTTGCAACATTGCGCCAGTAGCTACATACATTACCTTGAGATCTGCCTTCCTCTGAAGAATCAGGTATGGGTTATTGCCAAAGACTGGCTATTAAAAATGTTATCAGACACTTTCATCACTACTTATTTAGGCCTAAATGGAAAGAAGACTATTTAACATCTCAGGGCCAATCAGTGGCCTGTATAAAAAGAAGCTTGACCTTGCTCCTATTTCTAGAGAATAAATATCCACAACGCAAATTGCCACCATAGTCTGCAACCTCAGGTGGTAGTTTCAACAGACAGTCTAAGACTGAATGGGCATGAAAACTAACCTGACATCTTGTCTCAAATTTAAAAGGATCCCTCCAAGTCTTCTTTGAGGCACAATTGTTGAGCTATGCGAGGAAGCTTCTATTGCTGTCATCATCCTATTCTATGCTTGGAGGATTTCAACTTCAAGTGTCATCAATTTATTAGCTTTTATGGGCACTGTGATGCTGGTAAACCAGGTGCCAGCTCTTACCTAGTCTGCAGGCATCAGGGGAGCACTGACAAATTCATAGCTGGAAACCAGACCAGCTCACCTATATGATAATATTGTTCAAGGTAGGTGTTAGAGACTTGTAAGAATGCATTTAGATTCTATAAAATGCTTGTAAGTTGCTACATGCATTAATCTTACTTGTAATGTCTGTATTCCATGCTACAAGATAAAATATAAGTTTGTTGACCTGGGTTAAGCCCTAAAAAGACATTCAATGCTGACAGATTACTATATCTCTGACACTGTTTGAATAGCAGACAAACTCATTCATGTGTATATGATTGCTTGCTTTAATCTGTAAAAAACCTCTCACTTCTTTCTCCTACTTAATAAACCTTTAGTTAAATGTATTACAGGACTGGCTACCAGTGTTGTCTTTGGTGTGAAATCTAAGGTACAAATTGATCTGGGGCAAGTGACTGGTCTTTTGGGTCTGGAAGTAGCCTGAATATTTTGCGATTTTTGGTGTCAGTGACCATTTATCACAAAGTCCAGCTTGCCTGGATGTCAAGATACACGGAAAATCTCAAGGGGACTGTCTGTGATTCCATGGTTAAGACTGTTTCAGTGATCTAGGAGTTCACATTTGTTACTGGGTTGGTGAAATCTAATAGAACATACCACCAGTTCGGGGTGTCTGCCCTGAGGTTGGCACTCTTGGCTGTGAGCTACTCCAGACAGCCTGACAGGCAGTAACTTTACTTTTAAGATGAAAAGACTAAAGAGAATTAAAAAGTTGTAATCACACACTAATTACTTTGGGGCTTCATCATTAAACATGAAGCACTATTTGTTGTCGCTAGCTTCTTCTAGATCAAGGGCATACCTGAGACGTAGGTTTAATTGTTTAAATATTTCTTTGAGCAGTTGTAAATGTTTAAGAGCAACCATTTTATGAAGTAGACCTCATTCACCCCTCTTTTGTTTTCACGAGCTAAACTTTACTGCCACATTCAGATTAATTGCTTGTCAAAGCCCCTTGATCATATTAAATATTGAAAAACAACAAAAGGAAATGCAGAACAAAAACTGTAAATTGGTCCTAACAAGACTGTTGTGGAACAATAAATCAAAGGGGATGTTTCAAACTTTTGAAAATGCAAAATTGATAGGTTCTAAGAGAGTATTTAGATATTCATCCTGCATGCAGTTTGCAATGTGGTAACAAAAATTAAAGTCCCCTGTTGCCTGACTGCTTTTAACAAGGGCTGTAAAAAAATTCCCCCCCCCACCTCGAAATAACAGAGAGGTTATTCAAGTTTGGTAGATCAATTCATTTCAACCCCCAGTGTATGCAAGGGTATGTCTACACTACCCGCCAAATCGGCAGGTAGTGATCAATCTATCGGGGATCGATTTATCGCGTCTCATCTAGACGCGATAAATCGATCCCCACACGCGCTCCATGTCGACTCCAGAACTCCACTGCTGCGAGAGGCAGAAGCGGAGTCGACAGGGGAGCAGCAGCCATCGATCCAGTGCCGCGAGGACGCAAAGTAAGTCAATCTAAGTCGATCTAAGATACGTTGACTTCAGCTACGCTATTCTCATACCTGAAGTTGCATATCTTAGATTGATTCCTCCCCACGTAGTGTAGACCAGGCCTAAGTGTGAGAGAAAGAGCTAGCCTGAAAGACTGCAGGCTTGCATCATGTAGAATTTCCAGAGGTTCCTGTACAGCTCTGGCTTCTTTTCTTTTTTTTGTTTGTTGGTGCCAGTCTGGTGGCATTTGCTTTTGTGTGTCTTCAGAAGGAATCTCCAATGGAGGGGCTGATGGAACTAGACCCAGGTTACTGTACTCAAGATTTTAAACTTATTTTAAATGAGAAATAATGGAAATTAAGCACACATCCTCCAGAGATGGACCAGGCTTGTATTCTAACTAAGGCCTGGTCTACACTGGGGGGGGAGGGGGGCGGAGAGAGAGAGGAGGAAATCGATCTAAGATACGCAACTTTAGCTACGAGAATAGCATAGCTGAAGTTGACGTATCTTAGATTGACTTACTTCGCGTCCTTGCATTGACGGCTGCTGCTCCCCGGTCTGCTTCTGCCTCTCGCAGTGGTGGAGTTCCAGAGTCGACGGGGAGCACGTTCGGGGATCGATTTAGCGTGTCTAGATGAGACACGCTAAATCGATCCCCAATAGATCGATCACTAGCCGCCGATCCGGCGGGTAGTGTAGACATACCCTAACTCAACCCAGAAGGGGGGTGGGGGGACACAACAAATGAGAAGTCAGTATATGTCATAGCTAGAAACGACACACACTTTCAAGGTTTAGAAAGCGAATGAGTGATTTCAACTGAAAAGAAATCCCTTGCTCCCAAGCATGATTCTTCTCACAAGAACCAGTTTCTGCAAGCCCCATGTGGATGACAGGAGTTCCAGAATGCTTAGCAAAACGTGGGCTGAGAGACAAAGCAGAACATCTCCCAGGAAAAGTGGCTAGAGCAGAAGCAATTTGTGACTAGCCTCTATAGTCGTGTTAAGGGTAATACACATGTCTTCTTCCCTTCATGTGGTTTGACAGTACTAAATAATGGCCCAATTTACATGCACTTCCTATGAAGTGCTGAGCACCTTATCTCCCAGCTGGGTTCAACTGGGAGCAGAGTGTGCTGCATCTCTCACCGGAGTGTACTTATTTGAAGAGGTATTCCTTCAGCTACAGGGAATGACAGGCCCTAAGCCTCTTAGAACTGTAACCAGACAGTTGTTAATTTTAACATTCCTGTTTGGGAGATGGATACATTCAGGCCCTGTCAAAATTCTCACAAATGTACCCGTCCATTTTCCCCCTGGCTCTGGATGGGGGAGACAACACAATATAGTCACAAACTGTCTCTTTACAAATAAAAATGCAATATAGCCCTTTATAAGAGTCAGCACTTTTTCTTTCTAAATATAATCTAAAACTAAGCTGCCCTGCAATTTGGGGAAAGGATCCTTGCACACAAAGCATATATCATTTTTCACATAGTGTTTGGTGACTTATGTATTGCAGGATCTCTATCTGGTTTGTGGTAAGCAAGCTGGTCTTCCCTAGGAAAGCCCATTGCCTCATGGGAGCCAACTTTTCTCCAAAGGAGCCCACTCAATCTCCCTGTCCCTCAGGATTCCAGGGAAGGACTGTAAGAACGTTGACTGGGGGAGACAGAATTCCTTTGGGAAAGTCCATCTCCACATCCAGAATCAGAACTGAGTTGGAAACCTAAGCTAGAGTTTTACACTCATTCCTTTTTTTTTTTTTTGCTTATGTTACATCATTTTGATTTCTAGTGATTATAAAAGGTTAGCTGTTCATGGAAAGACCCCACTGACTGCAACTGTGGCTGTTTTTGCTGCTCAGTCACTCTAGAAACTTATGCAGACTATTAGAGGTTAACATTTTAAGCTTAAAATAAATCACTAAAATTGCTGCAGACAGGATCGCAACCATCCGGCCGCAGGATTTTACCTTCCTTTGTGAGGTCTCCCCCTCTCGGGCACCCCTGCAGATGTCCTTCGGTTCACTGTGGAGTAATCTGGGTCCAGTTCATACCCTTCATCATCTACCCCGAGGCTGCGGTTATCGTCCTCCAACCCATAAGGCTCTGGCTGGAAACGTTCTGGCTGGGAGCGATTCAAGTCAACGTTGCTGCCTGTTGGCACTTGGGGCTGGGCGATGGGACCATAGTTATCCCTCCTGCTTGGCAAGGTGAAACTACCATCCTCTGGCCGGTAACTGTTTCCTGGCATGTAGGCATAGCGAGGACGGTAGTTGATGCCACGGGACAAGCTGCCATAATTGTCAGCTAGGTCTCCATAGCCATCGTGGCTGATAAAAGGGCGATACTGGCTGTCGTGGCCGTCGGGATAAGAATCGTAGCTATTGTAAGATCTGGTCAACGTGGACGAAGCTTGTGGTGTGATGTAACGCTCACCATTCTTCATGTATCTTCTGTCTATTGAATCTGTGTAGCTGCCCATGGGAGAGGAGCTGTCCATTACCGGCAGGCCATCGGGCCCCAGGGGGACCTGGCGTACTGTTCTAGTGGTGACTGTTTTGACCATTTTTGTGACCTGTGAAGCAGAAACCAATACAGATGTTAATGTTTTCCTTCTGTCTGGCTCTAAGTTTTAGGATGAGTACAAGGGAAATTTCTAGTGAGAAGATCTAAAACTAGACTAGGAAAGACACTGGAAAACATACTGCAAGTGAAATCCTGGCAGGCACTAGGTTATCTATCTGACTAATACCAGCCTTAGGATGCTGTTTTAGCAATTAGAAAAGTGATCTTATATGAAGGTGGAGAGTCAAAGCGGACAGAATTTAAGGTTAATATTCTAGTTATAATTAACACAACTTTTTCTCCCTTAAGCTCCACTTCTCTACCCCTCATACTGAACCCCTACAAAAAACCACTGACTGCTCTCAATTGCATGGAGTTATTTTAGATTGCCATCAGTGTAAGACTTTCATTATTGCAGCCATCCCAAACCGTACCTATCTAGCTGACCTTTTGCAGAGTTTCAGATACTTCAATTGAAGTTATGTTTATGCAAAATATTACTTTTGTTTTCATACGATTTTTTCCTCCTTATAAATCCTGTTTATTCCAACCCCAAGTGGGTTTAGACTGTTTGGGTATTTCACACTGATCATCCAAAAAGACATTAAAAAAAATAAATAAAAGGAGACCAAAAGAGTCAAAGGTGTAGACATGACCCAGTCACAGTCCAACATTAAACTGTTAAACTAGGTTCAGGGTTTGGCATACAGAAATTTCAGCCAGCGTAGCACTATGGCCAACACACTAAGAACCTTCATTAAAGGTACAGAAACACTTTACATTTCAAATGCCTTAATTATTAAATAAAAAGCTTTCATTTTAACAATATCCCTTCTTCTCTTTAGCTGGAGAGAGTATTTAGAACAGGGGTGGGCAAACTCTTTGGCCTAACGACCACATCTGGGAATACAAATTGTATAGCGGGCCATGAACGCTCACAAAATTGGGGTTGGGGTGCAGGAGGGGGTGAGGGCTCTGGTTGGCAGTGCAGGCTCTGGGGTGGGGCAGGGGATGAGGAGTTTGGGGTGTAGGAAAGTGCTCTGGGCTGGGACTGAGGGGTTAGGAAGGCAGGAGGGGCAGGGTGCAGGTTCTGGATGGGGGTGCAGGTTCTGGGGTGGGGCTGGGGATGAGAGGTTTGGGATGCAGGAGGGGACACTGGGCTGGAATTGGGGGGTATGGAGAGCAGGAGAGGAATCGGGGCATGGGGAGAGGCTTGGGTTGCAGGCTCTGAGTGGCGCTTACTTCAAGTGGCTCCCAGAAGCAGTGGCATGTACCTTTCTCCAGCTCCTATGCAGAGGCGCGGCCAGGCAGCTCTGCATGCTGCCCCAACTGCAGGCACTGCCCCTGCAGCTCCCTTGGAGCATGGGAGGGGCCATTAGAGGGTGTAGGAGCCAGAGCAGGGCCATGCCGAGGCTTCCAGGAGCCGCATGGTGAGGCCCCCGACCCAACTCCCCGGCTGGATCGCCAGATCGGGGCAAGCCCCGGACCCCGCTCCCCAGCAGGAGTTCGCGGGCCAGCTTAAAATTGTTCACGGGCCGGATCCAGCCCACAGGCCATAGTTTGCCCATCCCTGATTGAGAAGGAAAACACAGTTTGATACCATCGAAGAGACTGTCTGACAAAGATGGTAATAACTGTCCTTTTGGGAAAAAGAGAAAGTTAATTGAGATAGGCTAAAGCTGTCATTGCTGCTTTTGTTGAAGTCCAATCTTATTTCCTAGAAGACAAAACAAGACCAACACACATAAAGGGGTCAGGAATAGGACAACAAAGAGTTTCTGTCTCTGGTGTTGACTAATTTTCAACCTCATTGGTGAAAACGGCAGGCACATCACATGGTCTTGTCTTAGCCACCCTGAGACCTGACAAATTTATACGAGCTTCCAGCTGTTTAGCGCACTGCATCAGCTGCCTCTTTCTGGTCACGGGCTTACAGCTGCATTGCAAAATATAGTCTTGTCAGCTAAACCAGACTTTCATTAGATGGAAAAAAAGAGAGGGCTAGGAAAGAGAAGAAATATAGTGGGGAAAGGAGGGTGGGAGTCAGAATAAAATCTCACATCCCAAGTGGTGTTTGGGTTTCAGCTGGAGCCCATGCAGGTGGCAGTGTTACCTGGGACCCTCTCTCTGGGCCAGTCTGCTCAGGACATTTTTCAGCATCAGAATGAAGAAGGGCCAGAGTCCCAGGAGTCAGTGTGCACAGCAGCTATGATGGTGAAGCTTGTTCCAATAGCCAATTTGTCTCCCAAGATCTTTCTAAGAACTCCAAAAGTGAGCGTTGGGCAGAATAGTCCATCTTCCCTTATTTTGTTCCCCAATAGGCCTAATTTCTGACACACCAGTTTTGGTTCATTGATTCCAGGTCCCACACTTCTCTTGCTCATGGTCTTATCATAAACCCTGAATTATATCAGTTGGTCTTTCTGTTTGGACTAATTCAGTCTGTCTCACTTTTGCACCTTTTCTCATCAAACATTTCTCATAGGTTATTGTGACATCTTACGAACTTTTACTCACTTTTTACAGCGGAGCTTACCACGAAGATGAACTGTGGTCCAATTATCACAATAGACCAGTAAAAGCTGCTTCAGAGGAGATGCAAGAAACCCTGCCATAGAAGTGCGGGCATAATCTGTCCCTAGGGAAAGTTTCCTCCTAACCCCCAACAAACGTTGGCTTAAGCTCTGAAGCATGAAGATTTCTCTCTTCCAGAACACGGGTAACCCACAATAAGAAAAGGAGAAAGTGAAAGATTCCTGTTAGACCTGCAGTAGCAACTGGCTAATATACACTATTCTGAAAGCTATGCTAGCATCAAGGAAGATATTGTTGCTCATATAAGGAGATTATAGAGTCATGTTAATTTCTGTCATCAGAAACACTCGGGTGAGAGGGAGAGTACATACACTAGCTTGTATTACCCACTGGAAAAGAACAAAAATAAATCAGAGAGAGTTTTTAAAACCAAAGTATTAGAAACTCTGGAGAGAGTTAAAAGAGTAAGTATGTTACACTTTTCTTATTCTAAACTGCACAGTGCTGTGTGTACATGGAGTAAAATGGCAGATATTAAATCTGTTTCTGGTCTGTTCAATGGCTCAGAAGCCCAAATTGAGAGATTTTGATCTACAGCCTTTGATTAAAAAATATCGATCACTGACCAGATTAGCCAAGCCACTGTTAAAACAATACTAGAGCACATCTTTTGAAGCAGCTCCAGACATATCCTCCAGCCAGATGTTTTGACACGGAAAGTGTGAACAGGAAAATTTCACCCAAACAGCGTTTTTCCCAGAGACATCTGCAATCAAATGATACTTCAACCTAATGAAATAATGAAGTCCTGTAAGTCTGTAAAACAGCAAGAATGGCTCCCCACCAACAGCATAATTAAACAGCATCACGAGCTGAATGATGCATAGTCAGATATCAACATGATCTTTTCTGTCATTAGGACAAGAGCTGAAGGAGATTTCCTCAGCATCCTGAGGGTTTGCCTTAGTAATTAGTATCCTCCTTGAAGCTTAGTCTATTTTTGTGTTCTGGTAAGCTAAAAGAAAGAGCACCACACCTAAAAGAGAAATAATAGTTTCACTGAATTAATAGGATCTGGCAGTTCAATTTTGTTTCATGGTATTTGCACAACACAATCAGAAGTCTTATGTATTAACATAAGTGTCATCCAATTAAAGGAATTTCTACAGAAAAAAAAAAAAGGGCATGGGTTAAAATAAGTACCACAAATAACTTAGGTGGCTGTTAGTATCTGGATATGAAAATAGGCACCTTTCAGCACCATCCTCTTCAACTCCAAACACAAAACTACATTAAAGTGCTAGAAAATAATCTCTCAGGATTGGTGCATGTGGGGACTTTTCTACAGCAGCAACACACAACACACTAGGTTACAGTTTTTGGTGGTCTTGAACTTTCAGGGCAGAATCCAGGAACAAGATACAGTGAGAGAGAGGGTTAAAGTGGTTTTAAAAAGATTCTGAATACTGGAAGACAGCAAGGGCAATCCTACTGGGTGCAAAAAGTGGGGTTCCCTCATACTGGTCAGCCAACTCTTATCCTGGAAGGTCTACAATTTGTATTATGTGAATGCCTAAAGGCTCCACCCAGGAAGACACTCAAATGTAGTTTTTCGATAGATTACCTAGTCTAGAAGTTTTTAGCCTTTTCCATACTGTGAATCCACAGTACATCAGAAAAAGACTTTGGACAATTCTCCATAAAGAAAGGCTGGTTTCAGCTCCCTAGAGCTTGTTCGCAACCTCCAGGCTGAGAATCCCTGATCTAATCTAGGTTTGATTTAAATTAAAGCGGGGGTAGAATTTTCAAAAGTGCCTAAACCCCATTTTCAAAGGTATTTGGGTATTGCTCTGCTCAGCATTGACTTCGGAAGTCTAACAATCATTGCCAAAAAGGAGTTCCTGAATCACTTTCAAATATGAGCTTTAGGCTTCTTAAATTAGAGCATGTCTAAATTATGAGTTAGCGTGAAGGAAACTGGGATGGAAATCTACAACACTCCAGTGTGCCACATACTCAGCTGTCCATGTGAACCCTGCTGTTGTGCACTTAAAGTTCCCTAGTATGCTGTCCACGTGGACAGCTAGTGCACAGCATGCTGGAGTGCTGTAGATTAACATCCGAGCTTGCCATACGATAAGCATTCATGCAAACATCCCTGGGTGCACTTTTGAAAATTGTATTTCAAATCCAGCTAGATAATATTTTTTATTAAAATCAATTACATCGTGTATTTGTCAGCCTTGACACTATTTACATGGTGACAATTTTTGATATTTAATTTGAGGCCGATGTAGTGTAGCAATGTTTCCTCCAGTTCCATTTCTGGAAATGCATTTGCCAACAGAACCATTTATACTTCAAAAACCTGCATGTTTTCCTTTCCTTCTTGCTTTTCTTTCTTGCCTTGAAGTCACAGGAACAGCAAATGAGAAAACAAACTGAAAAAAAACCTACCACAATTATTGTAAATGACCCCAAATTAGAGGTGATTGGATGGATACGCTCACAGTGCATATTAGCTCCTCAAAGTGTGTGAAGTGCAAACATTAATACAGAGGAAGATCCTATCAGGATTTTGTTTAAATGGCTTGCCTTTGTACAAATGAACCCCACTTGATTAAGTAGTGCCTCTAATTCCTACATTCCATGTTGTGGGTTTAAAAAACAAAAAACAAAAGAGCTCAGATAAATTAAATATCTTATAGAAACTGACAGGACACAAGAGGTTTTGCTGAAATTGTGTCATAAAATAGAAACAGGAAAGAAGGAAGCACTCAAGGATAAAAACACTTTGACATTTCCGAGTGCTTATTTTTGAACTATAGACTGTAAAATTATCAGGCCAAATGGGTTCAAGGCTTTACCTTTTTGTTAAATGCTGGGTAAGAACCGACCCTGCAGAGTTTCAAAAAGAAGGCTCAAACTTTCCCCCTCTTCCACTTAAACTTGACATTTTCAAAGAGGCCTATGCGAGTGAAGTACTCAACTCCCACTGAAACTCATTCCAGCTGCAGTGCCTACCTCTCCTTAAAGCCCTTTCAAAAAACTCTGCTTAAGTGTATAGCTGCACTATGGGGCTAAGTGGCACCTCAGGAATCTAGGGCTTAAATCACAAGCACTTTCAATCCCCACAATGGGAGAAGCAGGTATTCAGCACTTTGCAAGATCAGGCCCCTGGTGAGCACTGAAAAGCATGAGACAGAGTGTGCATGTTCTCAGACGGCTTTTATTTTTAAACACAAAAATAAAACAAAGAAGCCTATCTAAAAACGTAGGTACATTGTTTTATGCAAAAAGAGGATCAAAATCTCTCTTGGAAAACATTTAGCATTCCAACGCAGATGAGAATAAATATCCAGAAATAGAGAAAAGAACATTTATAGATAGACAGACACACACAAATAATTTGGCTTACTTTATTAAGTGCTCTTCAACCACTTAAGAACAGGCTTCATTTAATCTGCTGCAGTGTTCCTATGCTAGAAACGAAATGTGGTAGCTTCCTCCCCAAGGTGACCTTCACTGTTTTAACATGCTAGATATTTGCCTTCCAGGAGAGACTGTAAAGTTGAGATGGCGTATATCAGATACATCCTTTGTGCCGTGAATGAGATGCAAAGACCAAGGCAGCAAGGTACGTACATTAAACAATGAGAAAGACTTTGGAGAGCAATCACAGAAAGTACATTTAAAAATGCGGAATGAAGGGAGGTTTTCTCCATTTAAAAGAAGGCAATTATTGAGTTCTATTAACCCTTCTTCTTAACACAACTCACTGCAATAGGAGGTTTTAAAGAGAAGAAGAAGAGGAAGAAGAAAGGGAAAGCACAGTGTCAAATTTCAGTGCCTCTGAGTTGAGACTGTTTGAAAAAGACAGTAGCATATTATGTCTCTGAAACAACAGGTATAAAAGAAAGCACAAGGGAACAGCATTGTGCAAGAGCCACTACATTTCAACTCTAGCGCCAAAGTCTCAAATGCAAAATTAAAGTGAATAAAGCCTTCAACTACCGGAAGGGGGATTCCAA
The DNA here is from genome assembly GCF_016161935.1 of Mauremys reevesii. Taxonomy (NCBI): domain Eukaryota; kingdom Metazoa; phylum Chordata; order Testudines; family Geoemydidae; genus Mauremys; species Mauremys reevesii. The sequence continues at coordinate 16,169,789 of NC_052640.1, read as the reverse complement.
AGAGGATGGAGCTCGGCTGTTCTCAGTGGTGGTAGATGACAGAACAAGAAACAATGGTCTCAAGGTGCAGTGGGGGAGGTCTAGGTTGGATATTAGGAAACACTATTTCACTAAGAGGGTGGTGAAGCACTTGAATGGGTTACCTAGGGAGGTGGTGGAGTCTCCATCCTTAGAGGTTTTTAAGGCCTGGCTTGACAAAGCCCTGGCTGGGATGATTTAGTTGGAGTCGTTCCTGCTTTGAGCAGGGGGTTGGACTAGATGACCTCCTGAGGTCTCTTCTAACCCCTAATCTTCTATGATTCTATGAAAAGGAATCCAAAATCTAAAAGTTAAAATGCACTCTCGATCTGTGGAACCCAAAAGCATGTTCTAAATAGCACATCAAATCAAGTAATACCAGTGTGAGTTAGACATGCCAGTCACAGAAACACAGCCGAAGCAGTCTTTGAAGAGGTATCCCATGGTAGGAAGTGGGACCCTGGAAAGCTCCTCAAATGAATTTGGCTGGTGGAGGAGCAGATCATTGGGTTCTCTGGTCTTTATTATGCTGAATGCAGTGTCTTAGTCAACCTGGAACGGCTGCTCCCTTGAAGGAAAGTCCAGTTGGGGGGAAGTGACTGGCCTGGCACTTCCCAGAAGAACATTCCCTGTTGTGAGGGTGAAAGGAAGCCTTGCCCCAGGTCTGAGGGCTCAGCCTAAGGCAAAGAACAAAGGGTTGTAGTTCGGAAAAAACACTGTAACATGTTAACTACCACAAGCTCACTGGCAATCAATTAACTCCAGGTAAAAAGCCTACTGTAGACATACCCTGAAGCTCCTGTCTAATGGAGGAAGGCATCAGAGCCTCTAGTTGGAGACCTACAATGGGGCAGAACTGAACTAGAGACTGATGATTTGCCTGGAAATCTGGAGGGAAATTGACTGGAACATGGGAGGAAAGTAGATTTGTAACGCATGAGGTGGGAAGTGGAACACTATCTGTACCAGTGCATGGTAGGAGTAAAGTCGCAGATGAGGGAAGGGTTAAATTGGACTAGAGCCCATTTTGCATTGCATTTGGGGGGAGCTGCAAGGCAAGGTAATGAGCTGCTGGCTGACAGACAGAGGTGTGGGGAGCGGGATATGGAGCATGTATATATAGACATAAAACAGGAACCATGTCAATTTTTAATACCACTTTTATTAAAGTAATGCATTAAACATCACATAAAATAGATTTAACATTTGTGTGTCTGAAGACAGCCCTAATTCTAGTGTATGAAATACTGTTCTTTTAAAAGGGGTGCAAAAAAGTGAGCGCACACTTGAAGCAGGGCTAGAGTCACTATTTTAAGCCACTGGGGTGACAGCAATTCCTTAGGATTTTGCTAGTGGTAATTTTCTAGGGGGATGTACTAAATTAGCATATCCATACACTGTCATATCCTCTCCCCATCCAACACTGGCCATCTGGGAGCTCCCAAACATAGGGGAAGGGTAACGATTCCTTGCACTGCTGCAACCACTCCCTCCAGCCTGATTTTCCGCTGCTAGGAGTCCTGGGCCAGGATGTGTGAAAGCAGCTCTGGATGAATCTATGTCAGCTTTTCATTATCATTTTATTACTGTAGTACTCAGCGTACATGCAATGTGCCCAGCCATTTGAGGGTGTCATCTTCAGCCAGGTGGAGAACCGGCAGCCTGCCATCAAAACAAGTTGGCACTCATCAAGGATATGTGACATAGTCTGCACTGACTGCAGCTGCATCATGGGTCATTAGAAAAACCCCGTTTAAAGAGACTGGCCACACAGTTGCCCTGTCCTGTTCGAAACCAGTTCAGAGATGACCACAGGTGCCTTAGCAGGTCAAACCCAGGTGGACAGATGGTTGGGTCAGTGACAAGAGAGTGATTAACGGTCATCGCTGACCACTTGTTGTGCCAAACAGATCCCACTGTCACAGGTGACCATAAAGGGCATCTTGAAGACAGGTGAGCTGACGGGTGGTACTACCGTAGTGCCCATTGCTGTAGTATCTAAGCCCTTCACAGTCTTTAATGTATTTATCTTCACCATATGAGATAAGGAAGTCCCATTATTTCCAACTGAGGCAGAGAGAAACAGACTGATTTATCACAAGTCACACAGGAGGCCTGCGGTAGAGCAGGGAATCGAACCTGGGTCTCTGGAGTCCCAAGCTAGTATCTAAACCTCTGGGACGAAGGACAGTTTTATGGTACAAGACTGAGAGCGAGTCAGGAGATCTGGAGTCCGCCACACACTTCCTGTGTGACTGTGCCTCCACCTCCTCATCTGTGCAATGGGGACAGTAATTCCATACCTCACAGAGGTAACCATGAACCAAATTTCTTTGAGAGATGCTCAGATACTGCAATGACGGGAGCTATAAAAACACCTAACTAGACTAATGCCAATCAACTTCCAGAGAAAAGCACTAGCAAATGAACTGCAGCTGTCTCCATTTTTGCATTTGCTACCAAGCCAACTATAAGCTGAAGACCAGCTGGATTTCTAAGTGGCTGTTAAAATCTAAGCCATATTAAAATATAGAATTAAAAAGTATATACTTTCAAAGATAGCGGTGATCCCCTTTAAAACCACGTCGCCTTTTCTGACCAAATTACAAGTGGTTTGGCCAACCTGCATTTTGGACATTTCAACATCACTTCTTGAATCAAAACTGGACTTTAACAGAACTATTACTTTAGTAAAATGGCTCTTCTACGTTCCTAAATTTCCCTGGGTTTAGTACATAGACTGAAGTGGATTTAACAGTGACATAAATGAAAAGACCATGCAGAGGCAGATTAGGGTTTTGTTGGGCCCTGGGCCAGAGCAAGTGGGGGTCCCTCACCACCCCTTCCACCTGCAGTCCCCCCCACTTCCCTGGCACTCCTCTGGCTTGCCCCGCTCCACTCACCCGGCACTCCTGAGGGATGGAGCGGGGTTGGGGCACAGGGGTTTCCCCTGCCCGCCTGGTACTCCTGCTGGGGAGGAGCAGTGTCAGAGTGCGGGGGCTTGCCCTGCACCACCCGCCTGGAGCTCCTGTGGAGGAGCGGGGTGTGTGTGCAAGGATCAGAGCGCGGGAGCTTCTCCCACTCCCTGGCAGGAGAGCTGGGTGGGCAGGCGGAGTGGGATAAGATCCCACGCCCCGACCCCGCTCCCTGGCAGAAGAAGTGCTGTGTGGGCGGAGCGGGTCAGAGCACGGGGTCCCCCCAATTGGCTGGGGCCTAGTGACTAATCCGCCACTGGACTATATTCCCAACTCTTAAACCATGTCAATTTTCTACTCAATTTTACAATGCTTGGGATGTACCTGAAATAGGTTTATTCTTTGATATCACATGTTAATTTAAACATCTTTTTCTCTATCGGATTTTCTTCAGTGCATGGGAAAAACGGTGTGTGAGTGTGAGTGAGAGAGAACAGGTACAGTATTTGTTTAAGGTATGTGGGAAAGGGTGAAATAGCAGGTATATCATGTAAGATAAGATTACACTCTTCATGCTATGAGAACGAACATGTTGCTTATCAGCAGTATGACTATTTTAGACAAACTATATCATCCATGTGGTACCCTAATCTAACAGCCATTGTATGGAAAGGAGGCCTCTGCTATTTTTACAGACTCCATTACCCTTTAGGTCACATCTACCATTGTATCCCTGTGCAAGGCTTAGGTTAGAGTCTCATAAAGCTATGCATTATAATTAGTTTATTAAAAAAGTTGCTCCATTTCATCAGCATCTACATTTATTACTTCCTCCCTGTATACTTTTTTTGCTAGAAAAAGGTATAAATATACTTAGTCCCTATAATTTAAAGTTGTAACACACTGTTTTTAAATCTTAAAATACTGAACTATAAATCCCTCAAATAAAATGGGAGGAGGCTGAGGTGGTTTTTAAATCCTATATACAAACTTACTAGGAAAGGCCAGGTTTTTTGGACTATCTAAAGATGCATTTAGAACAGCCAAAAGAACATACACACAAAGATCGTCAAACAGTGTAAACGTGTGCAGCTCTGTTGACTTCAGTGGAATTGTGCCCCTTTAGCTTGAGATCTGACCCTCCGAACTGATGTCTTAAGCGACTGCAATTCTGGAATGCCAGTAAACACAAACACCAACATGGTGACTTCTGTACAACTTTTTTTGGCTGTCCATTTATGTCCAATCTAAAGGGGAAAACAGCTGGACAACCTCATTTTAACGAATGCTGTTTAATAGTTTTAAAAATAGAAACATCTTTGACCCTTCACTGGACCAAACCCTAGTAAAGATGTCAGCGTAACTGCTGAGGTCCAGAACTGTAGCTACAAAGCTATTCTAAGAGCTCTGCAAAGCTTGCCAGGGAGCGCCAAACACACAGTACTTGTCCCATGGAAAACGGAAACTAACCTAACACAAGACAACGTGAGGGGAGTAAACAAGAGCAGAGTGAGTGACGGGAAGGAAGGCCAATAGTAACATTATATTCATAATAAACCTGATAGTCTACCTACATGGTACTGACAGAAACAATACTGAATCAGTCATATGTAAGGCCCCATGTTTGTCACAGAGGTCATGGAAGTCACAGATTCCAGGACTTTCCATGACCTCCGCTCCGTGACTTCTGGAGCAGCTGGCCCGGGAGCCACCTAAGCAGCTTGGGCAGCCCCTGAGCCAGTCGCACTGGCTGCTGCTGGGGCAGTCTCTGGACCCCCCAGCAGCAGGAGTTTGTGGGGGGGGGGGCGAGGGGTGATCAGGGCTGGGGATTGGGGTGAAGGGCGGTGCTTACCTGGGGGAGGCTTCCTGCAAAGGAGACAGGAACTCCCATCCCTCAGCTCCTAGCTCCATGTGCTGCCTCCGCCCATAGCCACTGCCCCCATAGCTCCCACTGGCTATGATTCCCAACCATTGGGAGCTGCAGAAACAGGACTTCAAGTGGAGCAGACACAGCACGTGGAGCTAAGGTCACTGCTTCCCAGGAGCTAGGTACGGCCTGCCCCAGCCACCCCCGGGCCGCGCCCCCTCTCTATCACTCACTGTGTCCTCCGTACCCACTCAGCATCTACAGCACCCCCAGGCAGAGGCGGCTCCAGGCACCAGCACGTGCTTGGGGTGGCAAGCCACTGGGGGGCTCTGCCGTGCTTGGGGCGGCAAAATGCCTAGAGCCGCCCCTGCCCCCAGGGCCCCCCTCCCCAAGCCATCCCTCTAAATCATGGACAGGTCATGGGCCGTGAATTTTTGTTTACTGCTCATGACCGGTCCATGACTTTTACTAAAAATACCCGTGACTAAAACATAGCCTTACTCATGTGCAATCATGGTGATATTTAAAACAAAATCTGTGGAAACTGGAAAACTATTTTCTGAGGAACAAAGCAATAGGCAGACTCACACCATTACTAAGGATTGTATATAGTTTGAGAGACACAGAGGCATGATTATCGTACTGCTCTATTCTACATGCCACTAATTTTATTTTTTTAATTCCTGTGTGAGGCTGAAGTTTTACCATTTCTCCCCAATGGACCTCTTATGAAAACGGAGAGCAAACCTTACCTTTGAAATAACCCTTCTAATGCCCTTAAATCATACTCAGCACGGTCCAGAAATTCCTACCTTAGTCTCAGTTCTCCTTGTGGTTCCATCTTCTGAAGTCACAATAGACACATGGGAAGTAGGGGTACCCGGGTCTTCCTCAACAGTAACAGTCTCCTCTACCATCTCCTGAGGCTCTTGCATCATTGTTATTGATGTCTGGTTGCTGGGGCTTTGCTCCTAGGAAATAAAAATGGAACATGTTTGTCATTTATACTGTCACTACCTAGAAGGGTGGGTTTGTTTGTTTTTAAAACAATGTACAATGTCAGATGCCTGGAAATATAGATTCAGAAGGGAGGGCTTTACTGACCCAAGAATAACTAGCTGAGGGTAGGCTGGCCTGACTGAATAACCTAAGTGGAGATCATTTGAAGTGGACATCAAGGCTCCGCATTTATTGCCCATTTACCGGAGACATTTACCGGAGACTATTTCTTCATATTTATACTTGATTTGCACTTTCCCTGCTATGCCCAATCTAAGATGAGTGGAGTATCTGTGCATAACACACACCAAAAACAAAACAAAACAAAAACAAAAAACCCCCCACCATGCTCCACAGTAAACAGGGCCATTTCTTTCAGAGCATTTAATCTTATTTAGTATTAAAAACTTATTTCCAACTGATAAAAATACACTCTTCAGACCTCAGTAGCAGTGTATAACAAGGCTATAAATAAATTTATCAAGGCCTTCTAGCTACTCAGTACGCTAAAACACATATCTGACTTGGTCAAAAGTGATGATAAGTAAGGAAATATGGTTAGCCAAAGAATCGCACAACTGAACTGGTGGTAGCAGTAGTGGGAATTTTTCCCTGCTGAATATCCTACAGTATAGATAAGGCCTAACTGGTTACAATCTCAGTTAAAAGTTGTAGTATATACACAACATAGCCAACTAGGGCTGCCAGGCATCTGGTTTTTGACCGGAACACCCAGTCAAAAAGGGACCCTAGCCGCTCCGGTCAGCACCACTGATAAGGCCATTCAAAGCCTGGTCAGCAGTGCAGCAGGACTACGGCAGACTCCCTGTCTGCCCTGGCTCCATGCAGCTCCCAGAAGTGGCTGGCATTTCTCTGCAGCTCTTTGGCATAGGCGCAGCCGCAGGGGCTCCATGTGCTGCCCCCACCCCGATCGCTAGCTCCCACTGGCTGGGAACAAGAGCCAATGGGGAATGGCGGGGGCAGCAGCGGCATGCGGACCCACCTGGCTGTGCCTCCACCTAGGAGCCACAGGGACATACTGGTGGCTTCAGGAGACTCCTGAGGTAAGTGGGACCCAGAGCCCACACCCTGCACCCTCTCCCACACCCCTCCCCTACCCCAACCCTGAGCACCCTCCTGCACCCATACTCCCTCCTAGAGCCTGCACCCCCCTCCCAACACCCCAACCCCATGTAACAGCCTGATGCCCACTCCTGCACCCCAACCCCCTCATCCCTGGCCCCATACCAGAGCCCGCACCCCCACACATCTCCCAACCCCTTCCCCCTGCGCAAAGCCTCCACCCACATTCCAAGCCCCTCATTTCTGACCCTCCCCCAGAGCCTGGACTCCAACCCCCTCCTGCACTCCAAATCCCTCATCCCCAGCCCCACCCCAGAGCCCACACCCCCAGCCAGAGCCCCTCATCCCCTTCAGCACTCCAACCCCTTGCCTCAGCCCACTGAAAATGAGTGAGTGAGCGAGGGTGGGGGAGAGCGAGCGAGCAACAGAGGGAGAGGAGATGGAGTGAGCGGGGGCGAAGCCTCTGAGAAGGGGCGGGGCAGGGCAGGGCAAGGGTGTTCCGTTTTCTGCAAATCAAAGTTGGCAACCTTGTATAGTCCACTGTTGAACAGAATGAAAATTCTCTACAAAAGGATGGTTCTCTTGAGGAAAGCTACCTGAAGATGATTCTTCTGCCTCCCAAGCAGACATTTCTGTTACGTTTTCCCTTGTGCAATTTGTGTGCCTCACATAGCAACAGAAATCAGAAGAGATATTCCTGACGGATGAATGAATTTCAGAAGTGTCGCAATACATGGACAATGAAACACTGGTTTACAGCTTGAGAAATAAGACTTTTCCAAAACACTTGCAATCCTTGGCTAGGTCCAATGGTATAGCAGTTCCTTTCATTGTACTCCCTAAAGCCAGTGGGCTGTGCACAGGTTTAAGAGTACAGAGCCTAAAGCAGAATCGGGGCCTATGCTTACAAAGGCAAGTCCTACTAGATGTAAGAAGAATCTGTGATATTCCTTCTACGCTTATTTCAATAATGAAATGTTTAAAAAAAATAGCAGTGAAGTACTGTGCCCTGTGTAGAATCAATTGCAACGCTAACCGATCCTGTTACGGAATGGTTGTGGGTAAGTCTCTCTCTTTTCACTTCATATGGAAATAAAATGATGGGGATGAAACTGTTCCCAGGCAGCTGTTGAGTTTAATTCTGTTAAGATTTAAATATCCTGTACCTGTGAGCAGTGTCATCACTAAAACTACCGTGTAGTGTTTTATAGCATTTTATTTAGGAAATTACATTTCATCCCCATGGTATGCTGGCTAGCATCCTAGGTGGTGACGTGCCTTCTCTCGACTCCTGAAGGAGAGACCACTTTCAAATGGACTTTGTGCAGATGAACAGGAGCAAAGCTTTTGAATTCTCTTTTTAGACGCCACAGGGGAAAAAAAATATTTCATTTAATCCTCACACGATCTGTAACCTTCTTTGAAACAAGCTGGTTAAGGTGCCCTTGTTCAGTTTACTTTATTTACAGCTATATTCTGACATTCCGGATAATACCTGTTATTGCAATTTGGGCTTATATTTTAACTAGTGAATAGTTTTCGTGTCCAGGTAGACATTAATACTAACTAGGGTGACCAGACACCAAGTGTGAAAAATCGGGACGGAGTGAAGAGTAATAGGAGCCTATCTAGAAAAAGACCCAAAAATCAGGCCTGTCCCTATAAAATAGGAACATCTGGTCACCCTAATATTAACCCTGTCACAGACTTCAGTACAGGCATTAAGCTGGAGGTGGATATCTTGACCAAACAGGAAAGGGGGCAAATCATAAAAGGAATATGCACACTGGACCAAATTCACTGGTGGTGTAAGCAGGCCCAACTCCATTTCCCACTGAAATCACAGCATAATTAATACTGCAAAATTTGTCAGCCTGAATATGCTTAAATCCCACAGGAAATCACTCATTTCAGCAGTTTTCAAGCTTTCATTTCTCTAATCACTACTGCCAATGACTTGTGATACATGCTGAATCTTGCAAGTATTCTGCAGTTTAAGAGTCATTTTATGTTTTATCACCATAGGCTAAAGGGGAAACTAAGTCCTATGGAAAATCTATTCAGAGTTGCATATTTTTCCCAAGAAAAACAAAACAAATCATCATATGCTTTAATTCCAACCCCTTATAGTGAAGCCATTTTCTCCAACCAACAGAAAAGTTTCACCTTAAGTAGAGGTTCTCTATAATCAGAAGGCAGTTTACACATTGTAATGAACTGAAAATTCAGGACCATCCATTATTCTTCACTGTAAAACAGAATTACACAATATCCAAGTCCATTCAACATAATCCATTGTATTCCCCTCTCTGTAACCTTCCCTGCCAACTTTCAGATGGTATCAAATCCCCATACCTTTTAAAGTTGAGGATTTTGTCTCTCTCTCTCTCCCCCCCTTCCCCTGCTGGCTGCATTTTGAGGCCACTGGATTACCTAGTTTCTCTCCTCCTTCCCTAAAGTTTTGTGAGGCAAACCATGTTTTGTGATAACAAACTGAGGAAAATTGACAGAGGCAAAAAGTAGTTTGTCCTTTTTGTAATATTTTTACTTAAAAATAATAAAATCTCCCTTTGTATCCAGGCTGCCTGTGGGCAAAGAAAAATCTTTAAAGCCTGGCACTTAAACATGAGCGAACTGCAGACTAGAGCACACTGACTTTAAATGAATACTCTTGCTTGTTTTTATCCTCTGGCTGCTTCTAAAATGATGATCCTGAGAGATGTGATATGGATTTGCATTCCTAATGTAGCCTGCTATCAGCTGGAAAAGTGTGTCCTGCGCATCGAAAGATTAAAAGCCTGACTAGTTCAAGGTAGATTTCCCAATGCAGACAGCTACCCACGTTGCATTTGCATGGATCTACCTTCTTACTGCATGAACTATCCAGGGACATGCGAGTGAAAAGGGTGGAATGTCATCCAACCTTCAGTTCCCCGAGTTGACTTCCAGGACGCTGCTCTTTGATCTCCAAAAACTTTTTAATGTTCTTGACTCAAGTTTTTGGTAAAGTAACAACAATGGGGAAAAAAATAAATGTTTAGTTTCAATTATGGTTTCTGTGTCTCAATCACAGAACTCAGGACTCAATGCCACTTTCAAAATTCTTCAAAAGGCATCAAATGAATCTCTCTGCATAGCTCAAAAAATATCCTGCACAACCCCTTTGCTTAACAGGATTCTGCATGAAGCCAATGTTTCAAACATTTAACCAGTTCCACTCAATTATTTAAGGACTTAGTACAAACTTGACTTGACAGACATTTTGATATTTGCTAGTCTGTGCAGACTTGTAACAGTTCAAATGTGGTTCCCTCAATGGCTAGTCTTAGTGGCGGTTTCCTATCCTTGTCATGCAGCAGGAGACTCCAGTTTGGACCCACATCCCATTCCTTTGCTCACTTTGCTAGGGTACTAACCAGGCAAACGTGAGCAGCCTGAGAGAGGTCATGCTTGGTGTCACTCAGTATAGGCCTTCTCATTCTGGGGATCATGAACAGTTGTCAGGGGGTTGTGGCAACCTTACCCTTTCCATATTGTTAAATGGGGGATGGATCCCAATATGGGAAAGTTGAGATTGAGCCATTGCTTTACAGCGATTAAGCAACAGCATAGTCGGTCTCTGAAGAGGGCTCCTATCCAATCCTCGGCAGTCAGAAAGATGTTCAGGATTCTGACAGCTCCAGCAGGAGAGAGACGTTACTCTCTGCCTTGCCTTCCAGAGACCACAACATCTCATTTAACCTTTCAAGCGTGATGGTCAGACTACAGAAATGTAAGAGCGTTTACATAAAATCATGGCAAGAGTTCTCTTGTGATAAATGAGCATATTTCCAAGGTGTCACCGAGAGAAGTCACTGAGTGTAATGTATGAGGCATTATACGAGCCATCATCTCTTTGGTGCTGTCACAAGAAAATCAGAAGTCAACGCCACTTTATTAAAAAAGTAGGTCCCAATCCAGTTAGTGAGAAAGCGTATCAATACTGAAGGCTTTTCTCCTTGCTTTTTGTCAGTGGATGAATCACATCCCTGTTTAGCTGTGCTTACATTTCCAGCAGCCTCTAAAAACAAGACATTGTTAAAAAAAACAATCAATTTATCCCCAGCCTGTAAAAGTTTAGTGCAGTTGAAATATCTTTTGACATTTCAGGCAAGAACCGTAAAATAGTAATTCTTGTTTTGTTAAAAGCAGAGTGATTTGCCATACAGAAATATCTCAGAGGGCGTACTTTGCATTAGAATATTGCAGTCCCTAGAACCATCATCATTTTGATTCCTAGAATTATCTTTCCATCAAAGTGATTATTTTATATCTGTTTAATAAAAGAATAAGCTCCCCCAGAAGGATCTCACATCCTGCATTGAGGAAAAGTTGTTTTATTTTATTCTCTGCTTATGAAACTGTTTAAATTACAGGAGATTACCTCTTCCCACCAAAACAGGCACTCTTGAAAAACATTCAAAGCACGTCCATCTAATAACCCTCCTTCTGTTTATTGGATTGCAGTGGAGGCTATACTCAGGTTACTGCTTACTACAGGTTACTATTAGCTAGCGGGTCTGTAGGTTTTAGCAAGACAGCAAGGCTGTTTACACCAGTGGGACATTTGTCCAAAAAAGCCTAGTGTAGACAAAGCCAAAATGTGTTGATTACTAGAAATATACTAGAAATCTCGGCATACTTAAAACAGATATTTCTAATTGAATAAAAATGAGAATAATTCCTGTCTCCTACCCTTTGTCTGACTTTTCTAATGAAACCCTAATCTTTGCAATGGCTTTATATAATAGGACTTCTTACATGTGTAAAGTTAAGCGCACAAGTCAGTCTTTGCAGGATCAGACGTTCAGGATCAGTCTACTCTTGAACAGATACTTCAGGTTAAGGTAGGGAGTGAATTTAAAGTGCAATAGCTATTGCAGAATAACTCCATATGTAGACAAGCCTTAACACTGTAAGCTCTTTGGAGCAGGGACTATTATATCTGTATAGTTTCTAGCACAACAGGAATCTACACTTGGTTGGGGCCTGCAGGTCATACTGAATTACTGCTAATAATAAACGGAAACTTTATCTTTTAAGTGCTCATGTTCAGTGCGTTCTGCAGTTAAAGCAACTGTCACTTGATATGGAGCCCAAGCCAAGTTGGGTCTTAGGGTTAAGGCACTTTTCTATTGTGTGATACAGGAGGTCAGGTGATGATCTAGTGGTCACTTCTGCCCTTCAACTCTATGAAATGGGCACTCACAAAAGCCACATCCTCAAGTCAGTCAAGCCTTCACAAAAGAAAAATGTTTCCCCTAATCAAAAAACAAGCTCACTTAGCACGATACCATAATGAACCAAGCTGTACACCACAATGCACTAGCTGTTCTTGGAGCAGTTTCATACTCTCCTTGCCCTTCAGATACAGACATGCTAAACAGATCGGGGGGCGGTAGAGGATAGCTCAGTGGTTTGAGCATTGGCCTGCTAAACCCAGGGTTGTGAGTTCAATCCTTGAGGGGGTCACCTAAGGATCTGGGCCAAAAATCAGTACTTGGTCCTGCTAGTGAAGGCAGGGGCTGGACTTAATGATCTTTCAAGGTCCCCTTGAGCTCTAGGAGGAGATAAATAATAATTGGAGATATACCTGTTGTTATTAGATAAAGAAAGAATGATGCCAAAGGCCTTGAAAAGCCAGTGTTAAAAACTGGACTTTTCAACCACTGGAAAGTCATTTTGGAAAGCGTTTTCAGCCACAAACAAAGAAGAATTTTGTAACAGACCAGTGCAATTCATGATCTGAGCTCTCCACAAGACACCACACCTTTCAGGGAAAGAAAGAAAAAAAAATCAAACAGAACAAGAAAAGAAGTAGTAATATTCATCCCTGAAGTGCAACAAAATACACTAGGGCTCTGTTCAGCCACGGGTAACTGCCCATCAACAGGGAAATCTACAATCTCTGCCCAGCGGTCTACAAAGAGGGCTTTTATGCTATTTTAACAATCTGAAGTGTCTCAGTTAATGGAAGACTGGTCAATTGGCCCTCAACTATTTCTAATTGACTGGAATGATGGATGAAGCTAAAGGGGAAGCTGACCCACTGCACTTTTTCACAAAGCTAGAGAACTGCAGGAGATTGTAAACAGGGTTTTAAGAATGGAAGTGTAGGGAAGAGGGATTCCAAAGGCACTGCCTCCTTCTTAACCTGCTGGATGACCCTGGTAAATTATAGGCCTGCTGCAAAGTTGTTTCTGGAGGAGAGAAAACAAAAAACCTGAACCCAAGGCGGTAACAAAAATGCCCTATTCATTGCACTCCACCTCAGTATTTTCTTCTTCCATTCTCCCCCCATTTTTCCATTAGCTGAAGACTAATGTACTGCACAGCTCTACCACGCAAGCTGGCCCTCTGGATCAGAAAGGGCAATTTGTCACTTTCACAAGAAAGATGTCTCGGTTCTTTATCATCTTGCCTTGCCACAGCAAGGATTTTTTCAGATCATTTTGGTGCTAACTGAATATGCTTTAAATCCCAGGCTTTAAATCCCAGCCATCTTCAAAGCAGGTAATGTTAATCACCCCACTGCATTAAAAGTAATGCTCAATAACTATGATGAATGATGGGTGCCCGGTGACCTTCAGAACACCATAATTACTGATAGCCTTTAAATAGGGAAGGAGACACACAGAACATGTACTGGAGCAAATGACCTAAACCATCCCAAATCTGTTTTGATGAGCACTCAGTTTAGACTTTGAATGTTGCATTGGGAACAAAATGAAACATCTATAAAGTAGGTATGATTGTGGTTCATATCCCACTAAGGCTCAAAGAGAAACTGAAGCTGGTGTATTTACATAGGAAGATCAGATACTGAATCGAAAGAAAAGAAACTAACAGAGGAACCTGTCCCTTTGCGACTCTGATACAGAGTCAACTTACTCTGCCAAAAAGAACATGAATCTTCTGACCTCTACAGGTAGCAGTATATTGGGAGAAGCACGAAACACTTTCCGAGTAGTGCAAAGAAAAAGGTGTTTCTTTCGGTACGTTTACACAACCTGCAGCAGCGAGTTTCAGAGTCTGGATCAACTGACTTGGGCTCATGTTGGGGGGGCTCAAAATAGCGGTGTAGACTCATTCAGGGTTGGGCTGGAGCCCAAGCTCAGACTCTCTCCACTCACCAGGTTTTCAAGCCTGGGCTCCAGACCGAGACAACACTTCTATTTTTAGCTCCAAGTGAGTTGACTCAGGCCGTGAGACTTGCTGCAGCGGGGGCTGGGTTTATTTATTTTGCTGCGTAGGCATACCCAGAGACAAAACCTTCATAAGAGTAAGTAATTACTGTTCAAAACAAAACTTGGCACTCTATAGTGCCTTCCATCCCTGGAGCTCAAAGGGATTTTCAGACAATGAATTTAGTTCAACGTTCCTGAGAGGGAAGAAATGAGGCAGACATTATCCTTATTGTACTGATGGGGAAACAAAGGCACATCATGCTTTAGTAACTTGCCCAAGGTCAGAAGTCTGTGACAGACCCCAGAATTGAACCTAGGTGTCCTGACTCACTCTCCAGTGCCTTGGTCACAAGACCATCCTTTCTCCTTAATGGTCCATCAGCTCAGCTTCAGGAACTAAATTCAACAGGGCGTTTTTTCCAAACACGATTTCTTTTAAAAAGAAGACATAAGACACTGCACTCTGGGTAAATCATACTTCTCTTGAAATGCCGCTTATGTTGCTATAGCTTAGTATTTAATCGGGAAAATCTGTCCACTATGAGATCATATTAAATGAATGGGAAAACACTGTATCTTACTGTGATTGCATAGCCATAGATAATGCTCTCTTTTTCCTTTGCACTACTGTAGACCTGTAATTTGCTAGCCAAGTGCTATGAGCAAGCCACATGCTAAATTAATACTACAGAGAGATTTACTAAAAAAAAAAAAAACAGTAGCTAAACACAATACATGCTAGAATATCTAATATTTGACTCAACAAACAGCAGTTGTGTACTGAGCTCAACATGACACAGACTCAAACTTGCTCTCTTCCTGGGATCTTCAGATGAACTAGCAGAAGCTAAACTGAGGGAGAGTTTTCCTGGGATAAGGTTATATATCACAATCTTCCAACAGAATTTTCTTCTTCTCTACCTGCTGCTTATTTAATGTTGGCATACAGGCTTGTGGGAAGGACAAGCCCTTTGTACATTCCTTTTCTTGTCAGACATTTAAGAAACAGTTCTCCTTCTCCCCCCACTCCCTCCCCAGGTTTTGATCAGGAATTAAGATGATACACATATTAGTATATACAAGTCCACAAACTTACATACACAGGGAGCGCCTGAGGTCTATTAGTCAGCTTGACAGATTTTCCTCTTTTTTAGCCACTAACATTTTTTAGCCAATTGCTAACATGCATGCACACACAAAACACCAGCACATTGAGTCATACAGAACCCAATAGTTACACTTGGATGTACTTCAGTTTCAGGGTTTTATATACACACCTAGAGCACACCAGATAGCTTGTATGGTGAAGTAACTATGCCGACTGCACTGGTATAAAGGACCTGAGCAAAATGCTTAATTTATTTCACGGTAGAGTTAATTTCGAGGATGTAGAAGTGGGTTATTTACCAAAGACTTGACCGCACTCTCTCTACATGTCCCGGTGGCTATATCAAAAGCAGAATTAAATTCAACACAGTCTCCCCCCACTCACACACTCCTGCCCATGGATGATGTTTGAACTACATAATTAACTAGATCAGGCAAAAACCCCAAACCTTTCCAAACGGAACAGTAAAAATAAGTGGATCACTGATGAAAGGCTGTTCGTTCTACAGCCTAAATTCGAAGAGTGGCATTTCTTAAATCATTTCTTATTCTGGGGAGTACAAAGTGATTGGTGATAAATCTCATCATCACCCATCCCATAAGGAAGGAACTGGCCAACATTTTCCACTATTAAGCACCAAAGCAGGTTTGCTTTGAATTAAGAAGCAAAGTCAGCATCAGTCCAAATAACTCCCCAGAAGATGATCCATGTTAAAATCATGTTATGGTTCTTTTAAAAAATAAAATAAAAAAAATCTATTTTCTGAACTGAACATAGCAGGGAATGTGTGATCAGCTTCTTAACACAATATTATGTATACCCAGAGTGTAAAAATGTGACAGCAAAAAAGTAACTTCATAGGAGAGCTTTGGATGACTACCAGTCCAGCTGAAAGCCAAGAGACACAAGCAAGCCAGCAAAGCCAGGGGCTGCTTCTTTTACTGTAAACCTTCTAAAAGAAAAAAAAAAAGATTTCAGCAGAAAGTCCATTTTACCAAGTGAAATGGGAGTTATTGCATTATTCTAACAACCCAACAGACTTCACTGACAATTGTTCATTTTCTTCCTTTGAGGCCAGTTTATCCTGCTTACTTTCATCCACCTTGAAATATATAGTAAACGGCTGATCTTACAACCCTTACTTATGCCAGCGGACAGTCTTTAGAGACACAGGAGAGACTGCTTGAGAAAATAAAGATGGTTCATATAAGGGGAGGGTTGCAAAACTGGACCCCAAACTAGTAACATGGACTGACAACAAAAGAGGAGGCTGAAATGAGGGAACAAATGAACACTCATTTAGAGCCAAATGACAATGTGGGGGGTGGGGAAGGTAACTGAGGCACCAATGGATGCAAAGATAATTAATTACGTATACACCTATTCTAAGAGCCTGGGTAACAAACAAGAGGAATTGTAATTGCCCATTTATGACGCCTGGGGAAGCACGTGCCTCCTCTGCCTCCCCCCCCCCCGCCTCGCCGGGACTAACAGCTGAGCCCAGCACCAGGTAGGAGCCACCAGTCAGGGCGTGTCCAGCCCTAGGTGGGGCTGGGGAAGGCCAGGTGCAAGGGATGAGGCTCGGTGGCAGTGTCTGGGTGCAGGGGAGTTCTAGATGAAGGGGGTGAGGGTTCAGGTGCAGAGGGCTTGGTGGCGGCTTCTGGCTGTGGAGGCGTGAGGCTCAGTCGGGGCATCTAGGTATGGGGGGGGGGGTGTCTAGATGTATGGGGTTGGGTAGATGGGGGATGAGTCTGACCCAGCTCTAGACGGGTTTGACCCAGCACCAGTCAGGGCGTCCCCAGTCCCCCCCGCCCCCCGTGATTTACCTCTCTTCTGGCTGCTCTGAGAGCCCAAAACAACGTGCCCATGTGCTGCTGGGGAAGGGCACATGACCACTCTTGCAGCTTCCCTTTGCTTCCCCGTCAGAAAGTCATTTTTCTGTGGGAAAGCAAAGAAATCTGCAGCTGACATGAATTCTGCATGCACGCAATAGCACAGAATCCCCCCAGGAGCAAGTTATGGAGTAAACTGCTCAGCTGCCATTACCATTAATCCATGGCTAATTCCATGGGTACGGCACAGATGATTTACCCAAGACCCAGGGGCGGCTCTAGGAATTTGGCCGCCCCAAGCACGGCGGCATGCCGCAGGGGGCACGCTGCCGGTCGCCGGTCCCGCGGCTCTGGGGGACCTCTTGCAGACGTGCCTGCGGAGGGTGTGCTGGTCCCGCGGCTCCAGTGGAGCATCCGCAGTCATGCCTGCAGGAGGTCCGCTGGTCCCGCGGCTCCGGTGGACCTCCCGCAGGCATGACTGCGGAAGGTCCGCCGGAGCCGCCTGCCGCCCTCCCGGCAAAATGCCGCCCCAAGCGCGCGCTTGGCAGGCTGGGGTCTGGAGCCGGCCCTGCCAAGACCATACATCAAGCAGAGTTCACTTTATTCGGTTTTGAGCTGTCAGACTGCTGCTCTGTTCTTAAAACAGAATGGCACTTTTTGATCCATTTCTGGAGTCCCTACAGAGTATATATAAATCATCACAGCTCAGGGCAACTGCACCCATTTTCCCCCTCCATGGTCCACCAAGGGCACCCAAAGGTTTCCAGTTTACAGCCAATAATCTCTTGGCCAGAGACCTCCCTCTCATTCCCTCTTGATGAGAGATTTGAAGGCTGCACAGCTCCCTGGATTACACTGCGGTATCTCTAGCAAGACAGTCAGCCTAAAAAGGTCAGCACCTGTGCTTTGCTTTCTCCCCAAGTGCTATGGCCAGCATATTGCTAGCAGTTACAAGTTACCACACAGCTCTTTTTAAGCAAGCACATTTATTCCTCGGATAAAAACACTGAGAACAACCCACATTCCTATACCCAAGCTAACAGCTAACCAGAGGTCACCCATCAGTCCTATGCAGCCCCAGCCGGTGAAAGTCTTTCCAATCCTTCTGCCAGTCTTGGGGCTTCCTTGGACTGGAGGGCCTGTCCATTTACTGGATTAAAAAGGAGGCCATGAGTCATTTTAAACTCAGGCTATTTATCCTTCTTTGTCAGCTGACCTCTAGAGAATAGAGTTTGAAGCATACATGCAAGCCTCTCCAGGTGGTTCTTCTCTGGAGGTGTTGCAACCTGAATTAATTTACCTAATCTCACCCACACACGTTTTAGTTCCTGGAGAAGCTACAGCTACCCTGCCCCTTGCAATTACATACAGTCTCTTGCTCACAATGATACATAAACTTAATACAGTAACATCACCCAAACATACTGTAAGAAATTGACATATCTAGCACATAACTTCTGCTAAAATGTTGCTGAACCATGATTCAACTCCATTGATCTCAAGCCAAGCTTTCATTCTTAATGAGATTCCTAACAACTGGAGACATCTTTAAAAACTGAATGGCGGAGCACCAGTGGGATGAAATGGAGGACAGAAATTCAAATCTAAATTACTGTTTCCTTGCTATAGTGGAAGACAAGCAAATGCAACAAGAGATTACAGACTTTACTGACAAGGCATGAGAACAAAATATTTCTCTCTTATGTTTATTTTTTTGTAGGAAGTTCCCTTCCTTTATAAAAAGGGGAGTCATTCCATCCATCATGCTGATCAGGAACCCAAACAACAACAGGAGTTGCACAAATATAGCAATCATGCTATTATCTTCTGTCAGTTCCTTGTTATTTTTGGCAGCGGCTACAAAAGGCTTCCCAGTTCTTATTCACAGAAGGGATCTAGACATGTTCTGTTTGACCCACACATCAATGGCATTCAATGAGACAAGGCCAAGTGGCCATGGAGTCATTGGAAAGAACTGGCAGATCAATGCTCCCAACAAAACCTCACACTCTAGTGCTGTTAAATAAGGCGGCTGTCCTTAGGTTTGTCAGAACAGAAGAAAACAAAACAAGCTTGAGCGTCTGCCATGTGTTTTTGTTTTCACTAATTCATTAGCCTTCTTACACTGAGCCCATGGCTGGCATCCGTAGTATACTGTCTACTAAAGCCACTGCTTTTTTGTTTTTAATATGGGACAAGTAATCAAAGCAGAACAGCAATACAGTTCTGCAGTCCAGCTTGTTAAATCAGACAGTGGGATAATCACCACCAGATTGGAATAGAGCAGGGAAGAAAAAGAAAAAAAGAAAAAAAAAGCAATTATGGGAATACAAGGGAGAGGCCAGAAGAGAATAGGGGTCAGTTAAGAAGCATGAAAGAATGTGAGGAGTCAACATGGGGGCGGAGGGAGGGGGCGACGCATGAGAGAATGAAGATGTGGAGATTGAATGCAAGAAGAAAGTGGTGGAAGAAAAGGAAAATCTAATACATCCTTAAAACTTCCCTTTTTCCTTATTTGTTAATATTCCTTTTGTTATTTTAAATTTATACAACATTGGCCAAACTGCACTATCAATAGCCTTCCCCCCGCCCCCCTTCAAGGTCTCCAGAAAATTCAGGTGCTATTCTTTGCTTTACATATGGTTTGCCTATGTTATTTTTGTGTTTCCAATCATTCACTAGAAGTGTATCATATACTGGTGTTCCCAGAGAAGGAAGAGATTAATGACAAGAACCTTGAACACAAGCCCTGCTTTCAACTTCATGCAACACTGAGAACAAACAGGAAAATAAGAATAAATAAGCATCTCTCAACAAATCAACATCTGCCTTTTTGTCAGTTAGCACCCAAGAAAAGGCAAACAGCCATTTCAGTAAGAAGTAACCACTGATATGTAAATGCTGAAGTCAAGATTTCAAATAGTTAAGTAGAGTGGCAAGCTAGAAAATTAAAAGGTAGTGTAAAAATTTACTCACTGTAAGAGACTTTTTTTTTGTTAAGAGAGATTGAGGTTTGTATTATTTCCAGTCTTTTTGTTTGAAAATGCATTAAAATGGCACAACGCCCTGTTTATACTTTTATTTTAAGTTTGTGTACAGGCACAAAGCATGTACACATGAACCGTGAAACTTGTCTATCTTGTCATGCCAAGAAAGCATTACTGAATTGCACTGAAGAGTGTGTGCACGCGCAAATATGAAAATAGAAACAAGGAAAACCGCTCTGCTCCTGCACCGGTAGCCAAGGATGTCTCAGAAGGGGTCGTGGGCATCTTCCCACTAGGCTCAGGAAGTCAGTACCTAGCCTCCTGCTACCATGATCTCTCCAAACCACATCACATCTTTTCATGACTGCTGGTTTTCCCTCAAAATCCACTCTGTTCTCTTGATCCAGATTCATAAAAACAATTAACGGGATTCTTCTAGAGTGGGAGGTGACTGAATGCAGCTGTAATACCCCATACAACTGTGCAAGTAACTCTCTAAGGAAAGGAAGGAAACTGTCCTTTAATCCAGTGATTTCCAACCTTTTTCAGAGTAAGACCTCTGGCTGTACCACCCCACTAGGCTTGCAGCACCTCAAATTCCATAGTAGCCTACAGCACAAGCACACAAATCTTAACTGGGAAAAGAGACAGCAATGACCCTCAGCTCAGCACATGGGATCATCACCATCAACAATAGAGGGAGAGGCTGGCCTACCATATCAGGGTTCCACACCATCTCCCAGCATAATTGGGTCTCTGTATGCGCCCCATTCTCCCCAACACACACCCCTCATGCCAGGGTCCTCTGCGTTTCCTCCACACCACCCGCTTCCCCCATTCTGTATCTCTGCTTGTACATTCACCTACTCAATCACCCACCTTCTGGGTTCCTGTTTCCCTCACCACCACCACTCCCCACCCTCCATTCTTTTGAGGGTACCAGGTTTGCTCCCCCACTCCCAACCACCCACTCCCCCTGCCCCTTCCAGGTCTCTTCTTCCTCCATCCCTCTGGCCCCTGCAGGTCCCCCCCTCACTCCATTTCTGGGTCTCCATCTCTTCTACCACTCTATTGCTCCCGCTCCAAACAAGCCCTCCCTGTAAGGATCTTATTTCTCTTACAGACAATATCTCCATGAAGCAAGTTGAGCACACGCCTCTAATGTCTAGGCAGGAGAAGCAAAAAGATTCTTCTGCCTCATGCACCAGGAACTGATTTAATTTATTTATTTATTGGGGGGGGGAGGAGGGCGAGTCAGACTTTTCTATTATTCCAATTTACACCAAAAATCAATAGGCTTATGCCCATCGATGCCTAGAACATCCCTGGAAATTTTGGAATTCATACGATGCAGTGTTCTGCCATCAAGTTGAAAATTAGACCTCACTATCCCCAGCCAAAAAAATACTTGGTTCTTTTTTAAATAAATAAATATTTTTTTAAAAAAAAGTACAGTATGTTTTTATTTATAAAAAACCCACCAGATGATCCAAGTTTCGGCACACAGAGTGGGAACACATGCAATAAAAATGTTCTCTCTCATTGCAGAGCTGCTCCTATAAGCAGCTCATAGAAGGAATTGCCAATGCAAATACAAGGCATTCAGTCACATCCTATGCTTTGGAAAGCTACAGCAATTTCATCAGATTTGAGAGTCTCCTGATCTAAACAAGAAACAGAATTTCACAGGGACAGCTCAGTCAGCTTGGATGAGAGAGATCAAGTAGAGAAGAATAAGTTTCCAAAGTCAAGATATAATCAAAAGTCAACATGCTGAAAGAAAACATCTATTAATACATTTTTGTATTAAGCAGAGACAAATAACGGAGCCATCTTCATTTCAAACATAAAAGCCTGTTAAAAGGAATGGTTTGCACAAAAGTTACAGCACCAATCTATATCATGTATAACTCCACCTCAATGCCCTTTTATCCAAAATATCTGGAGTTTGCTTCCACACACACGGGAAACCCAGCCTCTCTCATTTAATTCAATGTTCTCTGTGAACAATGATTCACACACTTCAGTATTTACAGTGTACCAGTGGTTTATCAATTGCCCACAAGCAGAAATCAAATTACTTTATTCAGAAAAAGTCTAGTTAAAGTTGCCCATTAATAAATTAGTTTGCAGAAAACTGGCAAAGTATTTATTTGCCAAGAGCAAGGAGCATTACAAAGCATGGAGCTCCATTTGGTAAATTAAAGGAAATCCTCCGGGTAATCAGATCATTCAATTCTGATTGTAAACCACAATATTGTAACAGATGCTCGGTATACTCTTATAGCAGTGTTTTGGAACTGAAGAATATCAGATAACCTGTTCTATGACCCTGGTGGTAGAAGATGTTACAGCTGTTCTTAATCCTGGCTTTTTAAATCTGGCCAACATAATTCATTGTGCTTTTGGATCCATAATATCTTGCAAAGCTCTGCAGTTTGCTGGTTTATAAGCCTGCCCTGCCTATTCACTGGGTGAAAAGATTTTTGCTGACTTCATGTATCATCATCAGTTGCAATCATCAGGGACTAATAATTTTCACTGCTAAGGAGTTAGGCTGAAAATACAAAGTAGAAAAAATATGTACATGCCTGAAAGAGATAGGAGACATTTTGATAGCATGAATACATTACACTGACTATTGAAGATACTTGTAAAAGTATATATTCTCCTAATGAAAACTGGGGAACTTTAAAGAACAGATATAGAGGTATATACATCTACGGCACTAAAAAAAAAGTTATAGAATACTGCACGACAGTTTGTGAACATTCATTCAGGTTCTGAAATCACTGATTCAGTCATGTTCATGCCACCTCATCATTCACCATTCACAAACATCTATGGGCATCGGTTTTTGTTTGCACAACTATTTGGGAGAGCTGTTCTCTCGTACAAATACGCATTCACACATAAATGTGCATATTTGTGCATGAATACAAATATTCATTACTCACTATTCTAGTTTGAAAAGTCTCAGTCAAACAATACCATGTGACCCAGATGACCAATCACACTTTAGAAAATGAATAATCTAAATGAACAGTTGGTTAATATCCAATAAGCTAAAAATTGTTTGTCCAAACTATTACACAAATGGATTTCTGCAAATGTCAGTTCTAACTATTTCCGTTTGCAAGCTATTCGCACACAGAAAAAGGGCTGTGTTCACAGGAAGATGGTTTTTTAAGGAAGTCAGTTAGCAGACTTGTATTAATAATGCATCTTTATGCTGTCAGCTTCTCTCCAGGAATTTTCAGAAACCATATGAGCATATGCAATGGACATGCACTGAAGACGCATTTCATTATTTCCAACAAACATATAATGAAGTTCAATTATATACATTTCAACTTTCATCTTTTGGAAGATTTGTTTTCATTTCTTAAATTTCAAGATTCCATTCTAAGCACGTAATTGAAGAAAAATAGGTTTAGTCTCAAATACAATGCTGCACGTTCTTCCTATAGCAAAACAAGTTGGTTTGTTTAAAAAAAAAGAATAAAAAAAAATAAAAGATGGAGCTGCACACCAGATGTACTTCCAGATGGGTATTGCAGGTATTGCATGAAGACCTCTCTCCTGTTCTCCATGCACACAACCAAGCTCTAACCACTAAAAACTGACACATATCTAAAGAATACTTTAAATCACAAGCAGAATTTAAGAAACCATGGAGAGATAAACTAGACATTCCTGACCGGACTCTGTAAGTCAGGGAAACTTCCAATGTTCTTCAGGTGAGACAAGGGCAGAATCCATCTTGAATTAGTAAAGACAACCAAAAGTCACTAGCTGTCTTTTGCTGATTTTGGAAGTTCCCTGGTTTTATTTAATTCAGTGGGAGCTTTGCTAGCATTAAGATTGCAGGGTCAGGTCTTCCATATATTACTTATTCTGAAGTGTCCCTTTCAGGCATAAGCAAGAATATTTTATTATTATTATTACAGGTGATCCTGTAACACAAGCTATCTGCATTATAATAGTCGGTTCATATCTTTAAACTAATTAAGAAATATAATCAAACATTAGTACAAGTTCATATACTTTAGTTTAGTTGGATTTTACAGTTAAATAAATATCCAAAACAAAGCGCTGAAAGAATTTCTCTGAGAACATTTGCTGTATTTCAACAGCCGAACTGTAACAGATTTTGTGATCATCTCTTTCCTTTCTTAAAGCATTAACCTGTAGTTTTGGATATTCAGCAAATTAAGATGGTCTGGCACAAAATAGCTTTTGTAGCCATTTGCATCTGGTTATTATCGAGAAGATCTGCAAAAAAGCCAATTAGCTGTCAGAAACAAGTGCAGCAGATTTTAAGATCTTTACTGTCAACCATTGAACCAGAGCTCGTGTTACTTTAATATTCTCTTTTTATCAGCAACATATACATTGATTTGCCATCATTGTTTCCATGCTGTGAGATGATAGAAATTAAATTACATTTTTTTAATCCATCCTTATAACGCCTTACAACTCCGTGGCGGTCTACTTTTTATACAGCCTGCAATACTTGCATCATCAATATATATTGCAAACACAGATGCTTGATACTCATAAGAAGGCTGACGTTGCTATCTTATGCTGAGACATGGTTTCCTTTTATTTAAGTATACAAAATGCATATATTCAAAATCTGACAATCGCAATTTACTGTATATAGTAAATAAAAATCTGACCCCTAGAGAAGCTCCTAAAACGATCAAGAAAGAGGTAGCTTCTTTCTTTCAAGAAGAAAACAGGTAGCAAAGTTAACAAACGTTGTATTTAGTATACAGAGAAACACATTACCTGTGAGCCAAGCATAAGGTGGGCCTAAAAGGTTCTCCCTTAGAGCAAATGTATTCGTTAATTGATCTACTGAATTAATTGCCATGCTGCCAGAGGCTGTGGATAGCCAGATAGTACTGAAACATGTCAGGGTCTGGCCCCTATTTAAGACGCACATGAAGGCACTAAATTCAATCCTAAAACCTATCAACTCAGTTTACTATTTTTGCTAAGTACAAAGCATTCCTTCTATATTTGAAAGAAAATTAAAAATTCTTAAAAGAAAAATCGAGACAAACTACATAAAAATGACCTATGTTCTTCCTTCAGATATAAGTACAGCCTCTGGGTGGGAAGGGAAGGCATTTTTAGGATGCAAGACAGAAGAGACTGATCTGGATCCATCCCCTTCTATGAGTTAAGCATCTATCACAAAAGAGATAGATACTTTCCAAATACTTACCTTTATACTCCTTATAAAAAAAAAATTTAAAAAAAACCTCTATTTGTAGGAGCTGTTCCTACCGCTATCCAATTAAGCTTTAAATCCAATGTATCCTTTCACTCCCACTCCCTTTCATCAGCATGCAGTGTAGGAGGAATATTTTTGGATTCTTACAGTGCACCTGGCACTAGCATATATGGTGACATCATTTTCCAATGCTATTGGTTTCATTCAGAGAGTCTTTTTTCCAATCGCACACATGTATATAAATAATGTCATCTGGCAGGTTCCGTGACTTTTCATTTACTGATGTAGGAGTTTTCCTTCATCAATCTGTCTATATCACCCCAGGCTGTGGGACACAGGGCACAGAAATCTGTCTTAGAACTGCCCTTGTGTAAACACTGCACTAGCTCAGGGAGTGTATATTCTCACCCATATGCACAAGTTCTTCTCTAGAATAAAGTTCAGCTCAGAGGCTCATGTCTTAACCCGTCTCTCAGTCTCCTGTATGTGACTATGTATTAGAGCAGCTAATGACACTTTGATAGTGAACACCATACTGTCACAAGATCTCTAGTGCAAGGCTGTAGATGTTAATTTAGTCTAACTCTCTGATTTCAGCTTTCCCTCACCTGGGCAGCATCCATTTAGCCCAATTCAGAAACATGACAAACAACAACTACAATTACCACACCCAGTGGTGGACTCAAGTTGCAGTGTCTAGAGCTCAGTAGTAGCCACACACCAGACAGAGCTGGTCTCCCTGTCTTCTTTTCAGATGTATTTTTAGAGTCAATATTTCTGGGATAGAAATGTCATCTTAGCTAAATAAACATACCATATTTCAAGATTTGCCTACTCATTGTCACTATAATAATATACTGTTGAAAGCAAGCTGTCCAGGCCGAGACCAGATGTTAAACCACTGCTTAGACAGATAAGTGTGTCGGCGTGTCCAGGAATCTCGTAAGTGTAGCTATACAATACTGTATAGCCCAGTGGTTTTCAAATTTTTTTTTTTTAAACTAGTGACCCCTCTCTCCCCCATAAATTAAAAATACTTTTTAATATATTTAACCCCATTATAAATGCTGGAGGCAAAGTGGGGTTTGGGGATGGAGGTTGACAGCTCACAACCCCCCATGTAATAACCTCGCAACCCCCAGTTTGAGAACCCCTGGTATAGCCAATTAATCTCAAGACACATATTGTAGGTAATGGTTAGAGATATTTCTTTAATCGGGTGGATTGGCCTAGGTCAGAGTGACAGATCTTATTAAAAAAAAAAACCTATATCACTTAACTCATCAACAGCATGGGTTCACTAAGTATTGGCCTCTGCTCACTGCTTGGTAACAAACAGCAAGAACATGGACACATCAATGAAGGCAGATATCACATGAAACACAAGTTGAGTGGTCTCACACAGACTTTATCACAACTTCCCGAGTTTTTGGGTTGCAATGAGGCATTCCACGTTCTGAGTGGTGTACCTAGTTTAGATGTCCACTAATACGCCCCCCCCACCCCACCCCCCATTTGCAACTACATAAAATTACACGTGACTAAGACCTCATTTGTTCTAGAGCTTGCACACTGAGGTGCTTACGGAACCTCATGAGCCCTTGGTCATCTAAGAGTCCTGTACGGGCTTACTCAAGCCACCTGCTGATTACAGATGTCTACAGGGGAGCTGGATAGAGCTCCTGTATATGGCCCTTGCAAAATCTAGGACCAGTCTTGACTGAAACCACTGCACATAGGTTCAAAATCTTTACACGGCAAATCACTCCCTTCTGCTCTGAGCTCTCACCAAGCTACAGTATATCATGCAAGTTAAAATGGTGACTATCTGCTAACCAACAACCGCATATGATTCCAGGGGAAGAAGAAAGAGGGGAGGGGGGGCAGAGAACAACCCCAAAACCACACAAGAAAGTAGTTCTGAGAACATCCTCATTTAAGACCTGGACAGGAAGAAATGTAAACAAAAGGATCATATGGGTAGCACAGCAGATCTGTGATCTTTCAACAAGGCTTTTTGCTGTAGTCAACGAGGTGAAAGTGCTCCAAAAATAAATCTATTTATTAATCTGGGAAGCTATGTAATGTGCCCGAAAATAGCCCTCCTGCTGAGGAAACTGCAGTAGGTCGTGCTCACAAGAAATGAAGGGGCTGGGGAGACACTTATTTCACATTTTTAATCAAAGTTCTTTGCTAATCACTGCGCTGTTCCCTCTCGCACATCATTAATTTAAAAAAAGAAAATATTCAAGCTAGTTGTGGTGAAAGTAATATTTGCTCCTCATGTGGGCTGCAAACTGGAGACAGAGTAGGCTTGGTGTGACCTGCCTGGCAAACTTTTTTTTTATGCCGGGCACATGCAAAATATGACTTATGAATTTATCAACATGGAGCATTACTGTATGATGCAGTGGCTAGTAACACATCCAATAACAAGGTGACAAAATTTCTCTTCAATGGGATGAAAGTTTTTGAAAGGTTTGCAGCATGCCACATGGAACTGGGTATGGCACTAACTTTCTCAGAGGTGGCAAATCTCTTCCAAATCTGTGAACTGCTGCTCTTCAAGTCAGACTTTCTGCCCCTTCCAATGATTAAATTCTCTGACATACCAGTTAGGAGGGAATACTTCTTTCAGACACTAGCTAAAAAAAAAAGCAAGATTCAGGAACAAACTGCTGAATGTCTGGTTTTTAGATGTTGATCATAGGGATAGACTCTGCAAAGTGTTTGACGAAGTGCTGTGCAGTAACCATGGTGCCCACAATGCCACATCAATATATGGCTCAGTAACCCCTTGTGTACCTAAGGGTCAGCCATTCATAAAGGTACCTGCTATTTTCTGCATAGGGACCTGTAGTCAACGGATATCTTTCTTCTGACTTCAGAGGGCTCTGGATTACCCTATGTTGACAGAGCCATGCTTGGGTATCTATTTGGTGTCAATCCAGAAGTCATGAGTGGTTAATCTCCAAGAAAATCAAATATAAACAGCTGTTAGGTCTTCTTTCTCTCTCTCCCCCCCTCTTTCCCTCCCCCGCTCCCCCTTTTTAATAAAATAAAAAGAACATGGTGTAAAATCCAGCTGGAGACACTGAGTGACAGGAACAAGTCTTGTGGTATTTTTTCATTTTCAGCACAATATCTGGGAACTCAAAGGTTATAATGAAAAAATATTGTTTCTGAGGAGTATTTTTACATGGACACAACAATGCCAGATCAGATCACAAAAGCAAGATTCCTTCTTGGCATGTGTGCCACGCAATATAACCATTATGCAGCAAGAGCAACTTGCCTTCCCTACACCTAACTGGATTTATTCATAACAGACTGGGCAAAAAGTGTTAAATAATCCCTTGCACCATCAAATTTACCTCTAGAGTATAACTATCCTGTGAGCAATTCTGAAGTCTACACACAGGAGGAGATGACACCCCACATACACAAGTGATTCATCTGACAGAGCTTCCATGTACTATAGTATAATCCATTTTACATATGCTGCAATCCACGTTCAGAAGAAAAACAGCCCTGGAGGGATGTCACGCTTTGAATGATCAGAACCCACCAGTTATTTTCATGGATGCAACCCTGGTGAGTTACTAAAATCACCCAAAGTCAACTTTAATGACAGAATCCACTGCACGCTTATTTCAATGAAAGCCAATTCAGCACCTCTCACTCTAAAGCTATTTCAGATGGAGTGACTCAAGTGGTCCACCAGAAGCCAAAGCATTTCAGACTGCCAAAATTAGAGTATATGAGGAAGAGAGGAGGGGAAAAAGGAATTAGGAACTGGGGAACAAGGGGAAATGACAATTACATTTACAATCATCTATATATCCACAGATTGTGTAGCCAGCAGAACCAAGCTGCTTGATTTAGATTTATTGCACCTACCAATTTCCAGGAGCTTATAAAAGTATATAGAAATAAAAAGTCTCCCTAGACCTAAAACCAAACAGTCACTGCATTACCGCAGCTGCTTCCTGCAGGATACAAACACACCAAAAGAATCCCTCAGGAAATCTCCTCAATTGATCTTTTGCTTTTATAGTATGGGATTGTCAGATGCACTCCCTTTTTTCTTTACTGGACCCTCATTTCCAGTTGCCTACACGGGAAAATAGCTATAGCTAAATTACACAAGAATAGCTATGCCAGAATAACTTTCTCCCCGGCCCTCCCCACATACACAGACATACTATTCTGAATAAGAGCAACTTTAATCCAGATTAACTAGTTTGCTTACCCTTCAGCGTATTCTGGAATATCTATGGCGGTCCATTTCCCCTACGCAGACAAGGGGCCCCCGAGCAGAGTACCAGTACAAAGCTTATGCACCCATAACGTGTAACTAAGTTTTGAGGGTGTAACTGGGAGTTGAGTGATGCAAAGGAGTGTGTTTCACCCTATGTAAACCAGGGTTTGATTTGTATTTTTAAAGTATTTCCAAACACAAGAATTACGGGAAGAGGGATGGTATGAGGATTAAGTAGCTGCATCTCAAGTGTGAGCAAAGATTCTCTCTCTGCTTGAGATTTGCCTCCTGGTGGAATGTTCGGTAAAGACAAGTAACAACTATTCCTCATCATCCAATTAGCATTCTAGATTTCCTACATGTTCTGGGAGCAGCAAGATATAACAATCTTAGCAAAAATAATCAGAAGACTGGGGAATTCAGGATACCAAATGGCTGGAGCACAGATAATGTTTCTTTTACTTATGAAAGCCAGGTGACAGAGTACACTTAGCATACAATACACAGATTTATCAAGGCAACTTTCTTTCCCTCAGACTTAACACAGACACCAATTTACGACTCAAGACACTTAACTCTTCCTTAGGCTGGACTTCACGTGGCAGCTTCACTGAACATCTCTAGTAACACTTCTTTTTCAACTCCAGAAGAGTTCATCTACTAGCAACTGCCCACATGACTGGGTTATGCACTGCATTCCGTGTCACAAAGAGATTTCATCTCTGCTACACGTATTCAAAGAAAACCTTCCAAATGCAGCTAGCTTCTCTTGTCACCTGAATCCCTTTGCATCATTAGAAAGTGTGCCTCCCTCCATTACATAATCGTTTCTACAGTATTTCAAAAGACAAAAACCTGCAGAATCGACATCAGTGATTTTCAGGCTTTGGCTTTTTTAGGCCAAAATTTATTATTTGTATTACAGGTTGAAGCTCTATAATCCGGCACTCCCTGGTCCTGCAATATCCATGGTCCAGGATAGGTGCAGACTCCGTGGGTGCTCCTAGGCTGGAGCACTCATAGGGAAAAAATAGTGGATGCAGCCTCCCAGCCCTCCTCACCAGCAGCCTCACACTTACCAATGCCTCCTCCTCCCTCCCAGAGCTTCTGGAGTGCCGAGAACAGCTGATTTGCTCCCAGAGGACCTGGGGCCAGCGGCTGGGACCCCGGGCAAAGGGCCGGTGGCTGGGACCTTGGGCTGGCATCGGAGACCCCAGGCGGGGATCTGGCAGCCGGAACCCCACACAAGGGGCCACGCTCGGTGCAAAGGCTGGGGGTGCTGCAGCACCCCTATTTCCCACGCCTATGGAGACCTACCTGCTGGCACTCTGCATCGACCTGCTTGTAGAACACTCAAGCAGAGCTGGCAATGTGATGGCAGTAAATGTCATGTTAGTTGGGTGGGCTTACTGAGGAGATCAGCTAAATGGGGAAAAAAAGGAATGGGAGGGGAACATGTCAGAGGAGGAGAGGCAGGTATGGGGTGAAGCTGAGGGGGTACATTATTTTTTGCAAGTCTTTTGCAGTTACGCTAGCGAGTGAGCGTGTGTATGTGTGTGTACACGCGTGCACGTATCCCAAAAGAAACAAGTGGCAGAACAAGGAAGGTCTGGCAATTAGACAGGTTCAGCTAAATCTATGTACATTAGACTGAATGTTCTAAAGTAGCAGATACAGTCCCAGCCTGAAAGATCTTAAGGATCAGGATTTAATCTTTAACTCCTAGGTAGTTCAGGACAACAGCTATGAGAGTTCAAGATAGTCAGCACCATACAGGACTAATCAACTGCACCACTAACAGCAGGTCAGAGGGTGGCAGAATACAGATCTGAGCTGCACAGATGCTCCTAACACTATTTGCCTAATCATTTTATGGCACTGATAACTGCTGTATGTGGAAAACTATTTCAGTGAAACATCCACATTTTACTATTTACGGCATTATGGTATCAGAGATGCTGCAAGATTTCCCACGCTTGAAGTACAAAAAGGAAGAGTATTTTCAGAAGTGCACCCAGGAGTTGGGAACCTAAGTCTTTGAAAATCTTCCTCCAAAATAAGGAGGCAGCTTTTTAAATGGTGACCATGGTGCATTTTCTGTATTTGCCATATAGTGGTCTTTTTTTTTTTTTTTAAATAAAGATCACATTTGATAGTGTGATGCATCATTAACTAAAGGAGGAGTGAGCTGCCCCCTTCATCTCAATGTCTGTTAAAATTGTGGTCACTAGGCTTTAAAGTTAACTAATTTTCCTGCTTATTAAATTCAGTAGTGTGAAGAGGTGCCCATCCCACACCTGAAGGGGTTAAGGTGGTTAGGTGGGCTAGTTAACCACCTTCAGATGCAGCCTAGGAGAGCCAGGGAGCAAGGAAGTCTAATCAGAGATGAAGCTCAGCTGGATAGGAACAGGAGGGGCCTGTATAAAGCCCAGTAGCTGAGAGTAGAAGGGAGCTGCAGAGAGAGAGAGAGGCTACAGTCCCTCTCTGGGTGAGAGAAGGCCAGGCAGGAAGCAGCCCAGGGATATAATCAGTAAGTTTTAGGACTGTACAGACCATGGCTGTTTGTTGTAAAGGTCCCTGGGCTGGAACCCAATGTAGAGGATGGGTCTGGGTTCCCTCTACCTGCCCCTGGGGAAGTGGCACCGTTAAGGGACAGTGAAAGGGAAGACTGCCTGGGGCACTGGGTTCTGAGGGCGCTCGATGCACACAAACCTTCTGGAAGGGGAGAACTACAGTGTCTTGGCTGGAGGACCATGCCAGGAAGCAGCAGCAGTGGAGTCCCGAGAGAGAGAGAGAGAGACTGACTGAGTAACCGCAGGATTGGGGGGTAAGACAGGCAGAGCTAATCCCCAGATGTGGTCAGGAGGAAGTGCTCCAGCAGTGAGCAGAGCACCCTGGGACAAGTGGAAACAACCAGCTAATAAGCACATCCAACATGGGTTTAGATGAGAGAAGTTACAGACTGAAGAGACCCGCTTGGGTTACCTAACGTATCGCCCTGCCATAGCAGGGTTGTTCAGTGATTTATTCTGTCTACAGATGTCACAAGCAATTGGGTTTCCACCACCTCCTTCAAGCAACCATTCTAGTGGCTAACAGAGCTCACCATTAGAAAGGATTTCCTCATTCTCTTTTCAGTCTTATTTCTCCTTTCTTTGATTTTCGCCCATTAATCCTAGCTGTCCGTGTAGGTGCTTACACTGCAGCCCTCACTGTGGTATCCAGTTCATATCCCAGGGCTACACCAGGAGGAAAGGGAGCAGCAGTGACCAGCCAAGTGCGCACAAGAAGAATTCCACCACTTTTTGATTCCACTTTGACCTCTGACTGCTTTAGAGCCAAAGAAAACAGTTTCACTGACAGCTGCTGCCCTGAGAATTAGGGCTTCTATGGTAACTATGAAATACTGAAGAAGCTCCACTGGGGAATGAGCACAAAATAACTACTGAGAGAGCCCTGGGAACCACACTTAGGCTTCCCCTCCTCCACGAAGACTACAGCACTCCTGATTTCTTAGCACAGAGATGAAACTCATTTCACCTTTCTATGCTTCATTTTCATTTTGCATTTATATCAACTGGGAAGATGGCTGCAGATTTGCTGGCAACTTTAACGTATTATTTAATGCTCACTGAATTGTGCACTTCACCTTTCTTCTAGATAGTAACTGGAGTTAGCACATGTATGGACTGAGGTGCTGTACTGGCAGCTCACGAACGGTTGCTGCCTTCAACTATTGCACAGCAACCTAATCTCCAGTCACAGTACACCAGCCAGAGTCCTGGATAAGAATAAACACAGAGCACTCTAACAGTCTGCTGCTACCGGGTTGACAATCCCAGTGGCAACTCTGGTGATGACGCAAGCTGATTTTGAGCTGGTAAAACAAGTTTTTTTTAAAAATCTAAACAAAAAACTATTTACATGCAAGTTCCCCATTAAGCGATCCTTGCTCACTTCAAATCTGGTCTGTATTTTCAAGGAAAAAAGTCAACACTTTCAGTACAAGCTGTTTGTAAAGCAGCTCTATATCATCCTTCCCTGCTCAACATTTCTTAGGCATGGGATCATCCAAAATCTGATGAGTGCCCTGAAAAAAGGAATAACCATCTACTCATACAATACTCAATTAACACACACAGAGATTACCACCAATAACTCCACAGAAAGATGTTTAACTTTCTCTTCTTTATATTTAAGAAATAAATGTTTCCTAAGATATTAATGAACCAAAACATTAAAAAGCAATGAAGTTCATTTAATCCTCCATGTTTACTACATTGAACTGCCAAACAATTTACTCAACACTTTATCGAACACCTGAGATGATGCGGATCGTTACCTCCGAAGAGCACCAGGGACATTAGCAGTAGGATTTATGGACAAGGTGGAAGAAAGTTACAATACAGGAGCTGCAGAAGCACAGCTGAGCAGTGTCCCTGGATTTTATACACAGCCATACATTTTTGGGAAGACATGACAGGAGCGGGACAGCAGGAAGGAGAGAGAAGATAAAACACAGCAAAATATTGTTAGGACTAAGGAGAATTTACACAATGAAGCACATGTCAATGAAAAAATACTGCCAATCCTCTTAGCCTGTAAATTTTGTATTCCAATTTCTGTTTTGGCACACTGTTTCAGGCAGCTGTGTTATAAAAAGACCTCACACAGAATCCATAGATGATTCCAAGGCCAGAAGGGACCATTGTGATAATCTAGTCTGACCTCCTGTATAGCACAAGACAGAGAACTTCCCCCCAAATAATTTGGGGAGCATAACCCTTTAGAAAAACATTCAAGCTTGATTTAAAAAATTGTCTGTGACAGAGAATCCACCACGACCCTTGGTAAATTGCTCCAATGGTTAATTCCTTTCACTTTACAAATCTACACCTTATTTCCAGCACTGGATCATATACCTTTCTCTGCTAGACTGAAGAGCTCATTATTAAATATTTGTTCCGTATGTAGATACTTATAGATTGTAATCAAATCACCCCTTAACCTTCTCTTTGTTAAACTACATAGATTGAGCTCTTTGAGTCTATCATTACAAGGCTTTTCTTCTCATCCTTTAATCATTCTTGTGGCTCTTCTCTGAACTCTCTCCAATTTACCAACATCCTTCCTGAATTGTGGGCACCAGAACTGGACACAATATTCCAGCAGCAGTCACACCTGTGTCAAATACAGAGGTAAAACAACCTCTACTCCTACTTGAGATTCCCCTGTTTATGTATTCCAGGAGCATGTTAGCCCTTTTGGCCATATAATCACACTGGGAGTTCATGTTCTGCTGATTATCCACCATGACCCTTGAATCTTTTTCAGAGACACTGCTTCCCAGGCGAGAGTCCAGCCTGCAAGTATGACCTGCATTCTTTGTTCCAAGATGTATACATTTATATGTATGCATATTAAAATGCATAGCGTTTGCGTGCACGCAGTTTACTAAACAATCCAGATCACTCTGTATCAGTGACCTTTCCTCTTCATTATTTATGACTCCCCCAATTTTTGTGTCATCTGCAAACTTACCAGTGATCAGTTTATGTTTTCTCCCAGGTAATTCATAAAAAAGTGTTAAATACCATAGGGCCAAGAACCAGTCCCTGCGGGACACCACTGAAAACACACTCACTTGATAAAATGTAATTGTAAACGGAGAATGGCTGAGACCTATCAACCAGTTTTTAATCCATTTAATGTGTGCCATGTTAATTTTAGATCGGTCCAGTATTTTAAATCAAAATCCCACAGTCTGCTTGAAGTTTCAGTGAAGGAATTATCTTGATTTTAGGGCACTACACTTATTTGATCAAATAGCCCAGATTTAGTACTGGGGGACAAAATTCATCTCTAACACATCTGGATTGATTTCAGTGAAGTTGCATTCACTTTAAGTGTTTATTGCAAGATTAAGTGGCAAAAGAGTGGGGGGGTTGGGTGGTGGGGCAGAAGACCCTAGATCAGTTGTCCCCAACCTTTTCGTCTGGCAGGCGCCAGACGAAGGACCATGGCGGCGGTGGAGCATCTGCCGAAATGCCACCGAATTTCTGCAGCATTTCAGCGGCGACGCCTCTTGATGATGTCACTTGTCGGCAGCAAGCGGCGTCATCGAGAGGTGTTGCCACCGAAATGCCACAGAAATTCGGTGGCATTTCGGTGGATGCTCGACCGCCGGCCAGGACTCGGGCAAATTTAGATGCCCCCGTGGGCGCCATGGTGCTCTCAGGCACCGCATTGGGGACCTCTGCCCTAGATTGTAATATTAAATCTTGGATGACAACCCAAGCTGACAAGATCTTCTATATAGAGCTTTACAGCTATCTATCTTAAACGCATTTCACAAGTGTGGGTAAATATAATTGTCTCCCATTTTATAGTGGGGATATAGAGAGAGAACAAGGTGAAAACAGCTTGTCCAGAGTCTCACAGAGCCAGTGGTAGAGATGGAACAGATCCCAGGTCCTCATTTCTGTGTTCCAGATACTGGACCATGCTTCCATCCCCCCAAAAAAATTCATGCGTGGAACCTGAACTGATCTATGTCCAACTATGACATATGTTACCTACATTCTTGTTTTAAAGCTCTCTCAACTATGAAAAATTCTGATCTAGTTCCGAATTATCCGACTCAGGCACATCTTTACATCAGTTACCCCAAAAAAAAAGCTAGACAGTTAAACTGTCTAAGCAGCATGTACAGTAATGTAGAATAAGTTTCAGGATGAGGCCTTGCTTGGCTTTGCCTTATGCTGGTGTAAATCGGGGACATGGGATTGCTATGTGGATCGTTAACTCCACTGAAAGCAACGGCATTCCACCAGTGCAAGTGAAAGAAGACCCAACCTCTTGTGCCTGCCAGGAAAAATGGAAAAACAAAGGCTTCTTAAAAAGACCAACAAATCTAAGTGGAAGCTTTTAGAGATTTTTCCTGAATGCTTTATATCGCTCTCCCAAAAAAAAATAAAAAAAAAATTTCAGGCTGTCCACAAGACACATGGTGTATGAACTCTCAAACATTCAAATCCAAATATTTGAAAAGATCTAAGCATATAACACAGTTTATCCTGGAGGCATAAAACAAAATTGGGTAACATTCTACTTGCTTGGGCCAACACAATCAGGGGAAAAATGAAGTTTTGATTGGATGACACCCATGCTGGTTCCATGCTACATGGACTGTAGCACTAAAATGCCCTGAGCAAGAACACTGTCATACTGCACATTTCAGAGAAATGCTTGGTTTCACCCCTAAGTGCACACACATTTTAGGAGGGAAAAAAAAAAAGAAAAGAAAGATGCTATGAACTTACATAGCATCATTTGATGCTCATCAATGTGAGGAAACAGCAACGGTGATTAATGCCAGTGTAAGTATGTGCAGATATGGTGTGCACTCCATGCTCCCAGAGCCACACTGACTAACCCCCTGCACTGCCAAAGCAGGTGGTAGATTTGGGAGGTACATAAAGGCTTCCGGCTAGTTTTAATTTTTTAAACTTAACCAAGGCATTGACATTAACCAAGTAGTCTATGTGCTACAGGATTCACATTTCTCAGGTACTGCTACTGCTGTGAACCTTCCGAGTATCTCCTAACCTCCACCTACTATAATTTGCTTTGTGGTCCTTTTCCCTTAATTCTTATCCCCTGGAAATGGAACATGGCTGCCACTTCTTCCCCAATTAATTGTCATGTTACAGGAGAGCTGGGGAACAAATAATTTAAAGAGCAGCAGGAAGATAGGAAACTTGAAACAAGGAGAAAACAACATTAGGGTGGGACCCTGCTGGAAGCCAGCGCAAAAGCTATTAACACCACACAGGGAAAACCACATTTAGACAGCCCACAAGGATACACATCTGGAGGATATTGACAGAATGACCCTGGTAAGAAGCAGAGAGAAGAACAGCTCTGATACACTGCAGGAGATGTCCCAGACCAAACAAGGGCTCTGTTTTCATTCATACTGCGCAACTGACAATATTTCTCAGTCCCTTTCAATAATAATATTTCACAGTTCTAGAGAAACTGCCTTCCTAGGACCTCAGGACTCATAAAACATTGACAAGTATTAGCCTCAGCACTCCTGCTAAGTAGTATTATCTCAATTTTACAGATGAGTAAACTGAGGCATGGGTTGGTAAGTGATCTACCCAAGGTCTCACAGAATTTATCTAGATTAGGAGAGAGGTCAAGTTTAGGCAGGGTGTAGCTAAAATGCTAACTAATCACAGTCTAACATCAGCCTCTTACTATTTACACAAAACACCAAAAGTCAGCCAGCCTGTCTCACAGCCAGGAATAGAACCTAGGTTTTCTTCTGACTCACAGTCCTGCACCTTAATCACACACAAATCTTTCAGGCTTTTTGCAAAATTAATTAATTCTTTTCAGGAAGAAAGTCTTGTAAAATGCTACAGAAAAGGGAAGTTCAAATGTAGAACTAGTCGCCTCTGAAACTCATTCGTTGGGAATTTCAGAAATGCTCTACACAGATGTTGCACATCAGTTTATGCGCTTGTTAAAACAACATTTTATTGGGCTGTCTCACATCTGAAGGATTAGATTTGTGGGGAGTTAAATGCAAAACTCCCATTAATGCGGATCATAATTCCCTCTGCACACTGATGAGAATATGAAATCCCATGGTCTTTAAATGGCCACAAGTTGATTCAACATGGCCAGTCAGGGTGGGGTCACTAAGCCCTGTACTATCTTGTCTTTTTCTCTTCGTACTCCTCCCATTGCTTTTCTACAGGATTTTGCCATTTGTAGTTTTCATAAGCATTCTTTTCCCTGCAGGCACCCACTGTCCTCGATAGTCTGTTGATTTTCTTAAATTCTGAACACATAAGTTCCCATTTCAGCAGCACCATGGTTATTATTTCTTTAGACATTTTCAAAGCATTTTCTATTTCTTTATTGCCCATCCTACCTTGGCATTTGATGCACAGCATTCATCTCTTCAGTGCACGTCTGAAGAGTTCAGCCTCCTATTTAGGAGCTCTGAAAAGCCAGCTCTTTGACCAGTAGGACATCACGAGTGGTTCCTTCTTCCCCTTTCACAGCAATCTTTTAGAACCATCAAATACAATTCACAGGAGTTCTGCTGAAGTTTTTATTGCCATCCCCTTTCAATCTAAACACAGGACCAAGATACATACTCACTCAGTAGGCTGGAGGGAGTAGAAACTATCTATCGCAGCTGGTATTGCTGTATCTGCCTTCTTTTCACCTTACCAACTTGTCGCTCATTCTGCATACTGGATAGAGTACTAGATAGGGACTCAGAAGACAGAGGGTTTATTCCTAGCTCACCTACTACTTTGCTGGATGACTGTGACTAAACCATTTAACCTCCCTGTTCTTCCATTTTGCCATCTGTAAAATGGGGCTAATGGTACCTATACCCTCCGTAAAGTGTTTTGAGCTCTATGAATGAAAAATCGCTATGTTAGAATCTTACTTTCCTACATAAACACCCGTTTTCACCCAGTTTCTGCAAAAGCTACATCACATATATAGTTTAACTACTGCTAGGAAAGTATCATCTGTGTATTGAAATTCACTAGAGCCAAATCTCTTTCCAATTATCTAATATTGGCCTTATTTTGTTACATGACAATAATGGGAGATGAGAGCATGAAGGCTACTTTAATCCAATTTAGCAAAATTCTGCTCATCTGCTTGATTGGGGAAGAGCAATGTTTCTGATGATCAAATAAAGCATCATTAGTTCTTCACAAGGACAGATCTTCAATATTGAAGAAACATTCCCATCCCCAAAATTTCTTATTTCTACATAGTGAGAGGACTCAGTTCCATGAGATTAAAAACCCACAGTTCATATAATCACCACACTATGAATTAAAGTGTGCTTTTAAAAATATTATTCTAATAGTACATTCATATATGTTTTGAGAATCTTTTTTTCCCCACAGAAACAAAAATCTTTCTTCAGGTCTCCAAATTGAAACCAGCTGTATATCCACTCCCGCAGGTCAAACCTCAACTCCTGGCTATGTCTTGTTACTGGAATGAAAGAGAAATGTGGCTGGCATAACAAGTATAGCACATTAAAGAATGCTCTCAGTCAAGTGAGCATACATCCTGCTTAGAAGTACAGTTGCAAAATACAGCACACTTCCACAAATACGTCTGCCTCATTGCAAATTCTGATCATCTACTTACATGGATATCTACAACGAAGTGTCTACCACCATTTTTAGCATCTCTAGCCCATCATGTGTCTACCTGACAAACCTACAGCTAGCCTTTTTGATCAAATTAATACTAGCTGCTGAAATATGTAATCTGAAATCAGTGGATTCTGATTTGGTTCACTCCGAGTGTTCATTCTTTGCTGCTATACGGCCACCAGAGCAGTGGTCTTGCCATCTGGCACACTAGTGAAGGCAAGCTTGTGTAATAGGATCTGCTGGCAGTCTGTGAGGCACACAGCCAAATGGGTTTTGACTGTACAATTCTGTCACCATTTTCCATCACAAGCACCATGGGCTGTTGGAGTATTTTTCCCCATGATGCAGCAAGTTCTCTCTAATTAAGGCATTCAAGCTACTCCCTCAGCTACATTAGCACGAACACACTTTCAGAAGTGTAGAAACTGGAATGACTTTGGAGGGGAAATGAGGGGTTCCCCATAGACACCCAGCTACCTGAAGATAATTCTATGGTATGGTGCTCGGCTCTAACTGATGATGCTGTGTCAATGTCAGACACAAAATAGCCTCAGACCAGTCACTATGGCAGTTTAATTCCCTAGGACCAGTTGTCTATGGTAAAGAGAAATTTGGCTGCTCAGTAATGGAAGCATTACAAATATTTAAAGGTATTAATTATGCTAATTATGTAGTAATTGGGTCCATACAAGCAGTTCTTTGGACTACACATTTTACTGACTTCATTTTTTAGTTTAAAATTTCATCCAGAGTTTTATTGGATAAAAATACTCAAAAAAGTGCCTAAAATGCTTAGAAGCTTGAGTCACGTTGACGTCCATTGTCTCCTAAGTCAATCAGGTGATTTGGAAAATTTTACCCGTTGTCTTTACCAATTAAAATAACTTGTTTATCTAGCCAGGTACCTCCAGAAAGAATGTCATTCTTTCCAGTGCAAATGGGATATTCTTGGTCAGGTTCATTTACTGACAACCACTTATGACAATGGGATATTTCATCACCCATGCTGGGTGGTGCAGAAGTAAAAGCAAGGAAAGGAACTGGCCAATTGTGGCCAATAAGTAATTGAAAGAGAGAAAAGAGAGCCACTTTGGAAGCATTTTCTACTCCCCTCACACCATAGGAGTCCATCTGCATGATCAGTGAATAGCTGGAATTTTAAGAGTCCTAGGAGCAAGGATGGATGAGGTGGAAACAGAGTCATGGAGCAGTTACTCTACATCACGTCATCCCACAGAAAACTAGCCTCCCACATTCAGTGGGACTATCCCTGAGATAAAGATGAATGTCCTCCTCCCTTCCTCAGGTGATGGTGTAAACAGGTATAAATCTGGTTCCCTCCCTATGGCAGCACATAACACATGGAGGGATAGGGATGATATAACACTGGATAGGGATGTCCTGAGTTCTAGGAGGTTGTTTAATGGATTCGGGGCCCATCTATTCTGGTAGCAGGTCCATGTCCCCATGCCACATTCCCCTTGGTGTAACACAAACTACTTCCTGATGGAGATGACATTTCAGGATTTCTATGAGATTTATTTGAGTTTCTCAGAACAGTTTTTCCCCATCTGGAGAGTTTTTCCTTACAGAAGGGGATGGATTTAGGGCAGGCTTACCTGGCTGTATAGTTTGGAGGAGTTTTTTTTGTTTGTTTGTTTGTTTTTTGTTTTTTTTAAATATTCTGTAAATTCAGACCAAAGCATACTGGTATTGTGGGAAAACCAAATAATTTCATTTCACCAGCTCATCCAAGCTTATGTTAAGTGAGCCCTCCATTAACCTCAGAAAATGCATAAGGCAGACAAAATACCCAAAACATTTATTTAAAATGTATTCACTTGGTCTGGTCATAGATTTGATAATACATTTGCTAGCGGTATGGTAAGTGGGAAAATAAGATTAAGCTGCTCAGCAAAAACAGGTACACTAATTTTTAATGGATCTTTTAAAAACTCCAACTTCTCTTAGAGAAATGCACTTCAAAGCATCTTTCCATTAACTACATTTTCACATGGATGCCTCCTAAGACAAGAAACAGTCTCAAAGCTTAGGCAGATGTACAGACCTGGCCCTGTCTCCATGAGTAGAGGTGTAGACCTTGTAACTGCACTGCACTCCTTGCTAGGTAATTATGTGCAACAGCTTGAAAGTGTCACTTCACAGGATCTGCATTTCTATCGTCAACTGATGCAGTGCCGGAGAAACTGAGAATTTTTGCTTTTTAGTTCCCGATATAACTAGGCAAAGAAGATCTCATCCTTCCAGCCTAGGCAGTCTGACAGGTAAGTCCCATTTAGCATTACCACTACTTGCAACTGTATCACAAGTCATGCAATATTTGGTGTTTTTCTTAAAGCACCAGCCTCTGGAGAGAAGTGATTACATGAAACTCAACTTTCATTTTAAAAAAAATAAATAAATAAAAAAGGTTTGTAGTCCGTGTGATGAGGGAAAAAAGTTTGAAAACAAACTAAAGGCTCAACAACCTGAAGGCAAATCAGAAGATTCCAAATGTTTAAACACTCATGATTTTTAAATCAAATTTTTATAGCATGTAAGTTTCTGCTAGAGTTTATGTTCAGGGAGAAGTATTCATACTGGAGAAAGCAAACAAGTCATTTACAAGAAATAAACAAAATGGATTACAAGAATTACTGAAAGCCCCTAAAAGTATGAAATGCAAAGTTTTATTGCACTCTAACCCCTGACTAAGGGTTCGACTGAGTCAGGACTCTATTTAAAAATGCAAACACTGAAAAAGAAGCTTCACTATGCACTGCAAGAGCAGCACAACAACAACATACAATATGCACTTTCTACGCTTCACCCTGAAAAGGTGCCAAGTACTCACTGTCAATGGACGTGACAAGTGCTCAGCACCTCATAAAAGAGGAGACATTTCTTCTGCGCTTTTGCAGAAGGACGTGGCAGGGAATTCCATATCATGGTCATTGTTTAACTCACACATATGGCCACAAAGCGTGTCTAGACAGCAAGATAAAAACAGAAGAATGCATAATCTGATACAAAATACCTAACTATAATTTTGCAGATTAAAAACAGATTACCAGAGTAACTGAGATTAGCATTGTGTGAGAAACAAACAAACAAAAATAAAATGCTGTTTTGGTTTCAAATTTCTTAGCAAACATAGGCAGGAGCAATTAATATTATACCCAGGATAGGGACTTTGCGTCTAAAAAACACTTATCCATATACAGTAGTTTCATTTATAACTGATTATATGGCTAATACTCTATTTAGGATCAAATTATAGTCCCACTGAAGCATGAGGCCCTGTATAAGAAAACCAAATAAAATTCAGTACTAGTTACAGATGCAATTTTTTCTTTCTTCTGTTTCAGCACTATGCCCAACATATATTGTGGGTTTTTTTCTGAAATTCAGGTAATAAAAGGAGAACCGCATATGACACATGAGAAGGGACTGCAACATTTTGAGGCACGTAGCATTACTCTCAAACTGACCACCAAACTGGTTTTTCGATTGAGCCATGGCCAAGATGCCAGTATATTACATGCCCCTCATGTCAGTGGGCAGGACGTCATAAGCCATGAAACGTTGCATCTCGGCTGCAAAATGATGCAGAGATCACTGACCAAGTATATGGTAGTAGCAGGACTATTTTATGGATTGCAACACTCATAAGTAAGATATTAGGGGGAAAAAAGCTGTTTATACAGCTTTATCACAGTGCGTGGCAATTTACCGACGTGCTAGAAGATCCCTGTCCCAATGTTACAAAATTAAAGAGACTATTATGGTTACAGATGAAAACACTACATACGGATGAGTACAATCTTGTCAAGACTTTATGGACTAAAAGCCCCGCTCCCCCTCCCCCAAGAGCCACATATCTGTACGATGTCCTGAAGTACAATATTTTGCATTCTGATCTTTGAGCCGAGAGAGGTGTGAAATTCCATGCAGACAGGCATCTCCCTCTTAGCTATGTATCTGAAGTGGCTTGTATTCCAGCAAGCATATTATATATATTATGAGTCTGAAGCATGCTTCCAATACTCTAAATTCAGACCTAGTATGCAAATACTTTGCACTTTGCCTAAAGGTTCACACTTGTGGTTAAACCTCACTGTGTTTTCCTTATCTCCGAGCATGGGTGCATTAGACACACACAGACCCAATGTACATTTTTGGAAGACTGCAGCATCTCTGGGGAAGAGAAGTTTTGTGCTGAAGTTGCTATGAGCCTTTCACACTCTGGTTATTCCACTTTTTGGTGTTATGAATCTCTGGCTAAGAATCATGCCCTAAAAGTTCCAGGACTGGCCCCTAACTGCTTGACCAACAAAGGCAGTTTGAGGACTGCAGCACTCAAAGCGGGTGGGATGTTTCAGAGATTGAGATGGTCAAAAGCAGAACAGACCCCTCAAGGTTATTTCCCAAGGGTCTCAGAATGC
Organism: Mauremys reevesii; assembly: GCF_016161935.1. Lineage (NCBI taxonomy): Eukaryota > Metazoa > Chordata > Testudines > Geoemydidae > Mauremys > Mauremys reevesii. Next base: position 16,125,592 of record NC_052640.1, on the reverse strand, counting down.
AAACAACAAAATATTGTCAAACAAAAAAAAATAACCCCCCCGACAAATCCCAGTCTGGGTTAATTCTTCAGCCCCATAGCAACAGGGTGCGGAGTCCTCCTTGCTCTAACATTGCCCTGTATCCCAGGAACACAACTGGCCATCAGTCCCCAACCCTTGCTTCATTATCCTCCCCAAGCATTTGAGGGAAGGAAGAAGCAGAGCTGAAGTTAGGCCCCCCCATTTGCCAGTAACAAAACAGCACCTCAGTTAGGGTTGCCAATTCTCCAGGATTATCCTGGAGTCTCTAGGAATTAAAGATTAACCCTAAATTAAAGATTGTGTCATGTGGTGAAACCTCTAGGAATATGCCAACAAAAACTGGCAGTCCTAATCTCAGCACCATGTGTCACTGCCAGGGCCAGGCGATTGGCAGCCTGTGTGCAATGGTCAATTGCCAAGTTGCAGTCAGGAGACCAGTAGCAAAGTCAGGGCTGAGCCGAGTCAGGATATCAGGGGGTCATGGTCAGGCACTAGGTCACAGACAGCAGGCAAATAGCAAAAAGTCAGAGACAAATCAGGGTCAGAAGTTGGAGACTAGGGTCCACGGCAAAGCCAGGTCTGGAGCAGAGGCAAGCACAGTTTACATCATTGCTCAGATAACTCCCCTTTGGGGCTTCCTAGTTTATATACCAGCATGAGACAACCAGTCAGTCAGCTCTGAGGGGTCACCAATCAGGGCCTGCTGAGTGGTACTTCCTGCACAGTCTAGCTGCACAGGGTCCTCCAGGTGAAACCCAGCCTAAGCTTACAATGCAGTGTCAACAGCTCAGAACCCCCATGATTCCACATTCTAATCCCACAGGTTCTTACCCACACACTGACTAAAAGGCAAAGTCCTAAACATTTCAAAAGTGACTAATGATTTTGGGTGCCCACCTTGCAATATCATCAAGGTGTCATTTTCAGAGGGCAAATGCTCAGCACTTCCTCAAAATCAGGCCTTAACATGTCATAAGTTGGGCAGCCAAAAACTGAACAAACCAAAAGTCACAAATTACTGTTCCTTCTCAAGATGAAGCAGGAGCTTTGGCTGCAAAGGAAGCAATACATCATTTTTGATAAATCAGGAAGGAGAAAGGTGTGGAGAACAGGTCAGGTCTGCTTCCAACAGCAGTAGGAGGTGCCATTAATACTTCAGGGGATTTAATTTGTTCATTTCTCAAGTTGGGAAGGCCTGGAGAAGTTAAGGAAGAGACAATGGCAGCTCCTGGAGAAGAGAGGGCATCTCTTACTGCACCTGTGTCCTTTGCTAGGTGTTCAGAAATAGGACTCTGTCTACACCTTTGGCATACAGCATGAACACTAAAGTGGGCCCTGAGGAAGTTCATCCTGGAAATGACGACTAAAGCACTGCTAACCAAGAACCACTGCATGAAAGGAAGGAACCATGGGCCCTGCCCTCTTCCCACCCTGCTTTGGCCAAATAGCCTGTTTTTTCCATAAAGGAACTGCTTGGTTTGTGGGCAAAGAACCTTCTGTCTAGAAGACAAAGGATAGGAAGCCAGCAGGTGGTTCTGGGAAGATGCCAGGAGAATAAGTAAAACCTAAATTAGAGAAGGAACAATAAATTGCAAAAATGAAATTCAGCTGGTTCATAGAGAGGGCAGAAGAATATTTTTCACAAACCAAAGAGCTTTTTGCGCTCGTTGATTTATTAAATGGGTTTTCCTCTTTCTGCTATTACCTCAGGCAACGGTTGAATTATTCACTGAGTTTTAGTTGGCTCTGTTGTTTCTAACGCACTTGGACCACCTCTGGGGAAACGAACAAAAAGAAAAAAAAAAGAAATATGTTTAAGTTAACAAAACTAACAGAACTGGGACCTGTTCATTTAAGTTTCAAAAGCACAAGCACCAGTTCAAATTTTCCTTTTTCCTAAACCTTTGACAGATGCAGCTGTGTGAAATCAGGACATAGGCAAGGCCACAAGCAAAAAAACTTCATGCATTTGAACTTAGAAAATTGGTAAAATGGAAGCTAACTGGTTCTTATACCTAAGTACAGTGGTAGCAATCCCTCCTCTTTCCCTAATAATGAGGTTGAACTTGGTCTTGCATGGTTTCACCCTTGGGGATGTGCGCACAGTTTCAGGAACAGTTTTACCCTCTTAAGTTCCAACCCCAGCCATTCAGACTGTATTGGATGCTCCTTTCAACAATTCACCATTATTGCACAAGACCACCAGGCAATAGGTATGTAATTTAGAGGTCACCATCCTCCTTTGCCAACCTAAACCTTCAGAGTTTAACTGTTCCTCCTCCACACTGACCTTAATCTATTGGCAGAGAGATGGATGTCAGGTTTTGAACCGGAGTCTTTGGTACCCTTGTGTGCAGAGTTGACATAAATAAATCAGGCTAGTGAAAAGAATGCTCCCTTACAAGATTCAAAGGAGGTACCATTCCAGCACTACTACTGTTTCCTGCATTCAGCTCCATTTTAGCTTTACAGCAAGTTCAGTGTGGCATTTAAATTCACAATAAAACCTGCATGATGCTGCTGTGATTGGTAGCTAGTTTCCAGACTTCAGCTGTGGAGGTATTTGGTTGCGAAAAAGTAAGTAATCAGGACCACAAAAGCTCCCACTGGCCTAGGAAAGAAGGAAAGTCCACACCAGGAAAAGCATTTTCAGGCTAGCTCACAGCAAGCGAGAAACCAACCAACTGGGGACTGAAAAATGTACAGAACTCTCTTTCCATCGGATACTCTTTATAGCCACATGAAAGCATGTGGAAATGTACAAGACAGAAAATGGAGCATTTTTGGTGCAGCTGATCATCCTGCTAAAACCTGAAGTCTTTCGTCATTCTTTCAATTTCCCTTTAAAAGCCCTTCAATCTTTCTGGGAACCATGATCCTAGATCTTCATTTACTCAGGGTATTTAGCCTGAGCCTGAAGCCAAGTCCTACAAATATCTATAATCCATAGCAAAAAGAATGGAATGGGAAAGGGCCTAATGAAAGGAGCTAACATTTTGGCTACAGAAGAAAAACAAAATTTTAAGTGATATGGCAAAATTATAAACAAAGCAAGAGAATTAACAGATCCTCTCGCTTCCTGTGGAAAGGGATAGCCCTACCTACTAAAATCATTTCACTGATACCTTAGGAAGACATGTCAGACACATTAAAGCTACGGTCATATCATCATGCATTTGTACAGTGCTTGAACAGGCATTGGCTTAATTTACACAATACTGATGTTTCCAAACTACCTTATTTACAGCCCAACAGATGTACTGCTAGCTGCATTATTGTGGAGCACAGCAATCCAGTGGTCTACTAGGCTCTAACTGTACTTTCCTCTGTGGAGATCTCAAGGGATACAACTACGACTACCTTTAAATAGAAGCTGTTAATAAGAAGAAATAGTCTGAGCATCAATAGCTATGTACTGAAATAGAGGTTCTGTGGCACATAATAGAAAACCTCTTCAAAATCAATAATTCACTACATATGACTAAAATGACCTTCCACCAAGATGATTACATCAGTATTTATTCAAGTAGTCATCAGTTGTGTGCAAAAGATGACTGACTTAGCAAGAGATTTTGTGAACTCAGATTGCTGAAAAGTTCAAGTCTTGATTTACAACCCTTCCCCTCAGATCAGAAAGGGAAACACTAATGCTTGCTCACTGTTTAACTCCCATTCCCTTTCCCTTATGCAGAGTCCCATTCTCTGGCTGTTGACTTACATCCTGCAACAGAAACATTCCACAACAGCTATTATTTTGGCTTGCCAAATGGATTTGTTTGCTGCTTGTTTCCCATATGTTACTAGCAATGGCACAACAGATAAAGTTCTTTTCCAGGCATATTTTTATTTCTCCCGCTGTCTGCCTCTTGATCTTTTACCCATTAAAAGTTTACCATGTAAAGAAAATTTGTTAAGGGAGGGTGGTGAATCGCCAGAGTGGTGATGAAACTTCCGCATGGATGTGGCTTGTCCATTCCAGCAAATCTATTGCTTCAGTGCTGGTTGTGGAATCTCTTTGCGAGCATACAAATGCATTTTGGTTTGTGTGTGGTGAATATTAGTACAGGGTAGGAATAAGAACAGGAGTACTTGTGGCACCTTAAAGACTAACAAATTTATTTTAGCATGAGCTTTCGTGAGCTGCAGCTCACTTCTTCGGATGCATAGAATGGAACACACAGACAGGAGATATTTATACATACAGAGAACATGAAAAGGTGGAAGTATGCATACCAACAGGAAGAGTCTAATCAATTGAGATGAGCTATCATCAGCAGGAGGAAAAAAACTTTTTGAAGTGATAATTAAGATGGCCCATAGAAGGTGTGAGGAGAACTTAACATAGGGAAATAGATTCAATTAATGTAATGACCCAACCATTCCCAGTCTCTGTTTAGGCCACAGTCAATTGTATCTAGTTTGCATATTAATTCGAGTTCAGCAGTTTCTCTTTGGAGTCTGTTTTTGAAGTTTTTTTGTTGCAAAATTGCCACCTTCAAGTCTGTCACTGAGTGGTTAGAGAGGTTGAAGTGTTCTCCCACTGGTTTTTGAATGTTATGATTCCTGATGTCAGATTTGTGTCCATTTATTCTTTTGCGTAGAGACTGTCCGGTTTGGCCAATGTACATGGCAGAAGGGCATTGCTGGCACATGATGGCATATATCACGTTGGTAGATGTGCAGGTGTACGAGCCCCTGATGGCGTGGCTGATGTGATTAGGTCCTATGATGGTGTCACTTGAATGGATATGTGGACAGAGCTGGTATCGGGCTTTGTTGCAAGAACTCCTATTCTTTTTGCAGATACAGACTAACATGGCTGCTACTCTGAAACCTGTCATTATGGTAGGAATAAGATTATCCACTACAGTGATACCAAAAGAATGTCCTAATAGCCATTAGGTGATAAGCGCTCCAAATCTCTGAATCACATGTATAAAACAAACAATCAAAGCTTTTTTTTAAATTTGCGCCTAGAATTTTGTCTTTTTTGTTGTTTTCTAATAAAGCCTCTTCATTCTAATCCACACACTTCATAATGCCAACTTTCAGGCTCTTGTGTCATTGGGAAATTTTCAGTTGAGTAACTTCCATTCAATCCTAGCCAAGAGCATTAGAATATGTATTAAGCGGACATTCCATTATCCATGAGCAACACCCTAGCTAATCAACTTAAACTTGATTGTTAGTTTGTTTTATTATGTGGGTTCAATAAACCCCAATATTGAGACCACATCTTGAAACAAATCAAGACAAACATCACTGGTATAAAAGTATTCATGGAAACTACATGGGAAAAAAAATGTAGCTTCCTTCCATATTAGAAGTTTTAAAAAAATCTGCCATTCACTTGTAAGATATTAGAGATGGTTCTACGGACAGTAAAAGGGAGTTCATATAGTGCAAATAAGAGTCTCTGTTTGCAACAAGCAGAGCACATTTGACAGATATTTTTCAGTATCTTTATTGGATAAATTAATTTTTACCAGAAATTTTCAGGCAAGTATTCAATCTCCTTCTCAGCCGAGTATATTTCATGCCAGTGCTGGGCATGAAATTGACAGGAAGTGGTACAAATTGGACAAGGAGAGGCAAAAAAATTGAAGATTGCCTAAACTTGTATGCACCATTTTCTACAGTCTATGTAGGAGAGAGACAGTGAGTTTGAAATATATTTAGTAAATTTACTACAGAGTTAGCAGATTTACAGGTTAAAGATGTTTTCATTCAAATAATTCTATGCATCTAAAGTCTGTTTTAGAGACGTAAGTCATTCACGTGCCCTTGAGGCAGCCCCAAAAAGAAGTTGAATCACATTAAACAGTCTCACAATGTACACACAACTCAATATTGATGTTACTGTATAACAAGTGATCTTCAGATATTTAGCATCTGTTCATTTGAATGAAGAGTGCATGAGCAGAGGTCTGATCTCAATGCTACTATGATTAATTGGCTAAGCAGGAAACTAACATTTAACTCCTTCCACACTGATCCATTACCCTGCAGGATGGACACACAAGCACATCCCTTTTCCCTGGCCAGTAAGGGCAGGAGATAGAATCACTATGAAAGTAACCTTGCTCAGGGGAAGCGGCAGCCTCATGAAAAACTTGGAGCAGCAGGGAATCTGAACGCAGGGAAAACTGCTGGGGAACTGCATGCAGAATCTCCCTAGGTGAGCAAATAGGAACCACTTGTTTTACCTTAATTTGCAACATTTAAACCTCTACACCCAAATTATTTGTAACCTTCCCCTTTCTTCCAGTCCTAGTAAAATACCCTTTCATTTATCTTCATGCCTGAACTCTTTTCAGGATCCATCATGACTGGCTGGACCTAGCATGTGGAGCGCCTTCAGCGTTTGCCTGTGAGTTGTGGTACACCTGGCACATTACCAGTAACTTAGAGGTTTGGTGTGCCAAAGCACTGCGATGCTGTAACACCACCATTTGTGCTTTGAAGAAAAAAAAGATTCCTATCTACCATGATATACTGAATTGCCGATTTGTGTTCTTAAGGTGTGATTCTGATCTTGTTGATAAAGTCAACAACCCAAAAAGAAATGCATAAAAGCTCTATAATATTCTATTCTAAAGCAGATGCGAGATTTCAAACCAAAACCGCATCAGCATTTTGATGGTATCTTCAATAAGCTATTTTACAACAATGTTGCAAAAAACAAGTAATTGTAATCTAAAATTATATCTGTATTAGAAAAAACAAAATAGCAGTGTACATGAGGCATACTGCTTGAACCAAGAGGCTCCCACACAGATTTTATATATCATCTCAGAGCACACCCTCCACAGCATCTGAACAATCTTGTTTTCAGACCTGCCTAACCTTCAGCTTTCACGTCTGGTCCCTGTCTCCCAAACTCCCTACAGACCCCTAGCTTTTGGATGGTTGCCATAGTGGGGTCAGTGACCAAGATATACTCCCCTTCCTTTACCCAATAAACAGGTTTGGAAGAATCAGATTTTGAGTCAGTAAATGGGGATTTCACCATGCAGGCCAAAAATATTTCCATTGATAACAACAGAAATTTACACACAGGCAAAGAAAGAAAAATGCTGCTTGAGAACAAGTTTGATTTAACAGATACTTACTTTGCGCACTTTGACATGTGACACTGACAATGTGTGTTTTAACAGTTGGAAAGCTTTAACTTTTTATGGAATTGGGGCACCCACTCTACAAGTTTGATGCATTTTGTGCCTACTGCATGCACATTTAATGTAGATTGTCTGCAGTTTTTCCCCAGGCATTCTGACTTACCAGCGTAGGCTGGTCTGACTTTAATACATCGGATACTTCAAAAAAAAAAAAATCTTCAACATCTGCCTTCTGTGGATGATGTTCACAAGCAGCATTTCATCTGACACATCTCGCTCATGTGTCCACTTGGTGAAGCATTATCATCATTGTTGGCGACATGGAAACAGCTGAAGGGCCAGCCTTCAGGCCCACAGACCAGTGGTTTTCAACCTGCAGTCCGCAGACCCCTGGGGGTCCGCAGATGATGTCTAATATTGCCAAAGGGGTCTGCACCTCCATTTGAAATTCTTTAGGGTCCACACATGAAAAAAGGTTGAACACCATTGCCACAGACAATCTGCCTGGCACTCTGCCTGCTCTAATCTAAGATTGCTTTGCCAAACATCTCTGGGCATTTGATCTGCCCATGAGGCTGAAACCTCATTCACTTGCTTCCCCTCCACAGGGAGAAGAGAAATAGCCCTGGTTGTGCTGCTCCTAAGCTTTCATTTTGTTAAACAGGGAGGGAAGAAAGAGCCCATGCAGCCCCTTCTCAGGACCTGCTGGGGATGGCTGGTCTTCTGAAGAGACAGTGCACAACTCCCAGATGCCTTGGAGGGACCAAAGGAGAGAAGAATCCTTCACCACTCAGTGAACTGGGTTGATGGATGAGTGTTTAAAAGTCGAGTGTTGGGTATAGATTTTAGTTTTACATTTCTACGCTCTTGCCATTTGGTGCAATAGAAAAAAACAAACGTCCAGATTTTGTACTTATGGGTGTGGAGATTTTGCACATAAAGCTCTGTGCAGAGAGGGTAAAAGCTGGGACCGTTTTCTAGACTTTAGGGTGACATCCCTTCTGCTACATTATGCCGCCTCACATTTTTATTTCTCATAAAATTGGCCAGCAGATACGCATCATGCACAGTCCCACTTCAACCCTTAAGTCAGGGGTGGGCAAACTATGGCCCGTGGGCCACATCGAGCCTGCGGGACCATCCTGCCCAGCCCCCGAGCTCCTGGCCCAGGAGGCTCGCCCCCGTCCCCTCCCCCGCAGCATCAGCTGGCGCCGGCACAATGCTCTGGGAAGTGGGGCTGTGAGCTCCTGGGGCAGCGCAGCTGCAGATCCTGGCCTGACCCGGTGCTCTGTGCTGTGTGGTGGCAGTGGCGTGGCCCGGCTCCAGCTGGGTGCTGTGGCTGTAGCACCGCCAGCCACCGGGGCTCCAGGCAGCATGTTAAGGAAGCAGGGAGCTGGGGTGGGTTGGATAGAGGGCAGGGGAGTTCGGGGTGATGGTCAGGGGGCAGGGGTGTGGATAGGGGTCGGGGCGGGAATAGGAGGTTGAATGGGGGCAGGGATCCCAGGGGGGCAGTCAGGAAGGAGGAGGGGTTGGATGGGGCAGCAGGGGACAGTCAGGGGACAGGGGAGAAGTGGTAGTTGGATGGGGCAGGGGTCCTGGGGTGTTTGGGGGGACATTGGGAATGAGAGGAGGGGTTAGATGGGATGCCTGGAGTCCGGGGGCAGTCAGGGGACAGGGAGCAGGGGAGTGTGGATGAGGCAGGGGTCGGGGCAGATAGTAGGTGGGGGCCAGGCCATGACCCCCTCCCCTAACTGGCCCTCCATACAATTTCCAAAACCTGATGAGGCCCTCAGGCCAAAAAGTTTGCCTGCCCCTGCCTTAAGTGGTGCACAGAACTTGTGCTGATCCTTTAAAAAAAATCCTCTGTGTATAAAGTGTTTTAAATTGAAATTAAAAATAAATAAATAAAAAAAACACACAACAGGGGGAGGCAGCTTAACAGAGAAAGAAACAAATCCATGATCCAAATTCTCTGTCAGATTCCTCCTTTGGAAAGGACAAACTAAAAGCACCATGTTTCAGAAGGATCTCAGTGCACTTTGTAGCTATTCCAAGTATTGGAGGAAAAAAATGAAGACATTAATATGGGTGGCAATGATGCCAGTAACCATATTCCAAGAACTTCAGTGCAGGTAAGGTACCTTGTTGTTAGATCAGGTGATGCACTACCTGTGTCTACGTGTCAAATAAGAAAAGTGAAGTTGGAAGTACTCAAACCCGTATGACTAGGAAGCGCATATCAGTTCCAGGAACAAACGAGACCATTTCTGCACTTGAACAGCATTTGTCACGTAAGAACACACACAGTTCTTTCTGTCCCTTTAAATGCTAGATATTTCCCAACAATGATTCTCCTACACTTGGCTAAATAATTTGTTGCCATTCCAAATGCCTCTGGAAACATCAGCAGGATCCACATACCACAATTAAAAGCTGGCGAGTGCTCAACCTCACTGCTGAACTACCAAACAATGTTTGTTCTGCAATTACCATACAACAACTACTCCCTCTCCAAAAATGCCCCTCCAGAACTCCATTCACCAATTGGCAGAGCTAGAACTTTGGGACAGTTGCACTGTCATACAGTCACAGCGTAATTTTGTTGCAGAAAGTCTATAAAAGTTGCTTCTGCACACTGTAAAATCTATTTAGCTCTCCTGCTCATGGAGAGAGTGAGGGCCTTCCTTAGACCATTTTGGATCTCCAAGTCCCCTTCCTCCCTGCTCAAACCACAAAGGCACCATATGTTGCTGTGTCCCCAACTCTAACACTCAAAGAAGGATGAATGAGAATGTATTTGACTTAGAAAATATGTCGAAGACCATGTCTATACTAGAAAGCTGTATCGGTACAGATATGCCACTGTAAGATCACTCATGTAGCCGTGTTATGCCGACAGGAGAGAGCTCTCCTGTCGACATAATAAAACCAGCTCAAAAGAACTGTGGTAGCTATGTCTGGGCTGGAACAGAGGATTTGGGAGAGCATGAGGGCTCCAGCAGGGGGTGCAGGCTCTGGGGTGGGACTGGGAATGAGGTGCTTGGGATGCAGGAGGGTGCTCTGGGCTGGGATCGAGGGGTTCAGAGCCCTGGAGGGGGATCAGGGCTGGGGCAGGGGTGCAGGAGGGGGTCACACGTGCACACTCCGGGCGGTGCTTACCTGAGGCAGCTCCTGGAAGCAGCGGCATATCCCCTCTCCGGTTCTTATGTGGAGGTGCAGCCAGGCAGCTCTGTGCACTGCCCCGGCTGCAGGCGCCACCCCCACAGCTCCCATTGGCTGCGGTTCCTGGCCAATGGGCTGGGAACTGCGGAGTCAGCACTCAGAGTGGGAACGGAGACTGTGTGCCTGCAAAGCTGCCTGGCCGCGCCTACACCAGCAACAGCAGGGACAGGGAGCCACTTGCGGGGAGCTGCCCGAGGTAAGAACCCCAAATGACCTCAAAATTTTTACCACAGACATGTTACCAAGCCCTGCACTAGCCTAAAACAAGAACACTTATATAAAAAATATGAATATTAGAAGCATAACAAAGAACCAAGATTTTGGTTTGTGAGAGCCCATGATAATTCTGACCCAATTTCAGCCCTGGAGAATATAATTCAGACATTTTCAAATTGAATGAAAATTTAGCCATATCATTTCACACAAATTAAGGGTCTGTAAAGGTTTTTAACCTGAACTCCTATTGACCCCTCCCCCCCATATCAAAAGCACCCCCAGTGACCTGATAGAACCTAATGGTGTAAGAAATGAAACACAAAGTGGAACCCTTCTTAGGATTCTCAAGTTTGATGAGCAAAAGCAAAATATTGCATCTCTGCTAGAGAAACTGCAAAGTTAATTTATAAGTGGATCAAGAGAGCCATAGAACAGTGACCTAACCACCATTTCACAATCAATTAAGTTAAATTAGATTTCCCTGAGCAAAAACAAAAAAAACATTCAAGTGGAAATTGTAAATAGTTGAAAAGACCACAAAACAGTGAATGAGGACAGCTACCAATACCTGAAAGTGGACATATCTTATCATGTTTCTCCTCCAAGCTGCTCGACTGAGCTTTCTCCTCCCATAACCACAAGGGTAAGGCAAGTTTACCATTTCAAAAGGTATCTGTGATTCAGTATCCCAAGAGATCTGATAATGCCCCAGCCATGTTTGGTATAGTATACCCAGTAAGGATATATAAAAAGGTTTGCCTTTATAAATCTACTGTAAAACAAAACAGAGACAGTCGCTGTGGGATGCACAGCTTCTCTGAAAGATAAGGCCTTTTATTCAGGACACTGAAGATGCATTTAGCTGCTTGACTTTAGACACATAAGTTTGAACATTTTGGCCTGTAATTTAAAAATTGCTTGCTGTTGGCTTTCAAAAGTTAAAATGTGTGTATCTAGGAAGGGAAAGTCAGTTCAATTGTTTCAAAATATTGATGGATAAATGAGAATGCTTGCCATGACGCTGTCTCTACAGTGCCTAGCACAATAGTGTCCTGGTCCAGGACAGCTCATGGGCACAATAATAATAATTTATTTCTATTACTATAACTTAAATATTTAAGTCAGTTATGAAGAGGGCTCAAAGAAAGATGTCAAATAAGACAGTTAGGTTTAAGCCGGTAAATCTGGTAGAAGCTGGACTGTAAGGACTTGAGGCACTGTGCCTCAAGGAAAGTAAGACTGCGTGGGACAACTTTTCCACCTCATATTTTTTCTGCCGCACTAATAAGGCAGCCTGTTGAATCCAACTTAATCGTTATGTAAATAATGAATGCATCATCATCCCCTAGAAGAAGTCCCTTGAGTGTACTGAAAATTAATTCAGGCCCCAATCAATCAATGAGGCTTAAGCAAATGCTTAAGTGCTTTACTGACCGAGGATCTCATTGATCTCTTTTGTATCCTTTTTTCATGTTCTTGAGTCAGTCTTCAGATAAAGCCACGTGTTACCTAAATGTAAGAATGACCCATGTATAGTAGGGATAAGTAGAGCCAGTGATGGAGCAAGATGTGATTATGTCAGCTCCACGTTAGGTCTGGGACACAGAACTGAACCAGGGGTAAGCTTTCATTTCATATGGAAGAGAAGAGAGGTTTTGGAAGACAAAAATACCTCAAACATAACTATCATTTTTTGCTCCAAATCATGTCAAATAAACAAGTGTCATTCCATAGCAGCTCCTAAACTGTAACATAACATGGGTAGTTTTTCAAAACCATCTAATTTTTAGGAAGTAATATAGGATTTTCTAGGCTACGCATAAGACTTGCTGATTTTTGTTGGCATGTTCAAAGCAGGCATGGGCCATCACCTAAAAATAGCATCAAAAATATGCTGAAAGATGTTTTAGCCACTGAAATTGTTAAGCACAAGCTTTGTTTTTTAGAAGTATAGATCTGAATCCCCCTTCCTCTCTAGACTCTTCCCACTTGACAGACACCAAGAAAGAAAACACAAGCAAGGACTCTTAGAAAAGCCTCCAACTGCATTCAGACCTGCAGTGACTATAAATGCAAGGGTAATATCAGTGATCTTTGCTCATCACTAAAAGAGACTTCCCCCAGTATGACATTCTTATTGTAACACAAGACAATCAGCAAAAACAGAGACAGGAGTTTTCTGTTTGCCTTCAAGATGCCAGCAGATGCAGATAAAAAGAACATTTCAGTAGAGTCCATCTACTAGACACCTACTGATTTCACAATACAGCTGTCCAAAAAACACAAAAACAAAAAAACAAATCACAAGAACGCATGATTTAAGGCAAGAAGGAAAGACTTGAAAAGATTTTACACCCACACAAAATACATTTCAGAAAATTGATCAGTGCTTAGAAGCGGACTTTGTAAACTAGGAGATTCTTCGCTTCACTCAAAACACAGCAAACAACAACATTGTCCAATGATTAATAAACTTGATATTTGCCTGGTCCAAGAACACCTGATTGCTCACAGTTTAAAGATGTGAGGTTTGATGGTTAAAACATGTCTCCCCTCTTTCCAACAAATTCTGTGTCAAGAATAAAAACACCCCAGAATTAAAACTGTTGTGCTACCGTTAGATTCTTCTAATGCCTGTTAAATACAGAGGTTGTCCCCTATATAATCTCAAGGTCATATTCACCTCATTCCTTTTTGCACAGCACAGTATCTATTATCTCTAGCATTCTGCTACTTACCTTGAGCACAACACATTTGTCGGAGTTGCCAATAGATCACAGCTCTGAAGTGCATTTTCACTATCAAATAAACAAAAAATCTCTTAACAAATGTATTTTAAAAGCTAGCGTAAGTACATGTGTGATCTACTACATCTTCTCTTTCAAATATCCTCTCAAAAAAAATTATTTACACAGGCCCTTCTTCTCTTCATCAATAATCATTACATACCACCCCTCTCTTTGCAAATGTGCGCCTTGTCTAATTAAGATTATATGCTCCTGAGGGCAGGAAATATGCATCATTGATGGCCCTAGACCTGTAAAATCAGGTCCACACAGGAAGACTCTGGTGTACAAGTCATTCCAATTTCAGGATCAGGAACAGAGCTGGCGCTAGGCATAAGTAGACTAAGCAATTGCTTAGGGCCCCCTATTCGCTTTTTATTATGTGTTGGGCGGGGGCAAATATTGCTGTTTAAGGCCCCCAATGGGCTAGCACTGCCTCTGATCAGGACCTATCTTTGTAAAATGCTGTGTAAACTTATGGCACTAAAGAAATATTGTATAACATGCAAAATAGGTCAATGCCAGAAAAACGGCAGCTGTGTCACATCTGTGTGTTGCTAACTTTGTCCACAGTGTTTTTCTACAGTTAATTCCACCTCATTTCTAACACATTACCCTACCACGTAGACATGACTTCTCAGATTACAACAGGCTGACGTCCAGTTTCTCATGAGTTGTTTGTTTCCTCATTTAGTTTGAAGTTTTAGAGTTACATTATGTTCTAATATGCCTCACACTAATCCACCCCCTGGCCTTGTCATCAACCATGAAATGTATCCAATATGTTGCATGCTGCAATAAGGGCCAGATTAACCCATAGGCTAATAAGGCTATAGCCTTAGGCCCTCCTATTTTTATGCCCTACTGTAGGCTCTCCATTCCATATTGAAGTAACCGCTGACCAATGGTAGCGGGGCCATCGGAAATTGTGTCTCATTAGATATTGCTTTGTACAAATTAATCCATCAGGATTGTAAATTCAATTTATGGTGGTTGTGATTTTGTCTTTGTGGGCTAAGTGAGTGTTTGTGGGCCCAAGCAATATTGAACTTTGTACACAAGTAGGCCTACATTGGACAATAGAACCATGCAGAAGAAAGGAGGATGGCGGAAATTGAAGAAGGCCAAAGACAGACAGCAAAGACAAGATGTAATGCTGAAAGGTGCTCCTTCTCTAATGTTTTCTCTCCTACTAAGTCTGGAGCTGAGGAAGTTCAGGCGAATACCAGCCCAAGTGAACCTGCTGAGCCTGATGAAAAGAAGCAGCCTCCTGTGACTTTTCTAACTGCAGTCTGGCTCAACTCCTCTGAAGACTTCACCAGTGATATACTAATACAAATATCCTTCTCCAATGATCCAGGTGAGTGGGACGTGACTTCTCAAGATCTCATTGCATATTGGACTGAAAAGGGCCCACCGAAATGCCAGAATCTAGATGCTGACTTTTCACTGACAAAGCAAGAGTACGCCAATCAGAATCACTACCAATATGTGAAGCCTAACAAAGAGATTGACAAGCAAGAATGACTCATCTATTCGCCTTGTAAGAAGAGAGTGTACTGTTTTTATTACTGCTGTTTTCCGATACCAAAAGGTGGGGAATGTTCTGTGAAGGCTTCAGTGATTGGAAGAATACTGCATACATTACCAATCATGCAATAAGTGAGTGGCATACATTGCCAGTTAGCAGCTACCATGCCCAAAAGAAGGTTAGTGGCAGAATTGATACCCAAATGGAAAACCAGTTTTTGGAAGCTTGAACTGATTGGAAGAACGTTCTCAGATGCGTAGTTGAAACCACAGTTTTTCTTGCTGAGCGTGGGCTGCCATTCCGTGGTTCAGATGAGACACTTAGATCAAAACACGATAGCAATTAGCTCTAGAATGTCAAGGTAATTGCCAAGTTCAACCCTTCCTTAGCTAAGCACATCCATGAACATGCAAATCATGAAAAAGGCCATGCAAATAGTCTGATAGATATGTGAAGAATTCATAGCATCGCCTTTGCCAGCAGTGCAATCGGCCATTGTAGATGAGATCAAAGATGTGGGATATTTTCCAGTGTCTGTCAACTCAACACTGGATGTGTAACATGTAGATCAGCTGACTGTCATCTTGTGTTACGTGCTAGCCAGCAGAGCAGTTGAGCGTTTCATGAATGTCACCAGCCACACAGGGTAGAAACTTGCCTTGTACCTACCCGATTTCCTCACCAAAAATGGGATTGACATCAGCGTTTGTCATGGCCAAAGCTATGACAATGCAAGTAATATAAGTGACAAATATAAAAGAGTACAATGCTTTGGTTGATTACATACCATGTGCTGCACAATCACTCAACCTTGTTGGCTAGTCTACCGTGGATTGTTGTGTTGAAGCAGTTTCTTTTTTTTTGGATTTGTCCAAGAACTGTACAATTTTTAACCTGCCTCAACTAATCATTGGATGATTCTTAGAGATTCACTACCAAAGGGATGCCCAGTGCCCAAATCACTCTCAGGGACACGGTGGAGTGGAAATGCTGAAGCTGTGAATGCAGCTGTGTTGGGATACCCCAACAACCTTGAAGCACTGGAGAACATCAAGGATGATGAATCTCAAGAATCGGCAATAAGAAAAGATGCGAAGATCCTGAGTGATGCAACTGCCTACACATTCAGTGACAAGGAGACCTTCAGAGTTAATACTTTCATCACAATCATTGACAAACTGAAGAGTTCATTAGAACATTGAATCGAGGCTTACAAAAATATTGATAAAACCTTTAGCGTACTGACAAATTTTTTGCCTAACATTTCAAGTTCTGAAGTCAGTGAAGGTATCAAATGTCAGTGTCAGAAGTACCCAGACAACGTCCCAGTAGATTTTCTTCATTTTGTTGAATTCACATCACACTCGGATATCGAGAGAAAAGATGACGAAAGCAAATCTATTTGGATGTACTGAGTTATCATTGAACCCAATGTGACAACGTTTCCCAAATGTTGAAACTGCCTTACGGCTGTATTTATCACTAATGATCACGAACTGTAGTGGAGAATGTTCCTTCTCTCTTCTAACAAGGGTCAAAAATGTCCTCCAATCCACCATGACTCAAGAGCATCAGTGCTTTGTCCCTCTTGAGCATCAAGAATGAAATCATCAAGTGTCTGAATTATGATTATATCATTCGTGACTTTGCCACAGCTAAAGCTAGTGGGGGATAATTGTTTGAAGAATTGAGTGTAGTGAGTAGAATAAATTTGTTAATTTTACATGAATAAATAATATGCAAATATGTATGTAGATAAATATTTGATGACTTCATGTTTTTTGCAATATGTAATTCACACTTGGGCCCTTCCCTCCCATTAGCCTTAGCCCCCTCATAACCTTAATATGGCCCTGGCTGCAATCTTCATTCTACACCAGAGGGCCCCAAACTGTGCAGTGCACCCCCCTGTAGGGAGGGGTGTGAAAGACCATTCGGGGGGATGCAGCAGGCCTGGCCAGCCCCCATGGATGGTGGGAAGGGAGCACCAGCCAGACACACCAGCCAGCTCTGCTCCAGCACCACTCCAAGCCTCTTTCCTGTCTCCCGGCCCCACACCTGACCCCGTCCCCAGCTACAGTGTGGCTCTGCACCCCACCATGGGCATGGCTGCCGGCCCCCACAGTGGCACGGCTGTGGCTTTGCTCCTGCCCCAGCCTTGGCCCTGCATCATGCAGCTATTCAGGCCCCACCCAGCACTCAACCAGCACCCCACAGGCACAGGCTCCCGCCCCCCTCCCCCCCCAGGCCCTGTCCCCTCCCCAGACCCAGACCCACCCCCAGCTGCAGCCCTAGCCTGTGCTCCCTTACCCCTGTTCGTGTCCCCCCTCCCTGGAACCATGGCCCCACTCCTGGCCCTCACTCCAGGAGGGCACAGCCACGGAGAAGGGGGCGGGGCGCAACTCTCAAAAGTTTGGGTACCACTGTTCTACACATTACAACTATTGTAGGGCTTTTTGTTTGTTTTGTTTTTTAAATGGACTGATTAAGACCTCATGAAAGAGGGAACCTAATATCACTAGCTAGAGGATACAGCACAGCACATGTATGTACTGTAAAAGGTTTTCAACATAGCTCTTCCAAAGGAACTGAATCCTGACCTGCCACAGCCCTGCTATTCCAGTCTCTTCTGGTTGGAGACAGTCAGCTGTGCCAAGCTGTGTGCTGTCTGCCAGCTGCAAAAGCAAGGAAGCCAAAAGAAAATATAGAACCGCAATCTACCATGTCAGTGGCATGGCACTATCCCTAGGCCGGCTATTTAAGAAGCAGCATTCTGTAGGGTACACAGTACATCTTAAAGTAGCTACAGGGAGATGAAACACGAGAGGTGGTTTAACCACACCTGTACTGCCCAGTAATACCCAATTTCCATACTTGTTTCCAAGGTTCTCTACAGAGTGGCAGTGATCGTTCAACACGTGCTGAATTATAGCTATTGGTACCAGATGGCTCTCTGCATCAATGGCCAGAACATAAACAAGGGAGCAGCTCTCCAAAGGCTTCAGCACTCTCTGCCTTGAACGCCCTAGCCACCTTCCCTTTGCATGCTCCTGCAGCAACCCATGCTTGCCGTTCACATAGCATCTCTACCTGCTGCAGCAGCAGCACAGAGTTCAAGAGAGGATGAGCCCCCAAGGAAGGAGGGGGCTGCATCCTTCTGTCTCAAATGCTGGAGAGGATGCTTGCCACTATTTGAAAGTTGTACATAAAAAGACAAGCTGACATTTTCAAGAGTGCCTCAAGGGGTTAGGCACCCATTAATTTTCAGTCCCTTTAAGCGCATCTGAAAATCCCACCTACTCGTGGAAATGCAGTCGACTGGAAGAGTTTTACTGAGATAGAGCAGAAAAGTGGTAAATGATACATATTTTAGAAGAAAATAGTGTTATCCAGCATATGGGCAACCAGCCTGCATGAATTTGCCCTCTCTGTAGTACCTGAATGATTTCAGCAGATGAATACAATAAAATGTTACCTGTGATCATTTATCACATCTTTTAAGCAATAATTCCCCTCCTTTCCCCATCCCCAACTGATTCTCTTTTCTTCAGGTTAAATTACTCATTCAGATCTTCCTCATGTATATTGTACAAGAAACTGCCTACATTTGCTGTAAATTTAACTGCCTTTTTAGAGATGCTTTTGCTCAACAAAGCACTGAGATTGATTTGATTGTGCATGGCTGAAGGGGAGGAGTGGGGAAAAGAAAAAGAAACAGAACCCAGTCTTGTGAAAGTAACAATTTGCGTCTTTAAAAGTCTGGCATTTGACCCCGGGGGGCTGCGGGGGAGAAGGGCAATACCAGTATAGTGGCTCTAAGATCATTATGACCAATATTTCTTTATCAGTCCAAACAAAAGTGAAACTCAGCACTGCAAATAAATCATGTTCAGTGATGGCCAACTTCAGTCACCACAGGCCAACACCCAAAAGGAAGTTTGTTTACTCATGTAGATTTCATGAATCTTCAAAACAAAAGGCCCAATCCTAGGGATAGCTCAGTGGTAGTACAGTTCTACTGCCCTTTACTCATACAATAACAACAACATTATCCCCCCTTCCCCCATGGTTTGTAACCCAACAACCCACCCCCAATCAATCACTTCACTACACACACAACTGTTTTGCTGCTGTAGGTAGTAGAAGGTAGTGTGAATAAATATAATCTGGCTATGAAAGCAGCCCCAGCTCATCACTAGCTGTCAGGGAAACTGAACTTATTTAGACTTTAAATTTTGCAATTGAAATTATTATTAGGTTGGTAACAAATGAATGCACTGCACATATATGATAACAAAAAAATAAGCAAAAGCACAAGCAGGGAAGCTAGCATATGTCTAAGTTCAAAATCTATTATACTTTTTCATATACATTTTTACATACATATTTTATTTATAAGCTTTTAAGTGTGCATTTATAGTTTAAATTTTCAAATTCAGATTTCAAAATGTCACTAAATTGGTAAGCTAAACAAAAAGCTCAAACTAGTAGGGGGGTAGTGGGAAATTCAGAGGTATATCTCTCCCCTGAGCCTATCTTTTCTAAGATTCATTTGTTTTAAGATTGTATGAAAAAACAAACTTTTTTTTTGGTGGCCTGTCCTGTTGGGGTGTTGGCCTGCCATGACTGAAGTTGGTTTGATGTGAGTTGAGTTTTTTTGCAGACTTGAGTTTCACTTTTGTTGGGACTGATAAATAATGATATACTGGCCACTATAGCTCCCCACTATACCCCCCTTGCCCTTCTCCCTTGCCAGACTTCATAAAGACTTAATCACTACTTTCACTTACTTTTGTTTCTTTTCTTTTCCTTTCTCACTCATTCCCAATCAGCCATGCACAATCCAATCAATAGCAAATCATTCTTGAGCAAAAGCAAAAGGAAAAGGCAGTTGTAAAAAGTTTAAAGTTCAATTGAGCATTGGCCTGCTAAACCCAGGGTTGTAAGTTCAATCCTTGAGGGGGCCACTTAGGGATCTGGGGCAAAAATTGGTCCTGCTAGTGAAGGCAGGGGGCTGGACTCAATGACCTTACGAGGTCCATTCCAGTTGCAGGAGATTGGTATATCTCCAATTATTACCTACTCCAACCACACTCAATAGTAAAACTCCCATCCATGCCAGTGGTACAGGATTGGGCCCTTAGGCAGGAAAGCCTTAAGAGTAGGCTCTCTGCTGAGAATGCCTGGTACTTCCTGCTTCAAGTCAGATCAGAAATACCAAAAGAGCAGTGTCTCCTGTACTTCACTTCAGGGGTTCCTCCCAGAAGCAGAAAGTGCAGACTCATTCAAAAACAAAAAACCAACCCACCACAAAAAGGTTACTTGGTGTCAGAGACAGGAAGTGAACTAACCTTTCCCCACCCGAGCCTCAGGAGAAGGCTGCTTCAAATGGTTCCTTATTTTTCTTGGAACTATTTTGTCCTTCCCTAAAAAAAGGAGACCTTGTTTAGGGGCCTGATCCCAGGAAGTGCTGCACTCAAAACTTTCTGCAGCTGCCAAGGGCTCAACACCTCTCAGAATCAATCTCTAGACTGAAGTAGCAGTATCATCAAAATGTGTGCAACTGAAAGACGCTCTCTCACTCTCTCTCTGAAAAGCAGATGTAGGCGGATCCCAATGCAATTCCTTCTCCTCTAAGCTGCCATGCATGAAAAGAGGAGGAGTTCTGCACTGCCTTCTAGCTATCTCCCCAATCTGTATAGGGGACAGAGACAGCTCAGATACTAGGCTTTGTAGGGTGACCAGACAGCAAGTGTGAAAAATCGGGACAGGGGATCGGACAGTAATAGGAGCCTATATAAGAAAAAGACCCCAAAATTGGGACTGTCCCTATAAAATCGGGACATCTGGTCACCCTAGGCTGTTGTCACGTGAGGATGAAGTGTAGGAGGGAAGTGCTGGTGTGATCACAACTTAATACCTAGGTCTGATTTATAGCTATGGTTTCAGATATTTTTAAGGGCCCCCGAGGCTTTTGAGCATGTGGTTACAGAAATATACATTCTTACCTGTACATGGAACACTGCTCTGAGGGCGGGGGGGAGGGATTTCATCTCAGCGGGCACTGGGTTTAAATCCACTATCTTTATGCCCCAACTGGAGTTGAAGTAGAAGTGGTGAATTTCACCTCAAGGACACTAACACACTTCAGATTGGTTTCCGCCTAGATTCACAGTTCGCACAGCAGGACATCCCTTTACAGATGAAGTGTTATATCTGCATCCTGCAGCATAGGAGGCTGAACAGTCTCTATTATTCATTCCCAGTTTTTGTCATTTGAGCAGCACAAAAAACTAGCTGTCCCAACAGAATATGTCCAAAACCTAAAATCCTCTAAAAACTGTACTAAAAATAAATGGTAAGCCTATTTAAACTAATCGGAGCATGTGGCAACGCAGAATCACACAAAACAAAGAATGCAGCACAGTTAGCCTGCAAGCCGCCACAGATCTAAAATCATGTTGACCGTGAACAATAGATACTGTTTGACTGTACAATAAGCTGCATGTAATAATGTTCTTCCAGGTTATTCACTTATAAGAACCCTGGGGGCGGGAATGACCACCCTTCCCCTCAAACAAACAAAAAATATATACATAGGGATGCATCCCCTGACTTTACTGTACATGCCTAAGAGAGGTAGGTAGGGGTGTGTGTGTGTGTGTGTGTGTGTGTGTGTGTGTGTGTGTGTGTGTCACACACACACACCCCCTCTAACATTTACTATATTTAATTTAAAAACAGACCAAACTTAAAATGTGTTACTATTTCGGCAATATATGCAGGTTCTGAAGCCATAAGGCTTCTGGAAGAACTATACCAGTATGAGTAAGATGGAGCACACGAAGAATAGAAGTTTAAAACAGAACTTGTGACACCTGCCTCAGCCTAGAACCTAAAGCAGCAAGGGTCCTGCTTTGAAGCTGGGCAAAACAAGCATGCCTGAACTTTACTTGTTTATAAAGCCCTGTGCTCCCTAGACATTCTGTGCAATGATAAACATTAAACTACAACAAAACCAGGTTTTAAACCCAGCACCTTAAAATTAAAAAAGATAAAGCCAATTAGCTGATACAAAAGCAGGTTGAAAACTGGAAACGGGGAGCAAGGTAATAGACTTATTTAGATTTGTCCCTTGTGGCTATCATAAACTGTAGGCACCTTCCATAACCTATAAAGAAATACAGCCAAGGACATAAAGCTTTAGACAGGCAGTGTGACTTCCTTCATCTTCCAAAACCAAAACAGCAACTATTAGATATGGGACCAACACGGACCATGGTTTTTAATCAGCCCCCCAGAAGGGGAAAAGAGTGTTCAGGTGCTTCATTGTTACAGACTGAATTCAGGGAACAGGGAGTTACACAGTATCCACCACAAAGGCATGAGTCACTTGACTCCTTCATGGAGGCAGATATAGTGGGTGGTATTCTGAGTGAAGGTACCTGACAGGATGAGACTCATGGAGGTCCTAGGCTCTGGCTAGGATTTAAAACAAGGACTGCCTGCTTATGGGACAGCCAGCCATTTGAAAGAAGAGCCACGCTCACCATTGCACTGCCAATCAACCACTTGGAATACTGCATTTAGTGGCATTGGTTCTTTGTTATGGCTGCTCCATTGGCTAGGATAATAGAAGGCAGAGTTGTGTCTTACGCCACTCTTACTCATACATCCTATAATCTGATAAAGAACTTCCCCCGTGCCTCCAAGTTTCCTTTCCTCTTTTTTCTCCCCTTAAACTCTCAACAGTGGGGCTACTTCCCCACACTGTGCTACCTGTCTGAAAAACAGCTTCAATTTCTGTCATGAGAATTCTTTATGAGGGAATCTACATTAAGACTTCAGGGGCACATGCTCTATGAAATGGGTAGCCAGCAGGGAAGCATGCTACCTTGGGTTCTGTTTTCTTGATCCATCTTCCTCTACCATATCAAGAGGAGACATTTAAAAAACACAGATACAAATCCTATTTATGCCTGGGAGGGGGAAAAAAAATCACTTAATTCTAACTGGAGTTCACTATGTCATGACCTCTAGCTGTCATTTCCTATTTAGTCTACCCATGTCACCATTGATCCATCTTTCCGGAAGCTGTAGGTGGCAGGGAACTTAACTGAAGAAGACTCCAATTACTGTCCTTAATGCTACGTCTCTCCCTTAACAAACCACTTGCACAGTAGTGTAATTGTCTAAACAAAAACACTAAAGAGGTTATCACACTTTGTACAACATAACACATCCATTTTACAAAGCTTTGAGAGCCCTTTAAGAATCTATTCTCAAAAGCTCTGCATACTAGCACTTTGATATTAGTAAAATATTGTAATATGGGACTGCTAGTTTGAGCAATCTTGGGAATAATTTTAAACAATTAAAATGCTGGGGTCTTCCTAGGTTATCAAAACAGGACTGGAGACTGGCCTGAGTCAATAAAATACAGTTCTAGACTTTCTCAAATTTCCAGGGTGTTCAGATCTGAAATTTTGGTTTAACCCCAAGGTGGACAACTACAGTTCAGATGTAGATCAAATTGTAATATTCAGAAGTATTGAGAGAGAGAGAGAGAGAGAGTGCGCGCATCCATCTTTAAACAGTTTAAAATAAATGAGCCAATAAATGCAAAGTTGTTGTTTAAGCAAAAAGCTCCTATTATGTGTGTGTCTCCCCCCCCCCACAGCAACTACAAAGAATACTGTATCATAATTTATCACTCACAGGACATAGTGTGGGCAAGAGACCATATGACAAGGCTTAAGGAAAGTGACTGGGATAATCCTGTTCAAAGAAACTAAGTTATTGCTGTTCTTTGACTGGGGTAATAAACACTTTGTAAAACTCTACATGGAACTGCAAGCGCCTGTATCACCCCTAATTTCTGCTGCTACTATTCTGGTTTAGTTATAGTTTATAAACTTGAATCAAGTGCAGAAGAGGAAACGAAACAGGTGTTATTGCCAGAACAAGCTGTTGAAAAGGTGCAACCCTGATGTCATATATATTTTTTTGGCTATAAAAGTATTTAAATATTCTATCTTTTAAACCTCCACAATTCCATGAGTCCCTGCCACCAGCCGCAGCAGAAAAAAGCTTTCATTACTTTAGGGTTGAAGCAAGCTGAAATCCCAAGAGATAACCAGCTTACAACTAAGTCTACACACTTGTAAGGTTGTTAGAAAGGACTTTGAAGTAAAAAATGGAATCTCAGTTAAAATTGGCAGGTAAATATATATTCCTGAAGCACACAAGCACCCACATTTCAGAGCAGGAGTTCCAAAACTTCAAAACTAAACAAAAAACCCACTTGTCAATTTGTACTGTAAGTACAAGGGACTGCTGAGGTTTCATAAGGGAAGGTTGCATTCTGGGATATGTCAATTAAAATTAAGAATGAAATAACTCTGTGCAATGGTGCTGAATGGCACACTCTCTCAAGAGACCACAAACCCAAAACTGAGATTTCAAATCTGTAATCTTACATTTATATTCTTAACTCTTCATTTTCCAACAAATTGATTTATCAGCACGAGTCATAATTCCCTCTGTCACTTCAATCCCTCCACTACATTCCAAAACAGGTTATAATGATATTCATATTTGCCAGCCAGAAGGGCTAGATTCTAATTTCACTTCTGCAAGCATAAATCAGGAGTACACTAGCACAAAGGGTTGAAAGGTACACGAGGTACAAAATCACTCCAAATGACATCAGAATTGGACCCAAAATCTTTCTGTCTAGAAATTGAATACACTTTGCAATTCACAATAGTTCAATTCAGTCCTTTGTTATAACCAGGGCTTTGGAGCTGTGCTCCGGCTCTACTCCAGCTCCAGGCAAAAACCTGCAGCTCCATTGCTCTGGAGCTGCTCTGTGCTCCAGCTCCACTCCAAAGCCCTGGTTAGAACTAAAGTTACATAAATAAGGGGAGTGTGCAGATAGGTTTTTGAACTAGTACTCTAGGAGTATTTGTTATTATTAGGAGACCAATACCCCATTTTGCTAGGTATGTACAGACACAGAATAAAAAGATAGATTGGAAACTCTTGGGGGCAGGGACTAAGTATAACACAAGAGACAAAAAGATGGATAGAGACAGATGTGCGAAAACAAGTGAAAAGTGAGACTGTATTGGTCAGTATAACAGGTAGTGGTCTCTGCACATCAATAATCTGACCATTGTCAAGTTTTTTGCAAGCATCACAGCAAAGGAGAGAGTTTTAGGGAGGATGAGTTAGTTATGTGAATGTTTATGGGGAGCAAACCTCCCAAACACATGGGACAGCATGGGAGAAAATATGAAGGTGCCTGTTCAAATATTGAACAGATGGGTGGTGGAGGCTGGCAGCATGAACCAACTGGAGGTGAGCATCAAAGATGATAGGTAGAATGGGGACTGAATGAAGAGCTTTAAAAGTAAAAACAAGCAGTTTATGTTTGATGCTATGAAGAGGAGGGAGCCGGTGGAGGGATTCAGAGAGAATGATGACTGTCAAAGCGACGAGCTAGGAAAATGATCTTTGCAGTAGCATTCAGAATACATACAAGTGGTATTGACAAGCAAGATTGCATTTGTCAAGGCCAGAGAGAAGCATGCTGCAGTAACTGAAACATGAGATCATGAGCGCTTTAGCTGTGTGGATGGATAAGGCCATATCTTAGGGTAGCTGGGAGGTGTGATTATGAGCCTGGGTAGACATACATGTGCTAGTTCTGCTTAACCTAGCAACTAAAAATAGCAATGCGTCCAAGGCAGCATGGAAGGTGGCTCAGACCAGCTGCCAGATTACATATGCAGGGTGGTGGCGTCAAGTGGTAGTGTACACAGACAGATAGCCCGAGCTGCTATACATGCCACTTTGGCCACAATGCTATTTTTACAGCTAGTTCAAGCAGAGCTAGAGCGTTTGTGTCTACCCAAGCTCAGAAACATACCTCCCAGATGCTGTGTAGACATTCCCTTAGAGATCTTATGCAGAAAGAAGATTTGAACATAGCCTAGATGGTAGTACCTAAGGAGAGGTCTGAGTCAAAGGTTACAGGCCTGAGTGACAGACAGGATAGTGGTTTTGTCCACAGTGAATCAAGAAAGGAGGTCATGGGAAGATTAGGAGCTCTGCTGAGCTTGAGCTGGCAGCTAGACATCCACAAGGAGATGTCACAGAGACAGGCTGAAATTTTAGCTTGGACCAGAGACAGATCTGAAGTAGAGAGGTAAATCTGTAACATCAACATAACATGGTACTTGTTTTGTGTTTGCAGTTGAGCTTGCCCAGAGAGAAGGTGTAGAGAGGAAAAAGAAGGGGCCCCAAGGACACAGCTCTGTGAAACCCGCATGGAAAGTTGGTGGGCAAGGAGGATGAAGAGGATCCCAAAGAACACACAGAAGGAGCAATTAGAGAGGTAGGAGGAGACCCAGGGGAGGACAGAGTGATGGAAGCAAAGGGAGGACAAGATTTTAAGAAGGAGCACATGGTCAGCTATGTCACAGGCGGCTGACAGGTCAAGGAGGATGAGGATGGAGTACTGGTTCTGAGCTTTAGCTTGAAGGAGACTTTGGTGAGAGCAGTTTCAATGGAGTGCAAGGGGCAGAAGCCAGACTGGAAAGCATCTAGGAACTCCAACTCTATACGGTGATTGTTGACACTGTATTCAATGAGCTTAGAGATGGAAAGGAAAAGGAAGACAAAGCAGTAGATGGAGAGGCAACTGGGGTCAGGGATAGGTTTTTTTTTGGAAGGTGTTTGTTTTAAGATGGGAGAGACTAGAGCATGTATGTATTTGAGAAGAAGAGCTAGAGGAGGGTGAGAGGTTAAGGAGAAGAGTAAGGGAGGGGATGACAGTGGGCACGGGGGCGGGAATCAAGAGGTGGGATGGATGGGATCGAGTCACTGGGGTTAGCAAAGGTGTTAAGAGAAGGGGAGCAGATGAGAAATGTCTGTCTGTGATGGGAGAAAGAGGAGAGTTGTAGGAGGGAAAAGGGGGAAAGAGCACAGCAACATGAAGATGTGGTCTTTCTTCTTAAGTATAAACACCACTTGAGTAGAGGACATGTTCTGATGACATTTACGAACAGTAGTTTGGTACAAAACACAGAAGTGCCAGGGCAAATATATTGCAGCTGCATTCCTATGCATGAGAAACTGCTATCTGAAGTGCCAGGATTGAAATCCCCCTTGTTAACAATTTGAATACTTATACAGAAACCCAAGGAAACATCAACACACTGTCATTAATGAATTTTTATTGTCACAACAAGCATGTTGGGCACAAAACTATCATCTATATTTTACATATGGGAAATTAGGCCCAGGGTAAGTTAAGTGATGTCCAAAAATTTTTAGAAGTCTGTGGCTGTGCCAGGAATTGAATCCACATTACCTAAGTCCTAGGCTAGTACCTTCACCAGTTTGATTACATGTCTTTCTAAAAGATACATTCCAGCTCAACCAGACATTCTGAGCTTGATGCAGGAACCACCTGGTGAAATCCTATGGCCTGTGTTATTCAGGATGTCAGATCAGATGATCAAAATGTCCCTTCTGGTCTTGATCTAAGAATCTCTGAACCACAAGATCATCCTTCCTCTGTAGATGAAAATTGCCCATTATGGACTTCTGTGTCCCAGAAATACACATTATGGTACATTTTAGAAGAGTTATTTACCCATTAAGAAAAACTTAGAGAACCATACTGATCAAATCGAACAATTGTTATCAACAGCATGTGCTTGGTCTGAAGCTTTTTTATTTCAATAAAGTTGCACGTCTCTCTCTCAGCTGAATGTGGCCCAGAACAGTACACAATATCTTTAGGTTAACTCACTGAAACATCAGTAGCTGCCAATATAAACAAACCTGAGAACAAATGCTCTTAAAAGATAGACACATTGATATGGTCAGAATAAAGAAAGGAGCATTGTAGGAGGCTCCTCTTAAACAACTGAAGTGAATTTCTCACACTAACCCAACATTTTGTATGGTTGCTGCTAGAATTTAAACCATACAGAGAGAGTTGGTTTAACTGGGACTAGAACATGTCAATGGTTAACATACTTTGCCCAGCAACAGTCAGCCTTCACCAGCTTGCACTGTACCGCACACAATGTACAGGTGTGTGTGCACACGCGCCATATCAGCTTAGTGCAATGGTCAAGACCTCATTCAAAACAGGTACCTCCAGCAGCACAATGCTCTCCTAACACCAGACTACGGCAATTGTTCATTACTTCCACTGATAATTTTCTGCTCATTTGAAAATGACTACTCCACACTTGCCTACAACGGGAAATTGAAAAGTCTGAGATTTTACTTTTGCTCAACCCTACATATTTATCCTTCCCTTCTTTCTCTCGGGCAGTGGGAAAAAAAGCGAACCTGGAGAATATTTGGGCTCCAGAACTGTCCTCTTTGCAGCCTGCTTCCAAATCACTCCATTTTCCCCTCTAATTTTATTCAGTATAACTTTCATGGTTATTGCAGCTGTGGCTTCTGACAGCCCTGAGATGTTGGAGGCATTCCAGAAGACCTCAGAAATCACCCAAAAGCCTGAAGTTAAACAGGAATGTCAGAGCCTTTTTTTTTTTTAAATGGCAAAGCGTGCGCTGTATACATATACTTGAGGAATTAGACATACTTACGTGAAAACCCAGAACCAAGGTCACTGCATGGGATTATTCTGGATACATAGGCCCAATTCTGATCTCTGTTATATACGATCATATAAATGACCCTCCAAATGGGAAACAAGTTTGTAATTCATTAGGGGTCTGGTGTGAGATAGGACAGCTCAGTTTGTTTATGTACGGCAGAGCCCTGAGATGCAAATGAAGTTCCCATGCATGCTCAGGATTATTCTGGTATTCAAAACGTAAACTTTTATAGAAATTAGTAAATTTTGCATCTTTAGCCATTTAAATTTTTTCTTGAGGATGTGATTGCCAAGGGAATTTACAGTTGTCACTTTCAGGCACATCAATACCTGGGCCTTAGCTGGCTTGTTTTCTGATGCACTTAAAGAAGTAAACCGTAAGTACAGACAAAGATGAGAGCTTTACAGACTTGAATGAAATGGAGTTATGCAGTTAAAGAGCTTAGTAAAGGCTACTGACAGCATGTTAAATGTTTTTAAGTAGCTGCAGAGAAGAATTTGAAAGGGAAGTTGGTATAAAGCTATAGTTCCCACTGTATTGAGTTACATCTACTCTATGTATTAAACAATAGATGGCTGAGGGTGAAACACATTCTATCTTTGATCTAGACAGAAGGAAGCACAAACTTGTTTATAAATTGGTTATACAGGTGGCTGCATTTTTTTTTAATTATCCCCTTTATGAACCTTTATTCCCCATTAGCAGAGCATGTTCTAATTCCATAAATTGAAATGGTGGCCTTTTATTTTTTAGGGTGTTAGAACTTCATCTGTGTAAATTTAGTCCTGTATAGTCCTCTCCACCCCTTGACACCCCCCCCATCCCGGGGTAGGGAAAAGTTATTAGGATTTTGCAAAATCCTCTAGGGAAGTTGCCTCCATAACAACCATTATACTCAGTTCTGTTTTCCTTAACTAAAGTGGGAGTTTAGGGTCCCCAAGGAATGCAGTTCCGCTTCTACTTGTACATTCCTTTCTTGCCCACATGAAAATGCTCCTATCACCACATTTAAGAAAATGAATATTACTAACACTGATGTCAGCATAGACTTCTGTTCGGACCTAGCTCAGGCCCTGATTCAACAAGTTACTGAACTGCATGCTTAGTTAGGGCACGTGAATAGTCCCATTGAAGTCAATGGAGCTACTTACAAACTCAGAGTTCACTGAGTGTTTAAAGTATTTTACTGACTTGTCATAAGTGTGCTGTCTGTCTTAATGCTTCTTGCTAACAGAGCCATTCTCCCATTGCTCTATAAACTTTAAATCAGGGGAAGAACACTATCTTTGTAACTTGGTTTAGAATACGCTCTATTGTTGGCCTGAATTCCAGATGTGCTCAGCACCTGTGAAAAACTTGCCATATTCTTTGGGACATCAGTGATGCCCATTTTGGTGATCTTCTCCCCCCTGCCCCATTTCTAAATCTCTTATGAACCACAGATGAGGTTTTCATCAGCCTTTCTTCCAAGCCCAGCTTCTTTTATAGATTATATATTAATATGCAGCTTATGTACATGATATTTTTAATAAGGGCAACAGTAATACATACTATTTCTTCCTCCTTTTCTAGGATTTTAAGTATTGCACCACAGTACTAAACGCTGTATAAGGATATAGCGGCTGTAAGTAGTATTTCTGGGGTTTTTTGTTTGTAAATAAAATATGGCAATATTGCTACTAATTATAGAATTTTACTCTGATGTCCATAAATTAATTCAGATCCTCAGCTGGCGTCAGGTGGCACCTAAAACTTCCCCATTAACCCCAGTATTTTACAGTTGATTTTTGATAACATTAGTGAATTGTATTTCACTGCAATAAAATGGAATTGTATTTTGTACATTATAATTTCAAAAACAATTCAGCTTTATCAGTTCACTTTAGTGTTGATTGGTTGGTGTGTTATCATAGAGTAGCTGTTTCTGTTGAGTTGATAATATTTGAAATTGCTGGAATGCAGCCAAAGAAATTCTTTACCCGGTACTTCCTTATCACCTTTTTCTTTTATTGCTGCCAGTTCTTATAAAATGCAGTCATAAATCAGTATTTGAGAAGAAAGGGGCTTCATATCTCATGAGCGCTGCATGAGCCCTGAACGCTCGTGAAAGAGAGATGATTGGACTTCATGGGTGAGATATTCCGCTCTATTGGGTGCTTCAGTTTGCTCATTCACTGCTTTTCATGTTTTTGTATTTGGGAAAAGAATATGAACTGTAGATGTAAGCACCTCCAGAAATTAGTTATTAGATAATATACTGTACCTAATCAGCAGAAAAATGTATCTTCCCTACATTAATAGGTGGCATAATGGCAGTATTTAAAATGTTCCTTCCAAAACTTGTAAATGCAGTCAATATGACTGTAAGTCAAGACACTGTGCTCTTAAGCCTAAATTCCCTCCATGATAGCTTCAAAAGACTTTTGCTTGGTTCACATGCTGTACAAGTCTTTGCAGGAGGAGTCTGAAGTGGAGCCAATGGTCAGAAATTCTAGTGAACTTTTGGAGATGGTCATCTCTCTTCCCCTGGACCCCCCAAATTGTGTGAGGAAGTTGACACTTTTTTTTTTTAAATTAAATCGGTTTATGTGCTGTCATCTATTAACAACAGCATATTGACTATGAAGCTAAGCACATTAAGAGCTTCCGGGATGCATTTCAGAAGAGATCACACATATAAAGCTGTCTTGCGTTAGAAGCCTTTCCCTGCTGTCTAGCACTGACTAGGTAACTTCGTGTATATTTAATAAAGTAGATTGGCATCTGTAAGAAAGACCCAGTCTTGTTATTTAAAGCACTTCTGAAGACATTTGGAGATCACGATGATGCAACCATGTAAGAACCAGAATAGAATTACTACTTGGTGGTGGCCATTCAAATATCCACAAAAGTACAATAAAATATTTTCTGTGAACAAGTTGGTAAGAGAATGGACTGAGAAGATATTATTTACAATCTTGTAAAAGTTCACATTAATATTGGTAAATGTATGCATTAAGAGGAACACAACTGCATTTTATATTTGTCCTTCGCAGTTTCATCTTATCTGGGTTGTTTGTCCCCTCCCCCTCCCCAAATTCTGTTGTATTTCCAGGGGCTAAACTGCATCTTGGTCAAGGCTACACATTTATCTTGTATTTTATTATGTGATCCTATCGCATCCCATTTCTCTGCTCTTTACTGTTCAACTTTTCATCAGTCACTGACAGTCCTGACACCAGCTAGTGGCACAGCAGTTCCAGTGCTGTGTATTACAGCACACAGCTGGCAGCTTTTAAGGGTAGTAAGCCTGCTTCTGAGGTACAATATGCTTTTTATCAGGTTATTTCTGGAGGGGAGAAACATTTGTAATTACATCAAAAACACCAGCCATCGATCACTTTTTACAACAGGAACTAGCAAAAAGGCCTTCTTTGAATGACAGATAGGAAATATGAAGAAAAATGACGACTTTTTTTTTTACTGAAAGAGTAAAAGGAGCAAGGGAATTCTAATTCTGTTTATTAGGTATCAGAAATGACCTTCATATTGTACAGTATCCATGGTTTAGTGCTTTTAATTTTCACATTTTTTTTTACTTAATGTTTTTTTCAATCAGCTTGGTAAAAACATTAACGTGGTAGAGGGAATTCTATATTTACATAAATTCCTGCCTGAAGACATTATGAAGGGTTTAATCTGCAGGAACTGAAGGGTTTTTTGTTTGTTTTAAAGGAAGAGCTCTTCTGCCACATAGGCAACTAAATAAAGGCCAGATTTTCAGAAGAGCGCTATACGCTCCCAATGTGATACTTAATCAGATTTTTCAAAAGAGTGCTGAGCACTTTTGGAAATCCTGCTACTTAGTTTGGTGCCAAGATAGGAAAAATCTGGGTCCAAGTCGCTTTAAATCTGGCATAACTTGCGTTTGATCTCTAGTATGGTTTTCTCCCCATGCCCCCTCCTCCTCTCTCTTTTTTTTTTTTTTTTTTTTTTAAACTGAGGCTCAGCAGCCAATTTTTTTTTCTTGGGGGTGGATGGGAATGATATTGCATGAGATGAGATTCTTCTTTTCATTTTTTTCCAGTAGCAAATGTGACTTTTTTAAAACTCTAGCTAAATAATGCCAACACAAAATTTAAGACCCACATAAAATATAATCTTTCTGCTTTGCTGTCTATACCAGAGGCATGACAAATATTGTATAAAATTTCCTGAGTCTGGCTCCAGTCCAAAGACTTTCCAGAAAAAGAAACATTGATAAAATCATCATCATCTGCCATGTACAACAAAGATAGCTACAGAAAGACTTGCATCCACAGTGGCTCGAATGTGTATATAATAAAAATTATATACTTAAATGTGTGGGTGTGTTTCTAAAATTACTGCTCTTTAAGCTTTCTTGTGTCCAAAGACACTTGGCTTAAGAGCATTTTGTGGATACTGTTTTGGCAGCTGGAACCACAAAATTGTTTACAAAAGACTCGGGTTCTTCCACCTCCTTTCCCACCCCTTCCTGTTTTTAAAATAGAACGTTTGAGGGAATTTTACTCCTCCCTGAGATATTTGAAATCTAAGGGTTATTTATTTATTTTAAAGAAAATAGACTCAAACTGAGTTTCTTATGGGCATAAGCTATAGATAATTTAAAACTTCTGAGATTCTTACTCTTTTCAAGTAGAGTTAGGGACATAAAAGTGACATTAAAAACATTGTATGCAATGTTTCTGGTTCCTCAATGGCTTCCCAAGCTTGTTTTCTTAGAATACCAAAGAGAAACATGATATTTTTTCCCCTCCTCATAACTTTGTACTTCATGCTCTGGTAACCAAAATCAAGTTGTTTTCTGATTCATGCTGTGCATCGTAATCAGCAGTAAAGTTTTGGGAATTAGGGTGGTGGGGGTTTTTAAGTTATGGAATATAATGCAGCAGGCTCGCTCGGATTCTATCTGCTGATGGTAGTGAAAATGTGGACTGTCATAACTCCACTAACTGCAGTTGCACCAAAGATTACAATGGTCACATCTTGACCACCAGTAGACATGAAAGATTCCCGGGGATTCTTAAGAGTAGAGGGTTGCCTTCAAGTGCTGACCAGTTACACTGTGGTAACTGTTTCAAGTGCCATTGGTGGCACTGGTCATGACACAGACAAATGACAGATTGACACAGGGATGGATCTGAGTGGCAGGTCATAACTTTATAACTTAACAATGGGAAGGGACACATATGCTCACCCCTTCCCAGATCAGGCATTTAACTGGGTCCAGGATGAGATGACAGAACTCCCACCACATAACCAATACCTCAGGACAGAGCCCCTTTGGTCTACCCCTGGGACTAAGCTCAGCTTACTTCTGAACCCCCTCACCTTCCCTCCCACCAGGAGAGAAGTGGATACCAAGGAGGATCTAGGTCTGCGTAAGCTTCAAGACTCCCCTTGTCATTACAGGAACAAGGTGCACCAGTGAAACCCCAGGTCTTCTTCACCCTTGGGACCTAGCCCTGTTAGCATTTATCTGTGCCTGACACCCGCCTAAAGTTAATATAGGAATATTTAGCTAGTAGTATCTCCTGATGTTAGACTTCCTATTCCTACTCCTTTGTCTAACTGTGCCCCCACAACCCACCAGACCTCTACCAGTTTGGCGCAAAGAAAAAAAATCCCTTCCTGATCCCAAAACAGGTGATCAGTCAAACCCACAGCTCAAGATACTACCAGTACGAGAGGGAGGGAGGGAACAGCTGTGGGGCAAGTCAAAAGGACCCCCAGGAAAACTTTAAATTGGGAAGGAGGAAGCATAAGGGCCAATCAGCACCGCTATTCCCTGCCAGGCAGCCAGTGGAAGGTGAAGAAAACCCCTCTTTTACCTGTTTCAGAGGTAACCAGAAGGCACCCAGCATTTCTGGGTTCATGAGCTCTCCCTTTCCCCCAGGCTTATTAGGCATTTGGCTTCATTGCTGCTAGTCCCATCAAACATTCTCAAGGCCCTGTACTCGGTTAAATAGCTGCCACATTCCATATCAGAGGCAGCAGCGTTTCATTGGTGGGTAAAGTGCTTCCTGTATAGACCTTTCCTACACACACTCAAAATATTGTGTTAACGAATTAAGGTTGAAAGTGTTTTTCAATGAACTCTTCTTGTCCCCTCAAAGTTTTCCAAAATCTACAGGTTGAAAAGTCTGGGGATGAACAGTTAAAGGACACAACCAGTTCCCACAGCTATGTATTTAAATCACCATCATCCCACTTGTGCAACTTTAACTTTGCCCCATAATACTTGGGAAAAAAAAATGCAAAGGTCAAAACAAGTTATTATGAGGGCAAAGTTAAGATTTCTTGGACTGAATAAGTCAGGCGGGAGATAGGAAAGAATAGCCATTTTCAAACATATAAAAAGCAACATTTAAACTCTTTAACGCCTTCTTCAGTGCACTGTTCTTCGGAAGAGCTAACCAAACCAAACATACACTTGGAGTTTCTAGGTCACACCCTTTTGAAAATCTGATGCACCAAAAAGACTTAGGAACACTCCAGAGAAAGAAAAGGAGGGGAAAATTTTAAAAATAGCTATGTCCTGAAACTTATTTTCTTATTTATAATCAAAATTCTGGGAAAACTTTACTATGAAATAAATGGTCTCTGCAAAGTTTCAGGGTGGTTTCTTTTAGGGGAAAAAAAGAAGAGTAGGGGTATTAAAAAGTAAGGCTATAATTGGAAGTTACCGTCTATCTTTACTGCAAAGTTGCTACCACCAACTTATTGCTGTTACCTATACCTACATTAATCCCGCTTCATACGTGTTAGGCATTATGGACTTTGCTATCCCAAAAGTTATCAACTGTCCAGGATACAATACTTCATAGAAAACTCTTTAAAAACAACAAATCTTATTTATAAAAGCACCTCCTTCTTCAGTACCCATGCACACTTATTTGTATTACCATAGTGCCTAGGAGCTTTTTACAGGACCTTGTTGGCATATTCCTATCCCTTTCTCCAGCTATGTTAACACTATTTAATGACAACAATCACTGCTAACAGCAGATCCAGCATTCACTACAGTCCAAATCCTAAGGTTTTACCTGAATAAAAACTAACCTCAGCAAGTCCTGTGTAATTAAGGACCTCAAGATTTGGCTTTAATAGATATTGAAATTGTTTTTTTAGGCACCATCTACTCTGGGATGTTAAACCCATTTACGTGGGAGTGTTCAATGTAGAGAAAAGCAAACCATGGTTAAATGTGCATGCTAGCCTAGATAAGGATCTATGCTAGAAATTCAACCCCCTTTCTAGCTTTGTCCACACTGGCCAAATCAAGCCAGAAAGCAATTTAGTCAGAAAGATGTTTACAATGAGTTTAAAAACAAAAAGCACCTAACTCAGACTGTGTTTCCGGTAACATTTTCTTTCAAAACTTCCCACTATTTGTCCAGATCCATAGCCAACAGCGCTATGCCAACAGGCCACCAGCATTGTAACCGCTACATCATCCAACCCTGCTCAGAGCAGGTTTAAGTTACATGGCAATTGAAGTGCTGGTGAATGTCAATGGCCTAGCTACAGTAGCTCGCACACCAATACCACCAACTGTGGAGCTCAATCAGCGTACGAGCAGCGCTGGTAAGTCGGAAGGAAAAAGGCTAGTGAAATAAATGTCTAAAAACTCAATCTACTTCAGGCTGTTACCCAACAAAGGGGCGTTAGGTTTACTCAGAAGAAGAAAATAAAATTCTGCCTTCTCATGAATTCTATCAGAGTCACTGGCTTCTGAAATTGGACAGTCTGATGTGATTGATGCCTGTGATAAGAGCATCAGCAGAATGTCTATTTGCTGAGGCAGAAAGAAGAGGCCCGAATGGGATTGTGGCAAAAGAAACTATGGGCTGGTCTACACTACCACTGAAGTCAATGTAACTTATGGAGCTCAGGGGTGTAAAAAAGAGACACACCCCTGAACGAAGTAAGTTACATCATAGCACATCTTGACCAGACGCGCTACAGGGGTGCAGCTGTGCCAATGTAGTGCAGTAATGTAACCTTGCCCTATGATTCTCTCTCCCTCCGCTACCACCTCCTCCTCTACTGAGGATGAATACAGCAGACAGTAAAACAATTGCAGCCACAGGGAATTGTGAATTTTTATATTTGGCCTGAAGTTAGGGTCTGATCCAGTGTTTGGAGCCAGTGATAGGCCTGAAGCAACATCCCATACCAAGATTTCAAATCTGAGCCTGAATAGCATATCACTGCAATGGCCAAAGAAACTCTTCACTCAAACACTCACAAAGCCTTGGAGCTTTGAAAACTAGATCTAAACTTTATCAATTTCAGACTCCATATTACTTTAAAGCACTTTACAGGGTTAATTCCAAGATGCAAACTTTGATGAGGACTTAAAACAGGGGATCTGACCCTGGCCAACTCAACAGGAAACAGTGAGGGGTGGGTGAGCCCATGGACAACCGTAAGAGCTGAAAAACCAATGCTGGCAAGCATGCCATATTACTAGGAAGTTCTGGAGGTCTTCTTTCTACATTCAACATTGAAAAAGGACCCCCTCCCATATACATTTCATCTGACATTGTTTCCCTGTGGATAAGGCTGCTGTCACCCCAAATTTGTAGACAGCTGACAGCACTTCATAGAGGTGAGAGGATGGTTGAAGGGTAGTGCTGGTCTCTAACAATGGATTTGAGATCCATGGGTTTTTGGCAGGGTTTCAGCTGTTGTGTTGTTAAAGTTTTAGTCATATTACTGGGCAAACATTTGTCTGAAAAATTTGAATTGCTATTCGGCCAGTGAAAATGCAAGCCAAGTGTAACCATGTACTTTTAAAATAAACCAAAAACTATTAGTTCACTTAAAGCAATTAGGACCCAGATCTGAGCTTAGTTACGCCAGCGTATACCAGGCGTAACTCCGGGATATACAAGATTAGAGCCTGGACCCTAGTTTAGAGTTGGTGCCCTTTCCGAGCTGTATCCTCTGTATAGTCAAGATACCTCATGTGACTGCAGTATGTTTTTACATATAAAAGGCCTGTCTATTCTTGCCACTTGGCATATGCCTATTTTGACTCCCCCCCCACCCCACCCTCTAATTATTTTATCTTCTTCTTTGGTCTAATCTCAATTTTTTGCCTGTATTTGTTTTGTAGATTGGCCTTTTATCTCTGAATCTAGTTTTAATTTAAGATTTGTTTTCCTTTAATAATCTCAATTTCTATATTCTCTGCAACTGCACAATAAGTTACTTTGACAACAAGCAGTTCAGGAACCACCACCATTCTTAAAATAACGAGCCCTCTAATACCCAACTACAGTATCACCTGCAAGTTACACTGCAAAGTGACCTCAATCAACCCAGCATCCACGTTCCGTCCAAAAAGAAGGGCAGGGGAAATAAAACGTATCTATCCTAAACATGCACAGGCTCGCCTAAAATAGAGGCCATAATACTATCTTATTCTGATACTGAAAACAGATTTACATGGAGAAATTAACTGAAATATTCTACTGATGCACTTAAGGCTAATATTCCATTCCCTTCTGTGTTCTGTCTCCCGCACTGCCCATCCAGGAGCACACAAGTCTGTTCATCTCATGTGTGTCTTTTTGGTAGTTAGCATTCTGCTCCTGACCTCCAGCTTTTTCCTCCCAGTGGAAAAATATCCAAGGAGACAGGTTTCTGTTGCTAACTTTGCGTACATCAACAACCAATCACATGTAATTCGACAGCCACAATAGTTTCAGGTCAAGCAGTATAAAAAGGTAAACCACCATGCTTTCCTCTCTGAAAAGTCCACAGGTGGTGTAGAACACAAGAAATACAGACAAGGAAGCACCTAAACATGATAGGAATCCTACCATCTCTAGCAGAAAGGTCAATGGCTGCAAGAACCATCTGTATATCACTAATTATTCAAGGATTCCCACAAAGCACAGGAAAAAGAGTGACTTTTTTATACCCTGGTTGCTTTGAGAAATCCAATTCAACGGTGTTACTAAGATGCATGGACAACTTCCAGCTGAGATAATCAAAGCAAGCTGAATCACCACCACTTGGAACATGCTAGCCCATATTAACGCACATGAGTGTCATCTGCAGGTTTTTGCTCTTCTTATTCCAGAAAAGCAGAAGTCTACATGATCTTTATTTAATTTGCAAATGCTTTGCCCTGCAATGCCCCATGACACTCCAAGGTAAGGTAGAATGTTTGAGTTTTTCCACAATAGTTCCACAACATTTTCTAACATT
Source organism: Mauremys reevesii (assembly GCF_016161935.1). Classification (NCBI taxonomy): domain Eukaryota; kingdom Metazoa; phylum Chordata; order Testudines; family Geoemydidae; genus Mauremys; species Mauremys reevesii. The sequence continues at coordinate 16,086,804 of NC_052640.1, read as the reverse complement.
ATGGGCCAGAGGGATTTGTTTAAACCAACTTCACTCTTTATTTTTGATACTGAATGTACCAGAAGGTTGTGTTAAAACAAAAGAGAAAGCAAAGGAATGCAGAGTGGAGAACAAACCTTTAACAATGGCAGAGGTTTGTTTTTGTTTGTTTGGGGGTTTTTTTGGGGGGGGGACTTGGGGGGGTAAATAAAGAACACTGTTTCTAGCTATTCAGCACCAAAGAGTGCCCTGGATTTACTGAACCTTGTTGAAGGTCAAAAGTAAACAATAGCTTGCTTTTGGGGGAGGTTCAACAGTTAACACAAGAGACAAAAGCAAAATCTCTCTTCAATAGCCCGTTAGAAAAGCAGCTTGGATTTCTGCTCTAACCCTCTGATTTAAAAAGATAAACCCCAAACCTCCTCCCCTCTCTACCAGACAGACACTCTAACAAGCCAAACAAACATACATGCATAAATACAGAAGATTTTTAGAGGACCTGTGGGAGGAAGAGGAAAGCAATGCAAGTTTTGCACTAACCTGTTTGAGTTCTGCGGGCATTCATGAAAGGTGGCAGTTTTACAGTCCCTACTAGGCAAAGATCCGGATTATGGCAGGCTCTTTGTGGATCCAGATCTTTGGTTTGACAGCCCTGTTCACTTGCCTTCCGAGCCTCTTTTCTGAATGACCCCCCCACGCATACACACGCCTTTTGTAATCTGATCGATTGCAGTGAGGCTGCCGAGAAACTCTCAATCTACACACACAGCCGATCCAGAGAAGAGAACCCACAATCAAAGTTGCTCTGAAGAAAAACTGGTGATAGTAGGAGAGGAGGGGCTTCTTCGGATGGTTGATTTCTCTCCCAATCCCCTGGAGAAAGCAAACCTGATCTCCGCGTGCTGCTGCTCCTACTCTTCCTACCGCAGCTCCCAGTCTCTGGGACCTCAGTCCTCTTTGGGGGCGGAAACTGACAGACAGTCACAGCTGGAATCTCCAATAAAGCAGCACTAGCCACACCCAGCAAGCAGCAGCCTGAGAGAGTGAGACACAGACTGGAGCCAGCGTAAAACACCATGGGGGGGGCTTGCGTTTGTACTGCTGGGATCCTGCATGCTGTTCTTCCGAGCGCCACAACCTTACAGAAAAAGCCGGCTTCCCTCTCTTACTAGAGAGGGATCGTGGCAGTTTGAAATCTTTAATCTAATCAGTTTTTCATAAAACAGTTACAAGTAGTTTCAGGTGCTGCGCCTGCCTGCAAGCGGCCCTCGCCAGTGTTTTTATTTAACGGTCACATTTTCCTAATTTAAAGTGTCCCTCTCTCTCTCCCCCCCCTCCCCACTTTGCAATGGTTAGACACTAACTGGAGTAACCGCACGAAGTTACCCATTCAAAAATCCCACCCACACCCTATTTTTCCTTCTATTTTTTTCTCGGTTATTTTAAGAGGTTACTTGCAAGAAGAATAAATACAAGTTGTTTCCAGACAGGAGGGAGATTGTTAAAGTTAACGGGGTCTCAGCCTCAAAGTAACTTCTCCAAAGAACACCCCTGAACCTGAAGAGCAGCTAAGCGGGTTTCTTTATGAAAAAAGAGGGGTCTCACCATTTTATAAACTTGAGTAGAAAAATCCTCCTACTTGTTTGCAGGTCGCTCACTTTGGACCGTGAAAATAGACTAGCCAGCACCCACGCAGTAGTACAAAAGGAAATTCATCCATTTTTAATCAGTCTCCTCCCCTCTTAGACTCCCAACACAGGAAAACTGGGATTTGCAATTAACTAGAGTCCTCACATTATTTTTTTACCATTTTACACACAAACGGGAGTTGCTATGAGGCACTCCCATAATACACACGCATGCATGTAAAACAATAATTTTGCATTCTTTGTGGTACTTTATTTCAGCAAAGAGTATTAGCTGTGCTATAGTTCATATTTTTCCTGCTCAGAAAAAAAAAAGACTTTCCATCCAGATATTGCATGATTTTGATATTCTTAATGTAAACAAGCTAATTTATACACCTGCCGTTTAACAAAACATCTCAGTTGCTTTGGTGAAAGCACAGTTACTGAAAAGGAAAAGTATCCTCCCATACCTCTCAGGACTAGGCTCTGGTCCCTCTTCCTGCACCTTGCAAGGAACAGCGAGAGAAATATACATTAATACACCTCAAAAGCACATTAAGGCTCTTTCCTTGGAAACCTACCTTAACTAGTGTGACCACTTTATCACCTGCTGACCCACAACAGGGAAAAGGGACAACACTTAACTGGCATTCTGACCCTGCCCTTCAGATGTTAGCAATCAATGGGGTTTGAGTCAGCCAGCTAAGCCCTGCCTCCAGTGCTAAATCACCGGTATTGCTCTCAGTGACTAGCCAATAGGTTGAGGATATTTTTCCTCTTTCATAATAGCTTCCTGCAGCAAACAACCCGTACAAGAAATAAATCCACCACTCTAGCAGCCAGTGGCCTGAACAATGGTAATTAGGGATGAACTGCTAACTGCACGGCAGGGCACCAGGCCCCAAATTAGGGCGTGATCATGGAAAATAGGGACAGCCACCGACAGCCTCTGGAGCCAGCTACCAAACAGATAATGAGAAATTAGGGTCACACTTAAATATTTTGCATTTTCAGAGCATGCATTTTCACACAGCAAGCTTGCTTACCCCTACAGTTTCTCACACATCTCAGCCTCAATTCTAGAAAATGCTTCCAGTGTTAGCAATAGGGTTATGGCCTTTGAAATGCAACTCCCCCCCCTTCAATAGCCACTTAGATTACCTAGAGAGATAACATATATAGGTAAGATTGATAACATTGCACATCTCTTCACTCTCCTGTGACTCAAACCCTTTCCCATACACATGCTGGTGGGCAGACAGCTACTGTATTTTCAATAGTTTTGATCTGTTATTGCTTAAACAGTGAAAGTGGGAACACTGCAGCATCTTTAACTGGACACAGAAACGTCTAACATTAGATATCCCAGTGCATTGTGATAATAATGCAAATCTTTAGACCCATGTTAAAAAAAAAAACTGGCAGGTTAAGTTGTTTATCTGGCAAAAGGCACATCCATAAAAAAAACTGGCCAAGCTGGTCAAATATTGGCCAACTGGTAACCCTTGTTACCAACCTGTTAACTAACATCAACTGTAATCTAAAAATCAGAAAGAGGTATCTCCCAGAGTGATGTTGTAACTTCAGCTTTTCTCTTACTATCAAGAAATGTCAGAGTTTGAGCTAGACACTAGAGCTATGGGACAACTGCCTTTGGCTTCGCATTTTAGGGGCCAGAGAACTGAGCAGAACTATGTAGCTTCATTCTTAGTAATTTTAAAATAAACATCACAAAGGCTCCTCTGGTTGACAGCAATGGTAGATGCTGTGCAAAATTTCATCCCAATCTAAAATTCTTGTTATCTGTGTCACCCCAGTTTGCTCCAACAGGTGAGAAATGTTCAGAGTTCATCTAACATGGAGCAGTTTAGATTAGAGGCAGGTTGGTGATGGGCTTCGAAAACATTCAGACACATGTAGATTCCATTAAGCCAGCAGAGCAGGAGCTCCCAAAGCAGCTCAAGAACCCTGGTTTCCCATACAGACAGAAACATCAGGGTTGTCTTCATAGCACTGAATACCAGTCAGCCTTTTTTCATTTCTAAAGTGTCATGGATAAACCGCTTTCCTTTGTTCCATTTAATATATACAAAAAAACAGCAAAGAGAGTCAGAATGCTAAGTATTGGGGTATATTTGTATGGGACATTGCTCAGGTGATGGGTTTTTGTGGGATATCTTTAATTTGTCAAAATTCAAAGTTTCATTGGGAGAAGGCTTGGTTTATTCCTTTTCAAAATGCTAAAAACAATTAGGCATGTTACTTGCTCCTGATCTAGTCTAAATTTCTTTTTATTAAAAAACAAAACCTGTTTTTGAATCATAAAGGCAAAGAAAAAAAAGAACCATTTGAAACAATTCTACATTTTCTTTTTTAAAGAATCTTTTGAAAATAGGATTAAGGTTTCCTGGGTAAAGGCCTTGTGTGCCAAGTTTTAGTTCTGGGTAAATTTCATGCACTTCAGATATTCACACATGAAAACAGACTGGCAAAGAAAGAGAACAATTAATGGAAATTCTAAAGCCACCTTTAACTGTAATGGCCTAAAAACACCACTATGTCTTTGGCTAAAGATGCATCTTCATTTTAAGTCCTGTTCCTAAAAAGCACTTAGGCAGCATTATGTAGCACTTTCCATCACCACAGCTATAGTTAAAAGAATATTTTTTTCAGCCCAGCAATTTGGCAGTTTAAAAAGGACAGAAGATTTTTACCTGAATAAACTGTGCTATTTATTTTAAACTAAAGGGTGTAATTACACTTGGTACTCAGCCTCAGGCTGCTGATGGCCATCTTCAGGCCTGCTGATGGGGGGAAGGCAAAGAGGGCAACTGCCCCAGGGCCCAGGTGATTTTAAAGGGCCCGGGAGCCCCAGACCCTCGCGCGCGGAGGTGCCAGCGGTGGCGAAGTCAGCCAGGTGGGAACGTGGAAGCCCTGGCCGTGCTGGAAGAGTGCACCTGGGGGCTTGGAATTGCTGTTGACGGGCCTGGCCATCTTTGGCCATTCTGTTCTGAGTTACACCAGTGTAAGTCCATTGACTTCAGTGAATTATTCCAGACTTGCAACAGTGAAACTAAGGGCTTGTCTTCACGAAGATGCTATTACACTGACGGGAGAGCTTCTCCCATCGGCATAGTTAATCCACCTCTCTGAGACGCGGTAGCTCTCCTGTCGATGTAACTCTGCCTACCCGGCGGGGTTAGGTCAGTATAACTATGTCACTCAGGGGTGTCGATTTTTCACATCCAGAGTGACGTAGTTATACTGATATAGGTCTATAGTGCAGACCTGGCCTAAGAGCAGAATCTAACCCATAAGCATGACATCACTTTTAGTACGATGACCTAGGCTAGCAACAGATTCAGTAATTCAGCTATGGCAGTAACCCTCAATTCCATTTACAAACTCCTTTCACAATATAGGTACTTTTTGAGCTTTCAAGACAGAACTGAACCAAATCGGAGATGTGAAGATTTGAGAAAACTGTCTATACAAATTATTTATTCTGGCTGATAATATGAAGTTGTTACTATAAAAATTGTTGTATCACTGAATGCCTCTTTATAAATGTGGAATCCACCATTGGTTAACAGGGCCATATTGTGTCTCTGGCAGACGTGGGACAACAGTGAGTTGCTAGAATTTAATGGCTGCCTATCTAGGTGGAAACAATTGAATGACAATGGATTAGCTGAAGCCAGAAGATACTTTCTCCACTTCTCTCCTTCCAGCAGATATGTTGGTGGGAGTGGAAAGTCCCTAGTAGCAGAACAAAGACACCAATGTGATGATTATAGTCTTTAAAAAGGACTCAGAGGGGGAAGATTCAGAGCCATAAAGGAAGTTTTGGGGCAGGAGAGAGGAAGGGAAAGACCAGTCGAGGTCCAAGAAGACAAACTGGGGTCTGAAGGTTCCATGTTTCACAAAACAAGCCATGCACTGCAGCAGAAAGACTCTGGATGGCCAGACAACTCTAATTCCAGGACAAAGAATGCTGTGGAGTGGTGAGTACAGCAGGGAAATGCATGCAGAGGTTATTATTTTTGTACAGATCTATGTATTTCATGTGTGATTAAGTAAAGAGTAATGCTGTTAGAATCCTGTGCAAAGTGTCCATGTGTTTTATCCCTGTGAGCCTGAGGAGTTAACCTGTGAACCCAGAACACCACACTGCTGGAGTTCTAGGAGAGGAAGCGTTTAAGCTACAAGGAAAGTCTGAGGGTCAACTCTGGGTTTAAGGGCCTGGCAGGGGACTGTATGGTTGCAGCTCTCTGGAGGAGATGCCATGGAGAAATTCTGCAGCCAGGGAGAGGCCCTAAAATAGCAGCAGTGCCTGGATTTCCTTCAGATTCTGAGGGTTTAACACACCTGGTGATTCAGCAGCTGGATCCACTCCTCCATCCCCCAGCAGTCTAGTGAGTGGTCAAGAGTGGGTGCTCAACTGGACAAGAGGGTTTGGTTTTGGGGGGGGAGGGTGTGTTTCTTGTTGTTTTAAAAGAAAGACTGATAGTTTGGATTCTAAATTCAAGGGCTGGTTTGTTGGTTTGTTTGTTTGAAGTCTCTACAAAACATGGTCATGATCCTGCAGGTGGATCTGCAAGGGCAGATCCTTACAGAGCCGCACTGGCTTCAGTGAGACGTCCTTTGAGCACCTCTGCCTGCATGATCAGGGTGCAAATTAATAACATGTTTTCATGAAATTAAAAGAGATCCAATTCAAACAAGTTATTGTCAGGATTTAAACCTTTCCCCATCAGCATCCCAGCCGGAACTTTGTAGAATTGTGCTTGAGAACCAGAGAGTGGAAATGACAAAAAAAAAAAACCCCAAAAATCCCACAAACACCCCCACGCAAATTGGCTAGTTATTTTCATGGTCTACACTGAAAGAAATGCAAAAAACTAAACAAGCAGCACAAATAGTGAAAAATAAATCACATTTTTAAAATGCAAGATGCTTTCTGTTTTAATTATCTAAGGTAAATGTCAGTAGCATGCTTTTTTAAAAAATAGATCCTGCTTAACACAATAGTACTATTTAAGTATTTAGTCCTTAACTCTGTTCCCGCATTTGCCAGTTTGAGACATATTTAATAATTACTTGTAGTTTTATCAAAAGATCCTGCAACAATCAGAGATATGAAATGGCATCTGGCATCTTGCAAAGGAAGACAATCAAGTTTCTTGGTTTTATAAGGTTGGTATTGTGTGTAAAATTATGCTTGGAAGGGTCTCACCATAGACGCCCTAACAGGAAACATTGTATTTTTAGCAGAGCTATGTGAAATTTTGGCAATAGAAATGGAAACACTGGAAATTTGAGTGTTTAGATTTTTTTTTTTTTGCAAAATTTAAAATGTTCTCCCAGTTTTGTAAAACTTCCAATTAAACATTTGCAGCTAAAACAATCCTCTAAGCCAAAAAAAGTTGTGGTGTTTTTTTTTAGCAAAATTAGGCTCATTTTTAAAGGTCTTTGCAACAATAACAAAATCCTCACTCTCCCCTATTGATTTCAAAATCCCAATCCACAAAGATTTACAAACACAAATATCAAAATTTTCCAACTGTGAAGTCCTACCAAATGAAACTGCAAAAATGTTTTCAAAAAGTGTAGGGAGAATATGGTCATAGTTTTGAACATGTCTTATCATAAAGACAGCTGCTGTCCTTCTGACAAACACTGGACAGCATTTTGGAATTTAACAGTTGCCATATAAAGTTGCAGGATACATACTTAAGAGATGAAGAGTGAGATGAAGCCACACAAATGTGAAAGTGAGATAGGTCCTGGTGACTATGGAGAACAGCAAGGTATTTCACAGTAGCAAGGGAGTCTAACAAAAGGTGCCTATTTTCAACCATTAATAGAACCTGTATGATTAAAATGTGATGAATCAAGATGAGAATCAGACAGGCCAAACCCGCTTTAAAAAAATGCAGAAATTGGACTTGGTTTTGGCTTAATTGGCTTGTGAGTTGCTTGTTGGCTAGTTTTTGGCTTGCAGCTTGATTGGCTTGTAGCGTGTTGCCTTTTTTTTTATCAGCTCCCGGAAAGCAGGGGCAAGGGGGGGCACGGGGGAGAGAGTCGGGGTGAGCAGCGGGCCCATCACAGTCCCAGACTGCATGCCAGGGGGATCTAGTCACATAGAGTGTTGGGGTTCTTAGGGATTGACTTGTTTGGGCCTTGTTTTGAAATGGGATTAGCTTGATTTTTGGCTTATTGTGAAAGTCGGGGTGCTTATTAACCGCATGAAAGTTGGCAACTATGATGAGAAGATGTCCTTGAAATACTAACCACGTAGGAGCTAGCCTTGCAAACTTAAATTGTCATAGGAAAATGAAAATCATCATTCCCCTTCCCCAAAAAGACAAGGGCCAAGCTCTCAGCAATTTAGTTACCAACTTTTTTAGTTTAAAATACTTTCTCCAGAAGCAACCTACTATTAAAAATTCATACAGTGACGTGACTCAATACAGACCATGCTCACACTCTGATGCCCATAATTCTCAGTAGGGAATGCACTTGATCCTAATGAGTTGCTCCTGCAAGGTGCTGAGTGCTCTCAACTCCAGCTGACTTCAGTAGAACTTAAAGTTTTCATACTGGTAACCTCCATGCAGAAGGCTTTTTATATGTCATGCGCTCTGTCCAAAGGGCCAATTCTGGTCCCTCTGAAATCAATGATAACGCTCCCATTGATTTTTTGGACATGCATTTTCACCATCTGACTTCTTGCATTAATTTAGAGCCCATTCCTGTGGGGCTAGATTCTGCCCTGTGCACTGTCAGGAGTGCAAAAAGGATTATAAAAGAGCCATGCAATCTTCGGGGTCCCCAGGAGGAATTCTAACTGACTCAAAGGGCCCCAGGGAGTACACACCCGCACACCTGCCGCACCATCTTTGGCCTTGTGATGACCTCATCTAGGGTGACCGGACAGGAAATGTGAAAAATCAGGACGGGGTGGGGGGTAATAGGAGCCTATATAAGAAAAAGACTCAAAAATTGGGACTGTCCCTATAAAATTGGGACATCTGGTCACCCTAACCTCATCCCATTTCAGACACTACCAGCAGTGGTGCCCTAAAATGAAGCAGGCATTATAAACCGTGTTGGGATTCTGGCTAGTCCCAGCAGAGGGGCAGAGTGTGTGACTTTCCTGTGCATCCATGCAAGAGGTGATCAAAATCTGATCCAGATAATTTCCTAGAAAGTCAATGATATGCCTCTCATGAGTAACAATTGAAGGATCAGCCCCTACATTTTTAGGGTGTCAGCTAAGTTTAGACTAGGACTAAACCCACACTGGAAAATTCTATCACATTTGACAGTCTGCTGAATACCAGCGATAATGCAGTCAGCTTATCGTTTGCTTGAACCCCAGCCTCAAAAGGAATGTCACTTTTGGCAAGAGCCACAAAGGCACCGCAGTATTAATATGGAACAGAAAAATACTGACACTCGATTACCGACACAAAATACGGCACGCAGCAAACTTCCTTATCAAAAAATAAATTTAAAAATCCACACTTGCTTATTTTTAATTTCTCTGTTTCAGCTGGATCCAGAAAAATAAATGAGCAGAATTTTAAACATGAAACACTCTATAGCTTTGTTTTCGCAGGTTGGTTTTTCTTGAGCAGCCAGATGTACGTTTGCACAGTGGAAAAAGATTGAAGTGGGGTTACTCTTCACTTGGTTGATTAATGGCATTTTGAGCTGGGTTTTCAAGTTGTCCTGATAAAGACAACCAGTTTGGGATCTCTCAAGTCTTTCCTCACTCATGTTCCCTTAAACCTCCTCCACATTCCCTAATGCCTTGTTTAAGTTTAAAAAAAGGCAAGGCAAGAACTAAAACTATTTACTGATTTATGGATGACATAGGATATGGACACGCCTATGCTGGCGAAATTTATTTAAAGAGTTCTCACTAGTTCTAAGGCAAAAACCCTAGTGTGGCAAGAGTCTGGACCTGTTTTACTACCATGTAGTACCATGTTAGTTAAACCTGATAAAAGGCAAGTCTAATCAAGTAACAAAAGATCCTCAGGCTAGAGTATTGACAACTGAAAAGGTGGGAATTTTTTTTTTTTTTTTTTTAGAAATAGCCTGATCTACACATAGCTTTTGTACTGCTTTACCACCCCCAACCCTGCCTCCAGTTTGGAACTGTTAAAGCAGTACAGTTCCCCAAATGTGGATGCAGTTATACCAGTCTCTTTTATACTGCTATAACTGATTCCAATCCACACTCAGGTTTGTACTAATTTAAATATTTCAGTCAAAAAAAATCAGAATCTGTGATGAGGTATACAAACCCCACTCTGAACAACAAGGGGTTAGCTTCTCTGGGCTTAGCTAGCTCCACCCCACCACACCTGCAAGGCACGCACAGATTGGAGGAGTTGTGGAACAGCTCACTTGTGGACAAGAAAACAGACCTTCAATCCTCTGCTCCTGAGGAAAGGGCTGACTGAAGGCAGGAGCTTCCCAGACAACCACTGCCTGAAGCCCCCTCCTTGAGGGAAGGATGGGCCAGATCGTGACACACCTGAGAGGGAGTCATTCCCCTCTCTCTTATTAATTCAGTTTCTTTGCATTAATTCCCCTTACTTTTTTGTTTATGGACTACCTCAGAATGGGAGAGACTTTTGAAGTGACTTGGCTGGAGGACCAAGTCACAGGAAGAGGCAGGCCAGCACAGGCACCAACTCTGTGGGTGCTCTGGGGCTGGAATACCCATGGAAAAAAATAGTGGGTGCTCGCCCCCCGCCCTCCCGATCAGCTCCCCCCATGGGTGGCGGGTATAATAGGCCAGGGAAGGCTGAGCCTTCCCTGGCACAGCCATCCCTGAGGAATACCTGGGCCGTGGTGGTCCCGCCCCTTCCCTAAGGCCCTCCCACGCACCACCTGTTCCTGTTGCCGTCACCTGCCTACCTGCACTCCACCTCCCCCCCACCTTGCAGGTCCCCACGCTGATGCGGAGAGGTGCGCTGGACCTAGTGTCAGGCATTCGGGTGGGTGCTGGCTCGGCCTCAGGCAGGGCAAGTGGCCTGGCATGGCGCTCAGCCTGGCTCTGGAGGGTTGGCCTGGGGTGGGCAAGCTGGGGCTCCTCTGATTGGGGGAGGCTTCAGGGGGTGGGTTGCGGGGCTCCGGCATGTGGGGAGGCAGGGCCTCAGGCAGAAGGGGTGGGGCTGGCTGGCTAGCCTCCTCAAAGTGGGGGTTCACCCACCGCCTATGGCTCCCACCCACCGGTGGGCCCCATGCATCAGCTCCTTCCCTCCACCCCAGCACCTCCTGCCCGCTGGTGATCAGCTGTTTAAGAGTGCAGGAGGCAATGTGGAAGAAGGGGAGGTGTGGGGGCAGGAAGAGGTGAGGGAGGGGGCAGAATGGGGTGAGAAGAGGTGGGGCAGGGGTGGGAAGAGGCGAGGTGGTGGCTTGAGGGAAGAGGTGGAGTGTAAGCGGGGCATGGGGCACAGCAGGTGTAAAGCACCCCCTGGAAACTTAGAAAGTCAGTGCCTCTGCAGGCCGCTGCAGAGGTGGAGCAGCCACGGGTTGGAGATCCTCAGCAGAGACACGGCTGCTATGTCATGCCTGGCAATGAGTCAACCCATTCATAGAGCCCGACGTGAAATAGTTAAATCTGTATGGAAACTGTGCAGACCTGGCCTTAGTGACTCTCTAATAACCCTTCACAAACAGGATAATCACAAACTGTGCTGCAGAGAAATGCTTCATTCAGTTAGTGATGTCTAAAAGAGCAAATTACTCTGTGCTGTACAACAAAAGTTACAAACAAGAGGCTCAGTCCTACCCTCAAATGTACTGGCATGCAATGGTACTAATGCTTTTGCACAACTGCTCAGCGGTGCTGATTTTACATGACAGGTATACAGATGCTCATCATTGGCCTAAGTGCAGGATCAGGCACTTAGATGAACAAAAGCAAGAATAAAATCAGATGTGAGGGTTAAGTAGTATCTTAAGTGCAATGTGATTGGATGCAATTTGCTCTGATAAACTAATTAAATTAGAGGGATGCTTTCAAAATGGTGCACAAGGATTAGTTTCCTAACTCCCATCAATAGCAAGAGCCACACAACAAATCCTAGAGCACTTCTTTGAAGATGTAACTCATTGCCCATCTTTGCATCTCTTCCTTGGGTGTTGGGTTTTTACATGGTATGATCACAACACCAAAAGTTTACAAGATGAAATAAATCTTTGAAGCTGTGGAGCTGCTGGACTAACACTGAGCCAGACAAGAGTTTAAGGTTATTTGATCAAAACGTGAAAAACCCAGTGTTTGTATTTTGTGTTACTCTGCCACTCCACTCAAGGGAAAAACAGCCATTGAAAACAAAATCAATGTACTAATTGTATTTATAGTTTCCAATCCTAGGTCTCCTAAGACAGCTCATCATGAACAAAACACATACTGGGAGGAATAGGTATAGAATCACCATACAAGCTCCTCTACACCCACTGTTCAGTCGATATTCACTCCTTAGAAATGTATGCCAATGTATGCCAACACTAAATCCAGTTTTCCTTCCCCAAGGGAGCTATTATTTCCCATGAAAGAGTATGCCATAAAGCACAGCAGAGATCTACAGAACTCACAGTAATAACACCATCAGTTTAAACTGCAAGAATGCAAACGGGTGAGAGAGCATTAACATTGTAAGACACAATGCACCTCACAGTAAATTCATGCCCACATTTCTTTTAATACCAGGTTTTGTAATTCTATATATTGTATATGCACATTCCATGTTGGATATAAGCTACCTGCCAGTGCTCTAGCCAACGGTTAAAGAAAATTCTAAGCTCTATTTGTAGAGAATTCACAAAATAAAGATTAAAAGAATGGGAAATCAAGGTCAAAGCCATGAAATGCAGTGAATAGTTTAATTCAGAAGGTAATTTTGTCAATTTTAAGTCTTTTCAGACTCCATTTTAAAGGTCTCAATTTGAAGTGCAGGAGGGACAGTCCTGTGAGTAAGGCACAGGACACAGAATTAAAAAGATCTGTGATCTACTGCACATTATGCCACAGACTCTCTGTAAAACCCTGGGCAAGTCACTTAGTTTTCGTGTCTCATTTTTCCAATCTGTAAAACAGGGATACTTGCTTACCTTGCATGAGCATGAAAAGACTTTCAAATCCTTGTATAGCACTACAAGATCACTGGAAAGAAGACTGGAGAAATCAAAGTATTGTTGTGTTGTATTCATTGGGATAAGCTAGCCTAACTGAGAAAACGGTGCTGTATTTTTGTTATGAAGCATTAACATGAATGGAAGTTGTCAGTGTATTGATAGGGGCAGGAGCCTTTGAATGTGAACATTTTTGGTCAGATCGCCAGTTGATGTGAATTGCCATAGCTTCATTGAAGTTAATGCTAACTCCTTACCTGAGGAGGTTGTGAAGGCTAGGACTATAACAATGTTTAAAAGGGGACTGGATAAATTCATGGTGGCTAAGTGCATAAATGGCTATTAACCAGGATGGGTAAGAATGGTGTCCCTAGCCTCTGTTCGTCAGAGGATGGAGATAGATGGCAGGAGAGAGATCAGTTGATCATTGCCTGTTAGGTTCACTCCCTCAGGGGCACCTGGCATTGGCCACTGTTGGTAGACAGATAGTGGGCTAGATGGACCTTTGGTCTGACCCGGTACGGCCGTTCTTATGTTCTTATGTTATGTTCTAATTTACACCAGCTAAGGATCTGGCCTTTTATTGTAATAAGTTTCACGTGTGTGAGCTGTTTTTATGAGAAAGAACATTCTTTAATATTAAAATATAATGTGCTCTGAATGGTTAGCCATGATCCAATGACAATATTGCTGCTCTTTGCAGTTCACGGTGCTTTAGTAAAGACCCTAACACATGTGCACTTTCCTATCTTTTCTCTATCATACCACTCCTCACAGGAGGAATTAAGTTGAAGTTTGATTTGAAACAAAGTGAAATAAAAGCAGGCAGATTAAATAAAGTCCCTCACACATGAACGGTTTTAAGGTTTATCAAGCTTATAAAAAAATCACATCATCACTGGAGTCTATAACATTTGTGAAAGAAACAAGATATGCTCTATTCATAAATGCCATACTTAAAAGGTTATTGTGCTATGTCTGCATTGGTAAAAGGATAAAATGGCCAAATCCATCTGTGCTGCCAGGACTCTGACAGCTTTGGACATCAAACGACGTAGTCACCTTTTTACATTCTTGTCTTCTACAGCAACATGTAGGGAAGCAAACAAGGATGCATGGACAGCTGGCTCTGCTCATTTGAGGGCAACTGGATTTCAGTTTCAGTAATATAGCCAGGGCCAGCCACATAGCTTCTAGTCCCCAAAGCTACAGAAGAATACACCAACCTGAATGGAGCTAGAGGTGGTATGGGTTTTAGCAAGAATTTCTATTAACAGAATGAACACTGTAAGATTAATACACACTTAATCTATACATTATTAGTGTGTTACAGGGCAGGAAAGGTTTCCTATGCCATTTTTAAGGGTGGCTGTGATGCTGGCAGACCAGATGACAGCTCATGCCAAAACCCCTAAAGACTGAACACAGACCAATGCATAGCTGGAAACCAGTCTGGGTTACCTGTGTGTTAGTATTGTTAAAACAGGTATTAGATTTATAAAAATGTGTTTAAAAGTTGCTGCATGCATTAATTTCACTTACAAAATCTGTATCCCAGATTAAAAGGTAATATTTAAGTGTTTGCTCTGTGACTGTGAAAGTTTTGCTCTGATACTATAAACCCCCCAGTCAGAGGGGAAGTGTGAAATATTATAGGGATGGTCTAGATTGTGTTGGGCAAACTTTTTGGTCCGAGGGCCACATCTGGGTATAAAAATTGTATGGCGGGCCATGAATGCTCACAAAATTGGGGGTTGGGGTGTTGGAGGGGTTGAAGGCTCTGGCTGGGGGTGTGGGCTCTGGGGTAGGGCCAGAAATGAGGAGTTCATAGTGTGGGAGGGGGCTCCAGGATGGGGCAGGGGGCTTGGGTGCAGGGGGGGTATGAGGGCTCTGGTTGGGGGTGTGGGCTCTGGGGTAGGGCTGGGGATGAGGGGTTTGGAGTGCAGGAGGGTGCTCTGGGCTGGGACTGAGGGGTTCAGAGGACAGGAGGGATATCAGGGCTGGGGCAGGGGGTTGGAGCATAGGGAGGGGGCCTCAGGGGTGCAGGCTCTGGGTGGCGCTTACCTCAAGCAGCTCCCAGAAGCAGCAGCATGTCCCTTCTCCGGCTCCTATGTGGAGGCGTGATCAGGTGGCTCTGCACGCTGCCCCGTCTGCAGGTGCCTCACCTGCAGCTCCCTTTGGCCAAGGTTCCTGGGCAATGGGAGCTGTGGGGGGTGGCGCTTGGGGTGGGGGCAGTGGGCAGAGAGCCCCCTGGCTGCCCCTAAGCATAGAAGCTGGAGAGGGGACATGCCGCTGCTTCCGGGAGCCGCGCGGCAAGCCCCTGACCCTGCTCCTCAGCTGGAGTGCTGGAACGGGGCAAGCCCCTGATACCACTCCCCGGTGGGACCTTGAGGGCTGGATTAAAAGGCCTGACAGGCCAGACGCGGCCCACGGGGTGTAGTTTGCTCACCGCTGGTCTAGATAATTCTTAGACCTGCCATAAGTGCAGGGGACTGGACTAGATGACCTCTCGAGGTTCCTTCCAGACCTATGATTCTATGATTACTTTACCACAAGAGGTGTCATCTCCTGCCCAACAAAAGAAGGCCCATAGACACCAGACAAGCCATGCATAACATCAGTGGACAAAAGACTTTATGTGCACAAACCTTTGTCCCATCATCTTGAGCTCTAGGGGAATGGAATAAAAGTCTCTAAGAAACTGTTATCTCTATGATGCTTGAACTCTGAGGGGCAAAGATTTCTAAGTAAAAGCAAGAGATCCCTGACAGTTTAGCTTGGGATAGCCCTAAATTACATATAGAGCTTGCATATCACAGCAGCTTCTATCATCCTTTGAAACCTAACATTGCAACTCATTTGTGTGAGTATGTTAACCTGCTTTAACCATGTAAATAGCTCTGATTTCTTTTCCATAGTTAATAAACCTTTAGTTAGTTTATTACAGGATTTGCTACAAGCCTTGTTTTTGTCTTGAGATCTGAGTTGCAACTGACCTGGGTAAGTGACCGGTCCTTTGGGAATGGGAGCAACCTGAATATTGTTGTGATTTTTGGTGTAAGGGACCATCTATCTATCACAGGGGCAAGCTGGCCTCGGTGGCAAGATAGACGAGAGTGCTCACGATCTGCCAGTGTGTTCTTGTTTTGACTACTCTTGGCATCTAGAGTGGTCTAGGTGGTCTACAGGGCCCTTTTTCCAACAGCATCTAGGGAAGCTTCCTCTTATGATTGTTGCCCCTGCCACTGTGATCCCTGGCTTTCTGGATTTCTAGACTGGATTACTGCAATGCCCTCTACATGAAGCTTTCTTTGGAGACAACTTGGAACAGACACGTGGTATAAAATGCATTTACCCAAGTTTGTTTAGCAGCATTAACTACATGGAACTTGTTACTCCTCTCTCCAGGAATCACACTTGCCAGCAGAGCTGGCTGCCCACATGGAGTTAATCAATCATCCCCCAACCAAGGATAGTAGCACACAGCCTCTGCACACCCAGGAACTTTGGCAGGCGTGCTGCCTCCAACAAAGGATTGTGCAAGCCAAGCACAACTGAGCACCCTCCGTTTTTCCGCAGGCAAAATTCACTGAAGTCAATGGGAGTTACAACTGTTTATCAGATCTCAGGGCGGGTCATAGCATAGTAACAATCTTTAAGCAGATCTTCCCCTTCATGGTATATCATGGGATTTGGTTCTGTGGACAAAAAGACTTTAAGTATCATTCCAGACCTTTCCAATTAACATGTGAACAAGCTTTTTCTGCAGTTTTTACAGTGGGAGAGGTGGTGAAATGACTTCCCTGGACAGCAAAACAAATATTTTTAAAAGCTTTCAGCAACCCCCCCTCCCCATGTTTTCCCCCATTTAAATAGCTACACTTAAGTAAAAATCTTTTTGCAATTAGAGTGCATCTCTGACATCATTTGCCCATTGACATTTCCTGGTGGCGGTTAAGGGATGATGTACACCGCTAAATAATGCCTGAAGCATATGCAGCAAACGTAGACAAATGGAGTACAATTTGCTTGTGCTGTTTGTGCGCTCCAAGCTCACGCTGAACAGACAGAATGACATAAGATTATTTTTCTTTCCATTTAGTGAAATGGCTAGCTGAGCTGCTTGCAGCCTAGAACAAGAAGACGCTGTTGAGATAACGAAGGAGCTTAAGGTTGGTGTAAAAATTTAAAAAAAAAGGAGTGCAGCTGACAAGGTATCTAGAATGAATTAGAAACAACATTTGCATAAGTCCTTGATTTTGTTTTTAAAGGACTTCAGGAAACTGTTACAATTCTGGCACACTGCCTCTGTCCTTTTCCCATTACTAAAAATTTTTTGTTTTTTAAAAAAAAAAGGTAAGAATGACATCTGGGAGAAGCTTGGGAGTGTGTTATTACAAGGAAAAGCACAGAGTCATGCTGGTGCAGGCATACAGCAAAGCTTTACCTACGAATACTTCACTGAGCAAGTCTCTTGGCCAGTGTCCACCCCAACTGTCAGACAAGTTGTAAAACAGAAGCCCTGGTCACAAGGGTCATTACAGATTATATGGCACTTTCCAAAAGAACAGGGTTGTAAATCCTTATTTCTTGTCCAAATTCCAGATGGGATAATTAGATTCTGTATATAATTCCCTTTGTAGTTTCAAATGGAAAAACTCTAATATTAGCTACAAAGTTAAGTTATGTTACATGAACATAAGAACGGCCATATGGGGTCAGTCCAATGGTCCATCCAGCCCAGAATCCTTCCAACAGCAGCCAGTGCCAGATGCTTCAGAGGGAATGAACTGAACAGAGTAATTTATCAAGTGCTCAATCCCCTGTCGTCCAGTCTCAGCTTCTGGCAGAGGTTTAGGGACATCCAAAGCATGGGGTGGTGTCCCTGATCACTTTGGTTGATAGTCATTGATGGACCTATTCTCCATTAATTTATCTAATTCTGTTTTGAAGCCAGTTATACTTTTGGTTTTCACTACGTCCCCTGGCATTGAGTTCCACACGTTGACTCTGTGCTGTGAGAAGTAGTACTTCCTTATGATTATTTTAAACCTGTGCCTATTAGTTTCTTTGGGTGACCTCTGGTTCTTATGTTATGAGAAGGGATAAATAATACTTCCTTATTCACTTTCTCCACACCATTCATGATTTTAATAGACTATCACATCCCCCCTCAGTTTTCTCTTTTTCAAGATGAATAATCCCAGTCTTTTTAATCTCTCCTCATATGGACGCTGTTTCATACCCTTAATCATTTTTGTTGCCCTTCTCTGAACCTTTTCCAGTTCTAATATATCTTTTTTGAAATTGTTCAGTACAGAGATCTGTCACCCACCAATGAACTTCAGCCATTCAGAAATGGCTGCCTTTCAGTGATGAGTGACAGATCCCTATATACTGTAGCATATAGTCTGTAAAGTGCTGGGTGTACCCTTCACGATGAAAGGCACAGTGAATCTCTAAATATTCTGTATGAGGCTGTAGGGGCAAATTTCACCCCTGGTTTAAACTCTATTAAGGTCAGCACTGTTGCACCAGGGATTAATTTGGCCTTCACTGTTTTCATGTATTTTACATAAATGTTAACCATGAATTACTATGCATTCCTAATTGTGCACCTTTAGCTAATTAAAAATTTTATATCAAAGACAGTAGCATTTTTTCTATACAAACTACCTCAAAAAGCTGAACACTAATGATTTACAAATGAAGCATTTCATGTCTAGCCCCCAGAGAGGCCAAGGATTGAACACACATGTAGACTGAACTCTGGTTTCACTTATATGGGCGGTCCCTTCCAAAAGAAGGATAACTTAGGGCTTGGTTACATCAATCCTTCTATTGATTTTAATAGGAGTTGATTGGGCTTTAAAACATGGCAGTGCAGGAAAGCTCATACTGTACCTGATCTGGCACCTTTCACAAAGACATTCAGAAAAGCGAAGGTGCAGATGTACCATTCTTCTAAAATGTATGCAGCATCCCCCTCTAGTGGCTAATCATCAGGATAACAACTTACAACTGCTAACAGCTAATGGAGTTACTCCTTTAGACCAAGCAATAAAGGTCAGTTCTTTGCTGCTGAATGTCCTAATTGAAAACAGATGGTAAGGATAATTAAACAGTGACTAGAGGGAGTAACATGGCAGCCATTTTTTGTACAGCTGCCTTTCACAAAATAAATTCCTCTATATCCACCCACTGAATTTGTAAGCTACCGAACACCCAGATAGAACTCTCTGACTTGGACAGCTTCCATGAAATACTGCCCACCAAAAGTGTATTAGCATAAAGCTGTTCTGACATCACATGAACCCTACTCATGTACTGATCAATGCAAGTGTCTGGTATGATTGAGGCAAGCTCTAAGATCCCTAGCAGATCAGGGTTTCATTATGGACCAGAACCTTCCCAGTACTACTGTTGCTGCTTGCCACAGGCTTCCAAATAATTTGCTAGTTTAAAGAATCAGTTAGAAATACAACCGGTTTGTCATTTCACATTAAAAGAGTTAAGGAGCAAGCAAGAGGCAAAACTGTGGCTGAGGTTTATAAACAGACAAACATACAGATCAGAGCTTGTAACTTTAGAACAAAGTCCTTTATTTGAATAAACACTGTGTGCCAAATCCTGAAGTCTTTACTCAAGGAGTAGGCTTGCAGTCCTTAACAGAGGAAATCCACCAACTTCACCCAGTCCCTGTTCTATCAAACTCTAGTTGACTTCAAAAGAAAATTTTACTTGATAAGGACATCATGGTTTGGCCTCATACTTTTAAAGGTATATAGTGATAGCTCCACACATGTAGCAAGCACATAGCTATAAGAGCTGGCATGAAGGTCTTTATTGGGATTTAATTATCGGAGAGCTATCATTTTTAGGAAGCATCCTTAGGGGTAAAAAGAGATGAGAGTAACATTTTATCCTAGGTGCTATAATCCATGCTACCTCAATCAAACAAACAAATATGCTGAGTTCAGTGTTTTTCTGTTCTGTAATACACACTATGGAATGAAATGCTGATGACAAATAAGTTGGGAGAGGCTCTTTACTTTCTGGAATGGGATATTCTGGGATGTGTGAATTCTAGTGACAGGTAAGATAAGCAGGCTGTTACCTGCAGGACAAGTTGCTGCCACGCGGTTGCCAGTGGCTGACCATTGCCAATGTTGCACATGCTCATTCGTTCTGAGGGCTGATTAGCGCGTTCAAGCTGCAAGGAGACATTGCGTCGCTCTTCTTCAAGTGCACGGGTGAGCCGCTCGAAACGAGCCTCTTGCTCTTTAACAGATGCCAAAATGCTGGCAGCAGACCTGATATCATAATCATCCATGATTGTTCTCAAATGTTCCTGCCTGTTAACTGACCAGGGCAAATGGAAAGGGTTAGGTAAAGGGGCGGGAGGGCACAGGTCAGAGGTTAAGAATAAAAAGCACATGTTAATTACTCTATTAAATAGCATTCACTCTAAGACGCAAACTCCAATTGCTCTTTGAAAAGACTTCATTTCCATCCACTGATTTGATTTTAAATTAAAAGTAATTACCCCAAGGCTCCCCTGTTTTAAAAAAATGCTCACCTTAGATACAATTGTTATTTAATTCCTTTGATCTTTCTTTTAAAACTTATGTCTCAAGAGATTTTCATGCCTCTTGCAAAACTAATTTCAAGTCTGCAAATAATAATGTATTTTTAAAAGGATATAAAGATAATATTACTTTCCTCTTTTTTGCTGGAAGAACATATTCTTTATAACTATTCATCTGGCATCTTTGTCTTTCACAGCAAGGATGATAATAGTTAAGGCTTTCAGATAGTGAAGCTTCATGCTTCTGGACAACAAATGCCACACTCTTATTGGTTTTATACTTCATTTGTCCTAGCAACGTCACTAACTGGGTACACATTTTGAAGGATCCTTGTAAAATTAGGAAGTTGGACGAAAATATGTTCATGCTATAATGAGAGAAAGAGGTGGCAAATTATAATACAGAACATGCTTTTTAAATGCAGACTGAACAATTACAGATGAAGCTTCTTTAAGCCATGATTTCAGCATCTTCTCTTGGATTGTATTCCCAGGGTATTTGCATGCATGATAACCAATGAGAATTTTCACACACAGCAGTCAGTCATGCAGCTGCTTGCTACTAGTGTAAATGAGGAAAAACAAAAGGACACCTTCCATGGAAAATGTAAAGGTTTGCTTGTCTCCACATGTTGGAAAAACACAGCAAATCAATCAAGTTTCTTTTGAGATGTCTCTGCATTAACTATGTCATTTTTAAGATGTTCTCCATATTAAGCCCTCTCAGCATGTGTGTGATGCATGAAGCTCAACTTCCCACTGACCTTGCAAATGTATAAAGTTAATGGGGAGTCAAAATATTTTGATATAAGAATTATGAACATTATGTAAAGATGCATGGTGGTTTCAATTCAATCTCTTTCCTGAAACTAAACTATAATGAGTAAACTATTTACAATATCTGGAACTCAAGTGCTCACAAGGCAATATTCTCTGCTTTCCCCACAATTCAAGCAAGTTTCCTGTCTTGTCAGAAGCTTCAGTACTTTAAAAAAATTCTTAATGTGTCCTTTCAAAGGGCTTTATTCCATTTCTATGTGATTCAGAGGGTATAGTTACCTGCTCAACCTATAAGCCAGTAGTTCCTTTTGTTGTCTATCTACAAAAAGCCCACCATGTACTCTTGCAGCTCTGCAACTTATTGTTAACTCCTAAGGAGTAGCCCAAGATCCTTTTCTGCATGGAAAAGCAAAGGAATTAGGCGCTCTTCTTCAGTCTCGCCTGAAAAACAGAAGACCTCTACTGTCACCATAACAAGTCTAATTTCTTTCAGTGGCTTGTTTCTTCTTTTTCAGCATTTCACAATAGAATCTTCATGGTATTTTGTAGACTTTGGGCTGGATTTTGCCTTCAAGGCATAAGTCTGCAGTAGTGAGGTGTGAAGGGGCTCAAGTTGCAGCTGGAACCATGGAAGGAACTCTGGCTAACTCAGATCCACCAATCTTTAGCAGGTTGCAGGCATGCACTCTCCCCTCCAACCAGCCTTCTTCACTGGCTGATGGAAGACTGCTACCACCAGCCATGCTAGTCTTATGGATTGACTGTGCTCCTCAGGTAGTATGTAACGAGCTGCTGTGTAAGAGTGCCGTGGGAAGAGAAAGTTCTTTGTTCCCTCTCCCACATCCCTTCTGCACCCATGCAGAACCAAGGGGTATGTAAACATTCAAAGTCTGCATTAATACTGCAGTGTATGAACTGAAGAACACTGAGGAACACCATATGCAGAAAGCAGCAAATCTTTCCTTTCTCCTAGTTCTATTAAATGCTGTCAAATTGCGATATAGTAGCAGAGGTTAGGTTGATATGCAGCGCACTTGCTGCATGGAGAACAAGGTTTGTGTAACTCTATTCTGTAGCTGTGCTGTTTATTTCCTCTTCCTACTTGTAGGACTTCTCATCTGTTAGGACTGAACTTCCATGGTTGTTGTCTGCAGCCTTCACTTTTCTAATCTCCCATCATTGCAGTGCAGTTTGGTTCTATCCTTTATTTGGTACCCCTCTAATTTTGGAGTCATCCACAAGTTTGATCATGGCTGAATTTATAGCAAAGGAACACCTGGCAGAGACAAACCAGGGTTCAGACAAGCTTCTTATTAATTTATTGATCCAAAAATCCTCTGGAAATCTTAAAGAGTCCTGAACTTGGTTAAAACATCCCTGTGGAGAAAAAAATCACTGTTTGAAAACTGGCAGATACCTCCCCACTGTAAGCAGCTCTTCAGAGCACCCGGGAGTGGTTCATGGACTGTACAATGGTCTGCAGACTATAAATAGAGATCTACTGCCATATGTGATTTTAACAGGAGGAAAACAGATGTGATGAGTTGCAGTCCTGGTGTCACCTCTCCAAATGTTCCCCTACATTCCTCAACTCAAGAGCAGGTTGAAGCTGAGTTCCTGTGGAAAACTCAATACTACAAAGCTTACCCTACTTCCTCTAATAGCCTCCAAGAGAAAGCACAGTAAACTCAAGATCTTTCAGAAGCAGAGCCTCTAAAGTCTAGCAGATGACACTACCATGAATTAAAGATCATTCAAAATTTAGGGATTCGGAAAAGTAATGACTTTGAGTGATCAACAAGCATCTCTCTTGGCCTGAGCTAACAAAGCTTTTTCCAACACACACAATACATCACTTATGACCTGTTTCTATTATCTCTGTGGTACTCTGGAAATATTCCTATAAGAATCTTCCATAGTCTAACTACAAAATGGGAATTAGTTGGGAGTGAGATGGAGAGGACACCAAAATAGGGTATAAACTACTTTAAACAACTTACAAATCTACTTTCCCCTAACCGTATAAAAATAAAATGCTAGAGAATTCACATTGTCTTTCTCATAAGGAACATCTAACAACTAAAGTTTGAAAGGTGAAGAGTCCCCCCTCTTCTCCCCAACTGATGACTTGAAGCAATGGTGTCATTAATACAAAGGAAAAAGACATGGCTGATCACTGAGCTGCTGTATACTTTTCAAGCCATGCTCTGAGAACACGTGACAAAGATTCCCCTTTAGAAAACCCTTGAATAAATGTAGATGGCTGCTAATGCCACGCAACTGAGAACCTCTTCCCGTCTACAAAAATGAGAGGATATAAATAATATCAATCTCTAGAGAATCCTATAGCTCTCCATGAATGAAATAACATGTGAGCCTCTTTGCAAGCATAAATATTGTGTTTCTTTTCTTTGTGCAAAGAGAAACACAGTCAGAAAATAAATGCACAATTAGTGACCATAAAAATCCTGATTGCTACGCAGAAACAGCAGCAGAACCACTAAATGCCTTTTAAGAATGGTTGGACAAAGATAGACTTATGCATTTCAAATGATTTATTAGTAGATAAATACTTGCTTGCTGTTGATTGCATTTCCAATTATTTACCTAGTGTTTGAACAATTTACACTATCAGCAGTCTAGACTAGAAAAAGAAAGAACTGACTCATGAAGTTAGTTACGCAGCCTGCCACTTGCAATTTGCTACCATTTGTAAATAAATCAAAGTGTGCTGGAAAACCCTATAAATAAATGAAAAATATTTAAACTATAGCAGCCAGGTAAAGATTATTCCTTGTGCTGCAATTCTAGAGACTTACTCTAAACACAGCAAACAACTGCATAAAGAGTGTCAAAGGCTATGCTGACAAAAGCAAATCTATTTTGTCCTACCTACATGATCCTAAACGTACTATTATGTTGCTAGAATACAGACCAGCAGTAAATTGATCTGTCTTTTCTGATTGCTCATATTTAGAATCAATGCACCACGCTGCCTCATATGGGTCAACATAAGCAAAACTAGTTATTTAATCAGCGGTTCTCAACATGGGGCCCCTGCTCCCCAGGGGGTCCGTGAACCATTTCAAGGGGTCCGCAGCCAGAGCCCCAGCTCCAGCACCTCTCGTGGGGATGAAGCCAGGAACCGCAGGGTTAAAGCCCTGATGCTTGGCGCCCCCCGCAGGGTTGGAGCTGGAAGCAGCAGGTCTGAATTCTGGAGCCCTGAGCCCCGGTGCTCGCCACAGGGCAGAAGCCCTGAACCAATGGGCAGAGATGGGGGACATGGAGGTGTTTCCCTGCCCCAAACTGCAGTGCAAGAATAGGGCAGTCCCGGGACACTCCACCCTCACCCTCCACCTCCTTCTCTCCCCTTCCAGTGGCCAGGTCGGAGGCCGGAAGCCAGAGCAGAGAAGTGCGGGACAGCTGCCATGGAGCAGGCAGCCATGGTGTTCCCTCATTTCTCGCTGCTGCAGGGGGATAAAGCTGCTCCCCAGCTCCCAGCCCCCTTTGCTCACACAGACGGTAAGAGCCATGTGGGTGGCAAAGCCCTCGGGGAGCATTTACCACAGGGGGAGCCCTCCTGGCACACACCCCTAGCTACCCCGCTCCTTGCACCCTGAGCTACCCCCTGTCTGCACACAGCCCTGAGGTACCCCCCTCTCTGCACCCTGAGCTACCCCCTTTCCACACACATCCCCTAGCTACCTGCCTGCACTCTGAGCTACCCCCATGCCCACAAACAGCCCCTAGCTACCCCTCTCCCTGAACGCTGAGCTACCCCTCTTCCCTTACTCAACCCCTAGCTACCCCTCTCCCTGAACCCTGAGCTGTTTTCAAACTTTGCGGAGCTGGCTCGACCCTTGCCAGCCCCTGCCCTCCTCCAAAATAGATGTCCAAGTACACCTATGCCCGAGGTCCCATTCCCCCCCCCGAGCACAGAGCCCCGAACCCCCCCACTCTCCTGCTGGGCCCCGGAGTTTTTGTAGCATGTTGTGGGGGGTCTCAGAAAGAAAAAGGTTGAGAACCCCTGGTTTAAGTGATCACTAAGGGTGAAATTTCCCCTGACACAGAGGACCAGCTATGCACCACTTATATCCAACTCATGTCCTGTTTTAAGGTATGTATCTTTTCAGATTTATGGAATGCACAGGCCTTTTGCTAGTCTTCTGCAAAGGGGAGACTTAGCCCTAAGAATTCTGTCCTACGAAGAGTCAAAGTGCTAGTGAGCAATCCTCTATGTTTGTTCAGGATTTGTGCAGAGAGACTTCCAGCCTGTCTCTCTTTTGTGTACTTATCTCTGCACTGTGCTCAGCAATGTGAGTAAAGCCCTAATTGTTCACTGAACTGTGCACTCTGGACTAATGAGAGAGTGGGTTTGGTGGGGGTGGAGGAAGGGTGTTGCCTGTGGTTTTCAAAAGAGTCTGAGGGAGCGAGGCACTGATCTCTAGGAATATGTTTACACTGCAGCTGGGAGCCAGCCTCCCAGCCCTAGGTAGACTCTTGTGATAGCAGATCACGAGCTAGCATGCTAAAAAATAGCAGTGTGGACATTGCAACTCCACTTGAGCTAAGCAACCAAACTGAGATCCGGGGCTCAGGCGGGCTTGGGAGCCTGAGCTGCTGTCCAAGCTGCCATGTCCACACTACTATTTTTAGCACACTAGCTTGAGCCCCTGCCACATGAGTCTGTCTACCCACATAAGAGACTTACTTCCAGCTACAATGGAGACATACTCTAATTGAAATTCAGTGGGGCACCTAACTCCCTTACAGTCCTTTGAAAATCCTAGCCTAGACACTCCAGTCGATGCAGGTACAGCATTCACAGTTATTCCTCCTACAAATGAAGAATAGCGGGTACTTGAGCGAGCTGCAGTTAGAATCAGAGCAGCATTTGTCAGTTGGTGGCGGAGATGTGTCAGAACCTTCTCAGGAAAAGGTGCTTCTCAGAGAGCTCCTCAGTATCCCATGGCATGTGACCGTTTTCTTGTGTGCCCAGTAGCCTGCATAGCCTGGTCACCTCATGAGTAACAACATACTATGCACCACAGCCCCTCCAATGGTTTGCTGCTGCTCTCACAACCCAGTTTGCATCCAAGCAGGAACGAGCCCTTCTAACAGGGAATGCTGCTGTGGGAAGTAACAAGAAACATCCTGAATATGGACAAATAAGAGAAAGCAAAACAGAACGTGAGATGTATGTGTATGTATGGGCATAGCAGCTATGTGCATCTGAAGGGGAGAAAGAATAACATAACAGAAAACTGGGATTGAAAACGTCTATTGATTCACAGTCTATTCACTAAAAGTTGCCAGAGTATACAAGCAGCATTAGAGTGAATGCTATCTCCCATGCAACATTAGAAATCATGCAATGAAAACCGAGCAATACACACCTAGTAGAGTATTAGGGTCTGAATGTTAAAGATGCTGTAACATCACCCACTAAGACTAGAAAAGTGCAGAGAAAGCAGGACAGCAGCCTCAAGCAGAATCAGCTACAATAGAAGGAAGAGGAAGAAAAGTTAGTTATTGAGGTGTTCGTGCTCCAAGAGCCTCTTTCTAAACATGGTCATTCCATATGTCCTCCTTTCCATGTGGTATGAATGTCACAGTTTAAATATACATATATAGCATTTTCTGCTTAACTCAGAAGAAAAAGAGAAAGCATATTTATAGAAGCCAATCCTGAGAGCCAGATTGGCCAACATGTTGTCAATGGAAATACTTACTTGTTACTGGAGAAATGTATTGCTAGTGTCTTACATGGGCTGAAAATTCTGGATCTCAGGATTCAGAAATTTGTACAACTTGGCATTATGTCCAAAGTGTTCAAAACATGGGGGTCTAATGTCAGGCACTCAGAGTCATATTTAGGCACTTGAGTTACACAATTTTCAGAGGTGTTAATATCCCACCTCCAAATTGAGTTCCAGGAGGATGGGGATGCTCAGCAACAATGGAAAACAAAAAACACCAGGCCACTTATTTAGGTGCTTATCTTTAGGCACTCATGTTGGAAATTTAAACCCAACATAACATCCATTGATGTTGGTCAAGTTTTATGATACACACTATGCTACAGCCTACAACCACAAACTACCTTAATCTGTTTAAAGTAACAACCTGAACTCCAGTCCTACAGGGAACCTGAATGAAGGCAGATCTTTGGAGCTAACAACCTACATGTAGCTCAAAGAATCTTTAATCTGCCCTTTATAAAATTCTGCCTTGTAGGAGGACTCAGGGCCGAAACTCCTTTGGGTCAAGGGTTACAAGTTTACTACAGTATAATCCCAGTGAAGATAACAGAAAATCCATCTCACTCAAATAAGTAGTTTTCCTTAAATGATGGAAGTTCAACACTAATGATCAACAGCTCATCAGAAAGGGCACAAATGTCTTAAGAGCTTTGCAGACAAAGATGAATGTAAGGAGATGGGGCAAAAGGTGAGTCCTCAATGTAAATGACCATGAGGAACAAACTAAGCAGAATTCAGCCTGTGCATATGAAAAGAGCATTTTGCAAAACCAATATATAATGTATGTGATGAACTCCAAGTAAACAGCTTTTCAGAACTTAGAGGGGGAATCTAGCTGGAGGCTGGCTCCACTCACTGTCGCCGCTCTGGTTGACTGAGTTCTAATTTGACCCTTAAGCGACAATCCCCACCCATGAATAGCAATGAGAAATTCACAAAGAAAGCTATTTCAATATAGCTCTCTCATAGGCACAGGCTGACATACTGTGTTGGTGTCAAAAGAAACAAAAAGGCTGGTTAGGGTTTTTTTGTTACTGGGGATAGAAGCAGTCTGTGAAACAAGGCTTCAACCGGGGAAGGAACAAGGGCAGTGGAAGTGCTAACAGGAAGACTAGGCACACACTTCCTTGGGAAGGAACTTTGGATTTTTTTACAGTTTGTATTGCATGGATAAGTCAACAAAGCTTGCAGCTCACCAGTTTCATTATTGCCAGCAGGAAAAATAAAGTTTCAATACAAGACATTCAAGATTTCTACAATCAGAAGGTTCAAAGGTTCATTAATTCAGTCAGTGGCAATTTAATAGTCAGGTGTGAGACATCACTGGTTTCCCAGTGAGTTTTAAAATTAATTTTTCCCTAATAAACCTCTCAAATTAAAGGCAGAGAAATCACATATTAACTCATCTTTAAAAGCTGCAATGGCTTTTAAACAGAATTAGTGTAACACATAAACATGCTCGGACTCACATTCTTACACAGAAGGGGCCTGTCTAGTGGATAAAGCAGGGGTGTGTGAACCAGAATTCTTGGGTTTTATTCCCTACTTCACCCACATACAGGCTGTGAAATCTTGGGTACATTACTCAACCTACTTATCTGTGCATCAGTTTTTCCGAGTACAATAGTAACGCTGACTGACACCTTCTTCAGAAGACAGGAATTTGCATTTACAAAAGCA
The DNA here is from genome assembly GCF_016161935.1 of Mauremys reevesii. Classification (NCBI taxonomy): domain Eukaryota; kingdom Metazoa; phylum Chordata; order Testudines; family Geoemydidae; genus Mauremys; species Mauremys reevesii. The sequence continues at coordinate 16,058,227 of NC_052640.1, read as the reverse complement.
CTTTGAGGTCGCTGGATGAAAAAGGCACTGTGTAATCTTAGCCTTTTCACGAATTGTAATAGAGAAATTAAGAACAATTACTGTACATCACTTAGTCCATCCCCTGCCAATACAGGATTGTCCAGTATATCAGCGGTTCTCAACTTTTTTCTTTCTGAGCCCCCCCCCAATATTCTATTAAAAATTCCAGGGCCTGGCGGGGGGAGAGGGGGCCTCAGGGCAGGGGCCTTGGGCTTAGGCATAGTTTGACATCTATTTTGGGGGCGGGAGGGGAAGTGGGGCTCAAGCCAGCTCTGCATGGCTGGGTCCAGGGAGGGAGCACCACCTCCGCCCCCGACTCACCTCAGCAGGCCACCCACCTGTCTGGGATGGGGGGTGGGGAAGGCGCAACCAAAAATTATAACTCAGTGTGTGTGTGTGTGGGGGGGGGGGGGCTTAGCTCAAAAAGTTTGAAAACAGCTCAGGGTGCAGGCAGGGGGTATCTGGGGCTGTGTGCAGGTGGGGGGTATCTCAGGGTGCAGGGAGAGGGTAGCTCAAGATGCAGGAAGGGGGTATCTGGGGCTGTGTGCAGGCAGGGGGTAGCTCAGGGTGCAGGGAGGGGGTATCTGGGGCTGTGTGCAGGGAAGGGGGTAGCTCAGGGTGCAGGAAGGGGGTATCTGGGGCTGTGTGCAGTGAAGGGGGTAGCTCAGGGTGCAAGGAGGAGGTAGCTCAAGATGCAGGAAGGGGGTATCTGGGGCTGTGTGCAGGCAGGGGGTAGCTCAGGGTGCAGGGAGGGGGTATCTGGGGCTGTGTGCAGGCAGGGGGTAGCTCAGGGTGCAGGCGGGGGGTAGCTCAGGGTGCAGGGAGGGGGTATCTGGGGCTGTGTGCAGGGAAGGGGGTAGCTAGGCAGTGGAGCTAGAATGCATTTTATAGTGGGAGTGCTGAACTATCCCCAAACTTTTTACCTCGTGCCCCCACCCCAGCTGAGGCCAGGTGCAGGGCCGTGTTGCCAGGAGGGGTTGACACAGACAGGGATAAGGGGGCTGAGGCTGGGGCAGGCACGGGGCCAGTAGCGGTCCCTCGCACTTCTTCTTCCAGCGCCTATGTGGCTAGGGGCTGCGTGTCGGGCATAGGGGTAGCTCAGCGTGCAGGGGCTGTGTGCCGAGAGGGCTTCCCTGTTCCCCAAGGGCTCTGCCAGCCATGAAGCCAGGTCCCCCGCCCAGGCGGCTCTTACCAGCTGTGTGAGCAAAGGGGGGTGGGAGCGGAGAAGCAGTTTCAACCGGAGGCACCAGCAGGAGACGAGGGAATGCTGTGGCTGCCTGCTCCAAGGCAACAGCCAGGGCAGTAGCTGCCCTGACTCACTGTCTGGCTCCAGTTTCCCACCTCCGACCTGGCCAGGGGGCGGGGAGAGAAGGAGATGCAGAGAGTGTGGAGGCGACCCCGGGACTGCTGTGATCTTGTGCTGCAGTTTGTGGGAGGGGATAACAATGCCCTCCAGGACCCCAAGTCTGCCCATGGGCTCAGGGCTTCTGCTCCATGGGGAGCGCCAAGGCTCGGGGCTCTGGGATTCAGCTCCATGCCTCCCAGCTCCAGCCCCCAGGGGGCGCTGAAGGTTGGGGCTTGTTGAGTCCCATGCCTCCCGGCTTCAGCCCCATGGGAGGCACGGGAGATCAGGGTTTCAGATTCGTGCCTCCCAGCTTCAGCCCCACAGGGGGCGCCACAGATAGGGGCTTCAACCTCAGCTCCTGACTTCAGCCCTGCAGGGGTGCTGCAGCTTGGGCTCTGGATTTCAGCCACGGGGACCTGAGGCCTTCTTGAAAGGGTTCGTGGACCCCCGGTTGCGAACCGCTGCTGTATAGAATATATTATCCAGTGCAGTTTTAAAAGTCGCTAGCCACAGACATTCTACTACTTTCCTTGGGAAATTATTCCACAATCCAATAGTGCTCATTGTTAGGATTTTCCCCCCGCTGTTTTTCAGACTAAATTTTCTTTCATGCAATTTAATTCCAATGCTTCTTAAGGCTTGTCTACACATAAAAGATATATATGTTTAATGATTCTGGTGTAGTTAAAGCAGTACAACCTCCCTAGTTCTACCAGTACAGAAGTGCTTATTCCTGTACAGGAATATACTAACTAGCCTATACTAACATAAGGCACCATTCTACCATTATAACTACATTCATACTAAGAACTGTACCAGAATAACTATTTCAGTAAAAAAAAAAAAAAAATACAGCCCTAACCAAAACAGTCAGATTGATACAATTTTAAAGCGTAGACCATGCCTTATTTATACTCTTGGGAACACCATAACAATTTATATCTTTTCTTAATATTTACACACTTTATGCAGGACTCTGACTGAGCTGGTACATCATACCAGCACTTCTCTGAAGTTGAGATCTTGTTCTCCGGAATCTCAACTTTCATGAAAACATACAAAAACAACATAACGTAAAGGCTTTGTTATCTGGCATGTTGAGGGAATGTGGGGTGCCGGTAAGTCGAAAATTCCAGTTAACTAAGAGGGAGGGAATTTGGGTGCGGAAGGGGGCTCAGGGCTGGGGGTTGGGGTGCGGGAGAGGGTGCGGGGCATGGGCTCTAGGAGGGAGTTTGGGTGTGGCAGGGGGCTTGGGTCAGAGGATTGGGGCGCAGGAAGGGTTTTGGTGTGCTGGAACCGGGCAGCGCTCACCTCAGGTAGCTCCCCACAAGCGGCGACATGTCCTTGCTGCTCCTAGGCAGACGTGCAGCCAGGCAGCTCTGTGCATTGCCTTTGCCTGCAGGCACTGCCCCCACAGCTCCCATTGGCCGTGGTCCCTGGCGAATGGGAGCTGCGGAGCCAGCACTCGGGGCAGGGTAGGGGCAGCACATGGAGCCCCCGTGGCCGTTCCTCTGCCTAGGAGCAGCAGGGACATATCTCCACTTGGTTAGAGTACTTAACCTGTGTAGTGGGAAAAAGGCTTTGGCCTTCACTGCATCTAGATAGGCTCCTATGAATTCCACATGTTGCAGAAGTCAGAATCGATTTTTGAGTGTTCAGTTGTAGTCTTTTGCGTGACTGATAGGGTGTCATCGAAGGATCATGCCTTGAGTAGGCAATCACCTAGAGATGAATATATCATGATTCCTAATTTGCAAAGATGGGACCTAATTTACCACAGATAGGACCTTTGAGAACACACTGGGTGCTCACGAGAGGCCAAATGGAAGAACTCTGTAGTGAAAATGGTCTTGACCCAGGGTGAATCTCAGGAATCTCCTGTGAGATGGCTGAAAAAGGCATATGAAAATAGTTGAGGAGGGAGAACCAGTCTCCCTGGTCTAGCATGGGGGGTTTAAAAATATTTGTACATCTTGATAAACATCTTGAATCTTTTGTTTTGTTTAGTGACCTCAAATCCAAAATGGGTTTTCTTTTTTTTTTTTTTTTTTTTTTTTTTTTTTTTTTTTTTTTTATATGTATTTATTTGTCTCTCCTCTGTCCTCTCCTCTGGTTCTATCGTGCCATGATTTAGAAGAGGATTTTATTTTTATTTTTATTACGTAACAGGCATTGTGAAGGGTCCCTGAGGAGGGAGGGAGAGAGAGGAGGGGAAGAGGAGAGGATTGAAACTGGAGATGATTTCCAGTACCCACCTGATGTTGTCCCATGTGTCCCCCTTTTTGTCAAAAAAACAAGGTGGTAAGTGAAAGGATGTGAAGTAGATTTTGGTTTGAGTGCAACTGATGGTGAGAGTGGTAGCTCAGGGCCTCGACCAATGTATCAGAATTGATGTTCTGACTTTGAGAGGGCTCTGAAGTTTTGAGTGCTGCTGTCGGTCTTTTTTTTTTTTTGTCCTTTTTCTGCTGGTGTGTGGGTGGCTTGCTTGGGGGGGGTTGGTGTCTCTGGGGGGGATTTGAATCTTTGTGTTTGCTTTTTGTTGTTTTTATTTTTTTTTTTGAGCAGACCTGTGCAGGAATGCCACAAGGCATTTCACATCTGTTTTCTCTGCACAGAGTGGAAGTTCCTGGAAGTTATTTGGGCACTTCTTTTGACTTTTTTTGGGAAGCCCGGGTTTCATGACTACTTCCGTGGTACTACACAAGAGTTGATATGCAGTTGAGCACTCTGTCAGTGCTATCCTTGCCAGAATGGTGCTGATACCTCCATGAACTATGAGAAGGAATGATATTATCTGATTAAAATATGACCATATGATATATATATTGTATATATGTATTATATATATTTGTTGCATAAAGGTGTGTTGGTCTTGTCAATCTATGATTTAAAGTTGCTGGTTATGATTATGCTTATATTATTTGTATATCTGTATATCATTTTGTATTTTAATTTTTAAATATATATATTTTAAATGTTATTGGCTGGGTACACCACTGTAACCACCCACAAGGTAGCTCAACTGGCACATCTTGGAGGGACTATTCAAATCAAACCATCATCAAGACATGGATGGTGGGAGGACAACCATGAGAGTGGACTGACATGTAAATCCATATGGGGAATGTGTAACATGGCTATGGGGAATTAAGCAAATGGCTTCCTGAAATAATAGCAAAATTGGGCATGCAATTGACTTGCCACACTCGACTAAAACTCCAAGAACAATGGCATGCCCTTTGCATGGGCAAAAGCTATAAAAGTCCATAAACACCTCCAGCCATAAAAAAAGCTCTATTTTTCTTCTTCTTTGCTCTTTTTTGTTTTTCTGAACAGGAACTTTGCTAGACCAACTGAACTGAAAAAAAGGACTGAACAACTTGTGGAACAGGAGCTATTCCACCATTCCAAGCCAGCCTGCTTTGCCAGCAGCCTTATTTTTTTTTTTAAATTTTTATTTTTTTTTTAATTTTTTTTTTTTTTTTTTTTTTTTTAACTTTTTTTTAATTTTTTTTTTTTTTAATTTATTTAGATTTAGATAGATCTATGATACTTTGATGTTTGTTGTGGATGTGAGATTGGGATCATTGTGTGTGTGGCCTTGATTTTGGTGTGGAGATGGACCACATTTGATGAGAACCTGGATTTGACCAGCCACTCTGTTGGTGTTTTGGTGAGTGAAACTTAAAGGTGAATTTATCTACTAGAAATAGTTTTGAAACTGCTTTTTATTGTGTTATGAAAATTAAGTTGGTTTAAAATGGGGTTTGGTATGTTGTGTGTATGGTCTATCCTATGGGGGATGGGGTACCTATCTCCTCTATTTGTGTATAGTCTTGGTGTGTATCTGCCCTATTATCTAGTGACTTCTCTCAGCAGTTTCTCCTGAATTGCAGTCCACTCTGACACGTGTACAGAGAGCAGTGTCCCAGTAATACTATATGGGGGATGGTGGTCATTAGTGGTATACTCAAGGTCAATATTGGTATGGATCATGTATATCTGGTCTGTCATGTGTTCTCATCTCTGCTTCTTCTTGCCTGTCATGTCTTCTAGGTGATTGGTCTCTTGACATTCTTCTTTTCATTCTTCTTGAGATATTATATATGTTTTCTTCTAGCTTCTTGAGATGAGGTGGTGGGTCTCAGTATGGGATCGAAGTAGTGTGGTGATGAATGTGTACAGATGGGTGTTCAGGGGAGTACCAATGTGGTCAGTACCACGATGCTGTTTACAGTAATTCGATGAAATGGAATTCCTGTGGTACCATCAGTAGTCAGAGTACCATGTAGTCCCACCATAGTCAAATCCACAATCAGTGAGGCAAGAGTCAGTGGTTTTGGTGGTGAATGATCAGTTCCACATTGGCGCTTTTTGCTCAATGAAACTGCAGGCTCCACATACGTTGTAACAGAAAAATTACATACTCTTCAAAAACATTTACAAAAAATATATTCTATAAAACTACTGTTTCTTCAGAACATTCTCCTATAATTATAATTTAAAACAACAAATATTATTTAAAATAAAATATATATAAAATTAAAATATAATTTCTGATAGAATGTGGCACTGATATTCCTCTCTGATCTCTGGTCTGGTGGTGCAAAATCATCTTACTCATGCAAACAGTCCTATCAAAATCAACACAAACAACAGGGGATTAAGTCACATTGCAACTCTTTGATATCAGACATCCAAGTGAGATAGTATATATCAATCATCACTGCATTCATGCACTTTAAGGACTATTGTTACCATGGAGTCATTAATATTGTGTGCTTGTGGTCAAACTGTTCTTTATAACTTGAGTAAGGTGTGGTTATATTTAGAGATAAATATTCTGATAAAAATCATAAGACTGTATAAATTAAAAACTTAAACTAGTGTCGCCCATTTGTCTTGGCTTCAAGACTTGGTTTCAATTCAAGACACAATTCCAAGGAGAAATGCTATACTAACATTTCTGTCATCACGGTCTGGGGTTGACTATAAGTGGTGAATTGCTAGACTCCAACCATCTATAGTTAATCACCATTTTGAAAAATTCAAGATCCAGAGAGTAGGCAAGTAGGGAGTGATCTCAACAGTCACAGGCAAAGGAGACCCTTTCTGCAGCAAAGTACAGCAACGAAAACATTGCAGCAGGCTCTGGAAAGCCTGCAGCCTCATCCTTTCATAGAAAATGTGATTATAATGGCAAAGAAAAAAAATATGTCAAGTGGCAGGGATAAGGGAAGCCATTCAGTTACCTAGGCCAACTTCACAGAATACAAATAGTGCAATAATAATGTCAATAGGCAGGTTTTTAAGCTAATAGATACTATTAAAAAGTGGTTATTTTGAGGGGAGAGGAAGAAATCAAACTGTGACCCTGCAGAGGAGTGTGTGTCTGAGCTCAGCAACAGATGTGTCAAACGACTTATCCCAACGATGAGGAGTTAATTGATTCTATAAATAGTATCATGTAGATAGAAACACAAAGCTACTTAATCTCAGATCCAAGAACACAGTCTAGCTTTGTTTATCCGTAAAATTATTTGCATTCAAGGGAGGCAGAGTGGGTCAGGTGTTCTACACGTAGATAAACACCTAATTTGATTTGAGGCTATTGAGATATTTGCTTTTTTTTATGTTGTAGAAGTGCAGGGCTCTTCAAGATCTGTAGATTACAGTGGAAGAAAGGCTAGTTCCAATAAAACTGTGTACATACATTCTTGACTAACAACAAATGTTGTAGTTCTAGTGCTCTGTTCTCAGTGGATTTATAAGGGCGACTCCCACTAATGCTTATGAAAGTAGTGCAAATAAATTATCAAAGCAGAAAAGATTTTTTTTTTACAAGTCTGAATCAAATAAATATCTGCCATGGTGTTTCTCCCCTGTGAACCAATTTGTATTGCCAGAAAAACTGTTGTCCTGCAGAGTTCAGAACATGTTTTTCTAATGGCTCTTTTTGCACAGAGGAAAAAATATATCCCTTTTTCTGTTTCTCTGAACGTATATCTTGTTTTTTAAATCTCTCCCCCACCTTCCTATGGAATGTGTGGCTTCTTTCCCACCTCTTCAGGGGGTCTGAAAAAACAGGTACAAATAATACCTCTGACAGAACAAAAGTCAATATTCATGCTTAGAATTCCTGAAGCTACAAAATCAAGCCAACCTTAACTGCTTACCAACCACTCCTGCAGCAGTACTCTCCCCTTATGGCAGCTTCTCTCTCACTGAGAAATCGGAACAAATTGAGATCTCACGTTATTTTAAACCAGGCAAATGCCACTGAAGTCAGTTACACCAGCGTAAAGTTAGGGTGAGAACAGAATGAGACCCAATAGCTCTTATTCTCTCCAGGAACTGTCTGTCTCATTCTAAGGGACACATCTACACTGGAGCTGGAGGTGTACTTTCCAGCTTGGGTAGACACATACAGATCAGTGCTTTACTTGTCTTCCATAAGCCAGGGCCGCCCACAGGATTCCGGGGGCCCGGGGTCTTCGGCGGCGGGGGGCCCTTCCGTTCCGGGACCCGCCGCCGAAGTGCCCCGAAGACCCGCGGCGGGGCCCCCCCGCTGCCGAATTACCGCCGAAGCTGGACCCGCCGCCGAAATGCAGCCCGGTCTTCAGCGGCGGCGGGGGGGGCCCCCGCCGCGGATCTTCGAGGCACTTCGGCGGCGGGTCCCGGAAGGGAAGGGCCCCCCGCCGCCAAATTACCGCCGAAGACCGAGCTGAACTTGGCGGCAGGTCCTGCTCCGTCTTCGGCGGTAATTCGCCAGCGGGGGGTCCTTCCGCCCCGGAGCGCAAGGACCCCCCGCCGGCGAAGACCGGGAGCGAAGAAGCTCCTGCGCCCGGCCCCGCAAGAGTTTTCCGGCCCCCCCGGAGTGAGTGAGGGACCCCGCTCCAGGGGCCCCGAAAAACTCTCGTGGGGGCCCCTGTGGGGCTCGGGGCCTGGGGCAAATTGCCCCTCTTGCCCCCCCCTCTGGGCGGCCCTGCCATAATCTTATGGGCCAAATTCAGAGTTGGGGAAGGCAGGGGGCAGCTCCCCTTCAGTCAATACAGATGCATCTGTTTACCACACATCTCAGTTTAGCCATGTAAAGTACAATCCAGTTCTCCCTGGACAACACTGCAGCTTTTTGTTTCACAAGGCAAATATATATTTGAGAACTAATGAATAATATGTGCAAGAAGCAAATGTACTTAGCTCACTAGACAACTCAAATAATCAGCCTGTTCATGTACAAGCATTCAAAAGCAGGAAAAACAGATACATTTTAATCACAGTCTCAGAGACCCATCATTTCATATGATGGATTCTGGCACATAAATGTCTTGTTAACACTGCCAACAGAGTAGTCTTTGTTACAGACAATGACAACATCCTGGTCCAGAGTCTAGCTGCCTGTCTGAGGAGCAGAAACAGTGTCATGAACCCTGCCAAGTAACTTCTCTGCTCTGGGAAACAAGACATTGGTGGCTCCTGGAAGCAGAAACTTAGCACTTGATCTTCCAAGCACAGGGCCACGGTCTGCTCTACATACTGATGCACTGACTTGAGTGTTGCACCAAAAGCGGGATTTAGCCTTCAGAGAATAACGTTATGCCTTGTTCGTATAATTCGGCAAGTCAAAGAGCCATAGTGATCCCACAGATCAGTGTAGGCTCAAATAAATGCCCTGAAAAAATGCCCTGAACTTCCACACATCCTTCAGTAATGCAGGATGTGTCTGGTACTTGAGTGAAACATAGGCATGCTCCAATGCTTAGGCTGCAAAATATTACACTCAGACACTTAGCCAGAAACAATTTTTATTATAGGCAGTGCAGGTAATGATTCCAGTAGTTAAAACTGCCTTACACTTTCATTTTAAGACCCCTTTTTCAAGAGCGTCTAGCTTTGCCAAACTTTATGCATTTGGACTGAAGTTTTCCATGCCAAGTGTCTGCCTCAGGTAGGGTTGCCAGGTGTCAAGTTTTCAACCACAAAATCTAGTCAAAAAGGGAACCTGGCAGTGTCCGGTTACCAGAGTTACTGCAATCAGTCTCTCCGCAAAGATGGTGGGAAGAGCAGCAGCTCTGGAGGAGCTGCTCAGCTGCTGACGGAGAGAGCTGGCTGGCTCCTGGACCCGGTCCAGCTTCTCTGGTGGAGAGGTAGGAACTGGGCTGCCACCACCACCGGGGTGGAGAGATCCTGTCCGCCCTCCCCACCCCACCACTGTGCCCTGATTTCCTAGCCCCGCCCCTCACTCTGAGGACTGACACACACACCCTCCATCCTGCTGTGCCCTAATTAGAGGAAGGTGCAAAGAAAAAAAAACCCAGTGTACTTATGGGGTTCCCAAGTAGGGTTGACAGTTAGAAGTTTGCTCATGCCCCAAACCATGAAGGTTCATAGCCTTTAGATATCCCCTCCACTGGGCTCCAGAGACGTACAGATTCTTGCCACTCTACCAGAATGAACAGGGTAAAATTGTCACTTATCTCCAACATGGCCAGAGCCCCACACGATGCAGGAGAGTGCAACATGCTTTGAAGATGCAATTGAGGATGTAAAAAATAAAAAAATAACCCACAATCCATTTCTCTCACTAATTGGATCAGGAATATTTAACGCAAGTTTGACTTTTCAGACAATGCCCAATTGCATTTTATTAATCCATCTGATTTTTAACTCAATTTAAAAACAGCTATCCTTATGGAGAACATCACTAGAAATATGTAGAATTGAATTTGTAGTACTGTGGGAAATAGCCTCACTCTTTTTACAAATAACGTTTTATAAATGTCTTAAGCCCCACTTGCCATTGTATAGTACATAATAATGTAATTGCTGGTCATGATGCCATGAAGAATATGCTCTTTCAGGTGATGATTTAGTGTGCTGAACGAACCAGGCATTTTGGTACTCCTGTTATGCCAGGTGAATACGGAGGTGGGGCAGGGGCGTCTAGTTTTCAGCAATTAAAAAGTTGGCAACCCTCACCTCAGGCTGAATTTTTTTGTTTGAATAATTTCAGCTACATAGTCCAGGCATTTCTCAGACGAAGGTTAGAGGGAAATAAGTTGTTTTGCCCGTGCTAAACCCCTACAGCCATTTGTTAGAAGCTCTGGTGCCTCCACACTTTGGAACAGGGACTTCAAATGTGGAGGAGGTTGCCTTGGTGTCAAGGATGAATCTTTTTTTCTGTCTGGGAACATCTACCCAAATTTGGCCAAATTATGAGCCTCTGAAAATCTCAGTTCACACATGCTCAGTAGAGCCTAGTTGGAGCTACGTTCTCCCAGTATTTCACTTTCACTGGGCATGCTCCCAGGCCGGGGCTGAGCAGGACCTTTCCCTGCAATTGTTCCTCCTGGCTATCAGGCATCATTGGGGTGCTAAACAGAAAGTGAGAGACAGAAGATTGTCTCTCCTGCGTTCTCAATGCTCCTGCTGCTGGCACCCAGGCAGCAAAGACAAGAAGGGGGAGGGAGGGTAGGTAACTAAAGACTCTCACAGTCTCATAACCACAAGGTTGTATGGGCAGCCTGAACTCTGGCATTTTGTAATGTTTGGATGCGTGACTTTGCAACCTAATTGTTCTTTTAATGTCATTTTTTGTATGTAATATAGATATAAACGTGTATAAACATACGTTTGTAAATACATACACAAATTTGCCAGGTGTATTTCTGGCTACATGTTTGTACTCTAGGCATACAATCCTAATCCCTCCCATACTTACATACAATTAGTCAGTTAAAATTGGGATATATTTTAAAGAATCACCACAACAACCTTCCCTAAAACCACAGGCCAGCCCTGTGCACAGAGGTTGATCATGGTGGATGTGTTTGCCACATTCCTGTTTGGGATGTGCAATACATGCAATGTGGGGACATTGTTCCTGGAGAACTCCCATAGTCTCAGACCTACATTTTCTTTTAGCTTTGGGTGGCTCAATATTTTCAAGCTGAAATATGTAGGTTCTCCTTCCTGTGGTGCTGAGCACCCAACAGTTACAATTCACTTCTGTGACAAAGTGAGAATGTTCTAAATTACTCAAGTATTTAGGTGGTGGGATAAGAGTATGTGATCACTGCAGTGACCCTACTACCTGCTGGATTGGCAGGCAACGATCGGTCCAGTGGGGTCGATTTACCGCATCTAGACTAAACGCGATAAATCGACTGCTGAGCGCTCTCCCGTTGACTCCTGTACTCCACCGGAGCGAGAGGCGCAGGCAGAGCAGAGCCGACGGGAGAGTGTCAGCAGTCGACTCACCACAGTGAAGACAGAGTAGATCTAAGTACATCAATTTCAGCTACGTTATTTGCATAGCTGAAGTTGCATAACTTAGATCGATTCCCTCCCCCACCCCCCCAGAGTAGACCAGGCCTTAGTATAATGGTTGTAAGTGCTATGTTTATAGAAGCTCCTGTCACTAATAATTGGGAGCATGGACCAAAGTGGGGATCAATTATAATTAAACATTGGCCTGAGCCACAGAGTTCAGATCCCAGTCCAAACCACTGCAAATTTTCAGAGGCGGGTTGGATTAGAGCCAGGGTCGGCTCCAGACCCCAGCGCGCCAAGTGCGTGCTTGGGGCGGCGTGCCGCGGGAGGGCGGCAGGCGGCTCCGGTGGACCTCCCACAGGCGTGCCTGCGGAGGGTCCGCTGGTCCCGCAGCTTCGGTGGAGCATCCGCAGGTGTGCCTGCGGGAGGTCCACCGGAGCTGCGGGACCAGCGGACCCTCCGCAGGCATGTCTGCAGGAGGTCCACCGGAGCCGCGGGACCGGCGACCGGCAGAGTGCCCCCCGCGGCGTGCCGCCCTGCTTGGGGCGGCGCAATTCCTAGAGCCGCCCCTGTTTAGAGTCTAGCTCCACTTAACCTTTTGGAAAGCCCAATTATTTCCTTCCAGGCTAATGTAGCCATACAGTGCCCTCTTTCCTTCCATAGCTCTGATATTTGTGTATCTTAATCTCGAGGTCCTTTGATCTCCCAATGCTTTTCACAGCTGAAGCTCCCCATCAGTGGGTTGTCTTCCTTCCAGCTGAATATTTCACTAATGCCTAACTGCAGCTGTTTAGAAGTAGAGATATTTAGCTTCTGGGTAACTACCTAAGATCTGCTTGAAGAAACTAGCTTTCGATTTAACCATCCCTTTTTAATAACTACTCTGTTGATGCTTATGCTGAGGAGTAGGAAAAGTTTTAAATTTTGCTTTTACTGTCTAGCCACTTCAAATGTTTAATAATAAATTCTCTCCACTATTACACCCAAAACCTAGGCTGTTTAAACAGGTTTTTAGCTATAATAAACATATATTTTAACTCATTTTTATTAAGTTTACATAAGTAATAGAGATAAGAGGCAAAGAAAATCCAAGCACTAAGTGCAAAATAAACTCCTCAGAATCCTTCCTACAAAGATTTTGAGAACTTTAATATGAATTACATACACCTCCAGCTTTGACACATAAACCAGAGACAATGTTTAGCAAAAATAATAATCAAATGTGAGGGGGAAGAAGTAAAATCAGAAATGTGATATGAAACTCGGTAATTTAGAGAACTGAGAGAGCTATTTCAGAGTCAAGTTATTTTTAGAAGAATGCTTGGCTAAGGCTTTAATTCACCTAGACAGAGACAAGGAAAACAGTGCATAGAATGGAATAATATTTCAGGAAAACAAACAGAAACTACTTTAATATTTGATGTACTGTTGTTGCTGAATAATCGAATTTTTGAAGCACAAACACTGAGATTAAAAAGATACAGGAAGCTGAAATCACAGTAGCTGAGAATGTTAGTGCTACTACTCTAATTAGTCTGTTGGACAAAGGGTGCGGCTTTTGATTTCTTTTCTACTTGTTTCAACTCTCACACTAATCAGAGTAGGATCCTGATTTCAAAACTATCATTTTGGGATTGACTCAGCAACAGTTTGGAGCTCTGTTACCTCAGTTTTAGATGACTTCACCAGGGCCAGGTTTAGGCACAGGGTAGACATCTCTGTGAAGGGCACAAGAAAAGACCATCTTGCCTAAGAGACGCTGTACTTCACCCCCCTGGAAGCATGGCTGCAGGAAGATGTCACACAGGCAGAGGACATATTACCACCCTAGCAAGGGTAAATGGAAGATAAATGGGGAAGTTTCGGAGGAGAGAGGTAGGAAACTGGGAATGAGAAGAGATGGACACTTCAGGAAACCAGCCAGTGTGGAATCAAGGAAGAACAAGCTGGTAAGGAATGTTCTTGCCTAGGGCTTGAATTTCATCATCACCCCTGGCTCAGTTACTACAGAGCTTCTGAACCAAAAATTGAAATTATAGTCTATTTTGTTTGCCTCACAGATCTTGGATTCTCACCTTGACTACAACCTCCCCTTCCTCCTCTCATCCACTTTTACAGGGCTGCCTTGGTAACAGATATAGGGTCTTTAATTGTGTAAGAACTAATTAATTTTAAAAAGGAACAAAAAGAGAATTAAACTTAAAACTAAAAAAGGTCTTAATGAATTAAAACCAGAAAAAAAAGCAGAAAATTATACAAGAGGAACAGAGTTTAATCAAGTGCAGAAATACGATACCTTTTGTGTTGTCCCCTTCTTGTAGTTGCTTTAAAAGAAAAGTTCTCCCTCGGTATTAAGGCCAGGGAATATCTGATGATAACTGTATCTGTCAGAAAAAGAAAGATTTATTATTCTATGCCAGGAGAGGGAACAACTATGTTTACATAATGAATGAAATTTATGTAGTAAAAACCTTTCAATTTTCAGCCTCCTTGATTCCTCCCTGCTTTTGCGCACAGATGTGAATTGGTGCTTCTGAATTACAGGGGAGGGCAGGAAGCACAGAGGAGGCACAGGAGGGAATGCTGCCTCAAAAGTCTGTTTCCCCCAACCCTGGACTCCATGGAGTCTAAGCTCAGTAGAAGGGATATACTTGGGGAAGTAGGTAGTCAAGCTCCCTTCAATTCTCTTACAACATATGATAAATTGCTGTAGAATAAGTCTGTTGTGATGTAGGCTTTTGTCCCCTACCCTGGGGTGGAAACATTTGAAGATTTCAGGAGCACCTGGCACAATGATTCTTGCAGGAACCAGACTGTCAAGGGCCTAATGGAGCCAGGTGGCAGGATATTGGCTAGGAGCCTCCATGAAGATAGATATCCCTTTCTTCTGGAGGATCCCTGAGATCCATTGACTTGGGAACGTGAAAATGTGGGTTTCACAATGGTGGGAAACAAACACCAACCTCCCCAAAACATGAGAGTTCTAACTTGGTTTTTCTACTCCATTAGATGAGTTGTTCCCACCTAGGAGAAAACAGCCCACTTAAAAACCATGTATCAATATCAGCAGCTTTGAAAATATCTTTTATAGACAGTACAAGCCTAACAGTGTTTTTCATGGCTGTGGTTAAACATTCCTGCTGTCCTGTAAAGGATGTGACTATGACTCCATTGCACTGTAATGAAAGATTCTTTTCTTCCTACCTGAACTGAAAACATTAATATCTGGCTACATTGTTTGGAAATTCTAGTTTGTGCAAAACTCAGACACAGATCAAAAAGGCCATGTATCATTTTAATTTCAGGAAAAATTTACCTTGGTTCAGTATCCCAATTCCGAGAAAGCTAATCTAGAATCAGTATGGAGGCAAGCACCTACTCCAATAGTGCTTCAGTTCTTCAGCTACTCAATTTACATACAGGTAGAAGAAAGAGCCCCCAAAAAGGGTGGGGTGTGTGTGTCAGTGCTTTCCGATTAAATGTTGTACAGTAATTATTCATTTGTAGGGCAGTAACACCACATGGCCCCCAACAGAAAGAAACTCATTCTCCTCAGTGGGGAAAGGGCTGGGCTTTGAATGTTGATTTTAGACAAGTTTTAACCTCTCTCCTTTTGTTTGAACTTAAGTAGTATTTATTTTACAACTAGACAATGCCCAGGAATTTCAGATGTAAACAAGTAACTCACACCAAGCCTTCTTGAGAACTACATCTCCAGTTTCCTTCCCTGCTTCTTCAGCCAAGTGCACTCAGACCAGACAACTCCCCAGACCACCCTTCCTTGATTTCTCACATTCTACAGCCTATCCTCAATACCAGATACACACATATGCTCCTTACAGTTCCACTCTATAGCCACCTTCTTAGCTTTACACCCTGGCTACAATCTGAAGGGAGGGAAGGTAGGTAAGTAGATTAAGGCCTGGTCTACACTACACAGTTAGGTCGATGCAAAGCAGCTATGCCGATTTAATAAAACCATCTTCTCCAGCAGCGTAGAGTCAGAGTGAATGTAGTTTGGTCAACAGTGCAAGTGTTGACACTGGTTACTTATGTTGACCATTATTGGGCTCCAGCAGCTGTCCCACAATGCCATACATCAACTGCTCTGAGATCAGGTAGACCCTACTTACGGCTCTGTGAACTTTTGAAAATCCTTTTCCTGATTTCCCAGCTTGGCGAGCACACCTAGCAGCTCTCCATTGTTGTTTATAGCCACCCAGCTGACCATGCTGGTTACATGCTCCAGATGTGCTCCTGCCAGATACTGGATCTCCTGGGCCTGTGGAGAGAAGATGCTGTGTAGGCACAGCTCTGAACCAGCCGTAGAAATGTGGACATCTAAGAGCAGATTGCTTGGGGGTTGAAGGAGAAGAGCTATGACAGGAACCAGCAGCAGAGCTGCATGAAAGCAAAGGAGTTGCAGCAGATATACCAGAAGGCCATGGAAGCCAACAACTGATCCGGTGCCGAAACACAGACCTGCTGCTTTTACAAATAGCTGCATACCACCCTCAGCGGAGACTACAGTACCATCCCCAACAGCACCATGGATACTTTCAAGGAGCCCGAGTCACTGTCCCCTACTGTGAACAGCAAGGAGGAGGAGGTGGACAAAGAAGAGAAGTATGGGGAACAGGCGACCATGAAATCCAGCTGTGCAGCAAGCCAGGACCTGTTTTTGACTCCCCACAGTCCAGCCAGCCCCACCAGTCTAGCCCAGATGAGCCAGATGCAGAGGAAGGACCTCTGGTAAGTATGCAGTTTACTTTGAAATTACAGGGATGGCACCCACAAAGCAGCAGGACAAGTCTTTAGATGCACTCGTTTTTATTTGTGATAGAAGAGGTAGAGGAACAACCAAGTGAGGTAGAGTTGCTATCTGCTTTTCATTTCCCTCTACAGTTAGGCAGTGGGGGCCATACAGAGCAGTTTTTTTATGTGCACCAGGAGGTCCCAAGAATCCTCCGTAGAGATCTCAATGAAACATTCATGGAGGTACTCTGCAATCCTCTGCCAAAGGTTTCCGAGGACGGCTGCCTTCTTCCTTCTGTCGCAGTAGGACGCTTTTCCAAGCCACTCAGCGATTACGTCAGCAGGCACCACTGCAGTACACAGGCTAGCGGCATACAGGCTATGCGGCATTGGGATGCCAGCAGCAGCTATGCTCTGCCTCTTACCCTCAGGATTGAGGTATCAGCTAAAATCACCACCATCTGTGGAGAACAGTGCCAGTATTCAGTTCCATTCCCCTGTACAACTAGAATCATGCAACTGAACTATTCCCTCCTCATTTCCCCAACCCCTAGAGGACCACACTAGTGCTGTGATTGGTGCCGTGCTCAATCAATCCCAAGAAGTGAGCACGTAGTGTTACAACTTTTGGGGAGCCAGAGGAGTGAGTTCAGCATCCTAAGTTTTTATTTCTGTTGTCAATACACTGACAATGGTACCTCTGTGTGTTGTATCTGCAGCTGCAGCCATTACAGCTTTCACGGTCCCCTCCAAACACCCCCACAACATCTGAGCCAGATGAGGAGAAGGAAAAAGAGGACTCAGGATGGCATATTTCAGGAGATCCTGCAAGCCAGTGCTGCATCAGAGAATGAGCACAGGGCCTGGAGGATCACCCTTGCAGACAGCCTGGAGAAGGATAGGGTGGAGAGGAGAAAGAAGCAGGAAAAGAAGAGGGACATGCAGCAGAACAGAGAGCAGAGATGCTGCAGACTCTGGTGGACTTGCAGGTTAAACAATCCCATGCTCGCCTCCATCTGCAGCCCATAAAGGACTCAATATCGGGACCTCCGTATACCCCTCTCAACATTCCACGTGACATCAGGGTCGGTGCACTACCCCTACTACTGCATCTAGGGGGACATTAAAGACAATTATAGCTTCACATACACTGACCTGTGAAAGCCACGGTTGGTGTGGGTGTACCTGAAATCAATGTTCTTTCCCCTTCATAAGTTCTGTTCCCTTAATTTATACATTTATACATTTTATTACATTTTAAATTATTATTTTTAAATTGCCTGGTTTGTGTTACAGAATAAAATTCTATTTTTTTTAACAAAATTCATCTTTATTAGTTCACAGCATATGCTGGCTGGTGCTGAGCAGGTCTGACAGCACCTGATAACCTGTAACTGCACTGTGTCACACAACTCATATCATCATTCACAAACAATATTTATAGGTGCATTGACAATGTTATATTCCTACATACTCAGCAATCAGAAGATTCATACTGGGTCACAAAAGAGCAAGGCCAGGTTCAGCACACTACTGCAACACACAGACAACTCTGGCTCACTATTAAAATGGTCTTTCAAAGTCTCCCTGAACCGCATAACTCCTCACTGAGCTCTTCTAATAGCCCTTGTATCTTGCTGTTCAAATTCAGCAGACTGCTACTCCACCTCTGCAGAAACTTTTCCCCCTTTGCTTCACAGATATCATGCAGGACACAGCACACAGCTATAAAAATTGGGATATTTTTCTCACTGAGGTCCAACCTTATAAGTAAACCATGCCAGTGACCCTTCAAACAACCAAAGGCACATTCAACTGTCATTCTGCACCTGCTGAGCCTGTAGTTGAAGCGCTCCTCTGTGCTGTCAAGGGTGGCTGGTGTATGACTTCCTGAGCCATGGAAGCAAGGAGGTAGGCTAAGTTGTCCAGGATCACTATTGGCAGTTCAACATTCCCAGTGGTAATCCACCCATCGGAAAAGAAAGTCCTTACTTGCAGCTTTCTGAACAAGCCTGAGTTCTTAAAGATGCATGTGTCATGCACTTCTCTGACCAGCCCATAGTGATGTCAGGAAAGCATCAGCACTTCCATTACCACAGACAAGTAACCCTTTCTGTTGACGTACTTGTCTCAAGGTGATCTGATGCCAAAATAGGGATGTGTGTGCCATCTATCACCCAACTGCAGTTTGGGAACCTGATTGCTGCAAAATCATCCAGTATGTCCTGCACACGACTGAGAGTCACAGTTCTGCATAGCAGGAGGTGACTAATGGCTCTGCACTCTTAAATGGTAACGACCCCTGTGGTGGATTTCCTGACTAACTGGCAGCAATCTGGTGTCGCAAGTTTCCACAGTGCAATTGTCACTCACTCTCAACTGTCAATGAAGCTCTCATTTTGGTGGCCCTGCACTGGAGGGCTGGGGCAAGTTCAGCACACGCATTCAGGAATGTGGTCTTGTGCATCCGAAAGTTCTGTAGCTCCTGCTCATCATCTCTAACCTACATTAAGATGCGATGCCACCAGTCAGTGTTTTCTTGGGTCCAGAACCAGCACTCCACCACCTCCAGCTGCTCCGTGAATCTCACCAACAACCTTGAATTGTTTCCCACAGCAATCTAGCCTCCAAGGTATTGTCATGTTCCTGTGGCTCCTCTTGCAGCTCTGTAAATCCTGCAGGATCATGTGCCCTGTGCTAGCAATGCTCATGATAATCGCACAGAGCTGAATAGCTCTATGCTTCTGTCAGAGATGACGGACACTGAGGAGGACACGTGGGTTTCTGGGATTTTGAAAAGAAGGTGCAAAAACTATAGGATACAGATGAAATTATGGGATGGAGAACACTGCATTATGGGAAGTTGGCCTCATGCTCCCAGTCACCTCTGCATGACTTGTTTCGGTTCCATCAGGCATTGCAAAAACTTCCCAAAAGTCCCTGTGCTGGACGGTGGCCAGTTGCACAGTGGAATACCTACCCATGGTGCACTCCACTCTGCATCAATATAAGTGCTCCTGGTGAATACATACACTTCCAACACAAGGAGCCAAGTATGTGCATGCACAACGATGTACTAACTGTGGCGGTTGTATGCTAAAGTAACTTAGGTCGACATAACTTTGTAGTGTAGACATGGCCTAAGTTATCTTTGTCTGAAAAATCTTGAATCCTATAATGCTGGATGTAACCAAGTAAAGATCAAAGAAAACTAGAATGATGCCTTCCATTGAATTAGCTGGTTTATTACAGTCTACTGTTAATTTTTTAAACAAGAAGCCAAGTCATGGTTTGTCGTCAGTGTAACCTATAGCAGCACAAATAACTGAGTTAACAGATTGGTTATTTCCCTTCCCTCGCCTTTTTCCTTTTTTTTGGTTGCTAGATGGGTCAACAGGAAGAAAGGTACAGTGGTTTGGGAGAACAGGGTTCCCATCCTTGCTCCACCACAGACTTCCTGTGCGGCCTGGGTCACTTAGGGAACTGAGGCACAGAGAGGTTATGTCTACACTGCAATAAGACACCCAGAATTGGCTTATGTCAGCTGACTCACGCTCAAGAGTCTGAGCCCAACTGTCTACACTGAAATTTTATAGCCCCGTGAGCCTGAGTCAGCTGACACAGGCCAGCCACTGGTGTTTTATTGTGGCACAGACACACCTAGAGATAATAGCACTTCCCTATTTCGTAGGTGTGTCTAATCGCTACATACATTAAAGATTGTGAGGCATTCAGATACTATGGCAAGGGGGGAGCATATCAGTATCTAAGAAAGAAAAACTTCTAGTGATCATCAAATTTACACAGTCTGCAATGTTTTGCATTTTTTAAAAAGAAGACAATTTATGTTGTTTTAAATACAAGTCTAGTTAATTGTTATGGTTTCTTTAAGCATAAATGTAGGCCTATGAATCTGATAATTAGGTATGGTAAAGACAGGTTTTACAGGGAAAGCAAATATCCAAATGTCCTTCACTGCTGAAATACTTACACACTACATCTCCTAATAGTGTTAGATTCAGAGTAACAATATATTATATTTTTAGTGTAGTAATAACAAATGTGGTACCAGTATATCAATAGTAATGATATCCAAAGTAGATATTGCTGTGCTATTGGCTGGCTCCCTGCTTCCCATCCCATCTTTGGGAGATTTACCAGACATAAGCAGAAAAGAGGAGGTTTCTGATAATTCAAAGGTAAAATTTAATGACATATATTGGCAACTAACGTAATAAATAATCTCAGTTCCCTGGCTGTGTAAGATGTCCAGCAATCCAATTGTCTCCTTTGCGAGAATCCTCTTTCAAAAGTCTCTGTGTTATTTCCACTTCCAGAGAGATTGAGCTCTCTGATCCTGGAATCAGTTTTGAGAGAAGTCTGATTGGCGTTCAATCTCACTTACACTACTTTCTGTTCTGTTCTCCATCATTTAGTTACTTCTCCTCCGCTTACTCTACAGTCCATAGCCTCTGCTGAATAACAATTTAGCTGATAAAATATTCACTCCAACCTAACATAGCATTCACTTTAGTGGGAACTTGATCAAACCCTAAAGGAGGAAGTGGAAAAAGCAAGAAATGTCTAAAGTAAGAGAAAAGCATGGACTCAAGATGAGAAGAGACACGGGTGCCCTGCATAACCCCCAAAGAGTTGAGGGATTTTTGTTTCGGCTCATCTATCTCCCAGAATAACATTAATATAGGGAGTATACTCTATCATGGGTCAGAATTAGACATATGGACAGATCAAGCGTAGGGAAGGCCAAACTGCCATTGCATGTGCTGCACCCATCCTGTGGATAAACAGAGGACATCAGTCGCCAGGACTCCCAGTCTGGCAGTTTAAAAATCAAACCATAGCGAGGCCTATTGTGGAATCCCTCACATTCTGTTATGCTGGCTGCAACAGCACATGGCTTCTTTTGGGAAAGGCATTTCCTCAATTGCCATCCACTAGACTGAAAATGTAGCTAGTTGTGTCTACAGAACACCTGTAACACCAGTGACTTCAGAGGAGTTCCTTGTCATTTACACTGCTGTAATGTGAGGGGAGAAATCACTGCCAGCCTGGAGCTTGTTGATGCTCATTATAGCTTGGAGTCTTTTTTCAATTCTTGGCTGCTGTCCATTTTAATGTGTGCGCACACGCACGCACACACACACACACACCAGCTCAGAGCATATGACACTTAATAAAACAGAATCTGTACTTCATTATCAAAATGCTATACTTAAAATCTGCAATAACATCAAATATCTTACAGCACTCAGATGAGAAAGGTGGAGAAAAACCTGTAATGGCTTTTCTAATTGCTTGTTCTCTCTCACTCGTAACTAATTACCACAGTCACACTGTTACAAGATTCTTAGGTTTTTTACATTGTCTCAACCACAAACATCTACAGTATTAAAAAAAAAAAAGAAATTAGAGACAATTAAACCATCCTTGTGACAACTAACGCAAATAAATATTTTCAGACAGAAGAAACTACGAGAACATCAAAATGCCTCGAATTGCAAAAAGGATGGGCAAATAAACATGTATGCATTAAGAACTTGTTGTCACCTTCAATGCTCTGTCCCAGCCTAGACCTCTGCCTTCATCTCCTCCTACAACTCCTTACTCTGTCCATGCTTGTTCCCTATCTCCTGTATATGGTTGCATTTATATTAAAATATCAATAAAACAAGGAAGAACAACCATAAGGCCCATAATACAGCCAAACGTGTAGGTAGCGTGGCCTCGGATGCAGGCTACAGCTGAAGAACATACAAAATGGTAGCATGGAGCTAGATCTCCCTATTTAAAGGTACAATATACTGAAAATAAGTCACAACAGACACAAACTATGTATACTACACCATACAGATTATAGATTGTAATACCTCACACATTCATATAATGCCTTTCATCCAGAAGAGGCAGACTCCAAGTTGCCTGATTTGCTAATACTTGTTTAATTACTGTTAAGAATTAATTTAAAAAACCATGTATTTTGTGCAACTCATGATTTTGAACTCCCTTGCAAATTCCTACTCGGTTAATTTTAATGTAAATTGGTGAATTAACATAGAGAAGGTCATCATAAATTAAACCAGCTGATACAAACCTGGGCAAAGAATAGACAGAAAGCAGGGGCAACATACCTAGAAGATTACAGGAAACCTTAATAGTGCTTCATTCACCAGTTAAAAGTGCCTGCTGGATAGATATCCACACCTTCCAAAACAGATGTTAAGGGTGAGAGCTGTTATTACCAGTAAATTGTATATAAATATTACATAAGAAGGGAACAAAAGCACATCAGCATGCATATATGCCATAAACAAGAACCATGGCTTTTTAAAATGTCAGGACTTAAAATGCACAGCGGCCTATAAAATGTCACCCAAGTCGTTACAAGATGGCAGTGATGTAAATCATGTATTAAGGAAATGCCATCTAAATTAAGGTTGGAAAACTAAATGCACCTATTTTCTATTGTGTATTCATACAGTAATTTGCTGAAACAGTATTTTTTAGTTTAGCATATTTCTACCTTCAAGGAAAATTAAAAAGCCATCTATAACTACAAAAGCCAACACAAAGCAATGTTTCACTTTAACTTAATATGACACCAGCAAGTAAATTTAAACTAATCCTAGGCACTAAAGAAATTGTCAAAAAATTTGTGCATTTGTAAATTAAGAAGCCAAAACATTTTTGTGCTTTTTAATACTAGATCAGGACAACTTCTCCCCAACGTGGAATAGAAAGCTACTCTACAACTAACAATTTCTGGATATTTTCATATCTAAAAGGCAACATTTCCAAGTTTTGTTTTCCAATATGCCATACAGATTAGCAACTGTACACAACTTTGAGATTTGCAAAATCCACTGTGTAGCCATAATTTATAAATTTCAAACTATTTAAT
Source organism: Mauremys reevesii (assembly GCF_016161935.1). Taxonomy (NCBI): domain Eukaryota; kingdom Metazoa; phylum Chordata; order Testudines; family Geoemydidae; genus Mauremys; species Mauremys reevesii. Next base: position 16,034,915 of record NC_052640.1, on the reverse strand, counting down.
GCTAATATACAATAATCTTTCTGTGAAGAAACTGCTGAAGGCTGAGATTACCATCTTTGTAAAGTTACTGAATACAAACAGAAGACATCTAGAAATTGAAAAGCAAATAGATCTTTCATGCATAATGTACATGAGACATAGTAATGTTTTAATAACCAAGTTCAAATAATTATATATAAAAACAAAACTGTGTAAACAAGATTCCTAAATAAATCTTGAGGGAGGCAATTAAACTATACTTTAATATCTTTCCTAAGAAAATGTAATTTAAATTTTACAACCTAATATGCAGAAGGGTTCATCAGGCCAATTAAATTAAAATGTAACATTTGATCACCTTTTATGCAAATTTTTAAAAGAAGTTTAATTATACTATATGCTAATATTAAGTTTCATTTAATTTAGTTGCTGAATTACCTAATTTTGATGCCCAGTAAATATACCCCAATCCAGAAATATAATTCTTCATGGTATAACCAGATCCTTCTATAGAGGAGCACAACAAATGTATTACATTTTCTGGAAGGATCACTTTTCACTCCCATTTAAATTATAAATCAAATTATAACCAAAGACCTGTTGTTATTTCAGTGGGAGTTTTGCCTAAGTAAGAATTGCAGGATCAGGCCTCTAATGACTACTTAGCAAGTTCAGGCCAACAACACTGAACATCAGCAGCTTTCATACATGGAATTCTTTTTCTCTTTACCAAAAGACGTGTAAATAGGAGTTTCTCATTCTGTCTGAGCGACATTCTGAATTCCTGCCCAACTCACAAGTAGGCCAGCCTTGCACACCATGGATGTCAGCCTGGAGTGTGTAGCCCATAAAGGGAACATACACTCCTTGAGGGGATTTTGGCTACTGGACCTGAGTAGTTAAGGACCCAAAGGTACCGGAGGGACTTCAAAAGTCATGGGGCGAAGCAACCAAAATGGGCCAAATCTGAGTGGCACTGCAATCCTGTGCACCAGGAGGCAACATGATTCATGCACATCTGGACTGGCCACCCTTCCATCATGACAGCCACCCCTCTATTGTAACAAAGGTGTGGCCAAGCCAAATTTGAGTGAGCGGCATTGCAACTTGGTGCCTTTGGGTCATAGCACTGCTCAAATTTGGCCCACTCGCCCCTCCCTCATGCCAGCAGGTAAGGGGTTCCATTGTTATGCCACCCAGTTTTACTGAGGTGCCCAGAGGGGAGCCCAGGCTCCTGTCTCCCACCCCATCTCATTGTGCCCATCACGGGATTATGTTCTCAAAAGTGTTACGGGAATGTCCTCATTTAAAAAGGAAAGGGGCAAATGCTCTTTACCCTCACCACCCCCAATATATCTCCCTCTGCCTCTGTTCCATCCCAAACCCAGCTCCCACCACAGCACAGAAATTCCCATGGAGACTGCTCCAAGGCAAGCAGGGCATGCACTGTAGTACTCTGAGCTAACTTCAAAAACTTTGTATCTTGGTTTGAAAGAATATTAAGATCTATCAGACTCTCACTCTCTCTCTGTACTCCAGTGAACCCCTGCCCTGAGCTTCCCCTTCCTCCCCTCTTTACACAGCTATTATACTCCAGTAACCACAGGCCTCCCCTCCAAATGCTAATGCACCTACCCCAACCCTTCATACCTTTGAAGATCCCACTGCAGAACTTAGTAGTTCTAGCTGACTTTTTGCTAGGCCATGGCCATCGTGCTCAGCACACATTGAGCCGTGAAGGAGAACCAATGTGTAATGGACAGATATGAGGAGGGCAACAAGGCATTCTTGAGAGGTTGTAATGGGGAAACAGTGTAGGTTCATTCAGGGAACTATTAAGTCTGTGCTTGTATAAGCACACCCATTCCTAATCCAGTGTTTTTTATCTGAAATGAACTACTCATATGCCAAAATGTTATTATAGAAACATCACCATGTGGAAGTTTTAATAAGTAACAACTTCCAAACAAATTAAAAAATATACTTGCCAAGAACATGCAGCACTGAAAATCATTCCTCTTGAATATGCTCTCCACAGAATGTCACATTCAATAAGATTTTGTCATGAACAGTTAGTCAATCAATAAGATGAATTTACCACTTGTGAGAGACCTGAGTATAAATGTTTAATTTTATCTTATTTTAACAGCTTACATATTTCTTTGCTCTTTTCAACAAAACATCATTTAAAACAGCTTGCTCAGATCTCAACACAAATATAACACTAGGGCCATAAATTTAAATTTCAATATAAGAATTATTGTAACTTTGTATAATAGAAATAACAAGTCATGAAGTAGATATATGATTCATGGTGCTCTTCAATAAAACCAATCATTTACTAAAAGAATAATAATTCTAGCAACTTTCATCTTCAAGATAGATACACAAATACACTGTCTCATAAGTGAGAGAAACGAGTTGCTTTACATGATCAAACTCAATTTGAAAAGTTTCTGCTGATGATCAAATACCACTTTAAAAACATTGTTTTAAATTCACTGTGGAAACTGCACAGCTTCTCAATTACCCCAGTAGTATCCACTCATACCCCCAGCAGGAAAATCCTGCTTTTTTGCATGGCCAGTTGATTTCCTGGTGAGCAAAGGGCTTTTAACTCCACCCCTACTTAGCTCTTCTGCCAATCGAGAAGCCCAATTGATGTTTAGGGGAGGGAAGTGGCTTCAGAGCCTGTCTCCCTAAATCAGGGTTATTGCCTATGCACTTTGGCAGTACCAAGTGCAGGACAGATAGGGAATGAGAAGGAGAGAAAACTAGAGCAGAAAGAACCAAATCAAAATGTCAGAAGTGGACATAGGAAGGAGTGAAAAGGAAAGAAACAAGTTGTTTAGTTTTAGGGTGGACGACAAAGTTCACCATTGACTGCAGGAGGCAAAGCTCCACTGATTCCAGCAGTGAATTCTGCCCACCAGTGTATTTGAGTTACTTGCAATTAACAAACCAATTCACTGTAATTTAATTAAATTGGTAGCCAAATGGAATCATGGTGGCCATTTCAAAAGGTTTTGATAAGGAATAGTAAGATTTCTCCTAGAGAAAAAGGGAAATTAATATATTTGTGTCACCAACTATTCAAATAATTGCTTTGAAAGATTTACTGTATAAGTAAAGACAAAAAGTAGGAAGAGGCTTCAGATATCTCCTCCAGAAGACAGATTTCTCAAAGCAATCTGGATTTTTCAATAGTAAACTCTAAAAAGGAAATCTTTGCAACAATTTTAATTTACAAAGAAAACTGTGATTTCCAATCCATTCCTTATTGTATTCTTACAACCCAGATTAGCTGCTATAAAACCATACAATGCTGTAACAATTTCATTATAATTACAATAACCAGAAGCACTCTACAGTCAACACTGTCAGATGTTTCTGTGTTTATTTGGCATCCTTCTAGAATTTTAATTATGCTGTACTGGCTGCCAGTGGCTAACATCTACCAGCTTAGCAATTAAGCTGGCAAGGTCTCAGCTCTGAACAAAAGGCAGCTACCAGATATTTTATTTGGCTGGATTACTTCTTGCTTAAAGTATGTACTAAAAATATCAAGTTCTTTTTTTCCATAGACAAAAGGAAGAAAGGACTCCCCAAATTATCTTGAGGGGGAGAACATTTGACAATTAACAGCATTTTATTAGTTAAATTAAAAAAGTCTGTCTTACCTTAAGAACTGTATTCTGTTTCAAAGTTACATTAGGACTAAGTAATATTATTAATAATTATAGTCTACAATAGCATTAATTACTGTTACAATAGTACCTAACAGCCCCAATTAACCTAGCTCCCCCCCCATACTATACATCTTACAAAAACATAGTAAAGAGGCGGTCCCTACCTTCCCATTGTTTTCTAAACAGACAAGAGACAAAGGGTAGGAGAAAGGAATGCAACATAGAAGCAGAAGTATGGAAAATTATGCAGAGAGATTACGAAGGTTGCTGAAGGTCAAAGAGAGGCATAAATTTAACCCAGATTTTCCAATTCACAACCCTGCCTTAATCACAAAACCATCCCTTTCTCTCTTATAAAAAGTGATAGAACGAGGCCTCAGCCTCATTGCCACCTCTTATAGTTATCTATGTCAAGCAGCATTTTTTAGCACAATTGAAGAAAACAGGAAATTAACAGTTACAAAGCTGTTATCAAGGCAGTGGAATCCACCTCACTTTTTCAAAGGTCAACTGGACTATATTTAGTGCCAAGAGTGAGTGACTGTGTGTATGTGGGGGGACAATGGTCAAATCAACATGAGCATCTCCATGGAGGAGAACGAGGAGTGCTGTGCTTGTCACCAGGAACTTTATAGAAACGAGTCCCGGTTGGACCAATTGCAAACATGCCAGAAGTAACAAACACTTATAAAATCAAAAGACAGTATTGATAACTGTGACTTGGATCATTTCAAGTGCCCTTTCCAAAACTCCCCGTAAAGTGTTGCCTGATCAATCATCTTACTATCAGGGGAGGATATTCTGCCACTGAATTCTGGGCAGATAAACGTTACAAGCATGTGAATGTTGTCATCCAAGGAACTGAAAGAGGTTATACTAGTTTCATTTATTTAACACTATATATTTACTGACATTGATAGGAAAGGTGATGTGACGTTCACATGAAGGAGAGCAAGAGGCAAATTCTATCTTGGACTTCTTCAGTCATATGCACAGAGCAGCATTATATTAGCACAGACTAAAATCACTAATATAAACGGTCTCACAGAGAAAGGTGAAAATTAAAGGTGAAATGCTGTAGCACTCTACACTGAAAAACAACTGCCAGAAAAAGGAGTTCTAAATATCATGCAACCACTAAGCTCCATGAATGTAAAAGAAATGGCTAGAGACATAAGGAAAGAAGAAATGAATCATTTATAGTTGCTATATATCAAAGTTTATTAACCCTTACTGATAAACCAAACCACATACACAACAAAAGAAAGCTTACTAAAAGAGAATACACGAAACATATTTGTGTTCCAAGTCCAGAACGTGTGTAAGCAATATGTTTAATTTCTAATATGATCAAACTGCTGGGCAGTTACTGTAGGCTACTTAATGGGAAGCTATCACATTAAGATATTTGGCATAGCTTTGTTCAACTACTTTTTATAACAGAAAGAGTTACTAAAATGGATCAGGATATATTAGTTCCCAGGTATGCAAATATCCAGATCTTAAAGAAATAAAATATGGAATCACTGAAAATATGATGTTGATTGGACTGTTAAAATATATTATCTACTGAAAAAAATACATAAACATTTCTGGTTTTCTAACACAGCGGTTCTCAACCTTTTTCTTTCTGAGGCTTCCCCACTCCATGCTATAAAAACTCCACAGCCCAGGTGTGCCACAACAACTGTTTTTCTGCATATAAAAGCCAGGGCTGTTGTTAGGGGGTAGCAAGGAAGGCAATTGCCTGGGGCCTCACACCATAGGGGGCAACACAAAGCTAAGTTGCTCAGACTTTAGCTTCAGCCCCAGGTGATGGGGCTTGGGGCCCCGGGCTGCAGTCCCACATGGTGGGGCTTTGGCTTTCTGCCTGGGCCCTAGTGAGTCTAACACCAGCCATGCTTGGTGCACCTCCTGAAACCTGCTTGTGGTCCCCCAGGAGCCCCCGGACCCCTGGTTGAGAACCACTGTTCTAACAGATTCTCAGGTTAGGAAGGGCCGGTGCAAGGATGTTTCGTGCCCTAGGCGAAACTTCCACCTTGCGCCCCGCCCCCCCACGGCAGCTCCCCCCCTCTGCCCTGAGGCGCCCCCTTGCGGCAGCTCCCACCCCCACCCTCAGGCACCTCCCCGCCCCAGCTCACCCCTGCCCCGCCTCCTCCCCGAGCACGCCATGGCTGCTTCACGTCGCCCGCCTCCCAGGCTTGTGGTGCCAATCAGCTTAGGTGCCGCAAGCCTGGGAGGCGGGAGAAGTGAAGCAGCCACGGCGTGCTCGGGGAGGAGGCGGGGCAGGGGTGAGCTGGGGCGGGGAGTTCCCCTGTGTGCCACCCCCACACACACACTTGCTGCAGGCGGCCCTCCCCGCGTTCCCCTGCCCCAGCTCCCTCTGCCTAAATGCCAGCGGCGACCGGGGCGGCTGAAGATCCGGCCGCCACGGTCGCTGCCAAAGAAAATGGCGCCCCCCAAATCCCAGTGCCCTAGGCGACCGCCTAGGTCACCTAAATGGTTGCACCGGCCCTGGGGTTAGGGAGTTCAGTAGCTAATGAGTTATGCACATTTCTTGGGTTAAACAACAAAAGGAGTTCTAACCATTCATTTAAAAGGTCAAAGCAATATTACTATCTGTACCATATGTGTACGGAAGCAGGAATCTGAATACCTTGAAACAAAGGTAAGCAGCGGCATTTGCTAAATTATCTCATCTACGCATTGTATTATTCATTCTGTAATAAAACTCAAAGGAAATTCACACTAAAATCAAATTACAGAAACACCACTACTCCACTTGGGCAGTGCCAGTAGATAAGCAAAGCAACATCAGCATACACTATATTCAATGGGTGAAAAACAGGTCATCCTTATCCTACCTGTAGTACCTTGTCAAATGTATAAGCTGAAGATTTTTTTAAGGGACATAGCCTGAAGTTTGGCTGATGTTAGTATTGTAAGTCAATGGCAAAACTGGAATAAAACCCATTCCATCTGATGCCCAGTACAGTGCCCTATCTATTGGACCATATTTCTTCCTTTCCCTTGGTGGTGGATGTTATCTGATATTCATTATCTAGTTTACCTTTACAGATGTAGGAAATTTATTACATTCTTGTTGCAGATATTTTTTAACTATTTTCATAGGATCTACAAGGTTTTGTGTTCATTTGCTGGGCCAGCTATGGGAGAATAAATTAATGTATTCTTAGAGCTGTGCTAACAATAATTAACCTTGTTAATGTCAAGGGTTTGTTGATTTCTAAAAAAAAAAATAGGAGGAAAATCTGTCTGCCAAATTGACAGAACTGATAAGGAAAGAATGTGTTCCAGGTTCTGAGAGGATACAAAGAACAAGAGTAAAAAAATAGAGTTATTAGAATACTTGCCAGTTCTCCTTTAACTATCAAATCACAGATCACAGGAAAATTAGCAATTATAGCAAACTGACTGTAGCTACCTTCAATGACAGCCTGATCTCACTCTGTCCCTAACACTGCATTTTATTAACACTGGAGGCATGAACAAGAGATCAAAGACTTTTGAGAGACCAACCTAACATCCAAGTAAATATCCAGATGCTAATACTGAAAAGTGCAACTTACTGATACAAATTCATCTTCTGAGTGGGGCGAACACAATAAAACTGGCAAGGAATGAGCCTAGGGGATCCACACTTTCATTCTGTCAACAGAAGCAGCAATGCCAAGTGAGAATTGGCAATATATGCCTTTGCCAATGTGCATTTGGAACTAAAGGTGAAAATAGTGTCAGTAAGAGCCTGAATCGTTGTATTTATCCCTTTGAGTGCATTTCTGTCATGTGGCTGTTACAAGAACTTGCCTAGAAAGAGTATAACAAGGTTTGAAATAAGTAATTGAAACTAGAGATCTTCTGAGGATATCACTTTGGTACCTGATTCAGCTACTATGGAGACCACCGCTAGAAAAGAATACACAAGCAGGAAAAATAGCCAAGTGGACGGCTATGGCAAGATGCAGCTGATGCCATCCTACTCCACAACTCTGATAGGAAAGCAAAGAGGTGATTGCATAAGAAAGATCAATTGGAAAATAATTCTTAGAAAAATCCACACCCTAACAGATGAGTTCTTCAAAGATGCCTAGGGCTCTAGAAAGCCATTAATTTCAATACAAACCAAGCATTCAAATCACATAGTTTTTTAAAAATCTCAGCCTACAATTACTAGGAACGCTTCCTTCACACCAATGAGAGCTGGGCATGTGGATGAAGAATAGCGTCTGGCACTTGGGGAGGAGAAGTACACAGAGAGAGTGTTAATATTGCACATGCTCCCATGGTATAATGACCATATTTCTAATGATGAGCCAGTTTCTGCAATGCTTGATATTTTTTTCAACTTCCTAGTTTAAAATAACATATAGACATAGAAGAAGTTTGTTTTCAAGAAGCTGCATGGGTGATAGTTATCACCTAGAATTCTGTACGATTCCTGCTAAGTGCTCATATAATGACAAAAATCCTGTTTGTCTTACTTATACAAGCAGTAACAGAGACTGAGAAAGGAGTACTTGCTCAAGTGAGGTGAGCAGGATTCAGCCTATTGTCTAGGAAGGCTATAGGTTAGTCATTTCTGGTCTTCCCTGATCTGTGATATCCATGGGTACTTAAATGTTACTGTGGATGGCTAGATATTTAGAACCATTTTTTCAAAGTCACCTCTTATTTGGGGTGCACAAATTTAAATAAAAATTGGGCCCAATTTTCAGAGGAGTTGAGCACTTGCAGTTACCACTGATTTCAGTCAGCATTGTGGATGCTTAGCACTTCTAAAAGATAAGGTCACATGGGTGTCTCCAGTTGGACACTCAAAATCAGAGGATACTTTTGAAAATGGGTGTCAGCATATTACATGTGGGTTTCTTGCAACTGGAAAGACATCTCATGGCAGAGAGACATTGAATACTGAAAGGGGAAAAAAACCAAATAGTTTAGCACTACCAAAATTCAGAACCTATATGGAAACAAGCTTCTGATCAGTAAACATACATCACTAATTTGCCTATGTATGTGCTAGTAGTTTCATTCTGAGATTTAACATACCATGGTTTGGGCCCAGAAAGTAAGCAAGGTCTAATTTTCCTTGTAAAGGCAACAGATCCAGATCCATTCTGGAGCACACTTTTTAAAACTAAATTTTAAATGATAAAACCATATTACAGCATTTGCAAAAGTACATGCATTAAATATCAAAACAGACTAACTGGGTTAAATTCACTGTTGGTGTAAATGTGAGACTCCAGTGGAATTAATGCAAAGCAGGGTGAGTTTGAGGATGATGATTCCATACCTAACCCTCATTCCTGCCAAAAATCATGGCCTGTCCACATTCCCCCCATGACAAGAGCCATGGAAGGGCATTCTAGGGTAGGACCTGGGGTCAGGAAGCATAGTCCACATTTTAATGCACACACACTGAGCTGGCAATGACCCCGCCAGCTGTCTATACAGACTATTTCATCTAAGCATTTACACCACATTCATCACCATAGTTCCTAAGACTGGTTGTGATCCTGGCAGGATTAATATGTATGGAGCTAAAGATGGTCTGAACAAATACATGTTAGCACAGCTTGACGATTATATGTGTTCATCAGTTTTGAGGTCATTGACCTTACCTGCTGGCCCAGTATTTAGTACCATGAATACATACTAGCTCTTTCCTTTTGTTCCCCTAATAAAACAAAAGTTAAAACACAGGTCGAAATAACAAACAAAGACATGGGATTTGTTTGAAACTGTGGGCACATCATGCTGCACTGCTGATCTGTCTGCTCTGATCTCAGAGGCAAGCAGAATATTGAGATTTACAAGAGCCTTGCTGTCCAAGCACACTGCTCATTACATTTCAAACCCACTCCTTGCTCACAAGAATGCAGCAGGTAAAACGGAGGCCAGTGCGACATGAGTGCCCACAAACCAGAAACAGAAGTGGCAGATCTAATTTTAGTTCTGCCAGCCCTGACAATGTCCTTTTAACAAGCATCAAGAGTGATAAAACTGATGAATAGGTCTAACTGTCAAAAGTATGGAAGCAATAATTCTGCTGCACAGATCTGATTTGCCTCTTAAATATTTATAACCTTCAAATTTAAGATACAGTATGTGGCTGCACATCTGTTCTTCTAATCTGCATGAACACCCATTATTATAAACAGGTAAGCAACTTCAAGTAATAGTGTATAGTTTCATGACTGTGGTGGAACTTTGCAAGCAGGTTTAAAATATCTCTAGCAACTTCATCATTAGAAGACTCCATCAAGCTATTAATGTGCAGATGCAACTTGATGCAACTCTCTCACTCCTCCTACCTGTTACTGTCCGTTTTTTGTGGCATCACAAGTGACCTGCAGTGAAGGAATTATGAGTCCAGAGATATTGGACTGAAACCTCAATCTGACAGGAAGATGCTGATTAAAATGGGGAGAATATCTTCACACAAATAGCTTGGAAGTCAGGGAGATAATGAATAATAATTTTTATTTACAGCCAAGATGATGTCACAGGCTTTAGGTGCTTTACAAGTTTTAAATATAGAAAATAAAATGGATACTATGAGTACAATATACAATATAATGATAACATAACAGTCCTGCAAAATTGACATGAAACTTTACCTCCCGAGGCACAAAATCTACCCGCCTGCACTTTACCGTGATGACTGATGGTAATGCAAAAACTAATGATATTTTACTTGCCTGTCAAAAAAAATTTAAATCACCTTAAGTGAGTGGGCACACAGAATTTTGCAAGGCTGCAATATATTGGACTGCCCATACAATGCCACAGTGCTAATATTTACCCATCACTTGCCTGAGGATTCTCTGCAGCTTGAGGTCTTCAAACCACAATTTGAGGATTTCAGTAACTCAGACATAGACTAGGGGTTTGTTATTGAAGTGGGTGGGTGAGATTCTGTGGCCTGCATTGTGCAGGAGGTCAGAGTAGATGATCATAATGGTCCCTTCTGACCTTAAAGTCTATGAGTCTATAAAGAAAGCTGCCGTAATCTCTAATCCTCAACTCTCTCCCTTCTCCAAAGGACCAATGAGGGAAAAAGTAGATGGGCTTTGCACTGTGCCTGGAAGAAATGAGGAAAACAAGTCACTGAAAACATGCTCATACCAGCTGGCTCTGTAAGTATAAGTATGTAACCATTCAACAGATTTTTGATAATTCTGTATAAATTTTGGCAGTATCCTTTAAGCATGCATTAGGGTTTCCACTCTAAATATCTATTTTCTGTAATTGAGAGGTATGGCACAAATTCCCTTATAGCTGGTACATGCACCATAGTTAAGGATATAATTTAATCACGGAGGTCACAGAAGTCATGGATTCCGTGATGTTACCAGACCTCTATGACTTTTTTGGCTTCAGCTGTCAGTGGCTGCAGCTGGGGCCGGAGCTGTGTGCCCCCACTCCATGGTTTTGGCTGGGGCTGTGCCCAGGGCTGCCTGGGCGGGGGCAAGTGGGGCAATTTGCCCCAGGCTCTGGGCCCCGCAGGGGCCCCCAAGAGAATATAGTATTCTATAGTATTGCAACTTTTTTTTATGGAAGGGGCCCCCGAAATTGCTTTGCCCCAGGCCCCCTGAATCCTCTGAGTGGCCCTGGCTGTGCCCCTCCTTTCCTCCCACCCGTGGCTGCAGCCAGGGCTGGAGGTAGGGCTGTGTACCTCCACCCCACGGCTTCAGACAGGGACGGGGCTGTGTGCTCCTCCCCGCTTGTGGCGGTGGGACTCCAGCTGTCATTCCTCCTCCCCTCCCCCATCCCTGTTATTTTTAGTAAAAGTCTCAGACAGGTCACAGGCTCATGTGAATTTTTGTTTATTGCCTGCAACCTGTCTGAGACTTTTAATAAAAATAAATGTGACAAAACCTTAACTACAGTTATTACAATCATCGACATTTGGAACCAAACACTGTTGTCTTCCCCCAATTCTTACCTAGACAGAAGTCCCACTGAAGCCAATGGGAAATTTGCCTGTCCAAGGATGGCATGCATTGGCTCTGAATGTGAATTCAAAGAAAATTCACCCAAAGCACTATGACTTAAACCAATAAGAGGATGGAAATTCCAAGATAGGGATCAAAATTCTAATACAAAGGCCACAGTGGGCCCTATCTTAATATTACTCAGCTGTGCTCCACTGTGTTAAAGTATTAGAGATTTGATCCTTAACTGTGAATTTCAATCCTTTTGTTGGTTGGGATCGGAACCTTAACATTCCTTTAATGCAGGTATTTTTTTTAAAATGTGAATTAATATTTCACAGTGAGCCTTTGAGATAAAAGGTTCAGTAGGAAGGCTTTTACTGGTTCATCTGCCAATCATGGGGGATCCAGTGTTCAGCAAATGAAACTCATCCAACTGTCATGGAAATCCAGAGTCATTCCAAAGAGTCAAGAATTAAACTACAACTTGGCTTCCTGGGAACAAAGGTTTTATTGGTGCAATTTATTGAAACTGTCAAGTTTGCATAAATTAAGCTGAATGGAATCACAGTAATGGCCCTGTTGCTTGAAGCAGTGCTCTGCCAAGATTTTAAAAGGATTTAATACATGAATGTCTCTAAAGAGAATAAGCATTATTTTGATATTCTTAACCTCTTAGGTCCCAGGCTATGCTTCAATTCCATAATCAACTCATGCTTTTGTCAATTTCTGTTCAAAGTACCAGGCCTTTCCTTAGACAAAAATAGTGCTGTAGCTTAAATGTAGTTTACAAAGCTCATTCAGACTTCACACATTGTATAATTACGCATCTGCATGGAGATTGTTTAAAAAGTAAGAAATGGATTATCCCTCAACATTTGCTAGGTAAGCCAATCAGGAATTTGCTATCCAAAACAGGCGGTTTTTTGCCTAACAATCAAATTTGCTGGATCATGATTGGCTCCCCTCCACCTCACACCTTGCTGAAAAAACTATGGGCACATAAATGTGTGAGCACAAAATTGTTTCTTGGTCTACTAGCCATGACCTGACTAGGTTACTAGACTTCTTGCAGTAACTCCATGAAGGGATTATGTGGGACCTACTACAGGAGAAATGGTTTAGAGATTTGCTATGTTTTTTAAACTGCTCCCCGGGTAAAGCTGCTGCAGAGTTTTCCTTAAGCCAAATTATACCAGTAGAACTACAGTACGGCAGAATAGTCATTTGCCGTCTGGGTTCTTCAGCTTCTATGCAAAGAGCTAGAGCACTTAGAATGCTGTGAGAGCAATTCAGTCCCCAGGCAGCTCTGAATCTCCTCCTGAGTCCCTCCTCCATCCAACACTTCCTGGGACTGGCCATCAAACCACCTCGCTCATCCCGTCAGGGCACTCTTCAAAAGCCCTCATCCCAACATGCTGCCCAAGAGAAGGAAACATCAATACTGCTGCACTTTCTCCTAACCTGCTGCAGCAAGCACCCCACTGCGGGCAGGGAGGCTCTTGAGAGCAAGTTAGTTACACCTCTGAAAGTCATTAAAGGCAACAGAGTTGCATAAATGTCAGAGAGGGCAAAATTTGGCCTACAAGATCCGTATTACTGGTGATGTGCAAAATGTAAAGAACCCAGCCTGACTTTCAGAGCATAGGCTCCATTTCCAGGGGCTCACAAGTGAACATTTTTGTGTGTAATCTGGATATGACTGAGGCACCATAAACATGAAACTCCAAATTTCTTCTTAAACTATCACTTTTCAGAGATAGCTGTACTTGAGTCCATGCTTGTGAATCATTCTGAGGTGAAGAACACAATAGAATTAGAAGTAGTATTAGTTCATAAATGTCCAAGTGTGATATCCTCCCCCCAAAGTGAAAATGATTACAAGAACAGATAAACTGTTTTTGTAGGGCAGATTGTAGCATAATGGTAAATAGCACCTACAAATCTACCTTTATTTAACTGCAAGTGTGAAATAGGATAAAAGTGTGAAGTAGGATAAAAATAATGTAGTTCACCACTTCTGAAGTCTGTCATCAATCATTTCACACCTGGGCCAAAAAGCAAACATAGCTTGTAAAGACAACTGGCATTTTGTTAGCATTCCAAACTGACAACTCAAGAGGACAATCAACTTGCTGAATTCTTTGTCAAAGCCCCGCTCTCCCCCACATAGGTTGCTATCAGAAAGGCAGGTACTAAAAGGCAAGTTTAAAATACTTAATTCAAAAATATCATGTGATATGGCACATGAGGCACACTCCACACTTGGGAGAGTGGAAAGACATTTATGATTCCATACATGAGGGAGAACCTAACAAGTGAATATTAAAATTGTGTATATATATATATATATAATAAAACATTTTGCATTCAGAGCTTTTTCCATCCAAATATCTCAACACACTTTACAAAGGTGAGAAAGTCATCATCCCCGTTTTACGACAGAAAATGGATGCACAGAAAGGTTAAGTGACTCGCCTCATGGTCTATAGAAAAACTGGAACTAAAATAATTTTGTGATCTTCACTTCCAGGCTGAAACCCTGCATCACATTGCCTCCCAATGAATAGTATGATCCCTAACTTTTGTAATGAAAAAAGCATATTTATATGCAAAGGATTCCTAAGGCAGGGACCATGAACATAAGGGAGGTCGTGTAGTTCAGTGGATTTGAGTGCTGGACTGTAGGTCAAAGGATCTGGGTACTGTTCCTGGTTCTGACCTGCTGTGTAACATTGGGCAAATTACTGCACCAGTAAAACGGGGGTTACTTACCTTCCTTTAGGCACTTTGAGCTCTATTGATAAAAAGCACTATTTTAGCACTAAGTATTATTAAACATGGGGCAAATGTCAAAGGAACAGATAAAAAAAGATGCCTGCAAAATTTGCATTAAAATTCAAACTCCTGAATAATGGTACACATGATCCCATGCAATTATGGTTTCTTACATACACAATTTGCTATGTGCATGAATATAGAGAAATTTAAGTGGTAGCCAATTTTGCAGTATGCATTGCCTGAACAATCCAGAAGTGAATCTGAATAAAATAGTTATAAATAGTATAATTTTGGAGTAACCATATCAGATAAACATATATACACTAACTGGTAATATTTTAATTTACAGTGATATTGCTGTCATGTGCAATTTTAGGACTGGATAAGAATCAAGGTGCCCCATATCCTGAACATCTTGAAATTTAGTTATTTAATCTCTAATTTATATGTTATCTTGTACAATTCTCATCCCATAGAAGTGAATAAAATAATAATCTGACTCTGTTCTGAAATTAGATTCTTTTCCTTGTCTATAAACAAATAAATCAGGCTGCAGAAACCATACATACTAAATCTGGAGAGCTGGGGGAAGAATGCCATGAACATCCTGTTTATTGGAACAATAGAACATAAACAGCATAACTCGATAAAACACTCTATCCAGTACAGTAGCAGCTAGTGTCTTGTTTTAAAATGTGAATACTGTATGTAAAAGGGTAACAGTGAGACCACATGATTTCAGTGATCTCTGGAGAGAATACTGAATCGGTAATGCAAGTTACCATGGAATTACCACATAGTGAATGCATGGTTAGTGAAAAATAGCATGCTATTTTGAATTACACAAGGAAGTCAGATATTGTATGTAACATGGATAGTGGCTGCAATTAAGAAATCAACAGTTGTCACACAGATATTACAGTATTTCTCCCTGCTTAGAACAGGAAATAATTTTGGTATTTGAAACCATGAGGTGGTAACTCTGGGTAAACGAAAGCCCTTGAGGAATTCCACCAGGATTTCAACAATTTCCACCCCACCATCAACCTCAGCCTGGACCAATCCACGCAAGAGATCCACTTCCTGGACACTACAGTGCAAATAAGCGATGGTCACATAAACACCACCTTATACCGGAAACCTACTGACCGCTATACTTACCTACATGACTCTAGCTTTCATCCAGACCACATCACACGATCCATTGTCTACAGCCAAGCTCTAAGATTCAACCACATTTGCTCCAATCCCTCAGACAGAGACAAACACCTACAGGATCTCTATCAAGCATTCTTAAAACTACAATACCCACCTGCTGAAGTGAAGAAACAGATCAACAGAGCCGAAAGGGTACCCAGAAGTCACCTACTACAGGACCAGCTCAACAAAAAAAGTAACAGAACGCCACTAGCCATCACCTTCAGCCCCCAACTAAAACCTATCCAGCGCATCATCAAGGATCTGCAACCTATCCTGAAGGATGATCTCTTACTCTCACAAACCTTGGGAGACAGGCCAGTCCTCGCTTACAGACAGCCCCCCAACCTGAAGCAAATATTCACCAGCAACTACACACCACACAACAAAAACACTAACCCAGGAATGTATCCTTGCAACAAACCCCATTGCCAACTCTGTCCACATATCTATTCAAGGGACACCATCATAGGACCTAACCACATCAGCCACACCATCAGGGGCTCATTCACCTGCACATCTACCAATGTGATACATACCATCATGTGCCAGCAATGCCCCTCTACCATGTACACTGGCCAAACCAGACAGTCTCTACACAAAAGAATAAACGGACACAAATTAGACATCAAGAATTATAACATTAAAAAACCAGTCGGAGAACACTTCAACCTCCCTGAACACTCAATAACAGATTTAAAAGTGGCAATCTTTCAACAAAAAAACTTCAAAAACATACTCCAACGAGAAACTGCAGAACTGGAATTAATTTTCAAACTGGACACTATCACATTAGGCCTGAATAAAGACTGGGAGTGGATGAGTCACTACAAGAACTAAAAAAACCCTAATTTCTCCATGCTAATTTGACCCTACTGTTACTTACACCTTCCTGTTAACTGTTTGAAATGAGCCACCCTGATTACCACTACAAAAGGGATTTCTCATCTGGTTGATAATAGCCCACTTTAATTTATTTGTCTCTACCCCTCACTGTGTAAGGCAACTCCCATCTTTTCATGTACTGCTATATATATCTTCCTACTGTATTTTCCACTCCATGCATCTGATGAAGTGGGTTTTAGCCCATGAAAGCTTATGCCCAAAAAAATAAATATTTCTTAGTCTGTAAGGTGTCACAAGTACTCCTCGTTGTTTTTTCTGGGTAAAACTGAATTTTTTAATGGTTTCCACCAAACAGGTAAAAGATCTGATTGACACAATGGTAGCAGTAAACAATAACACGGTATTTTTGTTTCATATACTGTATGTACCTAAAAGTGAATGGCAGCAGAAAAAAAGGTCACTACTTCCCCCATTCAATTATAGCATCATAAGGAGAAGGGGAACAGTGGAGTGCACACATGAAACATGCTCTAGACCACACAATGGTTTTCTGATTTGCATTCCAAGATAGAACCTTAGAATACAGTTCTGTTTTGAAAAGGGGATTCTAGATATGGCATTAAGAGGTTCCTTCTGTCAGGCTTTGTCTAGATTAGGAAAAAATGGCATGTGTTTTTTTAAATACAGTTAGCTCAACTTAACTAGCTTAACCCAATGGAAATCTCACTTAACATCAATGTCTAGGATATAACTTGACCTGCCAAAAATCAAGCTAAAGATGTTAAATTGTGTCTACAATGGTGTTAAGTGGAGTTTTCAATAGTGTTAAGATAGATCAATTGAACTAAGCTAATGAAATAGGTGCTTTCCCCAATTATCTAAACAAGACTGCAGTGATTCCAGATGAAATTTGCTCATTTTACAAATAAAAGTAAATTCTAATTTCAGCCCTACAAACTCATCCTGGGATTTTAAACTGTGGTCTCTGGTTCGTAATCACCACACCAGTAATAAAAGTTAACCAGGCTTAACTTTAGATTCCAGCTCCACACCAATTTTAAATGTTAATCATTTTCCCCTCTCTATTTATTATATGAATTTATACAATCTCTTGCATCATATTTGGCGCTTGAACTTTTATATTCCTCCATTCTTCTCTCTATGAGCTCCTGCAAGAAAAACTTAATGGTGAATATGTTGCCCAGGACAATAGGTTCTAGCTGAGATTCTCATTCTTTAGGCTGGTGCACCACCCTTTATAATGGAAAGGTGTTCAAAAAGAGAAATTCTGTCAATATTAACTACAAAAATGAGCCACATGAGTAAATAAATAGTCATCAAATCATGAGAAAATGCTGGATGTAATCCTGCAACCCTTACTCATCCAGCTAGTTCCATTAGAATCAGCAGAACTGTTCATGTGAGTAAGGGCTGCTACACTAAACCCAATGTTTGTGGATGTGGCTAAATACCCACTGAATATATTTTAAAACTGTATGTCCTGGAACAAATCCAATCCTGGTGTAACTCCACTGAAGTGAATCATGGAATCATAGAGAATCATATAAATGTAGGCCTGGAAAGGACCTCAGTAAGTCATCCAGTTCAGCTTCCTGCACTGAGGCAGGCCCAAGTCAAACTAGACCATCCCTAACATGCATTTATCCAATCTGTTATTAAAAACCTCTAGTGATGGGGATTCCACAACCTCCCTTGGAAGACTGTGTCGGAGCTTAAATACCCTTATAGCTAGAAATGTTTTCCTAATATTTAACCTAAATCTCCCTTGCTGCAGCTTGAGCCCATTACTTCTTGTTCTACCATCATGGTAGTACATGGAGACCAGCTGATAACCATCCTTTTTATATCCGCCCTAAACATGTTTGAAGACTGTATCGGTTCCTCCTCAGTCTTCTTTTCTCAAGGCTAAGGTTTTTTAACCTTTTATCAATTTTGTTGCTCTCCTCCGGACTCTCTCCAATTTGTCTAAATCTTTCCTAAAGTGTGGCACCCAGAAGTGGACACAGTATTCCAGCTGAGGCCTCGCCAGTGCTGAATAGAGCAAGACAATTGCCTCTCACAATTACCTACACATGACAATCCTGTTACTATACCTTGGAATGATATTAGCCTTTTTCATAACTGCATCACAATGTGGGCTCATATTCAATTTGTGATCCACTATAACCAGATCCTTTTCAGCGGTACAGCTGCCTAGCCTGTTCCCCATTTTCTAGTTGTGCATTTGATTTTTCCTTCCTAAGTGTATTACTTTGCACTCATGTTACACCAGGACAATCTAGCCCACTGAACTGCAGAATCTGAAGCATATATGCCATCACTGTACATGGCAGCATTTGTAGCCGGGGGCCAAGGAGTACTGAAATGTGTAGTGAAATTTTTCTGAACACCTCACAGCATGGAGAGATGACCTTACTCTTTGCAGATTGACCCTCTTAATATATATATATATATATATATATATATATATATATGGAGATACACCTATCTCATAGAACTGGAACGGACCCTGAAAGGTCATCAAGTCCAGCCCCCTGCCTTCACTAGCAGAACCAAGTACTGATTTTGCCCCAGATCTCTAAGTGGCCCCCTCAAGAACTGAACTCAGAACGCTGGGGTTAGCAGGCCAATGCTCAAACCACTGAGCTATCCCTCCCCTAAACATGAGTGCTTAGACAGACAGTCAGTCAGGTATTTATATTTTGCCATTCTAAGATGAGGAAATCTGTAAACAGCAAATTAATGCTGCTCAGTGCATTGTAAGTTAGACATCTTTGCGGCACTACTTGTAAAGTTTGCAGAATTACTGAATGCAGCATCACTTTGCTGTATATTTCCTGTAGTGATGTAATATTTTGGCATTACCCTGTCTTCATCCCACCACAGTAACTTTGAGTTTGTGGATCTTGTTTTGACCTTCTTTGTGGCACTGTGCTGTAAGTTCCTATGATGGCACACCAATAGGAAACTTCTGAAGCAGAATTTTGAGTAGATAGTTACATTTTCAGCAGCTAGATGTAGGAGCATATGGCCATACATCTGTAATTTTAAGTGGATGTCACTAAAACTATGATTTTGTTGAAAGCTAGAGTGGGTCGAGCTTTCAAACTTATATTAATTTGCTTAGGAAGTTCTCTAAGACAGGAAACAAGTTGGGACACTCAGAGCATAATGAGGCAATGGAAGCATAGCTGTTCAGAGTTCTGAACACATCTTAATTCCTACAAACCCTGAAGGGGACTAACATAATCTAGAGGACTCTCTCATGAGTAAGGCTGCAAGTCTGTCATGGAGGTCACGGAAGTCACAGATTCCATCATTTTCTGGGACATCAGTGACTTGTGCAGCCTTCAGATATGTCTGACCCCAGGGCTGCCCAAGCAGTTTGGCAGCCCTGGGGCCAGCTGCACTGCCCCCCCAGCAACAGCAGTGGGTCCTATGCCCCCCCGTACCTCCCCCAGCAACAGCAGTGGTCCTGGGCCGTCCCCCGCCATCACCAGCAGTCCCAGGGCTGGCGGCAGCCAGCAGCAGTGATCCTGGGACTGGTGGTGACCAGCAGCAGCAATCCTGGGCTGCCCCCCATCAGCAGTGGCAGCAGCAGTCCCAGGTGCTCCCTGCCGGCTCTGGTGGTCCCAGGATGCCTCCCGCCAGTGGCAGCGGTCCCGGCACTCACAGCAGCAGTGGTCCCTGATGGCTCCCACTAGCAGCGGCGGTCCCAGGCCATTCCCCCATCTCTGAGCTCCAGTGGGTGCCGCAGAGCACCCCCCAAGCGCCAACAGGCACTCTGAAGTCCCCACAAGCACCAGTGGGCATCCCAGAGCCCCCCAGCACCAGCAGCACTCCCAGAGTCCCCAGAACACCCAAGTTTTAGTCAAGGGTATTTTTAGTAAAAGTCATGGACAGGTCACCTGCCCATGAATTTTTATTTATTGTGTGTGACCTGTCCATGACTTTTACTAAAAATACCCATGACTAAAACGTAACCTTACTCATGAGGTATCATTTTATGAAGATTTAAAGTATCAGGCCACATGAAGATCCCAATTTTCCCCTCTCTGTTTCTATAAATATAGGAGAATTAGGCTTGGAGGAGCTGGCCTGAGAGTACGAAGTCTGGGTCTGAAGCATAATTTACCTCTCAGCCCACTTCTTTGATTTCACTGTGGAGGTTGGACTTGATAGTTCAGAGGGCAATGGAGAATAGAAAGATGGCCACTAGGTGACTAATCTCCCTGTGTTCACCAACACTTTGCACCCAGATTATGGCTGCCTCTTTCATAAGTACAGGGCAGAATGAACCCACATAAGGCCAGCCATAAAGTGACCCTTACTTGAGCTGCGAACTCCATTAGTACAGCCAGTTTTATATTATGATTTACAAGTCTTCAGTAGACAGCAAAAATGGTCAACAATTAACTTCTCAATCATTTAAAACCCAACCCAAGTATAAAAATAGAGAAGCAAGGTGTGTCTGCTGAGGCACGGACTATTCCCCACTATATGTCCTGTAATCTGTCCCTCACAGTGTAACTTCAGAGTCTGAAGCTACATTTTGGGGAGGTGCTATCGGTATCTCTCTCCAAGAACATAAATGTGGTCTAACCCATGACTGGGATGCCAAGCCTCTACTGCAGTGCAAATAATAAATAAAATGTTTGCCAGTGTTGCCTACTGAATGCAATCAAAATGTCAAGCCCCGTACCCATTTCTTTAAATAAAATTGGCCAAAATAAAACAAAACAAAACACCACTTCCTATGGTAAATAGTCACATTTCCTAAAGAGGTTCATGAGCGGCAGTGTTATCTAGTGGTCTGCGCACAGGGCTGGGAGTCAGTCGTTCTAGCTCTAACACAGGCTTGCTGGGTGGCCTTGAGCAAGTCTCTTTCCCTCTGTCTCTAAAACAGGGATAATTGGAGTATTTACTCATTTTGCAAGGGCTATTGCATTAATGTTTCAGTGTTTTGAAGATAAAGTACCAAGTATTATTTAATTATTGGAACTGTCTACTGATGAATAAACTACTGCTATAGAAGCAGCATCAAAAGCCTAAAGCTAAATTTGTTCTACGATTCATTTACTAGAAAGATTTAATTGACATACCAATTGGTTGTTTTGCTGAATTTGCTGCTTGTATTCAGGTTCCTCTACTAGGTAAATCAACTACATTCAAATCCTGTTGCCTTCCTATGTGGCTTCAAAACATCTGACTGTGCAGATTATTATTTTATCCCTTATAATTTGGTAGGATAGCTGTTTTATGCACAGTATTGTCACAGCAGAAAGCTATCTCCAACTTCAGCAGTTCAATATAACCTTGAATGAAGAATTACTTATTAATATCAGTGTACCTGTGAAGCTATTAACCTCATACAGCACAAAAACTAGACCTGCAAAGAGCCCTGGAAATACTGGTATATGACAAGTAAACTCTCTTTCAGTTCATCTTAAATTTCATTTTGTGGTGGCCACCACTAATCATTTAAGATGACTGATCAGGAAGCCTTTGGATATGAAAGCACTTGGCAATAGCCCATTCAGCTGTCCTGGAGCCCCGATCTCAGAAACTTAGTGGGACATTCCAGGCCCTGCTGTGGGCTAATTACTGTGGCTCTATAACTAATGAAACCTCAGTCATATATGACATGGAGAAGGGCTGTGCGGGATGTGTCACACACACTGGATTGAAGGTGCCCTCTGCTGGCAGATCCCTGCAACATTTTAGGATGACTCCCTGAAGGATAGACCAACCCATGGAAGAGCTTTGAGGACGGGGGATAGATGTCTGGATAAAGGAGAAAGAAAAATGACAGCCTCCTTTTCTAGTAATAACTTGTACATTACTAAAAAAGCACTAATATGTATCACTAAACGCTTTTCTTTGGAGAATTAACAGAAAGTGAGTTGTGGCTAAAGTCCTAACACAACTGAATAGAAATATCCTACGTATTCTGGCATTTCAATGAAACTCTCACAAAGGTGTGACCTTAAGGAGCACACTGGGGAAAGGTGAAGGGTAAATTAATCTCTCACAGGAGACTATGCAATTGTAATTACCAAGCAACATGTGAGAGCATAGGAAAGTATCAGGGGACAGGTATCCCTAGACCAAGAGCTATGACAACAGAAAGAGCCACCACTGATTTTTTTCTAGTTTACAGGACTATCAAGATAGTCACTAGATGAGCATGAAAGAGGAAGAGAAGGTAGGAACTAGAGGACAGTCTGTGTTTCTAATATTTTTAATTAAACACTGGAATTGTTTCATAGGGTTCATATATCTCACCCTGCTAGACAAGCCAAGCAATCTTTTCTATTATCTAATTCCGTACTCAGCCACAGGGCTCCTGCCAATCTGAAGGGCTGGCTTTCTCTATAATTTTCACACTACTGTAGGAGCACGCAGAACAGTAAAAGCAGGTTAGGACAGAAGAGTCATTGTAACATAAAACATTTTATAGATTTATTGACTAGTGCCTTGACGTAGTTCCACTGAGCAGCCCAATAAACCTGAGTGGAACTGCTTCAAGTTTACGTGCAATGAGATTAATACAGAGGGTAAGAAGAACCTGTACTCTGCTTTTTAACATTACAGTTACAGAAGGGTGAATACCTCCAAATATTTTCTATGAATGTTTACTTAAACAGTTGAGTGTATCTGAACGGTGTTGACATAACCTCTTTCTATATTCCTCAAATATTTACGCAAACAAGTTTTATGAACATTCCTGTCAGTAAAAGCTAACTTTAAGTAAATATTACAGATACTTATGGATAGCAAATTTTGAATTTGTCAACATATTTGCAGCAGAAGCACAATTTTAATTGTGACCTATGTTCCCAATCAAAACTAATGTTTGAATTTTGAATATCAACCATGTTGTGACAGAGGGTCTGTAATCTGTCAGTTTACATTTCATAGTAGAAGCAAATTTAAAGAGTCAAATCCATGCTACTGCTGATCATCCAAGACACATCCACCATGAGGACATGATTCAAAACCTATAGCCAAGAAAAACTGATATACAAATCAAAATGTCAATCACCTTGACTGGTGAGGAGTATCAAAGGAGCGGCGATCAAAATGGCCTGTGAACTTAGAGATAGGAAGGTGGAGGAATCTCCTAAAGGTAAAAAGAGGCCACAATAGTCCTTATATGAGGAGGGAAAAGACTGTTTCTTCCATATGGTATTCCTGGATCAAACACTCCTTTGTGGAAATGTTAATGTAAGCTCACCTGATAGTGAACTTTAACACCTGGACTTGATAAACAGGTCTGCTACAGAGCAGGACTTCTAGACACAGCAGCGGGAAGCGATGTGTGGACTGGTCAGGGGGATCCGACTTTGAGATATGTAAGATTCTTTCCCCTGGAACTAAGAATTTTTTTAAAGATTTCTAGAGGTGAAAGGCATCATAGAAACACAAAGTGCCAAGCAAACACTTATTCAGGCATAATAGGAACACAGCTCTTTTTCTGTTGGTTGGACACCGCTCCAGCATTTGAAAGCTATGATCCTGCATCTGTTGTAGCAACTGCAAATCTGTACAAGTTCGTCCCATCATAGTTTGCTTTCTCTCCTCACAACTTCAGTGTAGTCTGGTTTTGTCTCTGTTTTTACAAAATTATTTCAGAAGTTCCCTGGGGACATATTTGTATGTTTTCTCTAAATAGGATTATACATGCCGCTTCATTCCATCCACCAAACAGCACTAATGGGTACATCTGTGCAAACTGTGTAACTTGTTGCTATGAGGTGAAAGGGGCATACATCCTGGCAAGACTATCATGATTTGCCATTTGCATGTATCCCCATTTCTTCTCTCATTTGTCTGCAGTTTGTGCAGAGCTCTGCAGCCAAAATTGTCACTAGGCCCAGCAGTTCAGACACATCTGAACTTTAAACAGGCTAAATATCAACTGTTTTGATCCATAGCCCCAGCGGGGCAACTCAATCACAGAGGCCTCAGGTTAAACTAATTTACCATCCTGATCTGTCTGAAAAGAATGTAAGAAATAACTATGAAGCAGATTGTTTATTTGCTTCCATTGGGCAAAATGGCACAAAACTCCATCTTCATAATGATCACGTATTCAGTGTATCCCTTGGCCCATCCAGACTTTGAATCTAGGATCCTTTCACATAGGTGTCAAGCAGGGATGTCTCCACAGAGGAATGAATGCTATTAGTCTAGGGAACATTATAGCATTTTTATCTGGCATCTGTTCAGGAGGTAGAGCATTAGGCAGGTTCACCAATTCAGGTCTTGCTTTTAAACCGAATCAGTAGAAGCATTTCATATCAATATAGCAAATAAAGAGTCTAAACTATCTGAGATCTCAAGAGCTTTAAGTAATGCAGATACATGAATCCAGAACATTTATATTACAATCTAAAAGATGCAGTCTGGTGAATTTTAAATTACTCAGACCAGTTTGAGTTGTATCTGACACCACCCAAATGGTGGTTATTAGATAGGACTTCTCTGCCTGGCTTACACTTACATAAAGATGGAGACCAAATTCACTGTGCTATTTAGATCAGAAAAAAAACGGAATTTGATGGTCATTTATCTGTACCAGACACCGTAAAATGCAGCACAACTGACAGTCTGTCCATTACAAAGCTGATGGGGGTAGGTGTGAGGCAACCTTTCCCAAAGGTGCCTGGGTTTCAGCCACTGCTCACCTTCCTCACCTTCATGAGTGCCAAATTCACTTCCCAAAACCAAAGCGTCTGATAGTAAATTCCAGTTACTCGATATTGCTGTTATATTTCAGTAGCCTGGACTGTCTCATCACTGAATGAAGTGGGCAGGAGGAAAGTTTCTGTTACACAGAAATTTTTAGAATCAGATACACCGCTACCTCGATATAACGCGGTAAAGCAGTGCTCCGGGGGGTGGGGGTGGGAGGCTTGGCACTCCGGTGGATCAAAGCAAGTTCAATATAACACGGTTTCACCTATAACACGGTAAGATTTTTTGGCTCCCAAGGACAGCGTTATATTGAGGTAGAGGTGTATAAAGAAAAACGATTGAGAAACAAGTGACCGCTCAAAAACTAAATCACATGCTTGAGACTCTGTATTCTCTTAGGGTTGGGCAATTCTGAAGATCCTTCCTTAGCAATAATACCTCTTGCAAGAACAGCGCTTCCCAGTATGAACAACTCAACAGTGTTTGTATTAAAGAATCGGGGTTAGTCTTTACTAGCAACAGCATTGTTATAGAAACTGTGGACCAATAGTGCCCCCAGAGTTATAAGTGCAGGCCCAGAGTAACTGCACTAACTTCCCAATGTTGTCATCCAATAGTTGAAGAGAAGAGTCAAGGAAGGCCAGCTTCCCATCAATAACAGTCAAACCTGTTGCCTGACAGGTTCTGGAGAGAGTCCTAGACAGTCTTTTCAGGCAATGTGTGCATTTAAGAGTCAGGGCTGAGCTAAGAAATTTCGATCCAGATCCAAGCTTCTCCAAAGTTAAAGGGGCTTCAGGACTGCTGTTCTGATTTTAGCCTCTCTTTAGTTAGAGATGGGCCATCCATGCTGGAGGGATTCAAAGTAAGCAACCTATCTTAGTTCTTTTCCCCTAGTACATTAGGTTCTAGGGGTCTTTGCCAAGTACCAAGTTCAATTTCTGGCTGATAATGATCCTTAGGTAGTTATAATTTGGGCTCCTTCTATAGGAAATCTGTCAACGTGCACGGTAGAACTCAGGAAGCTCAGTGACTCTAGTAAATTACGAGAATACCTGGGGTGACAGTCCAAGCAATCAATGGAATTCTGTTCCAAGAATGCTTCATGTTTAGTAGACAAAGCATCCAATCAGCAGAAGCCATCTTCCACTTCTGTTTTGGAGAGTATACTAGTAACAATGGCTGAATCTCAAAATTGGAGAAAATACACATTGGTGCTAGAATGTTGAGAAAGTCACATTATTCTGCCACACACTCCAAAACAATAGCCCTAGGACTTAGACATATGATGTATTCACAGTTCACATGAAACATTACTACACCTATGTGTTAGAAATTTCCTGCATATCCTCTGTCTGGTTACTTTTTGCAGAATAGTGAGTGGAGTGGCACTCTGAAGTTTACATTTGGATCTCGGATTCTGCAAGGAAAGAATCTCCATCTTTTCATTCAGAGCAGAAAATGCACTGAGGTCACAATCTTCCTTCTCCCAACCTTCTCCTCCCCTCTCCCCAACGTAACTTTATGCTTCATATTTTTCTGCATACTACAGTAGATTCAAATTACTAGGTAAAAAAATTAATACAATTCTCTAAGAACCATTTACAGCTTAAACCATAAGGCAAAACAAATTAAATTAAATTTAAACAAAGCAAATTATTTATTTTCCCACTGTCCCATAATAAGAGATTTAATCTCATTCATTTAATTCTATGCTTATGCATGTCACCAACATTATAACAACAGCCACAATTCACAGAAGTTAGCCCCACCTATGCTCTGAGAGATTTATCGAAAGAAAGTGAAACAAACCCCATGATCCAGGTCATTAGGGATAAGACATTAAATTCTTCATATTCTGATAAATTCAGACACATAGGCCCACTTCTTATGTGTGCGTGAGGAGCGGGACATAACAAGCATTAGTTCACATTCCTAGGTCACTGCATTTGTGAATAAATTCAGGGAACCATCCAGTTTGACCTCCTTTGTTTTTTATTTCAATATAATGTGCTACAAGAGCCAGCATTGTGCACAATAGGACAAATCTATTGCACAATGCAGGAAATCTCCTCTTTAACAGTGAGGATGCTAATAGTAAGGGCAATAAGTCATTTGGCTGCTGTTATCATCAATCAGGCATGCCGGCTCTGGTATTCTGCAGTCTGAATTCTTTATCTAACTGATTAGTCATACAGGCCAACTGTATTACAGTATTGCTTCTCCACTCTCATTACAGGTCTTCTCCATTTAGAGTATTAAAACCCTGCTGATGAGCTCAGCTTTGCATGGAACAACTGGCTTTATTACAAAGCCACAGACCTCTCTTTAGAGAGCAAGTGAGTGGAAGCCTGCAAAATCAATCCAAACACAAATAAAGCAACAAGAAACCACCCAGACAAGCGGTGAAAAGATATTTTAAGGTGAAGAGTGAATGAAGTATGCAAAGAAATGAAGTGTAACAAGAAGGTAGAAATTTTTATTACCAAAAACGTAGTAATTTCCATAATGATCACTGAAGAGTTGAGAACAGTGGGTTGGAGTAGCAAACATATCACTAATAACTAGTTTTGAATACCCAATACAAAATTGTGCAGGGAGGTTATACTTGACACAGGGCCACAAAAGCAAGACCACTGAAGAATTTGTTCCCTGTTCCTTTTCATGTTACATCCTAACTAGGGCTGTCGATTAATCGCAGTCAACTCACATGATTAACTCACAAAAATTACTCGCAATTAATCGCAGTTTTAATTGCATTGTTAAACAATAGAATATCAATTGATATTTATTAAATATTTTGGATGTTTTTCTGCATTTTCAAATATATTGATTTCAATTACAACACAGAATACAAAGTGCACAGTGCTCACTTTATATTATTTTTATTACAAATATTTGAGCTGTAAAAATGATAAAAGAAATAGTATTTTTCAATTCACCTCATACAAGTACTGCAGTGCAACCTCTTTATTCTGAAAACGTAAGTTACAAATGTCGATATTTTTTGTTACATAACAGCACTCAAAAACAAAACAATTTAAAACTTCAGAACCTACAAGTCCACTCAGTCCTACTTCTTGTGCAGCCAATGGCTAAGAGAAACAAGTGTGTTTACATTTACATGTGATAATGCTGCCACTTCTTATTGACAATGTCACCTGAAAGTGAGAACAGGTATTGGCGTGGCACTGTTGTAGCTGGCATCACAAGATATTTATGTGCCAGATGCGCTAAAAATTTGTATGCCTCTTCATGCTTCGGCCATCGTTCCAGAGGACATGCTTCCATGCTGATGATGCTCGTTAAAAAAATAATGCGTTAATTAAATTTGCGACTGCCCCCCCCCGGGGGGGGAGACTTGTACGTCTCCTGCTCTGTGTTTTACCCGCATTCTACCATATATTTCATGTTATGGCAGTCTCAGATGATGACCCAGCACATGTTGTTCATTTTAAGAACACTTTCACTGCAGATTTGATAAAATGCAAAGAAGGTACCAATGTGAGATTTCTAAAGATAGCTACAGTACTCGACCCAAGGTTTAAGAATCTGAAGTGCCTTCCAAAGTCTGAGAGGTGTTGACCTGAATTTGATGGGTTAGTTGTTATGGCTCGCCACTGATCACATCCGACCAGAAGATTTACAGGCACAATTCAGGCTACAGAGTTCAAGAACTCAGAGAGTTCTATATCGGGAGAGGATTCTCAGGGTGCTTGGCAAGATCATGTACACTGAGGACAATACCAAATTGATAAAATCTTTATTGACATTAACGTAAAAAGAAGAAATGCAATGAAACTTATAACTGCAAAACAGTAAAAGAATTCCAAAACTCCTGGTGGTAACATTTCTATTATAAGTACCTTAACCTAACATACTTACACCCTTTTTTAAGGACCTGGTAATAGGAGGTGAAGGTCCAGACTCACTCCTGGCATACCCGATGGTGCTGGCTTCCCCAACGGTTAGGAATGTTGAGTAGTTATACTATACTGCACAAGCTGAGCTGATAGCATGATAGAAGATAGAATAGAGTATCAGAGAACTGGAAAAAGCACTCCAAGAAACCGAAGCTTCAGGAGTTAGAAGAGCAAGAATTTAGAAGAGTTAAGACCTTAGAATATAGAACACAGCAGACGTTAAGAGCTCTCTCTTACAAGGTATTTTATAGGATCCTGACTTATGTAATTCAGGCCCAAATCTTATTTCCGTACCCTAAGAAATTTATGGGTACCCTTCTCCTATAGGTTAGTAGATTATGACACTTACTTTCTAAATATATTAATAAGGATTATCTCACTCCAAAACTGCCAATCTAGGCTTTCCTGATGACCTCCATGTTGTGGTGTACCCTGCGGTTACCAACCAGTTGTAGATGCTGAATAAACCTGTGATGTGATGTGGATAGTTCCTCCCGTTGGTTCCCCAAAGTTCAGGGACCATTCTTATCTGTGCCAAAGGTTGCCAGCTTTTATGCTAACATGTTCAAAACTGATTATAGTTTTTGCTATATAGCAGATCTTACTGGATCTTACAGGCCGGTAGGCTTCTTGCATTTCAGCATTTCAGCAAAACTTATTATTAGGAAACACATGCCTCAACACATCCTAAATTCCAAGGAATTAATACTGATAAAATATAAGAATAAAATGGATTAATTTCAGAAAAAGAAACATATTAATTGATACTGCTGGCTGGATTAGTAGGATATAATAGTTAGCAAAATAATCCTATGGGCTACAGAGGGATGAGGTGTGAAGCATTCTTTCAGAAGTCTTAAAAGAGCAACACTCCGATGCGGAAACTACAGAACCCAAACCACCAAAAAAGAAAAAAAGACCTTCTGCTGGTGACATCCAGCTCAACTAATGAAAATGAGCATGCATTGGTCTTCACTGCTTTGGATCATTATTGAGCAGAGCCCATCAGCAGCATGGACGCATGTCCTCTGGAATGGTGGTTGAAGCATGAAGGGACATAGGAATCTTTAGCGCATCTGGCACGTAAGTATCTTGCAACACTGGCTACAACAGTGCCGTGCGAATGCCTGTTCTCACTTTCAGGTGACATTGTAAACAAGAAGTGGGCAGCATTATCTCCTGCAAATGTAAACAAACTTGTTTGTCTTAGCGATTGGCTGAACAAGAAGTAGGACTGAGTGAACTTGTAAACTCTCAAGTTTTATGCTGTTTTATTTTTGAATGCCGTTATTTCTTGTACTTAACTCTATATTTGTAAGTTCAACTTTCATGATAAAGAGATTGCACTACAGTACTTGTATTAAATGAACTGAAAAAGACTATTTCTTTTATTTTTACAGTGCAAATATTTATAATAATAAATGAATATAAAGTGAGCACTGTACACTTTATATTCTGTATTGGAATTGAAATCAATATATTTGAAAATATGGAAAACAGCCAAAAATATTTATATAAATGGTATTCTATTATTGTTTAACAGCACAATTAATCGCGATTCTTTTTTAAAATCTCTTGACAGCCCTAATCCTAATGCATTTGCTACAGAGACCTCAAGTCACGGGAGGCACCTCTTGGCTGAGAAATGGACAGGGCTACCTACAGAATTTGGCAATGCTGCTCTTCAATTCAGCAGGAAGGGAGCTCGGAGTTCAGTGATATGAGGCACTTCCCTCCAGCCCCTTTCCTCAACATTAAATACACTGGTACTACAGCACTTGCAACACTTTGCACCCAGAAATGGGACACTGAAGCAGTATTCTCTCTGCTTTCATATTCTGACATCCCTGCAGACCTACTTCTGAGAAAAATAATAGCACAAAGAGTCTCAACAAAAAGCTATCCTTACTGCAGCTGTATCCCAGCCTCCATTTCCTCTTCTTTCCCACTCCCAAATCCAGTAGCTGTCCACAGGGTTCTTAATGCATAATTTCTTCTGACTCACAATTTGTTCCAAAAAGCCTTGAACACAGTGTACCATCTAATCACACTGCAACCAACATCTTAATATAAAGGATGAACACGTCTCATAGTAATCTACACATTTGTACAGCATCTACTCACCCACAAATGTCCATAACTAATAAACAAAATCACTCATCTGACTTCTGTGCAAAACATTTTTTTTTTTTAGGATTGGACCTATCAGTCTCAACAGCTGAACTACCAGTCCAGAAAAGAACCTTTTTTCTCTCATTTTCAGAACTATGCGAGTTACCATTCACCTCTACCACAGTCAGATACAGTCCACTACACACTGAATGCCCTATGGGGGTCCTAGTTACCTCTCCATAAATAAATATATCATAGTAAGTGACCTTCTGAAAAAAATTTTCCCATTGCGCCATAGACAGCACTGGGTATTATAAACTGCACCAAGCTTCTCTTCTGCTTCTTTCTGGCTTGGTTTAAAATATTCAATTCCCAGCATACCTGATGGTTTCTATATTCAGGAGTCAAAGCACTGCTGAGCTGGCACCCAGTGGGATTTCAGCGCAGAATGTGGAGAGGAATTACTCACAGAAAAAACCTGCAACGATGATGAAGTCCTGCAGCCAGCAACTGCTGCCATCCCCAAGCCCCCCCCTCCATCCCGCGCACAATACTGAAGATATGAGAAATAAAGGAGGAGAGAAACATCTAGACCTGCCACCTACTCCCAGTCAGATATTCTACACAATGTGGGCACTAGGAATTGGTTAGGGAATGCAGTTTTGACTGTAGTCTGTTCTACATTTTTTTAAAAAACAGTTGTTTTCAAAGCTGAAGTCAAGTAAAATGAACATGCCCTCTATTTGAATATTTTGGACTAAGTTCTTCTGCTGTCTCCTGTTGTACATTGATACTTACATCAGACAGCAGAACAGAAATATTCATATTTTGTATTGTGTATTCCATATAACAGGTGTTGATTTATCATTTTAGGTGTGCATACACACAGGACAAACAGCAACTGTCATCACATCTAATCTTTACTAGACTGAGTTCTGTGGGGAGAGAACGCTCTTAATTTTACTCATCTGTACGGTGTTTAGTGCAGTGGGGTCCTGATCGTAACATAAATAATAATTAACAAACAAGTGAGGCGATGTGCTCACTGCAAAATTCTTCAATCGTACGAAACTGGTGACAGTCTGTCATTGATCAACATGCTGACATGAAATTAAACCACTGAAATATTTGGACACAGAGTAGTAGAAATATAAGGCTGAGAGGTCTACAAATTTTATAAGCATTCTCTCCAATCCATTATCCAAGTCAGTAATGAAAATGTTGACTAGTACAGACCCAGAAAAGACCCTTGTGGGACATGATTAGATACATCCTCCAGGTTTGACAGTAAACCACTGAAAACTACTCTTTGAGTATGATCTTTCAACCAGTTATGCCCCCACTGCATAGTAGTATCATCTAGACCACACTTCCTAGTTTGCTTATGAGAGTGTCATGTGGGACTGTGTTGAAAGCCCTATCAAAATCAAGATATGTCACATCTACTGCTTCCCCCTATCCAGTAGGCCAGTGGTTCTTCCAGGGGGTACATCAACTCCTCTAGATATTTGCCTAGTTTTACAACATGCTACATAAAAAGCACTAACAAAGTCAGCAAAAACTAAATTTCATTTAGACAATGATTTTTATACTGCTCTCTATACTATATACCAAAATGTAAATACAATATTTATATTCCAGACAATTTATTTTATAATTATATGTAAAAATGAGAACGTGAGCAATTTTTCAGTAATAATGTGCTGTGGTACTTTTGTATTTTTATGTCTGATTTTGTAAGCAAGTAGTTTTTAAGTGAGGTGATACTTGGTGTACGCAAGACAAATCAGACTCCTGGAAAGGTTGAGAGCCACCGCACTAGGCCTGTCAAAAAAGGAAGTTAGTTTGGTTTGGCATGATTTGTTCTTAACAAATCCGTGTTGGCTCTGGTTCAGTCATGGGTCAATCTTTATTTTTAAAATGAATTAAATTTTATTTTCACTGTCCGTACCCTCTCCAACTCTTCTGTTACTACCCTTAATTGAGTCATGCCTGATAGATTGTGAGCTCTTGGGTCCTGAATTATGTATTTTTATGTATCTGTTCTCTAAGGTCCCTCGCACACTTTCAGGCACAGCAAAACAACAACTATACACAGTGGAATGGCTGGATCAAATGACCCTTCCTTGGGCATCACCACTGAAAGAAATGGCGAAACATTTTTCTGCAAGGAGTATAACACAAGTAACAGTACCGATGTTAGTCTTGAGACTTAACCCAAAGGCATTCTATAAAAGCTCCCCATGGTTTGCTTCCCTATTTAGATTTATTCAAATTTACTTCCACAGTCACAGAACTGGTCCTATTCTGCCTTTTATTGTTTACATTAGAAATGGTGAATCATAGAACTGAGGTTACATGAACCTACACTTACGTTAAAGAAAAATCATCCCACATCTTTTCAAGTTCCCTTTTCTACTATTTCTGTGGTATGCCTCCTGCTGAGTCTAGGAGATTGATTCCCTAGCAAGAGCTATATGCAAACTCCTGACTCCCGCTATACAGACCTTCATATTCTCCTGCTGATTTTGAAGAAGTGGCTGCATTTTCTATCAGACAGAACCTAAATGATCAGGTACAGGAACACCCACATGAGCTGCAGCTGGTCTTCACACAGCCAACCAACTGAGAGTTCTATTAGTGTCATCCCAAAAATAAATGTGTGCGCCTTGTTTGGGCTATCAGGACTGCTGGGGATGATGACAGGAACATAAAAATGAAGTCACAGTTTGCAGAACATAATACCTGTGCCCACCTCCAAAAACAATTTCATTTTATAATTTATTTTACAACACCGGAAAAGAGCCTGAATCCTCCAGCAAAACTTAGAGCCTAGGGGAAAAAATACCCAAGATAGCTGTCCCCTGGAGAAACAAATGGCCTTGCTGTATCTGCTTTATGAGCATCATTCATTTTCTAAGATGATGTAAATGGAATAAAAATACAAAGTATATTATGAGTATGTGATATTTTCTCCCTGTAGCTACATAAAATCATAGAACTGTAGGGCTGGAAGAGACCTTGAGAGATCATCTAGTTCAGGCCCCTGATCTGAGGCAGGCATACTGCTATGTACAGTTTTGGGGAGGCTGTACTGGTTTGTGGTTCAATAAGACCAAGAGCATTGTCGGTAACATGTTCCAAGGGGATAATGAAGGGGTGGGCAAACTACGACTCGTGGGCTGGATCCGGCCCCTCAGGGCTTTAGATCCGGCCTGCAGGATTGCCCCCTGTGGCTCCGTGGCTCCCCTGTGGCTCCCGCGACGCTCTCAGAAGCAGCCGGCACCACTTTCCCTGCAGTCCCCAGGGGCGAGGGGGCAGAGGGCTACATGTGTTGCCCTTGCCTCCAGGCACCGCCCCTCGCAGCTCCAATTGGCTGGGAAGGAGGACCGCGGACAATGGGAGCTTCAGGGGAGGTACCTGGAGGCGCGGCAAGGGCAGAGCACAAGGAGCCCTCCACCCACCCTCCTCCGGGGGCCGCAGCACTTCCTGGAGTGTTGCGGGGCTGGTGACAGGGAAGGCAGCCAGGGAGCCTGCCCTGGCCTCAGTGAGTGCCACTGCCACCCCAGAGCCGCTTTAGGTAAGCGGCGCCGGGCCAGAGCCCGAACCCCTCCTGCACCCCACCCCCCAACTCCCTGCCCTAAGCCCCCTGCCTGCACCTCGCACCCCTCCTGCACCCCAACTCCCTGCCCTGAGCCCCCTCATATACCCCACACCTTTCCTGCACCCCAATCCCCTGCCCGGAGCTCCTTGCTGCACCCCTGTGCACCCCAAACCCCTCCCCTGAGCCCCCTGCCGCACCCCGTACCCCACCTGCACCCCAACCCCCTGCCCTGAGCCCCCTCCCGCAGTCCGTACCCCTCCTGCACCCCTCCTAGCTGCCTCCCTCTACTCCTGAATTAGCTGCATTGCAGTGGTGCGATATAAATGGTTGTAGAGTGCTTTGCGATCCTTTGGGGTGAAAGACACAAAGGCTTTGCACTTGAATTTGTTACTACACAGCAGTATTTGTGCTAATTAGATATCACAATCAAAATTAAAAAGAGCGACTACCTTATGTAAAATGTAAATTATTCACAACTCTTTTATTTAATAGGACAATTTTTGAGAGGGGAAAGATTTCCTTTTATAGGAAATGCAGTCACACAGAGCTGAGAGAGATTTATACACTTAGATTTATGCTTTTACAGTTTAGACAGCAGGATTTTTAACTTGTACAAGTTCTTTATTCATTTTAGACATGCTAAGCAAGACTGATGGGATGAAAGACTGACAGGAAGCAAGTGATGCTGGTTTGGGCTCCAGGTCTGATCCAGAATCACTGCTCTAAGAAGCCAGACAACCAGAAAATGAAATCTGATCAGATACCCTGCTTGCTTTCCTCTCCAGACACTAGGAGTGGAGGCTTGGATCTAGAATGAACTCTGCTATACTTTTGACATGCTTCTGTTGAAAAAGAACTTCTGCTACACCCTTGTTAGGCTAACTAGGGAGAGAAGGTGGGCTCAGGAGATACAGTCTGATTATTATTCCTTCTATCAGAAATGCTATTATCATAGCCATTATATTGGTTAAATCCTTGAAGGCAAGAGCCATCCAAAGAAGGAGATGACAGTATTGCAGATTGCAATTCATGGTAACCACAATCTTGAGGACTGCTGTTTATTCCTCACTGGAGGTACATGTCTTAGAGATCTAGGGATGCTCAATCTCTAGGCTGACTGCTAAAACAAGTTCTCAGTTGCAACAGGGTATACCTGGCCTTTGTGTCTTCCTACTGGAGGCCCTACAGTCCTACCACACACCGCCTCAGGAAGCAGCAAAGTGACAGAAAAGGAGGAGCAAATGTGGATCCTCCAGGCCAGCCTAGAGATGCCTCATAGAAGTAGTCAATCAAAGCCCAGCCAGCTCAGATAAAAGGAGCTGCCTGACCTTAGCAGGTCAGTTTCTGGCTGGGACCAAAAGAGTGAAGAAGGGTGCTCCCCTCTGGTCAAAGGAACAAATAGCCAGAGTTTATGGTGGGCTGAACTTACAGTGAGCTAGTGGAGTCCAGCAGGGGTCTGTTTTGGGTTCAGTGCTATTCAATATTTTTACTACTGACTTGGACAATGGAGCAGAGAGTATGCTTATAAAATCTGTGGATGACAACAAGTTGGGAGGGGCTACAAGCATTTTGGAGGATAGGATTAGAATTCATAACAACCTTGACAAACTGGAGAACTGGTCTGAAATCAAGAAGATGAAAGTTAATAAAAACAAGTGCAAAGTACTACACTTAGGAAGAAAAAAAACAAATGCACAGCTACAAAATGAGGAATAACTGGCTAGGTGACAGTACTGCTGAAAAGAATGTGAGGGTCATAGTGGATCACAAATGGCATATGTGGTGCAGTTGTGAAAAAGGTTAATGTGGTGCAATTGTGAAAAAGGGTAATATCATTCGGAGGTGTATTAACAGTAGTGTTGTATGTATCACATGGGAGGTAACTGCCCCACTCTACTCTGATGAGGCCACATCTGGAATATCATGTCCAGTTTTGGGTATCACACTTGAGGAAAGATGTAGACAAACTGGAGAGAGTCCAGAGGAGAGCAACAAATGACAGAGGATCAGAAAACCTGATCTATGAGGTAAGGTTAAAAAATCTGGTCACGTTTAGTTTTGAAAAAAGAAAATTGAGGCGGGACCTGATAGCAGTCTTCAAATATATGTTAAAGATGACAATAATCAATTGTTCTCCATGTCTTCTACAGGTAGAACAAGAAGTAATGGGCATAATCTGCAGCAAGGGAGACTTAGGTTAGATATTAGGAAAAACTTTATATTGTAAGTTCTGGAACAGGCTTCCAAGGGTGGCTGTGGAATCCCTGTCATTGGAGGATTTTAAGAAAAAGCTGGACAAACACCTGTCACAGAAGGTCTAGGTTTACTTGGGCCTGCCTCATCAAAGGGTGCTGGACTTGATGACCTCTTGAAGTCCTTCTTGGCCCTACATTTCTGACTGTACGAACATTAGCCTACCATTTTCAACTTTTCCTTTGACCACAAAATGGCTCAGTTACCTGAGGTCCAAAACTGGAAATTTCAGACATATTGCAGAATGCCAAATCAAACTGATCCTTGAAATATTCTAGGGAAGATAACACATGCTCAAGTTCTTGTTTTCTACTTTCCCTACTGTGTCACTCACCTTGCAGTGTACAAACTAAAATACAGAACTACTGCAGATGACAAATCTGTCCTTCACAATGTCAAACTTCGATGTCACTGAGCTATCCCAAGTTTTTGGCCAAGATCAGGTCCTGGGAACAAACAATATGGAGGTTTATACTGGTTGGCAGAGGAAAACACTTGGAGTTTTAGCCACATTGCAGTCTCCTCCTGTTGAAGATGCACACCTGCAACTGATTAAGGCAATCTGCAGCTCAGCATCAGTGAGGAAACCAGGAATACAAAGCTCTCATAGCAGTGACCACAACTAACACATTCTAACATCTTCAGCTATCTAGGAGATCTAGCCTCCGTAATAAATGCCTTCAGCATACCAGCTGGAGTACAACTATGCAATCTACCTAGGCAGAAAGCAGTCAGCCCTCCGCAAATGACAACAAGTATAACACATCAGCATACCTATACAGACACACAAGTTACCATGAATAGATCAAACCAGACTGAAGTTCACTACAGTGGCTCCCCAAAGAGTATCACATCAAAATCATGGGATCTGGCCTTGTCTTTAACGGACACAATAATCTGAACCCAGGATACCTGAAAGGCCATGTATAGCTCCAAGGTGAGGACAAGTTTAAAACTCTTCCTCTGGCACAGCGGAATTGTTTACAAACAGAGTAAATCTCATTTGTGCTGGACAGAGCTTTCCTGGAGACTTGTCCAAGACTATGGAATGAACTCCCAGTAGGATATAAGAACCACCTCAAACCTAACTATTGTCCTTTCCAAATGCAAGACATACTCCTTTGATCATACCTTCACTAAAGCACAGCATAGCACACAAAAATGTAAATACATTTAAAAAAAATAACAATCTTATCCAAAGAGAAAGAATGACACATGATAGATGTGTAATCACATTATCTAACACACCTCTGAAAGATGATCAGGTACCATGAAGATGAAGAGGGCTTGAAGAGAACAGAATGTATATTTTCAGAGCATAGCCTATGAAAGATCTGTTATTTGGCAATATAAAAAAGAACTCTAGCATCTGCAAAGGCATTTGATTAAACCTGGCAGAAAAGAAAGATAAACAACTCAGCAATTCTTGTTATAATGTGTTCTACTACATGGAGGACTCAGTCTCAAAAAAATATTCCAGCAAGGACTCAAGCCCTCAAGCATGGTCCAAGATGCTCACTTGCATCACAAAGGTGATATATGAAGAAGAATACTTTTAAGCACTATATTTCAAATTGGAGATTATACGTCCTAACCTATTCACCGAAGTAGTCCTACTGAAGTCAAAGACAATAAGGATTTGGTTCCTACACTTGTTTTGCTTATGCTGAATATCAGACCAAAAAACAGAATTTGGCCCCCTTACGTTCTATACATGTGTGTATATATACATTTTATAGTGTCCAAAACTCGGATGGCCAGCAAATGAATTTCAATTCCTCTTATTCAGTAGAGCATGTGTGATTATTAAACATTAATATCTGTAATGCCCGATGGCCAACACAGACTAGGAGCAGCCCACAGCAGTGGTCAAGTGTGCACAGGTGGTTGGGTAGCCAGGAGGTCAATCAGTATCAGAGACAGTCTGGGGCAAGGGAAAGAATTCTCACAGAGATCCGTAGCTAGGAGATCCAATCCAGGAGGCAAGGTCAGGTGGCAACAAGACAAGGTCAGGTGGCAACAAGACAAGGTCAGGTGACACAGTAAGGCAGGGCCAAATGAAATATGGACAGGTGAGGCAGCAGGGTGTAAAGGCAAGGTTATGCAAAGGTAGGAAGGTAAGGCAGTCTAGGCAGAAACCAGTGGGCAATGGACTGTTGCTCAGACAGCTTCCTCATCCTGTTGGGGGTCTTTTCTTTGTATAGCCCAGGTATCCAAGGAGGTTGGCTGGACAGACAGCAATCAGGAGTCTGGGGCCTGGCTATCATGAAGCAGCAAACCTTGAGCACTAAGGCTGTTAGCAAGAGGCAATGACTGAAGATACTTTTGTGGTACAGAGGCTAGGGATACCATCTAGAGACCTGACAGAATGGGGTTCAGTACCAGGGTCCTGACAACTTCTTAATGATGTGATTAAATGTAAGGATAGCAAATGTTCTGCAAAAAAACATGTTTATAACTATGGTAATCTTCCAAATCATAGACCTTTTCTTCTCTAATCTATTTTTACATGAGGATTAAAGCAAGACCAGAACAATGGCTCGAGCAGAGGCCCATGCTTACATTACTAGAGATAAATTAGGATTATTGCTCAGCTTCACATTTCATGCTTTTCTGTAATGTGTAAATTAAATGAATTTATTCCTAGACATCATAGCTCAAATATATGGCATTAGGTACCTGTATTTCCTTCACACCAGAAAGGTGTACAAATTCAACTTTGCAACACATGCAGTGTGTGTCAGATAAGTAACTGATTAGGAATTTGTTCTCAGATCCTTTGCCTTATACTTGGGTATTGTCTTTAAGCATAATTTTTTGCACATATTTCCTCCCATTATTTTTATGGTAGTTCTCCACCATTTTTGATTCCCCCACTCCAAGAAAAAAAAATCAAGTTGTTAATATATCAGATAGAGAATAGAACATCAGCCTTTGCATATATTCTTTCAAACTGTCCTGAGATCTAGGATTTTAAGTTAAAGACAAATATCCATTCAAAAGTTACAATATTTTATTAACTAGTATTTTTTGAATACTATATAATGGTCATTATTCTTTTAGAGTATCCGTTTGCAGTGAGTTAACTTATTGCTTGTAACCAGCTTTTACGTAGAGTTAAAACTCTTAACAGAATCTTAGACCTTGTGCACAGCCTGATTCTCTGTTGCCCTGCACAGTCATTTACATAGTGGCTAAAAAATAATACTATCAAAATTGTATAGCCATTTTGCTTTGGTGAAAGCGACTACAAGGTGTACACCAACAGAATCAGGCCGGCAGTGTCTATGGTATTATACATCACTGCTCCGTTTGAGGCCAAACACACTTAATTAAATCTGTTCACTATCCATCAAGGACGTTGATGCTGCGTTCTGTTCTTCACCTCCCTTCCAGTTCTAAGGAACTCTGGTTGGTTCTCCTGTGTGTGAACAGAACTCTAGTCCATGCCTGTCCTATGTTATGCTATTTAGTCCAGTACTGTCTACACACAACATCAAACCATCCACATATGCACAAACTTACCAGAATGATCTAGATGTTTCCAGAATACAAACACAAAGGTGCATCTATTATGTGACCAGAGATGAACACACTCCAGGGACAAAACCTGCAGATAATTCATAGTAGGGACCCAGTCTTGAAGCCCTTTTTCTTTTATGAAGTTTGAGGCCAAATCCTGACGCATCAGCCTGATGATGAGCCATTGACTCAGAGGAACTCTGAAATCCTGACAGATACTGAGCAGCTACAATTCCTACTAAAATCAATGGATTTCAGTGCTCAGCACTTCAGAGGATTTCACTCTTTCTTCAATGAGACTGCTCATGTGAGTGAAAAATGAAACACTGGGACTTAGAGCAAGGGAATGTCTCCATGGCTGACCATGCTGCCTCTGTATCACTCTGAGCTCCTGCCCATCTGAGCAAGAATTTATTTTTATAGGGAGTTTCAAAGCCATGTGCAAAACTGTATGCCTCATGTGAGAGAGCCTGCACACATCCTTGGCTATATAGCTACCAAAACCCTATGTACTCTTTTGCTCAGAGCTGGCACTAACACAGTAATCTCTCCACTCCTCCTGTGTTCAACCAGGCAGAGGAGGTGAGCAAGTGAACTCAAGAGACCTTTCATTTTAGATGGCATTTGTTATTTTGAAGCTTTATATTTAAAAAAAAATAAGAGGAAAAAAAGAGATAAAACCTCTCAGCATTATTCATTCAAAGCCCAGGTTTGCATAAAGTGATAGTTTTTCATTCCAAAGCAACTTATCTTATTACAGTAGCAGTTTACGACACTTAAATAACACGGACATCAGGAGAAAGATGTCTTCTCCAACAGCCTTTTAATTGATACATTGATTTTTTTAAAATTTAACTTGACATGAAGTCTGTTTACAAACCAGTATGCACTTGCAAAGTATTTCTGCAACACCGTAGAGACAACTTGCTCCTTGCCAAACTGCTCCCATGAAAGGAGGTGCTTCGCTGGGAACTTACAAGGGGAACCTAGCGGATTTTTCTGGCTCCCTCCCATGACTTGTTTATTGAACGCTTACAATAGAACTAATGGCATGCTACCAGCAAAGAGTCCTGTGGCACCTTATAGATTAACAGACGTATTGGAGCATGAGCTTTCGTGGGTGAATACCCACTACATGCATCCGACGAAGTGGGTATTCACCCACAAAAGCTCATGCTCCAATACTTCTGTTATTCTATAAGGTGCCACAGGACTCTTTGCTGCTTTTACAGATCCAGACTAACATGGCTACGCCTCTGATACTTGACATGCTACCAGTGATCTTGTCCCTTAAGACGAGTTGGGAATTGTCAACAGTTCCATGCTTCTTTCTTAGAAATATTTGTTAAAAAGCACTTGGTAAAGACTAACTTCCATTGTTCATTATTTATGGTTCCATCTGTCTTGACATGAGAACAGCAACTACTTTTATAAATAGATTGGAAGGTTTAATCATGACTGTTTTTCTGTATGTACTTTATCCTCTGGAGAAATGATGTTTTGTAACTACCTACAGCTAAATTCCTTTGAATCACAAAAGAGCATGGTTTGAAGTTTGAAGTAATTAACTATCCCTGGATGGTTAGCTCCTATGTAGACTATAAAATGGAACTGTCACTTAACCATGTTGGGAGATAGAGTTGCATTATTGCATTTGTAGTGTAGACAGGGCCTTAAGATAATAAGATGCAATCAGTGACTAATGAATTTAACAAATGATATGGAATACATTGTTTCCATGTTACCAGATAAGGAAGCACAAAATAGGAAGGCAAAGCAATAATTGGCAATAATCTAATTAGTCACATTGGGTTAAGGTCATATAGATGAAGACTTGAACAATCTTATTTTAGAGACTACTAAATGGTAAAGGCATTTTAGCCTTTATGGATGGTAGGAAGAAACTACCATGTGGTACCTAAAGCTTACCCTGGAACAAGTTATCATGTCATAGGTTTTCAATCAATAGAGATAATGCGAACAAAACACAGCAAAACAATACGATATGGATCTGGGGAAAATGTCAAGTGCTTTCATTATGTTTTTAGTGCATAATTAATGCTGTGCAGAACTTCCTCTGCAGCTGGGATATACTGTGACATCTCCGAAGAGGTAATCATGGGAATTGAGGCTCTTATTAAGTCTGTTTAAGAAGTACTGTAATGAAACAAGGAAATTTAGAGGCTGAAGGATTTGAACATGAATTAAACATCACCATTAACTCAGTCCTGTGTAAAATAAAAACATTTGTTCTTCATGATGATTTCAGCTGGTGCTCTATGGTAGCCACAGGCTAAATATATATCCCTCGGCAGTGTTTTTATTTGGCAATAAGTATAGATGCAATAGATAGCTCAGTCTCCAGGCATAATTTATAGTTTATTAAACTTCACAGCCAATTTACATTATTTCTCCAGGCCAAATCTGTGGGCACAGTCCTTAGTAAAGAATAAAGTGAGATGCCCCATGCCAGAGGGAGCACCAGAAGACCTTCTGCCTCCCTCAACTCCTCATGTAGAGATATGGCCCCACTCCCCTCAAGAACTTAAGACACCATACTCAGCTCACCGTTTTTTCTGCTAAACTCTGTTCATCTTGTCACCCTCCCACCCACACATTCTGTCTGACATCTACATTGTAAGCACTGTGCCTATACAGCACCTGGCATAATACAGACCTGATCCTTAATTGTTACCATAATATAAAATAAATATTGCTGCTAACAATACTACCTAGCTGTGTTTCCATAGCATTTGTGCATGTGAATGCAGCTTCATATCCACAATATCTTTATTTGATTTTTTTTCTATTTCTGCAATTTCCTAATAAAAATCAGATTTTATTTTCAATCTGTCTCAGGTTATACTTTCTGCTCATCCAGGACAATCACTGAAAGGCACCTCAGCTCCTCAACTTCCCCCCATAACAGACACAATAAATAGTGGATAGTAGCTTCAGTGCAAGCTCCCACACAAAGGGAGTTAAGATTCCCTCCCCAAACCATGCCACAAGGAGATTGGTGAAGGCCAGCAGAGAGACAGGGAGAGCTGAATGATCTGAAAGTGCAGTTGGAACCACCAATTCCAAAGCCTCTCTGAGAGAGCAATTCATCAAAAAATGGGCTGTATTTATAAACTGAGCCATTCATAAAAGAGCATTAACAACTATGTGACTTCAAGACTATGGAATCATAGGATTCATCCCCAGGAGGAAAAGCAAGAGAAACATACAGAGTCTAAATGACAATGGAAGATGCTGCCAATTATGCATATTGTTATTGTGATCTAAATTACAGCTAAGCCTTCAGAGCCTATAAAAGATGCTCTATCATAAGTCATTCATTATTTATGGGGGGGAGGGAGATGATAGCCCCTCCTGTTTCCCTTCTTCACACAACTGATATATACTGGGTTGTTTCTTGCCCCTTTGGGAGTCCTGTGCCACATGCCTTCCCTAATACCACATCCCTCGACCAATCTAACCCACTCCTGCAGGGAACTGCTTTTGAGGGATGGATGTCGCTCCCCAGCCTCCCCTGGGACAAACAACTGGCTCTGCAGCAAGAATCTTTTGATTAAGTGAAAAATTCTTGGATTGAGCTGAATAGTTTTTATTTGTTTCTCTGGCTGTGAGAGAGTTACTGCTGAAGACAGGCAGTTGTTTTGGAGAGGCATAGAAACAATTACGTTTGCTGTATGAATCCTAGAACCTTGTCTTGTTACAGTTTTCTTTGCCACAGATCAGCTTTTACTGTAACAAGGCTTCAAACTGAAGGGAAAAAAAATCAGTAAGGGTCATTTCAACTCTAACATGTCCAGGTAAAGCACTAGACTTCAGCAGCAGCGGGTTTCATACCAATTAATTTTAGCAATACCCACTACAATCAACTTGATGGCGTTTTTCCCTTACATTCATTCCTAACTGACCCCTCATTTACACGGGCGACCTTAAGAATACACGTTTGTATCTAAAACATTAGAATAATATTAACAGTGGTCATATACACTGATAAGGATTCTGCAATCAATAGTGGCGAATTATTGAGAACTTGGAGAGAAAGTGAGACTGTTAAAGCCAAAATTGCTGACATATTTGTAAAGATTATTTTCTTCTTGTGGGTTTTCTGCACTCTTCAAAACACAGAAGGATCCACCTGTATTCCTCTCTACCTTTTTATCTCCACCCCAGAAAGTTACCATATGTAACAGTACATACTTCCAATTCATGGTCCCTTCAATCACTGAAGAAGTCAGGTGCAACAATCCTATTTCCACAGCACCTATTCCACCAGCCGCCATGCAG
Organism: Mauremys reevesii; assembly: GCF_016161935.1. Classification (NCBI taxonomy): domain Eukaryota; kingdom Metazoa; phylum Chordata; order Testudines; family Geoemydidae; genus Mauremys; species Mauremys reevesii. The sequence goes on along the minus strand of NC_052640.1, from coordinate 15,990,028 downwards.
GTGAAGAATTGTTTTAACCCTTAAATTGTAATGTTGCAATGATAATACAATATGCAAGATTACTTTAGACTGTGTAACACTGGTCTACTGTATGTCTCCCTCACTTGGCTGGCTAAAAGCATACTGCTCGAAGAGCTATTGTACGTATTATTCCTTCAGCTTAAGAGATAAGGCCTGGTGCTTTTGGTGCTGATAGTTGTAAATTTGATCCTCACTGATTGCTGTGTATAGCCATGAGTGGATCACAACTGTAAAAGTTTTGTTAAAATAAAAGCAAATTAGTGTGAAATATTAATTAAAAGCCAAATCTGATCTACTTTATAAAGTATTTCCATTTAATAAAATCCTAAATCCACCTTTGCTGCCGATAAATTAATTTTAAATAAGTCTCAAGGACACAGACAAAAACCAAAATACAATGCCCTTATACTCTCTCTGCTGGCCCTATAACAGCAAACAAAAGCCTACATATCCAGAGCTGTGATGCTAGCATCATTGATTATAATTATGCACAAAAGAAGCAACAAATAAAAGCCATATTAATATTAAGCTCCATGCTTGTTTGGATGGAACATACACTACTAATTTCAAGCTCTGTTGTAAATACAAGAAAAACACAAACCTACTGACAAACAAAACAAGATAGAGCCCCCTACCCTGCAAAGTGATCTGGGTGCATGCTAATTTTAGGGGACTCCACATAGGAATAAGACTCTGCATATGGAGACCCCTTTGCAGGATCAAGGCCAAAGACAGTAAGGGGGGAAAGTTCGAGAACTGCTAACACTGAAAAGTAAAATAAATAAATCTAACTATGCTAATCTTATGTTTACACAAATACTTTCATTCCAGAGAATCCAAATGTAAACAGATAACATATGCTAGTATGTGAAAGAACAGTTATGCACGCTCTGTCTTGTTAAATAGGGTGTCCCAAAAGGATCACACCACACTGGTCATTGTTTAGGATCTGCATTACCTGCTTAGTGATTGTGGGATGAAGTTTAAGCCGGGAACTTTCTCATCACTGGGACCACATCTCTCCCCATGCAGTACTGCTACAGAAGTGATTAGGAACACAATTGAACTGGAGCCCCCTCACTGCAAAAGGGACAGGGCTACAGACAGGTATCTTGCATATACAACTCACGTATCTCACCTTCATCTCATGCTTTAAGAATTACCTATTTTCTTGTATGTCCTAGACCGGGTGGTTTCAGAGTGATTCGGTTTTGGAGCCAGTGAGGTATTTGTTGAATTTCATTGGCTGGTTGTTTGTATTTTGTGGGTAGGCTATTTGCTGTTATTTGTTACTTCAATTGTTTTTCTCAATTATTTTTATTTTGTGAACAGCTAGAGTTTAAGATAGGCACCCTTTTATAAATCAAAATAAAGACAAACATTTAATATAAACGACATCAGAATAAAATAGCTCTCATCGTGTAAGAATAAAAATGTTTACTATTGAGTGCCAGAAATTTGCTTAATGGTAAAGAAAAATTAACTTCTCTTTCTGAGTGGTTGCTTCTTGCCTTCACCCTAGAAAAAGGCAAGGCAGACATTAGCAGTTCATCTGCGATGCTGGAGGACATGAAAAACCAAGGGCTTGTGGGCAGTGATCCTGTAGCATAAGTCTAAGAAAAGAGGCGTTAAGCCTGATGTCAGGAGCAAGTTTCAACTCAGGTAGTCATATTCTCGCAAGTGTAATTACCAGCCCACATTAGCTGTCAGTGGGCACTGCACTTTGATCTTCGGCAACTTAGTACAGATGCCACATCACATGAGCTAAAGGAGGAATTCTTTTAGCTGGAACCAGTAGTAGCTTTTTATCCACTATGCAGACCAGTCACCAGAGAAAGTACATAACACACTTAGCCAGCATGTTAGACCAGCTAAATTCCTCTTGTAGTTTCAAGTGGAGAAGGTATCTTCACTTTCTGCCCTAACCTATTGTGCAGTGGTGCTATTCAACTTCTTCCATATTTCACCTCATGGTGGCTGCATTTCAATTATAGAGGATTGATCACGATGTACTGGTTGCACATTAAAATGATCAAGAACCACAATGATTAACTCAACATTTTTAGGCACATTTTTGCCTACAAGAAAGTGGTGCCTACTCACTTCATTTATGTTCATCATGAAATGATTAGTTTTCTACAGTATTAGTAACCACCTAGCAGTACCCAATAACCACAGTCTGATACAGATTCTTTACTACTGAAAGGAAATTAAAGTAGGTAAGGTAGTGGTGTGATGCTGGCAGAACGGGTCATGCTAGAGTGTATTCAGGTCAGTCCACTTGTGTATTAGTATAGATCAGTGGTTCTCAAACTTATTTGATCTGCCCCCCACCCAACTTCTTTGTATCTGTAGTCATTTACACTCCCTGCCCAAGTACATATTTGCCACCCAAGTCTGAAGGCAGAACGGAGAGCAGCGGCTACTGGCCAGGAGCCCAGCGCTGAAGGCAGCGCCAGCAGCAGTGCAGAAGGGCGGCAATGTGAAAAGGTGATACTTGTCAATATAATTTTTCACAGCAGATTTAGGGCCCCACTGCCAACCTTAACTCTGCGCTGCTGCTACCACTTCAGCGCTGACAGCCAGAGCCCCGCTGCCTCCAGGTGAGGGATCAGGGGGAAGGGAAGGAGAGCCTGAGCCTGGGCTACCTCCTGGTGACGGAATGGGTGGGGGAAGGAGAGCGTGAGCCCAAGGGGTGGGGCTCCAGCTGTCCCCTTTATCCCTGCCTCTTAGGTGTGCCTGGCCCTTCTACATGAGCCCCAGCCACCCAAGGCTGACAGCCAGAGCTTTTTTATTTTTTTTAAAAAAGCACACAGCTCACGCCTCCCTTAACACATTCCGTCCCATAGTTTGAGAACTGCTGGTATAGATCTAAGTGTTTGTTGACTGTATAAGTGTGTATTTGACATTTAAACTTCATGAAAACTAATGGGACTTAAGTTGCATTGTTTTCACTTATCTGCATCCTGTTATAATCCAATAGCAAACATTTACATTGTGTATACCCCTGTAACTAAATAACCCATCAAAGAAGCCTTATGAAATGCTAATTTCAAAGCAAGTATCCGTTGTGTATGAGGAAAGGGAGGCAAGGTTCAAAGTGCATTCCTCGCTCACTGTCAAAGAAAAAGCCCACGTGGGCAGAGACACTTTCAGCTTGCTTTCTGTGTGAAGAAGCTCTAAATATGGATTCTAGGAAAGATCCTGCATCACTGAACTGTTTGGACTCTTACAGGAAGTGTACTAGATGCAAAGCAGAGATCCCCAGAGATAATTTGGGTACCCTGAAAAGACTTTTGGGGAATTGGCAGTTTATTACATCACTGCCACCATTTGTAATTACTAGCTGTGACTCACCTGTTAATATATTTTACCTGCTTTAACCTCTCAATAACCCTCATTTCCTTTTCTTAGCTAATAAACCTATAGTTAGTTTGCTATAGAATTGGCTGCCAGTGTTGTCTTTGGTGTAAGATCTGGAGTATCAATTAATCTGGGGTAAGTGACCGGTCTCTTGGGACTGATGTGGGGTGATTTTTGTTTAAGTTCAATTTGTCTGGGAGGCAAGATCAGACTGGAGAGTCTAAGGGTACGTCTACACTACGGGATTATTCTGATTTTACATAAACCGGTTTAGTAAAACAGATTGTATAAAATCGAGTGCACGCGGCCACACTAAGCACATTAATTCGGTGGTGTGCGTTCACGGTCCGAGGCTAGCATCGATTTCTGGAGCATTGCACTGTGGGTAGCTATTCCGTAGCTATCCCATAGTTCCCGCAGTCTCCCCCGCCCCTTGGAATTCTGGGTTGAGATCCCAGTGCCTGATGGGGCAAAAATCATTGTCGCGGGTGGTTCTGGGTAAATGTCATCAGTCACTCCTTCCTCTGGGAAAGCAACGGCAGACAATCATTTCGCGCCCTTTTTCCCTGGATTGCCCTGGCAGACACCATAGCATGGCAACCATGGAGCCTGTTTTGCCTTTTGTCACTGTCACCGTATGTGTACTAGATGCCACTGACAGAGGTGATTCAGCAGCGCTACACAGCAGCATTCATTTGCTTTTGCATGATAGCAGAGACGGTTATCAGCCGTTCTGTACCATCTGCTTCCATTGTAAATTAGCAATGAGATGATGGTTACCAGTCCTTCTGTACTGTACTGTCTGCTGCTGTCATGGGTGCCCCTGGCTGAGGTCGGCCGGGGGCGCAAAAGACAAAAATGGGAATGACTCCCCTAGTCAATCCCTCCTTTTTGGTATTTAAAAATAGAATCAGTCCTGCCTAGAATATGGGGCAAGTGTACTAGGGAACCAGTGTTTCAGAGAACCAGAGAGCACAGCCACTCCGTGTCGGATCCTGCAGAAATGATGAGCTGCATGCATGCAGTGTCCCCCCATTTGTGTGATGAAGTAATAAAGAATGCAGGAATAAGAAACAGTGACTTGTTAGTGAGATAAAATGAGGGGAAGGCAGCCTCCAGCTGCTATGATAGTCCAGACAGGACAGCAGTGTGGGGGAGAGGAGCCCAGCATCCCGCTGCTATGATAGTCCAGGCAGTACAGAATCTTTTCTTTACACATGAAAGGCGGGGGCTGATGGAGCTCAGCCCCCTGTTGCTATGATGAAGACAGTTACCAACCGTTCTGTACCATCTACTGGGAATGACCAGGAGTTTTTTACACAGGTGCCCCCGGCCGACCTCACCTGAAGCCAGCCAGGAGCACTCACGGGCTGATGATGAGGATGGATACCAGTCCTTCTGCACTGCACCATCTGCCACAGGGCTGATGATGATGACGGATATCAGTCATACTGCACCATCTGCCACCAGGGAGGGGGAAAGAGGATACTACAATTCACTGCCGCAGCATCGCATCTACCAGCAGCATTCAGTAGACATAGGGTGACATTTAAAAGAGTCAAGAGACGATTTTTTTCCCTTTTACTTCTGGGGGTGGGGGTAAATTGACGAGCTATGCCCTGAACCACCCCGGACAATGTGTTTGACCCTACAGGCATTGGGAGCTCAGCCAAGAATGCAAATGCTTTTTGGAGACTGCAGGAACTGTGGGATAGCTTGAGTCCTCAGTCCCCCCTCCCTCCCTCCATGAGCGTCCATTTGATTCTTTGGCTTTCCGTTACGCTTGTCACGCAGCAGTGTGCTGAGTCCCTGCTGTGGCCTCTGTCTGGAGATTTTTTAAAAATGCTTTGGAATTTCGTCTTCTGTAACGGAGCTCTGATAGAACAGATTTGTCTGCCTATACAGCGATCACATCCGTACGGTCCATGCTGGAGCTCTTTTTGGATTTGGATTTCGGACTGCATCGCCACCCGTGCTGATCGGAGCTCCACGCTGGGCAAACAGGAAATGATATTCAAAAGTTTGCGGGGCTTTTCCTGTCTACCTGGCCACTGCATCCAAGTTCAGATTGCTGTCCAGAGTGGTCACAGTGGTGCACTATGGGATACTGCCCGGAGGCCAATACCGTCGATTTGCGGCCACACTAACCCTAATCCGATATGGTAATACCGACATTAACGCTACTCCTCTCATTAGGGAGGAGTACAGAAACCGGTTTAAAGAGCCCTTTATATCGATATAAAGGGCCTCTTAGTGTGGACAGGTGCGGCGTTAAATCGGTTTAACGGTCCTAAAATCAGTTTAAACGTGTAGTGTAGACCAGGCCTAAGGGGACTGTCTGTGACTCCATGGTAAAATGATCCATGAGTTCACATCATCAACAGCTTGGTGTCTGTCACACATCACCAGCTTGGGTGTCTACCCTGAGGTAGGCACTCACACTTGTGAGCCACTTCAGACAGCATGGCAGGAGCTAACGAAGTATGAATTTAATATATTTAAGATATTTTTATTTTAGATGCTGCTTCAACTCTGTAGTTAAAACTATTCCTACAGCAATGTTTAAAGCTTGGAATTTTTTAAAGCCAAGAATGTCCAGGTCAAAGGTCATAGTCACTCTGAAAATTACTAGATAATCATCTTAAGTTATTACTCATAAATGACAACGTTCAAATTATTTTTAAAGGTATTGGGAATATAATTTATCAAAATGATCATAACTGAATCTCTCAATACTAATCTAAACTGAAATGTTTCAGATTTTAATTGATAGGAAGTTGCTTGTATAACTAAAGTTAACATGGGCATAAACACTTATGTACAATGTAAGCATAACCCCCAGGTAAATTGACTTATTTCCCATCTGCATAGGTTGCATAAATTACAATATTCATCAGCGAACAAAGTGGTAATCTAGTATTTTGTGACACATGAAGATTAGGTTGCAAACCCTTTTATAATTTGCAGGATTATTGATTTCAAATCAAATACTATAGACAGAAGTCAGGAATGCTATTGTTCTACCAGAAAATCTGTTTACCAGAAAAGTATTTTGGGTACTGCAAGTTGAAAGCAGTCTATTTGGCCACTAGGATACAAAGTCACAGACAGTCCCCTGGTATACATCATTATATCATCATTATTTCTCAGTTTTGTTCTAACACAATAGCATTAAATCATATTAATAGTCAAAAACGATTAAGGCTGCAACAGAAAATGCAAGGAATTGCACACGTGGTTCTTTGAGATGTGTGTTCCTAAGGGTACTCCACTTCAGCTGCATATGTCTCTCTCAAGCCATTGATTGGAGATTTTCCATTAGCAGCATCCATTTTGGCCCGTGCATGCGCTCTGTGCAACCTTATGTCACACACTGAGGGCATATAAGGCTGCAAAGGCTAACTGCCCACAGTTCCTTCTCTATCTGAATGTACAACAAAGAATAGTTCGAAGCAGAGGTGAAAGAGGAGCACCCACAGGGACACACATCTCAAAGAACAAAAGTTTCTGCACAAGGTAAGTCACCTCTTTGTATTCTTCAAGTAGTGTCCCTATGGATGCTCCACTTCAGGTGACTCCCAAGTGTTGGGAGTGAAGGCATATTTAGGCCTGACAGAAGCCTGCTGTAGATTTTAAAAAGAGTCTGTTCTGATGTTTAACAGTGTAAGCATAAGTAGAGCTGTGTACATGTAAGAAATTGCACAATAATCATGTTTAGTATTGCACATGTATAAGAATAGCAGAGTAATCATGTTTGTGAGAACAAGAAAAGATACAGTAACTAAATAACTAGAAAGAAATACTTTGAATTAACACTAAATCTGTAATAATGGGAGAGGAGCGTTAACATGGAAACAAGAGGCTAATCCATATATAAAAAGAGCTAACAAAAAGTTATAAAAACAAGTTTGTGTGACAAAGGGAAGTTGAAGCTGTATTGTTGGGTGCTGGAGGCAACTGTGGTGAGATCATCTTAATGAGCTTCCTCCTTGTAAATAATTGATCACTACTTGCTGAGTGTTTTGCCTTAATAAATATTTGTTAGACCCATCTGTTGAGTACGTGAACCTCAATCCAATAATAAGCAGCATCCCCACATGGAACAGGGAGCTTTGGAATCAAGTCCAAGATTGACAACAGTATAACAGAACCAGGTGCTGCCTCAGATTGGACAGTGTGGACCAAAGTGTAGTGTTTAAACCTATGGTAATCTGCTCCTTGCTTCATTTACTTTTCTAGTTTTTCTAGTAGCTATTATGTCAGCCCGCAGGGCTGAGGAGGTTGGGGCCTTGATGTCAGACATACACCCCCCATTGTTCAAGAACAAAGGTTCCTTATGGCTGCACCCAAAATTCTTACCCAAAGTGCTGTCAGATTTCCATCTTAACCAGTCTATTCATCTACTGGTATTTTTCCCTAAATCACATAAATCTCAGCATGAGACTTCCTTTCATATATTAGATGCTAAATGGGCATTGACCTTTTATCTGGATAGGACCAAGCAATTTCGGAAATCACCTAGACTGTTGGTCTCCATTGCTGAAAGATCCAGGGAGTCCATGATTTCTTCACAGACAGGGCCGGTGCAAGGATGTTTCGCGCCGTATGCGAAACTTCCACCTTGTGCCCTCTCCCCCTCCCCCCCGCACTCCCGCCCTGAGCCCTGCCCCCGCAGCAGCTCCCCCTCCTCCACCCTGAAGCGCCCCCCTTGCAGCAGCTCCCTACCCCCACCCTGAGGCACCCCCCTACCCCAGCTCACCCCTGCTCCGTGCATGAGCACCCCGAGCATGCCATCACTGCTTCACTTCTCCCACCTCCCAGGCTTGCGGCACCTAAGCTGATTGGCACCGCAAGCCTGGGAGGTGGGCGAAGTGAAGCAGCTCACCCTTGCCCCTCCTCCTCCCCAAGCACGCCGTCGCTGCTTCACTTCTCCCACCTCCCAGGCTTGCGGCACCAATCAGCTTAGGTGCCGCAAAGCCTGGGAGGTAGGAGAATTGAAGCAGCCACGGCATGCTCGGGGAGGAGGCGGGGCAGAGGTGAGCTGAGGCAGGGAGTTCCCCTGCGTGCCGCCCCCCCCCCCTTACTTGCTGCAGCGGCCCTCCCCGCGCTCCCCTGCCCCAGCTCCCTCCGCCTAAACGCCAGCGGCGACCGGGGTGGCCGAAGATCTGGCCACTGTGGTCGCTGCCAAAGAAAATGGCGCCCCCCCCAAATCCTAGCGCCCTAGCCAACCTCCTAGGTCGCCTAAATGGTTGCACCGGCCCTGTTCACAGAGGCTTTCAGGGTGGATCCCTGGATAGAATTACTGCTTCTATGACACAGCTTGTGCTTTACCTCCCCAAAGGATAATAGCACACACTACCAGATCACAGGCAATTTCCACAGCTCTACTCAGAAACATTCCAGTATCTGAGATATGCAGAGCTGCTACATGGGCCTGAAGAGGGATGGGGAAGGGCGGTGGGAGGAAGAGAGAGAGGGACAAAGTGGATGGTGTAGCCCAATGTTATAACCTCCACACAAGGCCTCCTGGAAATGGGAAAGAATCTCCAAAAGTGGAAAGGTGGATGAAAGTTTTCAGCTTGCAAAGTAGAGGTGAGAGAGGAGTTGAGCCCTCGACCAATGTGGCAAAATTGCTGTTTTCAATGATGACTGGGTACTTATTGAAGAAGGGTGAGAAGCTCTTTTTCTCTAGAATGTCTGTCTCTAGAGGGTTCAATGGTTCTATTAAATCCAGGTAGCCGGGCTGGGTGCAATTTCTGCACAGTTTGAGACCTGCTAAATCTCCTCCTGTTCATAGAATAGTATATATCCAGAGACCTCAACGTGGCCCTGAAGTGTTTTGGCATGGCAGGACTACCTGTCCACAGTCCCCAAGAAGAGGTTCTGACTGTCAAATGGGAGGTCTTCAGGAGTGTTCTGTTCCTCTCTCAGGAACCCCAACAGTTGGAGCCACCACTGTAGAGATGGATCTAGTGGCAGTGTCCGTGGCATCTAGGGATGTCTGGAGAGAGGCTCTGACTAATAACTGACCCTCTTAACGATGGCCTGGAAGTGCTCTCTATGCTCCTGTGAAAGATGTTTAATAAAGGTTGCATGCTTGTTGTTATTCATGAAGTCACAATTGGCCCTGATTGCCTGATAGTTTGCAGTCTGAAATTGGAGGGTTGCAGATCACAAAGTTATGAGCTCCCAAATAAAATCAATCAGTAACACAGCTCTTGCTGTCTAAATGACATGTAAATCTGACCTGAATAAAACTTGTATAAAGTATAAATTTACACCTTCCCAAGGGGCACAACAGCAACATATTCTGTTATCCCAGCCACTTAGGTCCAGAAAATAACAGACAATCCCACTGCTGTGAAAGTCACCACGGGATTATTGTTAGAGACTTTAGCAGCATATGAGAAGGGGCCAGATTTACAAAGGGATTTAGGTGCTTAAAGAGACAGACAGGTACCTTGTGAGATTTTTCAAAAGCACCTAAGCAGGTTGGGCACCTAACTCACTTAGGCACTTTTAAAAATCCCTCCAGGTGCCTGTCTATGTCTTTAGTCACCTAAATACCTTTCAATATAGGTTTACAACCACAAATCTTGTCTTTCCAGCTATCGCATCTCCCTTCACCCCAGATTACAGCTGCCTGAGAGAAAGCTATTAACAGTTGACATCTGCCACTCTGTTCTTGCCACAGAAGTTCGCTCCCAGGCTTCCATTTCCATTTCCAACTAGGAGTTCCACCATGACCTGTTAAACACAGAGATGCCATGTTGCCTTACAGGACATAGTATATCAACCATGACAACCACACTCACCTTGAGCACCTACGTGAATACTATCAATGAAATCTGTGAACAAAATTCTGTACAGCAACTCAAGTTCTATGCATTAATAAAGTAATTACTGCTAAATACAAATACCACATTTTTATGTAAACATTTGAAGTGGCCATGAACACACATTTGGATGACAGCTTTGTAGTCCAATGAGTATTTCCTAAATCAGTGGGCCTATTTGCATCAATAAGCCTCTTTCCACAATGAACAAGGGTTTCATACCCACAACCCACGTCAGCAAGGTCTTTTAGGAAGTAGGGATTTGCTAACACAGCTGGGATGCTACTGCAGAAGGCACATCATTGGGACCACTGCAGATGGAGACTCAAGAAAAAATGTGGAAATTGCTGCAGGTAAGACTAAGGATGAGAAGAAGTCTTTCTAAATTAGGAGATGCTCAGTAGACTAGGAGACTTGTTTTCAAAGTGCACAGGACCATTTTAAACATGTACATAAAAATATGCAATTCATATTTGGTAGTAACCCTTTTACTGGTGCATCTATTTTACTTATAGTACAGACATTTATACATGAGAGGCTATTTTCAACAGCACAGTTTCAACATATGGTGCATATAGATGCCACATTTTATAGTATCATTTATTGTAATTTATTATCCTAAAGCTCAGAATAGAGTTTTGTCCCCAAACTAAAACAGGTAGAAAATCAGGAGAGCTCTCTCATATAAACACAGGTTAAGAAGGAATGTTTGCTGTGCATCTACTCTTTGCATTTGATGCCTGTATATATTCACACACAAGTGGCATATATGCATATTTTCCTATGTTAGCAGGAAGAAAAAAATACATCTTCCAAGCAGCCTCAGTACCAGAACATTACAGGCAATAATAGCCTTATTTAACAATTACGTTAGGAAATTGGTTAAAAAAAAATCCTACCAGAGCCACAAGCTCAGTAGCTATAGCAACGTGCTTAACTTCTCAGGAGAAGAAATTTTTCCCATTGGCTCAAATAAGATAACCTGCCCTAAAATGGATGCAAAATAGCTGTCACTGCAAATATACAGTTTAAGAGATACAGAATACAATCATGAAATAGAATTTTGGAATGCACAATGCTTTATTTTAAGGAAGCCAAAAAGCTGCCCTACAGGCAGTGGTTATGAATAGAGTTTAATTCTTTTACTCTCACTGTTTTAAAAGCTAAATCATTTATCTCAAAGCTTAATTGTGCCTTTTAACAAATTGGGCTTCACTGGAAATCATTATCTGTGTTTTTTGCCCTTTCTTTTTACAATTCAAAGGCAGCATCTGTTAAAAGAGCAGAAATGAACCATTTCCCCTTCATTACACAAAGAGTAAAAAGTCATCCCAAGTTCACATTACTTCAGAAGGTAATTTCTGTTCATCAGAACAATTTGGTATGTGTTCATTCCTTTACGTTCAGTCTTACAGGCTCATTTTCACAAATGTCCATATTAAATTTGGCTTGAAGGTATTTTCTATAGTCATGTTGAAAAAATTGCCCATTTAATGACTATTCCATGTCAGTACTAAAAATACTATATTACTGTGCAATATATCATATATTATACTATATTTAGGATAGGCACATTATACAAAATGAATGATTTCCAAAAGCCTTACAGCCTCATGAGCACTGGAGCAGTTGAACCCAAGGAAGGATTCTCCCTCCCACAGGAGGAGCGCAGGAAGTCCTCCACCACATGGCTGGAGCACCATAGGAGGACCACCAGCAGGCTACCTGGGAATTCACTGGATTCCCTGGCCTTGTGCCTTACCCACCAACAGCTGGCCTGCTGGCAGAGTGATATCTGGTTGACTTGAGTCACTGAACCAGGCTATGAGCTTACTTCCCACCACCAGGGACCACAGCCTAGAATCAAGCCCTGTATGTAGAGGGATCACAGCCACCGCAGACATGAAACCCACTCTGAGGTGCAGCTATTCTTTACCAAAGGAAAGTGTCCCATCTTGCCTTCTAAATGTCACTGTTACCCTACTCTTGCATATCAGCCTCACTTCATAGAATTTCAGGCTAGATGTGCACATTCACATAGTCCCACACTGTTTACAATAACTTTACAGATACAATGTTGTGTGTTTTTACCCTCTTGTATTACAACTAGGGTGCTAGCACGTGATGGCACAGTCACTGATTTTCCATTACAGAGTCCAAACAATTCAAAAGTAATATTGCAAGCCAATGGCTTATTTGGAGGCTGCCTTATTGGCATTAGAAAAAAAGTTAAAACCAAGAAGTGTTAGGAAATTCAAAGTTAAAGCAAATCTGGCTCAGAATTTAGGTTTAGCAAAAATAGGATCTACAAGAAGATCAACAGAATGTTTACATGAGTTTTTCAAAATTCTTATAGAAATAGCTTTTTAAAATATACATTAATAGATTCCAAGGCCAAAAGGGACCATTGTGATCATCTAGTTCGACCTCCTGTACAACGCAGACCATAGAACTTCCCCAAAATAACTCCTAGACCATTTCTTTTAGAAAAATAACCAATCTTGATTTAAAAATAATAATCCACCATGACCCTCAGTAAATTGTTCAATGATTAATTACCCTCACTAATAAAAATGTACACCTTATTTCCAGTCTGAATTTGTTTAGCTTCAACTTCTAGCCATTGGATCATATTATACCTTTCTCTGATAGACTGAAGAGCTCATTATCAAATATTTGTTCTTCATGAAGCTACTTACAGCCTGTGATCCAGTCACCCCTTAACCTTCTCTTTGTTAAGATAAAAGTTTTTAATTGCCAAGGATTCCCTCCCTGCTCTGCTTCCTTTTTTGTTGGTCAATGGGTAGAATACCAACTCTGTAGAACACTATTTTTATCTGTATTATAGGAATAATCAGATTTACCCACTTTTGAAAAGCTTTGAGATCCCTAAATTAGAGATGCTATTTAAGTGCAAACTCATTAATAAAGAGCATGGAATTCATATTATGCTCTGTCTTCTCTGGTAAAGACATGGATTTTTTTGGCTGTTAAATAATACGTGTGTCATTTGCCCAGTGGATACAAATGCTTATGAAGTGTGTCTAAATATAAAATTACCATAATTTTTAAAAAATCTGTTATTTATCAATTGATGGGAAAGATGCCAAGGAATCTATTTCAGTCCAGAGGGTAAATGTGTCTAGGCTCAAAATAATTTTTTTTATAATTTCTTTGGAAAACTGCTGGCATTAATGCCAGTCATTTTTCAACATTTACTGTGCCTCCGATTTTAAATTTTAAAACAGTACCAAAACCAATCTTACATTATTATGGACAGACTGCTTGCCACATTTTAATATTTAAGTCAATCTATTACATAGGCATGACAGGAGTCCAGAACTAGTGTCTCCTGTATAAGAGAAACCATAGAAATGTAGGACTTGAGAGGACCTTGACAGGTCATCCAGTCAAGACCCCTGCACTGAAGCAGGACTAAGTATTATCTGTACCATTCCTAACAGGTGCTTGTCTGACCTGTTCTTTAAAACATCCAATGACGGAGACTCTACAACCTCCCTAGTTAATGGTTCCAGTGCTTAACCACCCTGACAGTTAGGAAGTTTTTCCTAATATCTCACCTAAATTTCCTTGCTGCAATTTAAGTCCATTACTTCTTGTCCTATACTCAGTGATTAAGGAGAACAATTTATCCTCCTACTCTTTATAGTAATCTTTTATGTACTTGAAGATTGTCCCCCCTCAGTCTTCTCTTCTCCAGGCTAAACAAGCCCATTTTTTAAATCTTGCCTCACAAGTCATGTCTTCTAGACATTTTTGTGGCTCTCTTCTGGACTTCCTCCAATTTGTCCACATCTGTCCTGAAGTATTGTGCCCAGAACTGGACAGAGTACTCCAGTTGAGGCCTTATCAGTGCTGAGTAGAGTGGAAGAAGTACTTCTCACACTCCTGCTAATACATTCCAGAATGATGTTCACTTTTTTTTGCAGCAGTATTATATTATCTTTTTTACAACAGTATTACATCGCTGAGCCATATTTAGTTTGTGATCCACTAGACACCCTGCTCTCAGATCCTTTTCTGCAGTACTGCTTCCTAGGCACTCATTTCCCACTTTGTATTTGTGCAACTGATTATTCTTTCCTCAGTGGAGTACTTTGCATTTGTCCTTGTTGATTTTCATCTTATTTACTTCAGACCATTTCTCCAGTTTGTCAAGATCACTTTGAATTCTAATCCTGTCCTCCTAAGCACTTGCAACCCTTCCCAGCTCAGTATCATCTGCAGACTTTATAAATGTACTCTCTGTGCCATTATCCAAATCATTTATGAAGATATTGAATAGAACCAGATCCAGGACAGAACACCTTGGAACACTTGATTTGTCCTTCCAGCTCAATTGTGAACCATAGATAACTACTGTCTGACTATAGTTTTCCAGCCAGCTGTTTACCTAGCTTATAGTAGGTTTGTCCAGGCTATATTTCTCTAGTTTGTTTAGGAGGTCATGTGAGACAGTAACAAAAGCCTTTCTAAAGTCAAGATATATGACATCTACTCCTTCCCCCTTATCCACAAGGTTTGTTAACCTGTCAAAGCAGGTTGGACTAGATGACCTCCTGAGGTCCCTTCCAACCCTGAAATTCTATGATATTAAGTTGGTTTGAATGATTTTTCTTGACAAACTCACACTGACTCTTACTTATCACCTTATTATCTTCTAGGTGCTTACAAATTAATTGTTTGATTATTTGCTACATTATTTTTCTGGGTACTGAAGCCTAGTTACTGGTCTGTAATTCTCTAGGTTGTCTTTATTCCCCTTTTTATAGATAGATACTATGCTTGCCCTTTTCCAGTCCTGTGGGTTCTCTACCACAAGTTCTCAATGGTATTCACTAATGGCTCAGAGATCTTTTCAGCCAGTTCCTTAAATATTCTAGGATGTATTTCATCAGGCCCTGCCAACTTCAAGACCTCTAACTTGTCTAATTCTTTACTTGTTCTTCCTCTATTTTAGCCTCAGATCCTACCCCATTTACAGTGATGTTAACTATATTAGTCATCCAATCACTGCTAACCTTTTTGGGGAAAAACTGAAACAAAAAAAGCACATAACACTTTGGCGATTGCTGCATTTTCTGTCTTTCCTTTTGTCTTTCCTTCCTCACTTAGTAATGGGCTTACCTTGCCCCTAGTCTTCTTGCTTCTCATGTATTTAAAAATGTTTTCTTGTTATCCTTTATATCCCCAACTTGTTTAACCTTGTTTTGTGCCTTGGCCTTTCTAATTTTGTCCCTACATACTTGTGTGGTTTTTTACATTCATCCTTCATAATTTGACCTAGTTTCCACTTCTCCTCTTTTTTGAGTTTCAGGTTGTTGAAGATCTTCTGGTTAAGCAAGGGTGACCTCTTACAATACTACTAATCTTTCCTACGCTTTGGTATAGTTTGCTCTTGTGCCCTTAATAATGTCTCTTTAAAAAATCCCCAACTCTCCTGAACTCTTTTGCCCCTTAGTCTTGCTTCCCATGGGATCTTACCTACCAATCCTATGGGTTTGCTCAAGTTTGCCGTCTTGAAGTCCACTGTCTTTATTCTGCTGTTTTCCCTTCTACCATTCCTTAGAATCATGACCACTTTCACCCAAGCTGCCCTCTCCTCCACCTTCAGATTCTCTACTAGTTCCTCCCTCTTTGTCAGAACCAAATCTAAAATAGCCTGTCCTCTCATTGCTTTCTCCACATTATGTATAAAAAGGACTTGTTGGAGACCTTTTCAGCCTGGCGCACACAGATTCAACTTTCAAATTGTCACACTGTTAACAGGAGTGATGCAGATAAATGACTATATACATCACTAAAAATGTACCCCTGGGCCCTATAACTAGCCAAGCTGAGTTTTTCTGAATTTTTATTTATAGAAAAATGCTCCTAGACTGAGGTATTTTCCCTCCACATTTTAGCAATAGTTTACAGTCAGATTACAGTTCTTTAATATGGGGTTACAGATTATATGATAAAGCACCTAGAACTGTTTCAATCCCTCAGATTGGCTAAACAGTCTTGATTTTTCCCGAAGAGATGAAGCCTTGAGCAGGGACTGGGCCACCTGTTCAATGGAACTGATGGAGGGAGGAGGCAAGTTTTTGTTTGAGAAGGAATCCTTCTCTTCACTGCACTCAAGGTTGAAGGCCAGAGAACTGCTTTCTACTCTGTGCCACTCAGTAGGCCAACATACTTCACTCTGCTCTGGAATAGGGCCGTAGATGGCTCGTCTATGCTAGCTGGGAATGACAGGAGACATGCCTTCCTCATCACTGTACTCCAAGTCCCCTCCTCTGGGCTGGTACTTTGTAACATATGTCAAACAGCTCCTATGCCTGCCTCTTCTGAGTAGTATAAAGTACTTTATTCACTGTTTAGGCAATTCCAAGAACCACTCACATGAAAATTCACTGTAGTTGGAATCATTCAGACAGCTCATGAGAACATTTTATAACATAAGACAGGAACTCTAGAAGAGGAACCCTTAAATATACATAACAGAAAGGATGAAACACCTTCAATTATAGATACTATAACTTCCCGCTTCCCTGCCAAAAGTAGTTTAACAACCTGTTCAAGTTAGATTTGTCAGCTATTAAGAGTAATCTTCATATGCAATGTTACAAATCTGCACTAAGAAATAACGATGGTTAATGATAATTATAAATTAGACAGAGGTCTTTGTAAAGATAATTAATCTGGAATGAGGACATGAGTAAGGTTCACACTGTGTATATCAAAGTTATGAAATCAGCAGAAACTTGTTAAATGCCTGATCTTGACACAGAGAGGGCCTGATCCTTACAGAATTCCCATTAAAGTCAACAAGTTTGGGCCACTCCTTACTAGGCAAAGGTAGAGAAACCTCACTGCTCATGCCTGGGACGATGAATTTTTGGAGGTTCTCTCTTTAATCTGCCTTCCAATGCCAATCATATTTGCTTGCTCTCACTTGTGACAGAAATTCAGTCATCTGAAAATAGGTTCAATCTGGCCTTGCTCTACCAACTCCTCAAGAGACAGGGATACAGCATCCCATATTTTCCCTCTACCCATTGATAATGGCCTCCAGCTACCATATCCTATTTTGAGGAGTGGCTCTCATTATCATATAAGGATGTGGGTATGGCAGCAGAGTTTAAAAGTCAGGCTCCATCTTAAACAGTGGAACTCTGGACTGCTGGATGCAGATTCAGAACAGATTGTGGCAGGCTGAAGTTTACAGCAGGCTCTCATTACCATGGTAAGTATATTTAAATGAAATTAGTTTAGTATACAAGGTCTCTGTGCCTTTAAGAACACCACCACATGTCTACAGTTAGAAGCTATTCCTCATTAATAACCACAAATTTGCATTAATAATCATGAAATTTTTAAAGGGAAGACACCGATTTAGTAGCCACACCTTTGCCATTCAAATAATAGGAAGCAGTAATTGAAAGGAAATCACTACCCTTTAAAGCTGGAGGAAGGAAGGAAAAAGCTAATTATGAAATGTTGCATCATCTAAATGAAGACATACAGAGTCTATTTAAGAAAGAAATCTACTTAGATTTTTTTAAATTAGATACTATTTTTAGAATTCATCTAATGCTGGCAACTGTAGTTTTGAAGATTTAAAAAGCAACAACAACAACAATCTATTTTCAGAAATGTGCTAACATCATAGACTACACTAGTGCATAGGCAAGCCCTCTTAAATTCAACGTTTGTTTCCTGGTTTATGCAACAGTAATTTCAAATTCAAAAGGTAAAAGGAGGAATGACACAAAAAAATGCCACAATTATGTTAAGGAAATAAATGTTTTCAGATATTGTTTTCAGTTTAATCAAGACTTTAAAAAAGCAGCCGCCCCTGCAGAGTCATAGGCTTTTTCAGTGCTGAATGCCTATATTTAAAATTTCTTAGCTGCAAACCATTTACAAGAGATTTAACAGCATCAACAGCAGAGCGAATGCATGAAGCAACTATATTTCCCAGTCGGAATCTAAACTACACCTCAGGCAATTTTTGAGGTTATTTCCTCTTCAGAAATACATTAGAATTCCTTGACCTGCTGTTGGGGAATATTGCAATTTTGCCTCAAGTTAAAAATGGAAATCCTAGCAAGACATTTACAAGTTTGCTTTGCAGTTTAGATTTTATTTTGTTGGGAGAGGAGGAACAGGACCAGAATTTCTACAGTTCCACCACAAGTGGGTTAGCACCATACAAGTCCAGTGTGGGGTGGGGAAGAGTGGGAATGCCTGAAGTGGGAGAAACTAGCTAACCTTGCTGTTGCATTTACTGTAAATGACAGTGGGATTTGTAGTTCCCTTCCAACCTCAGATCATAGTAGCTAACTGGTCAAATAATTTTTTTAAAAAAATCAAACCCTACTTTTACCATTGATAGGAGAGGGTGTCGCCTGTGAAGAGCTTAGATCTTTGAAAATGTTTCTATTTCAACATATATTTGAGAATGGTTACATTTCTCTGCACCTAAGGAGATGATTTTGACTGGAGCCGCACTTTACCAATTTTTTTTAAACATCACAAAGACATGAATGGTCTAGGCAGTGAGAGAGAGTATAAGACAAGCAACCTCCTGGCCCTACTTTGTATTTAAGACTTGTACCACAGGTTGATTGGCAGCTTTCATTCCTAAAGTAAACACTGACTCAAAGACAACTCCAGTTCTGTACATTTAATCAGAATATCCGTTGGGAGTAGAATCAAACTGCCATAGTTCAGAAGAGGCAGATAATTCTGGATAAAGTTAGATTTTACCAAAAAATGCATTAAAGTGGAGTTCATGCATTTTTTATTCTGAAAGGGACTTTCTCCAACATTTTCAAAAATATTTAAAGCCTGACAAACTCTGAGACCTGGCCTTTTTCCAATTATCTTGTGCAACTGGCCACACTTCTGGATGGTTTATTTAGGCTGTAATAAAACAAACAGCACTGACCTCCATAGAGTACTGTCCAGAGTGGGAAAAGTGCTCTTCTCAGTTACACACACACACAATCCCAGTTGTTCTGTTAAATCTAAGGAACACGGCTAGTTACACCGAGTGACCCAGAGGTTTACTAATCTGGTGGTGGTGTTTGTTGTGCCTGTCATGAATTCCAGTTTGAATTTCCTAATACTAAGTCCTGTTTTGTCTTAGCACGCAGTAAGAGCAAAAATAAGAACTGTGGCTATAGTTTTGTTAGTCACATTTACACTTCATGCCAGTTTTCCATATTGCAGTTTCCCTGGTCTTGGGCAACAAACCAATTGAAGGAAGGCTCTAAAAATGGACACATTATTGCCATCATGCTTACTAAATTAGAGGTGTGTGTGAAACTTTACAGAGTACTAAATATTCTTGGGATCTCTTCATGCAAATATAGTAAAAGGGATTTTTAAAACGCAGCACTTTTACATTATAAATTATTTCAATGCCTTGTACTGTTCTGTAAAAGAGTTGTTTGTTTAATTAAATTAGAAAGTTATGCCTACAATGCCATAGCCTAATCTCTTTAAAGTCAATGGCAAAATTCCCATTGGCTTCAATGGCCCATGATCTGTTCCTTAAATGTTTCTGTAAGCAGGTTTTCAGAAAACAAAATGATTATCTAAGTATCTCAAGGGCATTGATGAAAAGTATTAATCTTGAAGCAATACACTTTCTTCCAAACCCCACGCCATCCCAAAAACAATGAACATGTATTGATATTCTAAGAGATCTAGTTTGGCATCATCCAACACAAGTATTATTCCTAGATTTTTTCCCCTCAACTAAGATAACCTGGCAAGGAATAAAAGGGTTTCTCTGTACTGGAAGTTTTTTTCTTAGAAAAAAAAAAGGGGGGGAACTAGTGCTCTTAATTTAAGTTTCTACAATATGCCTAGAACTCATGTGGGTGCTGCAAAAATAAATATAATACAAACACTACAGGATTCATTATTCCTGAATTTTTTTATCAAATAGTTATTCTTGCTTCCTAAGGGTGTTGGGCCTACATGACATCCATCTCCTGTTTGAGAGGGAGCAAATCCAACTACTGGAATCCAAAGAATGGTAATGGCTATTAAATCCTAGTATTTCATAAACCTCTAAGCTGTGTTCCTAGCACAGCAGATGATTTTATAACATTCCTTTTCGAAGAGCAGCTTGAACTTGCCAACAGGAGGAAATGGTTCTTTTACTGAAAACAACCAAAACAAAACATACTCAAAAGAAAAGCAAACAGAGGTCAGCAGCTCAGAAGAAAGTAGATCATCCTGCATAGTATTCATTGCACCGTGTCAGTGAAAGAGGACTCTAGAATCACTGTAGTTACCACTGATATCACAGCTACAGCTGAAACTGCAGTAAACACCCATTCCCAATGTCTTCCCATGGTGGTTGGGTGCCACATTCCAGCTCTCACAGAAGCTGACAGCAGCAGCTAGAGTCAGGTATAATATGGAATAAATTTCTCTGAATTCAGCTTTGCCAACTATCCTCCAAAGCAGAGTGAAGTCCAAAAATTAAAAAACTGTCCCCCACCAAGTGATTCTCTTTCATAAAGCCAATTCTTAAGACAGTTTACACGTACAAAGAATTATAGAAATGTAGGACTAGAAGGGACCTCGATAAGTCATCTAATCTAGTCCCCTACTCTGAGGCAAGACTCAGTAATACCTAGACTATCCCTGACCGGTGTTTGTCTAACCCAGGGGTAGGCAACCTATGGCACACATGCCAAAGGCAGCACACAAGCTGATTTTCAGTGGCACTCACACTGTCCAGGTCCTGGCCACCACTCCAGGGAGCTCTGCATTTTAATTTAATTTTAAATGAAGCTTCTTAAACATTTTAAAAACCTTATTTACTTTACATACAACAATAGTTTAGATATATATTATAGACTTATAGGAAGAGACCTTCTAAAAACATTAAAATGTATTACTGGCACACAAAACCTTAAATTAGAGTGAATAAATGAAGACTCTGCACACCACTTCTGAAAGGTTGTCAACCCCTAGTCTAACCTATTCATAAAAACATCCAACAACAGAAATTCCATAACCTCCCTAGGTAATTTTTTCCAGCGCTTAACTACCCTGACAGTTAGGAAGTTTTTTCTAATGTCTCACCTAAATCTCCCTTGCTGCAATTTAAGCCCCTTACTGTCCTCAGTGGTTAAGGGAAACAATTTATTACCCTCTCTTTATAACAACCTTTTACATACTGTTATCATGCCTCCCCCATGTCTTCTCCTCTCCAGACTAAACAAACCACCTTTTAGACTTTTCATCATTTTTATTGCTCTCCTCTGGACTTTCTCCAGTTTGTCCACATCCTTCCCAAAGTGTTGTGCCTAGAATTGGATACAGTACTCCAGTTGTGGCCCTATCAGGGCTTGTCTACACTACCGGCCGGATCGACAAGCAGTGATCAATCCAGTGGGGGGGTCAATTTATCGTGTCTAGTATAGAGGCGATAAATCGATCACCGATCGCTCTAGTGTCGACACCAGTACTCCACCTCAACAAGAAGCGCAAGGGGAATTGATTGGAGAGCATCTCCCATTGACACACTGCTGTGAAGACACTGTGGTATGTTGACTTCAGCTACATTATTCATTTAGCTAAAGTTGAGTAACTTAGATCGATCCCGCACCCCTCTGTAGTGTAGACCAGCCCTCAGTGCTGAGTAGAGTGGAAGAATTACTACTTGTGTCTCGTGTTCACTTTTTTTGCAACAGTATTACATTGTTGATCCATATTTAGTGTGTGATCCACTAGAACCCCCCAGATCCTTTTCTGCGGTACTCCTTCCTAGGCAGTCATTTCCCACTTTGTATTTTGTGCAATTGATTATTTCTTCCTAAGTGTAGTACTTTGCATTTGTCCTTATTGAATTTCATCCTATTTATTTCAGACCATTTCTCCAGTTTGTCAAGATCATTTTGAATTCTAATCTTGTCCTCCTAAGCACTTGCTACCCCTCCCATCTTGGTATTGTCCAAAACTTCGTAAGTGTACTCTCTATGCCATTATCCAAATCATTTATGAAGATATTGAACAGAACTGGACTGAGGACAGATCCCTGCAGCTCCCCACACAGTATCTCCTTCCATCTTGTGTGTGAACTATTGATAATTACCTCTCTGAGTCTGGCTTGCCAACCATTTGTGCACCCGCCTTATAATAGGTTCATCTAGGCTACATTTCTGTTTGTTTATGAGAAGGTGATGTGAGACAGTAACCAAAGCCTTACTAAAGTCAAGATATATCACATTTACTGCTTCCCTTCGATCTATACGTTTTGTTACCCTGTCAGACAAGGATACTATGACTTGATATGACTTGCTCTTAACAAATCCACGTTGACTATTACTTGTCACCTTATTATCTTCTAGGTGCTTACAAATTGATTGTTTGATTATTTGCTCCATTATCTTTCTATGTACTGAATTTAAGCTGACTGATCTATAATACCCTGGTTTGTCCTTATTCCCCTTTTTATAGATAGGTACTATATTTGCCCTTTTCTACTCCTCTGGGATCTTTCCCGTCCTTCACGAGTTCTCAGAGATAATCACTAATGGCTCAGACATCTCTTCAGCTAGTTCCTTAAGTATTCTAGGACGTACTTCATCAGGGCCTGCCAACTTGAATACATCTAATTTGTCTAAGTAATTCTTTACCTGCTCTTTTCCTATTTTAGCCTCAGCTCCTACCCACTTACAATGATGTTCACTATGTTTGTCGTCTGACCACTGCTAACCTTTTTGGTAAAAATTGAAACAAAAAAGGTATTTAACACTTCGGCCTTCGCTGAGTTTTCTGTTATTGTCTTTCTCTCCTCATTGAGTAAATGGGCCTACCCTGTCCTTGGTCTTCCTTGGCCTTTATCTTGCTTCTAATGTATTTGTAAAACATTTTCTTGTCACTCTTTATGTCCCTAGCTAGTTTAATCTCGTTTTGTGCCTTGTCCTTTCTAATTTTGTCCCTATATGCTTGGGGCGGGGGGATTATATTCATCCTTTGTAATTTGACCTAGTGTCCACTTTTTGTATGACTCTTTTTTGAGTTTCAGGTTGTTGAAGATCTCCCAGTTAAGACAGGGTGGTCTCTTATCTTCCTATCTCTCCTACGCATGGGGATAATTTGTTTCTGTGCCCCTAATGTCTTTTTATAAAATCCCCAACTCTTGTAAACTCTTTTTTTCCCTTAGACTAGCTTCCCATGGGATCTCACCTACCAGTTCTCTGAGTCTTCCAATTGATATGGCATAGCAACACCAATGTATCCAGGTTTCTGTAACACAGTTTAAACAGAGCCCAAGGTAGTGATTAACTTCCATCTGTGAAAAAGGAAAGACTACCTTGGAATTCTTGAAAAACTGATTAGTATACTAAAGAATCTGGCCAAAACTAATTACAAATGAATAAAGTGACAAAGAGTCCTGTGGCATCTTGTAGACTAACAGAAGTATTGGAGCATAAGCTTTCGTGGGTGAATACATGCGTCTGACGAAGTGGGTATTCACCCACGAAAGCCTATGTTCCAATACTTCTGTTAGTTTATAAGGTGCCACAGGACTCTTTGCCGCTTTTTACAGATCCAGACTAACACGGCTACCCCTGTGATACTTGATACAAATGAATAGGAGTTAAGGAAGAAATATGGATCTGTAAAATGAGACCAATGGGTCTCTATTTGAGAACTGCAGTGTTCTAACTAATGGATTAGTTTTCATGTGTGTGACGGGAGGGGAGGGGTGAACATACAGATACTGCTTTAATAGTTGGATAATATGAACAATATTATGAATAAGTTTTATTGTTTTTCTGATAAAAATCTCAATTACATGAGCCAAAAACTAGTTTCTTTTGCAAGTCTGGCATTCTTGTCACATAGCATTTGACCAAATAGCATGGAAACTAATGCACAGCTGTCCAAGAATGATAGGCTGTCTATATTTAGGTATGTTTGACATGGCACATTTTACAAATTTGGGGAAAATATTAAGACAGTTTTCTCTAAATAAATGGTGCTGAACTCAATACATCATCAATTTAATTTCTTCTGTATTTTTCATACACAGCATCTAGTGTAGTTCAAGACTTAACATTATCAGTAAGATCTGCCCTCCCCCTCACCCCCACTGCCCCTCCAAGAGATTTGACAGATAACCACGGACTATAATTTTGCAATCTTTACAAATGTATTTCATAGCCAGTTAAAGACAAATTGTAATTTGCTCTGATGTTAAAAATAGATCCATATGATGTTAATCACTGCAAGGCAAACTTCTTTTTATTATGCTGCACTCTAAATCTTACTACGGTCACAATGGCAAGGTCAGGAACATCTCAGTCCTCTGACATTATCCCTGTTAACAGATAGTCTTAATAGTCTTGCTTAGTGGTGTAAAACTTTTTATCCAAAATATGTTGCTGCAAAGAAATACCTTGTGAAGTTTTTCTTTCAGTGCTGTTGTAGCCGTGTTGATCTCAGGATATTAGAGAGACAAAGTGGGTGAGGTAATATCTTTTATTGGACTAACTTCTGTTGGTGAAAGAGACAAGCTGAGCTTACACAGAGCTCTTCTTCAGGTATTTCTATCAGCTAGAATGCCACAGAATAACTACTAGAATGTCCAAGACAATACTTTTATAATGCATATATTTTATTCAATTAAACACAGAATTAATGAACATTAGAAGTTGCTCCTGTCTTTACTAGGTCTTATATAGCCTCCTTTCTATAGTAGCTGAGAACTTACACCATGTTTTGCTTCCTGGGTAAGTACTGTATTATGCACTGGCAGAGCAGCTGCATGTTAATTACAAAGCTATTCAATACTAAATATGTGAACACTTAAAAGTAGTAAGTATGACTCGAACTTACAAAGTAATTACTCTCTCACCAACAGAAATTGGTCCAATAAAAGTTATTACCTCATGTATCTTGTCTCAAAGTAATTATTTTCAGATCTCAAAGACCCTGTTCTATGTCTTTTTCCTCTGACCTGAATGTACTCTAGGATTGTCTACATTTGGAAATTTATTGAAATAACTATTTCAGAACAATTATTCCAGAACACTTCTATTTAAGACCCATAGTGAACATACTTATTCCAGAATAAGAGTGCCTTTTTCTGAGTTAGCTTAATCCACTCCTCTGTTTATCACACAGCAATGTACAATCAATAAGGTGTTAATGTCTACCATTTAGAGTTTTGGGTTGTTTTTTTTTCCAGGAATTGGCTTGAATGCGGATTTCATAGATATTACTAAGGAATATGAAAACACTTTGGGGTTTCAAGTTAGTTTAGAAGGGCTATACTATTTCATATGGTTTCTGACCTGACTATATTTAAAATATAATGGAACCCCATAGATGTGTTATCTATTTGGGAACCTGGATTATGCTAGGTCATTAGGCACTCTTACTTCCTAGGACTGAATCAATTAAAGAAGTGACAAGGGACAGACAGGGAAGTAGTTCCTAATTGGCAATAAATTGAGAATTCTATGAAGCAGACTCTTTGGAGGTTTGTTTAGGTTTTCCTGGTCTTAACCTCTGTAAAGCATTGTAAAGCATGTACGAAATGTGAGAAAGCATACTGAAGGAGAATTTGTTGAGGAGAAGAGAAGGAAAGGGTAAGAAGAATCTAGATTGGAAGGCACAAAAGTTATACTCTCAGAAGTAAAATTTCCTCAACTGGAAACTGTGCTTAACTTTGCAGTGATGTTCCACTGAAGAACCTCACTTCCAGGCAGATATAGAGGGGTATTTTCCAATTCTAACCTCTCTTGCAAGTTTAAGTTTAATATATCCCTCAGCATTTGCTGCCAACTAAATACCTGGGAAATGCGTGTGTGGAAGTAGATATCCAGAGTTATTAAACTTTGTTAGTTTGCTAGGACTGACACCAGGGCTGCACAATCAGTGCTGCATTGAATGGAGTGGGGAGACTTGTATAATAACGACTGTTTACAGGGAAACCACGAGAAACCTTGAGGAGCTACAATTACCAGATTCTATTTCAATTAAAAAAAAATGTCCATGTATTTGCAACAGTAGAGAGGTTTTAGTGTTCTCAGACAAAGACTGGCTGGAATTTGAACTAAATTACCTTAATCAAGACATGCTGAAGAGTATGGTCTTAAATAATTTTATGACAGGCCTATTCTCTTTTAAAGTAAGTTTTTTTTAAAGCACATTTGTTCAGCAAAATTGGTCACCCAATAACTAAGATAACTGGAAAACTTCACTAATACTTATTACCTGTCTACAGTCAGACATAGGTAGAACAATGATGATGGTTCATAGTGCTGTTGAGGCTTACTGTACACATACTCAAAGCGCTTCAAATGGTGGATATATTTGAGTGTCGCAGGGTGACACCGATCCTTTAAGAGAGAAGAGGCCAGTGCACCTGTGAATCATCAGTTGACCCCAACTGGGCTTAAACTGGGCTCTTTTAAGAGTGGCCCTTGAGTGGTGAGAGGCCTGGTGAGAACTGCCTAAGCGAGACAGACAGACAGGGGCAGGTGAGAGCTGCCTTAGGAAGAAAGATGAGACCTAGACAGCAGATGCAGAGGAAAGCTGGTACAGAGAACCATTGGTAAGAGCAAAAGGTTGTTGGTGAGGACTGGCCAGAGCTGTGGAACCCCGGCCAAGTTACAGGAAAGCTCATGCAGAGACCCTTAGAAAGAAGAGGAAGAACCAGCCTGGTTAGGAGAAACTGAGCTCAAAACAGGAGGGTGGATCCCAGGAGCAAACGTGGGACTCACAGGAAAAAAGGCCTGGGTGAGTTGAATACTGTGGAAAGCCCCCCTTGCAGAAGACCTAAGTGGAAGGCTGCAGAAAGCCAACCAAGAACAAAGGGTTGGTCTTGGAGTGATGTTCCCTGACCAGAGTTAGGACTTGAAGGCAGGTAGCCTGGCTGAAAGGAACACTGGAGCAAGTTCTGTTGCTCGGAGACCTGACATGGGGATACAAAAGAAGACTTGTGGGAGAGAAGCAAGTCCTGGAACTTTCAGGCAGAAGGCCTGGAGAGTGTGGCCCTGGTACCAGGGCTAAAGGAAATGTAACTGAGTGGCTAATCATATTCAGGTGTGGGACCTGGGAATGGTGACCTTTGAAAGGGATCGAAGAGCTGCTGTGCTGTAATCCTGTTTTACTTTGGGGATCTGAGATAAACTGTTTTTACTATGAGGGATCTGTGGGCTATGGCACTTTATATTAATTAATGGGTTTGAATATGCTGCTATGAGACAATATTCCTTTATAAGGATTAATTCCAAAGGGATACCGAGGCAGGCTCACCAGTTGCGTTGTGGCCTTCCATAAGAGGGCACCCCAGTGGAGGCTGCCTTGTTACATTCTCTGACGTTGCACTCTATATGATTTTATGAAAATATGCTAATGAGTGTGAATATAATGTAACTGGAATATGCTTCATGCAAAAGGTCTCTTGTAAGATATCATTACAAAGCTTTTAATGTACTGAGTGTGGCCATCCTATTTGTATAAATGTATCACTCTTGTATCTGAAACTAGAAATACGAAATATAACTCTGAGGGCCTACTGTGGTTATGCAAAGTGTGAGCCATTAGTGGTGGTTTGGAATCTTGATGGCTCCCTCCAACCAGACAATTGACTGTGGATGGCTCTGTTTGCTTGCAGGCCTTCCTGTGAGTCAGGCTGGGAGGAATGAGGGCTTGAAGTCTTACAGTGACATGTGATTATGTCACCTGAACTGGAATCCATCTTTAACCTGGTGCTTTTCCATTTAGAAGGAGAGGTGGGAACCCAGAGAGGGACAAAGGGTTCCTGTCTTATACAAAAGATATATATGGGTGTGGAACAGAACAAAGGGGGCTGCAGTCATGAGAAATCCCCTAGCTACCAACTGAGCTGAAACAAGACTCTACCAGGGGAAAGGATTGGGCCCAAACTGGGAAGGCGTCAAATCTGTGATAGGAGCTTACTGGAACATCTCTGAGGGTGAGATTTCATCTGTAATCATGTTCTTACTGTATTAAACTTAGACTTGAGTGTTTTATTTTATTTTGCTTGGTAATTCACTTTGTTCTGTCTGTTATTACTTGGAACCACTTAAATCCGACTTTCTGTATTTAATCAAATCACTTTTTACTTATTAATTAATCCAGAGTATGTATTAATACCTGGGGGAGGCAAACAGCTGTGCATATCTCTCTATCAGTGTTATAGAGGGTGAACAATGTATTAGTTTAACCTGTATAAGCTTTATACAGGATAAAATGGATTTATTTGGGGTTTGGACCCCATTGGGAACTGGGCATTTGGGTGTTGGAGACAGGAACACTTCTTAAGCTGTTTTCAGTTAAGGCTGCAGCTTTTGGGGGACGTAGTTCATACCTGGGTCTGTGTTTGTAGCAGGCTAGCGTGTCTGGCACAACCAGGCAGGGTTCTGAATTCCCAAGCTGCCAGGGAAAACAGGCTCAGGGGACTGGTAAAATGACACACACAGAGGTTAAATAGCACATACTAAATCAATGGCAGAGCCTTAAATAGAACCCCCCGTTTCCTGGCTCCCAATTCTTTGTTTTATCAATTGGACCTTGCTGCCTCCCTGCTAACTGAATACACGGGATAGAGTGATTTCTGCCTGTTAATAACAATTTACAACATATTGCTTAAAAGCAGATGATCCAAGTGGGTGTATTAAACTGCACATCTCTGCTGGCTATTTTCTGATTAAATATGTTATACTTACCTAATGTATTGTAAGTATTGATATGCAGTCTATGATTTCTAAATAAACAGATGTTAAAATATGCAATAAAAAGTCCATTTAAGTGAAACACCATTTTCCTAGTCATTTATTGTACACCTGAAGTTTACCATCTACAGCAATGTTTACTATTTATTGACAGAAATCAAGGCATCTTATCTTTGGCTCAATAGACAACTTATTATGATAACCTTGCAAAACTACACATTTCCTTAACCATGCTATTAACAGACTGTACTGTTAAAGATTTCAGCTACAACTGGGTATATCAGAGGCTCATACACAGGTTTACATAGAATTATCAGAACTTTCTCCTCTATTTCAACATCCTAGGGTAAATTACGAGTTAAGGAAGCTTTGAGAAATCGTTAAACTAAAAATTCATCCATTTTAAATAACCTTAATCTGTCAGAGGTAGACATTGTCAAAATTCTTTTTCATCTAAAAATGTCTCTTTCATATTCCCATGGTACTATACATACATACAGAAACTATGGTATCAGTTGTATGAAAACCTGACATTAATATTCATGGGATTTCTCACTTTTATGTTCCAATAATAGTGCCTTGAAGACTGATGGAGTAAAACACATAGGTATCTTGAATAAAACCTTCTCTGGAGGCAGGATTAATTACTATAACAATGTTTGGTGCTATAGTTGTCTGCAGTACCGCTCAAGTGACTTGGTCCCTATGCTGAGGATTTTACAATCAATGGGCATAGACATTTCATTCACAGTAGTAAGCAGAGTGCCTAGAATTATCCCCATTGGAATTGGGGAATAGTTTAGATCCATGATATGATGAAGTGAAATGGGCAGAGGGAAGGAAGGAAGGCTTACACCAGTGGTGGGCAACCAGCGGCACATCAGGGTAATCCGATTGCGGGCAGTGAGATATTTTGCTGACGTTGATCATCCGCAGGCACAGCCCCCGCAACTCCCAGTGGCCGCAGATCACCATTCCCGGCCAATGGGAGCTGCAGGAAGTGGGGCAGGTTGCCAGAGCAGTGAATCCAGACCTATGTTGTTTAAGGCCTTTATTACCATTCCCACAGTGACTCAGGGCTGGTCTACACTAAGGGGGAAAATCGATATAAGATACGCAACTTCAGCTACGTGAATAACGTAGCTGAAGTCGAAGTATCTTATATCGATCACTTACCCGTCCTCACGGCGCGGGATCGATGTCCGGGGCTCTCCATGTCGACTCCGCCACCGCCGTTCGCGGTGGTGGAGTTCCGGAATCGATAGGAGCGCGTTCGGGGATCGATATATCGCGTCTAGATGAGACGCGATATATCGATCCCTGAAAAATCGATCGCTACCCGCCGATACGGCGGGTAGTGAAGACGTAGCTTCATCATTCTCCTCACCCGCCTCACTTGTGCAAGTGTCTTTTCATGGCTCAGCAGTGCATTATAGCACATCCCTGTAATCAAGGGCACAAAGGACTTATGTCCTTTGAACAACCCCAACGCCTTATTCCGCTTGAGAAGAGGGAGACTTAAGGTCATTCAAATCAGATATCCAATCTGAAAGGGCATCATGCTATTCCTTGCAATATTTGACTCCCCATACATTATTCTGAATACTCATTCTGCAGCCTACTGTCCAAACTGATGTCTTTTGTGATTGTTTCACAGAATGCGCAGAGGTCAGTAGAACTTTGACTTAATGTTATAAAAAAACAAGAGGAGACTAGCAAGTTGACTTTCTGGAGGAAACTTAACTTGCAATCTTCCCTTATGGCCAAGAAATCATTATCCATTTGAAACAGCTATATATGAAAGTTAACTTACCATACCAGTGCACTATTGAAGAGACAAGCAGCAACACATTATTGTGTGGCTGACCACTCACAAGTTCACACGACTTGTAGTGATACAGTATTGGATTTTACTCTTGCATTGTGCCATGTACTTTTAGCTTAGAGGGGGTCGATTTACTTTTCCAGGATCAGAAAATGTAGATAAGTAAAAAAGTCATTATGCAGTAGTTTGGAACACCTTATCACATTTCTACAAGTAGACACTTGCTCCTTCAGTACAAATCAAAAACTAAGTAGTGTCTCTACTGCATTGATATGAATTGTTCTTTCTGAGGATTGTTTAACAATTCCAATTTATGTTGGCTGTCAGCCATCAAGCTAAAGTGGTAAACATACTAAACATTTTTGTTCTACCATTACTATTTTGTTCTCTTCCTATTCATGGTGCACATCAAACATGTAATTATGTATAGCTACAGTATGGTAGAGCAAAGAATGACAGCTTGCAGAGTTTTGTTTCAGCGAGAATCTCTGAGTGCCTTTGGAAGAGGAGTGTGGTGCATGTTACAACTCTCAGTAACAATATTTGGTATCAAATAATTTATCTACATTTGATTTTAAAAAGTCAAATTTATGTTTCACTAACTTGAAGATAATTCTTTATTCAGTGGGTGTATTTCTGTTCCCAAGTGCAACATGGAGCTGCATGGATGCAACAGCAGAGATTTGACCCAATATGTTAATAATTTTTGCTTATTTATGTGCATTTATACTCTTCTTTATAACATAAAATATTTATTAAAAAAATCTTATAGCTCTTTTTAACCATAAAGAAATATAAAATGTTTTAGCAAAAACATAGCTGTTTTGTTTCCATATTATCTACTCTCAAGTTTAATTTATAAAGAAATTAATGGTGTTTCAGCCCCTAGCATCTATCCTACTAAACTGAAGAGCAGCAGCCAGTATTCTTGCTTTGGAACCAAAACCAACATGTTTCTTTTTCCATCTACCTTCAGAGTATCTTTTGCTGTAATTATATATGTGTGAGTAATGTCAAAGTTCTAAATAAACTTTTAGATTGAGAAATGAAGTACTCTGGCCCAGATCCAGCAAAGCACTTAAGTGTGTGCTTAAATGCCATTCAAGTTGTGGGGACTAATGCTTGTGCTTAAAGTTAGACACATGCTTTGCTGAATCAAGACCTCAAAAGTTGGGTAGTACAATGAGAGACAAGTTGGGAGAGGGAAAATCTTTTATTGGACCAACTTCTCCCTCAATGGTAAAACTGAAACCTTAACCCTAACTATGCTGTTTAGATGCTATTACTATGATACAGTCCCTTCTTGCATCTGTATAAACTGCCTTTTATTACACTTTGTATTGACTGACAAACTAGAATTTCTTATATATGCTGTATATATGCATGAAAATACATGCAATTTTCAGTTTTAGCTTACCTTTCAAGACTAGATGAGATCTACAAAACAAGTCAAATTTCAAGAAAATTCTCAGGATGGTGTATAGTCATAAACGATTCCCTTCTCTCCAACAAAACCACTTCCACCTTACTCCCTAGTTCATATCCAGGCCTCTTAACTAATCATACACAATGCGTACTACCAAACTATCCTCCTCCCCACTTATCCAGTGCAAGCAGCCACCATTTTTTGCATGGTTTAAATGCTGATTCCAGCAGGTAATAATCCTATGGCAGGGCTACTACTGGTGGAATAATGGCACAAAACTGCCCCAACACTGGATGCGCTTATGGTAGCTCCAGTCCTAGCAGTTAGTTGCTTCCTTTGTAAGGGAACAGAAGAGACTTGTCTAGCACGTGACTAAAACCCTCCTGGAAATTCCATCAAATTCCTTTAGGACTCTTCATCTGGCTTCTGCTCATTACCACTAAACTCTGCTGGTTTCCAATCAGACCAATGCATGGTCCCAAAACCTAGTTGTCCACTGAAATCAGCTGAAAGATTGCAGTTGTAATTTCCAGTAGCATACTTATGCCTGGCTGCACATAATTAATAATTCTGCCCAGCTAAGCAAAAATACGGGTCACTTAGCCAAACCAAGATGCTTTCAGCCTCAAGCACACTGGCATTCTGCCCCAAAGAGCCTCAAAAATGCCAAATGGAATTTAATAATTTTGAATTAAATTCCACAAAAAAATAGCAAAAACTGTCTCTCCCTTCATACTTTATCAAAATACTACTGCTTAGCAAATGGGCTCAGTGTCCTTCACGTGGGTGCAACTGTATTAACCTTTTAGCCTCATCCTCAGTAATGCTATTTAACACGTCCCTCTCCTGAACAGGGCATAGAAAAAAAATCACACTTTTTGCCATTCCCTGGTTTGTGAAACTTTGAGAAACCTAAAACTCTAATAAGACAAAAGAACCCTAAGCTCTTTTTTGTAGCCTCACATCTTAAATATGATACATAAATTATGACTAGACTAAGAATTTAATTTGCACCCTGAGATAACAAGCAGTACCATTTAATTAGATAATCTAAGCACATATGACACGTGGCAGTGTAACATATGAGATTACAAAGGCATTCTTGGGCTGGACATGGTCCAGTAATAGTAGACCAAGGATTACATCTTAAACGGACACCAGATTTTTATTTGTAATAAAAAGACAAACAGAATCTGCAACGGACTTCTGAACAACCTCCACTTTTTATTTCTTTCTGCACTTAAGGCATGTTAAAATAATCCAGACTAAATTGCTAATTACATTTAATCGTCTATTACAGTGGGGGGCAACCTGCGGCCCGCATGCAGACCATCGGGGTAATCTGATTGCAGGCCACAAGGCATTTTGCTGATATTGACCATCCACAGGCACAGCCCCCTGCAGCGACCATTGGCTGTGGTTCACCATTCCCGGCCAATGGGAGCTGCAGGAAGCCGCGGGCTGCAAGGACATGCTGGCCGCCACTTCCTGCAGCTCCCATTCACCGGGAAAAGTGAACCGTGGCCACTGGGAGCTGTGTGGGGCCATGCCTGCTGCGGATGGTCAATGTCAGCAAAATGCATTGTGGCCTGCAATCAGACTACCCTGATTGGTCGCAAGCGGGGGGAAGAGGAATTCCTGTCCTCTTCTGCCTCCAGCCCAGCCAGGACTAGCAGCTAATCCCAGCTCAGGGTAGGAGCCACTGGCTGGGATGTCCCCAGCCCCACGGTGATTTACCTCTCCGCTGGCTGTTCTGGGTGCCTGAAACAATGCACCTGCACTGCTAGGGAATGGTCTGTGACTGCTCTTGCAGCTTCCCTTTGCTTCCCTTTCAGAAAGTCATTTTTCTGCAGGGAAGCAAATAAATCTGCCGGGTACATGAATTCTGTGTGTGCGCAGTGGTGCAGAATTCCCCTAGGATTACTGTGTGAGCCTTATTTTCAATAATAATTATTATGCTCAGGAGCACATAAGGTAAGTTCATAAATAAATGGCCAGTTATGTATGTATTTGCATAAACACTTATCTGAGTTGCAAATGCAATTGTAGTACTGTAGCTATATACAATATTTTTGAATGTACAACTGCATGCCTGACATTTGAAAATCGTACTTTATTGTTCATGATTCCTCTTTTATTCTGCTAGATTATACCCTTTTTAAAAACATCTTTGTTTTACACACTCATATTAACTTTTAAAAACAGTCTCTCTCCTTACCTTTCCTTTTGTCATCTTTCCCCTCTGATGTCTCATTTAAACTAATCTGAATCTTTTGTCTGCAAAACATATACTGTAGGGTAACAATATATCTAATAGAAGACTCGTTATTCAAAGTAAATTCATAATATTAAATTACTTTTGAATGACCTTAAACTCTCTAATCCAGGAAGGATTACTTTAGGAAAGAAATTGGCATAAATTATGATATGGTAAATTCCAAATTAAAAAAAATGAAAACATATTGCTGTCTCGGTAACTAAAATAATTACTTGAGTATTAGACATCAGTGAACTTAATTTTTCTGTATCTGATTGCAATCTGTACAGTTAACAAGCATGTGTTCATAAAAATCTTAAATTAATATGAGAGTTTTCTAAAATTATATATTTGATTACATACAAAAAATAGTTAAGATAAAGTTATTCGCATTGCAAAGTCAAGCACTATAAAGTTAGGAAATGCCAAAACTACTGTGACTCATTTACTCCTAATTCTAATTTACCCATTGTGTGTCTACAATGAATGAAGCAGGAGTCAAAAGGGGAAAATAGCATGTGACGACATTAGTCCCTTCTGGCCTTAGAATCTATTAAATACTGTAATGTAATTAAATATTATCATATGCACAAGGAGACAGAATTAAGGTTGCCAGACATTTACAGCTGCCTGTGCATTTCCTAACTTTCAAATTAATGACTTTGCAACCTAAATCTATATTAAACAAAAACAGTTATTGATGTGACAAAGAGTCCTGTGGCACCTTACAAACTAACAGAAGTATTGGAGCATAAGCTTTCGTGGGTGAATACACATGTGGGTCTGACGAAGTGGGTATTCACCCACGAAAGCTTATGCTCCAATACTTCTGTTAGTCTGTAAGGTGCCACAGGACTCTGTCGCTTTTTACAGATCCACACTAACACGGCTACCCCTCTGATAGTTATTGATGTGTAATTTCCTAGGTGTTTTAATTTTTAAAGGAAAAAATGGTTAAAAAAAGGTTAAAACAATGTAACTACACCCCTATCATGAATCATCAGCGCGGTTTGAACCCCGTACCTTCAATATCACAACACAGCTTGAGCTACAAGACTAACTACGTTAGTGGACAGCAGGACGAAACAGTTATTCTGGAGGTGTGGATGGGCTGCTGGGTCCTAAGGGTGGCTAAGGAAAGCTCAGTCCTACCCAGTTCTCTTTCCTCCCCCTCCTCCTGCCCCAGATCATGCTTTCAGATAGGCTGCTGAGGGTCCATGGGTATGGTCAAGGCCAGCTGTCCCAACAGTTCCCAGACATTCCCAATGCAGTGTGTGCTGCTGTGGTGGCCTGGCTCTTTAGAATGTTTGTCTTCATTTATGCTGGAGTACTGCTAAATTGCAACTGAGAGATAGGGTTACCAACTGTCTAATCACACAAACCCAAACACCTTTGCCCCGCCCCGTTCCCCACCTCTGCCCCAAGGCCCCATCCTGCGCACTCCATCTCCTCTCCCTCCGTCGCTTGCTCTTCCCCATTCTCACCGGGCTGGAGCAGGAGGTTGAGGTGAGGGAGGGGGTGCAGGCTTTGGGCTGGGTCAGAGGAGTTTGGAAGGGGGCTCTGGGCTGAGCCTGGGGCAGGGGATTGGGGTGCAGGAGGGGGTTCAGAGTGCAAGCTCTGGGAGGGAGTATGGGTGCTGGAGGGGGCTCACAGCTGGGGCAGGGGATTGGGATGTGGGAGGGGGTGAGGGGTGTGGGCTCTGGGAGGGAGTTTGGATGTAGGAGGGGACTCAAGTCTGGGGCAGGGGGTTGGGGTGCAGGCTCTGGACAGGAGGTGCTTACCTCGGGCAGCTCCCAGGCAGTGGCACAGCATGGCCGAGGCAGGCTCCCTGCCTGCCCTGGCCCCGCATTGTTCCCAGAAGCGGGTCGGCACATCCCTGTGGCCCCTGGGGGAGGCAGGGGACTCCACGCGCTGCCTGCACCTGCAAGCATTGCCTCTGCAGCTCCCATTGGCCGCAGTTCCTGGCTAATGGGAGCTGTGGAGTCGGCACGAGGGCAGCGTGCAGAGACCCTCTGCCTCCCACCCCCGGGACTGCAGGGATGTGCCAGCCACTTCCGGGAGTGGCACAGGGCCATGGCAGGCAGGGAGCCTGCATTAGCCCCACTCTGCCGCCAGACTTTTAGTGCCTAAAATCTCCTGATTTGGCTTCAGTAGCCTCCGGGAGATAGGGCCTGATTCCTGGAGACTCTCAGCAAAACCAGGAGGGTTGGCAACCCTACAGAGATGGAGGAAATTGTGATTAATAGTGTTCTTCTTTTGACATGAGTGATTAGTCAAAGTTCAGAGACCTGGGGATGTTCCAGCTGGAAGCAGAAATTGATGGAGTCTGGTATTTTCTTTGATGCAATGTTGTTTATTTACAAAGAATGTACAAAGTCCAGTGTCGGAACACAGAAAGAATCCACACTGTGACTGAATGCATCCCTGTATTCACCCCCTACACACCACTGTTCACATTCCTTTTGTCTTACATGGGGGTTATGCTTACAGTTATGTTAACTAAAGGGCGAGTCCACACCTATCTATCTTGATCACATAACAAGGTTTCACCCAGCTCATAACTATCATTTATAACTAGCAAAACGTGACCAGAATGTCATGGGACAAGGCATATCTCTAGCCCCAGAGCTTGGTTCCTGATGCATTTTAAAAGCCTACTGAAAACAACAGAGGTATTAGCATTTCTTTTTAAAATGCCGCAAAAATCTTAATGGAAAGCATTAGGCAACTTTAAATATGCTACCAGCTCCCCTTATAATGACTTTAAAAATTAGTAGCTGTTCAGTCACATATGCAACATTATTTGCTAAATTAGTAGCAAATGAAATTCAAAACATTAAGTTCACTTTTGATATTTAACTGCACATCTCTTAAATCCTTTAATGACTACCTCTACTTCACCCTCTATGCCTGCCTTAATCAAGTAAGCTTTTGGTTTCAATCTAATTTTCTTCATATTAGTATGCCTCCACCTACCAAACCCCCATCCTTCAACCATTGCCTATTGTATCAGTCCTTAACTCAGGCCTCCCATTTACCACCACTGAGGCAAATTTGTCCTTGGTTTAAATCTATTAAATTCAAGTCTTACACCTGTGATGAATTCTACCTCCAGCTTACATCACTGACGAATTTGGCCCACTTGACTGATTGTTATCTTCCACATTTATGTTTTTAAGTCTCCTTGTCATTGTCTCTACAACATTGTGTGTATATGATACTGCCTTAACTCCACGAGCTCAGCCCAAGATACAGGTGATACATATAGGTGTAAGGGGAAGTTGTTGTTTTGTTTTTTAATGACTAGAGTGTTGACTTTATTCCAATAGAAGGCACCGCATCCAATTTTCAAGGTGGCGTGCACCCTTAGGGTTCTTCTGTAGTCTTCACTCCATATCTTACTGAACTGTAGTTACTCAGTTAGAAAGCTATTTGCAGTCCTCCTAAAATTACCTTAAAGGCAGCACTCACTAGAGCTACTGCCCACCTCAGTCCTCTGTTACACAGGTGCAATTCTCAAAAGGAACTGTACCTGTGTAACTGAGAGCAGAATTGGGCCAAGAGTCATTATGAAGCTTGGGAGAGTCGTGTGCTTAAAGCTAAGTTACTCTCATCTTGATGCAATCAGTAAAAAGGAACCTTAGTGTGATGGGTTGGACCCCCCTTCTTGGATGCCACCTGATGTACTGGGATTTCACTGAGCCTCCCCTGCTCAATCAATCTGGGTTTCCTGTCCCTGCTTTGCTGAATGAAGCTCTCCGGCCTTTTGCAGTGCGCACACACACAGAGATAGGGCCGCACCCTGCTGTAGACACAGACTGAAGTCAGTTCTGTGTGAGAGGACTCCCTCAGCACTCACGTGTACAACCCTTTTTGGGAGATAAACCCAAAATAATATTGTCTTGCGCTGTATAGAAAAGTCTGCACAGCGCAAGCTCATAAGAATCTGCCCTCTTCCTCAGTGTGAAGAGAGATGTGTACAGTTCTTGCCCCCACCCAGTTAGAAATTGCATAAACTGGGTTTTATTATAAACAAGAAATAAGTTTATTAACTACCAAAGGTGAATTTTAAGTGAATATACAAGATTACAGAGAGAACAAAGCAGATTAATAAACAAATTAAACCAAACATGCAAAATAAGCTAGTTTCACTAAAGAAACTGGTTACAAATAGTATTTCTCACCCTAGATATAGTTGCAGTCAGATTAGAGAAAGTCACTGGTTTCCCTCTTGATACTTTAGGTATTATTACTCACAAGCTAGATGCCCTTCCAGCTTGGGTTCAACCCTTCTCCCCTCATTTCAGGTCTTGCTTCCAGGTCTTTCTTCAGTGTCTCTTAGGGTGGGGGGAGGCAGGGGAGAACCATGATGATGTCACTCCCCTGCCTTATATAGCTCTAGAGTAAGGCAGGAACCCTTTGTCTTCTAGTGGAAAACCACTGGCATTCCAAAAGGGGAGGAGGGATATCCAGTACCAGGTGATGCGGACCCATGTCTCTGCAGGGCGGTTGCAGCCATTGTTCATAGGTTGTCTCCAGAGTCCACAGGAAGACTAAGCTCTTTCACAGCCCATTGTCTCTGCTAATGGCCCATTAGCTCTGCCTGGCTAATGGCCCATTAGCCCTGCTGGTTGGGGGTGACACCCAAAGTAACACATTTGAAATACAGATACATAGTTAATATTCCTAACTTCAGGTACAGAAATGATACAAGCTTACAAATTAGATAATCACATTCAGTAAATAATAACCTTTCCAATGATACCTCACATGAGCCATCTTGCATAAAGTATAGCTCAGTTATGTCATATTCACACCATAAGCATATTTTCATAAAGAATATGGAGTGAAATGTCACATTTAGGACACAATCTACCTCTGGATGTGCATGTGCAATTCCCAGATGGACAAACCCTCACATATGCAACGAAAGGCAGAATTTAGCCCTTAATCTCTGACTATTGCTGTTCTTGAGGAGTCCAGTCTTCCTGTCCCTTCACAGTTCTCACTTTTCCTTTGACATGTACACATACTTTAACTCCCATTAATGTTAATGGTGATTTCATTCAAATCAAGAGAAGAATTGATTATGCTATAGAACTAACCAAAATAAAGATAGACCACACTACAGTAGCACCTCAGCAGTTCTCATTTAATATATAAAACTCAATAATTCTCACAAATCTGGCAGTCTCACCGCACTTCTCAGCACAAATGTAATAGCACAGCTGTAGAGAAGTCTCGTGTTACTAAGACTTCATTACATTTATGGAATATCCTAATATACCAGAAGAATCATAAATAATTAAAACTAAACCATGTTTGTCAAAATAAAGAGCATGAAGTACATTTTGTGATGCAATTTCCTTGATTATTTTACAGTGTCAGTTCACTTGCTAACTCTCAATAAGCCCTACTTATTAGTGTGAATTATCAAGGTTCTGCTGTGTTACCAAGATGTGGGGTAATTTGTGTCAGATATTCAGATTTTCTTTTAAATGCCCACCAGCAATTTCATTCTGGATATAGGACAGTTTCAATCCCTCAATCTCATCTCAGATTTCGATACCATGCTTATGAAAAATTGAACTTTGCTGTCAATTTAAGGCCAAACAAAGACTCTCCATATAGATGTACTGACAATATTTTAAGATTAGAATAAATTGTTTTGGAGGTAAAATCATAGCACATAATGCACATATCATATAACTCTGGCTTTGATAACAGCACAGGCACTATGCAACTGGGTCTCATGAATAACCCTGTAGCTTACTGGATGATCGTACAGTCATGCATCAAAGTCACACAATATAATAAATACTTAGGTTATAACTTAAGCACCACAATAGACCTTCTGTGCCAACTGACAGTGTGACCTTCATAACAAGGTTAGGAAATCATCAGCCAGGCACACAAGCCAATTTTTAAAGCAGATCACTATAGGCAGAATTCTGTCAATCTAGATAACAGGGCTAGAGCTCTCATGCACGGTTTAAAAAGCAGTTGGAAGTACGTTCCCTCATTTTTTAAAGACAACTTCATTTCTACAAGTTTTTATTTAAAGAAAAAGCATTCTCTTTGTATTGAAAAATAATACATCATGTGTTGAAGGAAATTAGGGGCATTCAAGGGGGAAAAAATAACTTGATAGATTCCACCACTTGTACAAAATGACATAGGTTCCTTACATTAAATGTTGCCATATTAACAAGACTAATTTAATGCTCAGACTGAAAACAGGTACATGTATTTTACTCAACTTTATTTTACTGAACTATAATCTTTGAGCTGTATTTTTTTTAAAGCTACAGGTTTTATTTTAAATCTTTTACATTGGCAAATGTCACTTATTGTTCCAGAATAGCCATCAGGTCACAGGGACTCAAATCTGCAAGCTACTGAGCACCATGTGGTCCCTGGGAACTGAGGGCAATGAACACCTTGCAGGTTCAGCTGCTTGTAGGATCTAGCCTGAGCAGTACTGTCTGATGTTGCTCTGGATCCTATTCTTGCCCTTCCCAACCCAGATACAAGTAATTCTCACTGAAGCCACGCAGGAATCAGACTGGCTAAATGAAGAGTGAAAATACCTGCAGTTCAATGTAGTAACAGGAGTGAACCTATTAAGCTCTTATACTGTGCATAACTAGAGACAGGTCTGAACCAAAATTCCAGATCCAAACTCATCTCTAACAGCCTTATAGTTTAAATATGGATTTGATTCTATTCCCCGCTGAACTACAGACTAACGAAATTTCAAACTAGTATAAAATCCTGTCATTCAACCTTAGCAAATTTAAAAAAAAGATATAAACTTTCACTGGCATCACATTCCAGGAAAGAGGAAGGGCTTGCTAATGAAATTAATTAAGACAGAATATTATTGGTATTTATAGGTAGGGTTCTCAGAAAATTACAGTTTAACTGCAATTTTAATATCCCAGAAATAGAAGGCTACAGAACCCCACATCTGGGAACATGAGACTTCTAGCACGGTCCCCTCAAGGCCTCTGCAGTTTATTTTTATGCAAATATTGAAAGAGAACAGCTACCAATGTACGTAGGAAAATGTAGGCAAAGCCTGAGCCAAAATTGGGAAATTTGGAAAGAATGTATCCATTGGGAATGGAATGGGAATTTTAGTTGGCTGGAAATAAAATAAGCATAATAATATAAAGCAATCCTGAGATGTTAATTTTAAGTTTACACTTTGGTCATAAACATTATATTTTTTCCAGATATTTCAGTGGCTGAATATAAGCAATGTCTTTTCAAATGTACAGATTTATGAGAGAGCCAACTAATTGTCCTAATATCTATGAAGTTAGCATTATTAGTCAGTAAAAGCAGCAAAGAATCCTGTGGCACCTTATAGACTAACAGACGTTTTGCAGCATGAGCTTTCGTGGGTGAATACCCACTTCGTCGGATGCAAGTATTCACCCACGAAAGCTCATGCTGCCAAACGTCTGTTAGTCTATAAGGTGCCACAGGATTCTTTGCTGCTTTTACAGATCCAGACTAACACGGCTAACCCTCTGATTATTAGTCAGGCTAGTTAAGGGAAAGTTTTTACACTTTGTGAAGCAACTTTTAATTCTGCCTCATGGTCAATTTAACTTTCTATTTCACTCCTTTGAAATACAGCCTTTTCTCAGGTGTGAGGTGTTCACAATAGCAGCCAAACAACAGCAAAAAGTAAAGCCACAGATTAGGATAGGAAAATATATTTTGCTGTTAGGCTGGTAGAATACACTAGCTTCTGACTGAATTCAGTAACTTGGACAAGCTTAACGCTTTATACTAATTAAACAAGTTACAATAAGGAATAATAAAACTATATATTTATCATTTCTATAGAAGCCTACATCTGAGAATCTTAAGCAGTCTACAAACATTAATACACATATCTTTTTATGAGATAGTTACAGAAAGAATTCACCATCATGACTCCCCCCCCTTTTTTTTTTAAATTTATGAGGAAAACCAGAGCCACAGAGAGATTAAATGAATTGTGCAAGGTCATACAGCAAGTCAGTAGCAGGGCCAGGAATAGAATCTGACCTCTTGGCACTTCATCCTGTACTTCAGTCACCAGACATCGCCTAAACTATTCATAAGCAGAAGTAGTTTTATATCAAAGCTGTGACAGCTCGCAATATAAAATTTTACATGCTGAAAGCACGGGCAATCTGCTTCCTCTCAAGTGGATTCCAAAGCTAGTTCACAGCTTGCCAGCCAAGAATGTTGCAGAAAGGTACGGGAGTGTAAGGCCAAGCAAAGGTGTTCTCTTGACAGGGGCAGCTCCAGGCCCCAGCACGCCAAGTGTGTGCTTGGGGCGGCATGCCGCGGGGGGCACTATGCCAGCCGCCGGGAGGGCGGCTGGCGGTGCCGGTGGACCTCCCGCAGGCATGCCTGCGTAGGGTCCGCTGGTCCCACAGCTCCGGTGGACCTCCCGCAGGTGTGCCTGCGGAAGGTCCACCAAAGCTGCAGGTCCAGCGGACCATGGGACCAGCGGACCATCCACAGGCATGCCTGCGGGAGGTCCACCGGAGCCGCCTGCCGCCCTCCCGGCAGCCGGCATAGCGCCCCCTGCAGCATGCCGCCGTGCTTGGGGCGGTGAAATGTCTAGAGCCGCCCCGTCTCTTGGACCCTGTCCTGATGGCCAAAAGGGTGTGTTTCAATTGTGTCAGCTCAATTAAGTTAGCTTAACACAATTGAAAAGTTTCACTAAGATACACGCTATGAAGCCATGTTAGCTGGCCACGTTTTAGCCTACAGGGGAGCCTAGGCTAAAACATGACCAACCCAAACCGCTTCATAAGTCTTAATGGGGCTTTTCAATTGTGTTTACTAATTCCATAGAGCTGACACAACTGAAACACACCCGTTTTGCCCATAAAGCCTTGAAGACAGGGTAGCTGATACAGTCTCGTCACCACTATTCAGCGTTCACAGTCATCACTAGCTCAAAGAATGTGCATAAGTGTTCCCAAATCAGAGTTTCTACATCAGATCAATTTAGAGTGATTGCACTAATAATTTTGCTTTTACCACCTCTTCATTAAAAAACAGACGCAAATCAAATTTTAGATAGTGCTGAAAGTTTTTTTGCTAACTTTGATGACTTGGAAGTGCCTGTGGTTTTATCTTTTAATTGGATAACCATTAGACATTAAAATAGACCTGTTATTCAGAGCACTCAATTTAAGACATTCTGAATATATAGCACTAAGTGGACATTACCAGGGAGTGGGATTAAGAGCTGTTCCTCCCTGTCCCCTGTCTATTAAGTGATGGAAGTAAGGAGGACTTCTGTCAGCATTACTGCACACTAGCACTATTAATTTTATATGTCCACCCCAGCTAGGTCAATAAATCATTGTCTACACTGGGATTTAGCTACTGCAGTAGTTGTATCAGTTCAAATCTGAAGTGTAGAGATGGTTTACTCTCAGGCCTGGTCTACACTGGGGGGGGGGGGGGTCGAACTAAGGTACGCAACTTCAGCTACGCGAAGAGCGTAGCTGAAGTCGAACTACCTTAGTTCGAACTACTTACCCGTCCTCATGGCGTGGGATCGACGTCTGCGGCTCCCCCGTCAACTCCGCCACCGCCGTTCGCGGTGGTGGAGTTCCAGAGTCGATGGGAGCGCGTTCGGAGTTCGATATATCGCGTCTAGATGAGACGCGATATATCGAACTCTGAGAAGTCGATTGCTACCCGCCAATCCCGGCGGGTAGTATGGACGTACGCTCAGACAGCATAACTTGCTCAAGCGCAGCTTATACCTGTTTGAAACTAGGCATTGTGACATGGCCCAATGGGTCACAGTACCACTCATTCAAATTTGGCCTGGCTGTCCCTTTGTCATCATGACAGTGTGGTCATCATTACGAAGGGGCGATCAGGCCAAACCTGAGTGGCGCT
The DNA here is from genome assembly GCF_016161935.1 of Mauremys reevesii. Classification (NCBI taxonomy): domain Eukaryota; kingdom Metazoa; phylum Chordata; order Testudines; family Geoemydidae; genus Mauremys; species Mauremys reevesii. The sequence continues at coordinate 15,945,618 of NC_052640.1, read as the reverse complement.
GTGACCACATTCGCCTGGTCACAACGCCCAGAACAAGGAGCTGGGCCCAGCTGCGCAGGACAATAGCTGCTGCTGCGAGGTGTGTTCAGAGTGGGCTCACTTTGCAAAATTCAGATCTATGGAAGTACATAGGGAAATACTTTATCACAGTGACTTCTCTTGAAAATGTAGGCCAGCACCGAATGAATATAGCTTTCTCAGAGTTCTGGGGAGGGAGACAGAACTGACTGAAAGTTTTTGGCAGTCAAGTCATGTAAACATAACTTGATCTCACCAAAAAAGTCAGTTTGCATATGCAGTCTGGTCGATAAGGAACGGCTACACAAAACCGTTGCCGAAGTTCTAGGGCAAGAATGATTGTTTACCGCCTGAAATTTGAGGATTATTTTCCCTGAGAAACTGTCAATTAGCATAACTTTGAAACCAGCTCAACTCTTTCTGACTACCAGGCTGTAACTATGACAACAAGATCCAGGAACCTACAATAAATATGATAAAGTGTCAATAACCCAGCCTTTTACATGTAAATAGATAAAGAATAAGAAAGACAGAGAAGACCCCTACCCGGGCTTTAGCTTCAGTTTTTAAATTTCTTCCATGCTGAGAATGCCATCACGTCCCCATTTCCCACTAGAATAACTTAAAAAAAGAGAAGAGGCGAGAGAAAAAACCCTTTCGGAAAAATCCTTTAGAACTGGGGAGATTTAGGTTAGATATTAGGAAAAACTTTCTAACTATAAGCACAATTAAGCTCTGGAGTAGGTTGCCAATGGAGGCTGAGGAATCCCTGTCAATGGAGGTTTTTAAGAACAGGTTAGGCAAACACCTGTCTGGGATGGTCTAGGTATGGTTGCTCCTGCCTCAGAGCAGAGGGCTGAACTAGATGACCTCTCAAGGTCCCTTCCAGCCCTACATTTCTGCGATTTTATAAACAGGGAATTTTTAAACAAAACTATGAAATTCTGTAACAGGGATAAAATCTCTATTAAAATCTACAGGTTGGTTTAAAAATTCTACAGACAAGATCTAATTCTTTATTAAACCGTATAGATTTTCTTAAGTAATTTCAGAAGAATCTTAGAAATGAAGCTGAGAGGAAATAAATCTTAATCAAGGTTTTGGCTACCTTTTCCAGTTGTATTTGCATTTTCATATACACGGACACTTATAGGTCAGAGCTGTGCATGGAAGATCACATGGTTATGGAACATTAACCAGAGACACTGTAAGACTTGCCTCAGCACTTAGAGTGGCGATTGGCAAAGATGCCAAAAAATTGCTTCTCTGTGCCCCATTCAGCAATCTGGAAGCAATCCCTGGAGAAATCTGGTGCCTCCCCTTTCCACATGATAATATATAGGAAGTGGCCCACAATATTGATATCAGATGGTAGCAGCATGCAGATCAAGTTCATTATCACTGAAAGCTGGAGAGGAACAGGCTCTTTACAGCTGACTGACAGCAATTCTGCAACTAATAGGCTATAAGGAGCCTTAAAATCAGGTAAGACTTGGTATAGCGGCCTTCCGCTATCTAAGAAAATAATCTAAAATTCACCAGAACACTTCCACTGAGCTATCCATCAGCTGGGGCTGGACAAACCTCAGACCTCATGTTTACAGGAGAAATGACACTATATAGAAAATATTACTAGAGAATTAAACACCGGGAACAGAGGAGAAGAGAAAAAGACTGAAGCCATGGGAGTGAACTGAAGCCATGGGAGTGAAAAGGGAACAAGAAAAAAAAGGGAAGAAACGGAGAGGGAGAGAAAGAGACGAGGAAACTGGAGGTGAGAAAAGAGAGGAGAGGACTGGGAGAAAGAATCAAAAATAGAAAATAAAAACAAAACAAAAAACCAAAATCAGAACGATACATGGAGACAAGGGGGGGAGGGCAGCAGACTGAAGACAGAGTGAGAGAGAATGGAAAAAACATAGGTGAGATATAGCAATGACACCAGGGAAATGAAGGCCTCTGAACATGCCCACCCAAACAGGAGAGCGCCAAGCTAACAGCTACAAAGTTGCAGCTTACTCAGTGAATCATAATTCAAATACCATTTCTGCCTTCCATTATAAAAGCTCTCCAGCTGTTTCTAGCTATGAATGGCAGACGCCATCCTAATCTAAATACCTTGAAGCCACAGTACTTAAGGGCAGCAAAAGCTATCAGGGGCACACACTAGCCTAGGATAATTCAATAAGAGTAATAAAGATAATTCAATGCACCAGATTGATGGGTCATCATGAGGAGACATGAAGACAACCACTTTTCAATCTCTTGCTAACTATTGTATCTATTGAACTGTTCACAGAAACTTGCTAACAGAATCCTTGCAGCCACTAATGCTGCAGAGGACTTAGAGTTGTGTATTATTACCGAATAGCTGTTGTACTATTCCCTACTTAGCTTAAATATTCCTTTACGGTATGGACTGCTTGATGCAACTGGAAACCATACAGAGACTGCCTTAAGATCAGCCATCCATTCATAATGAATATTTTCAGAAAGCAATAAAGGATAGGAGCCAAAAATTTAAAAACCCGCAGCATTACATCAAAGTCAACCCCAGATTTGACTTGGTAAGAGCCTTGTTTGTTAGAATATATACAGTAAAACATTTTAAAATTTCTTGCTATTAAATAAGCTATTTTCTAATAGGGAAACAGACAATCAATAAACTAAAAGCACATTTGTCTTGATGTTCTACTAATACACATATGCCCAGCAGCCACTGCATCTTGGACCACGATCTCATCAGATCGCACAATCTAAACAGTTGTATGCAGTTTTGTAGACATGTTAGTCCCAGGGTATTAGAGAGACAAAGTGAGTGAGGTAATACCTTTTAATTAGACCAACTTCTGTTGGTGAAACAGACAAGCTTTCAAGCTTACACAGAGCTCTTCTTCAGGTGTCAGCCTCCCTCAGTGCTTAGAAGGAAAAGCCTGTAGGAAATGGTATATAGGGTATTCAGTAGATGTCACTCTTCCCTTTCAGTCAATACATCCAAGCGTGGGACAGTACACTTTCAGCACTCATGGTCAGAGATCCCACTACACTCCTTGGAAGAATAAGTGTCCTGCCTAACTTCTCTGTTGTTTTACTATTTCGTGTCCTAAATTGTCCTGGAGTAACATGTTATGCTTTAAACAGCATTCCACCCCAGAGGTGGCTGCATTCTACCAGTGGATGAAGTGTGTAAACAGCTAGTATAATAAGAACACTACATATTGGGATATTGCTTTTTCAGGTCCCACTGTAGTTTCCTGGAAGAGCTGAAAGGAAGAAAAATAGCTCAGACTGTAACTGCTAATCTGACAAAAGACTCAGCTTTTAAAGAGGGGAGCGGGGGAAGCTTGCTAAATCATCAATGCCAGAATATCCGTCAAGAACCTGCTTCTGTCCAAGAAAGGCTCATCTAGATGATACAAGGCTGAGAGCTGCTAGCGCAGCTGACAAATACCAACTCTATCTGGAAACAGGGGGAATTTGAAAGTTTCTATTTTTACATTTTTGAAAGTTTCCTGCTGTGTACTTCCTCTGGAGCTTCCCCAACAATTTTTTAAACTCATCTAGGTCTTTTAAAAATATCGATATTGCTATACCCGTTCCATACAAGGTTTATTTAATACATTGGAGTAATATCTGGAGAACCCAATGCAGGATTGGGGACTCCTCGTTCTAGACACTGTAAAAACACGTATAAAGACACAGTCCCTACCCCAGAGAGCTTCTAATCTAGGATCTTAAGGCACTTTTACAGACATTAAAAATTTAATCTCCTAACACTTGTGAGGTAGGTATTATCCCCATTTTATTAATGGGGGAAATGAGGCAAAGAGATAAGAGAATCACCCAAGATCACATAAGTAGTCTGTTGCAGAGTAAGAAATACAGGCTATGTCACAACTACCAATTATGTGTTTTAACTGGTAGATGTTCTTCCATATATAATACAAAGGGGCTTTGAAGAATTTGACTGATATTTAGCACATTCTGATATGACAAGCTATGTCCCCAAACAATGCTTCAGTGATAAGCAATGAGAAAACTATAAACTGTTCTACACTCATATTAATTTTCTGTTAATGGGAGACATTTACCAAGATGATTATTCATGTCTCCGAAGCAATAGAAAAAGACAAGGAACACTGCATTTTTTTGTTTTTAAAGTGCCACTGCTCTACATTTTAAACAAAAGACGAACAAGACATTATGTGGCTTATGAACAGTTGCCACTATTACTAATGCTCTTCTTTGAGCACTCGGTATATACAGGACCCTGTATTAATTATCCTCTGTCTTCCTAGCAGTATGTTCTATGCACAACATCTACCTCATTATGATCAAAACAAAACCGTCAGACTGAACAGAAGCAAATACACATTTTAATCTACATGGTAACACTTTTCAGATTTGTGGAGTGTGCTCATTTCTGTTTGAGCATCCAGGGACACTGGCATGTGAAGCTAAGTTAGAGCATTAGCTAGTGGTAAAAAAGTACCCATGAGAAGAGTGGGAAAACAAAGCATCCCTCAAGATGCATTTTTAATCACCTATTTTGCTTTCTTTATAATCCCGCCTGTTCCCTTCTCTACCCTTCCCTACATACAATCACACTGGAAGATAAGCTCATTACAGTGCAGCATGGGAAAACTATCACCAGTCAGAAATGAATCAACTGATGCAAAGCTTTGTATCAATGCCTGCCATTTGCATCACAAGGAGAGTGTGATGGTATCCCTTCTAGCTTGTGGTCTGTACTGAACATAAATACTGAACCAACATCTTGCTATACATAAATGAACAGATCCAAGATGAGGTCTTCTTATGGCTACCACAAAAAATGTTGCTTTTTTTCTTTCAGGTCATCTTGTCAGGATTCCCTGTTATATTACACTTTACTAATACCAAAGAATGAGGTTATTTACTCTGGTAAATAATGTCTTACCTTATCAGGTTTCTAACTTGATGCTAGTTCCATGTGACATGTTATTGAGAACTCTGTAATGATAGGTCAAAACATAATCAGTATCTACCGAGCCAGATTGGGAAACTGTTAACAACAAAATTCAAATATATTTCATCACATTTTAAACTCAGGCATACTGTAGTTCATTAGCATGAAGCCCCTCTTCGTGGTATTGCTTAGTCACTATTGCTCCAGTAACTCAAAAGGAAAAAATGTACGATACATTTTGTCTGGTTCTAGCTTCAGCAGCTTAAAAAAACCAAGAACCCACGAAGCAAAGATGACCAATTTAAACACTGCAGAAAAATTCTATCAGTACTCAAAACAGTGCCCAAAAATCCTATCACTACTCTAAACAAAGAGTTTTTGTTACAACAATGCTGGTTTCATGCCATTTTAGGAAAAAAAAGACTTGCTTCCAGATGCAGTGTAGACATGCCCTTGGTTGATACTGCATTTTAGTAGCCCACTTTATGTTAAAACACTGATTCTCCTTCTTGTATGGTAGGTGTTGGCAATTTTATTCTGCTTGATTTGTACATCTGGAATGATTTCCCTCTGGTTTTAGTTTGCATGGATTGTATATTTTATATATATATATATATATGAGCAACACTGCTCTGCTTGCTTTTATATTTAATGTTGTCCCATTTTGTCAGAGAACACCGACCTGATTTTGATCCCATTGAAATAAATAGCAGAACTTTCATGGATTACAAAGCAAGCAGGACTGGGCCTCATTTCTGCAACATGGGATTTGTGTTGCCATGGTAAAAGGCTCAAGCTGTAATAAAATTGAACTGTTAAGCTTTGTACAGTACATCAATAACTAAGGCAAAATTTTCACACTCTACCATCCTACATGGGGGAAGGGAAAGGGAAAAAACTACATAAACATTTTAACATGTTTATATATTAAGCATTTGTATACAATTCATGGCTCCTTTTAAAAATATGGAGCCAGTCCTGCTCCCTTTACTCATACGAGTAGGCTAGTAGCCCTATTGATTTCAATGGGACTATTTATACCAATATAGAAAGCAAAATTTGGACCTCTGTTTCTTAACAAATTAAGCAAAGTGATCAAGCATTATGGCATGTACATTATGTACACCAAAGTTTGCTCTTTTTAAATACTATGAGTGACGTTAAGGATAAATTTAGGAATTGCTCTCTATATAAAAATTGTACAGGAAAGTATCTGAAAAATGATGTCTATGATGTACATTTATATCATCTCATTGAAGGGGTCCAAAGCATTTTACAGATGAATGTTTGGATTCACCTTTGCATACATTGGGGCATCATTTCAGAAAAAAATTTCAGGGGAGGGAGCAAAATTGTGTCAGCATACAGAACATTATAGGTGATTATATTACATCTTGCAAAGTTGGGAAGGGGACAAAAGTGAAAGACAGAATGGAGCATACAGACTTAGGAAAAGTTGGGAGGGGCAAACCAAAGTCTGATGCAGGGAGACAACTCTCCCCATTGCATATGATGCTCCTGGCATACATTCATAAATCCTCATCCACATGATTATTTTAAATGTATCACAGCAGAAATGTTAGTGCATTTTTTAAAAGTCCTTTAGCGTCTCAAGGGACATCTGTCAAAAGACCCTGTGTGTCAATACTTATTTGTGCAAGTAGCCCTTATCTAAATAGTTCCCCTGAAGTCATTGGGTTTACTTGCATAAGTCAAGGTCGTAGGATCAGGCCCAAAACTGGTACAGTAGCCCCTGATTTAACCAAAACTAGCCCACAATTCACACATCTTAAGCACAACTATTAGGAAAGTTTAATTCCTTGTTCCTCCTTCTCCCTTCACAAACTGACTTTTTTTTTTCTTTTCTGTTAACAAAATGTAAGCCCAGTAGCCTCACCCCTGTGCATTACCCTAATTTGTCAGTATGTAAAAGTGAAGAAGGAAGATGCATTTTAGTAAGGAAGAGGACCTTAATTTCTTCTTTCTAAAAGTTTATACAAAGGCCCAGAAAAATATTTTAAAGTAATTGCTTTAGTGTCCTTTGAGCCCAAGTCCAGAAAGCGGTTGGTTTTTTTGGGTTTTTTTTTTTGGTTTTTTTGTTTTGTTTTGTTTTTTTTTACAAGGATGACCATTATGCTAAGGTCAAAGCATATTTTTCCACCATCTGGAATTAGCAAACAGAAATTCCATCCAGGAGAAAAAGGATCATATTTGAAATTCCTTTCATTCCACTGGAGCAATCTCCCAGCTTTTAGAAATTGTTCAAGCTCTGGAAGATGGTTCAAACTAAGATTCCCAAAGGGATTAAGAGAAATGGGAGGGGAGCCAGCAGGCTGAAGACACAAGCTTTATATACCAAATATTCTCTTCTATAATTCACGAGGCATGAAATTGCCTCATATATTATTTGGCTTTGGACCAAAACAAGTCTAGTTTGCCAGTTCAAGAGCAAAACAAATCTATGTGTACAAAAGTGACGTGTAATGCGCTCATTTCAAGGATTTTAGGATTAAAATACTTAAAAAAAATAAAAAAAAACCTTATATAACATCCTAGTGAGTCTTACATTTTCACATAGCACCTTCCTAATTCATCCACTTCCCAGGCTCCTGAACAAGGCATTGTGCAGTGTACTTCCTATTTTATGCACTCAATCCTGTATGCCAGGGGTCCCCAATGCGGTGCCCGTGGGCGCCATGGTGCCCACCAGGGTGACTAACTGCACCCACATACTGGCTGGCAGACGAGCATCCGTCGAAATACCGCCGACAAGCTGCGTCATCCAGAGGCGTCACTGCCAAAATGCCGCCGATTTTCGGCGGTATTTCGGCAGCAACGCCTCTGAATGACACTACTTGTTGGCGGCATTTCAGCGGCAACACCTATTGACATTGCCACTTGTTGGTGGAATTTCAGCGGATGCTCGTCCACCGCCACGGTCCTCCATGGCTCGTTGTCTGGCGCCCGCCAGATGAAAAAGGTTGGGGACCACTGCTGTATGCCCTCTGCGTAGAATTCCCATTAAGAAAGACATGCAGAAGGAGGCCCTATATGAGCATAATGAATCTCCATGCCAGTGCATTGTTTTGCCTGCCTGTACTGTGGCATAGGCATTTCATTTCAGCTATTTTATAGATGGATCCTGCAGTCCTTATGGAGCTAGGCTCCTGAGTAAGGGCTCAAGGATCAGATCCTAACTGAGTATGTGCTCAACTTTTTAATAATTCTGTATTTGGGAAATAAGATGCAAAGCTGTGGAGAAAGCTCCAGGTACATCTACACTACAGCTGGGAGTGAGATTCCTAGCCTCTGTAGACAGACCTGCACAGCAGTATGGATGCTCTAGACCTCAAGCCCACCTTATCCCCTAGGCTTGACAGCCTACTGAAGTGAAATGTTAAACCAATGCAACTCTGTTTAAACTCTGCGCAAATGTGGTTTATATTGCTTTAGCATGCTCCTGTTAATTAAATTATTATTTAAACAAATTAAACCTATGTGAGCCAGGTTTAAACTGGGGTAGTATCTACTCACAAAGTTGCACTTGGTTAACAAACATAATGCAATATTACACTTTTAATTAAACCAGTGCAACTTGTGTTTTGACCAAGCCTAAGAGGGTGCCATTTTTGCTTAGTCACTTTTCTGAATAGAGCTGCCATTAAGTACAAAATAATTCCATTAAAACAAGCTTCCTAATGTGAATGCACTTTAAAAACTATCGTTAAAAAAGTGCATTAAGTCTAACAAGTTATAGACTACGTATGATGCTATTTGAAATGCTACAGCTATCAAAGCCTCAGCAACAGAGCTTCCATCACAGAAAGCATACCTAGCCTTGTTTAACTGTACTTCATTACCGCTATAATTATTTAAATCGAGTGTACAGGCAAACTATAGAACCACATAAAGTTCATACTCAAGTCTTCTTACTGTTATTTTTAAAACAACAGACAATTTAGCTTTTTTTAAATTTACACTTTTTTCTATGCAGATTATAATGCAGAAGTTTTACCATCTCAGTGTATGATTCAACGGGTATATCAAAATGACAGATATAAGTTCCCAGTGAATTCAGGGGTTGTTAATCAGAAAATAGATTTTCCCCCATGGAAAATTAACAAAAATAAAAAGATTCTATTTGAAAATGTCACCAGGATGCCTCAAGTTAGTCATAGTTCAGGTGCTTCATGCCCCATTCTCCTCTATAGGCCACATTCACTGGCTGGATAACACTTCCAATGATGTACCATGGGCATCCCTCCTGCTGATCCACCACATTGCATTGTGGGACACTCTATACCAGTGGATCTCAAACTTCATTGCACCCCGACCTCCTTCTGACAACAAAAATTACTACATGACCACTGCAGTGGGGACCGAAGCCTGAGCCTGATCCCTGGCTTCAGCCCTGGGTAGCAGGGCTTGGACTCCAGCTTCAGCCCCAGGCTCCAGCAAGTCTAACGCCAGCCCTGGTGATCCCATTAAAATGGGGTCCAGACCCACAGTTTGAGAACTGCTGGACTACACCCTTATATTCATTCTTTTTACAAGACTATGGTAAATCTTATTCAGAGCATGTCTTGTGAGGTATCACTTGAAAACTCATAATTTACTGATCACTATTGGCCTGATAAAATTACTCCTGCAGGAGTTCTGTGCTACTGTGCATGTGCAGAATTCATGACCAGCGCAGAATTCCCCACCCCCGAAAATACATTCTGCCCGAGAAGTGCTGCAATTCCATCTTTCACCCATCAGAGGCCACTGTGGCACCAAAACAGCCAGCAGGAAGCTGCATTCATCACAGTACCCTGCCGCAAAGCCAGATTAGGACAGACAGACTGGGGCACATGGTGTTGCAGGACCCCACAGACTGGGGTTCAGAAGAGCTAGTGGGATGAGAGCAGACTTGGGCACAGGCTCAGGAGCTAGTAGGGTGACAGCATTGAGCCAGGGGCTGAATAGGGGGGAGGCTGCAAGGACACATGGGGATAGGGGGTTCAGGGATGCACAGAGACAGGGTAGATGTCTCTGACTGAATGGGAGAGGCATGGGGGAGGCTCCCCAACTCCCTAATGATCCCTTCCCTTCCCCCCAAAAAACCTGTTCCATACTTCTCCCACCCTCACCCAACAATCCTCTAGGTTAATTCATAGACTCCTTCCCTCTCCCTCAGCTCCTCCCCCAAGCCTTTGCACTGCTTCTGAGAAGTGTGGGAAATATGCTCCTGTATTTTAATTTCTATATTAAACTATTTGTCAAAAAAAATTACCTGAATCTTTTTTTTTTTTGGTCTGTACTGTTACAAATATACTTGTTGACAGGTATTTTGAAATAAATTACCAAAATAATTGAAACTGGCATGATTATATTATGTCATTTTGACAAATAAAATATGCAGAATTTTAAAATGTGTGTGTAGCATTTTAAATTTTTTGGCACTGAATTTTTTATTTTTTGGCACAGAATTTGCCCCCACTCCACCCTCCAAATATAAAATATGTGTGGCGACATTGTATGTAAAGTCATAAGATTCACCTGTATTACTTTACTGAGACATGCTTCAAGTTTAGAAAAGTAGGCTCAAACCAGTTCCTCAGAGACAAAAGGCACACTGATGCCTCAACCAGGTGTTAACAAAATGAAATGGACTATCACCGGGTTAAGTGGCCATTCTTTTGCAGGAAGAAGGGTGTGAGTGAGAAATTTACATCTTGGTAGTAGAACAGCTGGAGGTTCCCATGTAAACAGACTGGCTGTTGCCTGAACCCCAGCTGGAGATGATTCTCGAAGAGGAGGAAAAAAGATATAAAAATGAGAAACAGAGGTCCCAAATCATCTCTACTCATGTCATCAACCATGTTTGAAAGACAAAAGAAGCATCATTGAACCGGGGGAGGGGTCCTGGCTGAAAGATCCAGCCAGACTGCTGTGAGCATGTGGTGAGAAAAACCATTTTTGCTTTAAATTCATTAAGCTTGTAAAGTTGGGTATTAGTTTGCATTTTACCGTTTATTTCTTTGTAACCAATTCTGACTTTCATGCCTCATTACTTGCAATCACTTAAAATCAATCTTTATGTGGTTAATAAACTCGTATTATTGTTTTAACTAAACTCGTGTGTTTGGTTGAAGTGCTTGGAAATCTCCATTTGAGATAACGAGATTTGTGCATATTGTTTTCTATTAATGAAATGACAGACTTTTTATGAACTTGTATTGTCCAGAAGTAAAGAGCTGGGTAGCACAAGACGCACATTTCTGGGGACAAGTCCAGGACTGGGAGTTCCCTGGTGTCGCGCTGCAATATAATTCAGGACTGGCCAGTTAGAAGCACCCACATAATTTAGCCGAGAGTGATTTTGCATGCTAGAGGCTATGTGTGAACAGACCACGAGTAGTAGTTCTCACAGAAAAGCAGCGTAAAAGTTGAAAACTGAGGGGACACAGCTGTTCAACATTCCAGACTGTACCCTGGGTAACGTTATGGGGAAATCTAATCTGTCTAAGGAACCTGGCCTATAGAGGAGAATGGGGTAGGAGGTACCCATACCACAACTTCCAGAAGGTCCATGGCAGCACTGCTTAAATGAACATTTTGAGTTTTCAACCCAAAACTTTTAATGAAAAAAATGAAAACCAGAAAACTGAAAAGTCTAAATTCTCCAAGTAAAGCAGATGCTTAATGAAAATCTTGGTTTAGTCAAAAGACCAATTCTGTAGAAAAGTCGTTTCAGTGGAAAATTTCAGCCAGCCCTTGTTTCCATTGTAAAAATTTTCCCCAACAAAAGTGAAGTCTCATCTCCTTTTAAGCTGTTAATTTTACAACAGGATGAATAATAAATTCATTTGCTGCAAATCCAAGTAATTAAGGCTACGTGAAGGGAAAATAGAGAAGGAAAACTCCAGGACAATCCCCTTGCAATTTACTCACTGCACAGTCTGACTACATTTACAGCAGAAGAAACAGCAGGTTCAGAGTCCAGATCCCACATTCGTAGGACAACACACTGGATGCACAGACCTACACCTGAAGGATCTGTGTCTATGCACTGGCCTTGAGTCCTCCTGTTCCTGTAGCCCAATTCCCGCCTTGGAGCTCTAATGTCAGGAACTCTACATACAGGATACAGGTAAGCAATGAATTTACAATACTTAAGTAGGCAGATAATAGATTGAAAAGTATTTGCCTCTGAAGATCCCACTTTTCCAAGCAGGAGGAGATTTTGTTTCCCCTGTTTCCTGCACGCCATCCAAAGTCTGATCTCCCTGTATTCTACCCACAAAGCTCAATTACTCTGCCTTTATGACAAAGTTAATTTCATCCCACACCTAGAAAAGGGAACTTACAAGTCTAACATCTATGCTACATACTTCCAAAACACAAAGAACTTGAAGAAAATGCAGAACACAGTCCTGGGTAAAGAGGTGATAAGTACTTAGAACCCTTTATAGTCCTCTTCCCTACATGCCCCATTTTAACATTATGAAGTTGGCAACAACCACACAGAATAGCTAAAAGGAGCTATTCTAACACTTATGCCTGTCAAAAACCAATAGTCTCTCCACCCCATTAGGTAAAAAACACATGCAAACTGCTACTGCTGCAGTGAAAGAACGTATAGCTGGAAGCTCTGCTCCTCTTCTGCTGCCTCTGTAATCATAGGCACAAGCCTTGGGAGCTCATTAGCTGTATTTCCCAGACTGATGTCAGTGACAGAAATAACCCCTTGGCCAAACTACTGACTTCGAGAGTAAATCTGAGAATTAGAAGTGAATTTAAATATGTTCGTTCACTCATTCCTTTTTGTCAAATTCCAGATTCCATAAGACTAAATAGGCTAATTTCAACAATAAGGGCCAAATGCTGCTCAGCAACTCACTACATGTTTCACCTGTACACAATGCATACACATTTACACATATGTAAAGTGGCTGTAAAATGCTACCAAACCAGGTTGGTGGTATTTGATATCCACTTTGTACTCATACATCTGACTGTGCAAGGTGAGAGGCAGTGGAGACTGAGGCACAACTTGCAAAAGCAAGTAAAGGCTCTGTACCAGGTCCTGCTCTTGGATATACCACTGTGAATCTGAAATAAGTGATTTCAATGGAGTTGCATGGCCTCAAAGGTATTGTGCTGCAGCTTCCCACCTTGGCTGGGATGTGAAAGTAGATTTTTAATCTCGCCCCACTCCTCCAGCTATAATCACTTCATACACATTATCCCCAATTAGTCTTTATAATAACTAAGTATGGTTGCCCTTCTGATGAGTGATAGATGTGAGGGCTTCCTAGTGAAGAAGAAATCAATGACATGGAGTACGGATATATTCCGAGTTCTGGTTTTACTTATACCAGTTCTGGAACAGCGGTGGTCAAAAACTGGCAGAGAATCCCTCTTTTCAGGAATCGCTGCCCTTGCCAATTCTGGGTCCCAGGAAGAAACTCTGCCTCAAGAATCAACTCCTATTAGAGACCCAGGCAGAAAGCCAATGCTTTTGCTTTGTGCACAGTTCCTGCTACTCAGACCTTGCAAAACAAAGCTCCCATCCCACATGGTATTTCTTCCGAAGATCACTAAGAAAAGCACTTTGAAGAGTATACGTAACTGCACTTCCAGGTGATACCTGCTATAGTGTTGTTGTTTGTTTAGTTGTTGTTGTTGTTTTTATGATGGCAAAGGGATTATGACTATATTGTACTTTTCGTGTTGGGACAGGCCACTCAAAAAACTGTGCCTAATATGTTCAGATTTTATTTCCAATTATGTGACCAGTGAGAGCAAAGGTTTATGTTGAATAGGTTATCGGAAGATCATAATGAACTTAGCATAAGTCACTGATCCTAACAGAATATACCTGCCTTTTACCACTCAGTGAAATCAGTGCATTCGTTTCATTGTTCTTCCAAACAAAAGAACCCAAGGCCATTGCACCTTAGGAGCGTACAAATACATATGTGCTTGTTTGAATTAATTTATAAGGAATTAGTACATTTTTGTGGGTTTTTGTACTTAAGGTATTATTGCCAAGATAAATAAACTTAAAAGAATAACCTTTGGGGTAAAACCAAAATATGCAGACCAGATTTTTTTCCTCATAAATAGTGCACTTCCAAGGACCTCAGAGATTTGTAATCAGCAAGCACAGACATTCTAAACGTGTCTGTAGATTTCTGGGTCACCAAACAGCTAAAACTATCAAAGTAAGGCATAAGTTGGGCGGCATCCTGAATTTGCAGCACACACACACACACACACTAATGCTATATTAAGGCCGAGAAGGGCATTCCACTCTAAGGGTCAAAATCTCATCATTTACACCAATACACATGCAAATTAACTCCACTGATACTACTCTGTTCGCCTCAGTATTTAGCTGCACACCTCTTTTTAAAAAATAAATAAATAATTGGAGATATACCTATCTCCTAGAACTGGAAGGGACCTTGAAAGGTCATTGAGTCCAGCCCCCTGCCTTCATTAGCAGGACCAGATCTCTAAGTAGCTCCCTCAAGGGTTGAACTCACAACCCTGGGTTTAGCAGGCCCATGCTCAAACCACTGAGCTATCTCTCCCCCCACCCCATTTTCAGGCTCTCTCAACAAATGTTTTGGGGGTTGAGATTGCATCTGTCTGATCCTCAGCCCAACGATTCATATTTTTTAGGTGAGTGTAGAAGTCTGAGTACAAACCTCCTTGGCCATTTGAGTTAGATGACCACATTAAACCTAGAAAGGATTAGAATTACCTCTCCTTATACACATTTTCAAGGAAGACTGAAGGTTCAGAAGAGAAGGTTACTCACCTTGTGCAGGAAGGTGAGGTTCTTCGAAATGAGTATCCCTATTGGTGCTCCATTCCAGGTGTTGGTGCACCCCTGCATGTTCGCTCGCAGAGTTTTACAGCAGTGCCCCTAGGGGGTGTGCACACGCAGTGCCTACCTCACGTGCTGTTGTCTGTTGAAGTGTCGCATGCACGACCTGGACCCCTCAGTTCCTTCTCCATCTCAAAGCCTGTATCCAGCTCCAAAGTAGAGAGGAGGGTGGGTAGTGGAGCACTCACAGGGACACTCACCTCGAAGAACCTCAGTTACTACACAAGGTAAGTAACCTTCTCGTCTTCAAGAGAGGTGTCCCTGTGGGTTCTCCACTCCCGGTGACTATAAAGCAGTGCCCTTTATGATGTTGGGGCTTCGGAGTAGGAAATAAAGCAGCGGAAAGTATCGCTTGGCCAAGTTGAGTATCTATTTTAGTGTGTGATGGCGTAATGTTTGTGTGATGGCGTAATGTTTGCTAAGTGTGTTCGGATGCCCAGGTAGCAGCCTTGCAAATGTCTGTCAATGGGGCATTGTTTAGAAATGCTGTGGAAGTGGAGATGGACCTCGTAGAATGTGCCCTGACAGTTGTTGGAGGCTGAACGCCCTTTAGCTGATAGCATAGTCAAATACAGCCAGATATCCATTTAGAGAGCCTCTGTGTCGATACAGGCGCTCCCTTGGACCATTCCGCTATGGATACAAAGAGTTTAGGAGAAGCCTGAAATGGTTTTGTTCTGTCCAGATAAAATGCCTGAGCCCTTCTAACGTCCAGCGTGTGCACGGTCACCTCGAACAAGTTTGCGTATGGCTTGGGGAAGAAAGTTGGGAGCTGCAGAGGTTCGTTAATGTGGAAGGATGAGTGCACCTTGGGTAAGAATTTGGGATGGATGTGTAATGTAACTTTGTCTTAAGAAAGATGGTATATGGGGTTTGGCCATAAGCGCCCCAATCTCCCCAACATGTCTTGTGGATGACTTCTAGGGCCCATTTGTGGGTGGTAATAGCTGCCCACGTGGTGTAAAAGGGGCGCAAATGGTCTGCAAAGAGCTGGATGGTAGTACTGTGCATTGGAATCAGCAAGAGGTGTCTTCTAGGCCCTCGACCAAAGCTTCAAATTTGTTTATTGGAAGAAGGGGGGTGAGACACCATTGCTGGTGGTGGGCAACGGCATTGTGGCCTTCGTCTTTGCCTCTGTTGCTGCTGCTTGTATAGTCTCTGCTAGGTGTAGGAAAGGTATCTGGGGCATTGGTATGGTTGATACCTGTATTCATGGCCGTCCCTAGGGGGTGTGGGGCCCGGGGTAAATCAGCCTGTATGGGTCCCCTCTTAACATTTTTTATACAGGCGAAATCTGGTTATAGTGAACTTCAAGGACAGCTGCTGGCTACAGGTTAAATACTGATAGCGCCCAGCTATATAATTATAATGTTATATTGTATTTCTTTTTTATAATTATAATGAAGTTCATATAATTTTAAAAAAAAAACCTCATCAATCACAATCAATGTCGCACCACTTACTTTCTGAAATCCCCCTTCCTGGACTTCCTTACAGCAAACTCACTTCACAGGTGTATATGGTCTCGCTACCCTCAGTGGATTTTTTAAAAATGTAATTACACATTCACAACACTGAGAACCCATGTCTCCAGAACTGGGTGGTTCTTGGAGGACCTATATGTGCCCTGGTGCAGGGGGACTCCAGGACCCTCTATGATGGAGGAGGGCCTCTAATATCTGTTTTCTCTGGGGCCTGGGAGAGGGATGGGAGGCGGAAAAGCAGATGGATGGGGACCCCAGGGCTGGTGGGTGGTGGAGAGAGCACAGTTGTGGGACCCAGGACCTGGTACTACGATGAGGGGGGCCCCAAAGCTGGAGAGCTGAAAGGCAAGGAGGACCCTGAGGCAGGAGGTGATGAGGGCTGGCCCTGGCCTGGAGTGGCCTTGGAAGACCCTACCCAGTGCTGGGAGAGGAGAGAAAGGGCAATGCAAGGGGGAGGTGTGGGGCACTGGGGGGACACCAGTGCTGGGCAAGGGATGATGGAGACTACTGGCTGGCACTCACCTGCACTAGGGGCCCTCTGTGTTGATGGAGGGCCCCACCGGAAAAGGGAAGGGTCCTTCCGAGGTGGAAAGGCAGGGTCAGGGTCAGCCTGGGTCAGCCTGCCCTGGCACTAGTGCAGGGGGGCACTCGGACCCTGTGGTGGCAGGTGATGTTGGGAGCCAGTGGAGTGGAGCAGGTTGGGGACGGGTCGCTTGCTGCAGCTGCCGCAGAGACTGAGCCCAAGCCCCAGGGGCTGCAGGCAAGAAAAAGAAATTAATGCCCGGGCTGGTGAGTATGGTGCACGGGTCTGACTCCTGCTGCCAGAGCCAGGCCCCCCGCTAGCCTCCCGGGCCGCCCTGCTTCCCCACCCTGGGCATCCCCTTGAAGCACGGGGCCCCCCAAAGTGCGCGGCCCGGGGCAGTTGCCCCAGTGCGTCCTATGGATGGGATGGCTCTGTCTGTACTGTCTTCTTCTTGTGGCAGGTGTTTGGATACCAAGAGACTGGAGTGTGGCACACGAGTCCTTCATAGTGTGAAGAACCTCATTCGTCTTAGCTGCGAACAGCCTCTCTCCATCGAATGGGAGGTCCTCCACTGTGTTCTGTATTTTGCGGGGGAATGTGGAAGATGTGAACCACAAGGCCCTTTGCATGACTGCAGCTGTGGCAGTGGATCTGGTTGCAGTGTCGGCGGCATCCTGAACTTGCAGCACCGTGAGGGCAATGGTTTGGCCTTTGGAGACTAATAATTTGAACTGTTGTCTCTTTGCTTCCAGAATATCATCAATAAAATTGTTAAACTTAGCATAGTTCTTGTGGTCATACTTGTGGTCATTCAGCCAGTAGGGCTGAATAATTGGACACTCTGAATTGGAGTGTAGAGGAAGCATAGACTTTTTGTCCAAAGAGGTCTAGCCTTGTCCGAAGAGGTGGATCTGAAATGTTGTTGCTTGCCCCTTTGGTTGGCCGTCTCTGCCACCAGCAAATTAGGAGCTGGATGTGTAAATAAGAATTTGGATCTCTTAGATGGGACATAGTATTTTCAATCAGCTTTTTTACAGGTAGGTGGAATTGTGGCTGGTGTTTGCCAGACTGTTTTTGCTGGGTCCATGATAGCATTACCCATCAATGCTGCTATCTTAAAGGAGGAGGAAGTTGTAAGATGTCGATTAACTCATGCTGAGTTTCCAACACCTCCTCAAGGGTGATCTTAAGTTCATCAGCCACTCTTTTAAACAGGTCCTGAAACTGGGAAAAATCATCCGCTGTTGTCGGTGGTGGAGGCATTATAGCCTCATCAGGAGAAGAGGAGGAATTCATGGGTGACGAGATGTCTGGGGCAGTATCTACTGCCTGCTCTGCCATGGGGTCTTCCTGTATGTTCTCCTCCACTCTGTGTGAAGGTGGAGGTGGGGATTTTGATGCTTCCCTATGAGGACTAGTGTGTCTGTTGTGGCATCTTCTATATGACGCCCATGGGAGGTCCCAGCCATAGATGTCCATACAAGGGAGGGATGTCACGATCAGAGGATGATTGAGATCTGGGTAGTACAGTGGCCATGGGTGTACTGACAGGGGAAGAGTGGTGAGGGGAGAATACTCCTTCAGCCTCATCGTCCTCGTCACTGGAGAATCACGATGGAATTCGAGACAGATGCTGATGTGGAGCCAATGGTCTCAGGGAAACATCAGTATCCAAGAGAGGAGACTGCGGAGTGGAGGAGAGAAGCAAATCCCTATGGTGCAGGAACGGATGCAGTACCGATGGTATGGGTGCCATGGGAAACGGTGTTATCTGTGCCATCAGTGCGGAGGTCTGTGTGGGCGCCGATGCCGCTGGTGTTAGCACCATGGTTCCAGAGGTCTTTGGAAGTAGCGCAAGGCAGGAGCAGTCACTGGTGCCGTCTCCATTGGAGGCGCCAGTGGTGCCACGGTGGAGGCCAGCAACTTGGAGCCATTCACCTCAGTACCAGGGTGGTGGGTGCCGGCAGCGGCCGTCTTATAGACGGTGCTGGAAGTGCTTGGGGTATTGTACGTGCTGAAGCACAGTGCAATTGACACTGATGAGAGCGATCTCATTTTTTACTCATTTGCGCTCTCTGAGACAACGTAGGAGGTCACTTTTTGCTGGTCCTGTTGATTTTGGGGCCTAGGTGGTGAAGGAGCCGGTGACCCAAGGGGCTGTTGTCCCAGGTCAAAGGCCGGTCTCAGGGACTTCACCATGAGAGTGAGTTTGAGCCTCAGGTCCCTGTCTCTTTATGCCCTCACTTTAAGTTTGCTGCAATGGGCACACTTCTGGGGAACATGGGATTCACCCAAACAGCGGACCCATTATGAGTATCCGTCTGATACTGGCATCACTTCTCCACATGAGGTGCACTGTTTGAAACCTGGTAAGCCTGGCATAACAGGGCAAGTATCTAACTATGGGTTAAAAAAATAATTTTGTTCTTTCAATAAAGAAACTAAAAAGAACTAATTGTCTAAACTGGCTAACACTAAATAACCATTAACTAATCAGACCAAAAAACTAGGTATGAATGGGACTATGGAGCTCCGTCTCAGGCTGGGGATGGCTGAGAAGGAATTGGGGGGTCTGGGTCACGCACACAGACTTCGCACACTTCAACAGACAATGAGGAAGGCATCGCATGTGCAGGCCCCGTACAGGCATTGCTGTAAAACTCTCTGAAGGCACAGGGGCACACCAACACCTGCAGTGGAGCACCCACAGGGACATCTCTCGAAGAAGAATAAATATTATCACACTAAAAGGGCCAAGTGCCATCATCTCCCATTATAATAAAGGTTACTCTGTCACACAGGAGTATTGGTATAAGGCTGATTTTTTACCTTCCTGTCCCAGTCACCTGACCCAGCTCAGTGTTACTGTTACACCCATCGACATCAGAGCATGTTGTGAGAAAGAAGCTCCTTTTGGACTAACGTAATAACAATTTCCTCATTTCCATTTTAAATTGGTTTAAAATGGTGATGGGAGAATAGCGTGTAGGAGCCCTTCAGTCTTCACTGGGGAACAATCTTGGGCCAGAAACACCTGGCCCTGCTTTCTGTACTTTTGCATATCAAACCTCTCCATCATTCTTGTGAAACAGGTCAGAATGAAGAGAATTTATTATGCTGCTCCTGGAGATGTAGGAAGATGTATAATGAATCCTTCTTGTCCTTGCCAATTTTTATGGGTCCTCGGGAGAGGAATTCCTAAAAAGCCCATGAAAGGGGCATTCCTCCCTTTCCAATTTGCCTGGGTTTACATGAAAACAGCTTAAGTTCACTGTTGAGCTAGGCAGGTAAGGTGACCTCTTACTTTAACCAGCCCTGCTAAGAGTAAGGTTGTGGATTATTTTATTTTTATTTTTTTGGTAAGTCTGATTTTTGGGAGGGATGGACAAAGGCCCAGATCCACAAAGGCATTTAGGCTTGTAACTTCCACTGATATTCATTAAAGTAAGGAGTCTAAATATCTTTGTGGCTCTGGGCCTCAGTGAATAGATGTGGGAGATTCCTGGAATTAGTTCTTTCATGTTGTTCTTTAATATTAAAGTGTTTCAACTCTTTATAAGAAAGAGTTAAGGTTTATGCATAGGACTAAGACGGGAACTTCTAGATTCTAATCCCAGCTGTGGTTCCATTTTATGCAGCAAGTTATTCATCATTCTGTTCCTCAGTGTCCCCTTTTGTAAATTTGGGGTGAAAATACTTAATTCTCTCCTATTGTGATACAAACATGAACTTCCAAAGCGATAGAGGAAAAGTTTAGTTTTCTGAGGTCGACCCTTGATTTCAATGAATCCCAGGGCAGAACTAGGACCTATAAGATCTGACCTGTATTATTGATCATCCCATATAAATACCAGAGTTAGTGTGTTTGGATGCTTCTGGTGACTCATCTTCTAATCACAAGAGACAAATATATAACCTTAGAAAGGGCATCTTCCATCACCTGTGAGGCGTGCTGCTTCAAGTACACCAGAGGATAGACTCTTTCAAAGATGAGTATTTCATTTAATAATTTTTGTAAGCAATCTGTCCTGAGTGGACAGATTATAGTTAGGAGGCCTGATTGTGCAAAGATGCCCATAACTTTATTCATGTGAGCAGTTTCATGGTTTCAACAGGATTACTCAAGTATGTAAAATTATTAATGTGCATATGTTTTCAGGGTTGGGCCCTAATATGTGTATTATTTCGCATAAAAGAAGAATCTACTCCAACTCCTCCATAGTTCTGGGCCTAGTTCTACTACTGACCTTGCAACAAAAAATAATAATTGGGTGCTTCTGTTCATCCATCTGTAAGATAAGCCATTTTATTTGTGAAATGCCCCTTCCTTCATTTCCATTTCTCTTGTTTTCGAAAGCCCTTCAAACATTTCTAAATAAGCCTTAAAACAAATGCTTTCAGATACACCAAAAACCTTAGGAGTTGAACATGCACTTCTGACAGCAGAATTTTACCCTTATTTTTTAAACTATCTTGTACTTAAAGTAAATAGGAGATACCAAGCAGACAGATTAAATGAAGCCCTAAAGACATAGTAATTTGAGTTACCAAATAACTTCAAGTTACCCCACCCTATCCCCAGGAAAGTTTAGACACATTAAGGGCAAAATTCAGAGCTATTGTAAGCAGGTGCAACTCCATCCTCTACAATTTGGCCTTTATGCTCTTAGAAAACACAAACAATTATTTCATGACACTACTCATCTATCCTTGTTTGTGCCTTGTGAAATAATCAAACTTCCATCCCTTGCTTTGGGAAATAAAGAGACTAGAAAATAATGGCTTGGAAGACACATGCAACACAAGAAAAGTATCAAGTCTTCTACTGCCACCAAATTTTCCTTTTTAAAACTTTACTTTGCCTAAAGGAAAGGAAAGAAAGACAAAGAGTTAGAGCTTCCTAACATGATCCCTCCTTTCCCCCGGAGAAAGGAAGCAACAGTCAGCAGAAACTCAGAAAGCCAGGCCTCCAATTTAGTACCCCTCATCCTTTTAGAGAAAGGAAGAGGTGGCTGGTGGAGATGCAAGAGCAGAGCCTGCAACTCACTCCTCCACTTCCTCCCAGGGACAGGAGCAACAGCTGGCAGAAGTGTGGAAAAACTCTTTAGAAGTTTTTTCCATATTTTAAGCCTTGTCATGACTTGTGAAGCACGTCATGGCAGGGACTAGAAGTGATCCTGCACTGAACCTCCTTATTCCACAATTTAGAAATGTCCTCTTAACTAAATGACTAAAATAGGAATTTGGCACCAAAGTCTAGAAAGTCCAGGAATGCAGAACAAACTCCAGCCTCATCACCCAAACCCAGAGGAATGGAAAACCAGCAGGAATCTGTAGCTTAGCATTGCAGAACACAATCAAGTTTGAGGCTTTTAAGAAGCATATCTGAGGATATTTCTGAATAAAAAGCTAGGGAAATCCATGCCAATTGTGAAATAACCCAATAAAGGAGGGCCAAGGGGCTCTATGCAGCAAATCCTAATTCACAGTTCCTTCTACTACCCCCAGGCACTGACTTGGAAACAGAGAGGGTACATAGAATGTAAGACACATAGAATGTAAGACACAGGAGAAAGCAGACACTTCAAAGCCCAGCCACACAGTTTTAAACATTCTATCTGCCAGTTTTAAACTCAATCCAGAAAAACTTACTGCAAAATTAAAAAGGGAGTAAAAAGTGATTGGGAAGCAAATTCCAGCCAGTGTTTTACTGCAGTACTTCATAGTTTTAGAATGCACCTGCACACTCAATGTATCTTGTGGCAGTATTACAAAGAATAATTACATTCAGTTGACCTTTACTTATCTGTTTGGAATTAAACTGTATTCAGTTGAGGAGTATTTACATAACCAGTAAAATTAAAATCATAGTTTGTAGGGACTTGTAGCCTTTTCCTTTAATAGACTAGATATCAAGTGAAGAGTTTCATAAACTCCAAATACCATTACTGTGCTCTACTCACTCCCAACATGAGCTTATGATATTTAGACTTTGGGTTGTTAGATCTCTCTCCCCATTACAACCTTTCTGTCTGAAACTGTTTGTGACCGGTGCATCAAGATCTTTTGGGACAGATTCTGCAATTTAAGAGGTTTGTGCTGGCTAAACTTGAAATGGCAGATATGAATTATAATTAGAGCTGGTAGAAAAAGTAAAAATATTCAAGAAAATGTAAAAGGAAAAATTCTACTAGCTCTAGTCGTAACTGAGAAAGAAAAGCTGCAACAATATGGCTTGATACTTCAGTAAACATTGGATTATTCTTCTCTAGGGTCCTATTACTTTGCCTTTCTATTGTTACCTCTTCGCCAGCATACCTTCCTCTTAACTTTCCAGTCTGTACAAAAATAGTTGTTAAAATCTTGTCCCATTGAATCCCTTCACAGGCTTTGTTTTGTATTTTGTGTTGCAACATGCTGTGTACGTTTCTGGTGCTTTTACATTGCAAGCTTGTTGGGGAAGGCACTACTTATATGCTTGGCAGGCTTCACCACCTGCCCTACAGAATCACAGGCACTGACAGTGCTAAGTAAAAATAATCGAGAGAAGAGTGGCTGTAGTGAAATAATCAGACTTGTACACTGTAGGGAAGGGCTGGTGGCCTACCACCCCATTAACAATTTTCCCTCAATGACACATAAGAGTACTAGAGTAAATGGTTAGCACTGAGCAGACGCTATAAGTTGGCTGATATGACAACCTGATCCTGCATTTCAGTATTTGAAGCTTTTTATGGTTCAATGCTTTTTCCCTTATTCCCACGACATACAGCCAAGTGCCAAGGGTATTTAGTGCTTTAATAGCATGAAAAGCCATTTGCAATCTTCTCTTTGTTTTTCCTCTACAATCAGTCAAGGACCTAGTTCTTGAAGAAACAATGCTAAACTAGCTACTAGTATCACTGAAATTGCTCAGGAGCAAGCTGCAGATGGAGACAATCCCCAGGGACCCAAATATTTCAAGACACCCAGTGAAGACACTGATCCAGGCAGAAAAAAATTAAAAAGCTATGACATCCCTTATGCCCAGTAGTGTGCTCTCCTCCCCCGATCTCCTCTAATGGCTAACTAGTGTGCAGAGCTGATAATACTCCATAGATGCCTCAGGGCCCATCCTCTACTGCACTGCCTTTGATTTGCACATTGCTCTCTTCACTGAGTGTAGCCAGTGTGTCATTGCAGAGCAGAGAGCACATGAATACATTGGCATCAAAGGATGATTCTCATCACTGCAGGTAACAACAGGCAATGGCAAGAGTGAAGGCTACTGTGTGCAAGCTACACCTGAATATATTTTAATTTGTTCTTTAATGAAGAATAGGGAAAATGAGAGAAAGGTGTTAGAGATCTGTGGACGGAGAATGGGCTCAAGCATTATCAGAGTTTCTTAAGCCTAAAATTCTCACTAACGGCCCTGAATGGGAGTCCCACATCTTTCATTTTAAGAACCGTATCCAGTTGTGATGTTTCATTTAAAATAGTCTTCCCTCTTAAACAAAATAGTCCACAGTGATAAATATCCACCCCCTGTCATATCCCAAGGGAACTAGACAATAGCATGGAGAATTCAAGGTTAAATCGCAGCCATGTTTTTCAACTACGTTTTCTGTCTCTCATCTGGGAATGGTTCCCTACGCTAAAAGTAATTGGAGAAAGGCCTATAGTCCTAAGCTACAACTCTGGTAACTGATAGAACTGGGTTCATTTCAGGGAGAAAACAGAGCTTGCCTAGATGTCAAGACAAGGAGCTCTGGAAATATAGAAGGTGCTCCTTTTACAGCTTGAGCTTGAAGACCCTTTGGCTTAATGAAGTGAATGTGGCTAGATACTTTACTAGGCTATTTTATTTTGCTTGCAGAAGTAAAGCTATAACGTTAACCTGAAACCTCACAAAGGGATTTATTTATTTGACTCAGGACTCTGAGATGTGTTTCTGTTCAGCTATGTAGACGTTGGCCCTCTTACAACAACCTTCAAGAATCAAATCTATACAACTGGGCAAAGGGTACTATAGACTGAGTGTGATACATTGTCCTGCCAAGAGGATACAAATACATTGTGTTCACAGCAGTAGGGACATATAGGATAACATTTTCAGAAGTACCATAAGTGACCTATGAGTCTAAATGCAAAAGTCAATTTTGAAAATGGGACTTAATGCGGTATTGAAAATGTTACCCACAATGCATCATCCTATTTGTAACATGTAACTCTTGACACTGAAATTACATGTGTGCTGCTTATGTTAAGTTTTTAAGAGACGTCTTCCCAGGTGTTTTAAGTATGACTTTATGAAAGACAAAATGGTAGTTCATGAATATTCTACCAAGACACTCACTGCTATTGTGTTATGTGGAATAGATGCTTGTTAGTACTTAGCACTTATAATGCAACCTTTGGAGGATCTCAATACACTTGACAAATATCAATTAAATAAAGCCTCTGACATACCCATAAGTATTCTTCTCACTTTACAGATTGGAAAATGGCATAAAGAGATGATAATTTGGCAAAGGTCCCACATATGCAGTAAGATTAAAATGTACCACAATGAGAAAAACTACAAATTGTGCCTGTTACCTTATCCAGAAACCTAGGTAGCTTTCAGTAAAAGATGGCCTTCTAAACACACACTTGTCATATTTCTATTTAGTAATTCACAAATATTGTAAAGATCAGTCCTTTCCTAAGCATACAGTGTGGCATCAATGGATTGATTTCATCATCACTGAGGATGCTGATTCCTTGTTTTGTGGCATTTAAAGTAGGAGGGTGGAGTGGGGATCTAAGACAGCATATTCCACTAGGCAGGAAAGCAAAAGTTTAGATGAATTCTTTGCTTAAATCCCATTACCTAAATAAAATGCAAAGTATGGCAATTATAGTCAAGTGGGATGAATACCATCGTTATAACTTCAGAGGTAAGTGGAAATATTTTGAAAAGCAATAGTTCAACTAAAGCCACATTTAAAGCATGCAAAGTTACACTAGACCTTTATCTATCACAAAGACTTGATAGATTAACAGGAAAGAGTAAACTTTTATTTTTAAACTGCTTAGGTTGCAGTGCTATTAGTACAAATGGCTTCTAATACCAGCATGTCAAATACATCATACTAACATTCACTATTATGATGGTATACGACGCTCTTTCCTCCAGGGATGAACCAACACACCAGTGTGGTACTAAGGAGCACTTTGCCTTCTTTTATTAGAGACACAGAGCTGAGGTCTTCTTTAGCAGTGGCAACTATGGACTATTAACACAGATTTTCAGCACATATTAGTCCAGGTAAACCTCTACCCTGATATAACGCAACCTGATATAACACAAATTTGGATATAACACGGTAAAGCAGCGCTCCAGGGGGGCAGGGCTGTGCACTCCGGTGGATCAAAGCAAGTTCAATATAATGCAGTTTCACCTATAACGCAGTAAGATTTTTTGGCTCCCAAGAACAGCATTGTATTGAGGTAGAGGTGTAGTGAATCCGCTCCACATAATAAAAGTCACTTCCCATAGGTGTCATTGAAAGGAGAGATTTTAAGCATTTATTCTCTGCTTTAGGTAAAAAAATAAAAAGCAGTTGCTGTAGAACAAAAGTAAATTTTTACATTCAAAGCTCTTCCTAAAAAGTAACATAGAAAATTATATAACATACACAGAGCTGCTAGCAGGGGGATAATACTTTAATCTTCACAACTAAGGGGAGGGAGAATAAGTCACAAGAGGCCAAAGTCATTTTCAGTCACTGCAATATTTACGAAAAGGGAAGATTAATAGATGTTTTTGTTTGTTTTTAACATTTCACTGTATGGAACTGCACAACAGTCGTATTGTGAATGCCGCTCCTGACCACTAACGGAAACTTCCATAACTAGGAAATCCTGCCACTTTGAGTAACAGTGACAGCATGTTTTAATATTTAGCACCATGTGCATTCATGGAGTTTTACAGGAGTAAGATGAGAGATCCTGCCCAAAACAGCTTATGATCTAAGGGCCAGATTATGACTGGTTTATGCAAAGGTTGGGGGAGGTGTTGTTTTGCTTAATTCACAGCAAAGACTGCATAAAGCACAGCTAGGGTGTAAGAGGAGACAGGGCTATATCCTACTCCATATCCCAAATGACCTGAATTTGCAGGTTGTGGAGAAGAATGCCTGGGCACACCATTTTAACAGAAGAGCAGTTCTCATGTTCCTCTGTGCACCAAATTCAGAACCATAAATTAGACAGAGAAAATTAAGAGAACCAAAATTAATGGAGGGATGAGGGTTACAACAACAAATAAAGATGTCAGATTATATTATAAATGTAGTTTGTAAGATCTGATTCTTTAGTTATCTATTTTAAGTGGAAGGCCATAGAAGAGAGGAAGAATAGAGGTCAAAAGTAGGAAGTGAGTTTTAAGGAGGGATTTGTAGCAAGAGAGTAAGTAATTGGTGCAGCACTTGGAGATCTATGTGGTTCTTGAAAAGAAACAAAAAGCATATATATATATATATGACTATGAACAAGGCCATCAAAAGGGCAAACCAAATGGGGGAAGTAAGGGAGAAAGAAGTCTGAGATGTAGGCACAGCAGTTAAGCAACTCCTTGAAAGAGGTAAGAAAGAATAGGAGTTTGATTTTTATGCAGAGAAAGACAAAATAATAAGGGACTTGAAGAAGGAACTGGTTGGTGATGGCAATGTGACAGCATGCACCCTTATGATCAATTTTGTAGAAGTATGCCTTATGAGGTATTATTTGAAAATTCATAATTCGCTGATCAGTATTGTCCTGGTAAAATATGTGTGGCAACATTATATGTAAAGTTATAAGATTATACTGTATGATGTTACTAAGATACATTCCATATCTAGGGAAGCAGCCCAAACCAGTTCCTCAGAGACAAAAAGGCAAACTAACGCCTCAGCCAGGTGGCAAGAAAAATTAGCTGGACTATCACCTAGTTAAGCAGCTATTCTTTGGCAGAAAGAAGGGTATGAGCAAGAAATTTACACCTTGGCAGACAAACCTGCTGTCACCTAAACCCCAGCTGTAGGTGATTCTCAGAGGAGGAAAAGATATAAAAATGAGGAATAGAGGCCCTAAATCACCTCTCCCCCCTCATTTCTACTCACCACATCAACAATGTTTGAAAGACAAAGGAAACATCAGTGAACTGGGGAGTGGTCCTAGCTGAAGGAATCCAGCCAGACTGCTATGAATATATGGTGAGAGAAACCCATTTGCTTTAAGTTCATTTAGCTTGTTAAGTTGGTATTAGTTTGCATTTTACTTTTTATTTCTTTGTAACCAGTTCTGATTTTTATGCCTCATTACTTGTAATCACTTAATCTATTTTTCTGTAGTTAATAAACTTCTTTTATTGTTTTATCTAAGCCAATTTGTTTGGACTGAAGTGTTTGGGAGCTTTCATTTGAGATAACAAGATTTGTGCATATCATTTTCTATTAATGAAATGAGGAACTTTCTATGAGCTTGTATCATCTAACAGGACAAAGCTGGGTAGTACAAGATGCACATTTCTGGGGACAAGTCTGGGACTGGGAGTTTGCTGGTGTCACTCTGCAATATAATTCAGGAGTGGCTGGCTAGAAGCACTCAGATATTCAGGTGGGAGTAATTTTGCACACTAGAGGCTATGTGTGACGGACCAGGAGTGATTGTTCTCATATCGACGCAATGTAAAAGGCGAGTTGGAGAGTTGAGGGGACACAGCTGTCCATCAGTCCAGATTATACCCTGGGGAATGTCACAGGGAAGTAAGGGAAAAAGAAGACAAAGATGTAAACACAGCAATTGTGCAACTCCTTGGAAGAGGCAATAAAGAATAGGAATTTGAATTTTATGCAGAAAAATACAAGAGAATTGAAGAGGGAAATATTTGGTTATATAGAACAAGTGGGAGGAGAAAAGAACATTTAACATCATGTTGGATAGACTAAAGAGGGAAGAGTCAGGGAGTGGGTGAGGAACTTATAGGAATTCAGGTGAGAGCAAAGCCTGGGATGAACTATGGTTTACGTATTTGAGACTGAAAATGCATTTTACAAATAAAGATGGAGAAGCATCAAAATGTGGTGAGGGCCCAGTTGTTAGGAGAAAAGGAAGGAGGAGATGTAAAAACCAACCACAAAGGGCATCAAGTGGGGACAGCAGGGCTGACCAACAGCCCCACCTTCCTCTTCCCAGATTCAGCCAACAAATAACAGAGAATTCCAATAGCTGGAATTGACAGTGACATTTTAAGTCAGATAATCTATTTTACTCTTCCTCCCACAACACAAACTAACAGTAGTGCTAATGAAATTCCATTGCTAGAATAAACTGACAAACACAATCCTGAATTTATTCCTTCCAGCAAAATCTACCTTTTAACAAATTCAAACTTTTCTGAAATTTCCAGCTTTTACCATATGACCAAACAAAATACCAGCATCTTGGGTTTTTGTTTTTTTCCTACTCTGTCCCAATTAGCTTTTGACTTTAGGGGACCAATAATTACTACTGTATTTTATGCTTCCCGATTAAAAGAGTCACATTAAACACTTACTATTTTATTCACAAGGTTTAAAAGCTTTAATCATGCTGCATTGTCACACTTCATCAGATGCTTCTCAGCATCTGGATAAATTTTCAATTCATTACATCAGATTAACTTTGTTCAAGAGATAATGAAAAACTGTGGCCACTGGTTTCAAGTGTTATTTTCTCCTAAGTGCCAAAGAGGTGCACTATATGCAGAAATTAGGAAAGTGTTGACATAACAAACATTTTGATTATCTTGAGATTTAAATGCAAGGTTTAATCTGTACTCATTATTCATAAATGAGGCAGGCTACAGTTAGTGCAGTCTCTTTAAATTACTTTCCTTTGAAAGGCTGGAGGACCTTTTTTTCCTTTTTTAAGCACAACACAATGGAAAAGAAGCCCTTCTGTGTTTATATTGATCAGAAGTGCACATTAAAATAATTCCATTTCTTAAAAGACAAAAAAGTGGTTACAGTATTTAGAAAGGAAAATTTTATGGCATTATGCTGTGAGCCTGTGACCGACAAGTTAAGCAAGGTCTGGCCAGGTTATTATGTGGATGGGACACCAAACACACAATGGATAGTGTTCTCATCTCTGGTTCTGTTATGGAACCAGAGGGCAGTGGGCTGTTGGATCTTCCACCTTTCAGCTAAGATATATGGTAGAAGGAGCATTAATAGACCCATGGCACTTGTTAGAAGGGTGTTTGATAAATTCCATTGTGGGTAACTGCACTGCATCTACTGTACTTTTCCACTGCAGTTTCCAGTAGGCATGTGCTCTTCACTTCTTTCCTAAAATATTTTAAAACACTGCTGTGTGCTGTTAATTGCTACCTTCTACAGGGGTTGAGGTGATACTTATGGTAGCATATTCTATAAAGCATTCTGGAATCTGCTGAGATTGAAGAACTGGATAAATGCAATATATCTCATCCTCAAA
This sequence comes from Mauremys reevesii, assembly GCF_016161935.1. Classification (NCBI taxonomy): domain Eukaryota; kingdom Metazoa; phylum Chordata; order Testudines; family Geoemydidae; genus Mauremys; species Mauremys reevesii. The sequence continues at coordinate 15,915,274 of NC_052640.1, read as the reverse complement.
ATCCAGTGTGTTTTCCGTTTTCTGTGCTTCTTTTCTAACTTCTCCATATATAATGCAAAAAACATGGGTCTTTTTTTTTTTAATCACAGCAAGCTAAAATGATTTATCTTTGCCTTGTGTGAATGGGTTGAGTCCTCGCATCATTTCATCTCCTGCCTCTACTCTCCTCCTGATACACAAACCATAGGATATTGTCCAAATACTCACTCCTTTTCTGGAGTTTGCTTTATTTTTAAAATCAGCTAGCAGATCCCTAAGAGAATGTACTCAGTAGCTTTAAATGGGCTTCTCACCCAAGTTTCTTGTCACCCCCTCAGAGAGCCACCCAGCCTTTAATACCCCTGAGTTGGAGCTAAAGAATTCCACCTACTATGCCACCAAATCGAAAATGCAAGTAAGCTTTGCAGCTCCCTATGGGACCTGACAGTCTGACACTCAATCATACCACAGTAAATAGAGATAGATCCAACCCAAAACCACAGATCTGAACACTCTCAAATTTTACCTATGTTCAGACTTAGATCTGAGCTTTCCAGCTGAGATCAATGTCTAATAAAACTTTGCTTCAGTACTCCAAGTTATTTTCAGTGTAAAAAAACAAATTACAGGAATCAAATGCTAATCCATGGTATTTAGTGGGCCACTATAGAGCGGAGAACATTTGCTAAACAAAAGTAATGAGTTCCCTTTGCAGTTGGGTTTTTATGCAGGTGCACACAATCTACGTAGAGAAAGAAAAACAAACATTCTTTAGTTAATTACAGAGTGAACTTTACTTTTCTTTTTAAGTCTTTGGCTTCACAATTAAAAAGATGGTGAACCTTGTTATTAACTGAACTGTTGTGACCAAAATCAGCTCTTGCATGTGTGCAGAGCTCCCAATGAAGTCAAGCAAACCAGTACTGAAATACTAATTGTTAAGTGACCAAGGCCTGGTCTACACTATGATTTTAGGTCAAATTTAGCAGCGTTACCTCGATTTAAGCTTGGACCCATCCACACAACCCCCCCCCTTTTTTTTTTTTTAAACTTAAAGGGCTCTTTAAATTGATTTCTTTACTCCACCTCCGACGAGGGGATTAGCACTGAAATCGGCCTTGCCGGGTCGAATTTGAGGTAGTGTGGATGCAATTCGACAGTATTGGCCTCCGGGAGCTATCCCAGAGTGCTCCATTGTGACAGCTCTGGAGAGCGCTCTCAACTCAGATCCACTGGCCAGGTAGACAGGAAAAGGCCCATGAACATTTGAATCTCATTTCCTGTTTGGCCAGCGTGGCGAGCTGATCAGCACAGGTGACCATGCAGAGCTCATCAGCATGATGTGCACATTGCCTGGCCCGTACTTTGTACACAGTTCAATGCTCCGGAAGTCAATGCTAGTCTCAGTACTGTGGACACAGTCCGCCGACTTAATGCACTTAGAGCATTTTGGAATCCTGTGGCACCTTATAGACTAACAGACGTTTGGGAGCATGAGCTTTTGTGCACCCGACGAAGTGGGTATTCACCCACGAAAGCTCATGCTCCCAAACGTCTGTTAGTCTATAAGGTGCCATAGGATTCTTTGCTGCTTTTACAGATCCAGACTAACACGGCTACCCCTCTGATACTTAGAGCATTTTGTGTGGGAACATGCACAAACAACTGTATAAAAATTATTTCTAAAAAACCGACTTCTGTAAATTCGACCTAATTTCACAGTGTAGACATACCCCAAGTGTAGTTCCATAACAGCTACCAGATTAAAAAAAAAAAAAAGGCTTCACAAACAGTCCCATGAAATTTAGCAAAGACACAGGGAATAACAGATACCTTAAGCGTGGTCCATTACTTTGCAAGTTTAACTAATATAGAAGTACATATATTCAGGTGTTCTTTCCCATCCAAAGACTCAGGAGTCACTACATTTCTATGAAAGAAACCTCTTATAACCACTACTACTAACCCATGTGCTGTCTGAAATATCAATAAAGTCAATCCATAACAAACATGTCATCAAAATAGAACCAGAAGGGATCCCAGATTGACAACTGTTTACTACTAATAGTTAACTACTATTGCCCTGTATATAGTGAGTTAATTCTACAATAGTTAAGATTATATTGTACAGATTTTACCTATGGGGTCCTCTTAAAAGTTAATTTCCTCTAAATTGCAGATATGAGTTAAGTTTCAGTGAGGTGAATAAGGATTAATGACAAGCTGGTTTAATGCTGCTCTTGCTACCAATTAACCAAGTTTAAAAGGTTGCTGGAAAGACACTGACCTCTCTTAGGTGTTTCTGTAATTAACTAAAGGATGTTTTCCTTTCTTACCTAGATTGTGTGCATCTGCATAAAAACCCAACTGCAAAGGGAGCTCTTGCTACTTTTGTTTAGCAAATGTTCTCCATTCTACAGCCATAGTGCCCACTGAACAAGAGAGACCCTGATCTCATATAGGCATGGATCTGCTCAGGGGGAACTCACTGAAAACTTGGGGATTGAGATTGTAAAATCGCAAATTCTTTGATGGCAGAGAACTTTTTTCACTCTTTAAAAAGTGGTGTAAATTTACAGTGCTGAGGGAGTCATTTGTTAATATTATTAAACTACTGGCTTGTTCTTCCCTGCAGTTGCTTTATTCATAATGTATAAATTAAATGCATATTCCCAAAAGGAAGGCTGGGATCATGAATGCTGATTTTACCATGACTATAACAATCAAATAATCTGTTCAAATACCGCTTTCATTAATGTTGCTGCAACTATTAAGAATTGCAGGACAGACATTTACGTGAGTGTTGCATGTGCACTTACATTCTTCCTTGCCTAACCCTTTTGTCTCCATTGCTTGCTCAACTCTATGCCTTACTCTACATGCCTAAAATAGTGCCCCTGTTTATATAAGCTCCCTCCAATAAGAAACTTCTGAAGATACATGAAGCATTCAACTATCATTGCCAAACTTTACTAGTATGTTTTGTCATGTATTTTATTTGTTCCTTTAAATTCTAACAGATTCCTGTCTCAAAGGATTTATGTTTGGCATTGTCCTCAGTATACATCATGTACATTTGTGGCCTCATATAAGTTTATTTCATTGATTAATCCAGGACTACCTAACTCAGTCTAAAGCATAACACTTCATTATACAGATAGGGAAACCGAGGCACAGATTTTAAGAGACTTAAAGTTCATACAGGAAGTCAATGACAGAACTAAGAACATAACCCAGTTCCAACGACTCCCAGCCCTGCTTAATTCATGCTTCCTCTCAAGAACCATCATTACCTGCTTTTTGCGCCCTGAAATTTGTGAGTGTCTTAAAGTGGGACAGATGCCATGCTGTTCAAACTGGAGAGACACAATATATTCTTTCCATTGGTTCATCTCTAGTAAGTACTAATATTAATTTTGGTAACTGATCACTCACCAACCTGACAAGCCACCAATCCACATGGAAAGCTGCCATGAACAAACAGACAATTTCTGCTGACAGTTCAAAGTGCCTAAATTGATTACTGCTTCCACAGTATGTGTCACAATCCGGGGTCCAAGTCCAGATCAGTGAGGGGTTGTGTCACCACTAGCCCTGTAACCCTGGATGTCTCACAATGCTTTGCTGTTATAGCTCTCAACCTGAGCTGCTCACAACCAACATACTAGAAAACAGGTTACACCTTGAATGCCTATGCCGGGGGTCGGCAACCTTTCAGAAGTGGTGTGCCAAATCTTCATTTATTCACTCTAATTTAAGGTTTCATGTGCCAGTAATGCATTTTAACATTTTTAGAAGGTCTCTTTCTATAAGTCTATAATATATAACTAAACAACTGTTGTATGTAAAGTAAATAAGGTTTTTAAAATGTTTGAGACACTTCATTTAAAATTAAATTAAAATGCAGAGCTCCCTGGACTGGTGGCCAGGACCTGGGCAGTGTGAGTGCCACTGAAAATCAGCTCACGTGCCGCCTTCGGCACCCGTACCATAGGTTGCCTACCCCTGGCCTATGCACTAGACAGCCCTCGTTGAGCAGCTCTGATCCCAGCAGCCTGTCCAGAGTCCCACTCTGGCTTCAACCAGCATTGGTTACCACTTGCAGGATGACTCCAACACACTCCAGTCCCAGTTTTTCTCAAAACTGTGTCCAGAGAGCAATGTCCAGCTCTCTCCTGAACAGTTCAGAGAAATAATATGGTTCATTTGTTCTTCTCTAAAGACACAAAAACACATCACAGCATATTAGCTTAACTGGGATGAATACACCGTTCCCGTTAAACACTGTACTGAGTAGGTTTATAGTGAAATAAAACGAACTTATTAACAATAGCACATAAGTTAAGTGAAGCCAACTAAAAATAATAAAGTTAGAAAGGGGTTACCAGCAAATCAGAGTGAAAACATGCATCAAAAGTCTAAAATTTTATCTAGCAAAATACAGGCTTTGTTCAAGACAATTTCTCTCACCAGTCATTCTTCCTTACAGCCACGGACGACTTTCCCTCAGACAGGAGGACCTTCCACTGAAGTACAAGGTGTTGGCATACCTTGTTGTCTTATGTGAAAGATCTTTGCCAAACCAGGTTTCTCTCCTATATTCAGTCCTAGAAACTTCAACCCCTGCTTTTGCTGCAGGACCCATCTTTCCCAGCTTGCAAGAGCTCTGGTCCCTTGTGTCTGCCTAGTGATGGATGCCAAAGACAACTTCTCTCCTTGCTTATATCTTCCAAAGTTCAAAGAACTTGTTTCAAGAGGCCTGAGGCATGATGACCTCCTGGTGTCCCTCCCTTCCTGTGAGCTTCCCATTCCCCTGCATGATTTTTATATAACTGAGGCTTCCATTGTTTCTGATTCCACCATGCTTCATTTACATAGGAGACACGTAGATAGCTTTGATATTCCCACCTGCCTGGGCAGAGTATACAGCCTAATATTAACGAGTATCCATAATTCCTTTCACAGTGTTAATAAATATTTCACAGTGATATGAATCACCAGTGTGCCATTAGCTTTCAGAAAAGACTTCACTCCATACTCTCGTATAACACAGTAATATTAATGTACAACCAATTAATTCAACTGCTTATAATTTGAGGTTCAGCCCAGGGGAAGCTCCAGACCCCAGCAGGCCAAGCGCATGCTTGGGGCGGCATGCCGCGGGGGGGCGCTTTGCCGGTCGCCAGGAGGGCGGCGGGCAGCTCCGGTGGACCTCCCGCAGGCACCGAAGCCGTGGGACCAGTGGACCCTCTGCAGGCACGCCTGCGGGAGATCCACCAGAGCCGCGGGACTGGCAGAACGCCTCCCGCGGCATGCCGCCCTGCTTGGGGTGGCAAAATGTCTAGAGCCGCCCCTGGTTCAGCCTCCCCTCCCCCCCACCCCATCTTTATAGACCAGTAAATCTTTTAAATTGAGTCTTCTGACGATTACCCTTCAAAGTAAAGTTTATTCAAGCTATGACTATGGGAACATGCAATCTGGTGGAGAAGGAAGCTCCATTCTCTTTCTTCCCCCACTTGTGTTTGCTGAAATGCAAATTGTTCTGTTTCTTGCCATCTCCTCCCCCTAATGTTTTTGAAAGTCCAGTTTCTGCTTATATGTAAATTGAGGTAAACACACATTCCTTTCGTTAGGATAGACCTGTTTACTAACTCTCCCTGACATACCTGGTTTATGCATTGTTATTGTAGTTGTGTGGGTCCCAGGATATTAGAGAGATAAGGCAGGTGAAGTAATATCTTTTACTGGACCACCTTCTGTTGATGAGAGAGACAAGCATTTGAGATACACAGAGCTCTTCTTCAGGTCCGGGAAATGTACTCAGTCCTGGTTTACACTACAGAGTTAGGTCAATGTAAGGCAGCTTACTTCAGCCTACCTCTGTAAGCATCTATACTAAAATGTAACTCCCACCGATGTAACTCGCCCACTACACCAACTTAATAACTCTACTTCTATGTCACAGGTAAATTCAAGGTGGAACAGATTATTTAGGATAAGTAGTTAAAACATATTTCAAGGGACCATTCAAGGTAAAGTGGCCTGTTAACACCCCTCTAGACATAGGGCAGGGGAGGGGGGAGCAGGGGAAAGGCAACTAGGGGTTGGGGGTTGTTACTGGGTTATAGATTGTTGTAATAAGCCATAAATCTACCGTCTAATCAATCCATGATTTTTAGTGTCTAGCAAAGTTATGAATTTAAGCTCCCAGGCTCATCCTTTGAAAGTGTTATGCAGGTTTCCTTTGAGGATGAGAACTGATAGCTCAGATCTAGTGATCATTTTGTGAAAAGTGTTCACTCACACGTGATATGCTGTTTTTATCTTTTATCATTTTCCTGTGTGAGTTCATTGAGTGTGTAATTGTCTGGTTTCAACGGGCCACTTGACTTTGTTTAGCCTAAGTAGTTAACACATATTTCAAGGGACTATTCCATCTGTTCTACCTTGTATTTAGCTGTAATACTGAGTACATCTCTCATACCCAAAGAAGAGCTCTGTGTAAGGCTACATCTATACTACGCCACTTTTAGTGACAGGGCCGTGTCGCTAAAAGGTGTGCAGTGTGGCCGCTGTTGTTGGCTCTCCTGCCGACAAAAAAAGTCCACCCCCAACAAGCGGCATTAGTGTTGTCGACACGAGAGAGCTCCTGCTGACAAAGAGCTGTTCACACCGGCGCTTATCGTGAGCAAAACTTTTGTCTTTTGGGGGGTGGAAGTGTTTTTTAACACCTCTGAAAGACAAAAGTTTTGTGGTTCAGTTGCCAGTGTAGACACAGAGACAAGCTTTTGATCTTAGGCTATCACCAACATAAGTAGGTCCAATAAAAGATATTACCTCACCCACCTTCTCTCTCAAACAGCTGGTTTACACACATTTCAGAGGTAATTCCAGTATATATTTGTAACATTTAATACCCATTGCGTATGTTCATCACAATAGAATATTAATGATTAGTGAGTAATTAGTTTTCAAATGATACCTCACAAGGCATATTTTGTACAAAGATTATTACAATAGGCAGGGTGTGAATCAAGAGGTGCTCAGTGCCACAGGAGGGGAGGGAACAAGAAATAAAACATACTAGTAGGAATCTGGCATTGACTTCCTCAGAGCAGACTTCCAATCTGTTCTAAAAACGGAGTCCTCATACTTTGTGGAGGCCATACTCACTAAAACCACAAGGTAAGAAAGTACAGTTCAAGCCTTCTCCCCAAGCCCGTCTGCTCCTCCTGGGGTTCTTATCTTACAGAATCACAGAGTAGAGCTGGTCAGGAATTGAAACACACCCAGCCCAGAATAACTAAAAGCCCAGTGGTTATGGCACACATGGGCTGGATGGGCCTCAATCTCTCACAAAACTCAATAAGTCTTTGTTTTGCCCCATGCAGAATGTGTGGGGGGGGGGGGCGGAAATCAAACAATTTGACAATTTTCACAAGACAGGAAAACCATTTCCCACCCAACTCTACTGCTCAGCCAACGCCCTAGACATTCTTTCCACTTTTCATTCCCTCAAGGCTTGATATTGGGGCCAGGTGGTGTAGGGGAGGGCTATTTCAGCCACTTTCTCCTCGAAAAATCATTAATCCCTTCCTACCTTGTTCCATTGTGGATTTTGTGCACCCCTGCTTTTCTGAAAGACAGTATTGCTCAAGTCCATTTATTTATTGTATAAAAAAAAACTTCCGTAGATAGACTTAGATGTATTGCACAGCCTTTTATGTTGCCAGAAAAGAGTCTACACTTACTAGTAGATCAGCACTGCTGCAATCGATGCAGCAAGTGTTGATTTAGCGGATCTGGTGAAGACATGCTAACTCGATGGGAGAGCACTCTCCCATAGATCTGTGTACTCTACCTCCCTGAGAAGCGTAAGGGAAGTCGACAGGAGACACTCTCCCATTAACACAGCACAGTGCAGCCACCACGGTAAGTGGCTCTAACTACATCAACTTCAGTTACGTTATTCACATAACTGAAGTTGCATAAGTTAGGCCGACTTACCTTGGTAGTGTAGACCAGCCCTCAGTGACATAACATTGAGTGGAAGAGAAGGTACATCCAACAGGCCCCAAAGCAGCTAGCCACCTGTAAAAGGGCTACACTCATAGTTCTGATGAAGCGAGTGCCAGCATACTGCAGGTGTTTTGCAGTAATTTCACAAATCTACAAATTCAGTAATTAGAGGGGAGAGAAATCAACCTGCCAAAGACAAAAACAAACCAATGAAGCAGTTTTATATGAACAGAAAACTTCCAGGGCAACAACATGCTCTTATTTATTGGATTAAATCCAGAATTAAACCAGTATAAATCAGTGGAGTTACTCCAGGTTTGAGATAGTGTAACAAAGAAGAATTTGTCCCTACTCTAACTGGCACACGGAGATTGTCACAGAAAACCTATTTATGAAAAGGTTGTGTACTTCCAGATCTGGATTCCCAGTGCTAGACAAACTAATGAATAATGTATTTGTGAAAAATTAATAACTGAGTGCTACCAATATACGCAGCAGTTTCCAAAAACCATGTAAAATAAGCTTTAATTCCTAACCAGAGACAAATCTTGAAGGCCTTAATCTCACCCAAGTCAGTATTTCTTCTGTGGGTATCTGATAAACTCAGTAGGTGTTGCACCTGATTAAGGACCTGCGTATTTGCCAAACAGTGCATACCACTAAATCATCATTAATATGAAACTGACTACTCAAATTCATTTAAGACCTACTACATGAAAATCAGTGTTGCCAACTGTCAGAGGCGCTTTTCAAGACACCACAATTTTCACCCAAAATAAAATTCTGATAAATAGAGCAGCTGGATCATTGACATTCCGTATCATATCAAGAACAGGAGCAGCCATTCTAGGGTTAAGGTTCTTATGGGTAGGGCTCTTGGAGCTAGGGTTAGGGTTTCTCTGGGTAGGGCGCCCCACCCTAGGGTTAGGGTTCCTATGGGTAGGGCACTTGGAGCTAGGGTTAGGGTTCCTATGAGTAGGGCAGTTGGAGCTAGGCTTATGGTTACTATGGGTAGGACTCCCCGCCCTAGGGTTAGGGTTCCTATGGGTAGGGCACTTGGAGCTAGGGTTAGGGTTCCTATAGGTAGGGCACTTGGAGCTAGGGTTAGGGTGTCTATGGGTAGGGCGCCCCACCCTAGGGTTAGGGTTCATAAGGGTTGGGATCTTGAAGCTAGGGTTAGGGTTTCTATGGGTAGGGCACTTGGAGCTAGGGTTAGGGTTCCTAAGGGTAGGGTGCCCCGCCTTAGGGTTAGGGATCCTATGGGTAGGACACTTGGAGATAGGGTTAGACTTACTATGGGTAGGGCTCCCCGCCCTAGGGTTAGGGTTCCTATGGGTAGGTCTCTTGGAGCTAGGGTTAGGGTTCCTATGGGTAGGGCTTCCCGCCCTAGGGTTAGGGTTCCTATTGGTCGGGCACTTGGAGCTAGGGTTAGGGTTTCTATTGGTAGGACGCCCCGCCCTAGGGTTAGGGTTCCTAACAGTTGGGCTCTTGGAGCTAGGGTTAGGGTTTCTATGGGTAGGGCGCCACGCCTTAGGGTTAGGGTTCCTATGGGTAGGGCGCCCCGCCCTAGGGTTAGGGTTTCTAAGGGTTGGGCTCTTGGAGCTAGGGTTAGGGTTTCTAAGGGTAGGGCGCCAAGCCTTATGGTTTAGGGTTCCGATGGGTTGGGCTCTTGGAGCTGGGGTTAGAGTTTCTATGGGTAGGGCGCCCCGCCCTGGGGTTAGGGTTCCTAAGGGTTAGGCTCTTAGAGATAGGGTTAGGGTTCCTATGGTAGGGCTTCCCAGCCTATGGTTAGGGTTCTTATGGGTAGGGCACTTGGAGCTAGGGTTAGGGTTCCTATGGGTAGGGCACTTGGAGCTAGGGTTAGAGTTCCTAAGGGTAGGGCACTTAGAGCTAGGTTTAAGGTTCCTATGGGTAGGGCGCCCAGCCCTAGAATTAGGGTTCCTATGGGTAGGGCACTTGGAGCTAGGGTTAGGGTTCCTATAGGTAAGGCACTTGGAGGTAGGCTTAGGGTTCCTGTGGGTAGGGCACTTGGAGCTAGGGTTAGGGTTACTATGGGTAGAGCATCCACCCTAGGGTTAGGGTTCTTATGGGTAGGCTACTTGGAGCTAGGGTTAGGGTTTCTATGGGTAGAGCGCTCCTCCCTAGGGTTAGGGTTCCTAATATTTGGGCTCTTGGAGCTAGGGTTAGGGTTTCAATGGGTAGGGAGCCCCACTTTAGGGTTAGAATTCCTATGGGTTGGGCTCTTGGAGCTAGGGTTAGGGTTCCTATGGGTTGGGATCTTGGATCTACGGTTAGGGTTCCTATGGGTAGGGTGCCCCGCCCTAGGGTTAGGGTTCCTATGGGTAGGGATCTTGGAGCTAAGGTTAGGGTTTCTATGGGTAGGGCTCCCCGCCTTAGGGTTAGGGTTTCTATGCGTAGCGCACTTGGAGCTAGGGTTAGGGTTCCTAAGGGTAGGGCACTTGGAGCTAGGGTTACGGTTCCTATGGGTAGGGCACTTGGAGCTAGGCTTAGCGTTCCTATGGATAGGGCTTCTCACCCTAGGGTTAGGGTTACAAAGCGTAGGGCACTTGGAGCTAGGGTTAGGGTTCCTATGGGTAGGGCACTTGGAGCTAGGGTTAAGGATCCCATGGGTAGTGCACTTGGAGCTAGGGTTAGGGTTCCCTTGGGTAGGGTACTTGGAGCTAGGGTTAGGGTTCCCATGGGTAGGGCTTCCCGCCCTAGGGTTAGGGTTCCTATGGGTAGGGCACTTGGAGTTAGGGTTAGGGTTCCTATGGGTAGGGCACTTTGAGCTAGGGTTAGGTTTCCTAAGGGTAGGGCGCCCCGCCCTAGGGTTAGGGTTCATAAGGGTTGGGATCTTGGAGCTAGGGTTAGGGTTTCTATGGGTAGGGCGCCCCTCCTTAGGGTTAGGGTTCCTATGGGTAGGGCACTTGGAGTTAGGGTTAGGGTTCCTATGGGTAGGGCACTTTGAGCTAGGGTTAAGGATCCCATGGGTAGTGCACTTGGAGCTAGGGTTAGCGTTCCCTTGGGTAGGGTACTTGGAGCTAGGGTTAGGGTTCCCATGGGTAGGGCTTCCCACCCTAGGGTTAGGGTTCCTATGGGTAGGGCACTTGGAGTTAGGGTTAGGGTTCCTATGGGTAGGGCACTTTGAGCTAGGGTTAGGTTTCCTAAGGGTAGGGCGCCCCGCCCTAGGGTTAGGGTTCCCTTGGGTAGGGTACTTGGAGCTAGGGTTAGGGTTCCCATGGGTAGGGCTTCCCACCCTAGGGTTAGGGTTCCTATGGGTAGGGCACTTGGAGTTAGGGTTAGGGTTCCTATGGGTAGGGCACTTTGAGCTAGGGTTAGGTTTCCTAAGGGTAGGGCGCCCCGCCCTAGGGTTAGGGTTCATAAGGGTTGGGATCTTGGACCTAGGGTTAGGGTTCCTAAGGGTAGGGCACTTGGAGCTAGGGTTAAGGTTCCTATGGCTAGGGCACTTGGAGCTAGGGTTAGGGTTCCTATGGCTAGGGCACTTGGAGCTAGGGTTAGGGTTCTATGGATAGGGCTTCCCGCCCTAGGGTTAGGGTTACAAAGCGTAGGGCACTTGGAGCTAGGGTTAGGGTTCCCATGGGTAGGGCACTTGGAGCTAGGGTTAGGGTTCTCATGGCTAGGGCTTCCCGCCCTAGCGTTAGGGTTCCTATGGGTAGGGCTCTTGGAGGTAGGGTTAGGGTTCCTATGGGTAGAGCTTCCTGCCCTAGGGTTAGGGTTCCTATGGGTAGGGCGCCCTGCCTTAGGGTTAGGGTTCCCATGGGTAGGGCACTGGAGCTAGGTTTAGGGTTCCCATGGGTAGGGGACTTGGAGCTAGGGTTAGGGTTCCCATGGGTAGGGCTTCCCGCCCTAGGGTTAGGGTTACAAAGCGTAGGGCACTTGAAGCTAGGGTTAGGGTTCCTATGGGTAGGGCACTTGGAGCTAGGGTTAGGGTTCCTATGGGTAGGGCTTCCCACCTTAGGGTTACGGTTGCTAAGGGTAGGGCACTTGGAGCTAGGGTTAGGGATCCTATGAGTAGGGGACTTTGAACTAGGGTTAGGGTTCCTATGGGTAGGGACTTGGAGGTATGGTTAGGGTTCCTATGGGTAGGGCTTCCCGCAGTAGGGTTAGGGTTACAAAGCGTAGGGCACTTGAAGCTAGTGTTAGGGTTCCTATTGGTAGGGCTTTCCGCCCTAGGGTTAGGGTTCCTAAGGTTAGAGTACTTGGAGCTAGGGTTAGGATTCCTATGAGTAGGGCACTTGGAGCTAGGGTTAGGGTTCTTATGGCTAGGACACTTTGAGCTAGTGTTAGGGTTCCTATGGGTAGGGCGCCCCGCCCTAGGGTTAGGGTTCCTAAGGGTTGGGATCTTGGAGCTAGGGTTCAGTTTTGTATGGGTAGGGTGCCCCGCCATAGGGTTAGGGTTCCTATAGGTAGGAGCTAGGGTTAGGGTTCCCATGGGTAGGGCACTTGGAGCTAGGGTTAGGGTTCCTAAGGGTAGGGCTTCCCGCCCTAGGGTTAGGGTTCCTATAGGTAGGGCTTCCCGAGCTAGGGTTAGGGTTCCTATGGGTAGGGCTTTCCACCCTATCGTTAGGGTTCCTATGGGTAGGGCACTTGGAGCTAGGGTTAGGGTTCCTATGGGTAGGGCACTTGGAGCTAGGGTTAGGGTTCCTAATATTTGGGCTCTTGGAGCTAGGGTTAGGGTTTCAATGGGTAGGGCGCCCCGCTTTAGGGTTGGAATTCCTATGGGTTGGGCACTTGGAGCTAGGGTTAGGGATCCTATGGGTAGGGCACTTGGAGCTAGGCTTAGGCTTACTATGGTAGGGCTCCCCGCCTAGGATTAGGGTTTCTATGGGTAGGGCACTTGGAGCTAGGGTTAGGGTTTCTATGGGGAGGGCGCCCCGCCTTACGTTTAGGGTTCCTATGGGTTAGGCTCTTGAGGCTAGGGTTAGGGTTTCTATGGGTTGGGCGCCCCGCCCTAGGGTTAGGATTCCTAAGGGTTGGGATCTTGGAAATAGGCTTAGGTTTTCTCTGGGTAGGGCGCCCCGCCATAGGGTTAGGGTTCCTATAGGTAGGGCACTTGGAGCTAGGGTTAGGGTTCCTATAAGTAGGGCACTTCGAGTTAGGGTTAGGGTTCCTATGGATAGGGCTTCCCGTCCCAGGGTTAGGGTTACAAGGCGTAGGGCACTTGGAGCTAGGGTTAGGGTTCCTATGGGTGGGGCTTCCCGCCATAGGGTTAGGGTCCCTATGGGTAGGGCACTTGGAGCTAGGGTTAGGGTTCCTATGGGTAGGGCTTCCCGACATAGGGTTAGGGTTCCTGTGGGTAGGGCACTTGGAGCTAGGGTTAGGGTTCCTATGGGTAGGGCTTCCCGACATAGGGTTAGGGTTCCTATGGGTAGGGCACTTGGAGCTAGGGTTAGGGTTCCTATGGGTACGGCTTCCCGATACGGTTAGGGTTACGAAGCGTAGGGCACTTGGAGCTACGGTTAGGGTTCCTATAGGTAGGGCTTCCCTCCCTAGGATTAAGGTTTCTAAGGGTAGGGCACTTGGCGCTAAGGTTAGGGTTTCTGTGGGTAGGGCTCCTTGCCTTAGGGTTAGGGTTTCTATGCGTAGCGCACTTGGAGCTAGGCTTAGCGTTCCTATGGATAGGGCTTCCCGCCCTAGGGTTAGGGTTACAAAGCGTAGGGCACTTGGAGCTAGGGTTAGGGTTCCTATGGGTAGGGCACTTGGAGCTAGGGTTAGGTTTCCTATGGGGAGGGCTTCCCGCCCTAGGGTTAGCGTTCCTAAGGGTAGGGCACTTGGAGCTAGGGTTAGGGTTCCTATGAGTAGGGCACTTGGAGCTAGGGTTAGGGTTCCTATGGCTAGGGCACTTGGAGCTAGGGTTAGGGTTCTATGGATAGGGCTTCCCACCCTAGGGTTAGGGTTACAAAGCGTAGGGCACTTGGAGCTAGGGTTAGGGTTCCCATGGGTAGGGCTTCCCGCCCTAGGGTTAGGGTTCCTATGGGTAGGGCACTTGTAGCTAGGGTTAGGGTTTCTATGGGTAGGGCGCCCCGCCCTAGAGTTAGGGTTCCTATGGGTAGGGCTCTTGGAGCTAGGGTTAGGGTTCCCATGGGTAGGAGACTTGGAGCTAGGGTTAGGGTTCCCATGGGTAGGGCTTCCCGCCCTAGGGTTAGGGTTACAAAGCGTAGGGCACTTGAAGCTAGGGTTAGGGTTCCTATGGGTAGGGCACTTGGAGCTAGGGTTAGGGTTCCTATGGGTAGGGCTTCCCGCCCTAGGGTTACGGTTGCTAAGGGTAGGGCACTTGGAGCTAGGGTTAGGGTTCCTATGAGTAGGGCACTTTGAGCTAGGGTTAGGGTTCCTATGGGTAGGGACTTGGAGGTATGGTTAGGGTTCCTATGGGTAGGGCTTCCCGCAGTAGGGTTAGGGTTACAAAGTGTAGGGCACTTGAAGCTAGTGTTAGGGTTCCTATTGGTAGGGCTTTCCGCCCTAGGGTTAGGGTTCCTAAGGTTAGAGTACTTGGAGCTAGGGTTAGGATTCCTATGAGTAGGGCACTTGGAGCTAGGGTTAGGGTTCTTATGGCTAGGGCACTTTGAGCTAGTGTTAGGGGTCGTATGGCTAGGGCACTTTGAGCTAGTGTTAGCGTTCCTATGGGTAGGGTGCCCCGCCCTAGGGTTAGGGTTCCTAAGGGTTGGGATCTTGGAGCTAGGGTTCAGTTTTCTATGGGTAGGGTGCCCCGCCATAGGGTTAGGGTTCCTATAGGTAGGAGCTAGGGTTAGGGTTCCCATGGGTAGGGCACTTGGAGCTAGGGTTAGGGTTCCTAAGGGTAGGGCTTCCCGCCCTAGGGTTAGGGTTCCTATACGTAGGAGCTAGGGTTAGGCTTCCCATGGGTAAGGCAGTTCAAGCTAGGGTTAGGGTTCCCATGGGTAGGGTACTTGGAGGTAGGGTTAGGATTCCTATGGGTAGGGTACTTGGAGGTAGGGTTAGGATTCCTATGGGTAGGGTACTTGGAGGTAGGGTTAGGGTTCCTATGGGTAGGGCTTTCCGCCCTAGGGTTAGGGTTCCTATGGGTAGGGCACTTGGAGGTAGGGTTAGGGTTCCTATGGGTTGGGCTTCCCGAGCTAGGGTTAGGGTTCCTATGGGTAGGGCTTCCCGCCCTATAGTTAGGGTTCCTATGGGTAGGGCACGTGGAGGTAGGGTTAGGGTTCCTAAGGGTAGGGCACTTGGAGCTAGGGTTAGGGTTCCTATGGGTAGGGCTTCCCGCCCTAGGGTTAGGGTTCCTTAAGGTAGGGCACTTGGAGCTAGGGTTAGGGTTCCTATGGGTAGGGCTTCCCGCCCTAGGGTTAGACTTCCAAAGGGTAGGGCACTTGGAGCTAAGGTTAGGGTTCCTATTGGTAGGGCACTTGGAGCTAGGTTTAAGGTTCCTATGGGTAGGGCACTTGAAGCTAGGGTTAGGGTTTCTATGGGTAGGGCGCCCCGCCCTAGGTTTAGGGTTCCTAAGGGTTGGGATCTTGGAGCTAGGGTTAGAGTTTCTATGTGTAGGGCTCCCCGCCTTAGCGTTAGGGTTCCTATGGGTAGGGCACTTGGAGCTAGGGTTAGGGTTCCTAAGGGTTGGGCTCTTAGAGCTAGGGTTAGGGTTTCTATGGGTAGGGCGCCCGGCCCTAGGGTTAGGGTTCCTATGGGTAGGGCACTTGTAGCTAGGGTTAAGGTTCCTATGGTTAGGGCGCCCCGCCCTAGGGTTAGGGTTCCTAAGGGTTGGGCACTTGGAGCTAGGGTTAGGGTTCCTATGGGTAGGGTGCCCCGCCTTAGGGTTAGGGTTCCTATGGGTAGGGCACTTGGAGCTAGGGTTAGGGTTCCTATGGGTAGGGCACTTGGAGCTAGGGTTAGGGTTCCTATGGGTAGGGCACTTGGAGCTAGGGTTAGGGTTTCTATGGGTAGGGCTTCCCTCCCTAGGATTAGGGTTCCTATGGGTAGGGCACTTGGAGCTAGGTTTAGGGTTCCTATGGGTAGGGTGCCCCGCCTTAGGGTTAGGGTTCCTAAGGTTTGGGATCTTGGAGCTAGGGTTAGGGTTCCTATGGGTAGGGCACTTGGAGCTAGGGTTAGAGTTTCTATGGGTAGGGCGCCTCGCGCTAGGGTTAGGGTTCCTAAGAGTTGGGATCTTGGAGCTAGGGTTAGGGTTTCTATGGGTAGGGCGCCCCGCCTTAGGGTTAGGGTTCCTATGGGTAGGGCACTTGGAGCTAGGGTTAGGGTTTCTAAGGGTAGGGCACTTGGAGCTAGGGTTAGGGTTCCTATGGGTAGGGCTTCCTGCCCTAGGGTTAGGGTTCCTTAAGGTAGGGCACTTGTAGCTAGGGTTAGGGTTCCTATGGGTAGGGCGCCCCGCCCTAGGGTTAGGGTTCCTATGGGTAGGGGATTTGGAGCTAGGTTTAATGTTCCTATGGGTAGGGCACTTGGAGCTAGGGTTAGGGTTCCTTTTTCTTAACAAGTAATTTAAACACACATTTAAATTTTGAATAACAACTTTGGAAATCAAAGCAACACCACAGAACCAGAACAAATCAGGACAGCAGTATAGGAAAAAGTCTTGCCATCTCTTTACAAAACTATTAAAGTATAATATCTCCTTAGGACCTTAGGAATACAAAAAATAGAAAAAACACAGATAAAATTTAAGAACACTTATCAGGCTGAAGAGCGATATATGCACTAACTAGTAGCAGATTAGATAAAAATGAATTTTTAAAAAATCCAATTTTTATTTAAAATTAAATTAATAAGCATTTAAAATTAAATTTGAAATGATGAGAACCTGCACTAAGGTCTTAATTTATTATAATCTATAAAAATTACTTAAATTTTAAAAAATGTAAACAGTATATGTTTTCTGTTGACGTTTTAAAGGAAATCAAACCACTAAACTGGTGAAAGTCATGGGCTTAGCACCTGGAACCAGAGTTTACGTACGTACTAAACCATCTTTTCACTTCAGTAACATCTTCTGCAGCTGCAGAGAGAATATTTCCTTCATTTCAGCTTTGTAAGACTTTATTTTATGGAGCCTTGAATGGGACTAGAAAGGCTGTTTCATTTTCTTCTTGTTTGGGAGGCTTGATTTAGTTAGTTCACTCATGAGATATTTTTAAAATTTTCTTTCTAATATTCATTCTATAAGTTCTCTTTAGAAATGAAATCTGAAACTGAAGTGTTTTCTGAAAAGCCTAGAATGTAAGAGTGAATGTTTAGAGGACTTTATTTTATTAATTATCATTTATTTTTATATGTGATGGAAAAATAGAATTATGCTTAAAGAAAAGGGTTAGAGGTCAGATGATCTAGTTTTCCTTCTCCATTCCATCCCAAACCTCCGCTGTGAATTTGGAGAAGTCACTTCACTAGGCGCATCAGTTTCCTTGTCTGGAAAATGGGAAAAATACTAATCTTTCTCATAGGGACAGTGTGAGCCTTAACTCATTAATGTTTGTGAAGTGCATAGTTTCATAGGGAAGGTGACGGATGTTCAAAGTATTATTCACAGTAATGTTTATGTTCTGAGAAGTCTTTAGCTAGATAAACTTATCAATGATTTTTATGTAGAATAAGTACCAGTAATTCTTTAGTTAAAAATGAATAATGAGCTCCCTATCAAATGATCTTCATAGGTGTGAATTTAAACCCTAAGCAATCAGCTCCTATAAAGCACAGCTCATACAAGGGCCTAGAGCCACTCAAAACAGTGTTGAAAGTCATTTTGGCTGACTGGCATACTAGGTGTATTAAGTTACTTGCTAATCTAAATAAAACTCCTGTCCATTTGAGTCGTGAAATCATAATCATAGAGCCCAAATATATTCTACTTGTAGACATATTTCAACCTTTTTACTATTTTGAGCCAAAATGGTATGAGGTTACATCTGACACTTGGTAAAGAATGGAAGTTCCATGCAAATTTTGAAGATTAGCTTTCTGCCATAGATTTGTAACCTCTCCATCTTTTTTTATAGGTGTGTGTTAACATGCTCCCATTTTGAAAGGGAAAGGACTTGAGGGCACAATATAGATCATCTTAATAATGCATTTGCACATCTAAAGATAACAATTCTTAGGTTCCAGAGTAGCACGTATGGTTTTGAATGTTGAAGAATCTGAATTCAAGCAAAACTCTCCTTGAGCAACAAAGTATTGCCTCCAGATCTGCCTTCTACAAATAATGCAGTACCGTACTATCTTGCTAAGAGTACACTTTTAAAATAACTTTTAACAGGAAAATACAACTTCCTATTTCAGACTGATCAGTACTTCTGAAAGTCGTTTTGCTCCTAAGCAGGTTAAATGCACCACTTAACTAAATAAGTCAATTAGCTACTCCACATTAAAAACCTCCTTGCATTGATCAACAATATTTCAGCAGGGTCTTCTACACAGTGAAGATAACTCTAGTTTATAGTCTGATCAGGTACGACTCAATAAAAACTAGTTTTCATAATATTACATCACATCCGCTGCCAGCAATGGCTAAGTAAGTATTACTGGCTGCTTAGCTCCTCTAATGCATAATATCTTTTAATTCTACTAACTTCAGGGTCACATTACAATTGCTGCTAAATAAGATGTTTACTTGGCCTCTTCCTTATTAAGAGGCCATGGAGACAGACGGGAGACTTGCTAGAACTCTGCTTATACTGATGCTATCCGAGTTTTTCTGAAAGTGCCCAATAAAAGTTCTCCACGTTGGTACTTAAGCTGGGGGCTAAGACATGTTGAGAATCACACCAGTTACTAAATTTCTCATACGCTCATTTTGCAAGATCCAGTTATTATCTGCTGAATCATTCAACTAATTTCAACAGCCATTCGTCAGTTATTTTTTCCTACTCAATGTAGTACTTGAAAAGTCAGTATTAGTAGCTTACTGCTTGATCAACTCCTTTGTATGAAATAATGCTAACTTTGTCCTGACAGCTTTCACATTACTCAGTTCTCTCTCAAGACATTAAAACACCTCTTTATCATTAACTTGAATAAACTGCCTTAGCTCATAAGCAGGCCAGGACAAGTTCCTTGGGCTTTCAAACAAGCACCCATTTTAGAATTCACTCTACTCCTTCTGTATAAATAGACTGACCGAAATGAGACCATCACTTATTGTAGGAAGAGAACTATTGTCCAAACTCTGCCTACATCTACACCCATTCAGCCTTCACTGAAAGCACTAGAATTGCATACATGATACTGGAGGCAGAATCAGAGGTTTGTAAGGAAATGTTGATCACTTGTGTAACCACAGCAAGAAGATAATCATGTAGATGTAAAAGCCCCAGGCACAAGATCCCACATAGGAATCGATGAGACTAGACCACATGGAAATCCACATGAGGATTTCAGGTAACGTCATGCAGAGACAACTTGAAAACGCTAAATTCTGGATTACAAAAACTTAATGTCAAATGAACTAGCCGCCCATAATTGTTTAAAAGTTTTTGGCAGCTGCACAATTAGAGCTGCTACTTATTTATACACATGGTATGGACTCAAGGAAATAAGTTTCTTTTTAAAATACTTGGCTCCAATCTGCTGAATAGTGCAAACATTTACAGACTAGGGAGCTATCTTTGGAAATTACACCTGTGAAATTAAGATGCTGAAACCCAATCTGACATATCAAGGCTTTGTTCCAAGTCTTCCAGAACAGACTTACAAATTAGGAGAATTTTTAGAAAATGAGATGATCAGCTCAATTTATCGAGCAAATTAATTCGAGCAGGGGTGGCCAACCTGCGTCTCTGGAGCCACACGCAACTTTTCATAAGTTAATATGCGTCTCCTTGTATAGTCACCAACTCCGGGGCTGGAGCTACAAGCGCCAACTTTCCAATGTGCCAGGAGGTGCTCACTGCTCTACCCCTGGCTCTGCCACAGTCCCTTCCCCCACTCCACTCCTTCCCACCCCCTCCCTTGAGTCTGCCATGCCCTAGCTGCCGCCCCCCAGCCTCCTACATGCCATGAAACAGCTGATCAGTTGGTGCGGGGAGGGAGGGGGAGGCACTGATTGGCAGGGCTGCCGGTGGGCAGGAGGTGCTGGGAGCGGCGTGGGGAGGGGAGCTGATGGAGAGGTGCTGACATATTACTGTGTCTCTTTGGTAATGTACATTGGTAAATTCTGGCTCCTTCTCAGGCTCAGGTTGGCCCCCCTGAATTAGAGGTTGCATAATCTAGAAGGATCTATCAATTCAGGAAGATTAACTCCTAGTTCCTGGGTCTCCAGAAAAAGTTGGCAGTGATGAAAGCCAAAATGCTTGGTCATAAGTTAATAAAATACGAGATAAAAGAGCCAAGAAGCTGACTTATGTGGACAAACATGGTTATAAACAAACTTACCATGAAAACCACATATGCCAAGGATGAATCAGAATACCTGAAGTCAGGCAATCAGGAAGAGACTTTTTTTCCTCCAAATTTTGGTAAAATTTTATATATTATCAACCTATTAGAATACATAGGGCCAGAACCAGCCCATTATGTATTTACCAGAAAAGTGTGGGATTGCTTTTACAGGTCATACATGTTGATCACTAAAACCACAAAACTACGGTCCCAATCTTACTTCAATTGGTTTCAGTGGGTATAGGATTAGGCCAAACTTGAATTCAGTGAAATCAACAGGAGCTGTATTCATGTGTCAGATGCCAGAACTTGGCCATTAAAACTCCCAGATTTGAGGTCAATGTTTGATACCAAACACTTTACTATAATTCAGATTATAGTTTTGAATCATCAAAGCAAAGACTAGCTTTGACTACAGGCAGCTAAGCAACACATATAGGATTCAGAAAAGAAAAAAAAATCTTTTTTACCCAGTTCAGCTTAAATTTTTATTTCATCTGACAGACCTATATATTTTGAGCTCTTGAGGAAGCAGCAATGTTTATTCTTTCAAAGATCATTCCAGGATGAACACTGGCAGGAGACATCTACACAATTGTTACTTGTAATGGCACCTTTCCTTCTTAAATATTTAATGGAAGTTATTACTATATAGTCAATATATTCTTGCCTGCCAAAAAGTGCACACTTTTGGAAAATAACTGTCTATGCAAGAATGAGGTTAGGACATATGAAATTGTTGTTTTCATAATATTGGATTGAAAGACTGCAGAGCTGAAATAATATGCAATTTTAGAAAACTCAAGACCTATGGTTAAAATTGAATTCCCCCTTTTAATTTTAGCACAGTACTGAGATGTGTAGAGCGGCTTTGAAGCTCTCTCTTGAATGCCTGAGGATGTGACCAGTGATGTCTGGTGCTGCAGAATTTAGCCATTAATGTTCACTATATACCTGATCCCAACAAGTGCTCAGCACCTGCAAATCTCACTGAAGTCAATCTAAAGAGGGTGCTTAGCACATGTAAGGATCAGGCCCTATATGAAGTAGAGGAAATGGAAAAACAGCCTGAACACTTTTAAAAAAAATTCTTGAAGCTTGGTCTGCTAACGGTACAATATTTTTTTGAGTTAAATGGACAAGAGGACAATATGGATGGCATGGCAGAAGCACCTAAAAGTCCCTACCTGTACCCAAATGCAGTGTATAAAAGCAAACTACTTTCTTCATACCAACCGTGTAGATGGTTACACAGCTTTTTGTGGGAGTCTAGCTGTAGCACATGATTATAATTGTGCTTGAAATAAATGGCACAATTTTTACACTTATAGGACTGTTACTGCTCCTACTGAAAGCAATGGAAATTAAACCACTGAGTGTGATGGGAGTATGAGCAGGTCCAAAATGGTTCTGGCTTTTAAGATTTTCTATCAAGTTCTCTACGGCTTATGGAAAATTCAACAAATTTTCAAGATCACTATCATCCAGTCAATGACCAATTAAAATAAGCCTAAAACTATTTTAAAAACAAGCTGTCTGAACAAGCAGGCTACACTTTGTAGAGAAACTAGCCAATGTACTCCCGGGTCTGATAAGCAATCAGCTGAACGCATGATCATTCAGAAAATGAATGGTTGTCCTGATTAAAGGTGACACCTTCTTTAAAATGAGAAAAGAGCACACCTAACTCCTGAAATAAGCAAATCTGTTTTAGTCACAAACTCTATAAAAAAAAAACACTTTTGTAATGATCCTACAATTACTGCCTGTGATGAGGTACATAAACTTCACACTGAGATAGAAGGGGTTAAGGAGCCATTCTGGGCTCAACCAGCCCTGCCCCACTGCAGCTGCAGAGTCTGCTCTATCTGGAGGAGGAGTTTAAAACAGAGCCAGATAGTCCTTGTGAAGATAGCTCCTCAGTAGGGTATAGTGCAGTGGTTCTCAACCCACAAGCCGCTTACGGCCCAACCAGCACACAGCTGCAACCCATGTGACATCCCCAGGGCCATACAGATAGATAGATATCCACATTATATAGATATATAGATATAGATATATATATGCTATCTATCTATCTATAGTGTATATAGATATATATAGTGTGGATGCAGCCCACATAACACATACAGAGCTGCATATGAGGCCCACAATGGTAAATAAGTTGAGAAACACTGGTATAGTGGTAGACTGTGGTGGAGGGGTGTGCAAGTAGCAGCAGCTATCCTAGGTGCTGAAGAAGGGACTAATTTGTCCTTAAGGATTAAGAAATGCTTCACACTATCTTGTCTTGGAATGTTTGTGAGACTGTGACCATGTCCTGGATTGGGAAAGGAAATAGTAGGAAGTGGTCCAGGGAGGCAGCCTCCAAACATTCCTAGGTACTTGATCTTAATGCTATTTTCAGGGCCCTGGGTCGGAGCCTGGTAGAGAAGAAGGGCCGGGGTTCCCCTACCAGCTAGCCATTTTCTAGTAGCTTTTTAATAGCTCTATGTATTAGTGAACTCATGTAGGACCAGAAACTACAGTAACAAGATTTCCTCCAAACTCACCTGCCTCGCTTCCATCCTCCCATATTAATAGTATTTCCTCTTTATCCAATAATCTGATTATTCTAAGGATAATGTTACCAAGCGAACACTTCAGAAACATTGGAAATTGAACAGTTTAAAAACTTTGGATTTGTGTGACTAACTTTTTCATTTTGTAAGCATAGCCTTCTGCCTTTAGTCATACTTAAGACTAGTATTTTAAATTACACCTACAGCATGACATGTACCTACTTTATGCAAAAGGACTGTTGTTAATTGCTTTACCTAGTGTCAGAAAACTTCTGTTTGATGGCAGGGTAAGTTAGCTACCCCAGGAATGGTTCCCTATAATTAAGGTAATCAAAGTGACATGTTTGGCCTTCAACTCTGCTGCCTGCACTGTTCTAGTGAGAACTATTCATTGAACACTAGTTAAGTAGCCTGGGGGTCAAGTACTCCAAGAAACCATACATCAGGGGTGGCCAACCTGAGCCTGGGAAGGAGCCAGAATTTACCAATGTACGTTGCCAAAGAGCCACAGTAATACATCAGCAACCCTCCCATCAACTCCCCTCCCTGCAACAGCACCTCCCACCCACTGGCAGCCCCACCGATCAGCACCTCCCCCTCCCTCCCTGCACCAACTTATCAGGTGTTTTGTGGTGTGCAGGAGGCTTGGGGGTGGGGGATGGGAAGGAGCGAGGGCATGGCAGGCTCAAGGGAGGGGGTGGGAAGGGGTGGAGTTGGGGCAGGGCCTGTGGCAGAGCCAGGGGTTGAGCAGTGAGCAGCCCCTGGCACATTGGAAAGTTGGCGCCTGTAGCTCCAGCCCCAGAGTCAGTGCCTATACAAGGAGCTGCATATTAACTTCTGAAGAGCCAGATGTGGCTCCGGAGCCACACGTTGGCCACCCCTGCCATACATGCTACCTCGCAAGTAGATAACTACCATCATATCATCTGTGTAACATCCATGTGTTGTAGAAAAATACAAATACTAGGTAAATGACACCTACAGAGCAATTATTAAAGCATGATCTTTTTACTTCACAAACTTAGGTCTCTACCACTTGAACTAAAGATTTCCCCTAGCTGGCAGCAGTAGTAAGTTCCTTTGCCTTGTGAGGGCATAGTCACACACAGCCAGTACCATTACAACTGGACATATTACTGCAGGGTTTTTTAGGTCAATTAAGATTATAGCCTAGATGAAGAGGCACGAAACCAGTTCACCTCTTATTAAGTGAGATGCCAGCAGAAATACTTTGAAAGGATCCATTTATAAAGTTTTGAAGGCTTTATTATTATTGTTACAATAGTCTGTTAACTAACCAACATTTTGATTCGCCTGGCATTTGTTTTTCCATAGTATTTTTGCTGTGTCAAGTAAATTGATTCAAACTCTGGCATATCTTAAATTTACAAAAATACTCAATTCAATGGTCCTGTTGTTTGATGGAAAGGCCACTAAAGATTTCCAAAAAATGAATTTAGTCTTTCACTGCTTTTCTTGTGAGGCAAAGAATGACAATTGTCACACATACTGGAATACTTTGAATACTAGAACAGTAAGGGGTAGGAGAGAGAGGGAAGTAGCAGTTTTGGATTTTAGATTCCACTGCTGTGAAAATGTGTGTTAATAACAGAAAAACATCCTTGTATCTTTGAAAACTGTGACAGCTCTTACCACGCTTTCAGCCAATTTGACAACCTTCTTCCGCCGTTCGCAAAGCAGAACTTAATAAGCATGTGGATGTCCCTGAAAAACACAAGAAGCAGAGAGACCATTGTTCCAGAAACTGTGCCAATAATGGACCTACTGTTGTATGGAGCTGAGTTCCAACATACAGCTTCTCAACCTAAAATGGCTTTTTAAAAATGCAGTGTTGTACCCAGGGAGTAAAGCTGCAATGATATGACTTACAGTGATCTTCAGAGTCACTGTTTATGACAAGGCAAGGTCACAGAAGGCATTTCCCATTTCGTTCAGATGCTGCTAGGCAACTGAGTAGGCTTCTGCTGAAACCTCTTTACAACAAAATTCAAAAAAAATCACATGCATGAAAAATATAATGGCAAGATACAATATAACAGACTCCTCTCCTATTCTTTTTATTAAATATATATTGGTGAATGGTAGGCCTGTACTTGAAATCAGTGACCTAACACATGGTGGCCTGTTCAATTATTATTATTATTGTTACCGGTACACTAATCATGATGTCTTAAAAACAAAAATCCAATGCCATGTAACACATGCTAAAATAGCCCTGTATTATAAACAAATAACTAAGCTTGCCTACAAAAATACTCAACTTTGGCATTTCTCCTGTAAGAGCCAGTGGTTGCATGTACATCTGTCAGAGATGGTGTAGAGAATACTTAGTCCTGACTCAGTGCAGGGGCCTGCACTAGATGACCTATCAAGGTCCCTTCCAGTTTTACATTTCTATGATTCTATGATTATTCAGTTTGGCTGGAATTAATATTCAGAAGAAATTTCTTGCTTAATTGTATTATTTAATCCAATCCATTAAGGATAATTTACCACAGGAGAGAGGATAAGTCAGTCTTTCTGAAGGGAGACTGGAAAATATACCAGAAGAAAAAATAACAGTGCCCCGTGGTACATTACATTAACTACATAATTGATTAAAACTACCAGAACACAGCCATCAAGCCATTCTTCTTGAATCACATACATAAATAAAACTTCAGATATGCTAAGGAAGGCTTTAGCTGCAGGAAGTAACAAAACTGTATGTCCTCGCATTACACATACTTACAGAAGCTACAAGATAACTTCTCTAATCTACTTATCAAAGTGTCTGAAATTCTTATTCCAAAACAGGTGGAACAATAATACAAACAATCCAGAAAACAAATAAAAAGCATCTTGGCAGACTGTGGCTTGTGCTAGACAGAAAAGGGGATGGATTTTACTCTGACCTTATAAGACATTGATCTAAAAAAGATCACTCTTCATCCCTGAATTCAAGCAGGGGTCTTGGATGTCAGTGCCAGAGAACTCTTGACCAACACTAATACATCTGACAAGTTTTTGAAATTTCTCTTATAAAACTTTTAATCAATCTGATGGGATGAAAAAATAGAAAAGGAGTGGATACACTCCCAAATATCTCCCCAGTGGTCTTTACATATGTTGTCATTGCACACATAGAAAAGGTAGAAAAATTCTTTACTTAATTTTAAAGCAACATTATGAATTCAAATCATAGAATCGTAGGACTGGAAGGGACCTCAAGAGATCTAGTCCAGTTCCCTGTACTCATGGCAGGGCTAAGTATTATCTAGACCAAATAAAATATTTTTAAATTGTACTTGTTCTCGGCATAAGTGGAAAAATTCAGTCTTGGTGCTCTAAGTTTTGCACCGTTAATGCATCTCTATAGTGCTAACAAAAAAATATCTCCACTTTCTCTTCTATCTTATACAAGACTGGTTAGAACTTTAATTTCATAACACATGTATTTTGGAAAAAAATCCAGCTATCAGTTACAAGCTTGTATAAAATATACACAAAGTATATGTACATAACTAGATATATTTCCACATAGACAATGTGTCATTAATCTATGGCATGTTTACTATTGACCAGACTAAACTCTTACCTCAGTAACACTAGATTTACACCAATGTATTATTACAAAAATTAATTCTGTAACTGATATCAGAATTCAGACCAATGTGGCTATTTCTCATTTCTCATTGCTTAAATAACATGAGGCCTAATGCTTCAATAGAAAAAACATGGATGTGAATGACAAGGATCAGACTTATAGGTGTATACAACTTGAATAAAACACAAAGTCAACACTTGTATATAACAATTGATAAACATCTTTTAAAAGGACTAGCAATAGCAAACAGGGCTATTTGTGCACTGTAATACAAGGTTCAATCCTGGTTTTGCTATGAACCGAATTATAATATAGTGAAGCCACATATGGTCTGTTTTTTTCCATTCTGATAGGCCAGTCAGAATTTGGCTACCATACAGCATTTGAGTCTCTCAGGGTGCAACTACCTTCCCTTTTAAATTTTCTGTCTGGTTTGGTAATTTATAAGTACAGGGCAACATCATGTCTTAATATAGCAACTTCCAATAACCACAGGAAGTCATTTGATGCAGGTTTATTTGATGTAATTAGTAAACAGGATGCTTTGTTTATCTACATTAGCTCTGATAAGTAAGTGCCATTTAGTCCCACATCATGTTTAGCAAAAGGAGAACGGAGGAAAAAATCCCATTACAAATGGAAGAAACATACTGGCAAGTTAAGCACATACACAGAAAATATATTTGTCACAAAATGAAAGTGGTTTAATAGGGTCACTGTGTTCCAGAAGCAGCACTGAAGGGAGCTGGTAGTCAGAGAAATGTGTTGAATCTGTACAAAGCCAACCTTGGGCAAGAATGTTCTCCCAAAGTATCATTTCTATTAGCAATTCAGACTTCACCTGCTGAGCAATTCAATCTGGAGTTCAGGGGCAGAATTCTGGCATTACTAGTTTAGAACATCTTGTTCCCCATTAACAAACCTTCCAGAAATAAAACATACATACACTCCACTTCTTTTAGCCAAAGGAAAAAGTAAACAGTGAAAAAAAAATAAGAGATAGGACTAAAAACAAAGACTTCGGTGGAGCAATGTTACAGGTGGGAACCTGCTAAAGTTTAAAAATGTTTATTAATGTTAATTAAAATATTAAGAAATACAAAACAACAGCCATATTGCATGGTCCACTTTTAAGATGCTCTCACAGTTCTTATTTAAAAAAAATAAATGTCATGTGTAGCCTACACCAGTGGTTTTCAAACTAGGGCCACCACTTGTTCAGGGACAGCCCCTGGCAGGCTGGGCCGGTTTGTTTACCTGCCGCGTCTGCAGGTTTGGCCGATAGGCAGCTCCCAGTGGCCGCGGTTCGCCACTCTAGGCCAACGGGGGCTGCAGGAAGCACAAACACAAAAGCCAGCAACCACAGCTGGTCCTTCCTTGATATTCTATGTAAATCCCATCACAGAGGGGAGGAATTTATTTCAGTGAGAAATTCATAGTAAATATAATCATGGCTTTTCCAGACTATTTCCCCATCATCCTCTTAGTACAAGAAGATAGCTCCTAGAACAGTGTGCGGCTGGAAATCCCTTACCCTCTGCAGTGTAGCATGCTAGTGGCCAGAATACTGTCCGTTTGCTCCCTACTGTACAGGCATCCCCAATGGTTGGGTTCAGAAGGGAGGTGTAGGGGGTCACCTGTAATTCCCCAAACAGACACGTCTTTCGTTGTGTTCCTAGAATCTGAATCCTTAAAGGTATCCTGTGTGCAGTAGGGAAGGAGCAGGCCAAACTACTCAGTGGCATCAGCAGCTGTTGCTGCTCTAGCCCTTGTTTACCTAGGATTGGGACAGCTTTGAAATGTCCATTTTGGAATGGAGTATGTTCACCTGCCTTGCAGTTCTGGCCTTACCAGTCTCTATTTAAGAGTTCTTGCAGTTCTTTTGGACAATAACTCGTGCCATTTTAGTGGGCTCACTCTTCTATCCATGAATGGGGCAGTCTGGGGCCCTTTATACCCAAGACCTTAGTCCATTCCACGGAGATTGGAGAGAGACACACATAAGGAAGCTTGTGCTGGTTAAATTCAATTATTCCACAAAATGCTAAGATAGCTTTAATGATAGTAATATGTGGGCTCTCGTTTCGTTGGTAGGGTAAGTCTTCACTACTTGTTTTGCTGATGCCACTCATCAGTGTTGGAATCAGTGTGCTAGTTTGGGGGAAAACCTCTAATGCAAACAAGGACAAGTTTCTGGTAATGCCAACTGTATCTTCAAATTACCAAATGTGCCTCCCTTCAATTAAACTTGTTTTGTCAGCACAGATGGTATATGCAGTGTTTAGTCTATTCAAAAGATGAGTAAATGAATATTCTCATACCAATCTGGGTAGCTCTCGGAAATGACCTTTTCCAACCAGAAGAAATTCAGCTTTCAATTTCAAATAACTGATTACAATACTTGTCTGAGAATCAATACAAATCAAGAAGAGGTTTGCCCTCATGGAGAGATAGAGTGACCCTGGGTCTCTGGCTATAGTTTGTTGAGTCCTGAAATTATGTCTAGAATTAAGCGGAGATTTGCAGAGTGCAAGTAAATAAAAAAGGGAGAAAATGTAACAGTCTGAGGTCGGGGGAAAAACATCCAAGTGCTTGGTTTGGCCTCAGGGGCGGCTCCAGGCCCCAGCACGCCAAACGCGTGCTTGGGGCGGCATGCCACAGGGGGCGCTCTGCCGGTTGCCGGAAGGGCGGCAGGCGGCTCCGGTGGACCTCCCACAGGCATGCCTGCAGAGGGTCCGGTGGTCCCGTGGCTTCGGTGGAGCATCCACAGATACGCCTGCGGGAGGTCCACCGAAGCCGTGGGACCAGCGGACCCTCCACAGGCACGTCTGCGGGAGGTCCACCGGAGCCGTGGGACCGGCGACCGGCAGAGCGCCCCCCGTGGCGTGCCACCCTGCTTGGGGCGGCGAAATGGCGAAACTTTCCACTTCACAGACAATATTAGATGGCATCCCAGGAAGACTGATACCTTCCAGATATTTAATCTGTAGCATAAACCTTGGAACATGGCTGGCATAAAATGCAAAGAATGTAAGGCCTCTCAATGTGATGGGTATTTCATGTCTGCTTATGACTTCTAACAGTGCATTGAAAAACTCCTATAACAGGGTGGCTCACTCTTAAAGGGCTAGAGCTAGTCAACACTGATTACAGAATGAGCCACACTTGGGAGAGGTCAGGATGACTCCACCATATAGAGAGCAGCAGGAGGCTGCAATGAAGAGGAGAAGCTCAGAAAATAGTACGGAGACTACAGATTGTGTGAAAAGCTCCTACAGGGAAGGACACAAGAGGCTTCTGCTAGAGACTGATTGAGAGAAGGATTTAGGCCTGGAAGCAGAACCAGAAAGCTGAGCTTCAGCCAAGTAAAGTCTGGGAGTTAGGGTTGCCAGTTTTGGTTGGACATATTCCAGAAGTTTCATCATAATCTTTAATTCCTGGAGTCTCCAGGACAATCCTGGAGGGATGGCAACCCTACTGGGAGTATTGGGACCAGCATCTACTACAAACCCTGACTGGGAGAAGGGCTTGGCGGCCTTGAAGCCAAAGGGCTGAGCACCAGTCAGATGAAGCCTTGAGACGTTTTGATTTGGGACCTAGTTCTTGGAAGAAGGTCTAGGAACTTCCTACCTAAAGGGAGAAAGT
Organism: Mauremys reevesii; assembly: GCF_016161935.1. Classification (NCBI taxonomy): domain Eukaryota; kingdom Metazoa; phylum Chordata; order Testudines; family Geoemydidae; genus Mauremys; species Mauremys reevesii. The sequence continues at coordinate 15,885,094 of NC_052640.1, read as the reverse complement.
GAGTGAACTTGGGTTGAAGCCTGGGGGTGCAGTATGTAAGGACTTAGTAACGGAACCCCAGGAGGGCAATGTTTTAATTACCTGTGGACTCTAAGTTAAAGGGCCCCTGAAGAGGGGAGAAATTGGTAGCAGTGTACCACAGAATGATGTCTGACTACAAGCAGGTACACAGGAGGCAGCTGACCCTGATTCACTTTCATCTGAAGGACTGCTAACTTTAGAAAAGAAAAGAATGAAGGAACATAAGTGTATATAAAATATCAAATGGTATATCTCCTAACACAAGAATAAAGGGACAGTCTGTGAAAGATGGCAAGTTCAAAACTGACAAAAGGAGGGGAAAAAAATTCACACAACGTCTAAATAAACCATGGAACTCAATCATGGCCTGTGACAATGAGGCCAAGAATTCAGCAAGATTCAAAGATGATCTGGACACTTATGTGTAACAAGACTATCCAGACATTTTGGAAGGGATACTAAACATGCTACAGGGTTTAAGCCAGTCTCAAACTATTGGGTGTTAGGATGAGACCCTCAAAGTGGGGAGGAAAAGGGGCAGACCTTCTTCCCACGTCAGCCTACTGTGAGGCTTCTTGCATCTTCCTCAGAAGCATCTGGTTTTGGCCACTGTTAGAGGTGAGATTCTGGACTAGATGAACCATGGGTCTGATCCAGAATGATAATTCTTGTGTTCTTACCCTGACATGGGTTGGACTGTTCTCTCATTGTGTGTGAAATGCACATAACATTTTTTTCCCCAAGGAAATAAGCATGTGGGTTCAGTACAGCTGTAAACTAGAAATAATCAACCAATCAGAACCAAAAAAACAAGAAAATTCAAGGTGGATTTTTGCACACTAATATTTAGTCACAAATTTATATTAAGATCCCACTAACAGTTTAAAACAAGTTAAATGATTTAATAAAGATCAATTATAGATTGTTATAAGTCCAGGAGATCAATAAGTTGCTTATAAGAATGGTTAGATAACCACCTGTAACACTTACACACAGCCATAAGCACCTTGTAACACATACTACTTATGCCTGTAAGAAGTTCATAACTTTTATTAACCCTTTATACTAGGTTCTGTTTATAAAGCATGACTGATTGTCTCTTACTTTGCTGACAAGTGGCCATCATTGGGTGACCCCACTCAGGATGCCCTCCTGCAGCATGGCTGCCTCCATTTCCCCTTTCGGTTACCTCAAATTTTATGCTAGGCGCTCTTGCTTAATCAATCCCCTTCATGGGGACCACTTTATTATCAAACACACTGCAAATAGTCTCTAACAAGCCCTAAGATGTAGTCCATATCACCACCCGGGTATATAGTCCTTAAAATCCAGTCCTTCACAGCCAGAGCCCCCACAGGCTCTCTGCTGGAAGATCATCTTTACCGGTAGAGCAGCCCTCATTTCCCTAGCCCTCTCTCTCGGTACTGCTCTCTAGCCCTGGACATATCAATGGTAAGCTCCTCCACTGCTCCCCTGCCTTCAGCCCTCTCCACTTTAGAGCAAGAAGGCAACTTTGCTGCTCCTCCAGCCCTGGCGCAGAGCCATCAACTTCTTGCTGCTCTCCTGCCTTCAACCTTCTCCCAGGAACCGCACAGTCTCTGGGTTCCAGCGGCTGTTGCCTCCTGGCTGACTCAGTGTAATCTGACCCACTGAGTCTCTCGTTCACTAAGTCTTTACCCCTCTCCCTGCTGCCCTTTTGTCTTAGCTGGCCAAATGGGAGTACCTGTTCTGGCACAGAGGAGTTGGACCTACTTTACTACTAGGCCAGCCATCCTTTGAGGGAGCCAAATAGCAAAATCTTAGCTCTTACTGAAGCATTAGTAACTTGCATCTGAGTAAAAACTAAGCAGTCTAATCAGGACCTGGCCCACCCAGTCAAAGCACTATTACAAGTCTATTAGAACAGACTACTGTTCTATAAACAGTATGTGAATTACACAGCCACAATCACCTGCTGATAAAACTTGCATTTAGCCTTTTGTCTTTGGTGTTAAAATTATATGGGGTATATGTCAGACGTGTTTTTGGACCTCCTTTGTCCGGCCCTGTTGTGTCACACTAAGCAAGTCAAGCAGCAATAGAAGCAAACAAACCTTCCAGTCATCATTTATAACCTTGTTAGAAAAGTTTAGTCTGCCAAACTGCAGCTCCCAAAAGGTATGAATTTCTTAGGAACTAGGCCAAAACTAGAAGTACAGCAGCAATAAAAGTGGAAATGTAATTTTAACTTGCTGAATAAGTTACATTGTTTAACACCATTAATGAAAGAAAAAATGATGGAAAAGAACACTTAATCTAGCGGTATATCATAATCTCTAACAATCTTCTAGCACAGCACTTATTGGGAAGTAATGAGTATAGTCAGTGAACAACTGAACTGAAAACTAGCTTAATAAGTCTCTTATTAATATTCAGAAGCTCCTCCATATTAGCTGTTCTCAACACACTAAAGGGTGAATGTCTCTTATAGAACAGCTCTAGACATAATCCAGAAAACTTTGACTGAAACCTTAGTTCCATGACTATGATCCCTTCCAATATGATTGTGGAAGATGGTACTTAATACCTCACAGAAGGCACTGAACCTCTTCACAGAATCAGTCACAGCATCACATCAGCTCCTGTGGCACTTGAAAAATGTGCATAAACAGGGGGAAAACATTTTCAGTTTGTTTTATCCACCCAGAAGACAGGAACATTGTGAATTACTTTAAACAATGTTTTCCAGCTTATCCAAAACATTAACCTTCCATTGTTCTGATCCTCCCAGTTGTACACATGCCAACAGACAATATCTTTTACAATCAACTTGGGTTTATCATTCTCAACAGCCGTTTTAAATTTAGCCTGCAAAACAACCCTAAACAAGAAAGCGTGGGGGAAGGAAGGGAATCAAAATACCACACAAGCAGGCAGTTATTTCTTACTCTGAATGTAATAGAAGACCTCCAAGAGGCCAAGACGTTCCAACTGAGTTAACTAAGAGTTCCTGCAGCAGTCACTAAGAGTACTGTAGAAAAGCAATGCATAATATTCAAGATGTGGAAAAATATTTGATAGAAACAAAAAAGATTATGGAAGATATATCTACTGGTGGACCAAAACACATTAAAAGATCATATTCACTATGCTTTATAACCAGCTCTATAAAAGGGCAGCAGGAACTTCTACGACTTTAGAAGAACCTTTGTGAACCCTGCATTTTGCTACATGCTAATTTCTAGTTTGTGTTAAATAATTTAAAATGGTACATTTAAATGGTAAATAAGTCTACTCTAGAGGCCTTTCTCTCTGCATTCATTCAGTTAATGTAATTCTCTCCAATATACCCTTAGTTGGGGACATGGACTCCAAACTTTTGAGGCAGTGGAGTTCCACTCATCGAGGATGCTCATGGGATGCACCAAATCACTGCCTACACCTTCCCTAGCCCATTAACCTGTCCAACCAGCCCTCCTTGACTGGCTCTGGCTATTTTGGGAGTTGCATTAGTCAGTCATATGTAACTCATGGGAGATGAAAGTGGCTTGCACCACTGAGACCCCTATCCTGTGGGCTTCACAACTTGGATTCTCCTAGCAGAAGACGGCATAACCCAAAGGTGAATAAACACCTTCCTACACAACTTTTGGGTTAAGACTTCTCCGCTTTGTATCTACCAGCTGCTTCCCAGAATATTTGGCTAAGATGCCTACTGTAGTATCTTAAGTTATTGGGAACTTCTTATACCAAAGTATTCAGACATGAGAGTGAGGCACATAAACATGAACTGAGCATGTCTGTATCACATTAGTAGCCACAGCCCATGCCCTAAGGGTCCAATCCTGCATGGTGTAGGCTGCCTTCATCTTTCAATGACTGCCCTAAACTCTCAACGGCAGTTCATAGATGCACTGAGCAGGTCTCTTTGAAGGAATAACCCCAGAATATTAAACATCGCTTGTACTTGTTGACCTTGGTCTTGACATTTCCCCCTACCATTTCATTTGTTTCAATTTCATAACCTCAAAAGTATTTTACATAGCTTTCCATAAAGAACTGACTCTCAAAAGTTCCTTGCACAAACAATACATGTTAACAATTATAATTATAGGGGAAGAAACCTCCAAAAACCTGATATTTTGACTTATCAGAAATCAGTCACTTGATTTTATCTGAAATGACAAGAGTGTTCAAATATGTTTTTTGTCCTTTATTAGAAAAGTCTCAAGTAACATTTGCTCCAAGAAAGACAATGCTAGCAGCCAATGAAATGTCAAATGCCTCCCCTGGAGAAGTAAACTTGGTGTATGATTCTCTTAAACACACCAGTAACTCCACTGCATCCAATGAAGTTAAACTGGTATATATCAGTGGTAAGTTAGAGGAGAAACAGGCTATGAATTATTAATATTTGTGTAATTGTTTTATTCCTGCGTAATTTCCTTTATTATAACTTCTCTACAATCAATAGAGGAAAATTCCTTTCTTGATTTATTTTCTCCCATTAGCACCCTCCAACCTGGTGCAAATATTTTTCTTCAGTGCAACTACTACAGGCAGTACGAACAATAGATCCTGAACTCTAGAAAAGAATCTGCCTATTCCAGCCTTCCTGCTCATCTGATTATAGCTGCTCTCATTCTGGACTCTTGTATAGGTAAATTCTACCCACACAAGTTTGTGACCTAGATGAGCCAATAACTGTGTTGTGTCAGGAGGCTCTTGAGCATATTTGATTCCACTTTAGTTCTTCAGGCTAGTGATAGCTATTCTATACAGGTTCTTAGAACACACTCATCCCCATAGTATCTGAGAACCTTGCAGTAGTGCATTAAGTAGTATGATCAACAGCTGTCATGTGGTGTTTGTTCTTTAGTCCCCTACCCAGGGCGGGAGAAGTGTATGCAGTGGAATGTCTTGTTTGGGTTTCTTTTTTTTTAAATATACATGTTCCTATGATATTAGAGAAAGCAAGGAAGACACCTTGCACTTGGAGCAGAAGGTGGTGAGGTTTGTAATGATCCTTAGTTCTGGGGAGGCAGGTTCACTTTACAATCTCAAGCCAGCCACTGAGAAACGTCTATCTTCTACCCAGATGAGCTTTACCCTTATTGTAAAGTTCCGCTGTGCCAGAGGAGCAAAGTTGTTGACCATGGTCAGGGCCGGCTCCAGGCACCAGCCGAGCAAGCTCGTGCTTGGGGCAGCAGATTCCAAGGGGCGGCAGTCGCTGCTTCGGCTGCCCCCGGAGGTTTTTTTTCTTTTTTCTTTTTGGTTCGCTGCTCCGGCCACCCTGTAGGGGGCAGCAGTGCAGAGGAGAGGAGCGCCCTGCTGGGAGCGGTGCCAGGTCTGTAGCAAGCGTGGCAGGGCAGCTGGCGTCCTTCCCTGCCCGCCCACCAGAGTGGCGCGGAGCCCTCCTGGCAGGCAGCGTGGTTTGTTCGTCCTCCCCCCTGCCGACCCTTCATTGCTCCAGCTGGCCCACAGGTGTTTTTTTGCTTGGGGCGGCAAAAAAGCCAGAGCCGGCCCTGACCATGGTCCTCATCCCAGAGCTTTAGACGGTCTTCTAAATATTCTGGGCCTAAACCATTGAGCACCTTAAAGATAAGGAAAAAGTCCTTGAACTTTATTCAATATTCTATGGGATGCCAGTATAAAGAGCAAATTAAAGTGTAGAGAAAGGGCTCTTAAGCGCTATAATACAAATAATTACTAACAGCTCTCTACTTGTTTAAGTTGAGAGATATGTGTAACTGAATGTTTTTGAAAGCCATTTCAATCCTGAGGTATAACCTTGGCTCACTGCTTCCAAAAAAATCATTCTCTCCTTTATGAGCTTTCCCATTTGGCTGCAAAGTCCAGCTGATTTCCCCCAGACTTCAAATCTTTTGCATTGGGAATAGTTGTGTTATTATGGATTTTTTTTATTGCTGTTGGTCCCATTGTGCTAGGCACCATATATAGCCTTAGAAAGACATTCACTGCCCCGAGATTTTATAATCTAAACAAATTAGATGGACAAAGGGTGAGAGGGGAAACAGAGACAGAAATTAGGTGAGTTGCCCAAAGTCATGGAACAGGACACTGGCAGAGTTGGGAATGGAACCCAATATCTCCTCACTCTCAGCATGAGTAATTACTAGACAACAAGGACTGTCCTTTCTTGAGGAAGGGAATCCATGTACCATGGGGAACATTCTGTATTTGCAAAAGATGGACTGTATTATCTAATGGGTCACTTCCACCTGCAACTGCTACGATAGATCTTGCATTGACTCACTTGTCTGCAGTCACTCTGGTTCCAAAGGATTATCATACTTGTACCCTTTTTGACTTGAGCACTTACTCAAAATTCAAGATCGTCTGGGTTGTTTTGGTGAAGAGAAATTGGTGGTGACGCCAGGCATTTCTTTGGCATAATCATTTATTTACAAAGAATGAATAAAATCCAGTTTCCTTGAACACAGGAAGACTCAAACAGGAGATTCTCTTTGCTCACACCTCCAAGCCTCTTTCAATCAATACTCAGTCCAAAAAGCTTTCTCTGTGCTTTCTCAGAACCATTCTCCCAGTACTTGTTCTACTGTCTCCTCTGCTTTCTTCTTCTTTTCTGTTCCTTTGGTGTTTCTTGCTGTTTCCCACGGACACACTGATCCAATTTAATCAACCCCCCTGCCCTGGAGTTTTATCAGATTACAATGAAAGCCCCCTTTGGAGGCATGGCTATCTCCCACTTGTTTTGGACAGAGACACTATGGATTTATCTGTCTATCCCATAAAGGAGTTCAATTGCTTTTTACATTTATTCTGAATAAATAGCTGTTATGCCCACTAGTTTCAGTGAGGTTTAATCCAATCCGTAATAATACTGTAGCCTACTTATTCTCAAATACTTTTGCAGAAACAAAATCTATGAAAGAGCTATCTGGTTTTCTTTATTTTCTTTTGAAAATTTGAGAATAAAAATTTTGTTCTTGCTTGCTTCGTCTGCAAAAGCTACTAGTTTTTCTCCAAAAGCATTTCCCCATCTTTCAAATTTAATACAGTAGGTCATAACGCAATCTGCATGGTTGTGTCCATCTTCTAGGAATGGAGCAAGAGAAGTTTACTGAATAACATGGTTAGAGCTACAGCTGAAGATTCAGCCCTAGGTATCAATGTTGACTATTTCATTACTGTTCAAAGCACACAAGGAAGGAGATTAATCTCATGAAGATCTATTCCAAGTAGAGTCTTGTTTTGGCACTTCATGGGTGGAGCTTGGGAAAAGTACCACTGTTTTTAAAAATCACATTTCAACACCAGTCCAGAACTAATAGTTCTGAGCTCTCCCACTAGCTACAGCTAAGAATAGCCACTCATCGCAGTATGGCAGATGTGATATAAAAACATAAAATTTTACAGTTGAGGTCAGTCATCACTCATAGTGCAGGAAAGTCTTGTAGACTGCAGTATGAATTTGATGGAATCTTGCAACCCTACCAGCTAGAGGATAAATTTCTGACACCTGCTTCAAGGATCCAACAGTCAATAGTAATAGCAAAATCTAAAAAGAGCAGATGCGTGACTCAATTGGAATACCTAGACAAGTTGTGAATTCCGTACTCTCTATAGATAATACAGCAAGCTTCCCTACTAACGTTAACAGAAGGTACGGTAGGCCCAGCTTTAATGGATTGACCCATGAATTGAGGTGAAATATTGGACATGGAAACCTCAGAATGTATATTCCTGGTTCTAAAATGAGTTTTTGTTGATTTTGCCCCATACCTTGGTTGTGTCCTTCACAAACTATACAACATTTTAACTGTGAAACTTTCAACTTCTGCCCAGATAACATTTAATTGCCCTTGTGACATCCAAAGCCTGAAGAGCTGACTTTTTATTTATTTGTAAGTTCAGTCAAGAAGACTGGAAGGAAAGCTCTGAGTTATAGAGTAAAACAGATATAATCCAGGAAAAAAGAGAAACCAAGCTCAGTGTACTAAGAGGAGGAAAGGCTTCTGGCAGAACAGGATTTGATGCACACAGTGCTACATTTATCAGAAACACTGCTCTCCTGCAGGGAAGGAAATAAAAACAGCTTGCTCAGTCTGAAAAGGAACTGTTTGGAAGGATGCTTATCCTTGTTTCTAAGTTTATCTGTTTAACTGTGGGCAACCTAACCCACTAGGCAGCCTAGACAGGTACAGATTTCAATATTCTTAAAATGGTACAGTCTTAACTGGAGCCTGGATTTAGACATGCAGCTTTCATTAATATAAATTGAAGTGGTATTTAGCGTTTCTCCAGCTATAAAAAACCTGCAAATGGATTTTTTAGAAAGCCTACAAATATTCTCAGTGAGTAAAATAAGCTGGCTAAAAAGGGGCTTCATATTTTTCACTTTGCAAAACTGTGCACATAGTTAAAACTAACATGCAGAGGAAAAAAAACCTATAACATGTGTTGCCTTCAAGCTTCCTTGAGGTTCCATGGCTAATGTGACATCACCAACATAGTGTATGTTAGGGTGTCAGAGGACCTAAAGAAAAAATAAAGTAAATTTAGGCTACCAGTATGCTAAATGCTCCTCTAAGCCAGATTGTCTGGGGAATGTGGCACATATTTATAAAGTTAATCTACCAATGGACTTTCTGAAAAATATCTTTAAGAATTTAATTCTATTAAAATACCTCTGATCTCAGTAAGTTTTACCAAAACTACGTCATTTTAAGGGTCATATCCTAATGCTGCAACTTTCAGAAAAGCCTATAAATCAAGTCGATGGGAGTTGGTCCCTAACTCCCTAAGAACCTTTTAAAGTCCCTAGATCAATCACTAAGAGGCTCTCATATATTCCTTTTATTCTGAATTCAGCTATTAGAACATTAGACCAACCGTACTTGGTCAGACCAATAGTCCATGTAGCCCAATATCCTGTCTTCCAACAATGGCCAGTGCCAGATGCTTCAGAGAGAATAAACAGAACAATTGTCAAGTGATCCATCCCCTGTTGTTCATTCCCAGCTTCTGGCAGTCAGAGGTTTAGGGACACCCGGAGCATGGGATTGCATCCCTGACCATCTTGAGTAATAGCCATTGATGGATCTATCCTCCATTAACTCATCTAATTATTTTGGCATTTACATCTCCTGGCAATGAGTTCCACAGGTTGACTGTGCATTATATGAAGTAGTACTTCTTTTTATTTGTTTTATACCTGCTGCCTATTAATTTCATTGGGTGACCTCTGGTTCTTATTCACTTTCTCCACACCATTCACAATATTATAGACCTCTATCATATCCCCCCTTAGTCATCTTTTTCCAAGCTGAACATTCCCGGTCTTTTTAATCTCTCCTCATATGGTGGCTGTTCCATACCCTTAATCATTTTTGTTGCCCTTCTCTGTACCTTTTCCAATTCGAATATATTTTTTTGAGATGGGGCAACTATCACTGCATGCAATATTTGAAGTGTGGAAGTATCATGGATTTAATAATGGCATTATGATATTTTCTATCTTATTATCGATCCCTTTCTTAATGGTTCCTAACATTCTGTTAGCTTTTTTGACTGCTACTGCACTTTGAATACATGTTTTCAGAGAACTATTTATAATGACTCCAAGATCTCTTTCTTAAGTGGTAACAGCTAACTTAGAGACCGTCATTTTTTATGTTAGTTGGGATTATGTTTTCCAATATGCATTATTTTGCATTTATCAACACTGAATTTAATCTGCCATTTCATTGCCAAGTCACCACTGATCTTCCTTCAACATAATACTGAATTATCTGATCAAAATGAATTACATCTTGCTTGTTCAAAGTTAAGTATAGCTGCAAAACTTGTAACAATTCTCAGAATTGAACTTCTCATTAGCTGGAAGGTACATCAGCTAAGGAAATGCCTCTATCAGTTTGCTGTCTCCTCAGTTAATTTCAGTAGAATTGGAGATAGTTGTCAAGAGATGACAACAGGACTTCTCATTTTAGAAGGTAGTAAATCTTTTCAGTGTAATCAGGAAACATCCCCTGGAAAAAGAGAACCCTGTGCTACTTCCTGTTCAGCTGAATGCAGGTATTTGTTAATCAATAAGTGAACTCGCAGGTTATCCTTTCAATCTACAAGGATCAATAATACTTTGTATTTATATTGATTTCTAATTTTCAAAAACATTAACTTTTTTAAAAACAAGAACAATAACAGTGTCTAGCATATCACTTTCATCCCTGGTATTAAAACCTCCTTGAGAAGTCTTATAATTCCTTCATTCTTAATGATGTAACAAACCACAATTCTGTGGTTAGACATCAATGACCATGTAAACATCAATCTTTCTGAAATTCAGTAGAACCAGTATAATGGCTCTCTGCTCTGAAACCCTGATGAACACTTTCCTGTGTAAAGTTAAATGCCTTGGTTGTTTCTTTGACCAGGTAGACTTGCATGGATAGGGAATGCAATAATCATCAATACAATGAGCGTTTGTAGAGGTTGAAAAGTACATTTATCACCTGTTAAACACATCAGAGTGAAGGATTAGTAGGAAAGGCTAACATGGCAAAGATTTTTCCAATAACATATCTTTCTTTTGCACAGGACACGATATGAACAGAAAATATGTTCCCACATGCTGGTGGGTGAATGTGACATACCAGGGTACAATCTAGACTAATAAGCAGCTGTGGCACCTTTCCCTGCAATCTTGGGTGGCCTTATGATGCCTTGCTAAGGGAGTTCCCACTTGTCTTCCAGCATGTAAGACACAATCTGAGTGTCTATGTGCAACTGCAGCCTGCCTACCACACTCTGAGTTACACTCTGGCTCTCGCCAGCCTGGGTTATACTGCAGGGTGACCCCAGCACACTCTCCATCTTTAATAGAAATAATATGCATACAACTTGCCACCCCAAATGGAGTTTCCCAGACAGTGGATTAGCTAAAACAATAAAACAAGTTTATTAACTACAAAGAAACAGATTTTAAGTGAGAACAAGTAATGAGGCAGAAAAGTCAGAAATGTTTACAAGAAAAATAAAGATAAAACACAACTGGTACCTAACTTAACCAACTTAAATTCAAAGCAAAGTTTTCTCACCACATGCTTTCAGGAGTCTTATTGACCAAACTTCTTAGGTTAGGACTCCTCCCCCAGTCCAACAGCTGCTTACTTTGTTCTTTCAGGTGCAATGACTCTATGGTTGTTCATCCTTCCTTTTTACAGTTTTAGTCCCCCTCTTGAAAAATATTGCCACAGTTGAGCCCACTACAATTACAGCTTCAGGAGCTACTTCTTAATAGAAGATAGTCAACAAGAAGATCTGGAAGTTAATTGGTGATCACTTGAAGCAAATTGTGGATGCTTCTGGTGCAAAGGCCTTATTAACATTGTAAGTACAGTACCAGGTTTACAATGGCACCAGGCCCAAACTCAGAAGGGGCCCTGCCCCCCATTCTGCCTGTGCTCTGCCCCCTCCCTGCCTCACCCTTTGCTCATTCCTCTCCACCCCATCCCCCTGTGCAAGTGACAGGAAGGGCCTTGGGAGGAAGAGGCAGAACGGGGGTGGGGCGTGGGCATGGGCAGGGCAGGAATGGGCACCACAAAAGGTTAATCCATCCCTGTATAGGTTGTAAAGGTTTTACATCTACAGGAGCTAAACTAATGAGTGGATTACTAACAGAATGGAATATAGATCTGAGTTTTCAATCTGAAGTTTCTTCAATCAGTTTTAAATGCAAAGTCTACAAAGTAAACCTGAAACTATATGGACCATTGTATCTACAGCTGAGGGAACACTTCACATGCTGAGATTATTCACAATAAAACTTTAAAACAAGTTTTCTTTTCAAATTCTTAAAGCCCCTAAGCTGATTCTATTCCATTTAATAAATCTGTATGGTAGCTTGCCAACGGGCTCACTTGCCTAATCAGCTAAACAGTAAAATTAACCAGGGATTGGAGGGTAAAGATGTGTCACCAGTGGCCCTACATCTTGTTCTAAATAACGTTGCAGTTTCTGGCATCCTGGACATAGCTCAGACCTCCTGTTGAATTTCAACAGTTTTAGGCATAGAAGAGGTAGTTAGAGAGCAACAATCTTTTAAAATGGTTTCCTCTTATGAGAGCTTCCTCAGTTAGTGAGAAACGGAAGAAAAATGTGAACAGTGAAGTTAGGGAGGAGGGAGTGTACACACGTGTGTTTAATTTTAATTTGAGGTGGGAGCTAGAGTTTGATCAGGAAATCTTACCAAGGTCCCAAGCTTAGTTAGGACTGTTTGATCTCGAAAAGCCATTTAGTGGCTTCCATTGTCACAAACCCCATTTAAAGCACTGTCTAAATATGGCTTTTCATTTACATTATCTTGCAGGCTGTAGTAAGAAAGCATTTGGTCCTGAATCAGAACCCACAGGAATTTAGTAAGTGGTATTTCTGTTTATAGTGAAATCTTTATTGTGTAATTTACATCTGGATATGCCATCATTTCTTAGTATTTAACTCTGTAACAGCTTGTCTAAAGTAGAGATTTTGTTGTATAAATCAAGGAAGTAACAATGTGGGGTAACTGAAGGAGGCATAGATTTCTGAATCAATACAAAATATGTTTCTGGTGGTAGTTGTTATTCTGAGCAGGTGGGTTATTGATTACAGTCATAATGGTGTCACTTTAGCTGCCATCAATAACTCACTACTTGTATTGTCACACTAAATTAAAGAAGAGCTAGTCTAAAAATTTGTGGAGTACTTATACCAGCATGGCATGACCCAGCCTGCAGCACAGGGAAGCTGAACATTGCCAGTTTGTCAGGATTCATATTTGACACTACACTTGGCATTATATTGATAAAATAAAGTTATATGATACTTATTCAGGGACAGAAAGAGATTACATCTTAAACTTACTGGAAAACTCTTACATCTATGGGTCTTGCCTACAGTAAAATTTTTCTTTTGCAACCTTAGGAGCATTTTGTGTTTATTATTTACAAAGTTGCAAAACTGGCACAGAGTATGTTTCATCACGGGCCATAGCTTTTTTGCAAATTGGCATGAATAAAGCTTTCTTGCATCACACTTTTGCCTTAGAGCTTTGTCGACAATGTTAGGCTCGTATTTAATAGGGGTTCCTTTTTAACAGAGTTTACTTTTAAATCAAAATTTCCATACTATATATTGTAGCAGATTACTATTTGCTAATTCAAGTGACAGAGTAAGAACTACTGAAAAGTTTAATAGAGATAAAGTGATCTGATCATAAGTGTAGTAAACACATACCTAAGCATTCTGCGCCTAAGGATTTTACAGCTGACCTGAATCCATTACATGTAGCAAATAAGAACTATTGTGTAGTGGTGACACAATTCAATGTCACTCTGGTCCCAAAGAGGAGGCTGAGGCACAAGAGGGAAAAGGTTTTATACTTCCAGCAATTTAACCTTTAAACAGTTTCAGTCCAATATACATAGTTAGAAAGACTTGCTAGATGCCTCAAAGTGAAGAGCAGGATATCACTAAAAATAATTACACTAATAATTACAAAGGGTTCTTCTGTACAAATTCTAAAGGAATACTGTCAAGTTACATTTTTTAAACTTCAATTTTCTACAAAAGCATCATTTAAATAGCCCATCATTCATTTTTTAATTTCTTCTAATAAACATTTTTAGGGAGGTTTCTGTATATTGGCTGATATTCAAAAGCTTCTCTTGCAAGCCCCAGAACAGTAATACTAACAATGCTTGGGATTACTTTCCTCTCTGTGCATACTCCTGCCTAATGCCTCTCAACTTTCAGGTTCAGCTTTGCTGTCACTGGTAAATGCTCTCTTGCAGAAATTGTACATGAGTTCCCAGGTTAGTACATGAGTGATATTGTCATGCTAGTGCACATCACAAGAAGTTAAACTGTCAATTAACATGAAACTGACAAAGTGTTGTCCAATGCACAAAATAACCAAAAGGATTTTTTTCTAGAATCTTTTAGATTAATTAATTTTAGAGGTGGGCTTTAGGTATAGCTGCTAACAACTCAAGTGAACGTTTTTCAAGTACAAACAGAAATCCACTTAAGTGCTATCTTCACACTGAGATTCTCAAATCCCAAGTTATCCCACATTTTATTAACCATCTTTAGAGTGAGGCTGCCAGGAGTTTGAGGTATTTTGGCATCTCCAACTCTTGCTACTAAAATGTGGTTTATAAAGGATTTCATTTTTGAATTTTAAAATACTAAAAAATAAGTTAACATGATCCTCTTATGTACATTCAGCTGTCTAACAAGTCAGATAGTTACCGAGCAGCAGACCCAGCAATCGTGGACATTGTTGCTTAATTAAATCACACAGTAGTAACATCTGTTACTCATAGGTAGGGTCCTTCACTCGCCCCAGGTCTTCAGTGGCGGGTCCTTCAGTGCAGTGGAAGACTCGGAGCAAGTGAAGAACCCGCCACTGAAGTGCTGCCAAAGCCTCGGAGCGCCGTCCAGTGAGTACAAGCGGTGGGGAAAAAAAAAAAAAAAAAGCTGCGATCGGTGGCACTTGGGCTGCTCTACCGCCGCCGCTTCATTCTTCGGTGGCAATTCAGCAGCGGGTCCCTTTCGGAGGGAAGAGCCCACCGCTGAACTGCCACCGAAGACCCGGCCCTGCCCCAGGCCCCCTGAATCCTCTGGGCGGCCCTGAGTACTGCTACCCTTACTTCTGCACTGCTGCTGGCGGCACTGCTGCCTTCAGAGCTAGGCAGCTGGAATGTGGTGTCTGCAACCAGGAGCCCAGCTCTGAAGGGTAAGTTACCATCAGCAGCAGTACAGAAGTAAGGATGGCATGATATGGTACTGCCATCCTTACTTCTGCACTGCTGCTGGCACGGTGCTGCCTTCAGAGCTGGGCACCCGGCTAACAGCCACTGCTCTCTAGCCACCCAGCTCTGAAGGCAACACAGAAGGTTGGCAAAACTGTGACACCCTCCCCTAAAATAACCTTGAGTGCTCCCTTCAAGACCCATTTGGGTGAGGACCGCTAACTTGAGAAACACTGGTCTCCTCATGAAATCTGTATAGTATAGGATAAAAGCACACAAATGACCAAATTTCACGGGGGGAGACAGATTTCACAGTCCATGATGCGTTTTTCATTGCTGTGAATTTGGTAGGGCCCTACTCATAGGACTACTATACCTAGAGGAGCCCTTCCATTGTTGTCCATAATCAGAATAATTCAATGCTCAAGGACTTAATTGCAAAAAATAAAGGTGACACTTTCTCATTGCATAACCTCCATTAAGCAGGAATTGTGTATTGTAATGGAAAAAGCCCCATGGAGGAATTACACTGATATGCTTCCAAGTCATGTGCAGAAATTATGCTGCCATAACAATTGATTAACAGACTATTAAATCCCTGGCTAGAGTGGCTTTGGTTTCACTAACTTGTTTAACACTGAAAGAAAAAAAAAAGAAATTAAGCAAAGACATCATTACAGTGATAAGTGATGTATTTCCCCTACAAAGAAATATCTTCAGTGCAGCTGAAAGAAGAGTACTTGTTTATATTTGAATGCATATATCAAATCAGATGAATTTCTAGAACCTAAGAAACATCTACACTGTATCTGTTACCCACACTTAACCTGGGGCTGTTTTTTGCAGGGATAATCCTTTATCTAGTTTATATATTTTAAAAAAAAATCCCAGTTCAACTAACTCTGCTCTGGACTGATTTAATATACCTTTCTGAACTTGCAGTATTCCCAGAAGGTAACACATTTCCAATTAACAGTTCAAAATGGATCCATTTGGGAAGTCTCCCTAAATACATTTTTTTAAAGGATGGTCAAGATTTTAAACATTTCTAATACATTTTTCTATAGGTCTGAATCTTGAATTTTTAGATTTTGTTTTAACAAATGTTCAGAGTTCTGAACACTGTCAAAACTACCAAGTGGGCACTTCTATTAGATCTCCAAAAGTGCACTTTGTAATGTCAACAAGCACACAAGACAACAATGTACAATGCTGTACCAAGTCTGTGGCCACCTAGGACCTTGTAATTATGCTGCATACCGCTGCCGCTCAGAACTTTATGGCAACTACAGGGATTAATTTAGATCATCTTATTCCAAAAGCACAGGTCTCATCACTTGGGCTAAAGGAGAATTTCCAACCCTTTGCATGGAACAACCTTCCTGAGCTCATCCTTCAGATCTCTTCTCTCTCCACACTGAATTCCTTCACTGAATACTCTCCTCTGCTGAGGTAACTATGAGGAACTTGAAAAATATTCCTCAAACTTATTGCCAACGAACAGTTTATAAATCATATTTAAACTATATATTAACCTACATTTAAAATGTAATGTAATAACTTTCCTCCCATGCCACTTGTCTTTAGATTGTAAGCGACCTTGGGACATGGACTGTGCTCCCTTTTCTGTTTGGAAAGTACCTAGTGCATTTTCTGTGCCACCAGAAATAAGTTTAGAAAAAAATCTATTCCTGAGCAACATAAAGTGCAAGATATAGAATGAGGCCTTGATCCTGTGGAGTGTTCTGCCCAGGAAGACCCCACACCTGCGTGGAGCCCAAATTAATTCAATAGGACTGTGTAGGTGTAAGGATCCATGTGGGTAACACAATTAAGTAACTTAAAATGTATAACTGAGAATGAAGGTCTTAGAAGTCCATTGATAAGAATGTCAATACATGAGGTTGTGGAATCTTCATCATTGGAGATTTTTAAGAGCAGGCTAGACAAACACTTGTCAGGGATGGTCTAGATCAGAGGTCCCCAACGTGGTGCCCGCAGGAGCCATGGCACCCGCCGGGGCATCTATGTGCGCCCACGTAATGGCCATTGGACAAGCATCTGCCGAAATGCCACCGAAAAGTGGCGTCATCAAGAGGCATCACCGCCAAAATGCAGCTGATTTTCGGCAGCATTTCGGCGGCGACGCCTCTTGACGTTGCCGCCTCTCAGGGCATTTCGGCGAATGCTTGTCCACCAGCCACGGTCCTCGGTGGCTCGTCATCCGGCGCCTGCCACCCAGAAAAGGTTGGGGACCCTGGTCTAGATACTACTTAGTCCTGCCATGAGTGCAGGGGACTGGACTATATGATCTCTTGAGGTCCCTTCCAGTCCTATGATTGCATGAGGAGGAAGAGACTTCCACCCGTACACTCTCAAGACTAGTAAATGCACAGTTCTAAAGGGGTGGAGGGGAGAGAGAAAATAAAATACTTGAGTTTTACCATAATTAAATAATGTCAAAGTTCTATGAGCCAAAATTGATCTAGCTGCTTTTGCCCCTTACACCAAGTTGCAATGTTCACTCTTGCAATGTAATTCTTCATCAGTGTTTTTCCTAACACACTAAATGCTTCAGTATTCTTAAATAAACCATCAGAAGCCACACAGTAAATCATTGTTCTAGATGACGAATTGGTTAGTAAGGCTTTGGATTTCAAGCTTCCAAGGTCATATGACAGCAATAAGTATATAAATAAAAAATTAAATCGTGAAAGATACCTCAACAGTGTCCTTTTAATCTTTAGCCAACTTGAAATGTCATGTAAGCACTGAACCAGCAAAGAGATGATACTGCTTAGATAGCAAAATCTCAATTTCTCACTGACCTACAAATCAGAAGCTAGTAGATCAGTGGTGCACTGGCGTATTTCCACACTGTAGCTCATGGAAACATTGTAAAAGCTTCTGAAATAAAAAAGCATGTGCACAAGATGCAGGGAAACCATAATGAGAAAAAATGGTAGCAAAGGTACAGAAAATATAAAACAGTATAGTCAAGTGCCTTATGGAATAAAGATCTTAAAAAGTCTAAGGATGCTGTCATATTTGGTGAGACATAGCATAGTGCACATTTTCCAACTTCACAAAATGGTCTTCCAGTACAGTATAAAGTGGATAAATGAAATAAGAGATGCACCACCTTCCCCATGTTTTCTTAATTAATCTTAATGCCTTGTAAAACTGCCACCAGGTAAATTGCACAGATAAAAGACAACGGGATTAAGTAGTTTTCTGTTACAGACACCAAACACACAAATCAGTCACTTAAACCAAAAGACAGACCTCAGTGATGAGGTCTTTTTACCATTACACTTTTATCTTACCTGAGGATTACTGATTACAGTGAATGCTGTACAAGATAAAAGTATTATCATCACTAGCTATTAGACATTTTCTGTGGGGGAGAGGGCAACTTTTCAAGAACATTTCTTTTAACCAACTGAAATATTGCCTCAATGCAATCAAATTCTTCAGTGTTTTAAAATAATGGGTTTGTGCCACAGTCTTCACGAGGCTGTAGCAATAGTCCCACTTTACATGTATCCAGTGAGTCTAGACTATTTTGTTACAACATAATTGCATCGTTTCCCTCTATTTTTAAGTGGACTAAGTGCCCATGAATAGTGCTATAATTTACAATATTGGAGATTGAAATCTTCTAACCTCAAAACCAGTGCAGCAGCAGTGAAAGCTTCCCACTAGTTGCCTCAAATCTAAAATGGAGGAACCATCTCTTAGGACAAAACTCATTTATCTCCAGTTTCTCCATGCCAATGCAGTCTATGGATCTCTGAGATTGCTACATAGGTGAGCACGTGTGCACCAGAAAATAGAGTAAGACCAACTTCTCATTTCACTAAGCCATCATAGAGGTGTTGCATGGTAATTACTTTTTAGTTATAAGCAAATCTAGTCAGAATTGATCCTAAGACCTAGAACCCTAACTTTGCTTTGTAAAATTACAAAAACAAACAAACAAACAGTCTGAGCCTCAAAATCCTCACTCGAGTTGTCTCACTGCAGGCCATAGTGACTGATTACTCAGGAACTACACTAGTTGGGTGAGTAATGCTTAGATGAGTGAGGGATAACTGGATTAGTAAAGGGGTATTTAGAGTGATGCTGCACTACAAAGGTTTAGAATCAAAATGGGTGTTGTTATGCTAAAGAAAGAAACTAAGTATTTTCTAGCCTAAACAAAAGTTCACACTTCTAAAAATGTACACACTTAGGCAAACCTCTTCAAAGGTGTCCAGCAATTTTCAGTGCGCAGTTTGGCACACATGGTGCTTGTCATCTGGCAGCATTATTGACTTGAACTAGAATTGTGGACCCTCAGCCCCTCAAGCTTTGACAACTCAAGATGGAAAAATTGGAGTTTCCATTAATTTGGGGGCACTTGACTCTTTTGGAGTTCACTCTAAGAGGAGGAGGTGATGAGGTCATAAGCCATACAATTAATTCTGTATTCATCAAAGCAGATTACTTATGTAAATAAGAATCTAAACTTGAGAAAATATGTTCAAAGAGAGCACCTGAATCCTTTTGAACATAATTTGAGACTACAATAATGAGTTAAAATGGATACGTTGATAGGCGAAAATACACAATGTTTAGTGGTATGATAACGCCTTCCGTAGTTAGATTTATTTTCACAGGCTGCCCACTATAGTATCAACAGTGATACGCTACCAGTAATGGCAAGTCTTACCAGAAGCTGTACTCAATTGGTTCTTAGTAGGAGTAGGAATTCAGTAACTAGATTAAGAAAACTAAAGTGTCCTTTATAACAGATGAAAATAATTTAGGGGCCCTCATTCATTTTCCCGACAGTTCCGCATTCTCCTCTCCACCATTTTCAGGCATATTTGTGGGTCAAAGTAGAAAACTTCAGTGAAACAATGGCAGTTAATGAATGTAACCAAGACTATGTGAAAGACACTTTGTCTCGTGTATTAACTAGGTCTATGAAGCAATGAAGGGTAATAGATGCTGTTCATTTAACATTAAATTATAAGCTATTTGTGCACACCAAAAGGCCACTTTGTGAAAATCTGATTGCCAAATGGCTGTCTGCCAGCCTTTCAAAAAATTGGAGCTTACTACATTTTGCTGCCTGCCCCTAAAACATTGCAGAGAAATAGATAACAAAAGCAATATGATTCATTTACATATCCCGGTCTTATGGGATACTTCACACAGATTCATCCCTGAGCTAGATCACAGAAGTTAGAACCCCAAAACCCTGAAGGGGTTTTGTGGCTTGTCTGGTTTTGGTTGTTGAGGAAGTGGAAAGGGATAATAGAAAATGAAATGCATGTGCCACTGTTTTTCAGACTTATTTTGGCTTCTTTAAAATGGATGGGGAAAGACCTATTTTTAATAAGCAGGCCAAGTTCCACTGCTTTCCAAAGATAGATGAGATACATGGTTGTGCTTATCGATAAGGCTATGAGTCAGTCACAGAGGTCACAGAGTCAGTGATTTACATGACCTCCGTGACTTCAGTCCTGGGAGACGGGGCTCCAGCTGTCAGCCCCAAGCAGTGGGGCTCCGGCTTCCATGAGTTATTGTTTATTGCCCATGTCCTGTCCCTTACTTTGACTAAAATTACCCATGCCTAAATCTTAGCCTTACTTATCTATTACATGACATATGTAAACCATATCTAAACAGGAGAATACCTCAAGATATCTTTTTTTCTTGTTTTTAATGTTATAGCAATACCATATTTCTATCTACTTTTTGGAGAAAATACAATATTTGTCTAGTTGCATGTGTCCTAAGTGTTTTGTGTTAGGAAGATAAATATTCTTGGGTCACTGACTCTTCTGAACTGCATGGAGATGTGAATTTAGAATAGAGACTAGGAGCTAGATTCTACTTTAAATGAGACTGGTGTAAACCCAGAGTGATCACTGAATCCAATCTATACTAATAGCAGAATTTGGCCCTTGATCTTCTATGCAGATGAGAAGGGCAGGAGTGCAATATTTGATTGGAACTTCTGCTTTGGAGATTACACTGATAGTTATTACTAAAGCAATCCACTGTATAACATGCTGTCATACTTCCCTTAAATTGGAAGGGGATAAGCTAAATGTAGTCTCACTCTTAGCTATAAAGACATTTGTTTGCAGCATTTGCGTCAATGATTTATACCCACATAATAAAATATTAAGAGCAGCAAATTATAGATCTGGTACTACAACAGTTCTGACAGGTTTTCTGATAGTATACAGTTTCATATGCAAATTTAAATCTACCGGAAACAATGCAGAAATGTGTTTATTGCATTACATAAAATAAGATGTAGATGCTTACATTTATATAACTGTAATATGCATATACATGAACTTCTAGGATAAAATGTCAGTCTTCATTATAGCTTGTACAAAATATAAAGTACAACTGAAATGAAGCATTCTACCCTCTGCCAGTGCACTACTGACAAACTCTATATCCTGTCAATAACTCTGCATTTTGCTAACTTATTGGTCCTTTCAATAATAAAGAATTACTGAAACAAAATTCCACTGCAGGAATTTTGAATAAACAGATGAAAACCACAAGCAACGGGAAACAATTTTTCATCAGTTACCTCTAAATATCAGGTCAAATCTATGGTTAAATCCGCTGCTTTAGTTATTTATGTTGAGAGGAACCATGTAGTAATAATATCAAATCAGGAAAGGCAACTTTGTAGGGATAACAACCAATGTCAAATAAAACAAAGCTTAAGCATCATTAGACAAAACATGGGGATATAACTATACAGTCAAACTGTATTGTTCCTCTCAACCTTGCCCACCAAATACATTCCTCTAGCCTGGCAGGGGAAAGAAACCCATTTGCCTAATGGGGCATATAATTTAAATATTTCAGACAACCATTTACAGAGATGTTGCTTAAAATAAATTTAACAACCATCCATCTAAATATCTTGCATTATTGGGATCATAATGTAGATCACAAGTTGTTTTCCTGTAGAAACTATGAATTATCCAGCCTCCCAATTTCTTCAGACATCATACATATCCAGTGCTAGTTTAATATAACAAATCCTAATTTGCTCCAAAGCAGACTCAATATGAAACTGCATTTTTTCCTTATTCCAGTTTCTTCTAACATTTTTAGAGACAGTAAAATGTCAGGTTTCATTCCTCCACAATACAGAATTTCTGCAGTTTTGCAAGTAAGATATCTCTTTAAATCAATAGAAGCTGAAATAGGTGCAGACTGCAGCATTGCATCCAGAGGAAGATACAATCAGCCAATGTCAATATTCTGTCACTTGGGATCAGGAATTTTACCATAAAAAATCCTCACTACGTTAAGGAAAAAAATATGTATCCACCAATTTCTGGGTGTCATACAGTCAAGGTTTAAAAAAGATTAATAACATTGGAACGTGAAGTGACATGTCTTGTGCAAAATTCAGCTTAGTATTTTTTTGAACATGCTAAGAACAAAAACTGGAGTTCACCATAATTAGGCACAAAAGTACATTATAAAAAATGAGAAATAAATGTTTTAGAAGAATCCATCTAATACAATACAATATAGGAAAAGAGATGGTCTCTGCCATTTATATGCTTGATCTGAACATTTTAAAGAGTTGCTCAAGTTTTGGAAACATTAGATTATAACTATGCAAAGTAATACTGCACAGAAAAATGCTAAGTAAAAATAATTCCTTTGGCTGGTAAGATTGTAAGAGGATTTAATCATTTCACAATTTAAAATAAAAAGGTTAGTTTTGCTTGTTCTTTGCTACAAAGCAAGAGGCTCATCTCCTATGCACGCCACAAATAACCTGAGCAATGACTTCCCCCTATGGCAACAGCTGCCTATCATATTGCAGAATTAACACAGTATTGGTTTATTTACCGTTTGCATGTGTGTGTGGTGGCTATTTGTAATTTTAGCTATTCACATATATCAGCTCCTCGCTGTATATCACAAGACAAATATGTATTTTTCAAGCCTGAACTGCAACCTTAAGCACACAAAGCTAGTCTGCAACCCTGATGCAAAGTCATCCTAAATTCACTTCACCCTACAAGATCTGTGATACAAGACTGTGATAGTCCATTCACTCCCCCAAGCCCAATGATCTACTCACCATCTCTTCTTCTATTTCTGTCCTCAGCTTATTTTCCTTGCCTCTTCTGGCTTCACAGGATCACAAGGAAGCGGTGTACCAAAAAACAAACAAACAAACAAACCCTCTTAAATAAAATACTCAGCAATTGATCGGCAGTAGATCAACCAAATCTCTTCCTCTCTCCCTTTTCATTTTCCAGAAACAGAAAATATCTCTAAGATCACCACTGCCTGCTACTCACTCATTCCCCGACCCCAGAAAAAACGCTGTAGGTGCATTCGATTTAAATTGCATTTCCTTCCATCCCCCAACTCATAAATTCCTCTCCAGAGATCACAATGGGTACGTCGGATTCAGATTCAATTCCGTTCTTACCCACCAAGCCAACGTAGTAGATGCATCCGACTCGGGCTGAATTTCCTCCCTCCCACCTCCAAATTCCTCCCTCTTCATTTACAAAGGGTATTCAAGAAAACCTCTTTATCTAAAGAAGGGGGGGGGGAAGAGGAGTTTTTAACCCTTTTTTGCATTTACCTTTTTTGCTGCTTTTCTTTAAAAAAAAAACACAGTTAGGATTCCTTCTTTTTAAAAGACAAATAAACTTGCTGCCATTATCTTCCTATAGGGTCTTCCACTCCCACATCGAGGGTCTGGCGCGCTTCATCTCTTACAGAGAAACAACCTTCCTTATAGTCCTCCCCAAAAGTCTACTCCCCCCACAAAAAAGAGGTTGAGGAATAATGTTTTTTTTAAAAGGGTTTTTTGTGCACACACACACACCCTTAGGGCTTACATTTAAACAGTCAACTGTAAAGTTTGTATAACGCCTAATTCCCCCACGCCCTCTCAAAAAGACCCTCGATAAGATGCCCACCAGAGACGCAGTTGGATCTTGTAAATTAGCGTGTACTGTTATT
Source organism: Mauremys reevesii (assembly GCF_016161935.1). Taxonomy (NCBI): domain Eukaryota; kingdom Metazoa; phylum Chordata; order Testudines; family Geoemydidae; genus Mauremys; species Mauremys reevesii. The sequence goes on along the minus strand of NC_052640.1, from coordinate 15,861,287 downwards.
CATCCTTCCAACTCTATTATAGTGTGGGGGCGTTAATCCTTTCTCATCAGTAAAACTTTGGTGGGGGGTAAAAACACTGAGTGATGGAAACAGGAATTCAGGTTTTACTCTCCCTCCTTTAAGGACAGCAAGGCTGGTTAGTGTGTCTGTCCTGGGAGCAGAGGAGATAGGGGTGGAAAACAGCTGAATTGTGCTCCAAATCCAGAAAAATGGTCCTACCACTGCTGCTTCTTGCCCCCTAGTTCGCAGCTGTTCGCCTGCAGTCAGCAAACAAAACGACGCAGTCCTCGCTAGCCATGATTTTTCCCATTGGGCATCTTTGTTTTGTTAAACCCAGCAACGACTATCTCATTGGTGAAGTTCCTCTAGTCTGGTCACTGGCTGCTAGCGCAGTTTGGCATTGGACAGCATGCGTGTCCGTCAAAGTGGAATTAACCTCCCCTAGGGGTGAGAGAGAAGTTCACTGGTCCCATTCCGTTTGGGAGTACATTATGATTTAATGCTTTTAATTTGTTTAATCACTTGAAATACGATGGTGATTAACAAAAAGATCAAAACAAAACATGGCACTAAAAATCCTTCTGAAGCACCATAGATTTGCACTTTGCAGATTCTAAAGCACATGTAACAAACTGAAAAGGAAACATGACATCTGGACAGCAAGAACTTTTAGCCCCAAAGTCCAAGCAGACAAACAAATAGGAGCCTGATCTTGCATTCAGATATCCCAAATCTGCATTGATTTCAGTGAAAGACTTGAGTGCCAAGATATAGGATTGGGTTGTGCAAGGATTTATGGCACCAGCATAATACATAAACTCAGCATCACCAAGTCCAAGCATTCAAATATTTAGAGGGGCCAAAAATCAGTCTTTTAAAAATTCATGATTTTTAAACAAATTTAAGATTGTTTGCCCTTTTTTAGGCCTTGAAATTTCACTTATCACATCTTCAGGCTTTTCCTCAATCTGACACCCCCTGAAAATCAGGCCCTTTTTTCCTGCTCTCAAATTGGGCAACCCAAAATGGAGGTACCCAAAATCACCAATCACCTCTGAAAATCTCAGTTTTCTTGATAAAACCCTTGTGAGATACAACAGTGTAATTATAACTTTGCCGATGGGTGAACTCTGTAGTAAATAATGGGCCTGATTCTGTAAGAGCCCTCTGCCTGGAATTTCCCTTGGCTTCAGTAGGACTTATGTACATAGTGCTTGTAGGATCTGGCTAACCAAACCATCAGTGTCAAGTGACATATTCAGCAGAAGCCTCACAACAGCCTATACGCCATGTCTTCTCTAAATCACAGTTGTGTGAAACATTTCCCTTCACATTCACAATTATGTAACACCATTGTGGCTATAATTTTCCATATAGGCAGTTACTGTAAAATTAGGAAAGTATAATGTATTATTTTAGTTCTTGTAATGTAATGAAACATCTAGAAATAATCAGGAAGAGCCAGTACCATGTGACCATTCAGTTCTGTAGACAACCAGCAAGTGCTTCACAGACCACCAGTGGCCTATGGACCCTTTCCTCGGAATCTCCACCACTTCTTTCACTGAACGCACTCAAAACAAACACGTGATCAGTATCCACTTGAGAATGGACTATTGTAATTTGGTTAGTAATAGAAGCTACATGCAGTTCCTCAAAAGATGGAGGTTAACAAAGGACATAATAGCAACTAGGGCTTTTGAGGAAGAAAAAAAATACTATAGGCACAGGAAGTAGAAGCAGGGGATTAAATGGGCAATAGCATCACTAAATCTAGTAGAGTGACCAGGTGTCCTGATTTTATAGAGACAGTCCCGATTTTGGGGTCTTTTTCTTATATATGCTCCTATTACCTCCCACCCCCTGTCCTGATTTTTCACATTTGCGGTCTGGTCACCCTAAAATCTAGCTACCCCTTAATGGTCTGCTTTTGGGAAACCTCCTTAAACAAAGTCTTCAAATGCCACAGTAAAACTAATCAAATTTCTCAAACATGTAGAAAACAGGCAAACGTGGTTTATCAGTGAAAGCCAACACAGTTATCTACATTCTCAAACTCATAGAGAATTTGCCTCTTCCTCTTCTCCGGGGATGCAACTTCTACTGATGACATGCAGAGCCTTAACATCTGAGGATTTTTAATAGGTATCAAGCAAAGCAGCATTTCTAATTTGGTTAAATACGTTCAACAAGAAAGAACTGCTGCCCCAGATTCCTTAACTAAAAGACCTTATTAGCATCTTACAAAAACATAGTCTTATTATGGGAAGGGATACCACACCAAAATGCTAAAATAGAAAAACATGACCAAACTATCACAAAGACAAAATATAAAGTTTCCATGGAACACAGTTCATTCAAATTAAATTCAAACTTATTCAAGGTACCATCCTTATTAAGAAACCTCCTGTCTTAAAAGACCACCCTAAAGTATCTCAGCATATTTTATTTGTCCTTTATTATAGATCCACCTCTGGTAAACAACCAATATGGTTGGTCTCAAGTGATAGCTTATGACATGTTTTACTGTACTCTAATCAACCGTTTTAAAGCATTTTCTAAGACATTACTTCCCAGTAGAGATTTCTTTTGCTTAATGTCAAAATGATCTGCTAGATCTCCTATAAATGTGTTAAATAAAACCCACTGGAATGCAATAGATTTTTTCTAAACAATCTTTGGCCTTAATGCTGCACGTTACCGTGTAACTGCTGTCAGGCACTGTGCGCTCTCACCTCTCCTTGACTTCAAAAACTGTACAATTAACTAATCAGCTGCAGAGTCAGGCAGATTGATAGACTTGTGTAACTTGCCTTATGTTAAATTTGGAAAGCTCTGTTTAAACAACATCTTGGAAACTCAAAACTGAAATATATTTTTCTCTACGTTTATGCATGTTGAAGTTTTATTGTGGATATCAGCCTAACATCCTGGTTTAGATCTAATAGCATGAATAGCTCTTGCTATTTTGGAAGCTCTTTTCCTTTCATAGTGCTTCATATTAAAGAACTGTTTTCATACCTTCTATATACTGGGCTTGATTTATCCTCATGGGATAGGTATTAGCCCTCAGAGAGAGCAGTCAGTGTTTCTACTACTACCTTCTCCTGGAGGCTCTGCCAGAAGGCAGTTTCAATTTACAGCTGAGGTTCCGTTGAAGCCATGCTATTGCCATTATCTGCCCAGAAAAGCAGGCAGAACCTAAGTGTTTAAGATCTTGTTTGAAAGCCCCGCATAGTAAATTCCTTGAGTCACTATTTCAGTTTGGGCAGGTGAACGGCTGAGTTGACCCCATCCTTGTTTAAACCTGCAGTTCTAGGTAGAATCATGAAGGGATTATCAGTTCTAGCCATGCTGTGTTTGACCAAGTAACTGAGGACAAAACCCCCTCTTTATTTCCCCATTCTGGGATAAAGCAGGGTCCTGCCCAGCACCCAGCTCAGAGTAAGTTCAGAGCTCCTCAAATGTGGCTGGGGGATGCAAGGAGCCTTTCTGGCAAGTGAGACTAGCTGGACCACAGCCACCCTGGCCACATGCCACTGAGGGGAGTGTGGCAGGGGTGTAGAGCCCTGAAGGGCCATATCTGCATGCTGAGGTGGCACAGAAGGGGTGTCATGCAGTGGACAATCAGGCCTGGAGCGTATCACACCTGAACAAACTTCCCCGCAGTCAAAGTTAGTCAGCACAGAGAAGTGTGTGAGGTGACTGCCAGCAGCCATGCTCCCTCTGCCTGTGCTTTGCAACCCCCACCCTCCCAAACCAGAGGGCACCTGACCAGGGCTGTGGGGCTAGGGGCCACCACCCCCAGGTAACCCCTGTCCTGGGTCCATCACCAAGGCCCACAAGGGCGGGAACTGCTATGGTGAGAGGGCACGGGGGGAGAGCCGTAGGCGGAGGAGCTGAGGTAAGCGGAGCGGAGATTCGTGCGGGGAGGAGAGCGCACAGAACGGAATAGCCGCACCAGGTGCAGGGAGGGGCAGATTGAAGAGAAGAGCCGAGATTTGGAACGCCGCAGCAGCCCTACTTGAGCGACAGGGGAGCGAGCCAATGAGAGATCGGGAGAAAAGAGGCTTACGCTCCAATAGCGTGCGAAGAAGGCGGGGCCTATGAAGCCAATGGGTGTGGCTGTTGTTACGGTGTCGCCTTTTCCCGGAAGCGTGTAACAGCGCGAGGAAGCGCCGCCGTTTTGTTCTGCGTGCTGGGTGAGTGTGAGCCTGTCAGCGTCTCGCTGCTCTATCGGGCTGTGAGACTAGAAGGGCCCTTAAAACTCGCCGTCCGGGCAGCCTGTAGAGTCAGAGTTGAGGGGTAGGAGCCTGGGTCCCTTCCGCTGCGCCCGGTAGGCGAGTTCCCCAGTCACCGCAGCTTCACCCGTGGGAGGGGTCCCTGGTGGTCTCCCACGAGGGTTTCGGGCTCAGAGAGGCCCTGGGTGACATCCTGCCACTAAGACACTGATCCTCAAACTTTTGTACTGGTGACCCCTTTCACACAGCAAGCCTCTGAGTGTGACCCCCCCCCCGTATAAATTAAAAACACTTTTTAAATATATGTTTAATACCGTTCTAAATGCTGGATGCAAAGCGGGGTGTGGGGTGTAGGCTGACAGCTTGTGACCTCCCCACATAATAACCTTGTGACTTCCTGAGAGGTCCTGACCCCCAGTTTGAGAACCCCTGCAATAAGGGAGGATGGTCTTGTGGTTAAGGTCTTGGCTGATCTGGATTCATTCCTGGCTCTACCACTGTTTTCCTGTGGGGCCTTGGGCAGGTCACTTAAACTGCCCCATGCCTCAGTTCCCGGCCCATAAATGGGGCTGAGATCCTTTTCCTACTTCACAAGGGTGTTGAGGATGCAGATTGGCAACATTAATGGTTTATCACAAGTCTTGTTCTGTGGCTCATAAAGCTCCAGCTACTGGAGTCAGATGGTCACCTGAGGATTTTTGCTTTGGAAAAACAAATCATTTAAGGAAGCTTGTGGTTGCAGAGAAGTCTGAACTCTAATGAACTTTGACTCAAACACCAGAAGGCAAATAAAAAGGACCCCAAATTATTTTTTTAAAATCTCCTATTTTACCTTGTCTGACTTTTTTGGTCTTGACTCATGATTTTTGAATGCTTAGGGTTGACAGTACTAAGATTTATCGAATTAACATTAAGTAATGACACTTATACTCTGTTGGCATACTCTGTTGGCATATACAGTAACTCCTCATTTAACATTGTAGTTATGTTCCTGAAAAATGTACTTTAAGCTAACGATGTTAAGTGAATCCAATTTCCCCATAAGAATTAATGCAAATAGTGGGGGTTAGGTTCCAGGGGGAAAAAATGCACCAGACAAAAGACATTATATACATATATAGTATAAGTTTTAAATAATTTTAAACAATTTAATGCTGTATTCACCAATGATGATTGTGAAGCTTGGTTGAGGCCGGGGTGTAGAGGACTTGCCCCGTTCCACCCGCCTGGCGCTCCTGCCAGGGAGCGGGGTCAGGGGCTTGCCTGTCTGGAATGCTGGCCAGGTAGAGTAGGGTAAGCCCCCACCCCTGCTCCCTGGCTGGAACACTGGGCAGAGTGGGGCGAGCCAAACAACCTTATAATGGAACATTGCACAACTTTTAAATGAGTATGTTCTCTAATAGATCAGCAACCTAATAACGAAACAATGTTAACGGGGACAACTTTAAGTGAGGAGTTACTGTAATTATCTAGTTAGTTGGTGTTTGAGTACAATCCTAGCTGGTATTGGTCTGGGATTGTCTTTTATTTTCTCTTTGTGCCATGGAGTTCTGGGATGTTTATTTTTCAAGCAAATTGACTTGTATCACAGTGTGTCACTTTAATGCCATGTCATGACCCTTATATTGTGATTTAGTGACATTGACAGTTTCACACTGGGTAAAGTAGTTGACAGCAAATAGTTAATGTTCAGGAGGCTTTACAGAAAGAAACACTTCCCTCCCTCCAGAATAGCAATCAGTGTTGAATAGTCATTTTAGTTTCCCCCACCCACAGTTATTGGAATTTTTGTAAGTACCACTATTTATTGGTTGACTGTATTGTTTGGTCAACACTTCTATAGGCGTTGATGTTGTTGTTTTGACAGACCATTCTATGGTTTAGAGTGAATGACAATACAATAATACCTGAGGGAATGATGGTATAATAATGTTCTGAGACATAATTATTTGCTAAGTGGTTCATTGTCCATTGATGAATCATGTTGTTTACCTTTAATAACATTTTAAACTACTTAACAGGCATCAACATTACTTCAGTGCGGATCCACCAATATCTCTTAGCTTATTAGCTTGCATAAGTATAGTTCGGAAGTGACCCATGAGCCTCATCAGTCAATAACATTTTGGATCAAATTATTACCTCAGTTCAGCAAAAGGATCCAATCATGCAGAGTCCAATTAAAATCAATCTTGTAACAGTAACCTCTGATTATTATAGATGAAAGAATAAGGGATACATATTTTCTTTTCAGTTTTTGATGCCCTTGAAAGCGCTTCTCATAGTAAGTTTCTACTTTGGTGCATGCCCTTTCTCAGGCACTCAAGAGGGATGTCTGTCGGTAAGAGCAGCAGCATAGCCAAAACTGAAACTAATAGGCATATTGTGCACAGAGAATCAGAATGGTGGTTCTGAGCATGTTTGGCATTGTTGTTGAGATGGCATGTACAAATGATGCTACTAAATGCCAACAGGGAGCAGAAAAACATTAATTCCAAATGTGCATAAGTCAACAAATACTAATAAAATGTTCACATGTGTAAGCACACAGTGAAAGTAGTAATGGATATAACAGCAAGCTTCCAAGTAAATCTGGTTGTGTAGCTGTACAGAAGTTAACAAGAGTAACTATGGAAATGGAGTAGCAATATTATCACTCCTTCCGGGAAATCTAGCATATTTACAAGATTTGTTTGCTACACAAGTAATCAGAAAAGAAAACTGTTGTCTTTGCATGAATTGTATTAGTTTATAGTTTTGATGATGACCTGTTTTGATTGAATTGGACTCCTGAAAATCGATAAGATAGTATTTTCAAAATATTCAGGTTAAAAGGAAAATCTGGAGGAGAAAATGATTACAGTACACTAACTGTGATAAGCTTCGAGAGGGGGAGGGGAGAGAGCCTGCCATAACTAGAGCACTGCTTTTTTGAGACACAACCTTTCATCGGCATCACAACTGTATGTAAAAAGTAGTATTTCGGGGGTGGGAGGCGAATCTTAAAACTAACTAAAAGTGAGTTGCAGGCATATTACACATTATTTTGAATAGCCACTTCCAAGTTTATCTGACATTGCTAGTTCAAGGATTCAAAAATCATGAGTCAGGCCCCAAAAAATCACCATGAGGTTTTTTAAACTTGTGGTTTTTAAGTCAATAATAATGTTTGGGCACTTTAATTTACCTTTTGATTTTTGAGCCAGTTGTGTACAGTTAGATTACATTTCCAAACTCTTCTCTGACTGCAACTTGAGGGCTAGAATTTGTTTTTCTAAATTGAAAACTGTATTTCTGCCCTAATTATCTGAATCCAGGATCTGGGGCTTTAAGAAACAACAAATATTGAGACATGATAAAGTCGTGAGTTGGCAACATATTGGTCATCTCATATCTTTAGAACAAACAGCAAAAATATATTAAAGCCAGCCACTATTCTGGCAGTATACATAGAGATAATAAGTGAAAAGACATTTGGGCTCTCACTGAAGAAGACACAGTGAGTGTGAAAGTCAGTCTATTGGAGTGCTTATTAGAATCTGTAATCTTGCCCTATTAGTGGTAGGTAGGCAGAGGTTTGAGTTCCAGCCAAGGGCAGATTTCATGCTGTTGCTTCGTTATGCTGAGTTAAAACCAACTGAACATCTACTTTTGTAAAAGCAACAGTTGATTATTTTTAAGTAATTTTTATTATATCAGTGAATTAATACAATAAAACAGGATATTAATTTATTCTATTTACTTTTTTATTTTAAAGAACAATCTTCTAAGATGTTAGCAAACTCAGCAATGTTGGCAACATAAATAAATACAGGTTCATGGTTGGGGGTCAAAGTCTTGCCAATTGACCCTTCCACCATTGACTGACACACAGCAATTTGGCCATGTTTGTTTTATCAGAAAGCTGATAATTTTTATAGCAGCTGTGATATAAAAGTTAAACAAAACTATTTCTGGATCTCTGCATTTCTGTAGTAATGAAACTGTAAGTTACTTTTAGTTGTATTAGTGGATTTAGAAAACTTACAGTGGCAAAACCCCAGTCTTCCTATGAATACTATATGCCTGAGTCTACTAGTAAAACAATTGAGTGACGATCTTAGTCACTGTCCTGAAGTAGCATGAAAGCATTTCCTAATACTTTTATTAGGCTTTCATAGACTATAAATGCTATTGTTATGGGTCTGCTGAGAGTTATGTTGGAGCATGTGGTATGAGGCACAAAGACAAATTGTCCCATTTGTATTGTCTGAAATACTACATACTTACTGTTTCTGCCATCAAATACTGCATTGTAATTTACTTAAGCCTGATAACATCTCATTATACTCCATGTTTTGGGTATATGTACTCTGTTCTGGTGTATGGCTCCTAAGAAAAAACGTGTGTGCGCGCACACAAAATTCCAAGGTTTTATCTTGTTAGCAGTGCTGGCGCTTCCATTAGGCGACCCTAGGCGGTTGCCTAGGGTGCCAGGATTCAGGGGGTGGCATTTTGTGCGCTCTCCACAAAATGCCGCCCCCCCAAAATTATGCCTAGGGCGCCAGAAACCCTGGTGCCGCTCCTGCTTGTTAGCATTAAACTCAACACATTTACTAATATAGAAAGTAGGTTGCTGAACTGCTTAAGGGGCATCTCCAGGTTAAAGGATTTTATTTGGCCAGTTCCTAGTCTATGGATGTGCTATTGCATGCTCTGCTCATGGAGTACAAGAAGGCTACTGATTCTGAGGGGTTGGGGAGCATACCCTTGACACTATCTGTGGAATACACTTCATCTGAGAATCTTGTGGTGTTTTACAAAGATTGGGTATGTATTAGAAGTCATATCCAGTTTACAGAGAAAGAAACTGATATACAGAGCAGTTAAAATATGTCTAATTAACCTAATTTGGAAATATAATCTAGGCCTCTGCTCTAACCACTGAATAAATGGCCTCAGTAAGCATCATGCAGCCCCCATGATCATTCCCTTCCCTTTGCTAGATTAATTTTACTGGCAGTCAGGATTATGGATTTGAGGTTGATTGGGATGTTAGTGAATTTACTAAGTATTTAGTGATCTATTTCTTTTTTTAATCCCAAAGCTGTACTATGGGGCAGTTTCTCTTTTGTCTGATATGTAACTGGAGGGAGAAATTTTTAAGGATCCATCTTCCAAAACAAGCACCTTCTATTCTTCAAGGAGGAAGAAAACAAAGGAGTGGGATAAACTGAAAATTAAACAATCAGTCCTGACAAAAGGAGGGGCAAAAAATCTGGTGAAGGAGAATGCAGCTCTCCGGAAACACAAGGTTGATCAGTGGAGGAGGATTGGCAGCATTCCTGAGAAATGGGAGCAAGAGAGCTTCCCCCATCCTTGGCTGCCAGTTTTTTAAATGCTTTATGCCTACAGGTCAGGTTTGTTGCGCTTTGCCTTCTTGGAGTGGGGGAGAGGCAGTATGCTGTGGATTTACCCTGTAGGATAAGTAGTCCCAGAGGGATCAATTGATAGGCTGAAGATGGAAAGTATTAATGTTTTTACATCTTGTAAAGGAGCGCTACACACATCTTACGTACCACAGTCCTGTCAGTGGCAGTCTCTTGCTTTGTGCAGCTAATTTGATCTTCAGTGGAGGGCTGACTTTTTCCCCTGTTTTGATAAAATTGTGAACGGGCCATCCACTGTATTTTTCCATCTCTTGAGCAATCAGGAAGCCTGCTGATGTGGTCTCTGTTCTTGTATTTTTTTGTTTTTTTTTCTACTTTATGGCTGACTTGTGCAAGCAGGGAACTTGCAAAATAAAAACCAGTGGTCAACAACGCATTCTCTCATGGAATAGACATTCTGTTTCCTTGGTAACAAGGCATCCAATAACTAAGCCCACTATTGGAAAACATAATCCCAACTATACATATAAAATGATGGGGTCTAAATTAGCTGTTACCACTCAAAGAGATCTTAGAGTCATTGTGGATAGTTCTCTGAAAACATCCACTCACTGTGCAGTGGCAGTCAAAAAAAGCAAACAGAATGTTGCGAATCATTAAGGGATATATAATAAGATAGAAAATATCATATTGCCTCTATATGAATCCATGGTACGCCCACATCTTGAATACTGTGTTCAGATGTGGTCGCCCCATCTCAAAAAAAGATATATTGGAAAAGGTTCAGAAAAGGACAACAAAAATTAGGGGTATGGAATGGCTTGGATATGAGGAGAGAATAATAAGACTGGGACTTTTCAGCTTGGAGAAGAGAGAACTAAAGAGGAAGATACGACAGAGGTCTATAAAATCATGATTGGTGTGGAGAAAGTAAATAAGAAGTATTGTTATTTACTCCTCATAACACAAGAACTGGGGGGGGGGTCACCAAATGAAATTAATAGGCAGCAGGTTTAAAACAAACAAAAGGAGGTATTTTTTCATACAATGCACAGTCAGTCTGTGGAACTCCTTGTCAGGGAATATTGTGAAGGCCAAGACTATAACAGGGTTCAAAAAAGAACTAGATAAGTTCCTGGAGGATAGGTCCATCAATGGCTATTAGCTGGGATGGGCAGGAATGGTGTCCCTCGCCTCTGTTTGCCAGAAGCTGGGAATGGATGATGGGATGGATCACTTGATGATTATCTGTTCTGTTCCTTCCCTCTGGGACACCTGTCATTGGCCACTGTCGGAAGACAGGATACTGGGTTAGATGAACCTTTGGTCTGACCCAGTATGGCTGTTCTTATAGTTGCTCTTTATGAAATATCTTCAGTTACTTAAACAAATTGAGAAATTATATTTAGTTTAACGATTTGAGATGTACCTAAATAAGACACCTGCTGAGATCTGAACACTACAAACTTGGGGGAATTTAGGCCTTATCCACGGAAATCTGTACAATAAACTGGATTGTTTCTGGTATTCTCTCCATCATGTAAATCAAGATGTTGAGATGGTCAGAGGCTCTGTGATAAAATGAGGTTGAGAGGCCTAATGCAGGTTGCTTCAATTGAAGACAAGCTGAGGGAGGCTAGGCTACTGTGCTATGGGCATATCCAGTAGAGATCTGAAAGCTATATCTGTAGGATGGCTCTTGAAATGATCATGGATGAAAGGAGACCAGAGACTCAGTATGTGGACTGGACATCAGCTGACCTCAGAGAGATCAATCTGCATGACAATCTGGCATATGGATCCTGTGTTTTAGAAGAAGGCTATAAAAGTTGCTGACTCAGAATAGGAAAGTGACAAGAAAGAAGAAGAAACTGGATTGTTTCCCATGATCCTAATTCAGTGGCTTTCCAGCTTTCATTTTTCAGACCACTTTTTAGATGTCCATTTAGGGAACCACCTCTATTCACACCAAACCCAAATCCCTCACTGCTTGGTTTCACAAACAGTTTAATGCTTGTGGACTGCTGTGTAGTTCTCCATAAATTACAGTTGATCATTGACAACCACTTCTCTTACTGTTTGGAGTATTTCTGGACAGAATGGGATTTTGTAATGGGATAATTTCTTCCAAAATACTGGACTGAAACACCTTGCTTTCCCTTATCTGTTACAAACAAACTTTGTTTCTTTGAAAACCTGACTATTCTAAATGGGAAGCCTCATTCTATTCCTAGTTAGATTCAGTGCTTTTTGCATATTGCATTTGCCAAGTAATTGGTCTCTAAGTTTTTTGACACATTACCTAAAAAATACCTAGATGGATGTCACATTTTCCAGAGTTTAGAATAGAGGAATAAGATCAACTCTCAGATACCTACTTGTCGACGTTAGAGTTCTCACTGTTGCTATCACCAGTGTAGTTGCACTGGTGGGAAGTATAATGAAAAAAACAATATAGACCCATACATCCTTCATTTTGTCTCACTCCTACTCCCTCAAGGCATGTAATTTGATCTGAGCATCCTTTATTCCAGCTGGAAATTAGGGTGAAAAGCAGGAACTTCAGGGAAATCTGGGTTGTGACTATGTGACTTTTCTTGGTAAATACCTAAAATATCAAATGTGACTATCTTATCTTGCTTTGTCTTTTATACATAGCATAAAAATATTTTCATTGTTACACTTATATAAAATAACCAATGTTGTGGTTTAATTTGAAAACAATATTTATGAAAAGAGTTGCTTTTTACCTGCATAATGCTAGGTGTTAAAATCAATGTGTATTGTTTAAATTAGTTTAATTTACTATTATCAGTGATTTAAAATGTTCTACCTCACAATAGGCTGTCCTTTTCCTTTAACTCTTGACTTAAAGAGGAATTTGGGTGGGTTTTTTTATCAATATTTCTAGGCAAATAATTGACACATGCCAGAAAAGGTAGTACAAGCAAATTGGTCTGTGTGCCCCAGTTTGTAAGTCTTAGATGGCTGAACTTTTCTTATTGGGAAAAGATTGCTTTAAAAAACACACCCCCAGGTGGTGTATAGAATATGGATGAAAAATGAGACTATTGTCAAAGTAGGTCAGAGAGCTCACCTGCCAAGGCTGACAGTTTTTCTTTATATTTCCACTGTTTTTAAAAAAGTTACTGAAGACAGTAGGATTACTGAGGTGCAGTAAAGTCGAAGATCGTGTAAACGCTTGAAAAATGATCTGCGTTTGAAAATGGTGCTCAAATGTGTTTGTTTTCTATACTGAATTTGAACATGTTAAGAGAGCCTGTATAGACCCCAGCACATTCTGTTAAATAAACTGCCTCTTGAGATGGGAGAAATCTTTTCAAACGCACATCTTATTTACTTTACCATGGTGCCATCATATTTCTATGGCTTAAAGCATAGTTTTTTGGTGGTGGTGGTGGTTTTTATAAATACAGCTTAGATCTATCTTGTCCAGTTTGTCTCTGTACAAACCACTGGGCTCTAGCCAAATGCAATTGAAACTGCTGTTGGATAGCTGCACAAAAGGAATACATGCTACATGAGAAGAATGCAAAGGGGAATTATTGAAATGGCTCAAACATAAGGCAGCTGTGAGAAGGGCTTCCTTGGTTGAAAGTGAATAAATGTTTTTGAATCTTTGACTTGTCAAATAGAACATACTTTCATAGTGTCTGAATTACATTTCAATGTGCATTCTCACGCCACTAAGAATGGCACTGAAAGAAAATGGAGACAAATAGATTCTTCCTTGGGCTAGTGATATAGTGGTCAGTTGAGGCAAATTCAAAAGAGTTAGTAAAATAGATTATGTATTGTTTGGCACATAAAACTATCAGAATCTAGTGACTAATGAGTTTTATCTGTGCATTAGTTTGTAGCGTAAAGAACAGTTTCAGATCAGTTGTTTAGTGGTTGACATTGCAGTAGTAACTGACAGATGTTATTTATGATGGCTTATTTACAAAAACAAAATGCATAACAAATGGCTTCATATTTCAGACATTTCTGTTGACAGTTCTTCAGAGCAAGATGGGTATACATCAAGTTTATGAGCTAATTGTTCCTAATCAGCCAAATGGTGCTCAGCCAAATGGTACTAAACCAAATGAAAAGAGAATACATATTTTGTGCATTTACCTTTTAAGTGCGCCCCTCCTCCCGTGCACACACCCTGTCTTTGCAGAAACCAGATCATGCATTTTAACAGACCCCTTAAACAATAGAACAGCACACTATGCTGTCAGACTGTCATCAGTCATCATCACAGAGTAATGATTAGTATAAGAATGCCAGTTACCTGCATTGTCACTCTAGTGTCACTTTCAGAATCAGCAGTGCATTTTGAAGCAGAATACTTAATTGCAGAATATTTGCAACTCTTATTTGACTATCTGTTTTTGTCTGTTAGTAATAACCGAGTTCAGTGGTAGAAGAAAATTCCATTGTAGCAGTATAAGGCTTTTGCTATCACTCCGACCTTGGTATCTTTCCTTTTGCTCACTAAAGATAGTGAGATTAGAGCCAAATAAATTCATTCACTCTTTATTGACGCTGAAGACCTTGAAGAGCCATCTTCAACTTTTTAATATTCATTCATTCTCTAGCAATAATGGGCCTATCGAACAGTGCAGATACTCTAGGATTTTTGTTAGAAGAGACTATGTTAGCCTCATCTTTTATCTTTATTTTGGTTAACCTTTTCCCATTAAGTTCTCCCCATAAACTGGAGAATGATTTTGTGCTGCACAGTGAGGCATCAGTTTCATGTTTTCCTTTATTTTTGAGTGAAACTGGGAAATATGCTTTTGGGTGGCCTTACAATTTGTAATGCTTGCTATGGGATCTGGTTGCAAGTATCTTCCTGTTCTGGTCCCACTGCTGGAGGGAAAAGATTGGGCCAGTCTATAGAAGATAATGTGGTAGCACACCAGACAGGGAGCTGAGAACCCCCAAGTTCTAATGCTAGCTCCATCAGACTTGTGACCATGCACAGTTTTTCATATGTCTGCTGACTTTTGGGTATCCACCTTGAGACACTTTGGGCTATTTAACTTCTCAATGGAATCTTACTCAGCATTTCCGCTCCCTGCATATATGTAGTCTCATCTGCTGTACTTAGTGAAAAAAGTAAGTTTCCGCCCCCCCCCCCAACTGTCTTAAATTACAAACTAGCTTTCAGTCAAGGTGGCAGGTCTGTGATGGGATAACTAGTGGAATGGTGATACCACAAGAGACTAAATACTAAGAAATTGAGATAGGAAGCAGCAGTAGTCTGGTTTAAAACCTTTTGTTTAACTTCAGTGACCAATATGTTGGCAAAATAAAAAAGCAGCTGGCTATTGGTGAAGTTACAGAAATATACAGCAATGAAAGGTACTAAACACTAACCCAGTCAGATAGTACAAATTCTTTGTTACATAGAATTAAGCCTAGGATCTATTTTTAAGAGATCATCAGTTCCCGTATGGCAGAATGAAAGTTTGCTTTCCTGATCTAAAAAGTGGCTGCTATAACTTAGACAAGCCCCTCCTCACTTACAGGGAACAGTTTTCATATAACATCCAGAATTTACTAGTAGCTATAAAAATATAGACCAGAACTCAGCCCTAAAATGTTTACAGGTGAAGAGCCCAACATGTGTTGTCTGCTGAAACCAGTTTTATCATCTGTGCCTCATCCCCACGCCAAACAGGTATAGGCAATCTCCTTTCTTAGTACACACTTCCAGTATCTATTGTACATCACTGTAAAATCTTCCAATAAACATGATTAAAGTATATGTGGGGCAGGTGCCTGGTCAATCTGAGTTGGAAGGTTGCAGAGCAGTGATATATCAAGATCCTTCATATTACCTCTTAATTCATGCATCTTGATATAGCTGTGTGTCAGACTGGAATTCATTGCTTACCAAAACTGTTATCATTCATCCTGAAAGCAATACCTCAACTTCTGTCTTTCCTACTATTTAGAACTCCCTCCTCTTACACCATTTGCCTGATGAAAGTCACATTCCTTAACGGAGTTGCTTTTTCAAGGCTCTCAGCCACACATCTCAGCTCTGTAGTTCTGTATTGAAACTTGAGTATTGATTCCTTATTTTCATAACCTATGTTTCCATAATTGTCTTGTAACTTTAGTTCAAAGCCCTTAAACTTTTATTGATAAGAAGCTTGTGGACTGTGGTTGAATTGATATCTGAAATTATTTTGAGCAAATGAAATAAACCTATATATCTATTCCCTCTCCCCTCCGCCCCCCAGGCTCTTTAGGTGTGCCTACACAGAAAAGAAAAACTCAGTTAGCCCATGCCAGTCGACTCAGGTTCGTGGGGCTCGGGCTGCGGGGTTGTTTCACTGCTGTGTAGACTTCCAGGCTCAGGCTGGAGCCCAAGCAGGGTCTTAAAGCTTGGGCTGGAGCCCAAGCCCATTTCTTCACTGTATAGACATACCCTTTGTGCCTGAAGAAGTAATTTAGAGAGCTAAAAACACTTTGTAGGCTAGATCTCTTGATTTGGCCTCTTAAATGGATCCCAGAGGAACATAAAAAGCCCATCCAAATTTGTAAAAATAAATGCAAGTAATATAAGTACTAAACTAATGGCTCACACCAATTCTGTACCTCCAAGATCTGGAAAACACAGTGACTATTTCTGTTTCATTGCCCTGCTTGCAAGAACAGAACAAGTATGACACAAAAGCTTATGCCCAAATAAATGTGTTAGTCTCTAAGGTGCCACAAGTACTTCTCGTTCTTTTTGCTGATTCAGACTAACACGGCTACCACTCTGAAACCAGCTAGGGCAGTAACTGATCTATAGTGGTACTTTAGGATATGCATATTGCAAGATGTGCAATAAGCCAGCTGCATTGAAGACCATCGTAAGGTAGAATGTTATGTAGAAAAGTTCATTTTTCAAATGTAACTTAAATTATATTTATATATAATTTTTTTTAAAAAGCACTTCCAAAAAAGTGTGTAAATTCATGTTTTGGTAAATTTGATATTTTAGGCATGTAAGTCCTATTGATGTCATAGTTAGTGTTCGCAGGGTTGTCCCTATTAATCTTAAAAACATTTGTAGAAAGCTATAACTGTCACATTTAGATGAGACCCCACTGTATTTATTTAAATGTACAAATTTGGATAATTAGATTCCCCCCCATATTTTGTTTACAATATCAGACCAACTATGTAAATATCTAGCTTTTTTAATTTCTGCTTAGACCTTTTGCCCACATCCTCTTTTGTTCCCCAGTAAACAACCATACTTTCACTTTCTTCAGCCAATAAAATATTTGATTCTTAGACACAAGACACCCAGTTCCTCTGTGCCGTAGCCTGTCTGTCTGTGCTAGTTGCAACTTCCACTCTGCTTGGAGTCAAGCAGGTCAGTTCTTGTCCAGAGCTAATGACCTGAATCTGAATTGTGACCTGAGTCACAAGTTGGTAAGTAAGGCACCATTAGGCTTGGACGATATTATATTTTGATAGCTTCTGTTTGTGAATTTTTCCCTGATGAACTAGGTTAATCTTGACTCAGTCAGCTGCCTTATCCACTAACTGCCTCTCCCCCAACTATTTGTTCAGAAAAAGCTGTATGTTGTAATGTCTTGAGTGTCATAACAGTATGTGTATTAACTGCTATTAAAGAGCAGTAAAAATGCTTTACAAACTAAACTGATAACTATACAACTGATACCATTTGCATCAGAGTTCAAATGTCCCCTATTAAGCCTGTTCAGTCTAGTTCCTGTACGTATGAAAAGATTTCCAAATACCTTCAGCATTGCCTCTCTACTTCAGGATCTAATCTCCCTGAACTGTTATGTCCATTTCAGTTACTTTAAAGTCACTTCTGATCAGAGTGGGTGGCCTGGATTAGTGGTGTCTCTGGAATACAGGTGGTATCACTGCAGTGGAAGGGTCCATCATGAGTTCCTACCCTTCTCTAGATTGTGTTACTGTAAAAGGTAAGGAGGTAGGTATTATAACATCCATATTAGCTTTCTTCAACATCATTATTTGTAGTTTAATGCCATCAGCCATAATGGTTGCTATATTATGGAGGGAGGTCACTCTCTCCCGAATCAAGGATTGACATGAGACTGACCAGAAGGACAGGCGCAGGAAGAGGACCTGAAGTACATGCAAACTTGACACCCTCTTCCTATGGAAGATGGCTGGGTGACACCTGGAAAGTTACAGTCGCATGCAAGCTAGACTTGCATATTGTTCTTAACGTACATTTCCTCTAGTGCTTTTGTTAATAAATAATACTTTGCTTTATGAATGCTGGCTGGTCACTGGTTAACCCTCTCATTGCCCCTAACAGAACAGGTGCTAAACTAAAGTCGGAGTAGCTAAGGTGATCACAGTGAATTGCAGGAGGAATTGCAGCTAAATCCTTTGTTTTGGGTGGGAGAGTCACAGGGCTGCTAGAAGCCTGTGATTTAAATGGGGTGCCCTCCAGGAAGCTACAAAGAGGTTAATGTTGTAGTTTTCTTGGGCACTGCAACAATGAGTAACTTTTACTTTCTAAAGTCATTACTTTTATTCTAGTTGTTTTTCTGCAGCATGCTACTACAGTGTTGAACTTCATCTTAATCCAGCAGTCTTTTGCTTAAATTTTTAAAATAACATTTATACGAATAATTTTTTAAACCCACTTGTTCTACTTAAATTTTGGGTCTAAATTGTCCAGCACGATGTGTAGCAAGTGTATTATGATTTCTGACCAAAGAAAATACTAAAATTTTTCAGTTGCATTTTGCACTGAATTTATTTTTTTAAAGGAATAAGTCTCCTCACTGCACTGAGGAGGAACTGGACTTCAATTGTTGTGGTTTCAAAAGTGTTCTTGATTCTAAAACTTTATTTTTACATCCATAGCTGTCTAAATAATGAAAGACAAATAACTATGTAGGACCTACAGAAGTTTATGCTGCTCTGTTTCAGAGCCAGCAAGACATAGCCCAGGTTAACAGACTTTCCGTTTTAGGAGCTTGGTATCAATTGTTCACAAAAGCAGCAAGTAAAAGTCCTGTTAATTTCAAACTCCATTAGAAGCAGGGGTGGGGTGAGTGAGAGACTTCTGTCAAATGAGCAAAGTTAATATGGAAAACAGTTTATATCTTCTAGAAAGGTATTTAAGTGAAGAGTTGAAAAATCATGTCCCTTTAAATAACTATAAAATTCATTACAAAACTACAAGGAGAAAAAACCTACTCTCTCGCTACTATTTAAAGATCAAGATTTGTTTCATGCCATTCATTTTTATTTGAGTCATGTGTTGGCCAGTGGCTTGGTACGAACAGCTAAATGTTCTTGTATTGTAACAGAATTTACTGTTTTATTGATCAAAATCAGCTCTGCAAATCAGCTAATGGAGAGACTGAAGCCTCTTTATAAAATAAAGAGTAGTTATGAACAATCAACTGTCAATAGGCTTGTTGATTGACTAATCCAAATAATGAGCTGGCAGGACACTGAATGAAAACTGACAATTATTGCTCTTGCTGCTGATGGAAATCTGACAGATGTCTGTTTTAAGTATTTTTATACCCCTTGCCTTCTCTCGGTGGGCTTCCCCATTCTTCCAAAACAAGTCCCAGGAATCCCTGCCAGTTCTCCCTCCCTCTCCCCCCCCCCGCCCCTTTAACTCACCTGCTACCATGTATGGACTATTCTTCATCTGAGGACTGGAAGGGGCTTCCTTCTGAGTCATCAGTACTGTTCCTCAAATTAGCTGGCATATTTTGGTGTAGAAAAATGCTAGTCTCATAAACTCACACCGGGTAAAGCGCGGAAAGGACTGATGCCATCATTCTTCTAGCCTGGAGCAGGGATCAGAATCTGGCCTCAACTGTGAAACAGGTATTGGTTTGTCCCTGAGCCAGCCAGTTAATACATTTTTTTAAATTTGGTGTTTTATGGACAGTCTTCTATTGCACAGGAACCTGTGTGTCACTTTTGGTAATAAGGACACATCTTTAAAATCCTTTGCCTCTTGAAAGACTGCAAAATCTTTCAACTCACCTGGCAAGTTTTAATAAGTGCACAAAGTGCAAATGAGTTCTCTCACTTGTACAGAGTAACAGTTGCCCAACAAAAACAGGGAGGACAATGCTCAGTCCTGCTCAGGGCAAGCTGAACTTTCCAGCTCTTCTCATTTTTTAAAACTTTTGGGTGTGTTTTTGTTAATGTTCTTACCTTTATATTTTTGTGCTGTGTACAAACATCTTAAGATTGTGTTCACCCTTTTTGTCCATATTGCTGAATATTTTTTTCCAGATTATGTGAAAATAAAGCAGAGAAGGCATCTGGGAGAATAGTGGAAGGAATACTTGTAATGAGGTAGTTGGACTGTATGAAGTTAGCATGACAGTTGGGAGAGCAAAGACGTCCTATTCCTTTCAATCCTGTATTTCCTCTTCATTGACTTCCTATGTTGTGGCAAACCTCTTTCTATTAAGGATGGATGGACCAGGCTCTCTTTTGGAGTCAGTAAATAATGTTCCTTAATTGACCGAGGGTGGCTTGCTGTTTAGATTATGGAAGGCTCAGTTGTGAACATCCTAAAATTTGATATTTGTGGTGTGGTTTTTGGTTAAAAAAGATCCAGAGTGTCTCGTACTAGTGCAGTATGCAGCCCAAGCCCAACAAAGACCCTTTTAGATATGAGACAAGAATGGAAAGAAGTTGTTGAAACACTCTGGCAGTGCATAGCACTCCTGTTTACTGTTGTCCATGAATACATGATTCCCATTACCAGAAATCTTATGTTTTATACTCTTTTAATAAAAAGGAAGAAAAACTTCTGGCACTTCTTTTTTTAACAGAGCTTATGAGGATAACTTGCAGTTAACTGTGGGTCCCTGAAGAATCGATTTTTTTTTTTTTAAAAACAAAACTAAAAAACCTCCGGAGATTTGAACCAGCAAAATTCAATCCTATAAATATCTCCGCCCACAGACAGTCCCGCCCTCCCTTGGAATTTGAAAAAGAGAGAGAAGACTTTTTGCCCAGCATAAACATGGGCCTGGACAGTTGCCATTCATTGTCTTTTATTTTAAGTATCGTATTCAATCAAGGTATTGTCAAGGACTGACTGCCAGTTAAATTAAATTATGGCATTGTCCGTGAGCACAACAGTTGAAAGAAATGGTAGAAAGCTGTCAGCTAAGGTAAATCTGTTCTTAGGCTGTTTTTCGTTATAGTGTTACTGTAATATCTAGTGAGTTGAAAGGTGGTTTCTATCCTAAACTCAATCTTCAGTCAGTAATAACTTCAGCTAAAATATTCCTATTGTGCTGAAAACTCCATGCTAGGTCTCAGTTTATGGACTAATTATGTGAGTCATAATGACTTGAGAGACCAGGTGCTGGAGCAGGTCAAGAATGAGGAACAATTTGTATTACAAGAACAAATCTGCCCAATCAGGATCAGGGCCCCACTGTGCTAGATGCTGTGCACACAGACAGGTAGACTCAGTCCTTCCCTCAAAGAGCTTGCAATCTAATTAGTATCTCCCTTACTGGCTAAAGCTTGAGGGCCTGATCCCCACTTCCATCAGTGGGGTTATGTTTTTGTCCCTCCCCACCCCCTTCAGTGAGTATTGGACTGGGCCTTGAAAGAGAGTGTCATGGTGTAAATAAGTGGCCTCCTATCAGGCATGCCCTCAGGACAGCCTTGCAAGTGGCCCTTCACCTCAGTTGCCCTCTTGGGTAACCCAAAGGACTCCGCTTCAGACTCTTAATTAAACTGGCCCCCAAGAGAGGCATTGTTTGTTTATTATGAAAGCCTTGTGCAAATAGTTTGTAACAAAAATCCCAAAATATAGTCCATATCTATCACCTCAGTACATACAGTTCTTGTTCTCACCATACCTCATTGTTTGTGTGTCAGGCTCCTTATCTGTCTTCCTCCATCCCTCTTCCAGGACAGTCATCCCAGCCCTTCCTTCTTGGGTTGCCACTCTGCTCTTCCTAGAGGGAACTCCCATAACCTCTCTGCTGGGAGCATCCTTGCCAGAGGAGCATCCTCATTCCTACAGTCCTTTCACTGTTCCTCAGCAGCCGGCTCTCCAGCAAAGAGACATCATCTGGTAAGCTCCTCTGTACTCCCCTTTCCTTCAACTCTCTCTTGCGCTTGACTCTGGCTTAGAGCCAGCAGGCATCTCCCTCTGCTAATTCTCCAGCCCTGGATCTCTGGCTTGGAGATGCCAGCCAGCAAACCTCTTTCTGCTCTCCTGCCTTCAGCCTTCTCCTAGGAACCACCTTCTGTCTCCGGCAGCTCTCCTCTCCTGCCCTTCTCCTGACTGAACACTTATAGCCTCCCAGGTAGTGCCCTGCCCTCTTAATTGGCCCACTGGGAGCACCTGGACTGGAACAGGCACTCTGAGTGCAGTTTCATTTAATGGGCCAGCTACCCTGTTTGTTATACATGGCTAGAACTGACAGGTAATGAAGAATCTCTGTAAGCTTAATAGTTACCACTAAATTCCAAGGTTCAAACAATTCTTATTCGACCCAGTATAGGGCAGTAGTTAATGACATAAGTATCCCTTTCAACTGTAATGAACTGGCTACTATGGGATATCATCAGTCTGCAATCTTATATATCTTCTCTTGATGTGTTTTCGTAAATTAAAAAATAAAATTGCTGTTCCTAGAAGTGCTGGAGTCCTATGCCGTTTCAGATCTCTACCTTTTAAAAGAAGATCCTCTATACAAGCATTCCATTCAACACCTGAGTACTGGGTCAGTTGTCATATTTTTACATTTTATTTTCCCTTACACTGAAGATTTTTTCATTGTTACTATGTGACCCATTTCTGCATTGATTTTTGAGGTGGAGAATCTACTGCATGACTTACTTCTTTCTTCCACAGTGCCAACTGGACAGCAATTTAGTCACTAGTTTATGGTATCCCATTTTAACAGAGAAAATATATTCCATATAGCTAAAATATCTCAGTCCTTATCTAATAGAGCCTTAAAAATCAGAACTTTTCAAGTCACTGCTTGAAAGAGTAATTACTTTATGTATAGGAGCAGAGATTAAAATACTATTCCCCCCCAGCCTATCTTTCTGTCCCCTCACAGTTCTGTCCATTGTGTTGGTTCTATTTCAGATTATTTAATCTGCAGCAGCAGAGGAGTCCTTTGTAGAATATTGGTGACTGGAAGGCTGAATTTGTTGTGCCATGATAGTGACAGCAGATCAGTTGTGATGCTGAGCTATGACTTTGGAGAAGCCAGCAGCTTGTGTCAGGCTGCTAATTTAAATCTGTATAAATGGTGTGCTCGTAGCTCTGCTTTTGATGGTAAAAGTGAAATAGTGTGAATTGTGGAAAAATCTTGCTTCTGTTGAAATTTAAAACATGGGAGAGCTTAGCAACGTGGTATAAAAGAAAAGACTGAATTAAAAATCAGTATGTGTATCAGGAAATGAAAGAATAATTATTTCTTCAACCATATTCTTGAATTTATAAAATCTTTTAAATTTAATTTTTAGTACAACTCACTTCAGTCACTGCACACCACAGCAAAATAAATTAATCACTCAGAATGGTTACAGAGTTTAGGTTTTGATTTCATTCATCCCCATCTCTGTACTCTGAAAACTTTCACACACGGGAAGGTGTCCATAGCAGTGGAACAGGCTAAAGCATGCTCAGTTAATAGGGTTCTAGTAATCGCTTGTTTCAGCTGTGACAAAAAATAAGGTCATGGTGCAATTTTATTACCAGACAAGTTTCCATTGGGTCAATGTAGAAAATATTTGAAAGCCTTTGAGTATCTGATCTGTAAAGAACATTTGTCATGCCTCTAAACGTGGTCAGAATTTTAAATGTTACTGGAAATGCTGGAAACAGTGTTCATCTAAATGTACTTCTGTTTCCACTGTATTAAATATATATTCTGTTGCCACTGATATTTTTCCCCTCTACTACACTGCCTCTTTCCCCCCAGTTTTTAATAGGTAGCTCTACAGAAAAGATAAGGCTTTTAGTTTCTCATCAAACGCTTTTGATTACACTTTTTCCAGCTGCTGCTGCAGTATACATGAGTGTGCTTCTCTAAGGCCTTGGCTACACTTGCAAATTTGCAGCGCTGCAGCAGGGTGTGAAAACACACCCTCTCCAGCGCTGCAAATTGCGGCACTGCAAAGCGCTAGTGTGGTCAAAGCCCCAGCGCTGGGAGTGCGGCTCCCAGCGCTGTACATTATTCCCCACAGGGAGGTGGAGTACGGACAGCGCTGGGAGAGCTCTCTCCCAGCGCTGGCGCTTTGACTACACTTAGCGCTTCAAAGCGCTGCCGCGGCAGCACTTTGAAGTGCAAGTGTAGCCAAAGCCTAAGTTTGCTTTTTAAAGAAAAAACATTGACAAGAATGTCTTGCCAGATTTGTTGGTGTAGACCAAAGAGCATCACTGTTGCACTGTACTGGCAATGAGTAGAAAATTCTGAGATAAAACCTTGGTCTTCCCTGCTTTGGCAGGAAAGTTAGTGCTCTAGGTACTGCTCCTAGAATATATCAGTATTCTCCTGTCACTTGTTTCTTTGCCAAAGTTCTGAATTGAATTCCTATTTAAGTAACACTTGAAGTGACAATAGTGAGGAATTTTGCAGACAAACCATCCATTAAGACAAACATGCCATTGAAATCCTGTTGATTTCAATATGCAGTGCTGTTAATGATAACTGGAGGAACTTTAAACTCCAGAATGGATGTAAGCTTATGCTTCTGTAAATTGCAATGTAATTTCCTTTATTGCATTTATTTTGTTAACAGGTTGTTGCAGTATGACCTTCCACTAACCCTTTCAGAAGAAGCAAGACTTCACCAGCTGTTACCCATGTGCATACTTTTCTTCAAGTTTGATCCTCGTCCAGTTTCAAAAAATGCATACAGGTAATCATAATTGTGGTTAAAGCAAAAATTCTTTTCTTTACAACCTTAGTTTGATACTTTTACTTTAACCCTGGGCAATAGTGCCTAGTCTCAAATCAGAGTCAAGTGCTTCAAATTGTGCTGGTATAATGCCAACACTCCATGATGTTGTTTACATCTCTCAAGTAGAAAAAGTCAGTCTGCTCTGAGCTGCGTTCAGCGCAGTTTCCATAGCCAATAATATGCAAGAGAGTGATGTAGCTATGCCACATTTGACTCCCCTAACCCAGTGGATCCAGGTACCCATTTGCAGCTGGGTGGTGAAGCAAGGAGGTGATGAAGCAAGACTCCAACAACTTCTTGGGTTGCTTCTGAGCACCTGAACCACTCTGCCACCATGCCTACTAGCATTGTATTATTATTATTTTATTTATTCGTAATGTATTGGTTCCACTTGACACTAACTGTTGCATATAGTTCGTAGAAGCACAAGAACGTATATGGATCTGTTTACTGTATGTAGAGTCAAATATTGGACAAATAATTTTAGACTTGTATGGCTCTGCGTGTCTTATGTTGAAGAAAAAAAATGACTATAGCTCTGTTGGTACAAGGGAATTGAGAACTAAAAACGTAATTATCCATCCAGTGCTCTGTCTGCATCTTGCATACATCTGAATTTTCAAAAGTAAAAAGGATTGTCAGGAATTCCAGGACTTGTATTGAATTAATATGTCCAATCCATTTAGGCTGTTTTCTCTATCCATGTTGATAGCAAAAGGCAGATGTGTCAATTTGATGATGCCTCCAGGGCATTCCCCCAGGCCTCTGTTGTAATCATACTTATTCGGAATGTTATATGACGAGCAGACTTTATGCCACAATCTATATTTAAAGTAATATTTCTTATTTGCTTGCTATGAAAGAGTTACACCAAGTTTGGAACTATTGATTGCTGGCAGGAAAATTACTGGCTTTCAGTGTCAAAATAGGAAAGAACTTTTGATCCATTATGGCCCAAATTCTGCTGAGTTATCTAATGTTACTGAAATCTTTTTCTCTTGGATTGCTCAAACCTTTGACTAAACTGCCACAGATCATCCCTCCATTTCAGTGACATCAGTCAGCCCAAGTACTCAGTATAATGTAGGGATTTCCAATATATTTAATTTTTATATAAATGTGCAGTAAATAATTTTAGGCTCAAAATATACAAGACTTTGGTGTGATGCTACACCTCACATTCTTCACAGAACTATTGTTGTGAATATGGCATAACTAAGATACCTTACATGACCCGTCTTGCATAAAATATATAATTGGAAAGGTTATGATTTGCTGAATGTGATTATCTGATTTGTATACATGCATAATTTCTGTATCTGAAGTTAGGAATATTGACTATGTAACAATTACAACTGTGTGAGTACTTGGGGGAACGCCCACCAGAAAGTAGGCAATCAGCCTGGATGAGCCATTTAAGAAGGACAGTAGAACTTTGAAGATACTAATCTCCCATCTTCCTGAGCAGCTTCCTGGGATGTTGCTTTTGACACTGCAGGGTCATCTGATGATGTCACCAAAGTACCACCTTGGATACTGCTGATATTTTTCCACTGGAAAAAAGGATTCTTGCCTTTATGTAAATCCTACTTAAGGCTGGGAATCAATCAGGGCTCTTCTGCACTGCTTCCCAGCCCAAGGAGGAAGACTGCTGAAAGCACCTGAAGAGACAAAGGGACTAAGCTGGGGAAATGCAAGGGCTGAGTCCAGGCTGAGACAGGGGTCTAGTCTGTAAAGAGAAAGAACTGGCACTGTAAGCTGCAGAAACTCTGTTACCTGCCAAAAACAACATTTAGGATAAGAAATTACGTTTTGTACCTGTTTCTTTCGTGAATTAATCTTAAATTGTGTGTATTTTTATTTGCTCAGTAATCTGCTTTGTTCTGTTTGCTATCCCTTATAATCACTTAAAATTTACCTTTTGTAGTTAATAAACTTATTTCTTGTTTATACCAAAACCCAGTTTGTGCAATTCGTATCTTGGGGTGCGGGGGAAGCTGTGCATATCTCCCTCCACATATCTCCCTCCACATTCAGGGAGGGGGCAATTTTTATGAGCTTACGCTGTACCGATCTCTCTATACAGAACAAGACCATATAATTTTGGGTTTACACCCCAAAGGAGGTTTGCACGTGAGTGCTGGGTAAAGTCCTGAGCTGACTCCTCCCACACAGAGCTGATTGTACTCTGTCTGCAGCTGGGTGTGGCCTTACCTGTATTTGTGCTAGAGAAGGCTTGAGGGCCTGGCATAGCAAGGACAGGGTGAGGAAGGCCAGGCTGGTGGAACAACGGGCTCAGTGGAACCCCAGCACATCAGGTGGCATCGTGGACAGAGGGTCCAACCTGTCACACTTGGCTCAGTCTTTTTTTTTACACAAAATGTACTTTTAATCCATTTAATTTTGTTTAGTGAGAAAAGGATGGAAGAAATATTTTGTTCTTTTGGCACCTTTAAATAAAAACTCTATGCAAAATTTTGATTTTAAATATGATGAACAATAATACTCAGCTCTTATGGTATTTTTTTATCCCTAGATCTCAATTTTACAAAGAACAGCAAGTGTCATTATCCCCATTTTACAGCGACAAGTCACTTCATCTCATGCCTTGGTTTCCTCTAGGTCATACCCTGTACATGTCAAAACTGGGAATAATAGATCTCCTGATTGTGCATTGCCCTAGTCGCTAGGCCCAGGTTGCCTCCATAACACCCTTTCTGGAGGGGTCATATGTTTAAATTTCTTATGTTAAAGTGATAGTGTTGGATAAATTAAAATGCTTAACTTGTTTTGCATTCTCCACACTTTGTAATACTTTTTTAAAAGCTTGAATCAAAATACTCTTTGCCAGTCTTGTTCTCTTGCAAACAATTTCCCTTCTTCCCTGTGTTCTGAATAGAGAGAAAATGCACTTTCCATAATTCCTTTGTCAGTGCCAGAAAACTTTTCTGTGCATTAACATAATTAATAGCAGTAATTGTACAGCCAGAAGGGGAGCACCAAATATTTTTTCTGGTGAAGTGCTAAAATTTCCACTGCATTTTTTTTTTTTGTCTACCGTCTTTTTATATCCAAGCTACTTTGTTCTTTTAGTGTAACTATGAAGCACTGTATCATATGCTAGGGAATGGCTACCTGGACTATAATAAAAAGTGGCATGCTGGCATCACATCTTACCTTACTACACTATGCATGTCTTATGAATAAATATTACAGGTTTCAGGCTTCAAAGCTATAATCACATAATCTTTTTTATTATGGAATTGAATTATATCACAGGAAATTGCTTTAATGGAATGATTTGTCATGTTTTCATCTCCCTGCCGCTACATTAAAATGTTACATAATCTTAACACAGTTGAAATATTTAGTTATTTTTAGGATT
Organism: Mauremys reevesii; assembly: GCF_016161935.1. Classification (NCBI taxonomy): domain Eukaryota; kingdom Metazoa; phylum Chordata; order Testudines; family Geoemydidae; genus Mauremys; species Mauremys reevesii. The sequence goes on along the minus strand of NC_052640.1, from coordinate 15,833,334 downwards.
TATATAATTTATTTGGTCATAAGGGTCATTTAAATGGCTCCTTTTTCATATGATTACTGTGTTACAGGAGACAAAATGAACATGTTTTAATTTTAGCAGCACTCTGTAGTGTTTGAATTAAACTTTTTTAGTTTCTATTATATGTATTGATTTATTGGTAAGTCTTAAGAGGTTTCATTTTAAATTGCATTTTAATTCAACAAACAAACCATAGTTTTATGTCTTGAATTTTTGAAACTAGCTGGAGCATCAGGAAACCCCTGCTTCCAATTTAGTTTTGAAAGCTAGATATGTTTGTTTGTTTTTTTTATATAAAATAGTTCATTTAGATCTAAGCAAGATGACAAATTCTAAGCTAGGATTCTAGAGTAGAAATATCCAGAAGAGAAGAAACTATGCAACACTAAAGTCAAAGAAGTATCATGGCAATTAAGTGGCATTCAAAGAGGAAAATATATATACTTCGCTCTTTTCATCTGGGATTTCTAAGCTCTCTGTAAATAATTAAGTGTCGTGCTCTGATTAAGGACATCACTGTAGCATTAACTTACAATTTCTCTGCACGTCCTAGCTTGTCTCCATTTTAATCTTCTATGTAGTATTTTAACACAGAAATTGACTAGCAACTCATGTTCGGGATTTAAAATATTATGAGGTCCAGAAACTTGTTACAGGTAATGTCAGTAAATTTTTACACAGAACAAACAAGTGAGATCTTATTGAGGTTTATTTTGAAACCAGTTCTGTTTCATATATTTTGAAGTGACTTTGAAAATGGAACTAGGTGCATAGGGTCAAATACATTTTACACTAGTGAACTAGGCCTCCAGTGTACAAAATGTATTGACCCAAAGCTAGTAGCAAGGTGACTGTAAAGAAGATATTTAAATAGGAATATTTGAAAAGACTAAGGAAATCTATGTTTACCAAGAAGCTAGCATTTCATTTTTCATGAAATGTCAAGTGAAACCGTGGGAAAGAATGGGGCAAGTACAGTCTATACCAATTTTTTTTTAAGAAAAAAAACAAAAAACAGGCAAAATGGCTGATGGTGAGCAATAGTAGGAAGATGCTATGTGTCGGGTCACAGTCCACAGCTGCAGCATGGAAAGTCAGCAGTGGTAATGTACGTGTATGTATAAAGGGAACAAGTTTTGTGTGGGGAAGAGAATTCGAAAACGTTATACAGAACTTTAGGAATGGTTTCAGACACTTAACTTAAAAGGTATTCAGGTGAAGCAGCGTGATATAGTGAGGGGTAACTAGATTAATTCATGATGAAGAGTTTATGCATAAACCTCTTATACTTGGTGGTTGAGGTTGCAGAAGAGAAACTGTTACAGATAGGGATGTGATCTGGAGTGAGAGAATATAGTGCAAGGTCATTAAATGAACCAGGGAAAATTATTAATGGTGAAAAAAATGGAGAAAGAGAGTGGCCCACGTAGTCCATTCCTTCCTTTACATCAGATACAACGCTCTTAGGCAATTGTGCATATATATTTTTGTGCATATATATTTTTACATACTGACCTTTGCTTTAAAATAGTTATCTACCTCTATATTAAATGGATGACAATTATTGGAATGTGCTTACCTCAAGCAGCTCCCAGAAGCAGCAGCACGTCCTCTTCTGGCTTCTGTGTGGAGGCACAGCCAGGTAGCTCTGCACGCTGCCCCGTCCTCAGGCGCCCCCCCCCGCAGCTCCCACTGGCCGTGGTTCCCAGCCAATGGGAGCTGGGGGGGGTGGCACTTGGGGTGGGGTCAGCGTGCAGAACCCCTTGGTTGCCCCTATGTGTAGGACTGGAGGGGGGACATGCCGCTGCTTCCAGGAGCCATGGTACGCACGGAGTGGGGCAAACCCCTGACCCCCGCTCCCTGACTGGAGCGCCAGATCGGGGCAAGTCCCGGACCCTGTTCCCTGGCAGGAGCTTGAGGGCCAGTTTAAAATGTCTGAAGGGCCGGATGCGGCCCCTGGGCCGTAGTTTGCCCACCTTTGGGCTATACTCTTCTCACCAAAGGTTTGAGTTTTCAGCAGAATATGTTGTTAGTAACACCACAGTGGGAGCCTTACGTGACTCTAACAACTCATAATTCCATCTTCCCTATAGTGCCATTTACTTAGAATTACAGGTTGTTAATTGCACACATCTTCTACTTGTAAGGTGTTTCTGAATCTGTTCTAGATTTTCAGGATTAAAAGGTTCTTTTCAGAATGCTACTTTTTGGTAGTGCAAGTGCTCAATACATTTTAAAACTAAAATGAAATTTTAAATTGCCCATTGACCTTTTTTTTTTTTAATGAAGGGAAACCAAGATGGTAACTGTAGAATGTGTGCTCTTCTCTCTCTTCCTCTGTGTGACCATTTCAAGATACCACAGATTCCTACAGTTCTGCTTATGGGACCAACACACTGCTAAAATAAGTGCAGAAAATAAGCTTTTGAACCAAAAGCAAATACACTGAACCTACGCAGTACCAATAAGCTGCCAAGAGAATATTTATTTTGGTGGGTGAGGGAGAACCATGAATAATTTTGATTTTTCGATGTCTGAGAGAAATTAGCTAATGTTGTTGGCAAACCAAATGGTAATTGATATTAAAGCTACAACACTGATCATAAAACTGGCTTATATAAATGGTTTACAAACATCAGTAGTCATTGTACCTATATTCCAGTGAATTAATTGCTTTCAGAATAGAGGACTCTTGTGAATCACTGAAATTACTTTAGAACGAACAAATACTTTTTAAACCAATTATTTTTAATCTAACTTGTCTCCAAGATCACCTTTAAACTACTTAAGAATTTGCTGCTTCTCGACTAACTTTTCACACTAAACTTATTGGGGCTTTGTTTCCCCCCATTCTTTGCTTTGGCATGAAGAAGGCAGTTATTTGTGGTCATTTAGTGTTGTAAGCTTGTGTGGGCTTTTTTGGTAGGTGGGTAAACACATTATGAAGTTATGCTTAAACAGTTACTATTATTTTAGTAAGCAGTGACACTTTATTTTTAAGAAACTCCTATCCCACATTATGTATGTACATGGGAAGTCTTTTAGATATTGATTTTTCTGCTTAACAAAACCAGTTCTACTGTCAAGATGATACTTTATTTTATCTGTAACAGGAAAAAAATCATATTGGATAGGTAGGTTCCTACCAAATTCACGGTCCATTTTGGTCAATTTCATGGTCAGATGATTTAAAAATTAGTAAATTTTATTGTTTCGGCTGTTTGAATTTGAAATTTCATGGTGTTTGTAATTGTAGGGATACTGACCCAAAAACGTTTGGGGTGGCGTGTTTGCAAGGTTATTGTAGGGGGCAGTCACAGTACTGCTACCCTTACTTCTGCACAGCTGCTGGTGAGGGCATTGCCTTCAGAGCTGGGCTCCTGTAGGAAGTTTGGATAATCTTAATAGCCTGATTCTCTCTGTAGACATGTAGTAACTATTGCCAACTCCAGTTTTTTATTCTTGAGGCTCGTTAGTTTGTATATTTGTTAGTTTGTGTAGTTGTTGCATTAAGACAATAGGCTGAGCTTCCAATGCTGACTGCCAAAGATTTGTAGCAATAGCAAATGTTGTTGGCTTTTTGTAGAAAAGATGTTGATGCACAGACACAGAAGCCCAAACTTTCATTTTGTTTCCAGAGCTTCACCGTTAGCACGGGGATGAAATGGCAGTATGGGATGATCCAGTGGGTATTGGAATGCACTGTACATGAGCGTACTGGTTTAATAATTGTGTTGAGAGAAGTCATGTTTTAAAGGTTAAAAAAGCCAGAGTACTTGTTCTGGATTCCTCTGAGGCAATCTAACCATATTGACTTTTCATATCCTACCTGCTTTTTGTTCACACTCTGCCTGACATGAAATTATGTAGTCTCTTAATTCGGCTGGTTTGTGTTCCCACAAAGCCTAAAACATTTTTTTAAATGCCCTTGATGCATATGTTTCTTGCATGTCCAGCTGTATTTTAAATGTACATGAGCTTGCCTGTTAAGTCTCCAAGCACCTATTATAACTACATAAATCCTAAAACAGAAGACAGTGCATATAGCTAGAAAAAAAATTCTTATCTTTATATCTTTACTAAGCCCTAGTAAAATCCAGCATGGTTTAATGAAATATTTGTTTGACTTGCTAAACTTGTATAACTTAGATTTAGATGATATGTGAAGAGCTACAGCACAGCAGTCTGAGAGCTTGCAGAGTGAGAAACGCTTATTACCAAATATAAACAGAGAATTTCATCTGACAATGTTTTTCAATTACATATTGTATTTCTTAACCTTCTACTAGCCTTTGATTATGGAGCCTTCATAGGCCTCCTACATTTTGTTTGCTGCAGTGGCCAAATCTCAGTAAGGATTAAAATGTTTCTCTGTACTGTTCCTAGGAAGCTCAAACTCTGCCCTCTTGTAACATTTCCTGGTTGGCATGAAACAAGGCTTTACTCTTCCATTTCACTGCCCCTTATCTATGAAAGATTAGCACATACCAGTAAAGTAAGACTCAGACAAATGATCTTGATGCTCAGTTTTCACTTTGGGGATGGGTCTAAGACAGAATGACCATCCCATCTATGCCTTGGATATTTAAAGGTGAATGGAAGACAGAGGCTATTTTCTTCCTTCCTTCATTCTATATTTAAATAAATTTTATATGCAATAATATATTACAAACTACATTATAAGGACATGATTAAGGTTTCTAAGTCAAGCTCTCTGAAGTTAAGAAATGCCAGAATTAAGGTTGCCTGTGTAACCTTAATTTGACCTGTGCATTATGTACAGTCTTTAGTTACATGACCATAAACTATTTTTTGGTCCACAGGACACCTGCCTTATTCAGTGCACTGGGTGGACTTGCTCTGGGGATGAATCAGAGTTGCGCCATAACTGAGGCATTGTCTGTAAGATCTCTACCTCATTTATTGCAGAAGTTGGAAGGTGTATAGTTAATGAGGCAGGGGACTTCAGGCAAAGAAAGGATAGTCTGTTGGTTATACAGTTGAATGCTGCCTGGAGAACTGGATTTTTATCCCTGTTTCTGCCAAAGTTTTCTTATGATGCTAGGCAAGTCTCTTTAAACAGACTTTTCTCAGGTGATCACTAATTGTGTGTGCCTCATTTTTTGGGTGTCCAGCTAGATTCCTTGGGGTATGATTTGCAGAAATGCTGAGCACTCACAATGGTGGCTGAAGTCACTGGGGTCTGTTCTTGAATACATAAAGTGCAATATAATGTTAAGTACTCTGAAAAATCAGGTCCTGGTTATCTCAAATTTGGCATCCAAAGTTAGTTGAAACTTTTGACATTAATCTTCTGTGCCTCAACTACCAATCTGTAAAATGGGGATAATACCACTCCTTAATCTCAGGCGAGTGCTGTGAAGATTAATTAATCTTTATGATTAGTGCCGTAAAATAGTAAATTAATAATTCTGTCTTCAGAGCAGGGTTTGAATAGTGTGCAATAAATAGGGAATGGGGCAACACTTTGAACAATGAGGGTATAATAGCTACTCTGAGTGAGCAGCATCTATCGTGAGCACTGAATGAGGGAGTGGTACCGTGGGAGAAAAATAGTACGTGTCTCATAATGCATGTGCACATATCCAGCCTCCAGCATTAATGTGTTTTAATTTCTCTGTTCCAGAGCTTGCTTCCAATGAGAACGAAGGCTAAACTTTCCTACTCCAAAAGAGAAATGGGTTTTATTTTGCCTTATTTTCAGTTGGCTCTCTGTGACTGTTTGTTTTTCTGGAAGACTTACCTCCTGCTCAATGGCAGGAACTCTTGGGTTGCAAGTTTACTTGGTATGGTAGCATACAGTGGCCCATAGGAGCCTTGGCTTACACTGTATCCTCCATTATCACTGTCTTTAAGGGTCCAAAAAACAAACCACTAAAGAGTTTTGCTAGTCTCAGGCTAAACAACTGAGTGAGGAGTGTAACATATCTTCATAGAAGCAAACTTTCTCCCTTTTTCTTTAATCTTTCAATAATACAAGAAGCTATTTGTAACTAAGTACAAAATCTTTAAATGGAAATGTGATTTCCCTCAAGTTCAGCAATTTTGGTTCTGTTTTTGGTGATCATACTAATTACTTAAATTTTATCTGAGAAATTCTGTGTAGCGTGTTAAATTCATTATTGGAGAATCTGTATTTCCCGCCTTCTTTGAAGAAAGATGCCTTCATGATCAGTTCCTCTAGCTGCAAAAATGTACTGTTTTTTTTTGTTTGGGGGGTGGGGGGGAAGGCAGACAAAAAATTACAAGTAGTCTTCCTCTTGTCCTACAGACTTATCCTAGCAGCTAATAGAGATGAATTTTACAACAGACCATCAAAATCTGCAGACTTTTGGGACAGCAGCAATGAGATCCTTAGTGGTATGTAACTCTTTAATGGAATTTTGTCTTGAATCTCTCTTCCCATGTACTTTTGTTTGCAAATCTACAAAAACGTTGTTAGAAATAAAAGAACATTTAAAGGTTATGAGAACTTGTCCACTGTTGAAAACCAGTTTATGGGCTTGAAAGAGGCATAGGCCTTAGTTGTATTGCTATCTTGTATGTTTTCTTTAATCTGTACTGTAACTTCTTAAAAACATTTAATGTGTGGTTTGTAAACCTTAACTCTGGAATGAAGTGATTCAGAGCCAAAGTAAACCCATGCAATGGATACTTTGACAACAATTTGTAAATCAGCTGTCACAACTCATGGTCACATTTTATGTAAAGTCCACTGAGTTTTGTTGCATTTAGTTGACTACAAAAAAACTTTATTGAATGTTCTTCACTCTTCTTCATCATATGTTCTCCAAAAGCCACAGTTCAAGCAGTGTAGTGAAAATGCATTATATCTAACATAACTAGTTATTTAGTACCCTGAATAACTCTCTGGAAAATGGAATTGCTGAATAGTAGTCAGTGACTTAAAAAATCGTTAAATGGAATAAGGCTCAAGGAAATGAAATATTAAAAATGTATGTCTCATTTCTAATCAGTTTGAAATGTTTTGACTAATGACCAAAGTTGTTTTGGTTTATTAGCTTTCTGCCTGGCTGTTGTTGCTAGGCCAGGGGTGGGCAAACTAAGGTACGCCGGCTGGATCCAGCCCCTCAGGGCTTTGATCCAGCCCGCGGCATTGCCCCGCCGTGGGCCCCGCACCACTCTTAGAAATGGCTGGCCCCACTTCCCTGTGGCCCCTGGGCGGGGGGGCAGAGGGCTCCATGCGTTGCCCTTGCCTCCTGGCACTGGCCCCCGCAGCTCCCACTGGCCAGGAACAGGGAACCACAGCCAATGGGAGCTTCGGGGGAGGTACCTGGAGATGTCACAAGGGCAGAGCACGCAGAGCCCTCCGCCCACTCCTCCCGCAAGGGCTGCAGTGCTTCCTGGAGTGGCGCAGCGTGGGGCCAGGGCAGGCATGCAGGGAGCCTGCCCTGGCCCTGGTGCACGCCGCTGCCACCCCAGAGCCACTTTAGGTAAGTGGCACCAGGCCGGAGCCTGAACCCCACCTGCACCCCACCCCCCAACTCCCTGCCCTAAGCTCCCTGCCTGCACCTTACACCCCAGCTCCCTGCCGTGAGCCCCCTCATACACCCTGTACCCTAACCCCCTGCCCTGAGCCCCCTGCCACACTCCGCACCCCAGTCCCCTTCTGCAGTTCGCACCCCTCCTGCACCCCAACCCACTTCCCTGAGCCCACTCATACACTCCGCACCCCTCCTCTGTCTCAATCCCTTGCCCTGAGCCCCTTTCTGTACACCGCACCCCCTCCCACACCCCAACCCCCTACCCATACTCTCTGAAATAAAAATGTGAGGATCAAGTAGACAGAGCCTTGTTTAAATAGAACATTCTGACTCTGCAAAGAATTTTCATTGATGTTATGTGGTGGTGTAGTCATTGGCAGAGAGGTCTGTGAGGATAAATTACTCCCACTGCACTGCAGCTTCCTCGCTTTCTGAAATTCTGGCTGACATTTTAAAATTCCTGCCAGACACTCTGGATGCTGCCTTCCTTGTTACACGGTGGCCAGGGGGGAGGAACAAAATACTTAGATGTTGAAGTCATAACATTAGCTGAATACTAGCCTGTAGCAAAGTGGAATAGATAACAATCCATTTTGATGTTTTACTCTTTTCCTCCACCCCACCCCACCCTGGGTTTTATTTGCGGCAATTCAGTGCAAGGGGCTTATCTGTGCAGATCTGATTCGTACACTGTTTGAATTAATAATGCACTTTTTTCAAGTGAAAGTAGTGAGGCAAAAAAGTAAATATATCCAATTCATTCTTGCCTGTTGTCACTTAATATTGATTATCATTCTTGACACTTAAAACATTGCTGCTTGTTCTGTACTACCGTACTGTAACTTACAGGCATTGTCCATCATAGCTACAATAGCTGATATTCATTCTTTATTCTTAGGATTTGAGTGGAATGGAGTGTAGGATTGCCAACTTTCTAATCGCACAAAACCAAACACCCCTGCCCCGCCCCTTCTCCAAGGCCCCGCCCCCCACTCTCTCCATCTCCCCCTCTCTCCACTTTTCTCCACCCTCACTCACTTTCACTGGGCTGGGACAGGAGGTTGGGATGGGGGAGGGGGTGTGGATTCTGGGTTGGGGGTTCAGGCTCTGGGGTGGGGCTGGGGATGAGGGGTTTGGGGTACAGGAAGGGGCTTGGGGTTGGGCCAGGAGGTTAGGGTGCGGGGTCCCGCTGGCATTTACCGCTGCTCTGAGGAAGTGGCTGCCAGGTACCTGCGCCCTCTAGGCACATGGGCGGCCAGGTGCCTTTTTGCCTGCAGACACCGCCCCCAACAGCTCCCATTGGTCGCGGTTCCCAGCCAATGGGAGCTGTGGAGCCGGTACTCAGGCTGGGGGCAGCACATGGAGTCTCCCAGTCCCTGGCTGCCCCAGTGCCTAAGGGCTGTGGGACCTGGTGGCCACTTCTGGGAGTAGCGCGGAGTCAGGCAGGTAGGGAGCCTGCCTTAGTCCCAGGCCCCTGCTGTGCCACCGACCAGACATTTAACAGTCGAAAACCGATGCCTGGCAACCCTAGTGGAGAGTGGCAGTAATGCCTTGTGTGCAGATCCTACATCAAGAAAACTATTACATGCCAAGGGCATAGCTACAGGTGGGCCACAGCCCACCCAGTTAGCACCCAGGCCCACACAAATCTGAGCTGGGGTGTAGCAGTGCAGTGAGTCACTCTAGCACCTGAAATTTAGGGCAGAGCTTTGCTGCAATGCTTCAGAAAGCTATGCTCTAGCGGCTCTGCCTTGTCATTTTCTGAGTCGCCCCATGTGCTTGCCCATCTGGGCAGAAAAATTACTTTCTGATGGGGAAGCAAAGGGAAGCCACAAGAATAGTCTTGTGACCCTCCCCAGCAGTATGTTTCTGGTGCCCAGGGCAGCCGACAGAGAGGTCAATCACTGTGGGGTAGGAGGTAGGCCTGGGGAAGACCCGGCTGGTGGCTCCTACCCTGCACCAGGCTCTGGCTGGGCTGGGGAGGACAGGCCTTCTCTTCCCCTGCATGGCATCCGGGGCCAGGTCAGACCCACCCCCAGATTTCTCCCCCAGCTGCAGGAAGCTCTGCAAACTCCATCCTCCCCAGCTTCCTGCACCCATCATTCCTCAGCTGCAGTGGGAGGGATACCTGTAAAGGGAGCTGCTCCCCCATCCACCCAACCCCCGAGCATCCAGACCCCCCTCATACCCAGACCCTCCCACCGAGCCTCACCCCTCTGCACTCAGAACCCCCTTCCCGAGTCCTATTCTGTGCACCTGGACCACCCCGACGGATCTTCACCCCACCGAGCCCCAACCAGCTGCACCTGGATCCCCACCCCATTGAGCTCCACTCCCCCAGTATCTGGACCTCCCCACTGAGCCCCAACCACCTTCACCTGGATCCTCCCTGCAGGCATTACCGTTGCACCCAGAACCCTCCAACAAGCCCCTGTGCTTCCAACAGCAGCTAATCCTTCCCTGAGATTTGCATTTGAATTAACAAATATTCTAGCTCTACATAATCCAGTTATATTCCTTTTAACGCAGTCAAAAAAATTTAAATCTTGGTTTAGATTAATTTACTGACTTTTTTTTTCCCCTATCACTGTGATTTCATTAGATGGTGAATATTGTACAATTGCAAAATACGGATTTAGTTTTAACAAACAAAAAAGCTTGGGACTCTAGGCATCTATCCAGCCCTAGCTAAACTCAATTTTTATTAAGGAACAGTGATTTAGGGCTTTTGAAGTGAGATGAAGCAGCAAAGTAGTGAATCTGGTTTATTTCTGCTTATGCCACTATTTGCTCTAGGTTTGGATATGGAGGAAGGAAGAGAAGGCGGGACGTGGCTTGGAATCAGTAAGAAAGGCAAGATGGCTGCCTTGACAAACTATTTGCAGCCAAAGATTGATACAAATGCAAAGGGAAGAGGTATGGAGTCACAACGAGGAAATGAAAATGAGTGACTATATAATGGAATGTTTGTTACAACCTTAACTAAGTGCTGTTTTAACCCCCTTTTCTCATCCACTGAAGTGGTAATAATAGCTATTAACAAGGCTTGTAGAAACCTTTTTATACACCCTGTCCTTCTCCTCTGAAGAGTTTTTAATATGTAATAAGCTCTTACTTGAAACTTCTGTGTTTTTAGATTGCTGCATTCCTAGGACACTTTTGTGAGCAGAACATAATATGAAATGGAAAAATGTGCATTATTCTCTTTTAGGAGACTTTTTCTCATTATATTTTTATAGTTTAAAAAAAAACCAAAAAACCAAATAGGTCTGCTTGTAAACTCAGGGTCATGAGGTCCTGCAGTGGAAAAATATCACATTAAATAGATCAAATAAATCAGCCACATTAGTTGTATACCAAGCCAGGGCTACAAGGAACATGTAGGGGAAAGGAAATAAAAGACTGAGGAGAGTGGTAATATGGGAGAACATCTAATACAGAAGGCTCCGCAAACATAAATCCATTGCAGTTGAGCTAAAATTGGGAGTTCTTCCTCAGAGTAAAAATAAGTGTCATAATTGCTATATTGGTTTAATGTGAGCAGTATAGAAAACCCTGATTTCCAAATTTTGCCCGTTATCAATAACAGGAATCCGAAGCCTTGTGTTTTCTGCTTGTTTGACTAAATTTGCCAGATTAGCTATCCTCACTTTCCATATGCAAGTCATTCTAACTAACTCTAAATCCTTCCTCTTCTTCTTAGGTGCACTTGTAAGAAACTTCTTAACTACGGATCTGGACAGCTTCTCTTACTTGAAGAAAGTTTCATCAGAAGGACACCTTTACAATGGATTTAATTTAATAGCAGCCGACTTGAGGTAAGTCTATAAAACTTTACAAATCAAAAGGTGAAGAGGGAGAAACAAGAAAGCAATGAAGTGCATAGAATTATTAGCATTAAATTATCACAGTATAGTTTAGCTCTTGTGCTTTAACTAACAGGCATGGGTATTCAAAGTTCTGAATATTACTCTATTTCATATACTTTCTACAGTTCTCTTTTTATTTTTGTTTCTTCCAGAAACCAGAGGGCTGTCTTATTATCTAGTAATTTCTTGTAGTGCATCTCTCAGCATCTCTTTCTAGAAGAAAGGAAATCTTTTCATTTAAATATCTCTAGCTCAGTGGTTTGAGCATTGGCCTGCAAAACCCAGGGTTGTGAGTTCAGCCCTTGAGGGGGCCACTTAGGGATCTGGGGCAAAAATCAGTACTTGGTCCTGCTAGTGAAGGCAGGGGGCTAGAGCCGATGACCTTTTGAGGTCCCTTCCAGTTCTAGGAGATAGGTATATCTCCAATTACAAAGTTCTTCCACCCTTATTTTGTGATGCATTTTTTGACTGCCAGACTTTTGGACAACTACAAAAATTCTGATTCAGGATTTGATTTGCCAATTCAATGTGAACAAATACTGTCGGTCTCCTGACTTAACAAAGCTAATAAAGACCCACGAATAAAAACCCAGTCAAATACAAAGCATTGTCCTGACAGTACAGACACCATTATTTTAAACAATACACTGACAGCTACCAGAGCGGAACATCAAGATTTGGTTAGTGAGCTGCAGTAACTTAGCTGAGAGATCAGGGTTAAGATTTCTAGCACTGAAACCAAATAAGAACCCAGAAGGAAGTCAGTGTGACAGGGCAATGGAATGATGGGGAACAGTGTTCAGAACCTGGAAACTTGATCAATGAAGCAAAATATATTTGATGGAGTCTTGCAGTATCAGTTAAATGAGATGAGTAGTGAAAAACACTAGAAAGCCAATGGTTAGACGCTAAGATCTTGTCTACATTGCCCCACAGTTCAGACTACGGGGATGTGACTAGCAGTGCGCACCAAAGTGGTGTGCTACAACTCCCCCATGTGGATGCTGCAGGCATGAACTAAAAGATTGCTAATTTGCATTAATGTAGTCCTGTTGTTTCACATCTGTAGCATCCACACAGGGGAGTTACAGCACACCATTTTGGTGCACAATGCTAGTCACACACCTCTGTAGTCTGAACTGCGGAGCAGTATGCACAAGCCCTGAGTATCTGAAGATGGGACCGATGAAAGGCTGTAGAAACACTAGCCATTGAAAGGAAGTGCTTTTGGGAATTAAGGGCTAGATGATGGGATATAAGATTTTAGAACTGCTGGAGATATTGAATAAAGTTCACGAGTGAGATGAAAGAATGAAGATAAATGGGGGTGGGAGATGTAACTGGAATTACTTTACAACTGAAAGAAATAATTGAAAGCTGTTCACATTGGTCACCAGGTCAGGTGAACAGGGAGAATTCGAATAAGTGGGGAATGAGGATGGTAATGAGGACTTGAATATCATTTGAATAGTAAGCTACCTGAAGATGTTCATCACAGGAATCAAACAAGAATTGTCAGTGATCAGAGGAGAATCCGAACTGAGACACAGTTCATATGTCATCTCAGATGGTGGTTTAGCAGTCTCAAGAATATGAATTATTTCATAGCTATTATTGGTGTATATTGCTGAGAGAAAGTGGAGTTAATACCCAGACAGAGAACAAGTATGACTGAGATTTCAGCAGTTCTTAATAGAATTAACAGTATCCCTAGACAATGACCAAATAGACACAATGGGGAAACAATAGAATTAATACTTTATTGGGAGACTGTTAAAATTCTCTGTGTGTTGGCATTTGGTTGTGTTTTTGCTTTTTGTTTTTTTAAAGCAATTAGACAGTCTTTCTCCTTATAGATATCTAGTAAGAAAAGTTGGATCAATTCTGCCCTTTGAGGATAATAAATAGTAAAATGGAAACATTTTGTACTGGTGATCAGTTCTTTTCTTTGAGTGTCAGAGCATGTGTGTTGGTATTGGACCACATTGAAAGTTGAAGATAAAAAGAAGTACCAAATAACTTCCTGTCCACTGAATAAGGCAGGGGTCATACATGAGAATGTAAATAAAGACTGAATCATAATGTGTAACCACAAGAAGGCTGGATTAAGGTTGTACAAGAATTTTCTAACGTCAGTGCTTGTCTTTGCAACCTTAATGTTTTTTTACCATAGTGGTTTTGGATGTAATTTCGTGTGTGTGTTTAAACAAAAAATTGAAAACAAAAATTACATCTAGTTGGAACCACATTGATCCCCAGCTTGGGTTATCTGGGTTTGGACCTTCAGATCCACAGCACAGGCTTCTGCTACTTGAGCTAACAGAGTGGCATTGGTAGTCTGTTTATCCTCTGTGTGGACTGGTCACTTGTGGGGAAGGATGTTATATATTTGCCAGTGAGTTTCACAGTTATTTGAGGATGCAGAAGAGTGTAGAGACAAAACTCCTGGGTTTAATTCCAGGTTCTCTAGGTTAGTGTTCTATAGTGGTTATAGATCCTTATGGACCTGCATCCCTGCCTTATCTGCCCACTCTGGCTTCTTGCCCCCAATTTCTCAAACCTTCTCTGCATTCTAGTGTGACTGCTTCCTCCTCCTCCATAGTGCCTAGATGCCAGCTGGGGGAACATTGAGAGCACAGGAGAGACTTGCTTCTCAGTTGTGGTCCCCAGCACTGCAGTAGTCAATAGCAGGAGGAGTAATTGCAGGAGAAGCCTGCTCAGCCCCAGGATGCAGCATGCTCCTTTACTCCAGGGGATGGTACATTCACAGTTCAATTGAGCTGTGAAGAGATGGAACATGTCCAGTGCAGATAAATTCTCTAAAGATTCTATCTGCCAGAAGCTGCTTAACCTCTACTGAATATGTGCAAACTGAGATTATTTTTTTTCAGAGTCTTATGACTTGGCCAAATTTGGGTGGATTCTCATGGACTGCGGAAAGCACATTCCTGACACGAGGATGACCCGTTACCCAATTTCAAGTCCCTGTTCCAAATCATTGAATCTTTAGAACTTAATGGATATGATTGTGAGAATTATTTTTAACCTGATCTCTTTCTGAGAAATGGATGAACTGTTATCACTGAAATTTCTCAAACCAGCCTGAGGCAGATCCCTGGCATGGAACATTTCAGCCTAAATGGTCAGTTTGGCCAAGTTTTAAGCAACTGAAAACAGGGTCTTATAAGTATTGATCAAGCTTAACCATAGGTGGTGCTATATGTTACGTACAGACAACCTTAACTGATACATAATGTGTACATGTACTTAATATGCCTATCACAAGTGAGAGAGGATATAAAAGTTTAAGGTATCTAATAGTACATATCCTCTACTCCATTCAAGTGTGCTCCTTGCTTCTAGAATCACTAGACACCACAGATAATGCACCACAACTGTAATTTTTCCCCAGTAGGGACAGCTAGCCCTCCAGCACTGTATTCCCCAAACTTCCTACCACCTACAGATCAGAATCCTCCTCCCCCAACTATCCTTTCTGCACAGGTTTGGAAAATCACTCTTATTTGGAGAAGAAGGTGCTGGAATTAAGTTCATTATACCTTTCTAGAATCCTACCAACAAATGTGACACTGTTAAAAATTATTGTTCCATCTACTGAACTGACCTCCATTGGTCATAATCCAGTCACCATCACTCACTTCCCCACCCCCTTTAAATGTCTGTAGGTGCACAAAACCATAGCGTCTTGCCAGTTTAGGCTACCTATTTTCATTTCAGAAACTTCTGTGATAAGGTGGGAAGGAAAAATGAAACTCTCTCTTTAGCCGATTGAAGTTTAAAAGGAGAAACATGTTTTATCAAGGCAGACTCGCTCCAGCTGTGAAGATACCAGTAGTCTTTCAGTGCTTCCTGCTCCTACTTAGGGATAAATGACCTGGCTCGAAGAACTGCAACAGCAGAAAGAGAAAGTGAGCACTTCAGATATGTGTGAACACCAAACCAATCCCCCACATTGCTGCTCCAGGGAATAGATGAAGGACCAAATAGCCCCCAAGCTCAGCTGGAGTGAGAGGAGACAATGTTTTAAGGTCTGCTGGTATCTTCAGCTGAACTCTAACAAGCATCATCAAGCAGTAATTTGAATGATCTAATTAATAAAAACAAAACCAAAAACTGGAAGACTCAGTATCTTTATCAGGGAGTCGGTTTTTGACAAGTTTGATGCCCCCCATTCCAACTCCAATCATTATTTGGACTCCGCTATGTTGATTGGTTATAAAGAAGGACTTTGTTAATCTGCAAATCAGGGAAACTAAATCCACAGCAAAAGTAGATTGCTGGTTACTAAAGCTGAAACTAGTGAACTGATTTGTTGTGGCTGAGATAATGCATATATTGTTCTCTGAACACACACTAACCGGCCCAACACAGAAACCTAGTTGGATACTTTGTGTGTGCTCCTTCTTCCACCATTGGTGTGCTCTACCCTGCAAAGTTCATTATTCCACACTGGGGCTTCCCCACCCTTTAGTTTTTAATTGCTTCGTTTAGCTGTACTGTATTTAGAGTTGCTGACCTCTTTCTTCCTGCACCCTGCCTCACCCCCGGCTCGCTGCCATCTGGCTAGCTTTCAACTAGAATAGCTGGCTTTATTAAATCTGTTACTAGTTTACCCCAAGAATACTGATAGGTTATGAAAGACTCTCAAATTACAGACTGTAGTGACAGCCTCCTGAACTGTACTTCCAGACAGAGCTGAGTGAGTAATAGACTTTTCATATTTCAAGGGGGCATTGAAGGTGACCTGACCAGTTAACACCTTTCCAATCATAGAGGGGAAAGGGGGAAGAAAGGTGGTGGTGTTAGTGGATTATAGATTGTTGTAATAAACCATTAATCCAGTGTCTGTATTCAGTCCTTGATTTTTAGTATCTAGCAAAGTTATGAATTTAACCTGCCAGGCTTGTTTTTTGAAGGTGTTATGCGGGTTTCCTTTCAGGATGAGGACTGAGAGGTCAGATATAGAGTGATCACTTTGATTTTTTTTCCAATGTGAGTTCATTTGAGAGCACAGTGATCAAAGATTCTAGCAGGCTATCAGAGGCCGGGAAGGTGGGGAGAGGCGCGCCCCGCCCCGCCCAGCCTAGCCCTGTTGGAGGGGGGAGAGGCGTCTCTCCCCCAGCCCAGCTGGAACTGCCAGGGGGTGGGGTGGGGGTTACATGCAGTGGAGAGGAATTAAAACCCTGAGCCAAGTGTTCCCCCCCCCCCCCCGCCCATTGTGCTGCAGCCAACTCATCTGGTGAGTTTAATGAGCGACTGTGAGTTAGTGGGAGGTACCCGAGCCGCCACCCTGCTGCATCCCGTGTGATGGAGTGCCACCCTGTCCCAGGCCCCCTGCAACCACTGCCCCCCATCCAACGGGGCCTGCCCCCGAGCTTGCCCAGCCTTGGGAGCCAACCAGTGGGCTCGGGGAGGTGATGGCTGATCGCCTGTGTGGTCCATGGGACATGTGTGTCCACGCACGGAGCTCGGCTGGGGGCGTAATTCCAGTGGCTGATGCAGCCGAGGGTGGTTTTACCCCTCCCATGGGGGGTAGGGGGAAGAAGGCAGAGCCCCCTCCCATGCAAAGTTGCCCATTTGGCCGGAAGCCTGTGAAGCTGAGGTGCCTGAGGTACCTGCCGTGGTGTGGGGTCTGTGCCAGAGGGTGCCCCATTGGCAGCCTCTTCCCCTGAACTTTGCTGGGCTAGAGGGGCTGCGGGGAGGGGAGCCACGTGTGACCACAGGCTGGGGCGGTGGTACTATTTCTCCAACCCAACACAGAGAGGCACCCCTCCCCCAGCATCACCTACATATTGGTGCACATAACAAAATTCATTCCGCACATGGACGTAAAAAATTAAAGGGAACGCTGATAGTGATTGTCTTGTTTCACCTACGTAGTTGTTCTTGTGGCATTTAGTGCACTGGATGAGGTACAGCACATCTTGTGATAGGCATGTGTAGGACCTTTGGATCTTGGAAAGGAGCGTTGTGGGTGGTGTTGTATCTACAGGTTTTGCATCTGTTTTCTGGCAGGATTTGGACCGCTTTGAGTTGGCGTGTCCTGGCCTGTGGGGAGTTTGCTTCTCATTATGAGGTTCGGGGGGGGGGGTTTATTTGAAGGCTAGAAGAGGGGATTCAGGAAAGATTTCTGTCAGGATGTGGTCCCCATCGAGCATGCATTGTAGCTGTTTGATGATACCCCACCTGGGTTTCAGTGTGGGATGGTAGGTGACAACTTTGGGGTGTGTGGTCAGATGGGGTTTTATTTCCATATTGAAGCACATTCTCTTGGGGTATTTGGGTGCCCCATTCCTCGATGCAATCTACCTCTCTGGTAACTTGCTCTCTGGTGTAAAAGAAATAACCCCAGGGGAAGCTCCATGTGCAGGATTTTCTTTGTTGATTTAATGAGTTGCAGGCTTGTGCTGGATCTGCAGCATCAAAGGATATAGAAGAAATGCTTGATGAAAAATCTGCTTTGTTAAATGGCTATACTTGGGAGCTAAGAATAGCGAGACTTTAAATGTGAAAGGCATTTTGAAGCAGAGGCTATAAGCCATTGTCTGTATACTACATGGCAATAGAGTGACAAAGTTTAATGTTCAGGATGGACTTCAGCTATTGCTGACAGGATCAAAGGTCACCCATGTTGCAAAGGTGGTATGCTTAGTTATTTAGGGTGGGTGCTGGAGGCAGGGATTCTGACTGCATTGTTCATTCTTTCAGCCAGTCCACTAGTCATATTTAATGATACCATTGGAGAATAACAACAAAATGCCATCATCTTCCAATGGGGTAAAGAGAGTGAAAAGCCAGCCCCCCGTCACCTCAGTATCGAAAGCTGTTGCACATACTTTGGCTCCTGAGGAACCCTGCTAGCAAAAAAAATAAAAAAAAATGCAAATGCTAAAAAGAAACGTCAGGTGAGTTAAGAGGCAGCTGCCATAGGCTTACTATAGCCTTGCACGACTCTCAGGATTGGCTCAAAAACTACTTCCCCACCTTTTACTATGATGATTGGAGGGGAAAAGCACACTTTGCACCCACCAAATACAATAACTTGCTCTGGACAAGTGAAGTAGTAGAATTTTTGCAAGGCTGCCTTACTACATAACCGCCAGCTAAATAGCAATTTTAAACACTACAGTGCTTGATTCTTTTTATTATTTTTATTTTTTCACTTTTTTTGAAGTGCTGAATTACCACAGATTTATCTGATGTTGACTGTTCAGTCCCTCTGCACATCAGGTTATACAACATCTGTAACTGAAAAGAGATCAGAAAGGATACCTTCTTGTCTGCTAACAAATACCTAAAATGAGATTCAAATTGACCAAGCAAAGCCTTAAAATAACTCAGTCAGTTCTAATGTGTATATACATTATACTTATGGAAGCATTTATCTATTAGCATAATCACATTAAGATAGTTTGGAAGGCTATCTTCAACTAATGTTAGCAATAGGAGTAAAAAATACAAAGAACTACACTAGGTCAGTAGGTAACTGTCAAACTATTTGTTTTTGTGTTTTGGGTCAGACTTCCATGAACTAAGGGACAGGTATATCCCCTGAAAGATGTACATGTTGACTAATTTTGTTTCAGTGTTGATACTACTTCAACACTGAGTACTCTGCTGAAATAAGATTCTTAGTATGTTAATGGTGCAAAGCCATTCCTATCAAATATGTGAACTCATCATGTCATGAAATTAGAAGTAGTCATGAAAGAAATGTAGTATATAATGTAAATTAGTTTTCCATATAAACAGCAAAAATGATTATTATTGCAGTTGCTGATATAAAATGGCGCAGCAAAATAACCATTAAAAGAGAGATGCTTTCTGCTGTGTAACCAATAAATAGTAAACAGGAACTGCAAAATAATGCTATCTTTACTATTCATTTCATTACACTCTAACAAAGGGAGGGATATATCCAAGCATGTGATGCTACAAACAATGTGAAGTGCATTTATAGGTTGATCCACAACATGCTGAAGGTTTGTTCGCATGCATATTTCAGTCTTCTCTACCCTGGCATAATGACATCCTGTTAGACTGACACAGGTACAACCATGTGAGGAAAGAGTTGGATGAGAAACCATGAGGATTTTTAAAGCCTGGATTGTTTGCTTCCACAGCTTTGTCTTTGCATCTTCATTTTAAAAACAAATTCTTTGACATTTCTAGTTTAACCCAATTCTCCATGTCATCACAGGTGTTTGTCACCTTTAACGTTATTGATTTTTAATGACAGAGCTGCATGCTGAAAAAAAATACCCTGTGGCTTTTAGTTTTCTAACCTCTTCATTAGTGTTGCTTCCTAAATATACCACTTCAAAACAGTATGGAGTTTGCTAACCTCTTCTCAGCCTATTTTCCTGTTCTGAAGTGGTATATTTAGAAAGCAACACAACACTCTTCTTGCTGACTTGGAGGAAACTCTGTGTGGATAAGCACATTTTAGTACAGTGGAGTTTGGCATACAGCAAACTCGGCCCTTTATTTTGTTCCCTTGGTGAGGAGTCAGGGTCTCAGAGCCCGAGCGCCTGCCCAAGTCCAAACATCTACACTACTTATTTTTAGCCCCGCAGTGAAAGCCCTGTAAGCCTGAGTCAGCTGACCCAGGCTCTGAGACTCACTGCCATGGGTCATCTTTTGCTGTGTAGATATAACCATACATCCCACTAATTTTCCCATGGTCTCTGTAATGAAGATAAAGGGATTTTAGGAGGAAGGGTTAGCAAGTAGTCATGAGAAGTGGGTATGTTCTTTTGGTGCTCCATTCAGACCCTTTAATTTGGTAAATTTTGGGTAGGTTTGATTAATTGGGTTTGTTGTTGAAATGGTGATGGGTGGGACTGAATTCCATGAGATCTGCTGAAACAGCAAATGGCTGAAAAATCAGACTTTTTACATTGAAGTCTAGAAAGTTACTTGGTCATGACCTGACGCTACTGCACAAAATGCAACCAAAAAAAGCAAACTGAGTTAATCTGAGAAATTGGTATCCATAAGAGAAGTTATGGAATCCTCAAAATATCTTGGACACACTGTCCTGAGTTTACAAAAACAACGAGGAGTCTGGTAGCACCTCAAAGACTAACAGATTTATTTGGGCATAAGCTTTTGTGGGTAAAACCCCCCACTTCTTCAGATGCATGGAGTGAAAATTACAGATACAGGCATAAATATACTAGCACATGAAGAGAAGGGAGTTACCTTACAAGTGGAGAACCAGTGCTGACAAGGCCAATTCAGTCAGGGTGGATGTGGTCTAGTCCCAATAACTGATGAGGCGGTGTCAATACCAAGAGAGGGAAAATGGCTTTTGTAGTAAGCCAGCCACTCCCAGTCCCTATTCAAGCCCATATGAATGGTTTTAAATTTGCAAATGAATTGTAGCTCTGCAGTTTCTCTCTGAAGTCAGTTTTTGAAGTTTTTTTGTTGAAGGATGGCTACTTTTAAATCTGTTATTGAATGTCCAGGGAGATTGAAGTGTTCTCCTGATGGTTTTTGTATGTTATCATTCCTGATGTCAGATTTGTGTCCATTTATTCTTTTATGTATGAGACTGTCTGGTTTGGCTAATGTACATGGCAGAGGGGCATTGCTGGCACATGATGGCATAGATCACATTAGTGGATGTGCAGGTGAATGAGCACCTGATGGTGTGGCTGATGTGGTTGGGTCCTCTGATGTCGCTAGAGTAGATATGGGGACAGAGCAGGCAACGGGGTTTGTTACAGGGATTGGTTCTTGGGTTAGTGTTTCTGTGGTGTGTACTTGCTGGTGAGTATTTGCTTCAGGTTGAGGAGCTGTCTGTAAGCGAGGACTGGCCTGCCTCCCAAGATCTGTGAAAGTGAGGGATCGTTTTCCACGATAGGTTATAGATCGTTGATGATGTGCTGGAGAGGTTTTAGCTGGGGGCTGTATGTGATGGCCAGTGGTCTTCTGTTATTTTCCTTGTTGGGCCTGTCCTGTAGTAAGTGACTTCAGGGTACCCGCCTCGCTCTGTCAGTGTTTTTAAAAGGCTTGATAATGATCTTGTAGGCATTTGTCTCTGTCTGAGGGATTGGAGCAAATGTGGTTGTATCTTAGGGCTTGGCTATACGCAATGGATTGTGTGATGTGTCCTGGATAAAAGCTGGAGGCATGTAGGTAAGTATAGCGGTCAGTAGGTTTCAGGTGTAGGATGGTGTTTGTGACCATCATTTCTTTGCACTGTAGTGTCCAGGAAGTGGATCTCTTGTGTGGACTAGTCCAGGCTGAGGTTGATGGTGGAGTGGAAATTGTTGAAATCCAGGTGGAATTCTTCAAGGGCCTCCTTCCCGGGGGTCCATATGATGAAGATGTCATCAATGTAGCACAAGTAGAGGAGGGGCGCTAGAGGACGTGAGCTGAGGAAGCATTGTTCTAAGTCAGCCATAAAAATGTTGTCATACTGTGGGGCCATGCAGGCACCCATAGCAGAACCACTGACTTGAAGGTATAAGTTGTCCCCAAATCTGAAATGGTTGTGGGTGAGGACAAAATCACAAAGCTCAGCCACCAGGTGTGCTGTGGCCTCATCAGGGATACTGTTCCTAACAACTTGTAGTCCCTCTTCATGTGGAATATTGGTGCAAAGAGCTCTTATATCCATGGTGGCCAGATGATGTTTTCAGGAAGATCACCAATGCATTGTAGTTTCCTCAGGAAGTTGGTGGTGTCTCAAAGATAACTAGGAGTGCTGGTAGTGTAGGGTCTGAGGAGAGAGTCCAACTAGCCAGATAATCCTGTTGTAAGAGTGCCAATGCCTCAGATGGTGGGGCTTCCAGGATTTCCAGGTTTATGGATCTTGGGTAGCAGATGGAATACCACTGGTTAGGGCTCTAGGGGTGTGTCTGTGTAGATTTGTTCCTGTGCTATAGCAGGGAGTTTCTTGAGCAGATGGTGTAGTTCCTTTTGGTACTCCTCAGTGGGATCGGAGGATAGTGGCCTATAGAATGTGGTGTTGGAGAGGTGCCTCGCAGCTTCCTGTTCATAATCCGACCTGTTCATGAGGACTACAGCACCTCTTTTGTCAGCCCCTTTGATTATAATGTCAGAGTTGTTTCTGAGGCTGTGGATGGCGGTGTGTTCTGTAAAGCTGATTTTTTTACCTTCAGTCCATTTGATATGATGTTCATCTGTTTGCACTTGGAGAGGAAGATGATGTCTGTCTGTATCTGTCTGATTTTTTTCATGAAGTTGATGGATTTCCACTTCATACGGCTAAATTCAGTGCCTTGCGTGGTGCCAAGTATCAGAGGGGTAGCCATGTGAGTTTAGAAACCCAGGATGCCTTTCTCAACCTGATAATCAACAGAGATTTCACAGGTGGGATTTAGTAACTAGCCCAGGCAGTAGTCCAGGAGGCTTTGGTGTGTAGAATGGGATCAGTATGGGAATAATACAGAAGGCTTTGGGCAAGTGGAAGGAGAATCAGATGTTGTGCTTGACTTTCTGTATGCTTTCTTACATTCCTCATCCTATCCCCACCTCTGCACAGTAAAGCCATCTTGCCCTGTGGTTTAATGATGAACACAGGAACCCAGCTATCTGTGGTCCTGCTGTGCCACCTTCACTGAGTTGTTCACTCTGATGTTTGAGCGCTCAGTTATTTGAGAGTTTTATATGAGATTTGGAGCATCCCATACACCAGCCTGGGTAGGAAGAAAAAGGTTCTGAAATTGAGTATGAAAGAAATTATCTCTCTTCTCCCTGGCCTCAGGCTCTTCCCTCCTTCCCCCCCCTCCCCCCCAAAAAAAAAAACAGAAACAGAACACCACCACACTAGTATTATTTGAAACTCTGCCAGGAAAATCACTGAGCAATTTCTTATGTGCTGTGAATATCTGACCATACTTTCTCAGTCATCTTATTTGTTGGTAGTGTATATACAGTAGTGTATAAAAATGCCAAGTATTTTTCAAAAAAATATTCCAAACAAAAGGAGTATTCTGATTACCTCATGAACATTCTAAAGAAATAGATTAATCTTTGTGAACCACACAGCTCAGCTGAAATTTCTGTTCAGCATTTTAAACTGCCAACTTCATCTCTTTTTTCCTTACACAGAAAATATGCATTCACACTGTTATATTAGCTGTAAAAGAATCCAGGCTGCATTGTTACATGTAAAATATTCATCCTGTTAGAAGA
Organism: Mauremys reevesii; assembly: GCF_016161935.1. Lineage (NCBI taxonomy): Eukaryota > Metazoa > Chordata > Testudines > Geoemydidae > Mauremys > Mauremys reevesii. The sequence continues at coordinate 15,809,732 of NC_052640.1, read as the reverse complement.
TTAGAGCTCATGATGTCCCCGGGGTATGGTTATTTCATGATAACCATGCCCTGTGTTGTACTTTATTTCCTCATTACATTTCACTTTGTTACATTACTGTTGATTGCAACAAGGAGCTGCCTTGAGTGTGGAGGCAGAGTAGATGTGCAAAAGGACACACTGTTAATATTGTCAGTCTCAGGAAGTAATTCTCAACAATAAATTCTGAATAGCTTTCAGCTGCTATGCAGCCATATGTCACTTTAAGATTTATGCTTTCTAGAATATTCGTTATTGCTTATATTTAAGGAGGGAGGGAATCTAAACTAACATGTTTTGTGGGGCTTTGAGTTTTTTCTTTTCTGTTTTGTTTTGCTACTGTCAGATCTGAGATTTATAAAAAATGTGGCTGTCTTGCATTTTGAGGTTGCAGTCATTTTAATTGCATCATTATTGCTTCCATAGCACAATTGTTACTGATATTTGTGGAGCTGGTGGGGAAAAGGGGAGGCAGTTTGAGGCTTCTTGCCCTGCGGAAGCCCTGTCCAGCATTGGTACTATGGCTTCTGCCACTGGGCTCCAGTACAGAGTAGCTGTAAACAGTAGGAAAAGAACTGTTGGAGCCAAATGAGAGTAGAAAGAGTAGCTGACTGGCACATTGAGCTAAACTTTGGAAGCATCTCCATTTAAGAACTCTCCTGGAAGACCTCAATCTTATTTTATTTGACAAAACAATTCCCCTTATAAGGCGGCGGCAGCGGCAGCAGCTTTATGGTTGAGGTATGTGTAATAGAAAATGCATGGCTGGGAAAATGTGGAATGTAGAAACAAATAAGATACAGATGTCTTGAATTAGTGACCTTGTGGTTTGTATGTGCTCCCCATCTTCTTTTGTTAAACTCCAGGGAGTCTTATTACTGCATTGCTCAGTCACAAGAATCTCAAAGCAGATGGTAGATATTAATATTCTTTTCACACAAAAAGCCATCAGTAAAGGAAGGCAGTAGTGACTTCTTATTCAGCAGGAGGTCTCATTTACGATAAAGCTTATCTTATAGCTGTGTTTAAGGGCTGTTTTCTGCATTTTCATCCCCTTCCATTAAAACTTAGTTCTCTTCTCTGTTCAGACCCCTGAGGATATGAATCATTTTGACCTTTTTTCCTGAAAGCCCCCTCTACTACAGTTTACAGGTTTGGTAATCTGAAAATATATTGTGTTTATACAATAATAAAACAGCCATTAAAATGGTTGGTGCTTTTTAAAAAAAGACATAATACCTTCCTGTACTTTTTGATCTATGTACTATGATGCTACACATCATAATGCTATAATCTGTACTAATGAATTTTGTCTTATTCTCTTAGCCCATGAAATATTTACAGTATAAAAAAGTGTAATAATCCAGTAGCCTATACAAAAAATCTCCAAGGAGTTGTAAAATAGTCCAAGAGATTCTGCCTTTTTATTGAGCACCACATTTATTTATCTTGCCTTCAAGGGGAGAGCACTGTGCTCCTCTAGCTGAATTCAAGTTTTTTTTATTAACAAGATCTTCTACTGTGTCCAGCATTTCTTTGTAAGGAATTGATATTTATACAAAAACATAGGTTTTCTTCTGGCTATTTAGTATATCTATCACAATGAATAATGGGATATGCATACTCAAATTCATTTGTTTCATTGCTGCATCTGTCAAATTTGAGTTATTTTACATCAAAAATAGAGAAATAAATAAGAAGGAAATATATTTGTTTCTCATATTTTCTTGGCTACATAGCAATTTCTGTAGATGGCAAATTCATCAGTTCTAGTATTAATGTAGCCTATGGCACTCCTATTACTTATCTTTTAAAATATCATCTAACAGTCTGCTATAGCAATTTGTGCTTCCACTGATGCACAGACCCTGTTAATGGGATGTGAGTGTCAAGTTCAGGAATAGTACTGTATAGAAAAGGTGGTAGTACAATGTTTGCACTGCTTTTAATAGTAATTTTGGTTAAAAATTCCTGGTTTGAGTTCATCATATTGGTTAATGCAGAATGTGTGTTTGCTGACTAAAATTATGACCTCACTGAATGCTACTGATTGTCGGTCGTGTGCTGACACATGCCTCCCCTTTGCTGATGGTCGAACAACTCAGAAGCAGCAAATGCAGGATGCAGAGGTGGATTCTTCTTGGTGATGCAATGAGCCATTGCAGAAAGAACACTTTTAGAAAAAATAATTGTGGTCAGAATACTATTGAGGCTCAGATAGTAATTGAGAGATGTCTTCAGACATAGAATAATCCTCTCCTTTGTCATGTGGGGATTCGCTACTCTTACCTGTATCCTACGTGACTTTTTTTCTGTACTTATTAATAGGCTGTATTAGTTTGACTGGATTTGGTTGTTTTATATGCATTTGATTTTTTGCCAAACATTTAATTTAGTTATAAAATACCAACACTAAGGAATAACAGATTTTTCATAAAACATCATTTTAGTGACATGAGAGCTAAACTAAATGGTATATTATAGTATTCCTTTTTCTAAACAATTGAAGGAAGATCTAATGACCAGAGCCAGTGGATACTGTCGGAGGTGTAACGTTTTGAAATGCTGGGCCATGCCACATGACTCGACTCAGGAAGTGGAAACTAGTAACCTACCAGCACTTGTGTTTCAGACCCATATTACAATTGTCTGCCAAACTAAGGTCTTGTGGTAGGTTTCCTATAAAGTATCATTCAGTGTAAGACTCACAGGAAGGTCTCAGGTACAATGTAAACGTGCATAGTTAAGGGCTTTAAAAAAAAGTGTCAGTTTTAGCCAATCCATTTGTTAAAGACAGCCGATATGAAGAGTGCAGGTTGGATGTAATATGATCAGTCACTCAAAGCTGTGGGCAAATGTAAGCTGAATGGGAAGCACTGCTGGGAGTCTTTTTAGGAGGGACTTGCAATAATCTGGTCCTGTGATCATGAGGATAGGTATTACAGTCGAGAAATATGGCTTCAGCATTTGCATATTCCTTACCTGAGTACAAAATGCTTTGTAGATGTCTGATTCAGGTGAGGTTTCTATGGAAAGAGTGTGTTTGATGGTAAGACCATAAAACTTGACTCATCCATTCATTCTCCTCAGTAGCCGGGGACATGAAATTTCATAATAATTTCTAAAGAATTCTATTTTCCTAGGCTTGAGAACAGGCAATACTATCCAAGCATTCCTCCGGGAGGCGGATAAACATGCAGTGTATATATAGATCAAGAGTTATATATCAATCCTAATAACCCTGCCACATGTTTAAAAGGATTTCACTTGCAAGGTTTGAGTATGTGTATTGAATTATCTTCTAAGGAGTTAGGAGAGATCCTTGGAACACCGTAAATCAAATTCCTCTGTGATTGCAAATGCTTGTCTGTCACCATTGACTGACAGGAGCCAATCTTCTAGATATGACTGTGGTGGGTCTGGAATTCACTCAAGTGTTCATTAGATTTGTTTTTTCAGTGAATGTGGTCGGTCATATCAAAAGCTGCTGAGGTCTACTTTGGCCCAAATGGTGAGCTGGCCCTAATCTAAAATTAACAAGTACAGATGCTTCCCCAGAAGAAGCCCAGGCTGGAAATTACATAGGATGTTACCAGATTTCAAGTGCTTCTGGAAGTGAATGGTCAGCAGCTTCCCAATCACCTTCCCTCAAAAGGAAAGATTTTTGAGGGTCCCTCTAAATGGGGACCACTGGATTTTTTTTAAAGATGGCTGACACTTTCTCCCTCTTGCCTGATGGTTGTTGATAATGCTCATAAATCTTCTCAGCTCAGATATGCTACTTGCTTTACACAATCAAATGTGATGTGGATCAAGGTTTCAGGGAAGCCATAAAACAGCCATCCTCAGAAAACAGAGTGACTCCAACCAGTACAAAATCATCTGGGAGCCAATGGCTCTCATACTTGGAGCCAGAAAGGCTGTCATAGAGCCCATCTGGCTTATCTACAAAATATCCCAGCAAGTGATCAGAGGAGCTAGTAACAGGAGAAGAAAATAGAGGTTCATCACTATGTAGCTCCTGAAAGAACACTTCAGCAGTTCCTGTGTCTGTTTTTTAAATAACATCTGCTTTGACTATTTGTGGCCGTTTTCTTTTTTTGCAAGTATTCTTGCAAACAAGTGTGCTGACAGAAATGTTCTCTGCAAATAGCAAAATAAGTGAATATTCGTGACTGCAGATATTTGCACAGGTAACTTTTATTTTACTTAAGCTCATCTAATCAGAAAATTTAAAAAGATTTATATGTTAAGTCACAACAGCGTGAATCTTGACTACTTGTTCAACTGTTCATGGACAAACTACAGATGAAAATTGCTTAATTTATAAATTGAGAATCTGTCATTGCCATCTAGGAAACAAGAGGAAATTCATCGTTAGTCATCCTAAACTATTCTTCCAGCTCTGGTTTTTAGCAGAGCTTTCACTAACCCGTGGAAAATACCATGTTGCTTTTTTTTAAAAAGAAATGGTAATGATATTGCCAATGCACATACGCCAGTTGGTCATAAAATAGTTTACAGTTTTTTCTAAGGTCTATCCTTATTATTGTGTCTCTAGTAGAAGACGAAGAAAAATCTTTTGTGGCATCCACCAATTTCCATAAAGAGGATTTATATGTATCGGAGATATGTTGAAGGGGGAGCAAAAAACCTGGATGTTTACATTATAAATAGAAAGCTTTTTTTCATCATGTCTCTTGTTTACCACCCTCATTACTTCAACCCCTTTACTGAATATTCCTAATACAGGCATTTCAAGTAGGTTACAATTTCCCTTTTCAGTGAAGAAACTACATTTTTTTTAACAACTTTACTGAATTTGCAGCCATAATTTTGATGAATGAAGATAGATCCTAGTGCATGGGGGGAAAAAAACCTGTTTTTTGGGGAAAATTAAACCAAATAAATTTGGGCTGTAGATCAAACTAAGTCATGATTATTTTGATTTCTTCTAAAATGACAATCTGAAATCCTTCTATTATAGCCCAAACCAGGACTTTCCCATCCATAGGCTCCGACTTACTTCCCGAGGGGTCCTTCACCACCGCTCCACCCCAGGTCTCGCGCCCACTCCAGCCCTTTCCCCGAGCCACCTCTCACCTCTTACCGCCCCGTCCCTCAACCTCTTCCTGCCCCCACTCCAAATTGCTGTTAGCTCGAGTCTCTCAGTTGATCTCCCCTGCCAGTGTTCCAGGTCATCTGTGAGGTGCCCATGTGTTTGCTCTTTTTAACTTATATTAGATGTATCTGGTTTAAACAGTAAACTGGGATTTGGGAGCTCTGAGTTCTAGTCTCAGCTCTGCCATTGGCTTGGGAAAGTAACTTGAATTAGCTGTGCCCCAGTTTCCCTACCTGTAACATGGAAATAATGATGCATGACTTTGTAAAACACTGAGATTGGCGGTTGAAAAGACAAAGTGAAAAGCACCTTTTTTTAGCTTCAGAGGGGTAGCCGTGTTAGTCTGGATCTGTAAAAGCAGCAAAGGGTCCTGCGAAGTGGGTATTCACCCACGAAAGCTCATGCTCCAATACGTCTGTTAGTCTATAAGGTGCCACAGGACTCTGCTGCTTTTTTAGCTGAAATTCAATTTTAAAATTAGCATTGTAATTTAAGAAAACAATGTAGCAATGAGCAACTTTTATGCTCAAGCACTTGACCCAAGATGCATGTTGTTACTTGGGTAGTACTATAGTTGGAAAAATATGATGAACAGTAGTCAAAGTTGTTAACAGAGTTACAACATAATACGCCATAATGGTCTTTATAGCTGGAAAGTCATGGAATATTTGGATTTTTAGGTTTCTCAAGGAGATAAGGGGAAGAAGGCTTGGAGAAGCATTAACTGGATGCTCAAGTATAAGTGGCAATGAGCAAAGGCACAGAGTTGGGAGTCAGCAAAGACAACAAGGGACAGTAGTCAGAGAATGGGAAAGGATGTAAAAGAGGAATGGGGCAGAAGAGTAGTTAGGGGAAGGGTAATTGAAGGGCTTAACTCAGGGTATTAGTGTTGTTGTTTTTTTAAATAGTCTTATAGTGGGAGCACAGTGTAATCGAGATTTTTTTTCCTCTGCAAAATCCCTCAAACACTTTAGTGCATGGTAATACTAAGTGCAGCCTCTTACTACTTGTATAGTGTCTAACCTAGAAAGAGAAAGATGGAGAACCATAGCCTATAATCCATCCTTTGCCTCACAAAAATAATGCCTAGTTTTCAGCAAATACCCCCAAAATATTAATAACGAAATGCAGCATATAGTCTAGATTGAAATGTGACACTGCTGACCTCCCCTGTTGCATTTCCCTAAGGGCTTGTCTACATTACCTGCTGGATGGGCAGCGATCGATCCAGTGGGGGTCGATTTATCACGTCTAGTCTAGATGTGATAAATCGACCCCCACTGGATCGATCGCTGCCTGTCGATCCAGTGGGTAATGTAGACAAGCCCTACGTTACTTTAATGTGTTTCTGTGAGTATAAAAGCCCTTTCTGGTATCTAAGCTGTATTTCATCTTAGGCCTGTTTTCATCTCTCATAGTATGAACTGATTCCTACCCAGTTACTTATGGGGTCTACTTCCATTCAGGTGTTTATAAACCATAAATCAATTTTCTTGCAGTTTTTTTGGGTTAAACATGTTAAGTTCTTGAAGACTTTCCTTGTAAAGCAATCCTTATATACACCTCTACCTCGATATAACGCTGTCCTCGGGAGCCAAAAAATCTTACCACGTTATAGGTGAAACCGCGTTATATCGAACTTGCTTTGATCAACTGGAGTGCGCAGTCCCCCCTCTCCCCCCCCCCGGACCACTGCTTTACTGTGTTATATCAGGTTGCGTTATATCGAGGTAGAGGTGTAAGTCAAATTAATCTTGTAAGTCTGGACTCTTCAATGTCATGTGGTATAAAATGTTCCAGATGATATCTGACAATGGTTTCCATCGGATACAGCTGGTTATTTCATATTGGGGCCATCACCATAGTAGAGGAATTCTCATTTTTTCATGTCTTGGTGTTAGTTGGATCAAACCTTATATGAATGCATTGAAACTGTTGATATTACAGAAGTTTCTAAGTTGCTGTCAGTATTGACGTAATTTGTAACAGGTAACAAAAGTAATTTATCTGATAATATGCTAGGACTTGAAGACTTAATAATTTATTAAATACATGTTAATAGTATTTATATAACCGCAGCGCCCAGAAGCTCGATGTGCTGGGTACTGTCATGTCAGCACAGCTGGACACAGTATTGAGCTCAATTTTAATTAACTTTCCTAGAGTTCAATTCTAGAGAAGCCTTATTAAGTTGGAAGTAGTTGCCCATAACTGTTTGCTGTCAGGAAAATAAATGCTATTTGTATTATCTGTCAATAATGTAAGTGGAGAGGGAGTTCTGGCTCCATCTGGTTTTGTCAGCAAGTTTTGAATGTCTTCTGTTAGAATTGTAATTTAAAAGCCTAGTATTTTGTTACTTAATGAAATCCATATATTAAAAGGAAAATCTCTAGAGTGGCCAACCTCAATATTGTCTCTAACAACATTTAAAGTTGCTATAACCGAGAAAGTTCTCTTTTCCTAATAGCCAGGAGACCATTCTGTAGCCACTCTTCATGTAGAATAACAGATTCAAACTTTAGATTTGGTTTTTTTTGGTCATGTCAATATTGCAAAATTAACCTTGTATAAGATGGGCTATGTCTACGTTAGGGTTCTTTAATTTAATGGCATTTTTGCTACTGTTTAGACCTGTTCTAAGGTGGGTTAGGTGACAGTGGTAAAAACACAGGAGCCCTGGCTGTACTAAGGGTCATTATTACTGTTACTAATGGAGCTGCATCAGTGGTTGTGACTAGATTAAGACAATCTGAAAACCAAGCACACCACAAATGTGAGGGGTCACTGTGTCCTCATTGCCCCCCCGGGTGTCAAGAGTCATACACGCAAACCACCATCTGGGCTGGTGGTGGCCCTATCTACCTCATTTTGGGCAGATTAGGCCTCCCCACACCATAGATCATTTCTATTTAGGTGGGCCAGAATCTGTCCAAGAGAAAAGGACTCAGCCCTTACCCAAGTTAGCAGAGGACTTGGAGTGGTAGTAGGGGCCCTACTGACACATGAAGAGTGGTGGTAGAGCCCTCTTTCCATGGTTTTCTGCTGAAGGGGTGTTGCTGGAGAGTGTAGGGAGGACAGAGCACAGATTTGAGTTTACCCACTAAGATGAATGGCAGTAATTTACGCGTCTCTACAGACTTAGGGAGTCATCACTGCTTTGGTTGACTCTCCACATTTTTAAGGTTTTCCTTCACAGCCATGTGGGCTAGAAAGAGTTTTTTCTTTCTTTTTTTAAATGAAAGCTAAGGTTCTGAAGTAATCCTGTGACTCCAGGAACTGTGCTTTAATCCAGCCAGTGGTAGTGAAATGATGGGAGACTACCCAGGAATGTCTAGTACACTTGAGTCTATGGTTATGGCCAAGTCAAGTTATAACATCACTTATTCTTCCCTGTATGGACAGAAAACAACCACATTGGAGTGATGATTTAACTCCTGGTAGATATACAAACTTAGGACTTATCTATACGCAGAAATTTACCAAAATAGCTATTCCAGAATAAGTGTGTTCACATGAACTATTTTGCAATAGCTATTTTAGTAAATTTCAAATTGTAAACAACCCCAATGCGTGATTCCCTAAACTAAAGCATAGTTCCCTAATATGGTTTAAGCATGTTTTCTGTCCATAAAAGTAAGGGAAAAGAACTGTTGTGGGATGGTCCGACTTCAGATATCCTCCCACTAAACAAATGACTTTGTAAGCAGGGAATAAGTTGAGAAAACAGCTATGTTAATTTATAAATGGAAAAGTGCGAAGTTTGAATTTAAATGGAAAAATACAGAAACTTCACTCTGGCACATTTTACAAGCAATGTATTCATTAATCTTTTCTAGCATTTTTCATGCAAAGTCCTTATGCACAGCATGGGTGCAGCTTAAGTGGCAGCAGCGCTTCCACAGGGGTGAGGGAGTGATCAATTGGCAATGCTATGCTGAGGCTCCCAGTTGTCGTGTCTTTGCGTTGTGGACATCTGTTTGCAGAGAACTGGAGTGATCCCCAAACAGCCATGAGATTATATTAACTCTTTTCCTATCAACCTGGGCTGGTTTTGAACTGGCATCTTAATGTTGAAAAGAAAAATGCTGATTCTTCTTCATATGACTGCTGTAAATATAGAGCAACAACTATAATTTTACATTAAGATTTAGGTTAAGCCAGATAATTTTGTCTAGAGTAGCAGAGTGTATTGCTGTGATGCCTCCTTCGTATTTGTGAATTGAGCATTGATTGGTTATATCAGGGGTAGGCAACCTATGGCACGTGTGCCGAAGGCGGCACACGAGCTGATTTTTCAGTGGCAATCACACTGCCTAGGTCCTGGTCACTGGTCTGGGAGGCTCTGCATTTTAATTTAATTTTAAATGAAGCTTCTTAAACATTTTGAAACCTTATTTACTTTACATACAACAACAGTTCAGTTATATATTATAGACTTATAGAATCATAGAATCATAGAATTCAAGATCAGAAGGGACCATTATGATCATCTAGTCTGACCTCCTGCAAGATGACTGAGCTGAAATAATTCTTCTCCTTCCTGTATTTATCCCTCTGATATATATAAAAAGTGTATCATATCTATCTCTCTCATCCTTCCATTCCTCGGATCATTCTAGTGGCCCTTCTTTGTACCTGTTCTAGTTTGAATTCATCCTTCTTAAACATGGGGAGAAAAACTGCACACAATACTCCAAATGAGGTGCTTATAACTAAAGTTCTTGTTAGACATCCCTAAATGCATAACCTTACACTTCTCACTTGAATTTTTCATCCTGTACTAATACCAGTTTACAAGGTCATCTAAATCTCTTACTGAAATCCAGATATATGAGATCCACCGCATTTCTCTTATAGAAAGAGACCTTCTAAAAACGTTAAAATGTATTACTGGCACATTAATTTAATTCATTTATTCACTCTAGAGTGAATGAATGAAGACTCGGCACACCACTTCTGAAAGGTTGCCGACCCCTGGGTTATATGTTCCATGGTCCATTCTGGGTGACCACAGTTGCACACTGGAGAGTATTTCATTTTCCATTTTTGCAGCAAGTATCTGCATCTGGCACGGTTTATGCGGATACAGTTTAGGGTTGCCCATGAACTTCATGGGAGATCGAAGCCAAGGATCATCTGCATTGGGTTTTTCACAAGGTGTTTATTTGTGACTTCTTGTGCATTCCATTTGGCTTTTCAAGCTTTGTCAGGGTTGTAGTTCCGTTGTTGAAGGTTAAATGCATGGGTCCAAAAAGGGCTTATGTAACTTCAGGCGGTGGCGAGGGATGTTGTTAAGCTATTGGTGCCTGTCTTTTTACCTGATGGAAAAACAAGGAACTAGAAACGGTTCATAGGCTGTACTATACTGCCTCCTACTCATACAATATTCAATTTTGCTGAAAGTTCTTAATCCAAAAAGAGAACTTGTCTCAGGGGATAATGTTTCTGAGGTTTGTATATAATAAATTAAAGCCTCCAGTACAGTTGTAATTTATTTATTGGTGACTAGAGTAATGCCTGTTTTCATGGTAAATAAGAAGTAAATCACTGGAGTGAAATACAGCTTGATATGATCTCATAGCTGTGTCCAGGCCAATAAACTGATAGCAGTTTGAGGAATTGCCTTTACATGTCAGCATAAGGGAACGAAGGATGCTGAGAGTGAACAATCTAATGGTAGCTTATGATCTTTTTTCCTTCCCTCTCCCATAAGAGATAAAAATCTTGAAAATTGATTACTTGCCTGATTTCCTTGTCACTTGACTTGAATTTGACATGCTGCCAACATCTGCTAGGCTATTTAAAACTCAGATTTGTTCAGGCAGACTCGAATTCTATATAAATATGCTGATCTCAGCCCTGCCAAGCAAGAGAGTTCTCATTAGCTATGTTGTAGGACTGCCCTGAAAAGTTCTAGTCTGGACATTATTTCACGGTGTCTGCTAAACTCTGCATCCAGTGATATTAAAAATATAGAGAGTTCACACATCCAGTAGCTGCACTTAATTGAAAGGAGCCTGCAGCTGCATTTCTCTTTTAAGAGCCAAATATTATGTCCTATCATATTTCTAATGAGGAGGTGTAAAAATGACTTGTCAAATGGCCCACAGTAACCTGCTTTCTAGAACAAACTGGAAATTTAAATGAAATTATAGAAAAGTGCTGCTGTTTGCCTCAGTGGATTGTTCTTTTGAAGTCAGGCAGCCAGAAAACAAACAAAACACTTACCAAGTAATGGAATCTTTACTTTCAGGAGTCTGATTTGTCTTGTGTACCCCAAGTTTCACCTCTCTTAAAAACTACTTGCTTACAAAATGAGATGAAAATACAAAAGTGTCACAGCGCACTATTACTGAAAAAGTGCTTGCTTTCTAGTTTTTACCACGTAATTATAAAAATTAATCAATTGGAATATAAATATTGTACTTGCATTTCAGTGTATAGTATATAGAACAGTATAAGCAAGTCATTGTATGAAATTTTAGTTTGTACTGACTTTGTTAGTGCTCTTTATGTAACCTATTGTAAAACTCGGCAAATATCTAGCTGCGTTGATGTACCCATTGGAAGACCTTTGAGTACCTCCAGGGGTATGCATAACCCCTGGTTGAGAACCACTGATTTAGAACATACACACTGCTCTCGAAGCAAAGTTACAAAGCATCCTGTGAAGTATTTTTGTAGTTTTTATTAGCTTTTTTACAATGACTTTTAAAAGTGAGATTGATGCAAGTATTTCATGTGTGATTGTAAAGGGAAGGAGGGTGATTATAACTAATCAACTGATCTCTGAGCTGTATAGCCAGATAGTAGTAATGTCTTGCTGTGTTGAAGGTTGCAGGAAATTAGAACTTAATCAAAGATATGAGTTGTCACTTCACAAGGAGAAAAATTTATTATTTATTTTTATTTTATTTTATTATTTTAGCACCACCAAGGGAGATGTAATTTGCTACTATGGAAACAAAGGAGAACCAGAACCTATCTTCCTAAATGCTGGTGGGTTTATTTTATAAAGTTGTGACTATTATTGTTGCCCTTTTTTAAAAAGTGAAATGTGTGTTTATTTGCTCTAAGTTTTTAGTTATAAAGAGGAAAAATCAGAGAGGCTAATACATACTTAAGTAATTGAATTTTTTAATTTTATGGCACATTCTGTTTTAAAACTTTTATTTTAAATCCTTTTTGTGAAAACTCATAAATGAAGCATTAGTTAATAAAAAGTTCATGCTATGGCCCAGTCCTACAATTGTTTCTATGCAGGTGGAGCCCAACTGCAGTCAGTGGGGCTATTCCCCATGCTGATATCACTGCAGAACTGAGGCCTATGTCTTTATGGGTGATATTTTCAAAACCACTCAGCTTTGACTTCTCATAGAAATCAATGGTAATACTCCCACTGACATAAATGGAAGCAGAGTTTCTCCTATTGGCATCAGCTATCATCTCTCACTTACTATCAGGATGTTGACCCGTGCCTACAATTGGCATAGGATGCCAGCCTGCATCGCCCACTTGTTAAATTTTGAACAAGCTGCTACTTGCAGTTGGGAGGAATGAGTACCCCATAAATATCTACAAAATCATTATCCCCTAAATCTCTTCTGTGCCGTGATGCCTACAAAAAACTTGACAATTATTAGGCTGCAGGTGTGCTGAGACCACTGCATATCATGCTGAACAACAGTGTCTCATTGTTTCTTTGTACTCCCCACTTGGCCTGTCTGTCTCCATCTGTTTGTTTTATAATTAGATTGTAAGCTCTTTGGGGCAGGGACTGTGTTTTTGTTCTGTTTGTACAGCACCTAGCACAGTGTGGCCGTAGGTCATGACGAGGACTTCAAGGCCCTACAAGTACTAAGTAACAGTATGTTTGGAAAATGCAGAGCACTTTTGGAAAATCCCTCCTTTAGTATAGTACCTTCAAAATTAATTCTCTAATTTCAAATTCTCACATTTACCCCCCCCCTTTTTTTTGCAATTTGGCATATGTTGTCATAACAATTATGTCATAAATAACATTTCTTTTTATATGAATCCTTAGATTTGCTGACAAAACATGTACTCATCCTTGAATGAGTAAACATTACAAAACATGAATCCAAAATTACAACACCAAAAGACTAAAAATTTTTTTTTTGGACTGGTCAAAAATAAAACATTCTGAACAATGTAGCTTTTAAGAACAGTTTACTCTGTGTTTTATTTAATGCTGATGGCATCTTTATTTTGCCTTTCATAAGGTTAATGGGATACTCTCAGTAAGCAAATAGTTAAAATGGAAATTATAACTCATTTAAAACACATCCTCTTGAACAGCAACAAAAAAGGCTGATAATTCCTAACCCTTTTAAATAAAGATTTGTACAAACAAATTTGCTGGCAATCTGCTTGTCCATATATCTTTCACACTTCATGACCACCATCTAGTTTGACACAGTTCAGAATGTTTGGCGTGCTCTGCACAAGACGAACCCAGAACCAGATTAACAAAACTGTTGCAGGCCAGGATTTGGAAAAGCATCTGCAGTGCCTGCCTTCGCTATATATCAAGCCCCTGCCTTCAAAAGCACAAAATTTAATCATTAATCATAATAAAAACCATCAGGCAGGATGGCAGTCGTGCTGTTTGGGGAGAGAACTGGAGGTCGTAGTCCTGGAGCACATGGATATTATGTGTAGTGTGGAGGTGATATGCATGGTCTCCAGTGACTGCTTTTGTTGCATTCTGTGTAATCCCTCTGTGCCAATCTCTGGCATGCTCTTCCAGATGAAAGCATAACTGTCACAGTGGCAGCTGTTGACGGAAAAGTTAGCATGTAGAAAGAAAGCAACCAAGGATGATAGCATGGGTAAAATGTATATATAATCTCTTCCATTTCTTTGATAAACCACTTCAGAATCTGGGGTAACCTGCCAGTAATAAAAGTGGGGACTTGACACACTTAATAGACATGTGTGTGTGTGAGAGAGAGAGAGAATACTGTTCTGAAAGACTAGCAACTTTTATTCTTGTTGCAGTTTAAAAAATAATTGCATTAAAACAACCAGGTATCTGCAGAATGTAGCAGAGCTATTCCTGATCTCCACATATCAACAAAAAATTTATTCTCGGTAGATCTCGCCTCCTAAGAGAGAGCTGAGTTTGGGAGGATCTTTACATTGTTCAGCCAGTGCTTATTCTCTTGGATTGTTGCCAGGAAATGTAGGGCACCATTGAGGAGAAACTTCCCTGCTGTCATCAGTGAGTGCAGAATTATTCAAGAGTCACATCAGAGAGAAAAGTGAATTATGTGATTAAAAGGAATAAACTGGATAGACTAGATTGCAAAATGTACTAAGTAATTCTAAAGATACCTTCCCATAAATCACCAAACCAGAAGTTTATTGTAATTGCTGCAGATGAGGATTAGAATAAAACTGAGAAACAAATAAAATCACTCTTTTTAACACTGTGGAATACATAACCAAACCCTAATGTGTGCTAGGAGAGCTCCAATCTCCTGCCTAGTACCAGGACATACGTTTTATAGCATATCTAATTATAAAGATTAGCTAGGGAATCATTTGAATGAGATTAAAAGTGATGAAATCTGTACGAGAACTGTAAATCACCAGAAAATCTTTTCTAAGGTTCTGTATACTAGCAGCTATATAGATAGAATGCTGCTGGAAGTGATCCATAGGGATTGTTCTGTGAATGCATGAGACTTTTTAAATCTAAAACAGTTAACATATAGCCTCTTGTTAATGATTCCTTGTACCATTTATTTGATGGAGTTCAAAGCTGGAAGTATTGTTGGTTTTATTTTTGTGAAGTAACTGCAATGTCAGTTATGAGGTTTTTTTTTCTTTTTTCAATTTTAGGTTATACAGTATACTAATACTTCCGTTAAAATGTCTTCTGCCTGAAAAAAACTTTTCTTGAAATTGCACCTGATTTCACATCTCTACCTACATTTCATTAATAGCTGTGGCAAAATCCCGTGATTCAGTTAATATTTAGTACCCTTAGTGTGATGATCCATATCTTTTTTTTTTTTTTTTTTAGTAAAACTGCCAGACTAAAATTTTGTGTTCCAAAACAAAGATAAATCTTTTTTTTATGAAGAGTTAAGCATCTGGAAATGAGACTTTACATTAACTGATTTTTTTATTAGAATACTACGTTTCTCTTTCCCACAGGGGTTAATACCTTCTACAGTATTGGAGGCAGAAATGGTGGGAGGGCAGATGGGAATGGAGTAAGTGCTGAAGATAAGCAAATTTGCATGAGAAAAGATGACAAAAGGTCTATGATGAGTTTTGCTGACAAGGCTTGATTTATTTTCTCCTTCAAACCCTGAAGGATGAGGCAATGTTATGTTTTGGCTGTGTTGCATATATGTTAACTTTTTCACCCCACAGAAATGCTTAACACAAACAAACATTTTCTCACCTGCCCCCAAGTTTTTTTTATTATTTATTAATTTCAATATTCAGGAATCTATGGATTGAGTAATTCTCTGTTGGATACTCCATGGAAGAAACTTCAGTATGGAAAGCAGCTTTTTACAGAGGTGATCAAGCAAAGTCAGGACCTTGCCAAAGAAGACCTGGTGCAGGAGCTCATTAAAGTGCTGAATAATCAAGACCCGTAAGAACATAACCCACATTTTACTTAACATGAACTACAAACATTTTAAAACTCACCTACAAAAGCTGTGTTCAAGTAATGATAAGCTTCAGCTTATATTTAACCAAAGCCAAGTAAAGGTAAAATAATATACTTCTCCTCCCCCTTGGAACAAATTCCAGCCCTACTGATTTGATTTTGTGTGTGCTGAAGGCAGATATAGACCTACATGACATTATCACTGCAAAAGCAGCATTAGTGTGGATCTGTATTCTGACTTATCAGTACCTTATTCCTTAAAGATTACTCCTGCCCAGGGCAGGAGTAGAGCATGCAAGATATAGAAAGGATAAGTCATGATAAACTAAACCATGCTTACCATAACTCCTGATCCCAGACGTTGCCCTAGTTCGAGCCACAGGTTTGGGATGGCTCAGGACAGGGGTCAGTAGTGACACTGTTTAGCTGCCCCTCTTGACACGTATGTAGTAAATACAGCCTGATTTTTGGCCCATAGGTACAGTGTATGAGTTTGCATAAAACACTAGTCCGAGCCCACATATCTGGCTTTAAGACTAAGCTTGGTAAGTTTATGGAGGGGATGATATGATGGGATAGCCTAATTTTGGCATTTAATTTGGCAATTGATCTTTGATTATCAGCAGGTAAGTGTGCCCAGTGGTTTGTGATGGGATGTTAGATGGGATGGGATCTGCGTTACTACAGAGAATTCTTTCCTGGGTGCTGGCTGGTGAGTCTTGCCCACATGCTCAGGGTTTAGCTGATCGCCATATTTGGGGTCGGGAAGGAATTTTCCTCCAGGGCAGATTGGCAGAGGCCCTGGAGGTTTTTCGCCTTCCTTTGCAGCATGGGGCATGGGTCACTTGCTGGAGGATTCTTCAAACCACAATTTGAGGACTTCAATAACTCACATAGGTTAGGGGTTTGTTATAGAAGTGGATGGGTAAGATTCTGTGGCCTGCGTTGTGCAGGAGGTCAGACTAGATGATCATAATGGTCCCTTCTGACCTTAAAGTCTATGAGGACCATAGCAGTTATCTTACTTAAACACCTACCTCCGCTTGAATAACATTTTCTTGAATGCAGATTTGAAGTTCCCTGTCTTTTTTGTCAGCTTAATCTGGTTTTAAAAAAATTAAGTATGTTTGTGTGGTATTTTCAAAGCTTCAATTGAAGTGAAAAATTTCTCATGACAAGATGAGGGCTTTAGAAAACTGAACTGAGTGTTAAGTTGTGCATCTGTTCTGCTATTTTTACTATGCATTTGATATTACAAATGAAAAACACTGTGCTTCAAAAAACTTGCTGTGCTGTACTGTTAGTTTAGAAAAAAGAGTCCTTGTGGCACCTTAGAGACTAACAAATTTATTTGGACAAATTTATTGGGGCAATTTAGCAGTAAGACAGCCAACCTGTAGGGTACTACACAACTCAAATGCACATGCACTCAAGATCTTGCAGTTGTGCTAATAGACATCAAGAGTATCACTTTAGTTTCAAAAGGGGAGTGTCTTAAAGGTAACTTTAAAGTTCAAAACTTGAAAAATAAATGGCTGAGATTTTTTTCAAAGCAGCCAATAGGAATTAAGAACTAAAGATATCTTTCATATGAAATATTTGGCACTTCATAAGCATTAATTCTGTGAGCTATCTAATAAGTTTATTGGACGAGATTTAATTTCCACAACAAGCCCACCTTAGGATCTCTTCCCCTGTTGGTACCATGCATGATATGCTTTTAGTGACTCCCTCTCTCCACATTTGTGTAAACAGTCTGACTTTGTGCTATTTCCCCCAAAGAAAACTAGTGTGATCTGGGACACTGTTTCAATAACAGTAACTAAAGTCATGTCAAACTGCATCCTCTCTTTGTGATGCAGGAAAAACTCTAGAAAAACAGGACTGAATTACTCAGTCACCTTCCACTCTCTTCTTTGGCACTCCAAGGCCTGGTCTACACTGGGGGTGGGGGTGGGGGGTTCAAACTAAGGTATGCAAGTTCAGCTACGCAAATAGCGTAGCTGAACTCGGAGTACCTTAGTTCGAAGTACTTACCCGTCCTCACGGCGCGGGATCGAAGTCCGCGGCTCCCCTGTCGACTCCGCCACCGCCGTTCGTGGTGGTGGAGTTCCAGAGTCGACAGGAGCGCGTTTGGAGTTCGATATATCGCGTCTAGATGAGACGCGATATATCGAACTCTGAGAAGTCGATCACTACCCGTCGATCCGGGCGGGTAGTATGGACGTACCCCAAGTGCCTAACTGGCTTCTGAACTTCGTCTCATTTTGATAGACACTGACACAAGCTGGCCTATGGTAGGAGGCAGAAACTTGAGCAGTGATGGGGATGGAAGAGGCAGAGAACCACACACAGCAATAGGGTGCAGAAAATAATATTTTAAGTTTGTCTTTACAAATTTCAATTTGATTTGTCAGTCATTGACATCATGAGCTATATTTTTTTCCACATTTGGGGGACCACGATCTAGTGTTAAGAGTGGAAGGCAGGAAATCTAGGTGGTATTCCCAGCTCTGCTATGGACTCTGTGACCTTGGACTCTTTCTCTGTAGGGTGTTGAGGTTTCATTAATTACAGTTTACAGATCTGAATACCACCTTACCATCGCAATACACTTTACCATGGCAAACTTGTTTACTTTGGAAATTTATTAAGCATTGTGCACTATAATTTGCCATTTCTTCCAACTGTTTCTTGGAAGTTGCAGACAAGTTTCTGTCCAAAACAAAAGAAATCTCCATGAGTCCATCTTGAATAATACTTGGTTTTTACACTTTGTATTTTAAGTTACTTGACAATAAAAGGGGTATTCTTTTATTTCAGAAGACACTAAAAATACAGAAAGGAAGGAATAGCAATGAAAGGAAAAATAATTACAAATATTTAATAAGTAGAAAGCTGATTAAATGAAAGGTTAAGTCCTTGAGACATTTTATCTTGGAAACAGCTGACAAACCTTTTTATCTTTGGTCCCTTCTTTTCATGTTTCTTTTTTAAAAATCACATTTTACTTAGACATTTTGCCTTTTCTTTTTTATCATTATCATCAAGCTGTGTGTTGATTATAGTTAGTACGTGTAGGAGGGTTTGTTTTGTATTAATTCTGGGGAAGAGTAATAGTGCTATCTATTTTTTCAGTCAGCTACCGGATCCTGCATTGGAGGATCAAGGAAAGGAGCATGTGCAACATGTACTGAACGAATATGCAGCTTTGTGTGTTCGTTGCCCGGGATATGGAACAAGGTAAAAGAAATACTTCAAGGCAAAATAGGCAACTGTTGTATCAAGACATGTATCTAAAGTCAAATGTTACCATAAAATTTAACGTTCTAGACCATAAAATGGGTTTGTTCAGTTAATTTAATATCTATGCATAAGTTTAGTCACATGTAATCCATAGATTATCTTCTTTTATTGTGATCTTCTTTTATTCCTTAGCATTGTGTCTCAGACATTGGTTGAAATGCCCATCAGTACCTGCTTTACAATTTGTCACACTTACTAATGATGTTAGCTATAACTTCCTTAAAGTTAAGTAGCTTTACCCTTTCAAAAATGCTCTTTTTTTACTATCACACCTCTTCCTGTTCAGAACATCAGCTTCAGAAAATTTTTGATTTTTTTTTCCAGTTTGGTGGCTGAACCAAAAAAAAATTGGGGGGGACTCGTTTCAGATGGCCCCAAAACAGTATTTTTTCGGCGTTTCTTGCCTAAATGAATCATTTAACCAAAAAAAATATTCATTTTTAGTTTTATTTTGATTTTGGGTATTTTTACCGTTTTTTGTTTAAATCTAGCTAAATTTGGAAAAGAAACATCGTTTCAGAACCAAGTCAAAATACTAATTTTGAAAATGTCGAAACAAAGCATTTCAACTCTTTTTGGGGAAAAAAATTATATACTTTCAGCTGAAGACAATTGCTGACTTCAACCTGAATTTGCAAGTAATTTCGGTCAATCCAGAACTCCATTTTTTGGCAAGTAAACTACTGACCTGAAAGATTTTACCCTGCTCTACTTATCTCAGCTTTGTCTATTACTGCTCTGCTCAGCTCCATGAGCCAGCATATTAGCAAAGTGACAGATCTGCTAGCAAGTGATGAGTTATATTGGACATCAGAAAGTATTGGTACATTATACTGACCCACTTCAACTTCTGATTCCAAACATGAAGGAAACATAGCGCTGTATGGAAGAATATAACCCTTTTTATTTGTCTCTTCTACCTAAGTAAGTGGAGAAATAGACTTGATTCTAAAAGAAAAATGTATATTGTATGCCTAGCTATATTAGGGATTTATTATAGTCAAATCACTATAATAGCTAGGTGCCATATTCACAGATTAAGAATTATTATGATCAGCAGAATCCTGGTCTGCTCCATCTTCTCCTAATTTGTGCTTGCTTTCTTTAGTGAGGTATTTTCACTTTCTCTCTCCAGGAAGAAAGCAGTAAACATTGTGAATCAGTTATTGTTATGAGAAGGTTTGCATGATATGCATCTTGCATCCTAACCTGAAGATGGCAAGGTTATGGCTCAGCCGATTCCTGGAGGCAGAGAATTCCTCAGCTAAGGGTCTGCCTGGGAGAATAAACTGGCTTCCCCGCAATCACTGGCTCAGTCAATCATGGCATTTCCATTGCTCTAGCTGTCTTAGTGCATAAACGAGTGAGAGGTAGTCTCTGAAATGGCTGGTCCTCATTTCCTAGGGGGTTTTAAAAAATAACATCAGAACCTTTTAAACAGATTTGGAGAGAACTGACTGAGAACTGACTGATTTGGAGAGAACTGACTGCATTGCAAAATGCAGAGCACTGCTTTGATGTGTAATAAAATACATGCAGAAACATGGCCAGTTTACTTATGTACTGGGTACTAAAGTTCTGAAGGAATAATGGAGGGAAATACTTGTTTTTGTTTCATTGATTGTACTCTGCCTATTTTAGGGAAAGGAGAAATGGCATTGGATGTTCATAGACGAAATATTTAGACATAGTTTTGACCTATTCCCAATACATCAGTCACTTTAGTTCACCATGCCAGGTCTAGTATTTCCCAACTCTCAGCGTAGGGCAACTTAAATCCTCAAACTTGCTGGCTTAATTATCCCAGACACTCAGGGTTGTCTTGCGTGAAAATATCAGATGCATTTTTCATCTCTGTTGGAATTACTATACACGTACATTGAGACGTTGCTGCTGACAATGTGTATCTTAACACATCACTAGCCTTAGGAGAGAACACATGGAGTCACACCATTCACAATTAATGGTTCTGAATGTGGGAATCAAAGTGGAATAAACCCCCGATATACGACAGAATAGGAAGTGTGTGGCAAACATGTAATGATATGTAAGTAGAACTAGTCTAACCTATTTTTTACCATTGCTGTTTCTTTATTTAGGACTTCAGTTCTAATTAATACTGCACAGGTCATCTCATCCAGCAATCGCCAAGCTCTTCAGAAACATTATGCCTCACATCCCATTCAGGCAGTTGTACCCATTTTGCAGATGGGTGAACAGGGGTGATTTGACCCATGCCACAGAATTAGTGGTAGCATTAGGCATGGAACTCAGAAGTGTGGACTGCCAATCCTTTTGAGTGAATTGGTAGACTAAGTTGCCTGTGTGAAAATGCAATTCATGTAAAACAGAGGTCAGCTTGGGTTTGCAATAAGGGACAGTTGACCAGTACATAGATGTTCCTGAACATCTGTGATTTATGGCTGTACTAATTAGTGCTGATAATCAAGGCTAAAGTGGACTGCAATGTCTCATGCCTTCACCACCAAGCCTGATTTTTTGGCTATGTAAATCAGAAGTAGTTGCACTGAAGTCAGTGGAGTTACACATAGCAGTTTTACATCTGTATGTGAGCAGACTTGCATCTCAGTGTTCAGAAATTGCTCTTTGGAGATATTGTGCTCCTCAGGAGAGAAACGGAGAGGTTCTTTGTATGACCTTGTGTCCTCAGGTGGTGGTTAGTGGTATTCTGGGCTGGTGAGCAATAAGGCTGAGGAAATTTGTATGGGCATTTGATACAAAAGGGAAGAATGCAGAAGTGAGTTAATATAAATAATCAGCAAGGATATGTGTGTCTGATAATATTCATGCCAACTAAATGCTAGCAGGTAAAATTTATTTTCAGGCTAGAACTGACTTGAACATATTCAGCAATTAAAAAGCTTATCATTAGTCTTCTCTGCTATTTATTGTTCTCCTTATCCGTCAGCCTAAAGCTTTGTGTGGTTGTTGCCTTAATAAGTGCAGCAGTGAAGCAAGATAGTACAGAGTCTGATTCAGTGGAACGTAGTGGGGGGGAGCCCAAGTTAATCCTTCTTCAAATCTGAGTTTTTATTGGTGTTTTTCAGACCTATTTCTATGTGATGCTATTGTGGTCAAGCGAAATTAATGGAAAAATTTAGATTAAAGTATTATTGTGCAAATGGTTAGACAAAAATGAAGTTTAAATTTTTTTTTCTTCCCTTATTTTCTTTCAGGACTAACACAGTCATTCTCATTGATGCAGAAGGACATGTAACTTTCACAGAGCGCACCATGCTCAATGCAGATATCAACCAATGGAAAACAAGCGCCTATCAATTCAAACTGGAAACTTAACAACTTTCCATTTGAATGGATCATGATAAAAGAAATAAGAGAACAAGCCATTGAACTCCACTGAAGGCTTTATACCAGCCTACAGCAACCAGAGATGGAAAGGAAAAGCTTATTAAATCCATAGCATACCCTAGAAACTACCAAAACCTTTTGCACAAAACCAAGGAAAGAAAGGTTTTACAGTAAAATTTTGGCTGGATTAAAAATGTGTTGCTTCTTGTGCAAGTATTTGTTTTAAGTTTAAAGGGACACAGTTTATTTTCTAGGCATGATTTTTAAACTATATTGTTAATAACTAGGGGATTGGTCCTGCAAGGTATTGAGTGTTTCTTACAAGGTGCTAAGTGTCCTTAGCTCCTTTTGATTTCAATCAGAGCTGAAGGTATGCAGCACTTTGGAAGATCAAGTCCTATGTTATTAAAGTTCAAAGATTTTCAGAATCTAACTTAAACCTTCAGAATCAATCGTGATAACTTTTCGCACTTCACTCCGCTTGGACAAAGACAAACTAGTCAATGCACATTTATTTATGGTTGATTTCTAGTCACTTTGTGAACTGGCACAACTATGTAATGTGACTTCTGGAAATGATCCCTGGGAATGGTAGTTATGTGAATTATAAAAAAAAATTCCATTGGAATTTTACAAAAAGAAACATTTCTATTGATCTTAGAACATAAGGTTTTTAGAAAATCTGTCTCTGCCTTTTCAACACATGCTTGTAGGGCAGGGGTAGGCAAACTGTTTGGCCCAAGGGCCACATCAGGGTTGCACAACTATATGGAGGGCCGGGTAGGGAAGGCTGTGCCTCCCCCAAACAGCCTGGCCTTTGCCCCCTCCCACTTCCTGCCCCGACTGCCCCCCATAGAACCCCCAACCCATCCAACCCTCCACTTCTCCTTGTCCCCTAACTGCCCCCTCCTGGGACCCACACCCCCTATCCAACCTCCCTGACTGCCCCAACCCTTATCCACACCCCCACCCCCTGACAGCCCCCACCCCCTATCCAACCACCCTCTGCTCCTCGTCCCCTGACCACCCCCTCCTGGGACCCAGCCCACCCCTAACTGCCCCCTGGGATCCCACCCCCTTATCCAAACCCCCCTGCTCCCTGTCCCCTGACTGCCCTCCTGACCCCTATCCACATCCAGGCCCCCTCGGACTCACTCCCAACCCTCCCTGTTCCCCATCCCCTGACCACCCCCTCAGAATCTCTGCCCCATCCAACTGCCCCCTCTCCCCTGATTGCCTCCCAGGACCCTCTGCTCCCTTACCCACTCCCTCCCCTGCACCCCGCCCCCTTACCAGCAGCATGAGCTTGTAGCCACAACACCCAGCCAGAGCCAGCTGTGCTCCCCATGCTGCCCAGCGGGAGCAGCAGGTCAAAGCGTAGCCCGCGTGGCTGCGGGGGAGGGGGAACAACAGGGGAGGGGCCGGGGACTAGGCTCCCTAGCCAGGAGCTCAGGGGTCAGGCAGGACGGTCCTGCCCACAGGCTGGAATTTGCCCACGTCTGTTATAGGGTTTTTTGATCATGGATGTGGGCATCAGTGAATGTATGTTATGTTTGCAGAATTGGTTGTTTTAGTGTAATATAACAATTTTTCCGACATATTTTCTGACAATGGTGTTCTGCATAGGGAAAAGGGTGGTTGTTCTTCACAAGTCAGTTTTCCCTTAAGTAGCACAGTGTTGAGTAAAGTGATGTATCTTGTACTGTCTTTCTCATTTGTATCCCATACCTGTTTCTGATGAGGGAATGAAACTGAAGTTTGGGTCTGTGCCCTTTAATCTCTTGCTGAGAAGAGATTAAAGCATCGTGGAGTGTGATGGACTCCATCTCTGAAGTGAAGGGATCAGCTGCTCTGTATTGTGGCACCTTGTTGCCTGCAGTCTAACCAGCAATGTAGGCCTTTGTTTTTCTTTCTTCTAGACTGATAACTAGTAGGATATGTTTGCAAACCAAAAGTGAACTATATGAAGTATATACTTATGCTTTTTTGTAAGCTTTGGTTTTAGCTTTATTTCTGTACTGGTCTAATGTGTTAAAAGCTGGGAGTGATTGCTGATATTTTATGATAGAAGAGAATATTTGTTACATGGTGACATTATTACAATATTAGAGTGCTGGAAAAAATCAGGTGTTAAAATACACTTCCCATGTTCCTGTAAGCTGTAAATTATAAAGCTGGTTATTTAAATGTATGTTTTCTTTCCATTAGTCGGTGCCAATGGTGGGTGATGGAGAGAATCTCTCTTGCTAATGTCAAAGTATTTTAAAATCCTAGATTATTTTGCTGCCATTATGGTTGTACTGTAACTTACTCCAAATGCCAAACCTTAAATACTGATTTGACTCATTGACACTCCCTCCCACACACCTTTTCATTGAGTGTGTTCTTTACTGTGATGTTCAGAGAGTTGTAGAAAGGATTGCAATATAGCAGTATTTTTTCTATTGCTCACACAGAGGTTCAGTTGTTTTCTCTACTCAGGGCCTATATTTTGTATTGAAATGCTTAGAGGAAACTGAGGCCTCTTAAGGTGTAGTCTGTGGTGTGAGTGGAAACCAGATTTCTCACTGGGGTTATAATAGGGTTGCAAAAGGCCATTTCCAGGGTAATGACTGTCTGGAGATTCCACAGCAATATTCTTATTAGTTATTTCCCTCCCCTGATCATTTTAGATAAGAGTTTTGCCTGTTTAAATATTTCTAGCGGTACCAGGCTACACTCACATGCTTACTTGAGCATGTGCTTAAGTGCTTTGCTGGATCAGGGCCACACACTGTGTAACAAATGCACAAGTGCACCGTCTGACAAATTTTAAGTACCAGACTTTTACCGCAGCTATCCCAATCACAGTTGCACCTGTTTGTGACTCATGCACCTGGCTGGTTGGCATTGAACTTCATTTCAGTGGGCAGGGGGGACTCCCAGATTTCCTTCTCCTGAGATGTGAGAGGAGTTTACTGTTTCTTTACGTGGCTATTTATTCTATCAAATAAATTCATGGGGTGTGTGTGTGTGTGTGTGTATATATATGTATATTGTATGTGTATGTATGTATATGTATGTATGTATATGTATGTGTGTGTGTGTGTGTGTGTGTGTGTATATACACACACACACACACACATAGTAGTCTGCTGTACTTGCAAACAAAATGAATCTAAACACAGAAGCCAAAAATAGTCCATAATCAGGAATATAATGGAATTACTTTAAAATTAATGGTAAAAAAATCTCATTCAAACAGATTCTATAACCCAGCCAGTTGTTGTTCCGTAGTGGTGAAGGATTCTGATTTGGTCCTGTCAGTGTTTGGTTGAGCCTTGAGCCTCTAAGCTTTTGTCAATGTAGTACTAAAAAGCTGCTTTTAAATTTGAGATTGACAACTGGCAAGTGTGTATTTAACTTTTGTTATTACTAAAAGTATTTTAACTAATCATTCACAATCTATTTCTATATGTCAGAAACACTGCCAAAGTATATGTGGCTACAATTTAACCTACATTTAAACTTGTTACCTACATAGAAAGTAGAAATACTTGCAATTGCTTTTCATCCTCAAAATGTTTTACAAACATCAGTCTTCAGAACAGCCCTTTGAGTTAGGTAAGTATTAAAGTGAAATATTAACTGATTTTACAGATGAGGAAATTGAGACAGAGGCTTATCACCTTATCCAGAGGCAAATTGTCAGTGTTGGAGCTTGGGTTGGACCACAGGTGATCTTAACTCCCTTTCCTGCAATTTAAATCAATCTCTTGATGGCTGGGTTATGTATTCATTCAATATATCCAATTTCTAATTGCTGAGAGTTAAAATGAAAAATACCATTGTTTTGGGGAGACTCTTCAAAATATGTAAAGTTCCTCTGCTGGCTTTATCATAGCAGTTAATACAGTGACCCCAGCTTACTCTTGAAGTTTATGGGAGCTTTGCCCTTGACGTCAGTGGAAACAGGATCAGGCCCTCTATTCCCAGAGCTCAGGAATGGTACCAGAGCATGTAAATGTTCTGGTATAATTAATTGTATAAGCTGGTGTTCATTGCTAAGTGCTAATTTTAGTTGCATTCAATCACTGGAAAAAGTCAACTGTAAGCAAGTGACAAGACAAAATTGACGGAGGCATTTTATTTTTTATAAGGTATTTTAAAAAGAGGGAATATCAAATGTAAAACTACAAATTAGATTATTGGGTGACATGTTTTTAGGTTTCTTGCTGTGAAATTAATTTGTGTGGGGTATCTTTTTCAAGTCACAAGGTTACATCAGCTTTTTCTCCTACCAAACAGTTTTTTCCACTTTGATGATAATGAGAAGGATTTTTTAAATACTATTTATAATTCTTGATTCAATTTTTTGCCTTTTTAAGCTATTTTACATTTTGTTATTTGTATATCTGTATTCAAAGCCAGAGTCAGAATAAATTGTTTGGTGACCAAATCTTTGCCACCCTAATAAATTGTGCATGTGTTTTGTACTTGTGTGCCCATGGGATGGGATAAAGAGACACTCGGATTAATAGGGAGTCAAAATAAAAGATGTAGAATGACATCTCTTTCCAACAGTTCCTTTTTTTTTCCTTTTAGGGTGCGTTTTCAAAACTGCTCAGCATTGGCCTAGCAGTATGACCAAAAAGTTAACACACAACAGAATAGGGGGGAAGTTGTGGTCACGTGCCAGTGTTCAGCTGCTCAAGTTTGACACTTTTTTCAGTAAATTTCTCTGTGGATTGTGGGAATAAATGCTCAAAATTAAATGCAAAATTCTCTTGGAAATGGGGTGGAAATTGCATATTGTGTTTGAGTAGATGAACGGATACAGTAGAAGAGGAATGAACTGAGTGGCTTCCCCCACTTCACCTCAGAGGCAGGCATACACACACAGTGCTTTTCTGGTGGCACCAATACATCCCTGCGAGAGCCTGTTTGATATCTTTCCCTCTCTCCTCCTTTCTCTGCAATAGAGCTGTAGTTTGGGATAACTTTCCTTTTTTTCCTCTCCTCTCTCATCTCATCATGAGCATTTTTGTCATCTTCTGTCAGCTTGTGGAATCCCCTCTACATTGTGCCATATTTTTCAGCCTGTACCTCCTCACACAGCGTGGAGTGGGAGAGGTACTGGAGGCAGTCTTCCTCAGCAGAATCCACCTTGCATCTAGCTATTACCAGTGACTTTTTGTGGCCTTAGCCATCTGCTGGTACTTGCTGCACAGCCCTCCTTGCAGCTTCTCAGAATTCAGACTAGTCCTGCGCCACACCTTTTGCCAATGTCTGTCTTCTAAGGAGCTGCCCCTTTTCTCAGCAGGTTTAACAAATGCCACTCCATGCACAGCAGGACCAGATGGAAAATGTGAAAGCCCTCTAACAACCCATGGCTATCTCCCTCCCTGTCGCAGCCTCTGGTTCCTCTTGGATCCTTCAAGGAAGCATTGGAAACATAATTACTAATCCTCATTTAGATATGTAGGGAAGTCATTAAGTGCTTGCTCATATATATTTCCCTGTTGGTGTGCAGTCACCCCATGCACTCGAGTTTGGATATTTTTGGCCAGCACTGTCTGTTAGCACCCACACCTGCACCCTGAATGTCTTTGTAACTCCAACCCAAGAGCATAAACGGTGGGACAACCCTACCCATCCTTCAGTTCCTTCTCACTGCCTGTGGCTGAGTCAGAACTTTGACAGTATCCGAGCCTCTTGCTCACTCTGTAATCCCTTCCTATTTTTTGTTAATAGTTGTAGTGCCACAGATGATAGTTTAGGATTGCTTTGTACATAATGTTTCATTTCTTTTTTTAAAAATAAAACCCTATTTTTTCTCTGAGACTTCACCCAGTATTGGTCCACCCTTCATGGCGGAACCGAAGTCTCCAGGATTTATGAACTGTACTTGTAAGGTAGTAATATCCATTACTGATGGGCATATGAGGTGTTTGTTTCCCCTGGAAAGATTCTAAGCCACAGCAGATCATCAGTTATATACAAGCCCATTCTCAGACGTTAGTAAGAGCTTGCTTCAGACTTCTGAGACACGTGACCTCCTGCACAAACATTACTCAGAATCCCAGATTTCATCTTCACTGCATGCCAGAGAGGTTGAAATCTGTATATCAGTCCAACAGACATAATCTAGACATGAAGGAGCATGGCCCCTAGAAGTCTTGCTGGCAGTGTCCTCTAAAAGTATGCAAAGGTGTTCTCTCCACCATGCCCATCAAAGACTTTGGTGATAGACGCCTCCAGTCTTGAGTGGGGAGCCCACTAGATGGTCTTCACATGCAAGTCCTATGGATTCCTCAGGAAAACTTTCACAGCATACCTCCCAATTCTGAGAGGTCTAATGATTCAGATCATGATGGACAACACCTCAGCAATGTTTTAGATCCACCCCCCTTGTGCATTTGCCTTGAAACTACTTGAGAAGCGCTTCACTTATCAGGCTTGCAGAATGTTCTGGCAGACCACCTCTGCAGGTAGTTTACAAATGCCCACGAATGGTCAGTGAAGGACACCATCGGATAGGTCATATTCATCATATGAGGTCAACCCTCTACAGACCTGTTCAATGGGAGAAAACAAAAAATGTCACCTGAATCTGTCAGATGTGTTGCTGATCCCCTGAGCTGAGGGTCTAACCTGTGTGTACCTCTGTTTCTACTAATTCCAAGAGTCATCAGAAAACTCAGGACTCTGCCAAGATCATTATATTGGCACTGGCTTGGCAAAGGCAGTTCTGGTTCTCGGACTGGATAAATCTCTCCATTCGACATGCAGTCCAGTTACCTCTTCAGCCAGTTGTGATTTCCCGAAGGAAGGGACAGATCCTCCATATGCACCTCACAGCATGGATGCTGGCTGGTTAACAGGAGAGAGGATCCGCTCTTTGGAGGTACAGAATGTTCTTATCTGCATTAGAAAAGATTCTACAAGGCTAGCTTACTCTGCCAAGTGAAAGAGATTCACTGTATGGGCCCAGCAACTTCAGTTTATCCTCTTCTCTAAATCAGATACCTGATATACTAGAATACCTTTTATCCTTAAAGAATTCAAGACTATCCATGAGCTCTGTAACGGTCCCTCTAGCAGCCATTTCAGCTTTCCATCTTCCTATTCAAGGTCATTCAACGTTCTCCCACCCTAGAGTAGCTAAGTTCATCTTCTGTGGGTACATACCCCATTCAAAGAGGCTTGTCCTCCTGGAGATTTCAACATAGTGCTGACAGGATTACTGGGTCTTCCCTTTTGAGCTCCTAGCTACCTGTCCCCTTTTCCACCTATCCATTAAAATAGCCTTTCTAGTAGCAGTGGGCGGGAGAAATATAAGCTGTCATGGAGGGACCTCCATACCCTGACTTTATGAAATACAGTGTAACCTTGAGGCGTCACCCAATGTTTTTGTCAAAGGTAGTCTGACTTCCATCTCAACCAAGTAACATACCTGCCTGTCTTTCCCAAGCCACATTCCAACAAAAGAGTAAGCTAAACTTAACACCTAACATGTAGTTAAGAATGGATGCTATCCTTTTATCTTAATAAGACTATTCCTTTTAGAGTGTCCCTGCAGGTATTTGTAGTTAATGCATAAGGGCTGAAAAGTGAGAGGCTATGTCAGCCGTGAGAGTACCTAATTGGATTTCTACATGTATTAAGTTATGTTATGAAATAGCTAACTTAGACCAACCATTTAGGGTTACAGCCCACTTCACCAGGGCTCAAGCAGCTTTCGCAGCCTCTCTGAGAAATTTTCCGCTAGTGGAAATATATAGAACAGCAATTTGGGATTTGATGCATACTTACTCACCATTACTCCATAGTAAAAGCTTCAAGATTTGATGCGCATTTTGGCAGAGCAGTTTTACAATCACTGTTCAGGTAGGCTCCTAACACCTGCCTCCTGTGATCAGGTTACTGCTTGTGAGTCTCCAAAGTGAAGAAGAAATGGCTACTTATCTTTACAGCAATTGTGGTTCTTCATGTGTGTCCCTTATATATTCCATGACCCACCCTCCTTCCTTGCTACTGTGGAGTTCTATACCATCTGGATTCTGCATTGGCAAAGGAGCTGAGGAATGTTGTGGGGGTAGGAGGGTCACGCTGACCTTTATACCTTCAGGTGAGAGGCACAAGGACAATCAAGGTGTAAGCTTGGCCCCAATGGACACTGCTGGCTAAAAGAATCCAAACTTGGGTGCATGCATACTAACAGTGAAATATACATGGTGAATACATCCCAAAGAAGATCATACATCTGTGAAGTTAGCATTTATTTTCCTCTTCCCCCTCATCCTGAAAACAGGGTGTGGAAACCCTTCTAGAGCACCCCAAAGTTAAAGCTGATTATGGTTTTTCCCTTTCTCTTATGCTATCTGTGTAGTCCTCTCCCAAACAAGGGCCAAGAAAAAAGATTAGGATGGAGGCCAAAAAGTCTGAGAGAACCTGGCACTTGCCTTCCTTTGAGGATTTATTCCTCTCATCTTCATTGTCCTCACAGCCCAACTCAAGAAGGGCATATCTAGGACCTTAAGGACCTAGATAATCTCAGAGAACAGGTTCAGTTTACAAAGGTGAAGACCTACACGAAATGAGTTTTCTGTAGTTCCCCCCCCCCCATCCTAAATTCCCTGGGGAACAAGATTGGTGACCTGAGTGGGGGTTTTAGCTAGATCATAAAAGATCCACTAATTGCACTTGTCAAATCT
The DNA here is from genome assembly GCF_016161935.1 of Mauremys reevesii. Lineage (NCBI taxonomy): Eukaryota > Metazoa > Chordata > Testudines > Geoemydidae > Mauremys > Mauremys reevesii. The sequence goes on along the minus strand of NC_052640.1, from coordinate 15,778,606 downwards.
CAAAAGATACCTAAGGAGATTGACTTCTGTCCCTAAAACAGGTGCTCTGCACACAGGTTCCCAAGAAAGGCAATGATTCCATTTGTGGGTCCTGCCTCCCTTAAAAATGTAACTAACATGTACAGCACAATCCTTTGCTAGGTTTTCTTTGCTTTTATAGAAGACATGGCGTACATGATGACCTTCAGGTTTCACTTTCCTGGTTCAGCCTTCATGAAGTCCTAAAAGGTCTTAGAGGCTTGCTCTCCTACCTGTCTCTTGTCTGTGACCACTCAAGCAAGATAACCTGCTGCTACTTGATAGTGAGACAGAATATATGGCTTTGAGCAACAGTTGCAGATTTGAGACCTGATTCTATCATCTCTTACATCAGTTTAACTCCACTGACTTCAGTCAAGTAACTGAGAGGGGAATTGGATCCAATCAAAATGTGCCAAGCAAACTCAAAGTGGTAGGAGGTGCTGCCAAAAGAGAATAAACTTGCTTATTCTTGCCTCTAAGATGAAGTGGGTAGAACTATCCAGCAGTGTTGAGACTAGCAGAGGTTGCTCTGAGGAGACCAGCTGCTAAGACAAAATTGTCCTAATTTTGCTCAATGTGGTGGCATGTTAAAAGGAGACACTGAGTTCCCAGATATAAACCCATGACTAACATGCAATCAAGAAGCATTATTTGACCAACTATGAAGCCACTCGAGTAAATTTTAAAGGATGTTTGAGAAACACCTTATTAACTGTTCTAAAATAATTGTCACCAACTCCCCCTCCCCCCAATCCCACCCACAGAGTACTGTTCGATCAGATCCACTGTCTTTGCAACTGGTACTTTGCACTACCATGCAAGAAACTTGAGGTAGTTCATGAATCTGGTCTCACTTGTGCATCAGTCCTTTATTTCGCACCTCAGGTTGCTTGGTTGCTTCAGGTAATGTAAGGCTAATATAGGAGTAGCATAGCTGGGTTTTGAAGAGTCCCATACAAAATGTTTTTGGTCATGAAGAGAGGCTGCCAAGATTTGGGGCCTTAAAGGGTTGGGGTAATAGAAACTTAGGTGAAAGGTGCTATGGGTGCTTCAGGTTTCTGATAAGCAGGTAGCCCATCATTCCCAAAAATGCAAAAGCAGCTAATAGGAAAAAGCAATAACAGTAGTTCATGGATGTCCCACGGGGCTGTTGGTTGCTAGGATGCCATGTCCCTTTCCTCTTTCTACTAATGAAGAGCAAGAAACCAGGCTGAAGATGGAATAGCTCTAAATCTGAGACAGATAAATTATACCATCAAAGACCCATGCAATCTTGTCTTCAGAAGATTAGATAGTATTGTAGACGTCTGAGATAATCCATTGTGTACGGCTTTTTAAATTCATCACTGCAAGTGAAATACATCAATAACTAAATATTGAGACAATATCCTAAAGAGATGTAAGTTCTCATTTACAATGGCACAAAACGATAATTTACCAAGGTCTCAAAACAAGAGAGTCCTTGAAATATCTAGGGAGTAAATAGGAAAGTTAAGCATCTTAAACTTGAAATTTAGCCAAACAATTTAAACAATAAATATTGCGCCTCTGGTTTAACAAATATCCTTATTTATACAGAATATTAACTGCTAGAAATTAGTTCCACATCATTCAGAGTCAAGTCACACAGAACTGGATAATTCTTCATCTGCTTCATTTTCCATAGAGACATCTTGTTGATGGATTTTGAGGGGTCATGAAAGGCTCTAGACTTGGTGGGAATAGAATCTGTATTGTAATCAACTGAAGAGGAAGCAGAAGAACAAATGAGAACTACACAACTCATCTGTGTGAATCATGCTGCAATATTTAAGCTTAACAAGGAGAGCAAAAAAGCTAAAATTGAACGTAGGTTACACAAAGAGATACTATCCGTCTGGTACATCCTGCCTGGAGAAGAGCTTTAATCTGATCTTGCTTTTTCATTCAGTTTCTAGAGTGTGAAAATCTCCTTCTACCTTTAAAGCTCAAGATCAAAGCACTCTGACTATGGAGGGTATGGTAGATGGATATTGGGGGGGAAAATAGTTTACAGCAAACATAGAAAAAGTGAAGGTTACAGTGGATAGACAAGAACTTGAACCTGTTAAGAATGGAAGACCATACAAAATAGTAAAAAGCAATCTCCCTTGCTGGTTCACATAAAGTCTTTGACATGTTTGTAGCAGCATGATAAATGGGAACAGAATGTGAGTGCTCTCCTAAAAAAAAAAAAAATAGCTCAAAAGCCTGAGGAATGAAGCAGGAGAAAATACAGTTGATTCTGCATAGACAGAACAAATAAAATGAAGAAAAATCATTATGTTGAAAGATGTTCTAAAGATGCTGCAGAAGCTCAAGTGGAAATGCACTGGTCATATGACAAGAAGACTGAGTAACTCTAGAATATCTGGACTTGAACAGGGATATTTGGTAGCACTGTAGTGATATCTTCATACAAACAGCTGTTAATCACAATGTAATTTAACTAGTGATGCCTACTTGTTTACAGTATACGTACAAGAATATTGTCATCAGCAGGAGATGATTTAAGATATAACAAACTAGTTTACATCTAGAATGGTACATACATACTAATGCCATTTTCATTTTCAGTACAGGTTGGAGCTCTGCACCAGTTATGTCAAAAAGATCCCTAGAGCTAGGTAAGAATTATGTAACGCATGGAAAGAATAAGTATGTTGTAAAGCATGGGTATGATGCTGAATAGTCATCAAGAAGTACAGCTACTAAGTAAAAGAAGAAAAAAAATGATTTTTGGTTTTATAGGTGGGAATAAGTTTAATAGAGTAGATAGGGGGAAAAAAAATAAGTTCCTCTCTTTATCTCAGCTGGACTTTTCAGAGGGGCCTGAAAGTCAAAGGGAATTGGGTGTGCAACTCCCTTAACCCTCTTTGGAAAATCTCAGCGCTTACCTCTTCACCTAACCCATATATTCAAAATGTTACTGCTAAGGTGGTGGTTCTCCTTCCGTTGTTTCCACCAGATCATCCCCCATCTCAAATATGTTCAGTAAGAAAATTAAACTATTTTTCTGTTAACAGCAATACATAATCAGATTTCTTTTTATTCTTGCTTTGTGGTTTGAGTATAATTTTGTTACGCTAGCTGTCTGTACCTAATGTTAACTTGAACTATCTTGGTATTCAATATTAATTTGTTTATAATATTTATATTACTGCAGTGTCCAGAGCCCTAATGTTTAGGGCCCTACCAAATTCACAGTCCATTTTGGTCAATTTCATGGTCATAGGATTTTAAAAATTGTAAATTTCATGATCTCAGCTTTTTAAATCTGAAATTTCACGATGTTGTAATTGTAGGGGTCCTGACCCAAAAAGAAGTTGTGGGGGGGAGTCACAAGGTTATTGTAGGGTGGGTGGGTTGTGGTACTGCTACCCTTACTTCTGCGCTGCTGCTGGTGGCAGCACTGCCTTCGGAGCTGGCAGATGGAGAGTGGTAGCTGCTGTCCAGGAGCCCAGCTCTGAAAGTAGAGCCACTGCCAGCAGCAGCGCAGAAGTATGGATGGAATGGTATGGGATTGCCACCCTTACTTCTAGGTTGCTGCATGCAAAGCTGGGTCCTCAGTCAGCAGCCACCACTCTCCGGACTCCCAGCTCAGAAGGCAGCAGTGCAGAAGTAAAGGTGGCAATACCATACCATGCCATCCTTTCTTCTGCGCTGCTGCTGGAGGCGGCTCTGCCTTCAGAGCTGGGCTCATGGCCAATAGCCGCTCTCTGGCCACCCAGTTCAGAAGGCAGCGTAGAAATAAGGGTGGCAATACCGTGGACCCCCCCAAAAAATAACCTTGTGACCCCCCTGAGTTGGGACCCCCAATTTGAGAAACACTGGTCTCCCCCATGAAATCTGTATAGTAGAGGATAAAAGCATACAAAAGACCAGATTTCAAGGGGGAAGACCAGATTTCACAGTCCATGACGCATTTTTCATGGCCAGGAATTTGGTAGGGCCCTACTGTTGTGATTTAAGCATTGTAAAAATGCATATGAAAACCTGGTCCCTACTTTGATTTCTTTCATAGTATGTTCACCAATATATTATCTGAAGACCATATCGTTTATTGAAGCTAAAATAAATGTACAGGTGTGTGGTTTGAACTTGCTTCCATCTGACTGTTTTAACATTTTTAACAGAACAGAAATAGCCACACTGTATTGTATTTAATACTCCTTAACTATTAGAATGTACAAAATATTGTACTGTAAAGAACCAGCCATGGCACCAAACTTTAACTCTGTATAGTTCTGATTCAGGAAAGCACATAATCAGGCTACCGTATTCAAGTGAGCATTTAAGCACATGCGTAACTTTAAGCCTGGGCTCAGGTCCATTAACTCCCATTAATTGAAGTCAATGGGACTTAAGCACGTGCTTAAAGTTTAGCACATGCTTAAATGGCCTCCTGAATAAGAATGCTTTCCTGAATCTGAGGCTATTCCATAAAAGCTTATATGCTTGCTGTGCGTGTGACATCTGAAAAGGCAACATGTCTGTTAGCATAATAAAGCGTCTTAGAAGCTTGTCTCTTGTGACAGAGGAAATGCCTTAAGCGATTTCTCACCTGACGCGCTAGCCTTTATAGGCAGTGAGCCAACTCTTGGCCAGTAACTTGATCAGATTATAAACATGCATTGATTGCTTCTGCTTGGGTTCATTAAGATAAATTAGATAATAGACTGGATCTGTGTTACTATCTACGCTTATAGTGACTTTTCTGGTGATACAGTGCTATAATGTAGAATAATTGAGAGCATTCACCACTATGCAGTTGGGGGTCCCAGATTCAGAAATTTGTGCTTTTAAAAATCACTGTAAATTTGGGATTATTTTCCCATCTGTGCATTGGTGGGGTGGTGAAGGGGAGATTGTTCTAGAGTCAAGGCACAAGAAAAGTTCACCCCTTCATCCTACATCTGGCATTTAGGAAAAAATTGCCATCCTTTCAATGACTGACTGACTAACTTTTCACAGCATCATAATAGCTCTTCCTTCCATACTGTCCTTCAGAAAAAAACATTATTATCCCCTAGATGATTTGTGCATGCTTTCCAGAATCAGACCATCACTCTTTCAGAATACCAAACAAGCTTTTAGGAATGCTTTGGGAGGTTTTTATATTTTAGTTTTATTACAGAAGTATTGCAGAAATCTAGTCTTTTCTTCCTAGAAGAAAAGAATCTTTGGAAATTCTATTTTGATCTTGAGATGACTTTCTAGTATCAGCTGATTCTTAAGGGAGATGGAAGTGATGCTTAGAAAATAGTTGTATCGTTTTTTGTTGATGAGGAATATTGTTGGCTCTCCTAAAAGTGGTTCATCCTCACCTTTAACTTTTTTGTGAGGTATGAGAATTCTAGCGGTATATTGAATTTGTCAGTATCTTTTTGAAAGCCATGTCCTCCAGCTTTGTGTTTGTAAACTTAAGCCCAACATGTACTATAAGGAGACATAATGAAAATATTTAGGAAGGGACAGAGGGCTCACCTATCCCACACTATTATCACTACTTGACACTTTTCCAGGCTACCCAGATCTACACGATATGGCTAAGTGGTGTGCAGTTTGAAAATCTGAGTCACTTGCCTTGCTCCTCTTTACATTTTTGAGAGCATTTACAGGCAGCTTCCAGCAGCACCAGAAATGCTGGAGTAACACTAGAGAGGCTTTTCTTGGGATATTTCTGACCTATTTTACTGAATAAGTTGACTTACCTTCCTGCTCTGCTCAGTGGAACCACACCAATTCCAGTGCAGGTCAAGCCCTCTGTACTTATGGAGTAGGGGGCAGGATTTGCTTCCCTGCACTTATACTATATTTAATCACTCTAAAAATAATTGTCATACTCTGAGGACAACTTCAGATATAGAATGGGCAGTGGCAGCAGGTAAACTCTTAAGACAACTTGATTTTGTTACCATGCTAAAGAGATTAGTAATAAAGGACCCTGATCTGATTGCTACTGAAGGCAATATAAAGATTCTAACTTCAATAGGGTTTGGATCTGGCCGAAAAAGACTGATTAGAAATACATAGGGAGGTGCTTTCAAAGCCTGCTGTCTACACAGTCATTTTTTGGAGCTTAAGTGTGTAAAGTTCTACACTGGCAAGAGAAAACAGCAGCTTAGGCTTATTCTTACCAGATGTTTGTGATCACACATGTGGGGCTTGTATATGCTGTTTCAACGGACACCTCTGAAATTTTTGTTTCTATGCAGTCTGTTTTTTCAAATTTTTCCATAAGGTACGAATTTCATGGGCAGGTTCCATTACAGCATTATTTTTCTAGTGGCTATGGTGAGAGAGCCTGGCCTTCTGGGAATACAGAGGAAAGCTTAGAGAAGCATGACTTGAAGCCACCCAGAAGCAGTAAGATGACACTGTTAACAAAAGCACACAAAAAAAAGGAGGGGGAGGCTTATGAAAGGTGCTGGATTCATAGGCCTGGAGACCAAGGTCCTCTGTCCATGAAAACAGGTACAGCACAGACCGCCACAGTGGTGGAAGCTTCTCTACACTGGTGCACCCAAATCCCAGCCTTGGGGGACCAAATCTAACAATGAGAGGATCATTCAGTGCCCATGGACCCATTGAATTCCTGGCCTCTCTGCTAAGCCTCCGAGCAAGGAAGCTAGCCCTGGTGAGTGTTTTTGATGTGACCACCTGTCTGTTGGAAATGGGACTGAGACCCAGAAGAGCTCACTTCAGACCACTGACTTCTGAAGATAAGCTTTTTTTTTTAAGGCGCAGGAAGAAAAGACGGGCACCACTGAAGACAAGGGCGGGCATAAGCTATTAAAAATTCTCCAAGTTGTTGTTCATCCCATGCGCTTCCTTTAATGATTTCTTTAAAACCTCTTCAAAAGAAAGCTCTGCCTTAATAGACTCCTCCCCATCCATCAGATAAACTATCTTCACTACTCTAAATCCATTTAAGATTCAGTTATGATTTTGCACTTGCTCATGAATGTCTCCACTTCCCTCTTCCCCCATGGAATAGACGCTTTACACGTACAAATGTGAACCCTGGTTACTAAAATTACCTTAGCTACACACAACAAAAGTGACTTTTTAGGATCCCAGAAAGGTTCACAGCCTGTGACCCAGCCTGATGTTCTTTGTTGTGCTTTCCAGTATCGGAACAGGGAGAGGAGGAGGGACCAGAAAGAAAGGTGACTCAGGATGCTGCAGATTGTGAGGTTGGGCCTGATGGTGAATGAGCAGGTGCTTGAAGCTGTGGATATTCCTAGAACTGCGCGCACACACACACACACTGTTGCTTGAGTCTCTTAGTATGTAAATAAAGTATTTCAGTATGAACTGGGTGGATACTAAGCCTCCAATTATGATACAGAGAATCTCATCCATTAGATGAAGGAAAGGGGGAAGGGACTGAATCTGAATTACATAAAGCAAGTGTGTTTACTGGCTCCTGTGTATAGGATTCTTTCCCAGGCATATTTTTAATGTGGCAACCAAACTGAGTATGTGCAGTCGTTAGATACCATGCTGTGTGCATCACTGGGACAACACATGGGTCAAGATTTGTCATCTCCTTTTTTATATGCATTTAAGTCAAGTAATTTCCCACCATACTGATTGACTAAATGTGCTGTTAATCGTTTTGGTTTTCGTCACCTTGAAAATAATGTAGAGCTTGAGACACAGTAAAAACAAAATAAAACACAAACATCTGAACAGCTCATCAAGTGATTTTTGTTCCTAAAAAATTCCACAGTGCATCCTACTTGGAGCCTGACTGATGCCATCACAAAACAAAGGTTTCAGGCAACAGTAGTAAAAGAATGGAGTTTTAAATGTGCCAAGCAACTTCTGGTGACCATTCAACAGTAAACAGGTCTACACTTGGCGCACTTTGCTACTATGTATACTATACTATACCAGTATACTACACTGCCAAAGCACTCCAAGTTTCAATACATCTTATATTGCATTTTTGCTGATTCAGCTTATTGCACTCCCCACTAAGCAAAATAAACTATACCAGTACCAGTGCAATTTGTCCCATGTAACTGTCTATGCTAGGGGCTTTTGCTGGCACATCTATGTGGATCAGGGAATTACACCTCCTTACATGCCTGACTAGCATAGCTTTGCTGGCAAAGTTTGTAGTGCAATTTACAGAGATAAGATTTACAGTGGATTTACAGAGATAAGATACCAATATGTGGTTATTAATGGAATGTAACAGTTCCAGCTCTTGAGAAGCAATTAGTTTTAAATTATTAAGTCTTTCATTTACATTTGAAAAACTGCTTATGTCAGAGATGTTAGGAAATGGAGCAACCACTAACTGGTGAGGAGGATTGTTGTCCTTTGTGCTTGAATTTATCCATCTGTAAAAATGGAGATAGTATTTATCCACTTTTGGAAAGTGCTTTGATCTATTGAGATGAAAGGACCTATATAAAGCAAAGTATTATTAAGACTGGTATTCTTTCCCTCATGGAAATAGTTTAAATACTTCTTCTCTTTTATTCCCATAGGTGAATGTAGTGTATTTAAGGGTTGCTGGATTTGAAGCACTGGAAATTAGTCTATTTTTATCAAGTACAAGCAAGGGCAGCCTCAGTTGCTATACAACAGCACCACTATTTGCTTAGCCCTAACCTGCAGGGACCCCCTCTCCGGCTGACACATCTCTAGTGCAGTGTGTTTGCTGACTTCAAAATTGGCAGCTTTAATGATCTGAACAGTCTCCAATAACTGGCAGAAGTTTTGTGTGATTTGGGCATCATTAGGAAATGAATCAAGACCACCAATTTAAAAGCCACTGAATAACTGTTATATATGATTCATAGATTTTTAAGGCCAGAAAGGGACTGATGGCCATTTAGTTTGACTTCCTACATAATACCAGGTAATATGGTTTCCCTGAATTAATTCCTGCTTCAAGTGGGGGAAAAAAAATCCAATCTTGATTTAAAGATTTCCAGTAAAGAAGAATCCACCACAACCCTTAGTAAGTTGTTCTAATGGCTAATTACTCTCACTTAAAAAAAGTGTCTTATTTCTAGTCTGAATTTGTCTAGCTTCAACTTCTAACCATTGGTTCCTGTTATACCTCTATGTGCCAGACTAAAGAGCCCTCTACTATCAAATATTTGTTTCCCATGTAGGTACTTCTAAACTGTGGTCAAATCACCCAGTAACCTTCTCTTTGATAAGCTAAATAGATTGAGCTCCTTGAGTCTCTCACTATACAGCATGTTCTCCAATCCTTTAATTGTTCTCTTGGCTCTTTTCTGAACCCTCCCCAATTTTTCAACATCCTTCTGGAATTGTGGTTCCACCAGAACTGGTCACAGTGTTCCAGCACCAGTTGCACCCGTTGCAAATGCAGAGGTAATATAGCCACCCTTCCCACTTGATATTCCCCGTTTATACATCTAAGGATTGCAGTAGCCTTTGTGGCCACAGTGTCACACTGGGAGCTCATGTTCATCTGACTATCCAACATGACCTCCAAGTCTTTTTCAGAGCCCCGGCTTTACAGGATAGGATTCCCCATCCTGAACATATGGCCTACATTCTTTGTTGCTAGATGTCTGACCTTACATTTTGCCATATTTAAATCATATTGTTTGATTGTGCGATTTCCCAAGCAATCCAGATTGCTCTGAATCAGTGACCTGTCCTCATTGTTTACCACTCCCCCAATCTTCGTGTCCTCTTCAAACTTTATCAGTAATTATTCTGTTTTATTCCAGGTCATTGATAAAAAATATTATAGTGTTGGGCCAAGAACTGATCTGTGTGGGACCCCATTAGAAACACACTTACATGATGATGATGATCTGCCATTTACATTTTGAGATCCTATCAGTTAGCCAGTTTTTAATCCATTTAATATGTGCAATGTTGATGTAGTTGTGCGGTACAGAGTCAAACGCTTTACACATCTATTGCATCAATAATACTATTTTTATCAAAGAATTGAGTCAAGTTAGACAAGATCTATTTACTGTGACCCCTTTTTTTTTCTTTAGCATCTTGCCCTAGGTCACCCAAGAAGTACATGGCAGAGCCAGGAAATCAGATCTCCAGTGCTGTAGCCACAGAACTATCTTTCTTCCTCCAAGTAACTTTGAATGCCTATTAATTTGAGGTATGGGGTTTTTAATTCCATGAACTGAAATCTCATAAGCATTAAAGTCAATCATGTTATAGGTGGATGTTTTCCAATGAAAAATAGGGTCCATTTTTGCTAGACCTTTGGCGCTTCTGTGGACCACATCGCTCCACAGCAACACAGCCCAAGTCACCCTAAAATTGAAACCAGAGGGGGTGCCACATGCAACATTAGTAATTCCCCTGTAGCACAGAGACAAAGGATGTGTCTACTCTGATTATCTTCTGTAGCAATCAGACAACTTTGTTTGACATTAGAGGACTGACCCGAGCATGACCATGGAGTCTCCTTGACATCTTTCCATGGGACATGGACTTTCCACAGCTGATAGAGATGGTACTTGTCGAGGCCAGATAAAGAGAGCAGTCGTGTTTTACGTTATTTTTGCTGAAGGATACTGGCCTTCAAAGGTATTTGGGACTTGAATTGTAAAATAAAATCTGATGGGGGCAGGGATACATTTGCCTTCCCCGTCACCTTTCCAAACAGCTTTGATGTCTCATGCCCCTCCCTCAGAACATACCAGCAGTTTCTATCTATTGAACATTTATATTTTGCTGGCACATGTGACCTTACACACCTAGTATGCTGGGGATGAAGTCCTAACCCTATTGAAATCAGTGGGAGTTTTGTAATTGATTTCAATGGGGTTAGGATTTCATCCTGGGACATGGATTATATTTTGACATTTTCCAACTTTAAAAAAAAAAAAAAAAAAAGTGACTTGTTCCAGACAGCGCCCCCACAGATGTGGTGTCTCAAGTCTGTATATGCGGCTTGCCTCCAATGCCAGTATTGGATGGCTGAAGGCTAGGATTTATTTTTGCCAGGGTTCTTTGACATCCCTGCATGAAGATCTCTCACTTCTTACCATCAAAGCCTCAATTCTACCAGCAGAAAGACAGGACAGGAGTCACTCTAGAGCCTTTCAAATGATGTCAGACTCTATTTTCCCACTCTCCCAGTGCCTGTGAATGCTGCTTGCACGTGCCTGGTAGCTCTTGTTGGCCTGGGAAGCAAAAAAAAAAAAAAAAACAACCCCACACAGGACAAGAATTTGGATTTCCCCACAAAGCTTTCGAGAACTGGGTCAACATCATACTCATTCCCCATTCTCTGTTCTTTGGAAGCCAGATACTACTGGCATGCACTATGTTAAGATATGATCCAAAATACAGCTAGGCAATCTGTGTATTATGGTGGTGCCAGTTAAGGTTGTCCTGAGATTTGTACTTGGAGCCTGATCTGATGCCCATTGAAGTCAATGGACAGAGTCTTGTTGATGTCAGTGAAATTTGGATCAGAGCAGTCATACCTGGCCACCTGGGGATTTAGGAGCACAGACCCTATGCCACAGGTGCAGCATAGGATGAAATATTCCCCTGCTGCTATTGCAGTGTTGTGCCAGGACACACGAACCAAAAAAAAAGAATCTGACTAGAAAATATTCCAGAACTGACCTGTCTCTTTCATTGTCCAAGCTAACTGATGTGTAAATGTAGTTCATTACAAACTGCACAAATGGTAAACATTAAACTCTACTTTAAAACATTATTTCTGATTCAATAACACATTCAATAACAGTTTGTTTTTAAATATCAGGCCGGATTTGCAGCTGGCGTAAGTTGACATAGCTCAGTGGACTTCAGTGGTACTACATCATTAACACCAGCTGATGATCTGGCCTATGTTTTTTTTAACCTCAGAAAAATTATTTTGTAAAATGTATATAGATTACATGTCACAGATACTAAACCTATTTTAATGGCTTTATGTAGCTAGCATCAATTCGATATTTTAAATGTTTGATTTCTTACATTAACTTTTCAAAGTAATTGTTTTGTTGGAAGTGATTATAGTTTAATAAAACAAGAATTCCTACACAAATAGGGAGAACTGCATGTTCAGTATACAGCCTGGATTGAGCAAAATCAGTCTTGCAATATATGGTTTCACTGCCATTCAGATGGGATTGTGCTGTTGCACGCTGATAGTATACTACTGTACATATGAAAAAGACACTAGCTCCACCTAATTCTCAATCTGATAAAATGCAGTCTTGCCAACTTTATAGCAAGCCTGTAACTCCTGATTTTTTTAAGGCTAGTTTTCTTTGGCTATATTGTGGGTGGGAGAATTGGAGGACAGAATAATCTGGAGTCATTATTGCCTTGATTTTTTTTTAAATGCAATGTTATGCTGAATTGTGGGTGGATGTTATAAAGTGATTTGTTTCTACCCATCACTTCCATGCCCTGCATATGATGAGCTCTGTGGCATTAGGAACTGAGTTTTGCCAGTGCTAACTGTTAATTAAATTTCCTGATGCTACATCTTTAAGCCCTGATTTTTAAAGCAAGCTGCTCCACGTTGGTGCACTGTCTCATGTCTTTGTGTGCACTGAGCAGTTTGAAGGGTCAGGGGTTTAGTGGTAAAGGGTTTGGGTGTTTGAGAAATTTTGAATCTGGCTTCCAGAAGTCCTTAAACATAATTGAATTTACTGTTCATAAACAGTGACAAATTAGTGAAATGTTCTAGTTATTGTCCGTTACAGGTCCAGTGGTACTGGAGAATTAAATGCTCTAGTTACTGTCCGTTACAGGTCCAGTGGTACAAGCTTCACTACAGGGCCTCCTGGACTGCAGCAACCCCCTCAAAGGGATCTCCCTTTGCACAGCCCACTTAATCCTTGGCCCCTCTTCTGAGGCTTCCAGTTCTGGCAGTATTTTTTGTGATGGTAATAATACTTATGCAGGTGCCTTTTCATTGGGAACTGACCTGGACCCACCTAATACAATTCAATTAGGTCATCTTAAAGTCATCAGATGGCAACAACTTTCATTTTCTCCTAACCTGGTCTGCAGTTGAGCTGGTGACCTAGAACTGAAAACACTTGTCTAGCTAAGGCATTTGTATAGCATAACCCCTCGGTTACTTAGCCGGATTAATATCTGGCCTGTAGGCATGCAGCAGTTAGTCTTCATTCAGGTTAGTGGTCAGTTTCAGACAATCCTGAGCCCAGATTTATTTTCACTCTTTTGGAAGTGTTAGGTAAGTGTGATGTGTTTAGTTACATTTACAGAAGTCACTGTTGGAGCTAGTCCTCTGTATTTCATGATTGATTAGTTTTACTATATATACACAGACCTCACACAGTTGAGCTGGAAAGGTATATTGAGTGGGGGTCCTGCAGGGATCTGGCCTGGGTCTGGTTCTATTCAGTATTTTCATAAATGATTTGGCTAATGTCATAGAGAGTACGCTTACAAAGTTTGCGGATGATACCAAGCTGGGGAGGGTTGCAAGTGCTTTGGAGGACAGGATTAAAATTCAAAATGATCTTGATAAACTGGAGAAATGTTCTGAATTAAACAGGATGAAATTCAGTAAGGACAAATGCAAAATATTACACTTAGGAAGGAATAATTAATTGCACAAATACAAAATGGGATATGACTGACTAGATAGAAGTACTGCAGAAAAGGATCTGGGGGTTACAGTGTATCATAAGCCAAATAGGGGTCAAGAGTTTAATACTGTTGCAAGAAAAGTGAACATCATTCTGGGATGTCTGAGCAGAAATGTTGTAAGCAACACATGAGAAGTAATTCTTCCACTCTACTCAGCACTGATCAGGCCTCAACTGGAGTATTGTGTCCTGTGCTGTGCACCAGGCTTCAGGAAAGATGTGGACAAATTGGAGTAAGTCCAGAGAAGAGCAACAAAAATGATTAAAGGTCTAGAAGACATGATATGTAAGGAAAAATTGAAAAAACTGGGCTTGTTTAATCTGGAGAAAAGAGGACTGAGAGGGGGACATAAGTCTTCAAGTACATAAAAGATAGTCATAAAGAGGAGGGTGATAAATTGTTCTCCTTAACTACTGAGGACAGGACAAGAAGTAATTATCTTAAATTGCAGCAAGGGAGATTTAAGCTAGAGGAAAAACTTTTGAACTGTAAGGGTAGTTAAGCAATGAACAAATTATCTAGGGAAGTTGTGGAATCTCCGTCATTGGAGGTTTTTAAGAACAGGTTAAACAAACACTTGTTAGGGATGGTCCACATAATACTTAGTCCTGCCTCAGTGCAGGGGACTTGATAGATGACCTGCTGAGGTCCCTTCCAGTCCTACATTTCTATGATTCTATGATTGTATTTTAGCTTTTGAGGACAGATTTAAGATTTTAGGTCATATAGCCCTTGCATCTGGTACAAACACTAAGGTATGCAAAAAAACAGAAGTTAACAACAAAAGCATGAGGTAAATACTAAACAGAATGCTGCAACTCAAGTCATAGGCAGTGAGAAGGAACTGAAGGGGATAGCTGTAGCACTGCCCTTAAATAGCCATTGGAAGGGTTCTAAAGGCCAGATGGTGTGAGCACTGCCCTGACAGATATTGCTAAGCAAAGTTTTCAGGCTTTGGTGTGCTGGGCACATGCACACCTGAATGGAATACACATTTGCAACCACTCAAAGAAGAATTATGGCCTCTCCACCCTTTTTAAACGCCATCAGCCACTGTTTTGTTAACAATGTTCAAATTAATTGAACGTAATCCTGATGTACCAGAGGTGGCAGGCAGAACTCTGCTGAATTAATCTCCCCTTTAACTTTGGCCACACCTTTCTCATGGACATGTCCTTTTGCATGTCTGGGGGCTAAAGTGAGTCCTATTCTGAACCAGGTTAATGGACCAAGTTTTTTACCCCTTTGTTTCCTAATGAAATGAAAACACAACACCGGACATTTTCTTCTGTCTTGCTGGAGTTGAAATCAAAACTTTGCACATTTTCTCTTTTTAAGGTCCAGTAACAGTTGTTTTTTTCTTTCACCAGAGGACAACTTAAGAATTTTAGTGTAATGCAGGGAACAACTGTGGGAAGAAAATCTATAGAAGTAGTCAGAGGAAAATCGTATTAATCAAGAATACAGGAGGCTTCTCATTCCTGGTGGGTGTTCACTGCTTGAGCGCCTTGGGGTGATGGTACTAGACTAATTGCCCCTGCCACACATCCTCCCACTTTTATGGGGATGACTCTCTTTATAATCAAAAGCAGGGGGAAGGTTAAACAGGAACCTATAACTATAGAGAGTAAGAGGTTGCTGAAATTAGGTTAATTTATTCCTCCTTTGCCATAGCCATTTTGAGTACTGTATGAAAGTTATTTTTTAAAGATTGTTGTCTGTGTAACATGGTATACAAGCCTAGTTTGCCTTGTAAACTTGGCCAGCGTTGAATGCTTGTTTATTACTGTACAACACTTAGCTCCATTACATGTCATGATGGATGTTGTGCCTTTTATATCTGGTATAGAAGACAATTAGTTTTCCCTCATCAATCTAGTCAGGCTGAATGCTTTAGAAACTCAGTAAATATAGACTTAGAAAACATGAGACAAAATAGCAACTGTAGAGTGAACAAGCCACTTTTTAAAACCCAAATATAATAGAGATTCCTAGTTCATGTTCCCTACTCTCTCCTTCCCACCCCACTCCCCCATGAGATAGGACCATATGTTAGGGCGCAGAGATGATTAATCTGTTGATTAGAGAAGGGGATTGGAGTCAGAAATCCTTCGTTATTTTCCTGGCTCTGACACTGATTTGCAGTGTGATCCTGGGCAAGCCACTTAATTTACGTAAACCTCCTTGTTTATTTCCTGTAAAGTGGGAGATGCTTATGTCCTTCAAAGGCTTTTGTGAGGCTTAGTGTTTATAAAAGACATTGTGATCTTTCTATAAAATGCTATATAGTGCAAAGTTCTTATAAATAAAGTATATTACACTAGCCACCTGCCATATTTATTTTTTCTAAGTTATTATTTTTTTTAATTACTGGAGTGCAAACAAGCATGCTAAACTGTTCCTGGTTGTTTTTCTTCCCTATGGTTTATAATTTAAAAAAAAACACTGTAAAATTACACAATTTTAGAAATATATTTTCCCTCATAGTCTTACTCTCCCCTACCTATCAGCCCATAGCAAATTTCTACACAAAAGCATGGTATTATAACCTTCCTTAAAGAGAGACATAGTCAAGAAATGGTAGCATATATAAAATTGTACTTAGCACTTAAATAGTGATTTTAATTTTCAGAGCACTGTGCAAATATTAATCCTTGTGAGGTAATTACTGTGTTAATTTTTTATGAGTCAGAAGTTAAATTATTTGTCTAAGGCAACAAAGAGAGCCAGAGCTTGGGTTAGAATTCAGGAAGTTTTAGGCTCCCAAGTCCAGTGGTCAGACTACTTATTCTATACAATTCAATATTTATGATGTCAGAATTCACTATACCCATAAAAATTCAGTAACTTATTGTTGTATTTGAAAAGAAAAATAGTCGTCTTCGAGTGGTTGTTCATGTCCATTCCACATTAGGTGTGCGTGCGTCGCGTGCGTGAGCGTCGGAAACTTTTTCCCTTAGCGGCTCCCGTCAGGCCGGTGGTGGCCCTACCAGAATGGTGCCACTGTGCTGTGCATATATACCCCCGCTGGCCCAACCCCCTCCAGTTCCTTCTTACTGTCCGTGACAGCGTTGGAACAACCTCTTAGCCTTAGTGTTACATAGCTGTTATCAGTTAATTAGTGTTTAATTGTTGTTGAATACTTAATAGATTACGTGCTTGGAGGACTCCGGCACCCACTGCGGGGCATGCCGCAGGCCCACGGATTTAAGGCTTGCGCCACATGACGCAAGCCTATGCCCGTTAGTGACCCCCACGACTCCTGTCTACATTGCCTGGGGGAAGCTCACCAAACAGAGAGTTGCAAGATTTGCAAGGCCTTTAAGCCAAAAACAAAGAAAGAGACACTTTCGTTTAAGGCAGCTGTTGATGGAGGCTGCGCTGCAGCCACTGGGCCCAGAAGGCCCGACGCCGGCCCCAGCCTCCTCGGGGCAGAGCGCCCTGGAGTCGTCAAGACACCCGTTACTGGCCAAGCATCATAAGCCATCGGCCTCAGAATGCCAAAATAGGCCCCGGCACTGCTCATCCTCCCCGGTGCAGCCCAAGATAAAACCAAAGGAGGGGCGTGGATGCTCCCCGCAAGGGAGACAGGCGCTATCTCGGGCACCGGGAAGAGCGGGAAGGATGCTGCACCCACTCTGGCACCAGTGACACCGGCTCCACAAGTCCCATCGAGTCCAGCTTTAAGTGAGCTCAGTGCGTGATGGATCAGCCTTCTATGCCTTACACCTTTGAGGCTGCAAAAGACTTCATCGGGTTGTCGACAGCGAGCCCCCTCCTGGCCAGGGAGAAGCCTCCAGCACCCGGACCCAGGGCGCCGTTGAGAGGAAAGCCGGCAGTGGTGTGCTGTTTGAGGTCACCGCCCCGGCACTGCTCCCAGCGTTGGTCCCGTTTGAGCTCTGAGTCTGTGGTCTCCCAGCTACTCTTGACTCAGACGGAAGTCTCTGTGCCGGAGATGAGTCAACGCACGGGGTCGGTGTAGGACTCACGGCGCTCCCCGGTGCGCGCCCCCCCCCCCCCCCGACCAGCACCAGCAGGAGTCAAGCCCGAAGGCGCCCAGAAGGCACCCGTCCTGGTCTCGGGGGCACCGGTCCTGGTCAAGAGAGCAGCGGTACTGGTCTTGGTCCTGATCAGCCAAAAGCCAGTCATCAGCCTCCTGCCGGCACAGATCGACGGCACTGTCGTGGCCCTCGCACTTGGTGTCACCAGAGTCCGGCGCCGACTCGGGCCGATACAGCTACCCGCAACGGGGCCTGGACAGCAGGGAACAACAAGCTGGCTGGCTACCACAATGGGCCTACCACCAGTGTCAAGGTGCTCCCTCTAGGGCTAGCTATTCAGTACAGCAGTCCTGGTCCCCATGCCGATGCTCTCCTGTAAGGGAAGCTATGGTGTCCAAGCTACCTGAAGCCTCGTCAAGCGAGAGACTGGAGAGGCCGGCACCGCACCCAGTGCTGTCCCAGGACCACTGGGCTCCGGCTTGAGCCGGAAGCCCCTCCCCTAGGGGAGAGGGACCAGGGAGACCAGCAGGAGGAAGCTGAGCAGCTGCTAACTTCCTCATCATCCCTGGATGAAGCAGTAGCAGGCAAGGCAGTGTCAGGACCTCCGCCATTAGACCACAAGGCCCACCAAGAACTGCTTTGTAAGGTGGCCCATAACTTGGGGTTGCAAGCCGAGGAGACGGTTGAGCAGGAAGATCTCATGGTGGACATTCTGAGCCCAGAAGGTCCTTCCAGAATAGCGCATCCGCTCATTAAGACCATTCAGTCTAATTACACGACTATATGGCAGACCCCGGCATCCAGAGCACCAAAGGTGTGGAGCGCAAGTACTTTGCCCCATCAAAAGGTTATGACTTCTTGTTCTGTCACCCGAGCCCATGTTCACTGGTAGTCTCGTCAGTGAACGAGAGTGTGCCATGGGCAACAAGCCCCGGCCCCCAAGGCCAAGGAAACAAAACACTTAGACCTGTTCGGCAGGAAGGTGTATTCGTCAGGGGGTCTACAGTTGAGGATTGCTAACCAACAGGCCATCCTCAACAGGCATAACTTCAATTCCTGGGTGGCGGTGGGGAAGTTTAAGGGCAACCTCCCACAGGGCTCCCAACAGGAGTTCATGGCCCTGGTGGAGGACAGCAAGGCCATAGTGAAAACCTCCCTCCAAGGATCCCTGGACTCGACGGACGTGGCGGCCAGGACAATAGCATCAGGCGTGGTCATGCGGTGCTCAGTGTGGCTTCAGGAGTCAGGTTTGCTGCCTGAGGTCCAGAATTTGATCCAGGACCTCCCATTCGAAGGGTCTGGACTGTTCTCGGACCAAACTGATTCGAAGCTACATAGCCTTAAGGACTTCACTGGGTATGCATACCCCGGCGACTTGGAGGAAGCCCTTTAAGCCGCAACCTCCTCCCCAGCACCAGTACCAGCCTCGTCCTTGGCAGGAGCCTTACTGCAGGCGAGGCGGAGACAATAGGTGGTGGCGCAATAATAAGAATGTCAATAGACTGGGCCAGAACCAAGGCCAATATAAGCCTCAGTTGGGCTCTAAGCCAGGCTTTTGAAGGTGCGCTCAAGGACAGAGTACCAGATCATCCACCGGATCCATCCCTGTGTTTCCTCAACCGCCTGTCCCGCTTCTCCCATGCGTGGTCCAGCATTACGTCAGACCGTTAGGTGTTATGCACGGTATGAAGTGGGTATAGGCTACAGTTTTCCTCCCAGCTTACTCCATACACCCCTTCCTCGTCCCTCTTCAGGGACCCTTCTCACGAGTATTTCCTGGAAAGGGAGGTTCACTCGCTCCTAGAGGTGGGGTTGGTTCAGATAGTGCCCTTAGACCTAAGGGGGAAAGGGTTCTACTCCCGCTACTTCCTCATCCCCAAGGCCAAGGGGGGCCTTTGTCCCATCCTAGACCTGCGCGGGCTCAACAAGTTCCTGATCAAGGCCCAGTTCCGCGTGGTCTCTCTGGGCACCATTATCTCTTCTCTGGATCCAGTGGCGCCACTCTGGAGGGGGCCCCGACGGGAGCTGCTAAGGGAAAAAGTTTCGGACGCTCGTGCACGCAATGCGCGCACACCTAATGTGGAATGGACGTGAACAACATATCTCAAAGAACAACAGTTACGAAAGGTACATAACTGTTCTTTACTAAGTAGCTAGAAAGTGCCATTTATCAAAAGATGCAAACATTTAAGTGTGATACTTTCTCTGCAACTTTTAACTCTTCCACATGGCTGCACGATATATATAATCTGGACATCATGCAATCATTCTGATACCAATAAGCATAGCGTTTGTATTTTCTCAAACACCCAACAAAAGACTGCCTCCTTCTCTTCTGTCAGTGAATAAATTGGCACTGTTATGTAGATTATTAACATGATGGGTATAGTTCATTACAAATTCTCATGTCAGTATAAATTCTACAATTAATAATGTAACTACCTGTTTTTGGACACTGTTGAGGCTGAAAGTCAAAATATGACATACCCATAGGTATTTATTAAAATGCATGTGTTTTTATATATATATATATATATATATATATATATAATATACACACATACTTTCAGGTTGCCTTGTTAAAATCAGTGATAAAAGCCATCACTTATGAGCCACCCTAAAATAACAAATTTGTGTGTGCAAACCTATGTGATGAATAAAGACACTGGAAATTTACTTCAGATTTAAAGATGGCTTGCAAAGATAAGGAACTAAATTTCCCTATCATAGCCTGACTATTGGGCTCAATTAGATAAGAGGGGAGTTCAGCACATTAAAACCCTTTTTTTCCCCCTTCTTTCAGGTCCTTTAACATCTAGCTTTGCTCCTGCTTAAAGGGACATCAATAACAGGATCTCATAGCTACCGTAAAACTCCACAGAAGCCAGTGCAGCGGGAGTTAAATAAGTTCTTTATTTTGTGTTGTATGTTTGTTTGGTTATTTAATTTTTGTAGGGTTTTTTTTGAAAAAGAAACTTTGAAAAATGGGGGGGGGGGGAAAGTGTTCCATGCTCCAACCTAATGCTGTTGCAGCTATGATATCACAAGTCAGGGTGTACAGGGCTGTCGCATCAGAGCAAGAGCCAGTAATCATGGGCTTAGAAAGAAGGCGAATGATAGCAATGCCTTCTTCCTACTATTTCTATAATTGTCTCTTGTTTTTATCCTGACATCCATACCCTGGCAAATACAATACTACGAAGTGTCCTGAAATAACTTTTGAACTCCATACAATGCAATTGTAGTTTTGTGCATTGCTGGGTGGTGATATTTTGACATGATGTGAAGATATTGCATCATGTTGCTACTCTACATTGTAAGGTATCAATATAACATTATGACATTGTCAACATAAATGCCACAACATTATTAGACATGATTTAATCCAATCAGACAAACTCTTGTAGAAATGTTTAAGGGTTATCACTCATAAGTGTCTCTAGGAACCTCAGGACTATCCCATGATGTGAATTGCCTGATAGATGGATCCTAAAATCACTAGTCAGCCTTATGAAATGTCATTGCATCATGGTGCGATGACTTTCTGATGCACCATTGTACAATTATGTAGCATCATGACATGCGTATGTAAAATTATTGCAAGCTGATAAATCACAGAACTGGCACTCCTACATTGCATATCAAGGTAAAGTTATTGAAATTTGATATCTGAGTATGAGCAACTGTGAGGTATATATTTAAAACCTAATTTTAAAATAGAGGAGGAACCATAACAGTAAGTGGCCATTGACTAATTGTATTATTGATATAAAATGGATGTGTATGACTTTTTACTATTATTTATTATTGATTTTGTAATAGTCCCCCAGGCCCAAATCTAATTCAGGCCCCATTGTCCTAGATGCTTTACAAACACAGCATGAAACATAGTCCCTGCTACAGGGAATTTATAATTTAATTTATTAATTAAAGACAAGCAGCTGTAGATAAAACAAACAAGGTAGGTAAATATGTATCCCTGTAAGCCAGTTTTGTATAGTGATTGAGATAAGCCTATTTTTAATTATAAAATGCAGAGAACAGATGAATGAAATACATATCAGAAGTACAAAATAAGACAAAGTCCCAGACTAGAGAATTTTATAATCTAGTGTAAATAGGTAACAAGTAAATACTATATCAACACAAGCAAGGGAATCAGTGGGCTGATAAAACAGGGAAAAGAGAAATCTCCTGCAGGATAATTTTTCCCCCTTTGTATATGGGGATCTCTTAGGTAGTGATTGTTAGACCTGCCACAGGATCTCTTGCGAATAATCCTATTGTGCTCAGGGATGGAAGTGTCAGTGCAGGCCACCAACACTGAGGCTAGTTAGCATAGGCTAAGTGAGAAAGCTTTTGAAGATGGGGCTGTTAAGCTCACAGGTTATTTCAGGGGTAGGGGCCTGTATGTACAAAGAAGTATGCAAGCTACAGGGGCAAGAGGACCAAGTCTTCTAGCATCTGCTATTCTATAGTGTACAGTGTAGTTTGGGTGACTCTGGCTTACTATGTCTAGTAATTCGTGGGCCCTGGGCATAGCTGGTCTGGGCACCTAGTACAGCAGAAGCCAGAGAAGCCACCCTTTGTGGTGAACTGCTTGGCCCCCTCACTGTCAGCAGACTCTCTATTAATTAGCCTGCCCTATTTCTTGTTGCCCTAGTGGGGGAGGTAATTGGGATTTCCCTGAAACGGGCTCTGGGGCCTTGATGGGGCTTGGCTACCATGGTGATGGTTGCCTTGGCAACACACGAGCCAAACAAGCCCCATCTCCTGACAGGGCCCCCCGAGGGCCTCCTACACTCACTCTCCCCTGGCCTTAAGGAGGGGCCGCCGCCTCTTGGCTTCGGACCCTGGCCATTCTTGGATCCTAAAACGGCCCCTTTCCTCTCCCCCGACCTTCCTAATTCCCGCCTCCACGCTTCTCCCATTGGTCAATTCTCCGGAGAGCGTCTCCTGGGTGTGTGTGTATTCGCTGAAGGAAATGACATAATCGAGAAACTGCCAATAGAGCGCGAGGCTTGAAGTGACT
Organism: Mauremys reevesii; assembly: GCF_016161935.1. Taxonomy (NCBI): domain Eukaryota; kingdom Metazoa; phylum Chordata; order Testudines; family Geoemydidae; genus Mauremys; species Mauremys reevesii. The sequence goes on along the minus strand of NC_052640.1, from coordinate 15,755,911 downwards.
GGCAGATGGAAATGCCAGTATGATTGGTTCAAGGCCCCCATAGTCCCGCCCACGGGAGCAGGAGCCCCCTTGAAGCAGGCGTTTCAAGATGGCGCCGGCTGGGCGGGGGAGGCGGCTCCCGTGAGGAGACGGCAGCTGAGGCACTCCCTCCACTCCCCCGGCCCGGGAAAGCGGAGCGGCGGGGACACCCGGAATGGCCCAGGTGGGTGCTGAGCCCACAGACTCCCGCGTCGAAGGAGGCGGGCAGGAGTAGGGCCTGCGGCCCAGCCGCTCGCTTGGTGCCGTCCCCGGCCGGGGTGATGGGGAGGATTTCCCTCTCCTCCCAACGCCCCGGGCGACAATCCTCTGCCTCCTCCCCGCCCCGTACATCGAGGGACGGAGACTGTTCTATCTCCCCCACAGATCCACCGTGGCCGTGTGGAGGCCCCGTCCTACCTGCACCTCCTTGAGTCCCCGCCCCCCCCCCTGCCCTTAGCGCGGGCAGTGGGGAGGCGCCCGATCTCCCCTCAGGATAATGGCGACAAATATCCGGGGGGGGGTGTGGGATTCTCTCTGCTCTATTCCCCCCCACCCCTCGGTAATATGGAGAATTCCTCCCCGCACATCCTGTTGCCCGGCTCGCGGGGGGTGGGGGGAAAGAGTTTTCCCCCCCCCCATGAACTCCTGCCCCCTTCCCGGTAATGGAGAGGATTCCCCCCGCCCTCGCGCACACACTCACTGGGAAAATGGGGATGAGGGATATTTGCCCTTGCACATCCGCTCTGCGCGCGTCCCCCTCCTCCGTGTAACGGGAGGAATCTCGCTCGCTCGCACTCAAGGTGATGGGGGAGACGGGCAGTTCTCTTCATAACCTTTTGCATAATTCACAGGCTCGGTCTCCACAATGTAAGGAGAACTCCGTCCCCTCCTCCGCCCCCTCCCCATTCTTCTGATTCCCTTCACACTGGGGTACTGAGGAGAAGCCTGCACATCCTCCTCCTTTCCGACTCCCTCCCCTTCACTTGTCCTCCTTCACTTTGGGGTAACAGGAAGGATTTTTCTTGTACGCTCTTTTCTTCTGCTTCACCAGAGTCATGAAGGTTTTTCCTTGTACCTCTTCTATTCCTAATTGTGGATTAATGGGGGTGGATTTCCATTTGATACATTCCCAGAACAGTGTGTGTATGGGGGGGGGTTACCCCTAATTCTTCTTCAACTGTCTCTTCTGTGGTCAAGGGAATGGAGAAGCTTTCTCCCAATCCTCTCCTTTAAACGATGAAGATTCTTGCCATGATCTTTTTGTGTGAGCAATAATGAGGTTTCTCTTGGCCCCAGCTAATGGGGATCCCCCCACACCTTGCCACTCCCTGACTGGGAAATGAGGATTCTGTACCTGATCACTTTCCAACCCAATAATGGCTCCTCCGGCCATACTCTTGCCCCAGTATAATGGCATGTATCTAACATTTCCTCTATAACCCCCTTTTGCCAGCCCAGGCAGTGGGCACAAGTCCTCCTACCATCAGATGGAGACAGGAAGCTGGCAATGCTGTGTGCTGTCATTTCCCATCCCCAAAGAGGGGTGGGCTGGCTGGCTGAACCTTTTCAATTCCATTTCTGTCTCCAGCAGGTGGGAGATATCTAGCCAGCCAAAGAACTTAGAACTTACTTTTTAGGGGGTTTTTCCTTTGAAATTTTCCCTTTCTGTTACAGTTAGTTAGTTTAGGGATTTTCATAAAAAGTATCAAAGAATCCTTCGTCGGATGCAAGTGGGTATTCACCCACGAAAGCTCATGCTCCAAAACGTCCGTTAGTCTATAAGGTGCCACAGGATTCTTTGCTGCTTTTAGATCCAGACTAACACGGCTACCCCTCTGATACATAAAAAGTATGATTTCTTTATATTCACATGAACACTATATGGGGAGGCGGTCCTTTGGCTCTGATGTGGTGTTTTTTTGGCAAGAACTACCTTGCAAAAAGCTGCCTTACCATTTGTTTGTTCCCTCTTTTTTGTTGTTAGGAAACCAATACTTAAGTGTGGGGTGACTGGAAGCCTTCCTTATTCTTCTCTGTACTCCGCACAACGACAAATGGTCCCATACTGCCTCCCTCCCACCACTTCTCTTCTGTGAGCAAAGCTATTGAAACCATTTTAGCAAGTTGGTCATACTGTAAATGGAGCAGCCGTTTTGCTATTTGAGGGGGGCTAATTTAAGGTGCAGTTTAGTGCTGCTTTTTCCAGATAACCTACTGTGGTACTTACTCATGGATGGGTGTGACTGGTTTCCACCAGGTTGCCACCTGGGACTGGGGTATTACTGAGCCCTCTGACCCACCAGCCTGGCTCCCTCTCATACTGTGCTGCTGTGACAAGCTGCAAAGCCTTCCAAGCTTGCACTTTCACCAGCATTCAAACAGGTAGGGACCACACCCAGCTGCAGTTACTTGTAGGCTCTCTAACCACCAGCGTCTCAGTCTAGGACCTGAGAGCAGTACTGTCCTGCCCTGCTCAAATCTGGCTCTTATATGGGTTTAATACCCAGTCCGCCTCTCCCTTAATGTGAAGAGGACCATGCACATAAGTTTATTAATTACAAAGAGATAGATGATAAGTGATAGCGAACTGATCAAAGCAGATTACCTGGTAAATAAACAAAACTGCAAACTGAGCTTAACGTACTACAGTAAAAGCTTTTTTTTTTTATGCAGCATGTTGGGGGAATGGGGGTGCCAGTAAGTGAGAAATTCCAATCAACTAAATGGGAGGGAGTTTGGGTGTGGGAAGGAATGCAGGTGCAGGCTCTGGGAGGTAGTTTGGGTGTGGGAGGAGGCTCGGGGCAGGGTGTTGGGGTACGGGAGGGGTTTTGGGGTGCCGGATCCAGGAGGCGCTCACCTCAAGCAGCTCCCCGCAAGTAGCAACCTGTCCCTGCTGTTCCTTGGTGGAGGCAAGGCTAGGTGGCTCTGCGCACTGCCCCTACCCCGAGCACTGGCTCCATTCCTGGCCAGTAGGAACTGCAGGGGTGGTGTCTGTGGGCGGAGGCAGCAAGCAGTGCCAACTAGCCATGTCTCCGCCTAGGAACAGCAGGGACAGGTGGCTGCTTGTGCGGAGCCCTTGCCCCGAGCCCCCTCCCACACCAAAACTCCCTCCCAGAGCCCATGCCCCACACCCCCTCCTGTTCCCCTACCCCCAGTCCCGCACTCCCTCCCGCACTCCAAACCCCTCGTGGCATTCCTCTGCCTAGGAGCAGTAGGGATATGTTGCTGTTTCCTAGGATCCACACGGAGCCAGATAGGGAGTCTGCTGGCCCTGCACCAACTGAACTCTAAACTGGACTGTCTGTGAAGATTAAAAATGCTGATTTATAGAGCTTTCTGGTTGATACAGGGTCGGATAACACAGGCTTTATTGTAGATAGGTAGGATATGAATTAGCAAATTCTCACCCTGAGTGATACACCGGCTGGCAGATTCTTAAAGCACAAACTGCCTTTGCTTTGCAGCTTAGGTTTCCCAGGTTTTCGTACACAGGCTAGAAATCCCTTCAGCCTGGGACCATCACTTTCCCCAGTTCAGTCTTTGTTCCTTGGGTGTTTCCAGGTGTGTTGTTATAGGTAGAGTGAGGTACCATCGTGATGTCATTTCCCCCTTTTATATCATCTTCCCACTTGCTGGAAAGCTCTTTTGCTGTGACCTGGGTCAAACAGTTCCCATTGTGTAGTGCTGTCTCTGAGAGGTTTTTGTTGTGCACATCTCTTGGGGTAATCCTTGTGCTTGTGTGCATTTCCTCAATAAGCCATTAACATTGTTTGGCCTTTTTACTGTTGTACTTGAAAGGCTGCTTGTGGATGTTTCAAACCTCACAACATGTTTCAGTAACACATGCATAGCCAAACTTCACGTACGATGATGGCACATATAATCCAGTGAGATATTAACGGCTAACAGATCAAGACTTTTAGAATGATATTTCACAAGGCATATGTTGTGCAAAACATATCCTGATGATATGACAGTGGTGAATAAGGGAGTGGCAGGGGTCACAACAGGGATGTGACCATATTGGACAAAATGGTGATCACTAACTGGCTGCACCAGTGCTCCTAGTGTTTCTGTGTGGCCTTACTATCTGTTTTGCATATGTATGTTTTCTTTCTGTATGTGGAGAAAATCATGGCTGTATCCCTGTTTGGCTTTTTTACTTTGGGCATCTTGATGGCCTCCAGAGATTATTCCCTACCTTCAGAATGTGTTTCTCTATGCCAAGACTGGTGACATGGAGGAAGGTGAACTGTTCTGTGTGGTGGTGATTTATGGGGCCTTCTCCTTTAGAAGCTCAGTTCTGATTTTATGACAATGGTTAATTCAGCCTTTTTCCTTCAAAACTGAATCTTTGTTTTGTAAGCAGAAAAAACCTTCTCTCCTGAGGGCAGTGTTATCATGCGGACATGGTAGCTGCTGATGACATGAAGATAGATGATCCTGAGTGAGAAATTCCTTTTGGGGAAATAGTCTGTAGAGTATGGGTTGAGGTTTTTTGGGTTGGACTTCTAAGCTGCATTGATTATATAAGTGGCCTGCACTTCTATTCTAAAACATGGCTTTCTGGAGCCAGAGGATGAAAAGGAGAAACCCTGGTTATGGTTAGCCATAGAAAGGGCTCAGATTTCTTCTGAACCACTCATCCTTTCTGGACATTTTGGGCAGGGAATGTACGGTTTCTAGCAAGAAACTTGATTTCCTGAAGACCTTTAGGGCTTTGCCTTTGACTGGACCTGTTCACATTGCTGGGTACTAGATATTTTCATGTCTCGTGGCTACTCTATCAAATTTATCTTGTAGCAAGAATCTGCCTCCTTCAAAGAATATGCTCTAAAAGGCAGCAAAAATCAGGATGGGTAGTATTTTGTCTTGTGATTCAGTGCTTGTTTTGCTATTCTTTATAATCCCTGACAGCATCCTATATACTGTCCCATTAGAATGTGATGAAAGTCAACTCCTTTCTGTGCTCTCCTTCCAGATGGAGGTCTAGCATTCCATAATTCAGATGGTCTGTTTGATGGAGTTAGGTGTCCTGTGTAGATCAATAAGACACAGACCTACATGTCTATATTCCCTCCAGTTTATCAGAAGTTCCTTCAATTTTTTTGTTCTGAATGTTCAGGGTGCTTAATTTCCACTTGACAGTAGCACTCCACAACTTCTCAAAGGTACTCGTAGTTCTTACTACAGCTTTTCAAAAAGATGGTGTTAGTCAGATTTACATAGACAATTTTTTAGTATGGTCATGTTGGTCATATGGCTTAGCAATCAGCATGAATCTCCAGAGAATCCAATGTCTGGATGATAAGTAAGAACCTTTCTCTACCATAGGAATTAATATCTCTTGAGGCCAGTAATTTAATACCTTGATAGGTAAGCTGTTCCTTTTGGAATATTTTAATAGTGAAGCTGCAATCAAGGTGAGTTTCTTGATCCATTTGGCCTTTGTAACAGCTGAGGGCATGTCTTGAGGTTCTGAGATCCATAATGGCATTGCTGGATCTAGTGTGATTAGCATGTTGGCTATCTTGATCCAGGCTCCATTTGGCTCTGTTTTTAGCAGAGGGCCCTCCAAATCATCCCCTTAGAAAACGGGTGGTATAAAGGGGGTAGAAAGAGGCCCTTCAAAATACTCTCTGCATAAGGGGGTTTCCCCATTGTCTCTTTAGAAGTCCTCTCTCTGCTCCTGATGTTAGAGGTGGGGGTGAGGATGTGGGTGGGAGTGATGCTGTGCCCTGCCTAGTCTTAGCTTCCCATGGCTCATGGGGAGCCTTGAGAAGCAGAGGATAAGTTAGATCAGACTTGGGGTAGCTCTGATGGCAGCAGCCAGGCGCAAGACAAAAAATGCAAGAAGCACAAAGTTGGCTTAAAGTCGCCTTGGACCTTCTTAACCCTATTCCAGCTGAAGCAGATACCAAGTACCAGACAACTTGATTCCCAGTTCATCACTTCAACTTTGATGTGAAGGAAGGACTAAGCAACAATAATTGTATAGGCAATAACGTCCAGACAGGGAACAAAAGGTGCCAAATCGTAGCAGGTAAAAAGGAAGTTCCTGTCCTCTGTTATTCCCATTGCTGTAAAACTCAGCCCAAGAATAGACTTCTTGAGCTGTAGCTGGACACAGCCTAGGAAAGGGAAAATGCAGTGATTAGTATTTTTGTGATATGCCGTAAAAGATGATCTTTCTAGTTGGATCTGAGAGCTTCCTGATCAGACAGGGAGGTAAACTGTTCTTCAAGGTCAGGAACCTATTAGGTCTTGGAGTGGGTACGTCTTTCATCCTTGAGATTTTGAATTTGTCTACATAAATTTCTACTCCTTACAGCCAGCATCCTTCTCAAGAATCCCTCTGGAGAACCTGGACCATTTAGGAGGCATTGGTTACCAAAGTTAGTGAATTTATGCTGAGATTATTGGTTTTATCTTCCCTTTGGCCAAAACTTTCTGATGAAAAGCTTATTTTACCATGGAGAACCTAGGAATGTATGTCATTCAGTCTGGCCATTATGTGGGTGTATGTGATGAAAATGGGTTTTTGTAATGGATGCATTCCACAGAGGTATAAAAGTGTAGGGCTGTTTCACATAGTCTAGGGTGTTTCAGAGCCTGGTGAAAAATAGCAAATCAGATCACTTAAAACGTTAATACAACAGTCCTCCTGCCTTTTTAGGATGGGATGGATAAACACTTAGCATCAGCACCCTGAGGGTCCAAGTATCAGCTCTTTAGGTTTTACAGCAACAAAATATAATTAATTTCTAGTGGCTTCCCATCCAGAATAATGGGATTATTTTAGAGCAATTAAATTGAGGCTTTCTCAGATTCATAGACTTTATTTAAAAAAAAAAAAAAAAAAAGTGGGTGGGCCAGAAAGGAGCACTGTGATCATGTAGTCTGGCCTCCTGTTTAAAACAGGCCAGAGGACTTCCCTGAATTAATTCCTGTTTGAATTAGAGCATGTCTTGCATAAAGCATCCAATCGTGATTTAAAAATTGCCAGCAATGAAGAATCCATCACAATCTCTAGTAAATTGTTCCAATGGTTAACTACCCTCACGGTTAAAAATTTGCATCTTGTTTCTAGTCTGTATTTGTCTCGCTTCAACTTCTGGCCATTGGATCCTTATTATATCTTCCTCTACTAGACCGAAGAGCCCATTATCAATGTTTTGTTCCGCGTGTAGGTACTTATTAATAAGGCTGATTCTGTCACAGAGGTTGTGGAAGTCACGGATTCTGTGACTTTCTGCGAAGTCCGTGACTTTTGCAGCTGCAGTGGCTGGTGCGGCTGACTCTAGGGCCGCCAGAGCAGCCACCCCTGAAGCAGGCTGCTCAGGTGCCTCATGGCCAACCACACCGTCTGCTGCTCTGCTGGCCCCAGGCAGCTGGCCCAAGGGAGTGCCTGAACAGCCGTCCTGGGGGCAGCTGCTGTGCCCCCTCCTCCCCCGCCAACCAACCCCCAGATTTAGTCATGGGTATTTTTAGTAAAAGTCATGGACCGGTCACAGGCTGTGAATTTTTGTTTATTGCCCGTGACCGGTCCATGACTTTTACTAAAAATACCCATGACTAAATCATAGTCTTAACTATAAGGCATGTTTTCCAATCCTTAAATTGTTCTCGTGTCCCTTCTCTGAATATTCTCCAGTTCATCAACATTCTTCTTAAATTGTGGACTCTAGATCCAGACACAGTATTCCAGTAGTGGTCACACGAGTGCCAAATACCTTCCCCCTCTTCCTCAATATTTCCTTGTTTATACATCTAAGGGATTGCATTAATGTTTTTGGCCACAACATCTCAGTGGGAACTCATGTTCAGGTGATTATTCATCATGACCCCAAGTCTTTTTCAGAGTCACTGCTTCCCATGGTAGTCCCCCTTCAGTATTCCTTTTTGTTTCTAATATAATTAAACAAAAAAAAGCCTACCCTTTAACTCTGCTGTCCGTAGATTTTTGCTTATGTCCTTTGGTTTCAGTTAACAATTTTCTGCAATTCCTTCTTCTGATTTATATTAATTACTCTCAGCTTCCCCTTTCTTCTGTTTGTTCACTCACACACACGCACGCACGCGGCCTTTCTGTCTCACTTGTGGGATTATGGCTATTGGGCATCTAATAAAATGTTCTTTAACAGTTCCCAGTTGAACTTTTTTCTCTTTAAATTCTTTCTTCCAACTGATTTGGCTCATAACTTTCAGCTTTGTGAAATTGGCCCCATATAATAAATGTGATCACATTTGTACCTTAGCTTACTACTAATTTTTAGCTTTGTGCTCAGTTCCTTTTTGTGAAGATGAGGTCTTTTATCAAATTCCCCTGTGTTGGATACAATGCTTTTTGAGTTAGGAAGTTGTCATCTATAATATTGAAAAGTTTGGAGGATGTTGTTGTACTGAGAGCATGAGACCTTCAGCATATGTCACTCAGATTGAAGTCCCTGATGATCACACAATTTTTTTTTTCTTAAATGTTTTAGATAGGTGCTCATCTTGTTGCCTAGTTTGATTTGGCAGTTAGTAGCCGACCCCAACTAATAACCCATTATGTAATTAAGTGTTAAGACATTGATCTGTAAGCATTCAACATTGTTTTCTTGTTAGTGACTTGAAAACAGGTAATGTAATTTTTGACTGAGTGTCACTCCTCTTTTCCTTTACCCATGATTTGATCCTTCCTAATTAGATTATAACAGTTGATTTTAACGTTCAAATCATGCTTTGTTCTTCTTTAGTCCATTGGGACTTCAGCCTGGTGCTACACATTTCACAGTTGCTTTGAACTCAAAACTGCCTTTTTTGTGGCCAAGCCAAGCTTCGATTCTTTTGTTTTTTATCTTTCATCTATCTTTATGTGGGTAGGCCTGACATGTTGTAATCCATTACATTTTGAATGCTTTAATTACCTGTCCTGTCTGTTTTGTAGCTTGGATACTGTTGTTGAAATTCACTTAGCCTGGGCTGGCATAGAGATACGTTAGAGAATTATAATTGGTTTCTCTAAGTCCCCCTATGGTAACCCAGACATCTTGCCCTTGTTTCTTCATATGTTGTGTGGTGGTACTACTGACTAAGACTTCTGAAATGTTTGGGTACAATTTCTCTATTGCCTGGCAAGTTTTTGAACAGCGCAGACTCAGCCATCTGACTCTCGTAGGGGGCGTAACATCACTTTATTTCCTGCTGGTAGGAGGACTTACACCCACTGTATGGGGTGGCACAAAGGGATTGGAGAAACCAAATTAGCAGGTAAGAAAGAACCGTAAAAGTGGCCTATTTCCTTTCCCAGGTACTCAAGGCCCTGCACAGACAACAATTAACCTCCTCCCCTCTCTCCCCATTATATAAAATGCAAGTAAAATGGTATTAAGAGCCTATTTGATGTAAAATTACATAGACTATAATTGAATATGTATGCCAGTCTAAAGTACCTAAAATACTTTGGCTAGTAGATGCTGTTCAAAATTAATAGTAATGATTAAGACTTCAGTGTTAGCACTCTGGATTCCTGTTCTAAATATCTGTCTTGAGTAAGGCATTCTAGTGACCTGTAATAGTCATGGATATAAGACCACACAGCTGCTAGCATCCCTACTTAGAAAAGCTCTATTCAGGCTTTTTAGTAGGTGATCAAATTTTCTGTGTGAACAATATCCAGAGAGTAATTTGATTGTTAAATCTATTCTTCAAAATATTGCAGATAGTTAATTGAACATTGAAGAAAATAATCTATTGTACCTTATAGTGAAGACTTAAAATCTGACCTGCTTTAACATTGCAAACTAGTTGTCTTTCGATTATATAGATAAGTAGCATTCTGTTACTAAGATACTTAATACCAAAACCAGCTGTTTTTATCTGACCCATTTAAAAATCAATGCTTTGTACCTGCTGGTCATGCAGCAGTAGTTACCAATCGGTTTTCCTAGAACTGTGCTGGCATAATGTGATTCTGGTGCACAAACAAAGAAGCAATGAAAACTCTTAATTCTCATAAAAAGAGCATTACAATCAGTTGGAAGTTAAAATAGATGTTCAAGTATCCTTTTTAAGTAAGAGTTTGGGAAGGAATTCCATTTTTACCTCTAATGAATGGGACAGTTGGCTTTCAAGCTCTTCTGTGACAAATCTTTTTCTTTTTGTAGGTCGAAAGAAGAAAAGGAGACCTGCTTGTCCAATGAAGATGCACTCTACTTAGTCTTCAGCTATTTAAGCTGAATGCATTGTGATTTCCAATAATTGAGACAGTGATTCTGAAAGCTGTCTACATTAATGAAAAGAACAATGTAGTCAGCTTAACTGAATCATCAGTGTTGCATATTGAATAGAACATGATAAACCTATCTTGATGGACTTGTGCATGTTAGGAATATAGATTATATACATTTATTTAAAGCTTTGTTTTTTAAAACAGTAGTTTTACAGTTTAAATATGGAGAAAACTGAAAATGCACCTCCCCTCCCCAAAGAACCTGCAAGAGAAATGAATGTGGAGAACCAGACTTGTCCCCCACCTCTGCCGCCTAATGAACAGCCTCCACCACCTCCCCTGCAAACGTCCAGTGACGCAGAGGTAATGGACGTTGGCTCTGGTGGTGATGGACAGTCAGATACCCCTGCTGGGGACGCGCACACTGTCTGCAGAACACAGCTTCTGACAAAGGGATCTGCTTGCTACAAAACTCGTCTTATAATAGACCCTAACAATAGTGACCAAAGCCCAAGAACTGCTCGTCATGCACCTTCAGTTCGAAAGTTCACCCCTGATCTTAAGTTACTTAAAGATGTAAAAATTAGTGTTAGCTTTACAGAAAGCTGCAAAAGCAAAGACAGAAAAGTTCTGTACACTGGAGCTGAGCAAGATTATAAACCAGATACAGATTTTAGTATTAATAATGTCAATGGGGATTTGTATGTTTGTCCTTTTGGTGGTAGTAATGGTAAAGCTGTAGGTGTAGGGGGTGAAAATGATGACAAGAAGGATGATGAAAATGATATTGATCAGGAAAAGAGAGTGGAATATGCAGTTCTGGATGAGTTAGAAGATTTTACTGACAATTTGATGGAAATTGATGAAGAAGGAGGAGGGTTCACATCTAAAGCAATCGTTCAAAGAGATAAAGCAGATGAAGAAACCTTGAATTACTCTTATGAGGTATGTAAATATTTTTTACCAAGTGATTAGAAAAACTTGTGCGAAGATGTGTAAGAAAGACAGGATCTAAGAGCTTGTAGTCTTGAAGACAAAAATGCAAAATTCTTCGACAGAAGAAATTCTATCCATTATACACAACTTAAATTAAATTATCCTTTAATTTATTCAATTAATTAATTAATCATGGTAAGAATTTTGGTGATTAAAATTTTTGAATGATATAGCAAAGGACTTTAGAAGGTGCTGAATTTAGTTCTGAATTGTGATATATTGCCTTTTAACAGATCTTTAAGGGCTGCCTGGATAAGTAGGTTTCATTTGGTTCTTTTCAGATTGTTATGAAATATCAGTTGCTGATCCAGTGACCATTTATGAAAATTTACCTCCTTGTTTTTCAGTCTCCTTACCATGGCCTTGGGAATCTTCCATCCAAATCCATAGGCAAACTATTTATAAATAATTTGTACCTTTTCTTGACAGAGCAAGGGACAGTAGTAGCTATAGAAGGATGGTATTTGACCATGTCTTTTGCAGGATGATTTTGATAATGATGTGGATGCTCTGCTGGAAGAGGGCCTTCGAGCTCCCAAAAAGAGGAGAATAGATGAGAAATATGGAGGCGAGAGTGACCACCCATCTGATGGAGAGACAAGCGTGCAGCCAATGATGACCAAAATAAAAACTGTACTTAAAAGTAAGTTACTTTTCATTAAACCTCTAATTTTTCTATGGTGCATGTATGTAGAATTGTGGGCAATTCAATATTGGAACTTAGTAAAGACAGACTGGTATGGTTCTTACTGTTCAAGGGCCTCACTTCATAGGCTATGACCATGACACTTCTAGATTTCAGAATTTAATGTTTGAGAATTTTTGTGTTCAGTCCTTCTCCATAATGTGCAAATTTATTCTATGGATTTATGGAGATGTGATGGGGTTCCCGGGGTGCAACCTGGACTGTGAGACTGCTGAGCTCTCTATCCCACCCACTTGGGCTCCCTCTCTCACTGTGATGCTGTTGGCAAGCTTACAAACCTCTGGCAGGTACTGCACTTACACAGACATCCACAGGCAGGGACACCCCCAACTGAGTTAGATGAGTGCTTCTCACAACCACTCATGAACTAACAATAGAGAGGCTCTAGCCAGTTCCCCCCCAGCCTTGCACCCTGGAACTGTACTGTCTTGCTCTGATCAGAAGCCTGACCAGTGTAAATTCATTACCCAGTCCCTGCCCCACTCTTAATATGGGGAGGACACACCCAAGCCTTTGTACACTCAGCTGAGATTTCCCAAGCGCTTCAAAATACACTGTTTTAGGTGAAATGTAAAACAGATGTATTAACTACAGAGAGATCAATTTTTAAGTGATCTCTATGCTTACTACTTATAATCAAAGTTGGTTACCTAAGAAATAAAAGTAAATTCACAATGTGATTTCTATAAACTAAACAGGATTTGAATCAAGTAGTGTCTCACCCTGATGATAGAAACAGGTCACAGATCTTCAGTACACTGGCTGGAACTGCCTTCCAGCTCGGGACCACACTCCTCACTTCAAAGTCTTTGTCCTCCAGAAGTGTTTCCAGGTGTTGAGTTGTGGAGGGAAAGAGGCCAAGTTATGATGTCATTTCCCCTTCTTTTATAATTTTTCTTCCAGCTTGCTGGAAAGATCTATGCTTGTGACATGGGGGTCTGCCCCCATTGGTCAAGCAGCCTCCATTGTCTGTGCTCTCTGAGAAGTCTTCTGGGATGGTTCCCTTTCATGGGCCATCAGCGCATCAGGCTACTCCACTATTGTACCTGAAAGGCTGGTTGTGGGTGTTCCTAACCTCACAACATATTTCAGTAACACGTACATAGCAAAACTTCATAACTTCACATATAATCCAACAGGATACTAATGTTCAGCAGACCAAGACTTTTAAAATGATACCTCACAAGGCATACTTTTATACAAAACATATCATAATTGTATGACAGTGGTGAATATGAGGGTTCAAGGGTGCCACTCTGAGGTACAGAGTGCCATGGGAGAAGTATAGGAAACACTTCTGCATTAGCAGCCAGATGAACAATGTAATCTACTTTTTTTTCCATCTTTAATACCATGGCATGGCCAAAAAGTGGAAATGTTATTCTACTTCAGTCACTTAAATTTTGTTGTTGAAGTTGTCTTATTTTACAGGGAATATTTCGTGTATGAAGAACTATTGAAAGTCAGTTGCTTGCATTTATGTAGCATTCCCTATGTGAACATCGCAAAGCCCTTAAATCAGAAGTAATACAGAAGAATCCAACTGAAAATAGTCTAAATTAGATTTAAACTCAGTCTAATCTTGAGGAGTGCATTTTTAAAAATGCATCGTATTGTATATAAAAAAGAAAAACCCCTTTTAAAAACAAAAAAAAAACAACAAAACACTGTCCTAACCATCAGTTGGCATAGTCCATTCTGTGGTTTACAAGGTAGGAAAAATGAGACCATGCTGCCTTAAATGTGAGCATAAGAATCTTTCCCTAATATTGTTTGGAGTTGCTGCCTTTATAAAAAGATAGCTGATCTAAGTATGAAAGATTGTAGGATGAAATCATGTTTGGGTTGTGTCTTGACTGTGGGTGAAAAAGTGATTCCTAATTAGTCTTTGATAGCTACAGAAATAACCATTTAGGAAAAGGAATGGTTGGCTATAGAATCTATTGAGATTAAAATTCAGAGTTTTTTGTCTAGTTAAATTAGGCTCAGTCATGGCTAAATTACCTCCTGCTTTTATCCACCCACATGTGGGAACTTGGGAGGGGCACAGTATGGTGGTGGGTGATATGTGATAGTACTCCAGTAAAGAACTAGGTACTGTACAAATACTTAAGAAGTAATATCTGTGGAGGATAAAAGTACCTCTAGCATTTCTTAGTTTTGTAATGAGCTTTTAGGTGGAAGAATGTTATCAGGATATAGAATCAGAAATAATTTTTTTAATAAAATAAGATTACATTAAAAAATAGTGAACTGCCTACATGAGTTTCTTTTTCCTCTCATAAAGGTCGTGGCCGTCCTCCTACGGAACCATTGCCTGATGGATGGATCATGACATTCCATAACTCAGGCATTCCTGTATATCTGCACAGAGAATCCAGAGTTGTTACCTGGTCCAGACCTTATTTCTTGGGAACAGGAAGCATAAGGGTAGGGGTTTGAGCTGCTAATTATTATTTTAATGGTTGAGTTATTTAAAAATATTAGGTTTCCGTTTATGTACTTATTTGTAATTGGTCAAAACAGTCTTGGAATTATGCTTTGGGGAATTTTTCAGACCTCTTAGATATGGTCAAATAGGGAAGTTTTGTTTTTCAAACAGTTTTATCTGTGTTCTTAACACCTTATTTCAAATATGGATTATTTTTTCACTACACTTCAGTTTGGGCAATTAAAATGGACTAGTCAATTTTACTTTCTGGTTCCCTTGTTCTACCACAACACAGCAAAATTGTTTTTTTTTTTAATACTGCAGAGGTATATCTAAATTGTGGGTATTGTTCTGTTTAGAGGATCAAATTATAGTTTAAATTATGGTTTGGGAGTCTCATTCCCAGAAGTAGACGTGTGCTGCCCATATACAGCACAACTCCCACAGATTACAATGGGAGTGTGCAGAACCTGAGTTTAGTGGTGGTAAGGCAATTTAAATCAAAACATTCACTGAATTATCTGAAAGCTTTCCTGTTAAGTTTTGTAAATATAAATATATTTGTAATTTAACAAAACCTTGACTTTTCAGCCTAAACTATCTTTTTCCTTTTTAAAATCAGAGCTTTCATCAAAAGGAGTCTTGTTTTGGAGAAAGGGGGGAAGCATAGCTCTACCTAGTGTTTCTTATAACAGCTAGGGTGCCCTGGGGATGAGTGAAGTATGGGAGCCTAAACGGAATTATGTAATCGTACTGAAAGTTATTTGATAGAAACTTTCTTTATATTATGTTTTAGTTTGTGTGAAGTACTGTATTTTATTGGACCAACTTCTGTTGGTGAGAGACACGAGGCTTGATCCAACAGAAATTGATCCAATAAGAACAGCCATACTGGGTCAGACCAATGGTCCATCTAGCTCTGTATCCTGTCTTCTGACAGTGGCCAGCTCCAGGTGCTTCAGAGGGAAATGAACAGAGTAGGTAATCATCAAGTGATTCATCACCCATTCCCAGGTTCGGGCAACAGAGGCTATGGACATTTCAGAGCATGGTTTTGCATCCCTGCCCATCCTGGCTAATAGCCATTGATGGACCTATCCTCCATGAATTTATCCAGTTATTTTTTGAACCCTGTTATAATCTTGACCTTCTCAACATCCTTTGGCAAAGAGTTCCACAGGTTGACTGTACATTGTGTAAAGAAATACTTCCTTTTGTTTGTTTTAAACCTGCTGCCTAATGATTTTATTTGGTGACCCCTAGTTCTTGTGTTATGAGAAGTAAATGACACTTCCTTATTTACTTTTTCCACACCCATCAAGATTATCATATCCCTCCTTAGTCAGCTTTTCCAAGCTGGAGTCTGTTTTATTAATCTCTCCTCAAATGGAAGCTGTTTCTTACCTCTAATCATTTTTGTTGCCCTTTTCACTTTTTTTTTTTTTTTTGGGAGATGGGACAACCACATCTGCATGCAGTATTCAAGATGTGGGCGTACCATGGATTTATATTGGGGCAATATGGTATTTTCTTTCTTATCTATCCCTTTCCTAAAGATTCCCAACATTGTGGGTTGGGTTGGTTTTGTTTTGTTTTTTTTGATTGCCGCAGCACATTGAGTGGATGTTTTCAGAGAACTATCCACAATGACTCCAAGATCTTTCTTGCGTAGCAACAGCTAATTTAGACCATCATTTTATTTATTTATTTATATATATATATATATAAAAAATAGAGAGAGAGAGAGAATAAATTAAATAAATAAAAAACCCATGTTTTTTTTCTAATGCATTTATCAACGCTGAATTTCAGATAGTACTTCAACCACCTTGTGTATCTAATATTCTGGGACTACCACGATTACAACTACACTGCCTGCAACTGTTTGCTCATTTGACAGCACTTTGTAGTCAGTTTCATTGTTTCTCCTTTCCCTTTTTTTACTTGCTTGCATTCCCCATAGGGCAACGGGGGAGAGGAGCACTTAAAAATCAGAAAATGTGACTTTAAAAATGTTGGGTGGATTCAGAGATGGTTAGCGCAGATTTCTGGTATCACAACTACTTCTAACACATCTTAAAACTGACTAGATTTGTCTTTTTGTAATTTCATGAGCCCTAAATTTATAAATTTTTGTATAATTATATTTATAGAAACATGATCCTCCCTTGAGTAGCATTCCCTGTCTGCATTACAAGAAAATGAAGGACAATGAGGAAAGGGAACAAAACAATGACATAACCCCAAATGGGGAAGTATCGCCTATAAAGCACGTAGACAAGTCTTCA
Organism: Mauremys reevesii; assembly: GCF_016161935.1. NCBI lineage: Eukaryota > Metazoa > Chordata > Testudines > Geoemydidae > Mauremys > Mauremys reevesii. The sequence continues at coordinate 15,739,256 of NC_052640.1, read as the reverse complement.
GAACTGGACTGCCAAACAGAGGAGCCGGACTCCACTGCTGCTGATTCTGGGCCTTTAGATGAGAGAGAGCCTTCAGGGGGTGATGCAGCACCAGGAGCCTTAGGACAAGTTAAGGCCAAAGTTGAAGTGTGTAAAGATGAATCTGTAGGTAAGTGCTGAAAGCCATGCCTACTACTTGTTAGAGGAGGGGATTGGCAGTCAAGATCCCTAGATTTTATTCCTGATTCACTGCTTGACCTTGGGCAAGTCATCACATTTATCTCTGCATCAGTTCCTCATCTGCAAAATGAAGGGATAAATACCCACTTCAGTAAAGCAATGTGATCCTTAGTGAATGGAGGTATATAACCGTAGAGTATTTTTGAGGATTGCTGAGGGTCAACATGAAAGGATCTTTTAGCTATAGAAATTTGAGAATTATCAGAATATAGTATTGTAAACTTGTATGTTATGCATTTAAGGACTATTTAGAGGAGACTTAAATTATAGAATAAATAAAAACTACCACCACTTGGGTCATCCTTTTGTAAAGTAGTATTCCTATTACCCGTCTGAGGAATTGCGCACACACACACACACACACACACACACACACACACACACACACACACACACACACACACACACACACACACACACACACACACACACACACACACACACACACACACACACACACACACACACACACACACACACACACACACACACACACACACACACACTCTCTCTCTCTCTCTCTCTCTCTCTCTCTCTCTCTCTCTCTCTCTCTCTCTCTCTCTCTCTCTCTCTCTCTCTCTGTACTGATTTAGCTATACTGGTTTGCATCCAGTTTTCTTGAAGCACAGCATGCAGTTAAACTGGTATAGCTTATTCATGTATATTCAGGGGAGTAAGCTATACCAGTATAATTGCATGCCCACTAGTGGTTATATCGCTTTACCATTTATTATTATTATTTTTTTTTTTAACAAAACAGAAAATTACATCCATACCTGAAATAGTTTTTGTATCTGTGAAGACAGGTCTGAATCCCTTCCCTGCCAACTTCCAATCAAGCCTCACTATGCGCTCTGTCAGTGATTAACCTTGGTGGGTTAATTAATGTATATTGCTGTTTCTCAGAAATACTGCTGTGGTTTAAAGGCTACCAGTGGTCTGCATTGTCTTTTTTAAATTTTAAGCTTACCCTTGGCTTTAGACTACAAGACTCCTTATGTATAAAGATTAAATAGATTGACCATATAAGCCATCATAGAATTGTGGAATCATAGATAATATTTCCAAACAAAAGCAATATCCACAATAAGCCTTTACTATCCTCTGTACATATTCCAGCAGTCAGCCCCTCCTCTAAAATTCAGGAAGTGAAATATTGGTTTCAGTGTTACTGGAAAGCTAACAATTCATGGTCTCCTGCTTGCTCTGTCAGACCATATTTGGAATTCATCATTAGAAAACACCCTGCTAGGAGCTTTCCAACTACACTCTTTTTTTTAATGCATCTGGAGGGGATGGGAACTCTGTTGCTTCCACTAATTGCATCTGCAACAGTATCCCAGACAGGAGGAGGGGCTATGCCTCAAGTAACCAGGTCTTAAATTGTTAGTTTCATGTTTATAGATTAAACCCAGCAGGAGCTCGAGGGTTTAAACTGGCCTCCTGCTGGGGAGTGGGGTCTGGGGCTTGGCCTGCTCCCACACTCCAGCCAGGGAGTGGGGTCTGAGGCCACTCTGCATGTGCATGCTGATGCTCCCAGAAGCAGCAGCATGTCCCCACTCTGGCTCCTACACTTAGGGGCAGCCAGGGGCCTCTCCATGCTGCCTCCGCCCCAACCGCCACCCCTGCAGCTCCCATTGGTCGGCTGCCGGTGGGCAGGAGGCGCTGGGGGCAGGTGGAGCTCATGGAGGGGCTGCTGACATATTACTGTGTCTCTTTGGCAATGTATATTGGTAAATTCTGGCTCCTTCTCAGGCTCAGGTTGGCCACCCCTGAAACAGAGTCTCGTTCAAGTAGTGTAATTATTCAAGATGTTGTAGTGAATGGACTAAGGCTTTGTCTACACTGGAACTTCACTGGCATATTGTCATTCAGGGGTGTTAACCTCCTCCCCTTCCCCTCTCTTCCCCCTCCCCAAATGACAAAAGTTTTACCAACAAAAATCGCTGGGGTGAACAGCACCACAGCTGCCGCTCAGGGGGTGGGGATAGAAGTTTTTGGTTGGCAGGAGAGCTTTCTCCTGCTGACAGACAGCAGATACACTGTGTACCATTTAGTGGCATGGCTGTGGCAGAACAGCTGTGTCGCTAAAAGCGAAGTAGTGTAGACAAAACCAAAGGCTGTGTCTACACTAGAGATCTTACAGTGGCACAGCTGTACTGCTGCAACTGCACTGCTGTAAGGTCTCCCATGTAGCTGCTCTATGCCAGTAGGAGAGATCTCCCACCGGCATAATCAAACCACCACCAACGAGCGACGATAGCTATGTCGGTGGGAGAGTGTCTCCCGCCAACGTAGTGCTGTCAGCACCAGCACTTTTGTCAGGGAATTTTGTTGGTCAGGGGATGGGGTTTTTTTAGTGTGTGGGGGTTTTTTTTTTGTTTTTGTTTTTTCCTTCACACCCATGACCGACAGAAGTAGGAACGAGTATAGAAATTATGTTTTGAGAAAGTTTTGTAAAGCCTTGGGAACCAACAAAACTGCACTTTCATTGAAAATATATAAAATATTAAGTGTTGGACACAGTGGAGCGTTAGTCTTTTTTTGGCAAAGGTACAACAGTTTCACATGTAATAAAAGGAACGAGTGATTGTACAAATTAATGAAAAATTGCATGTAATTAATCTTGTCCTTGAGAGTCCACAGGCAGGTCTCTTGCATGGGGAAGTATAGGAATAACTGGATTTGATTATTTTTCGTAGACCTTGAGGATTTTAGACACTACCTTGAAAAGCGTTTTGATTTTGAACAAGTTACCGTAAAAAAATTCAGAACCTGGGCTGAGAGACGACAGTTCAACCGTGAAATGAAGCGGAAGCAGGCGGAGTCTGAGCGGCCTATTCTGCCAGCCAATCAGAAACTCATTACCTTGTCTGTGCAAGATGCACCTACAAAGAAAGGTAAGTTTCATCTAGTTGGAGTTAGAATTTTTGAAATTTGTCATGTTCCAGTATTAAATTTAAGTTAAAGTATAGAAGGTGTTGATTTTCTATAGGGTTCCATGATTTTAGGAAGTACTGGAAGTTTATAGTCTTGGTTCTGTTTTTGTACCTACTGTGGTCATGGAAAAAGTATTGTCAAAACACACATTTACTATAGAAAACATTGCGTAGAAGGTACACATTTTTGCTTACGTTGTGAATCGTTAATGAAATGTCATCTTCACAGCATCTGTTCTGAATCAGTGAATGACGAGGATTTATTTTTTTAAGCAGGTTTGTTTAAAAATCACCAGCCACAGGTAATAGGGTGTTTGTAATTCGTCCTTAAGACGTTTTATCTTTTTTGCTCAGTCATTCCTTTTCCACTGCTCTTATGCTGTATGATATAATGATATTTATTGTGCAATTTAAATTTGCATCATACTGAGCAGAAAGTTCTAAAGAATGGTTCTTTCAACCTTATTGAACTTAATTAAAATTGGTACATACTTTTCTGACAGCATCCAAAAACGCATTAAGCACTTTGGCTGCAAAAGCTGGGAGTCCTACAACACACTAAAGGCTAATAAGCCTGCTGTCCTGCATGGAAAACTCTGCTTGACTTAAGAAAAATTGTAGGATGTACTCTAATTTCATTTATACTGGTTGCTCTGGACTTAGAAGCTGGTGAAGCCTTTTCTTATGCTATCGGGGAAATAACTGGGGATCTCCTTGTAAAAGGACTATCTTTTCCAAGTTCTTTTCTGTTGCCTGTAACTCTTGCACTTGCAATTAAAGTAAAACAGAATTCTACAAGGGAGGATTTTATTGACTTCTAACCTTATTTCAGGTCATAACTGCTGTGGCAGTACTGAAATTTGTAGAATATTCTTGTTATAGCCAGATGATGCCATGTTTTCAGCATCTGTTTTTATTCATCAGAAGAGAAAATAGCATGTGATGCATTTCTGAAACTGACTTTTAAAACCAACTCATTTTAAAAAAAGCTAATTTGTACTCTGTGCTTGCCAGGAATAGTTCAAGAGAAGTAAGGATGAGCCAAACGTATACATAAAATATTAGAGGAAGAGATGTTGTTAACTGTTGCCTTAATACGGCACACAGCTTTCTTTGAGTAGATGCAGCCGTGTATTCCCCTCAGGTGTGTGCACGCCCAGCATGCCAGAACCAGAGAATTTTGTCTAGTAGTACCCGTAGAGATAAGAGTTCCTTCTTACCACCCATGGCTGCAGTCTGAGCTCTGTATGGCTTTTGCCTCACAATCCCTCTATTTTAGTGATTTTTCTAGTTGTATATAGTTCAGGGGTCAGCAACCTTTCAGAAGTGGTGTGCCATGTCTTCATTTATTCACCCTAATTTAAGGTTTCACATGCCAGTAATACATTTAAACATTTTTAGAGGGTCTCTTTCTATAAGTCTATAATATATAACTGAGCTATTGTTGTATGTAAAGTAAATAAGGTTTTTAAAATGTTTAAGAAGCTTCATTTAAAATTAAATTAAAATGCAGAGTCCCCCGGACTGGTGGCCAGGACCTGGGCCGTGTGAGTGCCACTGAAAATCAGCTCGGCACGCGTGCCGTAGGTTGCCTACCCCAGATATAGTTAATTAGTATAGCTTAGTTTGATTTAGCATTAGCTGTAATTTAAGTATTTCCCTGATGATGCCTTCACCAGAGTTTAAACATTGTCCATCGTGTGTGTGTGTGTGGGGGGGTGATCCCCAACAACAATTCCCACCCGTGATGCTTGCTGTAGAAGTCCCTGTCAAGGAGCAGTGTTCAATTTGCATCTCGTTGACCAAACTGAAACAGGTGGTGAGGTATCTTTGTCTGAAGCAGCAACAGCTCAAAACGCCATTTGGCCTGCTTCGGTGGTGAGGCCCTTGTCAGATCAGAGGTTGCCTTTACTTTCTGAGAATGCTGCTGCTCATGTCTGGAAGCTGCCACCCCTCCAAAGAGACAGAGGAGTCATTCCCTGTTGAGTGTGCTGAGGAAAAGGTTGCATAAGACTGACCTGAGGCAGCTCCCGGTTGCGTGGGGACTCCTCTGTGTGCTCCAGAATGAGTGCAGATCAACTCAGGGTGAATGCCAATGCATGGGTTGGAGCAGGTACCATCAACTGCACCCCAGTACCATGCAAGGAGATCAGAGACCCCCATAGGGTTGACTCTGTTTCCAGCCCCAGGGCATCTGTTGCGTCTGGTACAGACGAGGTCACGAGCACCAATTGTTTCTGTGTCAGCAATGTCTCAGGCAGCAACAGACCTCCTCTGCCTTTTGTCCCAACCTAGCCCTTGGTTCACAACTTTAACAGGGCTGTGGCTTTAATAGCCCCGTTGACTGGGCAGGCAGATGAACCTCTGAGTCTATCAACACTGTACGCTGAGGTTTCTCTTTTACAGTCAGTGGAAGTGAGGCTGGTGCTGGGCTTGGTGCAAGGGACCTCCCCAGCACCAGGAATGTCTTTGGCACTCCTGTAACTGGCACCGCCCATGTTACCTGGCAGCAGTCACGACCCTGAGCTTCAGCACTATCAGTTACTTTGGCATGGCTACTGTCTTCAGGGTCAACATCGCTTCCAGCACCAGAAACAGTGAAGGCATACTTGGTGTCTCTGGTACCATTTCCACCATCAGCGCCAGCTTCCTCATCATTCTGGGCTATGGACTCACTAGTCAGACCAGTTGCTTGCACCTGCAGGGCTTGCTCTACCTTTATCCCCTGAAGCCTGGGATTCTTTTGCATCCAGGGGCTGTTCATGGAGTGCTTTGGGTATCAGGATCAGCGCTCTTCTCACTATCAGGTTGGGGGTCCCTGGCCTTGCGCCTACAAGCCACCAGTGGCCTCTCCATACCAGTAGCCTCCATGGGAAGAGGAGGTGCCACTCCTCATCTCGCTCAAAGGTGAGATCACTGACCAGATCTGTGGCATTGACTTGATCCACCACAGGCACTGGTGAGCCTCCAGCATCATTCTGTCCAGGCCCTTCGGTCCTAGAGCAGGATCCAACACAGTTAACCACTTCATCTTCATCCCTGGACGAATCTGTGGTGCCTGGCTCTTCCTCCTCTTCATTATTTCAAAGTGTACCAGTACCTTTTGAAGTCTATGGCAGCTTCTCTAGGTATCTAAGCGGAGTTCATGAAGGAGAACACCCGCAAGTTAGTGGATATCCTACAGCTGACTGCCCCGGGAGAGTTGCCCTTCCTATTAGCCGGCTCAAGGAACACATTGTTAAGGTTCTCTAGAGCATGCTAACTTCAGTACCACCTGTGGTAAAGCACACGGAAAAGTGCTACTTCATTCTGGTGCAGGGATTTGAGAGTTTTCACTCCACCTAGCGTCAGATTCACTGGTCAAAACCATGGTGAACAAGGCAGGTTTAAATCCGCTCCCAAGGGAAAGGATTCTAAACAAATGGACTTAAGGGCAGGAAGATTTACACTTCCTTTTCCTTGCAGATGTGAATAGCTAACCAGCAGATATTGCTGTTAAAGTACAATTTTGTGAACTGCACAGCTATGTCTTAAGTTTGCAGACCAGCTGCCTGTAGCCTTGAGCAGAATTTCAGACATTTGTCGCTGAAGGGTGCTTGGTGGCTAAGACATCGTTACAGTCCAAGCTGGACATCAAGGATACTTCAGCCACAGTGTTGGGCTTGGCAATGACCATGAGAAGGGTTTTCTGACTGCAGGATTTGGGTATTGCTCCCAAAGTGCAGTAGGCCATAGAGGATTTGCCCTTTGATGTCAAGCACTGTTTACGGACAAGGCTGATGACTCTGCACTTCTTCAAGGACTCCTGGGCTACCCTATGATCTTTAGGGGTGTACATGCCGGCAGTGCAGAGGGGCCATTATGTTGGTGGTCAGCAGCAGCAGTATTTTGTCCACAGTGCATTTAGGCAGCCTTTCCGTCCCCCCGAGACAGCAGGACTACCCCAAAAGGGGCATATATCCCATAGGAGGAAGTAGTTGGAGCCGGGGTTTGGCCAGTCCACAAGCCCTCGCCTGGTACCCCTGCAAACGCCCATTTTGACTCCTTGGTCCAGAGCAGTGTTCCAGTTGTCATTCCTTTCTCCCATCAAGAGAAAACTGTTTGCTTTATGTATTTTGACACCACTTTGTCTAGTTAGTTATATCCTAACGTCTCTTGCATTAGTGTGGTGACAGCATGCATGTATTGCACAGGATAGAGCTTGTGCATGGTCTTGTAAGAACCTGGAAAAGGGTGTTTACTAGTAATTGCAGCAGCAAAGCTGAAACTGAATAGGCATAAGGCAGACCTATACACTTAAAGCAGATGTGGAGGACTGGCCTGAGTGTGTGTACATATTGCTTTTGGGTCCACCTACTTTCAGCCTTGCTGAAAAAAATATTACAAACAGCAGGGGAGCAGAGAAAACATTTAAAAAAATAAACAAACAACAAGCCTCTGTGTGTGCACATGCTTGTGTGCGCTTTACGAGAAACTTGAACTTTCTGAAATTAGTTTAAAAAAAAAAATCAACTTGAATATCCCTTTAAGAGTTGGATCCAGTCCTTCTAAATTCTAATTTGATTGGTCTCAGAATCCTTAGCCATTGTGGTGCTCTGTCGTCATCTTGACATCTTAATTTGGCAGGCTTCACATCCCAAAAAAATACCAGGGCACCATGCTTGTCAGGTTAACAAGATTTCTTTATTGCTCAGACTTTCTGGAAATGGTTGTCTTAGTTCATTCCGCCTTTTATTTATTGTAATAATGTCATTGTTTTTTAGTAAAATACAGTTTATCTAGCTCTAGAATGATTAAACAAACAGTCCCTTCATCGTGGTGACACTAAAGCAGTTTGCTTCAGTGGGTATAAATGAAGCAGTTTCTTTGTTTCAGGGGATGATTAACAAACAAAAGTCTTTTTTCAGGGGGGCTAGAATCAAATGTGATCTCCCTTTCTAGGATAGTTCAGGGATAGTGTTTTTTGTGTTTCGTGCCCAGCAAACAATTCTCTCCAATGTGGAGAAATATTCTGCTTCTTCCCATGAGAATAAGTGCAGCCTGCCAGTTGGACCTGATAGATCTTGCAGGCACATTTCTCCGGGGTAGGACAAGCTCTTCACTTTTGTGAGTTGGATTTGAAGCCTGCACCCACCAGGGAAAGGAATGGATTCATACATAACCCATTTTATCTTGCTATGAGAAGATAACTTTTCTGTGGTCGTTTGAGGTGTTAGGTCTGATAGGAAGGAAAAATCAAGTGCACAATTACAAAATGGGGAATATAACCATCTAGGTGGTAGTACTGCTGAAAAGGATCTGGCGGTTATAGTGGACCACAAACTGAATGAGTCATCAGTGTGATGCAGCTGCAAAAAGGCTAATCTGATTCTGGGCTGTATTAACAGGAGTGTTGTATGGAAGAAACAAGAGGTAATTGTCCCACTCTGCTCTGCACTGGTGAGGCCTCAGCTGGAGTGTTGTGTTCAATTATGGGCACTACAATTTAGGAAGGATGTGGACAGATTGGAAAGAGTCTAGAGGATAAAAATGATAAAAGGTTTAGAAAACCTGACCTATGAGGAAAGGTTGAAAAAACTGCATGTTTAGTGTTGAGAAGAGACGACTGAGGGGAGACACAAGTCTTCCAGTATGTTAAGTCCTGTTTATAAAGAGGACTGTGATCAGTTGTTCTCCAAGTTCACTGAAGGTAGGACAAGAAGTAATGGGCTTAATCTGCAGCAAGAGAGATTTAGGTTAGATATTAGGGAAAACTTTCTAACTATAAGGCTAGTTAAACTATGGAATAGGTTTCTAGAGAACATCGTGGAGTACCCGTCATTGATAGTTTTTAAAAACAAATTGGGCAAACCCCTTTCAAGGATAGTCTAGGTTTACTTGGTCCTGCCACAGCGCAGGGGGCTGAACTTGATGACTTCTCAAGGTCCCTTCCAACCCTGCATTTCTGTGGTTCTTTGATTGGATGTCAGGAAACCTCAGTGGCTGCAGAAAAGTGAGTATTTAATAGGGCACGTTACAATAATTAGTGTATTTTTCAGTCTTCTCAGAACTTGCTCTGAGATTTATTTTCTTAGTAATTGTTTTAGAAACCTTTAAAAATGGACTCTGGGGTTTTAGTAATCCATGTTTGCGGAAACTGCATTTATCATAATATTTAGTTTCATGCATTTGAATAAATGATTGATAAGCGGGGCATTTTTAATCTCAGCTTGCAGTTTGATGGGTTTTTTTTGTAGACAGTTTTCAAAAGCCTGGAATTAATTAAATGGAATGACTTTATTTTTCCAGAGTTTGTTATTAATCCCAATGGGAAGTCTGAAGTTTGCATACTGCATGAATATATGCAGCGAGTCCTAAAGGTCCGCCCTGTTTACAATTTCTTTGAATGTGGTAAGTCTGCATGAATTCTAACTTCAGCACAATACTTTTGTTCAATGATACTTATTCTAATGCTTGAGTATTCTGAAAAGCAGCAAGAAATGGAGACTTTCCTACTAGGCATCTTAAGAGTATACTGTGGGCCAAATTCTAGTTTGTACAACAGAAGTAGCATAATCTTCTGCCTCCTTTTACCTCTCCCTTACCTGTGTGTGCATGCACACTACAAAAGTAGTGTTACTATGTACCTCTGAGCTGGAAAAATACTCTGAAATGAAAACTGATTTAAGTAATTTATTAATTTGACTTTCATCTAAAAGGAAGCCCCATTGAAATGTGGTAATCATAGCTTTTACTGTCTGACACTGTTAGTCATAAGGGTAGAGTTTGATTATTTTACTCACGTCACTTAGTACCCAGAAGATTTGATTTGCAGCTAATTAAATAGCATGTCATGCACTATTATTGAACTGACTAGTGTTAAAAGAATACTTTTTAAAAAATAAACACACATTGTTTCCAAAATGGCCTTATACTAAAGTTAATGTAGACCTTTTAATTAGGAAATGTTTCTTAAGGTGCGTCTGTACAGAGATCAAAGACCTGTGGAACCGCTGTGGCTGGCCTGGGTCAACTGACTCATGTTCGTGGAGCTCAGGCTGTGGGCTGAAAAATTGTTGTGTAGATATTTGGGCTCCAGCCAAAGCCCAGACATCTACACAGCAATTTTTTAGCCTGCAGCTTGAGTCCCATGAACCTGAATCAACTGCCCCCGGCCAGCTGTGGGGTTTTTTTTATCCCTGTGTCAACATACCTTTTAGAATTGTAAGGTTTCACTTAATATATTATATATTATGTTACACACAGCACACACACACTTATGCTGGGATAGCCTTAGTAACTTTTAAAAATTAATTTGAATTTTATTGCTCACAAAAATTAGATTGACTTTGACTAGTCAAAGTTCAAATATCTTCATTACAGCTCTTGCATTTCATGTTGAAGTTGATCCGTATCAGTCATGTCATTATGGCCTGGGGTTCCTCCATAAATCTGGTAAAATTATAATTGTATACATACAAATTGACCCCTGAAAATATGTGAATGGATACTGAAAATGACCACTGCCATGTGGTAAATGGATCTATACTTAGAGGCTGTTCAATGCCTCAGGCAGTTGCTGGAATTATAATTTTGTGTTTTCCAATATGGAGAGGAAAAAATAAAGTTGGTTAGGTATAGATTATAAAGTTTTCATCCAGCTAATAGGAATAGAAAGAGTGTAAAGATTAACTATATGTGTCCCAAAATGATAAAGGGGTGGAATGAATTATGTGGGTGGCTGACTAGCTGAGTTCCTATTGGAATTATTATTTCAAAGCTGCTGGGATTTCATTATATTGTATAATTAGTGAAGGTATTGGCGTGCCAGGAACACTTTTTGTGTGGGCATCTTATTTTATAATTTAGATTTAAAATTATAAAATAAGTACATGAAAAAAGCAACAAATTACCCTAGGGTGATGGACCATATCCTAAAAGCTCCTGGCTGAGTCTTTAAACTTCCTGCTGGGTTTATCTGCCATATGAGAGGCTCCTAGTTGGACAAAGATCCAGGGGAGCAACTGTCCTTAGGATCCAACCTTAGAGATAAGGGTTGGGGCTGAATGAGTTAAATTACATTATCTAACAAATGCAACCTAAAAATGACACATAATTAGCAGATCACAGTTTATTATACCAAAACCATCTACCTCTTCTGCAGGTATCTTTCAGGTTTTCCTTGCTTTATCCAGCCACACTCCAGTCAGCCTTACCCAAAGGCATACATAACTTCCTCTCCTCTGCTTTTATCCATTTCATCACATGTATATTGGAGAAAGAACTGATGCCTTTCCAGCTGTGTGGTGGGCACATAAGCAAGCCATTCAGCTGCTAGATCATGTTTGTTGAAATAAGACCCTTTTCTTCTCACACCCATTGTGTTAATCCTCTTGGATTTATATTTCAGTATCAGATTATAAAATTTAAGATCTGATATTCAGTATCCAGGTAACAAATAAAAAATTGTAATTATGTTACACACCTTACTTTTACAATTTGGGAACTCTAGTTCTTCAAAAAGCACGTTGATACTATGCTTCACTATAAAATGCTTAGTTTTTGTGTTAGAACACTCTGTAAGTGACTCCAAAACATCATATGGAATTAAAACCTTAAAGTTGACAGAAATTCCCAAAACATTTGCTCACAATGTAATACAATCACAGTACTTTAATTCTGAACAAGTACATGAGATAGTGATGATTTCATGGTTGAGATGTCCCTTCTGAGAAAAGATTCTCATGTTTTGTATATAAATGGGTGAGCGGTGATTGCTATTCTCTAGAGCAGGGATTCTCAGACTTCATTGCACGGTGACCCCCTTCTGACAACAAAAATTACTATGTGACACAGGGTGGGGGTGAAGCCTGAGCCTGCCCAAGCTCCACCACCCCAGGTAAGGGGACCACAGCCCAAGCCTCACTGCCCCTGGTGGGGGGGGAGAGGGGCAAAGCCCAAGGGCCGAAGCCCAAGGGTTTCTGCTTCAGCCCTGGGTGATGGGGATTGGGCTTCAGCCCTGAGCCCCAGCGAGTCTAAGCCAGCCTTGTGACCTCATTAAAATGGGGTCACGACCCACTTTGGGGTCACAACCCACAGTTTGAGAACCCCTGCGAGGAAGAACAGTTATTTTTCAGATCTCTTGAGGTTCAGATGAAGGAGAAAACAAATATCCAAGTATGGGGCATTCTCATATTCTTGATGGTTTTATTTTTAGTGTATGTTTTTAATGTGTGTTTATATTTAAAAGATTGGAATTTTGAAAAGCTTTTCTCTCCCACATCTTAAGAGAACCCAAGTGAGCCTTTTGGAGCCTCAGTGATTATTGATGGAGTGACTTATGGGGCAGGAACTGCAAGCAGCAAAAAACTCGCCAAGAATAAAGCTGGTAACATACATACTTCCTAAGTACCAGCCATTGAATTGCTATGCTTGCCTGCTTGTACCTCTGCTTTGGAGATGATTGGTTAACAGCAATGAGTAGGATTAAATTAAGCTTTTTTCAACACTCTATTGAGAGATGTGTTTGTGTATGTTTTTGGTAGAAAATGGTTAACAATTGATCTGGGGAACACTATTAAATTTACAATGAATCCTGTCTGAAGCAACTAACTGGGGGATTTAGAAACCCTGGATAAACTTCAGACACTAACATAAATACTAATCTTGGATCTTTAATCCGCAGATATGAAGTAATTCTCTATTTCTAGAAAAGCCATAAGATTTCATGAGATTTAAGATCATAAAGGGTGAACATATAAATGTGAAAGGTAAAATATAATTACCCAATTCTTGGCCTTCTGTGAAATTCTCTGGTCATTTTGATCTTTTTGCTTGGTAATAAAAGCAGTCTTGCTTGGTAGTGTAAGCCATATGGAACTTAGTCTTTGGAAACTGGAATAATACCATTTGCTCCTTATTTGCTTTCAGTTGTTTAAGATGTTGACTCTGTTCGGTAATAAATCTCTGCATGGTCTGGGGCGTGGATACCTTAAACTTTGTACCCATCCCTAGGTTTGAATGTTTTGGAGGCCTGCTGCTTTCAAACTCTGGCTTAAGGGCTCAGAATAAAGACAAAGTATATTTTAAAGAGTGCCGAAGTGATTTAGCAACGTACGGCCTTGGCTACGTTTTAAAGCCATGCCAACTTTAGAGCTATACCAACAAATCCTCCTAATGCAAATGCAGTTATCAAGAAAATCATATTTTGATTTTATATAGCTTAGACTGGTTTGGCAAATGAAATAAGATATACTAGCAAAAGCCCTTTTTGCTGGTATAACTGCACCTGTACTTGGGCTTTTTCTGGCATTGCTATCGTAAAAGTATCACACTTCTAACCATCATAGCTGGCAAAATCTTTTAAAGGTAGACCTGGCCTTAGTCCTGTTGACTGTCAGTGGAACTTGGTCTTCTGTGTCACTTTTGAAAATAGAACTTAAGCACTTTTGAAAGTGTTTAATCTTGTGACTCGGGCTTTTGCCAGCAGCAGTTGCTCAGGGGTGAGTGTACAGCTTAATAGTGATGAGTGTTTCAATGTTGACTCAGTCAGTAAGCTTAAATACACTTCCTTAAATAAGTCAATGTTCAGAGACTCTGTACTTATAAATTAATAAATTGTATGTTACATAGAGGCTTGGAAGAATTAGATTTGTATTGGTAAATGTCAATTTCACCATACATGCACAAACCAACTAAGAAAATTACCATCGATGATGATAAAAATTTACATTTAGACAGTTTAAAAAAATGTTGCTTGAACTTCTTAGAGTTTGATTTAAGGATATTTACTTTGTATATTTTGTTGTGATGTTAACAATTTGTGTGTTAATGGTTATAAAGCTTTAACTCTTTTTGAATCTGTATGTCTACAGACAATTATTTAATGACAGAGCTCCCCATAGTTACTGACAACTGTGGACATTTAAATTGATAAAAATGGAAAAAATGCTTAAAAATAAACATTCAGATTATCTATATTGAAATTATTTCTAAAAAAAAAAAAAATCCTATTCCGCCAAGCCTCATTATAAAGTAGAAAGCAGTTTACTTATCTGTGAACTGCATCTCTGAGAATCTTTCATTCTAGAACAGCAGGCCCCAAACTTTTGAGGGTTGTGGCCCCGCCTCTTACCCCTGTCTGCAGCCCCTTGGGGCCAGGGCCGTGGCTCAGGGGTGGAGGAGGGGATGCGGACAGGGTAAAGGGGCCAAGGTGGGGCGGCAGCTGGGGCTGGGAGTGGGACTGAGGTTGGGGGCAGAGCCACAGCCAAGGTGCAGGGGCGGGAGCCAGGTACGCGGCTGGAGACAGGACCGGAGCAGAGCTGGGGGTGGGCGGTGCTTCCTTCCCACCCCTGTGGGGGCTGGCCTGGGCCCTACCTACCCCCACACCTCATGGTCCTCTGCATCCTCTGGGGGGCATGCCCCACACTTTGAGGACCTCTGTTCTAGAAAGAAGTTATGTTTCCTTGTCATAAACATGCCTTTGTAGAATCTTTGTACATAGTAAATGTAACCAAGACATTAAATCATTTCCCACAGCCCGAGCTACACTGGAAATCCTCATTCCTGACTTTGTTAAACAGACCTCTGAGGAAAAGCCCAAAGACAGTGAAGAACTTGAGGTATACATTAACTTGGCCTTCTGATATAAAATATCTTAATTTAAAAAGCATTAGATGCCAAAAGGCAGAGGATATGTGAATGCTGACTACATAGTCAGTTTCCCATTCAGATGGAAGATTTTAGTTTAAAGGCTTGAAATTTATAGTAACTACCTAATAGCCAAAAAGTGATAAAGGGGGTGAAGGGTTCTCTCTAGCAAGATCCAGCGTCAATACCTTGTGGGAAATGCAGATCTACCCGAGCCTTGGCTGCTGGGATTTCTACCACAGTATTGTCTTTAGAGCCTGCTTGGTGGGGGAAAAGGAGACCTCTGATCTTCTTTCATATTTGTTCTGATACATTTTGAAGTTCTTCCCAAATCTGCTTCAGCTGCTAAAAATGACAAAGTTGGCAGCTTTATTCCTCTGACCAGAGTCTCGTGGTTGACACAAAACGAAGCAGGTCTCTGTTACTCAATCCGCTCCCTAGCCTCCATTTTGTGAGGCTTTCCTTACCTGCGAGTAACTTTTACTGCTGCCTCTGGTGTTGCTCATAAATTTCCTGAGCTGCATCATGAAGCTGACATTCTTGACAATTTTACTGCTGTACACAAGCCTCTGAATAGCAGATGTGAAATGTCAACATAGTGGTTCATTTAAGCAAAGCAATAGCAAAATGGCAAATTGAAGCCATTAGTTTGCTGACTTCATAAGACAACACACAATGCTCTTAAATTTGTTTTGCATTTGGAAGGCTGTCAATGAAAACTTAAATTCTGCGGAAACTGATGACTTGGCTCTGATTGGGATTTGTCATGGGGAATTGGATTTTTCCAGCCCTGAACACAAGACAGTATTTTGTTTGGTTGTATGTTTTTGTTTTGTTCTTTTCTCCTTCAGCTTTACTAAGCTGTCCTGATTTAGTGAAGGAGAGTCCCTCATGTTTTCAGGAAGAAACTGTCAATACTTGTGACTTTTCTTATATTATCAAATACATGGTGCTTGGAATTGGGGGGAGGGAAATCCGGTCACATACATATAGTCTAATACTATCATGGTAAACAAATTTTGGGTGAGAGGGTCTTAGTAGGGATGAGGTCTTTTTTTTCCTTGTCCTCTTGATGATTTGTGAAAATGATAGTTATTAATATGTTTGACTTTTTCCACATGCTTAGAGTTGCTGAAAAGCACATTGGATAAATAAAATGTGTAGAAACTTCAGAAAGAGACCAGACTTCAGTTGCCAAGCCTATTTTGTTCCTTAACTCTCCCAATTAGCTCTATCCACGGGGTTCAAGCCAAGCCCATGGAAGTGCAAGCAACAGCACAAATAAAAATTTACATAAAACCTTTTAATAGTAGCTTAGAGGTAGATCACTATTTAGACTTTGGCTATTTTAACCAGTACATGCATTGGAAGCAACTTCTTGTGCATTAACTAGTCCAGGAGTTTCCAAACTTTCAGTGTAGACCATTGCCAACATTGTGGCAATTACAGCAATTGCTCGCAACAAATTGATTAAATTAGAATATTTAATGCATCTTTTAATGTGATCAAAGGTTAATCACTGTCTAATTTTGCTCTTAAATTCATTTCCCTTCATATTTGTTTTTCTCCGCCTGCCTTTTTCCCTGTTTCCTGTGTCTCCTGTCACTTGCATATACTGCCCAGCCACTTGATTTTCAATTGCTTCACTTGAAATTGTTGGCCTGCCTTGTGTCCCTTGCATATTCCTCATATGCTAGTGGTTCCATTCCCTGAGGCTGGCTCCTGTTTGCATTCTTTCTTGTTTTTAGCTGTTTCTGCAGGCCTCCAAGCTCTGCATTGCAAAGAGCACCTCAAATATCTGTAGAGAGAGCTGAAAACAAGGAGACCCAGCTCTCCATGGACCACCAGAGAGTGCTGGTGGCCCACATGTTTGGGAGTCGTCACTGTTCTAGTCTGCCCTTCTATATCATTCCTGGTGGGATTGAGCTTATTATTCTTAAACGATCCCTAAAAAATGTGTGTCCAATCTTGAAATAATCGGCGACAGATACTGATTTAAAATAAGACCAGGAGTCTCACTAGAAGGAACACTTTGCTGGAGTTTTCTGAGCCTGAATTCTCTGGGCGTGTTCATATAATAGAAAGTGGATAGTAGCTCTTCACTGTAAGAGGCTAATAAATCTCCAACCTCAAGCTGAAACTTTGGGCTACAAACCCGAAATCATGGAAAGTACTAGAAAGGTGGTTTGGAGGAATGACACCAGGGCTATTTGATTAAAGTAGAGAAAATATTATTTTAAATTTCTGATATCTGCCTAATTGAGTACTTTCAATAAATACCCATAAATCATGAGTAGAAATTAAAGAACAGTCATCACTGAGCCCTTTGTTGTTGCCCTGAAAAACCCTAAACAGAACAGGCTACCTAGAAAGAGAAACTGAGACAACACCACTCTGCAGATTGAAGTAATAAGTATGGGAGTTGGGGGAAGCTTTTATCTTATTATGGCCGACAGCCCAAAGAAAAGCATTAAATCACAGTTGAGAGTTTCATTGTATTAGGCAATGATGTTTTCATTATGTATGAAATTCCAATAAGTAGAACTGAGAATTACATCTTTTGTGGAAATGGGGGAGCTTAAAAGAATAAGGTCAGAAGCTCTTTCTAATATACAGTAGAGGAACGAGTAAATTTTTCTCATTGTATATTGGAATCTGAAGGAAATGGTCTGTAGCATTGCTTGCTAAAATAGGACCAATGCAGTAATTCTGATAATAGAGATCTAATGTGCAGTTTAAAATGCTCTGTGATGTAAAAAATGAAACGTAATTTGTTTACAAATGTAAATATATAAGAAATTGAGAAGTAGGAGACTTTCAATATTGTGCTTGCTTGACGAGTAGCTGAAGAACATCTCTCAATTCTTTTGCAGTATTTTAACCATATCAGTATTGAGGACTCACGGGTATATGAACTGACCAGTAAAGCTGGACTGTTGTCTCCATATCAGATTCTCCATGAGTGCCTTAAAAGGTAGGATCACATTATAACCATGCTAAAAAGGTTACTGAGGGGCAAATTCTGCTGTTTGTTAGATGCACTAAAGTGGGAAGGGTACAAGAGTCCCTCTGTTCCTTTCTTCCTCATCTACTCCTATTGTGGCACCAGCAGGACGGTATACCTTTCCAGCACTTGTGAATATCAGTGTGGCCGCCCACTTACTCCGCCTGCTATGACCCTAAGGAGACATGAACTGCTGTTTAGCTATGGTTTGCACCAGTGTATATACTGCAGCATTGTGCCTTGCTCCATGTCTGGTATTGCTGCTCCCCCTTTGTAATGGTAGGATCTGGTCCTTAGCATTTTGTATTTATTTTTGTCTGTCACCTGAGAGGGGGTAATGTTTGATTTTTTTGCAAAGCAGTACAGTCAAGTTACTGACGCAGAAAATGAGACTCCCTGTTAGCTTGCTTAATTTTTAATTGAAATTTACTGTACTTTAAGTCCAGATTCAATTATGTTGACCTCACATTGTTCAGTTCAGTCTGTCTTTCTATGCAATTTACTTGGTTGACCCTTATAATATTGAGTTTTTGTGCTTAAGAAACCATGGAATGGGTGACACATCTATCAAGTTTGAAGTGATTCCTGGTAAAAATCAGAAGAGTGAATATGTCATGACTTGTGGCAAGCACACAGTGCGAGGCTGGTGTAAGTACTGTTCTTGGTTTTACTTCCTATGCTTGCCTACAAATTCTTTTTTCCTGCCCTCCTCAACACTTACCTTGCATGAGTATTTTGTTGGTACATGCGTATTCCACCCTTCAGTGTATATATCTTGAAGAGAATTAGGAATATATTAGTTCATTGATTCCCTTAATGTAGTTTTTATGTATACACATAATGTTCTAGTGTGGTGATTGTGTGTTGGTTATCATTTGTACAGGTAAGAACAAGAGAGTTGGGAAACAACTAGCTTCTCAGAAAATCCTACAGCTCCTGCATCCGCACGTGAAAAACTGGGGCTCTTTATTGCGTATGTATGGTAGAGAGAATAGCAAGATGGTCAAACAGGTAAGCATGATTTTGTGGTTGCTTTGTAATCTACCCTGTAAAAAGTTGCTTTTTTCTGTCGTGATAATGAGCAGTTAAAAATGATAAAAACAAAAACTCCTCATTCCCTTCCTTTTCTTGGCATAGCTTTCTAGCCCTAACACTCTTATTCATCGCATGTTACTTCTCTATATTGATAAGTAACCCTAAAGGATCTTCTGCATTCTGAACTGATTCTTGCTATTGTCATGACATAAGGTCAGCACTCTTTTAGAAAGGCAACGTTTTCTCAAGCTCACATGTTTGCTATAGGGGTATAGACTAAAATGGCTGGCTAAAACGGTAAAGCCAGTTTTTAGCAACTAATACACAGTTGACTTGTTGCATGTACCTTTTCACTTAAAGGAGGGTGTGGGAAAGAAAATCGACCCTGCTTAAATTCTGAAAGATGTGACTATTTAAAAAATACCCAAGAGAGAGCTTTTTTTTTTTTGGGGGGGGGGGACTTTTTTTCTGCTACAACTTACGGTCCTATTGTGCAGGAAACCTCTGATAAAAGCGTGATAGAACTTCAGCAGTATGCCAAAAAGAACAAGCCAAATCTACACATTCTGAACAAGTTACAGGAAGAAATGAAAAAGTTGGCACAAGAAAGAGTGAGTGCATACTGCAGACTTCTTAAAAATACATGTTAAAAATTGTGTTGTAGGGCCAGAACACAGAACAAAGTTAGTTTATTTTTAGTGTTCTGAGTCTGTTTTCTACAGTGCCCTAGAGAAGACTAGACACTCAAAATTGGAATTTTACTGCTGGAGGAATTCTGCACCACTGTATGCATGCAGAATTCCTATCGCCTGCAGATTTCTTTGCTTCCCTGTAGAAAAATGACTTCTGATGGGGAAGCAAAGAGAATCCGCAAGAGCAGTGACATGCCCCTGCTGGCATGTTGTTTTGGGTGCCCTGAGCAGCCAGCAGAAAGATAAATTGCAGGGGGGGAGTCTAGGGATGCCCCGGTTGGTGGCTCCTACCCTGCACTGAGCTGCTAGTGCCAGCTGTGCTGTGGAGGCGGGGATTTCCCAGGTCAGACCCCCTCCCCACCCCCAGTTGCAGGAAGCTCCAGACCCCCTCTTTCCACCCCCATTGCTCCTTAGCTGCGGGGGGAGAGGGTCACTGTAATGGAAACTGCTCCTCCATCCACCCAATCCCTGTACATCTGAATACCCTTCACACCCAGACCCCTGCTGAGCCTCCCAGCACCCTGATACCTCCACACCCCCACAAAGCCTTACCCCCTGCATCTGGACCTCCACCTTTGTACCCAGACTGCCCCCTGCCCTCAAACTCGCACCCTGATAAGCCCCACCCCCTCCCATATCTCGACCAACCTGACAAGCCCCCCACCCTGCTGAGCCCTACTCCCTCAGCACCTGGACCCCATTGTTGAGCCCACAACACCCAGACCCTCCCTGCTGATCCCCAGGCTCCTTCACATGGACCCCCCCCTGCATAGTCCCATTCCCCCTGAATCTCCCCAAAAGCCCCTGTGCATCCAGTCCCCCCTCCCCCCCCACACACCTAGATTGCCCCATGCAGAACCCTCTCACCCCACACCTGGATTCCTTCCACACTAAGCCCCTCCACTCTTGAATCCTGCTGGGCTGAGCCTGCCCGCCCCCACCTGGATTGGGGGCCAGGGCTGGGCATGTGTGCATACAAGACTCACTGTCCCTTTTGCTACCTATTTTGGTGTGCCTGGCATGGAGGGGCAGAGCTCCGGGGTGTTTCTGGGGCAGGCCTTGCCATTGCGCTGTGTTGGGTGTGAGTGCAGCCTCACTGCTGAGTCTGTATCTGGGGCGAGGGGTCTACAGGGTGAACTTCCTCCTCTGTGCATCCAGTGGCGTGTGCTCCTCACTGCCATGCTGGAACTTCGAGATTGATTTATTGACAAATAAATAAAATGTGCAGAATTTTTAGGTTTTTGGTGCAGAATTCCCTCCGGAGCAAAATTTTTCCGTTTTAATGAAATTCTGTTGTAGCTACCAGATTTTTTTTATCATGAGCTAAAGTCATTCGCATCATTTGAATTCATCAAGTCAAACTTAATTGATTTTTTTTTTTTTTTTGGGCCACAAGAACTAACTAGTTGCTCAGTTTTTTTTTTAAAAAAAACAACAACCTTGTTTTAACCTTGGGATTTTTTACTTTGTTTCTTTAAAGGAGGAAACTCGAAAGAAACCCAAGATGACAATAGTAGAATCAGCGCAACCTGGTAGTGAACCTCTGTGTACTGTTGATGTGTGACCAGAAAACTTACGAGTGGGGAGCAATAACAAATGGAGAAACTACTTTCAACAATTATTTAAGAATCTATTTGCTGCAGAATGCAAGATAACGTTACAATCCCGGCTGCTTCAGTTATGCATTGTTCTTTTGCATCATCAGGGCAATAGTACTTTTTTTTACCTCCTGAGATATGTATGTTTAAATGATTGATCATAAAGATCTCTACTTGGGCAAATGCACAGAGGATAGGCATGTTCACACAGGATACATTTAAGCAAGCACTTTTTCCTTGAAAGTCATCCATGTTGTCTCGAATGGATGTGTTTAAGGATCAAATTCAGAAAATCTATGTACAGGTTGAAGCTGATATATTATATATAAATTTTTATATATACACACTCTTGTATGAACATGCCTAAAATTATTTTTGTGAAAAATTTTGTTGCATTTCAGCACATAATAATATGCACTGATAAGACACTTTGACAGATACATGAAAAAGTGATGAGCGATGTTCCTAATGTCATAGGATTAGGCCAGTAATGCTGTTTTTATTTTGTGTACTGCCAGGCTAAGGTTGGTTTGGTTTTAATTTTTTTTTTGAGATCACAGTATGCAGGGTGTTTTTGGGTTTTTGTGGTTTTTTTTTACTTGAAAAGAACAAGTGTACCTGGTAGTGTTAAGAGCAACAAGTTGGATAACCCAAATTGTTGGGCTTTATTTTAAAGGAAAAGTTATGATTGTTTACAAACCAATTAGAAGGGAAAATATTTGGCCGTCTAGTTCAGTGTTTCCCAACCAGTGGGTCGTGGAATTTTTTGAAAAACGACATGCGAGAATGGATGGGGGGAACTGCCGTCTGATTGGCAATATGCCTCACTGTCCCACCACCTCCAAGGACGGAGCAACCAATCGGAGCTCAGTCTCCCTCTCCTTCCCTCCTGCAGCTGCTTATGTGAAGAGCAGTGGGAAGAGTCCCTGGAGCTAGAGATGTGCCATGGCAGAGGAAAGGTTGGGAATCACTGCAATTTGATATAAACTGCAATTAACTTAGCCACTGAGAGGCTATCTGCAGAGCTTGAAGGAGAAATATAACTGAAGACTGTTGATGGATATTCTGAAATATATTGCCAGTGCATTGTTTAAAGAAGCTCCACCCTTACTCCCCTGTAATATAGTGATTTTAATTTGTTTGGTGTCTGGCCATGTTACTTGTTTAGTTAAGTTTTAGATAACTTGTTTAAAAAAATAGTTCATTTAATGAAGCAATTTCTCCTTGTGGCCTGGCCTTTAGAAATGCTAAATTAACTGATTGCAGCTATCTTACATTTTTTTTAAAAAAGTTGTTACTGACTTTTTACTTACATTTTTCTTCAAATGCTAAAAAAACTTAACTTCTGCAATGGAAATTAGAACGTAGATTTGGGATACAACATAGAAAAGACTAGACTAAGACCTTAATAAAGTGTACTGATTAAGATGAAAAAGGACATGAATATGCAAGCATTTTTGAAATACAATCTTAGAAAACGGGCAGTACTTACTGTATCTGCTGAGGCTTTAATAAGTTATGCACAGAAGAAATATTTTGGTTGTAGTGAAAGCAGCTTTTTCCCCTTTATTTAGGGTTTTTACTTTATTGACTAATGCAGTAAATTCCTCAGATTTGAAGCGGGAACCATTTTGTGCTTAAAAGAAGTGGGGGAATGGAATGGCAAGAAGCCAGTTTGGTGGTAGGGGTCCAGGGACTTATCTAGGAGTTGATATTAGTACAGCTATATTTTACGCTCCCTAAATAAAATTGGTGGGACAGAGAGCTACAGTTCTTAATCCTTATAAATGCTGCAGGTCTGGTACTTGTCTGGACAGTTGTCATTCTTGATGAGTACAGCATACTGCAGTATACTGACTGTGCCAACTGGATTTTAACACCTTTAATATCAGCCCTGCTATTTTGGAAATTAGAAAACTTAAATTTTTGATCCCAAGTTAAAGTTCTGTAATTTATTGCTTCTGATATTTGAGATCAGTCTCATCTGTTTCTGTATTTGCATTGTTAAGTGATATGCTCAGAGGTGTCTGCAAATAAGAACTCACCCAATCTTCATTATCATATTCAGCTTTTGAGTTCTGTGAATTGTAATCCTGTTTTCAGTACAGAAGGATAGGTGGAGGATGACACATTATTTTTAAAGCGACCTATCTAAGAAGTACTGCCTCTGCTTATTTTCTTTTAATATAGCTTTAATCTCCATCTTTTGAAAGATGTGTAACATTGGTGCAGTACTTACAAGCAGTAGTTGCTGCTTCTCTCTGACTTTGATGAAGACAGGGCTTATATCTTTGCCTAAATGTATTACTGTGTAAGTAGGTGTTTTTTTCAGTTTGTGTGTTTTCTAGCAGAAAAATCTGTCCTTGGCCAATACTGTAAAAGACAAATCATCCCTGTGGATCTTTGTCCAAAATCAGAATGTCAATATTTTGCAGGCCACCTGCAGATTATCCATAGATGCCTCATTTAGGAATTTGTTTTTATTGTGTTCTAAGAGGATTGCTGTATTGAGCATTTTGCTTTAGTCTTACCTCAATCTGCCACTATCTGAATCGTAAGGTGACCATTGCCCTTAAATAAAACATCTAGATATTTCATTGTGAACCAAAGCCTCTCACATATTATGCATTCTTTAAAAGGATGGTATTAGACCTTGCTGCAGCCTTTAACTGGAGAGTTGTCCAGAAAATAAAGCGCAATAACTGCTGGAACAAACAACTTAACTGCTGTTTATTGTCATTGTGAAGTATTCTTGTGTTTTAATGTTTACTATTGTTTGTAGTGTAACAGTCTTGCATTTGCACATAAGCACGAGCTGCTGTGATAGAGGATAGGTCATTGCATTAATTTCAGCTTCTGCATGAACACTAAGGTGTGATTCAAGATGTACCCTAAATTTGTCTTGTAACTCGTGTGTTTTTTAGGTAACCAGCTGTAAAGGTTTAGATCTTGATTGTATGAATGCATAAAGCAAAACTACTGCTTTTGTCACTGATCTTTGTTCCTTATCCTAGGAAAGGTGGATATTTTTATGGGGATGGAATGTATTAATAAGAACTGTTCCATCCTTTGGAAATTAGACCTATTCTGCTTTGCATATTATGTGCTTCTTGACAGAAGTGTGGTGTATTGACTTTAAGGGTTAAATTAGCGTGCATTCAAATCTTTATGGTACTGAATGAAAAGTTACTGTGACTTCCAGTGAAATAGTCAGATGCTACCTATTTAAACACAAGTCATTCAGCTTTAAATATTTATTAAATGAGATAAAGTAGTTGGGTTCCCAGATGCTTGACATGGCTCTGTTATGCATAAAAACTCTTGCTGTTGTATGTAAACTCCCGATGACACTGTTAGGCTTTACATACAATGCACACTTGGAACATCTAAGTATTCTTTCTTTAAAAGCTTGATTACATCCTACACATGCACTATATTTTGGTTCTGGAGCAAAGTTCACAAAGATAATTGCCTTGTCAAACTTCCTGTGGGAAGAATTTTAGATTAAGTATCAGAAAAGTCCAAGAACTAATGCCATTCTCAACAAAATACAAGGTGAACAGTATTCTGACGTGTATTTGAGAAGGGAAAAGTGAATAATGCATTCTTATGTGCCCAAGTAGATAACAATGGTTGCTGTATGAATTGTATTGAGTGCAGTTGCTTGATGCCAGTGCTAAATTGGTACAACTATAAAGCCTCATTTTCACTGAGCCTCTGCTTTGCTTTTTTTTCTGCACAATCATATAAGCCTTTGTGTTTGGTCTTTGAGTACTACATGTGTATTTTTTCAGACAATTAGTTTTAAGCAATAAAGTTTGATATTACATTATAAAAATGCTGATTTGTTTGACTGTCGTCGTATTGCAACTGTCTTGTTTTGAGTGGGAACCCTCTCCTTGAGCTGTCTCCCACCTAGTCTTTTGAAATTAACTGAAGTCTACTTTTGTTTATGCAAATATCAGTACCTCTTACCACATGACTTAAATTTTCATGGTAAAACTAGCCCCCTTTCATAAAAAATGAAAACCCTTTAGCCAGGCACACTAATGACATATTCAAGTGCTTGCTCATGTCTAGGTGCATGTGCACCCATGTGCAGAGTTGGAGATTTTTGCCAGCACCCTATGGAGTGCCACGCTCATGCATCAGTATATTTAGACAATACCGGCCCTACGCCCTCTCAGTTCCTTCTTACCATGATGGTTGGTCGGAGCACCTTCCCCTTGCCTCACAAGTGGATAGCGGTTTTCTCTCTCATCATTAGGTTTTTGGACTACCTTCTACATCTCAAGGGTCTAGGGTAACTCTCCCCCCCCCCCCCCCATGTCCATGATGACCTGAATCTCATGCTGCTGCAGATCATGCCCCCCCCTTCCCCCTTTGAACTTTTGGCTTCCTGCTCCCATCTTCTACTCTCCTGGAAGGTTTCTTTCTTGGTGGCAATAACATCTGCTCACAGGGTCTCTGAGATTAGGGCACTTACCTCAGAGCTGCCCTATATGGTCTTCTACCAGGAGAAGGTCCAACAGCAACCACACCTGGCTTTCCTGCCCAAGGTAGTTTGTTTCATACAAGCCAGGACATATACTTACCTGTCTTTCCAAAATCTCATAAGTCATAAGAGCATAAATTGCACTCTCTGGACATCAGGTAAACGCTAGCCTTTTACATGGAAAGGACCGAGCCATTCCATAAGTTGACACAGTTGTTCATCATGGTGGTGGACAGGATGAAAGGTCTTCCAATGTCCACTCAGAGAATTCCATCATAGATCATCACCTACATTCATTTCTGCTATGATCCAGTGAAAGTGCCTCCACCAGTGATTGTAACCGCCCACTCAACCACAGTGCAAACCTTGATGGCAGCCTTCCTGGCCCAAGTGCCAATTCAAGATATCTGCATAGCCACTACCTGACCATCCATCCACACATTTACATCTCATTATGCACTTACCCAGCAGGCCTGTGACAATGCTGGCTTTGGTAGAGCAGTGTTGTAAGCCACAGGACTGTGAACTCCAAGCCCACCTCCAGGGATACTGCTTCTGAGTCACCTAGAATAGAATCAACATGAGCAAGTACTTGAAAAAAAATGGTTGCCTGACTTTTGTACTGTTCTTTAAGATGTGTTGCTCATGTCCATTCCATTTCCTGCCCTTTAGTTGGAGTTGTCAGCAAGAAGGAACTGAGAGGGCGCAGGGCCAGCAACAACTAAATATACTGATGTATGAGGGTGCCACTGACAACCCTACAGATACTGCTATGGCAAAAATCTGAGTCTGCACGTGGATGCACACACACACATGTGTTGCTCATGTCCATTCCCTTCTAAGACCAACAGTTACAAAAATTAGGTAACTTTTTTCCCCCTATCCCAAATCAGAGATGAGGTTTAGTTTTTCCCTGCTTACTTATTAATGGAGAAGTTCCACACAACCTGAAACCTTGTCCCTGCATAAATCATTACATCCCCTCTTTAGTACTGAAGTAGTCTTTTTATATACAGAATACAAAATGTGTAAGCTTTAGGATAAATTGCCTGTATTAGATTTCTTCAGTTGAGAGACTACTTCAGAAGTTGATAAATCCATTTTTACTAAGTTATTGAACTTCATTGATGTTTCCATTTCTTACATTCTGGACTTGGCTTGAAGTAACACCACCCCTGTTGATGTGCTTTGAATGGCTTGTTCAGTATATAGAGAAGTTTGATGTTTTAATGTTACTGACCAGCTCACTGAAAATAGCTTGATGGCAATAGCTAGTCAAATGCTAGCTCTGAAAAATAATAGTTCACATGGGCTCTTGAGTTCATAGTCAGTGTTATGTCTAGCATCACCAGGGTCCTGGTCCACAACTGAGGGCTGCTAGGTGCTATGGAAATGTAATTGTACTGCTTTAAGTCCCCAGTCACCTAAATTGAGCTCCTGTGCATCAATGGAGGGAATTAATTCTAAGAGGGAGGGTGACAGACAGCACATTCATTCTGACAGGGCAGCTACTGCAACAGTCAGAGGTGAAATCCTGGCCCAATTAGTGAGTGAGAGTTTACCTAGTGTCTTTATAGACAGTGTTTTAGGTTCAGTTGCAGTGAACTTCGAAAGGTAGCATGAATCCCCTGTTAATGTAGTCAGGTCAACTAGTTCCACTGGGGCTTAATCTGTGCTAAATTTTGCATGTTTGTCAAAACAACACTATCATCATGCCTGTTTCAATTATTTTGGTAATTTATTTCAAAATACTTGGCCAAGTATGTCTAACAATACAGATGACAAAAATGATTCTCCTGGGAGTGGAGTGTTAAAGAAACCCCTATCACAAGCCACTTCCTGTTATGCTTTTGTCAGGTGCCTCTGTCTGGGTGTGTCACATGTGCCAGCTGTGCACACCTTGAGGAGGTAGGGGGGTACTGCCCCTCCAGTCTTGTAGTCAATTGTGTGGGGTTTTTTCCACCCTGTACCCCTAGAGTTACCATATTTCAAGTTCCCAAATAGAAGATAATGCAAGGGGGAACTGGAGGGGTGGATGTACTGGGAGAGAGGAGTTAGGGGTACTGGAGGGGAACACACAGGGCCCCTGGCCCAGAAACCTGCACCCTTCCCCCTCCAAGCCATACCACAGGCTCCATGTAGCTGTTACTGTCCTACCAATCAGAGATGACCCATACCTGCTGCTGGGAGGAGGGCCCCCCACAATTTTTAAAAGTTTGTACCTCTCCTGGAAAGCAGTAACCCCACCCTGCAAATCCCAGCTGTTGCTCCAGCAGCTGCTATGCAGGGAGAAGGCCCAGCCACACCACATGCCTGAGCAGGGGCAGCAAACCCAGGAACCACAGCCTCCCCATGCAGCCACACTGCAAGTTGGGCTCTGATGGGTTTCACCATTCGTAGCAGTGGCCAGCAGCCCTGCACTGCCAATTCTGCAGGGTGGGGGGAATGGAATTCTGCACAGAACATTAATTCTGCATTGCACAGCATTGCCTCAGCTGTAAGCTAAGCTCTGAGTCAGATAAAGTTTCCATGTGGTCAAAGTTACGCCTGAGAAAGCTCACATTACAGTACTCTATGCTGTAGGTGCTAGAAGAATAGTTAACCACAGTAAGGTCCATAGTTTCAGTCCTATCCTAACCTCATACCCATGTATAAATTATTCTGCTGTGGAAGTTAACTCTGCTGTCATCTTCCTCCAACATCTCTGGAAAAAAGTATTTTCTTGTGCATTTGTCTTGTTCTGAATCTTTTCTCTTTTTGAAACAGGAGTGGGGTAGTACTGAGTCCAGTCCTACTTTCACTTTATTACAGAACAAGAAAATCTCTCTCCCTTAAAAGTTGTATTGGATCTCAAACATCAGGTTCAGTTTGGCTCATAGCTCCAGTTTAACTCAGAACAATTACACTCCTGGAGGGTGATCCTTCTGCTGAAGGGGGCAACCCATTGTCTGCACCAAAACCACAGAACAGAGGTCCATTTTCTACTAGAAGTATGTAAGCTTCATGTATTTTTCAGATTACAAGCACTTTGAAGAGGGAGCTCAGAATCTCTCTCCCAATAGCACAGACTTAGTCTATGTACCAGAACAGCTGGAAAGTCTTTACAATAGTAACTAAAATTCAGGCTCACTTTAATGCAGGTTTATAATCAACTATTTGCAACTGCCAATTCAAACCAACATCCAGGCTAAGGAAAATTCAACAGTCTTTTAAAAATCAAATTTATTTAAACTGGTCTGCAAAGCAAAAGTCTCCTGTTCAATAGAATTGCCCATCTGGCAGATGGGCATTAAATGATGTTCACTATCAGCTATTTATCACTCATCTTCCATACTATTTTCAAACAAAAATTTCTTGGGCATAAAAAACAACTCTACACTCACTCAACTTTTGGAGGGAATCCACGTCTGACTCCTAGTATTATACCTGGACAGTAATTTTATGAAGAACATGCAAAATATTCAGTTCAAGTCATGCTGGTCTTACATTGAATGCATTGGGACATCTTTCAGGAGTACGTGTGCACGAGTGAAAATAGCAGGTTTTGATCCAAGTTGTCTGTAATAAGGTTGTTTTCCATGTAGGAACTGGATTGTTTTAAGCATCTTGAAGTTAAACTAATCTTTGTTCACTGAGTTGAAAAATGCTGCTGTCACTATACTTAACTGAAAGCCTTCATCAGTTGGAAGTCAGGTAATTACTATGTTGTTTCTGCTGATTCCTCAAACTGCAACATTCTTTAACTATCAAAAGTAACTTCTACCTCTTAGAAGGAAATCAATAGGTTAAGATGGTTGCCTGAGTATATATAATATATATGCATGTGCACAAACTGCCCGGCCTACCACAACATTAGGTGGAAGACAGAGTTCCTACTTTCTCTTCAGGTGGGTCAATGCTGCCATCCTGGGTAGAATCTGCTGCATTTGCATTCATGACCTGAGCTGTGTCAGGGCTTGCTTCAGTAGAGTTTCCATTTGAATGTTCTACCCTTTCAAAGAATATCAGCAGCTCACAGTGCATTGTCTGAGGGAACAGATCCACTGCCATTGCTTTAACTGGACGGAAAGGGGTTCCTTTGACTCGATTGGAGGGGGCCCGACAAAGACTTAGGAGAAAAACAAAGTATAGTATTAATTTTCCTGGACCATGAACACCAGTCTACATTTTCTAGGAAAAGCCCTTGCATCGTTGTTCGCTCCCCTTGCCTCATAGGATGATCATACATTTCAGATCTACTACTTAATCAGCTACTGGAGGGCAAGTCTTCCTCCCTCCTGCCAGGAGAGTCTGCCACCACCCAATCAAAAGTGGATCTCCTAACGCAAGGTCAAGTCCTGCTATACAATCCTATAGCTAATATGATTAATCTATTTGTATGCAAAAAAGGAATTCAGCCTCACTTTTTTCAGGAAGCGTATTTTGCCTGCTGGCTTTACCTGACCAATTCAAAAACTTACTCCACAAAGTTGTTCATGGCAGCTCTGGGATTGCAGGATACATAGATGAGCTTCTTCAAGCGTTCAGCTCTTCGGATTGCAAGAATGACTTTAGAATCTAGGTGACAAATTAAGAAAGTTGTTTGCCAGTAGTGTATGTTACTATATTTGCAGAAAATTTTTTAAACTTGAGCATAAAGGTTGTCCTGTTAATATTACAAGCCTGTTTCAAGTTTTCTCCTAACAATCAGCTGATTTCATTCTGTTAAAATCATTCTACTAAAGTATCCGTTAAATAAGACCTAAGTAAATAAACTTACGTAGTCCTGCCCGAGGTGGATCTACAATTGTAATCAGGTTGTGTGAAGCTAATAAGTTAATTAAAGAAGGAACAATGTCTTCAGCCTTTCCACAATGAAATTCAATGTTATTCAGATCTGAGAAATGTAGATATAAAAATAAAGAACTGATGTGAAATTTCTGTATAATCAAAACATCTTTTAAATTAGTGTGCACACATAAGTAGGTAGAGTTACTAGGTAAATTGTTCTTACAGTGTTTTGCATATAGAAATGCCAATATTTGATGCCTTGGGACAAACTATGGATTGACTTTTGCAGGTGTTGCCATCAGTATAATATTCAAGCAGACATACTAAAGCTATTGTGTTTAAATAACCTATTATTGTGCCTGAGAGCTAATATACAACTTGAAAATCACCATAAATAATGAATGACTATTGTAATCATGCATTAAAATTCTGTGTCAAGGAAGTTCTCCCTCTTTTTAATGTGCCATCATTAAACGTTATGGTACATTGTTTAACACTATGTTGTCAAATGAGCAATTTGCTGATTAAGTATAACTGGAAAATTATATTGCTTAAGTTATTTTTAAAATTCATCATCATCATCATCACCACTCCCATAACAGCACTGGTCATTGGGACACCATCATTGATAAGCAACCAACCAACCAACCAACCATCTCCACCCTTGACGATTGTGTTTCAGTGCTTGAGTCGCCACAAAGTCCATTCCTGTCCATTCTTATGTTGTCAATCCATCTCTTCTGTCTACCGCTTCTTCTCTTCCCCTGTACTGTCCCTTGGAGGATGATCTCGGATAGGCCAGATGATCTTGTTACATGGCCGTATCACTTCAGCTTGCACTTCTTCATGGTTGTCAGGAGGTCTTCATTTGACCCAGCGTGTTGGGTGATGATGTTGCGGACCTCTTCATTAGTGATGTGGTCCAAGTAGGAGATGCCCAGAGTTTTACAAAAGTATCATCTCCACTACCTGTATTTTCCATTCATGTTCTGCCATAAGGGTCCATGTCTCACGTACATACAGAACAACAATACACCTGGCACCTCCTGGGAATCTCTGAGGTCAGATTTTTAAAATTAATCTATTAACTTCAGTGGATTTTTATCAATGGGAATATCTGATAGAAATAATTACAGCTTTCAAGTAATTAATTCAGGCTGGAATTTTCAGATGAAAATAAGGAAGTTAGGCAATTTCAATGGAAATCAGGTGCTTAACTCTTATATTCCTTATAAACAAAGAATCTAGCAGTTACACACACAACTTTACCAACCATTAATTTGAGCATTCACTTTGGCATCCTCCACAGCTTCTTGACAGAGTTCGATTCCAATAACTTTCTTCACTTTCTGTGGAATCAAAGAAAAAAGATCAGTGGGTCCAACAGGGTGTGACACATGCTTGATGACACAAGTACCAGACTGGAGGAAAACTGAGGGTGATTGTCATGCATCAGTAATTCCTGCCACAGCACAGGCTTTAGAAGTTTATTTCCTCAGTTTACCCGAGGAAGAAAAAAGCACTACCTTTACAGCAGTTATAAAAATAAAATAAAAAAAGCAAGTGGTGAGTAAACTAGTAGAGTATCTTCAGAGCTTGTCTTGATGACCAAACAGTGCACAGCAATCTGGGGTATAATCTACAGCACACAACATGCTAGTGCGCTGTCTGTGGACACTGCTCCTGTGCACTAAAAGTTCAATATTGTGTAATGATCTCATTTCAAAGCAGAATAGATCAATGCACACAAGGGAACTAGGCACCTGCAGTAGCAGGGTCTACACAGACAGGGCCCAGCATGCTACTGCGGTGTAGATTTACACTAATTTGCTGTGCACTAATTGTTCCTCTAGACAAGCCCTCAGACTGTTCAGTAGATAAGGATAGGTGGAAAGACTTCCTTTGACTTCCCCACCTCCACATATAGGCAGACATTTTAGTCATGCTCAATTTATTCTTAAATATATATCTCCCTCACTGCCAGCCCTGCAAACTCTGCCTTAGAGTGAAACAGAATTCTTTCCACTGTGTGCATAATTACCAGTAATAAGAAATTATGATGACTAAATTAGGCTCTCAATTATGTGTGCACAACTTTATAGCTGTCAATGGTTTTCCACAGATGTAACTGAGTAGGACTTAGTAAATAATTATGTTGCTGCATAAAATGGAAAAGAGTCCAGCTCAGTCAGTCAGTTTTAGCTGTACTGTTTCTAGAAATATTTTTAAAAAAACCTGTCACTAAAGTAGATCTGTCTTTGAATATATGCAGAGACAGGGAAAGTTAATGAATAAAGCATCCTTTTTACAGTCACTTTTCAAAATATGAACTACACCTTCATGTACTTTTGACAATGAAAGTTGTGTCAGTTGCTATGAAGTTAATTGAAATTAAGTTATGTGGGACTTTTCAAATCTAATAAAGGAAATGTAGCCAGAATATCTAGCAGGGAAACATTTATTTATGTCCAGAATTAAGTCAACTTCCTAAAGCACTGGCAATAGCAAAGTGCAATAACTTGATTTAAGCATTTTCCTCAGTTAAATGCAATATGAGAGATCTGCAACTTAACTTTCAAGTTCATTTTATGACTCACTGTATTAATTTAATTTGATTTGCTGAACAATACATTTAAGGCAAATGGCTCACCTTTGCCAGTGAAATTCCAATTGTTCCTGTTCCACAGCAAATATCAAGTACGGTGCTATCTTGGTTCAGCTGGGCCCAGTCTCTAATGGCTTTATAGAGAACCTCTGCAGCCTGTGTATTTACCTATGGAATTCCAACACAAATGTTCCCCTTTGTTACAACAGCAAAGGTAGTAAAACCAATACTGTACTTAAACAATATTAAATCCCTTTTATGAAAACGTGCTTCCCCCTTCCTCATCTCTAACACACTTATTAAAATAAGCCAACTTTTCATGTAAAGTTCAAAGCAGAATTGTACTGACAGCATGAGACAGCAAATCAAAGTTTATCTCTAGCAACAGCAAGATATACAACTGGCCCAACAGACCAGGACTTATTCAAGGCTTCGACCAAAGTTACCGAACTTGACCAAAGTTTAAAAAAAAAAAACCCTATATAACTCCTTCGCATATTTGGATGTTGCTTTGGTATAAATTCAAACATGTAATACAGCATACGCTTAAGGCACTAAATAAATGTCGTGTTTGTTGGACATCAAAATTAGAGGGGACAGCAAACACAGGAGAACAGGGCCAAACTGCAGGCAATGAAGAGACAAATCTATGTTAAAGGTCAATTCCTACCCAGGGAGAGGAAACAAACGAAACAAAAAAATACTCCACATACGGAAATAGGAGGACATACCCATGTAACTACATCCATCACCTTGTCTCATTAATGCTGCCTGCCTTAATATTACTTTTCCTGTAACCAAGTGTAGTTATGGAAGGTATGGAATCAAGACTGGAGTCAGGGAAAAAAAGAGTTGTCCAGGTCAGTACCTTTAACCTAGAAAATGGTCTACATTAAGAAGAAGGTAAGAACTTAATAGCTTAAGATTTCAAGTGAGGAATAAAAACGCAACTATAAGATCTCCTTAAAGCACGTGTCATTCCCAATTTCTAAAGGAAGTTAGTTACATGCAATCTAAGGTGAAAAATATTCTCCTTCCCCTAATGCTAGCACTAACTTTATTTCCCCTCCCCTCCAAATGTTTTGTTAAACTAACATTACCTCTTCTGTGTTTTCAGACAAGCAATTTATTTGTTGAGGCTTAAGTGTTTGCTGGAAGAAAATTTGGAATACAACATTTGTAGTATATTTCCCAATGGGCAACTGTACTACTTCTTCAAGGAGTGTCCATGTGGGTGCTCCACTGTAGGTGAATCTGCATCCCTGCACCTGCGATTGGAGAATTTCAGTAGCAGTGACCGCTTGGGTCACATGTGCTGTCCCTGTCTCACGTCATCTCTGATGTTTACATAGTGCTTTGTGACCCCCACCTCCGCAGTTCCTTCTCTACCACAGAGTCCCTAGCAGGAGATTCCAAAGAAGAAGGGTGGACAGTGGAGCACCCACAGGGACAACGATCTCGAAAAACCTGTTATTGCACTCGGTGAGTAACAGTCCCTTCTTCGAGTGTCTTTGTGGATGCTCCACGGAGTGCAGAGCAGTGCCCCTCATTGGAAGGAAGGAGCTTCGGAGTTGAATTTATGAAGGATGATAAAACAGAGTCTCAGCAAAGCATCCGATGTCGAGTTCTGCTCTATTGCATAGTGCTCTGTGAACATGTGGGCTGATGCCTAATAGTTGGAGGCAGGTCCTGGCCGATGTCTACGGGCTGGTTTGTGTTTAGTGATCAGATTAACTAGATCAACAAATCTGTGTGGTGGGATGGAGATTAATTGGACTGAATAGCCAGTCTCGATTTCTAATACCCATTTGTCTGACATGATACTCTGCCACGCTGGGTGGAATGGGGTCAGACAGTCTCCAAAAGGATGGATGGTTGTAGATGGTTCCAGCACTTGAAAATGGGGGAGGCATCTTGGGTCCTCAACCAAACCCTCAAAATTGCTGTTTCGAGCGGAGTTGCTGGGATGGCTGAGATAGGAGTGGTCTATGTCTTGTAGCCCTCTGTCTATGCCTCAGTGGTTGTACGTATGGCACAGATTCGTATGGCACAGGTTGTTTGTTGCAGTGAGTAATATTTCCCTTGCTTCTTTCTCTGTGTGGGTGTATAGATGCCTACAGACCAAAGAGTCACACTTGAATCTTTTAGGGTGTGAAGCAACTTGATCTTAGCTGAGAACAGCTTTAGTCCCTCAAATGGGAGATCCTCCACAGTGGGCTGTATCTCTTGGGGAACCCAGAAAGGTGGAGCCAGGAAGCCTGGTGCATGACTATGGATGTAGCAATGGATTGTACCACTGTGTCTGCCGAGTCCAGTGAGGTTTTTATGGCTGTTTGAGCAAGAATGTGGCCCTCCAAGATGACTGCTTTAAATTGCTCTTTTTTGTCCTAAGGGAGATGAGATAATAAATTTGGACATTTTTGAATAATTTGAGTGGTTTCACATTTGGCTATGAGTGCCTCATAATTGGCAATTCTGAATTGTAGGATCACTGCTGAGTAGGTCTTAGGCCCAAAGAGGTCTAACCACCTTCAGTTCCTATGACACGGGGTGCATCAGGATTGATGTTGTCTGCCCTGTTCATTCACACCCTCTACCACCAGAGAGTTTGGTGTGGGATCTGAGAACAAAAATTCCAGCCCCTAGGAGGGGATGTAATATTTTTTGTCTGCTCTTTTACAAGTGGGTGAAATTGTTGCTGGAGTCTGCCAGATGGTCTTGGCTGGATCTATGCACCTCGTTATAACGAAAGCAATCTTGAATGAAGTTGACGTTTATAAAATGTCCAACAGCTTGTGTTGAGACTCTGCAACTTCTTCCAGTGGTATTTCTAATGAGTTCACAATCCTGTTAAACTCCTCTTGGAATTGTTTAAAATCATCACCCGTCGTGGATGGTGGGGGCAAGACTGCTTCGTCCAGAGGAGAAGAAGAAATTAGTAGCTGAGGTGACCTCCTGATCTGAAGTCTTCTCCAACCCTTCGATCACCTCTTCCGCAGGATCAGAGGATCCAGGTATTGAGGGTGATGAAGAATGTCTATCTCTCCCTGTGAGTACTAGATGGCTTAGAGCAGGGGTTCTCAAACTGGGTCGGGAACCCCTCGGGAGGTCGCAAGCTGTCAGCCTCCACCCCAAACCCCGCTTTGCCTCCAGCATTTATAATGGTGTTAAATGTATTTAAAAGCATTTTAATTGATGGGGGGGGGGTTGCACTCAGAGGCTTGCTATAGAATCATAGAATATCAGGGTTGGAAGGGACCTCAGGAGGTCATCTAGTCCAACCACCTGCTCAAAGCAGGACCAATCCCCAGACAGATTTTTGCCCCAGATCCTTAAATGGCCCTCTCAAGGATTGAACTCACAACCCTGGGTTTAGCAGGCCAATGCTCAAACCACTGAGCTATCCCCCCCATGTGAAAGGGGTCCCCAGTAAAAATGTTTGAGAATCACTGGTTTAGAGTAACATTGTCAGTACGCCGCCCATGGATCCCAGTTGGATCACTGTGGCAGGAATGGCATTGGTGGGGATATCCTTGGATGTGTATACCACCCATGGGTTTCGGTCATGGGATGGTATTCAGGATGTTCTGGTGGACCCAATCTGGTGGCTGTCTGCATGGAGAAGAAGTGGTGTGATGAGTAGATCTCCCCTTCCTCCTCACCACTGGAGAAGGGAGGAGCTGATCTGGATGGTGGTGTAACTTGGCATGGTACCGATCATGCTGGAGTAACATCACTAGGAGTTGGAGAGATTCCAGTGCTGAAGAGACTAGCAGGTCTTTGTGCAAGAAAAACTATCGCGGTACCGAGGAAGTTGTTGGCATCACCAATGAGACTGCAGCGGTTGTCGGTACTGATGAATGCACGCTATGCATTATATAGAGGCAGAAGGTGGCGCCATAAACAGTCGTGCTTCTGAGCTGCTTTTGGTGATGCATGTTTGAGTGGCTCCAGCACTACCATGAAAGGGAGGATAAGTTTCCCTCTGCTCTTCCTCTCCAAACCTGCCCACTTAGGGTCTTTGGCTGTCACAGTACCAGGTTTTTTGAAGAGTGTTCTTTGCTCTATGAGGGTAATAAGGAATGTCTGTCAGATGCTGTTGCTGGAGACTGATGTCTAGGAAGAGTCCATAATCCTAGATTGGAAGCCAGGTGCACAGACTTCTCCATCAAAAGAAGCTTTGGCTCAAGGTTCCTTGCTTTTCTGGTGCAGAGTATTAAGATTATGACAATGGAACACTTCTGCAGAACGTGTGAGGGAGGATATGTATACTATACTAAGGGGTAACTGGGAATAATGACGAAAATACCTAATCTACTAAAAAAAATTTTTTTTTAAATAAAGAAAAATAAACAGGGAAGAGAAGGTAGCTAAACTGACTAACTGAGCGCTATAACTACTAAGGCTAAATCTAATTTTTAAGATAAAGGCAAGCTTGGAGGCACTTCCAATTGCTCCATCTCCAGCCAAGAGCACTAGAAAAGAAACTGAGAAGGGTTTGGTCGCACAGTGCTAGGTAAACACCAGAGATGGCGCGAGACAAGGACAGTGCATGTGTGCCCCAAACGAGCACTGCTACTCAAATTCTCCAATCGCAGGTGCAGAATACAGATTCATCTAAAGTGGAGCACCCCAGGGACAACCATCCCGAAGAACTTCAGTTATTGCACATGGTGAGTAACCAACCTTCTCTTCTGTTCTATTCAGACTGCTAACACAGAATGTGTCAGATACCAAAGTGTAGTACAAAAAAATCCCATTAAACATTCACTTCAGCTAAAATGCTGAAACTAAATATTTAATATAGCAAAAACTGGTATTCATCCACTAAAAATTATTTTCAGTTACGTCAGATTTATGTAATTATGGAGTTTAGATCGCTCAGTATATTTCTGCAGCCTCTTTGTCCATGCAGCATTTTTTCTGCAGTATTAGCCATCTTACTGTTCTTAGCCAAATATTTTGTTAGAAATGTTTAAAAATCTTAATGCAGTAATTTAAGCAGTCCATCTTATTACTTCAGCTCTAATAAAATTTAATTTAGCAGAACTCAATACCAACATTACTTGGAAAAATGCATGGGGGGAAATTCTAAACTTTAGACCAAGAAGCTCTTCATATATGTACTTATCACCAGCCAAATGTTGTAAGGGCAAGTCTTCACGATTGGGTGATTTTCTGAAAGAAAAAAGCCACCAAACACATTACAGCAGGTTTTAGCCATGGCCACTTATAGTACAGACACATTCAAGGGGGGCGGGGGAAGGAAGAGGGACACTACAAGCACGTTAACGGGACCTTTAAAAAAACAAAAAAAAAACCACCAATCCACACAGACACACAACAGTTTTAAAAACAGAAGTATGTTGGTTTCTGACCTTACATTTGCTGATTTTCTATTTTTACTAGTGAGAATTGGGCATCACTATTAGCACACATAGGAAGCCTAGCAAAGTTAGTGAAGAATAATTTAGTTGGACATAGAGCTGATTGTACAATATTGTATAATTATTTTGCTTCACTGTAGCAGGATGAGGCCTATCAATGCAACGATTAAACAATTCACAGGCTGTTGTTAAGGAAAGCTGTAAAATATCTTAAGACCAAAAGTTTTGTCTTACTGTCCAATTTTCTGTTCTCAGAGGGTATATCTGCCATTGTACAGAGGCAGAAAGAGGAGGCATTTATTGTTTCTGGAAAAATAAAATGGGGTCCTCAGGCAAAAGAAGAGAGATTGCTCTGTGAAGGACAGAGATGAAGAGAGCAAAAGCAGACAGAAACTGACAAGAAAGGAAGGAGGTGGGGAGAGCAGGAGAAGTGTCCCAGAAAATTTCTTCCTGGGTCCTCCACAACAAAACAAAAAAGGTATCCCTTCCTGTGACAGCCCCTAACTAGCCAGGTTTATCCGATACAAAGCTCTAACTGCCTTTATCCAATAAAAAAGGGCACTTAATCCACAAGTAGAGAAACAAGTTATGACACAGAAAACCATAAAATATTAGGAGTCTTTTGCATGGAGAATGTAAATAATTTTAGCAATAAAATAACAACACTGCTACTCTTTCTATATTCATTGCTATGCAGAGTGGTAGTTACAGGAGAAATGCCACTTAAGCTTTCCTTTACAGGTACAAAAACTTACCTCTGCCCTTCCTCTACAAAGTAAAGAGAGGTGACCCCACTCTCCTTTCCAGTTCCTTCTGTAAAGTATTTTGCCAGTGAGGTTCTCAGGTCAACAAGCTCTTCTTTACTTAATTTCTAGACATTCCAATTGAAAGGAAGATGTGATTATGTGTTTGGTTATTTTCCAACACTTTAATTTAGTATTTGTTCTGTTCAGTTTTATTCATTTGCTTGTGTATTGAGAGGCAAATATTTATATATGGAAGTGTTGTCTAGGAACAAAAAATATCAAACAATGATTCTAATTACTGTATTATTTTGTATGGGACATTAAATGGACATTAAATGGACATAGCTTGGGTTTTATAAGAGTCATGTGGCTACAAATGGCGTTAACTAGTGGGACATCCTTATTCCAGCCTGGCCTATGTAAAAGGCCCAAACCTTCCTCTATACATTCTCCCAGATTCTGTAGGGGAGTGGACTCTAGTCATTAAACTCTTCTGCCTCATCTCCTTCTGCTCCAATCTGCTACCCCTCCTATGCCTGCTCCTGTTGTCAGCTCCTTCCCATCAGCCCCTCCAGTCTTCTGCCTCCATCGACTCTTGACCATTCCCCCCACCCTCATGCCTCCTGCTCTTAACTCCTTTCCTCGGTCCACTTTTTCCTCACCCCTGTGTATTTGAGTCAGGCTCCTCCTCCATGCTATCGGGGCACCAGTGGCATGGGGCACTGAGTATTGCTCATTTCATGCCCTTGCCACAGTGGCCCCCAGGCAGCCAAGAAGAGCAAGTCCTGCTTGGCCCAAGATAGAGAATGCTCAATAGCTCTGTGGGGACGCACATGTTCAGTCCAGGTGACATGTAGGAGCTGTGTGAGCATATGTGAACTGAGATTTTTTAGAAGCTAGCAAGCTGGACAAATTTGAGCAAATTATCACAGATGATAGAAGTCACGTTCCTGAAACCAAGGTGAACCTCCTGCCAAATTTCAAATCTTTGCTCCAAAGCATGTCAACTCTAGAGCATCTCAATTAAATGGTTTTAAGATTTCTTTTTTTTTAAACATGGGCAAAACTTATTTTCCCTAGCCTAGTTCTTGGGAATAGCTGAACCATTTTAGTTGAAACTTTAAAAAAAAAGAATCAGTGTGAGGCAGACACATGGCATAGAAAATTTCATCCCAAAACATTTAAGCATGGTAAAGTTATAAGCAACTAAAAAAAAGGGGGGGCTTTTAATGAGCAGCACTGCGCAACATTAATTGTAGATGTTGCTACCTGTAACACCCTTATACATAATACATGGTCACGCTTTGCCTAATTTTTATATGTCAAATCTTAGAGCCCTGCCCCACACAGGGATTCCATACACAAAATAACATTTCCCAGAGACATGACTATGAAGAAAGTCTTCAGATAATTTATAGTTTTCGGACAAACTGACTGAACTTTCTTTTAAAAAAAAAAATCTATAGGCTTTGTAATTAAGAGGTAGAGTAGTTATGAACATTACTCGTATTTAATCTGATAATATATAGTACTACTATCAGAGAACTTTGCTTGAGAATCAGCTAATTCATTAAACAAGTGTCCATTGCATTCAGGGTTTTTTCTTATATTATATAAAGCTTCAGTACCTGAGGATTAAAATAAACAATTGCCATGATATGACCATTTTTGCTGGTGCGGACTGTGAGCTGTTTCCAGTGACCTTCGTAGGTTTCCAGGCTGTACACTGAGTAAGGGGTTGTCCTGCAATTTTCAAAAGTTCAGTTACTGAATAGAAGAGCAACTTCTGAATGTTTAATAATTCAGGTAAGTAAAACAACTCCACCATACAATAAGGTAGAAGAAAATAAGCTGTTATTAAATTCAAAAGATTAGTTTTGACCCTTGTTGACATCTGCAAAATATACTTGTAACTGAGGGAGTTCTGGCCTGTGGTACACTATGGTGTCTGCCACAGAATTGTGGTTATCCCTGCCTCAGTTTCACTTAGTTCGTTCAGGAACAGAACCTATATCTATCAATCCTCATCTGTAACTCCAGTCCTCCAGCTGGGTTACTTGTGTCTCTCCCCTTTTGGGACCGAAAGGAGTCTGACTCTACCCAAAATTCTTCCAACCACTTTAGCAGATCATTGCTCGATAGTCCTAGATTTGGCCCTTTGTCTCAGGGCCTCTCCTAATCCCTTTTCCAGTGCTATCCCCTTTATAGGTTTCTTCCCTTCTTTCTTCAACAGGACAGAAATAAAGTCACTTAAAACAGGAACACAAAGACGAAGTTCAATATGTCTGTTATTGTTTCCACTCAGATCAGGGTTCTCAGCAGTCCTACACCCACCTGTATGAAGGTGGTACGGGACCCAGGCCCGCTCTCTCCTCTGTATCATAGCTTGGGTGGTACGATCAGTGGCTTATTCGTTTAAATCTCTTGATGTTTCCTAACTCAGGGCCTTGCAGGTACCTCCTGCCTGGTAATCTTCTCTGATCCCTTCTGGAAGAACTGGGTTTCTCTGGATGACTTCAGGTCTCACCCTGTGGAGCCCCTTCACTGTGGCTCTGTCTGTTCTGGCAGGGCTGCAGCCTTTTATCTCTATTGTTGTTAGCCTGCACATAGACTGCAAGGGAGGTCCCTTGAAGCATCTATACACCCAATCGCAATACCTTAAGGCTAAAACTCAGATCCAAGCCTTGATCATCTCTCCCCTAATGAATTCAACTTCCTCCTCCTCTCTGGTTTTCATGATTCTCACCTGTCACCCTTCACTTAATCAAAAATACAGATACAAGTATCTTCCTTCCTCAATGTTTAGATCATGTCATTGCCCTTTAAAACTTCTCAGTTTTACCTTCAGGGTTCTGCCACATCTCTATTCTCATTTCTTCAAAATCTTTTTTTGCCCTTTTCCTAACTGTTCCTTACTCAGGAGTCTCATATTTTCATCTTTGTGCCCAGGGGCGGCTCTAGGTATTTTGCTGCCCCAAGCACGGCAGGCAGGCTGCCTTCGGTGGCTTGCCTGCAGGAGGTCCCTGGTCCCGCGGATTCGGCGGCACGCCTGCAGGAGGTCCGCCGAAGCCGCAGGACCAGCGGATCCTCCGCAGGCATGCTGCCGAAGGCAACCTGCCTGCTGCCCTCGCAGCGACCGGCAGAGCGCCCCCCCGTGGCTTGCCCTCCCAGGCACGCGCTTGGCGTGCTGGTGCCTGGAACCGCCCCTGTTTGTGCCTTCCTTCAGGCTGACCTTACATGTGGAAAAGTCCCCCATTTTCTTGTATACCAAACTATCGCCCTCTGTCATTCAAATTCCTCTTTAAAAAACTCTCTTCTCTGTAAATCCTGTCAACATTAATCAACCAATTACAATGAGAACATGAGAAAACTTTAAAAGAAAAGATCTGCCCTATTTTGAGATTGGGCCATTTAATATTTTGATTTAATACTGCCTGTCCATCTTAGATCTAAATACCTTAAGGCAGTAACTGTCTTCCTCTATGTATTGCATAGTGCTGAACACACTGAAAAAGTAAAATAAAACAAATAACACATGATGAGCTATGTGTAAAAACAAAGTATAAAGGAGTTGCTACAGAATGGAACCAATTTACTTAAGTTTCAGTTCTAAAATAACCATCCAGCTCTTCAAAATGTTTCGTTTTGTACATGTTTCAAAATATTTAAGACAGCAAAAACCTTTCAGGGTAAGACATTCAGCCTAATTTAGTTCTCACCTTATGTAGTCTTGAAAAGCCTTCACTACCTTTTTGGCAACAGCAGGAATGTGAATAGTCTCAAATGGTTCCACTACAGCACAGCTTCCACCCTTGTATTTGCCAAGGCGACAACCCACAGTTTTGTCTTCTTGATTTAAACTCATTCCAATCAAAAATTCACATTTGTTGCGGTATTCAGTCTAAAATTTTAAAATAAGAAATAAAATTACCTAAGCTATATACATAGAACCTTGCATATCAACTGCTCCTGTCCTGAAACATCTGTTGTAGCACTAGCCTTAAATTTTAATTTTGTAATACTAAAGTTTAGATAGGGAATTTATTTCTTTATCAATGGCCTGAGACCCAGAATACCAAATGAGCCCATATGGAAATTTTAATTTCTGAAGAAGGGTCTAGGAATGATATTGTTGAAAGAACTTGAGTTATAGTTAGGAGGTTTTGCTATATCTGGGTAATAAATGCAAAACTCCTTTGAAAAAATCTGAAATTGTATTACAGACTAGTAAGCAAGCCTATGGAGAAAAAGCACAAT
This sequence comes from Mauremys reevesii, assembly GCF_016161935.1. Classification (NCBI taxonomy): domain Eukaryota; kingdom Metazoa; phylum Chordata; order Testudines; family Geoemydidae; genus Mauremys; species Mauremys reevesii. Next base: position 15,695,881 of record NC_052640.1, on the reverse strand, counting down.
CCAATATTTTTCATTTTTGTAAGGTTTCAATTCGTTTATAGCCTTTTTTTGTTTTTTTCACTCCTGATTAGTAGTTCCATTATGGTATTTATGCAAAATGTAGTAAAGCACAAGCTTCTATACACTTACTGTGGTAGCAAAAAAATCTGTAGGTTGGTAATTACCCATCAGATAGTCCCCCATCCCTCAGACCAACAGAGTTTGTTTACTTTCAGAGTGTACTACACATTATCACTCCATGCCCACAAGTTAGATTCTGAGGTACCTGTAATGGTGATGCTTTCACTCCCTCTAGTGGGCAACAGATTTTATTATACTTCTGCTTCTGTACAAACAACCAAGGTAACAGGGCTTTGTTGTTGTTTCCTATTTCCCTGCAAAAGTTAAACAGATTTACAGAAGACAAGCCTTTCAGTAAATATATGTATTTAAAACAGCTGAATCAGGTTAACTGGCTGTTATACAAAACAATACAGGACCATTTACAGACATCCAATCAGGGCTTTGGAGTGGAGCCCGGAGTAGCTCCGGAGCAGTGGAGCTGCAAGTTTTTCCCTGGAGCTGGAGCAGAGCCGTAGCACAGCTCCAAAGCCCTGCATCCAATTTTATTTTTCTTGTCTGAAAATCAAGTTATTTAATACCTGAAGGATATTCTTCCACAAGAGTCTTGTCAATGGGAAATCTAAACTGTATTTACATCTTACTGCTACTAAATGCAGATTTTAAAATCTATATAAAAATACATAAAGTAACTACAAAGTTCTAGGATAAAGCAACTGTTGATCTGTCACCCCTTGGTTGGAATCACTGTAAAAAGGGAAACAATAGAGTCCTGCAATTTTCTGTAACAACCTCCCTGACTAATTAAGGAATAATGTTGACAGGTAAAGGGAGTCTCATCCAGTCCTGCTCAAGTGAAATAATGGCTGCTGCAAAGTAGAATCTTAAGATGATGGGACCTGGGTGGGTATTTAAGCATGGAAGTGGGGAAAAATAACCTTGTCTGCTTTTATTTTTTTAAGTATCTAATGACTATCAAGGTTAAATGTTTTCTTTATATGGATAGTTATATAACTGAATGAGGCATAGCTAAAACTGTAATTTTATATTTAAAATATTTTCTTAGGAGTAATTCTTTAAAGACTAAATAAAATGTGAGAATTAAGAGTAGAAGGGTTGACAGAAGACCATCAGAATGATGTGACTGAAATCTTACATCTCACCACCTAACAGAGTTCATCCCTTATATCACTGAGAACCTGCCAATTCTAGCTTTTCAGTGGTATAAAATCTTCTTTTTTAACCTTGGTGGTTTATGGAATAATTTTCCTTAAAACCACATCCCTTAATTTAGCAGGGTCTTTTCAAACAGATTAAGTACTACAAATATCAAGTCCTATACGTTAGACCAATGTAATTTTCAAGATCTGGGGTTGAGGTGGTAATTTAAGGAAAAGCATTCTTACATATTAAAAGAGACTTACTTATACTGTTATATTTGTGTAGGGAATAGAGAAAAGGTTTACTGGATTTTAGCTATATTAATACAAATTTGTATTAAAGCTCATGAACATTAGTAAAGTACCATTACAAAAAGAAATTACTTTGTCAGTTTCTGCAGCACTTGTTCACACTCTTGCTTCTTCTTTGTCAGCTGTTCTTCATATGGTATATTCCACAAAGGCGTCACCACATCTGCTATCTGTTTACTGAGAGACTCCTCTTCACTGTCTTTTGCTAAAGCTAAACGCTTTGCTTCTCTCTGTTCAGTGTCCTCCACTTCTTTCTTCCTCTTTTTTACAATGGGATCAGCTTTAGGCTTTGCGAGCCTAACACTCAAATATCGGCTCTTCCACATGACTCCATGAAGGACTTTCATAGCTTTGTCCCTTTCCTCCTCACTTTTAAATGTCACAAATGCAAAAGTTTGTTTCCCAAAAAGTTTTATCTTATGAGGGTTAAGTCCATATTTGGCAAGAAATTTCTTTACATCATTAAAGCCAATATATTTTGGAAGGTTCTGAATTTCTACTTTATAAATCTCTGATGTAAACAAATCTCCTTTGATATATCTGTACATATCAGGGCAATTTTCTGTATTCTCTGCATGGCTACTATCTCCTTTGTCTTGCTTAATTTCCACCTCAGTCATACTTTCTTCTTCTACAGAAGGGGCCATATTTTCTTCTTCAGGGACACAGAGACTACTATTTCCTTCCATCATTTCTTCAGTCCTGTAAAGATTTCAGTTTTATAGATTTAATACTCTTTGAACGAGGACTTGTTGAAGTTAGAAAATGTTGGGAGTGTGAGCCACAATGCACCCCACCAACCCCTGCTCCCAATATGCCACAACATAGTTCCCTCACCCTGGGCTATCACCATGTGTAATCATGGCCACGCCCCTCCACTCTAACACACCACAGCATGCCATCCCCCATTACCAGCGTACCACTGCCGCACCACCACGATGCCACAATGCACAGTACCCTGCTCACATAACAGGGTGTGATGCCATTGCAGCATTCCACCCCATGCTACCCTGGTGGCAGGGCCCCATCACGGCGCACTCCCCCATGTGCCATAGCAAAGGGCCATCACCATACCCACCCCACTCGAGGCCGGGTGCCACAGTGCACAGCCCTGAAGCCACACTCCCGCGTGCCACAGCAAGGGGCCATCACCGTGGCCCACCACCTCATCCCATGTACCATGGTGCAACGACGCCGCCGCCGCCACCAGCTTGCGGCACTATCACTACACACCCCGGCACCAGGCGAGCACCCTCACCCACCCGTGCAGCACCCAGCGCACCAAGACACTAGCCTAGGGCATCCCGTCCGCGCCCCCCGGGACCACCTCAAGCTGCCACCGCATCTCAGCGCGGCTCCCTACTTCTGCGCCCAATAAGCACCTATGAGGCGAGCGTAGGCTCGGGCTCCGCCAGGAGCGGGAGGGAGCCCTCCCCCCATTACACTCACCTCCCGCCCATCTCCCCGCACGACCCGTCCCCACCTCATACTGCACACATACACCAGAGGGGGGGGGCGGGCTTCAAGGAAGGGGTGGGTCTTGCGTGACGTCACCTGGAAGCTAAAATGCCCGCGAAAAAAAGCGAACTTTTTTTCCACCCGTTTCCACAGATTCTGCCATGGAATCCGCCCATTGCATTTATAAAATCCTCCAATCCTAATAATACACGATTAAAATACCCCCCCCCTTCCAGCACACACGCAGGCGCCATCTTGAGAGTAGAGAGACGCGGGATGGTCGCCGCCATGTCGCAAAGGCTGATGGGAAACAGCCCGGGAATGGGGTAAAAAGGTTTAATTGGGGGCATCCACTCGATCTTTGGAGATAAATTTTCTTTAGACTCAGCCCGCGAGTGGGGGATGCTGTATGTATTTCGAGGGGAATTCGTGCTGTTTCCAAGACCTCGAGTGGGAGCTTGGAGAAATTGCGCGGCCGGACGCCTCGGCGTGGCTGTGATTTAGGACTATTAAAAGGCGAAGATCAGGTGGAGGGGTCACCCTGCCTCCTATAGCTAGCAGCATTATAAGCGATAAAGGGAGCGGGGTAAAGTAGGCGTTTCCCATCAGGCCTTGCGGCAACGGCGGCGCGGGCTGCGGGAATGAGGTAAAAGCGGGAGGGGGCGGGGAGCTTCTAGCAGGAAATTCAGCGCCAAAGCTGCGGTGGGGGGAGAGAGCGACGCGAACGAGTCTAGTCTAGGAGCAGCGCCACCTCCCAGCCCCATGGCGGAGACCAAGGTGAGGATGCCGACGCTTCCCTTAGCAGTCTGGGGCGGAGGGGCTCCCTGGCGAGCGCTGGGGCGGCCTGGGGCCTGGGAGCAGGAGTGGCGTGGGGCGGCCTGGCGCTGAGGGAGCGGGCTAGGGTGGATGGGGGCCTGGAGAAGCAGCGGGGAACAGACGGGTGAGAAGCCCGCGGGCTGGTCGGGTGACGGGCCTCGGGGAGCAGTGAGGCTGTCTGGGAGAGCAGTGGGGTTTAGGGGACTCCTGGCGAGGGACCCGAGGCCGAGCGAGCAGATGAGACCGGGGGCCGCGGAGGGAGGTAGGAGGGCGGCCTTGTCTTGGCGGGAAAGGGGGCCCGGGTGGCTGTTCGCCCAGCATCCCCAGGTGCACGTGGGGTCGGGTATTCACCCTGCTAGGGGCTGTCCGGGCCCACGTGCGTCCCAGTCTCTTGCTGGGGCCCATCCCTTTGCGGCCGGGGCCGAGACACGGTGACATCCCTTTCCGCCTCGCCCTGGCTTCTGGCCCTGCCGCGGGGTGGGCTCTGCCCCAAGCGGGCGTTTGAGCCTCCGCAGGCGCCACAATCTAGTTTATGACTCAGGAGCTTTTGAAGGAGGCCCCCACCGTCCCCTTCTCCCCCATGTTACTGGCAGGGCCGGGGCTAGTCATTCTAGACTCCCACGTGCTTTTATATCGCGGGTGGGTGGGATTTTATCGCAACACTGTGATTCGTTTTCTTTCGCCACCTCTAACGTGCTTATTGTTACTTACGATTTTCTTGTGGCGCCTGCAGGGAATCGAACTGGGGGCGGAATAAAGGGATCAGTTATCTCTGCAATGAGGTTTGTTTATCTCAGTGCTGGAGTCTATCAGTTCTACAAGCCTGGCCTGTGTTCTCTCTGGGATGCTTTCCCCCTTCTCTTGGAAACAGTCAGGTCTTGGTGCAGTGCACTGCAGCCATTCTTCTATCGAAGTTGTATTACTATGGCTGTTCTCCATTTTCTTGTGTGCTAGAACACTGATGACATTCAACAGGTGTCACCAAAAGGTGTGTTGTAGCATCTTTGAACTAACCCTTGTTTCCTGTTGAACCATTACTTGTATTCTTGTAACAAATAAAAGCCCCAACCAAGTTGAGGGCCCTGTTGTGCTGTGTATTGTACATACACTTAGTGAGAGACGGTATCTGCCCAGAATTTATAATGTAAATTGCCAGTGGTGAGGAAGAACAGAATTATTATCTTAATTTTCCAGATAGAGAACAGGCACAGATACTAAGTGATTTGACCAGGATCTCACAGTCTGTGGCAGAGCTGGAATTGAATTAAGATCTCCAGAGTCCCTTGCTAATGCCTTAACCATAAGACCATGCTTTCTCCCTCCCTGTATGACAAAGAAATTGTTTGCTAGACTTCTGGAATATTCTTGTGGCTTCTTTGGCTATGGAAGAACCACACTTTGTTTCTTGGCTTCTTAAATGAGAAGGCTCTTAGTGATTCATATATATTAAAATAAAGTCAAGAACAAAGACAGCATAGCTGCAGGGTAAAGTGTTAAACTGGGAATTCAGTTGTATGATACTAACTCTTATCGTTGTATAAATCCATATCTAAAAATCTGTCTACATTTTACGTGTGTATCAAAGGGGTACTCTCAACATTTTAAAAAATTCTGATAGAGCGCTCTTTAAATGGTATGTGCTGAGATCTTGGGTTTTCTCCTCTCAGTGACATTTATAAGATCTTTCAAGTAAGATAAACTGTTCATATGTGCACTATTGTGATCTTAGGTGTTATAATTGAATTTAAAATTGCTGTATGCATTTTAAATTGATATTAGATACACAGTGGGATGCTATATTTTAAATGGAATTTTTCAAGAAGGCCATGAATGGTTTTTACAGAACTTCACGCTCTTTTCCTCCCCCTTCCCCCCCCCCCCCCCCAAGTTACTTAGGCTGTATTAGTAAATGTCCATTCTCTCATTTGTCTAATCAAATATTTTGATACACGATTGACCCAATATTATAGAAGAGCTCCTATGGCAGCTGTCAGTCTACTTGTTCCCTATTGATACTAAGCTACTATATTAAATTGCACCTATACAGTTAGTGTTTTCAAATTATATGACTTCATATCTGAACCCAACATTTACATTAAAAATCTCACTTTTCTTAAATTTCACGTGTGCCACGATAATTTAATTTTGAGGGTTTTTTAAATCTCTCTGTCTTAATATTTCCTTAATATACAGATCTTGGTCTTTTTAAAATAACCTGCTTTGAGTGCGCAGTGTCTCAAAACCAATAACTTAAATGATAAAAACAGACATGGATATGGTGATAAGTATACTCCTTAACTTGTCTGGGATCCTTATAATGTAGAAGACTCTGAACTCGTAAACTTCAGCATCTGAAGTTCACTGTAAATGGAGACACTTGTAATGAATACCCCTTAAAAGCCTTCATTTGTAATAACTATTGTGTCAGAACTCTAAGCCTGTACAAAGGAGCACTACTTCAATAACTTAAAACATACACCTTTACCCCGATATAACACAAATTTGGCTATAACGCGGTACAGCAGCACTCCCGGGGCAGGGGGGGGGGGGGGGGCTGCACTCTCTGATGGATCAAAGCAAGTTTGATATATTGCCGTTTCACCTACAATGCGGTAAGATTTATTTTTTTTGCTCCCGAGGACAGCGTTATATCGGCATAGAGGTGTATTATCCAAAACCAATAATAGGGGAACCATTTTTCCTAGCCTTAGGCTAGTTTGCTAATTCTAGGTTTCCAGCCAATACTTTAATCAATATTTAAAAATAAAATCAGTGTAATATTTAAATACTTCTAGCATTGCATGAATGCCAACATTCTCTTTAACCTGAGACATTTTGATGCTGTTCTAGTGTTACAAGATTGGGTTATATCTACAAGCAAGACATAGTGCTGTTACTTTAGATCTTTTGATGGTTAATTAGTCAGCTTAATTTTTTAAAGGAACATTGTAGCTATGTGATCTTAATTGTATGGTAGTGAGAATACTAGGGAGGGGGCATCTTTTGCTTTCCGTTGGCAGAGCTAATTGCACAAACCTGGGAGCTCTCTGTGTTCATCTGTTCTACCCCACAAGCTCCCTGTGTGCCATGCTCCCATCCTCTATTTCAAGGACTTTTGAACTCCTCCATCTATTCCCTTATGCCTAGGACTCTGTGCCCCCGTTTCTCCAAAAATACATCCTAACCCTAACCCTTTTTTCATGGCAGGGATCTACAATATAAAAGGAAGTCTTGATTTTTGTTTTCAGAGAGCTAGCACAGTGCTTTGACATACAGACCAAAACCTTTTTATTTTCAAAAAACTTTTAGAAATTTTCTGCCCTCAGGGTAGGAGTGGGCAAACTTTTTGGCCTGAGGGCCACATCTGGATATGGAAATTGTATGGCAGGCCATGAATGCTCACAAAATTGGGGTTGGGGTGAAGGAGGGGGGTGAGGGCTCTGGGGTGGGGCCAGAAATGAGGAGTTCAGGATGCAGGAGGGGGCTCCAGGCTGGGGCAGGGAGCAGGGTGAGGGCTGAGGATGCAGGCTCTGGGGTGGAGCTGGGAATGAGGAGTTTAGGGTGCAGGAGGGGGCTCCGGGTTAGGATTGAGAGGTTTGGAGGGTGGGAGAGCGATCAGGGTTGGGGCATGGGGAGGGAGTGAGGGCTCCAGCTGGGGGTGCAGATGGGGCTGAGGATGAGGGGTGCAGGAGGGGTTCAGGGGGCGGGAGGGGCTCAGGTGCAGGCTCTGGGTGGTGCTTACCTCAAGCAGCTCCCAGAAGCAGCGGCATGTTCCCCCTCTGGGTCCTAGGCAGGGGTACAGCCAGGCGGCTCTATGTGCTGCCCCGTCCGCCATCCCCGCAGCTCCCATTGTCCGGGAACTGTGCCCAATGGGAGCTGCTGGGGCAGCGTGTGGCGCCCCCTGGCTGCCCCTAAACATAGGAGCTGGAGGAGGGACCTGCTGCTTTCAAGAGCCGTGCAAAGCGTCTGCCGACCCCGCTCCCCAGGTGGAGCGGGGCAAGTCCCAGTCCCTGCTCCCCAGGGCCAGATTAAATTGTCTGGCGGGCTGGATGTGGCCCGCGGACTGTAGTTTGCCCACCCCTAGGTTAAGGAAGAAATTGGAAAATGAGTTGATTTATTTTGTGACAGTAAGAGTTTAGTCTTAATATACAAGAAAATATGGCAGCTTCTGATTTTTACTAATACCTAACTTCAAGGCTGTTAATTATAAGTGCTGTTATGGTTTGTATGCATGATCGAAGTTGCTGAAATCAGTAAGCAAAAAAGCATGTCTTCAGGCTTCTCTACGCGGTGCATTCATGTGCACCAGCTGGGATGTAAATGTTAGTGCTTTCCAGCATGTTGTTCTCTAGCAGGCCTTGTGGACCCTGCTGAAATGCACTAAAAGTTCCCTAGTGCATGTCAAACGGGAATACATCAGTTTGTGTTAGAGAACTTTTGTGTGGAACTTGCTAGTGGACACTAGTCAGTCAGTGCACCATACTCTGGTGTGTACTAGAATTTACACCACAGCTGGTGTGCACCTGTGCAGTATGTAGACAAGCCCTTAGACTCCTGGGTGAGTGTTCCTGTGTTTCACTAATGTGAAAGAAATTTCTTCTTTCCAAGAGAGAAGGTTTATACTGCATATTTTAAAAGGCTGAATAAAATTTAGATGTATGGAGTTCAGATTCTGATGTTGTACTACTTACACTTTGTTAGTGTATATGTAGTTGGAACATTCAGAGTAGTTCCTAAATACCTTTGGTAACATATGTTAAATACAGACGTAGCCACTGCAGAACTGTTTTTTAAAATGCATTATTACAATTTGGAATTTTTTTCTCAGGAAACGCATGAGGAACATGACACCTCAACTGAAAACGCAGATGATTCTAACCATGATCCTCAATTTGAGCCCATAGTTTCCCTTCCTGAACAAGAGATCAAGACCCTTGAGGAGGATGAGGAAGAACTCTTTAAGATGTAAGTAGTGTGGCACTGGGTATGTATCTAAACACTAGTTGCTTTTAAACTTGGAAAAACACTAATAAAAGGTAGGAAGGTATCTTGTTGCAAAACACCACACGGGGTACTGGCCTAAGACAATGTAGTACTAGTAGAAAGAAAACGGCACATGATATGACTAATGTCTGTGCCCCTGGAGTGTTGGGGCTGATATAGTGTAACATGATGAAATTCTGACTCTCTAATGATATCAAATTGATATTGGAAAAGTTTGGATTAGAAAAAATTTAAACTTGTTAACTCGAATTGTTCAAAAATGTTGGGTCTAGAGATGTGTAACTGTGTCACAAAGTAGGTTTTTCTTTTTTTTAAAGTTAACATGTCCTACTCTGCTTAAATATTTGGGTCGTCATGACACTACTCCTCCCTCCCTCCTCCTCCTCCCTCCCCCCCCTCCCCCCAATACATAGTAGAAGCTGTTTTACTTACTGAATCAATATTTTGTAGACTGGAGGTGTAAATGCCACACCCTCTCTAACTCTTCAATGGTTCCCTTCTGCCATCATCTGGAGCAGTCATGGAAACACCTCTTGCTCTTGCCATTGTGTTGGCAGACATCAAATTTTAATAGTTATATGATTAGAAAACTGGGCAATCTGGCTTAATCTGAAATGTTTAAATGTTGTAGAATGCCTTAAATTTTTCCTAAGCTGGAGACCTCTTTAGAGAGAGAAGTGTATGTAGCACAGGAGTTAAGATGCATTCCTCTTGCTTTGTGATGCTCCTGCTTCAAATAGGCATGAAGTGCATTTGGGAAAAGTCAGATGGCCAAAAGTAGTCATTTTCAAGCTTTGTTCCAGAGTGTGCTCCTGTAAGGGACTCTGATAACACATGGTTCTACGAGAACATTTCCAAAAATTGACCTGCATGAGTAGCATGATCATTAAGCTTTTCTGTGTGCTAAGTGATGTGCAGTCCCAGATGAAAAAAGCCATTCTCTTATAAAGACAACCCTTGAAGAAACACTGGAATAGGTTCTGTTGTCTAAGGATCAGAGGGTCCTTTTAATAGAGTTTAGGAAAATTCTTCTTAAGGTGCCAGCAGTTCAATAGGTTGTACAGCAAAAGGAAGTGTTTTGACAAAAATTTGCTGAGATCTGGCTGGATGCCAGTGCTCTGGGCTTTCCTGAATCCTAAGGTTCCAAAAAAAAGATAAGCCACCTTGAATCCAGGTAGTTGATCTGCAGGGAAGCAAAAAGAATCTTGGGGGAGAGGAGACATGTTTCTGCATATCTGGAAAAGAGTTTAGGCAACTACTTTTAAATGTTCGTCTTGCCTTTAACAAGTTTGTTAATTAACAAAACTGAAAGTAGGCCAACATGTCTGGCTTCATTTGTGTTTTTGTTGAATCACTCGTTGTAATTTCAGTGCACTAATGGCATTCCAAATATACACAACAGTAACACAGCTCTTCTGTAACTTAAATTTGTGTGCCCTCTGATTTAAAAAAAAAAAAAAAAAAAGCATGAAATTCAATTTTTGATGGAATAAATTCAGTGCTAATATGGAGCTGTTTTGGAATTAGAGACATTATTTCAGCAAAATTTTGTTGGGGCAGTGAAGCTGTTTTTTAATGACTCCATTCATACAGTATTCTGTCCTGAACTAGTTCATTGAGTACTGATAGCATGGTGCTCAATTTGCCTACAAAATCTGTCATCTTGTACTCTAACTTGTTGGTGAGGACTCTGGATTTATTTTCTCTCTCCTAAAAGCTCTATGGAATCTTAACTTTCACCTAAGACATGTGGGCTGAAGGACCTTTTATCCAGCATGGTTTGTTCTTGCATACAAACTCTAATCTCTTGCTCTCTTTCTCAAGGCGTGCAAAGCTGTTTCGATTTGCATCAGAAAATGATCTTCCAGAGTGGAAAGAACGAGGAACTGGGGATGTGAAACTCCTGAAGCACAGGGAGAAGGGAACAATTCGCCTTCTCATGAGGAGAGATAAAACCCTAAAAATCTGTGCAAATCATTATAGTATGTTTGTTCCATTATTTCCCATAACTTCCCTTTGGCTGTCAGCTATATTTCACATAAATAGATATCAAGTCTTATAGGATTCATGCATGTTTTGTTTACACTAAAAATGGCTTGGAAGAATGGGCCAATGTTCTAACAGCAGCAAATAGACAGGTGCTGTGTATGCATCCAGCTTGATGCCTGTTTAACTTTATTGTGCACAGTTCCATAATACTACAGATGCATATATTTACAAAAAGGGTAAGCAAGTGTAACAAGGCAGTTAAAAAGATACTATTCTATGTTGAATATTTGTAGAGTTTGTTGTCGCAGGATACTGAAACAGAATTTTAAAATGGCGTAAAGGGAGGAGGGAGAAATCACTTAAATGAACAATCTGAGAGGAAAGCTAAGTGCCGTCTATAATACGGAAGATTACCAGCAGTAGAAAGGGAGAAACTTTACTATTTTATTTGGATGCTCTTGTACCTTCCTTTTGAGGCATCTGCATTGGCCACTATCTAAGAAAATACTTTTTAGACTGTTGGCCTTTCAGTAGGGGAACTTTGCATTCTAAAATTGTATTAAATTGGAACTGTGGTGTGTTTTTTTTTTGTTTGTTGGGGGTGGGGGGTTGAATAGAAGTATGTGGTTAGCACTCTGTTTGGCAGTATTGACCTCCCATTGCAGATTGTTCTAGGACATGGGACAGAACAACATGGGCAACTTTTTTTTTTTTCCCCCTCCTCCCTCCCCCAACCTCTCCAGCTAGAAATAACTTTGCATTACAATCCCCTGTGAGGTATAACATCTTTTATTTCATCTTACTAAGAGCTAACTTTCTTAAAGGTACTTGTGGGGCTTATGTGGAAATGTATTTCAAAATGTTATATGCAGCTGGACTAATCAGTTTTTTTCTTTGTAGTTACACCTTTAATGGAGCTGAAGCCTAATGCTGGAAGTGACAGGGCATGGGTCTGGAACACACATGCTGACTTTGCAGATGAAAGTCCAAAACCTGAACTTTTGGCAATTCGGTTCCTAAATGCAGAAAGTGAGTTATGGCACAAGATCAGTTTCTTCTGATATTTATATTATGCGCCTTAGGAAGTAACTTTGGGCCATTTAATACTGCACAGTATTTTACAGTAAATGTATGAAAGTAGTTACCACTACCTTTTGTAGCTCCCGTGGTAGAAAAGAATAAATATTCCCTGTATTTTTAAAGAATCTGTCCCACTGGCTGTAAGCACTCAAAATGGGGTGAGCGGGGAGAAAAAACTTCATTTGCCCATAGAAAGCCACCCTAATATTTGTCTGTAAGGACAGTCCCTTCTATCTAAATAGTACTGCAGCAGAATTAATTCAGAGTGCAACTAGTTAATTAGTAATGCTCAGAATATGTAGATAAATAGAGTAGTTATGCTCCATCTCCATCCAACATCATCTTTATAACTTTTTTTTTTGTCTTGATAAGTGTGCTGACACTCTGTTTTCAAGAGAGCTTGTTAGTGTTTCCAAATAATTTTAATGCAATAAAACTCCAGGACTTCAACCAGTGTATTCACCTTACTTTCATTAATTACCTGAACTTCATGTTTTAATGAAGATTAAATTTGTGGCATTACAAATACTGTATGGAAATCATCACCTTGTATTAAATCTTCCATTCAGGTGCATCTTCCTGAAAATCCCATACTTTACTGACTGCTACACTGAACAAGTACTAGGTGTTAATATCCACTTGTCTCTTCCTTCTAACATATCAAATAAAATTTCCTCTAAGTGGAATATAGTAGTCCTAACAACCACAGATAACTTGGACAATAGGTTATAGTAAAACTTTCTAGACTAAAGTTTATTTTTTAAAAGTTATATATTGTTTGATATAATGCTCCCAAAGTTGGCATAGTTTGACTCTTCATAGAAATGGTGCTAGATTCTGGTTCTGTTCTTTTATGATAATGAAAGGCTTTGAGCATTGTGGAGGAATCACACTCCTGTTGGAGGGAGTGGTCATCTGTGGTCAGAACAGGCAAATTCTCACATCTATTGTTCAAAACATCAAACTAATTTGACTGTGCAGTATCTCCTCTAGGTAACTTAGGATAATAGATGCCATGATTTAGGGAATCGGATGTGAAATTATTTGTATCTTGGTAGCACCTGAGTACCCCAGCCAGGAGTGGTTAGGGACTATACAGATATAGAATGGAAGCCACTCTCTGCCACAAATATCTTACAAACAACAAGATAAGTGACAGATTGTAGTGGTTGGTCTGGAATTCCCTACTTGGAATGCCAGACTGTGCATTCATTCCTAAATAGAACATGCAAAGACTAACTGTATGAGAAATAAAATGAGACTTGGAAAACAAAATGGCTGCCACACTTCTCACACACACACACCCCCCGCCCCCCAATGGCTATTGAGTGAGTGACTTGCTCTCTGGGGCTGCTGAAACCCCTTCTGCCTGTGACTCAGGCATCCAAGGAGAATACTGTAGTGGCTGCACAACCAGCTTGATTAGACAGGAACTGGAAGTGAAAAGTCTAGTGGTAGCTCTTGTAAGGGGAGAAGCACTTCTAGATCCAGCTGTTCTCACTAGCCTTTAAGTAGTTAATGCAGCAAACAGTGTATGACTGTCAAAGACCATCATAACTTCTGGCTTCTTAATTGTGCATCCCAGATAGCTTTCAGGTTGCATGCTACTAGTTCTGTGTCAGTGGGTTAGCCAAATTAAAATGTCTAGCTTGGCACATAGGAGGAAGGTAAGATGTTGGTAGCATTTTTGTTTACTACCATGTTCCATTGCACAGTTGGGACCTTGTGGTAGATCCATATTAACACATGTTGGCAAACAACGTTTTCTTCTGTTTCACCTTTCTAATACAGCATCCTTTCTTCTTCAGGCAAACTTTCACTGAAACCAAGCCTTCTATTTAAACCCCTGAATCCCCTACCAAAAAAAGTCTACTTGGAGGAATAACATTAAAATCACAATCCTAAATTTATCTCTGAGTTTGGGGGTGAGGGAGGGCTTTCATTGCCTCCTATATCTATATATATCTATATATACACTGCCTTCCAGTAGCAGATAAGAGGGCCTAGAAAGCAGACTATTAGTGGAGTTCCTTCTTGGGTTCATAGATAAAGCATTAAAGTTCAGTTTCAGGTCCTGTCAAGGGGTGTCACTATGCATGATGAACTCCTTTTCAAAGAAGCTCTTCTTAAAATCTGTTAGGAAGATGCACGCTAAAAAACTTCTCGCTTCATATTCAGTCTTTAAAAATGTGCATTTTCCTGTGAAGCAATAGTGACCTCAAGTGGCCAGTCATGCTATCCTCAGTGTGGGCTTATCAAATTATCCTTTCTGGTTCTATTTTGAGAGTGACTTGTTGACCGTGGTTATCTGCTTCTCAAATTATTCCAGTTAGAAAGGGTTGGAGGGATGCTTATTGTAATCAGAAAGTTTCTATCTTTGAAATGGAACTGTTCAGAACCAATCGCTTAGACTGAAATGTATTGAAGTATATTGTCTTCAAAAGAATTCTGGTTAGCTGTAACTTGTGCCATGTTACTTGCATCTTTTTACTGTTGGCATTGTATGTTGTGGTCTTTGTTTTTTAATAAAAGTGTACAGTTTGTGCTCATGAAACAGGCTGGATTTTCAACTCTGGAGACTGAAATTCTCCCTTCACGTGCAGTATAGGCAGTGATGGTGCAAACTTGCCATTCCTCCTTAGTTCCACCAGGATACAGGTATCTCTAGGTGTGAGAAAATAAATGTCTATGGTCCTCTCAGTCCCTGGCCTCTGACTGTGAACAAGAATGTGTGGTAGGCTTCTGATGTGAATGCCTAGTAGCTAAGGTATGGATAGAAGTTCAGCTAGCTTAAAATAGTGCTTAGCAGAAGAACCTTAAGATGAGAACTTTGCAAAAACCTGCTCAAAGGTGCAACATCCACTGCTTTCTTTGGAGAGTATTTAAATGAGAAATAATTGAAGCCTGTATACTTAAGATCACTTGAACTAAGATGAAATCTACTAAGTACCTATTTCTTGACAAAAAAGGCAGTCAAACTGAAATGTAGAAATGAGTTTTTCAGGATAAATGTCTGTTTGGAGCAAAAAGATCTAAAGAATAGAGGCATTGTAAATTTTAAGGCAGGGGTTCTCAAACTGGGGGTCAGGACCCCTCAGGGGGTCACGAGGTTAATACCTGGGGGGGGGGTCGCGAGCTGCCAGCCTCCACCCCAAATTCCGCTTCTCCAGCATATATATTTAACACCATTATTAAAGAAAAGTGTTTTTAATTTATAAGGGGGTTGTACTTAGAGGCTTGCTATGTGAAAGGAGTCACCAGTACAAAAGTTTGAGAACCACTGATTTAAGGTAATAAAGAAACATTTTATTTCCTCCAAACAGATGCACAGAAATTCAAGGCAAAATTTGAAGAATGCAGGAATGAGGTAGACAAGAAAGCAAACAAGGGTAAGATGTTATCTCCTCTTGGAATTTAGATGAGTACTTCACCTTTTTGTCCTCTTCTTTTCCAAGTTTTTAATGCCTATGGTGGGGACGAGGGAATATCCTTAGTTTGCTCACTGTAATATTTGGTGCCTCTTGGCAGACTCACTCTGTGCCTGACTGCAATCTTCAGTCCAGGGGCTTTTTCAGTCTGCTAGAGTAATGGTCCAGGGTGTTGAACTCTTCTTTCCTTGTAGAAGACTTGCAATTGCTCTTGGGACACAATTTTTAGGGTAGTTATTATAGGAAGGCTTTTCATTATTTATACAGAAAACATACTACAGTTGAGGAATAGTTTTACCATACTGATTTTTTTTGTAATCTACTTGTGTTCACAAGTAAATACCCCAGTTGCAAGATTATATTTTAAACTAATTTTTGAAACTTGGTTCATTTTGTTTAAATTGAAAAGTTACTTTACCAATTTAATTTGATGGTTCTATATGACACACACAACAGAGAGCTTCTCTCCATTATATGTGAACAAATATCTTCAATTTCATATAGAGATTAAAAATTTAGAATGGAATTCTGAGTTTGGATCTACTAAAGGAGTAAAGTATAGATTCCTACTGGTCGGCAATTCAGATGCTTCAGGAAATCTGAGTGGTTTAGGCAATGCAGGAAACTGAATTTCCTTGTAAACTGTAGCGTTAGTTCTCTCTCACTCAAGCAAAGATGTTGGAGTGGTGGGAGAGAGGAGGCTAGAGACCTGAATTGCAAATAACTCCTTATTAGGATAAGGATATTCTCTAAGGAGCTGGAAGTTGTATAGAACCAGCACATCCAATTCCACAAAATATGCCTTGTGAGTAGTTACCTTGTAGCAATCAAAAAAACTGTTCATGAGGGCACTGAAAGGGATACCAACCTGTTTAGTTGGCAAGCTATGGCCTAGTGTATTAATTTTTTTTAAAAAAAAACAACCCGGAGGGGGAAGGAGTGATTCTACATTCATTTGGCATGGGATGGATCAGCAAGGGAAAAGAAACAGTATGAATCATCTTAGTGTATGGCAGAGAGTTCAAAAAACACCTTATCCTCTCTCTAAAGCCAGTGACATTCTTTCTTTAGTAAAACAAGTTAACATAGCCTTCCTGTTGTTAATTAAATCTACCATACTGTGTGTAACTTTTTCTTCAAACAATCTCTCTTAGCAGGCACAGAGAAAAATGATAGTGCTGACAAAGTTGCTGAGAAATTAGAAGAGCTTTCTGTAAAGGAAGAGAGCAAAAAATCTGAGAAGAAAGAAGAGACCAAGGGAAGAACTGAAGAAAAGCAATAAATCATCTTGGGCCTTGTGTTTTTTCCTTAATTTTTTTTTTTAATTTTTACAAGGGACTTTATAAAGAACTGAATTCTGACATTCAGGTTGTTTTTTCTAAGCTTTTGCCCTTTGGAAGATGTCTTCAGAAAATCCATTCCCCAGTCATGAAAATGTACTGTGCTAACTTTCTTTTCCATAGTGGAAACACTTATTTATAGTCATCCAAAAGAGTGAATAAAACAAATTTGAAAACAGCATCAAAGGACAGAACTGAGTTTTCTATACACTTCAAACACTTGTGACTATAATTCTTGCACTTGGTGTTTACATATTTGAGGGTGCGTGTCTTCATATAAGTGATGTAATCAGATTAGATTAAGTGCATTTTAATCCTTCCTGTTCGTAAAATTATGCAGACATTTCTTGTATGATATGTTATATTAAATTAGTAGACTTAAACAGGCCTCTTACACCAGTTTTGGGTGTTTGCTAATTGAGGATTGTTCCTGCTTGATGGGGTATATGCAGTTTTCTTTAGCAGACCAGTGTACCTATTGCTTCCTACGAGGCTATAGTGCCACAGAATTCTGGATGGTAGAACTTATAATACTCCTGGCACAACTCCACTGGTATGATGGCCACTTATGGCAGACAGTAGTGGGGGAAAAGGCATCCTTTGACTTATCATTGGATGTAATTTAATACAGTCTCATGTATGTTCTTTCATTACAAAAAATAAGTAGGAAGCAGCTTTTTAAAAGTCTTAATGACTTTCAAAAGCTCTTTTAACCATGCTAAAGGATCAAGAGTGCTGTTTGCGTTAGAAAAAAAATTATAAAACCTACTTATATTGTAGCTAGGCCCATAGATCACTCATGATGTGCCATTCACTGACTCTTAAGGACCATCTGTTTACCAGAGATAGTTAGTGGGGTTTTTTGTTTTTGTTTGTTTTAATGTATCTACTTAATGTTAGGGATGAATCTAACCTTGTTGGACAACATGCCATGGAGCTCCTCAAACCAGAGTTTCCCATGGTTGTGGTTTGTTTTTTTTTTTTTGCTGTGTGCCCCACCACCACCATCTGAGTGGCATAAG
Organism: Mauremys reevesii; assembly: GCF_016161935.1. Taxonomy (NCBI): domain Eukaryota; kingdom Metazoa; phylum Chordata; order Testudines; family Geoemydidae; genus Mauremys; species Mauremys reevesii. Next base: position 15,678,212 of record NC_052640.1, on the reverse strand, counting down.
ACGGTCCCCTACTCCTGCCTATCCAGGGCAGAAAGTGATTCATTGAGACAAGCAGATGGCAGGACCCAGCTGGGCCTCCCTGGAGAAGTGCATAGCCTCCCTTTCATTCCTGCAGTGTTTAAAATAGACAGGGCTATGGCTTTCTGGTTGAGTGCAGGGCAGTAAACAAGAATGCTCAGGAAGATTTCAGTGGTCAGTGATGCGTGGGAAGGCAGCAGGCTATGGGTGGGGTTGCATGTGCTTTCCTGCCCCAAACCTCCCTGTATGCTCTCCCTAACTTGGACACCTGGAGCCCCTTGCCCCAACTCACACACCCCAGATAACCTCCTCCCACGGTTTGAAATACAATGGTGTAAGCAATACACTCCAACAATCACTTTCTAAATTTGGCACTGATGTGTTCAGAACTTGCAATCACTTAACCAGAATTTGTGGAGTGCATTTTAGAAAAGTATGAGGTACTAATACTACTACAAACATTAAACCTATAATTTGAATATGCAAGATGGAATATAATGTTAATATGCTCCTAAAATGGGAATAAGTAGTATGGTTCAAGCTGCTCCCTTAACAGTGGTTATTAGCAATGGATCTACTTAATTTCTAACTACTGCTAGAGTTTTGGAAGACTTAAACCAGGATAGAAAACACAATGTAAAGCCTTTACATTCAGTAAATGTCTTGTTAATTTTCTGGTGGACAATTTCCTTGTACAAAGATTAACACAACTGTCAGTAAAACAATTATTTAAAAATAAACTCAATCTAGTCTTTCTAAACTTTAAAGATGTGATGACCAATAATACCTAAAAGAGGGAACTGAATATTGATAGAGGGTCTAAAAGCCTGCTGACTTCCCTCATGTAGACTCCTCCATTTATGAAATTTAAAGTCTCCAAGACAAAGTACATGGAAAATTAGCATTAAATATGCTTTAAATTTGTGTAAATACCTTTTTGATGTTGTAGTAAATTGATCAAATCTGGAACTATAAAGAAGGTACTCCGTTTTATATTAAAGGGAAAAAATTAAACTTTTGACATGAGCAAAGTTCATGTCCCTTCCCCATTACTAGCACAACAGCTTTTCACAAGTACTACCTGGTGTAGGATTTGCCCCTTACAAACACCAGATACATAAATCAACTGTTTTAGAATTATAAAGCTCCTAGGGAATAAAACAAATACCTCAGCTGTCTCCTCCGTAAGGGATCTCAGCAGCATGATGTGTTTGATATGTGTTTTTGATTTAAGATAGTATTGTATGTTTCCAAATACTTAATTTTACTGCCATCTGAATGTAAATGCCAAAATGTTATGTATTCATGAAAGCCACTGTAGATTTAAATGGAAGCTGACAAGCAATGTTTTTAAATTTGTTAAAGAGGAGGTGAAGTTTACAAATCTAATTTCAAAATAAACTATGCGTTAAATTTTTTCATTTAAAAGATTTGCTTCTTTATTTAAAAAAAAAACAACAAAAGCTTGTGTTGGAAATGCAAACACAATAGATTATGCTACTGCATAAGAAGAAGAAAACGGGCCATTCTAGTTTTGCTGTTGAGCCTGACTGAAAAAAAATTAATACTCATGTACACTTCATTTTTTTTAAATCTGTAATCCCAGTTATTGTTACAATTAAAATAAATTGTCATTACTTCATTGTATGATTTTCAGTCACTCACGCATGTGTATTTAGTTTTATTGGCTTGATATTTTTACCCTAGTGTTCAGATGAATTGATTCAGGCTTTACTTCATGGGCCATATTCATCCTTAGTGAAAGTCCCTTGGTATGAATTTTTCCCTAGGTGTTTGTGTAGTGCTCATGTCTTGTTAGTATTCACATTGCTGCTTCTGTTTTCCAAGTAAAATGCCTAAAACAGTTTCTGTGGAAAGGCATTTCAAAGAAAAGTTTGTTTTTTTGTTTGTTTTTTAAATTAAACTGAAACATTACTACTTTGTTTTTTAAGGTATCTCAATCTAATGGGCTGCTGTTCTATAAATAGAAAAGCAAGAAGTGGTTTAAAAAAGGATCTTAACATAATAAAAATTAGACTTGAAAAAGAATCTTCAAGTTTTGTATAGAAAACTTTGTATAGTTTTCAGAAACTAAAGACCATTGACTACCATGTTATGTTCTCAGGATGTTTTTCAGTTTGATTTATTTCCCCTGCCCTTTTATGACAGTATTGCTCACTGTTGGTAGTTTCAGGTTCCATTTAGGGATATGTTCTGATGTATTCACCAGGTGTGTCTTGAACTTTAATGGTGTATGTGTAAAATTTATGTGAATCGTTCTACTTTTGCAGAATCTTCAGTGCTTAGTGAAGAAGAGATACTCAGTGACAGAACCAAACTTTTTTTCCCCTTGCCAGTCTGAAAGTATTCCCCAAGCTCAATAAGGGAAACATTTTTCTCTTGATAATAGGGAAGATTTTTTTTTTAAATAGAATTATTTGTGAAATCTTTACAACTGCAGATCTTGAATCTTACGATAAGTGTTCTAGATTTGTTTATATTGCCCACTTAATGAGCTTCTAAAAGGACAGTATTGATAAAGGCTTGTATAAATGTTTTCACTATATGTGTTTAAGAATCTGCATCAGAGGACTTACTCTACATATGGTATTAGTATAGTAATATGATGTATAAAATTAGATATCTCAGACATCTGTTCTTGTGAAATTCTTAGTTATGATATGCTGGACAAATATACTGGAATAGTAACTCATTCCTATATTTGTAGAGGTATCTAGTTGAATTACCATATCAAATTGTCAGTTATGAAACTGCAGGTATGGAAATGGGAGTAACACAAATTTGCTAAGGAAGTACTTTTGAAAGTTTGATTGAGATAATTCAGTGGTTACTTCTATTATGCTTACATGCTCAATCCTAGTGAGGAAATTCACAGGATTCCATTTTGGTATGTTACCAGCTATTTACTCACTTCAACCCCAGCTTGCCTCGAATTTTTAATCTTATGACAATATATAATATATTGGGGGGAGGAGAGGAGTCTTTAAAAATAATGCACCCAAAAGCTACATTAAGGGCAGAATATGCTTTAATTTGTGACTTGCAGAATTCTTGCTTGCCTGATTTGCAGAAATTATGCTGTCAATATGAACAGAATGGTGACATTTTTCTTGTTGGGATATAGAGATCAGCTGTTTGGGAGAATGGAGAGAATTAAGTTGTGGGGCTAGTGATAACCCTGTGTCCAATTTAGAAACAGCTGAATCCTCTATATGGATTATGAAAGCCTGAATAAATATAGGAATAAGCAGATCTCTGTGTGTGTGTGTGTGTACACACACACACACACATCCCTTATCATTTTTTTTAAATGCCTTCAGTGTACTTGTTTAAACTTGACCTTTAATTATTTTGAAGTCTGCACTAATGGGTGTGAATTTCTGTAGAAGAGGATAGTATTCAGTAAGTCTTACACTCTAAACTGTGTTTTGCATACCTTAAATAAGGTAGGTACATATTAGAAAATTGCTAATACTGAGCTTCATAAGGAGGTAAACAACACAAGATTGCATAAAAACAAGCTACTTTAATATATTAAGTACTGGATGCTTTAATCATTACAACACAACCAAGACCCTTCCCAAAAAATTGTCTTGTCATTATGCCATATTGATGAAAGCTGCTGTCTTATGTAAAGCAGACACTTGCCCAAGTGTCATCTGCAATTAAAAATTTTTCTACATAGGGTGATGTATCGTGTGTCCAACATAAATGTAATTAATTTTCTGAGTTTGACGTGTCACTGGGAAATTTTCAGAGCTCTATGCACAATGCTGATCAGATATGAGAGTTGCAGATTGAAACAAGACTACAATGCAGGTCTGTTGTATTTTTTTGAAGCAAACAGTTTAAATACAAATGCTATTTTCAAAGCAGCAATGTAGTGGTCATGTTTTTCCCCTGCCCCCAACTCTAATTTGTTTAAATTTGCCTAATTTAGAACTTTTCAGCAGCCACCTAGAAGATGGACACAACATTTTACTAGTAGTGGCTGTCTAGGTGGAAGTCTGGAGACTTCAAAGTACTTTAGAAGATTAAGAAATACTCCTACACTGTTCACCACTTCCTTCTTTGTCAACACTCACTGGATTTTGTTATTAAGTGAAAGACCTCAGTTATCTTAAAAATAGTGCTGTCAAGCAATTTTAAAAAATCAGTTAATCATTTGATTAAAAATTGTGATTAATGGCAAAGTTAATAAAATACCATTTATTTAAATATTTTGGATGTTTTCTACATTTCTCCAACTATATTGATTTCAATTACAACACAGAATACAAAGTGTACAGTGCTCACTTTATATTTTTGATTACAAGTATTCACACTGTAAAAAAATAGTATATTTCAATTCAGCTAATTACTGTAGTGCAATCTCTTTATCATGAAAGTTGAACTTCCAAATATAGAATGATGTACACAAAAAGCATTCAAAAATAAAACTTAAAATTCTAGAACCTGCAAATCCACTCAGTCCTACTTCTTGTTCAGCCAGTCGCTCAGACAAACAAGTTTGTTTACATTTAGAGGAGATTATGCTGCTCGCTTCTTGTTTACAGTGTCACCTGAAAGTGAGACCAGGTGTTCTCATGGCACTGTTGTAGCCGGTGTCACAAGATATTTATGTGCCATATGCGCTAAAGAGTCATATGTCCCTTCATGCTTCAACCACCATTCCAAGGGACATGCATCCATGCTGTTGAGGGGTTCTGCTTGATGATAATCCAAAGCAGTTCATGTTCATTTTCAGGTTCAATGACACATGTTCATTTTCATTATCTGCATCAGAGGCCACCAGCAGATGGTTGATTTTCTTTTTTGGTGGTTCGGGTTCTTTAGTTTCTGCATTGGAGCATTGATCTTTTAAGACTCCTGAAAGCATGCTCCACACCTCGTCCCTCTCAGATTTTGAAAGGCACTTCAGATTTTTAAACCTTGGGTCAAGGTTGCTAACTGTAGCTAACTTTAGAAATATCACATTGGTACCTTCTTTGCGTTTTGTGAAATCTGCTGTGAAAGTGTTCTTAAAATGAACATGTGCTGAGTCATCATCTGAGACTGCTATAACATGAAAACAGAGCAGGGTCATACTATTCTCCTCCAAGGAGTTCAGTCACAAATTTAATTAACGCATTTCAGTATTTTTTTTTTTTTTAACGAGCATCATCAGCATGGAAGCATGTCCTCTAGAATCATGGCCGAAAAATGAAGGGGCATATGAATGTTTAGCATATCTGACACACAAATTTCTTGCAGTGTCAGCTGTAAAAGTGTCATGCAAATGCCTGTTCTCACTTTTTGGTGACATTGTAAAAAAGAGGCCTGTAAATGTAAACAAACTTGTTTGCCTTAGCAATTGGCTGAAGGAGAAGTAGGACTGAGTGGACTTGTAGGGTCTGAATTTTTATATTGTGTTGTTTTTGAGTGCAGTTATGTAACACTATGTAAATCACTTTCACATCAAAGATTGTTCTATGGTACTTGTATGAAGTAAACTGAAATTATTTTGTTTACAAATATTTGTGAAAATGATCAAAAATAATATGCTTTGATTGCAATTGCAACAGCATACCATATATATTAAAATGTAGAAAAACATCCAAAATATTTAATAAATTGTAATTGCCATTGTATTGTTTAACAGTGCGATTAAAACTGATTAATTGTGAAAAATTTGAGTTAACTGCAATTAATTGATAGCCCTAATTAAAACTCGTTTGATACCTTTTAGAATAAAAAGGGATGTAAAATCAAATAGTTTTAAGAGGAAAGAGAAAGTTGCTAGCTGATATTCTGAGATTTCATAGTTATAAATCAATAATTTCTCAAAGTAGAATTAGAGGATCTGGTTGGTAGTGCTGTATGCTGCCATGTAGCAGTCTTTGGTTTAACTTCTTGTCCTTGTTCTTATTCCTCAGGTTCCCATGGGCTTTGAGTGCTGCATAGATACACAGCAAGCAAGTTGCTTAAAAGCTTCCCTCTATCCAATTGAAATGTGACACTGAAAGGTGTGCAGTCCCATTTGCCTGTGCAGCTTCATCTCAATCTTATCTGATCAATTTGATCTAGTTCTGAAGGGGGAGGATGGTAAATTTTGAAATACTATGGTGATGAAGTGATGGATGGTATAGGTCTCACCAAAGGGAACCTCCTGGTCATTACATTTCCTCCACTCATCTCATGTCTCTAAAAAAGAGAGTTACAGATTTAGCCAAATGAAGGCTTTAGGAAAAGCTTATACTCAAGGAAGAGCTTCAGTTCAGGTGTGCTGGGAGGGCAGGTTAATTGACTGAATTACTTTAAGCTGCTGCACCTTATTTGTAATCAAGAGCAAGCTTTTTTTGTTAAGCCTCTGGGAATCTGCTCTTGAACTTACTGGGAAATCAGGTATGTATTTGTCCTCTTACAACGAGCAATATTAATATTCACCTGACCAAAATTGGGATGTTTAGTTTCTAGCTACTAGTGTAGCTGTACTAGTGCTATCCTATAATGTAGAGAAGGAAAGCTGTTATTTGTTGTGGTGCAGTCTACTCCTGGTCAAAGCAAGGTAAGCTCTAGCAGTATACATTGTGGTCTACAGGAAGGGTATGCATTGGTGCAGCTATAACTTTAGCTGGCCACTGATGACAAGAATGGGGGCAAATATCCTGTGTAAACAAGACTTTTTAGATTTTTCTTTTTTACTTATAAAAACCTAAATGGCCTTGCATCCAACAAAGACCACCTCTCTCCCCATGTGATACTGGCTCCACTGTGACCAGTGAGGGTACTTGACCTTGAACTCCTTTAATATGAACCAGAGGGAGCTGCTCACAGCAACATTCTCTGTATAGGACCCTTTGGCAAACTTTCTGCTGTCCCCTTAAATCACATATTATTTGTGCCCCTTTACTGGCCTGGATGAAACCCCTTTAAACAACAGTACAAACAACACACTTCTGGGTTAAGTCATTCATGCAAAAAGTAATTAAACTTCCAGGACACTCAAACAATTAGCGGAACCTAGCAGTTGTTTGAATGCTGAAGACCATGATTCCTGGTTTAATAGTCAATCAAACTTGGGTCTGTGGTGCTGGTGGTCTTCCTTACGGGCCCTAATCCTGCAAACTGTTTGGCACAGAAGGACCCCTCTAGGCAGAGCCCTGCTGAGTTCAGAGGCTTGTCCATGAGCAGCAGCTCACAGTACCGAGGCAATAGTATGTGATATGCAAGTCTGGATTGTGTTGTGCAATCTGATCACTGACTAACTTTTGAATGTCATGAAAAAGTCCCATAGAATTTAAACCAATAGGGTTCTCTAGAAATAGTTAAATCGATCCTTTCCACATTGGTTCAAAAAGCCTCTCCATCCCTATAGCAGGAATATAGGTGTCTACTGAATTCTAAAGGAGGGGTTAAAAAATTCTATAGAACAATTATCAATTCGATAGGACGTTAGGGAGGAGCGTGGTAGGAATTTGCGTATGTGGTGTTTTTAATCCGTAGCTGGATGCCTGCTTGTATTTGTCCACAGCACGTTCGTGGCTTGTCTGTAGCCTCTGTTGTGCAGAGCATAAAGCTTATGCATTGTGCTGCCTCTATTTGCACCGCAGTTTTGACTGTACGTGTTTGTACGCTAAGTGTCTGTGGTCCTGCGTGGCTTAATGCTGCGTGGAGCGGCCGCTCGCTCTGTCTCCGCGCAGTTCTACCTTAAGGGGCTCGTTGACATCAGCTGAGTGGGCTGGCCTGTGTGGGTGGGATTTCCTGTGCTGGAGGTCAGCTGTTCTCAATCCCTCTTTCTCACTCCCTTTCTCTCTGTCTCGTCCCTTCTTTCCCCCTCTCCCTGCCTCGCCGGGTCCTCGCATCTCTCTCTCCCTCCCTTCCCTCCCTCCCTGGTGCCTCTTGGGTTGGAATACATAGTGATGTGTTACCTACAGGATGCCCAGCAGCACTGGAAAGAGGTTTAAACCCACTAAATACATCCCTGTCTCCACTGCAGCTGCCTTACTAGTGGGTTCGACTACTTTATTTTTTGTTTTCACGTAAGTAAAGCCGGGCTTCTCTCTGTGGAGGGTCTGGACTGGGTGACTCTGGCTGCGGGGGGGGGGGGCAGTTTGGCTGGGGTTGGGCTTCCACTGTCTGGGTTGCTGTGGGGTTCGTGGCTTGACAGCTCCTCAAGGCCCCTGACGCTGCTGCTGCTCCTGCTCTCCCCACGCCTCTTGCTATCCCTCCCTGGCTTCTGTCTGCAGAGGTTTGTTCTGTTTCCCAAGCATAAAAATGTGTCTGACTGTTAGGGGGTTTATTTGCCATGAAATGGTGGCGCTCTCAGACTCTGGCAGCTGCTGCCTGTGCACACCAAAGGCGCCAATTAACTACCATCCTCTCCCCCTTATATGCAAATAGAGTCAATTTGTGTGTGTGAGAGAAATATATCTGCAGAGGTAAAATGATCTTGTGCCATTAGAAATTAAATCTGGCCAAAGTCTGGGAGGCGGGGGAGAGAAGTGACCTTTTTGTATTGAAAATATCATGGGTTTCTGGGTTTTTGTTTTCTGTTTGGTGTTTTGTTTTTGTTTTGTTTGGTTGGTTTTCTTTATCAGCATCTCAGAAGACAACCCCCCCCCCAATAATTGATGTATCTTTTTACGTAACTGTCTCTGAAGCTTCAGAATCTGATATACAGACTTAGGTTTTGGTTTGTGTTGTTTCTGCCCCCCCTCCCTCTGCAAATCTTTCTTTTGCTTATTTCTTCTCCCCTCCCCCCATTAGATGCAAAATTATGCTCTGGCTCTGAAGACACTGGCTTGCAGCTCTCCAGTAGTCATATTAATATGTGAGTCGTGTCCTGCTCTAGCTCTCTCTCCCCTCTCTTTATGTTAAATTGAGTTAGAGACTGTTTAACTCTATTTTTGCTTGAAATACTGGAGTTTGCTTGCAAAGGTATTGTTATATTTTTTTTCTATAGAAGAGGTGTCAGAATAACTTAATTCAAGTGTATGTGTTCCAAACTGTCTTTATGGGTTTGTTGTAGTTGATGCATATTCCCTCTCTTCTAGAAATGAAAAGCTTCTTACATGGATATGAACTAGAAGATTCATACTTCATTGCTTTATTTTGAAACTTTTATGTATGATATTTTATCATGGTTGAATTTTAAATTGATCCCAGGAAAACTCAGCACTGCAGATTGCCGTTTAATGTTGGGAGTATACGCTTGTGTCTGCTATCTGGATTGGCTGTGATATGATTTTCAATACTGTACTGTACCAGCAGTTTAGGGTGTACATTAGCCTTTGAATAATATTAAGAATTTCAGAATAAGATACAAATGTTGGTTATATTGTGTTTATAGAAGGAGCTTTTGACGCTGGCACAAATGCCTTTGACCATAACTTTCTTTATTTTTATTAGTGCTTTCAGTTAGAAGAAATTGCCAGCTTTAATACTGTCCTTCCTTGTGACTGGCACTCTAAGAATTGCTGCAAGCTTTACAGGCCTGCCATTCATCATTTGAGTATCTAATTATAGTTGATTGTACACAGACCGACCTAGACAAAGGTTGTTTTTATGTGTTAGATTTGGTTCAGATATTTCAGACTGACATTGGCTTTTAAGAAGTCTTCATAGTTCCATGCCCTTGAACCTTACATACTAATAGTCTCTGTGATGTTCAGTTCTAATTATTGAGGGTTCGGGGGAAGAAAGCTTACTGTGACTTTTGCGCAAAGTATGCTTGCAACTTAAATGATCTCTCAGTACTACCATAATGTTTCACAATATCATAAGCAACAGATGTGTATACAAAGGGATATGACCATTGCTTTGGAAGTATGAGTATATATTTATTGGGTTGAATAAGAGACTTGGAACATAGTGCTACGAACAGTCGATGACTAAGTCTTCCTCAGTCAAGCTTACTATAATGTATTTAATATATACAGTCTCGTAGCATCTATTTGTGCTAAGAGGGAAGTATCCTTATTTTTCCATTATAAGAGAATGAGTTGTTTTTAAAGTCACCTTTACTCTATTGTATACATCTAAGTCTAGTTATTTCTACTATTATTGAACAAGTCCATTCAGATAAATTATTTTTAGGCCCTCACCATACTGCAGCTTGAACCAAGCCAGCAACAACTTAAAAAAATACAACCACATAATTGTTACAGTTGTTACCAGGCTTCCAATGCACTTTGCTTTTTCTGAGCATAGTTCTAGTCCCAGAACACCCTTGCCTGCTGGTCTTATAAATGAAGACTTCATGGAGTAGCAAGTAGGTGTGACTGGACAGGGCCTTAGATTTGTCATTTGTCACACCAGCATGTGCACAAACAAGATCAGTTAAATAATTGGTTTTCCATCTTCCACTAGCTTTTCAATAAATATTTTTCTTGGAATACAAACAAGTTTTTTGACTTGCATTGGATAAGTGAAGGTAGAGTCCGTGTTTGGCTTCTCCAACAACTCTCTCTCTTCACCTTAGTAGCTTGTTCTACAGATTTTGGCAGCATCTCTGCAAGGCTGGGATTGTGAACCAGATCTTTCTCTCCATTGACTTTAGTGGAGCTCTGATTTACACCAGCTGAGGAACTGATCCTAAATGGCTAAACCTTAGCAGGATTGAATGTCATAAATCCAAATCGTAACATGAATATGTCAGCTGGAAGGGTCCAGTTTTAAGATTTTATCAACACTTCACTATTTCCTTATTTAAAACTTCCAATTCTTAAGGCAGATATTCCTGTGACATGAACTTCGGTGCCCTGGCAAGACTGACTAATTGATTGAGGTCGGAAAGCAAATGTTCTTGTGTATTACACCAAGTTAACATATAAATCTGTAGTTGATGGATTTTCTTTTGTAGAAAAGCAAAGTTTGTGTTGTAAATGGCTTGTGTAGTTTTTGTAAAGTCTATCCATGAGGAAGTTTGTGTGGAAGTTTGGTTTTTTTCATGAGAGTATCCAGTTTTGAGAGTTCAGTCTTAATCTTTCCCTGTTCGCTGTATAGGATGTTGATCAGGTGGTTTCAGAGTTTCTTTGAGAGTGTGTGGCACAATCTCTCAGCATAGTCTGTGTGATATGTAGATTGTAATGGATTTTTTACCTTTAGTCCTTCTGGTATGATGTCCATCTATTTGCATTTGGAAAATGTAGGACATTGTAATCAGGATCTTAATCTTCCTTATGTTGGGAATCTAATAATTAAGATAATCTGACTTTGGTTAAACATGAGAATACTTTACCTAGCCATCTATCACTTCCAAGCCACTTACTGAACTACTATACAGAGAATACTGAAAACACTTGAGAGTAACTTTACTCTTATGAAAAGTGCTGAGAATGTGAATGAGACCACTCAGGTGTCTAAGTGCTTGCAAGTTTAAGCCTTATGTCATTAGTAAATGTCTTCCTCCACATGAAGAGCTCTTTACATTTTAAAAATGAAGGCCAGTCTAAGCTTTTTACTAATTGAATTTTTATTTTTTAGCTTCTGTCTAAAAACTTTGCTAAATCATAGAATGGTAGCAATTAAAGATCATTTAAAATACACACTACATAGACATTGGCATTAGCGTTATTCCATGGTGCTGCTAATCAATTGTACTCTTATGCTTTAATTCAGGCAAATTCCATTATGGATTTTTTTTTCACTACTATTTTTTAACCAAGACATGTAGGGGTGTGTGTGTGTCTTCTCCCCCCCTTTGGCTCTTTTTTGAGAAGAGTTAAATTTGTTAATCAACAGAATACAATATTTTTCTTAACTTCTTTCATGAAGGATGGGGGTTTTATGCCTCTGATTACAGACCAGCACGATGTAAACATGGGGATGTTCATCCAAAGAACCAGACTTCTGCCATGAACTCTCACCCCTTTATGTATTTTAAATTGCATAATTGAAGTTATACAATTAAGGGTTTTATACTTTACCAAAGTGTATGTTCTGTAAATGCACAACTGCATACAGTGAAATGTGATTCTGTAGTGAACAGAATGGAAAGAGGAAGATAACCAATCTTATTTTTGCCACTTATTGCAGTTTTAGTACTGAATGATTTGAACTTGTGGATTTTTAGTCTGGTAGCTTTGATAATCAGAATTGCAGGTAGCACAATATGCTAGGAGTGCAGGGTCTTAAACAAAATAGTGTGGCAATACATGTAAGTGCAGAGAAGTTAGGAAAAGCTTTGAGTTCTCACACTGAATAGTAAACATCAGAAATTTCTGGTGGTGCCACTTACTGAAATGGAATGAGGAATCCTTGTGGCACCTTGTGTAATCCTGGTTCTAGGAACATTCTGTGACTCAAACACCTTTTAAATCATGGCAGGAACATGAACCTTAATAGAAAGACGTTGCAGAAATGGTGGTACTGAGATCATGGGTCCCTTCTGCAGTAAAACTTGTATATTGGGGTTTAAACAAGGTTAATAAAATGGGAGAACTTTTAGTAAAGAGAAGATTCAAAAAGTGGAAACTCATTCAATAAATGTCAAAGATAAGACTTCAGCTTGGTTTTTATAGAGAGGAAATAAATGGAATGTACTCATAGGTGTATGCAGCAGACATTCTGGGGCTGCAATCTGTGGCTCAGACTTTTTTTTTTTTTCTTTTTACAGGACCATCCCAGAGAAAATAGACTTAGACTAAGTGGGATGCAAGGAGAGAGAAATTTGAAGATTGGGTCACAGTAGGAGTGAAAAGAAAATAGTGACCATCTGAGTTAGAGATGGAGGGGAAACTGTTAAAATGTGGAGTTCACTACCTCTAAAATCTGCTTAGGGTGGTTAAACGAACTAGTGGCTTAATGTTCTCAGTGAAAAGTCCTCTTGTGAAATTCACTTCTCCCGCTGGTCTGATAGCCTGTCTGGTCAAAACCTAGTAATTGCTTTTTGCAGAAAACTTCAATTGTTTTCTAAAAATGTATTGTGAAAATTTGATTTGGTTTTCCTCCCTCTCCCACTGGTAAAATGGGAAGGGGAAAATACAATTTTGAACAAATCTTTCACAAATTTTCATTTGACTGAAAAAATGGTTTAAGATGTTTTGAAATGAAAAATTTCACTCAGCTCTGACAATTTCTAGAGGATGGTGGAGGATGTAAATACTGACTTAGTGTGTAGTTATGTCTCCCTCTAGTGGATTGGCCTCTGCCCAACAGCTTGTTAGGTGCAGCTAAAAGGAGTTCTTGGGTATTAGCTCTCCTTTAGCTCTCTTGGTAGCAGCCTGTGGTTTTGGTGCTGAAAGTTCCAGATTTACTGCAGCACGGGTGGAAGTTCCTTATCCAAGCTTTTTGTGTCATCTTTCTTCTTTGTTGGAAAAGATGATAGCTGTTTGAGACACAAGACACATTTTACAAATCTAAAAATAAAAAATGGTTGTCCCCTGCTACCTCTATACCCCTAAGAGGACATCTGATGTTGGTTATCTGATGCTTGATTAACTCCTTTCCTTCCTCACACCACACACTTTCTTTCTGGAAAAAAACCCAAGATCCTGGCATCCTGTGTGCTAACAACCTCAGAACTGTTTTGCCTGTCTGCACTGGATTGTGAACTCCTTGAGACCAAGAGAATGTGTGCTCTAAATGTACATGTGGTGCCTCCCACCTGGTTAGCACTCCATGATTAGTCAAATACAAACATTTCTGCAGTACAGTGATTAAAAAATGGAGGGATGCTGTTTTGATGGGAATAGACAGGTGTAGTTAACAGGCCCACTTCTAAATGTGTGGGTCTTTTTCCACCACCCTTGAAGAATTGCTGTTGCTATGAGCAAGTTAGCTATTAGCTTCAACTTCAAAATTGCAACTGCCTCACCCAAACAGAGCTCATCAATCATTAGTCTTGAGCACACTGTTTTCTGCACCTTCTTAAGAAAGCATCAAGGATGCTGACTGGAATAAAATTAGCTAAATGTTTAAGCTGCTTAGTTTACTGGCTTGAGAGCTGAATTCTAGCATTCACATTCAGGCCATATCTACACTAGGAAAACAGTGTTAGCCATGTTTAATACAAGTTAGCTAACATGTTCGTCTGAGTGTAGTCAAGGTAGTTGTAATTGTAACATGCTAGCTGCTCAAGGGGGAGTTTAGAGTTTACCTTGATCAGTTAACACACACTAACTACAACTTGCCTTATTTACACTAAGATGCTAACATCTTAAAACACCTTTTTCCTAGTGAAGATAACGCCTCCATGGCAAGGACCTTGTAGAGCAGTATGGAGGTTTAGTTGTTAGATCTGATCTTTTAACCATGTCTTCACTACAAAAAGTGTTCTTACATTGAGACAGTTACCTTGTCTCCATTAAGATTTTTATATGAAAACCTCTCAATTAATGTAGTAGATGCAGATGCTGGTTAGGGGGCATAGGGTTAACCTCTATTAGTTTTTACCTCAATACAGCTATCTGTTCTGTGTTTCCAGTGAAATTTTAAGTTGTGATCACTATCTAGATGAAAAACACACCTCTTTTTGCAATGAAGACCGTCTCCGATCTCCTTCCAAGTAAATTTTCTGGCACCTCTGTCACTTCAAAATCAGTAAACAGATACGAAATAATGACCGTTTCCTATCCTCTGTCCTCCATTGCTTACTTTAAACCAAGAAGTTTAACAGGAATGTCCTCGCATTCCTTTCTTGTCTGAATATTGTTAATTTCCAGAAGCTAGCTTCTGCCACACCCAGGTTAGCTTTATTTGTGTAATGGCATTGTCTTATTTAGAAGATCATAAATCTTTCTAAAGAGTATAAAATTTTCTAGCAAGAGTTTCCAGTATTTCTTCCCTTTTTTTTTTAATTTACAATATTGACTTAAAATTCTTACTCCGAGCCCAAATATCTTTTCCTGAAAAAACCACACATCCCTGCCCATTGAAGCTGTGCCAGACAAATCCCTACTATAGATGCAGCTTGCTGTGCTGTGGAGTGAGTGCACCAAGGTGTCTTGGCACCTCTCACTTTGCAGTGTGCACAGCAGAAAACAGCAGGAACAGGGGACTCACCAGCTGCCCTGCTGACCCCGCAGCCAAGAGGAGAGTCATGCTAACACTGGTTTGGGGGGAAAGGCTCAGATCAGAAAACAACTAGATCCTTTCCGGTTGGGTGCGCTTGGGTGTGATCTGGGCCTAAAAATTAGGCCTGAGTTGCCTTTTCTCCAGAGCTAAAAACATGCATCTCTACCACTTGAGCTAAAGAGTCCGATTCTCCAGCTGTGGGGGTGAGGGCATAAGATCCTCCTCTGCAGATGAGCTACAGAGGGAGGGACCGGTAACCTTCACCTGAGTTACTCTGACCCTGCAGGCATGCAGAGTGAGATTTCAGTTGGCATCAAAATGCATTTGTAAAAATGTTCTACGTAGTTGAAAACTAGTTGAAAGCAGACTCATACTTGTACAATGGATTGATCTGCACCACAAGTTGCACTAGTTTAACAAAAGGTGTGATATACAAAATTTAGTTAAACTGGTGCAAACTACTGTGTGGACACTTGTATTGGGTTAAAACTGGCCATAGCAGTACAGCTTGCAACTGTGAATTTAGCAATGCAAGCTAAATTACTATAAACCTGGCTTAAATTAATGTAAGAGTATCCACAGCTAATGCTGCACCAAGTTAACTAAACTGGTGTAAAATAACACCTTTCCGTTAAAATGGTGCAACTTCCTGTGTAGATAAGCACTATATTTAAAAAAAAAAAAATCTTAAACCCAAAAGGATTCTTGCTTAATATGACGTTTAACTTAAAATTAACTCTCCGGCATAATTACTAAAAGTTCTAGCCTGAGATGATACTGAATCATGTGCATCTGCAAATGTATTATAAGAGCTTTTAATCTCTTATATTCTGAAAGCCTCTTTGGTGGCAGGTTTGTTTTTCTTTTCTTTTTCATGAGTGAGAGAGAGAGTGCCTTCCAGTTGGGAAGATAAATGGAATGACTCTGGAAACGGTAAGGTCTTTCAGATGGAAATAATCAAGGTGTAAATTTTAAGGCGTGCCAGTGTCTCTGACATATGTTTATTTGTATCAACCCAAAGAAGTGCCCTTTTAAAAAGGCAAAATAGTGGCAGTTTTATTGTGGGTTTATAGGTTCTATAAGATGACACTAGCCAGCACTTAGCCTGGATTTGTGTCTCACATGACATCTCAGTGGTAAAGTCCATTTACCTAGAGTGTGAAAGGTGATTTTATAATGGACTATAACATGGGTTTTTTTTATAGCCAGTTCCCATGGAGTCTATGGCTCTTACTCATGTGCAGTCCAACGGATCTAGTATGCTTGGTTTTCTTTTTGAGGAGCAGAAATCCATTCACGTGCAATAATTAACAAAGTCTATGATCAGTGTTTATATGCTCTTGTGGACTAAGAGGGAAACGGACAAAACATTAGGGCCTCTAAAGGTGAAAGTTTTATCCACAGTTGAAGGCAGTATGCAGCACACATGTTTAAATTCTTCATTGACAGTAACAAATAGCTAACACTTAACATGGTACTTTTCAGCCATAAACTGTATAATCAATATTATCCCCATTTTATAGGTAGAGAGTTTGAGGCACAATGGTGATTTGTCCAGTGTGTCACAGTAGAGGCTTGTCCACACAGGGGAAAAATTCAGACTAGCTAATATAGAATAGCTATTAAGCTAAACTGCAAAAAGGCTCTATTAGTATGGAATAAGAGACTATCTACACAGACATTGATGTGGAATAGCTATTATGCTTTAAATATACATCCTAGCTTTTTCACACAACTTGCCTGTAAATTTTCTGTGAAGACATGGGAACACTCAAGAACACTGTTCTAAATTCACTTTTAAACTATATAAACCTCATCAAACCCTTGTTTGGATGCTCCTATTCAGAATTAAAGTGACCTTTGGAAATGTATTAAGCTAAACTGAATTAAGGCTACTTTAATTCTGAATAAATGTCCACATTACATTCACACCTTTAGTTAATTCATTATTTTTTCTTAGTACACAAACCCTTTAAGAAGCAGAGTCAGTCTTCCTAATTACGCAGATTAGGTCTTCCATCATTTGTAGAACCTAGTTACTTGACAAGACTATTTCCTGTGTGCCCTCTTATTTTAAGTGTTGTTTTTCTCTTCTCTACCACCAAGAGATGCATGTGGACTGAGAAGAGACTATATTAATCTCCTTTCAGTAGCTATTTTTAATGCAATCCTCACTGTGATATTGGAATGCTAATCTAGTTTGAAAAGTCAAAATAGCTAATCTTATGAAAGTTATCTCTGCATGTTGACTGTAGCTGTGATTGACCAACATGTGCAATTTATGTCAGTAGCAAGTTCCTTTAATTTTCTTAATGAACAGAGATTAGGAATCTTGAGGCATACAGAAATAGAGAGTAAAACACAGTGCTGTCTGAATTAGATGAGTGTAAGCCTCTAGTGTCTGTACTTGGTTATACCAAAGACATTTTTTGGCTTAGGGTCTTTTATGGAATATTAGTTGACTTACAGTCCATGTTTGAAAACTATGCTGGGCATGCTCCCTTTGAACATTTTCATAGAGATTGTTTCTATTTATAAACAGCCTGGGAACAAGCTCCTTTGGTCTCTGGGTAATGTAAACTACAAGGGTTGCTCATTCAAAACAAAATAATTCTTAAAAATTGTAACTAATTCAGAATTGCAAGGTCCCAACTGTCTTAAGGTTTGTCTACATGGGACAGTTGCTAGTTTTACGGTTATGTCCTTGTGTGAACATTGAGTGGCTTTTCAGTGTAGCTTATACCCTTTTCCCAAGTGATTTGATGAAAAAAGTGTCCATGTAATGCCGTATCTGTCCTATATATCTGTTTGAATTCACATATTGGATTATGTTGAACACTTTCTCATGTAAAAAAAGGCCTTAAAAGTTTAATGGTAGCATTACATTGCTGCAAGACTTTTGGAGCTGAACATGGGGAGTGCAGTAGTAGTGATGCAGCAAAACTTTGGTGTCACTGCTCCGGTGTCTGTTTTTATTTTCCCCCCCCCCCCCCCCAATCAAGCAATGCCAGGTGAAATTGATCTAAGGCTAGACAAGTGGAGTTATTACACTCTCAATAGGTATCTTAAATTACACAAAGAAAAAACCCGTTTGGTGAATTTAGTCACCAGAGAATATATAATTATGAATAAAGATACATTGACATTTTATCCACTTCTGCCAAAAAACCTTACAATCCATATGGTAATAAAGCATATAATAGTTTGACACAGTACAGATAGCCTGCTTCCAATTAAAAGGAAACCCACTTAGCAATGGGAAAGACATTTTTGCGAACATCTGACTTGGTGATAATAAAAATCAACTCAGATGACTAGACAACAGTATCATGCATGTTACATAAATCTTCAGTTTGCAATATGTGTCCAGATGGAATATTTCATTAGCCCCAGATTGCTCTCCTACTACTGCAAGTAAAATATGCCTAGACTAAGGTAACAATTATTGGGGCGTAAACTACTTATTTATAGCTGGATGTTAATGTACACATCTAGTGTAGATATCACTGGGAATGCTACCCTTTATCTCATGTGTACTGGCTGCAGATATCAAATAAAACTTGTATTAATTCAATTTAGGAATTATCTTGGGTACTTTCAATCATAGCTAAATAGTAAATACTTTATTTTGTTAATGATTTCACATTTGGAATCTATTATTAACTATTTGAGATTTACTCTTATGTTCTGAGGCTTCCCAATGGCCTGAATCATACTGGAGATAGTGGGAGAGTCAGGAGTTCTAAGGCTAAATCCCTGTACATTAGTGTGAGAACAGCTGCTTAATACAGAAACTTATTAATTATTTTACCATACCTGTTACTGTCTACACTAAAATGTCACTTTGGCCAATGTAAGTTGCCCACTACACCGACTTAATAACTTCACCTCCATGAGAGATGTAGTGCTTAAGTCATTGTAGTTAGTTCAAAGCAGTGTCTGTGTATACACTGCATTGCTTACATCACCTGTTGCTATCCAGACCCGTAGTGTGGGATAGAGGGGAGGGGATGTGAAGGAGAGCCCTGGCAGCAGGGCTCCATCTGTCAGTGACCCACAATGCCAGTTAAATCAGTGTAAGTGTTCTTGGTTAGGATGCGCACCACCGATGGAAGTAACATAGTGTGGACATTAAAAATTGAATTAATCACTGTGGTGGCTGTATGTCGACTTAATTTTTCAGTGTAGACATGCCCTTGGTCTAATAGTGTTGTTTTTTTTTCCAAACACTTCCCAGTAAAAATAACCTTGCTTTGTTTTAGTACTTAACATTTCAGTGCTAAGGATTAATTCCCTTATCATGCACTTCACTAGACAAGCCTCTTCCACACATGCCAGAACAATCTGAATTGCAATTCACAAGGTGGTGCGCACTTGATTATTGTCAGAGTAGGAGCATCTTCCTCCATTTGGAAATGGCTTTGAATTAACTGCTCCTTTCTATGTAGTAGGAGTTAACTGCATTTTGCTACAGAATTATCAAGACTTGACAATTTAGGGAAAAGTTACTGATACCTTGTGAAATAACAATACTTTAAGCGGCTTCGGTCTGTTTTGGTCACACATTTGTTTATGTTCAGGATTGTTTCAAATAAGTTATCGAGGCAGTTTGCTGTTCAGGCAAATGAAAAAAGCCTGTCTCCTTGTTTAGATCTGTAGATAATCTATGCAAGAAAGCCACTGTGAATTAAGAGGCTACATACCATGAAACAGTCCCTGGCCATATGTATAGTGAGAACAAAACTAGAGTTGGATTATTCTCGTTTTGGTTGTTTAAGGCTCTGATTTCACTTTGGGGAGAGCGTTTAATGTAGTATATGCAATTAAACTCTAGAACATCCAGTTCCAACATTTTCTTACAGAGCAGGGTGTAAGTTTAGTGTGCTGAGCTTGTCTGCTGCTACAGGCTCTAGATATTGTACACGTCAAATCTGCTGCAATGAGTCGCCTGCTGTTGCAGATGAGAGTAAACTACTTATTTATTTTTACTGTTATCTCATTGCTGATAAACCCTTGCAAAATAACCTGAGACGAGTGCTTTTTTTAACAGACTGGTGTAAGATTAAGGATCAGGGTTGGTCTCTCTCTCTCTCTCTTTCTCCCCCACCCAATCCACTCAGGCAGCCTGGAAAAAAAGTCAGCAAGGATGCTGCTGTTCTGCAGTATGAGAGCAGAATGGTGGTGCCTGTACACTCAGTAGTGAGGAGAGCCACCTCTTGCAAAGATTACTGTTGCCAGCTTCTTGACATTTTATTGCAAATCCCATGAGACTTAATGATTTCTTTTCCTCTTAAAGCCCCAGCTCCTGGAGATAGTCATTTATGTGAGAATCTCTGCTTTCATTGAAGAGTTGCACACCCTTATGGTTGGAGAGACAAGTTCAGAAGTCTGACCTGAGTGTATCTTACAAGGTTAAAACCCAGAAGCCAAGAATCTAAAGCTTATTTTTAATAATCTTGTATTTTGGTGTTTTTAAAACAAGCAAACAAAAGAACCCACCTGGGGTTGGTAATACTGATGTTGTCAGGCCTTCCTTCCATGGGGAACAGAAGAATCTGCCATCTCAGGCCTGGTCTACACTAAGGAGGGGGGGGGTCGAACTAAGGTACGCGACTTATTCGCGTAGCTGAAGTCGAAGTACCTTAGTTCGGGCTACTCACCCGTCCAGATGCCATGGGATCGAAGTCCGCGGCTCCAAGGTTGACTCCGCCACCGCCGTTCGCGGTGGTGGAGTTCCGGAGTCGACCGGAGCGCGTGGGGAGTTCGAACTATCGCGTCTTGATTAGACGCGATAGTTCGAACTCCGAGAAGTCGAACTCTCCGCGTCGACCCACGCGGTAAGTATAGACCTACCCTCAGTGTCTTATCTGACCCCATTTGGTTCACTGTCTCTACATATTCAGCCTGCAGGGAAGCAGTGGCCTTATTTGTGTGTTAAAAGTGGAATTTGAACCCATGACTCCATACGGACACCAGACTGCTCAGTAGAGGGGAAGACAAAACCTGGAGTCTGGTGCCTTACACCACTTGGGCATTGTATACCCTGTAGGGGGTTCCGTATGCAACCTTTTCTGCACCACGCAGGCAGTGAACAAGTCGAAGCCATCACAGCCAGTTAGAATGTACTCAATTTGCATATGCAGTTCAATTGGCTAATGTACTACACTTCAGTATTACTGGCCTCTGAGGAGCTAAATAATAAGACAACAGAATATGATATTTTGATAAAATGTTGAGGCAACTTAGTGCACTGCTGACAACAAACTAGGATTGACCACTGAGACCCACCACTACTGGATCATCATAGATCTGGGAGTGTTCGTGCTAGTGTAAAACATTATTTTTTAAGAGAAAGACAAACATGCAAAATTAAATTAGAAGTGAGGTTCTATATATAAAATTAAAGTAATCCCATACAACTTTAAGTTGAATTTGCTGAAAAAAGGAGGGGTTTTCCAAAACCAGGCCTGCCTCTGACAGCCAGCAGACAGGGTTGATGGGGAAGCAGTAACTAGCCAAACTTGTCCATTTTAAGCATCACATTGTTCAAAACAAACTCTTCCTTTAAAAAAAAAATTTAAATGCTTATTAAATCAAAACTTTCCCTATACTCGATGTACTTCACCTGTTCTGATATAAAGATTACATAAATTATTTGACAAGGACACGAAAGAGGGAATGTAAATGACAATTTAATTTAAAAAACCCACAGGAGACTAAGTTTTTGACGGGCTTTATAGAAGAACAATTTAAGCAATCACATTTGTGTTTAGGGTCTATATTAAAAAAATAATCAATTATTCAAGAGAGAATATTTTGCTATTAGTTTAATCCTTGTGGATTTTTTACAGTGTGATCCTAGAGAAGGCAAAATACAAAACGTTGTTTGAGAGTTTTATTGAGCAGTTATTCCAGTTTTCATCCTGACACCTATGCTTGTCAAAGATGCCATATTACTCTCAGCGCTCTTGACAACCCCATATAGCCAGTTTTACAAAATCTATTTCTAATATGCCTTTCTCTATGGTATGTGGTTTATGGAATGTTGTCCCTCATCCAGGGTAAAATATTTTGCAATGATATGACTTTGTACTGTAAAATAGGGAAAGGTATGGTAAATTTTTACCCAGCTGCCTTACGTCGACCTAACTCTAGTGTAGACCTGGCCTAAATGTTGCACTCCAGCTACAGACATACAGAGGTACCAGAAATTACTTCAAGCACCAGATTTTGTTAGAAATGTTCAGCATCCAGCCACACCCATTTAGGCACCTAAATAAGTGACAATTGGAGCTGCTGGGTAAAAGTTCTGTTGAGAATCTGGCCCCTGCTGTAAGTACTGAGCACACTTGGGCTATGTCTACACAGCAGTTAAAATGCCTGCAGCTGACCCATGCCATCTGGCTCTGGCTGCGGGGGCTGTTTCATTGCTGTGTAGACTTCTGGGCTCCAGCCCGCACCCAGGCTTTAGGACCCTGTGAGGTGGGAGGGTCCTCGAGTTTGGGCTCTAGCCTAAGCCTGGAAGTCTACACAGCAATGAAACAACCCTGCAGCCTGAGCCCCGCAAGCTCGAATTGGCTGACACAGGCCAGCTGCAGGTTTTTATTTGCTGTGTAGACGTACCCTTATAAATCTAGCCCTGGGGGAAAAAAGTTTTCACACTTAACGTGCTGATGCTGAATGCTTCTGCACATAAGTATGGAGGAAGTTTTGTTTTCTTTTAAATACAATGTTCTTCACGTTTTGCTAGGATGTGTCCCAGCTAGGGCATGGTGTTTGACAGGTGAATGTCAATGACTGCTGTCTACAGATTCTTCCAAGCAGGTTCATTCAGTTACTGCCAGTGGGTACAAATGCCATTTTAAACAAGTGGGAAACTCTCTGCAGTGCATTCCTAACACACGAACTGAAGAAGACAGACTGCACTGAACCCCTTCTACTTGTATGTTTTTATTTCATGTCTAAGCCTCTGTCCTGCAGTGAGCTTCACCCAAGCAGATTCCAGCATGTACCTGCATGGAGCCTTGCTGATTTAAATGGGAGTCTGTGAGCACAGGGATCTGCTGGTGCAGGACTGAGGTGTTAATCAGGACAGCTACCTAAACAGGAAGATAAGACATCCCATGGGATATCTCAATTACAGGGACTCTGGTGTGTGTGTGTGTGTAATGGTCATCTTTTAAAATGGTGAAGCAGCTGGTTATGACATCTTTTTCAAAGAGCCACGTTTCAGTGTGCTGATATGGTTCTTATGCATTCAGATAGGTTGATTAGTGTGGATACAGATGACTTTCAGGGGAGGCTTTTAAATTCCTCTGAAAGTGTTGGGTCATCTAGCTAGTCTAGGTCAGTAATGAATGAGTCATTATCACCTCTTTTCATTGGCTGTGAAATGAATTGTGGTTGCAGTCCAGTTCCCAGGGGACAGGTGTTTAAACCAGCATCATCCTTGGCATTAATTAGCAGTTTCAGTAATAATGCTTAGCACTTATACACCATAACTGCAAATGTAATCATAGGGAATAATTCTGAGTCAGCAAAAAGACAGTCTAGATGAAGCATTTCTAGAGAAGGACAGTCTTTTGATTCAATCACTGACCTTCACAGGATCTGGGTTTGATTCCTGTCTGATCTCAGGCAAGTCACTTAATCCAACTTTAACTCAAAAGTGAAAATAAAAAATAATTCACCTAAACTTTTATTCCTTTAGTAGTCTATTGATGCACAAATGTGTGTCACTGCCAGGCTTTTTGTACAGCTGATGCATAGAGTCCTGGCCAAGATGCTGCTATGAGAGACTTTCTTCCAAAGGCTCTGACCTCTGGTCTGCACCCATTCACTGTATGCCAGAGGCCAAGCAAGAGGGCCGTTAGTACATCTTTCTGCTATGATGCATCTGCATGTTTTGATTTTAATGTGTAAATCTATATGGACGTATGAATGGGGAGATGCCTGTATCAAAATTTCACCAGTTACCTTTAAATATTTTATGTTCTAACACTGTAGTTATTAAACATTCATTTATATCATTCTAGACTGGTTAATTTTCCATGCCAGATTATGTTTCTTGCATTGTATTACAGGGCTAGTGGGACAGATTTAATCATAAGATCTGTGGTTCAAGAACAGCAAAATTATGATCCTTTTCCCCAGTCCGTTGTATTTGATTTACAATTCATTTCTGATAAAGGAAGAACAGTTCTCTTAGCTGGATTTTATATCGCTACATACTGGGATCCCCAGTAGCGGCTGGGTTGTGTTTGGAGGGTGGGAGGAGAGGTAATGAGATCAGGTGTTATTGATAACTTAGCATAGGCCATGTATATCCAAGTAATGAGAATAATGTACACCCTGGTTCCTATAGAAATGTTACTTTTTTCTGTAGGAATCGGGGATGTGAAATCCTAAACCTTATTTAGCTTATTCTCAGACTTCACGAGTCTGCACTGTAAGAATTAGTTCTAGTGTTAATTTCATGCAAAGGACTGGTATTCTGTGAGTGAAGGTGTTATGCTTCATGAGCTGGACACATGTTGACACCTCTACTTTTGTCCCTTTCCCCAAATCTGTCCCATCAAACAAGGTAAAAGTAATTTAAAATACATGGACACAAACATCTCATTATCTTTCACTTACTTTCATCCTTCCCATGCATTCTCCACCATCCCCTGTCTATTGTTTGGTCTCAGCTCTGATCCTGCAACTGGAATCAAGTAGATCGACATCTGTGCCTGCCTAGAACCAGCTGCTGGGTCAGAATGTCAGACTGTAAACTGTTGTGGGCAGGGATCTGTCTTTACTTGTTACTTCCATATGTAGAGCTCTTATGGCATTAGCAAGGATCCTTGTGTAGTGGGAGGTCTAGGGATATTTATTTATTCTTCACCAAATATTAATGGTAAGTTACAAAATAGCATTTCAGCAAAAGATGTAGAAACAAGTATTTTGGAGCAGCTTTAGGTTCTCTTTATCAAAGAGCTTGCAGTTCCCTTTTCAAAGCAGGTGAAACAATCCATTAAATACTGTGCAAGAACAGTCATTAGGTACAAACCATTGGTAAGTTACGCTCTGAAAAGAGCTAAGATCTCAAACGGAAACAAGGTACTTATTCAAAGGACCCAGGTGAAAAGTTTAACTCCATGTATTGCACCAGGACTATTTTACCATAGGTCGAACAAGCAAGCTTTCTTTTCCCATTGTAAGAATAGCTGCTGCAGTCAGTGGCTACTGACCTCTCCCACCTGAGAGAGAGAATCTTTTGTAACTCTGACCCACAATCTGTCTCGAACCAGCATTCCTGTGTCTCTGACCACTGTAGGCCATACCATCTTGGGATGAGATCTTGTTGACTCACATAAGTAAAGCAGGATTGGGCCTGGTCAACTTGAGTGGGAGACCACTGAGAAAATTGCTATGCTTTTTATAAGGGGTTGAACCCTAGAGGATAAACTGCAAGAGAAAATTAATGCATTGTTAGAAGCACTGACAAGATGACTAAACCGGGCTGCGTGTGGACCAACCTACAACTAGGCTACCGTGCTCCTAGTTTGACTCTCAAGTATGTGCAAACTTTTATCTTCCCTGACTCACCAATACTGGCAAAAATCTTCTTTAATTGTATGTAAAGTTTCAGGAAAAACATCCTTGTAGGGTAGAGAACTTGCTTATGCCTTGTCTACACACAAGAATTGCAACAATTGAACTACTTCAATTCAGAAACTAATGTTGTTAAATCAGTGCAAACCTCCTATGTGAACACTTAAATTGCTTTGAGTCCCTTATGTCAGTTTAGCCTGAGGTCTGGTCTGTGCTACAAATCTAGGTCAATGTAAGTTCACTGGTGTCCACTGAGTTATGCATGTGTCTGCAGCTGACATAAGCATCCTGTTACAGTGATGCAGTAAAACCCCTCTCCAAATGAAGCAGAGCTATGGTTGACCTACTTAGGTTGACACATTGTGAATGCAGACTATGCATCACCTGTGTGGACTCTAACACTCCTCCAGCAGCTGTCTCACAATGCCCCTGTCCTGTGACAGTGATTTCTCTGGTCAGTTTTTAACTCCTTTGTCTATGGGTCATAAAGATGGAAGCCACCTTCCCCTTTAAAATCCCTGTGTTTTTTATGAAGTGCCTTTTCCTCACATGTGTTGTGTGTATCTGACTGCCAAAGGGACCTTGCCTGCTCCACGCACAGAGAGAGCTACTAGAGGCACTCCTGCCTGGAGCAGGTGAGAAGTATTGGATCTCCTTGGGCTGTGGAGAGAAGAGGATATGCAAGCAGGCTGCAGACCAGCTGCAGGAACATTGACATCTACAAGTAGATTGCAGGGGAGATGCTGGCAAAGGGACACGGCAGGGATCAGCAGCAGTGCCATGTGAAAGTGAAGGAGTTATGCCAGGCTTACCATGAAGTGAGGGAGGGGACAAGAAATCTGGTGCTGCTCTGCAGAATGGTTCCTTTTTACAATGAACGGCATTCCACACTGGGTAATGACCCCACCGGCACTTTGCCAGTGACTGTGGATACCTCAAAAGGGCCTGAGATGAAGACCCTTGCTATGACCAGGGGTGGAGGGGAGATATGGCTGGGGATTCAAACCGTGCGGTGAGCCAGGACTTGTTTGAAACTCCATAGGAGTCTATCCAGGTCCACCAGACAAGCGCAGATGAGCCTGTAGGTGAAGGGGATGGGAGCTCAGGTAAGTGTGTATATGCATTATTCCTTGCAATGGTGGCTTTTTTTCCTTTCCCTCAGTCCTAATCAACCCCTCTTTTTCCCCCCCCACTCCCCTCTTGCCTTTCTTCCCCATTTTAAAAAATGGCACAAAGCTAAGACAAAAGTATTGACTTTTATTTTCTATTCTTATACAAGTAAAGCAATGAAAAGTTCAGGGAATAAATTCAGAGAAGGGTTGTATGACGTTCTGGTTACACAGTCCACGTCCTATCAGTGCCCCGTGCTTGGGTAAAGGTAGAACAAACCGAGGTAGGTTTGACGTCTGCTTTTCATTTCTTGGGCTAGGTGGGAGGGGCCATACAGAGCAGTCTGTTTATCTGAACAGGGATGTCTTTTTTTTCCTCTTGAGTTATCTCAATGGAGCTTTCATGAGAGAGACGCTGCACTCCTCTCTCCTTTTTTTTCTAGAGGTGGCAGCCTTGTTTCTGTCACTGTGATCGGACACTTCCCCATGCTACTCTGCAGCGAGTTCAGCTGTTACCATTGCAGTAAACAGGCTAGCAGCACGCAGGCTGGGGCAGCTTTGGGATGCCAGTAGCAGCTGAGTTCTCTGTGCCTTTGTTTCTTACCAATTCAAGCCAAATTGATGATATAAGGAGCTCTTAAATCAATTTGAGTGTCTATACAGGGGCATAGCACCGATTTAATCAACAGGTTCTAAATGTAGGTAGTTAAATGAGTACAGTTTTTGTGTGTGTACAAGGCGTTAGTGGTTTGTAGCTTGTATGTGTGTATAATTTCATTGTTTTGTCTTCCTATCACTCATGGATTTGTTTTTTCTCCATCTTACTTAATTTTCTCTTCTATTTACAAATTATCATGTAGTTTCAGCAGGACAGACTATACACAACTTCTTCAAACATATTTTGCAAATAGTTGATATTTTCTCATGTCAAAGTTCCCTAATGTAAACCTATTATGGACCTAACCGCAGAAAGGCTCTAGAAGGCAACCCTTTCTTGATAAACTATAAGACAGGAATGTGGTTTTTGTGGATGTAAAATGTGTAGAGATCTGATGTCTATGAAGTTACTAATTTTGGAGATCCCTTTTCTGAACACATTAATCAGCACCATGCTTACAGAAGTGATGCACTGTGTCCTACATGCTTGCAGCGAATAAAATTTTGTTCGTGACAGTGAGGCTGTCAAGGTTGGTGCTATTCCAACTGCTTAAGAAAAGGTGAGGAACAGATGTACTGTAGAAACAGTCTACTTAAGAAATGAGAAAAGGCATTTCTCGTTTAGCAAATCAAAAAAAGGTAAGAGAACCAAAAATATGCCTAAACTATGGAAAAGACTGTATAGTGGGGGATAGCCTGATTTTTGAGTCCGGTGTCTTTTCTAGGCTTCTGTGTTTATAAAACCTTTGCCTCCTCCGAACTTGGGTGTGCCTGTGGCACCTTCAAGGCTATTAGAAGCAGGCTATGTCAAGAGTGACACATGCACAAAATAATTTGCCCTACCAGTTGTTGCTCCGTGGCACAATAGCCTTGAAGGGATACATCTTTAGAAAGCAGGAGCTGGCAAGAGTCAGTAGGTCTGCAGTGAATTTTTAAACTGTCTATTAATGCTCTGCATACAGATTTAGCTTTCTCTCCTCACTGCTTATGTTTCATCTGCCCTGAAGGAAACTGTAAGGTTTTTGATAAATGGAGTTCAAAGCCATCTAGTTTTACTATGTCTTCTCTAGCTTTCTGGAAATAACTTCTTGAAAGAATAGGCAGTGAATCAGCACAGAGATTTTCTGAATGCCCTGCTGTTTGTTTTCCCACACACAAAGTGCAAGCGTGTTTAATATCTAAAAGACTTTAGTCTAAGGGAAACAACAAGAAGTAAAGCAAACTCAACAGGAAAGCACTGTGTGTGTGTCCTCTTTAACAAGCTGCAGCAAATTTGAGAACAAAATGGCTGGTGTCTGTGCACATAAGGAAAGTTTAGCTTTATTTTCAGTTTACTGCTTTCAGATTTTGTAACTTCACAGTGATGTGTACCACACCTACAACAGCAATATTCGGGCTATTTGTCCTCTCTCCAGCAATGCAAATCATTTATGTCCCAAACCCATGGTA
This sequence comes from Mauremys reevesii, assembly GCF_016161935.1. Lineage (NCBI taxonomy): Eukaryota > Metazoa > Chordata > Testudines > Geoemydidae > Mauremys > Mauremys reevesii. Next base: position 15,649,365 of record NC_052640.1, on the reverse strand, counting down.
AATCCAGGCACCAGTCCTTTATAGATTGCAGCTGATAAACTGTGTATTTACAGTACAAGCTTAGAATTTTAGTACATTTTAGTACATCTTTGAATTTTTGCTCATATCAAGAGTCCTAGGAAGGAGAAACAGATAAATTTAAACACAAGTGACAAGTGGGATCACAACTGTGAATTAGCCACGAGTTTGTGCCCAAATGCATTTGGGAGTGGGGAACATTATTCAAGGACCAGTGCACCCATTCATCCTCATTACCCTTGCCATGTTTATCTTCCACCTCCGTACCAAGAACCTCATAACATACCTATTGTAGTCCGAGGGAATCTCTCCTTGGACTTTACAGGGAAATAGAACAGCCCCGACTACCCCAATTATACTTGCCTGAGGAGATCATTTGTAGGTTGCAAGTGTATCCAGTTTGTGGGGTTGATTTAAAATTTATTTTATTTATACAATAAAATAGCATTTAGAAAAGTCTCAGCAGATTGCCAAAGGGACAGGAAATGATCAACTAAAGCATGTTAATAAACATACAATACCACTCCTTATTACCACACGAACTGCTGCAGTATAAATACAGCAAAATTTCTGGTTTTACTTGTTGTTCATTTATTGTCAACAACATGCCTTGTTTGTTTCTGAAGGAGTTCAGTGCACAGTAAGTGACATGTCAAAAAGCTTTTCAAATGTAAATCGTCTTCAAAAGACATTCTAGGTTTTGGTTTTTGCTCTGCCCTCTATTTCATGAATGATGTAAAAGCCAAATTAATTTAAATGATTTTAAAGCAAACTGCTTTAGTTGAATTTTAAAAAATGTGCAAGGCAAAACAGCTTTCTGTGTAACTTTAACAGGTTTTTGGCAAAGATCATGGAAGGAAGTGGAAGTGTCTGTAAATCATCATTACAGATCTTATGAGCACTTTCAGGATGATCTAAATCCGATCGGATGCTCTTGGAGGATTTTTCTCCCCTTTGTCTTTGAGGTCTATGAGTGTCAAGTTTGTAAACTACTGCTTCCTCACATGCTGGGCCTGCTTCCTTTTTTTATTGTTCCTTGAACAGTTTTTACATGAATACACTGTCATGATATGGAATTTAGATGTACCAAAGTCCGGTAACTCAAAGTTAAAATGACTACTGGAGCTGTAACCCTGCGCCTTTGAAAATACATAACTCCTGTTCTCTCAAACTGAACTACAGTAGTGACTCTCTAGCTAAATCCTCAATCTTGGAAGGTGTGGGTAGACCTGGGTGCCAAGGTCAACCCATGCAGAGCAGCTTGGAGGATCGAGGCCTTAGGTTGTAAATGTTTATAGCTGTAACCCCTTTGGGGTTTAGAGAGCATGGCCCCTTTAAATCTTTTTCCCGGGGGGAGGGAGAGAGTAAGAAAAAAGGAGGGAAACTCCAGGATGGGGCACTGGAGCTCCAGGGAGGGGGAGAGGGAGTTGGCAGGCCCTGGAAAAGTGAAGCAGGGAGAACCTGCCTGAGGAGGACAGGGCTGATCGGGGACACCCCAGGACAGGAGCCAGGAGGAGCCCTGTGCCAGGGAGGAATCGCCCGAGAAGGACAGGCCGGAGCTGGACCCAGGATCACGCCTGCCCGGAGCTGTGAGTACTGGGGCTGGTGACTCTGCACTGGGAACAAGGAGGGAGGCTGTAGCTAGTTCAGGGGGGAGGTGGTCGCTCTGTGGGGCTCTGCAGCGAGCGGCAGACGAGGGCACCAGAGGGGAGGGGTCTGTTGGGGGAAAGTTCACTGGCGCCGAAGACAACCAGGAGCTCCCAAGACTCACCACTGGACAGGAACTTTGCTCAGGCCTCCTGAACTCTGTGTGCAGACGCACTGCTCGGTGTCTGCCCTTCCAGACTGTGCTACCGCTGGGCCCGTGGGGCCTTGGTTTGGATGCAGCCCTGTTTTACTGCTCCCCCTATATTTCCCCTTGTTGTATTTCTCCTCTCATCCCTCTGTAAATAAATATCTCCCTTTGTTATATCCATTGTACTTTTCCTGTGGGTGGGTGTGTTCACTCTGGGGGGTTTGGAACAGGTGCCCCTGGGGTGGAAGGGATTTCTTCCTGCGCACGCCGTCTCTTGGCCAGAGCTGCCTGCAGAGCAGACTTCATCTTGGCCACGAGGGCGCTAAAATTACATAGCGTAAGTCAGATTTCATTAATTCCCCACTTAATGTGTTCCCCTCCCCCCTCAAAAACAAAAAAAACCAAACAGCTGCTTTTTACCTAAAATTTTAAGGTGTGATTGCTGCCCAAAGGAGAATTTATAAGGAGGAAGTGGTGATTGAGAGTTCAGGATTAATCTGTGTGTGTGTGTGGTGGGGGAATGGAGGGAGATTTGGAAGTTGATAATGCTTCAGACTGAGAGATGCTACATATATAAATTATGTATCGTTAGTTAGTGTTTCTATAGTAGTAAGACCCTTATATATAGGCAGAGCTAAATTTATAATTAAAGAGGTGTCAGGGCTCAAGCAATTTTATTACTTTCATAACCCAGAGGTGCCAGGGCTCTGAACTGCCAAGCCAGAGCGTTGTATTCTTCTCCACTGCAATCAGACTGGGAGGAGGGGAAGATGCAGGAAGTGTGTCCTTGGAAGTTTGTCTTTACCTGGGAAATATTTTCATGGTATTGCATACAACAGGCTTGTTCTGCTGAAATTGTTTGGAAAGATGGTCTTCCAGGCTTTCTTCTGTGGTACTTACAGATAGGGCATTGGAGGTGCTCTCCTTTTTGAAAGATTCATTGTATGTTGGAGAAAAAATTAGGGAGCTGGACTGTTACGTCTATGTATGTAAAGCACCTTAATTCTTAATAAACTGCTCCATTTCTCCTCTTATCTCCCTGTTACTAGTGAATGTTGTTTGGCCAACTCTCATGACTCTATTGTTAGTCTAGTAATACTTGTGGGGGTGTTTTTACTTACAGAACTCAAGAAGCTGGAGTTTTGATTATGTAAGAACCTCAGTTTTCCCATTTAAAAAGGTATGTCACATTTTTAAGCATTTATTTCAAACATGAGAACTAGAGTCTTTTTTAAGACACACAAACTTGAAGGCAAATATAGTCCCAAATCTATTCTTCATTAAAATGTTACTTTTTAAAGGTTTGGCTCATGATTTTTGAATGCCGGAGGTTGACAATATTGTGAATGAGGCATCATGAATCATTGATACGGCTGGTGGCAGGGGCAAGTCATCGTTGTTATAGATACCATAACTTTTTGAATTGTTTAACGTATGTGCATTTAAATTCTTAGCTGTACTTCTGCACTGTTGTAAATTTATTTGGACTCTTAATTATGTCATTTAATTTCTTTTCTTTCAAAGTAGATATTCAGATTCTCAGCTTTAGAACATCAATTGCATCTCTTCTGCCTGCTTGTTCTCATTTAGAAAAAATGAGAAACCGATTCCTTCTGGTAATGCTATCATAAATAGCTTATTCTCTCTTGATGTTGGGTTAGGATAATATCAATGTACTGTAGCATTTTTTCACAAGAAACACTAAAAATATGGAATCTCTACTTTTGATATAATTTCTGTAGGTAATTTAATGGGCAAAAAACACTCATTAAAAGTAGAGCCATAAAACTAGAAGATTCTGCTCCAAATGGCATGTCTTTTGTTACCCTCTGTGACTTAGAGAAACATTTAAACGTTACCCATCTGTGGTCTGTCTGGTTTTTAAGCTCATGGTAATTACCATAAAGTTACTTACCCCTCTCTCTCTCTCTCTCTCTCAAGTTTTGGTGGTTGTACAACTTGGTGCTTTGAAGGGAGGCTATTTTTGGTATGAGAAACTTAAGCGCTCTTCAGAACAGTTTTTTAATGTGACTGCAATAGTGATGGCTTGTTTTGGTTTTGAAATTCTGGAAACTTTTCAGTTGTGACTCCAGTGTGGACATCTTTTATTTATAGAAGTTCTTGCATGATTTCTCTTTATTTATTTTATTTTATTTTGGCCTGATGGGTGCCTAAATTAGGAATTGTACTAGAGCACAGAACACAAGCTTGCATTAGTTCTCGTTTGTAGCCAAACTCTATCTGACTAAACCTAGTACTTCATGGTAACCTCATCAAAGGTGGTGCGGCAACCCTGGAAATCTGAAGTGTGGTCTGATGCCTGCAAGCCCTTTTGTAAAGACCCTCACCTGTGGTAATGCATTTCTGAAAATCTAAATAATATATAAATGGAGTCCTCTGCCAGTGTTGGCTGGATGTCTAGCTCTTAACCTCAAAACTCCAACTGCTAACCTCAGGGAAATATAGTGTAGGGTTTTTTTGGGGGGGGGGGTCCCCATTGAATGCTGCATTGACTCCATGGTAAGAGTTTGAGAACTTCAGAGCATACTGTCCTGACAGTATTTGCTACTAGTGGGGAGAGGAGGGCTCACAGTGGGAAAGGCTGTGTTATTTTGACTGATGCAGGGATAGTATAATTGCCATTAGGATAACAGGATGGATAAGGAGGAAAGTTGTTTTTTAACAATTAATAAAAACATAAGGCCCTTTCAGTGTCAGCAGCAAAATGACTATTTGAATCATGCATTGTAAGGAGGGAATGCTGCCTGGTGTCATGTTTCATGTGACTCATTTCATGGCATCAGGGCTACCATTTACTGAATGGAGTCACGAGAACAGAAAACAAGGCTCTGCTTTCATTTTAGAGCTGTTTTAAAAGCACCAGCCTGTAATGAGCAATTGCCTCACAAGTACTGAAAGGGAGAGAGTGAGACCTAGTGTGTGGGTGAGGTTTAGCCACACAGGAGCATCAATATTTAAATCTCAACTTCCAAAGCTTATTTCTGAGCAGAGAGTTTGTGCATCAAGGCCTTATCTACATGCAGAAGATTTTTGGTATAACTTACCTGTTTGTTAAAACTGACATAGTTATTCTGACAGGTTTCAGAGTGGTAGCCTTGTTAGTCTGTATCAGCAAAAAGAATGAGGAGTACTTGTGGCACCTTAGAGACCACATTGGGCCATCCTGATTATCACTACAAAATTTTTTTTCCTCCTGCTGATAATAGCCCACCTTAATTGATTAGACTCGATATAGCTGGTATGGCAACACCCATTTTTTCATGGGGTGTGTGTGTGTGTGTGTGTGTGTGTGTGTATGTGTATATATAATCTTCCTACTGTATTTTCTATTGCATGCATCCGATTAAGTGGGTTTTAGCCCACAAAAGCTTATGCCCAAATAAATTTGCTAGTCTCTAAGGTGCCACAAGTACTCCTCATTCTTTTTATAGTTATTCTGTTATAAACCCTTGTGTGGGCACTCATTCTGCTCCTTCCCTCACAATGTAAGCTAGCTCCTCTTCTGCAGGAATGAGAATATCCCTGTGGGTGAGCTAGGGGTGATGTTACACTGGTATAACTAAATTAGTTTAAATTCATACCTTGGGCTATACTGAAACTGTCCTATGTAGACAAGGCCTAAATTTCATCCTGAAGCCAGTCAAGTGTCTATATCATAAGTTCTCTGGAAAACTGGGCTTTATGTAATGGAGTCATCCACCTAGCTGTAACTTCTAGCAACACTGCAGTGGTTATGGGCCACATGGGAAGACAAGTTTTGGGCTGAAGCTCAGTCACTGACATCTGTATCTGCCGAGGGTGAGGGCTTTGGGAGCAGTGCAGAATTTTCCCTTGCAAAGAACCCCTTCCTCAAATTACCCTTCTTCCCAGTGGGAGCTTCTCAGGAAAGATGTGGCCAACTTCAGTGGTGGTTGCCAACTACTTAAAAGCTGCCTTGCTCACTGCAAGGAACAGTGATGATAATCTTGAGACAAAGCTGCAGATGTGCATCTTGCTGGAAAGAGGGGTGAGAGGAAAGGTTGGCTCCTCAAAGGCTGAAAGAACAGAGGGGTGATGGTTGGGTGATCACCATGCCTGGGAAGTAGACTTTAAAGATGACTTGCAAAGAGAAAATAATTGAGCTTGTGCCCCTTTCAGAATTTTTGTTCTCTGTGGAGAATAGGGATCCTTCATATCTTTTTGGTATTTGTGACGGGTTGGATCACAGAACCCCCCTTGAGAGCTGCCACCCGATGTGCCAAGACTACTTCTGCCCCCTGCTTTCCCTGCCAGCTCGGGACCCCAGCACCCTGTCTTGCTGAGCCAGACACACCCGTCTGTTCCAACAAAGACCCAGGGTCTGAATTACTTGCCCCAAAACTGCAGGTTTACCCGAAAGCACCTAACAGAAGTGTGCTTGTCTTTAACACCCAGATGCCCAACTCCCAGTGGGGTCTAAACCCAAACAAATCCATTTTACTCTGTATAAAGCTTATACAGGGTAAACTCATAAATTTTTTGCTCTCTAACACACAGAGATGTTTGCTCCCCCAGGTATTAATACATACTCTGAGTTAATAAGTAAAAAGTGATTTTAATAAATACAGAAAGTAGAATTTAAGTGGTTCCAAGTAGTAACAGACAGAACAAAGTAAGTCACCAAGCAAAATAAAATAAAATGCGCAAATCTATGTCTAATCAAACTGAATACAGATAAGATCCTCACCAGTTCCAGAATGCTCCCTTTTACAGGCTAATCTCCTTTTAGCCTGGGTCCAGCAATCACTCACACCCCCTGTAGTTACTGTCCTTTGTTCCAGTTTCTTTCAAGTATCCTGGGGGGGTGGAGAGGCTCCCTCTTTAGCCAGCTGAAGACCACATGGAGGGGTCTCCCAAGGGTTTAAATAGACTCTTCTGGGTAGACACCCCTCCCTCCCCCTGTATAGAATCTAGAAACAAAATGGAGATTCGGAATCACATGGGCAAGTCACATGCCCATGCATGACTCAGGACTTGCAGGCAGCAGTCAATACCCACATGCTACCTTGAACATCCTCAGGTAGACTTCTTATGTGGATTAGCTGTCAGAGATGGAGTTGGCACATCGTTGCCTTCTTGTAACTGGCTTGGCATACTTTTTCCAGCACAGAGGTGACTCCTAACCAGGTGTTCACTGATTTTTTGGCTAGTCTTCCTTCCTCAGGACATACCATAGTGCATTGATTCACATGCTATTGGTGCTGCTCTGTGCGGATGTCCTTCTGGCACTCTGGCTCCTGCTGAAGCACTCAGGGCTGGCATGACATCCCAGAATGCACGGATATAAACATGACAGGGTGGTAGGTGTGGACAGGTGAACTTGGTTGTGAGGCCACAAGTGTTTGTGTGAACTGGATACAAACTGAATCATGTTATAACTGGCTGAAGTGATAGTGCTTCTAATTTGTCACAAAAGCATGGTTAAAAGTTGTAGCGTGAGCAGGGCCTTGCTGAAATTATACTACAGGAGACTGAGCAACAGGGAGGGGAAGAAATTTGTCAGCCTCTTAAAGTTTTGAACACTTGTTTGATTCTAATGATGAATGAATACTTGGGGAAAATGGATCTCAAGGATTAAAACGCCTTCTTTTCAGCTAGTGTGAGTTTACCCTGGCCATGTTTACACTGGAGGATAAAAGGGGTGTCAACTAACATGTTAGACTCCACCTGAGTATTTACCTCAAGCAGCTAATGTGTTCAAGCTACAGCTTGCTCAGTTTGTCAGAATATTAATGTGATAGTTAATGCATATTAAAAACTGCACCTCTTTTTCTGGTGAACACAAAGCCAATAATGTCGGAGGTAGGGGACAGCAAACCAGGAAAGAACAGACTTGGCATTCTGGATGCCTTTTAAAATATTTTTATTTGCTAATTTTTAAGCTTAATACAAAGATAAACTTTCAGGCCTTATGCATGCATCACTAAAAAACCCAAAAAGGGTGCACACCCCAGTTTTATCCTCCTTTTGCAGGATCGTTTACAATACAGTAGAACCATTTTATAGTAAGGCAGTATTTCAAAGCAATATATTGTGCAGATTAGAAATGTACTTATAGTTTGACTTATTACAGTGAAGTGTGCGAAGACTCCATCATAAGATTCCACTGTATTTGATCGGCTGATGCTCTCTCTAAAGCAGGGACTGGAATCAGATTTCTGAAATTGTATGGAGAGCCGGTTAGGGGAGTCTGTGCCTCCCCAAACAGCCAGGCATGGCCCAGCCCCCAACCTCTATCCGACCCGCCCCCCTGGCTTCTTGCCTCCTGACGGCCCCCCCCCAGGGACTCCTGCCCTATCCAACCCCGTTCCCTGATGGCCCCCCGGGGACCCCTGCTCTCTGTCCCCTGACCACCCGTGGACCCCCCCGTCCCATCCAACCCCTCTCCTTCCTGATTGCCCCCTCAGGACCCCTGCTCCCATTCAACCCTCCCCCCCCGTTCCCTGACCCCTATCCACAACCCTGGCCCCTGACCACCCCCCGAACTCCCTTGCACTCTATCCAACCCCCCCCCCCCCGCTCCCTGCCCCCTTAACATGCTGCTTGGAGCACCGGTGGCTGGTGGTGGGACTGCACCAGGACAGGCAGCCGTGCAGCACAGAGACCAGGTCAGGCCGGGCTCTGCAGCTGCGCTGCCCCAGGAGCTCACAGCCCCGCCACCCAGATCATTGTGCCGGTGGCATAGTGACCTGAGGCTGCGGGGGAGAGGGAACAGCAGGGGAGGGGCTGGGGGCGAGCCTCCAGGGCTAGGAGCTATGGGGCCAGACAGGATGGTCCCATGGGCCGTAATTTGCCACCTCTGCTCTAAAGTGTTTGTCACAGACACTATTTTGAACTAATGGCTAATGCCATGAGTAGTCAGCTACTTAATACTACTAAACTTAAGAGCTTGAGCAGCAATTCTGTTTTTAAGCATATGATACATAATGCTGCCAGTTACTGATGCATTTAGTGCTGCAACCGATTCATAATGCTATAATTAGCAACACTTGGCCTATATTAATGTTACTAATTATATTATTATGAAGTCATTTGTATTTAAACTTAATGGCTTCACGTAAAACCATTTTAGTCCCATGCCTGTAGCTATGAAGCAGTAATTCTAGGCCAGTTTTTTTTGTCAGCATTCAAGCTTATGTTCCAGCTAACATGCCTTGAGTTGACATAAAAAACATGGACACATGACAATGCTGGTATTCCCGTTGGCTTGAGTACAGCTGTGCAACTAGCTTCAGGAGAAAACTGAGGCTGGGAATAAGCTGCTACAGTAACTCCTCCCTTAACGTTGTTATGTTCCTGAAAAATGCTACTTTAAGTGAAACGATGTTAAGCGAATTCAATTTCCCCTTAAGAATTAATGTAAATGGAGAGGGAGGGTTAGGTTCTCTGGAAATTTTTTTTCACCAGACAAAAGTCTCTCTCTCTTTCTCTCTCTACACACACATACACAGTACAAGTTTTAAATACACAATTTAATACTGTACACAGCGATGATGATGGTGAAGCTTGGTTGAGGTGGTAAAGTCAGAGGGTGGGATATTCCCAGGGAATGCCTTGCTGCTAAATGATGAACTAGCTTTTGGCTGAGCCCTCAAGGGTCAACAGTTGTTGTTGTTGCCTCACTCTCTACAATGGAATGGAGGGAGGGGAGACAGCATGGCAGATAGAGACAGAGACACACCCTGTGTGAGAGGGTGAGAGAGATGCACGTTGCCCCTTTAAGTACACTGCCTTGTTAAGTAGATCAACAAGTTGAGACAGCAGCTGCTCCCAGGAAGCTCCCTCCATTCTGAGCCCTGTCCTGTCGTCCCCCCGTCCTGAGATGGGGTAAGTGGGGCGCAGGAGCAGGGGGGAGAGGGACACCCTGACATTTCTCCCCCCCCGCGCACAGCAAGCAGGAGGCTCCCAGGTGAGCAGGTCCAAGGCAGAGGGCAGGAGCAGCATATGGCAGTGGGGGGTGGGACAGCTGAACTGCCGGCAATTGCTAGCCTGCTGGGCAGCTGCTGCACAGGGAACTTACGGGAGTGGGGGGCTGCCGGTCCACCCTGGTTCCAAGCCACCACCAGCTAGCTGCAACGGGCTGCTCTTCCTGCAAGGAGTGGACAAAGCAGGCAGCTGCCAAATGACATTATAAGGGAGCATTGCACAACTTGAAACAAGGGTGTTCTCTAATTGATCAGCAACATAACATTAACTAAACCCAGGGTTGTGAGTTCAATCCTTGAGGGAGCCATTTAGGGATCCAGGCCTGGGGATTGGTCCTGCTTTGAGGAGGGGGTTGGACTAAATGACCTTCTGAGGTCCCTTCCAACCATGATATTCTATTCTATGATTGACTTTCAGTGAGGAGTTACTGTACTTAACATGTTTACTATTCCAATTGCCGCAGTGTTTACCTTCTGCCTGTCTCTCTGTGTGTTTCAATGCAGAGTGGTGGGGAAGGGTAAGACTTTTTCTTGAGAGAGAACATAGATTACAAGAAAAATTAATTCCATAAAGTTAAATTGATCCATATTTTGGAAAGTATTAAAAATTTATGGGTTTCTAATATTAATTTAGTTCAATAGATGAGTGAAATATAAGTACCTTTTATTAACGCCCTGGCAGCGTGCTAGGCACTGAATTGATAAGCTTGAAGTTGTAGTCCAAAATATTTGGTCTTACATAAGTGGCAGCTTGCTGATGATGGCATTGCATTGTTTTGGCGTTGAACTTGAGGATGGAGAAATTCATTTCAATGAGTACTTATATCTGTTAGAAGAACTGAATAATGATGTTGTCCAATTTATCTATGAAGATAAATTGTTTTTGTTTACTTTAAGACCTGTCTATACTATAAAGATAACAATGCTTAAAACTGTTATTGAAACATGGTTTTAAACCAACAATATAATTTCTTGTTTGGACAATAAAAACATCTTACAATGGTTAGGAAATGTTTAGCTAAAACATACTTCCTTAATGTTGGGGTTGACTGGAAAATGGAAAGACGTCAAGAAAAACATTTTTGGCAGCTTTCTGATCAACTCTGCTTAACAGGATTCTAATTTTTTTTTACTGGCCACTATGGGGAAAATTTGCAAAAAACATCTAAGCCCTATTGATTTTTTTTCAGTGGAGCTTAGGCTCCAGAATCACTGAGATGCTTGTGAAAATTTTACCCCTTTCCTATAATATGCTTGGGCCATAATCATTTTACGATAGTATTTAAACGTAACTATTTTTGTAACGTAAGTGGAGCCAAGGTGTGGAGAGAAGCAGCAATGCTCTTCAGTGTACGTGGTGATGCATTGTATGTGTATGATGAGTTACTGCAGGAATATCTTGGATTTTAAAGCCAGAACTGAGTACAATTATACTCTGGGCAAGTAGGCTAGACTACAACATTGTTTGATCCTCTAGTATAAGATAAACGAACATCTTAGCAATATTAACAATTGTGCTTTGCCAGTAAAACTCTTACTGAAGCTGTTCTAACTTTTTGTCATATCCAATACTGAGAAGTTACAGAATTGGAATGTCCCTTGCTAATGCAGCTGCATTCATAGCTTGTTAAGACTGTAAACTTTTGGAAGCAGGGGCTGTCTTTATCTGTTTTGTACAGCACTGGACATACTTCCTGTACATAAGTAATAGAGCCATTATTGCAAGTCTCTTGCCAGACAATCTATGATTTATTTTCATTAAAGTGTAAAGACCATTTTTCCTCATTACCCTGCTAAGCTTTCTCTTTCCAAACGGAAGTTACTTGGAGAGCGGCAGCTTCTCTTACATACAGCCAGATGACTGGTCTCCTGGTGTCTCTAGCTGAAAGTGGAGGTAGGACTGCAGAGAGATGACTCAGAACAAGCTTGTTGAAGGTGCTTACGACTATAGATTATAGCTTCCTGAAACAACCAGGAGTACAACCTAAATCTAGGACTGCAGCTCATGAAGCTTCAGTTCATTTTTTTTGCATTCTTGGAGCACCTTGCCAAAGGACCCCAGGCCCTAGGTTTCTTATACAGCAGAATTGCTCACATTACCTCAATTTCTGCTCCTGCCCTTCTGACTCACTCTTTAAACTAGTCACATCTGAACTGGATGTAGATGATGTCGAGTAGCAGCGTTTCCAGGGACGCAGTGGTCCATGGGTAGCTGGTAGGTCACATGGTGCTGGCTATTCCTCATTTCTAGCTTCTTCTGCAGGTCTGTAGAAGGAGTTAGAAACAAGAACTAACCAGCATAGGCTGCTGCTACAGAAGGAAGCAGGAGCCAACTCTTGAAGGTGACAGCCATCTCCTGCGGAGAAGGAACAACACAGCTATTCCGAGGGGTAAAGGGAAATGAGTTGCAGAAGAAGGATGTACAGGGGGTGAGGAGGGTTAGGGAACAGGACACGGATAGGAAGGGGAGAGGGAATGAAGAACAAAATAATTAAATGCCTTTTGTTATCCAAAAAAGACCATACAATTGAATTCAAAATGTCAAAAAATGTTTCCATGTAACAATTGCTGTAGCTGTCACAGATTTGGATGAGTAGAATTGTGGGGATTATGAACATCTGCAAGTCCTAGGGGAGAAGGACAGGGTCTTTGCTCTCAAGAAATGTGACTGGCTTTGTCCAGAGACAAGTAGAAAAAATCACTGGGACAAAAGGAGCTGCTCATCAAAATTCCACTCCTAACTCTTACGCATTTTTACACGTGTGCCAAGCTATTTAAAAAAATCCATCTTTTATTAGCTATTTTAAAATGCATTAGAAAAATCAAGCCATCTCTCAAGCATCTGGTGCTGACATCAGCTCTTTCCCTAGAAAAGCAATTTCACTTATTTTAAGTTAATGTAAAAAAGCATTTGAAATTTGAGTGGAAACCACTGTTCAGGCACAAGCATACTATAGTTCCTTCAGGATTATTTCATGAGAGAACTGCAGCATCATGTCACCAGAAGAACTGAAGGTGTCATGGAACTCAATCTTAACATAAAGAAGAGAAAAGATTGTAATTGTTCTACTTTCTGTTTATATGGTATATTTGGCATTTCAGGATGCATCCATCCTATTAAAACACATTTGGTATAGAGAACAAAATTAGCCCAAACTTTTAGAAAAAGCTATCTTATTTCTAATGTAATCTATAATACAATGAAGTAAATCTATCGAGTAATAGGCTGAACAAACAGCTTCATGTCTCCATGACTACTTATGGATCTGGCTCTGTGGACTAATGTTGGGTTGGGTTGTTCTGCCAGCAGTTCACTGGTGCCAAGTGACTGTGTCTATGGTTCCATTTCCACACCTGTAAAATGAGTAATTCTTCTTTAGGGAAGTAACTTCAGGAGTGTTACTGTATGTCACTATCTAACTTGACCATTTAAGAATCAGAATTAGTGTTATCACTCATCCTTGCATCATGGTGAAGAGGCAGAAGTGCTGAGATCCTTTAAGATGCTCTAAAGTGCCATGTATTCTACTATGGACTTTACTTTTTTTTTTTAAATCTGTAAATATTCTCCTCCACAGTAATTCCAGAACCATCTAGCTCAGGGAGCCAAAAAGAGGACTTCAGAGTAAACCCTGGTTTTCCATGTGTCACTGCAGTGTTACTACTATATTGGAGCATTGAAAAGGCCAGGCAATCTTAGTTTGAATTCTTAAGCACCAGCATGTTCTTAGTTAATCAGTAAAAATATTTTTAATCTATTGATGTGGAAAATGGAGGGCCAAATGGCTTCATTAATCCAATTCTATATATATTACAGTAATCTTATTGATTTGCATGTTTTTAATTAAAAAAGACTCTGAAAGGACACTTTATACCACCTTGGCTCCTTACTCACCAAATTGGGGAGAACTTCTCTGGTTTAAAATTCTGATGTATAAAGCAATGTTCCTGTTGCTTTATTTGGCAGACATAAAATTTGTGAAGCCTAGGATTTATTGCTTTAGGGCACTGGATTATAGTCCCCTTCATACATGTGAAATTTGTAGTGAAATTTGAGTTCTAGGAGTTTACTAACTTGCACTAGTTCAGATGTCCAATTGATTAACAAGCTTACTGGAAAATCAGTTGGTTAAGATTGTATCATTAGTTTGTTACTTCTAGCAGATTGCTTTAAATATATACTTATATTTAAAATACTTGGTGCAGATTACTTTCATATTGTGTTAAGTGACTTTTGTGATCCGGCCAGACAACAGGGAGACAGGAATTCCAGAGTTTTAATTCTAGCTTTTTGTAATTCCCTCTCTGGCATGAGTCATATAACCTCTACATTGACTTCACTGTCTGAAAGTGGAGAAGACTGCCTAACACAAATGGGAGGTGGTAAAGTTAGCTAAAGTGGCACCATCCACTTGAAATCTAGAATTAATCTAAACAGGGAATGTGCCTTGATTCCACTGACCTTCCACCAATGTAGCTGAACTGGTTAAACCTCAAATGCAGACAAAGAAAAGTTACTGGCACCTGGGCAGTTTACTTCCGTTTCAAGTAGCTCGAATTGGAGTTGGCCTTGTCTGCACTGCTCACCTGTCTAAATTCTCAGTCAATAATCATTCCTGTTTCTCAAAAAAATTTCCTTTCCAGTTGCTCTAAGAAATCTTTACATAAAAAGAACAAATAAATTTACATATTTTGCGCGCACGCGCAAACACACACACACACACACACACCTGTCTGTTATGCCAGGGGTTCTTAACCTTATTCTTTTGAAGACAGCCCCCACCAACATGCCATAAAAACTCCACAGCCCACCAGTGCCACAACTGTTTTTATGCACATAAAAACCAGGGCTAGCATTAGGGGGTAGCAAGCACAGCAGTTATCTGTAGCCCTGGCAGCAATCCCTTATCTTTAAGGTGGCCTAACACTTTCCATTATAAGGCCCTGTTTTCAGTTTATAACATTGCCAAACTTGCCATTTGGGCTGAAAATTTCCATGCCGGGGATCAGCCTTATGCAGAATTTTTTGGGAAAGTTTTAGCTAAACAGAATGAGGTATGGGAAAAGAAACTTGCCATGGGCAAAACATATTTCAGAAGATCTAGCACCTCCATGCTTTGCAGCAGGGACTTGAAATTTGTCAGGGGGAACCGGACTGCTTTAGTGTCAGGGTCTTTCGGGGTCTCTGTGAAAATCTGCTCAAATTTGGTCAAGATGTAAAGCTCTCAACATAGCACGTGGTTTTGCTCGGAGGCTTTTCAGAGGCTGACAGTGAAACTCTCCGAACACTCCAGCTTCGGTGAACATGTTGTATTCCCCACACAGCTACTGTTTGCCAACCAGCCTGCATGCATGCCATCCTGATAGAGCAACTGTGTATGCTGCATCCTAGGAGTGCCGGACTCTTCCTTCAGTTCCTCCTCCAGCTGTGGGACCAGGCACCAGAACTGAGAGGAGGAAGATTCTCTCCTGTGCTTTCATTGCTCTCATTGCTGGAACCCACGCACCGTGGTGGAGAAAGAAGCAAACTTACTTGCATGAATGAGGAGAAGCAAAAGGAAGACATAGGTGGGATGGACAGGGACAGGCCCTGGGGTGCAGGCAGTAGGCAGTTGGAGCAGAGGAGGATGCTAGGCGATGGGCAGATGGGTAGAGCATGAAATATAACCCAGGATTCCTGAGTCCTAACATTCTTCTGCTGCCAGCAGCAACTATGAAACCTACTGGCAAAGTGTCTCATCTCCTGTTGTATCAGTTTAGATGGAATAAATGAGCCAAAGGCCTTAACCTAATCCAGTCACCATCCAACATTAAACAGTGTTTAACAAGGTTTGGGGTTGGGTTTACAGAGACTTTAGCCTGCTTAGTACTATGGCACAAACAGCATTAAAATTCCTTTGAACTGTTTGTTACAGATATAGAGAAGAGGGAAAAATAGTTAAAGCACTTGAAATGTAAAAGTATTAAGTAAGGCTTTCATTTTAATAACATTCCTTGTTCCCTTTCTCTTGAGGCAGAAGCGAGTTTTTAGAAGGGAAAACCCCTTTGATAGTCTTTTTTTAGAAGGTGTTAAAGAAGGTAATAACTGTTTTTTGGGGGGAGTAGAAGTTTCTTGAGTTGGGCTGGAGCTGCTATTGCTGCTGTTAAAGTTTGATTGTATTTTATTCCAGGTGGTGTTTGGGATTTAGCTGGAGCCAGTAGAGGTAGTGATGTTATTTTGCTCTTACCCACCCAGCCACCCCCTTTTTGCCTGGTCTGGTCAGGATATATTATAGGATTAGGATGAAGAAGATAGTCCAGGGCTTTAGGAGACAATGGGGGTGGCACCCATGATGGTGAAGCTTGCTTCAGTAGTCTTTGTTTTTCCTATTTTTTCTTCCAAAAATCTCTCTTTGGGCCATTTAAAAAAGGGGGACCAATGGATGGAATAGCTTATCCCCTCAATATTTTGTCCACCCATTAGGCCTAATATCCAGCATGCCAAGTTTGGCTCATTAATTTCTGGTTCCACATCTTCTGTTTCACTAAGCATGATTTCAACCTAGTGACAGTCCTAGAATAATGTCAGCATGGCCTTTTTTTGTTTGGAATAATTTAGTCTCTGTCTGGTTCTCTTGCGTCTGTCTGTAACATTACTTATTGAAAGCAACTCAGCTTACCCTAAATGTTGATGGAAAGCTATGTCTACGCAGCCAACGTTAAAGCGCTTTTAACGTGGCTGTGTAGTTGCGGCTCCAGTGCTGAGGGAGAGGTCTCCCAGCGCTGTAATAAAGCCACTTCTGCAAGGGTAATAGCTATTATCTACCCTGCCACTTTACAGCACTGAAACTTGCATCGCTCGCGGGGTGTTTTTTCACAGCCCTAAGTGAAGAAAGTTTCAGTGCTGTAAGTGGCAGTGTAGACAAGGCCTTATTCTTATAGGTTATTTTATCATCTTATAAACTTTTACATACTTTTTACACTTCAGATTACTATTAGGGTAAATGTGTAGTCCCAATTATTACAACATAATCCCTTTTTTTGTTTACTTTAGGAACCAGTTCCACATAGGATCAGAAATTGGTTCATAAAATCACAATTATAAAGAAAATCCTTATTTTAATTTCAGCATATAAAGGAAAGGAGTGGGGACTACTTGGCTGTATTTTAAGCTTGCAAATTACCTATTCCAGAATTGGTATTTGTAAATATTATTTGATTAGAGTGTACAAAATTTACAGTTAAACTTTTTAGATGTTAGCAAAGCTTAAGAACTTACAACATGCTTTATTTGTAGTTAAAACAAAATTTAAAACTGCTGCTGCTATATGTTTGTAAGATGTTTAAGAACAACCCATCTTTTATTACTACTTTGGCTGTACTCCCAGGATGAGCAAAAATGGAAAATACGTCCTGTGTTTTTGCTGTTTACACAGTTAAAGCTGTGCATTTACATAAACTATGAAAATTTTATGCATTAGTGGATAAGCTTGCTTACTTGGAGAAAAACTTCAGCCCTGATGACATTTTTACCCAAGTGTGTTGCCTTCTTTAAAAAGAAGCAACAAACTGATATGTTTTGGAACAACTTCTGCATTTGTGAGCCATTTGTGACACTCAAAGGTGGCAAAAACAACAAGGAGAAAAAAGTTTTGTTTTTGACCATAAGGAAAAAAAATGCTAAAACAGAATAATCACCAAAAAGTTTGGAATTGCAAGAGTCCTTGATTCTGGTAGTTTGAGTCAGTCAGTGCAGTAGCAGCCCTGAATTTGCTGGCATTTTGTTAAAAAGGGAGAGTTACCCAATATGTTGTTTTAATAGAAGTCTCTGTTAGCAACGTAATGTTAACAAATACAGAGCACTTTATTTTTACCACTTTTGTTTTTGTTAAAAACACTTTTTTCCCCCTAAACCTTCAAAATTATTACCAATCACAAAAACTACAAACCTCAAAATCAAAGAAAAAAATGAATAAACCACTTAATTGTTTTAAAGTTCTTTTAAAAAATGTTTGCCTCTTTTAAAGGAGAAGGTTAAAACCATACACAGTTCGCTTTGTATTCTTATCTCAAACAAGTTCAAGACATTTATGAATTTCATAACCAGCTTTGAAAACAATTGGCGAATTGTTTGCCAAGGTATCAACTTCTGAGTATGTATTAACCCTACATTGGGTGCCAAAAATATTGTATTCATTTAGATGGAATAAATGAGCCAAAGGTATTAATATAACCCAGTCACTGTCCAACATTAAACAGGGTTAAACGAAGTTTGGTATACAGAGATCTCAGCCTGCTTTGTACCATGACAAATATGCCGTTATCAATTCTTTGAACCTTTTATTAAAGATATAGAAAAGAAGAAAAAACAGTGAAAGCATTTGCAAAGTAAAAGTAAGGCAACATTTCTTGTTCCCTTTCCCTTTAGCTGGAGAGAGGTTTTTAAGAAGGAAAACCCCCTTTGTATGACAGTCTCAGACTTAGATGGTATCAAAGATGGGAATAACTGTCCTATTGGGGAAAAGAAAGGAAGATAGCTGAGTTGAGCTGCTGCTGTTAAAGGGCTTGTCTACACTACCGGACAGATTGACGGGCAGCGATACATCTAGCGGGGGTTGTTTTATCGTGTCTAGTATAGACGCAATAAATGGACCGCCGACTGCTCTAGTGTCGACTCCGGTACTCCACCTCAACAAGAAGCAGAAGGGGAATCCATGGCAGAGCGTCTCCCATTGACACCCCACAGTGAAGACACCATGGTAAGTAGATCTAAGTATGTTGCCTTCAGCTACATTATTCACATAGCGGAAGTTGTGTAACGTAGATCAACCCCATCCCACCCCCTTACCCCATAATGTAGACCAGCCGAAAGTCTCATCCTGTTTCATCCCAAGTGATGGTTGGGATTCAGCTGGAGCTGGTAGAGGTGGTGATGTTGTCTAAGTCCCTCTCTCTGGCCTGATCTGGTCAGGACATCTCTTATGATTAGGGTGAAAAAGGCCTGTGGTCTCAGGATATGGTTGGGGAGGCAGCTGTAATGGTGAAGCTTGCTTCAACAACTTCCATTTGTTCTTCCCTCGTTTCCTTCCAAAGTTTGGTATTTTTTTTAAATAGGGACTCAAAAAATAGGAGTGATGGGTGGAATAGCCCATCCTCTCATTATTTTGTCTTCCTATTAGGCCTAATATCTAACCCACTGATTTTTGGCTCATTAATTTCTGGTTCCACATTTTCTGTTTTTACTCAGCATGATTTCAACATAGTCCTTGAAGTATATCAACGAGGCCTTCTTTTTGTTTCTGGAGTAATTTAGTCTCTGTCTGGTTCCCTTACACCTGTTTATAAAATTAATTAATGAAAGCAATGACCTATTTTTCATTAACACTTTTTATCTTTTTACGGTTAAGCTTACAATTAGGGTAAATTTGTATTCCCAATTATTACAACACCCCTCTAGTGGAGAGCTGATACTCAGCTCAAGTGATAGAGATGTTTGCTGTGGATCTAAAGTTTCCAACCCTGCTGATACCCTTTGTGTGCATGGGGGGGTGAGGGGGTGGGCAGTAGGGTTCCATGTGGTTGAATTTCTGACTTTTGAGGGTTTTTTTTTTAAACTTAGAAAATTACAAAAAGCCTATATTAAAAGAACGTAAGGATGCAAAGCTAAGCACTCAGAAGTTTTGAAATGCCACAGTTAACCCTCCAGACTCATAAAGTTCATCATCAGAAGGAAATTCCCCATGGACCAGGACACACCAACTCAAAGTGGCACCAGACTCTGCCATGGTAAAAGATGCAAAACCTGCAGAGGTAGTTAGTGTAGCTCATACTCAGTTGTTATTGGGGCATTTAGAGCAATATGGGTGAAACCAGACAATTGCTACACTCCCAAATGAACTCATACAGAAGAATTAGAGAGATAAAAACACCGTATCAGCCATGGGCAAACACTTTTCACAAATGATCATTCCATATCTGACCTCTTGGTCCTTTGTCCTCAAAGGAAAGCTGCATAACAACTTTAAAAAATGAGCCTGGAAGCTTAAATTTATAACTTTGCTAGACACTAAAAATCATGGACTAAATAAAGACTCTGGATTTATGGCTGATTACAACAATCTGTTATCAACTAACCCTCCTGTGTCCTATGACTGCAGATCTGTTAACTGCCCACTTCCCCTTGGATGGTCTCTTGCAACATGTGTTGTTGTAACCCCCACACCTCCTGGGTGTGGTGTTCTGTCCCATCTAGTTGCAGCAAGACCACTTAGAGAGAGTTAAATGAGTCTGCTCTACAGCCTTAGGCCTGGTCTACACTGGGGGGAGGGGTTCAATGTAAGATACGCAGTTTCAGCTACGGGAATAGCGTAGCTGAAGTCGACGTATCTTATTTCGACTTGCCTCTCATCCTCATGGCACGGGATCAATGGCTGCAGCTCCCCTGTCGACTCCGCTACTGCCACTCGCCCTGGTGGAGTTCCAGAGTTGATGGGAGTGTGTTCGGGGATCAATACATCATGTCTAGATGAGATGCGATATATTGATCCCTGATAGATCACTACCCGCCAATCCGGCGAGTAGTCTGGACGAGCCCTTAGCTAAGAGCCAGTTGGCTTTTAGCTCATGTGTAGAGGCTCGTGCACTAAGCTCCAGAGGTCCTCAGTTCAATCCTGTCCGCCGATGACCGGGGTCTGTCGGTGTTACGTTAACTCCTTATGCTGTATTTACCTGTGCACTGAGTACCTTTCCCAGATCTAAAGAAGAGCTCTAAATAAGCTTGAAAAGTTGTCTTTCACCAACAGAAGTTGGTCCAATGAAAGCTATTACCTCACCTACCTTGTCTCAACAATTAAGGTTGCTCATGCAACTTTAATTTACCCCTCATGTATATGCATTATGATAGGCATTAATTGCACAATCGTATAGTATTTTTTCCACAGGACCCCCAACTTATTCAGTGCACAAAATTGACAGTGCTGAGGGAATAAATCAAGGTTGTGTAGTGAATGAGGCTATTGTCTGTAGGAACTGTTGGGGGTTCCCCATGCAGAACATGAAAAGTGTGTAGTGAATGACACAACACTACAGGAAGAGAATGATCTTGTGGTTAAAGCAATTGAGTGCCATGCGGGGGAACTAGATTCTATCCCTGCTTCTGCCACAATGTTCGTAGGTGATGCTGGGTTAGTCACTTCAACCAAATTTTTCACAGCTGGTTAATAGCTATGTACCCAACTCTTGGGCTGTCCAGCTTGAGACACATGGGGTCTGATTTGCAAAAGTTCTGAGCATTTGCATCTCCAAGTGAAGTCAATGGGACCTGGGCTCTGAACATAAAAAAGACAGAAAAATGCTAAGAACACTGAAAAGTCAGGCCATAGGGGTTTAAGGTGGGCACTTGACAAATCTGGCCTTAATCCCAGTTTGCAGATGGGGAATGGGGGCAGAGAGAGTATCATTTTACCACATGGGGTGTTACAATGATAAATATGTTAATCATTTTAGTATGAATATTTCACAATCACAGAAAAGCCCATGAGGAACTAATTCTATGTTCAGTGCAGGGTTTAAGTGGTATGTAATGAATAAGATGTAGGGGAACACATTGAATGGTGAGGATACAAAGAAAATGTGAATCGTTACCGATTCACTGAGCATGATGCATCCTGTGTGCTGAATGAGACAGCAGTCCTGTAGGAAGGAAGTGTGATCATGGAATTAAAAACTATTGTAATGTATATGTACAAAGAGGCCAAATAAGGTTGCTCATGGACCTTAATTCTGGCACATCCCAAGGTCTGAGTGCTTGACTTTCTAACATTAATATTCTTAATTTCATGTATGCAATAATGAACCTATACTGCATTTTTTTCATACTTGGTATCCAAAGCAAGTTCTTGTCCTGCTAGGACTCAGCACTTCTTGAGCTTTCTAAATGAATGGTTTGGGGTAGAGGGTGAGAAATCCTATATCTGAAAATCAGAAGAACTTCAACATTTGAAAGACGGTTTGGCTAGTGTGAGATGTTATGGAGCAGACTTTCACTTTTGTGATGATTTCAGACTAATGGCTGAAAATAGCTGTCTGCATTGCAGGCATGAAATATTAAAGCATGCAAACATCATTTTTTAATTCCCTGTAAATTGTAATAAGGTCCATTGAACTGAGTGCATGGGGGTTTTTTAAGGGCAATTATGGGATTCTAAAACTTCACTTGTCCTAGTCTCACTCTTTCAATTAGGATTGGGCAGTTCCAACACCCCCCCCACCCCAAAGAAGGGCAACATGTGACATACCAGGCATTTGATGATGATAATATACCATCCCCATAAAACCAATATGCTTAACTAACCAGACTCTGTCTCTTGTGCTTAAGAAGAAAATCTTCATTGGTCTGTTTTGAGTCGCATACAAGTGTTTTTAAATATTTTTTTTATAAGTTTAAGGCTTTGTACTCTTCTGTGACTTGTAAATTGTTGTAGCCTCTTTAGCTTGATGATTTATTTTATATCCTGGATTAATTACATTTTCTCAAATCTATTTTTATTATTCCTTTGAAATAATTATGAGCATAGCTACTAGTGAAAGTTAAATAGCCGGGATTTCAGATTATTGTATATAAAGTTATTCATCCGTTAAATAAATAAATAAATCCGTATTATAGAAAGTCTACACAAAGGTGTCCCACAAGAACATGGTGCTTGCAAGAAACAAGTGAGGTACTGTATCTTAAAATTCAAGTTGCTACCTACACACACATTCCTAAGGGTTTTTAATTTTTGTTTATCACAATAAATGGGTAATAAACTGTAATGATACAGAACCAGCTTTGCACCCTATTCCCTCTTACCTAATTGTACTTTGTCATTTTTGTAAAGTGTTTTTTGAGATGTTTGGATTAAAAAAGGCACTATTTACATGCAGAGTATTTGGTTACCTACAGTTCTGGCCTCTTTGTTCTCCAGGGTGAGAGGTAGGTGTGTGTGTGTGTTATAGCCTGAACTATAGTTTATATGAGAATCTGACACTCCAAAAGAAGTTGCCATTACTCCAGTGAATTGGATGCTTAACCAAAAAAATCCTTTCTTTTTAATAGAAGAATGAGGGTTGGGAGTGAAGAAATGAAATGTTTAAATGTTCAAATTGTGATACAAACCAACAAAGCGAGGAGATCTGAAGTGAATTGAACTGCTTCATCCCTGATTCACAGCCTAGCTTTTCTGTTCACCCTCATAATGATGCAAGTTAAAACTTCAACATTAAAATTATAGTGTGATGCAAACAGGCAATAGTCAGGAAATTCAAAGAAACAGCTCATCATGTTTAATGTAGTTGTGGAATTGGAACAGAGATGGCAGTTAACTAAGGTAAATGTGATGAAAAGACTGACTTGTGTCTCTTGCACTTTCAAATCTATGAACATTAATATTCTGGTGGCAATTCCACTCCATTACCCAAAACAAACCTAACAAAATAACCTAGTTCCATCTCTCAGCTGCTACATAAACTGACATTTCTGTGACTCATTGCCTTAGCCCCAGTACTGAAATTAGTTATGTAAGAGTGGCATACTTATGTACTTAAACTAAATAAAATAAGGCCATTTTAACATCAGCCATAATGCAGAGGCACAGATTATTCCCCCCCGCAGCTGCTTGGCTTGAAGATAACAACATGAATAGGGTAACAACATGAATAGGGCGTATAGGAAAGGAAAGACTTTAAAATGGTTCACAGACGTTTCTACCATTCTGCATATTTTGTAAGCTATGTATCCTAGCTATTTGAAGGACCTAGTTAATTGTACAGTCCACTTAACTTGCAGCTTGTAGTTCCTCTTCTGGATAGAGGATCCAGAAGATGCACAAATCATCCCTCGTGAGCTAGCATGCTGAACAGTTTAAAAAAAAACAAAACTTTTTTTTTAAGGCAGTGACTTATTTTGTTAAAGTAAGTAGCTCTTTAAAGGCAGGTGCTCCTTTTCAGACCATTGTCCTGTGACAATGGTAAAGAGTCAGGGTCACGGTCTTCTAACACTGAGTAAGGAACTTTAGTAGAATAAGGAAAATGGTAATTCTAGAATGGGGGGGAGGATGACAATGCTATGTTGTGTGACCACTTTCAAAGTTGCAAATTTTGTTTTTGTTCCGCATCAGAACACAAACATTTCAAAAGTTTTCCCGAAATGGAATTGTCAAAATGTCCATTTTGGAAAGAAAAGCTCAGGCTTTTGATTACTCTCCCCCCTCTCAGAAGTAACCAGAGTTCAACCTAGATCTCAGAAATCTTCCTGTTGTAATTGATGATGTCTCCATGAAACATCTTGGCTTCAATCTAACAGCATATTTCGACAAAAATGTTCTGACGAGCTTTAACTGAACTGAGCTAAATTAAGCAGTGACTTCATTTTTTAAAATACAGTATGTAATGGTCTACAAATTTAAAAAACCCTCCACAGATTTATGCTTGTCTGGTGCAGGGGAGAAAAAACAGTGCATGTTGTGGGAATCTTATCAAAAGAAACTTTTTTTGATGTGTCTGGGGAAAATCTGCTATCACGTCTTATAAATCCTCTCCCAGATTTATTTCTTACATATTTGGACCTAATTACACATGCATAGCTTCTTTTCTCCCTTCTTCCCCTGTTCCTTGACTACATGGTACTAAATATGTAAAGTTGTTTCAGAGTTCAGCACCATGAAAAAATTGGTAACTGCTCTTTTTATTAAGTAATAAGTCACAACAGGATGTGGTGATGCTGTCTAGAATCGCCACGCCTATGCTGTGCTGCGACACAGTGACTTCATTCACCATAAGTGTGGTGATTATTAGACAGCTAATCACCACACCCTGGAGTATTTTATTGCTATTATAAAGTGGCTAAAGGAAACACTACTTTTTCTAAGAGAAAAATGCTAACTTTTTTTTTTGAAAATAATCAGTCCAGGATGATATAATGTAAAGATTCCTTAGTCTGGAATACGTACGTGTGTGTGTGTGTGGAGAGAGACCAATATTGCTTTTTCCACTTAGTAACGGTGCCATAACACCCCAATAAAATAACAATCCCAGCTCTTATGCTTAGTGCTTATACATGTCATGTAGAATTGTTTAAGGTCCCCAATCCTCCCTCTGTACCCCAACCCCCATTAATTTGGTGGTGGTTTGGTTTTTTTTATTTGTTTGTTTTTGTTTTCACTTGTGCTCGACAAAGCCTTGGCATAAGGAAAGATTAGTTTCCCTAGGGTCATATCAGATGTCTCTCTTAATTAGTTCCAGAAGGCAGTATAGGTCACTTGGCTAGAAAATAAAGATAAAATGTAAAAATTCATGAAGGCAGTTTCTGTTGGAAGTTACAGGGACTGGAAGTCACAATGTAGGGCTTCTGCACTGAGAGGGCACATACAAGCAGGGATGCATCTAGTTTGTTTTCTGTAAAGAGACATGCTCTGGAGCCATTGGCTACCTATCATAGTCTCTCCTTTGGTCTCCAAAACTGTATGAGCAGAACTCCTAGTTGGAACCAAATATGTACAAGTCTTTGTAAATACAAGTTTGAGCCAAGCTCAGTGCTAGCGGGAGTGACAGCAACCTCAACAGCTTCAAATTTAACCTTCCACTTGGACCTAAATTGCTCTGAAAGACCATTTGTTTTGCCTCGTTGTTGCACACGTAATACCTAATGCTACCCCTCAAGATGCCTTATGCTAAACGTGCTCTGCTGTGAGGTGGAAGTGGTGGTAAAAGATGGATAGATCCTGACTCCCCCGCCTCATTTCCTCTTGTTCCCCAGTAGTGGGACTTTGAGGGCAAAGGCATCTCATGCTCTCCTCCCTGACCAAACTGAATCTGAGGGTGAAAACTGCATGCTTCCCCTCATCACCAGTGGGGCAGAAATTTCCTATTTCAGAGGAACATTTCACGCAGGGACCATGAGGTGTCTCAGAATCTGTCCCTTGGATATTTTATGTTGTGGTGCCACTTGTTCAGTTGGTTCATAGCTCTCATCAATCACTGCATGGTCTCTCACCTCCTAGTAGCTGCCTCTGAGCATGGTATTCTAACAAAAGGTCGGACTCTGAAGAAACTGACTGTGTGGGAACTGGAGGAAGCTTCTTTACATACACAAAACAGAAGTTCAGTCAGAATTATCCTTAGGAAGTAGCCTTGGAGACCCACAAAATTAGGGGCAATCAAAGTTTAGACTCCATGAAACAGCAGAGTGTACACGTAACCTAACAGTGTGCATAGAATCGAACACAAAATGGCTGGCTGTCCCTGTGTAACGCTGCCAGGTGTGCACTTCATTAGAGTCCTTAGTTTGAACATTGCAGTACACAGAAAAGAAAGACATAACTGTTAAGTAGCTAACTGTGCCACTATCTGGAATTGATGTAGCCAGAAGTCCTCCCTCACCCTCTGGAGTTTAGAGTGGTGCCTCATTTTGTTGTGTAGACTACTGCCTGAGCAATCCAGAAGAGAGACTGTTGGACTCCAGAAGTAGCAACACCCACTTGCCTTGGCTGGAAGGATGGAAAAATTGCAACTGTATTTGGGCTCAGCATTGACTTCCGGGACTTGACTTGAGCACACACTGAAGTGCTTTGCTGAATCAGGAGCTACATGCAGGGGGCTTTCCACTTGGCCGCAAAATGAAGCCTTCAGCTTACTCTGAGACAATAATAAACTATTATGCCCTGCAAATACCAGAAATATGGCTGATAAAATATCAAATCTCCATCTAAGGCATTTGTAAATGCAGCCAATGTTGCTGGAGGGAGCTGGATTGAAAACTGTTTCACCTAATTATTTTAGATGGAAAGACTTCAACACCGTCTAAGGAATGGACCATATTAAGACACTATTTAAGTAACTTTATTGCAAAATTATTTACACTAATGATTTCCCTAAATTTATCATTGGGGAAACTGGCTAATGCCAACCAGCTGCAAGTATTTTGTCCCAAAATAGGAAAGGGTTTAAAAAACCAATTTAATATTGGCTCATATCAAGTTTAAAAAAAATCATAAAAATTAGATGGATTAAAAACCTGGACTATCCTGCTGCCGATGCAGGATGGCTTTCTATAGCATATATTTCACTCCATTGTCCCATCTAGTTATAAATGACTCAATGATGGGGCTCTCACAGCTTCTTTTGTGAGACTATTTCACAACTCATTAAATCTGCTGTCTTGAAACTCCACCTCCCACAATTGAATAAGTTTTGAAGCTTGCGGGAGTTGGAAGTGACTACATCTCGAATGAGAACGTGGTCAAACTGCCCCTTCAATTCTACAACACTGTTTAAAAACTGCGGGAGTGGGGGGGAATCACTTTTCATCTGGACACTTCAGTTTCTCTTAAATCAGCATAGTAGAAAAAGGAAGGGACATGATACTATGCAGAGGGATACCATCTAAAACCTTCTGCTATGATGTCTTCCAGTATTGCAATAATTTAGTCTCATTTCAGGAGGGGCTTGACAGCATGACAAATCATAACTTAGTCTTATTACAGTACTCTTGTGGTTTTTCAGTAAGCCTATCACTGCAGCCAAAACACTGCTTCAGTTGATGAAGTGCAGAATATAACTTCTGTAGCTCTCTCATTCATCTTATGCTTCCTACTATCCTCCCTAAGAAACTTATTTGGGAGGAGCATGCTAATTTTGACATTACTGATATCTGTGTCAGTGATCACTTTCACCTATTCATTCCTTGGCTATAAAATGGAGTATGGAAGCCAAGCCATATTAGCTGTGCAAGTTTGGTTTATTTTATCTCTAAAAGTATTTGACTTTTCTTGTGACTAGGATATAATAGTAATCATTTCTCAAGGTGGGATGTGCATGAAAAAAGTGAAATCTGACAGTCTCGATATCAGTTGTCTGTAAGAGGGGAAAACTCACAACTCAGTGCCAGCCGTAGCGAGTGCTAGCGTAGACCAGCACCTAGTCTCATAGCAGTCCCATCATTGCTAGCATGTCTAATCTAGATTTTTGGCCAAGATCTAGTAACAAGGTCCCCACACTTGGAAAAGAATAATCGTAGCAAAATTTAGCTCTTCCATAGTGCATTTCATACATAGATCTCAAAGTAATTTGCTAAGAAAGTCAGATATTAGCACCATTTTACAGATGGGTAAACTGAGGCACAGAGGTGAAGGTCTGCTAAGCAAAGTCAATGGCAGCACAGGAATAGAACCTAGGTTGTTTTATGGGCCAGTTTTCTATTCACTGGACTTTACTGTTGGTAAGTATCTGGAATGACTGTGGGGATTTGAATGACTACCCTTAGTTAGAACAAATCTGAAATCTAATATTTGAAGAGTGCTATGTACTGATGTGGATGACTGCCATTTTTTCTCCCAACGCAGTAGATCCCCTAAGAGAAATGTGTGTAGTGTAATCTGAGACAGACAGATTGATTATGAAGCTAATTCTTGGCAAATGTCTCTTCACTTAAAGTTTTAATGCTCCATAACTGTGTATTGTAGAAATTCCCACAACTACGAACATTTAGGTTAATTTAAAGCTTTCAACCTGAGTTTTTTTTTAAAGTGTTCTGTTACTCCTTATTTATTAATCAGTAAGACTACATCCCTGGAGAGCAATAAAAAAAATCAATGTTACTATGCTTTGCCTACAGTAAAGCAGGAAATGGTTTTTATAAATGTGTATATGAGTGTGGCCATAAACTGCTTAAACACTTTTCAAAAGGGGCTGTTCTTCTGTAGCTGGAAATACTGGAGAAATGGGATATTTTGGAGCTGAGGGAACGCGAAGTGTGTCATGGGGTTGCTTGTGGACTGGTGACTTTGCATCTCTCATCCTCCAGTTTGTCTCTGTCTCCTCAAATCAACAGATTTTAGGGTACTGTAAGTGTGCAGTGTGTATGCACAGATAGAATGTCCTCTTTTCTCTCTCCCACTTGTGTCTTAAGCCCTGCCCAGTTCAGCAAGTTACATGCCTAAGACCTTTTTTTCTACAGTACAGGGGAAATTTCAATCTAAGCTACGCAATTTGAGTTACATGAATAGCGTAACTCAAATCGATGTAGCTTAGCTCTACTAACCACGGGGTCCACACTATGCAATGTCGATGGTACATGCTGTCCTATCAACTCCCCCTACTCTTCTCAATCCGGTGGAGTATAGGTGTCGACAGGAAAGTGATCTGGGGCCGATTTTAGTGGGTCTTCACTAGACCTGCTAAATTGACCTCCGATGTATCGATTGCCGCTCGTTGATCCTCCAGGAAGTGTAGACAAGCCCTAAGTCTGCTTGTGAGCTACATCTGGGAACATCTCTCCTGGAGTTGGGCAGCTCAAGTGGCTAAGTTGTTTCTTGCAAGAATGAGCTAGGCACCTGCCTCACTCCACCTTGGATCAATAATTCTGTCTTTGGAGCAGGGGGAGTGAACCCAGGTCTCCTGCCTCTCAGGTGGGTGCCCTAACCACCAGGTTTAGAGTCGGTCTCTCTCTTTGGCCTAATGACTAGTTGAAGTGTTCCATTGTATACATAATTAACAGGAGAGACTGAGGGATCCCCACATCAGAATGTCCCATAGCTGAAGGGAACTCTCTTGAGAGGTTGGAGAGCCCTGTTCAGATCCTTTCTCCCTTTTGGGGGGGATGAATTGAACCTGGGTCTCCCTCTCATCCCAGATGAGCGCTCTAACCACTGGGTTAAAGGTATAAGAGAGGTGGCTCTTCCTCCTCATGCATTTTGAACAGACACTGCAGGCAAGGTAGGTTGAGGAGCACTTATCTACCCCGATTTGTGGATTGCACATAGGGTTAGGCCAGAGAGAAGCATCCAGACTCCTAGAGTAAGGAGCACGTGCCCAGTGGCAAAACCTTAGGTTGATAGAGGACTTTTATAGTGAAAATTTAGGTGCCCACAGGGTTAGGCAAGTGGGGGTTTTGTGGGTCACGGTGGTGCCTAAAACGGGGGTTTAGGTGCCTAAATATATTTGTAGATCTGGGACAGTAAGACCAAATACCTCAAGATAAACCCGTCCACTACAAACTTCATTGTCCTGCATCTTTATGCAAGCCAAATAAGCAGCTTGGTAGAGATTTTTGTCTATCCTTTTGTACTCTGCCTAGCATATGGAAATGTTACTGCTGCTACTTGGGGTAGGCGTGATTTAAAGCACCACCCTATTATTTTGATATGCTAGTATAAAGGATATAATTTTAGATAAAGGCCAAACTTTAATAAGATTGTAAATCCAGTGAATAGATGGAGTACAGGGAGGCAATTTTTCAAGATCTTTCTAGCACCTCTGTTGTAAAACATTATGAGCAGCTAAAGATGAAACTTCAACAATCTCTTTTTAAAAGTAATTTCATATTTTTTTGTTCTTTGGGCTAAATTTACTGTCTTTTTAATGTGACCATGTTTTTAATTAAAAAAATTCTGATTTTACACCATGTTCCTTTCCGAAAGAGTTTTTAAACAAGATTTTACTTGTCTACTAAATTGAACCAATAAGAGAGGCTTAAAGCAAGAATACATTAATTAGAAGAGAATCTGTCATGTTCAATTTATGATTAGAAACATGCATTGAAATAGCAGTATGCAGTTTTTGGTTCCCTTTAGCCTCTTTGAGCTAAAGAATTCTGGCATAAGATGCCAGGTGTTTGTCCTTTGCAAAAGAGACTTCTCACCTCTTGCTGAGCTGCTTTAATCAGAGGAGTTTTCATTTATTCACTACTCACCGAGGACCTGATCCGAAGCCCATTGAGCTTAATTGAGGTCTTTCTAGTGATTTCAATAGTCTTTGGATCAGGGCCTGTGAAAGTAATGCAGGTGATAGCTAGCAACAGATATCTGTCTACATTCAAGGGAGCACTCAAACATTTGCCAATTCTTTCTGACCATCTCCCATCTGGGTTTTCTCTTCTAGTTCTAGCTCTACAGTGTCATTTATTTATTTATTTATTTATTTTATTTATTTATTTATTTAGAGCAGTTCCACCCTCTATGGTGCAAGCTTGATTCCTCCTATAACCATCACCATGCAAGCTTGATAATACTATTGTAGCCTGTAATGTATAAAGCAAGAGTACATAGTCTGTCCACATTACATATAGTAATCAGAAATTATGCATGGGGGATATTTTCCTAAACTTAACCCGTTAAAGATTTTGTCAACATCTGGCTTCCAAGCTGGTGTTTGCTGCTTTGACATGAGGGGGAAGCAATTTTTAAAGGCACCCAAAATATAGCTACAGAACTGACAGACATGGGCACCAGGTTTGTATAATTTTTGGTGGTGCCCAAAATGGGTCCAAGCAGAGCTGTCCCATCCCTATGAACGGCTCTGAAAATATACCCCCAAACATTGGTGGAGCCGGGCCCACGTTCCTGAATATTGGTGGAGCCACGGGCACCATGGGCCTATATAACTCGCCGCCTATGCTGACAGATACCCTTATTTGCAAGCACAAAGTCCTGCATCTGCTTACACAACTGGGAATTTAAATATGCAGTTTACCCATCTACCCTTGTAAATGCAAGTTTTTGCAAATATGCAGTGAATGGGTGCACATGTGCTTGAGTACATATTTTTGGAGGCCCTTTTGATGGTATGGCCAAGAATATACAGGATTGAAGGTAGTCTTGCTAGCCATGCTCTGCATTTGAATGGCCTTGGGTAAACTAGTGTAAGTATGGGATCTTTTAATCTGCATTTAAGGATTAGACCTGGGTTAAGTGTGGGACTGGGAGTCAGGATGTCTAATCACAGCTCTGACAGACTTTGAATTCTGAGTTCTGATCGTTAATGTTTGTAAAGTGCCCTGGAGATGCAAAATGTTGCATAAGTATTGCTTATTTATACTAATTTGCAGCTCGACAGAGATTACTTCTGAGTCACTAAACTCACTAACTTCTCAGAAAACTGTTGGAAAGATTTAAGGTAAATTAGGCCTTGTGATGCATTTATTGTTCAGGTGCTATAGTTTTGCTGGAAGTGGGGAAGGAAAAAAGATTGAGGATAATACCATAAAGTACAGCAGGGAAAGATTATCACAAAATCTACATCTATCAAAACCTTTCCAGCATTTACTGCAACACCAGCTGAAATCCCTCACTGCAGAGCTCAACTTCAGGTTCCCTCAATATCACTAAAACAAAAAATGCTTTTGTGTGTCCTTGTAACTGTTTCAGAGTAGCAGCCGTGTTAGTCTGTATCCGCAAAAAAAACAGGAGTACTTGTGGCACCTTAAAGACTAACAAATTTATTGTAGCATGAGCTTTCGTGAGCTAAAGTGAACTTTAGAAGTAGAACTTTAGAACGAAGAAGTGAGCTTTAGCTCACGAAAGCTCATGCTACAATAAATTTGTTAGTCTTTAAGGTGCCACAAGTACTCCTGTTTTTTTTGCGGATACAGACTAACACGGCTGCTACTCTGAAACTTGTAACTGTTGACTCTCTCCTGACTTTTTGAAGAAGACTGATAGGGTCCATTAGCTTTAATGGACCACCAGTAGTGCCAAACATTTTTTGTATTAATGCCATTCGCACCAAAGCATTTACTGCAATGTCTTGAGGTGCATAAGTGTCATTCAAACACAAGCAAGGTTTTCAGGTGATTATGTTCAGATTTATTAAAGTCAACTTTTTAAATATTTTCTATTTATTAGTTGCATTGTGATAGGGCTGAGGACCCCCAGTCATGGCCAAGGTGCAATATACACCCACACAACAAAAAGACAGCCCTTGCCCCCAAAATTTTACAATTCACTTTCCTTTTCTTGACTCCAATTAGAGTTGCTAACTCTGACTGAAGCTATTCTGGGAGATTTCTTTTTCTAACATGATTAAATGTTGTTTTATTAAAATAGCCTATTAAAATCTCTTGAATTGCTTTCAATAGTCACTGGGAGATCAATGCCAATTTTGGGAGACTCCAGGAGGGTTGGCAACTCTAACTCCAATGCAGGAACCACTGTCAGAGAGTGTTTCAAGCACATACCAACCATTCATTTCTTCCACCTCCTCATTGTTCACAGTGAACCCATCATAGAATATCAGAGTTGGAAGGGATCTCAGGAGGTCATCTAGTCCAACCCCCCGCCTCAAAGCAGGAACAACCCCCAGACAGATTTTTGCCCCAGATCCCTAAATGGCCCTCTCAAGGATTGAGCTCACAACCCTGGGTTTAGCAGGCCAGTGCTCAAACCACTGAGCTATCCCTGCCCCTCATAATTCATTCTCTTCCGTTTGTACTATAGATAGATGATATTTTTAATAACTTACAGCTCAGGAACAAGCAAGAGAAAAGTAATATCTGAATAACAGATTGGGTTTTGAACCTTTCTGATGTCTGACTAGCACTATCTGAAGCTGCTTAAGAAACATGCCTAAAACCACATGGCTTTAATAAGAAAGCTGTACATTTATCCTCGATTAGATACTCTGGGTTCTCCTCTTAATAATGAAAGTGCTGTGATAATTCCAGAGGTTTGAGGCTTGACTTTCTGCCTTGACACATCAAGCTTGGCTGTGTTCCAGGATTGCACCAATGCAACTTGCACTGTTGGGATTGGGTGGGCAGAGCTGCAACAGTGCAGTGAGGCCACACTAGCCGTCCTGTTGTGGGCGCATACGGTGCATTGTATCCATGCACTGCATTAACGTTTTGTGAAGAAACCATGACCTTTCCTCTCCAAACTGAGCTGCTGTTCCTTCAGCTACTGGGGCATGTAAGCAGCATGTTTCCATTGGCCTGGCACTGGCTGGTGTCCTTCATAAAGACACGTGATGTTGTCCTCTTCTGAAGCCGGGCAAACCTCCCTAGCTACCCCCTCCCTATACCCTGAGCTACCCCCCCGCCCGCACACAGCCCCAGCTACCCCCCCACACACACCCTGAGCAGTTTTAAAACTTTTTGAACTGAGTCCCCCCTTTGAGTTATATTTTTTGGTTGCGTCCCCCTGCAGCCCATACAGGCGGGGTGGCCTCCTGAGTGAGTCGGGATGGAGGTGGTTCTCCCTCCCTGGACCCTGCTGGGCGGAGCTGGCTCAAGCCTGCCAGCTCTCTCCTCTCCCCCACCCCCCCCAAGAGAAAAAAAACTATGCCTATGCCCCAGGGTCCCCCTCCCCACCCCCACTGGGCCCTGGTGTTTTTATAGCACGTTGAGGGGGGCCTCAGCAAGAAAAAGGTTGAGAGCCCTGCTGTAAGCCCTGGGCGTGTAGCAAAGGCAGAAGATACTAGAATAGTCTGGGCTGACTCAGACTATGCTAATATTTTCAAAGTGAGGGCTTCCTCGTCTTGCCCAGAACTAAGGAACTGTATCTTCTCTGCTCCTGGCAGACAAGACACTGGAATCTTTTTCTGCAGTAGCAGAATCAATGGTCTTTATCCAGCAATAGGGAAGCAGCGTGATAGGAGGACTGGTTGGATAAGAAGAGGCACTGGTCCTGGGAGGTGGGATGTTCGCTCAGGGTGAAATGAGTGTGCCTGCTGCACAGGTGACCATGTGCCCCCCATGGCTGATTCCTGCTGGCTCCTCCTACCCTGTGTGTGATTTATTTTATTTTTTTAAAATGCACACAGTTTCCTAAGGCATTTGTCAGACTTTCTTACATCCCTATGGCCATGACTCCTGCCTCCTGCTTTGTCCTTCCATAGGCAGAATGTAATTACAATCTCTTCTGTCATAGCTCCAGTTGTGGATGGGGTATTCATGTTGGGAGTGTGGGGCTGACTGGGGACAAGAGAGATGCTGTCCTTGGGCAATTCTTGCATCTCCTATGAATACTTGCAGGAAGGGCTATTCAGACTTCAGCAAGGACTCAGCATTACCTATAAATATTTAAGTGAGGTGATCTAAATCAGAGCATGTATTTCTGTACTGATAACACATTTCAGCATCTTGTGCTGCAAGATAAGACCGAAAAGACTTGGCATGAAAACAGCCCTGGGCATCAGATGCAGGGGAGCATAGAAAAACTGTGAATCTGGCAAATATAAGGGCCACTTCACCTTGCTATTTCCATTTGGGAAAGCAGTTCTTAGGTATGCGGGTTAAGGAAAACACGTGGGTTTCTGTGGGGGAGAATTTGAATGGATTTCAAACTACACAAATAAATAAATAAATACAACTTAAAGGATTTGTCATTTTATATTCTGTAGGGAAGAGGCGTTATCTAGTGTTTAAAGCATGGGGCTGGGAGATGCAAGTTCTGTTCCAGACTCTGTTCCATTCTTTGTTATGCTTAGTGGTTATTTAACCTGTCTGTGCCTTGAGAATCAATTCCACTTTTACTGAAGAATATCGATCCACCTTTGAAGCAGTTTGTAATATGAGATGACAGGCATTATAAGAGTGCAAATAAATGTTCTCTGACAGCAAAACACATACCATGTACCCATATGCATGGACACTTAGCTTTAAAATGAAAAACAAAATCCAAACTCAGACACGATAAAATCTTGGCAGCAAAGCAAACCCAGATGAGCTGCATTTTGTATGCTATGCAAAAACTGATTAACTCTTCCTCCTCTCCTCTGACTGGCTAGTTGTAAATTTTTCCATGGCATGGATTTATCTTTATTATTTTCGCTACAGTTTGGGATGTAGTTTTACCTTTACAATTTACATGCAATATTCTATTGGTGTTAAAATCCCCCTGACACCTGCAAAGCAGCATCTTGAACTCTTTGGATTCTCCTTACCAGTAAGTAGTGATGTCCTTCAAGGAAATGTTCTTGGCTAAGATTCAAACGGACTACTGTGATTCCTAGAAGTTGCTAATACAAAAGTTGCTTACACAGGACTATTAATTATTGGAGAGATGACAGCATATTATGAGAGGGGTAGTTTATCTTCTGTACTTCTTAGATGAACTAATCTGATGTGATCCTCTTGGATCGCTGAGGATCGATCCCCTATTTTCTTCAGAAGGAGTCAGAATCTTGGCTAGGTCATTAAAGATTCCATCACACTTTTCACAAAGGTAGAGATGTTCTGAGTGAATTTCAGTTTGGATGGTAAAATTCTGCCTGTCTAAATATTTTGATTAAAAAACGAGAATGATATAAAATTAACATGGCACACGCAAAATGGATTAAAAGTTGGCTAATGGACTGATTTCCAAATGTAATGGTGTACGTGGAGTTGTCATTGAGTGGATGTGTTTCAAGTGGGATCCCACGGGGATCGGTTCTTGGCTATGTGCTATTTAACATTTTTATCTGTTACCTGGAAGAAGACATAAAATCATCACTGATGGTTTGCAGTTGACTCAAAAATTGGGGAGTGGTAAATAATGAAAAGGACTGGTTACTGATTCAGAGCAATCTGAATTGCTTGGTAAACTGGGTGCAACCAAACAATGTGTGTTTAGTTCAGCTAAATGTAAATGTTTACCAGAGAGAAGGTTAAGGAGTATATTCTATAAGTGCCCACATGGAGAACAAATATTTAACAATGGGCTCTTCAATCTAGCAGAGAAAGGTATAACTGGATCTAATGGCTGGAACTGGAAGCTAGACAAATTCAAACTGGAAAGAAGGCATACATTTTTAAGGCTGAGAATACCTAAGCATTGGAAGAAGTTACCGAAGGTTGTGGTAGAGTCTCCATCACTGGCAATTAGAAAAACATCCAGTCTTGATTTAAAAAAAGACCTGCTGTAGGAATTGTTGTGGGGAAGTTCTGTGGCCCATGTTATACAAGAGGTCAGACTAGATGATCACAATGGTCCCTTCTGGGCTTGGCATCTATGAATTTCAAGTAGGTAGCTGTGTAAGATGAGTTGTCAAACAGCAGCAGTGTGCCAGCCCAGATGTGTCTGTAATTTGCTGGTGGGTGAAAATATTTGCTGTTTTTGTGTGGGGGGTAGGGGGGGTGGGGGTTAAAGTATTTTTAAGAAGAAATGTTTTATAGCATCAGGGTCTGAGAAATCCACTTCCCCCCAAAAGTACTTGGGTGAAAAGTGCTAAAAGAGCTAAAATGATCTCAAATGATCTCAAATAAAATAGGAAGCTTTCCCATGTACATGTCACATTAGTAAAGCTCTTTCAATCACATTAACTTCAGTTGGATTTGGGCATATGATTAAAGATGTGTACTCTTACATGCTTTGAACTTTGGGCTCTGGGGTATAAAGAAACTGGGAACTGAATGAATGTCTCCTAAATGGCCCAGAAATAGTTACAATAACTATTGTATTGTATTCATGTGGGGTTCATGTGGGGTTTTAAGTCATAAATGACCACTGTTTTGGAATTTACAGAGACTCTATATTCACAACCTGGCAGAGATCTGGTATGTCGTGTGGATCGTTTTTTTGGCAAGGGAATGAGGCGGGGAAAAGGGGTTGCTCTGGGGGAGAAAGGAGATATAGCAGCTATGGAAAAAGCTTAAAACAAATGCTGGCAGGACTAATCTAGGCCCTACTAATAATTGCTTCAGTCTTAATTTTAACCTGGCAACTAGATTAACCTCTTTTTTTTTTTTTAATTAGTAGTTACAGAAAACAAATCTTTAAGGTAGTTAACCCAGCTCCTCTTAAAAGGTGAAGAAGGTCAGCACAAGCACGTACAACACACACAATAGGACTTGGTGTGTTTGTATATGCCTTATGAAAAGGACCAGGAAAGGAGTGAATTTCACCCCAAGATTTTCCCCCACCAGGCACTCAATAACCAGACTACATCTAAATAGGTCTTCTTAACTGTTCAGTATCTCCAGCAGCAGCTCCGTCCAACTCTAAGGAAAACAACCTCTTTAAATGCCCTTCCAATGCCAGGCTTCGTTCTTGCTAAAACTTAGAGGGGTTGGAGGGGAAGAGAGAAGAGGAACATCCAGCTCTTTCTCCAGTGAGTATCTGAATCGGATTCCTTCATTTCCAGAGGGCTACATCTCTTCTGTCTTTAAAAAACACAAAATACTGACTTCATGCTTTTGAAGCTCTGAGATTTGAGTTCTCACTTCCCCTCCACTTTCATGATACTGAACAGTCTTATTAAAGGCATAATTGAATGCTCTAGTTTGGAAAGTTAGGCCCACACAAATATGGAATCAGGCTCTCTATCTTAGCGTCGAAGACTGTGAAGTATTGAAAGTTTGGCTACCATTTGTAAGGGCAGACTTCTGCTTTTTAATCTGCCATTCTAAAAATAATCTTGCATTATTTTATGGACAAGATCTGCTCAACTGCAGCTGCCTGTCTTCTAAGGCCTAAAATTATAGTAGAACCTCAGAGTTACGAACACCAGAATTACAAACTGACTGGTCAACCACACACTTCGCTTGGAACCGGAAGTACACAATCAGGCAGCAGCAGAGACAAATAAACAAACAAGCCAGTACAGTACTGTGTTAAACTACTAAAAATAAAAAGTAAAAATAAAAAAGATTTGACAAGGTAAGAAAACTTTCTGTGCTTGTTTCATTTAAATGAAGATGGTTAAAAGCAGCATTTGTCTTCTGCATAGTAAAGTTTCAAAGCTGTATTAAGTCAATGTTCTGTTGTAAACTTTTGCCTTATTACAAGTTACAAAGAACCTCCATTCCCAAGGTGTTTGTAACTCTGAGGTTCTGCTGTATCTCCCTACTCCAGATGTTTCCTTACAGAGGTGCATTGGGTGGGGTGGGAGTGGGGTCTTCATCCCCATATCTCCTCCCAAGGATTAAAGTGCAGAGAACAAATTTTGGTCTCCCAACACCAAGAATAAAACGCTATCCCAACTGTTCATGAACTCACTGGCCCCTTTCCTAGCATAGTTTCCAAAAGAAAAGTGTACCCATACTGGTATGCAATCTAGTTATGAAGGTCAAATTATAACATGAGAACGGTCAATAGCTACAGACTGGTTTCTACTGGATACTTGAACCTTATGCCAGACTGTTTTAATATATCAGCTAGTGGCTAGCAGACTTGTTGTTCTTGGATCCTCTAATACAAGCTGTAATATCTTGGTTTATTTTGTTATACTGGCAAGAAGGGAAAACTACCATTTTCAGGGGTTGGGAAACGGAGATTCTTGAAATAGTCATTCTGCTTCTTGCTGAAAGCCAGACTTCTTAAATCATGATGGAATCTTGCTATTAATAAAGTAGGTTATGCTCAACATAAAATTAGCTGTTACCAAGCTAATATCACTTCAAAGTAAAAAGCTTCTACTAATTTACTACTGATGTCCTGAAATGTTCTATTTTTACATCTCTGAAAGCACAAAAATGAAAGGCAGAGCCAGCGTTTGTCACCCAAAAAGTCTGGAATGGGACCTAGTGACAAATCAGGAGGGTAGAACTTGCCGGACAGGTACTTGATAGCATGTCTCTT
The DNA here is from genome assembly GCF_016161935.1 of Mauremys reevesii. Classification (NCBI taxonomy): domain Eukaryota; kingdom Metazoa; phylum Chordata; order Testudines; family Geoemydidae; genus Mauremys; species Mauremys reevesii. The sequence continues at coordinate 15,610,300 of NC_052640.1, read as the reverse complement.
GTACCAAAAATGAAAACAAGTGTTAAAGGTGCCTACGTGTCTTTCTAGGCCTGTGGGCTCTAGCACCTGGTCAGTCCCAATAAACACTGATGTGTGTGGCACAACCAAAAGGATGATTTAGTACAGAGGTGACCAACTTGAGCCTGAGAAGGAGCCAGAATTTACCAATGTACGTTGCCAAAGAGCCATAATAATACATCAGCAGCCCCCCATCAGCTCCACTCCCCTCTCCCAGTGCCTCCTGATCAGCTGTTTCGTGGCATGCAGGAGGCTCGGGGTGGGGAGGGGAAGGAGCGAGGGCACGGCAGGCTCAGTGGAGGGCGCGGGAAGGTGTGGAGTGGGGGCAGGGCCTGTGGCAGAATCAGAGATTGAGCAGTGAGCACCCCCCAGCACATTGGAAAATTGGCGCCTGTAGCTCCAGCCCCAGAGTCGGTGCCTATACAAGGAGCCGCATATTAACTTCTGAAGAGCCGCATGTGGCTCCGGAGCCACAGGTTGGCCACCCTTGATGTAGTAGGATTGGCAGAAAATGTTGCAAATATCCTAGGCTCCATGGCTTAATCCAATAACTAAGAATACAGTTCCTTGCTTGACCCTTAGGGGGCAGTTCAAAAGGTCTTTAATACCTGGGCTGCTGCTTCTTAGTCCTTCCCTTCGCTAAAGGTATTTAAGTATCTGCGCCCCCGGCAATACATCTTGTTGGGGTGGCTCTTCTGTGCTGATGCAGCAGTTCTGTATAGTTTACCCTCTGTTCTCCAACTCTGCTTGACTTGGTGTCCAAATTCGGGGCAGCTGTTCCAGCTCAAAGCTCCATTGACTTCAAAAATCCTACTACCGCCCAGATTCCCTGATGCAGTCTTAACCAACAGCCCTCCCAAGTGCCATGGAAGTGTCTCTCAATTCAGCAGGCCCATGATCCTGCAGGGGTGGAGGGAGGAAAGCTGCAAATCTGCTAGCTTGCTTGTTCACTGAAGTTTTATGGCAGGGAGAACCTGCAGGATAGTTCCAAATAACTCATGGAACTGAGACTCCTGTGTGGGAGTAGAAGGTAGAGAGTGAAGAGACTTGAGATTGGGAGGCATGGGGCCAGCCAAGGAGGAGGAATGCCAGAGAACTTTGTCAGAAGGCCCCAAAGGTGAACAGAGTACTAAATTGGGACTTGAGACCTGTTTTATTTTCATTACTCTGTGTCACTGACCTAATGTAACCTTGGAGAAGTCCAAATATAATTAAATGAAACCATGATGTTGGTTGGCCATTAGGTGTTACCATAATACAAATGATAATCAGAAGCAGACTTAACGTCATCCAGTCTGCAGTCCTACTGAAATACAGGATGGCACAAGTCAATAAGCAGATTTTGATCTTTTCATGGGAATCAGAGCTTTGCTTTAGGAGAACTGGGATTGAATTGGCTCAAATTCCTATGTTGGGATAATGCAGACTTTGACTTTAAGGATGCTGGTGAAAGACTAGATGGGAAAGTGGATATCTACTAAGAAACCTTAGTAGAAGGACCCATTTTAAAGGAGCTGTAGTCTGGTCTTTTGAGTCTGTAAATATGACACCTCTATTTATGGTTCAGAAATTCTGCTTTTGGGACAGTCATTTGACCAAATGAAACACAATTTCCCAGTGAGTCCCTATTTCAGAAGGAAAACATGTTAAAGAGCAGTGATTTGATTTAATTTGAAAATAGCAGGCACAAAGCGTACTTTGTCTTTGCAGCATATAATCACTCTATTATGTACATATGTTATGTTCGGAACTCTGTAATAGTCACATCCTATACAAATTAAGTTGGCCACAATGGCCTGCCTTGCAAAGCTATGGACAAACAAGAATAAACAGATTTCCTTTCCCAGTCCCCCAGACCTCTCGAGGATACAGGTCCCCACTGAAAAGGCTGAAGCTATCCTCGCTATTAATTAATGTATATGCTTGAAACAGTTCTCTGAAAATCTTTGCAGTCAGAACAAATATGTTCCTTTTTGGCTGGTATATTATATCACCATATATTTGATACAGTAGCCTACTGAAGATTCATCAGGTTAGGTGCTGTCCAAACACATAGACAATCTCTGCCTCAAAAAATTTAGTCAAAGCATCAGAGAGAGGAAGTTTTATCCCTATTTTACATTTGGAGAACTAGGGTATAATAGATGATTTGATCAGGGCTAAAGAAAATCTGCCAGAATGGTGAATTTAACCAAAGTCCTAGTCCGATTCCTTAATTTGATTTGCAGAGGGTGTAGAGGAAAGAAACCCTCTTGTAGAGAGAGGTTCAGGAGCATCCTACTTTGTATCCTCTTTTTATAGGACATGAGGCACATTCCAACTATAAAACATTTGCTCTTCAAAGCATCTTTTTGAACTTGGGATAAAAGTCAAGCCTGTAAGGGATGAATTAAAGGTCTCTAGAGCGAGATTCCCTCTTCAATTTAAACGCTATCACTCCTCCCCCTTTAGCTTTTTTGGGTTCAGAAGTGAGGTAAAAAGCAGAGGAATTCTAGATGGGTGGTTAGCCATATATTTATCCTCTCAGTGGAGGACTGACGATTTTGAATGAAGCCTAGGAAGTGCATGGTGAATAGATTCCATTGCCTATATAATTTTTCCCTCTTGCCTGTCCAGTGAACACAAACCATGTAAACAATGTGGTATCATCCGTTATCATCACTGGATTCCATTAGGCATTTAAAGCCACTTACAAAGATTCTAGCAAAAAAACATTTACACCTGGCAACAATTTGTTTCCCATTTACCTGAAATGCTGTTGTGCGTGCTCGCAACCCTCTTATCCCTCATCTTAAAGATGATTTTAAATACCTTAATTTTAGAGGTAAACTACAATTTGTCAGTTTTGTAGAACATTAAAACCTTTTTTCTAAAATTTAGATGTCAGACATCCCATGTAAGTGAAAAAGCTAAAAGGTCCTGTTTGGCTTTTAGGGCACACATTTAATAGCTTACAGTATGGAAAATCTTGACTTTAAAAAAAACCAATCTTTTACATTATCATAGGAAAGAATAATAAATAGCAAATAAACCTAAATAATTCTGTACTTTTGATGATCCAGGGCCCACATCCTGTAGTCCTAGAGGGCACACTCAACAATTCATGGATTTTTAAGGCTAGAAGGACCACTATGGTCATCTAGCCTGACCACGTGGGTAATACGAGCCAGAGGTATCACCCTGACACTTTGGTGGACTTATGAACTTGAGGTTGTGTGTTAAGCTCTCTTCTGGTGCAATTTGATAGGGAGAGGGTAAAACACCACAGGTGGCCCCAACAAATTTAAAATGACTACACAAATTTAAAGCTGGATTAAATTTTTTGGGGCCTAAACTTGACAATGCCCCTTTTTAACATTATTATTATTTATATTGCGCTTTACAACAGGTAAAATATGCTAAACAAAAAACAAGATCCCTGCCCTGAAGAACTTACAGTCTAAAGGCACAGGCGGGTACAGTACAGTGAACAGAGGCATGAGGACGTTATCGCTGGTACACCGTGTGGAACAGGTGGGTTTTTAGAAGGGGGTTTGAAGAAAGAGAGGGAGGGCTTGGTTATGCTCACTGGGTGGCTGTTTCAAGCATAGCAAGTAGCATAAAGGGTCAGTTGGGAGGAGACAGAGCACATGGAAAGGGGCTTGGGCCATAGAAGGAGGTGGACAGAGGGTTTCTCTCAGAATGATCAACATCCCTCAGCTAGGTTCAGAACTCAAATCGTGTGCAAAACTAAAGTCTTTCCTTTGCAGCAAGAAATAGAAACAGTTAAATGTACAGAACAGTAAGTACACTTCGCTGGCATGCAGCGTTTTAAAAATAAAACGAGGCAGCACATGGTACCGAACCAAGAGTCGTGATCATCTTCAGCATTACTTGAATGCAGGTAGCAGACTGCTCTGAGACTGACTGAGTACTTTAATCTCCTCTTTGTATATTTTTAGGGTTGCCAATTTTGGTTGAACGTATTCCTGGAGATTTCACCACATGACATATTCTTTAATTAAATATTAATTTAATTCCTAGAGACCCCAGGACAATCCTTGAGGGTTGATGATTCTATATATTTTTGACTGCCGCTGGTTAGTGGTTTCTTTTAAAGGAGGGGAACACAAATACAGGGAAATTACAGATTTCAAACAATATGATCTTGAAAGGGTGAGTTGCTTTAGACAATAGGAAAGATGCTTAAAGAAGCACTATAAGGAATAAGACTTCTTAATTACTAGGAACCTTTGGAACATGCAGGAGAACATGGTGGCCATGTTCAACTCTGTTCCAGCTGTGCTCTTCAGATTGACTAATACCTCAGGGTGCACTATTCTTATAAAATCCCTAGTGCTTATGCTCCAGAGTGCACGTGCAGCTGGAGTGGAGTCATGACAGTGAGACTCAGCAGGGGGAGAAGTGGGTCCCATCTGTGGTGTCAGATCACTCCTTCAGGCGCCGCTTCCTGGTTCCAAATCCAACTTTTTAAAACTGTGTTAGAAGTTACTGACCACTAAGTGCATGTCACTTAAGGGGCGGGGAGGTGGCCATTCCTGCTCATTGCTCACCTTCCTTTGACTTTCTGCCACAGCTGTGGGTGCAGATTGACTTACTGATATGCTACTTGCACCACTGTTTGCACCATCTGCCAGGCATAAAAAATAAACTTTCCTTTTGGTTCTTATGAGATGCATTTTCCTACAAGCGGTACCTATGGGGTTAGCCAAAAACACCATCATGTCAAAGGCCTTTCTCGGCCCTGCTCATTCTTGGCTTCTCAGGATACTAAATACTGTTCTGAGCATGAAATTGGCCCATGGCTTCTGAAGAGCAAAGCCTTAGCTACTTAAACACTCTGGTGATGACCACAGGATATTAATACAGTTTGGCTTATTTTATTAGGGATAGGCAAATAGATGGAAGTTTGTGATCCAATACTGGAAGGAAGGCCTATCTATTGGAGACCCCCTCCCCAAAGAAAGATCCTCTGAATACTGTTTTTAGTGGGCCTCATTGATGCTGCCATATCTGAAGCTGCCCCCTTGCTAGAGCTGGGCTCACTGCTGCATCAAGGTCTGGCACCTCTCGCACGCAGTTCCTGTGGCCCTTGATGCTGTTCTTGGATGGTGCTTCGTTACCTCATTCCAGCTGCTCATGTCTGGATGGCTGGGGAGGCTCATGCCAGGTCATGATGATAGGAATAGGGGAAAATAGCAAAATGTGCTGAATATTGGACAATATGGACAGTTTCCCCCTCAAATCCTGGCTTTCTAACTTGCTAGACTATATATATTTTTTAATCTTTTTTTATACTGAATAAACCCATTATTGTGGGGTATTGTGTAATAGAACATGCTATGCAAACATGGATTAGGCACAGTGTCACCAACAAATCTCCTCTTAGGGAGCAAAATAAATAAGAAACAAGATATCCCTGAAACAATAAGGGGAAGGATCTTGATTTTGTGGGGTAGGGCATATCTTATCTATTATCACTAGCATTTCTTACTCTATAACCAAGGTAGACTGCCTTTTTTTTATAGAGGCCGGGAGATGAAAAATCTTGAGTCAATACCACTAAATTCTTGCAAACACAAAAACATCACATTGGCATCTAGTGACTCATCCTGGGATTTTTCTAGCTTTGTTGGATAAACTAGATAAACACACACAAAACCAGAAACTCTAATCTAAGCCCCAGAACCATTGTAACTTAGTGACGTCAACAGTGTTATTTCTGGATTACACCATTACGGGAAGAGAATTGGGCTGAAGTCGGTATATAAGCAGAATATTTTATCTAGAATTTGCGTATGTTACATTTGTTTCATGTGGCCTCATGAGGCTGAAATCTTATGAGACTTCTGCAGTTGTAGGTGAAATACCACAGGATTTTTGGCACCATCCCAAACCCTAGTCCTGATTTGGCCACGGTTATAAAGCCTTATCTGAACTGTGTGCAGATGTAATTGCCACTTTTGGCATCCTTCTCTAATGTAGCTCGTCTTCCAGTCTGTCCCAGAACTTTGCATGGTAATACTTTCTATTCCATTTGTGAAGCTGTGAATAGGATTCTTTTAAAGATGGAGATGAGTGGGTGCTACAACTTTGAAAAACATACACAAACACACACTCACAAATTGCTTTAATGCTGGGAGCTGACTGGCGCTACAGAGCTACATGCTCTGAGCGCCTCTCTGCAGTAGTATATATCCTTATCTGACCACTAAACTTACAGTCAGTCAGACTAAACCTGTCTTTCTGCAAACCCTTTGGATTGCTCATCTTACTTATGGAGCTGTTGCTCTGCAATCTAACTGTGACATCACATCTGCCAGTCACTGAATACTAAGTGAGGATCTCTCTCGTGGATGGGCTTTGTAATATTGGCATTTGAATTTCAACCTTTGATGAGTCTGGTGGGGTTGAAATGGAAGATTATGTTTAAATGGATTCTATTAATAGGAATGCTGCTAAGAGACTGCAGATCCTGAATTCCTTGCATAGCAGCTGGTGTGAGTTTTAAAATGCAGTTGGTGTTGATGCTTGGGATATAGATTTGGGGGCGGGAGAGAAGCTGAACAAACAGATTCTTAATGATGGAGTCTCGCTTACTAGTTCCTCTATTTCCAGGTCTACCCCACAAAACATTTGTTACCTAAGAGCCACTGCCTAATGCTTTGCCAGGAGTGATGCTCATACATTACAGAAGTGCTATACCTAGCCTGGGTGGAGGAGGGGTGTACGGTGTTCTTTGGAATGTTTGGCTTAAAAAATAATCTAAAACTCAAATGTAGCTAAGTGGGATGTGTATCTTAACCAAGTGCTGTGGGGGGTGAAACAGTAGACAAATGTGAATGCAGCGCCCCCTCTCCAGCCAACATTGAAGTACTGGCTTTTCTTGTCTCCCCTTTGTAGAGCAAACAGAGAACTCCATATCAGTCCCATGTGGGAGGATGATGAAATGTGGCTCTGTGCTTTGTCCTGGGTACATTTCCTAGTTGTCTGTTCAGGCTTAATCAATGACTCCATCAGTACTTTCCAGCTCAATGAAAGGAACAGATATAGTATCTGCCAAAAGGATAAACCACTAGAGATTAGTGAAGTTTTAGGAGAACAGAGATTAGTAAAACCTTTGATTTTTTTTTTTTTTTTTTTACATCCTTGTGTAACACCAACAGACCCCGGTCATCGGTGGGCGGGATCGAATCTGGGACCTCTGGAGCTAAATGCATGAGCCTCTATTGCAGTATTTCTCAAACTGGGGTCGCCGCTTGTGTAGAGAGAGCCCCTGGCGGGCCAGGATGGTTTGTTTACCTGCCCCATCCACAGATCCAGCTGATCGTGGCTCCCACTGGCCGCCGTTCGCCTCTGCAGGCCAATGGGAGCTGCTGGAAGCGGTGGCCAGTATGTCCCTCGGCCCGCGCCACTTCCAGCAGCTCCCATTGGCCCGGAGCAGCAAACCACGGCCAGTGGGAGCCGCGATCGGCTGGACCTGTGGACGGGGCAGGTAAACAAACCAGCCCGGCCCGCCAGGGGCTTTCCCTACACAAGCGGCAACCCCAGTTTGAGAAACCCTGCTCTATTGCATGAGCTAAAGGCCATATGGCTCTAAGCTAAGGCTCTAGAGCAAACTCATTAATCTCTCTCTAAGTGGTCTCGGTGCCACTACATGGGACAGAGCACCACATGCAGGAGGTGTGTGGGTTACACTTGCACAGTTTCTTTCAAGTAGGGGACCATGTCCTGCACCAGCTCTGTGCAACTGGACTTTTAAATTGGGGCCCCTAGCAAGTATATAGTATGCATTACTTCTGGATGGACTCAGAGTGAAATGCACCCAGCACAAAGGGGTCTTGGTCCATGAGTGGGGCTCCTAGGTCCTACAAGAATACAAAATAATAATAATTAATAATGAAGTAGGCAGTTTCTGAAACTGTCTACAAAATGTGAAATCATGAGCTACCTTATTTTGTTGTTTAGTGGATGTGAAAAGTGGTGGAGGTGGCTTGTTAACAGCATTTGGCAATCCAGGTATGTAGGCTGCACAGACCTCACAACAGCTGGATCTAATGCCAGTACAACTGTCCCACTGTAGCTTGCCTTGTATATCTGCATCTCCTCACTAAGCCAAAATAAATGGAGAAAAATCTATCTTTAATTTAAAATAACTGACCTGCTAATGTAGCTATTTATCATAGCTAGCAACTCTTGTGGAACAGTTAATGCATGGAAAGGTCACAAATTACATAAATTGATGTGTCTTTCAGGAGGACTATATTCTGCACTTGAAGAGGGATAGATAGTGGGTTTCATCTCTAGCTGCTACAATCCAGTGTTGCTTTCCTGTTGGGGAGACTAATGGGTTTTCGGCTCTGGCATTTAATGTGATAACATTGGAGGCTATTTTGCTTAAGTAACTCTTACATACAAATAAACAGAATAGCATCTATTTTTGTAAAGTTGCATAATTTATAGTATACAAACTAAGCTATGCTCTTATACCAGTAAATGGAAATGCCGAGAGTAAATACACAGGAATACCCTAAATTAGTGGTGTTATGCTAGCTAAGCACCCTGGTTCAGGGTTATATTTTTCTGTGCCATTAGCATAGGGAGGAATTCATTAAAATGCTTCAGGTCAAGTTCAGACATTTTGACTGAGCAAAAGGAGTTGCACTGGATGACCTGTATTTAAAAAACTTTACTTGTTAGTTGGGGTTCAGAGCAGCCCCAAACCCAGTGGAAGTTAGTATACGATTAAATGGTAGCTGATAGGCAAAGGGTGGTACAGCAAAGCTCTCTCTAATGAGGGCAAACAAAAGGGTGGGGCTAGAACTGGTCAAACTTTAACACGTTATGTTTTCTTAAAACTTTATTTTGTCACTATTTGCCATACACTAACTTTCCATACACGTATTAATAAATCTTATTAATAACCTCACCTTGGTACCTTTTTAAAGACATATTTGTGTTTCATCACCCTCATATCTCTCTTTTGTTCAAATACCAAAAATGGTAACCATACATTATAAAATCTATTTGATCTTCATAAGGCTGGCTGTCCTTTTTTTCTGGTGACAGAATTTCCTAGACTTCATTTCTGCATACCACTAATGTTGGGGGATCTGTCCTTTCCCAGAAACAAGCAATCTCACATCTGGCTGCTAGTAGCCATTGTGTTTATCAGTGGGTCCTTACCTGAGTTAGCCTCCTTTTGAATGCTAACCTAATAGAATCACTATGGCTTCTGTGGGAAGCCTAACTTTAAATTCTATTTGTGTTGCTCCAGAAAATAGTATTATCTTAAAACATTCCCACCAGGTACACAAAAAGATTCCTATTCATCCACCTCCTATCCAGCATTTATCTCCCTTTACACACATGCATGCACACACACACACATGTGCGCACACAATTATAGTTTCCTTAACTTAGAGTGAAGTATCATTGATAGTGTCTTGTAATTTTCCTTAGTTACACAAATAGATGAAGTTTTGGCCTTCCTCCAGGTATTTTGCCATTGTTCCAAAGTAATGAGGTTTTAGATCCTTTTCCCGTTTTTTCATAAAGTTAGTTTTATCTTCTGGATCCATCAATAATGATTTGTTAAACTATGTAGCATTCAGGCCTGCTGAGGTGGCCTTTCCCATAATTAGTGTTTCTGTCTTGATAATGGGCTCCTAAAACTTGGGATTCCTACATGGGACTTGATAGAAAGTTTTAGTTGCAAATAAGACCAAGCCGATGTATTAAAATTACCCATTATATCAATTTCCATAATTTTATCATTACAGAATAGCTGCTATACCTTCTTCCTCCAATATATTATGTATCTGATAAAGCAGTTGAAATTCTGGATTGTTTCTGATTGATTTAAGTGAGGAGGGGAAGTGGCTACCTCTTAGCTGTGTCAAATTCCATATCCAAAATGTAGTTACGATGCCTGGATTGTTTCCCTTTTGTGTTGGTCTAAATCCTTTTTTTTTTTTTTTTTAATATTTGATTACAGCAAAGTTACAATAAAAGATTAACATTATACATGACTTGTTCAGGATCAGGTTAATGGTCTGGCTTGCCAGCTGGGGAGCCCTCGTTAAGTCACCAAATTTCTAAATGCCTGTCTTCTTTTTAGCCCTTCTCTTGTGTATGTACATGGAGTGAAAGCTTTTCCATTAGAACAGTAGTTCATATTTTATTATACCACAAATCCCATAAGAGGAGGGGGTCACATTTTTCCAATAATGTGCAACGTGGAGTCTAGCTGCTAACAATAAGAAGGCAATTAATTTTTTGTTCTGTTTAAAATGCAGATCCTTTACTGGAGTATTTGTTGGTCTAAATCTTTTGGGTAGGGGGGACAAATGCAGTGCTGTGCTTTGATTCATAGATCTTATTAGAGGGGGTGGGACTTCATGGGTGATCAAATCCATCCTCATTCAGATAACTATCAAACCTAGACATAGATGATTGAGAGGCCTGCTTGTTCATCCAGTCTTTGAAAGCTGTCAAAGCTTCCTATAGTTCAGCATTCAAATAACGGATCAGAAGGATTTTATTGCAGGTGGTACATAATGGCCTCAACTTTCTGCTTGCATGATTTTTCAAAATACGGTTTGTTTCTCTCCCACTATCTGCGTGGGACATAGAGGCATAGTACTGTGCCTGCAAAGACAGACCACTGTACTGCATTATGGACGTGCCAGGGAAGGAGGCTGTAATTTCTAAGAAAACGTCCATGTTTCCCTCCCGAGTAAATGCTTGATGGTTGGTTGCACATTGTTCTTGTGTTTGCACACACTTGCCATTTTGCTTATTCAGGCTGCCAGCTTTGGCAAATGTTCTCTTCCCTCATTCTGCTCACATATCAAAGAGAAACTATGGAAATGAGACACTAATCCATCACAGTTGTATTTTTAGGAGAGATCTGTAAACTTCTACTGGCAAATGGACATAAGGTAAGAAATCTTGACACATGACCCTTGCTCTGTTCTCAAGCTTTGCAGAATAATCCATACCCTAAAATGGTTTCTGCAGTGTTTCAGCAATCTCTGCCTCATAACAGAAGGGGTTGATCAGAAATGCGGAGGGTTCGATCAGGACTGACGTGTACCACGTACACTGCAGGTATTTTGAAACTCTAGACAGTTAAACCTATCATCCATAATATCCAAAGCTTACTTGAGGGATCTCAAATTGCTGAACTTCACTCATCTTGCTCTGTTTTTAAAAAAAAACAAACAAAAGAAATCTTTGATGGCAGTGCAATAGCAGATAAAGATTTTTAGGTCTTTCAGTCCCTCTAGTAACAAACTAAACTTGCTGCCCATTTCTCTGTGTGTCTGCTCTGGTTTTTGTAATTGTGATCAACTGTGCACTGACTGTACAGTGTCCTGTAAGCAGCAGCGATGCTTTGCATTCGGAGGAAGCTATCCATACGAGCCTGTTCAGCTTTTTGGCAGTTTTGCTAGCTGGCCTCTCTTTCATATTTTTTAACTTTTGAAGCATTAAATGATAATTTTAAGAAGCTTTTTGGCACTAAAGCTTTGTAAGCAATGATACAGAAAATGAATGGAAATTTTATTACTCCTTTTTAAGAGGATGATGGAATGAACTTTGATACGGGTTTAAGGAGGAAGCGGCGGAAACAGTAACTTGTAATCATGTCCACATTGGGTAATCAGAGATGGGTAGGATAATCTTTTTGTGAAACCTCAATTTCTTCTGGGCATATTTTCCATTTTCATTGGTTTAGGCTTTAAATTCTTCTATGACATCCTCTTTGGGGCACGTAGAGCCTCATACTAAGGGTTACACAGTGTTCTGTCCTTAACACACATTTTGAGGACGTGACATACCCACCTATCTTACACATGCTCAGATAATACAACAATGAGGTTTAGATTAGGTAACCCTTAATATACTTAGCTTGGTTTGTGTTGGTTCCTAAATAATGAATTAGAGCTTGGCAGTGCAAATACTGAGGAATTGGTTTAAATATAAACAGTTTGTCACAGTTGGGAATGACTGCAGGTAATTCTGCTGAAGGAAAATACGAAGACTTTACACCACTTGTGCAAAATATGAGACAGTAGATTTTTTTGGATATGCAAAGCAAAGGGATTTTTAAGCCCTTTTGCTACTTAATTTTAAGCATACAATGACAACCTGAAAATGTCTATTGAGAGGACACAGTTTATGAAGCCTTCCTAATTTGTTAAATTTGGCTGCTTTTTGAAAAATACGAAGTTATTTAGTTCTGTATTTGAACCTACAGAGCACTTAAATATTAAATGAAAGGAAAAAATATTAGGAATAAATAAATAATAATCTGTACTTGTACAAAATACTACTCTAACTTTGATTCTATTTTTGACAGTATTGGCAGAGACTGTGGACCAATTATAGAGCTGGCTGAATAATGCAAAAATATTTGAAGAATTTACTTGCTAGATGATGTCAAAATTAATTTAATATTTGATGAGGCAAACAGGAGAGACAACATCTTAGATTTGCCTAATTTAGCTTTGTCTAACCTGACTGCATTATCTAAGTACTGACATGGTCCCTGTCAACATAGCATCTGAGCACTTAACAGACATGGGTCCTGACCACACCGGTATATAGTCCCATTGATTTTAGTGGACCTGCATTCACATGAGGGTACACATGGAAGTGTTTTCAGGATCAGTAAATAAAATGTCCTTTATTCCAAAGAGCTTATGATCTAATGTAAACTGAATTACTCTCTACCATACTGATGGTGGGGTGTCAAGACATAGAATAAATACATGGCATGCTGGGCCAGAACTTCAGCTAGTGTAAACGACTTGAGTGGAGGTAGGCTGACTGTCCCATATACTGTAGTGTCTTTAACCCAAGCCTGTTGAAACATTTAAATCTCAACCCATTTCCATGAAGCATATAAGTATTATCCCTATTTCATAGATTGGAGCTGGGCGGGAAAACGATAGGATAAGTCTGACAGCCAGAAATCTAACCAGGACCCGGCTCTTGCCCCTATGCCTTTGCTTCAAAAAACTTTAATCAAAATGGTGACTAGGTAGCAGGAGCTGATGAAACCAAAACCCATGTGGATGTGACAGAGCGTCTGCCAAGACTGATCAAGCTCTTGGACTGCTACCCCTTCCTATTTCTCTATGTGGGTACCAGTGATACTGCCAAGAATGACCATGAGCGGGTCACTGCAAACTACATGGCTCTGGGAAGAAGGATAAACGAGTTTGAGGTGCAAGTCGTGTTCTCGTCCATCCTCCGTGTTGAAGGAAAAAGCCGAGGTAGGGACCATAGGTGCCGACTCTGTGGGTGCTCCAGGGCTGGAGCACCTGTGGGGAAAAATTGGTGGGTGCTCTGCATCCACTGGCAGCTCCCCGCCTCCCCGCCCCAGCTCACCTCCGCCTCCGCTCTGCCTCCGCCTCCTCCCCTGAGGATGCTGCTTCTCCCCTAGCTCCAGTGCTTACCGCCGTGAAACAGGAACAGTCAGCATGGATTCACCAAGGGCAAGTCATGCCTGACTGACCTGATTGCTTCTGTGATGAGATAACTGGCTCTGTGGATAAGGGGAAAGCAGTAGACGTAATATATTTTGACTTTAGCAAAGCTTTTGATAACATCTCCCACAGTATTCTTGCCAGCAAATTAAAAAAGTATGGATTGGATTAATGGACTATAAAGTGGATAGAAAGCTGGCTAGATTGTCAGGCTCAATGGGTAGTGATCAACGGCTCGATGTCTAGTTGATCAAGCGAAGTGCCCCAGGGGTCAGTCCTGGGGCTGGTTTTGTTCAACATCTTCGCTAATGATGTGGATGATGGAATGGATTGCACCCTCAGCAAGTTCACAGATGACAGTGGGGAGAGATAGGTACGCTGGAGGGTAGGGATAGGGTCCAGAGTGACCTAGACAAATTGGAGGATTGGGCCAAAAAAAATCTGACAAGGTTCAAGAAGGACAAGTGCAGAGTCCTGCACTTAGGGCTGACAAATCCCATGCACTGCTATAGGCTGGGGACTGACTGGCTAAGTGGCAGTTCTGCAGAAAAGGGCCTGGGATTACAGTGCATGAGAAGCTGGATATGAGTTAACAGTGTGCTCTTGTTGCCAAGAAGGCTAATGGCATACTGGGCTGTATTAGTAGGAGCGTTGCCAGCAGATTGAGGGAAGTGATTATTCCCCTCTATTCCGCACTGGTGAGGCCACATCGGAGTATTGCATCCAGTTTTGGGCCTCCAACTACAGAAAGGATGTGGACAGATTGGAGAGAGTCCAGCGGAGGGCAATGAAAATGTTTAGGAGGCTGGGGCACATGATTTATGAGGAGAGGCTGAGGGAACTGGGGTTATTTAGTCTGCACAAGAGAAGAGTGAGGGGGGATTTGATAGCCTTCAACTATCTGAAGTGGGAGGGTTCCAAAGAGGATGGAGCTAGGTTGTTCTCAGTGGTGGCAGATGACAGAACAAGGAGCAATGGTCTCAAGTTGCAGTGGGGGAGGTCTAGCTTGGATATTAGGAAACCCTATTTCACTAGGAGGGTGGTGAAGCATGGAATGGGTTACCTAGGGAGGTGGTGGAATCTCCATCCTTATAGGTTTTTAAGGCCCGGCTTGACAAAGCCCCGGCTTGACAAAGCCCTGGCTGGGATGATTTAATTGGTGTTGATTCTGCTTTGAGCAGGGGGTTGGACTAGATGACCTCCTGAGGTCTCTTCCAACGCTAATCTTCTGTGATTCAATGTGATGTGTTTTCCCTTCATAATAGCTAATAAATGGGGGAAGGGAAATATGGAAATAATACAACATATATGCTGTGTGAAGAGAACAATATCTAAATAAATCAACAAAAAAGTTGACTTCCTATGAGGCATCAGCAAGTCCTGTAAAATGCTTGTCTGTCTTCCAAGTGTTAGGCAGAGGTCAGCCTCTTGTCCCCATTAAAGCCAGGGTTTGTGTTTGATGTCATTGCTTATAGTTTGTTTTAAAAATCTGACTTCTGCTAGGATCTTTTTCCTTGGTAGAGAAAGGTATTTATAACTATTTCCAGCTAGATCTCTTAATTGCAAATCAGCTTATACTTAACCTATGGGTAACAAATCTTGGAACTCCTTGGCTGACATACAAACTTTCAATTAGGAGGCTAGTGTAAATAGTGTTCTATTCCTAAGGATTTCAGATTGATCTATGATCAGAGGGGTAGCTGTGTTAGTCTGGATCTGTAAAAAGCAACAGAGAGTGCTGTGGCACCTTATAGACTAACAGATGTATTGGAGCAAAAGCTTTCGTGGGTGAATACCCACTTTGTCATCTGACGAAGTGGGTATTCACCCACGAAAGCTTATGCTCCAATACATCTGTTAGTCTAGAAGGTGCCACAGGACTCTTTGTTGCTTTTTAGGTTGATCTATGGCACTGTTGGTGCAGATCTTCATGTGTAACAGCTGTTGCAACAGCTGTCCGGGTGCCAATGTCTCAGAGAGGAGACGTCATTGTTAACAGCTATTGGTCTCAGGAGTTTGGGAGGGGAAGCAGAATTGATTAGACTCAGTTGCTTTGTTTTGCTTTTTGATGAAGAATGCTGTTGAGATTCTGGAATATCCTAGGGCTCGTCTGCTTGCAGAGTTGCACCGGTTTAACTTGGGATTGAAGGTGGATTTTTGTTGTTGTTTGTTTTTTAACTGTTGTTAAACTGGTGCAAAAGGATGTGTGGACTCTCATTCAGGGGCAGCAGGTTTGTATAATTTTTGGTGGTGCCCAGAATGGGTCCAGGTCCGCCTCCCCCCCTGCACACCTGCCTAATGCTCTGGGAGGAAGTTTGGGTGTGTGGGGGGGTGAGGGGTCAGGCTCTGGGAGGGAATTTGGGTGCTGGGTGTAGGCTCTGGGCTGGGGCAGGGGGCTGGGGTGTGGGATGGGGTTTGGGGTCCAGGCTCTGGGAGGGAATTTGGGTGCTGTGGGTGCTCTGGCTGGGGGGGGGGGGGGGGGGTGTGGGGGGGGGGGGTGGGTCCAGGGAGGGAGGAGGAGGGGGGGGGTGGGTGCTGCTCTGGGCTGGGGGGCTGGGGGGGGGGGGGGTTTGGGGTCCAGGCTCTGGGAGGGAGTTGGGTGCTGGGTGTGGGCTCTGGGCTGGGCCAGGGGGTTGGAGTGTGTGGGGGGTTGGGCTCTGGGATGGAGTTTGGGTGTGGGCTGAGGTAGGGGATTGGGGTGTGGGGGGTGGGCTCTGGGCTAGGTTAGGGGGTTGGGGTGCAGGAGAGGGTGAGGGGTAAGGCACTTACCTCGGGTTGCTCCCAAAAGTGACCTGCACACCCCTCCGGCAGTGGCTCCTGGGCGCGGTGGCTGAGGGGTCTCTGTGCACCACTCTCTGCAGGCAACACCCCTGCAGCTCCCATTGTCTGCAGTTCCTGGCCAATGGAAGCTGCGGAGTCGGCACTTCGGGTGGGGGCAGCACGTGGAGAGAGAGAGAGAGAGAGACACACACACACACACACACACACACACACACACACACACACACACACACCCCGGGGCCGTAGGGCGTGCCGGTCGCTTCCAGGAGTGGTGCGGAGCAGGTGGGCAGGAAGATGCCTTAGCCCCGCTGCGCTGCTAGTGGTGGCCTCCAGGCCCTTTTAAATTGCTCGGGGATGGCAGGCAGGGCCAGGAGATTCTCCAGGGGAGGCATGCATGGGCAGCAGGTGAGGCTGGGGGAGAGACCTGGCCCTGAACATTGGTGGAGCCGGGTCCCCGGGCCCTGAATATTCCTGGAGCATGGGCACCATGGGCCCATATAACTTGCCGCCCCTGCTCTCATGTTGGTTTAAACCAGGCTTTCTTCAGTTTAGCTAAAGTCTAAGAAGTGACTTATGCTAAATTTCAACAAAAGTAGTTTCAGTGCAGGAGTTTGCACTGGCTTAACTAAACTGATTTGTATGTAGACAAGGCCCTGGGATTTGAAGCAACATTTGATGCACTGAAGATCATGCTGGTGCACTTTTCTATCACAGCGGCACTGTGATGGTTAGTAAGGGTATTCTCCTAGAAAGGTGGAGAAAAGGCACGTGTTCAGTGGGAACAGGACACAGGGCACAGAAATATATATACTTCACCGGCATTTTGCATTTTGGTGAGAGAAGGATGGAGCTAAATAAATCTGTAAAGTGTTAACAGTGAATAACTATCTTAAAACTGTAACGTGGATCAAATCTTCATTTCAAGGTAAAAAGCCTCTCTTTTTTTCATAGTTTAAAGATTATTTTGAGAGATTGCTAAATCTTTTTATAATTTTGTTAGCATCCTTGATGTCAGCAAGAAATGCTGTGTATGCAACAATAGCTCCTGGTTTGCTATTTTTGTTCTTCTGACTTTTCTGACTTCATTAGTAACAGTGAAACAGCAAATTTGCTTCAGGGTAAAACTGGGCTCTGAGAATCATTAGTGCCGTTAAAAATTTTTTTTTTAAACTAACATTTTTCTCTATTGTGCCAGATAGCTTAAATTTAACCCTGTAAAGCAGAATCAGTAAAATGGGCCATATGAATTTCTGCTGATAAGGAGGTTTTGAGATAATCCCTTTTTATACAGACCTGTGCCTGCAAAGGCTTAAGAATATTCATCACAGTAGCTGATTGTTTTCCAAGTAATATATCCTGATGGGCTGTGAAGCCTGTCCTTTTCTTACAATAAATACATTGCAGAGATTTTGCATAACTACAGGTTTGAGCCACTCCATCTTTAATTTCTGCTGCTCAGTTTTTAAGTTGGCTTTGGCAGAGTCTGGCTGAAATATAGTAGCATTGACATTGAAATCACATAGTGTGAGGTGGGAGAGGGGATAAGAGGAGATTCAGTGTAGTTCACATCGTGTTTGGAAAAAAAAACATTTTTTCCTGAATATCCCTGAAACACTTGTACTACTTAGTTTACCTCCTATGCAGAGGAAAAGTCAATGTAAATTTGAATGTTTGGGTGACTGATAATGTATAGCAAAGTATATGCAACTGTAATCCCCAAAGACATAATAAAACTAAACATCTGTGCTGCATAAACAACTGGAATAATTTAAATATTAAGCTCTTTATGCCATTCAGAAAAACTCTCAAATTCCACCCTTAATTGTTTGCACCTGTAGCTGTGCAAATGAAATCACTTCCAGGTGCAAATACCTAGCTATCTGATTGCTTCCAAAAATCAAAAGTATTCCGTTACGTGCACCTGCAGGTGCAGATAGTTGCCAGTGTTGCTTCAAAGGCTAGCTTGAGTCCTATTGAAAACCATGGCCAGTTGTATGAAAGATTTAATGCATTATCACAAACCAGAATAAAACATTGTATGGCAAGCTCCTCCTTTACTTTGAAAGGTCATGTGCTCTTTACCTTGCCAGAAAATCATTCAGAAACTTGTAGCATTAAAAAGGAAACTTAACTCTTGAAGTGACAATTGTTTATCTGACAGAAAGAATAGGGTTCTGTGAGAAACCTAAATATAGAACTGACATCCTGCTGGTCTTATCCTGACAGTCTTTTCATTTTAGAAACATGAAGCTAGTGAAAGCAAATATGCTTATTAATATGGTATCCCAAAACAGCTTGTAGTTTGATAGCATCAGTCTACTGAGAGGTGTTGCTTATGCACAATGCCCAGCCACTTCATTCAGGAGATTGCAAATATAAATCTAACCTGACCCAGTGTTTATCATCTTGCCTAAGATCCGCAAAGAGTGACTTCAGCTCAGACAACCTACCTCCGTGCTTTTGGCTCAACCAGGGGAAAGCTTCCTTTTAGGCTTATCTATTAAAGCTGCTGGCTACAGACCAAGGTTCCTGGCTAGTTCTGAGCTGTGTGATGTGTCGACCTGTAGTGAGTTCAGCCATCAGAGAGTGATTAAGTACATGATAATATCTAGTCATATGCTGGTTGACAACAGTTTGGCTGTGCACAAGATACACAGAGCAGAACTGAGAATGCAAAGCGATAATAAATTCCGCAGTTCTGTTATGCCTCAGCTGTCTATTTAAAAAAAAAAAAAAAAAAACTTCCCCTAATATCAAGAGCCTGTAAATATTACCAGCATGTGTTGATGAATGGCTATGCAGCTGTAAAACTTGATTTAAATATACACTCAACCAATCCCTGGACCACCCAGATCAGGGATTTGCCATCCAGCTCTAAACTGCTGGTGAGGGAAAGACTTCAGACCCCTGCACTCGACACAGAATAAAACTTGGCTATGGAGAAAAAAGGCACAATTGCTTAAGAATGCTGAACTTTAAGAAGAGACAGCACAAACTCTTTTAAAGGCCCTATTGATGATGCACTGCTCCCTGGGGAAACCAGTTTTCCTATAGGTAGAGGAAGCCAAAACTGCAGACTTCTTTTATATAGAGGGGGGAGGATCGGAAAGGTTGCATGAACCTTCTAGGATTCCCTCAGTGGACAGCCTAGCTTCCCGGTACCTAACACTGAGCTTTTTAATCATTTGATTTTTAACTGTTTCCTATTGGTCAAACATATTGTTTCTCTGTTTTGCTTTCTCTGGTCCACTTAGGGTTGCCAGATGTCCAAAATGCCCAGTCGACCGGGCCATTAAAAGTCCAGTTGCCTGCCCTGGCTCTGCACGGCTCCCGTAAGCGGCTGGCATGGCTCTGCGGCCTGGGAGGCACCACATGCTGCCCCGTCCCGTGAGCTGGCTCCACAGCTCCTATTGGCTGGGAACCGTGGCCAATGGGAGCTACAGGGACGGCGCCTGCCTCTGGGGGTGGAGGGCAGAGCACATAGCCACCTGGCTGTGCCTCCCGCTAGAGGCCGCAGGGACATGCCGGCCGCTTCCAGGAGCTGCCTGAGGTAAGCGCCACCTGGATCCCGCATCCCACACCCCCTCCCATGCCCCAACCTTCTGCCCCAGCCTAGAGCCCCTTCCTTCACCCCAACCCCCTGCCCCAGCTCAGAACCCCCTCTTGCACCCAAATTCCCTCCCAGAGCCCCCACTCCTGCCACACTCCAAATCCCTCAGCCCGGAGTCCCCTCCTGCACCCAAACTCCTCATCACCGGCCCCACACCAGAACCTGGAGCCCTCACCCATACCCGCACTCCAACCCGCTACCCCAGCCCTGAGCAACCTCCTACAACCAAACCCCTCATCCCCGGCCCCACCCCAGAGCCCCCACCCCCAGCCAGAGCCCTCACCTCCCCACACCCCAACCTCCTACCCCAGCCTGGTGAAAATGAGTGAAGGTGGGGGAGATCAAGGGAGGGAGGGGGCGATGGAGTGAGCTGGGGCGGGACCTCAGAGACAGGGCGGGGCAGCGGGCAGGATAAGGGTGTTCAGTTTTCTGCAGTCACAAAGTTGGCAACCTTCAGTGCATTCCTAAAGTGTACACATACAGAACACTTCTTTTTCAAAACTACAGTTTAGAAGTTCTAACCTCTGGTATTAAAATCGAGTAACTTATTAGCGAGAGGTCTCAAAGTGACTTTTATACACCATTTTGAGTAAACATTGCACTTTAAGTCTTACTACTCAAAGGAGACATGGATGCTACGTGATCAAGAGATCCTCTTCCAATTTTTTGTATTCAGGATTTGTCCTACAAGTCTCTCCCCTCTTTCCTCATCACTGTCTGCTGTGTAGATGTACACATTGTTTCAGGATTTTCCAGTGGTTTTTATTAGTAAGGAACCCTGTACAGTACATGGAAACTCATTTATTAATATGCTCCATTTGGGGAAAAGTGTGGTGTTAACAGAACTTTGAATATTCACACTACTGACTTCTCGTGGACATTACCCATTTAGGGGGCTGAGCAAACATTGTCTTTTTGGGACAATATCAATATTGGGACAATACCAATTTTTTTGAACAGTTGTCCTAAGTCGTCATATATGGGACCAGGTTCTGATCTCAGTTACTCCACTGTATTTGGGGTCCTTTATCTCCTTTAAATCCCCCCCCCCAAAACAAAACAAAAAAAAGGGTTTGTTATACACACGCATTTAAGTGGTTCAGCAGACTTACTGAAGCAGCAATATCTTAAAATGTGAATATTTCTGGATTCAATATGGTATCATGTAATATAATTTTAGGAGGTGAGGAAACTGTAATAGGCTGCTCTTATTAATTACTTCATCTGAATAGAAAACTATCAAAGTACTGTTCAAGTTCCATACTGGAGCATCTGGGGCTTATGAATCCAGCTAATCCTCAATTCTTCTATTAAAAATGGAATCTCAGCTTCACTCATCTAGTTGCAACTAACTTTTCTGCACAATACTCTTAAAGATTAAAAAAAGTGATTATTTGGTACAAAGTGACATTGGCCTCTTCAGGAATGTTTTTCAGCGTGGATTTTGTAATATAATGACCTATATAAAATGTACTCGAGAGATACAGAATTTGCTCCAGGATTGTAAATAACTTGATGTTGACTATGTGTGTATTCAGTGTCCACTCTTGTGTAGTTATGAGTTAAGCTTTAAATCTGTCCAGAATCAGACTGACCAAACCCACTCTTGGCCTACTCCTCTCAGGCAGGATTAGTCATATTTTCCTGAAGTTTCCATTTAATTAATTCCTCAGCATTTGCTGTCATCCAAATCGAGCTGCTCCTAGAATATGGAGGATTATAAATCAAGTAATAATAAAATGAAGTCATCTTCAAGTGGGTGTCTCTGGTTTCAGTTGTACTTGTTGCAAGTGTTCGGGGAAATTAGTCCACCTTGTGTTTTTTCCTTTGGTAAGAATGTAAGTGAAAAGAGAAGCTTTATAGTGGTGGATGGTTCTTTAATGGGGGGAAGGGAAAATGAATTGTCTCATAAGGGTAAAATAGGACGTGCTGTGGAGTCTTGATAATTTAAGAGTGGATTGCTCCCTGCCCACTCCTTTAAAATTAAAGTATTTGGGTGATAAATTCACAATTTAAAATCAGTTCAACTCAAAAAACATTTTTACTTGTCAACAGAGTACTTAAAATGGAATGACTGAGATCAACAAGGCCTTCATGAGATTTCAGGTTTGAGTCACATTTCATACTGGCAGCCCTGTAAACACAATCCAGGATCTGAAAATCAAGCTGGGCTCATCCCTTGTGGCCCACCATCACCAACAATGTACTGCAGGACAACTTATTTCCCAATTGACATGTAAGAAAATAACTTGCTTTGATTTTGCACCCCTCCCCCACCCTTTTTAAAGTGCATGTCTTGATTCCATTATTCTGTGCTGGAAATGATCATTCCTTGGTTATTTATAGGTGTACGTTTAAAAATTCTGTCCCTCCTTTCAATTCAAGGGATCCAGATACGCTTTGCATACTATATGCAGTTTTTAGTGGGCTGCAGCAGCAATTGCAGGAGATGAGGAAGGAAGTAAATAGTTACACAGACTGGTGCACAAAGGTTGTGGACACGCACAGGTAATTTTGGTAAAGGACACATATGCAAAGTGGGGAGGGGAGGTCTCTTATCCACTCAGAACAGAGAAGAAAATTGATGTGTTTTAACATGGCTAAATGTAAATTTATCCATCTAGGGAAAAGAATGCAGGCCATCCTTGCAGGATGGGAGATTCTATTCTGGGAAGGAGTGACTCTGAAAAAGATTTGGGGGTCGTGATGGATATTCTGCTGAACATGGGCTCCCAGTGCGACGCTGTGGCCAAAAGAGCTAATGTGATCCTAGGATGCATAAATGGGTATCTCAAGTAGGAGCAGAGGGGTTATTTTTGTGACGGGTTGGATCACAGAAAACCTCTTGGGAACTGCCAGCTGAGGTGCTGGGACTACCTCTGAGCCTGTCTTCCCTGGCAGCTTGGGACTTACGAATGATACATACATACAAATAAGATGACCACACTCAGTAGATTATAAGCTTTGAAATGATACCTTACAAGAGACCTTTTGCATGAAGCATATTCCAGTTACGTTATATTCACGCTCATTAGCATATTTTCATAAAATCATATAGAATGCAACGTCACACCCTCCTCCTGAACTTACTGCCAGAGACCTGGACACTGTTCATGGCGGAGGCTGTATACCTAAAATTCCTCTTTGGGCTCCCCTCTGGGGCAGACACTCCTGTGTCCCGCTAAAAGGAAGGAGACCCTAATCCAGCTGTGGGCTCACAGCTACCAGCTATGACAGACCCTTCACTGGTCAGCAAAATCCCTCCCTGCTTCACTCAGGTTGGGCTTGCTTCCAGCTACAGAGTCCTTGGGGTCTGTTCCCACTGCAGTAGTCACTAAGACCCCAACTTCCAGCTCCAGGATACATGTCTCTGTGCACCTCTTCCACTCCATTACAGCCAGTTCGTGCTTCTGGGTCTCAATTTGCTTTGTCTTTTAAGTCCAGGGTTTGCTGGTGGGCAGCCTTTTCCTGGGCAAATTTCACATCAATTTCCATTTGTCTTCCCTTGAGACCATCACTCGATGAGCTAGGATACCACAGAGAACCCCTTCCTGCCAGAACAGGCATCCCTCCACTCCTGTCTTGCTAAGTTAGACACTTCAGTCAGCTTCAGCACAGACACAGAGGTTGGGCCACACCCGTCTGCAGTTCACTGAAACTGAGATGCACTCAGCTCAGGGGCTTCTTAGTTAACTAGAAACTTTCCCAGCACCCAGTGTTCAGCCTTTCTGGGCAATTTTCAACCTGTGCAGTTCTAGCTTCTTCTGATCTTCACTCTTACTTATTTTGCTTATCTTTCTGTCCCTATTTCCCTTACCTGAAATAAGCAAACAGAAAATAACAAACCAGTAATCACATTGTCTGTTCTCCAGCACAACACCCAAAACTCACTTAAAATTACTACCAGTATCTCAAAGCAAGCAGCTGTGCACAGATCCTGCTTGACTACGCCACTGTGACAGTTTGGATCACAGAAAACCCCATGGGAACTGCCAACTGATGTGCTGAGACTACCTCTGAGCCTGTCTTCCCTGGCAGCTTGGGACTTCAGAACCCTGCCTTGTTTGAGCCAGACACTCTAGCCTGCTACAAACACAGACCCAGGTCTGAACCACGTCCCCTGAAAGCTGCAGGCTTAACTGAAAACAGCTTAAGAAGTGTTCCTGTCTCCAACATTCAGGTACCCAACTTCCAATGGGGTCCAAACCCCAAATAAATCCGTTTTACCCTGTATAAAGCTTATACAGGTTAAACTCATACATTGTTCATCCTCTATAACACTGATAGAGAGAGATGCACAGCTGTTTTCCTCCCCCCCCCCCCCCGGTTTTAATACATGCTCTGGGTTAATAAGTAAAAAGTGATTTTATTAAATATAAAAAGTAGGATTTAAGTGGTTCCAAGTAATAACAGACAGAACGAAGTGAATTACCAAGCAAAATAAAATAAAGCACCCAAGTCTAAGCCTAATACATAAGAAAACTGAATACAGATAAAATCTCACCCTCAGAGATGTTTCAATAAGCTTCTATCACAGACTGGATGCCTTCCTAGTCTAGGCCCAATCCTTTCCCCTTGTTCAGTCCTTGTTCCAGCTTAGGTGGTAGCTAGAGGATTTCTCATGACTGCAGCCCCCTTTGTTCTATTCCGCCCCCTTATATATCTTTTGCATAAGGCAGGAATCCTTTGTCCCTGTCTGGGTTCCCACCCAAACTTCTAAATGGAAAAGCACCGGGTTAAAGATGGATTCCAGTTCAGGTGACATGATCACATGTCACTGTAAGACTTCAAGCCCTCGATCCTCCCAGCCTGACTCCCATGAAGGCCTGCAAGCAAACAGAGCCATCCACAGTCAATTGTCCAGTTGGAGGGGAGCCATCAAGATTCCAAACCACCATTAATGGCCCACACTTTGCATAACCACAATAGGCCCTCAGAGTTATATTTCATATTTCTAGTTTCAGATACAAGAATGATATATACATACAAATAGGATGACCACACTCAGTAGATTATAAGCTTTGTAATGATACCTTACAAGAGACCTTTTGCATGAAGCATATTCCAGTTACTTTATATTAATGTTCATTAGCATATTTTTATAAAATCATATAGAGTGCATCACAATTTTACATCTGTATTTGGCTCTGATTCGACCGCTACTGGAATACTGTGTCCATTTCTGGTACCCGCAATACAAGAAAGATGTTGATAAATTGAAGAGGGTTCAGAGAAGAGCTACAAAATGATTAAAGGATTAGAAAACATGCCTTATAGTGATAGACTCAAAGAGCTCAATCTATTTAGCTTACCAAAGAGATGGTTAAGGAGTGACATTATTACAATCTCTGACTACCTACATGGGGAAAAATATTTAATATTGGTCTCTTCAATCTAGCAGAGAAAGGTACAACCTGATCCGATGGCTGTAAGCAGATGCTAGACAAATTGAGACTGGAAATAAAATGTAAATTTGAGAGCAAGCGAGAGTAATTAACCACTGGAACAATTTACCAAGGGTTGTGGTAGATTCTCCCTCACTGACCATTATTAAATCAAGATTGGATGTGTATTTCTAAAAGATCTGCTGTGGGAATTATTTTGGAGATGTTCTATCGTCTTCGTTATAAAGGAGGTCAGATCACATCACAATGGTCCTTTCTGGCCTTGGAATCTATGAATAAGCCTCTAAAGTCTCAGCCCTCCATTATTTTGGGTGTGGGTCTGTATGATGAGTTGACCTGTTGGGATTTGGACCTGTTTCAACTGAGCTGAGAGTCTCAAACTCAGTGCTCAAGCCACTCCCCAGCTTGAAGTTCATAATAAACTAACTGACACACAGTATCTTTGCACCAAAGTCTCCTCCCATCAACGTTAATGGCACAGAGATCTGGGCCATAAGTTGCATTTGTTTAACTTGTTTTTATCATGTCAGGCATCTGATGGGAAAAACCTGCCCCTTCCATAATCGCTGCATAAGGTGGCCCGGCAGTAGAGTGGTGTGATTCTGCTGTGCAAAAGGTGGCAGAACTTTGCCAGAAGGGACCAGGCAGGTGGTACAGACCCTTCCATGAGACTCCTGCTCTGTGCTAGTTCCCTGTGCAGAGGGTGAAGCCAGAGGAGCTACTGCTATAGAACCCGTCCCTGCAGAGAGAAATGTGTCTAAGGGCATGTGTAAGCTATTTTAGTCGCTAGGTTAGAATAGCCTCCATGGAGGAGTTTGTAGCTCCTCCGTGCTCATTGTCCAACTCTGGTGCAGTACCCCACACCTGAACTGGCTGCTCAGACCAGTGCTGGGTGGAGAGGATTTGCCCCGTTAGGCACAAGGAATAAGTTGGGGGAAGGGGAAAAGAAGAGAGTGGACTCAAGTTAAAAATAGCTATTACGTTTGAGCCAACAACTCCATGAGAGCTAAATTCTTGAGCAAAAGTATGGAGACCACATAAGTCAAAGACCAGCTCTTTCCAGAAAAGAACAATCCAAAAGGGACTCTAGCTGCTGTGCTCTACTACTTGCTGCTCTCAAGCGAGCAGAGGTGGATCTTGGCATTGGATGGCATTTTAGATTGTTGCTTTTTCTCTTAAGGCTCTTCCATCCCTAGGGGGTGGTGGGATTAGATGAACTGCACTTCCTGCACACAGCATCATAGCTACAAGCTTAAAGAGCCTTTCACTGTCCCAGACTTTTGGCACAATATCTTGATCTATGTTGTACAATCAAGTCTCAGTTAAAAACTTGTCGTGAAGGCCTTTAGATGGGTGATGTGTGGGCTTGCTTCAGTCTTCTCTAAAAAGGTTTTGTTCAGAATGTTCTGCTGCTCAGCATGTCACAGCCCTTGCATGTTTAAAAAATGTCAAGTATTCAACTCTGCTTCATTTCAATATCTCACAAATATCTTTTTGTTCGGTCCTCTTCAGAAGCAGTCATTATGCATTGTAGCGCAAATTGCAGGCAAACTGTATCTTCAGTTCATTCTCCGTAAGCACTCCGCTATTAAGCTGGTTTCTCTTCTCTGTACATACATGTGGTCCAGGATTGCCAAAGTCAGAGGGCAATATGATCTCATGCTTACCCAACCATCTGGACCTAATCCTGTGAACAAGATGTTTGAAGTACAGAGGAAACTTTTTAGAGGGAGTGGAATTGAGACATAAGTCGGAAAATAATTGTCCCATTACACACCAGGTTGCTAAGAGAATTATTACTATTAGGAAACACCTTTTATTTATACTGTTTACTTTTAAATATAAAAAGTCCTACACAAAGGCAGAGGAAGTAGGCACACTGTTGACACTCTGTGGAAAGGGTGGTGAGCAGGATGGCTTCCTGCTGCCTTAGTGTCAGGAAAAACAATGGAAAGAAGTGTCAGCACTCGGCCTTTTCGCTGTCTATTTGTTTTTGTGACTAGTAACCTTATGAGTGTGTCTGGCAAGCAATATTGGCTTAATCACACAACCAAGCCCAATGAGACTTCCTTGTCACTGCAGCATGCTGAATAGCTGCATCTCCATATACAGATGATGTACAGTTAAATAGAAAATCTTCCAAAAGTGTTCCTTGTGGTTGGTACATTTACACCGGTGAGAAGCTGTACAGGTAGATGGAGAACACAGTGGGACAATGTGTATGTTGTCTTAATAGTAAGGCGTGTCATGGCATATTGATTCCCAAACTCACTCACCTCCACTCTAGTCAGCTTTTGCTGCTGAGGTATCAGTATACCGTGCATGGCTATCTGGGAAGGGACACTTATGGCTGTAATCCCCAACCAGGTTCTGGAGATCTGGCAACTCCACTTCCCGCTGTGGAGTGCCAGCTGGCTTTAAATCAGGATTTCAGGAGGCACTGATTGTCCAGTGCTATATTCTGAAGGGCAGTTTGGGACTTTCTCAGGCACTTTCACTCTGGTAGAAACCATCTCACCAGAGACACTGCTGAAAGGGCAGCTGCCCTTCTCTGAGGTGACTTGAAGTGGCTTTTTAAAAATGAAAATGTATAGGAGAAAGTAATCACAATAATAGAGAAAGCATTAATAAACTTTCCCTACTATTTCTTACTCTTGGACTATTAACTATTTTTCATGTTAAATGCTATTGCTCTTTTTTTTTGGGTGGGAGGAGGTGTTGAACAATATATCCTAACAGCAATAAGCCATCCTAGCATGTGCATTGGTGAGCCTTAGGCCTGGGTTTCACTCGCGGGGGGTTTAGTTTGACTTACCTGGCCATCCTCACGGTGTCAAGTCGACTGCCGCGGCTCCCCTGTCGACTACGCTTACTCCTCCTGCCAAGGTGGAGTACAGGCGTCGATTTGGGGATTGATTTATCACATTAGATGAGACGCGATAAATCAATCCCCGATACATCGAACACTACCCGCCGATGCGGCGGGTAGTATAGACATACCCTTAGATGAGTGCAGGCAATGAACTTGTAGAATCAACCAGTACCTTACTAATTCTAACTCTACTAATATGCTTGAATCAAGGATCTAAGAAACTAAGATCAGTGCTCTCATGTGAATATATTTTAGTTTCTAAATGTACCATGTCTATAGCGCCCCCTACAGCTGGAAATCTGGCGAGAGGCCGAGAAATAATTTGTAAATGTGATGCTAGGTAAGGTTCTGATTTTAAAATCCAGGCACAGTGAAAATGCAAGGTTAACATAGCATTAATAGTCCTGTGGCATCCAAACTTGATGAGCTCAGCGGCCATTGCATATATGGTAATGTACACCATGTATGGAAAGAAGGTTAAAAAAATATTCTTGAATAAGATGTTCTACACTGTGAAAACCAGGTAACAGGCAGTAGATTTCAGTGCCTTGGTGCGATGACTGCCAATCTTAGGGAGAAGAATCTAGTACTGTAATTTGTGTACAGAGCAGAACTAATAATGTCTGCACTGCACCTGGGGGTATGGTTCCCAGCGGAAGGGTAGATGGACACACACTAGCTCTGCTAGGGCTAGCTGTCTTGAGTGCATACCCCGGAGATGCGGGAGGGTTTGTACTCAAGCCGCTAGCCCAAGCAAACTGCCTCCCCTGCTACCCTGGCTACACTGCACTTTTTAGTGTGTTAGCTTGAGCAGAGCTAACATGTCTGTCTACTCACCCTGCGAAGCACGCTCACAGCTGCAGTGTAGCTGTACCCTAAGAGATAATGACAAGTGGCTATTTCTCTTGTACAATTGGCAGAGAGATGCTCTTGAGTATCCAGCTTCCTCCGGAGAAAACTCTGGTGGACTAAATTTGCTGCCTTATTAACAAAGCTGCTAATTTCTAGTCAGAAACAGGAAGCAGATTTACAGGCAGAGCTGTTTTGTTTTTTATTATTATTTTAAACATTCCCTAGCAAAAATAGCCAGGCGTGCTGTGTGTACTGTTACCAGAGACATTGTATTAGCAATACATTCAGCACAAGTGGAGAGATGGCACTATAGATAAGTGGGGTCCAAACTGGATCTGGCAGTACATTAAAATGTACATATTTTTGTATATGCATTAATTAGATTTTAAAATTGCAGCCTGTTTTATATCAAGCCAATGCATCTAACATCTTTGTCCCAACTTGTACATAGCAGTTAGAAATCTCAAGGTTCAGCTCTTCTCCTTGGCTTCTAAGTGAGCAATGTGCATTGCTAATAGACACTTGTGCGCTTCAGGTGGTTTATTGTGTTCAGAGCAAAATCCACCCTCCTCACTCTGAGTCTCTGTTTCAGCACCATTTCCCAATCTGTGGCAACTACTTTAGCTTATGGACTGTGGACCATTGGGAAGATGGAAGGATCTAAATTCAAGATGCTATGTAGATTGGCCCTGAATCATCCCAAGCTACTATAAATGGTAAATTTTTACAATAAAAAGATTTGTTCCCATAGAAAACAGATCCAGAATAATTTTGAGAAAACAGCTTTCTCATTGGAGCTTAAAACTAACAAAGGCCAAGCTAATCAAATACAGATAATGAATCTAATAAGGCAGATGGCGTCTCTTCTCTTCTTGTTTTTCTGTAGTCGTAGTGATGACCATAACTTGCTAGACTTGTGATTTACATTAAAACTACCCAGTGAGACCTTTGACTGTGTTTTAGGTTCTCAAATCCAGGAGGCTGAGGAAGAATGCACAAAGGAAGAATCAGTGCTAAGCTAGGTGTAGGCTGTATTTGGTGTTAATCCATAGATTCGTGGTGCTGAACCTATTGGTCTAGAAGGCTGAATAAACATGGTATTCATGGAAAGGAACGTGGTAAGGGGTCTGGCAGTTCTGTAAGCTGCAAGAGCGATGAGGAAAATGGAGGAGTGTATGCATTGTTTGGAGGAGGAGGTAAAATTGGATGCTTAAGTATGTAAGTTGTAAAAGATGGTCTGGAACCAAGCACCAGTCCCTCAACTTTGGGGTAGTTCAGATTGATGTCAGAACCTCACAGATTGGGCCTATTTCTAATACAGAATGAAGAAAATGGTCCATGGAGGATACTTCTCTCTTTGAATATTGTGAATTTTTAATTAACAAGACACAGCAAACACTGTGGGGTTGTAACATACTTACAAGACACCTAGCTAGATGCAGGAAATTTGGGTGTTTATATCCACAGTGGGGGAAACTAGGGCATTTTCGGAGGAGCCTTGATTATTTAAAGTATCCTTCTCATACACTGTCACAGTGTTCGCTCAACACTAGTGGGGCCTCGTGCTGGGAATTAGCTCTGTCGGGCATTGCACTCCCCTTCCCCTATGCCCTGTGTCCATCCTCACTCTAGGGACTGCAGTTTCCTCTTGGTGGCTTGGGCCTCTGGCCAGGTCACTAAGGTGCTCCTCTTCTGGGGGATTCAAAGTTCTTCCAGACCCACCACCTGGCATCTCCAATGCCCTTGCTTTCCCGTGGCTGGTAGGAAAACCCAGGCCCTCCCTCTACACTGAGTTCCAGTTCAGGGACCCTATAGCAAGCAGCCATGGTCTCTGCATGGTCCTACCCCTTGCTGCTGTTTCCCTTGGCTTCTTCCTACTTATTTATCTGGCTTCCCATCTCCCTCCAATCAGGGAGTGGCTGCAGCCTACTTCCTTGCCTGCAACCTCCCACACACATCTGTAGCCAGCTTCCTGGCTTTGTAGGCCCCACCTGTTCCTGTAGAGGTGAGCCTGCCTGCAATTACTTAGTTCCCTGCTTCCTGGCTCTTCCTCCAGGTGCAGCCTGGGGAGTTAATTGGCCATCTTAACTCCTTCCAATCCTTTGTGGGATGGACAACCCACCACATACACACACAGGCCTTGTCTCCACACAGCTGTTTAAATTAAAGTTGTAATGTTAAACCCATTTAGAGCTTTCCTAAACAAATGAAAGATTGTGTGTAGACCTGAACTTAGTTAAATTGGAACAACTTCCTCGTGTGGAAACTCTAAATCTATTTTAGTTTAAGGAACCTCTTATATTGGCTTAAGTCTGTTTTTTACTGATTTAACCTCAATCGATATAGGGTAATCTTAATCCTGAATATGGGCACACACACAGAGGGTTGCTCCAATTTAACAATTAATTTCTAAACTGACTTAGTCTAATTATTGCACGTACTGTTTAGACTTGATCTCAATCATGCTTTCCACTCCTTTAAATCCTCCCATGAATGACAATTGTGTCGGTGCGCTGGGTGACCCTAGGATAGGTAAAATAAAAAGTCTCCAAAAAAGAGTTATTGGATGACCCAATGATCCTACTGTTGTGATAAAGTGATTCTTCTAATTCTCATCAAACCAGTGACACACCTTTCCATCATGGGGCTACATTGCAATCATGTACTTTTCAGGAAAGTCCTGTGTGGACGGAATTCGTTATTTGAAATCGTTCCAAAAGTTTATGTAAAAACAATACCAGAATATTAAGTCTGATCATGGATGGGAAACATATTTTTGCTCCTATGGTTCCGAAGTCATTAGAAGGTAGAACAAACCTGGTAGCACTTAAATAAGAGGGGGAAGGGGATTGTTGGTCCCAAAGAAGTTTCCAGGCTGCTGGGCCCAATGGGTCTTACAGATCTGGTGCTGATATTTAAGCATATGTAATAAGGTGTAAGCTTTTAAAAAATAGTTTGTCCTTCCTGTTCACTTGTACATTTGCGGTCCTTGACTCTTCCTAGTTACATAAAAGGAAACAATATTAAGTTAAGCCTCTTCCAGGCTAGATCTGAGTTGCATTTGATATCTGGCAGGTTTTTGTGCTTAAGAAGATTAATAATTTTTTCCCTCTGCCTAGTTTTACTGAAACTAAAGATTTTCCAAGCATATAAACACAACTGTGTACAGGAGAGAACATGTTCTTGTGTTTGCTTTCCCCCTTTTTAAGGACAGAAGCAACCTTATTGAAATGTGCTTCCTTTCTAGCTACTAATGGTTTTTTCCTTCCTTCCTTATTGCAATAAGCTTAACATTCTCCCTTCCCATTGGATGTAAAACATTTCAGCCTGGACTATTTTTCCTGTTTAGGTGTTGAGTCACTGGCCCTAAAAGGGAACCTGGATTCAGCAACATGACGGCTAGATGTTGGGTGGGTGCAAGGTCTTTGTTAATCTGAGTCCCCAGATGACATATCTTTTTAAAATAAGGTTAATGGGGGAGTGCTGTTCATCTATGTACAGGGCTGCTCCACATTTTCTTTCTAGCTTTATTTCTGGATGTTTTTCTTACATTGTATCTGGATAAAGTCCAGGATGTTATACACCCAATATCTGCAGGAAAAACAGTTCCTGTTAATCAGCAGTAGTGTTCCATTTTACACCAGCTCAGGTGGGAACTGCTATTTCAGTGGGGTGCTCTGCGCTCCTGAAGGGAACCTTAGCCTCCAAAGCTCTGGCAACGCAGAGATGGGAGGGCTTGGAGACACCCCCCCCCACACCCCCTTCCAGGCCTAAGGCTGCATCTTGTCTGAAAATTGAATTGCATAAACTCACAAGCCCATGTAAAAGGACACTCATCTGCCCCTAGACAGATTACTGAGGCTATGTGTACACTATATGTGTACTACAGCAGCATAACTACGGAACCACAACTGTAGTGTAGATACTCCTACAGCAACAGAGGGTTTTTTTCCCCTGCCGTCATTGTAGGAACTTCACAGTAGCAAGGTCAACAGGGGCTAGATCCGCATTGCCACACCACTCAGGGGTGGAATTTTTCACACCTGTGAGCCCCATAGCTTTGTTGACCACACTTTTAAGTGTAGACTAGGCCTAACACTTAATATTTGATGCCATAGCAAAACACCTAACTGTCAGGCGGTTAGGGATACCACTTGACTTTGGTCAGGCAAATGGTGTCAGTCTATATTGCCTATGTGAACAAGGTCAGTAAGCAAAGCTGCTGGAACCTGCATTTGTGTTCTGGTTGGACTGCTGTCTTATAATTTACTGGCTTCTTTTCTAAATCCCGAGAGACTGCCTGGGAGTTTTGGTACTGTTATTGTGTTGCATTCAGATGAGTCATGAATTACAAAATCAATCTATTACCTGTGAAATGGGATGTAAAGATGAGTTGCTAATAGTTCTCTTGCCAACTGCTTTTGTATAAAGATGTCTGGTTGTAATGAATCAACACTATCAGTCTGATCCTGCTTCCATTGAGTTCATTGGGAACAGGTTTCTAAAACATAGTGTAAAGGGCTAGTGGGTGTTATCCTTATATCAGGAGTTTGCTTCTGGTGGACTCTGGCTGGCCATGTGACAATTAAAGATTGTTTTTTTCCTCTGATTAAGAGAACTCCAGTCTCTTGGCTGATTCTTAGGGCAAGTCTACACTAGAGCCTGTACTGATGCAGCTGCGCCGCTGTCGCGCATCTGGTAAAGACGTGCTGTGCCAACGGGAGAGCGTCTCCTGCCGACATGGCGCTGGGGTGGACAGCGCTTAAGTCGATATAACTTACGTTGCTCGGGTGTGTGTGTCTTTTTCACACCCTTGAGCCACGTAAGTTGCATTGACTTAAGCAGTCGTGTAGACTAGCCCTTAGTAAAATAAATTCACATTCACAGCAGGGTTGGAGCTAGTGTTAGCAAAACAGCTGCTGATAGGCACCGTATTACCTGTTTGTCACTGGAAGTGCTTGGGAATCTTGCTAAATACAACACCAGAGTCTGCTCTGGAAGGAATGAAAAGCTCTGAACAAAACTGGAGGCAAGTACCTGCTCCCCAGCTTATCATTCTCAATGTGTTAGCGACTACCCAGTCTGTAGTCCAGCCGTCCCTTCCCCTGTGAGTCCTGGGTGCTATGTAGACTAGTCTGTAGCATTTAGCAAATATTATATCTTTTCTTGTGGTACAGTCCATAGGAGGGGACTCTTTACTAAGGATTCCCTCAATAAGTTGTTCTTGCATCATCCAACGTGAGGGAGCAGGGTTTGTCCCTATATTTTGGGGATCCTTGGGAGTCCAGAGATATCTATGTAGCTTTCCCCATACCCCTGCCATCTTTTGTCCCTGGCAGCACCCTAGCAGCCTTGCTTTATGCACCGCTGGCTGTGGATTCCACTGAGAGGGGGTGGGAGGTAAAGCAAAAAAGGCAACTTGAGGTTGAACAGACTCCTTCAAAGAAATTCAGTGGGGACAATACATGTCCCTATCAACCCACTCTGCAGTGTTAGGAAAACACCCTTCTGTGCAGAGGGGAGGGAGATTGAGTGGAGGGACCTCTACATGTGCATATCTCTGTGGAGCAATGCTCTCAGACCATGTGAGATTGATCAATGTTATGTATTACAATGTGCTGGTTCATGATTATAAAAGGGCAGTGGGGTCGATAGAGTCAGGGGGTAGTCTCCAGCCCACAAGGGGAATGACTCGGATGTGTCTGAACCCCATCTACCTTCCTAGGGTAGGTCAGAGTGCACAGGTAGGTTTGGTGTTAAACTCTTAACTGAGAATTTCCTGAGACGAGGTGGGCGAGATATTATCTTTTTATTGGACTAACTTCTGTTGGTGAGAGAGACAAGCTTTCGAGCCGCACAGAGCTCTTCAGGTCTGGGAAAGGTACTCTGAATGTCACAGCTAAATGCAAGATTGAACAGATTGTTTAGCATAAATAGTTAGCCTGTATTCTAAGAGACCATTCACTCTACCTTGAATGGGATTAGCAGATCTGAGTCATGCAGATTCCAATGCTGAGACCATGTTCTATTTATTCTTTGGTCATTACAAGGAAGGGTCTAGTGCTGGAGTCCAGGCAGGATCTCTAAGAGGAGCTTTGTGCCATTACAACTAAAATATGGCAATTGGGCAAAATTATCATGGTCTCAAACAGCTTTTTTTCGTTTTAAACTTTTTCCCCCTAAAACTTTCTCTTGGGACTGACTCAACTTTCTCCAAAGAAATCACTTTGGACTGATATCCAGAATGATATTAGCAATCATAGGCTCTAGAAGTTGTGTGAAAGCGTGTTTTCAATCTTAAATATAGGATCACTAAAGATAAAGTATATGTACTGGTCTATGCTTATAATCTGATAGCTGCAGGGAATAAAACTAGGATTTGTGCAGCAAAAAAACTTTTATGAAAATTGACGAGAGTTTAAACATGGGGGGAGAATCAGGAAGTTGGTTACAGTTCCTGCACTAACCATAACCCCATCCTTCCATTTCTGTATCAGAGTTAGTAATAGATGAATTAGACAGACTAAAATAAGTATTTTTAAAAAATCAACCCTTTACTCATTCCCTAAAATCAAATCAAAAATTCTTTTAAGGAAATTGATCCCTCTCTCTAATTGGTAAGGTTTGTACCTGTTGATGCAATGGATTTTATCTTCTCCAGTAGTGGCATCCTATAATGCAGGCCATGCGTGCAGAACCCCAAATCTCAAGGGTTCCCACGCATTCTGTACTTGCTAGCCTAAGCTCCAGGGAATCCTCTGGGAAGACTACACTTTAAACCCACAGCACCAGTGCTGGGTTGCTGAGGGAGACAATATGCCTCTCTCTGCTAAAATACTCTTTCAGGAATGGGGGCTTAGTCCCTTGAAAACTACTGCTACCAAGACAGTCTCCATCACCTCCAAGTTACCAGCTTGAATTTACCTCAACTCCACAGTCAAGTTTTTATTTATTTAAAACCATTTGGGTCCCTTGTTCTTAATCTCAGCAGAGACCAATAGAATGGGCCTAGAGGCCTCATTATGTAGAAGCACCACTTCCCTTACTGCCCCCAAGCAGGGCAGTGGCACACTGGCAGAGCAATGATGCAAGGAAATTGCGCTGTTGCTCTCTATTCTACCTGTTTTAAGAATACAGAAATCTTCAATTTCCAAAGCTGTGAATCCAATACCTTTCGCAAGCACAAAGTTAAACAACTACTTCTACGAAGACAGGTGCCATGTAAAATAACTTCAGGAAAGCCATCTTGTTATTGGTAGTATAATAAAATCATATATTGCAAAGTTATGAAATCTCTAACGCCTTAAATTATCACTTAGTATCTTAGGGCTAGTCTACACTTACGAGCCGGGTCGACGCGGTGAGTTCGACTTCTCGGAGTTCGAACTATCGCGTCTAATCTGGACGCGATAGTTCGAACTCCGGAAGCGCCAAGGTTG
This sequence comes from Mauremys reevesii, assembly GCF_016161935.1. Taxonomy (NCBI): domain Eukaryota; kingdom Metazoa; phylum Chordata; order Testudines; family Geoemydidae; genus Mauremys; species Mauremys reevesii. The sequence goes on along the minus strand of NC_052640.1, from coordinate 15,573,827 downwards.
ACTCCGGTACTCCACCACTGCAAAAGGCGGTGGCGGAGTCGACCTTGGAGCCGCGGACTTTGATTCCGCGGCGTCTGGACGGGTGAGTAGTTCGAACTAGGGTACTTCGAATTCAGCTACGCTATTCACGTAGCTGAATTTGCGTACCCTAGTTCGACCCCGCTTCTTAGTGTGGACCAGCCCTTAATTAACAATTCAGTTCTGATAGGAATTTTATTTAGGTGTAAATGTAGACAGCTGGAGTGTGACCAACTGTAGAACCACCTTAAAGGTTTTCTTGTTTGTTTTCAGTAGTAAAAAAAAAAAAATTAATCTCTTTATTTTGCTGTAGATGAAGCATGATTCTTTCCTTAAAGATCTAAAATAGAGGCAGCAGCTTACCAGCAAGAGAGACAGGATAAGTCTTCAGCAATCCATCAACAGTTTCTTGGCAAAACTTTTTTTAAAAAGTCTTGGTATAATTTCATTGAAGTCTGTTTTTATGCCTAGGATGAACTTGGCCCAGTGTCTTAGTTATAGAAACTAGATAACAGTATCAATAGAAATAAGACATCCTCTGTTATAGTAGTTTGTAGCTGCAAAAGATTGGATTTATAAAATGAAGCGTACAAATACAACACAGTGAATAGATACTATTATAAAGAGAAGCGTATGTAAAAATAAACCTGAGTCAATCATGCAGTGCACTGGCTTACTTGCAGTGGGTTTGGTGTATGTAGCTCTCTTAGTTCATCAGAATTTATTCTATATGGTAGGATAACATTTTTTGTGGCTTGTGTGCATTGTTACTGAATTTGACATTCTGTGTGAAAGAGGAGCCCCACACTGCAGCAAAACATTGGTTCTGTAGTTATACTTCAAACTAGCTGGTCCTCTGTGGCCATTAGTCCCACCATGGCATTCTCTATAACTCTTTTGAGTAACATCTCATAATGGGAATTCATTACTAAGGTAACTTTGAGATCAATCCCAGGCAATTAGGTCCATTGTAAAGACTGAAAGGGCTCAGTTTGGAAAAATTTCTTTAGTCAAGTACAAACACAAGTCCACATCCCAGGGAGTGTGGGTCAAAGGATATTTTCTCAGGAGTGCAATTCCTGTTTGGTGAAAGCCCTCTTTAATAGGTGCAAATGACTTAGGAAGAGCAGGCTGCATATTGTAAAAACTTGGTACAACAAACAGACGATGTCATATTATATTGCCAGTGGGGAGAACCTCAGGAGTGGACTCCAGACCTTAGACATCACTCCAGTGGAAACACAACTCTGCCGGATGGACTTGCTTAGTATAGAATGTGTGGTTTGTGTGGCAGGGACTAATGAGCAATTTGTTCTGTATGAAATCCTTCAATCTATAGAGCTAATGTATTTTAAGAAAAACAACCTAACCCCAGACATCATCATTAGACTCGTTCCCTCTTGTGTACCAGGTAGTAAGGACTAACTCTAAATCTAGTCATCTAGAAAGCAAGATTGTTCACTCTGCCACAGTTACCTTAGCAGCAGCAGCAGCCAGCACCCATTGCTCAACATGGGCGACTGTATATCAACATTTAGTGTCTGAGCTGCAGATTTATCTTCTACCTGCCTTCCCCTCTGACTTTAAGATCCATCAATGGATTTGTAGGGGCATCAGCACCCTAGAAGCATATTAATCGGGTAAGTATTTATTTTTGCAAATAAACTTAACCTTTATGAGATGCCAACTTCAGACTTGCAACAAAACAGTGAAGTGTTCCTCTGTTCTCTTGTAGGTGTAGGAATTCTAGCTCCAGCAGAGGTAAGTGCTCCTGTTTAGACATATGAAGTTCTACATTAAGTAGTTTTTCCTTTAACCCAAAAACATCTTCCTCAAACTCCTTTCAATCTATACTTCAAATAGCCCTTAAAGTAACTTCTCTTGTAAACCTTTTTCAGTCACACGATACAAACTTCTTTATTGCAACATGTTAATGTATTTATTAGAATGCAACAAGGCATTTTGTTGTTTACCCAAGTAGGATTCAGAGCAAGTACAGATTTTTTTTTGTACCCAAATATCTACATTTCGCTATCCAAAATGGTAACTTGTGTATCCATCAAGCAGCGATTTCTGCCTTTTTGATAATTCTTGGCCTCCATCACCCAACATAGGTTGGCCTTGACTTTCACTGAAAGTAATGTTTGAATTTTACTAACACAGAGTACTAGGATTATAGCTTGCTGTAACTTAAACACATCATTATCTTCTGTGAGCAAAAAAACCTAGGACAATTATAAGACCTTTATCTGCAATTTCTTTCTTTGCAGCCAACCAGACGGTCATTTGGAATCACCACCTGACTTACCCTGCTCAGCACATCCAGCCTCCAATTTCATGTGCCTGATCTCTGAAACCTGGCTCCATTGACATGACTCTTGGTTCGTTGCTGGTCCTGGTTCACTTTGCTCATGGCTTAAACAATTTCCCCTCCTACCTGTAGCTGTACACTAGACTTCTCCCAGTCCTTAACATCTGTCTGAAAGGGAATGTGATGAGAATGGGTCAGACTACCAACTGGTGGCCTTGTGCTTCTGAATTCTTGGATCCTGTATACTCTCGTGCTTCTCCGGCATATGTGATTCCTCAATTGCTCCCATTTTGACTCCAGGGTAAGAAACCTCTCTCTTGGATGGCAGGTCTTCCTGTCCTATTGGCTTCTGGTTCTGGCTCTCATTAGGTCCTCAACTATCTCTTCATTTCATCTACCTGTATGCATCTTCAGTTGTAACACTATCTGCCTTTCCTCCATCATTCTTTTCCAAATAGAATTCCACACCACGGTGGCACAATCTGCACGCGGTCAAACTCTCTCCAGCAGCAACGTGTTTGTACAGTACCTAGCACAGTGGGGCCCTGATCTCTTCTGGGGCTACTGGAATACAAATACACAAACAGTACATTAAAAGAACATCCATAAGTTTCCAAAGTGTAGAACTCAAAAGATAGGAAGTGCTAGAATTAAGGTTACCTGTGCAACTTTAATGTGACCGCCTTGTTGTGCATTATGATAGTCTTTAATTACATGACCACATACCCCAGTACCCCCTTGCCTCATTCAGTGCATAGGATGGAAGGTGCTCGCTTTGGCCATGTCTGCACAAACACTTACCATACAGCACTCTGCATGCTGTCCATGTCGACCCTACAGCTGTGCACTAAAAGTTCCTAAGTGTGCATTGACAATAGAGAATTTTTAGTGCGTAGCAGCAGGGTCTACACAGACAGTTAATGTGCAATGTGCTGGAATTCTGTAAACATACTCCCCTGTTTCCTGTGCATGTCATGTAAACGTGCCCTTCACTAGTGTTTCCTCATTGTTCACTGTATGGCCCCATGCTGTATTAGCTGCACATTGTCCAAACAGTGATCTGAAGACAGAATTTATTAATTCCTCGTTGTCTTGTCTGTGGCGCACGTCACTATAGAATCGGAGTGTTTCACAAACATTTATTTTCACACACCCAAATGAGTGAGTATTATCCCCATTTTACAGATGGAGAACTGAAGCACAGAGATTAAAGTCAAATGTTTGCTACTTTTGGGTGCCCAGTTTGACACTTAAGATCTGACTTTTCAGAGTAGTGAGCATTACGTAGCCTGGTATGTGTTCAAAGCACAGCTCCCATTGACTTCTGTTGCAGTGGTGAGAGTTCTGCACCTCTGCAAATCAATCAAGTCCAACAAAGTTAGTAATATATAGCCACTGTTTCAGACTCTGACTCCACCTATACTAAGAAAATAACACCCTCAGACTTTCTCTTCAATTGTTGTTAAAGAACTTAGCTGCTGGTGAGGTGCTATGATAATACCAGCGGCGGCTCCAGGCACCGGCGCACCAAGCGCATGCCTGGGGCGGCAAGCTAAGGGGGGCGCCCTGCCGGTCCCTGCAAGGATGGCAGACAGGCAGCCTTCAGTGGCTTGCCTGCGGGAAGTCCCCGGTCCCGCAGATTTGGTGGCAATTCGGCAGTGGGTACGCCAAAGCTGCGGGACCGTCGGACCTCCCGCAGGCAAGCTGCCGAATCCGTGAGACCAGGGACCTCCCGCAGGCAAGCCGCTGAAGGCAGCCTGCCTGCCGTGCTTGGGGCGGCAAAAAAACTAGAATGGCCCCTGGATAATACGATTGATGATAATATGGACGATTGTTGTTAGCATCATTGCAGAAAGCATGACTGAGAGACATTGTCTTAGCCATGCTAGTTACTAAACTGCCTCTTTAGAGGAGCTGAGGGGATGGGGAAGCCACTGCTGACATGTCTGCAACATTGTCTTTCTAGCCTGGAGAGGAATGTTAAGCACGGAAGAAAATGTAGCTCATCTAGGCAATTCCCCACAGTTAAATTGGCAGCTGCATCCCAGTGGTGTGCAAGTTGTTACACACTTGCCCTGGGAACTAGCAGCAAACTGAAGGATAAATATATACATGAAGGGGGAAAATACAAATGCCTCTTATACTCTGTTAAATTGTTCCACATCTGATTAAAGGATCAAAAGCTACATAGTCTGACAAACTCCCCACTTAACTGTTGTTTAACTTGCAAACGAAGACCCAAGATTTATATGTTTGTGTCATGAGCCGTAAATCTGGCTGCTCTCCTGGTCTTCTACTCTAGACGAATGGCTTATAGAGGAAATGGTGGTGGTTTGAATAAGTCTCGGTTTCAGAAGTCAGTCCTCTTAGGTCAGACAGGCAACATGTATAATAAATTTGTTTGAAGAATCTGGCACTAGATCTTTTACTTAATTCACATTTTCCCCTTTGAAAGTAAAGAATGTGTATATATATTAGACACTAAATTCAGACACCTGCACTTGTGGGATTAAATGGGGTATCAGCTTGCTGTTGCCTTGCAGTGAGGAAACAAGTCAACCTCAGGTTAATCTAAATCTAATTTTTTTTTCACTCCCCACAATAAAACCCAATGAAACACATCATCCCAGTTTAAGGGGAAATGGCTGTAAACACCAGGATCCTTTAATCTGTAGAACTACCATATGTATGGAGGCTAGAACTCACTACTTTGTTTGTATTTTGCATATGACTAGAGTCAAATCTTCCCTATAGTGGAAACTTCACAAGTCCTGCCCCTCCTTTTCCAGCCAAAACTGCTAGCTGACACATTTTAGGCATCTAAGCATGGTTCATGTACATCAGTACTTAGCCTGCTGTCTATAGTAAGGCCCTGATTCTGCAATTAGCATCATATGAGTGCAGGCTGTATTAAGGTTATTGCATGCTTTGGTCCTAAGACAGCTTGAATGCAACAAGGGCATATTGCCCCAAGCTGTTGGCCTTAAGAAAGAACTATGCCAAAAATTAGGCCCAACAATTTGTGAAGCAAGTTTTTGATCCAGTCATTGAAAGCAGGATTTGAACAACAGACCTCAAATACAGGTTAAAATTGAGTGTGCTTTATGTGATTGTCTTAAGGAGGCCAAATAAATAGTCATTGCATTATTTGTTTCAGTACCATTGCTTGTGCCAGATGCTTCTTGTCTAGTCCAAGCAAATAAAATATATAGCCTGACTAGTGATTAGCAAACTACCTTCAGTTTTTCAAGAGTCTTATAATATAAACTGCTCAGGGTGGGACTGTAGTCTTTGTTCAATGCCAACTCACCAAGCCTTTAATATTTTGAGAAAGTGACTTTTGTTTATGGTAGAAAGTCATGAAATTGCACTGGTGAAACCAGGCAAAAAGTTAGAGCCTGTTGCTTTAACTTTGGACAAAATAGTCTCCTATTTTACAGCCTCCTGCATCTGTTTGTGCCAGTTCCCGTAAATACTGAGTGAGTACAGTCACTTTTTCAACTTGCCAAGGAGAGAGTCAGTTTTTGGAGCAGACTGTCACAAGTTCTATTCTTGATGCTGCATGTAGGCAGTTGGCTGCTGACCAAGGTGTCTATATGTATAAAGCAGCCACTGATGTAACAAGAGGTCAGGAGTGACCAAGCATTATAGCTATCAGCTGTTTGGACTCATCTCAGCTCTTAGTGGACAAACAGACATACATGGTTAAAAACTAACCCACAGCAAATTTTACCGCTGATCATTGGCCCTCCACTGAGACAGACTAGTAAGGGCCACAGACTGCATGGACGGTTGTGAGACTAAGCAACCCCTCTGACCCCTAGAGCTGGTAGGCGGAATGTTGGTGGTGAGTGAATGTGGGGAAGTTGCCTTTTCTGCTGATCACTGGCACTTGCTTAGAATTTGGGCCAAAAGCAGTCTTGGGACACCTCCCGAGAGCATGCTGACAGTCGGTGTAGTGGGGTGATGCCAAGCCCTGCCATACACAACAATCTGCTGCATTCTAATGACAAACTTCCTTGCTCTTCAGTAGTATCTTTGAGGCAGTGATACATCCTCCTGGAATGGATGCCCCTTACAGACATAAACAGTAGCTCACTGCACCCTTAAATATGGAGTAACTTATTACTCCACGGGACTTACTGACACACTATTCTGCTGCAACACTTTATACCTTCTCCTTTTCTTTTGTTTTCCTCTTTCCTTTTTCCCATCCTGTACACTCTCTCCAGCTGTTGTAAGCTACATGCTGTTAGTGTGTCTCGTCTCAGGCGTCTACTTCTTGAATACAGCAGGGATCAGTGCAGCAATTTAGCTTAATTGCTTATGGAGGTGACTGCAGGATTGTAATGTCAGAATACTGCTAAATCCTAGGGGATTTCTTCGCACAATACGGGCATAGTGGCAAAGAGTTCTGTGGCACCTTATAAACTAACAAACGTATTGGAGCATGAGCTTTCGTGGGTGAATACCCACTTCGTCGACGAAGTGGGTATTCACCCAGGAAAGCTCATGCTCCAATACGTACGTTAGTCTATAAGGTGCCACAGGACTCTTTGCCGCTTTTACAGATCCAGACTAACACGGCTACCCCTCTGATAAATAAGATCATAGTTGTCATAATGACTTAGTACAACCACAAAATGTCCTTACACTTATTTATGTAGCTTGAAAAATGTAATGCAATAATAAAATTTTGCATTTATTTATCTGAGGCTTGACTCTTCTTACACCACTTTTACTCTCTGCTGTATGCTTTAAATAGCTACATTGATATTTTAGAGTTGTAATGGGGTTAGGGAAGCTGAGTCATGTGCTGTGGGGTTGGTCACATTTTTGAGGCCTTAAATACCATCCTACTCTGGACCTGTTCATCAGCTGCCCTCACTAACCTGGAGTTACTACAGTCAGTTATGTAAATCCATATTTACGAGGCATTTCTGTTCCACTCTGGAGCTACTGTTGTATTGTTAATAGATGTGTGTGGCAGATGGCTTGAAAACAAGGTACTGAGCATGTGCAAGCAGTCCGCCGCTGAGTTTATTTTATAAATATCAAAAAACTCAGCCAGTCTATGCTATGGAGCATTTTCAAAGTAGTATTAACAGAATCCAGAGCTGCTGTTGAATTACGGAAAATAAGCATTTGACACACAAATAAGCTTGCATTCTTTTGCAGTGTGAATTTAAAAAACTTTCCTTGCTTGAAGCTTCAGGGGATCCACTTTTTGTCCATGCCAGTAACTGGGAGTTTCACATTAATGAAAAGAATATATTTTTCGGTAGGCAAAAAGTTAGCTTGGAGCAAGATTTTATGCCCAGGAGTAGGTTTTATGAATTCCCAGGAGTAGGTTTTTCCAATAGGAACACTCTTAACTGTAGCAGCGTGAAAAGCTTTTTTCTTTCCTTAATGTTTTTCCCCCCTTTCTCAAACGTATAACCTTTGCAACTGTTCCTCTCTCATTTTCTGCAAGAGACCACAGACAACAGCATTTTATAGAAACCAAGTCACTGCAGCTGTATGGTTCAGTCAGAGAAGCAGCAGCAGTAGGGGCGACTTGAAGGGTCCTCCAATCCACTGTTTTACCTGTATTTATGGGCTAGATTAAATTGAGTCTTGTGCCTGCAAACACGTGTTACTGGGTATGGTGCTTACTGTTATGAATAGACACCAATGGAACAACACACAATAGTAAATACTCTGGTTGGTAACGTTTGCAAGATCGCACCCAATGGCATCAGCACAATAGCTATAGCCAATAGGGTGCTACCTGAAGAGCTTTCCTATTGCCCCTATGTGTGTTTGTGTGTGAAGTCTGTTTGTGTTTCTGCTTCCCTTCGTTTGTCACAGCCGTAATGCTCTTATTTGCCGATAAGATTTTTTTAAAGGCTCTCCAGTTCTTCTTTACCAAGATCTGTCTTTGAGAATTAACTGCTTTTTCTAGAACTGTGAAGGGGAGTTAAAGCCACTCTTGTAGAGTTGATTTGAGTTTAGCTCATTGGACTAATCTGATATAAAGCAGGCTTTGACGGAAGTAATCCGAAACCAATCTGCTGTCCATTACAGGCACCTAAATGCAGTAATTGTCTCCTGTAACAGAAATAGCTTGCATGCACTCATCCAGGAGAGTGGCAAAGAATTCCCCCAGAACGTGAATCACCTTTCCATGTCATTGGTGTTAATTAGCTACTGAAACTAGTGTGTCCATAAACATGGTGTTGAGGCTGGTAGAGAGCTGAGCCGAAAAGAATGATTGGGGATGGGGAGAAGGGGACAGGTGAACTGAAATACATGGAATGTGAGAAGTGTGGCTTTAGACTATGGTGGAAGGTGACTCTGGGGTGGGGTAGGACAGGGCAGGGAGAGCTAGGTTGTAAATTCAGCACCTTTGAATGTGAGTTGTAGGCTGCTAAATCACGCAGCCATGCTTAGTAATCTCTGGCTGTATTTCACTGGGGCTACATAGACAGCAGGATTATCAGTCAACCATATATATGCAGCAGCCAATAATACTCATGACCTTTGCATCAACACGTACAGGTGTCTACCTGGTGAGCTAAGGAACAGCTACAATTTATCCCATAGAGAAATCGAATACAAATGTGAGCAAGTGATGTTCTACTTAAAATGCTCTGATTTATATACACAAGCCACCTTCGTATTCATGTGGGCCATAAAACCACTATAATATACAACAGCATTTTAAATTCAAGATATTGCTCTTAAAAACCACTATTTAGTGTTTATCTTTATTGAAAATCTTCCTTATGGCCAACATAGAACAAGATTAAGAGTTTCATGACCCATTCATCAGGTTTTCCCACTGTCCACTAGCATAATTTGAGTATTTTAATATACTGGGCAAATAGAGATGTTCTTACAAAGACAGCATTTGTTCTGGGAAACTGTGATATTGTTAGGATTTATTAGTAAGAAATAACTGCATCACCACATTTGTGTGGAGACAGCCGTGTAATGTTGCCAGAAAGAGCTGTCTTTTAGGAGCAGCAAAGAGTCCTGTGGCACCTTATAGACTAACAGACATATTGGAGCATGAGCTTTTGTGGGTGAATACCCACTTCGTCGGATGCATGCATCTGACGAAGTGGGTATTCACCCATGAAAGCTCATGCGCCAATACGTCTGTTAGTCTATAAGGTGCCACAGGACTCTTTGCTGCTTTTACAGATCCAGACTAACACGGCTACGCCTCTGATACTTGTCTTTTAGGAGGCCATTTTGTAAGTATAATTTATTACACTGAGACAGTATAAAAATATACAAACCTGATTCTGCAAACCATTAAAGTCTGAAATAAAGAGAATTTTAGTCATTTATTTGAGTGGGTCAACATATTTAATTTTTCTTGCTACAATTCATATTGGTGGTGCTATTCACATCAGTCCTCTGTGCTTTGACTTGGATGATGACTCTTAGGAGGAGGGAGGGTGTTTGATAGGCACAACTCACTTGGAATTTAGAACCACATTTTGAGTGTAAAGTAAACTGAGTTTGTGGCCAGCCAAGAGGAACATTTGTGGCAAATAGAGGATGTGGGTTGAAAAAGGGCAGGGGTTACTAGTAAACGGTTTAGGACCCTCATAGTACTATTTCAGCTTACTGGGGTTCGTGTTATATCTGTATTACTGCTGGATGAATGGTGATGAGAGAAAAAAAATCCTACAAGTGTTCATTTGAAAGTGAACTCTTTACTTTGACAGTGTTGATGATCCTTGTTCTGGTTTTCTGCAAACATTTAATCAGTCAAACTTCCCTGGAAGAAAAGCTCATCAAAAGTTTAATTTTAAGCTCCAGCGTTCACTCGGAGGAAACTGTGAATTGTATAATTGGTTATAAAAGTCACAATTCACACTGATGTTTAGCTATGTTTAAGTTCAGGGGACTGAAACAATACTCCTTTGCTTCACTAATCATCTCAGCACACCCATTGCAAATATTCACAATGGAGAAGAAACTCACCCCTTTGCCAAGGCCAGCACAATGTTTTACGTGATTCATAAGCCTGTGTTAATGCTTTAAGTGCCATGCAGGCCCTCTGTATTCATATTAGCAAATGACCTGAAGTCCAAGAATTGGCTGCTGGACTATTTTGCAAATAATTGTGATGAGATAAGCTTGAGATTGCTTTGCTTTGTTTGGATAATTCTCAGACCAGAGGAAGGAAGGAGATATTTATGGAATAAATTCTTCACTATAAATTGTAGTGTGTACACGTACAGCTCTAGTCTTTATGCTTTGCAGAAATCTTGCAAAAGAACTGTATTCTGATTTCCTCTGGGTCTGGAAATAGACAACGTCAGCTTCACCCCCGATGGACCAAAGCTTTTATTGATGGCTGGCCAGCTTTTCTTGCCAGGCTACTCAATTTAATCATTCGTAGCAAGGGAGCTATGGTGTTTGGTAATCACTCTGGGTTCCAAGTGCTCCCTTATTCAGTAATGCATTACCAATTGCCTGTGCATAACAGCAAGACCAGCTTTAGGCCGATTCCCTGGAATCAGTCCCCGTGCCTAAAAGGGCCCCGCGCCTTAGTCGCCTTTTAAATTTTAAAATTTTTTTTGCTTACCCGGTGGCAGTCCGGGTCTTCGGCACTTCAGCGGCAGGGGTCTTTCACTCGCTCCGGGTCTTCCGCAGCACTGAAGGACCCCCCGCCACCGAAATCCCACCGAAGACCTGGAGCGAGTGAAGGACCCACCGCCACCGAAGTGCCACCGAAGACCCGGACTGCTGCCGGGTATTCAAATCGGGCCCCGCAGTTCCTAAAGCCGGCCCTGCATAACAGAACAGGGGCTGCTACAGTGCCCATGCCTCAGACTTTGTCTGGGAAGTTAAACCACGTAAAGGTACAGTTCCCAATACCACAGGACCCTGAGTTTCTAAATTAGTCCTTTTGGTGGTAAAGACAGCAGACAGGGGTGGCATGTTGCCAGTTTCAGCAGCCAGCAAAGGGTGTTGTGTTTAATCACTAGATTAAATATTCCTTTTACTGGCTTTTCCTTTCAATACCACAGAGCATGACGTGTTATAAAACAGTAGTACTAGTTAAATAAGTGTTGGCTGGCACCACTGAGCCCTCTGGCTATGTAGATGGCAAAGTGAGCATTTGGCTGACAAGCAGCCAATAGAGACTCCCAGGAAACCAAGCAGAGAAAGCAGACTTGTCAACGAATGAGCAAAGGATTTGCCATGTGCATTGTGAAGAACTAAAGGGAAAAGGGGCACAATGAACTTGCTAAGAGAGCCCCCAGCAGTGGCTTCATTTCTTATGGTAGTTACTTACAAAGCAAGTCTGTAGCAATTTCAATAGTATGTTAAGGGGTTAAAAGCTGTGGACCCAATCCTTCATTTATCTGGATAAGGGACCTCCACTGAGTTCAGTGGGGCTCCACAGAGGGGTCTTCACAGAGTTGCTTGTAGGATAGGGGCCTGTCTCTAGAACTGCACAAATGCATTATACAAATTGGTCTTGATCACACAATCGCTTAGTAGCAGACACAGGCCCTGATTTGGGACTTAAACACAGCTGAAGTGCTGTCTTAAATAGGGATGCTTTCCTGACTCAGGGTGTCATCGTGCTTACAAGCAGGAGCAATATTATGAAGGTAAATTGGATTGCTCTTGGTGGTGGTAAGCACAATGCCTGGTAGTAAGTGTAATCAAGACTAGGCTCAGAGTTTGAGATTAAATTATTTAAGACTATTTTCTCCATTTCTTTGTGTATTCAGCTACTTGAAAATAATGCCACATTTTCAATCAACTATATTCATGCTCTTTTGTTAAACTAAACCCTGTTTCATGCCGTCACTGATGCACATGGAAGGCTCTCTATCTTTATGGCTCAGGTTAAGTTTAATTTGCCTTTGTGCTGAAGTGACCTTTCAGTCAGGTTTCTAAGAATGGAATGTAGTACAGCCAGGTAGATTTAAAGCTTTGTACTTATTTTAATGCATCAGGATGGCCGGGGGAGGGGTGTTTTTACACTATGACTTTTAAGGATTTAATTATTTTAGTGTTTTTGCAAGGTTACACCCCTAGAGACAATTTGACAACGGTTAGGCTGCCACGCACTGACATCAGCACAGCCTATCGTGCTAACCGATATTGTCTCATTGTTTCCTTGTGCTCCCCATCAGTGTGTGTGTGTTTTGTCTTGTCTTTTAGATTGTAAGCTCTTTGGAGCATGGACTGTCTTTGTTCTGTATTTGTACAGTGCCCAGCACAATGGCATCCTTCCTGGTCCATGACTGGGGCGCTGAGGTGATACAGTAATATAAACAATAAAAGCTGGAGACTGCAGTGCTACCTACAGACACTGCAGCACTGGCCGTGTCTGCTTCCTCAGCTTACCCTGCTAATGCGCATGAACATGGCTGTGGGAGAGGCCGCTTCTAGTGGGCAAGAGGCTCGTTCTCTCTGTCCCCTCTGAAGTCTGCCAACAACAGTGCCAGTTAATCTTCACTCCGGGGACCTCTTTGGGGAGGAGAAAGGAAAGATTAGTAGAGTTCGTACATGTGCACAAATGGCTAAGCTCTGCTCAGTGAGCCTGCTCTTCCGTGAAGGCATTCTGATGATTCACAAACCAGTGTATTGAAAGAGTTTGCACTGGGTAGCAAAACTAGTCTTGTGATGTCCCAGAACCCTCTGTTTTGATGGACTGTCATGTATTTTAAATCTTAAATGGGCATAATCCCCCCACATTCCTTGTTAGTCCAAGATGTAATATTTGTGAGTCTTTGCTGTTAAAGCAGGGGTTCTCAAACTGGGGGGTGGGACCCTGAGAAGGTCATGAGGTTATTACATGGGGGGATCGTGAGCTGTCAGTCTCCATCCCAAACCCTGTTTTGCCTCCAGCATTGATAATAGTGTTAAATATGTTTTTAATTTATCGGGGGGGGGGGGTCGCACTCAGTAGCTTGCTATGTGAAAGGGGTGACCAGTACAAAAGTTTGAGAACTCCGTCTTAAAGACAGACAATGGAGCCTTATAGTTTAGAGTGGAACAATAATGTGCTTTCAGTTTAACATTTCTTCCATTCAAATATCTGCTTACAGATTTAGCTTGCTGACCTGACATCAATGATGTCTTCAGCTTAATCGCATAGATCAATAAATAGCATGTTACGCCATGGCCCTGTTTTTATAGCTTTCCAGCATTACTAGAAAGCAGGGTTATTCCAGTTAACACACTGCACAGATAGAACAGTTACTAAAAGTGAAAGGACCAACATCCACAGTGAAGGATACTGTATAGTAAATTGAGATGTTAACACCAGCGTACCAGGCTGGCTTCCTTAGAAAGCAAGGGTTTCTGATTACAGTCTTGATTTGCAGTTACTGTCTATGCCCATCATTTTCCTGGAGTTGTATCCATCAATTATTTCTTTAGACAGACATCCATGTTTAACACTATAGTGGTCCAATTAAAACCTATTTTAGGACTGATGTTCTCTCCCTATTTGCGGGAGACTCCCATAACTCCAAGCAAAAAGGACCCAAATGGGTCCTATGCACTGTGAGGCTGCTGGTCACCAAGGCTAACGCTTTCCTGTCTGGTTGCCTAAACCAGGACTCTGTGCTCCACATGATAGCACCTAAATAAGTGGCCTGATTCTCAGGTCAAACTTACATGCTGCCAAGTTTCTCATTTTCCCCAGTGCTATCCCTTATCTGAATCCTAAAAGTAAAGTCAGGCAAATTATGGCCTTGGATGTTGTAAATATGAAATAGGATTGCAATTTTGCAGCTGGAGACTACCTGCCATGAGGAGTTTTGTAAACTTTGTGATTTGTGAAAGATCAGCAACATTAAATATCTTATTGTTTGAAGGATTTTTGCCTGTTTAGACTGGAGTGTTGGCCGAAAATAATTTATTGACTCCCTTTCCACAGGGCAAGAGGATGGGGGTGGGAAGGGACACAAAAGATTAAGTGGATAAATAACAGTTCCCTTGATTTCAATCAGGCATTGGTATATGTTCCAAGCATCTGCTCCATGCTCTAGCTAGAACCCAGCTCCCAAGATGGCAAGTTTTCAACTTGCTCCTGGACTTACTTCTCATTTCATTCCCCACCCTGATTGTGTTTCACTTCCATTGTGCACAAACGGAATCCTAACTAGCTTTGTCCTCCATTTCCACTGGATTTCATGGACTTGCACGGCTGGTAGATGGTGGATCATGTTCTGCCTTTGTTGGCCTTCACAGCCGCTTATGCCCAACTGGGAGTTTCTCTGAAACTTCTGGTAAATAGTGAGAAATTCCAAAAACACATTTCCTACACAGACAAGGGTATTTGCAAATGCACTGTAGGTAGGGGGAGGGCCCTTGGCGCACAGTGCCATAAAATGCTGGTCAGAGTAACTAGAAAGTTGAATGGGGGGAGGGAGGGAGAGAGGAGGAGTCTTCAGTCAAAAGTTAGAGGAAGTGGCCATTGAGGGAGCAGTAGCATTCCTGACTGATGAGAGCACAAATAAGTGACCAACTGTGGTGAGGTGAACTGTAGAACACTATTACTTGGAGAAATTTTACCCAAAATATAACTTGCTGTTTTATGCCCTGTACCAACAAGCAAACTTTTACATCTATAAGATTACTCCTGAGGGAATTCTGCGCAAAAAAAAAAAAATCTTCACACAATATTTTAAAATTCTGCAAATTTTATTTTTCGATAAATAAATGTGGAGGCTCCAGCCTGGCAGTGGGGAGCCCAGGGCACTGGCTGCACTGAGGTGGGAGATCACCCTGCAGCCCCCTCCCTCAGGACTTGGCAGTGAGGCTGCACCTGACCTTGACTCAGTGAAAGGGCTGGGACTGCCCAAGAAACACCCTGGGGCCCTGCCCCTCCACGCCAGGTGCACCAGGTATGCTCAGGCAGGCTCAGCTTGGCAGGATCCAAGTGTGGAGGGGCTTAGTGTGGGGGGATTCAGTTGTGGAGTGAGAGGATTCTGTGTGGGGCAATCTGGGTCTGGGTGGCTCAGCAGGGGGTCTGGGTGCTGGGGGAGTGGGAATGTGAGTGCAGCTGGTTGAGGCTCAGTGGGGTGGGGTCCTGGTGCAGGGGGCTTGTCCAGGTATGGGGGTGTGGGGCTTGTCAGGGTAGGGGTTCAAGTGTGGGGGGCTCAGCAGGGGGTGGTCTGGGTGCAGGAGCAGGAGTCCAGATGCAGAGGTTTGGGGCTCCGCAGGGGGGTGATTTTTCTGCAGGGAGGCAAAGAAATCTGCAGGGGACATGAATTCTGCCTACACAGTGGCGCAGAATACCCCCAGGAGTACATCTAGCAGACTTCTGATCTGTCATCCTGAAAACATTTGGGTGAAGTCAACACCCTCTCACTGAGGGTCTGTAATCCAGGCAGCTCTAACCAACTCTTGCTTGAAATATTACTTTGCTTCCTAATAGAATCTGACATACTGCAAAAGATCATTGATTCAACTAATTCAGTTTCTTGACTCCACTGGATGCAGAAGGAGAAGATATAAAAAAAACCCTAATGGCTCTTCCTGTATCCAGCTGGAGTTTAACTTACACCATGAACCATGAGGAATGGTAGCCATTGGGCCCAGTTCTCCACTGTCTTGCAATTTATTCAGTCCTTTACACCTGAGTGAAATGGGTATAAAAAGCCACCAACAGTGTAAGTGGAGAAAGCCAATGTGGCAGCAGTTTATGGTTGTTTTGCACAGGGTAGTGGAGAATCTGGCCCCTTATTTTTATCACTGCTAGCTTCAGTGGAGATGCTATTCTTATTCCTGTAAATGTTTAATCTGATTTTTAAATAACCTATTAAGTTGTGAAATAGACAAATAAAATACAGCAAGCGAAATGCATTTCCCTGGGAAGCAAGCTGTTCTGTCATCTCCAACAGGACTGCTGACTCGAGTCACAAATGGAAGGGTGTTTTTTGTGAAAAAGACAAACTGCACCTATAGCTGTCTACCCTCCTGCTGCTGCCGCTCCATGCATGGACCCCTTCATGTAATATCACAGTTTAGAAAGGAGGACTATTCAGGGCCCCTCTTACCCACCACCCTGCAAGTCTTCCCACTTTTTGCCTTTCCTGGACGTAGCATAATCAACTCCAAACTGTTGGTCCCAATGAGCTCAATTTGGTGCATCTCTTCACCTCTTTTAAATTAAAATTGAATCCCAAACTGTACAACTATCCATTTTAAAAACTAACCCAGGGTTGAGTCTTAAATGTGAATTGTCCCTGCAGCATGGAACTGCAGCTGCTGATGCAAGAACTCTGAAAGGCCATAGTTTGGCTGTCTATGGTACAGACCGATATTAAGGTAGGAAACAATCAAGAATATCTGAGCACCTAGGGAGCTTCTTTTAATATCTGCAGTTGCACCATTTTATTATCATCCCTGATTACAGCTTTGCTGTGGGCAGATGAGGTGCCATAGTGCATTTAATATTCTATTTAAAAGAATGCAATATTCTCCACTTACATAGCACCTTTCATCTGGGGTACAAAGCAGTTTACAAACAGCTTTCACAATACACCTCTAGCTCAATATAACGTGACCTGATATAACACGAATTCGGATATAACGTGCTAAAGCAGTGCTCCGGGAGGGCGGGGATGTGCACTCCGGTGGATCAAAGCAAGTTCGATATAACGTGGTTTCACCTATAACGCGGTAAGATTTTTGGCTCCCGAGGACAGCGTTATATCGAGATAGAGGTGTACGCTGAGGTAGACAAGCACTGTCCTGAATGAGGAAACAAGAGTCGGAGGATGCGAGTTGCCTACAACAGTGGTAAAATATGAAGGAGAGTCCTTGGTCCTCTACCCTAATCCCTAGTCCCTACCTAAACATTAGAAAAATTACCAAATGAAGCTAAACTGCTAAAAACTCTGCGTAAGTCAATTTGTGTGCCTGCATTATGGGTTTGCACTGCTCTAAATAGATCAGTGTTAGATTTAGTTACACTAGTGCAATTTTTCTAATTATTGAGTGCTGGACTGATATACCCTTACTCACATGCACTGCTACTCAAGTAGTGCCACTGAAGTTAATGGGACCAGTGATAAATGACTGCCGAAAATGTGACACTTTAGAACTGGAAGATAACACAACACACTTACTGTACAGTGTGGCTGCCTTTCACTGAAGACTTAGAAAAAGCCTCTCATGGAAAAAGCGAGAACTGGCCTTTTTCATCCTCATTAAAATGTCCAAGTGATAAGAAAGAAAAGAAAAGGGTCCTTCATCTATTGGACATCCTTTGAAAATGCAGAAGTGACCAAAAAATGCAATAAAGCTGCCACTGAAGAAGACTGGCCCAGATAGTTGCTATTTCTCCCTCTCCTCTGCAAATCTTTTACTGTTCTTTTGATTCAAGTCTTGACAAGGAGCCTGATTCTGATCTTGCACAGATTTTCCATCCTGTAACTCCACTGATTTCAATGGAATTACTCCTGATTTACACTAGTGTAAGACCAGATGCCAGGGCAAGCAATTGTCCATGTACAGCCTTGCTTGCATGTAAAGCAAGATGTAAATTTTACACAGGCAAATCATGCATGATAGCTTTTTTTTTTTTTTTTTTAAGTAGTGAGTTTGCTGGCTGGACAAAACTATGCTATTATATTAGAGATTATAAACTACATCTTTCTTGCTTATTACAGGTCTGTACATCAATCTGCAAATCCACCATTCATAATTTAGGCCCATTTAAGTCAGTGGAAGTATTCAGGGAAGTAATGTACACATATACACAAAAGTTTGCAGAATTGATGTCTTAGAGCAGTCTGTTTGCCTGAAAGTTACTTGTAACATCTTAAGACTTAGTCAGCTACTACATGTTAATACAGATCATTGATCAGACGCTGTACACAGAGTTCCTAGAAAGCTCTCCTACAAACAGTGGGATATGTTGTACTGATGGCGGAAAAATGAATGACTGATACAGCAGTTAGCCACCACACTCTTTCTTGCTGTTTGAAGTGAGATGAATGTGGTAAGCCCTTATTTTTAACACAGGCTGTGCAGTTCTAAATGAACAGTAAGAGCTTTTTTATATATAACAGGTTTATTTCATTCCTAGGCACGCACTGTGAATTGTCTTACAAATGATCTAAAAAACCTTGGTCGAAAGGAGGCTTGTTTCTCTTTGACCTCTCACCCCTGCTAAGATAGTCTTTCTGCCAAAAGTGCACACCCTTGGATGTAAACAAGGCAGCACCTTTATTAACAGTTTCACTATACAAGAGCCATGCCGTCCATTGGCCAATTAGTGGCACTTGCAGTGTGATGAGGCTCTGTGCCTGTCTTTGTTGGCCGTCAGAAAGAAGCAAATTTCAGAAAACAGGTGTTAAACAAGACCTTAAAAGAGAAGACTTTCTCCACTGTTTGTTTTTTAAATGTATTAAAATGCTCTCTCTCTCTGCTTGAAATGAGAGCTGTGTTAGAAATTGCAAGTAATTCAATAAATAAACTTGAAAGTTTGTCTAGCTTTGAAAGAATAAAAAGTGAAGAATGTAATTATTTTCTGGTTGAGGCTATGTAATGCTTTCCTGGTATCTGTTATTACTCAGAAAGAAGACACTCAAGTAGACTAAATCCTCTAGCTTGCATATGTCCACTGTATGTTTAACCTAACTCAATACCATTATTTCAAGGAAATCAAAGTGTGTCTTTTCTGTAATTGTTTTTCAAGTCATTCACAAAAGCCCTAGAGAAACTAAAACTCTGATTAAATGGATTCAGTAAAAAGAAGTAATTTAAATGTTATTGCTGATGGATTACTTTAAAATGTGGTAGAAAGTTAATTTTTTTCTCACTACCAGTGAGCTGATTTGTACAATTAACACAGCAAAGAATCTCTGCTTTTCCTTTTGCATCTGGCTAAAGAGACTAATTTAAATCCTGTTTAACCTCTGCAAGAACTGCGTCCTGTTGTCCAATTATACTAACAATTCATAAAGTTCTATTGATCAGTGAAAGTATTACATTGCATTTACAATTCATTTAATCAGAGGATCTCCAAGTATTTTTGAAAAGAAAGCTTCACAACCCCAGACAGCAGATTTAATTTTACATGTGGGTACGATGAGGTGCAGAGAGGGTGTCACTTAAACTCACATAGAATAGGTAGCGAAGGATCCTCTGATAGACTACATTTCCTCAGCTGACCATAACAAGTTGCTCTTTATTTAAAGTGTGCGTGTGGAAGCAGTTGCTCTTTTGGAATTCAGGTGTATGCATTTGAGCTGACTATTCATTTCATACTTTTTTAATCTTTGAAAACTTAGCTTAATTAGACTTTCATTTCTCTCTCTCCTTCTCCAAGTGCTCTTTTTTATGGTTTCCTTTCCCAAGAGATGGTTTCAATTTCCCTACATTACTATGCCCAACTCCAGAAAGCAATGTCCTATCATTCTCCCTCAGTTCCTTTCTCCTGAAAGGGAATCTAAGCTAGCCTTTTAAGGAGAATTTAATGTGTTCTTCCTACTCCTACCTTACACCTTATGAATAGAAGTTACAGATTTGTATCTGCACTTTCCAGTAGCCATTTAAAGCACTGACATGAGAGAGGAAAGCTTGGAGCTGTTCATGCTACATATTATGATTATAAGCAGCTATAGGAACCTATGTGAACAAATGGAGTGTTATGTATTTCAAAACAGAGGAAAGGAATGTGCTGCTTTTCTCTTGCAGCGTGTGTGTATGTCTGAAGGATACATTTTCAGCAGTTAACATTAATGGGAGTCATGTGGCTAAAATCTGCAAATTTCAGCTGCATATCTATCCCCTAAGCATTTCTCTAGATGCCAGACTTCCACTGAAGCTGGCTATAGGGAAAACAAGATATCCCACGGTTGTAGAAACATTCCAGTTTCGTCCAAAGCACATTTGGTCTGTGGCATAAGATTTTTCAGAAAATATGGATGGATTTTTCATTCAGAAAACCCAGTGATAGCTATTAATCATATCCCACTGTGACATCTCTTGTAAAGTTGCAGTTTAAATAAAATAAATTTTCCTTTCAGTCCTAAAGGCAAAACCTCTTGATCCAACTCTGTCATTTGTAAAGAATTAAATTAAGTCAAGAAGCAACAAGTGAACCTCAACCAAATTCAGGGATTGGCAGTTTTCTAAAGGATTTAAGCAGTGACCCAACTGCTCCCATTGAAGTCACTGGTAAAACTCCACATGCTCTGGTGGTGAGTACCAGTATGAAACACACTAAAATTTGGGTCGTCCGCCCCTAAATCCGCTGCCCACAACATTGACCTGGAAGTTTCCTAACAGAGTTAATCATGAGCTATCTGATCTTTCTAATTCTAGTCCTGGATGTGAATTTGGAAGTTATAATGCTGAGCTGAACATTCCTTTAATCATCTGCGTTTGGTTCTAGGAAATGGGTGTGAGTTTCAGCAGGAAGTTTGGTTTTTTTCCCCTTTTCTCCCCTGAATTGGTTTGCCTATCCCACATCATTAACAGCTGGTGGACAGTGCTGTGGTGAGAGTTTACATAACTTTCTGTGTCTGTAATGTATCTGCCAAAGGTCCCATTTGGTTTGGGACTGCACCAGGTTTTGCTAGTCCAGCCTGGGAAATGGTGATTCTTCCTGATGTCCCAGGATTAGGGCAGTATTGCCGACGGGGCCAGGAGGCTTGTAGTGCTGCTGCTGTTAGAGCACAATTGCGCCTCTCCTGACAACACAGTGACCCTTTCAAAAAACCACAGGCCTATCCTGCATGTTCAGATGTGGTGGTGAATGTGATTAACAACCTACCTGACCGATCAAATAATGGATTCAAAGGACAATCTCCACTAGCCATTTTAGGGTATGTTTACACTTTGTGCTGGGAGGAGTGATTCCCAGCTCATGCTGCCTCTGATCAAGCTAGCACACTACAAATAGAGTGTAGCCTCGGGAGTACAAGCAACAGGATATGCTAGCTGCCCCAAATACATTCCTAGTGGCTTGCATGGGTGTGTACTGAGGGCAGCTAGCCCTTCTTGCTATTCACGCTGCAACAACTACACTCAATTTTTAATGCACTGGCTTGATCAGAGCTAGCACATGTATGTCTCTTCATGCTGGGAATTACACCTTCAGCTCAACGTGTAGACGGACCCTCCGTCTATGTCCTGGTTTCCCAACTTGTAGCTTACTATAGTTCAGGGGTTCTCAAACTAGGGGTCAGGACCCCTCAGGGGGTCGCAAGGTTATTACACGGGGGGTTTGCAAGCTGTCAGCCTTCACCCCAAACCTCGCTTTCCCTCCAGCATTTATAATAGTGTTAAATATGTAAGAAAGTGGTTTTAATTTATAAGAGGGGGTTGCACGCCGAGGCTTGCTATGTGAAAGGGGTCACCAGTACAAAAGTTTGAGAACTACTGCTATAGTATATAAGTAAGCTATTCAGCCTGATCTATGGTGCTTTTATTTATATTTTGCAAGATAATAGAGTGGGGGTAGGAGATACTGTATACAAATAAAAAAATTACACTTCTCTCCCATCAACTAGCTTGGGGGGAGGGATAGCTCAGTGGTTTAAGCATTGGCCTGCTAAACCCAGGGTTGTGAGTTCAGTCCTTGAGGAGGCCACTTAGGGATCTGGGGCAAAAATTGGTCCTGCTAGTGAAGGCAGGGAGCTGGACTCAATGACCTTTCAAGGTCCCTTCCAGTTCTAGGAGATTGGCATATCTCCTTTTATTACCATCTTGGAGATCCTCACATTGCCACACTACAAAGTGTCATTGGCAAGGTGCAGAATCACATGTGCCATATGGAATCCCATTCCTGTTAATTTTAATTAGGATTGTATCATCTCTTAGGGCATTATCTGGGACAAGTAGTTTCATTTTCAGACTGCCAGAAATTATACCTCTCTAAGTGTAACAATACTGAAGCACAAGAGAACTCCCTTTTTATGTTTGATTACAGTGACAAGTATTTGAACCTCAGATAACACAGCTCAGCATAAATAATAATTTTTACGGTTAAAATATCCATTCCCATTTCACCAGAGGAAGGATTGAAGGTTTTGTCACTCCTCACTGCAAATCAGGCAGTTTTTCTTTTAAATAAAGATTTTTATTTGAGGAAAGAAAGTGACATGATTTCAACTTCAAGAGAAGATGCTCCTAGGAGCTCATCCCATCTCTGTTGCATGGGCAGACAGAGACTAGTTATTGGCGTGCAGGCATGGAAAGCTCTGTTGCTGGGGTTAAAAAATAGAAACACAAACTAGGCCAGGGGCAGCATTTCTTTAATAATTTGAGACCCTACTGTGAGTACCAACTTCCACCTCAGTGCCCCATGTGAGCATTTGCTCAATAAGCGTCCTTAAACACAGGTCCTGTCGGTTGCAGCCATAAATCTGCTGCACATCTCATGTCTGTCTCTGAGCCTCAGGCTTCTCCCAGCAAATGTGCTGGAAGCTGCATGCATGCCTGGAGGCAATCAAGGACACCATTTTGTCT
This sequence comes from Mauremys reevesii, assembly GCF_016161935.1. NCBI lineage: Eukaryota > Metazoa > Chordata > Testudines > Geoemydidae > Mauremys > Mauremys reevesii. The sequence goes on along the minus strand of NC_052640.1, from coordinate 15,551,038 downwards.
AATAACTGAGCCTGTTGCAACAGTAGCATGGGACTCTTTTGCAGCAGGAAAAGGTTTATGCAGCGACTAGGTGACAGGAGATGGTGACAAAGCACAAGCAAAGATTTAGCAAAGAAAGTAGTTTAGAGAGTCCCCGAGAGGCCAAAGGAAAGGGGAAAGTTAAGAGTTTTGGGAAGAGAATAAGGGAGACAGGCTCCCAGTGGAGAATTGCACTTTGCCTGCCAAACATAGGCAGTTCCGATATTGGCACTGCCCAGGCACCTCCCTTTCCCAAAACTCTACAGAAAGGGACAGGGAAAGTAGCTGGCTGAAGATCAAATTAGGAAGGAAATTAGGATAATAAGGACCAAAAAAAAGAAGCAGCAGCTAGTTTCAGCTAAGATTTTCCTGCATCTTATAATATGAATGTATTGAATTTTGTAACATTTTCACTGCCCTAAATAGCTTTGCTTACTGTTTTCTTTAGTATTGAAACCTTGATTTTCTTTAACTCTCTCATGAGTTAGGAAGAATAGATTGTAATTTGCTGGCTTGTGTATGTCTCACTGCCCTCTAGTGGATGGAATAGGAATTGCTTCACAGTGTCTCCCTAACACCTATAATGGTAACACACAATAATTTTCCTTTAGCTCAGCTGCCTGGGCTTTTGAAGTAGGAGGACCTGGGTTCTATCCCTGCTGTCACTGTGAAGTTTCAGGTTGGACATGGTATGCAGCATAGTAACACCCATGAAATCCTCATTGGCCACATATTAGTTACAACTATGCAAGCTACAACTGCCCTGATTTAGGAGTACAGGAATTGCCAATCTGGATTGGATCAATGGTTCTTCTAGTCTGATATCCTGTCTTGGACAATGGCCAGTACCTGATGTCTTATAGGAAGGTGCAAGAAGCCCACAGAATGGATAATTGTGGAATAACCAACACTTCCGTTGACCTAGTTACCATTGCCTGGGGATGTGGAGTTCCTACCTACGGTGATGGGAAAAAACCCTTCTGTCGCTGTAGTTTGCATCTACACTCCGGGGTTATAGCGGCATAGCTAAGGAATCATAGCTATGCCTCTATTGCGCCTGTAGTATAGACGTGGCCTCATAAACCTGCAAAGAGTCTTTAAGCACTAAAGCACACACTAGGAGCAGCTTCTCTTTCCCACACAAGCCTATTACTATGCCGATAAGGGATCTCAGATAGCAGCACTTATGCAGCTTAATACTGCTGAGATCAGGTATTACTTTCCAGACCGGAAAAACAATTTCTGAGGAATCAGCAAGAAACCTTATTCTCATTTAGTTATATATTTCATGAAGAGCTCGCTCAAGCAGGGGCTCCCTGGAAATTTTTCACACAGCGTGCACAACTTTACCACACTAACTTTAACTTACCAGGATGCCAACACACACTTTATCTTACATTAGGCAAACCTTACTCATGTCCACCCTTCCAGGGCTCTCTGCTCCCCCGCTCCTGGCTGGCTCCCCCATACAGGCACTCATTGCAGCTGTACTTTTAGCAGGTCTCCAGGCTGTTGCTGGGTGAGTCTTGTGGGCAAAGCCAAGGAGACACAGGCTGCGGGAAGAGGGGTGAGGCCAGACCGGCCACTATGGGGAGCACCAGTGGAGGAGCCAGTCCCAGGCAGCGGCAAGGAAGGAGCAGCACTGGCCACCCCCTGCCTTTCTTGCAATGGGGGAGTTGGAGGCGGCAGCAGAGCCAAAATTGAACTAAACCTGAGCCCCATCCCCTGAAGCTCAGGTTGTGCCATCCTCCCACCCCTGAATTGAGCCCTACATTGCCTATGCCGTAATCAGGACCTGCCAGTGGTACGCACTGTGCATGCAACTGCAGGCACCACTGCATTCTAGTCAAGAAAAAACTTAAAATGCCCCTACGCTCTTGCATGGGTTCCCCCCCCCCCCCCCCCGTATCTAAAGCCACTGCATGTTACAAAAACAAAACAAAAACTTGTGGTTGAGCGTACCCGTCGCATCTCCCTGCCCATGCTCACTGTTGAAAACACCATTCATATCTAAGGCTGGGAGCCACCTAAGCTAGACAATGAGAGATGCCAATTAGAGGAGTGTATCCTAATGGAGATAGGTGGCTAAGCCTAAAAGCAGGCTGCAGGGAGGCACCTCTCTCTGCTTGCCATCCACAAGTGGGGAAGATGGGCACTGGGCTGTCTAGGTCACGTGCAAGGCCTAAAGCAACAGGAGGCTGCTCTCCCTTACAGCCTTTAGCCTAGTTGGTAGGGTGCTCACCTAGGAGTTGAGAGACCCCCTGGCTCAAATTCCTTCTTCTCCCGAAGGGGGAAAATGGATTTGAACAGGTACCTGCTACTTCTCGGAGTGCTCTAACCACTAGGCTATAGAGTCATTCCAGCTCTTTCGCTTGCCCAGTTCATATTTAATTATTCAATTCAAGTGAAACAACATCAACAGGAGGGAGTGAGGGAACCACATATCAGAATATCCCATAGGCTAATGGTTAGGGCACAGGTGGCCCATCCTTGTTCAAATCTCTTCTTCCCTCCAGGAGGAGGAGGAGGATGTTGACCTGGGAAACCTCCCCCATCCTGGGCTCATTCCCTATCCACGAGGCTAAAGAGAGGTTCCCCCTGGCAGTTTTGTGTGAACTTGCTTGGAGGGACCTGATCTGGTAGGCAGCCTCTGAGCACACCTATCAGATCAGCCCCCTCCTCCCATGTGACTTAGACAGCCAAACCCCTATCTTTCCTGGTTTGGGAATCACTCTGGGACTTAGGAGATAGGTGTCTGGATGCCTATCATGAGGCAGCAGCAGTACCCATGCTCAGGCAGGGCATAGGGACACAGGCACCTAGAGTGAAGCTGCAGTGCACATGGCATAAACTTAGGTGCCAAGTGAGTATAGATGCCTGTAGGATTAAGTAGCAGCCAGGCTAGAGTTTGGTGAATCACAATGGTGCCTAAAACCAGGACTTAGGTACTTAAGTACCTTCATAAATCATACCCATTTTCCTTACCTCAGAGAGAGACTCAAGCCATAGTACAGGGCACATTCTACACACTAAAAGAATGGGGGTAAAGAAGTCTGCTTACTAGTTTCCTTGTCACAGGGCATGCTGGGAATGGGAGGAGTCCAGGGCCATATATAATACAGGCTCTCCAGCTTCTCAGTTAGTGTTAGAGAAAGTGGTGCATGTGGGTGATAGCCTCTGGGTTTTCAGTCAGCTAACTGGAGGGGGTTGACATTTTTTCAATGTTTATCAAATCTTGAAATTGGAATTGAAATTGGAATTATTTTTGTAAAAAATAGTAACTTTCTGAGTGGGTAAAGAAATGGCTGAAATGTTTGATTTTCAAAATGTAGGGAAAGGAGGGAGCCAATTTTTTTCTTAACCTACAAAATATAATTAAAGCTGGTATATAGGTAAGGGCTTTCTTGTTTGTAAAAACCTAGGATTCATTTTAAGGGAAACTTTAGGGCAGTAGAGGGGCTAGATTGTATGTAAGTCTGCATGTGTCTGCTGGTGCAATAAACATCCCCATATTTAAAGAATGCTCTAGCTTTGTTCTCTCTTCTCCTATCAGTCTGAAAGAGGTAGGGTATTCTGACTAACAGACCTGGTGATAGTATCTGTTATACTAAATGCACTCATGATAGATTTATATTTTCAAGAAAAAAATCCAAAGGAGCAATACTGGCTGCTGTTCCTCTACTGGTACTTCAAAGCCAAATGGTTACAGGGTATTGCAGAATTTCTCTGAATCACCATGAACTTCTAAGAGGGTATTACACACAAAGAATAGTAAAAAAAGTAATTCTATAAATATGGATGTATATAAAATGTCTCACTTGTATGCAGCAGCTATGTCAAGAATAGAATCCTGTTTTGTTAGATCTATTAGAAATCACAGCATGCAAAACAGATATTCATCATGTAGAGATGCAGAGAGTTAAGCTTTGTTTCACAGGTGGTGGTTATATCATAGCCTGTTGCACGTTATCCAGCCTACAAAGCAACTTTTCATGGCTGGCTGGCTATTTTGATGTGTGGGACTTACTTAATTCACTTTACTGGTAAAATGCTTCCAGGTCATCTCATGAAACAATTTTTTTATAAGGCCTGACAGTGTCTCAGTATTTGTTATATAAATGTTTTTGTTTATAATGTTATATTTATATATACACACAGGTTTATTATTTTTTAAAACATATATAAACTTGGGTCTTGTATTAATTCTCTTGGGAGCCTAGAACCAAAATCTATCCTTACTGAATTTGTGGTTTTCCCCTTGATTGTGTTGTGGTAGCATTGCTCATTGCTAATGAGCTGCTGATCTTAAAGGTCTCTTAAACCCCAAAAATCAGATTTACAGTTCAGATTAATGAATGAATCTAATGGTGACATACCACACAATTATCTCAGAAATGTGACCTAGATATGTGGAGAGATGGGACTAGAACCCTTTTCCTTCTTCAGCTCCAAAAAATACTCTAATGCTCAAGTGAAACATGCACTCCTGTTGCTAGTAGTACTAATAGGTCATTTATCTGCTCTGTGAGCCAGCCATTCAAGGGCATTATTATTCACCCACTGATGAATAGAAAGCCAGTAGTTTCCTGCTGCAGTAGGTACTACAGAACACAAGATCACCCCATTGGGCTGTAATCCCAGCAACCTCTAATCAAGAGGGGATGAGTGAAGGATGGAGTGACTATCTTGCTTCTATCACTTCTGTAGCAGATCTGGCATTAATTTAATGATTCTAATATTTTGTAAGTTAGAAGCAGGTGTTTGTAAGTCTTTTCCACATAAGTTCTTTGCAATGCTTAGAAAAAGCTAGAGCACGTAATAGAAGTGCCCACTGAGATGCTGTAAAGAATGTTCTGATCTCTTAGAGGCACCATTCTGGCAGGCTGGGTTATGATTAGTGTGACATGCTGGCTGCAGACAATGCAGTTAGAAGGATGGAAGGCGGATAATGCAGCTACCTGTATTGAGGACTCAACTGCATTATGACTTGTCAATGCACACTGTGTCTTATGGATGTCATTTGCTGGTTTCTCATTTCGGTAGATTCCTATTATGCAATAATTCCTTGTGTGAATATTTGAGCTAAAACTGGCTGAAAATTGTTCTGAGAGTCCCTTCAGCTGTTGTAATGCAGAAGTGCTGGTGCCTAGCCATATCCAGACTGACTTGTAAAGGAACATGGTAAGGAAGCAGTTTCTTCTTCTTGTATCCCTGGGAATTTAGATCTACTATGGCATAAGGTGAGATCTCACTTATCTCCTGCTGCCCATTTTTCTCTATACCGACATGAATGCCTCTAGTACACAACTCCTCATTAGTTGTCCTAGGTGCTGAAAAATTGGACTTTGCTTCTGACTTTTGATCTCTTGTCAGAGCACAACACTGATAAAAAGTGGTAGGTTTGCTTGGGAAGCCTGTCGTTTTGGAGTCTTTGGCCCAGATCAACAAAGGCTTTTAGGCTCCAAACTTCCTTTGATTTCATAACCTCTTCCTGGTCACGTCCCCTTTAGCATTTGATTCTGCCCAGGTTTACAACAGAGATGGGGAGTTATGGACTTAGGCTTAGATCCTCAAAAGTATTTAGGTGCCTCAGTATCTTTGAGGATCTGGGTCTTAACCCCCAGATTTGAAATTGAGTGAGTGTTGTTTTTCCTATTTCATGTTGGTTACTTTCCTAAAAACACTACACACTGTGGCACAGATCAGTAATGTCTGAAGAGTGCGAGGGAGTGTTGCAGATCAACACTGGGAGAGTTGGGCTGGGAAGCGCTCAAAGTACTTCCTGCATTTTATCTAGTTCAAGTCAGTGCAAGGAGTCGCTCACCTTCATGAGTGGTAAATGTGCTGTTAAGTGTTATAAAAGGTAATGAAGAGGACTGCACTGTATGCTTGGGCATTGCTATGTGAGTGTGAGACAATTCTTCCTTGCCCAAAGTGCAGAGAGTCCGCAGGTGGAATAAAAAGGAGATCTAAAAAGACAAACATTTTGTTCATAATTAATTTTGAAATGATCCCCCTCCACCCGCAAAGTACTTCAGTCAAATACTCCTCTAGTCGAACCTCACTGAGAGTTGCCAATGCCAACCATCCGGTTTTCGACTGGAACACCCGTTTGAAAAGGGACCCTTGCAGCTCCAGTCAGCACTGCTAAGGAGGCTAAGGGAGGCTCCTTGCATGCCCTAGCTCCGCCTGGCTCCCGGAAGCGGCTGGCATGACCGGCTCTTAGGCTCAGGGATGGCCATGGGGGCTCCGCGTGCTGCCCCAGCTCAGAGCGCCAACTCTGCAGCTCCTATTAGCCAGGAACCGCGGCCAATGGGAGTTGTGGGGCAGCGCCTGTGGGCACAGGCAATGCACAGAACCCCCTGGCTCCCCCACCTGGAAGTCGGACATGCTGGCCACTTCCGGAAGCTGCCTGAGGTAAGTGCCGCCCGGCTGGAGCCCACACCCTGACTCCCTTCCCGTCCCCCAAGCCCCTGTCCCAGCCCTGAGCCTTCTCCTTCACCCTAACCCCCTCCAGAAGCCCACATCCCCTCCTGCACCCCAACCCCCTGACCCAGCCCATAGCCCCCTCCTACACCGCAAATCCCTCATCCCAGTCCCACCCCAGAGCCCATACCCCACAGTCAGAGCCTGCATCCCCTCCCACACCTCTGCCCCAGCCCAGATCGCCCTCCACCCAAAACCCATCATCCCCATCCCCATCCCAGAGCCCACACCTCCAGCTGGAGTCCTCACCCCCTCCCGCAACCCAACCCCCTGCCCCAGCCCAGTGAGAGTGAGTGAGGGTGGGGGAGCGTGAGCGATGGAGGGAGGGGGGATGGAATGAGCGGGGGTGGGGGCTCAGGAACGGGTCAGGGCAAGGGTGTTTGGTTTTGTATGAATAGAAAGTTGGCAACCCTTAACCTCACTGAAATGAATGGATTTATGGTAGGATTGAGTTTGATTTCCCCACAAGGGGCAGTTAATTGGTTTATAAGTGAATACTCCCTGCGTGGTTCTGTGTACCAGAGCTTGAGTACAGTTTGCATTCAAGGAGAAGCAGAGCCCCAAGTGGGCTAAATCTTTCTCTAGGGATGATTGTAGCTAATCATGTGTATAATGTCCACTCATAGACTGCAATGGAAGTGAATTTGCCCACTGAGTTCACCGGGATTACGCCTATCAGTTAGGCGGGCATGATCTGACCTTATAAGGAAAACATTTGAATGTCACTTATTAGGGCCCTAGCCTTGCCTTGAGTTATGGGCTTTAAGAGGCCAAACAGCACAAATGCTCCACAGTATTTGCTGATTTGCAAATATGCCCTTATTGTCCTCAGTCCCTGATTTTTCAAGGGTGCTATAGTTCTAAAGGGGCATTTCAAGAGCCAGACACAGAGTCAACGGATTTATGCCCAGTAGTTCCCTGTGAGATACTAAAGGACTATAGAGGGAAATATTTTAAAAAGATAAAGGAAGAAAGGAGCATTGTTTTCTGAATGATGGCTATAGAGGTAGATTTATTATATATTTACAGAAACCATCTTGAGTAGAGAAATATACATCTGAAAAGCACTTAAGACTGTCTCCTCTTGCAAGAGCTTTAACCATGACATTATTTTAAATGCCATTTAAGGTGTGTGATTCATCCAGCCTGCAAAAAGCATGTGTAATCTGAAAAGTCATCCTCCTTTTCCACCCCAGCCTAAAGACGGGCTGCCTGGTCTCTCTGCAGGTGTTCCATTGCCCCATGGGCTGGTATAGCAGCCGATGCTCCTCTGCACCTGACCTCACATGGAGGATTTAGATCACTGGATATGTGGACTCAGTCCGTTCCCCACTCCTCCAGGTCCATTCCTATTTGACTGTGGGCAGCAGTAAGCTCTGTTCCAGGTTGCGTGGGAGGAGCTGGAGACAGTTCACTGCTGTTCCATCTGTGGCTCACCAGGCAGCCCCCACATGAGGCTGTAAATGGTGTGAACCTCCACTGCTTCACTTACAGATAGGAATTGTATCGCACTCCTGTGTTTGACTGTGAAGGTCTGACTTATACATGTCATAGAACCTGAGTACACTATAAGCCTTCAGCGCCTGGTGAAATTGAAGACTTTCACTTTTTAAATGGATAAAGGGAAATACACTTTTACAGCACATTGTTCTTCTTATAACGCCAGCTGTGTCTTAGTGCTTTACAAATACAGCAAAGGAAGGTCACTGCCCCATAGAGCTTACAAACTAAGGTGATTACCAAATGGAGTCAAGCAAGATTTTCTGCTCCTGCCTTGCTCAGTATTGCTCAGTCAGGTGCTTTATGATGGCTTTCAGCCTTCATTTGGAGTAAGTATGGTTCTCAATTGCTGAGGAGAAGGTACTGTCTGTTTTATCCTTCTGTTGCATAAGAGGCAATACAAATTTCAAAGTGAAAAGAATAGAGTGCACTCCTTACCTGTGATTCCTTGTTTATAGTCTAAATAGATTCTAGTTATTTCCATGTTTCAACCACGTCAGCTCATATGGCAGTCATTGCTTTTCTCAGATAAACTGGGGGCCGACTATTTAAAAAGAGGAAGGAAGCAGGCTATAGAATTTTCAAGCAGCGGTGTGAGAAGTCTTTGAACATATTTGACTTGGTGATGGTGATATATAGCCCTGATAAGAATTTCCACCAAGGGGCATTATATCTCAAGTTGACTTTTTAATTGATTTGGCTCCTCTGATCTGTACTGTAGTAGACATGCACAACTAGCCTTTGGAATGAGTCCAGGGTGTAATGGAAAGTTCACTGAAACCCCATCAGCTCTTGTTAAACCTCAGTGAATTTCAACCCAGCACATTTCCTTTGAATAATTAAATGTAGTTAAGCTGGAGATGGATTTGAACCTCTGGCTCACAACTATATTTCACAAGGAAAGAGATGATAAAAAAAACCCTTTTGTGATGGATAACTGCACCTGGCAGTTCACGGTGGATATTTTTGCAACACCTCTCACATTTCCAGGTTCAGAGTCCATTCTTCGTCAGTTGCAATACTGAATTGGTAAATTCTCTAACTTCTACTTTTTCTGGCCCCAACCCCCTTTTTTATGTAACACCCCAAGTGTTTTATACTCTGCATTTGTATCACCTTCCATCACTAATTTACCTCTTAGCAGCGGTATGTTACCAGGGTAGTTACTGTATTATGCTTACTCTTACAAATGAGGTACAGAGATTTGGTAATTTATCAAAGTAAGCCTGGGAGAGCTGGAATAAAGCCTAGGTCTCCAGAGTCCTAGGCTTGTGCTTTTGACACGAGACCATATATTGTGTATGATGCTCAGACATACTCTTTTATCTCAAAAAAATTCCAGACACACCTTTTTATATAGATAGATAGATAGATATAGGACTTTATTTAGAGTTCCAGGTGCTTGGCACCTTTGATTATCAGGTCCTATGTATTTAGATGTACAATAATCCCCCAATATCTTCAGCAGGGGCCAAAAATGGAAGATGGCTTCTTGTTGTCACTGTATATCATCAGAAAACTGCTTCACCTGTGACTTTGGGCAGGAAAACGGTGTATGAACTGAAAAATCCCTCCTGGCCTCAGCTATGTAAGAGGTGCATCAGGTCTTCAGCACTTATGGCTAAGAAGGCTCTGCTGTGTTTCCCACCATGAGGTGCAGACTGTGCGGTACACATCAAACTTTTCCCAAACAGCTCTTGAACGCTCCGTCTTCCAAATGCTTTGCTCTGTTTAATAGCAGGGATGGGCCAGGCTTCCAAATTCAGATCCAGGTCTGAACTTTTCCAAAGTTTGTTTGGTTTGGTCCGTCTCTAATACAGGTGCTACTAAAAGAAGGAAAGCAGCATGGATTAGTGGCTTGGCCGCTGGCCTGAGCGTCAAGAGGCTTGGGTTCTGGTCCCAGCTCTGCTGCTGGCCTGCTATGTGACCAGAGACAAATCCCTTCTCCTCTCTAGGTGTTCCCTTTCCTAACCTTTGTCTCATCTGTTTAGACTGTAAGGGATTGTTTGTACAATGCATAGTGTAATAAAGGTCCCAATCTTGGTTGGGACTACAAGATGCTAGTGAAGTATGACTAATGTCAAACTATTTCCCAGATTCCAGTGATGTTTTACTTGTACAATTTTTTGGTCAAATGCTGCCCCCAAGTAAATATTTGTTTTGAATGAAAAGAGTGTAGGAAAATAAACTCAGAATTTATCAAACAAGAACAGGCTGGTACAACTTAAGAAAACAGCTAATTGGAAGGTTTTCAATGAAGTTTATACCAGTGATTATCAAATTATGCCTTCTTGTTGGCCCATCTTATTATCTCATTAGGCTCTACCTTGCTGAGCTGCTTATGTCTGCATGGCTGAACAGCACTGAGCCAATTACTTCACATTATTGTTGCATCGCCCTAATACTGTGTAAATGGATCTCATGTATGCAACTCGTGTGAAGCGATTGGCTGCCTGGAGTGTGCTCAATAGTGTTGTAAATGGAAGACAAACCCACGTACACTTTAAAAGATATTCTTTCTCTGAACTGTAAACCAGCACCTTGTGTTTTGTACAGAAATTAATTTTTTCATTCCACCTGAGGAAGGGGGTGTGCTGAACTCTGATCAAACATTAGATACAGTTCAGTAGTCATATAAGCAAACCTCAGAAGATTCTGATTTGATTTGGAGAAGCAGCTCAAAGCTTGGATGTTTGTCTGAACTTTTGGGGGCTCCCTGTGAAATTCTTCCCCCCCCCATATTATTTTTTGGGAATTTTGAATTATTCCATTTTATCTGTGTGTGTTTGGGTCCTGCCCCCAGGCAGTGGGCGGTGCTAGCGGGTGTTACAGAGTGAGCCTGCCCTGCACTCACCCCACAGCTTGAACCTAACCCGACCCTCACCCCACAGCGATGGCTCCTGTCCTGCAGGGCTAGGCCCAGCTCCCTGCTCTGGGCTTTGCAACCTGGCATGCAGGGTCGCAGTGCCACTCAGGTTTGGCCCAGCTGCCCCTCCGTCATGATGATGGAGGGGCAGCCGGGCCAAACCTGAGTGGCACTGCGACCCTGCATGCCAGGTTGCAGCACCTGGAGTGAGGAGCCAGGCCATGGACCATGGGACAGGAACCACAGGAGCTGCTTCTGCCGAGTGAGTTTGTCATTTTATACGTTGTTTTGCATTTTATTTCATTTGTCAAAAAAAACAGGCTTCTGCTTATCTTTCTGCTCCCTGTGAAGCAGTGGAGGCTTCTTAAGACAGTATTCACCTGCTCTGGTTTCTGTTACCAGCAGCAAGGTTATTGTTGCAGGCTACTGTAAAACACTTCTGAGCCTATGACATCCAAGCACCCCTGAACTCTGAAGGAGTTTGGATACAGATCTTACCCGTTTGTCTTGCTCTAAGTGCACCATAAAACAAAACCCTTCCCTAACTTACCAAATAAATCAGACGTTCTTCCTCACCCAATCAGCCATTAAGAAGGAACAGCAATCACACACACCGCTTCTGTTCCTTCCCTCTTGCAAACCCTACCCGCTCCTTAAAAGCTTGGCAGAATACATTGGCCTTTCAGTGTGTCTTGAAGGTCAGCTGATTCATTCTGTCAGGTCCAGTTGGGAAGCAAGTTCTGAAATCCTGGGCCCCAGCCTGAGAAATACCCTGCAAGTAGTTGCCTCTTGTTAAAACCAGGGAATTGTCATCTCAGGTGTCTCTGCTGATCACTTGCTAAGATATCTCATCACCGGAGAGGAAGTCTGTCAGATCACTAGATCTGAAATGATTTGGGCCTCTTTTTTTTTTTTTTAGTCAAATCTATCAAGACAAGAAGTCTGCCACACAACAGGCCAACCCAAAACCCTAATACAAGCCTCCTTAATTTTGGTGGGAAGGTTGGGTTTGGATTCAAGCTTTGTGGCTCAGGCCCTTTTCCAGTACCTGTGTCTAATTAATTATTTTATTATTATTATTTATTAGTATTACCATACTGCCTAGGAGCACTAGTCATAGACTAGGACCCCTTTGTGTTAGGAGTTGTACAAACACAGACCAAAAAGACAGTTTCTGGCCTCCACTGTATCAAAGCTTATTCTGTCTTCCACATGATAACCATGGAATTAAACCCAGGTCTCCTACCTGCAAATACAGTCGATTCATATTAGGTTTCATTGTTTAAAAATATGTTTCTTTGATGTTCACTATGCTCCTTCATTTCTGTTTTTTTTTGTCTTGATGTCCACAGGATTAAATAAAACTTTAATTTGGTATTGGAACAAATAACCTTTTTCAGTTATCTAAAAACAGGTGAACTGTAATTGTACGAGACAGATGAGTCCTACTTCTTAGCACCAAGTGAAAAGGATTGTCTGCTGTTTAATTTAGTAAAGGAAGTCACTTGATAATGCTTAAGTGTGTCTGACACCTAGTAAGTTGTATTTGTTAATCTTTTTAACTTTTCATTTTATCGTGACAGGGTTCTGAGAGCAAATAAGATAAATGAGATTAAATCTGTCATCCTGAATTACTCTGCAAGGAGTTATGTGCAGAATTGCTCTATGCCAAAGATGTATAATTATGCAGAAAATGCTGCCTGTGTAATTGTGTGCTTAGTTCACAGATTCATAACTATCTACAATATGTGCTTCTGGTATGTGCTGGCTCTAATTTTTGTAGTAAACAAAACGATTAAAGGGCTCTTCTCTTGGTGAATTTCTCCTTCTAGCACAGCTGAGGAAAAATAATAGCGGTAGTCTGCAGATTTTCTGGTTTGGGTTAGAGATCTAAATTAAACTTGGAACAGGGGGCTTATTATGCCCTTTATTTCCAGTTAACTTGAATTTAAATGTTTACTGTTATGTGAGGAATAGCTTCTGTAGGAGGTAGGGAGTCTTCGAGGCTGCAGTTTTGCCAGGTGAGGCATATCTGGTTGCTTTGTACTGAAACCACGTGAAGTAAAAAAAAAAATCTGGCATTGTCTCCCCTCGCTTATCTTTTGCCTTGTCTAAGGTCACTCACTCTGGTTTCTCCAATGACAGTGTTATTAGGTGTTTCTGTGAAGACAAGGAGGTAGAGCTTCCTCTAATAGGAAACTGACTAGGATTTAGGAAACAAAGATGCCATGCTGAACTTCATCGTTCCACTTCTTGGTGTAAATCCACATCAGAGATGCCTGGTTTTATTTTCTACCACAGAAAAAACTCTGTAGTGCAAACTCCGTCAGGGGCCTGTATGCTGGTCTTGTAGGCAGTGTGCTGATGGGTCTTTCTAACTGCTTTTAATCCTATGACGCTAATGGTACCCAAATTTTACACAATTGCATTTTGTACAATACATCGAAGTGGGTGCTACAAAGGGCACCGCCTGCGACGTATCATTGGGCTTTGTGCACAATAGTAACGTATCAGTATAAATGTCAGCATATCATCACCGCTTAGCAGCATTTTGTGTTGGAATGAGGCATCCTTCCACCAAGTGACCTAAAAAGGCAGCTTCCCTAGAAGTTGGTTCTGCACACTGCTTGGGTGAAATCGTGTCTTGCAGGCAGTCATTTGTGACACCCTGGGAGATGGAGAAGCCACAACGGCATTGAAGCAGCAACCTGAGGTAAACAGGGCATGATAACACATTTAGCAAATAATAATTCAAACCACAGGTAAATGTTTAGATGTGGGTTAACTTGCTCACCTCACAGGGATGCTGTGAAAAATAGCTAATGTTGGGAAAGTACTTGAAAAAGTATGGCCTGGTCTACACTGGGGGAGGGGGGGGTTCGAACTAAGGTACGCAAGTTCAGCTACGCGAATAGCGTAGCTGAACTCAAAGTACCTTAGTTCGAAGTACTTACCCGTCCTCACGGCGCAGGATCGAAGTCCGCGGCTCCCCCGTCGACTCCGCCATCGCCGTTCGCGGTGGTGGAGTTCCGGAGTCGACGGGAGCGCGTTCAGAGTTCGCTATATCGCGTCTAGATGAGACGCAATATATCGAACTCCGAGAAGTCGATCGCTACCCGCCGACCCGGGCGGGTAGTATGGATGTACCCTGAGATGCTAACCTCGAGTTGGGCAACACTGCAGTGGCTTTGGTTCTGCAAAACTGTATCTGTTGGATTTAGGTTTACAATCCAAAGCCAGGGATGGTTTCAGTCCAGATCCAATTTATGTGAATCCCTAAAGTTTTTGAGAGGGCAGTATTTGAACAAATGCATCTAGTTTTGGCCTATACCTTACTGGTATTACTGCTGAAAATCTGTGTACTGGAGATGGGATATCTCCAAAATAAAAACAGTGGGAAATTAAAAGAAAACACAGTAACTGTAATATAGTGAATTTGGACAACTGAACTAGATAGCAAATTGGGCTGGCTTCTTCTGAAAGTGAGGGATGAGAAATACAAGGCAATAACACATGCAATGGGCTAGTTCTGTTCCCGTGGGACTCCAGTCTAAGGGTGAAATAATGGCCCCATTGAAATCAAAAGCAAAACAACACCCAAGAAGCAACAGGTGTGGCAACTCACCAGGTAAAGTTGTACAATTGCTGCCTTTGGCATCACCCTTGTTTATCCCTCCTGTGACTGTCCATGGTAAATTAATAAAATTACTCTTTTCTTGGGTAGCCTAACTGGGAATAGTTCTGTAGTTCCAAAAAGTACACACCTGTTGCCAGGCAATTGGCATCATTCTAATATAGTTAATCTGTCTGGGGACATATTTTGTGGGATTGCAGTTGTAGGAAATTACTTTTGCAGTTCTGCTGCACTGGGCTGCAAATTTTGCAGACATCTCCAACTTAGTGGTGTTGGATTTGGTCCATTCTTGAAAGTGAGACCATACTCATTCAGTTCAGGGCTGTGGTTTAAAATACAAAACCACTTACTCTAGGAGTTGCCATAGCTCCAAAAAGTCCTTGGTCAAGTACCAAGATGCCAAAGTATATAGTTAACTTAACTGGAAGCTTTTCATCTCCAAACTAAGGAGGGGTTTGTGAAGGCACTGAAATATTCTGGACAGTAAGCAGATGGAGGTGGAGGCAGGCAGTTAACGCCACCAAATGCATTTTTATTTGTGCCTTGGCCTAGACTTGAATCCAAGTCTCCAGAAGAGAAAGGCATCTCTCTTATGGAATCTGCACAAACATGACTGTGAACTTCCCCTCCTGGCATAAAAAGTGCAAGGTGCCAAAAGTCATACTTGTTGCACACAGTATTAGTAGCAAAAGAAACTTCCAAACTTCGGTTAAGGCTTCTGTTATTTTTTGCCTAAAAACAGGGGTGAAGGAAGAACAGTTAAAATGTGCTGTTTCTAGGGAATACTTTGCCCATCAAACTGTACTTTTCATCTGATTTTTTCCCGCAGAAGTTCTCCTTCAAAGAGGCTGAGATTGTTGCATGAAAGTTTCAGGATAGCTTTGGCTTCTTAAAAACATATCTTTACTGAGACTGGTTTTGGCTTGATCCCAGTTTCTGCTTTTACTTGTCGTTCTAATTTACAGAGGAAAAGCTCAGAAGCCCCTTTCATAAGATCTCATTTTACACAATATTGCATGCTACATAAAAATTCTGGAAGGAAAAAGTAGAAAGGAGGAAACCAGATTCTGGCTAATATTTATGATGACTCCTTATACCCTTTATTTCAACTTCCGTGAAGTCTTTCAGTTGCGCTACTCATCCAGTAAATGAACAGCTTAGTTTGTGGTTATAGTTTTCCTAATGTTATGCTGTGGTTGTTGGGAATATGACAAGGTAAATCACACACAAGAACTTTAACAGTTATCACATTAATCATCCAAGGCAGTTTAACTCATTAAAAACCTGGTCTGTGTGGCCAATTATCTGTAAGAATGACTTTCCTGTCCTTTGGTTTGCTGACTTGTTCGCTGCTTCCCTTCCCTGCTTTTTTGGTTCCCTGCTTGACAAGTGAGGAGCAACTTCATAATCCTTGATTGCTGAGATGTCTTGTCTCATTCACTGGGGAAAATGGATTCATCAGTAGCTGGATGGAATAGAATTATAACAGATTTAGAGAAGGAGCAAAGTTTATCCCATAACTGCTTACTGCTGGGTTTCTTACACTTTCCTTTGAAGCATCTGGCCATTGTCGGTGACAGGATATTGGTCTCTTCTAGCATGACAGTTCTGCAGTCCACTCCCAAACAAATCCAGCAAATATAGGCTGACTGAAGCAAATAAAGGCACATAGGCCTCTTTAGCTTAGTTGTTAGTAAAGAATCTTACAGGCACTCTGTGAAGTAAAATGCGGGACGCCTCGTACTGTTATAGTGGTTGGGGAGGGAAGGGGAGTGTAGGAGAATCGCTGTGTATTGCTCATTCACTAACAGACGGAACATGCAAATGGCTCTGTCATTCTAATACTAGCCACAAGGGCCTCTTTAATGGTCTTTCTCCAAAGTCAACAGCACCATTCACAGCTGTTTAAAATGATATGTCTGGAACAGAACAGTTTGAATTAGATTTGGGGAAAGGTTAGTTGCTTTATGAGTATTACAGTCTGGCTCAAACATAGGTGTAAGTAACAGCCAAATATTGGTGATGATGAATGATATACACTAATGGGGGCAGGGCATTACGCTGCTGTGGGCATGGGGTAGTGCCTGACTGTCAGGACTGGTACAGATTAAAGGTGACCTGCCAGCTGTGAGGACTCAAACTCTTTGGTTCTATAATTTTTCTTACTTCTGTTTGCAAAAGCCATGTGACTTTTTAATATGCGCTTTCTTTTTCGTAGAATCATAGGACTGTCGGGCTAGAACGGATCTTGACTGGGCACCTAGTCCAGTCTCCTGTGTTGAGCTAGACCTAGGCCGTCCCTGGCTGGTGTTTGTCCTACCTGTTCTTAAAACCCTTCAATGATGGAGATTTCCCAGCCTCCCTTGGAAGCCTATTCCAGAGCTTAACTAACCTCACAGCTTAACAGCCCTTAGCATATTAGAGGGGTAGCTGTGTTAGTCTGTAGCTACAAAAACAATGAGGAGTCCAGTGGCACCTTAAAGACTGACAGATTTATGTGGGCATAAGCTTTTGTGGGTAAAAAACCCCACTTCTTCAAATGCATGGACTGCGTCAGGTGCATGGTCCATGCATCTGAAGAAGTGGGGTTTTTTACCCTAGAAAGCTTATGCCCAAATAAATCTGTTAGTCTTTAAGGTGCCACCGGACTCCTCGTTGTTTTTCTTAACATATTAGAAGACTGTTATCTTCTTTTCTCAAGACTAAACACGCCCATTTTTTATTAACCTTTCCTCATAGGTCAGGTTTTCTAAACCTTTTATCGTTTTTGTTGCTTTCCTCTGGATTCAATCAAATTTATCCACATCTTTCTTGAAGTGTGATGACCAGAATGGGACACAATATTCCAACTGAAGCCTCTCTAGTGCTGAGTAGAGTGGGACAGTTACTTCACATCTCTTACATACGGCACTCCTCTTAATACATCCCAGAGTGATTTTAGCCTTTTTTGCAACTGCATCACATTGTTGACTCGTATTTAATTTGTGATCCACTATAACCTCCAGATCCTTTTCAGCCAGTACTACTGCCTAGCCAGTTATTCCCCATATTGTAGTTGTGCATTGGATCTTTCCTCCCTAAGTGTAGTACTTTGCACTTGTCTTTATTGAATTTCATCTTGTTGATTTCTGACCAATTCTCTGATTATCAGGGTTGTTATGAATTCTAATCTTGTTTTCCAAAGTGCTTGCAACACCTCCCAGCTTGATGTCATCTGCAGATTTTATAAGCATACTCTCCATTCCATTATCCAAGTCATTAATGAAAATATTGAATAGTACCGGACCCAAGACTGGCCCCTGCTGGACCTCACTAGATATATCCTCACAGTTTGACAGTGAGTCATTGAAAACTACTCTTTTGAGTGTGGTCTTTCAGCTAGTTATGCACCCATTTTACAGTAATTTAATCTAGACCATATGTCCCTAGTTTTCTTATGGGACTGTTATGTGAGACTGAAGCCTTCCTAAAATCAAAATATACAAAGTCTATGGCTTCCCTTCATCCACTAGGCTAGTACCCCTGTCAGAAGAAATTAGTTTGGTCTGGCGTGATTTGTCCTTGACAAATCCATGCTGGCTATTCTTCATATCCTGTAGGTGCTTACAAACTGATTGTTTAATAATTTGTTCCAGTATCTTTCCAGTTATTGAAGTTAGGCCGATAGTTCTGTAATTCCCTGGTCCTCTTTGTTCCCATTTTTAAAGTAGGTACTTTCTTCAGGAGTTTTCTTTAGGAGGTAAGCTTCCTAGGAACCCTACAATGACAAACCTCTATATACACAATGGAGAAAAATAAACAGAGTCAAATTTACAAGGGGCTATAAATTCCTTTATCAAGGAAAATCATCTGAAGTATAGTCTATGTAGCAGGGAAGTTATTTGTGTTCTGCTCTGGTACTCCCATCCCCCTTGGCGCAAGAGCCTTCTCATTTGCAGCTAGAACAGCCTTCCTGTGTCTTCTTGACTCATTAGTTATACACTCTTTACAAATTTCCTTTCTTCTGGAAAACAGTTTACATGGCATATGCTATGCACAGTATTTTAAGTACCATACTTGCATTCTGTTGGCCCCTGCAGTGCTAACACACGTTTTAACTAAAGCTTTTTACCCTGTACTTCCCCCCTCCCTCCCCGCCCAGGCCAGCTCTAGGATTTTTGCCACACCAAGCGGCGGGGAGGATGCTGCGATTGTGATCGGCGGCAGCTGCACCACGCTTCTTTCTTCTTTGGTGGCATTTCGGCGGCAGGTCCGTCCCTCTGAGAGGGACCGAGGGACTCGCTGCCGAATTACTGCTGAAGAGCCCAGCATGCCGCCCCTTCCGCTTAGCCGCCCCAAGCACCTGCTTGCTGAGCTGGTGCCGGAGCCGGCCCTGCTTCCCTCATAGAAAGAAGTTTTGCAATGATTTCCAGTAGTGATATTTACAGACTTAAGGGCTCTCACTGGGGAGAACTGAGTAGGAAATAAAAGAGCTTGATGGAAATTATTTGTTTTCCTATTTGTACATCCTCTGGAGATTGGGAGATTCAGTTCTGATTAACATCAGTGGGAATCAGGAGTAACCCCAATTGAAGGCATAAAGTTATTCTGTTTTAGTGACTGGAAGCAGAATCTTTGCCACCGATTACAGAAGTGCCATGTCAGGGTGCAGCAGTGACACAAAAAGGAAAATGTGAATTCATTTAAAAAAAAAAAAAAGATTGCTCCATAACACAAGAACTCTACAAATAAACAATTCAGTCCTTTCTGCCCTATAGAACTATGCTGCTTTACAAAGGGCAGATAATATGCACTGTAGATCATTGAAACCAGCCATAATAGTTGTTTCAACTCCTAGGTAACAAATTCAACCACTGTATGACCTGTGGGGGCTCGTAATGGTGCGTCTCTGCTTGCACGCTGTGAACAGGAAGCTGCTACTTGTTACATTATAAAATGTCTTCATCTGTAATTCTTTCTCTCTGCAGGTGCCCCTGGTTAACAAGAGCCATCTCCCCAGCCATCCCTGTGTACAATGGGCTCGTGTTCTTGTTCGTACTTGCAAACTTCAGCATGGCGACGTTCATGGACCCTGGAGTTTTTCCACGAGGTAATGGGGGTAAAAAATAAGCCAAGGCAAACAGTCGGGTTTCCGAAGCAGCACATATGCCACTTGTTTCGTTCCCCCTCCCATTTTTATCCTCAGCTGGCTGTAAATGCGGGGATGTAGCTAAGTCGTGGATATGCTCCGTCAGTTTCTGAAATGGAAAGGGTTTTTTTTCTCCTTGTACTTGCTTGAATTGGTAATCTGGGGCCTGGCATTGGATAACGTAGCTCTCATTGAGAAGATAGCCAGACTGATGTGATTGTGATTAGTATCCCCTGTGTCATGCTGGCACATTGGATTTAAGTCATTGCCTTCACAATAGGCAGCTGAGCACGGTGCAGTGGAGGGCTGAGCTTCTGAAAGCGGCTGCATTAAAACAGCGATTCACTCCAGCAGGCTTAGAACAAACACAGTAGCACTGAACACTAAAAAAGATAATGATTAAGGCCTTTGTTAGAGTGGGTTTTTTAAAATATATTGTAAAAGAAATGGCTGTTTAATATAGTGCTGGTGCATAGCTGATTGAACAGGTTAAAAACTGTTTGTTTATTGTTATGGAAACGACGCCGTGGCTATTTCTTTTAAACCATCAAAATGAGAGAATTACTGCCTCACTTTGTCCCTGTTCCAATAGTCATTCACACAGGGCTGCCCAGATAGGGGGCAAGAGCGTCAATTTGCCCCAGGCCCCGGGCCCCACAGGGGCCCCCACGAAAGTTTTTCGGGGCCCCTGGAACGGGGTCCTTCACTCGCTCTGGGGGGCCCGGAAAACTCTTGCGGGGCCGGGCCCAGGAGCTTCTTCCGCTCCCGGTCTTCGCCGGCGGGGGTGGTCCTTCCGGAGTGGAAGGACCCTCCACTGGCGAATTACTGCCGAAGCGAGACCCGCCGCCGAAGTGCAGCCCGGTCTTCGGCGGTAATTCGGCATCGGGGGGCCCTTCAGTTCTGGGACCCGCCGCCGAAGTGCCCCGAAGACCCGCGGTGGGGGCCCCCCCCGCCACCGCCGAATTACCGCCAAAGACCGGGCTGCACTTCGGCGGCAGGTCCCGCTTCGGCGGTAATTCGGCGGCGGGGGTGTCCCCGCCGCGGGTCTTCGGGGCACTTCGGCGGCGGGTCCCGGAACGAAAGGGCCCCCCGCCGCCGAAGACCCCAGGCCCCCAGAATCCTCTGGGCGGCCCTGCATTCACACACAGCTTGCAACAGAGCCTGTTTTGGGGGAGGTCACAAGGCTCCCTGCCCCTTGCAAAGTGCATTTTCTCACCTGCATTCAGTACCTTCTCTTCATTGTTCCCTTGAATGAGCCGAGTAATGTAACTGCTCATGCAAGTGATGCTATTTCTTCCCAGACAGGAGCCAGTGATAAACATATTCTATTTATATAGCTTTTTTCAGCTGCCGATCTCAGAGGCCTTTACAAACACTGATCAAGGTAAATATTATCAGGGCTGCCCAGAGGATTCAGGGGCCTGGGGCAAAGCAATTTCGGGGGCCCCTTCCATAAAAAAAAGTTTCAATATTATAGAATACTATATTCTTGTGGGGGCCCCTGCGGGGCCCGGAGCCTGGGGCAAATTGCCCCACTTGCCCCCCTCCTCCCCCGGACGGCCCTGAATATTATTATCAAGTTTAAGTGATTAAGGTAAATATTATTACCAAGTTTAAGGGTTAACTCACAGTGAGGTTAATAATTTGCCTCCAAGGTCATATGGGGCCAAATTTTCAACCAGATTTAGGTTCCTAAAGATGCAGATAGGCAACTGCTATCTCCAAAAGCACCTGGGGCCTAACTCCCATTTAAGTCAATAGGAGTTAGACGACTAAGCTCTTTTAAAAACCCATAGAAGCAGGATCCATGAAGGGACTTACGACGTTGCAATGCTCAGTGTCATGGCACCTAACTTTTAGGCATCTAGAAAATCACAGGAACAACACTGCCATTCACACAGCCTGAGTTAGGTGCCTATACAATGAATGAGGAGACATAGGCGCCTTAGACTGCAATCCACAAAGTCAGTAGGCTAGGTGGGGATCCGCCTAAAGTAGCTAAAGGGAGATGCTGACCAGAGCGGTGATTGCTAAGCCCTGCCTCTAAGCATGCCTACTGGATCACATCCCTGCATGTGATTTAGGTGGCCAAGTGGCTATCTCTTTGAGTCTGTTAATCGCTCTGGAGCTTAGGTGGGAGATAGGTGTCTGGACACCTACCACGAGGCATGTGCGCAGGCTCAGGTGGGAGGTAGTTGCCCAGATGCCTAGAGTGAGATTGCCGTGCATATGCCCAGAGGCAAAAACATAGGCACCAAATGAGTTTAGGTGCCTACAGGGTTAGGCGGCAGCTGAGTGTGAGTTTTGTGGATTGCAGTGGTACCTAAAAAACAGGACTTGGGTGCCTAAAAACAAGAGTTAGTTGCCTACCTCCCTTTGTGGATCCCACCCTAGGTACCTATCTTCCTTTAGGTGCATGCATATCTTTGAAAATTTGACTCCTGGTGACTAACAAGGAATAAAATCCAAGACTTCTAACTCCCACTACTTGTGGTTCATCTGAGAGGAGAACAAGAGTTGAGCCAGCTATGCAGATAGGTCAGTTTTAACAATGGAGAGAGGTAAACAGCAGGGTTCCCCAAGGATCTGTATTGGGGCCTGTGCCGTCAACGTATTCATTAATTATCTGGAAAAGGGAGCGAATGGTGAAGTAGCAAAGTTTGCAGATGGTACAAAATTATTCAAGATAGTTAAGTCCAAACTGTCTGCTAAGACTTGCAGCAGGACCTAAAAAAATTGGGTGACTGGGCAACAAAAGGGCAGATGAAATTCAGCAGTGGTAAGTACAAACTGATGGCCATTGGAAAAAATAATCCCATCTACACATATATAATGATGGGTTCTAAATTAGCAGTTACCACTCAAGAGTGAGATCTTGGAATCACTGTAGATAGTTCTCTGAAAACTTCCGCTCAGTGCACAGCAGCAGTTGAAAAGACTCAGCTCCACACCAGAGCCTGCATCCCCAGTCGGAGCCCTCACACCCCCAACACCCAGCCCTCCCTGCCCCAGCCCGGAGCCCCCTCCCGCACCCTGAACTCCTCATTTCTGGCCCCACCTCAGAGCCCCACCCCACCCCTCCCAGCCAGAGCTCTCACCCTCTCCCACACCCCAACCCCAATTTTGTGAGCATTCTTGGCCCTCCATACAATTTCCATCCCAGATGTGGCCCTTGGGCCAAAAAGTTTGCCCACCCCTGTTTTATAACCATCCCATTCCCTCCCCTCCCCCTCTCCCAGAGTATGTGTATAGCCTCTGAATGAAATGTTTCATTGCTCTGAATAGTATGTTAGGCTATGCTGGAGAAGCAGATTTCTGGGTCAGTACTAATGAGTCAGATAATTAATTTCTCAGGGATATCTTGCTTGGATTTTTGTTTTCAAACTAATTCGGTCTTCCCTTGACAGTCTTCATTGCAATTGCTGTTGCCTGACCAAGTGGTGGTCAGAGTTGATTCAATCTACTAAAGTATGCAGCAAACCTCTCACAACAAGGTGCCTGGGAAGCACTGTAGATTTCCACCCCACTTTGAAACTATTTGAGCTCTAGTTATATTCTTCTAGGAGCAAATGCTGTCTAAAACAAGAATCAAATAAGATCAGTGGGCTGGCTAGCAAGGCAAATAAATGCACTAGGATTATTCTCTTGGCTAATAAAATAAAGTCTGGAGTATTCAATCCTTCTGCAATCAGGACACCCCTTTCTGACAATACATCACTTCTAGCACTCTTTATTGCTCCGAAAAGTACCTGCACACATGTAGTGTCCATGTATCTGACCCTGATAGTATTAGATCTTCCACCTTTAAACTGTAATCTGTATTATTTTTATTTATTTATTTATATGTTTGCATCGAGCAGCAGATGAAGATGAGGATAAAGATGATGACTTCCGAGCTCCACTCTACAAGAATGTGGAGATTAAAGGAATCCAAGTACGGATGAAATGGTGTGCCACCTGCCATTTCTATCGCCCGCCCCGCTGCTCCCATTGCAGCGTCTGTGACAACTGCGTTGAGGTAAGTCTCCTTGATTAGCTGATCTTTTGGCTTGGATTTGGGTGGTGGACCTGTGAACAGCTAGATGACCCAGATGAGTGAATGCTCCCTGTCTTTCACTCTTTAAAAAAAATGAGCAGTAAAGGGCCAAATTCTCAGCTGGTGTAAATTGCTATAGCTCCACTGATGCTGACAGATTGCCTAAGAATCCTACCCTGAATCTGATTGAAGTCACAAGTGAAACAGAGTTTGGTGTCATCCTTGTCACTAATGACTCTTTCTCCACCCAAACACAGTGCATGATTTGGTATTCCTAGCCGTCTCTACTCAGGAGTAGCCTAGGGCTTATGAAACTGGAAGCATTACAAGGGAAGGTTATGGTGCCTTGGCAGAATGTAGGAGGAGACTGGGGGAAAGTCTGCTTGCAACATTCCTGATCCCTCTGCTTTGTCTCCTATTAAATATGTAAATATGAATTGCAGTAGGAGTGTGCTTTTTTAAATTGTAAATCATAACACTCAGTAGCATGTGAATTTTAGAAAGACTCAGGAATTCTTATTCTATTCTAACATTAAAATACTACATACCCATTTATAAACTGCAGTTAGAATCCTATGGCCACGACCGCATGCATGCTTCTAATTCCTCTAAATTATGAGGCTTGGACACACGTTGATAAATATGAGGTCATAGTGAAGCACATAGTATATTTAAACAATAACCCCAAAGTAATGGAGTATGTTACTGGGCCATAAACGTCTCCCAAACTAATAAATACAGTGGTGTTTTATTGCCACGGGAGCTACAAATTCTACCTCTTAAGGATCAGTGCTATTGTAAAGTGTATTTTTTAATTCGACTGATTTAAATCTTTAATGCACTTTAAAATTTATTCAATTGTATGATTAAAATAATGGGAATCCCTAATTGGCAATAGGCTAAAACTCTCCAAGTGAATTGCAAAGTCAGCCAGAATACAATGTATGCCATATTGGGCCAAAGCCTCTTTGCCTTAATCATATGAATAGTCACAGTGGAGCTAGTCATGTGTGAGAGGCAATCTGGGGTTAGTTTATGTCATTTGCTTTATCCTTAAGAGCAGATTCCTAAATTATAGCCAGCTGAAAGCTATGCTCAGCCTAATACCCATTAATAGACAGGAAAACATTCCAGTGCCCTGTCATGGGGAGAGTCAGCAAGATGCGAGAGCTGAGGGGATATGGGGAGAAATAAATTGCTGGAAGAAGCAGGTCTTCCAGAAAGGACAGGGGCAGCCATGACAGCCATTTTGTTGGGCTGATGTAGGCTGTTGGATGGAGCTGGCTTTTTCACTAGAAAACTGGACCACATATTCAGAGTTTTGAGTTAAAACATTAACATTGTCATTGATTCTAAATGTTGTTTAGGTGAAGCTAAATTTTTAATTGAAATTTGAAATCCTTCCCCCCACCCCTCAGTGTCTGTGTGAAAACCCCATTTTCAATAAAGGAAGTGTTGCCAACACAAGATTGCCTGAAACTAGTGGGTGTAAATGCTTGCAATTCCATGCAGCCCTAATGTCGCCAGTGGCATTGAGGCCACAATATTCCAGGGAAGTCAGAGAGGAAAGTGGGAGGGAATCCCAGAGTAACTTCTCGTTAAAAATAAAATGGCTTGAAACTCAGAGCAAGTCAAAATGCAAGACTCCACTGCAGTGGGTTCCAGTTCTGAGGAGTTTTACTTATGCCTAGACCAACTGAGCATTACTTGCTGTTCTGATTGGCTAACAGGAAATCTCTTGCTATATAATTAAAATGTGATTGCTTACTGAGGTATACAAGCAAAGGCATTAATGGCTCATTAATCAATAAATTGCAGTCTCAAGTTAAGTTGCTTATTGATTCTTGTGACACTTATTCCCTAGGATACCTGTACATTCTAGTAGTGCCTGGACACAGTTATAGTAAAAAAAAGTCTATTGGCATTTCTGTTAGGATACTCCTTTAGGAAGAGATTGTAATTTGTATCTTTTATTTCACCTTTGGGTTGCAACTCACAATAAAAGCTCTTAGCCTAGAGACAGACTTTTTGAGCACATCTGATTTCAAACAATCAGATTGATTCTGATTTGGAGATGTGCAAAGCGATATACAGCTTCCAAGCTTTCAGAGACAGGTGCTCTTTTCTATCACATCACTTAAAAAACAAAACCAAGTGAAATATAACACTTGGTTTGACCAGTTGGACCTGAAAATGAATTTGTGATAGAATAATATTTCAGGACAAATTTTCATGGAAGTGCCCAAAGCTGAGGTTTCAATATATCTTTATTTCCAAATATTTTGAGCTGTACATGTCTCTCGCACAACATATTTATAGCTAATTTACAAGTTACTTTAAAAAACTTTTACATATATAAAGTGGGTGTGTGTGTGAAGATCTACAGTTGGCAGGGATGTTACAGGTTCAAGACACTGCAATTTATGATACTCTTACTCTGATAACTATAGAATGCTACAGGAGCCAGAGAAGAAGAGAAACTGTCTTTGCCCCACAATGTGGTGTACACCTCTGTTTCCTTTTTAAACCTATTGGTGTATCTTCATCCACAGTCAGAAGAATCCCTCAGTCCCAGGAGAATCTTACAAAGAGCATGTAGCATGTTGTTTTCGCCTGGGCAGCCAGGCAATGTCAGGATAGAGCCAATCTACAAAGCTCCAAACCTAATCTGATTTTACCTGAAGTTCAGGGGGGTTTTGGATGGACGTAGCACAATGGTTCACATTTATTTCTAAGGCAATGTTTTTCTTTCACTGCTTGGATATTATTCCGTGTCTCTCCATCTCTTTACAAGGACTTTGACCATCACTGCCCATGGGTCAACAATTGCATAGGACGGAGGAACTACCGATATTTTTTCCTCTTCTTGCTGTCCTTAAGCACACACATGGTCGGAGTGTTCAGCTTTGGGCTGATCTATATTTTAAACCATATGGAAAAGCTGGGGGCAGCTCACACCACCATTACGTATCCTTCCTTTTAATCTTTAAGAAGTTGGGGTGCCGTAAGGAAACTGTTTGTATAAGATTTGCCTTTCAGGAAATGATGGGATTGGCTCCCTTTCTCTGATACCCATGTTCTTTTATAGTAAAACCCAACCCAATTTCTCCCCAGCATTTCCCTGACTTACGGAAGCCTTGATTGCCTCAAAAGTTGCTGCTTAGCGTCTGTATATCTCTGTCATTCAGCGCCATAACAGAAAGCAACATCTTGCTTCATTAAAACCCTCCCTTTAATTTCAGTTGGATATGTTTCTCCTACTTATATTGTCCAAGACTGTTGGGTAATATTACTGTGTTTAAAACAATTGCTTTGCCCCAGAGGTGGTTGCATTTGAGTGGTAGCTATGTATCCCTCTACATGTTTTGTAAAGTGCTTCGGTATCCTTCAGGATTAAAGATTTCTATATGGTTGTCTTGGCTTATAGAAAACATTTCCTCTTTTTTAATTTATCTGAATGAGATAAAGAGATGGAAGAAGCAGAGTTAGAAGGAGAGGGGATACCAGGTGAGGATCCACTAGCCTGTGTGGTGAGGACTTACCATAAAGCACTGTATCAATAACAACATTATAATTAATTAAGGGGCTTGAAGAAGAACAAAAGGAATCTTCACAATTCTATATGAACTGGGGACCATAGTTGGAGTCTGATCCTCAGAAGTGCTGATCCCCAGTAACTCTCATTGACTTGAAGTGTATAGAGCCTTTACTGAATAGTTACAACTAAAATCAGTGAATCAGCATTCTGTTTATTTGAGCATAAGCTTTCGTGGGCTACAGCCCACTTCATCAGATGCATCTTATGCTTATGCTCAAATAAATAAAGCTTATGCTCAAGTAAATTTGTTAGTCTCTAAGGTGGCACAAGTACTCCTGTTCTTTTTGCGGATACAGACTAACACGGCTGCTACTCTGAAACATTCTGTTTGTTTTTCAGCTTCTTTTAATACTTCAAGGACCCATTTAAGGGGGTGAAATAATCAAAACTGGTCTTCCCACTGCATTTAGTCAGTGGGAGCTATGGATCTTCAGAACCACTCAAGATCAAGGTCTCCTTGCTGATACTCCAAAGGTGTTTTTTCTACAGCATTCAGTGGATCTTCTGCCATAGTAGCTTCAAGGGGGGGGCTGATTGACCTGGCTGCTGTGGAAGATTTGCATGACATGCTGCAACCTGGCATTCTAGCTCTGCAGGGATCCAGACATTCTTGTCAAATGACTATTTATACCTATCTCATAGAACTGGAAGGGACCTTGAAAGGTCATCGAGTCTAGCCCCCTGCCTTCGCTAACAGGACTAAGTACTGATTTTTGCTGCAGATCCCTAAGTGGCCCCCTCAAGGATTGAGCTCACAACCCTGGGTTCAGCAGGCCAATGCATTTACACCTTTTGATTCAGTAGCTTGCACTAGGCATTGTACCAAGGTTCCCACAAGAATATACTGTAGTGTTTGAGTCAGTTCACAGCATCCTGTGCAATATAGGGAGTTTTAGTCTCATGCTAGAAAATAGTTTTATGATACTAAAAATGCCAACCAATAGTTTCTCAACATGCTAGGAGGCTGGGATGTAAAATTTAGCATTGCCAAAAAAAAAAAAAAGAGAGACCATTAAATTCTTATTTAGCTTCTGTCTCTCAAAATGCTTGGTGAAGGGACTGCTTTTTCAGTGAAGAGGAAGCTGAACATCTGCATTTACCTGAATGTACATCACATGGGCCAGATTAGTACCTAGCGTAAACACAAGTAACTCAAT
The DNA here is from genome assembly GCF_016161935.1 of Mauremys reevesii. NCBI lineage: Eukaryota > Metazoa > Chordata > Testudines > Geoemydidae > Mauremys > Mauremys reevesii. The sequence goes on along the minus strand of NC_052640.1, from coordinate 15,522,615 downwards.
TGAAGTGCTTGTAGTTACACCATATTCCACCACATATAAATTTGGCGTAAGCCACTGGGCAATGATAATCATTGCAGGTCTCCATGCACATTTTTGTTGAGGATCCTGCATCTTCATAGATCATGGGTTTTCACAGTGCTCTATGTGCTATAAATTCCAGTGTGCATTTTAAAATGAGAGGACAGCTTGGAGAAATACAGGAGAGAGATCACTACTCTGCTACCTTGACATTCTAGGACCTGGTCAGTCCCAGATGATTGTATTCCTCTGTCTTGCAAAGGAATGGACCAGCTGACTAGCTCCTTGAAGCTACTAGAGCAGGGGTAGGCAACTTATGGCACGCGTGCCAAAGTCGGCACGTGAGCTGATTTTCAGTGGCACTCACACTATCTGGGTCCTGGCCACTGCATTTTAATTTAATTTTAAATGAAGCTTCTTAAACATTTAAAAAACCTTATTACTTTACATACAACAATAGTTTAGTTATATATTATAGACTTATAGAAAGAGACCTTCTAAAAATGTTAAAATGTATTACTGGCACATGAAACGTTAAGTTAGAGTGAATGAATGAAGACTCAGCACAGCACTTCTGAAAGGTTGCTGACCCCCGTACTAGAGACTGTAGAAAGAATGAAGTAAAGTAAAGTAGTAAGGGAGGCATGGGGGCCTTATGGCTTCCAAATACTCAATATTGTGTTGGACACTGAGGAGCAAATAGCTTTAGGATTCATGTTAAACAAGAAACTAACAGCACTGATAGGCTGAAGTAATTTCTAGTGCTTAATTCCAAGACATACTTCAATGTGTAATTTTAAAAAACCGTAAAGAAAGGTGGGGATTGCTTACTAGATTTCTAGTTTAGGGAATTCTCTCTCCTCTTCCATTCCCCTGACCCCCAATCTCCCTTTTCCCTGTCATTGAACAGTTTCCTTAACTCTGGGATGTAGCATGGCTGTCATGTGTGTGACTGGATTGTTCTTTATCCCAGTCATTGGTCTCACAGGTTTCCATATTGTTCTAGTGGCACGAGGGCGTACAACCAATGAGCAGGTAAGAAAACAATTCTACCTCCATGTTCCTATTAGAGGTGTGAGAGTTGAGAAGGATCCCTTTCCTAGGAGAGGATAAAGAGAAGATATAGTATCTAAAGATGGGCAAATCAGGTTGGGTAAAGCAGCAGCTGACCAAACCTTAACACTAACACTCAAACTGATGCTTTACCAAGGGTCTAAAAAAGATTGGGTAACTTTTCTTCTCAAATTTCTGTTTGACTAAATTTTGGGCAAGCTCCCGGGCACAGCGGAACGGCACAGGCCTATGTACCACTCAAGTCCTCTGTAAGTCCTCAAAGCAGGGTTTAAGTGGTGCATGGAATATTGCCAACCTCAAAAGTTCCAAACTCATGAGTCAGACTCAAAAGAATTGTCACATTTAAAAAAAAAAAAAGATTAAATCGCACTCTGTTCTGTCTCCTGATTTTGTTGATTCTGTCAGCTGCCCCTGCCTGCCCACAATGTGTGTAACAATGAGCAGCTTTGAGCTAGCTCATTGCCACATACACACAGATTCGAGCTCATTTTGCTGCTCCAAAACCCGTGCTGGCCAACATCTTGTGACAAAATACCCAGTGAAACTTGAATTGCCACAAAATTATTCAAATGTGTAGAATGTGCTGCCTGATGATGCAGGAAATCTATCAGCATCTTCCCAAAATGCCAATTAATTAATATGGTGTCTCCCCAGCCACACATTGGCACACCTAACAGTTAGCTTTGTGCCCTGCTAACATTTGCTCCAACCCTCGGGCCCACATCATTTATGTGCCTGCACATCTGCCCTTTGTTCCCCAACACATCTCTTCTCCTCCTGCAGCTCTGGAAATTCTTCAACCATACCCTCCCAGGGTGGAGACAAGGGGGCAGCTCCAGTAGGGTCCTCTATTTTATATGGATTCTAATACTGCCTTCCTCACTCCCACTGTCTTCCAAGAATGTATTAAGTGATGTGACTAACGTCTGTCACACGTGGTTCATCCTCTCTCTCAGCCTCTCCACACATGGAGAATTGCATGTGCAGTGATTTTGTTTTGGTAGAGGTTTGTTGGGGGTGGGGGGTGGAAATTCTCTTTAAACATACGTGCTGCTCTGTGTGTGTCAGAGAAGGCAGATCGATAGAGTGCATCTTTCACTTGGAGCAGAAGGTTTATAATGGTCCTTAGCTCCTGAGCAAATTTATGCCACAGTCTCAGATCAGCCCTGGAGAAAGCTTTGTCTCCTGCACAGATGAGGCTTACCTATGAGGTGGAAAGTGCCATTGTGCCCAAGGAGCGTAGTGGTTGACCACAATTCTCATCCCATAACTTTAGACAATTGTTTTAGCTATCCTGGGCCCTGGCCATTGAGCACCTGGAAGGTAAGGACAAAGATCTTGAACTTGATCCTATTCTATGGGAAGCCAATGCAGAGAGCAGAGGACAGGTTTGATGTGCTCACTGTAGCCCGTGTTGCTGAGAAGATGTGCTGCACCATTCTATACTAGTTGGCGTTTCCTAAGGGCTGATGACTTAATGATCAGGTACATTGCATCGCTGTTGTCCAGACAAAGTGCTGAAGTGACAAAGGTATAAATAACTGAGACCAAGTCACTGGCTAAGAGACTCCATCACATCCTGTGGACAGTCAGGCATGTTAGGAAACATTACTTGCAAAGCTGCTATATGATAGCTTAGCATCAGCGAGGAATCTAAACCAGTTGTGGGTCTTGTTTTCAACCAAAGGAAACTTCATAGTGTTGGTAAACTCTTTAAACTGCTTTCCTTTGCCCACCAGCATCACCTCTGTCTTGGGGTTAAGCTCCAACCAGCTGTTCTTCATCCATGAGCTGAACTTCTCCAAGCTCTGGGCCCTCTTGGTGGCAGTGGTATAGTCACCTGTGGTGAAGAACAGGTAGAGCTGTGTGTCAGCTTCATGCTGCTGGGAACTGAATCCATGTTGTCAGACCAGCTCACCCAGTAGCTGCTTGTAGACGTTGACTAGGACTAGAGAGATAATTGATCCTTATGAGATTCCACATCTGACAGGTCTAGTGGCTGAGGTGCAATAACCCATCACCACTCTTCTAGGTGACACTGCTTGGTTTTTTTCTGCTTCCTCCTCCCTTCTTGTGAAAATGGTATGGCTGTTTTTTTCACACACCCTCACACCCCTTACCTGAAAACTCATGTCACTTCCGAGGGGAGGGGGAAAATGCTTTGCTTAATGCATGTTGGGATTGGCTGTCCTTCCCTAGGGGGCTGGGAAATGGCAGCCACTCAGAGGGGGCTTTCTCCATGGCAGCCTGAAAATTGCATGAGGCCCAGAGCTTTGTGCCTCACTGCAAGCCTGTCTGCATCGGGGCTCAAATCATGTTACAAGACTTGGTGGCATTGTGCATAGGCCTCATGCTAGCCCTCTGCACCTGGGTGAAATAGTCCTTCTGGATTTCATCCGGGCCAGAAAGAAGAAATACTAGAAAACTCTAGTCTTCTTGTATTTCACATAGTTTGAAACTGAAAAGTGTCAGACTCACAGCAGTTCTTTGGTATGCTTACCTGAACTGCCAAATCTCTTGAGGTTCACCTATCTGTAATGGCGTTCCTATCTCTCTGTGCCATTTGCCCAAGACTAAATGTAGCTTTCATTGAATATCTCAACTCCTCTATCATGTGGGCTATCCAGCCCTGATTGGAAGATGGGGTCCATGATCCATCAGGTCTTTTCCAGAGGAAGTTCATTCTAGTAATTAAAGCACAGGCCTGGGAGCGAGGTAATGTGGATTCTATTCCTAGCTTTGGCACTGACTCACTGTGTTAAAGCATTCACTTTTCTCCTGCAGCCGCAGTACTGAATCGCTTTCCTCACCAACTGAAATAATGAGCAAGCAAAATGTGCTCAACTGCATTTGTCCCCCTTTTCTCCTGTTTTTTTTTATAGCCAAATAGTGCAGATTTCTGGTGTTTTGCGAGAAATTCTTGGTTACTGTGTCCATGCCAGATTTCACTGTCTCTGATTATTCTTACTAAAGAGGGTATGATTTTGGGGGTGTATAATAGTTGAGTTTACATTTTTCATGAGCTTTTGGAATGACTCAGGAACTCATTTATGGGACGAAAATAACACAAGATGTCATCTTATCACTGTATTTTTAGTTCCTGAATAGAATGAAAAATACCCTTCAGTTCCACAGCACCCTCCACCTGAGGATCTCAAAGTGCTTTATACATAATTCATGTAATTGACAGTGTAGTCTGTGAGCTAAGGAAATATTATCCTTGTATTACAAATGGGCACAGATACATGAGGTGACTTTCTCAAGGTCTGGCATCAGGTCAGTGGCTGAGCCAGGAATACAAGCCAGAGCTGCTGATTCCCAGTACTGTACTTTAGCCATCACGCCATTCTTCCAATCTCTGGAAGAAAAGGTCTTCTATATTGGCCTTGTAAATAGGTTCCTGTTACACTAAAAAGGCCAGCAACAAAATATGAACATCAAGACAGTGTTTGCCATTTAATCTTTACACTTGTTGCAGTGTAACTAATTAGCAGGGAGGGATAGCTCAGTGGTTTGAGCATTGACTTGCTGAACCCAGCATTGCAAGTTCAATCCTTGAGGGTGCCGTTTGGGGATTTAGTGGGGGATTGGTCCTGCTCTAAGCAGAGGGTTGGACTAGATGAGGTCCCTTCTAACCCTCATATTCTGTGATTCTATTCTAAATTTACTGCAGTTATATGGTGCTCCCTATACTATACCATGACTAAAAAGTGTTACTTGCAAATGGCAATTCTAATTATTTTAAAGGCAACCACTGTATTGAAGGATCTGGCTTTACTGAGATTTACCCAAGTATGACAATTTTTACCTTCCCACGCTGTGCAACGATGGTATGATTGCATACCCTCTATAAGTAGAGCCCTGCAAATACAGATATCTGCAGATCATTTTTGCGGATCGAATGAGGATATCAATTTTGTATCAGCTCGGGGCTCTTATCTATAAGGCTAGAATGACCCTTATCATGAAACTCTGTCCCAGGCACACAAAGTTTTAAATGAATCCCACCAGTCTAGAGGGGTTTAACCATTAGGAAAATAGCTAATTACCAGGCAGATGTTATAATTCCATAACTGCCCATTATGGGCTTCCTGGCACCTTCCAGATAAGCATTAGGATTGGCCACTGCTGGAAATGGAATGCTGATCTAGATGAACCATTGGTCTCATCTAATATTAGGAACGTAGGAAGGGACATGTCTGTGGGATTTAGGAGCTACTAGAGTATGTCTTGCTAGGGCGGAGGAAAGGGAAGCAGGCCAGATCAGGCAGCCAAGCTGAGGGCAGACTGAGGACTCTGGAACAGGAAGAAGACGGTGGGATGGAGCTGGTGCCTGTGTATTGCAGACAGGAAGCCTCGAGTTCTTTGGATTTGGGGGTGGGGGCCTTTAGCCTACATGCAGATGGTAGCATAAAGGGGAGGTGTGGGCTTAGGAAGTTGTGTTAAGGTTTCTTATGTTATCAGGGCTGGCAGAGCGAGGGAGCAGCACTTACAAGAAAGAATAGCCTCCAGTTGGGGAAAGTGAAGCGTGATGGATATGCAGAACAGCGAGGACTGGAATACTCACTCTTGGGGTTCTAAGTGTTAATGCCTCTTCCACATTTAGAGCATTGATCACTGCAATGAATATTTTTCCAGGTGACGGGTAAGTTCCGTGGGGGGGTGAATCCTTTCACTCGAGGATGCTGCGGTAACGTGGAACATGTGCTCTGCAGCCCTCTGGCTCCCAGGTAAGGAAGAATGTTATTCTTAAACTTGAGTCACAAGGTAAACAAAACTTAACGTTCTGAGCCACCGCAGAGTCTGGTCCCATTCATCCCCGCTAGTACTATCTGCTGAGGAGAGGTACGGTATGTCAAGACATTGGCAGAGCTGAGGGGAAGCTTGTACAGTGCCTGCACTTTGCACGGCTCTTAGTCTTGCCATTCTCATTTAATATAATTCACAATCTTCACTCCCAACCCAAGTATTTATGGTTAGCAGGCCATATCATATCGACAGCTTTTTCTAATTACTGAGCCATTTTATAATAAGACTAGATTTTTCACAAAAAAATAATAATTGGGATTGATAGCCTATTCCTGCTCCCTGCTTTTCTCTAACATGGCTTCATTAAGTTGCTTATGCAGTGAAATTCAATAACTGGACAGATCCATGTCAGCTGTAATCTTCCTAATGCAACATATTTTCCTGTCTGGTACACTGCCCTCCAAAGTATACATAAAGATTCTAGTCACTGCTGGAAAGAAATGAAGTATCTAAAACGAACCTTTTGCCCCTTAGGTTTATAATTAATTCATGGCAGCTGTAGCTTTCAATCTCACAGACACCTTTCATCATCATAAAACAGATATGATTTCCTACCTGGTGCTACGGTTTGCAATTTTGGATTTTATTTATGGTTCCTTACTTTTCAGCAGATATTTGTCCCTGTGCCCTTTGAAACAATGGTCATGAACATTAATGTTGCTATAGAACAGAAAAGATTGAACATAGATGTCCAAGGTGCTGAGCTGTCCAGCAGAAACTCACATCCTTTTAATTGTAGTGGGAGTGGGCTGAATGTACTTTTCAAGGTGCTGAGCTGTCCCAACCTACACACACTATTATCTCTAGTAAGTGATTTTTCTTGATTAGATAGCAAGCAAAGCTTAGCAGGCTATTCCTAGTGTTAAAGTGGTAGCACTGGAAGTGGAATCTAAATTTCTTGAACTGACCAAATCATGAGCACTTGAATTAGGTCAATGACTTTAGAAGAGCAGGATGTTAAAACCGATTAGGCACCTAAACTGGACAGTCATTTTTCCTTTGCAGTCTCTTTGGTAGGATAGAGTGTCGAGTAGTATCTTTACTTTTAAAATGCCATTTCTGTACTTAGAATTTTAGGAAATATCGTCCTAGTGTTTTATCAAGGCCCATTCAAACTGTCACATATCTTCTCCCTCATGAGCTTGTCGAAATCACCAAGCAAACCATCACTGCTGAGGTGTCCTGTCCACTGTCCAAATTAGAAGAAGCTAGTGCAGATATTTTGATCTCATGTCACTGGGTATCATATGGAGTGCGGTCTCCTCTAAGTTTATCAATTTGTTTTACCTCCATTTATTGGTCCCCAAGCAGTGAAAAACTTTTCAACCAACTCCCAGGAATGCTCCTTTCACAATAAAATTTGGGGGTTTGAGGGAGAAGAGTGATGTGAAGAGATCCACCAGCTCAAAATCATTCCTGTGTTCCAATTTTATCATCCCTAGAAAGGGTCTAACTTTCCCACATCTCCTAATATAACTAAACTCTTCTAGGTGCTGATAAACCAAGTCCTCTTCCAAAACACAATTGGCATGGCACATTTCTACTCACGTCTCCTACAGATCTGGCAAAATCCAGGGGAAATGCTTTTACTGGTTGTGTGGCTGTGTGCTACCCTCTTGCCCCCCCTCACCTGAACAGCATTGGAGACCAGTGTATCAAAATTGCAGGGTTTTTTATTGGTGGTATCTCCTATTCAGCTCCTGATTCACTTCAGTCTTTGTACCTGCTGGGCAAGCATCCACTGAGATAAATGTCCTTTACTCATATAGATTTTGCCATAGCTCTTAAATCATACACTGCAAACATAGGGTTTTTCTTGTCTGCATGCCTAGGGTTTTTTAACAATTATTATTGAATAATCAATCAGGTACATTGTTGAGCCAAAGAAAAAGCAGGCTGTGAGTGTGAAGCCTCCTTTCTTCAGACCAGATCTATCCGAGCGACAGATCACAGTGAAGATAAGTGACAATGGGATCCAAGCCAATCTTAACCGAAGCAAGGTAAAGCAGCCTTCAATACCCTCTGTCTACGAGTACAACTTGAAAACTAGGCTGAAAATAACTTTCGTTATTGGGATACTCTTAGAGATAATACACCTCTGGAGGAACATGAAGGAAGTCAAGTACTCTTCCCTGCATTTTGAAAGTAAATTAGGAATAATAGTGCCAAGAGCTATTGACCCTTTGAAGGTTCTCCTATTGCACTCTAATGGGAGAGCAAGAGAAGGGTGAGCATTGGTTCTTTATGGCAGTTAGTTAAGAGTTGGCACAGGACTTTTCACTTCCTGGCCCTTGTTCTGGTTTTTGTTTGTTTGTTTTTTAATTAATCCACCATATTGTGCTGATCGCAGGAGTTCTGGCACCATTAGGCGACCTGGCTTACTTGAGGCAAGCAATGGGCCCCAAGCCTTCAGCAAGCACTGTGGTCCAATGCATAGAGCATAGGACTAGCACCCAGGAGAATTGGGGTCTGTTCCTACCTCTGGCAGTGCAACCTTTGCAGATCATTCTACATCTTGGTATCTCACTTTCTATTTGTATATAAAGGGAATCATGATGCTTTTACCTTAGTAAAGTGCTGCAAGATTTATGGTGCTAAGCTTTATAGACAAGAGAAAATATCTCTCAAGCTTTTATGTAGTGAACTCCTGGAATGGCCTTCTTGGTAATAAAGGAACACTAGTTGCTGAGGACTTCTCTGCATGGGGAAATGCCGACAGTGGTATGCTGTGTGTTGACGAACATGAGGTTAAACATGATCTGTCACTCTGTGTAGATAAGGACTGTTCGATTTAAAATCAGGTCAATTGATTGCGGTTAAACTAGGTTTTAGACATAACAGGCCTATGTACATAGAGTGCTAGATTGTTTTTATCCCCATGTTCGTTAACACGCAGTATACCACTCTGGCATTTCCCAGTGTAGAAAAGTCTTTAGAATCTATAATACTTTAGCACATGTTGTTATCTAAACCACTTGAGGGAAATGATTGATTCCATGGTTATTTTCAGTCTAAAGTTAGCCTGGAAGGTCTGGAGGATAAAACCATGGACATCCAGCCACCTCTGCCTCCCAAAGGAGATCCAAGCAAGTACTCTGAACTGAAGGGGCAGCTGGGAACCAGTGAAGGTATGGTAGCCTGATCAATACTTTATTTTTGATGCTATGAAAATATGTTGGTGTTCGTGCATTGTTCTTCCAGAACCTTCATGGAATGTGGATTTCTTTGTGCTTTTGGGGAAGCTCTTAATTCTTAATTTGAGAGAGAATTTGATATAAGTATAGAATTCACTGCAGACAGTAAGAGGCAAACACTGCACTTATTTTCAGAATATATCACTTTGATACTGGGTAGGCAAGTGTGTGTGTTTGCATTTCAGCTGGGATGAGATCCAGCAAAGGACCTGGTAGAGGTCATTTGGAATTCCAGAAAGAGGGTTGTTTGGCTTTACAGTAGAGATAAACCCCTCGACTTGGATCTGGACCTGACCTCTCCCAGAACCCAAAGTGTTCTAGTCCAAGTCTATGGTTAGGCCAAAGGAGGCAGATCAGAAATTCAGATCCTGATCCTAACTTTTTAGATCCAGACACTCCTGAATGTGGGGGTATTTAGTTTGGATCCAACTGTATTTTGCAGTTGGGGGAAGATGTAAGTTGGCAACTCTGGCTTTAGCTACCAAGGACCTATTATGTCTTATGTTTTCCTTGTTTTATTTAGATTGTAAGCTCTATGGGCCACAGAGTGTGTCACGTATACACATCCAATCCTGCAACGAGTTACAGCCATGCGTGTAGCTACTTCCATGTGGAGTTCCATTGACTTCAGTGGGACTCTGCGCATGAGTACAGACACACAGAGTTTTCACCCTTTGCAGGACTGGAGCTCAGTTTGTAAATTGCCATGTATATTTATGGGGTTTATATACAATTCTGTAATCTTATTTATTAACATGCCATTTTAGACATACTGTTCATGCCCACGGTCTGTTGACATTTGTTTTTCCAGAGAGTGGTCTTTCACCTAAATTGATCAGTCCCCCAACTCCTGCCATGTATAAGTATCGACCAGCTTTCAGCAACAATCCCAAAATCCACTACCACGCTGCGGCTGAGCAGGTGAGCATGTCATAATGGTCGAGAAGAACCTGTTCCAAACAAGCAGTAGGCTACTTCAACCTGATGGTGAACTCACCTCCAGGCGGTTGTGAATGTTCCAGTACAGAAGTCAATATTTGTACAGGTTGGTGTTTCACACTTGGAATGTACAGTACTTTCTGTGTGAAACCACCTTTTTTTTTTCAGTACTATTGCAATTGTCATGATGCCCTACAGAAAAATGTGCCCATTGGCTTTATCAAATTTTGAACCTGATCCTGAGAACTCTCAACTCCCATCAGCTTCCATGGACATGAAAGCCAGTTCCCATTCATGTCAATAGTGGTTTGTGTCTGCTTGTGTCCTTTAGGCCAACAGATGACGTGCTCTGGTGATGCCTGAGCATGTAAGCTCACAAAGCAAAAAAGAGCTTTAAAAGAATTCCTTGTGGGCATATATTGTTGTTAAAATTAATATAAGATTATGTACATTTGAACGGCCTTAACACACTTTTAGCGCTTGGGTTACAGTTTTTAAAAAATGACCCTTCATATTATCTGTTAACAGAAAGAAAATTAAGGTCATAACAGTTAAAGGGACACTCTGTCCTTGAAAATAGGCTCAGAAGCTACCGGTTTGTTCTATCATGTATGTTGGCAAAATCCATGCAAATGTTTATATATGGATGGATATTTCCCCTTAAACAAATACCCCAATGCTATTTCTTTAAAATTAATTTCAGTAGTAACTCCATCTTCCACTCTACAGTAACATCCAGGGTATACCTGCAATCAAGGAAATGAATGTAGTAGAAGTATGAAACAGAAGTCAGATTCAAGCTTCCAAGGGGTTGTTCTAAATGGCAGTGATGGGGATAGGGACAAAGGGGGGCTTTGGCAATGTCCTTTTAACTTTGAAAATGAAGCCCGTGTCTGCTCACTGTAGATATCACTGATTCTTTACCAGCTTTAAAAACTTAAGGTTTTAGTCTTACTGCATGATCTACTTATAAATCATGCTTTCCAGATCTGTCCCCAGAATGAGGCAGAAATTGCCTTGTGAAGGGGAACATTTCAGAATGTGAGTACTGCACCAAGCTGGCTGTATCAAAATCTTATTATCTCATCTTCACTTTATTACTCGACAAATGGCTTGCCAGCGAGTTCCAAATATATTTACAGGCATCAGCTAGTGCTTAACCTGAAATGTTGATGTGTGCAAGCAGGGTACTACAGTACAGACAGTATTCCAGGTCCAGATGCAGTGCCTGACATAACCTCCAATGGATAAACTTTTTTCTCCATTTGGGATGTACTGCAATATAGATTCTAATCAGACCAGGGGAGCGGGGGGTTCTGGTAATTGGGTATAGCATCTTTTAACTCCTAGGTTTCTGGTTCCAATTTAGCCTAAGATGACAAAGTCACCTTAGGCTGACTGACCTGTGTCAAATGAGGTTAACGTTCTTTGTAATAGACAAGTGGCCACATCACAGAAATTGGTACCAACTGGCAACTTTGCTGGATTTTTAGAGGACTGAATAGATGTGGTGACCAAGCCACACCTAGTGGGTTGGGCGTAACTGTCCTCTCGCTTCAGGCTTGAAGTACAGTAGCGGACTAGTGTGAAGACTGTGCTGCTACTTCTGAGCTGTTCCTGGTCTTCAGCCTGTCAATCTAGCACCATTCATGAGCAATAAAAACAAATGGGGGGAGGGAGAGCGGAACACCCAGTGGGGGGAAATAGGCCAACCACTTGCATCATTTCTTCCCCGTTAAGCAGAGTCCATCATTCCCTTTTCCAGAGAAGAATCCAGTCTATTTCCATGGTGGAGGAAGGTAGAGAACTATCATGCACATTCTCTATCTTCCAGCTCAAAGACACAACCTTGAAGTAAAAATGAGTATAAAAGCACCCTTTTGTCAGTTATGCTTTTTTTGTATTATTTCCTTTTCTTTTTAAAAAAAAACGGAAAGGAGAAAATACGAGCAGTATTGATTGCCTTTCTGATTAAATAAGCATTCACTAATCATTCTTTTTTTTTTGCAGAGTTCCAATAACCAATTCATTGTCAGTTGTGGTGAAACCTATCATAAGGGACCAGCCAAAATCAGTTGCTTAGCAGAGAATGGCCTTTAAGTAAAGTTTGAACAAAATTAGAGGCAATCTTACATATACTTTAAAGTGGATGCTTACAACAGAGGGGTTTTCTTCATGGTTTTGATGTATATAAATAAAACATGGGGTTTACGTTTCCTTGTCTGATATAGGACTCTCTCCCACACAGCACATGAAATGGGAAAAACTCCCTGACATCTGCATCAAAGCCAAAATTTTGGAAATTGACCTTTGACTGAGGGTGGCTCAGTTTGTGGCCTCTCAACTTCAATGAGCTTTGGCCTATATTTCAGAATCATTCAGCACTTGTCCCATCATTCGATGTCAGTAGGAATCTGGGATGCTCAGCACCATTAAAGTTAGCCCAAAGTGTGTGTGGCTGGGCTGTCCAAAATGGAGGCTCCAGAAACTGGAAGCTACTCTTGGAAAATTTTATTTCTAATCTGTAGGGACAAAGTTTTCCAAGGTCAATGTTGTCCAGTCAAAATCTGACCTACTTTGACAGGGGTTTGGTCTGAAAGGGGTGGTCACCTCTCTTTGCAAAGGGCTTTGTTGCAACTGTCAGTGCTCGCTCCTCGGCATATTTATTACGATCAGTAATACTTACCATGTAACAAATATGAGTTAACCCTTCTCACCTCTGAGGTAAATTATTATCACTGTGTTGCAGGTGAGGAATCTGATGCACAGTTAAGTGACACTTCTAAACACATAGAATGAATCTGTATCAGATCTGGGCTGAGAATTTGAGACAACCTGATTCCCAGCTCTGTTCTCACTATGCACTTCTCACTCACCAGGAGAAGCAAATCAGTGCTGTGTTCTGTCACAGGGTGCCTTCCCTCTCTCATATTCATCTCTGTTTTAGATCACCATGCAGGAGGGACACAAGCAAGGAGTTTTGATTGAAGAGAATAACCAGAGTCTTGATTATCAATCGGAGCCCAACCTGGACATCCCGAACTACAGGAAGAGCTCGCTTCACAAGACTTATCAGTCCTCCCCACTCCAGATAGACTCCTTCGCTGTCAATTCGCGATCCCTGAGCTTGAAGTCTGCCAGCAGGAGAGGGACAGACAAAGTGCCACTGCATCCAATAAAATCAGAAGGGGCTGCTTCCACCCCCTACAAAAGCATCTTTTCCCCCAACTCCCTGTCAAACAGAAATGGAAGTCTGTCTTATGACAGTTTGCTAAACTCCATGTCCCCCTCCGGGAGGAAATGCATAGCCCATTCTGCTGTTGGCTCCGTGGGGTACCATTCGCCATATTTGTCAGCCAAAATGTGCCACCTACGGGGGAGCGAGCTGCAGCGCCAGGCTCCACAGAGTTTCAGCCCGGTGCTGGGGGGCCCAGCGCCGCACCAGCGGGACCCCTCTCCCGTCCGTTACGACAACCTTTCAAAAACCATCATGGCATCCATCCAGGAGAGGAAAGAAATGGAAGAGAGGGAGAAGCTCCTCCTCTCACACCCAGATTCGGTGTTTGCAGACTCGGGTGTGTATGACACTCCTAGCTCTTACAGCCTTCAACAAGTCAGCGCGCTGTCTGAAGACCCTCGCAGCATGGTGATGAGATATGGCTCCAGAGACAATTTGATGACTGCGACCAGTTTTAGCACAAGGAACCCTATACTGCAGTCCTCAGTGTCTTCCCTCTCAAGTGCAATGGCCAGGGCACCAAGGACTTCCACAACTTCCCTTCAAGCTGATCTAGCCAATAACAATGTCCAGTCCCATCAGGCACTACAAGGCAGGATGAGCAATGGCTCCTACAAGTCACCAGGCCATCAGGTCCCATCATCCCCTACAGGGATGCCTAGGTCACCCTCTTATGGAGGTCCGAAGGCTGTCTCATTTGTTAACACTGTGGAAATAACGGAGGTGCAATCTGTGGGAGCACAAAGGTATGGATTGCTTAAATAGCTTGTAAGTAACACGGTCGTGCTTGCAGGCGAGTACAATAGCAGTTATTAATTGTCAGGACTCAGCTTACTTGTTTGCTTAAAAAATAGCAGGCATTGAGATGTGCATGGGTAGCTCTTTAGTTCTGGGTCTCATAACAACCTTACCATCACTGAACATTTGTTCATTTGTTATTACTCAGGCTGTAGGTTGTAATAAGGAGTTTCAGTAGACTGAAGTGCTTCGTTAAAGGCCTTCTTCTTTTTCTTGATAACATGTTCCAGTAATGGTGGAGTATTGACTCTAACATTTTATACAAATGATTGAGCTTGAATAACACTTTTTGGTGAAAGAAGAGTTTAAATTTTATAATGTGGAATGTCTTGATGATTAAATGAAGTTGTAAAGTTTTTACAGAGTTAGGCATAAACAAGTGTTTAATTGAACGAATTAGATAATTAATTGAATGAATTAGATAATTATTTTAAAGTTATGGGGCTGATTCTGCCACTCGTACCCACGCCGAGTATTGCCTTCTACTTTAGGACTGCTGGCAGCATAAAGTGTTACTCACTGTGAGTAAGGATTGTAAAATCTGGCTCTTAATGATTATTCTGGGGGCCCAATAATGTGGAATTGGCGATTAAAGAGCACTGTAGATTCAATTAGAATCTGCCCACACCTTGTTGTATCTTGCTGGCATAAGGAAGGAAAAATTCTGTGTGAAAACTTATTTATTTTATTATTTATATATGTTACGGTTATACTTTTAGCTATATCCCATAAATTATTTGGATTGTCCATAAATAAAGTGTTTCCTCCCCAAAGCCATTCCTCTTTTAATTCAAAAAATATTTTCCTCTTGATTTACTGAACTGTTAATTCTCAGTTCATTCCTCTTGTCCACAAATGGATTGTTCATGATTAAGGCTGCGAGTCTGTCACAGAGGTCACGGAAGTCACACATTCCGTGACTTTCTGGGACCTCTGTGACTTTTGCAGCATCTGGCACCAAGGCCACCTGAGCAGCTCGGGCATCCCCTGGGCCAGCCACACCAGCTGCTGCTGGAACAGTGTCGGGTCATGGTGCCTCCCCTCCCCAACAGCTGCAGTGGGGGGTCCTAGGTTGCGTGCCGTCATCCATCCCACCGCAGCAGCAGCAAGGGTCCAGGGTCGCATGCTGCTGTCCCCCCTCCTTCCCCCACAGCACCAGCGGGGGTCCTGGGCCGTGTGCTGCTGCTCCCCCAGAACCCCTATGATGCCCCCAGGCCGCCTCCCTCTCGAGCACCCAAGCCTCCCCCACCCAAATCACCTGCAGAGCCCCCAGCTGCCCCCATCGCAGAGCACCCAAGATTTAGTCAGGGGTATATAGTACAAGTCATGGACAGGTCACTGGCCCGTGAATTTTTGTTTACTGCCCGTAACCTGTCCGTGACTTTTACTAAAAATACCTGTGACTAAAACGTAGCCTTATTCATGAAGATGGGTGCAGTTATTGATTGGGACAGTGAGGTCCAAGCAATGATACTAAACTCCTATAGCAGTGTGACTCTTCATTCAAGTCAGATAATTTGCCCAAACTGTTTTGTAAAATCTGGTTTGCATGTGTAGCAATTTAAAATTAGATTGTTTTATATTGCTTGTATGAGATATTGGATACAGATGATGGTCTTGTTACTCTTCTGACCTATAGTGGAGATACTGGTCTATTTCTATGTAAAAGTATGTTTTCATTCGAAAACGGACTAGGTGAAATTGGCCTTCCTTCACTTTCTTAGTAGAGATGATTTAATAAATAATGGAATAAATTAATCTAGATTGTTCTGAATTGGGGCATATCACTGAACAGACTATTGATTGAATTTCCTCACGTATTTATTTGAACATATTTGAGCTCTTTGGAGAAGTCTTTTAAAAATATGGCTTGACTATAAACAGTTGATAACGTCTTTTTATTGTTGTGATTAGTCAGATAACTCCATAATATTGTTTCTGTTTCCTGATTGGTTGACTATGCGAGCACTTGCAGGTGAGAATTTATAATTTGGCTTCCTTGAATACTTGCAGTTATCACTTTGAAATCTGCTTTCTGCAGACATCCTTGCCAGTAAATCTATTGTACAAATGCTCCCCCAAAAGGAAAGAATAAGAGGTAGGGAGCATGGCAAAGAGTGAGTTTCTTTAAAAATACCAAGTAAATGCTGTTTTAATAAATAAATCAATCCCATCTTTTTTGCCCATCACAGCTATCACCTCATGATGAGTTTCAGCAGAAAGACCCAGAAATGAACAGCCCTGTAGCCTGAATTAATTTCATCATGGAGGTGGTCCCTGTAAAACAGAATTGACACTAGCTGGCAGGCGGCATCTGGGAAGCACCACTTCCCATGCTATAATGGTTCTACAGAAGAATGGAGGGTTTCAGACTGGGGCTTGATATGAATAAGAGCATGGATAACTGGTATCTGAGCAGTTTCCTGAAATGCTAGCATCAGTCACATGTGGTTCTCTCTCTTCCTTGGGGAAAATATGCGCCTTGAGTTTGAAGGTCTGAAAAGACCTCACAATATGCAGCCCATACTGTAATCACTTCAGCTGAGTCTCAAGTTGCAGTGGGGGAGGTTTAGGTTGGATATTGGTCTCAAGTTGCAGTGGGGGAGGTTTAGGTTGGATATTAGGAAAAACTTTTTCACTCAGAGAGTGGTGAAGCACTGGAATGGGTTACCTAGGGAGGTGGTGGAATCTCCTTCCTTAGAGGTTTTTAAGGTCAGGCTTGACAAAGCCCTGGCTGGGATGATTTAGTTGGGAATTGGTCCTGCTTTGAGCAGGGGGTTGGACTAGATACCTCCTGAGGTCCCTTCCAACCCTGACATTCTATGATTCTATGAGTGCATGATGGAAGGATCTAATTCTGTGCATCAGGGAAGTACATCTTTTTTCCGTATCTGATGCTTTGTGCCCTCTGTCATGCCCTCTGGTTAGTTTCCAGATTACACAATCCAGCACTAATTTAAAGAAAGCCATTGAAACAGTGCAGAAACATTACTGCCCTTGCCCTAAAATCCCGTGTTTCTCCAAAGCCTATTAGTGAATTGTAGTTGTTAAAATGATTTTCTCAGTGGCAGAATAGTGAACATTCAGCAAGAAGACACTTCTGTCCTTTTCTCTTCTTTTTATATATATTAAACTAATGGTTTTATTTTAGTAACAGGAACTGTCTGTTTTCCCTTCCAACTCTGCCCTCAGTTTGAGCCCCAAAGATGCCAGTTGCTGCTATGGTAATTAGTATACGGGGTGGGGAGGGAAGATGCTGATACAACAGCTGTTTGCATCACATTGGTCTCTGTCTCTTGTTGATCACACAGCTGTCACCTTAGGGGCAAGTGGTATAGTTTCTGTAAATTCACTCCAGGTCAGATCTCTGCAGTTTTCAGAAATGCTAAATGCAGTACAAGTGGCCTGACTAATTTTTTTTTCCAAATAGGTTGAGCACCCATAACTTCCATTTGAGGTTAAAGGGAGTTACAGGTACTCAGCACATCTGAAAATGAGTCATTTCCATTTAGGTGCCTAGATGGTGCCCAAAGTCAAGCATAAAAATCAATACATTTGAAATTTTTAGGCTACAAGAGTCAAGCTGCAGCAGGAGTTCTGTGCTAGTACCTCTGCATACATCTAATGCGCTACCTCCCATGACAGCAGCACTGCAGAGCTAATGCCCCTCCTCCACTTTCTCCCAACTCCTGTCTCTCATGTTTCATGAAGGAGATCCTCAGATCCCTTATGCTACATGATAAGAAGAAATTGGACTATTGAGATCAAATTCAATGCTGATTTAGGCCCTATGTAATCCTTTGGATTTCAGTAAGATTTGAGCATGGTGTAATGAATGCAGAATTTCGTTTTGAAGTAGCTTGCACTAAAGTTGGGAATACAGATTTTGGGGAGCAAGAGATTCAGATGCTGACAAGGAACTTTAAGGAAAATACATACTGGGAACATCCCTGATTTCCCCTTTGGAAGCAGCTGCTTTGTGTACCACAGAGAACCCACATATTGGGAGGAGGTTCTCTGGCCAATATAGGACTGGAGTAACTGTTCTATGCTGGTCCCCTCCTCCATTTTTATTACTGCAGTAGCTCTTAGAGGCGCAGGGCCTCATTGTGATAGGCACTGTTCAAACAACACAAGGAACCTGTCTGAATGTACTGCACTCCTGCTATTATTCTCTGCCAGTGAAATGGCCCACAAAGGGTCAGTCAATACAAGCCAGTCCATTTTAGAGCAACCATAGGGCATTAATTGCATCATAAGGCAGTGCAAAGATGGCTTAAAGCTATGCCTAGAAAAGAAGGAATGAACAATCCAGCCTATTCTTCCTTACTTGGCTTTCCTCTAACATACTGCTGGTTCAGCAGGAGGTACTGATAGAAAGTGCCCAGTGATACTGAGTGGAGGAAGAGGGAGCAACTGGGAATTACTGAGCTAAAATCTATCAAGGGACTTAGATCAGAGAAATTAAGTTCTCAGGAAATACATGATCTTGTGCACGCGAGCACTTCATGTTCCCTCAATTTTCTTTAACCATTTCATTTCCTCTGGGGCTGTGCTCCACTGCCGAGCTCCACTGAGCAGGTGAAGACTTTTGTGTTTACTTTTTACAGAAGATCAGGGACATTGGCCTTTAAATCACATCTGTGTTTCTGCAGGAGCTTCTGATATGCTTTTTGACAAGCAAGAATCAGGAGCAAATGTTCAACCTGGCTTCCATTTTTAAAAAAGTAACAAGAAATAGCTTTGGTACCCAGGGACTTACAGGAAATCTCCCATAATTTCCTGGGCTCCCAGAAGCCTTTTAAAATCTGTGAGGAGCCAGTGCTTCAGGAAGCTATTCTGGGAACTGGGGGATACCTGGAGGGTAATGAGACTGCGATGGAGCATTGCAACACTAACGTGGACAGAACTTCAGTCAAACCTGCATGGACACTTACGCTGGTAGTTACACTTGTGATGTCCTGCCAGTTCAGTTACCTATAGTTTGGTTCTTTAGTGCAGGCACAGCCTAAGTGTGTAGCAGAACTTAGGTTGGCTTGAGATATTGGAGCCGCTTCTTTAGCTCCAGGGCAGAACATCCATACCAGGTGCCAGATGAATCCCTGCTTCTCCATCCTGGGAAACTTTGGGCCAGTTGAGAGAGCATATGGTGGCAGTGTGAAGTTAAGGCTCATCAGTTGGGTGCAATAAATCCTACCTTGTGCTGCCATCTAAATGCTTTGCTTCCATGCAGAGTGGGCCATGTTCTAAACCAGTTAAAATTGTCTTGGCTTGCAGATTGTCCCGTAGTGTGAATAGCACATTCCTTTTAAAATATGTTCTTGACACAAGGTAGTTTTGCTACAATAAGTACATGTAGTGAGCACATATGTAGTAACCTAGCCTTAAGAATGGGTCAGATGAAACGTATGCTCCATCCACACTGATAGCATATATTAAAAGAAGAAATCATGTTTAAAGATTCATGATTATAAAATTGCTTCAAAGCAGGGGACGTTTTTGTAGTGTAGCTGGGATCTAAAAGCAGGGCCGGCTCCAGGGTTTTTGCTGCCCCAAGCAGGAAAAAAAAAAAGAAGCCATGATCGTGTTCTGCAGCTCTACTGCCGCTGCTTCAGTCTTCGGTGGCAATTCGGCGGCTGGTCCTTCGCTCCGAGAGGGACTGAGGGACCCTCCACCAAATTGCTGCCGAAGACCCAGACATGCTGCCCCTCACTGTTGGCCGCCCCAAGCAGCTGCTTGCTGGGCTGGTGCCTGGAGCCGGCCCTGTCTAAAAGACTCCAAGCAGAGATACCAAGGGGGTGATCCAAAGATTACTGAAGTCAGTGTAACTAGTCCAGTTCGTATCAATGGACTTTGTATCTGGCTCTAAGTCAAAATACTGATGAAAGCAAGAAAAATTCCTCCATCTCTGTTTTGGGAAGGACAGTAAGTGTACACACCATCACATTATACACTCTTAACCACAGGTCATCAGCAGAGTTTGAACCTGGGACCTTCAACACCAGTTATAGAGATCTCTCCCACTTGAGTTAAAGTAGTAACTCAGTGAGCTGGTAATTGGCTGTTATCCTCTACATAGACTAGCCATTAGACGGGGACAGGAAAAAATACTTTGTACGCATGTTCAATATCATTGACTTTTTAAAAACAGCACTCCCTATTGAAATTAGCTGGGCATGCTCTTTAAAATTCAGTGACACAATCTTGCCATATACAAGAGTCAACCATTTCCTTGCCTATAAAGCAGTCTCATCTGCTTCATTATCCCTGAAAGGTAGTGTTGAGAAATTGATAGATTGATGGGACTGACATTAGGAGCAGCCAAGGAAAAGAATCTGCCTTAGAGCGCAAACTAACCTTGTTTGTTTCAGCATATTCCATTCATGCTCCATTTATGCCTTACCTGAGGGCTACTGGATTGTGATGGACAAAGGATTTACACTCTACTTTGACATATGTTAACCTTTTCAAAATGGTAATTTTTTTCATAAAGTTCCTTAATCATATCTGTCATAATTGCTCTGTAAGGGCCAGATTCTACAGTGCAGCCTTAAAGCCATCTTACCCATTGCAGGAGGGGTCAGCCTGATGGAAGGGTGATTTTCTGTTGAGTGACACAGGAACTCTTGTACCGCTGCTGGCACAGCAGGAAAAAGGGGCCTGGCTCATGCACCCTGGGCTATGTTACCCTGGGTTGTGTTTCAGCTCCCTCAAGGCCTTTGCAGACCATCATAAATTAGAGCATCCCTTAGGCTGCTCTAACAGGATAGACGGAGTAGAGGAAGTGCAAAGGTGAGCATTGGTTAATACGGTACCAGGATCAGGGGAATGGAAATGTGAGCTTTAAGCGACCCTTCCTGACTTGCACTCTGTGTTTCCTCTGTAGTTGAGGATCTGGCCCTAGAGGCTTATGCTTTACTTTTATTGTGCCATTTATTGTGCCTTTCCTTAGGTGATTTTTCTGAGTTCTTGTTTTTCTTCTGAACATAAGTAAAATTAAGTTTGAGCAAAGGCCAGCAATGCAGAAGAGACCTTGCAAAAAAGCAACTTCTTACTCAATAAGATCCAATCCAGCAAAGCATTTAAGCATGTGAATAATCCCAATGGGCCTGATCCAAAGGCAAAATTAAGCTACAGTCTCTAATTTCAGTGTGCCTTGCATCAGGCCAATTGACTTCAGTGGGGATACTCACATGCTTAGCTGTTCTGCTGTATCAGGACATAAAGTAACAATGGCAATTGCTTGTCTGGCTAGCTGGCTGCCATTACTTTGATCACTAACCCTGGATCGCTTTATATTTATTTTGTTGCAGGGAGGACATGCAGCTGAAGACACCTCACAGTAAAATAAATGGACAGCCAAAAGGAATTTCCAGGGCAGATTGTCGGCTGGGTTCAACGTCAAGTTCCCAGGGGGCCCCGGTCAGTCCTGCTAGACACTCAAACGTTAAGAAGGTGTCTGGTGTTGGTGGAACAACCTATGAAATTTCAGTGTAAAATAAAAATTAAAAATTAAAATAAAGAGCCATCCATTAAGCCAGCCATGAAGCTAGGTGCACTGTGAAGACTCAAACAACATCAACCACAAAAGGAGCAGCAGCTGCCAGTGTCCTTTTTGGGGTTTTTTCTGTTTGTTTGTTTTCATCTTTCTCTTTTGCCCAAAAAAAGAGCTGCAGCCTTATTCTTGTGGAAATAAAATTGTACAGTCCATCAGAAACTGTCTCGAACTGACTGCGGAAACTGGCTACCACCTAGCACCACAACCATAGAGATTATTTCTTTCATGAAGGAGAGTGAAAAAGCCATTGTGTATTTGTCTGTCAAACAAAACTGTCATGTAGAAGTTGTGCTGTGATGAAGAATTAATCTGGGGTCATGTTTTTCCTCACCACAAGATTTCTGGCCAGCAAAATCTCGGGACAAGCCACTGGCTAGACTCTTATTTTCTTATAGACATGGAGACCAGACTTGTTTGCAGTCTGTGTGTATGAGAACTACCATTTGTCCCCAAAGCATTGTTGGTGTTATTCCTCCTGCTTTAAAGGAACCAGGCAGGGTGCAGTGACCCTCAAGCATCATGTAGTGTTTTAAAGTCTCTCTCCCCCCCGCCCCCCGGCTCTAGGTGGAGGGGAGAAAGAATAGCAGCAGCTTCTCACTGTCCATGATTCGCCTCCCTGTGTGTGAAATTGTGTGTGTGTGTGCATTTGTGTCTTATGGAATCGGACTGCCACATAAGTAAGGATTTATCATTCCTCCCTGTTGCTCCACCTCCCTCTGTTTTTAAAGGCTTCTTACTCTGAAAAACAAGCCTCTAAAACATAAAAAAAAATCAGATGGGAAAATATCTCTCTCCTCCTTTTTGTTTATGGGATGTATGCAGTAACATGGTTTATTGTCTTGCAGTGGTGCAGTGTGTATAACCTTAGAGGAAAGTTATCATGATCTGTTGAATTTGCAGTGTGTGTGACTGAGCCAAGCACATACCTAGAGAATATAAATTTGCTGCCTGCCTAATGACCACCAGCCCTTAATATTGCTGGGCAGAAAGTTTTTTCCAGTCAATAACTTTTTTCAATATCAGTTATGTCCATTTAGTTCTCTGGGCTTTCCTCCTTCTCCTGCCCCCACAAAGCTATGTTTATCTTGTTGAGTTTTGAGGCAACATTATTTTAAGAACCAAAAAAAAAGCCAGGCAGATAGCATATGGAATCTCTGCCTTCTGTCTGGCTCTTCAGAGGCAAATAGGTTTTGCTGGACATCTAAATTCATCTCCCCTTCAGGATGTTGGCTTCAAAGGGATTAATGTTTTATCTACATGCCATGCTGAAAATGGAGAGATCTCCAGATATTTGATAGTCAGAATTTATGTAACAATGCAGAAAGATAGTTTGTTTTAATGAACACTAAGATTTATTGTCCATTGAGGAAAATACTGACCTCAGCTTTGTCTTAGTTAACATTTGCCTCATGATTCAGTAAATCTTGACAGCCACCTCAATATCTGCTTATTATGTCCCTTGTATATCACATCTCTTTTTGAGAGGTCAGATAGAAATGCATGGTGGGGTTAATCATGCTTCTGAGTAATGTTCTTGGCTTGAACCAGATCATCTGAAGAGAGAAATTTGGAAAGTAACATAGCAGAAATAGACCCAAAGTAATAGTGGACAGCAAAGTAATTATAAGCTTGCAGTGCAGTATGACAGCAAAAAGGCCCAATGACATTTTGAACTGCATACACAGAGGCATCACAGAGCTGAGAAGAAATAGTCCCTCTGTATGGCTTTGGTATAATTTTATCTAGAGTTTTATCATTAGTTACAGGCACTTTATTGCCAGAATTATATTGACAAATTGGATCAAGTTCAGAGGGGAACAATAGCTATAAACAGAGAGCTGGAGAGGCTGATTTAAAAAAAGATTAAGAGCTAAAATGTGTAATTAATTGACTGAGCAATGATTAAGGGAAGGGGGTATGATAAGCTTACAGATATGTAATTTAAAGGATGTAGTCCCAAAGATGATACAGGAGGTTATCACTGGTAGCAAATGTCTTGTATTTAAAAGGAAAAACATTAAACTGAATAGCAGGGGAAGGGGTTGTGGAATAGTCTTCTAGTAGGAAGCCTGATCACTTAGGACATTTAAAACTAAATTGGACAAAGTCTTAGAAAACTTTCTACAGGGATCAATCGTGTACTGGCAAGGGGCTGGTCGAGATGGCCTTATAGTTCTCTTCCATCTTTAATTTCTACTCATCTGCAATTCCAGCACGAATTTAACTCCTTGAGGGGTGAAATTCATCTCTGTGGAGAGAGTAGCACAAGGCCTATGCATCACTTAAGTATCACTTAATGTCACACTTAAGCCATCAAAAGAGGGGTTAAGTGGAACGTAGACTTTGTGTTGGCAGTCTGCACAGGGGCAGATTATATCACCCTGAGTGATTATAAAACCAAGCCATCCAAGTAAGGCTTTTATATTGCACCAGTGTAGCTTTGAAAATATGCATCCCATGGCACTACACTGTGAATATACTTTATGATGTTAGAAAAGAACAATCTACATATTTTAAGGCCAAATAGGCCTTTGAAATTACTACATAAACTCCTGAGCAAGAATGGCTCAATAAGACTAAACACAGTACTATATGTACTATATGTGTAAACCTTTCAAACACTTATAGCCAGGGTTATTTAGCTATAACTCATGGAGAGAGGAAGAAAAATAATTGCATTGGGGATACAAACAATTAGGTTACAGTGCAACTTCTATATACTTTTTCTGAAGGTGGCTTAACTAGAGTTGAGACTCATCTGGCACGTTAGTAGGCTTATGATGGTACTAAAATTCTTTTTTGAAGTTTGCATATAGAGTAGTGTGAATGACCTGGAGATGGAAGTAAATTTTTCAACTCTTCCTGGAAGTAGTATTCTAAGAAGTATTCTAAGAAGTAATTTGAGATTGTACACAGCAAGTTCAGCCCCATTCCCATCTAAGGCCCCAGCCCTGCAACTGGAGCCAAATGAGCACAAGCATCTGCTTGCATAGTTCCTATTGGAGGACTGGGGATCTACTCATTAGCAAAACTGCTGTTGACTTTGGGAGCAAGATCTGGCCCGTGTTATTTTTTCCAGCTTTCCAAAATTACAAGTTCTTCAAGCAATTTACAAATTATTAATGATGTGCTACTTTTACTCACATAGTCCTTCAGTTTTTATAGACAGTAAGGCCCAGAACTTCAGATGGTGTGATTTGGTGTAGCTCTCTTTAAATTGGCTAGCGTTATGCCAATTTACATTCATTGAGGATCTGATCCCCTGGATCGTAACAGAAGATCCACTGCAGGTTAATATGTTTTTTAAGTAGCCTCTTGTTTTGTCTTTCTTAATTTGTACTTCAAAAGTCTTAAATCTTTTTAATATGTTTTTATTTTTAGCAGTAGATTGTATATTATGTCTATTTCTTATTTAAGAAACATCGAGTTTTCATTGCAAATCCCATTTTATTAGCATCATTTCACTGTTCATTCATTCCAGTTTAACACCCAAGTTTCATTTTAGTACAGTATGTCTTGAGAGAGCTGAATCTCTGTAGCTTTAATTAACTGTGTAATAAATAGAGTAACATGATATTAAATGAACCTTACTCCATGAATGGGTGAGAGAGGAGATGTTTTTACGTGAAGCCTTACAATTTTTCTTTTTTTTATTTCTTTGTGTTTTGACTTAATCAGAAGACCTGCATAGCAATGAATTTGAAATGGTGGGCCAAATTCTGCTCCGACTTACAACTATAATTTGGCTCTGTATGTTGAAAACTGGATGTAGAAGTAACTGAGTGAGCAAAAATGTTGTGTTGTCTGAAGGGGAAAAAACCTTAGGGTTCTGTATTTTCATGCAGCTGGGTAATAAAGTTTCAGAGAATTGCAGGCCTGTGATAAGTATATTAAAGAAATCTCTGCCTTGCATTATTGTGGGAGGCTATCACAGGAAGCACACAGCCAACACATGTTTGTATTTACTTTTTAAATTAAATAAAACCCAAATTCAATAATTTCTTTTGGTTAACCTCAGCTGTAAGAGCTACCCAGACCTATGCTTTAATGTCCAAAATCTGATATGTGGCAAATGAGCTGTTTGTGTTGCTGTGTTGAAAATGGAAGCCAAGTATTATCTGAACTTTGCCTAGGATAATTGCATCATGAATACTATAAGGGCGCCTCTTCAGATGATGGCTGCACTCCTATAAAGCTTAAATGATGTGGAAATTGCAATGCAGTTTTCTTTGTACTATACCTCTGGTCCAGCCTAGATATATATATATATTTGAAGAGGGAAGGGTGGGGAGGGTCAATGTTGCTGTCACATAGACAGTTTGGGAAGTTTATGTTGACATGTTTTTACGGTCTATATTTCACCTGTTCTGCCACCTTGAATTGTTGAAATGTATCTGTGCAGGCTTTGTGGAGCTCTGTCTGTAAAACATTTTTGTGGATCTGGTAAAATATGTATATATATATATATATGTATGTGTGTGTGTGTGTGTGTGTATACACACACACACACACACACACTTTGGTATTTTAAGGTGTTACATTTTCCTGGTGTTTCTGCATCAGACTGTATAGCTTCAGGATTGTCCAGAAGGCTCATATGTTCTTTCTACCCCTTTTCTGAGGCCTTGTTAATGTTCCATTGATTACATCACAGTCCATGGGCCAAATCCTAAGTGGCATGGAGCATCTTCAGCTCCCCCTGACTATGCTGAGAGTTGCAGATACTCAGCACCATCCATGGGCTGGCCTCCGTGTATGTGTAAAACGTAGAAGTGTGTGAAATGTGGTAGTCTTGCATGGAACAAAGGTCAATCTGGATGCAAAAACCTCCGGTGGTAAAACACAAAGGGAACTAATTGACTCTTAAATACCTTCTTCTAGATGAGGGTGGAAAACAAGGTGAGATGACTCCTTATGGTAATCTCTGAAGGCACTAGTATTGCCAATGATTAAGTGTGGTAGCGAGGACAGCAGGATGTGTACATCTGACAGATAGCCAAATTCCAGTCTGTCTAACCACCTCTGTCAACCCGTTTGTTTCTAGTCTGTGACAATATGCCAATTAGGTCTGTGCTACTAGTTTATAGTTGATACAGTTGCCAAACCCTCTTAAGAGCAGCTGCTCTGGGATCTTAGAAGCCATAATGTGCAGTATGCAGACTGGTGACACTGAGAAAGGATTCATTCATGAAGAGTGTTCATTGTAAATGCTTGTCATGCTTGTGTGCTGGAGTGTCTTTGAATGATAAAGATTAGGCTATATATATATAAGGATCAGATCCTCAGCTGGTGTAAATCAGCATCACTACATTGATTTCAGTTTAATCAAACGGCTGAGGATCTGGCCCACTATATTTTATATAAAATCATACTGGCTTATTCAGATGTTTTCTATAAGACACAGCTAAATTTACTAAGTTAGCATTAATTTCTCTGATTTCTTTTTTCAGTTCTGTGGGTCAAGTTTCGGCTCACTTTTAAAACTAAATACGAGAACATAATATTTGAAAGAAGGAGAGACAGATGGGAACTACTTGTGCGGGTGAAAATAGCTTTTAGGGGAAGAACAATTACACACTAAGTGGATTTGAATTACTGTCAAAATAATTTTTGTTCGTCTTATCACAATAACTGGAGTTTTTAAAGAAGACATTTCACAGCTGGTAAACCTGTATCATCGAAACATTTCAAAAATGTCTCGGTTAGACATGTCAAACTGTATGGTGAAATATGATTTACTTCCATAGTTAAAAAGAATTCTAAAGAACTGATGGTACATTTGACTGTGCCTTATAAAGATATGCGATATGTGTATATATATATACATAAGTGTGTACATATATTCAAAGAAAACTGGTTACAGATTTGCTCATCTGGTATATTTTAAATGTGCAACTGATTGTTTACAGAAACAAAATTAGGGGCTGTGTCAGCTGCAATATATATATCAAAAATATTTGTTGAAATACAAGCTGAAAATACAATAGAAGGTTAGATCAGAGCTAGCATCTCTGCCAAAGGGTCAGGGGCGGCTCTAGCTTTTTTGCCACTCCAATCACGGCAGGCAGGCTGCCTTCGGTGGCTTGCCTGAGGGAGGTCCGCCGGTCCCACGGCTTCAACATACCTGCCACCGAATTGCCGCCAAATCCGCAGGACCAGCGGACCTCCCACAGGCATGCCGCTGAAGGCAGCCTGACTGCTGCCCTCGCAGGGACCGGCAGGGTGCCCCCCCCCCCCCGCTTGCTGCCCCAGGCACGCGCTTGGAGCGCTGGTGCCGGGAGCCGCCGCTGCAAAGGGTTCTCTTGAAGGCGCTGAAAAAGTAAAATCAAGTAGATGGCAGAGCAATTTTAGACTCTTTTGAGGGACATTTAAAAAAAGGGGCAGTTATGAAAGCTTGGGGAAAATCAGTGTTATTATCTTAGACCTTGTCCTTCAGCTTAGTTCCATATATTTATTTTCACTGGTATACCCTCCTATTGCCCCATATCTTATGTATTCACCTTCTTTCAAATCCATTGCAGAAAGCAGGTTACAGGACCTGATGATCTTGCTGTGGTAAATCCTTTGTTCCAGTTCTGTTCTATGCATGTCTCCGTATCCCTAAGTGTATGCAATATGGCCGTCTTGTTAGTATATGATGTCTATTAGCATACTTCCTGGACCTGGATCTACAAAGACAGGAAACATGCCTGGTGCTCAAAGGAATAAAGCAGGGTGAGTCTGGAAGGGTGGGTTGCATTTCCTAAAAGAGGATAAGAGGATAGAAAAATTGAAGTAATTCCTCAAACAAAGCAGTCTTGGAAAAGCTGGCTCATGTACAGCAGCAAGACACCTTGTTTCTCATTGACCTTGGCAGAATTTCATTAGCCCTTTAATGTGAGCAAACTGACCTCAAACAATTTCTTCCTCAGTAGATACACAGCCATGTACACAGCTATGGCTTAAGCATATTTTTGGACATTAGATCTTGTTTCAGAGTGAGATAAGTGAGTCTTGGTATAAATGATTCATCCTTTCTGGTGATTGTGAAGAAGAACTTACATTATCCATGTTATCTTTCCCCTACACTTTCTTTCCCTCATACTATCTCATACCATGTAGCTATCCTGTTACATTTTGTTCACATTCATTCCTTTTTGTGGATGCTTCAGAAACTTGTACCATAGAACTGGGGTTCTCTATTGTTCTTCTTCAACAGTAACTAACTGTGTGTAGGAATTAAAGAGGATTAACACTAGCTGTCCTCCATGTATTAGATCTAGTGTGTAGATCCACTCCCAGAATATCTGGCCTCAACAGCAATAGCAGACATGGAAACACTGGCTGTCTGGTCAACATGAAAATGATCAGCATCTGCAGATATTCCAGCTATCCATTCCTCATTAATCAAAGTTGCTCAGGACTTCCTGTGCACAACCCTTTAAGTGGAGAAACCCAGTTTGTGGTCCAGTGCTATGGCAGAAGAGTATGTTATGATTTATGGGCCAGATTCTGCTTCCAATGGGCCTTCCAATAGTCAAACAGAATCTGAAGACTCCTCATGGGAGAAGAGAAGTACAGCCAACACAAAAGTTCAAAATTTGCTGTTCTGTTCTTTCTTTTTCTCTGCATTCTTCTCTTGAGCCTTCAAGGCACATCTGGTTCATATTTTCAAGCTTTTCTTCACAACCATAAGGACTTATTGTTTTAAAATGAAAGCAGGGATTCTCACATGATCATGACTCCAGGAGCTGGAGTTTTAAGCAAAACATCAAATATTCTGAGACTTGCCATAAAATCCTGAGAGTTGGCAACACTATAATGTAATTTCCTAACAAACACCTTAGGGAAGTCCTATTTGCATAGTGGCTGTTCACAGAGCCTGACTCACCACAGCATTAGGCCAGTGTGACACTATTGATTTACACTGGTGTAAAACTGGGGTAACATCGTGAATTAGAGCCCCATAGCCATCTCTGTGTTGTGACTAGCAAAACTCTTGGCTCAAAATTAATCCTTTGGCAATTCTCCTGCATTTGTTTGTTTGAAAAAAGAATATAGTTACTTTCCTGCCTACCCTGACCAAGAAACCATCTGATGATATGATATGGATTCTGTTGGCTAGTGTATGCTCCAAGTTCGGGACTTTCAAAGCCAGATTATGTGAATTGGATGTCCAGTCCCTTTGACAGCTTTGCAAGTCCCATCTTAAATTTAAGATTCACTGAGACAAACAATGGTAATATTCATGCTGTCTTTAGCATTCCAGCCAAAACATGTTCTTGCTTGGATTTCAACATCGCCATGCAATCCTTGTGCCAGTGCATGAGAACCAGATGAGGAAACTGACTGGAAACGAAAATGAAATTGTCCCATCTGTTTTCAGTCTGAGATCTGGTTGGAGTGCAGAAAGCAAGCAACGAGTAAAAAGGTGACTAGATTTCTTAAATTATTTCAGTTTTAAATGATGTAAGGTATCATTGTTAATTACTCAAGTAAGACATTTTGTGTTTTAAAAATTTCCCCTTTGCAAAAAAACCAAAACCAAAACCTAACCACCTTACAAATTTAAATGGTTTAAAAACCCTTCTTCTAACAAGGGCGTGTAGGGTACCTGCCACGTAAAATCCTCAGGACCCTATTGAAATTTCCAGGGTTTATTTAATCTCTTAAAAATCCCACCACTCCATATCAGTGCTCACTTACTGGAATGTTTTTGCTCCATGGGGTCAAGAGTACCATTCTGAGGATGCACTTAAACTATTGCCTGGACTTGATGCCTGCTGGGAAAACTCTCATTGAGATAGTTTAGGGAAAAGATTAAGAGAATATACCAGGTTTGCCTTGGAAGTTGATGCCTGAGTAAGAGATTAAGGAAAAGTTAGGCTGTCATCTGAGTAATGTATCGCTTTGGAATTACCATCCATATTTTGGAACCAAAGTGTCCTTAAGTGAGTGTGTATTGAGCCACAGCTGCACACATGGTCATTAACAGAGACTGACCCTAGGGCTTTCCACACCAAAACCACAGCCTTGGCCACCTGAGATAAACAAATAACTCTCTTAGATAGGGCATGAGAGAGTACCTGTTTCCAGAGAGACATGATACCACACAGTAAGCCCCTGAATTACATGTGCACAGCTCCCAATTAAGTGGTGAAATCCTAACCCCATTAAAGTGAATGAGAGTTTTGCCATTGACTTCAGTGGATCTTGGATTTCATCCAATGTGTAATTCTTAAGTGGCAACTTTAGGACGTAAGTTATCTAACATTAGCACAACATTTAGGGCTCCTAATTAGAACTGGTAAAAAACTTTCAATAATTTTCAACAAAAAAAGGACATTTTTTTGTGAAAACTTTCACCAATATTTCCCCATTTTTTGACTAGCTCTACTTCTAAGGGCCCTGCTGCAGCACACCCACAAAGCCTGTGTAAAAGGGCTCTATACGGGGGATCTAAGAGGGCCTGGGATGAGGAAGGAATCCTTCATCCACAAGCTAGGGTTTTGGTAATGGAGCAGCAAAGCAGTACTCAGAGTCTTCCTGCATCCACCTCCATGGGAAATGTATAGCTGTGGATCATGGGCCATGGCTGATAGGTCAGTTCCCATACCATGTCCCCAGACCACCTGCACTGTAGCAGAGAAGCACTGTGCCTATGGAGGTGAATAGATTCCGTGTGGTTCACATACACTGGAACCACAGCAGTTCCACTGTGTTGAAAGACTCCTTCACCCATTTTAGAAGAGTGACAGCATATTGTCCTAAGTTACTGAATATCTTCAAAACGCTTCAGGATCCTTGGATGATAGGCACTAGGGGATCACAATTTTATATTATAACGTCTATTATGGCAAACAAAGCCCACAATAATAATAAAAAACAAGGCATTGGAGGGAATAAATGTTGTTGTCCTGATAGTTCCTCTTGTGAGATCGCACATTAAATGACTTCATGCTACCAACAAACATATTTCCAAATATCCCTATCCTTTTGCTCTTGTTTGTTTTATTTTAAAGCTCTGGAGAAGGATTTGATATAAGATTTGTAGATACAAGTTAATGGTCTGATCCTGCAGCCTAAATCAGGAAAAACTCCCATTGCTGTCAATGCAACATCTGAGTAAATTCAATGAATTTCACTGTGGGCTCAGTCCTGCAACCCTTACCCTGCTAGTCCGGTTGGTCTCAGGATCAGGCCCTAACTGACTCAGTGAAAGATGTTTAAAATTACACATTTAAAAACGGGGATGCAAATGCTTGTAAATAGATGGGTTATGATATGAACAGAGTGATTTTTCAGATAAGTTTTATAACAAAATGCAAACATACAGATTCTTTCCATGTAGTTGGTCACAATCTAATGTACATTAGATAACAAAATGTGCACATTTTGCACAGGTATTGTATTGGCATTTTCCCAGTATTAGGTTTTGTGATTTGCAGAAACCAGTTATATGGTAGTAGTTATATGGTCAATATGAAGGATGATCTGGTGGGTAAGGCACTGGAATGGGCTTCAGGAGAACTGGGTTCAGTTCCTGGCTCAACCATAGATTTTTTGTTTGACTTTGGGCACATCATTTAATCGCTCTGTGCCTCGGGTCCCCCTGTGTCAAATGGGGGATACTGTCTCCTGACCTCACAAGGGTGTTGTGAATCTTTGCAAGGGCTCAGATCCTATAGTGATGAGGATTAGATAGATACACCCCACAGGTATCCAGGAGCAATTCTGTAGCTTTGTGCATTTTCAACTCCAAGCTAAAGACTTTAGCATCTTTTTAAACTGCTTCCTTGGGGATGGAGTTTTGAGGCTGATTGTCTGATGGATGTTGTTTATGGGAATCTAGGTCTCAAATGCTGACTTTGAAAGACCAATTTAGTACAGATCCGAAACAACTTTCTGCCTTGATTCTTTCTTTGACCTTTTGAATATTTCCTTATAATGTTTATCCCTCTGCCGATAATACCTGCTTTACAATGTCCTATTTATTCCAAAAGGATATATGCATGACTGCCTTAAGCAACTTAGCTCTCCTTTCCCTGCTTATTGGGATGGTTGTACATATAATTTTTTTTTTCAAACAATGAGCAGAAATACAGTAGAATAAACTGCAGTAGATTGAGTGGCCTTAGAAAGGGGATACTACATCTTACTGAACTGTGGGTTTGTAGCACAGAATACAGAGTGACAATGGGCTTTTGGAGCCACGGCCAAGGTGTGAATTGCTGAGGAAATACAACTTTTTTTATTTTTTCTTGAGAGCTAAAAAGCGACTATGTTGCCATGACAAAAAAAGTTATTACTTCCTGTCTTTTTTGTGTCCATTTTAATGTTGTACAGAAATACATATAAATATATATCTGATGCCCAGTATTCATAGCACATGAAGGATATCAAAGAAGGAATAAAATCATATATTGGTGTAAAAAATATTTCCATTGCTAAGATGGTCCTTT
Organism: Mauremys reevesii; assembly: GCF_016161935.1. Lineage (NCBI taxonomy): Eukaryota > Metazoa > Chordata > Testudines > Geoemydidae > Mauremys > Mauremys reevesii. The sequence goes on along the minus strand of NC_052640.1, from coordinate 15,489,546 downwards.
CTCCAGGACCCTGTTTTTAATCATAATTTGAAAGTGGTTGGGAGGGTTAAAAATAATAACTCTTTGGATGTTTAAGATATGAAAACACACCCTGCTTTTAAGGGCTAGTTGGTAGGCGTGTGTGTGTGTGAGAGAGAGTGTGTGTGTAAATACAATTTGCATGAGTTTATTTAAATGTAAAGGCAAATTAAATATATTTATTTTCACTTGTATTAAAGCACAGAATGGCTGCCTTTTTCAAAACCTGTAACCCTAAGTAAGAAAATATACCATGGTAATTTACTGTATTTCTCCCTCATTTTTTTACCGAATTTATAATACTGTTCTCTCTGGGTATTTTACTTTTCATTTAATTTCCAAAATAAATTTTTTTCTTGTGTTTTATCTACATGAATTCTTTAGATATATATAAAGAGTCTGTATAGATATCTAAAGTGCTGGAGATTGCAGAGTCCCATTTTAGCATCATGTCATGTGCTGGCGAAGGATCTTTATTTAGGCTGTGAGGGGTTTTGTTTACGTACTGGCAAAGATAATGTGGAAAAATCACACACAAATCAGTTTCCAAAAGAAAAGGAAGAGAGACCAGAACAATGGCCCCTCCTCCTGCCCTGTCCTCCCTGGGGCTGTAAGAGTGCACCCACAATCCCTGTTCCCTGAGGAATATTCTCCCTTCTTTCATAGATTCATAGAAAGCCAGAAGGGACATTGTGATCATCTAGTCTGATTTCCTTTGTAACACAGGCCAGAGAACTTCTACAAAATAATTCCGACAGCACATCATTTAGAAAAATGTCCAATCTTGATTTTAAAATTGTCCGTGATGGAGAATCCACTGTGACTCTTGGTAAGTTGTTCCAACGTTAAAAATGTACACCTCATTTCCAGTCTGAATTTGTCTAGCTTCAACTTCCAGCCATTGGAGAGTGTTATACCTTCCTCTGCTAGATTGATTAATCAAGGCCCCCCTTAACCCCATCAAGGACAAAGACTAGCCCCTCTGAGGTATGTTTCTGGTACGCAGGGGTGGCTCTAGCTTTTTTGCCATCCCAAGCACGGCAGTCAGGCATGCCCGCGGGAGGTCTGCCGGTCCCGTGGCTTCGGCATACCCGACGCTGAATTGCCACTGAATCCGCGGGACTGGCAGACCTCCCATAGGCTTGCTGCCGAAGGCTGCCTGACTGCTGCCCTCGCAGGGACCAGCAGCGTGCCTCCCGCGGTTTGCCGCCTCAGGTACGCGCTTGTAGCGCTGGTGCCTGGAGCTGCTGCTGCCAGTACAGGTTGGAAGGTCATAAGTGGAATACTTGCCCTTTTGAAGGTTGGCATTGTGGGAGGGGATACAATGGTCTGAGGAAGGCAAGAATCTTGACAGAAATGGGACATGATCTTTGGAACAATCCATTAAATTCCGATGTATAATTTGTTAGCTGGAATTTGTAAGCCTCCTGTATGTGAAAAGGGACAGGAAGAGGAAGGGGTTCCGCACCACTCTGTGGATATCACAGACAATTTAGATCAGAGCACCAGACCGCCCGAGGAGGATGAGCATAAGATAGATGAGGTAGAAGATGTGCCAAAGTTAGAGTTTGAGGTACCCCTGACAGAAATGAATCCTGGGAAGCAGGTGTGGGTCCAGGGGACCATCAGAATGCAAACTAGGGCCCAAAGGGAGGAAGCTGGCACCCAAATGGTGCAACAGAGGGTTGCTGTAGAGCCCCAGATAACACGAGGAGGGGGATGCTCGAATGGGGAACTGTGAGGTAACAAGGGAAGTGTGAGTAGCTCAAATCCCTTTTTCAGGGTGCCTGGGAATAACTGGCTGAGGAACGTCCGGCAACCTTAGCACACAAGAGGCTGCCTGCTAATTATGGTGAGCAAGCTGGAAGGGGAGCTGGAGACTCTGAGAGCCCAGACCATTCAGGCATGTAGTCGGCAACACCAATGAAATGGCCAGGGGAAAATAGGGTGCAGGTATTTTCTCTAGGAGATCTTGCCCTGGTGTGGGCAAAGTTCTAAAGGGGGCACGGTATGTAATAGGGTGGCTTGTCCTATGGGCTGGAGACCCTGGGGCTTAGCGAACCCTGATTACAGAATGGGCCCTGCTTGAGGGGAATCAGGCAATTCCCTATAAAGAAAAGAAGGTGGATCCAATAAAAGGGGGGAAGCCCAGGGAGGTGCAGCTATGCTGTTGGATATTGCAGGGAGAATAAAAAAGACTCCTGCAGGGCCATGACACCAGGTAGCTTGGAAGGTGAATCCTGATGAGCAGGAGGCTCCTGGAGGATGGGAAACCCTGACTGTATTTGGGACCAGACGTCACAACCCCAGTGAGGTAACGCTGGGAGATCACACCAGGATGGAAGATGAGCCCTGGAGGTGAGAGAAAACGCCCAGAGCTAAGTATGCACTTTTTATTTGTGTTGTTATAAGGGACTTTAGTTTGGGACTCTGGGTTGTTATAAACTGGTTCTGATATTAAACAAGCCCCAAACCGGGGTATTTTTAACCAGAAAGAGCCTCCTGTGAGTTCATAAAGGGCCCCAAAATGAGGAAGAAGAGGTAGGGAGCGTGCAGAGAAACCTCTGGCCAGGAGAGGGTGCTCACTACACAACAGTCCTATTACAGAGCTGTAAGGTAAGAAACTTCTCCTTGTGGTGTTAGTTCCTTCTGTGTTCAGACACACAGGACTTTGTACATTCCTTGTAAATAACCAAGATGCCATCTAAGAAAATAGCAGGACTCCATCAATGTCTACTTCCAACCGGAAGATCTCCAGGGCTCTGAACTTTGACTTAATAGGAGTACAACTGGTGTAAGAAGCAGGATCCAGTTTCCAAGGAGAGAGATTGTCAACTGTTCCTGTTGAACCAAAATGGAACTAATAATGGAGGTGCTTGCAGAAATAAAAAATGGCCAACGGGATTTAAAACTTCACAAAGGAAACTTAAAGCAGCATCTGGAGCACTCCCAGAAAGGGCTGATGGCTGCTGCCTGGCAGGCAGAGGACAAATCTTTGTTGGAGTGACACCAACTGCAAAGTTTCTAGGCAGGTTGGGAAGCCCAGCTGCAAGCCCTCAGGCTGGAATGGCAAGACAGATCAAGGACGTGACTAGCAAACTGACTGCCATAGATCAGCAGTTTTCTCCTGAAATAGTGGAGACCGTGCAAGCTTTAGCCAGCATGGAACTTGCCACCATAGATGAACTGCAGCAAGGACTCAGTGAGCTGAAAATTCAGCTCCAAAAGGAAATCCAAGAATCACAGGTCACAGTGGAAAGCAGCTGCTTAGCTGAGGAATTGAGCCACGCAGGGGACTTGAATAAGACTGGATATTTACAACCGTTTTCTACCCCAGTTGTAACCCACAGTGGCCCAGACGGGAGAGGTCAGGCTGTTCCAGCCTAAATAATGCAAAAGCCTCACTATCTTTGAAGGAAAAACATCCTTGGAGCATAGGTGCTGGAAGTAGGGGTGCTGGAGGTGCTGCTGCACCCCTGGCTTGAAGTGGTTTCCAGTATATACAGAGTTTACCGTTTGGTTCAATGACTCTCAGAACCCCCACTATAAAAAATGTTCCTGTACCCCTACCTGAGAGGCTCCGTTGGCTCAATTCAACATGATAGCCTCAAATGAATGGCTGGGAAGAAGGACAGAAAGGGAGTTTTCTAGCAGCCAGCTTGGTGGCTCAGCTCTGGTGGTGCTACAGAACTTACCCCTAGGAAAGAGAGAGAATTATGCAGACCTGATACAAGCCCTTGACTTGCAATTTGGAGCTAGCCATCAATCTCAGCTGGCCAGCACACAGCTAGGAGCTAGAAGAGGGAAAGAGGAAACCCCATCTGAGCAGGAGAAGGACATGAAGAGACTTGTGTTCCTGGCATACCCAGATACCCCAGAACCCTTCCAGAATAGGGTGGCAATGGACCAATTTATAGATGTTTGTCTGGACTTGTAGATCAAGATCAGCAAAAGGAGGCCAAAGGCACTTCAAGAAGCTGGGGGATTTTGCCACAGAAATTGAATCTTTTGTTGCAGCAGAGTGTTGGAAGAGGAAACAGCTGCTCATGAGGAAAATGGAAGCTGATCACCAGGAGCCCTGTAAGTACAGCTCTGTGTCTAATATGCATAATAAAAAAGAGGATTCTAATTTAATTCATACTGAATTATAACAGAGTACAAATTTGATTTGTAAAACAAGGGAAATTGACAGTATTGCAAAAATGTAAAGGAAACAGTTCAGTTAAATGCTGCTACTATGACAAAACTGAGCAAGAAAGGATTGTTATAAATCTAAGGCAGGCCAAGACCGACTGCTGCAGGTGTCTTGAGAGATACTTTGAGAAATGGGGGAATGCCAAGCTGAAGGGGCAAAGGTACAAGGATCAGCCCCACTGTTTTTGTTTAGATCCGTGCAGTTAAATAACAATAATGGGAGTTTGGCTATTGGGTATGTAATAGGACCTATGATATGTATAGGGATAGTTGACACAGGCTCAAACATAACAGTTATTAGACCCGTCACACTAAAAAGGCTAGGGAATAGGGGATCCAGAACTGAATCACCTAATTGGTCTCAAATAGAGACTGTGACGGGGGCAAGGGCACCCATCTGAAAATATGGTTTTGACCATTGGACCTCTGCAATTTGAGCAAGAAGTCTGTGTGGCTGAAACAGTGGATGAGCTAATAATTGGCTTGGATTTCAGTATGGCTAATAACTGTGTAATAAGTGTCAGGAAAGGTGTCTTACATATTCCGTCTGTGGAAATTCCCTTTGGAGAAATGACCCGGGTGAGATAAATGGTTTGTAGTCAGTTGGTCTGCAGTGAATGAATTGCCCTGCCCTGGAGGCACAACCATAGAACAACTACATGCTGTGGTAGCTGTCCAGCAAGGGAAAGATATGGAGTGGGTGAAACCTGTTTTGATTTTCAGGCTCTTCGATATGCAAGTGGGATCTTAAAGTACATCTGCACTGTGATTAAAAACCCTGCGGTACTGAGTCTCAGAACCCAGGCCAGCTGACTTGGGCTTGCTGGGCTCTGGGTAGATGTTCAGGCTCAGGCTGGCGCTCAGGACCTCTCACAAGGTCTCAGAGCCTGGGCTCCAGCCTGAGCTGGAACAGCTACCCTGCAATTTTATAGCCCAGCAGCCTGAACCCTGGGAGCTTGAGTCAGCTGATCTAGGCCAGCCCTGGCCGTGCTGCGGGTCTTTTATCGCAGTATACACATACCCTTAGCTGTTAAAGCTCTTGTGGATCTGAATCAGGAACCGATCTCTGTTCATTTGCTGAATGTTTCTGACAGGCTGCACATAAAGAAGGGAAACCATTTCAGCAGTCAGCAGAGTGTGATTTAGCATTTTCAGACTCTTGTGATTGATCCTGACTTGGGCTATCCATGTTTCAAAACACCTTTCCTATTGGACACAGATGCTAGTGTTTGCACTTAGGTGGACAAAATTTCAGCTTGGCTGCCCCCCGGGAATCTGAGAATATAGCTGTGGAAGTTAAGGCGGGAAAAGTTGTCAGAGGTGAATCCCTCATTCAAACGGAAGGGCAGGTCAGCAAATTCTACAGAAACAATAGGGTTCCTCCGGGGCTGATTGAAAAGGGCCTCTCCCTGATTGTTGAAAGGAAATCTCTGGAGGGAAAAGCCCCAGATTCAGGTGTGAATAAATTCTTGTATGTTGGTGATATGAAACTATTCTGACAGAAACACGCTGTCCATAGGTAAATAATGAATCTTCTATCATTTTTAACTTAAATTATTTCTTTTCTTTCTGTTTGGGTTGGGTGGTTGGGGGCTCACTATTTTAGGCCTCATCAGGATAGTGAGTGTAGCTGAGGTGGGGAGTGTTGTTATGAGCTGGGTGAAACCTTGTTATGGATTAAGACCCCACTGAAACTGATAGGCGGGAACTCAGCTTTCAGTTAACACAACTGTATGCATAAGCCCCCCACCTACAACAAAAAGTGTGTGTGAACCCACCTAGGCGTGTTTGTCTGAATGTTGCGTTGGGTAGAGGTCATGTGGGTGAGGGTGTGTGAGAGAGAGCGTCCGCGCGAAGACAGATCACACAGAAACTGAGAACAGACAAAAACAGCAAGAAAGCCAAGCAGGAGGCAGTAAGAACAGTGTGATGCTGGAAAAAGAGAGAGAGCTTTTTGGCCAGGTGGTGACTTCAGAAGCTTGGGAGCTGTAAGCTAAGAAACTGCTGCTTTTTTTCTTAGCCCCTTCAGTGTTCAGAGACGCAGGACTTTGTAGATTCCTCATAAATAAAGAAGCTGGCATCAAAGAACATTCCAGACCTAAATTTCTACTTCCAATTGAAATATCCCTAGGGCCCCAGACATCGACTAGCCTCTTGGATCCAAAGGGGGCAACCGTATGTTACATGCTGCACTGTGCAGTGGAGTAGACTGAACACAGGCCCGGGGACCAAGAGACCTGGGTCCTACTTGCAGCTGTGCCACTGATGCACTTTGTGACTTTAGGAAAGTTACATCCTCTCACTGCATCTACTTCTGAAGCATGATATTGACCAACCTTTGAATAGGGCTTTGAGATCATCTGAATAGTAATTTATTAAGTAAAATACAGTTTTATGTCATCCATGGCTTTTCATGGAAGCTGGATCCCAAAGTAGATAACAGTTGGGCAGCATGTAATATAGACAGTGCAAACATCGGTGTAGGCACACTGTATTAGGGAGCGGAACCAACCATTCTGTCCATGATCAGAAACCCAGGGGAGAGAAAAATGAAGGTAAAGAGAAGTAAGAAAAGAAATATCTTAAATTGACAGGGAAGGGAATATATGATGTCAAAATAAAACCAAGGGCAGAAGGGGTTCATTTCTGATAGATAAAATGGATAAAGAGAACCAGTGCTACTATTTTTTATAGATTCAAGCAGCAGCCAGTAGTCATGCGTCACTGTCTGTCAGGTTCCTTTTAATTAGAGGCTTAGATCTAAAGCTGTGCGTATGGGGAAAAAAAATACAACACACAAAATTCAGAATACCCACAATTTGTGTTCCAGGTCATTTTGCAGCCCCAAAATTCTGTTTTTGTGAGATAAGCATGAAATGGCAGCATTCAAGTTTGAAACATGCGAAATTAACACTGATGTAATTGAGTGCAGCCCTTGGTGTAGCTCTTTCATTTTTTTTTTCCAACTATAAAAGACTCATAAGACAATCTGCAATTAATGATCAAAAGACTCGCACAAAATGTTCAGTATATTCCGGTTTTAGTTACAGCAAGTACTGATTACTTTAGGTTTGACAAATATTTGGACAAGGCCATTCATAAATTCCTATTAATGTCAATGAGTATCACACTTGTCTAATCAACCTATTTTTAACTAGACCTCAAATTATATTCCCTGTCTCTATGAAACAGACTCACTGACAATTCATATTGGATTGTAACCATTTGTACAATATGCTAGTGGTAAATTGCTTACAGTGGGGAATACCTCCAGCACAATGTTTTTTAAAAAAACAAGACATCGAGTCTGAACATTTTTTTCAAACTAACTTTGTTTTTTTTTTAATTTATAATACATTTGCTTGCTTGCAAGAATACCACACTGAGAAATTTGGGGCAGGAAGGTGGAGATTTAGACTCTGTAAAAGTTATTGGATTTTTCTCCCATTATTTATGCTAAAAGTTTTTGACGATTCAAGAGATTATATTTGTACACGGGGACTGGTTTGTTTTTGGCAGCCATCTAAGCAGGGACGGCTCCAGCTTTTTTGCCACCCCAAGTGGCGAAGCGGAGAAAAGAAAAAAAAAAAAGATAAAACCACGTTCGGCGGCACTTCGGCGGGAGCTCTACTGCGCTGCTTCATTCTTCGGTGGCAATTCAGCGGTGGGTCCTTCGCTCCGAGAGGGACTGAGTGAATTGCCGCCGAAGACCCGGACGTGCCACCCCTTCCCATTCGCCACTCCAAGCACCTGCTTCCTTTGCTGGTGCCTGGAGCTGGCCCTGCACTTAAGAGGTCTGTACACCCAATTCCTGTTAATGTCATGGGAATTAGGTGTCAGTTAGACAGCTTTAGAAATCTCAGCCATGCTTCTTTATTACCCAGTCTTGCAGGCACAGACCTCACCTAAAAGAGACACTGCTTGGTGTGTAGAGCAGTTTTCCATTGCTCCAACAGCTGCAGTTTTTTAAACCTGTGCCATAAAACAACTACCACATTCCAGTTAATAAACAGTCTAAGAATAATTCAATGCAAATTGCTCGTGTACATGACAAACATCCATGTAAATGGCAAACATTTTACTTTACGGTTTCACTGACATTATCTGTGACAGAATGTTAAAGAATATAATCTGCTCATACAGTTCTCACTCAGCAAAGCACTAAAGCATATTCTTAAATGTCAATGGAAGTATTTGTATGCTCAAATTTAAGCATGTGCTTAATTGCTTTGAAGTTTCAGGGCCAAAGATGGCAGAAATTCATAGCATGTGGCAGTCATTTCATCACAGTGAAAATCATCCTCCCCCCATAACAAATTAATGTCTTGTTTATACTAGGGAATATAAGGAAAAATTCCCAGAGCACCAGTGTTACCAATAGTTCAGCTGCAGTGATGTTGGCAATGGGCAGAGGCCTGGTCTCAGCAAGGTTTTTTTTTATCTCTGGTCTTTTTACCAGCATGTTCCTCAGTAGGCTTAATTATTATGGTGGTAAATGCTAGAAGTCACTGAGACCTTGATCACAGTAAGCTCCCACGGGTACTAATACCATTGCAGCTAATGGCACCACAGTAGACAAAGTGATGTAAGCAGTAAACCATATAGTGAACGGTTATCAATAGGGAGTAAACACTGACCACATACTGAGTGTAAACACGGGCACCTCCTGGACTGCTAGTTCTCTGCACAAAGACATGGGTGGGGCGGGGAGAGCAACAACTGAAAAAAACAGCGTAAATGCTGCTGTCCTTCTTAGCCACATTCTGGTCTGAAATACACAGGCACAATTCTCTCCTGAGACGGGGTCAAATTAATTCATTTTGAGCCTTGCAACCCCGTTAAATGTCACACTTAATTTTCACCTTAGTGTGCACCCTAACGGCCAAATTATGTGCTCAGATAGACACTCACAGCGTTAAATTCACCCCTGTGCTGAGGGCTACCTCTTGAGTCTTACTACTTAAGGCTACGTCTACACGACAGCTTATGTCAGCAAAACGTATGTCATTCATGGCTCTGAATAAACCACCCTCCCTAAGTGACATAAGTTACACTGACATAAGTGCTCATGTGCACAGTGCTATGTCGGCGGGAGAGCTTCTACCATTCGCAGAGGTAATTTCATTATGCCGACAGGAGAGCTTTCTCCGCTGCAGCACTATACATGTAGACATGTCCTAAAAGATTCACTTAAGCCTGTCCTCTGAGGGCTTAAGTTGATGTATAAACCCTGTAGTTGACTTAAGCGATTGATGTGCACCACTGTGTAGGACTGTATTGATGTGCTAGCCCTCTGTACAGGGCTGGTTTTTCATCCAGAATTCCCACTGATGCCATATGGAGTTGTGTGAATATATCTGAGGGCAGAACTTTGGCCCAGTAAGGGCAGCAGCATAATTTAAAACATATGTTTCCCTTTCAGGGGGGCAAAACTCTATGGGAGTGAATTTGGCTGTGTTGAGAATTCCATCAGAGCTGTATAAAGTGTTAACCTTGGCCGGCAAAGAGACCCAAATCAGACTCAGTTTGAGTCCAAATGTTTTTTTCTTGTGACTTTATGATACATTTGGCAAATATTGCATAGAGTTTCCAAGTTGCCTTCAAAATACAGCTATATATATTCAGCAACCAGTAACCTTCTCGTTTGTGCTGTGATTCATCAGCAGCAATTGTCTTTGGCAGGACATAATTTCAAATCTTCTACCTGGGATGTCTGCCAAATTTTTTGGAACAGAGATGGGATGAAAAAAGTTATTTATAAATGGGAATAATTATGCCTTACACTTACTATACTTGGGAGTGAGCGACAGATAGACGACATGTGTAATAATGAGTATTTGTAACAAAAGAAGCTTGTCACAGTTTTCTAGTCGCTGACAAAAAAAAATCCCCCAAAAACAAGAAACCAACAGTCCTCAGTTGAAATAACATTACCAAAGCTAGGCAAATCAGATTTCAGAGGTAAGACAGATCTCTGTTAAACTCATGTACATTCGTAATAACTCCACTAGTTTTAATGGAACTACTCTAGGTTATCACTGGTGTACCTGAGATCAGAATCTGTCCTTAACTTTGGATTTTGTGTGCAGAGGCCAAAAACTGAATGGACATAGAAACTGCACTAACACTTCACAACTGAAAACAGTCGCCCCAAGGGTAAGCTGGCAGGAGCAGCGTGGGGAAGCTTGCAGTGCTGAGTCGGATGCAGTGTCCTATTCTGTAAGTAACTGGAGGGCTATTTTCTGTTCCTAAAAGATTTATACAAACGAATCTGTTTTCACTAATTCTCTTACCACCAGTCATGCATAAAATTCCTTTTCTGCTGAGAAACCCAGATCCACCTTTACAAACACTGGGCCAAATACATCTCTCTGTAGTTATCCCCATTCAGGTGCAGAGGCATAGTTCCTCAAGGGTATTTCAGTGCCTAAGTCCCATTGATTATCAATATCTTTGAGGATGTGAAACTTGTGCTTAGAAGTACTGGTGGCCCCATTGACTTTAATGGGACTACTCATGTGTTTGAAGTTGGGCGTATTCTTAAGCATCTTGCTGAATCTGGATCTTAGTCTCTTGAAAATTAAGAGCAGTGTTTGAAAAGCTTGTCTGGCTAAATCCTATCTGCAGATGCTGTTTTCTTCTGGTGTCGCCAGCCGAGAATGTCATACATGTGGCTGCATATTTTGCCATTTCTGTAGGCTCATAATTAGCATCACTTCGCTCACAAAGCAGTTCATTGCAGGGTTTCACATATAGAATTTCATCGCAGCTTGAACATGAAAAGAAAGGACTTAAATATTTGTTTCCAAAAAAGACACAGCAGGATTTAGAGATCCCGAGTCAAGCTCATCCCTGGAGTCATTTAAATGAAGTAAAGAAGTGAAGGATATCTTCTGAACTAGCCTTGGAGATGGGGCTAGGAAGAATGGAATGAGTGTAAATTCTTTGGGGCTAGAACTTTGCCTTCCTATTTGTCTGTAAAGCATGTAGCACACAGTTGACCCTACATAGACTTATGTAGTGCTTTTCATCTGAGAATCTCAAAATGTTTACAAACATTAAGCCTCATAGCACTGTGAAATAGATATTAGTAGCCCCATTTCATGAACTGGGTGGCTGAGACAGATTTTAAGTCACTTGCCCAGAAACAGAACCTAGAATTTCTGATCCCCAGGGCACGTAGTCTAATCACAGTCCCTCCTCCTAGGCAGAATACCACCTTCTCATGCAGTGCACCAGAATCTAATCATTTTCAGCCACACCTACCAATACACACAACCATCGAAAAGTTATCTGTTTCCAAAAGAAAAAAAATCAGTAAAGTTTAAATATCTTACTTGTCCAAACTTTATCTTCTTTCTAAAAGGGAAAAAATAAATATGCAATTAACAAAGAGTTGTCAGCCCAACAGTTTTGATTTCTGAAAAGTTAACAAACCTTGTTGCAAAATCTAGATCTTGCTTACTAATCAGGATTTATAAAATGCCTAACCATTTTTCATACCGCTCAATGCGTCATCATAATTAGCCATCAGCAGCACCTGTGCTTAGTTAACAAAATAAATGTTTACTGTTGATTGAGGCCATATAATCAAATCACTTTTTCTCCTCCTGGATAGTGACCACACTAAAATGCTTTGCTTATGTTTCCATTCATTAGGCCATCTGCTCCTAATTACGCCCTCCTGATGTGACACACCATTATTTATTAGAGCATTACACTGGGTAACATACTTTCAGCATCTTTCTAATAAACCTTTAATTTCAGGAGCAAGGTTTCAGAAGCAGAATTGGATGTGTTTTCCTAATGAAAGGTCTAATCAAAATAAAAAGATTAACAGTTGGGAATTGTTTTATTTTTGCACCTGTATAACTTAAAGAAAGGCTTTCATTTCACAAGTGTAACTTGACAAGCCCTTTGGTTCATAATTGGTAGCTAGAAACATTTTAATTTGAAATGGCAGAAATCCAAGATGTTGAAAAGTAGCTTATGGCAGGAGCATCATTCCATGATGATTTCACTAAAAGTTTTAAGGCTCCAGTCCTGCAAACATTTATGCACGTGAATAACTTTCCTGATGGGAGGAGTCTCTTGCATTCCATGCATGAAGGGCAAACATTCAGCCTCATACTCTTGAACCTCTCTGCAGCAAGAGGGTCAATCACAGGATGCTGGGGGCAACTGGACTTCTGCCACCAGAGTCCTCCCTCGAGGAGTTCTGTAGGGTTCCATTGCTGTCCTATTCAGTAGACTGTATTTACATGCAGCTGCTAGAAGAAGTAGCTTCATGGCTACCACATGCAGAAGACACATGATTCTCTTGGTCATGCCCAGTCTACAGTGAGATCACTTGTCTCTGCAATCTTGCTGTCAATAAATACAGGACAGTCTGGGGAAATCTCTTATTCTCTGGGCTAATGGGGTCTGGGTATGCGGTAGAGGTGACAGGCTCAGCCCTTGGAGTGCCTCACATCAGTTGTTAGCAATTGCTTTAGTTGATTAAGGATGTTGCTAAAGCAAGTGCCTTCCAGTCCTCCTCAACTGGAAAGACAGTGGCTCTGTCATGGAGCCCGGGATTTTAAAGCAAAGAAATGGTTGAATCCTTAAAGCAGAGAAATGGAGTCTTCCTGTCCACTGAGAGACGGTGATGCCCCTTTGTTATAAGTAAGAATACAACTTTACACTTATATAGCACCTTTGTATTCATGCATCTCAAACTCCAGTAATGTGTGTGAGTATTAAAGGGCACACAGCCAGTGTGGAAATGCAGGGTGGGGCCTGCAACAATCATCCAATAGGGCAGTGACTCTTTGAGGGGTGCTCTCATTGGGTAGTCCTGGTCAATGCAGTAGCCTCTTGGGTTTGCTGACTGGGGCACAGGGCAGTTCATATGAGCAAGGAAGGCACAAGAGGACACTTTGCAGCTCAGCCCTCTGCTTCAAATTAAGATGTTGCCTAATGATGGTCAGTAGGAATCTTGACTCACAGTTGCTACACTACCTTTGTCATCACAACTTAAAGAGCTGTGAGAATGGCTCATATGGAGTAGTACATACGTACACATTCTCCCATAGTGCCAAGCACCATACAGTCACATCATAATGAAAGGTAAACACAACACACGAGAGTTATTGGCTAGCAATCTTCCTCCACATTTCATGGTCTTCACACAGCCTCGAGAAGCAAGTCTGACCACATCTCATCCAGTCAATCTCATCACTGGCCCACACTTGCTGCACCAGTCTCTGCAGAACTTGCTTTGGCAATTTTCCTCCACTCATTTGACCCATATCGCCTGCAAACTCAAGTCTTCTTCATCTGATCATCTTGATGATATCAGGTCTCACTCCGGTTATACTGTAAATTCAGGCAATTACTTCTTACTTCTTTCTTCTTAGCCTCTTAATGTCCTGTTTCCTGTCTCAGTCACATAACAAGATGCTGAAAACAAGAGACTGCAGCAATTTAATTTTACACTTTATAATTAGAGCCTCTCTCATGTGTGGCGCAAGCCTCTTCCCTGCTGCTGGCTACTTGGTGTGGATTCTTCCCTCTTCTTGCAGGGTTTGGGTCCTAGATTCTAGATGCCTGGTGCCTCCACCCAAGGTGACTCCTCACTGTGCCTGAGACACAAGAGATGTGTCCCTAGGGGAAAATGAATAATGATACCATTACTGATAAGGAGTATAAAACCCAGTACACAAGAAACAATATTCAGCACAAACCCCAGCAAAGAAATTACAAACCCAAACATAACAGTATGATAAAGGAGGGCTTTACTGGGGATAGGAAAGTAGGGTCTGGGGAAGGAAAAGAAGGTTAACTAACAAGTGCTAAGCACTAATAAATCAACACATTACCCACCTCCCAACATTCACAATTTATCCCCTGGGCATCCCCCAGGCACAATGAGGATGAGTTCAGAGAGGAGGACTGCAATGTGGTGAACAGTGGCCAACTTAAACAAAAAGGGTTCCCTTCCCGTGTCTTCGCCCCAGGTGGGGCAGGTTCCTGGCTTTCTGATTTGAAGTCATGCAAAAGTCTTGGCTGGCTCGTAGTAGACAGTGCTGGGGCAGATCTCTGCCACTCTGGACACTGGTCTTTGGCAGGGCTGGAACTGCCTGACCCAAGCAATAATCATGCAGCAGTTCAAAGACTCCCTTTGTGGGGAGTGGGAGTTAATCAGAGATTCTCTGAGCAGTTCTGCTTCTTTCTCAGCTTCCTAGCTCAGAGCTCAAAACTGAAGCTAAAACCCCTCTGTCAGAGTCAGGCTGTCCTCTCCCACCGAGAGGGCTGAGCAGCTCTGGCTCATCATTGGCCCAGAAAACTACTTGTCCATATCACCCCATGCAGAAGCTTCCCTATTAGCTTCAGCAGGAGTTCTGAGTCAATTCTGTTCCCATGCATGCTGGGAAATGGTGTCAGAGAGCACTGGTAGCTGTCATTGTTGTGGTCTAGAGGGAAGGACCCCCCTAGAGGCTCAGTCCAATTCCAGGAGGTGGCAAACTCCAAGTGGGGATTACAGTGGTAATACTTTTGCTTCTCCAAATGTGACTTAGTGTCACTAGAGCAGCAGTTACGAGTCCAATTCTATGTCAGATCTCTAAGTGCTGTTGTGCATCCCTTGTAGTCATGCCCAGGTCTTTGAAGTGCTCAGCACACTCCAATGCCTTCTCAGATTTGGACAGGAATATCTTCCCCTTTTCAACAGACTTAGATGTCACCACTGTCTTTGTCTTTTCAAGTGAGATCTTTAGACCTCACTTCTCTGCTTCCCCCACTAGTCTTTCTAGCAGTTTTTGCACCTTTTCTTGCAACAATAGTGCAATAATGCAGCCATCAAATGTAGCCTCTTTCTGCAAGCAGATTATAATTTCCAGACGTGTATTTTATTTGCCAGTTTCTTTTCAAAACATTTTTATTCTACAGGTTGAGTCTTAACAGGTTGCCTTGAGTATTCCATAACTGCTCTTTCAAATTAGTAGTTATGGGTCAGATAAATCACATTGTATCATTTCCACCTCTAGTAGGATGGCACAAGCACTCCCACATGCATATTTGAACTTCACTTTCCACAGACAGTTCCCCCATGAAACTTTGCAATTTGCATTCCCCAAGTAAAGCATGCTCTCTCAGGTGTTCATGGAAAGCGAAAACAAATGAAGCACAAGCATGGCTGAAGCAGGCAAATAAACATTCATGGAAAATTTTGTACAATATTCACTCTGCTCAAATATCTTATGCTTCCCTTTAAATGATGTTGTCAGATAAGGTCAGAGAGAGAGCAAGGCTCAGCTCCAAAATTCCTTTCGTTGGACAGGCTGAGTCACAAGAGGAGTGTTACTTAAATGCAGTGTTTCACTTGGCTTTTTTTTTTAATTTAATGACTTTCTACAAGCCCCATTTCATAACCCAACCATTAAAACTAATGTAATGCTTAGTTTGTGCTGGATCTGAAGCAGCCCAGAATGACATCAATATTTCCTTTAAGAAGGCCAGGAATAAGCCCACAGTATATATTTGAACACATTTGGATCAAATGACACAGACACTGTTTCCTCTTTTTTTTTTTAACATGCTAAATAGTCAGCTGTATTCGTTATACGGGGGGGATGATGGATGATGATTAAATCTGCCTGCCGTAGCTGGAAGTAGTTTTGTAAACACATTTTTGTCCTTTCAGATGTGTTTTTTATTACCATAATTGCCTTTTTTTTTATTTTTCTCTGAAGGTTCACAAATTCCACTTACAAACTATTGGCCAGGGACCTGCTCCTGCTTCTACTCCCATTAAAGTTAATGGTAGAAGACCCAGACACTGACTCAGCCCCATAGTGGTCCAGCAGAGTCCACACAAGTATCAGATGTGGATCATGTTTTCTGATCCTGAGTCTGACTCCTAGGGCTGCTGTAACTTGTGCTGTTGCCTCTATGGCTCTTATGGCAACCAGATAGGGTTCCCAGGCATCCAGTTTTCGACCGGAATGCCCAGTCAAAAAGGGACCCTGGCAGCTCTGGTTGGCACCGCCAACTGGGCAGTTAAAAGTCCAGTTGGCGGTGCAGTGTGGATCCGGGGCTAAGGCAGGCTCCCTGCCTGCCCTAGCTCTGCATGGCTCCCAGAAGCGGTCGCCAGGTCCCTACAGCCCTTACATGCACGGGTGGGTAGGGAGGCTCTGCGCGCTGCCCCTGCCCTGAAGGACTGCAGGCCTGGCCCTGATCATGTCTGCCTGGGATTGTGGAGTACTGCTGGGTGCCTTGCCCAGAGGCTCCCCTTCTTCCTCAGTGAGCAACTGGAGAGGTGTCAGCTGGGACTCAGGATGGCTGGGAGCTGGGAGCGAACTAGCTGGACACTGGCTGAAGGACAACTGGGAGGTGAAAATAGCTGTCTCAGGGAGAGAGGAAACTAGCATGGAGGGAAGACGGGGGGAGGGCGGAATGATTCAGGGGTACTTTTCCTGAAGCTGGGAGGGAGTCCATCTTTTAGGTGAGAGGGGTGGACTGACATCTCATGAGAGGGGAAGGGTATACTTGTAGGGCATAGGATGAAGATTTGAGGATAAATACATTTGTCTTCATTGCTTGTAGGTAACTTATAAGAAAGAATACACACACAGTTCCTCTGTATGATTAGGGTTCATAGTTCCATGACAAACTGAAACAAAATCTAAGCTTAGTTTTAAAGCTGTTTAAGAAGAAACTAAGAACTAAAATGATTCTGAAAGATTATCGTTCAGGAAAGAGAAATAAAGACAAAAAAAAATCCTAGTCAGTAGCAAATGTTTCTATGTGTCTGTGATACACTTGTCTCACCCCTGGGAGCCACTGTTGATCTGTAAAATGTCCAAGGAGGAAGCAGTATAAGACATCCAAACATACCTCTCACAGCGTAAGTGCCATCGACATAAAGTGGTTTCAGGGGAAAAGCACTTAGGTGGAAAAGCTTTACATGGTTTAACTTCTTTAGCAGAAGTAATGTTTTCTATAGTCTTGGCATAATCATGCAGAGTTTCTGATGTAAATCACCTACAGTGATAAAAATATGATGATACTAAGTTTGTTTGGGATAAATGTGAATGTGGCAGACTCTGCTTTCAGTACACTGATGTAAATCCAGAGTAACTCGATGGAGTGCACGGAGACTGAAATCAGAAACTGGGCTCCCAGCTGAAACGTTGGTAGGATACTATGGATAGCATTACTTTAGCATGAGGAATTTAAGAGGGGCAGAGTGCATCTTAAACAGGGAAACTAGGAATGACCAGAATGCACAATCAAATGTACAAAGTCTCTCGATTTTAATAACACACTTTTATCTTCAAAATAATACAGGAACCTGAGGCTCATATTTGACAGAATTCCTTTCAGCCTTTTGCAAACCATTGAGTTCACAGGGTGTAAATCAGTGCTGAAGCCAGTTCCTAGGTCATCTCATTGGATAAATATGGGACTTGGGAGCCAGCTCAGCACTAAGTGTTCTGTTCTGCTTATCTTATCTCTAGACTTGTGTTTTATAGTTTGCAAATAAATTCACACAAAAACATTAAACCATTACTCAAGCGATTGGATATAGTAGTGCTATGTTTTTAGTAACCTCAGGTTATGCAACTGGGTTGGGGTAGATGGGGAGACTATATTGCTCTCATTTACACAGCAGCCATCAATGCTTCATAACGGGAGATTGTATGGCTTCAATTTTCTGAGAATAGCAAAAGCCTGAATGGCAAATTTTAAGACTGAGAACCTTTTTGAATGCTTGTCACTTGTGTGTTTTTGTCCCACAGAAACTACCAGTCATGAAGGACTTTGAAAAGTTAAACCTCAACTTGGCCTCTTAAGAGAATGAAATAATATGTATAAATATAGCAGTTAATTTTAATGTTGTGTTTTAGTTTTAATGAAACCAGCTCTGACTTCCTGATATAGAAGCAAGGTGTGTGTGTGTGCGTGGAGGGAGGGCAGGGCTAGAGATGAAAGGCCAGGGGCAGGAGGGAAGCAGCTCCAGGGAAGTAATTTCTGAGAGCTGCTATTTAGGAGGGCTGCTGTTGAGAAGAGTTTACTGTCTGTCTGGGTATGTCTACACTTCCAGCTGGGGGTGTGTGATTCCCAACTCAAGGAGACATACTCAAGCTAGCTCTCATCAAGCTAGTGCACTAAAAATAGAATATAACTGCAGCAGCAAGATGGCAGGAGAAGCTAGCTCCCTGAGCGTATGCCTGGCCGAGATCCTGTATTTGCGGCAGCTAGCCCCTAAGTTAGGGTTTTCTCCTGCCTCCCATCACCGGTCTATCTGAGCACTTTCCATGTAAAATTAGTAGCAATAGTGAAGCCTCTAATGGACTTCATGGAGTTTTTGGACTTTCCCAGTTTTGCGGGTAAAAAACACTGGTTGGGTTAGGTTTTGTTGTTGTTTGGTTTGTAGCAGGGGTATTGGTAGAAATTTAGTGTTCAAAGGGAGTGACTGTTATAAGTGTCATTCTTACAGAGGACACTTAAGGCCTTCTGCTTCCCTGCTCCAAGAAACCACCAATAGCTCCCCATATAAAAATACATTATATAGTTAACAAAGTTAACAAACTCATATTTGATCTTTATAGTTTATAGCTGATCTGCTCAGAGGTTTGCTTGAAAATATAACATGGTATTAAAATTTCTCATTGCAGAAAATAAACCAAGACAGAATTTAATTCTTCTAAGAAATCAGTGTAGAGACCTGTTTAGATTTGTTAAAGATATGCACTTCTCATATCTAGGCTATCTTCTGTGTGGGTTATCAAATGCACTATCAGCCTCCGTGTTCTGTGGTTTCAAAGTTTAAAATGCACCTAGGTTTAAACAGTTGTGTACTTTAACAAAGGATTTAAATGTAACCTTATGCAAACACCCTTAAATTGTTATTGCATAACTTCCAGTCCAACAGTCCTACTTGGGTGTTTTTGCCATTCCCAAGGTATGTGTTCTGAGGAACAGTGGTAGGAAAAGAATATACCTGAATGCTGAGTATGCAGTATTGTGATATAGGACAAAGGATTGCATCAATATCAACATGTATCTTGTTAATCTCCGTTTGGCTGTCCTATGCCAGAGCACACTAATTCTGACAGAACTAAACAAGGACCCTGTTTCAAGGAAAAGAACTTATACTAGGGCTCTGTTAATATTTATTAGATAATCGTGGAGCACAATTTGTTTTGGAAAGGAGCGCACTGTTAATAAGCAACAGAGGAATGAGTGCTTGATTGCTTAACAGCTTGCTAGGAAACTAAGGGAGGTAGGTACTGGCCAGTTATTTGTGCAAGACAATTTATGTCCAACTCTACAAGTTTTTGTTTTTTTCAATGTATCTGAATCACTTGGTTTATTTAAACCCACTTCCTTTGTAGGTCTTAAGCAACAAATCCACTCCACTGCAGTGTAAGCTAGCTCAAATCCGTTGAGATCAACTGGTTGGTGCCTGTTTTTACACTGGGACTGAATTTAGCCCAGAGACACTCACATGAGATCATTTGTTTCTGCAATGATCTCAGTGTGGGTAACCCCCTGCACCTAGGTGGAGTCTCATTGGGCTCAGTATGGGCACAGGGAGCTGCCTGTGCAGGATCAAGGCCTGTTTTTAATGTCCGGGGACAAATAACAATGCAACACAACTGAGGGCCTAATCTCGTCAGCAATCCTACTGACTCAAGGCAAGTCAAGTGCACATTAGAATCTATTTGGTTTATTTTCCTTAATTGCCACTGTTTCATGATACTGTGGTCACTGTTCGTAATGGCTTGTGCAGCATGCTTGGGGTGGGATATGCTGCCGCTGTGCATGTAAATACAGTTCATATTGCTTAACGGTCTGAGAGACACCACCAATGTCCTTCATGTCAGGGAGGGGCCCACCACAGGAGAGGGCTGGGGCCAGGGATCAGCTCTGAACTTGGGGCCAGCCATGTGGGAAGAAAAGAACAGAGCAATATAGGACAATGGTTGTCTTTTCCTTCTGTTTGTACAGCACCTAACACAGTGAGGTCCTGAACTATGACTGGGCTGTTGGGTGCGAGTCCAATACAAACTCATAATTGACAACATGGTCTGGGGACACCCTCCCCATCCCTCTTGCCATGCTGGCTTCAATCTTTTCCCTTCCTCCTTTTCCCTCTGATCCTCTTCCCCCTTTCTCTCCCCCGCCCTCCTCTCCCTTTCTCCCCAGGGCCGCCCAGAGGATTCAGGGGGCCTGGGGCAAAGCAATTTCGGGGGCCCCTTCCATAAAAAAAATACTCTAGCTCGTGGGGGGGGAGCTGGGGCAAATTGCCCCTCTTGCCCCGCCCCCCCGGGCGGCCCTGTTTCTCCCTCCTGCCCCTCCCCCTCTGATCCTCCTCCCCTTTCTTCCCCTCCCAGGCCAGCGGGGAGTGCGCTGAGCGGAGGAAGCTTGTCCCGCGCCGCGCCCCGTCCAGGGCGGAGCTGTGAGGCGGGCGGGAAGGGCCGGCTCCCCCGCTCGCGCTAAGGCTCGGCGCGGCCGCGCGGGCTCCCCGGCTCTGCCTGGGCCATGTCGTTCCGCCGGGCGCTGGCGCTGGCCGCCTGCGGGCTGGCCGGCGGCTCCGTGCTCTTCTCGGCCGTGGCCGTGGGCAAGCAGCCGGCCCGTGGCGCCGGGAGACGCCGAGACCCGCTCGGCGGAGCAGCCCCGCTGCTGCCGCTGCCGCCCGCCGCCTCCTGCCCCGCGGTGCCGGGCTGGGCAGAGCGACCTGCCGGCGGGGGCGGCTACTGGGACAGCAACTGGGACAGGTAGGAGCGAGCCGCGGGTGGGGCCGGGGCCGAGGGGCCCCCCGCTGGCAGCCAGCGAGCCGCCTCTAGGCTACGCCGCGGGTTCCCCGTGGCTCCCGGGGGGCGCTGGGGTGCCTTAGTCCTGCCCACTAGGGGCACTTGGGGGAGCCCAGGGTCCTTCCCGCTCCCTGTAGGGGGCTTGGCCCAGGAGGGGGGTACCTGGCCCCAGGGCCGCCCAGAGGGGGAGGAGGGGCAATTTGCCCCGGGCCCCACAGGGGCCCCACAGATGATAGTATTCTACAATATTGCAACTTTTTTTTAACAGAAGGGGCCCCCAAAATTGCTTTGCCCCAGTCCCCCTGAATGCTCTGGGAGGCCCTGCCTGGCCCCAGATGGGCTCTTGTGCTGCGGGGAGGCGCCTGCCCTGCCTCTAGTGGTTTTGGTAATGGGGAGAGAAAATGAAAGGGAGTCAGGACTCTCCTGGGTTCTAGTGTTTGTGGATTCTGGATAAAAGCTGTGGTGGGAGTTGGCCTGCCTTTCCAAATTGCCTGGAAATTACCTTGGAAATGCAGCCACCCCTGGAGTATCGGGGTGCACATAAACAGCACATTACCTCTCCACCAGCACCACCACACCTAAAAGACTAATACACAGAAAAATAGCACACACAAGTCATAATTACATATGATAAATCTTTCAGCACTGCAATCTACACCCTCTATTTGAGGTTTCCCCTCCCTGATATAACTTCATTACAATAATGAAAGTGAAATTACTGAAGGCCCCTGTGAGATGGAGGTAACTGTAGGTCTACTGGGGGGCGTTTTAAGAGAACATGATATATAACCAACTTCGCAACAGAGTGGGAGGAGAAATTAATAACTAATATCCATACTTTTTGATCCCAAAGTACGCCACAAACTATACAGAGGGGTCTGCTCAGCTGCCATTGAGGTATAACTTCCTCTGGGGTGGAATGTGGCAACAAATAGCTCTTAACAACACTGAACTATGCAACAACTTAAAACAGGAAATGAATTCAGGTTATTGAAATTTTAAGAGGGACTTGTAGGAGGGTAGAATTATCCAAACTGAAATGAAATTAAAATACTGAGGTTAATAATGGTAGGAAGTAATTGGTGTCTTTATAGGGTCTAAATATTCTGTAGGAATACCTTCTGCATTTTTAATTTATGCAATTCATAGTCTTCTCTGTGCTATAATATAGGGAGATATAGCTATCTAATAGAACTGGAAGGGACCCCGAAAAGGTCATTGAGTCCAGCCCCCTGCCTTCACTAGCAGGACCAAGTACTGATTTTGCCCCAGATCCTCAAGTGGCTCCCTTAAGGATTGAGTTCACAACCCTGGGTTTAGTAGGCCAATGCTCAAACCACTGAGCTATCCCTCTCTGTGTTTGTGACTTGTGTATAGACATACACAAGTCATTTCTCCCTTTTGGCTCAGTAAGTGTATCATGCTAATTCTTTGGAATAGGGAGATTGTGAAGTCCAAGTGTATGCAGTATCAGAAATTGCAGTAATTAACCTGTTTGGATTATTCAGTTTTTATTATGGTAACCATTTTGTTTAAAAATTATCTTAATATCTTGTGTCAAAAAAAGCTTAGTTTGTATAGGACTGAATCTATCAGGGTGCTTTTGTGGATAGCAAACTTCTGACTATGCAGATATCAAACATACGGTTTGGTTAATGTCTGGAACACCAAATCAGATTTAGATTTTTTTCTTTAATTCTAATAAATTTAATTTGCCTACACACTCCATGGGACTGACTATATTCAGCTAATGACTAACCATCTGTATTGTTTATTATAATAAATACTTTGCAGTTAAAATAGGCAAATATAAGTATCAAGCTTTAGCTCATTGAGCTCCTGTCTGGTGGAATTATCTCCCCAGAGAGATTTGTATGCCAGACTCCAGTTTAATAACACTAAATCCAAACTAAAATCGTAGCAGGCTGTTTTGATTGTATAATGTTTTAGAATCAAAATATGAGGCATTATACAATCTAATGTGCCTAAAGATTGTGCTAGATAGATGTAATTTAAAAATCTCAAAGCAATAATGCATTTTTAAATAGTTATTTTTAGTTTGTGTGTGTGTCCATGTCCAAATGGCATATCTAACTATTTATAGAATTCCTGTGCTGATGAATCCAAATAATTATTACCCATATTTACTTCTCTGTGCCCCTGAAGTTTATTTCTAGTACTTCAGTCAACCTTGCTCCTTTAACTAGCAGTGTAACAACTGTAGCACACTGAAATCAAACTTAATATGCCATCTCCCTGACATGGAGGCCTACTTGCAGAGGGGAAGGTAGATCAATTTATTCCAAATCCATTCTTGGTTGCTGTATTCAGACCTTCATCATAAGGGCCAGTTGTGAACTTTTTGTCATGAGGACAGTTTACTATGAGGACCTTAGTTGACACCATACCAAACCACTTGACACAGACCACAAAGCAGCTACAGATGGTTACTCGGATTGCTAACTTGAATCTAGCCTATGTGAATAGTAACCAAAATTAGAGTACAATGGTGAACTATTCTCCAAAAGCAAACTCTTTTAGAGAACAATTAGAAAATTGGTAATTGCGGGACTTAAAATCTATTTCTAAATGGGTAGGTCCTTGGAGAGGTTGTAATAACCACAAATAAAAAAATAAAAAATAAATTAATGGAGATATCCTATCTCCTAGAACAGACCTTGGTCATCGAGTCCAGCCCCCTGCCTTCACTAGCAGGACCAAGTACTGATTTTGCCCCAGATCCCTAAGTGGCCCCCTCAAGGATTGAACTCACAAGCCTGGGTTTAGCAGGCTAATGCTCAAACCACTGAGCTATCCCTCTTCTCTGCAAGTTAAGATGCTGAACTCAGGAGATTCGGGTTCAGTTCCTAGATCTATCCACAGACATCCTGGGTGACTTTGGGCAAGTGACTTATTGTCCGTTTTAGTTGCCCATCTGTAAAGTGTAACACTTCTTTATTCCACCCGTTTGCCGCTTTTAATAACTAAAAAGATGAGTCACTTCCTGCTTCAAAGAACTCATAATTTTTATGTACTGTACTTTGCACAAGGGGGTTTCTGATCTCACTTGAGTCCTTTAAGTGGTACGAAAATAGTTGGGTTTTCAGTTGATCTCTCTGTTGCTAGAGTGGGGGAATGACTTACTGAAAACTACATGTTTTTGTGGCAATCTATATATGTGCTATCTAGATTATTTCTTGCAGTATAGTTGATGCATCTAGCAGGGCAGACGCCATTTAGTGGTGTGATGGGTGACTAGCCAAGTTGCATGTCATAAATTCACTTGAGCTGATCTATATACTACTTTTTCATTGTTTGATATACTACTCAAAGTTCTCTAACATAGCCATGTGATAGGACGTTTTCATTAGCTTGTGATGATAGGGCAGGGGTTGGCCCTGAAGTGGTGTGCCGAGACTTCATTTATTCACTCTGATTTAAGGTTTTGCATGCCAATAATACATTTTAACGTTTTAGAAGGTCTCTTTCTATAAGTCTATAATATATAACTAAATTATTGTTGTATGTAAAGTAAATAAGATTATTAAAATGTTTAAGAAGCTTCATTTAAAATTAAATTAAAATGCAGAGCCTCTGGACTGGTGGCCAGGACCCGGGCAGTGTGAGTGCCACTGAAAATCAGCTCATGTGCCGCCTTCGGCACGCATGCCATAGGTTTCCTGCCCCTGTGATAGGGGCTGGGCTCAGCAACCCTGCTTCTCATTTGCGGTTTGTTTTATGTTCGTAAAAGCTCATGCTTCAAGGTTTCAGCTGGCCACATGCAAGGGTCATGAAGGGATTTTTTTCCCCATCTCCAGTCTATTCTGTTTTTTTTAAATATCCTTCCTCTGAAGATCAGGGATAGTTATGGCCAGAGATGGGACACTGGATGGAGAAGGCCAGAGCTCTCAGGTGCTTGGCTGGCTGTTTTTTTTCCTCATGTGCTCAGAGTTTAATTGATTTCCCTGTGTGAGATCAGGAAGGTATTTCTCTCGGGTCAGGTTGGCAGTGATCTTGTTTTTTTGTTTTGTTTTTGGCTTCCTCTGCAGTGTGTGGGTGCAGGTTACTTGCCAGGATTATCTGGGAGTATCTCAATCATTTCCCTATTGTTGAGTGGGCTTTAGGCACTGGTGCACCTTGGTCCTGCCTATCTCAGCTTGTGGCACATAATAGTCTAGTTTCCTGTTGGCTGGAGTACTTTGGTCTAACTTCAATTGTTGAGTTTAGTGTTGGGTGGCGGTGGCCTGTGATATATAGGTCAGACTAGATGTCAATCTGTGACTCTAACTGGTAGTGCAGCCTTTTACTATCGCTGTCCAAAAAGTGTATTCATGAAATTAATTACAGGCAGAACTGGCCGTAACCTATAGTTAAGGTTGCTAAATATGCACGCACTTAACACACAATTGGTCAGTGCTTCTTGGAAAAGTTTACTTTTGCAAATTTGATTGCTCATTATCACATGCATGAATTAGGAGATCTATTGTGGGGAATAGCAGAAACATAATTGCCACTTTTTTAAAGCTAGAAACTGCAGACTATGTAAGAACTAATGCAAATAAACTCCAATAAGATTTTATGTGAAAGTTGAAAACGCACTATCACACTAAGCATGGATGACTACTTCGGTTTAAATCTGGTTCTCTGAGAACTAAAGTGTCTAATTAAAATAAGACTGGCCTTATCTCTACTCCATATAGAATGTTACTTTTGTTACCTGAGGGAGCTGCTATTTAATGGAAAATGAGAACTAGAAATCTGTGTGGAAAAAATCTAAAGAAAAATTTTATTTCAGAATTGTCATCCTTCAAATTGTTTCCAGTAACTTTGATTCAGCTTCTTAAAGGCAATGCTTTAAGGCACTATGTGACTTGAAGACTTCTTAGTGAGGACTTGAAATCTTTCTTTGAGTCTCCTAAGAATAACTTATTAATAAGTAAATCATCAGGAATTCTCCTCTTTAAAGATGCAACATGCAAGAGCAGTGAGAATAGCTAATTGGTCTCAATGATATCCACGTTTAAATATCATGATTTAAATCACTAGTCAGGAAGACTCGATTTAATCATGGATTTCTACATAAAAGTGCATTCTTGTTGGTTGTTATGACCTTAATACATATTTTTCATAATTCAGAGATAGATGTAGATTTCATTTTTAGAAGGTACACACTATACATTTTTAAAGTGATTTATTTAGAAAACTTTTCAGATTAGTTTTACAGCTATATCAGAAAATAAATGCTTGTTTGTTATTTAAATTACCAAAGGTAATTGAAGCAAATATTTATGAAGTCATTGGGAGGTGAACTATCTCCAATTCAACAGGTTAACCATTAATATTTGGAGGATTTTCTTGCCATGCTGTATTAGGAGAACATCACCAGACATTTAAATTGTTTTATATAACTAAAACAACAACATTATGTATTCTGGATTTTTTTCTTCAACAGCAAACATAAAATATTTTAACAAAACAAGTATATGAATTTTTGAATTTAGTTAAACATTCAAGCTTTTTAAAATCAGGTTTGTTTTTGTTAAAATTGTTTCATACTAAAAGAGCTAAATGAATTTTTTTTTTTGTTTTAAAAAACAAAAATTAAATTGACTATGTCAGCCAGGCCAACATGAGAAACTTAAAATATTGGCTTCTGCAGCTAACTCAGTCGTCTTCACCGTCATTTTCCTGTTTGTTCATAATCTGGAAAAGAAAAACAAGCTTTCCTGCTTTTTCAGGTCCCAAACAATTTCTCAATTTGGAATGACTTAGTCCAAAGGAAGAAAATATTCTTTCTACACCCGCAGAAGAAGCTACTGCTGTTAAAAATGAGATTATCACTTCAACAGTCTCTGAATCCAAGGGCTTAAGTGACTTCCACCAGTTCACTGGTGTGACTTTCTTTAAAACGTCATCAGCAAACATATATTTCTTAAATTGTTCTTATTCCCAAACTGGGTCTCTTTTATGGCCTGCTGCCATTATAGGTTTTCCCTTCTAGTGAAGAATGGTATAGTAGATCTCAAATCAATGAAGGCTACACTCAGAAAGACCTCAAGACTTCTGGAATATGCTGTTCAGTTTCATTTTTGTTTCTACTGTCTGTCCCTCCCTTCTCACATTTATCTCTAGACTTCTTCTCCTTGTCCAGATCTATTCCGCACCCAACAAGTCTTCTATTCATTGACGTTTTTGAAACTTTGCACTTTTAGATAGGGGTTAAGTGATTGACTCTATGTACGCAAATTTGCAGAGGGACAATCGGGCTGTCGTCTGTTATTTCTCACCTCTATATATTATTTATTGATTTTAAAAACCTTTTTGCTGTTAACAAGCATGTTATCTCTGGAGACACAAATCCAGAGTTTGAGAACTGCAAAACTAAGCATCTCTGATGGTATCTTCTAGACTGAGCACTGAATCCCATTGGGTAGATAGAAAGATTAACCTAAATCTATACACAAGCACCTGGAACCCCATAAGATTGGATCCCTAATCCATGAACTATTGGAACTCATTTAAAAACTTTCCTTAAACATTACATGAATATATTGTCTGATACTATAGAATTAGAATTTATAATCCCTGTTCCATGATAAGATATCTTTGAGCTGTAATGTACCTTGATTAAAACCTATCTTTAGATAGGTTTCTTTCCTCAAAAGGCATTTTATCAAAAAATCTGATTTAAATAAAAAAATCCAATTAAAAATCATTGATTTTTATCCACCCTGATGATATCTAGACCTGTGGAGGCGGAGGGGTGAAAAGACAACTGTCTTTGAAACAGGAGCATGTCACTTAATCAGGCTGGACTTGAAACCCTGAGCACTGTTACGTACGCCTGCTAGAAAAAAAACCTGTCCAGTCAGATTTAGAAGACTTTTAGAAGAGAATGGCCCTGTTTCAGATTTAAATTTGTTGGTCTTTAGGCCTCTGAAGGAAAAAATGTAAGTTCATAAAGGAACCCAATCAAGCTGCAAACTTCTAGGAGTAGTTTTAAAAGTTTCCTATGCATCAAAACTTAAAGATTGATTTAGTAAGGAAGATAATGTTGAGCTAGACTATCTAGTTAGGATTTGTTCTTAAAATTACTGATATTTCTGTTGCTCCCTGAGGCATAAATTGCTTTATGGTTATATATCAGAATTGTCCTGGGTTTTTCATTTGTGTATTTCTCACCACACTGATTTCTTCCTCAGAAGGATCCTCAGAAGGATCAGCATTCTAAATCTGTTAGAATTTTTGACAACGGTCCTTGCAGAGTTGTCTTACCCATGCATCTTTATAAGACAGTCCACTAGTAGAACAAAAGTAGTCCTGTAAAGTATATTCTAGACATGAATCTTCATTATGGGGCATGTTTTTTCTAATGCCTTACAGTTGGAGAAGAGGAAACAACTTGAGAAATCTTTCAGCTTTTAAAAACATATGAGGCTCATTCTTTATTTAGTAGAGCAGTATGTTTATCAAATCAAAATATTGATCAAATGTTATTAAAGCTACTCGTAGGGGCTGTTGACTATAAAAATCACAGCCAGTTCAGTTAAGCAGCAACTCTCTATGACCAGACTAATTTTATTCAGCCAGAGTCCAAGTACTAGTCCTTATAAAAATGCATAAAACAAATACACAGATGAGTGTTAACTGAAGAAGCAAAATATGTAATGCACTGAAGAAATTGATCTGTGTGCTGTGGGATCAGGAGGAGGAGGAGGATTACTTTGTGTGTGTCGAGCTAGGAAGTAGTAGTAAAAGGATTTGTATGAGATGGAGAGGATTACTGTGTGTCTGGTGGAGAAACAGGACCATGAGGACTACTCTGTGGAAGATTTGGGCTGGGTTTATGGTGGTAGAGTGCAATGTTGGTATTGGCAGCAGGATAGCAATAGGGCTAATCTGTATGATCTGCAGGAGGGTTACTTTGTGCAGTGTGAGAGAATGAAAGAGGAGGCTTGAAGTAGCTGTGTGGTGGGGGAGAGGGATCTAACTAGAGGATAAATAGATGCACTAAAATTAAGCTAAAAATAGGTGGTGTGGGAAGGGCCTGGGGGCTGACCTAGTAAACTGAAAGCACAAAGCTGTCTTCTAGGCTCATATTGTTTTCTGCTGGAAACAAGCAAATTGGAGATTGCTGAAGTAACTGTAAAATGGAGTATCTTTCAGCCTGTTCCTCCTGCCTTCCTATATCTGAATTTTGTTTTGGTCTAGTTCACATCAGTAAAAGCCACCTCTGCGGTGTTGAGGCTGTTTGGACAATAGATTTGTAGATAGTCTCTGCAGAGAAGCAAAGGACTGACTGGACCATGATGACTGAACTTCCCTTTCACTCTTAAAGGTGGTTTGTCCAGGTTCAAGGTTGAAGCACTTTGGTAAGGTTTTGAGGGAAGCTGTCTAGATCTCAGCACATCTTTCTGTCATCTTCAACAAGTGCTAAATTTGCACAAACAGCCCCTCCCTCCTATAAATTAACAAGATTCAGAGTTGATAACTCTTCTAGTACTTGTGCAGGAACAGCTTTCCTGGGTAGCTGATATCTAGAACAGGTAGACATGCTGCTCATGATGTGAATAATATTAAACTAATGAACATAGATTGGCTAAACAGATACTATTATAGCGCATAGCTTAGCGCACACAATGCTAATGCAGTTATAGCATACAGGTGATGCAAATGCCCAAGTTTATTTGCCACTTCTGCATCTTTACAGTTTCACAGGAGTATTGGACCTTCAAGGAGTAGCTTAATGATTCTGCCAACGCTGAAATGTGAAACCATGTTAGCATATTTCTGTAAATATTCTTTCCAGAACGCGGTCAAGATACAGACGACTTAAAACTAGGACAGTAAGAAAATTCAGGGTTGAGACTATATCTGTTCTCTAAAGATTTTCCTGTAATGCTATATACAAGAGTTCATAAGAAGTATTCTTTGCCTGTCCGTAGAGCCCAACGTGGGACTATTTTTTTTTAATCCCCCTCCTGTCCCGTCCCGCAATACTCAGTTTTACTCCCACCCACTCCCGCATTGTTTCTTACATTTTTATCCTGCTCCCCCTGCAAATCCTGCAAGAGAGATTTTCCCCATGCTACTAATCCCCCCACCCAAAACCGTCAGTTAATATAGTCTATATATACATAGACTTCAGACACAATTTTTACCACTAAAAGAATAAAAAAAAACTTGCTTAAACCATGTAAAAAATACTTTAACTCCTTCAACAGACCTCAAATTCTTCTTTCCTTTGCTTAAATTTGTTTTAAAACCTTTTAAAAAATGTTTTTCTGCAAATTACCACAGTCTGTCTGTTTTGTTGGATTTTTTTTAACCACTCTCACTATTATGGCAGCAGGTCCTGCAAGATCCCAGTCCCACTGCAGGCTCTACCTGCACCTTTATGCAGGGGGATTCAATCAGTGGTGGTTCTTGCATATGTAAGTACTGCAGTGACATCCAATGTGTTGCACTAGTAAGAAGTGAGTTAGTGTACACTCAACTCTGAATTTCCAGTATATCTGAATAGTACTTTGAGCCACGTCTAATTATTTCTAAATTTAGTACAGTAGCATATCAAAGAAAAGGTAAAAATATTTAGTGTCCCTTAGCCAATGCTTCTAGCAAACAAGAACAAAAAATTAAATCTCTGTACAAACACAGGATATCATTTTGTTTTCCTGATACAGGTTGCTATGAACCAGCATATTCTTAGCAATCCTGCTTCACTGGCCAGAAGCTAAATAAACAAGCAGGGTTTTTTCTTCTAGAAATGTAGATCTGTGTTAATCAAATGTAAGGCAAAAATTGATGTTATGCTGTCTGGAACTAGCATTGTCTGAGTTTACCTAGTTAATTGCTTGCATCCGAAGAAGTGGGTATTCACCCACCCACGAAAGCTCATGCTGCAAAACTTCTGTTAGTCTATAAGGTGCCACAGGATTCTTTGCTGCTTCTACAGAACCAGACTAACACGGCTACCCCTCTGATTCTAGTTAATTGATTCAGTCTGAGAGTCCTGTTTCTGAATGTGTTGCTCCACCATACCTACTGTTCATAATTTTAGTTCACTAAATAGTCGGACAATACAACAGTGGGAGACCTGATACTAACTAATGAATTTAGTTAGTATCAGCTCAGGACTAAACAAAGACTGTGAATGGCTTGCCAATTACAGAACCAGTTTCTCCTCCCTTCGTTTTCATACCTCAGCTGCTGGAACAGGGCCTCATCCTCCCTGATTGATCTAACCTCGTTATCTCTAGCTCGCTTCTTGCTTGCTTATATATACACCTGCCCCTGGAAATTTCCACTGCTTGCATCCGAAGAAGTGGGTATTCACCCACGAAAGCTCATGCTGCAAAACGTCTGTTAGTCTATAAGGTGCCACAGGATTCTTTGCTGCTTCTAATGAATTTAAAAATCAAGTAGGGAATAGGGTGTTGCAAGATTGGACAGGTAAAATTAAGATTTTGTTGAATCTTCCATTCAGATTTCTTTTTCTCTAAGCATAAAATACCATCTAAATTGACATTCACACTCCAATGGAAACCCAAGGGTAACTACTCAATAGGCAAGAGTAAAATTAATAATCAGATATTTCAAAGATGCTCTCACTTGTGCTCCTGTCCTCCAGACTAACAGAATGTAACTTGGATGTACTTTAATATAGGCCATAAAGTACTCCAGGGGGAATTCTGTGCCACTGTGTGCACACAGGATTCATGCCCCCCCCCCCCCAAATTTCGTTGTTTCCCCACAGAAAAATGACTTTCTAACAGGGAAGTAAAGGGAAGCTGCAAGAGCAGTGTCACACCACTGCCTGGCAGCGCAGGTACATCGTTTCAGGCACCCGAAGCAGCCAGCGGAGAGTTAAATCACCACAGGGCTGGGGACACCCCAGCCAGTGCTCCTACCCTGAGCCTGGATCAGCTGCTAGTCCTGGCCGAACTGGAGGCAGGAAAGGAGTAGCTGGGGCTGTGTCAGACCCACCCCCGAAACCTCTTCCCAGCTGCAGGAAGCTCAGCATCCTCCTCTGCTTTCTGCCTCCATCACTCCTCAGCTGTGGGGGGAGGGACCACTGTCCAGGGAGCTGCTCCCCCATCCACCCAACCCCTGTGCATCTGGATCTCCCAGACCCAGACACCCCTGCGAAGCCTCACCTTGTACATCCAGAACCCTCTTAGCCCTCCATACCTAAACCCCACTGCACTGAACCTCAACCCCTGCACCCAGACCACCCCCCACTGAGCTCTCTTCACTCAAACCCTCACCCTGATGCCCCACTCTCCACCCCCTGCACCACTGTGAGCCCCCACGTCACTGACTCCCAACTAGCTGCACCCAGATACCCACCCTACCAAGCCCCATTTCCCCAGCACCCAGACCCTTCCCCTTAGCCCCACCTTCACCTGGAAGCCCCTGCAGAGTCCCATTGCCTCTGCACCTGGAACCCCCCCAGAAAGCCTCTGTGCATCCAGATCCCCCACACCTAGACCCCACACTGAGTTGCCTGCACCCAGATTGTCCCACACAGAATCCTCTCACTCCGCACCTGGATCCCCCCACACTGAGCCCCTCCACACATGGATCCTGCCTGATTAAACCTGCCTGCCCCACACCTGGTGTGTCTGGCACAGAGGGGCTGGGCCCCAAGGTGTTTCTGGGGCAGGGGCAGGCCCAGGCCTTGTGCTGTGTCAGGGTCAGGCGCAGCCTTACCACTGAATCCGTGTCCCAGGGGTGGGGGAGCTGCAGGGTGATCTCCCACCTTCGTACAACCAGTGGCCTGTGCTCCACTGCCATGCTGGAGCCTCTGTATTTATTTATTGACAAATAACTTGCAGAATTTTAAAATATTGTGTGCAGAATTTTTAAATTTTTTGCGCAGAATGCCCTCAGGAGTAATAGTCTGTCAAAGTATGTCTGAATCCCTTACCAGTGTTTATAGGGATTTTTTTCCCCTGAGAACTAAATTACAACCATACGATATTCTGACTAATAGCATGAGTCTCAGGTAGGTGGGTGGTGCTAGCTTGGCGTCAGCTAGATTGGATGTAAAATTCTAATGTGTTGTATATGTTTTTTTGGGGTATTTAAGAGAAGAGTTAAAATGTTTGATAAAACGTTTGCTAACATAATTGGGGGGGAAAAAAATCTTTAGATCCTCCAAATACTGAAATCAATTGAGGCAGGTTGTCCCTGTTTGTAACATTTCCCCCTACCATTCTGCCACATATAAAAATGACTTATTTTAATATTTTTAGACGTGAACCATTGGCTCTTATCAACCGGAAAAAGAAAAATGAAGAGACTGGGGAAGAAGAGCTTGCTTCCCGCCTAGATCACTGCAAAGCAAAAGCTACCAGGCACATATTCCTTATCCGCCATTCTCAGTACAACGTGGATGGTCGGATTGATAAAGACAGAATTCTGACCCAACTGGGTATGTGCAACTAGGACCCTTCTCAATTGTGCAGCTTCATAGAAAAAGAGATTCTTTGTCTGTCACTAATCTCATATGTTAAAGCAACCAGTTCTGCTCTGGATCCCATTGCCAACTTCCTACTTAGGATTTTGGATCCTTTGAACATATATAGGCCAAAATAAGCTTGTCTTCCCCCCTATGATCCTATAAATAAAATGCATGTTTATGCATATACTAAACATGCCTCCACCTGTGCAGTAATCAGGTTTCCAAAACTTCATACTGGATTCCTTTGAGACTTTGAGCTAAACTTTCACAGCAGATTTTTTAAAATTTCCCTTGGCTGAAATTTTGAGCTAAATTCAAGACTCAGGATGACTATTCTGGATCATAAAGTCTTGGGAAAGGGTTTCTATATGGGATTTTCTTATGAAGGCCACACCTTTTGACTATGGTGATGAAAATAACTAAATGGCATTTCATGTAGCTGGTAACTAGATTTTTTTCTCTGGCTTTCCTGAGTGTGTCTTTTCAGTTGGAGTGCTTGTAGTTAGAGAATCATTATATATGCTCCTTGCTTCACCCTTATCTCTAATGAATCTGCTGGGAATTACATTAATAAACCCCCATTTGTTGAGATGAGACTAATACTCTATTTGTATACTGATACCTAAATTAATCTGTACTCCGCTGATGCATATGTCTGGATATCAGAAGTTGTAAGTAGCACTGACTAGAATTCTGTAGCTGTTTAATTAAAAAAGGAGTGGTAAACATCCTTGGTGGTTTTTATACCCTTTTTTCTTGAAAGGACAATAATTTTCTGTTTGAGATGCTGTTTGAGGTGCTGAAAACATGGTGCCAGATGTTAAGGTGGATGCTTTGAGTTTTAATTTGCATGCTCAAAAGCAAATTTGATTAAAAGTGTGAATATATTAAATACACAACTGATGAGACAATAACAGTAGTTAGAGTCCTGGCTTATATTCTTGACTCTGCAATTGTCTGGCCATATGTCTCTTTCAACCATCTACCCTTCTATCCATCTATGCTTAATTAAGATTTTAAATACCTTGGGATACTAGGTAAAAACTTATCTTCATCTTACAACTAACATCTTATCTGAGGAAGCTCAATTAGTGGCTAATGCATGTTTCCTTCCAAGCTAACATATCTGCAGCCTTTGTTTCAAGCAGGACTACCAGACGTGCACACACTCCTCCTCCTTCTGCACTCCTAGAATGTAGGGGCGGTAGAAAGTGACTGGCAAATTGAACACCTAGCTACAGTAACAGCTATTTGCATGGGCCCAGTGAGGAAGTGGTTCACCTTGTGGGATTTAAGAAGCAAGGACCATGACTAATGGGTGAGGTCCTCTCTTCAGTGCTTCCCATTGAAGTGGAGAATCAGAAACTAAAAGAACTGGATCTGGCCTGACCAACAGAAATCCCTTCCAGCCTGTGAAACATGAATTGGAACTTGGCAGCTAGCGAGCCTGGTCTTTTGGTGGTGACGCTGCTAAAAGCATTGTCTGCTGGAAGGAAGGATGCATTACTTACTCTTGGGGCTGACATAGAAGGATGATGAGCTAATATTTGTTAAATATAAAGAGCAAAATATCAGCAATTTATTATATAGCTAATCTCACTGTTAAGGTCGTGAGCAGGCAGAGCTGACTGGGCGCAGGCTGGCAAGTTTGGGGTTGAAATTTGATACAATTATCCACTCCTCTATGACCAGAGCAACAGAAACAACCGACATCATCAGCAAGCATCTTCCAGGTAAGTGGGGTTTGATAGCATAATGCTGTCCTATGATTCCTTCTTTTGCACCTTTTGACATGAAGTGTTCAGTTGAAGTGTAGCCATTTCCTAGACCAATGCACACTTTGTAAATTAACTTTTTAAATTTAAAAATGAAATAAAGTCATAAAGATGAAGTAGAAATGAAGCTGCAATTTAAAGATTTGAGCTGACCCCTCTGAGTAGACGATACATGAATGTTTACTGTGTAGGAGACGTTGGCAGTTTGCTCTTTGTACTTTCAGAATGCTTAGGAGGAAAAGCTGGAATAGTTAGCTTGTAACCAAGAATGCTTCCTGCCACAGACCTGCGCCTAGGAGCGCAACTCTGCTGAAAGGGAGAGAATGCTAACTATAATTTCTACAAGAGCATGGTGGAATGAATACAGGACAGTGTTGTGACTGGGTTAGCTACTCTTTTATGGAAAGTGTGTTCTGGATGCCACTGTGTGCAGAGGTGGCATACTGAAAGGGTGATGAATAAAGATAGCAGCTGTTCTGAGGTGTGGTTTCACTTCTGCCTGTAGACGGTGGTGAGGATACTTGGTCCTAACCTTTGGGTTAGGTTGGTGGCAAGAGAGCCCAGATTAATTCTAATGCCTCGCATTGAAATGTGTGAACAAAAAAACCCCACGGTGATCACAAACAAAACCTGACACACCGTATTGGTTTTACAAGTATCTGTGTAAGATCAAGTCCATCTTGGAACACTGACTGATAGGCCTGGCTCATTCAAAAGAGGGAGAAGGGAAGAGGAATGGACTTTAAACTAATCTTATAGCGATCCT
This sequence comes from Mauremys reevesii, assembly GCF_016161935.1. Classification (NCBI taxonomy): domain Eukaryota; kingdom Metazoa; phylum Chordata; order Testudines; family Geoemydidae; genus Mauremys; species Mauremys reevesii. The sequence goes on along the minus strand of NC_052640.1, from coordinate 15,453,525 downwards.
TGAATGCAGGTCTAATAAAATGAAAAGCACGCTCTAAGCAAAACAAAGACTTCCCTTCAGACTAAGGGAGGTACACTTTTTAACTGTATGCATTAAGATGGGTGGTTTTCCACACGTAGGCTAATCTTTGTTGACCTGAACCTTAATTGTCTGAGGGCTGCAAGAATTCATGTCTCAGTTGGTAGACAAATTATCCAAGATTATACTAAAATAATATTTTTCTAAACTGCCATATATACAAGGTTTCAGATTCACAACATCATAAAGGCAGCTCTTCAAAATGCATTAGTGTGCAAGCCTATATGGAGGTGTTCCTGGATCAGATTCATTGGCTTCATTGGTGTCAACAAGGATGAACTTGGCTCCATAGGTAACTGAGCATGTTAGGTTTGGAGAGCCTCACTTGCAGTCCCTGATGGGAAGACATGAAGACCGTAATGTTTGGACTTAATTTTTTGGCTGTAACCTGAAGGTTTCTTTGAATATACAGAATATGAATAAATGCGCAGCTTGCAATAAATGTAAAAGGGCTTTCTTACTGACTGAAATTATGTGGGCCTGTTTGTGAACTGGCCTAAAAAGTGGCTTTTACTTCACTTTCTGAATGTGTACTTCATTTCCAGGGGTCAAAAAAATTAGTACTGACCTGCTAAGGGAGGGAGCACCTATAGAACCAGTCCCTCCAGTATCTCACTGGAAACCAGAAGCTGTGGTAAGTTTATATTTTTAATATATAAATAATCTGCATATTCCACACTTTCTTTAATTAACTGTACATTTTATTGTTTGTTTGCAGGCTGTATATCCTAGGCCTCGGATCACTCCATACCTTTTACCCATCCTATGTTTTAAAATATTTGCTCATAACTTTAAATTCCCCTTAGTAATCTGGCAGTGTTCTGTTCACCAGTTGGCCAAGTTTGAGGATTTTTTCCCTAAAGAAGTTAGAACTGTCTAAGGCTATGGCTACACTAGAGAGCTTACAGCCGGAAAGGTCTCTATTATAGCTGCTCTACTTCAGCCTGTGAGTGACAGTAGCTATGCCTGTGGGAGAAGCTCTACTGCTGACATAGTGCTGTCCACACCAGTGCGTATGTTGGCATAAATTATGCCGGTCAGGAGGGTGGCTAATTCATACCCAAGAGCAACATAATTTATGTCAACTTAAGCTGTAGTGTAGCCATAGCCTAAAGCAGCACCCCAGTTTGAAGGTGCAGGTAGCTTCTTGGGCTGGTTTGATCTGTTTCAGTGTCTAATTACAAACTGTCTTGTCATCAGCAGTATTATGAAGATGGGGCTCGTATTGAGGCTGCTTTCCGAAATTATATTCATAGGGCTGATGCAAAGCAGGAAGAGGACAGCTATGAGATTTTTGTTTGCCATGCCAACGTGATCCGCTACATAGTTTGCAGGTAATTTTAAGGGACCAATCTGCATGTTAAATGTCAACCCTTTTTAAATTGGGTTAGTGCATTGCACTGTCTCTAGTCCATTACAGCTAGGAAATCGGTTAACAGATTTGAAGTGACTGGAGGGGATGAGTGCCTGGTTCTCTGAGCAGCTGTGCTTACAACATATGATCAGAAGATTAATCTACAGATATGAAAAAGGGATTTTAAAATAATTTTCAACATCCACACTGAATTAATTCTGAAGTAAAAATGAGAGACTAGTACAGATTACTGAGAATTGGGACTTGTTTTCTAGGTTTTATATTAATCAGATCATTAACACTGATTTTTGGCACAACTCAAGTGTGGACTGCTGTCAAGAGAAACTTGGACAAATACAGAATGTTTGTAGAGTAATAGAAAGTTTAACTTTATGCAGGCTATTAAAGGTGGGAATGGACTGCTAGACAAGAGCCTCTACATCAAGTGCATGATATAGTTTGTCATTTCCTCCCTGAGCATCAGCTGCTTGTTAAATCACGATACCAAAGTTGAAAACTTCTCTACTGGCTCCTTGGTCTTGAATCTAGGGCAGATGTCATCTTGTTTTATTAGGTTACTCAAAGTGCTCCTGGCAACAGGTTTTTTTAAGCTTTCCATGTCCAATCTACATTAATCGTACCCATCTGTTGCACTCTTATAAAAGCCTGCTGGAGTGGCCACTGATTAACAAAGCCATATATGCTTTCCTGTTAACTTTGAATTTATAGCTGTGACTGCACAGTATCCATGCTTCAAAGATAGCAATAGGCAGAGATTCTGCATGTGAGCTGCTTGGTGTACAGCAGTGGTTCTCAAACTTTCGTATTGTTGACCCCTTTCACCCAGCAAGCCTCTGAGTGAGACCTCCCTTAAAATACTTTATCTAATGTTTAGCACTACTAAAATGCTGGAGGCTGACAGCTCATGGCCCCCAGTTTGTGAAGCTGTACACCAGTGGTTCTCTCGTAGGTAGATAGATAGAAGCAATGATAGACAAGAGTGCTGTCAGATGCATGCTAATCTTCACATATGCTTGTAGATTAAAACCATACACTAATTGTTTTTGGTTTTTTTAATAGAGCATTACAGTTCCCTCCGGAAGGCTGGCTTCGGATGTCCCTTAATAATGGCAGTATAACCCACTTGGTGATCCGTCCTAGTGGCAGAGTGGCACTTAGAACACTTGGAGACACAGGATTCATGCCTCCAGATAAAATCACACGCACCTGAGGCTGTGCAGGTGATGGCCACCTGGGAGTTGCTTCTGGTCTCTCTGCACTAGTACATCCAACTACTGTACCACTAAATTTCTATTTAATGCTGTTTTAAAATTGTACTTTAGTCCCCTCTATCTGCTTTTCAGTCCAAAAAAGATGAATTTGCATTTCTTCAGAGTTCTATGGACTTTACTTAATCACTTCATACAATGAAGAGTGACACCGCCCTGCTCTGAGATGTGGAGTATGAAAAGACTGATGAAAGGATATTTGTGCTCAACCACTTGAGAGCACCACTTGCTTGTAAAGTGAAAATTACTCTTCTTTGTTGAGCTCTTGGTGACCTGATTCCTGTGCTATAGAGGGGTATGATACTAGTGCTTTCCCCGGTTGAAGTTATGTACATGTGTGTGTTTAGCAGGCATACTGAAATGAGAGAAGTATACAGCTCTGGTGTTAAGTTTAATGCTCCCTGCTTTGGAAGTTCATTCCCTATTCTGAAAAAGTATCTCTCATACATCTTGCTCCAGAAGGAAAGTAAATGGTAAGACAGACTTTCTCCATAAGCCAGTTTTATAATACTTCCTTGGCCTTATGCTGGAATGGGGCTTGTGGCAGTGACAGACTGGTCAGTTAATAGAGGGCTCTGCAGTAGATCGTGCTTGTCTTATGCAGGTAAGCTTTGAGAACAAACAAGCAGTCTGCCTCCATTGAGTTTCACAGTGCCCTGGACTAAGCTTGTCAAACTCACTGTTTGATGCTGTCAATTCCTATATACCTTTTGACACTCCAACCATGAGTGCTAAGTTTGGGCAAAATTCTGGTGCTATACTGATCTTTATAGCAAACTAGTATGATGGTAGTTAGAGGTGAAAGAGCAAATAAGAGTGCGGGAAGTTACTTGTAGTCAGGTGAGAACAAGGATCATGCTAATAACTGGACAACACAAGCTTTTCTTGAAGAAAATGTTAGCTACTCACCTCTGCCTTGTCAGAGCTAATATGAAATTTTAATCATGAGAAACAGTGCCTAGCAACCTGTGCAGTTGAAACCATGAACTTTTTCCAAGCTGTTTAAGCCATCTGTCTCTCTCGCAGTTGGAGCAGTTTAATGTGAAACAGGTTACTAAAGAACATAAAACTTTTCAGATACAAAGGGGTGTGGCAGATGGACTTCAGCAATCACTGCAAGAAATTGGAATAATTTTGTCTGTCAACTTTTTAAAATATTTGAATAAAAATTGAAGTGGTCTCTGTGTGTACCTTTTGAGTGTAGCAATCATCAGATGTGGAACAAACATTGCAAGCATGACATTTCTACATTTAACCCCCCCAATATAATTGGTTCATGATCTCACATAAACACTAAACTCATAAAAATACCATTACTAAAAGCACCTCAATGCCTGAAACAGCATATGCTTGAATTCCACAGCTATATGGGCATCTTAAAAATCCCCCACCCTATATAATCAGTAGGTCTAATGCTGAATATTTTGTGTACTTTATTACATCCACAGTATTGAAAGAACCATAAATATGTGCAGGGTGGAAGGCAAGAGCACATACAACACATTTTTGCACATGTACAGAAATCAGCATTTGTATTGGCACTAAGGTTTAAAACCCAAATAACTAAATCTATATAAAAACAAAATTAAGCTGGCAATAGCCCTATTTAGAAAGTACAGATTTTGTATTATTAAAATACCCGTCTCTGAGCTGAGCAACATGGAGCATAAATTTCTCTCTCTCCAACCCTGGGTATTTCTTTTAAATGGCAACAATCAAGACACAAAAAACAAACATCTTTCAGGTTGTGAAATGTTTTCCAAACCTTTAGTTTCATGTCCCAAATTGAGGCACCCATTAAATTTCATCATAGAAATGAAACCCTGGTATCTCAAAGAAAACTACTTTGTTTGTATGCTGCATTCAGCTTTACAACATGGATACATATTCCCATCCTACTATTGCCCTAGGACACCTTAACTACCTGTTTACTTTGAATGGAAAGAATAGCACTTAAACCTCAGCATTTTAAAATCATACTTGCAAAGGGTCTTTTATATTATTTGTCATCATCAGAGGTCTCTCAAGATCGTGAATGAACAACTTGCTATAGTTTTAAATAAATGAAGTTCATGTATTATAAATTTACTTAGAACACAAACACATGGACTAAAATGCAAATTCAGTAAGGCATTTGTCACTAAAAAATGCTCTCTCCCAAACCCCTGTCCCCCTCCACAACCCCAAACAAAAGTTAAAGTGGTAGTTTTTGTGCCAGAAATTTGCATTTGAATACAAATAAAAGCATATAACAAGTATAAAAGAAATGGACAAACTAGTAATAAAGCATCCGTTTCTCAATTGCCTGATTGTTTTTCTTAAGCTATTTCTAAACAGGAATGTAGAGCCTATTTCAGCAATGTAAGTGGGAATTTCCATCATCTAGCCGGCCCATAGCTGCCTCAGACAGGCACAGATGTTGGAAGTACTGGAAAAAATATATGCAGTAATCAGTGTTAAGGTTTGTATTTTAACACCAGTACAAGTAAGGTGACATATTTTCAGCTTTTACATACACACACACCCCACCTGTGTGTGTGTGTATAATATTTAAGCAATGAGCTGGATAGGCTGGATAATTACTACACAGTCCAGAAAGTTTAGGGAAATTATTTTTTTTAATAATTTAGAAGTTAAAGCAACTGAAATGTGTGATACAGACTCCTACCGCAACAAAGATTAATAGCGACTGGAAAAATTACTAATAAAGTAGGGTTTTTTTTTTTTTTGGAGGCGAGTCCCACAATAAAGCAACTTAGGTGGATTATATTTGAATGATGCTCAGTTAGAGGGTAGTGGCTCATTTCTAACATTCAGCTCATGGGAATCAATAAATTTCCATTTCAACCACCTATAAACACAATTCCAAAACATACATCTGTAACTGCAATTTCATCAAAACAATAAGCTCTAGAACAAACCTTTAGAATACTTTTCCATTCAGCGTCTTGGAGGGAAAACTACATTTTAAAGTCCCATGTAAGTGGATGCCACTTTTAAAACCACAAACAAAAATGCTAATTTAAAAATGTTACAAAAGGCACTATTAAGCATTAAGTCAGTTTTGAAGTTTGTACCAAACAATGAATGTATTCAGAAGTATACGTCAGAAACAGTCATTTTACTCTAGTGTGCAATAGCTACCAAAACAGCCATATCGTGTCTAGTTTAATCCAGCCTCTGTGATGTAATGAAGGTCCCACAGTTGGCTACTATTAAGGTTCCTTTAGCTACATATGCATGTTTCAAAAGCTCTTTGAGGTTCTATTTTTTCTTGCAAGGGAGGGTAGTGTCATCAACCAGAATAATTTATCCTTTCTACCCCCCATGCCTGTGGTACCTTTGATCAGATGTCTATCATAAAGATTATTTCTAATTCTGTGATAGAAACTATAATAGGGAATTACACTACTGAAAGCCTTTTCTTAAGCAAAAACGCACCTATCAAAATCTACACTCTGCGTGTTCTGTTTCAAGTTTAGAAACATTTCCATATAGCACTATCGCAAGGGTTCATCCTTGAAGAATACTGAGAAATTAAATTATTTTTAATTGTAGCTAACAAAAAGGTAGTTACTATATCTAGACTACAGACAAGAATTTGTATTTCAATAAAAACAATGTCTCAGTCCTTATTCATCCCTTTTAACACTTAGGAAATAAAAAACCACTTCATGGGTTTCTGTTTAGCTCCATAATATCACATTAAACTGGACCATTAACACACATCACTGGTAAACTTACTTAAATTATTGCTGATGTGCTTTTGTGTAACTACTAGTGAAGTCTGCAAATGGCAAAAGCTTTAGGGGGGAAAAAGCTGAGCTTTTATCTTCAAACTAACCCAACCATAGATCACTAATTTCTATAGTGCCCTTTTCTTAAAACTCTGATGTGTTTTTATTATCCTCAGAATGAGAAGTGACCCATCAAAGTCTCTGGCTGCTCTTCATTTTAGACATTTCTTAGTGTTTAGACTGAACGGTTGGCAGTGGGGAGTCAAATTCTTACTCAAACAGGGAAGAGGTAACCACCCACGTTAAACTTTCAGTTCTTTAATTTGATTTTTTTTCTGTTGTAAATGAAATATGAATGCATTGGAGTTCTGTTTATTGATAAAGTTAACCAGGTGAAAAAAAATGCATCTCTGGGTTCCTTCTGACTATCACATTTGGCCTACAGTAACCACCACCATTTCTAGCAGGAATCACTAAGTGAAAGGTTCAGATCACTGCTCTACTGTTAACAAGAATAAGGGTTATTTACTGTATAACTACTGGATAAGAGAACTTCACTAACTTCTTGCAATTCACCAGTCATCTATCTGGTACATGAAGTAAAGACATTTATTTTTTTAAAATGTGTATTTGTCCTCAAATGAGGATAAATAAATAGCCAAAGACACTTCCTCATGTCACTTTAGCAATGCTACAATTTTTTCCCTCCCCTCTTAAAATAAAAATATAATTAAAGTCCAAGGAAGATGAGTTATGTTCTAATGGGAAGGAGGTTTTGACAAGTGATGCAGTTTTAACAATAGTATATTGTTGGCATACGCTGGAGTGTACCGCCCAGGACTCCCAAGATCTGGAAAAAATGAAGCAACATTGCCATATTTCCCTGGGCTGCCCAGCACCGGACTATTTCTTCTCGGGCTAGAGTACGTTGAACCATTTGGTGGGCCTGCTGCAAGAGACTGGGACTTGAACCTTCCTTTCAGTGCTGGACTTGGCCAACTACAGGAAAATAAAAAGAATCACCATATGTATAATATTTCAGAAAATCTTAATGGGGTGAGAAATAGGCTCTCACTAGCACCTGTGAGCTTGATGGAGATGCATCAGAAAACACAACAGATCGAGAGAGACAGGAGGGAAAGAAAAATGAGGGAGCAGCATATTAGGTCACACATGGATATGTCGCTGAAACTAGCAAATGTCTTTTGCTCCAAAATGGCTAATTATAAAAAATGCATTATTTGTGCACATTTGGCCAACTGCAATTCAACACCCACATATAATAGGAAAGGACCTGCTTATTATCTTGTTTCTATCGCTGATAATGTGATAAGATTTAGAACTCATAAGCACAGATGGCCAGCCTACCACAAAACATCAAAGAAATAGCAGGTTATCTTTGTTTTGAAAAGCTTAAAATAACTCTTCAGCACACCACCACTTACAAGACTATGGACAAGGTATTTGGTTAAAGAAGAGATTTGTTAAAGGTGGCTCTGTACCAGTGATTTTGTAGGTTTGGCCATAGGAGAGACTTTTTTTTTTTTTTCCAAATGCAATGTGTCCAGATGCAACAGAAATAATAAATACATTTTCTATGGACTAAATGTTTACTTGTTTAAAAATCATAAAATTCCCTCTTCAATATTATTTAAATTTTTGAATAATCTAGGGTTACTCGCTTTGGTTTTACCAATTACTATTCTATCAGACATAACAATAATCTCATATGACAGTATATTTTTCTAACAAAGCAGAAACAGATTTTGAAGATAACACTGTCAGCCTTAAAAAGGGTAATGAAGGAGTTAAACATATTGTAAAGCTTTTAAAGACTCCAAATCAATAATATATGTTTAGATTCAGTTGCATGCATAGATATTTATTTCAAAATGTTTGAATATCCGTTTTTTCTTACCTATCCAGAACTGTACTTCCAGGTTCTGTTTTTGCTGCCAAAATCTGACACCGAGAATACTTAAGCGGGGCATTATTCTGTACTGGCACTAGCAACACTTGAAATGGAAATAGAGCAAACTTTGCTCTAGCCAAGTAAATGAAAAGACACTAATTTCCATATATTTTATTACTTACATTAAGCACCAACTTTGTGCTGGCAATGTACTAGAGAGACGATAGTTGTCTTATAAGATGCTTTAAAATGTAAATGTATTGTAGTAAATCTAAACATATTATTGATTTAGGATTTTAAAACAACTTCTCACCGCTCCTTTAAAACTGAGTGTGTAGAGTAAGAATAAAAGCTACATAATACATCAGCTTCTTCGAAGAAAGGATTCACAGAAGTTAAAAAGCTGATTGCTCAACCCAGACACCTGAAAGTTTACTAAAAAGCAGGAAGGACTTCAGCTTGACTAAAGTGTGACATATGTAAATAGTTTACTTTTACAATTGCCTTTTGCTGCAAGAGGGTGGCGGTGTTTGAAAAGTGTCAACTGTTCACAGGCAGTATGGCAACCCAGAAGGAGAGAACAAAAACCTGTTTCCACACTACTTTAATCACAGAAAGATCTCCCACATACATAATTTAAACACACATCTGCAGGTATCAAAACCTGCATCTACTATGGCAGGGTTACAAAATGTCTGAAGACATCTAGATTGTATAATCTAAAATTAAAAATTCATTTGATACAGCATCTTGCATAATCTAGTATTTCAAAGCAATTCTATCGTATTATATTGCACCACTGATTATGAGTTAGAATCAGGTACAGTAACTCTGCTTAAAGTTGTCCCAGTTAATGTTGTTTCGTTGTTATGTTGCTGATCAATTACAGAACATGCTTGTTTAAAGTTGTGCAATCCTCCCTGATAACCTTGTTTGGCAGCTGCCTGCTTTGTCCACTGCTTGCAGAAAGAGCAGCCCATTAAAGCTAGCTGGTGATGGTTTGGAACCAGGGTGGACCGGCAGCGCCCCTATCAGCTACCCGCTCTCCTAAGTTCCCTGTGCAGCAGCCGCCCAGCAGGCTAGCAATTGCCAGCAGTTCAGCTGTCCCTCTCCCCACTACCATGTGCTGCTCCTGCCCTCTGCCTTGGACCTGCTCATCCGGGAGCCTCCTGCTTGCTGTGCCGGGGGGGAAGAAAAGAAGGGCTAATGTCAGGGTGCTCCCCTCCCCCCTGCTCCTGCCCCCCGCTTACTCCAACTCCACAGAGCAGGGGGCGGACATGACAGTGTTCAGGACAGAGGGAGACTCCTGGCAGCAGCTGCTATCTCAACTTGCTGGTCTACTTAAAAAGGCAATGTACTTAGAGTGTGGTCAGCCCAATTAAAGGGGCAGTGCACATCTCTCTCTCTCACATACACACAGGGTGTATGTCTCTGTCTGCCATGCTGTCTCCCCTGCCTCCATTTTTGCTGCCTTGTAGAGCGTGAGGCTACATTAACAACATGTTAACCCTTGAGGGCTCAGACGAGTACTAGTTCATCATTTCGCAGTAAGGCATTCCCTGGGAAATATCCCACGCTCTGACTCCATCACCTCAACCAAGCTTCACAATCATCATTTCTGTGTACAGTATTAAATTGTGTGTTTAAACTTATACTCTGTGTGTGTGTGTATTATATATAAAAATAAAATATAGTATCTTTGGTGAAAAAAAATTTCCCTGGAACCTAACCCTTCCAATTTACATTAATTCTTATGGGGAAATTGGATTTGCTTAACATCGTTTCGCTTAAAGTTGTGTTTTTCAGGAACATAACTACAACGTTAAGTGACGAGTTACTGTACTGTACTGTATAGGCAAATGTGGCAGCCATTACGTGTTGAGTAATAACAGAGCATTCAGCATCGTGAGACTGGCTAGTTCAGCAGAATTAATTCTGACACTCTGCATGTTTTACATGGATAGCTTTCTGAGATATGATGAAACAATTTGGCTTTGATACCTAATCTTTAGCACCAGTAAGCAGAGCTATACCAGCAATGGGTATAAGCCCAAGTCTTAATTTAAAATACATTAGATGCTATAGAATTGAATACTTTTAATTTAGACTTTTGTATAGGATTGAGCTTAAAATTCTAGCTGCTAAAGATGTCCTGCCACAGACACACTAAAAAACTGTTGCTCTTCAACTCACTCTGTTGAATTTACATAAATACCTTTGCCTGTCAGAAGAAGAGTAGGACTGTACAGCATTCTTCCATTTGTAAGTAATGGGGTATTTCTGTGGGTCAATTTCTACTCCTTCTACAGCTGCTAAGACATCACTATCCAGCTTTGATGGTTGTTCCCTAGAATATAAATGGAACTAGATGAAAACAGAGCTGTTAAACTTTTTAGACAAGATAATGTCCCCACACCCCAGTGTAGATATTTTGAAATGTTTCTAGTAGGTAAATGCGTGCCAACTGGATTAGTTGCTCTTCACATTCAAATGGATTGTTTTCAAGCATGCTTTGATATAAGAAATAATGCCCATCCATAGGGACATTCAATAATATGCTTCACTGGAAGACAATATTAGTAGTCAGATCAGAGGCAAGCTTGGAAAGTGTCCTTAAATTCAGTTTCATATATGTTGAGAATGTGAAAGCTATTTAGCACTTAATCTAATTGAAAGTAGGGCTATAAATGGAACCATTTGAAAAAGGAACCATTTGAACTATTAAAACTGTATTGGTTAAATGAGTAATCGATAAGTTCACAACATAGGTTCAGGGACTAGGGGTGCTGCAGCACCCCCATGTTTTACTTGTGGCTCCACTGCCACCTCATGTCCAGGGCTCCACTGCTGGCAGCCAGGGCCCCAGGTGCAGGGCCAGCAGCCAGGGCCCCGGGCCGGCAGCGGGGACCCCACATAAAACGTGGGGAGCCGCACTCTTAGTTCAGTGCCTATGATGTCAGTTCCACAGCAATGGTCCTGAAACAATGCAGAACCTAATTCCACATACACTATGAAATGGTACTGCTGCAACATTTTCAATGTGCACATCAGGCATTTAAACTTTAACCGAATACATTACCAGTAAGACTGATTGGTTAACCGGTTAAAGTTTTACATCCCTAATTGAAAGGTTCATCAAGCCTGCCTGATGAACAGGAGCTAGCTCACAGGCTGAAGAGTCTGTTTGAAACCTTAGTATTGGAAGAAAACTACAGAGCTCTTTTCTTCATACCCAAATTGTTTTACATACAATCTTCAGAGAGCGTGAAAGGACTGCATCTTTACTGTAGGAACTACAAAGCATTTTAAGGAGGTATTTTTTCAAGTGATTATAACTGGTGTTTGAAACTTTTTTGAAGAATTTCTTACAGCAAGGTTAAGAGCATATGGAACTAGTTTTGCATGTATGGACCAAAGGACAAAAAAGTAATTCATACCCAAAGAGGAATAACTTCTTTGTATTTTCATTTGTTGGTGGAGTCTTCAAAAGAAATCTCGGAGAAGAGGGCTCTTGACACAAATAAGCAGCACACTCAGATTGCACTGCAAGACTGCCAAGCTGCTGTCTCTCTTTGTCCCAAATACCAGGGTCCAATGACAGTCTTTCAGCTTCTGAGGGTATTTTGTTTTCTGTCCTTAATTGTGTATCTCCAGGCTTTTCAGTAGTAGCTGGCTCACTTGCCACAGAAAGTGCTGAGCAGGTTTTACCCAGCTGGTCCTTAGATATTCTGACCTGGTTCATTCCTTCAGCCAAAACTTGCTCATTCTCAGTTTTTGCAGTGATTTTGTTTGATTTCGCCACCAAACATTCCCCTGCCACTGCTTGGCCTTGGAAAGACAGTCTTTCAAATTCCGCCATTAAATTGGAGACTGGGGATATAAGGCACTCCTCTCCACCACGTGAATGTTTTCTGTCACTAGTTATCCTCTCATTAGTTACAGGGCTGCAAAATCCATTTTTGCTGGATGAAACCTCCTTCTCGTAATGCATGGAGAGGTCCGATGTTTCTATAATGTTTACTTTGTGCTCCATCGACAGGATGTCACACTCCGAATCACCAATAGCATCTATACTCGATTCCTTAGACACAACAGGTGGGCTGTTATTCCGTGCTGCATTCTGTCTGTTTTTAATTTCTTCCAAGCTCATGTCATCATCATCTTCATCTAAAAATGCTCCAACAGAAATTGAATTGCAGCATTTTTTACTTTTGCCTACAAACAATTTTAATAAAAAGATATAAATAAGAGGCTTGACAACTGAAGTCCTATCTGATAAACTAGGAACAGCTCTATGGTCGTAGGTAATTCCATTATTGCATGTATGTATCCATTTATGGAGACCCTTTTATAATCAGATGTATGTAATGGTATTAGTTAAGCTATGTAATCTTATCAAAAAATATACACATCTTGTTTGCAATTATTCTTTTTTATCCTATTCATCTGAGAGAGCTGTTTCCTGTGCATCTCACTTAAAGTGCCTGATTCACAGAAACTGACCAAGTTTCAAGATAAAATCAGAAGGCAGAATACGATGGCAAAAAGATATAGATGGCAAGCTAACTATTAAGTTTGCCATGTCCTCCTACATACCAAAGTTTCCACTGAAGTTACATTGGCACAAAGACAAACCCACAAAAGAAGCTGAATTAAGTTCTCTTGTGAATAGGTACCTAAATATATACAGTCCTCTTTCAACAACAGGCAATGATATACACTTTACAGAATATATTTATTTCTGCAACATGGCCCTAGGTGAGCACACAAAATACTGCTGATCCTATTTCTACTGCAATATTGCAATTACAGATTACTGAAAGGTACACAGGAGTTTGGTAGAGTACACCTACATTTTACTGTTGGAGACAAAAAAAAAAAGTGTCCACTTTTTCTATGTTAAGGACATTAAGAGTGTGTGTGAGAAAGAAATTTAACATTGGATAAACCCTTTACTTTACTGCAACTGACTTGGTCGATGATTAAGCTAGGAATTTTATCAAAGTATCTGCTTCAGCATCAAGTCTGTTGATTTGAGAATGCAGAACTGTAGATGTTAAAGGGGAAAAAATGGCAAAAGCAGCTCTCTTTCTTTCCAGGTCCACCTCTCTAAGTACACTGGAGGACCAGATGCCATATTCATGCTCCTCTGCAGACTTAGCATAGGATCACTTCACATATGAATTTGTTTGGATAGAAATAATTAAACCCACCAACAGCCAACCAGGAGAAATTCTGTAGGGCTGGGTTGTGCGTGCATCCACTCAAACTAATGAAAAGAGACACTGGGAACAATTGGTGCAGAGAGACTTGTATAACCTTGATAACAGGAAAAATACTTCCCTAACGGGGAACCGCTTTGAAAAGAGGTCTGTGCCTATAGCTGGTCAAAAAATCTGTGTCAAAACAGATATCCATCAGAAAACGCCATTTCGACAAAACCAAAATTTACTGTGAAATCCTATCAATTTCAAAGAAAATTCCTGAAAGAACAAATTTTCTGGAAAAAAATAAACATTTGATTTTATTTTGTTTCAGAATTTTTTTCACTTTTATATTATATTTATATTGTTTACATTACTTCATGATAGGTCAAAGTCATAGCATAATGTGTTTTAATAAAACTGACAAAATGTCAGTTACACTGCAACAAACAAGAGACACTGATCTAGAAAATAAGAAAAAATGTTACTTCATATACACCTCTACACCGATATAACACGAATTTGGATATAACGTGCTAAAGCAGTGCTCAGGCGGGGGGGGGGGGGGGAAGAGGAGGCTTACACGCACCAGTGGATCAAAGCAAGTTCGATATAAACACAGTTTCACCTATAACGAGGTAAGATTTTTTGGCTCCCGAGGACAGCGTTATATCAGGGTAGAGGTGTAGATTGAAACAGCTGCCTTTAATATTTAAAAATATAATATTTTGACTGTCATATGATACGATGTCATACCATGCATTAATGACATCATGAAAATGTAAAAAAGGAAAAAACCCCAAATTTTCCAAAACAAAATTTTTAGAATGATTCCCCCCCACCCGCAAATTTACATTTTGTGGGAAATTTAAAAAAAAAAATAGTTTTGTTCCAATTAGGGACAAAAACAAATCCTGAAAGATCAGCATTTCCTGTGAAACAGAAATTCTGAGTTACAACCTGCAGCCCATTCAATTGATGCAAAAAGTTTGGTTTTAGGCCTTTGTTAGTGTGTCTCCTCTGCCCACAACTGGATTGAATTATTTCTGCCTTAGAAAGCTGACTGTACTTCAAAGGAATTTCCAAACATTCCAAGTGAAATCCTGGCCCCACTGAAGTCAGTGAGAGTTTTGCCACTGACTTTAAAGAGGCCAGGATTTCAATCCAGAATCTGTAATCCGGTGAACAACAGCATGCAAGATGGATAGTGTTTAATGAGATATGATCTTGTAACCTCCCACACTTCTCTAAATGAATGTTTTTACATTGAAAGTAGAATAATATTTGAGTAATAGATTAATATCTGCAATCCAAAAAAAAAATATGTTTTAATTAAATGTGAACTCCAAGCCCTGCTCAAAGTTTTTTCTTAATGTAAATCATTTTGTTTATAACAATGCTTGCTCTTTTCTTACCAGAAGGATGTGGAGTTTTATATCTGTTGCAGGTTTCATTTTCTCCTGTTTCTTGCTGAGCCTTTTCGCTCATTTCCCGTTGACTCAGGTATTCTTCTAATTTTTGCAACCCCTCCTGGGAAGACAGATCAACAAAACAGCCCAGAAATTCCCAGTATTCAACCCACGGGAACCCCTGCTCATGAGCTAACTCCCTGCAATAAATAAGATAAAACGAATCATTTGTGAAGACATTATATATTAATATGACAATAAATGTAATGAACATGTTTTATCAGCTATTTCTAGGCCTCTGAAATTGTGAAACATATATAAGAATTCTGTAACAACCAAGTTCTGCACCAGCAATAATATGTATCCTTCTCCATAGCATACCAAGTGTTATCTATCGCTAATTTCTTTCCTTTATAGTAATCCTAAAGTTTTACTTATTAATTGTAAAAATGCCTCAGATTGTGATTTTTTAAGATGACTGTGTCTAGGCATCAGGTGGAGAAATGAATCAATTACTGGCATAGGTATTTCTTAGTTGAAGTCAATCAACGTAATCTTTTTTTTTTTTTCCCATTTTTCAGAAAAAGGGTAATTTTAAAGAAAAGATAGAACCCACTCCTTGTTTTAAACAAGCTTAGATGTCTTAAAGTTTTTACATTTGTGTGCTACCACAACACAGAAAATTTATCTTTTATGGTGAGGATCCATGCATACCCACATGAATCCTCACCATGTTCTGTGTGGCTGGAGAAAGGATATGGGTATACCTTAACATCTTTTTCTATTTCACCAAACTTTAACAATTTCCCAGCTTCTAGAAAATGTAGGCAGTGCTCAAATCTATTACCAATTAACTGACAATCTGATTTTCAAAAGGACAAAGTCCCAATTGCTAGCTTTCTCCCTAATCTGAAATATTCTGAGAAATTAGACAAAAGAGTGGGTGGGGTATGAGAAAAAAGTTCTGGACATAATGTGGGTAACAGTTAGCAAATGTATTTCTTCTCCCCTTCCAGAGTAGTTAAATAGGTGGCCTACAATGTGCAGAACTAGATGATCACAATGGTCCCTTCTGAACTTAAGGTCTATGGGTGTCACGTTTTGAGTTAAAGCATTTTTTATTTACATAAAAAGTACAATAAGGACCCAAACAAATATACATTGTAAAATGTTTGTAGAAGAATTTTTGCTTTATGCAGCTTGTCCTTATGTTAACCATTAATGTGCCTTTAGTGCTGGAGTTTTTTTAAATAATTTTCTGGCTTATTGCTAACACACATCTTTCATGCTGAGATTTTCTTAATACCTTCCAACTCTTTCAACTCCTCTTTCTGGATCGGATTTCCTGACATTGTGAAAGAAGCCTGCTCTCTCTCTAGGTGGAGTTTTCCAAAGCCTGCGAAATTCTTCTGCCTTCAAAACAAATTCAGAATGTAAACAATAACTACAACATGCACCTTTAAGTACACTGCAGCTAAAATCTCTACCTAGAAGCTTTTTTGCTTCAGAGATACATTAGGTTGTTCAATGATGAATTTAGCTGTTCTTCAGTTGCATATATACAATTCAAGTTTAGCTATACACATTGCTCAACTATACCCAATTACAGTTTGTCTTTCATTTTAGACACAAAATGTCACCCCATCAGACTTGTTTATTACTGTACATGATTGGTCTCATAAGCACCAGATCTTGAAAGTGATATTAGGCATAACTATGAACTATGAAAAAAGTTACCACAATTTAAAGCTTCCATTACTAATTTCTGTACTACGGCGACTCACATATTGGGTTTGACTGACTTTTCTAGATTATCTGTTAAATGGCAATCTCTTTTGTAGCTACCAGGTGGTGTATATCCTCCTGGGAGAATGATTTTTTTAACATTGTGTGTGTTTTCTAAGGCCTTGTACACCTAAGCTATTTACATTAATTATTCAATTTATTCTCCGGGCAATAGCACAGAATGAAGTCTAATGATCGGTGCACACCAGAGAACAAAATACATACTTTAGTTTCTAAAATGTTAATTCTGTAAACTCACCTACATTTTTATCTCATCACCCATGATCCAGCCAACATTAATAGCTGAGCGCTACGTTTAGACTGTTACGAGTATATGCCTGTAGCCTAAAATAACACATTCTCTCTCATTTGTGTCACAACTCCACAAGTTTTCAAAGAGTAAAAGTTTTGAATTTAAATGAATAAATAAGAATGTAACCAAGAAAGGCTATTTAAGGGGAAAACCAGCACACATTCTCAGTAAGTCTGACACATCAAGTGGTCGAAGTGTCAAAGGAAAAAACTCTCAACCATGTGTAAGCTACTGGTCTGAGTTAAGTCTCTTCCTCTAGCTCATCAACAGATGGAGCAGACAGCTCACTCATACCAGTCGTACATCTTGCTGGTGACAACACCTGCCAGAAGGGTTACACGTGTTAATTAGTATTTCTAAAGGTGTCAGACTAAGACATACAGATAATAAACTGATGAAATGTCCGGATTGTATACAATGATTTTTGTAATAAAGATATATTAATATTTAACTGCCATCATTATGATTATGTTTTCCTGTAATTCCATTAGGATTTATTATTTTTTCAATTGGATAAACATTTTACTAGTCTACTCTAGCAAGATTAAGTGGTGATAAACTGATTCAAACATTTAGTATCAGTTTTTAGTTAGAATATTCTAGATCTTTTGCCATTTCTAGCTATATGTTTTCATTTTCATAAGTGATTAATAGTTACCTCTAAAATCAGTTTTAGTTTCAGGCAGGGGAAACCATGGCACTTATATGCAAGGACTGTACAGATCCAGAAGATACATCAAGAGTCATCTGCGTCTCAGAATATTTAACTAGGTCCCAGTAGGAAAACAAGAGTTTTCAACTATTTCTTTATTTTTACCACCTTTCCCCACTTAGCCTCCTCAGATACCAAAGCTCCACAATAATCTGTTAAGAGGGTTCCAAAAATGGTACAAACATTACCACCTTTCCCCCCCCCACACCCCGCATGGTAAAAATCCATGTTTTTTCTGGAAAAAGAGAGAAATGATGCTTAGACCTCAGTGGGGTCTCCAAAACTAACAGGCTATGCCAATGAAGGAGCCATCAGCTTGGGCTCAAATTACTATATTTTGAAAGCCACAAGAGAATTAGGAAAGTATTTGGTTTTAGGACATCTTCATTTTATCCTTACCTTGGAGGGGGTCATTGGGCCTGCAAAAGCTCTCACTGACAAGACTGGATCTTTGGGGCTGCCACTGTGTTTAGGTAAAGCTGTAAGGGGGTTATCATCTGACTGATCAGGTGACCAAGGTGCACCAATCACTGGAGCTGAGGAATTGCCTTCCGCTCGCAAGAGTGGCACATAATATCGACCTAAAAATAAAATGATATATGATTTTTTTTTTTTTAAGAACATAGTGTTACAGTAGTTTGCTGCCTCTTTCTGGAATATATTTTAAACGTCAGTACATCTGCATGCCTAGAAATCTGACTTAATTTCACTAGCAAAAGTCTTCATCTTTTAATTAAAACTCACTGCTTCTAATACCTATTCAATGCTGAAGATTTTATTTTAGGTCCCTTACTCACAAAAAAGGAATTGCTGTACTGAGATATCTGCTTCCTGAGGATCTTTAGCACTTTCAGAACCTGCATGCTGCGAAAATGTACACCCACATATCTGGCATTTAAGGACAACCACTAGGAAACAAGATGAATCCCTCACTTTATGATGATTCCTTATGTAGCCTTTTGTAATTGAGCAGCCTAAAATCTCTGCCTCAGATTCCTCATCAGTAAAATGGGGATAATACCTACCTCACACGGGTGTGAGGATTACTGTCTATTCTATAATCTCTAAATACTGATCAACAGGTCATCCAGTTTCAGACATTTTTCCTGTTCCTTGGTAGCACTAAAGTTTCTCTCATTGTAAGAGCACTGTATATCAAAACTAACTGGTCAACAGGAACACTACTAAACATAAATATGTAAGTATAAGACAGAATGACAACCAAATTAACATTTTTGGACGTTGCATACACAATGAAGATTATGTATTAAAGCTCTGAATACAAACCTTTCAAATATTCTCTTATTTTCTCTTTCAGTTCCATCGATTTATTTTTGTTTCTTTCACAGATTACCTGTTAGAAGAAATGTTACTCTTAATTAACAAAGCCCTCAACATTATCTTGTAATTCCCATGCCCATGTCTTTTTTTGATACAAAAGGGTCCCTTGCTCCTTCAGACATATCCACACCCACACACTGCCTTTAAAAAAAAAAAAAAGTAGTACTGGAAACACATTTGTCTTTCCTATAAATATGTTTTCTGTCAACGTTCCAGTAAGAACCGTATGATTTGCCTCCACCAACGTGGAGCGCTGTTACACCAAATCAAAACTTGCAGCTTTCACATTCAAATCTAAAGTAAAAAGTCCTCTGTTGGGACAGGCCATTAAATATAATACAACTTGGAGGCAGGAAATTCTAGGGAGCCACAAACTAGAACCAGATACAATCAATACTAAACATTTATTCCAGCACTAGAAATGGTATATTCGAATCCTAATCTACCTACATTAGTCAGGGGATCTGTGCTTGAACCCTAAAAATCAAGAATTTGACGTACAGCTGAAATTATCACAGATCTGCTTTCAATGTGGACGTAGAGAAACTTACTTCTGCTGGAGTTTGACCATACTTGTTTCTTGGATTTTTTACAATGTCTGGATGCGAGGTAAGCACATTAACCACATCCAGATTCCCAAACTTGCAAGCAAAATGCAATGGAGTATCAAATACCTACAACACAGGAAAAATATATATATACATATACCTTCATTGAACATTCCCAGCTTCTCATTCATTACCCAGACTTAGTATGTATTTGGAAACATGATGTCACCAAACCCATATATTTATTTTTTCCATTCTAAAAATAGAGCCATCACCATGATTAATCTATAGGGCTCTTTAAAAAAGATTTTTAAAAAACAAATCAGGACACAACTTGTTAATTTCTGCTACTAGAATACTAGAAGTGACAATGCTCCAGGACACTCATGCTCTCCTTTTCATAACAAATGAGTGCCCTAGTAGATGTTTAACTCTCACCATTTTATCCGGCGTATTAAGGTAAAGGTCAACTATATATCTAATGCGCTCCTGCAACATTACTTCATCATCGTCTGGATACATGAGCCGCATAAATTCAGGATTTTCCAAAGTGTCTAATAGCAACTGGCTGATGCCAGCTTGATTCTCCTTGGCAGCAACATGCATGACATTATACCTACACCCTTCCTGAAAAGAGAAAACAAACATTAAGAACCATTTGAAATCTAAACAGCTTGCTTCCCTTGCTGAACTTAATTAATCTGACAGCAAAAACTAACTAGTCAGTCTTATTTTTAGATTTTTTGTTTTTTAAGGAAATATTTTCATGTAAAAAAAACAGTACAGTAAAAAGCTCTTTTATCCAGCACTTCACCAACTGGCAAGCTCTATAACCAGCATTTCTGATCAGCACTGAAAGTCTGGTTTATAGTGGTGTTGGTGCAGAGCCGGCAGGGGCATGAGAGGGGCTGCAGGGCGTGCTCTGGGAGGGGGCTTGGGGTGCAGGAGGGGCTTAGGGTGCTGGATGGGGGGGAGGGGCACTCACCTTGGGCGGGTCCCCATCCCTGCTGTTGCTGGTGGAGGCACGGCCAGGCAGCTCTGCAGGCATGCTGCCTCCATCCCCCCACCCCGAGCGCTGACTCTGTGGCTCCCAGCCCACTGGCCGCAGTTCCCAGACAATGCTATCTGCGCGGGGCAGCGCCTGCAGACAGAGGCAGCGAGCCTGCTTGCAGACTGAGCTGCCTGGCTGCGCCTCTGCCAGGAGAAGCGGGGATGGGGAGTCACTCGCGTGGAACCGCCGGAGGTGAGTGCCCCCCCCCATCCAGCACCCCAAGCCCCCTCCTACACCACAACCCCCTACCCCAAACCTGCTCCTGGACCCAAACTCCCTCCCAGAGCCCGAGTCCCACAGACCCTCCCACACTCCTGCCTTGCACTCCAAACCCCTCCCTCTGAGTTAGATGGCATTTTAAATTTACCGGCACCCCCCATTCTCCCACCATGCCGGTTAAAAAAAGCTTTTACTGTAGTTTAAAAATTAGTATCAAAACGTTTTTAAGATGACAAAATCTTACCAAAATTGTGCAATGTAAGTTACCCAAGTTATCCTTACAGCTGACAGTACTCTGGCCTTAAACCCACTGAATGCTTAGGACAGTCGTGAAAGGGGGCCAGTATACCTTCAAAAGGAGCATCAAAGTATCACCTGACATTCTGAACTTCATAATCACTTCAACAAGAGAAAATTAAATCCATACATTTAAAGTCCAGTTTGCTATACATACTACAGATTTTATTGTATACTGCCTATAAAATTCACTCTGATAAAGTGTCAGTCTACTGGTAAATCTCCTCAGTTTTAAAGATTGTGGGTCTCGAGTACCATTTTGGCAATTTTTTTCAGAGAGGAAAACAGATAAGCAGTGCTTCGTCAAGACGCCACAAGGCCTGCTTAATGACCCAGCATTTGTCCTATGTTACAAACAGTTATTCAATGGGTTTCAAGCAATTCCAGCCTCTCTTAATACTACATGGTTGATAAGAGCTCATCCTTATTGAATGATATGAAGCAAACCCCACCCACAGAGACCGTGCTCAACTTCTGCATTCCAGCATTGTTGGAGTAGTTGTAAAACAAAATAGAACTGCAAACTTCTTATTTCAGGAAATAGTTAAGCATCCAACATTTTAAAAAAATCCTGCAGGTTCATAATGCATGAAGGGAAAAAGTAGGAACAGAATACTTAGAAACCTGAGAATTCTCTAACTTTCCCTGTTTGCTTTCAATTAACATTAGATCCTGTTCTAAGAGAACTACTCTCTCGGCAATATTTTTAAGTGTTCATACAGGCTTGAATTCAACTCTGTTCCTAGGCAACAGCTTTCTGTCCATGTACATTAAAATTTAACTAGTATTATGAACTAACAGGACTTCTTGGCAAAAATAAAGAATATTTTAAAATCCTAAGTCTACTTTTTATATTAGGAAAAGTGTATATCTCATTTTATGTATTCTGGTAGCTGAATCAGACATTCTTTAAGAAAAGCCCATATCTACACACCCACTTACAGATAATGGCTTAAGAGTTTGGTTACTTATTAAAACACCAAGCAAGGATTTTAAACACACAGTTCTGATCTGAAAACAAAAGTAAATATGTATTAAGTACTGCAATACCTAACCCTTAGTTTCACCCTTATATCAAAAGAGCTGCCAAAGGTATTTTTAGTGTTGGTGCAGAGCTTTGGATCTGTGCACACCTTCACTACTACAGGTTCTTTATATTAACAACTAATTGTTTCCAGATTCAGTTTACTTAAGTTCAGGGTTGGGCAAACTATGGCCCACAGGCCGGATCAGGCCCCTCAGGGCTTTGGATACAGCCCATGGGATTGTCTCCTGTGGCACTGCGGGCCCGGCACCGCTCTCAGAAGTGGCCCCCAGGCCGGGGGGGTGGGGGCAGAGGGCTCCGCGGGCGTTGCCCTTGGCTCCAGGCACCGCCTCCTGCAGCTCCCATTGGCCGGGAATGGGGAATCGCGGCCAATGGAAGCTTTGGGGGAGGTACCTGGAGGCATGGAAAGGGCAGCACATGCTGAGCCCTCCGCCCCCGCTCCCCCAGGGGCCGCAGTGCTTCCTGGAGTGGCGTGGGGTCAGGGCCAGGGACAGGGCAGACAGCCAGGGAGCCTGCCCTGGCCCCGGTGTGCACTGCTGCCACCCCGGAGCTCGAACCCCTCCTGCCCCCTGCCCCCCAACTCCCTGCCGCACTCCGCCTGCACCCAACCCCTGCTGAGCCCCCTCCTGCAGTCCGCACCCCTGCCCTGAGCCCCCTTCTGCATTCCAACCCCCTTCCCTGAGCCCCCTCATATACCCCCCCACCCCTCCTCTGCCCCAATCCCTTGCCTTGAGCATCTTCTTGCACACCGCACCCCCTCCCATACCCCAACCCCCTGCCCTGCATACAATTTCCCCACCCAGATGTGGCCCTTAGCCCAAAAAGTTTGCCCACCCCTGCTTTAGTTTCTCTCTCCCTATCTTGGGGTTCATTTCATAGTCTCATTGTGTTCCACTAGCTCTCCCTTTCTAGTGTAGATGTACATAGCTTCAGACAACTTCTCTGTATCTTGTGTCCAAATAGCACTTCATTCAGTCCCCAACAGCAGGCATCATCCACTTTTGCATCAATAGATAGATAGAAGCATAAGGCTGCCAAAGCCTACGCTGATATCAGCTGCACCAAGGCCTCAGGCACAGACTATGTCAATAATACTGGTGTTCAATGCTTTGACTCATTTGCCCTCTGGCAGCCTGGACAGAGACCTTGACCTTCATTTGCTTTGAACTCCCATGGTCAACACTGCAACACTACTTCACTGTACTAAAGTGGATGGAAAAAACTCATGATGAAAGAAGCAATCTGGTTAAACAAAGACAGCAGGTCTATCAATATTTCCTTCTGCTCTGGAAATGAACACACCAGTCACAACAGAACTGGGATAACGGGATGCCTTCTCTGATTGCTTTCAGCATCTAGGGCAGAACATGCTGCACAGTAGGTATCAAATAGGTTCCTCTTGATGTGGATCAAACTTATTTCTTCAGCAGAGGCAATGACTCACTTGAGTCAATGTCAACCAGACTGGCAAGTCCAGAGTAGCAGGGAAGCCAACACCAAACTCAGCAGCACATCAAAACACCAAGAATGACACAGCCTCAACCTGTTCTGGTGACTGTGATTCATCATGTCTAGCTGGGTGCCTATAGTTTGTTCAGGGACAACATAAGCCCTATTCCATTGGAATGATGCCAAACACTGCCCAAACCTGGAAGCCCAGCTGTGACTCTTCACTAGGTCATTCAAGGCAACAGCTAAGAATACGATTTAGTCACAGAGGTCATGGATTCCATGACTGTACCAGACCTCTGTGACTCAGCTGTGCATCCCCAACCTGTGGCTTCAGACAAAGCCGGGGCTGTATACCCCCTTGCAGCTGCAGCAGAAGCCAGGGCTGTATGCTCCCCCATCTCCTCATGGCTTCAGCAGGGGCCGGAGCCGTGGCTGTGCGCCCCCCCAATCCATCCTTCGCTGCTGCAGCCAGAGCAGGGCGCCCCCCACCTCCTCCCATGGCAGCAGCGGAGGTTGGAGATGGGGCTGTGAATCCACCCATGGTGGTATAGCTGGGGCTGTCATTTTTCCCCCATGGGGCTCTAGCTATCATTCCCCCTTCCACCTCCCACAGTCCTCACTCCCCTTTTATTTTTAGTAGGTCAGACTGGTTACAGCTCCTGTGAATTTTTGTTTATTGCCCGCAACTTGTGACTTTACTGAAAATAACCACGACAAAATCTTAACCTTAGCAATATGCTACAAATTCATCCTGACTTGCTGGACTTACAGAAGAATCAGGATTCAGCCAGCAGGATCTTCAAGAGCTTTCTACAGATAAGACTGCTCATGGTGACATACATGAAAAAAATCTAACAGCCACACCAGTTACAGAATCAGAAATGTAGGGCTGAAAGGGAACTTGAGAGGCCATCAGGTTCAGCCTAGTGTGAGAGCCCTGACCTAGTGACTTTCAACTGATCTGCCTCTCACCTCCTCCTGAACCTCAGAACAAATGTATATATTCTTGACTTATAGCACACTTCCTCCTTTTTCTCCCCACCTGTCCTTCCTGAAAAAACTACATCCCTCCATATCAGTATTCCAGTAATGAGATTTATCCCAAGTATCTGCAATGCAAACTAAGTGATAATTTAGATTTTGTAGGAATACTTCCAGTTCTTCCTGTTTATTCCCCATACTCCTCACATTCGTGCATAGATATTTAAGATGTTGAGCAGATTCCCCCACTGATTTCACTCTTGTTGCTCTGGTGATCCTACTGTAACTTTCCATGTCCCCCCAACATCTAGCTCCCTGTTAAGGTTGCCTCCTTCCTGCCCTTTACAAGGCAGAGAACAGTCATGCCTATCAGAGAGAGTCTGCATCTGACAGCATTCAAGATTTCTTGAAACCCTGGATGATTCCACATTCTGAAAAAGGAGGGAGAAAAGCTGTTGATGCAAAACCCACTGCATCATTTGGCAGACTAAAATCAAGAGCTCATACAAGCTCCAAAAGGAGAAAGAGCACAGAGTTTTAAATTGAGAGCATTCAACAATGAAACTGACCAGTACCGGAACTGGAGCAAAGATGCCAAGCCAATGGGAGCTAAAAATTCGTGAAACTATGAGGTGATGGCCACAGACTAGTCTGACAAAGAAAAAGAAAATCAACACAGACTACAAAAACCAGTAAGGTTGAAAAACTCCATACTGTTAACAAAAACAGATAAATTTCAAATTAGAATGAGCTAAATGAAGCCTCAAATTAGACTAGATGCCGCACAGCAGAAGCGGCCAGTTGCAGCTACCTAGCTTCGCTGACCACAGAACTAGATGGTTGAGTCCTGCTCTCAGCTGGACACAAGGGCAGGGACACAAGAGTCTGGCTCTTAGTTAACTGCTTCTATGAAAAATACTTGGTTTTGAGGCTGGGACGAGGGGAAAGGAAGGATTTTTCTGATTCTACTTTGGAAAACATTCTTACTTGTACAATTGTTGGGTTGTCTCCAGATCCAATCAGATAGCGTGGGTTACTCCAGATAAGTTCTGAAAATGTTGCTTCATCTCCTTTCTCTACAGCTTTCCGAAGTTTGGCAGTAAGGTCCTGCGTACGAGGACTTTTATAACTGTTGGCTCTTTCTTTATTAATTGTTTCTGTCTCAGGGGAGCATAAGCCATCTAACAAAACAAAAAAGTTTTATATTATTCTTGATGCATTTTCTCCAAAATAGGTTATTTTCATATCCGCTGCCACTGAAATATGCTTTTAATTTCAAATTTTTAGAGTAAGACCACAAATGTTTATTCATTAAATACTAGCAGTTTGTAACAGGGAAACAATTATAATTCCCTTTTGCTATAACGTAGTATACACAGACTTTCAAGGCTTTGATTTTAACTGGTGAAACCGATCATTGCCAGTTTGTTTCCATCCAAAAAAAAAAAAAATTTTTACGAAAATCAAAATTGACAAAGAACGTTAAAAATATATGTTGAACTTGTAAGTGATTTGCTCTTTTGCTGTCAATTCTATCAATAAAGAATATTGTGAAATATGATCAAATTTAATGATTTTATTTCTGAACCTGTTAGGAATCTGTCAACTCAGTAAGGTTTGAATGTACAATTACTGTGATTTTTAAAATATCTTCCCAATTAAAAAATGTAAAATGATTAGAAAGAATATTGGTTGAAAAAAATCAATTAAAAAAATAAAATCCTACCACACCTGTCCATACAGCAATAGGCAACATGTATATGGGCTGTGTAAAATATATTTTATGTTAGCTTTAGTAAAACAATGCACAATAAGTTTGCTTCATAATCCATGTGGCTATTGGCATGACTGAACTCAACTCTGAATAAGACTAATTTATTTTATGGTAATTGGACTGAAAACAACTGAAGACAATGGAAGGAAATCTAGCCAAGATCTTTTGCATTTGTACAGCACCTAGTACAACGAGTCCTGGTCAATGACAAGGGCTTGGAAACACTACAATAATACAAATATCCTTTTCTCTTAGTCTTAAATCAAGAAGCAGCCAACTTCAATAGATCCCACAACTCCAACCTGATTCCATGCTCATTCTTTAGGACACAGTAATGATACAGTTGCCAATATACCAAAAATATACTTTATTTTGTTTCTGAACATAATTCTTGGTCTTTTGAATTTCTAGGAAACATTTACCTATCACTATGCAGGAGACTTCAGAATTCTCCCTTCTCCGGCTGACAGAGTAGCGTTTTAACTGAGGTAAAGCTCAGAGTCAAATAGAAGGAATAGAGATAGAATTATGCAACAGAAATCCTAGCTTTTTCTCATATTTATGGACAGATTAAACATGGGCTGTCATTTCTCTATACACAATGATAGCAGTCCCATTTGGACTAAATTAAGATCCGCAATTCTGGATTAAGATCTCCTTTACCTTAAAGAAAACCTCAAACACAATTTTAATTTAAGATTCCAAGAGATTCCAAACCTTTACACTGCACTCTGCATGTGAAGGGCTCACCTGCTATCATATTGATTAGCAAGTTTTGTGATTTCAAAACTCTCTCACCTCCCCAAAAGTTATTATATGATGATGCATGAATTTAGTCTATACAGACATATGCTTTTACTCACCTCTGTTAAATAATGGTCCTACTTTCACTGGAGATAAAGATAAGGATGACTTGCTTGGCGATGGGAAGTAATCACATATTCCTTTTGCAAATTTCTCAGCATCTTCTCTGTTGGAGAAAGCTTTAAATCGGGAGCCCTTAATCATCTTAACAGCTTGCAAAGCTTCCTTTTTATCATCATAAACATGTACTTTCTCTGGAATAGAAACAGTAGAACCAAAATTAAGTTCTCTCCAGAACACCACACTTCAAAGTCAAACTTAATCACGGAAATCAGATTACAAAGTTTTCAAACTGGCCTTCAAGCTTTGCTCCCAACTTGTGTTTACCTACCAAACATGGTATGCTAGATGCAGTCTGTAATAAAGAACATTCCTGCTAATGCTGCAAGTGACCTTTATAAATTTTACCTCTAAAACTAGGTAGACAGAATTTCATCACTTCCAACCAGTGCCAGATTGGATGGAACAGAGCATGTGGTGTCACTGCAATGTTTTCAGGAACTTTTGCTAGAGGGAGAGATGCAATGGTATTAATAGCACAAGAGCATCAATCTCTCTTTAAAAAGATGACTTACCATCTTCACCAAGTGAGATATAAAATGTCTCAAATCATGACCGAAAGCTAACATATTAATAGTCATGAATTCTTTTCAATAGTCTTTTGTATAGGAAGATCTACTATAAAAGTGACTGTCATAATTTGAAGACTTCCCAACACAAGAACCTTCCATTGTGTCCAAAGCTTTTTATTAAGTAATATTCTATTCTGTTGGACACTGGATTTATCATAAAGAGCAGGACATTCTTGAGGAATAAATTACCACTGCTTCAGAGCGTAAGAGCCCCTATCTTCTTTCAGAAGATATTCTGAATTGTTTTCTTGACATCTTAGAATTGAGAAATTTGGTAATATCTTATTTTAGGCTGCATCAAATGAGTAAATAAGAAAGAATTATATGATCTAGACCTTGGAATATCACTTGGCTATGAGATGTGAAGGAATATATAGAACTTGGTAATAAAAACTACTGATGCCATCAGTTCAAACCTACATAAAAAAGCATTGACTGCTTCTTTTTATGATTGCTTTTTTTTTTATTCTTGTTGAGAGGTGGTGTAAAAGTGAGAGAAGATGAGGAGAGAAATTATTTTTCTTTTGCCTGAGTGACATCTAGTAAGAGTACTCATGAATGCCAGCTGTTATGGTAGAATAAGTGGAATGACTTATAACCAGGATTCTATACACTGGAAGTGATGCTTACTGTTTTTTCCTATCACTTCTAGACAAAACCTTCAAACAAGCAAACAGTGTAAATCCTCAAAAATAATGGCAAACTGCCATTAACAAAAATTATGAACTCATACACAGATCCCAATCTAATTAAAAATAGACAAGAATTTATAAGTAGGGTCCAGCGTAAATAATTAAAACGTCCCCAATCTATGACTGTTTAAAAAATGAAATCATCAACATTTACTAACATTATCTGTAAAATTAATTTTATTCTTGAAATTGAGTAAGTTTACTTGTAAAATTAATTCCATACTAACTCTGTGAAATTCAATACTTTGCCATTTACAGTCGTGAATTTTCTTTTAAAAAAAATAATCATGATTTACACAGGGCCCTGTTTGTAAATTCTTAACACTGAAAATGAAATAACTGGTGAATACATCTAATTTAAAACAATATGTGAAGACCTTGGGACAATTCTTGTTTCACAGACCAGAAGAAGCTGCAAAATAACTTACAATATGTTCATTGGGGAAAAATAATGTGTTAATCAATGCTATAAAGTACCATATAAATTATTTATATTGCATTATTTGACAAAATATGCAGAATTCTAAAATACTGTGCACAGAATTTAATTTTTTGATGCTGAATTCCCCCCATGAGTAATAACACTATATACCAAAAAAAGGAATACACCAGCTGGAAAATGTTATTTTCTTTTGTAATATGTAATGTAAAAGGCACATGCTATCTCTGACCTTCAAAAACAAACATATGAAACTGTAAATGTAAATTACCATTTCTTGCCAATATGTCATCATAAACGGGACATACGCCATAGTATAGAGGAGGATCTCTAGATGGTGTCTGAACATTTATTTGTGAATCAACATCTACTGCTCCACAGACTGATGCAGAACAGGTCTTGTACATTACAGCTTCCTCTTCTGGGGGATTCAGGCCCATACTGTACCCAAAGTCTCCCTCTTCAGAGACGTTTATATGACTCTTGTGGTTCACTGCGGTAGATTTCAAAGCTCTTTGTATTTCTGACTGACTACTATCAAATGCAGTGTTTTCAGAAGATTTCTTTGCAACAGTGGATGCATTAATCTCCAATTCTCCCTCTTGTTCCAACAAAAACTGAGCCAGTTTTTTTTCAAAAATAAACCTGGTGGTTGAGGTAATAGGTCCACACTTCAGTCCAGCTTTCACAATTTCTTCTCTAAGATCATCAGGTGTTAGCTGCTTCAGTCGAGACAATATAGTATCCATTGTTATTCCACCTGGAAAAAATGCAAAGTGACATCAACTGTAGCTACAAACACTCTGCTCTTCTCTGACTACTGAAATATTTTCTTAAATGCAGGGGAAAGTGTGACATAACTAAAATAAGTTATCTGCTCATGAAGGTGAGAACTATGTAGGTTGCACAAAGACAGTATAAGGTTTTTCCAGTCAACACAGAAAAAAAAATTTGTTGAAACTAAAATGGCTCTTCTCTCCCTGCTCTTAGGGCAAACAACTGGAAGTGTGACTGGTCATCTTGCCAAATTTCCCTCTCCACCACTGACACGTCATTTTGCCTCTGACCCGTTCACCCCAAAGTTATGGGGGTAGCACAGGAATTCTCTTACTACAGGCATAGCCTCCACTGTGACACACTGCCTGTTATCCTGCATGGTTCTCTCTCTGCACCCAGCTTCTGCATTCAGTCAGGAAGCAGAGGCTGCAAGCAAATATGATCTCAGTGTAAACTATTACATTTCTTACCATAAAAACCCACACATGGGACTTTACTCTGAAGACCATAACTAAACTTAAGATGTGTGATTATAGTTTGTAGGGGCTAAGTGTTTGTGGGGGATAGCTCAGAGGTTTGAGCATTGGCCTACTCAACCCAGGGTTGTGAGTTCAATCCTTGAGAGGACCATTTAGGGAACTGGGGTAAAAAACTGTCTGGGGATTGGTCCTGCCCTTATCTTCAAATCCACTTTTTACCCACCCAGTTTGCTAAAACTTTCCATTTTCTGCAACAGCTATACATATAAATTAATTTCAGAAAGACTCTCTATTATGTTAAGCCAACTATATTTCCCAGACACGCAGCATTTAAAATATTTTAATCTTAATCCTTTATAAACAAACAAAATCTTCCACGCAGGAGGGTTGATAGCCTATTTTCAGAAATCTCTCTCCAAAACAACACTGGTGAAAGGATGCAACAGTTTGGAGAATACATTTGTCAGTTTATTATTGCCTTTGTGTTTTATGAACAGCATTTATGACTGTAGCCTTCAGTATAGGTTAGAACCTCCATTTTGTAGTAGGAACAAGCAATGTGTGGAAAACTGACACTTTTATTACATCAACATTCAATAGTTCTATCCCGGTAAATCAATAGAGGTGGAGTGCTCTGCAGGTTGAATTCTTTTAGATCAACTATTTATTGTGTGCGCGCACAAGGTAGGAAGTGCTTTTATGGTTAAGTTTAGGGTAAAACTAGAGTCCTAGAGTAAAAAGTACAAAACTAATCCAAATTAAGGAGAAACTCATTTTTCTTTCCCCATTTTCATTGGTAAAACTATAAAGTGCAAGGATAAAATACACATGGAAACTTACTCACTGATATTTTTTCTTTGAAATGATTTAAGTAACAGAAGGTTCCAAGTTAAGGAGTTAAAAGCCTGGCTATTTTAGAAGAAATAATTGCAGTTTATTCTTGTAAGTATAAATAAAGTTAAATAGAAAACCAGTCAGAAATTGCAATCATGTCTACATTAAGAATTGTTGGTTTTAGTACTGGGAAAAATTACAGATGGATTTTAAATACTTAGCTTCAGTTAAAAAGAATTTTCAAATGTTATAAAAATTCTGCCCTTCTAACCCATTTACATCGCTAAAAATCATCACAGACAAAAAATAGGGTGCTATTTGCATGAAGCTAAATATTGCAACATTCTAGAGCTCATGGGCTGACATTCATGACTTATTTTGTATTTCTATTTCAGGACTAATAAAGACTTCAGCTCCCAGAACACACCCTATTCACAAGATGCAGAATGATTCTGATGATGCACTCCACTAAATACCATACCATTTTAGAACAGAGGAACAAGTACTATGAATTTCACTTCAAAAAGTGAATTTGAAACCAGTGTTTTGTTAAACAGAATAAAAATGTTTTTGTGAAACCCTTTTAAAAAGTTAAATGGTTAGAATATTCTACATTTACGTAACATTTTCCAGTCAAGAATTTTACATACTATTGCTGCTTTACAAACTAACAAATTTAACTATGACACTGAGGTACAGGAGTTTTATTCCTATTTTAGAGAAGAAAACAGTCTTTGAGCGCTCAGATTGTTGATACTTGAGTTCTGGAGGGCCTTCTATTAAGGCACTGGAGCACCCCTACTTCCCATACACTTCAACAGGATTCTCACATCAGCAAGCCTTGTGTGACCTTGGGCAAGTCACTTAAGTCTGCAGCAGAGCTGAAAATAAAAATCATATCTCCTCATTCCTGATACTGAGTCTTAATTCCAAGAACATTCTTCCTCACCAAAACTTGTTCACAATATGAATTAAAAAAAAAGTTATAAAACTCAGCTGTGATATGAGCTGGAGCCACATTAAAACCTGCTATACTATTAAGTTTTATTTCCTATGAATTGTCAGTGAAGATGAAAAATGCAATCAAGCTGAGAAATAAGCAAAACTAAGTAAGGAAATATTACAGATTTATGGATAATGAATGTATTGATAATACTTTTGAGGGCTATGTATTAGAAATTTAATGCAAGGAAGAGACTCAATTAATTAGCGCACTTCTTCCTATTTCTAAACCCCAGAACCAGTACAGCCTTCCTGAAATGCTACCTAAGACCAGAATCCTTTTCTCTCTCATAGAATTATAGTAGAAACATATATAAACAGGCAAACATTCTACATTTGCTGCCGGCTGGTGATTCAGTAAGTTAAAATTAATTATAGTAAAAGCAAAAGCACTTCAATCTGTGGTAGTGTGAAATGGGCAGGTATAATAAATAATATTAGGTTATGTCTACACTACAGATCTTACAGTGGCACAGCTGCAAGGTCTCCTGTATAGCCACTTTATGCTGATGGGAGAGAGCTCTCCTGTCAGCATAATTAAACCACCCCCAAAGAGTGGCAGTAGCTATGTCAGCAAGAGAGCATCTCCTGCTGACATGGCACTTTTGTCACTGAAACTTATGTTGGTATGGGGTGGTGGGTTTTTTTTTCTCCACACCCCTGACTGACAAGTTTAACTGACAAAAGTGCTAGTGTAGACACAACCTTAGTTTCAAGACCTTGTTACTAACCTGAAAAGAGCTTTTGACATGGATTACTGCTGCTCTTTTTCTACAATCTGGTAAAGAAACACGGTAGCCATTCTGGTATGAAATATTTTTAATTTCAATTTTTTTTTTAAACATTTATTGCTTCCCATGGGTTACTGAATTTGTCTGTCTTCATAAAACCATTTGTTTCCATATTCAGGAAGTAGAAATCTAATTCCAAAGCCAGCCTAAGTAATATGGCTATGATATGTTAAAGCAGCACAGATTAAAGGTTTGACAATTTATGTAAAGTTGGTGGTAAAAATAAATTTTGCTTTTCATTTTACACCATGTTCCTGGTGGGATTTTCAAGTGATACTGAAGTTTCATTTGGTATAACTACTTTTCTCATATGTAATTACCCTTTCAGTTATATAACCTAGCAGTTACTCAAAATTTATCATGATAGTGACAACATTGATACAGGGAAAACCACAAAAATATTTCCCAAATGAAAAATATATCCGTGGGTTTAATGACAAACTTTTAATCCTAACAAATCATGCTTAAAATGTATTCTTTGACAACCTGACACATTTGGGTATTAAATGAGAAAATCTATCCTTAATTCATATATGCTTTTAATTTTTATCTTACAAAAAATATTTTCAACTTCAAATATGGAATGCACTACAATAATTATCTTTTCTAGCTTAATGTGTAGGGTCCTGCCAGTTATTTTAAGCAGACTTTACAAAATGAAGCTCAACAGTTGAGTGTTAACAGCTGTATGAAACGGACTTTCCCTCCCCAAATACTAGGGGAAATCTCAAAAGTAGTGTTTCCTCTTTCCTTCTTACAATAGTATGAAACAACAAAAGAGCAAATGATTCACTCAATATAGGGTCAATCTGACATAAGCAAACCATGGCCTAAGACATTATCCCCTTTTCAACGACAATAAAACTACTAACA
This sequence comes from Mauremys reevesii, assembly GCF_016161935.1. Taxonomy (NCBI): domain Eukaryota; kingdom Metazoa; phylum Chordata; order Testudines; family Geoemydidae; genus Mauremys; species Mauremys reevesii. The sequence continues at coordinate 15,419,641 of NC_052640.1, read as the reverse complement.
TGAGTGATAAAGCAATTTACATTCCCAGGATACTCCTACTTTTATTGCCATTTCACTAGGTGCTACATACACTCCTTAATAAAATTTACAACTTCAAGCAGTACACACATTAACAAAACATACAAGAACTTGCAGTTCTCTCATTCAAAACTGATTTTTTTTTTGTTCTGTTTTGACAACAACACCCACCATATAACATGAACATGATATTGGGATATAATAAAAAGGTAAAGCAGGGGGGGGGGGGAGGGGAGCTGTCTGGTGGGGTGGATCAAATCAATCAATATCAATATGTTTCTATAATAACTATTTTTTTTTTTTTTTTTGAGGACAGCGTTATATCGAGGTAGTGGTGTATTTCAATGAGATCATATCATTATCTTTGAAAACTCATGGCGATTGGGGGATGTCTCAGATGACTGGAAAAAGGCTAATGTAGTGCCCATCTTTAAAAACGGGAAGGAGGAGGATCTGGGGATCTACAGGCCAGTCAGCCTCACCTCAGTCCCCGGAAAAATCATGGAGCAGGTCCTCAAGGAATCAATTCTGATGCACTTAGAGGAAAGTATCAGAGGGGTAGCCGTGTTAGTCTGGATCTGTAAAAGCAGCAAAGAATCCTGTGGCACCTTATAGACTAACAGACGTTTTGCAGCATGAGCTTTCGTGGGTGAATACCCACTGCATCGGATGCAAGTTAGAGGAACGTGATCAGGAACAGTGAGCATGGATTCACCAAGGGCAAGTCACGCCTGACTAACCTAACTGCCTTCTATGACAAGATAACTGGCTCTGTGGATGAGGGGAAAGCAATTTCAGTTTCATACGGTCTCCCACAGTATTCATGATGGCAAGTTAAAGAAGTATGGACTGGACGAATGGACTATAAGGTGGATAGAAAGCTGACTACATCATCAGGCTCAATGGGTAGCGATCAATGGCTCCATGTCTGGTTGGCAGCCAGTATCAAGTGGGGTGCCCCAAGGGTGGGGTTTGTTCAATATCTTCATTAATGATCTGGAGGATGGCATGGACTGCACCCTCAGCAAGTTTGCAGATGACACTAAACTGGGAGGAGTGGTAGATACGCTGGAGGGTAGGGATAGGATACAGAGAGACCTAGACAAATTAGAGGATTGGGCCAAAAGAAATCTGATGAGGTTCAACAAGGACAAGTGCAGAGTCCTGCACTTAGGATGGAAGAATCCCATGCACTGCTACAGACTAGGGACCAAATGGCTAGGCAGCAGTTCTGCAGAAAAGGACCTAGGGGTTACTGTGTGGAGTTGGGCACACTACCAGAAGGATGTGCAAAAATTAGAAAGAGTCCAGTGGAGGGCAACAAAAATGATTAAGGGGCTGGAGCACATAATGTATGAGGAGAGGCTGAGGCAACTGGGATTGTTTAGTCTGCAGAAGAGAAGAAGATGGATCTAGACTGTTCTCAGTGGTAGCAGATGACAGAACAAGGAGTCTCAAGTTGCAGTGGGGGAGGTTTAACTTTGATATTAGGAAAAACTTTTTCACTAGGAGGGTGGTGAAGCACTGGAACAGGTTACCTAGGGAGGTGGTGGAATCTTCTTCCTTGGATGTTTTTGAGATCAGGCTTGACAAAGCCCTGGCTGGAATGATTTAGTTGGGGATTGGTCCTGCTTTGAGCAGGGGGTTGGACTAGATGACCGCCTGAGGTCCCTTCTAACCCTGATATTTTATGATTCATTTAATTCCTCCCTCCTTAAAACCTGCACAATCCTAAAACTCAGCCCTGCCTTTAGCTAGGAATCAGGTGAAGTAGTAGCCAAGATTTGTGTGCAACAGAAGAATAATGTGTATGACTAGGGACTCTGTTTTGGCTATTTCTAAAGTGCCTATTATTATGGCATCTAAGAGTCTTACACCCACATGCGTGGTAAAAATATACTAGAAAATGTGTCTGGGATAAGATGTCGGGAAGAGGAAGCCTAGAAGAAAAAAGGAGGGATGATTACTAGGGTGACATTAATGACACAATATTGAGAAAACAGTAGGCAGACAACGTGCGAGAAGAGGGAGAGGCTCTGGAGATTGGAGAGGAAAAACAGGGAAGGGACATTTTAGAAAGAGAGTGAGCCCTGGGGGTGGTGCAGATAACATGTGACGGGGAGTTGGAGACACAAGCAGTAATGCTGCCTGCAGGCTAGTCTAGCCAGGGTCATCTGGAGGGAACACGGGCTCGGGAAGCAGGTTTGGGGCAGGCCAGCCCCACGACAAAGAGCAAGGGCGCGGCAGGCTCGGCGAGAAGAGAAGCGACGAAGCAGCTGCACGCACAGACGGCGCGACTGTCTCAGGGGAGTCGGCTCCTGCAGGGGTCGGGGAGGCGCTCGGCGGGCAGGCCGCAGCCTGGGGGCTCTGCGAGTGGGACTGACTCCCCGGGGAAGAAAGGGCCCACGAAGAGCCGGGGAGAGGCGAGATCTGCGGGGGCCACAGGGGCGGTTACCCCAGGCTGCTTCCCCGTCAGAGCCCGGCCGTTCATCCCTCCCGCTCCCGGCTTCCCCGGAGTCTCTCACCTGGGCGGCTCCCACTGCAGCGCCGGCTCCCCCCGGGCAGCGGGGGTTGCGAGGGGAGCGGCCCCCGAGCCCTCCGGCCGCCCGGCCTCCTGTCCAGCAAGCGGAGCAGCCAGCCTACCACGCCGATCACCGCGCAGGCGGCCAGCAGCTCCCAGCCCGGCCAGCGGCCCCAGCCGGCCCCCCACAGGGAACCCCAGCCCGGCCCGGCCCACCGCTCCATTCCCGTCCCAAGCCCAGGCCAAGCTCAGCGCACCCGCCTCACGCCCAGATCCCAGACACTCCCTTAACAAACGCCTTTTAGGGACGGTACCTCAGGCAGCCTCCCGGCTTCCGTCTCCTCCTCCCCCCGCTGCCCCCCCTCGCGGGCACGGCTCTCGCGCCCGCACTTCCCCGCATGCGCCAGACCCCAGCGGGCCTTACAAGGACCCCACTCTCCCCGCCACCCGCGCGGGACTAGGTCTGTCTCCGCCACTGCCTGAGAGAAAAACAGATCACAGAGCTGCCTGCTAGATAATCAGCTCCCCCCCGCCTGAGTCCTGTCCCAGAGCTTGATGGGAAAGCAGAGCACACAACCATTAGCTGTTCACGCTACTGCCTGACGGGAATTTAACAGCCGCTCTGCCTCTAGTGCCCAGCCCGTGACTGGGCTGACAGGGGCTGCGCCTTCCGCGCGGTGTCTGACGGGGAAGCGGCGACTGCACGCGCAGGCACCGCGCCGCGCCGCGGGGTTTTTGCCTTTCCCCTACCCGCCTCCTGAAGTCATGAGAGCCCCGCGCCCGCTGAGGCTAAGCCCTGGGGCTGCTGCATGGGCAGGAGCCTCCCGCGGGGGCTGGAGCTGACCAATGGCCCATCCTGCCCTGCCCGACACGTGCCAGAGGCTTCCGAGGAAGGAACAGAACTGGGCAATTTCTCAAGCGATCCGTCGCCCTTGGCAGTCAGGGGCTTAAGGACACCCAGCTCATGGAGCTGTATCCCTGCCCATCTTGGCTAACAGCTATTGATAGACCTAATTCCTGTTTGAACCCCATTATCCTTTTGGCCTTCACACATCCCATGGCAACAAGTTCCGCAGGTTGACTGCGCGTGGTGAAGTACTTAGTTCTGTTTGTTTTAAACCGACTGCCTATTTCACGGGGTGGCTCCTGGTTCTTGTGTTATGTGAAGGAGTAAACGCCTCCTTATTCACTTTCTCTGCATAATTCATGATTTTATAGACCTCTATCATATTCCCCCTTAGTCATCTCTTTTCTAAGGTGAACAGTCCTGGTCTTTTTAATCTGTGTGGAAGCTGTTCCATATCCCTAATATTTTGTTGCCCTTTTCCAGTTATATCTTTTTTGAGATGGGGTGTCCAGAACTGCATATAATATTCAAGATGTGGACATACTATGTATTTATATTAGACTCACCCTTTCCCTTGCCTACGTTGTGCCCCATCACCTCCCCCCCCCCAGCCCTCCCACCCCCAAAACATAGTAGGTTGAGTTGTAGGGGATAAAATAGACGGGTTTCCTGTCAAATGTGAGTTGATTTGGACAAGTGTTTCCTGGATTGTGTAGGATACAGTGATGCCTGGAGCTGCCCTCCTGGTATTTGTTTTGTACACTGTAGCATGGCTGTATCACACTTTGTTATTGTTCTAATACTGATACTTTCACTAATTTAAGAACGTTCTGTTAAAATCTTTTGAATTTTTTTCCCAATTTTGTTTATTTTTTTTGTCATTCTGAAGATTTGTTACTCACTCTGTTAACAAAATTTGGTCCTTGTGGAAGTGTTTAGTCCAGCCCTTGATAATGTTCAGCTAAGGCTACCATGAGTCACTGCCACATTAGGAGCTAGATCCCAAAGAACTTGGGAATCAGTAACACCATAGGTGCTGTGGCTGCTGCAGCACCCCTTGGCTTGAAGTGGTTTCCATTATGGACAGGGTTTACAGTTTGGTTCAATGGCTCTCAGCACCCACACTATAAAATTTGTTCCAGCATCCATGAGTAACACCACAAAAAGGTTATGCAGATAAACAGTTCAACTTTATTTTTAAAAATGGTCCAAAGAAACAGCACTAATCTTGACTCAGACATTTAAAAACAAGCAAATGGGTGCAGAAGCCCTGTATTTCAGCAAAATTATTACTTTTATGAAAAAGTATTCCCTTATCCAGTTACATTTACAGTATATTCAGAATCTGATCCCCAGCCCTTCTGTAGTCCTCCAGGTGCACAGGTTATATTTAGAACCAGACAGGTCTGGTTTCAGAAAATACTGCTGTGCGTGTCCCCTGGGGCATAGGTACCTTTCTCAACTGGCCACTGCTCTTTCACTAGTTTTAGAAGCCCTACTCTGCTTCAGAGATTGTTTCAGTGCCAACAACGTACTTAAGCTACATAAAACAGAAAATGTAAACAATCTGTGCCCAAAAAGAGCTTACTCTCAAAGACAGGCACAAGATTGGATACTGTATGAAACCCAGAAAAGGGACTAACTCACAGCTTCTTGTTTTATTAAGTATGACAAAAGCAGCAAGGCTGTAGGAGGAACTTGAAAAAGAAGAGGTTGGAGCTGGCTGTGGACAATGTATTGGTAATGGTGGACTCCTAGGGACATGGGGTTACTTTGGCCCTATGCTTCAGAGTTTACTTGACCTGTTAGTTGGTGGAGTCCACTTTGCAGCTAAAGGGCTACCAGATGAATTGATAAGTTTCCCTGGAGTCTGGTTGTCTCCTGACCACTCAGTGTTGTCTGGCTCTGACGGAGTTTATAGTTCTACAATTGTTTTTAGTTTGCTCTTCTTGGATAGAAAGTAAATGTGTTTTTACAGTTATCCTGTCACTAAAATAAAACTACCATTTTAAAAGTCTCCACCCACTTAAGAGGGCAGCAACCCTCTAAGAACCAATCACCGAACCAAGGTTTTTCTGCTGGAGGCAAGGCTGAATTTTAACCCACTTTATGACACTGCTATCTAGCTTGGCCTCACACATACACCTGTACCCTGATATAACGTGACCCAATATAACACAAATTCAAATATAAAGCAGTGGTCTGGGGGGGCGGGGCGCAGAGCGGGACTGCGCACTCTGGCTGATCAAAGCAAGTTCGATATAATGTGGTTTCACCTATAACACGGTAAGATATTTTGGCTCCTGAGGACAGCATTATATCAGGGTAGAGGTGTATATAAATCTGAAACACAGACAGCTTGCACCAGATGCTTCTGAGGTGTCAAAGTGCCTTGGAATCAGCATCATTGGCAGAGTCATAGGAAAGTGAGCCAAAGGGAAAAAAATAGAAAATGGGTGAGAGGTGTGGAGACAGATGAATTAAATTTAGAATCCCTTTCCTACCAGCTAATTTTAACATATATCAAATTAAAAATTTTAAGCACATGGCAGACAAATGTAGAAAACAAGTTTTCGTTTCCTAGGCCATTTCATCATGAAAGCTGATTTGACTATCAATTATTTTTGAACTACAAATTGTCTACTCTAAACTACACCCACTGTTTGGTCCTGTCTGTGTTACAGAAGTGATGTGCTAGGAAAAAATCTTGTAACAAAGTTTTAAATTAAATGTATGGTTTTGTCTGCAGTGTGGACAGATCAGGAATCAAAATGTTCTTTGAGAGCCATTCAAAATTATTTTAGTAAACGTAACTGCTGTCCACTGTGAATAGTGCATCACTTCAAAAAAAAGAAATGTTAGGCTTCATTCATGCTGGCCAGCACAGCTGTAAGACCTGAAATCATATTAAAAACATTATTATAGAACAGTTTCAGGACACAGTCAGTTAATGATAGGACCTGTATGGACAAGGCATGTACAGCATATCTACCTTGAGAGTTTATAGGGATTGTACAGGCATGACTGTACAATAAACCAGCCAGTGTGTACAACTTTAAATGAGAGGCCTTGAAGTAGAGGTTGACAATGTCCCTTTAACTTACACTGTTTAATGCTGAAAGCAAGGTACAGTCATTTATTAGTTTCTTTTCATTTCAAATGTCTGTATTTAAATTAAAATCATGATGACATTTCCCCACTGTTTAGTTTTGTACATTTGACTTCAAATGTCAGCAAAATCCAGCCAAGAGAGATGCACCACACTTAGCTTTCATCATTCCTGACATGTTCAGCTCACTCTCAATAAATTAAATATAATGGAAAGATAATTGCAGTGATTCTTGAAACATTTAAACTATTGATTGTAAAGTAATATACAATATTTCTTCAATATAAACAGATCTTTTTAAAAAGTTTCTGTACAGCATCTTTAGAATTTTATATATAGAAAAGTTGACGGCAAAAAAGTGTACTAATTTCACTATCAAAGTAAAAACATGAAACCCTTTACCAAAAATAGTTTATTGCACAAAACTTTTAAGGATTTCCTATGCACACCTTTTTTTTTTTTTTAATTACATGCTTTGTAAGGTCATAATTATTAGTTGTACATAGTATAACTCCTCCCTCCCCTGGGTTATCCACTCAAACTTTGTGAAATGACAAATGCTTTTATAAATACAATTGAATTAGACAGCAGATGACTGAAAAATCACATATAAAACATGACAGCATTTCTTTTACAATATTTAGAATGTTTCCCTCCCATCATATCCCATCTGGCTAGCATTAATGGTTACTCTGGGCTGTCACTGCTTTCATAATGAAAACACTGTACCCATAAAAAAGGCTTCTGGTCACTGGGGGTATGACATGCAAGAATTCACACCTCACTCACAAAATTAAGATAAACATACATCACCAGTTTGTGCATCTATTAAACCAGTAGCGAATTTGCCATCTTTGAATCAAATTTATATTGACCAGATTAATCACCATCAATGCACCCTGTGGGATATCTTAATTGCTGTTAAACCCTCACAACACTGAATTTCACTTATATGAGGAGGAATATACAATACATGAATGTATATGCCCTAGATAGAATTTCCATTCTGGGCACTATACTATACTCCTTACACACATGAAACTCCCACAGATTTCAATAGGGGTATTGCCTGAGTGAAGAGTATGGGATCAGACTCTTTTCACAAGAAGAGGAAGGACTGAGTTGACCACCTAATGTGGTACACAAAAATTTCCAAGTAACCTGGAAGACAATGGAATTAAACTTCATGCAAAATACAACACCAGAGACTAACTATAAAAGCTTCCTCCCAACATAGGTTTAAACAGACAACTGGGAAAGTTTCTTTAAAAAAACAAAAACAATACATGGTTTTGAAAAATAATGCTGCAGCCTTTACCACCTTATTACTTCATAAATTTTTTTACAATACAGCAACATTTATTTCTCTTTCATCATTAAAACTTGGCTGGGGAAGTAGCAACTACTAGGAGTGAGGAAATATACATAGAAATTACATTCCATTGCAGTGCAAAACCACAGCAAAAATAGATCCCTTTGAGATTATTCGTTTAGTTTCTAAAAGCACACCAATGCTAATGAGGCACCGATTTGCTTCTTAATTATTTGTCAGTGCTCTTATACATGCAGGAGGGACCAGTGTTTTTATTCCCACTCCTAGTTTTACAGGCCTAAGAAACAAGAGATCTGAGACTGCTGTGGAGACATCATGCTGAGCCCCATGGTGGAAGGGAGAACCTTTTAAAAAACAATCACCACCTCTCTGAATTAAGGAATAAGGTTGAAGGGCTCTAAAGTGAAGGCCTGGCCCTGTAATGTGCTGAGCATCTCCTAGGACATGCTGAATTCCCTCAACTCCTGCTGACTTCACTAGGAGTAGGATGTCCTCAGCACTTCATAGGGTTTAGCACCTTCAAGTGTCATCCACCCCTTTTGGGTCCCGAGGATGGGTTTTGTTTTTGTTTTGTAAAGGGTGGTGAATATAAGTTAAAGGAACAAGAAGTGTGATATCTTAAAGGTCTAAAAAAGGAAACTGGGTACCCTCAGAGACAGGTTGGTTGAGTAAAGGAGAAATCAATTTTCACATAAATTTACAGAGCCGTCCCTTGGGTACAGCGAATCGGGGTGACCACTGCAGGCCTGTGTGATTGGCCGGCGTGTTTGGTCCTGGAAGTGATGGGTCAGTCCTGGAAGAGACAGATTAATCACTTCTGCCCTAGGCCCCGCACCTCCATAGGAATGGCCCTGCTAATGTATCTCACAACTTAACATAATTATCTCTTTTCTTAAGAGGAAAACTATACACTTAAGGCTACTTTGCTGTATTAATATACACTGTTGTCTTTTAAAGCGGTCATAAGAAAGATGCAGCACTGCCCTGAAAAAGGGTGCATTATGGTAACTAGTACAATACAAATCTCAGATAAATGCTTTGGCTGTACAAATGATGCCAAACTTACAAATTAAAACAATGGATTCTTAACCTGTAGATAATGCATTTTGTCACACAGAAAAGTAATATTAAACCTGCACAAATGGTATTTTACTTAAAAACCTGAACATTTGATAAATTTTTTGCACTGAATATATTAGTCATTATGTAGTTTTAACTTGATCAATTAACAATACAGTATTTTTATTTTTTCCTCTTAGAGCACAATATACAGGCAGCTTAAAGGACATGAACAGCAGCAAAATTAGTCAGTACCATTTACTCTGTAAAATAAGACTTAAGTAGTATATAAACATTAGCACATCTGGGTGAGTCGGTAAAGTTTTTGGCTTTTTTAAAAACCGTTCAGTAATCCTACATGATTGGCAACTAATGCCACATTAAACCATTCATTCCCTCTCAAACCTGAAATCCTTGACTTTTAACTTTAATATCAGTCCTTCATATATTTTATTTTATTTTAGCAAAAAGATAAGAGAGAATCCAATACTGGAGTTTCACTGTCAGTCAGTTTAGACATGTTGTAGTACAAACTGTTCAGCAGGATTGAGTAAAAGAGGTTTAGAGAACTAAATTTTTAGATAAAAGGTAAATTGGTTTGTTTTAACTTTTTTTTTTTTTTTTTTTTAAGATATTGCAAAAAAGCAGCCCTCTCAAAGGAAAGATAACTGCCTTTTTTAGAAAAAGATGGATTTTGACCATCCGCAGAACGGAGATAAGGATGATAATGTGTCTCAGTATATGCAAAATCTAAGTACCAAACAATCCTTATCTCACAAGAACCTAATTTTATTCCGTAATTTAATCTATTTGTATTGATTGGTCAAAAAAATCCAAACTACAGAGCATGTAACTGTCCCTATTTTCTGTATCTTTCAAGAAAAACAAAAAGTACATGTATGTATGTGAGCATCCACTGATTCCTCTAGATGTAAGTTTGTCATGTGCAAAGTGTGATTCAGACTGTAGAGTAGGCAAAACAAAGCACTGGTGTTACTTCTAGAGGAATGAGGAGGAAGGGATGACCTATCCGTGCACTGTCAACAGGATAGGGATGTGATCAAAGGAGACGTGACTCTAAGGCAATTGCTTCAGTCATCTTGTATTAGATCGAGCAGGGTGCATCTGCAAGGAGGGCTGCAGTAGTGCCAATGCTCCCATTCATAAACAATGTGCACTTACTTGGGAGCAGGATGAAAAAAGTTAAAGCTAATGAAAATAAAATTAATTTTATAGGCATATCATTTTGTCTTTAAGATACAAATAAAATAGTTACATTTCTAAAATCTCTGGTTTTTTGGGCTAGTTTCTGTAAGGACTATGTACAATGTTTTCCAACAGCAAACTTAAATGTCATACATTAAACAATGACAGTAACAAAAACACCCATGTCAATCTTAATTTACTGTATACGCATACTAAAACAGACACTCCAGGTCAGATGATTATGTATTTATATACATACCCTGTACCGGGGACATCTACTTCAGAAATTAAATAAAAAGGTGCAAAAAAAGCATTTGTGCAGTGAAACAAAGCTCCACACTGGCCTGAGAATGCAAGAGGGAAATCAGGCACTCCAGACAATGTCCTGGGCAAACATTGCCAAAGAAAGTTACTGGTCTACACTGACCAACTTTTTATAGTCCATTTCTTTTAATATAGGGCAATGGTGCTTGTCATAACTAGTGGCAGGCTTGAACCAAAATCTGAAATCCGGACACCTACAGCCTGAATTCAAGAGGGTGGAGGTTTTGGATTCAGATTGCCAAGTCTGACCCAGTGCCTATGGTTGGAACTGGAAAAAGACTTACTTTTCCAGATACGATTTGGATGCAGCCCAAGATGGTGAAAAATTTCAGATAATCTGATGTTGCAAGATTACAGTGATCCCTTAACTAAATTAAACAAATCCAGACCCAGAATCTAACAGTGTCTTCTTGGCCTATCTCTAGTAATAATTCAGATTTTTTTAATCCTTCCTCTGAATTTCTGCCTAGACTCATAAATGCGCCAAATTTATCCTCTGTCCCCAACATGGATTTCACTATTTCAGTGAGACGAAAGCATCCCTCACAGGAAACCTTAATACAGCATGGTCCGCAATGAATGTTTTGCTGATTCCTTGAAACCATTCATTTGCTCTGCTTTTGCCTTTAACAAAGAAATCCACTGAAACAAATAATGATAAAGATTCCTGTACACACTTAAAGCAGTTGTGATGAAAAACAACGGTCATTGTTTCAACGCTTCTTTGTCACCAGCACTGTGATTCTGTTCTTTTATGTCCACAGCAGGAATTTCCTGCTCGCCTGATGCTGTTGCAGGACAGGTAGAAGTTAGGTCCATTAATTGCCCTTCGATCTGAGTCCAAGAAGACATTGATTCATGTACTGTTATGGTGTGTTCCTCCATCTGACGCTGAAGGCTGTCCATTTCTTGCCTTTTGAAAATGATGGGAGAGAAAGCAGAAATATCAGTTGAAAGTTAGTCACCAAAAAAAAAAAAAAAGGCATGATTAATCATTTCTGAGGTTTGAGATCTACCCAAAATTACCTGAAGCATAATGGAAACACAACGCACTTATATATGGGAACTGAGAGCCAGTCTATGCTGAAAACTTACATTGCGTAGCTAATGTCTCAGATATGTGAATTTTTCACATCTCTGAGAGACACGAGTTAAGTCAACCTAACCCCTGGCGTAGACAATGCTAGGTCAACAGAAGAATTTTCCCATCAACCTAGCTACTGCCTCTCAGGGGGGTGGATTAACTACGGTGACGGGAGAACACCCCTCCCATTGCTGTAGCGACACTAAAGCACTACAGCAGTGCAGCTGCAGTGTTTTAAGTATAGACATAGCCTAAGTCTCCAAGAAACTCAGGATTCTTAATCCCTGGGCTGGGAGCAACATGGAGAGGATACACTTAGTCCAAAGGGAGAGGGCAACATTGCAGTGTGCTCTTTTCCATACATCCCCCTGGTCAGGCATGAAGCAGAACTGTAGCCTCAGTGGAGGCATTTAACCTTCCCAAACAGCTGGGTGACAGTAACTTGGATGTACATTATACAAATATACTGATATGCTGGACAGCAAATAATGCTATGAAGTGGAAGAAGAAGGGGCAGAAAGCAATAGAGAATAAGGAGCAGACAAAAACCTTAGCACACTCAATCAACCTGCCATCCCAGAATCTGTTTTGGATAGGGAGGGAGTGTAGCTCTCTTAGCAATACAGCTTACTTGGGAGTTTTGTAGGGTGAGATATGAAAACTGCTACAAAAATGAAAAGGTTTAATGAACATTCTATAGCAGACAGGAATCCAGGCAGCACATCAAAGAGAAAACTAACACAAGGGTCACCTTCCAGATGCAGACTAGTGGCAGACTTTAATATTAAAATTTTTTTGAATAACGTGGTTTTAAAAAAAAATGTGTCATACTTTAGTTGGCGGAGACAGCTGTTCAGGTTTTTTAAAGGCTCCTTGCTCACAGCTGTTGATGGTTTCAATAGCTCTTCTAGCAGCGCAGCAGGGACTGGACAGTCAGGAATCTTCACTGGAGTCACAGGATTTGAAGAATTAGTCTCTCCCTTCAGTTCCTTCTTCTGTTTAAAGGAAAAACAAAAAACCCAAACAGAAAAAGAATAAAACACATTCCTCTACATCACTCTTGCCACATAGGAACAGTGTTAAATCCTGCTCCATATCTACATACTTGCATAATGGTCAGAGTTCAGAGGATAATAGAAGGTTACTCAAAAAGTAGGCTCAGCTACATAACAGACTGAATCAGTCTAGTTTGTCAGTCATACTTGTGAGTAAACAAATATATTCTAGACAGGTAGGTGAGGTGGAGTCAAAGGTTCTTCAGTTCTACATACTAGATAAGAGGGACAGTCTCTAAGATCTCATACTATTAAGAGGCCGATGAATAGGCAACTGAGACAGTATGGAGTTAAATTAATTGCCCTGGTCCTCTGTGATAAGCTAAACTATAATGGAGAAAAACAAAAAAAAGTTACTCAAGAGAGTTCAGACAAAATACTGGCATAGGTCAAAGAAATCCTTTTGGACATTTTGGGCTAGGCTGATGGGACTGATTCTCAAACTGTAATCAGCGGCTCACCAGTGATCTGCAAAACCCTTCCTGCTGTTCTCAAAGTAAATTATTTTGATAATCAAGTACTGGGAGATTGGAAGGGGAGTTGGTCCATGAAAGAGTCTCTTACTAAGTAGTCAGCAGAAGAAAAAAAAAGAGAGAATCACTGCTACACTACCTTTCTTTATAAGTACTAAATATGAGAACTAGTGAAGAAGCCATTAACTGTTGAAAATATGAATGAAAGAGACAAGAAAGGACTTGGACAGACTGCATAAGCATGTGCCCTTTTAAGGGATTATCTAAAGGAGTGAAGATTTGTGTAGCAATGAATGAAGCCAAGTCAGTCAGTCTGTTCCGGTGGAGTGGAGGCCCCAACGGGCCAAGCGTCATCTGTTATTATTTATTATGGGTATAATAAACCATGCTATTATGCATACTATAATATAACTACTACACCCCCCCTCCCCTTGCCCCCCTTGTGCATTGTTGTGTTCCATGCACCTGGTCTGCTTTATCTGCAGCGCGTCCTGTGATGGTGTGTGGGTGTGGGGGGTGGGAATCACTTCATCCGGGCATCGGGCATCCCATTTAGCGCCTTAGCTAGGACGATAGGAAGTAACAGATTTGCCCACCGTTTATTATTTCTCTCTCTCCTTTTTTGATATGTTGCATTGAATCAACATGTGAATGCAACATGTTGCTTCAATACACAGAAAGAAAGACATTCTGCTGAAAGAGAAGTGAACTCCCTGTTTACAAACCAGCAAATCCCCCGGAATTACTATTTAAAAAATAAGAAAACCACTGATCCCCACATGTAATTCTAACATTATGGTTGTATCAGGATTCTCATGAAGTTATGCTATAGAAAACTTTGTTCCCATGTCACGTTCCCAATTATTTTAAAATAAACTATTTTTTCTACTTAAATACCTTCTTCATCTTGCCATGCTTCAGGTCAGTCTTCAGCTGCTGGTTCTGCTGCAGCAGTGTCTTCATGCTGTTCTTCAATTCAGTCACTTTAGCCTGAAGCATGAACTTGTCCTTCTGAGTCATTGACAGATCTTCCCGCACCATCTCCAACTCAGTCTTGATATTCTAAAGAATGAAAAATTAACCATTAAAGAAGCTTAAAAACAGTGTGAGGGAAACAGTCTAAAGTGGAAAATTCCAGCTTATTAGTACAGTGTTCATATTTTAACTGCTAAAAACCATTGAACTGCAAGCTGAATGACTCTAGATGTTTTATATATTCTACTAGTTTAAATATTTTAATTACTTGCTAAATTCTGAAGTCAGATGCCAGTGTAGGATATGCCACTAATATAAGCCAGTAACATTTAATTCAATGTATTACCTCTTGAAAGAGTGTTATAGGACAACAGCATATTCTTGCTCCTCCTTGCAGTGATAGATACTGGCATCATTTAAACTATTATCTACAAGTCTGACAGTACCTATTCCTATCAAGTCATTTGTTTGATAATTCCCCAGTGCAAGGTTTCTTGAAGGGGCACCGTCACGTGAAGTTTAGATTTAGATTTTGTAAAAAGTAAGTTTTGACAAGACCCAACAGAAATGTTTCCATCGTTTCTTTAATTTCAATAGTAACTACCGCCCCTATACCACACTCCATTGCTATTCTTTGCCAACTGGGCACAGCTGCATTGTGTTCATGCAGACAAACCAGAAAGTGAAGCCAATTAGAAACATGTGACTAGCCTATGCTGATTGTCCAAGCTCGTTTCAGTACAAAAAGCAAACACAATAATGAAATGGAAACTGATAAGACTCAAAAAATCTCAGTTTTAATCATCTACAGTTTTATATGTAACACTTGTGCAGTACTTTGCTTTTTAAGCTTAGTATCCCTCTAAGCGTTATCCTACTAAGTATCTCCTCCCCTATTGTAGATTTACTCTTCAATGAAAACACCTGTCTATCAGAGTCATACAGGCCAGATCAAGTACCTGTAATACTACTTGTATTCCTTCTAACTCCTTTTGACTGCGTTGCTCAGTCATATCCAACTGCTGCTTCAGTGTTTGGATTTCTCTCTCCTTCTGCTCCACCTCCCATTTGAGGTCTTCAACCTACGGGGGCGGGGGGAAAAAAGTACCTTAAAATTCACTACAGGAGCAATCAATCACAAATTTGATAAGTATTTTAATTATTACTTATTTGTTGCAAAAATCTTCCCACTTTTTAGATTGCTGATTAAATCAAAATCATACAAAAATTGCCAACTGAGGTGTCAATTAAACCACCTGTTTCATGCTCCTGAAGAAGACATATGTAGTATGGGAGTAAGGAATTAACTAGAAGCTTTTACCTCTTGGTTTTCAACAGGCTGTTTGCTAAGTTGTTCATCCAGCTGTTTCTGTAGAAGCTGGAGTTGAGATCCGGCTTCTGCCAACTCTTGCTGGAACTGTGATACTTCTTGAGAATGTTTTCCATCCTGAACCCTAGAATGGAAGTGGCAGAAAACCTCAAATTGCCATTATCTGTAATTTTCTCTCTTTATAATATAACAGATATGACTAATAAGATGAAATATTTAACAGTACGTGATATAGATTATCAGCTTGAGGCACAAATTAGTCTATTTTTAATAAAATTAGCAGCAAAGTCTGGTGAACTATTTCTTTGATAAGCTTTGTCTATATGCTCACCCCTGGATTTTAGCCAAAAAAGACAGAATTTCAGTAAGATAAATATATTGTTATATAGCTACATACTTCTTGACAAATGTCTTGATGGCTGATAATGTTTCATATGAAGGGAAAGCTGTTAGTAGGATATTTTAAAAGAAGCAGTTCCCATATTGATCCATTCTGGCATTGATATCAGTGTTAACTGCAGGACTGAGGCTGTGAGATGACAAGTTAATTCTATGGTGGAGGAAGGAATAGGCCTGGTCTACCCACAGTTTTTGTACTGGTATATCTATTTCAGCTGGGGTATGATTTCTTACCAAAATAGTTATATGGGTAGAACTCTTAATGTGGTCGCAGTTATACCTGTATAAAGGTGCTTATACTAGCATAGCTTATTCCCCTTCTCATATTGGAATAAACTATTCCATCCACAGTGGATGGAACTACACTGGTATAGTTAAAGTAGTACAATGTGTGTTTAGACAAAGCCTTAAGGAAGTTATTTAACATTTAAATAAAAAAAAAGCATCATTCCGAAGAGCTCAAAATCCCATTAGCAGCTTCATTGAGTCTTGTACTTCAAATTTTCACAGCCTGCATTCTAGGGGTTGTTCCACTGAAGACTGGAACATGATGGAATAACCAGTATATTCAGCAGCAGGCAGCCAGTTCAAATTCCCACACAACAAAACAATTTACTATATACCAAGAAAGTGGATAGTCAGCTGAAGCCTCATTTGCTTATCAAGGTCATCCTGCAATTAAGGTCTCAGGGATGTGCAACAGAGTCAAGATACTGAGTAGAGTGTTAACCTCATCTAGTGTATGAAGCAGGGTTCATCTGTATCAAAACTGTAAGAAGTGCAAGTGAGATGGTCTGAAGAAGATGTACCCCAGATACAGTAAAAGAATCATGAGACAGAAAATAGAAGTGTTTTTGCAGGCAGTGCACACTTGTGGCAAGTGATAAGACTTAGACAGGACTAATTCCACACAGAGCAGAGGGCCAAAGCCGAAAATTCAAATACATAAGTAGTTCTTAGATTTCTTAATAAATTGCAACCATTTTATTCACCTTGTTCTAAGAAACTTAGTGTTTAGTATATGTTACTGTGTACTTACTGTAGTTTGTCTGCTTCAGCCTGAAGGGCTTGGACAAGCAGTTCTTTGGCTTGTAGCTCTTTCTTAATTTCACTCAGCTCAAGAACAGCAGCTCTATAATGACGACGGTTATGTGCTGCATCTACTTTGGCTGCCGCAACCTACAGATGCAAAATAGATAGCTTCTCTTCATCTGACCAGTATTACAGGATTATAAAAAGGTAGAGATGGGTGAGACACGCACACATAAAACAGAATTTGCTACTTATTCAATATTTTGTATTTAAATCACCTGTGAAGTAATAAAGCAGAATCCGAGCCCTTACCTGCTCTTTAAGGTTATTAACTTTTGACTTTTCTCTTTCTAAGGCAGTCTGTAAGGCTTGAATAAGTTGTTTCATTTGCTGATCCTCCTCCTCTTTACGCTTTAGGACTGCTTGAACCTATGGTATCACAAAACCAGAGGTTCAATGGCACAACACAGGGTCTGTGCACAATGTCCAGAAGATTTGAGGTGGGGGTAGAGGGGGAAAAAAGGCAGTAGTACCTATTCTGACCAGTGAAGTATTGTTCATTTGCATGCAGTTTTGTGTAAGACATGAAGTGTTAACTATTTTTTAAAAATGAAGGTTTAGGGTTATTAAAAGGCTGGCTTTGAATAAAATATTATCCCTGTTTTTAGGTATAATTTTAATCATTCATTCACACACCTTGGGTCAACTCCCCCCACCTGCACCTTGAGCTGGGTGCACTGTAGAAACATGCCTTATCTAGTGACGGGGTCAATGCCTCTCCTTGCACAACTTGCATAGCCTTGAGAGTCTAATGATGCTTTCAAGTGGACTCCCTTGGATGGAAGAACTGTTGTCATGACAGAGTCTCAAGGGCACTAGGGAATGAGGAAAACATGGGAATTCTCAAAGTTCCAACAGAGATGGAGGAATGTCCCTCCACCCCAACTTCCCCCTTGGAGGTGGTGGAGAATTACAAATGCTGAGTTATTTAACTTTCAGAATTCAATACAGTAGGGTGCAGACAGGACCTGCTTTTCAGAAACAAAAAATGTCACAAAACCTTCCAAAGGAAGTAAGTAACATGAAATGTATTAGGCACGTGGATCTTTTCTGCACATTTTAAAGATCCCATGGCACCTATGAAAGAGTAAGAGTTTGCCTGAGAATCCTTGGCAAAACTTCCCCTCCCATTACTGCTATTCACTCTCACTGCACACTGCTCTCTCACCCCTGAAATGGCTATATTTCAGTGATGCTAAATGTAGATTGGAGATGGGGAAGGTGCTATATTGACAAATATTAAAATTAGTACGATCATCAACAATGATATCAGATCTTTGTGGTACAAGGTATATGTTAACAAGAGCTGTATTAAATTTGTCACTTTCACTTTTGCAAATTTTTGTTAATGTTTTCATTGAGAAAGTTCTTAATTTAATCCAGCAGGATTTTTTTTTAATGACATGTCTCCCATACCTATATTATTATTCTAATGTAAGCTACATGAGACCTGGACCTGGAGAAAGCACACCATTTCTTTAAACACGTATTTTGAATGAAAATCTACAGACAATCCAGTCCCTATACCTTCTGCAATCAGAAGAATATTAACCTTCTCTTCTAAAAATGTCACATCAAAAAGTCAAATGCTTTGAATACCTGGAGATTCAGCTGTACCAGGTCTGCCTCTCTCTTTGCTAGTGCTGTTTCGAGGATGTTGTTGTGCTCCCGCAAAGCAGTGTTAGACTGACCAAGACCAGTGAGCTTCCCTCGTTCATGTTCCAGTTCGAGGGCCAACTTCTTGTTTATTTCTTCTAAACGTTTTATCTTCCTCCTGAAACCTCTAGATTCCTGAAGCTGCAACCAAAAAAAATAAAATCACAATATTATTGCCATAAGCAGTTGTGAGGTAGACTCATCAAACATGATGATTGCTTTGTGCATATGATGTTAGAAAATTTTTCCAACTTTCACAATAGATGCTTCTAAAATTTAGTTCAACCACATTCTTATTCTGATTTTCTTCGGGAGATTAAAATGCTGGCTAGAAGTAGAGGGCATAAGTCCTGTCCATAGGAGAAGAAAAGAAGGGATGAGCTACTGATGGTAGAGAGGTCAATCCTGCATATTTCTAGTGCCACCTTAGCATTTCAACAGGCGTAGTTGGTCTCTTTCATGTAGGAGCTTCTTTTCTTTCACCCCTACTCTTTTTTCCTGTATTGTAAGTAGGGCAGCGGCGAGCGTGGCTGACCCTAGGGCTGCCCAAGCAGCTGGCTCTGGGGCTAACTGCTGAAGTGGCCCCAGGGACAGCCACAGCAGCCGCTGCTGGAACGGCTCTGCAGCCAGTCCCTGGGACGGCCCAGCAGTCAGCTGCACCAACCGCAGCTGGAGCGGTCCTGAGGCCAGCTGCACTGGCTGCTGCTCAGGCGGTCCCCAGGCAGCTAGCCTCAGGACCACCTGAGCAGTGGCCCGTGTGGCTGGCCCCAGAGACTGCATGAGCAGCAGTCTCTGGGGCGGCCGAAGCAGCCGCTGCTTGGTGGCCCCTGGCAGCTGGTACCGCTACCCCTCCCTCCCCCAGGAGCTCCCCCATCAATGGCTTCTGGGGTGCCCCCTCAGCAGCATCCCCACCCCCAAGATTTAGTTAGGTGTATTTACAATATAAGTCAAGGACAGGTCATGGGCTGTGAATTTTTGTTTATTGCCCGTGACCTGTCCATGACTTTTACTAAAAATAACGGTGAATAAATCGTAGTATTAATGATAAGGGCCCAATAAAACCACGAGGAGTTGGCAGCTTGCAGCAAAATTAGCAAGTGTGGTGGACACAATCTTCCTTTTGTAAGATTATAACATACTTTCATTTTATTTGAACAGTTCAATCCCAAATCCTCTTTTCCCCCCTGGGCTGTACACTGAACCTCCCTGTCTGCCAGGAAAGCTCAGGCAATTACCTCATCCTCAAGTTCAATCACTTTTTCCCTGTACTCCTCAAGCTCCTGGCTGGTGAGTGAAATTACTTCTTGCAGCTCTTTCTCCAACATCATCTTACTGTGGCTAACAGCCTGCAGCTCTGTCTCCAAAGCTTGAATCCTTTCCTAAAGACAGAGACATCAGAAGCCTAGTTAGTAGAACACTTGTTTTGCAGAAGCAACTGTTCTTTTTAACAAGTTTATTCCTCCAACAGGTAGAAGTTTAAAGTGCTTTAATGGACAATATTTTGGGTCGGGCGACAATATTTTGGGTCGGGTGGGGGAAAAACTTATTACATTTAACAGATTCATATTTTGCTATAATGGAAATCACTCTTTTAATGAATGTATTTACATTGCATCATAGATGCCATATAAATCATATAAGAAGTCACATCTCTGCCTTGAGAAGCTTGCATTCTTTCACTGACAGAGACAATATACACAATAAGAACAGAATTCTTCACACAACATCAAAAAAGAGCTTTAGCATTTGAAAGCTATGGGGAAATAGTTGGATTTAAGGAGGGATTTAAAGGAGGACAGAGTGTTTGGTGCAAGCAAAGAAGAAACTATTAGTTAATAAGTAAAAAAAGGCTTCATTATATTTCAATACAAAAAGAAAATACTGAAAACCTGCACTTAAATAACAGGAACATTAACAGGAATTCGGGGCTAAGGCTGACACTCCTTCTGAAGCGTAGCTATAACTGGGGGTTGGCTGTTTATTTTACTCATATATTCGGAGATTGCCAAAACATTTTCCTTATTTTTGATAAGGAAATTCTCTCACAGTTTGAGACACTGGCACATGGACTATCGGTCTGGAAATTGGAAGTATCTTCACAATATTTAAATAATACTTTAAAGAAAACCACTTCTGCAGTAAATAATAAATCAAGGCACACATTAAGTGAATTCCCCTATGACTGAAACGTAGCATATGGAATCTTTACTACAGACTTAAATGCATGTTAAAGGGCAAGCTTCTAGTTTATTTTAGTTTGAAAAGTATCATAGTTATTAACTTTTTAAGTCCTGAAAGGAGATTTCACAGCTGGCTACAGGAATGAAGCTTTGTTGTTGGTGTAAATTAATATAGATACACAGAAAAACTTGCAGTGTTTTCAGTAGAAGGTAAAACCCTGTAAAATACAATCCTGCCCAAAGATGATCATCTCATTACCAAAATTTTTCTCTGTATGATAAATGAACCTATAGGTAAGGCCATGTCTAAGTATTTAGTAGTAATGCAAGATAATCCTATCTCTCTACTAACAAAGTTACAGGACATCGTCCTACATGGGAAGCCTGGTTATTTCCTCCATCAGCGATTTGTGCTTTTAGTTTGCTCAGCTCCAGTTCAGAAGATTCCTTTGCAGTGAGGGCTTCCTGCAGCCGGCGGCTAAGAATGCCAACTGCATTCTCATAGGCTTTGTGTTTTGCCTTCATTTCTTTCTGTGCACTGGTCAGATCTGACCCCAGACGCTTCATTTTTTGTTTCTGTTCAGTGATGGCCCTAGAATAAGAAAGCACAAAGAGAACTCCCTAAAAACTGTATTAAACAATTAAACTTCTAGATTAACAAAACTCTACTGAGAGGTCATAGCAAACACCCCTAACATGATACTAATTCCCAAAGAAGCTATTTTTTCCCAAAGTTACATAAAATCAAATAGACTGATATAAGAACTACTAAAGCTTTTGCTTAGAACATAAACCACATTTTTCAAATATTAAGGGACAATACCAAGTTGTTTACTCCACAAAATTAGTATATTAATTGCAGAAAGCCATTTTCTGATTTGATAGTCCTTGGCGACGCCACTGTTCTTGTGCATCAGCAACAAGAGAGTGCAAGACTTGGGCAGCATTGCTGTAGACATGTGTAAATGAAATGGAAAACTACTCCTGAGTTTAACTTCTCCTTGTTTGTCAAACTCACTTTTGTGTAGGGTTGCACTGTACTTTTACAGTGGTGGATCCTATAGTACTGCTCCCTTTCTCCTTCCCAATATTCATTTACATATGTCTACTTCCATCCCAATCCCATCACATCTACAGTCACAGTAACACTTAATATTTGTGGTTTTCAATTTAGTGCTTATGAAAGACAGTACTGTTAAAAAATAAGATTTATTAATGTTGCCATCTGTGTGAGAACTGTTTCAATATATACCAATTGCAAAAAGCCACTTTTGGTGAGCAATAGTTTGCTATTTGTACAATTTCAGGTGCCTCTGGCCTCATGCCATATACCACAAAGCTTGGAAATAAAGAGAAATGGTCAGAGGAGAGGTCTGTGAACCTGAAACTCATGAGTTTCTGTCCTACCAACAACTTCCATGTCCAGGCTACATTGGGGCACAGATGTTAAGTAGTTTATCAAGCTGTAAAATGGAAATACAGCTGCCATACAAGGGTAGGGAAAAAAACTAAACAGTAATTTGTGTACAGAACACTGAAGTAAAAAAGCACAATAGGAATAGTGAGTGCTACTGTTATTCTGGTTATGTAAAAATCTGACTTACTTTTTGGCTTCCTCTTGCATTTGTTCTACCTGTAGTTTTAATACCTCATTCACCTCAGCAAGAGATGTCATTTGTTCTTTATCAATCTGCAAAGACTTGAGGAGGAAAAAAGGGTGAGGGAGGAAGAATTTAAAAAAGGAAAAAAATACGATAAGCACAAAAGAAATCCTCATTCCGGTTTGCTATATATATATATATATAATATATACACACACACAGTGTATCAGAATGGTAAAAACAGGACTACTTATGTATCTATTTGGCAACCAGTTTATGGTAAGGTTTAGTTTAATATATCAACAACAAAGTAATGTGGTAATTTTCAAAACTATTTCCTTTTCTATATACAAGGATTGGGGGTGAGAGGGGAAGTATGTTTCCTTCCATGTACCAAACAGTCTCCTTCCCCATCCCTTTTTAATTCTAGTCACTATCCTGACATCTACAGACTGGGCAGTAGTCCCCTTAGCATATGCTAATACAAGTCCTTAACATGAAGGATTGTTGTTGAGCAAAATAAGACACTTGCACTTCCTGACAACTCTGGGAGCTAGGAGTGTTGCCTCCACAGCACATCTCTATCACACCTGCAGCCTAATTCTCCACTCTGTTACTGGTATAAAATCAATGTAATGCCACCGACTTCAATATGGGTTAATATAGTACAAGTACATAGCAATACATCATCATTCAGTTTAACCATCAAAAGTAAGTAACATACAACTGCCTTCAATATATATTTGGTAACCTTAGTTTAAAAGATTACTCCTTAACTACAAAACCTCAATAATTAATAGGATTAGCTGCAGCTCAAATGTGTGCTATCCTTGATATAACTGCACTAGATTTACTCCTTACCTGTAGCTGTATCTCCATGTCATCCCGTTCTTTCTGCACTGACTGGAGGTGGCTTTCTAACTCCACCATCTGCTGGTGAACCTGGGATACTTCCTTCTGAAGTCTTGAGCGTTCAGCATCAATGGATTGCTTTTCACCTTGAAGTTTCAGTAGCTCCCGTTTTAATTCTTTCACTTCCGAATCCAGCCGCTTCTTTGTAGATTTCAATTCACTAATCAGCTGGTCCTTTGAACTTGCATCTCTTCGATAAGCTTCCACCATTACCTAGTGCACATGTCAGAATCAGAGAGAGATCCACCAGTGTACAATTTCTAAAACTGTTGGACTAATAGGCAAGCAAATGGTAACAGTCAACAGTGCCACTATAGGGGACATCTGAAGTCCTGGTACATCTTTAGTTTAAAATTAGAATCATATTCTATATAATTCCAAACAAGATTTGGAGTAAAACAAATTATTTCTTTTAAATTAAAATTCCCCAGGCCAACAGAATTTCATACAGTTGCATTAAATTTAAGGTACTTGAAGAGTTACCCATTTTTTTTATAAAAATGAATATTGCTGAAAAAAGTTGTCACCTAGTACAAATGACCTAGAGAAATCTTAACATATTGTAGGCCAAATGAAGTCCATGTGACAAACTTCCCAGACTTTAATGGGAACACAATTTGGCCTACATGTCTGCTTTTATGTCAATTACAGTTTTTAAAAAAAAAATCCATGTATAACCTACAGAAATATACCTCACAATGAACTGTGTTACAACATTCCTTCTATTTGCTATAATGGCCTGTCAGTTAAATAATACCATTTTCATTAGGAAGTAAGATGCCATTAACCTATTAGTACATGCCTTCCCAGCAACACACAATCTTTGTTCATTTTAAATACAATTTTGAAATGGCTATGTATACCCACCTTTTGCTGTAGGAATTGCTCCTTTACTTTTTGGGTCTGTTTCTTCAGGCTGGCACTTTCCTGTTGCAGATTTTCCACCTATTAGAGAAACATGCAGACATGTTGCCTTACTTGGATTATAAATTCTCTGGAGCAGGAACTGTCTTTCTGTTATGTATATGCATAGTGCTTAGACAAACAAGGGCCCTGATCCTGACTGTGGCATCAGACACTACCGTAATGCAAATAATAAATTGTTTTATACCTAAATAGTTGAGACAGATTCAGAATGATAATCTTCCCAACACCACCATCAAGGATGCAGCATCTCCCACTTTCTGGGCATGCACGTTTTAGAATACATCCGACTCTATATCGTGTATCCAGATGACACAGATTCAAGTTTACATGCTCAAGTTAAAAATCAAAATAAATAGCAGGTGCTTCATAATTTATAGAGCTACAAAAATGTTTTTATACTCATATACCAGCAGAGGTTCTTTGGACTTCTGTGACCAATACTCTAGAATCCCCCACCCTACCTTCAGTGGGAAATCTTTGCTGGGTCCCATAAGAATGGCCATACTGGGTCAGATCAAAGGTCCATCTAGCCCAGTATCCTGTCTTCCAACAGTGGCCAATGCCAGGTGCTTCAGAGGAAATGAACAGAACAGGTAATCATCAAGTGATACATCCCTGTTGCCCATTCCCAGCTTCTGGCAAACAAAGGCTAGGGACATCATCCCTGCCCATCCTGGCTAATAGCCATTGATGGACCTATCCTCCATGAACTTATCTAGTTCTTTGTTGAACCTTGTTTGAACCCTGTCCCAGTACAAGCCTCCAGTAGAAATGTAGATGCTCTACCTTTCTCTCAAGTTTGGGATGCTCTACACAAACTGTGGGTCCAAACTTGCTTATGACAATAGAGTTTTGTTTAGTCGAAGCTCCACTGCGGATTAGAGCGCACGCAACAGAACATAAGTAGACAGCAAACCTGGTCTGGTAAACTGGTACAGGGGAAAAACAAGTCTGGGAACCACTGTCAGCATACAGTAATGGACAAAAATGAGATCAGGTATGTTTTAAGTTAGGAAGCAGCTATTAATTCTTCCAAAAGGAGTGCCCACAGAGAATCTAACCTTACTGTATGCATAGGGAAATTTTTTTTGGCTGAGATTGCCTCATTAACACAGTGCACTAAAAATACTATTTCCAAAAAGTGTACTTTATACAAAAAGAAAGTATATATCTATTTATTTTGAAAATTGATATCAGACATGAATCTGTCTCTTGACAAAGAACAAATCTAGTTTATTAAATCCTTAAGATGCAAGAATAACTCAGTTGCACAAACTTCATGAATCCAGAAGCACAGATCCAGATATAAAATAATAATAAATGGGAAACATTCCACTGATATAAACAGAATAAATGAGCAATATTCACTATTGGGGAACAGTCATAAAACAGCTAGATTTATTTTCATTCTCTCGATCTTAAAGTTCATGTGCACATGATACTAACACCAGTCATATATTTGGCTCTATCACAACCCTGTGTCAACAGTTACATCTTCTTATTTGCAACAGAATAATTTTAGAAATTCATTACCTGGCTTGACTTTATAGCTATTTCTTGTCTCAATTGTGCCAAGATTTCTGATGCTGCCTCAGTACTTTCACCTAAGAAGTTTGCTCCTTCATCAAGTTCTTCTTTGCTTGCTTTTGCTGCCTGCAGAGCTACCTCTAGGACAATCTTTTCATTCTGCAAATATTGGATCATGTCATCCTTGGAAATAACATCACCTTGGAATTCCTCTAACCTGGCCACCAGCTCATCATATTGAGTCTGTAGGTCATTTAGGGACTGCTCTTTGGTGTGCAATGATTCTTGGGTTAAGGTGAGCTGCTTCATGAGCACTAGATGCTCTTGCTGTAAAGATTCAAGCTGCAGATCTCGCTGATGCAGAATCAATTTAACCTGAAGAAAAAAATAGTTTTTAAAAGATTTAATCCATCTCAGATGAATTTTAAAACTACAAAATATACTTATTTAAGAAGGTACTTTTAAAAAAAATAGCCTAGTATCTTTGAGGCACTAATAGAATATAACTGTAAAGAAAGTTGAAGGCGATCTTATGTTTCATTGATTCTCTCTCTTCACAGTGTTGATTATATTGGGGTCATTCTGTGCAACAGCTAGAACACTAGAGAGCAGATATTGGTCAGGCTGACAATCCTAGAAGACTACATGTTTTACTTCATGACCTTTTTAATTTCTATTTTAAATTAAGTGTCCAGTGTGCATATAAACATGTTAGCTTCTGCTTAAGATACCATTACCCTTAGATATCCTTTTTGGTCATAACATTGAGCTCTATCATGCACCAGATCCTCATTACATTCCCCTGCACAACATCATCTTCCAGCAACATAAAATTAAATCCTTTACAAAACGTTGGTGTAAATTGATGCTGCACTCAGGAAAATGACTATCTAAAAGGGCAACTTTTAACAACAGAAATGCACTCCTTGCGTATATACAGAATTATTATCTGCAGAATTCACTAGCACATCTAACTTTTACTATTATTTAGTTCTTTTGGCACTGCAGAACTACAATCATCGAGAGAGGAAGCTCAATTCTATTCTAGTTCACACATCAAAAGAATTGCTAACTCTGCTCCGATTACCAAATCTTTATTATTGTTAAGGATGCACAAGCCAGAAAAATAATGGTTTAACTTTCTGATATCAGGTAGATTTTGAAGGACTGGTGGGTAGAAGTGGACTGACTCCTTTTACAAGTAACTGAGCAAGTCTGAGCTGGAATTCAATGAGACACACAACATGCTTATCTTTCCATGCCATTTTTAGAGTAATATTTCAGTCACTTTAAACATCGTTAACTGAAAATCCATGTATTAGTTTTTCAGTTTAAGTGTTCTCCAGGAAGCCCTTGGGAAACTATCCAGTAATCAAGTCTACCTGTTCCAGTTCTTGTTCCAGTGTTGCTGCAGAATCAGCCATTTTCTGCAGTTGTTCTCTCTCATCCTCAAACTCCTCCAGCCTTCTCTGCAGGTCATCTTCCACCATGGTTTTAGCCTCCTGGATCTGTACAAATGCAGCTTCTTGATCTAACATGTCAGCCTGCACAGAAAAAGCAGGAAGTATTTAGAAAGGAATTAGGAAAATGGTAAAAATATCAGATGAAATGGATTTAAAAAAAAATCAGAAAAAATATTGGAGAACAAAATAGGAAAGCATTATTCGGTTCTCTGTGTTACACTCCTGGAGTCCTCAGTGAAGTTATCCACTCAGTATTTGAAGATTACTGGGCTTCTAGGACACATTCTTTGGAATGACTATGGTGCATCTTGCACATTCATAAGAGACTGAATGCTTTTCATTTTAAAAAAATTGATAAGCTACCACAGAAGGGAAGACCAAACATTTCTGCAGTCCCAGCATAACATTTTCAAAAGAACTTCAGTGACTTGAGTCCTAATCTCATTAAGATTCAATGGGTCTTAGGTTCCTAAGTCACTTCAAAAAACAAGATATAGGAGTGTAAGTTACCTAGGTACTTTTGAAAAAATTATTAATCTTTCTGCTAGAGGCCAGGAAGGATAAGCCTGGGGTATAAGAGATTTTCACAGAGGGCCTTTTAAGGATATTACCAATTTCATTTAAGTTCCCCACTCCTCTATTTAAAAACAACAACAAGTATTACTCTACAATAGCAAATACGAATCTTTGCCACCAGCCTTTGTTTTTGGATGACATTCTTGAATTATTAACCAACACTAAAATGAGTAAGATGTTTTAGATCGTCCACAACATTAACTGGGTTTCCCAATATTTAGTAATATCAGAGTGCAAGAATGAGGATTCAAGTCTCAGTAGAATTTATCAGCTGCACATAATTCAGAGCGACATCCCCCGCATGTATACTGTTTACAACAGGGTGGCCGAAGTGTGGTTCATTAAGTTTTCCAATGTGTCTCATAGCTGGGCTAATCTCAGATGTAAAAGTATGGCCTCTGAGACTCCAGGTCCCAGTCCCATTTTACTTTAATCAGAGGAGGTTACATTTAGGCCTATCAACAGGGTCTCTTTATGTAGGTAAGTTTGTGACCTACAGAGGTTGGCAGTTTCCTTTTTAACTAGCAAGATTCTTCATGTAGTTTTAAAATTTGGAGGAGTAACACTTGCCTTCCGGGGATGTAAATTTGAAAAGGCTCTTTGATCATGTAAGATATACAGCAATTTGAACGTACTCATAGCGAAGTCATTTTTACCAGTGTAAATACCTTCTTCCTGAATCTGAAAATATGATGATCACTAAACTGGAATACAAACCTTGAACAACAGAACACAATTCAGACAGGCCACCTACAACCTCACCTCAATATTTTGCAGCTGTGCTGCAATACGTTCCTTTTCTTTGATGGATCTGTGCTGGGTCTCTGTTAGCTGATGAGACAATGACACATTCTCTAGTTTGAGGTGCTCCAACATACCTGCTTGGGTCATTTGCCCAGCCTGCAGGAAGAAAAAGTCAATACAAATACTCAAAACATGGGTTGACAATGAAAAAGTTCCGAAGAAGAGGACTCAGTCTACCTGGGCCTTAGCTGTCACCTAAAGGCTGTACAGATCTACATCCATGAGAAAGCTTAATAAGCTTTTCATAAAGTGCATTGATTAAGTTTATGCCTCAGTATTAGACAGGAAGTAACACCTAACAATGACAGGTAAAAGGGACAGAGCTAATCATGCACCTTACATCAGTGGTTCTCAAACTTTTGTATTGGTGACCCCCTTTTCACATTGCAAGCCTCTGAGTGTGACCCCCCCTTATAAATTAAAAACACTCTTAAATATATTTAACACCATTATAAATGCTGGAGGCAAAATGGGGCTTGAGGTGGATGCTGACAGCTCACAACCCCCCATGTAATAACCTTGCGACCCCCTGAAGGGTCCCGACCCCCAGTTTGAGAATCCCTGCCTTACATAAATACAGAAACGAGACTGGCCCTCCTTAAAAGTCTGAAAATAATTTATCCACAGGCTAAAGCTAACGTAAGAAAGAAAGCAGTGAGGGTGTGGAAAGTTCACACATTTACCTGTATATTGGCCATCTCACTCTGTAGTCTAACACGTGCCTCCTGTGCTACTGCCAATTGCTGCTGGTACCACTGCCGCACATTTTGCAGCAATGCGATCTCTGCTTGAGATTCTTTTAGCTTATTGGTCAGTGTGGTCCGTTCTAACTGCACTTGCTGAAGCTGGTTCTGTAAGGAAGCCATTTGCTGTCGCAGACTGTGTACTAAAAAAAGGAAAAAAATTAAACTATGCTATTCAAATGTCCAATTTTTGATGGTTTTAAGTGTAGCAATGAACCCTAAACATCTTAATGGAAGTGTGCCTATATAACAAAGAACATCCATTCCCACAATTCCTGGACCCACAGAATTAGGGTCATTAGCAGAAAACGGCTTTAGAGGTCACTTCTTCACATGTTCGAAGTTCCTTAGAAGCATAAAGAAGGGCAGAAATAAGTAAGATTTGGGAGCATGCACATGTCTGGGAGATGGAAAGGATACTAGATGCTTTTATCTTAAAAAAAAAAATTAATGAATTGTCAAACAGTTTTTAGACTGCAGACTCTGACTGTGCCTTCCTTTGCATCTGGTCAGTGCCTAGCACGTTAGGGGAACTCCTGTAACACAAAACAAGAAATAGTAATAATAAAATAAATAATCATGCAAATCTCTAAGAATCTGATATCAATGAGATACAAGTTAATAATTTCTCCCTATTCCCTCCTTTTTCATGCTGAATGTACCTAACTGGAAACCAGTTTCTTCCTTGTCTTAAGATGGAAATACTATCCAGTAAGACCCTGTAGGCAGCGTCATGATACACAACACGTTAATCACTTTTTTGTTTGTAAGGTAGTTGCATCAGTAATTGATAGTGCACACAAGTAGTAAGATTCAATTAAATTGTTTGTGGAACAGAAAAAAAGATAAGTTTTCAAGATTCAAGTTTACATTAGCTCACCTGCGTTATCCTTGCTGAGAACACTTTTTTGCATATCTTCAACTTTTCCCATGAGTCTTTGGTACTGTTCCTCTGCCAGTTGCAGGTCATTATTTGAGGAAGCCAAGCTAGCATTCTTGGCTTCCAAGGTGTTCTGCAGGTCAGCCATAGCTCGTTCCAGATCCCAGCAAGATTGCTTTAAGGTAGCCACTTCTGAACTCAAAGAGTCCTGCTTCTGTTGGCTGCTCTGGCTGTGCTCCATCTGAGCCTGAAGCCTCATGTTCAAAGCTGCAATCTGGGCTTGCAGCTCAGTCTTCTCTTTAAGTGCCTGACCAAGTTCAAACAATAAAAAATAATTTTAGGAGAAACTAATAAATAAGTATAGTGCATTAGCAAGAGAGGTAGAGATATCAATATGCTGTCTAAAAGAACCAGCTGCTCCAAAAATACATTTTGCTCCGCTGGATAACATTTCCATGTAAAATAAGAAAAAATTTCACTGTATTTAATAAATGTCTCAAATATGCAGGAAAAATGTAGACAAAAGTGCATACAAACTAGACAGCATCCTTAAAGAAAAGACTGACACAGGTATTTGGTACTTAAGATAGCTTGCTAGACACTGAAAGGTCTCAGTCTTGCTTTAAATACCCATCTTATGCTTGCAAGTGATCATTCCTCTGCTCTGATGTCCCCTACTGTTTGACACTCACTTGTCCTTAACTTCTCTCTCATTCCATTTCTCTTTTAAAAAAAATAGAAGTCTGAAACTGCCACCCACTTTAAGGACAAATATTTAACATATGTTGAGCCCACCACTGGCTCAACATTTACTACTACTTCTTTATACTCCTTTTTCTCTATTCTCTCTTTTGTGAACCACTTCAGTATGGTTTATTGGGTTTTTTTTTACCTTCAGATTTAAAAAGCTTTATTTTAAATAAACAGCCTTTTTTATCTAGCTTATGCAAAATTTATTAAAACCACCTCTCTGCAAACACAATGTGGGAGCTACTTTAAAATTTTAATTAATGTCTGACTGTAGTTTATTAAATACAGAAATTCAGATAAATTTTCTACCTGATTAGCTTCTAATGACAGTGCTTCGAGCTGTCCTTCAAGTCTCATCTTTTCTTTTAGGACCTGCAACATTTCATCATGAGTTCCTGTGATAGAGCTTTCCATAGACACACTGGAGACAGAAACCACACACATTTAAAGAGTTAGGATTTTTTATAAATCACCCATTTATAGAGAGGTGAATCTGAAATTACAAGATGTTCCAACTCCACTAAATTACTCAGTTTAAATTAGCTAGAGTTTTGGGAAGTCTTTAGCTTTGTGAAAGACTCACCACAAAGAACTAAACAAATTTCACTTGCCATCTGACAGAGAAATAGCTGCTATGCACAAAATACTGAATTGGGAGCTATCTGAATTCCTCAAAAACAGGCATATAATGGAACTGATGTTTGTTTTCCAGGAAAGAAAGTAATGGGCTGACTTTATTATCCTCAGAAAGTAAATATCCTTTACCAAGAGATTTACAGGCATCTCAAAGGAAAAATTTCTTGTGATCAAGCACCTTCCACACGCACCAACCACACAGAACTATTTTAAACAGGAAAATAAATGGATAGTTGTCACAGCTAAAGCCAGGGGCGGCTCCAGGCACCAGCACTCCAAGTGCGTGCCTGGGGCGGCAAGCCGCGGGGGGTGCTGTGCCAGCGCCAGGAGGGCGGCAGGCAGGCTGCCTTCAGCGGCTTGCCTGCCGAGGGTCCGCTGGTCCCGGGACCAGCGGACCCTCCGTGCTTGGGGTGGCAAAATGTCTAGAGCCGCCCCTGGCTAAAGCAACAAAAGAGAGCGATTCAGCATGGAGTATACCCTATTCCCATTCCCCAGTATAGTTTACTCAGCATATCCATGAAGTTCAGCAAAAATGGGCAAGAACTTCTGCTCTCTCTCCTGTCAGGATTAGGCATAGATTGTGATATCTAATGACAACTGATTTTGCTCTAAGAACTTTGAGAGGTTTGTATTTCTTCCAAAGACAAGACAAATAACTGTATTTTCTAAATGTGCACAAGTTGTTTTGGTAACTGCATCTTTAGACAACAACAGTATTGTGAGTTTGACTAGTTTTCCACTTGCTAGTCTAATCTTGATCTCCTGTAAGGGATAGATATTAAGCCATAATTAGGGTGTCATAGACACAAACGTCTGAGGATCTAACAGTTAATCCCCTTCTAAAGAGGATATGAGTATCTAGGGCAAGTATCCTGGCATCTTGCAAGTACAGAGGACTGAAAAACAAACAAACAAACAAAAAAACCCACATATTTCTCTGCACAGATCACTAGTCTATAAACAGACCAAAGAGAAAACACTACTGTTTCTTAAGACAGTATCATATATCATTTCATTATTTTTTTTAAATCAGTGCAGTCCAATGAAATTCTGTGGCATATAATACATAACTAGTCTGAGACCAAAGAGAGCTTTAGATGGAAAGAGGAGGGCTGCTAACAGGGCATTCTCTATGAAGGCCCTATTGTTTTAGAATTTGGCCCACCAACCCCCACCTCCTGGCCAAAATAAGCCCAAATCTAACTACCTTCAGGGCATAGAGCACCTGAAAAGAGTAGAGGAAGGAATTGTTAGAGAGGAGGGCAATTTGAGTTTAAGTTGCCTAAAGGCTATGTCTACACTAGAGAACTTACAGTAGCAGAGCTGTACTGCTGCAAGGTCTCTCCGCTCTATGCTGATGACGGAGCTGTCCACACCAGCATTTCTGTCGGTGTAACCTATGTCAGTCAGGGGTGTATTTTTTTCACACCCGACTGACAAAAGTTTTTCCTCACAAAAGTGCTAGTGTAGATATAGCCTTAGTCTCTGGTGGTAGGTAAACTTATATAGTATTACTGCATTTTTAAGTTACGTATGGCTATACCAAAAGGGTGCCTTTCTATAAGTTTAAAATAAAGTAAGGAACTTTTAAAATCCTGACTATGAAATCATGACAGGAAATTGCAAATATCTGAAATATTACAGTTTAGGTAAATTTGTTCTCTAGGCCATTAAAAATGCATACTTTAAAAATTCTGCTCATTCACTGTTCAGCGTGTAATGCCTGAATTAACCCTCTCCTCGCCATGCACCTACAGTCGTTTTGGTAACTGTATCTGAATGATCACTATTGTGAAAAACCAAATTTCCCAGTCTGGTTATATTTGGTTCTAACTGGCACTCCCACAAATTGTAACACTATTAGTCTCAGCCAAGTGGTCCTCAGTGGTCCCACAAAATTCTTTCCTCTCTATGAAAACAAAGAAATCCCTTCAATCAGATACTGAAAACCAAACAGCCAGTGATTAGTGCACAGGATAGGCAAACACACCAGCACAAACTGGAAATGGATTTTGGAAAGCCATTTTTGATGTACAGGGCTAAGTGGATACTACAAGCAGTGGACACCACAATCAAATTCTACTATATTTAAAGAATCGTGATGACAAAGCATACACGTCTACAGTGCCCTTGTTTTAATCACTTGATCAGGGACAGTTCCTATAAACTAAAAATACCTATAATAAAAATGTATTCAGTGCAGTGATTTCTATTAGGACTCACTAGTTATCACACATTTGATCATACTGAACAGAAGTTTAGTTATACCAAAAATGTTGTAGTTGGTAATTAAAGCATCAGGTTGCATATGCCAAAGAAGTGCAATGTGTGTATTGTGCAATGTAATGTCTTACCTGCTAGAAATACTGTCTCTCCGACTCCGCACTTCCCCATTAACTTCCTGGTTCTGGGCATGATGCTCTGCTGCTGCAGCCTGCAATACTTCCCTGATGGAAGGAAATTGCCCCACTCCATCTGGCAGGATCTCCTGGCCATTTACTGTATATGAAATGCCCTGTTTGCCTTCTGCATTCAGTAGAATGCTATACATCCCCCTTCCTGACACACTGCTGTAGGAAGAGCTGTCACTCTCATTTCCATCCAGCCTTGTTCCTAAATCGCTTCCATCAATCTCTGAAACACTGTCTCCTGCTATGGAGGAATTCTCCAGTCGGTCATCTGTTTCAGAGCGGAGACTGATTTCAGATACAACAGAAGTCAGACCACTTCTATTCTCCTTTAGAGACCCACCAGATGCATCAGAAGTCTCAAAATTCCTAGTAGCATTTCCAGGATCTGAATTTTCAGTTCTGTAATCAGCCAAGGAACGGATATTACTTGACTTGGAAGATTTGGAGCTTCTTTTCTCTTTTGAAGGAGCTGGAAGTCCCAGGCTGCCCAGTTTTGGCCCCCTTGGGACACTGGTCCGCAAGAAGGAGTATTCTTTTGTCATAGCTACAGTGCTGGCCCTTGGCAAGATTTCTGGATTTAACATCAGCTCAGGATCTAGTGTACTAGAGGGCCGGGTTTTGGATGTAGAGTAGCTGGACTAAAAGAAATCAGAAGCGAACAATAAATTCTAGAACACTACACTTACATTTGCATCAATTTTTTCTTATCATTGTATTTAGAAAGGTGTAAACGGTTCATTTTTCTTTTCTAACAGCACTTGGACTTACGTAGAACTTCACAAACAAACTACTCTTAATATCTAGTTAACCCAGTCCTGGCTGAGATTTGGATATGGAGGAGAGCTAACTGATTGAGTCTCAATCCAGACATGATGAAGGTAATTTAGGTAAACTGTGAAAACTAATCAGAAGATATTGCAAAAGAGTACTTTAACAACTTAATAAAGGCTTCAGCCTCTGAATAATAATTTTTAAACTTTCCAAAAGTTTTTCAATTTTTTTTTTGTATTATGAGACGACAAAGAAAAGAATATGGATTTTTCAGAACATCTATGATTTAGACGTGTGCATTTAAAAACAAAATTATGGAAAGTCAATTAGTGGGGACTAATTGTATTTAGTATTTACTAAAAAAGTAAAACTGCAAAGATTTAAACTTTAAAAAACTAACCCTTTACAATAATATATATATACACACACACAATAATATATCAGATTTGTACATTCTAATTACAACATGCAATTCTATGTTGACACTAAAATCAAATGCAATTATATTGATTACATAAATATACAACTAAATGCTCATAAATACTAGATTAAAATGTCACATTATGAGATAAATGCACAAGAGCAAAGAGACTCAGTTTAGAAATAACCAAAAGTATTATGAGCACAAGGTCAACTTAGTATTTCCCAAATATGAACTGTAGAATCCTTTACTCAAGACTTATCTCCAAAGGGTTTAATCTTCCCTGCATACTCCTCTCCATCCATCTTCTTCCTTCTCCACTTCTCTATCTCCTGGATTACCCCCTTCTCCCACCTGTTCCTACCATTCCCCTCACACTAACCCTTACACTCTTTTTTGTAAATCAAGGAAATAAAACATGCCAATCATTCTCTTGATCTTGCTGTCCCCAGTCCTGCAAACACAACTATTAGTAACTTTAAGCCTGTTAGGAGTCTCATTTGAGTTCAATGGGACTACATACATGGTAAATTCTGTTCGGGTTTAGACTGCACCCATCATCATAGAATCATGGCCTTTGTTTGGATATTGTACACCTTTCTCCCAGACTTCATCTATTTTTGTATTTGAGATTGTAAGCTCTTTGGGTAGGAGTCATGTCTTCATCTCTGCTACTACGAAGTAAAATTTACTAAAAGTATCTAGCAGAATGGAGCCCTAGTCCTCAGTGGGGGCTATGGGCTCTACTGCACTATAAACAAATAATAAAGTAAGTATATATAGTGGCATGATGAAAAGTGTACAGTTATTGCAGATGGTGCCTAAATAGAAACCTTGCATAGTACACTTTTGAAGACAGCAGTGGCAGTTTACTCAGCTCTATGCTTTTCTTAACAAGGCATTGTAAAATCTGTTCTTTTAACATTTCTACTACTCCAAACATATACGATTGTTCTTCTCACTAGACTTTCCAAATCATCATAAAAAAACCTAGAAGTAACAATTTCTTTGTGAAATTCCTAGCGAGTGTGGGAAGTCACTCAAAGTTGTGGACTATGGTAAATAGGATATCGTATTATATGCAACAAATAATCATTCAAACCTCAGGAAGAAAATATAGGACCAAATTCTTTCTTCAGTTACACTAGCGGTACCCTGCAGCCTTCATATATTACCATGATGCAACTGAAGACAAAATTTGGCACACACAGAAGAGAAGTAGAAAAATAAATTTTCCTGGCTAGAAGTTATTGAATTTTTACAGCCAGGAAACAGACAGTTTAGGGCAGGTATGGGTTCATTTTCCTAGCTTCCCATCCACACAGAGATCACCTAGAAACAGAGGATCTGCTGCAAGGTGCTTACTCTTTCTTGGTGCCTTTTTACTCTGTACTGTTTGAGCTGCTCTTCCAGACGCCTTCTTGCCTGAAGTCTGATTTGTTCCTCTTTCTCCAATGGGAGTGAAGACTCTGCTGAACCTATGTACAAAAGTTACCTCTAAAGTCACACAGAAAACTTCAAAAGGCAAACACAACACAGAAAGGGTGGAAAATATTCCTAGATCAACCCCTTCTCCCATCAGCAACGTATACACAACATTCATGCTTAAGCAGAGCATGCATCATTCTCAAGGACAGCCCTTTAGCATGCAGCTCAGGAATACTCTCCCATCTTCTGAAGTATCCTTGTGTAAGCACTGAGATTACAGTTCTTAATTCAATCATTTTATATTTACAAATATCACAACTCTTTCAAGTGATCTGAGACAAAACCTTCCACAGTAAGAGCAAGAATACTTTCACCACCTAAATCCCACCTGCTTTAGAACCCAAATTATGACAGAATGACAGAAATAGGCAAAAATCTATTCAGTTTCTAGTTCCATCACTCAGAGGCTAGCGTAAGATTGTTCCCTACAGTACATTTTCTTGCATTTTGTCCAGTTTAGTATTAAATACGTGATGCAGCTTCCCTTACTTCCCTTGAGAGACTAGTCTAGTCTAAGGGCTTGTCTACACTTACCGGGAGAATCAACCAGCGGCGGTCGATGCATCGGCAATTGATTTAGCGGCTCTAGTGAAGACCTGCTAAATCGACTGCAGATCACTCTCCCATCGACTCCTGTACTCCACTGGAGCAAGAAGAGTAGGGGGAGTCGACGGGAGAGCATCTCCCGTCAACATCACATAGTGTGGACCCTGTAGTAAGTAGATCTAAGCTACGTCGATTTGAGTTACACTATTCACATAACTCAAATTGCGTAGCTTAGATCAAATTTCCTCTGTAGTGTAGACAAGTCCTAAGACATCCCACTGTAAGAAGCTTTTGCTATTATTTACCTAAAATTGTAATTTTCTCAGTGTTATCCCATTACTCCCAAAGTGGGACAGACTAGGGCAATTTAGCTTCCTATCCACTATAATCTTCAGGTCGGTAGAACAACCAAACTTGTTAAATGTTAAGGCACATGCTTTCCTGGGAGCAGAGAGTGGTTTATTGCAAAAATGAATTTTAGTCCAAGCTTAAGTGATTCTGCAGACACGCTCAGAGGAAAAAAGCTTTAGGCAGCAAGAGAAGCAGGGGCTCTACAGTAAACAGATGCTTACACAATTCAGTTTCTTGCATGGGAAGACTTAGTTTGAGTGACTGCAAAGCTTCTTTTCTAAGAACTACTCCCTCAGCACTAGTTCCCTGAGACTTCCTTAGGTTGTCATGGAAACCAGCCACACCTGGAGACACTTGACCATGTGGACTGCTGGTTGGTTCAAAAGACAAAGGGAGGTCGGGATAGAGTGCCTCTGGTCCATTCTGGTAAGTGTCCCGTTTGCTGTTTATCTCCAGACTTTCTCCTTCATTTGGCACTTTGTTGGCATTAATACTAGTTGCTGAAAAGAAAGTTACATTGCATTAATTAATTCACACTGGCAACTATAAGTCATCCCATTCAACCCTACACACACTTCCAAAACCTAATCTAACAAATTAATAGGATTGTTTTTTGGATGGTAAGAATATCTACAAATTGCTGATTTTTACTTAAAAGAGAAATTAGATGGAGGAAGTTTATTTCTCCATTCAGAACAAGCAGATTCACTTTGCACTCCTATTATGCCCTACATCAGAGGATCTCAAAGGGCATCAAAAGCATTAACTAAGCCCCTTCCCAACAACCTTATTAGGCAAGTATCATCCCAGTTCTCAGATGCATCATATGTATACAGCACAATAGATAACATGAACCAAAATAATGAAGCAAGAAAATACAAAACAGAAGTCCCGCAATTTATTTTTATTAGATTTCATATATAACACAGAAAGAGCTAACCTAAATCTGGATCTCATCCCTTTTTGGTGGTGTCTATATGCATTTTTCATGAGGAAAAAAATACATCCTCAACGCAAGCATAACACATATATAAAATATACAAATTTATATTTTAAAGACCTCCACCTTGCTTCTCTGCTTGATGGAGCAAAGATGTACATTTAAGACATGGCTGTGAACTTAATGATTAATTTTAAGATACATGTTTCTAGATCGCACAAGAGAAAAAAACTATCCAAAAGGAAGCTGAAATAGCCACCTTGCTAGTACAGTTTATTCAAAAAAGTTTATGTGAACAAACAGAGCTGAGAAAAAGTTGTGCTAAAATGGAATTGTTTCTGCTGCTTACTTCTGACACACACTCATCCTTTCAGAAAGTAGGGCTGTTATTGATCACATACAGAAACTAGATATAGGCAAACAGATCACAATGATTAAAGAAAGTGGTTCCTTTTCCATTTGGACATGAAAGTTACTGCTTAGCTATGAAATACTTTTGGCATAAAATAGGATCATTTCAGGCACCAGATAAGGAAGAAGGGAAGTTACACAAAAATCAGGAATATAATAATTCTCAGCTGTGGTAATCTTTAAAACACCTCTCTGAAGTTAAATAAGATACATTGGGAAGTAGGGGGAATTCAGGTGGGGCAGTGCTTTTGTTTTGTTACATAAAAACTAGTCTTCTCATTTAGTGTGGTCAAATTATGCTTTAGAAGAGTTTAAAAATAGAAAGGACAGTAAACAAATGTACTGATTAAAGATACAAAGATTAACTGAATCTCTATATTAACTAAAAAAAATGAAGCACACTATAATCCACTTGGAGTAAAATAGGATATAGTGAAACTCAATTTAGAGAGAATTGCCCATTTGTTTGATTTACTGCAGTGTGATAGGTGTATTTCCAATTATAAAGAACCACTGCTTACCAAGAAAATGTCTTGTTGTAAAGGGCTTCACTGCATTTTGTGTTAACTAAGGTCATGGGCCTATGCAGTTTGTGGTAAGCTGGAACCAAATTCCACGACAACATCCCTGGAATCTCTATGGCAAAAGTGGGCCACATCCAGCCCTTCAGACGTTTTAATCCGGCCCTGGAGCTCCCGCCGAGGAGCGGGGTCCAGGGCTTGCCCAGCTCCGTACATGCTGTGGCTCTGCGCGGCTCATGGAAGTAGCAGCATGTCCCCCTTCAGGCTCATACGTGTAGGGGCAGCCTGGGGGCTCCACACGCTCCCCCCGCCCCAAGCACCGCCCCCACAGCTCCCATTAGCCGGGAACCACAGCCAATGGGAGCTGCAGGGGCGACACCTGAGGACAGGGCAGCATGCTGAGACGCCTGGCCGTGCAGGAGCCGGAGGGGGTACATGCCATTGCTTTTGGGAGCTGTTTGAGGTAATCGTCGCCTGGAGCCTGCACCCTTGACCTCCTCCCCTAGCCCTGATCCCCCTCCTGCACTCTGAGCCCCTCGGTCCCAGCCCAGAGCACCCTTCTGCACCCCCAATTCCTCACCCCGAGCACCACCCCAGAGCCCTCACCCCTGCCTCCCTGCACCCCAACCCCCTCCCCCAGTCCAGAGCCCCCTCCCACACTCTGAACCCCCAATTTTGTGAGCATTCATGGCCCGCCATACAATTTCCATACTCAGATGTGGCCCTTGGGCCAAAAAGATTTCCCACTCTGTT
The DNA here is from genome assembly GCF_016161935.1 of Mauremys reevesii. Lineage (NCBI taxonomy): Eukaryota > Metazoa > Chordata > Testudines > Geoemydidae > Mauremys > Mauremys reevesii. Next base: position 15,379,548 of record NC_052640.1, on the reverse strand, counting down.
CTAGGGCCTAAGCTGTCCTAGAAAAGGTTTGCCAGTATAGCTAAACCAACAACACCGCCAGTGTAGATACATACCTACAAAAGAGTGCTTTTTCCAAAATAGCTGATAGCAGTTCCTCAAACAAAACAAACTATACTTGCAAAAGCACTTTCTGCTGGTATAATTATCTACGTTCTTTTTTTTCCAGAATAGAAACGTTGTTAAAATATATTTAAAAAAAAAAAAACCCACCCCACACCTGAACAAAAACATCTAATGCTGACCTGCCAGTATTCTGGTGCAACATACTTGCATTAGAACACAAGAACAGCCATACTGGGTCAGACCAAATGTCGATCTAGCCCAGTGTCCTGTCTTCTGACAGTGACCAATGTCAGGTGCCCCAGAGGGAATGAACAGAATAGGTAATCATCAAGTGATCCATCCACTGTCACCCCTTTCCAGCTTCTGGCAAACAGTGGCTAGGGATACCATCCCTGCCTATCAATGGCTAATAGCCATTAATGGACCTATCCTCCAGGAATTTATCTAGTTCTTTTTTGAACCTTGTTATAGTCTTGGCCTTCACATCATCATACTGGAAATTCTTCAGACATTTTCATTTAAATATAAACAACGGAGGTTTGCATTGAATTAAATATTAAAATGAACACCATAATCCTTACAGCAGCCCCTGTGTTGTTGGTTTTTATATTAAAAAAATTATACTGGTGCTACTATTTCAGTTTTTGATATGTCTCAGATTTTTGTATTGGGAATGCATAACCGCATCAGAAGTTGTCAAGAGGAAAGAAGCATTTTGAAAGCTATGTTGGGGCATGGGAGGTAATTTGGCATGTTAGCTGGATGGTGATGGTCTACTGTGATGGTGAGTAGTGAAATAGCTATGGCATATATAGGCTTCAACCACAATAACTCAGAAATGGGGCAGTTCATATCTTTGATCCCTCACTCTCACAGATCTTGGGAGACAGACCTGTCCTTGCTTACAGACAGTCTCCCAACCTGAAGCAAATACTCACCAGTAACCACACACCACACAACAAAAACACTAACCCAGGAACCTATCCTTGCAACAAAGCCTGATGCCAACTCTGTCCACATATCTATTCAAGTGACACCATCATAGGACCTAATCACATCAGCCATACCATCGGGGCTCATTCACCTGCACATCTACCAATGTGATATATGCCATCATGTGCCAGCAATGCCCCTCTACCATGTACACTGGCCAAACCGGACAGTCTCTACGCAAAAGAATAAATGGACACAAATCTGACATCAGGAATCATAACATTCAAAAACCAGTAGGAGAACACTTCAATCTCTCTGGCCATTCAGTAACAGATTTAAAGGTGGCAATTTTGCAACAGAAAAGCTTCAAAAACAGACTCCAAGGAGAAACTGCTGAACTTGAATTGATATGCAAACTAGATACTATCAATTTAGGCTTAAATAGAGACTGGGAATGGCTGAGCCATTACACACATTGAATCTATTTCTCCCATGTTAAGTATCCTCACAGCTTCTTGTCAAACTGTCTTAAATGGGCTATCGTGATTATCACTACAAAAGTTTTTTTTCCTCCTGCTGACAACAGTTCATCTTAATTAATTAGCCTCTTAGAGTTGGTTGGGCAACTCCCACCTTTTCATGTTCTCTGTATGTGTATATCTATATCTATATCTATCTCCTCACTATATGTTGCATTCTATGTGTCTGATGAAGTGGGCTGTAGCCCACGAAAGCTTATGCTCAAATAAATGTTAGTCTCTAAGGTGCAACAAGTACTCCTGTTCTTTTTGCGGACACAGATTAATACGGCTGCTACTCTGAAATCTTTGAGCTACTGTTTCAGCCTGTCTTTCTCAATCTGCAGACAACACTGCATCAGTTTACATCTGTTTCATGATTTAAAGGTTATCCTCACAACTATAGAAGTGTTAAAAACATGTAAAAAAAATAATAAGATTCTGAGCACAATTCTCAGCATGGGAATGATTTTAGCCACAGAATACACAAGACACTACATGCTATTGCTAATGTTATTTAGTTGCAGACATATATTAAAATTATTGCAATATCCTGAAAGCACCGGAAGGTATAATTAAATAGCATGTCTTTCTCTTGTTTTTAATCTATTTACAAGCTATGATTGTTAGGAAGATGTCTGACAGAAATAAGGACAGGAAAAAGTTAAATTTTAACTTAATGTGAGATGAATGATGCATCTTACGATTATACCCTGGCAATCAGATACAAGGTTGTCTCTCAAATAAAAATAAAGGCTCTGGGCTCCTCTTATTGTAGCTGTATGACCAAAAAACCCCCACCAGAACTGTATAGATGGGAACTGTAACATACATTCATTACTCAACCATTTCCAACCAACATTAAATCAATTCCACATATGCATATTAGGTTCACCAATGACTATTAGCTCAGATGGTCAGGAATGCAACCCCATGCTCTGGATGTTCCTAGCCTCTGATTGCCAGAAGCTGGGAGTGGACAACAGGGATTGATCACTGGATGATTGCCTGTTCTGTTCATTCCCTCTGAAGCCCCTGGCATTGGCCATTGTCAGAAGATGGGATACTAGGCTAGATGGACCATTGGTCTGACCCAGTATGGCCGTTCTTATGTTCAACAATAAATCTTTATGCTAAGGAGGCCTATTTAGGTCAGCACATTACTAAACTTCTTGCAAACAAGTGCAAAGTTTTCTACTTAATTATTTTGTAAAGTGGAAAAGTTTAGTGGATTATGCTAAACCAGAAGAAAAGCATTCTTTTTCTAGAATAAGAGTGTGTTCATACATGGAGTTATTCCGGAATAGCTATTCCATAATAACTCCAGGTCTAGACAAGCCCTTAAGGATCTTACCTCTTAATTTCAGGGGAAGAAAAATATAACAGATTAATTGTGATAGGGATTGCTCAATTGCTGTATTTAATTAATGGCTTTAAAAACAAAATTTAGAAGCAGTTTTTCATTAAAAAGATGGACTTCTTCTGAATTTCTAAGACAGATGAGTTATAGTTTTCACAAGACATTCTATAGTATTATACAGCAAAATACACTACTGAATCCAACAAAATAACGGTCAACGTCTTGTATGACAAAAGCATGAGTGAGAGAGAGGCCTTATAATCAGAAAGCGATTCAGTTCTTATGAAACGACTCACTATTAATTTCAGCTCCTTCGGTTGGCATATCTGATTTGGCCTTATAATCCAGACGTCCTTCTGAACTGTGAGAGGCCCCATTGCTAGCTCTGTTCTCCAACAGGGCACCTTGCTCAACAGATGACGAGTCCATGGTAAGAATGACCCAGATCCAAGGAAATTAATTTTTCTGAATAATTTGCCTCCAAGTGAACTACCAAGTCCAGATTCTCTCCATCAGCAGCAGTGCTATTCGAGATGACGTAGAGTAGCACAATAGTGGGCTTTTCATTCGTTGGTTTACAGTAGGCAGCTCAGAAATTCCAGGAGATCATGAAAATAACCTGGAGCAAAAAAAGCAATTACCAAGATGCTACATTCACTGGAAACAAATACATTTATTTTAAAAACATATTCACAACGTTGAAGATACCAGATAGACAGTAAGTAGCACTTACAAATTGCTCTTCACCCACTCAATCCATTTACTTCAGTGTACAGAATCAGGGTATGAAATGATAGTGCAGACAATAATCCACTGTCCTGAAAAATGAATACATTATTTAATAACATTTTTTCAACTTTTACAGTACAAAGACCTGTGCAAGCCTACAGAAAGAGGTTCTGCACCCAGACAATTGATTTAAGATCATTATCTTAAAGCCCTTTTTAATGTAAATATGTATTCTAAACCTGGCATCAGCTCCGCTAGACATATGCAATTGTCCTACTCCAACAAATTACAGTGGTCACTCATTCCTGACCATATTTCCCAAAATGAAAATGGGTCAACACGGGGCTTGCTCAAACCCGCATCCCCCTCCCATGTAGGGCTGGCCCAAGCCCCTCCACACAGGGCTGACTACTTGCCCGAGTCCCATGAACGTTCCTCCGCACACACACCGTTGGGGGTTGTGCACCATTTTTTGGCAAAATTGGGCATGTGTCCCATTTGCTCTTGCCAACTGATGATCAGTTGGCAGGAGCAAACCTGCCCAGTTTTGCCAAAAAAGTCAGGATGTCCGGGACAGGGCTTAAAAAGGGAACCGTCCCAGCCAAAATGGGACATATGGTCACCCTACTCATTAATAATCTGGACTCCTGTACTGTATTTTTCATTTTGGGGAGTTATTCCACTTGAAGTCTGTTATTTTACCTGTATGAATGCAAACAGTGGCTCGAATCTAACCTTTTATTCAAATCATGGCACTATTGTTTATTCAGTTGTAGCTCAGGTTCTTGCACAGAACCAACACATATAACTTTGCAGGAGCATGACCTACTAATTACAGCTTGTGTTGACAGTCAAAATGAAAGTTTGAAGGCCAGCCTTCACTGGCAGCTCTTAGGGCATGGGTTCTCAAACTGGGGGTCAGGATCCCTTAGGGGGTCATGAGGTGATTACATGGGGGGTCGTGAGCTGTCAACATCCACCCCAAACCCCACTTTGCCTCCAGCATTTATAATGGTGTTAAATATATAAAAAAGTGTTTTTAATTTATAAGGGGGGAGGGTCACATTCAGAGGCTTGCTATGTGAAAGGGGTCACCAGTAAAAAAAATTTGAGAGCCACCGTTAGACTTAGGGCAAGGCTACAGAGGATTTCCTAACAAAATGCACTGCATTCTGCCAATCATATGCCAAACAGCCAGATGTTTAAATATAAGTCAAGGCATATACTGATAATTTGTTAAACAAATTATAAAGATAATATTGCATTCATTTCAATTACTGATAGGCTAATTAAATATAAAGTAAATGTAGAAGATTACCAAATTTAATGGATTGTTGTTCAAAAACAAGACACTAAAAAGCACTTGACTAAAAAGCAGAATTTTAACTAAGTGTAAAAACTGTTAAATGTATAAATTATACTTCCAAACACAATCAAATAATTTGACCAATTTAACCTTCTATTCCCTCTCCATCTCCGCAGAATACATCTATAATTTCTAAGGTGCCACACCACTTGATCTCTTGGTGATAAGAGCAACAGCGTCAAGGGAAAAATACAACCAGATTTAAGACCAGATCCTGCAGTCATGAAGGCAAAACTCTCACTGAAATCGATAGATGTTTAACATGCATAGGACTGAATCCAGTGTTATCCCAATATCAAAGAGCTTTGTCCATATCACATGGACAACAAAAAGGCAATCACCCTAGAAAGCCAGAAGCTAATCCATGCCTATTTTCACAGAGGTGTCTGAACTGGGGTAGGCATTTTAGGATGGAATTTCCCTCCACAAAAGAGAAACATGCATACATTACAAATAACCTCAGACTTTTTAAAGTTACATATAACTAACTTAAACTTTAGTAATAGCTGCTACCAATGCTGACATCACAACAGATACTGTACATAGAACAAGTCATAAGGGGATCCTGATTGTAGCAATAAGGTAAAGAGAGTTTACAATCACCATAGTTACACCTTACACAATCCAGTCTGACTAATTTAGATGATTTGTCACGCATTACTAGCAACAACAAATACTTGTGTCTGCCCTGCACACAAACATTCATGTTGCACAGACTTTTAAAACGTAGTGAAATAACAACGTTTGTACAAAGGGCTGTGTCTATACAGTACTCTCTCTTCCTAAAGCTCTTCCTTGTTCCTAATCATATAAAGTCATCACATTTTGACTCCTAATTGCTATTAAAATCCATTGTAAATGATCTCTTTATAAAACATACCCATCACAGGCTCCCAGACACCTTACACAGAAAGGAGCAGTGTTGGAGGGGAGTATATAGCTAGCACTAAGAGCACAGGCATTCACTAAACCAAAAAAAAAGCCCAAAAAGAACCCATTTTATTAAAAGCATTTAAAAGAACAACACAGACTGACACCCTGTGAAACTTAGCACTTATGCCTAAGGTTATTGGAGACAGAGAAAAACAAGTTACAAGAAGCATCAGCTAGAGACACCTGGGATGACAGGAGTCTTCTATCTGACTCCGAGACAGGAGGCTGGATGTTAGGAAAAGAGAGCTGGCACAATAACATTTCGCCCTGACATAGCACCTTTCATCCCCCCATCACCCCAAAGAAACTAGAGACACTCAGCACCACTGAGCCATCGGCGAGGAAGGTTTAACCTCCACACAAGACAGGCAGGACGGTGTCCACGATGATTGATACCCAGCGCACCGGGTTTATTTCGCTTATATGGGACAAGCAAAATGCTGGCCTGAAACCCCAAGGACGCGGAGCTAGACCCCGGCCTGCCCTGCCCAAACAAGAGCTCAGCCCCCACCTTCCAGGCCAGAGCCCAGCCCCGGCCCGTCCAGCACAGAGCCCCAGCCCAGCCCGAGCCAGAGCCCGGACCCGGCCCGTCCAGCACAGAGCCCCAGTCAGACTCCCCGGCGCCGGCCCGCCCAGTCCCTCCGGGTCCCTCACCCAGACCCCCCCGTCCTTCCCCGTGGGGACTCGGGGCCCAGCGCTCAGCGCCCCCCCGCCCCCCCGGACCCTCAGCAGGCCCCGTCCCCTCCCCACAGACCTGACAGCTACCGACGGGCTCCGTCCTCCAGCTGCCAGCCCGAGACGTGGCGCCGCTGCCGCCTCAGCCGGGGGAGGGGGAGCGGTGCAGCGCGTTTCTCCTCCCCCGCCGGAAGGGCAGGCCGCAGGGCCCCGGAGCGGCGCCGATCCCCGCCGGGTCTGTCTCCCTCCCACACCCAGACCCTCCTTCCCCCGACTTGGGGCGTCCGCGGCTCGGGGTGCGGGGTCAGCGGGGCAGGGCGGAACGGCTGAGGGGGGCCGCTGTTTCCCAGCTGCGGGGACGGGCTTTGCCGGGACCTTCCGGGAGGGGAGGGGAGGGGAGAGGAGGTCTCCACCTTGTTGTTTGGGTTGGTGCTGCTGGCACTGGGGTGGTTTGCTGTCCTGCCCTCCCGGCCTGTGTCGCGCTGTATCACGATGGAAGGTCTTGGTCTGACAACTACGTCTTCTCACGCCTGCTCCTCCCCTTCAGCATGGTCATGGGGCCGTAGGCTCTCTGTAGTTAATGGTGACACTACTTTATTCTCATGCCAGGAGTCAGGGCTTCCCCCAAGTCATGTGAATGGAAACCCCCTTGCGCAGGACATTTCAAACGTGCTCCCTTCATCCCTTACTCTCTCCCCACCACTTCAGTGATCATAGTAGTGGAAATCCCCTGGATTAGAACTCATACAAGCCGAGCAGTCAGATCCCTGCCTTTGTAAGTGTGTGTGTGTGTGATAGCAGACTCATCTGCAAATGCCTAAAGGTGGCAACTAATTTACATTTATATATATTACACACACGTTATGTCGAAAAGAAATACAAGGTACTAGCTTAGTTTTCCATTCAGCGGGTTTTGCAATTTCAATTTCTGTTAGGCTGACCAGGTAGCAAGTGTGAAAAATCGGGATGGGGGGGAATAGGTGCCTATATAAGGAAAAGCCCCAAATATCGGGACTGTCCCTATAAAATCAGGACATCTGGTCACCCTAATTTCTGTTGAACTGCTCAACCATCAGAAAAGTTCAGGGCTTTTTTCTGTTCACCTGCCAAAGAGAACCTGGAAGTGTTTGTCATTGATTGATCTGGGAGAGAGTGTAGCAGAGGCATTTGGCAATTTGGGGAGGGTGTCAAATTGGGGGCACATCACAACTTCCGCGATAAAAAAGGTTTGGCATCTACCTATAATTTATTTTAGACATTTTAAGATGCCTTTTTAATTTGTTTCACACATCTACTTTATCATTAATCAGTGGGTTTCACTAACAAAATTGTAGAACATGCCTTGAGGTATTATTTTAGTAACTCCCACAAGCAATGTCTGATGTGTCATTTGCACGGAGATTTTAATGTTACCCCTTTTGACCTGAGCATTTCGTGCATAACTGGGATCCTGCAAGTAGTTTTTGTTAGCAGGAAATATTGATGGTAGAGTCAAATATTTCTTTGATGCAATCCTGTTTATTTATAAAGAACATACAAAGTCCTGGTTGTTTTTTTTAACACTGTAGGAATGAAATAACATTGAGACAGTTTCCTTGCTCAGTATCCCTAGCCTCTTTTTCAAGCCTGCACTCTACCCAAAAAGCTCACTCTCAGCTTTCTCTTTTTCACATTACAATGTGCTTCTCTGTCTGTCTCTCACTTTCTGCTCCCTGCTTCTGAGGGGGAACTGGTAAGCAGGGGTGTACTGTTTCTTTGGCAACAGCAAATCTGTGAATACTATGAGTGTCCAGTGGAAGAAGGGTGGGACACTCTACAGAGATACTTGATGGGCTTGAGAGTTGGAGTGTGCCTATAGCTAACCTGTGTAAAGGCCTGTGGGCCTGTGAGGCACACAGAGAAGAACTTATGTTGCCTGTGGCAGTGGGGTTGGGGAGCTGACCCCTAGCAGGCACAAACAAGGCTTCCTCACACAAAGAGCAGTGGTAGCGAGATGCCTCAGAGCCATGGGTACCCTGGGAAGCGTCACACCTAACTTCAGATTACATGTATCTATGTGGTGCAATAGATTGTTGCAGATTAGATGCGTTTGTTAAAAATCAGATTATCCTTTTACATAACCATTTGATTTGCAGCATATTTGTGGATCATTTTTGTTCTTTGAGCAGGTATTGGTCTGAAGGTTTCCTCTTCATATTTTCTAGAACAAATTCAGGCACTCTAGTTCTGTTTTTCTGCCATCTGGTATGGTAGAGATCCTTGGTCTATAGAACCACAATAAATAACTTTAAAAGGAATTTCTGGTCAACTCTGTAGTGAGGAAGGAGTCTATAGTTTCCCAATCCTGCATACATTTTTTAGGTAAGTGTTTGGGGTTGCTTTTTATAGAAAAATACTTTATGAGACATAAGGTAACAATATACTATATATATAAATGCAACTCACCAGGAATAGGATAGGAAGAAAATTCTTGAAATACCTTGGCAAGTTAAAATGTTAGTATAGTCTAACTACTTATTTCATTAATGATGTGTGTCAATCATTAATATAGGGTAAATAAAATTTAAACCCAGTTATTGGACAAAACATGGTGCACAGGTCAAATTCTTATAAATTTACAATAGTAATATATGCAATTATTCCTAGATTAATCCATTGAACATCATAGGGGTGTGGGACAGTAACCCATTTAGAGAGATTACAGATTACAAAAATTAGGAATGTGCATATAAAGCTAGAGGAGCACGACACTCCAGATAATATCTATCCTTAGTAAAAGGTATTGACCCATTCACAAAACTTTGAAGTATTCCTATTGTAAGATACAAGGATAGGAAATTGTTTCCTAGGAAATTGTTTCTCTAGCTTCCATTCAGTGGTTTTACCCTCTGCAGAAAAATAAATTACAGTTCCAAAATTTGGAACAACATATGGAGGAAACTCTGAATCCATAACATACAGGGATGATGTGTGGCCCATTGTGGGACATGCACTATAGCTTTACAATAGTCTTCTGAACCGTAGAAATATCACCAGAATTCAAGTGGAGGGCAGTCTCTTCCCAAAACCTATTCCAAGTGCTTATATGGTTTACTTTGTAAAGCCTGATTACTTTATTTTGGAAAGCAACCTTCTAGCCTTAAAAAAAACCCTCACGTTTAACTGAATAGAACTAGTAAAGTGCATCCAAATGGAATAAATATCTCTTCTTTGTGCAGAGTAAACTGATAACTTCTTTGTGACATTTCTTGACTTAAATGTCGAGGGTGGGGTGGGCTGTAACTCACTGCAATAATCTCAGTTGAAAACCTCTCTTCTTTACTTACTACTATTTGCCTTTTTCCCTATTACTTCAGGAACTGACCCTGCAAAGAACTAGGGAGGTGAGCAGTCCCATTAAGTTCAATAGGACTATTCATATGTGTTAGTCTTTGCAGGATTGCAGTCTAGATCTGTAAACATGTTATTAAAACCATGTAAAGCATTTTAAGATACAATCTGTTTGAACATATTTGCACCATATCTTTATTTTGTATTTATACTCAAAATTGCACCAGTAAAGAAAGGAATGTGAGATCTTGCAAGGGATAGGCCCTGGATGATAAACAGTTTGTATTTGGCCACAGTCATGATTCTCACAGGACAAAAGATCATAAATATATCATTTTCCGCCCAGCTCCTCATCAAAAAAAGCAAAGTCAAATGCAATGGAAAAACTACATACCCCTCAGAGCCAGTAGGTGGCTCTCTCTGTGTACAGTCCAACAGACATTGTGTGTATTGTCCAGTTTCAGAAGTGGATTTGTTTTCGTAATTATTTTCTTAACACAGATCTTGTTCTCTAACCACCAACAACACTATGTGCATGCTTCAGTCCCCTGAGCTTATTAGATTTATTTTCCCCTTACACATTCCTCTTATTTGCTTCTATTCAGTCTCCAAGACCCTTTCCCCTCATTATGTATTGGAAAGAAAAACCTGCTCTGACCACACACAAAGCACAAATGGTTAAGTAACTAACCAACCTGGCACATTGTATTCAGTATCAGGCATCCAGTTCCCCATCACATCTCAGTGAGGGGAAAATATTTATTTTGTACTAAATGTGGAAAATAAAAACCAATTCATTAAAATCTTTAGGAACTTCATCATCAATCAATCATCAATGATCAATCATTATGGCCATTCTTATGAGTGCTTACATATCTACAGAAGTATACTCGCAAAGTTCTTTCTCCATTCCTCAGGCCATAGGAATCATTTTTTTAAACCATTATTTGGCTTATCCTTCTAACAATAAAGAGTTTTTACATGGAGTTCTGTGAGTACTAGTCTACTGTTCATGATCATTCCAATCTCTTTTAAAAGTGAATTTCACAGTTGTGAGCCACTTGTTGAGAATATTTGTGATGAGTGCCATTGTTCCAGGCAAACATAGCTGCCACGGGAGCTCATGATCCTCCTAGGAAAGGTGGTTCCTTAGGTAATTCAGGCCAGTCCTGTGAAGGGATTTCACAATGAACATGGAAGCCCCCATTAAGACACAGTAGTTAATGGGGAGCCAGTGCAGACAGCAGAGTACTTTTGTTACTAGGTACAGTGGGCTACTGTAGATAGGAGAAGAATTTTAGGACTTAATCTTATAAACTATTCTGCATGGAAGGTGCTCTGGGGTCCCACTGCACATCTGGAGGCACACTGACTTTACTCACATGGGATCACTTGCAGTAGGAGTGCTAAGGAGGGTGTTCAAGTGTGGACATTGGGCATGCCAAGGATTCTCTTTGGCTAGAAAAAAAATTGACTCAGTTGCGTAGGGGGAGTTTATAAACTTGAACATAAAAAGCAGTCCTCCCTAGATGAAACTACTAACTTCAGATGTGTAATTCTGAGTATTTAGTAATTAGGAAGTTACGGTACGAAGTGCAGTGGAGACAGATCTGTGCTGCAGAGGGATGGTGGGAAGAGCAAAGAAATACTGAAGGGAATGGAGGAATAGATGGGTCTGAATACAGCTTAAGCAAGAAATGAGAAAGCAAGAAATGAGACACATTTGTCTGTGTGGTATATGTTAGAGGTCTACTTTCTGAAACTACAGCACAGTCCACATGGCAGCCTATTCGCCTGGAAAGGATTATGGGTGCCTGCACTCAGATAACCCTTGGAAAGGAATCCAACTAACAAGGAAGTAAGATCCTTAAAAAAGAGCTAGAGTTGGACGTGTTCTCCCTTTCCTTTAGATATTTTTTGTAATATTATTCCAGTCCTGTCAAAACGAAGAAAAATCACTCTTCTGATACCTCTTTTTGCTAGCCTTTGACTTACATGCTCAGCAACTGCACCTAAGCATAAGCAAGCACTAGATAGAATCTCTTTATTTACTTCTGTCACACTGAGTCTCATGTGGAAAATAATATATTCTTTGTCTGAGGGATTTTTGAAAGCTTAACATGTATTTATGTTGACAGCTGAGACTTAACTGTGAGTGTTAGAAAAGCAATGCATCTCAGTCCTATGCTATAAACAACAGACTATGCTTTGAGCAGGAGAGCTCTGTTGTAAAAAATATGCTGCAAGACTGCCAATTGACAGGGAGTGTATTTATCCAGAATAGGTCCTATATAGTAACACAATACATTGTAACTGACAGGCAACTCATGGGAACATTACACAGAAGGAGGAAGATCTAAAATTCAAACATAAACCAACATGGATCTGGAACAAATGACTGACAACATCTTAGCTCAGGAACCAAAATATCAGCTTCACGGAATCTTTCTAAAAATAAAACAGTGAAATAATAATTCTCTGCACATAGAAGTCTTGCAATTGCCAATCTTAAGGCAGGCAGGTAAACCAATTTATCTATCAAGGTGTTTCTAATGTTCCATCACCAGGATATCTGCGTATCAACAAATGCAAGTCCGCACTCCTCCTCAGGAAGGCAATACAATCTAGTAGAAGAATGAGTACAGATTAAACAGTCATAGTTCTGATTCATAACTATGGCTCTGCCACTCACACTCTCCATGGCCTTGGGCATCTCATGTCATTGTTCTTCCCAAATTCCCTTATCTGCAAAACAGGGTTGGGGAATAACACATCTACATCTCAGAGATGTTGTTAAGGTTAATTAGATGGTGTTTGCACAGCTCTTTGGAACATGTCAGTGCTAAGTGCTAATTTATTTTTTTTTAACTGATGGCACATCTCAAGCACAGAGATGTTAAGTAACTTGTTCCAGGTGACACAGCAAGTCAGAGTCCAAGCTAGGATTAGAACCCACATCTGCTGACACCAGGACTGAGGAACGTATTTATTCTTGTTCTTCCAGGAACACAGGAATTGCTATACCAGATGAGACCAATGGTCCACTTAGTCCAATATTGACCAATACTAGAGCTTTCAGGGGAAAGTCCAAGAAACCTCCTATTGGACAATTATGGAATAATGTTCCTATTGGTGGAAGCTTTTCCCCTAAAACCAGCTATTTAGTGCCTGGATCTCTGAAGTCTCCACATGCTGTTTCTCATAAGAAGGTAATTCAACAATACCAAAAAACAAAACAAAAAACAAAAAAACCCACCAGCATCAACAACAACCCACAAATTCTTCTAAGGAACCTTACTCCTTCACCAAAGAGTTTAATTTCTAAAGAAATTTGTTTTAACTCTTTCTAGAGACAATTACCATTAACTCTAGCTATCAGCAAAAACAACAAGGAGTCCTTGTGGCACCTTAGAGACTAACAAATTTATTTGGGGATAAGCTTTCATGGGCTAGAATCCACTTCATCAGATGCATGAAGTGGAAAATACAGGCACAGGTATAAATACATGAAAGGATGGGAGTTGCCTTTCCAAGTGTGACAATTCACTTAACAGCAGGATACCAAGGGAGGAAAGATAACTTTTGAAGTGGTAATGAGAGTGGTCCATTTCAGACAGTTGACAAGAAGGTGTGAGTAACAGTAAGGGGAAATTAGTATTGGGGAAAATAGGTTTAGGTTTTGTAATGACCCAACCACTCCCAGTCTTTATTCAGGCCTAATCTGATGGTGCCCAGTTTGCAAATTAATTCCAGTTATGCAGTTTCACATTGGAGTCTGTTTTTGAAGTTTTTTTGTTGAAGAATTGCCACTTTTAGGTCTGTTATTGAGTGACCAGAGAGCCTGACGTGTTCTCCTACTGGTTTTTGAATGTTATGATTCCTGATGTCAGATTTGTGTCCATTTATTCTTTTGCATAGAGACTCTCTCCAAGGGGGTGGAGACTCTTTGGCTCTATGGAGATGTCTACACTGTAAATGAAGGGGTGATTATAGTACGGTTAGGTTTACTTATGCTAACTTTAATTTAGATATCACAGGTAATAATAGCAGTGTAGATGGCATGGGCTTCAGCATGGCCAGGCAACCAGAGTACAAGCCTGCCAGAAATCTTAGGTATGTACTCTGGTTGCTAGCCAGTGCTGAAGTCCATGGCACCACGTCTACACTGCTACTGCCACCTGTGCTAGCTAGATTAGTGGCTCTTATGTACCCTGTCTGCATTATGGGGCCAGGGAGAAAATACAGTGGAAAACAGAAAATAATTACATCAAACATAAAACCACTATATGTTTTAAAACTCTCCTCTGCTGTGATGCCTACAACAAATTTGACAATTGTTATGCAGCTGGTGTGTGGTAACACTGCTTTTCATGCAGTTTTATCTTATTGATTCCTTGTGCTCCACATATCTATTCTGTTGTATCCGCCCGTTGCCTCTTGTTTTATACTAGACTGTAAACTTCTGGAGGCAGGGACTGACTTCTTATTTTGTGTAGCACCTAGCACAATGGGATTCTTGTCTATCATCCGGGTCCCTAGATCCTAGTGCAATGTTACTACTGCTGCTATGTGTTTGGTGGAAGACTAGTTTATATTCTCTTTTTTTAAGAAAACAGGGGTGTGGTGGTGTGATGAAAAAGTCTGTGCTTGCTTGATTCTCCTATTCCTCAAAGAGCTTGCCATCCTATTCCACTCCAGAGAGCAGGGAAAGAGCAGAGATTCAGCAATCCCAGATCTACACAACCACCTTGTTAGTAGATTATTCCCATATAAAGAAATTGGGCAGCACTTGTAGGGCCAGAGGAGTCTCTGCCCAACAGCAACAATGACCTACCAGAAAAACATCTTTCCCTGCTAAGCCCCAGGGTCCATAGACACCCCCTCCCCTAACAGGCACTGCGGCACCAGGATTTGGTTTGGCAGGGGTGGCTGCACCTACTCTTAAGTGTGTCTTATTGACAAATCCAGAATTTGTTAGTGTGACCAGATACCCTGATTTTATAGGGACAGTCCCAATTGTAGGGGCTTTGTCTTAGATAGGCACCTATTACCCCCTACCCCATCTGCAATTTTCACACTTGCTATCTGATTACCCTAACTCCCCCACCCCCAACTGTCAATCAGTTAAATTACTCCCAAAGAACCGCTGTGTACCAAGGGGGGGACGGGGACATCCGTGCATCTCTCTCGCTTTCTCTCTCCCTCTCTCAACCACACACACACACACGACACCCTCCTCCCGGCTTTCAACCCTAGTAGCCCCCTGTGAGTCTCTCCCAGAGCTGGAAAAATCACGCTCGGTTTCTCGCCGCTTCCTTTCCATCCTGCTGCTTTGGGGGGGCACAGGGCAATGTGTGGGGAGGAAAATGCAAGACCTCCCTCTCTTGCCCCATACACCACCCCCTTCCAGCCTTCCCCCCACCACCTCCTCTGCTGCTGCAGGTGACTCCCTGCAGGAGAGGGGGAGGGGGAGAAATACAGCGCAGGAGGAGGGAGGGCGTTTAGGAGTGGGACAGAGGCAGGGAGGAAAAGGAGGGAGGTCCAGGCTGGGGGTGGAGGGGGGTAGGTATTAGGAACAGCTGCTCCAGCCTCCGCTTGCTGCAGCCAACGCACAACAGGCAGCAACAGCGCACAGAGCATCAGGATCCAGCCAGCATGGAGAAAACTTTCGCCCAGTACAGCTCCGGGTGGCTCTTTCTGACAGCTGCGGCGCTCTGCTTATGGGGTGCCAAAGGCAAGGTAAACGGGGCTGCTTCTCCCCTCTCCCCTAGGGGCCTGCCCCGTCCCCCAGGCTTTGGGGCTACAGCTGCGGCTCTGGGGTTGGAGCAGGGGCTGATTTCGCTGGAAGGGGCGGGGGTGGGTGGGTGCTGTTGCCCGGGCATGTCCGGCTGATGTTGTTTTTTAAAGGGCTGGATGGGTTAGTGGTGGCTCTGAGGAGAGGGAAATGCTTTGATGTGTAAATGGTGCCCATGGAGAGGGGGGAGCTGCTGCCGCTTTGTCAAGGCTTTGGCACCGCTGGCCGATATTTAACCTATCCCCTTTCTAATGTAATAACACCAGCCTCTTCCCCCTAGCCCACCCCATCTCCCTGCCTCGCCTCTGTACTAAACTGCCCCGGGATGTGCGCAAAGTTCCTTTTCCCTTTTAATTAAGTTGCAAGTGCTTGACCACATCTCAGACCGAATAGTCTTTTCACACCTTGCAGCCAGGGCAGTCGTTGGAAAGCCCGATTAGTGCTCAGTAGGAGGGACTGGTAAAACGACAGTGAACTGCTGGAGCCAATTAATTAGTTCTGAAACTGACCGAGAGGTCCTGGCTCTTGGCTGTGTCTTGCGAGGCCCTGGGAAACAAAAGTCAGGCCACCTACAAGCTCCGGGGGCTCTCAAACTAATGATCAGACTATATATAAAATACTGCCTATTTTCCAAGAGCTGCACTACTCACCCTAATCCTTTGGAATGGCATCAAGTCCCATTGTAGAGATGGGAGACCTGAGGTCTCCTGGTCACAGGAGCGTGACAGAGCCAGGACTAGAACACGAGTGTTCTGACTCCAAGAGCTCATGCTGCTGAGGTGGGGGTGCCACACAGGAGAGTCATTTGTGGCTTTCTGAAGCTCAGAGCAGCAGGGGACTAGATCACCTCTAAACTACCCTAGGAGCCAATCTGCCAACCAGGGATTGCCAGTGCAGTACAAAGGGTTCATAGCAGGGCTCAGCATTGAGCCTAAAGACTTGTTTCAACCACTGTACTACACTACTGTACCTCTCTTTCCAGTTAATTTTAAAAATATTTTGATGTCTCTGTTTGCTTGTGTTACTGAAGTGCCCAAAACATGCTTGGTGCTGTATAGAAAAATAGAAAGCAAAAGTCCTTGTCCCAAAGATTTTACCTATTATGTGGCTTGCTTTTCAAACTGTGTATTCTCTACTGTGAATACTATCATTCTCAACAATTCATTGTTTTATATTCAGATTTGCCCAGGCCCACAGCTAGCTTGTAATATCTTGCTTTCATGTCTGAATTATTGACCTCAGAAATGCAGAGTGGTGAAATTTGAAATTGTAGAGAGCACAATGTATACAAAGGTAATGTAATCCCTTATTGTAACATATCTTGTACTCATTTTTGTATTTATATCCCATATTTGTGTCTTAGCAGGCTGAGCAGTGTGCAGGAAACAGTAAGGGTTTGTTTACATAAGGTAGTTACACCTGTATAATTCCCCATGAGGAGTTATTCTAAAATAAGAGTGCCTCTTTCCAGTTTAGTTAGTCACTTTGGATGGATTTAAGGTGAACTGCAAAAAGCCACTTTTATTTTGGAATAAGTGTGTTCACATACAGAAATTATAGTGGTTTCATTATAACTAGAATAATAGTAAGTATAACTAGAAAAATCTCCCAGGTACACAAGCCTTAAGGCTGAGGATTCAGATATTTCATACAGTTTCCCCTTATCTATACTTTGGAGATGACTTGAGGAGAAGGATTACTAGTTTATGATAATATATTGTGTATAAAAAGGGCCAGAAAAAATAATTTGGCTAATGCAGACTCTGGATTGTGAGGGTCTCTCTCTCTCTCTCTCTCTCTCTCTCTCTCACACACACACACACACACACACACACACACACACACACACACACACACACACACACACACACACACACACACACACACACACACACACACACACACACACACACACACACTAACATGAAATGAAGTTTACAATAGAAATAACAGAACCTAACCAGTAGAATTAACCTACCCTTTGATTTAGTGCTTTATAAAGCCCTTGAGACATATGGGTAGCTTGGTGTAATCACTTGCCTTGCTATCTATTATTACTTCCCTAATTGTGTGCATGTAATCCAGAATATGAACAGGGTTTAAACAATGTGACTGGCTATGTGTGGCACCTCCCCCTAAAGGGACACAGGTATAAAATGGGATATATTAAATAGGTAGGGCCAGAAAAGCATCAGCTCTTTGGTTCCTTGGGGGAGCTTGAATATGTGCGTATCCTTTTGCAATGTACAGTCATTTGCACAAGAAATGGTCACTAACCATTTTGATGAAATAATAGGCAATCCTGGTCCCACTGAAGTCAACAAGACTTTTGTGACTTTAGTAGGAGCAGGAATAGTGTGGAATCTTCATCCTCTGTCCCAACCAACTTGTTATAAGAAAAGTTGCATGTAAAGCTCTGTCTACACTACTTAAAAAAATTCTGCTTTTTAAATTTAGGATAACTAACACGTTAGCTAGCCTGCTGTAAAATCCCAGTAGAGATAAGGCACTGTAATTTTACCACAGGATTGACCTTGCCTGGTTAACCATGGGTGGGAGGGTATAGCATTGACTCACCTAACAGATGCTTTGTCTCTACGCTCTCTAATAGGATTTTATAGCAAGATAACTAATGTATGGTAGTTATCGTTCTGTACAAATTAATTGGATACTCATATGGAATTGCATTATTTACTAAACAAGGTACATAGCTTATTATCTGTTTTGTTAATGTGGATGCATACCTCTCTGGTCCAACTGCATGCTTCTCTTATCAAGCTGCATAATTCACTAGTTGTCTGGTTTTTTTTTTGCATACTTCTGAACTAGTTTGGCACTGTAAT
Source organism: Mauremys reevesii (assembly GCF_016161935.1). NCBI lineage: Eukaryota > Metazoa > Chordata > Testudines > Geoemydidae > Mauremys > Mauremys reevesii. The sequence continues at coordinate 15,360,983 of NC_052640.1, read as the reverse complement.
TTCTTCCATATATTAGATGGAATTAGTGTTAGCTGAGTTACATGCTTCTGCTTGTGGGTGGGGCATGGAAGAATGTTTGCGCAAGCTGTATATTTTGGTAGATGCAAAACAGCTTTGCTGATCAACTTCCGTTGTTCACACACTTTGAAATCTAGCAGTTTGATTTCCTTTAAGGTGTTTAACCTAGCTATGTACTGATTTTTAAAGAAGCGCCCTCTTTAATGGTAGCACACTGAATCCAGTTGCAGCTTCCCGCATAGACATTACATCTTGTGAAGTCAATTTACCTTTTTTGATCGCATATAGTCTGTAAATTTGCATGATAGTACAGGATAATTTTCTTCAGAATGATAGCTATGCATCTATTCAAGTCTCACTAACCTCAGCCAGCGTCCTGTAATGGAATCTCAGCACAGGCCTTTGAAAACTGTCTTGCAGCATGTGTGTATGTGAGACAGCTGAGCTTGCTTGGTATTATCAAGGATTGTGTTATGGTCCTCAAACAGGAAGTCTCATTGTTTTTTATCCTTTTTGGTTGGATTCGGATTCTTAAAGAGTGGGACTTGTAGTTTTCCTCTAGGCTGATGGTTCAAATCCAATTCAGGTTAGCAGAGAGAAAAACTCTTTCCATCTGGAAACTGTATAATGTCCAGCAAGAAATGAATTGTTAGGTGGTGTCCAGTTCACATCATTAAAAATTATGACCAAAATTGATACTAACTGGTCCCCATGTTGGTTTCAGTACAGAGGTCAAGGATTGTATGGGCCAGAGAGACTGAACTGCCCTTTCACCCTTGGAGATGTTCTGTCCAGGTCAAAGTTGAGGCGCATTGACAAACCCATGTGGAGAAACTTGGACTGTTTGAAGCTTGTATCTGGTTTGTGGATAAATAGAATTCTGTCTCCAGGAATGTGAACCAAGCATACATTAACAAGAAAAGAAAAAGTTAAAAATCAAATGAAGGAGAAACTGAAGAAGTGGTGGAGACTGTTGTTCCTGTTTATTTACAGCAAGTGGAACAAGATCTGAAGATCAATGGATTGTTTATCCTGGAGAAAATATAACTTTGAAGCCAAACAGATAGCAGGGCAGTCAAAATTCCTATTCTGTGTGAAGTACAGTTCTGTTAATAAAATCCTAAAAGAGAAGATCTCTATTTATCCAAACATAAACCCTCCTCTGATATACTGCTATTCACTTGCTGCATTCAAAAAGAGTGTTTAATTAAAAAAAAAACAGTGAAAGCGGTCTTCTGCTATCCCAGACTCTCTAGCTAGGGACTTGATCCCGCCCCATTGAAACCAGTGGGAATTTTGCCATAGTCTTCAGTGGGAGCAGAATCCTTCCCAAGACCAGTCAAGTATTAAAAAGTTCAACTACTAAAATATGCACCTCAATTAGCAAAGAATGTGGCCTGATTAGTAAAGTGTATGAAATTTCAGCTATTAAAGTCTGCAGCTGATCAACAAAGCGTGCTGGACAATTGGCAATGTATCCGGAATCTCAACTACTGAACTACAGCATCCTGCCAGATCAACAAAACATGCATCTGAATTAGTAAATTATGCAACTGGAGCAGCAAAATATTCACCTTAGACAGTAGAGTATGTAAAATCTGAAACACTTAAAAGAATGCACAGTAGTTAAATTCTATTGCAATTCAACACAGCAGTAGGAAAAATAGGTAGTTCATTCAAGTATCTCCCGATGTGTCCTGTACTTAAAGAATTCCCCCAGCTAAAATAACAGCTAACTATTGGATAGTAGAAGTGATAAAGAATAGGACTACTACTACTAATCTGGTTTTCAGCCAGGTGTTCTGCCTTGTATTTAGCTGTGATACTGAGTACATTTCCCAGACCTGAGAAGAGCTCTGTAAGCTCTCTCACCGACACAAGTTGTTCCAATAAACGATATTACTTCACCCACCTTGTCTTTCTAGGTGTATGCTGAGTTATTTTAGTGACACTTTAACTGGCTTTTCAGTTTCATATAATTATTACTTTATTAGTCACTGCATGAGTACACAGAACTTTAGAAATACATAAAAGACAGGTTGCCAGCTGAGACAAGACGTCTTCAAAGAGGCCAAAGATTTCCCTAGCAATTAGCTTAAGGACTAATAATCTCTCCATTATCTGTGCAACTGTGCAGTAGGAATAGAATATTATAAAGTTTAAATAAAACTGGTAATATTTTTACTTTACTCTCCTCTTTTAGCTTTCCTCTTTGTTTACAATACTCTCATATCTGCTAGCATTGGCTCATATTTGCTGCATGGAGTATTGGGATACCCAGCCTATCATGGTAGCTAATATACAGGTCTAGAGTATTGTCCTGCTTCTCAAATCCACAGGGGGAATTCCCTAACATCCTGAAGCCAGAAACTTGATTACCTCAATCTTAGTGTGCACATATAATTAATTTAATAAAATATTCTAGCTACAGTATTCGATTCTGATCTCCTGCAGTTGCTTCCTAAATTTTAAATTTCCCTTTCAACTCCTTGTAAATTAAATCACTTATTTTTGCATATACACAAGGAATGTGGGTTGTCTTGATTAATCAAAATGTATGGTTTCAAAGTCCCTATAAACAACTTGTTTATATTTGGAAGTCAATTTTTCTATACTGTCCACCTTCAGGAATGGAATGTATAACACTTGTTTTGTAGTGGCAGTGGTAACTTTTACTATACTGTTCACTTCAGTACACCTCAAATTTGGACCATTATTTCATTTGTTATATAATAAATCTCTGCTTTTTTTTAACCCACTCCAACTGATTTATACAACTGATTTGCAATGAACTTCTTATTTACAAAATTTCTGCTTCATTTCCAGGTCAGTTCAATGAATGATCCCATTTAGTTCTTTTTTCCTGTCTCAAATATTTCCTACTGAGTCCAAATCAGTGCCCTTAAAACATAATTGATTTAGGTCATTGAACTATTATTTTTCATTCATGTTAGTCTGCCTCATGCCACTGGTCTGACTGGTATTTCAATTAGAATAATGTAGGGAGGTTTTCTCTTAGAGGATAAAGTTCATGTGGAGGTTCTGAAGAAATAAAATCCTGCAGTTTGCATGTCTAGTTCCAGGCAATTTTATGTGTGAGAGAATATTTTGAGTCTAGTTCTTTCTCTTTGATCAACAATGTGATCCAAAGACATTTTAGTCCTGATGACTCTAATTACTTAAGCATTGAAGAGGCTGAAAATGGGCAAGACTTGTAAGGTTGACTTCAAGTCTTGCATATCACATGGGACTCTCTTTAGAGTTGGACCATGATTTTTTTTCCCCACCAAGACCCTGATGTAGATCAAGAGGCCAAGGGATGTAACTTAGCAGTGAATTATATGGAATCACTTACATTATAGAAGTTAATGGGGTGCTGCACCACTGGAGATACAAACTGTCCGTGGGATGAAAACTGTAACCAACGTCCCTTCTGACTCTCTGATAGTTGTCCAGCTTGAAGCAAATGATCCCATAGCACTATCTGAAAAGAGAAGGGGACTCTGTCTCCTCTCCTGTGGTAACCAAGAAATACTGTAACAGTAGAGTGTGGTTTGTTTTTTCTTCTTTAACAGAACCTAACCAGTAGAATTAACCTACCCATGACAGACATGGGGGCATTAAGGTTTTTGTTTTGCCTTTAAAATATTGGGTGCCAAATACTACCAGAAGATGGATACCAAACACTGGCCTAAGTGGAACAATGACTAGGTCTAGCATAGCCCCTCCTAGAATCACAGAATGTAAGGCTGGTGGGGACCTCGAGAAATCCTCTAGTCCATACCACCCCACCCCTCCCATGCTGAGGCAGGACAAAGTACCTCGACCATCCCTGAAAGGTATTTATCAAATCTGTTCTGAAAAGCCTCCAATGACCGGGATCCCACACCCTCTGTTGGTGACCTATTCCAGTACTTAATTATCCTTAAAGTTAGGAAAAACTTTCTAATATCTAATCTAAATGTCTCTTGCTACAGATTAAGTCAATTACTACTTTCAGTGGCCACGAAGACCAGTTGATCACCGTCCTTTTTATAATATCCCTTAACATATTTGAAGACTGTTACCAGATCCCCCCTCCTATGTCCTTTTCTGTGTTGAGCATACCTCATTTGCCTACATGATTGCTCTGCTACTATGGTTTAACTTGTGAATTTTTAAAGCCCTGTAGGTTTTTTTTTTTCAAAGCTAAAATGCTGCAGTAGTACATGGCTCTGCATTGGCTCCTTAGGACTATGCACACTAAACATTAAATGCCAAATTTACTGATATTGTTGCCTATCATTAGCACTTGAGTCTTAATTAGATGGGAGGAAGGGGTTAGGCTGTGCCTTGAGTATGAAAGGTGCTAATAGAACTAAATTATTTTCTGCTTGGACAAGTCCTTGAATATTACTGGTGGGTCTATAGAATCTTGAGTTATGTGTAGACTAGTTATACAAAAGTTATCCTGTCAAATTATTTACTAGTACCTTCATCTCTTGAAATCACTTAGACTCCATCTGAGAACACCTTAATCCTTTTTACAGCTTGTGGTAGTGAATTGTCCAGTATTGCATTCTGCAGTAAGGTACGTCCCTACTCATTCCATCCCCAATAAAACATACATGAAACATAGTGAGAAGTGATCCAAGTGGGGCGGATGGGTGTGGATCCGCATTCACGTTGCTCTCCCCGTTAGTACCCTGCCCAAGCCAGGGAAGCTAATGATCCAACCAACGGACCAAAGTTGGTGATGAATCCTGGTCATGTGCCACTTGAGGCACATTGCACATACGCTAAGAAGAAGAAGCGTGAGAAGAAAAAGCCACGTTCCCTTTGTGTGCTTCTTTTCTTTCTAGGAGCCAGCTCCAAAGACCACTGAAGTCAATGACAGTCTTCTCCTGGATTTCAGTGAGTTGGGATCAGGCGGTAGGTGCTGCTGACTATTAGTAGAAGTGGGACACTGAAGAAGTGGGCCACTCAGCCCTTCATCCGTACTCAGTGTTAGGTGGAGACCTTTAATGGCAGAACAGTCATTAATACTTTGCTTTTGCGGCACCTTTATTTTAGGATTTCAAAGAGCTTTACAAATATCTAATTGAACTAAGAGAAACCCATAGTTCTGAGGAGCATGTGGATCACTTCTTAAGTATAAGGCGTGGGTGGGAATCAAGGCTCCAAACAAAGGCAAGTTAATTAGATGAATCAGCCATAACCTGTTACTCTGTCTGCATTTTCATCCAATTTTCTTCTTCTTCTTCTTCTTTTTTATTAGCTGCCAGATTGCAACATCAAACCAAAAGGGAACATGGGTCTCCATTCAGAGCTATTGCAGAGTTAAGGGTGTCTTTCTAAAGTGGACTGATCACCAGTCCCTTACTTATCTTCAGTTTACCTGATGGGCAGGAGCCCTTCTGGGTTAATTGCCTGTACATGTTCCACTTAGCAGGGCTCCGAGCTGCCTTGGTTACCAAACATTCTTCAGCCCAGAGTGATAGTTCAGGCCCTTTTAAAGGGATAATTTTCAGGGTTTGCATAATATGTGGGACCTCAAGCTGCTGGAACTGAGGATCAAGCCATGAGTTGCTAGTCCTCTGGTCCACTGCCAACAGCAGCGTATGTGTGGTGGGGAGTGGGTGTCTGACTGACTGCGAGCTGTGTTTTCAAATGCAGTTAAGACCTGCCTGTTTGAGTTTCAGGGCCCCATGTAGCTGTTTGTTTTTAAGGTTGGCCTTGACAATGTCAAGTCTGGTAGGCTGAAGGTTTTGACTTGCTTCTAAAAGTAACAGTAACTTATTCCAAGTTGCCTGGCAACTTGAAAGAGAGAGAAGAAAGGGCATCTGCAAAGCAGATTTATTAGGAAAAATAAACTGCTCTCTGGTTGGGACCCTATAATAACAAATTCAATGTCAGTTTTTCCTCTGTCTGCAGTGCCCCTGAGGCTTCCTCATTTTCCACCTCTCTCCCTGCCCAAAATAATCTGTCCTTGTGTGTAGGCTGTAAAGTGAAATTTACAAGCATCCTGCTCTCTGAAGTCCTGGCAGAGCAGGAGTCTTGTAAATTTCCTTTTACAGCACACACAAGAAGAGATAAGCCCAGGCACAGTGAGGTGGGGAAAAAAGCTGCCATTTATACTCCCACCATCTGAACTATAACAGATTTTTTGATACCTAGTGAATTTTAAAGTGTAGTTATAAACAAAACATTATTTCCAAAATTGTGTTTGTAAGTATTAAAAAGAATCATTATAAATGTCCTCTCTATAAGGCTCCCTCATCCCTATTTCCTTACCTTGAACTTGTTTCCTTGAATGACAGGAAGAGTATCTGAGGAGGCACAGTAATGATTCTGTGGTGCAAGTGGTGAGATGGAATGTTTGCAGATGAACTTTCACATGTGGAATGTTTTCTTCTCCATATGGTTTTATAACATAAACACCCAACATGTGAAACTTCCAAAGTGCCGTGATGAGGAACAATCGCTTCATGTGGTTGAAAAAGAAATCCAAGCTCAAACCAGCCTTTGTTGATTTGCAAGGCACTTTTATGTGTGTATAGTTGTGGATTTTTTTTTTAAAGCTCAAAACCTTTTTTGGCCATGAAAGAGAGTGGGTGGGTGTTTTGTTGACTATGTGGTAAAGGCTTGAAAGAGACTTACCCAGGCAGTCTGTTTCTGCTTTGATAATTTTTTTTTATTTTAAATTTTGGACAATGGAGCTGTATGTGGATTAGTCATTTGAATTTTCTTTTAAGAAATGACTTCCATAACAAAAGACTACTTTTTAAAAAACAAACAGACAACCTATCCAAATGTATCTTCGCAGACATACACAGCATATATTGACCTATACTGGACTACAAATAAGATTCTTTTACTGCAACTCTATAGGTTTTGGTTGGTGTACATTTTTCTTTGTTGCTGAGAAGTTTAAACACATTCTGACCATGTTCCCTTACTCTTTAATTTGAGCTGCTTTGGCCTGTTCAATTTCTAGAAAATGAAAACCAGATTGACCTTCTGAGAGTTCCTTCTCCACCCCCACCAATTTCCACCAGCCATATCGTTTACTATTACATTTTTCTATGGTGTGTTGTGTAAATTTTGTTAATTGGAGTTCAGTCTAGTAAGAAAAAGACCTATATTGACCTATTAAAGCCCTGAAGCAAATGATCATGGCATCTTGAACTCTTCATTACAACAGTTTACTTTTGTTATTTATGGTGCTCCCATCAAATTCATGACTATTTGCCTGAGGAGACTCTCTAAATGATGCCTTTGTTTCTCTTTCTGAGGCATTAATTTTATTTTTTTTTGGAATGAGAGCACTTGGCATTGCATTTGCGTCAAAAAGTGGAGAAAAACAGGATGGCGGCTTTGTATGAAGGTAGGATCTTGTTTGGTATGGCATTTTGCATCCAAATCACAGAAGCTGTCTAAAGAAAGCAATACACACTTCAGCAATTCCCAGACCAAATAGGGTTTGAATCTATTGCATTTATGGTCACACTAGAACTAGTTTTCCCAAGGATCAGCCATGAATTTTGGGACTTAGAAAAAGTCTATGAGAAGACACCAGTTGTTTTTGCGAACTCCACCACTCTATGGTGTCTGTTATCTTACGTATGTTGTATGCTTCTTTATAGCTGTCAAAAGTTTGTGTAAAGATGAGAGGAAAAAACAGTGAGCAAAGACTACTTGCATCTGCATTGAACTTATTGTATGACCCTGGAAGTTTATACCATAGAGTAACCCTAGTTTGTGTGAACTATTAATGAGACACAGATTTTTGCTTTTAATACAGATCTTGTTTGCTAGTTAAAAGTTCTGTCCTCCCCCATCCCATAAGAATGGATTTGGAAATTCTGCTTCTAATGTAATACATTAATCCAGAAGTGGGAAAGAACCACGGGTTCTCAACATCCTTTTTCTTCCTGAATAGATTTAGGGAGAGGAATGGATTCTGAAACTTCAAATTGTAACATGGGGTTGCAGTATGGGGGAAAAGTTGAGAACCACAGATCTAGTCCACTTCTCTGCCAGTGCAGAACTCTTATCTATATTGTACACTTCTACTAGTGTTTTCTCTAGTTTATAAATGTTTCCAGTATTGTGACTTCCACAGTTCCCTTGGGTGACTATTCAACAATTTAACAGCTCTCACTGCAGGAATATTCTGCTAATATCCACTCTAAACTTTGTCTCTTAACTTCATCCCATTACTACCTGTTGTACCATCAAGTATTTATATAGATTGCAGTAGTGCACATAATGAACTAGGCTCTTTCCAAACGCAGAGGGAAAACTTTGGTCCCTGTCACAAAGGCCAACAAAACAAGGCCATCCCCTTGTCTTTTTGCTTAACAAAACTATATGTATTTAATCTCCCATCCATCTCAATTTTTGTTGCTCTTCTCAGAACTATTTCCAATTTGTCAGTTTCTCCCCTATGACAAAGGGATCCAGAAATGACCACTATTCCAGGCATGGTCTCACCAATAGGTCTACTGTTCCGCCCTCCAGGGTGCTTCAGATTTGTCTACATAGGGAAATCTGCCAGCATAACTATACTGGTATAATTATACTGCTATAACTCCCTTTAAGGACATAAGAACATAAGAACGGCCGTACCAGGTCAGACCAAAGGTCCATCTAGCCCAGTATCTGTCTACCGACAGTGGCCAATGCCAGGACCCTCTTATTCTGGAATAAGAATGCCTTTTTCTTGGTTTAGTTTACATCATTTTTGGAAGGGGTTTAAGGTAAACCCAGAAAAGGCATTCTTACACTGGAACGGGAGTGTTCATGTGGTGTATAGCAGTAAAAATAGGTCAGTAAATCTCCCTTTATTTGTTGGGTCTTCTCCTTTCTGCTCTTGCTCTTAGCTAGAGGGTAAAGGCTGTATAGTAAAGTGAAAGTTACTATATTGTTCAGCTGTCTTGGTGAAGAATAGGAGTTTTGTTAGATGCATATGACAAGGTGTATATATATATAGGACAATCCCGAAGAAGTAAAATATCATTGCATTTTGCTATGGTTGCTCAAGTTGCTTTTATGAAAGATTCAGGGTGCCTCCATTTTTGGGAGCCCATCATGATACCTTGGTTCTTATATTCAAAGCAATGAGAATCTACATGTCCTACTAAAGTAAATAAGAGCTACAGGTGCTCACCCTCTCTAAAAATCAGGCCCAAGGTGCCTCAAATTTGGCAGCCAAAATCTGTGACTATTCCTGAAAATTCTGCCCAAAGATCATGTTTATATAGTAGTTTACAGTCAAAGCCCATCTCTAAATTATACTAGAGATGCTGAAGTTTTGGTTCCTCATCTGAGCTTCTCCAAATAACATAGATGTTCAGTTCTGGGATTTTGGTTTGGTGTATCTGCACTGTACACAAATACAAATTGTGATTTGAAATGTTGTACAGATGCTGATTATGTTGCTGTTAAAGAGATGCTGATTATATCATGGACAGCTGTAGTGTTCAGTGGGTAACTGTTCGAAAATAGCCTCTGTTTGTGCGTCTGGGAACAAGCATTTGTTTGTAAGCTGGAAAACGCTTGCAGATAAATGAGAACCAGTTCTGTTGTTCTCTGTAGAAGCCGGAGAGCCTTGTTGTTCTGCCTGATGGTCATCGGAGTGCCCATGTTTATGCTGTAATTTCTTCCTCCAGAAAAAATCGAATGTGAGGGAGAGGAGGGACAGTGACTTCATGGTACAATTATGCAATCTGCTTGAGACTAGGTATCAAAATACATTAGTCTGCAGCGGTGAAGCTGACCAGGTGGTGGGGGGATACCAAAGACCTCTGTAATGAGACTGCTGACCTTATCTTGCCTCTTCTGCAGCTTCTTTGATTGATGCATACTTGAGGGACGGTCTACCTAACAGTCCAGCAGTCTGGTGGAGAACATGTGACTGCTTCCACATCTACAGGCAGTTGTACAGACCTGCTGTAATGGGGCTCACTCACCACTCTGGTACCTCCTGCTGGCTGTCTTGGGAATTCGCTTTGCATGTTAGTTCGCCCTCTTCGGGTCATGCCTTGCTGCCATCACTCCTGCTCTAGGACCCACATCTCTCCAAGGACCGCAGCGTCCTCTTCAGCGGCACAGCCCTCTGGCCATGCCACACATTGTGATCCTCCATTCCAGGGGACCTGCAGTCTGCTTTTCAGCCACTTCCCTTAGTGGCTACTGCAGCAAATTGTCTGGCCACTTCCTCCTGGCCCCAGCAGCCTCTTTGCCCTTGCCTCAGGGCCACCACCTGCAAACCCCAGCAGCCAGCCAGGAGCTGTCTCTTGCTCCCCCGGTCCCTGCTAGCAGCACTGCTCTATCCAGGGTGCTGGCAGTTCTCTCAGCCTTCCAGAGACACACCCTTCCTCCCTGGGCTCCCAGCAGAGAACTGAACTCCTGTTTTGGGGTTCTTGTGTATTCTGTATTCTAGGCAATAAAGTAGTACCATGTTACAACCTTGCAGCAAGAAGATTTATTATCTAATTTATTTGTATGCTGTGAAACAAAGAGTCCAAAATGCAGCCTGGTATCAGAAGGGCCTTTGTTTGTGGATGTCTCCCCTGACTGAGAGTACACGCAGGCTTATGCAGTAAAATGTAAGTGTCTCCTAAGCCCTCCAGAATTATGAATTCAGCTTCACAATCTCCCTGTGAGGTGAGTAAATAGTATCCCTATTTTATAGATGGAAAGATTAAGGCACAGAGAGGTTAAGTGCCTGCCTAAACTTACATAGAAAATTAGTAGCAGGTTTTAGGCTAGACCCCAGGAGTACAGACATCTAGTTCTTTGCTCTACTCACTAGACTTTAGTCCTTCCCTTCCTTTACTCTAATAATCTTATTGCCCTCCTTGACTTTGGCAGCAATAGGCTTTTATAGTCTTCCCTTACTTAGGAGTCCTAGCTGCATTTTTCATTCTCCTGTAAACTGGAGAAAATATAGTAGAAAGTTTAGTGATACACAAGAAAACAGGGTCCTGTAAAGCTGTCAGGTGTGTGCCAGGAAGGATTATGAAGAGACTTGGACCCTTTCCTAGAAATGGGATTTGCAGAGTGGAAATGTCACATCCCATAATCACTTTCTTGTAGTGGAACTGCTGTTCCCTACCACAATAACAAGAGCATCTGTTCAAAAATGCAGTGTTGGTTTTTCCTCAAATCCCAAAGGAAAATGTTACCCATTGCTGAAAACACATGTCCGCAATAGGCACAGATGAATGGGAGACGGAAATGGCTTTAACTGCAGTCTGTAGACAGCACTAAAGTCTGTTCATCCCTGCTTCAGAAACCCAAGATTGAATCCTTAAGCAGCAGTGTGGGTGAATTTACTAATGTAGCTGGAAGAAGAATTGTGTGTATGTCCCTGATCAAATAAAATGTGGAAGGCTGTGGTTTGTAACTGACAATTTTTCCAAGGCCAGTCCAACTAAATCCTAGTTGAGAATCTGAAAAGGAATGAGACCTCTTTCCCTGCCTCTACCAGAGCAGCAATTCATTCTTTATTTATAGCCAGATAGTCGCATATCCTGACAAACATCTGTGGACAGGCATGTACATGTCTATTAATCTGTCTCTTATCCCAGGGAGTCTCAGCCTTTTTCTTTCTGAGCCCCCTCCCCTCCCAACATGCTATAAAAACTCCACAGCCCACTACTGCCACAACAACTGTTTTTCTGCATATAAAAGCCAGGGCCAGCATTAGAGGGTAGCCAGCGGGGCAACTGCCCTGGCCCCACACCACCGGGGGCCCCTCAAAACTAAGTTGCTCAGGCTGCGGCTTCAGACTCCGGTGGCAGGGCTCAGGGCCCCAGGAGTCAGCCCTGCACAGCGGCACTTTGGCTTTCTGCCCCGGGCTCCAGCAAGTCTAACATTGGCCCTGCTTAGTGGACTCCCCTGAAACCTGCTTGTGGCCCCTCAGGCGGCCCCAGACCCTTGGCTGAGAACCACTGTCTTATCCAACCTATAAAGGTGTCTACATTTAACACCTCCCTGTCTCAGAAATGGACTATCCGACGCTTCCCACATGTGACGCGGAGTTTGAATGCAATGTGAGATTATAAGTTGTTAGGGACAGGGCCCTTGTTATCTTCATGCCTATCTGTAAAGCACTGAGGGCACCGTAGTGTCATACACAGTGGTGGTAACATGGGTCACTACTTTTTTAGGATCTAGTCTGTATTACCTTTGCCTATAATACAGCTAACATCAAATGTCCTACACCCATGAGCAGTCACCTTTTTAAAAATAATAAATGTAAGGCCCATGGCTCGATGCTCCAAAGGGGAAAAAGCTCTCCACTTCCTCTATGACAAGTGCTGCTGAATAGAGCTTCACTGGCATAGGCCAGCTAGTCACAATTCTCCTAGTGACACTGGTTAGTGGCCATAATAATACGTGAACATGGATTTTGCAGGGGGTAGTGGGCTCCTAAAGAGAGGAAAGAGCTCATTCCCAGGCATCCAGGATTCTGCTCAAAAGTCTCAGGTGCTCTTGGCTCCTCTCCGGTGGGGACTCCACAGTGAGGGACAACAGAGCACAGCAGCGGAGCTGAGTGGATTCTGGCAAGGCTCTGCTCATCCAGCACCTTATATAAAGCTGAATCACTAAACTAGGTGATGGCACTTCTGCGTGAGACTAGCAGGCTGCTCCCTTGGTACTGGAGAGAGGCCTACAAAGAGACACATGGGTTATTGTGACGCACTGATCCAAACCATGAGTGGGATTTGGTAGATGGGTGAGATGGTACCTGTGGGACATTGTCATGAGCAGGTGGGAAGGCAGTTAAATGAACAATTGTCAAAGTTAGTGGGAAAGGGAGTGGGTTTTACTCTTTATTTGCATATATATTTTGTTGTGTTTTCCCAATTTTATGACTGTTCCCTTTCCCCAATAAAGATTTTGTTTGTTTGACTCTACACAAACCCTAAATACTTGCCAGTGGGGAAGTTCTACCTGTTAAGGGCACCCAGGAGGGTGTTTAGTTTTCCCAGATTTCTGGGTGGGGGCTTGAGCTGGCTTAGTTATTTATCAAGAAAGACCTTAGATCAGTGTTTCCCAAACTTGGGACGCCGCTTGTGTAGGGAAAGCCCCTGGTGGGCCGGGCCGGTTTGTTTACCTGCCGCGTCTGCAGGTCTGTCCAATCGTGGCTCCCAGTGGCCACAGCTCGCTGCTCCAGGCCAATGGGGGCTGCTGGAAGTGACAGCCAGTATGTCCCTCGGCCTGCACCGCTTCAAGCAGCTCCCATTGGCCTGGAGCAGTGAACCGTGGCCAGTGGGAGCCGCAATTGGCCGGACCTGCGGATGGGGCAGGTAAACAAACCGGGCTTTCCCTACACAAGCGGCGTCCCAAGTTTGGGAAACACTGCCTTTGATATATTGAACCTGGCACTTTTTGCTGCTGTTAACCAGCTAGCAGAGTGTCATAAAAACAAAAGGAGTTTCCTTCCTAGGTCTCACTGCAACATTTTTACTTAGTACTCTTTTCACATGCTTAAGAATAACTTACAGTTAAATTTTTTTTTAAATATCTCCACATAGATCAGAGGAATACACTTATTTTTGAACTCTGTGTGGAACTAAGCTTTTACTGATCAAAGTTTGGATTATATATATAGGCAATTTGATTTGGTAATTAGAGAGGATCCACATAGGTCAATTCTCAATCCTCCTTCCTTTCTGAAAGACATTTGAACTTGTGCATAGAGGGAGCTTGTCCACACTTAAAACTTCAAGCCACTGCAATGTAAACACCTCTCATTGGCATAGGTAATCCCCCTCTCTGAAAAGTGGTAGGTAGGTCAAAGGAAGAATTCTTCCATCGACTTAGCACGGTATACGCAGGTACTTACGTTGTCTTAACTATGTCACGCAAGAGTGTGGATTTTTCATACCTCTGAGAAACGTAGTTATGCCAACCTAATTTTCTGTGTAGACATGGTCTGAGACTCTCCAGCTGTGTTTCTACACTAACTTCTTGGTGTAGGTGTAGGTCACTAGATTGGGGTTTAAAGACATAGAAGACCAACCTGGTAGGAAGATAAGGCAAGACATGCTAGAGACTTTGTGTTTTGGTCTTGGTGTGGCACAGTCTTTATGTGCCCTGTATTTCCAGCTGTAAAACTGTAAAATGCTTTCTTCCCACTAAGTAGTTTTAGCACTGTACTCTTTCACTTAATGTCTAACCCTACTCTGGAAAGGGACTGCAAAAGTTCTCATCCTATTATGTAATACAGTAGTATCTTCTGCTAATGCTGACAGTCTGGGGTTTGGAAGAGACAACATCAAGGGCAACAATGAAAGTTCAACTGGAGTCTTCAGTTGGTGATGCAACATCACAAAGAACTGAGTCACCAACATAAAAACAACTTTAGATATTAGAATGGAGACGTGAAAAATAGATGTGTGAATGATGAGCTGAAACTTCTGAAAACAAATACACACACTTTAAAAAAAAATTGGCAAAGCACTAGATATGAATCCTCCCATTGACTTTGTGCTCTAGTTTGAAAGACTCCCATTGAATTCCATGGTCTCTGGATCAGTCAGTTAGTGAAATGAATGTCCTATAGAGCTCTTAGTCGGTTTTTAAATGTCTTTCATGCCTGGGATGGACAATCCTTGGAAGATTATATTCTGAGAAGCATCCTAAAGCTCAGACTTCTTCAGCCTAGAAATCCCTATGAGAAAAGGACGTTGGGTTTGAGCTGGGAACCATACTATACTTTTGGGAGTGTTGCAGCTAATGCCAAGTCAGCAAGAAAGACCTCTGCAAACAATGAACAAAAAAAAATTTTTTTTGGTAAATGTCAAAGTTGTGTGTTTGCTTCCAGTTTTGGCTGAAGGTTCAGGCCACACCTCATTTCATTCCAGTTGGTTGGTTTTGCTCTAATAGCCCGGTGAGTTCCAGAGATCCTTCATTCAGAATGAACTTCCTCTGCTCCAAGAGGGAGGGATCTCTAACCAGGACACTGCACCTTGCTCTGCACGGTTTGGGTCATCCCAGAATTTATTGGTAGACTTGAGATTTGTAAAGAGGTCCCTGAGGGAGAATGAAAGGAAAGGGAGCTGGTCTTAAGTCCTGCCAACACTTTCAAACTTGTGATTTTAAAATTGGACATTTAAAGAAAATTGTGGGGTGAGGGGAAGGGGGACATGTTTAAGACAGTGTGCTGAGCATTGGCAGCTTCTAGTGACTTACATGGGAGCTGGAGGTTCCCATACCTCAAGTGAGCTACCTAAAGTTAGGCATCAAAGCATAAAAACCTTGGCCCCCAAGATAGGTTTTTCTGACAGCAGTAGATCTTAATTGCACCCTCCTATGGCATATCTTGAGCTAGCTGCAGTATGAGTAAGGCTCCAATAGATCTCTCAAATGGTATCATATTGAGATAGGATCACGGTGCTGTTCCTGGAAGAGGCACTTTTAAAAACAAACGGGAAAAAACACATGCAATATTCCCTACCTTCACTGTGGAAAAATTACCAAAATTTCAAAGAAGTGATGCCTCCTCCAGAAAAGGATAGGACAACACAGGGTAATAGCTGAATTTCTGAGTTGGACCTTAAGAATATTGTGTACCTCAGTCTGTGCATGTGTATCTTCTCTTTGCCCCGTCCTACTCCTAATGTTAAGTCTTCTTTATATGCTGTTCAAAGCAAAGCAATGAAAATCATTGCCTTGAAGGGGAGGTAATAACACACCATTATGAAATATTAGAGGGAGTGATCAGTGTTAGAGCTATATTCCTCCCCCTATGAAATTTAGATGGGTGGAGGTTTGAGAAGGGGTTTCATTTATTTAGCCTGTTCAGGGCCATAACTGAGAGTGACTTTCAGTCTGTTTGCTCAGTCTGAAACTGGGAACAAACAACAGAAAGGTGAGACCTTTGCTGTAAAGCTACAGTGTACATGGTAGCACTTCTATGGCCTAGAGGAAAAAATAGTTTTTTGGGACTTCCAGGTTTTTGATTATCATTATCAACAGCTTGGATTGCCTCATATGTGTTTGTTTAAAACTGTAGTAGATTGTGTCTTGTTTTCTCTATGGGGAATTTCATTCTGATTCTTGGTGCTTTTCCAAGGGAGCTGATATTTCCTGGGTGAGTAAATATAAAAGAAAACAAACTACATTGGATAGGTCCCAAGCTGGTGAATCTGAAATTCTGAATGTGAGGAGTTACACAAACCTCAAGATGACAGGATGAGGGGGACTCTCTTGTCTCTTCCTCCCCCCCTCTTTAAAATAAATATTTTTGGATCCTGCCTGCAATGCTGGGACAACTGTGCAGCTAGGCTGCTGCAGACAGCAGCCCCCCGTGTCTAATGTAGATAAGGAAAACACGTTGGCACCTTTCTTTTTAATTGTGCTCAAACATGGTTCTTGCTAGAAATGAGCTAATAGCTTACCTTTTTTTTTGGTAAAAGGAATTGATTTCTGCTTCCAAGTGGTCTCTATAAAGTGGAATAGGGAAATACATCATCATGGAGTCTTAGGACACTGCCATCACAACCACCATACTTCTACCCAAAAAACATGGAACAAAACTCCTTTTTGAGTCCTGATAATATCATTTGTAGAAGACTGCACTCAGCACTGGATTGCCTCCTCACAGCTGGGTGTGGCATACTAGGTTCTCCTTTTTTAGCACCCTCTACCAACAGCTGTTCCAGCCCTGCAGTGCTATGTCTCTTTTCTCATGACTCAGCCCTTTGCCCAGGACATGTTCAGTGCCACCCCTTCCAGAGGAACAGAAAGTCCAACAGAAACATCAGATCCCTCCATCTGGTCTGCTGCCCTCAATTATAGGCCCAGTGGTCTGTACACTCCTTGAGGGCTGTCAAAAATCTTTACCCCCTTATGTCAAGGGTTTCACACCACCTTCTCTGGGTGGCAGGTAGGAGAACTGAGGCCTGCCCTCTGCATTAAGTTCTGGTCCAAGGACTCCAGGAAAGGCCATCAGGGTTCTCTTCACCAGACTCCTTGCTGCCACTTTCCTACCTAGCCTTTCCTTGGGCTTTCACCTCACCCTTCAAGGAACTTCTTTGTTCCCTACAGGGCTCTTCACTTGCTACTACCAGGAAAGCCCCTTTTACACTAAACTTCCTCTGCTTATAGCACCATGAAGACCCTGCCCAGCTGAGTTTCATCATTAATTAGGCGTGGCAGACCCTCCAGGTGCACCCAGATGGGTTAATTAGCCTCTCCAGCCCACATTTATACTTTCATCAGCTGTGTGGGATAGCTGTCTGAGTTTGGGAGATAAGCAGGGTAATACCTGACCGCAGTGAACTGGGAATTGGCCATTCAGTGGAGTTTTAAAAAACACTGAGAGAGTCCTAGGCAAACTTACAAGCAGTGAACAACCCAGGACACTCTGGTAGCCTTCTCTATGATTGTGTTCAGTGATGCTCTACACCTCTACTATGGTATAGGGTATCTTCAACTTCTCCTTTTCTCTCTCCTCCTTTCATATCTCTATTTACAGGATCTCCAGTAACTGGAGCCTAGAAACCATCAAACCATTCACTGACCCCTGATGCCTTCTCTTCTCTTCATCTCATCCCTTGGAACCTTCATCTGTCTGAGCAGGTCATTCAGTTTCATGTGCTGGTGGGGATAAGCACTCCCAATTGTGACCTTTCCATTCTCATTGTGTTAAGGTATCTTTTGATGGCACATTGTTGCAATAGCACTCCTGCATAAGATTCTTCATGAGAACTCAGAAGACTGATGTGAGAGGCCCCTGTCCAATCTCTGACCATCTGTTAAAATCTTCATATGAGATGCAAAAGATTAGCCTCCCCCATGATTTATCTGAGTGATGTTGGCATATTTTACCACTTTAAAAAAATTCCTATAATTTGGAAAGATTAAAAATAAAATGTGTCAAACAAATTCTCTGCCTAAATGCATGTTTCTGCAAGTCTATGACTCTATACATTGGTAAATGTGGTGAACATCTTAATAGATGATATTCAGCCTTTGTAACAGATGACTCAAATTCACTGGATCATTTGTCAATCATTCAATTGTGGATTATAAATTCATCAGTCCTGTCTCTTCTTCAGGAATCTTTTTTTTCTCAGCTCTGTCTTGCATATTCTGCCTCTTGTTGACCTTCCTCTGGGATAAAGTTTTGAATCCAAATTCTCAAGCTATAGTAAATAAATGATTCCACCATTGAGGTCACTGTTCTAGCCTAATTTTGCAATTTGCAGTATACAATTCACCCACCCTTGCTCTCTTTGAGAGAAGCATTTTACCTGCTGGCATTCAGCAGTCTTCCAGCTAGAAATTGGAGCCAACTGGCAATCCTCTGGTGGTTCTGGGGATCAAAAGGAATCTGTTTGGACGTCTGCTTTTGAATCTGAGATTTCACTGATGGGGGTTTCTACTAAGGAGATACATAATCCACCCAGAATGGCACATGCAAGCCAAAACTAAGGACAGAAAAAGGGATGAACTTCTCAAAAGTGCTGGATGGACTGTACTGGACGGAAAGTCCTGGATCTGTTGAACTGTTATAGCATAAGTAATAGTGTGCAGGGCTCCCCCTGCCACTTTTTTGGGGTCAGAAGACACCTGTGAACCAGGCCATCTGGTAGTGGTGGTTCTGGTGATGACCAAGTTGTTCAGCAGAACCTGGACGGAGACCATTAGCTCATTTCACATAGACACACAGCAATTTCCAGTCACTGTGAGCTTGAGTAGACTTAGGCCAGTGCTCTTACCGCCCATCACATCCCAGGTAAATACTATTTGCCTCTAGCAATTTTCATACAAGTTTCATATACATTTAAATAAAAGATAAATTCATGTCAGGGCTCTACTAAAGAATATCCAACTCAGGTGACACTTGTAGAATACTCTAGTGATTGGGATGTAAGAAGAATGATTTTTTTTCCGAATCAACACATGACTTTTCCCATGTAAACAACTTTACAGTAATAAAAGTTTGAACAAAAGACCAGGCCTGAAGAGGTAAATCTGCATGAATATGACTTCCTTCTAATGTAGAACATAGAAGCCCTCTTCCATTCCCCAACCAAGGAAACCATATTATACACTCTGTTGCCTTGTCTTCACTAGGTAAAAAGGTGTGTTCTTAACTTGAATTAGCTAATTTGAGTTAAACTCATAGTGAAGACAATGCAGTTTGTAGCTCTCAAACAGGTTATCAGGTAAAATTAGAGCAGTGGTGGAAAACCTGCGGCCCATCAGGATAATCTGAGTCTGGGCCGCAACACATTTTGATATGCTGGCTTCCATTTCCCACAGCTCCCATTGGCCAGGAACGATGAACCATGGCCACTGTGATCTGTGGGGAGCAGTGCCTGCAGATGGTCAGCATCAGCAAAATGTCTCACGGCTGGCAATCAGATTACCCTGATGGGCCACAGGTTACCCACCACTGAATTAGAGACTATCAGAGCGTAGGCTTTAACTCTACTCGGCTTTCCCGTAGTTTCTAACTGTACCTGATAACCTGCATGTGAACTGCCCTGTCCTCAGTAGGCTTTTACCTCGTTAGCTAACTTAGGTTAAGAATGCACCTCTCAAGTGAAGACAAGGCCTGCATGTGTATGCAGGAATTGTAGTTTCTTTACCACTTGAGTATGAAACACAGTGTTTGACAGTGAATTAGTCTCCTGATAACATGGAGATGTGAAGAATTTAATTTCCATAGATAAACTAATTACCGGTACTTGAGACTTCATGCTTTAACCTAACTCATGCCCCCAAAACACCAAAATGGCCTGTTGCTTATTTCATTAGACCTAGGATAACAGTTTTTGACCGATATTTAAATCTGGCCATGGAGTATTTTAATTCCATTATAAAATAGTCTCTCTCTCTTGTCCCCACCTGCCACTCCTATTCCCCTCTGCCAAAAAAATGGAAAGCATCTGCAGAAAATCACTTATTCATGTCCTGGAAATCTGCAAAGGAGAGCAAATCTGACCACTGTTTGAGGACATTTAATAATTCTTTGAGTTTCAAAGGAATTCTTTTTTTAATTTTAATGAACCAAGGGAGGGAGAAAGAGAATAAAAATCTGGACTGTTTTGACCTCGTGGCTATATACAGACTTGTCTGTTGTTCTGCCAAGCTTCTTTTGTGTTTTAACAGATAACAGACCAAGATGACTAATCATTTTAAATAAAAAAAATTCCCTTTTCTCCAACTAACACTGGTAAACACATGGCTCCTAGACAGGGGCTGGTGATCTAATTATTTATGGACTTTCTTCCTTTAAAGAATATTGCCCAAGGCAGAGGTGAGCTTTACTTTCCCATGTCTATGGAGGAATCTTGCATGAAAGTTCTGAGAGAGAGAAGTCTCTTCACCTTCCCTCAATCACAAGCACTGTTGCTATGAAAGCTTTTGCCATCTGAGACTTGTGTCACGTAATGAAAGGGAGACTGGGCTTGCAACATACACATCCAAAAAGTGATTATCTGTTTTAAATATTAATGCTCCAAATGGTGAATGTAGAAGATTGGCTTTTTAAAAGCTTTATGAATTTTCATTTCCTAAGGGATGTTCTATGTCAACCAACTGAAGATGGATAATTTTAAGATAGTAGATGTAAAAGGCCTAGACCGCTGAATACGCTTTCTTTAGTTTATAGCACTAATATATATCCATTATAAAAAAGGTGATTTTTAATTTTAATTTGCTTTTTATTTGTCTGTCTGTTTCCCTCCAGGTATATTATTCCTGTGGTGCAGATTTGGAATCCATGGAAAGAGGTCTTATTTTATCACCAGGCTTTCCAAATAACTACTATCCAGGGACACACTGTGTTTGGCAGTTTTTCATTCCTGTTAGAACCCATCTTATCCTGGAAATTCTTGACTTTGATGTATTTGAAAGCTCAAATGAAACTCCAGACCCTTGGG
This sequence comes from Mauremys reevesii, assembly GCF_016161935.1. Taxonomy (NCBI): domain Eukaryota; kingdom Metazoa; phylum Chordata; order Testudines; family Geoemydidae; genus Mauremys; species Mauremys reevesii. Next base: position 15,340,071 of record NC_052640.1, on the reverse strand, counting down.
ATGGCTTTTTTTCTTCTTCTAAAAGAAAAAATAAGGAGATGTTTCCTATTGAAGAAAACTCTGACCTTCCCATCACTCTTGCTACTACAAAATCCTCTGTTCTGGCTGGGATGTCAAAGGCGACCCAGAAACATAGCAGCCCAGGAGCTCAGTCAAAGGGTCTTGCTGGCCGCTACGATGGATTCCCAGTAACTACCTCCAAAAAAGAAGAATACAAACAAACATCTGAAGAAAAACAGTTCAGACAGATGGAAGAACCCAAAGAAATAGTTAAGGCTCAGCCAGATGGACTGCCATTCACTGTGGCTGGCAATACCACTACACAGCAGCAAAATATCAGTGGCCTAGAGATGAACAGAGATTTGAAAGGGAAAGTCCTGCTTGCTCACCTCACTGCTAGAAGGCGAGATGAGGACATGGGAGAGAGTCAGACTCTCTCCACAACAGCCTTACCAAGAGAAAGCTCCACCACCCAGCAGTCTTCAGCGGATGTGTGTCCCCATGATGTCTTGTATGTTTCTGACCTCATCACATTTTCCTCTCGCTTCTGTGGGACAAACTTGCCTTTAAACAAGACCATGGTCTTCAGTTCATCTCTGGAGATGGTGGAGGTTATTATGGAGCTGATCACAACCACGGATCGTGGGAGGGGCTTTGCGATGCTCTTTGAATACAAGAACATCACAGAACCTAATGTCATGGATGTGGTGAGGCAGGATGGAAAGGAAAACACAATGATGCTGGCAATAATAACTGGAATTGTCTTCTTTGCACTTGTTCTTCTGTCTACCCTCTGCATAACTTGCAGGTAAGATATTTGTAATGATCTAAGCTCCTGAAACTAAACCTGCCATGAAATCTGGGATATAACTGATGACATAGTGAAAAGGACAGTGAGGGGTTTTTTCCTACTTTATTTAATTCAGAATCAAACCTGATTAGATCAATTGTCCACCAGAATAAAATCTGGCTAAATTCTACTCTAATGTATTTGTTAATACTATGTATAATTTACTATTATTATTTGGTAGTATGGTATGTCTCAAAAAAATGATGGTCTTGGCTTTGGATTCTTTTGGCAGCTGTCTTGCAGTGTCCGTTTTGATATGTTTTAATGGGGTCACCAACGGGGACATTACACTTGCTGGGGCAGAAGCTGAAGCCAGAGCCCCCCTGTCCAGAGCTGAAGCCGATGCCCAAGGGCTTTAGCCCTGGGTGGCAGGGCTCAGATGACAGCCCCCCCTGCTGGGGGCTGAAACCCTTGGGCTTTGGCTTTGTCCCCCTGGCCAAGGTGGTGAGGCTTGGGCTTTGGTGGGGCTTGGATGGGCTCTGGCTTCGGTCTCCCCTCCTGGGATTGTGTAGTAATTTTTGTTGTCAGAAGTGGGTTGCGGAGCAATGACGTTTGAGAACCGCTGCTTTATATGTGTCCTTCAAACCTTTTACCCATCCCGCCTCCATCAAGTGGGCGAGACACTAGTGTTGCCCTATAACAAGCAGCATATTCTTCCTGGACTGGGTCTAATGTTGTTCCATGCCCTGCAGGATAATGTTTCTTCTTTTGCTGCATATTGAAGTTGAAAAATCAAGTCCTATTTCTGCTTTTCCACAAAATGTCTTCGTTCAAAACCTTTTTTTCTTAAATTGAAAATGAAATAATATTTCTATATGATTCCTCCCCACCCCCCCATCAAACTTAGCTGAAACCTAGCTGTTTTTGCCAGACATTTTGATTATGACAGAAAAACTTTCAACAAACTGTACTGCATGTACAGATCCTCTGCAGCAACAGAATCCAGTTTTCCAGGGCAGCATTCAACTGTCTTAACCAAGAGACAGTCTTTTTTCCCCTTCCCTTGCAATCCCCTCACTGATTCATGAGAATACATCTTCCAATGTCTGCAACAAATGAAGCAGGGGTGCTACAGACAACAGCCTCCTTTACTGAACACCCCTGAATCATCACCAGAGCAAGTCCATCCTGAGCACTGACTGATGCAGCAATCTATGTAAAAAACAGTTATGTACTCATGTAATTAAAAATTGTATCATCATCAGGCATATGACCAAGGGGGCAAAATTACAGTTATACAGGCTTCCTTAATACTGGCATTTCCTAACTTTTGAGTGCTTGACTTCACAACATTTTAATGTTCTTTTAACCTTTTGTGGGTGTGTAATGTCTCCTTGAGGTTGCAAAATTTTCAAAGAGCTCTTGGCAATATTCAAGAATATTTTGATAAGACTTATTTTTCTTGTGGTCCTGTTGGAAGGTAAATCCCTGGACATACTGAATAGATACAAAGTATATTCTATAACCACACTAAGTTTAAAGAGATATAAACAAGGTGGTTAGGTTGAAACATCATTTTCTCTGCTATACATGGAAGTTCCTGACTTCAGAATCCAGCTGTTATTTTGTATTGCTTAGCAAACTAAACCTTGCAAAACTTTAAGAGTTAGACACATCTGTTTATATCTAACCATTTTCCTTCTTGACGGACCCTGATAAATACATAATTTAGACTACAAAGTTTTGCCTGCTCTAAAATGGTTCAAATCTGATGGAAAATATCTACTAGATGCTAAATATTTTTTATTTTTAAGCTCTTGCCAATTTTTTTTTGGTAAATGCTTCCTCTGCTATAGTAACAGTTATGGCCTAATCCTGCTCATATTGGGCCAGATTCTAATACTCTCTCTTGTTGAGTACCATGTTACTTCTCAAATACTCCCAGTAATTCCAGTGGAACTTCTCATGGCACAAAGTAATACTCAACACAAATGGGGATGTTGCAAGCCATCAATTTGGCTTCCAGCCCACTTAAAAACACCAAGCCCACTTTGAAAGGCAACTTTACTTTTAAAGGTTCAGTTGCTACAGATATTGTTTTGCTGATGAGAGGCAGGATTTGTTTTAATTGGCCTTTTTCAATCAGGATGTTTTTAAAATGGGGAACTAGTTGGGTGTTAACACATGGACTAGAATTGCAGGAAATGATTGACTCCTGGATCTTTGCATTGGTGTGGTTTCAGGGAAAATTACCTGCTTTACCTTAGACTGCATGTTTGTATTGTGTTTTTGTTTTGTTTTTAAAGGCCATTTCCTATCCCGCTTGCGTATACTCGTGTGTAAGCCTCCCTGTCTTTCCAGGGACAGGTTATTTTGGGCATATGTTGATTTCTTGCCAAACTTGTATGCATGAGTGAAATGTGATGCTTGTGAAAGTGAAGGCCTCACCGTGCTGAGTAAGCCAGTTTATATAGTACTGGCAGATGCTACGTTAGGTTTTTTTCTTGCTGTTCTGTCTATGCACCTCCAAGCTATTAGTCTGGGACCTCTTCTGATTAGAGCTTGCCAATGCTACTCAACTGTTTTGGCTTATGCAGACTAGGAGTAAAATTATGTGATATCCATTAAGCACATCAAAAATTTGCCTCTGAATGAGACCATCAAGCTCACTTCTAATTTTGTGTGGCCTAAGTAAGGATTTGAATTCAGAGATGCATTAGCCCCCTCTTGTCCTCCTTGCAGGAAACGTTAATTAGTCAAATCTATAAGAGAGGAGCTGACTCCAGATCGAGGATGGGAGAATGAGGCTATGGCTACACTGGCGATTTGCAGCGCTGGAAAGCCTCCACCAGCGCTGCAATTAGTAAGTGGCCACACCTGCAGGGCACTTCCAGCGCTGCAACTCCCTGGCTGCAGCGCTGGCCGTACACCTCACTCAGCATGGGGAATAAGGATTCCAGCGCTGGTGCTGCAGCGCTGATCATCAAGTGTGGCCACACACCAGCGCTGTGATTGGCCTCCAGGGAATAAGGTGTATCCCAGAATGCTTTTATAAATTACTCTCTTTTGTTTTGTTATGCAGCCTCTCTTTGTTTTGTTGTGAACGAGCTCCGATCGGAGCTCCGTTCTGTACCTGGCTGTAAACAATCAAATGAGAGGCAGGCAGGCAGAGTGAATGAAACAGAACGGAGCCGATCGGAGAGCTCCGTTTGAACTGCTTATCTATAAAAACAAACACTGATCACAGCAAACAGGAGCTATCTGTACCTGGCTGTGAACGATCAAATGAGAGGCAGGGGAAACAGTGTTGGATGCAGGCTGTTAGGGTTCGCAAACATTTTGTGATTTTTCCAATCTCTCTCTTCCCCGCTCCCTGTCACAGTACACCACAGGGAGTGAGTGAAACAGGGGGGAGTCCGTGTTGGAGGCAGGCTGTTTGCAATTAGAGTTAAGACTAAGGGCTCATGAACATTTTGTGATTTTTCCAATCCAGGAAGCTAACACACAGTGTTGGCTCCAAAAATCCACTCTCTATCTTCCCCGCTCCCTGTCACAGTACACCACCCTCCACCCCCCTCTTTTGAAAAGCACTTTGGTGCACTTGAATGCTGGGATAGCTGCCCATAATGCAGCACTCCCAACAGCGCTGCAAATGCTCCAAATGTGGCCACACACCAGCGCTGGTAGCTCTGAGTGTGGCCACACACCAGCGCTGCTCCTACACAGCTGGATGACCAGCGCTGCAAACTACTAGCGCTGCAAACCGTAAGTGTAGCCATACCCTAAGGAAGGAGAATACCCGCACTGTAAAGTTTAGGGAAAGGTCAGATCTGGATCCATTACAAAGGAGGCTTTGAAATTTGGAGTCTACCCTGGGCCCATTACAGGGAGAAGAGCCTGCTTTGAAGTACAGATATGGGTTATAGGGATTTGATCTGGGATTTCAGTTCAGGCTTATCTAGGGTAACCATATAACAAGTGTGAAAAATCGGGACGGAGGTGGGGGATAATAGAAGCCTATATAAGAAAAAGCCCCAAATATTGGGACTGTCCCTATAAAATCGGGACATTTGGTCACCCTAGGCGGTGGCCTATCTTCTATAATGAAGCTGGCCACAGCATTACATCAGGGGTGCTGGAACAATCTATATAGTGGGGGTACTGAGAGCCATTGAACCCAACTGTCAACCCTGTATATGATGGAGACCACTACAAGCCAGAACCCCTAGTTCCAGCACCTATGTATTACGTAGAGCATAAGAAGTTCAAAATTAAGGACAAAGGGGACACTTGCTGATAACAATGTCCAGTGGAGCCCATGACGACAGGTCCTGTCCCCTGAGAACATCCTGTCAGTCAGAGAATACTCTAGGAGGAATGAAGATACTCTAATGAGGCAGTACATTCAGCAACGGGTCCAGTTTTCTGAGGAATAACACTTGCTATGACTGGAATGTGCTGTTGCAGAGGAAACCTCAACAGAAGATGCTAATAATAACCTTCAGACTGTTTGCTAAACTTGTCCTCCACCTCCCTTTCTCTCCACTCCACCTGCTCCTCTGGTATCTGAGCAAGTTGAAGCTTAGCTGTGCTATGCTTCCCTCCCCACCCCCTCTTTTTTTTTTTTTTTAAGCTGCCACTGTTGCTCAGCTAGAAGTAGCAAGCTCTGCCTCGCCAGTGGTAGAAATGGCATAGGACAGGCTTGGCACCCAGCACCACCTAATAAATGGAGTCATCAGCAATGCCTGCCCAGGTTTATTCCATTGAACCAAAGTGAAGCTATCTGGGGAGACTCCAAGTTTCTGCCACACTGTTGCTTTTGTTTAGTGTTTGCGGAGGGAATGAAAGCATCAGTTGTTAGATGGCCAATAATTCTAATTACTTTTGGCCATGAGGCCTGGCTTGAGTAACAGGGGTTTTTATTTTCTTTCCCAAGCCCCCAAGAACAAGAGACATGTTCACCTTATTTAATTTTAATCATGCCCAGTGCAATCAGACTTTTGCTCGATGGTTGCAATTCATGGGGAAGAGACATTTTACATCTGCGCACCCTGCCAAAGAACTGATTCTTATTACAACCCCTCAGTTTACAAGCATTTCACATGAAGGGAAGCCTCTTATTTCCAAACACCCCCCTCCCAAATAAATTAATTTAAAAGTTAATACCCTCCCTGTATTTCCACTTGGTGGGCAGAAATGATGGAGTAATGTTTCATCCAACACAAGACCCAAATAGTAGTGACCGGGCAAGATATAGAGCAGGACTGACCAACAGGTTGCCAGGTGGCAATTCTTACTGCTGTAATACATTTCTGGGGAATCTGATTAACCTCTGAGAGTGTGCTAAAAACAGAATGGTTATCTGCTAATTGCTGCAGCTCTGTACTGAGTACTGTACAGAATCCAAGAAGCCCCTCGCTCCTTGCCTGTATGCCTCAATGCCCTCCATCTTTGTTTAGCCCATAGCTCTGCACATTAGTTCTTTCCATTTAAATGGAGCTACTGCTACTTCAGCAAAGTCTTGCTGTGCTGGAAAAAAGTTGCCTTTGTCAAAGGCTTCTACAGAAAATTTCAATTTTTCAGGAAAAAAAACCCCACCCCCAATTGTTCAGCTAAAAACTTCGATTCAGAAATGTCATTGTGGTGCCTCACATGAGCTGAAGTCTGGGGGCATGAGGCACTCATTCTCCTCTGTGGATGGGGCTGCCTGGCCAGACTAAATCTCCCATGATACACCATGGTCTCCCTGTATGCTGAGCTGCTGCAGTGCATCATGGGAGTCATAATTTCACTGGATACCCAGGCCCAAAAAGAAGAACGGGGGTATAAGGATCTGTGGCAGCATTTCTGAATTGAAAAATTCCATTTTCTTCTGGAAGTTTTTGACTTTTGGTCAAAAGATGACTTTTTTCAGGTGTTCATTTTATTTTTATTCTCCACTTAAAAAAAAAAAAAGAGTTTGCACAGAAACACTTCAGCCAGCTCTAGTTAGTATTTTGCCCGTGATATATAAGTACTTTAAGTCTTGGGACGCACAGTGGCGCTCATTTTCTTAGTTACCTGCTAGATACCCAGTTCCCAGCCTTGTACCTCAGGAATATACCAATTTATTAATTGGTTCACCACTTCAACAATGGAAAGTGGATATACGCTGGCCTTTGTACCCTGAGCAGATTTGTCCCACACTTCATACAAACTCACTGGTAAAAATAAACAATTAAACATATTTATTGACTATAAAAGGTAGATTAAGTAATATTCAAAAAGTCAGAGTTAGTTACCAAAAGAAAAGAAAATATAACTACCCCGTCTAAACTCTCAACCCTATTAGACTGAGCAATATCTAGATTAAGCAGTTTCTCACCCCACTGGATATTGCAGTTCATAATACACAAATTTGAAACCTAGGCCTGTCTCCTTTGTTGGAATCTTGTCTTCTTCTCAGTAGCTTTGTTGCTTGCATCATAGGTGGGGGCAGGAGAAAGGACCCAGTATGTGTCCACTGTCTGTTTTCTATCCTCAGTCCATGTGCTTGGAAAACAAGTCCAGGCATGTCTGGGGGCATTGCTGAGTTTCCAGGCAAGGTTGAACAATTCCCCTGGTGTGGCCTCATGCGGGTGAGTCATTGCATTGTAGTTCCCTTGCTGGACAATGGTTGTTGATGGGTTGACTGACACCCCGCCCAGGTGTTGGTTACTTCTTTGCTGTTGCCTATGGGAAGCTAATGTCTGGCTGATGCCTCAATTTACAACATGTTTTACTGACAACCATACCACATAATTCTCATAACTTTATATACACACGCATACATACACACATACACACACACACACACACACAACACTACATATATGGATAGAGAAATAACTTTCAGCAGATCATAACCTTTCCCCTGATACCTTACAAACAAGCTTTATATGTAAGATCATGATTAGATAAAAAGTGAGGAATATAGGGGTTTCAGGACACTCCCTCCAAGGTATAGAATGTCACACCAGCCAAGTAACTGAGATTTTTGTATTCAGTATTAATATATGCCTTTTATTCAACATTATGCAAGAGAATACTAATAAACTGTGAGTTGTTCTAAACTTACTTATATGCATTTGCATCCCACTGAATATTATTATATATATATAAATTTTAAGAGGCCATAACTCAAGAGACCCATTATAGGTGACTTTCTTTGGATCTTGGAGGGTTTCGGGGGTGGGGGGGGAAGGAAGGGTTGTTTTAAAATCATGGTGGATGTTCAAAAACACTCCAAGTAATGTAATCCTGATAACGCTAACAAGATATGGGTTGTTCATGGTTGTAGAAGGGTGGACTCACTGCTAGAGCATCTCCTTATGGCTGGGTTTGGCGCAGCATCTCTCTCCTGTTGAGTGACTCTTGCCAGTAGTTGCAGTGGTCTGAGTCTTCTTATGAGTTGGCCCTCCACCCAAGTAACATTTAGTCCTACCCCATCCAGGGTAAATACAGTCCAATAAACTAAATTCTCCACCCCTATCTGAGCTCGCACCTCAGCTGGGTCATCACCGCTTCCCCAGGTTCTGTAAGGTTGTCTGCCACTCTAATGCAGACCAACACTGCTCAGGGCTTTTTCCCTGATGGCCTGGCTCCAAATTCTACAGTCTGTCTCCCTTTCTGCATCACCTTTCTCAGTGGTCGGTAAGGAAACCCATGCTTTCCTTCTACTCTGAGTTCTAGTCCAGGAACCCTGTGATCAGCAGGTAAAATCTGCTCTCTTAGACTTCACTGTCTCCCTGGATTTCTTCCTACCTTGGCCTTCCTTCAGACCCTTTCCCTCATCTCTTCCCTGGGTTTACAGTACATCTGCTTCTCTCTAGTTGCTTCCTTTGCTCTCCAGCAGTTAGAAAGCAACTGCAGAGTTCTCACTCTGTCTCCCTAGAGCCCTATGTGCTCAGGCTTCTTTCTTTATACAAATCACCCATCTCCTTACCCAGCTGGTACTCATCTTTAATTGGGCCTCATCTACCCCACCCTCCAGGAATGACCTGGTTGGTTGATTGGCCTGTCAGTCCCACATTATCCCTTTCATCACATGGTGTGGAGTAAACACCCAACGCACTGGCCCGTGTTCATGGTTATAGAAGGGTGTCCCAGGTTTTGATTTTTGAAGGTGAATGTTGCTTCACACTCTCCCTTCATCCCAGTTTCCAGCCTGTCTAGAGAGAGCGATTCTAATCAATACCCAGTGAAGACAAGTTCATTCTTCTGGGAGGCTTTAATGCCAGAGTTGGAAAAGAGGGCTTGGAGCGGTGTAGTAGTAAAGACCAATGGAGTCAGAAAAATGAAAAATGGTCTCCTCCTATGCTGCAAGTGTGCTACTCATGAGCTCGTTGTCACCAACCCAACCTTCAGGCAAGCTAGCAAATACAAAACTTCTTTGGTGCATGCAAGATGAAAGCACTGGCACCTGACTGACTATACAGCAAACAGACATTAAGATCACCAGAGCAATGCAAGGGGCAAACTGTTGGACTGACCACAGGATGATTAGAGCCATTTTTAATTTACATGCTGTTGCCACTCAGTGAAAAAATGCTGAACAGATTAAACCAAAATTGAACATAGCAAAGCCATTTCTCCAAGAAAAGCTGAGGGAAAACTTAGAGGAAAAAATGGATAGCATTGCATCATCACCCAAGATTGCACTTGACATATGGAATATATTCAAATTAGCCATTCTTCAAGCCCCAGAAGAAACTCTAGGTAAAAATGAAAGTTGGCCCTAAGATTGGTTTGATGAAAATGACAATGAAATCAAAAAAATCCTTAAGGAAAAGAATGCTGGGTTTGTGTCTTGGCAAAATAACAAAGAATCAACATCAAAGGAAAATAAATTCAACTATTTGCAAGAGATGGCTCAAGGACGTCTTTGTGTCCTACACGATAAATGATTGGAAAAGAAAGCAGAAGAAATACTGTGTTATGCTGATACTAACAGCACAAAAATGTTTTGATTCCCTGAAGGAATCAAATTTGAATAATCAAAACCAGGAACAGCTCCACTAACAAGTTCAAATGGATCTACCTTAATCAAGGACAAAAGAGGTTTCTCTGAGAGATGGGTGTAGCACTTTAGTGAGCTACTCAACTGTTAGGGGGCTTATTCCTTTACCCTCTCACTTCCCTGGTCCTTCTCACATGAACAGAGAGAAACAATGCGGCATTATGTTGGGGAAACACCACAGACAGGATTCATAACACAAACCATGAGCAAAAGACCCACCCCTAAGTAAGTTTAGCAGTATCCTTTTCCTGTCAGGGTCTTAAGTCCAACCACCCAAAAGATCACCCCAGAGTCCCAAAAGTCCAACACCCCAAAGTCTCTTGAGTCCAGCAACCCAAAAATCACCCAAAAGTCCAACAACCCAAAAGTCTCTGTCCCTGGTCGGTGCAGCCCCAGAGTTCAAAAGTTTATCTGCAGAGTTTTACCCCCCACAAGCTGGGTGGAAATGGGGGGGGGAGAAAGGGGCATGCGGGGTGTTAAGGGGCACCTTACGTGGTCCAAGGCCAACTGCCCTGCCTCTCCGTGGGGTTCTGCTGCAGCCTTCACCACAAGCTGCTCAACTCCACCAGCCATCCCGTGAGCCACTCCAGCCATCCCATGAACTGCTCCGCTCTGCCCGCTTCACTCCACTCACCATCCCGTGGGCAGCTTCAACCATCCCGCAAACTGCTCCGCTCCGCTGGCTGCTCCAACCATCCCACAAACTGCACTGCTCTGCCAGCCACTTAGCAATATATCTTCAGGCTCCCCCACTAGTTAATACAGCATTCAGTAATCTCAGCTTTTAGTAATTTTAGCTCTTTAGTGATTTTAGCTTGTAATAGAAGAGCCCCAGTGCTAGTGCACCATTGGCCCAAAGTGAATTCAGCACAGCAGCTTGTAACTAGACTCTTAACAAAATCAAAATTAGCACTACTATTTAACAGTGATTGTGGTTGTTTCAGACCCTCAAAAGGTACCCATACCATCAGATACAAATGCTTGTCCCTGAACTGTCTCAATTCACTGGGTTTTGGCACCCATGTCCCTTGTCTAGTGAGTGCTACTTAGTTGATGGTGAGTCCCTCTGTCATAAAACAGTTCCACTGGCCTTGATTCACATAATCAGGGTAACAACACTTTATTCTTCCTGCCCCAATAACAGAGAAACTGGGGATCCCACAGCAGCCAAAGTGACCATTTGGGCAGCTGTGGGCTCATGCTAGGCGGGGTGGGTGTGCCTATGCAAACAAGACCAGCCCCTGAAGTTCTTTTCCACAACTCACCACAATTCACCACCAGATGTCAGGGTAGAGCTCATCCTGACTCAGCTTACACTAACATATTGTAACATGATTTAACCAATTATATCCCACCACTTAAATTGGTTTACACCCAACAAAATTAATTATACAGCAGACAGAAACAATCACAGAACCGGACAGAGATTATACAGACAAACAATAAGGAAGTTGAGACTACAGTGATAGAACAATACAGAAATTAGGATTTCACATCCCAGCTATTAATAAGTGAGTTCTTGCCAGACAGGATGCTATCAAACTAAGTTTCCTTTTACATCTTCTAGGCTCTTCCCTTTCTCTGAAGGTGATAGGATTACAATCCTGTCCTGATATTCCTAACAGTCCAATAGCACCTTATTTCCATGTGACTAGTTTGGAATGTAAGAATATGACCATACACTTCCCAGTTTATGGCTGGCCTCTGCTACTTAGCCTAAGGCCTTAGCCTAAGAACAGGGCTCAGATTGTCACAGTAAGAGAAAGCCCTTACACAGCTTAGTGATAAGAATACACCTAAATTCTTAAAGTATAGGCCTTTGCAGACAGGCTTGAATATCTATATCCTAACATCAACCATCCCGCTACTATCAAGCTACAGGTGCTAAAGGAACTGACCCAGCACTCCATAGATCAGGGGTCTCAAACTCAAATGACCCCGAGGGCCGCATGAGGACTAGTGCATTGGCCCGAGGGCCGCTGACATGCCCCTTGCCCCCCGCCCCCCCCCACCCCACCCCCCCCCCCCCCCGGCCCCCTGCCCCTTCTCTCTCCTGTCTCTCTCTCTCCTCCTCCCTCCCCCTCCCCCCTCCCTCCCTCCTCCTAAGTGCCACCAAGCTGTTTGGGGGCTGGCGGCGGCACGCGCGGCGCGGCGGGGCCCCGGCGGCCCCCCCCCCCCACCGCCCCCAAGACTGCGCTGCGCGGCGGCGGGGTGGTCCTTTTCTCCCCCCCGGCCCCCCCCCGCCCCGCCCCACCCCCCCGGCCCCCCCCCCCCCCCCCCCCCCCCTCCCCCCCCCCCCCCCCCCCCGCCCCCTCCCCTTCCCCCGGGTCTGGCCCGGCCCCCGCCCGCCCCCCCCCCCCCCCCGGCCCCCCCCCCCGCACCCCCTCCCCGGCCGCCCCCCGGCGGGCCCCGCGGCCCCCCCCGGCCCCGCCCGCGTCGCGCGCTCCGCGGCCCTCGGCGCCGGCGCTGAGCCCAGCGCCTGAGCCGCCGCAGAGCTCAGTGCTCAGCCCAGAGCCCTCGCCCCAGCCAGCCCCCAGCCCCAGAGCCTCCCGCCCCCCCCCCCCAGCCCCACGGGCGGGGCTCCCGGCGGGAGACGCTCGGCTCGGGCAGGAGGGGAGGGAGACCGGGAGGGGCGGGAGGCCCTGGAGGCGGAGGGCCCCCCCGGGAGGGGGGCCCCCCCTCCCTGGGCCCCCGGGGCGGCGGCCTGGGCGGCCCTGGGCGGGGCGAGGGGCATGGGGACCCCTGGGTGCGCCCAGAGCTCAAGAGGGGACACCAGGCCATAGATGATGAAATTGCACAGCCACCTACCATTGAGGAAGTGCAATAAGCTACCAAACAAATGAAGTCAGGTAAATCCCTGGCAAAGAGAACATACAAGCTGAAATCTTTAAACTTGCAGGCCCCCAAACTTCTTGGCTCACTAAGAATATCCCAGAATGCTTTGTTCTATATAATAAAATGTCTGGCATGGTGAAGCCAATGAACTGTATCACAGCTTGAGACCCAGGGTGGACTACATATTTTGTAGTGTGCTGTACTTACAGAAATCAAAGTTCCACCCTTCTAAGGAGAATAAGTGTTGAGACTTGGGATATCTGGCATAAACTCCTGGTTCTGCTGCAGACACGTTGCAGATTCTCTAAGAATTTAATCTCTTCTGCATTAGCTGACTCCCTGATAAGATGGGGGTAACAATTGCTCCCTAGCACACAGGCATTGATACAAAGAAAGCTGTAAAGTGTCATGGATAGAAGTGCATAGTTGTTCTGTTGTGTTTTATGAACATGGACGAGGACTTTCCTCCTATGGAAAACTAATCCATGGGCTTGTTGCTGTCTTTTCCTCAGGCAGAAAATGTGCCCCAAAAGGAACCCTTCCAATGCACACAGTGACCAGGAGGTTAGTGCTAATGTTTTTGGTGATTTTGTTTCTCTTGCATATTGGCTGTTATGCTGTTTCTCTGTAGATGTTTACTGGGGCGTGTTCTGAGTTGTAGAATGGGATCCAGAACTCCGCCATAGATATCAATGAGCTCCAACTTGTGGTGCCAACTCGAGAGAATGAAAACAACAATCATACTGTCAGCCAGGACCAAGCTGGTAAGCTGGAGAGTATATTGTTTCAACCCATAGCTTCTTGCCCATTAAGTCAAGTCAGTCTCTCTCCCTGAACCTTCCTCTTCAGCTGTGTGTGTGTTGACGCAGTGCAAGCTGTCACATATTAAAAGTGTTTGATGTGGAATTACCTCCTTTTGCCCTTCCTCTTGCTGGTAGAGTAATTCCCTGGCAAGGAATACTCATAAGTGTCATTTCTGAACTCTGCCAACAGAAACTGTCATATCCAGTGACACAATGCATATACGTGGTTAGCAGGGCAAATGTGGTTTTGGTTCATTCTGTCATATTGCTGGCTTAAAAACACCTGTAAAATCTTCAAGAATTGTGTTTTTTCTCCCTACCATCCTCCCCTTTGTGTCACCTGGCAAGCATGGCTGTCTAAGCACCGGGTTTGGAACACTCAGATTCCCTGGAGAAGTCACAGGTCCAAAGTTTTTTCATATTAACGTTGTGGATAAAATTGCTCTGATCCAGAGTGAGCCATCTACAGAACCCCAGTGAGTGACAGTAGTAAGTGCTGGGATGCTTTGACTACAACTCATAGGTCCTTCATGGCTGGTAAAAGCCAATACAGACGTACTGGGTCTAATGTTGGTGGAGATTGTCCATCAATGTTTCCCTCCAGAGAGACAAAGTGGCTGAGGTAATACTGTTTATGGGACCAACTTCTGTTGGTGAGAGAGACAAGCTTTCGAGCTTACACACAGCTCTTCCTCAGGTCTGGGAAACATACTCCAAGTGTCACAGCTAAATACAAAGTGGGATAGATTGTTTAGCATAAGTAGTTAACACATATTTCAAGGGACCATTCAACATGAAATAGCCCACTAATGGTCCCTTGAAATATATGTTAACTATTTGTGCTGAGTTGAGTTTGTCAGGCCTGTTAGGAGCTGCTGTTACAGACCAGTGAACCCTTTGCCAGCTGGCACCAAGCCACCTGTGTGTCACAGAAGTTCTTGTGAGATCCCAGCTCAAAATCCCAACTCTGTGCTGACAATCTTGCTAATAGTTTCCAATCTCCCTTTGTTGGGAAAGGTCACTGAGAGGATTGTGGCCAGACAGCTCTGGCAGTCTGAGTCCCTAAAGCTCTTTGACCCTGATCAGTGAGGTATAACATGAACACAACTTTGGGGGATCTTCAAAGTTTAGGATTTGAGTTGGGGGAGGGCAGGTTATATAGGGTGGAGGCCAGAACTGCCTTCTTATCGCCACATAATATCCTACTTGCCACCCCAAAATGTTTATATGCATATAAAAATGAGATGGGTTGAGCCAGCCTGCAAAGTTTTGATCCAGAGCTGAACTTTTCCCAAGGGTGGCTGGATTTACAACTTTGATTTGGGCCCGTCTCTAAAGGGCTTTGGTTTTAAGTCCTTCTGGTTTCCTAGCCAAATTTCAGCCTCTTAGGACAAGGCAAGTGGTTGAATGATTGCATTTTTTTCAGATCTGTGTGGCAGCCAAGGGCTGATTTTTTTTAGGCTGGGTTAGAATGGGAAGAGGAAGGTGGGCTATTTGCCCAGCCTAAACAAAAGGAGATCGTCACTTAAAAAAATCTTTCTATGTCTTTTCTTCCCTTAGTCACTTCCTCTGGAGGCAGCACAGAACACTCTTCTCGGCATACTGACCCAGATATGCCCTCTTCTATGTCTGCCGTGACCACTGAAACAGGGAGCGATGAAGTATTTATTATTTCAGCCGGCCCTGGTGCCAGCGGGTTGAGTTTTACCACATACAGAATACAGGTAGACTGTCATAGACACACGTGGGAGTATCACAGGAAAAGATTTCTAGTAGTTGGAGGAAGGAACTGAGAGTCAAAACTCCCAGATTCCATTCCTGGCTCTGTCCCTAACTTGCTGTGGGCAAGTCATATAACCATACAGTTCCTCAATCCGTCAGTAATATTATTTACCTACCTTGCAGCGCTGTTGGTGTTGTGGTTGATTTGTGTTACTGTAGCTCCTAGGTTGTGAAGCTTAATAAACGTTTGCCAATAAATTGGATGCTTTATGTGTCAGAGCTCTTTACAAATGTTTATTTTTTAATTTTATTTTTAAAATTTAAATACTGTAATGTGGCTTCCCTAGTTTTTTTGTTTTGTTTTGAAGGGGAGGAATTGGGGGGGTATTTTAGCTTACTCCCTTGAAGCTCTTACTGATGTTTCTTTAGAAACACATGTGGTTCAAAAATCCTTTTGCTTGCATTTCCCTTGAGCACCCAGGGTGGTGATTAACATATGTTTTCATAATCGTTCTGGGGTCAACACTTGCTATCTAAGTGTAGAAGCCTGGAATAGTGCAGAAGCCTACCAGTCCTTCATGTAGCTCATGTGACTTTATCCCTGAGGTACAAAGTATTGGGTGTCTGCATCCCTGGCCTTGATTGGAGGCCAGTGAGGTCTGCTAGGATACAGTATCGATTAGGATTTTCCTAGAGTCTTAATTCTATAGAGGTCCGTGTACATTATTATGTCCAGTAATGAAAAATAGCCAGTGAAAACTTAAATGAATATGGGCCACTGCTATTTTTCTTAAACTAGCCTTCTATATGATGGGCAGTGATTTATTATCTAAGACCCATTAAAAATGTTTTAATGCTCTAATTCAGTGTTTCTTAACCTTTTTAATATCAGGGACCAGCTTCCTGCCTCTGTAAAAACTGTGTCAGGAAGACCTCAGGGACAAGCCCTGGTCCACAGAGCAGTCGTTGAGAAACACCCAGAGGTGAAAGTAAGCCGGTACGGTCTGTTACGGCGTACTAGCAAGAGCCAGTACACAGCTGACCGTACCAGCAGGGGACAGCTTCCCCAGTCCAGCAATTTAAAAGGGCCCTGGGCTTCCGGCAGCGGCTGGAGCCCCTGGCCCTTTAAATTGCCACCAGAGTCCGCTGCTGCTACCCCAGGGCTCTGATAGTGGGGCTCTGGTGGCAATTTAAAGGGCCAGGGGATTTAAAGACCCCGCTCCTTCTGCCAGAGGCCCCACCCCTTCTGGTCGAGCCCCCTCCTTGCTCAGGACCCCGGCCCTGCATACCAGGAAGTCCCTTAAGTTACTTTCACCCCTGGAAACACCACTCTAATCTACCACTCTGTAGCTGCATTAAATCTTGAAATATTTAAGGTGTAAAAGACAATAAAATAGTTTGCATAGCAGAAGTCAAATTTTTTAAAACTTGTGCATAGCTTTAAAATTCTTACATTATCTAACATCTCCATTGCACCTGCATCATCATCTGTGGCACGATTTCACAGAGGTGGATAGGAAGATAGAGTAGAAATTGGCAAGATTTGTGCTTTCTCGCCAAGTATGACTTTATTGGTCAGAGCTCTATCAGATGCTGATGAAATGAAACCTCAGTTTGTTGTGGATAGATGGAAAATCCATATTCTCTTTCCTCCCATTTAAAAAAAATGTTGAGCATCCACAAATCTCATAGAAATCATTGAGCTGTGAAAGCTCACCTTTCAAAATCAGGCTATTTTTTCCTCTCCTTTCCAACTCCCCCCCCCACCCCCTCCCACTGCTAGAAGATATATAAAATGTGAAAGTAATATTATTACGCTTGATCTTGGACAAAAAGCTTGGAAGGAGCGATCTGATGTTACTGCGAAGTAGTGCTTCCCACAGCATGTTGTTAGCTAGGTAGCTAAAGAATCTAGATGAGGGCTTTATGGATCCATACTTGTTGCCTGATAATGGTGGAAGGCCTGGATAGGAAGAGGCTAAGAAATCCTTCTAAATGCTAGATTTTCAGCATGTTTGAGACCCACCCTCCCTGTTTTGGAAGAAAAATGTACGTACAAAATGGCTTGTAGCAGGCCCATATCTAAACAGCGGTACTTCAAACCAGCTGATTTGCACCCTTATTCTAGGAGTCAGAAGTGCAGCTACTCAGGTTTACACACATGATTGAAATGCATCCGATGCGCATTGTTGGGGGCACAAATTGCATCTGCAGAAAGGAGGTGGTCCTGAAAAATGTCCTCTCTAATCCTCATTTATATTGCTCTGAATAGGTGGACTCCTACTCTGTCTTCCCTCTGTAATATGGTTTGTATGTGCTAGCTTCTGTAGGACAGCCTGGGCAAATGGTGCATGTTGTTATCCACTGGCATGCAGCTACTTTCTTGGCTCTTACTCTGACATTATCCTAATGTTTATGGAGGTGTGAAAGCTTGAGCCTTTATAGTAGACAAGGATTCCAGACTCACTCACCTCAACCGAAATGCTTGTCTAGACAAAGCGAATCATAAGAAGCTTTACACAAAGATTATCTAAATCCCTTTACTGAGAAATAGTAGTTGGCCAGCAGCAACCAAGCCTCCCACTGAGTATAAGCCTGAGATTTGCTGGTGAGGGGGCAATGATAGGTTGGATTTAAACACACACCCCAGAAGCTAATCCACTGTTGGGAGTCAAGGGTACATCCAGGCAAGGTGCTGGGGGAGCAAACAAACTTCTCTGCAGTGTCTCAGTACATTTGTTAAGATGAAGGGAGGGTAGAGGAACTACTCTGCAGGCCCTGAGGGAGAGAACTGATAAAGAGTGGAGAAAATGAATCCTGTACATGTGTTCCAGGGGAAAATATAGGGCATGTAGACAACTTCTATAGAAAATGGAAACCATGTGACTGCTTTATTTATATCACCACTTTTAGGCCTATGTCTATTGCCTTCACTCCACCATCCCTTCTCATGCATTGTACTCTCTATTGATCTTATTTAATTCTGCCTATAAACTGAGTAGATCTTACAATGTGGATCTGTCCCCCTCTATTGGCTAGACCAGTGTTTCTCAACCTTTTTGATACCAGGGACTGGCTTGCTGCCTTCCTAAAATGTGTCAGGGTGGGGATATCTCAGAGATCAGTGCCAAACACTGGGGAAGACTACAGAAGCCTTTGTCTAAAAAACTTAAGACTTTTAGCACAGGTCATTAAGGTTCATGGTTTTAGATCAAGAGACCTGTAAGAACCAAAGACTGATTGAGGGGAGCTGGTCAGGCCTTTAGGTTGACTAGTTGATATCCATCAGATCCTCAAAGGTTCTGGACTCACATTGCTTAATGAAAGAAATCCAACTCCATATTTTTTGTATACATCTTATTAAAGCTCTTAATTATGATGTCAATAAAACACAGTGCCAAAGCTAAGCTGATATTACTCATATTAAAATGAAAATAAAGTAATGCAACTACCGAATCAAGCTTAAAAATCAACAAATTAGTCTCCACACTGGATTGGATTTAAATAATCAAATTAATTGTTATAGAAATAATTAGTCCTTAAATGTTATAAGAAGGATTCTGAGAAGGTGGCTGTTTGGTAAATATCGCCATGGAGAGATGTAAACAAGCCCTAATGTGTTTGCTTGAGAGGACTGTGGGAGTCTCTCTGGCATGTAAGGGTTTTCTAGCTGAGTGGGGGATATTTTGAAACTGGCTAATAAAGGTAAAACTTTTCTTGTGGGGGCGGAGTGAGGCAATGGTGAACCTGGTGGGTTTAATGCTTTCTGTTCTGGCATATGTTAGGCAGGTGCTGTACAAGCTGCCCCACTGACCTATCTTGTCCCAAGAAAAGATGTGTTTAAAGAACCAGGGTCACTTTCACAGATAGCTCAATGTTTCTAAGTGCCACTCGGGCCTTTGCATGTAAAGTACTTTTGAGACCTTTGGCTGAAGATGTTGAAAAATTTCTCTGTTTTTCAGGACAAAAACCTAAAGAGAAGTGTCACAAGTCCAGCTTCTGTGTCAGACTGGCTGACTTCTGATCATATGGCTCCAGGAGCAGGTACTGTGGATAAAGGGAACACACAGGCAGAGAACCATCATCCAAGGCAACGGACATGGAGTGCCCGCACATTTCATGACTTACTGACTCCGTTACCTCAGTTACAGAAAAAATGGTATAGCTGGACCACTAACAGCCCCTTCACTAAACTGGTAGACAGCAGCGTAAGTATCTACAAGAAGGGAAGGTGTGGGATTCAGGCATTGTGCTCCTAACAACATTAAAGACTACTTCCAAAGGGGCACTTTATATTGCACAAAGACCCACCTACTTTTTGATGTGAACTCCTCTTCCCACTCTTCTGCCTTTCCCTTGTGCATGTGTTGAGCATATCAGCTGAAAAGGTCCAAGGCCCTGAATGTGTGCGCGCACACACATGCGAGAGAGATGGAGACTGTTAGTTCACATTACCATAATATACGTCATCTGGAGCTTGATCCTGCAGCACTGAGAAGCTGCAACTCTCGGGGCTAAGCATCTGGATAAAAGATTATTTTCCCTTAAACTTACGAATTATTTCTTCAGAATGGATCATCTTGAGTCATTCTGCATAATTTTTATGGTTATATCTTAGGTTTCTTTTAATTGACGTATTAGTATTGTACTGCAAAGAATCCATAGACCCATGATGACTAGCTGTCTCTCTGATTGACTCTGCAGATGTCAAACCAAGAGTGCTTGTTATAAAGTTAACATGATGCTTCCGTATCTTCCCATGCACAAAGTACTGCTTTTTGAGAAGGGAAGGAAGCATGTAGCCTCTTGGTCATGATAAGTGCACTATGAAATTTCAATTTTAAATTCCCTAAGGTTAAAAGTTTTCTAGACTGCTGCTTTTCAAAGTATGTTTATTAACTATTATTATTATTTTGGTAGGGTCTTTCTACATCCACAAGAAACCAGAGTGTAACAACCAGAAAAGTAATTTCAGCCACTGAGATAGAGGGAATCTCAGATATTGTTTATTCTGACTCGTCCACCTGCACCGCATCATACCCACTAACCCAATCTGCGCAAAGGCAGGGGAAACTGAGCTCCTCCAGCTTGAAGAAATCCAGGTTTGGGAACCCTTACTTTGGGTTTTTAACCAGCTCCCCTGATTGCAAAGAGGTGAGGCCCTTGGATCCCTCGAGACACATGGGGGTGACACCTCCACTTGATAACCAAAGCCATGGCCCCCCTGGCCTCAAAAGCAACTTAATCAACTGTTCAAAAACCAAGGAGCTCTCAATAGAAATGGACAAATCCAAACCAGCTTTTGTTATTTCTGAAGAAGGGGATGACCAGCAGCCTCTGGTCCTCGCAGAGCACTTTAGTCAGTGTAGAGATACTCTGTCTGAGCAAAATGTTGTATATGCTTCAGTGAAGGCTATGCCTGATAAACCACCAGTGGTCTTGACTGTTCAGGGAGACAGCTCAGCCAGGCCTCCCAATTTCACATTGGATCTCCCCATTTGGGAAAAGTCTCCCAATTTATATAGCAATCACATGAAGACCGATAACTCTTCCAGGGGCCAGTGCAGCTTGCCTAGTGCAGATACCAATACAATCGAGTCACCATGGAATTTTGATTCCTTAACTGCTCATACACTCTGTCAAACATCGGTTCAATGAGGCTTCCAGAGCGACTAAAGGAATCTGTCTGTGAACAGATGCAATAAGGACCATAGCTGTTCACTTTTCTGCTGGAGAAGAAGCTGCTGTGCCTATGGAGGGTAGCAAGTGTGGACAGAGGCAACTTTTTTTTCTTCCCATCAGCAGATTGGAGTTATGGGAAAAGGTAACCTAGCAAAGCACAAAACAAAGTCATCTTTTCTCATGATCAGTTGGGCCTAATAAGTGCACGACATGGTCTTGTTCTCAGTTCCATTCTCCCACATGGAATTTTAATTGTGGCTTATGGAAGAGAGTGATAAAGTGACTCCTCTAAAAAGGTGTCTAATACTGAGTAACTGTGTTCTGGTACGCTACAGGAAAACAAATGATCTGAGTGATTACTTTATGGCACATGGTGTGGAATGGAGACCAGTCCTCAGGGTCACTGTGGTGTCACCTTGTTCTTTGCTACATGTCATGAACCAAATTCTGCTCTCAGGTACACTTGCATAATCCCTACTGATGTCAACTGAAGTTGCCTCCAGCTATCCAAGAGTAGAATTTGGACTTGCATGTTTATGCATACTTTATATATAAAGTAAAATGTTTTAAATAGTTGGTAACCTCTCCACTTTAGTACAAAGTCTTGTTCATATCAGTCTTTGCTGTTTCCTTAGCATTAAAGGGTACATGTAGACCTTAAGTCTAACAGTTTAGAGTGGTAAAAGCACAATACGAGAGCGCACTCAGTCTGATGCTATCAAAATAATTAATACTAATTTCCAATGTTAACCCTGTTAAAATTTCTACACTCTTGGCTAGCACTGTGTAGGTCTGAAGAATTAAGGGAGCACCCCTCATGGCAATAGGAGGGTGTATACAAAAAACACTATTCACTAGCAATAAAGTCTTCAGCATCCTGATACTTGCAGCTGCTATTGTTTTAATACTGTAACAACCAGCTATTGCTGGTAATGCACACTGACTGCAGAATTACTTCCTTTAGCAGGCAAGCCTTAAAAAAACAACAACAAGCAAACTAAGTTGGGCAGAATTCATAGCCCTCTTTTGAAATGAACTCCTTAGTAGCTATGCCACCCTGATTACAAATCCAGCGCATGAAATGGAAGACTGAACCAAAGGGAAGTCTGGTAATTCGATTGCCTTTAATAACCCAATCCGTATTTTAATTGCCTCCCACTGATATTTTCCTGTCTTAGCAAGAAATGTCTGCATACTTACCCCACAACTAAAAGCATTTCACTTTCCTAATTGAAAGTATTGTGTCACATGGAGCTATGTGACTACAGCTGGTTTAAGCTGTTCTAAAAATGGATAGAGGACTCCAAATATGTGATAGATGCCAAAGGTGGGAAAAATCTTCATGCAGTCTACCCTGTGTCCGCAACACTAGGAGTCAAATGAGTGGTCTTAATATTTCTATGCCCAGACATCTAAGCCTGCCTCTTGAAATATTTAACCCCAGTTTGGCCCTGATTTATTTAAGATCTCACCTGCTATTCCAGCTTCCATTTACCACCTATTAAATTCTGAGCTGTACAACACATGGTCTTAGTTTTGCCTAGCATGTTTTATGTGTAGAAATAGAAGCATTGCATCTGGTACTGGTTGAGGAGGAAGAGAGTATCCCATAGTAACTTATTTTTTTTAAGCAGAACTACACAAGCAGGTTTCTGTTAATTCTTATTACTGCCAGCCTGCACTGAGCTGAATTTTAAAGTATAAAATTCTGGCTTCAGCTTTTTTTAATTAATGTTACAAGAACTAAAGGGAAGAGCTAATATACTTAGAGAAATCTGCAGTGCTCTATATATTTTAATGAACTCTTTCCCTATGTATTGAGTTTCACATGTAACACTTGCATTGTAATGCAGCATCATTATGCTTTGTTGTTTTTAGACTTCAACTTGCAAAATAAATATCAAAGTATTAAAAAAAATACTTTTGGAAAACACTCAAGTGACCAGTTACCTTCGATAATTGCTTGGGTGGGGAGAGGGAGAATGAAGGTTGTTTTTTTTCCAATGAGTGTTTGTTAATGTATGAATTTCTTTAGTTGAATAAACTGCCTTGGCACTATTGCTTGCTTTTTGTGTTGTAAGACTGAACTGAATGACTTGTGCTCCCCTGAGTAACTGGTAACTACTATACTGCCTCAGACAGAGGGAATATGGCTAGAAGTGGGAGCTGAACAAATTCAGACTGGAAATGAGGCATAATTTAGACAGCGAGGGCAATTAACCATTGGAACAGTTTATCAAGAGTCATGGTGGATTTTCCATCTCTGGCAATTTTTAAAGCAAGACTGGATGTTTTTACTAAAAATAATGATCTAGGAATTATTTTGAGGATGTTCTATAGCCTGTGTGATACAGGAGGTCAGACTAGATAATCACAATGGTCCCTTCTGGCCTTGGAATCTATGAACATCTATGCTAGTAACTTGTCTTCAACAGGACCAGAGCCTGTAGAGAAATCAAGAAATATTATAATGAATAGTTCTTGCATAATGTGCTCATCACAGAAGCTTTTCCCCAGCCCCCTTGAGTTAATGCCCTGAAGCAAAAGGATTTATATCCTTACATCTTGTTTATCCAGTTACATTACTTAAGATGAGGTTATTGCCCACATTCTCCACACTGACTTCCTGTCCTAGCTATCCTTGTAGCCAAAGAATAGACAGTCTGCCTTCTCCTAAGCCTTTCACCACAGCTAGCAAAGGAGGGAAAGTCTCACACTTGCATCTTGCTGTATAAAATATACCCCTCATGTTCATTGACAGCATGTGCTACCTCCATAATACCTACTACAATGGTACACAGCCACTAATCGCCTCGGAACAAACTCGGGTGGGACGCAGGGGGCAGGTCTCCAGCATGGACAGTATACATACTAGACTTTCACTTTCTTCAAACTTGTATCACAATCTTCAATATATATTTAATTTTCAGACTAGCTGTAGCTGCTGCTGCAAACTTTAGAAGTGCCAGACACCCTATTACAGTGGGATATAGGAAAAAAAGCTAGAATCGGAAACAGTTCTACAATATACAGATTCTTATATTAAACTTGGTTTCAAAAGTATGGCTGCATCTTTGCTTTCCTACTAAAAACCAAGCCCGCTGTTATTGGACTGTAGGATTTTCCCCAGGCAACATTCCCACATGTTTCTGTTGAAAAACTGTTTGAACATCACAGGGGTAGCATTTAACTAGAAAAGTATGAAGGCTGCTGGTGTAGGAAAGTTGTATAGTGTTCTCTGCGGTACCCATGAACTAGGATTAGTAAGAGACAAAAGACTTCATGGTACACAGACTGAAGAGTTTGTGTACAATATACATAACTTGGCCCTTCCTCTTACCAACTCTAAAAAAAAAAATTAGTCTTCGACACCTCACTTCACAAAGTGTTACTCCACTTTGTAAATGAGGAAACCAAGGCACAGCAAGGACAAGGAAATGGCAGAGGCGGGCTTTAACAAAGGTGCCTGCCCCAAAAACTGGCTTCCAGACCATTATGGTAGATGACCTCTGACATAGCTACAGCTAGCCTATTCCAAAAGCATATATGTCTGCTTTGCAAAGCTGCCTGTTCTATTCATATTCTTATGCCGCACCCATCAGCATTGTATCTGAAAGTGTATCAGACTAGACACAAAACACCACTCAACTGAGCAAACTAACAGCATACAGCGCAGCTAGGCAAGACAGAAAAAAGAGCAAATTAGTAATGCTTTTGTAAGAAATTCTTTTAAAAAGTGCATTAAAGTCCTATATTTTAAAAAAAGGACCAGGGTTCAAAAACGCACTCAACTATCGTGAGTATTTAAACCTGTCCCCTGTGACCCATTTTACTTTTAAAACAAGCTCATCAGTTTGCAGTTGTAATTAATGTTCTTATTTATATAGAACTCTTCTTAGGTACAGTAGGTTAAAAACCGCTAACAGGAAGAGGGAAGTAATTTAACAATTATGTGGAAAAAAGTATCAAGAGATAATGAATCTAAAACCTAGAAAAGCACAATAGAACCTCAGTTCCGAACACCTCAGGAATGAAGAATGTTCATAACTCTGAACAAAACATTATGGTTATGCTTTTAAAAGTTTACAACTGAACATTGACTTAATACAGCTTTGAAACTTTACTATGCAGAAGAAAAATGCTGCTTTTAACCATCTTAATTTAAATGAAACAAGCACCAAAAGTTTCCTTCCCTTGTCAATCCCCTCCCCCTTGTTTTTAGTAGTTTTCATTTAACAGAGTACTGTACTGCATTTCCTTTTTTGGGGGAGTCTCTGCTGCTGCCTGAATATGTGCTTCCGGTTCAAAATGAGGTGTGTGGGTGACTGGTCAGTTCATAACACTGATTTCATAACTTGGGGATTCTACTGTAGTGTGTAAAACTGATATGAAAGCCTTTCTATATTTCACCTTATATTTGATTAGAAATATCTTTGGGCTGTGTTATAGCTATAGTGTCCGTATCAGAGACGCAATAATACGGTAGTTCATAATGAGACTGAGGTATTCCTTCCACCTTTCCCCCTCACCCACAATGTTAGCTAATTGGTAGTAACAGGATTTCAAAAGAAGGCATGAGCCCAGTTTTGCTCATTGGTAGCAAGAGCAAGGTAGCAGCAGTTCTTTGAAGCAACTCTACCACCATATAGCAGAACAAGGTTGCAGGGCACTAGTTTTCTTCAGAAGCAATCAACTACTCATAGGTAGCTAAAATGGCAAGGAGAAGTTTAAGGGAATTAAACACCTAGCAGGGTCAAATATGCAGTTACTGTTGTACTAAACTTGAAGATTTAGATTTGTGTTTTAAACAAGCATTTAATACTTATATCCACTACACTTAGTATGTAGAATTTTTAATACAGGGAGCTGGGTGGGCAGGAAGATGCAGTCAGTTTGTTAGCAGAAACCTACTTTCCTTTCAGTCATTTTATAAAATCCAGTCAATTAACTAATGTTAATTTTGTTGCTTATATTTGCTTTTTTCCCCTGAGGTAGAAAAACAGTTTGCAGCAAGATGGTTGTTTGGCTTGATCTCACTTATCAAAACATTTGAAATATTCTAATAATTCACACAGTTTGTTAAAAAGCTAGAATGAATTGTTTGGATAAAATGTAAACAATTAAAGGGGAAAGAAAGGTGACAAGACCCAAGCCAATGGAGTCACTGAACCCATCCAAGCAGTTGTAACATCAGCATTGAAAGGAATAGCTGACTGGGAGATTAAAATTTAAAAAACATTCATGGCCTTTCTGGAAATGTACGATGTTAAATCTCATACGGCGCCCTTAGAAAATGAATTACAAAAAATGCTATAGCAACTAATGAGCTTAGGGATGAAATTACCTCATTGAAAGTCAGAACAGCCAACCATAAAAAAAAGCAAGATGATCTGAAATATAGATTTAGAAACAATCTTTGCATATTAGGCATTGCCAAAGGAAATAATTTAAGTTAGTTTTCTTCAGAAGCTGGTCCCTGACATTGTAATTGGGGCCTCTGTTCCCAAACTTGATACAGAAAGGCGGGAAAATAACTCAGGCAAAAAAGGCGGGAAAACTACCCAGGCACATTCTCTGAACTGCTCAAATGCAACGATACTGAAAGCAGGGGAATAAGCAAACAGTCCTTGTGCTGCAAATTCCCCCCCCCCCCCCCCCAAGAGGATCGACAGCATGAAATAACACCTTTTTCCAGAAAAGTTTTGTCAGGAAGCATAAATAAAAGGTTTGATTGTGGTTTGGTGGTGATCCTCTTCTCACAGAGCAAACTCCCCCTATTCCCACTTCAAAAAGAAAAAAAATCCAAAAGGACTAGTTTAAGCCATCTAACCTAAAGCCTCCATTTAAAAGCTGAAAACTACTTCACTAACAATTACAGTGTGTGTTTTTACTAGTATAGCCATCTCACTATTTATTACTCAGAGCCAAAGACCAACCTCACTGACTTTAAGGGGAGCACAATCTCACCTTAGGTGTAAATTACTGAGGCCTAGATGGCTCAGAGAACTGTAATGGAAACTACCCACTCACTGACTGAAATACAACCCACAGTAAGAATGACCAAGAGTAACAATGACTGTAAGTGCTTCGTGGACAGATGTGGACACTCTAAAACCTAAAATTAAATGATGCTTTTTTCTTTCACTCCACTTCATAAGGTACTCCTTCCACAATGGATAAGCAGGGTAAAGCACAGCTGCTTGCACGATGCTACAGCTGTTCCAGTGACAGAACTTAACTCTGGCAAGACCAAAAATTGACTGCTTCCTTTTAAATTGTGTTAAATACAAGACAGTCTATGCTAAAATAGAGTACACAGTACTTAAACCCACCAATGCTGGTAGAACATCCAAAGCAGTTACAGGTCTGAATGTCTACAAGTCTCTTGTTCTTACAGCTTATGGAGCAGGATTATACTTTCACTGTATATTGCTTAAAGTTTGGGTTTTAATGTTTTTTTCAATTTAGTTTGAAGAATGAATGACAGCTGGCTTAAAAAACAGCAGTAAGGATTAGCTACAATATTAAAGGATTTCAATTTCCATCTTAGTGTGAGAACTGTAAGAATTCAGAAATGCTAAGATCCTAACTCATAAAAACTTGAAACTATAACAAGTTTGACTGGCTTTACTATTTTCATCAAATAGTCAAATGAAGTCTGGTATGAAAAAAAGTTTTTCCAACTTGGTAAGTATGCAACTTTCTACAGCAGACTTAACTTCTCCATCTGTAGTAGCCATTCAGAATCTTTTCATGTGTACATATAAACTAGACTATCTAGACTGGCTTTTAACGCTGCAATATTCATTTTCTGTAGCCCGCTGTTAAATCTTATTCTAGTACTGTCAGCAGTTTTAGAATGACAGTGATCACAGTATCTAGATACACTTGCACAAAGTTAGAAGAAAATCCAGTTCTACAAAAGGAAGTAAAACTCTTTGCTCCTGTCCCTTGTATAGAATTTTTCTTATTTAAAACAAGAGTTATGTCTGCGTGGTTACTTTCAAGTACAATGGAACTCAGTTGAAGTGCAGCTCATTTGTTATAAATCCTGCAGAGAGATTGGAGATCCTTTGCAAATTTATCTTGACAGGTATGTAAGGGAGGCTAAGCCAGATCTCTCACATGCCACATACAAGGACTCTCTCCAGGTAATACCTTCATCTCAGTTATCAAGAGTTTAAGTCTGGTATCTTGCTGTAAAAACTCAATAACTTTCAAATGATGAGCAATATGACTGAACGTTAGAAGGTGATGTGTGCAATATCATCTATGCACAGATTGTGGTGAGGAGAGATTGAACAGCACAGATGAAATGGAAACAGACAGCTTCAGTGGGTAATTTTTTTTAATAACTTTTTAGTCCAGGTAATCACAAAAAGAATTGGAAGAACTGCATTCCACCTTCTTTATAAAATAACCTTCTCACAGAAGGAGACTGTATCTTATTCACCACTACATTAAACCCTATCATAATCACTCTTGTTTTTACAACATCTATTCTACAAGGTTCCATGCTCAGCTCCCAAATGTCTCTTATAAAGAGGGTGGAGGTATGCTTTAGACAGGTTAAAAATATGGTGCACCTTTACAGTATTTAAACAATTACACCAAGTATAGTTTATACAGTTATCACATTATCTAAATATCACCTGGCAACCATACATTTTAAAAGGACTAATGTATAAGAGTATGTAATACCCATGACAGATGCTCTTAGTTACTTAAGAGCATATAAAGATCAGGATTCATTCACCTTCCCCATTTGCAAGTTAATCTCTCAGCTCTTCCAAGTACAATATAATCACAAAAAACTTCTCATTCCATTGCACTACTTCAACCCCCTATGCATAGAAAGGCATATTTATTCTCTATTGGGGAGGGGGGAAGAGAGGGGTACATAAAAGGTATATAAGGAACCTCTACTATACAGGTAGCTTGGATGTCAAGTACTTGAGATTGTTGCAGATTTTTAATATGTCACATACGTCCCAACAGCTTGTGCAGGTGCAAAAGAAGTTGTACATAGGGTTGTAGACGTTATTCTTAATCCACAAAAAATTCAGCACATTTGGGACTTGAACATTAGCATAGTGACAAGTCTATGCTAAAAGCCAATGTGGGGCATGGAAAGTAGTGAGTGAGAATGCAAAGCACATTTCTATATGTAATGTGCAAAGGCTCTCTTTCCACAAATACATGCCATTTGCTTACATGCACAGCCAGAGTTGAAATTGAGACCAAACAGCTGGGAATGGCTGTCCTGAGAAGATATAATAACCATTAAGAAAAAATCAATCTTTCTAAACATAAAATATGAATACAGATGCAACAGAACGTTGTTAGTAATAGTAAAAGGTAGACAAAGTTTTGTTAACAAGTTTCAAGTATTATTCCAGATCTGATTTCAACCCTACTCACAGGAGGAAATGCCCAGAGATTAGGAAGAGAAGTCCACACCCAAGTGTACTTTTAACAGCATTATGGATATTACCAACAGGCCCATCACTGCTGCATCTACTTTTAAAATTAAAATATGAACAGAAATCCATTTTTAATTAGCATTTATATTAACATGTGCAGTATTGTACTTTTTTAATTAATTGACAAACAGATATAATGTGCTACATCATCCTGTGCTGCACTATAACACATAGCACAGAGTGTATTTTTTTATGTTGAAGTATAAATCTTGCTTGCAAAATAAGGCATACCTAAAACATGATATATACAGAGGTAACTTTGTACTCTTTCTTCCCATTCTACTTTGCTCTCCTGGGTATGATACTTATGAAGAGCTGGTCCAAGTGCAGCATGTGAACATTAGTTGCCAGACGACTAGGAAATATTTATGACTACATCACATTTTTATGATGCTCAGGAAATGTTCTGAACATAATTAAGCAAAAAATAGATGAGTGAAAAATTAAGTCTACATAGTCAAAATGTTAGAGACACCAATGTCCTCCTTAAAATCTCCCCCACATCAAAAGAATTTCTCCATATTGCTAAAGTACATCTGTGGTAGACCTTTCCGTAGGTAACATTTGTTCTTTCTTGTAAATCTGTTATATTCTGTTGAAGTGGCAGCTTTTCTACGCTTTTACCGATGTGCACACACTAGAGCACAGCTGCAAGATAAAAACTACATGCCTCGCTAACGTACATCACACCAAAAAATACATTTAAAAAATTGCACCAACTTGTCTTACTGTCTGCTCTATGTCAATAATGGTTTAGTTTAATATAAAATTGCTAAACAGTTATTAAAATAAGAAGCTTGTTCATAAGCAATTACTATCCCAAATTTGAGTCTGATTTGTAAATATTTGTGCAACTGTTTGAGTTATTTAATTCTAATGGTAAAAAAAATCAATATTACTAAACTAAAAAAAATGTTTTCCTTTATAGCGTTCCTGCACAGCACTGTTCTGATCTGGAGCTGTAAGCTGAAGCTGTTCTTTGTTTAATGAATAGGGAAAAAAATTAACAAAAAACCATTCTGATGAACATATACCAGATCACCTTCCTGTTTTGTGAAGTGAACTTTAATAGATTTCCAACCCAACTGCAATTCTAATGACAAGATAGCAGTGGACAAGTCTGAACGTGTTGAGTTTCCTCCTTTGATATTAAGTTACCAGTACAGAGCATTTCCATTTTAATCTAAAGGTTTCTCTTATTTTCAGACACATTTAGTGCAAATACACTCCTTACTGATTACTCTTAGGTCCTCCAATGTATCGCTGCTATTACGTGATTTAAGTATAGTGAAATAGTAACACTGTAATAATGAGGATGGAATGCAATGCTTGTCAGATTTTCTTTCAAAAGGTTCTCACTTACTCATATATAACTGTTAAACTCTACAAATTAAAAAGGTCACACCAGAGTACCTGATGAAAAAGTTATTGACTCCCTGCTGTGAGGGAATAATGAAAATCCCCTGAAAACATTTCCTATGTGATCAGTATTTCGGGCTTCCATCCTCTTTCTAAAGACTACAAATATTCAGACAGCTTCAATTTCAGAAAGTTCAGTTCTTGAAACGTGTTTGTTCACAAATGTGATTAAATTTCCTGAAATAAAAATAAAAAACGTTTAAAATTGCTCTCAGAAGTACACCACCATGAAAGAGTCAAACCTGCTTTAGAATATTTTAAAGTCAAACAAAAGTTCAGAACAGCACATATACATGTTAATGCTATCAGAACCTGAAGACATTGAGGCCTGTTATTTTAGGCTGAATCCTATCCTCCATAAAGTTTTTCATAATAGATTTCTCAGTATTTCTACTACCCAACAACTGTTAATTACATTATGAACTCTGAAAACCTGTTAACTGCATTCCTCTCTATCACCACATACTTTAAATCCAGGAGTCAATTAAGACAGGACATATTAACAGAAGTAATCTTGCCCTGACAGACAGTGGTCATTTTCAGCAGTCAGCATTAGGAGTCTCACTGGGAACTGAAGTTGTTAGCCAATCTTCAGGACATATTAACCTGGCTAATAAATAAATTTCAACATACACATTCTTTGATTTCTGAGATCCAAGATGAGTTTGGAATCTCTTTCTGGAAATAAAGGAGAGTGGAAAACTTTCCCACTTTGGGGAGGAAGGATGCCTCTTCCCAAGTGACTTGGGTTCCATGGAAGTGGCATACTGATCATCCTGGATTAGACAGGCAACACAGAATTCTAGAAATGTACTACTTTCTTAGTGTCAAGTTCTTGTCTGTTCTTGTGTTCTCTCTGATGGGTTCAGTGCCCCAACATGTATTTAAAGCACAAGTTGAGAGTTGAGCATGTAGATGTTTGCAGGAGATGGTGTAGAAGGCCTGAGGCTCTCAGCCCTCTTATTTAATAAGAATCTGGTCTTAAACCCACACCAGTTAGCAGACTAGCTCTGCCTCATGCAGAAGGTGATGTATGATGTAAAAGTGGTGTCTCAGGACTGTTTTGTTTCATGGGTTTCTGGAACTAGGAGCTTGTCCAAAGTTCTGTGTACAGATAATGCTTGAAGAAAGAGCACTGAATTATCACTAAAACTTTCTTCAATTCCAAAAAACCCAACTTCAATCTGAATAGGAAAGTTTGGCAGTTGTTTTGACACTGAATCAGCTCCCAAGCGCGTCAAAATGCCCCCTAGCAACAACAATGCAGCCCAGTGCTACAGATAACTCTCGCAGATGTACATCAAAGCACCTAAACTAAATCTATGAGAAAGAGAAAGAAAATTAGTTTGTGGGTTTATTCTGAAAAATCTTTACCCTTGGAAGACATTGGCGGATGAATATTTTTAATATCTTTCTAATGATTTGGCTGTATAAGCTGCACAGATGGATGATTTTCAGACCACAGCAGTCTGAATTAAAGGAAAATTATGATAACTGCATAGTCTTCTCAGAGAATTAGGTAGATAGAGCAGGACCTTCTGCTCATTAAAGCAATCTCTCAATAGAGGGAAAGTGACAGCTCCTCTTTAGGAACTGAGAACATGGATCATTATTCATAAAGTGAGGAACAGTATTTCTGCCTACCCTCACCCTGCTTAATGGAGCAAATCAATTCTGAGCTAAGCAAGCTGTTAAATCCTTTAACTTTTGGCCAAATTTAGGCTTGGAGTGAATGCAACTCCTCTGAATATAGTGGAGCTAGATGGGTTTACGCTGGGTCTGAATCCAGCCCTTTGTGGGGAAAAAGATCTTTTTAATTCTATAGATAGAACTTCTAGTTAGTTCTCGTGCATGATCACGTACCTTGAGAAGCCTGAGACTGTCCTCCACTAACTAACTGGAGTCTCTTTTTCTAACAAAAAGAAGATATAACCAAGAAATTCCCACCCAGCTGACTAGGATTTAAAGGAATCAAACCCTTCTTTTAAAATATATCACACATGCAGTCTTATGTAAATCACCCATTGGCAGGGGCGGCTCCAGGCACCAGCACACCAAGCGCGTGCCTGGGGCGGCAAGTCGCAGGGGGTGCTCTGCCAGTTGCCTTCGGTGGCATGCCTGCGGAGGGTCCGATGGTCCCACGGCTTCAGCGGACCTCCCGCAGGCTGCCGCCGAATCTGCGGGACCAGGGACCTCCCGCAGGCAAGCCGCCAAAAGCAGCCTGCCTGCCGTGCTTGGGGCGGCAAAATACCTACAGCCGTCCCTGCCCACTGGCAGCTGCATAGGTCTGTCTTTCACACGTGGATTTGGAGTCTATACTCCCTAGAACTGATATACACTTGACAAGCGAAGGATCTTCCTCCTTTCTTCAAGCTTAATTCTTTATTTTCACCAGGAGCCCAAGCTGAACAAATCCAGGGAAAGAAACTCTTGGAACCACACTGGCGACAAGGAATGGCAGGCCACATCAGACTCCTAAAGCTACAGGTTCTCAACCGGTTTCGAACAGGGAGATGTCAGATAACCACTTTCAACAAGAGTAATCTTGTCCTCAGATGCATCCCAGTATCCTTGGAATCCCATGGCACTTCAAAATAGGGACCAGAACAGGGTTTATGCAGTGCATCTGAGGAGAGCCCAGGCACAAAGAACTTAGAAAGTCTGCTTCAGTGGGAAGTGATGACTAGGCTTGGGGAGTCAGGATCAAAAGTGTGCCAAACTTGGCTATTTCAGATCACAGGTGCTTGTCTGACCTGTTTCCTTATGCCTGATTTTTTGATAGTTTTAAGTTCAAGCTTAAAAACAAAAACAAAAAAAACCACCAACTCACATAGCATGGTGTGCTTTAACCTGAGTCCGGCAATTGCGCCCCCAGTAACAATCAGGACGTGATGTGACAGTCACTATAAAATAAACCACCATAAAGTAATGAATAAAGGTGTAGCAGATGACAAAAGTCAATGTAGCTGAAATACATTAGGATCCACTGCAGTAAATGGCTTTGCTTAGGTGTTGCTGGGGACAGAAAAGACCTCTTGCAAGAAACTGCTTTAAGTAATATCAGTTTCCTGTCATTTTTACAAAATACATATTGAAGCACAGAAAAACCCATCATGCACTGGGGGCAAACATGAACCAGCCCTCTGCATAATGACTTGATCCTGCACCACTGAAGCCACTTGGAGTTTTGCCACTGACTTCAGTGGAAACAGGATCGGGCCTTAAATACATAAGACATCATGCACCAGTTACAGTTTAGATATACTTCAAAACAGAATTTGAGAAAAATATGTTGTGATTATTTTTGTTTCTGTAGTTTTGGCGCAGCTATAATGAATGTAAAGCTGAGTAGTCAAACATGCCTCCCTAAGCAGATAAAATGTTACTTATAAAAATTAAAAACATACTAGGCTGGCCCGTCTGCCCCATGCTGTGTTGAAACTCGCAGCAGCATACTTAGCAGGTAATTGAGTGGAGAAGCTGTTGCTAACAACAAGGACTGTTTGGAAAAAAAAGAGTTGCAGTGCATAACTGAGTTAAAAGTAGATTAATGGAAGGGCTCATCTGCCCCCAACGGACTGTGGACACACTGGAATTGAA
Source organism: Mauremys reevesii (assembly GCF_016161935.1). Lineage (NCBI taxonomy): Eukaryota > Metazoa > Chordata > Testudines > Geoemydidae > Mauremys > Mauremys reevesii. The sequence goes on along the minus strand of NC_052640.1, from coordinate 15,305,700 downwards.
GGAGATACAATTGCTCTTACTATCTTCTAATGAAGCTCTATACTGCTCAGCAGTTTTAGAATGCATGTTGGGATGAATTCTTGTAACCAACTAACGACATGGATATCTGACAATATAGTCAGATATCATTCAGAAAATATCAGCACCTGATTTGCATTTAAATGTGCAAAGAATTTATGATAGCTAAATTAAAGTCAACAGCTAGTTGTTCTTATATATTATGCTTTACTTCTGAAGTGTTTTAGTATGCACTTTTGTCCTCATAAATATTTAAAATTTTAAAAAACAACAAGCCATATTGGAGGCAAAGAATCCCCTATGAAGGTTTTGGCACTAGCCGCTCTTTGAACTGGTAACACACAAGCTTTACAACAGCTCATGAGTAAGGCAACCAATGTAAGACCTCACTCTTGCAAAGGGAACCACCGACTGCCTGCAACAGGACTACACCTAGGTGTAAGGACCTGCATGGGAGGATCCATTTAACTGAAAGAGGTTCGACTCAGAGGCCTGGTCTACACTGTGGGGGGAGGGGAAAAATCGATCTAAGATACGCAACTTCAGCTACGAGAATAGCGTAGCTGAAGTATCTTAGATTGACTTAGAATCACTTACTTCGCTTCCTCACGGTGCAGGATTGATGGCCGCCTCTCCCCCATCAACTCCGCTTCCACCTCTCGCCGTGGTGGAGTTCCGGAGTCGACGGCAGAGCGATCGGGGATCGATTTATCCGTGTCTACACTAGATGCGATAAATCGATCCCCGATAGATCGATCACTACCCGCCAATCCGGCGGGTAGCGTAGACATACCCTGAGTTCCCAGGCCTGCACAGTCACGGACCAAATTAATTTTTCCCCATTCCTCACCTGGCAATTCAGCAGCAGGAATATTCTGCCTATACTGGTAGGCGAGCTCTCGGAAGCTGCGGAGGCCACAACAATAACAAAGCACTGTGTTCCCAGTAATTCTGTAATCTGGAGAACAAGCCAGTTTGTACACAGCATTAACTTAAGTCTCATTTAATCTAATGTCTCAAAAAAATGCAGTGACCGCTCTGAGCATGTACACAGACAGCTTAGGAAAGCAGGATAGGTTTAGCACAATCCACTATTACTTATTGAAATGCATGCCACTCAAAATAAACATAAGAACGAAGAGACTTACCTGACAGCATAAAAACTTCCCTTTGAAGAGCTAAGAGACTTTCATTTAACATATTTTTCCATGTAAAACCCCTGGATGCCAGGTAATCCTGAAACATGGAATTTTAAAATGTGTATTTAGAAGAGGCTAAGAGATATCAATGTAACAAAAATGTAAGTCTAAATAGGTTTTCAAAATGCATTTCATTTTATATTTTTAATCCAAATTATTGATATTTCTTTAACCTGACTACCAATATTACCATTGTCAGATCACTGATACTTAAAGTCAATACTCTTTGTTCACCATGACCCTTCTCCCGCAAATACTAATGTAGGTATTTAGCTTTAAGCATTCAAGTAGTCCCACTGCAAGTAAGCGTGTGTGTAAAACTTCACAGGATTGAAGCCTAATCATGCTAGGCGAGGTCCTGGTCCATTAGAGTCAATGGCAAAACTTCCATTGACTTCAATGGGGCCAGGATTTTACCCAATGTCCTTAACTAAAGACAACATGGATCATGCTCAGGTACATAATATTTGGCATATACTTGAAGTTAAAATTAACTCGAATGGAGGAAAAAAATTTAATAAGCCTAATTTTCTTTGCAGATTTTTTTCCATTATTAATCTTTTGGACATTACACTTTTTATAGACCTTGGGAACCGGTTTTCTTAGCAAGTCATCATTGATATGTATAAAGCTGTAACACCTGTTTGCTAGGTGCATCTGAATTCCAGAAGGTGTCTTTTAGTCATTTAATTTCAACGTGATTTCTACGGCGTTTAATCATTGCCACACCTGCACCAGAAGTGCAAGTTGGAGAAATGAATCTCCATGATTATGGAAAAGTGATTTTTCAGCTTATTTTGGGGAGAAAGAGCAGGGGGAGGGGAGTGCTCAGGAGAGCTTGGAGGGAATTCTAGTTCAAATCTCTACACTTCCTCTTGCACAGAAATTGAAATGGCTAAAAGATGACCCAGAAATAAATACAATACTTCCAGCTGGCCATTTGCTCAGTGAGGTAAGTTTTACACTTGGTCGGCTCTGCTGAAAGCTAAAAAACTATTTAGTTTGCCTTTCAGAGACCCACTGGTGGCACACCTAAAACTGCCAGCCAGGACACAGCCCTATTGTAAAGATTACCACATGCAACATTGCTATTGAACACCTTTGCCTCACCCTTACAGAAAGGATGTATAGTAACATCAGTTTAGTGCTGGTGCAGAGCAGATCCCCCAGAGACACACAGAGCCAAAATCCATTACAATTCATCATCCAGGAACTGAGTGCACTCTAGGCTTGACAGATCACAATATAAAATCCCTGTGTGTGTGTGTGTGTGTGTATAGGTACGTATACATAAACACACACTATATAGTAATTACACTCTACTGGGTGAACATTCTATATCTAAATCCTTAAATATGTATTTATACACAATCTAAGCATGTATATTATTTCATGCCACTGGCCTGCTGGGTGACTTTGAGAAAGCCACTTCATCTTAGTATTCCCATTTCACAGATGGGGAAACTATCACACTACATCAGAGCAAGGTATTATTATACACAGTAGAAGCCTGACTCATTAACAGCTCAGAGCAGTTACTGTCCATTGTGTCTTCTCCTGCACTCTCCTCAAAGAGATGTACCAACATGAAAGACTGAACACATTCCCGATGTCTTTATTCACTCTTCTAAACTCACTTTGTCTTTGAAAAGAATATTTGCCTGAGTGAGAGTTAATGGATTAGGCTAATGGTGTTAAAGTGACACTGAGTTTGGGGGTGAGGATGGAGTGATTAAATGCAAGACAAAATATAACTCATGGAATCTGAGTTAAAGATAATGTTAGTTGTGCCTCGACACTACCTGCATCTCCAGACAGTGAATGAACAAACATCACTCAATTGCTGCTGGACCTACACACAATGGGATGGATAAAGGAGAAGAGTGTCTCCTTCTGGATTTCTTGCTTTAAACACCTGGTATGTCACAGTCTCAGTGTTACATGTTCTCTTGCTCATATCCAACATATAATGATTTTTAAACATACCTTTAGAATATCCGACTCATAATGGTTGTTGTTTAGGATTCCATCTAAACACTTGTCACCAAGATTTATTTCTGTTAAGAAGAGGAGAAATTATCTTTGTTTTGAAATTTCTAAATAAGTTTTTCTTATTCTGTAACAAAGATGGACTTTTATGAACACAGTATATGAGTTTATGCAAACACATATTGAAGCATATCATGTAACATCCCAACTTTAGGAACTGATCCAAGATTAGGTACTAAGCAGCTCACTACTCATTACAGTCCACAGGAGCCACTGTTGCTCAATACCAATTAACAATACAATAACCCATTAATTGTGACTTCTACTACCCATTTTAAAGGTATAGTCTAAAAGTTTTTGAAGTGGGTGTCTTCTCTACCATTTTAAGATCTGGCTCTCTATGTTCTTATGTTGATTTGTATGTTTTTCTCCTTAGTCTGAAATGTTGCAAGATTCTCTTTAATATCCAAGCTGCTATTTATAGTCGCAAAAGTAATTTGCTAGCTTGATCTGATATTAAAGTGTTAAAGCATGTCAAAGCTAAGGATTATACATTTAAAGAATTACATGTATTTGGAACATGACAACATAGATCCCCTCTCTTTTTCTGTGCCATGACTGTGACTGAGCTAAAGCCTAATCTGAACTACAACATTACATTTATATTAGAAAATTAAGCTTGGTAAAATCCAAGTAACCGAGACACTATTGTTTGCAAAGTGACTATAGCTGATACAGCTACTGCCATACCACAGAATGGTGCCAAGCAGCCAAAACATGCCATCCGAGTGCAGCCCCAGTACAAGTGACAGAACGGCTGTAGACAAACTGTGCCTGTGAACACAAAGAAAAGCCACGATCAACCCAAGGCAGTCACCACTGTCTGGGTATATTGGTCTTACAAAGCAGCGTAACAACCCAAAGCTCATAGGGCTTTACACAAAACACTGCTCCGCTGTACAACTAACCTGACATAAATGGGGGCTATATGTTACAATACAAAAAAAAAAAAAAAAAAATCAGTCAGCTAATGCATTTTGCTGTATCACTATAACAACGAAGATACACAAGTCTTTCCATCCACACTATTGTTGAAAAATGCTAATATATTTCAAAACAATTTGCATTAATTGTGCTTAGAGTAGAGATATAGGAGAACAACCTCCCTCCCTTAATTAAACCCCACAGAAGCAGGAAGACCCTCTCTTGTAACAGCACATGATCTGATATAGTTAGAATGTCTTTCAAATAGACCTAGGATTAGCAATAAGAATTAAATTTGTTTTTAGGATAATAAAGTTTACTCACATTGCTGAGGGGCAATATTGGGATTCTGTTCACGCTCTGCTCTTCGGTCTGGCATTGGTTGAAAACAGCACGTGCATATTACATGACTTCCTTGAGAAGGACAAACATACTCCTGGACAGCTAGATTGAAAGAAATGAAACCCCAAAGAATTAAATATGGAACCACAGTACCAATGAGTGTTAGACACACACATCAGCATCCAAAGAGCAGAGGAACTTGATACTTAAGCAATATCGCTGAAGTTTTTAGAAGGCTATACAGAAAAATAGGGAAATTGGTGTTAAGGCTTCTAAACAATATACCTTTTTACAGTATTAAACTACAAGACTTTTATTAATACAGGGAAATAGCTTAAGAAAATAAAAGAACCAATTGCTCCTAAACAGTGTATTTTGGGCAATACAGCTGTTAAGTTCTCTCTCTAGTTTTCTGCTTGTACATTTGAGTACATATCTCTCTCATCACACATATACATGCAGACTCTAGAGTTGACAAGTCAAAGCCAATGAATGATTTTTTCAATCAGCTTTGAAACAGCAGGAGAAAAAGCTTGACAACCTTTTGATACCACTTTGATTTTGATGAACCTTCAATTTTATCCAGCAAAATCAAGACTGTCAACCCACAAGATGAAGAATGGAGAACAATTATTTCAGATGACCCTCATCAGTTGATGTTCTACAACTTATTCCCCTCCCTGGGAAATCCAACTAAACCCTAGTAGTTAGTGGATTACTTACTACCCTGAGTAGAATCATCTACACTCACCCTGTAAGCACTACAAATCCTGTAAGCTTTTGAAACTACGCCACTGATAACTCCAAAATGGAGTGTTGTAAATTTGCTTTTGTAGTAGGGGTTTGCGCTTTGCTGAAATTCACAAAGATAGATTATTCTATACTCCCACAAAGGTGACAGAAAATGGTTCCACTCAGCTATAATGTATAGCTATTTAAATATAGAGCACATAGTATTTGTTAAATAAATAGGAAAGGCATGACTTATCCCCCAGTAACCCAGGAAAGTCATCTTCACATCTCAAGACTCTAGGGAACATGCTGACTTTCACAACACCTCAAGAAAGTGTTCTTTCCTCATAAGTGACATGTGTTTCTTAGTGTCCCAATACCATGTTAACAACAAGCTTTTCATCACACTGACTTGCAGGAAAGTTGGCAGACGTCGATGGTGCATCTCCCAACGCTTGTAATCCTCCTGCTTCCCCCTCTTGGCCTGGGCAAGGAAGTGGCGGAATGGAGTGTCGCCGATATCCTGGGCACTGTCTGCACACTATATAAGGCTGACTGAAAGGCACAATCAGGTTACTGGATTTTATATGTATAGTTTCCAGAGTGGATTCAACTAGCTATTTGTTTCTGGTTTTATAAAGTGTTAGACTAAGCCCAGTAGATAAAATCTGGATATGGAAGCTTACGAGTTCAGCAACACAAATCACATGAAGCTAAGTACTGAACTCCTAGTTCCTTTCAAAGTAGAAAGGGTAAAATAAAAAGACAATTATTTCAGAAGCATTTAAAGTTTTTTAGTTCCAGAAGTGAGTGCAAGTAGCCCTAGATTGTTGTTCTTTACACTGAGCCCACAAGTGAGCTGGAAGCTTTCCAAGATCTACAAATGATACAATGCTTGCCTTGGCTTCCAATCCAAGAAGGCGTAGGATGGGGGGGAAAGGAGGACAAAAAGTTACAACAGTATGTTGTGATTTAGGGCCAGATCCACCATTCTGTTCCACTCCATCCCCTTGGCACCAGAAACTTGGCTTAGCCAACCAGCTGGGAATCCTCCTCGTATCTGGCAATCCTTCAGGAAAGCGCTTGCTGCTCAACACCACCCACTACTGGACCTCTGGTGGAGAGGGAATGCCGGGGCAGAAGGCAGCACGGCTGGAGCTGTACACTGGGGATCTTGGGCTACTTTAGCTTGTGCCAAGACCTGGATCAGCTCCCTGTTTCCTTTATAAATAGCACTTTATCTATCGGTTTTGAGATTATTATAGAGCTTCTAAAACTGACCTTGAAAACAAAATTAAATCAAAACCGAACCCTGACAAGGATCATGAAAACATACTGACAGGGCTTCAAAAATGAGGGACGCAATAAAGATTAAACCCCAGTTTTGCAAATGGCTGCAGCTAACACAGTGCTCTAGCCTAGTTTGAGACTGCCAACACTCAGACCCAAACAAAGCTAAGCCAATGCACATACCTGATATCTGAGGATTCACTATCTACATCCGACAGTTCCAGCAGATCCTCAGAACTTCCTTCTTCATCTGAAAATGACCTTCGCACCTTAGGCTGCAGCATGTCTTGAGTGATTTTGTTTCTGGCATCCATACTACGTACATCCTCTTCATTACGACACTTATCTGCAAAAGAAACACAAATATGAACGTGAAGAAAGAGATAGCTGTAAATCATCAAATCAACTACTCCAGAGCAAAATCATCTCCATCACCTTGCAAGTTTTTAAACAATGTACCCAGTATTTATGAATATGTGACTACAGTATTTGTAGCTATGTAATGCTCATGTATCTGACATTTTATAAAGTCACAAGCACAAGACTGAAGCCCGGAATTCATAATTCTAGTTCCAGCTCTGCCAATAGCAGTGTCTGACCTTGGGTAAGTCAGTTAGGATGAAATTTTCAGGAGTGGGTGCTTAAAGTTAGACAATTAAATTCAAATCTTGTTTTTTCAAAAATATCTAACTTCAAGAAGCCTCATCTCTCAGTGCCTCTCTTTGACAATACCTCCCTCCCTCTCATAATGAATTTAGCTTCACAACACCTTTAACATTTGTTAAGTGCCTTCAGGTCTAGTATTATAAAAAGGTTCCTGTAATAAATTGCTTTCAATTCTCAGGTATTTGAGGATTACACTTTATTCTGACATACTAACTGGCTGTTGGTTCTTTTTCTCTTATGGCAACGTGAGAGCAACAGGCAAAATAGTAAGATAGGCACAGAAGGGTTTTATGGCTAAAGATCTTTTTCTCTGTTTATACACCTATTTCACACTTAATATCTGAAACATGCTGTAGATGTAAGTATATTAAATACACTTCCAACTTGCCTGGATGCTGGATTAGATAGGCTTCAACCAAGTTATTCAGTATATGGTTCTTACAGATACGTTCAACTGGACAACGGCAAGTTGGACAGAGAGAAGACCGTTCCATCCACCCTGAGTAGCAGGCAGCACAGAAGGTGTGCATGCAGGGCTGCAAGCTGGAAACACAAACAGGTTTACATCACAGGGACAATGAGAAATCCCAAGACTCAAAACAGGCCTTTTACATAAGCTTTAAATACAGAAGTATTTAAAAAGCATGGTCCTTTGATATCTGTTTAGATAATCAAGAAATGGAAGTCTGTTTTTCCACTACTTTTTCTACAGTGAAGATCTGTTTCACAAGGGGCCAGGACTACACAGGAGAGTTGAACTGGTGACCACATTTCCGTTACCAATCAGATGATGGATGTTTAGCAGTCTATTGGAAATTAGTGGATAATCTCAGGATTTAGTAGATTGTAGAAAGCATGTCTACAATATAAAGTAACCCACATTCACAATTAGCATCATATTATTGTAGGTCTTGTCAGAGACCAAGGATTTAATATAGACTGGAGCTGGAATCACTCTACTCTCTTCATCCACACTTCCCAGACTGCTGTGCTATTAATCAAAGGTGCTAGATTACTGAAGAAGGTATTTTTAAAATTAATTTTAATAAAATAGTTCAATTACTTATAATCCCCTATAATTTTGAGTCTTTTCCAAATATATGCTTGAGGCAAAGATGCTCACCTTTCCCATATGACGATGGGAAAGCATCCATTAAAATCATACACTTCAACTGGCATCTCATGTTCAGTTTGATCTGCTTTTCTGGCTAAGCTACCTGATACATTCCACTTCACTTCAGTCTAGTGGGAGAAAATGGTAATGTTGATTAAAGAAGAGTCAGAGCCTTGTTTCACCGTCCACTGGCCAAGTGAACTAGAATTCATCATGAGATTTGCTATACCAGATTGACTCAATGGTCCATTAAATCCTGTATCATGCCTCTGACTGTGGTCTATGCCCAAGGCTTTGTAGGATGGTGAACACTCCTACCATTTAAGCTTCTTTGAAAGTCCCAGCCTAAAGCAGCTAGCTAATTGTTCAATACTGTACGGTGGGGGAAGTGTACATGTTGAAACCCTGGTAAATACACTCCATAAAAAGAGAAAATCTTACCAACCCTCAAGAGAAAATAATAGTTTAAAAAAGCCAAACAAACCCCCACTACCCCAAACAGCAGTTATTGCATTCTCTGTATTAACTCCCATGTAATTACAGAAGCTTCTTTTTAACTATAGGTACCTGACACAGTCATGCAGCAATTCCTGGCAGATAATGCAAGTGAGTGTTTCTTCCATTTTGTCTGGTTTCACATTTGTTGTTTTTGCACCTTCAGATCCAGCTTTAATTATACATTGATTTGGAGCTGTCATCTGAAGATATGGACTAGTATTCTCATCTGCAGAGAAGACATATCTCAGTGTTATAACAATACATGAAATTGACCATGGATGTCAGAGCCTTCCTAGTTAATGTTAATTAAGCCAAAAAGCTAAGCATTATGATTCGTATCTGCTTCCATCACTAGTGTTGTCACAAAGCTGATGTCCTTGCTTTGCAGACTGATCTCTGCACAGTCTTACAGTCACGGCCATTATTTTCACTGAGCCAGCAACAGAATAGCAGGAAGCCTGGAGCAGGTCTAAAATCAGAAATATTTGGTCCCTTTAAGGCATACTTTGTGAAAAGTAAACATATTTGCCCTCATGTAATAGAAGCCTGAGGGCATGGGTTTTTAAAAACCAGATTGCAATACCTATTGTGTTCTGAACAAGGTTTTATATACCATTTAAACAAATCCTTTAAAGCCCTTCTAGGTTATAGGGGTGCATTTTGGACTCATTTCACAGAGGAAAAAGTAATAATGCTCTTAAACTTTCATAAGATATAGTTAGAGTCTTGGATTCTAATCTAGACTGAACCACTGAACTGCCTACTGAGCCCTGGTAAGTCATTTCAGATCCCTGTGTTTCAGTTAACCCAAATGGAATTCTGTGAAAAATTAACAAGCCACCCATGTAAGTAATTAGAAGCTTGTGATTACATTACAGAGTGTCAGTCTTCTTTCAAATCATTTTAACAAAAGATTAAATAGAAGACTACATCGTATGTCACATTATACTATAATATACTAGCCTCCTTTTATTTTCTTCTTTGCAGGCTCCAAGTCCTCCTCCTTTTCCCTTTGAGGCTCTGATGTAGAACTTTCATTTCTCTCTTTATCAATGATATTTGAAGTGATAGTAGAAGTTTCACTATTTGCATACAGCTGTCCTTGTTCTTCATCTGATGCTCCAGGATACCTAGGTTCTAGAGTGGGGAAAGCAGGCACAGGAATGAAAATAGAGGACTGTGATCCTGTAAAATGAAAGCAGAGATTATTAACAGATATGTACAAAGAGGGAACACTGTAGAAAAACTATATTTCCCATGACACATGCCCATCCCAATTCAATCATTATCTGAATGAGAAAAGGCCATGTCAAACAACAAGTGTACTGGCATTGTTTGCACGATTATATGGTATATCATCTGACCTAGTTTTCCCAATTTACCTGATTATTTGGAGGATGTGTAAAGAAACTGGTACAGAATCTGTAAACGCTCCCCATCTAAATGGAAGTGCTTATAATTCATTCATAAAAATATGCTCCAGGCCAGTACTTAGTAATAAAGATTTGGTCTTGGAGTGATTTTATTCTCTCTCTCTCTCACATGCACACACACACACAGCCCGCCTACCTCCTTTCTACATATGCAGCCTACCACAGAAGTGGTTGGCGAGTCTGTGCGGAGCACAAATAATATGCAGAGTACATCAAGGCTAAGGCACATTTTGAACAATTCTTAGGAAGGAGCCAGTATGAGCAGGCAAGGCCAGATTTGTAATAAAATGCTGCAGTATTTGAAGCGTTTAGCAATTTGGGGATGGAGCGAGGTCATGAGACAGAGTGCAGTATAGGTGCACGGAAGATTGAGGATACACTGAATGTCAGGAGGCAGCCTGCAGTGATCATGTAAATTGGAATGACAGCATGAGTAGATTTTCACTTGGTTAAACTGGGTGGCAGGTGGGTAGCTGGAAAGGATCCCCAGAGGAACTAGGGATCACTTCTGGGAACATCATTTACATCTTCTAAATAATTGTCTTTTGTTCTATTTGTCAGATTAAATGATCAATGTGGTCCCTTCTAACCTTAAAAATCTCTGAATGGGAGAAAGTGGACTGGTGAATGGCAGCAGCAACAGTGAGGATTAGAATGGTTCCTCAGAGAGCGACTCCATGCGTGCAAATATTCAGTTATGGTTAGCTTTGTGATGTGATCTGTATAGTTTCAGTAAGTTTACACTCCAGCTTGGTGAGGGAAAAAAATCCCCAACAGCTGCACCTAAGTTCCAAGATGGTGAAGGCTGCAAAATTAAAACACTTAATGATTGAAATGCATTGTCTGTGTCCTTAAATACACACAATTCTCACAATTTCCTCTCCAAGCCACTAGGACTAAGCCTAATTATTTTCTTATGGAACAAATTATTAAATTAACTACCAATCAGGTGCTCTGACTTGAACTTTTGCAGGGATTTTGATAATCATCATTTTATCCTCCACTGTAAGAGATTCGTTTCTTAGGATTCAACAGAAAAGTCATAATTCCTGAGGCACCAAGCTTACAAACACTGCACACAACACCTTACCAGATGTTGAAGGATTATCCTGCTCAGCAGATGCCCGCTCGATAAGAGAGGTAGAAGAAGCATTAAAGAGGTTAGATGTAGAAGTAGATGGCTGTGGTTCCTCATAGCAAGACTGAGTGGCTGGCGGTGATGAGGTAATTTGGGTTCCATCATCACTTCTTCCTATATGTGAGGTATCTTTGGTCAGATGGCACGTATTTTCTACATTAGCTTCTGTAACAGAAACGGGAGTGGAAAGAATATCTCTCTGATAGGCAACCTCAAAAGGTCATGGCTTCATCAGAGTCAATTAACAGGATTTGAAGGAATCAAGCTCTCTTAAAATGGCTACAATTAGTCACAACCACTCATCTCCTTTTCTTTAGTCTTGAACTAATAGTTTTACTTACCTACTGGTTCTTGAGTTACATCTTGTTTTGCATTGAAGGATTCGTAGAGATAAGCAACATCTGAAAGGAGAGAAAATGGCAGAAATTTTATTATAATTTTAAAAGTGGTTTTATTTCTCTCCCTCTTACTCTCATCAACCCCTACCCACAGGTGGCTGCTTCTCATACGTTTTCTACAATGGAGAGGGCAAACAGGAGATTGCTGTTATAGCCAATGTTAATACTGCTACTTAGGAGGTAATTAGGAACAGAACAGATGGATCTATTCTTCTCAGACCAAGCAGAATGGCTGTGTGTGAAATTTAGCTTGTGCCAACCATAGAAATTGAGGCTTAAACACTTACTAACTATAAATTCTGGTGTGTATCAAGATAAGCTGTGACTACTCTTACTAATACAACTGTACTGGATGTTCTCTGCAGAAGGCTGAGAGGTGAGCTCTAACTGTTCAGAAGTTCAATTTTTTATATAAATTTTCTTTAGAGTTTATTGTAAAAAGTTTAAAGTTAACAATCAAATTCCATACAACAGTTTAAGCCACTACCCAAATGCTATTCACTGGCTAACCCAAAACCTACTTACAAAGCAAATCAGAGCAAATTCTTTTCTTCCCCAGGCTATGGGAACCCTCCAGCTTCCTGACAGAACCCCAGAGATCCCATTGTGTCCCCCTGCTTTTTATCCTCAACCATTTAGGTCCTTCCAACACCCTGTAAATTTGCACTGTGATCAATCTTTGCACTAGCAAAGAACTATGCAGGATTCTTTTTAGACTGCTTCAGAATTGCTTAAATAAGACAACTATACGTGCCAAAGCTAAGCTCCCTCTCAGTCCTTCAAGGCACAGGGGATTAAAAACACCAGGACTCAGAACATTAACTGAATGATAGGTACTAAGGCACTAAGCAGCTCTGTTCAAATACATTTTAACTAAAAGAAAATTAATACCTCAGAACATCTCAATCTATCTTGGAACAATGGAGTAAATGAATTCCTCAACTAGTATGGACTGCTACAGTGAAATCCTCAAAAGAGGATCAACAAAAGAGATAGTGGATATAAAGATATAGATTTAGAGCATGTGCACATGTGTCACTGCTTTCCTGCAAAACTGACATCACAAACTGATAAATCCAGATTCAAAAAACTGATGGTGAGGTTACAAAAGGGATTCAGGTTCCAACAGTTATATGCATCTAAAATAAACTGTGGACAAACAGCTTATAGATTTTCCTGTTGTGGCATAGCTGCAAACAAATTCTAAGACATTTAGACTTTCTTACACTTTAGACAAGTCTGAGGCACCAAATTCATCTGGGGCTTAAGTTCTATCCGGGCTTTTAATACCACACCCATCACAGTAGCATTTATCTCTTCTAATAATTCCTGAGCATATGACAGTGTAATAACTTGTTACACTCCCAATCTGCCCACTATAAATTTACATTCCTGTTTTGGACATAATAGCTAGAATGTAGTATTTAAAATACCTATACCATTAATCTATTGTAAAGGAAACTTCAGAAAACTGAACATTTTCTACTGAAGTAACAAATGCTAAATACTAATTTCATGGCACTGGGATGGGCCCAGGAGGCGGGCTTATATTTCTGGCTCTGCTAATGACATACTGCATGACCTTTAGCTTGTCTCGCCACCTCTCTATGCCTCCATTTCTCCTCCAAGCCTTCATCTATCTCGTCTAATTAGACTGTAAGTTTCGTAGGGCAGGGGCTATTTCCTACTATGTGTTTATAGAGTATCTTGCAAAATGAGGCCCCAATTTCAACCGAGGGCTATAGGCTCTACCATAATACAAATAAGAGAGGATGATGATGATGACTAGAGAAGGCCCCCAGAATCATGAAAAAGTTTCGTTTTAATATTAAGTGACTTGCTCTAGCATTCACTGAGTAGCTCTATTCTTACCATCTGATATACCCTTGTATCCCTTATGACTAGCGAATGCCATTTAAAAAAAAAAAAAGACATCTGCTTACTGTTTTCTGGCTCATTCTTCCTGTAAACAACATAGATCACATCCCCAGTCTGCAAAGGGCATGTCTGCTTCTTAACCACTTTCAGTTTATTAATTACTGTTCCATTAGTGCTGCAAAAAGAAAGATAGTTATTTAGCCCAAATGCTTTCATTAATTATCATGGGGGTTGATTGGGAGAGAAGAAGGTGGGGGGAGAGATATTAGCACAGAAAATCGTTGGTACCCAAAAAAAATGTAGCCAAGATTAAGAGAAGCCAGATAACCGAATGGGAAAAATCTGCCATGCAGGGCTGTTCTGCAGAGTTGCTGAGGACTTCGTTGCTAGTTTGCAGCTCCTGGTAAAGAAACATGTGGCTAACAGACAGACAATGATCCCTTACGTTTGGAGAATGGCTCGAAATAATTAGAGAATTGCTCCCTACCGAATGAGCTCAGCTAAGATAAACAGAAGACAGAAATGGACAGAAGTAGAACATCTCACACATCTATCTGAAAGTGCTACGGGTATGTCTACACTACGGGATTACTCCGATTTTACAGAATTCGATTTCTGGCAACAGATTGTATAAAGTCGAGTGCATGCGGCCACACTAAGCACATTAATTTGGCAGTGTGCGTCTATAGTACCGAGGCTAGCGTCAACTTCCGGAGTGTTGCACTGTGGGTAGATATCCCATAGTTCCCGCAGTCTCCCCCACCCACTGGAATTCTGGGTTGAGATCCCAATGCCTGAAGGTTAAAAAAACATTGTTGCGGGTGGTTCTGGGTACATATCGTCAGGCCCCGCTCTCTCTCCCTCCCTCTGTGAAACCAACAGCAGACAACCGTTTTGTGCCTTTTTTCCTGGGTTACCTGTGCAGACACCATACCACGGCAAGCATGGAGCCCGCACAACTGACTGTCACCGTAAGTCTCCTGGCTGCTGGCAGACAGGGGACTGCATTGCTACACAGCAGCAGCTCATTTCCTTTTGGCAGCAGATGGTGCATTAGGACTGAAAGCCATCGTCATCATACAGAGATGGGAGTGACTCAGCCAGGTCATTTCCCATTTTCTGCTGAGCACCCAGGAGATAATGAGGGTTAGCAGTCATAATGCAGCATCTTCTGCTAAGCACCCAGGAGATGACGATGGCTAGCAGTCATACTGCACCGTCTGCTGCCAGCCTAAGATGTAAAAGATAGATGGAGTGGATCAAAACAAGAAATAGACCAGATTTGTTCTGTATTCATTTGCTCCCCCGTCCCTCCATGAAATCAACAGCCTGCTAAACCCAGGCTTCTGAGTTCAATCCTTGAGGGGGCCATTCTGTGTGACAGTTGTTTGTGTTTCTCCTTGATCCACCTTTGTGGATTTTAATTCCCTGTAAGCCATGTCGTCAGTCGCCCCTCTGTCCATCAGAGCAACGAAAGACAATCGTTTTGCACCTTTTTTCAGTGCAGACGTCATACCACCGCTCAGCTCAACACAGCGGTCATGAACATTGTAAACACCTTGCGCATTATCGTGCGGTTTATGCTGAACCAGAACCTGGAAAACCAAGCGAAGAGGAGGCAACGGCAGCGCAGCAACAAGAGTGATGAGGACATGGACACAGAATTCTCTCAAACCACGGGCCCCGGCGCTTTGGAGATCATGGTGTCAATGGGGCAGGTTCATGCCATGGAACGCCGATTCTGGGCCCAGGAAACAAGCACAGACTGGTGGGACCGCATAGTGCTGCAGGTGTGGGACGATTTCCAGTGGCTACAAAACATTTGCATGCATAAGGGCACTTCTATAGAACTTTGTGACTTGCTTTTCCCTGCCCTTAAGCACCAGAATACCAAGATGAGAGCAGCCCTCACAGTTGAGAAGCAAGTGGCGATAGCCCTCTGGAAGCTTGCAATGCCACACAGCTACCAGTCAGTCGGGAATCAATTTGGAGTGGGCAAATCTACTTTGGGGGCTGCTATGATGCAAGTAGTCAAAGCAATCACTGAGCTGCTGCTACCAAAGGTAGTGACTCTGGGACATGTACAGATCATAGTAGATGTCTTTGATGCAATGGGATTCCCTAACTGTGATGAGGCAATAGATGGAACCCATATCCCTAGATAGATGGAACCCACCCCCTTGATTGACTCATTCCCTGTAAGCCACCCACCCTCCCCTCCTTCGATCACAGCTTGCTTGCAAAGGAAATAAATTCACTATCATTTAAAAACCATGTATTCTTTATTAATTGATTATAAAAATAGGGATAGAACTGACAAGGTAGCCCAGGTGGGGTGTGGAAGGAGGGAAGGAAAAGGCCACTTCAAAACTTGTTGAATGACAGCCTTCTGTTGCTTGGGCTGTCCACTGGGGTGGAGTGGCAGGGTGCACGGAGCCTTCCCCCCGCTGTGTTCTTGGGCGTCTGGGTGAGGAGGCTATGGAACTTGGGGAGGAGAGAGGGCAGTTAAACAGAGGCTGCAGCAGCACTCTGTGATCCTGCTGCCATTCCTGAAGCTCCACCAGACACCGGAGCATGTCCATTTGATCCCGCAGTAGCCCCAGCGTTGCATCCTGCCCCCTCTGATCTTCCTGCCGCCACCTGTCATCTCGAGCATCCCTCCTGTCCTCACGTTCATTGGACGCTTTCTTGTACTGTGATACTGTGTCCTTCCACTCATTCAGATGAGCTCTTTCATTGTGGGTCGACTGCATGATCTCAGAGAACATTTCATCTTGCGTGTGTTTTTTTCACCGCCTTATCAGAGATAGTCCTCGGGACGGAGGAGGGAGGCTTGAAAAATTTGCAGCTGCAGGAGGGAAAAAAAGGGAGAGAAATATTTAAAAAGATACATTTTACAGAACAATGGGTATATTCTTTCACAGTTTTGCATCTTAATATTGAATGCCTGTGGCTTTGGTGTTAGAGATCACAGACGCAGGGCCGGGCAATGGAATTCAGCTTGCATGCAGCCATGGTAAGCCATTGTCTTTCGGCTTCTCATAAAAGCAGCGCCCTCGTTTCCCATACCAAGCAAAGCCCGTTGAATGTTGCGGTTTTCGTGTTAACGTGCAGCAGCAGAAATCAAACTAACCCCCCCCACCTCCAAATCCAATTCTCTGGGATGATCGTTTTACCCCTCCCCCCACCACATGGGCTGGTATCAGGGAAGATCCCTGCTAGCCAAATGCAAACAGCTCAGCGCCAATACCTCCCACCCACCGCCTGGCTAACTGCGGGGAGGATTTCTTTTCAGCCACAGGCAAACAGCCCAGTAGGAACGGCCACCTCTGAATGTCCCCTTAATTAAATTCCCATATTTCAACCAGGTTACCATGAACGATATCACTCTCCTGAGGATAACACAGCGAGACAAAGAACAGATGTTGCTTGAATGCCAGCAAACACCGGGACCATACGCTGCCAGGCTTTGTCATGCAATGATACCAGATTACTTGCTACTAGCACGGCGTCCTACCATGGAGGACCAAATAAGGCTGCCCTGCCCAGAAACCTTTTGCAAAGGCTTTTGGAGTACCTCCAGGAGAGCTTCATGGAGATGTCCCTGGAGGATTTCCGCTCCATCCCCAGACACGTTAACAGACTTTTCCGGTAGCTGTAGTGGCCACGAATGCATCACAAGTCCTCAGGGCAAATTAATCATTAAAAAACGCTTGCTTTTAAACCATGTTTTATATTTACAAAGGTACACTCACCAGAGGTCCCTTCTCCGGCTTCATGGTCCGGGATACCGCCTTGGGAGGCTATTTCAGTCAGGCTGAGAAAAAGCTCCTCGCTGTTGGGGAGAACGGAGTGCTGTATGCTCTCTGCAAGCTCGTCCTCCTCCTCCTCCTCATCTTCTCCGTCCGCAAAATCCTCAGGCATAGCTAAGAGTACCCCCTCCTCGGAATCCATGGTCAAGGGTGGGGTAGTGGTGGCGGCCCCCCCTAGAATTGCATGCAGCTCAGTGTAGAAGCGGCATGTCTGCGGCTCTGCCCCGGAGCGTCCGTTTGCTTCTTTGGCTTTCTGGTACGCTTGTCTGAGTTCCTTAACTTTCACGCAGCACTATAGTGAGTCCCTATTGTGGCCTCTCTCCGTCATGCCCTTGGGAGATTTTTTCAAATGTTTTGGCATTTCGTCTTTTGGAACGTAGTTCTGCTAGCATGGAATCGTCTCCCCATACAGCGATCTGATCCAGTACCTCCCATACGGTCCATGCTGGAGCTCTTTTTCGATTCTTGAACTGCATGGTTACCTGTGCTGATGAGCTCTGCATGGTCACTTGTGCTGATCAGCTCTCCACACTGGGCAAACAGGAAATGAAATTCAAAAGTTTGCGGGGCTTTTCCTGTCTACCTGGCCAGTGCATCCGAGTTCAGATTGCTGTCCAGAGCAGTCACAATGGTGCACTGTGGGATAGTTCCCGGAGGCCAATACCGTCGAATTGCGTCCACACTAACCCTAATTCGAACCGGCAATGTCGATTTCAGCGCTACTCCCCTCGTCGGGGAGGAGGACAGAAATAGATTTTAAGAGCACTTTATGTCGAAGTAAAGGGCTTCGTTGTGTGGACTGGTGCAAGGTTAAGTCGATTTAACGCTGCTAAATTTGACCTAAACTCGTAGTGTAGACCAGGCCATAGTGTTGGGATTAACATTGATAGAAAGGACTCTCTTTTAAACTGTTTATGGGGTGGAAGAACCCATTTTCTGTACAACCAGGGACCTCATGCTGGCCTCTCTCTCCTTCCTCCTTCTCTCAGATGCTGAAAGTTTAAAATACCAAAGGTTGCAGATGGGAAATGATTCTGGTTATTAGTGACTCTAGTCAGTTATTTAATTCTTATTTGAATTAGAAAATGAATTGCTGGAATGACTTTTTATTTATTTATTTTTATTAAAGGTCTATAAGTTTTCAACATCATACTCTCAAGCTGCTACCTGGGGATTACTAACAGAAGGAAGGAAAGAAGGAAGTATCTATTTTTCCAGTGATGTTTACCTCAACTATTTCAGGTTGCCAACTTTCCAGTCACACAAAACCGAACACCCTTGGCCTGCACCTTCTCTGAGGCCCCATCCTGCTTACTGTATCCCCTCTCCTTCCATCACTCGCTCTTCCCCCCCCACTCACGCGCTCTTTTTCACCAGACAGGGGAAGGTCCCTTTTCAAGCGGGTGTTCCGGTTGAAAACCAGACACATGGCAACCCTAAGAAAGTTAATGGGGGAAAGGACATGTACATGCGCTTACATGGAGTTAAAAGCCAAGCTAGATGGAATCATTTTGAAGTGGAAACAAACTTCAAAAAACTTATCTGAGGACTTAAATTTGGAAACACATCCGTGCACAGCACCACCAGCTACTGACTAAATATCTAATTATATCGATCTTCACTCATTCTTTTTGAGATGTACCACTTCATACAGTCGCTATCAGTGTTTTAAAATCAAGTCAAATTACAGTGAAATGAGTAATTTCAGCTCTGTTGCAATATGAGCATTTTTTAAATGATTCATAGAACTAAAGGAGTTCAGATTTCTGCCATCCACGAACCTCAGCAACTAATACCATATGTATAAAGATGCCCAAAGAACATTGGGTCTTTTTTGTTGTTGTCTATGCCAACCTTTGGTACTATAAATCTTTACTGCCATCTTGTGGATGAATTTAGTTACTCAGCCCAGATTTTTCCAAACATACCATGGTCTCTATTTCATGGTGGAAAATTAACTATCTAGAAACAAATCCCATCCTTCTCTTCTCATCATTTATCATTTTAAGCAAAAACGGCTCAGCAGAAAGGCCTCCAGTCATCTATTTACACAAGAAGAGAAAGTAAATATATATACGGATATAAACTATCAGTCAGGAAATTCAGGCTTGAAATTAGACGAAGGTTTCTAACCATCAGGGGAGTGCAATACTGGAACAGTCTACCGAACAGGGGGTGGGAAGGGGGGACTCCACTACTTTTTAGATTAAGCTAAGTAAGTTTATGGATGGAGGGGATAATATGATAGCTTAGCTTATCAATCAATCAAAATTATGTGCCTGTAATGATATACTTTTCCAGAGTTTGGCTGGAGGAGCCTTGCCCAGCTCGGGGCCTCAGTTCAGCTGACCGCCGGGGGGGTTTTTGAAATTTTTTTCCTCCAGGAAGGCTGGCTGGCTTTGGCCCTTTTTTCTCCCTCCTCCCAGGGGCGGAGGGGGGGGCTGGTGGATGAGGATATGGGCTGCATCTTGCAGGAGCATGGGACTAGATTAGAGACTAGATATCATAATGGTCCCTTGATTGATTTCTATCTGATGATAAAGAGATTGTTAAATATCCAGAGATTGACAGTAGGAAGTGTCTACTAGGCACTACTAGCAGAAATAGGGTGACCAGATGTCCCAATTTTATAGGGACAGTCCTGATATTTGGGGCTTTTTCCTATATAGGCTCCTATTACCCCCACCCCCTGTCCCGATTTCTCACACTTGCTATCGGGTCACCCTAAGGAAAAATCATTTTTGAGGTGGCACTAAGTGATTTCTCAGTCAAGAAATATATTGCTTCTCCCCATCAGACATACTCTTACAGTGTAGATGGATAAGTCAACTAGGGTGACCAGATGTCTGATTTTATAGGGACAGTCACGATTTTGGGGTGTCACCCTCGTCCCGATTTTTCACATTTGCTGTCTGGTCACCCTAAAGTCAAACAACACTGAGCAAACTGCAAGAAATGCTGTTTTGAAGGTCCCCTACAGAGGGGAGGAAAAACATTGGACTCGTTTCCTTCTTTGCTCCTTTATTAATAATTTTTTTTTTAAAAAGGAGGTTAGAAAATATTTATTTAAATATTCTCCTTGTCTTTTTACATTAGAAATACAGATCCTGTCTAGGTTAGAAGACTCTATGATGATCAGAGAAACAGTAAAGTGCATCACCAAAGTCAAGAGAATGAAAGTTGAGCAATTAGGAGGGGAAGGGAATTTCAGTCAAACTGTTAAAAAAAAAAAACATTTTTGATTTATTATTTACCTATGTTAAATGACAAAGAAATATTTTGAAACAAGGAAACCATTGTTAAAGATTCAAAAAACTGACTAAACTTCTTCAATCAAGTGTTATTGCTCACAATGACCATTGAGACCTGCTAGAGGTCTGCCAGCAAAACTCCAGAACAAACAAACAAAAAAACCCAAACCTTTTGGGCCTTCTTCATAATAGTAAAACAGCAAAAAAAAAAGGGGAAATGCTCATCTTTTAAAGAAACCTTTACAAGTCTCCTTTAAGTAATGCAGAAAAATTTTCAAGGATTATTTTATACAATGAGAATTGAACTAATTTGGATTACAGTTATATTATCGGCTGGCTACTCATGCAAAGTATCAGAGGGAACAACTCTGCTTGCAACATTACCCATCTGGACAAATTTCAACAGAAGAAAACAACGAAATAAGAGTCATATCTAAGTGTTTAAGCAGTGGTCTATGTGCGCTATAATGCAAAACACTATGTGCGCTATGATGCAAAACCACAGACACAAAGTCTCAAGTCTTGTTCTGAAGTGTACATGAATATCAGGTGGATGGGAAAAAAAAACAGCTCAATCTGACAAAATAAAGAATGTCTTTTAGTGAACTTCAGATCTTCAGGAGGTTTCTGGCCTCAAGACTTATTACCATAATGAGGGCAAATATATCAATTTTAAAAAAATTTCAATACAAAGGATTTTTTAAGTACCTTTAACATAATTATTAAGCAATTACTGTCAAATCCCAAGATGGGCATAAGGGACTTTAATGTGTTTTAGCTAAATGCTTATTAGAAAAATGTGCACTCTTGGATATCAAACAGTGAAGTTTGCTACTGGGAGGGAAAAACTGCTAAAACTGCTGCCAAATCAACATTAAGGCTTGAATCCCACACACATTTCCACGCAGGTGAATCTCTATGCTCCTGCAGAGTCCCATTGACTTGAACAAAGCTCTGACTACACCAGTCATTTGGAGAATCAGGGCCCAAACCATCATCCTTAAAGCCAAATGAGGAAACTGGTAGGGTAGCAAATGAGCAATCTTTGGACAAAGTTTCTCCCCCTCCAGCTGCCCAGAGATTCATTTGTTTAATAGAAAGAAAGGGAAAAAAAAATATCACATCACTCAAAGAAAAGCACCCAAGTTTTTGCTAAGCACTAAAGAAAACTGAATGTGGTTAAAATTAGATCTTAGCCAATAATATATGAAATTGTAACATTCCTTTGTGTGTCATATCCAGTTTCAGGGCTCTAACCAGAGAAGTCTAACAGACACTTTGTGGAGTGTCAGGCTATCACAAAATGGCTAAATTTATGTATTTATGAGGCACTACAAATCATTGCACTGCAAGTGAAGAAGAAAGTCTAATATGTCTCAAGTCCAACAGACATTCCTTGTGATTCAGTACAAAACCAGTGCCAACCTGCAATATTGTTTGGAGGGAGATGAGAAGGAAACTCTGCTATTAGACGTACAATTTGGATGAAATGTAAATCCAGGTCATAAAAGATCCCACATCACTTTTCTTAAGACTAGAGATATAAATCTCTGTATCCTGACCCAGTTCCCAGGGTGTAGTGGTGCAAGTTATCCCATACTATTCTGTCAATGTGCCTCTTGGCTCTGGAAGGGCCAATCCTAAAGTTAAGAGTGTAGTTTGGCTATTTAATGCAGGCGCACACACAAAAACTGCCCAAGAGAAGACAGAGAAAGGCCCTTCAACTCATGAGACTGAGGTCGACTTTTGCATTTGAATTTTTGTTTTTAAGAAAGAATTAATTGCTTTTCCCTGGGACAAGCCAACTGTTCCGTGAATGTAACTGATTTAAGTAATCTAATACAGTATTGTTTCATCTAGTAAACACTAAGGGCTTGTCTACACTGGCAATTTACAGCACTGCAACTTTCTTGCTCAGGGGGATGAAAAAACATATACATTATGGCAGTAGGAGAGTAGGAAGAGAAGACTTAGGCTTTGTCTACACTAGCAATTTTGTCAGTCTGGGGTGTGAAAAACACATCCCCCTGACCAACATAAGTTTCACCGACAAAGCACCACTGTGGGCAGCGCTATGTCAGTGAGAGACACTCTCCTGCCTACATAGCTACCGCCATTTCTTGGGGAATGACTAATTATGCCGGTGGGAGAGCTTTTTCCCGTCCACATAGAGCAGCTACACAGAAGACCTTACAGTGGTGCAGCTATAAGGTCCATAGTGTAGACATAGCCTTGGAAGGCAAAGATAAATTTTGTGGTTGGGATGGGGTCACCCACTTCAAATTCCTGCCTGAGAATTCCATTCACACATTGTTAAACTTGAATGTAGCTCCCAGAGTCAGGTCTGTTCATTCAGGATCTGATGGAGCACTGATCATTGCACTCTGCACTTTGCATTGATCTAGCTTAATTCTGCCAGCACAGCAGGGAGGACTCCTCTGAATGGACCTCCCTTGGAACAGTCAGGGTCTATTTATATGTTTTCAACCTTATCAAGTGTGGACAGCTAAACTGCTGGATGAAGTCCCGAAGCCCTTTACTAGGCAGACACATTACAGTTGCTCATGATACTGCCTGTTAAACTGGAAGCATAGCACTTTGTTCTGCAGCTTCTGCCAGTTCAAGACTTTTCCCTGCACACAAAGATAAAAGTGTTTCCAGTCTTATAAAAAATAATAATAATACATGGCCTAAATCAATATCAGAAGTGAGTTTCTGGCCCCAGAAAGAATCCCATTAGCAACATCACATCTACCAACTCTGATCAAGAGAATGAGGAGGGACTGGATAAGTAAGGGTAGGGGTAACTCAGTGGTTTGAGCATTGCCCTGCTAAACCCAGCGTTGTGAGTTCAATCCTTGAGGGGGGGCCACTTAGGGCTCTGGGGCAAAAATCTGTCTGGGGATTGGTCCTGCTTTGAGCAGGGGGTGGACTAGATGACCTCCTGAGGTCCCTTCCAACCCTGATATCTGTGATTCTTCACTAGCAACGTTAAAGCACTACCGTGGCGCTCCCAGTGCTGTAAAAACCCCCACCCCTATGAGGGTAGTAGCTCCCAGTGCTGGTGCACTGTCTACACAGCCACTTCACAGCACTGAAACTTGCAGGGCTCAGGGATGTGTTTTTTCACACCCCTGAGCAAGAAAGTTTCAGCGCTGTAAAGTGGTAGTGTAGAAAAGGCCTTAGTTAAATTTTGCCATAGGAAACTGCTGACTAGGCCCCCCCATACATCCTGCGACAGGCAAGAAAGATTATACATCCCAACTAACTTAAACAACGCCCCAATAACTATGTTGGTGAAACAGTAAATCACTACATTCTACAGTAGTGATTAGAAAATGATACAAGAGAAAAACATCCTATCACCTGTGGGTGAAGAACACTTTTCACAGAGCGATGACTCTATATCTGACCTATCAGTCCTCCTCCTCAAAAGAAACGTGCACAATAACACTTTCAAAAGACAAGCCTGGGAGCTTAAATGTATTACTCTGCTAGACACTAAAAATCATGGACTGAACAGAGAGACTGGATTTATGGCTCATTACAACAAGCTGTAAAGCACTAACCCCTTCTTTTTGTTCTATGACTATAGAGGTGTCAATGGGCCATTCTACCTCGAACAGTCTTACAATATGTGCTAATTACTTATGCTAAACAAGCTGTTCCACCTTACATTTAACTGTGATGCTGAGAGTACCTTTCCCAGCCCTGAAGAGCATTGTGTATCTCAAAACTTCTTTTTCTCACTAACAGAAGTTGGTCCAATTAAAGATATTGCCTCATTCATCTTGTCTCTCTAATATTGAGGGACCGACATGGCTAGAACAACACTGCATAAGCTTCTCATCAGCATTCTTGTAACCCAGCAGGAAATAACCTCTCCCAGAAGAGGAAGTGTGTTGGCCCTGATCCTGCAAAAACTTATGTGCTGAACTTTATGCACTATGGAGTAGTTCCATTGACTTCATTGGGACTGCTCATGGTGAGCTAAGTTAAGCACATACATGAGTCTTTCCAGGATTAGGGCCTTTAAGCATTATATCAATACATAATAACTCCCTGAAATACTGATTAGAGAAAAGAACCTACCAAAAAAAACCAAAAAACCAATCTGATAACAAATGACTAATGGCAACATCAAGAGCTACAATGCTGTATTGAGCAATTTCAATTATTTAATTAAGTTTATTGACTTATAATTTTACTTATTAGGCCCCTTTTCTCTCCTCTCCACCTGAAGTGCTTGAGGTGACAAAGTAATTTCAAAATATAAAACAATAGGCGTAAGTATGTATACAGTGCTCATTACCATAGATCCAAAAGGGAGTTCAAACTATAAATAAAGCCAAAATCCAGACAACCCTTCAAGCCCCAAAGTTTCTGTGAAATATAAGCTACCTTCAGAGATATTTTAAACACCAAAAGGAATAACAAATATGAATCTCTATTCATATCCATTGCACATTTTTGAAGTTATCTGTGCAAATGTATTTCCTCCCCGACCCAAGAAGCTGGGGATGGAGGTAGGGAAGAGAGCTAGAATAAGGAATGAGTGTGTCATATACTAATTCACTATGAACAGTTTTTAAAAAACTCCTAAAGTCACTGATAATTTTTTTCACAATGCTATAATTGCAATCACATAATAAGACACACAGTATACAAAATGACCAGTCTGTCTTTCATCCAGTAAACTAGGCATTCCATGGGGGAGAGAGAGAGGAGATGAGTTTTAGGGATTGTTGGAAAAAATTAACACCTAACAATAAGAGACTTACCAACTACTCTCTGATATGTACAGCTAACGCCTTTCCTGAGCACTAAACATAATTTTACTCCAGCAACCAGAAATAAAAGTTTAAAGCAGGGCTAACCTGGTATCCTCCAATGATACTTGTCCAGATTCTTCATCCACTGTAATCTTACAGTGATCTCCAGACACCAGTTTGTTGCCAGGAAAGGACAAGTCACAACCTTAAAAAGAAAATGTTTATGATCAATATGTTTATAAATATCCCATGAGAATTTACATAGGCAGAACTCTTCTTTTAAAAACAAAATTTTCTTACACGTGTTAGCACCATCTTTAGATTATTAAAGACAAAGAAAATTTAAAACCTAGTGCAGTTCACTGTCATTAGGCAGGAGTATTAATGATTTGGGGGGGTGATGGGAACCTTCCCACCCATTCTAGGGTTCTGAGCAACCTTTTGACACTACCTTAATCCCTCCTTCCCAGCCATATTCAAGGCTTCACACTAAAACACTATTCTATCTTGCAACACTTCCCTTGTAAGAGGGGCCATAATAAGGAACGTGATTCATATCCTCCCATTCATAGCCTGGTGCCGGATTACTTCCCAATACATTCAATCCTCCCTGATAATGGTTTACCACTATTTTTCCAAAACTAATGTCCATGGGACAACCAACAGCTACAACCTGTGCTGCACAACTTCATGGTCATGTGATTCTTGCTGAAAGTGACTAGAACGCCGTAGTTTCCCCCAGAAGTAGTTCAGCACTTCCGCACTGGTGTACCCCTCTACTCTTTGTGGCTCTTGGAATATAGTGTAAGGGACAGGAAGAAGAGGGAAACAGCATGGACTAAATTAATTTTTCCAGAATCCCACATATTTTTCTAACAGGATAATGGTGCCAACAATATTTTGCTGAGCAGTAGATGGCAATTTTGGTTATGTATTTTTCTAACTGAACACTTTAGTAATCTAACTGTTAAATGATTATGAGAGCAATTCAGCAGGCAAAAGTCAATCTTTATCTGCCATGTAAGCCCACTGATATTCAACAAGATTTCCTAGTGTGGACATCTTGTTGGTATTTAGCAATACAGTCATCAAAAAGGGCAACAAATATATGGTACTAAATTTAACAGAAAAAAGATATTTAGATTTTCCCTATAATATGGTCCATGAATTCCATTTTGACTGACCATATAGAGTCTATAAACTATAATATACTTTCATTGATGCTAGGTGCTACAACATGATATGCACTGAGTTGATGGACAGGCAACCTAAAGTTAGTGCCAGATGGCACAGTGCAAGGTTAAGTGAATAATTTGCCTTAAACATGGAATTCCCTTAAAATAAAATAAAATAGTCAACACTTTTAAACACAGAAACATTTGCATTTCAAATCAACTCTCATAAAAAGTATCTTAATATGTTAGCAACCATCATGCAGCCAGAAGGCAGCTTTTTGGATTGTAGGTGTGTGTTAAAGTGTGAAAATGTTGCATTGCAGATCCTCCCCACCTTCTTTTTTTTTTTTTTTTTTAAATCACAAGAGCAAAAGGTGACAAAATAGGTATGGCATGACAAAACTTGGTTTGAAATGTAATGCTTTTTTATTTGCACAGAAACAATCAGGGAAATCATCAACACAAATTCACAGGATTGGGTGTTTGTGATATCACCAGGAACCCCATTAAAAAAGAAAGCCAAAGACAGGGCGAGAGCACAACTTTTCTCTCTGGAAATGCTAGAGTAGGGAACAAGGGATTTTGTGGCAAGCATTGAGGTGGGCCTCTTCTATCCTACCTCCACCTTATCCTCACACCAGATACTAACATACCTGTCATGTTTCAGAGTCCATCTTCATGTATTTTTAAGGCCAGAATGACCACTATGATCACCTAGTCCGACCTCTTGCAAATCACACACCAGCTTACCTTTTTTCCGCCCAATTGTCCATTCTCTTTTCAGCAGTAAGACATGGGGCTCTGCTTCATCTGTCCCTAACCGGATCAGCTTCCCCCAAGGCTGTTGCTGCTGGTTTTGGTCTCCTCCTTCAGAGTGCTCCATTTGGATTCACATCTGATTTGAAAAAAAAAAAAATCACAAGACACACGATAAAAGTTTCACTTGGAAACAGTAGAGTTTCTCTCCCCAGCCGTCCTACCTTTCTCCCCCATCTGTTCTTCCTCTCGCAGCTTTCACTGCCGATTATCTTTCTCTTTCCCCAGCCTTCTCTCCCCACCCCATCCCTCTCCCACTTCTTGGCTGTTCTCTGTCCAAAGCCATCACTTCCCCTCTCATCTCTTTATTTCCAGACCCACCTCCACCTCCCCCTCCCCCGCAGCAGCCCCTCAGACACCTGCACACGCACCAGCCCCAGCTCTCCTGCGTTGCTCTAGTGTGTGGGCTGAAATCCCTGCACTCTCCTCCCCGCTCCTTCCCTCTCCAGGGCAAGCAGGGCCCCCCTCAGAGCCTGGCCCTCCAAGGCCTCTCACAGCCCTGAGGGTGAGACACACAGGAGCCAGGCTGGGGCTGCTGCCAGAGCCCCGTCCTCCCTCCCCTTCTCTCTCGCAACGTCCCTCCCGCTCACCGCCCTGCCCCCAGCCCAGGGGGGCTTCGCAGCGATCCCCTCCCCCAGCTCCAGCCTCTTACACCCAGTCCTGCCGCGGAGGCTGCTGCTGTCAACAGACATTGCCAGCCATCAGCTGATCAGGCTCTGGGCGGGGCCCCGAGCTCCCCCACGCCTCCTATTGGAGACCAGAGCAGGGGAATCATAGAGAACCCCGAGGGCAGGGAGGCACGGAAAGAGAAGGCTTCCGCTCCCACCATAGAGCTGGCCGCGCTAGAGCGCCGCTTTCTTCCGCGCTAGGCAGCCATCTTGGATTGGGGAAGCCAACCGACTATTGATGCGGAGGAAGGCCGCGCGGCGGCCATCTTGGAGGTGGGCACCAGTAGCGAGAGTGTGTCGGGCATTTTGGATTTGGGCGCTATTCCCTTTTGAGGTAATATATTAATCGCAGAGCACGCTGGCGCCCATCTTTGTCATGGGCAAAGTGAATGTCCTGTAACAATTGCGCTCAAAGAGTAATAATGCTGTAATAACTCTGTTATCTGTGAGACCTGCATTTCTGTTAAATATCGAGTAATTAAGCTACAGTTAATTTGACTATAGCACAATCAGTGGAATTTAGCTGGCACAGAATGAGCCAGCAACGCTGCCTTCCCAGGGAATTGCTCCGGACATAATTCTGCGCTGAAAGGGGAAAACTAAATACTGATTTGGGGCCCAGTCTTTCTAGTTTTAAATACTTGAGAGACACTTAAATACAAGGATGGGGTAGGACTTAGAAATACATAGTTGGCAATATTGCCAGCTCCCAGTGCCCGCGGGGGGGAGCCCGTACAAATTACCAGGGCCCGGTGGTCCAGAAGGGGGCCCGGAGCCCGCTTACCCGGCCCTGGTTAGCTGGTCTGCCCTTGCTGGGAGACCTGAAAAATGTTTTTCACCGGGGCCCGAACCCGCTCTCGGTGGCCCTGCCAGCTCCAAATATTAGAAAAGCCTGAGTCAGTCGTTCCTCCTTCCTCCCCACTACAGTTGCCAGTTTTGGACGTATTCCTGGAGGTTTCATCACATGACATAATCTATAATTAAAGATTGATCTTTAATTCCTCGAGACTCAAGGAAAATCCTGGAGGGCTGGTAACCCAAATTCCTCCCACTCCCAAGTCATGACCAGCTTTAAAATATTTTTTAAATATAATAATACATTTGGGGTTCTTTGTTTGCCTTTTGGTATGGTCAAGCAGAGGGCATGGCCGGGCTGGGTGTGGGGGAGCAAGCTTGTTCACCCAGCCCTGCTGGAGCGCTCCTGCCAGCACGAAAGGCAAAGTAGCCCTCAGTGGCTTGGAAGGAGCTCAGTCAGCAGCCTGCTGCTTCCGCTCCCTCCCGCCCGCGTCTCCCCATGCTGCAGGAACACACTGTCAGGTATCCGGTTAACACTGGTGACCAGACACTAAAAATCCGGTTACGATGGGAAGCCCTGCCATGTGTAGTTTGAGCAGGGGCGGCTCCAGACCCCAGCACGCCAAGCGCGTGCTTGGGGCGGCATGCCGCTGGGGGTGCTCTGCCAGTCGCCGGTCGGGCGGCAGGCGGCTCCGGTGGACCTCCCACAGGCGTGCCTGCGGAGGGTCCGCTGGTCCCGTGACGCTTTGGTGGAGCCGTGGGACCAGCGGACCCTCCGCCGACGCCTGCGGGAGGTCCACTGGAGCCGCGGGACTGGCGACCGGCAGAGCGCCTCCCGCAGCATGATGCCGTGCCTGGGGCGGCGAAATGTGTAGAGCAGGCATCGTCCCCGCCCCCAGTATCCTCCACCTCTGATTTCTCCAAAGCTCTGCTTAGCGGTCAGGGTGGGAAGAAGCTCCCTCTGTCCCTCTCTTGGGCTGAAGCTGGCAGGCAGCTCCAGGATTCTGACTCCTGGGTCCTAGTGCCTGTCATCATCAGCTTCTATGTGTGCTGGGTCCTGTTTCTGGACAACTGGTGAGTGCCTGGGGATGGCAGGGAAAGGGAGTGGCAGGGGAAGAGGCAGTACCAGAGCGGTAGGGTGGGAAGCTTGCACAGAACCTGCACACATTCTGTCCAGCTCCAGAC
Organism: Mauremys reevesii; assembly: GCF_016161935.1. NCBI lineage: Eukaryota > Metazoa > Chordata > Testudines > Geoemydidae > Mauremys > Mauremys reevesii. The sequence goes on along the minus strand of NC_052640.1, from coordinate 15,275,547 downwards.
AGAACTCTTGCTTCTCCCATGTATAAGTAATGAATTCCCACACACTTGTAGGCAAAACAAAACAAAACAAAACAAAACATCCCATTTTGGATACCAGTACTTTAACTTTTATAGTACCTTCCATCAAGGGGCTTCAGATTGATGATGCACTGTGTTCAATACTGTATCGAACTGTTCTAAAAATCAAAGAAATTAAATTTTTTTCTTTGATGTATTTTTCTGTACTGGGATGCACAGGCAAGCAAGTTCTCTCCTTATGCTCAGCCTAGTTCCACAGCCCAGTGCATCTCTGTACTTTTAAGGGGTTGCAAAAGCACTGGAAGAAGCTCAACACACAATGTACGTTTCTCCCTCCCCTCTCCCTCAAGGATTTTAAATCCACTTCTTAGCAGGCTATGATAGAAAGACTGTCTGGATAAGCTAAAGGCAGGTTCTATCTATTTGCTGGTTCTCTAGCAGTTCAATCCATCATAAAATCACCTCTCATTTGATTTCTTTTGAGTTTCATTCCAAATACTTAAAGCTAAATAAACCTGAAGTTAGTCCTCATTTTTCTGCCCCAATTCAAACTAACTTCTTTCCCAAGTGGAACATGTTGGGTAAGCATGGAATGTGTGTGATTTGAGAAGAAAATGAGAACACAGGCCAATTCCTGCTGAAAGTTACACCTGCGTAGCCTTATTGACTTCAGGGAGGAGAACAGATTTTTGCACAAGAATAGATTTTGGTCCCTTCTGCATTTTCCACACCTGGTATAGCAGAATCTCATTCACTTTCCCCCCCTAAACTCTGGGCATTTTAAGGAAAAAAAATAAATAAGTAAGGTCTGCTTGATTTACACATGCAAACGAAACAGGAAGCTCTCCCTTCATTCTACACCAACCTTAAACAAACACTAGACCTGATGTAACAAGGGTGTCACTACAGCAGCCTTGGTTGGACTGTTCTTTGATTTCAACAGGGATGCACACAGGGCCGGTGTAACCATTTAGGCAACCTAGGCGGTTGCCTAGGGCACTAGGATTTGGGGGGCGCCATTTTCTTCGGCAGTGACCGTGGTGGCCGGATCTTCGGCTGCCCCAGTCGCTGCCGGCATTTAGGCGGAGGGAGCTGGGGCAGGGGAGCGTGGGGAGGGCTGCCTGCAGCAAGTAAGCGGGGGAGGGGGCGGCCCCCAGGGGAACTCCTTGCCCCAGCTCACCCCTGCCCCGCCTCTTCCCCGAGCACGCCGTGGCCGCTTCACTTCTCCCGCCTCCCAGGCTTGCGGTGCCAATCAGCTTAGGCACCACAAGCCTGGGAGGCGGGAGAAGTGAAGCAGCAATGGCATGCTCAGGGAGGAGGCGGGGCAGGGGTGAGCTGCTTCACTTCTCCTGCCTCCCAGGCTTGTGGCGCCTAGCGAGTGCTACTTAGTTGAGGGCAATTCACATAACCAGGATAGCAACACTTCATTACTAATGCCCCAATAACAAAGAGACTGGGGATCCCACAGCAGCCAAAGTGACCATTTGGGCAAGTAGTCCATCATGCTTGGCAGGCTGGGTGTGCCCATGCAAATGAGATCAGCCCCTGAAGTCATTTTCCACAGCTCACCACCAGATGTCAGGGTAAAAGTTCCTTCTGACTCTGCTTACATCAACTTCAAGCTTACTTTGGACTTAGTCCTTACTGTTGGCTGGTGCTTTTAACACTTGTTATCTCTGCGTAACAGAAGAAAATGCCAGCATATGCTGTACATGTTAACTACCTGAGGGGGATACAGCTAGAAGCACTATACCCAAATCTTTTTGTAAACAATAGCATTAGTAGAGGGAGAAAGTTGTTTCTTTGTATTGTGGCTTTGAGAAAACACATTTTCCAAATGTTCCTGCAGAGAGATCCCCTACTATCACACTAAGGAATTACTGCACCGTGGTGATAGCACAGAACAAGTGGTTTCGTTCAGCTCCTACAACATCTATGCAGAAAGATGGCAAGTGAAATGTACAGCTAGCTTAGTGAGTCATGTGTTTATGGGAGATTCAATTAAAATTAAATTATACAACAAATTAGGTTTTAAATGCTATGCTGCATAGCCAGACAGATAAATAATAATTAGAAATGTACTGATTCAGCACTATGTGCATTTGAACAGTACACTACCATCATTGCTTTTCATGTACGTTGATGCTACTTCCACACCCTCACACACACCATGAGCAGTTCCTTATAGAACCCCAAATATCTTATCTTTCCCCATATTTACAACACTCCCCATATCTAGCCATCTTCTGGTCATGGTGAAATGGATAGAACTCCTTCTAGAGCTCATCCACCGAACTATTCAATCAGTCAGTAATGGCTCTAGAGGGATTTGTGTCACTCTCTTGTTCTTTCCGGTGGCAGGAAGTCAAGATATTATTGAATTTCAATCTCTAAATCTTTTGTTGGTTGCATGTGCATATAAAATTCTGAAGTGAAGGAAGCTGAAGTTTAGTTCTTTGCTTTTCTCTTCCCCTTCTCTTTTTGCTGTTGATCAATACACAGCTCAGACAAACTGGAAAGGACTTTGAAGGGAGCAGCTCACACCCCAATGCACACATCAGATATTTATTATTTATAGCACCTGGAGGCATTTGAGAGTTCTATCCCAAGATCATGAGTGAGGCTTAATTTTACGTAGAAATTGCATCTCTCGCGATAAATTCATGAGAGTTGGCATGTCTGGGTTACTGGGGAAGGAACCATGCTATTGGGGCAAAAAAGGGAGGCAACACTGTGGAGCAACTGCCATGTCGCACACAGAATTTGCCCATAGTCCCTTCCTGAAACCTCCAAACTCTTTCATCCCCCTATCTTCTGTATGTTGCGGCAAACTACTCCTGCCTTGCCGTGTTTCAGCACATTTTCCCCTCCCATCATTCTTTTTTATGCGTTTTTGGGGGTGATGTAATCTTAAAAGTCAATTTTGTAACCATAATACAGAAATAAGAATTTATGTATATATTTAAAAAAACTGAAAAGACACAGGTCTATGCCCAAATATCAATCATACATAAGCCAAAGATAATTCAGAGTGACTGTACACAACACTGAAGTGTGCTGTACCCAGGGTGACAAACCCTTTATAAATGTACTGCCTGCCGCTGCACAATGACCTTTTTAAACCACCAGCTGCACGTTTGCCATCACTTCGCCCATTATGATCTCATCCGCCACACCAGGATGTTAGGGAGGAAACACTCTGGGGAGAGGAATGGATATTTGTTATAATCCCCAACCAGTCCCTCTTCGCCAACCCCACAATCTGCCCGCCTGGTTTTGACCTGCTGTATTGCCAATGGTCCCTGTTGACCAGGTTCCGGACAGGGCAAAGTCTCTGTGCAGCAAATCAGTATCATTGGGGCCTTCGTGACAGCCCTTTGTGCAGCTGCGGCATGACACTGACAATGACGCACATTGTCGATGAATGCCTGCTGACTAGGTTAGCGGCGGCCTAGAAGAACTGCATCATGCCACTGAAGATGCCATCTCTTGGCTAGACGACTATGCAAATGCTAAATAAATAAAATTTCTAGAGGGATGCCATCAATTTTAAAAACATTTAAAAAAAATTAGTTCCCTCTTGAAGTTACTATCACCAACTTTATTGAGTTATATTCAAACTGGATTTTCAAAAATGTTTACATTTTTTTCACTGTTTATGCCCTTTATTTTTCTTTCTACTTGGAAATGAAAATAAGTGAAGTCAGTTTTGCTTTTCTTTAGAGTCACGTTCAAGATCTCAATGCTGCAGTCTTTGGCTTGCAAACACTGTGTGAAAATGCTTGTCTAAAAATAAATGTTTCCATTGGGATTACAAAGTAATAATGAAAACACTTCTATTGGTCTTAGGTTTTTTGTTTGTTTTCCCCCCAGAGGTCATTCCTAACTCACATTAGCTGTCTTCCTCACAAAGTAAATTTTAATCATGTGAACAAGGGTTGTAGACTGATCCTTACATCTTGGGACAAATTTGAGTTTGACCAGCTCTCTTTAAAGATACTTCTTTTGATTTACATGTGATATACCATATTTTCCTTATATGAAATTACATTACATAAATTCCCCAGCACTTTCCAAGTCACATTCTTAGATTTATATCTTTTGTCTAGAGGGAGGAAAACTAGCATTTATTATTTGAAGATTAAGAAAGACACATAGAAAGATTACATTAGTATTTCTACAAATCTTCACCTCCATTGAGAATTGGGAGATTTATAATTTGGTTTAAGAACTGTTAGCACTTGGCGTTTTTTTTTAATTGCTTTTCTTTAAATGTTTTTGAATTCTGTTCTTATGAAAGGTGCCAAAGTGATAACACTGGTGTGTAAAATTCCATATTTATCCACACAACAGGCATGGCCACTGTCCATGCCATACTGTCAACATACTTCCCCACCAATGCGTCCCTTAAATCTGAGTTAAAGAGATTGACACTAGAATTCAGATAATTTACAGCCCATTCAGTCCTCCTTTGCCTCTTTTGAGGCTGCAAAAGGAGTGCCAATTTGTACCACTGCTAATTTTAGATACTTCCCCTGCTGGGTTAAGTTAAGTTGGGTTGCCTCACTTGGAAGATAGCTTAAGGATGGCAGTGTAGAAGACAAGAGTCCATCCTGGATTTTAGGAGAAAAGGACTTTGTTTGTGGGAAGAGGCTGAAATTGTAGTGAAATTGGCTAAATGGGGTCCTAAATTCACCCTTGCTTATGAATAATGGTAACACTTTAAATGCAAAAACAAAAAATATGAAATACATTGGATTCATAGCTCTTGTTCTAAAGAAAATCAGGGCAGCCAATAGTGCCACATTTTCCCATAGGTCTAAGAGGTGTGTTTGGACTGATAGTACATGCAGCAGCCCAAAGTAAGCATACTGGTTATACAAGTCACTTCAGTGCAGTGAAGGAATTCATCTACCCCAGGGAAAAGAGCCCTATTGACTAGAATAAGAGACTGCTTCAAACAATGAATGAATGATGTTTTTCTCCAAATCTCTCAACTCTTTCTGCTTAGTAAGGGAAGCCATTTAAAAAATGATAAAATGCAGTTTATGGCTGCTTGCCGATTAAGGAGCAGGAGAAAGATTTAAGAAGATTGTTGGGGAAAATATACACTATATTACATTGCTCATATCTTACTTTTATCTGCACACAAATTAACATAATTTCTCAGTCCAAACAGCCTGGATTCTTTATCCATCATCATTTAAAAGTACTCCTGAAAGAGTAGTTAGTTATCTTCTTGTACTTGATAGTAATATCTCTCTGCTGGAAAATTATTTAAGTGGAAACTTCTATCAGACTCCTATATTAAAAGAAAAAAATATATACTTATCTCATCTTTCTCACATTCAAACGACAGTTCTCATCTCACTCGGAGAGATTAGCAGTGAAAACCAACATAATTAGATCATAATGAAGGATCTGATTCTGTCATGGAGGTCACAGAGATCACGGATTCCATGACTTTAATGGACCTCTGTGACTTCTTCGGCTTCAGCCTCTTGCAACAGCAGAGCTGGAGCAGCTGTCTGCCCCCACCCCCAGGAGCAACAGAGGGACTGGAGCAGTGGCCAGCAGTTAGCCCCCAGGGCTAGAGTAGCAGCTGCTCAGCCCCCTTTGCAGAAGCAGTGGCTGGGGCCAGAGCAGCCCCCAGGGCCAGAGCAGCTGCCGGGGCAAGAGCAGCAGAGTGCTCTAACTGTTAGTCCCCCCACTCCGCATATTTTTAGTAAAAAATCACAGACAAGTCATTGGCTTCTGTTAATTTTTGTTTTTTGCTCACAACTTGTCTGTGATTTTACTAAAAATACCCATGACAAAATCTTAACCTTCACCATAACATAATGTGAACTGTAAAGGTAACTGTCAGCATTGAGAGACCTGTGTAGGTTTAATTAAGAAAATCTTGGACCAGGTGGAGTCAGAGTATCCTGCACTGTAACCTAGGAGATAAGGCCACAATTCTAACAATTGCACTGCAGGATGCTCATTTTATGTGAACTGGTGGAATTCCATTGAAATCAGTGAAGTCACACCAATTTTCGCCAGCTGAGAATATTGCCTCTTGTCTCTTGCTGTCATGGCTACACTTGCAAATTTGCAGCGCTGCTGGCAAGAGTTGTAAGTACTGTACAGGCAGAAGCATATGATCTTACCAACTGAAGCCTTGCAACACTAACTGTGACCCCTTTGGCCAATTTAGGAGCTGTGCCAATGCACTCCATGGGGGTCCTATACACATCTTCCAGTGGTAAAAATGATGAGAATAGGGTTTCCACCTGTCCAGGGTTTCCCAGGATTGTCCCTTTTTTGAGGTAGCACTCCCAGGAAATCTGTAAGGGTACGTCTATACTTACTGTCCGGGTCGGCGGCTAGCGTTTGACTTCTCGGAGTTCGATATATCGCGTCTAATCTAGACGCGATATATCGAACTCCGAACGCGCTCCCGTCAACTCCGGAACTCCACCACTCCACAACAGCAGTGGTGGAGTCGACGGGGGAGCCGCGGACTTCGATCCTGCGGCGTCTGGACGGGTGAGTACTTCGAACTAAGTTAGTTCGAGTTCAGCTACGCTATTTGCGTACCTTAGGTTGACCCACCCGCCCCCTTAGTGTAGACCAGGCCTAAGTGTGCTCAATACATGATGCCATATGTCCAGTTTTGTGGTCTCAGGATTCCCGGATGTCCTAGTTTTTTATACCTCAGAAATGGCAAACCTAGCTGATAGTGGTCATAAATTTTTCTTCACAAGATTTTGTTTCTTCCACATAAGAGTGAGAAGGGAAGCTGTCTTTCCATTCAGGAACGAAGCCCAGCACAGATGCCATCTCAGTTACCAGTGACAAGTGTTACAAGACTTTGCAATGCATTGTGCTATTGATAGCGTGATTAAAATGTACTGTGCCTTTCATAAAGCGTTTCCTTTTTACTGGAGGCAGCGTAAGCAGGCTGGAAGAAGAGACCTATTCAGGATCAGAATCTATTCAAGCTGTATCCTCTCCATACTGTTGTACAGTTAAAAGAATGAGGAGTACTTGTGGCACCTTAGAGACCAACAAATTTATTTGGGCATAAGCTTTCATAGGCTTTTTGTGTACAGTTGTGAAACATAAACTACTAGCTCAGACTGGGCAAAGGCAAAGCTGGACAAAACAACCAATGCCATAGTGGCGGATAGTGGTGGGCATAGACTTTGAATTGCATTGTGTAATGCCACTGTGGTCTCAGACTTGTCTACTACAGACATTGGAGATTGTGTGTTTTGCTTTTCTTGGACTATCACGAGAATGCTACAACACAGTCTGATACTTGACATTTTCCGAGTGGCTTGTAACATCTGGGATAAAATTCTACCAACTGAGGGGGGTGAAGGCAGCCCAGAGGCAGACCCCCTATCACATGGGTTCATCAAGTCTTTCTGATGTTGGACTCCCGGGCTGTCAAGCCCTTGTATCCACACAGGAACGGATCAAATGGCGAATGGTCATTGCAGCCAACTGTTCAGCAAAGCATTGAAGACGAAGAAGAAGAGACTGCTAGAGAAACAAGGCAAGATGGACTGATTTAGTGCTATTAAATAAAAGCAGTGCCTCTTCGCAAGTTGCAGGTATAGATCCATGAGCACCCATGGGTTGGAGCAGCTGGCCTAGTGGAAATACAATGAAGATGTTTGTCTTGCATTAGTGTTTGAGTTAATCTATAGTGATCTAAAAAATTGTCATGGACACCGAACTAGGGGCCTGAGTGGATAACGGAGTGGGATATCACCATAAGAACGGAGATACTGGATCAGACCAATGGTGTATCTAGCCTAGTATCCTGTCTTCTGACAGTGGCCAATGCAAGGTGCCCCAGAGGGAATGAACAGATCATCAAGTGATCCATCCCCTGTTGCCCAGCTTCTGGCAAACAGAGGCTAGGGACACCATCCCTGCCCATCCTGGCTAATAGGTCCATCAATGGCTATCCTCCATGAACTTATCTAATTTGTTTTTTTAATCCTGTTATAGTCTTGGCCTTCACAACATCCTCTGGCAAGGAGTTCCACAGGTTGACTGTGGGGCGTGTGGAAAAAATACTTACTTTTGTTCATTTTAAACCTGCTGCCTATTACTTTCATTTGGTGACCCCTAGTTCTTGTGTTATGAGAAGGAGTCAATGACACTTCCTTATTTACTTTCTCCACACCAGTCATGATTTTATGGACCTCAATCATATCCCTCCTTAGTCGTCTCTTTTCCAAGTTGAAAAGTCCCAGTCTAATTAATATCTCCTCAATGGCAGCTGTTCCCTACCTCTAATCATTTTTGTTTCCCTTTTCTGAACCTTTTCCAATTCCAATATATCTTTTTTGAGATGGGATGACCACATCTGCAGGCAGCATTCAAGATGTGGGCGTACCGTGGATTTATATAGAGGCAATATATTTTATGTCTTATCCTCTATCTATCCTTTTCTTAATGATTCCAAACATTCTGTTTGCTTTTTTGACTGACGCTGCACACTGAGAGGATGTTTCCCAAGAACTATCCATAGTGACTCCAAGATCTCTTTCTTGTGTGGTAACAGCTAATTTAGACCCCATCATTTTATATGTATAGTTGGGATTATGTTTTGCAATGTGCATTACTTTGCATTTATCAACACTGAATTTCATCTGCCATTTTGTTGCCCAATCACCCAGTTTTGAAAGATCTTTTTGTAGCTCTTTGCAGTCTGCTTGGAACTTAACTATCGCAAGTAGTTTTGTATCATCTGCAATTTTTGCCACCTCACTGTTTATCCCTTTTTCCAGATAATTTATAAATATGTTGAATAGGATTGGTCCCAGTACAGACCCCTGGGGGACACCACTATTTACCACTCTCCATTCTGAAAACTGACTATTTATTCCTACCCTTTGTTTCCTATCTTTTAACCAGTCACCAATCCATGAGAGGATTATCCCATGACAACTTACTTTGCTTAAGAGTCTTTGGTGAGGGCCCTTGTCAAAGGCTTTCTGAAAATCTAAATACACTGTGTCCACTGGATCCCCCTTGTCCACATACTTGTTGAGCCGCCTCAAAGAATTCTAGTAGATTGGTGAGGCATGATTTCCCTTTACAAAAACCATGTTGACTTTTCCTCAACAAATTATGTTCATCTATGTGTCTGACAATTTTGTTTTTTACTATAGTTTCAACCAGTTTGCCTGGTATTGAAGTCAGACTTACTGACCTGTAATTGCTGGAATGACCTCTGGAGCCCTTTTTAAAAATTGGCATCACATTAACTATCATCCAGTCATTTGGTACAGAAGCTGATTTAAATGATAGGTTACAAACTACAGTTAGTAGTTCTGCAATTTCACATTTGAGTTCCTTCAGCATTCTTGGGTGAATAGCATCTGGTCCTGGTGACTTATTACTGTTTAGTTATCAATTTGTTCCAAAACCTCCTTTAATGACACCTCAATATGTGACAGTTCCTCAGATTTGTCACCTAAAAAGAATGTCTCACGTTTGGGAATCTCCCTCACAATGGCCCCACTGGTTGTTTAAAGCATGCTTCCTGCTTCTGAAGTACTTACAATTTTTTTTGCTATTACTTTGAGTCTTTGGCTACTAGTTCTTCAAATTCTTTTTTGGCTTTCCTACTTATATTTTTACATTTCATTTGCCAGAGTTTATGCTCCTTTCTATTTCCCTCACTAGGATTTAACTTCCACTTTTTAAAGGATGTCTTTTTGTCTCTCACTGCTTCTTTTACGTTGTTGTTTAGCCACGGTGGCACTTTTTTGCTTCTCTTGCTATGTTTTTTAATTTGGGAGTATACATTTAAGTTGAGCCTCTATTATGGTGTTTAAAACATTTCCATGTAGCTTGCAGGGATTTCACTTCTGGCACTGTACCTTTTAATTTCAGTTTCACTAACTTCCTCATTTCTGTGTAGTCTCCCTGTCTGAAATTAAATGCTACAGTGTTGGGCTGCTGTGGTGTTTTCCCCGCCACAGGGATACTCAATTTAATTATATTATGGTCACTATTACCAAGTGGTCCAGCTATATTCATCTCGTGGACCAGATCCTGTGCTCCACTTAGGACTAAATCAAGAACTGCCTCTCCTCTTGTGGGTTCCAGGACTAGCTGCTCCATCAGTAGTTAATTCATAGGAGTTAAAAAAAAAAGTTGATAAAATGCCCTAAATTGCATCATCTTTAAATTAAAAAGCCCTTCAGAATGGATACAGAGATTAAGGAACTGTCTTACTCTGTTATTGGCTTCTTCAAATGTCAAGTTCTAGAAACCTCACTGCAATTTTTTTTAAGCATAGTTAGGTGATATAAGCTCATGTTCTTCACTGATTTGGATTGGGCTGTCTCTCTAGTAGAAGACAGGAAGCAGGTTTCTATGTCTAGTGCAAAGTTAAGGATTCCAGTGCTCTTCTGTCTGGCTTATTGCTTGAGACAAGGTGGGTGAGGTAATATCTTTTATTTGACCAACTTCTGTTGGTGAGAGAGACAAGCTTTTGAGCTACACAGAGCTCTTCCTCAGGTCTGGGAAAGGTACTTAGAGTGTCACAACCAAACACAAGATCAGACATAGGTTAGCTTGGTTTATTGGTGGCAGGGAACTAGACCGATCAGCATTGGAGGATACAGACTCAGAAGCCTTTTCAGATTGTTTATAAATCCCTGCTCTAGACATTAAAAGAAAATTGACCATAATTCAGGAGGCTGTGGCTTCCAGGGATAGTAAGATGAGAGGTTTCATATTAAAGCCCAAATTGAAAATCTAGCGGTATTGGCTGATGGGCAATACACATTACACAGAATACCAAGCTCTAAACTTCTTGGGGGTGCATGACATCCCCCAGGATGCAATCTGGACTGTGGAACTACTGTGACCCCTTTAACTCTCCTCCCCACCCCAGGCTGTCTCCTCCACTGGTGTGCTAGTGAACAGCAGACGCCTCCAGGCTCTGTTCAGTCAGCCATCAGCGTGCAGACGAATCTCCAGCAAAGTACATGAATGCTCTCCCCAGCCACTCATGAACTATATCCAGGGAGACACCAGGAAATCTTCCTCCCACCCCCCGCAGTCCCAGTCTTGCAAGCTCATTAATTAGGTTGCCACTCCATCAAAGGATAGTGGACATGCACCAGACTTTGTAACCTGAGTAGACTTCCCAAACTTCAATCAAAAACTCACTGGCTTAGATAAAACATTAAAATAAGTTTATTAATTACAGAAAGCTAGGTTTTAAGTGGTATAGGCATAAAAGTTCAGATTTGGTTACAAAAAGAAATAAAAGAAAATCACAGTCTAATGCCTGAACTTTATCAAGCTAAGTCAAATTTGAAGCAGTAAGGTTTCTCTGACCCAAAAACCAACAGTCTGTGCTAACTGAAGAGCTTTTCCAGTTCAGACCACTCTCCCCAGTTCAAATGTTTCTGTGTCTTCCAAATGATCTTGTTGCCTTCAGTGTAGGTGGGGGAGGAACGGTGAGGTGGTGATGTCATTGTCCCTTATTTTATACTCTCCTCCAGGTGCTGGAAAGATCCTTGCTATGTCACGGAGGTTAGGCAGCCTCATGGTGTATGTGCTCCAGCAACTGTCTTTCATGTGAATTGTAAATTTGTTGTTTACAACTCCAGTGCTTGCAAATGGCCAGTGATGGTCACTTAACATCTGGCTGGGTGTTGGCCACTCCTTTGCTGCTACTGAAGAGGTAGTCTGTGGGCGTTTCCCAGATTCACAACGTGTTTCAGTAACCAACATATATCAAAATCTCATAATGTCATATACAATGATGATACATATATTTTGACAGAACAATGATGCTGGATAACTTTCCAAATGATACCTCACAAGGCATACTTTGTATGAAACATATGATAATCATATAACATGGATTTGGAGTGCTATTTTGAGGTACAGTGCATCACAGGGTGAGGTGGGGAATCAAAGCACTGACTTTGAGGACAGTCTCATTGTTTAAAAATATTAGGTTAGTGGGAGCTCCTGAGACAGTGGAAGGAGGAGACGCTGTGATACAGCTTGAGTGCCCTATTTATTTGGGTTCTGTATAGTGTTTACCCCAAGGAATCTGTTAGAAACTCTACATAGTTATGGTGAGTATGCAACTCTCAGTATGTTGTTTGGCATCTGTGAAGCATAAACTTACCAATGTCCCTCACATAAATAACAACTAGGGCTAGAAATGCCATAGAACTCAGCTGATAGTGGGGGGTAGGATTGCTCTACATTTCTCACCAACACTTTCTGTGACATTAAAGAGAGCTGTTGATGAGCTTTAAGGGAGTCCCATTCAGTCTTCCTTGCCCAGAACAACTATGATGACAGCACAGGGTTGTGGGCGAGTAAAGTGACACCGGGAGGGAGTAGATGGGGCATCTACATGGTTCTAAAAAGGAAGCAGAGAATCTTAAGAAAATAAAAAGGATTTAGATAGGAGGAATCAGAGAACAAGGTTTTTAAACCTGGCCTTAGTCTGTGGGAAAGATATTGGTGACACTGACTTGGAATAAGATTATTATAAAGCCACAGAAAATGTATCACTAGATCACTTTAAATAGCTTACAGAGATTTATCCTGCTAATGAATTTGCTGGAATTCTACAAAATTCCAGATTTGGTACTAATAGCTACCAAAGCATCTTAGGTAATAGCAAAGCACCGGAGGTTAACTCAACATCTTCATGTGTTACTTGTACATGTCTGTTAAATGTAGGTAATTTGAAACGTGATGAGGCCAGAAGTATGAAGCATTGAAGATTATGATATTACATCAATAAATTTAACAGAGAGCTTGGTTGGTCATCTCATGACATCATCATCCATCATGGCAGCATGTGCTGAGGTTTAATAGAATTAACCTTAACCAGTCTCCAGTGGTAGCATGTGGTCAATAGCTATAGCATGAGAACTCCTTGTGTGTTGAAATAACATAATACCCAAGAAGCAAAACTGCTGCAGTTTCTGAAAGATAAGAATGGAAGGGAATGCAGGAGACACATCCTTGTTTAGCTAAGGGCTTGGCTACACTTGCGAGTTAGAGCACATTAAAGCAGCCCCCGGGCGCCCTAACTCACTTCCCATCCACACTGGAAAGGCACATAGAGCGCTCTGACTCCAGGGCTAGAGCACTCCTGGTACTCTACCTCGGTGAGAAGATTAACACTTGGTGCGCATTGGCTGAAATGACTGGGCATCAGTGTGAACGAGGTGTTGCATTACTGCGCTCTGATCAGCTCTGGAAATGTCCCATAATCCCCTTAAATCAAGTGACCACTCTTGCCATTGTTTTGCAATCACTGCAGGAATACGGATATGCCCTTTGAAAGCTCTGTTTCTGACAGCCAGCATGCGTATCTGCTCCGAGACAAAGCAACCATTACTGTGGAATGCTGAGTGAGAGAGAGAGAGGCGGAGGGGTAAAGCGGGGGGGTCTGCTGCTGTCTGAATTTACAAGACAGAATGCTGACATGCTCTCAGCCCCCAAAAAAACCCACTCTCTCCCCCCATATACACATAACACACTCCCTGTCACACTCCACCCCACCCCCATTTGAAAAGCACATTGCAGCCACTTGCATGCTGGGATAACTACCACAATGCACTGTTCTCTGTGGCCATTGCAAGAGCTGCTAATGTGGCCACGCCAGTGCACTTACAGTTGTCAGTGTGGACAGATTGCAGCGCTTTCCCTACTGCGCTCTAAGAAGACTGGTTTAACTCAAAGCACTCTACATCTGCAAGTGTAGTCATGCCCTTATACATTTTTGTATGTGGATTAGGGTTAAAACTGTCTCAGAGAATACAAATGAAAGGAATCAAGGAATGGCCCATCTCACTAACTAAAGTAATCCTGACTAGGAGTCACTTGTGTGCAACTGGTTTACAGATAGATGTGGTCCTGGAACAGACTGGTAATTTCAGGCTCTGAATCCTTACTAAGCTTAAAAATCAGATCAGGATGATTAAACAAAAAGGCAGTTATTTTAAGAGATTGGCTGGAAATAAACTTGTGTCTGTGCTAATTTTTCTTTTGGCAGAACCAATTCATTCTTGGCCTTCACAAGATAGTCTTTTACATTTGATTTAAAATTGGATTTGGGCCTCTGGGGATATCTTATGTCAGCCTCTCTAATATAGTATCTGCAGGAAGACAGAGATAAAAAGTCACTTTCACTTAAAGGCAGAGTATCTTTTCTCCGGAATCTAATCTGGATTTTCACATTCTCATTCCCTCTTGTACTTTAGATCACTGTATCTACTTTTCTTAAGTCACATTAGACAGGGCAAGATTATGCTAAGCGACCCCTCTTTGTTTACAGTTAGGGTCAGTGACACAGCTGGGCTGGGGGGAGACAAACTCATACTTGACACCTAAAATCATGACTTGTATCAGCAGCATAAAGCACATTTTGTCCCATATCTCAGTAATAATCATACCAAGGGCCATACAAACATAGAATTTAGTGCCAGGAACAGAACACTATAGATGGTGTAGGCATTCTCCTGTACTTTTCATACAGTAGTCCTTCATCTCCCTGAAACCATAAAGAGAATACTCCCTTACAGGCAGGCTATGCTACAACCTAGGATGGCAAAAGCATAAAAAACCCTTTCCGTGAGGCAGTTTTCTCCTCTGCTTACATCAAGGTCCAGCCTAGCATATATATACATTCATGTTCTCATTTTCTCTCTGCTATCTGAGCAGACACTGTCCAATATCACATCCCTCCCTGCAGCAGCTTCATACCACCAACTGAGTCCCTGGTAAATAGCTGATTGAACTAAGCTGGTTCTGCCTAGGCTGCAGCGAGATCAGGCAGAGCCAGCTGAAAGCAATTTCAGTGTACCCAGAGTGGAGACCAAATCAATTCTTCTCTAGAAAGGGAAATGGGAATAGGAGATATGGATTCAAGTACTCTCTCTGAATCAGGCATTGAGAACCTTTGAAAATCCAGAAAGGGAAAAAAGAAACCTCCCTTTTCCATAGTGGTCACCTTCGAGTGTGTATCTGGAGGGATCAAATGAGTTTGAGTGGACATGTATGGGGGATGGGTCAAGAGAATGGAGGTGCATGCCTGAGGGGAAACCTTGGAAAGAAAGTCTGAACAATTGCATACGTTTGTAGAAGTAGAGCGTGTGACTGGCATGAGAAAAATAGAGAGGAAGAAAAGAAAGGGGAAGAGAGAAAGATTTGGATTTTAAAAAAATCCCACTGAGGAAAAAGAAATGGAAAGAGCTGGAAAGATGGAAGTGTGATACAAGAAAATAACCAAGTGGTAGAAAAAGAAGGCAGAAGAGATACTCCAACATGTACAGTCATCAGAAAAAGGAACCACTATGGGGACATAGTAAGTTTTTTAAACTGTTCACAGAAAGTTTACTGATGATGTGTTAAATTAAACCTGTAGAAAGTACAGTACAGCATGGGATGGGTTATAAAAGATGGAAGGTGAGGGGAAAACGGGCTCAGATGCATTTTATCCACCTGAATGTCTCTCTGATAGGCTTTCTATGGAATATGAATGCTCAGTTTAGAGATGCTCTTACTGCAGAAAATTCTCATTGTCTTGGGCTCTGCTTTCCATGTAGTTGCAGAAATATCCCATAGTAGTTTAGATGCTGAGATTTTCTATGGGGCAAATGCTGAAGAGACTGTTAACTAGAGAACAGATGTTCACTGGCTTGTGTGCTTGGCTGAATGTTAATATGTTCTGCACAGTACAAGTAAATAAGCCTTCTGCATTCACTACAAAGAACCATGAACTTAATGGGCCAAATTCACACCTATGATGTGCCCATAGCATCTGGGCTTAAACTCTTGTAGGTAAGTTGAAATCTTTTATACAAGATGCGAAAATAATAATGCTAAAACTAAAACCTGTCTCTTTCCAAAAGTGAGGTACAGCTCCTGTTATGTCAAAGCAGATCTGCACCAGATAGATATCACTGAGATATGGATATATGTGAATACAGTTGCTCTAATTCAGGGGTAGTCAACCTATGGCACGCGTGCCAAAGGCGGCACGCAAGCTGATTTTCATTGGCACTCACACTGGTCGGGTCCTAGCCACTGCTCTGGGGACTCTGCATTTTAATTTAATTTTAAATGAAGCTTCTTAAGCATTTTAAAAACCTTATTTACTTTACATACAACAATAGTTTAGTTATATATTATAGACTTATAGAAAGAGACCTTCTAAAAACTTTAAAATGTATTACTGGCACACAAAACCTTAAATCAGAGTGAATAAATGAAGACTTGGCACACCAAATCTGAAAGGTTGCCAACCCCTGCTCTAATGACTAAGATAATGTCTTGGTCCCTTTCTTAGTAAAAGGATGTTGCTTATTAGAGGGAATCTAATTCAATGGACTCCATCCTGCCAGACAGCAGGAATATAAGGGCTGAATTGTAGCTGAGATGCTCTTTTAGCTCCAATTATAGGTGACTGAATCATCTTCTTGATGTACATGTAAACTCCCCTTGTTTAGTACATTAGAGTCAGAATCTGACAGCTAGAATCTGTTTATTTCAGGTTTTTGGGTGACTGAGGGTTCAGAGGAGAGGTGCCTTCTGATTATGATTGGTGGAGATTTTTTGTTCAAGTTTGTCTGATATCTATAGATTGCAGTTTGGGATTTGCTTCCAGCAATTTATTTTATTTTATTTTAAATGTAAATGTACCTAGAGGCTTGGGAAATGGATGTTTTTCTTTATAAATATGAAAAAACTGATGATCATGGTGTTTGCATAAAGGACCACAGTGAAAGATGGCTAAGATCTACATTTCATATGGTACAAGGTAAATACCATACTGTATTTTCAGTATGCTCAGTATAGTTTTATGAAGTATTAACACTTCCAGCCAAGCACATCTATTATCAGTTTCTTTACCAAGTGGTGTTGCATCCTTCCTCAGTTACAGCTGTGAGAAAGTGGTTTTGTTCAAATGGAAAACAAACTAATAGATTCTCTTATCTCTCATCTTTCTTTTGCAAGCAGATACTCCAATGATACAAGGGGTTTATCAATGGGCTTGTATAGCTATGAAGGGGACACTTTTCTGGGAGCCCTTTTGTTAAACTGTTAGCAGCATATAGTTAGTCCAGTGAGTACTGACAAGAAGTATTGTAAATGGAGTACCCTTGACTTTCTGGTAGTAGATAGGGTGGGAGTCAAGAGAGCTGAACTGCTGCGTGACCTTGGGCAAATCACTTCACCGGCCTATTCATCTGTTTCCCCTTCCATGCTTGGTCTTTCACTAATTAGATTGTAAACTCTTTGAAATAAGGATGGTCTCTTGATAAGTATATGTACAGTGCCAAGCACAATGGGGTTCCTGATCTCATTTGAGGCTTCTAGGTGCTACTTTAATACAAATAATAATACTCAGTACACTTTGTACTGGTAGGAAGTCCTTGGAAAGGACTTGAACAGCATTTGTTAGTATAGGTCTTTCTATATAGCTACAGCATCTATTATGTCAAAAGCCTTTACGTATACAATCTATACATCTGGATCATGACATCACTAGTGTAATGTTGTCACATCTAGGGAGGAAGGTGACTGTTCAAGACTGCACAGCAATATAACTAGGCTTGGCAGAATCTAGTTTTTTATATAATTGTGATAGATGATTTTAACTTAAAAATCAATATTAATTTTCAGTTGTGCAAAATTATGGATTTTAAGCATTTTTTAGATGATCAGTTTAAATTTTCACAGTTGGGGAAATTATGGAGGGGTCAGACAATTATTTAATGAGTAGATGCTGAGATTAAAAAAGTTAAAAGTTTTATAACAAACACATACTGTCATACCTCAATTTTAGCTTTAAATCAAACTCTAATAAGTTCTCAAGCAGCATTTTTCTTACTTTGCCAATTTGTAAATTTCTGTTATCAATGGAACTATTTTTTATTGGTTGGTGTGAATTGATGAATGTTGATTTCACCACAATTACTGATAACTGAAAATCTAATCTTTCCAAGTCTAAATATAATACAATATTCTTGGGGACAAAATATCAGAAATCTATATTTAGTTGGGAAGGACAAAGGAAACTTAGGTAGGCAGGCAGAAAGCAATTAACTCAGCTTTGCAAAATTCCATTTGCCCTCTTCCCTCAGGCAAATTATATTTGGCCAGGCTGAATTAACTGATCTGGAATCTGACCAGCATAGTAAGGTTAACACCCTGATTCTTACTGAGAATGTCAAGGGATTATCAAAAACCCTTGCTGCACCTAGATATTCCTTTAATCTCTTACCCAAGTATTCACCTTGCTTAGTATATCAGACATAATAGCACATAGGCTGCCAGCCATGTAGGTACTGGTGGAAGTTCAGAAAGCTCTAAGGCACTATATAAATATTAGGTCCTTTTTAATTATTAATTGGGGAACTGTAACAGCAAGTTATACCTTTTTTTTGGAGCTGGTCATTAAGAATTATTTTAAAGCTCATACAAAGCAAATTACCTGAGGCCCTACTGTCTCTGGAGTTTGTGATAGAGTCTTCCAGAAGGGACTCTGGGGTATTTCATGTTTCAGTTAGTGTTGCTGGGGTTTGTACAAATCAGGGCAAGATTTGCTTCTTCCTCTGGTAGTGTTGTGGTAAAAGGAACTTGTGAATTGCAAAGTCAGAGGAGATTCTTAAGTTGTGAGATCCCAAACTGTTGCTTATATTGCATGTGCCTAAGGTACAATTTATACTACAGGTATACCGAAATTAGGGGGACCAAGCTACTGCATGGTTGTTGCCTGACCTAGGTAAGCTACTGTAGTGTAAATGGGCACCTAATCGTGTTCCTCATAACTGCGTTAAAACCTTGGCTTTAGCCCAGATATTAGGCTCCTCTCTACAATTATGGGTTTTGAGCTGTTTCTCCTGTCTCATTTGCATTTGGATGTGTGAACAGAGCTTTGTTCAGAGGCCAGATGTTGACATAGTTGTGAAGTAAAGACCACTGAGTTGTTCTCAGGCTGGAAGAACTGGTTGCAAGGCATGATTGTTCAAGCCTTCAGTTTGCTCCTTTGGCACTAGATGGCACTGTTGCTCTTTAGCAGCACTTGAAAATGACAATTCTCTCTCTCAGAAAGGTTGGCACAAGCGGAGATAGCTTGGAGATTTCAGTTAGTGGTTTGTGCATTGCTGCTGTTATCTTTAAGCTTACCTCCCCCTCCCCCTATCCAACTCCTTCCCACCCGCACTCTTGTAAACTCTTTGTAAGCCCTCCGGCTGTTTTATAGATAAAATGTGAAAAGAAAAACCATGGCAATCTCTCCAGTGGCTTTCATTATCGCACCTCTCTAACAACTGCAGAATTCGCCTTTCGTTTCAAATTGGATTTCACTGATCTTTGGAAAATAAAGCTGCAGCCTCCAGACTGACAACTGGACTGATGTGTCTTAACAATGAGTTATAACACACATTCCAGTAAATGAAGAACGTAAGAAGAGTGGCACATCTGCTTGCAATCGAAACCTCCAACTGCTGGAGAGTTGCAGCAGGCCATAGAGATGGTGCAGGCCAGGAAAACTCATTTGTATACAATGAAACTTGTTTACATTGTGCTAGTGCCCAAACTGTGCTAGGTGTGGTGCAGGCAGATGATTTTGCTCATAGCATAGTTACGGAAGCAACGGTCAGGAATTCAATCACTTTGTGTGAACAGGTCATCTGTTCTCCAAAATTACAGCACTGGGATGATTTAGTTGGGGTTGGTCCTGCTTTGAACAGGGGGTTGGACTAGATGACCTCCTGAGGTCTCTTCCAACCCTAATCTTCTATGATTCGCTTACTCTTTGAGTGTGGAAAAAATGTTGAATTTACAAGTCAATCTGTTAATTAGCTTTGGTAAAAATTAATTTTTAAAATGGGCCCTTTAGGGCGCTAAATTTCTTGCATCTTTTATCTCGGCACAGGCATTTGGCTGTCTATCCCAAAAATTGGCAGACGGGTAAGTCTTGGGTAGATAGTCTGACGTGGATAGATTTTGAAAATCCTTCTAGGATTAATGATAAGACTAGACCTAGGCCATCTAGTCCATTGGCCCTTTCCAATGCGGGATTGTTAATATCATTACATAGTTTTAATTTTAGTTCAATTTTAAAACTCCTAAACACTGGGACTGCTGTTGGGAAAAAAAAAAAGTTCTAGAGCCTAGTAGAGCTTATAGTGAGACAATGTACCTGCCATTTCCAGTTAAAGTTTCCTTTTCTTAATTTCATCTAGTTTATGCTAATTAAAGTAATCTGGAGCACCCAAAATAATGCCTCTCACTTGGAGGTGTGTTAAACCCTTCCAAATATTTACAGGCCTCATCGTCCCCTTTAGTTTTCACTTAGCCAAATTGTACACACTATGCTTTGCTGTCTTCCTCTTTCCCCAATGAGCTAATCTTTGCAGCCCCATAACAATTTTGTTTCACTTCTTAGAACTCCCTCCCGTTTATCCATATCATCCTGGTAAGTGCCCAGAACTAGCTATAGTTTACTAGTCAGAGCTCATACCAGAGCTGTATAGAAAAGGAGCATGCAGCCCAACACTGTGTACTTGTCCTTTCAGTGGCCCTATTACATTGGGGACTCGTGTATCATTTGCTGTCCACTCACGCCCCTATCTCCTTTAGTTACTGCCTTCCAGATTTCTCCCTCTAGTTGAACATCTGTGTTTTGGATAATTTTCCTCCAGATGCACTAGCTTGCAGTTTTTTCCATGCTGAATCTCATTGTTGTTTTCTGCCCATAATTCTAAGCTCTCACGGTTGCTTTATAGTATTCCTCTGATGTGTTCAAAGGGTCCCAATTCAGTATTATCTGCAAATTTCATCACTGTCCTGGTTTACCCCTTGTGGTAGAACATACATGAAAACTAGAAGCAAGCCAAATGCTGATCTTCATGATACATTGTTGGACTCCTACTGCCTTTTAACATGTCCTTTGTTTATAGTCCTTCCGACATTCTTCTATGTGGATTATGTGCACACATCCAAGCAAATTGAATTAATGTTGTTTTTAAGTGCTGTAAAAACCCATATGGTTTTTATCAATTGTGGTTATGTTATCTTCTGGATGATAAAATGTTCTCTATCATTTTACAAGAGAGAGGAGTTAAGCTTATGGTAACTCCCACAGTCACACTTTCCTGTGTGAAGAGCTGTGCCATATTTACTTTTCTTCCATTTTTTGTTTCCTTCCACCTCCCTAGTTCTGCAGGATTCAACTGCATGGTAAGGAGAATATTTGTTAAATTTTGTGCGGTTAAATCCATGCCTCTAGCACTGTGAATATGCCCGTGAAAGGGCAAGTAGATTTAATTTCAAAGCATAACTTTGCAAAAACTTCTGTGATTTACAATTACACATTTTAAATTGGATTAAATGAGCTTTAAGTGAATTTAGCTTTATATCCTCTGGCTTATCTGTACATGAAACCTGTGGGGTAGGAATCTGTGTTTGAAGATGCACAAAGAAGGGTTCCCATGACATCCTCTTGCCAACATTACTACAGTTTACCCAAAATCCCTTCAACCCTAGCTTCCTAGTGGTTAGTAGTGCACAACACCTCTTGAGGAAGTGGTGGGGCTGGAGTCTAGGGCTATGTCTACACTGCTGTGTGGCCGCTCTTTGTCCCGGCGACAAAATAAAACCAATTCAAATGAGGGGTAGTAGCTTCATTGCTGGGACAGCATCTCCCGCCGACGAAGTGCTGTCCACACCGGCGCTTTTTGTCGTTAAAATTTGTCGTTCAGGGATGTATATTTTTCCCCCACACACACAGTGCTGAGGGAGGAGGGAGAGGACTGTAAGTGCAAGGGGACAAGATCTCAAAGCAATAAGATTGCTGCTAGGTGGTCTGTAGTGGCTTGCTCTACTGCCCATTAAAGCCACCCATTGACTTCAATGGGTTTAGATCAGTCTAGAAGTGAGAGAGAAACCAAAGATGGGAATGCATAGCTAAGCGTCATATTGGCATGATGTTCTTGTTTGAGCCCAAGCTGCCTTGGGATATTTCTATTCTCTGACCCTCACAAATTCCCCCTCTGTTTTTACCCAGCAGGAATGTAAGGCACTTGGAATTCATTAATAATCATTGCAGATGACCATGTCTAATGCTTAACTTTTTTTTTTTGCACCCACCCACAAATGCTGTGCTGGAGCACAACCCCCTTGAGCACTCTATTGCATGCTGCACAAGGATTTGTAAGATATGGGCTTGAAAATCTTCTTCATTCAGAGTCACAGTTTAGCATTCCTGGTAGACAGACAGACGGAGAAGAGAGTGTTTCCATCAAAGGTCCCCACGCTCACAGCTCCCCTTCCATACTACTCCAACTGGGTGGATTAAACTGTGTTACTGCTTTGTGTGTTTTGGCATCCTCCCCATTCATCACTGCATTGATAACTGATAGAGACAGTATTAGTTAAAGAACCAACTGCTGCAGTACCAAAATAAACAGGAGATGAAAGATAAGGCAGAGTCTCCTCGATGCATACTAACCTTAAATGAAGGTCTGTTTGATAATGCTGCTGTTTTGATGTGCTAAATAGGTCTGTCTTAATGCCCCAGTGGATAATAAATCAAACATACATCCCAATGATGTCACGCCAAGATTATCGAGATTGGCAGCCGGCAAAGGGGGGAGGATACCCCGCAAAGAAGTTGTGCATGGAGAATGTTCTCAAGTCATCTGTTGTGGCAGGCAGCAAGCCTGACTTCACAGCCTGTTCCTCTGTCAACATGCATTTAAAATCTCATCCAGTGATGCTTCCAGGCAGGATGATGGTTCTTTCAAAGTCACATTCCCCGTGTTGTAAATAACGTTTCTCTGGGTTGTTTGTATGGAGATGGAGGCCTTTCAGGTACAGGGTTTGCAGCTCTCCACATGGCAAAGCCCACTCCCCAGTCCTTCCGTTCTAGGGGTGCTCTCGTCAAAGGTAGCCTTGAAGTGACAGAGGGAAAGGAGCTGCAGACATTGTTCAGATGGTATTACTACCTAGGGTCCATGCATTAGCCAAGCTGTATTTGTTGAACACTTTCTCTCTTTTAAATTGTCCTTCAGGAAGCACCTCGTGACCTAATTATGCCTGCAGTTGTATCACTTAACTTGTCCCGCACTACAAGTGGCACATGGAAGCAGGGAGCTCTGAGCACACATGCTCGCAGAAATTAACTAATAGAGAATGACAGGAGGTGGTGAGGGGGTTTTGTTTTAGAATAAGAAATCTCCTGGAGTGTTACTGATCCTCTAGAGGTGCCATTAGCTCATGATAACCAAACCTTTGAAATGGCTTTATTGTCTTAATAATACAGTGGTGAAAGAAAATAGGGAATATGCCACATTTATTATTTATGCTGGTAAAATATGAACATTGGCAATTAGAATCTTTAAGCCATGGGTTCAGCAGAACTGCATTGCTCATTTATTCCTGTTTGGAACATCCATCATGGCATCTGAATGCCCCTAGCGTCCATGTCTGACCACACAAGCTTGCTAAAACAGTAAGCTTATCCTATAAAATACTGCAAAGCAGCAGGCCATCAGAATTAATATTGCAGGATGGAGACATAGTTTAACTGTAGGGATGGATGGGCTTTCCCTATTGTGGGTGATGTTGGAAATGAATGGTGCTTTACGCTATCTGATCTAATCTTACCTTAGGAAAAAATTCTGCCTTGGTTAAGAGCACACAGCCTCTGTGTTGCATAGTCATGCTGTGGCATCTGCTGTGTGCATCTGATCTGAACATGCTGCTTCCCTGCACACTTAATTGGTAAAATTACCACCTATAAAAAACAAAGCAAACAATTCTGGTCCTTGGGACTGTAGCAGCAGTCTCTCTCTCTCTCCCTCTCCTTCCCCTGCAGTGTGGTTGGGAATCATGCTCTGCTAACACAAGGCAGCATGGCGGAGATGCATGTTGAAACATATGCATCATGACATCTACATCTGGATGGAGTATTCCACATTGAAATTTAAGGAGAACATGCAGCTAGTGAGAGAGAGCACTGTATTTTACAAGTCCTTTCCACACCGCTACATTCTACCCCCAGACTGTACTTTTTTTTTTATTCTTGGTGCCTAGAGAGTGGCCGTGGGGAAGTGGGGAGGGAGAGAGGCTTTCACAACAGAGGAAAATGGAAGGGGAGAAGGGGAAAGTTAACGCTTACATAAAATAAATTAGCCAAACCATCATATGACCACACTGCTTTCAATCCAATGGAAGCTATTTCAATAATCTGCCTGACAGCCCACTTTCTCATTCTGTGCAATCCATCCATTAGGTTGCAAACTTTTGGATCACTTCATCTTAAGAAGTGGGCAATAAGAGTAGGGATAGCTGGATGTTGTATCTGCAGTAACTGTCGACAGAGACTGGAGGGGAGAATGAGAACAAGTGAACTTTTGTTAATAGATTAATTCAATCAAATTTTAATTGGCATTGCAGAACAGATGAAGTGCCAACGTTTGAGGGTCACACACACAACATGCAAAGGTGTCTACACTAAGTATGCTCCTTGCCTTGAGCTGTGATGATTGATACTTGTGCGCTTTGACTAGTCGGGGCAGTTCTACTTGAGTTATCAGAGAATCTACCCCAACTGATCCCCTTCTGCATGATATTCAATTACAAAACATTACATTACCAAACTCACTTATTGCTCAATAGTGTGTGTGATGCTACTGCCTCTTGCATCCCTATATGCCCCACCTGGGGTTTCCCTCAACTAGCTATGTAGCGGTAAAAAGTATATGCGCCTTGTCTCAGTAGGATTTTACATTAAGATAGCTAATGATGTAAAAACACACTTAGCCACTCTGGGCTGCGAGGGAGACAAGTCAGTGGATGAACACACAGTGCTACTAATTTAACAAAACACAATATTAGCATGAGTATATATAAGGTTAGTGTGTCTGAAATCTTTCTCCATCATGAAAGATCCCCCTTTAAAAGGCCGGAATGCAAAACAAAAGGGGCTGTTGTGCTGTGATTCATATTATGCTGGGGGTTAAGGGTGCAATTTGTTCTAGGGCAGAGGGCCAGCTCACGGGCCTCTACATCACTTAAACCCATAACATGGAGTGTAAATTGCATAGGCCCATTGCACTGGAGTAAGTTTCCCTACAACTTCAGCATAATTAATACTAATGTGTTAGGCTGGGCAGTTGGTATCCTGACCACTGCTGGGCAATAACAAACCCACCCCGTGACTGGTAGTGTGGAGGCACACTCCAGCTGACTATGGGAAATATACAAAGCCCTGTGATTTTGCACAGAGGAGTGGTGCTGGGTTATAGCTGTTGGGCATATGAACTGCCTCAGAACAGAAGGGAGATGTAGCACATGCTGTCACTCATGATATTTCTGCAAAAGCTCTGTTTAAGTCTGAGTTTATTTTAAAATCTAAACCCAGTAACACTTGCTGAGATCATTAGCTGGCAGCCTGAGGCAGCTAAGAGTGTATGGTTGCTTCAAAAATGAATTCCCCTCATTGGTTTTAGTTGAATTCAAACCCTTGAAATATCTAGTGTACCCTTGTCTCTCTCTTATATAATTTTATACCTGTTGGCATGTCTTTCATTTGGATCCATGTGCTCCCACTGGAGACTTGATTCAAACTGTTTATTAAGCCACAATAATGCACAGGTGTTCACAATGCATCCTGGATCTCCACATTTACCACCTGTCCCCAGGTATTCATATTTATTACATGAGCAAAAGGAAAAAGTCAATCTCTTTCCCAATGGTGATATTTTCTCCGTGAATGAATAAACCGAGTCAGTTTCTTTTGAGTGAGTTTAAGGCCTCTTGGTCCTGTATGTCCCTCCTTGGTGAAAGTATAAGTGACCCCAGTTGGGCTGTCTGTAGGATTTGAACTTGGTACCTTCAGCACTAAAAGCATGAGACTCTACCACTGCATTAAAGAATTAAGAACTGTAGCGAGCATCTGTAGGAGATTCATTAATCTCCTGTGTGAGCTAGCCACTAGAGCAACCATGAATTTTTAGCTGCCCCCAGACTGACAGCTATGATCTCAGCAAGTGTTACTGGGCCTAGAGGGGGACAAAGCCTACACTTAGTGCAGGCTACACAAGTGTGACTAGAATCTACAGACGGGTGCAAAGTTAAGTGCTGAGCAGCAGTAAATCTCATATGTCCTTGCTTTCAAGAATGCAAGGTGAGAAAATTGGGGGCATGGGCAGAGAATGGATTTAAGTGCAATCCTCAGCATGCAAAACAAGCCACTTAAGTATGTTTCCCTTTTAAGCATTGCCTACTAGTGAATGCAGACCTGGGGTCCCTGCTACTCCTTATCTTGCTCATCACTTTCTGCCTTGTTTATACACGTGCAACATTCTGTGCCTGCATTGCTCAGGATCAAGCCCTAGGATCTCACAAGCATGGAACAACAAGAGTGTGTGGAGGGAGCTGGGTAACCCCTCTACATAAAACACTCATGCAAGCTGCCTCTGCAGCATCCATAGTTCCCCATAGTCCCGACTTCAGGACTCGCTGCTGTTCCAGGCTTTAGGCCCTTCCTCAGCAGTAGTCATTGAATAACAAATAGTTATGGTAGAAGCTACACAGCACTTTAAATCTTCTAAACCATATGCTCCAAATGAAATAAATAGGAAAAGGCCCCAGCAAGATTAGACCTATTAACTAAAGGCCAAATTTCGGTGGCTGAGGGTCCAGAAGAGTGCAGGGAGTCTCTCCTGACCAATGTCCTTGTGCAGAATGTGTCTGTAGTGTGGCTGCGTGCTTTCTTCGGGCACAAAGCAGAATGGGAGGGTTTCCTGTTGGTGATGCAGCCAGGGCTAATAGGCCAAAGATGATATGTTAGTGTTGGCTGGAGTTATGTTTGGGGCCCTGCCCTACCCACCAGCTAAAGACAGTCAGGCAGTGCTGGAGGAGTTCATTTTGTAGTAAATACCTTTTCCTGAGTACACACCACCCTCCTTCCCGAGGTGCTCTTGGAGGAGTTATGCCTTATGCAAGCTGAATGCCTTCCCTCTACCATTGCTCGTTTGCCACAGCTGCTTACAGCCCAGTGAGTGAGCCATAATTTATCCCTGAGCATCTCTATGAGCTGATACACTTAGCTTGCCACTGCTCATAAATTATAGGCAGGATGTGCCTCTGCTGGCCCTGTCATCCTCTGACTTTTTTTCCTCTGAGGGCAGGTCTGCCTCTGACTGCTACATTTTAATTCAGACTGTCAGATAACCAGTGGTGATCCCCCAAAACCTAGGCACCTTGCCCATCTGCCCTAGTATGGACACCCCAGAACAGGATTCCACTGTGTTAGAGGAAATGCTTCTGACTCCTCTCTCACATATATCTGGGGGAGAAGGAAAGTGTAGTTTGGATCAGAGCACTGCAGCTTTATCAGTGTAGGCGTTCTGCTCCATGTGGCATAACAGCCTCAAGTCCTTTTAAACCTTGACATAAATATGTAGTGATAAGATAAGCCTGGTTATCCTGTACCGGTTACTCCAGATAAGATAAAGCCTTTTATGCTTTAAAACAGGACTCAAAGTTTCTGCCCCCTTTTTTATTTTTTATTTTGAGCAACCTCCAGAAATGGTTCTGTTTACAAGGGGAATGATCGCGTGGGAGCAACAGGGATTATAAACATGGCTTTCAAAACCTACCCAAAACACACAAAACCTCTTGTCCTCAGACCAAACAGAATTAATCTGGTAGATAGTCCATTTCAATCTCAAAGAGCTGCTGGACTAGTAAGAGGCAAAATTATTGCAGTACATGGGTTTGCCTAGGGTTAGTTTGCTAGAATTGTGTGCACACTGTAGTATTTCAGTGATTACAGAGGCCAGTTCTAGGATAGTTAACATGAAATACCATATTATGGAGGCACTGGTTGAGACTCCATAATTAAGACTGAGTTTCATTTTGCACTTAAAGGAAAGATTCACCTTGTTTTGTGTGAAAAATACAGTGTATCCTCACCAAACTTAAACATTTACCCTTTGAGTTCAGAATGCATTTTCTGAGAACATACTGGAAGTCCATCAGAGTTAATTTTAAATGGGTCCTTTGCAAAATTTAGCATGTTAATTTTTGTCCCAAATGGTCTTAAACAGAATAACACAGACTTCAAATTTCCCATATAGTTAAAATAAATTAATCTTGTGCCTAGGCTAAATTTGAAGAAATTAAGTTAAGTTTATTAATGGTGGTTGTATCTAATTGCTATGATTATATAGCAGCTAGATAGGCTCAAGTAACTCTTACATTTGGCCATTCTGACATCAGAGAACTCAACCAATTGCCCTCCTTCTATAGCTAATTTGCATGTTAGTTGTAAAAAGTCAGTGGTACAACTGCAAGATATCTCAATGATAGATTACTTGGTCCAGCTGTCTCTGCTCTTGAAGAAATATTCCAGGCCTGCATACTAGCTTGAGCATCAGTGTGTGAAAGGCTCCCCATGGCACTGTTGTGTCAGTACTGATGCAGCATTGCTGGAGGAACTGAGACACAAATGCAAAGCACAGAGACATTTAGACTCTGGGACTGGGTTCTCCCTGCCTCCTCTTTACATAGGCAGACTGGTGTTGACACAGCCTTTTAAACCAGTAAGGTAATTGCAAAATAAATTCCAGATCCACCAATACACTTTCAGCCTGCTTTGCACCTGTAACTTGCTAGTAGAACGTGTGTTACCCATCCTCTCTGTGCCCAATCTATAGAGGATGGGAATCTGTGACTGCCCCAAATAGAGTGTCTTGGCTCTTTAGCTTGAGTTGAAGAGGATCATGGTTTTAGTTCTGAAGGTCCCTTGTCCATTGACCAAGCTAGCAGCTGTCACACTCAGTGTTCAAGTGAGGCAAAGTGGCTATAAATCCAATTTAACTGGCTAGTGTGCTCTGGCTGCTTTGGGCTGCAATGGTGTACCACGGAAGCTGCTGTACAGTAATGCTAAAAATAGGGGCTTGGGGGTGTCTTTAAAAATCAGTTTAATCTAAAATCTAGGATCACAAATGTTAAATGCTTTAGTCACAATTCTATGGTTACTGCATGATACTGTCACGGGGTAGCATTATGATGGTTCCAGGTGCCTTAGCTGTTCATTTCTTATCTGAGCATGTCTGGGTTTTGTTCTTTAAGCACAACCTTAAGTCTGGATTTACAATGCTTGGTTTTAGGATAACTACAGCATCCCTGAAACTACTTTCACTCTTTAGTTACTGAGATGTACTCTCAAGCTTAACCCTCTCTGAATGTAGGGTTTTTGTTTGTGTGGGGTTGTTTGGTCTGGGAATAGCACTATGATATTGATATTACTGTAACTGAGTGTGGCTGAATCCTTTGTCTTGGTCTGCAACTGATTCCTGTGTGTGAGAGAATCAACAGGGAATGTGGCACTGTGTAGTGTCCTGCAGTATGTTTGGCAACTGTGCACTCTAGCATGGAGCTCAGACCTTTCATTGCACACACGAGCAAGTGGACTTCTTGACAACTGCAAACATTTTGGTGCCCATTTCACAAGTGAGCAGAGGCTGAGTGTGTGGTACATGGCACACAAGACAGCAGCTAAAGCTTAAAATACCACAATCATATGTTACAGTTCTTAACTGCCACAAATGTGTTTGAAATGCACTGAATAGATTTAGAAATAATCTTGTTGATCACTCTAAGTTCACTCTACAATTTTATGTTTTGTAGCAAAATGTAACCCTTCGCTTTTCCTGTTACTTATAAGGACAGAGCAGGTAACTTCTAGATTGTGTTTTTCCAAATCTGTCACTGATTTGGGTCCTGGCTCCACTGTGACCAATCCCCTGGAGTTGCATCATAGACTCTCCATTGGGGGGGGATCACATATGGGTTTCAGGAAGTTGTGACCATCCTACCCTTCTAATATTGCTAGATAGAGAAGGTTGAGAGCCACTGAATTATAGCAAAATAGTGCCAGGTGCAGTTCAAACAATGTTTGGTCTCTCCAGTACAGATGGGACCAAACTGGGTCTTAATGCTGTTACTAAATATCATGATGGCCCTGCAGAGTCCAAGGTTGTTACACAACTCAGGAATATTGTTAGTGCTGAATCCCACCTGTGCAGACAATGCTTAGTCACATAAAACAATTATTTCGTAACCAGGTCCCCCAATGTGGTGGATTCCCATAAAGTTGATGAGACCTGGCAAGTCATTTAGGCAAAAGTTTTCAAACTTAAGTGCCTCTAGAAGAGGACTCAGCACTGGTGTGCCCTCTCATTGCTGAGTGTGGCTTAGCAGCTTTCCGCTCTAGCATCCCCTGCTGACCTTTGCTCTGGTGCTGGGTGGTCTTCCTTTTCCCATGACTTGACCCTCCAGCCCAGTCATGTCAAAGTCCACATAAAACAATACCCAAAGTTCCAGTCTCTTCTGCCCCCCTTATCTCAGTGTTACTAAGACCCATGGGTCCTCGCCCCCAGACATTCAATGTATACCACTCAGAGAAATCCTTACTCGAGTAAGTGTTAACACACTCAACTCCCAGTACTTTACTGAACCTGTCTTGGGTTCACCACAGTGAGAACCCCTCCTCTCCCAACCTCTTGGTAGGTCTCAGTTCTGTATGGAGCCCCCTTTCAGGCCTGTTGCAGTGAGAATCACCATCTCCTGTAGCCTTTGCCTTTTAACTGTCTGAACCTAGGATTTTCCCTGCCTCTAGCAGCCTTCCTTGACATCCTCAGCTTCCCAAACTTCCTCTCCAGATCTCATTCCTCCTCTTCATCAGGGCTTCCCACCTAATGTCTCAAGCTCAGCTTAATGTCTGAAAAGTTCTTTCTTACTCATTTCATAGCATGGCTTCTTCCTGGCTCCTCTAGCTCTGGCTCCAAACTTCAGACTTCTCTTAGCCTTTAGCCCAAGGGAAAACTCCCAGCTATCTCTCATTAAGATCTCCTTTCTGAGCCACTTCCACTGCCTTTTACTCCTGCTTCTATGAAGACCCAGCTGGGTTAGATTACCAGTTATGCCTGATACCCCTCCAGGTGCCGCTCAATGGCCTAATTGGGCTCAAGCTCCTGTTAATCCCTGATTAATCACTGTGCAGGGTTTACACACTCCATTACAGTGCCTCATGTTAGGCAGCTATATGCTCACCTAACTAATGAGATAACACCCACAGCTCTTGCTAACTCTGAAAATCAGGCCACTTTTATTTAGGATGCTAAATGTGGCCTTAGCCTTGATGCATCCAGATTGGCCTTAGCCTCTCTGTGGCTCAGTTAACCTTCTTATAAAATAAAGATATCTTCCTTGCAGGGATGCTAAATGGTCTAATGTTGGGATGCCATGTTATCCTAAAATTAAAAGGCACAGTGTATAGTCCAAGTATTAATATTACTGCAAGATATTACAGAGTGTTTATACTCTCTGAATCCCATTAAAGGTTAGATCCCCATTTAGACTCTCTTTCCCACAGTTGTGGAAGTCTGGCTGGCCATCTTCCATGTTGTTCCGACCACTCAGACTATGTTGACAATTGAGGACTTTAAGGGAAATCTCCCACCATCCGGTGTAGGTCTAGATGACCCAATAGTAAAAATGCAGGCTGTCACTGTGGGCTAGCACTAATGGAACTGCGCCAATGTTACTATAGTGCGGGCGGCTCAGACTTCCTTAAAATCCTTCAAGGCTATGATATCTGGGGGGAGGGGAGAAATATTCCTGGAAATTCCCATCGTAAACTTTTGATAAAAGTTCCTTATGCCCCTGAAGCTAATGGTCAGAACAAGCACAACTCTTTTTTTGTTGTTGTACTGTATTTGAAGGGAATTTGGCCAAAAGGTAAAAGATACATTTCAGTGTAATTAAATAAAATATATTTGGCTACAAAGAGTAATCAGCTGAGCAGCCAATGGAAAAATGTCTTAAATGGAGGATAATCAGAGAGACCAGGTTCAAACGTGAAAAACAATGCCATCATTCCAGACCAATTTATGAGCAGTTAACAATGTGTGTCTGAGACAGAGTGTATCTGAGGTGAGTTCAACAGGACAAAGAGAGATCATCTCATCCACTGGAAACTTGAGGGACATGCTATGTATTCCCATTCGACAGAGTTCAGGCTGGCACATATACACAAGATCCCATCAATAACCTTTTTCGGCTTGCACAATTAGTGTTCTCCAATTTTCATCCATCTTTGTTTTGTTTAAAGAACTCAAGTCATGCACACTAAGAAGTAAAATGTTGAAGTATGATTGGAAGAGTTTTGCTGAACTTTTCCAAATGTGTGTTTTATTTAGGGGGAAAATGGCAATCAGGCTTCGATCCAGTGCCACTGAAGGCAGGGTCAGGCCTTTAGAAGCCATCAGTTATAGTGTTCAGAAATTCCAAGTTTAACATTTGTGACTGAACTTGGTTAAAATCTACTTTTCATAGGGCTTTGTTGGTCAGCAGGCTGGGGTCAACTCATTTTAAAATCAAAATCTAGTAATCAGCTTCAGTCCAGGTAGCGATCCAAACTACAGCACTTAAGCACAACTATTCACATATCTGGAGTTGCGTAACTTAGGTCGCCTTAACCCCATAGTGTAGACCTGCCCTCAGTATGAGGCGATGGAAACAGCCACAAGCATGGTTGAGACAGAGCTCTTTTGATTCAGAATATCATCAGGCTGAATAATCACTGGTTTCACAATCTGTTACCATCCAATTTAAGTTCTCAGCCATTTTGACTTTACAAATTACACCTGTGAGACATACAGCTAGAGTGAGTCATGTATCTATGCCATGCCAATAGTTTTAGACCATTGGTGGTGCTACCTCTGATTTCACAACCACCACTCTTACTCTACGGAGAATTTGCATGCAACAAGTGTCATTGATTGTAAGAGAGACTACACAGAGGGTTGGTTACTTGGCTCAACTGCCCCAGTTCTTCAAAGCCACCCAAAGCAAGACAAATCACCCTGCACCCTCCCTCAAACAGTGGAAATGCCCTCCCTCTCTTGTTTGATGGGGCTCACAGTCTCTACAAGGATTGGGAAGTTCCTGAGCAGGAGATGGAAAGGAAGATAGGGCCCTCTGACTGTTCAGGCTGCCAGTGCTCTGGCTATTGCTCTGGCTGCTGCTGGTACATGTGGGGTGAACCCCTGAAGACAGGCCCGGCGCTTCCATTAGGTGACCCTAGGCGGTCACCTAGGGCGCCAGGATTCAGGGGGCGGCATTTTGTGCGCTCCCCACAGGGCGCACGGGAGCTTCCGGTTCCGCTCCCATCACGCCGCTGAAGAAGGACCTTCTGCCGACGTGCCGCGGAAAACAGCAGCAGGCAATTGAGCAGCTCAATGACTTCCACTGTCGCCTGCGGCATTTCGGCAGAGGGTCCTTCTTCGCCGGCGCAATGGGAGCGGAACCGGAAGCTCCTGCGCGCCCCATGGGGAGCACACAAAATGCCACCCCCCGAATTCTGACTAGGGCGCCAGAAACCCTGGCACCGCTCCTGCCTGAAGAACAATGCTCTATGCTGTTACATATGCCTAAAACCACCACTGACTGTTCACGGATTAGCTAGGAGGGGTATATAGTTATATACACTACTGGCTGTTCAATAGCTCACAGCCATTTTAGAGTGGGAAGTAAAGAAAAACACTGAGTTTGCAGGAGTGGGATTCAGTATGGCCAAGTGTAATTAAAAATTGAAGTCGAGCCAGGACACTGAGTTTTACACACCCCTACAGAAAGATTAAGTGTGGGGTGTGGGAGGAGACTGGCAAAAGTTCAGCATCTGTACTTTGCTACAATAAAAACTTGCTATAATTAAAAAAAAACAAAAAATCTTGTAGCTTCATTGCCTGTTGGCCTACACAATGATAAATTGGGCGTGAGAGGTGTGCCGGTGTTTAATCTGCAAGGGAGACAAAAAAATGGGGCACTGTGCAGTCTGTGCACAATACTCAGCACTCTGGGGTTCTGTCCAGTAAACCATTTATACCTGCTTATTCACATATGATGCCAAAAGGGTATTGCGGGGGAGTTTGAGCATTAGCTTACTAAACCCAGGGTTGTGAGTTCAATCCTTGAGAGGGCCATTTAGGGATCTGGGGCAAAAAAAAAAAATCTGTCTGGGGAGTGGGCCTGCTTTGAGCAGCGGTTGGACTGGATGACCTCCTGAGGTCCAACCCTGATATTCTATGAAATTCACAGACTGCACTAGCAACAAACAAATTGAACTATTTTTAGAAGAACCCAACTTAACCAAGCACCTTTGCTGGCAGGGATCAGCAGCCCTGCAGCTGCAAGAGCAAATATGAAAGGAATGGGAGAGGTTAGGAGGCAGAAAGGTATTTTTTGAGCTCTGCAGGACATTTAAAGAGAAATCTTTGGGATTCAGGTGCATAGGGGGAGCAGGGTTACCTTCCACTTGTTCCTAATTACAAAGGCAGTTAGGAAATTTTTAATTAACTTTAACTGCAAATGATTTGATGTGAGTTGGAGGAAACATTTTTTGGAACTCATCTTACTGTAACCAAGTTAAGAAACTTGATTGTGTCTAGAAAGCACAAACTTAAATCAACAGCATAAGACATCTAAAAAAGTTCCTTTCAAGTCTGGATCCCTTAAGTACCTCTGCCAGTTATTCAGATTTTTATACCCATTTTAGTGTTTGATAACTAGGTACATTTTAAAAGCAGCCATTTTATCAAGCACTCTAAAGACTGTGCTAATTATTTTCAGGTGGATTTTAAAAAAAAACATTTAAGAACTTCTGCCTTTTAGTATCTGGGCTCCCTATAATGCTCCATACTCCCCAATCAAACACTCCCTAACCCAAGAGAATAAACTAGAAACCACAGCCACTGCTCCTGCCAGAAAATTATTGCACACCACTTTAAAACTTTAGGTCCATAGAGTAATAGAGGTGGAAGACATTAAAATGAGAAAATATCCTTGAAATTTTACTCATGTCCTATAACTTACAGGATTCCATATATACAGAGACAGCTTATCCAGCATCTATATTGTATCTTATAAACAATTTTAGGACTAGCAGCCTGACTTACATTTGCTTTTGATCATGTCTCTGCCAAACAGTGCTAGAGAGCAGGACTTCTGCTTGCTCCCATTTTTGCTTACTGTTGAACACAAATTCTGCTGTTAGAGGAAAACACCTAACCATCCCATGAACTGGATCGAAGGGAGTCTATTCCCTGTAAAATATGCTCATGTAATGCCTATTAATATATGAAGGGGAAGGTAGTCTACTTGATCCTGACTTGTTATTTACCAACTTTAAAGACATACCTGAAAGGGAGCAGATGCCTGGCTAGCGTCCCATTGTAAGAATGTTATGACCATTATTTGCAGGCCTTTGCAGCCAATACCAGCCATCAGCAGTAGAAGATGAGTGGCTGGGGCCTCCTTATCTGCCTAGCTATTTTTATATGGTGCCTATCACCTTAGGATTCAAGTAGCATAAACGCAGAGAGGGGCCCCTGATCTTACAAACTATTCTACATGGGGCCTGTGTGTACCTGGAGCCCCACCCTGCTTGGGCACAGGTTTTTTTCCCTTGCAGAGCAGTATGCATAACCGGGGCTTAAAGACAGACAAGCTTTAGGTTGATATTAGTCCAGAGGATTGGAAAAAATTACCAACATGTTCACAAGGGAGCTCTAGCCTCACAGCTGCTCCTCCCTTTGGTAGGCATGTTCAGTTTAACAGAGCACTGGAAATGCACAGGTTTTGGGAAATAAGTGTTCTTGGTCTCCTTTTTCTTATTGCCTGTAAAATGGCAGGAGACTTTCAAAGCAACACCAAATCCTGTTTAGTTTTTAATGTTCTTTTTTAAAGAAAAGTTACTTGTCTAGATCCAGCCCTTTTCACCTTAACTTTCCATCACACCACATAAAACTCCTGTATATTTTGGCACTAAACAAGAAATAATTTTTTCCCTCCTTTTCTTTTTCGAACACAAAACAGGAGCTCACGTGCTCTCTCTCTCTCAGCTTTGGAATGTAGTTCTGCACAAACACAGAATGTGCAAATAATGGAGCAAGGAAACACCATTAAATTTTGTAGACAATCAAATGTATTCTATGCACAGCAGCTAGTTTCTCTTGCCCTCTGCAGAAGTAAAGATTTACTAGTGTTCTGGGAAGGGATAAAGAATCAAACACCTCCCTACAAAATCCAGCACAAACAGCTTGGAAATGGCCCTATGCTACATCACCTTCTGAAAAGGTCGATTTCACTCCTACATGATGGTGCAGGCAAATTGATAGGCCCCCAAACGAATGTACCCTGAGAATTCAGTGTAAGGGTACTGGATTTTTGTGATCACAGGGTTGGGCACGCGCACGAGCATGTGCCCAGAAAGGTGTGCCACTGTTCTTATGAATCATCTAATCAAAGGCCCTATCTGCATAAAGGAATTGTTACCTAACTACAATCAACGTAGTTAAATTCCATAATGTAGGCAGGGCCTGAGGCATTTCTTAAGCTCTCATCACCATAGTATATTGGCATCAGGCAAGCCAGTTATGTCAACTAAATTCTTGTTTGTAATCCCATTGATGTAGTATTTGATAGGAATGGAATGGAGGGACACTGTGACATGAACGTCTCACACAGGCCTGTGGCTGCAATATACCGTGTGTTTGGGTTGATTGGTGGTGGATTGTCTCCCTGCTGAGAGCTGGGATTTCAGTCTGACTTTGAAAGAAGATTGTTCTTTTAAATCTCTCTCAAACAAAGATCAGATTCCCTTTTAAGGCAGGTTAATTTTGGGGTGTAGCAGCCTTGATAGTGTTTTCTGCAGTCCTAAGAACAATAGTAAGAAGCTCTTGCAAAGTAGCATGTAGAACTGTGATGTGTATATGGACCATTTCAGCAGGGAAAACATGTCTCTCCTTTCCTGCAGAGAAGTCTGGTTCAGAGCCTACAATGCTTTGGCATCCCAGAGGGAAGAAGATAAAAAACACAGAAGAATTTAAGAGCAAGGGGAATCTCCCTGCAAAGGGAATGGGTACTACTGAAAATAAGGAAGCAAGAATTAAAAAAAAAAGAAAAAAAAAAAGGCATCATACCTTCTTAGGGAACGTGCACACACAGTGATCCTATTGGGCTTGCCTGCCCATCTTCAGGCTCCTCTGTTAGGTCCTTGCACCCTGATAATATATTGTATGTAATGTTCCAAGCATAGTGAATATTGCCGTTCCATTACGGCACTGTTTTTAATGAGGCACAACGTTTATGTCCCAAAGAAGCTTCCTGGAACCTAACCTTATTCTCCTCCCTTCCTCTTAGCCTCCCTCCCTCAAAGATTGTTGCCTCCAGCAAGGAGGGTTTCACTGGGCTCCCTTTGGAGCTCATTAGCATTGTTGTTTCAGCCAGGCAGTAGGACTAATAGAGAAAAATGTGCAGCATTCGCTCCCCACCCAGGACTCAGCCTGCTGCCCCGGTAGTGAACACCCAAACTCAGATGCATAGCCATACACTAGCCAGCCAGCCCTAAACACAACGCTTACATGCAAGACATGACATACAGTGCCTACTACTGATTTTTATGGACCCCTAAATGTCCCAGTATGTAGGCAGGATGCCAAACGTAATGGAACAGTAGTAGCTAGGATGGCTTTGCATTTATATAATACTTGCAAACACTAATTAAGCTCCACAATATCCCAGTGAAGTAGGTGGTGTTATCCCTGTTTTACAGATGAGGAAATTGAGGCACAAAGTAATTAGTTTTCTCATAGTCACTATTGCAGCCGGGAACAGAATCCAGGCATCCTGACTTCTAGTCCCTTCTAACACCTAAACTCACTCTTGTAAAAAGAGGGCATCTCACTAGCTGGGCTGGAGTTTCCACCACAGGGTTGATGGTTGGCCTAGTACAAGCCACGGACTCTTAGTCCTGGTAGTGGCCCCACCCTTGTGGCCCTACTTACTTTACTTCAGGGGAAGGGAGGGAAAACAAAAGTTCAGGTCAACACAAACCAAGCCCCTCCTGGGGTCGCTAACCAGACCAAACAAAAACTGCCTGAGGCACCACCTTGTTTCGGGTGTGCCTGGGTAGCAGCGTTTTTGGGTAGCTGCATCAACCCCTCCCTACCTTACCCTGGGATAGCTGAACTCCTCCTAGAGCTGGCAGGCTTCTAGCAGGAAGGATCCGCCTGCTGTTCCAGGACCTAATCTAGTTGCTCCCTTCTCAGTGTTTCCTGTCTTGGGTACTGCAGCATCCTCCTTTTAAAACCTGCCTTCCTACCATGCCTGATTGACAGGCCAGGGGGTGGGGTGCACACACTCAGCCTGTTAGGATGGCATTTGTACACCCCATCACAGCTCTTAGATTCCAATACATACTGAAAGAATTGTCAGAGGAATTGGGTAAGGTAGGCAACTGAAGAAGTCTTCTTCCAGGTGTTTAACTCCTTAAGCAAATACATTCTAACTTCCACATCTCTTGTTCAGGCAGCAAGAGTGTATGTATCTGAGACTGGCTGCTTAAAAGCCAGTACATTTCCCCTCCCCTGCAGTAAGGATATTTTCTATTTAAAACGTCAAAGAGAAAACATCACCAAATTTGTTTCTTCTTGCAGCAAGTGGCATCCACTGATGGGTCCTTACTATGTGATAGCTGAATTCATACCTGACTCCCAATCCTGTGTCCATTTGTCACTAAAAGACCCTAGATAGAATGCCAAAACTCCCATAGACCTCTGCGAGGATAGGACCGTATTCTTTGGAGTTAATTGCACCAGCTCAGTATTTAGCCTGTTATTAACCATGGATCCAATCCTGATATATAGGGTATATGAACTAGGCTCTCAACTGCACTCTTGAAAGTGCCAATGAGAATTAGTCATTCCTATATTTGGTGCTAAGTACAATCTGTTGTGTCCTGTTACATAGAATAAAAATTGGAATCTCTGAGCATGAG
The DNA here is from genome assembly GCF_016161935.1 of Mauremys reevesii. Classification (NCBI taxonomy): domain Eukaryota; kingdom Metazoa; phylum Chordata; order Testudines; family Geoemydidae; genus Mauremys; species Mauremys reevesii. The sequence continues at coordinate 15,236,603 of NC_052640.1, read as the reverse complement.
GATTGTTCAGAAGCATAAAAGAAAGACTTAAAACTGTCACTCTCAGGTGTAAATGGCTCATTGAAGCCTTTCTTTGGAGTGCAATGATGAGGGGGAATTGCTCTTCTCTGATGAGAGATTGTGTTTTCTTCTCTAGGAGAATGCTGCTCTCTTCCTCCCCCCAATTTAATAATGCACTAAATTGGTGGGCCTCTTAGCAAGTGATTCTAGTCAACTTCAGTATCTATTTGCAATCACATGTGCTTGGAGAAGCCCACTTATGCCTCTATTTGAGAGACCAGAGGGAAGTTAGAAGAGATGAATTACCGCACCCCATTAGCACTCTAGAAAAACCCTTTGAAATGAATCACTGATGGCTGAATGTACAAGATTTATATAATGAAATACAGTTTAAAAAAAAAAAGTGAGGCAAAGTTGCTCAGACTAAGTGTACAACCTGTACTCCACCCTCAACTAAATTACTCTCTTAGCAACTGAGGGTAGGGATTGGGAATGTATCCAGGGATAGGAGGGTGGAGGAGAGCTAGGGCATTAGCAGATGGTGGTTTCCCACATGAAAAGGAGGAAGAGGGAATCCTTGGTTGTGCCCCAGACAAGACAGAGATCAAAGATGAGACAGCCAGATTCCCCAAGATTTGACATTTTCTGCAGAGGGTTCTGGAGCTGATGCCATAATCACCATGCATTATTACAATTATTTTGCACCCCTCCCCTTCCTCCCAAAAAAGAGAACTGTGTTGTCTGAACTGGCCTTGGGAAAATGGTTACCAGATGCTAAGAACCCTTTGTTTTTATTTATTCTGTCTAGCACATGAAATGTACAGAAAGGCAATAATTACTCAAAACGTTGCACATGAGAGCTATCTTATTCGCTTTACAGAAAGAAAGGGAGCCAGGTAGGGGAAAAAGAGGGAAAAATGCAAAAGCAGCCATTTGGAAAGGTAAGGGCAAGTGGCCTGTTGTCCCTCCTTGTGCTACAATCCCATGTAATTTCATAAGCTAAGCAATGTGGGTCTGTTTCAGTATTTGCATAGGAGATCTGCAAGGAGCACTATTGCTATGCTGTAGAAAGTGGTGGTGACTCAGCAACATGCACTCTCCCCTCTGATTTGCTGTTGAACCAGTGACCCAGCATGGAGTCTCTCTCTCTCGCTGCTTCTCTCTGAAGTCCTGGTCATGAGTGTGTAGTGCCAGGGGGTCTCAAACTGGGGGTCGGGACCCTTCAGCGGGTTGCAAGCTGTCAACCTCCACCCCAAACCCCACTTTGCCTCCAGCATTTCTAATGGTGTTAAATATATAAAAAGTTTTTTTTAATTTATAAGGGGGGGGGGGTCATCAGAGGCTTGCTATGTGAAAGGGGTCACCAGTAAAAAAGTTTGAGAGCCACTGGTGTAGTGCTTTTTATCAGGTGGTGGTGGAGCTTGTCTCTGGTGACCTGGCCAAATTTCTTCTTGGGATAATGTCCTTCTGCTTAGCTAAAATACACCCAGAAGTTTCAACTGGATACAATGGGTTTTTTTCCTTCACTTCCTGTCTCAAAACTGTTGCATAGTGTAAAGATCAATTCAACAACTGCTGCATCTCAGGGTGTGCTGAAATGCACTCTCCATATCCCTTCCCTATCTCACAGGGTGTTGTGAGACTCTTAAAATTAGATCATGGATGGAAAGGTGGTGGAATCTCCATCCTTAGAGGTTTTTAAGGCCCAGCTTGACAAAGCCTTGGCTGGGATGATTTAGTTGGCGTTGGTCCTGCTTTGAGCAGGGGATTGGACTGGATGACCTCCTGAGGTCTCTTCCAACCCTTATCTTCTATGATTTTATTAAAGCCCGATAGAAGTAGGAAGTATTAATACTTGTTCCCTACTTCATAGACATTTATGATACAGTTCTGTGTTGTCAGGAGGCATAGGGCCTAATTTAAAGTGTGCTGCACTTCGGCTACTCTGCTGCTAAAGTAGATGCAGAAGCAGACTAAGGGCTCAATTCAAATCAAAATGAGTTTTCTGGTCATGGTACCTCTCTGGCACTTCCTGTTCAGGAGCCAAAGCTTGTAGGGTACTGTTCCCACAGAGACAAGGCCTTTAGCAAAATTTCGTGACTGGTGCAGAGTAAGAAGTCAAAGTCCTATATATATACACACACACACCCCGGTGATGCAAGAAAATGCAACTGAACATATTCAGAGAAGTCAATATTGATACATGGGGAAGAATCCTCAGAAGCAGATTGGTGGTTAAATTGGTGCTGGATTAACCTCTTTTTAAAAAAAATTATGACTGGCTTCTACAGTGCTCATCATTTGGCTGCCTGGAATTGGACGATGTGTACAGAAAGGAGGGAGGGAAAAAATCATGCGGTTCATCTCTGTGCAAGACAGGATCAGCCACACCACTAACTAGTCCAGCCCTCTGACCCTAAATGTGTGGTGCAGCCAAGTCATTTGCAGGCTGCACCCGGAGAATATCATTTATAGACTCATAGACTTTAATGTCAGAAGAGACCATCGTGATCATCTAGTCTGACCTCCTGCACGTTGCAGGCCACAGAACCTCACCCACCCATAAGCCCATAACTTCTGGCTGAGTTACTGAAGGCCTCAAATCATGGTTTAAATCTTCACCTAATTTTGAACCTAAACTTGTTGATGGACAGTTTATATCAATTTTTTCTTGTGTCTACATTGACACTTAACTTAAATAATTCCCCTCCCTCCCTGGTATTTATCCCTCTGATGTATTTATAGAGAGCAATTAGTCTTCTTTTGGGTAGGTTCAACAAGACAAGCTCTTTGGCGGTCATAAAGTAGGTTTTCCATTCCTTGCATCATTTTAGTAGCCTTTCTCTGCACCTTTCAGTTTGAATTCATCTTTCTTAAACGCTGGACACCAGAACTGCACACAATATTCCAGATGAGGTCTCATCAGTGCTTTGGATAATGGTACTAATTCTTCCCTGTCTCTACTGGAAATATCTTGCCTGATGCATCCTAGGACTGCATTAGTCTTTTTCATGGCACATCACATTGACGGCTCATAGTCATCCTGCAACCAATAGACCCAGGTCTTCTCCTCCTCTGTCCGTTCCAACCAATAAGTCCCTAGCTTATAGCAAAAATTCTTGTTGTTAGTTCCTAAATGCATGACCTTGCACTTTGCACTATTAAATTTCATCCCATTTCTATTCCTCCAGTTTACAAGGTCATCCAGAACTTCTTGACGATATTACGGTCCTCCTCTGTATTGGCAATACCTCCCAACTTTTTGTCACAAGCACATTTTATTAGCACAATCCCACTTTTTGTGCCCAGGTCAATAATAAAAATGTTAAATAATATTGCTCCCAAGACCGATCCCTGAGGAACTCCACTAGTAACCTCCATCAAGCCTGACAGTTCACCTTTCAGCATGAACTGTTGTAGTCTTCCCTTTAACCAGTTCCTTATCCACCTTTCAGTTCTCATATTAATCCCCAGCTTCTCCAATTTAACTAATGATTTCCCATGTGGAACTGTAGCAAATGCCTTACTGAAATCCAGGTTGATTAGATCTACTGCATTTCCTTTGTCCATTTCTGCACCACTTAATTTTTGTGCCTAGAATCCTAAAGCCCTGATTCTCTAGAGCTTCAGCACAGGTCCTTATTTTTGTGCCTGTAAGTAATTGTTGGTGCATTTTATAGTACTTGGACATCTATCTGATCTACAGACAAAATCAGGTATTTAAACATTCTCTCGGCTCTAAAATGCCTGCAGTTATTTGTGGATATAAGAATTGGAGGCCTTCTGGAAAATAGGTTTGGATTTTTTAAAATACTCCTCCTTTTCTTTTAAATGGAAACTCCCCCCCTGCGGGAACACTTCCCCAGATTCACATGCTTTAAAGGAGTCCAAATGCTTGTTAGAGACCTGCGACCTGGGTAAAATGGCTGTGCACAAAAGTTTTGCCAGAGGGGAAAGCGTTCGTTGGAGTGAGTAATTAGTTTGTCAGACAGTACAATGGCTTCCCCCTTCTGTAAATACACAGCATTCACTAAGGTGGGTGGCTGCTTTTTTTTGTTTTTTTTTGTTAATAGTATGGAAAAGTCTGTCTAAGTCCAGAAATGTTAGAGGTCTCACCTGTAGAGACTGGCTTATACAGTAGCAGCGTGAGAGAAATGGTAGTTATTTGACAGGGTTTCTCAAGGCTAAAATGCATAAAACACAGCAGATTGCAGTCGCCTTTGTCATCTTTAATATGAAGATCCCAGCATGCGTTTCTCCACTCTGATCTACACAAAAGTTGCTCAGCTCAAGATAGGGGCTTGTTGTGTCCATGGTAACATGTTTCTATTAAAGATGAGGGTCACAGGTGACCGCCTGACTTGAGACAGAGCATTGCCTGATGAGACCTGTAGTCTCAGAGAGCAACACCTAAATTCTAAACGTGTGAGTAGAACTCCGCATGCAAACAAGCCTCATGCTGGACAACCTGTTTTTGTAATGGCAGTTTCTGCACAGAGTTATAGTCTTTGTTTGCCTCTTCTCTCCTAAATTCCTAATCTCCCTGAGTGCTGTTCTCCTCCAGTATATTCCATCAAGTGTTTCTAATATCTAATTGCATATGACTGATGAGCCTGAACTACATGACAGTGTTGCCAAGAACCACTTTTTAGAGCCTGCTCAGCCAGTCATAACACACTGCATGACTGTTAAGAGTTTATAGTTTGTGTACATAACACCCTCTGAGTACTGGAGTGTGGTTTATCCAAATAGAAAAGAATGGAGATGAATGAATGAATGTAGGAATGACTTTTGGCCAGGAAATACTTTAATTTTAATTAGGAGAAAGGGGGTGAGAGGGGCATGTGGAGTCTTTCTTCTCTCACAAAAGAAGACTAATGTTTACAGCTGTGGGCTCGACCTCAGAGCATCCCACATAATGCTAGCGCTGAAATGTTTTGATTTGTTAGGAGTGTGATGTTAGACCTGATAACCTTACATTAAAAACAGTGAAATAAAGGGAAACATCTGACTAGGGAGGAATCCATTTTTTTCTTTATTTCCCCCCTACCTTTCCCTTTCAGCTGCCTTCATAGAGAAACAAGTTCAGACAGCTGCCCATTCACACAGGCCCCATCTCTTTGAAGAAAGATTGGTCCATTACTGTAGCTTTCCTGCATCACCATAGCTTTCTCTCACCTCTCCACTGAGTGCCCATTTTAGGAAATAAGCGATGGAGCCAATTGATCACCACCACTGCTATTAAAACGGGGGACTCCCAGTCCTGAGAATCACATTAAGGGACCCGTATCCCACTGTGTATGAGGACTTGTCAGATCTAGGCATTTTGTTCAATAGCCTGTTTGTGCAAGAGCACTCCCATCGCCATTAAGAAAGTGATAATCATTGTTTAGAAATTATAATTTCTCCCTCCGCAGGGCAACAAAATGTTTAAATCTTTATTGCCATCTGTGTTATTCCTCATCAGTCTCAGTAAATCGGGTCTGTAGAGAGAGGATGTTTTGAGAAAGACTGATGCAAAATAGGCATTAAACACCCCAGCCTGCTAAGTAGTGAACATATACATTCCTTCGTCTTTCTCTTATTAGTAATGTATTTATAGAACCTCTTCTTATTGCCTATTGTCTTGTACTCCTGCTTAGCAATTTTTCCATGTTTCCACTTTTTATAGTATTCCTTTTTGATTTTCAGGTATTTAAAGAGCTCCTCTTACTGTTCTTCCTATCTTTTCTTGGCATTGGGATAGTTTAAAGTTGTATCTTTTAATATAGTCTCTTTGAGAAAGTGCTAGCTCTTCTGAACTCCTTTTCCCCTTGAGTTTTCTTCCCATGGGACCAGTTCTCTGAGTTGGTTAAACTCTGCTTTTTTGAAGTCCCTTGTCCTTATTCCGCTGCTTTCACGCTTTTCTTTCCTTAGAATAATGAAATATATCATTTCATGATCACTTTCCCAAGTGGCATTCTAGCTTCTCATTCACAACGAATTCCTCCTTGTTAGCCTGAATCAAGTCTAAAATGGTTGCCTCCCCCAAATTACTTCCTTCTCCTTCTGCAACAAGAATTTGTCCCCAATACATTCCAACTTATTGAACATTTTGTGTTTCACTGTATTACTTTTCCAACAGAGGTCTGCGTAGTTAAGTCCCCCATTACTATCAGGTCTTGTGTTTGGGATATTTGTTGTTTGTTCTATAAATGCCTCATCCACCTCCTCTTCCTGATTTGGTGGTCCATAGTAGACCTTTATGATGACATTGCCCCTTTTTATTTTTACCCAGTGACTTTCAACTGATCTGCTTCTCACCTCCTTCTGGACCTCAAATGTATAAATTCTTGGTGTATGATGCAACACCTCCTCCCTTTTGAACCCGTCCTTCCTGAACAAGCTGTACCCTTCAACATCAATATTCTAGACATGAGATTTATCCCACCAAGTCTCTGTGATGCCAATAACAACATTTTACATGTGTACTAAGACATCCAGTTCTTTCTGCTTATTCCCCACACTCCTTGCATTTGTTTATCAACATCTAATATATTGAATAGATTCCCCCCACTGTTTTCCCTTGTTTCTCCTATGCCCTTATTGACATTTTCCATCCCCCTCCTCCCCCACCTCCAAATTCTTGACTTCGGTGTAGGTCACCTTCTTTTATACTTACCTGTGGGCTTTTGTCACGTGACCTCTTTGAACCTAATTTGAAGTCCTCGTCTCTAGGTTGGAGAGTCAGTGTCCTAAGATGCTCTCCCCCTTCTTTGTCAGGTGGACTGCCATCTCGTCCCACCAGCTCTCCCTCACAAAACAGCATCTTTGTTCCCACCACTCAGATTTTGAAGCTCTCCTTTTACAGTGTGAAGTTGTTCTGAGCCATTGTGGCTGTCAAGCCAGTCTCCCTCTCTGGTGATCAACACCACCGGGCCTGCTGAGTCGACAGCCAGCCAGGCTGAAACAATAGAGCAAGTTAATGGAGCAAAATAACCATCAGTGTTTCCCATTAAAAGGAATTTTTTATATAGTGCCTGTAATTTTCTCCCAGCTCACTCAAACACCTCACAGAATAAACAGTTTCTGTATTATCCCCTTGTAAATGAGACCACAGGATCATAAACTTTAATTTGTTGCTTTTGGCTGCTCTCAGGTTTGGCAGACAATTAAACCAATTCATTAGCGAGTTCAGAGGCACATTTTTGGCCATGCCTTGCTTCAAGGGCTATGTGAGGTAATCCCATGAGCTCATCCACTGCAGGGTGCAAAAAATGTCCAGTATCTTTCTCACATGATGCCTCAATACTATAAATTTCCTAGGTGCATTCTAGGTGGTTTTTTTGCCCTTCACATTGGTTTGCAACATCCAGAAGATGCATCACTGTTGGAGGCTGGGTAGCCCACTGGCCTGATGTGTTGGACAAAGTCTATGTTGATCAGTAGGATGAATATCACTTGTGATGGGGCTGAAGGTTTACATTTAGGGAGTGGGCCAGTAAACTGCCCCAGAACAGTTCATAGCTGAGTTTTGGGGAAGTCTCATTTGTATATGAGCTTTAGAGCTCTCCCCACAAGATGTAAATAATTCATCAACAATTCCTTGGATGTCCAACCAATTTCAGAATCCCCAATTCCAGCTGGAGAATCAAGGCTAGACTGTCAACCCAGCTAGATTGTCTCTCTGATTTTAACCTTTTGTTGCTATCAGTTTAATGTATAATGAGGCTAGAGGTTGCTTTTAAAACAAAAGACTTAATATTATTTTTATGAAGGCAATAGGGCCTGGATCTGACCAGTCTTAAAACTGCAATCTGTTGGGGATGCGCTCTGGATATTTTTAATTTCTCAGAAACTGTAGTGTTTTTTTTTAAATAGCTCCTAGTTTTGTAACCCCTACAAACTCCCCATGGTTTTGTTCTTCTCCCTCCTGACTGTAGCTGCATTTTACTTTTCTCAGAGCAGTGATGGCCATCAGCATTCTCATTAGTTTAAGCAGGCCGATGATCTCTTTAGTAGCCTCTGGGGTAAGTATGAACATTTATGAGGGGAGAAACCTCTTCGATTGTGTGTCTCTCATATTTCTTTGCTGACACAGACAGAGAGAGAGACAGACTACCGCACGGCTTCCTATATCTGACTGGGTTAATTCATTTAGGACAAGCGCATGCTTCATTTGTCCCAGGGCTAAGCCCTGGCATCTCTAGGGGCTTGGCAGTTCATAGCCCCAGCACCTCTGGGCTTGCCGCATCAGTTATGAAAGTAAAAAGAATTGCTTGAGTCCCAGCACCTAATTGTTTGATCCCTGGCACCTCTTTCATTACAAATTACGCACTGGTCAAGTGCTAGCTGTGGTAGCCCTTACACAAGGTGTTGGATACATTCTTAGATGCAGGTGTGGCATTATTAGCAGATGGTAAATACCTGGGGAAGAGGGAAATAATCTTACTTTCAGGAAGGGGCCTGAAATGCTTTAGGTTAGTTTTCCTCCAATTTTCCTTCTACAAACGAGATGCTCTTAAACATCATCTTCCACCCCCTCTAAGAAGCATAACGCCCCACTGCCTGGTTCTCTAACCCAACAAACCACCAAGAAAGGTTTTGTGGTCCACAGCCCCCAGGCTGAGATCCACTCTAGAAGAAAGTATCTTATGTGATGTGTGTTGTAGCATGAGGTCAACTCCTTTCTCATGCCTAACAGAAAAACAGTTCCAGGATCTCAACTCCCATCTAGTCATAAAGAAAGGGGGTCATGCCCCCCCGAGACCTGGCCATAACTCACCCAGCTCCCAGAATTTATGGCTCCTTTGCTGAGATCATTTAAGCCCATTTCTCTGCCAAGGCAAGATTTTTTTGTGTGCAAAGCCTTCTCTGAGGATAGCTCTTCAGAAAAGAGTTTCCAAGGGAAAATAAAATTGCACCCAATATAAACACTATGAATGAAATGTTTTGAGCAATGAAACCAAACAGCATCTAAAACTCCATTTTTCTGATTGGTGTCTTGAGCTTGGCATACAAAAAGTTTTCCTTTAATTTTTACTTTCAGTGAACGGGCTGTCAAGAGCAAAGCTGGGAAACGTCCCTCAGGAGTTGGCGCTCCAGCTGTCTCTCTCTCAGCTTGTAATCCTTGTGACATTTGTCAGGAGGCTGCTCACCACCACAGTAACATGGATCCCACAGGGTGGAGAGGGAGATCCAAGCCCTTCTCTGTCATCTAGCTGAAACTGCTGACAAAGCAAAAGTTTCAAGTAGCAAAGCAAAAACCAAGAAGCCTTGTTTGTAGAGAGCGAGCTCCCTCAGTTTTGAGCACAACTAGTGCAATCAAAAACATGTCCCACCATTCTCATTAAGAAACAAAGTAAACAGACATGACAGGTGTGGGTGAAGATCCTCACTTTCATTGGTTATGTAACCACTGATACACAACCTGGGCTATTCTCATGTGAACACCTCAGGTAGCTCACAATTGAGAAGAGAGGACTAAGTCTTTACCTAACCTCTGTCGTGTGTGGCAGGGGATGTGTAAATAAACAAAGTACCTTTCTCCTTTAAGGAAAAGAATGAAGGTTTTGTGAATAAAACACAGACCTATGCCTGGGGAAATCTGGGTTCAATTTCCTGTGCTGCCACTGCCTTCCTGTATGACCTTGGGCAAGTCACCTTGCTCCAAATTTTCCAGCTAGGCTGCCTAACAGTGAACGAATAGAAGTGGCCTAGTTTCTGACCTGATTTCAGTGGGCATTCAACACCTGAAAATCTGGCAACCTATTAGGTGCCTACATTTGTTTTCCCCAGCTGCAAAATGGGGATGATATTTACTTCATAAAGTGCTTAGAGATCTAGGAAAGAAAAATGCTACATAGAGCTAGATATTGCTATAAGGGTAACTTTACATTATTTGCTTATCATCAGAGGCTCCAGTTTGAAAATGTTCTTGATCTCAGTGTGTAACAGTGTTCCTGGTATTTGTAAAATGCAGATGAGCTGGCCAGGCTCCTGCTTCCAGATGGAAAAACTTAAGAAGGGTTAGGGGGTGAGAGGAGGGAAAAGTGTGGTTTTCTCGCAATTATTCTGTTGGGGCAGGTGAAAAGAGTAGAGGGGAGGCCACTTTCTCCCATCCTGAAACCCTGCAGGTGCTCTGTGCCGCCTCATCAGCTGTGGAGCTCCCTAGCTTCCAGGCAGCTCCATTATTTTTGCTGAGAGAAAGCAGCCTTTCTCCAAAGCTGCATGGCTTTGGCCTGGCTTTTGTAAAGTTCTCTTGCAGCCTAGCCACTTGAAGGAACGCATGAAAACGACAGGGTGGTCAACTGCATGTGTGAATAGAGGATGTGTCTCTGGGCCGGTCACACGCTGACACCCAACCCTCTTCAAAACTCTTAGTAAGTGCCCCTTACTTCCACCCCAGTCCTTGTACATGCAGGGAACAGCTAGTTCATTTGGATCCACAGGTGGATAGCAGGTGTGGGGAGGGACATTGATGGAGAAGAGTGGGGCATCCATTTTTTTCATCTTACCTACCTGTGCACCCTTTCATGATGCCTACCAAAGGCAGACCATATCTGTCTGTGCCAGGTGACTGGCTACCCCGTCTGAATGGTTAAGCTTTGTAAATCATGAAAGCTAGCTTCAAGCGTAAAAATGAGTACACTTCCCCTGCTGAAAGAGGCTGCATCCTGGGACTTGTTTTTTAATGGCCATTTAGTGGGACAATCCTGCATATCACTGTTTTGACACGTCCTAGTTAAATAAGGAAGAAAACAGAGGGTGGTTGATGATAAATAGGGTAATTAGGGACGATTAATAGAGTAGAAGGGTCTTTCAAGAAGACAAAGAAATTGTTTTGCCAACACCTGCAAAGAGGTGTCTTAGCCACTTCTGCGCAGATTGCTCTAAATACTCTTTCAACGGCAGGGATCAGAGGCAATGAAGGATAACCCCTTTTCTTCTGCTGCAGGTTGCCTTGAAAGGTTTTGGGGGGAAATCCTGTGCATTATGCTCAGACCACTGTTTGGCTTTTCATTATGTTCAGCAATGGAAGTCTGTAATTTAGGCCTGTAAATTAGTCTTGTAAATCTGTAATTTAGAGAGTCCCCTGGCCCTCAGGCTTTTATTTTTTCTATTTCATGTAATACAGTGTTACCTGAAATGGCATCTTCCAGATAAAATATTGATTTCTGTGGCATCTAAGTAGGGATGATGACACTTCAGTGCTCTGATATCTTTCAGGAGGGGCAGGATGGAGCTAACTCGGTATGGAGTGTTACCTTGGCCTTCAAGAACTCTGTTAAAAGCGGAATCCATCACCTACCATATTGTTCCTTAGGAGGGGGGTAGATGTTGATGCCATTTGAGAGCGAATATCAGGGCTAATAGCTCCAGAAAACTTGTGTGTATCTGATAAATGCACTTGCCAAAATCTGACTTACTTTTATTTCCCAGGTTAAACGCCTCCTGATCCACAAAGGGAAATCTGCCTTTAAGACCCCAAGTAAGTGAAGTGATAGTGCAAGGGGATAATCAATTTCACCTAAGAAATTTGGATATTTGATCTTGATTCATGGGTGGGCCAGCATCTACCCGCATAAAGCACTATAGAGACCCAATGCACAATAGTAAGGAATAACAATACAGCAATCAAAAATCCTCATTGCCTGTGCCCCAGGCATTCTGCTGAGAATTCAAAGCAAGTGTCCTATCAGCAGCTCTTTCTGTGAAGCATTGAAAATGATATAACATCTATCACAAAGCAAGAGGTTGCTTTCCAAATCAGGGGCTGGAATTAGCTGCGTGAATTTATTGAAGATCATGGGAATGTCAAGCATTTCCTTTTGTATTAAGCTTCACTCTTGCAAGGGGAAGGATTACTCTACTTCCAGCAGGTGAGTCTTGGGGGAGGCTCATGTAGCTATTTCTGGCTCAAGAGACTATACAATTTGTCCCTCTCTTTGAGGGCAATCGAGAGTAAAAAGGGATTGCTTCCTACCATGAGTGGCTGCAAAGCCTCTCAAAATTAATGCAAAAGGTAGATTCTGCATAGTTGCCACCCCTCCCTCAAAGTTACATGTATCTTTTAAGTTTTATTACTGAATCTGCCCAGGCATAAATAACAGTATTAAAAAAATTAAGTGACACTGTGCTTAGTCCTGCATGAGTTAAAATGTAAGGAGCTGCCAATCTAAATGGCACATACAGCAAGGTAGATAAGAGAAGCTGCACTCAGAGACCCAGAAGGTGGTGTGTGTTATCTTAGGTCTCCTTTATTTTAATCTTGTTCTATTGGCACAGAGGCATTGGCTTGATATGGGCTAGTGTTTGTGTGCCCTGTGGAAGATGAGAGGTTAGGAGGGATTTAAATGAGGAGAGGGTCTGAGCCTGGCACATTAGGAGTGGGAGGTGGCAGCATGCACAGGGGCCAAGGAAGAAGGCACCTAGAAGGAATAGGAGAAGGAAACAAGGGTGGCAAAAAACATTGCGATGGTGGCAGAGTGAAGAGGGAGCTTAAGAAATAAGATGCAAGGCTGGAATTAAACAGGTCCTTCAATGGCAATGATGGGCAGTGTGGATTTGAGATGGGGGCATGGAGTGAGAAGTCATTGGGGGATTAAAGTTGTGGGCAGGGGATGGACGAATCACTTGATGATTACCTGTTCTGTTCGTTCCCTCTAAAGCACCTGGCATTGGCTGCTGTTGGAAGACAGGATACTGGGCTAGATGGACCATTGGTCTGACCCAGAATGGCTGTTCTTAAGTACCAACTGCTAGATGAGCCAGGGAGATAGCTTTAGTGTTCTGGATGGAAGGCAAGTGAATCAAGGCAGGGGATAACTAGAGGATGGACCAGTGCTTTTTTTTTAATGTTTATTTCATTATTTCAGTAGTTGGCACAAAGGAAGAGCCAGATTTTTAAAATGTGGAAAGTGGTTTCAAGCTTTGACGAGAGTCTGGGTATGTGGGGCGAAGAGAGAAATACAAAACGTGATCCCAAGTGTAGGAGCCTAAGTTATAGTTATGGGAATAAAATGGTGGTGTGTGCAGCTAAGGAGAGAGGAAGAATTAAGGTGCTTTTGTTAGGTCATGTTTGTATTCAGCCAGCCATCCCGGATGACCTCGCAGAGAGAGAGAGCTGGATATGTGGCATTGCACAGAGACAGAGTTAAGACGTCTGAGCCATCAGCAGAAAGTTGATAGTTGGATCCATGTGAATGGAGGTAGTTCCTTAGGAATAAGGGGTGAAGGAAGGAAGAACAGACCCCTTTCACAAATGCATTAATTACTAGAAAAAATAGTGTGTGTGAGACTATGTATTTGCTGGCTACACCTGAATGCATTAGAAACCTCAAGGCCAGCACAACAGACTATATAATTAGTCTATTCTGGGTTTAGCTAAAGGCTCCACCCGAGTGCCAGCTACTTCTCAGGGAAGCTATTACAACTAATTGACTTTATCGGAACATTTTAAGTTTCCCTACCCTTTGCTCAATAGAATTCTACAGACCAAGTCTGCTACGGAGATTATTTTCCTTGAGAAGTTAGAAGCTAATGTGGTCTGATTCAGGCAAACTACCTAGATGGGAAAGTCTGAATTCACATGCTGTCTAGTAGCAGAATAGGGGTGGGTTCATACAGTATTGTAACATCTATAGTCTTGCGGCTTTGGCAAGATGAACTTTTCTAAAGGAGTTATCAGAGTTCCTCTTTTTTTTTGTTCAGTGTAAGTTGATGAAAATGTGCTCTTGATTTCCCTTTGTCCCTTTTTTCCCCCTAGAATAGGCATCCGCTTTTGTCTAACTCAAGGAGTCTGACTCATAATTTGTTCATTTTCCCCCTGCTGGTTCAGAGATGAGGTTGACCTAGGAGATGGATGTAAGACTCTCTGATCAAAAGCCTGACATGATTCTTGAGTGCTGGGGTCTCCCTTTCCTTCTGAAACTGTTGGGACATTCCATTTCTGCTTATTTTGTCTTCTCTAATTTCTTTCCTTTGCTCCTTCTGTAAACTAATTAATGATAATGAGGCCCAAAGATGATGTGCATATTCAAAATCTGAGAATTCCTGCTGTGACAGTCTGGACAACTGAGGAGTCCTAGAGGGCGTAGCTACACTAGACTTTTTTTGTTTTAATCTTTTAAGTTAATGTGGATGAGCCCCAGATGTTTGTTCTTTAGGTGGGGATCAGCAGATTTGCCTTATTGTCAAATTCTTTAATGCTTATTTTTTTGCCATGTAAATTTGAGGATTCCTACAATCCCCTATTGTTTCAGGAATTAGCTTTAGCCTATAATCCACTGTCTCCACCCAACCAGTCAGATGGATATTCAGCACAGTATTTGACTGTTCAATTAAAAAAAAGATGCCTGTAACTGTTTATGAACAGAAGATAGTACATTCATAATTATAAAACTCATGCCAGGAAGCCAACTGTATTCCAGTCGGTACATAAACACTCCTGGTGTCTCAGAAGAGCCTATTTCCCTCTCCTTGTTCTTTCTGTACATAGACCTTCCAGTGAAAGCAATGAGATTGCTGCATTCCACGCACTTCCTTCAGCAGCTGCCAATACCACTGCTATTTTTCCACTAAGTCCCACCTCTATCAGCGAGTGGGGAAAAATCTCCCAGATGATGGCTGGAAATGGAAGAATCAAAAGCGGGGGTGGGAAACTGAAAGAGCATAAATGAAGCGGAAGTTCTTAACCAGAAAGATCTATGTAGTACTCCCCTCTTAGTAAGAGAAGGCTGACCTGGGGTAGTTAAAGGAGTAACACTGAATTAATTTCTCTGTTTCGTGTAATAATATGATTAATCATGATGAACTGTTTTGCTACGGAAGTTGATAAACAGTACTGTGTAATTCCATAGGAATTCCATTGTGGTGCAGTATTAATGAACCATTGCTGTTACACTTTCACATAATGCTTCACAATACAGTAAATGGCAAATCTTGGACTTCCTATGCTGTTGTGACAGATTGAATACCATTCATGATGAATTCTTCTGGCACTCATATGGGTGCAATATGTAATTCTTTAGGAATTCCATTGTAGCTGGCCACTAAATTAATGCCCACTTATTAAGTATTACATGGACTGTTACTGTACAGTAGGCTTTTAACTGGATTGCATACACACTACAATCTTGTTGACATTTCTGAGCATTCAAAAGATATAGCTATACAATCTTTTTAATGGACACTAAGGTTGTAAAATGCTGAGTTTGCCTTGGGCTCTACTGTAAAAATGTTGTCAAACAAGATGGCCCATTGCACAATGGTGGTGGAGGAGAATTTCAATGCCAACATTATCCATGAGCCAAGATTACTAATAGCTCTTTGTGCTGAGGCCAACACACTTTTCACTTCCACCATGTGTTATACATTTCTCCAATTTCTGGTGGGGTAGCAGGTGCTGATTTTTAATGCCTATTTTATTTTGTCTCCTTTCACATCAGCCTAAAGACCATGCTTTTTTTTTTTTTTTTTTTTTTTTTACACTGAGTAATTTAGTCACACACAAACTTTAAAACAGAAGCTGTAACATGCTGTTAAAACAGCTTTGCCCACTGTTAAATCAGTTAGTTATTGATAGGAAGGAGGTAAGGGGAATTGAGAGTTAGGCCAGCAGCATTGTTCTTTAAACAAGCTGTTGCACAGAGGCTGCCCATGAAACAACTACATTTTTACTCCCTCCCTCCCAACTCCAAAAGGTGGCATAAACCTGTATGTGCTACAGAGACATCTATAACTCGTAGTTACAGTTTTTGTATGAGGCAGCGCCACTCTCTGCATAGGGTAAAACTTGAGCTGCTTCATACACCATAGCTATTCTAGCAGCTGTCAAAGTTCTTAGTTCTGATACCTTTGATATTGTGTCTGAAGTGCTAAGAGCTAAATCCTTGGCCAATGGGCAAGGTTCTTAGGGTAAGGGGATGCTAATCAAGGAAAGATTTTAAACAAACCCCTCAACCTCTTCATCACACGGTGGCTGGGCCATCAAAGCACCTGAAGCACTATTGGTATTAAAGAGCTCAGCACATCTGTCGATAAACCATTAGCCTTAAAGTCAAGAGGACTAGCTATGACACACAAACACTCAACTACCTTTTTTCATCCAAAATCAATGTTGTATTTATCTTCATTGATTTACAAGGAAACTGAATGTTTAAAATTACAGGGGTGCAGGGGGGAGGTTGGGAGGGGGAGGGTGGGAAACGAGATACAGAGTCAAGGAAAGAAAATAGTAGCAGATGGCTGAATTAACTAGAGAGTAAAAGCCCAGGATATATAAAACATGGATACTGAAAAATAAAATAAAGGATGGGGAAATGGAACAGCAAGTAAAACATGGCAAAATTTACACATGAGTGAAAAGTAAAATTTGAAATAAAAATAAAAATCATTCCAAAAAGCCAGTTCAAGGCAGAACCACACTGCAACAAACATTTGCTTATGGTCTTCATGTAATAGAGATAATACATCAGGATTTCTTTTTTTTAAATCAACCATTAGACTTTTTTGCACTCCTAAAATTCTACTTTGTCTTGTATACAGATTCCAATAAGAACACTGCACAATTAGCACAAGGGGTCCACGGAAAATTGTCCTTGCTTGCCAGCGAGCCTGCCCACAACACAAAAAAAAAAAAAAAAAAAAAAAAAAAAAAAAAAGGAAGAAAAAAGAAAAAAAAGAGGAAAAAAGAAAAAAAAATTAAAGAAAGGGTCTGCCGCATGGGTACTGTGCCAGTTCCATCTGTTTTTTGCCATCTTGAAAAGTAGTAAACCAAAATCTCCTCCCAGGAGCGTCTCTTCCTTGGTGAACTGTCCCTTGTGTTTGTACAAAAAAAATGCAGTCTTTTTTTTTTTTTTTTTTTTGTTAAACACAAGCATCCTTCTTTCTGTTCACATGCCATTTCCATTCTGTCTCCAGAGTTGCGAGTTGTTTTGTTTTTTTGGGGTTTTTATTTTTATTTTTTTTAAATCTTCCTCCCCCCAACATCCAGTAAGACCTGCCTCCAAGTTCTTGCATAGTTGAAGTATATATGCTGCACTGAGTGTGTATTTCTGACTGTGACAAGAATGAGTTGTAACCATGTTAACAAATAACCAGAGTGGTTCTAGAAACCTTTTTTTTTTTTTTATATAAAGTCTACCTATGTTAAGAATTTAATATTGGTGTACATTTATATTAACAGAATATTTACAGTTTGTTTTCTTTGTTTGTTTTGTTTAAAACAAGAAGTCAAAAAAAATTCCTCTTAAATTTCTGCATAATATTATAAGGCAAAAAACAAACAGTTTTGTACATTATTATTATTATTAATAATAATATTTTAATATATATCTGTAACTTCGGTTCCAAAGTACCAAGATAAGTGATCAATTGGCCTCAGTTAGGGAACCTCACAGTGGACTGTAAGAAACTACAGTATTTCCATAAATAATACTTTAAGAAACCCTGGGTCATTTTCTTAAGGATCTGAGGCATTTTAAATGCAAATTTAACTAAAAACAAAATTTCTCTTTTTTTAAGTGAATAAAGAGCACAAAATTAAAAAAATTACAAATCCATTAAAAATGTTTCTCACATTTGGGAAAAAATGTACAAACTTGATATTTTTAATAACTAATTTTAGCACAGAAACAAAAAAAAATCAATACCTATATATATTAAATTCCCATTCTTAGCAACCTTCTTGTTGGAAAGTTTGAAACCCCATACCCCATTATTTATGGAACTGTGCTTAACTTCTATAAATTTTACATTAAAAAAAAAAAAGGTTACAGCAGTGCATTTTGTAAAAGATTTTTGTTGTTCTATATACAGCCAAGTTTAAAATTCACCCTGTTGGGGACTATCGTGCCTCTACTTCTTTGGGGTTCCTAGAGGGGGAATAGTCCCTGGACTCTGAGTTTGTGAGTGGGGTAGTCCTGCGTGGGGAGGCAGGTCTAGTACTGCTTGCTGGTACCAAAGGGGGCGGGGCACTCAGTGCTGCAGTTGGTGGGTTCCTATTTAAAATTCCATTGTGCATGGCAGTGGATGGACTGAGTCTGGGGTAATGCATCCCGCTTAAGTGAGGCATGAACGATGGCATGTGTGCCAGATGACTTTCGATAGGGGACGAGTGCAGGTGGTGCATTCTGGCACGTTCAAGTTCTTCCCGTAAGTGCAAGCGCTCCCTCTCCTCCACTTGCCGCAACCGCTCCTGCTCTCGGCGGGCTTCAAGAAGGTTTTCATGGTTATAGTCGTGCGGTTCTCTGTCTCTGTAAGAACGCTCATGGTCATAAAATCCAGAAGTGGTAGGGAACCTGTGGATGGGATCTGTCCGGAGCTGGAAGTCCATTCGACGATGCAAGTCTAAGCTCCGATAGGCATCTCTCAATGGGTCCCTCACTGGGTCCCAAGAAAATCCAGGATGTGGCAGTCTCTCCCTTCCTGACAAAGGATTCATGCCCATAAGAGGGGTCATCATTCTGCTGCGGTCTAGAACATTCATGTTGTTCATCTGGTGAACGCTACTCATGGAGAGAGGCATTGTGGCGGCCATAGAATGGGGTAATGGTAATCCATGCAAAGAAGGTGGTGGCGGATGTTCCAATGTTCTGGAATGCTGTGAAGGTTCAGATCCCACCACCAGCACATCACTGTCCTCCTTGCGCTCCTCTTTGACCTTGATGTCATTCTTAATCTTCTGGAGGTCACTTGGAAGCTCTGGCTTTCTCTCTATATCTTTGTTCATTAAATTGCTAAGTTTCAAGCTCTCGCTTAGTGCAGGTTTGCTGTAGGGAGATACAGACTGAATTACTGGCTTCGTGTTGTCCTCAGAGGGTCTCTTATCATGGCTTGGAGTTTCCTTCACGGGGGAACGGCTCTCTTTTATCTTGTGTTCTGTTATGGGCGGCTCTCTCAGTCGGTCAGGGTGCTCTCTCTCTGGTTCTTTGGACCTTTCCCTTTCACCAATGCTAACTTGCCTGATGGGATCGCTGGAGGTCTGAGTGTTGCTGCGGATGAGATTGCTGATCTGATGGGTCACAGGAGCTGATGCCGGTGAGGATCTATTTGAATGTCTGTTTTTATCCATGAGATCTCTGTGTAAAGAGAAAATACCTTATTGTTGGTGTGTGCTTGTTTACACCAAACACCTATGCCAACAATGAACAGCACTATAGTCTAGTAAATAACGTATATGTTATTATTAAAATTCTGAGCCAACATAGACCTTCTGAAAATGAGGGACTAACAGCTTTGGCTAGCAGCAGGCATAGTACTGTTAAATGCTGAGCACTATCTTGCAGCCGGCTATTCCAGCTATGGGCTGCTCATGAGCACTTGTTTGGTGACTTGTGAAAGGTGACTTTGGTTCTTATATTCATGTTCCATTTTACAAGTGACCTTATCTCAATTTAAACTGTAGTCTCCTTAAGAGACAGGCTAGTGGAGGGCCAAAAGGGTCAGTAGATTATTTAAAAAATATTTTTCTAGACTGTGCCAGCCAAGGAAGTAATCATTATGCTATCAATCAATAAATACAATTTATTACCTAGGAATATTAGCCATTAATTTTCTAAGATCTACTTGAGTTACCTCGATGGCTGCACTGATGCCATGTGACATGCATCCAAGACAAAGAAACTGCATCTGTTGGCAGCTTAGTCTTGAGTTCTATGCACATTTACACTAAATTCTTCATAAAACAAATCCATCTTAAACTCTCCTATCTAGGGGCTTGAGCAGCCTGGACATGAGAATATTTTTCCTAGTTTTCCTAGGCAGCAGCAGATCTGCTTTTTAGTTCAGTTTAACTGAGCTCAGTGCTGCAATTTCAGCTGATAAGAAAAAAATGCCAAGCACGGGAGATACATGCACATGAAACTGATTAATCAGACTGCCTTTCAAGAAGGGCTGCTGTGATGCTGACTAAACGAGGCAGGTCTCTCACACAAGCAGGGATGATATTCAATGTTTAGAGTGGGAATGGGAGGCATGAGAGTGGGATTGTATTCCCAGCTGTGCCACAGATGTGTTTTGACCTTGGACAAATCAATTAACCACACTGTGCCTGAGTTACTCCCATCTCTAAAAGGGGAGGAAGGTAAGTAATGCTCACCCTTTTCAAAGCACGTTGTGATCTTTGGGTAAAAGGTGCGCTAACCGCAAAGTACGAGACAACTGAGAAATTTAATGATGCTCAAACTTTCTGTTGGGTTACTGTCATGAGCTGAATGACTCTTGGTGAAAACTAATAGGTACTGTTGGAGTTTTGTGAATATTTATCTCCATTTGTTTATTTTTCAGGGCACTGAATTTTGGCAAACCTTTGGTATTGGTTCAGCAAAAGGTATTAGATGCTGTGATAGACAGACCTGGTGATGTTTTTCGGTCAGTTAAGCTGATTTACTAATGGCCTGCCTACATTACGGACCCTATGGCATACTCCCATAGTGTAGACATAGCTTACACTGACAGACAGGGCTTTGCTATTGGAGTAGGACCACCGCCTCCCCAAATGATGGTAGCTACATTGACAAACATTCTTTCACAACATAGCAGCCTCTGCAGTGGGGATTAGGTTGGTTTAGCTGTGTCAATCATGGGTGTGTTTCTTTCATACCTCTGACCATCATAGTTGTTGGCCTAATTTTAAAGTTTAAGCAATTTAAAGTTTAAGCAAATTAAACCCCTTTCTGGATGGTCTCACTCTGAAGTAAAGTGGTCTTTGTTCGCTTTAGTGAAGTGAATTAAGCTAACGTGACCTAATGCCACTGTACTTTGAAATGAATGTCCAGATAGGGGTTTAATACCCTTTAACTAATGCACTTTGAAATTCATACCTTTAGTTAATTTGTCTTAATTTCTTCCCATGCAGACAAGCTCTAAGTTTATATGCAAATGGATTCTTCTTCCCCCCTTACAAAAATGTGTGTCCGTAAATTGCATCAGAGACTATAACTCTATGCTATTTAGGATTCTGGGACAATTACTCCTATACAACCTTCCTGACTTTGGTGCATGGGAGTAAGAGGTCAGAATTTACCCTCGCCACTATGATGGACTGCATTACAAATGCCTTGGGCCAGATTTTCCATCTCCAGTTCACCAGGTCAAATCCGGTCTACGGTGGTAACAACAAAGAGTTGTCAGCTGAAGTACCAGCAATACCCTCCCAGCTCAAAGATATTCCAAGTAAACAGAAAGGCCCTGAAGGTCAACAAAGTCTGACTGTGTGTAGAGCAAGTCAAGGTGGAAAAGCAATTTCCAGCGTGGAGGCCTTCTGTAGAATGTGCTGGCCTCAGGCATACAACTCTAGGAGTAGTTGGTTAGTATCAACTGCCAAGGTAACACACACATACTGAGTTAGCCGCTCAGATAACCTAAGACACAAAGGGCATGTTAGAACAAAATCATTCACCTAGAAGACGAAACACTACGTGAAATATCCCACTCATCACTTTAAAAGGTTTTACCTACACTAGAACTGTTTTAAAACTCAAATGAATGGATTGCCCATGAACATGAGTTCACTAATACTCTTGCACACGCTCTGCAGACATTTGCATTTACCCGGTTAGTATTGTGGGAAAACATTTGTGAAGTATCCAGACTAGCATGTGTAAATGTTAGTGGACTCAAGTTAGTGGGCAATGCTAGCTGAAATTGTTTACAAGCATTCATCTCATAAAACTATCACCCCATTTTTGGAGCAGTGGGTACGCTTGGGCTCTCTGGTGAGATTGCTAATAGGATTTGAATGGGCCATGGAGCCTGAGCTCCACAGCCTGGTCCCTTTGAGTCAGGGAAGGGAGCACAGAGGAGGGTTCCAGGCTATAAGGGACCTGTTCTGTGGATAAATGGAGTGTATTTGTCTGCAGATTGGTTCTTGATTCTACAATTGACAATTTCCCTTGCAAGCCTCATGAGAGAGATACTGATCTGGTTTAGTTCTTTTACATTTCTTTTTCACTGGGCCACTTTTTCATAGGAGCTTGAAAACTGCCTGCTCCATGGATAATTTCATCTCTGAGCATGTTTCTAACATAATTAAAATTGATGACTTATTGTTCACCTCTTGGTTTATGCATTAGCATCTTTGCGCTAGGCCGGCAACAGCTAAAGAGGAACCCCAGATAGGCTTTTTCTTTTCTGGATCCTGCCAAACCAATCTCTTTTGGTTTCTCAGCAACAGAATTGTTTGGGTTTTATTTGAGATACCTGGCTAGACTTGAGAGGCATTGCCCTTAGCTCAGTGTATGGGAGTGAGAGAGATCAGATCACAGTATCACAATGCAGTTTGCAAACCTTTGCTTACCTGAGATGTTTTGAAAGACAGAAAACACTGTAGCCCACAGCAGCTCTCATTCACCATGCCTGTGTATTAAGAGCTGTCTAATGAGACACACTTTGGGAACAGAGTCTACCTGACAAATGGCCTAATGGCAGGAGAGGACGGACTTGTTCACCACGTTGCCACAGAGAGTGACATTCAAGGATGGTCTGTTTGTTTCTGTCTTGCCAAAACATGCCTATGGTAGTGCTGAGTGGAGGAGGAGGCAGCTTCAGAGAGCTTCAGAGAGAATTTGCTCACCTCACTCAGCAGCAGATTTACAATTATACCAAAATCAAGGCCACTGGAGGGGGAGTTGAAGATTAAGGGGTACAAGAAAGTGTCCAAAACGTTCCTGCCACGTACCTCTCTTTCTCTCTGTCGTCTTTATTCAGTGAAAGATCCCTCTTCTCTGACTCCCGCTCCCGGTCTCTGTCGTGGTTGGTTACTGAAGAGCTCCGTTCGGAATCCCCCGGCTTAGGCCACTGTGGAGGTGTCGGGAAGGAAGGTGGGGTTCGATGGAGTCTGTTCCATGGCTCGTGGGGATTATTAAAGCTCTGTAGGTTTGGACCGTCTTTGTGAGCAAAAATGCTGTTGTGAGCTAGAATAGTGGGAGGCAAAAGGGAACAGATTTTTTTCTTTCTTTTGAACAAGAGTTAAAAAATAATTCACACCAAATTATCCCAAATAAATTCTGTAAAGTGCCAATTATAACCATAACTATCCTTTCAAGGCTTCTCATTTTGGGGTCAGGGAAAGCTCTTAGCAGGAAGTTTCAACCACCTCTGATATCTGGTGAAAGACACAGCAGCTCTTAAGACTGTTTGCGGGGGAAGCTTTAACTACAGATCTGAGTAACTCCTGTAAGGTAATGAGACCATTAACACCATGAGAGATGATTCAGAATTGCCCAGCTTCTCTTTCTCTCCCCGCCACCATGGGATCCATCACAACCAGTACTCACTAGCTCCCGTCACTGACGTAAACTAAAAGGTTGCAGGTAGTTACAGCAAATCAGCTGCCTGCAGTGAGGACTCAGGGCCCTATTTGTTCAGGAAAGCATAGGTGATGTGTAGTTGTGTTTTTTTTTTTGTTTTTTTTTAAACAGAGCTTGTCCATGGTTCACATGCTCCTTTTAGTATGATCGGTCACTTGATTTTTGTCCACCAGTCCAGAATTCATCCCGTTCTGCATGAGATGCACATGCATGCTCCCCTACGTGTGTCTGCCAAGCATGCCTCACCTGCCAGTAATGTACTTTTAAAGGAAAATCCTTCTATATGTGGAACTTAAAATTCAGACCATGGGCATTGGCGGGAGGGGGAAAGCCTGCACAGTGATTTAGGAGAGAGATCAATGGCTGTTCTACTGCAAGTCTTCGCTGTTGAAGGGTGTCACTTTACACGCCAGTAGGGTAGCAGAGCTCAGCGAAGTTTCACGGCTCTGGCACCTCTAAGAGCATACAAGGCAACAATCTTGAGCGGTGAAGAGATGCAGAAGCACAGCTACTGATAACACGTGACATGCAGAAAAGCTCCCACCGCAGAGACCTGGAAATCTTAGGTGCAGTGTTTTCAGATAGGATAATGGAGGTTAGGAAATAACTTTTTTAAAAACTACCACCAGCTGCTGTAAATATTAGCATGTGGCTTTTTTGGAAGGGATGTTTGTCTGCAGTAACCCAGCCAGTACTTACTCAGAGCATGACTGCCTAATCCTCCAAAGGCATTGCTGCCTAAGTTCCCAAGGCCGCTGAAGGTGCTTGACCTGCTAAATGGATCTGGAAAGGCAAACAGGGATTTAGCAGGCATTTAGCCAAGAATGTTGGAGAATGAAACGCACCCCTCCCCTTTTGAATGCTCTGAATCCAAGTAGGATTAGGTCAGACTTTAAGCTGATCCTCCTTATTGCAAGGTTTTTTGCACGGAAAATTCCCAGCATGTTAAAAAATGGAGAAGGGATTCAGTGCTTACTACACAAACAGATGCTGTCAATGTTTGTATGCCAGTCAGAGGGGAGCTAGAAGCTAAGTTCTAATAGCTGAAATTGGGGTGGTAGCTACTAAGCTACACGTGGCAATGAAGAGCTATAAACTGTGTTCTGGCATGAGTGGGCCTTGCAATAACCTTGTCAGGACATACGAAGACTTTGATACACTTTTTGCTCTCCAGCTCCTTTCGGAGCCTACTCTGGGTTCTGCGCCATGTCACAGCGTAGACATCAATATAAAATAAAGCTCTGACAAAACCCAGCAGCCTTGGTATAGGATAACAAAAGGCTCCTGCATTAGTAACCCTACACCTGAGAAAGGGTGAGGCCAGACACAAATACCGCACTGCTGCTAGCTGATATTTCGGCAGCATTAGACAGTTAGTGGAGGAACTAAACACAAAACCATTCTAGCAAGCAGGGGGTTGACGGCTTATTATGACAATGCTTTTTGATACAGATGAACTTTCTTTGCTCACTACTATTATATTTCAGTTGCCTTGAAACAGGAACTGCAGGAACTCTGGTGAGTGGCTAAGAGGTCATCTTGTTTCACTATCGCTTTTGTATGCACCTCTGTATTGTCTGCTGTGTAACCTTTTCACAGACATAATCCTAAGCGAATCACTACAGACATCCATCCCTATAGCAACTATACACCTGGGCCTTTTGCACTAAAATTCCTTGTACAGAGCCACTAGTCGCAGTGACATTGGGAGGGCTAGTGTAGACTAGGGGCTATTGTGTGTCAGCCACCTGGTGTTTTAGACCTGCTCTGAGTCAAGTTAGATGAGCGGTTGGCTAAAATGCCAGAGAAGGGTCTGCGCTGCCGCTACAACGAGGGTGGTAACCATAGTTGAGAAATGTTAGGGGAAAAGTGCTGGTGTAGAGTCAGCCTCAGAGGATTGTTTATCCTCACTCACTAGTGTGAAAGTAGACCACAGTCGTAAGGCCTTGCTAAGTCAGAGCACTAAGTTCCCTCCCCATAGGCGCCAACTTTCCCTCTGCCCCGTGGGTGCTCAAACCCCCTCCCCCCGGCCCTGTCCCACCCTCGTCCCAATTCCAACCCCTTCCAAGTCCCCGCTTCCTCCCCCGAGCGTGCTGCATCCCCACTCCTCTCCCTCTGTCTCAGAAAGTCCTAAGCGCCGCCAAACACCTGTTAGGCGGCAGGCAGGAAGCGCTGGGAGGCGGAGGAGCAGGGACATGGCACGCTTGGGGGAGGAGGAGGTGGAGGTGGGGGGAACTTGGCTACCGGTGGGTGCGGAGCACTTGCTAATTTTTCCCTGTGGGTGCTGCAGCCCCACAGCACCCATGGAGTTGGCGCCTATGTCCCTCACTACACTGCTACCATTAAATTCTGACCAGACCTA
Source organism: Mauremys reevesii (assembly GCF_016161935.1). NCBI lineage: Eukaryota > Metazoa > Chordata > Testudines > Geoemydidae > Mauremys > Mauremys reevesii. The sequence goes on along the minus strand of NC_052640.1, from coordinate 15,210,950 downwards.
AAACATCTTAAATAACATACAAGAGCTGGGTGAACACTACAGAGTTTTCCACAAATACATCAATTAGAATTTTTACACTACTTGACTCTGTGTTTGCACCCTACTCTTGTACTGAATATTAGAGTGACTCGTTTCCAGAAATAGTGAATTTTAATTGAGTGTTGGAGAAAATTCAAAGAAAACAGGTTACCATGGGGTTTTTGCCCTGGAAACTGAATTCAAACAGGTCATCATAGGGCATATTCTGTTCACTGACTGGATGAGAGTAAGGGCTTGAGAACACATGAAAGTTAGTACAGAATAAGGTAGGATGTGAATTTAAAGTGGAATGGCCATTCCTGAGTAACTCTGATTCTGAAATACAAATGCCTCTTTTCCCCAAATTATCTTAATCCACTATGGAAGTGGATTACGCAAAAAACAGAAAGACATACTTATTCCTGAATAACTCCACATGTAGAAAAACCCTTATCATCAAAACTAACCAACACAGCTTGAACTTTGAGTGATATAATGAACTGCTCATGAGCACTATGTCGAACAAGAAAAACTAATTTTGTGTATAATTTAGAATGAAGAAATTTTAGAAAATCAGGGTCTGCTTACAGCCAATTAGGGAACCGAAAAGCAAGCAAAATATATTGGATAACCGTTCATCCAGCTCTAATAAAAAACCCAGCCAAGAACTTAATAGGTGGGAAGGGATGTGGGAGAAACATATTTTAAATTATGCTTTGTTTGAGATATATTTTGCCAATGATTGGAAGTGCTAAATTATCCTTTTTCTTTTGATCACCTTTTGATAAGCCTCCTAATTTCTATTTATTTATCCATCTAATAGCACAAATTATTATTGTTTCTTTGAGCCCACCACACACACATTTAACTACAGACTGGAATAAACCTTTACATCTAAGATGTAAGTGAGCATGCACAGTGGCTTATCACTCATGGAGTTCCACCTTTCTGAGACTCTCCATCCATTGGCAGTGGAGGCATCTACTAAGCCTGCTGATCGTAGGAAGTAATTTGGAGGTGGAAAAACAAAGGGTGTGTTGGGGGAATATTCCTACATAGCTTCTGTTTCCTGTGGGGGATTAAGCCCCCCCAGTGCTACGGTATCTCAGACACTGCTGATCCATGGAGTCAGGGAATGAATTAAATAGAACAATAAATGTGAAAGCAGTGTTTACTTACACTTACCTGCCAAATGGCTAGTAGGCAGGAAGCTGCTGTGATGAGGCGAGGGTCCAAAAGGGGTGGTGGCTGGATGTGCAGCACCTGTGACAACAAGGGAGTGATATGTTTTTATTCCAGCGATGGGTAAGTGTTTAATATGAGAAGCCAAAGCTCCTGTCCATCAAGTCCATTAGGTAGATACAAAGGCACGGGACATACTTAAACACCACAGAGGTGGTATTTGAAACCTAGTAACGGGTAGAATTTCTTTCCCTGTTCCCTAAATCAGGGCAAGAGAAAGGGTGAATGTAAGATCTTGCATCAAAATTTACTAATTCTCTGTAAAACTCTGATCTTGATGCCTTTTTATAAAATATTCATGTAGCATGGTCATTTATTTCACTGCATGGATCACCCACGGTCATCACTGGGCTGGGTCACCCAAGGTCACAGAGCAAGACAGAGACCATTCTGAAGTGGGACAGCTGATGGCAAGGATGCATGTGAAGCAGCACAACACCAATCATCCCTATCCCAGGGTATTTGCCTTGAGGTTCCCTGAATGCATGGTGTGTTACATTTTGAGACTGGCATTAAATCACATGAGGTTCCCCTGACCATTTATTGTCGAGTTTGGTGACATTGTCCACTGCCAGCTGTGGAGCATCACACCAGACTTTGCTGAGTTGCTGGGACTCAAGATTTCTGGGACTTTGTCTATGGTAGAAAATCTTTCCTAAAATTTCCCATCATGGCTAATGGTTAATTCAGCTCAACTGGTGGTCTCAGTGGTGGGAGACCTAGCTTATATAAAGGCCCAGGCAGCTGCCAGCATTTTAAACACTAGGTTGGGTAGGCCAGCTCCATGCAGGGTTAGATGACACGCTGTTTAAAATGCTGGTGACCAGTTGGAGGCCCTGCCTGTGCTAATATTCCCATTATTGCAGCTGAAATGCTGGGAGATTCTTAAGACAATAGTTTAATGTAAATATACCCTCCTGCCTTGCTCAAAGGAAACAAAAACATATCTACCCCTAAAACCAAGCTGCCCCCATCTCCACATTTTATTATGAACTAATGGGACTCCATTAGGCACTGACAGAACCGGCACTTTCTTGAGACCAGGCTTAGCTGTGCCCAAAATTGACCAAGACCTTAGTCCCGCCTTCAGGTGCAGCGCTTTATTGCTTGCTTTTCTCAAGTTGCATTATAAATGCAGTCAGTAAAAAGTTAACTTTCCCACCTCCATTAAGACTGGAATAAGAAGTAGGTCTGTCTGCAGCACTTGGTACCCAGATGGCCCCACAGGGATATGACACTACTAACAATTAGTGCACACTGTAACTAAGACTTCAGAGCAGAAACTGCTACCCAAACATGGCCAATCCCCACCTCCCTAAAATGAATACAACTCAGTCCAAACCAGGACATGGATGTACCTATACATTATCTGTGGCAGGAGCTGGTGCACAGAAGGTCATTGTTAAACAGAGTGATGTCCCATGAACATGAGCAGACTTTAAAGCCCCAGAGAGAGACATGCGAGTCCCACACCAACTTGGGCACTGCAAACCTAAGCAGCCAGAAAATGAATTAAGGAAACTTAAGAGAGACCACAGCAACGAAACCTGAGGTTATCTATAAACATTCCAACTGCTCCACTGCTTCAAGATGGATGGAGACTGTCATCTATCTAATCCTTTAAGATTTCAGAAGATGTATAACGGATGGGAGATTTCTTCAAAGGAGATGGCTTACAAACTCAACTACATGGGCTGATAATAAAAAATCCTCTGGAGAAAGCCAGGAGCAGCACTGTGGGCTGTCAGGTAGTTATTAAATATAACGTCTGCCAGGCAGCTGAACATTCGTCCTGAAGACAGGTGGCCCTAAGATAACTTATGTCTCCCACAGTAACAAGGCAATGCAGCAGAACCAATGATTCACACCAACTACGCGCTTGTTCAATCAGGTGAAAAGAATGCCTCAGATATTGTAGAGTAAAAGATTTATTTATTCCTCTATTACTGCTGCAATGTTTGTTCACTCTGCTGTTCTCTGATAGCACTTTACCTAGAGTTACGGGTTGATGGCTGTTGTGATTAATATACTCACAGACTAGTTGCTCTAAGTTATTTATCTCCGGTTGAAGTAAAGGATTCTATTAATTTGCCTTCTTTAAACAAATCTATTCTACGCTACTTCTCTTCTTGCTTTCGTTAGGAGATAAGCTTGTCGTTATTAAATCATTAGAGATCTAGATGCTTCTCAGGCACGTTTGCTTCCTTTAAAGAAATGTTAAAGATACTAACTGGACAGCACTTTTGCTGCAACAGACCATTTCTGTTTATGACCACAAACTGTACTATGATACAGACCTTGCGGCAAAACCAGAGATCATGTGGGCATCTTTAAAAACAACAAGGGTTTGATTTGAAGATAATGGGAGGAAGAGCAGCTCCCATAGTTAAAGTAATCACTATGTATACACATTCACACATAAAGACATCACCATAGTATCTGGGCACCTGTAGCAGACACATACCTATGCACCAATTTTATGATGGGCACATTGCTTACGTTTGGTGAAGTCACCACTCACTCCCCCTTTGTAATTCACATCCACAAATCGTTGCAGACATATAAACAGGTCCCAGTTATGCAGGCTGAAGACTACCTAAAGCCGGTGTCTGAATCTTAACTTGATGCTGGATTAGTTTTCTTTTTAGGATTTGGGCAAAAAGTCATGCTTCTTTTAACCACATGAATTTTAATGGGGTTACACTGGGAATGAATTTGAATAAATTGGTCACAAATATACACAAGTGATATTGCAATCCTTTGCTCTTGGGGGGAATTCTGTGCCAAAAAAAATTTTTTTTTTTGCAAATTCTGCAAATTTTTACATATTTGATTTGTCAAAATAAAACAATATAATCACACCAGTTTCAATTGTTTTGGTAATTTATTTCAAAATACCTGTCAGCAAGTATGTCTGCAACAATACAGACAATAAAAAACACTCCACCAGAAATAGAGATAAAGACACCTCTACCACAACCCAGTTCCTGTTTCTCTGTTATGCTTTTGCTAGGTGCCTCGGTCTGAGTGTGTCACCTGTGCCAGCTGGGCATATCTTGGGGGAAAACTACCCCCCAGACACTCACATCCCCCAGAGATCCAGAGAGAGAAACAGCCTGATGCTGGGTCCTGGGCTTGTATGCAGTTTCCTGCACGCTGCCTCCTTCCTTCAGTATGTGCTGGGAACCCCAGCTACCCGGAACCCTCCAGCTCCCACTCCCTTCTCCCCCACCCCAGGCAGTGTCCTGTATTTGTGAGCTAGAGAGCCAGGCTCTGCTGGGTCCAGCAGCCCCTAGTGGCGGCCAGCAGCTCTGCAGCACCAATTCTGCAGGGAAAAATTAAATTCTGCACAGAACATTAATTCTGCACAAATTTTGCATTATGCAGTGGCATAGAATTCCCCCAAGAGTAATCCTAAAAATGGAGTAAGGTGAGGAAAGAAAAACACTATGTAAATTACCCACTAGTTACTTATATAAACTAAAATTATATTCTGTCATCCTATCCAAGTGCACAGCTTTCACTGACTGCAGCTAGAAACTGCATGCCTAGCTCTGAGGGCAGACTTAGATACATAACATACGGAAATAGTCAGAAGTGGGTTGGGGGAAAGAAGGACCATAGGGGGAGAAGAGAGAGAGTATTCTGCAGCTGGAAATATTCCTGAATATAAAACAATAACCATACACAGTAGAACATCAGAGTTGCAGACTGTTTCAATCAGAGCTAGTGGGAAGAATTCAATGTGGATTATATGATTGTGGATTATATGGTGTTTTGGTTTAGGGTAAAAAATATATTTTAATGAAAAATTGTCAACATTGAATTTTTTTTTCTGTGATTTTTTTAATCAATTGTTACTGAAACTTTTTGTTCTCAGAAAACCATGTTTTCGATAGACAAAAAACAAAAATGTGGGGGAGTATAATACAGCATGGACAATTTAAAAAAACAACAGAAAATGGATCCATTTCAAACCCTCTGTATTGGAAACAACTTTGAATTTTTTTGCAAAATCATTTTTTGACCAGCTCCATATAGCATGTTAATCTGGCGTGTGGAAAACTAAACTAAAAGCCAGTTAGATAGACCCAAATTCAAGAAGCAATTCCTATCATCTCTTGTCTTGTGGGGTAACATGTATTTCCATCTGGATTAAAATAGGAAGACCCAGCAGAACAGACGGATCTGTTCTAAAAGTATAGTTTACCAATATTCTCTAATATTTTCAAACCATTATGCAGACTAACATTGTACTGCTTTAATTTTTTATACATAATAGTGAAAGGGGAAAACATGAAATCCATTGAGTGCGTGACATTTCTGCAAAAATGATAATTCTCTCCTTACCTGTCGTGGAAAACAGAGGCCTGGCAAGGTCTTGTGGGTAATGGAATCCTGGAAAAATTCCAGGGGCAGGAGGTCTGCTGAACAGGTCAAGTTTACCGCCTATGTCTAGCTTGTGGGGATCCAGCTGCATCTGCTGTCAAACGATACAAGAACAATCTCATTATATATTTCCCTTCTTTATGGGGAGAAGAGAGAGTTCAGGCTCACTGCTGCTTAGTACTGCCAGGGAGAGTTAGTGAGTGTGACGGCAGTGTCTCTGGTCAGATACCGTAGTCATAGTCTGACAACATCTATAAGGCCATTTCACTCCACAGCTTCTCAGCTGCCTGCCTCATTCACATGAATAAGGTCTGAAGTGAGCTCTTAGCCCCACAGCATCCACAGCAGAGCATGCAACATGATACACTAAGTGCACTGCACCCTAGGATCGGTCTGCAGTCTTGACCTGACAAAAAACATTCCACAGGCCGAAAGCTACAGACAGAACCAGAAGCCTTAAGAGTCGACGACAGAGTTCTGTGCTTTGTTGCTCCAGTTCAGAGAGAGAGAGAGAGAGAGAGAGACTTTCTCAGACTATTCCTTTTCTACAGCTAGTAAGCACCAAATGAAAGGGGTAGGGAGAGAGAAGAGATGTGGAGGAATGAAGAAAACTGCTTCTGAGACGCCGGATGAGATTTTTAACCTTCTCCTAGAGTATGCCAGGCTACTAGCAAAGAGCCAGACTGATACATTGACAAACTTCACCTATGCTGAGAAAATAAGTCTTTTTCTAAATGTACAGCTGAAATGATACTTTCACGTACTAAAATTTACATTTGCCATTTTAATGGCATTAATTAAAAAGCTCCAAGTGAAAGCAGTATATATTCATTATTAACTGGATAAAAACTACAGTGGGAGCCATGAAAAAAAAATCACTACAGAGATTGTTTTACTGTGGTATCTGCTATTCTAAGTGTAGGCACCTGGCATGGGGAATGTTGAGTTTGTAATGGCACCCAATGTACCTAAGCTTGTTACCTCGTCAGTTTTTAAATTCCCTCCCATCCCCCCACAGAATCAAAGAAGAAAACCCATCCACCTCTAACACAGAACTATCATTCTACTCGCCTGCTCTATGTTTTGTAAAATGTCCTTCACCGTATCGGTCATTTCATTCTGAATAGGATAATACTCCATATTCCACAGGAGGTACTAGTGCAGAAGGGAAATGATATTAAACACGTATGCTTCGTAAAAAGCTGGATCTTGGGCAAAATTACCCTCCCCCTCCCGCTCTTCTGAACTTCCTCTGGCTTCATACTTAATATCTGCTGTGTGTTTTTGCTACCATTCAACCCAATTTCCGTGCCCTCAGACAAACTTAACAGTTTCTGCCACAGATGTTAAAAGTTTGAAAGCCTTAGTTAATCTATACATCATAAGCTGAAGCATCATCACTAGTATTCTGCATCCTGCTCATTAGTCACTAGAATTTAGCCTATAATAAGCCAGAAGACGTGGCTTCATTGACTAAACGGCTCTGTTACCTTTATCTTCTGCTGGTGATGGTAGATCTGCCAGGCAATCTGTACATGAACTGCACACCACTTCCCAGGCTTCTGCAATTGAAAGGATAAGAATGTAGCTTACTTTAGCGCTTATGGTCTACGGATATCTGATATAACCACTTATTTCCCTTTCTTTAAAACAGTTAAAAATGAGAGAGACTAAGTTGGCAGAGGGAGGTGATCAACATTTTTTGGTGTCTTAAAATTGATTAAATGTCTTTTTTTTTTTTAAATAAAGGGGGATTGAGAAGCAAAGTGTAATATTTTTCTAGTTTCACTACCAGCTCCTATTGGGAGTGGTGGACATCAGCATTCAGAGTTGACACCCTGGGCTCCAGAGCCATGCTTTGTTCTTTCTGACTTATGTATCGCCACCCTAAAAAGCCACAATAAATGGCATGAAGACTATTATTATGTCTATTAACTATAAGTTTCACTTTATCACAGTTCCATGCAAAACAAGACTGGGTTTTAACCTGAATGATATTCCTCAGATGCAGCTGAGAGCTAACTATTACATGTTTCTTCAAGTAAAGGACGAACATAAGACTTATGCTGTACATGTTAAGTTTCAAAAGCATGTGAACTGTACTTAATAAAAATGTACAACCTAACCCTTACTTACTCTTACTGGAGGTCTATAGGGGTCAGACACCTATGAAGAAAGCGGAAATAAAAATTAGAGATTTTGCTGAAGCTGACCAATATATGGAAGGGTAGGGAACTTCTTTCCTCTGAACAAACATAAAGGAAGGCATTGTTCTAGACAAGTCCCTTGTGGCATAGCAAACCCCCAAAGGCTTAAGAGAGGAGTTTTATTAAAACTTGTGTCTTTCATTTCTTGCACCAGACACAACAGGATTTTATGATAGATAAAGCAGTTGCATGCCAGCAACCAAACAGTGCCAAGGTTTTTCAGAACCAAGTAATCCTCCTACAATGGAGTGCATTAAAAACTGCTTTTCTCTAAACAAGGCAAAGAGGAAAGAGCTTAAAGGGTTTCCCACTCCACTTCCGGTGGATTTTGTTTAAATGAGTCCGTAAATCCCCCTGCATTCATGAACTGTTGGAGGTTATTGCCATAACAGCACATTCAATCTGCAAAGGCTAGTTCTCTCTTTATTATAAACAATCAAACTGTTCACTGGAATTAAAGGAAGAGTAAAAGAAAGGTTGCAAATTGTTGCTTTACCCCCGGAGTCTTCTGCAGAAGAGTGTGGTGGACTGTGCCAGGTCTACCTGCTACATCAATTGGATTTGAAGTCTAAAAGAAAAGAAAATAGCATGAGTGACACTGTACTGTACCAGCAGCACACGTAATATTTCGAGCTATAGTAAATGGCATTAATTAGTCAATGTTTGTACTGTGTTTTGACATGCATATTGTTATATTAGTGCTAAATGTTCTCTCTCATTGGCTCTCAACCAACCATGTCATCTATTAGTATTTAGCAGTGGTTGCACCCGCAGACCCCACTGAGATCACGGCTCTATTGTGCTGGGTGCTGTACAATCACACAGTAAGAGAGTCCCCGCCCCAAAGAGGGTACAGTCTAACTAGACAAAAGGTGGAAGAGGAAACAGAGGCATGGAGAGGTGAAGTGACATGCCCAAGGTCACACACCGCTTGTCCATGTCATAGCCAGGAACAAAACCCAGGTTTCCTGAGTCCTTGGCTAGTGTTCTGTCCACTGTGTCAGCCTGCCTCTCTGAGCCGCTAGAAGACACAATGGCTAAAATGGAGACAGCCCACCTAGACTAGCATTGCCATGGGTAGAAATGGATGGGTGGGCAATTTTATGAAAAAGAGCCTAGTGCAGACACAGCTTTAGAGGTAGGCCTGGGTAAACCCTAGAATGAGCGTAGTAGGTACTTTATAACAATACTTCCCCAACTTCTTTTCAGTTGTTTATTCTATTGTTTCCCCAAGGAGGATTAAACACTTGGGAGTGTAGAATCCCAGTTACTACTCCTCCATGCTGCCATTTGGATTTTCTCAGTCGGTTCTAGACTAGCTCACAGAACCCTCCTTTGGCTGGCTGCAAGAGAAGCCCAAGACCTGGAATTATACGTAAACAATCAGTCTTTGACTCCCCAAACAACTTCACCTGTTGCCCCCAAAAAGCTAATTCCCTGGCTGGCTGTTTTACTCACAAGTTAGGTCATGTGACTGTAGATTCCAAAGCCAGATTTTAGGAGCAATCAGTAAACAGGGTTTTTTTTTGGTTTGTTTGTTTAGTTTAATTTTCTCAGGTCAAGTTGTTAAAACTGTAATATTTATTTTAAAGACAATTCTGAATTGTCTAAGTGAAGAAGCATTCCCCTGACAGACCTGCGTTCAAAGGGCTCCTAGGGTCTCTGTCAGCTGAGGTTTAGGGAGAAAACAAAAGTCACAGCTATGATATAGTCAAGAGTCTTGAGATCACAACGCATTAATGATGGAGTGTCATTCTGTCCTCCTTTCCCCTGAGGACAGATGTGAATGCTTCTCCCAGCAAAGGAAATTGAATACTTTTGACCTTTTCAAGTCCTTAGCTTGTGAGAATGGCTTTTGGGAAACTCACTGAGAAGTTTATAGTCAGCCTGGATTTATGTGAGTGGCTTCATACACCACGCCTAAGGCAAGTGACATGGGAGGGATGGGGGGAGAAACATGGACAAAAGCAAACCCTTTGCTTTGTAGGACAGGGAATGCTGAATTCATTGTGCCAGAATCAAGCCACTGGTCTGTCCTAATTATCTAGAATTTAATCAAATAGCTTGGGAGGAAAGTGGGGGGGGGGGAGAGGTGACAGTATCTTGTGTGGCTTCACCCAGAGGCTCAGCTCCACCTCCTCTAGGGAACTGGAAGAGAATGTGACAAGTTGCGGATCAATTTTTCATCTCGTTCATGTCCCTCCAGATGTTAGCTTCCATGTAAATATAGCACTGCCCAGTGCCCACACCATGTTCCTGATTAACCACTGCAGCAGACTGTGATCTTGTGCGGTTTAACCTTCAACCAGTGAGTGTTCTATGTATTTATCTCTAAAATAAATTAAAATCTAGTTACATAGTACTTGGAACTGCTTAGAAATGTGAAAGACCTGTTCTCACTCCTTCCTTTTTATTGCAGAACAGTTTCTCCTGTAGGTCTCACGGTATTTTACAGCAAGATGGTATTATACAGTTTGGTAATGAAGACGGAAACCAGAAGAACACACTATCAGTGTATCAGAGTGTATCAGAGGTTGTCTCATTACAGGCAGCCTTGTAGCAAAACTGTACTATCTTTTGATGTCAGCGGTATTCTACAACAGTGATAGTTCCATAGGGTTTGTGCATCTCTTTCAGATGAGATGTAAAACTGAGGTCCTGACCACTTGTGGTCATTAGCGATCCTTTGGAGTTCTTCACAAGAATAGGAACATTAACCATGGTGTTCTGGCCAAATTCCAAGCTAGGTAATTACATAATTCCTTCCTAAATTCCACCCCCTGCCTACCCTTCTGCCTGGATTCAACTGGAGAACTTATTCTTCCATTCCTGTACTTAATTTGTGTAATCTTCTAGTTGAGATAGGTCATTTGTTATGGATTCTACACTATTTACAAAAAAAGGCTCACAGAGGCTTGATAAACCACTGAAAAGTTCCTTTAGCTTCCATTAAACTATCTTGTGAAGTCCTTAATCACAGTGGTAAGTAGTTATTCACTCCCATCGACTTCATGTGAGTGACTCCTCATGTGAATAACTGCTCACCAGTGCGAGTAAATGCACACCCTGGCCCCAAGTTTCTTGCTGGTCTGTTGCAAAACTGATCTTCCAAATGCAAACAGTGCATAACTGACACAGTGCTGGTTCCTGAAGCCCTTTAATAAACAGTGATTCCGCAGATCATTTCTTATCTCTCTGCAGAGATGTGTTTAGAAATGACAGGAGATCTATAAAACCACGTCACTTAGGAAGTTATAAACACGCTTTATCACAACAAGACTGAGTGTCACTTTTATAAGAATGTCATCAATAATCTCTGCGTACTATGGATTTTTTCTGTTGGAATGGATGTAAACGTTTTCAGTACACTTTCTAAATTTAAAAAAAGAACGTTAAGTTTGAAAAAAGTATGTGCCATGGAGTTTTTTTTTTAAAAGTTAAAATGGTGAAATTTGCAAATTTGCAATCTGCACTAGTTATAATAATACTTTGCAGCTGTACTCTGTCTTTCATCCAAGCATCTGAAAGCACTTTACAGACATTAAATAAACCTCACAAAACCACTGCATGGTAAGTATGTAATTATCCTCATTTTATAGATGAAGAGGCTGAGGCGCAGAGGGGTAAGTGACTTGCTGGAGGTCAGAAAGCAAATCAGTGGCAGAACTGGGAACTGAACGCCTCACTCCTGCTCTAACCACTAAAAAGCATTCCTCTCTATTGTTCCTGTGCTTTGATAGTCAGTTTCATCCCCACAGTTGGCTGCTATCTAGCTGGGGGAGTGACCCTGTCTATCAGTCTGTTTAATTGGCAAAGTGCTTTGGGATTCATCAGTCTGTATTAGAACTAAATAATTTATTTGACTCTGAGCTTCTGCTTAGCTGGCTTTGACTTAGGGCATGTCTACACTACAAAATTACGTCGACCTAAATTACGTTGGCATACAACTGCCGCAGTAATTAAATTGCTTTTGCGTGTCCACACTATGCTCCTTGTGTCAGCGGTGTGTGTCCTCACCAACAGCGCTCGTACAGATTGTACTGTCAGCATTGGGCACTGCGGGATGGCTTCTGAAAGCCAGTAACAGTCTATGTAAGCAATGCAGTGTTAGTGCTGATCTCACTACATCGACATTGACTCTATGCCTCTCACACAGGTGGCATTATTAAGTCCCCGTAGCGGGACAGTTATGTCGGCAGGAGCGAAATTTTAGTGTAGACACTTACATAGTTAGGCCGATGTAAGCTACCTTGCATCAATCTAACTCTGTACTGTAGACCAGGCCTTAGACTTCCATGTGAACAACTGCACTCCTCTCTAAAGAACAACCCCTGGGCCCCAAAAGCATCTGAGTTAGTCAAAAAGGTCATTCATATAATCATCGCAACTACAATTCTGATTACAGTCTCCCATTGAAGAACAAAGCCTGTGCTAATACAACAACAACACATTTGTACCTTCGGTTGAAATGCTCCCTGAAGTGACCCAAAAGGTCCTGAGTGTGGAAGCATTGGTGGCATTCCAGGCATTGCCGGAGGATAGGTTGGAAAGAACTACAAAAAAAGAAGACAAAATGAACAACGGTCGAGGCAGGAGCTAAACCCATCAAACATTGTTACAAAATTTTTAAAAGCCAAAATAAAATGTGAAAATTTGCAGATCTGATGCATTTTATTGTTAATTTCGAACACGTTGGACTATACAATTTGCTGTATTTTTGAAATACCCCATTCTCTAGAAATGGAAAAATATTGTTTTCTTGACTGTTTTTGAATAGAAGTAGTAAATCTATAAGTAATCAATCCTATTTAGAAATGTGTGAAATCGCTTCATTCTTCAAAGCAAATATCAACCCTGGATATATACTCCGCTAGTACAGACTAAATGCACAGCATGTACATAGCCTGGTGAAAGTACTGTATTAAGATTTGCTTGGGCCTCTCCTGAATGCAGACTATACACCAAGTACCAAAAATGTATGCAGTTTTGGTGCTGTGGAGAAATGGGGAGCAGGATGAAGCCACTAGTCCCACTTTGGATATGTCTACACTGCAATAAAAAACAACTTGCAGTACCGAATCTCAGAGTCTAGGTCAATTGACTTGGGTTCACAGGGCTCGTGCTGCTGGACTAAAAATTTGCACTGTAGACCTTTGGGTTCGGGCTGGAGGCTGAGCTTTGATACCCACCCTCCTTGCAGGATCCTAGAGCCCAGGCTCCAGCCTGAGCCTGAACATCTACACAGCATTTTTTAGCCCTGCAGTCTGAGCCCCATGAGCACGAGTCAGCTGACCGGGGCCAGCCATTGCTGTGCCACGAGGCTTTCATTGCCATGTAGATGTACCCTTTGTCTTGTGAAAGGACCGTGTGCTCTGTGGCACTGCATTGTGTGAAGCTCTGAGTGCACCAGGGCTGCAGTAATCCACACTACGAGAAATCTCTGCGCACTCCCCACCTTCCCAGGCACAGCAATTTAAAACCAAAGTAAAGAAAATGCAGAAGACGAAGTTGAAAAGTACAAGATTTACATTTACAAAAAATTCAAACAAGAATAGGAAAACTTTATGGACGGATGAATCGAAACCGCCATCTGCATCAATTAAAGACATTTGAGCAATGCACTAGCAAGCAGAAGCATAAAGAGTGGAACTGTCTTGAAACATCATCACTCACGTTGGAATGTCGAAAGTAAGGGTTGTCCAATTTGGGAGCGTACTTGTCAAACTGGAAGTAAAAGAGAAAAGAAAAGTTGAGTTTGCATTCCACAACACATAATGAACCCAGATTTCTACATGCATAAGTGAATCATGACCCCTTTGTACAGCATTTAACAGAACATGGGAGACTGACTATTCCACACTCATTCACGAGGGAGTGACCAGTTCTCCCAAAGCTGCTGATTAGTAGCGGTAAAGTTATAGCACCTGGTTGTGTAACAGCCCCCGAAGTACCTCTCTGAGTAACAAACTTTGCACAAATTGGTCCCCTCCTTATTACCGAGAGAGACTTCTGAATTGGAACACTCACTCCATCAAAAAAAATGTAGGGAAGTTGTTCCCAGATCCAAAACTGGCATCTCTACCTAATGAGCTGAATTGCAGCGCTAAATTAGAATGCTGGGGAAGTTTGGATTCTAACAGATCTTACTTCTGAAACTCTGGCCCAGCTCTAATTGTCACGCTAACACAAAAACAAAATACAAAATATCTAGTGCCGTCAGCAATTTCCCCCTCTCCGTTGTATGGGAAATGCCAATATGGTTAAGATAGCTTTTTGGAAAGGGCCCCAGGCATAGAAATCATTATATTAATCCCTCCCACTCCCAAAAAAGGAGAGAGATTCAGTGCTCACAGGAGAAAGCCTGACTCTGAACACACCCAGCCTCCCAGCACAGGGCTTTAACACCTCCACGCATGTGACCTGGGTCCCATATTTATTTTCACCAGCATTGGTCTTGAACATCTTTTGAAGAAAATAATGCATATGTTTCATCTTTGAACAATAAGTATTCTGTTGGGGACCAGAGAGGGCAAGGGACAGTGAGCAAGGACCCCTCCCCCCGGAATGCTGTTCATTCGGCAAGTCAGCTGCTGTTACACGCTATCCTACGTGCAGGAGAGCAGATTTGTAATTTCATTAATTACAGTTATTACTGGAGCCATGTACCCGCCAGTGTAAATACCATAAATTACTAAACACATGCAGCTGGAGATTTCAACACTCCTCTCTGGCATTAGGGTTAATAAACCTTATTTAGTGAAATATAAGAAGATGTGAGTAAAATACAACAAAAGAGCCTTGCAAAATGTTTTCACTAGAAAGTCTGACATCAACAGGGCGTGGGTGGGCGGGGAGGGAGCTGTTAGCGGGATCAGATATCAGGGTTCTCAAATAACACACCAGGTTTCAAGGAATGTTTAGAGGGTTGTTTTACACAGCAGAAGAAAAGAGAAGAAGGTATTTGCACACGGCTACGCTGTGCAAGCACCTGGGGCTCAATTTGGGGCGGGAGATATTACTTTCATTGTTCTGTCGCTAAGCGGATTATCACTGAACAATGGCGTCATGTAACTCACACCAGGAAAGAAAAGCGAGAAATATTATTTCCCATGAACCCTTGGTAGTATTCTCCAAATGTTGCCTTTAATGGTTATTGCTCAATTTTGCCGGTCCTAGTAGAAGAGGACTCTGTAAGTTTTAGATGTGGCATACAACTGAGGAAGAAAAAGCTGAATCTTGCTTTTTCAACCTAACAAAATAATAATTGCCAGGGACATATGGAGAGTGTGCTTAAAAGAACTGACAAAGCTGGTTTATGCCAGATACTCTTAGATTTTGTTAGCAGCAGCAGAAAGCACTGTTACGAGCACTGTCAGTGACAAAATGACAAAGTTTATTCGATGGCCACAAGGTTTTGTCCCATAAGAGCCAGCCACATATAAATTAGTGTTTGCTGACCAAATCAAATAATAAATACCCAAATTGTCTACCAGACACAGTGTGGGGAAGTAGAAAATAAAACAGACAGGACAACACTGAACTCAAACAGTGCAAGTACTGTGTTACAGTAAGAACAACAAGCAGACCTGCATTAGATGCTCCAGTATAGAGAGCCAAATATATTGTTCCACAAAACCTTTCTTGACATTTTATATTAGAAACCTCTATTCTTCTGGCATCTCTGTGCATGTATGTGCGTGTGTGTCAAGGAGCTCAGCCAGCTGATGCAGCTCCAAGGATGGGTTGTTAATCTAAACAAAAGTACAGAGCTGACAGTTTACCATGAAGGAGAGATAAAGAGGCCTGAGAACCACACAGTGTATCTGTTTATTGGTAGGAGCACAAGGGAACCGGGATGATAAATGTTCTTGGTTCTGAATGGGAAAGAGACCATCCTTCAAGAATGGAGGGGCTTAATTAAGTCAGCAGCAGGGCTTCTTGGGGGATGGGAGAGAGAGAAGCTGGTCTGAAATAAAGAGGACTGATTTTGGTACGGTGGGTTACGCTTTTGCCCCATGATTCTTTACTTATCCTCACATTTTGGGCTGGGGTACGCACCATAGGAGGTGCAGAGGGTGGCATGAGCGGTGCCTGGGGTAAGCTGGATGGAAAAGGAGTGAATGTGTGTTGGTGGGTGTGCTGGTGCTGGTGGGTGTGTTGGTGCTGGTGAAACTCCGCCCTCAGCAATGGCACCGGGCCAAGAGAGGCACCGGCCCGGTCCGAACTCTGAACCAGAAACCGGTTGTTCAGCTCTTGCCTGAGCAGCTCATGATCTAGAGGAGAGAGAGAGAGAAAAAAAAAAAAAGACACAAAGGCCCATTGGCCTGTGAGTTTCACAAAGATGTAGAAGAGAGTCAGATATTCACCTGGCATTCCCTGTTTCTGCAGGTCATGCTGTGGTGGTTTTCTACGTGAGGACTCATTGGTGGAGGTAAGAGAGATGCCTGTGACAAAGTACCAATCAGAATCCCCGAATGAGGCTGGCAATACATGATTGGTTGGTTGAATGATATCAACAGGCTGGTATCTAAAGACAAGAGAGAACACCATGAGTCATCACAGCAGAAAACACAGTGGGGCTTCATAAAGCATAAACAAGCTTGCCCCTCCCCGCTCCCCCAACCCAGCCACGAATACTGAGGTTAGGACACTTTAAAAGGGACATTATCAAATTAAAACACAAAACTGCAATGACTCCCTTTCCTCCCAACCCACAACAGACTCCCCTTTCCCTAGGCTACAACCCCACTTTACATTAACAACACTGGAAGAATTATAAACATCTCCCCTTTTTCTGTTTTGGTGCATTAGCTTCAGCTGTGACAGTGAAAATAAACTAGTCAGTCTCACATCCAGCTTTTTCCTACACTAGAAAAAGGCTGCAATGTTTGTGTTGGGAGCAGTGCAGAGGAGTATGGGTTGGTTTTAAAATAAGCAAGACAAACCTGTTCCCACTGAAATTAAAAAAAAAAGGTTGGGGAACATTTGCATTGGTCTTAAGTTTGTTAAATTCTCTTTTTGGGCCACATTTGACCTGTCGGTGTCCCTTTGAAAAAGGCACTTTAAAAACCACAGCAAAGGTGATGGGATGGAGAAATGACAGCATATAAACTTCACCATCCCTCCAAGGAAAACAATGGTTAATCCACAGAGATACACAAACGGTCTAACATGACTGGCTTCACTGGGTTCTCTGTGTGTGCGTGAAACAGCCAGGTTAGTGCCTGATCACAGGACAGCATTTTTAAGTGGCTCTTTTTGCCAGGAGGCAACTCCACAGGCCTCACTTCAGCTGGCAGGATTTGATCCACAGTACAGTGAGCCTCAAACTCTGGGCTGTGGCTGAGTTTGCTGCCTTCACTTTACTCCCTGGCCTGGGAGGTGAAAAACAAAGCTCAGGAATCAAGCTGGGGCATAGCAGGTGACTAATGGTAACCATTAACCAACCAAGATGGGCTGAAAATACCAGAACATTTACACACTTCATTGACTGATTTGTCTTTAAGCATGTGGGCCTGTGAGTTCAGGCTGATGTTCCATAGTAGCACCCACCGGCTTGGCCATGCTCTCCTCCTTTTGATATAACCAGTGGAGGGAGCATGCACTGTGCACCCGAGAACACTTGGGCTGAGGACTCTGAAGCCTCAGATACCTGTTCCAAATAATGAACCTCTCCCAGAATTGGTACAACACCTTTAATACTATATTTCTAAACATTCCATCTTTTCAGATAGTAATTGAAATTTCTCTCTCCTCTGCCTCCAATTTATTTTCCCATGCGAAAACTGGGGGTGGGGGGTGGGGGGGCGGAGCAGAGGAGGAGAAGGAGGAGGAGACACATTTCATTTCACTGGGTCAAGATCTGAAGGTTGCAGCTGCTATAAAAAGAAAAATATTCTATCATATGATACAGGGTCTCCCTTCAGTATCAATATGGGAGGGTAACTGACCCTTGGTCCCCAGATGGGGGCAGATTTTCAACAGCGCTAAGCACTCTATGTGCTGAGCTCTTCTGAGAATCAGGCCCTTAGCCCAGCATGCATATTTTTTTGTTCAGTGTAATAGTTGTCTCTCCCTTTCTTAGCTAACACCACTTTTGCAAAGAGACCCTGACATAGTGACTGATCCCGTGAGGCACAGAGTACCGTCCACTCCCATTCATTCCAACACAAGGAGCCTAGGGCACTCTGCATTTTGCAGGATCAGGCCCATAATAAGGAAAACAACATTAGTTACAAAAAGGCCCCCTCCTAGAATGGAATAAATGTTTAGAGCTTTTAAATTGCATTGAAAAACTAGTTTCTTGATAGGGCACTTGTAAGTGACACCTTAGCTAGGTGTCTGATGTTTCTTAGTTGTAATTACTTTGGGCCATGCACAGGTCATGAGCTAGATTTTTTGTTATTGAGGCACTATGGCTGAAACTCACAAGGTCTATGGCCTGCTTATGTCCCCTGAAATCTTCAATGCCAGATTAACATGGCCCTCTGCAAAGGAATGAATTTCACCCACTATGAAAATTTCAGTAGTTTACCCTGAAATAGTTGAGGTGGTCTGGATATGGGTGGGAGGTAATAGGGAGTGGAATCAGTTTTAGCAGATTTGTCTCTCTTCATTTCCTGTGAAGTTTCTTTATGCATTTGAAACATGCTTCCTTTTCCATGATGTGTATGTGATATTAGCATTATCCCAAATGTTTAACTTCTGCATCTGAAAAGTCTATGAAGTGGTTTCCATGGAACAAATGGTTTTAGATGAAACAGGTTCAACAATACTCAATTTATAATGAATAACTCAATTAAACCTTCATCTTTTTGTTTTTGGAAGGGGGAATGAACAGGATTCATCTCAGATTTTAAATCAGATTTACCATTAATCCAGGAGATACCTGATTATTTCTTATTTAAATGTTGTCTAGAATTGTAGAGAGCAGGTGGGGAGATAATACCTTTTATTGGACCAACATCTTTTTGGTTAGAGAGACAAACTTTTGAGCTTACACAGAGTTCTTTGGGTTTTTTAGAATTATGGAAGATACTGAAATGTTATCAATCCTCTGCAGTAAATAGAATAATGAGAGCAAGCATCCTCTTCATCTGCTACGTGCTATGGTAGGTATGTCTGACAGGCATACTATAATTATTCATTATTTCCATTGCAGTAGCACCTGGGAGCCCCAGTTCTGGGTCAGGACTCCATTGTGCTAGGTGCACACAGGACAGCTGCTGTCCTAATATCAAGTATGCTGATCACACACACACACACACACACACACACACATGCTGCTGAAGAGACTTGTGTCCTGATGTTCCGCTGGTTTCAAGAAAACATCCCATTTAAGATGCAGCAGAATCACAGAGAGGGGAAAACGAACCTTTTGACATTCTAGTTCACCTGTAAGGGTCAAATGTTCAAAAGTACCCATAAGTGACTTAGGTTTCTAAGTCACTTTTTAAAATGGGACTTAAGAACTAAGCCTCACTGAAAGTCAATGGGAATTTGGCTGTTAAATGCTTAAATAACTTTTGAAAATATGACTTAGAAGCCCAAGTCATTGTAGGATACTTTTAAAAAAGTTATCCTAAGAGTCTAGGAGCCAGTGCAATCTCTTTTTAAAGCACTATTTACATGCGACGAGAATATTAAATAATAATAATAATAATAGATTAACACATGGGCAGAAATGGAGAGAAACCAAATAAAACTACTTGTAATATTCAAGACTTTGGTACTTGAATGTAAAGAGCCTACACTGAGATTTTCTTTGGATGAGCATTAAACTATACTGCAAATAACTGTAATTAAAATCGAACCTCTTTAAAGACAATGTAGTTTGTTGAAAATAATATACATGTTTTTTTTAAATCTGGGCATGACTCAAAGAAACTGGATCTCTCTTTTAGCATCAAGATAATCCACTTCATGTTGTTTTTGGAAGGAGGGATAAAAGAGAGCTGGCAGCTATAAGTGCCTCAATATCCAATTTCTTTAAGAGACTTGAAGTCAGTCTGGTGGATCTGTGGCTGGCTCCAGACTTCAGCCCTACACCGCAACTTTGCCTTTGTCAGTAAAAGAATAGACACTGAAGAGTCTGGAGGAGGAGCAGGTTGGAACACATTAAGAAGCTGTCTAAAAGAGACTATCAGAGTGGGGACACAAGCAGTGTCCCAGTTGCAAATTGGGCTTTAGAGAGTGGGATCAGGACTAGTTATTTGTGCCTATCAGTGATGCCTGTTACAATGGGTTTAGCCACACAATAACACAGCTAGCTATGCAGTCACTTGTATTACCACTAAGTCCCTAGCACCCAATAATTAGTGTCTCCTGTGTGTGAGTACACTTATGGCTGGGATCGGGAGAGAAGAACACTAACGGCTGCCATTTTGTTTTGCTAATGTTGTTAGTACCCCCTACAACTCAAAAGGGAGGAAAAAAAGCTTTGGCTAGCATACATCAGGGTCGGCCATGGAGCTCCTGCCCAGCAACTCGTGTGGGGGTCACTAGTAAGTTACCTACTCAAGCTTTGGGTTTCCAGAGAAAAAGATGCTAGTAGAAGCATATCATTTCCTTGTTACATTGATATGCACAGACCTAGCTTATTAGCATCACTAACATGCAAATACTGGAAGCCAATGTGAACTCTGCCTCCCTGCCTAGGAACTGGAGCAGAAGTGACAAAGGGCAGCGGTTACTTTAAATTTAAAGGGACAAAAGCAAGCAGGTTTTTTCTAGATGGGGAAAAGAAAGAAGAACCCAAAGGGCCCATCTGAGCGTCTCTAACCTGGGGCTTTTATTCAGTGCACACGTGCAACCAAGCAACATGACCCCATACTAAGGACAACATAGCTGGTAGGAGCTTGAACCTAGCACTCCAGAGGTGATTGGCAAACCCACTGCATCACTTATTTGTTAGTAGCAGAGCTCTTGTCTTTTGCTAACAAACTACTATATACAAGCAGGCCACTTCATCTTGCTCTTACTGAAGTCAATAGTGAAAACTCCACTTGAGTTCAGGGGTGGATGCAGGACTAGCTTGTCAGTGACAACATTCTAATTTCCTCCTCTCAGGATCTGTCTGCACTACGGCCAAGATGTCTATTGTTGGGACTGTAAGTCTCTTTGCCTTAAGCAGGGGAAGAAGAATAAATCCCCACTGTGATGCCCAATGTGTCCCCTGCCATGCGGCTGAAATTCTAGACAGGGCAGGTACTTGAAAGCAGGCATCTACTAGGACAGCCCTGGCTGGGATCCAGAATATTTTGGTCTAATGTTGTTTTGAGAGTTCATTTGGGGGCAATTCTCATTTCCACCCCTTTAAAAGAGTAATTCGAAATAATGGGATATTGAGCCCCTGAAAATGAAAGTGGGATGCCAAGTCATCAGAGTTTCTAGCAGTAGATCTTCCATCTCCCTGCTCTCGTTAACTGGCTTTATAGGAAACAGAAGGGTACATTTTTGTCAGTCCTTGTCCTCATTAATCCCTGTTGAGTTAGTTATAGAGTCAAATGCCAGATCAAAAGGAGGCCCAGCAAGTTAGAGTTTCAGGGAAGTCTCCATCTGCCAGGCTCTCCCACAGGAATAGCTACAGGCTAATGGTGGAACTAGCAACGGGGCATTTAGAGCAGAAGTGACAATAGGGATGGAAGAGGGAACAAAGGAAACGTCTCAAAAAGGCTGCAAAAATAACAATAAAAAGTCTAACAGCAGAGCTTGGAGACTTTAACACTGGGTAGGGGGGTGTCTCACTTGCCAATCTATTTTATTATTCTGCCGCTCACCAGAAAATTTTTCTTCAAACAAGGTCTAAACTGCAGCTTCTTCCAATGCAGGTGCTGAGTATCAGTCCTTTATTTATTTATTAAATGCATTTATGAAAGAAAGAAAGAAAGAAAGAAAGAAAGAAAGAAAGAAAGAAAGAAAGAAAGAAAGAAAGAAAGAAAGAAAGAAAGGCACAGCTCAGCATATCTGGCAAAACCCGAGTGATGGTGGAAATGTATCATTGGACAATCTGCTCCCTCCAGAAAGTAACTAATTTTTAGCACACCATCCTAAAGCTTATTACAAAGAGCACATGTTCCCCTCCCCATACTGGGTAACAAAGGCAGCACCAAAAACAGACTGCAACATGTTTAAATGAGAACATAAATTCAGGCTGGGAGTTTCAAGAGTGCCTAAGGGATTGTGGTGCCCAAATCCAGTTGGGAGCCCAACTCTCTTAAGCTCCATGGAAAATCCCAGCTTCAATAATAGTTTATACTCAGATTCACCTCCTCTCCCCCTCTTTCTTTTGTCAGAGAATGAGGAATATGCAGCGATTGTCCTGCAGGTTAACGTAGGCCTCAGCATGCAGGGCCAATTCAGTGTCTCTCACCTGTTACAATACTACTCTTGACTATTTCAGGAGATGTTTGCATTGGGTTTTTTTGCTTGCACACCCCCTAACCCCACTGTAAATACTGTGCATGCACAGGAGCCCAGCCCTGGTGAAAAGAAGAGCACTTACCTGCAGGGTGGCCTGGTATCACAAGGCTGTTGGTGGGTAACGCTGGTGGTGGTGGTAGCGTGGGTGGGGTGGCAAACATGGCCGGATGGTGCTGGTGTTGGGTCTGCGATCTGAGAGGGAAGTGTGAGGTAGCAAGATTAGAGATGGAGAGGGGCAGGGCTGGGCCGGAAGAGTGGTGAGGAGGGATCTGGGGGGAGAGGGGAAGGTGTTTGGGCAGGCTGATGCTTGTTGTACTGCTGGCGCTGCTGCTCCTGCTGTGGGGAGAGAAATGTGGAGAAGAGAGAAAAGAAGCGTGTTACAATACACCCGTCATGATGGCACAGTGTCAGAGACAGCCAGGCTCTATAACAATGACCTCACCAAGCAGAGAGGCATGAAACCACAGCCCTTTCTGCCCATTTCGGGGAGCTGTCCAGGTGGAGGTTTAAGATCTCAATAACCTTTCCCAACAGGGCAGGGTATGGCTCGGGTTCTTCTGGGTGACACTCCCTTTCATGACTGAACAGGTGGCAGCTCTCAGAGCTGTGTGTGAGTTGACTTAGGTGCTGTAATGGCAGCTGAATTTACACCTTTATTTAGCCTGTGATGACCTTCCAATGGCAATGCATTCCCTTGTGATCACAAGGCTTGGTGACGGTTACTCTGTATATTCAGAGTGCCGTGGTATGAGCTACGGCAATCATATTATGCCTGCCCTGCATTCCATACAGTGGTATTGCACTTAATCAATATGATATATCAGTATATCGTGTATTATTTTAATTCTATTGTTTTTAAAAGATTTTTATTATTTCTGT
This sequence comes from Mauremys reevesii, assembly GCF_016161935.1. Lineage (NCBI taxonomy): Eukaryota > Metazoa > Chordata > Testudines > Geoemydidae > Mauremys > Mauremys reevesii. Next base: position 15,187,794 of record NC_052640.1, on the reverse strand, counting down.
TGCACAGCACTTTAAGAGCTTTGCTGGGGGTGGTGGAAGGGTAATGTCAATGCAATTATTATTATTAACCATATTCTCCCACAATACCCATGTCTTGCGATTATCTAAGCACTCTGAGATACCTGTGTGTTTGTTTGAATAGTGCCAATGTGATGTTGTTATTAAATATTTATATTGCGGTAGCACCTAAAGGCCAAAACCAGGGAGGGGCCCCACTGTGTGAGGTGCTAGACAAACTGGTTGTAAATGACAGTCCCATATCTTGTTCTTTATGCAGCTAAAAGGTTACGAAATGATACAAACATTGTTCACTGAATTAATCTAATTCAACAGGCTGATTTGGGGGGAATGGTGTTTTCTGCACCAACAAAGGAACTGTCCATGTCCCCATTTATTCCTGTGCATTGACTCCTCTCTCGCCAGCTCACCCCCATTTTATTTCTACTCAAGAAATATAAATCTTTGCATCTTACCTACCGGATGAAAATTATTTGAAGGACAAACTGAGTCTCATGCTAGCCCTATAGCTATGGGGAACGTGTTACTTTGCAATATCTTTTTTGCTCTATACCAAGAGTTGTCCTCTGAGGCTGCTGTTAGCTGATGCATCCTCAGTTTGAACTGTGCTTCCTGCAAAAAGGTCCAAATGGGATGTGGAATTTGTTTTTTCCCAATAGCCCAATATCCCACTAACTCTGGTGAACCAATGAAACGGCACCCATGTCATATGAACATACATGACCATGCCAAATCCAAAGACTGCCTATGGGTTTACAATTGGAATCCACCAGGGGGTGAAAAATGGTTTTGTTCAAACTCAAACTGTTTCCCAATTACTAATTCTTCTGCAGACTGGTTCTGATGGAAATAACTGCAAATGCACTGGAAGCTGGACTTAGGAAGTTTTGCACCACAGCCACACAGCCCCTGTTCACTGGGGAAGCTCTAGTCATAATCTCTTTCATGCAGCTACCCAACACAGCTGGAAATACATGGCTCTGTGGTGCTGGCCTAGAGGAATACAATGCGTCTCCCAAGCAGAGCACCTTGCCCAGGAAATGAGAACGCCTATGGCCTATTCTACAGAGATTTTAATACCTTTTCAATGAACCATACTCTGGAAGTAGGGTTTGAGTGCTTCACAAAGAAGCAATGCAAGCACCCCTTTCCCCTACCTGATATTGAGTCCGTTCTGGGCCACCTGGTGATGCACTTGGTAGTTGAGAGGGGGAGGGATGTGACTCTGAGGCTGGGTCCGAAGCTCAGGTATGAGTTGAGGCTGAGACTGTGGTCGAGGCTGAGGTTGTGATTGCGGTCGAGGCTGTGGCTGGGGTGTGAGTCTTGGCGGTGCTGGTGCTGAGATCACTGGCTCCTTCTTCAACAGCGGGCTTGCCCTGGCGCTCGACGTGGGCGCAGAAGAAGTGGAAGTCACAACAGCAGCAACTGGCTGGGGGCTGGGAATAGGCAGCACGAAGGGCACGTCGGTGCTCAGTTCCCGGCTGCGCTCTAGCCCTGACACCTTTGGGATGGTCGCTGCTTTAGCTTCAGGTTTGTCATTCAAGGTTGGACCTTACAGAAAAAGAAGAAGAAAAGTGGCATATTGAAGCATCCCTGTTTATTTTCCAATTTTGCAGAATATTTGCCCGGTAAGAACAAAGTCATATTTAGCTTGCGGGAGGTATCATCACAACATGATGGTATGTTCATCTGTCAGTCTGTCCAGTACATGGCACTTGTTCAAGTGTGTGTAAAAGATCAAAGTGTTGTCTAGGGGGTGCTTGACGCAAAGCACATATAACCTTACTACGACTACAGAACGCTAAATACAGCAGGAATGCTTCTCAAGTTACTGCTAATGCATTTCCCACCAAATTTAATTTCCTGGAATAGATGATAAATCCCGCAACCGTAAATCCGATCACAAGAGTTTTGGTTCATTTATTTTCTCAATGGCCTTTCAAGGTAACCTGCCTGGCATATCTTGCCATTCATAGCTATGGGGATGGTAACTAATCACTGACAAGAGCATGCTTTAACACCCATCGGCATGCTTTCTGAGATGAATACCAATGACTTTTATGAGAGAGAGGATGGCACAATGATTGTTCATTGGATACACATTCACATATGAAGATGGAACATAAGCAGTCTAGGAAAACCTACAATGAGCACAGTAGGGCAGCCCTGTTCACCCTAAATGTTCTGTGGATATCAAAGAACATACTAACTGCCATAACATATGCCAAAATCATAAGTAATACGGTAATGAATGGCTAATAGGTACCAATCAAAATGAAGTTTCTTTAATGTGTTAAATTCCTCTCAGATTTTTTCTGAGTAAAATGCTGAGTCCTCATTTTTCCAATGAAGTTTGAAGCTCCAGCCAGTAGAAGGGATTAAATAGCAGCAACAACAACAAAAAATCAGACCAAGGACTACAAAAAAAGACCTAAAATAAGAAGAGAAACCACATGCAACATGCTGAATACTCAATTCCCAAAGATAACTCCCTTTTAACATTATGTACATATCCCTGAAGTGCAGGGATGCTCCATAATTCATCTCAAGAGGAGCCTTCCATTGACTGAGTCTGTCGTTCATTTGCTTCTCCAACACACATGCATCCCATTAGATGTATAAGTGTTAAGTTTACTGTACATGTTTTTATTATATCATAATAATTTTAGGGTTTTATTATAATCTTCAGCCCACCCAAGCTGCTGGAGAGATTATGACAGAGAAAACGTGAGAAAGGAACACGGACACCCACCTACGCATGCTCCCAACACTAACATGGACAAATTCCACTTATGAAATTACCTTAACTCTTAACCTTAAAAAGGGCTGGTAGCACTGAAATATATTCATGATGTATGAAGTGTGGGAACAGCAGCACACAACATGCAGCCATTTCTGCATTACTTATTCCACTCTGTGTCTGATTCATCAGTGTCTGGCTTCAGTGACTTCACTGGAGTTACACTGGCATGAAACGAGAGGGAGGCAGTACTGAATCAAGCTCTCTGCCTTCCCTGTAATATGCCAGATCATTTTGTATTTATAAAATATACATCCAATAACAGGGTGATGTCAGATTATTTTCCTTCTTCCTTTGGCAAAAGCCAATTTCACACCCACACACCCCCACACCCACACCTCCAGAATACAGTGGGAGAAAGGCACTGAAATAAACAAGCTATTTTCATGAGCTTGGGAAGAGTTGTGACTGTGTAACTCATGAGTGGCAGAAATGAGTGGGAATTCCAAAGAAATTCCAGTGTTTTGGGTGGATCAAATGGTAGTTCAACCCCCTGTCAGCTGATCCCCATTTTGAGACAATCTAGAGATGTCCCAAATCAATTACTATATAAAGTATTATACATAGTCAGTTTCACTGTATTTTTCAGATGTGATTTGATTTATGGACTTAAAGATAATGGTAAATAGATTTTATTGTAGTTAATACATAAAGTGACTGTATTTCTGAAAATTTAATTTTCATTAATCTAACAGTTCATGGATTTTTATTAATGCATCTAAATCCAATGGGTGACATCCTGGCTAAATTTAAGTCAATGGGAGTTTTGCCACTGATTTCAACATGCCACCCAATATGCTTATCAAAGGAAGCACATTCACAATTATAGTTATCTAGAGGCATCCCATAAAAAACACTCAGGTTCCATTCCTGACCACAGGTTCTATGAAATCCTATTAGCTCATTCCATCCAATAGGCCTATTCAGAGTCAAACTTTAGACAGTGTAATTGCAGGCAATATAGACTAATGAACACACTGACACCATAAAAGTTAAAGAAGCGGAGTTAAAAAATAAATCAATTGGATCCAAAACAAATCAATGAAGTGTTCTATTAAAAGCAGCTGTCTGACCAGTTTTATATACAACTATTGATTCCCTGTGGTTCCAGCATAAGATCTCATTTGCAAGTTTCCCCCAACCATTCCCTAATTGAATCTGTTTCCCTATGTTAAGTATCCTCACTCCTTCTATGAGTCATCTTGATTATCACTTCAAATGTTTTTTTTCTCCTGCTGATGATAGCTCATCTCAATTGATTGGCCTCTTACAGTTGGTATGGCTACTTCCACCTTTTCATGTTCTCTGTATGCATAAATATCTTATAGAATTATAGAATATCAGGGTTGGAAGGGACCTCAGGAGATCATCTAGTCCAACTCCATGCTCAAAGCAGGACCAATCCCCAGACATTTTTTTTTTATTCCAGTTCTCTAAATGGCCCCCTCAAGAACTGAACTCACAACCCTGGGTTTAGCAGGCCAATGCTCAAACCACTGAGCTATCCCTCCCCTTTTCTTGTTGTATGTTCCAGTCTATGCATCCGATGAAGTGGGCTGTAGCCCACAAAAGCTTATTCTCAAATAAATCTGTTAGTCTCTAAGGCGCCACAAGTACTCCTCTTCTAACTAGAATTGGTTATCACCGTTCCTATTTTTTAATAACTGCAGTCAGAGGTGAAAGTAAGCCAGTACGGTACGGTACAGTACGGCATACTGGCAAGAGCCGGTACGCTGTGCCGGACTGGACTGGCGTGGCTTCTCCGGCGGTGATTTAAAGGGCCTGGAACTCTGGCCCCTGCAGGGAGCCCCGGGCCCTTTAAAGCACCGTCCGAGCCCTGCTGCTGGAGCTCCGGCGGTGATTTAAAGGGCCCGGGGCTCCCCACAGCGGGCGGAGCACTGGGTCCTTAAATCTTGAAAGGCCCCGCCTCTTCCGGTTGAGGCCATGCCCCCGCTCAGGACTCCAGCGTACCGGTAAGTCCTTTAAGTTACTTTCACCCCTGACTGCAGTACAGCGTGCTGAAATAAAACCACTTCATGTATTTGATTTACTAGGGGGCGGGAAGGTAGGTGCACATAACTAAAACTGAAAGCACAGAGAGAGGTGGTTAGAAGAGAGCAGAGACTGGTCCAAGCATGGGCGGCAGGTAGCATAGGCAGGGGAAAGCTGTGCCATCCCAAACAGCCTTGTGTAGCCCCACTCATGCTTTGCCCCAAAGCCCTCTCCTGCCTGCTTCCAGTTCCTTTCCTTCTCTTCTGTGGCAGAGAGGCTGGGGCAGGCAGGTTGGGGCCGGTGCACACAAGGCCCAGGGCTTGGTGCGCAGGGGCTGGAGCCACACAACGCTGCCCACCCCTGTGCCTGGCCCTGGGGGGTGCTCCAGCCGCACCGCCTGCTCAGCACTCTGGGGTTGGGAGCGCTCTGGCCACACCGCCCGCCTAGTGCTCCAAGGCTGGGGGCAAGCCGGAGGAGAGGGGAGAAGGAGAGGGGAGGGTTCAAAAAAAAAAAAAAGAACTAGATAAATTCATGGAGGATAGGTGCATCAATGGCTATTAGCCTGAATGGGCAGGGATGGTGTCCCTAGTCTCTGTTTGCCAGAAGCTGGGAATGGGCAACAGGGGATGGCTCACTTGATGTTGTTCTGTTCATTCCCTCTGGGGCACTGGCACTGGCCACTGTCGGAAGACAGGATACTGAGCTAGATGGACCTTTGGTCTGAGCCGGTATGACCGTTCTTATACTCTTCTTATGAGAGGCCTTGGGCAGAGAGGGAGGGGTCGGGATCTGGCCTTCCCCAATGGCATGTTCACCAGCCGCCCATGAGTCCAAGCCCAAATATTCAGATATAGGGTGTCTTTGAGTCCATGCTTTTGTTTCAGTTTGTTCCTGAGATGCAGGAAACTGTGAAATTTGGATCCAGACCCCAGCTTGGAAGTTGGATTCCAGACCTGCTGAAAGACCAGGGTTGCTCAGATCCAGGGATTTCGTCTCTGGCAGGGAGGACAGAGTCAGGCGAACATAGGACACTTTTACCCAAATGGAGACACATCTCAGTTTTAGTGATGTGTCTTTGTTAGATCTACAACATTCATGTATTTCCACTAGAAAGGTTTACTAAGAGAGAACCCTTCTCACCAGAGATGTACATAGGGCTACTAGCAACCATTAGCTCTGCAGAATAATTTCCCTTGGGTATGCCCCGAACACTGGCTCTACAGGATACACACTATGCTTAGAGTGAACAGATGTCCCACTTTTCTAGGAATGTCTTTGTTTTTTTGGGGCATCCAGGCCAATACTATCCAAAACAGTGCCTTTTTCTATCTATTTGGTGCCCCAAACCGATACCCACTTATCACCCGTTAAAACCTTCCTGCATCCCCCCCAGCTACGCACACACAATTCTCCCCACATTTATAGTAAGATGTCCCAGTCACTACCTGGGACATCTTACTATAATAAAACAAACCTCCAAAATGCTTTACTTTGTTTTTTAGACTTACTGATTATTAAGAAAATTCCTGGCCCAAACTCCCCCTTCCATTCTTGATCTACATGTGTGTTCATGTACATTTAGGTGGCACAGTAGAACTAAATCAGCTTTGTTCCAACTTCATTGAGCTCCACCAGAAAACTGGGTTTTTATTCTTTTAAGTGATTTCATTGTCCATCCAGAACTTCAGAGCTTTCCTCCGCAAAACACCTAAAAGACCTTCCACCTCACACTTTCTTGCTAAGGGATTTTTTACCTATTCTGCACAAGTTGCCTTCACTTGATCAGAGATGACTGCTGTTCACATGTGGAATTGTTCCTTGGGCCTCTTATATCTTTCAGACTTTCTGCACTTGGGTCACATACCTCAGCTCCCTCTGATCATACAGACCTGCATAACCAAGCCCGGCCTCCCATAACAAGACCTGGATTCACCATAGCACACTGGAACATTCTAGCAACAAAAATGTGTTTATTTTTACCAAGTCCTAGAGTAGTTAATTTTCATGCTTAATGATAACAGGCTGAGCCAATTTGCCTAAGACTTGACAGTCAGCTCCAATAACTCAAGCTTAATTAAAGCTGAACGCATGTCAGTTCAGCTCTTCTTTTCACAGGAAATCTGACATTTACAATGATTCATGTTTCAGCCATACTATGTAAAGGCTGGAACGCATCTGCCATTCCCCACCATGCACAACCTTACCCCTTTTCAGTATGCCAGTTTTCTTTATTTTCTAACCACGCACATGGGACTTCTGCCACCAAGAGAGTTTTCTTCTGTTAATAAGACAGAAACACACCTTGGTTCTTGTGGGGTGAGTGGAGAAAAAGAGAGGACCCGATTGAAACTGGTCTAACAAAGGAAATAAAAATGATCTCATTTTCAGTAAGTCTTGTCTGCCTGATCACCTGCAACTGGTACTTGCAATGTTGCAAAATATCAACAATGTGCTACTTCACTATTCAGATTTGACTTGGCTAAGAAAAAAATGTATTTTTAAACAGTAGTGAGGGTGTATGCTATTGTTTTCAGGAAATCTGTGAGCACATACAGTATTATCGATTTAAGATTCAAAAGTCAAAGGGACAGTCGACCGATACACACAACTGTTTGTAAAGTAAATTCCTGAAGGGTTTATCTGAGCCCAAATGAACCTGTTGCACATACTTGATGTAAAATCTGATTGGATTTAAAAGCTGTTATGAGAATAAATTTTTTAAAAAAATTTGCCTCTCCACCCAACCCCACTGGTTAGTATACACCATTACAGACTAAATACGATACAAAAAGTTGCAAACACAAATTAAACCTGTTCTATTACAGGAATTTGCTTTCAAGCTGATTAAGTGTTGCTCAAGTGCAGGGGATTAAATCTGCAAAGTCTGCTTTCAGGACTCCAACAGGTGGCTGCTGTTATACAAACAGTACTCAGGGCAATAGCATTTCCAGACCGGCTGCCCTGCCTCTTGCTCTTTGTGGCTGCACGTTGTTATTGAAAGGAACTTGTCAGCACATATATGATATGACTGGAAATTATCTCAGCTCGTCTGTGCATCTTTCCTTTGTTTCTTCAAATAAGAAAGTGGTGTCATTTGGACGCGCTCTCTAGCCCTCTGCACTTTCTTTCTATGTGTTCGAAACGTAAAGATGGTGGGATAACGTGAGAGAGAAGTCTCCAACCCTCTCCATTCCAGGGCATCTTATAAAACAATCCAACAGCAACCTCTTTTAATCTAACCACACACCCATCACTCCAGTCCCATCATTCCTGTAGAGCACAGACCTAACCCATGCTTCTACTAATCCTGAACCATACAAACACCATGGTTACTGTAACTGAAGCAAGCCATGTGTAGAAGCAAAGCAACCAGAGTTAATGGGACGTAGATATTGAAATGAGTTCATGAGCCGCAGAGATGAGCTTTTGAACTCATTGCATTAGGGAATCAGTCAAGTAAAAACAAGCTTTTCAGCAACTGGAATGAAGAAAGAAAATATCCAAAGGATGAGCTTATTTAATCGAGCTACACCACAATTTTTAAATAGTGCTTTGTATGCGTACAGCATTGTGTTTGGTGGATACGTAACATCATCAGCACAAATATATAGTTACAAGTGTGTGGTGGGGCAACGGATTTTGCTTTGGTGTTGGGACACAATACAGTAGCTGATGTTTGTAAAGTGCATAGAGGGTAAGAGGAGCTATGTAGGTGATAGCTCGTGATAATGAAGTGACTTTTGCTCTTGTTTCTACATTCCCCCCTCAAGGCTACTGAAGACAGCACTAATTCAAATATCAGCCACACCATGGATTAACCTGCTTGGTCTGTATATTTCAGGCTATCAGAACAAACACATGGAAGTTGCCCAACATAAATGGCCCTTCATATATATCTAACAACAGCAATTCACTGTTAAGAAAATAAAGACTTGCAACTTATATCTAAAAATACAGATTTTTTTCTTAATGGTATGTAAAATGTATTTAATATAGAAATATAGGCAAGGATTATGAGCCAGTAACAGAGAAGTGACCTGTCGGAGGGTAAAACTGCACTACTACTACTCAGGGACTAAGTCTATGCAGTAACAAAACCTATACGCCCTTGCACCTTGAGATAACATCTCATCTTTTTCATATCACCACTGAGTTTAACTGAGGAAAGGTGTCTTCATGGTTACAGCATAAAGCTATGAGTCAAGAGATCTGGGTGCAGTATGATCAGGGGCGGCTCCAGGCCCCAGCACACCAAGCGCGTGCTTGGGGCGGCAAGCCGCGGGGGACGCTCTGCCTGCGCTGCGAGGGCGGCAGGCAGGCTGCCCTCGGCGGCTTGCCTGCAAAGGGTCCGCTGGTCCCGCGGCTTCGGAGGACCTCCCGCAGGCATGTGCTTGGGGCGGCAAAATTCCTAGAGCCGCCCCTGATTATGATTAACTTTGTGACTAATTCACTGTGTTACTGTGAGCAACCTCTCTATGCCTCAGGCTCTCCAGCTGTAAAAATAGGGTGATCTTGTTTTACCTCAGTAGGGCCATGCAGGTTAATTCATTAATGCTGATCCTTGGATGGGAGGCGCCATAGAATGTGAATTGTTACTATCATGATGCAAAGACTAAATCTCCCCTGTGACTCTAATGATCTGCTCCACAGGCTAGTTGGTGTTATCCCATGCCATTATGCAGAGAATGTTCTTCCAAGGTGCATGCTCTTCCAAACACAACAGGCACCGAGTGAACTTTCAACAGATAATAATATGAAAGTCTTTTCTCATAGGGGAAAATGGGCCAAATATGAGCACAAATCCCCATGCCTTGCTTTGAGCTTGCATCACTGGAACGAAGGAGCCAGGGAAGCTTTTTTGTCGTTGTCACTGATTCCCAAAGTTCTTCTCTGGTGAATGAGTTTTGCTGCTGTCTTTCGACAGGAAGTTCCTTTTGCAATCAAGTTGGATTCAGCCCCTATCACTCAGTTCATTTGTACAGAGCTGTCTGTCAAGTCAAATCGTCTTGCAACAATCTAAAACACCCTCAGAACAGCTGCCACTATCAATTACTCTTGCAGACAGCCTTGACTATCAGGAAAAGAACTGGAGCGAGCACTTGCCAGTTTTAATAAACTGTGTTGCCCAAGTCATTTAACCTGCTAGATTGCTGTATGCTGGGGCTGTAACAAGCCTTCAGCTTCTCAAACTGGAAGAAAGCAACAGCGGCAAAAAGCCGTCAGCTCAGTCCTCAGAATTAACTTTCAAGCGTATCTTTTTTTCTGAAGCGCCCAAGTTTAAAAGCAAGATCATTTCAAGTCATTTGCAGAATGGTATGATAAGCAAAGCATCTCAAAGTCTTAACACAGAGCTGATGACCCACAAGCGTGAGTAGCAGCAATTCTCCAACATTTTCATTCAAAACTGGATAGACCACCTCCCTCAGGAGCATAACAACAATTTTCCTTGCCTACATAGTCACTGCATTACCAGCACGGAAATACTAACTCAGCAAAGTGGTTTAGGAAATAGTGAATATCATATGCACTATATACACTGCAATCTAGTCTAATTTCCTGATAGGCTTTACCTTTTTAACAGCGAACAATTAAATGCCTGTGCATGCTGAATTTATTCCATTAGCATTATCAGATTGCTATGTGAAAGATTTCCTTGAGAAATATTTATATAAAATCAAACCATTTTCTGCTGAATATTTTTGCTTCCTAACCAGCTGTGAGGATTTTGGGAAAAACTTCCAGAACAAAGGATTTTTTTTTTCCTTTTCAGAAATGGTTCCTAACAGCATTAAGATCTATGGACTTGACGCTGATTTGCTGCTTTATGGTTCTTTAATGGGGTGTTTTATTCCTGGAGATTTCAAGCTTGTGGCGCTATATCCAGGCGTGTTAGTTGCAAGCATGCATGACGACACTCTGAAACTGCAAAAGCTGACTGGAAATGGGCACCAAACGTAAGGATTGGGGCCAGGGCATAAAGAACAAGGAACATCATTCAAATCCTCAGAAAAGTAAGTCACACTGCACTTTCATAGTAAAGTTGCTTTTGGCACGGATTCAATGCAAAGCTGAAGCTGTATTTGCAGCCCAGGCACCTCCTGCGAATGCTGGGGTTGTAATGAGATTGGAAGTTTCATGCTGTCTTTTAATCCAGGACTATAACACTGGATCAAACACTGCAAGGTTAAATCCCTTCAGTCCTGCTCCTAAACGGATGCCGGCTAGCTGAAAAGCAATGACGTAAGGGGCATTCTACTGCCCTGACCACAAAACAATATAAGCATCTTGTGTCTACTAGGTAAGGGTTTTTTGCAGCATGTACTGTATTGTATGCACAATCTTACTTTGAAGTGGTAGACAAGAAGCAGGATATATAGGTTATTAAGGAGCCTACCAGAAATCCCAAGCAAACACAAATATTCAACTAAAGTTGAAGCTTTTAAAAAGACAAAAACCCTGCTGTATTGTATATCAAGGAATCTTGTGGTTTTAATTAGTCTAGCAAGTGCAAATAAACTATCAGCGGCTACACTATATGGGAAAACGTACTACTTCTGCTGTTTGAAATCCATATTGATTCCCATCTGGCCCTGTGAGTGAGTTATTAATCACTCCAATTAAATCACGAACACAGGTCTTTACACTGAAATTGAACCCCCACCAATAGATCAATAACTCAAACCTCCAAGAGAAATTACTGTTCAGCATAATAGAACAGCTTGCTATAGAGAGCTCCTTTCAGGCCTCAGTTCTCTACATTGTATTTTTCATATGCAGTTCGCATGTATATAACGTAATGTATTATTTTCAAAACAGACATCTGTTTAGGATCACCTAATCTCTCTCACATCACAGAAGAAAGCAGATTTGCCAAGGTCATATTGGAAACATGATTAGGCTTTTTCACAATTTGTTATTACAGCAAAGCCCTGATAAGATTGAGCTATTGAAGTTCACACTGGTTTAATTTCAAGAGGTTAAATGCCAAATCCTTTTCTTATTGCTACAAGAAAAGGATCTGCCAGGTTGTAGAATATCCTGTTTGGGCTAACACAACAATTTTATTTCATCTGAACAATCTTACCAAGATTTTGATTTTAAAAAAATGACATCAGAGAACCCTGAATGCACACAGAATCCTTAAAAGTAAATCTGAAAGCTAGATCTCCTCCAAAGTAGTCTGAACGATCTCTCAGACAATCTGGAGTAGAGAAGTTTAAATCAATGGGTAGCTGAGGGTAGGGCTACTCTTAGGTAGACACTGCATGCGCAGCTAGCACGGGTATAAACAGTGGTGTGGGCAGTGAGGCCCTGCCTAGGCAAGCAGAGTAGCATAGTGTGCCCTGAACTCTAAGGTATATATCCTACAAGGCTCTCTCTGTATGCCCAACAGCGCCTCCCAGGTCTAAAATACTATTTTTAGCCCCATAGTGTCCCAACTGCCTCCCTACTGCTGGAGCCTTTCCCCGCTCCACACTGCAGTGAGTGTAGATGCAGCTTGCCTTTCCCTGCAGTGTGTAGTTACACGTACCCTTCACGTCACCGCAAGTGTAGACAAGGTCTGAGAAAGAGCACTCATAGACCAAGAAAAAGAACTCTGTCAAACGGTCTCTTTTGAGCTGGGAATGGAAACCTTCCCCGTATCCAGCCAAACACGCACAGGGTCAAGGCCATTCCGCTTTCTTTGACTAGGAAGATCACTGACGCTTCTCTTTCCTCTCTGGCACCTCTGACCAAAAGAGGTAACAGTGCTGAAACATACAAACCTACTCTCTTACTCCCTCTACCTGCTCATCATCTCGTATTGCTCCTGATTTGTTATAATTTCTCCATGCCACTCTGGTTCCTGTCCAAATCTGGTTTGACAGATCCAAGAGAGAGAGCCCGCAAGGGGGAAGAAAAAGTAATGTGACATTCCTCATTGGCGACAGCCAGCCGTTCGCAGCCTGAAGGTTACTATACAAACTCGTTTTGATTAGTTTCATGGCTTGGGTCCATCGCCACTTAATTAACTGCCAATAGCTTTCCTAATGAAAGATGATAGATTGAACAGCTCAGGGGCCTGCTGGAAGGGATGCACCAATAACAATCATGCATCGATGCAGCAATATTGCTCTCACCTGAAAATGGACATTGCAACTAAGTAGTGAGGCACAGCAACGTGTGTGTCTTAGCATGGATGGTTCCTCTTTTCATGCCATTCAGGGTAAGGGCACTTTTACAAGGGAGAGAGTTTATCCATCTCACTGCCACACAGAGAACCAAGAACAAGGCAGGTATCTTTTTCCCCAGAAGATTGGAGGTGGAGAACGGAGCTGGGAAGATCAAATAAGGCTATTATCTCTTTTCCAGAATGTGGAATGCACTATGCATATGAAATGTCAGTTCAGGCTTCAGCTTATTGTACACACCATCACAGTGTGTACTGTACACATCACCAAAATGCTTATGGAAGGGCCCATCCCCTTGTACCTGGGCTGCATTGAGAACAATGGTCATTCATAGGAGCCAAATTTTGTGTGCGGAGATGGCTAGTCTATCACTTCTTAAACCCATTAGAAACATACAGCAAAACAGAGGACTTAATATGTAAGGCCAAATTCTGTCTTCAGATGCATGTACATGGCTCCAAATGGGCTTCAATCCAAGGGAAGAGATTCACCCTACGTAACTAACCGAAATGCCAAAGCAAAGAGCAACCTCTCTCCTTTCCATGCCCAGATGATCATGAGTTCACCAAATGGGATATTGTTTTATACCGTTCCATTTGGATCTTAAATAGTGAATGAGTTAACTGTAATACAGTGACTAAGTAGGCAAACTGAGCACCCATTATGCATCCCAGATCACACTCAAGCTAAGGACAAGAACTAGCTATGTGTAGGAAACCAATGTTTTCAGTCTGCAGAAATCTGTAGGAATCTTTTCTTTTGGTGGGGAGCGGAGGGACGGCTCAACACACTGAGTTTCAATTTGATACAGACCCAGTGTTCAAAAAGAAACTCAGTTAAAGCGGTACGTACTGCTGGGTTTTGAGTTGATACATGTGAAATCACTGACTTCCATGCAATTTCCACCTGAAATGTAACTGGACCAAGATTTGCTTGAAACTGGGGGCAGCGGACCTGGCTTAAATTTTGAGTTTATCAAAATCTGAAACCGGGGTAAAATGTTCCAAAGAACCTAAATGACAACGGCACCTAAATTCAATTTTCAAAAGGGATTTATGCATGCAGGAGCTTGCTCTTCAGTGAAACGTAGGCCCCTAAGTCACGTAAGTGCTTTGGAAAATTTTTACTCAGGGTGAGTTTGACCTGGTTATAGGGTCTTTATTACTAAGAAGATTTTCACAGCTCTAATTAGGACAGATCCTTGACCAGGTCAAGAGAATTATTTCCTACCTTTTAAAAGAAAATTATATAGAATGCCATGGAATCATTAATTTCTACCTGGTTACTCACCAGAGATGGGCAGAAGGGCTCTCACTTTAAGATCTAACAGGAAGAAAGCTACCAGTGGAGAATCCTAGCTGTCACCAAAATAATGCAGCATTACTCCCCTACTGATTTACCTTCAGTCTGAGTACATGGATATTCAGTACAGGACTTGAGTCCACAAACTCTCCTTTAAAAGCTGCCTGCTTCTCCTGGCTGTTCATGCAGCGATTTCAAAATGCAGCATCTGAGGCTGCAGCATCAGCTCTACAGCAATGAATTGTGACACTGCAAATGCTGGATCATGACATCACTGAATGAACAGGGCAGGAGGCAGCAGCTCGCCCTGCTGGGAAGCAATGACGGGAAAGGAAATACAGGGGAGGGACAAGGCAGTTTAAAGGGCTTTGGGTAAAATATTCTTCAAATAAACAATACAGGATCACTACCACCCCCTTACAATTCCTAACAGATTTGGATAAATTGTGCCTATATTTATGGTGGACATTTATTTTAAAGTTAAATAACCACTGCCTAATCCTGGACCCCAACATTTCTCCAGGAAAAAAAAAATATACAAGGAGCAAGGCATGTTTGCTCAGCTGTGTAACAGCACCTGAAGCTGAAAGCAGCCTCTGTGCAATGCTCCCCAGTTTACCATCCGTGAGCTCTTTTATTCTGTAAATGCAAATGTGCGATAGTTAAAAATGAACTGTTTTACACCTTATCAATTGTTCAGCAGAGAGCAAAGTTTTAACAGTTTGTTCTGTAGGGTAAGGACAAGGTCCCGCTCTGGGTGTGCATGCAAAGTGAGCAAAACCAGCTTCTCTCTCCACTGTAAGTGACAGAGCAGGTTCTCTCTTTGATGCACAAGAAAGACATGGCTGGAGAGACACCTAGCCAGTACTGCAAACCCCACGCCTGAAAAACATGAGATCTTCTAAGAATATCGTATTTGGGGCTTTTTTTTTACTTTATGGTTTCTGAGCCTTTTAGGTTCACCCCGCTCATGTTTACAAAGTTCTATGCAACCATGAAGGCTACAAACTGACTTTCCCTTTAACATGAAAGCAGAGATTCACATGGCTGCTTTAAGAACACCACCAAACATTGCTGGATTCATGGCGAAATTATGTGAGTTGGCAACATTGCCTTGCTAATGCAGTAACAGTAATACTTAGCTAGTATATAGCCCCTGATTTTATAAGGAGATGTGGTCTGCCAGCCTGGGGACTTGTCCATCCCCATCCCCATAAGCCTCAACTGGCTAGTGTGTATGCTGCAGTCAGCAACCTGCACTAGCTGGAGGCATGTGTTTGCTTTTAGAGGCAATGCAATGCATGCAGGGTACCTCTAGTGTAAGCTGAGTGACACCACTGTTTCACTCCGTTCTCCACACACATGGATAACTCTAAAACAAGGGTGAGATTTTGCCCTGAATATGTTGCATTCATTTATCATTGCAATGGCTTTAGGCAAGTATTTATTTCTAACCTCACAGCCCACAATGCATTGCCTTAATTAGATCTGATTAATTCAAAATGATTGTGCCTGATTCTATAAATTGCACTGGACCATGCCTAGATATTTCTTGTGTTTATGCACCATGTGATAGAGGTTTTTTCCAACTAAAATACACAGTAAATTATGAAGGATAAAGCAATTCATGCTGGAGAAAAGGAATAGGCCATTACATGGAGATCACGAATACCCAGAATTATTACAATTAATGGTAACAAAAATGTTGTGGAAGGGATATCAAATCCCACTTCACGACAATCTCTAGCTATTAGAGATCAGGAACAGACCAATTCTGGGGGGCAGATTCTCCTGTGTCTGTCTACTATGGGGCTTTTAGTTCTTCCTCTGAAGCATCTTGTGCTGGCCCGTCAGAGATAAGATACTGACTAGATGGATTTGGGGTCTTATCTAGTATGGCAATTCTATGTACCAAAAAGACACTGTAGAACGTTTGGCAATTATTTCTTAAAGAGACAGTGTCAAAGTTGACAGGCCCAAAATTTAGTCTGCCTTGAAATTCATTTGTTTCAAAACAATCTTCTTGATTAAAAAATGAGAGCAGCAATACGGCTGAGCTGCCGACCTTTCAACTCACCTCAGTAATCCCAGTCTGCGTAATCTTGATCTGCTTCCTTTAGCTAATGAGGGCATGTCACACATGGAAGACTGATATTCTAAGAGGGTCATTAGTAGAGACTTCTTATGATACTTCACTGTACATAGAGAGGAGGAGATGTTCTGGCAGGGAAAATTTTGATTAGGGAATGCAAGTGGTTTCAATTACTAGTTCTATCACTGGTATGTCTAGCTGTTAAGTTTGTCTTTAGCCCAGTGGAAATTCAAATTAAAATGCTCAATCGTTTCCTGCTGATCCTTAGTTAGCCAACAAGGTTTTGGTACAATTCAGTGGATCTACAGCATTGGGCTACTCGCCCTCCAAGCTTAAAACAAGAGCCCATTAAAACCCAACAAAGACCAACAGAAACCAAGAAACTAGTGGGAAGGTTCTAATGGGAATTTCTACCAGGGAGGGTCCTGTATTATGTCATGATACTACTAATCTAACTAAACAATGGCATTCACAGTGATACTGCCCGATGTCTGCCTGGGAAAATGGTATTCAAAAAGTGAGCTTATTTCGCATAACGAGGAACAGTTCAGAGGGATGTACATACAGTAACCTTCTGAGTGAACTTTAAGCTTCTGGTATGGGAGACTGCACGCACTAGTGAGGAAAGCTTACCGATGGAGCTGTGATAAGGCTAACAGGCCACATTCATTGGTGATTTCCCATGTGCCTTGTCTCTATCAGAATCCCTGTTCCAGCACATTGCACTTTTGTCTAGGGGGCTTCGTGCTGAACTCTGTAGTTTCTATTCTCAAAGAAAACAAGAGTGAGACAATTGTTTCTAATGGGTTTAAATCTGAAGTGGTCTTTGTTGGATATCAGGGGATTGCACAAAAAGACCTGTATTGTGTTTGCATGCTGTCATTGCCAGGGAACTCAGAACAAGGCGGCAAAAGGAAGGGAAAGGAAAGGTTTGGAGGGTTTAGGTTTAGGAATCATCTTGATTTGGAAAGAAATAAGCTCAGTAATTTGCCTTACTTCTTAATCAATGATATGCAGGGACTTTGTGGCTTTGGTTATAGGTGGTATTGTGAAAATAAGAAACTGTGCTGAAGGCGACTTTGTCTTTGCCAAACAGAAACCAAAAGGAGTGATTTATCATGTAGAAATTAGCAAAATCCTGTCTTATTTGCTTTCTAAACCAGCCCTCATGGTTCAATAATTGCTGTCACGTTAGTGCTAATATATTTATAATTTGGGAAAACACTGCTTGAGATTCAGCAGTAGCTGAGAATGACACATTTCCCTTCCAGAGCTGCCAAGCACACTCACCGTACCCCGATCCCTGCACAGATTCAGTTGCAGCCGAGCTGCATTCAGTAATTCCCCTCACTCAAATTTAGTAAGAGCCACACAATTCTCGTCCCTATATTCAGTAGCAGCCAAATACCATTTGTCTGTCTGTTAACGAATCTGTGACCATCATCTGTCTGTGCCTTCTCTGATGCGGTGGTAGCTGTGCAGTAGCACTATTTCTCTACCTCACATCATATTTGGGGATGTAGATTTTTCTGTGTGAACCAAAGACATAAAATCCCTGCATATCATAACTGCACTGTGATACTCCAGCTTTAGACCTGATTGGACTCATGTCCTAAGAAAACTGGGATACTGAGAGAAATAGACTGAATACATACAACATTTCAAGTTGCATCAAGGATAATTAAAATATTTAAGGGACAAGCTGCACATTGTTAATCACGGAGCATTTATTTGAATGGTGTGTGCCCTTTGGATTTGGTCCCTATGGCAACCAAATATTCGCTCCAAATGGATGTGCTAGAAGGAACATGTCAAGAGCTGCCTCAACATTTTAGTTCACTGAGTAAGCAATGAATAAATGCAGCTATTGACAAGCAGAGCAGAAGCAGAAAAGGTTTGTAAACAGCATGAGGAAGCCACAGATGGCCTTTTGCTCTCTAAGTCTGCAACGGGTACATTTTCCCTTTAAATGCATCTGCTACGAAGATCGACAAGATGCTACTGTGTTGTGTGCCGGGTGCTGTGCCACATGTACCGGCTGCAGATAATATGTACTCTGTGGTGCTTGAGCTTACTTTCAGTTTCTAACAGCTAAATCCTGCTGGATTGCGATCACATACTGGTTGTAGAGCTTCTTCATGAAAATCTGCCCTTTTCCATTAACTTGTTCCCATCTTTGCTGGCCCTACAGGAGACCAACCTTTGGAATAGCTCCAAAGCATCCTCATAAATGGAAGAGGAGTATGGTGCAGTGACAAAAAGAGGCACCTATTCTTGGTTTATATCTAGTATTGTGGTAGCACCCAAAGTCTCTCATCATGATCAAAGCCGAGCACAAACATAGGAGAAACATTATAGGCAGTTTGGAAAGCTCCTTCCACATGGCCCCTTTTATGCAGGGTGGTGTCCTCAAGGGGCTATGGTAATGCTGGAAATACTGCCACCAGAAAGCAGCACGGTACAAGAGACCCTCTATATTCCACAGCCACGGAGTTATCCCTTGATGCAGAGTCACACTCCTGAATCTCGGCTTCTATTAAAAAAAATGTTTCCAGCCTTTATGGTCCTTGAGGAAAACCTCAAAAATGTCAACATAACGGAAGCCCTGAAGCCGGCCTGAATCTACAGAGAGCCTGAAACAGTAACTCTAAGAGCAGCGAACTGACTCGTTTATCTCAAATACGCTCTTCTCCACGCTAATCTCTGCTGTCTGGCCTTGAGGCCAGATTCCATAGTAGCAGGGATCTCTGGACTGCAAGTTCTATAGGAATTGCTGGTTTGGGATTGATTCCTATTCTGAGGGGTACTCAAAAGCATCTGGAGGATATTTGTGCTGTTTGTGTGGATGAAGAGCATGTGTTTTCTAACCACTGTTAACAACCCGCTGGGGTCATTAAACGGAATAGTCTGGCTGAACCCCGGACTTATTTGGCTTTTCTTTTCAACGGCATTTGCCGGAACGCACAAAACTGTACAATTTCCCCCAGCTAGTCCCTGAAATTAGCAAGCGGCAGTCTTAAAAATGTCAATAACCTCTCTCCTCTTTCAAGCTACACATTCTGAACTGTAATTAGGCAGGAGCTCCGATGATACTAACAGGGTTCCCAACTGGTAAACCAAGTAAAAATACAGTACATTAGTGAACACTGTAAAGAGAGGTTTCTAGCTAAAGTATAATCATAGCGAGCACTTCAGCTTAAATTGATGCATAGTTATTTATTTAATTTTGGGTGAAAGGAAGGAAAAGGAAACCAGTTGTTTTGGCCCCTTAAGCTTTTTCCAAGATAATAATTTCCGAGTAATTTGAACGTTTGCTCTCAGTTGTTTGCCATGTGAACGAAGAGACTATTTATTTATTTATTGGTATAAACCCTGCCACTGTCGCACACATTTTTTCCTAACCCTACAAAAACTTAGATGGTCTCATGGTAGGCAGCTGCCCTGATTTCAACAAGGATGCTGCATCCTGGATTCTTGCACACTGTGAGAAAATGAATGGAGTCACTGTCAGCACCCAAGACAACAATTTCCACTCACTGTGTCTCCATTTTTTTTTAAAGGGAGTTTTCTCTGAAGTGAAGGTGGAACTGACATTCATGTACTCCAACCTATCCTGAGACTGGGAAGAACTAATACTTCAGAAATATCCCAGGCAGGAATCAAATCCAAATCACAAACATAGAAGCAAGCACTAGAATTAGCGAGCCATATCATCTCTTATGGCCGATCCTTGCTCTCTGGTTTTAGGATTCATTTGGCGATATACTGCAAAAGTGCTTCCCTATAAATTAATAAGGGTTCTTAGGTAATAAACATTTGTGATGATTAAAAAACCACCACACAATTAGAAACAATTTATAGTCTCCACCCAGGATAGGCCCAGGAATAGAACAACAGTGGTGTTACAGTCAGGCATGACTTGTATTTGTAGAACTTTTCTATGGAAATCTAACAGTGTATTGCTTGTACTGTGACTGCCTCTGGCCAGTTCCTCATATTCTTAAAGTTTAAATTCACTTAATCACATTAAAAAGATTTAAGAGCGACTGCATGCATTAATTTAAATGGAGATTAAACCCTAAATACCAGGCATCAGGATTCCTTTGTGTGAAATACATATGCACTAATAGACCCAAAAGGGTTAATAACGCCAGTGACTATAAATAAAATGCTTTATGGCTCGGTCCAGATTCATGGTGCCATTGTGCATGTGGTTTTGTTTTGCAGATGATACTGAAAGTTGCCTGTGGCCTGCTCCAGCAAATAAAATCTAAGCCACTCTTCTGACTCCTAATAAGGGACAGAGTATTACTTTATTATTAGGGCCCTACCAAATCATGGTCCGTTTTGATCAATTTCACGGTCACAGGATTTTAAAAATCTGAAATTTCATTATTTCAGCTATTTAAGTCTGAAATTTCACAATGTTATAACTGTAGGGGTCCTGATCCAGAAAGGAGTGGGTTTGGGGTTTTTTTTGCAAGGTTATTGTACAGGGGAGTTGAGGTATTGTTACCCTGTGCTGCTGCTGGCACTGCCTTCAGAGCTCGGCAGCTGGAGAGCGGCTCTCCGGCCGCTCAGCTCTAAAGGCAGCAGCACAGAAGTAAGGGTGGCATGGTATGGTATTGCCACCTTTACTTCTGCACTGCTGCTGGCGGGGTGCTGCCTTCAGAGCTGGAGCCAGCCAACAGCCGCCGCTCTCCAGGTGCCCAGCTCTGAAGTCAGTGCAGAAGTAAGAGTGGCAGTGCTGCAACCCCACTAAAATACACTTGTAACCCCCCCCTGCAACTCCCTTTTGGGTCAGGATTCCCTATTTGAGAAACACTGGTCTCCTCTGTGAAAACTGCATAATATAGGGTAAAAGCACACAAAAGACCAGATTTCACGGTCCGTGACGCATTTTTCATGGCCATGAATTTGGTAGGGCCATTAGTGCATATGTATTTCACACAAAGGAATCCTGATGCCTAGTATTTAGGGGTTAATCTCTATTTAAATGAATGCAGGCAGCTGTTATGTACTGGACACATTACTACTATTTATTTTTATTAAAATCAAGACTGGTCCCCCATTGTGACAGGTGACGTATATACACAGCATAAAACAGTCCCAGTCTGGCTTTTACAATCTAAAAAGAGACAAGATAAAGGGTGGCAGAAAGGAAGCATCACTGTTGCTGTTTTACAGGTGGGGCATTGAGACAGAGAGAGATTAAATGACTTGTCATAAGGTCATGCAGTAGAACTCAACCCAGATCTACTGGGTCTAAAACACTGCCTTAACCGCTAGACAGTTCTCCCTCTCCTTCCATATTAATGCAGAAGAAGACACTCCCTGCTTACCAGTGTTGGATGCTCAATGTGTGTCAGTTTAAGGTCCTTTTCCGTCTTAGTATTAGGCATCCACTCTGCCTCCCACCTTCATTTTATAAAATACCAGCACAGACGTTTAAATGTTCAAGGGTAATTTGAACGCAGCATTCATGCCTTGGGCATTTTTACGCTCTACAAGCAAAGAAACAAAAGGGCCTCATTTAATACCTCTCTATAGTATTCTTTGTTCTTGCTCTTCCCTCATTAATCCAAAACACCAATCCTTATTGGTATAATGCACTGCATCTCCTTTTTTTCTTTTTCTTTCTTTCTTTCTTTCTTTTTTTGTAAGACCAAGACTGGCTTTTCAAACAAATCTCACTAAGCAATTGGAACAGGTGGCGGAGTCCTTTAAAGGACAGAAAAATCATCTTTAATAAAAAAGGGGGGAAAATTCTCATTCCTTCAGCTCTATTAAGAACCAGGGGGAGTAATTCCGGACGCTAGGCACATCTGCCGCTTCTATGTGCTTCAGCAAACCCCTCAGTGCAGGAGCTGTGAAGCTGCAGGGCTGAGAGAATAAACTCCCTTCATGCAGCTGCACACTTTGCTTCTCAGAGACGTCTCAGCTTACACGCTGATGGGGAGTTTTATGAACTCAGTCTCAGCCCCAAATCTTGATCGTCTATGGATTGTCCCCATCTTCTCCAATAGGTCCGCTATCCAGAAGGCCTGAGATTCAATTTAACAGAAGCCTCAGAAATTTCTAGGGGCTTGTCCACATACAAAAGCACTGTCGCTTTAACTATACTAGTATACTTTCGTCGACATAGCTTTGTCTTTGCTGGGGGTTAGGTTGGCGAAGTTATGTTGGTCAGGAGTGTAGTTTTTTCTCACCCTGACCGATGTTGCTATGCCAACATACATTTTCAGCATTAACAAGGCTTAAGAACTGTGAGTAGGCCAGGCCTAAGAAACATTTCTTGGGGGTTTATTTTATTGCTTTTAAAAAAATCTCTCTGCTTTTCTGGTCCTCCTTTCAGGAGGGAAGCAACCAAATATAACGAAGCAAACTTAGTATAATCTATAGCATTATGATTAACATGTGGAGACGTTTAATTAGGAAATAACCTCTGAGGCACAGCTGCAGCAAGCTGGGTTTGCTATGACGAACTTCAAGACTGAATGTTTCCTAAAGATGGGAAGAGAACTGTCACATTTTAATAGGCTAGCCCCAACTCCTTCCCCAAGCTATAGCTATGGTACAGAGGTATCTCTCTTCTTTACTGCCAACGCAGCACTTCAAAGAAGAGAAAGAAGACAAGAGGGAAAGAAATGGCCAAGATCAAAGATCAAGAACTAAAAGGACTCCTGCCAAACCCAAAACAATGTTTTATGATCCTTCTATGCATGGAGCAAGAATATGTTCCCTATCCTAGCCAAGCGTGAGGGTGCCCAAGCCTCTGCTAGGAATACTTGAGAGAATCCAGGTTGTTGTCATCCAGCTCCTGGGCCAGAGCAAATGTTAGAATGCAGACTTATCTGAATGTGATCCCTATGATGTGGCCACTGTAGTAGTTTGTTCAAGAGTTAAAAGGAAGCAATGTTTCCTCCTATGAAATGAAACCTGGAAAGGACTCCTGTGTCTCCCCTTTTTCATGATGGGTTTCTCTCCACAGGGGAGGGACTTGAATTTCCTCCAAATGCAACTTCCTTTTCCTGCAGAGGTAATTCATAAAGAAAAGGGTTTGAAGGAAACCACCACACACAGCTTCCAGCTCACAGGCCTTTTAGAAAGTCATAGAATATCAGGGTTGGAAGGGACCTCAGGAGATCATCTAGTCCCCCCATGCTCAAAGCAGAACCACTCCCCAGACAGATTTTTGCCCCAGATCCCTAAATGGCCCCTTCAAGGACTGAACTTACAACCCTGGGTTTAGTAGGCCAGTGCTCAAACCACTGAGCTATCTCTCTCCCCCCACCCATGCAACATTCCTCAAGCATTTCTTTTTTTGCCCCACTGCAGCCTGCCATGAAGTGATTCAACACACACACACACACAAATGCCAACTGCTCCATTACTCTGACATGCTGCTGATAAGCACCTTTCGGGATCCAGCCCTAAATTAGCATCACTGTAATCCAGAAACAAAAGAAAGTCAATTTACAGAGGAAGGGTAGAAAATCTGTGGCATGTTCTTACCCAGTGGTCTGATATTTCATGTCAATAATTTCCCCGAGACAAGCCCAGAACTATAGTGACACAAACCCACCTCATTAACCTAGGGTTAAGACTACAGAGTAAATAAGCCTCAATCTCATGTGTGTTTGGTGTATTTATCATCCTGGAGCTGAATGAAATTTGTCTCTGGGGCAGAATTTCAGAGGTGCTTAGCACCCAAAGCTGGGGCTAGTCGTTCAAAAGGGCTCAGCTCTCATTCAGGCACCCAAATGAAGTGGCCCCACTTTTAAATGTGCTCAGAGCCCCCAGCAGCTCCCATTGTTTCAATAAACATTCATAATACCGTTTGGTGCAATTCGAGGCTGTTTTATTAATCCTTTACCATATAACTTACCCTTGTGGCTGTGATCTAGGGAAGTACCAATTTAACATCTTATCTGTCTCCTCTTGAGGGGGATAAAGCTTAAAATAGCTAATGGGCCTTTTTCCATTTCTTTTACTACTGTCGTCCTATGACAACAGAAATATTAACAGGTGAAGATACTGGAAACAAAGACAACATATTCTGCGGCATTTGCCAATCCAAAACTTTTACGGAACACAAGGCTGAAGGCAGAATGGTCTAGGAATGGTCACGGAACAGTGAAATGGGAATCAGAAAATCTGGCTTCCCCACTCCCCTAAGATCACAAACAAGTTGCAGCCTGTTTCCCCATCTGAAAAATGTGGATACTACCAGTAAGTCTTACTGACCTTTCTAAAGTGCTTTGAGATGCTCAGGTGCTGTAAGTGCCAAGTATTGTTAATCAGTGAGATTTTCAAAGGCACAAAGGGCAGTTAGTTGCCCAACTCATACTGAAAAGTCAGTGGGAGCTGGGTACCTGACTTTTATTTGGGCTTTGGAAAACCTCCCACATAAAGTTGACGAGATAGGCTTAGCCCTGTTCTACAAACAAGCAAGGCAACTCCATTCACTTCACTGTAATCTTCACCAGTGTACTCTGGGAGCTTTTCATAAGCAGATGCAGGGATGACAGGCATTTGTTGTTTGATTGAATACGCCCCATTAGTACATTGGAAAGTAATCAGCTATACCCATTACTGGCTTGTTCAGTCTCTTATGACTTCTTGTATCCCAGGCACATGGCAAGAGGAAAGCCTCTTTAATAGCTTCCCTTTCTCTCCTCCTGCATTTGTCTTTGGCCCAGAGATAATTTCCTGCTTTGAAATGTGATGCATACAAAGAAACAGCACTTCAATGCAACCTGAATGTTAGAATCCACAGATCGAAGAAAATGGAGCTTTACTGGAGGGGGAAGGAGAGGATTGTATTATGCAGAAAACCAAGCCCTGCAATCCCATGTTCCTCTCTGAAATCCAAAGAGAATAGATGAGCAGCATATCTGAAATTAATTACTGTAAAATCCAACTGGATTGTCCCCCTCCCCTCCATCTCCTTCACTGAACTTTCTGTGCGGTGTGTATATTTTCTTAAAGTCACCAGGGCCAAAACAGTACAGCTGAAGTCAAAGAAAGTGCAGAGAAGTTTTTGTGTGTGGGTACAATAGTTCCTTAAGAGCACACCCTCCCTCTCCCCCCGTCTCTAATGAAGGTTTGGTGTCTGTCCACAAAAAACAAACATCAATCAGGCAACAGGCTGTTCCTTTCCCCCTGCTGCTGGTCTGAAATAACAGTCATCCCCCCGCTGGGCTGGGAACACCACTTCCCTGTCCAGCACACATACGGAAGAATAGAGGAGGGAAGAAAACTCGCTCTTAGGTGCCAGAATACACTGTGAGCTGTGCTTTTTGGAGCCAGAGAAAACTTTGGCACACAACAGCTTTTGCTTTCCTCCATCCCACTGGGCACATTAATTATTTAATAGTCGGCTTGCGAATGGAGGGGGAGGGGGAGCAACGCAAAGCTCTCTCACCTTCTCCCCACCTAGCAGAATGTGTGTATGTGTCTCACTATCAGACAGGATAGAAGGCTGCTTACAGCTTTCTGACAAGGACCCCCTTGTTGGCTTGTGACAACAGCAGCTTTTGACAGCATGCGACAGCATCTGGAGCAAACAAGTTACGGCGCAGGGAAAAAACAACTGCCCTGTGTGTGCTCCCTAAGGAAGCCAACGTTTTCATGCATTATAATTGGAGGGGGACTGGTGTGTTTATCCTGGGTTTCAATGTACTTGGAAGTGGAGATGCAACCCCACAGCTAACCGAGATAGGCTTATGGTTTGCAACAGTGGTCAGCTGCATCAAAAAGTTATTTAACGTGTTTTCCAGCAGTGTAATGTAACATTTTTGGGAATGTGTGGAGAGGGGAGGTAATTAAGTCTAATTTGGACACAGATGACTCGCAGATGTTAAGAATCTTTTGGATCAACAGCTCTGCTGGCACCGTGGAATCCATAACCTTGATTGCTAGCTGAGTAAGAAAGAGCTGGCAGCTCCTGCCTGTGTGTAGGAGAATCATAGCGCTGCCAGTCAATACTTCAGTGATGACAAAATCAGAGCCATCATATTAAAATACGGGAGGGGGGAAATTCAAATCAAATCCGAGCCTTTCCCCTTTGCAGAACTTCTAATACTGCCTGATGGGAAAACCCTCCCAAATCACAACCCACCAATTCTGTTTATTTAAAATTAACACGCTGTGGTGGGAGAGTCTGGTCATGAGCACAGTAGGGTAAGCCTGCCAGCAGCAACAGAAGCAGACTCAGCGAGAAGCAGCTTAACACAGGGACACCTGGGTGGCATGTTTAGTAAAGGCCCACAGGAAATGATGCAGAAAAAGACGGTTATCGTAGCTGCCTCCATTCAGTGATGGAAATGTTTGCAGCAGGCGTGGGTTTGAACCAAAAACCTGGATCCAATGCTCCCGAATTACTGGGGCTGCTGCGGTGTTTCCAAATTCAGATTTTGCAATATGGGCGGATCTGAAAACAATATAGGTCCCTGAAGAAAAAGTGAGCAGCACAAACAATCCAGTACTTTTAGCTGCACCAGGGCTCACCTCCAGACCTTAGTGTAATTTAAAGCAGCTCTAAATTACACCTGGCTGCAGAGAACTGCAATGAGGCGCTCTGGTGCTATGGACTGCTGGAGCCATGCTCTTTCTCTTTCCTGAGACACCCTCTCTATGCCACAGAGCTGATATAGGACTGACTGTGCAAGCTTTATGCCAACTAGGGTGTCCCCCTGTGCTGGTTAGGATGGCTTTACTGTGTCTTTATGCTGCTGGAATGGCACAAAGGGGCCAGAGTCTGGGACAGGATCTGGCCTTTAACACAGAAGCCTTCCAACCAAAATGTCCAGTGTGCCCACAGAATTGGTTATAAAAAGTATCAAATAATCTGCTTTACCGTGTCGATTCAACCAATCAGTACAGATTTTAACTATCACATTCTAGCTGTCTGTTTCAGGTTTCTATCTGGCTTTAATCGCTGGTTCAATAACAACAGTCAATGTTCACACAATTGTTAAACTCATTCAATCAGGATGCTTTGTAGAACCCTCACCCCTGGAGCCCATCACTAGTGTCTGGAGAAGGCCAGCCGCATAAAAGGTCAACTGAACAAAGACAGCCCTTCAATTTGGAAGCCAAGCTCCACAGAGCAGAGAGAGAACTAAAATGCTGCCTATTTGCCTGCATGAGGTTGGCCCTCTCCTATCAACCGTGCTTTGTGGACAGGTTCCCAGGGTGCAGGTTATTTTTAGCAGCTTGGCGTGCAAACTTCAATCCACTGCAAAGCCTGTTGAACTTTAATCTCAATCTAATTTGGTTGGTGCTGCCTGCTTCTAAATTTCTTCCTCGTCTGTCCCAAACCAAGTCACAGGAGAAAGGAATCAGGTGCTAGAACGGGACAAGCCATCCTCTTTAGGAGACACTGTCAGGCTGCAGGAAGCATAGTCCCTCAGTACTGGATCATCAGTGAATGCAAACAGATGCATATGCAGTGAGCAGAGACTACAGCAGCAGATGCAGTTTCACGGATATCTGGCTACCAGCAAAACCATGTGAGCTGAGATCTAAATAGCCTTCCTTATGCAAAATGAAAGAGAGAATGAAACTGAAGGAAACTGACAATTACATAATTTTACTTCTTTTCCAGCCCACTCACCTGTCATTGGGTGGCTTTGGGCTTGCACATGAAAGATACAAGCAGCAAGATGCATACATACACAAAGATGTTTTCATTTAATTAGATAAAAATTCCAATGTTAATGCCTGGATGGTTTGGACAAGCAGAGCTGGCTGTTTTCAGGGGTCCTGGAACATGTGAACTGTCACTACACAATATCTTAAAATACAGTTTTTCACCATGCTGAAAACCTCCCCTTAATTCCAGGAGTGCAACTACTACAAACAAGCGGCAAAGAGTTCTGTGGCACCTTATAGACTAACAAATGGAGCATGAGCTTTTGTGGGCTTTCACCCACGAAAGCTCATGCTGCAAAACGTCTGTTAGTCTATAAGGTGCCACAGGACTCTCTGCTGCTTTCACAGATCCAGACTAACACGGCTACCCCTCTGATACTACAACCAAGGTTACTTGCACCGACGCTGGGGAGGAATGGGAAGGGGGTTATAAAACCAACAATGGGAGTAATGATACGATGTTTTAAAAATAACATTTCTTTAACCCAACCAAGATGCAGGGACTGTGATGGGGTGAGGGGCCTGCCATTTAACAATACTAGTAAATGTACTTTTTCTATCTGAGCTTTCTTCGATTTGTAGCTCGCCCTGCTGTTACGTTTCAACAGAGCAAAAAGTTAATGCCCATTTCACTGGGGAAAGAGATCCACAAGTCTGACTATTACCTTATGGATAAGCCCTATAGAATTTATTAGTGATTAAACCAATAGGTTTCTTCAGAAACATAATAAGGGGTCTATAAAATTAGTCTAAAAACCCTTAAAATTGAATGAAAAATGAGAAACGTTCCACAAGCTTATGACACAGAATCCCATAGCAGGAATATGATTCTCTAATAAGCTCTACAGGACAGTTTTTAAAACCCTAAAGTTTATATTCCTATTAACTTCAGTAGGACTTTTACATCAAGTGCATTAAAATGAATGGAGCTGGAGATAGAGAGTTAAATTCTAAACAGCACAAACACTGGCCAAGTTTAAAAACAGCCATTGTGGAAAAACAGGGTAAAAACAAAAACATACCAGTCAAATACCAGTCTCAGCTATGCTGCTATAAATCCAAGTAAGGTCAACGGAATGACTATGGATTTACACTGGAGTAACTGAGAACAGATTCTAGCCCACAGTACACAGGAAAAGTCTGAGTCCTGAGTGGTGGGCAGGGAAGGGAAGGCCTCGTGCTGCAATTCATCTGGCCAGCTCAGGAACAGCATTAAAAGACTCTGCAGGGAACAGTGTCCAGCCCTTGTTAACCAGAAAGGGGCAGGAGGTGAAGCAGAGAGAGAGAGAGAGAGAGTGTGTGTGTGTGCGTGTGCGTGTCTAGGATGACTTAAAGGAGAAATAAAGTGGCAGGAACCTTCAAGGCTTGAAGGATGCCCCCTCGATATTGCCTCATTCCCTCGGGATAGGACAGGCCAGGCTGCTGTTAGTGATTCAGAGATTTACACATTTCAAATGAAGCTAATATGAAAATCAATTACCGAAACATACAGCATGTCAACTCCAGAACTGCTGTGGAGAATGAACTATTACTGCTTGCCACACAGATTGATCAGGATAGCAAGCATCCTGCTCACCAACCTCATACCCTGTGCCTCCCCAGATTAGGGGGGGGGCCTTAAATCTCCCAGGGGAAGGGGCAAAGCAGCAGCTTGCTAATGGTATTCTCTGCTCATGACGGAAGACCCTGTTGCTGGAGGTCGTTGACTCACTGGGAATTACAGACCACACCAGCTTTGTGCACAAAAGAGCAACCAGATCCATTTGCAATTAAAGAACACACGGTGGTCTCATTGATCATTTTCATTGATTGCTCAGAGGGAAACGCAGGATGACCTCAGGGTCAGTTCCAGCTTTCCCCATGCACCCACCTCCTTACCCTCCTGCTGACTTGTCAAATTACTTGCCAATTGTCGGTCTGGCCTCTGCTATGCCAGTGACCTGCATGAAGCACACAGTTACTGTGTCTGCAGGAGTCCCTAATGAGATATTATACAACCCAGGACAGCTTAATACTGGTCACCTGTCAAACTGCTTCTCCCAAATAGAAGTATGAAGCATGGGGGTGGAGGAGAACAGAGAAGGAACATCAGAGAGCTATAAAAAGATCACAAACACACGGTGCAGCACACATAGAGAATGCATACGCATTGTATCAAGACAGTAGAGAAGGATGACACTATTTTACTAGGAACAGATCTGAATTGGATCAGGACTTTCCTCAGAAGGCCAAAAGCATTCATACCCCACACATTGGTTCCAGACAGTCTCACACTGGTTAGGCACTAGTTAATTTAAAGGGGCATGGTGGATTTAGACCCAACATTTAGTTTTCTGGTTAACAAAAGCTTTACAAAATTAATACAAACAGTGTTTTCAAAGTTTAAAAAAAAATCAAGGAAAAAAACTATTAAAATGGATATTGTGTTTGGATGGCGGTGCTCGGATTTAAACATTAGCACCCTATTAATAGAATGGGAAATCAACTGGGAACAATAGTGGAAACTGACCTGTTTGTTTTTTCATTGCCCCACCAGAGAGAAATGCAGGAAGTAAACAAACAGAGGAAAGGATGCAAAGCATACCTGATTTTTTTAGAAAACCTTTTAGCTTTAGTAATTTGTTACTAATAACCAGTAGGAATTATTTTCTTAAATGTGTGATTTATAATCTGATGGTCTCCTTAGCTACTTTTACATGAACTCGGAAAGTTAAAATGTGCCTAGTGAATCACTACAGTTTATGCATGAATATGCCAGTTATATTTTCTTCGCTTTTAAAAGTTTTTTTATTTTAAATAAAAACTATAATTAAAGAAAATAAACCATCCTTTTCATAACATTTATACAACCAAGACTTTGTTTATTTTATTTTTCTTGGTAAGGCACTGCATGCAGTTAGCTCTCCATAATATTTAACAAAGCTGCATTTAAAATTTAAAATATTTAAGGAAATGAACAAATCCTGTGGAGGAAGGGCAGTCGAGCAAATAGACTTTTACATTACCCTAGGCAATTGTGTGTGCGCGCATGTATATGTGTGTGTCTCTCTCTCTCTCTCTACTCCAAAAATATATCCATGGCTTGTATGCTTTAAATCAAAAAGCAATTTCAGTCTGTAATACTCAAATAAATAATTAAACACGTTTTATCTCTCACAGTATTGCTTCTATTCATTCCAATCCCACTGACAGGAACACAGCTACAGACCCCCATAACCTTAAAACAACAAAACAACACACATGACACCAACCAGAAGGCCTAGAAATGTTTGTAATTCAACTTTTCACCTCTCGGCTGTAGCCTGACAGTACAAAGGAAGCTTTATCCTGGCAGACTACAGTGGAGGTGGCTGTCTTAACTGACCAGGGGGTGGGAGTGGGGAGAAATGGTACTAGCAGAATCTGCCTACTTGTGTTAGACAACAGTAAATTTGTGTCGATATTAAAATCATAAATTGCCCTTCTTCGTAGCCCACTCGCCTGATGACATTTCTGGCTAGTGTAAGTCGAGCTTTACTAAGCTAATTGAACAGTGGTGGTTGGAAAATGGTCTCTTCCATGTTATTGTGACATTTTCCTTGGACCCACTATAGAGAGATATCATGGTGTAGACAGCTATTAAATAAGCCTTACATACACCCCTCTACCCCCGCGCAGATGCATTATCAGTTATAAAGAGACTGCAGAGTGCCTTCCAGCACCTGAGCAACGCAAGGATTCCTGTAGAACCCCACTCTTAACGGCTGTTATTCTTACTCTGTTTTCAAAAAATGTGACTAAGTAGCTCTGACCTGTGGGATTGTCATGGTTACCCACATGGTTTTTGAAGAAACAAGAGTCCTCCTTCTTTTGAGACCACTATATATTATATATGGATATATGCATGCACGTTCAAGGAAGCCCGATAGTAGGGTGACCAGACAGCAAGTGTAAACATCGGGACAGGGATGGGGGGGTAATAGGAGCCTATACAAGAAAAAGACCCAAAAATAGGGACTGTGCCTATAAAATTGGGACATCTGGTCACTCTACCCGATAGCTAATGTATTAATTAATCCAAGGAGTGGTTAGATTAGATTAGAAATTTCAGAGAAGGAAAGAGGCAGGAGGCCACGGATGGTTCAGGTCCTGGATCTAATTATATCCCAGATCCTGGTGTGTGTCTAGTATTGCCACCCCAAAGCATCCAAAAATTATGAGACGGGCCTAAAAATGAGCTTTTAAAACATAATACATATGAGGTTCTTTTTAACGGCCATCTGGTTTTTGAGTGTTGGTGGAGTGTCACATTATTAAACTTTTCTTTATAACCAAGCAGGCTAGAAACTTACTACACCTCTACCCCGATATAACACGAATTTGGATATAACGCGGTAAAGCAGTATTCCGGGAGGGAAGGGCTGCACACTCCGGCGGATCAAAGCACGTTCGATATAACACGGATTTTTTTGGCTCCCGAGGACAGCGTTATATCTGGGTAGAGGTATAATTTTAACAATCAAAACAGCATCTCATGTAATCACATGACTCCAGGAGCTAGGGCTTTAAAAACACCAAATAATTTGAGATTTGTGACAAAAGAGATGAGAATACTGGTGGGGAGAGGCTTTATGAGCAGTCTGGCCATCTAGTGCATATTAAGTGATATGCTACTAGTAATGCTTCTGTTAAAAGATTTCCCTCTTTGCCTGTGATTAATGTGGCCTCTCATTCGCAGATGTGGCTCTAAATCATCACCTTTAAATTCGTGCTGCAAACATCATTGGACTAGGTTTAACAGGCATCATAGAAAAAAATGCTGACTCTGGAATTTCATCAAAGCCTGGGTACATTACAAAATGGGAAACAGGAAGTTGGAGGAATCAGTGGCAGAGCCCTTAGTATCTGTATTCCTGGCTCTTCCATTGAATTGGTGTATGACCATGAACAAGTTTACTACACTTTTCTGGGCCTCAGTTTACACACACACACACACACACACACACACACACACACACACACACACACACACACGATTCTGCTACTTACCTCCTTGAAAAGGGTATTGGGAGACTTGTTTAATGCCTACAGATCACATCAAGATCTTCTGGTGAAAAGCTCTATAGTGTATTATTACTATTACCTAGTAGCACCTAGAGATTGCCAAGTGAGATTACAACCCCAGTGGAAAAGGTTTTATATAATCACATAATGAGAGACAGTCTCTGTCCCAAAGAGTTTACAACAAAAACAGAACAAAAAGTGGGAGCAGAAAGAGATGAAGTGACTTGTCCAAGGTCACACAGCATATCAGTGGCAAAGCTGGGATAGAACCCAGGTCTCCTGAGTCCCAGTTCAGTGCCTTATCCATTAGATAACAACGCCTCAAAATGGTGTAAAGCATCTTACTTCAAGAGCAGCCCTGCTAGGGCTGGTTTCCACTTCACTGGCTCACACAGACTCTCTCAGTAAAGAAACCATCTGTTTCCAACCCTTGTCCCTCACCCCACCCCAGTTCCCACCCCCTCTTGCAATAAGCATCAGGTTTTAACAGCATGTTCTACTCTGGAGATTTTGTATTTCTAGCTTTTAAAATGATTTAGTGTGACAGTTTAGTGCAGAAGGAAAAAAAAAAAAGAAAAGAGAAGAGAAAAAGGAGAGAGAGTCCCCTTAAGGCAACAATATTATGCAGCACTGATCTCAGAGGAACAGGGGTTCTTTTTTCTGGTTCAGATGCGCTCGTCAGGACTCTGAGTTGTCTTTTAACAAGAAATCTCTCTTGCTGGCCCATGGCACACTTCTGTGGTCAAGAGGACAAAATATAAAACAAGGAAACTTCAAAGAATTATAAGTTGCATTAATCCATGGGGGCGGGTGGTCGTGGTGCATCCCATGGCTGACAATTATGGCCTGCGTTCCAAGCAAGCCTGGCTCCCTCTTGTCAAAGGGTTAAGACATAGACCGTATGCTTTAGAGCTTTGGGGACATGTACAGTTCACGATGAAAGAGAGCACTTCAGAGCTCTATGTCTATATGTTCAATGAAAAGTGAGTGTATGGTAAGCAAAGAATGGAAAAAAGCAACAACAACAAAAACCCAAACCTATTTTCACTTATTATTACAATGAGAACAATGCTTTATATACTATACTCTCCATAAAACCTCTCAACAAAGGATCTCAAAGCACTTTATAAACATTAATTAATTAAGCCTACCAACATACTGGAGTGGCAAGTATTATCCCTCATTTTGTAGATGTGGAAACTGAGGCACAGAGGTTAAGTGATCACCCAGAAAGTATGTAGCACAGCTGGACAAAGACATTGCCTGCCTAATTCAAAGTTTGGGCGTGAGCCCAGCAGATGTTGAGCACCCACAGCTCATATTGACTTCCTAATCATCCCTGATGGCTGTTCCGGGCCCTGTCCAAAGTTGTGGTGCTGCGCTCAGTCTGGTTCCTAGTGGATAGGTGGTCATCTTACAAAACCACATCTGGCAACCTTGCTGGAAGCTTTGGAAGAGGTGCCAAGGATTCGGTGGACAATGACACTGAATTCCCATTTCACTTCTACAAGTTATTGCTCCAGGTCAGGACTGAAGCACATTGGGAGGGGTTAGTATGGAGAAACTTGCACTGAAGCTGCCCATGCTCCACTTGCTCTGGGGATAGAGGATTTCACTCTCCAGGACCTTAACCTGGAATGTTTCACCAGCATTAAATCCACTGAAGAAACATTTATTTTAAGAAGCCCATTCATACTGCAGTACTCCTGGTGGCTGAGGAAGGAGCTGGGTTCAAGAGAGAACTCAGATCTCCACAAATTTTCTCAGCATTAGGATCTTGGTTTCAAGGCTTATTGGTAATAAAAGCTCTCCTTGTTCCTCTGGCACCTTACTAGTTATCTCACTGAAAGAAACTGCACAGGGCTGGCACTGCATGGACTGGCACCACTGGGGATCACCAAGAAGAAGTTAGGATATCTGCACGTAACATAGGGCATAATCATTTCCCTCCAATGAAATGGGAAGAAGGGACTTGCCTAAAAGTGAATCAGTAGCTGCAGTGAGTGCATCAGAATAGCTTTAAAAAACTCAACACCCCTAATGTCAATACACCAGCCAGATTGAGTGTTTAATGGGCAAATGCTCCTCTGGCCTACTGCAGGCTGACAGACAAATCTGAATTTGTATCAGAAGCTCTTGCTCGTTTTCCTCTTCTCAGTCTCTCCTATCCCTCTGCCTCGCATGGAGCTTTGATCTAGCTTGCCTCTGCACTTTGGTTTTTCAGGTCCCTCTAAGCTCTCCTCCTACCAGTGACTGGCTGGGAGAACCCTGCATGAAAAGAACAGGGTATCAGAACAAATGGGCCTCTATGCTTTTTATTTTTAATTACTATTTTCTTGTGTGGGGTGTTTAATCTCTCTCTCTCCAGGAAGCTCAAAGTCCTCTAATTCGGTCTATTTCACAGCTGTGACCACTGAGGTCACTTTGGGTCAAGACACCTCCTCTCCCCTGCATAATGGCAAATGTTCCAGGGAAGCTGACTGCTACATAGAACATCTGTTGTCACACATCAACTTGTGTCAAAAGAGGGGCACAGCAGCAATGGCCTTCTGTTGTAAGGAGGCAAAGACAAATGTAACACAGGGAACAGTAAACAAAAGATTCAGCATGTAAGACCTTTTGAGAAGCTAAGCAGCATGATAAAAAGTTACATTTTACAACTATTCCAGACATGGAAAAGTAAAAGTTGCCCATCTTCATACTTCATTGCATTGTTAATCTGTTGGTAAACTAGAATGACATTAATAAATTTACTGCACCAAATGCATCCTTCATGTAATTCTACAGAAGTCAATGGTGTTACACCAAGAATGAATCTGACCTACTGTGTTTAACACCCCACCCCCTAAAAAACAACAATCGTGTAAAAAAGGCCAACGATGCAGACAACATAGAACTTGCTAACTAAGAAATTAACCTCTACAGAATTCTGGATGATCTTCAAGAAAAAAAAATTGAATGATAATATATTAAAATCAAAACCTTACTGAGAATTTACAAGCAGCGAGTGCGTAAAGTTGTCTGAATAAAGAGGGCGCTCTCCCATAATCTGAGGAGCACAAGCTTTGGCAAAACAATGCTTGAAGTGCACCCCTCAGTGAGTTGGCTTGATTTTTAATTGTTGCTTTTCGCTGGGCCTGTAATCCCTTGCAATCCTCCCCTCCCCTCCCAAAACCGAAGCACAGATTTTCAAAGAAGGGCACAATGCGAACGCCTGCAAGAGAAGTGTGCACCCGTTGCACCATATATGTGTACAAATCAGGAAAGTGTACGTTTAACTACCGTATTTTCTGGCGTATAAGGCAACTGGGCGTATAAGACGACCCCCTAATTTTACAGTTAAAACATAGGTTTTGGCCTATACTCGCTGTATAAGACTACCCCCCCCTTCCGAGGGGGGGAGCCCAGAGCCTTTTAAATCCCAGCCGCGGCGGGGAGTCAGAGGGCTCTGGGCTGCCCACTGTGGCGGGGAGCCCAGAGCCTTTTAAATCCCAGCCGCGGCGGGCAGTCAGAGGGCTCTGGGCTGTCTGCTGCGGTGGGCAGCCCAGAGCCTTTTAAATCCCAGCTGCGGCGGGGAGTCAGAGGGCCCTGGGCAGCCCGCTGCGGCGGGGAGCCCAGAGCCTTTTAAATCCCAGCCGCGGCGGGGAGTCAGAGGGCTCTGGGCTGCCTGAAACCGCGGGGAGCCCAGAGCCCTTTAAATCCCAGCCGCGGCGGGGAGTCAGAGGGCTCTGGGCAGCCCGCTGCGGCGGGGAGCCCAGAGCCTTTTAAATCCCAGCCGCGGCCGGGAGTCAGAGGGCTCTGGGCTGCCCGCTGTTTATACCCGGCGTATAAGACGACCCCCGATTTTTGGGGGTTGTTTTTTAGTATAAAAAGTCATCTTATACGCTGGAAAATACGGTAATCCTTTGCCTGCACAATTGCTCACACCTTTGAAAACTTAAGACTTAAGTCAATTTTGGTATTTTATTAATGGAGTTTGAAATGTCAGTCCTTGAAGGTCACCTTCTCTCTGCCCATATGGCATCGCAAAGGCTTCATCATTTAACAGTGCCTTTAATTTGCATATGTGAGAGATAAAACTCTGGTGTAATCACATAGCAGGACTTGTAAAATTAACCAGCATCAGAATTTAGTGCCGTTCAAGCTTCTCCATATAGATCTACCAATGCTACTCAATCTGACCTTGCAATACAACTTCTATGCTATGCCATGCCAATCCTAAGGTAGTCCTGAGCAGAGATGTAAACACCAGAGAGTAAATGACTCCATGCTGTCAAGTTTACTGCCACCAGCACATGATGGAGAGCAATCTGAAAACTCATGTTGCTGAGTGGCTCTGAGATATCAAGGGGGAAAAAACCATCAGACTTCAATAACTGCAGGAGCCAACAAAGCTGCTGACGCTTGAATGTAATCCTCTAAACTAGATCACCGGGCCACATTTTCACCCACACTCCTGGAGTTTTGTTTTGTTTTTAAAAGCAAGTGAGCTGTATGGGATTTGGGCTTAACAAGGTTTGGCACCTAAGGTACACAATAGGGTGGACAGATGACAAATGGTGTCTATCATCCTTCCCTCCGCTCCCCTCCTCTCCCCCCCCCACAGTTCTTTGCTATTTTTTTCCTGATGAAACTGCATAATTTTGTGAAAACATCTGCAAATGTACTAATGTCACACACTGACCATCAGTTTTCACATTTACCATTTAAAGTTTGCAGGACTTGGAAAGAAAGAATTTCTAGCGCTTACAGCCTCTAAAAAGGCCAGCCCAATGGTGCCTGGAACCAGCCTGAGAGACACACAACAAGTAATAACCAAAAAGCCTTTCCTTGGCTAGCTCCTATTCCTATACAGTAGTGAGGTAAACGAGCCCCCTCTTGGTCCTCTTGAAATAACCTTTTCATGCTATAATTTCTTATTAATAAGCCTCATTTTCCCCCTTCAAGGCATTTGTGTCTCCCTAGTAGTCATTATTGCTCTGAAATGGTTTTTATTCTGTAGTTCAATACAAGGAACACTGCAGAACAGCGTTACTTACTGGCAGTGTATACAAAGCCATAATGTCAGCCTTCTTGCACGACAGAGCAGAACCATTCATAGCGCATAATGCTTTCAATTGTACACAACACTCTTCTCTACAAGGCTGTTCCTTAAATATTTTTTGTCCACAGCATTCAACCAAGAGTGAGATTATCCATAGGAAGCTGAGCAACAAGCCAGAGTAGCCTTGTATTACCGGCAGACTGAGTCCTAAACGGAGGGCTTGGTATATTTAAAAATATATATACCCAATTCCCAAAGGAAGTCTGAACAGGCCACATCTCTTTGCAACACCCAGTGTGTATCACAGGTAACCCTCATTAATACTAATGGGAGCTATGGGCTAGAATCCTGCAATATACTGAGCACCTTAAACTTCACTTTGGAGGATTGAGACCTATAGATATAAAAGTTGTGCACGCTGGTGGGTGAAAAGATATTTGAATCCTTGAGAGAGTAATATAGATACACAAATATTCCTTAGTTTTTTTAAAAAATGAAGATTTGCTTGTGGCAGCTCTGCTATAGAGCTGATTCCTGCTTCGTCAATAAGCCCTCTCGTTAAGACATTTGCTACAAATCTACCATCTGGAAGGGAAAAAACCCAGCCTCATCCTAATACAAGGTGGCAGTGAAAATTAACATAACCATTGCAAGCCTGTGACAATATGAGGTGTTCCTTTTGACAATGCTACATGGCAAGATTGAAGTCACTGGCTTCCTGTTAAATTCAATTCCTGTTACACACACAAGCTTATGCTCAAATAAATTTGTTAGTCTCTAAGGTGCCACAAGTATTCCTGTTCTTTTTAAGGTTTTTGGTAGTTTCATACACTGAAGGAGTTTCTTGTTCTTACGGTAAGATAAGAAAAGGAAAGTGTTTCTCCAAAGCACCTACCTTTATTTGCTGCAAGGGAAAACAGCTTCTCGGAGCCTAAAGAAGCCTGAAAACAAAACAGAAAGAGGGTTACTGATTCTAAAAGAGAATATAGGAGTCTCTACCAAAAATACACAGTCCTTACAGAACAAATCAATCATCATAACTGCAGTTACACACTGCACCTGGAGGGTGCAATGTTGTGCTACTTAAGAATAAGCAGGAGTCTTGAGCAGACGAAAGAAAAGCACATAAAAGCACTGTCCTGTTCTCACTCAAGTACATCCTCTTGTCTCTTTTATTTAGGCACCCATGCAACACACAAGCTATTTTATTCATGATTCTTCATATGAAAATACAAATGAATTGGCTATCAAGCTGAAGTAACAACATTTCAATGTCTCTCTTGTTGAAAATAAACCTCTTCTCTTACTGAATACACTAATCGTAGTTGTGTAGTGACAGTGCAAGCTATAGCTATATGCATCTGCACAAATAGAGGTGTTACATATATCATACCAAATCACAGACACAGCTGCTATGCACTGAGCTGGTTATGAAACAAAGCAACTTCTTTCTATAGGAAGCCTGTCTCAGTATAACGCAGCCCCGTTTACAAAATTTGAACTCCATCATACTGTACTTGTGCTCCTCACAGCTCTGGGAAGTAGTTAAGAAATCCAATTAACCTAAACCTTGTAAACAGCTTCATGATAATCGGGGTCACTGTGTTGCAACCAGGATGATAATGACAGACATTTAAAAAACCCTTCATGGTAAATAAAGCTTTTATTAGCTAATTTGATGACTTTTTTCCAGCTATCAAAGTACGTCTACTTCAGCATAAACAAATTTATCGTTTATCACTAGCTGATTATTATCTGGTCAATAAAGGTTCCATAGAGAATGACAAGCTAATTTTTGGACAGGTGAGCATTATCAACGTTACTAATCTCAGTGTGATAATTATTAATATATTCTCCAAGTTTGCATCAAACTGAATAAAAATGAAATACAGAGAGAACAAAGTTGGAGAAGCTAAATACATATTAAAAAAACCCCAACCCCAACACTGCTTTAAAAAATAATTAATTCAACTCAGGGCTGAACTAAGTTGATTTTCTTTTTGATTTTACTGATTTTATTCTAAAGTGCCCTGGGAGGTTTGCATGATAAGTGCGCTATGACTTGTATTGTGCTGCTACATATTTTAGACAGCGATTTAGGAAGAGACAGTAAAAATGCAGCAAGATCTGCAGCAGATATAATAAGAAAGACGAAAGAGTCATCTCTCCCATTATTATTTCTAAGGAACACAAAGTCACAATCTGCAGTGATCATATTGAATGCTACAAAAAACAGAGAGGGAAGACAACATGAAACAATGCTGAGGTTGAGACAGCAACCCACAAAATAAGTAAGGAGATTCTGACTTGAGCTTGCCTCTTCAGTCTTGGTGTGTATGGCCACTGCATACCTTCTATCCAAATGATCCAAGATGATGGACCAAATTCTGCCTTGAATTACACTTGTATCACCTTTGCTGCATGGGTGAAGCTGAGGGCAGAATTTACTCCTTGACTCTGGCTAGTTATTTACTGCTACACCATAATGCTGCAAGGGCAGCAGTGTATAAAATAGTTTAGCGCCAGCTCTGAATTTATTATCCATGAGTAAGACCTTCTTCCCTATATTGTCAAACAACATCCACCACCACCAGACAGAAAATAGGAATGCATCTGAATCAAAACTCTGGGTCTACACACTAGGGATGTTTGAAATTTGGCTGAATATTGCAGCTCAGTCACTGCTCCTAAAACCAACAACTGACATACATATATGATTTGGCCTCAAAGCACTTCATAAACTTTAGGCAACATGATGCTCCCCGGAGGTGGGTAAATAATATTACCCCACTTTACAGATAGGGAAACTGACCAAAAAAAGCCACTGACTTGCATAAAGTCACAGACAGCAAGTCAGCACCTGAGCCAGGAATCTTGACGCTCAAGTCCCTGCTCCAACCATAAGGATGGCACCTTTCCACATAATTCAGCAAGGAAGGATGATACGGACTCATACTGTCGCCAGAAAACATCAAATCATCAGCTAAAGAGCTCATCAATATAGTTTAAAATGACGTCAGAATTTAAGAGAAACAAGAAGAAATTTCAGGGTTAGAGAGCAAATAAAAGACCTGTGGATTAAGACAGGGAGAATGACACAGAAAAACAAGCTTTAACGTTCAAGAGTCAGCATTTACAGAACAGGGTTTTCAGCACCACAGCCACAGTTTATAGACATAAACCTTCATACCTAGTGTTTACATGAAGTTTTGCATGAATGTATAGAGATCTTTGCCTCCGGATCAGTACTGTTTTTGGCTTAAGGGCCATTTCTGAAACAGTAAATGCCTGCACTACAGTTTATTCAAGGAATTACTCTAAAGTCAGTGAGCAAGTTGGGGAAGGCAGAAATGAGACAGAATTTGAATACATCATTCAATTCCATTACTCACCCTTTAAAGAAAATGGACACAAAAAACCTATGGATCTGAGCAAGCCCACTAATGAGTGCAAAAATCTAGCAAACCAAAGCATATGCTAAAGCCATTGCCCGCCCACATTTTCTGCTGTTTCAAGCAATTAATTTGCATATGTTTCAGAAGGAATTTTTTTTTTTAAAAAGCAGAATTCCTCCCCTGAGAGCAATTCAGCCAGTTAAGAGCCCTTTACATGGATGGCTCAAGCCATCCAGGAATTCATGTGTGCGAGTGTTTGGTTTAGGAGCATGAAGCTAAGGGATTTCCTTTCCTCCTCTCCCTACCCACCTGAAGCAAAGTCTCAGGAATGGGGGAGGGCAGTCACAGGGTTACAGAGCAAAATGGTTTGTGTACCCCTGGAGTCTTGCTCCTTACCAGATTTTATCTTCATCACTGGATGATGCAGACAGACATTCTCAGCCTGAAGCCTACAGACTGAAGATACTTCTAGTCTTGCTTGTGCATTTGGTGCTTGTCCTCCTCTTAACTACTCTTCTCTTTCATTTGCACTGGATACTGCACAGCCAGAGGAAGATATGTTTTATTAAATCTGTCGCTTTGGTAAGACCTCTTTCTCTATGAGATAGGGGGCTCTATATTTTTCGTGTATTGCACACTTTTTCTCTGACTCTTTCCCCAAAATAAGCATGCATGTGCAGGGCCACCCAGAGGATTCAAGGGCCTGGGGTCTTTGGCAGTGGGGGGCCCCCGCCGCCGAAGACCCAGCACTTCAGTGGTGGGTCCTGGGGTGGAAGGACCCCCCGCTGCGGGTCTTCGGGGCACTTCAGCGGTGGGTCCCGGAGTGGAAGGACCCCCTGCTGCCGAAGACCCGGAGTGGAAGAAGCTCCAAGGGCCCAGGCCCCGCGAGAGTCTTCCGGGACCCCCGGAGCGAGTGAAGGACCCCACTCCAGGGGCCCCGAAAAACTCTCATGGGGGCCCCTGTGGGGTCCGGAGTAAATTGCCCTACTTGCCCCCACCCTTTTGGGCAGCCCTGTGCATGTGCGCAAACACACAATTTCACAGGATAGTAAAGAGTCTTCAAAGTGGTTCACACAGCTGAATCACATCAAACTTTTTAAGATCCTTCCAGCCTCCATTTAAGGGAGCCTGCACATTTGTACCATGACTTTTTTTGGGGGGCGGGTGAGGGGGAGGCTTATTCATCAGGGTTGCTGACAACTGCCAATTCACCGCTGCTGTTTTGATTTGATTTCCTTCTTCCCCTCCAACGTCCTACCTTCCCCAGTTCTAAAGAGGAAAAGCATCCACCCAGCTCTGTGGCTTAACTTTAAATGGTGTTAAAACTAATACACATATAACTACTCTTTCCCCCGCCCACCCCCAGAAATAAAAAAAAGAAAACCCGTGCTCTGTTTCCTCATTGTCTTGCTCCTTGTGCACACAAACTAACAGCAAACAAAACACATTGTGGCTCACATTTTCAACTCCTGCTAATAGAAGCCCCAGCAAAGGCAGTTTTTGCTTTAATAATGGAAGGTGGAAACCACAAATGATGCAGCACACCCTTTCTCCCTAAAGACAAATACTGAGGTATAATAAAATCCATGCCTCATTTATCCTGATTCCTGCTAACACAGGACATCTGAAAGGTGTAGCCCTTTTACAGATGAATAATTTAAAGATTATATATAACAAAGAACTATAGCATCACACAAAAGACAGCACAATAAAACCATGTCAGGCCTCCCAGTAGTTACTGATTTTTCCCCCCCAGCCTAAAAAAATTGTTAATGGGGAATCAATGCTTGCTTGGCATTGAAAATAAAGGCCATATAGATCTTCCTGGAGCAGAAAACACCAGTTTCCCAATCCAGAACTGATTCATCAAACAACATAGCTCTGCTGTACACTGGCCCCAGTCCTGCTGCTTCAAGCATCTGACCACAATGCACTTTTCTGCCAGCTAGCTCCAAATTTTGGGTTCACAAAGAGCAAAACTGTATGGTGACAAAGGCCGGGTGGACTGGTTCTGTATATGTAAGAACCAAATCTTTGCCCTACACTCAGCCCCATTTCCCTTTGGGGAGAGAAGAAATAAGGTTGTAAAATGTAGCTTAATTTTCATTTTTGGAAAGGCTGCACACCTTCTGTTGCAGCTAGGATCCAATCTCAAGAAAGGCTATTCTCACAACAACACTCACCCAGCTGAAACCAACGAGTGCGGGAAATCTCACAAAAAAGGCCTCTTCTTGGGGCTTCCAAACTAAAAGGGATGGATATGTTCTGAGAAGCCTCCAGAGCAGACCTGCAAGATTTGGAGGTTCACCAATTACTAGGCTGTCTCTTACTGCTTCTCATCCTCCTCTTGTTCTCTTTTCTCTGATTTTACCACCTCTTCTGAGCTGCTGTGGCTGCTATACGGCTTGTTCAGTGGAGAATTTCACCATATGTGGGTGGCTAATGCTTTTGCTCAATGCAAGTTGTTTCTGGAAGTCCCTTTTTCCTGCTTTATACCAAATTCCTTCCTTCAGTGTTAGGAGCAGACAACTAACTAGTTTTTCTA
This sequence comes from Mauremys reevesii, assembly GCF_016161935.1. NCBI lineage: Eukaryota > Metazoa > Chordata > Testudines > Geoemydidae > Mauremys > Mauremys reevesii. The sequence goes on along the minus strand of NC_052640.1, from coordinate 15,143,734 downwards.
AAGTAAATGGAAATTGATACACATGGGAAGATGCAAAAGTAGCTTGGAGTTCCCCCAAACCGCCCAGTAAAGAAGGAAGCATCAAACACAGGAAAGGGTACAGGAGAAATGTAATGTCTGTGGACAGCATTGCATATATTTTGAGGGGACATGTAACATTTGAAGAAGCTGTTAGAACTTTGAATCTTTCAAAAACGGCGTCAGCATCTGACAGAAACTTCTGATGCATTAATACAAATAAAACAAACAGAATAAAGTCAGCTAGAAAAACTATGAGAACTGCAAGTTGATCATTTTGCACAACATCACAAGAGAAATCAACCTGAGGTGCAAAGCATGTGACTGTTCTTTTCCTGAAACTTTCTAGGAAGCATTATTGTTGATGGGGACAGGGCTAATTAACTGACCAATGGGGAATATTAGACAGCTGTGCTGAGGGATTAAGCAAGAAGAAACAGGATACACTACACACACTCCAGCTACATTTTGCTTTTTGATCATCCTTGGACTGTGAAGACACTGTCCCCATGTGACCTTTACATAGAATTTATGGTCTAGATTTTCAGAAGGGCTCAGCACCCAACAGCTCTCACTTGGGGACCTAAATAATGGGAACCACTGGCCATGGGGCACTTTTGAAAATCTTTTTAGGTGCCTAAATGGGAAATAAGCTCTTTTGAAAGTGTAACTCCAGTTGCTGAAATGGAGAACTTTTGAAAATCTGACCACTCACCTCCAAGCCAAAGGCTGTATCTATTTAAATGCCAAGCTCACTAATAATAAATGAGAACCCCTAAGCAAGAAAGGGCTCCAGATTTGGGCAATACTGGCAAAAGAATGCATTGTGCTGATCTGTCTAAAACACAATACAAAAACTTTTGCCATGCTGCAGTCATCTGATAACACATTGTGGTGAAATCTGCACTATGAACTACACTCAACAGGCAACTCCTTGATAAAGTGACCGCCTTAAAATAGCCTAAAGGTTTCCAGTACAATTCTGACCTTTCATTAAAGGCCTTTCTATGAGCAACTGATAGGTGTTGGGCTCTAGGGGTGAAGGTTCACTTTAACAGAGACTTCACTAGTAACAGGAAGCTTCTTGGACTATATTCTGTTCCTGCCAAATGTCAGGCAAAGCCCCAAAGTCAAGTTAATTGACACAAGTAGTGTGTGCAGGCAGTAATATTGCTGTCATGGAAAGGGGCACTTCACAGCACACCTTTTTTCTATTAAAAAAGGCATCACCTCTGCCCCTTTTCCACTTGAACGTTTTTATTTCTCAGTAGCCCCAGAACGTCAGTGAGCATGGATTTCTTGTGTTTAACTTCCTTGTCCTTGGGCCAGCATCCTCAATGTTGGCATAGTTCTGGGACTAGTCAGCTGCACTAGGCTGTGGGGAGCCTGGAAGCACAGGACACAGGGGCAGTTCACTGCTGCACTTCACTGTGTATACCACATACCATGTGCCTACCAGTGCAAAGTGGACCTGATCAGAATAGCAAGGTAACATTTTACACCCAGGTTGCACATAGTACATGAGTGCATAAGCTGCAGGACTATGGTGAATCAAGCCCATAATTTTTAAATGTAGGTCCTATATTTATGGCTATTTTTTCACCCTACGCTCTTGGCAACAGAATGGTGTGTTGTATAGAAAAAAAAAACACATTTGAATCCAGAGCACTTTCCCCACTGCTTTACAATCATTTTGAAGGAGGTTAAATTATTTTTGATTGAACAGTAACTGTAATTGTACAACACGTGCCACTCAGATCTCTCGGTTGCACAGACGTGCCCTCCTTTCTGCGCTGGAAGAGAAGTCTTTGCTGACATGATGCTCTGGAAGCAGCAGGATGCCTGACCTACAAGCATGTCTGTTATCAGAGCCTCAGGGCAGAGGCCTGCTAACTCCTCTTCCTTCTCTGCTCCCTTCTGTCATCTCCCCCACAAACCCACCCCCTAGAGAGCATCTACAGCCTACTGTTTCCCTTTCCTATTCCCTCTATTAGCCATGCTTTGTGATTCTGCTTCCTCTCAGCAATTGCTACCTCCCAGAGGAAAAGGCCAAACTCCTCCTCCGCCCCAGCCTCGCTCCACAGCGCTAGCTTTGTCTCTGGACAATATAAGTAAATAAATAAATGCATTTCTTTAAAAGGTCAGAAAGTTCATGGGGCCTCGACAAGACTGGTCCTGCAGCTGTGGAAGGCCCCCTAAGCTGTTCTCAGAGACACTGAGCAGAGAGAAGCATTTCCAGCTGTCCTTGTTAAACACAGCCCAGAAGCTTCGCTTTACATTTTAGCCTGCGTGTCCTTAGTTACTTTAAATGAAATTGCACTATGGGGTAATATTCTCTCATCTCAGTACCCTTCTCGCTGAGACTACAGTTTTACACTCCTCTTTTCCTTTCCTAATTGGCACGGGTATTTTCTTTATCACGTGCCCATCCACTGTGTCTTTCAGATCTTCCACACCAAAGACATGCCAGATAATCAGGGGAAAAGCCAATAGTTCTGGAGGTGAAACAGAAATTGCTTTTGTTTCTCCTCCAACTCTTTCTAGTAGGAAATTATTTTAAATTGTGATAAATGGCAAGATTACACTTAGCTCTTCTTTAGGCTCTCTTCTTAATTCCCTCCCAGTGGCTAAGAGCACCAGCTCTGTCTCTGGACAATATTTGTCTATGAATTATAATAAGGGGAGAGTTTTCTGGACATCTCATTTGACTAGGCTGTGTCCTCTCCCTGTAGACTAGTGATGGGAAAGACTCACTATGTTAAGGTCAACTAATCCGCCCACAGCCAGTGCAGAACTATTCCTTATGGTGCATTTTTCCAGTGTTTAGCCCAGCCTACTTTGAAACATCTCAGATTATGGCACTTTCAAACCTTCTCCTGAAAGGCTACTGTACTCCATGACAAGAGCTCACTGCCAGGAAGGTTTTTCTGATATTCAGTCTGTATTTGCAGTCCAAATTTCATTGCATGACCCCCCACGATGCTGATATATAGCCATAGAGTTGGCTACTGTTTCAGCTTTCATTACAAAATGTAGGAGGAAACTCGTCTATGACTAGGAAAGGTTGGGAACATTGTAATAACACACTACTACACTAATTTGTATTATTGTCATTACAGCTTGCAACTATCCAGCCAGGTTATCATTTGGCTGGGACACAGATTTTATTTGCATTAAATCAAAGGAATCAAAGGAAAGAGCTCTCTGTAGAATTACCTAAAACTTCTTATAATTCAAAGGCTGCATCATGGAGAGGAGCGATGGGGGGAGGGCAGGAAATGTCTTGCAAATGACAGGTGACAGACTGTTGGTAGGTACCCACCAAATTACTCTGCTGCTCCCAGGGCTGAGTTGGCATTTCATTATCCCAGCTCTTCTGGAAGGATGCAGACATAAATTCACACCTCGTGTCCTGGTTTCCATCAAACTGAGTAAGAATGCAAATGCTGGCACCGACGGGGAACGCCAAGCAAGGCTTGGCACACTAGAATAAACTCCTAACTGTGGTCCTTGCCAGCTACCTGCATTTATCATTGTCATGGCCTGCCAGACAGGACTTGGCAACCAAGGGAAAAACGGGTGGGAGGGGGAGGAAGAGGAAGGGCCAGATCTGCACTGCCAAGCAATTCATTTCTGTACCTCCTGCCATCATTGTAAGGGCAACCTTAATTTTATCTTCCCCTTTTAACCAATTATGGGTCACCCAAATCCCGCCTGGAACCTTCAGCTACACAAACTGCTGCAAATCACATTCCGGAGGCCAAGAGGATTTTGCAAGACATCTGATTTCATATAAAGGTTACGGTCTGAGAAGGCTGCAATTCAAAAAAGGCTCCAAGTAACAATCTGCATTGGCAAGCAACGAAAAAACAGCTTCTGTGATCTGTCACATGTTGTCATCTCTCCTCAGATAACAGGAGTATTATCAATGAGGTCAGCAATGGAAGAGTTACTGGGATTCAGGTGAACTAAGGAGCTGATACGAATTCAATAAAATATTCCTCCCCTCAATTTTTAGGAATATATCCTCCATTACATAAAAAATAAAATTAATATATGTTAAATCAATGGGAATGTTTGACTGTAATCATCCTCGCCACATAAGCAAAGTAAATGCTTCTCCTTTTGGCCTTGACTCACTCCAACTTGCCTAGTTATCCTACATGGAATGGAAGATCATGCCTAGCTCCTTCAGAGATCGCTGCAATACTTCATGGTTCTGAATTTTCTGGCTTTTGAAGTTAGAGGAAAAGTTATCTTTCCATGATTTGTGTAGAGGCTGGACACATACTCACATATAGTCTGTCATCTTATATACGTGCACTCACACGTACATTATCTATATTTTAGGAACATACAACCTTACTTATTGGTACCCCCTCAGATATTTTGCATTCCCTTTGCATCCAGCCACTTTGTGCAAGTTACACTTCCTGCTAAACAGTCTCATACTGAGTTAGCGCCAAATCCAGGTCTAAAGAATCAGGCTAACTGCTGTAAAAATTGGTTAGTGGAATTTGTGTGATGCATGAAAGGATTTGTGTAGTTCTACTAGCCAGAATCATGGTGTATGACATGTTCATACCTTAGACACACACACTTCTGGCAGAAGCTCCATTGTCTTTTACATTTGTGAGATCTGATTGTTATCTGTCTTATTCTGGGTTAGGAGGTCATGGAGTTTATAAGGGGAAAGGCTATTGAAATCTCCTATATTATCTGCACCATCCCCAAAAGGAGCTTCTTTGCAGAAGGCTCTTTTTTGTTGTTTCTAATTCACTGCTCCAAAATATTTCTTGGCTGTATCCCAGGGCTGTAGCCTTATCTGCCCATCCCCCATGGCAGACGTACAGCAGCTGTTGAGGCTTATCATGGCTGCCTGTCCACCGAGTTTACAAATTAACACCCTATCGAGGCTGCACAAGGGCTGATTAATCAGAGAGAGGCAGTCTGAGGGCCTTTATCACGTTAAGCGGCTGCTGGGAGAGAAGTCACAAATCTCTCTGGAGGCCAGAGATGCCTTACAAATGAAAGAGCAGGAGGAGGAAGAGAAGGAAGATGCAATAGTAAGGGAAGCAGATATTTTTGAGATAGTGATGGTGGAGGCAATGGATTAGGGGGAGGGGGTGGGCTGGAGGGGAACACCAGTACATTATGACAGCTAAAAAAAGATAATTAACAGGCTATACCTCATGATTCTAGCTTTCCCTCCCCAGGCTATAATTTAGCCTATTGCTCCTTTGCTCCAGAGGACAATAAACATTTATTATGTTAAACATATAACTGTGCTGCACAAAAGCACCGTTCTTTCTGGGGTCCACTCCTTTCACAGCTGTTCAAACCAAAGGAAGGAAGGGGCATTTAAGTGGGGGCGGGGGGGGGGGGAGGGAAGGCGCCACTTGTGTATAGAAAATAATTCAGTTTGGTCACAAAAAGCTCACCCAATGTTGAGGCAGGCTGGGTGTTGGTGTTGGGTTTCTAGACAACTGTGAGCATGTCCCAGACAATCCTCCAGGGGAGAACAACACTAACCCTTAAGAGGGTGATCTGACGTTGCATTTTCCCTTTGATACACGAGGTTTTTCAGACTGAGCAGAGATCCTCAGTTGCCAAGCTCAGGCCCATAGCTGAACTTTCCCTCAAATTTGTGGTACCCCCTGCCATCATTGTAAGGGCAACCTTAATTTTATTTTCCCCTTTTAACCGATTATGGGTCACCCAAATTCAGATTCAGTTTTTGGTTTGGCCCACTTTAGACATAAAAGACCAGTGACAATATTCAGACCCATCCCTATAATTAAAATCCAGTGGCCCAATTTTCAAACATGGATGACTCAACAGGATGCTGAAATTCCACGCTGCAAGGTTCCTGGCTAAAGAGATAAAACTCCTTTCCCCTTGGGGTTTGTCCATTTCCATATCTGTACATTTCATTCAGGGCGAAGAGAATACAGCGCTTCATCAGTGCTTAACATATACACAATGCATTCTTGGAACCATGCTGGAAGCTATGTTCTGGGCATACGCTAAGCCCCCTTGCCAAGCACAAACGGTACATCTTTATAAAGGTGTGACCACAGTGCTGGGATGAACACCCGCCATGTTCCCTTCTCGCTCTTGGAGTTGCTGACAGCAGCTGTGACTATGAAATACAGTGAGAGTGTCACTTGGGTAGCTTTTGCTGCACATGTAATTTTTCCTTCTTTTTATTTCAGCAATTTGTAAACATTCCTAGTTAAGAGGTTTATTGGGAAGTTCCCAATCCCACCAACAGCACATGTAGAAGAGATTCTTAATACAACGGGCATACTATGACACCATAAATCATACTAGAGTAGTGCTGGTCCTACCCATTCTGAGCATTTCATCTATTGTGTCCTGGCAGAGGGCTGGGAACAGTGGCAGATCTGATTATTCTAAGTGGCCAGTGGTTACCTGTCTTTTCTTTCTTTACATCAAAGTTACTGGTAGCGCGTTCAGTAGCCCGCATCTCCATGCCTGTCCTAGAACAATGCCAACACTCTAAAATCACCAGTTAAGCGCCCACAAATCATAAAAATAAAATGTTGGATTCAATTTCCCTTTATTTTCCTCAGAGTTTTGAGCCTTTAGGGAGTATATTTTCAAGCTTTTCTCCATAACCATGAGGGCTAGGAACTTGGATTAAAAAAAAAAAAGTGAGTTGAGATTCTCAGGCAATAACATGACTCCAGGAGTTGTGACTTTAAGAAAAAACAATATCATAAGTCATGATAAAATCCGTGAGACGTGGCAATGCTGATTTTCCTGGATCCTTTTTATTAAACAAACCAACAAAAACCAAAACCCAAATAATTTCTGGATGAGAAATTTCTTTCAGCACAGCAGACTCCTGCAGATTTAACACCAATAGGATAATTTTGATGAGTAACCCCCTTCATCTTGTTCTGAGGATCTGTAAGGTCAGCATACATTAAGTCCCATGGCCATTTTGAACCTCAAGGCTAGTTATTTCCAAACAATACAGGATGAAGCAAAACAAAAAGGAAACGAGGACTGTATATTGCAGTGAAATATATATAACAAAATAAAGAGCATGAGCAGCTATCTTCTCATCCTCTTGAACCCATACGCAGACCCTTTGCTGAACCAGCCTGCTTATGTTGCTACTGATTACTGTAGGAATCAAGGCTTACATGTAATGAACTATGCTAACTGGGAGTGGGAAGGGGAGAGCGAGAGCGGGTTGTGATTAGCAGCAGAGGAAAAAGAAGCCAGCTTCTCTGCTCTAGAGCTTTCTCTCTGCCATAAGAAGAAGCCAAGTGTGTAAGGATCTCTCATAGTTCTGCTCCACAAGCTGAAAAGAAAATGGATTTCAGTGACGCTGGACCACCATGCTTGGTATTCACTAGACCCTTGGGTAATTAAACTAACAAGCCACACAACAACTGCTACCTCCAGTCACACCAATCAGATAACATTGGCTCTACACGTGAATACAGCAGAAACTATTCAATATGTAAACAATATGTATGTTTTAATCTTGAAACATGGTGAAACAGCAGAACCAGTCTCTCTCTGTGTTATTTTATGAGATACCTATATAATTTTATCATCTACCATGCAGGTCAATAAGCAACAGACATTTCACTTCCTGGTATGCTACTCAGTCTCTACCCTTTAAAAAGCCTTTGTTCTAAATGCCGCAATCTCTTTCACCAACAGAAGTTGGTCCAATAAAAGATATTACCTTACCCACCTTGTCTCGCTAATATCCTGGGACCAACACAGTTACAACACTACAGTTCAAACACACAAATATCCTGGCCACTAGAGGCACTTGGATGTAACAAGGACAGGACTGGGATTAAAAACCTACTAGAAAAGACCGGAAAGATTAGAAACTCCTGAAAAAGAGTAAAGGCCAGAGAATGTACAGTATCTCCCTACATATCAAAACTGTGTAGGGAAATGGGAAGGTGCACAGACTATGTGCCTGAATCTCCCTCTTCAAGGTCAGGGCAGAGACATGATACAGTGATCTGAACAGACAGGGAGTCCGGAATGCCTGAGTTCCAGTTCAGGGTTTGACTTTGACTACTCCTTGGCCAAGTCATGTAAGATCTCTACCTCAGTCTTTCTATCTGGAATTTGGATTAAATATTTAGCTACTTCTCTGGAACGTCGGGAGGATTCATTAATGTTTGTGAGCCTTTCGGGAGACAAAAAGCACTGCATCAGCAGTAAACATTTTTATAATTGGAAGTGTGTTATCAGTGTCATACGGGGATTCAGAGTGTAGCAGCTTGGAAGGCTGCCTCTTTGGAGTTACGGACGCAAAGCATAACTGAGTGAGGTACAATGTGTGTAGGAGTACAAGGAGGAGGACACAGGCACCGTGCACTTCTCAATGTGCTAAATAACAGGAACTGGGAAGGTTCTGCCCATGACAATTCGATTAAATATGGAATTTCCTGACTTCATCTTTTGGGTAGGATGGAGGATTGAGGGGAGGGGAGGGGAGATGACTTTTTCTCCTCTTTAAAGCAGACATATATAATCTGTCTTCTCCAATTAGGCATGCTTTGCAACAAGTGTGGTGGATCCATTTATTTTTGTACTGTAATAATGCAGATAAATCCAACTTTGGCTCCAATCCCATTGCTTTCAAAGCTGGGGCTCCGCATTTCCAATTCCTGCCTTTATTTTTTTCCCTTCTGCTGCAAAATGTCACCAATTTAATTTAGCCTGGGGGCCCATTTTGAGTTTTACCGCTAATACACGAGAAATGCATTTTTCAAGCTGTTACCACTTAACTGTACTGATATCAGCCACTCAAGGGACACAATATTGTTTACACATCCTGCTCTATGGAATAAGCACGGATGCCAAAACTCTGCCTGGGCTGTGAAGGAGACGTTTACTCTCTGTTTTATGAGATTTCCTCGATTTGTGGCTGTCTCAATGGTCGTAAAAACAGCTGTAAATCAAAAGAGCACCACAAAATTGCAATAACAACTGTCGAACTCAGCTCTAAAGAGCATAACTCCCAGCAACAGAAGGTGGAAGGCTTTTTGCTGATTTAATACCAGGTGTGAGGGAGCCCTGGCAGATCTGTGTATAGCACAGTGTCTCTTAAATGATACCCATGCTTATCTGCATGCCAGCTCAGGTGGAATGTGCTAGTCTGCCACTCTTTGCATCACTTTCTCTCCTCTACCAGGAGTTCTCTTTAGAAAGGCTTTTCAAATACCATGGAGAATGCTTAAATAAATAACTGCTAAACACATAACCCTGTTTAAAGCATTAAAAAAGGGAAAGTCAACCCAGTGTCCAAACATGATTGTGCTTTGAACTGTGGATGCCTTGCAAAATGGCAATAGCTTTAGCAGATCACCTCAGCCACTACACGGTACAGGCCAGTTCCATGGCTACTGGCTCATCCTAGAGGACCCCAAATTCTTGTACAGCCTTGATGCCCAGTTCTTGGGGTGTGGAGGGAGAAAGAGGAGGGTTGGTGTGAGGTGAGTTATTAACTGTCTTCAGGGAGCTGACTCTAGCTAAGATGGTTCCAAACCAGACAGCTCCATTTTGCTCCATTTGACAGTTGCTGGTGAGAGCCGGCCAAAGGAGCGGATGCACAGGTCTGGAAGCTACTGTTACTGCTACATTGGTGGCTTATTTCCAAACCTGATGTGGGAGGGATTTTCTCCCAGTGGCGGAAGCAGGCCTCCTGGATTTTATTCTTACCCCCTTCCAATTCCTTCCTCATCAAATTTAAGCGCCTCATCCTTGCCTTCAAGGACCTAAACCAGCAGTTCTCAAACTGTGGGTCGGGACCCTGTTTTAAAGGGGTCTCCATGGCTGGCGTTAGACTGGCTGGGGCCCGAGCCCAACCACCCGAGGCCCAAGCCCAAGCTCCACTGCCAGGTGGCGGGGCTCAGGTTATAGGCCCCCTGCCCAGGGATGAAGCCCTTGGGCTTTGGCCCCCCTGCCCGGGGTGGTGGGGCTCGGACAGGCTCAGCTTCAGTCCCCCCTTCTGGGGTCGTGTAGTAATTTTTGTTGTCGGAAGGGGGTTGCGGCGCAATGAAGTTTGAAAGCCCCTGACCTAAACTATACTTAGTCCCCTTCCCCTTTCACTCTCCACATCCCCTATTCTCACCTCTCCCCCAAAACACGCATCCAGCAAGTCTAACAACCAATCCCTTTTATTGCCTTCTCATCTCCATGTGCTCAGTTGCCATGGTAATGAACTGAGGCATAAAACTCTAGGTAGATAAATTAGCTTGGCCTCCTCCTGCACAGCATCCAAAGCATGAAACCCCTTACTGGCCTCTACCCACCAGGCCTTCATCCTCTCTTCCTTCACATGTCTCCTTAAATCAAACTTCTTTCATGAGGCCTAAACAATCTAACCCTCCTCTTAGCAGCTGAACGTGTCTGTATGTGCATATGCCAGACTACACAAAGAAAGGCAGAAGGAAAACGAAGAAAAATTCAGATGACGCATTATTGTGCCTGCACTGATGTCCTTTGCAACTGTCTTGTCATCCTATCAGCACTCCACCTCCAGTGTCTGTCTACATCCCTCATGCATATTGTTTCAACCTTGCTTGCAAATTCTTTATTGCAGGGGTCATGCGTTACCTCTCTGCAAAGCTACATACACACTCAGTGCAAAAGAATTAATACTCTTTCTGACTTTGCTGATGACTTACTGTGTGGCTGTTGGGGCAAATTACAACAACTGGGATTTTCAAAGGAGGCTAAAGGGAGTTAAGTATCAGTGAGGTAGCCGTGTTAGTCTGGATCTGTAAAAAGCAACGAAGAGTTCTGTGGCACCTTGTAGACTAACAGACGTATTGGAGCATAAGCTTTCGTATTCACCCAAGAAAGCTCATGCTCAAATTCGACTGTTAGTCTATAAGGTGCCACAGGACTTTTTAAAGGGAATTAGGTGCTCAAATCCTACTAGATTTCCTTGGGCACTAAGTTCTTTTCAACTCCTTTGAAAACCCTAGTCCCTCACTTCCCCATGCCCCGGTTTATCCATCTGTAAAATGGATAAAAATAAAAATAATATCTGCTTCACAGGGGTGTTGTGAGGGTCAAATGATTTAGTATGTGGAGATACAAAGATGAGAGGTACTACAGAAGAGTAAAAGTGAGAGAGATTAGAAATTAACACATTGCATATTGGTGTTATAGCTGGGGAGGCAATATGTTCCTGCCAGTTTTACTTCTAATACATTTCCAAGGAGATGGACATGAAGATTTATTTGGTGCCTATTTTTCGGGGGAGGGTGGAAATGGGGGAGGCAAGAAGCCCTCCTAGACCTTTCCTTCATTTGAGCTCTCTCCTCTGCTTTATTAAGCATCACATGACACCAATGACAATTCCTCCTTTGTCATGATGCTGAACGAAGCATAATTCCAGCTTCTAAGTGTTTTGCTCACATGAAAATATCAGCTGCACCTTCCACTGCTGCTGTTTAACATGTGACAGCCTGGCATGGCCTTGTGTCCTTCTTCAAGAACCACTAATTTATTTTTAAACATGGTGTATATTTTAAATGCTGCTTGTGGTTTTACATCTGCTCCTTTGCGCCGTTTTTCAGCAATTGGGTATCTATCTCGGTCCACCTTTTGGTAGGTACATTGGTGTCGTCACCACTGCTTCTTCCCAGCAAGAGTTGGGGGAGGAGAATACACCACCAGAAACGGGGACACCAAGGGTAGGGAGTAAGAGAGAACTTCTGACATAGAGCACTTCAGAACTCGTGGCCCAAAGGGAATCAAGGAAGGAATAGCTGCTTAATTCTCTCCAAATGCAGTGCGGCTCATGTCTATAGAACAGACATAAGCACAAATGCCCTCATTTGGAAGAAGCCAGATTTGGAGGCTCTGAAGCGTCTCATTAATCTTCCTGGGAAATCAAATGCTGCCTTCCCTCTGGGAGTTAAAGTAGACGAAGCTGACCATATCCTAATCTGCCCCCAGACTGCCACACAGATGGGGTGAGCTGATTGACACAGCCTCCCGAATGGGTGTATGCGAGTGTAATGCTGGAGGCTCTGGAACTCGGTCTCTTTTCCATCCATAATAGATTGAAATACCACTCTACGCATCTCTGGAGTCCAGTGTTTTATTTTGATGTCTATCATTGAATTTTCTCAGCTTGCCTCACATTACAGGCTATCCCCTTCCCTTTATCGCTGTCTTCAAGAACATTTTAGTGCCCATGAATACTCCAGATTGACTAAACTGGAAAGTGAAGTTATCTTTTTAATCTACAGAACAGAAATAACACAGGCGGTGGTAAACCAAGTTTCTTCACAATAACCATCAATTCCCCAACACCCCACAATCCAGTGCAGGAGGGAACTCCTCTAATCTGAGAGGACAGTTTAATTTTCATGGCCCACTTACTCTAGAGGGAAAAGACTCTACGGCCTTCCTTTCTTCTAGTCTCTTTGCTGGTAGTATCCACTCCCCAGACTCCTGACTTTAGAAAACTGTCCATAGGTTGAATGGTCTTTTGCTTCCAATAGGCTACTCATCTCTGTAATAAACACTTCCTTTTCCTATGATGCCTGCTGCATTTCCTGTGTCAATCCAACTCAAAAGCAAACTGACCAAAGAAAGAAGGCCCTAAACCTTTAAGGATTATGTTACCGGCAAGTTCAAGTGGGAAAGCCTTCTATATTCTTGCACACAGACATGATATGGAGACTATCATGCTATGCTTTAAAAAGCTGTGTGTGATGGATGTTCTGGATATAGGAATTATAGTAGACAAAGCAAGGCTCATGAGATGGATATTTGACCAATTACAGCCAGACTGCTCTTCCCAAACAGTGATTTATTTCCTTTGTACCACACCCACCGTGACTGTCTGGGTGTGGATATAAAAATTAAAAAACAAAACAAAAAACAGTCTATATATCCAATGCCAAGCACCAGCCACTAAAACGGACTATTCCTTCATGCAGTGGCCATAAGCAACTCCCCTAGCCATCAACCAAAATCCCTAACCAACCAGTTTAAACAGATGCACCTCGTACGGTGTTCTAAAGCCTGCCACCCTCCTGCCACCTAAGAGAGTGAATTCTAGAGAGGGGGTCCTCCACTGAGAATGCTCTGCTGCCACTCCCATGATTTCAGACAAGGGAATCCCCCCCTAATGACAATTGCCATCACAGGGCACAGGGGTTCTCTTATTTCTGTACAAGGCATTTTGCTCTTCACACAGCTTTACCTGGCTGAGCCAAACACAACTTGTAAACTTATGATCAGGGGCGGCTCTACCTATTTGGCCGCCCCAAGCAGTCATGCGTGGGAGGTGCCCCAGAGCCCCGGGAGCAGTGGACCTCCCGCGGGCATGACTGCGGAGGGTCCGCTGGTCGCGCGGCTCAGCTGGACCTCCCGCAGCTGCGGGCGGTTCGCTGGTCCGGCGGCTGCGGTTGAGCTGCCGCAATCATGCCTGCGGGAGGTCCAGCCGAGCCGCGCGACCAGCGAACCGTCTGCAGTCAAGCCCGCGGGAGGTCCACTGGAGCCGCAGGACGAGCGCCCCCTCCGCAGTCATGCCCGCGGCAGGTCCGGTCGTCCCGGGGCTCCGGTGGACCTCCCGCAGGCATGACTGCGGCAGGTCCGCCGGCCCAGCCTGCCGCCCCGCCCCGGGAAAGCACGCGCGTGCTTGCCGCGCTGGGGTCTGGAGCCGGCCCTGCTTATGATAAGGCTCAATTTCCAGGAGTGTTTCTAACTCCATGTACTTCCGACACAGCTTGAAAAATGCAAGGTGCCTGCCCATCAGTTTGTTTTCTTTAAATATGCCACGTATTCTAAAATGCTCTGCAATGTTTGCACTTGGCCTGTTAATAGTGTCAGTGACCTGGCTTTGCTCTTCTCCCTTTGTGCTGATGTCAGAGGCAGACAGGCTCATATGAGTCAGCAGCTAATGCTTTCCATGCTCAGCCACCTCTTGGAAAACGTCCAGAGTACTCACAGGCGTGACTTTCCAAAGCGCTGAGTCAGCTGTGGAGCAGAAGAAACTTGACCCAGCAGCATCAGTATGCTTGGTGCATGTGTCCCGCCTGCCGTTTTGCACAGGTGATGCCCATGCCAGGGGACAGAACAGCAAGATGTACATGGTCTCCTCCATTCAGCAGACTGGATGCACTCGCTTGCTGACATATCAATAGTGTTGACAAGCAATTAAGGGGTTAACTTCTATTTAAACAATAACATCTTCAGAAGTTGGATAGTCCCTGGAAAGTGTGAAAGCTGCTCAGCTCTGATAGTTTTATCCCGGTTGATTTTCCTGTGGCCTCTGTTAATGGTAAAGGGCTGAAGTTTATGCCCTTTTCCATATGTATCTACAGAAGCTGTACAATACCTAAAGCCACATTTAGCTGCAGTTTCCTGAGCTGAAGAAGGTGCAAGTGCGTGTGGTTAGAAGGCTTTGTGACCTCAGCACAGACATGACCCTCCCTATCTGCTCAGTAAAGAGATGAAAAGGCTGTGATGAAACTAAAGGGCTTACCAATCCTTCATATTAAAACACACCAGCTAATACCTTCCCAAAAATGATCTCCATGTACGGGACGCAGAGGGATTTGAGTAATGAATCTCCACCGACATTTTAAAACGCACAGAAGGCTTTCAGACAGCACCCCCATTCAGGAAAGCACTTAAGCCGATGATTAGCTTTAAACGTGCTTAAATCATACTGAAGCCCAAGATGCTTAAGTGTTTCCCAGAACTGGGTTCTTGCTTTCTACTTCTATTAAAAATAAAATTATGGAGGAGAAGTCTCCAAACTAAAACCCCAGATCTGAACAGTCCAAAGTTTAGGAAAATTCTGATCTGGGTCTGAATTTCTGTGGTTTCAGCACAGCTGTAATATAAACTAGAAGTGTTGACTTTGGCAACAGAAGGGAGGAGGAAAGAAATCTGGAGAACCACAATGGACTAATCTGCTATGTTTTATCAAAATCCTAGTCCAAATTTATCCAACACAAATGTGTACGCTTTACATTTTTAAACAAAATAATTTCATAGTTGGCCAAGAAACCATTAAAGACAAGGATACCATTCAAAGGATTTAACCTATATACATGGAAGTCTACGCTGGGCTTTTGCTGTGTTAAAGATATAATGCTAGGAGGAGGAAATTAAAAGCATAAAGCAGTAGACGTGTGTGCATTCCTGATGTTGGTAATCATGACTGTTATATTAAATCAAATGTCTTGCTCATTACATTGCAGTTTTTTGTATTTTTCTGGTGAGGGAGGATGAAAAAATCATCACACTACACATTTTAAAATAATTTGTATAAATTTGTAGCTACCTCCAGTAATAGGGAGGGGACCCATTTGTAGAGTTTTTTGAACTTACATTGGACCCAAAGAAACATGGGACAGGAGACCCAGCACAGTAGCTTGGCAGATAATCGCAAATACAAAAAGGATGATACAAATCACCAATAACTACCACTAACTATTGTAACTACTGTAATACAAAGTCAGGCTTGCTTCCAAACTAATGACCTCCACAACTCAGTGTTCCCTCTGGAATTCTAGATAGCGTCAAGTAAAAGTCAAAACCCATTTCTGCTTTCCTAAAATAATGTCAGACACACCTTGACAAAGCTGGCACAGTGCAGCAAACCCATCTGTTTCTCAGTGTTGGGCAGAGTGCAGAAAATAGGATTCTTCTTTTCCCATTTGCCTCCCCTTCCCATTCCTGCTCCCCACTCACATGCTTTCTGATTCCTTCCCCCTTCTTCCCTGGCTGGTGACTGATTGTTGGTCTTAGAGCAAACGGAAGATGGAATCAGGACTGCTGTTCCTTGTGCACTCCAATGGTTTCAGTCATACCCCAGCATCTCCTGACTAGTTTAGCAAGAACGCTAAGTAGAAGGTACAGCAATTTTGTATCTAATGAGCAAAAGCCACTTTTTAAACTCACTTCAAATATATTTTTATTGGATATTTCATAATATAGACACATGCATGAGCATAGGGGAGGAAGAAGGGAAAACAATCTAAGCCCCTTATTTGGTTGGTTTCAGACCAAACTGATGGAGTGAACCTGATTTCTGCTGATTATCCCTACAAAGCACTAGAACTCTGTAGAAGAAACCCACTGGTGGTGGTGTTAGGTTTGTTTGTTTCTTTAAACACATTCATAATCCAATTTTGAAGTCTGGCTCGTTTGGAAAATATGGTTTTGTAAAGCTCTAGGTATTTTGCCGCCCCAAGCACGGCAGGCAGGCTGCCTTCGGCGGCTTGCCTGCGGGAGGTCCCCGGTCCCGCGAATTCGGCGGCAGCCTGCTGGAGGTCCGCCAAAGCCGTGGGACCAGCAGACCCTCCTCCGCAGGCATGTCGCCAAAGGCAGCCCGCCTGCCGCCCTCGCGGCAACCGGCAGAGCGCCCCCTTGGCTTACCGCCCCAAGCACGTGCTTGGCGTGCTGGTGCCTGGAGCCACCCCTGCATGCAACTATACAAGACTGCCCTTCAGTACAATAAAGCAACTGTTTGGAGTTCCATGTTTTCTGGGATTCAGTGCATCCTGCTCTTGCTTGGAGCAGAAATGGGAAAAAAGAGATCTCTCTCTATCTAATACACCCTTCCATCAATGGGACCAGACAGCAAGGCAATTCATTGCTCAGCAGCTCTGGGCACATATAAAGGCTGCCTCTGAACAGACATGTGCAATGAACGTTCTTCTTCTTGTTACCTGTAACTTTTTTTCCCACTTGACTGTAAACTCTTCAGGGCAGGGATTGCCTTTAATTTGTGTCTTGAACAAGACAAGCACATTATCAGAGCTTAATAAATAATAGTGACACCTTTGCTTGTGTCCTTAAGATTTTTCTTTTTAAGTAACTTTATAAACCAATTATGGTTTAAATTTCTGATAACAAGCAAACACACCAAAGAATCAAAATGCTATTCCGTTCTATTCTATAAGACACTAAGGTTTCTCAAAGAACAGGCCACCAATGTTCCTTACCTTGTGAAACAACATTCTCCCCTAGCCTCGTTCTTGGAAAAAGCTGAACAGTTTTGGCTGAAACTTTAATACAAAAATACTCAGCCTGAGGAAGAGATCCGGTATGCAAAGATTCAACCCAAACAAGTAAGGTTTGGCAAAGCAACTGAAAATAGGTCTTATAATGGGAAGTATTCGGCAACCCTAACAATATGTGGTGTTACCAGCTCCGTCTATAACAAATACAACGTTAACTACAACTTCTACTACCTCTCTACCATAAATTGTATTATTTCTATATATTTTTCTCTGTGCAACAAACATCTCATTTGGACATATTTTTCATTTTCAGTACAAAAAATGAGACAGGTGGTAGAAGATAGAGGAGTTTGATATAAGAGAGGTGGGATTTATTTTCATTTATTCCCTACAGCGATTCTTATCCTCAGGGACCTGGGGGGTGGTTATATGTTATTTTATTTTTTCTGTTAGCACAGTGCTAGCTAATAAATACAAATACAAGCATAATCACTTGTATCCATCTAGCATCAAAGAGCCCTTCTTGTCTTCACTTCTCACAGAGTTGATTCATGATTGTGTGTTTAACACATACATTATACGTGTGGGGGGGTTAGAGCCACATCCCTTGTATATATTTACATACATTTACATATGGACATAAAGAAAGCAGAGAGGAAGGAATGAAAAATCTGTTTTTGTAAGTCCTCCTCCCCACCCTCCTTTCTAAAAATATAAAAGACAGGAAGGCTCCACCTCAGGCCTCAGTCACATTTCGGCGAGATGATCTGATAGCCAGAGAAAAACAAGATAAAATATGCACTGAAACCAGCAGCGCCAACCAGATTTGAAATTTATAACAACTCTCTATGATCAGCTACATTATTAGTGAATGTAAATTAAACATCAACATTAACTTTTTAAGAGAAAGGAAAAGGGTTAAGATTTAAAAGCACTGCTGGTCTGTACTATCAGCTTACACAGCTCCTGGAACCATAGTTAAGCAGGCAATTAAACCAGATAATTAGCCCAATTAAGTTTCTCCTTTGTGTAAAAAAGAAAAAAAAAATCTATCTTGCCATATCCATCGATACTGGAGGCTTTGGGGGCACAGGAGAGCATTGCCCCAGAGACTGGGAAACTGACATCAATACCCAAGACAATCACAAATCAACCAGAGCAGAAAATGGGCCCAACCCTTGACTCCAGCTGAGAAAGGCTTGGTGCAGATGGGGATAAGAGAGGAAATACTCTCTTTGCACAGTATGGGGCCATCCAGGGGCTTGGGTGTTTCCCTGTGTTAAAACAGAGCAGCCTGAGGAGCATCACTCGGCCAAAAGGCAATTCCAGCATGCTCTTCATATTGGTAGCTAGGAGGGCGTGGCTTAGCAGCTGCTATTATGGCTCTGTGCTATTCAAGGAGCTCTTAATCTTCCAGCGATCCACCATGCTGAGTTTTTAGGCATCTTTGCAAGATACAGATTTAATACTGTTCTATTAGCAGGGGCTCTAGCACCATGCTGCACACAATAACATCTTGCACTACTCTATGTGGACCACTAGGGTTGTGTCCACAGTCGCTTCGCACTGATTGAGTTTCCCCAGGAGCAGCTATGGCAGGAGTGAGGGTGAAGACCAGGCTCAAGGCAGCTGCAAAAATCACAGTGATTAAAACGTACTTGGCCACCAGCAGCTTGGCAATCACCATTAATACTGGTGGGGCTGAAGCAATGGTGTGAAATGTCAGAAGGGAAATCTAGGGAGAGTGGGACTAGTTGTGGTTCTCAGGTTACAACAATACGGTGGCCTTAAGGGGTCACACAATTACCAGGGTACTTTTTTGTGCAATCTCGTGCAACACGGTTGGATTTTATCTGTGACCTTTATGGGGGTCAGGACCCACAAGTTAGGAAGCCCCGCACTAGTGCATGAGAACCAGACAATGAAACTCAGATCATCAAGCTGAGTGAAGTGCAAACAGGAAATAAACAGCACAAATGGTGGAAAAGTAAATTAGATTCATAAAATGCTTTAAGTCTAAAGAAGCTAAGATGTTATTAGCAACACAGGTAAGGACTAATTTATTTATATAAAAAAACAGGTGCTTCATCCACTTTTGAGGTAAGTGGTATTTTTTTTTTTTTTTTTTTTTTTTTTAGAGCCCCACCTCCTGGATTTCTGTGCTTCTGTGAGAATTTCAGCTTATCTTTCAGAAAGGTTCTAGCCCTCATGGTTGCAGGGGAAAGTTGGAAAACATAAACCTAAAGACTCAAAAGCCAGACGGCAAATAAAAAGAACCCCAAATTTATTATATTTTACAATCTCAGAGTTTTGGGGCCAGGCTCATAATTTTTTAGTGGTTGGGGTTCGCAATACTGTTTACCTCAACAATGATCATTTTATAAAGCAAAGAGAAAGAATGAAGAAAAAAAGAGTCACAGTCCTTCCACCCGTGGCTCTCCTTTTTTAAATATGAATGAGCAAACTGCATTCAAAATGCAGAGATCTACCTCAACATTAAAATAAAGGTTACAGTTTGCCTTAAACCCACAAAATGGGGAAATTCACAACACAACAGGGAGTAGCAGCCTGGATTGAAATTAAGATGAGTTAATGTGTACAACTGTCTCTTTCCTGTACCTTTTCCTTTGCTGTCCAATACCATCAGCTCTGTACACACCATGCTGTTTCAGAGCACTTCAGCATGCTTTCGAAGCACCAGGCCCTGAACTGAAATGGATGAGGATCACTGCCACAAACACCTCATAACGTAAATCTGCTAGAGCCATTCTGATATATTAAATCAATTTGCAGTGACCAGAAGCAGTCCAGGAGGGAATTAATGACATGATATATGGCAGCACATCCTTTCAGGGGTGCTAGGCCACATCATGCCAGTGCCAATTGTGTGACTGGTCCATCCCATTATGGATATTTTGTTTTTCACGTTTTGACACAGTAACATCTCGCTACAGATATTTTTTTCTTGAAAGGTCTTTAGATGGATATTTTGGCCTCACTTGTGCATACACCTTTAAGATCGTGTGTTTATCATTCCAAAATGAACCTGCAACTAATGAGGAAGAAATACTACCCCGCCAAAACATTACTTAATCTCCTAGAATAGTAATCTTGTATCCCATCCCCGTTAGCGCATGCCTTCTTATAAACCTAACATCTTAATCAGAGAGAGAAAAATGAAGTAGCCCTGTCCTCCCTCCCCAATCCCAGGCTCATTGATATTCACTGCATCTATTTGGCCTCTGACACAGAGTTCTTCTGTGAGACTTGGGTCTATATCCAAGTTCTGATACAGAAAAGGGAAAGGAATTACCACAGTTAGAAGTGTCACTGTTCAGCTGGGATGTTAACCTCAGGTCTCTTCCACCTCTCTTTGGCAGGTGTCCAGGTGGAAGTTACAGTGGTATTTTAAAAAAAAATATGTAATACTGCGCAATATTGACTCACTCAATAAAATGGGTTCCAGTGACAAAATTATTGCTCGGTGCAAAATAGTTGCTCCGTTTTCCTGCACACATTTGGGTGCATTTGGGGTTTGAAAACTGCCACAATAAAATCCAGTTCTATCTTCAGTTGTTTTGGATTTACATTATTTTATTTTCAAACTAATAAAATGAGGAAGACAGTCACCCTGAGACTGTTCAGCAACACACAGCTGGAGGCGAGCTGCAGTCACTACGGAATGCCTCACCCACAGGTCCACTCCAGCTAGAAAGTGACAACAGGCAGACTTGTGCAATGGCCTTATGGGAATGAAGAAACCGACAAACTGAATATGGAAAACTGAACACACTGTACGTTAGTTTAGGCACAGACACACTATGGAACTGAAATCAAAAAGCCAGAGAGAAACTCCTAACTACCTACAATGTGCACAACAAAGGACGCTCCAGAAGTTGATGGACTTACTGACTGAAACACCAGCTACTGGTATTGAACCTGACTCAAGACAAGATGACTGCCCTGATTCAAGAGAAATGGAAATTTCAAGCTCTCTTAAAATACAAATGCAATGAGAACATGAGGAGTAATGTGAGACCACTTTCACTTAGCATTCGGAGCAGAAGCTGAGTGGGATGGCAGCCATCTCTGAACTGT
Source organism: Mauremys reevesii (assembly GCF_016161935.1). Classification (NCBI taxonomy): domain Eukaryota; kingdom Metazoa; phylum Chordata; order Testudines; family Geoemydidae; genus Mauremys; species Mauremys reevesii. The sequence continues at coordinate 15,122,606 of NC_052640.1, read as the reverse complement.
TCCTCTTGTTGGGAGGAGGTGGTAGAGACAGAGTGAGAAAATATCTTAGTATTTACACACATATACTTTCTTTTTGTGATGGGGATGAGAAAGGATAGGAAAGAGGTGCAAACAAAAGGGAAAAAAGGAAGGAGATGCAGCAGATGATGGAAGAAAGACATGTCTAAGGTTTGTGAATACTTTACCTTGGATAGCAAGAGTCTTGTGTTAAATGCATAGAATGTGGGTAGGCCACACCTACGGATACAACCATGCGGATGAACCACAAGGTAACTCACAGAGAGGTGTATTTAACCTGCACCTGATGCCTATCCCTGTACTTCATGGGGATATGGCAATGAATACAGAAATATGCTGCAGGGACATACTTGCCAGTGTGGTGTGACCCCCGTCTTCAAACACATTAGCCAAATCCTTAACCAGTGTGACTAAGAGGTAGCTCTGCCCTGCACAAAGACTCAAGTTTGCCAAATGGAAGCGTAGTAGCAATATCAGTTGAGAGCAGCAGCAACTGAGTCAGCCTTCTCCACTCACTGCAGGGTGCCGCAGAGCACAGCAAATTCCAGTGTATGAGTTCATGTGTGTAATATATCAAATTAAATCAACAGTAGTATAGAGGAAATAAGGTGCCACTTCCACCAATGCATATCTTTGTGCATAAAGTCGAAGATGGGTCAAGGTTTATCACAACCTACAGGAAAATGGAGTATGCTACACATTCCAAGTTTCACCTGCTCAACTGTGATTCCCAAACTTAAATATTTCTCTCATTTTTCTCTGAAAATATTGCTTGCTCTACTTCTAGGGCTACCAAGGCAATGACAAAAATACATCCAAACCCCAACATTAATGTAGTAAAATCGCATACAAGAACATGCAGTAAAAACCATCAGCCCCTATATCAGGGGTCGGCAACCTTTCAGAAGTGGCATGCCGAGTCTTCATTTATTCACTCTAATTTAAGGTTTCGCGTGCTAGTAATACATTTTAACATTGTTGTATGTAAAAGTAAATAAGGTTTTTAAAATGTTTAAGAAGCTTCATTTAAAATTAAATTAAAATGCAGAGTCCCCTTGACCGGTGGCCAGGACCAGGGCAGTGTGAATGCCACTGAAAATCAGCTCGCGTGCTGCCTTTGGCACGCGTGCCATAGGTTGCCTACCCCTGCCCTATATTGTAACTACATAGAAAACCAGCCAACAAACCTGCCATAACATTTCAAGAATATATAAAACTAGAAGCATGGGAACCTTAAACATTTTGTAAAGTTTGGTTCAGATAAGCATCCAGAAATTTCTATGCTTATTATGATATAGAGGTCTCTGGTTAGTCTTCCAGGCCTCCAACCAACACAACTCTTAAGGACTGGGGAAAGAACTTCTTAAAATATACCTTCAGAATGAAAAGTTAGAAATCCTGGCTGAGACCGCAAAAGCCGTTTTAAGGTACCTGGATGACCAATTCCTACTGGGTAAAACTTAGCCATTATCTAATCCCTTTTCCTCCGATAGCAAAAAGCATCAAATTAAGGATAACAATGCTCCTAAAATATTTCTACTTTGACTGTAAGCTCTTTGGGGCAGGAATTGTCTTTTTTCTCTGTGTCTGTACAGCACCTAGCACAATGAAGTCTTGCTCCATGACTTGGGCTCCTAGGCGCTATGGGACAAATGATAAATGATAGTAATTATTCAAATTCTTGAAGTTGATGGAGCATTCTACCCCAGACCATTCCTCCTAGCAGATGTCTCCATGAAAATCTGAATTTGAGGCTAAAATTTCACCTAAACTTTAAAACCACAACAAGAGGTACAGGAAATATTTAACTGGAATATTGATACATCTTTAGTTTTATTAATATTCTAGAGATGTTTTTGTTCTGGCATTTTGAAGAACGCCACAATTTAACATCAACGTGTCTGTAGTAGTGGGTTTCACACACTCAGGGAGGATATACACAATACCATCATTGGTGAGGTGAGAGTGCATGTGTGCATGTCCTGGATTTGGAAATCGCATTGCAACTGGTGCAATGATCATGTCACTGAATTGCACCGCTTAGAATTTTTAATGTCTGAAGAGATTAAAATGAGAACTGGCAGTATGTGCAAGGGATACTGCACTTTGAATGTGTTATCTATAGTGATCCAGGCTTCCCAGAGCTTCAGCTGAAGCTGGAAGGAGCAGGCTTTTCGCCATGGAAGAAACTACATTACATTGCTCCCTAGGAAATGAAACAAAACAATAAAGGACGGTTAATCTCTTCTCTAATTCTGCTCTGTGGGACAACTCCTTCAGCAAGCAGCGCCTGGCTGTATCTACCTGGGAGGGGGTCATTTTCCTTCGGCTTCCTCTTCTGCTTCCCTCTATCCCTGGGAGCGCTCTGTCTCCCTGCTGCATCTTTCAATGGCTTTATCAGAGCTTGCACCAACTCAAGCGTGAAAAGTAGCTCTGGGCCCAGCAGGGAGAGGTGGGGGAGTGTGTGTCTGTGTGTGTTTTAGGGGGAGAGGGGGAGACGAGGGAGGAAATGTTATTCTGTCTTTTGTCTTTTCAACAATTTCTTTTTAATGCAACTTGCAGAGCAGCCTATAATTAGGGGGCTTGTGGAGCAGGCTTAAACTCAGGAGTAACCCTTCTAACGACCTCAGCAATGGATAATCAGGTGCGCGGCTGTGGGGCACAGCACGCCTCCCCACCCGCCGCGCATCTCGGCCTCGTAATTAGAAGCCTCCACACTCTGCTGCATAAAGGCAGATTGCAAGGACAGCGTGAAGTCCTTGTTTGAAGCTGGGGGCACAAAGATTGCAGTGCCTGTGATGGATAGAGACAAAGACTCCAACACTGGAAAGCTTTCAACAGCCTCAGAATACTTGCAGCATTTCTGATGGACGTTTTAAGGCTTTCTTAGAGCCGTGAGGTTTATTCTCTTGCACTCCTCTTAAAATTCCTTCACAGCCCGGCAAGTGAGGGGCACAGATGTAACCATTGTATACACAACCCCTCTGATATTTCCAATATTTTAACCAGGAAAACATATTTTTCCCCCACCTTCAATTTTTATTACCTCTCATTCCTGACGAGAGGGAAGATGACTGTGCAATTAGAGATAACAGAAACATCTTGGCATAGTGACATATTGTAGGATGTGAGAATCAACCCCTCAGGAAAAATCCCCAAGGGGCACAAACCCAAGCCCATATGGTATTGTTACCAGACTTTGTTCACACTGGTTTGAAACTGCGGCAGCAGCAACCATAAATAAACGTGGCTGCTCTTAGCACAGTTTCCCTAACCACTCTGGACCTCAAATTAGGATAATGCACAAAAAGTAAAAAGGCCCCTTTTAAAAACACATGAAAAATCTCCTTCTATACTGACCACAACCTATTTTTATATGTACTTACATGTGTGCAAACATACATGGCTATGACTATTTACGTGGCAAACTACACAGGCTACAGGGAGAGGGAAGAAAACTGGAGGAGAAAACAAAGAAAGGATGAGAGGGAAACCCAGGGGTGAAGAAACTGAAAGAGCAGTGCTGGAGGAGGGGGCAATGGTGGTAGTGAACTGTGTGATGTATTCTCTTAGGCTTTGTCTACGCTGGCACTTTTGTCGCTAAAATATTTGTCACTCGGGGGTGTGAAAGAACACCCCTCTGAATGACAAAAGTTTTAGCGATGAAAAGCGCTGGTGTGGACAGCACTTTGTCGGTGGGAGCTGTGCTCCCGGTGATGAAGCTACCGCCCCTTATTGGAGGTGGTTTTATTTTGTCACCGGGAGAGAGCTCTCCTGGAGATAAAGAGCAGCCACGCAGCGCACCTGACCATGGCGTGGCTGCAGTGGCACAGCCACACCGTTGTAAGGCATGCAGTGTATGCATAGCCTTAGGCCTGGTCTACACTGGGGGGGAGGGGTCGAACTAAGGTACACAAGTTCAGCTACGCGAATAGCGTAGCTGAACTCAAACTACCTTAGTTCGAACTACTCACCCGTCCAGACGCCGCGGGATCGAAGTCCGCGGCTCCCCCGTCGACTCCGCCACCGCCGTTCGCGGTGGTGGAGTTCCGGCGTCGACAGGAGCGTGTTCGGAGTTTGATATATCGCGTCTAGATGAGACGCGATATATCGAACTCCGAGAAGTCAAACGCTACCTGCCGACCCAGGCGGGTAGTATAGACGTAGCCTTAGAAAACCCTCTTCGACTAGCAGCAGTAGGCCCTCTATTTTATTCTATTCTGTTGAGCCTTCCACAAAACTATTTTCATGTTCTGGTAAAGTCTGCACCTCAGGCCTCAGCCACACCTGGTTTGCTAGTTTCTACAGTCCTTGGATCTGCCTCTCAAAGCAGCTTCGGTTCTCCCCAATCGCTCTGGGGCTCCTGATGCTCACAGCCAGAAGCAGAGCAGCAAAGCATCTGGGGAGAAAACCAAGCAACACGGTGCAGCTCAGGCAGCTCGAGAAGAGCTGAGCAACACTGCAGAAAAGAGCAAAGCCAAAAGGGGGTGGCGGTAATAAATAAATAAAATAATAATAATAAATGCAAGGAGCAAAATCGTTAGAGCAGCTCACAGCTCTGTAGCAGAGGTTGGCTGTTTCCATAGGGATTAGCCCCTTGGAAAAACTATAGGGGAAGGCTATCATCCCTTCTGAACCTACTTAGTGGAATAAAATAGCTGTTCTTCTCAGCATGTAAAAGACATTTACAGGAACTGGGAAGGCAACATAACATGGAAGGTGTCTCCAGTAGAATGTTCGGTGGCTCTGCTGCAAGGCTGCAATTTGTCCCGCCACCCGCTTGTGAATATACATTTGTAGATATTTAAAGCCTCGGAAGATCATTAACAGACTATTAGAACCGCCAGCAAAGGAACCCTAACCTGGACTCACTAATGTGTCTCATTCCTGAATAATGAAAGGGCAAAAGTATCCACAGACGCCTATCTGGCTATAACTGAAAACGCTATCACAGGAGAAACTGCAATTTGAGTCGTCTCTCCTACCTACCCCCTTTCCACACCACCATCACTAATAGTGTACAGTACAAGAGAGTCATTCTCAATTCTCTCTCCCATTTCGCCTTCTCTGCACTCTCCCCTCTGCTTGGAAGCAGAGTAATTTCATAAATGCCACACTGTCCAACAGGAAAGCAAATTACTGACATACTCTACAAGGTTTCCTATTTAAAAAAACGAGGTAGCCTCTTTGAACAAGGAGCCGCAGAACCACTTGGGACATGAATATTTTCTACATTGAATCCAAAATGCTCCATGGCCCTTGTGAAATGTGAAAACTTAAAAACACCCCACCCACAAAGAGCAAATAGCCATGGACGGAGAGGGGATGCAGTATAGAAAATAACACATCCTACACACATTCAAAATTACAGCTCTCCAGGGACACATTTACCCTGGTTCCAGTCACCTCACCACCAAGTTCCTATTATTCTCCGATCCTTCCCCAACTCACCAGCCCTTTATTTGTTCACAAAGAAATATGCCAAATTAAAACTGCAACATGGAACTTTTTTTGAAACAACTGGAGCTACAGAGCATCCCTGGTTTAATGATATCCTAGTCTCTCTCCTTTCCTTTTGTTGGTGTTTGTCGCTTTTGACACCTGATTACTTACTTATTTCATTAGGTAATGATTTCGTGGTGCTAATATTCTCTCTCCTGCCCCCCCTCCCCCAAAACCAGGCCATGTTTTCACTGTAAAAAAAAGAAAGAAATGCGTGTATTTAAATCAAGAGAGCTAACCCGAGACAACTCACTTGATGTAAAATCCTAGTGGATAGAAAGAACAGGTAGGTATTACCTCAATGTAACTAGCCCAGCTCAACCCTAAACCCCCCACCCTGGGAATGACCTTGATTAATTAAATTGAAGGTAAAAACTATTGGTACCTTGTCTTCCCTAGGATTTTATATTATGAAAGCTATCTCAAGTTAGCTGTCTTGATGGAAATACTTCCTGCCCTCCCCCCACCCCAAGTGAAGACATAGGCTATGTCTACACTCCACAGCTTTTAGCAACACAGCTGTGCTGTTACAGACGTACCGCTAAAAGGGGCACAGTGTAGCCGCTGTTTGTCGGCAGGAGAGAGTTCATCACTATCATGAACAAATAATGAATGATTACAATGCAGTGGCCACTGTACAGAAACATAAAAGCCAAGCCATAAGTCTAGCTTTTATGCAGGGAGGCGTTTACACATCAGAATGAAGTGGCATAACTTCACCATAATGCAAATCTGCTTGCCCTATGCTGTAGCAAGGTGTGTATTGACTGGCATGGAATCTTTTCCTAAGACCTTACTGGAAAACAGAATTATAAATAAGCAGAATGGAAGGAAGGAAGCTTTTATGAGTTTTTGAAGTTTTAAAAATGTTATGCAGATGCTTGGCATTTGGAAATGTACCATTAAATGGACACTTCTCTACTTCTCTTCAGTTATCATGCACATTCCTGATGCAGAGATTGTTGCCTCAAACTACTTCATACATGCCTGAAATTACTTAAGAAAACATCTCTGACAGCACTTCTCTTTCAGCCCAATTTAGAGCCATCACAAATAGTTTTCAACAGCTTTCATCTTGGGAGGACACAAACTGAATTCTATTATCCTGGTGTGAATTCACAGCAATTCCACCCAGGCACTGTATTTTCTGAACACCCCAAGAAAGGACCCGATTTTCAGAGTTTGCGCAGCATCTCTGAAAGTCAGGCCCACAGAATTTATCTGCTCTTGCAGTTAGAAATAAAACAATACAGATAAAAGCTGTCACAATGCCTGTCACCCTCAGAGCCACCTTCTGTTGTAAACTGTTACCCGGAATTCGATGATACTGGACAAGGAATTTAATAAAGAGGAAGCCAAAGATTCCAGAAGGCTGTTCTGCTACAGAAGTCATGTTACCATTGCCTCTTTCATTGTGATTAACTCCTTGACATCCTCCTCCCATGACAACTGGGGAAGGACAGACTGAACTTGGTGACTAATTTACCAGCATACTTCCCCCTTCCCAAACCCACCCTCCTCCTGCCCCACCCATGATCTTTATGGCTCAGTTCTATATACAGCCACATTTTCTCTGCAAGAGCCAATGTTTGAGGCATTTTGCTAGTCACTGCATTAACAATATCCGAGTTTAATCCCACTCCCCAACTTTTGTGCTGGGAATGGAATCCTCTGAGCCCTCAATTCAAATGATGCTGATTAGACAATCTCATAATTCCAGGCATGGAACAGGGAGGAAGGAATAGTAATAGGAAACACTAGATAAAGCAACATTAAATCACTTTCTTGCAGTCATGTTCCTGCAATTTTTAATATTTGACGCTGCTGGAGAAGCTCATGCCAGCCAACTGGGGGTAGTGCAGCACATTTTAAAAAAGGAAGGGGGGAAAACCCTCAGAAAGGAAGTAGGAGTGAAAAATCTATCGGTGTTCTCCAGGCTTATGCCGAGCCAAGAGCCCTGTTCTAAAAAAGTTGTAACTTCCCAGTCATCTGCTCTGCCGGACACTCTGGGGACTCCAGCACAGCAAACTACAATTTCTAGTAAATATATCCCAGGGACACAATTAGTTTTTCAGCTGGGGGCATGATAAATTGGTCATGCATAATTCAAGGCCAGAGCAGGCTGGAATATAAACTGCTCCATGGCGGCTTCCAACTCCCCGACAGGAGAATGCAAATAGGCTGCTGGCACAGAGGTTGATGGACGCTGCTAACACTGCTGGTTTCATTTTACATCTTTGCTTGTTCCTGTGTCCATCAGCATGCACAACAACCACCATTTTAGCCTCTCCTGGCTATTATACTTTCACAGTGATATATCCATCACTGTCCAAATATCTTTTGGGATTGTACGTTGTTGTGATAACATACACTGTTATCACAACAAATGCAGAACAGTGCCTGCCCGTCTCTGTTTTATTTTTCACATCCAGATAGAAAGAGGTAAAGTCTCAACGTACAACTGGGGGCCAGAGTCTTCTGTGTTCTATTCTCAACTCTGACATTAGCCCATGGGCAAGTCACTTAACCTTTGCTTCAACTCCCCTATCCATAAAATGGAGAGAGAATTACAATCCCATGTTTGTGGGGATTAGTTTATGCTTGTAGAATGCATTCAAATGGCATTTGTGCTATAGGTTTGTCAAAAATTATGCAGGAGACTGAAGGTACACTTCCTAGATGATGATGGGGCAAAAAGGAGTTTTTGTAGGTGGCTGGCTGGGCTCCTGTTAAAGTGATTATCTTAATGCTGCTGAGATTTAACGGTATCGTTAGTGTATATTAGGGTGCCTAAAAGTACAGGATATGTGCGTCTTAGATATTTCAATCTAAAGAAATAAATGAAATCATCAGTCTTAAGTGACCACCCCCACGGAACAGGAAAAACACATTGCCTAACAGAAGTTGATCTAATGACAGGTGAAACAAAATGGCACTGGAAACTTTGAGGATACTTTAAAACGGGGTGGCAACCTTTCAGAAGTGGTGTGCCGAGTCTTCATTCATTCACTCTAATTTAAGGTTTTGCATGTCAGTAATACATTTTAACATTCTTAGAAGGTCTCTTTCTATAAGTCTATAATATATAACTAAACTATTGTTGTATGTAAAGTAAATTAGGTTTTTAAAATGTTTAAGAAGCTTCATTTAAAATTAAGTAAAATGCAGAGCCCTCCGGACCAGTGGCCAGGATCCAAGCAGTGTGAGTGCCACTGAAAATCAGCTCGCGTGCCGCCTTCGGCACCCGTGCCATAGGTTGCCTACCCCTGCTTTAAAATGACATCTTGAAAGCAAAGGTTTTTAATGAAGCTTCACAGTCTACCCTGTGTACTTGGGTCACGAGTGCATGACATATCCATTGGAAATCTCTTACATAAAGTAATTGAAGTGGAGATTCATTGTACTGAGCCTGCCATTTGTATTTTATGATGCAGGACAACAATTACAGGTTTTTCATTCTACTTCATGAGCCACAGAGTTTCACTAACTCCAAGATGCAAAATTCTAAAGACAATTTACCAGTTTAGTTGCCATATTTCTCTCTTCAGGACTAGAATAAGCATTTTGGCCCACTCTGCGGCAGACATTTAAAAAAAGTATGTTGCGCTGAAATTTGTCATCTTTCTGGAAAGATTTTGAGGGAGGAAATAAAGGCTTATTTTGTTACACTTTTGGCAACAGATATGCAGACAGAGCAGCCCAGATTTGCTGAAACTTTAATGAAAATAATGCAGGAACTATTACTATTATTATTTTAAATAACACGATTTTTCCTGAACATGGCTGCATCTTTCCTGGGAGAAGCTGGGATTCCCTAGAAAGGCCAGTCTCACTGGTGGAGAAATCCTGACATAGGAATATGGGGTATCAATAAAGCAAGTGCTGAAAATACATTCATGAGACAGAATGTCCCCATCAGACACAACTGATGTAGTGCTACAAGACTTAAGGGAATCCTGAATCCTATCAAGTCAAGATAGATTTGTCGTCCTTAGTATAGTCATGTCATATCTGATTTTCAAAATTCCTCATGTAATACTTTCCTGTATCTACATGGAGCTGATTTGGCTGTCTCTCTCAAACCCTGGAGCCATGGCCCTCCATTCTTTTGGCATGATGACCGTCCTAGGAGCTGGTCTCACAGGAGAATGACATGCATGAAGTGAGAATAGTTTGATTTTCTCACTGCGTATTCATTAGGTACTTAAATATCTAAGGAACTACCATTATAGTAGTTGTAGAAATTTACACCTTTAAATCACATACATTATTACACGATACTTCTACATTTCTACCTAAGCTTCAGGCCTTCTACAATGTTCTTCCCTACACCTGAGAACATAGAAAGTGCGTCTCTCCCTTCTAACTTCAAATTCAACCTTATAACTTACTTCTTCCAATAATCCATCCTACCACCTTCTGATCAGTAACCCGCATAGCCTCCAGTGACATGGAGTATCTGGCATTCATTTGTCTTAGGCCTTGTCTTCATGAGAAAGAAGCATTGGTCTTTAAGCCAGATTTGTTACATTGGGGCAAGCCTTTTATTTTGGTTTAAGAGGGACTTATTTTGGTTGAGTTTAAACCAGTGTTTCTGAGCTGGTGGGCCATGATTCCCATGGGAGGGGTCACGAAAAGCAACCAGAGAGACCAAGAGGCACTGAAAACTGTATTTGCAATCTAAAGCAAATAAAATTTTGCTCCCCAACTCACTGTTCTTCAAAGTCAAGTATTCTCGGTCAACTGCTCAAAACACCCACAACAATAAATTATATGGGCTTATCCTTATCAACAATACTTTTCAAGTATACATAAGGCGGAGCATAATTTTTTTTGACTTAGAATAAGGAGCTGCCCAAAAGTTGAGAAATACTGCCTTAGCACAATTCCTAACTGACTTATGCTAAGCCTGGTGCAAACCAAAATAAGAATGTCCACACAGCCTTTTGTGGCTGGTTTAACTAAAGCAGTTTAAATCACAACTTTCTTATGTAGAAAGGCGTTACTAGAGCAAAGAGCACATCTTTTCCTAGGGCCTGATCCTGCAAATACTTAAACTACTGAGCATGAGTTGTGTCATAGGCACGAGTAATTTTACTTATGAAGAAAGAACAGGAGTACTTGTGGCACCTTAGAGACTAACAAATTTATTTCAGCGTGAGCTTTCGTGAGCTACAGATGCATCCGAAGAAGTGAGCTGTAGCTCACGAAAGCTCATGCTGAAATAAATTTGTTAGTCTCTAAAGTGCCACAAGAACTCCTGTTCTTTTTGCGGATACAGACTAACACGGCTGCTACTCTGAAACCTTTACTTGTGAAGTTAATGTTTTCGCAGAACCAGGTTCTATGTCTGTATTTTTGACACAGCAGTCCTTTTTAAAAAAAATTATATCTCCATGACCTTTGCAAACTTTGTGTGTGAGGGCTGGTGGATGAACTGACAATTTCATTGAGAACCCTAAATGCTGCCAAGTTAAACTCTGGGCTGCATGAGAGGCTCTTAGACAGCAGGAGCTCAGCAACACCACTGCCGCTACACAAAAGAAGCAGACCAGTGAACTCTCAACAAGTGCTTTAATTCCTCTGGGGTGGTCAGTACCCTCCTTTCCACCAGTTAAAATCTTTTAATAGCATTTGGAGAGTTAAGCAGGATTTAGCAATGCTCAGCTGTGTCCTGATTAGCCCACTGTTATGACTGCATAAAGCCTGGTTTAATTTTATTCTCACTTCAGTGACTAGCTGAATTTTGTGTATTGTGGGGAGGGGGACAAAGTCAGTGAAAGGTTTTTTGTTTTTTTTAAAATAAATATATTTCCACAACTTTTGACCTTTTCACCATTTTGATCTCATGAATTCTCCATTTAAAAAAAATTATTTTCCAGTTTATACAGTCCAAATAGTTGTTCTGGCCTGTCTTGGAGTTGTAGGTTGGGGGATGCATCAGTTTCATAACAATTCTAACTTTCTAGTCTGGGGAAAAGGCTATAGGGGTATGCGGGCAGGCGGACGGAGAGAATACATATGGGTTTAGTAGACTGGACTTGTTTAAATGTCCCTGTGATGAAGAGTATGTGTGTGTGTGTGTGTTGTACTTTTAAGGAGAATGGGAAGCAGGTCTCTTACTCACAGCTTTACATACATGGTAAACAAAAACACACACTTCCACACCCAGAAAGCTATCCTGACAGTGCAATATGTGTGTGTGTGTGTTTGTGTAAGGAGCATGTGTCAGTGTAATACATGTGTGTCTGATTTATACGTACAAATAAGTACACACGCATACTATAGATTTATGTGTATATACACTCATGGAGTACATTGTATAACAATGAAACGCATTTTAGGAAAAGTCATGGGGCGTCATGTTGAAAAGAGAAAGTCATGAGTGTAAAGCTAAAAAAAAAAAAAAAGTCACTTGTCCCAGCTATTTTTTTGAACTCCCAAATGACACTCTCTCTAGATGCAAAAAGAAAAAAAAAACATTTAAAATCACAAGCAAAAATATTACTGCAAATTAAGACAATGTCAGATAAGGCACATAAATACCCTAATCCTCCATTAAAAGAAAAGCTGGCCTGTTCCCATCCCCTCATGGGAAAAAAAGGAGTAAGTAGGTCAAGTTATATGGCCTGAAGGCCAGCAATCCTTGATTCTGCTGGACCAAGTTGGAGAAGATAATTTTAGAGTCATGGACCCTCTGCTGAGAATACACTTCTGTTAGTCATAAAAATCTAGAGGTGGTCAGCAACAGTGTCCCAGACGTTCTCAACTGGTAAGGTAAAGCATGAGGAAACAGGCTGCTCCAAAATGCCAGGGCAAAACAACTGCCCTGTTGGATAAACAATATAGAAGAAATTCCATAGATACATTTATTTATATCTCTGGGCTTTTCTACACTGTGGGACAATGTGAACTACGGGGGTGCAATTTCTAGAGCACACTAATGTGTTGCACATTAATTGGTCTGTGTAGACCCTGCTGGTAGGCACTAAAGATTCCCTAGTGCGCTTTAACGCAGTGCTCATTAAAGTGCACCAGGGAACCTTTAGTGTATATCAGCAGGGTCTACACAGACCAATTAATGCACAAAGTTAATGCACTTCAGAAATCACACCCCTGAAGTGCGAATTGCCCCACCATGTAGACAGGTCCTCTGCATCAAGAGATGTGGCCACATACATATATTGTGTGTGGATATATCCAGAGTGAAGGAGGGAGTATCCTATGGAAGTACAATACACAAACAACACACTCTTGCACAGAGATTTCTTAAAAATATTTAAACAAATCATATTCACAGCACACCACAAGCGCAGCCCCACGGGCAAATTTACAAGACTGGAAAATGAGAACTGCAGTTTTATCAAAAATATATTTAAAAAAAATGGATGCAGCCACCAAGCCAAAATCATTCCCTAACTGAGGCTGAAACAGTAATTACTTCCTGGGTTCTCACTCCAGATCATTAGAAGCATATTAGATATAATACACCCCCACATGTTTAAAAAAGGCAATAGGAACTTCCCCTCCAGAATAGTAAAAGTAACAACTTTTTTTTTTTAATTTATTAACAAACACTAATCTCAGATCATTAGCCAACTTGGCAACAGACCAGAGAAAATTTATAGCCGACGTGTTGCAACATCAGCTTTCATCCAGAAATGCTAATTTCAGTAAAATGAATAGTGTGTGGGCTTTTCATACTGCTTTGCATTTGGCTCCTCACAACCCTGTTTAAAGCCTGGGAACTGGCCATATAGTTAAACTGCACAGATGTTCAACAATCTGTACTTGTGTTAATTACCCTAATGTGAGCAGAAACTCAACAGATCCCTGCTAATGAAGGAGAAAGTTTTCCAGTGTGACGACCGTATGTTTCATTGTCACTGTATTACTAAGCTTCCCCCACCCCGCAACAACACCCCCTCTATTCTCTCCAGCTCTTTTGCATTCACATTGCCCGCCTACCTCGGTGTGCATGAACTGGACCAACTAATGACTGCATTCTCGCAACATGGCAGACACCATTAGGCTGATCAGAGGTGCAGCGGCTGAATTTTAACAGGCAATTTTACACAAGGAAAACAGATTTATCAGGCTCCCGAGTCTCCCATCCCCACCCATCTGCTATACCTCTGCCCTCATCACTGCTGAAAAAGCACCAGTATGATGCAAATATGCTTCCCACACAGTAAAACATAAGCATATAAAGTGACGAAAATCACTATTGCTGGGTGGTACTATTGAAGATGGAAGCCTGACATCCAGTTATATCTGGGAGGATAGACTAACAAGCCAGTGAGGGTGAAGTATATTCTTGTGGGTGTGTGCAATTCTGTGCTGGCAGTCAGCACTGTAGCTATAATATGCCTTGGGAGATCTCATCTGCTAAGCCTGCTGCTCCCATATTAAGAGGCTTGAGTCACTGAATTTCATAATGGTTGGGAATCACAAGAGCGGTAGCGTGTGCACATGGGTATGCGAGGGGAAGATGGGGCTTCTAAAGAGTGAGTTAGGCTACACACACACAAGTAATCAGCTTTACTAGTAGCAATGAAACAATGCTGCATCCCCACTTAACCGAGCATTAAAACACACTCGACCTCTAAAGGACTGTTTCTCCCACTGAGGATCTCACTTTCTCTTCCTGCTTCTTTTCCCCAGCTCCCAGTTGCAATCATCATCATCTATGATTTCTTCTAAAGCAATCAGCTCAGCAAGCAGAAGGCACGGGAGGATATATAAGGGGAACTTGCTTCCACCCTGAAAGCACCAGGTCACCTCTAGGCTGAGTTAGATCATCTCACAGGTTCTGCCACTTGACCATTAAGCCAGGTTTCATGTTAAATTGCATTACAGGTGTGAAGAGACCGACTTACCTTGCTGGACCTGGCCATGCCAGCAAGGAATCCACCTCTCTTGAGGCAGCAGCTTGGTCAACTGAATAATTCTTCCATTGACCTAGCGCTGTCTACACCAGGGGTTAGGTCGACACAACTATGTCTCTCAGCTGTATGGATTTTTCACACCCCTGCAAGACGTAACTATGCCAATGTAAGTTCCCAGTGAAGACCAGCCCTTAGTTCCTACCTGGTACTCTTCATGCTAGGAAAGCTTGTGTTATTCACAGAGCCCAGAATTTGTAAACTCACAGTCAACAAGCATTTCCCTTTGGAGATGCAGCTGCTCCTTTGGATAACTCAGCTACCTTGCCAGTATTTCACATGCTCACTTTCAACAACACCTTGGGTAAGTGTAGTTTCAATTCTCTGCTTGCAGAAGCTCGAATTCACTTTAAAAAATGACGTTCGTCATGAAGTGTGCAGAGAGTGGGAAAAAGAAGCACCACATGAAAAGGTGGGGAAAAAGTAGGGGGAGGGAGCTGGCATAACCCAGAAAAGAGTTGAAAATTATTTAGAGAGCACTTGGGCTCTTTTCTGCCCACCTCTTCATCATTAGCACTGGAAGCAACACAGCTGTCTAATGGCAACTTCAGGCGCCCATGGGCCAGCGAAGCAACATTTTCCACACTTAAATAACACTGAGCTGATTTAATTACTGCACTTAATAGTAACAAAAGATGTCTCAATTTAATCTTCAAACGGCCCTCCAAGATCAAAACACAGCTGGCTGGATAACAAGATGGCCTAGGCCAGCAAACAAGGAGGGCCAATTTGTTCAAGAGCCACATCCACTCCTTAGCATAAAAGGCCAAGGAACACTTGTGCTGCTGAACAAATCAAAGAAAGCTCCGCTCCTTTCCCCCCATCCTTCCCTCCCTCCTTCCCACTTTTGTTATACAGAAAAAGGCAGCTGATTCATTGGTGAAGAAATGCAACATGATAAAAGAACAAATGATGTTTGGGAGAGAAAAAAAGAATTAAGAACCAAATTTTTAAGAGGTTTGTTTTTATAATCCTCAGAGATTATTAAGAAAGAGTGAATCAGATTAAAATTGCACAGGGACAAAGGAAAGTCTCTACCTCTATTATTTTCCTTTCTGTGCTGGACAGAAGGAGACAGCTCATTAATGAAAGCCCCCAGGATATGGCTCTTGTAAGGAACTCCCAAGTGTGTGTGTGTGTGCGTGCGCGCGTGCGTGCGTGTTGGGGGGAGGGGAGGTTGTTGGGGTTTTTTTTGCACGTCTGTTTGGGTTTTAAAGGAGAGAGAGAACTTTGGATAAAACAACCATTTATCTATCTGAAATTTTCCAATAATTCCTAATAGGGGGTAGCCTTTATTAAGAGGGAAGTGTTTTTGTGAAATGCTTTTATTTTCATTAGTTTTTAAGCCAAGTTCTCCTGCTGATTTATTAACCCTGTGACACAGTGGCTAGGTCTCTCTCTACTCCCTTTTCAGGAACATTAAGACTCTGTGCAGTTTCCATCAGGTTGTGTCTACACTACAGATCTTACAGCGGCACAGTTGTACCACTGTAGTTGTGCTGCTGTAAGGTCTCCTGTGCAGTTGCCCTATGCCGGCAGAGCTCTCCTGCCAGCATAATTAAACCAGGCCTAATGAGCAGCAGTAGCTATGTCGGCAGGAGAGCATCTCCCACTGACACAGCACAGTCCCCACTGGTGCTTTGGTCAGCGAAACTTTTGTCCGTTGGGGTGTGTTTTTTCACACCTCTGACCAACAAAAGTTTTGCTGACGAAAGTGCTAGTGTACATGTAGCCTTAGAGTGTAGCACAGAAGCATTCTGAAAGGTTAACTATGAAAACTAACTTGCCAGCCATTGCCACATTCCTGCAAGCCTCTGAACAACCACCACCAAAGCCCAAACACACTTTTATTTATCTATGATGTAGTTTTTCCAAAAGACCCATCTAACAACTGCAGGTAACTAGACACATCTGGCCCAGTTTTTTTATCTCACTTACGCTGGTATAAACTGACAGTAATTCTAGTGCAGTCAACTCCACTGACGTCCATCTGTTGACTTCTGTGGAGTTCTGCTGGATTTACACCATTCCAAGGGAGATTACAGTCTGGTCCATTTGTAGGTTCTTCTCTGAATGGGGAGTTGTGACTACGTGACTTTACACTCCCGCTCTTTCCCAGGCTTTGTCTATATTAGGCTTTCTTCCTTAAAATGTCCCACTGTTGCAGCAACAGTGAGACCTCTTGTGTAAGACAATGTTGGCCACCAGCATTTTAGCCACTGTGTCCTCTAGAACTGTTCTGAACAGGGCTAGACGAGATGATGGTTAAAATGCTGGCAGACACCTGGCTCTTTATGTAAATTAGTGCTGCCACCACGGCGAGTTCTGATGGAGTTGTGCAAATTATGGGCCAAACCCTATCGTTCATGGAAGTACCTGCAACTTCCAGTGACTTTGCTGGGAGCTGCATGTGTTGCGTCCAAGGGAAGAAATGGGACTTTTAAACCCCCGTGGATCTCCACCACGTTGGTACGAGTGAGCATCACACAGGTTTTAATTTATACTACAACTTGGTTTCAGAATTGTGTTCAGACCTTGGTAGGGGATTCATGATTCCCATTAGAGTGGCTGAGCCATCTGACTTTGCTTGCGGAGCAGAAATGGGGGTGCTCCAATACAATTTTCAAATTGATTTAATTTAATATGCTTAAGCCATATGTGCAACCATTTCCCCAATCAGTATGAGCTCTGTGCTAGTGTGGAGATGCCTTTGAGAGGTCCTGCTGCTGAAGTTCAAACAAGCTAACATTTACACATTTGTTTTGTTTTTAAAATGACAGAGATGGGTGTATCATGGACAACTTCTTTAATTATAATTTACAAGTGCAATCAACTAAAAAATAACTAGCAAACATATTCAAAGACTGAAAACCAGCTCTGCTCAGAGGACATTGGCACTCAAAGAAACTTTGGTTCAGTTTTAAACACCAAAGCATCAAGGGTGAAATCCTGTCCCCATTGCAGTCAGCAGCAAAACTCCCATTAACTTCAGTAGGGCCAGGATGTTTGAGCCTGTTTAGACAATTGATTAACTACTATTTCAAAGACACACCTTTTCGTGGGATTCCCAAAGGCCTTTTGAATTTTGACTTAAATGCTTGGATTATTTTTACAATTCCAGTTATGGGTTCTTTTGTTCGGAGGGAGTTAAGCAACACAAAGCACACAGCAAGAGAACAATGGACGGTATTACCATGCATGATTTGCCTTTAAAAAAATCCTCTCTCTTTTCACAAAGTTATAGATCCAATTTCAGTCTTTATTATTACTTTGCCATTTAGGAAAGTGGCTCTTCATTTTAATAAAGGAAATGGAGCTTCATATTTCATCAAGTGCTAAAATACTCCCAGTAATACAGGAGGCAAAAAAACCAAAGCAAACCAAACCAAACAGGGAAAGGCTGTTTTGTTAGATCCTCTTGCTGCCCCAAGTTCAAAGGGAGATGAAAAGATCATATTTTCCACACTTAGAAAACCCTAGTCATTTTTAAAAGCAGCAGAGAGTCCTGTGGCACCTTATAGACTAACAGACGTATTGGAGCATGAGCTTTCGTGGGTGAATACCCACTTCGTCGGATGCATGGACGAAGCGGGTATTTACCCACGAAAGCTCATGCTCCAATACGTCTGTTAGTCTATAAGGTGCCACAGGACTCTTTGCTGCTTTTACAGATCCAGACTAACACGGCTACCCCTCTGATACTATTCAGTTTTGGGATTGATCCAATTGATGCTAGGCTGGATGGCACCTAACCACATCTAGTGAGAACATGGGGAGGACTGTTTAGCTCCTTAAGAAAACCCAAGAGAATGCCTCATCAAAGCCATATTACGTTTCACTCCCCACCAAACTCACGAAACTCCTAGGCCAAATTCAGAGCAACACTTAACTTAAATGCCAAGTAAGTGCGTGTAAATCAGTCTGGGTCTAAGCTGCCTTAGACCCCTGATCTTGCACCATTGAGATCAATAAGACTTTTGCCATTGATTTCAACAGGAGCAGGCTTTTAAATTACATGCTGAATAGCCTGAACACAGCGTAAGAAGTGTGCATGTGTGTCTACCTACCCTTTTCCACATCCAGCTACTAGTAGCTTCCTCTGCTACCTTCTTCTTTTCTGACACCTTACTGTCTAAGTTATACTGATTTAAGTCTTCTTTGGACACTGTAATTTACACCACTGTAGGCATCAGCTCTGAAACTGGCACTCTGTATCCACTGACAAAATACAGCATCTACCTCAAACTCTCTCTCTCTGAGTCACTCCATCTCGTGTTATAATCTTTGTGTTTATCTCAGCATTTGACTAACTCTCCTCTCTTCCCCTCCTTACTGCATCACCATAACGAGTTCTGCAGCAACATCCATATTGGCAACTTTATTGATTCCCTGGTCTACTTCTCTCTTTAAAGGATTTTGTGGTATATCTAAAAAGATTGCCATATAAAATTAACTGTATCATAATTGATGTTGAGGGGGACAAGTTAAATCCAAACCCTGAATCAAAACTAATTAAACAAAAGATTCAGAGAGTGTTGTGCAGTTTTTACCTTTGAAAAAATTACGATTAAAGGCCTGCATTGCCACAACAGTTCACTCTTACAGTGAAGTTACTGTATTCACTTCAAAATGGAAATTCTAATTAGTTTTGTTGGCTGGAACTTCTGATATATGGCAGCATTACTGAAATTGCATTTCTTGTCTAAGCTGACCAACAGCTCTATTACTTTACAGCTTTTTCTATTAGCCCGTCTACACGCCTGCTGAAGCCAAATTAACAAGATCCATGTTTACATATGGTTCTTGCTGGCATGGAGCGAACACGGTTTTGTAAAATGGTTTATAACACCACTCCATCCCTGTGCTTTCTGGCCAGGGAAACCAAGTTAGTTACAACCTGAGACCACACATCATGTTTAAACATGGATCAAATGCAAGCATAGGCAGGGATTTACTACAACATGCATTGAGTGGTAGATCTTTTTGTTTAGAATTCTTGTGTACGGCATCCATGCTGCAGAACATGATATTGCATTAAGAAGATCCTCGCAAAACCAGGCAGCTCTGCTGTGGAGCCCATGGGGAGAGCTAAGAAAAGTCTTATGAGGCTCTCAGGCCTACACTGCGCAGTGGAACACACATTCACCTGTTTCTGAATTCTCAATTCAATGCTGGCAAATGCAAAGTTTCCAGTTGCAAATGTTCAATCTTTTAAACCAGAAAAATTATAGTCCCCCTGACAATGCTGTTTCTTAAAAGCAGTCTCTGAAAATCATGCCCTTTTAAGGCATCTCAAGCTGGGCACCCAAGAGCAAGTCACTTTTGAAAGACCTGGCCAAGGGTCCTATTATAACAGGCCATGATTACCAAGGGAGCCTTTTGTGTTATTTTCTATGCTTGGAAAAGACACTCAATCAAGGCTCACTAAGGGTACGTCTACTCTACCTGCCGGATTGACGGATAGCGATCGATCTATCATGTAGCCACGATAAATCGATCCCCGATCGCTCTCCCGTCAACCGCTAAACTCCAGCAGTGCGAGAGGCAGAAGCAAAGTCGACGGGGGAGCCGCAGCCGTCGTTCCAGCGCTGCGAGGACGCAAAGTAAGTAATTTTAATTCGATCTAAGATACATCGACTTCAGCTACACTATTCTCGATCCCCCCCAGTGTAGACCAGGCCTAAGTGCTCTCTCCTACATTCCAAGACATCCACCTAAACTGTACATGCAGCTTGTTTGTGTCTTTGCATTTCCAAGCTCTTGGGGGCAGGGACTAAGTTATGTTTTTAACACTCATACCTGGCCCTGGCTATATTATAGGACTTTGTCACCTATAGATCTCAAACAATTTTGAATACAAAGATAAGTTGTGTTATCCCAATTTTACAGATGGGAAGACTGAGGCACAGAGAGCTGAAGTGACTTGCCCTGCATCACATTGCAGGCCGGTGGCACAGTTAACAGAACCCAGGTCTCTTGACTCTCAGGTCCACTGGATAATGCTGCTTGTGTATTTTTACAGATGCACAAAGCTGTGTAGTAGATCTCTGGTTAGTGTTAAACGAGACAATGTGCTAATTCTGAGATTTTTTTAAAATACATCACATTCTGAATCTTGCTAAAAGTAAAAATAATAGTAAATGGAGCTTGTAGCCACATAGGAGAGAGATTTATACTGAAACACCAGAATCTTGACATTTCCAGACAAATTTCAAACCAGACCAAAAAGAAAAAGAGGAAAAAACAATACAAAAAAAGGAAAAGATCTTCTTAAACTGCCATTTAAATCTCTCAATTCTCTTGCATGCTATTCCTAGGAAAAGGTTTTAACTGTGATGAAGGGAGCTGTGAGATACAGAAGCACGATATGCTATGTTTTCATGATTCTTTTCATGTAGCAGAGAGTAAAATCCTTGCCCTTCTCTCTCTCCTTGGGCCATTCATATTTCCCAGGTAATGTAAAGCCGTTCTCGCACCGGGTGGCCCTACTCTCCCAGGATCTTAAAATTTAATTGTCACAAATCAATTCCAGCCTCGATCTCCATACTGCTATTCCTCCCCTCCCCCCGTCCCTTCTTCTTTAAACTGATCGTAGTCTGGGATCCTTTCATGTTGCTAAATTCATCTTCAGATACACTGCCGAGATAACAAAGAGGTGGCAACACGCATTGCTTGTTGAAACCACTACGACGAGTGGACACCTGGCCAGAAGGCTGGCCTAAAAATTGTAATTGTGTATGTGTGCATTCATGCCTATTTTATTTTATATTTTTGTTCAGCTGGAATTAATCAGGAATGATAAACACTGTTTGTCTCCTGGAAGCAGCAATGGGGGAGATGAAATATGCCTCTTAAGCTTATCAGCTTCAGTGCCACTGATGAGAAAGCTGGCTTCTAAGCCCTGGGATAATGGGCGTCCTTTCAGGAAGGTATCAGAGGTCTCAGGAGGCGAGACAACACAATGGTGTGACCTTCAGCTAATAAAGCCAACCCTAGAGTCCAAAGAAGCTTGGGGAATATTGACAAAAGTTCATATTTACAACAGCCTGGATTCCTTCTAGACACCATTACCAATTTAGACAGCCAGAGCCAACACACACACACAAAGCCTATCTCTTTTCCTCTCTCCCTTTCTCCCCCATGCTAGCTGCAAAAATGAGTTGGAGCATGGCAATTCTTCGCTAACAAGGCACTGAAACCACAACCCTCCCTCTCCCCCATCAACATCTTTTATAATAGAGTTATTTTTTTGACACAAAATAGAATAAAAATTTGCTTCCCACCTCACTACATGGTACTGTCCTCTACATAAGAGGGGGAAAGGGGGCCCCTGGTATGGATTCTCAGCGCACCATCATATCAGCATATCTGCTGATACGTTTATAATGATCTAAAGAAAAGACAGCCAACTTATTTAAAAACAAGAACAATTTTTTTAAATAGGCTCTAGCAATAAATGCAATCACCGTTAGAATTAAGAAGCCAGAGCTCTTGGGGGCAGGGACTGACTTTTTGTTCCGTATTTGAACAGTGCCTAGCACAGTCGGATCCAGATTCGTGACTGGGTCTCCTTAGTGCTATTGCAATTAAAATAACTAATATTAATAATAATACAGACCTTGTCCATGCAGAAGATGGAACTGTGCTAGCCTGGCTGTTTCTGGCATCTCTCTAAAATTTCACAACAGCACGAGGGATTTCGATTCTGTCCCACCATCGTGAAAAACATGTTACCTTAACTGTTCTATAGATACTCTCTACTCCCCTAACAATCAGGTAGCCTGCCGAAGTTTTATCTTTGATCTCCTAATCATCATAAAAGCTGTGACCAAGTCCATTCACCTGCAAATGCAGAACCTTATTCCCTTGATAAAGGATCTACCAGACATTAAAACCAATATAAAATGAATCCTAGCCATTTTTTAATTTCAGCATATCACCAGTAAAAGGGAGAGAAAATAAAAGCCACTTAAACTTCTTTCCAAATATTTTTTCTACCACAAAGGTGACTATATCTCTGGTGGTCTCATTAACAGCTTCAATATGTAATAGGAGACATCACTACACAAGTGTCTGGAAGATGGAAGAAGAAAACTCATGACATCTCCACACAACTCCAGAGCTAATAAAATGGCTCATTTATATTTCATTCCTTCCCCGATGGGATCTATTTAAATTAACATCTACACAAATAACACTTCTTCTCTGTTTACTATGGACTGGACAGCTCACAAATAGTCCTCCAAATCCCTCTAGTCACTGCATAGTAACCCCTGTATAGTCTCCTTAGCCATTCAATATATACTTGTTCTCAAGAGAGTTCAGGAGATAGAGCTGGGCTGTATTAAAAGTGGCCCAATTATACATTTATGCTGTGTTTATTGTTGTCCCACAAACAAGGTGACTGGTTGTATGAAGACTCTAATAAAAGATGACATACGTGGGCGCTAGAGAGCCCAGGGAATCGATAACTGGAGAAAAAGCCTTCCGTTTAAGGTCACTGTTTCAAATCTGGCCTGGTTCTATACTGGCTGTTTAATGGCTTATCTGGCATGGCATAAATCTAGTTCCCAACAGATAGTTATCCATATCCCCAGTGTAGATGCACTGGCAATGCTGTAGTTGCACTGGCACTTGAAACAATGACCAGATTAGCTGCCCTCCATCCTCACTCTCAACATTTGCTGCAGAATTATTTGTACTGGTGACAGAGGCGAGGTGACAAAATCCACGATAATACTAATTTAGGAGGAGCCGCACATATCAGTGAGGATGGAGAAGTAATACCAAGAAAGCTAGCGAGTCACACATCAGCAGAAAAATAAAATCATATTCATCTTGGTAAAATGCAAGCTTAAATAGCTGGGAGAAAATAATCTAAAGCCGTGATATTCAATGTGAAGAAGAAACTCGGAAAAGTGAGATGTATTAGGTGGTGGAATAATCTCCTGTGTGAAGCAGGGAGTGTTTCCTTGGGACAATTAGAACTGGACTGGAGAAGGCACTACATGATATGCTAAAGCAGACAACTCTGCATTAGTAGGGGGATAAACCGAATGACCGTTGAGATATTTTAAATTAATAACTTCTATGACTGAAAGGAGATGTTGCAGCAGCTGGTATAAAGGATTCAGACCCCACTCCACACACTTGGAGCAATGTATAATGAGGTGACATTGACAAATATGAGGTCGGTCTTCTTTTTATACCACTCCTATTACTGAGGCACTAAGTCATATTCCTCCCTCTCCCCAGGTTTTAGAACCAAATTGTTTATTTTCTCTATTTTTTTAGGGCTTGCTGTCATGGGGGGGACAGTGGTGGAGAGGATGAAATGCTGTCAGAGCAAGTGCTATCACCACTGTGAAGACAATGTAGATCCGGCCTTTGGATATCACAAGGATACCGTTCTGCCAGTGCTCTGTAAGCAGTGTATATAGACCTACATCTTTGTTAGGATACGGACAGCCAGCATGTGCACATGGTTTATTTCAGCAGTAAACGAGAGTCCCATGCTACCCAGGAAATACACCTCCCAAACGGTGTGGCACAATTACAAAATGCAGCAATATCTATGGCATCTTTGAGACAAGAAAGGAAATAGTTTAGGGTTCAGGGATTGTTAAGAATAATGGATTTAATATCAGCCAAGACCAAGCTTGGAATCCAGAGGCAACTGTTTCCCTCAGAGTTTCTCCTGACTGACTGCTAGGCATTTTACTAAAGATTTCTCTTGTGCAACTGCCTGACTAAAATACAGCACACCCTTACCATAAAGCCCTTTGTTACAACATCTTTGCTATAAAGCTGCAAAACCTTGGCTCCCAAGTACATTAAATCCTTATAAACCTGCCTTCATTTTAACCGTGCAATATTTCAGCACACAAAGCGTTTCTTCTGAAAGATAGCACTTTAACGAGGAGAGGGGTAAAATATATAAACCAAACCTCATTATAGCCTAATTTCTGGGAGATAAGCAAGCTGTTATAAAACGAAGCCATGGCAATCGCATTTCATATGTCTTGATGGTTTAACTCTCTTAAAGAGCCCTGGCCACACTGAGGATGAGGTTTTTAAAAAAAAAAAAATGTTTTGGGCCACAACTTGAATTTCGGCTCTGCTGTCAGCTACATATTATATGTTTTATATACTGTCACAAACTGTGATTTCAAACACTGCTGCAGCTTAACAAATGACCTGTCCACTGGAAGTTAGGAGGCTGATTACAAGTTATTATAAACACACATATCCTTAAGCCTTGTCCACATGTGGCTTTAACTATGCTGGTACAGTTAAAGTGGCAACTACCCACCCCCCACTATATACACAGTTATATCAGTATAGAACGTCAGTGACGTAAAATAAACGTTGTCAGGTATAAACTGCCCTTATACCAGTATCACTGTGTCTATGCTAGGGCTTTTACTGGCATAACTATATTGGCTAAAACTAACCCCCTCAAATCACACGCTTTGTTGACAACAGTTATACCAGTAACATTTTTAAAGTTTTAGGCCTTAGATTGTGAGCTTCTCCAGCCAGAGACTGTCTCTTTTAGCACTGGTTTGAGCATTGGACTGCTAAACCCCGGGTTGTGAGTTCAACCCTTGAGGGGACCATTTAGGGAACTGGGGTAAAAATCTGTCTGGGGATTGGTCCTGCTTTGAGCAGGGGGTTGGACTAGATGACCCCCTGAGGTCCATTCCAACCTTGATATTCTGTGACTCTATGTCTGGATAGTGCCTAGCACATGGATTCTCAATGTGAGGCTCATAAACAGGTGTTAAGGAATATGACCATGTTGCCCTTTTCATATTGCAAAGTGGAAGGAGATGGAGGTGGGAGTGCCAGTGTGAGAAAGGTTGAACATACTGTGAGTGCTACCACTGACAAATACATAAGAATAAATATCTAGGCATTTTAATATTAGACAGCTGTCCTAATTATATAAACACCCCTCCATCCTGATAATCAACAAGAATGGTGAAAAGACAGAAAAAAGTCTACAACCTTTTAAAAATGAGTTTCTGGCATATTAGGATGTTTTTTAAAATGTTTACTGAATGCGGAAGTGTTTTGTTTTTTTAAATAGGAAAATTCAATTATTTTCCATAAAACATCAAAAAGAAAAAAACGAGTGAGCAAGCAAACATAATAGGACAAAAATCTTCTTTCAGAGAATGAGCTATTTGCCTACCACAAAGAACACCCTGAACTACAATGGTTTAGAAGACTCCAACCTTTTTGCAGTTTTAATTTAATCAAGAAACCATCATTGATTATAATTCTTCTAGCCCAGCCTGCTGACTCTCACGGCTGAAAAGAAAGCTTAGCGATGATTAGGTATTTACTACAATCGATAAAGAAAATAGTGAAAGATTAGTGTAAACGTAACTGGAGAGGAGAATGGCTTAAAAAAAAAAAAGCCAGGAAATGCACTTCATTCCGTCTTTGATTTGCAAAGTCAATTTATCATCAGAAGATGGGAACGTAGCAATAGTTGAGGCACAGTCAGAAAATTAAACCAACCAACCAATGAAACCCATGAGGTTCTTTTGTTCCTGGATGTTCTGTTTTGGACAATAATGTAGGACGATCAGAATTTCAGAAAAGGATAGTCTTGGTTGCTATCACATGATCTGGGTCAACAGCAGGGTGAAACCCTGCCACTGTTACTATAACCAGATTAAGATAATTATTTCCCCTTATCTCCTTGCTATAGCTCATAATAAATGAAATTCTGGACCGAAGGGAGCATATTTTTCCTGACTGATCATTAATACAGGTTTCAGCACTAAATACACAGCTCTCTCTACAGTAACAGACAAGTTTTTGCAATTGCAGCTATTAGAAAAGACCTCCTAGGAGGATGTAAGACCCCCAATATTCTGTTGAGCTACAGAATTAGAAGCAATAACCTGGCTTTGAATCCAGTCCCCATATACTTTCCCATCTTCGAATTTACTGACGAGATTATCTCTACAAAGCCTACAGTGAAGGAACAAGAGATTTTTTCCCCCTTAAGTCACATGAGACTTATCCAGCTCATAATGACATTGCCACAGGAAAAGACTGTGGGTTGGACAAGTTTGAATCAGTCTGTCAGTGAAACTGACAAAAAACATCACAGAAAACCTAGTGTTAAAGTACACTAGCATGTGTCTTCCATTAACTCAATGTTTCTGTTTACTTTCATAAATTTTTCCCCTTAACCATACAATTAAATTGGTAAAAACTATTATTGGGTGCAGACGCCACTTCATTTTACAGCGTTCCATTTTCGTTTGTTAATGATGGAGAATTTGGGGTTTTGGAAGGCTGACCTGGGGCACGTGACAAGCCTGTAACAAGGCCCTGAGCTAACAAGTTAGCCTTTAGCTGCCATGGAACTGTCAACAGAGCACTGGCTTGGAGACAGACAGAGAGGAAGAGCAAAAGACAGAGAAAAAGACCAATTCAGCGGAGAGAAACCAAGCTAAATCAGTCCCAAGTGCCCATGTTGGAGAGACTTGATCTCATACCTTGCTTGTTATCAAGCCACTCCTGATACGAGGCAGCTCCAGTTCCGTTGAGGTCTACAGACAAAACAAAAAGTTTCATTCATATCAAACACAAATAGTAGAAACCTTGTTTAAATGGCAACCTTCCTGGAGCAGTCTATTATCTGTGCATGGCCCTAGTGGTTTAAATAGGCAGTGCTGTGTCGCATCAACCCAGGGTGGCGAGTTTCTTTGTCTTTAAGGGTAAGTGCCTGGCACTGTTCCTCCAACTCTGCCCATCTGGTTCCATGCTGGTGAGGGGCTAGGGGATGGAAATACTGACAGAGAGAAGAGGGGTACGGAAATGCCATACTGGGTAGGTTCCCCAACCAAAGGAACACTGGCATACAAAATTTGTACCGAGTGTCCCTTTAAGGCCCACAAACATAATAAATCAGTGGTTCTCAAACAGTGGTCTGGAGAACACTTGCTTGTAGTTCGTGGAAAGCTGGCAGGTCCCAGGGTGCTGGCTCTCCTTTTGGTTTCTAGCCACTGTGTCACATTAAAGAAACTAAAAGTACATTACCATATTTTCCTAACATTACTTTTCCCAATAAGCAATTGCTGTAGTTGCCAAAGACGTTATTTGATCATCAGTGGGAGGGGAGATGGTCCATGAGACACTTACTCTATTAAGAGCTGCCTCACACAATGAAAAAAAAATGGTGGAATCTCTTATTAACTGTCGTAACAACCAATCTTTAAAATAATCATTATTAGCAAGTATCAGAAGGGTAGCCGTGTTAGTCTGGATCTGTAAAAAGCGACAAGAGTCCTGCAGCACTTTATAGACTAACCAAGTGGGTATTCACCCACAAAAGCTTATGCTCCAATATGTCTGTTAGTCTATAAGGTACCATAGTACTCTCTGGCCCATTATTAGCAAGGTTCTAAAGGCGCTCCCATATCAGCATGCAAAGTGACAGAACCCATATATACATGGGGATTCTGACTATATTAAATAACATGGTTTAAACTCCTTTATAGCAGAACCAGGTTCCAACATTGCTTAGACACAGTGTGAACAGATTCAAGTACGGGTAAAAACCCCAAACTAAACAATGTTCCTATATGTTTTTCTACCTGGACATAAAATTGTTTGGCATTCACACCAGCAATCTAAACCATATTATAATCCAATTCATCCACAATATAATCTGAATGGTCCTTAAAACAAGGTTGTAAAACACATCCCACAAGCCTGTGTGAACCAAGGCTTTTTTGAGGCCTGTATGCATAGGACACCTAGTTACTAAATACAGGTAGTAACAAGGTTGAGTCCAGACAAGGTGCACAGCAGGATTCCTCACAGTGTGAATGTTCCATGTTTAAACCTTGCTCATGAGCAGGACTGTAACATGATTATCAGGCTGTAGCTGGAATTTAACTCAGCTCTGCTATGCAAATGGGGCCATCTAAGCATGTCAATTGTCTCAACCTGGTCACACTTAATATGGCTCTAGTCGCATTGGTGAAAGGACCTCCACTAGCATAGTTTTAACTGTAGTTATTAAATGGCTGCATACATAGGATTTAACGTTAACACCCCATTCATCCCTACTATTTCAGTCTAGTTGTCAGTAGATATACAAGACAGCAGTGGGCAAATCTGTTTACAAAGGCAACCTCACCGTGCAGAAGGGATAGGAAGGCTGCTCTCCTAGACAATGATTCCCAAACATCAATTACATTTCTGCCCCTACAAAATTTGAACAGCTCCTTAAAAACATAACGCTCTGCTATTCCTTGTGTGTACTGCAAATGCAATTCTACAAAAGCTTAGCAAACAGCTGGCAATGGCTCCTGGCACACACACACACAGAGATTCAGACTGGATTTATAAGGTTTCGCATTCAGCAATACTATTTAATGAACAAAAAGGAAAAATTTAAAGTTGCCCCAATGTTTATGTTGTGTAAATCTGAGATAATAGATCTTCTCCCTAATCCTAATGAGGTCTTCCCATTAAAATCTTTATTAGCTTCTAGCTCAGCATATTGCCAAAAGGCTCGTCACAGTTTCCCTATCGCTCAGTACCAAGATCTGCTTTAACTTTTACAAATAGCTCTGAGATATTTCCCAGCTTATCAGCATTGCCAAGCAGGCTGTCTTATCATTACTATTGCAGATAAAATAAATGAGCTCGGGATGATATGAATAATGGCATTTTCTGTAGGCTCGTTTCCCATTACATCTTCAACAGATTGTAGATCTAAACTTGAGCACACAAAAAAGGAGAGGGAGAAGATTTATTTTAAAATTTACCT
Organism: Mauremys reevesii; assembly: GCF_016161935.1. NCBI lineage: Eukaryota > Metazoa > Chordata > Testudines > Geoemydidae > Mauremys > Mauremys reevesii. Next base: position 15,093,335 of record NC_052640.1, on the reverse strand, counting down.
TTGTTGCCTTAGTGTCTAGCATGTATTTTTAAGCTCACATGAAAAGAGCAGGCAATTAATTTTGAAAGGGACTAGAAAAGCCTCAATTCTCCTTCTCTGAAAATCCCCAAATGTACAATTACTTCTGGGACATTTCTTCAGCTGCATTTGGTGGATAGTGGCAAGGACAGACAACACTGCACACTACCTAATAAAGCCATCTTCATTAGTATCTTCCTTTCTCTAGCTGCTACGTGTATCAATCGGACTGGGAATTGAAATTACTAAAGGCAACGGAATTCTATCTGAATAAAAAGACTGGGCGACAGAGGTCTCCAAAGCTTTCTTGTGTCTGATTAGACTGTGTACATGTGGCACATTAATAGTACAGGGAGAGTTTAACACAGCAAAAACTAGGGCAATAAAGAGATCAGAAAGCTGAAAGACCAATACATCTCTCAGTTTTCATGCCAACAAGCAGGGAGGTCATATTCTGATAACCACTTTTTGTCTGGAATTCACTACAGGGTTAAATGCTTTCCCATTCCCCAAATTCCTAGCCATGTCACAGCATCAAGGTTATCTATTATTGGCAGTGACAGGTGAAAATTAATCTCCTAATTATTTCTTGCTGCATAATCTGCACTGAAGAAGTAACATAAAGGGATTACAGTGCACCATCTATGGAAGGCTTTTCTAGGGAACCAATCATATAGTGGGATAGGAGGCAGGTGTTAAAGAGGTATTTGTGAAGGATTTCCAACTATTCCGCAGACAAACTACATTACGGCTTTATAACCTAGAGCTTCGGCGTGAGGATCCACTTGTAGGTGACTTAATGGCACAGTCTTTATTCTGTTGTTGATTACTTAAGGAAGAATAATGATTTGTGCATGTGTCTTCTGGGCAGGAGAGCGTTGTGTATCAAATGCTGGAAAACTATAACTAGTCACTGCAGGAGTGTGGTCCAAGTAGAGATTTAATTTTCCCCACAGAAGCACTATGAAATTACCAGCCTTTGGCTGCAAATAACCATCCTTTTCTCCCACACCACTTAATACAAGATAAAAATTCTTGTAGCTACTTGGGACTACAATCTAAGTCAATGATGAGATGAGGCTGGTAAAGGTTAGCCAGCCACACTTTCAATAATATATAAATGATCCTTTGTAACACGCTTTCCACAAAAACACAAACTAAACTGTGTGCTTTTAAAAGTTAACATTTTAAAAAAAAATCTCCACTTTACAAGCTAGACAGGAAAATCTTTGACTTCAATGTAAAAATCTCAGTTGTCTTGAAATGATGGAGTTACAGTTAACTCCATCACTTCAACTCACTTTGCATGTGCACAAAAGCAGGTTTTAGTTTTAAAAGACCAAATGTTGTATTAAGTGTTAGCCTTTTCAAAGCAGCCTTAAAAGCAGAACAGGGTGGTTTTTTTAAGCTTACTTTCTATTGCAATTTATGCCCTAATAAAAATACTCATATTTAAATAAGGAAACAAACAGCACATTTTTACAAAAATCAAAAAACACTATAATGTCATCTTTTGACCTTTTCCCGTTGGTGACACATGACTGTGGTTTTGATTACCATCCCTAAGCATTGTTGTCTTGTCAAGTTCCTTCTCCAGCTGATAACACTAAGATTTCGAGCCTCTCTGATGGTGGTGGTGTAGTTCTTGACCTTTGGTACGGGCTTCAGAAACTGCAATAAGTCCTTCATCTAACCTCTCAATGTTGAAGCCTGGCACTAATTTGCATCTTTTCAGAAAAATCAAATCCTGTCCCAGCTTTGAAAATAATGTATTGATCCAACAAGCATAACCGCACTGATTTAAGTATGAATCACCTAACTTAGGACATGATAGGTAGATTGAACAGATTGTTGGCACTTTAAAGAAACACAAAATAAAACGATCATAGTATAGTAAAGTTATCAGTTTCTTGAAACTGGGAGCCATGCCTGAATGAAATATTGTACTGTACTTTAATAACCACAGGGTGGCATACAAAATATGAAAAAACATTATCAAAAAAGTTGTAAGGAGGGTCTGGACTTCAAATAAGGCAACTGCAACTTTATTTCTAGTAAAAATGGTTTAACTACACAAATCACATAATTACCAAAATCACCACTAGGGGTCACTATACTGCCTTCACTGCTTAGAATTAGCAAGGTAACATTGGTGGTTGTTTTTGAAATAAAAATAAAACTTTAATGTGTTTTTATCTACAGGAAAAATACCTGATACTTTTTTTTAACAAGCTATTTAAAAACCTATTGGAATTGCCAGTATGAGTAGGGATGTTAAATTAGCACTCAAATGAAAAGACTTCCCCCATTAGCTATAGAGTTCTTCTGATTCTTCATTCTGTTCATCTGCAGATTTAAAAAACTTTAAATCCACATGTAATAGCATATATAACATTGTGATGGGATTTGAAAATCTAGACTAAGGGTTAAAAGCTCTATTTAGAATCTGAATATAAACCTCTTGAACTGGTGAGAATGGGGAAGGGTAGAAATGAATAATTTCCTTATTAAAATAATTGGCAGTGAAACTTTAAAAATATTTAATTATTTCAACAATTATTTTATTCCATAGGTGAAGTTCAGGTCTTTGGAGGTCCTGACTACTAGGACTCTGAAAACACACATCCAGCAAACTGGGCATATTAAATCAAACAAGATTATGCATACATATTTTTGATTTAAAGACGTATTAAAATTTTACCCCTATATGGGTAAAAACACTTGAGTTTACATCACTAAGATTAGAGATTATCTTTTCATTCAGATCGAGCTACCACAGATAAACAAAAATAACTTAATGAGGGCTGTGACAGAAGTAGAATCTTTTAATGTTTAATCTTTGGCATTAAATATGTCACCCAAAATTAATGACTGCCGTTTCATATTTTTTGAAAGTTTTAATTTCTTAGTAAGTTACCAAACCTCTGTAAATGTAATTACTCAAAAGAGAGATACCCCAAAAAAATCACAAATATGCCAATTTTACTATCTCTGCCAATTTTTTACAGTATTGTGTCTTGTTTACAGAAGACTGAAGTGTAAATTATTATGCATAGGCATTTCAGGAATATGCTCCATAGCAACTTCATTATGTGATGTACAAATTCTCCCAAGAGATACTATGTAATGGCAATTTCTCCTTCCTCTCCCTAAGGATTATATTTCTCATTACATCTCCTGGTAATTGATCAGCCTAGGAAACAATTTCTGGTAAATCCATACGTTTCCCTACCTGGTTCACTGTTTCCATCCCATACTCAGCATCACAAAAGATCGCAAGAAACAATAAAATATTTTTCCATTTGTGATACCAAAGTGTTTTCCCTAATTTACCAGAAATATCTGTTGACCAATGCTATTTGGTAAGAGAGAACACATTTTGGTAAATTGCATGTCAGACTGACCAAGTCATTTTGTAATTTCACACCGTCATTGAAGTTAACCAGGATGTGTATTCTATTCAGATTATACAAATAATTTAACTTTAAAAGAACCTTCTGTGATTACTTAAAATCTGTGAGAGAGTGTAACCAATTTCTGCCTCATATCCAGATTGGAGTCTTTGGTTATTATGGGTCATTCAAAGCCAGGATGCTGAAAAGCAAGCCTAATTAAGGTATACACCTATGCTTTCACAATGCTTTTATATAGCAAAGGTTAGTTCACTAAGGAATTAATTCCTTCAAGTGTAATTTTTGTCAACATATACTCCACTAAATCTCCTGCAGTTCTTTTGGTTAGGAAATAATCTAATATTTCCATTCTTTACCAAAGTTCAGTACTTCACCTCATATTCAACCTACGTACAAATTCAAGGTCAGCAAATACCAATTCATATTAAATACACATAGAAGCCACAAACTTCTAAAGTATACCTTTCCTACATTAGGGTACTGGACTTATTTGTCTTGCTGCTATTATGTTGGGCAAACATGTACTACCAGTTCTAATGGATTGTCTCTCTTTATGCAACGGCCGCTGATAGAATAACATGGGAATATATTTTGCTCATTTCATACACTGCTGTTCATTTACAAAAATAGACTCAGCAGTCCCTTGCAAAAATAAGTCTTACGATTTCCTCAATGTAATCCACCTTTAAAATAACATTTTTCAGATATAATGGGGCAGCTATTTTAGAGAACCAATGTTAATGAAGGAAATCCTTCAAAAGAACATGAAAAAGTATATCATTTAGAGAAGTTAATGCTGTGTGTTGAAATCAAGCTTCCCTTCCTTGCAAGCCTGCATGTGGGGAAAATCGGATTTATACATATACATAAACCACTGAAGTAAACCATGATCAGGGATGACCAGAGATTTAACTCCTCAGGAATAAGAACAGGAAGGTTCTGTTTCCATGTAATACTCTAACAGTCTTTTCCAGTTGAGCTAGACTGACTTTCAGGGGTGGATAATGAAGCAAATAAATCCAGCAGGTATTGTGGAGGGTAGACCAACTGAGGAGTCTTGTGTTAGATAATCTCCAGGACCCAAAGCAATCACTGAGAACAGTAAGTAATTTAGATATCTAGATGTATTTGTTCTATATGATGAAGTCAAAAGGATCTCTGATACTATAATCTTTCAGGAAATAAGGATATGTATAGAGGTTAGTTATTTATCAGCCTGATGACATACATACACAACTCTTCTGTAAGATTTTGCCATTAGTTCACTGTTTAAAAATGAATTCAAATACCCCCTTTTTTCCAAATTCCTTTTTCAAGACCGGTAATCTTTGATTACCCAGTGACTTCATCCCTAAAAAATTGATAACTTTTAAAGATTCAATCCTGAATTTTTAATTGGATTAAATATTTCTTTCCTATTAAGTAGATGGTGGGGAAAAGTAGACACATTGACAATAACAGCCATCCAAGCAGTCAACTCAAACCCTGTATTTCAATTTTGCCAACACAATTCATTAGGCTTTGGAATGCTGTTGGGGTGTTTGTTCAGCCAAATGACACCATGTTAAAATGGACAGATTCTTAAAGACCATTTTTAACTTCTTATCCTTTTTTAACTTCTTATCCTTTATGACTAAGGAATTTTAACTGCACTGAATGAGTTAACTATCAGATACTTTATGCAGTTAAAATTTCTAATAGGTTTAACTTTATTTTGTTATAATTAATTAACAGGATTCTTGGACAAATATATCTGCTACATAGTATACTGGGACAAGGACAAAACTGCCAAGAAAATACCCAAAAGCGACAAGCTGTTGTACTGAAGCGTTCGTTCTAGGTATGTATGTACAGATTTGGTTTGGGTGGGTGGAATAAATAGGAGGTCATTTTGAGATCATATTACTACTTTCATTCTTTCCTTACTTGTATATGAGGGTGTTTATATGGCACTTTACTAGGTTCAGTTTCCCTGGTTAGTTATGCTTGGAATTGTTGATTCTAAGAAGTTTCTCAGTCAATATGCATGCCTTCCTTTGAGATGTTGAAGATCCCTTGTAAATTACAAGAAGGTGTGTGCCTTGGGGATCTGCTAATACAGTATTACTTTATTGCTTGGATTTAATATGGTTCTCTACTTACGTGTTGTTCTAACCATTCCTGTTTTACATGGGCTATGTGTGGAACCCTCGACATTTATCTTCCTTTCCCTGTTGTACATCCTTCCACAGACAGGGAAACTAGGCAGTGAAACACATGCACCCCTTTCCTTCTTGTACACAATCACTACATCTGCAAGAGAAATCTCCTCCCATGTCCCTTCTGTGAAGGCAAAGTTTCAAATGTTGGATCATTCCCAGATCCCTGATTCTGGCAGCCCTTGGCTGGAAATACAGCCCTGTGTTTGCTGATGAAGGCAACAATTCACTATTTATTATTTTCCCCCTTAAACTGAGGGGGAATATGTGGTTTGCACAGAAGGAATGCGCAAAACAGATTGAAAAACAGGCTGCCTATAAAAAAGCGATTCACTTTCCAGCACATCTCAGAAGGCTCTTCCCTGCTAAGTCTGGTTTAAACATTAAAAAAAAAATAGCCCTCCATAAATCTGCATTGAGGATTTTTTGTTTTTTGCCTGTTTGTTTCAAAGCAGCCGGACGCAGTGTCTGATTATTTGGGCTTTTACAACGGATGCATCTGGAAAAATCACTCAAAGAAAAGAAAAAGAAAAAGAAACCCCATGGAAAACAGTAGGACATAATGAGAAGGACAAAACCTGTGGTAAGATTCAGAAAATTAAACAACCGCGTCAATTTCACCGAAAGAGACAACACACACACACACACAACACCAACCACCATGCACCAGGCGGAAAACAGGGCGATTTCCTTCTCCTGTCTGACCGCAAAGCCACTTAACTCATCATCTCCTGGGGCAAGGGGAAAAATATTTCTAACCCTACTCACCCGCCCAGACAGAGGTGCAAAAACGAAACAATGCATGACGCCTACATGCTCGGAACTGGCCGCAGAGCAAAGAGTGGGGTAGGGGTGGTAGTGGTGGGGGGACAATACGTCTTCCTCAACCATCCCCCCCCCAAATGTGCTTTTACTTACCCCAGCTGCAACGCTGCCCGAGAGCCGCTACAATACAATCACAAGAACAGTTGGGCAACTTCAGGAAGAAGGGATAATCCACAATGCGAAAAAGGAATAGATATATCTGTATATACACATATGTGTGTGTGTAAACACACCCCCAGAGGTGCTCGGGCGGGAATCCAGATCAGTCTTAATCCATAGACAAAATGCGCTGATCAGCTCCGGCCGGTGCTACGGGGGTGGGGGGGGAGCCTTGCTCTGTTTGCACAAAGAAGCATAAAAAGCCGGGAGATGCCCTAGGCTCCCGTCTCCCCTTCCAGCCCGCACAGCCGCCGCTTCTCCCCTGTCCTCGCTGCAATCCCGGCCCCGGGAGCGGAGAGTTTCGGGTGCCAAGCCGGGATTCCGTGCGCGGGGGTGCCAGGAAAGGTGGAAAAGCCGCTGCTGCTTTTTTAAATTCCCTGTCCCGTCGTCGTCCCCCACCCTCAAAAAAAAAAACACCGGAGAATTTTTTTTAACTCAAAGTTTGTGTCCCCCACTCCCGGTCTGTTGGGGGGTTTGTTTGTCCGCTCTCCCTCCCCCCCACCCCGCGCTTGTATCCAGAAACTCAGCTCAGGCGCCGAAGCGGGCACCTGGTGCTGATCCAGGCAGCGGCGGTCATTGCAAAGCCAGCCCGGCTCCGCTCGGCATCAGAAAGAGCGGCGGGTGGGGGGAGAGGAGAAAAGAACCCGGCCCCCCCCCGCATCCAGGGACTCCCCCCGGCTGGAGATTTCTTCCGCTCCTTCCGGCTGGTCCTCAGGTCTCGGGAGCCATCCTTCCCAGGCAGGGACGGAGACGGGACCCGGGACGAGCAGGGGCAGCGGCCCCCCTTGCGGAGGCGGCGGCGCCCGGGCAGGAAGAACCCGCGCCGGCTTCTCCTCAGCCGAGCGCAGCTTCGCCGACGCCGCTCCGGAGGCAAGTGCGAGCGGCTCGGCGGCAGCACTCGCTGTGGGGGCAGCGCGGAGCAGCAGGAGCCAGGCTAGACTAATCCAGGCACGAGACACGGATCTCTCCTCCCCAGCGCCGGCTGGGGCACTCCGCCACCCCACCCCCCCAGCTAGGCGGGCTGTGTGTGGAAACCTCCCCCTGCCCCCCGCTCACAGCAGCTTCTGCCTCCCTTCCCCGCCCCAGGGGAACCCGGGGATGTGTCCTCAGCAGAGCGGGAACGGGAAAGCGTTCTGCAACCTCAATGGTCCAAATGGCACCGGGGGACACGGGATAAATTCGGATCAAGAGGGAGGGGAAATTAAATATAAAAAAAATCAAGGGGATTTCTAATGACTTATGAAGGTTCCGTTGATAAATGAATGGCAATCGGTATATTAAATATATAATCATTGCATGATTGATCTATTTTAATAAACGGTTACTCAACTGTTAGAGTCTGATAGGCAGGTTGCTTATAACCAACAGCAATGCTTATAACTGCCTGTAACACTTACTATGGTGTCTGCAACATCTATTAATCATTGATTAACCCGTTATAAACCATTTCTCAGTGGAAAGTGACATAATTAACAGCCATTGGGGGATGTAACCCCATTTTGGAAGAGAGTATGGATGAAGCAGTATCAGATCACTAAGGTTCAGATCACGGAAGTTATAAGTAACTAGATAGATATTGTACTCAAAAAAAAAGAGGACCGTCATTATTCTATATTATATAAAGGAGTGTGTTCTAGCCCTTTCCCCGACCCTTCACTTGTCCTGCTTCATTATGAGATCTTCAGGGCTGGGACCATTTACTCCTCCCTGTTTGTTCAATGCCCAGGGCCACCCAGGGGGGGCAAGTGGGGCAATTTGCCCCAGGCCCCACAGGGGCCCCCACAAGAATATAGTATTCTATAGTATTGCAACTTCTTTTTAATGGAAGGGGCCCCCAAAATTGCTTTGCCCCAGGCTCCCTGAATCCTCTGGGCAGCCCTGTCAATGCCTAGCACAATAGTGCCAGATCTTGGTTGGTCCCTACCATAATAAACATGATTAATAACTAATAGAGATGTTATCTCCAGTATCTGCCAAATCCTGTCTTGTGTAATTATGTACTCACACCTAAATTCAGCCTGCAGTTTCACTCTGTGGATTACACTGAGAGTGCCTTGAGGCAGGAATGGTATCTGTCCAATGCTTTGTAGAGAACACTCTTGGAATACCAAACTATTTTATACTTCTAGCCTAAAACTATTGTTACGCACAGTAAAAGAATAGCTGTGTTCCACCCCAGAATTGGTTGCATTTCAGTGCTGGAGGAAATGTTCTTTACATATAATGTGAATATCAGTCAGTGGAGTGCTTAGAGATCCTTCTGATTAAAATGTATTAAATATATGTAAATTACTGGTATACTATTACATCATTAGGTGTGAGCATTTTATAATTATTAGTATATTATATTTCTGTGTATAGTTATTGTTACTATTATATTATTAAATCATTATGTATGACTGTAGATGCAATAAGTACATTTCCAGGGATTTCTATTGACATTCAGAAATTCACTGATCATTATTATTATTAAACCACATGGAACAAAGGATTGCACTTACAGATTGTGGGACCCTAGATGTATGACGTTTCATTATTTCTTGTGATTCTTAGATAGGCTGGCTGGTCTCCTTCCCCCTTCTTAAGTAAAGGCATTCTTCTATGCCCGGGGTTCATTTTTAAAAGCATCAGATGCAGATGAGCTAGCTAACATAAGTTGCAAAGAAACCTGTTGGACAAGGATATTCAAACCTGCCTGATAAGATGGAACCACAGAAAGAATATACACTTCAGGCCATATCTTGCTATTGTTCCACACACAGAACACCCACATGCAGAACACTCATTGAAGTCAAAGGGAGATTTGCATAAAAATAGATAGCAGGATATGGCCCTGGACCAGCATCCTGATATTAAAACTGTGGTTTTCTTGTGCAACCTGGCTCCACTGCAAGTAATAATCACAGACAGGTTCTCAAATGCTGCTGCTTGTGCTGCGGGGCAGTAAAAGTGTCTCAAACCCTTACCCCGACCCTAGGTCACTAGGGTTCCTGAATTTATGGTACAGCTTCTCATGAAAGAGCAGATGTTGGAGAGAATATACATCTGTATCTTTTCAGCAAGAGAACTGGATGCCAATCAGGGTTAATTTGGGATACATTTACAAGAGTGCACAGCATGACCTGAGGTACCTCTTTATTGCCCTGCTACAGGCCTGCTAAATAGATTGCCCTACTACTACATGAACTTACAAATTCCAAGTAAATTTTACAGGAAGACACAGGGATAGAAAAAGGAAGAAACCTGATGTCACAAATGACATCCAGATGCGAGAACATTGTAAATAAATATCAAAAAGCTCTTCCTCCTTACTTATATTTCTCAAGGGAAAATACAGGGGAAAAGACTTATTTCTGAATTTTTAAATATAAATCATCAGTAAGGAATCTGATGATCCTGTTGTCCCCATGCACACCAATGCCCTACTGACTTTAATGGGAATTACGCATACATAAAAACACATGGATCTGGTCCCAAGTACATATCACAGTATCATCCCATACACCCAACTTGTGATAAAAAGGGGTATGTGTCTGAATGGTAGGGAAGTACTTAAGTATGAAAAACAGAAGTTTAATTCTAATAACTCAGGTCAAGAGCACTGAAAATTCCACTACCAAAAAGGATGTATATAAAAATGTGGATTTAGATAAAATCTCTACAGCTATTAATAATTTCTGAGTGAAATCAATACACAAACAGTGGTGCCTCTAAAAATGCATCAGTTGCCTTAAAACAGCTAAATAACGATATGCAGTTAGACAGCCTTGGTATTTGCAGCATTGAAGGTATTTCCTTGTATCAACTATTCCAGTATAGTACAAGTGCAAATTCTTGAGACCATGAGGCAACCTCATCTTCAGAAAAGCTGGCGAGTTTTAAGGCCCATCTTAAAAATTGGGGCGGGGGCAGGAGGAGGTGCATAGTAAAGGGCAAAACAGGGAAAGATCCACTGTGAAGGATCTGCAGACTTTCCCTGTGTAGCCTCCTGACTGCAGAGAGGAAAAAATGAGAGAGAAAACTAGTTTGAAATGAGAAGGTAGGAATGTGAAGTAGAATCAGAAGGCAGTAGAATCCACATATCACTTTTCCACAAAGGAAGGGGGATTGAAGGATAAGTGGTGCATAGAGGTTGCAACCCCAGAGATTTATTTAGCATTCTCAGCTCAGCCCCTAATGTACAAATCCAGATGATAAAATTGGGTGGTATTTGCTTAACCTTCCACCTCAAAGCAGGGTGGTCAGGCATCAGGTTGGAGGTGCAGTGTGAAAACTGAGCTGAGATGAAGACATGTACTGTTGTTTGTTTTCTTCATACAACATTGGCCTTTCAGGAATACCTTTTACTTATAGCACAGTATCAGACTAACTAGACCATGAGGGACTTTATACCATGCCTGTGATAATTTCCAAGGTGCTCACATATGATATCGAGGAGTGGGTATAAGTGATCAGCTAGATATTAGATGGCTATGACTATCCTTTTTACTTAGATTTATCTGACGCGGGCTTCAGCCTACTACAGCACTGCCTGCATCAAGACTGCAGGAACTGACCCCTCAGTAATAAAAATGACACTCGTCCTAAATAGAAACTTTTTCTATAGAAATGAATCTATCACACTAAAACAGTTCCTTTAAAGATAGCATGCAACCTGTATTTTGGGGCTAAAAGCTTCCAGGGGTTGAGATTCAGAGTACTGACTATAGAAAGAGAAAGCACTTAACCACAGTGTTACATAAAGACATCATATCACGAGGAAATCAGGACTTTACATCTTTCTGTTTTACAGTCACTGGCAAGGGTGGGGTAGGAAAACACTCAGGAAGGGCTTGGACAAACTAAAGGCCAGGTTCAATTTAAAACAACAACAACAAACCAACCTCTGTCTACCTTCTGCACTGTGTGAGCCCCTCACATGAGCTTCTGCTCTGCTGAAGCCAGAGCGAGGTTTTACTGGATCTTTTACAGAATCTGTCTCTAAGCTTCTAACTCTGCTATGCATTCTCATCAGAGCCTAAAAATATAAGTGAAGTGACTCACAGATGTGCAGTTAAATTGTTAAAATATGCACTAATTATTTTATTTTAAAAAAATTGTACTCTGGTAGAGCAAAAAAATTCATCTGAGTTCCGGAATGCTATATAAATACTGGAAGTTATCAGTGCTGCTACTACAAGGCGTACCATGGCCCTGAGTTCCTGAGCGTGCAACCTCAGCTCCCAGGCCTGGTGTTTTCTGGTTTTGTGTAGTTGCTTTCTTAGGCCTAAAAATATACGAGGCCTAATGCTAAAATAGACATAGCAAAACTATTTTAGCATTAGAGTATCAAACTACATTCAAAATCTATAGCAGCCAGGCAGCTTAATTTCAACATAGAACTCTCAGTTGCCAAATGGGAGGAGGACCTGAAACTGTCTAAACAAAAGATTTTTTCCCCACCGCGCTTTAAAACCTTCATAAGCAGGCACTCAGCCTCAGGGCATCCAAAGCTATGGCTCCAATTAAAGAGAACAAGGATACAGGAGGTGGTACCTCCAGTTTGATTGCTCTTGCCTGGGGTAGCTAAGTCTCAAGATGAAAGAGTGTTCCCTCTAACTCCCAACAAAACAATTACACATTTGTTTTTAAGACTCTATTTCTTTAGCCTTTCCACTCACAATTTTTGTTATTATAAACTAGCCAGGATAGGAATAAATATCCTTGTCATTCTCTAAATGTCCCTGTAATTCCTCATGAACTTATATCTCTGCAGATGATATGAAGAAATGTATCTTTGAAATATATTTAGATTATTTGCAGTTAATTATGATAGAAAAAACCTTCATCTGTACATACTGCCAGATACCAGAGTGAAAGTCCCAAGGGTAAATTCTGTTATCTTGGAATAACCGAGGCAGAACTAGATGTTGTATCTGACATTTCAGCGTATCACATGCAGTGCAATGAAACCTGTCGTTATGATCAACTGCTATTCATGGTCACCTGAATAAGTCAGCTCCTGCAATATTTATCATTTCCATACTAGCTCACACTCTCGCAAGCAGTCACGTGCCTCCTGTGTTTCCAGCTACCCTTGGACCTGCCCAACTGTGGAACCTGCATTGCACCCAACCTGCTAACGGTGGCCAAAAAGGGAACGGTCTTCAAGATAAGGGATTTGTCTGTAGCCAGGAAAAACACTAGCTACCATTGTTTACCATCCAAACTGGGAATGGACAATTAGAGTTTATTAGGCCATTTTAATTTGTATGCTTATTGGATGAGCCTAAGTGAAAGTGAGCTGGATGGTCTCTTTTTATTTTTTCTTGGTCACGCTCTACAAAGTAACAGTCAAACAAATCTGGAATCCCAAGAAAGGCCATTGTTAGCACATTAATCACGATTGAAGGAAAAATGCCCCAACTTCTTATTTTGTTAACATTTTAGAAAAATAAGTACACATGCAAAAACAAAAGAAAACCCCAACTTCCCTCTAACAATGATGATGGAATTAATGGCTTATTGAGCCTTCCAAGAACATAATCATTTTACCCCCAGATAATTGACAAAAACATATGTCAAAGTTTAATATGATCAGTCCTTCTAAAATATCAAACCCTAAACTGCACTTTTTGCAATTAGTACAAAACATTCTGGAAGAGATTCCCCTGATCAGATTATTGTCCTCCTCCTCATCGCTGTTATAACAAAGAGAAAATGTAGAATGTGAGAATATCTAAGGTCTGGTCTACACTGGGGGGGCGGTCGATCTAAGGTACGCAACTTCAGCTACATGAATAGCGTAGCTGAAGTCGAAGTACCTTAGCTCGAATTACTTACCCGTCCTCACGGCGCGGGATCGACGTCCGCGGCTCCCCCGTCGACTCCGCTACCGCCACTTGCTCCGGTGGAGTTCCGGAGTCGACAGGAGCGCGTTCGGGGTTCGATATATCGCGTCTAGATGAGACGCGATATATCGAACTCTGAGAAATCGATTGCTACCCGCCGATCCGGCGGGTAGTGAAGACGTACCCTAAGAGATTCTGTTAGACTGAACGCACAACATTCTGGTTGTGCACCTGGGAGTGACTAAACAACAGATTAGTTACTGGTGTTATATATAAGAAGTGAGGTGGTGTGTAATATCCCATGCTATTCTATTCTATTCTGTTCTATTCTATTCAACAACAATGTATACGGGGAGCTTGAGTACAAAAATAACAGATGTGACAAGATCTTAAAACACAGTATGGCATAGCACAAGAAAGATAAAGGACTATGTATAGGCTCTGTAGGAGTGTTTATGCTGAATTGCGTAATTGGTTCTACAGCCTCTTCATCTTAAACTATAGAGCATGGGTATTGTTATGCGTTGCATAAGTAACATATACAACTTTAAACATAAAAAATTGCATTTTGCATGAGGGTTTAGCATAAGGAAATACGTACTGCAAAAGCCAAGATATTAACAAAAGCCCCTCCTTGGTTCTCTGCTGCCAAAATGACATATTTCAAAATCAAGCTGAGCATGCTAATGATCTGTAAGGTATTTTAAAACTGAAAAATCAAAGGCAATCTTTTAATTTGGAGGAAAGTCTTTAGGACAGATTTACTTACTTGCACCCAATAATGTTGGTGGTGAATTTGCTAAGGAATTACTTTATGCATGTTTCATTTTGCAGAACCTGCTGGTTGTGACTAATATCTTCTCTAAACAAAACTAAAAATGTATACAACAAATGGAAACTGTCTTTCTTTTTAAAATGCATACCTCAAAAAAGTGTTTTATCTAACTGTATAGAAAGCGTGGGGGCTAAGATTCTGTGATTTCTACAAATTTCCACTTTAAATCAATATTGTGAGTGTGTACTAAAAGGGTCTGAATGGGCTGGTGATTTTGAAAGTGCTATTTTGGCATCGTAATAGATCTGCATTCCTTTTAAGGATGTTTTTGTTAAAATACAAAATACAGACTATTTACAAAAAGTCTGAGCTGAAATCTACAGTTTGTGAAGCCATAATTTGTGGTTGCAATTGTGGTTAATTTAACAAAGAAAGTCTTTTGGTTCTCAGTGTACCATACTTACTATTTTTCATAAACTATTGGAGCAAAAAAACTTCATCGAGTCAGATATATGATGATCCAGCAATGTTGTATTTTTCCAACTCCTATTTTGTGGTATACCATACTATATGCACAGGAATGCTACATAATTTATTCTGGAGCACAACCCTGTAATTATTGCTGGCAAACTACTAATTACATACCACCATCAAATCTAACAATTTTCCTAACAGCAGCAACAACAAAAAAATTACTTTAATCTGGAATACACCAAATACATGTGTGTGTGTGTTTTATTTTTAAATATATATATGGTGTTGATGTTTATAATACATGGTACCTGAAACAGTTTTATTAATGACAGACTTACACATTTTATAGTATAAAGCCATTTAGTGTTGTGCTGTATTAGAATTAGGTCTGAGTTGTAAAGTTTGATTTTGAATGTGAATTTCTTCAGTGTTAGTGGGAAATGAATGTCAGATTTGGCATTTTGCTTTAGTCTATTATAGGGTCAGAGTGTGAGCCACAAAGTTTGGATCTAGATCTGAACTTCTCCAAAATTCAGGTGCGTTGAACCTGGGGTTTTGGTATGGGTCCATCTCAAGATATATTAATACCTTATACAACTATGGGCCCAATCCTACAGTCAGTACCAAATGGAGTGGTTAGCATCTTGTAGGGTGACCAGACAGCAAATGTGAAAAATCGTGACAGAGCGTGGGGGGGGTAACAGGAGCCTATATAAGAAAAAGACCCAAAAAATCAGGACTGTCCCTATAAAATTGGGACATCTGGTCACCCTAGCATCTTGGGAGAATCCTATCGCCTATTAGTGAATTTGGCCCTATGTCTATCTTAAGGTATTTTAAAATTTACGCCATGATTCACTTTGCAGAACCTCATGATTTTGACTATAATTGTATCCAGGAAAAAAAATGTATGTGACAGAGCTACCCAGAACATAAGCCCTCTTCTGAGTAGCATTTACAGGCTCAGACACATAAATTGTACAGCTTGGGGTACTTTGTTCTTTTGCTGTATATTCCCATACCATTACTGCCTGGAAGCATGAGAAAGGCCAGGGCAGAAATGTTGCAGAAATATAGATAAAGCCATGAACACTATTACTTTGGACTTATCTTGTCTAACAAGCTCAGGCATCATAATACATGTTTGCACATCGCAGGACTGCTTGTGGACTTGTTACAGTATTTCTAAAGGAGACACTATGCACTCTCACAGGGCTAATGCAGTATAAACACTGTGGGCTAAATTCTCCACTGTAGCCAACCTCTAGTTAGTGCAGGGGAAAGGAGAGGGGGACCCAAGAGGGAGCAAAGTACGGATCTCTGAGTCTACAACATTCAATCTCAGCATCTATTAGAGCAGCCTAGGGGCTGCTTTAACTTAAGTGATGGGTATAAGCGACCTAAGGCCAGAGGACGATAGGCATATAATAATGGAGGCTCAACTATACCCTCTACAATCGGGCACGCAGAAGGAGTGTATAAAAGGTGCAGGAGCCAATTTCTTCAGCTTTACATCAACAGAGAGTTCAGGGAACCTAGGGCCACCCATGGCTAGAATCTATCTCCTTTGTGCTGCCCAAGTGACACAAAAGGGGCAGAGGCTAAACTAGAATCAGGCACTATCATCTAAAGCACATTATGTTTCTTTACTTGCAGAAACTGTTTGTGTTGTTTTGGCAGGTGGAGGAAAAAGGAGGGGAGAACAGAACCATTAGTTCTATTTTCTTAATGAACATTTACCTTTTTCGGTGACCATTCATGATTTTAAAATAGTGTATTTATGACTAGTTGACAATCAAAATAGCCGAGAGATTTCTCTTTCTAAATTTGACATTGTTTAGGTATGCAGTATCTTTAGGGACAACTTACTTCTCATATCTTCCATTTCAAAACTAAAACACACAGAAAAGGACTGTAGTGCAAGATCCATTCCTGCTTATTTCAAGGTATGAAATAATATAAGAAGCTCCTTACACACTTTGATAATAAAGTGTGAAATTGACCAGCCAGGGGCACTTCTAAAAGATGTCAGAAGAAATCACGCTGGAATACAGTAATCTTAAAACATAAACGGTAGCACAGGGCACTCATTGCTCAACACAGGCAAACTTGCACATAGCTGCAATATCTGGCACAATGCTGGCAGAGCATGGATTATTTGCTTAAGCTTCTGGCATTTACTCCTCAGTGTTCTTAGCAGCTTTAACAACAATAAAGCATGCTTTGCATGTCAAGCAAGTAGGTTGATTTTAGTCATGGCTTTGGTCAAATACAAGCAGTTGTCTGACAAAAAAGCACTGCAGCTAAAAAAGAAATTAATTAATTTTTAAAATGCTCACAAAATTCTCTGTTTTCAAATTCAGTATTGTATTTAAGGCCTGACATTCCTTGGGAACTCCCTACAACATTCATCTCACCAGGAATTCTCTTTCACTAACAATCCTTTTTTACATGCATCCGACGAAGTGGGTATTCACCCATGAAAGCTCATGCTCCAATACATCTGTTAGTCTATAAGGTGCCCCAGGACTCTTTGCTGCTTTTACAAATCCTTTTTTAAAATTTCACAGATACAAAACAGGGATGGTTTAATACAAATATTTGACAGGTATGAGATTCAGCTGGTATGAATAACTCTGGGAAAGGAGATTTTCTTCCATGAGTCTACTTATAGGTTTGCTGCTATCAGAGTCAAGGATTAGTCAGCTAATGTGGCATCTCTGTAAGATACATTTCCTTTCTCCCCCGCAAGCTAAAACAGCTTAGCTACTTCATGCATCAGAATCTGCAAAGGTTAACCAGATTCCCATGTCAACAATAGCTTCTCCTATTTATTCATTTATAGTTTTGCTTTCAGTATCAACCTGGAATCCGTACACAGAGGAAAAAGCACCTTAACCTGGCATGCCTCTAAAATATTTCTGTATCAAATGGATACATTATTATTAGCTGAATAAATACCAGAACAAACCGCCAGGTCAACCAGCCCCTGGAATCCATTTATAACTTCTGCATGTGTTTTCTTCTTCAGCATATAGACATTACAAGGATTAACTAGCAATGGAAAGTTATAGCTTTAGACATACTCTGTCTCAGTACCAACCACAGCACTATCTTTTCCACAAGGATTACTAAGACTACACGCCCCCCCACAGCTGTCAGTCCCTCAGGGCTGTAATTCAGCTATCCTTCTCTTACTCTATCCATCACATTTACACAAATCCCCAAGGTGGACTGCCTCTAAATGTCTTTACCTTGTGCATTATCCTGGGGCTTAACAATCCAATATTGGTGCAGCCAAGGATAATTACTCTCCACTGATGATAAAACACCCTGAATCCTGTCAGGCATGGCAATTTGCATCTTACAGTGCCAAGGATCAATAGCTACAACAATGGAGTGAAACCTGATTAGACGCTGTGTGCCTCTCAATGAAAAGGGAAGAGCTGATTGTTTTCCAGGGTTGAAGTCCTGGTTAAGAGAGAGCCAGAGGTTTCTCATTACAACACCGCCTTCAAAACCTACTTTACCTTTGGAAACTAACTTTTACAGCAGAAAATACAGATCCAAGGAAAAAGTAGGTGAACTAACAACTTCATTCACCTCATTCCTAGCAAATATTTAGTAGTAAAGTTGTGGATGTTGTAGTTTATTGGTAATTTATTTATGCAGGAAAGTATAGTGGACCTGTATCATCTGGGATTGGGTAAGGTCTTGCTTTTCCACTCAGTTTTACAGATGGGTTAATTTAACAAAGAGGTCAAGCAACAAGCTCAAAGTCTTGTAGTGCTTCAGTGACCCAACTGGGATTAAAATCATGGACCCAGGAATGGAGGGGGATAGGTCCTTCTTAAATTGTTCTTCCATCACCACGGGACCCAGTAAAGAGCTCCTACACTGTTGGAAAAGGCAAAAGAAATGTAATTTATATTTGTTTAAGGAAAATTTCTAAACCTTGTGATCAGTTTACGGGAGCATGAGGCGAGAGAGTGAGTTGGAAAAATTCTCCTAGCAATCCTCCGGTGTCACCATGGAAGAGCTCAGGGAAGAAGAATTGTATGTGTGTGTGCACGCGCTTGCCATGTCTAATCTTCTACATGTCCATTCAAATCCTTAGCCTCTCCTTCTGGGATGCCAACAGGGTATAGGTGTGCGGGTAGTAGGGTGACCAGACAGCAAGTGTGAAAAATCGGGACACCCTAGAGGGTACATTTTTGAGAACGATATTATGTACCAGGAAGTGGGCTGTAACTAACCCATTTTGTACATGATGCCAAACACCCATGAGTTTCCTGTGTACGTAAATTTATACTTTTTTCCCAGATTATGGTGCTGGAAATCCTCTTTCATCAGTCTCCTTGGAAATACTACAAGCAGAGCAGTTCTCACAGAAGGAAACAGAGCCGGACAGACATCCAAATGAACCAGCAAGGCTGGTTCCTTTACAACAGCACTCTGAGTCTATCACATCCTGGGAATCCATCACTCATCATGAAGAAAGGGACATTATTATGGCTTTCCATCTGTCAGTTCAAAGTGAAATGTAACTTTGTATTGGACTCTCCACTCTGCAGTCAGGCATGGAAGATTTAGAGCTTGCTGCTATATTTTTGAAATGGGAAATTGGAATGAAGCTGCTGAGTCATGAGAACAGGGGGCAATCTCACCAGCCATTTCTCTCTGGGGAAAACCACTAATCCTCCTCGATGCACCTGGGTGCAATTGATTCTTCAGAATTCCAACGCACTTAAACAATCTCAAACTGTCAAAGGTGCATTGATTTGTTCTGTAGCTGAGAACAGAATGGATATAATGGAGATGATTTTTTTAAAGTGATGATTGCTAAGGGAGGGTGAAGATAAAACTGTATTAAATAAGCAGCCATTAGATCTTAAACCCAAGCAGCTCAGTCATCCACTTCTGCCCTCTAAAAGGAAGACCATAACACCATCACAGGCATCTAACACAGGTGAGCAGAAATATAATGAATTCACAGGGTGTAATAAACCTGAAGGAAATGGGCTTAAAATAGACTTGTGGTAATAATGAATCCTCTTGCAGAACAGTGCACTCAAGGACTCTGCTCTCATCAGAATGACATTATGTATGGTTGAAGAAAACAGAGGGAGAACGTTGAGGGTCCTCAAAAACAGATGCAGCAGGGCCTGAATCCCAACCAAGAGTGTCCTATTTAAAACAGTGACGGTGAACCCTTAATAACAAATGCAAATTAGCATTGCTGGTATTCAGAGTTTGCCCGGAAAACTTCTGGTCAGAGTTATTTGTTTCCATGCAACTGGATTGGGAGGTGAAGAGGATCGGGATAAAGGCCTATTTTCCTATCATTTTATCACATCATTCCTCATATGAACACCCTGCTGACCAGCCTTCTCTCAGGGCTCCTGGTCTATTAACACCATGCTGTTCCGAATTGTAAATTTGAACAGGAGTAACACAAAGTTGTCAGCAGGGGCTTCAGTGATCAGAAGCTGCACAGTCAATTCTCACTATTTTTCCTGTGTGTCAAACAAATGTTTACTGATAAAGGGCCTAACACTGAGATATGCTGATAATCCTCAACTCCTTAAAACTGGGCCCCAAAATCTTTAACGTTGGTGGACTCCAATCAGTCAATATTAATTTGGGCTGGGATTTTCCAGAGCCTATAAGAGTTAGGCACCCAGCTTCCACAGAAGTTCAGTGGCAATTAGCTCTAATCCCTAAAATGTTAGCCTTAGTTGTGAAGAGCCTATTAAGTCCCAGTCTAATGGATGGAGCAAAGAACAGGGAGCCAGGAACCTCTGAATTCTAATGCTGGCTTTGCTACTGATTTGATGTGCAAGTGGCTTTGGGCAAGTCACCTACCCCTTTGCACCGCCATAACTTCATCTGCAAAAGGGGGGGATGATAATAATACCTACTTTATCATGAGGCAAAAGGGTATTCAGATTGATTAGTTAATATTTACAAAGTTCCTGGAAGATGCTAAGTACTATTATTCAACGAGTACGTCTTGAAGCTAACATTAAAGGCAGTAAAGACTATGCAAACTTTTCCCATTGCCACAGCCAGAGAATACGATATATTTGTAATACAGACTTACATCTTAAAAAGGGATTTTCACACTGGGGCCATTTTGAAAAGAGTAGCCATTTACACTGCCTGGAAAGCTAAAGCCTTGCAATTACTGATGAGATATCTTTTTGAATGAAAACTTTATTTCCCTGCAGCCCCGGCGTCGACCTCTGCTTGACCCAATAGTGAAGTCATGATCCTGTATTTACGAGATCACCGTCAGCTGCCATGGAAATGTCATGCACTGATGTGATGTCATAATTCAGCCATATGATTCCAGCGCAAGAGCAAGTAGGAGGAGCAGATGGGCTGTGAAGTACATAACCCTGGCTTAATACCAAATATATCTGATAATTAGCAGAAGTGATACCACCATTACAGGAAAAGATGTGAAAGGTAAATGGATTTGGTCTAATGTAGGATATATTTTAAAGCTTCCTCCAGCCTGAAAGTCCCTTTTCAATACCACATATATTGCATTTTTCTTAAAGCAGCCTCTGTGGAATTCCAGTATATTGGCTAATAGGAAGAATGGTCATAAGCAGTTATAATGCGGCTGGGAAGGCAGAGTACAATACTTACAGAACAGAACGAGCAATGTGCCAAAGAGCCGTATGATAAGGAAGAAATGTGTTTTCGATCAAGAAAAACCAGTTTAATGCACTTACTGGGAACACAGTATTTTACACAGACACTTCTTCACTGGCCATGTGAATTTAAGGAACCCTCCTGCTGGTTACTCAGATTCTTTGCAGACAATCAGGCCAGAAGCAAAACGTTATAAATTCTTAAGGTACTGTACTCAGTGAGATTTACATCCTATTTTATACAGACCAAAAACAAGAACAGAAAAGATACCATGTAAGCATCTGAACAACCATACAACAAATGCCATTTCAAGCATCATTATGCTGCCTTTCACAGACTTTTACAAGCCTCACTATGGTTAGCAATTCCAGCTGACTCGTAAAGCGGTTTTAAAATTCATCATTGAAAAGAATGTTTATCTCTGTGTTTTCTCCAGTTCGGGAGTAAAATTATACTCTTAAAACCTGGGGATGGTGTGTCTTTAATTTTGTTTAGAACAGAAAATAACTGTGATATGAAAGATTTAATGAGGTTAGAAATCTAAAAGGAAATGGAGTGGGAATAGATTATCAAGAGAAATAAAGCCAGCCGCTGGAGAGTACACTAATATTAAATATTAGGTTTCTAAACCAAATATATATAATCCATTTAGGGACTTAATGGTGGTTCTCAGAAGCACATTTATCTACAGCTTATGGTTCAACAACCAATATTATAACTCCATTTGTCATTGTTAGGCTAGGGGAATGGATGTCAGGGAGGCGAGGGTCAGCAGAGAGGGAAGAGCTCATTCTGAACAGAAGAGGCACAGCCACCGTATGTTACAGAATTATGCTCTGAGGGGTGGAACTGGACTCCTGACTTTTGGATCCAGAGTGAAAAAAAGTCACTGTGGGGCAGGGGGGGAATCTCCTTTAAAAAAAAAAAATCTTTCCTCCAAGATGTGGGGTTTATTTATTTATTTTTTGCTGCCCTACAAGAACTAAGGTCACCATTTACCACATGGATTTGCCTTAAGTTAGGCTTCTAAATCCATATTTAGGCTCTAATTTGGCAAGATGTTTAAGCATATGTTTCTGTAAGTATGCCAGCAGTTCCAGTGATTTCTACGGGACTACTCATATGCTTAAAATTAGCGACATTCTTAAGTACCTTGCTGAAGTGGGGCCTCGGATGCCCAAGTACACATGGTCTGAACACCTTTGAAAATAAAGCCAAACTTCCTCAATAAGGATTTAGAAACCTGACTTTAGGCAGCCAGGTTCAAAAAATATATAGGAAGGGCAAATATCCTTAGCTTGACTTGTGTATATGAACACCTACATAGGGATCCTTGCTTTGGTGATTGACACAATACTCATCTTGTCTCTTCTCGCTGCCATTCAGAGTCCCTCTGTCGTACAGAGGTTCATTCCTGGGTAGTACAAGGTAGAATGAATAGTGACAAGGAAATTTGCCCTTAGCAACTCCAGTCATCTTAACGCAGCCCCGGAAGCTGTAGAAAAATCTTTCATGCTTAAGAGAAAATGAGAAATTAAGAGATGAAATGATAAACAAAAATTCACATTCCCTCTCCATTCTGACTTAAAAGACAGCAGAAAAAAGTCTAATTTCGATTAGCAATTAGCTAATTGTCATCACTAGGGGAGATGTACATATTAATTAAAAAACAATTCCATAATGCTGGTTCCAGGTTTATCCAAACAACAATTATGGACTACCATATTAATGATGCAGAACAGAGACGCAGTTACATTTTTCATCTACAACTGAGATTATTTAATTTCCCATTTTATATCACTTTACTATTTTATGAACTCTGCTTTTTTATTTGTTTTTAAGAATGCTCTCACAGAGGCTCTTACACAATTCAGCAATTCCTCTTAACTTTTAAATAAGGGCAGGGCTTACCAGCTACAGAATCCACTACCACTGAATGTAACTGGTAACTCATTGAAGACTCCATAAATTTTTTTGTGTAATTTTTTTTCCTGAGTGGGGGATATGGAGGAGAAAGATACAATAGGGAGTGCAACTTTGTTCTCTTTTTGTTTAAAAACAGATGACAATAAGAACTTCAAAAACTTCTCTCTTTTCACCAGGGAAAAGTACATTTTGGACTCTTTCTTCCTAGACTGGAATCTTGGAATGCATATAGGCAGGCACGCCTGCGGGAGGTCCACCAGAGCCGTGGGACCAGCAAACCCTCCGCAGGCACGCCTGCGGGAGGTCCACCGGGGCTGCCTACTGTCCTCCCGGCGACCGGCAGAGCGCCCACCGCGGCATGCCGCCCCAAGCACGCGCTTGGCGTGCTGGGGTCTGGAGCCGCCCCTGCATATAGGGTGTCACCAGGAGCCAGTGGAGCTTACCTAACTAGGTACCAAATAGGCCAAAGCTAAAAAGCAAAACAGGACAAATAGAGAGTACAGCAGCCCATTTTGGAGAATACTTTTCTGCCGCCACCACCACCAGTAGTAAATAATCTAAATACTATTAATGTTAATATTTTTTACTACCAGTGAAGCTTCCTGGGGTCTAAGGCCACACCATAAACTGACATATGTTGAGCTGCCACTCTAATCCTATGCTGAGTATTAATGTGCGGTCAGAACTAGAACTGTTGATATTATCAGAGTGAAGCGACTGCATGAGTCAGAGATTCATCCTGTGATCCATATCACCAAATTTCTTTCCATCGCCTACTTTAGCAGTAGTGTGCATCTCTGTCACTCAAGAAAAACTGGTTTTGGCACTACAAGTAATTTTAATTCTGATGAGGCCTGATTCAAAGACTCCCATTAATTTCAGTTAGCATTGAATATGGCCCCAGTTCAGCAGAGCACCTAAAAGCATGTATCCGAAGAAGTGGGCTGTAGCCCACGAAAGCTTATGCTCAAATAAATTTGTTAGTCTCTAAGGTGCCACAAGTACTCCTGTTCCTAAAAGCATGCTTAACTTTAACAGAAGTCAATGGGACTTAAGCATGTTCTTAAAGTTAAACACTTGCTTAGGTGCTTTGCTGAATAGCAGCCATAAAACCAAGTGGATTGGGCTCTCAACAGAGATCTAAAAACTGACCCAAGAATATTTTTTAGGATTTCCAAGATCAAGGGATTGGTTTGCAAGGGAGAAATCTTAGTAACATAATAAACAACACTATTTGTTTAAACATTCATTACTTCTTAAACTGCCTCCCTCACAGCTACTGTACCTGTTATTTTCAATAAAAATCAAGACGTATGGCTATTTTAGCATCAAACTAAAAAATTAAAAACAAGAATGCAAAGCATAACAGAATAAGTTACATGTATTCCCATTAGTATAATGCAGCTATATTAGCAATGTTTTGAACCTGCCACACAAGATAGAGAAACAGCTACAAGTATTCAATGGTGTTATTCAATCCAAATTCGTGTAAGGGCACTGTGTCAAAATGTCTTGCAACAACAACATTATTGGAGCTGTTGATACTGGAAGAGTCTGCTACAGCTGTCTGCAGATCCATATGGAGATATTGCAAGGTCCAGAATTCCTTTACAGTGTTAGTTCTCAAAATTTTAACACAAGTCTTATGATACTTGATGCTTTATTGGAGACTTCCTTTCTCCAATATGTTCATTAGTCAATGAAGATGGTATTAACAAAAATCAAATAACTGTAAACAGCTG
Source organism: Mauremys reevesii (assembly GCF_016161935.1). Lineage (NCBI taxonomy): Eukaryota > Metazoa > Chordata > Testudines > Geoemydidae > Mauremys > Mauremys reevesii. Next base: position 15,068,312 of record NC_052640.1, on the reverse strand, counting down.
GATTAAAATTTCTCTTTTCTCAATTGCTCAACTGTCCATCTCTTGAAGTCATAATTTTGTGAGTTCTCCAGTAACTAAAAAGTCTTTCAAACAAGACAAGACCCGAATTTCTAATTTAAAAAAGCAGTTTTTTTTAAAACCAACCATCCCTCCCCATCATGCAAACTTTCAGACTTACTTTATACATTACAAAAAAAGTACAAAAGCCCAATGGGTTTTTGTTTTCAGATCACATTTAAAACTACCACAGACAGGCAACATGAAAGTTTATTTCATGCAGTTTCTGCTGGTCACAAGTATTGTATTGTATTGTAATTCACGAAGTTTGAGAGAGTCCTGGATACTGAATCCGTCCCAAATACAGATATCAAGATTAACGCCAGCAAAGCATCAAATTCCTTATAATCAGCATATGCTTTAAGTAGATCTAAATTCCTTTTCAGTGCTGTTTTATTCAATTTGTTGCATCAGACCTGGTTGTTTTCAGGTCAGATACCAGCAGCCATTTGGGTAACTGAACACCTACTTAATTCCAATCAGAAGTATGCAATGGTAATGCATAGCGATAAAAGCCCTTTTATTTTCTGTTATTTTTCCCTAATTTGTTTTCATCTTTCAGCTCCCTGAAAATTCTGTAAGGGGGTCTCAAGGCCTTTTTAGGCAGCAGTAGAGGCCTTTTAAAGCAGGACAGTATTAACATTTCTTCCTGCATCACAGTCAGCTAGTAACATACTGATAAATTACCCACACCATGCTCAAAACTGGCTGAACCCACAAGTCAGAGCAGGTACTGTACCACCTATTTCTAAAGTTGTAACTCTGGCTTAATAATTTGCAGACTGCCTTTACTATATGCCAAATATTTTTTGACAAATATATTAGGTTGAACCTAAGGTAGCTTCCACCAAGGTACTGAACATCTTTTAAAGAAAAGAAATTATGGATTCTGTTGTGATGACGCAGCCCCTAAAAGATGTTTCAGGGTCACCAGCTACCTTATATAGGCAACATCTGGCAAAATCATACTGCATCAAAGAGGGAATCGCTGGTACACATGTTAAAACTGTCTGCAAACACCAGATGAAAACTACAGTATTCCAGATTCCTTCCAAAAATAGTGTCTTTTCATCAAGACAAAAGAAACAGAGTGATGCTTTGGCGAACAATAATGGAAACTTCCATTCTCAAGTAGTGATATATTAATATTTTTGCTCACTTTCAGATGCATGGAGAGAATAGTTTTCTGTGTTAAGAGTTCATTATAGTTTCAGCCCTCCTACTGAACTGATTCCTCTGAAATCAGAGGTAAGATTAAACCTGTTGTAGCAGAGTGCTTTATAATGGCTCTGACAGACATTGTTTTTCCTAGGCCTCACATCTGGGAGTTAACCAGCAGGGCACTTGAAACCAACCAGGTCAGCTCTTTAGTTGAGTTTTGTGTCTAATCAGCCAGGAAGGCTGAGGCCTCAGGTCACACATGGAAATCACTAGAGCTATTTAAGTCGCCAGAGGTTATTAATAAATCTCCCACTATTTCCTTAAGTAAATAATTGGAGGCCCATCTTTCAAACAAGTTGTGTCTGGCCATGTTATGGTACCAATTTTATCCTTCCTTTTTTCCTCTCGCCAAGCAGGAAGAACAAATCTCTGGTGACAACAATGGCAAAACTGTGAATTATAAACATCCATGTGTCTCTCATTTGAACGCCTCCTCGAGTTTCCTTGACAGCTGGGAGTGAGAGAGAGGCTCCTAGGCTTTCACTAGAGCCCTCGCCACTGAAACTGCTCTCAGAAACACAGACTTTGTGGGAAAGCCATTCAGCTGTTTCTTACGAGGAAGCTTTAAGTACTGGGTGAAATATGAGCCACTCTATTTCTATTAGGTGCTTTTAGGTAGCCGAGTTCAGATTCTTTTAGGCTCCCATCAAGAAAACAGGAAAGGAACCTGACTATGAAGCAACGCTGGAGCCAAAGCTCAGGGATTTCAGGAAAGGAAAATGTGTTGAGGGACAGACACGTGTCTGACTCTGACTCTTCACTTCAAAGGCCATGTGCAAACACTGAACCCTGACTGTGCAGAGAGGCCCAAACACTGGCGCCGACATAAGCGGGCTTTGAATTCAATAGGAGAGGCCTTTGAATCGCCTCAGAATCACAGTAACGAACACTGTCCTATTGGAGACCATAACTTATTTCTTCCGCATCTGTCAGTCTTTCAAATTCAGAAATAAAGGATTGCTTCATTTTCATTGTAATAGTACCAATTATCGATAGCAGCGTGTGTGTGTGTGTATACACATGCTTTCACTATATGTAGATATTTACACACATATTCATATATACTTAACATCAAGAGCGAATCTAGCAGCACTTCTCTACTGATACAAAATGAGGGGAAGTCAAGGCAGGGTCAAGGCGATCACTGTAGTGCGCGCTACCGCAGAGATTCTGTGCAGCTTCAGGTGGCAGGGCAGCCCAGGCAAGGTTGCTATAATTTAGAGCAGCTTCCTAGGCTAAGTTATGCTGCGGGTTGTTCTGACCCCCAACAAACCCAGAATCCCATGTGAGCAAACATGGCACAAAGTCAGCTTTGCCTTACCCCTACCTCCCGTGCCGCACCTGTGTGTGCTGGGCCTCCTGGGGATACAACACGGCAGCTCTCCCAAGTTCTTTAGGGTATTAAAATTATGATGTAGTTGGTTTCCCCCAAACATCGTTAAGAAGCCACATCACCACCACTACCAGAGTGGTGGTGTTCACTGTTACAGAGTTACAAGCTCATTGTTTTTGCCTGAGCTTCGTTCAAGATATGAAACAAAGTCTCTGCCAGTGTCAAAAAATTGTGGATGCTTTAAATAATGACAAATATGAATTTTACACACACACCCCTAATCACTGATGCTACTTTCAAGTTTGCCTCATCGAATTTTAAATAAAAAACAGACATGTTCTGAATGATGCATCAGTCAAAACAGCAGGTTTACAGTCATTACATCATCTATCTGATCGGAAATCGATGGGGAAAACCCCACAATGAACTGGGTTATTTTGGATATCTTAATAAAATAAGAGATTTAAAAATCCCAACTACATGTTAGGGCTCAGAAATATTAAAAATACCTGATTATGTACCTGACTGAACTGAATGGTAAATTACACATTGTATGAAAGTAATATGATTCCTAAGTGAAAGCCCTGGATTCAGTTCCAGCTTTATAACTCATTTAAACAACTCGACCTTAAGTATCTCCTGTGAAGCCCTGGAGTTGATAGCTAACCTACGGAATTGATTCAGAGGTATTTTTGCTAGTCCATTTTATATTTTCTCTCATATGCTATGGGTGAGTTTTATCAACTGATGTAAAAAGGTGTTTCTCCATTGATCTATGGAGCTATGACCAATTTAAACAAGTTAGGGATCTGGCCCTATGTTACATACACACACACGCTTGATTAACCTATCCTCCTGTAAGTGCTCACAGAAGAGGGTGTGGGGAAGGTATAGGAAACCTTACAAAGGAGTCTCAAACTATATTAGCTCTACTCTAGCTGCTCCACAGAGCTTGGTGGGTACTTTGGGCTTCCCTTCCACATGACAACCCCACTCCATGTGTGGATCCCCAACCCGGCAGAGGTAATCCAGTAAGGTAGGAGGTAGGAAGAAAGCAATGCTACTGAGGAGTCACCTGATACTGCACCCCTATCTTTACTTAGGACTGGAGAGGTCCACATGGATGGAACCGTCCAAAAGGCGAAAACTGGCCAGATGAGAATTTCTAAAATAATTTATCTAAAATCACAGTATCACTCAAGTGAAAAAACCAAGTGGAACCATGAGTGAATCATACCACCATTCCAGATAAGCAAAAGCCTGAAGCATTAGGGCCCCAAATCGAAGTAAAACTCCCATTATCTTCAGTGGGACCAGGATCTCTGGAGAGATTTCCACTTTGGAGAGATTGTCCCCTTTCAATTAAATGAGCGTTTTCTATTCCCATTCACAGACAACCGCTGTTCTTGGTAACACCAGCAAAGATTAATGTCCAAAACTCTGGGTGCTAGTCTCCCACTTGCAAGAGCACATTTTCAATTGCTAGATTCCTATTGACAGTTGTACACCTAATTCCCTACATGTTGTGCTGAAAACTTACCATGCAAGTACCACATGAACTGTATTTACATACATATACGTTTACAGAATCACATGTACTATATTTCTGAGTGGAAGACTAATATGTTCCTTATAGTGAGGTGGAAGTGTCTGTACGGGCTGCATGTTTTTGTGGGTAACACAAATACAATCTGAAGTTAATGGTCCAAAACATGTCCTTGAACTCATTGCGAGTTGTGTGCTCATAGCCAAAAGCATAATTTGAGAGAGAGAGAGTGCCTAGCATGCAGCTTATTGCTCAAGTGCTGAAGAATGGATCTGTTTGGAACTTGACTATTTTTACATGTACTGAACCATTTTTTCTTTGCAAGATTCAAATTCTAAAGGCTTTTTCCTTTGTAGTTTTCATTCATGACCTCATAAATAAAAATATTAGGCACAAAGTAACAACTGTTCATCTTGTAGTTTCCAAGTCCACTGGCTGATGTGTCTAATGTGCATAAATGGGTGGTGGATCACCTCCTTCCCTATGGGACATTACCCTCCATTTGCTAGTTGACAAATTATTTTCATTTACATATTGATCTACTTTCCCTCACTCCTTTACCCTTCGCCTGCAGTTTAATGTCATGAAACTGAATATTTGTCATTTAAGGAGAGGCTCTTTCTTGCAGCATAATTGCTTTATTTGACTTTCAACTGTTCAGAAAGGGCAACTTTGGGCCATTTCTAAAAGGGCTATTGAGTTAATGGGATATAACTTCACCTCTGAAGCCCAGAGCAGAGTGCAAGTTTGTATTGCTGCTACTTACACAGCACCTTGTTGTGGATATGGACTTCACAGTCAATCCAGGAGCTTTCATGAGCATTAACTTCAAGATAAACCCTCCCAACAAATAAACAAAGAACAACAACAATAACACTCACATGAATTACATCAGTGGCATCTCCAGCTCTTTTAGATACAATGGAAATCTTTATGCTCACACTAGGCCAGGCCTGGGGAAAATTCCACTGGCAGATGTGAGGAATCCCAAGACAGGTTGGTGCATTTCCAGAGTTACTGGCAGCTGATCTTTGTTTGAAAAGCAACATATTGAGTCTGTGTGCATGTGAATGGGGAGGGGCAGTGGGGGGGGGGTTTAAGCAGGGGAGGTTAGGGAGGAAATGGGGAAAAGGTGAAGGCAGCCCAGCTCTTCAGCACCCATGCTGTCACTGAGGCAGCACTGATGTGGGAACTGGAGGGAGATGCTTGCCAATCCTTCTGGAAGGAGAAAAATTGCTACAGATGGCAACTGCCAGCAGGGGAACGAAGAGCAAAAATAGAGGAATTCATGACAGAAATTAGAGAGAGAGAGAGAGAGAGAGAGGAAGGATTTCTAATGCAATCATTTTATCTTTTCATTTACAGGAAATCATGAAATCAAATAGCCACAAACAGAATGGGCCAGATACTGCAAATGAGTGTAGCTCCACTGAAGTCACCAGAGTTACATCATTTACACAAGCTGAGAATTTGGCCCAACTACTCTAAGCACAAAGTGGAATAAAGCCTCTAAGCCCCATGACATTAGCATGTGCCTTTTCTTTCCCCATGGCAGAAGATGCCAGATGAAGATATTTCCTATTCCATCCACTCAGAGGCAAAAATAGAGGGAGAAAAAAAAGAAAAGCAAAAAGCATGCAGACACACTCAAAATGAGTTACTACGGCTGGTCACTCAATCCTTTCAGCCCTGCCAACACTTTCCTGTGATTAGTTAGTAAATCGGACAAGGTCTGCGTTTGTTCACAGCTTATTGACAGAACTGTATCGATAAAACAATATCCAACTGGGGTTGTGGGGGGGGGGGTGTGGAGAAGAGAGAGAGAGAGAATCTCATTTTACTTTCTCTCATCTTTATTGTACAAAGGTATTTTTCCTGGATGAATTAATTTTCTAGAAACTGAAGTGTGAATTTTCTCAGACTGCAGCTCTTATATCATTGCTTAATAATTATTTATTGACTGGGTAGACATTAAACATCGAAGAATAAAAATACGTCACAAAAACTTATTCCTATAGATTTTTAACCTGACGCTGCAGGGACATTTTGTGTTGAGTTCTTAAGAGTGCTGAGAAGTGTGTCTTTGCGGATTTTCTTTCTTCTGGGGAAGCTGTGTGTGCTACTGATGGGGCCATCCTCCGATATTTTCCCTCTTTTCCTAATCCCTTCCCCCTAAACCCTGGAGACCTTGAGTCATGCCACTACCCTCTGGAGGAAAAAGACTGAATGGGATTCCCTTTGGAACCTGTTAGTGCCACTCAGAAATCAGCCAGATGGGTACATGCTGACCAAGAAAGCAAGGGACTGGAGCTGGAATTGAACTCAGGTTTCCCACACAGTAATAGAGAGAAATAATCCCCAGACAGTTGCAATACATGGATTTTCAGTGGTCTTAGGTTTGGATTCACTATATTATAAGAAACTAAGAAGTGACAGAATCAAAAGTGAAGACATTTATATTAAAAATATACACATTATTAAAGCCTAATTGGAGTATTTTAGGCCTTGTTGAACTTTATGAGTCTGATAAAGCCAAACTATCAGTAAAAAGCAGCACTGACTCATGACTGAATGAAAATGAGGGGAAACAAGCTCAGGATCTATCTTGGGATAGTCACACACAGACAGGCAAAATAGTGATATACAGTACAGGCGAGAGGCTGGGTAAAAAAAGATGCCACTGCATTAATCTATATGCATTTCCATTTGGCCATATAATACAGTGGCACTTATGATCAATGGAGAAGGTTAGTTGCTAGTGGAAATTTCTGAAGAGGAGAACTTTTTGGGAGGCAAGGAATAGAAAATGGTGGGACCCAAATTCATGCCATTGTAGTGGGGAATGGAACGTTATAATCAAAACGGAGTGATTGGGAAAATACCTTTATCAGTTAAGATAGATCATCATCAGTGAGGATGACATAGTTCAAAAATTTATCTAAGCTTCCCCTGTCAGTACAAATCCACAGACTCCACTCCAGCCTTCTCTATTTATTAGAACTTTAACCTTTCTCCCCGTAACAAAAATACAAAAACAAACAAAAAATAAACAAACCCACAAGTACTGTCAACAAAAACTGCACAAGCTCTAAAAACACAATACTTTACAAATAACTAATTTTACAAAAATGGGTTGAAAACAACAGTTCAGTACACAAACAGCTTCAGAGGCTATTCTCACTTACTGTAACCAGGCCTGCATATGTTAAAATAAAGCCTCCAAAATTTATGAAGGCAGAGAATAAAATGGGGAAGAAACAAATTACAACTCTAATTGAAAATCAGGCAGAAGCAACCTAGTGCTAGGAAGAAGCTAATAAAATATACTTTAAAGAGTGACACATTTATTATTAATAATGAGTAATCACACAAATGCTTTATTATATAATTCTATAAAAAAGTTTTTTTTGAGCGGACGAGAGAAAGAAGTTGAATTTGGATGCAGTTGTTCTGTGGACTGACTAGAGGACCAGGAGCTAGGAAGTCCTAAGTTCTAAGTCTGGCTTTGACACGGATAATTTCTGTGGTTTGGACAAATCATACCATGTCTTCCTTATTATCACCATTTTACTGATGGGGAAACCAATACCTATGTACTGACCTTGCAAGTGTATTGAGGGAATCAGTCAATGTTTGTGCTGAACTGTAAAGAGGCAGGGCCACTTTCACAACGGTATCTACTCCAGTTTTATGCCAGTGTAACTCCAATTAAATTCAAACACAAAACTGAAGTACTGGAGTGAGGATATCAGTCCTGAGAAGAGCATTATTATTATTTAGTAACCTTTTGTTGCAAGTGTCCAGTGGTTAGTTCTTTGAAATGCCATGTGGGAAAGATAAGCTCAATTCCAAACCACAGGGCCTTGCTTTCTTGGCTGGCACATAGTCCTCTGGCTGATTTCCCAGGACAGGAAACAGGTTCCAAAGAGTCCCATTCACTCACTCTTAGAAACTGGCTACGGTAACATACAACTCAAGGTGTGACTCAGAGCCTCTGAGATTCCATAACTCCTGTTTTAGTCCATTGGGGTTGAAGGCCCTCAATTCTCAGGGCTTGTCTACACAGGAAAAAAAGCCTGCGGTAACTGGTGCATACTAGCTACTCTGCACTAACTTTCCGTGTGCACTTACTGTGCACTCAGGGTACCTTTGCATACATTAGCTTAATGCACTTTGGAAGCGTAGTAATCTAAACAGGCTGAGGGCACTCTCAGTGTGTAGTTAGTGTCCACACAGGGAGTTAGGGTGGAATAGCACTTTAAATTCACACCTTAGCTTACTGAACATTAGCTTCCCTCAGTGTAACTGTAAACAAAGAATCTGGGTCCATGTGGATGGGTGGTGGAGACAGTTTGTCTCTGTAGCTGGATGTTGGGGATTATTATGTTCTCTAAGGAATGTGATTTCATTCCATGTCCACATCAGCCCCACAGCAAACCTTGCAATTCATGACGATTTTTTAATAGAGTTAGTCAAGTGTTGTACTACAATAAAATTATCTGTAATATAGTCCACTGTGGTGCAGGTTGAAGAGTGAGAGAGAAAACAAGCTGATAGGTACAGGACAGCAGCAGTAAAACCATTCACTCCTTCTCTGGAGCAGCCATTTTTGAGCAATATAAATCACCAGCCTATCAGCATTCAGAATCCCTCAACATTTTCTAGTTAGAATGGTACCACCTCATGCTTCTCTGAGAAAGACAGGAAACACGGACTGGCTGATTTTTTCCTGAAGGAATGGTATGCTCCATTCTGGTATTCTTTATTCTCATAGAAAACAGTGAAAGCACAGTGGGATTAGGAAGACTGTCTGTGCCACAGATGTGCTGTGTGACACTTGATAAGAAACTTAATACATTTTTTTTTAAGTTGTCCACTAATTTTGGGTGCCCATCCTGAGACATCTAGGGCCTGATTTTCAAAGGATCTGAGCACCTACAACTCCTACTGAAATCAATGGCAGAGGTGAAGACTCCGCAAATCTGAAAAGCAGACTCACTGTGATCTAAAGCAAGGCACTCAAAAATTCAGGCACCCAGAATGTCTGGGTGTCAATAGAGCTATAACAATTTACACCAGCTGAAGATGTATCCCATTGGGACACAAATCTCTCTCCACAGCCTCAAGCATAGTTTAATAAAGCCAAAACTACTAATATGGGACATCTATTTGAAGGGAAGATTGCCAAAGCTGGAGATGAATCATTTAGACTGGTACTATAGGGGTGTAATGAGGAACTGAATTGGGAACAGGACAATTCAGACTTCATGGGCCTGATTCACATTTACACAAACGGCAAGAAAGGAGTGATTTTGCCAGTATAGCTTATACTAGTTCCCTAAACAAAATGACTTTTTTTGCTGGTATAACTGTGTCTACACTAGGACTTTTCCCAGCACAGCTATGTTGTGTGTGTGTGTGTGTGTGTGTGTGTAAGTGTAAACCACACCTAATATAGATATATACATCAAAATATAAGGGTCTAATAATGGAAAGTGCTTGGCCACCTCCACTTAATTATACACATGGCTGTCAGCTCTTCCTACAACAACCAATATACACTGACCAGCATATGTAACACTATTACCCAGAATACTAACTTGGGTGGAGGGGAGAAGGAATATATATCCTGCAAGCACACACACAGAAGAGGGTTATATTTCCCTGCCACACGCACTGGTTTAGAACTGAACTGGAGATGGATACCAAAATGACCCTTTTCATCATCCCTAGAGAGAGTGCAACATTTGTAAAACAAGAGAAAGATTTTTTTTCTCCCCCGTCTTTCCCAAAGAAAGCATTGGCTCTCTTCCACTTCCAATTTCACCATGGCTGCACACGACTAAACATCAATTTTGACACTTATATGGAGTGGTGCTCTCCTCAAGCTTCGGTCAGCTGGCTCCCCTGCCTGACTTGTCGAGAGATTGTAAACTCATTAATGTGTATTTTACACCGCATCTTTTATAAAACCATAATTACCAGAAAAATTATTCTCCTCTTATTTTAGATTTTTTTTTACAAGACACGTGCTCACCTTCTCTTAGCAGTCAAAATGAGGTCAGTAATTCGAACACATGTGGATGTGTGCGCTTTCTCCTCCCACCAGAAATGACAAAGCAGAGCTTGGCAAGGCAATAAAGGAACGGCTACAAATCAGCCAGGATTATCTGACTTCCTTTAAGAAAGCTATAAATTGTTTACAGCAGCATTGGTCTTTAATGGCGGAAGGGGCCCGGGGTGAGGGAGAGAAGGGGAATGCTTTAATCTGACAATTTCAACACGTTGCCAAAGTCCTTTCCTATAGTTCACAATTAAACAAACAAATAAACAAACAACAACGCTTCTAACTTATGTCGGCTGGACATTTTATTTTAAGGGGGAAAAAAGATGCCTCCCATTCCCTCACTTCTCCCCCACACAAATAGACTGGGATGTAGAGTGAGCATAAGTTCTAAAACATTTAAGTGTCTGAAAAAAAAATGTTTTCAAAGATTTTTATACGTGGAAATCTCAAGAGAAACTGGACAGAGACTTGGATAATACACAGCAGCTCCTTCAACTTAGCTTCATGGGGTCCCCTGTGGTGTAGGGCCCCAGGAATTTGCTCTGCTTGCTGCCTCCTAATGCTGGTCCTGGCTTGTATATGAAGGAAAACAGTTGTTGTGGCACAAGTGGGCCGTGGAGTTTTTACAGTATGTTGGAGGGCCTCAGAAAGAAAAAGGTTGAGAATCCCTGGTTTAATGCATGGGGAGATGGAACCATTAGGATTCCAGCTGCAGCAGGGCTTTATCACCTCTGGATTTAGGCACAACTGTCCCCAGTAACGTATAGGCAAAGGGAAAATAAGGATGACGGGTGGGTTTTCTGCAGTTATTGACATGATGAGAAACAGTTCAGTCCTTTTAGATTGCTTACAATTTTCTGAACATGAAAAGACACCAGAGCATTTCAGTAATTCTAGAGATTGAGCAAAGACGCAAAACTTAGATGTGGATCTCAAACCTCCTTTGCTAATACAAAGTTCAAAGTTGTTTGGAATTTTGTTACTATCTATTTGAGAGATAAGAGCCAATTGTGACATTTAGACCCAGACCTGGACTTTTGACTCCAAATGTCCCCAAAATCTGAGGGTGCTCACAGCCAGATTTCTGGTTTGTGTCAATCCTTACCATAGTTTTGTATCTTTTGTTCCTGAAGGCCATTCAAAGACAAGGTCAACCATTACTGTATATAGACCAAAAAATACAGAAGTCTAGATTGGCTGGAACTGCAATTCCCAAACTCCTGTCATGTAGTACCTCTCATCGACAGGATACATCTCAGGGCTTGTCTACACTACAAAATTAAGTCAACCTAAGATAGGTCGACATACAGCCATTGCAGTAATGACTGGTTTTTTTCCATGTCCACACTACCCTCCTTCTACTAGTGGTGTGCGTCCTCAGCAGGCTCACAGCTGGAGCCCCCCCAGTCTCAAGCTGTGAGCCCTGTGCGAGGCTGACAGCCAATGGGCGATATAAGTAACGTAGTGTCTACATGGACACTGCATTGCCCTAACTACATCGACCGAGGCGCTATGCCTTCCACAGAGGTGGAGTTATTAGGTCGGTGTAGTGGGTGACTTACATCGGAAGGAGCAACACTATAGTGTAGATTACAAAGCTGCCTTACGTCGACCTAACTCTGTAGTGTAGACCAGGCCTGAGACTTACTGAATGGATGCTGTTACCTGAAATGCCATCCCCAGACATGGTACATCATTTCCAAGCTGCTAAGTAATTCTTGGGTCACATCCCTTACAGAGGATATGTGCCTATAATAAGAATGAGGTAAAAATTATGACAGAGCTCATGTTATTCACGCAGCTCAGGAACAGCAAAATACCCATCCTAAGCTACTGGCTTTTGAGAACTGGAATGTTTCCAAACCTGTTTATCTCATCACCTTATCTCCTTTAGCCTCACATTTTCATCTTGCTTTTTCATAGGTGCATTTGCTTCCCAGGATGAAAACAAATAATGAACCATCTTCTTTAATTGCTATTATTAATTATTATTATTATTATTTAGTAGTACCTGCGAGCCCATGGCTTGGGCTAGAACCCCATTGTGTTAAACATTGTACAAACACAGAACAGAAAGATAGTCCCTGCCCTAAAATGCTTACAGTCTCTTTTCCTTGTGCCACTCTATTTGATAGAATGCACAAAGCCAAGTCCAAGTTAGTTTTCCTAGTATTGTCAGGCAGATTGCCAGCAAAGGTCATGAGACACCAGTCTCACTTTTTGGGAAAAAATGTAAATTAGTTAATGATAACCACATCCATCATGAACATCATTTTCAGACTTTTCTATGCCAAAATTAGATCTCTGTGAAACCTGTGTAATGAACCTTGTTAGCAGGTGTTGATCCTTCTGTGAAAGAGTTCTGCGGACTCATGGAAGCTATCTGCTTATTTCCTCACCCAGATGTAAGGAAAGTAGGAGTGGCTCTCTAGAGGGAGGGAGGGAGGATCCAGGGTGTGGGCTGAGGAGTCTGGAGAGAGGAACTCTAGGAGCATTCAAGCTCGGGGAAGGGTTAAGCTGAACTTTATTATTCTATTGTTAATTTTAATGTTAAGAAAGCCAAGGAAGAGGCTGAGTTTGGATTCTATATAGCATGTGCATCGTACTGGAACACAGGTAGGGAAAGATACCTGCTCACATTTGCATTTTGGCAAGGCAAAAGTTGGCTAGCTTAAATGAATTTCATTTTGTGTTTGTTTGAAACCCCACACTCAGGGGGATGAAGTGAAACCAAAACAGATGATGTGAATAAAAAGCACAGTTTTAAGAGTAATATGCCCTCCTTTACTGAAAAGCCTCTCTTTAATAATTAAGGTTGGAAAATGACCGGTATTTTCCCAGGGACTGACAAGGAAGGTATAGAAAGTAAAGACAGGACGCTGTAAGTAAACAGCACAAAAGCAAAGAATGAAGGAGAGGAGAGTCCTTTGTGGACAGTTTTAATCTAACTCTCAATTTTGTGTCTGGAGCCTAGCTTTTGAGGGGCTAATTAGAAATGCAATTGATAGATATCCTCAGCTCTCCTCAAACCCTCACAGCAGCTCCAGAATCACACATGGGGGAAGCTGTGTTTGCTAGGTAGGCAAACGATTTTCTTGTAAAATTTGTATAGCTCTTAGCATGGCTCATTTTCTCCTTGAACCTTGACTATTGCTGCAGCTCCTCCTTCAGAGTGAAATATAACACCCTTCAGCGTCTTAATGATTCTTTAACTACAGCAGTTAGAAAAACAGAGTGCAGAAGGCAGGATATATACAGCTAGTGAGCCTTAGCTCTAATTACAGCACCTTGCTGTTCTTACCAGGTATAGTAACCCATTCCTGAACCCACCAGCTTCCTTCTCCTGCAATTTACTATCCAAAAAGAGAGAGAAAGGCAGCTGAAATCAGATGCTGCAAAACAATAAAATACTAACAATGAAGTAAATAAGTGTCCTTTTTTTCCCCTTACTGCTCAAGAACATGCAAGACAGTTGGGGGGAAAAAAATCCTTCTCCAAGTAATTGAGTCTGCACTCTTGTATCAGACATTCAATGCTAATTTGGAGTCCTGTCTTATCGCATTACAGACAAACACAGGGCCCCTTATATCAAGTGCAACAAAATAGCTACACTCGGCATTATTAATGAAGTAGATGGATTAATTTCCTATTTATGAGAAGCTAACCAACTGGCTAGCTTGCTGACAGCACTATTAATGATCCTTAATGCCCCACAGGCGGTAATGGGTCCCGCTGGGAGATCTAGGAGCTCTGCAATTTGTATTGAGGATTTAGACATTAAAAAAAAAAAAAAGAAAAAAAAAGCCGCACTCCTGGGAGCAGGCAGCTGATCAGCAGGCGCCCCGGCGGAACACAGCAGACAAATAATAAATGACAGCCTTGCGATTAAATCAAACCTTCTACTTTAAGTGTTAAAGTGTCTGACTGTCACTAACAATCTAGTGCTTGTTAAAGCCTCCCGGGGCCCCCAGGAACAGACGCAGTGAGCTGGAAGGTAAAGAGAGAGAGAGAGAGGGGAAAAAACGCAGCAGCAGGAGCCTGGCTGTCTTGACAAGTGAAGCTACATTAAGGCAGAAATTTAGAGAACTAAAGTACCTTGTGCTCTGGTTTTAAAGGTACCGCAAACCTGTAGAGTAGATCTCTGCTACCATGCATAAGCTTTTAAAGAAAGTTTTCGCATGTGAACAAAACAGTCTGAAGCCTATCTAATTCAAGCTTGCTCAGAGCCGTGCAAGCCTGCTTACAAACAGTGCTCTCAACCTAGGGCTAAGGGGACCAGCTGAGACGACACCATGCTTTGGGAAAAATGAATGGCCTTGTATATGGTACCTGGGAATTCTGGTTTCAATTCATTTGTCTGTACATTCAGCTGAGAAACCGGAGGATTGTGCTTTTAAATTCAATAAGGCCAAGGTATGAAAAAAAAAATCCCAAAGGCAGCATGCATTTCATTCACTTGGTGTTCCCAATAAATACAGGTCTTATAACTCAGCTGTCCTTTTACTTAGTTTCCTTGCAGTCTTGATCAGATCTCATCCCAGGGCAGGACTATGGTTTGCAGACATATAAACCTTTCTCCTCTGAAGATCTGGGTTCAGACATAGATTAGAGATGGGCAAACAGGCCAGGAAAACATAAGAAGTGGACTGAGCCTTTGCCTATCTCCCTGAGTCATGATTCCTTAGTGATATGGATTCTCTGATGATTAGAGATATTAAATCCAACCCTATATCTGATTGGGAAAATGATCTCTCTTCCTCTTTGTGTCATGCCCTCTCCATGCCCACATCACACACACTTTCTCTTTTTTTCTTTTCTCCTCTCTCCCTCTCTCCTCAGGGAATCCCCCCCCCCCCATCCATCATCCTCCTCCTCTCCTCTCTGACCCCAGAAGACCATTCCAAGTCACAGCAATTCCTCTACCGTTCTCCAGCCACCACATACTGATGGTGTGTGTGTGTGTGTGTATGTGTGTAGCACCAGCACCAGCATTCATGCCCAGATGAGAGAGAGGAGAGGGATTGGATTGGCCTGATAGACACAGTAGTATTAGTTTTTTTTTTTTAAAAGGGAAGAAGAGCAAATGCAAAAGGTTCATTGGGGTTTTTTGAAGGTTTTGGGGAGGCAGGGAGGGAGGGAGGAGGGGAAGGAAGCAGGAAAGAAGAGAGGGAACTGGACTGGGAGTCAGGAGACCTACTAAAAACTATTTCTGACTCATTGTGCCACATGGCGCAAATCATTGCACCTCTCTGTGCATCACTTACCCCACATATAAAGTGGTGATAATATTTGACTTTCTTTGTAAAGCACGTGAAGATGTACAGTACAGAGGAAGAGTGCTATATCATTTATCTAGAACAAACAAAAAAGGCATCTACGCCAGATCTTGGTGTCCTTCACAAGTATTTAAAAACACAAGAGCTAAGTAGCATTGTTATTATTACTGGAGGATCACAGGGAGGGGACGAGAGTTATCACTCTGGAAGCCTCAATCGTTTGGATAGGCACCCAAGCATTAAGGATGCTTCTTCAAACAGAACAGAAATGCCCCATTTCCAGAGGTTTTCTTATCACCAGTGTAGATGAAGGCACAGGTGGAAAGCATTTGCTGGCCTCAGCCTTGCCTCTGGAGGACACTTGTCTACATCACAAAGCCACTACATTTGGTCCAGAGAGGCCCAGGATTGGAACACAAAGGAATATTTGCAGAGGACACTTGCACCTGCTTAAACAGATCAGGGTGAATTCCATTAAATAACACTAAGTTCGCGTTTAAAAAGCAGAGAACTAACTTCCTTCCTCCAAGAAAGGAGTGATTTTTCATTTTCAATGACCAGAACTGCATATATTTAAGGTGAATCATATAACACTGGAAGTTTTATACAAGATACATTTAGATTTTCAAAACTGTTTATGAAAAAAGTTATGTTTTCAAAACATTTTATATGTCATTTAATACAGAACATCAATATATGGTAAGTCCTATCCCCATTTTACAGATCGGGAAGTTAAGGCAGAGAGGTGACTGTCTTGTCTAAGGCCACTCAGTACATGAATGGCAGAAATGTGTTCCTTGTTTCCTTGTGCTCAATCCACTGTTATTGATATTATGGTAAGTCCTGAATGCTCTAACAAACACTGGGTCCCCACTGCGCTACGTAATGTACAAGCACATGCGAAAGGATAGGCTGTACATGGAAGAGCTTACGGTCTTAAAGAGACAAGACAGACAATGGGGGGAAGGGAAAGAGTGACATCAAGAGGTGAAGTGACTTGTCCAAGATCACACAGGAGGTGAGTGGCAGAAGAGAATCCAAGTCTCCTGAGTCCCACTCCAGTGCTCTTTTCCACTGGATCATAGCAACTCCTCCCTGAAACACTCTGCATCTCTATCATTGTTACTGGAATGCTGGAAATAGGATAACCGTCCTGAATCAAAGCCCATCAAAGTCAATGGGACTCTTTCTGCTGACTTCAATGGGTTGGGATCAGTCTCAACACCGTTTTTTTTTTTTTTTGGATGGGGGTAAGGAGGGAGGAGGAGTTACAAAACTGAAATTATTATAAGGGACAACTGTTTTCAGCCTGATTCTGAAATGCTCAGAATTAGTTTCCAAGAGAATCTGATGTCCTTGCACTCAATTTTAGAGAAAATACTGTTGAGAGCAGCTTGTGTCAGCCCTACAATGCCCAAGGAGGTGACCTATCTCTTGGCAGACATAAGGAAACCGGGCTGCTCTAGTGTTTTTGCTGCCCCAAGCACAAAAAAGAGCCATGATCGGTGGCAGGTCCTTCACTTAGAGAGGCAGTGATGGCCCCACCACCGAATTGCCGCCAAACGGCCGGACGTGCCGCCCTCCCTTCATTGGCCGCCCCAGACACGTGCTTGCTACGCTGGTGCCTGGAGCTGGCCCTGTAAGGAAAGCACAACTGCATTCTCTGCATACAGGTCTTTGAACCTTGAATGTTCACTTCACTGGGTAGCGCAAATGTCAGAGAACTGAAAGAGTTTGTGCTCCCCCTGCCCATTACTCCCTCACCCTGTACTTCTGATCTCCACAATAAACACATTTTTTCCCTGCATGCTTTCGCAAAAAACACAAGACTCCTCGCAATCATCCCTGTATCCACTATACACCAATGTGAGTGGTAGGCAATACCTGGCCCTGTATTCCTTGAGGAGATACCATTTACGGCATATTATCTTATTACCGTGAGGCGGTGTGATAAAACCACAAACAGCTATCTCAGATCACATATATTAATTTATTATAAATGACTCTACTGCATTTTTTTGGTCAAAGTTAGTATTTTTTCCTCTCTTTTTAAACATATTCTTTCAACAACAACAAAAAATCTACTGAAAAACTACCCATCTAGAATAAAATGTTCCACTGTGTGGAAAACACACCGGCCAATGAGAATTTCTTTGCTCTATGAGAGCTTCGTGAAAGGACATGTAATGAAAAAAAGAGTGCCTGGGAACTTTGGCAGACCCTGGATACTGATTGGCTGGTGAGGAGATAGTGTCTTATAGCTATTTATTTATCGTTCAGTTCATACAGGATGCTTCCATTGTAGCCTCTGGGTGCAGACACATCAATTTTAAAGTATCACAAGTTAAAGAATAACCAGTCTGACAAAGAGTCAACTCAAAGACAACTCTACATGCAGGGGAAGCTTACTGCACTCAATGCATCCCCTCCCCCACCCCTCAGGCAAAGTTTCAGTAGATAGATAGGTCTTGCAATGTGCCCTCGAGGTCGACAAAATCAAGCTCTGAGAATGGGTTTCTGTATGCATGTGCATAGCAAATTTCAGACTTGAGCTGCTGCCCTCCCCTCCCTACAAATACTTTGCCATAGGTCAAGTCTGGGAGCTGTAAGCAAAAGTCTCTCAGCTGATCTGAACTGCGGGAATGGAGCCTGCAAAGAATGCCAGTCTCTACATTTGCCAGCACCCACACCATATACCAATTTATAGATCACCTGGCATTGAACCCCCAACCATATTAATAGACAGAGGCATGACGAGCACTTCCAACTGAGCATGGGGAGTGATGGGCTCCAAAGGGAGTTCTGTCCATCTGGAAGGTCACTCTGATGCGGGACTTTATCTAGAAGACCCTTCGAAAATGAGGATTTTTTTCTGAAAGCTTCAAAAGCTAATCATGAGCCTCAGTCAACAGTCATGCAGCCAACATCTATATTAAAAGTAACAGCAATGTGATGTTCCCCCTCATTAGATTACAGATGTCTGCTGCTTGGGCCTTTTCTTTGAACCCTGTCTTGCTCCAAGACTCCGCCACCCCAGGGTGACTAGACAGCAAGTGTGAAAAATTGGGACAGGAGATGGGGGGTAATAGGCTTCTATATAAGAAAAAGCCTCAAATATCGGGACTATCCCTATAAAATCAGGACATCTGGTCATCCTACGCCACCCTGCCAGAGGAGCTGTTGGTCAGAAGTCCTGGATAAGAATGATACATAATACTTTCAAAAGTCAGCATTGAATGTGTGTGCGCATGTCTAATTACCACTGAACAGAACATGGGGTGGGAAGCAGATGTTGAACAAAGGACAATTTGGTGCTTTGGGTTTCTGAACCCACCTCCGACTCCTCCTTGCAATGGACTGTCCAATACACAAATCAATGGGTTAAGCAAAGCCCTATCACACATATTCCTCAGATGAGCATGAACCAGCAGACAACAAAGTGGGGTGATTTACATGTGCGTGAGTGTAGCAAAGCCAACAGCGACTGCGAAGGAGAAAATGCCCACTATCAGGCATCTTCCTCCCATCCACTGCGCAGAATTAAGGCACGTTGCTATTTTCTTCTGCCTGTGCTCTTCTGTGTCTCTCTTGAATACTCATATTAAAACTAAGTCCTGAGCCTCGTTTGTTTGATCGTGCTTCTCCCTCCCCCAGCCTTTCCACATCCTCCATCCTCACACTGGTGTGGAAGGGGAAAATAACAGTGACAGCCCCCTCGGGAAAGCCGATAGGCCCTAGCAAAGTGCACCGCGAAAATGAACACGCCTGCTCACTCATCACATTTAGCATTCGTTCTGCCACTCGCTGTCAAATTAAAACGCGGCCAACAACTCATTTCTCCTGCTCTCACAGTTACAAATTAGTCCATTAAGCTGTCTGCAGCAAGCCTTTTTTCCTCTTCCCAGTAATGGCCTCCGAGAATTCCTTCATAATCGCCAAGTTCTCCTGGGATGCCCATGGAAAGCAGATGGAGAAGCTCCTGGGTAATACATGGCACTTTTTAACGACACAACATGCTGTGTTTTTTATTTATTTATTTTTTGCCCCTGTTCTCCATCTCCCCCCCCCCCCACTCCTTCTCCCCACTCTTTATTCTGGCAGGATAATTTAGAATTTTTAAAAGGCAGAAAAGAGGAAGAGGCGCAACAGAATAAGAGACTATGCTACTGTGCAAAAGCTGCAGGCTAGAGGAATGAAAAAAAAATCAGTGTTTCAGCACCCTAATTAAAACATCTTAATTGAATTATCTTTATTAGAAAATTAGACCTTCCATTGGAAGCTTGGAAATCTGGAAAGATAGAGACGATCGAGTCCTTTTGTAGCTGATGGATCTGCTTCGCTTAAAATCTCATCTTCCACACCCGAACAGTATACAAAAGAGAACTTTCTCTCTCCAGGCTGTCTGAAAGAGAATCGTTCATGACAGAACAAGTTGCTTAATGAAGAATCCCCTCTCCTAAGGGATGTTCTGGAGAGCCAAAAGGACTTGAGTGTTTATTAGCAAGTAAAGGGCTTGGATCAGCTGGGAGCAGCTTCTATTTTAATTTATTTATTTATTAATTAAGAAGACTGCCTTAGAGTGAGACACCATGATAGCAGTGTGCCCATTTAGGTGGCATGAGAGAGAAGGAGCTGGCTATAGCATTGGTTAGGGCACTCAAAACTCTCCCCCCGCCCCCAAACACACAATGGATATTGCTTAATAGACGATCTTACCTTAGAACATTGCTGTGCCTAGATGCAGGGCATTCTGATTAATATCAGCATTTACGCACATTGATGATGCACAGAGAAAATGCTACTGATCAAGTATAGCAAACTGCATTCTCATTAGTGCTTTCAATTACAAAGCCTTGCCGCAGGTAAGGGAGAAATTAGGGCAACTCCCCAGCCCTACAGGAAAATTCTTTTCCATCCTACCTGACACTGCAAATGCTAAGTCCTAGAGATGCCATCAGAGAGCTGTAGTTCTTAGTGTCTGGGCCAAAGCCCAGTGAACTCAGTGGAAGCACTTCCTTCCACTGACCTCTATGGCCTTTGGATCAGGCCCTTGTTGCACAAAGTCAGGGTCCATACTGTGGTAAAAGGGCTGCTCTTCTCTAGCATCTGCACTGGCCAGAGGCAAAGCTAGAAAAGGCGAAGTCTAGACACTGCAAGGTGGCAGAATGACATAACCAAATAAGGAACTGGTCGGATTCTGAATCTCCTGCCCAGGAAACCAGGGGACACAGCCATGCATGGCAGCACCCTCAAGTCATTTAATTATTTGTTTTAAATTTAGCACCCCAGTATGGACGTGAAGAACCCCTGGCTATAAAGATACTGGGAGATAAGGGGCTGGCTCATTCAAAGAATTGGTAATGGACTACACACTACCGAGTCTCTCTCTTCTAGGTTACTTGTTCAAATCCAGTCAAGGCTGTTACCATCTTATTGTTAGTTGGAAGCCTACATGAAATCAGTTTGGAAGGTCTCAGCCCAGTACCCTGTGAGCAGGAGGCCACATCACAAAACCCATCACCAGAACTGGTGCTCGCTGTCCTCATTTTTTTGGCAGTCTCACAGAAAAAGCCAGATCTGAGTGGGCATAGAGACTTCAGCTATGTCTACATGATACCTTATTCTGGCATAACTTATGTAGTTCAGGGGTGTGAATAAATCACCTCCCTGAGTGACATAAGTTACATCAACGTAAGCGCCGGTATGGACAGCGCCTCGTCAGCAGGAGAACTTCCTCCACCAGCAGAGGTGGTTTTATTACGCTGATGGGAAAATACAGCATCTTCACCAGATGCACGGTAGTGGCCGTTAAATACAAGTGGCATCCCTAAGAGGTGGTCCTTCCGGTTCAGGGTCTGGGCAAACAGCTGGGGCAGCGAAGGAAGGGTTGCACTGTCACGGCTACACTTGTTCTGTCCTGAAAATAGGACTTCAGCTTCCAAGCAATCAGCTCTCTTTCAAGAGCAATCCATTCATGTGGAAGCTTAAAACATACATAGAAGTTGAGGGAGGAAGAAGTCAAATATTTTGTAATTTTGCTGCTCGAAGAATCTCTATGAGGCCTGGTCTACACTGGGCGGGGGGGGGGAAATCGATCTAAGATACTCAACTTCAGCAACAAGAATAGCGTAGCTGAAGTTGACATATCTTAGATTGACTTAGAATCACTTACTTCGCGTTCTTGTGGCACGGGATCGATGGCCGCCGTGCTTCCGTCTCTCGCCACTGTGGAGTTCCGGAGTCGACGGCAGAGCGATCAGTGATCGATTTATCGCGTCTACACTAGGTGCAATAAAATCAATCCCCGATAGATCGATCACTACCCGCCGATCCGTTTTTCTATTGCAGAGCAAACCAGCAGTGGGAGTGAAGGACTCCAAGCTGCTTTCATCATTTGAGTTTAGAAACAGCAGCGATAGTGTCACATCAACATAAAGCTGAATGCTGAAGAGTAATTATCCCACACTGTGCTTCACTATTCAAAACCGAAGAAGGAAAGGTCTACGTGCATGAAGCTATTGGAATAGAAGGGATTATCAATGGTATTATTTATCAGCCTCAAACGTTCAAAAACCATGAGTGAACTTCCTAATCGGGGGATTTGTTTAGCAAATCATGAGATTTTGCATGTAAATAAATAAATAATCCCCCCCCCCCGCATTTGCATGCGGATTTTTCAGTCCTCACAGTGCACTCAGGTCACGTTTCCATGTTTTTCTGTGCAACCATAAGGGCTAAAAGCGTGGTGTTGTTTTTTAAAGGAAGCGGAAATTCTCACCTAAACACAGGATTCCAGGAGCTGAGCTTTTAAAAAACAAACCACCAAATACCACAAGACTCATGATAAAACTGCAAGAGTTGGCAATTCTGCGTAGTATAAGCTAAGCCTGTGGACAAATACCTGATACCCTTTCTTCCCCCGCACACACACCCCTCCTTTCCCACCCCCACCAAAGTACCCTCTTTGTCTACCACCTTTCCACTCAGAAATCAGTGACTCAGGTGCCATCTTGCAGATCTCACCACAATTTTGCTGTGAGTGACAGGCGTACTCTATGCTAACACCTTCCTGGTGTTTCCAGCCACGGAATTTATTCTTAGACAAGCAGTGATAAGGCCATTGTCATGGCCACCCACACTATCATGCAGTTCTAAAGGGAAACAAGAGGAGGTGGAGGCAGGGGAGCTTCCAGCCCCACCCAAGTGTTTTAAGGATGGACTGTGTGCTGAAGGGCAGCGGAGTAGGTTTTGACTGTGGGGAGCTGTATTTTTTATATATAGTATATGTATGTGTGTGTATATGTATATATATACACCCACACCCACACACATATTACGGGGAAGACAAAAATACCCAACAGCCTGGAAGTGAAGAAAAATTGGCTGTCTCTGCAAACTCTGTGGCCAAGCTGGAAAGACAGAGGTGTGATTGAAATTTTTGTTTAAAGAAAACCCACTCCAAGTGTCAGAAATGTCCAAAAAACGCAAACCTCTCCGTAAACACAGAGGAGGTAGTGTGCATTAAAAAAAAAAAAAGTCTTTCATGAAATAATTTATTACACTGACAAGAAAATAGGCAATTTCCTTGGAAAGGTAGATGGTGTCTATTCCTACTGAGAGGAGGGGGGCAAAGGGGGGGAAGGCTTAGAACTGTTGACCATTGCAGTCTTGGATTTTGCTGCCACTGTTTGCTTATTTATCTTTCCCCCAAAGCATAAAGATGTTTTGATTGTACCACTTATGATATATTTATAGGAAATGTTAAAAAATATAAAAAACCCTCCCTGAAATTTTCCATATTGTTCTTTCCAGTAAATGCAGTGAAAGGAAAGGAGGAACTTTTATCTTTGCTGCCTTCTCTCACCCTAGACAGAGATAATGTCTAGAAGAAATGGACTAGTTGTGCCAGAAGTAACGCATTTCTTAGTGGAGGAAAAGGAAAGGGTGTCGGGGGGCAGGGACAAGGTTTGAAGATGTGCTATCAGAAGACCAGCCATCCCACTGTGGGCTGTGAGACTGGTGGAGTTCACAGGCTAAAGAAAAAAAGATTTGGTCAGTACGGGTATAAAAGACCTCCAAGGAAACCAGATGGGTTTCAGGAAGGGTTACTGGTAACTCTTCTCTCTGTGATGTTGCTGTACTGATGCCCCAACACTGAGAGAGAAGGGCATGTGCTATTGGAGACGCTACGGGAAATTATCAAAAGCCAAAATCAATGGAAATTATCAAAAGCCAAAATCAATGGAATGTAAGTTTCTAGGGCACTCAGACTACGCCTACACTACAGGGCCTATGCTGGCATAGCCATGTCAGCATAGCTATGCCAGCATAGCCCCCTAGTGTAGATGCAGGGTACGTCAACAGAAGGAGTTTTTCTGCCAGCGCAAGAGGAACACCACTTTGAACCATGTTAGATATGCTGAGAGACCCATTCTTCTGTCAGAATAGTTGTCTATACTAGGGGTTAGACCAGAATAAAATCACACCCACTAACCAACATAGTTATGCCAATATAGGTTTTAAGTGTGCGTTGGGTGCTTTTGGAAATTGTATCTGCTGTCTTTTGAATTACATGCAAAATCAAGATCCTCCTAGCTAGTTGAAATCTTTCACCTTCAGCAAGAGTTGGGTTGCTAAGGCCTGTGTCTTGGCTCAACAAAAGTAATTACATTACATTACATTGCACTGAGCTACCTAATTTGCATGTGTATCCATGGTAAGTGTGCATGCAAATGTGGTCATGTATTTGCATACACATTTTTGCAAATGGATCTCTACTCTCTGTTTATTTAAAATGTTCCGCCAAAATAATATTGAACATGTGTGTACCTAAAACATATAAACAGTATGTGTGTGGATTGTTAGGACCAAAAACTCTACAGCTTACAATTTTACTCCACTGTTTGGGGCAATTGCTGAGATATACTGTAATATTTTTAAACCGTGCATATATGAGAGACTATATAGACTGAAGTTGGCCTCTGGTTTCCATAAACCTTTTTAAAGCCAATATTTTTGCTCCCATGAAGGAATCCTGGGCTACTTATTTTCCATCTTCGTAGAAGTGGTCAGATCAATAGTTCTGTGTATGTTACTTGGAAACATGTCACAACAGCTTCGAAAACCTCGTTCCCCTTTGTCTGAAATCGATTGCTGTAATATGCAAATATTAAGAGAAAGGAAGCTTTAAGTTTCCTCTTAGGATCCTTTGTGAATCCTTCAGAATCCAGACACCATTAGGATGGAAAATTAAAACCCTGCCAGCAGTTTACCGTCTCCCCTGAGCGCCAGTCGTTCTGTGATCGTAACACTTTGCTCCAAGCCATGAAATTCTAAAATTTGCATATTCTTCTCTTCAGGATTGTTTCAGCAAAAAGATCAACAATAGTGGAACTGGCTGCCCATTAAAATAACCATCTTGTCTTACAATCTTGCTCTCTCTGAAAACGACAAAGGAAACGCAGGATTTCCATGGCTCCTATGTGCTGGGGAAAAGATAACACCATGCAGTCTTGTTTTAGATGTTGCCACACACCCTATTTTTAGTTAACATGCAGGATCAGGAAAATCAAACTTGTGTTATAGTCTTTGAAAAGAAGCAAAGAGAAGTGCTATTCACTAGTCTTTTGTGAGAGGTTTTTTTTTTCAGCACAGCTTGAGCTCTGAAGCTTTTATACAAAAAAATACCCCCCCCCCCCCGAAGCAGTGTACAAAAATGGGGGGAGTAGAGAAGGTTTAACAAGCACCAAGTCATAGATTTTAAGCCGCTGCTAAAAATTTATGGATGTTTGGATCTTTGCCACACAGAACAGATTGGCAAGCTGATCAGAATCGCAGCAGGCTGCCTAATGAGTCCCACACAATTTTTCACCCCATATTTTTCCAATAAAAAAGCAGTTAAATACCAACCGCAGCCACAGCAGAGCCTGCCATCTGGCTGCTTTTTTCTCCAGCCATCATTAAAATGGTTCTTGGCAGTTTACACCTCGCTTTTTTCTCTACAGATGTGGAACGAATTTTCTGACAACCCTTGGATGAAACAGGGGACTTTATTGAGCTTTACAGATTAACTGCCTAACTTCTGGTCCTAATTTTAAGTGTCTTAGCACACCAGCGGCCTCATTTTAAGCGAGCTAATTGTAAGTATCTGAGCCCCACCGGCAACATTGGGCAAGTCACACTGAGATTTTAAATGAGCATTGAAAGGGGCTGTGTAACCAGTACTACCACCATGCTTGGGAAAGACTGGCCCATGCTGTGAGCTCCTGAGAGGTTCAGAAAACGTAAGGATAGTGTTCAAAAGGATCTACAGAGGAAAGTGAAGAATTATGGTTGAAACTGATCTATTCCATCCAAATGAGCATCAGCGGCTTCCAGCCATGTTTTGTTGTTATTGTGGTTGGTTTTTGTTCTGTGTTTGTACTGCTACCTCCATGCAGCAGTTTTTCAAGACAAGAAGTAACAGGACATCAAATTAGTGGTTATTCCATGGAGCCTTTGGAACAGTGGAACCAGTGACTAAAGTTGGATCCCAGAATGCACGGGCAGGTATTTTAGGCAAGGGGGAAAGCTTGGCTTAAAACCACTTGGCTTTAAAAAAAAATAAAAATGAAGGACTTGGAGGAATTTTTATAAAATCTACTTGCTCTTGGCAAGGACCTTATGTATGCAGTCATGGAAATGGCCCCATAATTGTACTCCAGAAATTAAGTTTTCATTCAAAATACTGAGCTTATTATAACCTTCAAGGCTGTGAAGATAACCTTCATAATGTAAACTAATGCTGTGATGTCTGCCTGAGTATGGAGACAGCCTGAAACAATTGCTCTGAGAAGAGCATGTTCCAATTCTTCTCAATGGGTGTTAACTCTGATGTCTACTGATGATACCTTATATACTAATATAGTTAGCTAAGTCACTGCTGATCATTTTAGCAGAAACACCCAACTAATGTACATCGCCATTGTTACTGGATATAGAGGCAGATTTTGGGCGGTGGAGCAGTTAGCTGCTGTCAAGGACTGATGAGATGGGAAGTTCAACCCTCGTGCTCCAATTTTAAAGTCACCTCCACCCGTGACGAAAAAGGTGTAGAAAAAGTAGACATGCATACCTTCCCCACTGTGCAAAAACGTCAACTGCCAGCAAGATGCCAACCAAAAATGACCTCCACCCCTTCCTGAGAGCCAAAGGCCCCAAATGTCCCCTTCCCAGCTGCCTAAATCACCAGCTTCATCCAAACAGTAGTGATGCACTTTCCATACACAATTCTGCAATACACTGGAAGTCTGGGGGCAACATAAAATGAACTGACATTAATATCAGAATACATTTAAAATAAAACAACAATTATGTATGTTTAGGGATAATTGTTGGTGGGGAGCAGCAAGGGACGGGATCCTATGGTCCTGGACTGAGGGGAAGATCATGTCACATCATACTGGAGTTTGAAATGGTAAAATTTGAGTCTAATGTGTAGTGGGGGATAAAGAGCCGTACTTATAGCAAAACAAATTTAAAACCAAACAAACGTGACAGAATAACTTCATGTCTTGTTCCATATTTAGTAAATTTTGTTCCTAAGAAATGTGTGAGTTTTTTTTTATGTATATAGTGACATTTGCACTTTTTTTATATAAACATTTTTACAGTATTTCATTACCCCAGAACACACCAGCTAATAGCCAAATCCCTAAAGCTGCTAGCAATAAAATCTGGCTCAAGAGTTGCCTCTGAATAACTTCTATTTCGTCAATGCTTTTGAACAGCAGGCTGGCTAATAAACAACTGAGCAGTAAAACTACAAGTTATCCAATACTGCCTCTGTCTTCTCCAGTTCAGGACCAGCTATAATATGATGTGGAAATATATCCATTGGCCAACCAGCCTCTGGGAATTCTTATGTTTCATGTCGGTTTGTCTTTATTTGGGTTATTTTGGGATATCCACAAAAATGAGTCCCAATTCCCTATCCCTTGCTCTCCACCTCCCCACAATCACACACTCTAGCAAGCAAAACATTCTGGCTGCTCAAATGTGGTCAGGGAATAGACTATTGCAAGGGAAAAAACACTAGCTTCATCTTAATGGTTTCCATCCAAATGATTCAGCCCAAAGGCTTTCCTTCACACAAGTCTAACACAATAGGATTTATAGAACTTGCTTGTGCTCTCTCACATTCTATCTATCCCTGTCAAGAGTTCTCAGCCCACAGAGGAGATAGCAGGGTAGCTGAGAACTTGCTCTGAATATAATTTTAATTTTATCATCTTTTTATTTAGGAATTAACTGCATCTAAGAGAGTTTGGCAGATTACCTGTGTATTGTAAACAGTCTTATGTTTTACAGACTCCTTTATAAGTAAGGTCCCAGCACTGCAACGTGGAATTCTGCAGCTGCAGGATCAGCCAGAGGGGCAGTTTCTCTCAAGCAAGTTTAATTGTACTTTCCGTATGGCAAGGCTGATGGAAAAACTGAAGGGAGAATTTTCAAGTGACTCTACAAGGTTACAGAGTTAAATAACAGGTGCCTCCTCATTCAGCACCCAAACATATATACAGTTGACTTGTGAGCTGCGTAAATCCACAGCTGGCTAAAGAACATCCTAAAATTCATATTACTGGGTTCCAGGGCTGCTCCACCACTGCAGCTTGTTTTCTTTTTCTGCTCAGTACTGCTACTTCTTTATGATTACTGTGTTACCTTTATGGATAACACTATGAGAGTGGCACCCAATACTGGTGCTGCTGTACTTATAGGTCTCTCAGTGGTCTCTTGTTCCCTACTATTTATAAGGTTATAACTAGGCTGTAAAAATTTTGCTGTGGGCTAAAATTTGGCATACCAGATCTTGCTCCTAAAAAGATTTTTTCCTCTACACTATACAAATAAAATCTCCATTGAAAGATAAAACACCACAAAAAAGAATTCAAGAAAACAAACACGGTTCACCATTATTTGGCAAGTCCATAATTTTTAGAAAAAAAACCCCAAAGAAACATACTTTTCTACAAAGAAAAAAAGGCTTTGTTCTTGGAACTGTGAGAAAACTACTTGAGTCCAAGTGATGTCCACAGGAAAGGAAAATAAACAGGCTCAGGAGCTCTGGGGATGCAAATAGGAGATCTGGACCCAGAGGGAGCTGGGCATAGGACACAATTCTATTTGGAAGCTATGGTACTCTAGAAATCCTGCCCCCTTTAAAGTACATGAGGGTTTTGCCACTGACTTCAGTGAAGCCAGGATATCAACTTGTATCTGGATGGGAGGCAGAAGTGTGTAGTATTTTGCAGCGGAGAGCAATTTCAAGTCCTGCCAAGCTGGTTAAAGCAGGGTAGATATTTTCTTTTTGATTCTGTTTTCCTGAAAAGTGTCAATGTAGCAGGACCATTCTGGATACAAGAGATTTCTTGGGTTACTCGAAAAGGGTACATATGCAGCTCTGTGGCTCACTCCCATAAACTGAGTTCATCTGTTTTCTGATGGTCTTTACTGTTTTAGAATTCACATCCAAAGCCCAGTTTCTCCTGGGAAATGGCCTCCCCCTAGATCTAATCTGTTTACTTCAGGGCGGGGAGAATTATTTTGGCATGTGAACAGGGGAGGTCATATACTGTGATGTACCTGAGAACAATTGCCACAGAAAGAGTTTTCTCTTGCCCCCAAGCATTTTGTTTTGCTGAATGCCCTTTGAATTTGGATCAGCATTTTAAACGGGGGTCTCCAAAGTTAGGATCCTAAATCCATATTTAGGCCCCTGCATAAAAGTGGCCTGATGTTCCAGTTATTGGGCTCAATAGAGAGGTAACTGGGTGAAATTCTGTGGCTCGAGTTATACAGGCGTCAGACTAGTTACTTAGATTCTGGCCTTAGTATCTTTGAATTCCAAGTTGCCAAGTGCTCATGCTGCGTGTTTTCTGCACCACTGAACATCAGGCCATTTTTATTCAGGTGCCTAATTTACAGGGTCCAAGTTTGAAACAGCTGGTTTTAATCTATAATGTTGATCAGGTTTCATTGGGTATTTGCTGTTTGTTCTCAGTTATTAACATTTGAAAATTAACTACTGCGTACAGACAATAACTTCCTAATGTTACCGAATACATGTTACTGTATTCACACTGTAAAGACTCCGCATCCTTGTTCTGATGCAAGACTTGGGTATAAGGCCATTACGGTGCTGTATTAAAAGCCTAAATATATATTGACACATATTTTTGCATTTACACAATGAGCTGTCAAAAGCACACTGCAACCACCCTCACACAGCCATTACAATTTGTCACATTGGGCTCCATGTGCCACACCAGAATCATATTAATTTATTCACTTAACTAGTGTTGTGAAAAGAAAAGGAAACTGATGGAACAGCAGCAAAATTTGACTTCAACCCACAGAAACAAGTCAGGACAAATCAGAAGTCAACTTTGAATTCACTCACTTTTGCCCTCAAAAGGTAGAACGGACGTCTTCAGAGAGTGGGTAACTGTGCGTACAGTGTGATAAGTTTGAGGCTGCTTCATATCTGCACATATGGGGGAAAAGCAGCAGCAAAGAGACATGCAACTGTTGTACCTCACTTTGGCATCCCTACAAATCTCCATGGGTCCCTCCAGACACAGTCCCAGAGGGTGTCACCAGCATGTTTTACCATATCTGGTCTCTCCATATCTTTCACACATTACCCCTCTCACTGCAGCAAATCCTGGCTGACCACCCTTCCCCATGGCCGGTAGGGCCATAACCACAGCAGAACCCGAATGTGTGCAGCAGTTACTAGAAACCGCTGCAGACGGTCTGCATCCCCTATACCGCTCTGAAAGAGGCACAGCCAGTGGATTCATTTTTACAGGGATTAACCAACCATACAACCACACCTCACTCTTCCCCTGAACAAGGAGCGTTTGAAGTGTAGCTGAGGAGGGAAGGTTCACAGGTGGTCCTTCCACTCCAACTTGCAGCAAGGCTTTTGTCCCCATGTGACATTTGCAGACTCTCTCAAGTGCAGAGGCCTACAGGCAGGAGTAACTTGCATGGGGCCAGCAGATGGTTCAGAATATGGTGCACATTAACACACTCTTTCTGCATGCCTGCCTCTGCAACAAAAGTGAACAGGGCTGGGATTTAGTCTCTATACAGTCTCCAAAACCTAGGTCACAGCATGATGAGTCCAACGCAACTGAGAAATCTTTACTGTCATTACAAGCTATACAAGTATTGCCAAAGATTTAAAAAAAACCAAAACACTTCAATCTTAGTTTTCTATTGCTTTATTTCCGTGGGTTTAAAGAGAGGCACGCTAATGTTTTTCTGAACTGTTCTTTTCATTATAACAGTGAATGATTTACAAATTGCTTCAGTTATGATGCAGGAAAATGTTACACACATGCAGGATTATGGGCTATGTTATCCTGCAACTTGCCAAGAACATCTTTCAAGGAAGAAATCATTCTCCCTCTAGGTTTGTTTGTAAACAAATATATATGGCATTCCTAAAATAAATGCAGCAATGGATGTTTTCTCACCTGATACTATCAGGCACTCTAAGTAAACTCGGGAGTTTCTTGTGAACTGAGCTGGGCATATGTTCTTTTCCTGTTGGGACATATGCCTTTATAGAACTGCCTTTTAGAGAATTCCCCCCAAATATTTTTGGAATAGCATTTTTATTACTCAACCTACCCATGTACCGTGTGCCTTCAGCATTGAGATTTTATTTTTCCAAAATACCAAGCATGTGCACGTTGAGATTTTTTTGGAGGCTTTTAACTTAGCCAGATTTGGTTGAATTTCACAGTGATGGCAAAAAAGCAGATTTCTGACACCAGAGCCATCCACTGCCAAATTTCAAGTCCCTGCTCCAAAGCATGGCAACATCAGAGCTTCTGAACAAAACAGTTGCAAGAATTTTTTATTTTTACCATGGGCAAAACAAAGTACTCTCTTCTAATCTCATTCTTGGAAATGGCTGAACACTTTTAGCTAAAACTTTCAAAAAAAATTCACCCAGAGGCAGACATTTAGCATGGAAAATTTCAGCCTGAACAGTTTAAGGTTGGCAAAGTTATAAGCAGCAAAGAGTCCTGTGGCACTTTATAGACTAACAGACATTTTGGAGCATAAGCTTTCGTGGGTGAATACCCGCATCCGACGAAGTGGGTATTCACCCATGAAAGCTCATGCTCCAAAACGTCTGTTAGTCTATAAGGTGCCACAGGACTCTTTGCTGCTTTTACAGATCCAGATTAACACGGCTACCCCTCTGATACTTGAAAGTTATAAGCAGCTGCCATCAGGGTCTTATATAATGAGAGGTGTCAGGCAAACGTAACTCTATGAAGCACTACCAGTTCCATCTATAAGTACAGTAATGCACTCACGTATGTCAGATCTATACACCATTGTCATGAAGCTGTTTTTAAGGAGTTAAGAATCATATATGTTATTGTGAGACATGATGTTTATTGTGAAGGACTGTGAAGCTGAAATGCAAGAAGGCATAACCTTACAACTAAAGAGCTTTATAGTAGGGGGACACAGATTAAATCATGAGTACTCTAGAGAATTTAAAGACTCGCCCATTATTCACAGAGATCTGGAATCACTTTCCAGACATTTTGGGTGATTGCAATACAAACTTTACCTAGACTATTAAAGGCTACGTCCAATTAAAATACGTAAATTCCCACCCACAGGATCTACAGATACAAAGCACTAAATAAAAGCAATGTATTTTTATCCTCACCACTGTTAATCTTTGTAGGGATTTTCACATATGATAGATAGTTCCTTATCTAAATTTAAACATAACTCAAGGATCTACAAGTCCAAAATAACAATAAAATAATATTAAAAAAAAAATCGAACAATGGAGGTAAGTTAGAAAGACAGAAAAATGAGCAGTGTTTGGAAAGGCACAACATTTCCTCCCTCAATCCTATTCCTTACTAACTGTGTGTTATGTTCAACTTTCTCTAGGGAACTGGCCAAAAGTTAAGAAATTATAACCAAGTGAATCAGTTTGGTATTACACTTAACCCTTCTAGAACCCCAAGGATGTAGTTAGCATAATGAATTACCGACCATATATTGATATAAATTTTTGAAACATATTAGAGGCATCATGGCCTAGTAGATTGAGCATGTGGCTGCAAAACAGGATTCCAGCATTCTAATCCTGGCTTGGACACTGACTGCTGCGACCTTAGTAGATCACGTAAGGCCCAACTCTGCTATCCAAACTCATGCTGAGCGGTACCCAACAACCGTAATGATAAATGATTTCAATGGGGCTACTAGCATAGTAGGGTGTGTCTCGTGTTCTATGAATATCTATGGCCTGTGTTATACAGAAGTCAGACTAGATGATCACAATGGTCCCTTCTGGCTTCAGAATCTATAGGAATAAGCCATCTTGATTTCTCTGAGGCAATGGCAATTTCACCATTGATTTCTAGGGGACCAGAATTTAACCGTATCTACTTCCCTTTCATAAAACTAGGATCATACTTACAGACCTCATAGAGGACTGTAAGGATACATTCATGTTTGTTCAGAATTCTGAATATTGACAATGGTATGTGTCATGTATTATTTATGTGTATTAATTAAAATACTTTGGCTGAAATTTACAATCCAGTTCATTAGACAGAATGACATAAACCCAGTACTCACTCACACACTTGTCACTAGTCAGACCCTAAATCTAGTCACAGACTAAAAAAGTTACACCTCTTTCCTACAGAGAACTACTGTTTGCTTAGATGTTAACATTAATTTCACATCGTTCTCGGAGTCTGCTCGTGCTCTGCTGACTTCAATGATGCAGGATCAAAGCATTAGTTTCTAGATTCTCCACAAAATCATCATATAAGGCAGTGAATATTTTTACTCTCTTTATCAGAAAACAATGGATGCTGTCTTTTTTGCCACGCAGGGACAGATCCTCAGCACATGTAAATTACCAGGTAGGCCTAATTTATATCACCCGAAGATCTGTTCCACTGGTATCTCCGTTGGGTTTTCTCTTAAAATTTCCCATCAGTGCAATATAATTGGTACAGGTCCCGCAGGGGTAACAATAACAAGAAATCTGGTGCAGCCATGGTACCATCATGTTGTTTAATTCTGATCAGAGAAAACCTGGGTGCTATGGTGGTAAAAAAGGTTGGTAGCTGCCAGCATCTCATCTACACTAGAATTCCCAATGCTGGAGCTGCCAGCAATGAGAACTTTTAAAGAAAAGGTAGAGACAAGGTCAATGATGCAAGCATGTTCCCTTGAAGTCAGAACTTTGAACGTTATCAGCTGCAGACACTGGACAGATATTTACCATAATATGGGGAACTATTATTACTCCTTGAGCTAGAAATGTGAACTCTAATTTAGCAATAATGTCATTAGCCTCTGGATTCATTATTATGTCTCAGAGTTGCAACTCGTGGACCAATAACTTTTCAGCAACTCCAGTCCCTGTTGGTATAAATGTATATCCCCAGCATGCCAGTGAGAAGAATAACCTACCAATAAAACCTATTATTTCTCTCATAAGACTAACTTTCAAAGTGAGAAAATGTCCTGCTATTGTCATATTTCTGATTTCACATGTGTTAGCTTCGCTGTGTGTGTGCGTGTGCGCATGTGTGTATATTTTTTACATAATATATAATGGAGAAAAGAAAATTAACACTACTAATATTGTCCCCTGAGGTAAACTTCCTGCTGGGTCTGTAACTTTTAATATTTACATTACTATGAGAAAATCTTGGTTCATGACTGGCTGAGAACACTAATGTGACAAGTCATCACATTTCCAAAGCCCAAGGCCAAGCCTTTCAAAAAGCAACTAGGCCTAGAATTGTAAAGGTATTTAGGCTCCTAACTCTCATTGAAATCAATGGGAGTTAGCTGCCTAAATACCTTTAAAAACCCAGGCCCTAGTGATTTTGGGTGCCTCCATTTTCGAGTCTCCAACCTGACACACCTTAAAGGAGCCTGTATTTCAGAGAGCAAGTGCTCACCACTGTTTGTGACTCAGGTCCCTTTGACGTGTCTCAAGTTGGGCACCTCAAAGTGGAGACTCCACAAATCAATTATCATTTTTAAAAATCTTGGTTAATATTTACGTCACACTAAATATAAAGTACACCTCTACCTCGATATAACGCTGTCCTCAGGAGCCAAAAAATCTTACCACGTTATAGGTGAAACCGTGTTATATCAAACTTGATTTGATCTGCCGGAGTGCGCAGCCCCGCCCCCTGCCCCCCAGAGCGCTGCTTTACCGCGTTATATCCGAATTCGTGTTATATCGGGTGGTGTTATATCAGGGTAGAGGTGTATACAACAGTTACCTCCCTATATCTCCGCAGAGGTTGATATCTATTCAGTTTTTCTCTATTTTGTGTACATGTTTTTCTCTATGTATATATTGGCATATTCTATACATTTTGTCTATCTATACTGAACATTTTTAAATGAACAGGTAAACAAACCATCAAGGCCAGTCTTCATATTCCTCTGTTCATTTATAATGTTCATTTCCAGCCCTTTAATTTTGGGACAAAATACCTGCTCACTGGTTCTAATACAACAAAAGGCAGTTCTCAAGTACTGTACAAGTATATCAGTAAAATACTGTACCCCACCCAACAGGTTTTCAAAATAGCCAGGCACTTTAACTGGCAACACACATATATAGGCGAGGGGAACATAAGGGGTGGGGCAGTAAAAGAAAGAGGGCTTTTAAAAAAATATTATTTCTTTGACATAAGGCAGCCTTCCCAGACATTATCAATAATCACTGTTCCAACTGTCTGATGCATATGCTGGCCTGCTCTGTTACACGAAGTGGCTCTCTGCTGGAAGAGGCATTAATTATGAGCAGGCAAGAAGAAACTTCTGTGACGGTGACAGTGGCTGCTCCAGTGGATGATTCTCCCTGTGCTAAGCTTGTTTTCATTAACTTTCTAAATAAACGATAAAAGGCCTGGGACACAGGCAATGGGAAGACAAAACCATAATCACTGGATTATCTGGCTGACTTCCTATATGCAGACAAGGAAGCATCATTTATATCTGTGTGTGCGCCTACGCAGATTTCCTGTCATAACTCAACCATCAGTATAAATATTAGCCCACTGGGAGCTTGAAGTTTTGGCTACCTTTATGATGCTGAGGTTTAAAAACAAAAACAAAACAAACAAAACCCTCACGGTATGAGGTTTCATATTAGGCCTGTGACTTAACAAAATAAGATAATGAGGACAGAGAAATCAGTGGCAGAAAGACTGTTCTCATATTGGTACAGTGCTGCCAATCCTCATGATTTTATTGCAAGTCTCACCATAGCTGTTGTTTCTTGTAAAGCCACAGCTCCTAGAGTCATGTGATTAAGTTGGAATCTCAGATTTCATTAAAAAAAAAAAAGTTTCTAGCTTTCTTAGCTGTGTAGAAAAGCTTGAAAATATGACCCCCTAAAGGCTCAATCACCAGAAGACAAATAAAAATATCCCTGGTTCAATATTTTCTAAAATGTTGTGGTTTTTTAACCCAATCTCATGATTTTTGGAGCCTGACTCAGAATTTTTTAGGGGTTAGCTATACTGCTGGTGTAAATCTGGAGCAGCTCCATTGACATCAGTGAAATTAAACAATTTAAAAATATTATAATAAGGGAGAAAAGAATCAGGCTAAGAGAAGTAACAGCTGTGATTACTCATGCAGACTGTGCATTAGGAAAGATCAAAGACTCATTTTTTTTACAAAAAACTTTGGTTCCGTTTTTATTTGTACTGAATTAGGGAAAACTTGGAGCAAATATGGGCTAAGTAGCCAGGTTAGCCCAAAATTCTTCAATGCTCTTAGAACACAATATTAATACTATCAGTGGATGGTTGATGCTCAGTTAATCTGAGAGAAATTTATGCCAGCTGTTGTAGGAGGCTTCAGTCATTCAAATGCAAGGTAGATTTCCTCCCCCCACATGATCATACCTGGATAGGGATGGAATAGAAGTAAACATGACCTTTTGTTGAAAAGTCCTATCCTGCCCCCAGATTTCATTGCTCAGAAGATCATCCCTATCTTGCTGACACAGGGAACAGCGACTAGCAAGAATGGTTTTAAAGGTTAAACAACTGAACCTTCTGTCATGTTTTTTTTAAAAAACAGGCAGACAAGAGCACTACAAATCAAGCAAAATGACCTCTCAGCAGAAGCAGAGGGCAAAGGTGTACACAGCATTATCCTGTTTGGAACACAATACACAGAAACTCTGTTCACACTCGGATTCTGTAGAGAAAACAATTGTCTTAATCATAACCCCTTGGAGCTAGCAACTTTCAGGCACTGGTTTTGTATCAGGAAATGCCAGATCTTGGCAGCAAACATGTTACCAATATGTCTGATAAAACAACAGTGTTCTCTGTATGTGTATTATCTCCAAGGTCTGAAGAAAATAGAAGCTAAAAATCTGAAATGTCCTCTTCCGAAAAGAGGCACAAAAGCTATGGACTGTCTTTCCCAGGTATGTTGTGTAGTATCACTTCCCTGACCAGCATTGCTCCTTTAAGAAGATCAAAGCGGCACGCCTTGCACAAAGAGGGGTTAAATAGGGACTCCAACTAATTGGAGCAAGTAAGCTGAGGCCCCAAACATTTGCTGAACACTCCAAAGTCTTCCCCTCTCTCACTCACATCCCTCCATTTTTACTCCCGCAAAAGCTGAAAACATCCAGATGACTACATAAGGGAGAAGCCTTTTCTAGTGGCCTGAGCACAGGACTGGGAGCCAAGGCCTCCTGAATTCTAATCTCATCTTTGACAGTGGGTATAATGAGAAACAGAATGAGCAGTTTACCAGTATACGTATACCAGTATACTAGACCAGCAAAGAACGCCTTGTGTGGCCGTGGCTTATATTGGCAAAGTTGCACTGTTACTGGTATAGCTTATTCCACCACCTTTATCCCCTACTCACTGAAACAAGCTATTCTGATGAAAGTGCTGTTTTGCTAGTATAATTGCATCGACACGAGGGGCTTTTCCTGGCACACCTATGTGGCCATAAACCTCTCCTCTTCGCCCCCTGACTGACACAGCTATGCTGGCTGAAGTCTGTAATGTACACATAGCCTTCCCTACTCCCCAGGGTTTGCGATAATGTAACAGAGGGTATATTGTGATAAAAGTGAGCAGGATAACTCAGCTAAATCATGATCCTCCATTTGGAAACCATGTCTCATGCCCCATATTCCTCGACTCATCATCTCTCTGCTTAGATTGTAAATTCTTTTGAACTCCTGGACAATCACTGCACTGTAATGGAAGAGGATGCAGCCTCTGGTCTCCTTTAAGGTTATCGGGGTGTGCTCCGTTCTGCAGAGGCTAGCATCACGTTCCTTGCACACTCACCCATGGGCCAGGCACAGTCTTGCCTCTGATGCTGAAAAAAGCTTTGAAATGAAAAGCTCTCTGTGTTGTCATCGTGGAGAGGATGGCGCTCTACTTCCCGTCCAGTACAGCTCAGCAGTTGAAGATAGATGGCATTAGAAGTGGGCCTTGGATGTTCTATATTTCACTTAATTGTGAGAGGGCTGATACCACGGCTTGGCATAGAGTGATAAAAAAGGATGCAGTCTGATTTGGCAAATTAGCCCCTGGTATGATGCAGTTGCCATATGTACTAGGTGCAAAATTTCAAATGGAGCAGAGTGACCTGACCCTGACCTTTGGCTCAGAATGCTAAGTTCAGTCTTCAGGGAGCCCTTCTAGCCTGAAGCATGTTTTAGAGCTGTGAAGAGAATAACTGTATTCACCTGGGGGTTATTTACAGCTGAACATTTGTATTCACTTAGGCTGAAATCTAAGGAAGGCTTTGGGGAAGTCTCAGCTTGTCATTCATTCCAAGAACAGACTTTGTGACTCTTATACAGGTGTCTGGGACCCATGTAAATCTACCCTGGCTGACCACAAATACCTGATGATGTATTTATTTTAAAAAGCAGAATGCTAATTCTCATTCCACTAAGCTGCAGTACCCAGGATCTGACACCCTCTCTCCCACTGCTTACCAACAATTTAACAGTAGCTTTGCACTGTTTCTGTTACCAACACTTCACTATTTGTAATAGACATACTCCAGAACATTTACTAATTTACAAGTAGTATCATAAATAATTTAAACTATACTTGAAACGAATGAAGCATGTTTTTTTCATCCCTGCTATGCATAGCTGTGCTGTGCTATGCTGGTTGTTTGCTTACTAATTAAAAAAATGTAATTGTTCGCAATGGGTCATTAGAGCAAATTAGTGAGGTTAGACTAGAGAATTAAATATAGGCTAATTTCAACTGTAATCTTGGTAACTGTAATGTATAATCAGTGTATCTGTTCTATTCAAATTCTCATAACTGCACACCTGCCATAACTTCAAAGCCAACGACTCCTGGTGTCAGATTTGAACTCAAGGCCTTTTGCACTTTATACTGGAACCAGTTCCCCTAAAATGTACTAACCACTTCACAGATGCTCAGTCAATGTGATCCGCAGTTTATCTAAAATTAATATTGGCTCTAGGCAAGAGTAACATCAGGGATGGGCAAGATTGGGTTGGTTTGAAATAAGGCAAAAAATATGAGGGGCTGAAAGCTCAATTAAAAACTTTTGGAGGTTCAAGTTCTGCTCAGGAGAGATTGTGAAAAAAGGAAAAATAGAGGAACTCAAAGCAAAAAGTCAAAAGATTAATTAAACTAACAGTATTCAGGCCATTCACTAGCTTTTGGATATTCTTCTATTCCTAGGGGCAGGCTTCCTTCTAGTTAACTAGAAATACATTTTTATTTTAAAGGAACTGAATCACTCCTGAAATTCATCATCTATGTTTAAATTACAGTTAACAAAAGTTTACAACTGTGAACTAGTTTGGCAAATCCCTCAAATAAAAAACAGTTTGTGAGATTTGGAGAACACCTTGATCTCCAGGAGACTGCTCCATTCCCTATAACAATAATAAATCTTCCCATTATTACCATAGAAGGGGAGGGGAGTTTTGGTAAATTGTGGTTTTATACAAGTTACATACAGAAAACTTCAGTTCTGTGAACTAAGGTTCCGTAGTAGGACACATCCATCTGCTAAGGCAGGGGTTCTCAAACTGGGGATCGGGACCCCTCAGGGTATCGCAAGGTTATTACATGGGGGTCACGAGCGATCAGCCTCCTCCCCAAACCCTGCTTTGCAGCCAGCATTTATAATGGTGTTAAATATATTAAAAGTGTTTTTAATTTATAAGGGGGGGGTGCACTCAGAGGCTTGCTATTTGAAAGGGGTCACCAGTACAAAAGTTTGAGACCCACCATGCTAAGGTCTCTTTTCCTACTGTGGCCCCTTAGCTCACCCAAATTCAACTCTTCTCTTTTTTGGAGCACAGCCCATTTTGTGTGTCACTATAACACAAATAATTATACACAAAAAACTGCACAGTATTAAAAGAACTTTATTAAGGTTGCAAAGTCAAGCACTCGAAAGTGAGAAAATCACAGACTTAAAGTTGCCCAGGCAACCTCAGTTTGGCCTCCGTCTGCGTAAGCATTTATGGCACAGTCTTTAATCACATCGGGGGTGGCAGAACTGAGGGGGGCAGTGGGGACTAGCACCGTCACAAAGTAAATATTGTGGCTGCTCCATCCCCATGTAAACTTGTGCATGGGGGGCACGGGCAGGTGAGAGCAGGACCTGGAGGGGCTGGCGAAGCTGCTGCAGATCTATGATCAGGCTAGGGAGCAGGTAGGAACCACTGGAGCCCTCTCCAGCTTCCGAGCCTGTAGTCGGCTGCACTCCCTCCACCGGAGTATCAGTAGCTCTCCTTGCTCATCCTGCAGTCCCTCCATCCCCCCATTCACAGCAAGCTTCTCCCCCCTCCAATTTACATAATATATTTTTAACAAAATTCAACTCCATGTCTTATCCCAGTCCCCTGTCCCAGTGCTAGTCCCTCAACCCCATACACCTACTCCCACTCTCTGTAGCCCCTTCTCTAAGTCCCCTCCCCCCTTGTCATCCTATCAGACCCAGCTCATCATCTTGCTGCATCCAGCCAGGCTGCGTGTTCCTTCTCCAAGCTGCCTGGATTCCAGTAAGAGGATATTTGAGAGCACTAGAGAGATCGTTTCCCTGCTCCCAGTTCCTGTGTTCAGTGCCCAGGTCACTGTCCCCAGAAGTCAGGAGGAGCAATTGCAAGCAAAGTCCTACTCAGTCTCTGCAGCACACTCAGTAAAGATGGAGTCTTAGAAGCTGCCAAACTCTAACAAGGCTCAACTCCACTGAGCATGTGCAGACAGAGTTTCAGGGGCTCATAACATGGCCAAATTTTGGCAGACATGGGGATGGCAACAGGCACATCCCTGCCACCAGCGGGTCACCCCTGACAAATTTCAAGTCCATGTCCCAAAGCACAGGCGCACTAGAGCTTTTTTAATGAAATGGTTGCAAACATTTTTCAACATTGGCAAAACTATGTCTTTTTTCATAACCTAGTTCTGAAAAATGGCTGAACCATTTTAACTGAAATTATCCAAAGTAATTCCACCTGAGGCAGACAACCAGCAAGAAAAATTTCATCCCGAATGATAAAATTTTGGCAAAGTTATAAGCAATTGAAAACAGGGCCTTATAATGGGAAGTGTCAGACATGCTGAATTTTAGATGTCACTAACAACAACTGGAAAGGGGGAAAAGACTTCAGTGGGTGGTGATAAGAGGACAACAGGTGCCTCACTCCCAACTCCCACAAATAAACCAGGGTAATGTGTTTTTAGGATGCACCGTAAGCTCATCCATTAGAAGTTTCTCGAAAGGAATGAAGGCAGTTGCACATGACAGATAAATGTTGTGTTAAGGGAAAATTGTGCTGAGATTGGACAGGATTTTCTGCACCAATGGCCACTTTTGAAAACAGCCCTGAACTTTATACTTATACAAATGCACAGAAATGCAAGCATCTTTTACTGAGCAGTGACAGCTTTGGAAGAGTGCAGAAGTAAATCATAGGAACAAACAAACAAATAATAAAAAGACTACCATATGACACAGAATGGCCAAAGGATGCAGTGAAATAGGGATTCATGAGCAACACCTCTGAACCTGTTAGTGTGAATGTCATTTCACAGCACCTCTCCATTCCTACTAGCAGGTGAAAGCAGCAATTAAGAAAGCAGCAGTGCTTTGCGAGCCTTCACTCACTATCACTGGCCAATCCAGCGATTTATTGGATAACCCATTTACTCCAATGTGAACTTATTTTGTACACCTACATCTATTCAGACTACAGGGATAGCCTATCAACCAGGTATTTTTTCTAATGATAATTCATTGCTGTAAACCTCTGTCCCTGTGTACAGAGGTTATTACAAAACATGGCTACTGTATAATGACTCTACTCTACACCCTCCTTCACATCAACCCCTATGTTCATCATTCTTCAACTGTCTGGGGGACAATTATACATAAGATGTCTGCCTCAGGAGAACAGATTATACAGGATTTCCAGCATAACCCTACAGGGATTTCTTCTGTAACCTATGTTATGCTTTCAGATACAACTGTCCCACTCGCAAACAGATTCACCAAATAAACTTTTCAGTGCTTGAATTCCTGGCCAGAGAGTGAGGCAAATCCTCTGCTCACGCTCAATTTGAAACACTCTCCTTCTGGGGTGCAAAACTTCTGCCTGGAAATATGTCAAGTCAGGACTTTGGCCTGTATTCACTGACCTCTGATGTCAGCGATTAGATAATACATGAATGGAAGGGCTTTCAACAGTGCTACTGTATGCTGAGAAACATAATAAAGAGCACACATCATGGCAATCCTCAACATATAAAATTCCCTAGAGGGATAATCCTGTGAGAGAAAATGTCTTTGGTATGTCCCCGTTTTTCACACTGGTCTCACTGACTTAGCAGTTGGATAATGTACGGCAACCTACCCACCCACAAAACAAATCCCACCCACACCACAGGGTTACACAAAACTTTCCATTTCACTCCATAGAAAAATGCTATAGCCTCCATAGACTCTTGTACAGTTCCCAATATTCAAGAATCACTACTAAATAACCTTCATTTTCTCTTCTAAGGTGCTTTCATTCCATGCATTATAACCCTAAATCTTTTACAAAAATGAGCAAGCCCAACATCTTCAGTGTTTAAGAGAAAGCCCGATCATACTAAACAGATTTGTGTTTAGATTTAAAAGCAGAAGTTGGTACCACATTTAAAAAATGAACCAGTAACAGAAGGGAATTTCTAGATGCAACGGGAAATGACAGCCAAATACTCCAAACTCAAAATGACAGTCTTGTACCAACAGCCAAGCTTTCCCTTATTAGGCAAATTGGCATCTCAACTTTCCAGCCCTATTATGTTAGCTTGTAAGATATGTGTTAGACTGTAAGCTTTTTGGAATGGAGATTGTGTTTGTCTATGCTTTGCAAAGCACTATGTGCATTTATAGCACTATATAAATGTCTCAGATAATACATGCAAATTATTCTACTTCCTTGAAGCCAGATTATATGCAAATTCCACAGTACTAGTGAGAAATGCATATCCACACCAAGATCAGAGCCTATTGCAAATGGACATAGGACCAATTCTGTAACATTGGTGAAAAAGATACTATGCTAGCTTCATTAGCTAATTTTTTTTTACTTGCAGCAGTTAAAGGAAATCCCATAGCACTTGTGCTACTTACACTGAGTTCTGGTCATGCTTCTAATGCAAGTCAGTCCTGTTTTGCACTCATTTTCCCACATTCTATAACAAATAAGATTATATGGCTGCTCCTTGCTTTATTTCTAGTTTTAACACCCTACTTCTTTCACCTCTCTGCTTCTGTCTAATGCCTTGTTATCCCCACCTTCCAAACACAAAGTAGACATCAACAGAGAGTTCTGCCCAGGGAAGAGCTCTGACTGCTGGATGAGCAATAGCGATCCCCGCTGCATCCAGGCTTGATTTCATCACTGGCTATAGGATCTTCTACATCACCGCATAGCGCAAGCCCCAGCCCTTATCCAAGCACTTGCCGTTCAAGTTCAGATCACAAAGTTATTCCAGGAAGCTCCCTCTATGCATCATCTCCAACCTTTCCAATGAGAGGGCAGCTGCTGTGCAGAATGACCCTTTCCTGTGGTTTGCTGAGAGTTGGAAACCCAGCATCTATTTAATTGTTTTTGCCATCAGAAGCCATACCCCAGAAGACAGAATTGGAAACATTACAGCTACCTTTCTGAAAAAGCTAATCTGCACAGGAATCCCAGGTATCAAATCTGGCCAATTTCCTCATTTGTGTACTGGGGGCCACCAGACAAGGATTACCTAGGACGATTTAATTACATGCAAAAACAGCATGTGGGGTATCTTGAGGGTTTTAGTTTTGGGGGTGAAGGGAGGGAAGAAAATAGACAGAGACAGGCTGGGTTAGTTTGGGATGGTCTTTGATGACTAAGAGGGCTGTTGTCACATATATATTTTTTTTTTAATAGCAGCACAGGGTCAAGGATTGATACACACAAAGTTAAAGTTTCTTGTACCAACTTACTCCTGATAGCTTTCCAACTAGGACAGGATCACCGTGTCTGGCTGGCAATATGAGACAGCAATATACTTTCTTGAGATCTGTTCACTGGTATATAAAGGAAGACTTCACATTCTTCTATGTTAAATGATGCCTGTGGCAGAGGAGGGTGCCGGGACGGGGGATGGGAGATGTGGCATGTTCTTGGTGAC
This sequence comes from Mauremys reevesii, assembly GCF_016161935.1. NCBI lineage: Eukaryota > Metazoa > Chordata > Testudines > Geoemydidae > Mauremys > Mauremys reevesii. The sequence continues at coordinate 15,024,022 of NC_052640.1, read as the reverse complement.
ACTGGATGAACTCTTGGCCCCACTGAAGTTGATGAGAATGTGGCAATTGACTTCAACAGGGCCAAGATTTCACCCATTGTCTTTTGATAGGTGTGTCTGGAGAATGGCAGATATCACCTTCCAATGAAACTCAGCACCTTCACTCTCATGGGGCCTGATCCTATGAGATACTACTGGGTGCCCTCAAGTCCCATTTGCTGAGCTTCCACTGGAAGTGAGGAGACTCAGCACCTTGCAAGAAGGCTCTGGGGTACCACCCCCAATGGGGGCAGGGGAAATCTCTCTCATAATACCAATTTCCATAAACCGTGATAAGAGCTCATCAATGCTATCTGCAAACTGATTGAAGCCTTCCATTTAGGACTGTACCAAACAAAACTCATGAAGGAACTACAGTCCATGTGGTTTTTGTTTGGTTTTGTTTTGTTTTTCCTCGAATTTTATTTCTGGAATATTTTTGCTTAGTAAGGTCATTTTCTTGCATAGCATGCAATATCTAATTATTTGTGGCCTTTTTTTTTTAAACTGACATTTTTCCCAAACTTAAGGCTACAAGATGCTTATTCAAACCATCCTTTTTGCTTCATTGAGGGCTCTAGTGCTGCTAACATTTTAAAACAAAAACATATAAAAATGAAAGGCATACTTAGCTGGAACAGACACCTTTTTGTCCTATGAATGTGTGCACGGGCAGACACACACATTTATTTTACTCTCTCCTTTATGGTGTTTCCTATCTGAAGAACACTCCACAAAAAGACTTGACAACCTTGTATTGCTTAGATTTTAAAAGGAACCTGCGGGAGTTAGGTTACCCCAAATCCCACAAAATGTCAACAGGACTGGATGCCTAACATCCTTTGCCTCCTTTGAAATTCCCAGCCTTACTGAACTAAGAAAAAACAGAAAACCTTGCCTAAAAGCAGGAATCCACTAATTAAAGAGAAATGGCTTATTTGTCTTGGTTCCTGAAGCCACAGTCCTCTATGTCTGAAAACACAAGTTTCTCACCGTCTCTCCCCTAGGGCTGTGACCTAAGCAACTTAAATGCTACACAGATTTTGGTCAAAATCTGGTCCTTATTTACTGGACTGCAATGTGCAAGCAATTACTGAATGGGTCACATTTATTGAATAAAAGCACTTAGGCATTATGTTTACAAAGGCTCAGAAACATTAAAATCCAGTGAAAAACAATTATTTTTACAGAATACATCTGCAAGCAATATGGAGTCATTTTGTTTTTGTAAATTTCTCCGTAACAGATTTATAGCTGGTGTGGAAAATGTTCACATCACGTCAGTGAGTTATTTTGAAATGCCAAACTTAATAAATGAAAAATTATTGCAAATAATATTGCAGCCCTACAAAAAAAGCAGCCAAAATGCCAGTGGTTTCCTGACTAGTCAAGCCTCTTAAGGTTGGCAGGACTCTTCAGACTAATCAGGAAGAGTTAGACAAATAATTATTTTATTACTGAAACTGTCAAATAAATCAAGATCTGGTCAGCAACTGTTTCTGATCCCTGCATTTTGGCTGACTTGCTTTTCCATAAAACAGGCTAACTGTGATCTTGGGGGGAAAAGATGGGGGGAGGTCTGTAAAACAAATATAGGCTTTTAAGCCTCCAAACAAAACTCTCTCCAAACTTAGGCCATCATTTTTCTTGGCTTCTCCAAGTTTGTGCTCAGGAATATGGCTCAGAGAGGACCAGAAATGCTTTATAACCCACTAGATTCAATCAATGCTGTTATTCTTAGAGGAACTGTGGAGTTCAGTTCACAAAGAGTAACAGGAGCATAATGTTTAAAAGGACATTGTCTACTGAATTAGGCATCAACTTGATCTCCTTTATCACTTGATTCTTCTGGGATCTTCAGGCAAAGTTGTTTTCCCCAAGAATGCCTACTCTTTGGGTAGGCAAAATTAATAGGAGTTTTGCTTGAGTTACAAGGGCTGAGCAGGCCCATAACAAGGGTCACCACCGGTCCTGAATTGGGTGGGACTGTCCCGAAATGCGAAGTTCAAGTCCCAGTCCTGGGCTGAATGACTCCGGGACAGCATTTGTCCCAGACTCCCTGTGGTGCCAGTCCACGCCGCCGGAGGCTCAGGGGTAGCACCAGCCTCTTCCCAGTGTGTGTGTGTGGGGCTGGGGGGCAGAGGACTGAGGTGGACCTCAGGACACCCCCCCCCCAACACCATGAGGCCCTGCACCTGCTCTTCCTCCTCCCCCTCTGCCCTGCCCCTTGGCCAGGCCAGAGCCGGGGTAAGAGTTGCCTAGCCCCGGAACCTCCATCTGCCCTGGGCGGCATGCCCCGGGGGGACGGGCCCTTGGGTCCCACGGTCACCTGCCCAGAGCAGGTGGAGAGTCCAGGGCTACCCACAGTGGCCCAGGCCACCTGGGTGGTTCTTACCACGGCCTAGCTCTGGCTTCCAGCCTGGCCTGGGGGGCAGGGCCTTGGCGGGGGAGGGGGGGAAAGAGGAGGAGCAGGGGCTGGGGGGAAGAGGAAGGGTGGAGGAGGGGCACCTGCATGTGTTCCGCTTTTGCCTTTTGAAAAGGTGGTCACCTTAGCCATAACTGAGGATTGCAGAGTAGAGGAATTTAAGAAAGCTAACTACACCGAAGTGTTGGACATGCTATGCACCTTACTCCAAACAAATTTGTGCATGCAGTGAAGTTTCAGCTGAGTAAGAACTAAGGCCCCAGTTTAGCAAAGCATTTAACTGTAATTTTAAATCCATTTTCATTCAGCACAGCACTTCAGCACATGCTTAAATTTAGACATGTTGGACTTAGGCATGTGCTTAGGTACTTTGCTGAACAGGGAAATCCAAATTGCTAAATCAGAGTCTAACTAAGGACATCAGGGTTTGGCCCTGTGTCCTACCCTGCCTAATCCAATCCAGAATGTGTCATTTATCTGCACTACATGATATTGGTTTGAACGTGAATCAGCATTTGGGGGAAAACCTTGAAATTAAGGCCTAGCCACTGCCACACTAGGGTTTATAACTGTGTTTGGAGCCATTTTTAATCATGGTATTAACACAGATTATGTACACAAACCAAACAGGTGAGAACTGTGTTTAGAAATTGTAAGATCACCTAGGCAAAGACTTTCTCTGTCTTTGTGCACCATCTTGCACAAAACACGTTGACAGCAATGAAAAAACAGTCAACAATACTCATAATAACGCTAAAGATTTGCAAAGAGGATGAACAGGGTAAGGTTTTGTGCAAGGACGCTGGTTTAAAAACATCCCTTTCCACACTGGACAGTGACACTGTGCTAACACCATGCTATCCACAGGTGCTTGACAACTATTTGCACATACAATTATAGCTAGAGCAGCACTGTTTTTAATAGGAATCAACTTTTAATACAGATCAGTTTTAGGTCTAATTGACTTCACAGTGTCTCTATAAATAACTATCTATTCATCTAGCTAGCAGGCAGTGTACTCTCCTTGCACATGTCTCAGTATGGAAAGACAGCACTACAGGCATCATCCTTTTCTCTCTCCCATACCACACAGTTTCCTCTTCCACCTGCCATTTCATACAATGTTGACAGTTAGTGATTCTCTATTATTGGTGACAACATTGTTGTTACACAGAGAAAGCTTGCAGAGCCACCAGTTTGCCTCCTGAAAATCAACTTTCAGGAGGGAGGGGTGAAGGAAGGCCAGAGAGGAGGAACAGAGAGAAAAAACAGAGTTTTCCAGTTTACATAAACATCTCTTTAGTCATTAGTAATTGCTTAGCAGACAAAACTGTCACTAGCTCAAGGAATGGAAAGTGCCCTTTGCTTAAATAAAATGTTGATAAGTGTGAAAACTAAGGTGGATTGTATAAAGCTGTTTTTCAGGATGGACTTCTGGTGTGACCAGCTGAGGAAAGAAGTGGGAAGATCCAGTTCTGAGAGATCATCCAGGAAAGCTAGTGAAAAACCCAAAGTTTTTCAGCGGGGGGTTAGGATACAATCATTAATTGCCTTGTGCACACGCGGCCTGTCATATTGTTATAGGATGCTCACTCTTTTCACCTGGAGTAGTGCTAATTATTTACAATTCTTCTAGAACATATTGGAAAGAAATATCTATACTAAATTACTATTTAAGGGAAATTGGATCTGAGTAAATGAAACTCAGGGTAATGCTTTATTGCATTTCAGCTGTGTATAAGATAAGGTTAAACAAGAATGGAGGGTTCATGCTGTATCGTATTCAAGTAAATATTAAAAGAACCCATAATGATTGATTGCATGACCAAAATGAAGGACTATCTCCCAGCACATGTCTAAGCGTACAGGACACTAGAGCTCCAGATAATCATCCCTTAGATTTACACTGAATTATTTAATTTTGGGTAGCATTACAGCAAAGCCCATCCATCCAAAATGAACTTACAGTACAAATAAAATCTCTCCCCCTCCTCATTTACATAGCAATAAATGTACTTGTTACGTAGAGTGTACAAGAGGCAGCACAGTGTAAGGATTGGAGCAGGAAATTGAGAGTCAGGAGCACCTGTCTCTGCTTCTAATTGCTTTTAGAAGCAGGCTGGCTAACCTAGTGAGGAGGGCTTTAAACTAGGTTCACCGGGGGAAGGAGACCAAAGCCCTGAGGTAAGTGGGGAAGTGGGATATTGGGAGAAAGCACAAGTACGTGAGTCCAAGAGGGGAGGGCTCCTGCCCCATACTGGGACACCAGGACAATCAGTGAGTTATCTTACATGCCTATACACAAATGCAAGAAGCCTGGGGAACAAGCAGGGAGAACTAGAAGTCCTGGCACAGTCAAGGAATTATGATGTAATTGGAATAACAGAGACTTGGTGGGATAACTCACATGATTGGAGTACTGTCATGGATGGATATAAACTGTTCAGGAAGGACAGGCAGGGCAGAAAAGGTGGGGGAGTTGCGTTGTATGTAAGAGAGCAGTAGGACTGCTCAGAGCTCCAGTATGAAACTGCAGAAAAACCTGAGAGACTCTGGATTAAATTTAGAAGTATGAACAACAAGGGTAATGTCGTGGTGGGAGTCTGCTACAGACCACCAGACCAGGGGGACGAGGTGGACGAGGCTTTCTTCCAGCAACTAACAGAAGTTGCTAGATCACAGGCCCTGGTTCTCATGGGTGACTTTAATCACCCCGATATCTGCTGGGAGAGCAATACAGCAGTGCACAGACAATCCAGGAAGTTTCTGGAAAGTGTAGGGGACAATTTCCTGGTGCAAGTGCTGGAGGAACCAACTAGGGGAAAAGCTCTTCTTGACCTGCTGCTCACAAACAGAGAAGAAATAGTAGAGGAAGCAATAGTGGATGGGAACCTGGGAGGCAGTGACCATGAGATGGTCGAGTTCAGGATCCTGACACAAGGAAGAAAGGAGAGCAGTAGAACAGAGACCCTGGACTTCAGAAAAGCAGACTTTGACTCCCTCAGGGAACTGATGGGCAAGGTCCCCTGGGAGAATAACATGACGGGGAAAGGAGTCGAGGAAAGCTGGCTGTATTTTAAAGAATCCTTATTGAGGTTGCAGGAACAAACCATCCCGATGTGTAGGAAGAAAAGTAAATATGGCAGGTGATCAGCTTGGCTTAACAGTGAAATCCTTGCTCGTCTTAAACACAAAAAAACAACCTCCAAGAAGTGGAAGATTGGACAAATAACCAGGGAGGAGTATAAAAGTATTGTTCAGGCATGCAGGAGTGAAATTAGGAAGGCCAAATCACACTTGGAGTTGCAGCTAGCCGGAGATGTTAGGAGTAACGAGAAGGGTTTTTTCATGTATGTTAGCAACAAGAAGAAAGTCAAGGAAAGTGTGGGCCCCTTGTTGAATGAGGGAGGGAACCTAGTGACAGAGGATGCGGAGAAAGCTAGTGTACTCAATGCTTTTTTTTGCCTCTGTCTTCACAGACAAGGTCAGCTCCCAGACAGCTGCACTCTGCAGCACGGTATGGGAAGGAGGTGACCAGCTCTCTGTGGAGAAAGTAGTAGTTCGGGACTATTTAGAAAAGCTGGATGAGCACAAGTCCATGGGGCCAGATGCACTGCATCCGAGGGTGCTAAAGGAGTTGGCCGATGAGATTGCAGAGCCATTGGCCATTATCTTTGAGAAATCATGGCGATCGGGGGAGGTCCCGGATGACTGGAAAAAAGCTAATGTAGTGCCCATCTTTAAAAAAGGGAAGAAGGAAGATCCAGGGAACTACAGGCCAGTCAGTCTCACCTCAGTCCCTGGAAAAATCATGGAACAGGTCCTCAAGGAATCAATTCTGAACCACTTAAAGGAGGGGAAAGTGATCAGGAACAGTCAGCATGGATTCACCAAGGGCAAATCATGACTGACTAACCTAATTGCCTTCTATGATGAGATAACCGGCTCTGTGGATGAGGGGAAAGCAGTGGATGTGCTATTTCTGGACTTTAGCAAAGCTTTTGATACAGTCTCCCACAGTATTCTTGCCAGCAAGTTAAAGAAGTATGGGCTGGATGAATGGACGGTAAGGTGGATAGAAAACTGGCTAGATGGTCAGGCTCAACGGGTAGTGATCAATGGTTCCATGTCTAGTTGGCAGCCAGTATCAAGTGGAGTGCCTAAAGGGTCGGTGCTGGAGCCGGTTTTGTTCAATATCTTCATTAACGATCTGGAGGATGGTGTGGACTGCACCCTTAGCAAGTTTGCAGATGACACTAAACTGGGAGGAGTGGTTGATACGCTGGAGGGTAGGGATAGGATACAGAGGGACCTAGACAAATTAGAGGATTGGGCCAAAAGAAATATGATGAGGTTCAACAAGGACAAGTGCAGAGTCCTGCACTTAGGACGGAAGAATCCCATGCACTGCTATAGACTAGGGACTGAATGGCTGGGCAGCAGTTCTGCAGAAAAGGACCTAGGGGTTACGGTGGACGAAAAGCTGAATATGAGTCAACAGTGTGCCCTTGTTGCCAAGAAGGCTAATGGCATTTTGGGTTGTATAAGTAGGGGCATTTCCAGCAGATCGAGGGATGTGATCATTCCCCTCTATTCAGCACTGGTGAGGCCTCATTTGGAGTACTGTGTCCAGTTTTGGGCCCCACACTACAAGAAGGATGTGGATAAATTGGAGAGAGTCCAGCGGAGGGCAACAAAAATGATTAGGGGGCTGGAGCACATGACTTATGAGGAGAGGCTGAGGGAACTGAGATTGTTTAGCCTGCAGAAGAGAAGAATGAGGGGGGGATTTGATAGCTGCTTTCAACTACCTGAAAGGGGGTTCCAAAGAGGATGGATCTAGACTGTTCTCAGTGGTAGAAGATGACAGAACAAGGAGTAATGGTCTCAAGTTGCAGAGGGGGAGGTTTAAGTTGGACATTAGGGAAAAAAATTTCACTAGTAGGGTGGTGAAGAACTGGAATGGGTTACCTAGGGAGGTGGTGGAATCTCCTTCCTTAGAGGTTTTTAAGGTCAGGCTTGACAAAGCCCTGGCTGGGATGATTTAGCTGAGTTTGGTCCTGCTTTGAGCAGGGGGTTGGACTAGATGACCTCCTGAGGTCCCTTCCAACCCTGAGATTCTATGATTCTATGGTCTGGAGCAAGACACTTTACCTTAATTTCCCCATCTGTAGGATGGGAACCATACCCATAATTACATGGATATTGAACGGCTGAATCGATGTTTGTGCAGTGATTTGAAGATATGCATTATGAAGAATAAATATCTTACTTTTACACACAGAGTATTTCCCCCTTTCTTCCTCATTCTCATATATCAGGGGTTCTCAAACTGGGGTTCGGGCCCACTCAGGGGGTCTCGAGGTTATTACATGGGGGGGGTTGCGAGCTGTCAGCCTCCATCCCAAACCCTGCTTTGCAGCCAGCATTTATAATGGTGTTAAATATATTTTGAAGTGTTTTTAATTTATAAGAGGGGTCACACTCAGAAGCTTGCTATGTGAAAGGAGTCACCAGTACAAAAGTTTGAGAACCAGTCATATATATTAGATGGGGTGGGGGTGGGGCAAAAGGAGTAGATGAAAATGAGTTTTTACTCATCCACTTAAAGCACACTGCCCTTCCATCTGCTTTACACTGTACATCATCACCTACTGTCCTAGCTGGAGATGATTTTCAAGTACTTAAACTGTTGATGGCTGTTGGTAATGATGTATGAAGCACAAACAAAGCCAGAGTTTCAAAGAATCATGGAGACTTCAAAAGGCTGAGAAGAACTAATAATATGATTTTGACTAAATACAGATACATACAGCAAGAAGCTGCCACTTCTACCAAATGAGCTCTCCTTCTGGAGCAACCTTTTAATTTCTTGCAGTTGCACAAATGATCTCTTCTAGCACTGTGTGTTAGAGTTCAAAGGAGACAGCGATCAGAACAATACCTTGATGCTCTTGCCACGCTAAAGTACTTAAGAGAACAAGCTTCAAGGTCTCAGCAAGAACAAGACTTTCAATGTAACACAAAAAACATTATGAATTTTAAACAAAACAAATCCAAAATGTATTCCGGTTTAGCTAAAAGTTAATTAATTTTCAAGGACTGCCTGTCACTCTTAAAGAGAATAAATATATACAAGGCAAACGTCCAAAGATTAGTTTTGGCTAAGACTGTTTGTAATAAGAGCGTAATAATAATATTAGTAGAGGAAGTGGTTACATCCTAGGATTGAGTCAGGCAATCTGGGCTTCTAGTCCCAACTCTGCCACTAGGTTCACTGTGTGACAACAGGCAAATCGCTTATTTTCTCTGAACCTCAGCGTTTTCACCTGTAAAATGATGACAATAATGCTTACTCATCTTTTAGCACACTTTGAGAGCTCTGGATGAAAAATGTTATATAAGCACAAATTATTATTATTGTGCGTTATTTGAATTCCAGTACTGACTAAAACATGCTAAGTTGCCTCCACACACAGAGCGGGACATCATCCCTGCTCTGAAGAGCTCACAGGAAGAAAAGAAGCCCCATAAACCAGAATAAATTAAAATAAATATCAACTATCCCCAAATGCACATCAGCCTAGCTATGATCTCTTGTAGACCTCATGGCAGAAGTGGGTCTTGAGAAGGGATTTGAAGGAGGAGATACCAGCTCCCAGCTGCCGTGGATGGACGAGGAACCCCTCAGCTCCCAGCCACCATGGTGGCAGGGGAAACCATGCAGACGTAGCAGCAAAAGTCACAGACAGGTCATGACTTCCATGAATTTTTGTTTATTGCCCATATCCTGTTCATAACTTTTACTAAAAATAACCAGGGCAAAATTTTGGCCTTAGCAATAACATCAGAAGACAATGGTGGGAGAGGAGGATCAAAGGGAAGACAGGCTGGCAGCGCTGGCATTGTGGAAGAGGTGTGGGTGATGCATTAGAACAGAAGGGATCGGTGGGCAGAGGCAGAGCTGGGAGGGGCCCTGAAAAGGAGGACAAGAAACTAGCATTTTATGGAAAAGAGGGTGCCAGTGGAGGAACTCAAAGAAGGCTGGAGGAAGGTCCTCTATTGTGTGGCTATAACCTGCCCTTGCAGGGGGGCAAGCTCAATTATCATTCTAATAGGCCTTCCTCATTAATAACTACTAGAATCCTAAGAACAGGCTATCCTGTTTCCTTCCCCTGCCCCTTTCACCTGGGCTCCATGGGGATTGGAGGGAGGATGAGGGACAGACGTAAGTTCAGGCTAGGGGAATAAGAAACTCGTGGTCACTTATTAACCATAGTCTGATTGTCCAGGATACGCAGTGGTGCATATCATATATCACAGGGCAGGCTTCAGCAATTAGTATAAATAAATAGTTCAGAAAGCATATTTATATCCAGAACTAAGAGATTGCTTAGGTTTTGAGAGCTGCAGACACTACAAATTAAACTTAAGATTTATTGATATTACCAACCTGGTTTATATGTGAATGGGAACCCTTTCAATTTCAGCCTATTGCTTTTTTATTTATAATATTCCAGCTAGCTATACCTGCTTGATTATCTTTAAAAACACTTATCAGGTTGATTCCATTAAATAACAAATGAATATCTTTAAAGCGAATGTGGCCTTTTCCCATGAACTAGTATTTATGGACAAGGACATTTGGGGCTGATCTTTCTTGTTGAGCAGCACGTCTAAGATTAAGACTTAAATCACCTGAATGATGCATTGGCAATAACTGGCCTGCTAACACAAATTCTTACTCACATAAGTAGTTCCACTGAGGTCAGTAGGACCAGTCAAGTGACTAATGACTACTGGCCTGATTTTTAGAAATGCTGAGCATCCACAGCTCCAGCGGAATTCAACTAGAGTTGTGGATGTTCAGAACTTTTGAAAACCAGGCTCTACTTGCACAGATAAAGATTTGCATGATCAAGTCCCAGGGATGTTGCTATTTTGAATGTTACGTTTAATATTCTTAGAATTCCCTTCCAATGTTACTTAAACTGAGGCCTCAGTGTTAACTATTGACAGGCAAATGAAAATATAAGATTTGGTGACTGTGCTCAGACTATAGGATTTAGACCTACATTTTTTGCATTCGTGTCCTTAACTATTGAGATATTGGGGAAGGGGATTTCACTCTTTGATTTGGGGACTGGCTGTGTCAGATACTGGACACAGAATGTGGTGGGTATCCTGACAGGACACCAAGGCTGATGAAAATCTTGTAGGAAGAACGAAGCTGAATAAAAGTGAATTGGAAAAGATTCAAATCTGCGCAAACTACTTGCCCATAGTCTGAATGCTACTGATCCAACAAGACGGAAAGCTGAGGCAGGTACTGGATAAATCAGCTCTGTGTTGTTGACCCTACAATACTACAGAGTAATCAAAATGCCAAAAGCTATAAACGTTTAACACATATATATCTTTTTTCTCATACAGGAAGATTCCAACCTATCCCAGGCATTTTTAAAGCCTAATTTTCACTGTAGCTCAATTATGAAAGCCCTTCCGCAAATTTTAAGGGCTTTTCCAATCAATGAAGACAGAGTGGGAAAAATAAGAAAAATCATTCATGGAAAAGGGATTCTGCTTAGTCTTTGGAACTTTGTTTTAATTAAAAAGACATGTTTCTGTCTCTCATCAGCATGAAGCCAAGGAACGTTTCTAATAGTTTTCAGCTCTTTTGCCATCTTATATTGTACATATTGCATCTGGTTTTACAGCTACATCGGCAAAATACTGTTTACCTGGACAGCTGAATCATTACCAAGCTATATAGCAACCACTAAAGAATATTTCCACATAGTTAAAAAAATCAGAGGAAATTATACATTTTAGGGAAATTCATCCCAGCTGTTTGAAGAGCAAGAAAGGTGAGCAAACCTTTGTAAATCCATCAGGCCTTCCTTCCCCAGCCACCCCAATCTAAAAGCCTTAAAATGCAAATGACTTTGTCCGGATGTGATCTTGATTGTAAAGATTTTGTTTTGTTTCTTTCCTCCCTACCAAAGACAGAAGGGATAGTGAGTGAGTGAGTCTTTAAACTCTCAGTTCTTAAGGCTGTTAATATTTCACATTGCCAGCAGGGAAAGGAATTAAAACTGCCAGCAGCTATCCAGATAGATTTAAAAATCCCCTTCCCTTCCTCCCTCCCTCCTTTTTTCTTTCTGCATCCCTTGGCTTCAGAGAATATTTTCCCCGCAAATTGGTTTTAAATTAAAGGAGGTGATGAAAGCAATGTGCCGTCTCAGCATTTTCCCAGGTGCACTTAATCTAATTTCATTAAGGAGATCAGGACAGATGATCGCTACAGTCGAAACATTAAGTCTGTCCATTTTTGTATAAAAAACCATTAAGTCTGTCAAAGTGTCGGCGGGTGGGCTGTTTATTATTGGAGATGAAGGCGCACTTTGCTTCCCCAATAAACTGTCAGGAGTAGTAAACCACAAATTAAGTCAGCTGCTGCCAAAGATTTAGGCAAAGATCTCCAACTAATTTTGACACAGGTGTGAGAAAGGCCAGGGAAATAGAGCCCTTTAGTAGGTCTGTGAGGTTTGGGAACCATGTTTTTTGTGTATATTTGCTATGATTTCTGACAAACTTCAAGTCAATGCAATGCAAATGTTGGGACGGGACATCATGGGGGTATGGTAAAGCTAAGTCATTGGCTCAATATGGTTTTAAATTTCCAGATGCCAAATGGCTGTAAACTGGCATTGGGCACTGGTAAGTGCTGAAAAGTTTCTACCATCACTTTTACCTGCATTGCATCCTGCTCAGACCCATCATCTTATTCTTACACAGAAGTGAACTCATAAAATCTTCATTCAGCCATTTTTCCCTTTTAAGTGTTTTTGCAACTGTCAACACACCATGGAGTCACGATGCATGGGTAATAATAAAAATATCACACAAAATTAAAGGAAACCCAACAATACAGAGAAAGTACAGCAAACTTCTCTAAAAGCACAGAAAAAAGAGTGAAGGTTTCAAATTGAGTTTTCAGGCATTACGAAGCTCAACATAATCTATTTGTTCGGAAGGACACCTTGTTTCTGGTAAAAAAAATGCAGTTTGGTAAAGAGAGTCAGGATATTATGAAATGTCATTAAAGTTCTTTACTTTTTAAGTTAAATTTTCTTTATAGTATATACAGAATAATTCATGATCCCTGGTAGAGTGCATGATTGTTGAAATTCTATCAAGAGCTTTTTACTCATCTTGTAAACCACAAGGGAGCAGTTGAAACAGCATCTGACCAGCAGAATCTACCAACCAACAGGTACATTCCTCCTGCATTTTGGTTCGGGGGAGTGGTGACACATGAATTCTCAATCAAGGAGAGGCAAATGTCCAGGCTCCAGAGTACAAGGGCTGATACAACAGACTCCAATGACTCAGCTCTTTGTGCATTCCTAGTCTTTAAGCTGCTCTAGCAGACAGAATGTAGCACACCTAGAACTCATTTCTGGACAAAGTAATCAAGAAGCTAGGGGAAAAAAAGTCTCCAGCATCTGTAACTTCTGTTTTTGTGAGATAGGGTTTTGTAGTTCTGACAGCCTCACCTGGACTCGTGTGAAATGCACTTTGCATTCTGGAGCTTTCTGGTTATTTGTGCCCCAGAATATTTTTAATGGGAAGCCAAAAAACTGAGGATGCATCAGACATTGGACAAAGGAAGACCCGCGTGGAGAATGAAAGCTTAAGACGCAGTCAGTCAACCTGAGAACCGAACAGAGGGTTAGGTTTGGTTTGGGAACTGACATAGATTTGGAATGGTATTTACACTGCCCATCCCTTTTGCTATTAAACATTTTCAGCTGACTATGGAGGGGCACTGATGAGCTACGAAGTGAGTTCTCCATCCAGTGTTCCTTCACCAGATGGTAAATGCTGAACATCAATGACAGAGTGGAAATTAGTGGAGGAAATGGGGGAAAAACCATTCACAAAGGTTTATCTGAAGAGACTGTGATTACATGTCAGGAATATTTTTGCTCCAAGAAGCATTTAAAAAATGACCTTTGCAAGACTCTTACATCACCCACACTTGTACTAGCTCTCTATGTCCTGTGTACATCTGAAGACTCTGGGCAGTGCTGACACTGTACACTATTTAGAGCAAGGACTGTAAGCGTCATATATTTATAAGGTGCTGAACACATTGTCAGTGCCCAGTAAATAACAGTAGCAGGGTGAAGCAGAATTTGAAGAACTAAATTATGGTGTGAGAATAAGGTCTAACAAACGGGCTACAAAGGAGCCTGAAGCAAACTTACTGTGCTTTTGCAAAGAGCACTGTGAAAACACTATTTTGGCAACTCCACCAATGCTCTTTTTAATTTGCACTTCAAGCTCAGATATTACTGACTTGAAGCTCTCCTACCAGAGCTAGAATACAAACCTGAATTGCAGCATAAACACACAGCGAACATTTAATTAACTTGGAAACACAATGTCATTTTTTCTATGTCTTATTTAGTACCACATTAAATGAAGAAATGCCTGATATCTAACCCTTGATTTGGAGAGCTTACTTATACCCAGCGTCCATACAATTAAACTGACAACCCATAATTTCACACACAGCAGACAGAAGCCCAAGAATGAAAGAACATGAACGCTGAATTACTTTGAAAGAAAGAAATAGGCTTTTTTTTTTAAAACACGGCCTTGAACATTGTTATTAAAAAAAAATCAGAACAACATTTTGGTGTAATGAGCAGAGCTTACTCATTCCCTTGTTTTATGCAACTTGACTTTTGGCTTTCTGCAGAACGCCGTTTAACAGAGCACATTACCAAGCTGCTAGCCACTTTTCATAGTGATGCTAAAGCAGGTAAGAGACAATAAGTGGAACTGTTGATGGTTTATATTACTCTATTATGTTAATGTTCACTAAAGTATGCCATAAGCTCTCTCATTACATGTGTATAAACCAATTCTCTGTGGTGTTATTCCTGTGTTAAATGCTATAACTACATAAATCTTGAATTAATGGAGACTTTATAGTTCCTGAAAATGAAGGGTAATTGCTATCTGTTAATGCTGTTGTTGCTATTAAAGGAGTATATATTTTCTGTAACAATGTTTATGGACCATGAGCCTCACATAGCAGCTACTGCACGGTTTGGAACATAGTGTAATACCGTTACCAGCCAAACTCCCCTCCTCTTCCCGCAACACCAAAAAAAGTCGATAAACTCTCCACAGCTACCACAAACTACCCTGTAATTCTCCTAACAATGGCAGAGTCCAAATCCATGCCCATCAGTGAACATAAGGCAGAAGTAATGGGATTCATGTTACCGTCTCTGGGAATGCATGGTTTGCCGAGCTCTTAGTTTCTCTCAGTGGTAGAAAAGCTCAGTTTATTGTTTCATTTTAAAAAAACAACACCACAATTCTTTGAAAGGATGGAAAGTGGGTGCAAGAAAGTATCTCCCCGTTTGCCTCCCTGGAGAGTTCTGTGGTGAAACAGAAGCTTGAGGCAACGGTTGGTGGAAATTCGCAGCACTCTCCCTCAGAAAGTAGAAGGGGCGGATTAGCAGACTTCAGTATACCTACCTGAAGTCTTTGTGCTTTTAAAAACATCAGAGTCATCATTTGGAAGCACTGTCACAATCTGCCAGCAGACTGCACCTCATGCAACTATAAATATCACTCTTCCGTTCTGGTTCATCTTCTTTATAATTAACTGTGCTCTAACTTGATTACCCTATGCCACTGCCCTCTAGAGTACTGGATGTGACTGCATAAAGGTAAAAACTATGAAGTGTCTGCTTATAGCTACTAATACAGGGAAGATGAATTACAAATGTTGCTCTAACGTATGCATTTTTAAAATGTTGGGCGCTCTAACAACCTATATATCTATGGGCTAAATAAATAAGGGATAAGCAGTAGGCAGCGGATGGAATATGGAACTGGGAGTCGGAAGACTTGAGTTTTATTCCCAGCTGATGCCACTGACTCTGTGTAATTGTGGACAATTTCTCCTCCCTCCCATTCCCCCACCAATAAAATGGGATTGCAGCTGCTACTAACCCACCTTAGTGAAGTGATCTGAGATCTACAAATGAAAAATGCTATGTAAGAGCAAAGTATTTTATTATTAAATGCTGCCCTGCATTTAATTAGTGTTCAAAGGGTATGTGTGCATGTGTTATAGATAAAGATGGCAGAGAGAGCTTCTTGCTGAGCAAGCAGCAAGATAGGATCTCTCTGCAGCACTTTAAAATGCTAAGAAAGGTGCAGAGTCCATACCTCTTATCCCTTAGAGAGTGCGGTGTGTGGGCTAGAGCATATGTCTAGCCCTACAACTGGCTGCAAAGGGCAGGAAATGTTATTAGAGGGCACACTTCGCTAATGTTCTGAGGAGTAGAAATACTCCCCAAGTCCCCAGTGTAATCTCTCAGGCTACCATAAGGCATTCTTTGTTGAGGCCACTCAGGCCAGCATTTTGATAGCTCCTTGTTGCATCAGTCAGGGCAGGATTAAGATCTATAACCAACAGTTGTCCACTTAGGTATAACATCAGATGTAAACAGAGCCTGATTCTCCATGTGCTCCATGAATTTAGTGGGAATTCCACACGAAGGGCATTTGCACTATAATGCCCATTAGAAAGACTGAAATCCCTCCACTTCAGCCATAATGGTGCTTATACTTATGTGCTACATGCACATGTCTTTGAGGACACAAAAGGCAACCTTACTTAATGCCAGAGACCTACTTAATGAAACTGATGTCTTGCCTCATGTCTTTACAGATCAGAGAAGAGATATAAAAAAAGACAATTGCTCTCTCTCCCTTTTTGGTACAGAAAGTACTTTGATTAGGTGGGATTTACTAAAAGAAGGGGGTAGCTGGAACATGCATGAGACTGGATGGTCCAATTACAGATATATATGAAATGCTATAATAATGGTATGGGATGCTACAATGGTCTTTCATTTGCTGTAAAGGACAGTAAGTTACCAGCCAAACACAATGCCGCTTCCTCTAAAGGTAACCTCAGATCCCACATTCTGAAAGCTAATCAATGTTGTTCAGATTTCAATTTCTTCACTACAAGGTGAAGTCAAACCTAATCTAACAAACGTCAGTCTCAGGCTAGCTGGGTCTACCAGTGTAATTTAGATAATCATTAATAGCATAGCTGTATAATAAAACTACATGTCACTTACAACTTCATCTGAGGTTTGACTGGCAGATCTTTTAAACTGTTTTCTAAATGATTGCTTTTACTTTCTCTGATTGGGCAGTGTAAGAAACGCTTTAACTCTTTGGTACCCAAGCTTTGGGGGAGTAAATTCAATCTGTTTCTCTGCCCAAAACCACCCTCTGTTATTATTTATCCTTATGCGGAAGACAGCCTTAGAAACATATGCTGCAAAAACAAAATGTATGCTGAAAATGTCCACTGTATGTTTCATTCAAGAGCCATGATTAAAATATTCCTCTTTGTTTAAGACTTTTTGCCAAAATGTATCTGCCGTTTCATTCAGGGAAAATTAGATATTTGAGTGGACTTTTAAAAGAATACAATGAAAAAATTAAGGACAGCATACATTTTCCTGGTTTTAAACCCATGCTAAAAAACAAACAACCCTCATAAAATTTAGTTCGCATTAGCTTTCAATGCAGCATCTTGAATTCACTTCTTCCTATGGTTACAGGCAGTTGTGCTGCCAAACTGGATACGGAATTTCAGAACTCAGCCTTTACATTTGTAATGCTGATCCAGTGGAATACGTGCATGTTGTTGGTTCTCATGCATGGATATAAGGGACTGGAAAAACAAAGAATAGAAAAGATTTGATGAAGGTTTAACCTGAGACTAATATCTGCTAAAACAGATGGCTATGGGGGTGCTGAAGATTTTAAATGCTTGATGTTCAAAAGCACATCGCAGTTGTTGCTTCCAGTAGAGGTTGTCTGTTTTCATTGCAAAGGTGATGGTCAAGCACAAGAATGAAGGTCAATGGGATGAAACAAGAAGTCCCTATACATATACCAAAACATATTCCTATAGCCTCCCACTGTCTAACATCTGTATCAAACAAAAAGGTCAGAAAAATCATTGCTGCGTGATAAATATGCATGCAACATGACAAAATACTCCCTGACAGTTACCTATCCTCACAGACAGTGCAGTACCAGTTGTCCATCTTCTAAACCCATTACAAAACTGACATGTTCAAAGGTTATTATAAATAAAATATTGGCTCTAGAGGAGTTATCAGGGAAGTCTTTCTCCGAAACAAAAAGATAGTGCCCACACAGTGGCTTGCATCCTACTAAACCCTGGCACATTAATCAAGAAGGGGTATTGTGTTAGCAACAGAAAGCTCGGCTGCATGTCTAAGCTTAGGGCAAAGGCTGAGACTATCATCTTGTGAAGGGATACAAGTTACTGATATTTCTAAATTTGACATGAAGGCTAAAGGAAAATATTATGTTATTGTTAGATTCATTTTTATTTTTCTCGTAGGGGAATTTCCAAGCTAGTGAAGCATATGGAAAAAGGGAATTCTGTCTTACCTTATCGTCAATATCACTCTCGCTGTCACACTGCAGATTAGAGAAAGAGAGAGAGAAAAGGCTTCATGAAATATCTGTATATAAATGAAACTCCTGCATCATCATCTACAATCTTTCAGGTGGCTGCTTAATAGATATTTCAATGAACACAGAGTACACTTTCATTGTATGCATTTTACATTGCCAACATAAATAAAAAATGCAAAGAAATAGCAATTTCCTCTCTTTTTTTAAAATAAAAATACAATGTGCTCGTAGTTGAATTAGATGTTCACACACAAAGTGGGCTTTAATCAAGTGAGACAATCAGCTATGTGTTGCAATAACCACTGGATGTCACATGGATATTTCAACACAAATCTTGCCCTCTTTTCATCCAAAACTCTGGAAATGTATAGACACAGCTGTGGATGCCTCTAGTATGATAAGCACTTTGTCATTTAATGAGGAAACTGTGAAGGTGGCAACAGTTTCTAAATCAGATTAGTAGCACCCATAATGGTAATTTAAAATATATATATATTTATATATATTTTAAAATAAATTATTTTGAATAGTGTATCTTAAAATGAGATTGAGAACCCAAGTCGAAAAGTGTTTATTTAAGGAGTTTCAGAGTGAACTCTTTTACTGTTTCTGAAAAGGGAATATTTCATTTTCATTGCACAAGTGATGGCAAGACAACTTGAGCACTGAATGTTTAGGGGTGTATGGATTTCATAGGCCACAGGTCAGAAAGATTTACATTTGCAAGATAGAAATAAACCCACACAGAGTGGAAATGTCTAGCTGTTGTGGGGCTTCTGGATTCCACTGGAATGTTAGTTCACCACGCGTGGATATTACAGCACACATTTGCAAACGGAGGTCAGGATGGGAATCCATGTTGTGAAACGCTTTATTGGGGCCCAACAAGCTGAGACCATGCACCACAAGTATGGAAACTGGCGGTGAGAAATCTGCACATTTGTATTACCGAAGAAAGAAAAGGAAACCTTTTCTTAGGTCATCTAGTCTCCATCTTCTGATCTCCGGAGAGGGAGGATTGTTCCTTACTGTATAATAGGTCAGTTTAACTGGAACGTTGTGAAACGTCATGCAGTTATGCTGTGACACTCTTGCCTTTCTGTGGTTTGCCTTAGAAATTACATAGAAATCTCTCCTTCCTTTTGGCATCTGAAGTGGCATCCCTAAGTGCCAGAAGGCTCCAATGACTCTGTATTCTTTGATAAGTACAAAGCACACCATGAACTTTGGCATTCGTCAGTCATGATTCTATAGTTAACATTGCCACAGGTTTCCACTCTAAAGCTTATTCTCACCTAACTTTTTGCAGTAATAATATTACCGTCTAAAAATTTATGTGGCTTATGGATGGGGGGCGGGGAGGAGTCAATAATTTTTTGGCTGTTATTTCAACAAACATTTTTCAAATGTTTCAAAAGTCTTTAAAAAATGACATGCCCCATCCCTTCTTCAAATTGTAACGGACTCTCCAGGTTTTCAGCCTCCTTTCACTGACAAATGCCACAGTTTTAAAACAACACATGCATCCGTGCACTTGTGTCTGTCACAGTTTTGAAGAAACAAGAATTCAAAGCAAAAAAGTTGGTAATCTTGGTTAACTACTGATTTGATCTCTTTAGTGATGCTGCTGGACAGAGACTTATCCATCTATCAGCAGCAATGGACAGTGGTTAGGATAACCTGGGAAGACTCTGCAGGTAATGGGGTGTTACAGGTAGATCAGTCTTAGCCAATTGAGTGCTTCAGCACCTAAACCTTATGTGCAAATCTAGAAGTGCTGCGAGTCTATTTTCAAGAATAAAAATGTAAGCAATTCAATAGGATATGGGACTACCGAGCTAAACAGGATCCCACGGCAACCTAGGTCTCCCCTCACAGCCCACTATAGGTTTATGCAACCCTGTTTTCACTTTTGAGCTCCTTTTATCTTTTTAAAAGAAAGAAAAGAAGGAAAATCACAACACATACACTTTGTTAAGCTTTCAGGTGCCCTTAAGGCTCAGCCATTCAGTTAACTGCAAAAAGACAGTTATCTTTTCCGTAACTGGTGTTCTTCGAGATGTGTTGCTCATGTCTATTCCACAGTAGGTGTGCGTGCTCGTCACGTGCACCGGTGCCGGAAGCTTTTCCCCTAGCAGTACCCGTACGGGGGAGCACCCTCCACAACCCCTGGAGTGGCGCCTGCCTGGCGCGGTATAAGGGGAGCTGCACGCTCCTCCCACCCTCAGTTCCTTCTTGCCAGAAAAACTCTGGCAGCGGGGAAGGAGGGCGGGATGTGGATAGACACGAGCAACACATCTCGAAGAACACCAGTTATGGAAAAGGTAACCGTCTTTTCTTCTTCAAGTGATTGCTCAAGTGTATTCCACAGTAGGTGACTCCAAGCTGTATCTGCTGGAGGTGAGTAGGAGTTCATAAGTTCTCGGGACGGAGTTTCACCCTGCCAAACCCGGCATCATCCCTGGTTTGGGAGACTATCGCACAGTGTGAGAGGAACGTGTAAACCGAAGACCATGTGGAGGCCCTACAAATGTCCTGAATAGGGACGTGGGCCACAAAGGCAGCCGACGAGGCCTGCGCCCGCGTCGAGTGTGCCCTAAAAATAGGCGGCAGGGAAACACCCGCCAGCTTGTAACAGGAGTGGATGCACGGAGTGATCCAGTTGGACAGCTGCTGAGTGGAAATCGGCTGGCCTCTCGTGCGCTCAGATGAGGCGACAAACAGCTGTGAGGACTTTCTGAACGGCTTGGTTCGCTCGAGATAGAAAGCCAGAGCCCGCCTCACATCGAGCGCGTGGAGCCGGCGTTCCTCATTAGTTACGTGATGTTTGGTGCAAAGGACTGGTAGAAAAATGTCCTGACCCATTTGGTAGGCGGAGACCACCTTCGGGAGGAACGCAGGGTGTGGACGGAGCTGGACCTTGTCCTTATGAAACACATTATACAGTGGCTCGGAGCTCCGAGACCCTCCTGGCCGACGTGATAGCAACCAGGAAGGCCACCTTCCATGAGAGGTGAGACCACGAACATGTGACTAGCGGCTCAAACAGGGGCCCCGTAAGCTGAGCCAGCACCAGATTCAGGTCCCACTGCGGGACCAGGGTAAAGCCGGTCCAAACCCTTAATGAACCGGCTGGTCATAGCATGGGAGAACACCGTGTGTCCTTGCACCGGGGGATGGAAAGCCGAGATGGCTGCCAGATGCACCTTGACCGACGAGGTCACCAGACCCTGGGCCCTCAGGCAGAGGAGGTAATTAAGAATAAGCTGAAAACTAAACTGATTACGGGTACTACTGCACGAATAGTTCTGGGGACGAGCTGCAGCAAGGCTGGAGCTAAGCAGTTCCGACGCAGCTTCACTGGTGGCAAGAAGGAACTGAGGGTGGGAGAAGTGCGCAGTTCCCCTTATACTGTGCCAGGCAGGTGCCACACCAAGGGTCGTGGGAGGCACCCCCCCTTACAGGTACTGCTAGGGGAAAAACTTCCGGCACCGGTGCACATGGCGAGCACGCACGCCTACTGTGGAATACACATGAGCAATCACTTGAAGAAGAAGAGCTAAATACATTTGTTACATGTTATACACAGTGCACTCCATTTATAAGAATCACTGATATAAGAATCAACCACAGATAGTGATCAAAACCATGGGAACAAAATCATTCCTAAACTAACTAAAATATGCCGCTTGTAAGAATCAACTGCTTCGAGAATCAAATCATCCAGGACGAATGTGATTCTTATAAAAGGAGTACACTTGTATAAAGTAGCAAATATTTAATATTGGGCTCTTCAATTTAGCAGAAAAAGTCATTTGATCACTTGATCCAATGACTGGAAATTGAAGCTAGACAAATTTAGACTGGAAATAAGGTGTACATTTTCAACAGTAAGAGTAATTCACCACTGAAACAATTTACCAGCAATCCTGGTGGATTCTCTATCACTGAGTATTTTTAAATCAGATTGGATTTTCTCTAAAATATATGCTCTAGAATTATGTTTGGGAAGTTGTATGGCCTGTGTTATACAGGAGGTCAGACTATATAATCCCTCTGGCCCTGGAATCTATGAATCTATGGAAAATACAGCAAGAATAAAGGATGTAAAATTCCTGTGATGCTGCGATAGCCATGCATTCCTAAACTAAAATTCTGGAAAGAGACAATCCTAAAACTGCAACAAACTCAGAGATATGCAACCCTGTTCCCTTCGAGAGCTGTGCTTATAGAACCAAATGTCACAAGGTAGGCTGCACTACATTTGTATTTTGCACATCTTCAAACATCAGCTTATCAAATCACTACCACTGTCAGGGTAATCTTCAGAAACCACTGGAAGCCAATGCCTATTGAACAGCTCTAGTGCTACACATTAAGCACACAGTTAAATATTTTGCTAAACTGAAGCCTAAATTCTCAGTGACAGAACCTTCAAAGATGCTGTTGCCTCCTACTTAGACCTTCTACTTTTCAGCATATTTAAAACTTCACTAAGGAATAACTTCATGCAGACTGGTCCTTAGCAAATAATTTCCCACATGCCTTACTTTTCAACTTATGTTGCTAAATTTCATGAAATAAACAAATAAATAGAAGGGGTTAGTGTCACTTCTGGAGACCTGGGGTTTCCACATCATGTTTGAAGGTCAAAAGACAAAATCACTTTGTTACAGACTCTCATCCTAGTTCCTAGCCCTAGCGGATGTTTGCTGACCTCAGAAAGACTCTCACAACAAAGCTGTGCACAGTTGGCAGGTATCTGTTCTGGTGAGGCCCAGGCCTAAGACAGAAGGGGCACCACACCTCGTGATTAAAGTGCATTGGCAGCACACTGTGTGTAGGCACCTGCCTGAACTTGAACATGGCTCAACACAGTACTGACAAAGCAACAAATTCACCGAAAAGCTTAAGAGAAAAAGAAAAGGGAGAGTCACAGCAGTAAGCTAATTATTGTCTCTATAAATACACTATTTAGGGAGATTGGATGATTTAGGGGATTGGGAGCCTTTCATCTCCAACTGAGTGGTCGAAATCCAGCGTAAGTCAGTAGTGACCAAAAGCCAGTATCATCTAACAGCTGTTTGGAACTCAATATGAAATAGATTAGGTTAGTCCAGTTCCTATAGTGGAAGGGGTCCATGGCCCCAAACCACCGTCACAGTTGATACTACCACTTGTGGTCTCTGTGGCCGGTCTACACTAGAAAATTAGGTCGGTTTAACTACACTGGTCAGGAGTGCGAAAAATCCACATCCCTGAGCAAGGTAGTTAAGCCCACTTAAGTCCCTGTATAGACAGAGGTAGGCTGATGGAAGAAGTCTTCCATCGACCTAGCTACTGCCTCTCAGGGAAGTGGATTACCTGCGCTGATGGAAGAACTCCTCCCATCAGTGTAGGTAGTGTCTACAGTGAAGCACTACAGTGGTGCTGCTATATACAAGCTATAGATTGAATGGACCAAAAAGACTGAATTATCTTCTCACACTTAAGCCCCTGTCTACACGACACTGTGGCTATCATTTTGACTGCTGTGTCACTTAGACTTGCACTGAGATGGGATTAGTAGATTCACCAGTTTTAAAGACAGAAGAGACTAATATGACCATATAGTCTGACCTCCTGCATAACACAGGCCAGAGAATTTTACCTAATGCTGCCTGGATCTAGGGTGACCAGATGTCCCGATTTTATAGGAACAGTCCCAATTTTTGGGTCTTTTTCTTATATAGGCTCCTATTACCCCCTACCCCCTGTCCCGATTTTTCACATTTGCTGTCTGGTCACCCTACCTGCATATAGACCAACAACTTGTGGTTGAACTATGGCATATCTTTTAGAAAGACACCCACTCTTGATTTAAAGACCCCAAGTGATAGATAAATGACTCACTAGCTAAAGCTGTGGCAGCAGCTGGAAGTTTCTACTCATATGCGGTGAATCTACCTCTACTGTGGATTAAGTGGGGCAAGCAACAGAGGGAATTTTTTTGAAAATTTCCCTCCTTTAAATAGGGCCCAAACGGTAGCCAACTTGAAACAAGTTTGAAGTAAATCTGAGAGGTGGGGGGGAAGGTTGCACTGTTGATACCCTATGTTGTACTGGTTCTGTAAATGTGGGACTTTCCAGGCTACCAGTTGACCACCTCGCAACAGCTCTGAATGTAATTTAAAAATTTTACATACAAACGAATCAAGTAATTTCAACTTCTTGTTTAATAATTCTGTATCTCACAAGCATTAATAGAAATTCGTGCTGAGACTTACTCAAAAGAACCCAGTTGTGCCACTTGATATAAATTCTAATTAACCAAGCCCAAAAAAGTCTTAAACATTTCTTTAAAGTTGATATATTTTTGCCTTTTAGTCATGCCAAGCTATTTCACAGATTTGCAACATAAATGTTAGCCTTTCTAAACATGGGAGTTTAGTTCAAAGGTTTTTTAAAGCAGATTTTTTTTAAAATACTTTTGGAATGTTCATATCCATTATTATCCAAATCTAATGTGATTTCTAGGAGTTATAAGTATTAGTGGCTTTTGAAGATTCAAGGTTGTCTCTCCTTTTACAGCTGAATAGTGTATAATATCAAAAAAATTGAAAAAGGCACTGTAGAAAACTAAAAAAAGTCTTACCTGTGCTATAAGGGGAAAAAGCTTTAAGGGAAACTTGCTTACTTAATACAAATCTTGTAAGCTCACACAGCCATAATGAGTATAAAAATCCATTACAGGTGGCTTGCATTACTAAAAGGTGCAGAACTGCCTTATTTAGATGCCTAATTTTGCTCTGTGTGATACACAACTTTGCCTGACGTAGATAAGTGAACGCTGTAAAAAGCAAGTGAACCATCAAAACTGCACTCTAAATTTTATAAACAGACATACAAATGAAACAAACATCTGCTATCTGAGGATAAGTTTTTCAATTCAGAATCTGAAAATACACTATAATTAATTGTTTAAAAACTAAAAGGAAAGCAAAGATTTTCGTTTCATTTTAATTTAAATTTTCCTTAGTTTAAACACTAAGGCTCCCATCCTGCAATTGAAAAGCCAGTGAAGCACCATGTGGGTGAAGATCCGTTTGCAAATTTGGCTCCATCCCCACGAATCTAAATGCAAGATGTTGTCTTTAAATGGACTATTTTGGACAGCAAGCAACAACTACTTTGTTCATCTTATAGACCAGATGAGTGAGGCTAGATTTCTTTTCCAATCTCTTCCAATCCTGCATAGATTTAAATGTACATAAGCTTTACTCATATGAGTAGACCCACCGACTTCATTGCGACTATTCAAGTCAGCAAATGTACACAGGTTCTTAGTCTTTGCTGGAATTGGGCTCTAATCTCTGTGATTCTACAAAGAAACACGCCCAGTGCGCTCTATGTATGTTAACCTTTGAATCAAACCTGCTAATAGAGCGAAAAGAATGCTACAGCATGCGAGAAATAATTATCATTATCGGTGTATAATTTGGACTACTGATCAATATAGAATGACCTGGAAAACGGAGAGTGTAAAAACAAGCTCAAGCTCTGGAAAATGGAGGGTGTGCAACAAGCCCAAACAGATTTTCTTCCGACTCCCACCAATTCTCAAAGGAAATCAATGCCCAGCTCCAGTGAAAAGCCAAGCTACAATATTTATTAAGTGTATGGGGTTTTTCTTAAACAATTTAAAGAAACCTACATTCATGTACACATAAAGAAACAGGAACTCTCAGGCTGCTGAATGTGCAAGAGTGACACAAAGAAAGAAGCAACTATAGCAAAAGCAACTCCGCTTGGGGAAATACATAAAACACAAAACCAATGTCATCTCTTCCTGCCCCACCCTCCCAAAAAAGTAGATTTCAATAGATCAGTTTAGTTTCTGTGGTAACACACTTCAGTATCCTTATGCCCCCCTCCCCACTATAAAAGAAAGGCCTTGGGTCAAAAAAGAAAGACCCATGTTTTCTGTTGAGAGGAGGTTTAGATGAATAATTAAGTAATAGGAGAAACTTCAAGTTGACCTATAGGATTCTCAGGGACCTATAGAGAAAAGGCTGTTCTGGGATGATGGGAGGGGCTCCAGAGGTACTCTCAAAAGAACTAGCAAATTAAGATGGTGTAAGTCACACAACCAGTTTCCACACAAACTTTGCCTAAGGAATGTCAACTGCAGAGGAATTAAAAAAAAAAAAAAAAGCAGCTCTCCACAGTTTTACCTCCCACGCAGCTGTTGTCAACGGGACAAAAGCCCTTGTCAAAATACAAAGTTAAAGAAATGTAAAGAATGGCAACTGTTGACAGCTATGGGGGCTCATTGAAAGACAAAAGCTTCAATTACCTGGATATTCCTAGAGGCCTGTTAACACTCCTGGTCTATAAGCAAAACTGTAAACAGCCCATTGTACTGTGTTCATACAGGCTTGTAAAGGGATTATTTGCTGAGTTTTGCCAATTGCCTCTTAATTCCACCAAGAATGTTTGCAAAGCAGACCCTAATTGCCCCAGAGTTTGTAAACAGTTTCCTCCAACACAGGGTTGGAGTCAGAACCCTTCCTGCGAGGGAAAGTTAACAAAAAAGAAAAATACAGTGGAACTGGCTCAATCTGCCACACAGAGGCCATAAGTGCTTCCCATCCTCCTGCCCTAAATGAGGCTGAAGTGAACTTTCTAGTAGGAGGAGAGAGGCAAACAAATGGATTGCAGTCAGTGCATTGAAGAACTACTGGGAGGAGACTGCAAAACCAGCTGTTAAATCAACATTGAAAGAGGACTCCATCACAATCTCAGGGCTTGGCTACACTTACAAGTTGCAGCGCTGGGAGTTACAGCGCTGCTCATGCAGCTGTGTGCCGCGCTGGCGTGTGACACACCACACACTACCAGCGCTGCTGTGTGGTGGCACACTTGCCTGCACTCAGCGCTGTATTGATGAGAGGCATGTGCAGGGCAGCTAGAACACCTCCAGAACACCTCGTTTTGTTTTTGTTTGGCGCTGAGGGGTGTGGGAAGAAGAAGGAAGCGGGTCATTCCCTTTCCTGTGTTTGCCAGGTGCATCGTGCATGCATCATCATTCATTTCATCATTCCAGCATTGGCGCCATTGTGAGTGTCTTCTCTGTCTCTCTCTCTCTGTGCGATTTGGCAATGGAGCCCGATGATCTGCTGAGACTCTGCTGATGAGTGTCACCAGCACAACACGTTTGGTCTCGAGCTCCATTCCCAGCTCCAAAGTGACAGTGAGGAGGATGATCGATGATATGATATATCTATTCTGTTGTCTGTGACACTAGTTGCTTGCGGCATTCTGCTTGAAAAACACCACCGCGCGCTGGCTGGGCTCTGAACAAGCACTGAGTGAGTGGTGGTGGTGATCACATGGATCATGGGGATGAGGGCAGTGGCAGAACTTTGGCTGCAGAAACTTTCTTGCCTGTTTTCATGGGACTGTGTGTCCGCTCCGCTCTCCCTCTGCTGACTGCAAGATTGAGAAGAGCCTTGGCTGATGGAAAAGTGGGTGGAAAAAAATCTGGAAGAAATCAGATCCAGACACGGTCCCAGTCGGCAGGTTTTGGTCCAGTTTGAAGTGGGTTTGCGTGGATGCAAGTTTTGAAGCAATTTTAATTTGCTCCTGCAGGCAAAAGAAAAGAGAGAGGGGAGGGACCGGGGTGACAGGGTGGATGGGATTTTTTCTAACTGTGGAGGGGCAAATGGGTTTAACTGTGGAGGGGCGATAGATGCTGGCATTCTATTCCCTGGGCCCCACATACAGGCATCGTACGTTTATGGTATTTCTCAGTCTTCAGGCGCCACACCACATGCTTGGGCGGCATTGCACACGGTGGCGGCACAGGCTGGCCTGCTGGCCTGAAAGCATGATGCCATCAGAACAGAGGAGAGGCAGGCAAGGAGCAGGGAAGGACTTCCCAGACAGGAAGATAGATGATGTCATCCTTGGACCCCCGCCTTGATGCCCACTGAAACCCTGCATACCCCCTATACAGCTCATGAAACCCTATACAGGGAAGAAGCAGGACAGGAGCAACAGTTCAACTACAGGCTGAGCTTTGGGCGTGCAGAGGCTCTGTGGAGTGTTTGTATGGGAGAGGAGAAAGGGGGCTGGAGATGTTTGAGCTTGATATGCGCTTGCTGTAAAGCCATATCAATATTGAAGTAAGCGCTGTGACATCTTGATATATTGAAGAAAGGCATGGACCACCGAGGAGGAGGCATGGAGGCAGTGAGTTCAAGTCCTGGAGGCTGAAAGGGCAGAGAGAGAGAGCAGGGAGAGGAGGAGGGAGGGGATTGAAGCTTGAAAGGATTTGCTGGAGCAGGAAGAAAGATGCTTGATTTGAGGCCCCACTGTAATGGGAGTGCATTGCACTGCATACATAATTATTCTATAATAATAATACATAATCTATCTTTAATATCTTTATTTTTCTTTTTCTTCTTTCACTATTCAATAAGTTGTTTTTAAAGACTGTTTTCAAAGCCATTTTTTGAAAAAAAGAAAGAAAAACAGACAACACAAACAGACACACACAACACACACAACACACACAACACAATGGGTTTGTAAGTGGGCTGTACAAGTCACAAGTTTGAAGTGTGCATGCACATTGTGTTATTTGCTGTTGAATGCACTGTTTGTGCATATGATGCATTTGCATGCAGGTTGCAGTGCAGGGTGTGGGTGGGGGGGTTGGTAAGGTGGTGGGTGGTGGTGGTAGGGGGAGGGAGTGGGGGGAGTGGTGAGAGGTGGTGGTGGGGGTGGTGGTGGCACAATTGGGGGCAGGTGGACAGGGGGGCGGTGGGGGCATGGTAGCACGGTGGTGGGCTTAGCATGGTCTACTTGCTCTTGCATGGCAATGGCGCTGCTCTATTTTTCTTCTAGCTCCTCTTTGCTGCTTTTCCTCTTCTGCTTTTTCTTTCTCTTTTCTCTTCTCTCTCTTCTTTCTCTCTTTTTCTTTTTCTCTCTTTTCCTCTCTGTCTCTTCTTTCTTTCTCAGCAGCTCTTTTTTCTTTTGTTTTTTTTTTCTCATTTTTTTTTTTTCTTTTTTTTTTTTCATGTTTGAACAGAACAATGTTGTCACAACACAAGCAGCATTCAGCATTTGTCACACAGACACAAGAAATGACAACATTATTGTATCCACTTTCTCCAGACATGAATTGTTACACTGAGGAGTTCTCACTCTCACTTGCATTTACAAGCTGAAAAAAAACACAACAGAAAAAAAGTGTGAGGAGTGAGGAGAGTGGGTGAGAGAGGAGTGAGTGAGCTGGGGAGGAGAGGAGGGCTAGGGGTTGAGGGGAGGGGTTGAGGGGCCTGAGAGTAGGTGATATCTCTTCATCTCTTCACTATTCCTTCTCTTTTAATTTTTCACCCAACTTAATCCTGAAGATGCTTCCAGAAAGAGTCTCTTAAGAGAAATCTCTGGCGGGCCGGGGGGAATGTCGCCGCCCCCCCTCAGTGGTGCGGGGGACCCCTGTGTTCAGAAAGGGGTCCCCTGGCGGTGGACGGCCGACGGACGCCACACAAGGACAAGTGACACTGCTGGGAAACCTGGGACAAGGGAAACTCGAAACCTGCGATTGCCCAACTGAAGCACGTGATGACGCTTTGCATGACTAGATCACTGCAGATTGAACATCATTACCGCTAGACCACATCTCCAGATCCCTATCCATGCCCATATATGCATGCATGCATCCATCCAGAAACCTCTCCCACAAAATCAAGCACCAAAGCCGCTACGCTCTCCTCTGCTTGTCCTTCTGCTCTGCCGCTGCCTGCCTGCTGGCTGCTGCCTTCCTGCTTGGCTGGTTTCCCATCCCCTCCTGAATGCCCAGCTCTCTTCCCCTCCCCCCCCCTCCCCCTCCTTCATCCCCCTCCCCTCCCCCCTCCCCTCCTCCTCCTCCTCCCCCCCCCCTCCTGCCCCCAAGTATGTTGTCCATCTCCAGAAGGCCAGGTGCAGTATCAAGTATGTTGTCCATCTCCACTCCCCTCTCCACGTAACCGGGGGATCTAAAACTCTTCTCCTCTTCTCGCTCTTTCCCACCAGCTCCTCTTTTTTTTTAACAGCAGCCTCGCATTCCACTGCTCCCCTGTGATCCCCCCCCCAGCCCGTCCCTCCCCCTGTGCTGCTCAGTATCATGAATTCCCACGGCTCTATCCACTGACCTGCCTCTGCTCGCACTGAACAGGTGCTCAAAACACCAGCGCCTGTGCCCCACACCTGTGCTCCATGCTGGGGCCTGCTGGCCTGCACAGCTGGACCTACAGTTGCCTGTGGCAACCTGTTACCTGTTAACTGGCACACTGATTTGCAGCACACAGCAGGGAGATTTAGGCATTTCCATTTAAAGGGCAGGTGGTCAGAGGGCAGAGCAGTAGTAGGCAGCAGCTGGCAAGAGCTGAACAGAGAGGTAGGGTGAAGCTGAATGGTGGCTGGTGACAGGTAGGTGTGGGGCTCGTGAGTGCCTGGCTGGCAGCTGTCCCTGGCCCAGCAGCCAGCGCTGCACACCTGCCAGCCGGGGCATGGCCAGCCCTGCAAGTGTGGACGGGAGCAGCTAGCAGCCGCTGAAAGCTGGATGCAAGCGTGGGTGAGCGCTGGAAAGGGAGCTGGACCAGCAGCAGCGAGTAGCCAAGCCCTCATTGACTGCTCTGGTGCAAGATCAGATTCAGGATGAGGCAGAGGTTGCTTTGGAGGGTAAAAGTGGTGGTTTTCTACCTTCCACACATGTAATCCCAGAATTCCCTATGCACTATTATCTGCCCCCACTATCTTGCCTCATGTCCGAGCAATCAGAGACAAGGCAACTCTAGAGAGTGTAGGCTCACAGCCCTGCTCTTCTGCGACTGTTGTGCAAGTGTTGGTGGTTTCAGGCAGGGAATCGTTTCAGTATGCCATCCCCTATGCTTCCTCAAGACCTGGAGTTAAGGTTGGCTGAGGCTATGAACCCAGCGAGAGGTGAATATGGCGGCTCCTGTGATGGGAGAGGGCATAAAAGGACAAGGTGGGCTGGGTCCTTGCGAGATTTCCAGCCTCAGCAGGACTTCCAGGGAATACTGGGAGTCTCGAGGGACTTGGCATGAGATTTGGAGCTCTAAAGGGAGCCCTGTACTCAGAGCCACTTCCTGTTTCCCAGTGGAGACAGCCAAACTGATGCTCGCAGCTCCTTTTGGCAGGTGGCCAGTGCACAAATTTGCTGATTTAGGCTCAAAAAAAGGGTAACATAGTGGGAATCCTGAGGGCATCTTCTTATGAGATGGGGGAAACATGTCTAGCCTCCTGGGGCAAATGTGAACCAGGGGCCAGGATATTATCCCAGAATTGTGGAGTGACTGATGGCAGCGCTAGCGAGGCTGGGGGTCAAGGTCTCCTCTCGCCCTTTCTCGCCTCAACCCCCGGAAAGGGGAGGATGGTTAGCAGACAGGTAGAGGCACCCAGAGACCCCCCCTAGCATGGTGACTGGCTTCCGCTGTGGTGGGAGCAACCAAAGAATTGGCAAAGGCTCAATGAGGTGCGAGTGACTGGTCTGAACTGCTCCGTGACAGGAACCTTGGATGTAATTTGACTAATAAAGTTGCGGCCTGGTTATGTGTCCTTGCCTTCTTCCACGTGTGTTCTTGCCTTCTTCCATGCGGTGAGCACACCAAAGTTGGATATGTCAGTGATTTAAAGATGGACAAGGAGTTACTTCAGCGATGGAACATTCCGGGTTAATAGTTGGCCTGTACAAATCAGCTTGATAGAAGAGAAAAAGGGACTAAGGCTCTTAAGAAGCAAGAGCAAGTATATCGATGGAGAAGGCCTTGTTTTGTCATATAAATTAGACTGCTGCTTGCAGGACAAACTAGCATTAACTCCATTCTGCAGTGAACTGAACACAAACTGCTAATCCTCACCACCACTCCATACACACAACCGGAAATGGGGGAAATATGAATTGTGCTTGCTATTGCAATCCGATAGTTCCAATAACAACATATAATTAGATATCTAGAGGTTAGCAGAACTAAGCCTAGGTCTACACTACAAACTTTTGCTAGCATAGCTAGATCAGTCAGAGGTGTGATCCTGACCGACACAGTTACATTGGCCAAAGCTCCTAGTGCAGACACAGTTCTACTGGAAAACATACAGGATTTTGCCAGTAATAAGCTGCGTCCACACTATAGTGTACCTGCACTGGCAAAATGCTCCTAGTGTAGACCTGGCCTAATTTTCATACTGATGTGACATAACAAGACTAGAAAGGTGTGCACCACAGTTTAGGATGCTATTTACTGATATATTTTCTGGGTTTGTGTGTGTGCACGTTTGTCCATCAGTTGAAGACTGGAATGCAGGTTTTAAAAAAAAAAATCGATCAGAGTTGGTCAGAAAACAGCCCAAAATAATAAAACCAAAAGCCTTTAACTGCACCTTTTGTAGATTTTGACTCACTAGTCTATTTAACAAACACTGCCTTCTTGAATTGAATATGTTTTTTGGGGGGGGGGAAGAGAGGAAACATTATCCCTAGGACGATGCGTGGATGTCTCTGCCTTAAAACAAATAGAGCACAGTCCTGATCATAGCTCACACACCCACTCACACAGTACTAAAAGATGGCCACAATATTGTGTGGTTATTATTTACAACCATATATTGTTATCTCATTTCCTTTTAATGGCCAGCTTGCTGAAAACATCTGGCTCAAAATCTTGCATTGTTTAAAAGCAAAATAAAATACTATATCTTTTTAAAGACTCCTCCCCCCTTGTTCCCTCCCCCTCACGCCCCCAAATTAATTCTCCAGAGCTGCAGGGAGGTGCTTATGGCAATGGCTGTGAATGCGCGTGTAGGGGTGTTGTTTCCTATTAAGTTTGGCATCAGATTCAAGTCTACAGGGGCTTGCTTAAGATGATAGGAAGAGGGAGTTTTATCATGAGCCAAGCTGACAGAAAAGCCTGCTAATGGGACTTGAGGCATACACACGAAAGAAAGTGCCAAAACATTACGCTACCGCCAAGTGTCAGAGGGCCACTGATTTATTGCAGCAATTTTGCCACTGTGTCCTTCTTTATAAGGTCCCATAAGTCCTTCCTGCTGGCAAGAAAGCATGAGCTGCTGCAGCTAGGGGAGAAGTTTAGATCCACAGCACAGAGACTGGCCAAGAGAAAGGAGTGGGGGTGGAAAGAAGGAGGAAATCGAATGTTGACTTGAACTTGCCCCAGGCAGGAATGAGTCCTCTTAGGTCCACTGGCTCCTTGACAGTTTGATTAAATGAGTCAGGGCCTCCCTATGGCTAGACCAGCTTAGGCTTCTGAGTACCAGGGTAGAGCTGTAAGAAACAGATTGAGCCTCAGGGCAGCAATTTCCCCCCCTTCTCTCCTCAGCATTTGGCTAGGGGAAAGGGAGGTTATGAGCACTACAGATGTATATGCTGCGCCTTTGTCTATGTGCATGTAGGAGGGAAGGTGGGGGGGGGGGGAGAGAACAGCATGAGTGTATTAGTAGTGGCAGCCAAGGGTAGCCCTGAGCACTATAACTAATTTTGAGGGGCAATGATGCATCGTATGGTCTGTCTGCTGTTTGGTCTGAGGGGGGCCCTGTTGTGAAGCAGCAATCAAGAGGACATTTTGTTAAGTGACCAGCAGCTGTCATTTGCAAGCTGAGAGGAGAGAAAGAAGGGGCGGGGGTGGGGGGGGGAACATTGTACCTTGGAGGCAGAGCACATTAATCCACCAATCTGCCTCAGGTTTAACTCTAAAAATGCTCAGCGCCTCCTCCACTCTATTACCCTTCCTGAAAGATGCATTCCTCTCATGAGCTGTGAATCCGTCAGACGGTGCGAGCTTCCTTACCTCTCTGGGTCAAGGAACCAATGCTAAAATACTGTTTAAGTCTCTTTTCATTCCAAAAATCAAGTTGATCTGCTGCGGCTTCGGGTCAATCCCTCAAGGACTGTTTTTTTCCCCCCTTTTCCTTTTCGTTAGCACTCATAAATGAATCAAGGAAGCCCCTGACACTTAGTCATTTCATGCTGTACAACATAAAAGACAGTCCCCTGATGATCCATGCTAGGATCTATTAAAAGGTGGGGGAGGAGGAGGAGAAGGAGGAGGGAGAGGGCTAAGAAGGAAGGGAGAAGAGAAGAGGGGAGGGAGGGATAAAACCTCAACCTTTTTGATTTTTTAGGATAAAAGCTGGAGGACTTTGTTACAAATTCTAGCCTACATCAAAATACCTTAAATAATTCAAAGAACATGTTAAAGGGAAGAAACTGAATGTTGCTCTGATGTTCAGTTGCTGCAACGCAGAATATTACCCAAAACACCACAGCCTGTTAAGGGAGAGAGCAGCCTTGAGCATTTCAGTTCTTTAGAAAAATGTCAGAACCTGTAAAAATCATAATTTCCAGCAACTTTTTTTTTTTTTTTGCATGATGTATACTCAGTGAGACTGAAATGTAGGCTTCTGACAAGCTGTTAACAAGACAACTTTAGAAATCTGTCTGGAGCTCTCAGGGAGATGGCTGCCATTTCATTGCTTCGAAGAAGTTCATGACATGACAAGCAAAAATCAGGGAACAGAGACCTAAAAACCACGGTGTAATTTTCATTTGCTTCTGTCGTGAAAGAATTCAGGCAGAAATATTAGAAGGCTGCAACAACTAAAAAAGCCAGCAACTGGAAAATCATTGCTTGGGTTTGACAAGCATATCTTTTTATGCTGAAAATGGATTTTTTTCCTCTCTTACGTGAAATAATTTTGTTTAAAAAAGGATTAACTCCAAATTATTTCATGAGCTCCTCAAGGATTCTAAGAGCTGCCGGTTCTTCATACTGTGTCTAAAAATGATCCGATTAATATGAAACTTTTTCTACCTTTAGGGAAATATAAAAGCTGGTGCCACCTTTTCTTATGGCACACTGCAATCTTCTGCTCTACTCTAGAGTAACCCGACAGACACTGCTGTAATATAAGGGCGTTTAATAAAAACAAATTCATATAAACAAAGAATATGAGCACCCTATGTCATCCAAACACTAGTGCTCACACCTCACTCACGAGAATCCTTCTAGGCTAACCAAGCTGGAATCACAAAATACAGAACTGAATTAAAGAAGGTCTGGGGGTTCATCACACATCTGGAATCAGGCCTTAGTATACCAGTCAACAGGCCCTCCATGACTCTTTGGAGGGACTAAATGGTTTATTTTCCAGAATCTATCCATGCTGCAGCACAATTAGACACAAGTGGAAAACCTACGTGGTAGAATCTGTGATCATGAAAGGGAGACCAAAGGTGAGACTCTGGCTCAAAATCTCTTTCTATGTAAAACTGATAATCTGAAAGCGTTTTCTTACATTGGATTAGCTCCATAAATGTCAGGACACCAGGCGATGCATCTTACTTATGTTTTGTGTTCCTTAATTCAACTTTCTAGGTACTGGTAACCTACTCTTTCAGCCAAAGATGCGGATCTAGCTCTGGCATCCAAAATTGAAAAGTTAGTCTTCGTTCAATTCTTAACAACAGTGTTATAAGTATGGACCTCATAGCATAAGTGCTGAGATCCATGCACCGACGATTTGACAAATTTCCCCCTCCATTACAGTGCTTTGACATTATAGTGATAGATGCTTTAGGGAACCCTAAGACAGACAGTCACACATTTTCAACACCATGGTTAATTACAGCCTGCACTAGCATGGAGATAGAGTGGATGATCCAGTAGATCATGTCTATCGCTACCATCTATGATTCTACGACTGATATAAATGGGGTACCTGCCTTTGGTTTAACTAAGGGCCAGAATTTGGCCCAGTATTTACACAGACCAGGCAAACAATGAACTGAAGTTTTTTTCATTCCTTCCTCTTTCAATTCTTTTCTACACAGCTCAATGGTGCAAATCTAAGGCAGTTTTGGGATAATTGAAAGGACAGTGCACACAAAGTTGAATGGCTGACACTGCATTTCACCAATTTACAATGCGGAGGGAACTCTGACAAGAAAAGAAGTCTGGTTTGTCCCTCTTCAGAGGCAATGACAAGTTCTTTTCATTCCCCACTTACTATGGCATTGTGTGGCCTGTCAGTCATTTTCTTTTCATTAGGCAGACGCTTTGGGAGACATCACAGTGTCAGTGCTCTACATGGGCTTTCACTGAGAAGCTAGAGAAAGATCTGTTGCTTCTTTTTTTATTCTGTAGTTTTAAAATGTGACTAGCCTCACCCGCTTCTAACAGGTGGCTCATCTTACCCCTCCTTCCAAACAGCCCGCTTGTTTGGGCATTCCTAGCCCCTTGGTTCTACCCAAATTAGCTTTATGAGACTGTGGTTCCCCAATATCCTCACACTCCAAGATGGCTCCTTAGAGGAGAGAGTAAAATGAAGACAGAATTTTCAGTTACTCTGCCAGCCCCACCATCCCATCCTAGCAGCTGGGGTATTCTGTAAGTGTGTATAATATTCAACGGTGACCCAGATGTTAACATGAAGAAACTCTAGTCCTTGTCTGCAACCAGCAAATATTAACTCAAAAAGCAAACTATTTGCAACAGTGAAGGGTGAAGACAGTTGTGGTTTGACTACATAAACCTTACTAAATTTAAAGAGGAAGGTTGGGTTATTTTGCATTTGACAAAAAGTCATTACATCACTTCATTATATTGTAATCCCACACTGAAACCATAGCTATCTGTCCAGATATCTCAAGCTTATTGTAAATATATATTTTTCTAATTGGGCCTTATATAGTGCAGGTGTACATTTAAATGTTATATACATGTCATAATAGGAGAACAAAAGGAGCATAAAGCACTAAAACACTAAGAAATAACAAGGGTTTGTTAAATGTGCCTCTGCTATGACTGGAATACATTTAGATATTCTTAGCTCTCCTGCAGTATTGCATGTAACTCTGTTTGGGAATTTCATTTACCTATATATTTGGTGGAGAACATGCATGGTTGTCTTTATTAGTTGGCAGGAAGCTGTTATAGGAAATTTCAGCAAGGAACTCAGTAGATAAAGTGCTTTTTAATCCATTAATATCCTAGTTAATAAAACGGACCCTTCCAGAATGAACAGCAACTTGTGCCTATGGAACATGCTGTGATTTGTTATGACTAAGTCATGGGAATATTTATTTTATTTTACTTTATAAATAAAGAGCTGAACTTGTCCCATTTGATCATCCTGTCAACGTAACTCCTTTGCAAGCCATTGCTTCTCCCCATCCAGACACATTCTTGAAAAAGTAGAGCTACTGGTTTTCACATGGTGGCAATGAACCCACAGAATGGGCTACACATCAACACATGCACCTAGCCACACATATGCACAACATATGTTCCAAGGCATGGGAGAGTTAAAAGAAACTGGGCCAAGACTGTTTTTAAAAAGAACTTGTGCCCAACATTTTCAAACTTGGATGCCTAAAGTTGGGCACCTAATTCCAAAAAAAATGTATTTTAGGTACCCAACTTTGGGTATCCAAATTTGAAAAGGCCCATGGTTATATACATTATTTTTAGCATAATGTTCAATTTGGAATTTGGACCTGAAACTTAATCAAAGGGAGAAGGACCTAAAGCATTCCCTATTTGTCTCAAATCAGGAAAACAAAATACACTATATAATAATTTCAGTGGATGTCCTAATGCTAGGTGACTCAGATACATGGTTCTGTTAAGGCCTTTTAACTGTCCAAAAGGAAAGTCTTTGGTGCTGTCACATGCATGATTTAGAATACTTATGTATAATTAACATTATAATCAAGGTTATGTAAGCCCATTGCTATTTAACTCATAAAAAGACTGTTTGCTGTTGTTGATAATAAAGGATAAACCTTATAAAACTACCAGTCATGTCTGCATGAACATCATCATTCAACCTGGTTAATGATTTGACACAACCAGGGAATCATCTACAGAAGCCCATTTCCTCTGTGAGGCAGCTGTCAGCATATGTGCTAGAACACTAGTTGAGGGAAGGACAGCCTGGCCTCCTTGATTGTACTAGTAGGTAGTCCAGGCCCGAGGCAAAAAAAATTACTAAGATGGCAGCTGAAGAACATTTTAAATCCAAGGTGTAAAGGGAACAGAAAGTTTAGATGCATACAATGCAACTCTTCAACAGTCAAATTTGAACGGACTTCTTTCTTTCACTCCATCCAGTCCTCAAAGCTAGTAGAGATAGGTAAGTCACAGAGGTGAAGGAAACCATTACTTGGAGTAGTCACACGTGTATTTTTACTGAATGTTATGCAATGAAGTAACAGAGGACTGGACCCCTGTCATTAACCAGCTTTTGCCTTGAACTATTGAAAGACAAACTTGAAAACGATAGGTTTCACTTTAGATTAGAAATTGTGGGTGCTTATCTGAAATGTTGAATACTCTCCACCATCTCATCTCATCTCATCCATTCCTTCACTTCCCGTTCAGTAACCTCTGGTTACACAACTTGCTCTTACCAACCTTCAAATCCTCAATGCCCCACCCAACGTTAATAGTCGACGGAAGTGTCTACCTACCTTTGCATTCCATTTGCATCAGCTGGAAAGGTAGTCTGGCCTGCACTGACCTGAAAGATGAAGTTTGGAGCCTCTGGAAAGTTCAGAAGGAGCCTAACGTGCATTTGAAACCCCCTGCAACTGACCCTCCCGCAACACTTAAAATTAGTTTGGGGGGTCAACCCACTTTTTGTTGTTTGCAAATTTAATACTTTTATTTATTTTTATGTACATTTTTCCTTCAGAGCAAATGTCTGCTTGGATGGATTGTTGGATGTTAACAGCTGGGTCTCTGCAAGCAAACTGACAACAATGAGTGCAAGCCCCAACTGTTTGATAAGCCTTTCCTCAGTAGTGATATCTTTCCCCAGGACTAACTCACAACAGGATGGTTGAAAAGTAGAAGAAAAGAAGGAACACCTCAAGAGGAGAAGTAGGCAAAGAACAGTAGATTAAAGAACAAAGATAACACAAAACAACCCCCTCTCCCCCATTGTGGACTAGCAATGGGATGGGACTACAAATATAGCCCTGCTTCCATGCTCACTGCTACCTTTAATTGCTATTCAGCATAATTACCACACCTTAGAAACACCTACGATTAGATTAGATGGAACAAACTAGTATGTATTAGTCATGAAGCCAAAAAACATTCCATTAAGGAAACTGATTTCAGTTACAAGCAATTAGTATAAGCAAGAGTGAATATAAAAATCTATTTGAAAAACTGGAAAATACCTTCATGCTGTCCATTTTAACCATTCTCTGCTTAGTATATTGAAGTTAAGAATACAGGCCTTGTTGCTGCGATACATGGGAGGTACAATAATGCTGGGAGTAAATTTTGTACCTGTTGTGATTTTCGTCATATTGCATTTTGGTACCCCAGGGCCATTACATCTGCTGAAAATGGCTCGCAGCCACAAGCAGCAGTAAAATGCATCAATAGCAACTCACAATAGCAGCATTATTAATGCATGTCACTACCACACATGTAAGAACAGGAGGAGTTTTCATCGACTGCAGTGTAATTAGATGCCTTTAAATTTGCTTTAAAGCCTTTTAATGAAGCTACACTGTGGGAAGATTCTCCTCAGCCTTCACATGAAATGTTTGCACAGGTAACTAAAAAGCCCAGGGGCTTCTGGCAAGCATTTTTGGAATACATGTAGAGAACGGCAGGAACTGAATGTAGTCTCCCCCAAGTACATTTTCTTTTACATTTTCATTTTAAATCACACCTAGCACACTTTTGTTTATGCAGCAGAAATACCATTTAAAGCAAACCAGTTTGTTGGCCCAGCTGGTTAATGAAAAATTGTCACAACTACAAAAACAAATCTTTGTTTTCAATTTTCAGTAAGCAGAGCTTTAAAAGAACAAGCTGCTCTTGAAACCATGACAATTTTTTTTTCCTATCAGAAAAAAAAAAAAGTCCTTCCTAGCAACTGCAATTATGATACTTTCATGTCAAATGAATTATATTACTGAAAATAAATCTTTCTAAGATGCACAAGAGGGTTATCTGGCTCCAGTCAGACTTATGCATTACTGGTTTTATATGTTGTACTCTACTTGATTAATATAGGTAATCAAATTATATTGCCTTCCACTGTGCTCTCAAATTCAAGGCTATAATGTTTTCAATGACAAAGTTCATAGAGTTGTATAAAAATGTACCTCATGCTGTACCAGCCCTTTACTGCTGTAGTAAAACACCATTTTCAATTTAGTAATAAGTGATATAAAACAGAGTGTCTTGATTGGCAGGGTCGTATTCATCATGCAGTGCCCTTTGACACGGCATACTTCAGAATGGAAATGTAAGGAAAGAATCTACCACAATATCGGACACTGATCCCTTTTTCTGGCATTTTTCTAAAAGAAGCACTGATTTCTTCCTGAAAGAATGTATAGAGGGCTACAGAAGGGCAGACTCAGAGAAGTACATTAATTTAATTGAGTTCCACCATATAAAGGTTTTCCTGCGCAGTAGCCAATCCTGTAACATTGCTTCCTACCTTGAGTGGTAAATAACAAAAAAGGGAGGAAGTGTAGCACAGTGGATCGTGCTCAGTCAGGAAACATGGGTTCTTTTGTGGCTCTGCGTCCGACTTGCTGTTTGGTCATAAGCTAGTTGCCTAGGCCTAAATTTTTAAGCGATTAGTGATTTTGCATGTTCAGCATGAAACATTGTCTGAAAATGAGGCCCCTTTAAGGTAAGTGCTAAGTTCTTTGTGAACATTAGGCCCCTTTAAGGTGCCTTAAATTGGGCAGTCAAAAACTTAGACACCCAAAATCACTAGTCATTTCTGTGCCTCATTTTTCCCATCTGGAAAATACTGATAATCATATTTACCTATATTTGTTAAGTACTTTGAGCGCTATAGAGGAAAAGCATATTAACAAAAATATTATTATAAGTAATACCACAGGCTGAGTTATAAAACCACTTCATGGGGTACTAGATTATGTTTTTCTGCTAATTGATGTCTTTTCTAAACATGTATATTGAACAAATGATTTTACCAGGAAAGACAACTCTTAGAGTCAGGAATTAGTATTATCATCCCAGGTTTGTTTCCTTGGCAACTTCACATTTCAAAATCTACCCCAAGGAAAAATATAGGCAACATATCCTTCTCAAATCATACACTGATAATCTTGTGATTAAAAGCATCACCATAATGTGGCCTTGCCATAAAATGGAGAATTAACAACTCTATATTAAATGATCCACTGCTGTTGAATAAAATGAAAGTAGCCTTACAAGAACACTTAATGAGAGGCTCTGTATTAGAATAGGTTTAATCTAGGATGCAGCTATAGATGTCATAAGAAGGAATTTATCAGCATTGCTTCCACTAAAACAGAAATGCAAAATTGCTGAAATGAATTAGAAACAGATTAAAAAACTAGGACTTAAACATAAAAGAGAATGAGTTGATGCCACCCTCAGAGAGCTCATTTGAGATACAGGAGAACTTAATTCGCCGTTAACGGAGGAATCATAGTGTTTGATGTTATTAAAGAGAAGCCTGCATTATGAAGAAGGAAAGAAAGGCAGATAGTCTTTTGCTTTGTCAATTAAAAATGAAAACCCAACCAGAATATCAGCGGCAGACTCAAAGACCCGATAGAATAAATTTACTGTTGCCTTAGGGACCATCAGAATATCTTATGTGGGACTCTAAAAAAAAACAACTAAGTGCTGTGTAAAACATCACCAGTTTAGAACATGCTTGCCTATGTTGCACAAGTTAATGCCTGTTGAGATGGATAACTCAGTATTAAAGAAATATACACTGCAATTGAGCAAATGCTTGGAGCTTGTGAAAAATATGAAATCAGATGAAGCCTCTTGAGTACACTCTAGACAGTTTGGTCAGAATCTATACAGAAAGAGCTCTCTCCCACCATGATAAGGCTCCCCAGGACCAGCTATACTGTGGCCATACTATGAAGAATAAGTCAGTGTATCATCTCTCCTATTACGTAAGAAGAATCGCATATTTTCCACGTGTATTACATAGTCCAATCTCTTTCATAAACCAAGGAGGGTCAGCTCCTTTATGAGTGAAGCTTTTATCTAGCAGACACGATACAAATATTCACGGAGTTTAAGGTAAATAGGGAGAATTGGTAGTCTAGTTTGCCCTCCTCTATATATCACTAGCCATTACATTTCACCCAGTTACCTCTGCATTAAGCCCAATAACCTGTGTTTGACTAAAGCATATCTGCAAGAAAGCCTCCGGTCTTGATTTGAAGACATTAAGAGATGGAGATTCTAACACATCCCTTGGTAATTTGTTCCAATAGTTAATCACTCTCACTGTTAAAAATTGTGAGTTATGGTTAACAATTCTGGTTATGCAAAGGACAAACTGAGTTGATCAAAGATGAGTTTTTTGTTGACAGCCTCTGTGAGTATACTCAATATCTACTCTGTCTGATCCAATGAAATCATCTATGACTTACTATTACTCCTTGCTAAAAAGGTGTTTGACTGTGTTGAGTGGCCCTTCTTTGAAATACTGTATCTATAAAAATCTGCTTCAATCCCAATTTTCATTAATAGTCTGATGTACTATGCCAATCATCTAAGTACTTGTTTCTGAACTAATGAAAGATTTATAAAGAGCTTTGATCTTGATGGAGGAACCCATCAAGAGTTCCCATTTATCTCGCTACGTGCACGCTTTGATACTCAAGGCTCACGATCACTGCATCAGTGAATGTCCTGATATTGCCATAAACACAGTTAGTGAAGCTGTGCTGCATACATATAGCTATTCCTGCTATACATTTCTTCTTTCCTTTTAGCCACTCCTCAGTCACAATTATAAGGTATATCTGTAGTGTAAGCTAATAGAATCATTTCTATTAATTTGATTCTTACAAAAGTGCATTACAATAACTAATACTGAAAGTCAAGTTGTTCTACCTGCACTGTAAGTATACCAAAGCTAGAAGAGGAAGTGTTGTTAGAACACAGGACTATGAGCCAGGACTCAGGAGTTCTATTCTTGGCATTGCCACTGACTTGCTTTGTAATCTCTTCCTGGCTCGGTTTTCCTAAATGTTAAATGGGTGTTGTAATGTACAGAGAGAGAGAGAGTTCTCTCCTGTAGGCATGTTGTAGGAATTAACTTTTGTGAACCTTAGCTGAAAAATCCTATAGAAGTGCAAAACATTATTAATATTTATATTTTGCTTGAGGTGAGTTTTCTCCCTCTACTTCTGCACTTTTATTGTTAGCTGAAAAGCTTTTATTAAGCCTCCATGCATCTCCCTTTTTTAAATGAAGATTCCAAATAAATAATGAGATATGGTTAAATTTGAACATTACTAATAATTACATATTAGCACAAAATAATGGAAAATCAGTTGCTTTTTTAAAACTTATCTGCCAAGCCCCAAGGTCAGTGATCTGCATCTTCCCTCATGAAAGAGGTTATGACAAACTCCTAAAATGAAGCATTTTTCTGCACTCCCTGTATTGATTTAGGTGCACAGGATGCCATGAAACACAGTACCTGGCAGGTAAAGTCAACGTGGAACTCATATTTTATTTTAAAATGTATGTATATTTGCAACCCGTCAGTGCATGCATACATTCTTGTCGTGACTGTGAACCTTAAAGAAGTTTCTTCAATTAGGTACAAAAGTTTTTAGTGCACCTTCTAAAACGTAGCAAATGAATAAAATATGTATTGTAAGTGGAAAACATCTTAATGCAGTTTAAACTGGCAGGCTGCCTAAAGTTGATTTTTTTATTTGTTTCTTTTAAAACACAGAATTACCTTTTTCTTTTCTTTTTTTAGTTTGTAAGGGAAACAGTCTATTCTCAATATGCCAGGTGTTCTGCTACAAAAGTTTTAAAAATTGTGACAAGAGCACACCTCTAAATCTTTTTTGCTCAGAGCTTAGAAATCTTCCTTAATCAATTAAAACTGTATGGAGAGGTAACAAGTTACCAGCATGGACGTTTTTAAGCAAATTAGAGCATGCAATATTAGTACAGACTAATAACTCCACTAATCCTGTGAGCATGCCCAGTGTAAAATATTTGTTCTTAGAATCCTCAGCAATCTCAGCCTGAGCTAGGGGCTAGTGCAGCTAATACATGTTCTGAACCTTCCCCATGAGCCTGGATTTATTAATTATCACAGGAATGAGGTTTTACACATTATCCAATAGAGATATCCGTCATAAGTTTTGGTACTACTAAGACTCCCAGCCTGCAACAAGGTCCACATAGTTGGAGGTATCTGTCCCCATATTGCAGGATAAGGATCCAAATTTTCACCAGCACTTAATGGGTGGAGGATCTTTAGATAATTCTTCTCTCTTCTATTGCTCATTGTCCCCCAAATAAAAATAAACCTGGTGTGGTATTAGACCCTGAGGT
Source organism: Mauremys reevesii (assembly GCF_016161935.1). NCBI lineage: Eukaryota > Metazoa > Chordata > Testudines > Geoemydidae > Mauremys > Mauremys reevesii. The sequence continues at coordinate 14,979,586 of NC_052640.1, read as the reverse complement.
TAGATCATGCCAGAATACAGTGCACTTACAACAGGATTACACTTTCATTGCACAGCCTGTGACTGACACCTTACCAGTTTCTTATTATTTTGTTTGGAAAAGGATAGAGAGGAAAGATGGATTCAAATGAATTAAATAGGCCCAACAGAAAAGAAGAATTATTGATTCTGGGGAAATAAGGCATGCCCCCCCCCCACAAGCATAAATGAAACCTATGGTCTTTAGCAACTCCAAAATGCCCATAATAGCAGAAATCAGTATTAGTATGCAAAATGAGCCGATCAGGCTAATCATCATTGGCTTTGGATAAGTTGCCTTAGGAACTACCTTATTGAAGAATGTGAGAAACAACAGTTCCAAAATTGTAAGATGAGGAGAGAAGGACAATTTATTACTGGGTAACTGTTTGTTTTTTTCTAAAGAAAATCAGCATACCAAAGAACTTGGACTCTTCTTCCAAAGAGATATGCCCAGTAACGTGAAAGGTTGTAATGTACGCTACATGAGAGAGAATACATAAATCACTATAAAATTCAGCATGATTAATATATGATTAGCTACTGTTTGTACAATGCTTTGAAGATGTATAGTGCTAATTAGAATTTCTAGATTGGTCTGGTTTATGCCCCAGTGCAATCCAGATCAGGAAATAAAAAAAAAACTGCAGAAATGTATACAGACTGCCCAAAGATTGAAGAACCCATGAGACATTATTAAACATTCTAAAATTAAAGTGGATAAATAAATAAAAATAAAAGGGGGGGGAAGTCAAGGCATTACAGAAATTAGTTATGAAATTAAAAAAAAACAAAGCTGATAATACTGACAGATGTCTGATCCAACTCCCAGTAAAGCCAACAAAAAAGACTCCTATTAACTGCAAGTGGAGTTTGATGGAGGCTTCTAAATCAAAGTACAGATAGTAGAAATGGAGAAGGTTAATGCCCTGATTCTGGATAGCCCTTAAGCATGTGCTTAATTTTAAGTCCATGCTTAAGACTCACTGACTTTAGTGGAATTTATGCAAATACTTAAGCAAATTCCTGAATTGTGGCCTACAGGACAAGACAACAACATTAACTTTGTTCTGCTTTACAGTGTTCAGTGGAGAAGATGCAATGGATGTGGTGTAGATGGGGATGCCGGGAGAGTGGAGAGAAAGAGAGAAGGAAATCCACTTTAGTCTTATCTTAAAATCAGAATCCAAATCTGGGACATGAAAAGAAGAACAAAAGTGTAATGAGGTGACATGGACAATGTGTACTGCTCAGTGATGGAAGCTTCCAAAGCAGCAGCAGACGAAAAGGTAAGATAGTAACTGTACAAACAAATAATGAAGCTTATGAAAAAGAGAAGATAGAAAGATACAAGTATGTGTATGAAAGAGTTGAATAAGTAAAGTCATTTATGGTAAAAATGCAGTCTGTATACAATGACTCGCATGTGACCAACACACAGTGCAGGACAGAAATAGAATGACATCCAACAGAGTGATGTTGACTCTGCTACCGATCTGGCCTTTTCCTGCTTAATTAAAGCTGCTGAACACTTGAGCTGGAAAACTGTAATCCCCATTAAAGTGTCATTTTAGCTGTAGGTGATCAGACCTTTCAAGCTAAACTAAGTAATTATGCTAGCAGGAATTGTGCGTAGTATTAATGCTACCATAGGAAAGGCATAAATGTGCAGGCAGGAGCACTATCAATAGAGAATCCTAGTACAGAGTAACACTACTTAACACACAAGGCAAAAAAGTAGTTTCAGCTCTAGGTACATCTTCAGTGTACTATGCCAGTACTTACAGAGTACTGAGTGCCGTGCAGAGAAGGGTAATATAGTTCTCCTGTTGTGTACTTGAGTATAAATACAATAGATTGGATAGACTGGCATCTGGGAATAAGAAATGCATATAATGGTAATTCACACCTAGGTAAATCATGAGTTTGATATAACCATCAAGTTTAAATGTAGCAGCAGAGTAGGCTCAAAGCAATGAAACACCCATCACGTGAATGTGTATGTAAATTATCATCAAGGAACAGAAATGCAGGTAGTGGTCTATAAAATTTAAGTTGACTTTATACTGCTCTGCGTTTTAAGGAAGAAGAAATGTGACCCATGAAAATCTTAGCAATACAAAAAGTGTGGAGATTTATTACTGGGTAACTGGCTTTTTTTCCCCCCCTAAAGAAGATCAGCATACCAAAGAACAAAGATAATTTTAGAGAATGCATTTACATTTAGAGCTTAGCAAATTCCTTTATGAACCAACTTCAGAAAGACTATTCAGGGGCACAGGAAGATGGGGGTACATCATAGATGCCTGTTGATTAGAAGGCATGCTGTGATGAAGCTGAAGCCATATTTAACCACTCATCCTAGAATGCCTGCGTTACTGAAAAGAAGTTAAATAGAAGAAAGCCAAAACAAAGCAAACCTTTTAATTAGTGTTAAAATGAAACAAAGACACTTTCTTATTAAGTAGGTTGTACATTTTTCTGTCCTGTGTTCTTGCAAAGATGACTAGGACAATTACTCACACAAAGTATAAAAAAGATGTAATTCCGAGGTATTTACAAATCTTTTCCAACTGTTTTTTTAAAACCAGCATCTGCAGCAATACATATTTGTAGCATGTATTTAGAATGAAATATTTTACGAAGTACTTCAGCACTTCTTTGAGTATTTAATTTATCTGACATAAAAGAACAAGAGTATAGCATTTTTCAGTAAGTGGATGTAAAATACGCATTGCATGGATCCCTATAATTAAAAAAACAGCAAATCATTGTCATTAATGCACAAGCAAGATCATAAATGAATACATTATTAAGTCCTACTGAATTAATGTTTAACTGCAATAGAGTCGAAATTGAATGAGGCAATTAATCAGAGTAAGAACTGAAAAAAAAAAAAAGCTGCATCTGTCTCACTTTGAATACATTCAGCTGAACGACCTTCAAAACAGTACTGTCAATCAAAGCATGCCGCCCACTGATTTGACAGTCCTGGTGCCACCACAGAGGGAAAGTTTAGTCAGTGTAACAGATACAAGCTTTCACTCTGAGTCACTTCGGGGGTACATGTCACCCTAAGGGAACAGAACATTGTGTCTCTGGGGTCTCATCTCATAAAATCATGAAAGCTCAGATAGAGAAGATCATGCCGGTTACAAATGTGAACTACATCTGCTCAAAGATTCAAGAAAATAAAACTGGGGGAGCTGACATATTAATTATAAGTTTTAGAGGCTTAATGTTCTTCACCATCTACAGTAACTGAAAAAATTCTGTTCAGAAGCTTTTGTTCCAGGATTGTTCTTTGATCATCCAAAATATGCTAAATTCCTTTCTTCCTTGTCAATCTTAAATTCCATAGTAGAATTTTCTTTAATGGGATAATTAAACTCCCTGAGATTCCTGATTGACCCTTGTGCTGGCTAAAGCCTTTAACCATTCTCCACATGTAATAGTAAATATTTTAAAATATTATGATAAATCTTCTGTTCCACTGTACTACTAGCTGAAGCAGAGAGACAGTCTTTTGGACTTTTCTTCCATATACAATTATGAAAGCTAAACTATACTTAAAACTTTTGAAATTCTATTGGTATTTTTGTTTCAAATTCTTAAGCAATAATTATCAATTTGATACAGATTTTGTTTTATTGGTTAAAGCAAACGAGCTGCAACTCTTTTAAGTTGTAATTGTTTCCCCCTACAAGGGATTGCTGGAGAGACTGGCATGGAGGTAATCAGCAAATTCATTTTCTTTCTTAACTGCATTCAGGTTTAGGACTTGCCATTGAAAATGTCTGCTCTGGGGTTTGTTGGTGAATTAATAATGATTAAAACTGTAGATAAGTTTGCCAGACATTTGAACTGTGGTTATCAGGTTCCTATACTCCTACACTCATACCAATTGTCCATTAAACACCTTGTATTATCTTTGCAGTGTACAGTAATTTGACATTTTGTATAGTAATAGCTTACTTCAGCAAAAAGTCATGCAGAATAGAATTACCTCTCTATTTCCCCATTAACACTAGCAATTACATTTTCTTTTTCTTTTCTTTTGTGGTGCATAAAGCAGGTGGTGTTACCAATGCCAGCTGATTTACTCTGGGGGGCCAACATGAATGTCTCTATGATACAGTACCCTTACTCATATTGCCTAAATACATCAGATGGGGACTGCAGTGTCTCATAAGATACCAACGCACTCATGTCACTGTAACGTTATTTGCTCTATTCTGTGTCTCGGTAGCCTCCCTCACATAGACTGCCCTAGACTGATGGCCTAGAATAACACTCAGGTTACGCCCGCACTACAAGCTAGGGATGTGATTTCCTAGCTCACGTACACATACTTGCTCGAGCCTTATGAGAACGAGTATGAGTATAAATGGTAGTATAGCCATGGTAGGACAGACAGCAGCAACATGGCTTAGCCGTACCAAGTGCGTATCAACAGGGTGCATGCAGGTTTATACTCAGCACGACTACGCTGTGCTGCTGCTGCCTGTGTTACTGCGGCTACACTACTATTTATACTCACGCTAGCGCTCATTGAGCCAGTGTATGTCTACAGAAACTGGGAATCCCACTGCTAGCTCGTAGTTTAGACATAACCTATGTGTAGAGCTCAAATATATAACACAGGAAAAATCAAAGAAGCGGAACACAATGGAGACAGTCTTCATTGTCACAGATTCTGAAACATCACTTAAAATTCACTTTGAACGGTATGATGTTGCCAGTACACTCTGTACAGCAGAGGGAACTATTGCAGATGAAGAATATCCAAGCCATAGGTTGGCATTTGGAGACATTTTTGCATCATTGCAAATATCATCTACTATCCAAATGCTTGATATGCAAGATACTGAGTAAACTCAACTCCCGTTGAAGTGAATGGGAGTTGAGGACACGCTGGACAGAATTTCTGGAAGGGTTCACCAACCACAATTAGGGCCATATTTTCAAAACAGCTCAGAATGTTCCATGCAGAGCTCTTTTCAGAACATCCGTCCTTAAGCATCACAACAGCTCGACTTAGTGCAGTGAGTCTGCTACAAAAATAGGTTTGAGGGGAACAGGAAGATTAGTGTCAATGACTGATGGGTTTCCTTGATCTTTTACAGCTCAGGGATCTGATCCAAAGCCCACTTAAGTCAACAGACTCAGTTGACTTGGGATCAGACCCTGGCGCATATGTCTCCCTGAACAAGAGAAAGTCCTTAGTGCAGAAGAGAGAGTGCTGTCCTCTTGAAAACAGTAAAGCTAAGATTTTCAAAGCTGCCCATGGAGTTTAGATACTCGATTCCTACTCAGCTGTATAGAGAATTTTAACATCAAGAGAGTGTCCCTATTAATTTTAGTAACTGTGGATGCAAAAGCAAAGATGACGACGTGACATGATGTATGAGTGACGTCATATTTCAAGTTGGTAAATAAAACCATATATGTTCTATATAAATAGTTATATTGTCCTAACGAACAAGTATCTAGGCACCATCTTACATAAGAATTATGTTAAAGAAATAATAGAACTGAAATTATTATATCCAATTGCCATTAGGGCCTAAATGTGTGAATATCTTCACATATGCAGGAGGCACGTTGGTGTGGATAATCATAGCATGGCAAATGCAGAAAGCTATAGGAACAGAAGTTTTGATCTTCATAAAATCTATTGAAAAGCTGCCAATAACTGACTCTCTGAGGCAACAACATGGGTTAAAAGGGACCCAGTCTTAACAATGAGAATAATTCACTCTATTTAATGTAGAAAGACAGAGAGATATAAAGTGACCTATTATGTGCCTTCAGTCCAAGCCAGTCATATTTATTAATGAGTGGTCATGCTATGCACACTGAACATGTAGCTCTTTAGATCTCATAGCAAAGACACAGAGTGAAACGGATTCAAAACTAGAAAGTATTACAGTGGGGAACTTCAGATTGTGTCTCCTGAGAAAAGCAAGTCCCAAAATAATCTAAATCTCCTGTCCTATGAGATTCACATCAGATAAAGATTCTTTTGCTTTAAGGACAATGGAAATTCACTTTTCTACTGAAGGACTTGACAAAAAAAAAAAAAAGCTTTAGAAACTACTCCCCAGGATGCATTTCCAGTGCAACAATATTTTGTCAGGATGCTGGCCTCTGAGATCTAGACATATGTTTCTGGGAAAGACTGTGTGTGTCCATCCAGCCCTTTTCTAATGTGAGAAATACAGAACTCTATAATCTAAAAGTAAACTTGAAAACCTCATCGGAATTGTCTAATGACCAAGGATGTAGTTTTCGATTAAAACTTCACAATGGAAGAGCACAGTAAAAAGGAGTCATTGCTATGTATTAGTGATTCAATTTTGGCTGCTCAGTACAAGATAGAGCACTCTTTAATAAAGCGATGTGGAAATCACACAAGCTAAGGCTTTCCCAGGTATCGTGACAAAATAGCTAATCAGCACCTGAATGCAAACGAAAGCATTAACAATACCAACTAATTGCAAGCATGGCTAATTGACCCAATTCATAAGGAGGAGGATTTAGGGCTCCTACTCCCACTGAAGTTAATGGCAGATGATTTGTTTACTTCAGTGAGGGTGGGATTGGGTCCTATGAAAAAGGGATGGGGGAGGGGAATAAGAAAGAAGACAGCATGAAGGAGGAAGAAACAAGAGCAAGAGAGGGGAGAATTCAGTAACACACAAATCCACAAGATAAAAATCAACAAAGCAATTAAGCTTCAACAAAAACAAGACAGGTTTTTTTTTTTACAATGTGAATGTTAATTACTGTGCTTTACAGCGGAGATAACAAGAGGGTTTTAATGCCTAGCATTTTTCAAACAAAGACATGAAAAATTCATGAGCAGGGGAGACCTTGGTTTTGAGCTTCAGTTTTCTTGTCAAATATTTCAGCTCCGGAGGTCTTTGGGAAGGTTACACACCAATATTCAAGTCTAAAGGATGCCTGTCAACTGGAAGTAAAAGCAACAGGAATTTTATAGGCTGCATGTGACCCTGTCAATGGTATTTTCACTGGCCAACAGCATCTTGGTAATGGTTACTCATCCTAGTTTTAAAAAGAAAAAAATAACCAAATTGCTGATCTTACAGGGAGTTGAGCACCCTCAGCTCCAATATGTCCACATTTATTAAGATAGCATTTGAATAGCTTGTTTTATGCTAGGAATAAATGTCATAAAATCAACATGAACATTCTAATGCAGGTTATTTTCTATGGCTGAGATTCACCTCTGTGCAGAGGGCCAGCAAAAAGTCTTTAGTAGAACTTAGACAGTACACAGGAGTTTTGCCAGGCCCTTGCACTGGACTGAGCTTCACCCTACATGAGAGTTGGGTGAAGATCTTGCCAAGTTTGGCCCAGAAGCTGATATAAATTAACGGATCTACTATTCTATATTAGTCATATACATGCTGCTTGCTTTAGGTCAGTCCTGCATTTATTGAAACTCAGGTAAGATTTTTTTTTAAGAGTTAGAAAAAATTATTTGCTGTGTGTTGACACCTAGGTCAAGGACAGATCCAGTGCCAAAAGAGTAATGCCATTTAGCTGGCTAACAAGAAATAAGAATAAGACAAAAGCTTTTGGATCTTGTGAAACTCCTCCTCCTGCCTCATCAAAACCACTACAGCAGCAAAAGGAATTTGATGAGCTCTTCAAAGCTTGAACACTCTACATATTATTCTTTCTTTCCTTGTTTAACAACACAGAACCCTTACATGTGTTACTAAAAATGATTCTTCAAATCAAAATCTTCACTCCACCTTTGCACCAAGCCTTTAAAAAGGATTTATTCAACTTCAAAATGGCCAGATCTCTTGGAATACAGATGCTTCTATAAAGATAATACTGTATACTAAATACATTACATGCATAATGTGTGCATCCAATTCTTAACATAAGCCTTTATTCTGCAGTGATCTCTGTACAGGTGCAGAGGTTCACCCACACAGAGCTCATTGCAAGATCAGGACCTTAGTTAGTTAATCCAAAAATTGCCTCAAATTCACTGCTGTTTCAAAAATATTAGTAAGCTAGCCTTTTTAGTAAAATAACACGAAGAGCTGATTTACTTGATAATTAAATTCCTAGAGTTAGAACCTACAAATAAAAATCAACCCACTTGCCAATACCAGACAGATCAGTGAATGGACCCAAAAGGTCAAATGGCTTGATTCTGTCTTGAAGTGCTAATGTAGAAGTAAGCTATTAACTAGAGTGTGACACAGAAATCCCTAGCAATGTGTCACATAAAGCCTACTGGTATACTGCATATCTGTGTTTAGTTCAGAATGCTTAATTTCATTAACATGCTGCTGCTGTTTGTGGCATAAGACTCCTGGAGATGTTCTCTCTCGGTGTCAGGATCACTAATCCTAAAAGTCCAAAAATCGTGAATCAGCCCCCTCCTTCCCCAGGAGTCAGATTAGTTTAAAAATCGTGAGATTAAAATTAAATAAATCTGGGGTTCATTTTATTTCCCTCTGTTTTTTGAGTCTTTAGGGTATATTCGTGTCATGTGTTCAAGTTTCTCTCTGCAACCATCAGGAGTAGAAAGTTTATATATATATAAACCAAAAACATAAGACTCTCACATAATCATTTGTTTTCAAGGAGCTGGAGCTTTAAGGTAAAACACAAAACATCATGAGAGTTAGCAACATGGTAGTATTTAAGAACATTTTCCAATCATGGAATTTCTTTTATTAAATATTTATTAAAAATATTAGATATGTGGAAGGGAGACTGCAGTGTACTTGCTGGAGCAGGAGGCTCTGCAAACTCTCATACTTTAATTGGATTAGTGGGGAAATAATGTTTAATACATGCTTCCCTTTCCCAAAAGGTGACTTGGTCACTGAAATTAAACAGGTGTTTAAAAACCCCCCAAAGACAAAGAGTTTTAAAACACTAACTAACTAATCACCCTTCCACTCACAATAGGTCAGAATTGCACGGTCATGGCTCTTGTGATATTGCCATTTCATTAGTTTTTCCTAGCTAGATGGGACCTGATTTTCACACCACAAGCAGAGAAAAAAACCCTTTAATTCCCCCCTCTCCCAAAGAAAAAGCTTTCAGCCCTTCTTTATGTATCATAAAGAAGCAGAATGAGACACAAGTATATTTCCCCACTCCTTTGTAGGTCACCTCTGATTAATATGGTCGCAGATACTGAAAGATAGTTGCTGGCAGGTATAGAAAACATGTTAAACAAGGGAGAAGAAAGTGCATGAGCTGGTTTCACCTACTCCTTATCTTAGGCCAATGACAAAGTAAAAGCAAGTGCATTTAACCTCAACATGTTTCTCTTAAGTACCCATACTAGACATTTTCTGCAATTCTAACCACTGTGCGCTTTCAGCTAACCACACTCTCTGCTCTCACATTGCAACATTGAGCCACTTAGAGTTCAAATGCAGCAGTAGTACAGAATTTTGCTCTAGATCAGGATCAAATCTCTCAATGAGTGGTTTTGATCCAGTGTTCCAGTCTGAGCCCATTTCTAGCATATATGGACTCAAGCAGTCTTCTCAGTGGCTATATTGTTTAATGCCATACTCCTGGATTCTGTCTCACCTCTTGTTTTACAAAGCTCTCCCCCCTTTCTGCACACCCATAAATATCACTGTATGCGTGTTTTCATTCTGTGAAGTCGCACTGCACAATTCTCTGAGTAAAGATCTTCCCTGATGTAAAAAGCAGAAGCATTATGAAAATCATTTCTCCCCTCCCTTTCCATTTTATCTTGCAAAGTGTTTCATCTGTTCTCCACCCTGTACTATAGATTTCTCCATAACAAGAAATATCCCCAAAGCCAGAATATAAGCCCCCTACATACCTCTGGGACAACGTCCCTTCTACAGGTTTGGGAGTATCAGAGCAGAATGCAGAGAGTCTTATTTCCAGCTAGTTACAAATGATAGCGTTAGCTTGAACAGCAATGCTCATGAGTCAACCTTATACTGACATTGGTTGCACATCTATTGGTAAAGGCTCACAATGAGGTTATTGAGATCCAGGCCAACTTCCTTCTGAAATGAGTCACTGCTTTTCCACGAGTCACTTTCAGTTTTAGTTAATTAGTGTGAACCTTCTCTGACCATTTTTCAACCTACTGTCTCCTAAAAACTTTATACAAATTACTCTCTCTCTTCTCCTGTCTGTACTTTCCTCACTTTTATTCTCCACATTGGTTGAGGATACTGTTTTTCATTTCAGTTTACTCTACGAGGCAACGGCAATTGGAGTCTGTTTCGATAGAAAATGGCAAACCTTTTGGTGTTCTTAGCCTTGATACACCAGTTACGTTAAGAGTAATTAATCTGCTCTCAGGGTAATTAACTACAGAGAATGGGGAGAAATGCCCCACTGAGTTTCTAATCAGTGTTTTAAACAAACTGGAACAAATTCTAACTTGACCCTACATCTTTGCACAGCCGCACCAAGGACAGTAGGGTTATAACGGGTGTGAATCGGGACAAAATTTTGTCCACAGCTTCTAGCACAAAACTGACCACCTGTCACTAATGAGTGGGAGGCAGCACACACGTGAGTCATCATTGCAGTATTGCAAACCACAGGCTTGCCTCTAATGTCAGGTAGGCTAAACGTGAGTCACCATAACTACAAAGATGACCAAATCGGTTGCTCCTTTCTTTTACCAGAAATGTCATAAAACACCCAGCTCTCTGAGGGAAGAGACAGGCCTAACTGCAACCAGTAGATTACGTTTATACAATGTGTCTTGCGGTGTTAGACGGATACTCACTGGAATTCAAGAGTTTGGGTAAAAAACTTCGGAAGTTTTCTTGGAAGTCTGAGCTCTCAAAAAGGTAAACAGGAGACCTTGCCAAGATACTGCAGTTGAAGATGAAGATGGTGTGAAGTCAGCCACTTATAAGGAGAATTAAAAAGCAGGCATAAGAGTAAAACTTCCATGGTACAAAATAGCACAGTGTCCCCTGCACATACCCAGAGACCATTTGTTTATGCTGATAAATCTTAAAATTGTTTCCAAACACATTTGTTTTCAAGGTTTGTACCTTTTTTTAAATATGAAAAGGCCCCAAAAGAGAGGCAAGAACTCAGAAGGGAAAATTTCTGCTTCAAAAGAACTGTTTTTCAGATCTGATTGAAAGGTGCTACTGGGTACACACATGTAATATTGACTTGGACCAGTGGTTCTCAACCCATTTACCATCCACACAATAGGGCCCACAGCATGTCACATGAGCCACATCTGTGTGTGGATTGGGCCACAAGCGGCCTGCAGGCTAAGAACCACTGACTTGGACAATAAGAAGCACTTTGAAGGGTCAGAGTAAGAGAAGATTAAAGCACATCTATTTCTAGGATACCAAGATATTTGATTCAATTCGTCATTCATTTAGTAGGTTTATTTTCCTTTTCCTAATTAAATTGCCCTAGTATCTATTCCTGATGTTTTGAAGATCTGAGTTAAAAAAACAAATTTGGCTCAAGTTGCAATGCAAATGAGATTTGTGATCATGGCTTAGTCCCTTAGTGGATGTTTGTCAACCTCCCAAAAACATTACACAATTTGGCGCTGTTCAGCATGATTGGCAAGCCTGGACCTGGAACAGCAGGGGAGTTTCAGGTCAGGATTGAGGTGCCTTGGCAGAGCTATGACTGGGAGACTTGTATAGCACCTGCATGCACTATGTCTGGCTACAGTTAGTTCTTTCATGCTCTCACTTTCATGAGAACCAAACTTCACCCTCCTACTCGTCCACCACAAAAAGGAAATGCTCTAGATACAGTAGAATTTATCACTGCTGAGGACTATGATTAAACAAAACAGCCAGAGCAACTAAAAACTGGGGAAATCAGCCTGGCGGCAAACCTGTGCCATTTTGATTTTGAAACCACTGTATCCTCCATGGTATGTTTATTTGCCCAGGAAAACAACCCAGTTGCAGTGGCTGATGATCATGACTGTACCCTGTTTTCCAGCTGGCCTGAATGAGAGAGAGAGAACTGAAGTGATTTACCCAAGGTCATTCAGTGGGTTAGTGACTCATCTGAGATTTAAACCCAGGGTATTTATTGCTCATTAGTGTTATATTTCAACCACAGTGTTTTCTTTTGACTATTCCTGCTTTCATTTCAACTGATTTTAACGGCATGAAATTGGAAACAAAGTTTAAACTACACTGTTTTTTGGTGACGCTGATACAAATGGAAAGGTCACCTTGTAAAAATTAATTTTTTCACATTACAGCTAAACTATTGCCTGGCTAGCCATTGGCTAAATAAGGTTGCCAACTGAATTATTCTTGATAGTGCAAGACATGGAACATTTTTCCTGTTTTCCCCTGACCCTCTCATTCTATTTTGTTTGTTTCCCCATCCTCTAACCTGGTTTCCTACATTTCTTATGAAAAACATGTGCAGAACACTTGCAGCATAGAGAAGAGATTCTATTGTAATCAGGTACAGTAGCTATAATCAATAAATGGAGCATCTGCCTTGGGACTGCTGAGTGTAACATCTATGGAATCTTTGAGTATATAAGCTTCAATGACTTGTTTTAGGCTGTGACATTAGCAGTGGGAACAGAGCTGCTTTTGCAACTCAGAGGTAATGAGAGGAGGTAGTAGTGCCTTGGCAATTTAAAGAAAGACAGAAAGAAACACTAGGAACAAACTACATTTTCTTTTCAACATGCTTATAAAATAAAAACAACTCCAGAGATATGTTTCACTTCAAACCCAGAAGAGGGAACATCTCTATAGTAAGTTAAACCATTTTAGTTTACCCACACATTTAGATGCTTGATAGAGATTAGCTTACTGTGATCTTAGAGCTCTCAACATGCAGGGAATACATGGGAAGAATGAATTAACTTGTCGAGTTTGTCTAATGTTATAGCCTTATGCATGTCAAGTAGTGCTTTGTAGGCAGAGAGTAAAGAGTTCCATTCAAGCGCCTTTGATGAAGGTTTTCTCCAAAATAAGGCAATCAGTTAAAAGTCTGTATTTGCATGTATCGTTTTTCATTAGTGCAGGTTCACATTAAAAAAAAACAACACCTTAGATACATGAATTGGTATCATTAAGCACTGTAGTTTACAGAAAGCTGTCCGTGAGAGAACTTTGTGCTGTTGAGGGTAGTAATGCATTCATCTGAAAAACATGACTGGTCAAAAGAACAATACTCACCTATAGCTAAATAGCTATTTCCACTTCAGGCACTGTACAATGTTTTCTCTGCTGTGCACTCTCTGCCATTGTGCAAGAAAAATCTAGTTACAGTGCAGCTGGCATAGTCTGATCAGCTTCTATTCCAATGGTCCAACCCAAGGACATTTCCACCATCTGAGGGCCTATTATGTGAAATGAGCTGATGGTCGCCATCCAGCTCCTAGTGCACAAGTGCAAAGAACACAACAAATATCATCATTACCACTAGCACCTTTGATATCAGTCTCAGCAAAGAGGTGGAGGATGGTAAGAGCCTGAAGAATGGATCTATTTATTCCCTAGAGTAGGCTCCATCTGATTAACTGAGGCATGTTGCTGGGGGGAGTAGGGTAGGCTTGTCCTACTGCCTATGCTGCATCTGACATGTGGATAAATGGAGGACTTTTGTCACAAGGGCTATAAATCTGGCAACTTTCCTTTCAGAAACTTTGAACTTATATTTAGGGACTTTCAGCCAAAGATCCCAAACTGCTTTATAGAAGTGGGTATTATCCCACAGCAGGGGACACCGGCTACTGATGCACAAAGAGATAAAGTGACTTGACCAAGGTCACAAAAAGACAGTAACAGAAGTGGGAACAGAACCCAAGCAACTTTAGGTGAAATTCTGTGCTGCAGGTCTCAGGTGGGCCAACACAGAACTCAGATCCTGGAAGGGGGAGGGGTGACTTTAAACTTTGCAGCTCCCGGCATAATATGAATAGTCCTGGGGGGCTGTGTAAAGTTACAGCAGCCTATTCACGACTGCTTATGGGCAACAGCAGCGCCTCAAATCTCTGCACTGACATGTAGTATGGACCCACTCCCTGGCATGCTCATACTACCCTGACACTCCATCCCCTACACCAGGATGTGTGAAAGGGTCCTCAGAAGATCATTTATGGCAGTGGGGTAATTCTCCTTGACCAGATTTGAAGCGTTGAGAGCCCTTTTATGCCACCCCCGCCTCACTCCCCAGCTCACAGAGGCTTGATGATGATGAGAGAGAGACAATCTCACACTTCTTAGTTCTAAGTCTCCTTCTCTAAACAGCAGACAGTGCTGCTCCCACGTAGACATATCCCTCACTCCCACAGACGCTGTATGTTAGTATGAGTGCCGTTATGATAATTTATTATTACAGCAGTGACCAGATGCCCCAGAGAGATTCAGGAATTCATTGTGTTTGGTGTTCTACGGTCTCCATCCCAGGGCGCTTATATGCTTCTGTAGTGCCAAGGGAGTCCGGCTGTATGTGTGACTGTTCCAGTGTTTGAGTCTTTGACTGTGCCTCATTTCCCTACTTTTTCTGCTTTTGGCAGATGTTCCAATAATAGCCTGATCCTGCCATGTGACAGAGCCTTGGAAGCTCTGTGCATGGATAGAAGCTGAAACCTTCTTGGCATGCATCAGGATAGTAATCCGTCTTTTAGGGTCATATTAAAAAACCCATAGAAATGAAATCTGTTCCTATCTCATTGAGTGCAGTGGAAGTTCATGGGGAGACACATTTCTTGCCTTGCCTGAACTATGAGCCAAATTTCAAAGCAAAGCTGTTGGGTTTTTTTTTTTTTTATTGTTATTGGCATCACAGAGCTAGAATTGCTAGTGGAGGTGGCTGTCTTGCTAAATCGTTAGATCATTTGTGACCCAAGTAATATGGGAATCCATCTTAAGTGATAACGATCCATTTTCCCATCCTTTTTAATACTTGTTTAATAATCACAGCAAGCAGACAAAAAAGTAAAATATTAAAATGGGTAGAGATGTACTACCCTGCTCTTATGAGAACAAATAAAATTAAGCACCTGAGCAGGCAAACCAAGGTTTTGCATGTGCAAAAATTGGCCATTGAAAACCGCGTATGCTAAATCTGCATTCTGATTTACAGAGGCTGGGTTGAGTCCCATTTGAAAATCTGGCCTAACATCATATGGTGAAAACTCTTGAAGATCATGATCAATGGCCTAATTTATTTTAAGCTAAATAAGAGTGTCCTGTAAAAGGCTGGCACGTTCTGATTTTCACACAGGAATGTACTTTTTAAAGCACATCTTTAAATTGTATGCCAAGCGTTATTCCTCTCAATGACACTTAGTCATGAGAATGGCTGAATTTTAAAACTGGCTGTAGCACGTGAAACTTCAGAAGCAGAACAAGAATGTCAATCAAGGGATATATCCTGCAGTCATCTCTCTCTCTCTGTCATGACTTGCCCTTGCCCTATTTTGGAAAGAGGGTAAAGAACTGGAATCTATTATTTAGATTCAATCCTACAACTCTGTTCTAACATTCATGTTTCTCTCCAGGGAAATAACTCTCAAAACCATGCCAATCAGTTGGATTTTTTAAACACACTCTGCCTTGAGGTTCCAAACTGACTATTTTTATACATTGGATGGTTTAAGCGGGTCATAGACTCTGTCTTAGTAACAGATTGAAAGGAACCAAACAGAAGGCATACAGCTGAACTCATTATTATATTTTAAATGTTTCAGGATCCTCAAAAACAGATTAAGTAATGCAATAATAAAACTCTCAGTGAAACTGTGCAATAAAATCCATCAACAGAGGAGATAGGTAATATAATCTCTTTAGAAAAAAATCCTCTGCTCTATGCTTGAATTACCTTGTGCACCACAAGATAGAGGATTTAGACTATGGCAACGGATTGAAATCTCTCTTCAGGGACATCCTTCTCATAATTGTACATTCATGACTCTCTCCCCAGTAGTAGCCTAAATACAATTTACCGTTGCACACATTTTTATAGGGTTTCTGCAAAACCGCCACTTTATTACCACCCCGGTTATAAGGGGCCCCACAGCAATTCCTGAGGGTTCACTAACTGAGCAAGATATTAAGCACGAATAAAAAGAATCAAAAAGTCTATCTACAATTTATAGTTCTTTATAAAGGACCTTGGGGAACTGCAATTTGAAGGTGAAAAGTAAATGGAAAGCAGATTTAGGTTGGAAAATTCCATATGATCAATGGGAAGACTTACGGGGAATTATCCAGAGAGGTTTTTAAGGTGTGCTGGAGTTAAAAATATACAACTTCAAATTATACACACGCCACATAAACACCCCAAGGTGGATTCATTTCATTAATAAGGTCTATTTGGAGCTTGATAACAGCTGCCTTCTATATGCAAATGTTGTGAAAGCAACCCTATTTTAGACCATCCGTCACAAGAAGGGAAGGTAATAAGCAGATATGAAAAGTTCTCAGGAGGACACCAGTACCTAATAGTTTCCTAGCTTGGCCAGGAGACCTTGAGTTTAGTAGTCAGAAAATCTGGGCTCTACCCCAGCTCTGCTACTAACCCTCAATGTGACCATAGGCAAGTCACTTAACCCACTGTGCCTCTGTTTCCCTGTTGGTAAAATGAGATAATATGCATTCATTAACATACATTAAATATTTTGAGATAGTAGCATGAAAGGTGTTATATAAATTAAAACTGGTAGTGTTATTAATTTTCGTAATGCATGGTAGGCTACTGCATTCAGCTGAATATCTGATTAAAAAGCAACACAGACTAAGAAATAAGATAGGAACTTTTTAATAGTAGTTACTAGGAATAAATAAATTTAAATGATTTAATAAACGAACACAAGAAACTAACCATAGGCAATGTTGTGAGCATTTAGAAGGCAAAAGATCTGTAAGACGTTACTCAGAATGGACACGAGTTGCAAGATTTAGACCCAAAATTTGGGGTGCTTGCATTGTGTGTTAAATTCTCCATCACTTGGAGTCTTTAAATGAAGACTAGGTGTTTTTCTAACAGACAGTTCAGCCATAAGTTATTGTTTGGCTGGATGCAGGACTCACTGGGTAACATTCTATGGCTTGTGCAGGAGATCAGACTAGATCAGTGGTTTTCAACCTGGGGTCCGCTGACTCCTGGGGGTCCACAGACTATGTCTAAGATTTCCAAAGGAGTCCGCACCTCCATTTGAAAATATTTAGGGGTCCACAAATTAAAAAAGGTTGAAAACCACTGGACTAGATGATCATAGATCCTTCTGGCTTTAGAACATAAGCCAGAAATTCCCTGCTGTCGTAATTCCAATGACCTCAGTGGAATGATACCAGCAGGGAATTTGTCTCCATGAATCCATGAAACAAGGAATGATTCTCTCCCCAAATTCTGTTCATTTCCATCCTAGAGCAGCTTGGTATAAGAAGTAGGCATACTTTAGCTTTGTGATCATGTGTGGTGGAGGGACGGGGCATTAGACAGAGCATGAACTTTCTAGTATTGGTGAGAGGTAACACATTTGGTATTAAAGAATCCTGTGGCACCTTATAGACTAACAGACGTTTTGGAGCATGAGCTTTCGTGGGTGAATACCCACTTCGTCCCATTGTTCCAACTCTTTGCTGCTTTTACAGATCCAGACTAACCCGGCTACCCTTCTGATACTTGACACATTTGGTATTGGATCTTCTGCAACGCCTGAAGACCATCACACTATTCCCTGAACCGACGGTACAGTATCTCACTTGAGTCTGAAACAATGACATATGGTAATTAACCTTCTTTTCATCAACTTTTGATTCAATTACATCAGCTAACTATAGTAATGAACACCAGGTCGGGAAATCTGTGTTTCATTTTAATCCTGGAAGAGACCTAGATAAAATGATAGGCTTTATTTGACACTGAATCAAACTAAGATGCGATATCTTGGGCGTTGTGTTTCCTGCGCCATCATAATGTTTTTATTATTTCTCCTCTCTACCCTGATGCTAAGTCTAAAAATAATGTAAGTGCCACATTCACCCAGAACCCTGACTTGGGGAAGATAGTGCTCTCTTGCATGTGCTATGACCTTGCTTGTGTCAGCACTCTGGACAGTACTTGAGAAGTACACCCTACAGTCTCCATCTAAAGTGATGTCACAATTTTGACCCTTCACATTGGACCTTAATAAACAACACTCTGAGGCTAAGTGTCCTCAGATGCTCAGAAGAAAGAGTTGGAACAATGGGATGTCTTTAAAGCCCACTTATTATTGACTGTTGCTGAGGAAAGGTAGCTAGTAGCACTAGACTTGGACTCAGGAGATGTGGGTTAGATTCCCGGCTCTGTCGAAAACATCCTGTGTGACCTTGGGCAACTTAATCCAACAGTTCCCCATCTGCAAAATGGGAATCATGATACTGCTTGTTCCCTGCCCTTTGTTCACCATATCCATTAAAGATGAAAGGGTTAATGCAGGGACTAATCTTTTCCTGTGCGTTCAGGGCATCACACAAAAGGACATTTATCTCAACTGAGGCAAGTATGTGTATGTATGTAATATAAATAATAAAAGTAGTTGACCGGCTTGGTGTATTATGGAGGTATATGAACGTCTCTCTCTCTCTCTCTCTCTCTTTCTTTTCTTCCATATTGGGGCTTCAGTAATACTTTAAAGGACAATTTACAGACACACAGACCTTATTCACTGGGATGAACACAGACCTCTTTTCCTCCAGACTGTTTCAATCCATTCACTAAAGTTTATTCTACACTTTAAAGAAAATTACTGGAATTTCTAAACTGCATTAAAATTAATCCTTTGATTCTTTACAGTCGCCTTTTGGAGTGCTTCTTTTTGTTCCAAGCCATCACTTATAGCAGCTTTCATAACCAGTAGGCAAGGCAATCAAACACATCCTTCCTGTTTGCAGTTTTTACTGTACTTTACACAAACAAAAAGTGCAGAACAGTCCAAAGGACAGCCCATGTGTCTGAGAAAGAACAGGGAAAAAGTAAATGTTAGTAATAGCTCCAAACAGAGACAAGAAGCTGAATAGAGACACCTGAGCTTGCCGATGGAGCTGCAAATATACCATGTCATGTGACCTGTTAACACTCTGGTTGTCCAGTGACACTGCTAAGGCACAGATCCACTGTGAAGTGTGGGCTGAAATATAAGAGCAGTGACCTTCAAAACAAGGGATCAGCATAGCATTCTGTTATGGTTGCTAGAGGCCCCAACCACAGTGGTAGTCTCAGTACCAATAACTATTTTACAACAAACATACATAAGGTCTTATTGAAATAGGCAAGGCTCATGGCCTCCCTGCCTGCCATACCATTAATTCATGTGGCTCATCTGATGCTCCATTTCCCACAAACGTTAAATTAAGGACTCTTTCCTAAATGCAGGTCAGCACATTGAATGAGCTAATTTTTGAGGCATTGATCAGACCCGAGAGAATACAGGGAAATGCTCAGTGGCCAGTCATACCCTTCCTGTATCTTCACTGTGGTTCATTGCTAATTCACCTATCTCTGTAGCAGAAACTTTGTGGAACTCATTGAAAAACAGTCTTTTCCATAAACTCAGACTGAAAACACTGGACTACTTATATGTAAGAAATCTAAGGTGGTTCCAGGAACCCTGATTATCTTTAGTAAATCTGTTCCCCATCAGAATTTAAACTGACATGTTCTCACCCTTCTAAGATGCCCTATTTCCTGCAGAAACAATACTAAGAATTGTTGTTTTCTATTCTGTAGCAGTGTTTTCACAGAACAATGATGCTCAATCTCCATGGTCTTATACAACTAGAAAATGTACCAATTTTTCAATAACCATGTAGCTGGAGTAGACCGGGCTCAGGTGTTCTTACCACGTCTAACACACAAAATCCTCATGCTCTAACGCAGTGATAAAATAAGCCCTGTTTACCATTAGCACTTCAACTTTTGTTAGAACCAATGAAGCTAAAAATGGGCACAAAACGTTGTAGTGTACACGAACCCTTGGAAAAAGAGAAGCTGGGATGGTTACCTGCAAATGCCTGAGTCTGGTTTACTGTGCATCCAAAGAGCTTACAGCCCAAAGCCAGATGATGAGTGGGAGAAGAGAGACAAGGAGAAGCACAGAGAAGTGGTTTGCCCAAGGGTATCCAGCAGTTTCAGTGGAAGAGCTAGGAACAGAACCATGGTCTCCTCACTCACACTTCAATGGCCTTTCTACTGGACCACAATACCACTCGTATTTTCTATTATTTATATATATATTATTTTAGCAGATTAGTGTATATAGTCAATATTCAGCACTGCCACTCTGTGGTCAAAGTTCATGCTCTGTAGCTTTGCACAAGTCACTTTGTACCTCGTTTTACTCATTTATAAAATGGGGATAATACCACCAACTTTGTGGAGGTGAATTTTATAATTGAAGATATACCAATCTCCTAGAACTAGAAGGGACCTTGAAAGGTCATCGAGTCCAGCCCCCTGCCTTCACTAGCAGGATCAATTTTTGCCCCAGGTCCCTAAGTGGCCCCCTCAAGGATTGAACTCACAACCCTGGGTTTAGCAGGCCAATGCTCAAAATTAACCAGCATGTAAGGCCTTTTGCTGCAAGTAGAAGTGCAAAGCGATGTTCTTCCTAACAGTAGAGGTGTAACTTTAAAATTAACCTCCAAACCATCATCTAATCGCTAAAGACACGTTTTGCCCTATTTATGAGGTGGGACTGGCACACTGAATATGGAAAATAATGGTTAAAACTTCTTTACTGCAGTTAGGGGAATAATAACAACAGGGAATGAATCCATGAAACATTAAAAAGCTACCATGAATAAAGGACAGCCCTTTCCCCAAGCATGCTGCAGCTAGAACATAATGCAGCCTAGCTGCTTTTTGGTGTTTACTGCTTGAATGACTAATGTTCAGAAAGCTTCCCTTCACTGTGCCGAGTCCTGATTGATTTCAGAGCCATGCTATCCAGGTCAATAAAGAGGAGAATTTCTCTATTACCACAATGATTCATGAAAGTGATTACTCCAACTTTGACATGTCTTTAAAAGAAAAAAAAAATCAGTGTGCAGTGATGTACCTGCCAAATGCGTTTCCGAACCTTCTGGGGAGGGCCACTCACTGAGGTAAGCGGTAACCGGCCTCTCATTGCTGCTGCAGAATACCAGAATTTGGTCTGTGAAATGGAGCTGGCAAACTTGGAGAGATGTCACATATATTAAAGGGAGAAGCTTGGAAGAACAGCATTGACAATACTTCCATTCCTAGTGTAAGCGGATAGGCGTTAATCAAGCATAGACACAAGACATGCACCTACCGAACCCAATCCTCAGGCCCAGGCATGCTCCTCGCAGTGGAGGACCTTGGGCCTGGCTGGAGGCAGGGCTGCTCTAAGGTATACCGATTGGTAATAACTACAAGCTGGAGTGTATCAGACTCATACTCCCGTTCCTGGCCACACCTGCTCCTACCCCAAGGGCTCTGAGTGTCTGCTGAAGAGAGCCAGCTATCCCATGAGCTTCCTCAGCTTCCCTCTTGGGTGTATATATAGGGGTTGTAGCAAAAAGGCCTCAGCAGTGGCTTGAATCTGGCACCCTGTGTTTGTGTAGAAGCAGGAAGAACGTGTGCTGGCATAATCTCAGGTACTGCATCTCTTCCATCAGCACATCTCCATCTCCACATTCCAAATATCAGTAATAATGAAACTTCTGAACTGCCTTCCGAAGATCTCAAAAAGCTTTAAAATCTGTAAGTGCCTAATCCCCAAATACCCCTTTGAGCGAGGCACGATTATCCCCATTTTACAGATGAAAAAAACCTAAGACTGTGAGAGAATGAGCGAGAAGTAGCTTGTCCAAGGTGTGACAGTGAGTGGTAGAACCCGCAATAGGGTCCACACCTCCTGACGCCCAAGGTATGTCTACCGTGCAGCTGGAAGGTGCAATTCCGAGTGTGGGTAGTACGTGCACTAGCTCTGCTCGAGCCAGCACACTTAAAATAGTAGCGTGGCTGCAATGGCAGGGCAGCAGCTCAGGGAAGCTGAGCAAGTACATACCTGGGCCCTCGAAAGGGCCTGTATTTTGGCAGGTAGCTTGAGCCACCACTAGTGCTGCAGCAGCTATGCTGCTAATTTTAGCATACTAGCTTGAATAAAGCTAGCGCATGTATGCCTACCACACCCCCCAGCTGCAGTATAGATGTACCATCAGTTCCCTGCTCTCATGGGTGGCAAGTTTGTAAAAATTTTGGTGGGGCCCAGAACCCGCCCCCAACTCCGCCCCCCCCCAACTCCGCCCCCACCTGCCTAAGGCTCTGGGAGGGGGCTCGGCGGGGGAGGTCTGGGGTGCAGATCCTGGGCTGGGGATTAGGGTGCAGGAAGGGTGCTGGGTGCAGGCTCTGGGCTGGGGCAGGGGGTGGGTGTGCAGGACGGGGAGAAGGGTGCAGGCTTTGGGATGGAGTTTGGGGTTGGGAAGGGGTGTGTGGGATGGGGGTGGGAGTTTGGGGATAGGTGGGAGTGCAGGGTGAGGACTGTGGGGCTGAGGATGAGGGGTACATGATGCAGGAGGGGGCTCAGGGCTAGGGAAGAGGGTTGGGCTGTGGGGTGAGGGCTGTGGATGAGGGGTTCATGATGCGAGGGGGCTCAGGGCTAGGGAAGAGGGTTGGGCTGTGGGTGAGGGCTGTGGATGAGGGGTTCATGATGCAGGAGGGGGCTCAGGGCTAGGGCAGAGGTTTGGAGTGTGGGGTGAGGGCTGTGGATGAGGGGTTCATGATGTGGGGACGCTCAGGGCTGGGGCAGAGGATTAGGGTGCGGGGGGACGGAGGGCTCTGGCGGGGGCGGTGGGTGGGGGGTTGGAGAGGCTCAGGGTCAGGGCAGCCTGCCTTGCCAGTACTGGCGGAGGGCAGGCACTAGGACCCTGCGGCAGCAGACAGCAAATCTGCTGGGAGCCCTCCGGGCAGCAGGCAGGGGAGAGGCGCGCTGCGTTCTGTCAGGCAGGGACGCAACACAACGCGGCGGAGGGGGGGTGGCAGGCGGGGGCTGGGACCTGCTCCAGGCAGGGTCGCGGCGGCGGGGGGAGACCTGCGGTGGCCGGGGCCGATCCAGGCAGGACCGGGGGGTGGGAAGAGACCCAGCTCCAACTATTGCTGGAGCAGGGCGCCCAGCCCTGAATATTGCTGGGGCCCGGGCCCCACACAAATATATAACCTGCCGCCCATGCCTGCTCTAATGACTAGAATATGCTCCCTCCATTTTAGCTGATCCTCATATTACATGCAAATATCCTAATAAGCAGTCTCTACAATGAGGACTCATTGTATCTAAGGCCAACTCTACACTACAACGTTTTGTCAATATAGCTGTGTAGGTCAGGATGTGAAAACCCCCCACATCCCCTAGTCGACAGAGCTAGGCCAGCAACCCCTCAGTGTAGACGCAGCAATACTGACAGAAAAGTGCTTCTGTTGACACAGCTAATGTCATTTGGGGACGTGGTGTTACTATGTTGGTAGAAAAACTACTCCTGTTAGCATAAAGTACATCTACACCAGCGGCACTGCCAGAATACCTATACCAACAAAGACTCTAGTGTAGACAAGACCTGAGAAAATCCCATAGTGAAATTCTAGAACCTTCGCCTACTATGTCAGCTGCATACATTTAATGGGCTAGAGCAGTGGTTTTCAACGTGCAGTCTGCAGACTATGTCTAAGGGGTCCGCGAAAGGTTGTTATTACCATAGAACAGTGGTTTTCAAACTGTGGAGGGGTCTGCACCTCCATTTGAAATTTTTTTTTAGGGGTCAGCAAATGAAAAAAGGTTGAAAATCACTGAGCTAGAGCAAAACTCTCTCTCTCATTTGGTAACAGAGATTCCACCTCCCCCACTTTTTTTTTTTTTTTTTAATATAGGAAACATTAGCTATGAGGTTATGCATTACTGTGATACATTTGGTTTTGAAGCACTGAGTGGCTTTTAGAATTTGGCATTTTGAACTTCTAAGAAGGAAGAATGTTACTCTCATGACAAACTTTGAAGTCTATTTCCTGAATGCGTTAACTGTTTACTCTCTTTCTTTCTCTCCTGGATACTTTAAGTTCCGTTTAAGTAAACACAGCACTAACTCCTACAATTCTTATCATTCAGGTGTCAAATAACATTCCAAATGCAGGAAATCAACGTAACAATATTTTAAATACAGAGACAGAGCCTGAGAAAGTAGTGGGACTAAGGCTTTAATGCAAACACTCAACATCCTACTCTTAAATGAGCCTTCCAGTTCATTTTATGGTAATCCGGCAACTTTAATTGCCCAGGTATGTATGTCACAGGAATCACCATTCACCTTTCTTCCAAAGCTCTTTGGCACACATAGGTCTGGATTTGGATTATTATTCAAACAGTTTTAATATCTGTACTTTCATTCTCAGATTTGAATCAAACCCTTTCTTCTGGGCTATAAACTACAATCTCAAACTAGAACCTTATGAAATAAATCTCTTGTTGAATTCTATATCCTTTTAATTGGTTTTCACATCCAAGGGCCAAAATTTGCTCTCAATTACATGAATCCACGGACACTGATATCAGCAGAGGCTACAGAACAGAATTTCTGCCCTGTATCTCTCTCTGTTGAAAATAAGAAGCAAGGCATACCCCACTAACCCTTCTTTATTCAAAGTATTTCTTTTTTCATATAAAAAGAACAAAAGTAAGTTATGCTACAGAGTCATACAAAAGAGCTTTAAATATATTTCTCCTTCTCTGGGGGGTTGGGAAGGGCTTATACGCAAAATTACCACTCAAAGGTGGCAACAAAGAAAATGGTGGCAAATATTTTTCATCAGATAAAATTAAGGCATTTTTTAACCCCTTTCTTTATGTGGAAGGGAACAAAATCTCTGACAAGTGTCAGTTTCAGTTTGATGAAAACTGCTCATTTAACAGTTGTTAGTGTCAGCAAATAAAAGTGAACCCATTTTTTGCCAATGAGTCAATAGCTTTTTGTGTTGAGCATAATTTAAAAAAAGGTACTACATCTTTACCGCCTGTCTTTGCACTAAGTCATATTTAAAGCAATGATCAAGTTTCTCAGTTCCTGCTTCAAGCCAAACCCCTACTTCTTCTTTTTATCCTTCTAAGAAGCAGAGGAACAAAAGTTGCAAAGCCCCACTGAAAAGAATTGGCTTTTGCATAACTACAGCTTCATGAGAAACAAGGTTGCACAACTAGTCCACAGAAGCCTGAATGACAACACAATCCAAGTAGGGTTTCAAAGCAGGATGCTAATGTCTAGGGTATGTCTACATTGCAAAATGAAGGTGTGATAGTAGCCTGGGCAACTATACCAGTGTAGACATGGTAACACAGGCTTCAGCATGGGCTAGCAACCAGAGTATATATCCCGGGTTCCTAGAGGGCTTGTAATCTGATTACTAGCCCGTGCTGAACCCCGTGCCACCATGCCTACACTGCTATTGTTACCTGTGCTAGTTGGATTAAAGCTAGTGCGGGTATGTCTACCTATGCTACAATCACACCTTCACTTTGCAGTGTAGCTATACCCCTAATGTCGAAGGGCATAAGAGGGGTAGGAGTTAGCACTGAAGAAAAGATCTAAGAAAACCCTCAGATGTGAAACTATTCCCTTTCTCTCCCCCGTGTTTCACTAGGCAAGAACCCCTCAGAAGACGCATCATGTATACAAAGGCCCCCCTCCTCCAGTGCCTCAATTTTAAAATCTGTTTCCTTTATGTTTGTATTTTCTCAGATTTTCTTTTCCTCTAGTGAAGCAGGGGGAAAAAATGCTAAAACTCTATATCCTCTTTTTTAAAAAAATAAATAAATCCCAGAGCTCTGCTCCTTTGAGTTCCTGCTCACTTTGATCACTGCAAGCTCTGGGGAAGACACTACCAGTCATTCAAATAAGAGCCTATAAAAATAAAACCTGGAAATACCAATCTTCTTGCTTGGTGGGTCCAGTGGCACCCTGGTGTTGTTAAACCACAGCCATTGGCAAAGCAATTACTAGCTAGTCACAGAAGATTCTACCACTGCTGGGCGAGAAGCGATTTACTGACAATGGGATTTTACTCCCTCTCGCCAAGGGGTGCATTTAACAAGAACCTTTGGCTAGAAATTAAAGCCAGACAAGTTCAAATTAGAAATAAAGCACACATTTTTAATAATGAGTGTGATGAACCAAGAAAAGTGATTGAGTCTTCATCACTTGATGTCTTCAAATCAAGATTGGATTCCTTTCTGGAAGGTACGTTTTAGTCAAACACACATTACTGGCCTCAATACAGGAGCAACTCTGCGCCCTGTATTCTACAGGAGGTCAGGACGAGATGATCTAATGATCCAGTCTCACCTTAAACATTTATGAATCTTCAAAGAATATTCTGGATGTAGCTGCGCTGGCTTAAAATATACTAAAGCTTTTAGCTAGCTGAATCAGGTTTCGATCACTCAAAGTTTCTCTGCTAACTTTTTGTTCTGCGAAAATATGGCTCCTTCCAGAATATGGCTCACTGACTCTGTGGCTCAAAAATTTTAGAGATTTTAACCCAAGGTAACTGCATCCTGTAATTACACACCATGCATTTGTATCATGCAACTGAAATTGTTGCTTTGTTTTTATTTAAAAGGTTAAATATCTGTGTGAAGTTAAAGGAGGGTGGAAACAAGCCACTAAAAAGGACATGAAAGTGTGAGGTTTGTATTCTTGCACTTGCCAAGCTCTGCTCAAGTTGTTTTTTTAAACACCCTTCATCTTGCCTTTAGCTAGAGGCAGCCAATATTCCTGGCGTAAAAGACTGGAGGGCTGTTGCCTCCTGAAACCACCACTGGCACTGATGCTGGCAGATGCCTGGTTAACAATGCTGTTCCTCTGCAAGGTAGTGGACTCCTTCCCCCTTAATGACTAATTACTGCATGTCAGGCTCTGCTGTGCTAAGACTTTGCTGGCCTGTGGCCTAGACTCTGCAGTTGCTTCCGGGCTGCCATTTGGCATGTTCTCACAATTTCTGTTTTAACTCTTTTCCTTTCTTACAACATTTTCCAGCCTGGGAAATTGCATATGAGACTGCCCCCCTGAGCTTGGCTGACACCATGGAAATTTTCCAGCTTAGAGATCCCTGTGTGGGTGTGAATTTGAGACTTTCACTCCCTTCCACCTATGGAGCTGTCAGGTTCAGCTCAGGTTGGGAAGGATAAGAAGGTGTCCACACTGTTATGCTACCTACACTTTCCAGAATTCGACTCAGGGACCAGGGATTGCTGTTGTGTAAGAATCTGGTTATTTTACCCACACAGTGGCAGCAGTATATACACAGTGCGGAACAAGGGAAATAAATAGAAGGAGAAAGAGTGTTAAAGAAAGAGGAGATGGGCTCACAACCCCACCCAATAACTCCATTAAGCTAAAATTCTTTGTCTGGGCCTTACAGAGGTGAGTGACCCTGACAGACATCTTCGGATAGCACTTTTGTGTCCCTGATGCCCTAACTATTGAATGAAATAATTTTAAGAAGAAAAAAATATGCACCTCGTCTTCCAGAATGCCACATGCTGAGACACAGAAGTGCCATAATTAAACCCTAGAGTTACAGGCACAATTCTCAGTTGCTATCCACAATACAGTGTGCTTGGAAATCATTCATAGGAACCACCCCAAAATGGTTTTAACTTATCATGCGCTTTGGGAGATCCCTATGCAAAGGGGAAAAAAATCACTAAATTGAGACTGTCACTGTATCACCAGAATAATGAAGCACATTTGGCCATGATACTAACCATTTTATATTCCATGGTTAAAATGATCTCTTTATCTATATACACAACTTACTGATTTGAAGGGAGAGTTTATTATTGAACATAAATCTCTTTGGTCTTTCCAGTTAATTGGAAAACAAAATTATAGTTTTCAAGCTAGGCCCTATGGCTTACTACACCTAAACAATAATATAACTGAATGATTTTTTGAATTCATTTAAGATCAAATTCCTCCACAGGAAAGCAATTCCTATTGTCTTAATTCAATCAGCAGTTGCAGTTAGACCAAAGTGTCCAGTTACACCAATGCAATTAGACTTCCTATCATTTCAGGATTTATTGTTTCATTTTGGATTCTTTTTTCTTTTCCATCCCCCCACCCCCACCCCCCACACCACCTGCGCCATTGGTTCAACTTCTGCTGACCCCTGAAGTATTTTGTGGTCTCCCACACGGATTGTGTCTTGGAGAAGAATTTGTCAGTGCCACAAGGAAAGGCTTGGACAAACCTTTAGGTATAAGGAAGGTATAAAAAGGTTTCTTCAAAATTATAATTTAGTCAGGAAAATCTACATGCAGACCACAGCACTTTCATAACACGCAGATTCAGAATCAGTGCAGTTGTGTGTCAGTTATAGGGACTGGGGACACTAGAAGGAAGTATAAGCTCCTTTGACCTCCCCCTCCCCGCCAATCCTTTAGTATATATAGAGGCTACAAATACTGTCTTACTCCCAGTACGATTCTTTGGATTCCTCTACACAGCCTAATAACAACCATATTTCTTCAAGTGCTTTAAAGACTATTCTGCTTTTACCAGACTATCAAATCCGACGAAGTGGGTATTCACCCACGAAAGCGCATGCTCCCAAACGTCTGTTAGTCTATAAGGTGCCACAAGACTCTTTGCTGCTTTTACACCTCATTTATGTTCTTGAAAGGTAATACTGAGGGTACTAAGAAACTGTTACAAACAGATTTGGACCCCACTGACTTTTTTTTTTTTTTTTTTAAACTCCAGACCTGAAATTTGTTGATAAAAAGGTTCTGTAAAAAGGAGCTTGACTCTGTGCAAAAGTCATTGTGGCCTGAGAAGTTTGGGAATAGATTTGTAGGAGTCAATTCTAAACCTCAGTTCCAGTTTCTGGCTTGAGAGAGAGAGAGAGTGAGCATCCACCCCCCACCATGAAAACAGTTGGGTGAAGACTAAATGAAGAAATATACCACATAATGGACAGATCAACTCCTTGGGTTCTGGTGGTAAAAGTGGAACTCAGCCTGGGTATTCCCAACATTGGATAGTCTATTATAGAAGTGTTGCAGTGGCACAAGACATCTGCAAACCCCACTCACCAGAAGGGTTGGAGCCTGCCAATGCATTCCCAGCTGGAGCTGGAACTCTTTGGGGGGAGGTGTCGGTAGTACCATTGCCTGCTTTCCCCTGGGGGACGAATGCCTCCTCCACACAGAAAGTTGCAATGTATACCCCTTACATCCAAAGAGGTGAGTCTGACCAAACATTAACTGAACACGCATGCATCCAAACCCACGCTCATTAGGAACAAAGCATTCACCTTATTGTGCTGTTGCTATCAACTGACCAGACACTGCATTTCAGGAATGGGAAAGCATTGAAACGGATAAAGCAAATGCTTCCTTTTCAAAATAAGCCATATTTTGTGTGTTTCGTACTGTTTGTGTGTGGGACAGATGACACAGAAGGATTTTACAATAAACGATTTAATGCTCTTTTCTTAAAAAGCAAACAAAAAAACACCCTACTTGCAAACAACCAGGAGTAACCCTACAGTGCAGTAACAAACTTGATGGAAGTGAAAACATTTTCAATAAGGAAACACATTTTCATTTTTAAGCTGCCAAGAGGTTCTTCTAAACACCAGTGAGAAAAACAATGACAGGAGAAGTAAAATACTGGTGAAGGTGTTCTTTTTATTTATTATTAATGGTTAGACATTGATCATTGGATATTCTGACATTGGCCCCCAAGCCTCTGTTGTATTAAAGTGAAAGCATAATACTAACTTAGGGCAGATGAACACAACGTTGGACGGAACACAATGCTGAATACTGCAAAAGTATATGGAGTGATCCATTTATGGAAAAGACCTAGATGTAACCAGCACAGTTCTATGGAATTTGAATAGGTTTCTACAGAAATGACTATAAAACCCAACAGCATTCAATAGCTGGTGACAGTCTTTTTTATAGTTTTAATTAAACCACCCTATAGGATTCTATGGCAGGGATATACTTTATTAAAATTCCACAAGATGGTTTCAAACACCTACAGAAAAGTGATCATTTTCTATTAAACTTCCACAGGACTTTTCGGTCATGCTTGCTTGTTTTACTATTATTTACTTATTTAAACTCTCATGGTGCTTAATACAAGCTTTAAGAACCTGATCCTATGGAAGTTTTCCACTGATTTTGATGGGCTTTGGATCAGGCACCAACCGCATTACTTTTTTTTTTTTTAAAGTACAATAAACACTGACAAATAAACCTCCTCGAAACCTGCTAAAACCTAAAGATGGTATTAGGCTCTTCACAGCATGTGACTCATTACGTAAAGAACTTCATAGCCTACCAACAATTAACAACTTGTTTATGGCTTCTAACAATCTCTCCTCTTCTCAGCCCTCCACAATCATCCTTCCCTAGAAATGGCTGAGAAACAGATGACTCCCATTGTACGTCCAAAAAAAAATCCTGGAGAACAAAGGAGGGAAATGAGTTCCAGATCCAAGGACCCTTCACTTAAAATCTCCTCCTTCCAGTCCCCTCCCATTAATACCTGCTTGTGAGCCACAGAAAACAATTGCCATGCTATATTTGTCTCCTTATCCAACTGAGGTCAGTCATAATTCCAAGAGCAGCTGATACTTAATGAATAAGATGCTGAAGTTACAGCCTCATTTCTGGTTAACAGTCCAGTTTTATTCCCACTTTACAACATTTCTCAGATCAAGCATCTCACATTTTTCACAGTGAATGGGTCGGGGTCCATCTGACGTTGCCAAATCATCCACTCCAACCCTGTCTGTCTAGTTTCTTATTGGTCCAAGAGTTAATGAGACTGAGCTAACAGACTGCAGCATGTCAACATGCTAAGCTGACGTTCTGATGCTCCTTCCACATCTGCCTGACTTTAAGCTTTTTCTTTCTGTTTCCTCTCTGGATTATGTGCAACTTGCACTGCCATCCAGGAGTGCCTCTTGCTTTGGCTGCCTCGACTCTTTCTGGCATGCACATGGACCCTGAGGGAGTCTAGCTGAGGCTGGCTAAGTCACACGTTTGCCCTTTACTGAACATTAAAAAGAAAGCAGAACCTATGCCATTTTGATGTTTCTATTAATACACAGCACAAGAAAGCTCAGGTTCTAATAATAAAGATGGCAGGAAACAATGACATTTCTAGCACTCAATATATATAGTACAGTAGCAGAAAGGTTTGCCAGTGGGAAAATAAGGGTGCTAATCACTACTTTATGCATTGCAAGCATCTTTAATTTGAAGTACTCTAACAATGAAATTTGGTGCATTTTACTGTCAGGTTCTTGCATTCCTGTATTACCCATTGAATGACCTTTACTTATGGTTATTTTCACCCATTGAACTATAACAGCTCAGCACACAATGCAAACATATGCTGTTGGAGACTCATCGTTGCTAAGTGATGTATCAGATGGGATGGGAGCAAGGGTGGCGGTCTTCTCTACATCCCTTCAGTACATCAAGCAATGGCAGAAAGCATTTGGTGAATTATAACCTTGCTGCCTACATAATGTCACATGCAGTATGATCTTCAGTGGGTAGGGGGAGGGGAACAACATCAACATTACTGTGAATCTTAAACATTTTCTTTTGATTAGTTTCATTTCCGGAATGTCTGACAACAGAAACTAAGGCCCTTGAACAATGGTTCACCGTTTTAAACATTTTGTTCTGCCAGAATGACCTTTGCAAGAAATCTAGGGAAAAAGAAAAGAGCAGGTTCTTCCCTTTCTAGGGAGGATTGTGAACCATCTCCCAATTGCACTCCTGAGCATGAATCAATTTTCGTTCAGTCGATAACTAGCGCAAAGGTTCTAACCTTCATTTGTGCTCCAAATACTCAATCGGGGATGTAGAACACATACCAATTAAGCAATTCAGCTAAAATAAGAAGGCCGTGAACCAACATCGTTGCTGCAGCTGCCCCTGAGGGATCGAGGGTTATCAGCTTGGGGAAAAGGTAATTTATTGAGCTTAATACTCTGCGAAATGTTCTCATGATAATAAGATTGTGAGATCGTTTTAATATCTGAAGTCATGTTGAAAAGGTCATTTCTCATCTTTTACGCCTACCTAAGTCATGTAAATTAGAGCTACTCAAACAGAGTTGAGGATTTTTGCAGCCTAAGTTTTTCTATTATTTCATCTGAAGGATTGGGAAAAGGCTAGCAATCACAGCTGAGGATAGTCTGGACACAATCAACCAAATCCTCAGCTGGTGCAAATTAATGTGACTCCATGAATTTGAGTGCAACAATAGTGACTTACACCACCAGGAGATCTGGGGTGAAATATCCTACCGAAGTCAACGGAAGTTTTGCTACTCACTTCAATAGGACCAGGATTTCAGCCCTGTTCCTGATTTTTTTTTAATTTCATTTGATCGTGGTTTGGATTTTTTGACAATGTTCTGATTTGGAAACTATATTCTTTATTAAAATAATTAAAAATGCTGTGTATATCCTGGAGGGAAGGGGAGAATAGCTAAGTTACCCTGTCTGCCAAAACTTTTATTACTAGGAAAATGGGGCAGTGGCAGTTCCATAAACAAAGCATTCTCCATTTTTCCATGGGGGAGAGTTAATTTGGTGAGGTTTTTTTTTTTTTTTTTAAAAGGACTTTCTGGGCAGAAACTGTGTAAGTGTCACTCTCCCCATAGCTCTGCCAACATTCCTGCATCACACCTTGCAGTTGCCCCTGCTATGCGAACACTGAGCCTTGCTTTGGCAGAGAACCAGAGTCATGCCAAGATGTGACTTTTTGTGATCCATACGATTATCCAATGGGGACTGAACTGAGATCACTAAACTCATCTCACTTATGTCCCTAACCCATTTTTGAACGCAGGTCTCCAAAAGTGAAAAAATATGACACACCTAGGCCCTTAGTTTTGTTTATTTTTTTGATGCCTCAAGTACATAACATGAAGTCTGATTTTAATCAGAGTAGAATGTCAAATATTGCATTAGATTTCATGGCAGTCTGAAAGAAGATTGTCTCTCCTTTTTCATTCTCTCCTTACTGGCTACCTCATCTTCTCCTCCTCTATGTTCTGCTATTTCTTTGATACGACTCCTCTCAGTTCTAGTCTCAATTCTTGTCAAACTCTCCTCTCCTTCAAGCCTCTCCTTAAAACCTATTTCCCCAAAAAATTCTTTTTACCTAGTTCTCCATACCAATTATCTATCTATTCCCTGTCCCATCGGTCTCGTATCTCAGGTTATAATTTTTTTGTGGGCAAACTAAGTCTCTCTCTATGTCTGGCAAAGTGCTGCAAAGGTGCTATATAAATGATTAATTATAACAATAATGACTGGAATAATTGAATGTACTATAAAGTGAAGGCACAGGAGAGTTGGTCACCCAATGGGTTCACCAAACTAGCATCCAACTCTACACAAAAAGTTTTCTGCTGCCACAATGATGTATTTTCAGATTTGCTGGGGTGTGTGTGGGGGAATTTTCCAACCATTCATCAGCTTGAACTTCTCCCATGGCCTTTATCATCCATTACAGTCCCTCTGAAAAACTCTCTGAAAGAGACAGACTGAAACAGCTGCCAAACCACTTCTTAGTCATTGGCTCTCAGGGTCTGGGACTCTCTGAAGAGGGTTGCAATGAAAACATGCCAAGACCGTCACCCTTATTATTATTATACTAGAAATAATGACTGTGATAACTGATAACACAGGGTCAGATTGCTCTGGCCTGCAAGAAAAACAAAAGATCTGTCCCACAACTTCACGGACTTTAGGTGATTCACTGGATGCAAAACGCACTGGAAGGTTATCTGGCAGCCCAACTATTGGAATTATATTGCCAAGGGCTCTTGTGCTGAAATTACCCCCCACTTAGACAGGAGGTTCCAAACAAAAGTTATTGCAGCCTCTCAGGAACACGGTCTCATCATAACTCATTTTCTCCTTTAAGACCACAAGGCTAAGGGCCACGTCGTATCCGTGGGGAAGTCAATCAGAGTTTCATTGCTCCTAGCTGAGGGCAGGAATTGGCCCGTATTGTGTGAACAGTAAATATATAACAATAGTATCAACAATACAACTAGAGAAGGACCTTGAGTCCATTTGTGATACTGTGCTTCCAAGTGAGGCATTTCGCATTTTGAAGCAGCACAAACCCCTCCCCCTCAAAAAACAGAGACACAGAGAAAAGTAAGAGGTATAAAGGTATCCCAAGCACCCATGGGAATTTTTTTTATTTATGACTGGCCACTGAAGATAACTCTGTGTGTGTGTGCGTGCGTGCGTGCGCAAGTCTTCAAAAAAATGAGCAGAACTGATGTGACCGTGAAACAATAAATCAAGTTTGCTTCACTTCTGCAACAGTCCGCTTTAAAAATTCACACCGCATTCTGGATAAGCGTGGATGTGTGTTTTTCACTTGCGGAGCAGGGGAGACACAGAGGCAGGCTGTGGTTACCTTAACAGGAAACCTGCCATCTATTTTCTGTAGCGTGTGCCAAATAATGCAGCCTGAATGTTAATGTATGATAAATTATTATTTGGTAGAAAGATATATTTCTCACACAGCTTAAAATATGTTCATAAAAAAAGCTGAAACTTGTTAATCCCAGGCATTTATATCTTCAGCCAATTTTAAAAATTCCAGTCAGTTTCTGAGAAGCCAATATTTCATTGCTGACTGGAAAAATGTCTGCAAGGGGGAAGAAACCCTAGAAGTATAAGAATAGTAAAAATTTCACAATATTTTTCTTCACTTCTCCAAAACTTACATGTAATGCTGTTCAAGAAAAGTTAAGGGTACAAGATCACATGAAAAAAAACAAGAATTGTGACTGAGGTATATAAAGTCAGCACATCGAAGATAATTTTGCAGAGTATGTAACAAAAGTTGGCAGCATTGAAACCAAGGGATATCAAGCATTTTAACTTATCTTCTTTAAAGAGGGGTGTGTGTGTATGTGTGTGTATTTTCCCTCAAATTCATTTTGTTTCATTTTCTCATGTTCTATTCTTCTCTCTCTCTCTCTCTGCAGGGCCCTCAAAAAAATTGTCTTAGGTTTTATAGTTGGTCACCCATCACATAGTGTCAGATCAACTTCCACATTAAATCAATAGCAACAGTCAAGTTTCTAGTGAACTTTTAGGAGTCTCTGGTGCATCTCCCTTTCTGGGGTGAAAGCTCTGCTTCAGGTTGGGTTTTTGTTTTTGATTGAATGTCTTGGTTTGAAGAAACCCAAGGTTAGTAAGATGCATGGCAACTCAAGGTTTTCCAGCCAGTGTCATTTCAGCAGATCAATTTCAGCTGCTGCTTTTGCTTCAACCATAATGATGTACGTTGTTCCACATTGGACCAATATTTTAAAATCTAGAAATATGCGGTTGCTCCAATTCTACTTCCCTACCTAACTGCTAGCTCCGGGTACCATACACCAATATAGCAAAGAACAGCAGCCTCTATTTGGATCTCTTGTTGCATACTGAGCCACGCTGTTGGCTGCTATATTTTAAATGCCAACACACCCACAGAAAAATGTCTATAGGAAACTCTATCCCCAGAAGGCTGTCCATCAAAGGCGTGTGACACAGGGAACTGAATGGCTTGTTCACTCACAGACATTGGTTATCTGATGATGTTAAAGAGACAGAGCAGCCAAGAAAGTGGATCATCATAGAAGTCATATGTAGAGCAACACTTCGGGTGGAATCTGAAGGATGTGTATGTACAGGGTAACATGAAAGAGGTAGTTTAGCTACATGTATCTCAAACAGATCAAATATTTCCAATTCAAAGTTCTTGTATGTGTCAAACTTTACAGATGTTTCCTTTATCAGCTCGCTAAGAAAATGTCTTTGTGGTTCAGTACCATTCTTTGTAAAACCTCAATTGCATTGCAATGAAAGATGTCTAATGTTATGGTAGTTTTATTTACCATATCAACATCTGACCACAAATGCCAAATATAAAAATTATTAGATTTCACCTTACTGTGTTTTGTACTTTATTATGGGCCAACCTCTAAAGTTCTTACTCAAGCTTTCCTCAGGCAAATATGTTACTGACTTCAGTTTGGGACAACATTGACTTTGGAATGAATTCTCACTTCACTAGTATAAATCCAGAGTTAACTCCACTGACTTCCCCAGTGAAAATGTGAGTAGGATGTGGCCTTATATATAATACACGAGCAATATTCCACAGACCACTGATGTTCCTTTTTAAATCCAACCCCTAAAGCAAGAAGAATAAAAATAAATGCTTATCCTCCTGTTCCCCTTCCTCTACTGCTCAGAGGGTCTCGGATCCAATTATGACACCATTAAACCATAAAATCCAGCACTGCAAGGAAGAGCACAATGAAGCACCTACAGAATATTGTTACAACAACTCTTCAGAGATAAGGCCTCAATGCCCAATTAAGGATGTTGGTGTTTTTGAGTAGTGCAGGCAACGGCTTGCGACATTCAAAGAACAAAAGCAACACTGGCAGGGGTGTATGACCCGACGTAAGCCAATAAGTATTGGATACAAGCAGGCTTTAAATCTAATTTTTTCTGTACTAGTATTATTACTATCCTCCTTTAAAAAAAAAAAGTTAGGACAAATTGTCTCTGATTAGCACATCCATCTGCAGGGCTGTCTCTTCTCCAAAGACCACAGAGGTCCTGTGTGTTTCCATGTTAATGCAGACCCTGGTAAAATAAACTTGTTTTCACTGTATACCATGCTGCTGGGGGTTTCGGTAGACTACTCTATGCTGTGGAACTAAAATCAATACACTGCTACCCTGATATAACACAAATTCGGATATAATTTGTAAAGCGGTAAAGCAGCTCTCTGGGGGGCGACGGGGCTGCGCACTCCGGCAGATCAAAGCAAGTTCGCTATAACACGGTTTCACCTATAACATGGTAAGATTTTTTGGCTCCCGAGGACAGCGTTATATCGAGGTAGAGGTGGACATGCGGAAATGGAAAAGGAGGGAAGGGATAAAAAAATAATCCCTTCCCCATGAGCATGTCCTGCCTCATAGTGACTCAGCCTTAAGCCCCAACCATGAAAGTCATCCATGAGTTTGGATCCCTATTCTTATTGGGAACCCCACAGAAGGCGACAGGGTTCGGTGAGGGTTCTAGGATCTGCCCATAGGGAACAATATGCAGGATTAGGGCCTTAGAGAAGCCATTAGATTAATGAGGTAAATTCAGGGTGCTTTTTCAATGTGTGTTGAGATTCGTATTCACACCTCCCCCACCAACCTGATGCAGTCACCAGAAAGAAGAATTATAATAAAAGCTTGATTAATTATGTGCAATAACTGGGACAGCATATCATGAAAATTCCATTCTTGTTTACTCAGCTAATTCACTTTTTATGAGTGTTTAGGCTTTAAAGCAAAACAAAGCACTAATTACCCAATTAACGAGCAATTAAGTTACTGCAGCCTAATAGCCTGTACAGTGGCTGCCTTTATGAGTCTGATGGTGAGTTAGAGACCCATTAAACAAATTTATACACAGCTGTAGCAAAAACTACATTTCCAGAGATGTTACATTACATGCTAATATTTTCACAGCTCTGAATCATCATTTGCTTGTTTAAGAAATGGAGGCTTAGTTAGCAGAGTTCTGATAAAAGGAGAGATTATCTTATATTTTTGTTTTAGCAGTTCCCGTGAGAAGGGGAGGAAGGGGTACTATATTGGAAGTTATGTTAGCACATCAGGTAGTTTATAACTCAACTGTACAACATTCACCCTGGCTTAAAAAATTTCCTCTTGTGCCTCGACTGTGGACAGATCTTCAAAGAGTGGGTCATCTCAGCTCTGACAAAGATAGTACCAAGACATCACAGGATGACAGTTAAGGGCAGAGCTTGAAATTTCACTCAGAACTTCTTTTCTCTTGAGAGTTTAGGTCAAACAAATAACATTACTTATTTAATGTTAGGTTTTTTTTTACATCAACAAGGGAAACATCTATGTCTGTAACTTTATTTCCACAAAGTAACATTTTAAAAGTCTAATTATAATCTCAGTTGCCAAAAATTATTACATTTATGTATTTTTCCAAGCAAGATTTACTGAAACACAAAATCATTTTTCTTTTGGGGGAGGGGGGATGTACCCTGGCACAGCCAGATTTCTATTTACCTCAATTTACCGGATAAACCTGAGATCCGCTTCCCACAGACATGAGTATATGCACTTAAAATGGGTAGCCTTTATTAGGAAAAAAATCCAAAAACATACTTGTGTGTACATGTTTAAAAATATGGATCCAATCTTGCAAACATATGACAGAGCACCCTGAATAATTCCAGTGAATTCTGGAGTAGGCAATACACACTGGAGCATGTATTTGTAGGCTTACGCCGAAGTGGCTTGATATTTAAAAGTGCTGAGAATCACCTGTCGCGGTGGCTGCTCAAAACTTCTGAAAATCAGGACCTAAATGTGTATCAGTAACCGAGAGTACCTGTTGGGCCAGACTCTCAGTTGTGTAAATTCCCATAGCTCCACTGACTTCCATGGAAGTCCATACTTCAATTTACTGTGTGTGTGTGTGTGTGTGTGTGTGTGTGTGTGTGTGTGTGTGTGTGTGTGTGTGTGTGTGTGTGTGTGTGTGTGTGTGAGAGAGAGAGAGAGAATAAACTAAAAGCAACAGGGATATCTCATTTGCACAGCGAATAAAACGTTTTCTTCACACCTTTCAGTGAAAACGTAAGGAAGCAGTAAGCTTTCTTCTAGGATAGATGGCTGCATGGATGAGTGGATGAAAGTGGTTTTTGCAAGGAATTTAAACTGTCTGATAAAGCAGCAGACAGCAACACAAAACCATACCTGTCCCCATTTACAGCCATCTGTAATCAGTCTAACCTATACTCTGAGCATGCAAAAGTAAATGGGTCAGCAAGAGGAAAAATGATGAAGACAAACTCAAAGTCAACATAAACAAGATGCAAAGTTACTACGGATCTTACTCAAAAGAGTGGCATTTTTTAAAAGAATTAACCCACTCCAGTAGCAAACACTTTTCCAGAATCATCATCCAGCTCCACTCATCTACGAGTCACCCAAACAGCATCTGGTTCAGTTCAAGTGATTTCTTCCACTCCTCCATTCCCCCCGCGCGCGCAAACACACACACACACACTTTTTTTGGGGGGGGGTCTGTCTTGGCCTGTTCTGTATTGTTCTGATTTTTTTTCTAAAGTCATTTCAAAGAGTGAGTGTCAGATATCAAGCCCAATATCCTTTTTCTCATTAGCGTTTTTCCCGTGCAGACCTTCAAATGCGGTAATAATTAATGAGTCTGTGTCAGAAAATGAATAAAAGATGGCTCAGATGCTTCACTGTTCAGGGCTGACCTTTAGCTGAGTCTACTGTATTAATATATTCTTGTGTTGTCAGACTCAAAGAGCTAACTGCCTTATGAATTATTTATCAACACAAAAAGTCTTAACCAGAAACAGTGTTAACATTAATTTCTAACCCTCTGTGTCACAGCAAAGCCTGCCTGCACTGCATAATTGAATTTTAGTTTTAGACAAGCAATCAAAGCACAAGTCACTGTTGTTGTAAGTGTGGCTGCCTATGATAACGAGAGGAACGGATGCTCTTTCTACACATCTGGTGCATTACGGGCGGCTCAGGTTTCTGTGAGCATGAAGCCAGACTGGAGACAAATGTGGAATGCGTTTGCAGTCGAAAAGGCTTGCTTCTTTCTCTTCTATCCTGTTCTCTCGCCGTAACAGCACTAGATGCTGTACTAATTATTACACGGCTACTGATATTTCTAAAAGGACGTGGTATGGAAATTCATGAGGGCTTCTAAAGCTTTTAGCATTCTGTGGGCATACTTGACATAATACATCTAAATTGTGGGACCCTAGATTATGCAGATTGCCCAAAGGCTACAGTAGTTTCATCTATCCTTTTATCCCTCCATCTCTGAGATGGGATTCAACCACACCATTTGCTCTCCCCTGGAACCTGGCTGTTCCCCATTTGGATGATTTTACAAAATCTAGTCAGTAGCAACCTTTGGAGAAATGGATTACTACAGCGATTCCCAACCACTTTTGAGTAACTACCAAATCAAATCATAGATTAGGTTTAACATGTACCATATTTACCTGATGAAAAGATTAGCTGTAAGAGCTCAGAATCAAACTTGCAGCAGCACACAACTCAACGAGGTGTGAGCCGGCGTGATGCACCTGGGCACAGTACAAAGGTGTAGCATTATGTGAGCAGAATGGAAAGCATTTTATATACCACTGGAACACAGCAGCTTCATTGCCCACCCCCAGTAGAATCTATACGTTTATTTTTTTAGTTCACATTTAATGACTTTATTGGGTTTGTAGCTCTTTGAAGACACTAGACCTGCAATTTTCAAAGGAGTCAAAGAAGGTCCTAAATCAGTGAGATTTGGACACTTAGCTCCCTTAGGCTCCTTTGAAAATCCCAACCTAAAATATTGTGACAAATCAGTGCTGAGCAGTGGATTCACTACTCTTCTCCCCCATCCCAGAGGATCACAGATCAGCAGGAGCAGGGAGAGCAGACCTAAATCCTCTCTCCTAACAGAGGAAGGGGATGGAAACTCTTTCAGAAGCTGAGTCCCAAGAAGGGAATTCTCCCTGGGGTTCAAGTAGGAGGCATACTGGGAGCTCTGATAAGGAGACTGGGTGAGAACCAGAGAGCCCAGCACGGGAGCAGGTTGCAGCTGCGCTGGCAGAAACTGCAGAAGCAGAACACAGGTTTGAACAGAGCCTGTGTGGTAGCAGCAAGGACTGAGGTAGGGGATCCTGCAGTCAAGGAGCGGAACAGAGAGGGAACCTGAAGGTGAAGCTCAGAAGCATAAAAGCAGCAGCCCTCCCAGTCTCTTAAAAGGGCAGTCACATGAAATAAGCTATCGTTCAGCCAGCATGACCCAGGCATAGGGTTTGAGCCTAGGGGAAGGGTCAATCAATCTGGCATGACTGCAAGCCAGGACAAAGTGAAAGGGGTGAGCAGGCTGCTGAGCACAAAGGAGCAGGTGCAAAGCAAAGATAAGGAGAAATGGCTGGATGGGGTTATAGCCTAATTGTCACCCACAGTGGCATAGGGGCAGAGGATAACCACTACATCTGGACGACGAGGACAATGTGAAAGGATCACCAATGCAGCCATAAATGAAGGGAGCCCAGCAGAATTAGCCGCCTAGAAGCACCAGCTTGCAGCACTTGTCTCTGAAACTCATGGTACACCTGATGCCAAGTATCCGAGAGAGTTTGCTCTGCCTCGGCACTCCCGTGACCACATTGTGTGGGGCCCAATTACACTACAGCTGCGACGGTCTGAGATTGTAGGAATCAACCCTGGGAGCATGGTGTCTTTGATCAAAGTCTGTAGAGTTAAAACCACATCAGCAAAATTCAAATCAGGGCCCCTTGCCTTCCTGTTGCAGTACATGAATTGTGTGCAGTACATGAATTGGGTGACTAACTCCCATAGGCAGCTTTGAAAAACTCAGCTGAGAAGCACAGCATTTGAGTCAGTGACCGGTGCATTAACCCGTAGGCGACTCACCCATGTCACATGACTGGGACTTGGTAATAAAATCCCTACTTTTACCCACACTCCTGCGGGTCACACCTTTATAACAAGAAAGAGTTGACTATGAATGTTTTAATCTGAAATATCAAGCACAGAGTTTTGCGGGTGCTAGACTGTGTGGTTCTGGCTTTTTTGCGCAAGACTGCCAGCCAAATTTCAATGGAACAAGATGACTATATTTTTTCATTGCTCTGCCTGCCGTTGGTTAAGGATAATTTTTTATGGGATCTAGAATCTTCTGAGCAGAAGGGTTTCTTAAACTTTCTTTTGTGTTGTTTTTATTTTTACTCTGGAGGCTAAAATGGCAGAAGTCAGTTTTTGCCAACCAGATACTTTTCCTTGGTACCTATTTGTATATTAAAGCTAAAGTTGTCTATCTTAGCATAGTGAAAAGCAGTTCTTGAAAATCACCTCACATCCTCCCTGTAACATGTTACTAATACACCTCAATAACTAGCACGGCAACACTCTGCCTGCTTTCTCATGACCTGCTAACCTGGCACATCTAACTGTTCTCTAGTGACTATTTATTAATGCCCAGATCAAAACCTTTATAAGATCTGCAAGGTAGAGACAAATAATTTGACAAGATCTTAATTTATCACAAGTCTTCCTTTAAAGTTGGTATTTATTAATTTTTTCCCAAACACACCACAGGTCAGTAATAACTAGCTCCCAATTGCACACGCTTACTGCTGCACTATACAAAATGACTGCATTGGAAGCCGAAGAGTGTATATAAGAGCCAAATAAATGAGGTTTAAGAATGACTGATATGCTGAGATTGACTTTTGCCCTCACTGAAGGCTCGTGGAAGGTACATTCCACCCTTCATACACTGCAAAATTGGCCAACGGATAAAAATAGCGTATTGGTTTATAGCTGTTTCGCAGATGCAGTGACCTGCTTCATATCCCATTGTTCTCAATGTCCCAAACTCTCCCCGTTGGTTGTGTAAAATATATGTTACAATTGGGGATATTTTTTTAGTCTCCCGCTTCAATATACCAGACTAGGCTAGTAAAAAATGAGACGGTCATGCTCTTTTAAAATAACACAACACCCACCCTGGCAGTTATGACATAACCCGGCAGATTTTTCTTGTTACTTTGCTGTTTTAAGTGCCTCACTCAATGTGAATCCAATTACCGAGGCCTTTGTTTTCTCTAACAAAGGGACTGTGTTTCGGGGCTCTGTCTCATCTGGCTTTAATCATCTCTCAGGAGGGGAGTTCAGTAACAACCATCTTGGGATACCTTTTATGACAGCTTTAGGAAGGCACATGGAAGAAAGGGGTGGTTTGAAGAAAGTATAGAAGAAATAGACTTTTTTTCCCTCTTTTCTTTTGACAAGTGCATGAGCCTTCCACAGAAGTCCAGTAATCCTGTACATGACATATCCTGGCCACTGATGGAAACTATATTTTGGCTTGAGCCATGGTTTATTTTAAAAGTCCTCTAAGTCTTCAGAAAAAGCAGCTCTAGATCTTCACTGGCCCATGTGTCTGAAAATCACAAGCTTTACTACTAGTAGTGATGGTGCCAAGTGGACAGCACATACAGTCGTGTTTTCTTTTCCCTTTAAGGCCTAGTCTACACCACACTTTTCCCCATAAAACTTCCCAGTAGTGCAGCTCACACATCGAATCTAAAGAACAAAGTTTCTGAAATCAGTAGGAAACAAATAAATAGAAGCGAATGCATCAACATCAGGGATGGGGAATTCAGGCTGTTGGAATGATATTCAAATTCTCTTTCCCACTCCATCCCAGCAGGCACTCTTGCTTTAAAAGTAACCATTTCAATACCAGACTAGTAACCAAGGCCAGGATCTTTCCTATTCCACTCCCAAAGGTTACATTTAAAAGGGAAAGTAGACCCAATCTGAAAACTTCCCCTAAAGCACTCATGCCTTGCTACAGGTCAGTGAAAGAGTGGTGGGATAATTATCTCAATGCCACAACTAACCTATATTGTGTAAAGTTTACAAAAAGTTTTGGTAATCTCCACAGTGCCCAAAGCAGTATTATCTAGCACTCTTTATTTATCTTCCGGGAATAGACTTAAATAGCTACCCATTGATTCATCATTTTTCAATGTTGTTCCATCTTTACCAGGTTTATAACTCTTTAGCAATGTTGTGAGTTGGTTTATGATGGTTCAGAGCTACTGCACAGAGAAGAGTATCTGGGGTTTCTTTTCTATTGCACTCAACAGGCAGAGAAGCCTGCATAGTAACCTTTCCCTCAGAAATCTGTCCATAACCACCATAATCATGCAGCATCTTCTGATGACTGGTTACATGTCTTGTCGAAGGCTCTCTGTTGGTATGTATTGCAGCTTCTCAAGGGCTCTCCCCTTTCCCACCAAAAATCAGCTACAAGGTCAAAAGTCTAATTTAGCATAATGCTGATAGCAGAGACGAGAGAATTTTGTCATATTTCATACAACTACCTAGTGTTCAACACATCTCTGATGTTCTCTAAAACCACAAAAAATTAGTATAAATAAATAAATAAATAAAAATGCCCAATGGGAGTTTCTCCTCTTTCTTCAAATATTGTTCCTCCATTGACCACCCAGTCTCCACTACATCTCCTACAGGTAAGTTCTGGCTCAACAGACCAAAGTATTTCAGGATGAAAA
Source organism: Mauremys reevesii (assembly GCF_016161935.1). Taxonomy (NCBI): domain Eukaryota; kingdom Metazoa; phylum Chordata; order Testudines; family Geoemydidae; genus Mauremys; species Mauremys reevesii. Next base: position 14,935,270 of record NC_052640.1, on the reverse strand, counting down.
CCCATCTTTCCCCTTTGTATTCAGCTTCATACTAATATCAGTTTTGCATTTGAGTTTGATTATCATTTCGGGATCAATATGAATATTCCCAAAACACACAGGGAAGATTTTTTGCTGCTTCGCTTCCTATTTTGCTGTGTATCTTCTGAATGATTCCTATTTGGGCCTGAATACAATGCACAGATTTTCACTACATCCAACAGCACACTTGACAACTCCATACAAATCACCATAGTTACTGTATTAGACCAATCTGGGCAATGACCCAGCCACTATGATTTACCATTACAGTAACTATCATACATTTCACATTGATTTACTAAGTCCTTATACAAGCCCGGAAACTAGATCGTATCTTGGGAGTTGCTGGAGAAAGCCAAGCATAATTAATTGTTTTGATCCACTAAGAACAACATGCCAGTTTAGAGAATTATACAGGCTTTAGATCAGGTCACAAGAAATTATTGGTAGTGAATCCACAGTTAAGATTGCAGGAGCCATTCCTCTGTAAACCTAATTTTACCCACTAAAAATTTCCACACTGCTGTGTTATATTTTGGAAAATCTGAAGGATATTAACTTTGCACACCCTGTGGCTTAATCAATGTATCCCTTAAAAAAAAAATTCTTGCCTTTTTATGCTCTCGTCTACCTTAAAAGCAGTTTGCTCTTACAAGTTTAAATAGGCAGTACTGTTAATCTTCCATAAGAATAAGTGGATATGACATGTCTGAAAAGTTTGGGTTAGAAATAAACATATAAACCTTTGAAATCAATCCTTTCTAATTACATGAGCTCATTGCAGAAGATTTCATAAACTACACTGGATGTTTGAGAAGATCCTAATGTGCGCAAGGGGTTTCTATATCTAATGATGTCCACCGGTATGAGCTGATACATGAAAAATGACATGCAGGCACTAAATAATATCATCATAATTATGGTTAGGCCTCTGCTTGGGAGCCTAACTCCAGAGCACCGGAGTTTGCGAGACAGCATACCCCATTCTCCTTAGAGTGAATGAAGTGGCTGCTAAAGAAGTTAGCAAGGTTTATACACTTTTGTGCTGCAGAAGCCCACACAAGACCTGAAACATTTAATTTGGAGACTTATGTGACCTTTTGCAGAACTGAAGCCTGAAGTTTTGGTGTTTGGGGGGTGTGTGTTAAACCTAAGTTGGGTTCAAATGGTTAACTTGTATGACAAATCACAAAACAAGACAAGATTATCCTGGGGACTCTATGGCTCAGGGGGTTCATAATGAGATACAGAATGTTTCACCTATGACTAATCAGCTTGAATCCAGCCTGAGTCAATAGCAGCTCAAAGTGACTGTACTACCAACTGATGGCTTTTGAGTGGCCCGAGTGAAATGACTTTGGCGGTTTCATTCCAGTTCCCAGCAGATGGGTGTCCACACCATAAAGGAATCACAGCTGGAGCTATGGAGACTGAACTACTCTCTCATTCTTAAGAGAAAGGTCCTCCAGACAGCATATGGCAGGGGCAAAGTACTGGGGATTGCACTGCCTATGTCATATCAGAAACAGAGGGCTTCAGGCTGTATGACTGCCACTCCTGGCACTTTTCACCATCACTAAATTCACATAAAAAATTAAAGAGAAAATGATCAATTATTGCTGAGAAGCATTTGGCCATGTCAAAGAGGAAGGCAAGGAGCTTTCTGGTTTTTTTGACTCCTATTTCCTTCCCCACCCCCACCTCCTTTTAATAAAGAAAATCACTTTTCTTTGTCACTGTTTTAATGATTCCCAGAGCATTTCTTAGCACAGACATAAATCTGGAAATCAGCTCTCAGAAGGAATGAGTTTTCTCTTCTCTAAATCATAAAAGTATGCCGAGCTCTTTGTAAATTCCCACAACAATGTAATTGTGGTTCTCCCATCATTGCATAGAATGTTTTTGGTGGCTTGTTTACAAGCTAAATAAATAGCTGCACAAAACATCTGGAACCACAATATGTCTTTTAAAAGGCTGCTTTCAGAAGAGCTTAAAGTCTCAATTTTTACTGGTCTCGATTCTTTCTGATCTAATTGGGGTATATTAATAGACATCATGGAAACATTTGCTTAAAATATGATTAAAAGCTCACAATCCCTCATGCAGAGAACTAAAACCACTAGTGCTTTACAGCATAACTTCATTGATCTTTCTGTACAATAAAACAGAATGCACAACTTTCTGGGTACTGGATGGCCCAACTCTTCAAGAAGCTAGAAAGTAACTTGAGATTCTTCTTTGCAGGAAGCACCGTGATTCAATAGCTGGTGCCAGATCAGGTATAAATGTTTTAGGAACCAATTTTGAAAATAACTCAGGTAAAATTCCCACTGTAATCAATGGGAATTTTGCCTAGGTAAAGAGAACTGACTTCAGAAATGGACCTGCTGTATATATGACATACTGCTGGTGACATAGGGCCAAGTGCAGCACTCATGGTCTTCAATAGGAAATGGATTGACCCAGGGGCGGCTCTAGACATTTTGCCGCCCCAAGCAGGGCGGCATGCCACGGGGGGCGCTCTGCCGGTCGCCAGTCCCGCGGCTCCGGTGGACCTCCCGCAGGCATGCCTGCAGAGGATCCGCTGGTCCCGTGGCTCCACCGAAGCCGCGGGACCAGCGGACCCTCCGCAGTCACGCCTGTGGGAGGTCCACCAGAGCCGCGGGACCAGCGGACCCTCCGCAGGCATGCCACCAAAGGCAGCCTGCTGGCCGCCCTCCAGACGACCGGCAGAGCGCCCCCCGCGGCATGCTGCCCCAAGCACGCGCTTGGCATGCTGTGGCCTGGAGCCGCCCCTGGATTGACCTCTTGGGAGGTGGTACAGGCTTCAATATGGACTGTTCGAGCATGCCACGAGTATATACTCATGTTTGTAGTCCATATGGAAGCTTGCATTACTGTGACAACACTGCTAATTTTAGCCATGGGAGCATGAGTATACTGAGTGCAGGTATGTCTATCTGTGCTACAATCACACCTTGGATTGCAGTGTAGGAGAACATTGTTTAAGGGTCAAAGAGTGGGGTGGCTTTAAGTAAGTGAAAGGTGGTGTTAGGATTACCTAGCATAATATGTATGTATTTTTTATTGTGGTTGATGGGGAAGGATAGATTGGGTTTGAGTATGGGAATTATGTACAGGTACAAGGAATTAGAGCAATTAATGCATTTCTTAAGATGAAACGTAAAGAGGTTTGTCACATTCATATAAGATTTCTGCTTCTAGTAAGCACTGCGGGTGTTTCAGGTTTTCCAGCTGCTATATTTTCATGTTGAGGGTCAGTATAATAATTTTTTCTTCAGATGTATTCAGTGTCAGGAGAAGACAACATTTATAAAGTTGGTTAAGGGGCTTATGAAAGAACAATCACAATTTTAAAAGCCTGCAGCACTCCAACCACGTTTAAACACCCCCAAGCTTTAAATCTAACTAATCAAATGACAATCCAGAGACTTAACTGTGAAATGAATTAATAGTCCTCAGTGCAGATTCTAGTGCATAAATATTTATACCACAGACATGGCCATTCTATCCAGCACTTACAGGCACCTTCAACAAGGGGATCATGGATGCGTTGGGGCATGGCAGCTAGACTACTCTCCCACCCTTAAAAAGTGGTCTCTACGTCGTGGATGATGCAGGTTGTTAAGTTACCAGGGCATTGACATAGTCCATTTTTTGGCTAAAAAAATCTCCAGACCTGTCCGAGCTGTATCTTTCACCAGCAGTAAATTTGCTTTAAAATATGTTATTTTAAGAAGGCTTAAAAACCTCTGCTGAACTCCTGAGTTTTATTCTTCAAAGTTAATTTTGTATGCAGGCGATTAAAACAGATTAAAATTAATGAATCCTGTTATTGGGGAGTCTCTGTCAGGCAAAAAAGGCAGGACAACACACTCTAATTCCCTCACCACTTAGATGCAGATGTGTTTGGGTCAGCAGGCACAACATTTCAAAAAGGCAAATTAACACTGAATATCTTATTTTGAAATTGCAGTTGTGAAACAGGATTTCCTGGGACAATGGAATCTGTAACGCCCCGAAGTTATTCATAGCCCAGAATTAGCTTATGCCATCTGGGTGAACAGTTCATACCAATGTTTAAGGCCCTAATCTGCAAACAACAGTGTGTGGGCAGACTGCTGCACCTGTGTGGGACCTACTGACTTCAGCCAACCAGGTTCAGTGAAAGTACAGCAGTTTACAGGATCATGACCTTGCACATAACATGAAAGTCGCTATCTGAACCAGTTGTTTCGTGTCCTGAGGTCACTTATATTCCTGGAGGATGTTTTAAGTGCGTTTCCAAGTCTCCCTACTTCTGAGCCGTTCACTGCATATGTAAACCCTGAATCTGGTTGCTATATACTAATGAAGCAGCTATTGCCTTGCAATACCTCCTAGGGAGAGAGTGAGGAGGAGCCATGAATGCTGTTGCTTCCCATCTGTATATATGCTTAAAGACTGTAAAATAAATTAATGGCAAAATCTAAAACATAATGATAAGGATTCCCCACTGAACAGGTGTTTTTTCCATCCACGAAATTACAAGTTGCCAGGAAAAGACATGGGCCCAGCTCAGTTTTATTTCAGTCTCAGCTCCTTCCATTAAAATAATAACAGGCTTTATGTTCCTGAAGCTGTAATTAAACAAGTGCTTTAGGAGGACGACCTAAAGCTTGTTGTACTGGAAACAAAAGGGAAGCATGAGCAGCATGCTCTGATTGGCTGCTTCCGATTCACTTTCTCTCCCTCTCCTTGCCTCCTAGTGTGACTCTCTGGATCAAGCTCTGATTTTACACTGCTGTTTTGGGGTTGGTTTTTTTTTAAATGGAGAATATGTATTTATCATTGAGATGCATGTTCCGACTCCACTTTGAAAGCTAGAGACGCATTAGTTCTTCAGAGTCCCATATACCAGCCACTGAATTGCCTAGATTTTTTTTTAATATTGTAAACATTCATTTGCCATCAGTGTCTAATAGTGACATTCACAACAACTACTTATGATATTGATCTTTATTTTAATCACTCAAAACGTAAATGGCAAATACCACTCTAAGATGACTCCTATTTTGTATTGTGAGGATGACAGAAACAAAACGTCTCCGTATTTACAATACAAAATAAGCACTAGCAAATGTAAAACAGTTCAAGAGGGAAAACAGACTGCTGTTTGAACCAAATTTAAACCAATTATATCTATTATAGAATCCAGGATTTACAAAAGAAATAAGCTGCCTTTAGTGAGACAAAGTTCGTTTAACCTGTCTGTAACCCCAATAAATAAAAGGGTTTCAACGTGCATTTATAGACGAGTGGGAATGTAAACTAAAGATGTGCTATAATTTACAATTTTGTGTTTTAAAAGGTCACTAAAGAAGCTAGGGAAGAAAAGAAGATGATTCTGAGTCTCTTGCTCATCCACCCTCAATCTGTATTTTTCTGGGTGCTAACATAACATAAATATTGACCATTAATATAGTGGTTAAAGCTAGACATGGGTCACTAACTGAAGGTGACTAATAACCAGTTATGTTATGTTCTTCACTTGTGCATGATAAAATAAAACAGGATAGATTAAAGACATTTTAATAATAATTTTTTGGAGATATACCAATCTCCTAGAACTGGAAGGGACCTTGAAAGGTCATTGAGTCCAGCCCCCCTGCCTTCACTAGCAGGACCAAGTGCTGATTTTGCCCCAGATTCCTAAGTGGTCTCCTCAAGGATTGAACTCACAACCCTGGGTTTAGCAGGCCAATGCTCAAATCACTGAGCTATCCCTTCCCCTCCCCTTTATTAACATTCACAGTTGACATACAGTCAAAATCAGCAAGGCTGCCAGTTATCAGAGCCAGATGATTTAATAATATATTTGAAACTGAAAATAATAGAGCAAAAATGGAGTAAAATTCCTAACTGTCAGGGTGGTTAAACACTGGAATAAATTGCAGAGGGAGGTTGTGAAATCTCCATCATTGGAGATTTTTAAGAGCAGATTAGGCAAACACCTGTCAGGGATGGTCTCATGCCATGAGTGCAGGGGACTGGATTAGATGAACTCTCGAGGTCCCCAGCCCTGCTATGATTCTAAAATAAGTAACTCTAGGAGAGACTTTGCAAAATGAGAGTCTAGGGCTATGGAGGCACAAGGGACTCTGTAGACAAGGACTGCCAGCTTGATCCACCAGCCAGGATGAGTGCCCATCTGGTTGTCTTCTAACAATTAACATGCTATGTGTGAATGGGTTGTATGCTATAGAAGCACCACATCACTATAAAACTACATGAGAAAGTCACATGACACATCCATCCAAGTGCTGTATCATTGGCATAAGACAGCTTACATTCTTACTCCCTCATTATGGACTACACTGGGACCTGTTACTCCCATTGGTGAGCAGTTACTCATGTCATTAGTCTCACTGTGCCACTAACTGCTCACCATTGGGAGTAAGGAGATCACAATCTGCCCTGTAAGGAGTGTGAGAAAAGCTGTAAAGAGCCTTGTACAAAGAACAGATTTCAATCCGCCATTAAGTTAGGAGGAGTCCACCTGACTAAAAGGGGATCAGAAAAAGCAATAAAAGATTTGTATTGCCCAAACAGAAGAGAGCTTACAGTGTCCAATTAGGAAAGAAACATGCTTCAAGAGATGGCTTTAACTTTGTACCTGTATTTTCAGAAATATACAACTGACCCTTGCATGCGGTCTTACACGCATAACATTTTTAAACATCTGCTTCATTGTCCCAATAAGAATCATGCCATTAATGAGAGACATGAACGTCCTCTTGTTCCACCTCCCACCCCCCTTGAAGAGGTGTTTATTGTCAGAAATCTTTCTCTACCCTGAAGTTCCCCTTTGTCTTATTGTATCCCAGAAAGTTGTTGAACTGCCATTATCATAAAGCCCTTCTGTGTGTAATTTCAAATCCAAGACTCAAGTCACTTCAAATTTTAATGAATGAAAGTATCATCTTGTTACTGGATACTACTAAATTTAGTAAATGAATGTTGCTTCATTATAAGATCCTTCTGGTTTAAACTCTGGTCACTTCTAAACAAGATTAATAATTGGTTTCATCTTGATTAAATTTGAGAGAAAGCAGATTGGGGAAAAACCATCAGGGAAAAACAGGAGAGAAAAATAAATATCATTGTAGTACTCGTTTTGTTTCAAGGGTCCGCAATCACATACTATAGCTCCAGTGACATAGTATTACAGTAGTATTAGTAACCTTTCTACCCAGTAGTTCTGTATTTTGGGTACCGTACCTGATATCCCACACATCAAATGAAGATCTCAAATATATTCTTTGCAAAGAGTGGTCACTGACGTACAGTCGCAGAAGATGTAGAGACAATTCCAAAACATCAGCGGCTGGATCCTACAAGGCACTAAGCACTCTGGAAAAGTACTTAGCATTTGCTCAACATGAAGCATGTGAGCATGAAGCATTGACTCATTATTACTAGAGCTGGCTGAAAATTTTCAATTTGCAAAAATTTAGACCAAAAATTGTTAAACAATTTTCAATTTTTTTTTGTTTCTAGAGAGGATGGACTTCTCAGAGAGACAAAATTTAGAAGAAAATGTAGAAAATGTTTTGTGAAAAAAATATTTTGCATTTTTTAGCCATAACAACAAGAAAAAAACATAAGAATGGTCATACTGAGTGGGACCAATGGTCCATCTAGCCCAGTACCCTGCCTTCTGACAGCGGCCAGTGCCAGATGCCTCAAAGAACGGAGCAAACTTCAAGTGATCCATCCCTGCGGTCCAGTCCCAGCACCTCGCAGTCAGAGGCTCCACTTATTATCAGCTCTACTTACCACCAATTCATAGTGCTCCAACAGTGCGGAATGCAGGAATGGATGACATGGTGGTAAATATACTCATGCCTTATGTTCAAGCGAGCCACTGGTGCTAATGCAGGTAGAGTGCTACCTTCTTTGGAAATAATGGACTTGAAAATTTCTAGTGTGGATTCACCCCTAACACCTAGAGGTCTATTGTGAGCTATCTCCGATGGTAGTACAAATATCCTCCTTTCTAGCCATTCAGTCCACAGAAGCTAAAGTGTTTCTAAATGTTGGCTCTAGGTATACGTCCTTTAAGTGCAATACATATGTACAGCAACTGGCCCAAGCAGGAAACTCACATAAGAAAAAAGTACCTCCCAGGACTTGAGGAAGAGCTCTGTGTAGCTCGAATGCTTGTGTCTTTCACCAACGGCAGTTGATTCAATAAAAGACATTACCCTCACTCACCTTATCTCTATAAAGGAGGAAGATACACATGCTTAAGCAAAATGCTGATGAAACAAACCTTAGGTAGGTACCAACTCTCTGACTATTGTAATTACAGAGCAGCCAGGGAATTATCGCAACTTTGAAACAAACTACATACTGGTATTTGCCTAAAGATACAGTGCATGAGAGCCGCCCCACCCCCCTCATTGTATCTTAACTGTTCCTTAAGTTGTTTCCTAATAGATATCTACATGGCAACATGTTTTGGTTTTCTCTCACAAATTGGAGATTAGGCTTCAAATTAAAATGGAAAGGCTGCGTTCCAAATTTCAAGACGCGAGGTATAAATAAAATACAGTTAATTAGCAGTGTGGTGATAGGTGCCCACATAACAAAGATGAATTACTGCATTTTTGTGCCCTGGTATATTAGTGTGTCTACTGCAACATAACAGGAATACCTCACATCAGTGTGAAGCACAGTACTCTAAAATAAGCCACTGACATGGGGTATTTGCTTATGAGAAGATGTTATGATAGGGTAAATGTAAATGAGGGTACTGTGTGTTGATAAATGCATCTGACATCACAGAAGAAAATGTAACCTCAAGAGGCTGACTGCGAATTCATCAAAGGTTCATGCAAGTTTCAAGCCACAGCGTACAACATGGAAATGCAGAGCAGGCTCTTGTCAAATAGGAGGAGAGGAGGAGATCTATTCAGACTCTGTAATTTAGTGTTGTCTTTTTCAATAAAAGTTAAAGATAGTTAGAAGCTCAAGGTACATAAATGCTGGAATTTATATCTTGGCTAGAGACAGGCACATGATATACAGTACAATGGGAAGGCCACCACAATTAGTCTACACTGTGCCTACTTCCAGGATTATTGTGTTAAAGGGCGATGAGGCTAGGAAGGGAATTGTAGGTGGGGAATGATGGAGATCAGAGTCTGTCCTTGGAATAATTTACATCCTTGAGGGAAAAAAAAATCACTCATCTGGAGGAAGCTTCCCTTTGAAAATGCTCTCTCATATGCAGGAGATTGGAGGGATTTTGATAAAGAATTCATCTTTTTGGAGACGTGTTTTGCTGCTGCAGGATTATAACTCTTTTATTTTGCCCTGACTGCCTCCTGGGACAGTGTTGTGCACACATACTGTGGGCAGATTATTCCTGTTCTGGAGCTTGCAAAGAGGACAGAATGCAATGTAAAATTTTTAGAAGCACTAATGAAAAGGAGAAACAAACAGTCGGAGATACAGGCACAGGGGTTTGCCGATTAATTAGAAAAAATAATAATTTGCCCTACGATAGAGCCCTACAGTGAGCTCAGAGCACTTTAGGAATGTTGGTAATATTTTGATTTTACGTAGGGGTAAACAGGCAGAGATGTTAAGTGACTTGCCCAAGGTCGCACAGCAAAGTCAGCTGGCAGAACTGAAAAAAAGTATGGGATCCTATAAGTAAAAACTGTATCATAATGCATATGCACCACGGGCTGAATTAAGATCTCATGGGTAACCTCAACTCTGGCATTTCCTAACTTCTGAATTTGCAGTCTTACTGTTCTTTTAACATAGTTATGATGTGTAATTTCCTTGGTTTTTAAAAAAAAGCAAACTGAAAAAAGAAAATTCCATTATGTGGAATCTTACTAACTCCAACATGATTTCTCAGCATGGTTAGAGTCGTTAGATCCACAGCACAGATTTCTGTCACCTAAGCTAACAACCCCTACAGCCCCAGGATGGAGCATACTCAATATAGATGGAATCTTCAAAGAATGTAGCCACCAAACTCACCAGTTGAGTCACTACTGAGCATGTGCATACTGAGATTTTCAGGAGCTCATAAATTGGTCAAAATTCAGTGGGTTTTCATAGGGAAAGCAAAAGGCACAACAATGACACTACAGAGACTACCACCAAATTTAAAGTCCCAGCTTCACAGCATGTAGGCATTAGAGCTTCTCAAAGAAATGGCTACAAGCATTTTTTTTTTTTACAACTTTTTCTCCAGACTTGTTCTGAGAAAAGGCCAAACTCAAATATGCAAGATGGAAATTTCAGCCCAAACAAGGGAAGTTTGACAAAATTATAAGCAACCAAAACCAGAGTCTTCTAATGGAAAGTATTAGGCAACCTTAACTACAGACAGTGCTACCTGCAGTGACTCTAATAAGTAACTTCAGTACAGACCATGCACAGTAACAATGGGAGAATGAGATAACAAAATGACAGACAGGGTATTTTCATATGCAAACAGGCTTCTTACTATACAAACGAGGTACTCACTGTACATGCACAATTAGCTCTTCTGTATTCATGAACAGATGACTCCCACATGTACTGTAGGTGCATTTCTGGAGGCCCTTGGAAAATTTGGCCCAATATGTAGAAACTTTTATTTTGCCTACTGTTTGATTGAAATATCTATTGGCTTAAGAGAGAATCGCTGAGCTACTCACTGAAATGGAGAAAAGAATGCTAAGACACAAACCTCAAAATGAAGTGGTGGAGATGTTACCCTGGAATTTGACATTCCTGCATGTACCCCAGAACTTGACAGTACTGCAGTCAGCCATTTTGTATGTTCAGCCACTGTCAGACGGAAACCAAACATCACATAGCTAGGAATAATCTTAGGCCTTTGTCAAACAAAGTCAGACAACTGCATACTTGCATCTTACTAATCAGAATGGGACAGGGAATTATGGAAAAAAGTGAATAAATAGTGACCTTGGTTTTAAGTGCCCCTGACATATTGTTGTTCTAGCTAAAAGGTTTTAAAATAATAAGTAGTTTGTTAAAATTAAAAAATTAGTAATCCAGTAGAGATTATCATGCAAACCCAAGAAGAATCACTATAGGTTATGTGCTTTGTTAAAGTTAGCTATAAAAAAATTAAGTAAAAGTAAATACCTTGGAGCAGTCTGAGGAAGCTTTCTTAAGGCAAAGAGCTGACATTTAAACTCCCCATCAGCTGGATGGTAAGAGGGCCCCTGGAAGCCAGGCTGGTGATCACTCGAAACCACCTCAGACTGTGGGTAACTGTATCTGGGATGTCCTAAACCTACTGCGTGTGTGTGTGTGCTGAATAGCTAATAAATAGTAGAGTTAAATAAGAGCATGCTTGCTTGTATCAATCATTTATCAGATGGAAGCGCTGTGTTCCCATTGATTTATTCCCGACACCGCCTGGAGAAAAACAGTTAAATTACCACTGTTTTAGGTTCTGAAAATTCTGGGTAACAGACATACGCTGGACTGGTTGAACTAGATTTGCTTTTGCTTTCCTCCACTTTTTTACCTAAAAGGAAGGTGCCAGTAGAAACATAAGAATGGCCATACTGGGTCAGACCAAAGGTCCATCTAGCCCAGTATCCTGTCTACCGACAGTGGCCAATGTCAAGTGCCCTGGAGGGAATGAACAGAACAGGTAATCACCATGTGATCCATCCCCTGTCACCCATTCACAGCTTCTGGCAAACAGAGTTACCGGATCATGTTTCCATAACCTTTGACAGACAAGGCTGTTAATGCGATCTCAGCAACAGATAAAGTCAGACCAGGATAAAGCTGCAGCTGCCAAATTTAAGAGGAAGTCATTGCATAATCACGTTCAATGCCAAAAAGCTCAGGATCTAGTTGGCAGGGCCCCAAATGGAAGAGTTGATGTGGCTGTGTACTCAGCAGAGGACTATGATATGCTGGGCCTGATTCACAATTTTGCTAAGGCCTCTTTATACCACTCTGGCTGTGTAAAGAGGCCTTATAGGGACCATCGACTCAGCCCCCGGCAGCAAGCCTCCCAGCTCGCGTCACCAGACTTGGGCTAACAGGGCATATGCTAATGCTCTATAAATAGTTGTGTAGACAGCGCTTTGAAGGTGCGGCCTGGGATGGAGCCCAGGCTCTGTAGCCTCCCACCCCCGCAGCCTTCAGTGGAGTCCGAGCTCCAGCCCAAGCCACAACATCGAAGCACCATCTACATAGCTATTGTTAGAGCGCAGGTGCAAGCTCCACTGTCCCAAGTCCGTCCCCATGGGCTCGGAGGCTCGCTGTCGTGGGCTGTATAGACATACCCATCACGTAACTGAGAATTCAGGGCCCCGGAGGGCTAATCCTGGCTCTCCTAGTGATGTGCTGCGTGTCTTTGAGTAAGTCAATTTTTCCATTTCTCATTCCTCCCTCCTCCACCAGTAAAATGGGAATTACCTACCAAAGGACAAAGGGATTTGTTAATGTTTTTAAAGTGCTTTGAAATTGTAAATTGACCCCCACCCCTTCAAAAGCAAATAGGAAATCAGGCTGTCAGAAAGTCTTATGGACTTTGAACCAAAACCTCATTTCAGGGTTGGGCTTTTTTTTAAGAAGCTCCTGCCAAAATGTCTCTCAGTTCACATGAAATCTAAAGGACCGGTGGGTGCTCATTTATCATGTCTTATTATTAAAAATACCCAATATATAATCTGTTCTTCAAATTGTGCTCTGTTGAAACAGTTCAATAGTCATATTAACAAAGTGAATTGAAGAGGAGAGCAGTATAGTTAGTACCTGTCATTTTAGTAAATGCAGCTGTTTGCACTTATAATACATAGTATAGGACCCAGCGTTCTAAAACAGACTGTTTAAGAGCCTCGTATTTTAGAGGGTGATGACTTGAACTATAATATTACAAAGTAGCATTACACAAGATGTCGTCACAATATATAAAAAGTAGAGTTGTTAAATATTTAAGAATAATTTCAGGTACTGTCTGTGGTAGGTTGTCTTTAAAGAACTCAAGATTTACTATGCTATGATATGAGGGCAGGACAGTGGAGGAGAAAAATGTGTAGAAGGTCACATCAGTGCAATGACATTATAAAAGACAGCATGTCCAATAAATTGTGAATAGAATTTTTATAAGCTGGGATTCGGTGTCTTTGCTTTTTATTGACTCACAAGTATCAAATAGTAAAATACATCTAAATAATATGTATTATGCAGCTTTATTTTTATCACAGGGCTGTTCTAAAAGAAAGTACACTGCTTCAATTCTGCTGTCATGACACACATTATCATTTGAAAACCCCTGGTAAAAGGGGAGCCTTTTATCTGTAGTTTGGCATGCTTTAGTCTCTATTTACTTCACAGCTACTGCACATTGTCAGGGTCTTGTGTTGTATCCCCATGCAGGAGTCTCAGGTTTAGGAATCGGTCTGCCTAGGAACACAGCTACACTAGAGAGAGTAAAGCAGTGCAGCTGTAAGCTAGCTGTATAGCTGCTCTAAGCTGCCAGAAGACAGGCTCTCCCGTCAGCTTCATTACTCCAGCCCCGGTGAGTAGCAGTAGCTATGTCGCTGGGAGAAGCTCTCCCACTGCCAATATAGTGCAGTCCACACTGGTGTTTACGCTGGTGGAACCTATGTCGCTCGGGGGGTGGGTTAGTCACATCCCTGAGTGACGCAAGTTATGCTGACATAAGCTGTAGGGTAGACATAGCCTAGGTCGGAGGTTCCCAAACGTTTCTTATTGCAAACCCCGTTCCAGATCTACCAGCTGCCCACAAACCCCTACACTTTTCATCACTAATACTTCGTGTGCTCTTTTTAACACTACCTGTCTTTAGCCATCTATCCATATTTCAGTTACGTACAGATGTGATGTATACAAAAAAACCTGATTAGGTTCTGAGCTTAGCTAGATTGGACAGGTGCTCAGCAACTGAACCCGCGTTGTACGGTGATTGTATGTAAGCGTCTCCGTGTATCTGTGTTCTCATTGGTACATCTTGAAGTAAATTAACTACAGTATTTTATATAACAAATCCCCAGAGTTTTAAAGCATTGTCTGAGTAACCCATTGTGAAAATGCAATCAATAAAATAATTTAAAAAACCCAACATTACATAATTTCTCCTACATACCCCCCCAGAGATGTTTGGGAACCCCTGGCTTAGGTTCTTTACCATGATCTTCCATAGTACCATATATGAGCACATGCCATGATTTGTACAACGTGAGGCAATTAGGACTGACGTCACCAAAGGGCAGGGGCACTGTCTGCTCTGTGGAAGACAGGACAGGTGGTGGGGGAGAAGTTTGAGTGTGTAACTGTGTGAGCACACCCTGAAACAACTATCAGCACTAACAATCACCTCTGAGAAAGATGCACATTGCCCTCCTTCCACCAGGAAGTTGGATGTCCTACATACACCTTAATTTCTACATGAATTTGCAAATCATCTGCTTCTGTTTATGAACTGGCACTGATGGGTCCCCTTAATCTGATACAGTTTCATGTATGTAAAACTAGACTTCCTTTACTCCTCCCTAGTTCTTTGATTCCCTTGAGAATTGCAGCATGAGAGTCACCAACCAGCTTCACCCTCTGACCTCTTCCAGGCAGCATAAGAGAGACGTTGCTATCAGGCAGTGGATTGTGCTTGGAGGCATGGTCCTTACCTAGTTAGCTAAAAGGAGTTAGCTAAATAGAGATGCAGGTTTCCTATTACAGGAGCCAACACAGATCCTTACATAACACCCCCAATAAAAGGTATGTACTGTAGACTACTGTGATCCATCAGCACATGAGCAGCTGAGGAGGAAATCAGGACGTACTGTGGAATGGATTGTTTTAGATCTCAAAAATGTCAGCGCCAGGAAATGCCCAGAGTTTTCCAGTGCTTGTGAGAATTCTTCGGTAAAAAAAGGGAAAATAACATTTTAACCATGAAGTTAAAAAAAGGCTCCGTAGAGTTCTGAATTTCTCACTTAACTTGTTCCTCACTCCCTCATCGCTTTGCACTTTCAGGCCAGAGCCTTCTCCGCACTGCATTCTGAGGTTCTGAAAAAGGCATTCATTTTTTTTCTGCCTTTAAATGATCACTGAATCATGAAATATCCAGTCTCTGCCAATCTTTGGGTAACCTAGCTGTTGCGTTCCCACCAGGTTTGCTTATCAAAGGTCAAAAACCTTGCGCTGCTGCTGCTAACAGCAGTAGTTCCATGCATGCAAGATATTGTTCTGACAAACTTCTGTAATACAGAACTGCTGTTGGAAGTTAACTTCACTGCATCAGTTTAGGGATGGGCAACAATACAATCATCTTCCACGTGAAAATGGTTGTACTACAAATACCTGCATTTTCGTTTAGCCTTTACTAGGTTGGAAGTTTTTTTTTTCTAGTTACAGCTCGGGACTGAGAACCAGGGATTCTGGAGTCTGTTCCCAGCTCTGCAACTGACTCGATGTGTGACCCTGGTCAAGTCACTTACCTTCTCTAAATTGGGAAAAATTATTATATACCTTTCTAGTTTAGGAATTAAGAACACTCAAACACTCTCCCCTCCACCCCATTACATGTGTATATCTGATATATGTTTGTGTATATACATACATATACATACACATACAGTTGATAGGTAAGAGATGGAGAAGTAGTCTGAATATGGCTTTTGTTAACATTCACAAATCTCCTTAAGAAGTAGCCAGTAAGGCAAGTAAACTAATCAGTCCACAGCTAGCATTAAGTCTAAAACAATCTCCAGCAGAAATGTGATTAATCCATGCATGACATCTTAAAGGTCAAAGCTAGAATGCAGTGCTTCTTGACTGCGAAGAAAGAACTGACTTATTTTTATCTCTTCTTTAAAAATTACAGCAGCCATGAAGTGGCTCAAGGAGCAGAGTAATGAACGTCATAAACCTGCCTCATAAAAATGGCATTCATGCAGTAATACAGCAGGTCAGATGAGCAGGGAACATTTCATTAAAAATTCCCCTTCTTGCCTACCCAAGAGAGACTTAAAACTAATCATATAAAATGGCTGAGTGACACCATTAACGAGCATTAATATTTTAAAGCTTTAATAGTACAACAGAGCTAGGCTGTTATATCAAAATTATACAACCTTATTAGACAGTGCACTTGGCTGTACTGTACTTGAACTGTCAGTATCCCTCATTGAAAATATTAAGGTGGACAAGGTCCACAGCATAAATACTTTAGATGTTGTTTGTCCATGCTTTGGAGGCATGATTGTTACCTGACCACTTGCACATGCACCGAAAACCTTTAACTTCTAGAAGCAGGTTGATTTATTCTATCAGTAGCAAAAAGGGGGCAAGAAATTATTATTCCCAGATTATCTGGGTTGGGGATTACTGGTTTCAAAAGCTAGTACAGATCAGAATTCTGATTTTAAGCAACCTGAATTATAGTGCTAAACAGAATAAGTGGAACCACTAGGACGACTGGGGGAGGAAGGGTAGTAAATGTCTCTTCCAATTTTAGATATATATATTAAAATCAATATAGGGCAGAGTAACAGCTAGCCAAGTATACATAGCTTCCTTACAAAAAAAGAAATCCTTTTTTAATATGGATCCATTTATGTACCACAGATACAGAGGGTGAAACAGAAGCAGAGAGGTTAAGTGACTTGCCCAACATCTTCCAGCAAAGAAGCTTTAGAAAGCTTGCAATGAACTGATGAAGTTGGAGAAGACGAGCTGCCTATTTTAGTTTCAGACATAGAGCTGTGATTTAGGAAGCAAAAGTAAGAACCATCCCTACCTTTCTCCCTCCGGACAAAAATTAATCACACACACAACACCAAACCAATAATATGCTGGGCTTCAAATTAAGTGAAACATTTTAGCTCAGGATCCATTTGACATACCTGAACTAAAAGCTTCACTGCAGATCATTTGCAGTCATATGCAATCACAGTGAGAGTTAGAATCACTTAGTTACTAAATAAACAATAGTACTTCTAATGAGCAGACATTATTTCCAGCCTTTCCTTTTAGCAAAATGAGATCTCAATCATAATTTTCTAGAAATTAAATGCATGAAACAGAAATTGGAGGGAGATGTAGTCAAGTAAAGTGTAAGAGACTGCGGTTTATAGTATTCTTTGTAGCCAGCATAGTTCCTTAGTTCCTTCCAGTTAAGACACATCTAAACATTGCTGCTTCATATGGTGCAAAACTGCAACAGAAAACTGAGGCTTTTACAACTCCTGTTCCTGTCTCGCATAATCTTGAAGGATGTTTGCTCATCTCTATAACATTCTACCTCAACACACATGCACAAAATACAACTTCCACTGTTTCCAGGCACTCGTCTTTCCTTAAACGTTTATGATCTGTAGAACAGGGTAATGATTTGGAAGATCTGTCCATGAACCGTTTATGAATTCCAGTTTGATTTGATGAACTCTCCGTATGTTTAGGCCTTAGGGCTGTCTTCTGTTGTAGTGTTGCATTTTGCTTCCTGTGTTAAGAACAGGAGGAATGTGTGGGCCTGGATGTGGGCCTCTGAATGAGATAGTTGTTAAGGTTCAACAGCAGCTCCATAGGCCCTGCCCTAGGAAAACAATGGTTACCTCATAGTGTCGCCAAGGCTGCAATAAAGCAGTTTTTCAAGTCTGGACTCCAAGTGGGTGGTAACCAAGTAAAAGACCACCTGATGGGGGACCGTAATTATCTGATAGATGGGAGGGCTTGAGGCTGACTAGGAGAATCACATGACAGAGGGGACTGGAAGTTATAAAAGTACTTGGTCTGCTCGGAGCAGCACGCTCTCTCTCACCAACTCGAAAAGGAAAAGAAGTCTGTGGGTAGATGAGTGAAGTCCAGTGATAATGATACTGACTGAATCCCAAAGAATGCTCAAGAGTGGTGAGGAAACTGAGGGCTTGTCTACATGAGGACATTCGGGCAAGTGAAAACCCCCATGTAGACACTCTCATTCAGAAAATGGCCTTAGTATAGACAATACTTGATGCATAGAATGGTGTACAAATGTCTCTTATTTTGCAAGGATGCGTACATCTTGTGCTGTCTAAAAGAGAAGCGTGATTGGGTTAGAAATCCCTCTGCAAATCTGTATATTATTGGCTTCAACTATCATGTGTCCCTGAAGGGTTAAACAGTAAATCACAGTACTACCGTATAGGGTGTGCTTAAGCTACTTTCAGGGGTCTGGGACTTGGGGGGGGGTCAACACAGGCCTATGGGCATAAGACAGCTGAACTGCAGGGTCCCACTTCCGAGAAAGGATGCCAGACAGAGTCAATGTCCAGGGAATGAGCCTAGTGGCCAAAGAAGGAGACAGTGCTGGAGCCTAATTCAGGCACAGGAGAGATTAAGGCTCATAGACCTAGCAGGCAAGTCCAAACACAACAGACTGCTGAATGTCCAGCAGGGGACACTCAACTGGGGCCATGACAGACAATAATTAGCCAACGCTGACAATATAAGGTACACTGTAAAGTTTGCAAACTACATCTTTAGTAGGCATCCTACTTAAGGAACATCTGAAAGCTCAGCAAAGTTATCATAAGATCACCTCTTAATTACTTTGGCATTATAATGAATGTTCCTCATATATGCACCCAGCTGTTTTGTTTCGTCTGGTATAGAGACAGTGGCGAATTGCTCAATAACTGCCCGAGTGATAAGACATTGGTAGTCTTAAGACTGAAGAGATAATGCTGATGACTCTGGGCTATTTCCCTCTCTCTAAATGCTATAATTTTAGTGACCAATTTAAGAAGGGATTGTTCAAAGAAGAGAGTGATGGTAGGACTCAGCTCAATACTGGTTACTTGGACAACATTAGACAATAGTAAATTGATGCTGTGATTTTGGAGAGGAAGAGAGATTTAAGTAAAATGCACTAATTTAGCAAAGATAAGAGCATTAAATGCTAGAGGCGCCTATAACACCATAGCTTTCCGAGTATTGTAGATGAGGTTGTAGACACACATAAATCTTAATATCCCAGATATATAAATGCTAGTGGGCTTTGGTAGCTAACTTTTCCTGGCTACTGGCTCTTTGCTTTGTTGGCAATGCAAAAACCCAGGGCAATCCTATCTGATACAATAAAAGGTGCCATGTCCTTTGATGTGCTAAGCATAAATAGTGTAGTATAGTAGACTCTACCCTCTTCAACATATTGTTTATGGATCTTCATTGTGGATCCATTGTGCTGGTTAGAATCTGACCCCTGACCATGCACCATTTCTCTCTATTTTGCAATGCAAAAGTCAATAATAAGCAAGCATCTAATGCATGTTATTTATAATCTGTGAATATTACACCCATGTGTTGTTATTAAGGAAATTAAACAGCACATATTTTAAGATAAAGAAAAAAAAGTAGAAAGTCAATTAATCTGATCTTGCAAGTACTAAGAAGGAGCCTCACAACCACCTCTGTTTTAGAACTTTGGTGCTCACAAGCTGTGTTGCATCATCTCAGAAATTATAAAATGGAATAAATCATCCAGAACATTGGTGTGACATCCTAGCATTGTATTAAAAGAATAATATCCCATGATATATATAGTGATGGGCACTAGATGGGGAGGGCTTTGAGTTACTACAGAGAATTCTTTCCCAGAGGTCTGGCTGGTGGGTCTCACTGACATGTTCAGGGTTCAACTGATCACCACATTTGGAGTCAGGAAGGAATTTTCCCCCAGGTCAGATTGGCAGAGACCCTCGGGGTTTTTCACCTTCCTCTGCAGCATGGGGCAGGGGTTGCTTGCTGGTTTGAACTAGTGTAAATGGTGGATTCTCTGCAACTTGAAGTCTTTAAATAATGATTTGAGGATTTCAGTAACCCAGCCAGAGGTCTGGGGTCTGTTACAGGAGTGGGTGGGTGAGGTTCTGTGGCCTGCGATGGAGATCAGACTAGATGATCACGATGGTCCCTTCTGGCCTTAAAGTCTGTGAATCTAATAGCAAGTTAGCAGAACAACATTTTTATGCACTCTCCAGATTGGGTTGAGAGCCTACTTTTGTACTCTGCCTCCCAAAGGTTTTCCCATCATTTCCCAGTGCATTAAAGTGAGAGGTGAACTCTATTGTTTTTCCCTTGCTCAATCTAGTAATGTCATAATTCCATGATCCTCTAGTAATACCTTGGTCTGTAAGGAATCACAGCCATTGAGACATGTAAGGCAGCCATCTCCTCCCAGGAACACCTACTATTTCCCCCCAGGTATGAACATTGTAGTTTTTTTATACAATAACTGCCTACTTTTACCACTTAAAACTTAACAAGCAGTTTGGGGACATTATTCTCAAACCTCTGAAAAAGCTTTGTGAAGATGAAAAGTCACACTTTCCCAACAGGCTGAGGGCTAAAATATCTAGCTATCTAAAGGACTTTAGCAATATGGAACAAAAATAGCCATTTTTTTTCTCTTTTTGAGCTATGTTGCATTTAACAGATCACTTCCTGAGGTGATACAGCTTTACATGTCCATAATCATTGTAGGAACACTAGACTGTGCAGCTGCCTAAAGAATGCTATGATTTGTTTTGATTCTTACATGCTTTTTATCTACAATTAGTTCCCCAAAAGGAAGCTCATCTCTGCTATCAATAAATATTTGGAGGTTTGATAAATACGGCTATGGTATAACAGAGTATGTTAAAATCTAAAAGTTATTTCCATTTGGCGGTGGATTAATTTTAGTAGCAAATCTCCCTATGGCCCTTTTGTAACTTAAAAGATCTAACACCACTCTCTTTTCACAGTAGCATCAGAACATCTCTCACCTTAAAAAAAAAAAAAGTTTTCTGATTGGCATTGTTAGCACCAAGTCTTAATATACTATGACAATATAATAAAATCCTTTGAATGCACAGAAAACCTCATGCACTCCATGCAGCTTTCTTTCTATTAGCTTCACTTCCTTTTGTTTATTCGGAGCAGCCCTTAAGCTGTGATCAGAAAATTCAGCAAGATATGGCAAGGACAACCTCCTCTCCTTCTCTCCCTCCTCGCCCCCCAAAAAGTGCAAAGAAGCAGAATAGAAATGTCCACATTGCACAAATTTATCATTGACCATGTGCAGTGACTACAGCTCAGGTCTGGCAAGGGAATGATTTTTAAAAAAGATTAAGCTATTTGACATTGTGCCACCTGCGAGGAGACTTAGGACTGAATTAGGGTGGCTAGGCTCTGGGCCAGAGGAGGATGGGTACATCACAGGGGGAGAAGTCGTCAACAGATTTCAGGACATCTGCCAGCTGGCTAAATAGCCAAACAGGCAATCAGGAGCAAAAATCATACATGAACAGCAGTAAGAGTTATCCAGGCAAAAGAATGAAACTGGGAATTCCATGGCTGAGACTGAGAGTAAGGTGGGTAACTGCGGAAAAAGAAGGAAATGTATATCCTCATCCACATCCTCAGAAAGGCTTTATCATTGAAATACTAAATCCAGATTGGGCTAGAAGTTAGATCTTTGATGACTTGGAAAATTATTATGGATCTTGGCCAGTACAATGGAGGCCAATTAAATGTGCTTGTTAGAAGAATGGACCTAATCGAAGACCCTGTTTTCCAGGTACCAAAACAAAACATATAGCATCCAATTCTCATTTACACTGAGGCACTTTTCCTCTGTGCTGGCAATCTAGAGGGGCCTTAACATGGGCATAAATGTATGTAATTTACTTTGTGTAAAAGAGAATCAGATCTATGCTGCACAGAAATGTATTGCGGTTCCTTTAATAATAAGGTACTTGTCACAGTCATAGGATACTAGACTAGATGGACCACTGGTATCACATAATTCCTATTTTCCTGTTTTAAAATGAATATTTGATTTAAAAAAGAAAACGGGTGTGGGGGGGTACCAAAACACGTAACTGCACATTGACTAGACAAAAACTAGGAGTTCAGATTATTAGCTGGTGTAAATCAACAAAGACCCAGAGCTCTGCCTACTACAAAATGTAAGGATATGGCCATAGATCTGTCAAAAAAACAACAACCACCACCCAAACCTTTAAATTAATAACTGCAAAAGAAATAAAATTGCAAAAAAGAAGATAGGGTTTGGGCCTCCTCAGCGGCATATTCTGAACATACTTCTGTGGCAAGTTTGCAAAATTCTATTCAATCTTTCAATCCAGGGAAAATAACTTTTTTTGACATACGAGTAAAATACCTTCAGTATTTTTGCATTATTAGCAAACACCTTGGTAAAGTGCAGAAGAATAGATTTCTATGCCTGGGTCAGAACATGTTAATGGAAACTTTGCAACACCATTCTATGCTGTATTTGCGTTTCAGCTTTACTCTTGTGGTTTGCATTTCAAAGCATCAGCAGATCATTTTAATTACCATTTTAGTCAACACCCTTCAAATGAAGGAACAAAAATTTCAAATCACATGCTGTGACCCTCAGAGCCCCTAAACAAAACTGGCAGCGGGCCCACCATACTATAATTCATATCAGGCCTGACACATACACTACCCCCAACACACTGATGGCATAATATATATCTAAAAGGTGTTTTATGTATTATATGTAAACAGGTGATCCCGAAAATCATATACATGTTGTGTCCAAAATTTTTGTGCGTGCGTGTGTGTGCGCGTGCATGTGTGTGTGCTGCAAATATGTTCCTAAAATGTGTTTGGGCAGAAGTTTATATACCAAGTCTAGACAAAGGAATGTGGATTTTCCTATCCAGCCAGCTTGATTACAATCAGGAGACAATGAAAGTACATTTACGTGTAAGGTAAACAAAGCCATCAAGCTAATGAGGCAAGGAGACAATTTAGTAAATACACCGCAGGTCAGAATATGCACCCCAGGATCCCTTCCTGGCTCTTGAGTCAGAGTCAACAGACTTTGGGTAGTACAAGGGGAACAAAAAGGCATGATCATCACTTAAAGGACAAAAGAGGCCAGAGCTCTTGGAATCTGTGAAAGGTGGATCCTTCAACCACGTGGGTTGAAGTGTCTGGGAACTGACTATGGGTGAGAAATTGCCTGAGACCAAGATTGTAATCTATTAAGATTCAGGTATTAGAAAATTCCCCAGAGATATATTTTGTTGTGCTTGTATCTATACCTGTCTCCTTTTCTCTTTCTTAGTATCAGTTAAATCTGTTTTTATTATAAAATCATCGCAGAGCTGTGTACTAAAGTGATTTCAGCTAACCTAGCAGGTTGGTGTGTACAACACTGTCTTTTAGGAGGCAGCAAATTTAACAATTTCTGTGAGTGTCACAGTAAGAGAGACTGGACACTTCAGTGCGATATCTCTGGGGAACTTGGGAACTGGCTTCACTAATTGCTGCCTGTAAGGCAAGGTTTAGACTAGCAGTGTCTTGCTGGTGAAGCAGATAGACTGGTGTGGCAGGGAGATAACATACAGTCTAATCTCCAGCAAAGTTCACTCTTGGTAAGGCAGAGGGGTAACACGGTGGCTTACAGTTCTGGGTGTCCTGAGCAGAACATCAAACACACATTAGTCTAAAAATGGGCTAGTAGGGGTTCATGGATAGCAAATAGCTATGTTTTGCAATGCAATATGAGGGTAAAAAAGGCAACGTGATTTTGAGCTGTTTCTGGAGAGCAGTCACAATGACATGACCAGCATTACAGAGTAGAATGGATATTATCCCCTATACAGCACTTATGAGACCTCACAAAGATCATGATCAGTAATGAGCTCTTCAGTATTTGAAAGATGTTACTAAACTGGAAGGAACCAAGAGAAGAGCAACAAAAATAACTAAGGGGCTGGAATGATTGACTTATGAGTAGAGATAAGTATGTCTAAATAGGACTAAATATGTCTGTCTTAGACAAATGACAACTAAGAGGGGATGGAGTGCCAGGAAACAGAAGTATCTGAAGTATGTAAGCACCAAGAAGGAAGATGAACTGTTTGGAGTTTACTTGTGTGTGTACCTACTGTAGAAGAAAAGGGTATATTAATTCAAAGAAAATTCAGTGTGCGTATTAGAATGTTTCCTACCTGTAGTAGTCAGACTGTGCAATGGCCTCCCAACAGAAATGCTAGAACCACCTCTGCTCGGGTCATTGAAAGCCAGATTGCAAATGCACTAGATTATAGGGAACAATTCTGCATTTGCAAAGGGATGGACTAAATAGGTTAAGACAATCTGTCTTTTCCAACTCTATTTTTCACAATCATTTGACACTGAAATTTGATCTGCATGTAAATAATTTCTTTTCCATTTAGAAAATAAAAATATATGAAACAGAATTTTTCATTTGTGTCTGTCTGAGAATTCTGATTCCTCTGAGATCCTCATACTTGGCAAGACAAGGAAGATGCAGAAGAGAAGAGGAACCATTGGGGAAGTAAGCTGATCGTAATTCCACATTAAATGCCAAAAGAAACATAACTGGCAAGGTCATTTGGTAGCGTATAGGTTGAGAGGTATCTCTGACAACTGAAATTCTGACAGAAATATGTAGTAATTTGCCATACCGGGAGTACAACCCACGATCACTTTAGAAGTTCCTTTTTTCCCCAGTACTGTCGCTTGATTGAAAATTAACGTAAGACCTGCAGGTAACAAGTATCCATTACTATTATTATGTAATTATGGGTATTTGAGATGGAATTACAGAGCAGGTGCATGGTTATCTTTGAGTTGTCAAAAGAACCCACAACCACAACACCTGAAATTCAGCAGTCAAGGGCAACATGTCTGGTTTTGACAGGAAGGTCTGTGAACTCCTGCAATCCTTGCCCAATGTTATCAACGGTTATGTGGTATGTGGGCTTCTCCCCACACTTCTTTCTACCTCCATATTGCATCTAATTCTTGGAACTGCAATACTTGACTGTTCTCTACAGAGATCACAAGTTCCTCCCACTCCTGGCCAGAGGTTGGCAAGAAAGGAAAAGGGGAAGAAGGGGAGATGTAGATGACAGGCAAACCAGAATCCCAGTAGCACGAATGACAGGGCTTTGCTCATGCTTGCATACTTCAAGGACTAGCAACAAAAACAGACTTTATACTTGAGGGCAAGAATACAGTGGTCTGAAATAGCCTTGAAACTCAAGGAGCAGAAGGCTTATTACAATCTCCAGACTAACACAAAATAAACACATTTCAAATGGTGTCATATCCAGGTCAGCCTCTCTTGTGTTTCAAAATATTTGGAGACAGAAAAAACTTCACCTTTTCTCCCATACTGTTAAGACTATCTGAAGAAAAGTATATTTAAGATTAAGTGTGATGTACAACAGTATAGAGAAAAAGATTTAATTATGTCATATTCCTACTGATGTTCAACTGAGTTCAATTTCTCTCGTTCCCAGTGAAAGTCTGCATTTCAAACCATATATCTGGAAAAGCATTCCAGTCCTCTCTATTTTCCAATTTCACCTTTGCTTCTGCTGCTGTGTTCTTTAAAATGAGAAAACATTAAGATGATTCCAGTTGTCTAATCTACATGGATGGGATTGTTAAAACTGGTGCCGAACTGTTCACTTGCCACAATAATTATTTACGATGCAGCCCCAACTTCTTAGGATATAGCCTTAGTGTTTCTATGAAGATGGAAGGGGATACCAATATATCTGCCAAGCCAGGCAGAAAGAGCTTGTCTTTTTTATTCATAAATAATTTTGCATTTCTTACTGTATTGCTCCAGTTTAATGAAACAAGTGATTGCAAGCTCCCAAAAAGCACGTCAGTTCTGTGCAAGGACATGAAAAGCCTTCCAGCCTTTTACACAATGGATTTTTTTATCTAATAAATCAAGTCAGGCCTTTTTGACTAAAGCAATGCTCCTCATGAAGGAGTGAAGAACCGCCTCATTTGACAACGCAAGGAAGAAGAAAAAAAACGAATG
This sequence comes from Mauremys reevesii, assembly GCF_016161935.1. Classification (NCBI taxonomy): domain Eukaryota; kingdom Metazoa; phylum Chordata; order Testudines; family Geoemydidae; genus Mauremys; species Mauremys reevesii. The sequence goes on along the minus strand of NC_052640.1, from coordinate 14,909,343 downwards.
GGGGAGCCAGCTTCATTTCAAGGTGACACTAAGCAGAGAAAGCAAGGAGAAGCAGCAGATTGGTATTCTGCAAGACTCCAAGCAAGCATTGGACATAAGATTCCTCTGAATTGAGGGAGTCTCACTCCATTAATTCAAAAACCGATTGAGGTGGAGGGAAAGTAGAGCAATATGCATTATGTATTTGTTACAAAACTATTGTGTCAAAGCAATATTTAGTGGTAAATTATGGCACTATCAGGAGTAGGATGCCACAGACATAAATCAATTTGTCTGCTATGCTGTGTGACAAAAAGATAAGAGCTCATCAGTACCATTATTTCACTAGGCTAGAGGAGGGGTGGGGGAAGTGCAGAAGGGGGAACCAAACACAGCCATTGATTGTAAGTGACAAAATGAGGAAGGCCTTGAGCTTTGACGAGCACCGTTAAGATGCTATCTCTAAGTTAAAACAAAACCTCTGCTAAAGGAAGGTTGCACAATACAAACAAACTCTCTTCTCTCCTACAGGAGGGGGAAGCAGACAGACTAATCATTTATTTTTCCAAGGTCAGCTTGAAAAATTGCAAAGATTGAAACAATAATATTTTCTCTGGCAGAAGAGAACCAAAAAAAAAAAAAAAAAGAAGTAGGGCTTATTAGAATAAAGGGAAGTACAAATGGCACAGAGCTAAATGGTAATTATGGCTTTATGGAAATATCCCGTTAATTACTAGGTCATTTTTTTTTGTTTGTTTTACAATTGAGTTGTCAATTTGCAGCTAATTTAGGCCATGCCAGCCTAATAGCTATTTACAGTTCACACAATTGCCTCCATGGGAGGAGCAAGTGGCCTGCAGGCATCAGATGCCATTTTGGGGGAGAGGAGGGGGAAGACACTCATTCAGTAAGCGCAAGTTTCCAATTGAAACAGCCCCACAGGCACCTGGGATACATGCACAACAATAGTAAACAGAGCAAGGGGAGAAAGAAAGAATGAAGTGGCTTCTCTGCTTAGTTTAGTATTCATTCTGTGATAATACAGTGGAATAACATGTCCTCCAGTCAGGCCTGCCCTGTGATTAGAGGAGCACAGTAAAGACCATAATTATTCCTCTTTTTTAAAACCCTGGGCAATTCTGATGCTGCGTGTTATCTGTTCCTTAATTGCAGCTGTCCACAAAAGTCTGAGCTTGTAACCTGAAAACTGAAGTGCTAAGAACCAAATAAAACACCACAATCAAATCCACTTTCTTATCCCACAATGTCAATACTCCGATTCCTATCCAGAAACGTACTGGAGTTTCATCATGAGGCATCTATGAAGGCCCTTTCAGCCACAAGTTGCAGAAGCTAGATGTGATGCTGGCAGGCCAGGTGCCTGTGTCTCAACTGGACACTAAAAGATACATAGCTGCAATCTGTCTGGCTCACTTGTGGGTGAATATTGATAAAATAGGCATTAGAATTATAAGGAAGTGTTTAGACTCTATTGAATGCTGGTGAGTTGCTGCATGAGTAGTGGAATTGCGAGCCTCTGGGATTGTATGAATCACTGTACAGGAGTGGGACATTAATTAGGGTGAGGAGCTGCTCTTCTACAGAAATTGTTACAATCTGTTCAAAAGAGGAGAGCCATCAATATTAGACAGGATATGGGGGGATCTTACAACTGTAAACTCCCCACATCTAGACTGAGGAAAAGTCAACAAAAGGACTAAAGATTCTTATTGCTGTTCTGTTCTCCTCCCTGGGAAGATGAGTCATGCAAGTGGACTCCTCCCATCAGCTGAGTTTGAAGCTCAGAGCACATGGAAGGAGGGGGATAAAAACCCCAGACAAAATGAACTAAGTTTCTCTATGCCACTTCTGGGGAGAGGGTGTTTCTAGGCATAAGGAAGAGATCCCCAGCTCCTTAGCCCAAAAGTTCAAATAGAGCTCACTGATTATAGAAACCTCTATTACCTTTTGAAATCTAAGACTATATATATAGTTTACTATAGGATTGGCTACAAGCATTGTCTTTGGTGTGAGACTGAAAGCACCACTGACTGGGGGTACGTGATTTGTCCTTTGGAATCAGAAGTAACCTGAATATTGCTGTGATTCTTGCTGTAAGGGGCATCTGTCACAGAGCTATGGGCACCTGGGTGGCAAGACAAACCAGAGTTAGGGTTGCCACCCGTCCGGGTTTTACCCGGACAGTTCAGTTTTTGGCTTCTGTGTCTGGGTGCTATTTAGGGTTGCCAGGTGCCCGATTTTTGACTGGTAAGGCCGGTCAAAAAGGAGACCTGGAAGTGGCCAATCAGAAGCCCAGTTACAACGGGACAGGGAAGGTACTGGGTCATTAACCTGCATCAGTTCCTGCTCAGCCAGGGCCACCTCCTACATACAGGCTCTTTGTCAGGATGCAGCAGCTCCCATTCCAGCCCGGGAGCAGAGGGAGCCCAGCTAGGTGGGGGAGGGAGTGGAGACAATCCTGCGAGTGACAGGGGAGGGGAGAAGAGGACCAGGTGATGGGGGAGGGTTCTGGGGGGAGGAGGCAGGGCTTCAGGGAGGGGCCTTGAGGGAAGAGGTGGAGCAGGGGCAGGACCTTGGGGGAAGAGGTGGGGTGGGGGCAGGGCCTCGGCAATTAGAAAGATGGCAACCCTAACCAGCATATCCAAGGGGATTGTCTGTGATTCCATGTTACGGCTTTTAAAGTGCCTGAGGAGTGCACACTTGGTGCATCTGGTTGGTGAAATTTAAGTTTAGAACTCTCAACCAATTTGGGGGTTGTGCCCTTGTTTTTAACAGTCTGCCCTGAGGTTAGTACTCTTGCTCCTGCAGCGCCATTGGTAACGTTACGCTAGACTCATCACTTAGTACACTAACAGAAGATACTTCTATGCCATGGTGATGGGTGCGATATAAGAACCTGAATAGAAAACAGAAGAGAATAGAAAACAGTAATTTTAGTTTTTGGGGAGGAGGAATAGAAATACAGAAGAGCAGGTGGAAATCAGCATCTGTGAACTCAGAACCAAGAATATAAATATAGAAAATTTCCAAATAAAATTGATTGATCGAGACTTCATATGAGTTTGGAAAAACTCTGATAGGATGCAAAGTTTATAGCAGCAGAATGAAGCACATGTGAAATATCTGTGGGAATTGCCACACTTCCTGCAAACATAAGATATAGGGATCTTTCTATATGGCTTTGACAGGCACTATGTACACAAGCCATTTAGAACCAACCATTTGTAGTACAAAATCACCACACTGACTAATATTAGCTGATTTCCACAGGTTTGTTTTTTTTATGTTTGTAGAAACAAACCTTCAAGTACTTCTATTTTGTTTTGTTTTAATAACATGTGATCCATTGACATATTTCAGAGGATAAGATGGTTACCATGTACCCATGCAATTACTAAGATTTCACCTGACCTTTAGCAAAAATGATACTTTCCTGATTTCAAAACCAAAGATTAAATGTCTGGTGCTGAACTACAGGAGGTGACTCCAACATTTGTTTCTAAGGTTCACTTTTCAATTTTTTAAGGAAGAGAGGAAACTCTTCTGGTACCTCTAGCTGGATCTGGATGGCAATATCTTGTAAAATTAGCATTCCTGCATTGTGCACTGGATAAACGGGAATAAGAGAGCTTATTATTGGCATATGTCAAGACAAAGTCAGGCAGACTACAGCCCAGATAGTCTAGTCTCAGCAACAGTTCAGACAATGATGGTGACTTGTTATAACAACTACAAATGAAAGCAATGAAAGGCAATGGGGGTGAAATAAATCACACACAACAAACAATCTCAAAGAGATTATCAAACACTTTATGAAATTATCAGTTTGCAACAATTTTAAGTCAATTTATGAAAAAAAATCCCAGAAGGCAATCAAGTAAATCAGGTAATTATATCTTGTAAGGGGAGATAACATCAGGAAAATTAGCAACACTTCTGCACATAAATCAGAGGAAGGAAAAGCTTCACACTTCATTTACTCATTTTCATGTCCAATATATTTCATAGAGGGGGCAAGAGTTGGCTTGGGTGATGTTGGCTGCTGGGTGCATTCTGTATGTTTATGGAAACTGGATGAGGTCATCCTATGTAACATGGTTGATCAACCCAAAGAGGCAAATCTGCAATGATGTGATTTGATTTAGTGTTTTGAATATTAAAATTGGAGATGGGCCTGAACCAGAATTAAAAACCGTCCCCACTGAACTCTGAGGTAGTTCGGATACAGATCTAAATGCTATGACTCAGGCTTTCCAAGTCTAAAATGGTTAAACGCCTGGGACTTGGGAGAAGTTGGTATTGTGATTTGATTCCAGACCTGAATTTCACCACTTGAGTCCACAGTGTCCCTTGCAAAAGAAAGATGAGACAGAACTCGGATGTAATAAGCACAAATGGATTTTGTTACTTTGACGGGCGGCTCTATGTTTTTTGCTGCCCCAAGTATGGCAGGCAGGCGGCTTTCGGCAGGCGGTCCGCTGGTGCCGCGCCATCAGTGTCCCCGCCACCGAATTGCCACTGAAGCCGCAGGACCGGCGGACCTCCCGCAGGTGTGCCGCCAAAAGGAGCCTGCCTGCCGCCCTCACAGCGACTGGCAGGCCGCCCCTCACGGCTTGACGCCCCAGGCATGCGCTTGCTGCGCTGGTGCTTGGAGCCACCCCTGGTTACTGAGGGTGTTGGCTCCAGCCAGAGCCCAGTATTTCTTTCTGCCTCTCTACAGCATCTAGACCAAAAGCCTATGCTGCTTACTGTCACTATACAGAGTTTCCCTAAATCCTGGCCTGGATTAGCTATCACAGGATGGACTGCTGACTGGATTTATATGGCTCATTTCTACTTAAAAAGATTTGGACACAGATACGCTTGGACATATGCTTCTGTACTCTATCTATCATAATTTCATCTGCCTTGAAATGGGAACTGCAAGCATTTTTATAAGCAGATTGAACCGTAACTTCTAAGTAACACTTGTGATGTGTCATTTTGTAACTTCTACCAGCAGTCAATCACTGCAAGTATTGCTATGCCTCCTGTAGTAATAGCGTCCTAGGGGAATGGCTCACATGGTCTCAGTGGCAAGACAAGGTTTTCCCACACTCACTGCTTCCATTGGGTCGCATACCTATGTGGATTCTGAGATGGGTAAGAAGGTGTGAGCTGTGATTGAAGGTTTTCCCACACTCACTGCATTTATAAGGTCTCTCACCGGTGTGGATTTTGTGATGTTTAGAAAGGCCTGAGCTTTTCTCCAGAAATGGAAGAACACCAATGTCAAAAAGGCTTAAATTCATCAGAACATCCTATTCTGCAAAGCTCTCAAGTACATGCTTATGCTAAGGCCTGGTCTACACTACCACGTTAGGTAGCAGCCACCTGTCATTGATCTAGCTGCGCACGGGTCAACATTTAAATTGGTCTCCCACAGATGTAAGCCCCCTCTTACAATAATGGAGTAACATCACCTCCTCGAGCTACATTGAGCTGTGGTCAATGTAATGAGGTCAACTGACTAACTTATGTTGACCCTAACAGTCCTCCAGCAGCTGTCCCACAATGCCTGACACTGACCGCTTTGATCACAGTTGTGATCTCCACTGCCCAGGGGTCTCGGAGACCAGAAGGCCCCACTCCTCTTTAACCACTGCGAATTTCTGACATGCTTTTCCTGATTATCCAGCTTGGCAAGCACAACTGCCCAACTGACCATACCAGCTATATGCTCCAGACGCGCTCTGGTTTGGAGCAGACAGGATGATGATCTCCTGTGCCTGTGGGGAGAAGAGTACAGGTACGGACCAGCCATTGAAATGTGGATATCTATGAGCAGATAGTATGGGTCCAGCTAGGCTGCAAGCCAGAACCTGTCTGAGACTCCACCACAGTCCAGTCAATCCCGGTAATTGAGCACAGGTGAACCAAATGCAGAAGAAGGAACCTTGGGTAAGTGTGTAATTGTATTTCTCATTACAATGATGTATTGACCAGACCCCCGAGATAACAGTACACAGCTATCTACTTTTCATTCATTTATTCAGACTAGAGAAGGTAGCATTGGTAATCTGCTTTTGATGCCCCTCTAGAATTCGGCAAGGGTGGGGTGGGGAGGTCATGCAGAGCAGTTTGTTTGTTTACATAGGGATGTTCTTTGAATCCTCCTGAAAGAGCTCGATGAAACTGTCATGGAGGTACTTTGCAATCCTCCCCTGACGGTTTCTATGAATGGCAGCCTTATTTCTTCCTCTGCAGTACAACTCTTTCCTGCGCCAGACAGCAATAACTTCAGCAGGCACCAGTGCAGTACTACCATGCAGGCTAGCAGCACAGGAGCATGGACAGCTTCGGGATGCCAGCAACAGCGGTGCTCTCTGTGCCTTTGTTACCCTCAGGAGTGAGACAATAGCTAAAATCACCACCGACTGCGGAAAATGGTGCCAGTATCCAGTGCCATTGCCCTACACCCATTGTTTCATGCAATCGAGCAATTCCCTCCTCATTTCCCTCATCCCTGGTGGGCCATGCTCACCGTGGTTGGTGCCGAGAGTGGTGCTGTGCACAAACACTTTGAAGCAAAAGTGTCAATAAGCACGTCTTGTTTAAAACTACAGGGGAGGAAGGGAAGGGAATTCTAAATCTTAACTTTTGCTTACCGTTGTGACTATACTGACAATGGTACCTCTGCATGTTTTATCTGCAGCTACTGCCATTGCAGCCTTGAAGGGTTCCCCCTCCACACCTGCAGAACGTCTGTGCCAGATAAGGAGGAGAAATAAGAGGGCTAGGGATGAGATCCTGCAAGGGAGGACTGCATCAGACTGTGAACAAAAGGCCAGGAGACATTGCAGACAGCGTGGAGAAAGAAAGAGCAGAAAGGAGAAAGGTCCAAGCATCCTAGCAGGAAAAGGAGAGAGAAATGCACCAGGACATAATGGGGCTTCTCTGGCAGCAAACACAGATGCTGCAGACTCTTGTGGGCCTACAGGTTCAATAATCCCGGGTTCGCCTCCCTTTGCAGTCTCTGGAAAACTCCATTACAGCACCTCCCTAACTACCCGGCATCAGGGGTTGCATCTCTAGCCCTACCATTCCACCCTGGGACATTAAGGACAACCACAGCTTCACATACGCTGACCTATGAAAGCTACAGTTGCTGTATGTGTAGGTAAAATGGACGTGAATGTTCTTTCCCCTTGGTAAGTTCTGTTCCAATAATTTATTAAGTTTTTAACATACACCTCTACCTCGATATAACGCTGTCCTCGGGAGCCAAAAAATCTTACCACGTTATAGATGAAACAGCGTTATGTCGAACTTGATTTGATCCACCGGAGTGCACAGCCCTGCCCCCCCGGAGCACTGCTTTACTGCGTTATATCCGAATTTGTGTTATATCGGGTCGCATTATATCAAGGTAGAGGTGTATTTGCTTTTAAAATTGTACAGATTTTTCTTTGCACTGATTTTGTTACTGAATAAAATTCCATTATTTGGAAAATAATTCATCTTTATTAGTGCACAACACATGCTACAGAGTGCCTAGCAGTTCAGAAAGCAACCAATTACTTGTTACTGTACAGTGTGACACAACTCATAGGCTCGGTGACAAACGGTGTAATAATCATAAATGTACAGCAAGCAATGCAAAATTAATAGGTGCACTGACAGTGTTATATCCATAGATGTACACCAAGCACCACACGATTCCTAACAGACCCCAAAACAGCAGGGCAAGGTAGAGCACAGTACACCACAACGTATGAATGTGGCTCACTGTTAAAGTGCTCTTTCAAAGCCTCAGCTCTGAGTTTTTCTAATAACCCTTGTGTCTGGCAGTTCAAACTCAGCAGAGTCTCATTCCACCTCCACTCTGGTGGCAACTCCCCCCTCTTTACTTCACAGATATTATGCAGGACACAGCAAGCACTTATACCATTGGGATTTTTTTTTCACTGCAATCCAATCTTGTGAGTAAACAACGGCAGCGTCTCTTCAATCTTCCAAAAGTGCATTCTACTCTCATTCTGCACCTGCTGAAGCTTCCCTTGGTGCTGTTGAGGGGGCTGGTGTGTGGCTCCATGAGCCGGGGAGCATGGGGAAGCTGGGTCCCCCAGGGTCACTATCAGCATTTCAAGATCACCACTGGTAATCTGCTGTTCAGGAAAGAAAGCCCCTGCATGCAGCTTTTTGAACAATCCTGTGATCTTAAAGAGGCCTACATTCTTCCCTGACCAGCCAACACTGATGTAGATGAAGCGTTCCCGGTGATCCATCAAGGTAGCCCTTTCTGTTTATGTACTCTGTGGCCTGGTGCCAAAAGAGGGATATCCATGCTGCCTATTGCTTCACAGTTTGGAAACACCACTGCTGCAAATCCATCCACTATGTCCTGCACATTGCCAAGAGTCACAGTCCAGCACAGAAGGAGATGATTAATGGCCCTGCACACTTGCATGACAGTGGCCCCCATCGTCGATTTTCCAACTCCAAAATGATTTCCTAGTGACTTGTTGCAATCCGGGATTGCAAGGTTCCACAGTGTGATTACTACTCACTTCTCCTTTGTCAGTGCAGCTCTCATTCCGGTGTTCCTGAGCTCAGGGAGCTCGGCACACAGATACAGGAATGTGGTCTTGCACATCCAAAAGTTCTGCAGCCCAAGACTGTATTATGATGTGCAGGGGCGGCTCTAGGCATTTTGCCGCCCCAAGCACGGCAGGCAGGCTGCCTTCGGCGGCTTGCCTGCGGGAGGTCCCTGGTCCCGCGAATTCGGCGGCAGCCTGCGGGAGGTCCGCCCAAGCCGCGGGACCAGCAGACCCTCCACAGGCATGCTGCTGAAGGCAGCCTGCCTGCCGCCCTCGCGGCGACCGGCAGAGAGCCCCCCGCGGCTTGCTGCCCCAAGCACGTGCTTGGCGTGCTGGTGCCTGGAGCCACCCCTGATGATGTGATCTTCCCAGTCAGTGCTCGTTTCTGAGGCCCAGAAGTAGCAATCCATCATCTGCAGCTGTTCTATGAATACTACCAGCAACCCTGACCTGGTGATCACTTTCTCCCACAGCAACCTGTCCTCCAAGACGTTTTTGTGTGCAGCGTTGATGTAGCCATGTCAGTCCCAGGATATTAGATAGACAAGGTGGGTGAGGTAATATTTATTGGACCAACTTCTGTTGGTGAGAGGGACAAGCTTTTGAGCCACAGAGCTCTTCTTCACCCACCTTGTCTGTCTAAGAAACTGTCATGTACCATAGAATCATAGAATATCAGGGTTGGAAGGGACCTCAGGAGGTCATCTAGTCCAACTCCCTGCTCAAAGCAGGACCAATCCCCAACTAAATCCCCAAATGGCCCCCTCAAGGATTGAACTCACAACCCTGAGTCTAGTAGGCCAATGGTCAAACCATTGAGTTATCCCTCCCTCCCTCTGCTCTGCAAACATGGGAGGATTGTGCGTCCTGTGCTTGCAACATGTCTGACCACTGTGCAGAGCTGTGCAGGCTCCACGCTTCTGTCAGAGATGGTGAACAGTGATGAGGATTATACGGGTTCATGGGATTTTTAAACAAGACATGAAAATTATGGGATGTAGATGAAATTATGGGATAGAGACAGTTGCACGCTGGGAAGTTGACTCCTCCGCGCCCAGTCACTCCCCTGTATGACTTGTTTCTGCCCCACCAGGCATTGCCAAAACATCCCAAAAGACTGCAGGTGGTCGCACTTTGCACGCTGGGATATTTATCTATGGTGCATCGACACAAGCACTACTGGTGAGTACACAGATAGCCAATGCAAGGAACCAAGCGTACAGGTGCACAAAGGATATACAACTGCAGCAGCTTTATGTTGACATAACTTGCACTGACTAAAGTTTATTGTGTAGACATGGCCTTCAGAACATTTTAAATTCCATTGGAATTAATAGGACTTAAGCAAGTGCCTGGAGTTAAGCATTTGCTTAGCTGTATGGGGAAGAAGCTAAGTACATGTTTAAATGCTTTGCTGAATTGGTGTCAAGCTTGTATTAAATCAGGGCCCTGGCTCTTTCTAATTGGATGCCAATACTTCATGAATCATGCAGAAGAAAGGAGGTCTATCCAAGTCCTGTATCCTTTCTTAGGATACAAAAGACTTGCCCTACTTCCTGTTGCAAGTAAAACATATAAACTGATGCCAATGGGGAATCTCTCGTTGCCAAAGCATCTCAAAGATATTATGGCAGATAAGCCTTTTAGTAGTTAATATTCGTCCCTAGCCACATTCCTACTTTATAGATTATCATTTCTCTTTAATAAAGGAAAAACCCTAAATCCCCCAGCTTCAGCTGGAGATGGATTTTCATTTATTTGGTCGCAAGAAACCAAATTAAGAAAATTACTTTCTAACTAATTTTATAGTGCTAAGGAACATCTGATGATATGCTGGGGGAAAGCTTCAAGCTTTCTGAAAGAAGCTGTTAAGAAGTGAGTAATAATTGGAAATGTACTGTGAATAAATCTTGGCAAAATTAAACTGCATTTAAGTATGTACTATAAAACCAGGTCAAATGGCAAATGTCCTGCGTCATTTAGCACGGGGAAATGTATTGTGTTAAAACTTCAAACAGAATAATTACTGTTTCCAAGCTCTAAATACAGGTAATCATTCCTTTCCTTGCATACAAAAAATCCTGGTGTAAAAGTGCTATATTTATCAGTCACTCCTGATTCAAATTCATCTCTGGAGAGAAATGTCCAGATTTGCAGACGGCACAATATGATGTTGGTAGACATTGTTCAGCTTTACAATATTTTCGCTCATACAACACAAAACACAGTTCTTTATAACATGCTTTATCAAATCTTTGCAACTTCCTTTGGTATTTGCTGAGATGGCATTAAATCATATTATTTTCCCCCCTACCCCTCCGTGTTTATACATGCTGGACTGGATCCTCAACTACTGGATGGAGCCAATGGAGCTGTGCCGATTTATACCAGCTAAGGATCTAGCTCATTGTGTATAAACAAGTTCATAGAAATTCCAATGTCATGGAGCATTCAATGACAGCCACTCAGAGCACATTTGGGTTATAGTCAGGTGTGCGTTACAAACCATTACCCAATTCTTTAAGGCTAATTATCTGTCCACCGTGTCTTATGGACAATGGGGGAAAGCCAGCCCCCCTTGTAGTTAATGGGAAAAATCCCATTGCTGTCAATGGAGCCAGGGTTTCACCTGATATTTCTAAGGCAGTTATGGACAGTATACTGTTTTTTCTAAAGTGAATATAGTAAAATCACTATTGGCTCCTATCCTTCCGAGAGGAACAAACAGCCGTCTGTTATAAAAATGAATTTCATCTGATCATAATCCAAATGCATCGTGAGCTATCATCGCTCCAAGGACTTTGACTAAGTACATGAACATGATGGAAAGTCTGCAAAAATGTGATAATTAACTGTATATATAAGTAAATCAATCCAGGAGATGGGCCGATACTCAGCAGATGTAAACTGGCCCCGTTCTGTTGAAGTCAATGGAGCTATGCCAGTTTTCTTCAGGTGAGGATCTGGTCTACTGGCTTTTGAACTTAAAGCTAAACCTGAGGCATGAAGTATAATTTATGAGCAGAATGGTGGGAGGAAGCAGTGAACCATCCTTCCCCCCTACACCTTTTTTAAGCAAGTCACCCAGCAGACTAGTAGGAGAGGATAAACAGGTCACATAATGAGAACATTCTTCATAATAAATTTCTCTCTGAGTTGCGGGGAGAGGAGCAGATGGAAGCTAGGGCCAGTTGGATGACCTAGCAATACTGCACATATGACAAACTGAGTGTAATTCTGGTCCCACAAGGAGAACTGAAGAGGGTTCAGGAACTCACTCAGAACTAGCAATGATGTGGCTGATAAAGGGGAAACATTTGGAAGGATCCTTCCCAGTCTACTTCTCTGCTTATATAGCCCCCTATCTCTCCATAATATCTAAGCACCTCACATACATTAATTTATCCCAACAACACTTCTGTAAGGCAGAGAAGTACTATTATGCCCATTTTAATTATGGGGAACTGAGGCATTGAGAGACGAAGTGACTTGCCCAAGGTCACTCAAGAAGTTCTGTGGCAAAGCCAAGAATTCAACCCAGATGACCCGAGTCTCAGTCCAGCATCTTAACCACAGGACCATCCTTCCTCTTGGAAGTCCTCAGTCAGAAGAATGGTGACTCTGATGTGAGGATGTTGGAAAAGGAAAGGCAAGGGGGGAAGGAGGCAAGAGAAGAAAATTGACCAGCAGTGTAAGCAGCCCTCGGTATTTCTGTAGAAATGACTCTACAAGCTGGGAATTGTGCTTCATTCACAATGGTAACATAGCCTACATCCAGGAAGAGCGGCAAACCACATAGGCAAGTTCCTTGGAGGTGCCGACTGGAAATGCATCAGGCTTGGGTCTGCAGGCACCACAACCCAACAGTGCTTTATTTGGTGGTGGGGGTGGGGGGGGAGGAGAGAAGTGGAAAATTCCACAGATGTAGCTCAGTGCTTCAGCATGCAACAAAAATATTATAATTTAGCATGAAAGGCGAAGGGCACCTCCTGAGGAAAACATCAGGAGGAAGGAACTTTTCTTTTTTACAACCTTAAACAGAAGCACACTGTCCTTTTATGGGATTATACAGCAAATATCTGCTAGCAGATACGTATTAACTGCTGCTAGTTTTTCCTTCGCTGTATGTTGCATTTATTACTGTGTGGTTAAAAACAAAATCCCTGCTGATTTAAACCCTTTCAAGTAATGTTTGTTATGTTTCCTGCTGTTAATATTTGTCTCGTAATACTTTGCTACAGAAGTTAGGTAAACTTGTCACGGAATGCATTTAACAGTCCCCCCGGAGGCTAGTCCTGAACACCGCCTGCTCTGTTACAGAAATGTGTGGGTCCCGACAAGCTACTAGTATGTTTTTTATTTAACCCCAGAAAAAGGAACATAGGACTTGCTGTAGCACACCAGTCCAATGGTGCATCAACTCTGATCGGCCAGGATTGTGGCCTTTGTCTGATAGTTCAGGGGAAGGCGAATACCTTCCACTATACATATGTGCTTAATCCCTACTGAAGCCCTCTTATTTCCATCTATTTGTGTCTCACACTTGCTTGTTCTGTAACACAGTCTCCATCATTCTGACCAAGGAGAACTGGCTGGAGTTCCCTTTCTGGGACATGTTTTTGGGCTACTGCTATTGTATTGTCATTTTTATATTTATTTGCCAATAGTACCACCATATTCTGTCATTGTTAACTTTGAGGTACTGAAAGGAAAAAGTTCAATGCTACTAACATTTTGTGTAATGTTTCTCGGCTGCACTTGGAAATACATTTTTCCGAACAGAAGGAGAAAGAATGAGTTATCTGAAGAGAATTTATAAAAGGTTCAGGGTAGACTGATAGAGCAGCATCGCTCACAAAGAGGTTGCAGCTCTTTTAAGGAAAGCTGGGAAGAAGCATCAAAATCTGAGAATTGTGTTTTCACTTCTAAATCACATTATATCCTTCTGAATGCAGACAGGTTTGTGGAAACAGAATGTTCTCTTAATACAACTAGTTTACAGCACCTTGACAGTACCACGGAGCACTTGATAACAAGGATGAATTTTTATTTTATTTTTTTACAAATTTCTTCATTACTTCAAGCCTAAGTGAGATTTCAATTTTCAGTTCGAGATGACAGACTATTATCAAGAAATGTACAATTGAAGGGAATCTTTCCACCTCCATGAAGGTGATGAGTCAGCAAAACTGTGAACCAAAACTGTCAACTTTCCCACAGCGCTACACCTTTACTAAGCAGGGGTTATATTAGCAAATAATAAGGAGTAGTATCATCCCCAAGACCCAACCACTCATTGAGCCAAAAGAAGATATCACTCGACGTGAGATGCTAAAAAGAATTTCTTAATATCTAGGGAAGGTCAGGGTCCCTTCTGGCCTTAAACACTATCCATATGATCATCTCTCTTCTTTCTTGCATACTTTTATTGGCACAGAAATAGGAACCAATGTTGACATTTAAATGATCATAATGAGGTTTCAAAGTTAACAGATCATTCAGACGAGCAGGCTGCAGTGTATACCTTTCAGAGCCATTGTTTCAGGTTATGAGTCACAGAATGAAAGTGTTGGGGAACCACCCCATTAAATGAATGATGAAAGTGACATGGGTTATTAAAATATCAGATTAGATTCATTCTCTCTGGGTCCACCGTGCAGATATTAAGGGTGTATGCACAGGTTCAGTTCTTCTCTAACATTTCCCCCCCAACTCTTTTATGCTCCCTCTGTTTTGACATCTTCTTGGAGCTCCCAGCCCCAGTGGTCAAATTGGGCTAAAAAGTGTTTCAAATGGGTGATGATTTTCAAGTAAAGCGAAAAAGAGTCATACTGGCAACATTAATACGGCTAAAAGAGAGAGACCGAGCCTGCAGGCTAGCTTTGGTCTAATATAGCATTCATCTTCCTGGGTGAGGATGAGAAAACAGATGTCCCAAACAATCTCTCCTAATCAGAGAGGCTAACCACATGCAGCGCTTCCACTGAAACCAGTGGGAGTTTTGAGTGCAGATCAATTGGAAAAAAAAAATCAGGCAGGTTTCTCGGTATGTGTTTCCCTGTTTTGATGAAGAAGGCAGCATCTCATGGTCAGTGCACAGGACAGCGATTTAGGACACCAGTGGCCTGACATTCAGAGCTGATTAGTACCCTAGAAACCAGCTAAAGTCAATGGGAGGCACAGGTGCTCAGAACCTCTGCAAATCAGGTCACAAGGGATCTATTTTTTGCTCTGCTGGTCAATCACTGTCATTTTGGGCAAATATACACGACTGTATATGCAAAATTTCCAGCCAGGAGGTGCAAGGGGACACAGGCAATTTGCCAGCAGTATGTAAGGTGAGTAAATGCCCATTTTACACACCCAAGTGAAAATATGAGCATTGAAAGGAGAATATGTTGTGTTACCAGGTTTGAAATGAGTGTTTCTGAGGGAGCACTGCTCATCCCTCGGTCGATGAGGTAACTATAGTTATTCAATGGACGAGAACAGCTGAGCAATCCTTTTTCACAATCCAAAAGCTGGTCAGATAGCTCAGGTTTCCCTCTCACACTTCTTTATTCTGGGGGAAAAACATCCTCACACCCCCATTAATATCCACGCCCTCCTGCTCCTTAAGCAGCCGCTTCTGTACAGACTGTTTGCCATCAAGAAAAGGAATAATCTGCTACATCTCTCTTTGCAAGGATGATGATACAGCATACTCCCCTATCTTAACTATACGCTACTGCTTTATACTGTAAAAAAGAACTCTCTATTGACTTCCAGTGACTGTTGTTAATGCTCATGAGACAGGCATCTCATCATTTATTCACGAAGATGCTGGTTGTGAACGCTCACTCTTGGGATGAAACGTGGTATCTTCAGAGGCAGCATGAAGGGATTCGCTGAGGGTGGGGAGGGGTGGTAGAGTTGCCCATCAGTCGTCTTTCAGCCTTGTGTGGAAGAGGCACAACACAAATTTTATCTAAGCTTTCTCACTCACAAAGCCCTTGCGCCTCCCACACCTCCAGAAAAGATGTCAGATTATGTTGCTCTTTTTTCTTCTCCTTTCCGCTGCGAGGAAGTGAATTCCACCAGGGTCCTATAATTCAGTGCCAGGGGGGAAATCCTTATCTCTTGGCAATGAAAGTTTAGCATGATCACCCGGGGATGCCAAACTTCTAGAGAATTAGGCTGTGTTTTTTCTCTCTCTCTTTTTCTCCAGCCTTGAATTAAAAGATGTCAACGGCTTTGCCCTGTTCACTGGCAATGTACAGCGGTTACTCCACTTAAATACACCTCTACCCCGATATAACACGAATTCGGCTATAGCGCAGTAAAGCAGTGCTCCGGCGGGGCGGGGCTGTGCACTCCGGCAGATCAAAGCAAGTTCGATATAATGCGGTTTCACCTATAACGCGGTAAGATTTTTTGGCTCCCGAGGACAGCGTTATATCAGGGTAGAGTTGTATTTAAAACCGAAACATTGACTATTAGGAATCCTAGTCTACACATTCCTGCATCCATTCCTCTGGCTCGTAATCTCAATCTATCTTCAGTAAAGATCCATTTAACTGGACTGTAGGCAGGTGTGATGCTACATCCCATATTCTTCATAGAAATATTGTTACGATATGAATATGGCATAATGAATATAGGTTTTATGCAAGATGGGTCTTGTGAGGTATCATTGGAAAGGCTATGCTTTATTAAAGGTGTTTATCCAATTGGTATGCACGTATTGTCCCTGTATCTGAAGTTAGAAATATTGACTATGTAACAGTTACTGTGTGTGTGCTTGGGGGAATGCCCACCGGACAGTAGACAATCAGCCTGGATGGGACATTTAAGAAGGACAAACGAAGATACTAATCTCCCACCTTCCTGAGAAGCTTCCTGGGATGCTGCTTTGACACTGCGAGGTCAGGTGATAATGTCACCTGATATGGAATACCACCTTGGACACTGCTGGTATTTTTCCACTGGAAACAAAGGATTCCCACCTTATGTGAATCCTATTTAAGGCTGAGAAGTGAGTCAATCAGGGCTCTTTTCCATTGTCTCCCCGCCCAAGGAGGAAGACTGCTGAAAGCACCTGAAGAGACAAAGGGACTAAGCTGGGGAAAGGCAAGGGCTGAGTCCAGGCTGAGACAGGGGTGCAGCCTGTGAAGAGAAATAGCTGGAAGTCTAAGCTGCAGAAATTCTGTAACCTGCCTAAAACAACATTCAAGGGGAGAATTACTATTTGTAACCTGTTCCTTTAGTGAATTAAGCTTAGGCTGCGTGTTTTGTTTGATTTGCTCAGTAATCTGCTTTGTTTTGTTTGCTATCCCTTATAATCGCTTAAAATTTACCTCTCGTAGTTAATAAACCTATTTCTTGTTTATACCACAACCCAGGTTGTGCAATTCATCTCTCAGAGGGAGGCACAAAAAGCTGTGCATATCTCCCTCCACATTGAGGGAGGGGACAATTTTTATGAGCTTGCACGGTACAGATCTCTCTATACAGTGCAAGACACTATTATTTTGGATTTAAACCCCAAAGGAGGTGTGCACGTGAGTGCTGGGTAAATTCCCAAACTGAATCCTCCCACACAGAGCTAATTTCAGTCTGTGTATGCAGCTAGGTGTGGCCTTACCTGTGTGCGTGCCAGAGAAGGCTTCAGGGTCTGGCACCGCAAGGACAGGGTGAAGAAGCCCAGGCTGGTGGAACGGGCAGGCTCAGTGGAACCCTAGCACACCAAGTGGCATCCCAGACAGGGGATCCAACCCGTCGGAGTAGGGTACCATAACACTCCTAAGTGGCGCATGTGCTTATTTTTTATAGTGTACCTCAGCCCTTTGTTCCAGCTACTGGGGGATTTAGTAAAAGGTGGATGCCCTCTGATGTGCTGCTACTCTTGCTTTGTACTGCGTCATCTGTGCAACTGCAATACGAAGAAGCTGCGGCAGCAAGGATGTTCCATCTGGAAGATGGACTATTGAAGTAACACCTCGGTCTGGTGCACAGAATTGGGAGGAGGCAACTGTATTTTAGTCTAATTTAATTTTTCATTTCTAGAGTGCCTCATGCAGCCTAGTGACTGAAACACCACTGATCATGGCAGAGCTTTCACCTTTGTACTGCAGCACTAAATCACGCCATGTCATGGGATTGCATCCATAAGCAATCATGTGTTTTGCCATGATGCAAAGCCACCACATCTTGATGCAACAAACTGGTTCACTATATCAAGACATCATATCTCAATCTTCTGACTCCCAAAAATATAGCTGGGTCTCTAACCATCTTGCAAAAAGCTGAAGGATGTGGGAAAGACCCAAGACAAAACATGCATTTTAGGATGGGTGACACCCTAATTAAACAGGGGGTTGGCTGAGTCATTTCCCTCTTGGTGCTAATAAAACAGGGAAAATGTAGCAATTATAGTAATTTTCATTTATCTACCATCTTTTATCCAGCACCTCCAAGGAGACTAGGCATAGTTTATCCCCATTTGCAGATGAGAAAACTAAGGCAACAGAGAGGTTACGTGAACACAGGGCCTGATAGTAAATACCCTGTATTTTGGAAGGCTTTGGTCAGAGGCTTACAAGGTTGAGCAGATAGTCTGTGGGGACTCAGCCAGTTACTTCAATAGGGTGAGGATTTCACTCCAAGGCTGCTCACTCTCAGCCACCTGTTCTGACCACACTGCCTTCCTCTAACACCTTCTCTTCTTCCACTGCAGGTTATGGTGCCCTTCTCATGCAACCTGCTTTCCACGCACAGTGTCCTCAAAACTCCTAGTTTAGGGGTTCCATGACATTACTGGTGGGGGAGTGAAAAGGTGAGGCTGAAATTTAGACTCTGACCAACAATACATCAAGCCATTTTAAAGATTTGTGTATTACTGTAATGCACCTGTGAATGTGGTCTGAGAGCAGAAGAAAATACACAAGTGACAAATGTGTAATGAATGCTGTCATGTCCATTTTCAATTCTGAATGCCACCACTGCATGGTCAGATCTCCCCATCCTAAAGAGTAGGGCCAAATTCTGCCTTTAATCACGATGCATGCAAGTTGATGGCTCATAATCTCAAACTGATGCATGCACCTCTCTCATAAATACTCACAAATGAGAGATGTTTATTTTAGTAAGGAACATAGCCATGCATTTTGGAAAGAAACACATTCTCCTTTCAACAACCAGAGATGCAGGCGGCTCCTGACATTTATGGCTTGGGTTCAGGTTTGAGCTTGTGGCTTTTCTAACCCCCTCCCTCCGCCATCTAATAGTCTGTTTATCCTCAGCTCACCTCATCCCTCCCTGACAACCTATTAGTACCCAGCTCTCTCCCCTCTGTCTCTTTTAAATCATGCAGAATTTTTTTGGCATTCATCTCAGTGTAGTACATAATTCCACAGGAATTCCATTGTCATTTAGCATTAATTTAATGTCCACTTACTATATAAGTGTTATGATGAAATAATACACTATTCTTGTATGAGAAGATTACGTTAAGAAACTGATTGTATAATAAAGATGTTACTTTGAAAGGTACTTCCTATTGTTAGGCATCTTTAGATTCTTTAGCACCGTAGTGCTGCTTGTTTTGACAAGCAACTGAAAAGTCTGTTTATTGCTTTAACGGCACCATTTTAGCTGTCATTCTGTCAGGAAAAAATGTTCTGTAGTTAAAAACACACAGCTTCAAGGAATGATTGGGATATACCTATGCTCCTTTTTGTATTTTTTAAAAAATGTGAAAATAGCTTGCCCTATCTGCTACAGTGCTTCACTGCACACTACACAGGGACAGACATTGTTATATGCTCGAAGAGAATAATTTGCAGTTCTCACAATTTTATTTTAACTTAAAAAAAAAATTCTAGCAAAACCAGAAATTCCTAATGTCACCCTTTAAAAATGCTTAATGTATTTGCACTTGATATACTAAAGAGATAACTTTAGGAAGATATAATCTATTCATAATATTGCTACAAGATAATAATCTTCCAATGCTAGACAGAGTGAAGCCAAGACGCTCATTTTCAAAGCTGCAGACAGTGACCCTGTGACAATGCTATATAACAACCACTTTATCTTTTATTATGCCATATGACTGGAGGGAGAAATTGACCTCACAGATCTACACAGCAAACCTGAGACTCCGATGTTGTGCTCTCTCAATATATCAACTCCGTTTGGCTTTGGCAGGAGATCCACGCACAGAAAGAGAGCAGAATAAGAAACCCACCATCACCCATCCAGATCTGAGAGCAGAATTTTCCCCTCCCTCAGGCAAGCCGCCGAAGGCTGCCTGACTGCCGCCCTCACAGCGACCAGCAGGCCACCCCCCATGGCTTGCCGCCCCAGGCACGTGCTTGCTGTGCTGGTGCCTGGAGCCGCCCCGGTCAGTCAATAGAAATTTGGCACAAGGAAGGGCTGTATGATTTGGCTTGGTATCATTTGTGCACTGGATTGGGCTTACAGCAAAAGACTAATTTGGTTCCTAGAGCACAGCATTATTTACAGACTGGCTTATAGCACATTAAGGCCCTGTCTATACTGGCCAGAAAACCAAGTTGGCACCTTTATAGCAATACCCAGATCGAGGAACAGTTTGTTAGAAAGGTGATAACTATTTCCCTGGGCAGTTTGGACAGTGGTAAAAAGACTGAAGATTGTAGTCAGACAATATTGATCAGAAGGACAAAGCCAACCACTGAACATGGGGCCTATTTTTGGTATGTTCCTGGGCACTACCACAAATCAATCAATCAATCAACAAACAACTACAATTAATGCAGGACTAACCCAAAGACACTGCCTTAAATACAAACAACACAGGGAGATTTAAAATGTTTTTTCATCTGCCTGTTTTAATTTGCAAAGTATAGACGAGTGTGTATTTGACAACAATACATTGGGTTTTTAGGTTTGGGTTTTTTTTTTTTTTTTCAGATTTTGTTAATTATGAGGATAGTTTTGATGATGAGGATAGACAGACGTAATGGAAAGGTCATCTTTCTATAATAAGAAATGGAGGTTAGTGAATTTAAAAGCTGAAGTTTTCCTGAAACTTCAGGATCTTGTTGGCTGGCTGGTACTCTGCTGAGCCAATACTTTGGGGTGAATTTTCAGAGCGGCATGAGACGATTTAGCCTGTCTCCCATTAATGTTGATAATCACACAGCTAACTTGCCACAGCATTTCTTTGACTATTTACTCCGTTGTGCCTTATTCAGCCTGGGCTTATTGATATCTGGTTTAAGCCCCTTGGCAAAGTTTTATTTGTAAACAGCTCCAGAAGTGCACACAACCGGCAGCGAATGCTGTAGCATGGACCTTATAAGTCACACCTGATGCATCTGAAAGTCCAGATAGGATTGGACTGCCTGGCTGAGCGGGAGCTTGTGGCTATTAAACAACAGTGCACGTACCTACAGAATCACTGGGAAAAAAATTGAGGTAGCATCAAATTGTCATCAATAGGGAGACCTGGCTATTAAGTGAAGATGGGACTTCAGCCGTCAGAGAAATTAGACTAATTTTTCTCCTTCTGAGGATCATTGTTTCATAAGTAATGTTATGGTGCTTTAACTTAACAAAGCCAATGGTGTGAATAATTAAAATTAGATGATGAAAGAGAAATCAAACAACGCTTTCCCCCCCGTAACCTTGAAGGAGCTTTATGATCTTAATGGAAAACTAAACAGACTGAAAAAAAATGTATTTTATGCTGAGATAAAAATTATTTCTGTTGGTTACAGGCTGTATAATAACTAACCAGATTTAAACAAGGCAATGCAGTT
Organism: Mauremys reevesii; assembly: GCF_016161935.1. Classification (NCBI taxonomy): domain Eukaryota; kingdom Metazoa; phylum Chordata; order Testudines; family Geoemydidae; genus Mauremys; species Mauremys reevesii. Next base: position 14,887,979 of record NC_052640.1, on the reverse strand, counting down.
TGCATTAGGGTATAGCATCTACTTGGTTGCTCTCTCTTTCTGCAACACTCCAGAATGCCTTTCTGACAATAAAAGGAAGTCTTGGAAAATGAAGTGTCTGTAACATTACTAACAAAACTGTGATAATGACAAAGAACATATGTTTAATTAGCTTAGAAGAAAGTTGTGTGAACAGTGCTGGTGAGTAGGCAGTGAACAATTAAATCTAGGGAATTCATTAACGAAGCCACTGCCAAAGCTTATGTAAAATGTCAGACATCCAACCACACCACTCGGCACTTATAATATGCTTTTTACATCTTCTGAGCACTTTGCCAGCATTGAGTAATTAATTCTTATGCCAGGTAGGACACTAAAAATCATTACCCCAATTTTATAGATGGGGAAACTGAGGCAGAGTGGTGTAGTTACTTGCTCAACACCACAGAGTGTCTCAGAGCCAGATGAGTCTTATTGTTTCTAGGCTGCCACACCTGCACTCTGCCATACCTCCGTTCCTCTGACCCACCAAATAGATGGAGTGGAAATCAAGCATTCTACTGGGGATTTAAAGTCCTCTCCATGTTGTTGCCAGTGTAAAACTGCTAGATATGCCAGTCCCATACTCTGCTGACTCTGCGCTGCCAGCTAGTCACTGATAGGAAGCAGGCTTAATGAATGCCAGATCCAGGTGTCTAGGAGGAAAAAAGGAGATCAGAGGAGCTACTGTTGGAATATAGCGTCCATCCATGAGCAGAACTTGGTCCAAATTGTTTCAGTTAGCAACAATATTTAAGGATGAGAGACAGCTAAGAGACTCAAAATGGAAGGTGTGGAGGTGGGAGGGAACAGCAATGATGAAAGAGGAGAAGACACAGGACGGGGTAACAGAAATGGGGGGAGAGGAGATACCTATCGAACTTTGTTCTTTCCTCCCTAATGACGGGTGCCTTTTCTCTTTGGAAAGAAAGCAGGATCTCAGAGATGGAAGAGTCATAACTAATTTGGCCCGAAGAAATGTGTGGAGGATGAGGATTCAGCTACCCAATGGAAGTGTGCACAACGTATGAACCCATTTCCTCTGCTAATTTGACTTCTGACAATCTAAGCTAGTTGTCTGACTTTCCTCACTGTGATTTGTAAGGATCTATTTTATGGACAGGAACAGTGATTAGTTGATTCTTCCAAAAAACAAAACAAAACAAAAAAACAAAAGTACATGAGAATTTAAATACTTACCGGTAGTTAAAAAATGGAAAAGACTTAAGAAAATATTAATATCACACTCTAAAAGTAAAGGCCACAGTAATTTTGAGCTGTTTTTACAATTTTAAACACATCAGGTGCTTGAACATATTGCTTTATTGGAATGTTAAAAAGTTATATGATTTTAATGGTACAGGAAAGAATACAGTCTCAGGGAATAAATACCAAAGTCCTTAAATCCTTAGCAAGTGTCTTTAAAGGAGATAATTTCTAAATGTATCAGACTATTACTCATGGTAATTTTATTTCCATTGAATATGCTAAGAGCTACTGCTCAAGGACAGGCATTTATTGAAAGCAGGTCGCCGAGGTGTTGCATCAAAATGTAATAACACTCTGTGTAAATGAAAACAAAAACCATTAAGGTTTTCAACTGGGGAATTTCAAAATCTAATACACACCCATCTGGCAGCTGTGATTTAACCTACCCTGGTGCAGAGGTCTCATTACTACATCGAAAGGGGAAATTTGGAGAAGATTGGAATCTGCTTAGAAGCATTCAGGTGACCGATGTTCAACCACCCTGCACTTGGGAAGCGGGTGGCTGGCTGGCTGGCTGCATCAAATTTTACCATTGCTTTTAAGATTTCAGAGGGAGAGAGAAAACTGAATGGTTCAGCTACCACATGAAGGTGAACCTCAGGCTTATTTGCTTGATACCAATATAAAACCAAGTGCTATGCTATACACACAAGTAGTGCTTCTTCCATCAAAGTGAAAATTTACAGTCTCTGAAACAATATATGAGATACAGTTGTTAGGCATCAGCTTATAACGTTTATGGGTAATGATCCCTACAGTATTTAAATGTGACCCAGCAGGTATCACAAAAGAGAATGGGGGTGGGGAAGACTACTGAAAGTCAATTGCTTATGTGTTACTTAGCTTTTTTGCACAGGAGGTGGTGTAGGAGGATGATTATTTTTTAGAAAGACCACATGGGGATGTGTGGGGAGAGAGAAATATGCACTCTCACACATACATTTGGAGGCTTGATAAGAGGGAGGGTGAGCTGGATATAAAATGCGTGAGCAAATCTCAGATACCCTGGTGATTGATGCAACGTAAGAAAGAAGCTGAGCAGAATTCTCAAAGGACCATTCAATGTGGAGAAGACAAAGATCTACACTGAATTTTGGTGACCACTGAATTGAATCATATGGAAAGAGAAGCAGAATCTGAGTGGCAGCATGGTCCAGTGGGAAAGATGTTGAGCTGGAAATTGGGAGATCTGCATTCTGCTCCCAGTTCTGCCACTTACCTACTGTATGACTTTGGGTAAATCACTGCATCTGTTTCTCCCAGTACCAATTATCTATTAGAACATAAGCTTCTGTCTCTGCCTGTGTGCTTGTACAGTGCTGAGCATGATGGTGCATCATTCTTGGTTCAGGTCCCATGGCTACTTTCCAATGCACAAAAATATTAGCAACAACATGATTAGGATATAGATTGGCCACCTTCCTCCATAGCCACTCTGTAGTCCAATTACATTAATTCTAGTTTTAGCTGGATTTAAGTTTCTTTAGACCGGAGGTCCTCAAATGGGGGAGCATGGAATATATTCTTGGGCAGGAAGAGTGAGAGAAGTTGTTGTGGGTTTTTTTGGAGCGGGGGGACTTACTGCATACATTTTACCCACATCAATGAATAACTAGCAAAGCTGATTCCTCCAGACATATCAGGCCCTCAGATGGCGCTGACTCTAGTTGGTGCTGTGCATTTTGACGGATTTCAGTTATGCTTGCAGAGCATTATACAAAGTTGTTGCCATCTGTATGTTAATCCGTTTGCTACGACATGGCATGCACTTTTAATTGTAAGCAACGACCACAATCACAGTTTTGCTTTTGATCTTATTATAAAGAATCATTGCCTTTGTCTGAATCAATGCTTCACTGTTTTTAATATTTAGCGAGAGTTGCATGTTGATTTTTTTGATCAGTATATGTACTTGTATGGCAGGAGGGCGGGGCATAAACTACTACAGACAAAGAAGGGGGCACAATCAAATACATATGAGAACCACTGCTCTAGACAGTCTCTGTAAAGTTATAATGTTCTTAATTCTAATATTGACAGGCAAAACTGATACCATGTGTCTTATAACACCTCTGTGCAGTACATACACATTGTCTAGGTAGATTGCTTACCTATGTCCCCGTATATGATGGATTTCAAAGGTGTCTTTATAGTTTGTTCCATAAATGCTTTTCAGTGTAGCAGGGCATGATTCTGATTTCAGTCACGCTGCTGTAAATCTGTTGTAATTCTATAATCTAGCCCTTATCATTTTTAATTAATAGAACTGCCACTGGGGTATATTTACCATATATTTTCTATAGCCCACGAGATGAGAATTATAGTGATGTTGTCCAATGCTCTCTCTAATCTTATATGCATTCATTAGTAGCTTAAGGAAAATGATCAGACTGTCCAATCAACGTAGAAGATCATTCATGAGCCATCATTTACATGTTATCCCTTTTTGCTATAGTGTGATTTCCACTTGGCCCCAGGGTAATACGCGATCAGTATTAGCATTTTTCCTTGTAAATTAATCAGAATCACCTAGCAAATAATTACAAACCTCTCTTCCAAATCTATTATCTTCAAGTTTAAATGTCGGCAGCTGGTAGGCTGGAGGGCATGTTTTATTCCAGGTATTGTATTAATTGATGATTTCTCATATTATAAACTGAGAATCCTGTATTATTGTTGAACCTCTAATTTTTTTCACTGTCCTTATTAGTGCTCATGGTAGGTAAATGTCTGGCAGCAACGAAATCTGATTTTTAAATATTTAGCCCATTTTGATTCTGGTACTAGAATCATAAGCTCCCTTCTTACTAGTCCACTAATATTCAAAGTTTCCCTGTAACACTTGATCTCTTCTAAGAGATAAGCGTTAATTTATTCTTCAGGCCGCTTCCTTTGGCTAGAATTGAACACTCTTCCCAAGCAGTCCAATGACATGCATGATAGTTTTAGGATATGAATACTTTGGCTTGGAAACATAGTTTTTCTTTGAATTGGTACCCTAGAGTTGGGAGAACAAGTCTTCATTCATTTGGACAGCTTATCAATGAGAACACAATCCTGGGTCTTTCAGAATCTCAGACAACAGAGACCTCTTGGATTGTTCAGTCCGAAGTATCAAACCATGCATTGAACACAAACATGGAGTCTTCTAAGGTGCTGTCCGGCTAAACCAAAGAACGTATGCAGTGTTGTTGTGGCTGTATTGGTACCAGTATATTAGAGAGACAAGGTGGGCAATGTAATATTTTTTTATTGGACCAACTTCTCTTAGTCAGTGAGAAGTTTTTGAGCTTACACAGAGCTCTTTTGTGTAAAAACAAAAGCTTGTCTCTTTCACTAACAGAAGTTGGTCCAATAAAATACGTTATCTCAACCTCCTTGTTTCTCTAACCCAAGGAGCTGGGTTAGCACCTTTCTTAGAAGAAATGTGCTAAAACAGGTTCACTCCAAAGCCTTGTCTACTCTGACAAGTTCTAAACCTAATCCAGTATGTCTCCATTACCCTTATTTTTCCCAGCAAGTGCATGTATCAGAGGAAAAATATTATATGCCAGCTAGAGTTAAATACTTCGGGAGGCAGCATTGTTTTGAGCTTGGAAATATCCACTGTATTCTAAACATCATGAAAAAAGTGCCCAACAACAAGTGTCCCGTTTATACACGATAGGATCCTATTTTTAAACATTATTATTAGTGTTATTCTATCTACTGATGGAACAGACCTCTTGTGGAGGCTTTGTAAATACCTCTCTATAAATCATGACCATACAACAAAGCACTGGGAGATAATTTATAACCTCTTATTATTTTTCTTTATGACTTCTTTGCTATCACTCACATATGGAAAACAGAGCTCAAGCAACAGCAGATATACCTACATCTGATTTTCCTATCTGAGAGGGGGAGGGAAAAAACAAACAACCCCAAAACACAACCAGCCATATCAAAGAGCTTCTTTCTCCTGGCTGGCGGAAATAAGACACCATGTTATCAGTATGGATATAGATTTCCTATGACCTGCTATCAATATTGTACACTGAAATCCAAAATTCGTACAATAGGTAAGAAAAAGCTTAGCAAACAGCGATCAAATGTTTTTTCCTTTCCTGTCTCAGGAAGCAATCAATGCATATAAGACAGAACAACTGACCTGACCATGATGAGAACAGAAAACTTTGTTCTTTCTTTTCTTTTGAGGAAGAGCTGTTTTCTGTCAGCAAGTAGTGACCAACAAAATTAAACCAGAACAATCCAATTAGGTACATGAGAGAAAATGTCTCACAGTGTCTGACGAGGTAAGTACTTTAAATTGATGATAATACATATTATGTTAGGACTAAGATCCAATGCCAATATTTTACAACCTCAATGGCATATTCACATTAATAGAAGAGACTATGGACTCAATCTGGTCGAGAACATGATTAACTTTAAGCACATAAGCAGTCCCATTGGCCAAGATTTTCAGAAACGACTAGTGATTTTGGGTGTCTCAAATTTTGGGTCCCCAATTTGAGACACTTTTTAACTTTTTTAAAAGGGCCTGATTTTGAGAAAGTGCTGAACACTTCCACCCCTGAAAATCAGCCCCTTTTTGGGTGCCTCCAAAAATGGAGGCAACCAAAATCACTACCCAATTCTGAAAATCCTGGGCATTGATTTTAATGGGATGGCTCACATACAAGAAGTTAAGCATACTGTGCTGGATAAGGGCCTATGCATCAGTGGGCAGATAAGTGGCTGACTGTGTGTGTGTGTGTGTGGGGGGGGAACGGACAGACACGAGACGGGAATAAATTCCGAAAATGTGGCCCTGAATAATGACGTCTTAAATCACTTATCCAGAATTCCTGCTCTAAAGGTATGGAGAGAGGGTTTCCTTAGAACAGGGACAGTTTGGCGAGCCTTTTGCGGTGAAGTTCAGTTTCCTGGGACTTCTTCAGTGGGTAGCTAAAACTCAATCAATCAATTAATGCAATTCCAATGGTTTCTTGCACAATCATCATTGATCAGGATGCCATGGGTAATGCTTAAATGAAAACAAAGGAATTTCTTACAACCAAAAAGCAAGAATTTTATTCCCTTAAAAATAAATTAATCCCTAGGAACACAAGCTGGCATCTTTAATTATACCTAAAAAAAGGAAGAGTTGCACCTTAATACAATAATTAAAGGGTTAATTATATGCACTATAAATAAGTTTTATGATTTACAGTGCACACCCAATCCTTATAATCTGGTCATAAATAAATGTGCTGGCAATAAGGAAAGCTGCAGGCAGGAGAGCAACTCACCATCTTTAATGGGCAGTTATATGACATGCTGCTAGTACATTGGCAGTAAATCAGCAGAAACATCTTTTATAGAGTTCTGGTTTTTATGATGTCATTAACTTTCCTCCTTATACTTAAGGGATAATGAAATAAAGTCATGAGGAGGGATCAAAGGATGAGCCCGTATTGTGTAGTTTGAAGCAGCCACAGGGGAATTAGCTTTGCCCACTCATTCTTGCGGACATTTTGATGGTGGAGAAAGGAGCAAGGGGTGGAGATGGTAAGAAAAACCACAGATTTTTGGCAAACTCTGAATAGCACACAGTAATGAGCTGTTTTATGAGAAAAGCTCTTTAAGCAACAGTTTGTGGTTCCAAAACACTGCAATTTAGGCAGAATTTAAACACATAAGGTGACAGGATCAATCTGAGGTTCAAAGCATTTTTGCCACAGACGTTGCATTGGGCATTAGGATAGTTTCTATCCCCGGCCACCAATCTCTTAAACATAACTAGAGATACAGTCATGGGCATCTAACAACGAGTAAGGCAAAATATGGCATACATTAACCAGTAGGCTTGCTGAACTAAACCACTAAGACTGGGGGGAGATAAAAAAAATTAAAAAAAAAAAAAAAAAAAGAGGCAATTGTATCCATTTAGGCCAGCGTAGGAATTTGAATCTCACAGTATGGGAGGCAGGTCTTGTCTGCACATACAGTAATCGGTATGTAATTTTTATTTTAAATTGAAATAAGATCCCCTATCTGGTAGTAGCCATTATGATAAAAAAATTACTCCTTTCGTGATCCCACATCAAACATCATCTTTCTTTTCTCATCTAGACTAAATATCAGAATTACAGCACGCATTTTTTTTTTTTTTTAAATATTAGGGTGGAATTTTCAGAAGTGGTCAGCAGAGTTAAATCAACACTGAATGGCTTTGAAAAATTCACTCAAAGCACAGTGGAACCCTCTTACACTGAAGTCTAGTTGTCACTGAATAACAAGAGAGAGAACTGACACTGTTTTCACATTTCAAGACGTTTCATTTAGAAATGAGCCCAAGATGAAGTTCAGAACTGCATCCTGTTTGTCCCAAACTTTGGAAGTATTTTGACTGCAGGTTTTGGTGTGGACCCAAACTCACTATGTATGTGAACTCATTATCAGCAAGGACTCCATCTGACTATGCAGCCATGAATCTTCCATTGGTTAGAACACCAGTATTTAAAACAGGATAGTCTTTTGCTTTGTTTTACTAGCCTCCTGATGTAATGGTGCTGCCAACTTTACTCGTCTGCAAGAGGGCTGCCAGGGGGAGCTCAGAAAATGTGCTTTAATTAAAAACTTTTATTTCTAACTGCAGTTCATATCTAGAAAGAAAGGCTTCGCACTCTTAAGGAACAGACCAAGATACATACATTACTACATATGAGGTGTGTTATTTGGCTGCCTATCTGCCTCACACAACTCCCACTCACCAAAGTAAAAGTAAATCTGGTAGCCTGTGATTGACACTGTACTGTAGAACATTTTGTTGTGTAGTTGGTTCATGGGCAATAAAAGTTTATTAGATACTGGGGCTTGGATCAGTTTCTAATGTACAAGTTTATTCACAAAGCACATCCAAATTTGAATAGTAGACTAAGAACAACTTTCCCATCCTCCACCTTCAATGAACAAGCGTGAACCATGAAACCTCATCTGTAGCACTAAGAACAGCGTCACACTCACTATAATCTAGTTAAGTTACCAGGAAGGTGTCTTTCTGGTGTCAGACACACCTTTCCTTACATTAGTAGGTTTAATTTTGAATAGTAAAAATGTAATCTTATTCAATGGATGATGACCACTTACTCACCTTGCATGGAATTCAGGACATGATCCAAAGCTCACCGAAGTCAATGGAAAGACTCCCTTTGACTTCAGTGGTCTCTGGGTCATGTCCTAAGGTAATGAGCCACAATAAGATATGCTGGAGGGTAGGGATAGGATCCAGAGTGACCTAGACAAATTGGAGGATTTGACTAAAAGAAATCTGATGCAGTTCAAAAAGGTCAAATGCAGAATCCTGCACTTAGGACAGAAGAATCCCATGCACTGCTACAGGATGGGGACTGACTACTTAAGCGGCAGTTCTGCAGAAAAGGACCTGCAGATTACAGTGGACGAGAAGCTGGATATGAGTCAACAGCATGCCCTTGTTGCCAAGAAGGCTAACGACATATTGGGCTGCATTAGGAGCATTGCCAGCAGATTGAGGGAAGTGATTATTCCCCTCTATTCGGCATGGTGAGGCCACATCTGAAGTAGTGTGTCCAGTTTGGGGCCTCCCACTACAGAAAGGATGTGGACAAATTGGAGAGAGTCCAGCAGAGGGCAATGAAAATGAATAGGGGGCTGGGGGACATGACTTACGAGGAGAGGCTGACAGAGCTGGTCTTATTTAGTCTGCAGAAGAGAAGAGTGAGGGGAGATTTGATAGCAGCCTTCAACTATCTGAAGGGGGGGTCCCAAGGAGGATGGAGCTAGGGGTGGCAGATGACAGAACAAGAAGTAATGGTCTCAAGTTGCAGTGGGGGAGGACTAGGTTGGATATTACGAAAAACTATTTCACTAGGAGGACGGTGAAGCACTGGAATGGGTTACCTAGGGAGGTGGTGGAATCTCAATCTATAGAAGATTTTAAGGCCCAGCTTGACAAAGCCCTGGCTGGGATGATTTATTTGGGGTTGGTCCTAGTTGAGCAGGGGGTTGGACTAGATGACCTCCTGAGGTCTCTTCCAGCCCTAATCTTCTTTGATTCTATGATAATTGGTCCACTCTTCAAATGATCTGGTGGCTAGCTGACTTGTGTGCTGACTGGAGTGATATACGTTTGGATTGACCAAATCCTTTTCCACTTACTCACACAAGTGATCCAATTTCTTCAGTAGGACTATTTCAAAGAGTAATATGAGCAAAACTAGGCCCACAGTACATGAGCAATCTGCATTAAAACTACAGATTACACAGTAGTATTGACATTATCAACAGAGTGAATAAAATGAAACAATTCTAGCTTTAAAGCATTAATTGAGAGCTTTGCTACGATGACGTTCGGTTAGCCAAGCCTGGTAGGCTCAAATCATATCTTAACCTATTGGTCATTCCTTACTACTTACTGTGCCTGTATCCAATTATTTAAAAGGAACAGTTGTGCTTTTTGCTGACCAAAAACATCAGGTGTTGGCAGTTCTTTGACACACTAAGTTTATGCAACCTGGTCTCTTCCTCCCTCCTGCACCACAGTAGATGCCACTTGTTTTGCATAACTGGTTAGAAGGTTTAGGCGTTGAAATGAATAAGGGGAAGTTAATGATCCCATCTAGGAGATTTGCATGTGTACATGGTAAGCTCTAGGTCAGCGCATCTGTCTGTAAACAAGGTGGTGAATTATTACCAAAAAAATCCATCATCAGCTACGGTTACACATTACATAAGCAAATGTTCAATGAAATATGAGCAATATCCTACAGAAAGTCTCAGAAATGTACTTGGTTGCAGTTTAGACTCTTGAAGCTATTCTGCCACATTATCAGAAGGCTTGCACCATAGCAGACCCACTCCACACATCACTCCATTCAAATCAAAACTGTCTTTGTATGAAGCATGCATAAAGTAGTTCAACAGAAGAGTATCCAATCCTACTTCCCATGTACTGAGAATGACCTAAACCCATGGGCTCATCTGTCTCTTGCCCGCCTACCTGTCTCTTGCTGCTTCCCATCCTCCTTGGTACTACAGTTTCCTTGAATGCTCAACCCTGACAAAATAGTATCACTCAAGGAAGGAGGGTTTAGTGGTGTTATTAAAAGGGGGGAGGAGAGGGAGGAGGTAATCTTGCTCACTACAACTCTCCTTAAAAATAAGGAATTGAGTCATCATGATGCTTCTTGTAGGGCTTTATGCATTCAAACTTCTCTAAATGAGGGACTGCACCATGCATTGAACATAACCATATAGATGATTGTATACCATTACCTAAAATTGAACTCAGTCTGTTCAACCTACACTGCACTCCAATTTGTCACAGGAAATAGTTTTCCCAGCCCATTCACATAATGAATGTAGATATGAAGTTAATACCAAGGAAGGTAAGCACCCTAAGGGTTATTTAAGCTTAGCCTTCTCTGTCATTCCCTTCATTATTTCTTAGGCAGGATTGCACAGTGGGTTTGTTTTTTAAAGGAAAAAGGTGTGTGTGTGTGTGTGTGTTGGGAGCAGGGGGTGGGACCAGCAAGCTCTAATGCCAACATTTACTGTGACCTTGCTGTCAAGAAAGATTGTGATAAAATGTAAAACATTTCATATTTTTTGTTTCTGGAGAATGACACTAAAGACCTAGACACTGACTATGTATTTTTCTGTCATGCTGATGTCGCTCTCTTACTTTAATAGGAAACTCAATATAGAATTAAACTGATTAAGTGCAAAATACAGCTTTGAAAGGAAGGCTCCATAAAGCAAGCAAACAAGACTCCTAACAACTTGCACAGCAGCCTGTTAGGAGATCTGGGGTGAAATCAATTGAAATCAAAGGTACTTCCCATTAAGCTCAATAGGGCCAGAATTTCACCCCCTGGATTCTAGTCCCTAACACTACCTTTTAACCTAATTAGACCCCCATTTACTTAGCTTTTCTAGGTACTTCTGAAGCTTCTCACCTTCCTTTCTGGTCTTGATTTACCTAAATAATTTAGAATTAACTGCACTTTTGACCACCTCACAGTTAAATTCTCCAGATCATTAATAAGTGTTACTAAATACAGGTCCTAGTTAGGATCCTTCCATGCTGGAAACTCTATTTACCTCCTTCTAAGTTGACCACGTATTCCAATACTTTGTTTTCTATCTTTGCCAGTTTCTAATCCATAACAGAACTTTACCCTGCTCACCCCATGACCAATGACTTCTCTTAGCAGCCTTTTGTGAGGGACTTTATCAAAGGCCTTTTGGAAGTCCAAATAAATGTTATTTTCTCTTTCTCGCTCGCTCGCGTCTTTATAAGCTAGTTCACTGACTCCCTCTTAAAAGGTTGGAGAAACTCAATTTTTCTTTAGAGAAACCAGGCTGGTTTGCTCCCATCATATCATGCTTCTTTAAATGTTTCTTAACTTTATCTTAATTATTGTTTCAAGCAATTAACCTGATATCAGCCTGTGCACTTTATATTAGAATAGATACAACAAGGACTACCCTGCAGACCTGTGGAATAACAGCAGATTTTAATTTTTGTAGACTCTGGGAGGGAGTTTGGGTGCAGAAGGGGATACGGGGTGTTGGCTCAGGGCTGGGGCAGGGGTGCAGGAGGAGTGCAGGCTCTGGGAGGGAGCTGAGGTGCAGCAGGGGATACGGGGTGCTGGCTCAAGACTGGGGCAGAGGGTTGGGATGCAGGAAGGGTGCAGGCTCTGGGAGGGAGTTTGGGTGCAGGAGGGAGCTCCGGGCTGAGGCAGAGTGTTGGAGTGCAGGAGGAAGTACAGGGTGCTGGCTCTGGGAGGGGCTCAGGGTGGGGCAGGGGTTTGGGGTGCTGGCTCTGGGAGGGGGCTCAGGGCTGGGGGAGGAGTTTGAGGTGCAGGACGGGCGTGGACTCCCCGCGGGCAGCACTGACCTCAGGCGGCTCCCAGTCAGCGGCACAGTGGGGCTAAGGCAGGCTCCCTATCTGCCCCATCCCGCTCCCCGAAGTGGCCAGCAACATCCCTATGGCCCCGGGGGGGAGGAGGGAGGGAAATGTGGCTCTGTGTGCCACCCCTTCCTGCAGGCACCGTCCCCCGCAGCTCCCATTGGCCACAGTTCCCTGTTCCTGACTGATGGGAGCTGCGGGGGCGGTGCCTGCAGGCAGGAAAAGCGCGCAGAGACCCCCTGCTCCATCTCCCCAGGGGCCGCAGGGACGTGCTGGTAGCTTCTGGGAGCAGCGCGGGGGCCAGAACAGGCAGGGAGCCTGTCTTAGCCCTGCTGTGCTGCCGGACTTTTAGTGGACGGAGATCGCGATCGACTGTCAGAGGCTCCAGGATCAACCAATCAATTGCGATCTATCAATTGGTGACCACTGATCTAGTCTTATCTCCTGCACATCACAGGCCATTGACCCCTACAGGTGACCTCCTGAAGCATGAGATTTAGGAATACAAACCATGGGACTGGAAGGGACTCCCTGGGACATTGAGCCTAACCCTCCCTCACCATAAGCAACCCCTCATGCAATCCTACTCATAAATATACCAAGCTCTATCTTAAAACTAATTAAGTTGACAACACTCTAAGGTGGTGATAGGCTATAACATTTCCCCCAACGCATATCAGCCTTACATTATTTAGAGAAAGAGTTCATTATAATGTCAAATTAGAAAATGCTGCCAGCGGTATTTGACTCTGAAATCTCTTCCTCATGTGAGCAGTCCCAGAGAAGTTATATGGGTTCAGATTCCTACTTTGAGATAACTCCCAACTTTTTTTTTTTTTTTTTGGACAGGGACACGCTCCTGTAAGTCTGAGGTGTCTTAAAGCAAGTCCTGTGGGCAGGGATATACAAAGGAGCCTAAGTGAAATAGATATTCAATTCCCATTGAAAAGCAGTGGTAATCAGTACTGTATTGTAAATATTATAGGCCCATGGAATTAGCATGCAAAGATGCACATGCAGAAGACAATCCTGACTGAGGTTTAATATTTGGCTTTTCCATTGAGGTTTTTATTGTGATTTACGGCCTTATGTTACCTTTGGTATCTATCCCTGCACCTCCTATTCACACAACACAAGGATGCCGCAAAGATGGCAATATTACTTACAAAATGCTGCTTATCAAAAGATGCCATCATCTCCCAGTTACTGAATCTGCCATGTAGCCAATTTATATGTGCAATAGTCTCTTCTCTGAGGCTACGTCTTCACTACCCGCCGTATCGGCGGGTAGCGATCGATTTTTCAGGGATCGATATATCGCGTCTCATCTAGACGCGATATATCGATCCCCGAACGCGCTCCTATCGATTCCTGAACTCCACCACCGCGAACGGCGGTGGCGGAGTCGACATGGAGAGCCCCGGACATCGATCCTGCGCCGTGAGGACGGGTAAGTGATCGATATAAGATACTTCGACTTCAGCTACGTTATTCACGTAGCTGAAGTTGCGTATCTTATATCGATTTTCCCCTTTAGTGTAGACCAGCCCTCAGTATCACTAACTTGTAAGAAAAAAAACCAAACATGACTGCCAGCCTCCAAGTATCACAGTTTCTTATGGCTTTGCTGTGGAACCTTAAGCCAGGATGAAGAATTAGCTGTGCCATGGAGAAAATTTGCTACTGTCAAAGTTATTTAGTTATTCAGAGTTACAAATATGATTTGCTGCTACCAAAAATCAACTGGGCTGTATTAAAATTGTAATTTGATACTTGGATATAAATCTCTTTAATAAAAGTGTGGTGGGGATGATGTTATCTATAGAGAGAGATTAATCTCTATTTAAATGCATATAAATTCAGGCAAAATGAAAGATAGGCAGAGAGGATTCCTACAAAGTCTTGGGTTGTTGCTGCTGCTGAGTTTTTGGGGTGTTTTTTTCTGGTGTTTTTCCTCCCCTTACTACTAGTGAAATGCTCTGTTTTCTGCAACCTATCTGAACATACTTTGCAGTTAAGCATGAAATTGTATTTATTATTCTCACTCTGAACTTTCCACAGCGTCTCTTTCATCAGTTAAATTCCCCCTTTTGAAACAAAACATCTATTTGAACAAAAACAGTCTTTAAAAAAATCAAAGCGTTTTCAGTGAAATGAAGTTTTCTGGACTGAATTACCCAGCCTACACCATAGTATGCTCAGCCACTGGAAATTATTTAGAAACAACCAAAGTATAGGGCTAAAGGCCTGAGGCCTTTATCTGGGCCACATGATTGATGTGTTGTGGGCCCTAATGTGGTTAACAGTGATTTTTATCTGTTGCTAGCAGCAACAGTCAGGGTCTCAGCATGAGGCCAGCAGCAGGCTTCATTGCTGAAGCAGGCCCGCACACAGGGACAGACAAATAGTCTTTTCAGCTGGACAGGTCTCATGGGGGGTTTTGACATAAAGGGTCCTTTGGAAAGGCTGGAATTGTCAGTCCTTTGATGGCCCCATGCTGGGCCATTAGCTTCTGTTACTAATTTGCTGTTCATGTGAGAGGGCAGAGCTACGTGAACACCTGCAAACGGCTCTGGTGCATTGTGGGAAGGATTTTATAGGGAGAGTGAAGGAATAAAGGATGAGGCATAACCCCTCCATCTAAAGGGCAGATGACACAGACTATTATCATTTTAAACCATCAAAAAGACAACTCTGAAATAACATCAAGGGGCCTAACTCAAACCTGAAAAAGCAAAGAAAGCAAGAACATTCAGAGTTAACAAGAGGCCATCCCTTCATTCAGCATGCCTAGGTTTTGCAGGAATTGTCAAGCAGTAGGTAATCTTATATTCTGGAATAGTGAGGTAGAATGGAGTTTGTTAAGGAGAGAATTTCAGCATAAATCATTGCTTTGCTTTCTGCGCTTTTGTGATTCTACCCCTCCAAAAATGTGTTAAAATATAATGGAGAAAAATGCTGTTTTACAGTCAAAATGATAGCTGACAGACCTTAGACTGTAACAGCACTAGAAGGACTAGCTATCTTAATTCAGACAATTTTAGACTCAGGATAAAATATGGAGCAAATCTCTATTGTACATTCTATACTCATTCAGGATTCTCGCTCATGATGGTGGAAACTGCACATGCAGAACATACAATAACGATCTACAGGACACATTGGGTAGGAGTATCCTGCCCCTAGCATGCAGATTATGGATACAGCGATTCATGAAAAGCACTTTTAGAAATCCTGAGTTAACCTTCGTAAACATGGATTATTGAAGTCTTTCCAACACATACATCATGGACTCCATGCTACTTGCCATGGGATAAATTTCACCCCAAGCAATGGGGTAGCGCGAGGGCTATGCATCACTTAAACACTCAGAATAGGATTTCAGAGGTGAACAGATTTTCTGCTGGCAATCCACACAGTGGTGAATTTCACCCCTGGACAGGGGCGGCTCTAGGAATTTGGCCGCCCCAAGCACGGTGGCACGCCGCGGGGGGCGTGCTGGCGGTCGCCGGTCCCGCGGCTCTGGGGGACCTCTTGCAGACGTGCCTGCGGAGAGTCCGGGAGGTCCACCGGAGCTACGGGACCAGCAGACCCTCCGCAGCCATGCCTGCGGGAGGTCCACCGGAGCCACGGGACCAGCGGACCCTCCGCAGCCATGCCTGCGGGAGGTCCACCGGATCCGCTCGTCCCGCGGCTCCGGTGGAGCTCCTGCAGGCATGACTGCGGAAGGTCCGCCGGAGCCGCCTGCCACCCTCCCGGCAAAATGCCGCCCCAAGCGCACGCTTGGCGCGCTGGGGTCTGCCCCTGGAGGACTGTAAAGGCTCTGAGTCATGAGCTACTTGGTTAACTTCTTAAATCCACAGATTCATGCATCCCTAACACTATCGAATATCAATATTTTTGCACCTTTCACCTGAGAATGTCACAGAGCACTATAAACATAATTTGACTAAATAAATTATAACACCCAGCTCTTATTTAGCTCTTTTCGCCAATAGCTCTCAAAGCACTTTACAAATGAGGTCAGCATCATTATTCCCATTTCCACAGAAAGGGGAGATGACTTGCCCAAGATCACTCAAGCAGGCCAGTGCAGAGTCAGGAACAGAACCCAAGTCTCCGGAATCCCAGTCTAATTCTGTATTCACTAGGCCTAACAGCACATCCTGAGGGTCTTTCCAATCCCATAGAAGAGTTAACTGAGGCACAAACACCTTAAATGGCTTGCCCAGAATCACTGAGCAAGATTATGGCAGAGTTGGGAATAGAACTCAGACCACCTGATTCCTAGTCCTGTGTTTTAAAACACAAGACCGTGCTTCCTCTTCTGGTTAACATTCAGGATGTTGGAATTATAACCATTAAAGATTGTAGCTTTGAAGAAAAAAGAAGCCGCTTTTGAGTAATGTTTATTAAGTGAGCAAAAAAAGCACATCCTGTAAAATCATTAACTGGTTTGCACCGCTCTGGATTCAAATGGCTACAGAGCAAGTTGGCTGTCAGGCTGAGTTGCAGGCAAGAGAAAATTCTTCAGTCAAGTTATATAATCTGTGTGTATAATGGAGTCATTGACAGCTCTCATATTATAGTGGGGTTAGCAGACAGCATTTCAATAAAAACACATGGTAATAAGGGGACCGACAGAATGCCAAAAATAATCCTGATTTTTGCTTTATTTAAAAAACCTATGAAACAAATTGCCCCATTTCTACAAGTTATTCTAATGCACATACAATTGCCACGTCCACCCAAAGGATGTTTTGACCGAATACCTAGAACAACCTCACTGTAAGAGTTTACATGAAAAGTTACTCATTATTATTAGTGGTATTGCTGTTACAACAGAGCTGAGAGGTTTCAACTAAGATTAGGGCGTCATTGTGCTAGGAATGGTACAAGCACAGAATAAGAGACAGAGCTGCCCGAGATCCCCTTTCTACAGTGAATTTTAAGGTCACATGTATACACATGTCTGAATCAGGAAATACCAGCGTTAAGGCTCCATGCACAACTTTCAGTCTGGCCCTTCATGATGCAGTCTTTAATTACATGCTTCCATCAGCATGGCCAGCCCCAAGCAATCAAAACTCATACCTCAGGGCCACCAAAAAAGTATGAGATTGGTTGAAAATCACAAGTTTAAAAAAAATACATTTGTGTTCTTTTTATGGGCCTTCTTGTTTTACAGCCTCACAGTTCCCACTTTGCTCCACAACCACAAGGGTTAGAAATTCGTTGTGGTCTCCTCCCACCCCTTTCTTTTAAATGAAAAAGAAGATTCTGATAAAATCACTTGCCACCAGGAGCTGGAGCTTTATGGAAAATACCAAATATTGCAAGACTTGTAGTAAGATTACAAAAGTTGGCAACACCTTTGTCCTCGTACTCCCGCCGAGACAGATAGATGTGGCACGTTCTGGATTTACTTGGGATCTCTGTAACTCCTCATTGCTGGTCACCTAAGATGGGTGAAGAAATCCTGCTACTATCCTATCTGTCTCCCGGCACAAAGGGATGAAAAGTGGCCTGCAGAGTAGTGGAGGTAGAAGGGAGGTTTAGGAAACTGCTTGCCAAAGAGGGCGATGGGAAGAACATGGAACAGACACACACCTATGATTTATCAAAATGTGAAGCAGTAGACTCAGTGCCCTTTTGAGGACATTTCCTGCTCTGTTTTTGCCATTCACAACACATTTTAAACACAAGTGAATGAAACTGCCAGATGTCACGCCTACCATTCACATTTTGAATCATTTGCACCCTTCATACCATGTCCCAGAGATTACAATCTGTGCTGCTGGCCCAGAAGCACACTACACAGACAGCTGGCAGGCAGAGCAGTGAGCAGCTTTGTTTCTGCGTATTTACACATGATTTTACCCAGTTCCTCCACTACTTACTCTCCCTAGCTCTCCAGTCATTTCCTTATCTGTATACTGTGAAAACACAAGCTGCCTTCCACAAATTTTCATTGCAGAACTGCTATCCCTCTACCAACAAGCTGTTTTTGATTTCTGACCCAATCACCTGAACAGGATTGTTAAACAATTAGATCTTATGGCATAACATGTCATAATACTTTGGGCCAACAAGATGGGTAGAGTGCGTATACTGTATTTTAAAGCATACCAGCTCCCTGATTCCTATGTGCCATATTAGTCTCAGGTTCATTTGCATTACACTTCATGCCACTTTATGCATGCTTGACTATGTATACTTCAATCAAAGTAGGCTGCTTAAATTAACTTCCACTATTACATACCACATTCAAGTATCAGAGGGGTAGCTGTGTTTAGTCTGGTTCTGTAAAAGCAGCAAAGAATCCTGTGGCACCTTATAGACTAACAGACGTTTTGCAGCATGAGCTTTCGTGGGTGAATACCCACTTCGTCGGATGCAAGACGAAGTGGGTATTCACCCACGAAAGCTCATGCTGCAAAACGTCTGTTAGTCTATAAGGTGCCAAAGGATTCTTTGCTGCTCATACCACATTCAGATCTCCAATAGCTACTCAAAGGTTTAGGGCACTGAATTCCAATATATTGTAAGGTCATCTGGATTTCAGCACTACGTTCCAAAGGCCACGACCATTTCAAATCCTGCCATCTAACCAAACAACTGAATGATGGGAGGTATTTTTCTTTGTTAAAATTTCTTCAGACATCCAAAAGCTTGCGTGTTTCCTAAATATACTTTAAAAACTCAGCAAGTTTACAGAGAAGCTGATTTCTGACAGGCTAAAACACACACAATGCTTTTGTTCTTTAAGCCAATCATAATGCAGCTAGTCAGTGATGCAGACTAATTGCTAGTCCAAAGCATTAACATCCTTCAGAAGAAATGATCAACTCTACATCAATCATTGGCCTTTTCAGAAATAAAGTCACTGAAACAATCAGTTTCTCTTGGTTTTGAAAATAAACGTCTTGGCTTTTATTTTCCACATAAGTGCTTTAACTTTTTTTTTGGGAGCGGGGGGAGGTGGTGCATGTCAGGAGAGACGTAAAAATTCTGTGACGATGTGAGGATTTTGTGGGGGTTGTTTTATTTATATTCCACTATGGTCCCTACATAATCCTTTAGTCTATATGCCTGTTCCACCCCTCCAGCCTTCTCTCTCTCTGCTTAGGACCAAAACTATATTCTATTGCAAGATCATAACCATCTTCTGCTCCAGCATCTGATGCAAGAAATAATGGAGACAATCTCTCTCTCTCTCTCTTTATATATATATTAAATTAACTTATATATTAAATTATATATATATATATATATATTCAGATGCCCTGTAAAGTGTACACAGTATCTGGCTAGCTCTTAACCAAAAAATTGTCCAGGGACCTGTTGTGTCTTCTCAAATTTGCTTGAAATACTAATCAATTCTTGCCTTATCTTCTCACATTGCACAACATGAAGTCTTTATTGGAAACAGCATCTTTCATTTCCCTGCAATTTTCTGTAAACAGGAGAGATCCATTTGGAGATAATGAGACTGATTTTGGCATGCCCAGCCAAGCTTTATTTTTTAAGACAAATATTTGAAGAAAACATGTGTGCTGAGAAATGTTGGTGTGTGTTTGTTCTGAATTATAAGTATAGAAATAAAGACACAGTCTGTTCCAAAGCAATTAAATACAAAAGGAATCATATGTAGATGGTACAAACATGATGCAGCCAAGCTTGAAAGGAAAGATTTAAATAAGGAGCGCATGAGTATCAAACAATAGAACCAATCCAGGGAGGTTGCTGGAAAAAGAGTGCCAAACATATGAGATTGCAGCACTTCGCTTTGGAAACAGGACAGATGGCCTCCCTCTCCCTTCAGCAGGGGACAAAATTTTTTTGGTTTTCATCAAATGCTAAACATCATCAGGCAGAAACCAAAAGATTGTCATCCTGATTCCATCGCTTCTGGGTCATTAGCATTTTTACACACGATGCTCCCCATCCTGCAAGAGCAGCCAATTTTTAAAAATCCCTTTTTTGCCCCTCTGAAAAATTCTCTTTTGAGTGACAAGACCCTTCTTTCTAAAGACTAAATTTGAAAATTGAGTTTCCAAGATTTGCATAGGTTTCAGAGTAGCAGCCGTGTTAGTCTGTATCCGCAAAAAAAAACAGGAGTACTTGTGGCACCTTAAAGACTAACAAATTTATTGTAGCATGAGCTTGAGCTAGCTAGCCTCTTTTTTGCATGCAAATGATGGAACAACACACACAGAGATATTATACACACAGAGAACATGAAAAGGTGAAAGATGCATACCAACAACAGGCAGAGTCTCAATCATTTGAGATGAGCGTTAGCAGGAGGAAAAAAAAAAAAAAGAGGCCCATAGAAGGTGTGAGAGAAACTTACATAGGAAATAGAATCAATTGTGGTAATGACCACCCACCATTTCAGTCTTTATATTTACACAGTTAATAATGGTCTAGTTTTTTATAATTTCATTTCAGTTCAGTTTGCATACTGCACCTTCTGAGGAAATGCATGGAATGAACGATGGTTCAATCCAAATGTCTATGGACTGCAATCTGAAAGATGCTTTCAATGCTTTTTCTGATCAAATGCCTTACATGTAGACTGTAAACTCTTCAGGATGGTCAGGGGCGGCTCCAGGCCCCAGCACGCCAAGCGCGTGCTTGGGGCGGCATGCCGCGGGGGCGCTCTGCTGGTCGCTGGGAGGGCAGCAGGTGGCTCCGGTGGACCTCCCGCAGGCGTGCCTGCAGAGGGTCCGCTGGTGGTCCCGCGGCCGGTGGAGCATCCGCGGTGCGCGTCGGGGGGAGTCCACGAGGGCGAGAACCCTCACCCCTCACTGGCTGCGTCTGCGGAGAATCCACACGAAAGCAGACCAGCGACCAGCAGGCGCCCCCCGTGCGTGCCGCCCGAAAGGCACGCCTGGCGGAGGGGTCCCGAGCCGCGGACCAGACGGACTCCGCGCAGGCACGCCTGGTCGGAGGTCCACCGGAGCCGCGACCCCGACCAGCAGAGCGCAGCGCAGCCGCGCCGCCGTGTGGGGGTGAAATGGCTAGAGCCGCCCCTGAGGATAGTGATGTGCCTTTCTCTGTGTGTGAGCAGCCTAACACGTTGCGAGTGTTACCAGAGTTAAAAAAACTCAACAGCTAATAGCTTAGAAAATGCTACAGGACAGTGGCATTTGTCTGTTGACACATAAGCTGTCCCATAAGCGTTGCATCCTACTACCCCACTACTTGATCCTCAAAATGTTTCATCCTATGTACCACACTTGGGGAACAACTTCCTGAAGACTGACTGAACAGCTCAGACTATTTCTGACATGGTTAGTCTTCTGTGGCTTACAGGAGACACGGTCAGCCACTGGGTCTCCTGTTATCAGGGACAGAAAAACACCATTCAGTTTGTGTGTAAGCTTCTAATCATGGGCATTTCCTTCTAACCTCTCCAACCACACACCCTTTCGCCCGAAAGGCATTTACTCTGGACAGGCAGTCTCCATAACGTCTGTAAAACCCACTGACATTACCAGATGAGCAGCAGCTTAGTCATCACTACAAACTGTTCTGCATAATAATTAACAGAGGCTTCATATTTATTAGGCTATACTTCAAAGACACAGTCTCACTCTTGATAAGATTTCATGAGAGTTCTAAAATTAATGTGCTAAATATTTTTCCTTTTTAAAAAAAAAAACAAAAACACCACAATAAGCTTCTAGACATTTGATTACAAAATATATGTATATGACAGATATCAAAAAGCCTACAGGAAGATTCCTCCTTCAGTATTCAATGCAGCCTCAATAAATATTTCAAGGTTTCAAATGGATGCTTTGCAATAGCACAGTTTTCATTTGCACAAGTGCCGGAAGGAAGCATTCAAAGCAGGCTTAAAGCAAAAACACAGTATTTTCCTGTAAAACTTTAATTGGGAAACTGACACTATATAATCTGTACATCATTGCCTCCGAGCTGTTGTTAAAAAATTAAAGCTGTATCAAAAGAACTGCTTTGTTAAATTAACACGTTATGCATACCAGACATAATCTGTGCCAGGAAAGGAAATAGCTTTGAGTCAGAAACCCAGTGATTGTTATGGTTGTCATTGCAAGTGTCTGAGCCGTGCAATGAGAGCAGACAAAGCAGAAGGATACATCCCATCCTATATATGTATCTTAAACAAACACACACACTTTTTTTTTGGTGGAACCCAGTAGCTAGCAAACAAATGATGCTCTGTTATTACAATCAACATGAGTATAAATCATAGATCACATCATGCGATCCCACAATAAAGTAATACCACCCAGCTCTTGTACAGTGCTTTTTAATCAGTAGATCTCAAAGCACTATACAGAGGAGGTGTCATTGTCCCTATTTTCTACGTGGTGAAACTTACGCCCAGATCAGCTAAGTGACTTGCCCAGGTCACCCACCGAGCTCTCTCCCAATGAAACAGAACATTGTCCACTTTACCTCAGAGATTTGCAGCGGAGTAGAGGCCTTTCACTATCCAGTTGGAGAGGTCACATTACACCAGTCCTCTGTTTCGTGCATGATGCCTTTATCCTTTATAGTGACCCGATATTCTGTTGTCCAATCTGCGTAATCAGATTTGGACAATGGACTTTCCCACAAGGTGGGATGGATAGAGAAGCATCCAGTGTCCCTAGCGGCCTGAATGATGTCCCCATTTTCTGTATTCTAATCCCAAAAGGCCGATGCCACAGCTAATACCCTCTGAGTTAGGCCTAGACCGAACTCATCTGAGAAGCCACCAACGCAGCTTCTTAATAAGCCTCAGGAATAAAAGTTGCTGAACTATTTGGGTTATTCCTTCCACCTGAAGCAGTGGGCAAAGGAAGCTCTGGCAGGTCTAGGGAGCAAGATTCCAGAGACAGAAGGAAAGCACTACTATCAGGGCACTGAGCATACCCACCGTGCAGGTTGGTTTGGTTTTTTTTAAAGGGAGCGAGGACGTTAAGCTGCATAAGGGGCCTGTCACATGCTGTGCGTTCATAGCTGAGGCATGCACATCCAGGATTTACTGAAGTGGTAAAAGGACATTGTCAAGTGCTTCCCTGATCCCAGCTTCATAGCACAATTTT
Organism: Mauremys reevesii; assembly: GCF_016161935.1. Classification (NCBI taxonomy): domain Eukaryota; kingdom Metazoa; phylum Chordata; order Testudines; family Geoemydidae; genus Mauremys; species Mauremys reevesii. Next base: position 14,864,669 of record NC_052640.1, on the reverse strand, counting down.
AAACTGCTGCTGCTCACATTAAAAAATATACACTGGAATGTTCAAAGTTTGCCGAAGGGAGTTAGGCATACAACTTCCATTTAATTTCAGTGACCCCGGGTGGGCCTATCTCCCTTGGGCATCTCTGAAAATGCCATCCAGAGGCTATGCACAAGAATGCGGGATTCTCACCTGTTAATTCAAAATCAAAAACTCAGCTGATATCTGGTGGCATATTTTGGGGTATGTAACAAATCCACGAGCTATCAACAAGAGAGATCAGTAGATGAATCGCATATACTTGGGGAGATGAGAGCAGAATCCCCATTCTTCCATTCTAAAAGCACAGTCCTGTCATTTGAGCTAAAGGAGAGCTTCTTCAGCTAGCAGGAGCAGGTGCCTTTACCCGTCTGTGGGCACCATCCTACACACAAAGCCCTTATACTACAGATGGACTTTACAGCCCAGATTGTCAAAAGGGGCTGGTGATTTTGCATGCCTCAGCTTTTGAATGTTCAACCTGGGAATCTTTAAGAGGCTTGATTTTCAGAATACACGGAGCATGCTCCCTCTAAAAATCAGGGCCCTTTGATGTTTCTCAAGCCGGTTGATTGAAAAACTGAAGCACCCAAAATCACTTTTGAAAGGCTTAGCCATAATGTTTCTCAGGGCACGTCTTCAGCGGCAGCACTTTAACATGGCTTGTGTAGTTGCAGCACAGCTCGCTGGGAGAGCTCTAAAAAAAACTACCTCCATGAGGGGCATTGCACCAGCACTGGGAGTGCAGCTCCCAGCACTGGTGCACTGTCTATACCGGCACGTTACAGCACTGAAACTTGCAGTGCTCAGGAGGGTGTTTTATCACACCCCTGAGCAAGAAAATTGCAGAGCTGTAAAGTGCCAGTGTAGACAAGCCCTAAGGTATGTTGGTTTTCTTTATAGCTTTGTTTAATGTGACAGTTTGTCAAACGTATTTTCTGACTGCAAATCTTAAGACGCTACTGTAGTCCACAGTGGTGAAGATGGGTTAACAGTTTTGAGCCATTTAAGATAAGTAAAATTTCCCCTTACGTTGTAAACTCTTCAGGTGGTTACATGCTACAGCTTCTGCTTTTTTTGATGTCTTCTCAGAAAAGAGCTCACATAATTTTATCAGCCTCTGGGGTGACCATCAGATAACCAAGCTATTCCTGTCTGAACCACTCAACACGTCTCAACCTTCCTGTCACTGGAAATCCACAAAACAACCAGGGGACCTGTCTTAACCACATAGCTCACAGCTTAACTGATTAAGTAGGTGGGAACTGATGCCAGCTCAGCTCAAAGTGTCTTTTTCTGCTAACCAAAAGCTGGCCACAAGCTGTACAGAGGATTGACCGCAGATATTGCACCGATAACTAAACAGTTTTGGTGAAGTTACAACTTCCTGTTTGAGTGCTCTTAGAATCACATGTCGTCTTGGAGTGAATCGCGAGCAGGAAACGGACTCAGTTAAACAAGCTGTCAGGTTCCTCATATGACATACATATATTACTGTATGATGTTGTCAACAGGAACCATTTACCACTTTCCTCCCATGCCCCAACCTTCTAGAAATTAACTAAGTTAGGGCTCCGAAGAGAATGCCAGCAAGTCCTTAACAGTGTGTGTCAACGTTGGAACACAGCTGTGGCTTCTTAAGGAGTTCATGGTTGTCACTTATGTGGCACTTCATGGTCACTTCAAATGAAATTGTAACACTCAAGAAGCTGCACCACTTTCCCTACAAATGCAGCCTCCTATGATTTGGGCAAAAATCTTGTAAGGACCTTCAGCTTGCTAAGAAGAGCTGGGTGAATAGTGGGGAAAAAATGTTCTGTGAATTGGAAAATGAGGTTTGATCTGACACTGACCATGACCCTTGCATGTGTGCATCTATCAAACACTCGAGTGCTCAAGTTTTGCTAGCAAGAATACTCAGAAAAAAGTGACTCTTAAGCATGAATAGTCTCTGAAAGTGAATTTCAAACTATAGTGGATTGTCTCGTTTCAAATTCACATGGTGTTGGTTAATCACCTGAGGGCCTGAACCAATGCCAAGTGAAGACAATAAAAGGACTCCCACTGCATTGTACCAGGCCTTAAATCTCCTATTCAGGACACAGGAACAATGTGACACCGTTTAGGTACACCACCAGCACAGCCCCATTTCCAAAGTTCTAATGATGAATTGTCACAATGAGCGGTTCACAGAGGAAAAATCAGTTCAACAAATTCATGAATAATTTTGAGAGATTAATAAATCATGTTTTGCAAACAGAAAGAGAGGTGAAAGTCTATAAACAACTTGTATTAAAATTATATGTCATTAATGATTTACTCAGCTCTAGCTGTTAGTGGTATAGAGCCTATGAGACACAGTTGAACAGTTTTGATCCATTGCGCGTGCACACACACACACACACACACACACAGTTTAGCCAGTTCATTACACCATTTTTCCTTGACGCCTTACCACATGCCTTTAGTTACTACCGCCATAATGCATCATAATATAAAGTAATGTAGAGTGCAGTACTATAGCAGCTTACATCTACAAGGCTCAGGGTGCTACACCTTGGCCAAAGGGATACTGAACTAATTATAAAGTTTTAAAAATGCATCGATTAATAAATATTAAGACAATAAGAGATCATTATGATCAGCTAGTCCAACCACTTGCATAACCCGGCCAAAGAACCTCACCCAGTAATTTCTACATCAAGCCCACAACTTCTGTTTGAACAAAATTTTGCTCTGTATATGCAACGGGACTTCAGCTGGCAATTCCAGATGCCTGGAGCCTATGCGCTCCTGACATGTTCCACAAGGGCTACCAATGTTGTGAAGCTTCCTGAAAAAATATAAGCAGCCCATGAATCTGTCATCCTCCAAAAACTCCTTAAAATACTATGAGTCTGGGCCACAAATACCCAGAAACATATGGAGTAAGTCAATATACAGCTTGAAGAGGGGTATAGGACCATACAACATGGAGAGGGTTAGATGACAGTGAAGAAAAGAAATTTAAAAGTTAGATTAGGTGTCTCTGGAAACCATCAATTGTGATGTCATGTCATGTGAATTTCCAGCCAGTTTATTGTTCTAGTTGCAGAATTCTGGGTAAGTCACAACTAACTTGAAAGGACAGAATCTGGAAGACTTCCATAAAACAGTGAACTTCCTTAAAACCTAGCAGAGATGTGATGAAAACATGAATAAACAGCTCATCAGCATTCTCCACGCAAGCCCTAGAAAAGAAAAGAAAAGAAAAAAAAAAGAAAAGAAAAGAAAAGCTCTGGCCACTGCAGTACTAATTGGAATTTTTGTTGTGTTACTTAAGTGGTAATCAAAAGCAAGTTTGTGCTCGAAACTGACCTCTAGGTTACAACCCCCCTCCAGTAGGTTATAAAATGTATTTCCAATCAAAAGCAGCAGCCATGTCATTAGCACGTACGAACCAGAAGAACTGTGGGGGTGATTAAAAGAAGCTCTGGGTGCCTATATCAATGCCAGGAGGAGATTACTAAACAAGAATAAAGTAGCAAAAAATTCACACAAAAACAGAATAGGGTTAAGATTGTTGAAAGTAATTTTACAAGACCTCAATGCTCCTGAGTTCCTGTTCTGTGATTGAAAAGATGAGAAAGCAGATGCAGTAAGAGACTTATGATCACACCTCAAAGACTCATAGACTTTAAGGTCAGAAGGGACCATTCTGAGCATCTAGTCTGATCTCCTGCACAACGCAGGCCACAGAATCTCACCCACCCACTCCTGTAACAAACCCCTAACCTATGTCTGAGTTACTGAAGTCCTCAACTTGTGGTTTAAAGACCTCAAGGTGCAGGGAATCCTCCAGCAAGTGACCTGTGCCCCATGCTGCAGAGGAAGGTGAAAACCCTCCAGGGCCTCTGCCAATCTGCCCTGAAGGAAAATTCCTTCCCGACCCCAAATATGGTGATCAGTTAAACCCTGAGCATGTGGGCAAGACTCATCAGCCAGCACCCAGGAAAGAATTCTCTGTAGTAACTCAGATCCCATCCCATCACAGACCATTGGGCATATTTACCTGCTAATAATCAAAGATCAATTAATTGCCAAAATTAGGCTATCCCATCATACCATCTCCTCCATAAACTTATCAAGCTTAGTCTTGAAGCCAGATATGTCTTTTTTCCCCACTACTCCCCTTGGAAGGCTGTTTCAGAACTTCACTCCTCTAATGATTAGAAACCTTTGTCTAATTTCAAGTTTAAACTTCCTAATGTCCAGTTTATATCCATTTGTTCTTGTGTCCACATTGGTACTAAGCTTAAATAATTCCTCTCCCTCCCTGATATTTATCCCTCTGATATATTTATAAAGAGCAAGCATATCTCCCCTCAGCCTTCTTTTGGTTAGGCTAAACAAGCCAAGCTCTTTGAGTCTCCTTTCATATGACAGGTTTTCCATTCCTCGGATCATCCTAGAAGCCCTTCTCCATACCTGTTCCAGTTTGAATTCATCCTTCTTAAACATGGGAGACCAGAACTGCACACAATATTCCAGATGAGGATTCACCAGTGCCTTGTATAATGGAAATACCTCGCCTGATGCATCCCAAGACCGCATTACATTTTTTAATGGCCATATCACGTTGGCAGCTCATAGTCATCCTGCGATCAACCAATACTCCGAGGTCCTTCTCCTCCTCTGTTACTTCCAACTGATGTGCCCCCAACTTATAATCAAAATTCTTGTTATTAATCCCTAAATGCATGACCTTGCACTTTTCACTATTAAATTTCATCCTATTACTATTACTCCAGTTTACAAGGTCATCCAGATCTTCCTGTATGATATCCTGGTCTTTCTCTGAGTTAGCAATACCTCCCAGCTTTGTGTCATCCACAAACTTTATTAGCACATTCCCACTTTTTGTGCCAAGGTCAGTAATAAAAAGATGAAATAAGACTGGTCCCAAAACCAATCCCTGAGGAACTCCACTAGTAACCTCCTTCCAGCCTGACAGTTCACCTTTCAGTATGACCGGTTGTAGTCTCCCCTTTAACCAGTTCCTTATCCACCTTTCAGTTTTCATATTGATCCCCATCTTTTCCAATTTAGCTAATAATTCCCCATGTGGAACCGTATCAAATGCCTTACTGAAATCGAGGTAAATTAGATCCACTGAGTTTCCTTTGTCTAAAAAATCTGTTACATTCTCAAAGAAGGAGATCAGGTTGGTTTGGCACGATCTACCTTTTGTAAAACCATGTTGTATTTTGTCCCAATTACCATTGACCTCAATGTCCTTAACTACTTTCTCCTTCAGAAATTTTTCCAAGACCTTGCACGTCAAACTAACAGGCCTATAGTTACTCGGATCACCTTTTTTCACTTTCTTAAAAATAAGAACTATGTTAGCAATTCTCAGTCGTACGGTACAACCCCTGAGTTTACTGATTCATTAAAAATTCTTGCTAATGGGCTTGCAATTTCACATGCCAGTTCCTTTTCATATTCTTGGATGAAGATTAGCTGGGGCCCCCGATTTAGTCCCATTAAGCTGTTTGAGTTTGGCTTCTACCTCGGATGTGGTAATATCTACCTCCATATCTTCATTCCCATTTGTCATCCTACCATTATCCCTAAGGTCCTCATTAGCCTCATTAAAGACTGAGGCAAAGTATTTGTTTAGATGTTGGGCCATGCCTAGATTATTCTTAACCTCCACTCCATCCTCAGTGTTTAGCGGTCCCACTTCTTCTTTCTTTGTTTTCTTCTTATTTATATGGCTATAGAATCTTTTACTATTGGTTTTAATTCCCTTTGCAAGGTCCAACTCTACATGGCTTTTGGTCTTTCTCACTTTATCCCTACATGTTCTGACCTCAATAAAGTAGCTTTCCTTGCTAATCCCTCCCATCTTCCACTCTTTGTAGGCTTTCTGCTTTTTCTTAATCACCTCTCTGAGATGCTTGCTCATCCAGCTTGGTCTACAACTCCTGCCTATGAATTTTTTCCCCCTTTCTTGGGATGCAGGCTTCTGATAGTTTCTGCAACTTTGACTTGAAGCAATAACTAAGCAAAAGGGAATTATATCAATTTCTGCCTTTACCCTGAATTGTCTGGCTTTTGTGAGGTGAAGTCAGTCCCTGTGTGTTATTTAAGGAGGAGTCATTTTTGGTTGCATTTATTTATTTGCCATAAAACAGAAAAGGGCACCTGGGTGTTATTTCAGTTTCTAAGAAGTTGCCAACCAAGTCACACCATGTGTATCTGGAATTAACCACCAGGAAATGGGAAGCTGGATCTCTAAGAAGGTGGCAAGTGCAAACAGCATCCTGTACAGCTGACAAGGATTTCTGCCTTTATCCTCTAGCAAAAAAATGAATTTGGTGGAAAAAATCCAATCCTCAGTCAGCTCCCCCACTACCTCTTCTTCCCCCACACCCAAGGGCTGAAAGATCCCCTTCCTCGCCATTCAGAGCAAGGCAGACCATGAATCTTGGTCCACTTCTGGGGATCACAGGCTGCTGTTCTCTTACTGAAGCCAGTGAGACTGAGCTGCATGCTTACAACACCACCCTTCTTTTAAAGCTGAAAGCTGTGTAATTTCTGTACTCAAGTTCATCCCCTGGTGAATGGAGTGTTACCTTCCTCCTGAAGATGCAACTGCATATATCAAGGTATTGTACATTTTTAATAGCTTGTTAAATTGCAGTCAGTCTGCAACTGTACGGGGAAAAAATCCCAGCCCATGTGGTACACTAGATTTATTCCCCCCTCCCAATTTGCAGCTTTTGTAACACTGTGTTAAATCTTTACGGTGCTATTAGAAGCCTTCCAAGGTGTGAGGTATGACTTGGGTTTATTGTCTCATTAGCTGCAAAGCTGCACCTTGTTTTCTGTTAGGAATATGATGGAACTGGTCAGGGAAATTTGCCTCTGGCCTTTAACAAACAAACAAACATATATATAAATATATTAATAGGGGGTGGGATGGAGCAGGAAGGGCAGAGTCAGACCAGGTGAAACTTCACTTACATATTGCAGTGCAGACAAGAACTAAACAGCAGTTTTCCACTACAGACTATTTTGTGGCTGGTGTTTAATGAATGGAAAACACAATCATAGACCTATATGGGGACTAGCTAACAAAAATTGTGTGCGTGGGGGAGAGAGTATTTACTGAAGTAACCAATTAAAACATCTTTATATATTAATGTGTCAACTGATATGTTAGCTTACATTCTCTTAGGCAAACACCGTATATGCATGGGTTACTGGACCACTTCCCCCGCCACACACTGTTGTTTATTCCATTGCTAATTAGACCAACATAACACATCATTTTCCCTTTCTTTTACTTTTGTGCCAGTGTTTTGGGTTAATGTCACTGTTATTTCCTCTGCTGCTTCCCTTCACTCAGTGGTTTTGGGTGGAGGTTTCAATAAAAGCATGTAAGATATGAGAAAACAAGCTGATGAATTCCCCCCACCATGTTAATTTCTTCTGATGACCCCACCACAGCATGAAGTGTAATAAACAGGCCATCTCCGCTTGTATAGTCCACAGGAACTGGGTATATCAAACTTTTGTCTGTGTGGTCATAGCTCACACATAACCCTGTGACAGAATGAAATAAAAAATCTAAATGCCCCACTCTCCCATAAAACAACACCACTGCCTAGTGCAACATTAGCATCAGATAAGCGTGCTGGATCCTGACTGAGATGAATTGCTAGTCTGTTTTTTGTTTGTTTTTAAAACAGAAAGGGAAGTAAGGAAAGACTGGAAATGGAGAAGAAGAGAGCACAGGACAAACAATGTGAAGACGAAGACACTGAAACGTGCTGACCTATTACATAAGAAAAGCTATGAGATACACACAACATAACCACCTTAGGCCATTCTTAATCATAAAGGTCCAGAAATGAAGACCAGATCTCCTCAAAACTCTCTGCCTTTCCTCTTCAGCAGTATGTAGTCCTTTCCAGGCTAGCGAATTCAAGATGGATTTAGGACATCTCTTTATTCCAGTATGCAGGGCTGTGGGCAGCTAGGCTATCCTATGCAAAAGTGCTTAATGGGGGGACTTTCTGGAGATGTGTTTGTATAATAATCATGGCTTTCTAGTCAGACTAGAGATAGGATTTCCACCACCCCATGGGGGGGCGGGGGCGGATTAAAAATGTGGTAAAAATCAGAGACGAGTCATATGACCCATCCCTCGAGGGGATCTCAGAGTCTTGCCGTGTCAGCTAGCTGCACTTGCATTAATGCTTGTCAGTTTATGTAAATCAACGTCATCCAATTATGCTCATGTCTTATAAACAAAGGGGTGCCCTTTGTCAATATGGCTGCTCTGTGAGCCTCACAATCAGACCCTCTGCCAATGCCACTGACTCAGATAGACTGAAATTTAGCCAGCAAGGGCCCTTTGTGCTTATTTACGGCTGTGGAGATGAGTGAAAATTTATGGGACTTTTCATCATAATTAAAAGCAGAATGTCATTTAATAGGAAACAGATTCTAAGAGAAGGGAACTTTTAAAGGAACTGTGTGTTAGTAAAGTCCATGCACATCCCTATTTGTACAGTTCACGTATTTGAGTTTATTTACTTTTTTTTGGCTTAGGTTTTCCATGGGGCTTTTCACACACTCCAAAAGCCCTCCATGTGCCCAAAATGCCGTGCATGCTAATTTTCCAGGCACATTTAAGTTCCCAGATTGTGGAAGTATCACAAAAAGACAAGGGGCCAGATCCTTAGCGGATTTAAGTCAACATACTTCCACTGAATTCAGCTTGACTCAAGATCTCACGTGGCACAATGAATTAAAAGTGAAGTCTATACAACAAACTCAGAGCATTTATTTGGCAGCAAGGGCTTCTTTGGGCTAATCCCAACACAAGGATAACAGGTTCATGCAGAATAAAATGCATGTGTCTAGAAACCTAATAAAGACTTTTTTAGAGTCAGATTGATGTGTGGTTATAGTCCTGGAACTTTAAGATTTCTCCTGTGCTCCAGGATGGGGCGTCTTATTTATTAATTTTTAAAAACAGGAACTCAGAGTTAGCCTATGGAATTAAACCTGCAGGGTAGAAAATTCACTGTAGGACAGGAGGGATTTTATAGCAGTGTGCACACAGCACAAAACTTATAAAAGAATAGTCTTGGCACAGTCTCTCTCTCCGATCCCCAAGGAGATCTTTTTCATCCCTATTAGAGTCTCAAGTATTCCTTCCCACATTTAACACACAGCATCCCTAGGTAAGAGGTACTTTTCTCCCGGGTGAGGAGAACTGGACAGGAGTGTGTCTAGAACCCCATCAAAACTTCTCTCTAACTGACTGGGGTACTTTCCCATTCTTGTCCATCCCCTTTTTGGCTGAATGAACTATTTCCATGGTATTTTCATCCCAAGGAGCAAGAGCCTCATCTTGGATATCTAACCTGGCATCTCCCTCCTCTATCTATCTTATAGTACGTTTATCATCAGAGCATGTGCCCTGAAAACAGGGAAAGCAGCAGGCCTAGATGACATCCAAACAGCAGATCAAAAATTTCAGCTCACACACATGGAAGTGGCTCCAGACTATGTCCAATACCAGTCTCATCCAGCTCGAGATACCAAAACTCTGGCAACAAGCCAAGGCAGGGGTCCTTTTTGAAGCCTGGTAAGGAACCATCTGATCTTTTTAAAAAAAACTTTCGACCTATCTCAATAAAATATCCTGTGTGATATTTTAAAGTTGTTTGAGAGACTACTGTCACACCAGTTATTGAACCACTTTTTAACCAACAAAACGGCTGGCTTTCAACCGGGCTCGTCATGCACTGAACAGCTTCTGAACTGGACACAATATATCAAAGATGGATATAAAAGGAGACTGATGACAAGAGCAGTGTTTGTTGATCTCTCAGCTGCCTATGAAGCACTCAATCATTGTGGATTCCTTGCCAAGGTACTAATGGCAACGAAGGACTGCCACTTCACAAAGCTAATACAGACCATGCTGGAGAACAGACAATCCTTCGTGAACGTTTGTGGCAAACAAAGCCGATGGCAACAACAGAATGTGACCTCCCCCAAGGTAGTGTCTTAGCACCTACATTAGTCAACATCTACACAAATGTCCAGGCAAGCTATCCCGGCACAAGGTGCTTTATCTACACACAGATGATCTGTGCGGCACCACACAGCACAAGGAGTTTGACATATTAGAGAGTACTCTGGAGAATGCACTTAACACAAGTATTATGCAGCCAACCAAGTGCATGCAAACCCAGCAAAGATGTCAGTAAGTACATGGCATTTAAAAAACCGAGGGGTCAAAGGTGAACTCAACAATGGCTGGCTTGGGACGAAATGTATTGTTACATAAATCCCTCAGTATTGCTCTCCACCACACACTTTCCTTTCGAGCCCACACTGAGAAAACTAAAACCAAGGATGGCATACAAAACAACTCTCTCAGCAACCTGGTTACTTCAAAGTGGGGTGCAGACACCTCCACTCTGTGATCAACTGCACTGGCACTTTGCTACTTCTCTGCTGAATACGCCTGTGCAGTTTGGGCATGATCCCCCCATGCAAAAAAGTTAAACCCTCTACTTACCTCTGCCTGTTGTGACATTACAAGATGCCTTAAGCCTACCCACATCAACAGCCTCTATGGCCTCGCAGATATTGCTCCTCCTGATAAATGCTGGAAAGTTGCTAGGAGAGTCGAGTGTACAAGGCAATGCACAGATCCAAGACATCCGCTATGTGATGTAACATTGATGCTGAGTCAACTGAAGTCACAACAAAGTTTTCTCACCACCATTAAACCCCTAACATTGTCACTCAAACAGACAAGGGTTCAGCTATGGCAAACAAAAGTAGGGAACAACCCTGTAACCTGTGGACTCCAGTTCCCACCAGTCAAGCACCTACCACCCGCTGCAGATCAGCCCTGACTACATGCTGTTACTTTCAATCAACTCCACGCTGGAGCTGGCTGGTCTAGAGATGTAATGATCAAGTGGGACTACATCATCAGCCCCAATACCTGTGAGTGTAGCAGATAGGAAATGTTTCATCATTTGAGGCTATGATGCCAGCTGCTTGAGCACAAATGCTCTTTCAGTGACCTGGCGAAGTGCAACAATCGGCCAATCACATGTGCACGGATGTGGTGGGAAGAATATGAGGACATGACAAGACGACGACCCTGGGATGTGAGAACATGGTATTGCAAAGTACTACATCAAGGCCAGTCTCCGGGGATTTCATTTCTGAACAGTAGAAAGCACATCAAGGGAAGTTCTGAATGTGGCTATAATAAAGAGTATCCCCTCCAGGCTGAGGCACTACGGGCACCTGATGAGTAGTGGCTAGCTGGAATATCATTATGAGTTTAATGGCTTCTTCAGTCCCTTCAGCACTACGTTTATTTGTCAAGTTTTATTTATTTATTTATTAATTACCTGATTTAGGGCTCAATCCTGTAAGGTGCTGTGCACCCTCAACCTTCACTGACTTCAATGCAAGTTGAAAGTGCCCAGCACCTTACAGAATTGAGCCCATAATTCTTATTATAACACAACTTGGGCTTTAACACTGATCTAACACTTCCGCTAATAAGCTGTTGGAGAGAGAAACCAGAAGGGAAATTAAAAAAAAACAACATTCAGCAAAAGCCTGACATGAACAAAAGAGCCTTGCAGAGTGATCAAAAGTTGACCAACTTGACTGTAGAGTCAGAAAGAGCCAAATCCAGGACCTAAAACTGGGAATGTCCTGCTTCTGAGCTTTGGAAAGCCAAGGATCAAACACAGACAGATGAGATTATCCTAGCAGAGCTTAATTGTTGAGACAGAGTAGAGAGTAAGAAGCAGTCACTTAGACAACTGGCTTTAAAGATGGTTACTAATTGCTTGGAAACCCGTTCTCAAAACCTCAATACAAATTGACAGGAATGACTACACTCAGGAAGGGTCTATAGCAGAGTTGCAGATGTGTTCAATAGCAAGAATCAGGTGTATTGGTGGACATGTGCATTCAGGAAAATTGCAAGTGGTTGCCTACATTATGCTTGGCTCTAACTTTCTCTGTATAAGTACTTCACTTTTATGAGAAGTCACAACATGGTGGAAAGATGCACTAATCACTATGAGTTTGAATGCCCCAAACAGAGAAACAATCATCTCAAGATCTCTCTATAAGCCTTATGTGTTTTAGACATACCTTGATATACATGATCTTCAAATATAAATTATTTTGATGGGCTGCCAGGAATAGGCTGCACAGAGTTTGATATTTTACAGCAGCATAGAGTAAAAAGCAGCTGCATTTGTTGCCGAGTGCATGTTATTGTTATTAGTTTTAAAAAAAGGACCCCAAAAATAAAATGAAGAGCTCCATTCTTCAACACTTTGCTCCAGTGGATACCCAGAGACAATTTGGTTCACTGAACCTGGATCTGCCATGTGCTTTTAAGTTTGCATTTTATCCCCTTTCATTTCATAACAGGAACAGCTATACAGGTGTTCTATAAACAAGCTACATGATTTATCTGAAGATTTTTTATTACCATGTATTCCCACTTCTGCCCCTTCTCCTCTATACAAAAATGAGCCAAGCACAACTTTAGCCTAGACTTGTCTGTAAGCCATGCTCTACATTTCAAACAGCTGAGGCATTTTAGCTGTGTTCATACAGTCCATGTAATTTGTTATTGTATTCATTATCACTAGTTCCTAAACACACTGTGTCAAACGAATGTATAACTGTTGTGAGAGGGTCAGGCCAGATGGCTACAGGAGAGTGGGTTTTTTTTGTTTTTTTGTTTTTTTTTTACACCTGGAGAAATCCAGGCTGTATCTACTGGGTTTCTGGGAACCGGGAGGGCGGAAGCCCGCCCAATGCTAAAGGATCCCCCTACCCCCAGCCTAAGGGGGGGATCTACAGGACCTCAGAAACCCACTAATTTCGGGGGACAACTAATAAAAGGACAGGGACAGGAGTGCGGTCAAGGGGTCATAAGAAGAGTGTTCGAAGGCAGATATATTAGTCCCAGATTAAGTAGATCCCTTTTCCCTGGGTAAGGTAACAGGGGCAGTTCCAGAACAAGCAGGAACTTGCTGGAACCAATTAAGGCAGACAGGCTAATTAGGACACCTGGAGCCAATTAAGAAGAAACTGCTAGAATCAATTAGGACAGGCTGGCTAATCAGGGCACCTGAGTTTAAAAAGAACCTCACTTCAGTTTATAACGTGCATGCGAGGAGCTGGGAGCAAGAGGCACGAGGAGCTAAGAGTGAGAAGGCATATTGCTGGAGGATTGAAGAGGACAAGCATTATCAGACACCCGGAGAAAGGTCCTGTGGTGAGGATAAAGAAGGTGTTGGGAGGAGGCCATGGGGAAGTAGCCCAGGGAGTTGTAGCTGTCGTGCAGCTGTTCCAGGAGGCACTCTAGACAGCTGCAGTCCACAGGGCCCTGGGCTGGAACCCAGAGTAGAGGGCGGGCCTGGGTTCCCCCCAAACCTCCCAACTCCTGATCAGACACAGGAGGAGTTGACCTGGATTGTGGGTTCTACCAGAGGAGAAGGTCTCTGGGCTGTTCCCTGACCCACATGGTGAATCTCTGAGGTGAACAAATCCGCCAATAAGCACAGGACCCACCTTGTCACACTATAAAGAATACATTTTTAAAATGCTCGACAGCGCAATCTTAGTGAAATCTAGAAACTGGACACATCAGTGAAGCATTTCCAGAATTTCCAAGTCTACAAGTAAAATGTACGAAAGAGGATTTGCCTGTTTTAAGTTGTTACCCAAAATATCTGTTTTTTTTCTGCTTGCAAAAAAACCACATTTCTGGCTCAGAATGGCTGAAAGCTGGAGTGTCTGATCTCAGCCATGTGCATGAGAGGCATAGCACAATACCTTATACAGTGGTCCCCAACCTTTTTGGCTGGCGGGCGCCAGCCGAAGGACCACTGCAGCGGTGGAGCACCCGCCGAAATGCCGCCAAATTTCGGTGGGGACGCCTCTCGATGACACCGCTTGCCGTCAACAAGTGACGTCATCGAGAGGCGTCCCCGCCGAAATTCGGGAGCGACGCCTCTCGATTATGTCACTTGTTGACAGCAAGCGTCGTCATCTCGATGCGTCCCCGCCGAAATGCCGCTGAAATTCGGTGGCATTTCGGCAGGTGCTCTCCCGGGGACCAGGACACGGGCGCATTAAGATGCCCGCGCGTTGGGGACCACTGCTTTATCACATACTTGCTAAAATAAAGAAATGGAGAGTAAGTTATTACCCTCCAAAAATATGCTACCATTCCATTTCTCAACACAGAGAAAATACACATTTGACGTGCAACAGAAAAAGGGCATGAAAAACTCATGCTACGCTGCTTATGAGATAAACAGCTTGCTAATCCACACATCTACATATGTTGCATAACCATGTTGTCCCAGGTAAAATTAATCCTTGTTTGAAACTTTATGTTGAGCAGTAAATTCATAACAAATGTGTTATAATCAATGAATTTCACTTTTTTTTTCTGATCAGCAGCTATCTGTGAACAAACTGTGAAATTATATGGCAAGCAATTTCCACCAGTAGTTCTGTGGTCAAAATCTTCAAATTTAGGAGTAAAACTCAGTCAGTGGGAGTTGCTGGGCTGTTCAGCAAATGAAAATTAGGTCTCTTGTATAGGCGCTTAAATTCATTTTTTAGGCTCCAATTTGAAAATCTTGTCTTTGGTCTATAGCTTTTATATAAGCTGTCACCTGAAGCATTCAATATTTGAGATGTTGCAATTGGACACATGGCTTACATAGCATTCTGTTTCCTGACTGGATGAGCTTAAATCTTTGAATAAGGATTTTGGCTCATGGTTTTGGATTTCAAATTCTCTTACCAGTAAATATTTCCTTACAAACTTGGTGTTTATATGAACGTTCCTAACAGTAAACTCATCTGCAAGGATAACTGAAAAAAGCAAACATGAAAGGATGCAGATTCAAAGCAAGTTCATTTAAAAAAAGCAAACCCTAATATGTAACGTCCAACGTAGTTTGATATTTAACCAGCTCTTTGTGAAACCCAGAGCAACTACCCTGCATAGTAACTACGTACCATTTTGTAAGTGACAGTCTTCAATAACATAAGCCATCACAGATATCAAGAGAAAAAGGCACAAGTAAAAGAAACTGTGCCTTACTCTTGTAAATGCTATTTTTTTATACATGCTTTCACCATGTCTGGCAAACAGGCTTTGATATAAACAGAGGGCCGTGCCAAAATACTGATTTAGTGCTTAATATACAGCTAGTTCCCTGTGAAAATGAAACCTTTGCAATATATTAAGGATAACCCCTAGCTTGGCCAGTCTTGTTGAGTCAGTGGTTAGAACGTCTTAGTGCCACCTGGGAGAGTCAGGTTCCAAGCTAAGTTTGGGCCAACGGGATCTTGGCAGTGTTAGAAGCTATAGTCTTGGCCTTATGTTGGATCAATTTAGAACAGCATGATAGTCTTAAGGGAAATGGTCAGCCTCAACAGCTGGTACATGGTGAGGCAGAAGGCAATTTAACAGATAAAATGACAACCCAGAAGGAAAAGCAATGCCAGCTCAGGCTACTCATGATCTCAAAACACTGCTCGGGGATGCTAAGAGCTCTCCCCTCCTATGAGGTGGTCTGGGTTGGGTAAATGAGACAGAACAAAACCAGTTTTCAGACAAGGAGCTAAATAATTTCTGAAGATCAGTTATTAAAGACACACACACAAAAAAGATTTATTTTCAGTCAGCAACGGACAAAATTACCCAATGATGTATTGTTTAGGGGCTTCTGAACAATCCTTCGGCCTTTTTCCATTCAGATTTTGAAACCCATGTTATGGCCAGTGGGAAATTGTTTAATTCCCAGACATAAAATTTGTGAAGGTGATTCATTATTATTTATATAATGCCGTAGGCATGCATGGCACTTTACAGAAGACATAACCTAAAGAGTTATCAGTCTAGATCAGGGGTAGGCAACCTATGGCACATGTGCCGAAGGCGGCACGCGAGCTGATTTTCAGTGGCACTCACACTGCCTGGGTCCTGGCCACCGGTCAGGGGGGTTCTGCATTTCAATTTAATTTTAAATGAAGCTTTTTAAACATTTTAAAAACCTTATTTACTTTACATACAACAATAGTTTAGTTATATATTATAGACTTGTAGAAAGAGACCTTCTAAAAACATTAAAATAAATTACTGGCACGTGAAACCTTAAATTAGGGTGAATAAATGAAGACTCGGCACACCACTTCTGAAAGGTTGCCAACCCCTGGTCTAGATGGATCCAGTCCTTCAAACGTATGGGAGATTAACTGCTCTATTTTGCACATGTACATTTGAATCTTCATGCTAGAGCAAAAGATCTCATGCGGCAAGTGAGTTAAGCAATGACACTCACCTGAGATACAATAAATATTTTGACTGCAAGATATTTGAGATGCATGTCAACATCAGCAACATCTCCAAAATATTATTTGTAAAGCCTTTAGACTCCAAATCATATGATACTATCATGCCAATGCACTTCACACTGCCTTGTGCCTCTGTCACAAGAGTATGTGTGTGATGCTGTCACTCTGAAACTGGGACACATCTAACAGCTTCCCAATGTTAATGTATACATCACACCAGCTGGACACGCACAGGTTCCATCACATTACTCAGATAATCTCTCTCTATTCCCCTCGTGTCAAATGGACAAATGTACAACATACATCATTAAAAAGAATCATTCTCAATTACTTTAAAAGGCTCTGTGTCAGGTTGTTACATCAACCTCATAAACAATATGTAACAACCTGCCCCCCTTTTTAAACTATATTGTTAAAAGGAAGCAGCAGTGGGCTCTTGAAATAAGACACACATTCCGGGTCATTCACCTAGAAGATAAAACTTATGTCGTGACAGATCTTGCAAAAGGAGTGACTACTGCCAGTTAGTATATGTAGGGACTGTTAAATGGTTAACACACTTCTAATTCAGATCATCAAACCACTTCACTTACAACCTCTGCACCAATAATCAGAGAACACATGACTTGATAGGAGACCAGCAATGTCATTACATGCATCTAAATGCCATACATTTCTCCTAAGAGTTGTGTGTAATACAAATCCAGGGCTTTAGTGATGTCTTAAATAAACAACGTATACCTGTGTGTCACTTGTCTCATATAAATTCCGTACAATAAACTTGCAGGCCCGATTTTCAGGTGGATGAGTGCAAGGCACACGTACAAATGAGTGCATCACATCTACATGGAAAAATACCATCGTTGTGCATACAAATAACTTCAAGTATCTGCACATACAAATGGCCATTTAAAAACCATTGTGGAACTGCATCTGCATGCATCTACTTTTGAACCTCACGGCCTATAACATTGCCTATAATTATGGCATCCTGGTTTACTGGAGGCAAAAACAATCATGTTACCCTGTTTTCAAATCAAGTGAAATTTATTCTGTTCTGACCAGTTATACAGCACAGTGTTTGCCAGCAAGAGAATTTAACATTTTGAAAATATTCCACCCAAAATCAAATTTTCAAAGGCACAAAGGGGTAGTTAGAAAATCAATGGGAGACAGGCATCTATCTTAGAAAAATCTCCTTTTTGTTTCTTAAATTTTCATTACCTGATTGACTAGTCAAAAGTAGTTCGGGGGAAAAAAACCCATGAAGAAAACAAAATTCAAGAGACTTGAAAATAGGCAATTCACTGTTCCCTCGTGTGCAGAAGGTGTCGCTTGCTAGAAACACAAGACAGTGCTTTGCTCAAAGCTTATTTTTCATGTTTTGTATTCCCTTAGTGTCAGTGGATATGCAACAGGTAATATAAACCTCTGCAATCAACAGCAACAATAGTGAAAGAATTAGCTGTAAAATGACTTACGGAATAGCCTCTTCCTGAAAGCGATTGAGCAGAACTCTGTAGGAGGAAACAATATGCCACAATAAGTAATGCGAGAGATTATGTGTAATGTAATATAAGTAACATTGTGAGATTTCCCCCCAACCCAATTTTTTGGGGGAAAACTTTACAACTAAGCACCTCTTCAGTTATTTTCTGGCATTCTCCATGTTGCTGCCCCAGTCACTTTGTAACAGTCAAAGAGCATTTCCAGGTGCTGGCTCAAAGGCTATTTTAACACTTAAATTGTGACAAACTATATATATATATATATATTGGGGGGGGTCATTTGGGGTTCAGTAGCTCTTTTCAATTGAGGTGGGGTCTCTCACATTTATTCATAGTGTGCCCCACATCTTAGCAGAAGCCCCGATTCAAGAATGTAATCGGGATGTGCTTAAATTCATCCCTATCCAGTACAGAATTTAAGGCTATATCTACATTACAGCTTATGTCGGTGTAACTTATGTCGCTCAGGGGGGTGATTTATTCCCCCCCCCCGAGTGACATAAGTTACACCAACATAAGTGATGGTGTGGATAGCTTCTCCTACCGACATAGCTACTGCCACAAGTGGGGGCTGGAGTAGTTAAGCCTCTAGAGTAGCCATGCCCTAAGTTTGACTTCAAAGGGTATTTCTACACTGCAATCAAAGGTGTGACAGCAGCAAGTGCAGACTAGGGTGACCAGATGTCCCAATTTTATAGGGACAGTCCCGATATTTGGGGCTTTGTCTTATACAGGTGCCAACTACCCCCCACCCCCATCCCGATTTTTCACCCTTGCTATCTGGTCACCCTAGTGCAGACATACCCAAGGTAGCTTTGATCTAGCTTGTGTGAATTACAATAGCAGAGAAGTTTGGCAGCACAGGTTAGCCTCTGATTGCAGTGTAGGCATATCTCAAGGGACTTAAGCAGACACATGGGCCACGTGAAAAATCCACACCCCTGAGTGATGTAGTTACACCGACCTAACCCCCAGTGTAAACAGCGCTATGTCGGCGGGAGAGCTTGTCCTGTCGACATAATCCACCTCTGAGAGAGGTTGTAGCTAACTACGCCAACGGGAGAAACTTTCCCATTGGCATAGGAGTGTCTTCACTTAAGCGTTACAGCTGAATTGATGCACCGTTTTAAGTGTAGACCTGCCCTTAGGAATCTTGAATTTGGGCCAGATAAATTATCTCATGGACCACCTCCCTTCCCACTTAAGATCATGCAGCCAGACCTCTCCTCCCGCTCACAACGAGCAAACCCCCTCTATGTCGGCCAGTGATTTCACAAACCACCTCCTCTTCCCATTCTCCATTGTGATAGCTCCCTTGTGATAACTGCACTAACCACTTGCATGGAGCAGCAATACTGGGAATGCTCTGCTCTATCTTAAGCAGCTTTCATAAATTCTGTCCCTTTTGAGTACAATTAAACCATACTGTAAGTTTGCTCTTCATTTCATCTCCCTCCTCCCATCTGCTCTAATCCACCCCCACCTCCCGTCCACACTTCTCCACGTCTCTGAGCCCCTACTCTCCTCTCTCCTGCACACGCTATTCTGCCACTTGATTCCCTTTCTCCTCTGATTCATTGGACAGACTGCCCAGCCACCTGGTCCTTTTTTCCCTCTGGATATGTTGTTGAGCTGTCTCATTGCCTGTTTCTGTGGTCTTTACTCTCTCTCTCTCTCTGTGGCTGATACCTCTACTAGGCTTCAGTGTTACAAAAGAGGAGCAGAGGCAGCTAGGCTGGTTCCTCCTTGTTCCCAGCTGCTGCTTCAGGCCTCCAGGAACAAGCAAGAAAAGGAACAAGCACCATGTGACCAGCCAGTCCTCCAGCAATTGGCATGTTCTGAAGATGCTTTACAAGATAGCTATGTTTTATTAACCCCCTTTTACACGCAGGGTAAACCCAGTTATACAAAGGTTAAGAGAACTGCCCAACATGACAGAGCAGTTAGTGGCAGAGCTCAAGATAGAATGCAGGAGTCATAGTTGCCCATTTCCGAGATAATCTAATGGTCCCAGATGCCTTGATATAGTTTAGATGTGGAGTAGAAAAGCATGAGAGAAAAACCACTCATTTTGTCCCAAGTCCAGCTTGTTGAAGGTTTACCTTGAAGACTTGCTTGTCACACTGCAGCTATGATGGGAATCATTTACCACATTACCAGAAGGTTACAAAGCACCGACATCCTGTGTTTTTAATGCTAGGTGACTGCAAAATTGTCATCAGTGGTAATCCCCACTTCCCTCTGTAATTTAACAACAACTATTCTGTATTATCACTCCACATTCTTACTAACAGAAGCCACGCAACTCAGATATCCCAAGATCCTAGGCTTCCAAGCTGCATACGAACAGTGGAGCTATGACTGGGAGCTCTCTGACAGCAGTAACATAAATTAAATTGTTTACAATGTTCAGGCTTTAGCCTCTCACATCTTACACACAGATCTGACCTCTGCCTCTAAACATTACTAAGGGTTCAGGGTTATAAATAAGTCTTGTAATGTAAAGTGGCTGGAAATAAAGCTACTGAGTGATAAAATGAAGGGCAGTAGCATTTATGGGATTTCTGAGCTGCTACCACCAAAAAACCCCCAACAACCCCCAAATACTAATAAACTAAAAACCAGGGAACTCATCATAATGTTAACAACATCGCCTCATTTACATAAAGATATTCAGCAGATAAATTACAGTACCTGTTCTGCCAATTTGATAGCTTGCCAATATAGTAAACATATCAAACATAAAAAATAAAGCATACAAAGAACTGAGTAGGAGGCAACATATTTGCTCGGGAGGGAGTGAGGGAGGGGGGGCTATATTAACTCTCTTGACCTTTCAGTTTAAACACAGACATTGACAAGGAGTTTAGCAAAACGGAAGAACAGGAGGTTTCATTACCAGCTTCCTTATGGGATTTTAAATGCAGCTCAGAGCATCCTTTGTTTTAAAAAGACAAAAGCAGCAATCAGTGCATAATATGCTGTACCTGAAATAATTATGATCGAATGCCACTTCATTGACTTTTTTCACAGCTAAAAAAAAAGCTCACTGTTACAAAGATACTCCCTCTCTCCTCCCCCCAAATTTAATATTAGCATTTCCTGGACCAGGAAAAGGATATTTTTCTCGTATAGAATTTTCACTGCATATGTAAAGCTAGTCATTGGTAATACTTTGGATCTAATTCTTAACATCCCTTCCAACATCTCACGTATTTAGACTCATGTGAGCCCAAGACCCCTGCTTCCACAGCAGTTTGCATGGAGGTCCCCTAATATAGGCCTGACTTTTGTTGTTTCTGGGAGAATCGGGAACATTCTAAGCTCTTTAAAAACAATCCATATCGAACTGCTGCACTCAGAACCTCTAAAAGCCCCAAATCATAAGTGCCATGCAAGTACCAGAGTAATATCCATGCATTTTGATCTGCATTCCTAAAATGAGATCCTTTTGATATTACTTCAGGATAATCCACTTAAACACACCGACAGGCCCCAATCCTGAAGCCTTTACTCAACTCTTATGTAATGAATCATCACTGCATACACAGAGATATGACTGTCAGCAGAAACGGAACCTGGGAGCACCAGTATCAAGAATATAGGCCTCTCCCACTCGAATCAAAGCCAATCATTTTATCTTGTTTTAGTTTTGTTCTTACCAAAGAAGCATTTCCCCTGGTTTGCAACCCAAATGACATAATGCTGCACCACTGTGCTGCCTGAAAATGAAAGAGACATGATTTTTTGGTGTGAATTTCATTGGGCAAGCTCTGAGAAATGCAAAGTAGTAAACAAACGGTACAAATAACAAGTAATTTGTGAAACAACTAGCAGCACAAACTTCTTCATATTGCCATCTAATCTGCATCTACCCTGCTCTAGAGGGGTGACATCTAAGAAGCAAGAGGGTAATTCGTGCCCAATTAATCCTATGCCTGTCTGCCAACGAGGATGCCAATTAGTATTAATTGTGATAAGATGACACTTTGATACGGGCACCTGTCCATAAGGAACAGAGATGCAAGCAATAATTCTTTCCATGTAGGTCACAAACAAGGAGTCAAATGCCTTCCAGTGGTTTTCGAACCTCAAATGGAGTTGAACCATTGTCTTTGGGTATGTCTACACTGAAAAACAAATCTCCACTGCAGTGAGTCTCAGGTAGGCTCCTGCTACGTGGTTAAAAATAGCAACATAGATGTTCCCACGCAAGCTGGAGCCTGAGTTCTGAGACCCACCCCATCCTCAACAGGCTTCAGAGCTCCAGCCCAGGCCTGAACATCCACACTGCAATTGTTAGCCCTGTCGCGCATACACCCTGACCCTATGAGCCTAAATCGTTGATACACGATCAGACTTGCTGCCCTGGGTTGTGTTTTTTGCAGTGTAGGTGTACCCGTTACATTTGAAAGGCTTTATTATCCCCTTACCAATACTCTTGAGCCATCCCGTCACTAATTTTGTTTTCAAAAGTTCTTTTATTCCTGTCAAACACTGCATTGCTTGTAATTTGGGGTGGGAGAAAATCATGACAAAACTATGGTTGTGCCAAAGATCTTCAGCCGGATTTTAAGAACTTCTATTAAGAGTTACTCTCTCTGTATCAATACAAATGTCTTCATCCCACTGTATTTTGATTAAGCAAAAGAGATATTCCCTTTGATAGTTTGGGTAATAGATTAAAAATTGGGGATAGTAACTCTATTTGGTATTAAGCTTTTATCTGTCTTTTTTTATTTAAGAAATTTGCATAATCCCCATCACGACAGTATGTGAGCAGCTTACAATCTTTAATGTACTTATCAGAACACTTCTGTGAGGAATGGAAGTGCTCTTATTCCCATTTACAGATGGGGAACTGAGGCACAGAAAGGCTAAGGCCCAAATACACAAGAAAGACTTGGAGATTATGACACAGTGTCGCCCAACTCTTAGAACTCCTAGAAAACCATAGGAACGCTGCTATCCACAAAGCCTGAGTTGGAAGCCTAGGCTCCTATAGAATGGATGGGGAAAGACAGTACTCTTAGAATGAGATCCACAAAATTAGGGCCTAAGCTAGCCAATGGCAGATGCCAACAAGATTGGTGCGTGCTAAGCCCTGCCCCTCTGTCAGAGTTTGGTGCCTAAGTCCAGGCTGCAGGGAGGTGCCTATCTCTGCTAGCAATTTATGAACAGGGAGAAGATGGGCATTAGGCCACCTAAGCTGCATGCAGGACCCAATCCACTAGACAGGCTCAGAGGGCTTCTAACTCCGTATCAAACCACCAGGTAGAAGGAAACCTCCCTTGTAACCTTTAGCCTAGTGAGTAGAGTATTCATCCGGGATGTGGATACCCTGGATTCAATTCCCCGTTCTGCCTGAGGAAAAGAAGGCATCTGCCACCTCTCAGGTGAGTGCTCTAACCACCAGGCTATGGAATATTCTCACATGCGTCTCCCCCAGTCTCTCCTATTGAAGTTGTTCCACTTAATTAAATAATTTAATAATTAAATATGAATTGGGCCAGAGATAGCGCTTGAATGACTCAATAGTCTAGTGGTTAGAGCACTCACCTGAGAGATGGCAGATCCCTGTTCAGATCTCTCCTACCCCACCACCCCCAGCCTTGGAGCATGCCCAGCCCAAGCCCCGCATGCAACTTAGGTGGCCAACTGCCTGTCTTTCCCAGTTTGAGAGTCCCTTTGGGGCTTAGGCAGGAGACAGATGCCTGGGTGCCTAGAGGGAGGCAGCATTGTGTGCGCTCAGAGGCAAGAACATAGGCACCTAGGGAACTGTTACTGCAAAAACTCAGGCACTGAGTGACTTTAGGATTAGGCGGCAGCTGAGCAGGAATTCTGTGGATCACAGTGGCACCTAAGTACCTTTGTGGAGCCCACTCTAAGTCACTTGCCCTAAATTATACTGGAAGCCCATGACAGAGCAGGGAACTGAACCTGGATCTCCTAGGCTAGTGCCTTAATCTCTGAACTCTCCTTCCTCTCTGGAACACAGGTCCAAATTTATCTTCCCCACTGTCCGTACAGCATGATGTTGTTAGCCAGCACTCAGAAGAATTAATAAATAACCCCGATAAAACTAATTTTTGGTTTAATTTCTACTCAGGGAAACTTACCTCAGACAGCCCCATACTATTTATCCAGCTTTATAGGCAGGATGAGGCCGTGAATAAGCCTGTAGTTTAACCAGGAGCATCTTTATGCAATGAGTCACACCCTTCTCTGTGCTCATGCAATGAGGTCAATTGACTTGACGCACTGTCTGACATTTGGCAAGTATTCATTCAGATTAGAAGCCAGGACTTGCCTGGATAACCACAACACAATGTGATTTCTGGATGTTATGCACAACTTGATTCATCTTCTCTCTTTAATTTTCCCATTTTATATGCTCATATAAACAAAAGGGTTTCAATGTTTGCAACAGTTAAAAACTAAACGGATTTCTTAATGGATACAAAATTATGTAAATTCTAAACCTCTGTAATTGGCTTGACAAGCCTTTAGGAAAAAGAGAGCCTCCTACGAAAGAGGGCATTAGAATCCCAGCACTAGCAGCCATAGAAACAATAAGGAAAGAGAACTGATGACTGGTGATGGTCAGATGGATCCTAGAAATCCATTTGCCACAGAAAAACACAGATTTTGCATTTTTACAGAGAATCTTTAGTTTTTACATTTTGTGAAAAAAAATAAACACATATATAGTGGAACCCCGGTTATCCGATCTAAATGGGACCGGGGCCAGATCGGATAATAAAAAATTCAGATAATCAGGAGAAAGGGCAGGGCTCCACTGTCAGCTCTGGGTGGCAGAGCTCTGGCTCTCATCTTACAATATATCATTGTGTTCAACTGATACCTATATGTACACATTGTGGCTGGGGAAACTAAAGTTCAGCCTTTCATTTTAATCGCAGAAAAATACAGATTTGTTTTTTTTTAAATCGGAGAATTTTGCTTTTTTTATCATGGAAAACTAGGATTCCTGGTGCTGTGTGAACCTTATTTCATATACTGCATTCTGGGTAATAACATGAGATGACTGTTTCTAAAACTAAACTGTTTTTTATTGAGAGAACTATTTAGAAATGCTACAACTGCAACCAGCATTCAAGCCACGGGCAAACAGACTGGATGTTTGGTGCTTCCTACAAAACTCTGCCCTCCTGCAACCTGGGCTCCTCCCTCCATATTCCACACAGGCTGCTGCAAATCTCACTACAGGTTCAGCTTGGGTAACAAGTGTCACCAACTCTCACAATTTTAGCACAAGTTTTGCAATGTTTGAGGTTTTGTTTAGAGCCCCAGTGCCTAGAAACAACTCATCATAGAAGAATCGAAACTTACATTTGTTTTGAAAGAAGCAAGTGTCTAGTTCTCATACTTGCAGAGAAAAGCTTGAAAATGTGACTCAAGTGCATCCTCAAGGGTCAACAACCAAAAAGCAAAATTAAATAACCCCAAATTTACTATTTTGGGTTAAAAATCATGATTTATGGGGGCCTGAGTCATGGTTTGATAACTTTTGGGACTACCAGTACAGAGTACCCACCTCCCAAACAACACCACTCCACTCCTACCTAGCATTTCTCAAAGAGCTCTATACAAATCAGTATAATTCATCCTCATATCACCCTGCGAAGCCAGTCAGTAAAATGAGTTTCTCCATTTCACACACGGGGAAACTTCAGCTGGGAAGTCTGGGGCCTGAGCACCACACAGTTTTCACTGAGTTCAACTGGAGCTATAGGATATGTCTACATTGCAAAGAAAAACCCACGGCACCAAGTCTTAGAGCCCAGGTCCATTGATTTGGGCTCGTGGGGTTCAGACTGTGGGGCTAAAAGTAGCAGTGTAGATGTTCCCCCTTGGGCTAGAGCCTGGGCTCTGAAATTGGATGAGCTGGGAGGGTCTCAGAGCCTGGGCTCCAGCCCGAGGGGGAATGTCTACACTGCTATTTTTAGCCCAACTCAACTAAATCCTCTTTCCTTTTCATGACCTTGCTTTCACCCCTGTTAACTCTTGCTCCTCCTTTACTATACTCCTGTCCATAGCTCTGTTAGTGAGTCTCTCTCAGTGTACAGTCATTGTGTGGGGTTTCTAAATTGGTTCTCTCGTGACCATTATCCACAGGCAGGCAGGCATGTGTGCATACATCCATTTCAGCACTGTTCCTCTCCCTCGGGTCAGATCAGTAGCCAATCAAAAAAATACGAGGATGCTAAAAAAAATTTCAGATGTTATGCAACTCTCCATACACAACTCTGCCAACATACTTCCATCTCAACTGACGATCCCTTCTGTTATTCCTGTCCTCCCATATAAGCTTTGTTAATGTATCCAACTCCTGACGTTCACTCTCCTCTGCTAGCCATTCCTCAGCCCCACAACAGCACGTGAATGCACCTCCAACTTGACTTGCAATTCCCCCCTACTATTAAATCACAACTAGCACTATTTATGTGTATTACAACAGCATCCAGCAGCCCCATTCAGGATTAGGACCCCATTGTGTCAGCGGCTGTATAAATGTGAAATAAGGGAGAACATCTGCCCCAAAGAGCTTACAGTTTAAATATTGGAAATCTACGCTTCCGATGGAGCTCCTCCCAGGCTACACCACCTTTGCTATTCCACTCCTGAGCCCCAAGGAGCACTATCAATGCATCTTATTTCTCACCTGTAAGCACACGACATTATTTCTCTTCCAAACCCCTTCCTCTATCCCGAGCTAAGACTGTGAACTAACGTGCCAAAGTATGTGATGGTTTTGTGAAGTGGACAAATAAGGATGGAGACCATAGGACTCTTTTTTGCTTCTGATGTTTGATCATTGTCCTGGGAAGGGACTTAAGCCCTAGGCATACCCAATAGATCACCGGCTTGGCATACAGTATTGCACTTGCTATTACACCTGCAGCTGCTTTCATCCATTTGCCCCAGCAGTGGGCAGTGTAGTACAAAGTAGGAACATGAAGGGGAGAAAACCAATAAGCCTGATAGAACACAAAGATGAGCAGCTGGGAAATCAGTAGGCCTTTATTGTACACCTCTACTGGAGAAAGGATTTCACATCTAGACTTTGCAATATGCTAAACACGGATCCAAAAACTGATCCAAAAACATTCAAGGAAGGGGGTGGGAGGAACCCTGCATTTCTGCTTTTCTGACACAGGGATTTCTGTTTGCTTGTTACACTGTAAAAACGTTTTCAAAGCAGGTAGTTGGGAGAAAAGAGAGAAAAAGCCTGAAATGACTTACTACAGGGGCTTGTATTTTTGTGCACGGCCTAAAGTCAATCTCCTGAAAAAGAGAGTTTTGTCTCTAAAGTGGCCAGCACCTCTTGCAACATATTTCCTAATCAGCTAGTATTTATGGTCGATATTTTATATTTCCAATTTCCCCCTAAGGGCTCATGAGAAAGCAGCACACCTGCCAACCTTTTCAGCTGGGCCAATAATTGCCAATTTGCTCTTTGCCTTAGTATATCACTCAATTTAGCCCTTGCTGTGCCCTGCATACATCCTCATTCATCTAGGTGCCCCCATGACAATTAGAGTGTTAGCTTCAGCTAACTAGGGCAACTATTCTACTAGGGTTGGAAGACAATTATTAGTCTATTTTCCCATCTTGTGGCAACAAAATTGAGAATCCATGACAATTACATTCAGCAATTCTGTCTTCTGCTGCCTCCTCCTCTCCCCACCTTGCGAATATTTCAAATTATCACAGCTCTACTAGCACATTCAAATTTTCCACGTTCACAGGGAGTGAGGGTTCTATTTAAATGATAATGAGGGACGATCCATTCAATTTAGTGAGGGAGAAAAGCCATTAAAATGCAGGCAGTTCTTAAGCTGATGGGTCAAGAAAAAGATAAAACCTTTTTTAAAGCCATTATACAAAGGTCTGTGTGGATTTTTTACACTGTTTGGGACATCAGAAAAGATTAGGACAATTACTGAAGGGAGGGGGAGCAAAACCCAAACCTCCCAGTTTTACTTGGGTCAACACAACAAGCAGCAATGGGGCTTATCTGTCTCTTAGTTCTTTGGTAACTTTCAATTACCTTACTATGAAAGATAGCAGAAAAAAAATCCTGTTTTGGAAAACAGCTGTTGACTTTGTGTTCTAAAGGAACCTGATAGGACACCAAGAACATGTGTTGCAGAGACCTTTGCTTTGTAATAAATTAAAATGGAATTTACCATTGACCATTGGCAAGTACAATCAAGTGTAAATTCTCATCCTTCCCCGCCCCTTTAAAAAAGAATTATTTGTCATGCAAACATTGGTTAAAACTTTTTTTTTCCCATAATAGGCTTACCATATCGATGAGAAACCAGTCCCAACAAATCAAACCTTGGCAGTCAGAGATAATTTCACTAGATCAAAATATACATTTTCCCCTCAATGATCTATAATAAACGGCACTCCAAGCAACATCTGGAAAGATGCACTGTACAACACAGAGTATTATTGTTCTACCATAAAGCTTTAGTGCTCTTTCCACAAGGAAATTTCACTGTGCCAAAGCAGAGTGAGTGCGAGTGAAAGTGTGTGTGTGTGTGTGAGAGAGAGAGAGAGAGAGAGAGAGACACACACACACACACACACACACAGTCAATCACTTCACTTCAGTTTCCTTTAGGGTGTAATTATTTCATGACAGACCAGGCCACCTCTTGCCTTCATGGTCCATCAGAGACTAAAGACATGCATTAATGTAAATAAAACACATCTTACTGGCACCCCATTAAATAAATCATCTCAAGAAACAATTCACATAGAGAAACTAAGTTGTTCCTAGTAGCACCTCCTAAATGCAGAACTGCACTGAAGTGAGAGAGGAGCAGCTAAAGATGCCACAAAAGAATGTGCGTGATGGCCCTACAGTGCTCCTGGAGCAGTAACTTTAAAGCATACATCCCTCTGCACACCTGCTGTGCCATGGTATAGCAGCCAAATCTGCTAGCACCTGCTTCGTTTACTCTGGTTGTTGCCACAAGTTAATAGGGATGGAGGTGGGGGATGAAGGCATTACAAAGCAGGCATCGCAAGACTGTTTTGAGCCCAAACACACTGAGGAACAGCAGGACAGCTAGTCAGACTGAGCAAGCAATGGGCTAGATGCCTGAGGCAGCATGTTATGTCAGCAAGAAAAAGTAACAGCTCTAGGACAATTGCGTTTCAGAGCCTCAATTTGTAATCCCTCCAGCAGCCCCTAAGGGGGAAGAAAATAAAACCCCTTCCCTTTACATCTTTAGTGCACGATGGGGGCTTAATCCTCTAAGTGCCACACATAAGGGGTCAAGTCAGTTCAATTGCACACCATCCATTTGAAGGATTCGCCAGGAGATGCATCCATAGAGCCATATGGGGGCCTTATCAGATGGACAGTAGAATCCTATGTTAATCCACACTCCTCATAGCATGCACACAAAAAATCTTGGGTCTTCTTCCCCACTTCTCTGCAAAAGTGTACCAGCAGATTGCAACAGTGTGGCCTTTGAAGGCTGACATTTACTACCTTGTGATGAATAGTTGTGAAAAGTAAATCAAACTCAACTGCAATTATCAAATAACGAACAAAGTGCATTTTGTGATTCATAAACCTCGTTCTTCAAACAATGTAATTAGTCACTAACTGGAAAAATTCCATCATTTGGAATGGGTCGCTGGGTCATTAGAGCAACATAAGCGAGGTTCTACTGTATGCTCCTGCCCATAGGCACCGTGGCTGGAAGTCTCCAAGGAGCCTGGAAGAGTTGAACACCCAACTCGCACTGAATTTCCTTGGATGAATAACTCCCTGTGAGGAGCCTACGGAGTTAGACACCCAATAAAATTCAATGAAGGTCACATTTTTTAGGTGCTCATGCCGTAACATTGTGGGCAGGGGCGGCAGGTTTGTATCATTTTTGGTGGTGCCCAGAACGGGTCCAAATCCTGCCCCCCGTCCCCAGCTGCCTTGTAAGCTCATTTTTTTAAAAATAATGTAAAAATGTGCAGGCTCTGGGGTGGGGCTGGGGATGAGGGGATTGGGGTGCAGGCAGGCTGCCCCTGGCTGGGGCCAGAGAGGACTCGCCCCCCAGCCCTCCCACCCCCCGCAGCACTCACCTCGCACCACTGTCACTGCACGTGCTCCTAGGGCCCTCCTAGGGCCTAGTCACCTGTGCACCTCCTCCCCTGCTGCTGCCCCTCACTGTAGCCGGGGGATAGGGCTGCCTCTTGCCCAGCGTGGGGCAGGAGTGGTGACTGCAGGCGGTGGAGGGTCCCGCCGAAAAAGGGAAGGGGCTGTCTGTCTGAGGTGGAAGGGCAGGATCAGCCTGCCCTGGCACTAGTGTAGGAGAGGGCACTAGGACCCTGCAGCGGCAGTGGATGCTGGGAGCCGGCAGAGTGAGCACAGCATGGAGCTGCAAGGCACAGCTGCCCAGGACACAGGCAGGGACGCTTGGGGGAGGCGTGCAGGGGCGGCAGGCGGGGCCAGGGGAGAGAGCCGGCCCCAAACATTGGTGGAGCCGGGCCTCCGTGCCCTGAATATTGCTGGAGCCTGGGCACCACGAGCCCATATAACTCGCTGCCCTGATGGTGGGTGGGGAGAGAAAATAGCTCTCTCCCCACCTACAATGTTACAGGCTCCTCCAAGAACCTGTGACACTGGCTAACCAGTTGCCATCTAAATACTTTGACCTAAACTACTCAAACCAATTGGTAGGTCTGAATCTTTTATGCTTTTTTTTCCCCCAGCTGTACTGAGCAGCAGCAGTGTTACCAGCTGCCTCAGATCACATACTTGTCAAGAGTGACTGGAGGAAGAGAATCATGCAAAAGACTATTACTGTCCAAAACACACACAGTCACACACACACACAAGATTATTTGCCCTTAAGGGTTTCCCCCCCCCCCCCCGCCGCCCTTTTTCTTCTCCAGTGTGCTCAGATTCTTTATCCTAGAAGCAAATCACAGGGACAGCTTTCCCCCCCACCCCCTTCCTCCCACCATGTAGGCTGTTTACAGCACCCCATTCACACTCAAAACATGTAGAGAGAATTTTCCCCCGTCACATTTCCCTGTCAGAACTGTCAAGCCGAATCCCGCTTTAATCTGCCAGAAGCACTTTTCTGCTGACATTTTTAATAAATACTTTCAGCTTTTAAACACATTTGTGGGAGCCATTTTCCCCCTCTCTTTTTTTCCCCCCTTCTCCTGTAGAATGCGCTCTGAAAGCCTTAATGGCAAATACATTACACTTATCAAAGCCTTTTTTTCCCCTCCTTCCTTTTGCATCCTGAAGCAGAGGTAGTGTTTTCAATTTTAAAGCTAAATTAACTGTCCAATTGAATTTGGCTGGTGTGAGCCGTTTTCTGTGACAGGTTTTAGTTATGAAGCATATTTTACATTAATAGAACTCAACATGAAAACCGCTCGCTCTGGGATTTCTGTGGCTTGCCATTGAAATGTTAAATTTAATATTTCAGACATGCTTGTGCCAGCGCTTGATTATTGTTCTTCATTTAAATCTCTCCTAACGGGAAAGGTCCTAATTAGTAAAAAATCATGTTTTAATGAAGGCGAAATGCTAATTGCTAACACAAAAAGCCTTCACATAAAATTATCCCAGCACTGCCATTGATTTCTTGGTGACTAAAAAGCCCATTTGTGTGTTTACACATGAAGGCACCATTTACTTTTGTTTTATCATAACATTTCACTCAAAGTAGAGTTGAGTTTCCTGAGAGAAAGGCAGCTCACCACCACCACTCAAAAAACGTTCCTCATCTTTCAGAGGCAGGAAGCGTAACAATAGGTGAGCCAACTTTGCATCCACCATAATTCTATGCAGAAGCTAAAAACAAAAGCATCTGTAAAACGCTTTTTACACAACTTTTTTCTTTAAAAAAATCTCAAGCCATCTTTCCCCTCAGGAATAACAGTTCCATTTTGTTTTCCCATCTCTGATCTTTCACTTATCATATTATTTGCACCATGATTATAGTGTTTGCAAGGCAGCTCAACCACTTATGCCATAACACTCAATCATGACATAAAAAAAAAGTTATTACACAGTGACCTCTGGATGCCAACATTTGTTCAGCGAGATTTATGAAAAGCCATGTCAGCAGCGGGAATTGCTGCAACGAAGCGGCGCTTGATTCTGGTACTTACATCACTGAGACGGTCCCTCGAGCTGCTCCGCTGAGAGCTTGTGGCCTCCCTGATGCTGTCTTCTTCGCTATTTCTGCCACTTCTGCTTGCAGGGACCTTCATCTAGAGGGAGCAACGAAAAACAAATAGAGGAGTTTCAGGCACTGCTGCATCAACTGTTCCTGAGGTCACCAAACACAGTTTCTCAAATGCGTTCACACCTATAAATTTCAGTGCAGTGTGGAGAAGATGCTCTTGAGTTCATTAGACTTTTCCAAAGAGTGCCTTACTCACTTGTTTCTGCATCCCTTTCTGTTAGCATTCAAGGAACAGGTGAATTTAGCACTCCTGGAAGTGGGACAGGCTGAGCCGAGTAGCTATGATCAGGTAGACAATAGGCAAATTTCCCTCACAATCTACTACTAATGCACCTCAATTCAGACCTGAACCACTTTGGTATTGAACATACTCCTAACTGTGTGGAATTATTATTAATATACACATGTCTAAGGCTCCCATCCCCGTACTGAGCTACCATTACTTGTTTAGAAGTACATCAGGGGGTCTCAAAGAAAAGAAACAAAGCTCCCCTCATCTCCCTAATAGAGTGAAACTGCTCATTTATGTGGAATAAAATTTAGTGTGATATATTACTGTGGAGTCTCCAATCAGTATGCAGTAACATTATGTAATAAAATAAGTCATAGTTCTGTACTGAGACAGATCAACTCATTCCTCAAATATCTACCATTACCTCACAAGCTTCAATGTATTTTTCCTGACAATGTGTGTATTTAGCCCTCTGAGGTAGGGAAATGCTTTTATCCTCATTTTACAGACCAGCAACTGAGTCACAGAGATTTTTAGAGGTATTTAGACACCTAACAGGATTTTCAAAATCATCTAGACACCTAAACCTCTTGGATTTCAATGCGTGTTAGGTGCCTAGATGCTTTTGAAAATCACACTAGGAGCCTAAATGCCTCTTGGGGATGTCTGGTGGAGCAGGAAATTGAAGATAGTTCTCCTAAATCCTAGGCTAGTTCCCTAAGCACTGGGCTGTCCTTCCATTCTCATCGCCCTTTCACTTGTGATCTTGGTTACATTTGAACTCAGAACACTAAGTGAAAGGGATAATGTCTCAAATCACAGTAATACCAGCGCTTCATTCTGCAAAGACTGTAAAAGGGGAGGGGAGGAAGAACAGAGCTGAAATGTCATTCACTGCCTTATTCCTGGGATCATCTACTAACAAATTATTCTGTTAATTTCCTTGTGAAATACTGGGTGGAAGGAAGTGTTTAATTTATTAATAGGTTCTATTCATATCAGTCTGCTTCTATTTAAATTACACTATTTAAAATGTTGGTTTGTACAAATTGGTACTTTTAATGGCAATAAAATTCCCTTGTTTCCCTGGGTGCAATTTCATTGCATAATCTGCAGTTCAGTGGCCAGAGATATTCGCCGGTGATTCCACGTACGTTAGCACCTTCTGAGGGCACTGGCACTCCACGCCTATGGAGTCAGCGCCCTTCAGTACAACACTCAGGTGCTTCAGTGCACACACTCAACAGTGAAATGCTCTAGTACATACTGTACAAAGCCCCCATTCAATGCTTGGTACTGCGGCAGTTAAAATGCCTCAGTTTCTTCCCAATGAATGTGCAGGGCACTATTCCCATACTGAGGCTAACTACTGAGCTAGTCTGGAGAATATAATACTGCTTAGCTTCAGAGAGGGTCCTGTGCAGGGTTGAGATTACAGCTCATCTGGACATGTCCAAAGGCGGGGGACAGAGAGTCCACCATTCCCCATGTTACTAATTCCTTAATCTCAAACTCAAATATTTACCAGAAACACGTAACAAGACGAAAACCTCAGAAGTTAAAGGTCTCATCCAATCTGTTACCAAAGAGAACCCAATCTTTCTTGAGCAGTAGTATGTCTCCCTGTTCCCTCACCTGACCTGTTTCCCTTTAATAAACTTTGGAGGAAAGAAACTACACCTACGCATAGGAACAAATTGAGACAATTTGACCTGACAAGGTCTTGCACGGGCAAACAAATTAGAAGCCTCACCGCTGCCATTAACCTTTCCAAGTAAATATCAATTATTAAGCTTGCTGTACTACCTCTGTCCCCCGTTTGCTGCTGTGAATTAAGAGGGTCATCAGCCTTTTTGACAGATCTTGTTCATTTACACCTGCTGCCTGCCAGCAGGGGAGCCCACACACCCGCAGCCTGAGTGCTGAGCCAAGCTGCTTTAATTCATCAGTAATTACCCTAATGAGCCACATGCAGGACTGAACTAGGAGGATAAGGAGTTCTACTAAATGGATGCATCAGTTTCATGGGCACTTTCTGCAGATCAGGAGATTAGTGAACTGGTCAAAAGCTTGTTTCTTGAAGTTGCTCCTGGCTAGACTGCTTGATTTTTAATCAGTTTCTCTCGATGTTGCTGTTTCAGCTATAAAAATTCCCTCTGGCTGTATCCTTGAGTTGAGTCTTACTTTGCAAACTGACATCCCTTTTCCATCCCTTTGAATGGTCCTAGCCCTAGGAGACCATGAAATCTTTGCACAAAAGCCCCAAATGTAACCAAGCCAGAGGATGCACACTTTCACCCTGTTTTGTTGCTTCACAATGGGTCTTCGGCAGGATTTGAACCTGGATTTTCCACACTGTAGCACAGACTTGGCCACAAGAAGTAATTTAGGCTACGTCTGCACAGTGTAGTAGCTCTATCGCCAGGAGAGAGCTCTAACAATAAAACAAAACCACCCCAAACGAGGGCTGGTAGAGCTTAGCGCTGTCTACACTAGCACTTTTCGGCGCTAAAACTTTTGTCGCTCGGGGGGGGGGGTGTTTTTTTACACCCTGAGCGAAAAAAGTTTTAGCACTGAAAGTGCCAGCGTAGACACAGCCTTTGTTGACTGGCAGCAACAGTAAGCTGCTATGCCCTATTGCAGTGGTTCTCAACCAGTGATCCAGGGCCCCCTGGAGGGCCACAAGCAGGTTTCAGGGAGGCCGCCAAGCAGGGCCAGTGTTAGACTCGCTGGGACCCAGGGCACAAAGATTAAGTCCCACCACATGGGGTTGAAGCCCGGGGCCCTGAGCCCTGCCACCTGGGACTGAAGCTGAAGACTGAGTAACTTAGTTTCCTGGGGGCCCCTGTAGCATGGGGCCCCAGGCAGTTGCCCTGCTTGCTAACCCCTAATGCCGGTCCTGGCTTTTATATGCAGAAAACTAGTTGTTGTGGCACAGGAGGGCTGTAGAGTTTTTATAGCATGTTGGGGGGGCCTCAGAAAGAAAAAGGTTGAGACCCCCTGCCCTAGTGGAGCATCCAGTAGTGCCAATGTTTCACACCGACATGACTGTAACATCAACCACTGTTTGTATTTTTAAAATGTGAACAAAACCAGAGACTAGAAGTTCAGGATAATTTATGCATGGAAAACTTGAAAATTTCATTTCCACCTGAAAATACTGTGCTTACTACTAAAAGAAAGAGGAGTACTTGTGGCACCTTAAAGGCTAACAAATTTATCTGGGCATAAGCTTTCGTGGATTAAAGCCCAATTCATCAGATGCATGCAGTGGAAAATACAGTAGGAAGATATATATATATATATAGATATATATACACACACACATACACACACACACACACACAGAGAAAACATGAAGAAATGGGTGTTGCCATACCAACTCTAACGAGACTAATCAATTAAGGTGGGCTAGTATCAGCAGGAGGAAATAAACGTTTGTAGTGATAATCGGGATGGCCCATTTCAAACAGTTGACAAGAAGGTGTGAGTAACAGTAGCTATCACCTTCAGCCCCCAACTAAAACCTCTCCAGCACATCATCAAGGATCTACAACCTATCCTGAAGGATGATCCCTCACTCTCACAGATCTTGGGAGTCAGACCTGTCCTTGCTTACAGACAGCTCCCCAACCTGAAACAAATATTCACCAGCAACCACACACCACACAACAAAAACAGGAACCTATCCTTGCAAAACCCAGGAACCTATCCTTGCAAAAAAAGCCTGTTGCCAACTCTGTCCATATATCTATTCAAGGGACACCATCATAGGACCTAATCACATCAGCCATGCCATCAGGGGCTCATTCACCTGCACATCTACCACTGTGATATATGCCATCATGTGCCAGCAATGCCCCTAGGCCATTTACATTGGTCAAACTGAACAGTCTCTACGCAAAAGAATAAATGGACACAAATCAGATGTCAAGAATTATAACATTCAAAAACCAGTCGGAGAACACTTCAGCCTCCCTGGTCACTCAATTACAGACCTAAAAGTCGTAATTCTTCAACAACAAAACTTCAAAAACAGACTCCAACGAGAAACTGCAGAACTGGAATTAATTTGCAAACTGGACACCATTAAATTAGGCTTGAATAAAGACTGGGAGTGGATGGGTCATTACACAAAGAAAGAACTATTTCCCCATGCTAATCTTCCCCCTACTGTTACTCACACCTTCTTGTCAACTGTTGGAAATGGGCCATCCTGATTATCACTACAAAAGTTTTTTTTTCCTCCTGCTGATAATAGCCCACCTTACTTGATTAGTCTCATTAGAGCTGGTATGGCAACACCTATTTCTTCATGTTCTCTCTCTCTCTCTCTCTATAAATATATCTTCCTAC
Source organism: Mauremys reevesii (assembly GCF_016161935.1). Taxonomy (NCBI): domain Eukaryota; kingdom Metazoa; phylum Chordata; order Testudines; family Geoemydidae; genus Mauremys; species Mauremys reevesii. Next base: position 14,827,857 of record NC_052640.1, on the reverse strand, counting down.
TGTATTTTCCACTGCATGCATCCGATGAAGTGGGCTTTAGCCCATAAAAGCTTATGCCCAAATAAATATGTTAATCTCTAAGGTGCCACAAGGACTCCTCGTTCTTTTTGCTGATACAGACTAACATGGCTACCACTCTGAAACCTGTGCTTACTACTGTTACAGGAAGGCCTTAGAATTACTAGAAACAAGAGAATAAAGAGAAAAAACTATTTTTTTCAGTTTGTTGACTTGGTGAATTTGACAGCACTTTCAATAGCCCTTTTTTTCCGTTTTGCTGATGGCGCACGCCTTCTCTAGGCCCTGCAAGATGGTGTTTCCAGTAAAAGCAGCAACAAAGCTGAAACAGAAACTAAAGAAGCAGCAGGCAGCAGTGTACCAGGGCCAGGTTTGAGTCTATTTGACAGTTGATCTTGGGCCTGCCCCAAACACCATTCTAAGCATCAGGGGAGCAGGAAAAACAAAAACTAAAAAAATTAAAAACAAACATCAAGTCAATCTTGAAAGAGTGCTCTTAGGACATTCCCTTTTGTTTTAAAAATTCAGGCTGACAACTTTGGGAACGTTAAACCAAAACAGAGCAGCAATGCAAACAAGGGGGCAACTCAAAAGGGTTGATAATTAGACTTGGCAAAAGTTGATATTTTTATACTTTGATGGATAACAACTATGTTTATTTTTCAGAAATTTTTTTTTTTTTTTAGATTTTTACTGATTGCAAATGGTCACATTTATGCAAAATTATGGGTCCTAAGCATTTTTTACATTTTTATCTATTTAAATTTCACAGTTGCAGAAATTATGGGGCAGGTCAGATAGTTATTTCATTACAGTAGTTGCTGAGATTCAACAAGTTAAAAAGCTTTTTAACACCACTAACTGTCAATACCACATGTCAAAATATACAAATAAAAATTGTAAAATCAAACTCCATTACGTTCTGAAGCGTCATTTTCTAACTTTGCCAACCTGTAAATTTCAATCATTATTGATAGAATATTTTTCCATCAGTTTTTGTGAGTACGGCAAAACTAACGTTTACCAACATTTATCAATAAAAATCTAATCCTTCCAAGCATATTGATAATTTACCTCCTCTGAGGGCCAAATTCCACTCTCATCTAGGTCCCAAATCAGCAACATGTTTAAGTCCATCCATATTTAGCAAAACTCTTAACTACACATTTAATGCTTTGCTCAATTAGGGCATGAATCCTACCGAAGGTTTGTCTGAAGGCAGAATTTGTCCCTACCACTGCTTAGAACCCAGTGTTGCTCAGAAAATGGACAAATGCTGCCTTCTCCTTGACACACAACCCATCAAAGAACATGCACATTATGGTGCAAAGCTGGCAGTTAGTGGTCCCGGACATCTCTATAGTTCAGTGCAATTCTCACCATCAACCAAAGGCCCAGCTTTCAGAATATGAGTAATAACCAAACAGCCATTTCTGCTTAGGGGCTGGTTTGGCAGGAGAAAGAGCAGGGGGAATATATGGATAGATATGAAAGGCCACAATCAGTCGGCATGCTCCAGGTGCTCATGTACAATCCCGAACCACATTCAGAGCCAAGAATTATGAATCTCATGCCATTGGACAACATGTAGCATGATTAAATACCATAACTCATTCCAGCAATAACTTCAGCTCTCATTATATTCCAGTTCTATTTTTCTCTACTGCGCCTGCCTTTTTTTTTTTTCCCCCTCTTGCTTCTTTTTCCTGCAGGGAAAAAATGTGCATGGACAGAATGGGGTCTTCCCTCTATAAAAGGGCTTTTTTCCATGATCACTGTTCTAGCTCCCAGACTCTGCTTTTTAATCATAATAGATCGGTCCACTCTCCATTTACTTACACTTTTCCGATGTCATAGAAAAGCACATTTTAATTTGGTGCCCCTATTTTCAAATCACAGGCATGTTGCCCCTGCTCATTATTAATAAATACACTTTGATTTATCAGAAGCTCCGTTTGAGTGCCACAGGGAGCCTGGGGCAAAAGGAGACAAATTCTTTTCTTAAGTTGTTCTGAAAGGTGCTGGGCTTTCCGACCCTCACCCCCATTAACCTAGCAAAGCTAGTTCGCTCCTACTGGGAGCTCCATGGCTTGCACAGCGGCAAACTCAGACTGATCTTGTGCCATCTCGATATATTTGTTCATTATCTTGCGCGCACACAGAAGCATTTGGAAATGTACTCGGGGCACAGGCCAAATTGAATCATCTGCCTTCATTTTCCACACGATCTGAAGCTACAGCTGCTACAACAGGCTGTGGGATTTTTTTTTTCCATTCCCTAACAGTTTTTATCTCTCTTAAAGCCACAGCCGTCTGGTTTTTAACTCCTTGTCATTTTTGGTTTTGTGAGAAGTCTTTTTTTTGTTTTGTTTTTTTTAGAAAGGCCTCTGCAGACACAGTTTCTAATTTTACTGAGGCTTGATTTGGGGGCTGCATCATGGAAGCAGTAGAGAAAGCAATGCCCTTGGGGGAAAAGCATAATTAATATTCATTTTCTATGGTGGCTCAGATGGATCTATTAATCCATTAATCCTCTTGCCTCTGTTATTGGGCAAGAAGCTGGTAGAGATGGCAGCTGCCCATACTGTTTACTGACTATGAGCACTGAGATACACTAGGAGACAGAGAAAGGGGCTGTCTTTTTGTTCTGTTCGTACAGCACAGTAGGATCCCGGTGGTCCATGTCCGGGGCTCCTTGGTGCCATGATAATACCAAAAAAAATATTGAAAACACTCTTCCAAATCCAAACAAGAATGACAGATGGAACTCCACATCGTGTTCCACCATGTTGTGTCCTCTGGGAAACACAAAAGTAACCTGTGGGAATAGTCTGATTTCTTAAAAGCTCTGGCAAATCAACTTTGAGTTGTGTTGTGTAAAAGGACAAATCAATTATAGCCAACAAAATTCAGATGAACTCCATTTTCCTACCAATTTAGTGGCAAAACTTAAGTCGGCAGAGGCAGCTCAAAGAAAAGCAGACACTTTTCTCTTGAGATACACCAAACATGAAAAGTCTGGAGCCAAGCTTCTGGATCTGCAGTTCTGGGGGCAGACCTGTCTCTACAGTTCACATATCTATGCTATACTGCTGCTGAATGGATGAGGCGTTAATAATAGACAGCCTTAGAAACTAGCCTGCCAAGAGCTCTATTTCCAGTGTTTCTAGTGGGCAGTCCAGAGACTAAGCATTCTTTGCAGTTATGTTTCCCACTGCCAGAGATTATGTCTAACCTGAGGCTACCAGAGCTGGTAAGAATGGCTATTCCTTCCAATAACTTACTGAGATTGTAAAGTCCTTATTTCAAGGTCTGTCCCCTTTCCATCTCTCTCTCTCTCTCTCACACACACACACACACACACACACTCTCTCCCCAAAGGACAAAGATATCGAAGGGCTTGTCAACATGGACAAAAAGCCTGGAATAGCCAGAGTGGAATAGTTATTCCGCACTAGCTCCCTGTGTGGACACTCTTATTATGCACTAAGAGTGCCTTCATGTGGTTTAGATTAATCCACTTTGAAAGTGGATTAACCTAAACCACAAACAGGTCCTTTTAGTGCAGAATAAATGTCCACTCAGGGATGTGTGCGGAATAGTTCACATCAACTTTCCTGGGTAGACAAGCCCTTAACTATACTTTTGGGAAAAGTTCTTGGCTTGCATTCTCTTCCATTTTAATATCAATGCACAGCTAAGCTAATGCTTCTCCTTGGTAAACTATATCAGTAATCGCAACCTTCTGCATTAGGAGACAACAAACTGCCTTAATAAATATAAATGGACAATTTAATTAAAATATATTGGAGATTAGGAAAAAAGTACTTTGTGGATAAAACTGTGTTAAGGGATTGAACTTGAAGCTAGTTCAGTGTCTTTTAAGCAGGCAACAATAAGTGGCAGTGATATATACTGTTCAGAGGTCTACTACCGATTATTAAAGAGCATGATGAAATTATTAAAGTATTTTCCAGAAGGGAAAAAAAATGGTCACTGAGTTGCCTCTTGTTTTAGTGCTTGAAACAAAACAAACCATTTGGCTTCAAAAATGCACTTCTTTAAACTTGAAAAAGCCCATGTATCAAAACAAGGTGGAATCAGCTAAACACATTACTTCTGACTTGTTTCCTTGAAAATCCAGCCTTAATGCATTCTAACTGAATTTATCTATCCCAAGCATACCTCATAATGAGATCAACTGGGAAAAATATCAGGCTTGTTTGTATATTTTATACTTGCTCTAACTTGGCAGTTTGGAGATTATGTATTCCCCAGGTCCCTCCTTAAATCGTTTCACACGCTGCAATTTGATTTTCTTTGCTTGCCCTTTTCCACAATTTTTTGATACATTTTATTGAGTTCTGGCTCAGAGGGAAACATTCCCTTTGAATTAAGGGTGCAATCATTTTTTCTCTAAATAAGGACATATGGCCTAGAAAGCAACGTTATGGTACAAGGATTTTATGATTGAAGTAAGACTCATTTTAAAAAAACGACAATAGTATCAGGTTAGATTAGCCTAGTTTTTCTAATTGGATGATACTGCTGCGGATCCTGTGATAGCCTACTTTAGGAATAACTAATGTTTAGAATGACACGTCAATCTTTACTTACTGTGATGAGAAAATTATGTCAGTGGCAGTAAACTGTGATTTACAAGGACATTTTTACCTATGTCTACATTCATTCAAGGGAAAAGCATTGTCTAAGATTTAGAACACAGGACTGAGATCCAGAATATTAGATTCTAATCCTGGCTCACCAGTGTGACCCCTGAAAAATAAATTTACATCTTGTACTTTAATTTACCAATCTGTAAAATGGAGAATAATATTTACCTACCACATAGGGGAATGTGAGGATTAATTAATGTTTGTAAAGTAACCTGAGATCGTCTGATCCAAGGTGCTACAGAAGTGCAAAGAATAAAAAATGATGGTACTGCTACTACTACTAATAATTAAAAAAACCACAAAAAGTAGTATTGATGCAATGTTAAGTTCACAAAACCAAGCACACAAAAGTCAGGAAATAAAAGTTTGTATACAATGTTAACTTAGCCACATTTGTTTATAAAAGAACAAGATGTTGTGACCTTAACAATAGTACTAGTTTTTGTACATTCAGTTTCCTTGGCTTCTTTGTTTAAAAAAAAAAAAAAAGATGAAACAATCAGCAGCTATTCATTTTGTGCAGACTACTGACTCTGAAGTCTTTGCCAGTGGAGCTGATAGGTTCTCTGTTCTGGAGGTAATAGGTTCATGGACCAATCCCTAAAGTCAGACCACCATCCTGCTATGAGCTCATCCTAAACCAGTTCCAGGCCTATTCCTAACCTTCTGTCAAGACCTTCACACCGCAATGTGCTAACACTGTGCTACTATGCTGGGCGAGCCTTAAGTATGAGCAATGGAAGCAGTGGCTTGCAGCCCCAAACATTCCATGGGTCCTACACAGACTTTGCAACTCATGGGCTAGAACTCCCTTCTAGACATATGAGCAGAAAAAGAGGAACTCTCAGCTTGATTTCCCCTTCAGGCATTGTGCTTGGAGGTGAATTGTGTTCCAATGCCCTTGGGACCTCTGATGGCATGCCTACACCGCAATTGAAAACCTGCATTGACACTGCAATTAGACACCTGGGACTGGCCCATGCCAGTTGACTCGGGTTCACAGGGGTTGGGGTAAGGGGCTGTTTAATTGCGATATAGACATCTGGGCTTGGGCTAGAGCCCAGGCTCTAGGACTCTGCAAGGTGGGAGACTTCCAGAGCCTGAGCCCAAATGAGCTGGCATGGACCAGTCCTGGGTAGCTAACTGCAATGTAGACATATGCTGAGTGGCTTCTTTGATTGATGGCTTGCAGAACAAAAGGCCATAACTGTCAGTAGATGTCAACCTTTCTACATGGTACCAATTCATTGAAGCAGGAAAAACGATTTTCACAAGCTCCTAGCTGGAGGAGAGCCTTTATAGTGGAATAGAGCCTAGAACACTTTTGTCCAATGGGCTATGCCATCTTTATTGGGAGGCTTACTGTAAATCCAGGAGCTGATACTTATTTTGGAAGAGAGTTGATAATTAAATGGTCACAACTGCCTGACTTTACAGCTGCCACCCGGCTAATAGCAAACTGCACTCTGTATGCCCCCATCTATGCTTGGCAGATGATATCAGACAGCTGGGAAAATCTGGATTTGACATACATCAGTGATGAAGTGTGTCAATGTGGATCTGCTTTGGTTACAGCTAGCTAGCGTGAGAGTGAGCCTCATGGAGGGTAAATAGCTGAGCTTTCAGTCATTCCTAACCAATGTAGCTAAAATCTATCTCCACAAAGGGGTACGCAGAAAGTATCTAAAGATTTCTCTACTCTGTATGGAGAGTCACATAGAAAAAGGTTGAGGACACCTGTTTTTTCTGAGGCCCTCCCAACATGGTATAAAAAACTCCAGGGCTCAGCTGTGCCATAACAACTAGTTTTCTGCATATAAAAGCCAGGACCGGAATCAGGGGGTAGCAAGCAGGGCAACTGCCAGGGGCCTCCAGGAAGCTAAGTTACTCAGGCTTCGACATCAGTCCCAGGTGGAAGGGCTCAGGGCCCCGGGCTTCAGCTCCATGTGGTGGGACTTCATCTTTCTGCCCTGGGCCCCAGCGAGTCTAACACTGGCCCTGCTTGGCGGCCTCCCTGAAACCTGCTCGTGGCCCAGGCCCCTGGTTGAGAACCACTGAGACAAAAACACGTAATTTTGTGACTCACAGAGTACATCACAAACACAGACATGTAACAAACAAGTGATCACTGCCGATGATAATTTGTTATGTCCTGTTGTGAAGACAAACATATAAGCAACGGTGGAAGGAAAGAAAAGACTTTTTGTACTCACTAAGTGAAGAAATCTTTTAAACCTTGACAGTAATAAAAGAAACTTATTGGAGCACATTTGGCTGTGTTTAGCAAGATTAAAAGAACCTGTAGCCACACAATCACCAGAACACGGTGACAAGAGAAACGGGCTACGAGGCGGACAGATAGCAATATTGCAACTGGATAGACTAGAAACTTATAATGATCAGTGCTAAAAAGGCAGTTTCTGATAATTGCTGAGACTCTCAGTCAGAAGTCGGATGCTTTAACTACACCCTAATTTAGCTATTTGTCAGGAAGCGAATAATGGTCATTAAATACTTCAGGAGAGAGTTCAAAGTCCTTAGCAGGTTACTAGATAAGATTCGTAGCCCAGACTTGCACACTAATCTGGTTTGGATATATGACTCTCAATCATAAAGAGCTACTCAGTCCATGTTTGATGACAAGTAGATCTGGTACAGGCTGGATAAACTGGTAATAAATTTGTATGGTTGCAAGGATAAACTGAATATTCTTATAAGAGAGATCCAGGCCCAATACCATCAATACTGGTGGTGCTTCTGACCATACTGAAATTAGCACGCATTCAGCTGGAGTCGATGGAGTAAATTAGGTTGAGTTTACACAATGCTTTTAAATATTATGTAGGAGGCGATCAAAACAGCTTTAACGTTGTCATATACACATACAGATACCATCTATTAAAGAATAGTATCAACAGCTGTTCTGTTCAAAGGAACAATACATTTGATACACATATTAAATTGTCCAAAACTGCAAGAGATGTCTCACAATATGCTAGGAAATGCAACCAAAAAAAACTATCCTTCAGTTTGCTGATGCATTTCTCTCCTACAAAACTCATTCATCAAAAATAAGGAGTCCTGAGTGAAAGGTGAAAGAACTGGAATTATGGAAATTAACTCTAGAAAAGGAAGACACTGAAACCTGGACGTTAATAATGAGGCAGAAAATAAGAGTGTCCAATAGATATTTCTGTTCTATATTTGGAAACAAGCCAGATGATGTACTCATATCATAAGTACTTTCTAGTCCATTAGTAACTGAGGAGGTTAGACAACATCTACTAGGGACAAACATTTTAAAATCAGCAGGCCTAGATAACTTGCACTCTAGAGTCCTAAAAGAGTTGTCTGAGGAGATCTCCGCCCAATGATGTTGTTCCCCTCCCCAACCCCCACCCCCAATAAATCTTGGAATAAAAGGAAAATTCCATAAGACTGGAAAAGAGCTAATGTTGTGCCAATATTCAAAAAGGACAAGCAGGCTGACCAGGGTACCTATAGGCCGGTTAGCCTAATATCAGTCCAAGGAGGTGGAGGAGGGGGGGAAGAGGAAAGGAAAGGAAAAGCAAACCAACCAACCAACAAATAAAAACAACCAAGAGTTGATGCAGGATTCAAATGATAAAGAATTAAAGGCTAGGAATATAATTAATGACAGTCAACATGATTTTATGGAAAATAGGTCTTGTCAAATAACCATGATTGCGATAACAAATTTGGATCATAAAGGTAACTGCACAGATGTATACATTTAGACTTTTGTAACGCATCTGACTTAGGACCACACAACATTGTAATTAAAAAATTAGCACTGTACAATATCAACAGAGTATATGTTAAATGGGGTAAGAACTTGCCAACTGACAGAACTCAAAAAGTAGTTGTCAATGGGGAAATCATCATTAAATGGGAACTTTTCTAGTGGGGTTCCCTGGGAATCAGTACTGGGCTAAATACCTTTCAATGTTTTCGTTAACGGTCTGGAAGTAAATATCAAATCACAGATGGTAAAACTTGCAAATGACAAAGAGATTGGTGGACTAGTAAAGAATGAGATCTGGATCATTTGGTAACTTGGGCCCATTCAAATCAAATGCATTTTAATATAGCCAAATACAAAGTTGTATATCTAATCTAGGAAGAAGGAATGCAGGCCATACCTGCAGAATGGTGGGGAGTCTATCCTGGAAAACAATCACAGAATTTAGGGTTCATAGATGACCAATTCAACATATGCTTTGCGATGTTGTAGCAAAAAGAGCTAATGGGATCTCTGAATGTATGAGAAGAGAGTAGCAGGTAGGATTAGCTCAGTGGTTTGAGCATTGGCCTGCTAAACCCAGAGTTGAGAGTTCAATCCTTGAGGGGGCCACTTAGAGATCTGGGGCAAAATCAGTACTTGGTCCTGTTAGTGAAGGCAGGGGGCTGGACCCGATGACCTTTTGGGGTCCCTTCGATCCCTATGAGATAAGTATATCTCCATATTAGAGAGGTGATTTCACCTCTGTGAATGGCACTGGTGGGACCAATACTGGAATAGTGCATCCAGTTCTGGTGTCCAGATTTTAAAAGAGATCCTGAAAAAATGGAGAGATTGTAAAAAAGGGCCACAAATGATTTGAGGGTTGGAGAAAATGCCTTCTGCTGAGAGGCTTAAAAGCTCAATATGTTTAGCTTGTCCTAAAGATTGAGAGGTGACTTGATTACAATGTATAAGTACCTTCCAGGAGAGAATATACTGAGTACTTCAGGGCTCTTTAATCTAGTGCAAGAACCAGTGGCTGGAAGCCAAAAGACAGTTAAATTCAAATAGGAAGTAAGGCATGATATTTTAGCAGTGAAACTAGACTGATTAACCATTGCAACAAACTTCTAAGGGAACTGGTGAATTCTCCATGTCTTGGTGTCTTCATATCAACACAGGATGCCTTTCTGGAAGATATGACTAGGGCTTATAGGTGCTACAGTAAAACAAATAATAAAAAAAATATGCTTTAGTCAAACAAGTTATTAGGGTCAATACAGGGATGTCTGGGTGAAATTTAATGGCCTGTAATATACAGGTCAGACTAGATAATCTAATAGTCCCTGATGGACTTAAATTTATGAATCTGACACTGGATCTGAAGGAAATATCATAAGCCAGGAAGGACATCTTCGATTTGAGCTTTGTGTAAGAAGTTATTGACTCAGATGTTGGAGACATTACCTAGGAAAGTGACAACAAGCCTGACCCAAGAACATACAGGATTATAGATTTATAGGCACGGATCTTGAAAACACTCACATGCATGGAGTTACTCATGCACGTGAGTAATTCCATGGATACCTCACAGCTTTGAAAACACAGGCATAAGTATTTGCAGAACTGGTGCCAGAGATGTTAGATATGGAAAATGGACCATCCACCTCATCTCCCCACTGTTCCTTACAGGGCAATTTTTTAGCACTTTATCCAATCTCAATTTAAAAGCCCCAAGCAATTGGGCTTCTATCACTTCTTCAGGAAATTATTTCACAGCCTAAAATAAATGACACTGTCAAGAGTTTTTCCTTATATTATACCTATATTCATTTATTCAAGTTATGTCTTCCTATGTATCATACTAAATAATCTCTCTTTACGTGATATTTACACCCTTAGAATATTTTTGTAGGCTTATGACCTCCTGCCCACCCCCTACATGCCAGATATCGCTTAGCCAAGCTATATCTATATATATATCTATATAACAGTAACTCTCTCTATCTTCCCTCCTAAATCAATCCCTTCAGATCTCTTGATGATTTTTATTGCTGTTATCTGAGCTCCCTTCAATGTGTTGATTTGGTGTGCACAAACAAATGCAATATTCAGGTGCACTGACATGAGAGAGAGTCCATGCTCCATGTTGTGCTGCTTTTTTAGGCAGCCCAAAAGAGCACTGGCCTTTTTTTCAACAGTCAACATACATTACTGCATTCAGGTGTGTGTGTGTGTGTGTGTGTGTGTGTGTGTGTGTGTGTGTGTGTGTGTGTGTGTGTGTGTGTGTGTGTGTGTGTGTGTGTGTGTGTGTGTTTTGGATTCATTTTTTCTACAAGTAATCCTAGAGGGTTAATAGTTTCTGCCATGTTCGCACTTGGTTATAAGGTCAATGTAGGAGGCAAACGTGGCTAACGGTGTCACAATCTGTGATGTACGAGACCGGCAAGGTGCCAGGCATGGCCACAAGCACAACAGTAAAACTTTCCCGTTTGCAATAGGAAGAAATGGCAACTATAGACAGATTTAGGAGACTAATTTTGACTGTAGTCCTTGAGCCCCTTCTGGGATGGAGCACAGTAATAATACAGGGGTCATCAGAAAAAAAAATCAACATTTGCTAATAGCTATCAAAATCTGATACACTGCATAATTCTCCTATACTTACAACTGGAATTAACAGTGGTGTTTCAGACACCACGGTGTGGTCAATGTTAATTATTTAATGATGGCCTCTGAACATGACAGGTTCTTTTTAATAGTTCACAGCACCAAGAAGAGTCACATTCACCTCTCTGCGCATTTCACTCAAGCATCCTCAGGTGCCTCAAGTGAAAAAGACGTGTGTTTCATAGTATGTCCAATTTTTATTATATGTGTTATGCGTGTGGACAGTAATATGTTGTTCATATTAATTCACGAGTCAGTACCACCCCACGCAAGTCTTACATATAAAACACATGCTATTGATATAGCGCCCTTGTACAAGGTACCTATTTTTTCTCCATAGGGAGAGGTTCATACGGCCAGTAATTTAAAATGAACAAGTTAACATCTCAATTTAAAAGACTTAAGAAAGAATATCAACATCCAGGTACCAATGACCCCGCTAAAAGTACAGCCTATCAGCAGGTAGAATTTCCATCTGGCTCTGAATGCATCCTACACACACTGGGCTCAATTTTCCACTGAGCAAAGAGCTCAAATGCAGAAGAGAGCAGGGGCTGGCAGGGACCTCCAGATTCTTTGCTGCCCAGCTCCAGCATATGTTTAAGCTGTAGCGGGGCAGTTTACACTTAAGCAGCTGGTGGAAGACCTTCCACCAGCAGAGAATCAGACATTACGTTATGCTCCACCATACTCCCTTACCTGCCCAGCCCTGCCTTCTTCCCCTTCCCTGAAATGACCTCTAAGTAATCTCCCCTTCCCTCCCCAACACTAAAGCACCCCTTACATCCAGCAGCACAGCTCCAACATAGGAGCTGGCAGCAGGTGACAGAGCTGACACAGAAGGCAACAGAGCCCCAATTCCATCAACTTTATACTGGCGAAGGCTTGCCCTACACAGAGCCAATTCTCTGGCCGCTGAAAGCTGCAGCAGTGCACTGTGAACGTAACAGGGCAGAGCATCAAGCCACCTGTATTTTTTTTTTAAATTTACCCATCCCGCTCCTCCAACCTGCCCTAGGATTTGCTTTTATCAGTAACTCAAACACCGCCAAAGCCACAAACCTCAACCTAAACTCTTTCCCTAAGTGTGGTTGGTCCTAGACTTTTTCAACAGAGATCTTTCTTTCCTTTCCCAGTTTCCTATATCCTGGAAGCCACTTCCATGATCCCGGATGTCCAGAACGCCATTAACACACTGCTCCTGCCCAGTACTGGGATTATAATGGCGCCGATGGTGCCGTGACACTGGGTCCACACTCAGAAGGGGCTCCGGTGCCCAGACCATGGCCTTGCCCCGCCCGCGCTCCACTCTGAGGCCCTACCCCCACTCAGCCTCTTCCTCTGGAGGCCCCGCCTGCCGCTCGCTCCTCTCTGCTTCCCCTCCCTCCTGTGCGAGTGGGGCCTTGGGGGGGAAGATGACGATGAAGGGGGGCAGGACCTCAGGGCAGAGCATGGGTGGAGGGCGGCAGGGACACAGTCCTGGCACTGTGGCCCACAAAAGGTTAATCCATCCCTGCACCTGCCACAATGAGCACCAACAGGACTCAGTCGGCATTTCCCTGCTGAGTTCCACCACCTGCTCACAGGGGTCAATAGATGGGCCCTGCCAATGAAGTCAAACACAAACGGATTCAAAATCATTTCCTAGAATCTGCATTTGAACGCAGGTGCTCAGAAGCATTTCTGAAGCACGGAGAACATCTTTGCTCTCTGCTTGTTGACTCAAAATTGTGATCTCCCATTATGATCAGTCAAAACATTACAGAGTGTTGCCGTGGAAACTTCCTGAAAGGTTATAGGTCCCACTCTACTATTAAAGATGCGGTGATCAGGAAAAAATGTGTTAGAACTATCATAATAAGCAAAGTTAGCTCCACAAGGAAACGTACAAACAATTTCCCTAGAATACCTGAGGGAAATCCTGTTTACTCTTAGGCATCCTGGAAAAAAATAAATCACAAGAATAATTAAAGCCAAAGCAGTTCAGGTGAAGCCACTTGATAATTTTCTGCCCTGAATAACTTAAAAGGGTGACAATTATTTCAGTTAATTATCACTGTGTTTTGCTTTGAGATTAACATTCATAGCCAAGGAATAGGAAACACATTTTCAGAAGACAGTGCTGTGATTAGGACAAGCATAGAGCTCTGTGGAATAGTTGTTTGTCACTTAATATATACAAGGGATACGCTGAATTACCCAAAGACACAGTGAAGTAAACAAAGCAGAAAAGGCTTGATGGAGGTGAACTGCAATTCCACGCTTTAAGGGGAAGGGTTTTCTTTTATCTATATAATACAGGGGTTCTCAAACTGGGGGTTGAGACCCCTCAGGGGGTCGTGAGGTTATTACATGGGGGGCGTGTCATAGGCCATTAACCTCCACCCCAAACCCCACTTTGCATCCAGCATTTATAATGGTGTTAAACATATAAAAAGTGTTTTTAATTAATAAGGGGAGGGTTTGCACTCAAAGGCTTGCTATGCAGAAGGGGTCACCAGTAAAAAAATGTTTGAGAGCCGCTGATATATATATTGTGCCACCTCTCAATGGGGGCATCAGACAACCATATCTACATACAGTGCTTTGCAGATTTACATCCTCACTTGTCACAGAGGAACAGTTCTGCACCGGTTTGTGTTAGAGCTGCATTGTAAAGGAAGGTTTTAAAAATTTCATAACACCCCAGCTCAAAATCAGAACTAGGATTTTGTGGTGCACTCTCTGTATTGTTATAATGGCCAAACCAAAATATTGATTCTGAACACCCCCTTCTGACTTGTGTGTGTTCAAAACTTTGTGGCTCAGGCTTAGCCAGCAAAAATTACCTCCCTCACCTCACAAAGGCCCATGATCTAACCGCAGTCACGGGTCTCCTTTTGACAGAGGGAGTTGCTTCTCCACTCCAGTGGCCAGGACAGCCAGTAGGTGCCACTGAGATCCAGTAATCTCTCTGTAGAGAGGAAGTCCTAACCTCTCCAGAAGTTTACAGTGCTATAGTGCACCCTAAGGTGCAAGTTGCTATGAATCACCAAGAATGTTTTTAAATTTTATAAGTGTCACAGTGGAAGGATTGTTGAGTCCTCCAACACTCACCTGACCCCAGAAAGCAAGAGGAAGTAGGCCATGAAACCACACCTCAAAGAGGAAAATTAGTGGCAGAGAAACACTGTGCTGACGTGGGAGCAGAAGGTGCTGCTTCATTTCTGAAGACAGACGATAAGAAAGAAATAGGTCTCGTTTAAGGGTGAGCTGTACACAGAGAAGGCCCTCGGGGCTTTAAACATTCCAATAGCTCAACCATGCTTTGACTAATAACCCAAACTGTGCTACTGCTTCAGACAAACTTACAGACCATTTCAGAGTATACAGGCACAGGTTATTGTGTGTGTAAGGATTTGTCAACATGAAAAAGTTGCACACGTTTAACTAGAGGTGTGATTTTAAATAGATTTAGTTAAATTGATGCAAACAGTTATGTGGACACTTTTAGGCCTGGTCTACACTAGGGGATGGGATCAATCTAAGTTACGCAACTTCAGCTACGTGAACAACATAGCAGAAGTTGACGTAGTTAGATCTACTTACCACAGTGTCTTCACTGTGGTAGGTCAACTGCTGCCACTCCCCCATCGACTCCGTCTACGCTTCTTGCTCCAGTGGAGTACCAGAGTCGATGGGAGAACGCTCAGTGGTCAATTTATAGTGTCTTCAATAGACACGATAAATCAACCCTTGCTGGATCGATCTCTCCGGAGGTAAGCGTAGACATGCCCTTAGTTTGTTTTAAAGCAAGTTTATTTCAGTTCACTTTTAATTGATCGGTTTAAGCTACACCAAAATCAGTTTAAAGTAAACCACTCTTAATTCAAAATGAGTGTCTATAAAAGGGGTTTCACCAGCTTTACTAAATGAATTTACAAAAACTATTAAGTTGAATTGGTGCAACTTTAACATGTAGACAAGGCTTTAGCCATAGCAAAACCACACGATCCTTGTTATGTATTTATTGCTGTTTGTAATCCATCCCCTCCGCCCCCAGTATCTGTTTTTAAAAATTGCTTGTTGGATAAGTGTAGATAACTACAAATAGGGTCACTTTTGATGACTAATGTATTAAACAATAATTGCTTTGCGCCTCTAAGCACCTTCCCTCAGAGGATCTCCAAAAGCGTTTGTTAACATCAATTAAGCGTCACAATAACCCTATGGAAGTATAGCAGATAAGTACGATTATCCCAGTTTCTCAGGTACGAGGTCTTGCAGGCAGCTACGGCAGAGCTGGGATTAGGACCCAGATCTGCTGGAGAAGAGAATTATACCTAAAAGCATCTGGTATGATGCAGCTCTTAAGAATAACTATCCTGGGTCTTAACCAATCATTCCTCCTTGCTGACATGCAGTAAAATGTTTCTTGGAAGGTCTTTTGTTTATTTATTTTACAATATGTTGTTAACTGAGTGCAATGTATGGAGGGAGGAAAAAGCAATGCTTTTTAAGAGACTGACATTTCAAAGACACCACCTGTAAACCCAGTGACACCAGCTGAAAATGCTTAAATATTTAAATTGATGGAGGAATCCATAGTTGGTTTGAAAAGTGAGACAAGATAGTAAGACATTTTTCTTTATTACATATAAACATGCACTCATTACACAATTTAAAAATAACACACCACTTTTTCGTGGGAGAAATGGGGGAATAAGAAAAATATTTGATGTCAAAGTTGATAACCATGGCTACCTTCACATGCAGTACTGGGGCCAGGAGTGCTTCAAAATGGACTTTCAGAACAGTTCTAAGAAAACTGCATAAACTAAAAGCTTGATCCAAAGTCCCTCAAAGTTAATGGAAAAACTAGTTGGGTGAGATAATCTATTTTATTGGACCGACTTCTGTTCATGAGAAAAACAAGCTTTTGAGGTTACACAAAGCTCTTGTTCAGGTCCAATAAAAGATATTACGTCACTGGGACCAACATGACTACACAACACTGCATTCAATGGAAAGACTATCAATGACTTTAGAGGGCTTTGGATCAGCACACAGAGGGTCAGAAAAGAAAAACAGGAACCCACCACAAGAACTATAATTAAATTACCCAAGTCAGATACCTTAACAGAACTAGCTACAGTATAGCAGCAGGAAAAGGATTAATGAGATCTGTAACATCCCTTTAACTGTTGCCTGTGGATAAACAGACAGAGGAAATGCAAAAAAGAAAGGGAGAAAGAGAGAGAAAAACTCCCCACCCTCAAAAAATTATGATGCAGGATTTCAACTCTTATTGGAGATTTAGTTTTACATGGAAATCTTTGCAGAATGCCAATGATGTAATCTTGGTTGTCTGTAAATTATTTCACAGAAAATATCTATCTAATACTACCTGTAAACACCCCTTTCTGCTAAAATGTTCTAGATTAAAAGAAACAATCTGACTCAATGAACCAACAGTGCTGTCTGCGCAAAACAAAGCAATTAACCTCTGAGTTTACAAGGAAACGTGTTAGCACAACAGATGTATGTGCATGTATTTCGACCCTTTGGTAAAAGGCATGGTTTTAGGGCCAGATGTTTTTGTTCATGCCTAAAAAGAATCCAGCTGCATCAAGCTGTGAAAATGTCTTCTGATCTGTCAAAACCTGCCATGAACTAGAAGAGAAAAAAACAGAACCTAAGTTTGAAAAAGAAGTCTGTTCTCCACTGGGATTTTACCACCATCTGTATTTTAAAAGCTTTAATATTACTTGAAGTCCTCTGCAAAAATTTGCAACTCAATAGGTAGAGCACATTAAAACAACATGCAAATAAGGTCTAAAGGATTTCAGAAAACAAGTAGTAAAAGGCTAGTTTTTGCACATTGTTCTTTAAAAAAAATCACTTAACATTTATTTTTAAAACCCATTACTGCACACTTTTTCTTGTAATATCCTGCCACAGTGATGCTCAGTACTATAGGAAAGAAACGTTTCTGGTTGGTGGGGTCTACTTTAAAAACATCAGACCCGATTAGTCAGTCAGGCTCACTGGATTTTAAACCATCATAACTCCACTGACTTCAAAAGAAATTAGTGCAGAATTACACTGAGATGAGACCAAAATCAAGCACATTTTTTTCCACAATCAATCAATGAAAAAGGAACCACAATAATAAATAACTACCAGCAAAACATCTCTGACAAGGGCTGGCTCACATCGGCAGGGCAATGAATTGCTCTGCATATTACCAGCGGATCCCTAAGCAATGTTTCAAACTGGGGTGGGGAAAACGCATGAACATCGCTGGCACTAACTGGCATCCTTCCTGGCAGGCAGTCCGTGCAGATCGGTCAAGCAATGAACAGGCACTGATTGAATGACCCTCTTGTTTCCGAACGGTGGTTCCCTCCAGGATCGGGCTGGGGGCATAGGAGTAAGGTGAAAATATTCTTTTGAAGGGGGAGGGCTGAGCAATCAGGCTCCTGGCTCTGCAGGAAAGGACTCTTGAGGGGCACAGGATGGGCCCGTCCCCAACCCGAGCATGCGCTGGAGGAGCTTGCTCTCTGGACCTGCTCTCCAGCGTGTATGTGGGGGCTGCTGTGCAGCCTCCATCCTGGGCTGGTACAGAGGGGAGGACCCCAGGGTACAAGGGGGGTTTAAGAGCAATGCCGCCCCGCACTCACCCGTGGCCACAGTGGCTCCAATCCGGCATGGCTGCCCACTGGCTCTCTCCCCTTGGAGAAGCATGCCACAGTGTGACACACAGGCACCTCCCCCTCCCCCTTGGCCCTAGTACCACGAGATGCAGCTTATTCTGCGCCGCAACCACAGGGGGCAGATGATGAGCTGGTAGACAGTGGGTTTTGGTGCATGAGGGGAGTGGACTGAGCCCCTCTAGCCCTAGCCACCTGCCACTGACAGCTTGAGTGTTTTGGAAGAGGGAGTAGGGAAGCATGCACCACTATCGCTCGGCTGTACCCATTCAGTGCCTAGAGGTTTATACTGTTTCTTTTTACAAGCACTAAGCCCGAGATTTTCAAAAACGAGCCCACAAGAGGAGTTAGGTTCCTAATGCCTAAGGGAGTTGGGGACATAGGCCCAGCTCCTCAAAAGGGATTTAGGCATCCACCTCCAATTGACAACACTGAGGATCTGGGCCCTAATTCTTCCAGTCTCCTTTGAAAAATCTCAGCCTTACTAAGAAACCCACCTAATTGAAACAATTAAAATATATTTTACCTAGAGGAAAGAACTTTGTATCTAATCTGGAACATCTAAAACTCGATGAATGTACAGTTTTAAATCTTGATCTTTGATTATAGTCACCTTTCCGTGTTTATATGTTAGCATTCAAACATCTGCGCTCCCTTCCAGGTGCAATGTGCAGATTTTCCACTGACAGGGTTATCTGTTTTGTGGGGAATTATGCCAGGAGGGCTACAATGAAAATCACTGTAGAATTGTTTTGAAAAAAGGATGCCTCACATGGACAATTTCAACTTCACATAAGCTGACAGAAGATTTTCAGGTTCTAATTATTAATCAGCACCCAATAGCACTGCACCGGTACTACATTTACTTTGTCACAAGCTGTAAAATCTGGATTTGAGAATTTACTTTGGGGGAGGAGGTGGAAGGGACCTTAAGAGCTGATCTAACTAGTCTGGATGCATTTACAAATGAGGGGGATGCTACTTTCTTTTCTCGGAGATGGAAAGGGTAAAAAGATGCCAGACAAAATGACTGCCCTTTCGCATTCCATCCACTAATACAAAAGGTACCTAACTCCTCCCATGATGACAATTGTCATTACACAGGTTTCTCCAGCAAAAGAAGAATGTAATTATAATAACCACTCTGCACAATGCAACAACTGCTAATCATACATAATCACATAGTGAGTGCCTTGATTCACATCAAGCTAGTTTTAAGCATCATTTTGCTTGACCTATCAAGTTAATATGTTCCTGTGAAAATCTGCAGGGCTAAGCTTGCAAATCAGTGCCTGGGAAAATCAATGGGTGAAATCCTTGTAAATGATTTGAAAATGTAATCCAAACCTTTTAACAAACAGGTATGTTTACTTTGTAAAACAGAACTCTGTAGATGCACAAACAATATTTTACCTTATATTTTGAAAAAGAACAACTTTCCATGGCAATAGAATCTGCTACTGCCAAATTGACCAATAAATTCCCTGGGCACAACCAGCAGTAGTAAAGCTCTGCGACTACTCTAAGTTGTGGCTTGGCAGTTCTTTCCTGTAATGCATCCCCATAGCACAGGCCCTTAAAATGCAGTCCTCCTGTAACAAAGCAATCCAGACTGCTTCTGTTTTTCAGTATTCAGAATGGATAACTGAGAAGAGAGAACCCTCCAGCCCAGTTGGCTTTGTCACATTTGGTGCACTAGTGGATGCCTGAACAGCTGTTTATGTACTCAACTTCGAAGCCCTCAAGTGCAGAAGGTTCAACATTTGATTGTTTTAGCGCAGTCAGCTGCAGGCAGAGTCTTTGCCATATCCTCCTGAGTGTGTGGGGAGGGGGGAGTGAAAGAGTGTACAGGTGCACATGCATACACAAACATGCATGTTAGGAGGGGCCAGAAAAATACACTATAGTGTGACTGGCCCAGGACCCAGGTATGCATGGCAGCTACTGCGGAGGACATGCATTAAAATCCTCTTTGCTTCCCTATGCTGTTTACATCTTTATTACAAAGAATTATCCTGAGAGATGACTTGGGAGCTTGGGGCTAGCAGGCAGGCAGTCTCACAGTCTTTGCCTGAAAGTGTTAAATTTCTGCCGTAAGTATTTTTTCAGTGTCACCAACAAAATAAAAATAAAGGGATACATTGTTCCTCCTGTTGCATTATACTAAAACAACAGCCGCTTCCTCTTGCGGGAGATTCATCAAGAACTTCCTCCAGTGCTGCCCTGCTTTTCTTTCAGACCTAGTCAGAAGGCAAATTATCAGCAGCCTGATGAGGAAGTGCTAAATTTTTCATTACCATCTTTCTCCTGAGATTTGGAGTTTAATAATTTGTACTGTATAAAATTTCACATATGGGAAAACACTGCACCACACAGCCTCTCCAGATGCTTTTTCTGCTGATAATCATGTGAACCCCCCGGCTAAAGGAGAGGATTTAGGGCATAATTAAAGCTTTATACTTTAATAGTACTACGTGCAAAGCACAATTTTATTTTTAAGAAAAACATGCCACATTTGTAAGTTCCCATTTCACTGAAGATCAGTTTTCAAACAGGCTCTGTGACTAGGCCTCTTTGTTCCTGATACACCATGAAACTACATATTTGGAACCACATAGGAAGTTTATGGTGCTATGAAAGCACTCTACTTCTGATTAGCCTCTATGAATGTTCTTTAGTTTCTTGCAATGACTCCAAGAGTGCTGTTGTTTAGGCAATGGACGTTTACAAGAGACCCTTGATGATATCCTCTCTGGCATTCATCATGTATTTTTGGCAGAGAAATCACTCAGATTGGTCACATGAGCTTGGAAGTTCTTAATATTTTAGCTGCAGCCTTAAGCATAGCCTGTTGGTGCTACACTAAGGCCTCCCATTCACTCCCCTCCCCATGAGGAAATTCGAAGCTCTTGCAGTTGTGAGTTAGAATGGCGAGCAGTCCTTGTAATCTTCCCACCACGGAAAGTTTTTTTCTAAAAAAAAAATTTCTGGATGGAGACCAGTAATTGTGAAACTCATTTAGGCTCATGGCTTGTTCAGGGTAAGCCCCTGGCGGGCCGTGAGACACGTTGTTTACCTGAGCCTCTGCAGGTACGGCAGCTCGCAGCTCCCAGTGGCTGGGATTCGCCATTCTCAGCCAATGGGAGCTGCGGGAAGCGGTCGCCCGGCCCGCGCTGCTTCCCGCAGCTCAGGTACCTGCAGATGCTCAGGTAAACAAAGTGTCTCACAGCCCGCGAAGGGCTTACCCTGAACAAGCCATGAACCAAGTTTGGGAACCAGTGCCTTAGAGGGAAGAGATACAGGGATCAAGTCCCCAAGATGCCACTTACAATGTAAAGAGCTCTTCCCTGATAGAAAAATCCTCCCAGATAAATCCTGCAAAAAATAAGACGACTGTGTTCACATCCGAAGAAGTGGGTATTCACCCACGAAAGCTCATGCTGCAAAACGTCTGTTAGTCTATAAGGTGCCACAGGATTCTTTGTTGCTTTTACAGATCCAGACTAACACGGCTACCCCTCTGATACTTGTGTTCACAATGCGGCTTTAATTAAACCCAACTTTCTTTCACCTGCTCAAGAGGCCCACAGACTGCCTTTGAGTGAAATGCCTTGCTACTAGGATGGACTTGAGATTTCCCATGGAGAGAGCAGGTGAGAAAAGGGATTTAAAAAGTGTAGTAAAAATTCACAGCACTCTATGGTGCACCTCTGTTCACTACAGAGCAGAGATCCCAATTTTACCATCTACTGTCACTATGCAACACCATGCGGGTTGAAAAGCTGACAAGCAATGATATCGTGTAGGATGGTGGGAAAATTGTGGTACCATGGATATGTATTTATTCAGTTGTTGGGCTCTCCAATATACTGGCAAATATATCAAATGACCTAGAAGAAAGAAATAACGACCTTGAAAGTGAAAGCTTATTTCTGATTTTATCCACCTTTAATATCACTGCTTAAACCAAATCAACCATGTATTTTAAGATCTATATTGTATCCTTTCAAATCGCTGTCCAAATCTATTTGAGAATGCTGAAGTCTTGAAATGATATTTGTTGGAGTACAGAGCTTATGGCAGGTCAGAATTTTACTTGCCTTTGAAATGATTATGTACATTACTTAAGCCTGTAATACAGCTAAGGGATCGAGAGCTCTCAAAGTATAATGAAACTTTTAGTGACCAGGAGATTGAGATAAACTTTGGGGATGTATGCTACTGATTTGAGTATGAATAAAGAGGCGTTTTAGAGAATCCAATTAACTACCAGGCAATCTTAAGGTTGAGAACCATACATCACAGGCAAAAGGTAGACAAGGATTATTTAAATATTTGGAATGAAACAACATCCTGGTCTTGAATATATAATCTTTATGTACATTATTGTTTTAATTTTTTAAAACTCATCAAGCTACTAGTGACCAGGAGCAGTGGGAACTTGTTAGTGCAGTGGTAGCTGACTACAGAAGATGGTGATCTTGAGTAGATTGTCTATCGCTAGCTTGGTTGTTCTAAATAACCAATTTTGCATAAAATCCATGTGTGGGAAAGCGTATTCTGCAAAGCCTATGGCTCAGAAGGAACAGATCTGTCCATTGTTATAAAGTCCATGGTGGTGACACCCCGTTCACCAATGGATCTGCTTCTATGATCTGTAATAGGATACCCGGTAAAAATGAGACCTGCTGGCAGGAAGAATAATCTTGTGGGTAAGACATAGGACCGGGAATCCCGAGTCCTAGGTTCTATTCCAGGTTCTGACCTTGGACAAATCACTTATCTCTTTGCCACAATCATCTCATTTGTGAAATGGGGATAAGTAATATTTTGTGAGGTTTTGATGGTTGATTCATTAATGCTTGTAAAATGTTTAGAGGTCCTCAGTATAGAAGGTTCTATACAAGTTCAAAAGATCATTATTGTGCCAAGGGATATTCTTGGTGCGTAGCAAGAGACAGAAAAACCTATATATTCATTGAACAGAAAGGAGTAAAGCTGTTAGGCCTGAGAGCTAATGGATAAAGTATGGTATCAGAATTCCTGCCAGAGGAAACTCGAAGTGCTGATTTTGAGGGAAGAATTTATATTAATCTACAGTAGATAAGAAACACAGGAAATAAATCTGTAAGTCAGAGCTTACTAATGGGTATTATTTCTCAGATAATAGCAAGTTAATGCTATCTAGTTGGGCAACTAAACCATTCCATACTTGATAAAGGTGTAAACAAGTTAAAGGCATAATCCCTCCATATCACGAAGTTACTTCTGCATTTATAACATTGCCATGCTTCTGTTGGCACTGCCTGTACGAATCCCTACTCCATACCAGCTTGACCAAACTCTGGCCCATGAACTGCTTCCCCCAACAGACACACTTTCCTGCTCTAAATCCATTAATAAAAGCTCTAATCACTGTGTCACAGATCTCAAACTTTGTAGACCAGTCAGCTTGAACTAATTTCAGTGCTTGCACATTATTTCTACATTTATTGGTTGAGCTCTGTAGAGAAAATGCCAGAATTAAGCCTTAAATCAAGGCCAGACTTTAGAGAAGAAATGAGGGGAAAATGCAGCGGTACCGTCTTTAATGCAGAATCCTCATGGATACACATTCACCCACCAACCCACCCCAACCTCAATGTTTTTATTGTATACAAGTATTTATTAGAGGCTGACTCCTGATCCCATTGAAGTCAATGGGAACTTTGCTATTCAGCGGGTCTAGGATTTGGCACTAAAGGAGATGTTAAGCAAAAGTCAGTTTTCCTTTATGGAACAGTCCCATTCCCTTGTTCAGCCTCTCTTTGAAGAATCCACAGACTACACCAACTGGATCACAAGTAGGGGAGTTGTGTCATATGACAACAAACTGCCACGAGGCTTGTTGAACGATGCCAATATTTTTTTAACTGTTATTTAATTACCGGTACTTAATCTGTTCACAAAATATAAAGAAAAACAAGTTGGCAAGGAAACCAGCCTGAGCTGATGATTTTAATATTGCGTAACCCTTTTCCCTCAGGGAATTTCACATATAGCAATCAAAGCCCTTAGGATTCAGTGACTTATTAAATAACATTTTATGGAGACAGTTTTGCTTCCTCAGCTCTCACTCCCAATATTGATTACAATTTCACCTGCTTTGCTATGGAGTATGCAGGTGTTTTGATAAATGGACTGAATGCTTGCCCAGGCCTGCTTAAATTTTGAAAGCCCATCTTTATCTTTCGGCAGTAAAGGCTATTTTGGAGCTTCTTCGAAAAAAACTCAGCAAATCACATTAGACATACCTAAAACACAGAATATGCCACAGGTAGAAATACGGCACTAATGAGAACATTTCTAGTTCCTCCACTGGTGGAAACATGCAAGTGTGTCAAAATATTTAGCTATATGTTAACTCTGTCTCTCCCTTCTCTTCCCTCCCCGCCCCAACCCCACGCCCAGTTACTTCCAGATCTTGCATTTATGGTACAGAGTTGGGTAAAACTGGTGAAAAATCATATGAAAGACCAGTAAAAATGACAATAATCCCCCATCTTTGACTTAATTTAAAGGGATGTGGTTGTTTTAATTGTAACGTCCTTGGGGCTACATAAAACATAAGATAAAGGGCCATACTGGGTCAGACTAATGGTCCATCTACCCCAGAATCCTGTCTTCCAACAGAGGCTGGTGCCAGGTGCTTCAGAGGAAATGAACAGAACAGGGAAATTTAATCAAGTTATCCATCTCCTGTTGCCCATTCCCAGCTTCTAGCAATCAGAAGCTTAGGGACAACCAGAACATGGGGCTATGGTCCTAGCCATCTTGGCTATCTGACACGACTGTCTTTTATATTTGTGTGTGTGCATGTACAGTGTCTATCATAATGGGATCTTGATAGGGGAATTTAGGCACTAACACAAAACAAATAATAAATAATATTAACCATTTAAAATTGGTGAGTCCCAAGATCTGATCTATATATATTTTTTACTTATCTTTTAGCAAAGTTCATGTACTCACTTCGTTTTCTGTGCATGATTTAAAACAAATTATCTTCTTCCTCTTAAAATACCTACTCCAGCCAAGTTGCTATGGTTGAGCCAACCTACGATAATAACCCAATGCAGGCACATCAGGGCAGGTCAGAAGTACATCAGAAACAGGAAGTCTGGTCAAAACAAGAGCCAAAACAATCAGTGGGGCCACTGGACTATCGAAGTGCTAAAGGAGCACTCAAGGAAGACAAGGCTATTGCAGAGAAGCAAAATGAATTCTTTGCACTGGTCTTCACTGCAGAGGATGTCAGCGAAATTCCCACACCTGAGCCATTCTTTTTGGGTCAAAAATCTGAGGAACGGTCTCAGATTCAGGTGTCAATAGAGATGGTTCCAGAACAAATTGAGAAATTAAACAGTAATAGGTCATCAGGACCAGATGGTATTCACCCAAGAGTTCTGAAGTAACTCATATATGAAATTGCAGACCTACTAACTGTGGTGTGTAACCGATCATTTAAATCGGCCTCTGTACCAGATGACTGGAGGACAGCTAATGTAACACCGATTTCTAAAAAAAGGCTCAAGGGGCAATCACAAGACAGCTAGCTTAACTTCAATATCAGGCAAACTAGCTGAAAGTATAATATAGAACAGAATTATCAGACCCATAGATGAACATGGTATGTTGGGGATGAGTCAACATAGTTTTTGTAAAGGGAAATCATGCCTCACCAATGTATTTGGATTCTTTTGAGGGTGTCAATAAACATGTGGACAAGGGTGATCCCGTTAATACAGTATACTTGAACTTTCAGAAAGCCTTGGGGAAGGTCTTCCACTAAAGTCTCTTAAGCAAAGTAACCCATCATGGTATAAGAAGGAAGGCCCGCTCATGGATCAGTAACTGGATAAAAGATAGGAAACAAAGGGTAGAAAAGAATGGTAAGTTTTCACAATGGAGAGGTGTAAACAGCAGTGTCCTCCAAGGATCTGTACTGGGACCAGTGCTGTTCAACATATTCATGAATGATCTGGGAGAAGGGGCAAATAGAGAGGTGGCAAAGTTTGAAGATGATATTAAATTATTCAAGATAGCTAAGTCCAAAACTGATGCTGAAAAGATACAAAGGGATCTCACAAAACTGGGTGACGGGGTTACCTATTTGAACTTGCCATCCTTCTCCCACTGTCTGAAACCAATGACATTTTGGGCCAGGGAATAAGCTCTTTCCTTGCTGGAATTTCACACCAAATGGTTTTACACACTTGATGTTGCTTTAATCAGCCATTAGTGAATCACTTTAACTGGATATTTTACCCTAGCTTGTAAAAATGACTGCATTTTAGGCAGCCTATAAAGGAAAATGGTTTAACAAATAGAAAACATAAATGATCTAAAGCTGAGCTTTTCCTCCCCCTTTCAATGAATAAGTTGCTAAAAACATCAAACTCTTGGTGCCAATTTGTAAGATTTAATGACTATTCGGACTATTAAATGAATAGACAATGCCCCAAAGCTGCTCATTTAGGATGCTGCTATTGTAATAAAATTAGCTGCCTGTCCAATGAAAGATCAGAACCCTGGGCTGGTGCTGTGTAATTGAAGTTTACAACTTTATTGGAGGTTCTTTGCATCTCTCTCTTGCTTTGTGAAGCTTAATGGCTGGTGGCCTAACTTAATTACAAATTGGAAAGGAAGATTGTGTGAACATAACACCATTCTGCTAGGCTTAAACGTAGCAGCTTTTTCAAGGCAAATTTTACCTGTTCTCATCTTAATTTGCCTGGTCGGTAGGTCTTAATCAAATGGAACAAATGGGTTTTCAAATTTAGAATGAAAACAGAAAATTGAGGGCCAACGTCTGAGTGCCCTTAATGCCCAGTGAAACCTTTGAGAGTCAAGAGCATTCCACACATATCAGGAAGTGCTGTAAACTTGCAGGATCCGGCCCAGAGTTAGTAATAGTGGCGAGATCGTCCCCATCTGTGGAGGTGGGAGGGGAACAGAAAAGGCCTCAGAGAAGGCAAATCTCTGTGAGAATCCCCTAACAGATATCGACCCTCTCAATATCCCTGTGGCCTGCTCCCAAGCATTGTCACTCCCCAGAAATCTACAAGAGGGCCTATGCCTCCATTTGTGGCCTGACCAGCTTCTCGGCTGTGGGAAGCCATGTTACCAAGGTTTCCTCAGGATGGGGCTGTCCCTGAATCCTTGGGTAAAGGAGGAAGGTGGGATGGTCTTCAGAAAATATGTATATGTAAATAATCACAGACACAAAGATTTTAATAACCCGGGGGGAAAGTGATGGCTAGAAAGGAACTGGTTAGAGTAGTCAAGAAAGGAAGGCAGGAAACGATGAGAGCCCAGAAAATAGCTTTAGCTGTGTAGAAACAGCAAAAAGTGAGGGAGGGAGGGTACCTGGAGAAAGAGAAAAGAAGGGGAGGAGGAAGATGCACTGAGACACTCAAGAAAAAAAAGTAGGAGAACTAAGAAAAGGAGTGAGTCATGGAAGACGAGGAAAGACACGATTCCAAGGAGGGTATGACTGAAGGCTTCAAAGGAAAGTCAGAAGTTGAGGAGGAGGAAGATGAAGAAAAGGGCCCTTGGATTTGACTATAAAGTCATTAGCAACCTTTGTGAGAACAATTTCATTGAAGTAGAAAGAGTGAAAACCAGACTGAAGAGCAGCTATAGAGGAGTGGAACTTGAAGTGAAATTTGTTGATGGCACATTCAATTTGGTGAGTTCATCGGTCACTGATTTACAGTGATCTGGATCACTTGGTAAACTGGGCACAAGCAAACAATATGCATTTTAACATGGCTAAATGTAAACGCATACATCTAGGAACAAATAATGCAGGCCATACTTACAGGATGGGGAACAATATCCTGGGAAGCAATGACTCTGAAAAAGATTTGGGGATTGTGCTAAACATGAGCTCCCAGTGTGACTCTGTAGCTAAAAGAGCTAATAAAATCCTGGGATGCATGAACAGGGGAATCTTGAGTAGAAGTAGAGAGAGGCTATTTTACATCTGTATTTGGCACTGATGTGACCACTGCTGGAATACTGTGTTCATTTCTGGTGCCAGCAATTTTGATGATGATGATGATGATGGGCGATCACTCGTTACTGAGTATGATTATCTTCCATGGGAGTTATGGGTCCTCAGGTGGCTAATAAGGCCAATCCTTGAACCACAAGTTCTATTACAATGAGGGCAGATGTTTTCAGGCTCAGCAGGAGGCTGTTGACCATGACTGGAGACTAGTCTCTCCTTCCTCCTGAGCCTCTTGTCCTCTTCGGCTTGTTGGCAAGCAAGTTCAAAACGTAGGGGACCATCACGTAGAACTTCACTCCATATTAAGCGATCCTGGGCAAGTGTCTCCCAGGTATCAATGTCAATATTACATTTTTTTAGGCTGTCCTTCAGCAAGTCCTTATAACGCTTCCATTGTCCACCCACGTTACGGTACCCTTCTTTCAGCTGAGAGAACAGGACCTGTTTTGGAAGGCGATGGTCTGGCATCCAGACAATGTGACCAGTCCAGCAGAATTGCTGACAGATGATCATTGCCTCGATACTGGTGGCCTCTGCCTCTTCCAGAACACTAATACTGGTGCGCCCGTCTTCCCATTTGATCTTCAGAATCTTACGAAGGCAGCGCTGATGGTGCCTCTCAAGGACTTTCAAGTGGTGTCTATTGGTTGTCCAAGTTTCGGACCCATACAACAGTGTCAGGAGAATAACAGCTTGATAAACCAGAAGCTTGGTGTCAGTTCAAATGTTGTGATCGTCAAAGAGAAAAAATGCTACACTGGCACAGCTCAGGTGATGTTGAATTTCTGCATCAGTATCTGCCTTGGATGAAAGATGACTTCCAAGACAGAGGAAATGATTGACATTCTCCAGTGCCACTCCATTGATTTTGATAGATGGGGCATTTAATACCACATTTGGAGAGGGCTGATAGAGCACTTTAGTTTTCTTGATATTAAGAGTGAGACCAAGACATGCGTAAGCATCGGCAAACACATTCAAGATAGTTTGAAGATCTCTCTCAGAGCGGGCAGAGATTGCTTTGTCATCAGCATACTGAAGTTCCAGAATAAATGTTGTGGAAATGTTACTCTTGGCTTTCAGCCTGCTAAGCCTGAAAAGCTTTCCATCCATTCTGTAAGTGATTTCAATGCCAGCTGTAAACTTCCCAGCAATTACGTAAAGAATGACAACCGCAAACATGGTTGGAGCGATGATACAGCCGTTTGACTCCTGTTTGTACTTTGAAAGGTTCTCTCTGGGAAGCAGTGCTGCTCAGAACAGTCGCTTTCATGTTATCACAAAGCAATTTTAGGACACTGATGTATTTATCTGGACATCTAATCTTAGAAAGTACAGTCCAGAGGGCACGATGATTCACTCAGTCGAAGGCTTTAGTTAGATCAATAAAAGCCATGTACGGTGGTCGGTTTTGCTCCCGACCCTTTTCTTGCAGCTGCCATGCTGTGAAGACCATATCCGCAGTTCCACAACATGTTTGGAAACCACTCTGACTCCGGCAAAATTTCTTCTGACAAGGGCAGAAGGCGGGTTGCAAGGATCCACGCCAGAACTTTGCCTGCAGTGGCTAGGAGGGAGATACCACGATAATTTCCACAATCCACTTTATCCACTTTTCAAGAAGGTGACAATCAAGGCATCCCTCATTTCATGGGTATCTCCTCCTTTATCCAGATTTTAAGGATAAGGAGGTAAAGCTGCCGAATTAGCTCTGGTTTTGAAGCTTTCAGTGGGGATCCCATCTAGACCTGCTGCCTTGTTGTTCATCTGCATTGTGCACCTCATACAAATTGGGAGGGTCTCCAAGCTCATCTCTAAATGGTCGTTGAAGGATTTGCTCAAGGACTTCACCTACAACCACAGAATTACGGTTAAGGAGATCTTCAAAATGTTCTTTCCAGTGAGAATTGATAGCTTTGTTGTCCTTCAGAAGTGTGGTTCCATCCTTAGAGCGAAGAGGATTCATACCATGATAAATTGGCCCATAAACAGCCTTGGTGGCACTAAAGAAACCACATATATTGTGGATGTCTGCGAGATGTTGGAGTTCTTGCGCTTTCTCAGTCCACCATTTGTTCTTAAGTTCTCTGGTTTTACATAGTACTTCCGCCCTCGTCTTGGCATGGGCTTCTCTCTTTATATTATAATTTATGTATTCTGCCAACCACAAAATGCCATTCTCTTCTCATTAATGAGTTGCTCAATTTCAGCATCATTCTCGTCAAACCAGTCCTGATGTCTTCTGGTGTGGTAGCCTATGGTTTCCTCACAGGCATTGACGATTACTGCTTTCAACTGGCTCCAATGTTCCTCAATTTCTTCTGGAAACTCTGATGGGAGCCTTTCTTCTAAGACTGCTTGGAAGTGGTCATGCTTAATAGGGTCCTTCAAATCTTGAACCTTCAGTTTGCATCTGACTTGCTTCTTTTGCAGCCTCCATTTGAGAGATATCTTAATTTTCATTGTGGATCGAATAAGGCGATGATCAGTCCAACTGTCATCAGCACTTGTCATTGCTCTTGTGAGAAGTATGTCACTACGATCTCGGGTACAAACTATGACGTAGTCAAGGAGATGCCAGTGCTTTGACCGTGGGGGTCTTCAAGATGTTTTGAACTTTTCCTTTTGTCGGAAAAGGGTGTTCATAATAATAAGTTCATGTTCAGCACACTTGGTCAGGAGCAGAATTCCATTTAAATTACTTTTGCCAACTCCTTCTTCCCGATTGTTCCTTTCCACAAGTCTGAGTCTCGTCCAACACGTGCATTGAAATCCCCCAGAAGAATGATCTGGTCTGCTGTAGGGGTTTCCAACTGAGAATAAAAATCTTCCTTTACATTCTCATCGGCATCCAGCATTGGTGCACAGGTGCTCACAATAGTTGCCTGTTGATTTTTGGTGAGCCTCAGTTGGACTGTCATAAACCACTCGTTGATGCCAATTGGTACCTCAGAGAGGCACCTTACAAGCTTGTCCTTTATAGCAAAGCCTTCCAGAAATAGATGTATCCTCCTTTCTCCTTCCTCACCTGTTCTTCATCAGCTCGTCTAGTTTCGGACAAAGCAGCAATATCGATGTTAAACCGATCAATTCACGAGCAATAATGGCTGCACGTCACTCTGGTCAGCAATACAAGAAGGATGTTGATAAACTGGAGAGGGTTCAGAGAAGAGCCACAAGAATGATAATGCCATACAGAAATAGATTGAGCTCCTTAAGTCTACTTAAGTTTAAAGAGAAGGTTAACAGGTAATTTTATCACAGTTGCTAAGTACCTAATGGGGAACATTTAATATTTAATAATGGGCTCTTCAATCTAGCAGAGAAAGGTGTAAAATGATTCAGTGGCTGGAAGTTGAAGCTAGACAAGTTCAGACTGGAAATAAGGCAAAAATATGTAAAAGTGAGAGTTAGGGTATGTCTACAGTGGCAGAATTACAGTGCTGTTGACAGAAGTGTGCTGGGCCATTAATCGCATCCTTCTCTGAAAGACTGTGACTCTGAGTAACGTGCGTGACACTGTGGACGGCTTTGTACAAATGGGCTTCCTATCTGCGAAGGGGTCATAGATGGCACACATTCCAATTCTGGCACCAGACAACCTAGCCACCAAGTACATTAATTGGAAGGGGTATTTCTCTATGGTTCTCCAGGCGCTTGTGGATCACCATGGGTGCTTCACCGACATTAACGTAGGCTGGTCCCGAAACGCATGCATCTTTTGGAATGCTGGCCTGTTCAGGAAGCTGCAAGCAGGGACTTTCTTCCCAGATCTAAAGATCACCGTAGGGGAGGTCGAAATGACCATTGTGAGCCCCTGCCTATCCTTAATGCTGTTGCTTATGAAGCCAGACACGGGGCACCTTGACAGCAGCAAGGAGCGGTTCAACAACAGGCTGAGCAAGAGCAGAATGACTGTTGAGTGTGCTTTTGGCTGTTTAAAGGCCCACTGGCGCTGCCTATATGGGAGGCTGGACTTGGCCGATGACAATATTCTTATGCTTATAGCTGCATGCTGTACGCTCCCTAATATTTGTGAAGGGAAGGGTGAAAGCTTCACTCAGGGTTGGACCGCTAAGGCTCAGCACTTGGAGGCTGAATTTGAACGGCCAGAGACCACGACTATTAGAGGGGTGTAACGTGGAGCCATAAGGATCAGGGATCCTTTGAGGCAGCAAGCTGAAAGCCACTAATATTTGTTGCTCGGGAGTGTAGTGCTTGTAATGCTAGGAGGTGATTGGTGCAGACGATGCACTATGAAGGGCTCTGTTTGCTTTCAGTTAATAGAAAAAAAGATTGCTTTCAAACAAAAAAAAATATTTTATTAAAAAACAACCACCGGAGTAGAGAGACAAACAAAAAAACACATCAGCACTGAGGGGGATGGGGAAAGGGAGGGTCCCAGGAGGAGGTGGGATCCAGGATGATTAAAGATTTGTGTATGTCCAGGAATCATATCCAACCTTCTCCTTTGGCGTATGATGCAGTGGGTAATGTACTTCAGCAGGGCTAACCTGCAGAGGGACGGGTGTTGAGTGCAGTGGGTAGTGGGAGTGCTGGACTGTGACGGGGGAGGAGTGGAATGCAGCGGGTACAGACTGGAGCCAGGAGGTTGATAAGAGTGTGTTGGCGGTGTCTAGGGGGTGCATGGGAGGGTGGGCGTGGAGCTGCTCCGTTTGCAGCATTAGTAGCGCCTGGAGTGTGTCCGCTTCTCCAAGCTCCGACAACTGTGACTGGCTAGCCTCCTTCGGGGTAAAAAAGAGCTCCTGTCTGCATGCATCTCTGACCTCCAAGTCACCCTCTGCCTCTAGGTGCCCCTGCCCCCTCCACATCCTCATCCAAGATTTTCTCTTCCTGGCTTGCCCCACTCTCAACTGGCACGTGAGCCACCAAAGTATCCACAGTGGCCTTCGCAGTGGAGGTGGAGTAACCACCAACTATCGCGTCCAGCTCTTTGTAGAACCGGCAGCTCGTGAGTGCAGCACCGGAGCGATGGTTTGCCTCTCCCCCCTTGTGGTAGGTGTTCCACAGCTCCTTCATTTTGACCCTGCAGTGTGTCCTGGTCATGGCCCCTTTCAGCCATGCATCGTGAAATCTGTCCATAGGTATAATTCCTATGGCTGGAGCACAGCTGGGACTGGACAGCCTCTTCTCCCCAAATGCTGATGAGGTCCAATGAGGCATTGCTCCAAGTGAGGGATCTCCTGGTGCGTGGAGCCCGCATGGTCACCTGGAAAGATATGCTGAGACCACTGCACACGCCACCGAGCAAACAGGAGCGGGACTTTCAAAAAGGAATTTAAGGGGTGGGGCTCATGGTCACCTGAGAGCAAAGCAGTAGAGTTCAAACCAATGACCAGAGAGGCAAGAACAGGCACTGTGGGACACCTCCCAGAGGCCAATCGCAGGGCTGTAATTGACCAGATGTCTACAGTGGCACCGTACCCCCGGTGCAGAAAGCTGTACACCTCTCGTCAGCGCGGCTGTTTTTCGTTTTTTTTGACAGAGCTGCAAGTGCACTCATCAAGGGTGGGGTATTTTTAAGGATGGGGGAAAACATAACACATTTGTATTGTGAATGGAGGGAACTTGATGAAGTGAGAGGTTAAGGAGAGAGTGAGGAACATAGTGAGAATGAGGGTAAGGGAGATCAGAAGGCCGAAGGGAATTGGGTTGCTAGGGCAAGAACAGGGATAGAGCAGAAAAGTGAGCGTCACAGCACCAGTGACTGAGGAGAAAACAATGGGGGGCAAGGGAGAGTCACATTGATTGTTGCTGATTATCTCTTGGAGAAAGTCAGTAATGTACCCTGCAGAATGGGAGGAGGGAAGGGATTTAGCAGGGATCAGAGGTGGTGAATATGCAAACTTTTACATTTAATTTTCAATGTCATAATATTAAGCCGAAGAAAAAGGTGATCGGTAGGTGCCAAGTACAACACTGGGGGGAGAAAAAAGCCCTGGGAAAAAAAGTGAGTCTATACACTCTTCTAAAAGATAAGCTGATGTGTGTTCACTATAAACAAAACCATCACTGCCACCTCACATACACAAACACACATGCCGTAATGTGGTCCATTAACAGTCAGTTTGTTCCACTGATTAAAAAGAAAATGTAATACATCTATTGGAACACAAAGACAGAATAAATATCCTTATCGTTCCATTTACTGTAAATACTACTTAAGGGCAAGTCAAATATTAGCTATGTTCAGAACATCATCATAACAAAACAGCCACTGTTAACATTATGGTCCCAAACGGTGTTATTCTTAATTAACATCTGACATATATCTGCTTTTGCAATCACCCATTACTGATTAAATGACAAGGCACAATGTCAGATACATAATCTGATTGGTTGGTGCTCAGTTACCACGGTGTTACATTTTGAAATTGCCTGTGAATTGATTTCTTTTATTGAATTAATAAGTGTTATCATACTATACAGAAGGTAAAATTGCTACTGAATGTGAGTGATAACATATAATTACAGAAAATCAAATCCTCATCTGCATAGCCAAGCCAGGTGTCAACATTTTAATTGTTGTTAGGGAAGTACATTAACACTACAGAGTATGGGGGGGGAGGCAGAGGGGGAAGACAGCAAGCTTAGAAAGCAAGAGAAATGTATTACATTAGAAAACAGATTTGGTCGGGGGTGATAAAAACCTTGAGGGACATCAACAATCCGTTGAGAGTGCAGGAACCCTGTATTTAATTTTTTACTTTATATGAAATCCTCATATGCTAGAACACCTGATTGCCATACAGTCCTGACTATCCTTGCAGAGATAATAAGCTTTGCATTTTGGGGAGAAAGCCTCTCTCAGAGTTCAGATCTCCTAGGATCATTATGTAAACTTAAAATACTTAATTCACATCCACCTACAAATTTTTCACACCTTTCCCCCCCACTTCTGCTTCGCTTATGGAAAGATAGCAGCATTATGAAGTCCATGCTAGATTATTAAGAATTTGTTTCTATTTTTGATATATTTGTATAATTTTTGTTGTCTGACATTCATTGTTTCAATGGAAAAATACGTCCCCTGAAATGTTTTCCTGGATGTTCTCCTTATGGCTTGGTCTACACAGAAGTTGAACCGATTTAACTAAACTGGTTTCTAAATTGATGTTGTTAAACTGGTGCAAATCCCTTGCATGGACACTCCCAAGTCAGTTATTGCTCATATTGATTTACATTAAGTTGGTCTATATTAGCTACTCTTAAACCTATTTTAGGGCTTGGCTACACTTGTGAGTTGCAGCGCTGGTGGAGGCTTTCCAGCGCTGCAATTAGTAACTGTCCACACCTGCAAGGCACATCCAGTGCTGCAACTCCCTGGCTGCAGCGCTGGCTGAACACCTGGTCTGCTTGGGATGTAGCGAGTGCAGCGCTGGTGATCCAGCGCTGCTTGTCAAGTGTGGACACACACCAGCGCTGTTATTGGCCTCCAGGGTATTAGGAGATATCCCAGAATGCTTTTAAGTAAATTACTCTCTTTTGTTTTGTTATGCAGCCTCTCTTTGTTTTGTTGTGAGCTGCTTATCTAAACAAACACAGCTCCTGTTTGCTGTGATCAATCTGTAAGTGACTGTGAACAATCAAATGAGATAACCCCCTGCCTACCTCATTCACAGGGGTTGAGTGTTTGTTTGATGAGAGAAAGGGGAGGGGGGGAGAAAGGGAGTCTGTGCTGCTTATCTGGTCTGCAGGCTGTTTGCAATTAAGAGTAAGGGGTTTGGAAAATTTTCTGATTTTCAAGGCAGGGAGCTAATATACAGTGTCGGCTCCAAAAATCCACTCTCTCTCTCTCTCTCTCCCCCACTCCCTGTCACACTACACCTCACCCCCCTCTTTTGAAAAGCACGTTGCTGCCACTTGAATGCTGGGATAGCTGCCCATAATGCATCACTCCCAACAGCGCTGCAAATGCTGCAAATGTGGCCACACTGCAGTGCTGGTAGCTGTGAGTGTGGCCACACACCAGCGCTTTCCCTACACAGCTGTACGACCAGCGCTGTAACTCCCAGCGCTGCAACTCTCAAGTGTAGCCAAGCCCAACGACAGGTAATGACACCAATTTAGAAACCAACTTAGTTAAACTGGTGCAATTTCAGTGTGTCGACCAGGTCTGTCGAGTCTCGGTCTCCTTTCCCTCCCGTGAAGAGGTGCCGCTACCACCCTGCAACCCTCACAATGACCAGGGCACCTGGAATGAGTGTGGGGACACTGTACTTTCCTCCTGTCCCCGTGTAAGGCCCAGCCACTCTCCTCATGGGTGTGGGCTAGGAAATCCCAAGCCATCACCGCCACCTTAATCAGAATTGCAGCGACTCCAGCTCCCTCTGTCACTGATGCCTCTCTGCAAACTGCTTCTCTGTCATCTCATTAATTCAGAAATACCATCTGCCTTTGTCTTCCAGGTGCTTGTCTCCAGCCTCTTTCTTTCATCACTCCCTTTCCCAGTCCCTTCCCTGGCGCTCTCCCTTTGGATATTATCTATCACTCATTTTCCTTCTGCAGAACTGACAGATAGGTTCACAATGAAGTGAATTATTATTCACTCCATTTTCCTTGCTGAAAGGAGCATGTAGAACTCCCAGGTACAGATTTTGGTCTTGCCCACTAATTCCATTACTTGGAACAAGGAATTTCCTAGGCAGAATGCAGGCTACTCACCCAGAGCGGTGCACAAAGGGCGCTGGCTACAAAAGCTTTGTCTAGAGGCCAGACTGCCCTTTTATAGCACCACGCGCCAGACGCTAATTTGCTAAACATCTGCTCAAGAGCTGTTTCGCATCTTTCTCTTTTGTTCTGGGGAAAGCGAGCAAGTAGTAAAGTGGTCCTGTTTCAATGCAGAGGGAGTGGCTAAACTGTGCTATTCTGCCCAGTTGGCATGCCTGCTTGGCCTCAGGATGGCATATAAAACTTTGAGAGCTTCTCTTTCTAATGTAATGTACTCCTAAATTTTTGTTTAATTGCAGGAGGGACCTTCTTCCTTCAGGAATTGCATCTCTCAACACACCTAAGCTCTGACCAAGATGAGACCTTTCATCTTCCCCTGTTCTGAGATTATGATTTTCCCTCATTACAATGAATCCTGGAATAAAAATAGTAAGGCACCACTAATGACCGATTTCTCCCTGGCCCGAGTGGTTGTATTTACCGCCGGTGTTAAGCAGCAGTGGATACCAATAGAGCGTAATGTGCAGACCCCAACAGACTGCTGCAGCCACATGCCCCAACTACATTGGCTCTTGGGGAAAGAGTCCTGCGGCTCCTTGTGTACTTGGGTTTCCCATCCTGGATGAATGACAGGCTATTGCCAACCCACTGGTTAGTTGTAAGAAGATTACTATGCAGCTTGTGTTTTGGTATCATGTGATCAAAGACAAGGCAACTTAGAAGTTAACCGGTCTTGTCCTTGCATCTTAAAAACCGTGGGCTCATCTTTTAATCATTTAATGTGATCCTGTATGTGGAACCACAATGACAGACAGCAAATGACGCAAGCATTTGCAACATGATAAAGAAGCAAAACTGGACAAAGCCATGTTTTGATTGAATGTACACAAAGGCATCATGGCATGCAAAACAGAGAGAATAGTTCTTTTCTACAGAGCTCTGCTGTGAATGCACTTATAATGCAAGGCACCTTGTTACCAGTTAGGTGCTGACAAACCGAAGGGAGTTCACAGATGAGTAATAAAAAAATATTTCAGGGGCTGATTTAGGAGGAAAATTCGTAAGTTTGTGTATGCATAGCTTGGCTAAGCAGTGACTAAGAGTGGAGGGAGGACGCAGTAACAGCTCACACATATCTGAGAGGTGTAGATACCAAGGAGAGAGAGGAATTGTTTAAAGTAGCAGAAACAGGCATAACTAGGAGCAATGGGCTACAAGTAAGTAATGCAAAAATAAGGCTAAATATGAGAGGGGGAAAAAACTTCCTGGCAGCAAGATATATTAAGCTGTGAAAAAATCTCTCAGGGGAAGTGGCAGCAACCTCATTGGAAGGAGCATTTTAGGGGGGGGGAATTACCATACAGAACAACCCTGGATTGTACTGGATGATATTTTGTTATTGTTTTGTTATCTGTGTTACTACAATATGGACACTCTCAAAGGGAAAATCAGCCAATTGGATTTCATTTCTGACCAGCTTGCTTTAAGTTGTTTACTGTTCACTTGAAGTCATCAGTGGTGGGAAATTTGCTGTGTTTAATTAATGGATTATTTATTTATGCTGATTGTCTATTTTAGAAATACATTTCTAAAAAAACTGACTGGAGCTAGCTCAGCTGTCCAATGGCAGCATACTCCATTCGTACGCTACAAACAAGAGTTCTGGACTCGGGCCATTGTACTACAGAGGCACCATCACTCAGCCTTTTAGGGACAGAGGGCGGTTTCTCACTCTCAAGCTCAGCAAGCTGTTGGAATACTACTTACTCTGGAGGAGGGTGCCTCCAATTCTCCTGAGGCTCTGGCTACACTACAGTTTAAATCAACAGGAGTTATGTTGTGCAGGGCTGTGAATTAGCCACTACCCCAGAACAACATAACTTATGCCGACTTAAGCCCCAGTGTGGACAGCGCTACGTCGGCGGGAGAGCTTTTCCCACCGACGCTGCTACCGCTGCTCGCAGAGGCTGGAGTAATTAAGCTGACAGGAGAGCTCTCTCCCATTGGCTTAGAGTGGCTACACGAGAGACGTACAGTGGCAAAGCTGCTCCGATGCTCTCTAGTGTAGCCATAACCTGAGTGGTGTGGTGATGGTGGTGAGGTACCTGGCAGGTGAGGGGAAAGATTTATTAAACTAGCACTGCAGCATACTAGCAGTTCTGCATGTTGCAACATGCAGGGTATGAGTTTTGATCCTGGGCTAGATCTATTTTTTCTGAGCGACGAAGGCAGTGCCACTAAGTATCTACCATCTGTCTTGAGCAGTTCCCTGAAATGGATATGTGACACAGCACTGGCTGCTTTTGGAGGGGTCCTGAATCATGCCCTAATTGTTGCTATGCTGTGTGGCCTCCGAGGGTAAGTTACAGAAGAATCCTGAAGGCCAGTTCCTCCTCTCCCCGAAACGAATCCAAATATATTAAAATAAACTATTTTAAAAACAACGCTTTTCAGTAAGTATTTGTGTTCTTACTACAGTAATTACCTTGGATTCTGCTATTTGTAAATGCAGCTAGATATTCCAGATCTTCTTTCTTTCTTTCTGAGATGCTTTTTTCCAAGCAATAACCTCCTCCCTTTGTCGATTGCTGAAACTGACCTGGACATCTGCTTAATTTGCAGACTACAGCTCCTGTCAGACAGACACAACCTCCCTTTAGACTTGTATTATTCTTTCCCAAATTTTCAGTTTATTAAGCCCATTAGGGACTTCTTTTCTTCTCCTCTAGGAAACATGCTCTCCCTTGTGTCATTTATTTAACAAAATGATTTATGCCAAGACGACTGTCAACTGCCTGAGCTTCCTATACCTGTCAACTGCTTGTGCTTACTACACCTAGAAGTGATTCTCCTTCTGGTCCCTCCTGTCTGTGTGATTACTAACAAAACACTTACCCCTGTTGTGTAGCAAACATGTGCACCTCTCTGTGCTCTCTCTTGGGTACCGATATGGCCTCCATTACCTTAGTATCTGAGCGCCTTGCAATCTGTAATGTATTTATCCTCACAGCACTTCTGTAACTTAGCCAGTGCTATTGTCCCCATTTTACCAATGGGGATTTGGGGCACAGTGGGACTAAGTCTTTGTAGAGGAGCAGGGAACTGAACTTGAGTCCCAGGCTAGCACCCTACCACTGGAATATCTTGCCCCCTATTTCCCAGACTGCCTAATACATAAACTTAGGAACCCAAAACTAAGGAGTTTTTAAGGATTTTTACCTTCCATTAATTCCAAACCCTCCTCTTTATGCACTGTATCACCCTCCCTCACAGCAGCAGAGACTGAAGCACTCAAACTAGGGATGAGAAGGCAAATATCTGCAAGGCTGCATTCATTAATGGTTATTTACAAATGGTAAAGTATATATGAAAACATGGTGCACAATGCATGCTGCAACTCCTTATGAGAGACAAGGTGGGGGAGGTAATATATTTCAGTGGACCAACTTCTTTTGGTGAGAGAGACAAGCTTTCAAGCCATATAGAGTTCTTCTTCAGGTCTCTCTACCCAACAGAAGTTAATCTAATAAAAGATATTACCTCACCCACCTTGTCTTTCTGATATCCTGGGATCAACACGGCTGTAACAATACTGCATGCAACTCCTCATGTGCAGTCTGCTTTGAAAGCGTCACCTCCGTGCTGCCTCCCATTCACAGCTGATTCATGAGAATGAGGTTCCTCTTATTACTTAGCACTATTCCCTAGGCCATCAGCCAGATTTCACAGACAACAATAAAAAATACATATATATTCATCCAATAACTTGAGTGCCAAGACAAGCAAGGAGGAAAGCTGTGGGCCAACCCTAATACCAGAGAACTTGGCAGGCAACACTTTCCAACTTATTGTATATTTTTGTCCAAACTTTCCATCCTTCTATCCCCATCTCCATTTATTTATTTATTTAGGGACAGACAATAGCATCGACCTGGAGAGTGACAAATGGCTACAATTGTTAAGTGCTTGCCCTTGATAAGCTCAGACCTCTTTCTGCTCTCTGTTGCCACCCACCCCACCCCCATCCCAATTCTTCCCCATATCACTCTGCACACCTCCATCAGTTATTACAAGCTCTGGCAAAGCTGAAAAACTTGTTGCTGCTGTTTCTCTTTCAAACCTTAAAGCCAACTGGCAAACCAGAATTTAACCTCACAGCTGCTGACTACAGTTGGATCCATGCACTCTGGCCAAATAAAATATTGCCTTTTAAACATCATTTTTGCTTGGCACGTAGCACATTGGGAAAACGCAGAGCAATTTGCACTTTAGGCTAACTACTAACCCTACGTCAAGAGTGCTTTGATGCCCCCAATTTGGATCTGACAGGCTTAATGTTTCTTGGAAATAGGCAGCAGTGTAAGAGGCTCCTGCATTAGTAATAACTGATGTATGAAAATTGAAAAAACCTAATTGGATCAAATGTTTTGTAGAATTCTGTGTACACTCTCCCTAAAAATAGTGAAGATACGGGAAGAAGAGATTGATGTTGGCTAATTGTGATGACTTTTTTTTTTTTTTAAACACCGGACAGTGGCTTCACACAGTCTTTTAAACTAAATCTAGCAATACTACTTCTAGGGAAAAAGAAAACCATAGGAAAGGGAAGTTCTTTGCTTATGTCTGTGGTTATCTGGCCTGAAACAAGCACAGCCTCAAACTCCTGAGTTCTGTTGCTCCTAAACTGCATATCTACACGTTGTAAAACCTGAGACAGGGAGCATCGGGATTTTCTCATGCTGAGAGTAAGTGCAAAGCAGGTCCCAATGAAGTAATGGGAGTTTTTCCACTGTATTTAATGGAAATTGGATTGGGAGTGTTGAAATAACTGTGTTATGGACACACCCCAATTGTTGGCCCAGGAGTCAACGGGGGAGACCCTGGAGAGAGACATATCTTTATTGTTTACAGTCATTCCCTCCTGCCCTCATAATTTGAAACTGAGCCTTCAAATCAATTATTGAAGCGGTTTCTCTGTTGTGTTTGGTGGTGTGAGGAGACAAGACTCTCGTGAAAGCGACACACACACACACACACACACCATATTTGCTCAACATTTTCAGGGTTAAATAAGCTGCACATAACTCATGGGCTCTCTTGAAAGATTGGCTGCAACCTTCTGACATAAAATATGGCTTTACTAAGCCAAAAAGGATAAAACAGAGATACCTTCATACTTGAAGGAGGAACAGTGAAGGATTTCATATTTTAATAAGGTACAGATGCCGACCACTGAATGAATCATTCTGTCCATAATTAAAGATTCTTCTGATGTCTGAAGACACTTCCTGTCATGAAAACTCCTGGACATGATTTCATCCCCATCCTAAATCTGATTTCAGGCTGAAGGAGGGGGATCCAAATTTTGATGTCACCCCAGACACCACTTACATTCCCCAACTCCCTTTTGAAGGATTTGGAATTATTTTCCGTCTATTCC
This sequence comes from Mauremys reevesii, assembly GCF_016161935.1. NCBI lineage: Eukaryota > Metazoa > Chordata > Testudines > Geoemydidae > Mauremys > Mauremys reevesii. Next base: position 14,785,871 of record NC_052640.1, on the reverse strand, counting down.
CCCACCCACCCACACACACCCTTTTTTTTTTTTTTAAACAGATTCTCAAGCACCCTCAGAGCTACACAGGAGGTGAGGAAAATCAAAGATGGACCAAAACTCTTTAGAAAAATTTTAGGGCAATGTGGATTAGTGTTTCATTAAAAGCAAAACTCATGCCTCAATAACTCAGTTCCCCTCTCTCTCTACACCAGACCTCCTCCCCCCCCAAAAAGTTATGAAATTCTGTTTATAATAGCAGTGATTCAAATTATGCTCCAAATATTTTAATTCCAAGAATACCATCTAGGAAATGTTCAGACTCCAGGTCCTCAGAGTTAAGAAGAGTTCAGACTTGAACCTCTATTATAGGACGACTTGAACCAACATTTTGGAGACATTTGAAATATCATAAGAATGGCCATACTGGGTCAGACCAATGGTCCATCTAGCCTAGTATCCTGTCTTCTGACGGGGGCTGGTACCAGGTGCTTCAGCAGGAATGAACAGAACAGGCAATCGTTGAGTGATCCATCCTATCGGCCACTCCTAGCTTCTGGCAATCAGAGGTTAGAAACACTCAGAGTAGGGGGATGCATGCCTGACCATCTCAGATAATAGCCATTGATGGACCTATCCTCCACAAACTTATTTATTTCTTTTTTGAACCTCATTATAGTTTTGGCCTTCACATCATCTCCCCAGATCAATGTCCACAGGTTGACTGTGTGTTGTGTGACGAAGTACATCCTTTTGTTAGTTTTAATATTAATTTCATTGCGTGACCCCTGGTTTTAGTGTTATGAGAAGGAGTAAATAACACTTCCTTATTCACTTTCTCCATGCCAGTCACATTTTATAGACCTTTATCCTATCCCCTCTAAGTCATCTCTTTTCTAAGACGAAAAGTCCCAGTCTTTTAAATCTCTCCTCATACAGAAGCTGTTACATACCCTTAATCATTTTTGTTGCCCTTCTCTGTATTTTTTCCAACTCTAATATATCTTTTTTAGAGATGGGGTGACCGAAACTGCATTCAGTATTCAAGGTGTGGGCATACCATAGATTTATATAGTGGCATTATGGTATTTTCTGTCCTATTATCTATCCCTTTCGTAATTGTTCCTAACATTCTGTTAGCTTTTTTGACCTGCCACTGCACACTGAGTGGATGTTTTCAGAGAACTATCCACAATGGCTTCAAGATCTCTTTCTTGAGTGGTAAGAGCTAATGTAGACCTCATTTTTTTTGTATATATAGTTGGGATTATGATTTCTAATGTGTATTACTTCGCCTTTATCAATACTGAATTTCATCTGCCATTTTGTTGCCCAGTCACCCAGTTTTGTGAGAGCCCTTTGTCACTCGTCACAGTCCGCTTTGGATTTAACTATCTTGAGTAATTTTGTATCGTCTGCTAATTTTGCTATCTCACTGTTTACCCCCTTTTCCAGATCATTTATGAATATGTTGAGCAGCACTGGTCCCAGTACAGACCGCTGGGGGGATACCACTATTTACCTCTCTCCATTCTGAAAACTGACCATTTATTCCTACCTCTTGTTTTCTGTCTTTTATCCAGTTACTGATCCACGAGAGAAGCTTCCCTCTTATTCCATGACTGCTTCCTTTACTTAAGAGCCTTGGGTGAGGGATCTCGTCTAAGGCTTTCTCAAAGTCCAGGTCCACTATATCCACTGGATCACCCTTGTCCACATTTCCCCAACAAATCATGCTCATGTATGTGTTTGATAATTCTGTTCTTTATTATAGTTTCAACCAATTTTCCTGGTACTGATGTTAGGCTTACTGGCCTGTAATTGCCAGAATTACCTCTGGATCCTTTTTTAAAAATTGGTATCACGTTAGCTGTCCTCCAGTCACCTGGTACAGGAGCTGATTTAAGTGATAGGTTACATACCAAAGCTAGTAGTTCTGCTATTCATATTTGCGTTCCTTCAGAACTCTTGGGTGAACACCATCTGGTCCTGGTGACCTATTACTGTTTCATTTATCAATTTGTTCTAAAAAGTCTAGATTCAAATACCCCACTGAGGCACAGTCAGTGACAGTGAAGATGCTGGAAGAGCACACTCTGGTCTTCCTCTTGTTTTTGTTTGCTTCTTCATTACCACTGCTCTCTGGTTGCTGCAGTGCTTCTAATGGGACCAGAAAGACGAATAATCTCTTCTTTGGACAAAAACAAGGCCTGGAGACAGTTTTGTTGCAGAAAACTGCATGCAAGAACCCATTTGAAATAGAGTAATTTAATAGATTCTCTTCCATGCAGCAGGGAGATCTGGAACTGCCTTACTGCAGCTGCTGAAGCAGAACAAAACATGGGCTGCTCCCCTGCTGACTGCTAGGTCTGGCCATACCCACAAAGCTTCAAAGAGGCTAAGGATCCATTGTAGCAGATCAGCAGAGCTTAGCACTCTGAAGAAAACAGTGTTATTTTGTCATTCCTATGTTGATATTTCCTCATGTCCAGCAAGAGCTTCCAGGACCTTACAATTCTACTTAACAGTTAGTACAAAGCATGTCTTACATATGGAAGCAGTAGAAGCAGACAGCGCGAGTGAAAGTGAGTCAGTAATGCCTCTTTAGATGTGATGGGATTATCTTGGCAGGCAGCCACCATTCATGACATCACTTGCAACTCCCAAAATATGATGGCATTTCTACAGGAATTAGACATAACACAACCTAATGGGTGGGTGAAGGGGTGGGGGCGGGGAATCAAACACCATACATCTTCCCTGAAGCAGTAATCTAAGTCTATCCAGAAAGCAAGGAATTTTCAGACACAAAGTTCAGACCCGTTCACTGGAAGGACACAGCATCGTCACGCTGTATTTAAGTGGGGATCTGTTACCTTAGGACATTTCATTTGGGCTTTTGGTCCCCATTACTTACATGTACACTATAGTCAGAAAACTAAAATTTCAACAGCATATGTAATCCCGGAGCCAAAAATGCTGTTACAATAAAATAGCCCAGATAAAATTTTAGCTCCATTAATCAAACGTGCAGTGTGGACTTGAAAACTTACTGCCTGATTCTGCTCTCATATATACTGGTGTGAATCTGGAGTGACCCTACTGAAGTCTGTGCCGTTACCTGGTGTGAGAGTTGCTTTAGTTTTTAAGTCCAAACTGCAGACACATTAATGGAAAAGGAAAATTTCCTAACAAAATGTCCCACACAAATTGTTTGTAATAAAATATCTCCCAATAAAATGTTGCAGAGCAAATTATGCACAACAAAAAACAGCACAGACCCTTCAGGAAGGGCACTGTCATTCTCCTGGATACCCAAGTGCTCTGGTTTAGTGTCCTCAGAAAAGGCTGCAGAATCCTCCTTGCTGCTGGCACAAGATATAATGAAGGATTTAAGTGCAGGCTGTAAAATTCTATGTGCTGTCCTGGATAATTTATACCTTTCCAAATGATGCCTCTCCATTCCTTAAATATGAGAGACCACCCTCGAGGGGGTAGCCCTGACCCCAGTCCTTTCAACATCCTCCCTCTGCTCAGGGGATGCTTATATCCTACTGCCATGCTTTGCTGCACAGTAGCAGTCAATAGCAAAAAATGGCCTACAGAGAGAGAGGCACCAGGAAAGAAAGAAAGAACAAATATTTTAACAGCTACCTCCTAATACACAGAGTGGGAAGGAGGAAGACAGAGCACAAGAGGGACAGTGAAAACAATATCAGTCCTAACATGTGGTTAGACAGATACGTGTTATCTGGGGTTTGCCAGCCAACTCCTGTGTGTGCAAGATCACAGTGCGCTGGTTAACTCTGCTTGCTCTGTTGTTTCCAGAAATGCCTTAAAAGCATTCATTCTGGAAATCATAGCCAATCAGCTTTTACGATGGCATGTTATCAATGAATGTCATAACCTTGTTATACCCTGTTCTATTGGGGCCATTATTCAAAAACAGAATCACGGCATACCCACAGCTGCCTTCACGCTTACTTCTAGGCGGCATGAGATTTGAAGCAGGATAGGCTACCAGCAGAGATGGCTTACGCTTACCCCGGGGTGCAGTTAGGCCAATGTTGAGCACTTTTCAAAATCCTAACCAGTGATTAGCTGCTTTCAGAGCATGCTTCATGCCTATTGCTGTGGAATTACTAGAACCAAACCATCATCTAGCTCATAAAGGATCTGGTGCTGGAATAGTTTATTCTGAAGCAGGAGGGGGGGTCATTTTGACCTACATTTGGGCCATGGAAAGCTGCTGCTCTATTGGAATGAAATGCAATGCATTAAATACATTGAGTATAGTATAGATGGGACACTTTCAACTCATACATTTGTAGTTATAAATGGAAAGAGGACACCTGTGCCGCCACAAATTCATGCATCTATCAAAGATGGTATGCTGTACTGGCACCAGGAAGAAAGGAGCAGACCCCAATGTCTGAAGAAGAGGAACCATCTATCCCCAATGCTGGGAGGCTCAATAGCCACCAAGAAGAGAAGATGTAGGGTTTCACGGATTATCTGACAGAGGCATCCATCTGCCAACCTGACCTGACGTCCTGGTGGGTGAGCTGCCTTCCTGGCGCTCGCATCTGAGACATCACAGAAAGGTTGTGGAGGGTTTTATCCCTCTGACCATTACCTTATGCTGCTCATCCATATGGGCACTAATGATACTGCCAGATATGACTCTGAGCAGGACACTGAGAGCAAGGGTGAAGGGGTTGGGGGCACAGATGGGGTTCTTCTCTGTCTTCCTGATTGGGGGAAAGGGTCTAGGCAGGGGGACATGCATCCTGGAGATGAATGCAAGACTGTGCAGATGGTGTTGACTGGAAGGATTTGGCTTCCTTGACCAGAAGATGTTGTTTCAGAAAAGAGGGCTGCTGAGAAGAGGTGGTGTCCACTGACAAAGAAGTTGAAGAGTATCTTGAGTCACTGACTGACCAATCTAGTGAGGAGGGCTTTAACTAAGTTCAAAGGAGCAGGAGACAAAAGCCCACAGGTAGGCTTTGAAAAAAGACAACAACAGAGGGCTAGATGTTGGGAAATGGAAAAATTACAATAGGATCATAGAAGCAATAACAGGGAAAACAGTGGGAGAATCTGCTTAACATCTTAGATATCTACATATAAACGCAAGGAGCATAAAAAGGAGCATCACCGCACCCGACATTGGAAACGTAATACAGCAAAATACAAAATTTTTAATAAGTTCTTGGAATGTACTGGGGACAACTTTTTGCTTTGGGAAATGGAGAAAGCAACCAAGGGGACTTCCATTTTAGACTTGATCCTGAACAACGGGCAGGAATTGGTTGCGACTCCGAGAGCAACTTGGGTAAAAAACTAATGAAATGATATATTTCATGAGTCTAAGTAAAGACAAGAGTGATAACTGCATAAGGAAAATTGACTTTAAAAGAAGCAAAAACTCCAAAACTCAGAGAACTGGTAGGTAAGGTAAGGAAAATGTAAGGGAAAATCATGTTCAGGAGAGCTGGCAATTTATCAACCAAAAATATTAAAGGCACAACTGCAAACTATCCCAGTGCAAAGGAAATTTAGAAGAGGACAGGTGAGGACCCAGATGAATAAAGAATGGTAAACATAATACCTATGCTTAAAAGGGGAAACAAAGACCACCTGGGGAATTTTAGACCAGACAGCCTAACTTTGATACCTGGAAAGATACTGGAACAAATTATTAAAACAATCAATTTGTAAGCACCTAGAAGAGAACAGGCTAATAAGTAATACCCAACATGGAATTGTCAAGAACAAATACGTCAAGCCAACCTAATTTCCTTCTTTGACAGAGTTACTGGCCTGGTAGATAAGGAGGAAGCTGTAGACATGCCTTATCTTGATTTTAGTAAGGCTTGTGACACAGTCCCACATGACATTCTCTTAAGCAAAGCAGAGAACTGTGGTTTAGATGTAATTACTATAAAGTGGTAGCACAACTGGATGAAAGACCTTACTTACTCAAAGAGTTGTAATCCATGATTTGCTGTTAAACTGAGGGGATGTATTTAGTAGGGTCCTGCAGTACTATTTGAGGTTTTCATTAATGACTTGGATAATGGAGTGGAGAGTATGCTTATAAAATGTGCAGATGACCCCCAGCACAAAGGGATTGCAAGCACTTTGGACGAAAGGGTTAGAATTAAAAATGACCTTGAAAAATTAGAAAACTGGGCTGAAATCAACAAGATAAAATTCAATAAAGAACATGCAAAGTACTTCGCTTAGGAAGGAAAAATCAAATGCACAGCTACAAAATGGGAATACTGGGCTAGGCAGCAGTACTGCTGAAAGGATCTGGGGAGTTAAAATGGGTCACAAATTAAACGAGTCAGCAATGTGATGCAGTTGCAAAATAAGTTAATATAATTTTGGGGCATATAAACAGGAGTGTCCCATGTAAGACATAGAAGGTGACTGTCCTGTTCTACTTAGCACTGATGAGGCCTCAGCTGGAGTAGTGTGTCCAGTTCTGGGCTCCACACTTTCAGCAAGATGTGGATAAACTGAAGAGAGTCTCTAAGAGAGCTACAAAAAATGATAAAGGTTTAGAAAATCGGATATATGAGGAAAAGTTAAAAAAAATTGGGCATGTTTAATTTTGGGAAAAGAAGATAGAGGGGACCTCATGCATCTTGTGAAGGACTATTATAAAGAGAACGGTTATCAATTGTTCTCCTTATCCACCGAAGGTGGGACAAAACGTAATAGGCTTAATCTGCAATAAAGCCGATTTAGGTTAAACATTAGGGAAAAAATTTCTAACTATAAGAATAGTTAAGCTATTCCAGTAGGCTTCCACTGGAGGTCATGGAATCTCCGCCATTGGAAGTTTTTAAGAACAGGTTAGACAAACACCTTTCAGGGATGGTCTAGGTCTGTTTGGTCCTGCCTCAGTACATGGGGTTGGACTAGATAACCTCTTACGGTCCCTTGCAGTCATACATTTCTATTATTTTATGATCATAGGAGGGCCTCTCTTTTACTCACCCACAGGATTCACCTGAACAAATGCAGTTTTGAGTGCATTCTATCACTCATCTGAAAGGCAAGCAGAATTCTCTCCTTCCTCCATCATCTTTTTCCCCTAAGAGCCAAATTCTACCCTTATTTACATCTCTGAAACCCTATGGCAGGTCGGATTTGGCCCCAAATATTTGAATACTCCTAATATATTGGCCCATACAGAATACAACCTCTCCTCCCTTATTTTAAATTGGCTCTTTGCAACTGCGTGAAATACCTTAACTGCCTACATTCATCCATATTTGGGTGGCCAATTTATTTTTCGTTTCCATTTATGGTGAGTTTCTGCAGTTAAAATTAAACCATCGATGACAGTTCATTACCCTTTCTCCAAATCCACTGAATCATTTCATATAATTTCTAGAAACAAGATTTGTGGTTCTCACAGACACACACCAAGGCAAAATAAAGATGACAGTACATTTGAACGAGGAAGCAATAAAAGAATGATAGTAATAAAGAATAAAAATGCTGTATCAGGTTGTCATGGGAACCTGCATTCAAGGACTCCAGGTAACATTGTAAAACATGCCACTGAGCATAAAGCAGCTAAACAGGTTAAGAGGTTCTTTATAACATTGCAACATGTCGTGCAGTGCCCTCTGGTGAGTGCGCAAGACAGGCATGTCTGGGATTAAAAATAAGGCTTTATTCAGCAATTTTAGGACAACAAATCTTTGTATGTTGAATGCATCTTTAACAAGAGAAATGTCAACTTTACAATTACACAAATAAAAAGAAGCCTGAGAAAGGCAAAGTTGCTGCAGAACCACAGGGAGCTCCAAGCAACATACAAGGATGTATTGTCTTCAGTCCACAAACTGTCACTGCTCCATGCCCAGAAATATCCACTGGAATCAGCAGGATTTCTGCATGTCGGGCAACTGCAGAATCAAAAATTGTTTTAAACTGCCCTTTGTTATGCGTTTTCCTTCTGCATATGCATGAATACCCGGGAGATTGTCTTGAGTGTCCTGAGAAAGCAGTCATTTCACACTATTACATAAAGATAACCTACAGAAAAGAGGATGATATAATATTGACCAGACTAAAGATCTGCATATGAAATACAACTGAGTAATACTGCATTAGAACGCTAGACAAAAGTGGAGCTTTTTGACTGGCTGATTGCTGTTTCTATACTGCCCGCTCTAACCTCCTCTCATTTATGTACACGTTCCACTTTACAACAGAAATAAGACACATGGCCAGTGTCTTTCTGATAAATTAAAGTGTATCTTGAATGGTTAACATTATTTGCCCTTTGAGCTTTGCCTTGAAGCATATAGCAAACATCCAGAAATATGCCTCTTGTCATGTCTTATTAGTTAATTCAGATCTGAAGGCGCTGCTATCAATATCTTCTCAGCAGAGAAATTTTTTGTTTTTAAGCACACACTCTACTTAACAATAGCCATTAGTAGAAATATCATTAACAGAATATTTGAATAAATACACCATTAACATTTCGTATAGATTGTCTTCTTCAAAACTAAACCAAAGATAGACACAACTTAGTTTCCTGATCCTGTTATATTTAAAGCACTGGAAATAATGGCCCACACTGATTTGAGGAGTGAAACCGGGTGCTTAAAAATTATACTATTTCATTATATGACTTGGCAGGACCAATTTTTAAATGGATAAACCCAGATGACTTAATGCAATGTTCAGCAGTGATTTTGTTTTGTGTACACACTGAAAACATCCAGGCAGCTAAAATCATCGTTATATGTTCTGGACACTTTGAACATAATTACATGGCTAGCAACATACTATCTTGCACTTAATCAAATAGCATAAAATACTGATTTATTATTTTTATTTAGAGGAAAACCTTGCAAAAAGACCCTAGAATCTTTAAGCCGGACTTCCCTAGTTTTCCCCATGATGTTAGAAAAAAGTCAATTCAGTTCTCCCCCCACTAAGTGGCACCAATGCACCACAAACCACAATGAAAACATCTGTATGGGCAGTTTAAAATATTCTTCTGCCTTCTTGAGCCTTGCCCACTGAATGTGAAATAAAGCAAGCACAGCATTATGTGATTAAATGCTTTCTGACAGAGGCTACTGACTTCAGCCGGTGATTGAACACCCAGAAGAGGAGTCTGAATTCCAAGTCTTAACGTTTGTTTTTTTTTCACAGCAGAAGGAAGCTTCTTAATGAAAGACATTTAACCCTTTGGTGTAAGCGTTCACCCAACATTAAACAGTAATTAATTTTCCATAAAGGAAATTCACAGTTTACACTGAGTTAAGAAAAAGCAAATAGGTAGACCAACGTTAATTGTAAAGTCCATATTCTCATCAAGCCCCAACAATGCCAAAACTCATCCTAGCAAACTCTGCACTTTAGAAATTCACCATCACCCATCTCAGCATTGACCATTATTGCAGCACCTTTCCTACAAACAGACCAGAATCAGTCCTTTAAGGACACGTGCTGCTACTTTTATTCTGTGAGAAGTTAGGGAACAATGTGAAGTATTAAAGAGTTGTAACTCCATGAAGACACTAGCTTCCTATTATTCCCTGAATACCTGTTCTTTCTTTTAAAAGAAAAAACATTAAGAACATGCAAAGCAGACTGCCAAGCCTAGCTTGGATTGCATCTTTACCATACATAGTCTGCGCTGCACGCACCCGAAGCCTGGATTGATTTACAAGCATTGTAAACTTTCTTTTGGCAAGTCCTTGCAAGTGCCTTTTGTTTGTGCAGATAACAAGATTTAATTACTCCCAAATTCTTGATAGAGCTATCTCAACTTTTCTCAGAACTCTGCTTGCAAGGCTCTTCATTGTGACTGATGTGGTATAAGGTCCTACACAGATTAGATCATTGTTTTTTTTTAGTTTGGAAGGTGATAAGGGGTTAAAGGCTGCCAAGCCATCCAGTAACTCACTCACCTTCCCTTTGGTTTGCTGACTCCTACTAGAGTGGGGCCTTGCCTGCCTGGCCAGGAATTAGGACTGGGATTCTCAAAGTTAGGCGCCAATGGGAGTTGGGAACCTAATCCCCTTGAAGATCCCAGCCTAAATTTAGAGCAGAGATGGCAGGAAACAGGACCTCTGCATGTTTCATAGCCATGCTATTTCCTCAAGCCATTTCCACACCAAAAAACGTGCATTTGCCTGACAGAGAACGGCACTAACCCTGCAAAGCAGCGTGTCCGATTCCACCCACACTATCTGTTTCTGCTGCCTCCTAAGGCCTTGGGTTTAGTCACAAAAGTGAGATTTCCTCTACAGCACAATGCCCAGTATTAAAGTACTAACAGGGGTGCTGGAACAATTTGTATAGTGGGGGTGCTGAGAGCCAAACTATAAACCCCGTATATGATGGAAACTACTTCAAGCCGGGGGTGCTGTTGCACCCCCAGCACTCCTATTTCCAGCACCTGAGTACTAATGTCACTTCATACTGTTACCAACTTCTGCTGTTTCATGAAGCCAGCAATCAAGATTAAGAGACAAACTCATATCCTCTGCATGGTAGAGCATAATGCTAACTCAACTATCAGCTGTGGCAATACCATTTAGCCTCTCAGACACAATCTTAGTACAGTGTCTATATTTTCTGAATAGGGAGAGGAGTTGGAAGACTATCTAACCCACACCCAGTGCTTAATTTGTAGCAATTTGTAGCTGAGCCCTGGCACCCGGGCAGTTCATAGCTCCGGCACCTCTGGAATATAAAACATTGCTTGAGCCGCAACACCTCTTTCATTACAAATAAGCACTGCCCACACCCCCTCGTAGTTGGAACAATTGGCTACAGAAAACCTAGCACACGTTTAGGTTTAGATCTACTTGTTTCCTGTTTTTCCCAACACAAGAACAGAAAGTAAAAATGAATTGTGAGCAATTGTATTAATCAGCGTTACACGAGGAAAGTACAAATTGGACCAGAGAACAAAGGAAAATATGACAGAAAGATTTGGTGGTGCCTGTTCTACGTGAAAGCAAACCGTTTAAAAATGCACAGACCAAACACACAAGTTAACCAAATTCCTATGGTCCTTTGGTTTCAGCCCAGACAGCCATGTGGTCTCAATATCAAAGTATCAGCTACCTCCAGGAGAAGAGCTGAAACTTAAAGGCTACAAGATGGAATCAGTAAGAATGCAAGTATAACAGTGTCAGAGCTGTAACAATTTCATGGAAGCTGACAAGCGACTGAATCACTAGGGTTTCAGACAAGAGTTTCATGATGATGGTTTGGGGTGACTGATTCTTAGAGGAGAAAAAACCTACTACATATTTCCATTAAGGTGGAATTGCTTCTACAACAGCTGTTTCTATGGATGAGTTATCCTTACTGGTAACCTATGGTATTTTCGCCAAGAGGCATACCACCCAGCAGGTCAAATTTACAGGTGATAATGAAGTGCTGCATTGAATAGTGCCAGAAAACACTTTAAAGTCATAGCAACGTAGGAGGTGGGGGTTGGCTTCCAAATTCTTTCTTTACCAACAGCTAGTTCACATTTCCAGCAGGAGAAAGTGGATCTGAAGCAGCTCAATTCCCCATGCTGTAGATCCTTTGTAGATGAGCCCTCTTTGACCAGCTGATCCCAGCACTTAAAAGTAACACCAGGAATGAATAAATGGTGACCTCCCTAATCAAAGAGGGCTGCCATCAGTCACCATAACCCAGCCCATGGCTGTGATTCCACCTCCTTAAGCCCACACACAATATAGGCTGGCCATGAAGAAACAACCTTACTTTGCACACAAGAATTGTAGGAGTACACAGTCTCAGGGATATCCAGAATTGCAATCATTTTATTGCAGCAAGGGAAAAACTGCAGTTGTCCCTAGAGGAAAAAGAAACACTTGAAAGCTGCATCTAAGACAAAGTGTACAAATCTCATATATTCAGGCCCAGTTCTAGCTTTCCAATAGCTTGAATTCACACGCAGAGACTTCTCTGCTCCTGAGATATGACAGACACCCTGTGCAGAAGGCAAGCTTATATCCTGGACATCAGATCATTGTCTACACTTGTTGATTTGCCTCCTAATCCTTCGCTTCATCAGTGTGATATCCAATAGCTGATTGTTTTGTTGTTTGTAGTAGGCTGAAGTAATTAAGCCTAACCCTATTCCTGTGGGAGTCTCACAGAAGGTTAGTGATCCACAGGCATGACATGCTGTTATTTATAACTGATTAAGTCCTATTTATCTCCATTTAGATGTTGCAGGAGATGGGAGAGATCCCAATACACATAGGTAACTGATTAGAAATACCAGCTGAATATGGTAGCTTAAAGTTCCCCATGGGGGGGGGGGGGGGGTGGAGACCAGAATAACTAATTCCTTTCCATATCCAAAGGAAGGAGTACAGCTTAGTCATGGTTTTCAATAGTAGAGCTGTGTAGATCCTTTGTTATGAAGCCTGAAATCACATGAATCTCAGCTGCTTTTGGGCTCATGTTAGAATGGGGAAGTATGCAGTGGTGGTGTAGCCACGTTGGTCCTAGGATATTAGCGAAACAAGGAGGGTGAGGCAATATATTATGGGACCAACTTCTGTTGGTGAGAGAGAAGCTTTTGAGTTACTAAAGAGAAGGCTTGGTCCCTGATTGACTTTGTCTACTCACAAGACTGAAAGGGGCATTCAGGTGAAATGTGCTTCTCTCCCCTCCCCTTCCTCCCAGCAGAAAGCTTTATTTAGCAGAGCCCTGCAATTCTGTCAGCCAAAAGCTTGGGGGAGAGGGGGGAAGTACCCATTCTAGAAAAGCCTGTGATGGTTAGAAGTTTTCATATAAAGAACTTATCTTTGCACAAGCAGGCAGGGAAGGATAGTGGGAAGAATTTCTGCTCCTTTTTTGCCTTTGGCAAGAATTCCAACACTTCTTCATTCATATTTGGTAAAGCCCCTTGAGTTCCTCGGATGAAAGGCACTATTTAAGTGCTAAGAATTTGATTATTATTCAGAAAGCTACACACCCAGTAAAGGCCTAATAAAGTTCTGTATGGTAATTTATTCTTAATAAGTGCATGTGTAACCCACACATCTCCTGGGTGTGGTGTTCTGTCCCATCTAGTGGCACTGAGACCACTTAGCTAGCACTACAGAGCAGACTCATTAATCTCTCTATAACAGCCAGTTGGCTTTTAGCTCATGCAGTAGAGGCTCATGCACTAAACACCAGAGGACCCAGGTTTGATCCCCCCTTGCCGACAACTGGGGTCTGTTGGTGTTACACATGGGCAAAAAACAAAGTCTCTTCATATATCGATATATATATATATATATATACACACACACACACACACACATTCAGATTACATCTACATCAGTAAGAGAGCCAACAGAGTGGCACAAGAGACCCCCCTGAACAAAAAGGCCACCATTCATTTCTTCAGAAAGAGGTGAAACATTACAGTATTCACCAGAAAAACTTCTGCAGTTGATTAAAGTCATTGCAGTATTTGCAGTTTTGGGTACAGAGAAGTAAACTGAATGACTAGTAAATGGAAATACTTCAATGATGAACACTGTATTAGGAATCCAAAGCCAGATTCCAGCGGCAGAGACAGCATGATTTTCCCCTCAGCGCCACTGATATCACAACTGGCAAGTCTACTGTCATTTCTCTACTTCCCATCAAATGTCAGAGCAGAGCTTTATAAGGGACCAGCAGGCAGATGTCAATGCCCCCAGCTACTGTAAACATAAAGAATGATCTGAGTTAAAGCACCAAGACAGCAGCAGTCGGACCTAGTGGGGCCTTTCGTGTCCTCCTTCCTTAGAACTGCAACCCTCCAGAACAGTGATACTCAGACCGAGGCTTGCGAGCCGCAAGTGGCTCTTTAATGTGTCTCCTTGTGGATGTTTGCAGCACATGATATTAAAACACTGTGTGATTTAAGGATTAACCAATCGGGGTGTGTTTATTATTACTAACCAACTGTAGCTGAAAAAATAATAATAATTGGTCAGTCATTTTGTGGTCAGAAATATTTCCCGTCACACTGTCATAGTACTATAGTAAATGAAACCATGAATTCACACAATTGTGGCTCGTTTGGGTAATGCTGATCTCTAATTTGGCTCTTGAACCACTGAGGCCTGAGTATTATTGCTCCATAAGTTGTTTCCTGGGTTTGGGAGGGGTGGGACAGCAAGCCTACCTCCTGATTCCCCAAAGATGGAAGGAGCATCCCAGCCATTTCCCCCTCTCCTCCCAAAGAGCTCAGGTGGGAGCATAGGTGCTGGAATTAGGGCTGCAGGGGAGTGCTGTTGCACTCCCTGGCTTGAAGTGGTTTCTATTACAAACAGGGTTTACACAGTTTGGTTCAATGGCTCTTGGCACCCCCACTATAAAAATGGTTCCAATACCACTTGGTGGGAGGAAGGAGCATGTCAAACATCTGACTCCGGAAGACAACTCATGCGAGCAGTATAAAAGCCACAAGGATCTGACTTGAGGCTTTCAGTGGAAACTATATGAAACTTGATGGATTTGCCTCTTTTTGGAACTGTGCAAAAACCCAGCTGATCTGGTTGAGTTTCACATTGAACTTCATTTCAAATGAACCTAAAACTCACAATGAAACTCAGCGAGTGTAAAGTGAAACCTCCAAGATTGACATAGATCTAATCTCTAGATCTTTATGGCTTCAGAGCTTCAATAACCCCACTTCCCTCAAAACAGCAGTCAGAATGTAGAGGTGGGAGCATAATGACTGGGAGCTAAGGAGCAGAACCTTCATACAACAGCTATTACAAGGAATGGGGCAGTACTTCAGATAGCTAGCATTTGCTTACTGTTGCAGTTTGGCCTGCAGAAGGTAAAAGCTAGGCAACACCTGCAGATTCTCTTGGCAGATGCAGGAGTTTCCTGGAGCTCCCATTCCCAATCTCTCAAAAGGCCAATGGAGGCTGGTTTGCTGGCTTCACAACTACATGAATAACCCCAGTCCCAGCATGGGCTGAGGTTCACACCTGCGTCAAATCTCAAACTAAGGCTCAGTTTGAGTGGGTTCGAGACAAATATTTGCATATTTCATGTGAGCAAGGCAATGTTCCCAACTCTTGTGATTTTACTGCTAGCCTCTCAATATTTGGTGTTATTCTTAAAGACTCAGCTCCTGGAGTCACGTGAATATATGAAACACTGGCCCTGTGTTGAAGAACTTGCAAAGTGACCCGTGCACACCTTGCAGGTTCAAAAACCAGAAGGCAAATAAAAGTAATGAAAAACATAGTACTTATTACCAATCCCAAGATTTTTAAGCTAATCTCATGATTTTGGGGTAGCTGACTCATAATTGCTTGGGAACAGCAAACACTGCAGAGCATTGGTCTCATGGTTTATGCACCAGATTGGGACTCAGGGGCTCCCCATTCAATTCCATGTTCTTCCATTGACCTGGAGCAAGTAATTTATGGCCAGATTTTTAAAGCTATTTAGGTGCATAACTTCCACTCATTACGTTTTGATTTAGGCAACTAAATACCTTTAAAAACCTGCCCCTTAGTCTCCTTGTGCTTCAGTTCACCATCTATAAAAGGGAATACGGATATTTCCCTTTCTCCCACCTTTTATCTGTCTTATCTATCTCGATTGTAATTTCTTTCCAGAGAGAGACTGTTTATACAGTTCATAAGAACGGCCATAATGGGTCAGACCAAAGGTCCATCTAGACCAATATTCTGCCTTCTGGCAGTGGCCAACACCAGGTGCTTCAGAGGAAATGAACAGAACAGGTAATCACTAAGTGATCGATCCTCTGTACCTCACAACATGGGGCCCTGACATTGGTAGGAGTGCCTAAGTGCTACCATATATTAATAATAAGAACACAATTCTAGTCTTTCCTTCAGTATCTCAAAAGTTATCAGTACCTAACATCAGGAAACATACATCCCATAGACAAACCCTGCCCACGATTCTAAAGTATTGGGTAATACATACCCTATCATCATCAAATGAAGCAAAACTTTTGGCATCAATGATCTTGCAAAATTGTACCACCATAATGTTTTGAGACGTAACTGGTATACAAAACTATCAACCTCTTCTAAGCAATCTACACCACACTATTAACTCCTCTCATGCTTATGATTTCATCAGACTGAATCTTCCAGGAGTTGCAAGCATGCGTGTGTGGTATGTAATCTTTAAAAAAGAACTAACAAAAGCTCTCTCTGATATACTGTAGGTAAACAAAGCACTTTGGAAGATACACAGCTCTTGCTTTTCAGATCAAAATCGAACATATGAAAAAAAAACTCCAACAAAACAAAGTCTGATCTCTCCAAGCCAAATTAATTCCCACTGGCACAGAGTTAATACGTCTCAGACTGTCAGACTGCTTTGGACCAGTATTTTGCTCCAGGCCTTGTGGAAAGATTTCACTGTGATGGGAACAAGAACAGTACAATATAATATGATCACAGTCTCATCAAGTGAAGATGACTCGCTGGTTTGTTTTAAACTTCTCACTGGAAGGTGGAATAGGGAATACATAACACTCAGTCCCATATGGAATTTGCTGGAATCCAGCTAGCCACATGAAAGATTATAACCAATGCCAAAGAGGGGGGCTGGAGGAGGGGAAGGGACATTGAGTTTGAAAGTCAATCTGATGGGTGGACCCAATGGACAAGATTCTCCTGACTTACACCACTTGACACCTCACTGATTTCAATGGGAACTCAATGGGGTATAAATCAGAAGAGACTCAGACCATTCTTTTGTTTTAAAAAAAGGCAGATAAAGAAATGAACTTTCAAGATGCTATTAAAGATTTGTCTGCCCCCAAATGTTTTCCCTTAAAATTTCCCACCTTTGCAACTCTAATGTAGACAAGGTACCAATGGCTTCTTAAACACCAGGATGATCAGGTAGTACTGCTCTGAGCAGTAGTGGCCTACCTATCACTGCTACCATCATTGCTAGCATCAGTGGAACTGCACCTAGTAACGGTGGGAAATTTTAAAGGAAAAAAATATCAACTTGGTGTTACAACATAGAGGAATGGGGCTAGTTTGTTTACAGCAGAAAACTCATCTCTACAGTTGTACTGGAGGAACACCACTGTCCTTTACAGGAATTAGATCTACTCTGCTATGTGTCACAGATACCATATAATGATAATAGCTAATGGACATTCTCTTTTAGAAAGCTACTGCTTTTGAGTAGGAGAATCTGAGTTTTCTCCCTACTCCAAGTGCTGTAGGTATGCAGCATGATGATAATAGTGGCCAAAGACTTTCAGTGTGTTTTCTTTAAAGTCCTATTAAAATAGAAAAATGTGTAACTATTCCAGTTGCAAAGTTTGCTCTTGTCCTCTTGACTATGTTATAATTTGTCCTGTTCACCCTTTCATTGGACTAGCTAGAAAAATGTTCGTAGACGCTGACCTTTTGAATTCAGTGTCTTATCACGCCCGCAGAGTATAAAATAGAAGCTCAGCAAAGAACAGCAATGGGAATGCAAAGGGCTGTCATTTTTGAACAGGCACAAAGTTTAAGGTTATTTACTATTAACATTGTCTTTTCTAGCTCTTTATTTCTGTATCCCAAATATGGTTTTATGATTTTGTACATTCTGCATTGCTCCAAGTTCTGTTAATTTCTCCACTTTCTCATTTCAGATTATTAATATAAACAGGAGTTTTAGTAGTATTCTGAAAAACTGAGCAATATTGATGTATGTAATTTTTTTTCTTACCTCTAGAAAGATCAGAGAAGCTGTTTGCAGTTTACTCAAGGAAAAACAGACCCCAACACAGGGCCATATTGCAGTCCCATCTAACTCTTCATTCCAAATTAAATATATATTGCCATTGGGTCAGGTAAGTCTAGCTGTCAAAAATATCCACCACAGATTTCTATAGCCTTATTTTTGTCCTATTCTACCTATGTAATAGAGTTAGCAAAGAGGAAAGATAAAGGAGAGTTACCAGTTTTACCTTACAAAGGGGTCATGAAACTTTATCAGATGGAGCACAAAACTACGCACTTGCTCTGTGCCACAGTGACTGGAGAGAATTTTAAAACTTAATATTTTACTCACCAGTTAAAAAAGGTATTTTGCTGTGAGTAGAATTTTGCAAGATATTTGTATTCTTAAAGTACAAATACAGCCCCACAAAGATTCCAAACTGCTAAGCCTTTGGTATCCTTTTTGTTTCCGACACTCTGACACAGTGCAATTAAGTCAAATCAGATTGCAAGAGGCGCAGAAGTACCTTGTTTGTCTTCTTCCCATCAACATCCACTTCCCCTCTTCAGCACAGGTCACCTTGTCTATGTAGTACATGTGCCAATACAGGACTCCAGAGGGGTGTTGTTTTAAAAAACAACAATAAAATTCCAAATTCCAAAACACTTGAAGAAAAAAAGAACAAGATGTGCAGCGGGACAAACTCAGCCTTAGTTCTTCTGCAGCTGACTGTGCCCCTAACAAGTGCCAGCGGTTTCAAAAGAGCTGTAATCTGTAGAATGTTATCAAGGTTTTATCACACTCGGGTACTTATCTAAGCCAAACAATCACTAGAACAGCAGTTGATAAGGCATCTTGACAAGGTAATTTCAGCAATTAAAACTCCACAGCTACAGCCATCATATGCGGAGAATATTTTAACACTCTTTACACTTTAACCTCTAACCTCACTCTCTTCCTCTGTTCTTTCCAAACACGTGGTCAATTTATTTCCCCCTCTCTCTCTCTCTCTCTTTTTACAACAGCGTGCACTTCCTGCTGTCATTTACATTACACACAGGTGCCCTTTGAGCTCTCCCCTCTGGTGTGTGCAATTCATTTACTGATACCATTTTGCTTAATCAAAGGCATTATTTCCTCACTGAATTCAAGTGGCAGCCTTCCCTGTTTTAATACAGATTCACCCTGAGAAGCAGCAGAAGCCACCGCATACTGCAGTGTTGAAAATTAAAAAAACAATCAATGGTCGTCAACATGACCTGGGATCTTACCCAGTCCTGATGGAAATGGGCATAACTCAATGGAATTGTCTTTGGAATATAACCCGGTGGAATTTACACCTAAGGAATTTCACCCACGTATCACAGAGCAGAATTTGCTCAGAAACTTTTGGCTTCATCACTTCCCTTTTAATCCCTTCACATCACAGGAAAGTCAGATGGATATTTGCACTGCAGTAGCAGAGTGTCTTTTTCTCAGTCTTCTAGCTGCAGGCATCACCAATCAAGGATACAGCTGTGCTTGTCACAGATTTCTCCTACCAAGCCAGGCTTTGTATTACTACATTTTAAGAAACATTTTGTTGCCAAATGTAGCTGGCAACTAGTCTATAAAAAAACAGAAGCTACTTGTCAACCGGACAGAAATCTTAGTGGCTTGATGCTATTTCCTTTCAGACACTGCCTGGGCCTCCTTCCAAATTATTTTGCTCCTGTACGTGGGTCTAAGCGAAGGTAGGGGGCTAATGTAGCTTTACGCCACCGTTGTGCTCCCAATAGTCTGGCCCTGTGCAGGGCCCTGCCTGGTCTCTAGTGCAAATCAGGGCAGTTTCTAGTCTGCTCTAACTTTGCTTTTCATGACTTTCTCTTGGTCCTGGGGAGCAGAGACAGGCTGTTATTAAGTGAACTCTGGCCACACCTCATCACCCCACCAATCTGCTGCTACACCAAAGGCTGGGAACAGGACCAGAGAAGAATCCTATGCCAGTTCAACACAGGCCAGGGAGGCTCTCTGCACAGGGCTTAGTCTCAGGGGGCTATTTCTGCTCACTTTAAGGCTACTTTATACTGCTATACATTCCATTAAACCACAACTGACTGCACTACAGTCATAGGTTGCAGTCTCCATGTGCAACAACCATTAAACAACATGCACTACATTTTTTTTTCAAGTTTGAACAGTTAGAATTAGGAACCAAGAATGCATGATTTGTTTGCATATTTTCACGTTAAAAAAAGAAAAACTGGCACCTGCAAAAAACAAGCAATCACTTCAGCTGAGAACGGTGTCATGGAATTTTCCTGTTTCAAAAACTTTCTTCAATCAAGAGCCAGAACCAGACGCAGAAAAACATTTTTCTTAATAAATCACTTTGTGTCTGGCATGTGAAATGCAAACTAATCTGTTTAAATTACAACAGTTAATGTGGTTATAAAAATAAGAGGATGCCTTCATATTTTTTAATCAGAAAAATATATCCTGAATTTCAGGAAAAATTACCCAGCTCAACTAGCAATGTTAGTGTCTATAAATACAACAGTCTCTTCCTGGGATCAAATATGCTTTTTCCTTTCCATTATCTTCAAAAGCTTGTAGTTTCCTGGTTTCTGTTTGGATCAGATGGGGATGTCATATTGTATCCCAATTTCACTTTAAATGGGATGGGAAGACCCATCTTGTGTTTCTTTTTAGATCCAGCTCTTATTCTCACAAATGCACACATGCACAAGACAACCCACTCTTTCTTGTTGAATCTCCTCCACCTAGTCTACAGATAGCAATGCAGACATCTTCACGTTTCAGGCATGGTTGCCCAAATATCAAAAGCCCATGCAACAAGTCAGTGAGCAGCACAAATTGTACCTTTAACTGCAAAGTTATAATTACACAACCAATCACTTGCTTGTTCATTCAATTACCCAATGCATATATTTCTGACCTAGAGATGTGCAAATAATTATTTTCATTACAGTTAGTTACTTCCACATTAATATATTCGTTGCTTCCACAGAGATGAAGGATGATCCAGTGATTAGAGCACTGTTCTGGGACTTGGGAGATTAGGGTTCAATTCCAAGCTCTGCCACAGACTTCCTGCATGATCTTGGGCAAGTCACTTAGGGCTTGTCTACCCAGTGCAGCAATGCATATGATGAGGTGTGTGATTTCTAAAGAACATTACTGTGTTGCACGCTAAATGGTCTGTGTAGAACCTGCTGGTACGCAGTAAAAATTCCCTAGTGCACTTTAATGTAGTACTGTTTGAAACAATGCTTTGCTAAAGTGCACTAGGGATCTTTCAGTGCACACCAGCAGGGTCTACACAGACCAATTCGTATGCAACATGTCAGTGCTCTTTAGAAATCACGCATCCCATAGTATGCTCCATGTAGACGTGCCCTTAATCTCTCTCTGCCTCAGTTCCCAATCTGTTAAGTGGAAATAATGATACATTGTGCCCTTATAGGGCTGTTGTGAAGATAAATACATTAAAGAATGTGATGCACTCAGCTACTACAGTACTGTAGTGTAGCTATGTACTACAATATCTCTTACTATGTAAGCTGGACTGTCATTTATTCCCTAACTGAAAGTCCTGTGGTACTAATAAATGTAATTCGTCCTGTGTTTATTAGAAATTCTAAAGCTATTTCAAAACTAAACTGAAAGATATAATTATTTAGCCTAGCATTTAATTAGCGGTTTCATCTTCCCATGTGATTGTATCTTTGATTGTAAAGATACTATTTATGTGAATGGACTTACACAGTTGATCAGGGAGTGTATGGAATTATACTGTTTTTTCTGATTATTGGGATTGGATTCACTAACCAAATTGGTCCAAAAAAGGTGGCTATTGGCAAGGAATGAGCATCTCTCCCGTGTACCGAAGTAGTTCCAAAATGGCAGTCCTTCCCCGCCCATGGACTATGCTTTTCAATCCCCTTTTCCCCCACACCATCACCAGACAGCAAACCAGCCCCTTAAAAGCACAATTATGGTGTATGCACTCAGTTTTTAGAGCACCTAACCACTCCGCCATAAACTGTTACTCTAGACAGTTATGATAGGCCATAAACACATATTTATCACATGACACCTGCACCGTGCAGTCCAATGGTGCAATAATCCTTATCAAATCAGCTACTTATCAGGAACCCAACAAAAATAAGGTTACACCTTGCTGTGTCCTCCTTGTAACCTCTGCTCCAACACCACCACATATGGCTTCAATTAAAGCTACATTGTTCAGACTCCCTTGACCTACTTACTAGTGCCTGCCCTTGAAAATAGATCCCTGTTAGCAAAGCACATTGAAATGATCACTGCTGAACTTGACAAATACCCTGTTGGCCTAGCTTTTGATTTTCTTGCCTGCTGTAGTGCTGGCACCCAGACCCTGCGTAGAGCAATGTGTCAGCATGGAAGTGTTTACATTTAGGGCATGTCTACACTTACCTCCAGAGCAATCGATCCAGCAGGGGTCAATTTATCATATCTAGTGAAGGACACTGAGCGCTCTCCCTTCGACTCCGGTACTCAACCGGAGCAAGTGGTGCAGGCGGAGTCGACGGGGCACTGCGGTAAGTTGATCTAAGTACGTTGACGTTAGCTACGTTATACACGTAGCTGAAGTTGCGTAACTCAGATCGATTCCCTCCCCCCCCCACCCCGCAGTGTAGACCAGGCCTAAGTGTCTATTCAACATCTGTTTACAAGCAGCTTTCTGCATTTTAGAAACAAGCTGAAGGTCAAACAGACTCACAACTGAATCCAATATGCTTGTTTAAAAATAATAAGAATTGCAGGGGGTACTGGATAGAATTTAAATGATTCAAGTGACTGTTCAGTCATGATGGTCTTTGTTCTTGGGTGTTAGACACTGCTTCCATTAACCAAATTAATGTACTCAAGCAAGAACAAAAACATTAGGAGAGATCTCCTCCTATCTGCCTTGGCCTCCTCCTTTTAAGAAGAAACCTGGACCTTTTCCAACCATTATTGTATATTGCACATTAAAAAAAAGAAAGCAGGCTCTGACCAATAGAACTCCTGGTACACACAATACAAAAGCAAGTGAAGTGAATTAACCTGGTATTTGAACAATACAAGGAATAAAGTTCACTTCAAAAAGTACATTTGCTATTTGTGCCTATATGGAATATTCCCTTTCTTTGATGGTGCTTGATGTGCCAGAGTAATAGGATACCTCATTCTTTTATTCACTAACTGGAAAAAAAATCTGACAGAAACAATAATTTCGCTTTATGAATTATGCATGTGCTCCAACTTTTATTGATGCTAAAACTTCCATGCTTTACAATAGTGTCACTATGAACTACATTGTCCAATTCAATCCACATTCCTTACCATGGAACACTTGTGAAACATAGTTTATTTCAAAATGTCTAATTCGGAGAGATGATGTAAAAAAGTAACCTACAAGTGGAGCTTTTTCCCACCTTCCTAATTCAACAAGATCCAAGAATGAAATTTTCCAGGTTTGTAATTTGCCATTAATCTCAAACGCATTTTGTTGAGATGACTCAGCTGGAGCACAAATGTTCATTTTTACTTGCAGGTAATATTAATAAAAACATACAAAAAGTCACTTCACTTCCTCTTTGAGACCTTCTCTCTCCTCCTAGCATTCTGTTGTCGCACAGTCAATCAAGACTCTGACTAAAGAACTCTAACTAAAACCATGTCTATACGTACAGCACTGCAGCGGGGCAGCTGTACCGATACAGCGCGTCTGGTGAAAACAGGGCCGCCGGGGGGGGAGGGACAAGTGGGGCAATTTACCCCAGGCCCCCAGCCCCGGAGGGGCCCCTACGAGAATATAGTATTCTATAGTATTGTAACTTTTTTTAATGGAAGGGACCCCCGAAATTGCTTTGCCCCAGGTCCCCTGAATCCTCTGGGCGGCCCTGGGTGAAAAGCCCAGCTCCATGAGTGGCAGGAGCTATGTTGGCAGGAGAAGCTTTCCTGCCGATATAGCGCTGCGCACACAAGGGCTTATGTCGGTGTAACTTATGTTGCTCAGGGGGACGGAATATTCACACTCCTGAGCGACATAAGTTTTGCCAACAAAGGTGTAGTGTAGAAATAGCCTAAACTCATTTTGGGCCACTCCTGATTTAAAAACATACGGGCTCATCTACACAGGGAAGTTATTTTAGCACTAGGAATGGTTATGAATTTAAAGCCCAATAATTATTCTGGAAGAAGAGACCACATGGGAAGCTATTCTGGTCAATTTCCCTGTTTAGAGGAGACCTAAGACTGCTGGTGGATATATTGTGCATGTGATGCTAGGTCTGTCCCTGGAGAGCAGGCTGCTATTCAGGCTTTTGTTTCCATACTCTCTTCCTTTATTGTATTGTGAGGTTCGGCTGAGACGAAGATGAATACTCTGGCTCCAAAAGCACTTTCCCATTGATTAGCTATATTATTGTTTTTATCATCAAAGTCTTTACAAATAGCTATTTGCCTATTATTATAATATTGACAGCTCCTTTGTCTGGTGGGAAGAGCACTGAGAGGGCTTTCATACATTTTTACCATTGATATAGAAACCTGCACTGTCTTTATGCAAATGGTTTATCTACGTTTGCTGCTATCATCTGGCCAGGTTAAATTCAGCTTTAATGAAATGCACTTGTAACTCTGTGAACTCATAAACACAAGCCCTCCATGATAAGCAAGCAATAAAAACCTCTCCTTTATTGGCAACAAGGTAATTCATACTTCTAATATATCTGTTATTTCTGTACTAAGATTATTTTACTGCAGCAAATTGAATTCCCCCATGAGGGTAATAAAAAAAGAAAAGAAAAGAAAAATGCATCAAAGACACTGGAGCAAAATCAGAGATTCTCTAAGTGAGAAAGGATGGAAAAGAGAAAATTATAGAGGAACTGAAATTAACAGAGATGTTACAAATAGGGAGAACCCACATTAAAATAAAATGCTTTGTGTCGCCCAGTTAGTTAGGAAAATTAACACAAATATAAAATACTAAGTATTCCAACAGTGCATTTCATCCAAGTACATCAAAGCATTTTACAAACATCAAACAGTTGTCATTTACAAGACACGCCCTCCCTACCCCATGCAGGTATTATGCCCATTTTGTAGAAAAGGAACCTGACACAGAGAGAGTTTAAGTGAGTTGCTCAGACTCAGACATATAATCAGTTGCAAAGCTAGATCCAGGACCCAGAAATCCTGATTTCCATCTGTGTACTGTGACTACTAGAAAATGCTTCCTTTTCCTAGAGTACATGTTCAATGTAATCATTCACTGGTGTGTATATATACATAAATGCTCCCCCGCAACTGGCAGGGGATGAAAGTTCATCAATAGCTTTGAGAATTTAAACCTCTTGCTCAAAGATTCAGAAGGCAGGTTAACCATCTACTGTATATGAAGTCAACTGAGAATCAGAATAACTCATTCTTCCCATTTGCTGTCTCATGTGTCTGAAGCCTGCAAACAATCTTGCTAACACAGATTTAGTATCCATATCATCATAGCACAATCACTAACCAGTACTTCCCCATACGTTTTGTACCATGCAATGTTTCTTGATCAATAGGGATGTGATTTCCAAATTGGTAGAGGATTCAGAAATATGGTTTGCATTTTATTCCTACGGAAGACTGTCAGGCCTGCATTATGGAGGAACTAATCTTCTGCAAGGAAGAGAATGTAAACTAGTTCATTTCATTTTATTGGCCAAATATACCATACCTGATACTTAAATAATGCAGTATAATGCAGGTTTATTACATTATTCATGAGACACTGGAATACAGGTGAAGTAGTTCTGCTCTAGGTATAGCCAATACAACCTAAAACATTTATTCTCAGGAAAGAATTCTACAGCTGTTGAATGGCTTTTATGAAATGTGCTGGTTCTCTCGTCCAATTCCAGGCAGATAGATGCCTGATGTCACAAAAACTAACATCACAATCAGCACTAATGGTCACCTTCGCTGGCAAGTGCATCAAAATTCAAGGAATAAACGTGTCACAGAGACTCAACTTACCGTCTCACCTCCCTCTGTCATTACTTCTATTGAGTATTTATATTATGGTAGTGCCCAAATGCTGCAACCGGGATTGAAGCCCCATTGTGCCAAGCCCTATATTAATATGGAAAAGAGACAAATCCCTGCCTGAAGGGCTTGCTATCTAAACAGACCAAGGACAGGGGATGGGAATATGGCATACAATCAAATGTGTATGGTGAAGACTTGTCACCATTTTGTTTGTTAAATGTATTGGAGTTGTGTTTCGAACTGGGGTTTGATGTAGGGAGTAGGGAAAGAAAGGAAAGGATTTGAAAGTGGGTTTAACATCAAGATAGGTTACTTGATCAGCTATGTAGGGTTGGGCTAAAAATCATTGTAATACATAATAATAGTAGTAGTAGTAATGAATAACAACCACCACCCTTCACATAGGCTTGAGGAAGCCCAAAGTAACCTGTGCTGCTGGTAGCACATGACATCTGGATTACTGTGGTTTGCAGCCACAGAGGAGAACAGTTCTTGAAGGGGCAGATATGAGAGAGTGGCTTCTTGGGAACACAGGAATTGCTGTAGTGGAACAGAGTGGGTATCCAAATCTTTTAGAAGGTAAAAAACGGAAGTCAACTGGGGAACCATTAACAGGGCCACATCTCACACACTTCTTGTCTGATAGGTCTTTTTCTATGCAGTGGTGTTATAGTCATGTTGGTCCCAGGATATTAGAGAGACAAGGTTGGTGAGGTAATATCTTTTAATGGACCAACTTCTGTTGGTGAGAAATACAAGCTTTCGACTTTACACAGAGTTCTTCTTTAGGTCACTATTTCCACTTTTGGGTCTCCCTGGCTTACCCCAGGCATGGCTTTCTCATCCTAGGACTGTCAATAAAAGGGTTCTATTTGGACTGATGGATTAATTTGAAAGTCTCAATTTCCCACCCAGTCACCCAGTCTAGAAGATTGGGATTCCTCCTCAGCACATTATTTTTTTGTTTTTAAAATGTAAAGATCCAAGGGGGAAAAATGGTGGGGAGGTAAAAAGGAAACCTGAATCATCAAGGAAAAATGGGAGTCTTTCCATCATCCCCTGAACCATGGTCACACTGAGAATCAGGATCAAGAATTTTTTTTTAACTGCATATTCATGAAGCCAGGGCCAGAACCATTTACATGCAACCTCCATCTTCAGGTCAGCTCCCAACAGCTTACAGCCACAGTTTGCCTAGTTTGTATTTACTAGCTTCCACAACAAGCCCATGGTTCCTGCGTGTACTGTAGGTCAACCTCCTACACAGCCAGATTCCATGACCCACTAGGGTTTACACAGCTGGCTCAGGAAGCAAAAGATATTTTCTGTTAGACTATGGGGTTGCTGGGTTTTTTAGTACCATGAGAATGAGAAATTTAATATGGAACTCCTTGAAGAAAGAGATACAGTACAAGTTCATGCAGGTTAATTATTAATACTTAGAACTGGTAATCTTCAAAGCCCTTTACAAACATTTAACTAAAGTTCTCACAGCGACCTTGTGAGGTAGGTACATGATTAAGTCTGGTTACCATTTTACAGAGAAAGGAAACTGAGACAAAAAGTGACTTGTTTAAAGCAATGAAGGGAGGCAGCATAAGAACTAGTATTTTAACTCAGGAGTCCTACACAGCTCCCAGACCCATGGTCAGACCAGACCTCCTAACTTCAAGGTCTTTCAGTGTAGTCTGTATCCCTTTAAATCTTGTTTAGGAAAGTGGAAGCCATATCACATTATGAGCAGCCTTCACTACCATGATCTGAAAAACAAAGCTCCAGGCTCCAAGAAAAAAACAGAAGACTGACCTTCGACATTTTTTTTCATGCTTAAACTGACAGTAAATAGGAAGCACAATGATATCATGCACCAAGGAAGTGTAAATTATTTTATGATACAGCAGCTTATTCAATTTAAAATCATGACTATTAAAGAGACTGATAAGAGATAAGAGAGGTAAAAACTCAGGGACATTTCAATCTTATATCTTATCTGTTCTAGTATAATATTAACCAACTGGATTCACCATATTCCAGCCACTTTGTGATCTTTCCACAGTTGAGAATCATTAGGGAATGTCAACTACCCAGAACTTTGTTCGATTGTATTCCAAACAATACAATCTCGTTTTTGATCAGGTACCTAATTACAGTAGCAGCAGTACATAGATGATGTAAATGTTTTATGCCTTTAAGAAAAATGCCTTGAGTAAAAGTAAAAGCTGGGTATTGTGAGCACATTTATGTCCTCCAGTGTAGTCAATACACCTTTTATACCTCTAGGCACATGTTAGCAAACTGCATTTTAATATATTCTGACATCTCCCTTTCCAATTGTCTTACATGTGCAGTAGGCACTAAGTCATTCTAGAAGTCCGAAGAAATGGTCTAATTCCCACAAAGGATTATGTCTCACTCATCACATAGATAGATTAATCCATGACACTGAGTCACTCACGCACTTGTTCAGAAAAAAGTAACCCTACAACTTTTACCCACATCAACTTACAGTGTTTTAATTGCAAGAGTCACATTTGTTATGGCTTGAATTGCCTGACAACTAGGAATTCATAACTCCACTTGTTGTCAAAACATGGTGGTGGTAAAGCCTACAAACAATGGAGGAGTATTACTTAAGGACATCCTCATAACACAAGCCTGAAGTCGCACACCCACAGCCTGTGATTGTGTTAGATCTCAAACTATGGAGGGTTAGGACTGGTTGTACTTGGCTGAAAAAGCCCCAAGCAATACCCAGGTGGTGCAGTATTTTTATTTATTTATTTATTTTTGGTATAGGACTTACTCTCTTCCCATCTAAGGCCCTATCCTGCAAGGACGTCCTCACATGAGTAATCCTGTTGACTTCAACAGCGCTGCTTATGTACACAGGATTAGACGCGCATATATCTTTGCTGGCTTGGGGCCTGAGCACATACTGAATGAATGCCTGGGGGTCCTGGTTTTAAGGCGCGTTGTGTTTGGAGGTTGCTATTTGTGGCTAAAGAAGAAATAGCATCATTTTTTCCAATGGCAGAGGTGTTATGTTAAAGGTGAGACTCAAAACAAATAAAATATAAACTGTGCTTTTGCCCTTTGTTTCGCGCCTCTATGATGTAAGGAGCCAGATCTTCAGCTGGTGTAAATGGCCACAACTCCTTTTGGAGAAGCTGACCCTAAAAATAGCCTCAACACTGTTATTCTGTTTTTGTTCTGGGCTTTTTTGGCTGGGACGGGAGAGGAGACTTCGATCATGACTAGAGCTATTCTAACTGTGCTGTTTCACAAAAGCCAAAACAATATGTGAAGTCGTATCCATTTCAGTGACTTTTTCCAGCAAGGTGTCTGAGGTCCAGAGAGAGAGAGACCCAAATCGAAAATCCCAGCTTTCTGATCCACAAACAGCTGTTTCGACACAAGTCTGCTTCATGAAAAAAAAAGTGAATGGTTTTGTTCCACTGTGGAACAAAAACAAATCTCAGAACCTCAAAAGGTTCTGAAATCATGTCACATCACAGGAGGCTGAAAATGTTGCTGCAGCTCTCCTCAGCTGGGGACTATGTATCTATCTATATATGCTATAACAATCTCTCAACCAAGCAGTGAAATGCAGTTACCTCTCCAGTTAACTGCTGCTACTGCTAAACTGTGCACAGCAAAATCAACTATATCTATATATGTCTCCATGTTACAGTTTCATAATTAATTTGAGTATCCTGAGCCCTACCAAAGTGGGTCAATTGTCATGTGTGTGTGTGTGTGTGTGTGTGTGTGTGTGTGTGTCCTGTTTTGAAGAAAAAAACCCTATTCATAATATATTTCAATGAGTGATCACCTGAATTCTCTCCCCTGAATTATCAAGAGACTGTAAGGAAACAGTCAGTAAAGTCTGACCGTGGAGTGTTATGTCAGCTCTGTACGGTTGACACACGCTGACAAAGCATGCCTGGAGCAAAGGGCTGTAAATAAGACAGTAAGACAGATTTTTTAGCTCAGGAAAAGAAAAGGGGGGTGGACGAGTCCCTAGGCTTTCACGAATGGTAAAAGGACAGCAGCTTTAAAGATGGAAATATCCAAGCATTCAGCACAAGAAGCCAGATGGTGTTTTTTCCACTTACCAAGGCCTGGAAGAGTCATCTGAGCTAGAAGTCGAAGACAGACAAGCACTAGTAGTCACGCAAGCTATTAGCACCTGGCAGACAGACACTGCCATTTAATAAAACCGTAACAATAAGCTTGAAAACCACTGCTAAAGATAGCTGAACAACTACAAGGAGCAAATCAGGACAGTGCATTTTCACATGGCCCTACCCTGTTTTCTTTCAGGTGGAAAAAGGATCTGGTACAAAAAAAGACCAAAAGCAGAAAGGGAAAGGCTAAGACCTTGACTATAGTAGGAATTTTTTCTCTTGAGCTTTCTCTTAAGCTCTTCTGGGCAGGGACTGCCACTGACTACGTCTGTATAGCACCTAGAACAATGAGGCCGTCATTCACTTGAGCTGCTGCATTATAAATGTTAATGAATATCAATGTTAATATCATTTCCCACCCTTGCATCCCCTGTTCAGCTCCACTGATGGTAACTAAGGTAAGAGCACCAGTGCAGACATGGTGAGAGGACAGGGACAGAGGGTGGGGTGGCCTGGGGTGAACAGGGCCAGAAAGGAACAGGTGTGGGAGGGGAGAAGCAGGAACTGATGGAGTACAGAGGTGGGGGAGGCAAGGACAGGAGGGGGTACAGCTCCAGTGAGATGGAGCAGAAGATGGATAATGGGATGGGAAGCAATGGCATAATGAGGGAGGTTGCTCCAGCATCTCCCACCTCCAACACCACCTCCTGCCTGTGGACTCCCTGCCACTGACTGCTTCTTGTTGCCATTAGCTTCTCCAAGCACAGCCCCCCACAATTATTTCCAAGCTACCCCTGCCTCCAGGCGCAGCAGGTTTGTATAATTTTTGGTGGTGCCCAGAATGGATCCAAGTCCTGCCCCACCCGCTACCTGCCTAAGGCTCTGGGAGGGAGTTTGGGTGCAGGAGGGGCTTTGGGACACAGGCTCTGGGAGGAAGTTTTGGTGCAGGAGGGGTGTGGGCTCTGGGAGGGAGTTTGGGTGCTGGGTGCGGGCTCTGGGCTGGGATAGGTGGTTGGGGTGCAGGAGGACATGTGGGAGGGGCTTTGGGGTGCTGGATGCGGGAGGGGGGTTGGGTGCTGGGTGCAGGATCTGGGAGGGAGTTTGGGTGCTGGGTGCGGGCTCTGGGCTGGGCCAGAGGATTGGGATGCAGGAGGGGGTGTGGAGTGTGGGGCTGGGCCAGGGATGAAGAGTTTGGGGTGCAGCAGGCAGGCTGCCCCAGGGCTGGGATGGGGGGCGAGAGAGGACGACTCATCTCAGCCCTCTCCCCGCCATCAGCAGCGAGCTCCAGAGGAAAGGGGGGCCCTAGACCCCGCCCTCCCAGCACAACACTCACCCAAGCCCCCCAAGTCCAGCCAGGAGAAGCCCCCCCCCCAACTCAAAGTCGCCTGCCGGGGGAACGGACTGCCATGTGACTCCTTCCTTCCTCCCTCCACAGCAGCTGCCTCAGCCTTCCCCTGGTGCCCTTCCCTGGCCATGGCAGCCGATGGTGAGGGAGCGCAGCGTGGAGCTGCAGGGAGGCAGCCGCCCACTGCCCACGGCAGGCAGGGGGGGTAGGCGGGGCCAGGGGACGCTCCAGGGGAGGCACACAGGGGCAGCAGGCGGGGCTGGGGGAGATATCCAGCCCTGAACATTGGTGGAGCTGGGCCCTCCGGGCCCTGAATTTGCTGGAGCTATATCACTCACCACCCCTGCCTGCCTCCCTTCAGCCCCCAGCTCCCACCTTCCACTCCAACTGCTCTAGGGCACCCCAACGAGGGGGGGGGGAAAGACAGACTATTTCTCACTGGTGCAAAGTATCATACATGGGGCTGCCCCATACTTGGCAGCTGTTTGTCAGTCACCTTGCAATTGGGAGGGGAAAGCGCACAAATTCATCATAGCAGTGGTTCCCAGACGTTACCCCTCTGTAGACCCCTTATTCACATGGGTCCTCTCGCAGACCATCCACCGCAAACCCCGATCCCACAGCTTCCCTGCAACAGGTCACCTAAAAAAGGTAACTTTAGGATAAATTAAACTTGCTTGAATGGGGGTGGGAGCTGCTGCTTGTTTGTTGGCACTCCCCACCCCAAACCCCACACACAACGCTTACTGTAAACAGCCTAGACAGAATATTCTCTCCCTGGGTGCACATTTATTAGGAGAGCCCTTGCCTACATCAGAAAGGGTTTGCCGGTATAGTGAAGACAGGTATAGAGCTTTTGCTGGTGTAGCTGAAACCAGTTCCTCAAACGAAATAGAACAGACTTTTTGCTTTTGGCAGCACAGCAGTGTTTGGCTACGGGGCTTTTTTTTTCACACTTATAACCGACAGTTACAACAGCAACACTTTTTAAATATAGCTCCAGCCGCAGGATCTCCTCTTACTGCTTGCAGCCTGTGCTGCAACCTACACTGCACTAATCTCGCCAGATCACTTTGAGGTTTAGTTCTGTTCTCCTCTGGGCTTGCTATTCCGCCTGCAGTGTGGGTGCTGCCAGCCAGTTTGATCAGGGTGGAATTTCTACCAAAGCAGCACCCAACAAAGAATGGCGCTCTTCAGTGTACTTCAGTTCCCATGCAACAACCAAACACGTGAAGGCAGACAAAGGTGTTCAAGCGCAGAGAGCTCTGCCTGAAGTGTGACACATGCACAGGATGGCAGAGGCACTTCTACTTTCAACTGTTTATGCTTCACAATTACTGTGGAAATTTAACAGGTCACTCTGAAGGTCTCCAGGAACCATAGTTTGAGGCCACTGATTTATAGTAACTGCTAGTAGTTACTTCTGCAATACTTCATGGGATGCAAGTTTGGTCACAACCAAACCAAGTGGGGACTTTTGGTTTGAGGCTCAGGCTTCTGGGGGGTTTCCCGACTCTAGGAACTGTTGCCAAGATTGCCATAACTTTTCATCCTCATTGCTGCCGTGAATGCCACAGAGAACTCTGATTGATACTTATGATGCTAACAGAACCGAGCGGGAAGAGCGAATTCTAGGCTGGTCACAAAGACGACAGCTGTGGAGCGTCTGCATCTCGCCACTGTGTGGATTCACCAAAAGCTGCGGATATTATTTTCCTGATTGAAAAATCAAATGTAAATGTATCTGATCTCCATCTCCATCTCCTCCTCCCTCCAACCTTCACACCCTACTAAATGGCACAGAGAAACCCAAGAAAGGAAGCCAGTAGTGAGCAAACACATAGGCTCTCTTTACCATTGAAGGCGGGACTTAAGTTCCAATCTGCCAAAGTTATTTTCTGTACTTCTGCTCCATATGTAGATTGAACCCTAACCTGTATAATAGCCTCAGAAGGAATTCCTTACCTTCCACAAGTACAGGGTGCACATGTGGTCTCTAAAGGTGGAGAAACAACATGGGAAGAATTTTAAAACTGCCCTTTCAGAAAGATCAGCAGTAAAAATATCCAGCTCTCCTCTTCTGCTCCTCTACATTCAAAAGATGTACTCCTGACAGGGATCCATCTTCCCATCCCAGAAGGCTCTCACCCTGAGGAGTGGGCTGTAGGTGGACGGGTGGCCGAAGGCAGTAGTTTTGGGGTGAAAGCACACAGCATGATCTAGTGGTCTGTGCACAAGGCTGGAAAATAGGTTGATTTACTAAATTCTAATACAAGCCACAGCGCTGACTACCTCTGCAGTCCTGGGAAAGTAACCCACCCACTCTGTGACTTGGTTTCTCTGGTGTAAAATGGTTATAATGCTTACTTGTCTCAGCAAGAGGTGGTGAAGGTCAGTTAATTAATGCCTACGATTTTCTTTGAGGATGAAAAGTGCTACAATTAGCACCGAAAAATTCTTTTGCTGTTGCTTTTATAAGAAGCTGCTGAATAAGCAAGTCTTAAAACCTAAGTGAATCCTGATGGGCCACAGAAAGCAATGACCTAGCTACACATATGAGAACACTTTCAGGTTCAATCAAAACATCTTCCAAATACATCCTTCAACCAACCTGATGTACTGTACTTGGTAATTTCTGCACAGAAGGAAGAGTACGTGAAGCCAAAAGAGATTTTAGCTTCAGAAATAACTTGCAAGATCTAGACAGAATGGATTCACACTGATATTAAGAAACCAGATGACTCATTTGTGGCAGCAGATAATGAATAGCACTTGCAGCTATCAGATGGACCGGTATAACCGTAACCACAGTAAACTGCTGTGCTCTTAACTCAAGTCAATTAACTCAAAGAAAATACTAACGAAGACAAGCTGTAGTTTTCACATGAGTTAGCAGGTCACGTTATGGGAGAGCATATAGGCTTTAACGTGACTTGCTAACTTGTATGAAAAATCCTTATTTCATGATTTATCTCAAGTTAATTAACTTAAGTTAAGAACACTTTTTTCCCCATCAGGGAAGTCAAAACCTGTAAGATGTCTTAACAGAACAAATCACCTAGTGACAAAGTGGCTAGGGCTAGGGATTCGAATCCTATGCTGTATTTGTGTTGTATACATTGCACTAGACCAGTGGTTCCCAAACTGGGTTCGTGAACCCCTGGGGGTTCGCAAAATATTATGGGTTCTCGGGGAAAAAAAATCCCTAATGGCGGACAGAGCTGTCCCTAGGGACCCTAGGTAGCACGGGGCAAGCAGCACGGAGCCCCTGGACTTCCAAGAGCTAAGCAGATCAAAGCAAGCATATCTATCACACTGAGGAGATTTAAACTTCAAGACTCCTTATAAGAAACGGAAAGGGAGGTGAATATTTTTTGCTGTTTTAAAATTAAATAGGCAGCTAGTATTGTTTTAAAAATTATTATGAAGAACAAGTTTAAGCTTTGTTGTAACGTGCACTGTTTGCCTGGACTGCTCAAGACCTGAATGCTTGTGTAGGAGGAACTCTTTGAGTTGGCTTCTTAAATCCCTTCCTGCTGTTTCACATCAGATACTTCTTGATGAAACATAGGAGCCTTGTCTCAGAACAGGCTTATTCAAAGTGATACAAGCTACGAAAGTGAGATCTTGGAAGAGTGTTGCTGTTTTCATAATGTAATAAAGATACTGTAATGATCAATAATAACTAATACTAAATAGTGTGTAATAAGCATGTCATAAAAACAAATTTTATGTTTCCAAGATCACTGCTTTTATAATTTATACTTAGGTAAACGAGAAAAAACCCTGGAAATATTCATTTTTAGTAGCGGGTTCGCAAGACTTTATGTGTTAGTGAAAGGGGTTCACAGGCTATTAAAGTTTGGGAACCACTGCACTAGAGTCAAGGACCAGTGGATGGAGGCGCATTCTCTATGTATGTTATTTTCCAATGAATGTAGAGCTGGTGCTGGATGGACTGTCCTGGAGACCTAAATCAGCTATTTATCCACAGAACAAGTCCAGCACAAACAATGGAGATGTGAGCATCTTCAGTGTCCCAATGAGTTTCAGCACTAACATGACGGACCAGTTCTTGGGGTGAGGGGACAGTTCAGGGCTCTGTGCTGAATTAATCATTGGCTTCTCTACTGAGACTGCCAACAAACAGAGCCAAGTATGATTATTTCATATAAGTCACTGCACAGCTGTCAGACAATAACAAGTTTTGGTCACCACCAAGCAGGCCAGGACTGGAGACAGTTACCTAGGTAACAGAATGCAGAAACATTTATGTCTATCTCCACACCATCCATTCCCTCCATTCTACAGACAAAATGGTTGATAGTTTTGGAGGTTAAATTTGTAATAGCTAATTAAAAATTAGACCTGTAAATCTGTATGCAAATTTCTCCCAATTATTTTCTCCAACAGACTGTGTGTAAATGTCCTGCAATTTTGTTTACAGTGGAAAACTAGTCTGAAGTTATGTGTACACTACAATGTAAGTCCATGGTTCAGATTCAGGCATAAGTCCAACCCCCCTTGCATATAAACACAAATTGCACTAACCTAAACTCAGGGTCAACTGACTTGAGTCCCACTCACCCTAGGCTTAGTAGATATACCCTTGCAATGTAGACGTACCATAACATCTTGCATGCCTGTCCAGCATATAGGAGAGTAGCTACAGGGTTTCTTGTCTTAAAATATGCAGTGGATGGACCATCGTAGGCTTACATAGCCTAAGATAGTAATGAAAGTCTGTAAGGGTATGTCTATACTACAATTAAACACTTGTGGCTGGCCCACGTTAGCTGACTCAACTTCGCGGGGCTCAGACTGCAGGGCTGTAAAACTGTGATGTAGACATTCAGGCTCAGGCTGGATCCTGGGCTCTGGGACCCCAAGCATCTACACCACAGTTTTATGGCCCTGCAGCATGAGCCCCACAAACCCAAGTCAGCTAACGTGGGCTAGCTGCGGGCGTTTAATCATAGTGTAGACATACCCTAAGCGGCTGAAAAATAATGACAAAGTATTAAGACCAAAATTGTCTTGGGTATTTCAAAAGATTTGTTAAGTGCTCGGTGTAGTTGCATATTTCTTCCTTTCTCTAAGGGTAGGTTTACACTTACCTTCCGGGTCGACGCGGTGAGTTCGACTTCTCGGAGTTCGAACTATCACGTCTGATCTAGACGCGATAGTTCGAACTCCAGAAGCGCTGCGGTCGACTCCGGAACTCCACCACTGCAAACGGCGGTGGCGGAGTCGACGGGGGAGCTGCGGAGTTCGACCCTGCCGTGTCTGGACGGGTGAGTAGGTCGAACTAGGGTACTTCGAATTCAGCTATGCTATTCACGTAGCTGAATTTGCGTACCCTAGTTCGACCCCCCTTCTTAGTGTAGACCAGGCCTATGACATCTTAAATCAATGCAGAAAAATACTAGACAGCATTTCTCAAAAACAGACTGGTAAAAACTGAATCCAGCTTGTTCTAAAGCTGTTCAGAATATATACCACAACCCAATCCATTGAGCAGCTCCATCTGAAGAAGATAGCTGCCAGTAAATTATTAATGCAGGAAGCCAAAGTGTTTTCAAAGCAAATACAGAGATTTTCATCCAACTGAGCTTTAGAGTGCAAATGTTAATCTTTTAAACATATCCTCATTTCTACTGTACAGCATGCTAAAAGATGATTCTTTGACAAGGAAGAATGTGGAATGTCAGCTTTTCATAGGTAACCAAACTGATACAGCACACTGTGTATGTTTGTCTTCCTATATTTTAATGCACTTTTATACTATTAATATGCAAGATAAAATATCCTGGAAGTTCTGAAAACATTTCAATAGGGAGATTAAAATCAATCAATCAAATATGGGGCTGTACTCAGGCTTCTCTATTTGTAATAGGAACAAGGTATCAAAAGGCTTAAAATTATTATTTTTCTACATCCCATATTTGATATTTATAGTTTTTATAATAGAATCTTATTAAAGAACAAACACTAACATTTTAAGTCATTTCATTAGAAAACCAAGCAGCTAATTTGTAGTTACCGGAATTCTGATGTGTACCAATTAGGGAATTTAATAGTGTAGGCTTAAATAATATATGTTCCATAAAACAACCTGCACAGCAACATGCCTGACACCAAGTCAATTTACCTGGACAGCATCTGCTACACTGAATATAAAAAAGGCATGACCGTTTTTTAAAAAAGACAGCACCATGAAAAAGTTAAAAAACAAACAAACAAAACAAAAAACCAGTATACTAATTTTCAGTCTTCTATCACCAACTATCCAAATGCCCCCACAAGTCCCCAAATACAAACACTGAAGATTAAGTCAGGACAAAATGTAACCCTAATTTGCTGCCTTTAAATGAAATTGGGACGACTCTGCCTGAGAAGCAGGTCTCAGTTTGGCAATCCATCACTTTAAATATACTGATTTTATAATTATCATTCTTAAGGTTCTATCCACACTGCAGAAGTAACTATGTTCAGGAGCCTGGTAACACCACATTAGTCCATAACCTGATTATAAAGATGGTCCTAATTTGCAGCATAGACTGGACCTTAACCATGGGATAACCACGCTGTAAACTGTCATGGTTGTATTTGCAGAGTAGCCAGGGCCTCAGAAAGGCCAATGTAAGTTCTATTTTCACTGGTACTTCATTTTATTAATAGCAATGACTGACCTCTCTGGGCCCAGTCCTGGAGAGTGATGAGCTCCTTCAACTCCGTGGGACTGGTGGATGCTTGCAGGTCTCTGAAAATGGCAGGATCTGGCCCCTAGCTTAGCTAGCAACAATTCAGAGCATTTTACTGGCCACGAGAGCAGAGGAATTAGACCCAAAGTTCACTGGGTCACTCACTGACTTCAACAGGCTTTGAGTCAGATTCTGAGCATACAGCACCTGCTGATCAGAAGTGAGCAAGGCAGAATCTATTCTCCAGAAATGTTAGGCTTGACACCATTTTACCTCGCAAGCAATTACATGTCCCTTTAAAGAGAGAGACTTTTCACGATGGACTTGCTGATCTAGCTCCTATTCATAAGAGACCTGGTCCAAAGCCCACTTAAGTCAGTAAACAAACTCCCTTTGACTTCAAAGGGCTTGGCTCAAGCCCTAAATAAACTACAAAATGCCACAAGGTAAGTAACGTATATATCTGGGTGATGCTCCTGTTATTATTATTATTTTCTTGTTAAAGTTCAACACTGTTATGCCACAAGCTCAGAGACAAGACGGTTGACACAAAATGACTCCCCACACATCTTAAAACCTTATGAACTCTTTCTCTTTCACTGCAATCAGCCTAATTACACTCACGTAGAAGTCTAATTACACTTCTGCCTTAGCTACCAGTGAAGTGTTTCTTGGGTTATTCCTGAGCAGCCTACAATTAAATGAGTCTCATCCATTAAGTGACACTTAGTGTGTGTAGTCTTAGTGCTCCAATTATGTACCTCAAATCAGTCCCTGAAAATCCTCCTTGCTGCCAAAGATATCCCTGTGAAAAATTAAAGATACTGGAGGTGGCTTTGGTTGAAAAACATCACCCGTGTTTAAAATGACTGCTCTTATGCAAGGCCCTGCATTTCATTTAAATTTGTGCTGCCTGAGATGCAAACAAGACTGATTTCACTATACGGCTGTGTTATTCATTTATTAACCATTCTGCATGAAATCCATTTCTAAATGATTTCACTCAAGTTCATAAACCATTTTAAAACTCAGACACTCATGAAAAGGGAAATGATCCAGCAGTTACAAACCTTGATCTAAAAGCCTGATGGAAATAATTTTGTCTATTTAAACAGCATACAAAATTGGATTCAATCCTAAAATCATTACATGTTCTTTTTTAATCAAAACTTCCACAGAAAGTGTTCTGTTTTCATAAACAGAGAAAATGTTTTCTTAGTTTACTACTGTAGTAACTTATAACTTACATTTGGTAACAAACAGTAAATGAGACAGATGGTCAAAATGTGGAAGTCTTTTTCTCCACTGACAGAGGGACAGATGAGTTACTATCCAGCAGCTGAAATTAACAAGTGCTTGGATTCCCAGCTGCTGCTGATGGCCAAGTATCTTCCACCATTTCCAAGAAGGCATTAGATCAAAGTAAACAAGAAGAGTTCTTTGTATAGTGCCTACCAAAACAGGTCCTGCTCCTTGGCTAGGGCTCACAGGCACTGCAGTAGCACAATATATAATTATAATAAAGGTGGCATTTTAAAACATTCCCTTTCATTCATTCAAGGCTAGATTGTGAGTTGAACTATGCAGTTGCACCTGGGCATAATGGGGAATAAGAACCTCCCTGGGTATATCTACAAAGCAACAAGACACCCACAGCTGACCAGTGCTATCTGACTTGAGCTCACGGGATTGTTTCATTGTTGAACAGACTTCCGGGCTCAGGCTGGAGCCTGGGCACTAGTACCCTGTGAGCTGGGAGGGTCCCAGAATCCAGACTCCAGCCTGAGCTTGAATGTCTACACAGCAATGAAACAGCCCCGCAGCCCGAGCCCTATGGGCCAGACGCAGGTGCTTAGGTGCTGTGTAAACATACCCCTTATAGCTCCGCATGAGCTACCCAGAACCTGAGACTGGGCATAAGGAGAGTAAGGGCCGTCCCTGCATTAGCTACTCCTCCAACTCCTTTCTAGCGTAGGAAGAAGGTGAAGCCTTAACTTTCTCCCACCAGTGAGCTGGGCAGTGAAGCTCCCAAACCAAAATAAACTATACCAGTATAAGGCCTGGTATAACCTTGGGGGGGGAGGAAATCGATCTAAAGATACACTTCAGCTACGAGAATAGTGTAGCTGAAGTCGACGCATCTTAGATCAACTTAGATTGACTTATTTCATGTCCTTGCTGTGCGAGATCGACGGCCGCCGTTCCCCCATCGACTCCGCTTCCGCCTCTTGCCATGGCGGAGTTCCGGAGTCGACGGGGAGCGCATTCGGCTATCGATGTATCTCGTCTAGACGAGACGCAATACATCGATCCCCGACAGATCGATCACTACCCACCGATGCAGCGGGTAGCGTAGCCATACCCTTAGGCATGTTTATATTGGTATAACTGTGTCCATCGCTGGGGTGTTTTGCAGTTTTACCTACACTGAGATAA
Source organism: Mauremys reevesii (assembly GCF_016161935.1). Lineage (NCBI taxonomy): Eukaryota > Metazoa > Chordata > Testudines > Geoemydidae > Mauremys > Mauremys reevesii. Next base: position 14,745,483 of record NC_052640.1, on the reverse strand, counting down.
TGAAATGACATATTTTACATGCATAACCCCTTGACCATGAACATAGCCCTTTCATTATATACATACATGCACACACAGAGCAGGAGGTTACCCAAGTGCAAATAAGGGGAGAATATGTCCCACTCAATGAAGCTGAAGTGAAAGGCTGTTTTTCCATCTGATATACACAGCTGCTGCTCAGAGCAGAGTTTTATTTGTATAATTTACCTAAACTATGTCTAAATATCAAAAGGTTTCTATTAAAAAACCCCACCACAACCCTAAATATCACTTCTTAAATATTAAATAAACGTTTTTTGTGAGAATGAAAATCATCACAGGACTTTGTCAGAATATCAAAGCAATGGCAAAACCAAAGCATGCGTGGAAAATAAGTTCTCAGACAGAGCAAACATTATTATTTTGAAACCACGACAAGCTATTACAGCAACCATGTAATGCCTCTTACCATAGTCATTTTTGCCTGCTGGACACCATGTAATGTAACAACAACTGTCCACAGTGCTATTACTGAATAAGCATATTCTGATTGGCCTATTTAAAAAAAAAAACTTATTTGCCTGGGTCAATAAAAGAGTTGTTTAAAATCATGCTGCGTTTTCAGAAATGAAACAGCTCCTGACAAGTCAATTTCTTTGAGTAACTCAAGATATATCTATGAATAATCCAACAGCCAAGCGCCAATCTGACTTCCACCCATTCCGCTTTGTGAACTATTTCGTTTTTAGTTGGTGGGGCACATGGAAGCATGTTCTCAATTTTACACACCGGGAGAAGTCCCACTGAAACCAAGGGGCATAAATTTACGCATGTGAGTAAGTTTTTCCAGGATCAAGGCCTCAGGTAACAATAATATCAGTTTCAATGCAATTTCAAAAACTCACCAGGGATGGGATTTTCCTCAGCTGTGCTCACAGTCTGAGAGGCTAACCCAACATCCAGAGAAAGAGTCCTATTGAATTCAGCAGGTGTTGAATCATGCCCTCAGACACCAAAATATAGAGAAAGATTGCTTTGCCTTTACTGTGAGGTGCTTGTGCTCCTTTTATGACGATTTATCTTCCGTCTTGTGTACGTGCAATGATGGCATCTGAAACTTTCAGACTGAGCTTAATGGATCTATCAGATCACAGAGCTGGTGTAAATTCACTGGGTAATGGCCTGTGCAATAGAATAAACTGCGAAATATAATTGTCTGATAGAAGCCAGGGAATTGCTGCGTGTAGAATACAGGATACTATTAGTTTGTAAACTGCAGTAAGTAAGTATTGGATTTGAGGTTTCATACTATTGAATACCTGGTGCAATACCCTCTCTGCTTTGTGGATTGCATTTGATTTGCCTTTTTCTCCCTGCCTAAGCTGCATCATTCTGTTTATCTTTGTGAAATGTCCTCTGCAATGTTATCCAGAATGCTAGCTTATCACATTATTGGAGTCTTTTTTTTTTTTTAATAAGATGCCTCTGAGAAGGAATGATCACCACTTTAGTAGTCTCTTTATTTTAATGCTGCATACAGCCATCTAAAACAAAGAAAACCAAAAATTTACATTTCAATGTTACAGCAGCAATCTTAGCACTAAACAGCTAGGGTTATTTTCCCAGGTTTGGGCAGGTATTATAAATCATCTCTCTAAATAACAACTTTGGGTGATCTTGGGTCACATGATATCTTCATAAAACTCACAACCAAGTGCAAATGTCAAGCAGGGTTCTCAAGCACCGCTACCTCGTGTTAAACAACTAGATGTCCATTTAGCAGCTAGGCTGCCTGCTGAAGTCTCAAGGAGCAGTACTACTAACAAGAGTACATGAACCTTAAGTCACCTGAGGCAACTTTCCAATGAAGAGGAGAAGCTACATGAAGCCTCAGAGCTCAGTTTGAAATGAGGTTATTCTATCAGTAGGCAAAACGCCTTCAGAGAGATTTTTCTGATGCTTAATAGCACCGATTTAAAATAAGTTATTTGCATCAAAATTAAGTGAGAGCATAAGTCCCTTAGCATATTAATAGCTTTCTTGAGCTCCAGTCTCTTTTTAATAAACAGCAGCCATGGAAGGGTTTAAGTGACTTGTTTTAACTGCCCATAAGTAGTCTTGACAGGGAGAATCCTGCCTCTGAAGATGTGCTTAAACACTTTAGGCAGGTCGGAGGGAAAGAGCTTTACTCTCTGAAGCACAGCACTTTGCAATCTGAACGCTGTTAATCTTTGAACATTAACAAATGTGAGCTCAACCTGCAGGAGATCAAACTGCTGATTGCATTGGTTATTACTAGTATTTCAAAAGCAAACTGAGGGCACTACATTAGGCAAAAGCAGCAGAGAGTCCTGTGGCACCTTATAGACTAACAGACGTATTGGAGCACAAGCTTTCGTGGGTGAATACCCACTTCATCGGATGCATGCATTAGGAAGTTCACCAAGGACAAGTGCCTGTGTGTAAAATATACATATTACAGTATTACAAAAGTATCCATTGTTGTTGGCATGTTGTAACTGTGTTGATCCAGGATCTTAGAGACACAAAGTGGGTGAGGTAATATCTTTTTTTGGACCAACACGTGTTAACTCAGGGGTGGGCAAACTTTTTGGCCCAAGGGCCACATCTGGGAATAGAAACTGTATGGTGGGCCATGAATGCTCAGAAAATTGGGATTGCGGTGCGGGAGGGAATGAGGGCTCTGGTTGTGGGTGCAGGCTCTGGGGTGAGACCAGAAATGAGGAGTTCAGGGTGCAGGAGGGGGCTACAGGCTGGGGTAGAGGAGTGGGGTGCGGGCGAGGGGGAGGTGAGGGCTCTGGCTGGGGGTGCGGACTCTGGGGTGGGATGTATCACCTTTTGTGAAACATTGCCAGTTGTCTTCACTTTTCTTTGGGTTTTGTAACTAAACCACCAACCACAGTCCTATAAACTCCAAACCTCTCTCTCTCTCACACACACATACAGACACACGTTCTGATAGCATCTCAGATGCAGGGCACTTCAGGAATTTTTAAATTAAGCACACACACCCCTATTCCTCTAATTGGCCATAATCCGAGTGAGATCTGGGGAGGCGAACAGGCTTGCATGCAAGGGGTGGGAGAAATGTGGCTGTGTAGGGGGCTGGGGCATTGTGCCTAAATGCTGAGTCTTGGCTCTTCAAAGGCCCTCCAGGTGCTGGCTTGGTTCCCCGCCACACTGCAGCATCCATACCACAGGAAGCACCAGATTCTGGCAGGGAGACACCACATTCCCCCAGCATTGCTGACCGTTCTCCCATGAATCAGGCAGAGTGTCTCTGCTCCAAGATGTCTACTGATCAAGGCCCCCCATGACACTGCTGCTGCCCTGGGGAGCAGAGGCCGCAGTGTCAGAGGATCCCTGCAAGTGCTGATGCCTCAGTGCAGAGGCACCAAGTGCTCCTACACCCCATCTGCCCACACAACTCAGATTCCCTCTCACATTATCACCCGTTCCCCCAAACGCCCCTCTTCCCATCTCTCCTGCTCCCCATGGCTCCAGTCACCCACTGGCTCCATAAACATCCCTGTTCACTCCTCCCGCTCCCCTCCCCCTCCGCTCACCCAGAGCAGCAGCAGTGCCATGAGGAGCAAGTGAGCGGTCATGTAAGGTGAGCAAGGAGGGGTGAGCAGGCATGTGGGTGTGTGCAATGGGACTGGGGGGAATCTATGCGGACATGGGGCTGTCAGAGGAGCAAGGCTGCATGGAGGAAAAGTGAGGCTTGAGGAGTGTGTTAAACCACTGGTGTTTCATCAGAGAGGAACTGTCCCAATTTTCCCACTCAAAGGGAGAAAATAGTCACTGGAGGAAAAAAAACATTTTAGAGGTGAGAAAAAGAGGGACCTATGGACAGGATTTGGTCTCAACAAATTCCTCTTATAAATGACAGGAAAACAAACTTGGGTCCCAAGGGAGAATGCTGACAGGGTGTATCCACCAGGAAATACTGAGGATCTCCCAAGAATGCTTCCCTTCCTACCAGTTATCTAGCCTGAAGAAGTTTGAGATACGTACCTGAATGATGAGAAAGACAGAACCTCTGAACCTTCTGAGGGTCCTGTCCCCCCCATCCCTGGCTCCGGAGCTCAGCCCTGAGCCAATGCCTCAGCGTGGTGTAATGGTCTGCCCGTGCTGTCTGAGCGGCAACCTTTCAGGTTAGGTCCTGCCTAATGGGGCCATTACTAACCCCACACCTCCTTTTACATATCGGGGGTGTGCTAGTGTGACTAGGCCCTGGGGGACAACTGCAAAGAGCAGCCAGCCAGACTCCACCCCGTAGGCCCAGGAGCAGCCAAAACGGTAGAGTGTGCTGACTTCGTGTGCTGACTGACTGCTCCAAACTGCCCTTCCCTTACAGTCTCTTCACCGCAGCTTCATTACACACCTGCCTCCCCCCTCCATCCTGTCCCTAACCTGCCCCCAACCCTTCCCAACTCAACTCTCCCCCAAAAAAGGAATCCTGGAACTAACATGATGTTTGCTGCCATCACACTGCCCACTCTGCTTGTGCATTCTAGCCCTTCCTCTTCCCGGTCTCTCTCCTATTTCAACAATATTGGTTCATTGTCTCCTTGAGCTTCCCTGTCTATCTCCAATATCCATCGATTGTCTCCTGTTTTATACTTGGCTTGTAAACTCATTGGGGCAGGGAGTGTCTTTCTGTTCTGGGTTTGTATAGTGCCTAGCACCATAGGGGCCTGGTCCAAACTACAGGATTCAGAATACGTTACATGATTGGCACTGGACGGAATCTCACATGCTGCCAATGAGCTTTCCCTTTAAAGACAAATTCTTAGGGAACCAGGCTGCCTGCCCCGATAAGCAATGATGAACCTCTTTCACCAATGCCTCACCTTTCTTACTCTGGTGCCTTCTACACTAGAGAGCTTATGCCATCACAGCTAAGCTAGCAGAGTCCCTCTGCATAGATGCAGTGTAGGCTGGCAGGAGTTCTTCTGCTGGCAGAGCTATACCACCTGCCCAAACGACCTTAGGTCAACTGACAGAAGCACTCTGCCAGCATAGCTGTGTCTGCACTGAGGGGTGTGCCACCACAGCTACGTTGGGTGAGATTTTTTTCATGCTCCTCGTCAACATAGCTATGCTGGTGTAACTTTGTACCATGCCCCAACTCCTAAAGGTTAATTGTGCAGCCTCCTTCCTCCTACAGACAGTCAGACTGGCTCTCCCTTGGCCCTGGGAATGTTTCAAATGGAGGAAAGGCACATTAAGAATCTATGTCCGTGCAGTTACACAGACCTACTCCATTTGCTCACACATACAGCAGTGTCCCCTGCAATATGCTGTCAAGAGCTTTGTCCAGTCTAGTTTTATATGATCAAAAATCCAGGTTAACACCACTGCTTTTCTTAGCCTGTCCCTCAGTCTCATAGATCTGTGAGAAAAGCCACCATCCCTTCCCCCCCGCCACCCCGAAACTTGTTATATTGCCTCACAACAAAGATTACAACGTGTCTTGAGATGATAAACCCCAAGGAGGATTTGGCAAGTACAGTTGTTTGTACTGGAAAAGATGCTATTTCATTGACAGAGAGGAGACCACTAACCACATTTCTCTTCCTCTCAAAATAAAACAGCTCCAAGAACAAACAAAATAAAATCTTATTTATATTTTGTGTCTTACTAGAAAAAACCTCTGCCAAAAAAAAAAAAAAAGACAAAAAATAATGAGGAACACTTCAATAGCTTTGGTTCTCTTTAAAGGAAAACAAAAAGTTATTTATGTAGTGCAAAAGGAAGCGTCTTCTCACTGGGGAAAATCAGATTATTAGAAAAATAAGACATTTCTTGCTAACAACCAGCAGATCCTCACTTTAGCAGCAGCCTAGGAGAGAGAAGAAAGGAGAGGTGGCATTGCTAAATTCATCCCTGGTATAATGACCCCATTGAAATCAAGGGATGAATTTAACTCAGAAGTTTCTCCTCTCGATAGAAATGGACTTGCTAGATATATAGCAGGCTTTCACTTGGCTAGTCCTTGCTAAATCACAACAAATATACAAGTGACAAGAAAGCACAGCAACAAAGAATAGTGGAATGCAATTTACCTGAGTTTTGCTCCTATCCCATACAGCATTATGATACCTCCGAGATAATGGCCAAAACATGTAGGCACAGTGGAGTTTGGAGCAACATGTGCTGTGCTCTGCCCTGATACACATTAGGTGCTATGTAGCGTTGTAACCCTGTTGGTCCCGGGATATTAGAGAGAAAAGAAGATGGAAGTAGGGGCAGAGTGAGTGGTCCTACCGGGGAAATGTCAAAGAACAGCCAAGCTCAGGAGACAGCTTATGCTGAGTTGTGTTTTGCTGCTGATATTTAAGTTACCAGTAAAGGAGAACACCAGAAAAGGGGTAGTTTGGATTATGGAGTGAGTGTATACTGTCTCCTTAGAGCAGGATGGAGGCTCCACCTGCTTCCATCTTGTTAACGAGACAAATTAGCAAGATACATCACTTTATAGGACTCATTTCATGTCTGACCCACCCTGTTTGCTACTCCCCTAAACTGGATTCCCCCCGATTTACCCATTATGCATGTACAGTGAACTAATGGACCAATCCCTGAAATTCATCCACAATTGCTACAGTGTTAAGGCTGCTGTGAACCACTTTTCCAGATGTGAGGCCCCAAAGAAACTAAGTTGTTCTTTATATACCCCGAACTTTAAGTTGTGCACTCCCCCATCCACAGAGTACAAACACCAGCACTGATGTCTCCACTGCAATTTGAAACACCCATTTACCTTTCCAGAGAAAGCCAAAACATGCATTAAGAAACTGAAGCCAGCTCAGTCATTCTGTCATGTTTCAGAAAGTCAATGGCAGCCTACACTGTGCAGAGACATTTATTTCCCCGTGAGACCTCCCACTTCCCTTTCTGGATATGAGTCCATCTACCTGACCAAACGTGCAATTAACCTACAATTCAGTGTGTTAAGATGCTAAAGCCAGGGCTCATCAACTGGTTTTCTGTCTTGGGAGACAGCAGTCAGAACACAGGGCTGGCATTACCCCCAGATCACTGCTTTGTTTCTCCACTTTTGCAAGAGAAACATGAGTTCTCAGGGAATCATTTCTCTCAGCCATACATTCACACAATATCTAGAAAAATATTTTAATGGAGCAGGAAGAAACACTTGTAGATTTTAGACCACTCTATGCCAAAAAGCCTATCATTAGCAGGTGTCTTTCTACAGCAGCCCTTTATGCTGGTATAAGCCTCTCCATTACAAGATTACTGTATCCTGCCGCTCAACTAAAATCAAATCCCACTGAAAACATTACAGTCACAGCAAAATGTTCTTCCTTGCTAATGCACCAAGCACATAGCTCTTGGAAATAAGCCTTCTATTATGATATAGGGGTTTGTTTTTTAGCTTACTCTTCTCCAATTCCCTTTTATTACCTGGAAGGGGATGGAATTATATCTGCTTGACTCGAAATCGATTAGTCCTGTGCTAGAAGTAAAAAACCCATTAGGGCAGCATTCAGGCGTGGAGAGGCAGGAAGGAGGCCTGAGTGGATTAGGGATAACTATGAAAAGGGGCATTTAGATTGGATAGATACCATGCTTCCTAAAGAAACCAATTATAAAAGCCCCACTTTAGTGTCAGTTTGTGTTTATTCTCTTCCTGCAGTACATTTCCCCGTTCCTGTGATTCCAAAAAACACATTCTGAGTTTGAGGCTCCATATGTTGTTCAACATTTATACATTTATTTTTGCTTGTTTTGTTCATCCTCTCACGTATTCTTCTGCTTTTTCTAACCTGCCAACCATCATAAATATAATGGGAAGGAATCATGTCCACAAATAAATTTCACCTACCAGAGACACTAAAACAAGACACCACCCCACAATATATTGTGCATATTTTCATCATATGATCTTCCCTCTTCTTTCTGATGTAGTTTATCAGTATTATATGATTTGTCAATATTATCAGTAGGTTTCAGAGGCAACAGCACACTGAGATGAACAGGGGCAATTCACACCTTTCAGAGCTATTGTTTCAGGCAGTATGCAGAATGAGGCAGACATCACTGCATCAGTTTATAATCCAAAGAACATTTGGTACCAACTCATCCTCAAGAGGATGTACCTAAATATGGTGGAAATACTACACATGTCACAATGCCATTACTTTGTAAAAAACATGAAACCCGGTTGAAATATATCTGGTTGTGTTACGAACCTGAAGCACTGGTTGGGTTTGCTAAAAGATTCTCATAGGTTTACAAACTATTTCGAGAACTTGGGCAGAGTTTTGGATGCTAGAAAGGGATTTCTGGTTTCAGGTGCAAACCATGAAAAATTCAGTAAGTTCAGGCAGACAAGACTACACAGTTTCGGTGAATTCTGCTCTGAAAATTTGGGTTCACTCAATCAAACTCCAGCTCAGTAGGTGCAAATCCACACAAACCCCAACAAGTAAAGTTTGCATGACCCTCTTCTAACTGAAATCACTGTGAGCTGCGGATATGGTGAGTTTGCTAGGCCAATAAATATTTAAATATTCCATCTTAAATAAAACTGTCTTCCCACCCCCAATTGTAGGCAGAATGATCAAAGGACTCCTAAGGACAATTAGAGGAAAAAACTCCTGCTCACCAAAGTCAACCACTACCAATAAAATGAAACTCGGGACACTAGCTTCACTTCCCCTTTGAAAAAATGTTCTGTTACAAATCCCTGGAGATTTGAAAGTTCCTTTCATAACCCTGAGGATTATTTCCCTCTTTTTCCTGTCCAGCCCTTCCTTCATAACTCGTCAATACCACGCCTTATGCCACTGGATGGATCAGCATTCTGAACTGAAAAGCTGCCTCTATTCCAAAGGATGGAGATAGCACATTGCTGCTCTATTTTTAAGCTATGATTTTATTTATTTTTACTGACCTTCATTCCATTTTTTCTTTTCCCATTATTGATCTGTTTAAATTTTTTTTCCCCTCAAGTGAATTAGTAGCTAAATGCTAACTCCCACCCAATCAAAACACTCCGGAATTTTGGGGAAGTTAAGATCTAGAATCTGTTCTGTATCGAATTTTGTGGCTTGAGCCCATCTCTGTTAGCCAAGTGTTAAAATGACCGTATTAAAATGGCCTTTTATTTCCTTGGCAGTACTTTATGGAGTGGTTTGAAAGGGACATATAGTATTTGCAACTCATCTTTAGGAACACAAATCCCATTCATAACGAGATCTCTTGCAAAGAGGAAATCAGACAGCACCTAACTATCCTGTTGACAAGAGAAAATGTCATTAGCTGACAAGGTGTGTGGTGGGGGGAGGGAGTTGGGGTCTTGTTTTGTTTTGTTTTTTTGCTGCAAATGGCAAATATATTAATTATTACTATTATTATTAAACTAGGTTGCAAATATAATACTGTAATGCAATATTGAGAACACTGGAGAAACAGAATAATATAGAATCACAGAAATGTAGGGCTGAAAGGGACCTTGAGAAGTTATCAACTCCGGGCACCTACACTGAGGCAGGACCAAGTAAACCTAGACCATCCTTGACAGGCATTTGTCCAACCTGTACTTAAAAACCTCCAATGATGGGGATTCTACAACCTCCCTTGGAAGCCTGTGCCAGAGTCTACCTACCTTTATAGTTAAAAAGGTTTTCTTAATATCGAACCTAAATCTCCCTTGCTGCAGATTAAGCCTATTATTTCTTGTTCCATCTTCAATGGACATGGAGAACAACTGACCACAGTCCTCTTTATAACAACAATTAACATATTTGAAGACTTATTGGGTCCATCCCTCAGTCTTCTTTTCTCAAGACTAAACATGCTTAGTTTTTTTAACCTTTCCTTATGGGTCAGATTTTCTAAACCTTTTTATCATTTTTGTTGCTCTTCTCTGGACTCTCTCTAATTTATCCCCATCTTTCCTAAAGCGTGGCGCCCAGAAGTGGACACAATACTCCAGCTGAGGTCTCACCAATGCCACGTAGAGTGGGACAGTTACCTCCCATGTCTGACACATCCCACTCCTGTTAATACACCCCAGAATTAAACCAGCCTGATCTTTTTCAGCAGTACGACCCCTAGCCAGTTGTTCCCCATTTTGTAGTTATGCCTTTGATTTCTCCTTCCTAAGTCAAGTTAACACTATTAGAAGTTAGCTATATCGATAACAAATGAATGGTTGGAGCCTCACTATTATATTTTTCCCCTCACTCTTGCCCTATGAATTTTCACTTCTCTTTAGAGGCACTGGATTGATAGCGCTGAATAACAAAGCCCCACATTCATCCATTCATTAGGTACGTGCGTGTCTTGTGACAGGGCAAGGGTCGCCTTTAGAGACTGCTCTATCCCTAGGCCCATTCAGTGCTGGATCTGCCAAAGAGGACCAACTAGCTCTAATTTTGCTAGTGGTTCTGTGTGGAGAGCCGTCAGCCAGGAACGGAAGTAAGGCCACCAGCGCATTACTATCATACTTGTTGCTTTCACAGCTGAGTGGAGCCCACACTTTGCTTACAAATATTCATTTTTCAGATGACAAGAAGTGATAGGCTCGGGCCATGAAGCGGGCATCTAGATGGGGATCTGAACTTTCCTAGCGTTCCAAAGGGCTTGCACCTAGTGTTCCAGTTTGAGAACAACTCTTCTTACAAGGAGAAAAGAAATGTATTATTGTTAGGAAAGCTGGACATCTAGAGCATCCTGTGATCCCTGCATTAATGAAATGTCTGAATATTTTATCTGCAGATTTTTCTTCTCTGCACACACCCTAGTATTCCCTTCCTCCCCGCACCCTATCTTGTCCTTTTCTCCAAATTTCAGTGGTCTGTATTCCAAGTGAAAGGCTCAATTCTAAAGCCGTTCCACAGGCAGAACTCCCATACAAATGGGAGTGACTGCAGAACCAAGTACTGCTCGATCAGCTGACATAGGTAACACTATTAACTAATCAACCAGACTTACAGCTGTCAATAACAGCATCTTCAGATTCAAAAGCCAGGCAATGCCTGGATTCGTGCTCAGTAGCCCAACAAGCATGAGGCCCCACTGGAGCAGTGTGGAGCGTGACATTAATAGTGCATTTTCTATCAGAGTCATTCACATTACATGGGAATAGCTCATTCACAGCTATTGAAGATGTAAGCATCCAATCTCCCTCTCTTCTTTGCCATGGGTTTGCCTGAAAAACCATGATGTTATCGTATAGGTAATATTAATGCCCGGATTCATATCCTTCATACATCATTATGGTGACTGCAGATTTACATTCTCTGCTCACACCAGACAGATTCGTGACGGCTCAGTCATGCTATCAATGTGGCTATATTGCTACACACACACAATATTTAGATCTAATAAAAATCACAACCACACCCACCCCGTGCCAATTGACAAGTTTCATATTGTAATCCTGACTGGGCATGGAAAAGGCAACTGCAGAAAGGATCTTGGATTTCAGCCAGCCTCTTCCCCAGCAAGTAAAGATAATTAAGCTTTTAGCTATTGACTGGAAATGCTTTTTGGAAATGCTCCCTTATGTAAGGATTGCCCAGCAGATGGCACTTTTGATTCACATACCACTTTCAGCTGTATTTTCTCCTATTCTTTTTTGTGGCGCTGGAGAAGCTGAAGCAGAGGTGGTGCTGTATGCTTAAAAATAAAGACATTGTTGCTTTAGTCTACTCTCTCCCTGTCCCCCCTCAACCAAGTTTTATTAAGTTCTCATCTTTAATTCATGCCTGCAGCAGAGCTGATGTCACTTTTTTGCTATAACAAAAATCCACAAAGCACAAGCCAGGCAGGCAGTGGTATCTCACCTACTCTTGCTTCTCTATTTTTATTTCCTGTTTCAATGATTTGTTAGTATTTCAACAACATGAAAGCCTATTCCGGCAGAAACAGGATTACAGCACTTAGAAGGGAAAGAAAACAAACTACCTCTTAGATCATGAAGTCTATCCCACCGCAAGGGCAGGATACAGCCCAGAGACATATCACATATTCAACTCACCAGTCATCTGTAGCAAAATTGTTGGGTGTTGGTGACACAGTGAGATAAACAGTTTAGCAACTGTTAAGGTGAATTCCCTTTTGGGAGGCTGACACCTAACACTGTTGCTTTCACTCTGGGCACAAAATGTGAGAGTGAGAACATGGGAGAGGGAAAGAAGACAGTGTGGTGGATGAGCTTTGTGGTAAATTTCCAGCAGTAGCCATTGGAATTGAGTCAGACCACATCCTGAAGCTGAATTGTCAAGAGTTCATAATTTACACTGCCCAAGAGAGGAACGATAGTCTTGTGGTTAAGGCACAAGGGGTGAGACTTAAGAGATCTGGGCTCCACTCCCGATTCTGCCACAGACTTTCTATGCATCAAATCATTTAATATATCTGTGCTTTATTTCCCCACCTGTAAAATGGGGATAATAATATACTTCCTTTCTCCCAACTTTTGTCTGTCTTGTCTATTTGGATTGTAAGTTCTTCAGGGAATGGATTGTCTCTAAGTGTTTGTACAGTGCTTAGCATGACAGAGATTCAACTACAGCAGCAGCAGGAGGTTTGCCTGTTAGTACTGATCACTGGTAAAGATCAAAAGAAGATAGACTGGAGACAAGATAAGAAATGTGTCATACTGAGTTATGGTGAACCAGTAAATAACTACCCCACACAGAGAGGGAAGGAGTAAGATAGGAGCAAAACTGAGGTGGCTATATAGAGGTTACAAAGAGAGCTAGAGATTGTGATGAGGAGATACACAAGGCCCTGTGTCTGTCACCACTTTAGCATGTAAGTTTAACTGCAGTGTAAAGGTCTAGAGGCTCGAACACAGAGCTGGGAGGGCATGCCTGGGTTCAGTTCTCATTCTGTCACTCAAACACCTTGTGTCTCTAATAACTGACACAGTTACAATCACACTGCATACTGCTGTGCTCCGGAGAGTAATCATTTAGCTTTTTGCCTCAGTTTCCTCATCTACAAAATGCGCATAGTAATACTTCCCAACCCCCAAAGAGGTGTTTGGAAACTTCATTAATTAATGTTTGCTAAGCACTTTGAGAGCCTAAGAGAGTGCAAAGTATTAAACCATATCCCTCCGTCCACATCGCAATTCAAGTCTAAGGGCCAGAAGCGCATACATAGGAATGTTTAAACCTAAGAACAAGAAAAGCGAGGAGGTAGGGAAAAAATAGAAAAGCAATTTACTGAGAAAATAAAATAGTTGGGTGCCCTACTGCCAGATTATGTAATATCATCCTATGGAGCTGTGGGCATACGGCACAGTTTGCATTCAACTGTGGGTCTCGCAAGTGAGAGTGATAAAGAGGCTTATTCAAAGGGAGTCTCATTCCAGGATCATCTTAACAGAGTTTCACATGGAGACTTTCTACAGGAGATGCACGTAACTCTTCATTGGTTACGCAGTCATTGGGATAACATTCCTGGTTTTACACCTCTTTGTGAGGCACTACAGCGTGGAGCACCATAGAAAAACCTAAAATTGCGTCTAATTGCCATCCTCCCTGTGATACTTCCCACTAGTATGCTTCTAGTCACTCCCTTATTTTTAATCCACTGACTAAATGCTGTAACTATCACTATCAATTTTGAGGGACATAAGACATAAAAGACAACCGGAATAGCATGGAAGGGATTCATGCCTTCTCTTGCACAAATCCCTCAACCGCTACCTTACAGGTTAAAAAATGTTAGTAGCAATTTGCTCTGTGTTTAAATACAGCTGCTGGCATTGTTTCATAAAACAAAGTCACACAAGATCAAAGAAGGCCAGCGCCATGTAGGAGCTTCTGTCTGGTGTTACAGGATTAGTTTTGGTGCAGCACATGAAACACTGTTTTGACTGACAGCACAAGCCTACAGGCCAGAAAGGAGTTGAGACTCTGCTGTGTTAAACTGAGGGTATATATCATCTGTATAGGTGAGGGGGATGGAAAGGAAAGCTATTATCAATACAAAACAAAACAAAAAAACCACCATGGTTAAAAAACACATTGACTCTGCTCTTACTCAAAGAAATGGGTTTCACCAAAACTCTGGTTTGCTACGTTTCTGATCCAGGAGACTCTTTTGCATCATGCTGCATTTCTATCACACCTTTCCTGCAAGGTACATTACAAACACTGCTTAGCTAATCTAATCAGGGGAGTGGCTGGGACATACAATCAACTACAATTTTTCATCTCTCTGTGGTTAGGAAAAAAATCTAATTTAAACCCATATTACCACAGCCCAGCAAATCTGACCTCTGCTCTACTCAAGAGACCCACCCCAAAAGAAACAAAGTAAGAATTAGCTTCTTATTGCTTTTCTCTAGGTAGAGACAGGCTCTAGAGCAGAGGTTCCCAAACTTTTCTTATTGCGTACCCCCTTCCAGCTCTACCAGCTACCACCGTTCCCCTACCCTTCTCATAACTGATACTTTGTGTCTTCTTAACGCTACCTGTCTTTAGCCATCCGCCCATATTTCACTGTCATGTGCAGATATAGTTACAGTGAGATGTATATAACCAAAAAAGACCCCAACAATCCTGACTCAGTTCTGAGCTCACTTAGACTGGACAAGGGCTGAGTAACTGAACCCACACTGTAGGGTGATTTGGAGGTGAGAGCTCTGTACGTCAGTATCTCTGTGTTCTCACTGGTACATCTTGAAGTAAATTAACTCCTGTATTTTATCTAACAAATTCCCAGAGTTTTAAACCTTTGTCTAAACAGCCTATTGTGAAAATGTGATAAATAAATTAAATAAATAAATAAACCCCTCCATTATACAATTTGTCCTGCGTACCCTCCCTGAGATGTCTGACGTACACCCAGGGGTACAGTACCACAGTTTGGGAATCCCTGCTCTAAAGTGATCTGCGTGGGGTAATGCCTACAGCCACACCCCAGGCACTCACCTCTCTGAATGAGAAGTGAGACACCTGCTTACATATAGTTGGATTAGCTTGAATTCCCAGTCACACCGTGCCCATGCACAGATCCATGCTACAGAACTAGGGACTCGATACAAAGCCCACTGAAAAAATCAATAGAAATTCACTCCCATTGACTTCAGTGGGCTTAGGTCAGGCATTAAGATACTTTCCTTGTAAGAACAGGGTCTTTGAAATCCAGTTTATCCTTGAGTCTTTGAACCCAAACAGAAATATTCATTGAGGCCTTCACTTTATCTACCCTCTATTCACACAATAACCCAGTGAGTCACTTAAGTATTGAGAACAAATTGATGCACAGAAATTAAATGTAAAAGTTCAACTCCCACATCTTAGGGCAAGTCCTACTATACTGGGTGGTGTTTTCCTTAAAGCCCCAGCTCCTGCAGTCATGTGATTATGTGAGAACCTCATCTTTAAAGAAAAGTAAGTTTCTAGCCCACAGAGTTATGGGAAAACCCTGAAAACAAGAAAGGCCCCCAAACAAGAAGGCAAATAAGAACCCCAAATTAATGACTTGAAGCCAATCTCATGATTTTGGGGGTCCCGACTCATGATTTTTGAATGCATGGGACTGGCAATGCTGTAAATAATTATCCCAAGGATACACAGAGAGTCTATTTCAGACTCAGTAACAGAGCCCAAGAGTCTCACTGCTGTAAATACCAGACACGCTGCCTCCCAGACCCTTATTTCTAGACTGATAGTTTCAGTCAGAGCTGAACAGTGCATATTTGGACCAAAGTAGCATTCAAAGATATATTAATAGCTTTACAAGAAGTCCAGGCTGTGGGCGCTCACTGGCAATGACCTCATCAAGCACGTCCCAGGGGGTTGTTAAATGTCATATTTTACATAGCTGAGCTAAAAGGACTGGTTTTGTTAGTAATAATTTTCCAAGACTGACTAAACAAATACATTTCCCTTATCCACACAGTCCTTCAGAGAAACTCTGGCTCCTCTGGGCCAATGGAAGTTAACTGGAAGCACATTAACACAGACTGATTTTTTTTCAAATGTTATAACAATGGGTGGAGCGGTTATGTTATGTAAGAAAACAAAGAGCAAAACAATTAGTAACAAGGAAAGATATTATCATCAGAGGGTTTATTTTCCCTACCAAATCCATTGGGCAGGACTTCCTTTCATGCTAGGGTGTTACTAGTTTTATTGGAACTCCATGTTATTACTATCTGTCCTACCCATACAAGTTTTAGTATCTTTTAAACTAAACACAAGGAAATCATTCATACATCCTTGCTAAACTGTCATGACATTTTAATAGCTTAGGCACAAAAAAGCCACTGAAACTCAATGGGACTTGTGCATGTAAGCCACTTAGGCACTTTTGAACCTCCCTCCCCAAACATAAATGATAGGTCCTTTACTCTGATTTCTGATTCTGA
Source organism: Mauremys reevesii (assembly GCF_016161935.1). NCBI lineage: Eukaryota > Metazoa > Chordata > Testudines > Geoemydidae > Mauremys > Mauremys reevesii. The sequence goes on along the minus strand of NC_052640.1, from coordinate 14,729,114 downwards.
ACAAACAAAAGGCCAGATCCTCGGTTAATGTAAATCGCTGGAGTTCCACTGAAGTCAGTGGAGCTACGCCAATTTACACCAGCTTAAAACACAACCCTACATTTTTAATTAACCCATCCAAAAAAACGTTATCCACCCTGTGCAGGTAAGAGGAGAATTTTGTAAGGCTCAAATAGTGTAATATTAAGGCTGAAGTTTTAAACTCACCAAAGCCAAAAAGTTCAGAGTTAAAAGTTCTTAGCATTCTAGCAATTCTATAGCTTGCAGGTAAGCCTTCCAATAGGGTATTTCAATTACCTGACTATTCAATCTCTTGGCAAATATTTTACACAAGCCAAAACTGGATGCCTAAAGTTAGGCTTAGAGCAGTATGCCAACCCCAAATATTAAAAAATCGTTAAGTCCATGATTTGTAAGCCTAAATCATGAGTTTTGGCGTACAAATCACAGGCGTTTAAAAAATAATACATCCTGGTTATTTTTATTTCTCTTCTGGTTGTTGAGCCTCTACGGTTCATATTTTCAAGGTTTTCTTTGCAGCAGAGAGAACTAAAAACTATGTTATCTTTTTCCACATGAAAGCTGAGATTCTCTTATCATGTATTTCCAAGGGCTGGGACTTTAAGAAAAAAAACCAAAACACAAAAGATCATGAGATTTGCAATAAAAATCACTAGAATTGGCAACACTGGGGCCTGATCCAAATTCCAATTAAATCAGTGGGAGTCTTTCCATTTAATTCAATGGCTTTGGATCAGGCCATGAAAAACTGCAGATTCTTGGCTACTTTGAAAAATCAGGCCACCAGCTTAGGAACATGTAGATAATAAAATAATATTAGTTCTTAGTATATATAGAGAGAGACTTTTCCAGTTGTTGATTTCCAAATACTTTACCGAAAAGGTTGAATATCATTATCCAAAATTTATACATCAGGAAACTGAGGCACAGAGAAGTAAAGTGACTTGCCCAAGACAAAATCAAATGCAAAGCTGGGAGTAGACTTCAGGTACTCTGGTACCTGCTAACTTATGGTATGTCTACATTTAAAACAGTAGTGCACCACAGCTGCACCACTGTAGCACCAAGTGTAGACTCTACCTATGCCGAGGGTAACCCACTTCCTCAACAAGCGGTAGCTATGTTGACAGAAGAACTCTTCCATCACGTAGCACGGGCTACAAGGGGACTTAGGTTGGATTAGCTACACCACTCGGGGGTGAGGAGTTTTCTAGTTTAGACCAGGCCTCAAGTCCAGTGCCCAACTCCCTGGACCACACTGACTCCATGATGTCTAAGAGTAACACGCCATGAGTGACTTTAGATATGGGATAAAATTACCGAGCAAATTACATGTAAGCAGCTCTGAGCAGAGCCTTAAACCACATAGTAAATCGCCTTACATAGGCTTCCACAGCAAGGAGAAGGAAGAGATTGTTTCTTTTTGTGGACCTGAAAAAAGTGAGCAGCAGTCCTGATCTCCTGCTGAAGAAACTGCACCAGGACCTACGTTCCTATGAGCTCTTGCTTATTTTCTGCACTGGTGATGACAGATCATATAAAACCACACGTTGGGCATGGACTGGCAGTCTCTCTCTCTCTCTTTCCAAACATCTTGTTTCAGTCTCTGTGGCCTTGGCTACACTGGCGCTTTACAGCGCTGCAACTTTCTTGTTCAGGGGTGTGAAAAAACACCCCCCTGAGCGCAGCAAGTTACAGCGCTGTAAAGCGCCAGTGTAAACAATGCCCCAGCGCTGGGAGCGTGGCTCCCAGTGCTGTAAGCTAATCCCCACGGGGAGGTGGAGTACCTGCAGCGCTGGGAGAGCTCTCTCCCAGCGCTGGCGCCGTGACCACACTCACACTTCAAAGCGCTGCCACGGGAGCGCTCCCGCGGCAGTGCTGTACGGCTGCAAGTGTAGCCATACCCTGTATTAGAAACTGCCAGTGCCTCGTTTCAGAGTGCTTGCGGCACTAAGAGCACATATTCCCTCATCCTCAATACATTCCACTGTCACACTGCAGGACTGCAATTTTAAAAGGTATTGCCACACTGTGCATCTAGGAAAGAAAAGTATCCTTATGTTTCCAGCATACTGCAAATGAGATGGTATGTTGCGCTAAACATTTTTCATACATAATCCCACAGAAAAATGCTTGTTTAATGCCCACTAAGAGACTGGGAATTTAAATACAAGCTAGGAAATTCTGAGCAAAGGTCGGTGAATACACCTTATCTCTGCACCACATCTACCCACTTACCTCCCTCCTAATATTAATTGGTATAGCAGTACCACCTCGGAGCCCCAGGACCCCATGGTGTCAGGTGCTGCACAAATGCAGAACAAACAGATACTCCAGCTGGTAACCTCTCTGTGCACTCTCTACATGTTCCGAAGATCAGAGCTGCATGAAAGCTTTACAAAGAACCTAAATCCACAAAGGTAAAGAATTTTCTTTGATTTTTAAATCTCTCTCTAAATGCTTGTATAGATAGGTCCTTTGTAAGTGTGTGAGGGATCTGGTCCGTCCAAAGTGCCTTTTCAATAAATACCTAAACAATAACCGAACAACCCAGAGGAAACTCCCAAATGCAGTAACAGCAATATTGCTCTGGCAATTACCAAGGTTTCTGTGTCTTGCATATTCCTTTAAAATATTCCAGTTTTGCATATGATAACTAGCTACGGTTACTGCTGTATAGCACATACAAAGTGAAAAGAATTCCCAGAGAACACTCTGACTATGATGGCAGCATTATCTAATCAGAAAAAGCAAAAAACTGTCAGATTGAGAAAAAGATTCATGTGAGAGAATAACATGTACAGCGTCTAGCCTAAACTACAGTGCAGAAAGGCCAGGCATTAATGCCAGTTTTAGGTCTAGTCTACATTTACACGTTAGGTCGGCATATGGTGCTAAGGGAAAAATCCACACCCCTGAGTGCCGTAAGCTAAATCCACCTAACCCATAGTGTAGATGCAGCTAGGTCAACAGAAGAATGCTTCCATAACCTAACTACTGTTGCTTAGGGAGGTGGAGTTCCTACAGCTATAGAAAACCCGCTTCTATCGCTGTAGGAAGCGTCTTCACAGTGCCATAGCTGTGCTGCTGTAGTGCCCATAGTGTAGACATGGCCTTGGTTACATTCAGTTGTTGAAAAGAAAAAAACATTATGAATTTCTCTTTCCTTAGATGTCTTGCCTAAATGCTTTAAAGTAGCCCCAGAAGACTGTGCTCTTGGGTTTAAATCCCATAGGAAATTATTCTTTGCGGTGGATGCTCTCCCCTTGGGGCTTGTCTGTGTGTTTTGCTTTGATGTAATCCTCCCACCTTGGTTTTCAAATGTAATGCTATCCACATTATTACAGCTCTTTGATATCCTCAAATGGCACTTATGCACGCTGTCATATTTTCAACTCTTCCAGACAGGGTCTGAATGGCTCTGACTGCTTGTGGTTCATACAGTAAATATTTAGTTAAGCCAACACAGATATGGCTAAATGAGTCCAAGTCAGCAGCAGACAATGCATAGAAAACGCTTAGGCCATGTGCTCTTTCCAAGTAAAATGTGTTTGTGATGTGAGAGAGCATGTGTTCTAATACTGACAGAACTGAAACAATAGAATCATAAAATGCGATGACTGTCGGGATCTGATGACATCCTGTAAATTCAGCGCTTGTTGTTACTCCCTTTTTTCTCTTCTAATTTATGTCCTAGGAAAGCGCGCCAGATTTTACATAAGTTGTTAGTAAGGCTCCTGATTCCAGTCCAATTTTACCAATGCTGTGCTGGGTCTCAACACTGCCTATACACTTTGTCTCAGGGTTAAAACAAACGCCGATGATCTCTTAGGGAGCTTAGACCCCAACTTGGGGTTCCCCCCAATTCCCCAGCCAGCCCAAGACTGAAACCCCCCCAGCAGTCTCAGGGCTTGGCTACACTTGAGAGTTGCAGTGCTGGGAGTTACAGCGCTGGTCGTACAGCTGTGTAGGGAAAGCGCTGGTGTGTGGCCACACTCACAGCGACCAGCGCTGCAGTGTGGCCACATTTGCAGCGCTGTTGGGAGTGGTGCATTATGGGCAGCTATCCCAGCGTTCAAGTGGCAGCAAGGTGCTTTTCAAAAGAGGGAGGTGGGTTGTAGTGTGACAGGGAGCGGGGGAGAGAGAGAGAGAGTGGATTTTTGGAGCCGACACTGTATCAGCTCCCTGCCTTGCAAAATCAGAAAATTTTCCCGACCCCTTACTCTTAACTGCAAACAGCCTGCAGACCAGATAAGCAGCTGTTTCTCTCGCCAAGCAAACACTCAACCCCTGTGAATGAGGCAGGCAGGGGGATATCTCATTTGATTGTTCACAGTCAGTTACAGATTGATCACAGCAAACAGGAGCTGTGTTTGTTTTTTAGATAAGCAGCTCCCGGAGCCCCGAGTTCACAACAAAACAAAGAGAGTAATTTACTTAAAAGCATTCTGGGATATCTCCTAATACCCTGGAGGCCAACAACAGCGCTGGTGTGTGGCCACACCTGACGAGCAGCGCTGCATCACCAGCGCTGCACTCGTTACACCCCAAGCAGGTGTACAGCCAGCGCCGCAGCCAGGGAGTTGCAGCGCTGGATGTGCCTTGCAGGTGTGGACAGTTACTAAGTTGCAGCGCTGGAAAGCCTCCACCAGCGCTGCAACTCTCAAGTGTAGCCAAGCCCTCACTCTCCCTCCCCTCCTGGCTTCTCCTCCAGCCTTTGTCCAGTTTCCTGGGCAAAGGTGTCACCTGGCCCAACCCCCTTCCCGGCTCGGGTTACAGGCTCAGGTATTATCCCTCAAGAAAAGTTATCCCCTGCTATTTCATCCCCAATGAAGACAGTTCCAGTAGAACTAGACGACATTTCCAGGTCAAGCTGCCCCACTCTGTAGCCCTGAGGATTAGTCTGTTGGTCTGTATAAAATGTCTTTTTGATAAATTTAAGTATATAATAGGCTTATAGATTTATAGATTTGCAATAGCTGACATCCAGGTCAGACATCCTGTGGGACCCTTACTCAGAAAAGTAATAAGACAAATTACCTACGCAGATGTCTGGAGACCTTTACCTGAACCAATAAGAGTAAAGGGTGGAAATAGGGATTTTTGCCCACAAATCTAAAAAGTACACCACAAATGCATACATAACTGTCACTCATACACACACATATGTTAGCCTATGAGGCAGGTGTACCCTAACATTTCCGTGGGGGGAAGACGAAATTTTGGCATAAGAGGAAGGATTTCCGAATAATGCTCTATAAAAGGTAAAACAAATCACCATTAGGCAGGAGATACACCCATCTATCTGTTCCTGTTTACCCATCACCTCAACCCCATCTACGCATCGATGTTACCCATCTACGACGCCTATTAACTATCGATAGGCCGTGGTATTATTTCTTTTCAAAGCTGTAAGTATAAAGGAATCTAGTTTCTGCTTTACCTTCTAGGGTTAAAGTCAACTTCCTTTATCAGAAGTGTGAACAACACCCAAAGTGCTACTGCACAGAGTGAGTTTATAACAGTGTATTATCATAAATCTCTCTCTTAAAGAACTGTGATATTTTTGTAACTTTGTAATCTCGAACTGTTTTAACATTTTTACATTTACTTATTGTTTCATTTATTTTAATAAAAGGTCTTTATGACTATTTCTGTCTCAGGCTTTGGCTACACTTACACTTCAAAGCACTGCCGCAGCGCTTGAAGCGCAGAGTAAGTAGCAGCAGCGAGAGAGAGAGAGCTCCCCTCTCCCTCCCCCTCCCACCTCCCCTGTGGGGAATAGACGGGCGCTGGGGCGCCTGGGCGCTGGGGGCTGGGCTGACCACTGGGCGCGCTTGCGCGCGCAAGCGCGCGCGCTGGAGGCGTGGAGAGTGTTGTTGCTGCTGCAGCGCTGCAAATTTGTAAGTGTAGCCAAGCCCTCAGTGTAAGTTCCTGTCATATACCCTGAACCTCCTTTTATAAACTCTGTGAAGCCTGATTCAGGATGAACTTTATCTTCTGATCATACACATTGGCGAGCCAAACCCATATTATTAATATCTATTAATTATTATTAATAGTAGTAATTAATTAGAAAATTAATGATCAAATAAAATTAAATTATGTGGATAAATTCCACCGACCCTACTAACCCACCCCAAATCAGGCTACAACTCCCTACTGTGTCACATCTCTCACTAGACATGAACTTTCATTGCTACTGCCGATCTCACTTACAATTAGAACAGGGTTTACTGGTTTCCTTTCTAGCTCGTCATCCTCACCCAGCCCTTGTAACAGGTTTACATTCTCCTCAGGTAGAGCAAGAATCTGACCATAAAGACATTCCTCTCTTTGGGTGTTATCTTTTGCTGATTCTAAGGCAAATTTAAATCTTAGTCAAGTTTGAACTTTACTATACTTCCTACAAACACACATAGGACAACCTCAGCACCCCAGCATGCTCATACAGCAGAGGCCCTTAAACACCATAAATCAGCATTAACCCAGTTTCCCTGCACTGCTATCTGACTTACAGCAGTTCTCTCTTAGGCGTAGGAAAAGACTCTGACACCACCACATGGGAACTGTAGCTGACTGCTCTACCATGGTTTCCTTCTAGAAAATTATCTCCTCGTTGTAAAGTGGTCTATAATACCACTTTGCACTCTCTGAACACAGTGCTCCTCATTTTAAAAAAATCAAAGCGCTTTGTAACCATATACTGGTTAAACCTCATAACACAGCTGTAAACTTTCCGCACCTTTGAAAAGTGCTGTAGGATTCAGAAACCTTAGGACCATTATGATAATCTAGTCAGACCTCCTGCATTCAAAGAACTTTACCCAAGAACTTCTGTTTGAGCTATCTTTTAAAAAGATACCCAGTCTTGACTTATATACACAAGTGACGGAGAATCAACCCTATGCTTAATTAAGTTAATTACTCTCACTGTTAAGAATGGGTGCCTTATTTCTAGTCTGAATTTGTCCAGCTTCTGGATCTCCGGATGAAAAGTGTTAGATGGTCACTATATATCATCGCTACCATTATTACTACTATATGTAGATGTCAAAAAATAATTTGGACAGAATTTGAGCAAATTGTTTGCGGGGAGGGGAAACACTGTCAAAGGAGGATGTCTGAAGAAATGTTTAATTCCTTTGAGCACCAAATCAGGACTGAAGCAGTAAAAGTGAATTTTGGTGTAATTATCCTAAGGCCATTCCATTGTGGGGAACTCCTCTAGCTGGAAGTGGGGTGAAGCAACTCTACATTGTCTGCCAGACTGTCAAAATGGTGGTGAAATGTGAGGAGGTTTTACTTCGTTTTCCACCGAGTGGCAGTAAATTGAAGCAGTGCAGCTGCATTCTGTTCATGCTTAGGAGGAGAAACAATTTGAAGCTCACATCTATGCAACAGCTATTAAGAGAGTGGAGTCGAGACGGGTAGGTCAAAAATTGACCTACAGTGCAGATCTTGCTGACGATATTAACTTTAGGAAAGGCACAGCATGTTTATTTTGCAAACAGATCTTCGCTGGGGAATTATAAAAGAACAAAACAGCAGCTTGCTGTTAGACAACACCGTAACTCAAAACAGAGCACAAGCATTGTGAAGAGAGAACACATGGCCAACTCTCAGAATTGTATTGCGAGTCTTGTGATATTTGGTGGTTTTCTTAATTCCTCAGCGCCTGGAATTGTGATGTGGTGAGAATCTCAGCTTTTCCATTAAAAAAACCCCAAACAAACCCTTAAGTTTCTAGCCCTTGTGGTGGCAGAGAAAAGCTTGAAAACCTGATCCTTACAAACTCAAAACTTGGAAAACAAATTTAAAGCAGCAAAATTCATTATTTTTAAATCTCTTGTGATTGGGGGGGGGGGGGGGGCTGATTCCTGGTTTTTGAATGCCTGGGGTTAGTAATACTGGTGAACCAATGCACATTGCTTGTGTTGCTTATTGCAATATTAAACAGTAAGCTGCACACTGGCTTCTTTTATTAAACATTTCTGGCTGCAAAACAAACTGAGGAATTCTCAAAGGTAATGGGCCCAAATCTGCTCTTACATCACAGTGACGGCAATAAAGTTGCACACATATCTGATTATCATTTATATAAGCGAGAGGAGGCTCACAATCAACAGTTTTATATGAGGTGGAATAGCCCTTTAACCTACAATCTTTGCCCTAATATTCCCAGTGCCCTTTGAGGGTTTTATAATGGGAATTATTCATTGCAAGTTTATTTCCCTGAAATACATTCCAGCATCATTCTTCTAGAATATCATAGTTTAAAATACATTTTCCAAAGGAGACTCTGTAAGGAGAGCACAAACGGGTTTGGGGTTCTATTGCTTCTACATGCAAGCAATTTGTGCAAGTCAAGTTACATAGACACAAATAGAGGTTATGTCAGACACCTTGACAATTGCCTTTGCAGATCAGAGGCAGAAACAAGATGGCAAGACAGAAACAAGTTTTAAGTATTGCTTCGTTAAGTTGAGAGCATAAAGGAAAGTTTGTGGTGAAGTAAATTCAGCCCAGCACCCAGTTCAGTTTTTTTTAAATATAAGTGGTAATGGAAAATGCACCATTTATGTTAATCTTCCCATTTATGAAACTCACAGGATACTCTCGCTCGCCAGGAGAACGAAGCAAACATTGGCAGGACTCAAAGGAATCAAAACAACAAAAATTGCAGGTTCATGGTAATAGTGGACAGAATAATCTCTATGCCTGTTGCCTCCTTTCCCCCACCCCATTGGACACATAACGGCACAGCCCTGATCCTTTCAACTCTACTGAAATTAAACAAACTGCACCAAATGAATGAAATACAACATACAGGGATAAAAAAATACCTTCTGCACTGACCAATATACCTCCAACAAGAGCTATTACTTTAAGCCTTGAGTTGGGACTGTACCATCAAAATAATTTATAATCTCCATCCTCAGGGTTCTATGACCATTAAGCTTTATAATCTCTCCATTTCATGGCTAGTAGAATTTGCACATGAGCATTTAGCTGGATCTGGAAGCAAACCAAAAAATTTCAAGTGATAGCAAGAACTAAACATTTCTAAGACACAGCAGCCAGTCCACACAAAAAAATAATCAGACCACAAAAAGAAAGACAAAAACCACGACAAGCGCATACTAGGAAATGTCCAGCTTTATTTTAGACCTTCTCCATAGCTTGCAACACTTTTGAAGGTTATGATACAAATGACATGAGATCAGATTCTCAGCTAGTGTAAACTGTCATTGTGCCACTGTCTACAACTGAAAATATGATCAACTTCTTCTAAATTAAAGATGTCTTGCCTTTATAGGCATTATTTTGCCTTATTTTAGCCATTTACTTACAGCAGTGACACATACACACACAATGTACAAAACTGTACTAGAGCCGAATGATTTAAGGATGGGAGGAAGAGCACAGGATGTTCAAAATTCCTGCTACAAGTTACAGTTAACACCCTTCCATCTGGCACTAGAGAAATTAGCAGAAGCCTTCTTAAACCATTTGCACTGGCCAACAGTTTCCTCTCTCCATTTTTCACTTTGCATATGTCTGGGGAAAAGTTCCTGTGCTAAGATCCCCTGAGGTCTGGATAGAACGCACTGTGTATGATTTCTAATGGGAATTCCAAAAAAATGCACAGTGTTTGTTCGTTCTCCTCTTTGGGTTTATACTAAGCTTCCATCCATTTTCCTTCCTGATGGTTTTACTGCATCAAAGGGGCTCGTCATATAATGTGTGATGGCAAACATAAGTTAGAATAACCTTTAAAAATTTACATACTAAAAACAAAACATCCTGGAAATGCAACTAATTTGGAATTCTCTTCTAGAGGATATTATACTTTCCCAGAAGAGTTTCGATGGTGTGGCTCTAAAGGACCTGTCCTGTATTGGTTTTAATGATTAAACTCACGTTTTCAATCAGAATGTGTTAATAAATGAGTGGCTCATGGGAAGAACTACACCAGTGTAACTGACTGTAACACAAATGCTCAGAACACACTTCCCATTGAATTTCAGGTTAACTTACCTTTCCTACAATACATTAGGCAGGGCATTCATCTGCTTTTAAGACAGACAGTCCTGTTTTTTTCAACATTTGTCCCCTGTCCAGTACAGATATAAAACCAGACACGGCTTTATTTGATATCATATCACTCTGCTGGTTTGACCTCACACGCACCATGCATGCGAGGTCATGCGAGCAGGGGAGGTGAGGTGCTCTTCAAAATGGTGTCCTCCATGTGAGTGTGGTCATGACACAGGGTCATGCAGGTGGGGGTGGTCTCATGACATTCCTGGAAGTACCCAGACTGTTTGGTATTCTGGGGACACATCAGTGGCCATCCTACAATGCACAACTTTAAACCCATACCCGTAATAATTTAGGGAGAGACTGTACCATCCTAACACATGGTGAGTACTACCTTCCTCCATGAGCAATCCCACTGGCTTCAATGAGCCTAAATTAAGGTGTAAGGTATCAACATTTTTTAAAAACGTATTCCACCTCCATCCTTACAATAGGCTATCCTCAAGAGCTTGTATCCAAATATTTAGAAGTAAATTTTTGGCAACGTCACATTTGATACAGATCAAACCCTTCTCTACTACGTCTACCTACTCATAAAAAGGACCCATATTAAGCTAGAAGCCAGAGTAAAACAATGCGTCTTCCATTGCATCTTAAAGACTGCCAGTCTCTGGATCTGACATACAGCAAGGGAAAGTGAAACCAAGAGCTGGTCCCTCTTACTTGGCAAGCTTTGGGTACAGACCGCAGAGCAGTGAAGGCAATTGCAATTGCTGCTGTAAAACTCTTTGGTGCTTTATAGTTATAGATAAGCAACACTTTACATCACACCCAGCAGTGAATAGAGCTCCCGTGCAAAGCCAACTTAAAGGTGCACTAGGGTTTCTTTCTGCACTAGCTGAAACTTCTGATTAGTCTTTCAAAGGAAAGCAGCCAGTGAGGTCAAGCTATAGTATGGGAATTTTATCATCAGTAAGGGAAAACAAACTGGTTTTAAAGTTTTAAGTTGGAAAAATTCAATGTAGGACTTCCTGAGATCAGCAGAGAGAAAACTGTTACTGCAATAGAGAGAGATCAGGTGGTTTTTTTCGCTTTACAAAAATTGCAAAGGCTATATTCTAAATCAGTCCTTTCCTCATGTTAGTACAGCTTATGCCCAACAGTCAACATATCCAGAGGAAACTGCCTCATGATACTGCAGACATGTACGTTCTTCTCTGAAATAAAAAAGTTTTAATCACAAACAAGTTTTCTGCATTGTCCTATTGGTGCATATTGACTCCTACGTATCTCTACAAATTAGCATTGCAGTCATCCATTAAGTACTGCATTAACAAAGTGGAAGGGGAATCTTAATGGATAGGAGAGATGGACAGGAGCAGGCTCTCTCCGAGAGGTTTTTCAGCAAGTTTTTTCCCTGGTTTACTATTTACTATCCCGTCAGGTGAATGCACTATGTATTTGTATCTCTCAGCCTGCCTAGACTCTGCCTAGGAAAGATATTAATAAACATCAATAATTCAGCAGAACAGAGCAAGAAGCCATTTGACATTGGATCACCCGAATTTTTGTCAAAGCTTAAAAAGAGCCTGGAGAAGATATATTTTTGGTTTGTTTGTTTTATGTGAGTCTATTCATTTCAGCATCGCTTCCTCACACAGGATTGGACCTAGAGATGGTGTGCCATGCTACTGCAAGCTTTTGAGGGAGAAACAGGACACCTGGTGGTTCTCTGCTTTGCTAGGCAAGAATGCGGGGGGGGAGGGGGGAAGGTAGGATGGAGGAACTTATGTAACAGGAAGCTCTCAGATCTTTCATTAACTAGGCCATGGATCTGGTTCACAGTTGGGTTTATGAGAGTGGGACAGATACTGTACTCCAGTAAGTCAGACAATGACTGTGGCTAGCAGATGTTTAGACCTCAAGGTAGATATCCCTTCCCGCTGCAGAAAAATACTTGAGCTTTCCGGGTAGCGATGTATGAGTTTGTTAGAGCTGCCCTAAGAACCCCACTTCAGATCTTTTTTCTCCTGGTCAACTAAGATTACTGCTCTAATCCCCAAGAATCCTGCTCTGCTAACGTTACACCAACAGACCCTGCTCGTTGGTGGGCGGGATCAAACCTGGGGCCTCTCAAGCTTAGTGCATGAGCCTCTACGGCATGAGCTAAAAGCCAACTGGCTCTTAGCTACACCTGTAGCAAATTCATTAATCTCTCTCTCTCTGAGTGGTCTCAGTGCCACTAGATGGGACAGAACACCACACCCAGGAGGTGTGGGGCTTACACTAACGTGGGTTTTTTTGATGGAAGCTGCTTTTAAGCAGGGAAACCAAAGTACAGACATATCTTGACAATGCAAAAGGTAAGTGAGCAGTTAACTGACCTACAATAATGGGATCATTTTTAGCACTTCACCCTTTTGCTGCTTGTGTGTTCTCAGCCCAACACCACACATCATTTGACTCAGCCTCAGTTTGGCCCAGAGAAAAAATTAATTACAATCTAATAGGATTCAAATTGGTACAAGGTATCCCATCATTACAGAACAAGAGAACGTAGAGCGGCACTACATTAGCTGGTTAGCAAAGAGCTTCGGTCAATGCAGTGGAACAGGCTACAGTATCACAGAGATATGATGAACTGCTATCTCAATAACTGTAATTTATTATTCAGGGGCACTGAAACTAGCATATGAAACAGTTGGCATGGACAAAACCCAAGTAGTGTTTGTGGCAGAATCACTTTCCTTTTGCAAGGTCTATCTTAAAATAATTTTGCACTGCAATGGAGATGGGTTAATCCAGGCAGCAGTTACATAGACCAGAGGATTAAAGCGTAAATCAGCAGCAGACTTGGAAACAGAAGGCTCTGGGTTTCAAATGTCAGCTGAGCCTCTCCCTTACTGTGCAACCTTTGACAAGTCACTTGACCTCCTGGTGCTTCAATCAAGCCAGCTTGAGAACTGGGTAAGAAGCAAGATCCCATTATAAGTCAAATACTACAATGGAGCTGAGAAGTCTTAGATAAACTGTAACCTCTTGAACATTAACATTACATTTGAAATTAAGGTTTGCATTATTAAAATTGGACTGCACCATGGTTATTTAAAAATCGTGTGTAAATCAAACAGTTAGGCTTTATGTTGATGTACCGTGACTGTAAAACTGGGGTAGGTGACACCCCCCAACTCACACACACACACACACACACGCGCGAGCAAAGCCAGAGTAACTGGGTGTTGTGTGGGGAAACTCTGTGGGACTTGGAGGGATAGAATTTAACCCCATCAACCCACTGAAGCCAGCCTGCCCCACTCCCCGCCATTCCAGGGAGTGGGGCAGGCTGGCTTTGAGCTGGAATAGTGACAGCTACTTACCCAATCCTCTTCGGGCAAGTTCTTAGGCTACAGCAACCCCACAGGCACAGATCTGGTGGTCTCTCACCTGGCTCACCCCAAATCATGCCCTCCGCTTCAGGGACACAATTGCAGAAGCCTTCTGGGCAGCCACTCGGCCCATCACAGCTCTCAACAGGGAACCATAGGGCTAGCTAAAGTGATGTGGAGGGCCTTGTGAGAGGCCATTGTGCTGGACTGAACTTCAACTACTCTGTATAGCTAGCGTGGCTGAGGATTACATTTTTTCCCCACCAACCCATGCAAAGAGTCCATCCCGTGGGGTAGTGGAGCAGATGCACTGCTACGCTGGAGTCTATGAGCTGGGTTTCAGGACTTGGAGTTGAAAGCCTGTCATTGTTACCAAGGAAATCAGGGTTATTATGGTTAAACCAGGTTGCTATTTATGTTGTAACTATCTGAAACCTAAATGTCCGGCCTGGGACTCACTCCTTCCAACACACACATCTTGAGACCGTTTAAGCAGCAGCACTGAAAGATGCTGAATGATGGTTGTAGAGGGTGCAAATGGTTGTATCAGGACACGGCAGTGAGCATATTCTGGGATGTAGCAGTGAGAAAACATGGGATGGACTAGAATAGACAATTACTGGTGAAACTTCCCAATGTTTACTTTTTTGTGGGCTTATTTTACCCTTTTAACCCCCAAACCCACCAGCAATACACAAGCTGATCTTATTCCAGATGCATCTTTTAAATTGGTAGAATTAATGAGTCCATTTGTATGAGCACAAGCCTCTTCAGCCAGGAAATTTCTATCTCTTTGAATCAAAAGCAGTACACAGTGCAGACAAATCCTGCTGCTGGGCTGAAAAACGGCACAAATGCATACTGAGTTACTGAAAATGTTTTTCTTGGCAAGCTGGTGCTTTGACAGCCCTTTTTACTTCATTGCAAACAGCTTTATGTAGTTCTCACTCTCTAAGAGGCGTGACCAAGTGGAGCTGTTTCAAAGTAATAGATACCTGAGCCCTTCCTCAAGTATATGAAAGTGGAGTTAGTCTTTCCTGAAGCTTCCTGAGAAACTGGTTACTAAAGATGGAAGACCATAAATTATACAGTCTTGAGTGTTTCCAACCAACCGTTTTCCCTAGGAAACCTTGGAGGTTTGTAATTAAGAAAACAAAATGCTTTGACTGAAAAACTGGCCAAGCAAGTGTGGTATCAAGATCCTTCCTCTGGGTATACACTGCAGGACACCCACAGTATTACACCTAGTTCGCAACCATAAGTTAATTCTGGCAATATCTTTAGGATTAAACTCCCTTCAGTGTTGCTATAGCTCCGTGAAAAGTATTTTGCAGCTGCCATCACTAGAGGGCCCTCAGCACCTCAGATCAGACCCTCAGAACATGGCAGCTATAGTCTTTCTAACCAGATGGAGCCGCCACCACTACAGCAACTGAAGTTCTTCTCTCGCTCCTCAAATTGTATCACCTCGGATCTCCCTGAATGGTAACAGTACTACCACCACCCAGCTGTCATGGAGCCTTTTTTATCTGCATACCGCAAAGAACTTTATAAAAGACAAAACCATCATTACCCCCTTTTACAGATGGGGAAACTGAGGCACAGGGCGATGACATGACCTGTCACCCAGTAATCCAGTGGCAGAGCTGGGTAGCACAAAGCATTTTACCACTATGACCAGGCCCAGGCCTTGCTGGGAACAAGGATGCAGACTCTCCGGAATACAGAAATGTTTTTTTAAAAGGCAGAATAGTTTTATTAGCTACATTTGCTAGCCAGGAGACCTTGTTGTAAACCACAGTTTGCCTTTCCTCAGCTATCTCCAGAGTCCCTACATTTTTTATGTATTTTAACAAAATGTTTATTTAATTTTTTTTGGAAGGGATGGTAGTGGTGGTTTTTAAATCAGTTTACACTTTTGCAGTAGCCAGAAACAAAGGAAAGTTTAGTTATTAATTGAAACTGCAATTACACTAGAAGTCAAGATTCATATCCAATTCAGAAATAAAATCAGATCTTGTAAAATTAATTTCTTATTGACTGCCAGAGAGAAATGACAGGAGAGGAGGGCACCAAATAATCTACAGCTGCAATATAACATACAATTAGCTTTCCCTCTCAGTAGATTTAAATTAACATTAGAAATCTCTCTGATTTTGGGGAAGGTAGATAAGAAACAGATGACTCACTGATTAATACTGATTAAAATTTAATCCTGCCAAAACCACAGTAAGCTATTGTAAACACCTATTAGCAATTAACTAAAAAAGATGTCTTCTTTGCTTGGCTGTATTGACACTGGAATGTCCTTCAAAGTAGTAGCAGTCTGCATCTTAAAACGACTTACGAGGAAAAAAACAACAAAAACCTTGTCCAGACTAGTTTGCTCTACCAGATACCTTTTAAAACAATTACAGAGATATCCCATAGGTCCTGTGAATTGCAGGAAATATCTGACCAATTTAAACCACATGGGATCTGAATAAAAAGCAGAATGGATTAAATGAAATGAAATAAGTGTCTTGTCCCCTCCATCCCGAAAAGTCACAAATGCTTGTCTACAGGACTGTGAGGTAATGGAAAAATCCAGCATTGCCAGTGCAAATTCAAGCTACTATGATTATTTAAAAACAAAATTTCTTTTGAAAATGAGTCTGAACACTGAATAGAAGACTCAGGTGTGATGGTGCTTCAGAAAGAAGCCTCTTGAATTACCAGAAATCCTATTAAAAGCACAAATCTTGCAACAGCTTGCACATTTCTCTCGCTGGGAACTCTATCAGAATGAAGGGAATGCATTTGCTGTCTTCCTCTTGGTAACAGCATGAAAAATTTGTATGGAATTACAGGGCCAATGCTCAAGGTGGGATTTTCAAAAGAGTCTAAAGACTTGTCTACACTTACAGGGCTGAGAGGCGGTAGCTATGTCAACGGGAGAAGACCTACGGTCAACAGCGCGGTCTACACAGGGGGTTAGGTCGGTATAATTGCATCACTCAAGGGTGTGGATTTTCCACATCCCTGAGCACCAAAGCTATACCAATATAAGTTGGTAATGGAGGCCAACACCAGGTCTACACTACAGACCTATATCGGTACAACTAAGTTGCCCAGGGGTGTGAAACATTCACAACCTGAGCAACATAGTTATACTGACTTAACAACCCATGTAGCCAGCATTTTGTTGATGGGAGAGCTTCTCCCATTGGCATAGGAGTGTCTTCACTTAAGGACAACCGCAGAACAGCAGCACTGGTGCAGCTGTGCCAATGCAGGTTTGAAGTGGAGACCTGCCCCAAGCCTCAGTGACTCAGAAGCACAAATTCTGATGAAAGCTCCTAAATCACTTAAGGCCATAGGTATTTAGGCACCCAAGGACACAAACAGGCACAGAATTTGCAATACTGCCTAGCTCCTAGCTTCCACAGAAATGAGAATTAGGTGCCTAGGCACTTGTGAAATGCCCACTAGGTGCCCATCTGCATATTTGGGCACACCAGTAAGTGGCCAGATTTTAAATACTGCCCAGCAAATTGTGGGCATGTGGGATGCTGAGCTCCTTTGTGTGCATACTAGGCCTTGGGCCAGATTCGCAATCTCTAGAATGCTCTTGCTTTGTTTCGAAGTGAAATTAGCACAAATACGGAACTGATACAAAGTATCTAGGGTCTCTGTCATTGCCTAGTGAATGACATGACAGTCACATTGTTTAAAGATTTTATTTCTGCCGTTAAAATAACTTCAAAAGACCATATTTTCCTGGTGCCCTCCGTTTCAACACACAATAATAACCAGTTATTTGTAAAGTTAACCTATAACCAATTTTGTATCTCTTCTGCCTTTGGCTTTGCCTTAGGCTTAAACCTATTTTATCAGGTGACCCAGACAGCATTTCAGTTCACACACTGAAATAAAATAAAATACTCCCCCTCACCACAACATGTCTTTTTTTCTCTGGGACAATGCAGACTCTTTGTTACATCTGCTATTACAACATGCCTATAACAATGTTCTCTAACAAGCAGCCCAAGGGTCAAATGTGTCCCTTGATCAATTCACTAGAGGTCTGTGGTGCTGCTGCAGGTAGACTGTGTCTGAAAAAAATCCCTTTATTCTCTCTGCTTCACTGGAAAAATATGCTGTCACTGAAACACTCTTTTCTTTTTCTAGTCTCGACAATTCAGGTAAACAGGGAGCAGCTATCTAGCTGGCATGGCACTGAAACCATTATGGCGCTAGCATGTGTATGAGCCTATAATAAACAAAAGAAACATTGGTTTGCCAAACAGCCTGGCTCTGAGTATGACTCAGTGATAAGGAAAGAAACAAGTCAGTCCACTGCAAGCTGGAGGTAAGCAAAGACAAACATAAGACACTCTGGATCAGCAATTACTTTTTATGGCTTTTTTTTTTTCCACACTTGATTTTAACAATCCCAGTCAGGGCTAGCACCAGAGCAGTCCAACTGGTAGTAGCACAAGGGTAGACAGGCTACCAGTTGTTTAACCACCATGTTAAAACACTGGTGGTCTGTTCTGCTCTACGACCTAGTCTATAGCACTAAATAACATCTGCACCCAGCAAAAGCATTCCTTGTGGCTTCTGATACAGTCGGACTTGCTAGAGAAACTGCTACAAGGACATATTCACATTCAAGCAGCAGGGAAGGAGTTAACGCCAGAGGCCAACAAAGTTAAGTGCAAAGCTTGATTGCATGATTTCTGTTTCATATGTTGTGATTTATTTTCAGCTCCATGTGTGGATTTTAGCCACACAGCTCATATTAGCACTAGTGGAGCTGCCCTCTCAAGCCTGCTGACTTGGAGTTGGACCATAACCTAGCATGCTTCCAGTGATTAAGACAAGCCTGAGTACTCCTGGGAGCTCCTTTGCCTCCCAAGCGGATATTTGCCATGCACCAGTTCCCCTTGCTCCTGACTAATACATGACAATACCTACAAGCACGGAATGAGCAGACCCCTTTAAAAAGGTAGTCAGCTCGGAAAGTGACCTTTAATGGGGCTGAATAAAGACTAGGCTGTCCTTTATTCATGCATGGCTTCAGTGCTTCTGTTCCTTCCACACCCTGCCCCCTTGTCATGATTTGGAGCAAGGTCTTAGCACAGACAATTTACAAACTCCCCATGGTACACAAACTGACAAGCCTAATTCTTTATTCTGCATGATAATTGGCCAGGACTCTTATTTTGATAAATCAAGCCCTGTCTACACTGGAGATTCCAGCCAATGGTGGCTGGGCACTGGCATTGCTGCAACACCGCAAACCCCTAGTGTACACAGGTAAAGTCTTGAAACTGGGGTAAGCAGCAATGATGCAAATCACAGCTTATAGTGGCAGATTTGCCTGTCTACATTAGGGGTTTGCAGTGGTGCAATGACACTGACGGTCTGCAATGGATGCAATCGTGGCAAACTGCCCAGTGTAGACTACAGCTCTGTTCACATGAGAAAGCTGGGCATTTGGCTTGCTTGGTGCTGCAGTGGGATTGCCACTCCGCAAGCATATGGGGAGCAGGCAGGCAGTTGTGTGTGACAGAGTTAGTGTGCTTGTTAGTGCGCAGGAGAGGTCATAAACTGCAAAGCTATTCTCAGAGCTTGCTTACTACCCCCTACTACAGCGATTCTCACCTTTTGCATACCAGGATACTCCCATCTAGCCAAGACCTGCTTCCTATTTAATAATATAAGGGAAGAGGAAAGGTGTCAACTTCCCAGAACCTGTAAGTTACAACTTCCAGGCCAAGAACCCACACTGCTGGACAAATGTAGGAGAAGCATTCGTTAAGTGGCCTCTTTCAAATCCATTAGTCGCTAAGATCCTGGGGTGGGGGAACGAGAACCACCACATAGGTCAAGAACATAGCATATGCAATAAGAGAAAAAAATTGCAGGTGCCAGCAACAATTATTGCTCAGAGGTCGTGAGTGTTCCTAGACACTCAAACTGGTGCAGCCCTGCATGCTGAAGGCAACAACTCAGTGAGTGCCCTTGGATACAGCAGGAGATGCACTGCATAATGAGAGCTACACTCTCCACCCCTTTCACTCCCGTCTGAAGACAGCTGTAATCATTTTATGAAAATTAGGCATGGCCCTTAAGTGCTTGGTGACTTGCCCACTGCAAATCACATCTAGGCAAAGTTGCACATTGAAGTGAAAAGATTTGTTGTGCAAACACTTGGAAAACACATGAGCAAATATACTCACCCTATTTTTTTTTTTTAAAGCCATCACAACAACAAACCATTGACTGGAAATTCATGGGACTATCTGCGTATCTCAGAGAGAGCATGCTTATCACTGCACGTCCCTGCAACTATTTTAACCTGCCTTAAAATAAGACCAGCAGAGTAAAACTGCTGATGACAGAACCATGACAGTGACAAACAGACAGGCTGAAGTTCAGACCCAAATTGTTATTCCTTCAGCCAGGCAGTCACGCACCAGAAACGCCGCATGTGAACACTTCTTTGTCAAACACTCAATTATAAACTTGAGCCACAAGGAAAGCAAGAGAGGAGAAAGGGAGGAAAAAAACAAAATGGCAGGCAGTCTTTATGCCATCCCATTCCTCTGACCGGTGCCAGGAACCATATTGTCAACCACGGATTGCAACAGAGTATGAACACATGATGGGGAAAAAACACTGATGATTTTGTTTTTAAGAGCAGGTTAGTGCTTATGTGAATCTATTTCCTATTCCCTCCCATAGCAAAACATGGTGTTTAAGGTTTATTCTTAGGTGCTGTGTGGTAAGCAAAGTCCAAAATGTTTTTTTATTTTTGTCCTCATGTACTGGAAAGAAAAATAAAACATCAGCTACAGACCTAAAGTAAGTAACTAACTAACTAAATAAAGTCAGTCACCAAGAGACGGGATGCCTGTAACCTGACTGGGATTCCCTTGGTATTATTCTGCCAGCACCATGAAAAAACATTTATGAATAGAAACTGCTCTGTATAAATGAGAAAAAAAATCAGCATATAGTGTTTTAAAACAGTAAGTCACTGTCTTTCCCTCCACAGTAGTACACCTATCTGATACTAGCTGAATTATCTCAGCTTGATGTCCCAACAGAGATTTCAACTCCAGACACGTGACTGACAACACAGCTAACAAATGTCATGACAAATTACAACTACTGACAACCACATGCAAATTACAAGAATCTATAGAAATATAATGTAATGGGCTCCAACACCCCCTCTTAGACAGCCGCAATACTACCTGCAGTATAGAGGAATCAGAAGAATTCATTACAGGATTCCAATGCTTCAGACTGTCTCTAGCATTCAGAAGGTTAGCATTACTCCATCCTTGGACTCCTTGATTGACATCAGGCCACAGAGTTTGGTAGGTGAGGTTTGCTCTTACAGGCAATTTACCTTCTACTTGCTGCTCATTGTCCAAGGGTCAGGAAGGAGCCAGAAGGGGAAAGATTAGAGAAATCTAAATGGAACTCATGTTATCCTTCAGCATTCCTCCCATACAGCAGATGAAGGATGGAGCTCCTCAGTCACTCATTCCCCTGCTCTGGAATCAAACTACTGACCTGCCACCGTGGAGAAAGTGGAGCCTGAGAGGAGGGTTCAAATAGCAGGATTTGCTAGCTAACCTTTAGCTGCCTGATGTCTGAAGCTCTCACTTTGGGTGCTAATACAATTCTGGACTCGCCACCAAGCAGCTAACATTGATACTCTGCTGTGTTATCTGAACCACCTCTAATCAGAGAGAAACAATGGAAAAAGATGATGCTAATAAAAGCCTGCGTAACCCACACACCTCTTGGGTGTGATGTTTTGTCCCACCTAGTGACACCAAGACCACTTAGAGAGAGAACATGAGTCTGCTCTACAGCCTTAGCTAGCAGCCAGTTGGCTTTTAGCTCATGCACTAAGCTCCATAGGCCCCAGGTTCAATCGCGCCCACCAACAACCGGGTTCTGTCGGTGTTACACCTGTGCACATAAGGCAACTCTCGGGAGGTCATTTTTCAACAGGGTGACTGAAAAACGAAGCAGGCCAACTCCCATTAACAGTGAAGTTTATATGACCCATTCCTGGCACTTAGCACTTGAAATATTCTTCTTGGTGGGATTCATTTTTATGAACAAATTAATTCCAAAGTCTAACCTGTTAAAAAGAAGTCTGAAAATCAATGTACAACTTTAAAAGCAAAGAGGCCGTATTCAAGTGATCGTTTCTTTGGGCATATTTCATCTCTCAGTTACAAATATGTACACATGACTATCCCTCAGGAGTCCATCCACCAGCAAATTTGGAATAGCTTAAAGGCTTTCAAACTCCCTGATGATTTTATTTTAGTTTTTTAAACTTCCTCTATTAGGTAAAACTGCAGAGGAAATACCAAGGGCTTCATATGCTGCCTGAGCCAAAGAAATAGCCCTCAGGCATCACTCCTACAACTACAAGAAACCTGGCTTGATGGACCACAGAACAAGGAGTGCTTATTTTACCTAAGAGATGTCTTCAAATCAAAGATGTGCTTACTCAAGCTGTGCATATTCTCAACAGTTCATGTAAACCATCAATCAGTTAGCAGTATGAAAATCAGCTCCCGGAGGACTCAATGCAGAGAGAAAGAGAGAGAGAGAGACAGGGAGGGGGTGTTTGCAAGACAGCCTGAGGCTGCACTTTGTGAGGATAGTGCCACTGCAAGATGGAAAACAGCATCTTCTTTGATATGCTTCCACAAGAAAACCCAACTGAATTGGACAAACATCATTAAAAGGCTTTACCCAAGAACTGGCAACCACCATCGCTTCTGCCGTAGCTCGTGATGCACTATTCGGACATGTTAAACCTTCACATTCCTCACAGAGTTTTGTGGAAATTGGGATCACTGGTTAGGAACAAACAAGTACAGTTTGTTCTGCCTGTTTGAAATAACTCACAGTTCTTTAGAAATATACATTTAATTCCCTCTCAGCAGTGACCCATCTAGGGCTGTAGCTTTATTGTTTGTTTCCTGAGTTCAGATTAGAGCAGGACGGATTAGATGGATCAGTTATCCCAGTGAAAAGCACAGTATAAAAACCTAGACAGACTATATTGCCCGGTTGGTGTTGATTACGTTTGTGTTGCAGACCAAAGAACCTGAGATCAGCCTGAATTAAGGCTACTCATGAATTAAAGAGCCACACTTTATCCATGATTGTTCTGAGGCTTTGTTTTTTCCTGAAGATATTATGTGCAAAGCCCAAGGAGGTATAAGAACAGAGCAGTTACAATTAGCTATCCCTAAGGAACTTCAACCCTGGTACATGAAATTCAGAGTTCACTGAACGCTATCTAAATGAGGTTGAGAGCCACTGAATGAAGGTGCAAATCTGCACTTAGAATCTTCCTCCCTGCCAAGCCAGAACTAGGGTGCCACCAGCCATGCAGCCGCTGCATGTTTACTCCTGCAGCTTCCAGGTTGCAATAGCACCTGCTGTCTGCAGCAAGTCCACTCTGCAAGAGGTTTGGCTGGTGACTCTGCATAGTTCATGGACCAGCTGGCAGCATACAGTGTCACTGGAGCTGGTGGAATCAGGGTGGTCCTTTTGCATTAAGGAAACATGCCTAGTATTGAATGGGAAGAGATGGAAGAGAACAACACAGATGTAATGGCCGCTTTTCCCTTCCTTTCATTTCAAAGTGCTACTTCTGACCCTCTGCCTTCTCCCACTCCCAAAGCAAATAAAAATAAAAGAAAGATTTCGAAAAGAAAAAAAGTAAAAGGACTTTTGCATTGCACTAGCCAATTAAATACAAGACAGACAGATACAAGCAGTTATAGCTTTCTGTAAATTACTTCATGTAATTAAATCCACTTCTCTAAATTACAAACCATTTAGCTCTTCTTTTATAACAATGTAAGCAATGACCACCAACCACCTTTTTATGGAGTCTGATGCCATAAAAGTTGTTAGCGATGAAATTTCCTTTATATCTCTTAATTTCAAATAAGCCATTGTAATGAGATCCATTCACATCTACTTAGCAAACAACTACATATTCTGCTCCAAGACTGAGGCTATATTTAACCTGCCATGACCTATCTGTGGTCTCTGCTGATCAGCTAATGACTAGACAGAGGAGTTAAAGGTGACCTGAAAAGGAATTTGTGCCCTCTTTTTTATTTTTATTATATATATATATATATATATACACACATATACATACACACACACACACACACGGCTTTGCAAGTTGTTTTCCCACCAGTTCTACTTTCTGTTTGGTTTTTTACTTTGGAAATCTCAGGAATGTCAAGTCATGTCTTCCTTGGTGTTGTCGGAGGCCTTGCTGGGAGTCTCAGGAGGTAGATGTTCTGAAGGGATGTTGGAAGAGGAATGCTGAATCTGATATCTTTTCTCCCAAGCAGGGGCGGCTCTAGGTATTTTGCCGCCCCAAGCACGGCAGGCAGGCTGCCTTCAGTGGCTTGCCTGCGGGAGGTCCCCGGTCCCGCGGATTCGGCAGCATGCCTGCGGGAGATCCGCCGAAGCCACGGGACCTGCGGACCCTCCACAGGCATGCCACCGAAGGCAACCTGCCTGCTGCCCTCGCAGCGACCGGCAGAGCGCCCCCTGTGGCTTGCCGCCCCAAGCATGCGCTTGGCGTGCTGGTGCCTGGAGCCACCCCTGCTCCCAAGCGTTCAGCTCACCAATGCCTGGGTACTTTTCCTTTAGGTCATTACACTCACCACTGCTGTGTCTGAACCATTTTTATTTTACATACGAGGAAACAGCAATTAAGGCCTTGCCTACGCTAGGAATAAGTTTTTTTTAAAGTTGCCACCATTGGTTGAGCTCCACCACAGGTAACCCTGGGAGCACTAAAATAGACAAGGTGTTGGTGGCTGCCGGCATCTTAACTCCCGGGGTTCCCTTCACATGTTAATAAAATGCCAGGGGCCATCTGGAACCCTCTCTACACTAGTGCTAATACTGATACTGCTGCTGGTGGAGTTGAAATGGTGGGAGTTTTTGAGCAGGGGAGGGAGGGGAATCCAACACTGCAGGCACAGTCTAATTGCCTGATCCGGAACCCATTGAAGTCACTGGTGACATCTTGAGAGCAGAGTGGAGCTCAGGATCCAAAGCAAACCTGGGAATGGAACTCAAGTCTCCTGATCCTCAGTTCTATTTCTTAATTGCAAGGTAATCCTTCCTCTCAGTGTACATCATGCCAGATGCAACGCAGGGCCCAGAGGATGGGTAGGTGCTGGTTTAAAATTGGATTGGATCTGGAGCGAGACACGGGAGCCCACTTCGCAGAAGAAACCCTCGAACAACAGGAAACTCAAAATTCCTTCCGATTTGAGCTTCCAATTTTAATTGGAAACATTCCAAATTTTGAATATATTCTAACCTGAGTGTCCTGGCTACATGCCAACTCACGTAACCGTACTGTACCTCTAAATTCCCCTGGTAGTTTCCAGTGGATATAGCTTCTCCCCACTCCAACCCCTCAGCCCCCCAACACTATTTGTCCTGATGTGTAGTGTTACAGAAATCTGTTAAAACAGTTGCTGCGTTCCACAGAAGAGGTGGCTGCATTTCAGCGACAAATGAAGTTGTCCATTGTCTATGTTATGGTGATATTAGAAACCTTAATTGCTTAAGGTTTGTAATGCACTTAGAGATATATCAGACAAGCCAAGCCTTACCATCTCTCTCTCTCTCTCTCTAATGTACAGTAGGGTTATCCTCCACACAGACTTGAAGAATCTTTAAAACCACTGGGTAAATTATTTTAAAGTAACAGCACATTTTTAAAATAGCCAGATTTGAGTTGGAAAATAAACACACAGTATTTATTTACAATGTTTGTTTGTTTGTTTTTTACTGCTGCCACTGCTGTGCTATGCCTATTGTTTCCCTGCACTTTGATGCAGAAAACAGAATACAAAGTGCATAACCAGGACTTAAAGCAGATTTTTAAATTAGTTCCTAACAGTGCAAACAGATTGCTATTGATTGAAATGAGCCTGATTTTAGGCCTTGGATTAGCAAACCTAATGACTAAATACTGTATTGCCCATTTCAGTACTTTGTGCTGGGCCTCCCCAGTGGTTCTACAGGCAGCTGTGAACTCTCCGTATTCGCAGATTACTATGAGAGAATAAGGGAAGACCATCTGTGTCTTCATAGTGTAGCAGCTCTCAGCCTGAACTAAGGACCACCAATGAAAATCCCCCTGCGACAGGGTCCCCTGCTCTGCATCCTCATTAAGGGCTTTGAAGCCAATGGGACTGTTCACATGCTTAAACATAAACACGGTCAGTCTTCTGCTGCATTGGAGTCAGAGTACTCAGCACCTTACCGGATCAATCCCTAAGTGCTTTTTCCTCATCTTGGCACAAGCGTAAGGGAATCGAGGTTGCAAACTCAGTCAACAACCCTGGATATTTCCAGGCATCTTAACCAAAGCGTAAAATCTTTCTTTTACTAATAAGTATCTGATTAATGGTGTAACTCTTAAAGTAATCACGTACGCATATTAAAAGATTTGCTGCCAACTAGCTTTAGGCCCAAAATTTAGATTTATATACTTACAACAACGACCAAAAAAAAGACCAAAATGTGGACCTGATTTTAGAAGCTCTAATAATACAAGCAGAAATGTTTGATTAAAAGAGGCTACCAGAACAGTTTTTCATTTGTTTTGTTTTAAAATGTTCTGTGAAACAAACAGAATCTGCTAAATAAAAAGGTGAAACCACCAAGAAACAAAGAAACTGATCTGTCTAATTTTACTGTTCAAATGCAGTGAAACGAAAAAAAAACCCTGAAACATTCTGTACTGTACGGGTTGTTAATTATATTCTTAATTTTTATCAACAGTACAAAAAGGGGTAAGGAATAAAGTCTGAGTACAAAACATATTGTCAACACAATTTTTATCTGACCATTTTATCTGTTTGAACGTATCATGTCAGAGGCCTGATGGTAATACAGAGAGTCTTTCACCTCTAGCTCTTCTGTTCAAATCTACGCCAAGTCAGTTGTGACTGGAAGTGGCTACCATCTGAAGGCTATTTAGTGGCCTATTAATTAATGTGCATGGGATATTAAGGTGATGAGCACTACAAAAAGCCTGTAAGTAATTTAAACAAGTAAACAAAAATACACGTGAAACTCATTTGCAGATTCCAACCCAGCAAGAGCCCCTATGACAACCCGCATTAATTATCATGCTAGTTCTACGATCTCATTCCACATCGACATGAGTCCCTGGTCCCCCAAAGACAGGGTTAAGTCACACTGGTGGCTCAGCATCAGGAAGTCTGCACTCTCATATGCCATGCTGCATCTCCTCCGTGGACAATGGGGATTTCAGCTTCCTAGATGGTCCCAACCCAGCCCCACTCATAAGCACTACACTTACACCCACACCAAAGATGTAAATGAAACCCTTTTTTCTCTATTCAGCCTCTTATGACGCCTTCTCACCTTGGGACCTTTAAATGATGGGAGTAAAAGAGAAGGAAGAGGTGAAAAATAGTAATCTCCATGCTGAATGGCTGCTTGCTGTCTAGTATCCCATTGTCACTACAGCAGCATATAAACAAACATATTCAACACAATACACTACTTCTGACTTGCCTGGCCACAGCGCTTGTGGCTAGCTAACTTTTAGCAGCACCAATTCTTTTCTATTAACTTGTTTTTGGCAGTGTGATGCAGTAGCACAAAAGACCAGCACAACTCTGGGCTGCAGACAGAGTGCCACTGGGTCATGATGCTTGGCACAACAGCAGCTACATTAACTCAGTTCTGGGCACTTCATTTCCAGACAGAGACTAGAAAGCTGGAAGGATTTCAGCAGAAAAAGAAAGCAGCAAAAACGGTCAGAGGGGTAGACAGACGGATTCAGAAGGAAAAGAGAAATAGACACAGTTCGGCTAAGGGACAGTGGAAGGGGGTATAACCTAGACTAACAAAACAAAAAATAAAGATGGACAGTTTTCAGATTAAATATCAGGAATCTTTCTTAGAGGAGATCTCTTCTCTTGGGTTATGGAACAGCCTCTCAAGATGAGTAATGCAAGCTGCAACGGTGACTAAGTTTCTCATGCTTCACCCAATCTTATTTTAAAATATAGTGTAGAGGAGGCACCGGCACTCGCAGAGGGATGGGCTAGATGGCTTGACAGATCTTATTAATTTCCAGCGTCTTTGGTTTTAGTGCAGAGGACTTCCCCACACCCACAAGCAGGGATACAGATGGATGTGGTATGAGAGAGAGGAGAGGCTGGGAGGAAAAGGAAATAGAAACAAGTTGTCTTTTTGTGGGTGGGGATGCCTGTATCCAGCTTTTGGGGAAAGTGCTGCTGTGTGAGGGATCTATCCCCGTTCAAAGTTTGTTGTATTTTTGGACAATCCCTCATTTCTTTAGATATCCCTGATGCTGCAGTATGCTTCCCAAAGACTTCAGCATCATCACCAGTCAGAGAGCAACAGTTCTGACACAGCTGCCTTAAACCAATGCAAACAAGGAGTCCGGTGGCACCTTAAAGACTAACAGATTTATTTGGGCATAAGCTTTCGTGGGTAAAAAAACACTTCTTACCCACGAAAGCTTATGCCCAAATAAATCTGTTAGTTTTTAAGGTGCCACCAGACTCCTTGTTGTTTTTGTGGATACAGACTAACACGGCTACCCTCTGATACTGAAACCAACATGTTCATGCATCATCCCTGCTATGAATGCAGTAGCAAAAAAACTTAGAGGGGGGTGGGAAAAGAAGGCGACAGAGCAGAATAGAACAAACCCACAGCCACGTAAATCTTTGGCTAATTATCCCTATGTCATACAAAATGCCCACAATGTCCTGCATTCTCTCTATATGGTTACTGCAGGATGTAAAAGCTTTTAAACCACTTCACATATGGTTGGAGCAGTGGTCTGGAAAAGATAGATTATCTCTACCAGCTCCCCTTTCTCTATATCCCAAAGTGAAAAAAGAACAAAATAATCAGAGGTAAATAGGAATTCAGACATTTACTTTGTTGAAAAAAGAGTGAAGTATTAATCTAATTTCCTAAACAAACCAGACAACCTGGCACTCAAATCAGCGTACCACTTTGCACCTCTCTACAAGGATTAGCAAAGCGCCATAATTATAATGCCCAATTTGATTTATTAAAGGAGGCTTCACAGAAAGGATGACAATTCAATAGCTTAGCAGAGAGAAGAGATGAGAGAGAGAGTGTGAGGCTTCAAGTAGACCAGCAGTGTCTTAAATAAAAACATGCATCAATACAATTAGTGTCAGTTATAGTAAATTTACCAAATTAGGGGCGAGCACAGACTGGAACCTCAGATGCGAACCATCCCAAAACCCTGGGAAAATTTAGATCAAGCCCATTATTTCTAGAGTGGACTTGAAACATAACAGCCCTGAACTTGGAGGATATTAGACCTGGGCGTGAATTTCATGGCTATAAAAAACACGCAAGAAAAGAAAGCAGGGTTATTAAAAAAAAGCATAATTGAATATAAATTTCAAAAAGCTTGTGCTAAGAGAGAAATGGTTTTACCTGTTACACCTGAGTAAAGCACAGTTCATCTAATCAAGTCATTAACAACCAGGAAGACTACAGAGAATATCTGCAATAAGCACTTATCTCTATAGCCTTCAATACTGGTGTGCACCATATTGGGAATACACTGAACTCTGAACATGACTTGCTCCAACAGGCTAATTGTGGTTTAATGGGTCACTCATCACCGGTTTTGTTTTACTCTCCCCATGTAACCTCCCTGCCCCCTACAGAAGCTTGTTACTTCTACCTACAGAGAAGCAGGAGAGACTATGCAGACAATGAGCCAAGAAAAGATGTAGGAACGACGTGGGGGGCGGGGTTTGGAATATGAGAGATGCTACTGTTTAATATCAGTGGTAACCACAACGCTAGCCAGAAGAAAATGCAGGTAACTTTTGATATGTCTTCATTATTCATGATGTACCGAGGGAAATTAAGTATTAGGCAAATTCAGGCAGCAGAATGTAATGACTCAAACTGGAATTTGGCCAGGACATCAAGGCTTTTTACCCTTGTGGTTGCTAGGAAAGTGTCATGAGATCCTTCGGGACCACAAGTGTTGGAAACCTTGGTTTTACATTTCATCTAAAAGATGGCAACTCCAGAAGTACATTCTCCAGTACGTCGTGCAGGGGCATTGGTTCATTACTGACTCAGAGGGATGAGTGATACCTACTGAATCACTAGCCTCACTCCCTGCAGCATTTTGGATCAATGCCTAGTAGATTTCAGTATGAGTGAATTTACCTAAACAGCAATGAACTGATAGAATTTTAGCTTAGGTCTCAAAGAACAGCCTGGTTTATGCATTTTTAACCCGCGAGTGAATATTTTCTAAGCTGCCACCCAAATGAATGTTTAGCAGAAACATCTCTGCAGCATTAATTGGTTAGACTGAAGAGATCAGTAAGAGAGAGCTAGCTTTGGCCATAATCACATAGTTTTTGCACTCCTTTTCTACAAATATCTGAACAAAGTGTTTTAATGGCCCAAATAGTCACAGAAAGCAGATTTCAAATGTAAAATGCAAGTATCTGTGGAAAATGAAGTTTAAATTCACACGTTAAGCATTTGGATTGGACACGACTGCACGCTTACCCAGCTGGGGAATCAAAATACTATGAGCAATCATAAACAAGACACTCAACTCACATTTTATATATCACATACTGAATGAATCCTGGAAACAAAGTGTTTGTGATAACTTCGGAGAGTTTTCAAAATCTCCAAAAAAACCCAAACCATTGCCAATCTGACTGGAGGAAATTGATTTGCAACCAAAATGTCCACAAGCAGAAAAATGATTTGTCAGATAAGTCATCTGTTGTGAATATTTTCCTCATCCCTAATAGCAATCCATTTTCAAAATCAAAACACAAACAGAAAAGATGCCAGAGTAATTAACCATCAGAACAGATTGCAAGGTAAACTCTCTGTCACTAAGGCCACGTCTACACTAGCACTTATGTCGGCAAAACTCTTGTCACTCAGGGGTGTGAAAACACACACACACACACACACCCAGCCTCCCGCCCTGAGCAACATAAGTGCTAGTGTCTCTTGCCAATATAGCTACCGCCGCTCATTGAGCTGGTTTTATTATGTTAACAGGACAACTCTGTCCTGTTGGCACAACGCAGCTCCATGAGCTGTACCAATACGACTGTGCCGCTGTAAACTTGTAAGTGTAGACATGACCTTAGAGTCTAGCTCAAGATTCGGTGCAGTGTCTTTCTAAAAAATATGCTCAAGTTCAACCACAAGTTACTGGGCTCAATGCAGAAATCACTGATAAAGTTCCATGGCGTGCGTAATGTGGGAGATCGGAGTCCATGACCATAATGATCTCTTCTGGCCTTAAAAATCTATAATTCAATTAAAAATACTTACAATGACCACAGAATCTAAACTTTTGTTGTCATCTGAGACATATGCAAAATCCCCACCCATAGAAGGAAAGGCTTGTCCTGCTTATTTGAATAAGCTCCTTTCCCTGGAGTACTATGCAGTACATCTGCAAATACTTTTCAATTGCACATTTACTTCTTAGCTTGGTAAGGACAAATATGTTGGTCACGCTGCTAATTTCCATTTGGCGCTAGGTAACAGGTACTTAGCAAGTGCTTGCTCTTAGATATACTCTGCTGTGCTATGTGGATTTCAAGCCCCCAACAAATCTCCCAGTTGAGCTGCAGTAAGTGATAAACGGCCTGCCAAGCTCTTGTGCCTTTCCTTCTTCACCTCCCTGGCTGTAAAAACACACACACTGGTTCAGACAAGAGCTTTCGAGGCCATGTTCCTCATGCTTGTAGCATTCAAGGTGACTATGGCAGCTAGACCACTACTAGAGCGTATTAATGCATTGCTTGTTTCAAATGCACAAGGAAACTGTATGCGGCATGGGAAGGGAGGGACAAACCCTTTCTTCTGTCTCTATTTTCATTTCTTAACTCCTATAGTGCTCCCCTCAGTCTTAATTCACTGTTTGGCAGCATGCAGAAGAACTTGATTCATGATGTGCACGTTGGTGTCACATTTGCTAAGCCCCAGATAGGCATTAACAACCCTGCATTCCCCAATCCTAGGCACCAGTGGAGATGACAGTTGGATCACACCAATGGAGATGACTGGATCACAGCCTAACATGCACACTGCGTTTGGGTCACTTACTGTGCGAGTTACCAAACTTTGCTGGAGATGCAGAACTACAGGGTAGTTTGCCTCTCTCACGGTGCACTTGTTTTTTCATTTTAACCAATGGAATTTCCTACCACTCATGTCTATTCACTTGACTAAAATCCACACAGGAGACATTACAGCGCCTAGTACAATTAGCCAGGAGATTTTAAAAACAGACGCATTAACAGCTTCCACCCAGGAGAAAGAAGACAGCCTATACTAGGACACAGTCACTTCAGAGGTAAAAGAATTCCCCTACCTGCTTGGATATCTTCAAGGGGTGTTTCTTCTTCACCCTCTCTTTGCCTCGTTCAGTCTCTCTCTCAGAGCTCCCGGCATCATTATTATGGCCATTTTCGCTGGGCTCAGCGGACACGTAGTTTTCGGATTCTCGTGGTTTCTTTCCTGGATGCCTCTCCCATTTTTCTTTTCGCTCCTGAGGCTTTAATGACATGTCCTTCTGTGGAGAGGAAAAAAATAAAAAGTAAAACCTTTAAGCTCTTTGTGGTAAGGACTAGAATTTACTATATGTTTGCACAGCACATAGCACAATGGGTCCAACCTGCCCTTCGGTTCTAAAGCAATCTAAATGTCAAATAAAAAAATAAAATAGGACTTTCTTTTAAGAGAGAAGCTGAAAATGAGCAATCTATTCTTATGCAATACAAACAAATATTACATTAAAGTGGATGAATTTTCTCCAGGCTAGGTGGGAAACAGCTTCAGAGAACTAGTTATGACAACGGGTTCTCTTCTGACTAATTCAAAAGCCACACTTCACTCATAAGCACCCAAACATCTCAGAAGCAAGCTCTGTAAGGTTTGCTCGGTGCTAACGGTTCTGTATCATAGCCAGTGACATATAAACCTCTGAACTGAATAAGGCATAGAGGGCCTGATTCAGAAAAGCATCCTTGTTGGGGAAAGAAGTTTGCCAAATGCATATGTGCTTTCCTGAATAGGGATGCTAAAGTCAAAGGGATTTAAACGTGTGGTTCAAGTTAAGCAAGCGCCTAAGTGCCTTCCTGAATCAGGGCCAGAATGCATACTTTGAAGGTAAAACATTGAAGACACTGGTATGGTGTGTAATAAAACTGAGGCCATGGCTACACTTGCAAATTTGCAGCGCTGCAGCAGGGTGTGAAAACACACCCTCTCCAGCGCTGCAAATTGCGGCGCTGCAAAGCGCCAGTGTGGTCAAAGCCCCAGCACTGGGAGCGCGGCTCCCAGCGCTGTACGTTATTCCCCACAGGGAGGTGGAGTACGGACTTTGACTACACTTAGCGCCTTTGAAGTGCAAGTGTAGCCATAGCCAAAGTCAACAAAGAAATATCAAGAGCAGAGAAAAGGATACATTACAGTACATTTGTGAAGAACATAATTTAGTGGGGTTAAAGAAAAAGGCACCTCAAAGAATGGAATAAAGTTGACTATTGGGAAAAAAAATGCAAAAAACACACATGGAAAAATGTTCTGCAAAGAACTGGCTATTACAAGAAACAACATACAAAAATAGTCAATAGTTGTGGCTATCTAATTCTAGACTGCTAGATTTCTGCCAGACCTTTTGTGAAACCACCCAAGCGTCAAAGACTAAACTCTCTCAAATGCTTTGCAGACTCACCATCCCTATTAATTTTTCATATGAGCTAACTGAATGAGATTAGGAGATGCATTAAAACCTCTACTAATCATGACTTGTCAGCTTCAGACAGTTAAACCTTGCTTCTTTTTAAATCCTCAGGCCACCCCTTCTGACTCAGTCACAATCACTTCATCAACATTCATACCCTGTGTGAATGGAGTTCACAATAGCGCACCCATTCATATTGGCCTACACACAACTTCAATGCAGCAAAAGTTATATCAGCCTCCTAGGTGTTGAAACCCAAAGCACCACACCAAAGGATGCGCTGGGAATTGGGACAAAATGCCCTGCTGGCTGCTCGATACTATTTTTTCCCTCTTTTAATTTGCAGATTGGGCTTCTAAGTATGCATCATGCTGTTTCCATTTCAAATCATTCACCACTTACAGTTTTCTTTCCTTCTGCAGTTCGATGATGCACTGACATTCTAGTGAGATGCATAAACATGAGAGTTTGAATCTGTTCATAACAACAACAAAAAGTTGGGGGGGGGACCAGTGGGACAACTAATTTTCTATCCTCAGCTAAGTCGACACTCAATTGTTACACACACAGCCAAATCACTGTATAGTTTAGCATAAGGTTGTTTAAGGGGCTAGCAGCATCTCCTTACACACACACGAGCACGTTGTAAGAATAAGCAATGTCCCTTAGAAGTGCAGAGCAAAATGGACTATGGTACTGTCGGCTAAACCTGTAAGTAGGGAGGGAGCCCCAGGAAAATGGTTGCTCTTTGTAAATGCTAGAATTAGGAACTTATCAGGGGTTTTCAGTTTGAAGATCTCTCTCTAAAGCAACAGTTAGCAGTGCCACTCAGAGAAGGTCACAGCCTCCCACTTGCTGGGATGTTGCTAAGACAGAAAATGACTTTTTAAGCTCTGATAACTGGAAATTACATTGCCCTGCTAGTCAACTGATGCTCAAATAGCCATGTAAAATATTAGAAACAAAAGCCACTGGAAACTTGTCTGGTTCCAACTTTTAGTATAAATTTATGGGGAGATTTTCTAAGGCACTAATGGCAGTGCCTAACAGAATGCCACACACACATATCCTTAATGTTCAGATCATATTCACTGACGAGTTCTCTTAGGTTTACAAAACTTTCCCGTACACTTAGACTGGTGTCATTAATGGTTTCATGCAAAGTTCACTGCTTGGAAGTTCACAGTTTTGTTTGGAGATTTGAGGTTTGTTCTATCACAGAAGTGAGAGTGAAATGAATTCAGGGAATGCCATCACAACTGGATCAAAGCCACATTTGCTTCTAGCGCACCTAGACTCAAAATATTTTACAAACGTTAATGAATTAAGATGCACAATGCCCTGTGATTAAGGTTATTACTTATATTTTCCTCATAAGGAAACTGATTTTTAAAGGGATTGAGTGGCTCGCCCAGTCTCAGAGCACATGTGGCAGAGCCAAGGAAAAATCTCAGACCTCTCAGCCACGAGCCAGGACTACAAGTTCACTCTTCCTCCCTGAGAATATTTGTACATAACTTGGGAAGTGAAACTGTGTGCAAAGGATTGCGGGATTTGGGTCACAGTACCATTTCCACCTATTGTGTGCGGCAGAACATAAACTATATGGGGTTGGGGATTGTGCGGGAGGGAACAGGTGCCCATGGGGAGACTTGAGGGATCCCCATCTCTGCCTCCCCCCAGTCCCCTCTGTCCCACTGCATCCCAGTTTACCAATCCACAATGAGGAGTCATCTCTGTCCCTCATAGCACCACCTTTACTCTCTCCTACCCGCCACACTGGAGAGAGCTGGTGAGTGTCCTTTCTTTCTCACCCACTTGGCCCAGCTACATGGGGAAGGCAGCACATCATCCTTGCCCGGTTTGCAACTGGCAGGAGGAAAGCTGGATTCTTGCCTCTGTCCCCCTCCCGGTGCTGGCTGAGTCTAGCACTGTGTGTGTGCTAGAGAGTAGAGAGCTCGTATCTCCACTCAGCAGCCTCACAGAGGAAGCAGGAGGAAGCACTGCTTGAGATCAGCCTTCTCTTCCACCATTGCTTCTCCTGCGCGCCTGCCCAGCGATAACCTTTCCCCCGGGGTTCACAATGCACAGGCTGAGAAACCCTGCTGCACAGGAAGACACAAGCGCTGTCCAGAAGAATGTATCATTTATTTAAGTAAGGATGCGTACGCATCCGTGCCTGAGTGTAGGTGATTATTGCCATGGGTGGCCCGTAATGGCTAAGCCGCCCCAAACCTCATCCCGGCCAATTTGGGGCCTCTGGAAAAATCTCTCCCCACCCTGGTGCCCGGGCCATGGCAGGCGCACAGAGCGTTTCTGGTCTCGGGGCCACAGCAGGGCGGAAAGGAGCGAACAGGGGCGAGGCCTCGGGAGAAGAGGCGGGACAGAACAGGGGTGGGGCCATGGGCGGAACGGGGCAGGGCTGTGGGGGAAGGGGTGGAATGGAGTGGCACTGAGAGCTCCATCCTGGCTGATGCTGAGCTCTCAAACCCGCCACCCTCCACCCCAACCAGGGCCATGGGGCAGGGGCTGAGAGCAGCAAGCAGGGGCGGGGCCTCGGCTGGAAGAGGCAGGGTCTCGGCTGGAAGAGGCAGGGCAGGGGGCTAACCTCCTGAGGAGGAAACTTCACCCACCACCCATGATTACCGCAGAGCCTGGGGGCATACCAAATGTACACTGGATCACCACAATGGACTCTATGCAAAGATGCACTTTCATTCTCCTGCTAGTAAGCAGTGCTTCTCGGTGGCTGCAGCACACAATACTAATGTTCCATGGTCTGTAGTGGCTGCTTATTGGCTTCTGGATTGAATTTCAGGTGCTGGCTCAATAGCTCAGGACATTCCCACCTGAGAAGCTACCTCTCGCCTTGTGCCACACTGCAGCCACCATGAGAAGGAGCTGGTGATAAAACATTACCCACACATGGCTCTTGGTTTTGGAACCAGATCCTTCCTCCCCGGTCTAAAAGAGCCCATGTCTGTTAACCTCCATGCCATGCTGCAAGGCGCATCTATTTGCTGGCTGTTGCAGAGAGATGTCTTGATGGGGTTCAGGGCTACCTGAAGGAGGGGTGTTCTGTCGGGGAGTGAGTTTTGCTGCTCATCGTGGAGCGGAGTGGAGGAAGTAACCTATTTACTATTTCTGTTCCTGTAAATGTGTGTGAGGGGTGCTGAGGGGTTTGGATTCTATATAAATCTACATACATATATAGGCTAATGCTGCACTGTACATGCCATTTTATTATTTCCTTATGACAATTAAATGAGGGTGGGAGGGCAAACACACTGGAGATTTATGCACAGCTGACACGTGTTCTCTGTTTGATCAGGAAAGAACAATCAGCCCTAGAGGTCCTTGGCTCTGAAACTCACATCCACGGCTTTCTGCTGGCCAGAGTTATCACTGCATGTTTGCTCAACCCAGGCTCAAACTTTCCCTTAAGCCTCCTAGTTTATCCTGCACTTTGAGATTTCAGAGAGTATAAGCAGGGCGGGGGTTAGAAATATCCGTCACATGAGAGGACTCTCTGGGAGCTGGAGGAGAAGTAAAAGCAACACAGTTAGAGGAAAAACATCCAGCATGCTGGGGTAGATAAGACAGAATGATTCTTAGTTTTAACTAAATAGAAATGCCCTTACCTTCCAAACAGCATTTAACATTACTAGGGCCTGGCCTATACTGCAAAGTTTTGGCAGCATAGCTATGGTGGCTAAGAATGGGGGGGAGGGGGGGGACAAAAACAAAAAAACCACCTTCCCAGAGGCATAATAACTAATGTTGTTTGGGGGGAGGTGGTGAAGCTATGCTGACAGAAGAATCCATTCTGCCAGCTTTCACTGCATTGACACAAGGGAGCTGCCACGATAACTATACTGGCCAAGGTTCTATAGTGTAGAAAAGCCCTTGCTTTCATACATGGCAAAGTTAAAGTCCTGCATGGTTCACCTAACTCTGAGGTAGAGATGGGAGAAGGTTGCAAATATTAAAAAGCAAAGCCAATAGCTAATTACATTCCATCATCATCAGAATGCCCCCCACCCCCAGTTCCTAAGACAACGGTTCCCACACTTTTTGACTGCACAACCCCATTTTGAGAAGTATGGATTCCCACGACCCTATAATGACATCACTAGACTTATGGCTACAGGCTGAAACAAATGCTGTGCCTCCACCGGCCTCCAACAAAAATACGTGCTTTACAAAATGGCCTCCTCTATGCTGCATGATCTCATACGTATGGTGCATGGCATTTTGTAGAGCAGGTTTGGATGTGTTTGAATTTGGGTTTTCTATTCAATTGGGATTGCAACCCACCTGCTGATGACATGACTCCACTTGGGGTTGAGACCCACAGGTTGGGAACCACTTCCTTAAGAGATTATGTAGGCACATTTATCAAAAGGGAAAGGGGCCTGCAGGATCTCACCACCATCACCTCCCAGGCTCTGCATTATAGCAGCTATCACTTTGGCTGGGGAACACAGAACGCTGGCTCCAGCGGTCAAAGAAGAGTGATTACTTGAGAGAAATGTGAAAAACTGCTCCCTTCTACGACTGAGCCTATTTGTGTCTATACAGTGTCCCCACAGCCTGGCAGACCAGGTCGCAAAGGACTGGTCACCAGCCCTAAGTGCCACACGCCCTTCTGTTAGGGCTGTCACTCAACCAGTCAGCCAGTCTGTCAGGTCTGTTTTAGAAAAATGCTGGGAGAACTACTGGTCCCCAGATATGAATTATATCACTCTCTCTCTTAGGTATTGCTGCTATCTCTGGGGAAACTAAGCACTGTATTACAATATGCACTGCATGTTACTCATTATTGTTATGACTTAGTATTTATGAGCTTTCTAAGTGTACAGAGCACTTTACAAATGCATAGAAGATGAGGTCCCTACCAAGAGAAGCCTACAATCCATTTCAGATGGATAAAAGTAATACAGGAGCTATCCATTCAAATGGAAAATATTGGCAAGGAGATTTACATGAGGCTATATGAAAGCAGGGCCCTTGGCAGACAAGGCGGGAGAGATTGTTCCAAGAACAGCCACCAACATAAAAGATGATGTGAAGCCAACAGGGAGAGGAGATGAAGTGAGTAATAAGGACAGCGCAAGGGGGAGGAATGTAGGGTATGAGGAGGAGGTAACGAAAACAGAGATTTAGGCTGGAGTGTGATTATGTAGAGCCTTGAAGGTGGGGACAATGAGCTGGAGCTTGGTGTGATAAAAGAGAAAACGAATGAAGATGGAAGTAATATGTTTAGAGCAGTAAAAGAGGAAGAGATTTTTGAAAGCCCTGCTTTGGACAGACTGCAAGGGTGGGGAAATCAGTGAGGAGGACGATGACCAAGGCAGGGAGTTAGGCATAGCAACAGCTCATCGAAAAGCTGATTGAGCAAGGCTCAGGCTATGTCTACACTTGCAGAGTTTTTGCGCAGTCAGTTTCAATGGTGATAGTGAACCGGTGAAAGAAAAGCGCCGGTTTGTGTACTCACTTCCACAGGCGTCAGAGAGTGTTTATGTTTGCAGCACTTCCATCACCGATGAGAGCAGTGAACTGAGGGCAGCTATCCCACAGTGCAGCTCTCTCCATTTTGACGATGGGTCAAGTGGGGGTGTGTGATCATGGGGCATCCTGGGTCCCTGCACAGCCTCCTCTCCCCAAACACTGATCAGCTCCAGTAGCTCAGCATTGCTCCAAGCAGAGGATTGTTTGCTCCGTGGAGGAGGCACTGTCACCTGGCCAAATAAGTGAGCACTTGCCAAGAAAACAGAAAGGAGAGTTTCAAAATTCCCAAGGCTTTACAGGGGGCAGGGTGGACGTCTGTTTACCTGGCATCAGAGCTGCTGGCCAGAGTGGTCACCTAGGCATTGTGGGCTATCCTCCGGATGCTAAAAGCTGTGTAAACAGGAAGAACGTGTCTTCACTTGCACATCACTGCAAAAGCATCACTGGTAAGAGCTGTACGCCTCTCGTGGAGGTGGTTTTCTTTTTGCGTGAAACTCAGAAGTTTCACCACAAAAAAATCATTGGCAAGTGTAGACGCTCCCACGGTTTTTGTGCAAAAAAGGGACTTTTTCTGCTTTAAATGGTAAGTGTAGGCATGCCCTCAGACTCAAAGCTCAAAACCTCATCAGGACAATTTGGGAGGTAGACTGGTGGACTCTCCAGCCGCAGGCTGCAATGTTCGGGGGCGGGGGGGAGGGGGAGTTCTCACCTTTCCTTTAATATAACACACATTTGTTTGTTTTACTTTCCAGCCCTCTCTTCTCCGCTACTGTGAACTTGACTGAAAGTGTAACTCAAACCTTTGGCCTTTCAGTCAATGCAACTAAAACTTTAAAGGAGATTTGAAAAGGCTCTCTCACTTTGACCCTCAATTCAGGTAATGCAATCAATATCAATTAAAATGAATGCAAGTGAAATCCTTGCTTGTTTAACCCTAGACTAGAATTCCACCCTGCCAGATGACATAGTCCAGACTAATTCAGGTCTTACTTTCTCTGTGGGTGACATTGGCTCTGACCCTGTCAAATGTCTGGCTTGAGAATAAGAGGACTGTCTGATAGACAACCTTGGAAAGGTTAAGCCATTTGAAGCTGCCAGTGGTTTGCAGGTTTATGATGCATGCTTTAGCTTAAAAACCATAGAAATCAGCATAATGAAAATAGTTATATTTATTTCCACAGACTGGGTTCCTATTTACCAGTGGAAAACTGAAGAGCAAACTGTCATATACTCTACTGAACGGCCATGTGTTGCGTTTTCTGCACGTATGCAGTCTCCAAGCACGGCCCCTAGCAGATTAGCATGCCACTGTAGTCTCCTGCCTCATTTCCCTTCAGATTCCTGGAAATAATTCAGTCACAGACAGGGTCTTGGAAACAGTATCCCCCACGCCTGGGGCCTAAATAGCATTCGGTTCCTCAAAATGCCCCTTTCCGCTCACCCCTTGGGTGTAGGGTTCACAGTTATCCTTCCTGGGACTGTGGCCTCCCTGGTCTGTCGACTCTTCCCTCAGGTTCAGGGGTTTCACAGCGCTCCTGCCTGGGTCTGTGCCCTGGCTGAGTTCTCCCTCTCAGGCCTGGTCTACATGACCTTGTGGGGTGTGAAAAACCTCTTCTGTCGCTGTAGCAAGTGTCTACAGCGTATAGCTGCAGTGCTGCAACTGTGCCACTGTAGCCCTTACAGTGTAGGGACAGCCTCAGCAGCCCCCTCCCTTGACTGGGGTGGGGGCCTCCTTTTTAGTTACTCACCCTGTCAACCAATTACTCTCTTCACACTGCCCGGGTGGTTCTAATAACCCCAAACACAAGAGAGAAGGGGGGGACTCACCCAGCCCATTCTATAAGACTCCTGGTCCCGGGTCCTTAAAGGAATTTGGTCAGGATTTTCCTATACCTCCCTCCTCCTGGCCACTGACTATTCCCCAGGAATATCTTCTTCTCTCCCAGTGACTACTTCAGTTATTAGTTTATTTTTGCTTCATCTGCTTGCCCTGGATACATGGAATAGTGTAACTGGCCTCTCAAGCTACCTCCTATGGCTTTAAAGGGCCAATACCCATTACATTTTCCAAGAATTAACCAATTTCCTCCTGACAATGAGGATATGCCAGGAAGGTACAGCAGCTATGAAGGCGTTTTTTGGACCAATGAAAATGGAACCTTCCAGACAAAACATATATAAGATAATGTAAGTTAAGAAATTCAATATAATGGTTCAATAAACTTTTCTTTATAACTGGCCTGAACTCACAATATTTATTAAATTTGTGCAAGTGTCTCCAAATTAATCCAAAGATTTAGTCTGGCCTATTCTATTCAGATTCTTATACCACACACCTGACCCTTGTGTTTGAGTATCTATTTAGTAGTTCATTAATCATGTGACTGGCATTTGTCACAAATGCTTTGTTTTCTCCCTTCTCTGGCTAAGCAGCATAGCTTGCGGCATTACCAAGTACCTGAAACTAGGATCATTTTTTTTCTTAAATACAGTAACTTCTGTGGAAGATAAAAATCAAACCCATCTCTACAGCAGCAACTATATTTGTTGTATAACTTCTGCTCATGTGTATGTGTGCACATGTGCATTTTTGCCCATATTTTGGCACAAACATTTCTAAAATCACCCATTGATGAGATGGCTGAAAAATCCATTGTTTTCTGCCACATTCTGCAGGTCCCTCAATACAGGAAACAAATTTCTCATAATGCGGAGAAGGGTGTATTTTTTTTTCTTCCTTTTGATTCCCTGCAGGATTTCAGAGCCTGTGAATGCCTCACTGAGAGGAATTGCACACGTCTTCCCTGCTACCTACTGACAGACACACCATACAGCTATTAAAACTCCCACAGGTGCTCGCTGTCCATCAGAAAGGAAATGATCCCATTTTAAGCCATCAGTAATTCCTCTAGTGATGGCAGTAAATGCCCGACGAGCACTCACAGAATTACTGTCAGTGGAAAGTGTGTCAGAGAGCAAGGGAGCTTAAATGATTGAAGGGAAGCCAGGGCACCATTTTCAGGTAGATGAAATGAGGCATATTGCGAGACCAGCCTACCCAGCTTTCACTGTCTTTAGAGTGCTGAAAGATCTCCATTCACCAGGCACCAGAAGGCCAACCTGCTCAGTTTCCACAATAAAAGCATGTTTGCGACAGTGCTGCTTTCAACCGGCACCGTGAGTTCAGCCTGCCTGGTTTATGCGGCGTATAAAAGATGCACTGAGGAGCCTGCGTTTGTTGACAGTGTCTGCTTCAACTCATTTCAGCTGCACTGCCATTTCGTACGAACTCTGAGAATGAAGAGAGCGCTCCCTGGAGGTCCCACTGATGAGCGGAGGTGGGATTTTATTTCTGCGTGAATCCAGCCCTTGTGGAAAAATGCCAGGTCAGCAGCCTTGAAGGACAATTCCAGAAGGTAGGCACAGCCATGGCTTCCCGCATAGTGCTCCAACTTGCCATAGAGGAACCACCTTCAGCAATGAAAAGATGATTCGTTTGCCATGGTCTATTCATTTGCAGTCAAGGATGCCAATTGTGATTATGGTCTTGTCCACCGAAAACTGGAGAGAAGCCATCAACTCATATCATGCAGGCCACTGATTATCAGATGGTAACTTTCTGACCCTACTGACCATGCACCAGCAATCTAAATGCTCTATATATTCCATTATCAACACCTCTGAGCTATCATCCATTCCTCTCCTCTGTCCCTCACTATTCACCTCCCTTCTGTATATTAATAATATTTTGTGCTCTACAGCACCTTCCAGCAGGGGATCGCTCAGTATTTTGCAAACAGAATAAGCCTCAGAGAGCCCATATGCTATTCTCTGTTTACAGACAGGGAACCAGGCCCACAGAGGTGAAAGGGCTTGTTCAGGGTCAGCAATCGAACCCAGGAGTCATATACTTTTGCACCATGAAGACAAGAAATAATAAGTAATGCAAATGACAGCTTGGGGCTGCATTATTCTCAGGCAGTAACTTCATGACTCACAAGCCAGCCTTCTCTCACCTAGCAGCAGCAGGATTGGAAGGAAAGGAAGTTCACTGCTTAAAATTCAGGGGGAGAGGAGGGGTCAGGGAGCAAGATTCGTTACCCTTCCCTTCTGGCAGAGGCAACTCACAACCCAAGTGCTCCAGCATCAGCACGTGAAGCCCAGAAAATCATGAGGCTAGCCCTGAGCTGCCCGAGGACGAGAGGGCCAGGTTCCCTTTTGCACAAGCAGCTGAACATTTCTATCATCACAAATTATCAGCTTACACCAGTCAGGAAAGAGAAAGCAGGAGGATGCTGTTGAGTTACAGATGCCTGCAGCACGTTTGCTACTGTAGCCCAGCATAAACATATTTGTCTATTCGTTTAAAATTAATGGCAAAATGAAAGAAAGCTCTTTGTCAATGGAATTCTTTTGCCCTGTTGAAAGATGGAGGCCACGCATTTATGAACTGGATTCTGAAAGTCTGGCTGAGATAACTGCAAACTAAGCAGACTTTATTACAACCTGTGGCTGAATTTTCAAAAGCCGATACCTAAAGTAGGTTCCTAAATCCATATCTAGGCCTGATGACCTGATCTTCAAAAGTGCAGAAAATCCATCATCTCCCATTGACATCGTAACTGTATTGATTCCAATGTAAGCTGGAACATACTCAACACTTTTAAAAATCAGGCCACTTAATTAGGTGCATAGCTAAGGATTTAGGAGCATAACATGAGGGTTTTCTTTTTGTTTGTGGGTGGTTGGATTGTTTTTAGATCTTGGCCTATGGTTTTGTTTAATAATTTAAAGCTTCATCCTGCAAAAAACCAAACTCAAAATTAAAACATATTACCCAGTGATAGTAAGCGTCAGTCACAAGTGTGGCTCCATTTATTATTTTAGATTTGTGCTTTTAAAAATGTAGCCATGAAAAATAATAATTCCCCTAAGAACACACCACATAAGGAAAGAATGATTCTTCAGACAATGAAAGCTATTTTAGTTGCAAACTAAAACACCCGGCACTGGACTATAGCATAGGGAAAAGTTGCACTATTTATGGAAATTGGGGACAACAAATGCATTATGTTAAAAACAAAGATTCCACCACAACTGTTTTCAGTTCAGCTACCCAATGTGTGTATAAAAAAGTATTAAGCAATTTATCCTCTGGTAATTTCTTTTGACTGGAAAGCAGGGAAATTATTTTAGGATTGATTCACTGATAAGAAATATGTAAAGAAATCCATCTGCAAAAAGCACCTGTC
Source organism: Mauremys reevesii (assembly GCF_016161935.1). Taxonomy (NCBI): domain Eukaryota; kingdom Metazoa; phylum Chordata; order Testudines; family Geoemydidae; genus Mauremys; species Mauremys reevesii. Next base: position 14,685,012 of record NC_052640.1, on the reverse strand, counting down.
CAAGACACTTCACTCTCTGATATGACCTGAACCTCACAGAATGAAGTTCTAATGCTTCACTGGAGAACAGTCAACATACCAGTGGTGGTGATGGCATTTAGTAAGAGTAGAATACTTTTTGCTCTTTTATTATTTGATGGTCTCCCTTCCAGAACAGTGAGAAATAAGGAATAAAAGGTACTCACAAAACAAGACATGGCCAGAAAGTTTATCCTATAGGAATGACTGACAAGATAAATATCACCCTGTTCTTGGGATGTCTTGTGTGCTCTGAATATTTTCCAAACTTCATGTATGTTACTGAAGACCAAACTTTGCAGTTCTAAAATGAGTTTTCAGAGAGTGATTCCATCTCCTGAAAAGACTGACATATTTTCATGATTATACTGAATGGTGTCATATGTGGCTCTAGCTGCACTCTTCCTCCTAGCAAAAAAGGAAGGCCAATGTTTGTATACCTACTCTTGTCCTTTCTACTGCACAGCACTGAATTGGTTCCAACTAAAACAGAGGCTGGCTGTAGGTCTAAAGCCATCATCTCTGCCATCAGCTGTTTTCTCCCATGTATACAGCATTGGTGCATGGGATGTATTTGGGTGCAATAACTCTATAAATAGTTGCTAGAATAAATAATCTTCATCCAAATGTTGCGAAATATCCAAGTGGTTCCAAAGGACAATTCCAAACACGCTAATAGCCATGTCAGAATGAGTTATTCATTCATATCCCAAACAATCACTAATAAAAGGGAGAAATACACCAGGACAGTCAACAATTTTAATATATTATATGTTACAACACATTTCATTCAGAAACCATAAAGGTCATTAATAGATTGTCACATGTTTGCAGACAGCAGCAATTTCAAACTATGCAATTTTAAAATTGCATGTCAGCCCCTCAACTTCCAGCTGTTATCTCAACATTAGATGATGAACACAAAGCAAAGGTTACACCATCACTTAAACCAGCTTATGTACTGCATCTGATAACACAAACCATTTATTAAATTCTAATTACACATATATTACTTTTACAACTCTTATTAAAATAACAGGGAACACAAGGGCAAAGCCATTAAAAAAAAGATCAACAATTTAGAGAAAGAGGCAATGAAGGTTATTCTTTTTAATGTGGCAAATCTGCAGTGAGTTGCTGTTTCTATCCACTTCATCTCAAATCTCCACTGATTTACGATAGTCTCTCTCAAAAACACAACTGCATCTTGTTAACACCACGCCAGCTGGTGCCACGTATAGCTTTCAGCCTCAATTTTGTTTAAGTGCTTTATAGATGCTTAACATATAGACATTGACGTCTGCTTAAAATGATGGTCTGATTAGAGAATTAAAATGTTTGGTGCCCATCCAATGCACTCACTGAGGATGCTCGTTACAAGCTTTCAGACACAGAACAGACGTAAAATTAAGGACTTCCACTGAAGTCTATGAATTTCTTCAGATGTGTAAGTGTGATGATCTCCACTAAATCTTTAGAGGACATCAGGTCAATCTACACTGGTTTCTATGGATTCATAGATTCTAAGGATAGGATTTTAAGGTTTTTATGATCCTCCAGACTAACCTCCTGCATAACACAAGCCAAGGAACATAATCCACAATGGCTTTGATTACGGCAGTGGTTCTCAAACTTTTGTACTGGTAACCCCTTTCAAATAGCAAGCCTCTGAGTGTGACTCCCCTTTATAAATTAAAAACATCTTTTTAATATATTTAACACCTTTATAAATGCTGGATGTAAAGTGGGGCTTGGGGTGGAGGCTGATAGCTTGCGACCCCTCCCCCATGTAATAACCTCACAACCCCCTGAGGGGTCCCGACCCCCAGTTTGAGAACCCCTGGATTATGGGGAGTTTTGGAAAGCATTCCAGCCAAAGTATAGCCCTATTCAAACACAAAAACACCTCTATCACCAGACTCCCTTTCTCATCTCCAGTCCGGGGAGGTACTGAGAACCACCAAATCCAGCTTATTTATTCTGACTTCAATTGTCAGTTTCACAGCATGTGACTTCAACCGGAGATGAAGCAGCTCAGCCCCAAGAACGGGCTTTGAAGCAGGGTAGACCAGCAACATCCTTTTGTACAGGAGAGGTATCCTGCAGTGACAGCAGTGCTATCTTGGCAGTGTAATGCCTCTCTAATTCCTGGCGCATCCGTTGCCAGAAATGAATTTCACACGGGGAAATTCCATGTTTTAGCATTAAAGAATTTCAGCTGAGAACAGCAAAGTCTAGAGGATTTCCACTGAAATTTGATGGGATTTGGGTGCCAAACTCTTTTAGGCTCTTTTGAAAACACCACCATCATTCTCATTTCCATCCCTCTTCCCCCTTTTCTATGTAAGTGAGAGTGTGCAAGCAGAGGGCAGGGGGTGGTGCATTGGGGAGGACATGCTATGGTGGGATCAACAAGAGACACCACACCCATCTTAGCATCCTAGGTCCTGTCAGTTTGTAGCACGCAACATGGGCAAGAACTAATTAATGGGCATTTTCATTAATGTTCCTGATAGGACTAAAATTAGTGCTCTTAGTGGTCAGCCTTACGTTGTATCAACCAGGCAAGGTACTAACAACTTCAACAGGACTTTATTTTTAAAGTGGAAACCTCTTTACCAACCTGCTGCTGCACCCTCTATAACTCTCACTCTGCCTCCTCAGCTCCTCCCCCATCCTTCCCATTTCCTGTCCTTTCAGACTCCCAACAGCCAGTGCTCCCAGTTCTAAAAATTACAAGCAGCATCTAAACACCACACCTTACCAGACATTAAGGAAAAAGCAACAGGCAAATACCCCGCAGAACTGTAAACAATTAAGGCTCTAAAGTGAACAACAAAAAAGCAGCTCTGGAAGGAGGAACATGTGCAGAATCAAAATGATGTGCTTCACTTACCCAAGCATGTAAAATAAGGCCTCAGGCACATTTAGCTGACAGGGCGGTAACTGATTGTCGAGAAAGACGTCGGTAGAGCAGGTGCAATCAATCACTCCTTCCTGCAGTCTCACCAAAACCAGTGTGAACCGTGCAATTTTTCTTTTGCTCTGCTGCCCCCTTTTCATAGCAGGGTCTGAGTCTGAGCAAGGACGGCTGAACAGGGGCTCTTTGCAATCTACTGGCTTCGTCTCCTCAACCTGCACTATTTCAATCATTCGTTTTTCCTTTTGTTCTGTTTTCGGTCCCATACGTGGTGCTAGCTTTACTACTACTGCACTTACAGCCCCCATCTACTTTTTAATCCTTTCTGAAATAATTCCCTAACAATGAGAGAGTGCGGAGTTACAACATGGAGCTTCAAAGCCCCAGTGAGGCCAACTGCCCCACACAATGGAGGAAGCCCATCATGTTTTATTTGCCTCACAAGCAACAACTACAATTAAGAATCATTCAGTCAGAAAGAAAGAGGTTGAGGCAGAACAGATTCAGGTCGGATGATTGGAGAACAGACTTCAGTAGGGAGGTGATCAGTTTCTAAACAGCAGCAGCACAGCTGACAGTAAGCCCTTCTCCAAGACCTAACTCCTCACTCATGCAGAAAACCAAAACTATCAAGACCATCTACAATATGGGGCCATCTAGTGGCTCTCAAGGTTACAATAATGTGAGCAAAAGAGCCAAGAACGCCCGGGTTCTAATCCCGCTTCTGCCACTGACTGAGGGTTTGGCTACACTTGCAGCTGTACAGCGCTGGGAGTTAAAGCTGTCTTCGTACAGCTGCGTAGGGAAAGCGCTGTAGTGTGGCCACACTGACAGCTACCAGCGCTGCAGAGTGGCCACATTTGCAGCATTTGCAGCGGTGTTGCGAGTGGTGCATTATGGGCAGCTATCCCAGTGTTCGAGTGGCTGCAACATGCTTTTCAAAAGAGGGGGGTGGGGTGGAGTGTGACAGGGAGCGTGGGGGAGACAGAGAGAGTGGATTTTTGGAGCTGACACTGTTTTTTCCCCTCAAAGACCAGATAAGCAGCTGCTCCGAAACGGACCCCCGCCTCCTCCCGCCGTGCTGCTTCTCTCCTCAAGCAAACACTAGCTGTGGACATTCCAAAAGGGATCCCCCTGCCTCTGCTCATTCACTGCAAACAGGAGCCGTGTTTGTTTTTTAGATAAGCAGCTCCGGGAGCCCCGAGTTCACAACAAAACAAAGAGTGTTATCTTTACTTCAAAGCATTATGGGAAGGTTCCGGAGGTCAGTTACAGTGTAGTAAGATTAATCACTGTTTACACTGGCACCCCAGTGCTGCTACAGCAGCACTGTTCTCTTTATTCCTCTCATCGAGGTGGAGTACATGCAGCGCTGTAAGCCAGGGAGATACAGCGCTGTATGTGCCTTGCCAGTGTGGACGAGGAGTAAGTTACAGCGCTGTAAAGCCACCACCAGCGCTGTAACTCTCAAGTGTAGCCAAGCCCTTAGTGTGTGACAAATACTCATCTGCTTTTTACAGACACAGAGGCCAACAGTTGCAGGACACACCTCCCAGAGATGTTGTGATGATTAACATCTGTAAAGCACTTCCAAGGTGAAAAGAACTATCAACATACTTAGTACTGTTTATTAACAAAAGTCTCCCACTGCCATCATACTGGTTATCCACAACCTTCTTTTCTGCCAGTCTATTGATGTGGCACATTACATCTGCACTAAACAATGTAGCCTCATCTTGTGCATGGCTGATGCTTAAATTTGCCTCCCCAGACAGGTTGTTGGAGGAGGATCTATACAAGTGTCACAGCAAGAGCTCTCCTTCCAATCTCCATCTCAGGAGCCTGTTGCTAAGCAACTAAGTGTCTCATATCTGCAATATACATCCTTTGCCACCAGCCCAGAGAGCAGGTTCTGAGTGTATTCCAAATTCAGGACCCCTATAGGGCAGAACTTCTGTTTTGTGGATCTTAATAATACTAATAATTTTATGCATAAAGCACTCCCTGCCAAGGAGCTCAGGGAGCCATATGATGGTAAAGACAGTAAGGTCAAATAAAAGGTAACACTAAGAACAAAAATCTCCACAAACAAACCGAGGGGGAGAATGGAAAAATTCCACACATCAGGGCCAAGAGTGACCAGAATGAAGAATACATTTGAAAGAGAGTCTCTTTTCCTCCCCGCCAGTGTGTTTGAAAGGAGAGAAGGAAAAGGATTGATTTATTTAGTGGGCTCAAGTCCCATGCCATAGGTCCATCTGAGCTAAGGCAAGACCAACGTATGGTGCAATGGTGGGTCCCCTAAAGACGGGACACCATGAGAGGACAAATACAACCGTTTGTGAAGAAACTAAAGCAAAGGTCTCCTCTATGCTGGCAGCCAGGGCCGATGCTGTTAAAGGCGTTAAAAACCAGCAAGGCCAACTTAAAAATCAATCCACCCTTTTACAGGCAGCCAATTTGGAGAACACAGGGCCAGCATAATAAATCTGCATGTTAAGGAATTCCTCTCTCAGTCTCTCTCCACACCTAATAGATTTCCCATCCAAGCATTAATCTGTTATTCATATAAACGATGAGGTTTCTGGCTTTTAAATTTAATTAGAGAAAGTCTTCCTCTAGCCAAAAAGTAAAGGGGGGAGAGAGCAGGGGAAGACATTTAATAAAATAAATAATAATAATACCACCACCTAGCTCTTTTCATTCAGAGATCTAAAAGCGCTTTACAAAAGGAGGTCAGTATCATTATCCCAATTTTGTATATGGGGAAACTGAGGCAGAGCGGTGACCTGAATTGCCCAAGGTCATCCAGCAAGCCAGCTGTGTTCTATTCCTGAGCCTCAGTCCCACGTGCTGTCCATTAAGCAACATTGCCTCCTTCCCAAGAAAAAACCCCAGCGGAGCCAGGTAGGAGCTTACTTTCCCGACATTATCTGTGGTAGATGTGGGGTTTTCTATGGTGTATGGCAAATACAAGCCTTGATGTTAGCTGTGAAAGAGGGAGCAGGAAGGGGTTGTCTGACTTCATCCTGTAGGTTCATAATTTACAAGGCCAAAGCTAAAATCGTCATGATGACAGTGAAAACAACAACAACATCGCTCTATAAAGTCAAACTGGTTGTTACCAACAGAACAAGAACTGGCAGGCTTTCTTCACTTCTGTGTTTGGACACATACTCTGGCCTTCCTAACTTGCTGCTCAGGATACTGCCCAAACCCAGGACCATCTGGCCAGTATGTGAGTGGGGCAGGGAACAGAGTCCTAGATGACAGCTAAATGACATCAGTACCATACTGAGGACTCTACCTTTCTTTCAAGAGAGTGCAAAGTTGGACCAGTGCTGGGAAAGCAAAGAGGCTGGTTAAGTGACTCCAGGCATGATGAGGCTGGGAGAGGCAAGATGAAAACTTCTCATATGGGCATGGGTTCTGGATAAACATTTGCTTTGTGTGCAGAAACAATCACCCATGCTGCAAAGATGTGAAATGATTTTCCTAGTACAGATGCCAAGTGTGGGGTTTCACACTCCCTTCCCCAGCCTGACAGCTAATCTCTGAATTCAGAAGCATGATTTTTCTACTTCAGTTTCTGCATTCACTCTTCCACACCCTAACTCTGGCTTCACAACAGTCAAAACTGACATGGGCTCTCATTTTTCCTTACACCCTGCATAGACCTTTAATCTTGCTTCCCAGCTGTGGATTGAAGCTTTCCTTCTCACATTCCAGCTGCAAGACCACAATGAGCTCACGAAAGCTCATGCTACAATAAATTTGTTAGTCTTTAAGGTGCCACAAGTACTCCTGTTCTTTTTGCGGATACAGACTAACACGGCTGCTACTCTGCAACCTCTTCTAACATCATTTTCAAGCAATCTACAGGGGACTTGGCGGCAGGGTGCTAAGACAGCAGTGTAGTAGGCAACCTCTGTAGAGCCCTACAACCCGACCTGACACTGAAGGGACATGACTACAAAAGTGTCAGGCCTGGGTCGGGAAAACCAACCAGATCCTCTCAGACTACGGTCAGCTCCACTCTTGCACACGAGATCAGTGCGGCAGCATCTGCATGCCCTGAGCCTGCCGGTCACCCCCACCTCACTACGCTGTGTGCATTGCGGAGTGTTTGCCAAGCAGCTGCAGAGCCCCTCACTCCGCAGCATGCACACACAGCATACCACGGGCAGTGAATGGCAGCCACAGGGCACGCGGCCACTGCCAGCACCAACCCCACGTGTTACAAAGGCAGGAGATGCCGGCGCTGACTCAGGTTCTGGCAGAAAGGTCCAGGTTGGTCAGGAAATGACTCGACATCTCACGTTGGGTGGGCTTGGGTCCAGCATGGGACTAAAATTAGGACTAAGCAGACCCCAAATCTCTGTCTTAGAGAGAACAAATGTGATGGCATGTATCATATCTAGAGCCTGATTCTCTGCTCACCTACGCTGGTTTTACATTGCTGTAACTCCACTGACTTAGAGAGTCACCTCCGACTCACGCTGGTGGTAGGGAGAGGAGAATCAGGCTCTTTGTCTCTGCCAACTTGGGAAGTGGGAGTCCCTGAGACTGCACAATGTGTCATCCCACTAGGGACCCAGCATAAGAATCCAGGCAGAGAAAGAATCCTCCATCGGAAAATACCCAGACCCAGCGTAGCCATGGATTCATAACCACTGCTGCAGAAACCCCTGGGAATTTTGTTTTTGCATTTGCTATTCCTCAAATGAAGGGGAAAGAACCAAAGGAATTTAAAATAAAAGAAAAGAAAAAGAAACCACAACAGTCTATTTCAAATTAAAAGCCAGAGACAAGTTAAAAATCCAAACTTGAAATTCCCTTTTAAATAGAGTTAAAAGTGGCTTCTGGGACCCCATGCCCCTAGATCCTCCTGCTGAATTTGGCTTTACAATGCCCCACTTCCCCCACACGTGAAAGACACCGGGGGAAATGGGCTGACTACAGGGGAAACCGTGGAAGTGACTCTGCACAAAATACTGTGAAATGCACAAAGTGAACAAGCTGAGAGATAATTTCCTTCCCCTTTAGTTTCCTTCAGTATAGGGTACGTCTACGCTGAAACCGGGAAGTATAATCCCCACCTTAGATAGACACACACACGCTAGGTCTTACCAGCTGGCATGTTAAAAACAGCAATGTGGTTGTGTCAGCACAGGCAGCAGCTTGGGCTAGTCCCTGAGTACAATCCCGCCCATCGCCCCTGCTGCCACAGCCAAACTGCGATTTCTAGTGCACTCGTCTATCAGAGCTGGCACATGTACATCTACCTGAGCTGGGAATTATACCTCCCAGCTGGTTCCCCTCGTAGTGATAAGAGGCGTTACTTGTTATAACAGCGAGCAATCTGTAGATAGGAGTGCGAGTTCTAAGCTGATTGTCACTGTCTGTCTCTGTCTCTCACACACACGTTGTGTGGAGAGGGAAAACCGGGAGATGGCCACCTTTCAATGACTGCAGCGCAGAGGATGCACATGTACCATCCAGTGCACTTTTATTTGAAAATAGGGCTGCTTATAGCTTGCCTGCTGGCCACCTTCTCTGCTGAGGCACTGACAGCACTACACAGGTTTCTCACTGACTTCACTTCCTAGCTGGCTTTAACAGCGCATACAGCACCATACATAGGGGTCTTTTTAAAAAACCAACCAACCCACCCTATATACTATTTCCTTTCCATTCAGAAGTTCTTACTGAAGTAAGGCTTTTTCCAGGACAAAGGAGGAACAGGGACAAAGAGGTTCAAATTAATGAGAATCCTTGGCAATCAAGGAAAGAAGAAAAGCTGGGAGCTGTGGAAGATTAAAATGTCATCTTTGTTTAGCGCGAACTACCTTCTGCTATCTTTATACATCATGTGAAATTCACTGCGCCCTTCCCCAGAAGATTTTGTTATGAAGTTACTTTACCCTGGTTTCTAAACTCCTCAATGAGCCCGTCATGGAAATCTAATTTACAACGTGTTTAAACATTCAAAGTTTCTCGGCTACCAAAAAAAAAAACCTTTCTACAGAGGATTAGACTGGTGTTTTCTTTAAACCACAGAGTGACTAGAAGAGGCGTGCTACAAAGGCAAAGAAAAACAACAAGGGATTAGTCTGGATTTTTTCTTTAAACAGCTCAGGTGTACAAAAACAATGATTTATAGTGCTACAGTTTTTTAAATAAACCAAGGGGTAGCTATACTTATGGTGCAAGTGAACAAGTAATTATCTCTTTAAATGGGATGATCTCTAATGGACTGTTCATGGGACTGAACAGCTGTGATCTTGCTCACCTAATTTTTCAGTGCCTCGGTTTCCCCATATGTAAAGAAGGGGGATACAATACTTAAATATCTTTGTAAAGCACCTCAAGAACTACAGACAATATAATAAAACCCTTGTTTTTATTTATGGCTTTCCATCCATAGAGCTCAATTTATAAAGGAGGTAAGTATATTTTTCACCATTTCACAGGTGGGGAAACTGAGGTGAAGCAACTTGCCTGACATCACAGACAGGAATAGACCCCAGGCCTTCTGAGCTCCTCTCCCACTGGCTCATACTGCCTGCCTTAGGGAGGAAACATACACAGTTTCTCTTCTTTCTTGAAGAACACACACACTGGAATAAACAGGTCAAGAAGCTGAAATACTGCTCCCCATGGCAGAATGCCCCATGAAGTTGTGAGACCTCTTCGTCAACCTCCTTTGGGAGCTGGCCAAGGTGCCCATCTATTATACCAGGAGGAGGATGCTGGATAGGGAGGTGCTCTGCAACTGTGGGGTCTATTTCTGCTCCTTCCTTCAATCACACATCCGGTCAGAGTTCCTCTGGGTGGTGTCCGCTGCCACCCTAGACACCTTCTAGGAGCAGTGGGTGCTGTCTGGGGGTTTCTGCTCAGTGACCCCTTCTGGACGGGGGAATCTGCCCTATGTAGATGCATTTCCTTTGGAGAGTCTCCTGCTATTTCCAACAGCTTTGCTCTCTGCATGCACTTTCCTTTGTTAAGGTCCCCTTATCTAATCATACTTTATGGTACTTTATCACAGGTTTGGCATCTCAAACATCTGAAAGAAAAACAGACCGCACAAGCATGCCGATTAAGGTGCTAACTGTTGTAGTTGCCTGGTAAGGAGGTGAGAGAACAAGGAGACTGGAGCAGTAGGGGTTGCATTCCCAGCTCTGCCACTGACCTTCTGTGTGACCTCGGGCACAGATCTGTGGGTGCTTCTACACCACACAGGGCAGCTCTGACACACATGGGTTTGCAGGGCTCGTGCTAATGCTCTAAAATCAGCAGGGAAGACAGCACTCAAAGTTGAGGCTCAGGCTGGAGCTCGGGCTCTGAAGCCTTTGGAGCCACAACTCCAAAGTGCTGCCTCCACCACTATTGTTAAAGAGCTAGCATCAGTCCCACAGGCCCGAGTCTGCCAACACAGGCTGGGCCCTGGTCCACACTGGAGTGGGGGGGTTGGTCGACCTAAGATACGCAACTTCAGCTACGCGAATAGCATAGCTGAAGTCGGCGCATCTTAGGTCGACTGACCTGGCCGTGAGGACGGCAACAAGTCGACTGCTGCCGCTCCTCTGTCAACTCTGCCTTCACCTCTCGCGAGCTGGAGTTCCGGAGTCAACGGGGAGCGCGTTTGGGAATCGATTTATCCGCATCTAGACAAGATGCGATAAATCAATCCCCGATAGACCGATCTCTGCCCGCCGATCCGGTGGGTAGTGAAGGCCTGCCCTGGGAGACTCCCTGTCACAGGCTTTGTGGACTGCTCTGTGTCCCCCTCCCTCCTTTATCTGTCTATTTACACTGTAGAGAGACAAGGTGGGCGAGATGATATATTTCTGTTGGTGACAGATTTCTTCTAAACTTTTTGTTCTCTGTTTGCACAACACCTAGCACAATGGAGCCCTCTCCCCGCCCCAACCCATGACTGAGCTCTTACACACCACCACAATAGAAACAAATGGTCACAATAATAAATAATAATGCAAACAGACAACTTGAATTTCCCTTAAAGCATGTCATTTCCGGGATGAATGGAAAGATGCACAGGAAACTCATTTTTATGGATTTAGAATGGGGATCTGTGAAGCAAAGCTTAGCTGGCACAGAAATATTTTCAAAGTTTTGACACATTTTGATGTAATGAGAAATAAGAGATGGGGGATTCTCATGACCCTGCTTGAATTGGCCTTTGGCTACCACCAGCCATGGCAAGAAGGGAGAATCTGTGCTGCTGGGTCTTCAGGGATAATATAACGGACACCAACCGAAAAGCAGGATTAAGAGTTGGTCTACTCTCAGTTTTTGTAGACCAAAGTAGGTAGAAAAAACAATTTAGTTCAAATCAGTAAAAGCCCCTGCTGTGGAATTTATAGATTCCTTCCTTAACCTTTGACTGGATGGCTAAACTACCACCACCACACAGTCTCTCCTGTGGTCCCTTCAGCTAAATCAAACCACCCACTGCAGTTCTACACAGCTAAAACAATGTAAATGGCTGATGTGTAACCTTAATTATTCCCTGAATAACAATGAGGTGCTAATTCACAGGGTCTAATTACCCTTCATTTTTATGGAGCTGAATCATTAGTTCCCTAAGGGTATGTCTATACAGAAAGAAAAAAGAAGTGTGTACTTAACTCGGGCTAGCTAACTCTAGTAAAAATAGCCGTGAAGGCACACCAACTTGCATTAGCAGATCAAGTTAAAGCTTTATAGGGGAGCCTAGGATTGAATTTGAGCAGCTAACCCAAGAGCCCAGTTGCTGTGTTTTCACTGCTATTTCAACCAGAGCTAACTAAAGCAGGTCAGCTAATCTAAGGGGCTTGTCTACACTACGCAGCTGTTAGCGACAAGGCTGTGTCGACACAGCCTTGTCACTAAAAGTCAGCGTGTGTAAACACTCTGTCGGTATTTTGTCAGCACTTTGGACAATAAAAATACTTCCAGCCCCGTGCGCGGTGTTGGCAGGAGAGTGCTCCTGCCAACAAAGTCCCGTTCACGCTGCCGCTTGCGTTGTCAAAACGTGTGTGTTTCGCGGAGGGGCTTTTTAAGTACCCGTGAAAGACAAAAGTTTTGTTGACAACTTCGCAGTGTAGACATACCCCAAGGGACCAACACACCTTTTTTCCTCCCCATCAATGTAGACATACCCTAAGGCACTGACACATATTGCTGTTCTTCGACATACCCTCCCAAGCTGGTTTCCCTGTCCTTAAATTAGATTACAATCATTTTGGAGAGTTGGAAGGCACAGTATTTAACATTTTATGGAAACATCTGCTGACAAAGCTGTTGAACATCCTTTCAGGAGAAAGGAAGAATGTTTATTTAGACTTGCTCTTGAAGATTCCTGCTGCATTTCGATCCTCAGGCTCACTTAGTCCTTCCAAATAATTTAACGCATCTTGTGGAAGCAGCAGTCTCCTAAAATAGTATAGCTATTGAGTGTAACTGAGTTTGAAACTCCCTGTCAAAGCAATACCGCTATCTAAGCTCCTCCTGAGGCCCCAGACAATGAAGCTAAAAACCACCTAAGAAAAAACTATTTCCCATAAGCCAACATTTAAAGTTAACAAGGGAAGAAAGGGAAAATGGCTCAGTGGTTAGGAACCTAATCTTGGATCTGGGAGACTTAGTTAAATTCCCCATTCAGGCATATACTTCCTGTGTGACCTTAGGCAAGTCACTTAGCTTCTCTGCACCTCAGTTCTCCATCTGTAAAATGGGAATAACAGTACTTCACAAAGGATCTATATACATTAAAGATTGTGAGGTGCTCCAATACCATGGTAATGTCATTTGTAGCATATATCCTGGGGAAAATCTATTAATTGTTTTTCTATTAATAATTCACAACATGAAACAATCTGGACCTTCCCTCGAAGAAAGGAAGAGAATCAGAGATTCTGTGCTTTTTGACATTTGATCCCCAATAGTACAGTACAGAATAATACGTTAAGCAACAGATTTTGAATTTCTCTGTGTAGAAAGCATTACCATAGCTTGTCGGTTACAGAGATTAAAGACAAGGAGGAAAGAAACATGAACTTTATGTTTTATGGTTGAATACCACAAGTTAAAACTAACCACACAAAAATGAAGGGGTTCATTTAGGGTTGTGCTGTTAACTAACAAGTCAGCAAGAAATGGTGTGTGTGTGTGTCGGGGGGAAAATCAGTTCTATTTTTGGTAATTTTGCACCTGCCAGATTTGAGGGTTCTCTTCTGCCCACAATTTTTGTCCCCTAAAGAAGGCACGTTTTGTGGGCAGGCACTTTGACAGGCACATTGTGAGTGCTATGAGAGACATAATAACGAAAAGGGCAATTGAGGATCCTCAGGGCTGGCTCTGGCTGCTTTGCTTGAATTCATGTACTATACCACTGCACTAGGATTACCTACTGTTGTAAAATGGTTTTCTGCTAACCTGGGTGTGTCGTTTTCCCCTTATCCAATTTTAAACAGAACCAGCTTCCACTGGATATTCAATTTTGCAGCTTTATTATTTATTTATTATTATACTAGACCAATAGGCCCCAGTCAAGGAACTGTTGTGTTACAGGCACTGTCAACACACAGCAAAAAGCCGGTTTACTGCTTCGATATGGAAACCCCCTCAGTGGCCACTTCTGCACCCAGACTATCCTAGAATAAAATTCCCACAAGAAAACTGACTGTCACCTGAACTAAATTCTGAGATTTTCAAGGTTCTATCTTGGGGGAAGGAGGGGAGAAGGCTCATTTTAACTTCAAAATGCTCTCATCTGTAATGCAAAAAACATTTCTCAAGCTTGTCTGCCTGTTTTAATGAAATCACACCATTCCCCCGAAATCACAATGAAATCTGAAAATCTTAGAATTTGAGGAGTTCAAACAAAACATCTATGTGAGCTAACTGCCCTGATCTAGTTTTGAGTCTCAGGTCTTGTCCACACATAAAAATTGTATTGCTTTAACTATAATCAGTACACTTAAATGGTACAACCCCCCGCCTCCCCTATGGTGGACACAGTTATAAGGTAGAAATGGACCTACACTTATTCCCCTATGGTAAGGGATATGTGACAGAGAGGCTACTTCCTTCTGATGTAAGCTTATCCATGTTTCCCCTTATGTTTACTTGCACAATGATGTACATGAGGAAATACTTCAATTTGTGGGGAGGAAGCTCATTGTAGAATGAAATCTTCACTCCCTTCAACTACTTTAGGTAACAAGGACCCTGGGAATTTTCTTCCACAGCATCCTCCGACTCTGCTTTAATAATGCTAAGAACTTGTCTTTGTCCAGGTAAAGTGATTATTCCAAGAAAAAAAAAAGTTACTACCATTAAGTATCTATAAACCAACAGGTAATTTAAAAGAAGAGGTAGATTTTTTAGTCTATTATTTAAGAAACTGAAGCGTTTCAATTCCTGCAAGAGATATGGCCCCCACTCTGAAGGATGAAGTTATGTGAGGCTTGACTGAAACAAGGATGATGCTGAATTCTTGTGTTTCTTAAATCAGATCAGATCCATTCTATGAGATCCATCTGCATGAACTCCAAGGCTATTTAAATGCTTAATTGCTAAATGTATACACATGTAGTTCTGATTACTCTGGTTCTCAGTAGGATTTATTTCAGTGGCAGGAAATTTGAGTTAGCGACTCACTCAACAATGCACCTTTTAAAGTTCCTGTCATCAATCAAATTGCAAGAACAAATTGTTCTAGGTGTCGTGGCCACTTACCCTACAATCACATGGGAAGATTTAATACAGGGGTACTAATAAAAGGACAACACCACACTTCAGTTCAGGATTTCTCTTTGTCACAGGTCAGATGGACTAACTAATTAAGTTAACACTAACATGGAATACCTAGAGTCAACCACAAAACCAGCTAACACATTTTTAAAGGTATTAAACCCCGTTTACAGTTTTGTTTACAAATGTCTTAGTTAAAACATGTTAGCGAATGTGTTTTTAAACAGAGCTTTATTTTCATAATCAAGACAGGATCACTGAGTGTTAAGATTCCTTTACATCAAAGCAAATATAAGGCTGACATCGAGAAACAAAACAACCGGTATTTGCTGTATCCATCTGTTGATAGATTTATGTAAGAAGAGGCAGGATATGTCCATTCTCATTCAACCTGGGGAGTGGCTCTGTGATCAAGGTTGTTTCCGACTGTTCCCAAGCAACCCCTATGGGAACTGTTTCAGGTCACAGTGCGTACAGAAACATTCCCAGTCAACAGAAACAAATGTTTAAAATCCAGATTGCCTAGTTCCTAAAAAAAAAAACCCAGCCAGTGACACAAGCCAAGCTTCAGGTCTCAAAAGAGATGCAAACACAAAAGCAGCTGGAACAAAGTACTATCATTTCACTCACACCAGGCCCTCTCTGTTGATGCGATCATTTTTAATAGTACATAGAACTGCAAGATACCTGCCAATTGTTATGTTTGGGAAGCATGTGCATGAGCCTTAAATGTTCTTCAATGCCACCAGTAAAGTCCCTTCGGTGTCTCACTCCGTTTGATTGAGAGAGAGATCCCTATGTGCTAGAACAGAGACTCTGATGTAGCAAGACTAAAGATCCAATATCCAATAATGTATATAAAACAAGATTGTGCAAACACTATTAGACACAATAAAAGAGACTGCACTCCTTCCTAGAAGACTCTCTGTACAATCACTGCTGACAATATGCCTATCCTTTAAATTTTTGTAATTTATAGTGAATTTGATGCTCATGAAAACGAGGAACCCATTGTACTGGTTAGAGCCAGGCTCCCTCTACCTGCAAAACTTTCCCCTGGTAGCTTTGCTATTGCACCCCCTGCTAATTGAGTGTCAGCCCTTTCGGGGAGGGGGGGCTGTCAAATGAGCTACACATTTTGCAATGTGGACAAAAAGTCCACCAGGCATTGGTCTAAAACAAAACTCATTTCCTCTTAGGACTTAAGCCAACATTTGAATAAAGCTCTCCAGAGGTGAAAGGCTAATGCATTATAAATTCACTGTGTGCAGTCTACTCCCCTCTATTGCTTCCCTATCTTATACTGATTTCTACAGAGAAAAATGTGGATTTAAATTAAGTAAACATGCCCTGTTTTGTTTTGTTTTAAACTGGTGCTGCACCATAGACTACAAGATCTGGTAATTAGGACTCCTGGGTTCTATTTGCAAGTCTATCATTGATTTGTTGTTTGACTTTGGAAAGTCATACACCAGCTGTGCCTCAGTTTACTCATCTGCAAAACTCAAAGGTGGTATTGAGAGACTTAATATTAGTAAAGCACTTTGAAATCCATGAATGAACGCTACTTTAGAAGCCCAGTACATTATTTTTTAACACTGACTGGAATAGCATCCATTGCTAATAAAATCATGAATGATGTTTTTCAGGACCTTGCAGGATATACAATGATATTTGCTTTGATTTTGAGGGAAATGAGTGGTTGTTTATGATGGATAGCTGATAGTTTACATGGGAGTAACAGCTCATCATCATAAAATTTAGCATTTATATACATTTTTCATGCGTAAACCTGCAAATCCAGAAGTGTTTTTTTTCCCCATCTTTAGTTTCTGTGGGGGAAATGGGGGCACAGAGAGATTAAATGACTGTCTCCACAGAGAGTTACCGGCAGAGCCAAACATAGAACCTAGTTTCCCCTTGCTCCCAGCCTTCGGACCATAGTACTCAAATACAGCTGGGCCCTTGGCAATGCAGTCGTTTTCTTAGCAAAGGATTCTGTTGATACAGTTTGCAAGTATTGTTTTCCATTTTCAAATAATATTCAGTAATTTGTTAGTCATGTTATAGCCCCCATACAGAGGGCATAGATATTGGCGTAGAAAATAAAACTACAGTTTTAAAGGAAAGCAAGAAGATTTCAGCCTTGAGGTAGAGCCGTCCCATGACACAGCACTGGGGAGGTATGTGTTATAAGGCGCCGGTAAGGAGAAATTGAACGGAGGAGCAGGCCAAAGCTCTCTGCACGAGCTGTGTTTCCCAAGCGCTCAGTAATGAGGCTTTTTCTGTCACTTACCCACTCCCTCCCTCCCGTCAGACACTGATAGAGTGCCTGTCACAGCCATAGCAAAGCCAAAGTCAGAGATGACAAATCACAGGGAGTGTGTGTCAACACAATCAACTGGCCTGAAGACAGACAGCTGGTGCTCAAATTCCACCACAGACAATACTGCTTGTGAAATCATTCCAAGGTATTTTCAGCAACAACAGCTTCTCAACAGCAGTAATGAACGCTAAAAATAGCCAGCTGAAGACTTGGTCCAGCATTAGTAACAAGGCTAGTGAAAGCATAAGGCTTGTAAATAAGTGGGGGGCAGGGAGGTTGGTGTTTATGAAGATTAGAAGGATGCCCTAGCTGGTACTTTAAGACACTTAATTGGATTACAAAACATATATATTTCATGAATTTCAGGCTCTCAGATACCAGGGGGAGAGGCATTGAATGGGAACCTAGACAGATAGAATAGGGGATTTAAGAAAAAATAGAGTCAAACACCAAGTAATCTCAAATGATCATCCTCATCCATGGAAACAAAACAGAGCAATCCTTCAAGGTGCTGGGTGCCCCCACTCCCATTGACTTCAGTCACAGAAGGCGGCACTAGTAGCCTGGAAAATCAGGGCCAAAATTGCTTCTCCACTAGTTTTGACTCTGCTCTTGGAGAAGAGTGGCATGCGGAAGACAGATTCTTCTTTCTTTGATACACAGCTAAACTAGATTACAGCCCAATCTTCAGAGATGCTGAGCTCCCACAGCTGTCACTGAGGCAAAGGAAAGTTGTGGGTGCTCAACACCATTGACAATCATGCCAATAAACGGTAATCACAGATGCACATGTAAAGGAGAATTGACTCCTTAATATTTAAACGCTGTGATGTCAACTGTCTCCTCTGTCAAACCCCATTGATTTTTTGCATTTGGACCTACGGATTGTTTTAACAAGTCCTCCTCTTTTCCCCCTAGAAATCCTCTTTTGTGTGCATGTTATTCATAGATTATAAAGCCAGAAGTGACCATTTTGATCATTTAGCCTGACCTCCTGTACAACAAATGTCATAGGACTTCCCTGAATTAAATCCTGCTTGAACTAGTGTGTACCTTATAGAAAAACATCTAATCTTGATTTAAAAAATCCTAGTGATGAAGAAGCTACCACAACTCTTGGTAAGTTGTTCCAGTGCTTAACTCCATTAAAAAATGGTGCTTTATTTCTAGTCTAAATTCAACTTCCAGCCATTGGATCTTGTTATACCTTTGTTCGCAAGATTGAAGGGACCCCTATTATAAAATCTGTCTCCACACAGACTGATCAAGTTACCCCTTATATCATCTCTTTGATAACATGAATAGACTGAGGTCCTTCAGATCTTTCAATCTAAGGCATGTTTTCCAATTCTTCAGTCATTCTTATCGCTCTTCTCTGTACCCTCTCCATTTTTTAAACGACTTTCTTGAACTGTGGACACCAGAACTGGACAAGACATTCCAGTAGTGGTTGTACCAGTGGCAAATACAGAGGTAAAATAATCCTTCTACCTCTACTCAACATTCCCCAGTTTATATATCCAAGGATCATTTTAGCCATTTTGGTCACAGAGTTGCAATGGGAGCTCATGTTCATCTGATTATTCACCATGAATCCCAAGTCTCTTTCAGAGTCTCTGCTTCCTAGGGTACAGTCCCCAATCCTGTAAGTATTCTTTGACCTAGATGTATGACCTTACATTTAGTTGTACTGAAAGGCACATTGTTAGCCTGTGGCCAGTTTACCAAAAACAATCCAGATTGCCCTGTATCGGTGACTTGTCCTCTTAATTATCCACCACTCACCCAGTCTGAGTGTCATCATCATTTACTGATCAACTTTGCAATGTTTTTTTCCAGGTCATTGATAAAAACATTAAATAGTTTAGGCCAAGAACTGATCTTTGCAGAAGCCCACTAGAAACTCCCACTCAAATGATAATTTACACCTTGAGGCCTATCAAAATATAATCCAGTTTTTAATCCAGGTAATGTGGCTGCATTACAAAAACAATAAAGCTGGGAGAGTTGTGGTAAGATCCAGTGAGCTTCAGAATGTGCCCTACCAAGCATCTAGGGGCTGCCACAGCAGATTGGAACAAATGTCAGAGGAAATACATTCACTGAAAACCACACTCTTAGCAGATAGACTAAATAAACCCAAATCTGGGATTGTGCCTTTGAGACATGTAGCATCTGGTGCTCTTACTCTGCCCAGTGGGGTATTCCAATCTTAATGTGATGGAATTAGATTATCTTTAATGTAAAGGGATCTAAGTGCAATGAGAACAATACACACAAAATGAGGACTGCAGTATAGTTAAAATAATGCATACGGCATGCCCCATTACTTACACAGTCTTAATCAGCCTTAGTTTGAATTGATCCCACTCAACTATGCAGCCTTAAATCTCACCTGACTATCAAATGTTGCTAGGTAAAACAAGCTTTCTTCACTAAATTAAGCAGCTGAGCAAAATGGGGAATGGAAACAGAATACTGATCTGCAATCTTCTAGATAATTTTCCTCTGGATTATTTTATTGTGGGGCTTCTCCTCTGGCAGATGTCATGAGATGAACTTCCTTTGCCACATGGCTGTCAACTGGTGGGTCAGCACCCCAGCCACTGCATCAGCTCTGCCCAGCAGCAGGAATTCTCTCCAGGAGTGAGTTATTTCTCCAAATCAAAAACAGTTCAGCACAAAATAGATACAACAGGCTCCTTCCCCTGCAACAGAATATCCTGAATGAACCACTCTCTACTGAGCTACATGTTTGCCAGTAATGCAAGGACCACTTACCCTGCAGGCTATCACTCCATTCCTGGCCTCAGACCCGTCACCTGGAAGGAAGCTGATTAGTCACAGGTGAAGCTAAGACCACCTCCTGTAAAGGGCCATCCTGCCCTGTAACAATCTCCTTTTCACCAGACATAGCTGTCACCAGGCTCTCACAACCCCACATGCTTCTGTAACCCTTAGTATATATGCGGGGGGGGGTGAGGGGGGAGGGCGGAGGCGGAACAGCCCAATGGGCAGAACTACGTGACAGGATTTCATAGATCAAAAGCGGTAGAAAGTCTGGACAAATAGATGGCCACTCATCTTTCTGAAAATGGCTAGTTTCACACTTATTTCTAATCACTGCTAAGCTCCCAGTTCCAGCAACTTTAGCCCTCAAGTGCTCCAGATGAGGACAAATGATATGGCTCTTGCCTTTAAAGTAACTTGGGACTAAAGCCATTCCAGGCTTTGGAAACAGTGGCTACTACGATAACGTTCACCCACAGATCTACTGACAGCCAGTGCAGAGAATAGGTGTGATGTGTTTTTGCCACTCCACTTGGCCAGATTTTCAAAGGGCATTCTAGTGTCAGCTCCCAGTATAGCCCATTATAATAGTCACACCTAAATGTAAAATAGATGTGGATGATCCAGGAGAGAGAGAGAGATATCATCCTTCTCTGTCTTAAGAGTTGAGGGTACAGTGGTATGTGTTGGTTTTGCTCTTATTTGGAATAACTGATGATTGCATTTGAGCTCCCCACTGCATGTAATAATGCAATTCTTTTAGATGCTTATATCAGGATGATTGCATACTACAGCTGGGATTCAGCTAAGAAAATGTCTCTCTCTCTGAAATTGGTCAAGTAAGCTAACATGCTTGTGAATTTTACTCAACATTAAAACAAAATGACTTGATCAACAGCACCAGCAAAACAAAACAATGCAACCACAAAAACTGTGGGGGGGGGGACTTTGGCAGGGGACTGATAAGGCATACAAGAGACTGCACCAGGGGAAAGATAAAGCATACAAGAGAAATAAGTTCAAGCTGACAGGAAATGTGAAGCCTTACTGAGGAAGTGTCCTCTGAGTGGCTTGCTTAGAAAAAAATTAAATCTCCCACCCTCAGACAGCCAGGGCTAACAAGTACTTCCTTCATTTTGATGGGCCACAAAAGAATTCTCAGGAATAAGAGAAGAGCTCATTGGTGAGGGAGACGGAACCTTTTCGGGGTGATCTGCCATTGTGGAATGAACTCCCACAGGAACTAGGGACTATCACAAACCTCAGCACTTTCTGCTTCAAGTGCAAGCCACATTTTTTTGATCTTTTTTTAAACACACACACAACAGGTATATTTACCAAAAGAAAAAAAAATCACCCTACCAAAACAAGACACGCCACATGCTTCTCCCTCTGGGAGTGGATGAGAGAACAAACAACACATGAAAGATGTGTAGTCACGCGGCTCAATGCACTACCAGAAGGCACTCAGACACTATAGTGAGGAGCATGGTATAAAAACCTATATAGAATACAATACACACTTTCAGGAAGCAGCACTTTGGAGGATGTTGTTGCAGAAACAGGATTCTCATTTGCTCTTCAACAGCATGATAAACTGCAGGCCAAGTCACACACAGACTTCCCTAGCAGGGGCACAGGCTCACCAGTTTGTCAGACAAAACAGCAGATTCACCAGCAACGTGTGAACTGCTTATGCAGCATCACAGAAACCTGCACCTCAAGTTGCTATCACTGCTGGGTGCAACATGAGGCCTTCAAGGGAGAGGATCCTTTTCTTTGCCGTTGATGGGCACAGTATGTGTAATCCAATCCTCCAGGATTGACATGCACTGGGGGAACAGCCACAGGTTTTTACAACAGCACCCACTCTAGGAGAAGCTGGCACAGGCCACTTCCATATGGAGCATTGTGATCTCCCAGTGGAATAGTTTGTTTCTGTTTTGCACACATTCTCCTCATCAGTACAGTCTCTGATCCCCTGGGAAGGTATTTTGCAGAAAGGTAATAATTGGAGATATACCAATCTCCTAGAACTGGAAGGGACCTTGAAAGATCATTGAGTCCAGCCCCCTGCCTTCACTAGCAGGACCAATTTTTTGCCCCCGATCCCTAAGTGGCCTCCTCAAGGATTGAACTCACAACCCTGGGTTTAGCAGGCCAATGCTCAAACCACTGAGCTATCTCCCCCCCCCAGAAATTCTCACACAGTCTGGTTGTTTTGCCATTTTCCTGTGGCTTGTCTCCACAACTCTCCACCAGGCAGCCTGCTGGCATTGGCTTACCTAAGACCCACAAAGTCCAGCTCTAGTGACAAGTTTCAGAGCCCATTACAGACATTTGGAATGTGACATCAGGAATCATAACATTCAAAAACCAGTAGGAGAACACGTCAGTCTCTCTGGTCACTCAATAACCGACCTAAAAGTGGCAATTCTTCAACAAAAAAACTTCAAAAACAGACTCCAACATGAAGGTGCAGAACTGGAATTAATTTGCAAACTGGACACCATCAGATTAGGCCTGAATAAAGACTGGGAGTGGTTGGGTCATTACAAAAACTAAATTTCCCCAATGCTAATTTCTCCCTACTGTTACTCACACCTTGTCAACTGCCTGTAATGGGCCACTCTCTTACCACTTCAAAAGTTATTTTTCTCCCTTGGTATCTTGCTGTTAATTGTTTTATCTCGTTAGAATGACTTCACATTTGGTAAAGCAACCCTCATCCTTTCATGTATTTATACCTGCTCCTCTATTTTTCACTTCATGCATCCGATGAAGTGGGTTCTAGCCCACGAAAGCTTATGCCCAAACACATTTGTTAGTCTCTAAGGGGCCACAAGGACTCCTCGTTGTTTCAGCTCTAGTGAGAGGCCCTGCCCATAAGGCCGGAATGGTGGAGTCCCAGAGCTGCTGATCAGTCTGATGGCCCGACTTAAACTGTACAAACAACTGGGCTCCACCCTGCTCTGGACTATGGTTCCTGGTCCCGCTTCCCCATCTTAATTTCCTGGCATCCCAACCCAGCTTGACGCCTGGCATTTGACTTGTGGCTCCTGATTTCAAGTTTGTCTCCTGCCTCTGATCCCTGCTATCTTGACTCAGCCTGATTCTGGCTCCCGACTCATGGGTCTGATCTCCAATTTGTCTCCTTGCTTCAGGCCTCTCAGTATCCTCACTCAGCCAACACTTCACTCCTGTCTCATGTCTGCGGACTCTGGCTCCAATTATTAGGTTTGGTCACGCACAACCAAGCCGTGACAAGCAAGTATTTTTCAGCAGTGACCTCATTTTATCTGCTAAATTATTAGACCAGTCTCATGATGAAGCAAATGCTATCCCTGCAATCACAGGAAAAAACAACTTATTGACAGGCACATCGAGGGGAATGCTACCTTTCCCTCCTTTTTTATGGCTCTTCTGATTATGAGATATGCACTGCAGTTAACTTCAGGCCACTATCAGTTTCAGTACAACCAGTGGACATTGTCAGGAAACATTAACACCTGGTTTAAAAAAAGCAACCTACATTTTTTGACCCTCAGCTAGGCTATGGTGTATTTAAAACAACAACCACCTATTATATTCTCAATAACAAGGCTTCATTTACCAATTTTCTCCAAATCACACTGCATTAAGGAAGAAAATTACTGAGTTAAAATAGTGTCAGTCATATGATTGTCTTTAGTAGGACAGTCTATTTCTTCTCCAAACTATGACCCCAGCTGATCCAAATTACACACAGTGGGGAGAGACTTGTAGAACGTGTCTGATTCTTGGGTATAGAGAATCCAGCAGGACAAACTTCTCTTTTCCACCTCCAGTTCTCATTCCGCTCCCACCAATAAAATTTGTCCATGCTGCATTTAGGGAACCTTGATTTTGGATTGGGTTCAAACGTACGTTTTCCTGTCATCTTCCACTCCGATCAGCAATTTGAAACCATTTTACGGCAATGGCTGCTCCCTCCGGGCTTCCCCTCCCCCACCCCGATACGCTGCAGGCATTGTATCCAGGGTGACAGGTGGATTGACAAGATGATTGGTGCCGCCTCAGACCACTAAACTCGTAAGTTTTATGGCCGCTTAATACATTTGTCAACCTGTTCAAAAAATAATGAACTGTAGCAAAGTTATCCCAGCCAGCAGTAACTTGTGCAAAAAAGAAAGCCTTTTTTTATTATTATTATTTAAAGATTTAATGGGAAAATGATAGACTGCCCCTTGGCTACAGTGCACTGGTTGCAAGGGCCTAAATTCCCATGTTAGCAATTTGTACGGGTTTGTGATGCTTTCTAGTCTGTGTGAATGTGACCTGCATTTAAATGCAAGCAGCTGGTATAGGCACACAGTGGAAAGTGTGGTTTTCAAGCACATAAAGACTGGCTCTGCCATTGGAAAGACCGTGTCCTGAGACCTGTGTGTGCTCAGTGTTTGAAAGTTTCAATAAGAGGAAGGACTATTTTGGGGGGAGGTTAAGGCAAGCAGATACATTGTACTGCGAACTTTCAACTGTGCTGAGCTAAAATTAGCTTAATCCTGCGATAAAATGCCATTGATACCATGCTTAGAGCAGTTGTTGGAGATACATGTTGAAAAGGGACTCCTTTTCTCTGAAAGAACAGGAGTACTTGTGGCACCTAGAGACTAAAAAATTTATTTCAGCATGAGCTTTCGTGAGCTACAGCTCACTTCTTCGGATGCATAGAATGGAACACACAGACAGGAGATATTTATACATACAGAGAACATGAAAAGGTGGAAGTATGCATACCAACAGGAAAAGTCTAATCAACTGAAATGAGCTATCATCAGCAGGAGAAAAAAAAACTTTTAAAGTGATAATTAAGATGACCTATAGAAGGTGTGAGGAGAACTTAACATGGGGAAATAGATTCAATTAGTGTAATGACCCAACCATTCCCAGTCTCTGTTTAAGCCTGAGTTAATTGTATCTAATTTGCATATTAATTCGAGTTCAGCAGTCTCTCTTTGGAGTCTGTTTTTGAAGTTTTTTTGTTGCAAAATTGCCACCTTCAAGTCTGTCACTGAGTGGTTAGAGAGGCTGAAGTGTTCTCCCACTGGTTTTTGAATGTTATGATTCCTGATGTCAGATTTGTGTCCATTTATTCTTTTGCGTAGAGACTGTCCAGTTTGGCCAATGTACATGGCAGAAGGGCATTGCTGCCACATGATGGCATATATCACGTTGGTAGATGTGCAGGTGAACGAGCCCCTGATGGCGTGGCTGATGTGATTAGGTCCTATGATGGTGTCACTTGAATAGATATGTGGACAGAGCTGGCATCGGGCTTTGTTGCAAGAAACTTTTCTCTGAAGAAAATCTATGGAGTACTACTTATTTTTAGACAACTGTAAAAGTTTTCCCTCTGGCTGTGTAAGAGAAGGCTTAGATATGGCAACTCAAAGTAGTCCTTGCCAAGCTCAAACACAACTAACCGGGAATTGTTGGAGAGAGAGAGAGGGTGGTTTGGGTTTTTTCATTTACTTGGTTGGGTACTATGAAAAGATGCAATTGCTGCTTACTTGCCGTGGAGGCTGCTTGCTTGTGGTGGACGACAGTATGTACAAGTAATATCAAGAACAGATATAGTATTTGGACAGACATAGGGTGACCAGACAGCACATGTGAAAAATCAGGATGGGGGTGGGGGGTAATAGGAGCCTCTATAAGAAAAAGACCCCAAAATTGGGACTGTCCCTATAAAATCGGGACATCTGGTCACTCTAGACAGACACCTCCCTTTTTTAAGCAGCAGAAATCTAAAATAAAATACTATAAAAATGTCACTGTAAAAATCCCATTAAGCTGCCATGCAGACTTTTCCGCTGTTATTACTGATCATATTTAAAAAAATAAATCTTTTCACATGGCCATTTCTTTTCTTCCAAACCAATCTGCTGCTTCTGCCCAATTCATTCTCTGTCACAACCTAAGGTTGGTGACATCAGAATTTGCTTCTTAAAATAATTAAAAAAAATATATCCATGACACTCTTTGGAGAAGCATTGCAATGCCAGTCCTTTACACTGCAGAGTTCTGGACCCTTACTGCAGAATACTGCATTGCATTTTTAAATAAGGAGTGGTGATAATTTGATATCAGGGACATGGCAATCTGATGAGGGATTGACCCTACTGACTAAGTTCCCATTTGTTTTCATGGGAGAGGCTCAAGGCCAGAATGAATAAGGTGAGAAGTGGATAAGTATATAAGGAAAATGGTTATGAAATGCCTTTAAAATGGACAACAAAAACATGCAGAAAAAGCAGGGGAGAGCTCAGCAATTCCTGTGAGGTTGGCCCAAGAAAGTTCTGGATCTGGAGTCTTCCAAAATTTGGGGAGTTCAGAACTAAGGTGTTGTTTGGGCTCATCTCTAGCTGTTCTTAGACAGCTTAAGAATTCCTCGCCACATCCATATATACACCCTCCCCCACTCACCTATACTGGGCATTTGACACTTTGCATAGTCTTCAGGAAATCTCTGCCTGCCCGTTTAGCGTCTTGGCTACTGTCAGGTGAATGACAGCTTAAGCTTGCTGTAAACTCCAAAACAGCGAGCACTGTCTCCGCTATGCTTGGAAATGCCTCATTTTAGATTTATTCATTCAGGGCTAAGGTTTGAAGAAGGCATTTATGCGTGCAGTAGGGTACACACACAAATAACTAGAAAGAGCTTTTATAAAGCCTTTCAAAGAGATCTTACAGTTAGAAATGTGGAATCATGCATGCCCAAATATGCTCCTAAATGAGTGCCCAGTTGTACACGCGAACTAGCTGGGGACATACACCTGAATAGCAAACAAGGGTGCTGTTGAATATCACTTGAGCTGGTAGGGAAAAAAGAGAAAAACAAACAACTTTCCACCAAATCCTTTTCCAGCTGAAAAAGCATTTCAGACCAAATGAAAATTTTTGGTTGCGAAAATGTCAAAAAACTTGCTTCCTTCTGGAGAGAGAGAGAGAGAAACCCACATGCTCTCCGATCTTTGCCACTGCCTCAGTTCTCCTTGGGGAGGGAGGGGGGAAGTAAAATGAGATAGAAAGGGGATTTTCTCACCAAAATGAAGTAACATATTTTAGAAAACTTTAAAAAGTTTTTTGACATTATTTATTACAAAATGCACGCTTTTATAGAAACCTTTGAACTGAATACAATCTTTTAATTTACTTCTGAAGTTTCCTTGCAGGATATACTCAACTTTTCTATTTACAGCCTGTTATGCTTCCAGTGTATATGGGACCTAGTTCAACTTTATGCAAAAAACAGCTTCTATTAGCTCTTTCCCAAGCCCTTAATTTAAATAAACAACCATGTATAACCAAAAATCTTACTAACAGCAAGCCTGTTCTTACTGAGGCTGAGCCAAACAACGTTAATTACCTTAAAATACCCACAATGTGCATTTTGTCCAAATCTCTGTTTCACTCCTTAGCATGGGGGCATTCTCTCTAAAAATATGAAGATATTGTTCACCTGAATTAAACTGGTGGGAATGTATCTGATATGGTTTTTGTTGAGATTTCAGTTGTTCTCTATTGACCGCCATTGTTTTCTAACTTTTGTTTCTTATTACAGTTGTTTGTGTTCCTTGTGGTTGAAAAATAAATGTGATTCAAGGGGCAATCTGAAAGCAAAAAACAAAAATATTTTCCAAATGACAAAGTCAAATCACTCCTCCGGCAATCTGAATTTTTGGGGGTAGAGTTAGAGTGAAGGAACAGAACAAAGAGCACTTTTAAACTAATCACAATGACTTCTGCATATATCAGCTATGTTTTGACCACCAATTACGTGCCTAATATACTGAGTGATGCAGCTGCATGTTTACATGCAGTCCCCAAAACCCACAGTATTCCTCCTCCTCAAGAACAGTGCTTATGCAAGGTGACAGGAAGAGCAACAGAAGGGACCATATTCGAGAATTCTGGGTCCTGAAATCCTGGCAGTCAAGAGGACAATAGAATCAAATTACTTCATTTTAGGGTGAGGACGAGAGCACAATGTCTTTTGGCTACTGATGAGTTAATGGACAGTTTTAAGCAGGGCCGGCTCCAGCTTTTTTGCCACCCCAAGTGGCAGCAAAGGGGTGGGGGGAAGCCCGATTGAGCAGCTGCCGAAGTGCTGCCAAAGAGGAAGCGACAGACTGAAGGACCCACCGCCGAAGACCTGGACGTACCACCCCAACAACGGACAGTCTGCCAGGAAATGTAATTTAACAGAGTGTGAATTGCACAGAAAAAAGTGATCGCCTTATGAGGAAAATGTGCTGGCCTGGATGGAGAAAAAAAAAGGGGAAGGACCAAGACTCCTGCTAGCTGATGTTGAGCCCTGCTCCCCCACCCCAAAGCAAGAAAGCACTGAGGAGGCGGCCATTTTATTACTGAGGAAAAGTAGTTTTTCATTCACATCCACCAATTCAGAGACTGGGCTATGCACAGCTTCAAAAGAAAGAAAGTCTGAGATTTTTGTGGTTTGAAGAGGGAATTCAAGAAGCTTGTGGCCTTTGACATCTCCATTTTCCTTTTTCCACATGTCCTGTCAGTGATGAATCATATTGCTTTTTCTTTCACAATACTCCCCTGATTTGATCTTTCTGTCCACACAGATAAAATCTCTATCCAGGTCCTCCACATCTCCTGTCTGACTACTGTAAACCCCTCCTTCTTGGAACACACATCATTACCCCCCATCCCCCTTCTCCTCTCCACTGCAGTCCACCCTGGACACAGCTAAAAATCACCTTCCTAGTCCACTTTGACTGTGCCATCCTTGCAATTGCGGTATTTGCTTGACTAGAAACAAGGAAGCAGGGGGACATGTGAATAGCATTCACAAAATTTCCAAGGGAAGAAGTTTGTCCTAGAAAAGTCAATGTACTTGCTGATGAAGGAAATGCAATGGAATCACTTATTCATTAATTGATTTATTCGTACTCCCGTTACCCAGGCCTGCCTTGGCAATAAGTTCTCTGATCTCACAAAGCCTGGTTACTCTACTGATGGCAGTACACGTTCACTTTATCTTAAACCTGACGAGCCATTTGTGCTCCAGGGCATGTGTAAGAAGAATTAAATGCAAACAGTCAGTCCTCTGCAGGTTAAGAGACATGAAAGATAGTGCAAAGGGATTAAGGATTAAAGGGGGAACAGCCATAAGCAGGATGGAAGGTTTACTTATGTAGCTGGCTCCCACTAGCTAAATATTTATGAGCAAAGGGAGTAGATGATTGTAAGACTGTGTGTGTGAATGGGCGGATATGCAGGGAAAACACACAACTACTGAAGGTTTTTGCCTTATTGATTTTGTGGGAGATTTTCAAAGGCATCTAAGGGGTTTAGGAGCACAAATCCCGTTGAAAGGCTCTAATGGCATTTTCACTGCATTGTACATCTTCAAAGCACTGTTGAAACACCAACTAATAGAATGAGAAATGGACATAGTCAGAGAGCACTTTAACCCTGGGGCTTTGAAAAGAGTCAATCTGTTGGAGATGTGGGTAGAAGGAAAACCCTTCCAAAACCGCTCATTCCCTAGAACCCAGCACCTCTTTAGGCTGGAGTGCTTCCATGCCTGAGATGTATTGTCTCAAACTGTTTCTCCAAGGTATCTTCCCTTTTTGCATTCTGAAGAGCTGACTTTTACTAGTTATCAGAGATATGTATAGCTGAGATACTTAAGGGCTCCTGTTATCAATTCAGTTCAGCCAACATGATTGGAGGGAAGGAATTTCCACATCCGATGCTGCTTCTGAATGAGACTAACAGCTACCACTTTTTGCACTCCCCTTCTCCCTTCAGTGGCTTACCCCCAACCTGGTTCCATACCTGTGTCTGCTCTCTTCCTTTGAAGGGGCTTTGCTGTTTCCACCTCAAAAATTTCAGCTCTCCGACACACCCTGCAACCTTTTGCAGTGGTTACCACAATATAGGCACAAAAAGTGATATATCAGCAGCCTCAATCAGTTACTCTCGTCTGTATTTTATACCAACAAGTGTCTGCAGGTGGTCAAGAAGGAAACAAAACTTTGTAGAAAAAGTCCTGAATTTCAGAGAGTTGCCAAGCCTCCAAAAACTACCACTGACTTCAGTTGGAGTTGTAGGTGCTCAGCACCGGTGGGCGGGGGGAGGGGGGGGGGGAAATCAGGTCACAGATGTCCAGAACCTAGAGGCAACCAGTGCTGGATAGTACTAGGTGCACAGAAAGTTAGGCAGATTAAGGACAAGGCTGGTAAAAAGGAAGGGTTTCCTGAGAAGAGAGATTTAGTGAGGAAAAAGGACTATGTATAACAAACAAAAGAGACTCTGTTTCCTTGACTATGCATGTCCCTATTTCACAATCCTGAATGATCCAGTACAAAGATGTGGTTTATTAAATATGAGCAAGTCACATGGCCAATATTACCAGGCTGCTCCCTCTCATTTGCTGAGTTGCCAGATGTGTTGATCCATATCCACACTTCAAGACTGGGTAAACTGTTAAGAAACAAAGATCCTTTCTCATGTAAGTATCCTTGGAAATAAACAAAAAGCAAATGAAGCGAAGTGCAGCAAATATGTTGTTTCTAGCTAGCCAAACTTTCTACAGCTGGTCAGCAGCTCTTATAAAGGTAGGAAAGCAATAGCATAGAATCATAGATCTGGAAGGGACCTTGAGAGGTCATCTAGTCCACTCGTGGCAGGACTAAGTATTATCAGATTCTAGACCATTCTTGACAGGTGTTTTTCTAACCTGCTCTTAAAAATCATCAATGATGGCGATTCCACAACCTCCCTAGGAAATTTATTCTGGTGCTTAACCACCCTGACAGTTAAGAAGTTTTTCCTAATATCCAACCTAAACCTCCCTTGCTGCAATTTAAGCCCATTGCTTCTTATCCTATCCTCAGAGGTTAAGAAAAACAATATTTCTCCCTCCTCCTTGTAACAACCTTTTATGTACTTGAAAACTCTTATGTCCCCTCTCAGTCGTCTCTTTTCCAGACTAAACAAACCCATAGGTTTGTCTTCCCTCATAGGTCATGTTTTCTAGCCCTTTAATCATTTTTGTCACACTTCTCTGGATTCTCTCCAGTTTGTCCACATCCTTCTTGAAATGTGGAGCCCAAAACTGGACACAATACTCCAGTTGAGGCCTAATCAGCACGGAGTAGAGCGGAAGAATTACTTCTCGTGTCTTCCTTACAACACTCCTGCTAATACATCCCAGAATGATGTTCGCTTTTTTTGCAGCAGCGTTACACTGTTGACTCATATATAGCTTGTGGTCCACTATGACCCCTAGATCCCTTTCCGCAGTACTCCTTCTTAGGCAGTCATTTCCTATTTTGTATGTGTACAACTGACTGGTCCTTCCTAAATGGAGTACTTTGCATTTGTCCTTATGGAATGCCATCCTATTTACTTCAGACTATTTTTCCAGTTTGTCCAGATCATTTTGAATTTTAATCCTATCCTCCAAAGCACTTGCAACCCCTCTCAGCTTGGTATCATCCACAAACTTTATAAGTGTACTCTCTACGCCATTATCTAAATCACTGATGAAGATACTGAACAAAACCGGACCCAGAACCAATCCCTGTGGGACCCCACTCGTTATGCATTCCAGTATGACTGTTAACCACTGATAGCTACTCTCTGGGAACGGTTTTCCAACCAGTTTTGCACCCACCTCACAGTAGCTCCATCTAGGTTGCATTTCCCTAGTTTGTTTATGAGAAGGTCTTGTGAAACAGTATCAAAAGCTTTACTAAAGTCAAGATATATCACTTCTGCCGCTTTCCCCCGATCCACAAGGCTTGTTACCCTGTCAAAGAAAGCTATCCCGTTGGTTTGACATGATTTGTTCTTGACAAATCCATGCTGACTGTTATTTATCACCTTATTATCTTCTAGCTGTTTGCAAATTGATTGCTTAATTATTTGCTCCATTATCTTTCCAGCACAGAAGTTAAGCTGACTGGTCTGTAATTCCCAGGGTTGTCCTTATTTCCTTTTTTATATATTGGCACTGTATTTGCCCTTTTCCAGTCTTCTGGAATCTCTCCCGTCTTCCATGACTTTTCAAAGATAATCGCTAATGGCTCAGATATCTCCTCAGTCAGCAATTTGAGTATTCTAGGATGCATTTCATCAGGCCCTGAGGACTTGAAAACATCTAAATTTGTCTAAGTTATTTTTAACGTGTTCTTTCCCTATTTTAGCCTCTTCTGATCCTACCTCATTTTCACTGGTACTCACTATGTTAGACGTCCAATCACCACCAACCTTCTTGGTGAAAACCGAAACAAAGAAGTTATTAAGCACTTCTGCTATTTCCACATTTTCTGTTATCGTTTTCCCCCGCTCATTGAGTAACGGGCCTACCCTGTCCTTGGTCTTCCTTTTGCTTCTAATGTATCTGTAGATTGTTTTCGTGTTACCCTTTATGTCTCTAGCTAGTTTGAGCTCGTTTTGTGCCTTGGCCGTTCTAATTTTGTCCCTACATAATTGCGTCTCCTTGATTTAGAACACGAACACACAAACACACACAATTGAGCATGACTTTGTTCAATCTTTGGTTGGAAGAATACCAGACAGAAGACCTAAAATCAAGGCTTTATAAATTGTTAGTTCCCAATCATGCCAACTTTCACTACTTCTCATATGACAGCAACTTTGACAAAGAAAACTCTTTTTATACTTCCCTAGTCACAGCTGTTGCCAAGAACTGAGTATGTAGCATGCTGCTTAAAATTTTAACTGTTTAGTTTCTCTCCATGTTGTTGGGACCTGAATGGCATAGATGGAGATTGCAGGGGCAGGGAGGAAGAATTCACCATTCCTGATTTTTCTGGATACCAATACAGTAAAATTCTAAAAAGAAACATATTTGCTAATATTTATAAGCCCAACTACTAGAGCTTCAAAGGCTGTGGTCTTATTATGCATCTTATTTTCCAGAATGCCGATAAATATTTCTTCCAGTCAGCAATTGTGTATTACGAGATCTTAGTCTGGGAACAGTTTAAAAAAGCAAAAAGATGAAAACAAATCTGGCCAGCCATTTTAAAGATAAAAATATACATGAATGGTTTCGCCTTTTTGTGCTTGTACTGTGCAATTGAAAATATCTTGGGTTTTATTTCAAATGCCATTTTTCAGTCAGTTCATTCATAGTATGTAGATGTCATTTGGGGTGACTGGGGAAAAATAATCCAAAATATCTGGCACCAGTTAAGCCATCAGATCCACATAGACTGGTCTTTGCCACTGTGAAGAACTCCACTAGTTTTAATTGGGGGGCGGGAGGGGTTCACTTCACTGGATCCAATTGCAGGACTGAGGTGAATCTCATTTCCCCTAGAAACGCAGTTTACGGTTCACACACACTTTTTTTGTTGTTGTTAAACAAAAATTTAGTATCATTTTCAGGTCACAGAGCTAATGTGCATCTTCAACAGCTGAATAATCCATGGATTTAAATGTCCCTAAATACACAGTGAAAAGATGGATTACACATTAGGCTAAAGTAATACACCCAAGTCCCTAAATACATATGTACACTGTAATGCATATTTTAAATAGTCTCAGTGTGTGAATTTAAATGATAATATGCCTGTTAAAAAGTTTCAAACAACATATTTACAAAGGAGCCATTACTACTGTGTAAATAATACATCATTTAAAAGAAACTCACTGGGCTCTCATGAAAAGCTTTTTTTTTTTTGGTCAGCATTAAAAGAATAAAGAAAATTAATACACATGAAACACAGACCATATCAGAGCTTCAGTTTAAATGAGCCAAAGACTGAATACACCTCTACCCCGATATAATGCAACCCGATATAACATAAATTCAGATATAACACAGTAAAGTAGTGCTCTGGGAGGGCGGGGCTGCACATTCCGGCAGACCAAACCAAGTTCGATATAACGTGGTTTCACCTATAACGCAGTAAGATTTTTTGGCTCCCAAGGACAGCGTTATATCGAGGTAGAGGTGTAATTAAATTAATGACTGAAATTCTCAGCCCAGCCTTATTATTCTAGTATTGCTGCACTTTTTGTTTGGAGATCCTGGAGGAAAAAAATATCCTAAGAGAAAGAGAGAGAGAACTGTTTAAATTTGGAATGATCTAAGAGAAAAAATGGAAGCCTCATTACCAAAAAGTACATGTATGTACATCCTCTCTCTCTTTCGTGTGCGGAAAACTCAAATCAGCATTTTCTGTCTCTAACTCCTAGGATTCTGTGCACAATAGAAGGCGTTTAAATGACCCCATCAAATTTTTAATGATTGTTTTAGGCTGCGATTTTCAGAGATATCTAACACCTGTTTTTGTAATGTTATAACTGTGTTGGTTAGGAGCGTGATTTTTTTCATGATATAATTATACCAATACAACCCTAGAGCGGACACAGTTCTGCTGATAAAAAGGTGCTTTATATTGACTTGCATAGTTTATATATAGTGATATAACTGTGTCCATGGGAGGGGTCATTAAAGCGGTACAATGTTTGTGTGTAGACAAAGCCTAAGGGATAGGTGACCAATTCCAAATGGGATTTGGGTGTTTAACTTATTTAGGGTATGCTGCAAATCCCAGCCTTAAATGACTTCAACCTAGCAATATCTCAATACTGAAAAATGAAACCATGCGCCTGGTGGCAGGTCTGTCTTTGGAAAACTTTACAACTTGCTTTCATATGTTAATGTTTGTATTTTCATTTTGAGAAGGAGACATCCTAGGCTGTATTATCTACTGCACCATTATGACATAATCATCATTATGTACAGCTCTGGAAAGCAAACAGGCTCTCTTTTGTTCACACCCCAGTTCGGATCACTGGATGATACACATGTGAGCAAAGGACACTGTACTGCCAATAATAAACCTTATCACTGAAATGTGAGCGTGTTTCCTGTAGCTTTTTTGCTTTCAACTTGTACAATCTCGTTTTCCTGACCTTACCTCCATGCTCACTTTCAATCCCTTCCCTTCCATAACACACAAAACAATGTTCAGATTTCTCTCTCTCCTGATCCTGGCACGTTTCTGCCACTTCCACCCAGCAGGGACAGGAGGGAACTGGGAATCAAGGGCACAGGACAGGGAGGCGGCAGCGGCATCCAGGGTTTACGGAAGGAAGTGGGAACATGATCCTGCCCAGTCTCTCCGCAGTCACATAAAACTTCCACTGACTCCAATGAGAGCTCTGCTTGATTAAGGACTGCAGGACAGGCCCTGGAATCCCCAGCCAGCTCTGATCAAAAGCTATACACTTCTGCTGGAGCAAAAAAAAATCATTTCTTTGGGCAGTCACCTGTGTTCCTCGCTGCTGCTGCTCTGCCAGCCTTTCATTGCTTCTTCCAGTTTCCTCTCGACACCCCCTTCTCTAGAGGTGGTTCAAAAAACCATAACTCCTAGGGCTACACGTAAGCTGGTCTAGCGTTCACCTACCTCCAAACAGCTGCGTGGTTACTGTAGTCAAAAAAGCCACCTCCCTCCTGACATGTTTTATTAGCTAAATGGTAATTCTATAAAAACACTATATGAATTCTAGCCTAAACCTTCTCCTTAGGTTTCACTACTCCTAGGTTTCTTTTCCTCTACACCTGCTGTCCAACTTGCAGTTTCCTTCTGCCAGAGGGCTATTCCTGTTATGTTCACAGCTTACACAGAGGGCAAAGTTAGATAAACACAAACACTCTTGCTGGAAGGTTGCAATGTAACACTACTTTACTGCTCAGTATTCATAACGCTTACAAACAAGAATCCAAAACCAGAGAGTGAGAAGGCAGGCTGCTCTGCTTCCTAAAACAGACAGGCACAACTCACTCCCCCTTGCTTTAAACTGGCTGCTCTTTCTAGACTGACTCTGATCCCAGAGGCTTCACTAGAGAGCCCACAAGCAGAATTAAGAAAACCCCATCACTCAAAGTGATAACTTGCAATTTCAACACAGTCCTCAATACACACCCACAACTCCCACCTCCCATACATACAACGTGGAATCTAGCAAGCCACATCTGACCCACTGAGTCAACATTAACCTACAATTCCCTGTAGAGTTCAGACACCTGAGTACAGGAGAATCCAGCCACCTCTAATTTGTAACCATACACATAACTAACCAACGATGTCACATTTCTCCCCTTAACAGTACATAATTGTGACGCTTCCTTGGGGTAACCAGCTGTATCACTTCTCTTCTCTTCTTCAGTGCTTAGCCAGACAGTCGGCCGTAGTGATTGTTTGCCATTTGGTCTGTTCCTATGCAACCGTGAAGGCTTGACAGCCTGAGAGTCCAACATCAGATCTTGATGAACCCATGTAATACGGGGTCTGCCTCTGAGCCACTTCTACCCCTCGGTTGGTGGAATTTTACCCCAGATGTTACAAGCCACCCGGAGAACGACATTCGCTGGAACGTCTTGTGGCATTTATGTGACATGTCCGAAAAGCACTGAATAGAGGGGAATAATCACTGCCCTCGATCTGCTGGCAACATTCCTACTAATGCAGCCCAATATGTCTTTAGCCTTCTTGGCAACAAGGGCGCACTGTTGACTCATCTTCTCATCCACTGTAATCCCCAGGTCCTTTTCTGCAGAACTGCTGCTTAGCCATTTGGTCCCCAGCATGTAGCAGTGCATGGGATTCTTCCATCCTAAGTGCAGGACTCTGCACTTGTCCTTGTGGAACCTCATCAGATCTCTTTTGGCCCAATCCTCCTACTTGTCTAGGTCACTAGACATCGAGCCGTTAATCACTACTTGTTAAGCCCGACAATCTAGCCAGCTTTCTATCCACCTTATTGTCCATTTGCCCAATCCATACTACATTAACTTACTGGCAAGAATACTGTGGGACACCGTATCAAAAGCTTTGCTAAAGTCAAGGTGTATATCATGTCCACTGCTTTCCCCATATCCACAGAGCCAGTTATCTCATCATAGAAGTCAATCAGGTTGGTCAGAACCCAGATAGCAAAAGCTGGAAACGGATTTGACGGTTTTGTTGTTCAAAGAGATTGGAATCGCAGGTGGTCCTGGTCCTAGATTTTGCAGTTTTGTCTTTGACCATGAAACATGGAGACCAATCTTCGCTGACTCCTCCTCCATATGCTGGAATGCCTCACGAAACCTGTTGGGGCTCTGTACTAAAAGAACGTCATCAGCGTAGTCAAGGTCTGTGAGCGAGAGATGCCACTGCATCTACATTTATTCTTATCCTCCCAGAGAGACAGTCTTTTCCAATATTTACCCACATCATGATCTATTAGCAAGATTTTACAATTTGAGATAAAACCTCTTAGAACTGTAACATTTATAAACCAAAATCTAATTTGATATTTGTACTGCAAGTTCTGTATACTGCACAATGTGCATTCCTTCCCATAATTACATCTGAAAATGCAGAAGACTTAAAGTGTGTTTGTGTATACATGCACATGATATGCTCTAGATACCTTGAATATTAATCTGGCTCTATTTCTCTAATCTGCTACCCTTTAAAAGTAATAAGAAAGTTCATGTTATTTAACTAAAAAACAACAATTTGGGTAAATGAACCGGAAAAAAAACAAACCAAAAAACTTTTAATGGGATTTCTAAATCCCTGTTTAATGGAGCTTCAGAGAGGGTTGGGGTTTGTTTGTTTGTTTGGTTTGTTTGTTTTTAAAGAGGTGGGCTACTGAGTAGAGAGGAGTTTTGTTTTGCTTTTTTACAGAAAGAACCATATTAATTTTTTACAATTACAAATCATCTTCCGGAAAATTAAGAATCCCACACCACTGAAGTTATTGCTAATTGAGCAGGTTAAAACTGAAACTACACAGCTCCTTCTTCTACAGCACAAATGGCCCAGAAGTTCTGTTTACTTTTTCATTTCAAGGCTGTTGTAATAAATCCCAGCCCTCACAGCTCTTCTCCACCCCATCCCATCTCTTTTTTGTGCTATAAAAAAGTGTAACTTAGAGCTTTGCTTATATTGGCACATACAGGCTGTCAGTGAGCTTTCAGCCAAGGTTTTTCTTTCAAGGTTAAATAGAAATTCAGATATTTACAAATACCTAATTCTTCTAGTTAAGAGTTCAAGAGTGGCTGTCCCACTGCTACGTCCAGACACCTCAACTTGCAAATCTCGTTGATTTAAAATGCTGTAGGGTTCGCCCAGAGAGCTGCACTGCCATGTAGTAAATCCAGGTCTGATTTCTGCTTTCAAGTTGGCAAGCTCTGGGAGCGTTGCAGAGGCATAGCACTTTAAAACAATCTTCCCCCATTTGTGAGTTATTTCTTCGCTGACAAATACCAGTGTCTGTGGACATAGAGGGGTATTTCTGATTAACACTGCAATGCCAGTTCTTGCACCAAACTGTTTTATTGCTGAACATTCTGCACTTGCATGAGATCTTCCTGCAACTTCAAGCCAAGCTATTCCAGGGCCTGCATATACTGGAAGCTGGTATGAATTTCCATGACAGGCAAGGTACGTTTCTTTCCTAGGTTAGGTGAAAAAGGAAGATGTAGGTTACCTGATCAGAAAGAACTGATTTTTGTGGCAGACACTAAGGGTTCCTTGTCGCAATTTCTACAATGGTTGAGCACCAGGGATGTGAAGTCTAGTTAACGGTGGGAGAGAAGATGCAACTAAAATTGTCCTGCCATTTTCTCTTCAGCTTTTGTAGATGTTTGAGGAGTGGGGGTGCCAGGAAGGATAAAGAAGTTATGATATCCACAGAATCTTGAGCATGGCCTTTTCTTCTTAAGAACAATTCCAATTCTTCTTCACCCACATACAGGCCGCACATCACTACTGTAATTAACCTGAACGCCTTTCGGTTGAGGATCCACTCCCCTTGATTTTTTGATCCTACTCAACCAGTCTGCCCTTGGTATTTAGGATCCCTCTGATGTGCACTGCTTAGACAGATTTCATACTCTATAACTCTGTCCAGGGAACTAAGAGAACTGTTTCCTGGTGTGAGTGGAAACTTGTTGTACTTCCTACCTGCTGAGATGTTATCTAGCAGCATTAGGAGGTGCTAGCCTCACAGGATGTTTCTGAAGTTTCTTAAGGGAGAAAGTACCTGGCTGCTTTGCTTTGACCTTCAGCTACTCCTGGGGGAATTCTGCGGCACTGCGGATGCACAGAATTCATGGCCCCCGCAGATTTCTTTGCTTCCCCGCAGAAAAATGATTTCTGATGGGGAAGCAAAGGGAAGTCACAAGAGCAGTCATGGGCCCCTCCCCAGTGGTGCAGGCAGGTCAGCTTGGGCTCCTGGAGCAGTGGTTAGAGACATAAATCATCGTCGGGATGGGAGGGCTGTGCAGTCATGCGTGTGAGAGAAAAACACTCTGTCCCTCTCGCTCGCTTGTGGAGGGGCAGGGTTTTGGGGTGTTTCTGTGGAGGTAGGTGTGGGGCAGGCTCTGTCCCCTCAGGCAGAGCAGAATCTAACAGCTTGCCTCCTTAGTGAATTGTTTCCATTCTTCTTAGAGAATTCCCCGAGGAGTATAAAACAAGGGTAAAAATGTTAAGGCTCCTTTAACATTGCCAGAAGTGGTTTAAAGGAGCCTTATTGTAAAGGACAGTGTGGTCTTACAAATGGTTATGGTGCTTTAGTGATTAGAACTGGTCTAAATTTTTGGACCGAAACAATTTCCTATCATGAACTGTTTGCTACTGACCCTTCTGGAGATGGTCAGTAGCCAATATAAATTGTGAGTTTGAGTCCCTAGCTTGCTCTTCAGTTGCCTATGATGTAATACTGAGCATATGGCTGCATATATTTGTTGACTAATAACCAGAGGTAAAAGATCAATACTAGCTATCTTACTATTAGACAGAGGGGGTTGGGGATTTCCTCCAATTCTCTCCACTCCCATTATTCATCCACTGTATTGTCATTTAAATAAATTACCAAAATAATTGAAAGCAGCATGATTATATGTTATTTGACAAATAAAATATGCAGAATTTTAAAATACTGTGTGCAGAATTTTTAATATTTTGGCACAGAATTCCCCCAGGAGTATGGCTCTGGCCCCCCAAGCGGAGTGCCCTCATCGGGGAGAAATGAGGACACAAAGGTAATACAGCCCTGGAAGAGACAATGAGAGGGGTCCCAGATGGTGAACAGATGGCCTTGAAGAGAGCCCCTCTATCTGCCTGCCAGCTTAGGAATTAGATCAGCTGACTTTGGGTCTGGTTGGCTAAGTGAGAACGAATCTCTACCAGGGCAGGAGATCTCCATGAGCTCTAGCGAAGGCAGCTCAGAAGCTGATGCTGCAGGAAAGGCTGCAGCGTCACGCTGCTGCTACTCAAAAAGCCCCTCAGGAGAGTCCTCGGCCTGGGGCTCTGATGCTCTCATTCCCAGCCCAAACCTGGTTGAAGTCAGACTCCATTCATGTATTTTCCCAATTCCTTGAGCCCCTCCAGCCTTCTGATTAATGGTTCTCCCCAGTGCTGGCTCCAGAGCACTCCCAGCCCCCGACAAGTCTGAGGGCTGGTATAAGTTAGAAAACTAGATTGATTTAGCTACATCGCTCAGGGGTGTCAAAAATCCACACCCCCTGCGCGATGTGGTTAAGACAGACTGAGGCTTTGGCTACACTCGCACTTCAAAGCGCTGCCGCGGCAGCGCTTTGAAGCGCTAAGTGTAGTCAAAGCGCCAGCGCTGGGAGAGCTCTCCCAGCGCTGTCCGTACTCCACCTCCCTGTGGGGAATAACGTACAGCGCTGGGAGCCGCGCTCCCAGCACTAGGGCTTTGACCACACTGGCGCTTTGCAGCGCCGCAATTTGCAGCACTGGAGAGGGTGCGTTTTCACACCCTGCTGCAGCGCTGCAAATTTGCAAGTGTAGCCAAGGCCTGAGTCCCAGCACTAAGTACCCAGCACGAGGTCGATGGAAAAATTCTTCTGTTGACCAAGTTATTGCCTCAGGAACCAAACATTAAGCTGCCATTCTTGCCTTCATTGCACAGAGATGCTCTTCTTTTTTGGAATAGAGAGTGCACACATAACTTGCTTGGTTTAGACCTCTTTTTATGATGCTTTTCTTTGTCTCCAGATAAGTATTTTTTTTAAGCAATAGCAATCTGTGACTGAAAAGATTTAGCAGAACACAATTTCATTTGTTTTATTGCTCCATTAATTTTATTTATGTTCCAAGCTGTTGCTTTTTACCAGTTTGGTGCAAGAGAGACAGATACAGACAATAAGGGGGAAGAAAGAAACATGGTTGTACTTGAAAATGAAGTTTTGGACAAAATATGAGAGGTGAGTGTTAGAACCATATAAAACTATAAGCCTTATATTAACAACACAATGCAGTTTTGATAGGTAGCAATTCCAGGATAATATATATTGTAACATCAATCACAGAGGCCTACTCAACTATATGTTTAGAGCAGTGGGCCCCAAACCCTAGGGGGGCACCGAGGAACATCCGGGGGGCACAGCGGAGCCCAAGCCTGCCCCCACGAGGGGGTGGGAAGGGAATGCCATGCACCCCTGCTCTGCCAGAGCCCACCACCGGCCCCAGCAGCCCACTCTCCGGCCCAGAGGGGCACAGACACATTCTATTACTGGTAAAGGGGAGTGTGAAAGGAAAAGTTTGGGCACCATTGGATTAGAGGAATAATGCCTTTATTTTCCATGCTGTGGGTATGCATGTAAATTGTCACTTTTGGGGAGAGAAAGTCCATACTTTTTTTTTTTTTTAAATGGCAGTATATTTTGCATTATCCACTCTACCTCTCTTGAAAGAAAGGGGAAAAAAAAGCAACCCAACAACTGCCTACAAGAAATTAATGATCATGAGACCCCGTACAACACCTCTGCTAATGACAAGATATTACTACACAGGTTAATGAAAACCAAACACCAATTTAACATGCTAACCTCTGAGCAAATTGAGTTCAACTCATCAAGGACCCTCAAAAGAGCTACTTTGAACTGAGAGAGAAAACTGGAAAATCATTTGCACAAGATGGCAGAGAATACCATTTAATGGCATCTGTGCTAGGGAATTATCCCAAGGAAATTAATGCATCATTTAGGGCCTTTTCCCTGAAGTATTTATATAATGTTTTCACCTCTTAGCTCAGAAAGCCGAGAAGCAAGAGGCCAAATTCTACCCCGAGGCTTATGCACAATTCCCATTAAAAACCAAGGGCCATAACAGATTTTTCTGCAGGTACAAACCACCAGAATTTTAACAAACAGAAGCAACATGTAGGCTCTACCATAAAGTCAACGGATTTGACCATTATTCAACAATGCACCTGTACTGTATAATGTGCTATACAACTTTAAGAATTCTCTACTTCTGGATCTCCACATACTTTGAACAATACCATAAACTATTCTATAAACTCAGAATTGAACACTGCATCAGTTAAAATTATTCTTATCATTTGTAATATGTATAGCGGAAAGTATGCTATGCGTCCTGATTTGTCAACAAACGCAGCATCCAATTAAAAGGTTTGGAATACGTCCAACATTTATAACAAGTCTAGGATTTATCAGACGCAAGATCCTAACATTACAACAATTTAATAGAACCTGGGCATATAATTTAGAATTATATTTAAACAATAGCAAGTTATAGAATACATTATCTTCATTTGTATCAAACATTGCAGTCTACACACTAGTCGTGAGTCCTTGAACAGGGTTTTTTTTTTTTCAATTAAGAGCTTCGAAATAGAAGGGAATGGCTGGCAACCCACGCATGCTTGCTTTGGCACTGCAATGACTACCACTGATTGGTGCAACAATTGATAACAGTCTCAGTGGATCCTTAACAATGGCCTGACATACGAGGCACCTTTGGCATAACTGGCACGGCAATATTTCCTCCAGACTGATCTCAC
The DNA here is from genome assembly GCF_016161935.1 of Mauremys reevesii. Taxonomy (NCBI): domain Eukaryota; kingdom Metazoa; phylum Chordata; order Testudines; family Geoemydidae; genus Mauremys; species Mauremys reevesii. The sequence goes on along the minus strand of NC_052640.1, from coordinate 14,642,311 downwards.
TGTTGCTGCATAATTGTCCCAATGAAAGCCAGAGGAGCTGTCATCTAAAGGAACATTAAAGCAGTATGATGCTGGAAATGACCAGCGCAAAAACAAGGAGGAAACAATTCTCAAACATGACAAACTGGATTAATCCAATAGAAGGCCACAATTCAGGAAAGCATCAGTGGACACTTGTTTACTAGGAACTGGATTAGACAAAAAATATTTTAGACACTCTACCAGACAACCACCTCAATAACTTTTGGTCACTACTGACCAGGGCTGGCCTCATTACATTTTAAGTGCCTAGACATAATACAATTTATTTCTTTATTCTAAGTGTCAGCCACTGAGGTTCATTTTGGGAAGGACTGTGATGCACTTTAACTATTATCACTCTCGCTTTCATCTCATTGCTACACCAGCAGCTTCTAAAGTACTTTCTTGATACTACCAAGCAACCTATGAGAGGATGAATAAGGAAAAATAGTTAGTACATACGGTGTTAAGAGCTGTTTTAACCCCTGGCTTACTTATCTAGCCTATCTAGTCTGAGATTTTCAAAAAGGCCTAATGGAGTTAGATGCTCCCATTGAATTTCACTGGAATTTGGATGTTGTGCTCCTTTGAAAACCCCAACCCATGTCTTTTTTGGCAGACTGAAAACTGCCCTGCAATATTTTCATTCCCCTTCTCCGTATCCCTTCCAGTTCCCTCCACTCCAATCATAAGAAATGCCATTATGAAGCTAACACTTGTCTGGTATTGAGAGCTTAAAAAATAAAAAAAGGAAAATCAAACAATTTCCAATTGAAATGCGTCTATGGTTAACAACGGCTTGGACCTTTGTGAAACTATACCTTGCAGTTAAGAGATTTCATAATTAGACCACAATTACTCAGCCATATAATGTGTCAAATTATGGAGAATGATTATTTGTTAAACTACAGATAAAGTCAAGAATGAATCAATCTGGAGCCATAGATAAAGCCAATTAAATGAAAAATCTTCCCCTTAGCATTTACACTCCTGAGACCGTCTTTATTTCCTACACTAGTTTACACACACAATTGCTGTGAGAACCTTTACACTATACACACAGTGTTAATCTCAGTAGTAAATAATGCAGTACAAGAAAAACTGCAAAGAGAGACCACTGTTCCTGACAACACTATCAGCGTAGTTATTACTACTTGGCACACAGTTGGCTAGTTTGATATGAACAGGGCAGAGGACACAGTGAAAAGGGGACACATATTTCAGATAAAGCTGAAAGTTGTTCTGGGATTTCGCTTCTTACAGCTACATTTGCCAGGATTTTTTTAAAACGGTGTGTCAAAAAAACCCTCGTCCCAATCTACTGAAGATTCTTCTTACGTACAAGTTCACAAAGCAGTCTATATTGGGGCATCTAGCTATTTTGTTATTATTCACAACAGATTGCTGGCTATTGAAACATTTTACATTTTTAAAAGGTAATAATTGGAGATATACCAATCTCCTAGAACTGGAAGGGACCTTGAAAGGTCATTGAGTCCAGCCCCCTGCCTTCACTAGCAGGACCAAGTACTGATTTTGCCCCAGATCCCTAGGTGGCCCCCTCAAGAATTGAACTCACAACCCTGGGTTTAGCAGGCCAATGCTCAAACCACTGAGCTATCCCTCCCCCCAATTTTATTGCCTTTTAAGCATAATAGATAAAAACCTCTTTGTTTCATTAGTGCCGAACAAGAGTAAAGCTTAGACACTAGCCACCCTCTTCTCTTGAGCTGATGGGGAAAAAATCTGCAGACTTCTCAGAAGCAAAGGATATGAGTCAATACAAACTGGGGTATGATGTGAAAGCGCAATAGATTAACCAGAAACATTCAACCATAGCATAAGTTCCAACTGCAGCCTCTACAGTCATTTAATCACAAATCATCCTGCCACAACAGGTGCTTTGCTCTGGACAGGAGCATATCTGAACCCCTCAGTTAAAAAAACATGGTCAATGATATAATCTGATTAATTAATTCAGCCAGCGCTAAACTATACTGTTTGTAATCTAGAGGAGAATGAGGGAAAAATCAAAGCAAATGGCTACCCAGTTTAGAACCCAGAAAGGTTATTATTCAGAACCACAGACGCTGGAACTGCACAAATGGCATTAGTAGGAATGACGGAACAGACAGAATGACGCAGCAAAACAATAAAGAAAGATAAAATAGACAGTTTTCAAAGGAGTCCCAAAGGAAGCAAGCTTCAAATTTGCAAGGTATGCCAAGGAGTCATTTAAACTGTACCCTAAATCTTAAGAACGTCCCATCAATTGTTTTCTTTCCAAGGTAATTTGTAAATTCCAGCACTCTGAGAAGAGCACCTCCTGTTAAGTGGCTTTGACAACAGATTTTATTTGATTTCCCTCATGAATGCACTACCCTGGCTTTTTTCCTACTTAGGAAAGATCATTGTGTCTGAGTGGAAACTCTGTTTTGCTGAATAATACCATGCTGTGCAGTGTTTCTGTGACTCACTAGGGAATGAAGAGAAGCCAAGCACATTTCAGTTGTGACCTCAGCAGAATTGGACCCTAGGTTTCCTCTCCTGTCCCCCCATTCGTTTCACAGTGTTACAATCCTTGCCTTGATATACTGCAGCTACATGTAGCCCATGCACAATATTAAGAGTGACCTATAAAAAGAGCCTCATTACTCATTCAACGTAGAGAAAAATCGATTAAGGAATTAAGCAAACTATATAGAAAACCAAGCTGGTGATAAATACAGGATCTCCCATCTTAAGTGGTAATAATTAGGTTTTCCTTTCACAAGCAACTGAGGTCTAAGAAATATTAGCATCACCATTCTTTTCTACTGCAATGTTCTTGTACTGATTTTTTTTTTTAAAGAAGGCACATTTCTAACTAACTCAAAATCAGAAAAATGAAAAACGTTAAGAGCACTCGGTTGCCACTCTTCTGGGGCCTGAAAACACTGTTCAGTGTTGTTATATAACATCAGCAGCACTGGTCACCTAGAACCAAATTTAAATAAAACTAAGTCTGCAGGCAACAGTCTACAGGTTAAAGTGTGGGACTTGGAATCAAAAGAACAGAATTCTAGTCTGAGCTCGCAACCCCCTTGGCAAGTCACAGACTGTACCTCTTTCTCTAACTGTACAAGGGAAATATTAATATGTACCCACCTTTGTAAAGTGCTGCAACATCTTTAGAAGAAAAACATGTATATAATGGGATAACCCTGGTGCTCTTCTCTGTTTCAAAAGAAGGTGCTTCATCAAGATTTACTACTGCAATGCATTTTTTACAACTACTGTCAGGCTGACATTAGAAACAATAACAAAACCACAAAGGAAACCAAAAAGAAATCAAAAACGATGTTAACCCAACATTCAGCAGATTAAAAACAGTGGGAAGCTTTGGAGAGAGATATTAAAAGCATATAAATAAATAAAAACGGACATTTAGGCAACACAAAACCAATGAGAGGTAAGACATGGAAAGCTGAGCACACACCCCATCCTTAATGCTACTGTAAGAATGAACAATCAGTTGGGTTAGTATGCATTACTAAAATCAATCACATAAATTTTAATGGATTAATTAGGACCTGATGCAAAGCCCATTGACCTCAATAGAAAGACACCAATCGACTTCAATGCACTTTGGAGCAGACCCCAGAAGGAGGAGAAAATGGTTTTGCAGACTCTCACTAAATATACAGGAGCCCAGTGTATCACTAGTGAAACAATCCGGCAAGATGCTAACTGCCAATAGCATGCTACAGCTTCAGGAATTCCAACGTTAAAAAAATTTGTACTGGAAAATTAAAGCTACTTTCAAGAACAGCACATTTCACATCATGACAAATTTTGAGCTTTCTAGTATTTTATGGCTGCCACTACACTGTGCATCAGGCCATCCTGTATTTGAGGGCGGCAGCTGGGATAGAACCCACATACCCACTTGTTGCAAAACCACAGGCTCCTGCCTCCTGAAGTAGAGGGGAATCTCTAACTGTTAGCAGTATGGGGCCTGTGACACAAAGCTGAGTAGTTCCGATTGCTTCCACTACTGGGCAATGGAGTCTACACATACATTAGCCATCATACTAAAATACTAATATATTGTAACATAAGAAAAGGGCAGCTCATATTTTGGTTTATCCAACTAGCCCTGATAATATTCCTTTAACTATTCTTGCTTTTGTCTGTTTGTGTCAAAAAGAGATGCATATAAAAACAAAGCATTAATATTACAAACACTGAATAATGACATTAGTGTATCAGACATGCAGAATCATCAAGCATCAGAGGATTTAATACATACATATATTGTAAGCCAAAATAGTTCTGAGATTCACATGACATTTAGAGATTTTACTTAATGTCATTCATAGTGCTAGGAGATCAGACACTTAAATGTCTATTATGCAACTTGTGCCATATATATACTATCAAATTCCACAGCACTGACTACATATCCCAAGCCAAATTTATAGCAGCTAATTGCTAATTAGGGTTATTTCTGAAGCACTCCTGTTTGCACCACACCAGCTTTGCACATGGAGGGAAAACAAAAAAACAACAATATGATTTACAAGGTTGGACTGAACTTTAAACGTCTTTATACAGCCAGATTTATTCATGTTACAATCACTAAACAGCTTTAGCAATTTGAGAGTGGAACAATGGTATTTACATAGGATACTATTAAAATGGTCACTCCCAATCTCTTGTCAAGCAGTTATTAAAGTACACAAATGCAGAGTAAGTTGCAACAGTTTAGACAGACAACCCTCTATAATATCAATGGAAAAAGCGTGAGCAGCTAGGTGCTTATGCCATGCACTGCACCAAAAATTAAACACTACTACTAATGCATCCTGTTCATTTTCATAACCTACGGCAAACATTTAATGCACTAGCTGCCTGTATTTGCAATAGTACATTACTATCAGCCTGGGATTATTAGCCACTGAAGGAACAGCTGGCAATCTCCTCTCCAGCCACTTCCGATGTGTGATCCATCATTGGTGGATGGATTCCAATAATTCACAGGGTCATGTCCAGATGTATTAAACCCCTATTTTTATATAAATGTAACTAAGTATTTATACCACATTGGTCAACATAGTATTTTAGAGCCTTTTCTCTGGGGATGCAAACTCCATCCCAGAATATAGAACTCCACTTTTAATGTCATCCAACATTTTGCTCCAGTGACCTATGAGCCCTCAATGCCAACTGGCAAGGGAGTTACAAGAATATCCTAACCCTGGTATGTACATTCTGGTTCACCAAAGAATATAATGTGAAGTCTTAAATGAAAGCCAGGGTCATGCTGGACATTAATATCGTTGTGAAATGTAGGTACAGAGACTGTGTGAGGAATTCTGTATGTATGCTGAAAATATGTTCCTAAAGTCTGTATCAAGGCAGAGTTGACAAACAGGTCTCCTGACCGACAGACAAAAAAGGCTTATTCACCTATCTCCCAATCGGCAGGTAAATTAAGTAAAGGAAGCCAACACCACAGAAGCCCTATTTATATACCAAGTCAAGTGGGGGATGTAATATCAACAGCAAAGAAGCAGAACTCAGGGGAAAAACAAGCGATGGGGGGATTTTACTGTCCCTGAGGACAGATAATGAGCTTCAAGGATATAAGTTGAACTCCAGGAGACACTCCTTTATCCTGCACTTAGGAAGTAAGCAGAAAGAACATGAAAATGGGATCTCAACCCCAGACTTGGTTGGTTAAAAAAAAAAAACGCAGAGGACATTTGGGGTCAAATGAACCTCTTTAGGCAGAAGGTTAGCCGGTTAAGTTGAGCACCTAGAGATCATGTTATGATTTTGTTTTGTATGTAACCCTTTTGATTCCATTATCTTCATTTACACTGATGAAAAACTTATTGTTTTTACAATAAATATATCTCAGCGCCGTGTATTATACTTGGAGCTGATCCTGAGTTGACTCATTCGAGCTGTACACTGTTTCTTTGGGGACAGCAGACCAGGTATTTCTGAGAGAGTTCAGTGGATACGGCGCTGGGCACTACAGGGGAACACTTCATTGGGGCTCAGGGACTGGGGTGGCATACTGTTAACCTGCAAGGCAAAGTAAGGGCTGGCATAGTTCAGAAGAGATTGTACGGCTGGCTACCAGGCTGGTAGGAGTGAGGAAGCGGACAACCACTTAAGTACAAGCAGGTCTCCCTCTCCCTGGAGATATAAAGTAACAAGATGACTCTCGGTCCTGGGTACCCTGAGAATGATCAGTTACTCCAATAAAAATTTGGACAGCATTTTTGCTCTCTAGCTGCATTGAGCACTGATCTGAGTTTCTCCTGATGAAAAAGAATCCTTTTTTAATCTTGCCCTCAAAAAGCTAAAGATGGTGGAATGATATTTTTGCCTGCTACCTAGAAAAGGTTTAACGCTTTTGATGAGAAAAAAGGAGAAAATGTCCTATAAACCCCAGAGAACTGAGTTATAGGCAATAGATTTTATATGATATAGTGTACGGGCCATGAAGCTGTGATTTAAAACTATGAGATTAAACAAAGTTGAGAACAAAGCGAGGCTAAGAAATATATGGTGGATAGAGATAATTCAATTAGATGAGCTGAAGTATTTTTCACTGAAATATTAGCAGAGTAACTGGAACCCAATCTGTCCATTGGGCATCAGTTGAGGGACTAAATTACAAAGAAATGGGGGGAATTCACTGCTCTATTAACTCTTGAACTCCAGATGAGATATTCTGAATAGAAACAGAGCGGTGAAGAAAGACGACTAACCTGGGTTCCAGGACCAGGATTTACCTAGAATACTAAATAGGTCTGAATTGCTGTGAAAATGTTGAGAGAGAGAGAGAACCCCAAACAAACTCACCTTTGGTTAGAGTAGACAAGGACCAGAATTCTTACTGTGAATAAAAGTGCTGAATTAACAAAGGAGATTGATTATAGCAAGAGTATATGCAGGAGCGGCTCCAGGTCCCAGCACGCCAAGTGCGTGCTTGGGGTGGCATGCCGCGGGGGGCGCTCTGCCGGTCGCCGGGAGGGCGGCAGGCGGCTCCGGTGGACCTCCCGCAGGCACGGGACCAGCAGACCCTCTGCAGGCACGCCTGCGGGAGGTCCACTGGAGCCGCCTACCGCCCTCTCGGCGACCGGCAGAGCGCCCCCCGCGGCATGCCGCCCTGCTTGGGGCGGCAAAATGTCTAGAGCCACCTGAGTATATGAAGGATCAATAAGTTTCAACCAAAAACATGTGACTTTAGATTTAATAGGTCTTGAATCATTACCTGATTTAAACTCACTTTTACTGTTATCTTTGAGTCTCCACTCTAATCATTAGCTGTATCAGCTGAGTGAGAGACATGTGAGAAATAATGCAGTTAATTTTAACTTTAGGAAACCAATTGTGTTGCCAAATATATTGCTAGTCTAAGCCAGACAGGAAGTGGTTTCATAAATCCAGTGAGTTTTCCTAGCATATTTCCCAGAGAGAGAAGCAGCTGGTGTGAAATCTCAGAGAAAGCTTTGATTCCATGAACCAGGATCTAGGGAGTTCGGGGTAAGGGTGGTTATAAAAATATGTTTCGTGTTTTTTCTGCATTTTTTCATGGATAGAGGTTTGGATCCCTGCTGAAAACCCAACTTCTAAATTCAGCCTTTGCCAGGTCACTAGAAAAGTTGTTCTTTTATTCATTATTATTATTTATATACAACGATAGGACGTACGAGACACAGTCAAGGATCAGGACCCCACTGTGGCAGACACTGTACCAAGCACAGAACAAAACGACAGTCCCTGCCCCAAACAGCTTACGAGCCAATGTTTATTCTATGCATGAACACAATTCCCAACAGCATTTTAACAAAAGACATATGTGCACCAAAAGAAGATGGTTTATAGTTGTGAGGTTTGTTCCCTCCCCTTCATTTAGTTCTAGGGAGATACAACACAATCTCCCCCTGTCCTTCCCACCCAATATCCCTATGAGTATGAAAGGGAAGGCTAAGCTAAGGCTGTGCTGGTGAGCAGAAGAGGCATCTTTCCTTTATTGCAAAATATAACCTTTAGGCAGAAAAAAAATGGTTTCTGAACTACTGCAGACTGAACATGTAGCAGATGATAAAATTGTTCATTATTTCAATCATGCATCTATCAAATTTTTAGTGGCATTTGCATACACATAGCATAACACCTATTGTGACAATGCAACACTAAAAATATTCCCTCCACAAAGAAAAGGGGAACTCATCCCCTGACAAAAGACCTGAAATAGGCTTTGAAGGTATGCCAGTAACATCAGCAAACTCAGGCTCTGTCTGACGGACATTTCAAGCAGTATATTTTCAAGCTGATCTCAACTGCTGATCATGAGTATGAGAAGAGAACTCTAAGGTAGCCAGGCCTCAACCCATGAGCTTTATAGTCAAAACCACCACTGTGAACCGCACCAAAAAACAAAATGGAGGCTGGTGCAACCTGTGAAGGACCAGTGTAAGATGCTCCCTAAGCCAGCAACCGCCTACAGCGCCTTAAGTCTGAACGGTCTTTCTGTGCAATCCAAGTACAGCAATTTCAGTATGGAGGTGACAGATCACTGGGTTGAGTTCCCCATCTCCATCAGAAAAGGACACAGCCTTCTAACTAAGCCAGGAGTTCTCAAACTTCATTGCGCCGCAACCCCCTTCTGACAACAAAAATTACTACACGACCCCAGGAGGAGGGACTGAAGCCTGAGCCTGCCCGAGCCCCGCCATCCTGAGTGTGGGGGTGGGCGGAAGCAAAGCCCAAGCCCCTCCACTCCAGGCAGAGGACCAAAAGCTGGAACCAAGAGCTTCAGCCCCAGACAGGGGGCCTGTAACCTGAGCCCTGCCACCCAGGACTGGAGCCAAAGCCTGAGCCCCACCGTCCAGGGCTGAAGCCCTCGGGCTTGGGCCCTGGATCCCAGCAAGTATAATTCAGCCCTGGAGACCCCATTAAAACAGACTTGCAACCCATTTGGGGATCCTGACCCACAGTTTGAGAACTGCTGAATTAAGCTATGATGGAAAAAAGCACTTCAGGCAACCGCTGCTCTCTGGATATGTAATCAACCAGGAGTCAAACAAACTCAAAGGCTGCAAATCATAGTTACAAAATTCAATAGAAGGGGCCAATATCTCTCTCATTTCCTCAGATTGCTTCTTCCACCCTGCCGGCACATGCTCTTTTTTAATGTTCCATGTATTCGATTCAGGGCAGGGAACACATCCTGCTATGTGTTTGTACAGCATCTAGCATCCTGGGCCACGATCCTACTTTACGCTCCCTGGGAACTACTACAATGTATATGCTTAATATCAAACAAAGCAATTATTTTGACTGTATTAATAAGACATACATGCATGCTTTTTTGTCTGCGTGTATAAAACATTTAACAAGTATCCTGGCCTTGATGTGAACCCATCCCTACTGGAATACACAGAATCACAGAAATGTAGGGCTGGAAGGAGCCTCGAGAGGTCATCAAGTGCCGCCCCTGAAGCAGAGGGTAGACCACATATACCTAGGCCTGGTCTACACTGGGGGGGATCGATCTAAGATACACAACTTCAGCTATGAGAATAGCATAGCTGAAGTCAATGTATCTTAGATCGACTTACTTCGCGTCCTTGCGGCGCGGGATCGACGACCGCCGCTCGCCCTGGTGGAGTTCCGGAGTACACAGGGAGCGCATTCGGGTGTCGGAGAAAAACTCAGTTCTCGCTTTTTGTTTGGGTGCAGCAAAATCAAATACTTTATTATTTCTCCAGTAATTACAATGGAGGGAGAGAGTGCCATAGGACACAGGGTCGCCCCAGTCCTGGACAGGTCTCTCAACTGGTAAACAATTACAGCAAGCCTTTATACCTTTGTTACAGACAATTTCTAGCAATAATACAGACGGTAAAAAGCAACAAATACATTTTGTTTATACATAAGTCTTTCTGCTATCTTATTTGTCTCACTCCTAAAAGACGCCAGCCTGCATATTTGCAAGGTCGTAATAACTTTTTACACAGTTCTTTCTTGCTTCTAGAAGTCTCACGTCATTAGGGTTACAGCTAGGCTAACTCTTGCTAACTGACTGACATGCATTAAAATCCCCTTCAAATCCTTATTAATTCTTTCCCTGCTTCCACACGGGGATTGATGTATCATGTCTAGATGAGACACGATACATCAATCTCCGATAGATAGTGTAGACATACCCCTAGACTACCCTTAACCTGTTTGTCTAACCTGTTCTTAAAACCTCCAGTGCTGGGGATTTCACAACCTCCCTTGAAAGACTACTCCAGAACTTAACAACTAGAAAGTTTTTCCTAATATCTAACTTAAACTTCCCTTGCTGCAGATTAAGCCCATTACTTCTTGTCCTACGTCCAGTATCCACAGAGAACAGTTGACCACCATCTTCTTTATAACTGCCCTTCACATATTCGAAGACTTAGCTGGTCCTCCCTCAGTCTTTTCCCCTCAAACATGCCAAGTTTTTTTAAACTTTCCTCACAGGTCAGGTTGTCTAAAGCTTTTACCAATTTTGTTGCTCTCTTCTGGACGCTCTCCAATTTGTCCACATCTTTCTGATGCCCAGAACTGGACACAGTACTTCAGCTGATCCTCCACCAGTGCTGAGTAGAATAGAACAATTACCTCCGGTGTTTTACATGCCTGTTAACACACCCCAGAACACTAGACTTATTTGCAACTGCACCACATTGTTGGCTCATATTCAGTTTGTGATTCACTAACTCCCTAGCCATTACTCCCCATTTTATCGCTGTGCATTTGATTTTTCCTTCTTAGGGCACTTGCCTGTATTGAATTTCGTCTTGTTGATTTCAGATCAATTCTTTAATTTCTGAAGGTTGTTTTGAATTCTAATTCTGTCTTTCAAAGTGCTTGCAAACCCTCCTTTCTTGCTGTTATCCACAAATTTTATAAGCATCCTCTCCACTGCATTATCCAAATCATTCGTGAAAATTACTGAGTAGTATCCGACCCAGAACAGACCCCCCTGTGGGATCTCACTAGATACATCCTCCCAGTTTGTTAGCAAACCACTGATAACTACTCTGAATATGGTCGTTTAACCAGTTATGACCCCACTTTATGGTAATTTCATCTAGACCACATTTCCCTAGCTTACTTACGAGAATGTCATGTGAGTCTGTGTCAGAAACCTTACTAAATATCAAGATAGATCACACCTACTGTTTCCCCCTTATCCACTAGGCCAGTAATCCTGTCAAAAAAGGGAACTGGTTTGACATGATTTGGCTATTACTTATTACCTTATTATCCTGTAGGTGCTCACAGATTGTTTAATAATTTATTCCAGTATCTTTCCAGGTATCAAAGTTAGGCTGACAGGTCTATAATTCTCCAGATCCTCTCTGTTCCCCTGTTTAAAGAGAGGTATTGTGTTTGCCCTTCTCCAGTCCTCTGGGACCTCACTTGTCTTCCATAAGTTCTCTAAGATAATTACTAACTGCTCTGAGATTGCTCCAGCTAGTTCCTTAAGTACCCTAAGATAAAATTCATCAGCCTCTGCTGCCCTGAATACACGTAATTTACCTAAATATTCTTTAAACTGTTCTGTTTCTATTCTGGCTTGTGTTGCTTCCCGCTTGTTGTTAATATTAACTGTGTTAAATAGCTTGTCACAATTAACCTTTTTAGTGAAGAATGAAGCAAAATAGGCATTAAACACCTCAGCCTCTCGTTTGTCATCCTTCCCCGCTTCAACTCCTTTTCTCCATCTTTCCTCTTGCTCCTAATGTATTTGAAGATTATTGCCTTTTATGTCCCTTGCCGGATGTAACTCAGGAACGCAGCCCTGGTTCTCAGCCCGACGAGGTGATCTGGCAGAGAGGCACTGACTGACAGCTAGCACTGGCTTCTGGGCTTGCACCAGCGGCCCCTCCACACCGTGATGGGGAGCAGCACTGCAGGTATTCCGCCCCCAGTACACACATACCCCCCAAATATCCTCTGCAGAACACCCAACTGTAACCTTCTCGAGCTCTCCCCACCCTCTCCTGCTCATTCCCCCAGTGTCATCTTTTTGGGAACCTGAAATATGGTAACCCTACAGAGCCATATTGGCCTCTACTAGTCTTCCTATTTTTCCTGCGCATTGAGATAGTGTGTAGCTGGCCTTTAATACTGTCTCATGGAGAAATTGCCAACTCTCCTGAACGTTAATCCCCTAGGGTTCTTCCCATGGGACTGTATCTATCAGTTCTCTGGATCTGTTAAAGTCTGCTTTGTCATAGTCTTTATTCTGGGGGTCTCTCCCCTTCCTTTCCTAAGGGCTTGTCTACACTGCCACTTTACAGAACTGCAACTTTCTCGCTCAGGGGTGTGAAAAAACAGCCCCCCGAGCACTGCAAGTTTCAGCGTTGTAAAGTGGCAGTGTAGACAGTGCACCAGTGCTTTAACGTTGCTAATGAAGACATGCCCTTGGAATCATGAAATTTATCATTTCATGATCATTTTCACCCCAATTGCCTTCCTTCTTCAAATGCGCAATTCCGTGTTAGTCAGAATCAAGTCCACAATGGCTGTCCTCCACCTTCTGAAACAAGAATTTGTCCCCAGTACATTCCAAGACCGTAGTGACAATTGTGTGTTTTGCTGCATTACTTTTCCAACAGATGGCTGGGTAGTTAAGCCTTCCCTGTTATTACCAGGCCTTGTGTTTTGGATATTTGTGTTGTTTGTTCTAGAAATGACTCACCTACCTCCTCCTCCTCCTGATTTGGTGGGCTATATGTTTGTAAACATCTGAACCAATTAAAAAAAAAATCATAGAAAACCATACAAGTTGCTGCAGCTTGTGTATAAAGCTTTGGTGAAATGAAGAGCAGAAACACATTCCGACCCACTCCACCCTGGGAGGTCTGCTGATTCCCAATTACTACACAGCAATGTCAGGTGCTGCGTATTGGCGGGGGCAGGGATTCTTTTCACTATTCATCGCGCCATTTTCACCTCTCAGTACATGGTGGGGATTTAACGCACGTAAAGCCCTGGTTCATCAAGAAGTGAATAGACCCTTTTGTTGCAGTCTATTACAGTTATAAAGATTCTGGCTGTTCTTCCCTCACTGCCACCACCCTCTCTGCTTAAAAAAAAAAAGATTTAAAAGCTTGCAGGAAAGTTAACTATGGGAATATCAACATTCAAACATGGCCTGAAACCTGAACCACCAGGCTGCACCATAAAAAAAACCTCACTGCCTCCTTTTCAGGCCCTTACAACACCCACTTTTGAAGAGTTTTATTCAGGCAGCTGACATCCAGCATTCGCCTTCCACTGCAGATGTGCGGCCTGCTCACACAATAGGCGCCTGCAGCCCTGGCCTCCCTCCAGATCCCACTGTGTGACAGCAACAAAAGGCTATGCTGGAAGCCCTCAGCTATAGCACAGCTCTAAATGATTTAGTGACCACAGCATTCAGACCTTGGCAGCAGCTGCTGTTTTAAAGGGACATCGCCTCGTCTGTTTACTCACTACTCCTGGATAGTTTATCTCCCACTGGATTGGAAAATCCCCTTCATGGTTAAAAGGGTCCCCACAATTCCTAAAAATATTTAGGGTAGGGGCAGAGGGGGGAAGGCAAGGATTGTCACTGTGTTGCTCTCAATTTCCCCATGTGACACCAAAATGCTCTACACTTCTGTACAGTATCAAATGGCTCTGCAAACACTAATTAAATCTCACATCATCCCAGCCAGGTAGATCCAGCTTATCCACATTTTTACAGAGCGGGACACCAACGCACAGGAACCTGTTCCAGGACATGTAAGACATCTGAGCTAGACAGCGAACCCAGATCTCCTCAATCCCCCTTATTTTTTTTGTAAATCACTAAATTGGACCACATGCTCTGCAATATGAACAGAGCGCAAAAGGCTTTTCTGAAGAACTGTAAGAGAATGTTCATTCCCAGTCTGTCACAGCAGTGTGACGGAGGAATTACTTACTGAATATCACCAGCCTGCTCAGTGCTGTACAAACACCGGCATCGATCCTGTAATGTGACATCACCAGGCCTACACCAGGCACCTCATATTGAACAATCAAGGCCATAGCAAGATGCAGTGTTTGCCTCAAGCAGCCTGGCGTCTAATTCACATGCATTTGGTGAAATCCTTAGCAGTTCCCCTCATTTACTGTGCAGTTTGCTAGCACGTGCACAAATAGCTGTTGAGAAATCGTATGTGGATTAATGTATCCCTGTACAGCCCCAAACACAATTCATTACATTCATTTGTAAGATTTATTTTAATCGAATAGTTTCCTCCCAGGTTGCAGGAGAGCAGAGCTTTTATTATGAGACTTCTCACATATTTCAGTGAGTTAATGAGTCAAAGCAATGGCATTTTTTCAGCCAGAGCAACAGTAAAAACAAAGATCACCCTGCCTTGGTGTGGCAGGGTGATCTTTGTGCTTTTCCATCTCCAAGCACTAGAAGTCAGCATTCTGCATTGGTGTTTTGGAGCAGGCAATTTACAACTCCCTCCTGAGACCTGACAACATTGGTACTGTTCAACCTCTATATTTCTCACCTTTCAAAACTGATGATTCAAAAAGAGCACAGGGAAGCATAGTCTGCAGCCACCGGCAGTCAAACAGGGGTTGGCCTACTGACCAAACAACAGAGAAGCAGGTCTAATGGTTCACTCACAAAGGATGTCTACACATACAGCGCTGCAATGGCGCAGCTGTACCAATACAACTGCACCGCATATGGTGAAGATGCTATATGCTGATGGTATAAATAAAACCCACCTCCATGAGCTGTGCACACGAATGCTTATGTTGGTGTAACTTATGTCACTCAGGGGGGGTGGAATATTCATACCCCTAAGCGATATAAATTCTGCCAACATTGGCTATGTCTACACAACAGCCTAAAAGAAAGGACTAGGTAGTTGTGCTATGCATCACCAATAACTTGGTACCAGACATAAATATACCCATTTGAGTCAGTAACAGATTTATGCAAACAGTAGCTACTGTAAAAA
Source organism: Mauremys reevesii (assembly GCF_016161935.1). Lineage (NCBI taxonomy): Eukaryota > Metazoa > Chordata > Testudines > Geoemydidae > Mauremys > Mauremys reevesii. The sequence goes on along the minus strand of NC_052640.1, from coordinate 14,627,249 downwards.
AACAGGAGTACTTGTGGCACCTTAAAGACTAACAAATTTATTTAAGCATGAGCTTTCGTGAGCTAAAGCTCACTTCTTCGGATGTGAAGTCAAATACTGTGCGTCAAATACTCAAAATATTTTCTATCAGTAGGGCACTAAGGTGGATAAACACTCAGTTAATCTTCCTCCACCTTCTCTCCCCATCACCCAAAGAAATTTCCCCACTACAGAGAGAGAGATTGGTGAAACAAAACAAAGAAAATCACACAGTTAATACTGCTGCATGCTGTGTGCCATAGTCAGGTACAGTAGGCTTGTTAGGGATAGGCCGGAGGGAAAAGTACAAATTTTATATCTCTACAGATCCTGAAATTAATTTTAAAAGGACTTTTTAAAACCGTCCTTTGCTACTTATAGTCAAATGGTCAGTAGGAAAATAATATACTATAATCAAAGCTCCCGCTACCTGCTGTGAACCACGATTACTCCAATAAGTGGAGTGGCTCTATCCATCCACTCTACAGCCATCACGAGCAAATGAAGTGAAGTTGTGCTGAGTGGGTCTGATTCTCAGCTGCTCCATTCCTGCACTCGGAGCAGGGAATGGGTGAGGGGACAAAGACGTCTTTATGCCAACTTTGTATTTCTCACGTGCTGGGGCCATGATCTACCCAGCCCCCAGAGCAGTCTCAGGGCCTCCTATGGGTCCCGGGAAAGAGCAAATCGCTGTAGTGCAGTGCCATACCCCGATCTGCCCCCTATGCTGGGAGCAGGGCCAGCAGAGACACCACACTCCAGTTCTACACTAGCTGGAGAGGCTCCCTGCCCAGGCAGTAGTCTTGGGAGGCCATGTCCACTCACTGAGGGTCACCCTATGCTGACAGAGTTGTGTAAAGCAGCCCTGGTGTAACAGAGAATAAGGCCCAGTGAGAGGCAAGTACCACTAACCATTCAGGGGCTCTGGCACCCTAAAATATTTCAGAGTGAAATGCGCAGAACAAAAGAATAATTTCCCTCTGCCCAACTGGAGATAAGCCTCTCCCAATTTACACCTCCTCCAGAAACAGATGTTGACTGCAGGTGATCTAGAGGCTAACCCTGAGTGTGGGTATGTCTACACTACCCATCGGGTAGTGATAGATCTATCAGGGATCAATGTACTGCGTCTCGTCTAGATGCGATACATTGATCCCCGAACGCGCTCCCTGTCGACTCCGGAACTCCACCAGGGCGAGAGGCAGAAGCCGAGTCGACGGGGGAGTGGCGGCCATCGATCCCGCACCACGAGGACGTGAAGTAAGTCAATTTAAGTCGATCTAAGATACGTCGACTTCAGCTACACTATTCTCGTAGCTGAAGTTGCATATCTTAGATCTATTCTTCCCCTCCCCCTGACCCCCAGTGTAGAGCAGGCCTGTGTATCTCTTTTCATTCACACAAACACAGCTCTGACAACTGGATCAGCAGAGTTCAAGCAAACTCAGGTCTCTGTAGCACCAAATTGGAGACCAGGAAGATCTGATGAACGTTCCAGTCTCTTGCTCACCCAAAGCAGGGACTGAAACTCGTAACGGTAGAGGTAAACTGCATCATTTAGCAGCATATCTGTTAGCAGCGCTTGGTGCAGCACTGACTATGTTTAAAAGGAGCCACTCCTTGGCTGGAAGGACCGTGGCTTCGGTGCTGTGGCTTGACAGTGTAGGAATGGGGGTATGGACAAGTGAATGCAAAAAAGCGTTCTTTGGATTACAGAGAATTTCTTGTAGGAGAGCGTGGGTGGGTGTAAAATACAATTCGTACCTATCCAAAGGGAATGGCAGCACTCTAACATGTGCCACCAGCCAAAGTCACTCACAGTAGCGCATGGAGATGATCTTGGGCAGCCATTCAAGCAGACTGTGTCTATGCCAAGGAATGCTGTCGGTCCATTCAGGTTGGGATGTTAGCTGCCTACCGAAAGTTGAAGGTCTGGAACTCTAAATGGGCAAACGCTGTGGACTGGAGGTATGGCAATCCCTGGGATTAGAGACAGGTTTATCTGGAATGACTGTACATAGCATAACAACACTGCCTCCTCCGATTTACTGATTGGCGAGAGGTTTATTCCATCAAGGCCTATAAAGTACTTTGATCCCCTAAGGATGGAAGGCGTCACCCCTGTTATTGGTGTATGAAGTACTAAATTGTCACATTTACACCTGACAGGATCCTGATTGGCTACATGTGCTTTAACGAACATCTTAACCCCAAACCACAACAGATGCCAAGAAAACAAACTCAGCCCCAACCCGCCACCTGGTCTCCAAAGTTGAAAAGAGCGAGAGGATTCCGAATGGCTGAACTATGACAGGCAAATGTATTTTTAACAGATTCTGTTTCTATAAATATTACAAAGCTTTTTGCTCTTTGGAGGCTGCTCCGTTCCTGGGGCTGCTGACATTACTGTGACATTTAGGAGGCCTTGGCATTGCCTCGCTGCCTTTCCTATGCTGGTTTTGTTCCAGGGATCAGAGAGACACAAGACGACACAGGAGCTGCTTATTCATACTCTGCTCACTCCTCGCTGACCCACTGCTCATGCGGGAGCTGGGAGCACAAAGGGACTCTCCATGTCAAGTGTGCAGGCTGCTGCCGGCTCCACTGCTGTGGAATGCATGTAAATGCAAAGGGACTTTAACCCTGAGGTGCCACCTGCAAGGGAAGAGGCAAATTTCCTTAAGGAAGAAGTGGGTGGGTTTTTCAGGCTGGATCTTTCCACTTTCATATTCCACACAATGCACAGATTGTCCTTCTCCACAATGGGATTCTGTATTGGGTTTCTTGTCTCCTCTTTCTTTTTCAAGCTACTCTCTCCCGTGCCCTCTCCCCCGTCCCCGTATTCTCTCCACCAGAGACTCTTACCAGCAAAGCTGCATGGCAGGCGTGCACCATGAATGGCACTCAACTGGCACACTCCCCAGATGCTGCCATCACCTCTGCTAATGCCCTCAGCCTCCACTGAGCTGGGATCCAAATCTTGCTTCTAAAACTCTGATCTTCTAATTTGCAGCCTGCTGCCTCCATCCCAGCTCTGGTTTAATCTGTATTGATTCCTTTATTAAGAGGTGGGACAGTAGTGCAGCAGGAGACTGCTTAGGAGAGGACCTCCTAGGCCAGATTAAATAAAACAGCAGCACACACCTAGGCTCATTTTACCATTGGAAAGTAATTCCCCCGCAACTTCCCCCCTCCCACCATGCCTCTGCCTCTTGCCAAAACCTGAACCTTGATATCCCATCTGTTTATGAGCTAAAAAATATGCTTCCTGCATATTTAAGCACATTTCAAATGCTCAGATAACACCGTGGTCAGGGCCACAAGTACTGTGACAGACAGATGTAACACACTAACCTTTAAGATATATTTTTTTAATACAAGTCAAGATGGTGAATTTTTATTAGACATTTCGGCTTTTGGTTTAATTTGTGGTGAGCGACTGTGAAAACATCCTTGTTCCATTTCAACTAGAGCTATGCAAAATTAAGCACCCCCTCCCACCCCTCCGCTCATGATGTTTGATCATAAATGCAAGCTGACTGGATACCTATCTTCCTCCCACCAGTGGAGAATGTTCATAACGTACTGGTTCTTTTGCAAAGTCTGCAGTGAAATGACCAATGCCCTGGATCCTGCACATGCCTATAAGGTGCTTAAACTTAATCACATGAGTAGTTCCATTAATCTACTGCAGGATTGGGGCCCAAGGTATCATATGCAATGTGAAGAGAGTGTGTTTTCCTTTGAACTTGACTCCTCCATAACAATGCAGAGCATGCTATACTTTTTTAATTCTTGCTCTTTCAAAACAAATAAAACGTTTTTTTAAACAATAGCTTTGTATTTTGTGTTCACAGTAGAATTACTTCTACTGCAACCAGGGCGGGGGGGGGGAGGGGGAGGAATATGTCCCCTGTGACAGTTTGGCTGGCACCCAAACCAATGAAAATTGATTTGTTTGGATTCTTTAAAGATTTCTTCCCCCATCTGACATTTAATGTATCAGTTGACACAGTAAATGGATTTTGAGATTCACAAGGAGAAGAGAATCACCGTAAATGTGCATCTCTTAATAGGATTCTCCCAGACAAATAACAACTCGCACTAAGCAGCTGCCTGTCAAGTTTGTAATACAAGGAGACTTCAGAGCATGGTAACTGTAGTTATTTAACCTTTTGTCAAAAAAACCCCAAACCCCGAATATCCAGTAACAATACATACAATCTATAAAGGCTTCAAGTCAACACACTTTTTATAAGCAGATTTGTAAGGTAATAAATTTTCTGTGACTTAACGATCAGCGTTGGCTATGAAAGCCAATGTTGTAATTCCCAATTGATTATAGATGTTAATCTTGGGAGACTCTTGTTCTTATGCTGTGATTTATTAGGTGAATTAATGACAGATTGCACCGTTTAAAGCAGGCTGCTGTTTTACACAATATCTCAGGAAGCTCTGTCCAACTGAGTCACAGCAAAGAAGGGAGGAGAGGCTATTGTGCAAGGTGAAGCTTCTTCGGATACCTGAGCTAATTGGTCATATATTGAACTTTGAAATGCAGCACCAATTGCCTTACAATTAACCCTATGACTGAACACTAGGAAAGATGAACCTCTGCCATCCTTAGGAATTACACCTAGTTCTGCATGTAATTCATCCACTTAAGAGAGCGTTGCTTTCCATGGAAACTAGCATAAGATTTGCCCTGCCTGTCTGGCTGGAGGCCTGGTGAATGATACCCTAACACAGTCTGTTTTCCTTCTCCCCCTTCTTGGTTGGTGTTACTGGTTGGCTGTCTAATCTTCCTGAGCCTTATTTTCAGTAACAACCGTTGTATTAGTCCAGAGAATACCAGAGACTTAAATCCATCCCTTACAAGGGGTCTCAGTAACAACTCAGACTATTTGGGCCAAATTCTCAGCCTCATTTTTCTCCTTTGTATTACTTCAGTAGCACAAAGACAACACAATCTGGTTGCAGCTGGTCAGTGGAGAACACCTCTGGCATCCTCAACTGGCATAAAGCCAAGCCAGCTCCTACATCAACTGCCATCCCAACAAGGGCGTGTGCTGGGGAGGGATGGAGCAGAACATAGGGCAAATCTCAGCTGGCATATGGTTCCTAGGCTGCTCTAATTTATGACAGAACGAGAGTAGTCTGAGAATCTAGGCGCTATTACAGACTCCCTGACATCCCCTATTCCTCTTCTACACTGAGTGCATTTTGATGCAGGAGAGATTCTGCCACAAATAAGCTTCTAACAAGTTGGAAAAATGACAGGCCTTTTGTTACACAGTAGGTTATGAACTGTGATGCTGGGATGAACTCAGACCTTTTCCTGTCAACTGTGCCATCAAAATACAATGCAGAGTTGAGAACAGAAGTTGTGAATTTGCAGAAAAACTACTCAATTACAAAGAAGGAGTTTTAACTTTGGTGCAGGAGAGCACGTTTACAGCTTTGTTGTTTCCTTTTTAAAAGCCTGTTTCTGATGTTATCCTTCTGCTTTGCAGTGGATTTGAACTTGCTTGGCAAATGCATCTTCCTTTGCAAGTATTTCCCAAGCTGCAACTAAAAGTGTTACCAGTTCCTGCTGAACCACTGTTTAATTACAGTCCCATTGTACATTTACATGGACAGTGGCTCTTTCCTCCTCCTTGTTCCTGATTAGCAACAGTATACGCAGTATTATACTAGGGCTCTAAAGGTGAGTGTAGTATTTTTAAAAAGGAGACAGGATAGCTGAGCCTTGCATGGCTGCTTCATAACAGGTGTAATTCACCTCTGAAGAGTCATATCGAGTCCCTGGGTTCACTGCTGTGATCAGTTATAAAACTGGCCCTTGCCATCTGCTGGTGGTCAAACTCCATGATGTGGCAATCAATTACAGCTGTTATCTAGTCCCAGTTTAGACAGATGTTCCTCTCTTTCATTGTACAGTAATTACTGGTTGGCTGCCAACAGGCTTCACACTTCAGCTGTGATGCTAATTTGAAACAAAGAGGAAGCGACAAAGATGGAGAGACAGACAGACAGGGAAAGGGGAAAGCTAAAATGGCTTTGGTAGTTCGAGCCTCAATGGATTGAACATTTCTTTACAGACAATGGGAGGAATAAGGCAACCAGTCACCCAAGCAAGATAGAAAGAGCCAGTAGGGCACCATCCAAACACAAAATGCCTCCCTGACAGAGAGGGCTTGGCTACACTTGCAAGTTGCTGCGCTGGTAGAGGCTTTCCAGCGCTGCAATTAGTAACCCACACACCCTGCAACACATCAGTGCTGCAACTCCCTGCTGCGCTCTGGCTGTACACCTGGTCAGGGTGGGGTGGGTGCATTGCAGCGCTGGTGATCCAGCTGCTCTCATCAACAATGGACACACACGCTTGCGCCTCCCTCTCCAGGCAATAAGGCGATTCCTCCAAGAATTTTAACTCTTTGTTTTGTGTTTTGTTTTGTCTCTCTTTCTTTTTGTGTTGTGTGTTCAGTCCTCCGCCGAACTGCTTATCTAAAAAAAAAAAAAAAAAAACACACAACAGGAGCTATAACAGGAGCTCTGGCAGTGGCTGGATGAGCAGAGAATGATGAGAGGCAGAAACAGAGAGTGAGGACAGAGAAACAGCGTTGGAGGCAGGCTGTTTGCAATTAAGAAAGAAGGTAAGGGGTTTTTTTTTTTTTCAATTTTTCAATCCACACACACCCACACACCAAAAACTCTCTCTCTCTTCTCTCTCTCCCTCCCCACTCTCCCTCCACCACCTCACAAACCCACACCTCAAAGACTGTTGTTGCTGCCCATAATGCAGCACTCCATGCTGCAGCATGCTGCAAATGTACACTCACTGTAAACTTGGCACACACCACACACCACACACACACACGCTGTGACACCAGCGCTGTACGCTGTTCAGCCTCATGACCAGCCATGACTGTAGCCAACAGCGCTCTTCCAAGCCCAGAGACAGGGAAAAACCTCATGTTTTATTTTACTGTCATAAGGTTGCAAAGTCTCTATACAAGTTAGAGGAAGCTCTACTTCTGCAAAAGCCAGTCTGGGGTTAGATCAACTATTGGTCTGCCCTTTGGGTGTGCAGTGACGTATCTAAAGAAACACCAAGGAACAGGATGACTGCTTTTGAAGAAAGGACCCAAGGACACAAGTTGGAAACATCTGCAGGGCAGCCAACTGTCTGTCACAAGACGAGTGTGGCCTCCCAAAAGCCTGGAGAGGCCTAGCTACCTGACAGAGAAAAGTTAACAATTTGAAAGTAAAACTGTAGAAATTAATTGCACCTGTCATAGCATTCTTTATCTTCACACTCTGCTTATTGCCTAACTTGACTACATGATTTCTGCTGCTCTTAAAAACAGCTAAGAATGGCTTGTTCTTCACATTTGTTTTAATGCTTATGCACTGGTATTTCCCTTTATCAAACTCATCTCCTTGGCATTTAGGTAACTCACTCACCATCGTTCAAGCTTTGCCATACTTCCTTTGCTATCTTACCAAAGACCAATGCCACCCTTTAAATCTCTGTTCCTTATAACTCACCAGAGAAACAATCTAACTATGATCCCACAAAGCTTTTCCCTGCCTTCCTTTCACCGTGCTCCTGACTGCCAAGCCTTAACTGCTGAATACCCCCGGCACACACTCATGCCCCTTTCAAAGACCGCCAAACCATCTCCAGCAGACGATCGATTTGAGGCCATGGCCACGGTGCTCTTTACATGTTGAACACCAGCGATTCCCCCTACTCAAATTCTACCTAATGAATGAATCTCTGGAGTCAGTAGGTGCTGACCTCTGACCTCTATCTCCACCAATGAGCACTTGTTATATGTAAAGCAATCTCTCCAACTGTCACCAATGCTGAACAGGTCATTACTATGCCTAGTGATTGATTACATTTCCCTAAGTTGCATCCAGAAGGGAGGCAAATCCACATTCTATAATAAGGGGAGAAAGATCCAAGACTGACCCAGACAGCTGTGCAGAAACTAGACTTATTTTAAGTAGAAAGGGGCTCAGACCAAAACCCCAGGTTCGAAACTGCCCCATTTGTTGAGGTGTCTGAAATCTGAATCTAGACTGGAATTCAAGCTGCTTTCAGAGTGAAGTGCCCCAAAACGCCTTACGTGTTTGAAATGCAATAGGACCTGCTTAGAACAAACTCAGCTGGAGTCAAACCCATTAATAGTGAAATGTAGAGAAAGTCTCATCTTGCTTTAGTGTTTTTGATGGACCTTTCATATCGCTCGCAGTGAGATTTCTCTCCAACATAAGCAAGTTCCAGGAAGCTAATCCTTCTGGAACACAGCAATTGCTATCTACCAGTTAAAAGCCTCATGCCACAGACCAGCCCCCCTGCCGCTTTCTCTGCTCAGACTGAGAAGTGGAGGAGAGCAAGTGGGACTGATTCTGCTTCTTTGCCCCGGCCTAGCCATTTACCTCAGTGCAAAATGTGTGTAAATCTCTATTATTCCGATTTGGTAGCATTTTGCACCACCTGGCAATTATTTTGTTCAAGAGTAATAGATGCAAGGCAGTAGAAATTCAGACCTCGCCTACATTGCGATGTGGCTCCGATTTCAGACATTGGTATAGCTGCATCAGCACAAGTCCCAAGCATAGACAAGGAAAGCCCCAGATGGAGCCCATTCTGATCCCCAGCTTCCAGCAGGCATCATGTGGGTAATGGGCAAAGACACGTAGGCTGTCACCTTGTCTTACTACTACCAACAAAAAGAGTGAACTGATCTTGTTACATTCGCTCTCCAGGTGCAGAACGACTAGAATGAACACGAGGTCTTCCCAAGGCAGGAAGGACGAGCTTGGCATTCCCATTAGTGAAAAGGAATGCTCTTTTGTGAGATAGGCTGTCTTCTCTTATAATGGGGGGGAGAGGAGAGAGGGAGCCTTCACAGTAAGAAAGTGTTGCTGTTTGCACAAGATGTTTTTGAAGCTCTGAACTGCTGCAAGAATATGCAAGGGTCTCTGAGGAGCTTCAGTGTGAATACAATTGAAAAGCACTACAGATGGGAAGAGGAGCAGATCAGATGGAAGGAGGACTAGTGCAATTGTCCCTAGGGGGCTTTCTTGGATCTGGAGAACCCCAGCAGATAGTGCCAGAGGGGCACTCCTTATCATGCCAACCTCAATTCGTCTCTGCTTGGCAACCTCTCACCACTTTCACACCAACCTGTGAGATCCAAGAAAACTATAATGCCATTCTGTGACTGTCTACCAAGGAGTGCTTAAGAGAGAAAAGGTGACTGAGGGAATCTCTTTTACTGGACCAGCTTCAGTTGGTGAGAGAGAAGCTTGCGAGCCACACAGAGATCTTCCTCAGGTCTGGGAAAGGAACTCCCAGCATCACAGCTAAATGCAAGGTGGAACAGATTGTTTAGCATGAGTAGTTAGCATGAGTAGTTAGCATGCGTTGTAAGGGACCATTCAAGGTAGGAAAAAAAAAAACAGGAGTACTTGTGGCACCTTAAAGACTAACAAATTTATTTTAGCATTCTTCGGATGCATCCGAAGAAGTGAGCTGCAGCTCACGAAAGCTCATGCTAAAATAAATTTGTTAGTCTTTAAGGTGCCACAAGTACTCCTGTTTGTTTGGGGTTTTTTTGCGGATACAGACTAACAGAGCTGCTACTCTGAAACCATTCAAGGTAGAGTGGCCCGTTGACACCTCTACACTCATAGGACAAGAAGAGGGGGTTAGTGGGTTACAGACTGTTCTAATGGGCCATAAACCTAAACTCAGCATCTCTGTTCAGACTATGATTTTAAAGTGCCTAGCAGAGTAATGAATTTAAGCTCCAAGCTCCTCTTTTGAAAATGCTGTGCAGGTTTCCTTTGAGGAGGAGGACTGATAGGTCAGATGTAGAGTGACCGCTTTGTGAAAAGTGTTCACCCACAGGTGACAGGGTGTTTTTGTCTTGTATCATTTTCCTGTGCGAGTTCCTTCGAGTGTTGTGATTGTCTGGTTTCACCCACATAGTTGTTATTGGGGCAGTTAGTGCACTGGAAGAGGTATGTTGTGATCGGTATGTTTAGGACCCATGACACTTGAAAGGTGTGTCCTGGGAGAGGTGCTGATCATTGTAGAAGTGGAGATATGTCTGCAGGTTTTGCATCTATTGTTCTGGCAGGGTATGGTGCTGCTTTGAGTTACGTCCTGGTCTGTGAGGAGCTTGCTTCTGACGATGAGCTGGAGAGGTCGGGGGGGGGGGGGTTGTTTGAAGGTCAGAAGTGGGGGTTCAGGAAAAATTCTTTCAGGGTGGGATCCCTATTGAGCAAGGGCTGTAGTTGTTTGATGATACCCCGTATGGGTTCCAGAGATATTACTCACCCCACCTTGTCTCTCTAATATCCTGCGACCTAGACAGCTACAACGACCCTGCACACCAGAATGCTTTAGAAAGTTGCAGCCTACATTCAGCACCTGCCAGTGTCATCTCTGTGGTTCTCCCAACCCCACCACTTGGCCCACAGGAGACTTGATATTCCATGAACTGGCGTCACACCAGCACTACCAGTCAGAATATTCAGCTGGCTCCAGAGATATTAAGGTCAAAGAGCCAAAAGGAGAAGAGCTTTCGATTAACCCTTTTCTGGTATCAGTCATGTCCCAGAAAGCCGCAATACACCATGGGCTCAGGGATTTTTTTCCCCCCATCATTAGTAATTATCTTGCGCATCTTTGCCAGCAGCATTTCACAAAACAAGACTTCAAGACAAACTGCATTGGCTTTTGAACCATATCCCACAGCAAGAATAACCTTCAATTCTAATTAAAGGCTCCTTCACTCACAACACGGAAAGTCTATTACAGCTGCTTTGTCACACGGCATTATCATTTCCACTTACTTAGCACATCACTCAACAGACACAGAGAAAGCAAGGCCCCTAGCCTAGCTCTCTCCAGGGCTGACTAGGCCTCGGGATGCTGAAAGTAATTAAGGCCTAACCAGCATAGAGGATTTTTTTTTTTTTTGGATGAAGCCCAGCTGCCAAAACTTTAATTCCTTTTTACAGGATCAGAGCTGAAATGTTTGAAATAATTTCTTAACCAAACAAAAGAGGCTGCTGAAAAGAATAACATTGTGACAGCTGCTGGGAAAGTCACTGATGGGTGAAAACGTTGGTCACACTGCAGATCCTGTTCCCTTCACTGGCTACGGGAAGGAAGTCATTTTTATATCCTGAACAGAAGTGTTGGCTTTTTGTTTTTGCACTTTAAATAATTTTCTCTTCATTCTAAAGAAGCCTAGATTCAGAACGCTCAGTTTCTTCTAAAGCTCATAGTTTTGAGACCACTTTACACCAATGGATATTAGAAAGGAAGGACAGCCCAGGGATTAGGGTGCTAGCTTTGCACTTGGGAGACCTGCTCTGCCATAAGCTTCCTGTGCGACTTTAGGCAGGTCACTTAGGGCAGATCTGCACTTAAAATGCTGCACTGGTGCAGCTACACCGATGCAACTGCGCTGCTGTAGCACTTTAATGAAGATGCTCTCAGAGAGCTCTTCCATTAGCATAGTTAATCCACCTCCCCGAGAGGCGGTAGCTACGTCCGCCAACATAGCACTGTCTACACGGGGGGTTAGGTTGGTGTAAAGACGTCGCTCAAGGGTGTGGATTATTCAGACCCTGAGCATCATCGTCATACCGATATAGGTCTGCAGTGTTCACCAGACTTGAGTGTGTCTGCTCCAGTTCCCCCATCTGTAGAGCCAGTATAAACCTACCTTGCAGAGTGTTCTGAAGATAAATACATTGAAAGATCTTGAAATATTCAGATACTGTGGTAATGGAAGCCATTTAAGTACCCTACATAGATATTAATGATCACATTAGCTAAAACATGAATTGGGATACATTATTAGGTAAGATAATAAACTTGAATTAAATGGGTAATTCATTCTCCCCACACATTTATTTTAAAGTGATAGGAGTCTCTTTCCAGCACTGGCATCCCTCGCTCTCTCTTCAAGACAAAGGGCTTTGCCAATGATAAGCTTAACCATAGAACCATTTGCTTCCATCCATACAAATCCCTCCCTACAGACACTTCCCCACAGCCAGAGACGCATAGAAAACTGGCCTGTGAAGTCATTACAAAAATTAAATGGAATTTCAAATGAAATTAAGTTTAATTATGTATACTTAATGTCAGCTACGTGTTTTAAAAGAACTGGGTCTGTGCAACATCTGTTCAATAAAATACTCCATGGTGCTAAAGAAAATGTTTTAGTTACGAGTGAAAAATGCCATTCCCTGTCTTTAGCTAGGCATCTGTAGAAGTACAGTACCTCAATATATACATATCCATCAATGATGATGATTTTTTTTTTCACATTTTCTTCCCCATCATTCCCCAGTAGTGCTGGATGGATGTCTGGAGGGAATTAACCTTCTTGCCCGAATTACCTGTCACCCTGAGTCACCGCAAGAGCAGGAAACAGCAGCAGTGAGGATTCTCCAAATAAGGACTTTCCTTCCAGTCCTGCTGCAGCAGCTGCAGTATCTTCTCAGGGCTGTCTGTCTGTAACTGTACTCCTCCTGTATCATAAGACCTGGGACAACAGAAGAAGACTAGAGAACCAAAAACACCAAGATTCAATCAGAGCAAGATTCTCTCAGGCAAGTATCTTCAGGAAGCAAACTTGAGATTGAGGGATGGAAAGAAGACAGACTGGATGCAGCATAATAATGGGAGGGTGATAAACAAGGGGTGGGGGGGGGGGGAGAAGGGGGAAGGAAGGGGGGATGAGAAAATTTGAAAATATGAGAGAAAAGAAATGAGAGAAGAGAGGAGGGAGGAAAAGGAAGGGAAGGAGCGAAAAGGTGGAGGAGAGGGTGGGGAGGAGAGAGGAGTTTAAGGTTTTATCCAGACTTTCATCAGTCTTTCATTTCTTTGGATGACCTTGATGGAATTGGATGGATCCTTGGAGAGAGGAAGGAAAATGGAAAGAATAGAAGAGAGAAGATAATGAATAATAAATATAACAAAGTAAGAATAATAAAAATGTAAAAAAATAAAAAAATTAATAGAGAAAGAAAGAAAAAAAGAAAGAAAGAAGAAAAGAAGAAGAAGAAACAGTGAAAATCCACATGATAAATCAATTATCCTCAGGAAAAAAAAAAAAGAAAAGGATGAGGAAGTAAAGCAGAAGAAAAAGAAAGAGGGAGGAGACAAAGGAAGAAAAAAAAAGGAGAAAAACACCTAGTAAGTTAGCCTTCCAAATTAAATGAAATGGAGACGAGAGACACTAAGAAACAGAGGATGAGCCATAAGGAAAAGAGAGAAAGAAAACCAGAAGGGGAAGGGGCTGGGAGAAGAGGAAAAGAGGGTCTCCAGAAGATCCAGACAAAAAAAATGAAAAAAGAAAAAAAATTTAAAAAAAAAAAAAGCATTTTTTTGAAAAAGAAAAAAAAATTTTAAAAATTAAATTTTGAAGAAAAAGAATTCCTGGAAGAATCTACCTCCAAGAAATGAACTTCAGCTATGTGATGAATGTAAGTTTTAAGTTCCCATTTCCCATAAGTTCACATCCTCTCCACTCCTCATCTCTTCATCACATCCTCTACTTCCATCTGTAAAATGGGGATAACACTGCACTGGGGGATAGTGATACTTAATATCATTACTAAAACACTGAGGGTCAAAAAGACTTACAAATACTATGTGTGCATACCACACATATATTATTTAAAAGAATACCTACCTTATTACATACACTTTACACTTTACTCCTACTTTCACTACTTTCTTTCTGGCCCCTCAATTCCCAATAAGTCAACCCCGTCCCAGCTTGCCCACAATGATTGCAGACAAGGGGGATTAAAAATTTCCTCATAACTACAGCATGGGAGAGATCAGTAAATATTAGAATCAGGCCTTAGGATAGCCGTGTGTGAACAGACACTCTGTTAGAATCAATAAGCTTCTCCTTTCTGATTCGGTTACTGGCACAGTCCTATGCAGTATAAACAAAATGTTTGCGCTCGTCACAAGCACAGGGTTTGTGAATTGATCGTAGGGAGCAGACTGCATACAAAGGAGAAAGATTCTATTTAAACAAGTTTCTTAGAAACCCATAGTTACAGAAAAGGAAATAAGAAAACAGCGACCGCTTAATTGGGATTTGAACACAATTTGGGAACGTCTGCCTGAACACAGCAGCAGCAGCCGCTCTAAATTCTGCTGTTATGTCAGCAGGCGGCTGCGCAGGTATCTCCTAGCTATCCCTGCTGAAACTCACTATGGTGGGTGAGCAAGTTTCACTTTCCCCTCCCCGCCCACAGGAGGGCAGCTGGGCCAGAAGGAAAGTGAAACGTTTCGTCGGTTTCACTTTGAAGTCCTGGTGTCTAGACATCACAGCAGACTGGGAAGGGAAGTGCCTGTAGGAATGAGGCAAGAGACAATGGGGAGAAACAAAGGAGGAAGAAGAAGAAAAAGCCCAGGAAAGGAAGACTATTGCCCCTCTCTCCTCCTAAACAATACCCTCCATCTATTGCTCTCCTTCAGGTTTCAGAGCGGTAGCCGTGTTAGTCTGTATCAGCAAAAACAACGAGGAGTCCTCGTCTGCCAGAAACCACAAGTCCAGAGCAGGAAGCCAAAACTAATCAGGGGATGATTATGTTTAACTCATACAACCCCCAATTCTTCTCTGTTCCTCCATCTTGGCTGTGTGCATCAGGAAGAGCGGGGAGTGCCCAGCAGCCCAGCGACTGGGGAAAGAGAATGTGTTGGCAGTAAGCAACTCTCCCATGCTGCTAGCAGGGCTGGAAGGTGAGGAAGGATTGTGGGAAATTCTCTCCAGTCCCGTTCAGTCTCCAACGTCACCCAGAGGAACTCTCCTGCCAGACTGTGGCTGAAATTTGGCAGTTTTGCTTCCTATGCACGCAACACAGATGGCAGGGCAGACACCTGCTGCTGCAGAAAGCCTTGCCAGTGACTCATGGGGAAGCTGGTGGAGATGGGTCACCAAGATTAGACCTCATTTCATTGGAGTCTCAGCCCGCTCTCTGGAGAGAGCCAATGGAGACTTCAGAATCAGGTTTTTTTATGTTTCATTATTGGGCCTGTCAATCTTAACAGGGTACCTTAAAGGAGGGAAAAAAAAATACTCAGAATTACTTGGCCTGCTTAAAAAATATCTGATTCTTGCTGATTGATTGCTTATCTACCTCCTGCTTTCCTGTCCATTCTCATTGATTTAATTACATCTCACTTCACTGTTCACCAAGAAAACGAATGGTTACCGTAGAGGGGCTAACAGGCAAGTTGCAAAGTAATTTGCACAGCCATTTCCTGTTACGTTTTCTTAGAATATCCATATCCATTCTCCTGCCCTTGTTTTAAAAGCAAGATGAACCAGCAATGCTGTTCTCTGCATCAAAACACTTAGGCTTTGGCTACACTTGCATTTCAAAGCGCTACTGCGGCAGCGCTTGCGCGCGCTTTGCTAGTCAGTAGCGCCAGCGCTGAAAAAATCCTCCCAGCCGCTGTCCGCACCCCACCTCCTGCCTGGGGACGCTGGACAGCGCTGGAGCATGAGAGCTGACTGAGCGGGGCTTTGCTGCTGGCGGCGCAGCGGCACCACAGCGCTGCAGAGGTGTGTTTCTGCAGCTGCGCGCCAGACCTGCTGCTGCAAAAGCCTCAGCTATTAGGAACCATCGCCTTGCAGAATCACCAAGAGACAGAACCCCTTCTTCCCAGCTGCATTCTCCTTTCCACCACATTCAGCGTGGTCCCACAGCATGTGCGGCAAACTTTGCCAACTCACCCGAGCATACAGGAAATCTGTTGTGAACGACTGAGCAAGTAAGTGAATAAACACGATTTTAAAACTAAGGCTAATGCATCAATTGCTTGCCACGCATTTGACAAGTGTAATTTAATTTTAATTGTTTATGATAATGCTACATAGCATGCTAGAAAACATTGGGTCTATTCAGTAAAGTCTTAGCAATATTGACAGCAGTGGGTCCGTTACTGAGTCCTTTGCAAAGAAAGTAAAGGAGAAAGAGCACCATTTTGTGGGCATGAATTACAGGCTGTGTAGAGCAGTGCAGTAGAAAATAGGAAGGTTTTAGGGCAGTGGTTTTCAACCTTTTTTTCATTTGCAGATCTCTTTGGAAATCTTAGGCATAGTCAGCAGGTGTTCACAGAACATAAGTGGAAAACCACTGTTTTAGGGGATGTAGAAAAACTTCCACTTACACCCCTGTGTACCCAGTCCTAGCAGGGCATTCTCTTGTTCTCACTAAGGCCTTGCTGATGCTGGGATTGCACCAACTGCTGTCGCTGCCCCAGTTTGATTCCCTAATGCTGATATCCCAGAGTAGACAAGACAGTGCACTTTTATTCAGAAGAGATCTGCATATGATAGCAAGGTAAAGGTAAGTACATTGCGTGTGCTTGGTGAGCACCCAGTGTGCATGTGGTTTTACACCGGCCTTGTGTGTTTATATTCTGCAGAAACCCAAACAAAGCTGATGCACAAATAAAGCTAAATAGCTCTCTATTTACATTTGTTGATTTGGTGTATTTTTGGTTTTTATAAACTGGCTCTGTCAATACCTCCTGGAGCTAATTACGTAGTCAAAACCAATATGGGAGCTTGTCTTCTCAGGGAGTTCAGTACCCAAAAGGAACTGAAAATGCTTCAAGAAAAAAAAATCACCTCTCACATTTTAAAGCTCCACCAATGGTTTCATGAGATATTAAGAAGCTGGTGAAAAATATAAATACATATACAAATGCACTCAAATACTAGACCCTACATACACCCCAGTGTGTCAGCTTGGATGCCAAAGCGGAGGGATGCACTAATACTGAACACAGAACTGGGACTAAGCAAACCTGGGTTCTATTCCAGCTCTGCCACTGAAGGCAAATCACATCCTCTGTCTGCGCCTCAGTTTCCCCATCTGTCAAAATGATATGCTCCTCTTTTGCGCTCTACTGATGAAAAATGCTAGTCGAGAGCTAGGTATCATTAATTGGTTTGTTTGAGAGCTTTTTTGTCTGTCTGTTTTGATAGTCACATATCAAAAGCAGTTGAGAACACCTGACATGCTGTGAATCTATACACTTTTTAGTGACCACTCACACATTTAAAAAATGTGTTTTTTTTTTTAAATCATCTTTGATCAAAGCACATGAGAACAAAATTCAAGATAAAAGGAAAGAAAAACACAGCACAGAGATCTCTAGAGGCGCCTTAGTGGCTTTCATGACATTTCAGACATCACTTTATTCCCATCTATCTGAACACCAAAGGTCAATTTATTTAAATTGGTCAAAAAAACTAGCGGAAGGGGAGAAAGACCAGAGAGACCGAGACCGGTCTATTTCAAAGACATTTTCTAAAGTAAACTTTTCCATGTTTGGTAACCATTTAGCACACTTGGGGCTCTATTGCATTTGAAATTATAGCAACTACTCAGACATTTACCCAAAGGTCAGCTCGGACCTGTCAGTGCCCTGCCTCTGGGAATGAACCTTGCTATGTGACACTGTAACCTCAATAAGGCTGCATTCCTGAAACAGGAAACAAGTTGTAATCTTGTAGGGGAACTGGTATGTATTTCTGTTAACACAAAAAGATCTATTGGTACTAAATATCCCAGTCTCTCATCCAGTAACGGATTCCCCCTACCCCCCAACAGAAAAATGTTTTCCACCTGTGAAAATTACAGATATATGCCTTGATCTTGCAAAGACTTTCATGCATGCTTAGTTGTAAGCAGTGAAGTACTCACACTGATTTTAGTAGCTTAAGGTTAGGCATGAATGCAAGTCCTCGCAGGTTCACAGGCTTATGTTGTTTTTGTCTCTTGATCATTTAGCAAGAAACGCATCAGAGAAGCATTTTATGTTTTTGTTACAATCTTTATCTGAAACCTATCAAGAAGCTACGAGTCTGCTTTCTCTTCTTACTTTCACCAACAAAATGGCTTCAGTCCACTTTACCTATAGGTGAGAGTCTGGAAATACAGGACCATAGGAACTCCAATACAGCCCAAGGAACTCCTCTAACAACCAGAAGCAGCCAACGGTAAATCTCAAAATTTCCATCTCTATTGGAAGGAATCTCTTCTCCTGCAAAGGTGGCCCAAAGCAAAACCCTTGATCTGAATATTTCCATATTGTGGGTCTAGGCCAATGTCTTTTGTTATTTTTAATTAATAGTCTCTAACTAAATGTGACTAAAGCAACCCCCGATCCAAACATTAGATTTAACAGCTATGGAAATTGGCCAGCGAACTTTCCTGAACCCCCACTCTAGTCACTGCTGACACTTAACCGCTGTCAACATATGATTTGTATCTACTTGGTTTCCACAGATATTACTCTGTATTTTATTGAAATTTTATGATGTTTTCACACAGATGCTAAAATTCTTTAAAGGTACAGGCCCACGGTTTTCTTTGCAATGCCAGTAAGTTCACAAAGTTAATTGTAACAGGACACTGTTACCTAAACATAGTAGGTGTAGACTGTAGCATTCTGATTTGAAAAGTTGGGCCTAACCACACAAACTAGGTTTTCAACCAAAAGTTTATTATGCACAAAATTGCAAGAAACTGAACACCAGCTGGTGGTTTAACTATTTTGAGCAACCATGCTGCATTAAAGTAAAAAGGCCAATATTTTTCAGATTTGCCTATTGATTTTGGGTGCCCAATTTGAGGCATTCTGATTTTCCAGGAGTGCTAAGAACCCAACCTCTGAACATCAGGCTGCTAACATGCATCTCAAACTGAGCACCCAAAAAAATGTGGGGGGGGGAAAAAAGACACACACTAGAATATTGGCTAGGATTTTCCAAAGTGCATTCCTACACAATCTACACGTCAGCCCAGAGGAGAGCTCACAGTTAATTGGGGCAAGGAAACCGCTCAAATAGTGAGAAACCTTGAGGACCAGAGACAATAGTGACTTAGTTCTACGCAAGCAAGGCTTGTGGTGGGGGGAGGGGAAGCAGAGCTCAGTGTGGTTTGCAGAGTGTAACCGCCCTTTATCATCCATCTCATGAGCTGCCAGCCACCTTGGATTTTTTTTTTATTGCAGTGAGTAATGCTTAATTCTTACCAGATGTTCATTCATCAGTACCCACAGAGGTTTGCTTCAAAGCACAGAGGCTAATTATTTTTTTTTAAATCAGAAACATACCAGCAGCTCTGTGTTTACTCCTGGCTTCTCCCTGAATCCTGAGGTGAGGAGAGGATGGGGTGGTGGAGGAAAGGTTCCTCTGAAAGGCATGTGCTTGCAGGAGAAAGGCACCCAAGGTTCTGTAGTAATGGATCCAGAAGAAGAGCGCCAATTATGGAAACAAGCCCCTAATACTACCCTCCTTTTAAAACAAATATTCTTTCAAAGCCCCTGTGGGGTAGCCTAGCAAATATGAGCCAAACTTTTTTTCCCTTTTGTTTTATAGGCAAGGCAGGCAAACACACAGTGTTTCCTTTGGAAGCAGGACCAGCTGGCTCAACTCTCCGAACATAAATTATTTAGCTTGCTTGGAAAAGCTGTGCAAGTCATACTATTATTTCAAATGATAACAAGGTGGCTGGGGACATTGCTGGCCAAGCTCTTGGGCTGTGCAGTGCTTTTATTTGTTAATGAACATTCAGGGTGGCTTGGCACTGGGGAACAAAAACCTGAGAATCATAACATGGCTCCAGGGAAGTCAGCTGATAAATGCTGGGAATATTCATAAATAAGAGGAAAAAATATTTCAATCTGGGAATTCAAGTTCTCAATTAAGTTCCCAATACGTTCAGGGCACTAGAGTTGACTCTGCCCGCTAGCAGTTGAAAGCCACAGTTTATTTGCTAGTTCAACTAAATTTATTTTCTTTTAGTACCAAACACTCACTTCAGACCTTTATACAGGTGAAGCCAACTCACATTTCCAGCTCTCGCATGATCTTCAGGCAGTAACAGGAAGAGATACCAATAATCACAGATTTCCTCCTAGCGAGACATTAAGCCTAGCCACTACTTCCAGGGTAACTATGATGTGGCATATGCCCAATCCTGGCAAATAAAGGGCAAAAAGGGAGACGGGGGGGCCCAATCAGGCCATTCTATGGCACCTGGAGAGAAGACAGCTAATTAAGCATTAGACCCAGCTGGATTCAGACTGGATGGTCCCTGTAAAGGAAGGGTGGGGTGTCTCTCTCCTGTTCTGGAAGGAGACGACCCAGAAGACAGGAGGTGGGGGACTCTCCTCTGTTTGGGAAAAGGAACCCCCAGGAAGCTACAGGAGTTGAACTAGCCCTCTGGTAGGCCCTGGTAAAGGGGCAAGACTCTAGGGTCTCAAGGGAGGAACAAGGGATTAAGACGACCCAGGGAGTTTCCTGGAAGTAAGTGCCAGATGAGGGTTTTTATTAATCACAGGCTAATGCAAGGGTGGGCAAACTTTCTGGCCCAAGGGCCACAGTGGGGTTGCAAAACTGTATGGGGAGCCAGGTAGGGAAGGCTGTGCCTCTGCAAACTATGTGCCCCGGCCCTGTATCTGACCCCCTCCCACATCCCTCTCCCTGACTGCCCCCCTCAGAACTCCTGACCCATCCAACCCACCCACTCCCTGTCCCCTGACTGCCCCGACCCCTATCCCCCGCACCCTGACAGACCCCCCCGGGACTCCCACGCCTATCCAACTCTCCCACCCACCCCCATTTCACATCCTCTTATGAGTCCTCTAGGCATACATCCAACCAAAATCAGCAACCCTATGGAGAGCACATTACACTAATCTGACAAAGTGACAAAAGGCACTGTTGATGAGGTCTTATCTTCAAGAAAAGAAAAATTATTTGGCCACGTGATGATGATGTGAAATACACCACGCCATTGATGCTAGCTGGGTCTCCAGAATCTGCTCAGGATTTAATAAAACCCGTAGGTTGCAAATTTGAATAGCAAAAGGCATTAATCTAGGAAGCAAGCCTATTTCTTTTGTTTTTCTGCAGCCAACCTGAGCCTGTTCTGTGTTGAGTCTCAGCTAATTTGCCCTCAATCAAATCCTGATCCTGACCAGACACTTGAGAGATGATAAACTTGCATGATTTGGATGCAGATTTTGCAAATTACACAAGCCTTTGTCTGAAGTGAGATATAATTCATGTGGCACTCCCTTTCCCCAGGATAACGTAGGTGGCCTCAGAGACAGTCTGCTTTTGTAATGAGTTCAGCGTACTCTAATCACAGGTGCCATGAAATGCTCACCATTTCAGCTGTTCAAACGTCTATTGCATTTCAGCACTTTTGTGCCTCCTTAGTTTAATTATTTAATATCCCCATATTCATGCAGACTGTAGATGCGAGTAACAGGTTCCCTCTTAGAACTCAGGCATATTCTATTACATATTCTAGAATGAGCACTTCAAAAGCTGTTTTGCAAGACATAATTCCCATTCCTGTTTGAAAGAAAAACCAACAGTGTCCCCACACCCTGTGCCCTGGCCGACTCTTGTGGAGTCATGGGATCCCATGCTGACACCTCCATGAAACCGAGGATTTGGTGTGATAAAGCTATACACTAGAGAAGAGTGTTTTTGCTGACAGAGGGTGAATTCTATTACGGTCTGTACTGATACAATGAGATGCTGCTGAAAGACCTTTCCCTGACAGTCTATTCATTTAGATGGGTTTTTGTGACAACCTCCCCAGAATGAATACCCAAACTATGCAAGCAGACTGACACTAGACATCACCTCATTCACTGTTCAAAAGTGTTTCAAGAAAGTAATCTCTTTCAATTAAGAGCTAAGTTTATACACTCAGCATAGGTTAAAAGGAAAATAAAATAACTGATCAGGCATATTACTTAAAGATTATACTATAGACTAAGTTTTATTGTGTGATAGTCACAATGCTTCTCTCTCAAGGGTAGAGCTGTTTTAAAAAAAAACTTTTTCCTTTTCTGCAGCAGCACTTAAGGAAATTTACTGTACATTTGAAATTCCTGGCTTTTCTTGGTTTTTGTCACGAGTGCAGTTGGAGAGAGATTCATTATGATGCTGAATTACCTTGATGTTTGCCCCTTTTTGAGTTCATGGGTCGTCTCTGAAAATACATACTTTTCTGCAGCTCCACCCAAGAAAATGTTAAGATGCAGCTACATATTGCTTCCAGCTATTCATGCTGTAGGTTACTCAGTGTTGGCATACATGTACTCTGGAAGACGGAGTGTGATAAGGCCAGATCTATCTGAAGGCGTGATTAAGTCATTTTAGTTAAACAAGTGCAATTGTGTGTGTGGACACACCTCAATTTAAAAATATTTTAAATCAGATTAGCATGATCCTATGTTGGTTTGTAACCAAATTAAGCTGAACTGATTTAGAGTGCTTCCAGAGGGGCTGGCGGGTTGCACTGTTGTAACTCAAAATTGGTTTTCTAAACATCAGTGCAAAGACTGTGTAAACAAGGCCTAGTGATTTTGGAATACTTGGATGGTAAAAATACTGGCTTCACATTACACACCTGTCACTTTGTAAGCAGTTACAATCTTATCCCCTGAGGGATGAGTGAAGTTAGAGGAAATAAAAAAGAGGAAATGAAGTGACTGAGGCTTTGGCTACACTTGCATTTCAAAGCGCTGCTGCGGCAGCGCTGCTGCGGCAGCGCTTTGAAGCGCTAAGTGTCAAGCCCCCGCGGCTGGGAAAACTCTCCCAGCGCTGTCCATCCATACCTCCCTGTGGGGATAAGGACAGCGCTGGGGAGCGCGGCTCGCGCGCGCTGGGGGCTTGGCGCTTTGCTGCGCTTAGCGCCTTGAGCTTGCAGCGCTGCAGAGAGGGTCACCTGCACCTGCTGCTGCGCTGCAAATTTGTGGCAAAAGCCCTGAGCAAAATAGCTCTAGTCCTTCTGTCATCTTCTGTCCCTTTTTGGGTTTCCAGCACAAGTTTACAGAGGGATCCCCTGAAGAGAGACCATAGCAGGGCCGCCCAGAGGGGGCAAGAGGGGGGGCCCCCCCCCCCCCCCCCCCCCAGGCACACCACCAGACCAGAGTTTCCCCCCCCGGGTCCTTCACCCCCCGGGGGGGCCCGGAAAAACTCTTGCGGGCGGCGCAGGAGCTCTTCTTCTGGGGCGGGCGGGGTCCGGCCGGGCTTCCCGGACCCGGACACAAGACCCCCGCCGCCAAGCGCGGGACCCGCGAGCTGCTGAGAGCAGCGGGGGCGGCTGGGGGGGGGCGGCGGCGGGTTTGGCGCCCTTTCCCACGGGCTGCCCTGAACCAACACCCCACCAGACCCTTCCCTACACCAGCGCCCCGAAGGCCGGGCTTCGGGGGCGGGCGTCGGTCCGGGGGCGGGGTAGTCGGCACGGGTCCGGGGCGGGTCGGGAAGGGCACCGGCCCCCCGGGCCCCGGAACCCCCCGCCCCCCCCCCCTCAGCCCCCCCGGGACCATAGCCAACGTTGTTACAATATAGTAAACATAGCAAAAGTTCTCTATCACAGCTCATACTTCATGACTCCACAAAGGAATCTTCAAACTCCATTATTTCCTTTGACAACAAATCCTGATTGATCATGCATAGTGTGCAACTCTTGGCAGGAACCCTGGCAGATTCTATGGAAAACTATGAAGTGCTACACTTTAATCAATGCCTATACAAAAAACATCTTGTCAAGGATGTTCAAAACTGAGGGTCTCTTTACAACCATGATCATTAATGGCAATCACCGCACTGAGATGGGAATTCCACCAGTACTACACATACTCTGTTTTGATTCTATGCAAAAATAACTCTCTCTCCTTTAAGGATTGAGTGAGGCATCTGCTCAGATGGGTGGCCACTTTTAATCATCCTTACTTCACTCTCCTAAATAAATCTCTCACTAACTCAAAACACACCATCTTTATCACGTCCTTTTTGAGGGGAGCAAGAAACACTGAGACTTAGAACAGTCAAAATGTAAGACAGATGCTTAAGGTTTGTGATCTTTAATGTTCCTCGACTTTTCCCTACACTGTAATTTTAAGAGCTAATTATGAAATTACTGTCTGTATGCAAAAGAATTCTCTTTCAAACCATGGTTTAAACTCTCTATAAACATCCTAAACCATACCCATTGATCCACAAAGAAATTTCACCGGGGGAAGAGTCACATGTTAGGAGTGGCCTTCTTGGCTAATCTTTCTTTTTCCCTACATTATCTGACTATGTATCAGAAGTACAGTAGTTTGTGATAATTCTTGGCCACTAGAGCTAAAATGAAACAGATGCCCGTCTTGGTGTTTAATGTTAAAGTAGGCTTTACAACCCTAAACACAACAACATAGCAATGATGTAGTATGCTGATATTGGTTTGCCTTCTTGATGTTTTTATTTTTGAAGTTAACTAAACTACATCAAAATCTTCTATCTTAATTTTGAAACTGACAACATAAGTCTTGGCTCCTATGAGCTTGCATTCTGTAGAGATACAACAATGTGAGTTCACGCCAAGACAGAAGGCAGTAAGATTCATGATCTGAAAAATAAATGAGAGGTTTGGCACTCTAAAAGGTAAGAGCGGGAGAAGCCCCGTGAAGACTTTTGACCTGTCTCTGACTTAATGTTGTGCCCGCTAGAGAATGGCAAATAGCTAGTAATTAGTCATTAATTTGACTGATTTTCCATATTTTGCTGCTCATCAACTGTCCAGTGTCTACAACAGATCCTATCTTATCTTAGTTTGACATCTGCCAAATTATTTCCTCAAATAATTCTTACTCTGTAGCTTGCTCATGAGCAGTCCATTGTAATTATTCTAAAATCAATTTTTTTTTAAATTAGAGACAGGTCACATGATTGATTTTGACACCCTAGTTCAATGAGACTAGCTCTTAGAATAAAAGCTTCTGTACAAATTCTTGTGGGTACAAATTTGAAGTTTGCTTTCTTCAGATATCTTCCAATACTTCACTATTTTGGCCCATAATGCTGCCAGGCAATCTACTCATTTGTCTGAATATTCATATTCACAGAATATTCATATTCATATTCATGAACACAGTCAAAGCAAATTCATTTAAAAGCCCGAATGAGTATTTATATAGCGGAGATGCAGTTTAATCACACAACCCTCCTGGGTTTTATTCAACTTCTGGTCTAGCATGTTGCCCCGTGTTTCACAGTTTTGCATCTCACAACCGTTATATACTACTACTACTACTATTACAAAAAAAATCTACAGGATTAATAAGGCCCCTGAGTCAGAATGGTAAATAACCTTTAACACCAACTATATAACACAGAGAGGGGGAAACGTGGTTTCTTTATAGGAAAACACATCAAGTTCATTGTACATGCTGATTTTTAGTTGGAGTCTATAAGGGGGAGTGGAAGAGCAGGAAGAAACAGTTCTAAATATCATGCTGAGTTTTCAGCTTCTGTGACTCTCTGTATGCAGAAAGATCAACCAAGTTTTCCAAATTATCAACAAACTGGAGGCCAGTCTGTAGCCATCTTGGGCAGCTGCAGCAGGAGGACTAGTTATACAGTGGTAAGAACACCAAACGCTCCTCCTTAGGGCTAGTGGTAACACAAACCCCTTTCTCCACTCAGGGCAAGGGTTCACAACAGAGACACTTTTTCCAATTGTCCTGGAACCTTGACTCTCCCCACCATCAAATTCACTAAGCCCTGGTGACATCTCAGCCAACGGGGGACTCAAAGCTAACATAGCAACCAAGAGGCACCTTAAAGACTAACAGATGTATTGGAGCATAAGCTTTCCTGGGTGAATACCCACTTCGTCAGACGCACGTAATGGAAATTTCCAGAGGCAGGTATAAATATGCAGGCAAGAATCAGTCTGGCGATAACAAGGTTAGTTCAATTCGGGAGGGTGAGGCCCGCTTCTATCAGTTGAGGTGTGAACACAAAGGGAGGAGAAACTTCTTTATTAGTTGGCAAGCCATTCACAGTTTTTGTTTAATCCTGATCTGATGGTGTCAAATTTGCAAATGAATTGAAGCTCAGCAGTTTCTCTTTGAAGTCTGGTCCTGAAGTTTTTTTGCTGTAAGATGGCCACCTTTACATCTGCTATTGTGTGGCCAGAGAGGTTGAAGTGTTCTCCTACAGGTTTTTGTATATTGCCATTCTTAATATCTGATTTGTGTCCATTTAGCCTTTTACGTAGGGACTGTCCAGTTTGGCCGATGTACATAGGAGCTGAGCATTGCTGGCACATGATGGCGTATATAATATTGGTGGACGTGCAGGTGAATGAACTGGTGATGTTGTAGCTGATCTGGTTAGGTCCTGTGATGGTGTCGCTGGTGTAGATATGTGGGCAGAGTTGGCATCAAGGTTTGTTGCATGGATTAGTTCCTGAGTAAGAGTTGTTATGGTGCGGTGTGTGGTTGCTGGTGAGAATATGCTTCAGGTTGGCGGGTTGTCTGTGGGCGAGGACTGGCCTCCCTCCCAAAGTCTGTGAAAGCGAGGGATCATTGTCCAGGATGGGTTGTAGATTACTGATGATGCGCTGGAGAGGTTTAAGCTGAGGACTGTAGGTGATGGCCGTGGAGTTCTGTTGGTTTCTTTCTTGGGCTTGTCTTGTAGCAGGAGGTTTCTGGGTACACGTCTGGCTCTGTTGATTTGATTCCTTATTTCCTCATGCAGGTATCATAGTTTTGAGAATGCTTGGTGAAGATCTTGTAGGTGTTGGTCTCTGTCTGAGGGGTTGGAGCAAATGCGGTTGTACCTCAGCGCTTGGCTGTAGACGATGGATCATGTGGTGTGTCCAGGATGGAAGCTGGAGGCATAGCGGTCATGGGTTTTCGGTATAGGGTGGTGTTAACGTGACCATCACTTATTTGTACTGTGGTGTCTAGGAAGTGGACCTCCCGTGTAGATTGGTCCAGGCTGAGGTTGATGGTGGGGTGGAAGCTGTTGAAATCATGGTGGAATTCTTCCAGAGTCTCCTTCCCATAGGTCCAGATGATGAAGATGTCGTCAATGTAGCATAGGTAGAGAAGGGGCGTGAGTGGACGAGAGCTGAGGAAGCATTGTTCTATGTCAGCCATAAAAAAGTTGGTATATTGTGGGGCCATGCGAGTGCCCATGGTGGTGCCACTGGTCTGGAGGTATATTGTCACCAAGTCTCTACAGCTTGAGCTAGAGAGCCAGGCTAGGTATCTGGGATGGTAACAGACTCACATCTGCTATAGAGCTGGTAAAGAAGGCGGCATGTAGAACATATAGACCAGTCAGTTCCATACTTTGTCGGCACAGAGAAAACTCGTCCTGAACGCCTGTGGCTCGTGGCAGTTCAATTCACAGACAGCAGGAATTTTTAAACCAGGGACCTTCAGAGCTGAAAGCATGAGTTTCTAGGGCTTGAGATAAAGACTCAGGGTCTGTAAGCGGGGTGGGAGCTTACAGACTTGCATGCTCTGTGGATCAGGCAGAGAGGGGTATGTATAACACACTGACTGGTGGGGGTTACATACACTTACTATAGTGTGCTTAGGTTTACATGTTAATTAACATTATTCTGCATTACTCGACAATGCTTTGCAGTCTATGGATGACAGGAAGAGCAAACTAGTGAGAATATTTCTTACAATGCCTTAAGTGTTTTCAGTGACTCATGTGTTTTTCTTTCATGTGCAATCCTTTAGCTTTCCCTTGACTCTAGCATCAAACTGTCTGCTGGGACCAGCTTTACCTTAGATCCACAAATGTTACAATGTCTTTGTGGAAAGACGTAGGTGAAAAACACTTTTGTCACAAACACTCAGGACTTTCAGCTGCTCAGTTCAGCAGTTGGTACCAGAAACAAAAAGAAGCTGCATTTAAATAAAATTCAGATTTTCGGTATCATCATAAAAGCTCAGAAATAAAAAGGCCTTTGTCTTGAAATGACTGGTACTTGTTTAAACTTTATACTTTGGTGTCTAATGCACTGAAGTCCTTGTGTTATAATATGTCTGTTTCTACAGATCACGAATACAAAATACAGATAAGGGAAATTGTGGGGGAAAAGTTCAAATGGAGGCAAAGAAAGATAGATACAGCTACAGCAGACAAAATCCACATTTAGAGCACTGATTTGAAAGAAAAAAAGAGCACAATGGAAATAGCTCATTGTTAAAAATACCAGCAAAAACAAAGGTAGCTGCATGAAAACAAGCAAAGGAGATTGTGCAACAGAAAAATAAATCAGATAGAATACAGAAAACAAAAGGTGACCATACAGATAACAGCCAGCAAGGGAGAGAGTCCACGCAAATTAGAGAAAGCTTTTAGATTATCCCACTACTTTGTGCAAGTTTGACGCAAGAAAGATCCCTCAGCCACTTTCATTATTACAGTTTTCTTTTGGGATCCATTCTACATAGGGTAGCTGGCGCAGTCACACTGTGAAACAACTAGCTGTGTCAACAGAGATAAAGCTCACTTTTCACCCCTGTAAAGCTCTCACAAACACAGACTGGCAGAAGGGGGGGAAGTTGAAAACTCAGAAGCATATTAAAATACGTATCACAAGAGCACATTTATACTCCTGTAATATCTAGAAGCCAACAAAGGTGGGCTTAAAATTTTGGCATGTGGATTGAGAAAGAACTAAAGCTCAGTCAGGTATATTTCATCATGTAAAAAAATGAATATACCAAGACTACAACCAACTGTAGTATTTTGTTTTCCTTCTGCCACCACAATAAATTTAAATAAACAAAACCAAGCCTTCAAAAGCTAAGAATAATAGTATAATATATGATGAAAACCCACCAAATTCCAAACAAAACAGGAGGGAAAAGGATTCAGCAGAGGGGCGAAAACAAGTGGTATTTCTGTCTTTGAATAAGTCCAGGTTTCTTAGGTAGGCTGGCAGGTACACTTCTGCTGTTTTTACTACAGACAATAATGCAAAGAAATTACTTTTTGGTCCGAATGTTCTTCTCCTACAGCAGCAGTTTCCAAACTGTGGGTTGCAACTGAAAGCACACCGGGGGCACAAGATGAGGGAAAATGAAGAAAATGCATGGAAGTTCTAAACAAAACAGCTCTAGGGCAGCTAGGAAGGATCAGCCGCTACCAGACAGAGCACTCTTTCAGCAGCACCATGCCTTCTAAGGCCATCTGGTGGGCCGGATATGGTCTGTAGACACCAGCTGCCCATTTCTGGTCCGGTGGTCAGGGCCAACCCCTGAGATGGGGGCCCTGTGCAAGACCACTGAGAACATATTGGTTAATCCAGGCCTGACTACCCACCCAGAGTTTTCAAAGTAGACTGTTTTAGTGGAGTGGTTGTTTGTGGCAAGCCAAATTGAACACTAAATCCGGGAGTGGGCAAGCGTTAACACAGGTGAGACCAACGGGGATCCCAGCCTGAAAAAAAAAGTTTGAGGCCCACTGCCCTAGAGAGAACACGGACATCCAAGTTGTGCAACTCAGCAGCACTCCCACTGGGAGCCCTTTGGCTGGACAGCTGGTAGGATTTAGGAATATGTAGCTTGAGTCATCTTCCATGGAAGTCAGGGGGAATCTCTCCATTGACTTCAACAGGAGTTGAATTAGGGCCGTAAGGGAGGATATGATTCATACGACTTCTGGCAGAGGCAGCAAAAAGGAACTCTAGCTCTGTAACAGAAGTCTGAGAAATTCCCCATTTTCCTTGGTTTAAACTCTAATTCTTGTGGCCACACACAGCAATTGCCATTCAAGTCAAAAAAGACTGGATGCCACTCCCTTAAAATGCTATTACCGCTGCTGCTGAATTGATTGAAAGGGTCGCTAATAACTAGCGTAAGACCCTTCCTTCCTGAGTCTGTACATTCTGCACCTCCATCTGATACAGATCTTGCTGGTCTGTGAAAGGAGGCCCCAAGACTAGGAATCACACTCCTGTCTTCTGCAAGATAGAGAGCAGAGCACTACCAACTACCACTGGACTGACCAATCTAATTATATTTTTTAAGTCCCAAAGAGTCCCCTACCCCTTAAAACTAATTTGATAGAAACTAATTTTGCATTCAAACTTCCTTTTACCTCTTGAAGTTCTGTTCAGAATACAGACCCTGATCGATATTTTAAAAAAAAAGCAAAAAGAAAAAAAAGAACAGTTAAGTACAAGCAGATTTCCCACCCGCATTGATTAGGGTGACTTAGCAACATGTATACACTCTCTGTTTTTTATTTCTTTTCTCCTAGACCAAGGCTCTCTTAGGACAATAGTTTTCAGGACAATATCATTAATAATGGGACAAGATATTGCATCAAAGCTGGCAGGGCTTCTCTGTTTTGAAGGTCCACCGGAGTTCATATTTGTTAAACTCCTGAGCATGCTGCAAAGCTCATCTTGTTCCTCTGTCTCCTAAGGAGCAGAGGGTGTCTGAGATGGATGTGTGTTTATGGGAGGTCCTTACATTGTCATTTTAATTTATGAGCACAGAATGGACACCTACAATAAAAATTTTGACATTTAAATAACATCAACCTTCTCTTTGTTGCACCTGCTATTTTAACCACTCCTTCTTTTACACACAAAATAATTGCAGCTCTAAGGTTCTGCTACTTGGAATCAGCAGAAGAAAAAATGTACTGAGCTTTTTATCTGATTTGGTTTGAGAGGATTTGGCATGAAACATTTGTGGACGGGTCAAAAAAAAAAAAAGTTAATCTGCTCACTTCAACTTTAGCCTATAACAACAAAAAAGCAGATTGTGGTTGTAACAACAGGAATTATAGAGCTAGAAACGTCAAACTGAAGGGAGACCACACTGTAATTTACTTCTATTGCTTCCAAAATTCCCCTCTCGCCCCCATGTATCCGCAACCACATTGGCCAGGAGGATCTAAAACTCTGATCACATTTGTATGAACGTGAACTAGAAAGGACTGCTTTTTCAGTTTCCTCTACACCACTGGGAGCACAGACTGAGATTTCTTACCTAAAAAGATAATTAATTTAATAAAGTGTCAGATACATATGAGGTCAATCAGTTACGTGGATTTACTTCCATTATTATATTTCAAAAACCTGTGGTTTTATTGTCCACATAAGCAGTAATTTACTGAAGTGAAAACAACTGTGGTATTGTATTTTGGTATAACCGACCAGAAAATACGGGCTGACACTGCTTTGTTATTTACTAATGTGACCAGTGTTAAAAGCCAAAAAAGCTTTTTGGAAAAAACAGTTTTTAAACAGTATATAAGGTTAGACATATGATGTAAGACTTCCATCTTTGAATTAAAAAAAAATTAAGTCTTGTACATTACGTGAATTTCTTCATAGAAAGGACTCTAATCTTTCACACTTCATGAGCCAGAAAAAATGTATAACTGGAGAGAATATCATAACAAACTTCCATTCCCAGAGATCCAAGTGCCAAACCTGTGTAATACTTGCAAGCAATCTAACCTAGTAATGAAGATGATCAGACTGTGAGATATAAGACCTGTTAATGAAACGATTCTCCTTTTAGCATAACAGTTAATGATGGATGGCAATCTTATGTACCTGAAGAAAGAATCACCCACTGTCACAGCTGCAGTGTGTTCTGATTAACTGAATCTAGAGAAGGAAAGAATCCTGTGGCACCTTATAGACTAACAGACGTTTTGCAGCATGAGCTTTCGTGGGTGAATGCCCACGAAAGCTCATGCTGCAAAACGTCTGTTAGTCTATAAGGTGCCACGGGATTCTTTGCTGCTTTTACAGGACCAGACTAACACGGCTACCTCTCTGATACTTGAATCTAGAGAGTATAATTTAGTTTGTTCTTTTATAAAATGTCTGTTTTCAGTTAATTTCCTTATGTTTCTGTTGCTTACTTTTACACAAAAGTTAATAAAAAGCTTAGGTTCCCGACATATTTACAGATGACAACCTTACCTTAATGAGTACTTGCAACTACAATAAGTGTCAAAAAGTGCAGTTCAGCTAAGTTCAAAGCCCAGTGCAGTCAGTGGAAAGATTAAGACCTTGATCCAGCAAACACTTCCACATGTGCTCAGCTTTGAACAGATAAGTAGCCCCATTGACTTTAAGCATGTGAATAGATCCATTGAATTTAAACATAAGGGGAAATATTTATAGGATCATGGTCTAACATTGATTTCACTGGGTTTTGGATCAGCCCCTTAAACACCTAACATGAGTATCTTTCTCCACCTCATGACCCATCTATTTCCCTTCTCTTCTTTCCTTCATGGTCAACAAGGTAACATTCTGAATAGATAAGCCTGTACAGTGTAGAACTAGCAGAGGGTAGTGAGGGACTACAACACTGATTGGATTTAAAAACCACAAGATGGAGATTTCTATAAATCACGTATGAATAATCACACCCCAGATGTAAGATCAGCTATATAGGAAGGGAGCTCAGAGCTGTTTAAACTGATGTGTGATGAGGCAACTCTCTACTATTAAGGTGAATTCCATATCCTTACTGTAGCACATTCATAATCACAAGGATGAAACTCCACTGGCAGAAAATTGAATCCCACGTGGAAATATAAAAAGAGCTGTTGGCACAAAATACTAAGAGCGCCGATGCTAGGAGCAAATGGCAATTCTGTGAAGTATACTCTTCAACATTCTCCACAGCAATCCTGTCCTTCCCTTGACCCAATGCTGTTCTCCAATACGGTCTTGGATTGCAAAAGCAGAAATAATGCCAGATTGCAAGGCAGTGAGCTTTATTCAGAATAAAGATATGGATTGCTTTCTGAATCTTGATTACCTCTTCCGACCACATCTGATTATTTTTAGCTTACAAAACTGAGACACTGGATGTTGTTGACATGTTTTGCAGCCAGCCCCAGTAGTCTTTCCTCATATATACATCGCCACTGAATCCCATCAGGCTGACAGGCAAGGCAAGTTTACTAGATCTAGTAATTATGTAAGTTTAATGTAGCAATTTAACTTAATACTGCCAGAATAAACATGGCCTATTAACTTCAGTTAGAGCTGTCTTCAAGTTCTGAAGACTATGAAGTTGTCATATTTTACAAAATAATTTATTAACACTATATAGTGCTTTTTTAAAAGGGGTGTGTGAAGAGGTCCAGTTTTATTTTTCAAGAGTATGATGAGTAGAGCCAGTTAAAAAACAACCATATTCAGTGGATTTTTTCAATTAAATGTTGAAGTTTTTTTCAACCAGCTCTGGTATTGACAGGGTCCTTCAAAAAACATTTTTTAAAAAATCATCTGTTCACAGACCCATTTGGGTTCTTGGGATGTATGAAAACTCAACCAACTGACTGACATAAATATGTGTAGATAGATAGATAGAGTGAGTGAGAAAGACAATGAATTGAACAAGTAAGTTTCTGTTAGAGCTGAGTGATAACATTTTCTGGGCATGTTCATTCAGATAAGACAAGTCCGTGTTCACTTTCTGTGAACATTCTAGCCAGTCAGTTCGGTGGCAGCAAAGTTCATGGAATCAATGAGTTTTGAGCAAGTTTTAGAGAATATGTGCAGAAGGTTAGTTTTAACTTTTAAACCTAAGTATCCACAGAGGAAACCTGATTCTAGAGGCTGATGCATCCAGGGTTTGAGCCAATAAAGCATTTCAGCACCTGGAGAACTTTAAGAATACGAGCAGTTTCCATTATCTTCAAAAGGACTATTCACATGCACGTGTTGACATTCTCTGCTGGTTCACGGCTCCAAACAATGGACAAGTAACTTACGATGTCCAATCAAAACTTTCCTTTAAGTATGAATATCAAATACTTCAAGAATCCAAGAATTATAATTTTTAACAACAGATTTGAGAAACCTCATGGATTTTAAATGGGAAGGAAGAGAGCAAAAATGACAGGGAACTGACAGTTCAAATCTAATTACCCAAAGGTCCTCGAAGATCACCTGAGTGGTTAATTTGCACCTGTCTCCAATTAGCAATTTCAAGACATTGACATTTTAATTGTGATATGCTAATAAGTAGCTTCTGTACCTCACTCCCCGTCCTCTTCTCCCCCCAAAAAAGACTTACCGTGTTTTTGAGAAAATAACTGACACATACCAAATGAGTCTGTTTTTCCCACAAAAAAATTCTGCTCGCTCCACACACATTTTTATTTACTAAAAATTCTTTGCTATACCTTGTGGCAATACTTTTCTTTTTGAGTAAGTGCTTGGAATGCTATTACAGCTACCATTACAGACACAGACAAGTTTGCTAAGGGAACATCCTTGTGAAGCAGCAGAACAGGGATTGGTGCTTCCCAGCACAAATACAGACTTACATTTACACAAAACATATATTGTGTTTGTGAAGATAAAGAAGAAGATTATGGGATCTAAACAGATTTAGCTTTCCTCCCATCATACTTGGCACGGTGAATAACAGAGGGCACAGAAATGAGTGCCCTCTGGAAATTAAACAAAAAACCCTGTTTCTATCCAGCTACAAAAGTATTTAATTACTGTGCTCTGATCTATACTAGGACATTCTTCTCAAGATTTCCCATTGTTGCTATCTCTAATAGAGCTCCGCTAGTGGTAGCAACAGTGTGGAAAAGAAGCTAGTGGCCACATTGTGAGCACTGCATCATATAGATCTTCTCTGGGAAGGGTTAAATGACCGTGCTGGAAACACCAGTGGCTGCTGGGAAGCCTGCTATACATTAGTGCTTCCACTGTTGCTGCTATTGGTGGAGATCAACTGGTGGTACCAAGGGTGGGAAATTTTGCGGGGGGGGAAGCGTTGTAGACACACAGACAAGTACAGAGCATATGCACAAAATGGCACCTACCCCTACTAAGACACTATCAGC
This sequence comes from Mauremys reevesii, assembly GCF_016161935.1. NCBI lineage: Eukaryota > Metazoa > Chordata > Testudines > Geoemydidae > Mauremys > Mauremys reevesii. Next base: position 14,592,468 of record NC_052640.1, on the reverse strand, counting down.
TGTTCCCAGAACCCAATGGATTTGTGAATGGAAACAAGGCACATGTATAAAGAAAATGACGAATTATAGTGAAGCTGGAAATGCAGAATAGAACAGCTTTACTTCATGAAGCCTGAAAGGTTACTATTATGTTCCTTTTTCTTCTCTTTTTAAAACAATGATCAAATGTGTTTGTGCATCCTATTACCCTATTCATTTGATTCTTCCACAGCATTAAGCCTCTTTGAATATCCCTGACATAAATCAAATATGGGGTGGGCTTTGAATATCCCTGACATAAATCAAATATGGGGTGGGCTTTCCTGAAGGTACATATTATTACTTGAAGCAAAGAGGACTATTGCCTTTGATTTTTTTTTTAAATACGTTGAACTTTTTTTTTAAGCCTCGCCATTAAAAACAAATACATGGTGAAGCTGCTCTCCATGCTAACACGGGTTAGATAAAATGTTTGAGTACGATAGGAGAGTTTCTATCACACCACACTCTTGTGCTCTAAGGGAGTAAGCCAAATATATACATCATCATTTTTAATATTTTTCATGGCAACAATATTAATTCTTTGCACTAATATAAAGCCTTTCAACAACAGATTTCAATGCACTTCACAAGCCTCATACCAACCAGATACAGTAGAAGTTATTACAGACCAAGAGGTTAAAGTGACTTGTCCAATCTCATAAAGCAAGACTTGACCCTGGTACAGTTCCAACAGAGGGAGGGAGCTGTTCTATATAGAGGATCCAAGTGTTTTTACCTCCCTGCATCATCTAACCCTTCCCAACATTAGGCAACACACCAGACCAGTATAGACACCTGGATCCTATTTACACTACAACTTCCACTGCAGGTGGTCCACTGGTGGCAACTGATTGCTATGAAGGTTAATAGTACTGACAAGGTCCAGGCGGGTGGCAGAGCCAAGTCTCGACTCACGTTCTCATTGTAACCATTCTAGACCACAGTCCTTCCAAGCATCTTGACACGTGCCGGTACGAAGAGTTGCTTACCTGTATGTAATTTCTTATTATTGTCTATGGCAGTGGTCAGCAACCTTTCAGAAGTGCTGTGCCGAGTCTTCATTTAGTCACTCTAAGTTAAGGTTTTGCGTGCCAGTAATACATTTTAACGTTTTTAGAAGATCTCTTTCTATAAGTCTATAATATATAACTAAACTATTGTTGTATGTAAAGTAAATAAGGTTTTTAAAATGTTTAAGAAGCTTCATTTAAAATTAAATTAAAATGCGGAACCGCCCGGACCAGTGGCCAGGACCTAGGCAGTGTGAGTGCCACTGAAAATCAGCTCGCGTGCCGCCTTTGGCACACGTGCCGCAGGTTGCCTACCCCTGGTCTATGGACTTCCTTAAGCTGACGCGGTCTCTTAAATCAATAGCAGCTGATGTAATCATAAACCACTAACCTCCTCATTGGGCAGTTTTGAAATACTCTTACTTTTTCTAAGCTCTCAAAGCATTTAGTACGATCCTGATTCACTGGTATTATTATTTGTGTTACCCAGTCATAGGCCAGGATGCCACTGTACTAGGTGCCGTACAAACAGAGGTGTCCTCTCACCTTTAAAGAGAAGAGTTGTATATTAAAATTACAGAGAAATTTGATGGATTTATTCTACAGTAAGTTCCCACTGAACTCTGCTTCAGTTAGCAGACAAACACAAGAGAGAGGAGACGACATAGAAACAAACTAATTTTAAAGAAAGTAAACGCCGGATTTGTTCCCATCAGATATTTAAAGTTTATGCCAGTCTTGAAGCTGGGAATTACAACCGTCAAATAAAACTGGAGTTGAGCATACTTTACAGATGTACTGCAGTGCATGTCCAACAGACTGAATACAAACTATGGGCCATTAAGTTGGCGGCAGCAGCAGAGAACGAACAAGTATGCTTTCAGAGCTCCTTTTAATTACTTTGCAAGTATTAATCCTCATTAAGTGTTAATTAGGAGGTTAGGGTTTTTTTTTTTGAAGTGCAGTGGCAGTGTGTAAAACATTCCCCATCAACACTACTTCTCTGTGAAGTCTTTCACCTGTTATGTTCAGTGCAAGGCTGTTAAGATCTGTAGACACTCGGCTAGAGGGGAAAATGGAAATACTTAAGCACAGAGGGTGAGGAACACAAATGAAAGAAGGAACACAAAAGAAGTTTATGTGCGGAAACTAAGCATTACCAAAAAGGCAGTCTGACTTGAAAATGTAATTTCTGTGGATCCGATCCATCAACATGGCCCAAATGGTCATCCCCCTCTTGAGCTCTTCATTCGAGTAGAATCCAGACAATAAGGATCATGATTTTGGTACCACTACCCTCAGTTTTTTCCCATTCCCCTTATGAAACTTCTCAAGCTACAAAGTAAAAGATCTGACTAAAGAATAAACAACTAATACCCAGGATCACTCCCCTTAGCTGGTGACTAGAGTCACTATCACACCCCATTTTGGGGCAAATTTCTTATAGGCGTCAGGTCGACCTCCATTATGTGAACACGATCAATTAAAAGTGCAAATGCTAGGGTTTGGGGTGGGAGATTTTCAAAGGTGTAGAAGGGCACGTAGGCAAACAACAATCATTGGATGCCAGTGGAGTGCCTAACTTCCATTCATGCCTTTGAAAATCTGCCCCGGCTCCATCTACTGGCTGATGCATGCACTTGTGTTAGCGACTAACTGTGCTCAAAACATTGCAGGCAGATTTAAAATCAAGCCCCTAATGATTACAAATCACTCTTACTGATTCTTTAGCTTCACCTAAATGGATCTGCACTCAAAAGATGCAGCCAAAATAATTCCTCTCTCTTATCTAATTGTGTCCCAGCCTTTTAAAAAACAGTAAAGCTAAAATCCTGCAGAACAATTTCCATAGACTGAGCTGCACGGCTAAAATCCGAAAATATCCCTTTCCAGACATCCTCCCCCTCCAACCCTTGAGTTCAAACATAAGATCCATTGAAGCCAAGCCTTATTTAACTAAGTATCTTAAGAATGTTCTCTGAAAACACACATGCCCTGGAAAAGAAGGCTCTTAAGCAAGCTTCCAAGAAAAGTTCTATCAATAAAAACCCCTTTCCAAGGCATGATTTATCAAGAACCTCACCCCCCAGGTAGGGAGCTGGAACAAATAGTTAATTTAAAAAAAAAAAACACAAACCCCAAAACAGGTACTTTTAAATCCGTAAAAACTTCTTGCAAGGAAGACAGACAATTATAGAAAGGAACAAATAAGACAGATAGTAAAATGGACCTTAACTACAGAACACAAGTGTCTGTTTCTTGCCATGGCACTTCATGTGACAAGGACAATCAAATCAGGATCCCACTTATACCCAAAACCAGAGTGTGAACAAACTTCTGAAGGAGACAGACCTACAGCAGTGATAGCAGAAAGGGCTTTGGATGTAGGTTGTAATATGAACTATAACTTTTAACTGAGTTGGTCGGATACTAGAGAGATTAGCTCATCTACTACATACACTGAATTTATAAACACAAAGCAGGTACGATCGTTATACCACTCTCTGCAATTCCATGCATGCACCCCACACACACACACACACACACACACTTTCTCTGAGGTCTGAAGCAACCTGCTTCTGTGAGCAGATGCAAGTCTTGTAAAAGATTAATAAACACCATGAGCTATTTCGACTGCAGGGGGGAAAATATGCTAGTCAAATATTTCAGTACTTTCATCAAACATCTGGCGTCTACATTGCACTTGATAAAACGGCAAGGTAACGTCTCAAAGATTAACAGACATCTGCTCAGTTAAATCGATGAGTGCAGCGGAGTGCTGTTAAATGTGGAATGCAGCATCTTTGAAAAGTTACTTTGTGTACCACTAGGAGCCTGTGAAGATCTCTCAGTATTAGCCTGTATTGGAAATTTATCTCTCTTAAAAGATAAGGGCACTGTGGTTTTTTTTTAATATAGAAACTGCTTTGGCACAATACATGTAAGTTACAACACAAATCTGCTTCACAAGGATAGCAGAACAAAGGATGAGAAAATAAATCTGGAGCCGTAGCTAATGTGATGTCCCACCCAGCCATCCTTTGCATAAATTTGTTAAGGCAGCAAATGACAGAGAGAGTTTAAATGCTAAACGAAGAAGGTTGTTTTGGAAATGCCTTTGTAACATATCTGGGTTTTATTTCCCCTATTAAAGTCTCATAAGTTTCACAACAGTATTAAGCACACCCACTTTTGTAGGGTATCCTTCCCACGAGCAGGACAATAAGAACTGTGCAGGCTATACTGCAGCCGTCCTGGGATTTGGTTTATAGGTCTAGACTAAAGCACATGCCAAGCAACACACCCTTTTGGAGATCTCTCAGTTAGCACCTTTCCATTTATATGATGCACTCACAAACTCACCTACCCAATCTCCTCCTCCTCCCACTCCTGGGCCCCGGAATGGCACCCTGCCCCTTCATTTTTTTCATGTTCTTAAACCTTCTGCCCCCAGATACCAAAGACCTCCCCAGCTACCATGCTTGACAAAAGAGACTTGCATCCCCTTAATCCCAAGTGCCTCCATCGTGGGCCAGCTACTAGATGCATCCATCCCCCCAGATGTGCTATGTGGATTATGAAATTCTACCACAGAGCCCCACCTATCTTATGGTACACAGGGGCCCACAGAATCCTGATTGGAAGAGCGTAGCATTTCTTAGACAACACCCACCGTGGATGCAGTTTTCAATGAAAGAAGCTGAAAATAATCTGGGGGGTTTAAAAACTGGGGGGCTTTAGGTGACACTCTACACATGTTGGGGGAGCGTCCTATAACTCCCATAATCCTCGTTTACATACAGTTGTGATATTGCATATAAAGCATGCCCTGTGAGGTATCATGGGAAAGGTTATGATCTGCTGAAAGCCACTGTTCCATCTAAATATGTGTACCATTAATGCATATAAAATAAGTATAGTGTTGTATGGTTTTCACTAATATATGCTGTGGGTCTGGGAAGCGCCCAGATACTAGCTCTCCAGAGACAATGACAAGGGAAGAGGTAACCAGTGCTGAACAGACATCACCAGCCATTGTTCAGCAGAGGAGATACAATTCAATGACTCACTTGCAGGAGACACCAGGGTATTGCTTCACCTTGTGACTCAGCAATGCCCACCAGACATGCCTGGACTTGTGTCCTCCTAGCACATGGACTGAGGGTCTAAAACAGAACACAGTGGCCACATGCTTGGCCTTTTCTCCTAACCTCACCTATGCTGCAAGCAACAAGAACACTCATAAGACTAAAGTCTCCAACAGAGGAGATTGGCTCAGGTTTCAAGGGTGAAACCTGTGTACTATGAACTGCAATATCCAGTGGGGTGAGAAAAACTGCTTAATCTAGATGTTAATAGGGTTGAGAGTTTAAACTGTGCTTATATTTTGTTTTCTTTTGGTAATTAATTCTGACTTTTTGCCTATCCCTTAAAATCTATCTTTTAGTCAATACATTTGTTTTACAGTTTATCTTTACCAGTGAGTTTGCCTGAAGTGCTTGGTAAATCTGCTCAGATTTACAAAGGCTGGTGTACATCCACTTTCCACTGATGAAATGGTGACCCAATTAATAAACTTGCACTGCTCATCTTAAGCAGTGCAAGACAATATATTCCTGAGCTACAAGGCTGGGAGCCGGGGGGATTTGGCTGGTGCTTTTCTCTGGGTGATTCATGAGTGGCTCTGGGACTATTCATGCAATATAGCCAGTTGTGGGGCTCCACATGTGGTTGTGCTGAGTGATAACAGCACCTGGAGGGGTTTGCTGCTTGTCACTAGCAAAGCATTGTGACTTGGCTGGAGAGTTGAGGGCACAGCCGTCCCACAGTGCCAGGCTGCACCCCAGGGATCCTGTAACACTTTAAATCTGCTAAACCATCTTTCATCAGGAAAGTGATTAATGTCATATCTTGGATGTCAAATGGGCTCATGTTGCCAATGATTTGTCATGTCATTGAGAAATGGTTCTAGATTTCCTAGTAAGTGACAGAGTAATGAGGAAGAAGTCACTCACTTCTATTTTTAAATGCACAGTGGGTTTAAATTAGTGATCTTGGGAATGCACCAAAATAGCACCGCTGTACGAAGGTGAAAGCACAAGGAACTACTATGACATATGAAAAGAAAGCCTCAGGAAATGGCACCTGGGCTAGCTTTACTCCAAAGGAAGGTAAATTCAAAAAGCACTGCATTATTAGGTGACAGATGTTGTGTCTCGAGGAAGCTGCAGTGGAACATAAGGTAGCAAAGAACTGGAGCCAAGAGGAGGGAGGAGAGACGTCTCCCGCTAGGTGTCAAATGATTTGTTGTGGGACAGCATGACGTCTGCAATGCCATTCAAAGGCTGTGTCATGTTGCAGCTTTCCTTCTGGATAAGAAATATATTCAAAGGCAAGGATTATGTGCATGAGTCATCATCATGAGGTACCTATTATGGAGTGGGAGTTAATAAGGTATTTCACTTAGGCTGGGAGCGGAGCAAGAATACAGTTACCCTAATAACAGTTTTCTACTCAGGAAGAATATGCCCATTTTTAACAATGCCTTGATAGTTTGTCGGAGGGAAGAAGGGGAGGAAAAAAGAAAAGAGACATTTGAAAGCCAGTGACTAAGGCTAAAATTTTAAAACTTAGGTGATTAAAATTAGGCATAAAAATCCATAATGAGGCATATAAATGAGTTTAAGATATCAATGGGACTTGCAGGCACTCAAGGTATGAAATGTTAAATGCTTAAATATATATGCACTGGTTTGATTTTCAGAATTGCTAAGTACCCACCACTGCCATTATAATTAGTGCAGCTGCATGTGGTCAACGCCTCTGAGTATCAGGCCACCATGTGCCTAATTGTTTTTAGGGCCCCCAAGTTTGAAAATGTTGAGTCTAAACTCTGTTTGAGCTCCATGATCTCTTCGGCTGTCTCAGGAATAGGAGAGTGTTTAGCTACAGAGCAGCCAAGCCACCAAGCTGGTACCAGCTGCCTACCTGAGTTCAAGAACATGTTTGTTTTGGGGGGTCTGAGATAGCACTCGAGGCATTTGTTCCATGTAACCACAAGTTTCACACACTTCACTGAGAGAGGAGACGAAACCTGATCTCCTGTTGAGTGGTTCATCAGAGGGCTAATGTTCAATGGACCACTGGAAGCCAGTCACCTTGGGTTCTTCGGTTCCCACTGCAGACTACTTAATATTAAACAGTGAACAAGAAACCAAGCAAGGGCTACATTTATACCATAGAACTAGTGATCTGCTCAACTACTCCTATTCCACACAAGTCACTTACCTTGGCAGCTGCAATGGTGTATAGGAAACTAGAAATCTAGAAAGGGCAGCTGCAACCCACATTAATACACGAGTGCAATTTGTATAAAAAAAGCAATGTGTGACTCTGTCAGGAGACATGACATGCACACATGGGTTTATTATTTTTTCAAACCTCTCTATCCCATTAGGATCCTTAGTAACAACATACACACCACACCTGTGCAGACAGGCGAAAGATCCCACTCAGTGCCTGACCTGCATTGAGAAGAGGTCAGCAACAGGAAATCGCATCTCTACCATATAAATTAGCTTTGATCAGTGCTATTACAACGAATGCCAAAGGAATTAAGAACGGGGGGAGGGAGGGAGAATAAAAGCACTTTATCAACAACATTCACATCTGGCTGCTCCGGTGTGTTAGGCCAATCGTAAGTCTTCCCCATGCCCATCACTGTCTGCCTGCGCTAACTTAACTATGTTTTCAAAGGCAGAATCACATGCACCAAAACTAGGTGTGTGGTTTTTCATGTAGTTTGGGGCGGAAACTAACAATATACTAGTCTACCAACTGACTATTTTGCATGCACCCTTAACCAGGAAGTCTGCTGAGGCTTAAACTTTCACTTCATCATTTCAGTGTCAAATCCTGTGCGTTTCCTCAAACTTATCCTCAGCTGACTCTGAGTGATGCTAGTTGGGCTCATCAGCTGTGGCATGCTCCTAATACTCAAGAGAGGTAAGAATGGGTATATGTAGAGAGGCAACAAAACCACATCTTCCAAAGGCTGGCTTGGTGACCAGACCAAACTTCAATAAGTTCAGGCTGGAACTTATTAGAAAGCACGCTTTTAAAACGGGAATTACGTAAAAGGACAGAGATGAGCCCTCCCTTAGCCAGTCTACTGACCAGCTTACAGGAGTGGGCAATATGGATTTGATATGGGGAGGAAAATGAGATTCAGTGATATATACAGGCAACAGGCAGTCAATACCCATGTGCTGACTGACACATGCAACATACCAATGGTAGAAAACCTCACTCCTAATAAGGGGAAAGCTCAGGAGTCTGAAGTAAAAAGGTGATCTGCAAGGACTAAAGACATATACCCCTATTCCCCAGCATTAAGGATTATGTGCCGAAAATGCCATTAAGCAGCGTGTGAGGGACCTGCCGCTCAAAACTCAATGACTACGGTGCTTTCTTGTTTCTCTAAGGGTACGTCTACACTATCCGCCGATCCGAGAGGCAGAAGCGGAGTCAACAGGGGAGTGGCGGCCATCAATCCCGCACCGCGAGGACGCGAAGTGATTCTAAGTCAATCTAAGATATGTTGACTTCAGCTACGCTATTCTCCTAGCTGAAGTTGCGTATCTTAGATCGATCCCCCCCCTGCCCAGTGTAGACCAGGCCTAAGGATCCTTACAAGGAAAGTGCCTTCTTCAGCTGAGAAGCTCCTACAGCGCATGGGTCAAGAGCTCCTTCTTTTGCAAAGTAGGGGCTGGATCCCAATGTATTAAGATCGCTTGAAGCAGTGGCCTTCACGCAGTCAGAGATAGGCAGCGGAGAACTTTTGCCGCATAGAATTTTCTACTGGTACGTAGCTGTGCAGAAGGGTCTGCTACCTCCAGCCCCAGCCACACAACGTAAGGAGAAGAAAGAGGCATGTCAGGGGCAGGACCTGGGTGGGGCAGGAAAGGGTGTGGCAGAAGAGAGTTTCACTAGGCTGAACTCTGCACAAACTTACGCTGCCAGACCATACACTCAGGGCACAAACTGGGGCTGCCCCCGTGCAGTTCTAACTTCTGCTTGGGCTTGGCAGTTCTGAATCAGGGAACCACAACCAGCTTCCTGCAGCTGCCGCTCTCCATGCCTCTCATGCACAGTTCAAAAGTGGCTCAGTGTCAGGGCTTAGGATTTCATCCAAGAGCAGCGCAGAGGCAAACAAGACAGTTTCTCTGATGCAGCTGGGGATATGCCTGCCCTGTAGAGTTCTTAAACTCTACCAGAACAAAGGCTCTGCTTCATTGGAGCTCAGGGACCTCCCTCCTCCATTAAGCCAGCCCCTGGCTACAACTCCCTTTCCAGGATCTCCCCTTGCACCAACTCTCAAGAGACCCTCTCCCTCCTGGTCACTGTTTCATGTCCTCAAGTCAGCAGAGGAGCCGAGATTTAACCTGTGGCAGAAAGACGGGGTTTGGAAAGATGTGGGTTCTCAGATGCCCTAGGTTATCCTATTAAGGGGAGGAAGGTTGTGACCACAAGCTGACTGTGCTGAACCATGCACAATTCCAGCAGCCTTGGCATTCAGAGTTAAAGCGCCTCATTAGTACATGGGTCTTGGGACCAGATTTGTAAATGCTTTTAGGCACCTAAGATGGAAGCAGGTACTCGGTGGGATTTTCAGAAGGACAAAGGTGCCTGATTCCTATGGAAATCCATGTGAGATGCCTAAGTGCTTTGGAAAACCCCATTAGGCACCTATCTGCATCTTTAGGTGCCTAAATACCTGTAAAAATATGGCTCTTTATTCATATGCAAAGATATCCCATTTTGATGTTTCAATAGAAATAGCACGCAAAGTGAGCTGCTTTAATGTCTGAGCATCTCTCCTCCTGCTCAGAGGATGGTTATTGAATTTCCCAGAACACGTTCGGTTTACTGCACTGCAGTCTTCCTATACCCCCCTGTCAATGCCAGCTGAACTCTGCTGCTGCTGCTATGCTCTGGGGTCATGGTGCAGAGCCCGCTCAAGACAACGGAAAGCCTCCCACTGATGTCCCTGGGCTTTGGACCAGCCTGCTGGCGGCCATACCATTTTAAGTATACATGTGTCTCAATATAGATCAACAACTAGGAGTCTGAAGGACAAGCAGGAACTAGTGCTCTCTTCTAACCCAGCCCTCAGCACAGCTCCCATCGCTGTCAAGTGCAGGTTTGTGTTTGTTTTCCAGCCTTGTGATATATTTCTGTTGGACATGAAAATACAAGAGCGCTCTCTTTGCAGCACTAATACTTGAACATTTTCAGTTCTCACACATCAAACCTAGTTAAGCCCTTGAACAAACTAAAGTTCTGTGGTTTACCACAAGGAGCACTTGACAGGGTCGCTCCCGGACTGACACAACACTGCAGCGTTGTTGAGAGCGCGCAGAACCTGGAGTGTGCAGACTGCTGTGCTCTTGCAGAGAGGCAAATAGCTCGCGGCTTTCTCAGAATCCAAAACACAGGCATTTAGCAGCATCACTTGATTCTTTTTTTTAAAAAATCCTTTGTGGAGATTCTCATGAGAACAGAAATAAAACATTCAAAGCTTTTCTATTGCCTCTCCTTTTCATCCTGTTGTTATGAGAAAGACAGTATGTTTTAAAGGAAAGAGAGACTAGGTATACATGCAGCCAGCATCCTTTTCTGTTTGTATTATAGGAACTGATCACATAACACTCAGGTGCATTTCTACTACCAGTATTAAAATCAGAAGGACCCAAATTTTCTCCTGGTAAGAGTAAGAATTCATCCATGTCCCTATTTCTGAAATATATTAAGTTTACTGTCCCACATAATACAAAAAACAAAAAAACATTAAAAGGCAGAAAATTTAAAACTAGTAAAGAAAAAACTATCACACAATGAAAAATTAGCCCAGGGAACTTACAGCCACAATATATCACTGAGTCAAAGAGTTTAGCAGGTGTCCAAAAAGGACTGGACGGAGAACAAGGGCATCCAGAATTACAATAGCAAGGATTTTTAAACAAAAAAACACCAAGAGTTTTGGAAGGGACATAAACCCACCTGCTTCAGAGCACAAGCCAACCTGTACCTTCTGGACAGTTGTAAGAAACTTTCTGTGTGGGCAAAGATCTCGCCCCATTCCCAATTATTTTTATTTCTCCCTCAATGCCATGTGATAATAGCTACCCCTTCAGCCCGGTCATGCACAATCCTCCTTCACTCCCTGGGACTAACCTACTTCTAGGGACCTAAGACCTGCCTAACAGTTGCAGAATTCAAATGCAGAACAGGAATGTAACTAATCTGAAACAATGCCATTACTAAATTATCTCAGTTTTAAATCAAGATTGGATGTTTTCCTAAAAGATCTGCTGTAGGTGGAAGTTCTCTGGCCTGTGTTACACAGGGAGGTCAGACTAGATTACCACCATGGTCCCTTCTGCCAATGAAAAGACCTTCAACTATGGCACCCTGCCAAACTGTCCCCCAGGTTAGGCCATGCGTAACTGAGCAGCAGCTGCAGGAATAGTTAGGGGCAGTGCCAGGGGAATAAAAAGAAGAAGGGGTTTGAGGCCGAAGGCAATAAAAATGTGGGGGAGAAGGAAAACACCACTCCCCTAGGCAATTCTAGTGTAAGCAGAGTCAGGATGAGCTCTACCCTGACCTCTGGTGGTAGATTATGGGGAGTGCAGAAAGAAGTTTCAAGTATTCGCATTAGCAATTCAGTTATTTGCATTGGCACACCCACCCCCACTTAGCATACCGCACAGCAGCCTGGGATGGTTATTTTCACAGCTGTGGGAGCCCCAATTTTGTTGTTATTGGGGCAGGAGCAATAAAATGTTGTCACCCCGATTAAGTAAATGAGGAACTACAAAACTGTCTTATGATAGAGGGTTTCATTATCAATTAAATAGCACTTGCTAGACAAGGGACATGAGTTCCAAAACCCAGTCAAGGGAGAGAGGCTGGGGACAGATATCTGTACTTGGTGGTATAGGCTCCTTGTGTGAGCCAGAAGCACCAGTTCCACCTATGCCTCTCTCCACTGTGGAATGTCAGAGTTAATTTTTGATTCCCTTAAGAATCTAGATGCAGGTTACTGAGCTGAATTCAGTGGTACTGGGGCTCCCTTACTATGAGCTGGAATCACTAAGAGCTGAAATCACCGAAGAGCTGGACTTGCTGAGCTGAGAGCACTGTGCTAATGAGTGGGGGAGCCTGAAGCAATACTGGCAGAGCGGAGTGGAGCAGTTTGTGCAGCCACTGGGTGAGTGGAGCTGAGCAGCTCGTGAGGACGGCTGGAGCGGATCACAGGACAGCTGGTGGACCAGAGCAGCTGGCAGAGCGGAGCAGCCCACAGAGCAAGCGGAGCTGAGCTGTTTGCGGAGATGACTAGTGGAAGCAGAACCCCATGAAGAGGCAGGGCAGTTGGCCCCGAACCACGTAAGGTGCCCCTTTCTACCTAGGCTGGGGAGGGGGACCTCTGCAAAGAGACTCTTGAACTCTGGGGCTGCACTGACCCGGGACAGAGACTTTTGAATTGTGGGACTTTTGGGACTGTGGGTGATTTGGGGGTTGCTGGACTCAAAGGCCCAGAGAGAAGGACACGGCCCAATTTGCTGGGGTGGGTCTTTGCTCACGGTTTGACCTATGAACTCTAGTTGAGGTATTTTCCGAATTTAATGCTTGTTGTTTATCTTATGTGATTAAACCTTTTCTGCTACATCAAGAGTCTGTGCTTGCGAGAGGGGAAGTATTGCCTCCTTGAGGCGCCCAGGGGTGTGTGTAAGATTTTCCCAGGTCACTGGGTGGGGGCTCGAGCTGGTTTGCATTACGTGGTGGGGATGGGACCCCTATGTATTGAACCTGGCCCTTGCTGCTATCATTTCAGCCTAGCAGAGGGGTTACACTAGTATAGCACCTGAAGACATATAACACTATCAGATACTAAGCATGCTGCTTCCATAGCATCTAGCACGCCACAATCCTGAAAGCTGAAAGAGCTTCAAAGACAATTACAAATATCAGAGGGGTAGCCGTGTTAGTTTGTATCCACAAAAACAATGAGGAGTCCGGTGCACCTTAAAGACTGACATTTATTTGGGCATAAGCTTTCGTGGGTAAAAAACCCACTTCTTCAGATGCAAAGCTTATGCCCAAATAAATCTGTTAGTCTTAAAGACAGTTACTCTTATTTAATTTTATTTTAAAGGAACAGTTCTAATCAGGTGATTGCAACCAGGTAGGTTACTGAGTCAACAAGTGTAACTTTTACAGAGCAGTAATTTCACTCTAGGCTGAGCACTGTAAAAGTGCTACTACTGACAAATGGATCCAGTCAGTGGTTCAGCAACTGACGGGCAACTAATCCACTTCATCATCATCAACTCCTAGGCTTGAGGTATAGGGTGGAGTGGAGAAAGCACTGCTAACCTTTCTGAAATGGGTAACTAAATCATGGAAGTCATCTAAGTACAGAGGTACGAGGCTTTATCCGCAACAAGGGCTCAGGGGTACTGAACAAGATGTCAGAAATGTGTGGGGTCTGAGTTACAACAAGTTACTATCTCTGTGTTTGGGAATCAAAGACAGCACGTGCAATGAAAAACTTTCCAGCAAATGTAGCTACAGTGTGAGGAAAGGGTAGTTATAAAAAGTTCCGAAACCAGGTGCTTCGAGCTAATGGCCTCCATTATTAAGACTTCAAGAGGCAAACAAAAATTAAAAACATCCATTTGAAAATAAATGTATTGCTACATATAAAAGGGCCCCAAGATGCAATTTCTCTCTACGTTCCCATATCTTCTTGACAAAGTTTTATTTTTATGCCATGCATTGCTGTGTGTGAAATCCCATCAACGTGTTTTTACTGTTATAAATGGCACCTGAATTTAATATTGAAATGAACTGTTTTATCTTAGCTTTAACCAACGGAAATGCTTATTAACTGTGATTTGGGGTGGAATAAAACAAGCAAGATCTGGATTCACCTAAACTTTGCATCTTCAGTGTCCCAAGGACAAGGTTCCTCCAGCCAAGCTCCCATCTCTACAAGGGCTCATCAAATCCTTCTGCACCCTGGAGCTCCTGATCTTTCAGCTAAGCCCACTCCTCTCCCAAAGTCTTCATCTCATTTCCTCAGCAAGACCATTCTAAATTTCCTCAGCCCAATCCATCTCAGCCTCCCCCATTCTGACTGCTCTTTCCTCTCACAGAATCCAGCCAGGGCCCATTGAATCTTCCTTTTGCTCTGACTCAGGATCGAATTTGGGCTCCCTCCTACCCATGGGACTCAGCGCTTGGAATTCAGCCTGAATCCTCTGACTGCCCAGCAATTATACAGATAGGATGGAGCAGGTGAGGAGACTAAAGGGGGTAGCAGTGGGAACACATTTTCCAAACACCCTTACAAATGCAAAGTTTCCCACTGAAGTTTTGGGTGTCCCTCTTAAAGTAAGTGGATGTTTTGCTCGTATAATGGAATTGCAAGAACAGGCCCTTAAAAGAACTGTTCCATTAATATGCATATGAGCGAGAGAGACAAAGAGAGAGAGAACAGAACGCATGCAGGCATGTGTGTCCCCTCTCCCCCCTGCTCCTTGTGAAGAAGTCGGGAGCAGAGGGGAAGGGGCAGTAACGTTACTTTCTCCATAAGTCTACCTGATGGAGGCTGGCAGGCTAGAATTCTCTTTCAGGAAGGAGAATAGAAGTTGACTGGCAAGTTTTCAGCAGTAAATATGATTCAGAAACTGAAATTTGATTAAAAGCGTTTGCTTTCTGTCCAGATCTGGTTGGAGACAATGACTGGTGCTCTTCGTTATCCATCAGTCTTCCCCACTTGTCCATTTTCCAGATGGCACCGCACTTCATAAGATGGGAAACAATAAGCAAAGGGTCAGTTGTGTAGCAAATGTGCTTACAGAGGGAGAGAAAAGATGAGGAGGGAAAGAATATTAATTTAGTGTTCGTACAAGTTTTTTTATTTCAGTAAATCCGACAACACTGATGTTTCAGCTATATTTCTGGAAGGATTTTTCCTTTAGTTTTTGTCTTGGTTTTTTCAGAAAAGATTTCAACGGGTTGCCGTCCCCTTAATATTTGCATTTGTTTTATGGTGGTGCCTAGAGGCCACAACTGAGATCAGGATCCTATTTCCCTAGATACTGTACAAACACACACACAGGAAGACATATTCCCTGCCCAACAAGTTCACAATTTAAATAGACCAGACAGACACAGGGTGGGAGGCAAGGAGGAGTTAACAAGCCAAGGTGCAAGGAATGTCAATCGCCCCCCCTCTCCCAATTCTCATCTCAGCTCTGCAGAGATTTCCCAGAAAAAGAAACCTGGCTCCAGGCGTAGTTTGCTGAGAGGACTGCTAAAACAACATCTTTTGTGTATTAACAGAGAGAATTCAACGTGTAAATCAGTGAGACACAGACATGGAGCCCTATGGTGCCATTTTTACAGAGTCGCACTTCAGAGTATATCTGCACTTTAAGATTTGATATTGTGCCTAACAGCCTCTGTTGGTATTGTGCCAGCAGCATATGTTGGAAGCTGATATGGATGTAAAAACCAGCAACAATATATATATTAAAAGTAGCGAGAGAATAACAGGGCAGGGGAAACGAAGACCCTTGGGTAGGAAAATAGAGCTTGGATAAATGTCTCCAACCAAACAACCACAAATTTTAGTCAGCTTCATTTTCATTCATTGTCAGGTCCCTAAGAGGTGTTCCATGATGAGTACACTTAGATAGAAAGACCATATAGACAGAAAAGAAAGTTAATCTGCCCAAGGTCACACAGCCCGTGTCAGAGCCAAGACTGGAATCCAAGACTCTTACCTCTCTCCTCTAACCATGATATAAGCCCCGTCGCCAGAAGCTCTAGAAGGAAAAAGAGGCAAAAAGAAAAAAGTGCTGCCACAGAGAGCTTAATTTGCATAAGTGACCTACCCACAATTTCTCTTGTGACCATTGTTGTTATGGTGACTCCCCAAATTCGATCCGGGGGCAGAAGTGGGGTTGTGGGTTCTCAGAAAGGAGAAAGGGCTCTTACCTCGTGGCAGAGTTCATCTCCAGTCAGCCAGGATTCAGCTCAACAGTCCTATGTATTCTTGGCTTCCCTCCCATAAGGACTCTATGCTCCCTTTCCCCTAGTAAAGATTTCCTTGATTGTACAGTTTTGGAGCACTTGTGAGTGGGGAAGTCCGGCCTGTTAAGGGCACCCAGGTTGGATGCATTTAGTTTTCTCAAGTTTCTCTTGGGGGTGGGGGTGGGGGGAAGAGGTCAGGCCAGCTTAGTTATTTGTCAAGAGAGATCCTAGATGTATTAAACCCAACCCTTGCTGCTTCCATAGCCACCTGGCACAAGGGTTACAACATGACGATGCTGTCCCTCAAACTGAAAATGAATTCTGAGTAAGCCTGGGACAAAATATATGCTTCTGGGTGTAAGCCAGGCAAAACTCAATGACTTCACAGGAAGGAGGAAAGATTCAATCAGCCCAGCACTGGACTGGGACTCAGGACACCTGGGTTCTATTCCTGGCTCTGTGCTTCCCCCTCTCTGTGCCTCAGTTTCCCTAACTGTAAAATGGGGACAATGATATAATGACCTTCTTTGTAAAGTGCTTTGAGATCTATTGACAGGAAAGGCTAGTTATTGTGTCTTCAAAAACTGTCCATTTGCAATAGGTCTGCTGCAAGGTGTGGTAGGAATTGTCAAAATTTAAGTGATTTAATGGATTCTCTTTCTCCCACTCTCCCCCCCCGCCAAAAAAAATTTCAACTTGACTTCTCTGAAATCTGTCCTAGAATCAATAGCACTAATTTTTCTGCATAGTTACAGGCTGCCACATGTATCCGTGCTTCATCCCACACCTTCTGACCAAGTAAAAAGTCAGCTGGGGAAAACAAAAACAACAAACAATGAAACCACCAGACACCCTAGTCACCCCCCGAAATGATTAAGAAAAATTAGTGGTCTCAGGGAAACCTGCCTAAAATGCTACCCGTAGCCTCAGAGCCTCCTGCTGTTGAATCTAACCCAATACCAACAATTTCATGACATTAAAAAACAAATGGACGTGAAAAAAAAAGTCAGAGAAAACTGGCAATCCCTGAAGTGAAAAAATAGACCAAGTTAGGATAAGGCTAACTGCTTGTTTTCAGAGTAACTGAATCTTCTAGTACAGTTGTGCATTTTAAAATGCACAGCAAGAAGGAGCTTTGAAGTATTATCTATTGGACACAAAGGATCTACCGCGAGCTACGTTACCTTTTGTTCTTTTGCCCTGAGTTGTAAAATCAACATAGGTCAGGTCTGACAACAGCTGCAGAAAGGGTAAGGGAGCAGGCAGCATATCCTTTTGATCTAAAGGCTTTATGCTTTATTCTGTCTTTTCTACTGGGTCAAAATAAACTGGTCTGGCATAATACACTCCACACCTTAAATGCCAAGATTACCACTTTGCTATCAGATATTATTTAGTTATATCAGGTACTGCCTAGAGGCCACCCAAAATCAGGGCTTCATTGAATATAGAAAGAGATAGTCATGTGTCTGAAGAGTTTATAACCAAAACAGACAAAGTGTGTGAGAGAGAAAGTAACGTTATCCCCATTTTACAGCTAGGTAATTGAGGCACTGAGAGATTAAGCAATTTCCCCAAGATCACTTGTAAAATGGCAGAGCTGGGAATTGAATCCAGATCGGTGCCCCAGCCCAACATTTTCGCTGCATCCTTCCACTCAGTTAACTAGCCTAAAACTCTCTAATACAGACACCTCTCTGAATGCTGCTGAACTTCAGCTTCGCAGAGATATCACTTCTGCCTTCACACTAACAAGGCACTAGTCTTCCTTAGATTTTCATATTAGTGTCAAGCAAAGGGGGAAACATTTTTTACACTACTTATTTTTAATTAGCTCTGTACCCATTGCAGTTTTTCAGAGAGACACAAGGTTTTATAACAAGGAGCTCTGTAAATTATGCACCTTTTAGGGATAAAGTGAACCTGTGAGGCTTTTTAAAAAGTCAGCTAAGATCTGATGTTTTGCATACTGGAAATGCTGGAGAGATGTTTAATGTTTCAGTGGGATTTCCCCCCGCTCCCTCTCCAGAGAATGAAAAGGAAAGACTCAGACAGCGACAAAACGGGAAAGAAGAAAGGGAAAGAGTCTGTATCAGATTGTCAATCTGCCAATAAATCCCAGAGCTCTCTTAATACCTTCAGTTCCCCAACATCTCAAACTGTTTAAAAACACTGATGTACACTCTGAAGAATTCCAGGAGATGGAAGCTAAGCCAAAGGACGTTGTGCTTAACTGCTAGAGGGGGCAGCGAGGGGGAAGGAAATGAAAAACTCTCGGCCGTAAGGATTTAATAGATTTCAGCACCGAAGTGCACCTGCGGTGCCTCCAATTTATTACGGTGCCTCTATAATTTATGGATTTGCACTTTAAACTGATACTAAGACTGTTGTGTGAATGTGTGTCTATGGGAGACTTTAGGGTAAGGAAAGGAAGAAAAGGATAGGAAGGAAGAATACCTCATCTAATAGTCATTGTTGCACAAAAGACAAGCTCAAAGGCCAATACCTCATGACCCTGTTGAGTTAGAGGAATGAGAACTTCATCTGTTGGAAGAGGTAGGAACTCCTTTTTTTCAATGGACCACCACACATCACATTCTTCTATTCCCAGAAGTTCATAAAGTACTGGACTTCAGAGTCACGGGTGACCCTAGTTTCATGAAAGTCAAGGGGAGTTTCCATGGGGCCAGGATTTCACCCATAATGTTTTAATATACAGAAAAGCTATTTGCTCCCAGAGGCCCCACAAGGTCAGGACAACATTGTGCAAGAATATGTCTAGATTTTTTCCCCTTTAACCATGTATTTCTCTCCCCCTCTGGGATTGGGCAGCTGGCCTCATGGTGAATAGGGCACCTGGCTTTGGCAAGTGGAAGGAATAATAGTCATCAATAATATTTTAAAACTCCCTAAATGCTTAAAAGTAATGCGTCCAAATTCATGTTTAAAAATACTTTAAAAGAATGGCATTTTAGTTCCATAGCAATAATAATAATGGAATCTGGCCTCCAGAAACCAACCTGTAATAAAACTGAACTAACAACTTCCACCCCCCACTAACAGATTTGGCAACCACTCCTTAGTACTGATTTTTATTTTTTAAAGAGGGTGTTTGTTAAACTGGATTAAAGATGGCAGGAAAGGTAGCCTGCATGTCCCATTTCAATTGCCTCCAAAGTAACTCTCAGCATTTCTTTGTGTATATTAAGTAAGCTACTCATCATTTTGGTTTGCCATTATTCAGTCATTTCATTTAGTAAGTCTCTCTGGATACTGCTTTTTCTTTGAATGTACAAAGAAAACATTCAGAACCTTATACTGCGATGTCACAGACCATCTGCTTAGGGCACAGCAGAGGTCTCACACTACAGGACCCTTATTTAAGTGAAGTATTTCAGGAGTTGATCATTCCATGAGCATGCCACAGTTACACTTTATGCTGCTCTAACTTTTTGGGCACTCAGGCAGTCATGCTCTCTAAACCGCTCAAATGCTCCAAGCAGGAAAGCAACGGAGTTGATTAACCAGCATAATGATCTACATAAGAACAGCCATAGTGGGTCAGATCAAAGGTCCATCCAGTCCAGTACCCTGTCTACCGACAGTGGCCAATGCCAGGTGTCCCAGAGGGACTGAACCTAACAGATAATGATCAAGTGATCTCTCTCTTGTCATCCATCTCCACCCTCTGACAAACAGAGGCTAGGGACACCATTCCTTACCCATCCTGGCTAATAGCCGTTAATGGACTTAACCTCCATAAAATTATCTAGTTCTCTTCTAAACCCTGTTATAGTCCTAGCCTTCACAACCTCCTCAGGCAAGGAGTTCCACAGGTTGACTGTGCGCTGTGTGACGAACTTCCTTTTATTTGTTTTAAACCTGCTGCCCATTAATTTCATTTGGTGGCCCATAGTTCTTATATTATGGGAACAAGTAAATAACTTTTCCTTATTCACTTTCTCCACACCACTCATGATTTTATATACCTCTACCATATCCCCCTTTAGTCTCCTCTTTTCCAAGCTGAAAAGTCCTAGCCTCTTTAATCTCTCCTCATATGGGACCCATTCCAAACCCCTAATCATTTTAGTTGCCCTTTTCTGAACCTTTTCTAATGCCAGTATATCTTTTTTGAGATGAGGAAACCACATCTGTACACAGTATTCGAGATGTGGGCATACCATAGATTTATAGAAGGGCAATGAGATATTCTCCGTCTTATTCTCTATCCCTTTTTTAATGATTCCTAACATCCTTTTTTGACTGCCGCTGCACACTATGTGGACATCTTCAAAGAACTATCCACGATGACTCCAAGATCTCTTTCCTGATTAGTTGTAGCTAAATAAGCCCCCATCATATCGTATGTATAGTTGGGCTTATTTTTTCCAATGTGCATTACTTTACATTTATCCACATTAAATTTCATTTGCCATTTTGTTGCCTAATCACTTAGTTTTGTGAGATCTTTTTGAAGTTCTTCACAGTCTGCTTTGGTCTTAACAATCTTGAGCAGTTTAGTATCATCTGCAAACTTTGCCACCTCACTGTTTACCCCTTTCTCCAGATCATTTACGAATAAATTGAATAGGATTGGTCCTAGGACCACTAGTTACCCTTCTCCGTTCTGAAAATTTGCCATTTATTCCTACCCTTTGTTCCCTGTCTTTTAACCAGTTCTCAATCCATGAAAGGACCTTCCCTCTTATCCCATGACAACTTAATTTATGTAAGAGCCTTTGGTGAGGGACCTTGTCAAAGGCTTTCTGGAAATCTAAGTACACTGTGTCCAATGGATCCCCCTTGTCCACATGTTTGTTGACCCCTTCAAAGAACTCTAATAGATTAGTAAGACACGATTTTCCTTTACAGAAACCATGTTGACTTTTGCCCAACAATTTATGTTCTTCTACGTATCTGACAATTTTATTCTTAACTATTGTTTCAACTAATTTGCCCGGTACTGACGTTAGACTTACTGGTCTGTAATTGCCGGGATCACCTCTAGAGCCCTTTTTAAATACTGGCGTTACATTAGCTATCTTCCAGTCATTGGGTACAGAAGCTGATTGAAAGGACAGGTTACAAACCATAGTTAATAGTTCCGCTATTTCACATTTGAGTTCTTTTAGAACTCTTGGGTGAATGCCATCTGGTCCCAGTGACTTGTTACTGTTAAGTTTATCAATTAATTCCAAAACCTCCTCTAGTGACACTTCAGTGTGCGACAATTCCTCATATTTGTCACCTACAAAGGATGGCTCAGGTTTGGGAATCTCCCTAACATCCTCATCCGTGAAGACTGAAAAAAACAATTCATCTAGTTTCTCCACAATGACTTTATCGTCTTTAAGCGCTCCTTTTGTATCTCGACCGTCCAGGGGCCCCACTGGTTGTTTAGCAGGCTTCCTGCTTCTGATGTACTTAAAAAACATTTTGTTATTACCTTTTGAGTTTTTGGCTAGCTGTTCTTCAAACTCCTTTTTGGCTTTTATTATTACATTTTTACACTTAATTTGGCACTGTTCATGCTCCTTTCTATTTACCTCACTAGGATTTGACTTCTACTTTTTAAAAGATGCCTTTTTATCTCTCACTGCTTCTTTTATGTGATTAAGCCACGGTGGCCTTTTTTTTTTTTACTTCTTTTACTGTGTTTTGTAATAAGGGATATACATTTAAGTTGGCCCTCTATTATGGTGTCTTTGAAGTGTCCATGCAGCTTGCAGGGATTTCACGGTGGTCACTGTACCTTTTAATTTCTGTTTAACTAGCCTCCTCATTTTTGCATAGTTCCCCTTTCTGAAATTAAATGGGCTGTTGAAGGCCAGACTCCTTGCTATCTGCATACTCCTTGGCTTTGTTTACACAGTAATCAGTGTTGAAAAGTTTCACTGCAGGCTATTTTAAATTAAGTTTTAATGTATAAAGCATGGCATGAAATTGTAATTTTCCATGTACAGATTTTTATCATTTGGGTCTTAAAAGAGAGAAGTTTAGATTCTAATACAGGTACAATTTTAACAAGCAGAAGTGTATCACATTTGTCTGATGAGTCTCAGAGCAACCCTTAACTACCCTGACCTTCTTGACAATGATAGATAGCATAATTCCAAGAAGTAAAATAATTATGGAGACAGATGAACAGACACCATGGAAACAGATAAAAGATACTGTGTAACCATAAAAACCAATATTTCAAATATAACATTATTAAAACAAAGTCAATGTTATCTGCATAAAGGCCTCTTCGCCTATTAAAACTCATAAGGAACTGAAGTAATTCTATTCCACATGGAATTTACCTCGATTTTATTTGTGCAGCCTTTTCAAAGCAATACTTTGACTTAAGACACCTGTGTTCTAAGATCTGTGTACTGAACAAAGCTGAACAAATAATTCATAGCAAATCATGTGCTCAATATATCGAGCTTTTTCCCTGCTAGCTGACATTCTGTGGACACACTAGAATTTCCTCAGTTTTAGTCATTATTTGACTTTTCTTGCCGTGGACTGGGACGGAGATTTGAGTTGTGTTGGTTAATTGTGATTGATCATTAAGTCACATGGTACTGTTTCTGTCTCCTGACTGGATAACTGTAACTCTTCTAATCAAAAAAGTGTCTTAAAGAAGCCACTGGAACTTTGGCCATTTCAAGCAGAGGTGGCATGTAAACAAGATAAGGGCATTTAATTTTTTTTTAAACCTTTTCATTATATATTTCTTTATCAAATGTACGGAAAGGGGCAGTTACCTCACACCCGAGAGTTCCTTGCCAGGAACAGGGAGATCAAATAATAAATGCTAATCTACCAACAGCCCCCTAACAAAACGCTCCTTCCTTCACAAAACAACAGCACTTATCTAGTCCTTCCCTCCTTCAAAAGCCTAACCACCAACCAAGCTTTGCAGTGTGCCCTTGAGATTAGCATACCTAGGCTGTTTCAGACAGGAGAATGACAAGTTCCCAAGCTGACTGCCTCTCACAGTAAATGCTCTACTGCCAGCCCTCCTCCTTTTAAAAAGATGGGGTGTCGAGGGCATCAATAAGCCACACAGAGCCCTCCCCCAAGGCACTGACTATTGGCTGGGGGCAGAGCATAAATTTAATTTCATCTGATCTCATTCACACAAAGTGATTATGTTTGCACTCCTAGCTGGGTTAATTGCCTCTGCGCCAGGGCTCTGTCAAATGGTCTTGGGAACCATCTCTCCATGATGCATCATGCAAGCTAGCAAATTGCTTCCACGAGCATTCATGTGTGTAAAGCTCCATCAGTAAAATGGTTGCAGAAACTGAACAGTCGGAAAGGCTGCAAGCATGGCCAAAGTGAATCCATCTAAAGTGGAACCACTCTGGGACCGGGACTGTCTTAGCAGCTGTTCTCTGTATACTGCCTACCACAATGCGGCCCTGATACTTGCTTGAGATTCATAGGCCCTACCATAATAATAAGAACTTCATTTTTAAAGTGTAAAAATACACCTGAGATTTGTATGATATTTGACCAGCTCCTCTATTAATTAGAAATAATTATGTTTCTGTTAAGATCCTTAAAGTTTGGATGAAGTACATTTCCTTTAAGGTGGAGTATTCTTGGAAATGCAGCAATGACTAAAATGAGGCTAGACAGAAGAAAAAGTAAACGGTTAACAACCAAAAGGCAAAATAAAAAAATCTAGACAATACGATCAATCACTTTTTATGAGGAAAAAAAAGTGTTTAAAAGCAAATATAAAATGAGAGCCATAAGAGAAGGCATCTCCTTTCTGGAGAGAGAGTTTTATGCTGAGCTGCATGTTACACACCAACAAAGAATAAATAGGCTAAATATAGCTTGGAGCCAAATTATTGCCGCCTTAAAATGCGGTATATTTAGGAACTCTCTAAGGACAGCTAGCTTGCTGTCAGTGCACACTGAACTATGTTTAGGTTCTCCACTTTATAATTCATTACCTCCACACCAGTCAATGCCATCCATTTCTGAGCCATCTGAAGCATGCATATCTCGACATACCAGAAGCATGGTCTTGCCCCTTCACCGAAAATATTGGAAAATGGAGTGCCCTGACTGGTTAGTAACTTGAAGCATTCCATTCTCATATTTCATGCAGGGCTATTTACTTGTGGGACTGAATAGCTCAGCGTTCTGGTAATGGAAGACAGTCACTCAGCTGTAGGTCATTGGTTCCTTTACATGTTGTTCTGGTCAGTAATGACAGAAATTTGTTATAGGATGGCTGCTCAATGAGCTATGTGGATTCGTTGAACTCAGTTCAGTTCCTTGTGGGACAGATGGCTGCTTTCCAAAAGCACTATCTTCACCAGCACTCTTGCTGATGGTCTCAGGAAATAGGCCAAGGATTGAGTGAATGGAGAATGAATTATCTTCTCATTCTTAGACGCAGATCAGAGACCAGGACTAAGACTACAGTTTTGAGAAAGCAAGGAAACCTATTCTCTCCCCCAACTCGCTCCACAAAATATTAAATGGAAAAATTCTGTTTGGGTAAATTTTGAACGGCCATGAAAATTTGGTAGGGTATGTAAGGGTATCTGCAACATGCATGTCCCCCAGAAGGGATGTATCTAAGTGAGGTGAAAACTGGGACATCACCTTATCCTTTCTTCAGGCCAGCAAGCGCTACTGAGACTGCTGGAGGGGGGAAATGCAGCTATGTATTTTTCCAACTGTAGCAAGCCCCTCTGGTTCATGGCATCCTGCCCAGTGCACAGGAAAACCTATGCCTCCCATTTCCACCTCATAAAATACATATTGTGACATCCAGGTTGGATGTTTTTCTTTAAAAAAAAAAACTTAATAAAATATGGCTTGTTCAACCACAAGCTATCAGGCTCAGTGCAAGAATTACTGGTTAAAATTCCATGGCCTGTATTATGCAGGAGGTCAGACTAGATGATCATAATGGTCCATTCTAGCCTTAAAAAAAATGAACTGGAGAATAATTTAACCCAGCGAATCGCGATAAATATTTTCCACAAAAATCTCTTGACAAAAGTCTCCGCATTTTATGTGCTCACAACTGTATGGATTATGTCACATACAACACTCACTAGAGAAAACCCCAATGCAGTAGAAGTCTTTGCTGTTCATGCTAATCCAGTATTTATAGGAAAAACCTTTGGTTTAAGCTCCCGCTTGCAGCTGAGCCCTGAGGCAAAGTGGAGTGCTGGAGCTCAGTGTGAGCTTTACCAAGCTCACCCAGACAGGCACTAAATTTGTGGTGCACCAGCTCATAAAACAGACATGGATATGTTGCGTTACAGGCAAGAACCTCGCTGAAAGCTTAAACAATCTATGTTCATTCAGAAAGAAAATGATCCATGTCTTAATTCAGCACCAATTGCGTACATTGGATGGGTGTCGGGTTGACTGGATGGGCATTGCTCATATCCATGTATATCCCACACCTACACACAGACTGGTAGACTCAATTACCACTTTTTTTTTTTTTAAATGCATTCTCTCTCTCACTCGGTAATACCTGGTTTCAACATCTGTTAAATAATTAAGGCCTATACATGGATAAACACAGCTCGGGGAGCTTTTGTACCAGAGAACACAGCCGCAAAACTTTTTTGGAAGTAGGAGAAACATTCACGTTTGCAGGAAGAAGGTCTGTTACCATGGAGCTTATTTTGTTACCCGACCCACTGAGAGACATTTGGCCTCAGGTGGGCTGCTTCTTGCCTTCACATCAACTCGTTAGACATGCAAGCTCTGTGTTACAGCACCACTGCAGGAAATGCATATTGTTTTACATGTTTACAAACCACCTTTTCAGATCTTCCCCTGCTCTGTCTCCCGAGGTGGTGTGTATTGTAATAAATTCACATTATGATGATTTAAACAGCTTTAGAGTGGCATGTTTTAGCGCCTTGATCCAATTGTCTGCCTCTCAAACTGTCAGTTTGTTCACTGCAACTCCCCCATGGTGGAAAGCTGTTCCCCTTACATAAACATGCCGGAAGAGTTGTACTTTTGGGGAAAGGAATTAGTAGCAATGTCATTTAAGCTCATTACCAACAAGATTTTCTCTTGTTAAGACACAAGGAGCCTCAGCTACAACACGACGGCAGGAGATGCAAACTCAGAACTGTTATAATGGAAGGCTTGAGAGATAAACAACTATATGCACATATATAATACTATGTCTTTAGGTAACTGCCGAATATTTTCACTCATTACTCACCCCAGACCATTCCAATTCCCAACCCATTACCTGTTATTTCCTTTCAGTACAGTATGCAGATGAATGACAGAAGAATTCAGTGCACACACCAAAAGACAGTGAACATATATGATGGATGTACAGAAGAGATCTTAAACCTCCATTGCTTAAAATAACACACTTCCTACATGAATGATGCCATTTTTGTAAAATACATTTATTTAAGTATCTGAAAATATGCTTAGTGGGCCACGAA
Organism: Mauremys reevesii; assembly: GCF_016161935.1. Classification (NCBI taxonomy): domain Eukaryota; kingdom Metazoa; phylum Chordata; order Testudines; family Geoemydidae; genus Mauremys; species Mauremys reevesii. Next base: position 14,565,878 of record NC_052640.1, on the reverse strand, counting down.
ATTACACAAGAGACTATTACAATTAGAGCACGAGCTCATTAATTTTTGCTATTGATATTTAGTGGTTTCTTATTCAGTTTTAATTGAGCACATTCCAGGTATCAACGCCCCGTTTTTAACACCAAAATATCGACCTGTGGCTCCCATCCGTCACAGCTATTAAGTACAGTCAGTGACAAAGAACTGTTTCATATTGCATGTACAAACTGGTTGGTTTGCATCTAGTTTACTATTACAAACCCATTTCCCAACCCCAAACTCTATCTGAGCAACTACATACTCCAGTGGCATAAATGGCAATATGCATGTAGCTGTAGATGAGAGTATTAGGACACCCAACACCAAAAATGATTAAAAATATAGGTACATATCCTAAGCTTCACTCTAACACTAATAATTCAGCATTTTAATTTAATGGATATTGTCAACTTAGAATGATCTATACACTTCTGTCTGGATTTTTCCCCCCCTCTCATTATTACAGCTAACACCTCCAGCGAACAGGAAGACTGCAGTTGATACAGATTACAGGGGGAAAAAAGATTTTGCCGTTTGTTTACTTTGTGCATTGGACAGAACCTGAAGCCATGTGTATACCACAGTGCCACAGTTATCCCACAATAGCCCCACAGCACAGCTGCACACTACAGCGATGGATAGGTTTTTCCCATCTCTGTATTAATGCCTGTACCCTGGGTGACATTAGCTTGGTCGACAGAAGTATTCTTCTGTTGATCTAGCCATGTCTACACTGGGGGTTAAGGTTGGCATAGCTGCCCTGCTCAGGGGTGTGGATTTTTTACACCCCTGAGCACTGTCACTATGTTGACCTGTTAGACCACTGTCTTAGTTAGGCTTTGCAGGTGGAGCAGTGAAACTGTGGGTCTTTCCCCGTGACAGAGGAGAAGAAAATCAGTTTTAAAACAATAGGAAAACATTACTGCAAAACACAAAATTGGCAAGGGGGACACAGAACAGGTGTACTTGCCTGAATCTACTTTTAACTCTATTTTTCCTTTTTAAATTAACTAGATCTCTGCTTTTTACCCACAGATCTCTACTGTGAGGCCTGTTGGTAAGTGAAATGCATGAAGAGACCAGCTTCCCATAATCTGTTTAAAAAAAAAAAAAGTGTAGCTTTGCAAATATGAGAGAGAAAAGTTCAACAGCATGCATGCAACCAACATATTGTGGCCTGAAGGTTATATATTCCATTAAGAACAAAATCACCATCTTCCTTCTACTGAGCAGTAGAAAATAGACAATGGTTGCTGCAAATTACTTACTAGTACTGTTCAAATATTTTGTGTTCAAATAGTTTGTGTAGAAACTCAAAGCTGCCGCAAAGACCCCAGATTTGGGATGATCCTGTTTGCATACTTTCCCCCTTCAGTAAAGGGCTCTAGATTTGCCCAGCCTCTGCCTTGGATACAAATACCCCCCTCACTTGTCATGTGTTATGTCTCTTCTCCTCCAGCCTGGGAGGCCACCAGAAGGGCCCACTACCTTTGCCAATTTTTAGTAGGTGTTCAGCAGCAGGAGATGGGAATCCATCCTTGCTCTGCAGGCTTGGCTCTGTATGTCCTCCCCATGACATTTAGAACTGGGTAGACAGGAAAGCTACAGAACTTTTAAGACCTCCACATATTTTGGATTCTCTCCTCAAGCATGGTTGCTGGGGAAGCCCCAGGAGCTCCCTAGCTAACCAAAGCTAAAGATTACTGAGTGCAACCGAATCCATACAGTGAGACCAGGGCTGCTTCTCAACACCACTGCCTGCATGTGTTGTGGGAAATGCTTATTATGCCTCTTCAGAATCACACAGCTTGGTTACCACACTGAGTCCTTATAGCATTATACATATTCTACTCAAGGTCTTAGTCTGGATCCTAAAAGCTTTCAGTGGGATGGGCCAGAGCTATTTCAGGGGTCACGTCTCCTTCCAGGATCAGAATCAAGGGAGACTAATGAGGGCAGAATACAGAGCTTTCTACAGAGCCAGCAGCCCAGCTCTGAGCGGGGAGCCTGGAAACCTGCGGGGGCAGCCAAACTCTAGCTGAAGTCCCCCACCTGCCTGGGGTGACAGCCTAAGCCAAGGGTGGGCAAACTTTTTGGACCAAGGGCAACATCTGGGTATGGAAATTGTATGGCGGGCCATGAATGCTCACAAAATTGGAGGTTGGGGTGCGGGAGCCAGTAAGAGCTCCGGCTGGGGGTGCGGGCTCTGGGGTGAAGCTGGGGATACAGGAGGAGGATCAGGGCTGGGGCAGGGGGTTGGGGCGCCGGAGGGGATCAGGAGTGTAGGCTATGGGTGGCGCTTACCTCAAACAGCTCCCAGAAGCAGCAGCATGTCCCTCCCTCCGGCTCCTACACGGAGACATGACCAGACAGCTCTGCACGGTATCCCGTCTGCAGGAGCCGCCCCTGCAGCTTCCATTGGCCACAGTTCCTGGCCAATGGGAGCTGTGGGGGCTACGCTTGGGGGGGGGAGCAGTGTGCAGAGTCCCCTGGCTGCCCCTACACGAAGGAGCCGGAGGGAGGACATGCTGCTGATTCCAGGAGCCGTGTGGAGCGGGGCAAGACCCAAGTCCACTCCCCGGTGGGAGCTTGAGGGCCAGATTAAAATGTCTGGAGGGCTGAATGCGGCCCTCGGGCCATAGTTTGCCTACCCCTGACCTAAGCTGTGAGCTGGGTTTTCTTGTCAATTTCACTGCTCCAGTTGGGGAGCTGTGAAATTGACAAGAATGATCACAGACAGCCAATGTAAGTAACCTGCAATGTCTATAGGGACACTGCCTCACCCTAACTACACCATGCAGTGGAGTAATGCGGTGTAGTACAGCACTTACATCAGCAAGAACAAGGCTGTAGTGTGGACACTGACATAGTTAGGTCAACATAAGCTGCCTTATGTCAACCTCACTCATTTTCACCAGGCTGGGACAGGGGGCTGGAGTGTGAAAGGGCTCTGGCTGGGGTGCAGGCACTGGGGTGGGGTGGGGGACGAGAGGTTTGGGCTGTAGGAGGGGGCTCTGGGCTGGGGTTTGGGGTCCAGGAGGGGGTGCAAGAGGGGGCTCAGGGCTGCGGCGTGGGAGGGGTGTGTGGCCTTAGGGCTGGAGCAGGGCATTGGGGTGCGGGCTCTGGGTGGGAGTTTGGGTGCAGGAGGGAGCTCGGGGCTGGGGCAGAGGGTTGGGATGCGGGAAGGGGCTTAGGGTGTGGGCAGTGCTTACCTCAGGTGGTGCCACAGAAGTGGCCAGTAGGTCCCTGCAGCCCTTAGATGGAGGTGCAGCCAGGCAGCTCCGCACGCTGCCCTGGCCCGCAGGTGCCGCCCCCGCAGTTCCCACTGGCTGCGGTTCTCAGGCAATGGGAGCTGCGGAGCCGGCGCTCGGGGAGGAGGCAGCACACAGAGCTGCTCTGGCTGCCCATGCCCCTAGGAGCCGGACTTGCCAGCCGCTTCCAGGAGCCGCACGGAGCCACGGCAGTAGCTCTGCCAACCACACTTAACAGTCCTGTCAATGGTGTTGATCGGAGAGGCCAGGGTCTCTTTTCGACTGGACGTTCCGGTCAAAAACCGGATGCCTGGCAACCCTAGCTCACCACTGTGCCATGAAGCAGCTCAATAGACTTCCCTGTAGCTATTTTTAGCACCACTAAATGTTACTGCTATGCAGTACCAATAAAACTGCTAATTATGCTGAAGGAAACCAATCACAAACAGATAAAAGTAATTATAACTTGGCAAATACAAATCCTGGAGGGTTTTTCCTCTTCCCTCATAAGCGATGACTTTATTGTTCACTCCTGTCAGTAGCACCAGGGCACGAAAACCAGAATCTAACCATCTCTTCTCTTCTAGATCTGGACCCTTCTTCTCCATTTTAATCTTTGGACGCAATTAGTAATATACAGACACTGTCAAGCTGTCCAGAAAAGCAGACATTAATTCTAAATGCACATGCCTTCATAATCATTTGCATTACGAAGGCTTTTTTCCAGTGGAACGATGCACATAAGGGAAAGTAATCTGAGGAGGTAAATCGTCCGTCCTCCTTGAAAATATTCAGATTTTTGATACTCTCAGCTCCTCTTTATCTTTTACATGCTCTAGTTCTTTACTGGGTGCTTTGCCTCCATTACTCTTGTCTCTCTGCATCTTTGGTAGAAACCTTAAGGACATAAGGGACCACGGCAAGCAGGAAAAGCAGCAGATAGGCTATTTGAAGTACGTTTCAGTTGTCTATGGCCACCCCCATTCACGCAAGAGTCCATATAGCCTCTCCAAACACAGCAATTATCTAGGCTTTCCCCAGCTTGTGACTCCAAAGACCCCGTAGATCACTGCACCACACTGGCCTCAGACAATCAGTAACCTGTAGACAAGGGATTACTGGGTCAGGGACTATTGTTTAGTTTTGTGTTTGTACAACACGCAGCACAACTGTGGACCTGGTCTATGACTGGGACTCGGACAATACAAATATTTCAAGTAAGTACTAGCTCAGAATTTGCTTCTTTCTTAGGATAGACTGTGCTCTAGGGCATTTTCATAGAGCTCTATCCTTCAGCCACTGGGGCAGGAGACAAGGCCTCACTGCAATAGTCTCTCATATATGCACTCCAAGTGGACTATGATAGGCTCTAATTCTCATAACAAATCTATCCATCAAGCTGCGGCACGTAACACTGAAAAATGACCCAAGCGAGCAGGCCCTCATCCGTCCATAAAGAAAAGAATATTGTCTTCCACAATCTCAACAGAATAGTGCAAACAGACCCCCTACTCCCAGGACTCAGAACACATGGACAGGTTGGTGCCTGATGCATAGTCATGCCCCTACTGAGGTGGATTAAAGAAGGATCCTTGACAACTGAAAAAAGCCCAACACACAACAGTAAGTCAGTCAAAAAATTCCAAAAGGGATATAATGTAACCCTAGCATCAAAGATACAATTGCAATGAATTTTACCCTTCTACTCCAGGACTGAATTCAAAGCCAAGAACATACCCTAGATGCTAAGAGGGGAAGATCAAGGAGCCTTTTTGAGAGAAGGTTCTGGAAGGAAGATTCTGTTTGGGCAAGGGGGATTGAGGAGATTGTAGGTGGGGTGTGTGTCTGTGTTTGGAGCGGGGGAGGGAAAAGGTGGCCATTTAGTTCCTGCTCATGTGGAATTTCCAGCAGGCATATTCCTCCTCTTCCTCATCTCTAGTCCCCAGAGCAGTCACGATAATCAAGCAGCGGCAGAATTGGGAAGGATCCTAGTGCCCCATCACTGAACACCCAAGCTGGCCCATGAATTTGATGCAGCTGTTTAAAGCTCTCTGACCAGACTTCCACTTTTCTCAGCTATCTGAATGAGATCCTAACTGCTTTAAGAAGTTCAAGTGCCGTAACTGCAGACTTAAAGTCTCTGTCTTTCATAAGTCAAGGCTCAGGAATGTCCACCGGGGTGACAGACAACTTGCTTAAACAGAAACACTAGCCCTCACCTATATGACACGGGGCATGTTCTGGAGTTCATTCAGGAGAGGCTGGCTCTCAGGACACAGACGGCGGAGAGCCATCCCTTTGCACTGTGAAGGTAATCAAGGCCAAGATTACATAGTAAGCTCTCAAAGTTCGCCATGCCTTTGATTCAGAACCTGTGTTTGACTAAGCCTTCCATTTTGACAACTCACGGTTTAGTTTTTTAAGGCATCAAGTGTTCAGGTAACTCTCGTAACACAGACCACAAAGCTCTACTTGCACTCAGCTTCCATTTCAATTAAAAAACTACCTATGGTGCTCTGCCCAATGCCGGCAAAGATCCACTGAGCAAACAGGATGGCACTTGCCACTATGAGCTCCTGCAGTGAAGAATAGTTTAATTAACAAGGTCAGGCAATACAGAAAGGCTTATTTAGACCTGGATCAACTTATGTTTCAGATAAGCATCATGTTGGCAAAGGACCTGCCAGCTGAAATATATGCCAATCCAAGTCTAAACAAGTTTTTTTTCCTGTAACACCTTGTGCTACAGATGCAAAAAGATATGAACTAAAATTCTGCTTTCTTGAGCTGATGGTGCTGCCTGTTTTATGAATCACTCCTCCCTTTTGGGAAAGATCCTGTCTTGGTAGCCAGACCTTGACAACAATTTCAAAGACTATAACATTCTCCTGTTTCTCTCTGTAATTCAAAGTTACCTCACTGATGCTGACAACGATTTTAACTCACTAGCACCATTGATATGGGGGTGTTTTGGGCCCCAATTGAGTGTTGAAAATGGGGAAAAATCCAACTCGCTATGTGCAAGAAAAAAAATGAATCAATTGCCACAAGCTGTCATGATTTCCCATTGTTAAGAGCTATTAGCACCGGGAAACACTCACCAGGGATTAAACCAGCAGTGCGTGTATAGTAGTTAACTGTTAAGCAAATGTATACTGCCTGGTAACACATGGTGCGAGGCTGTAATTAATCATTAAGATGTGACAGGAAGTATAATACTGTGAGATAATGCCAGAAATTGGATGCATTGCATACAATGCCAAGTTGCTTACGCTAGTATATCCCACCTTCATATGACTCATTAATACAAAGAAAGTGTCCTTAAATTGTTTACTTGCTCTCTGATGGCAGGATTCTGAAGTATGCATCTGGGTTATTCGGAGGATAAAGTTATACGTATTTGAAAATTAAATACATATTCAGGGCTTGATCCTGGAAGATGCCCAATACCCACAACTATCAGCATCTTCGATGGATGCTGTGGACGTAAAGTACCTCTTCAGGATTGGACCCAAAATGATGGGTCTTCAACTGGACCCAAAATGACGGTGCCAAGTTACACCAATATAAACCCAGAGTAACTCCTCTGAAGTCAATGGAATTATTCCAGATTTACCCCCAACGTAATGAAGAGTGTACAGCAGCCTGTGTTAAAAGCCAGGATGGAGATATAGAGAGACAGATGCTTTACCTGCTTCCTAGAAGTTTGTCTTATACCTTTAGGAAACAAAACAAAAACAAAACAAAAAAACTCAGAGCCTCTGCAGTGATGCTATCACACCACTTCTTCCAGTAATGCCCCGAAAAATGAATTCAGCACTATCTGGGTCCCCCCACCACTGATTCCCTTACTAATTTGCCTGAGAAGACCTAAAGGAAAAGCTCTACAGGTGGCATGAATCCTGCTCTTATCCAGTCCAATGTCCATGTTTTACAGAGTGCTGTACTACCAGCAGGATAAAAGGGAGAAGCTACTGCCTCTTTTATCCTAGTCACTCCGACAGGCAATTAGTAAAGATCTACATTACATTACAGAGTATTGCATGGACACAATTATTTATCAAGGGTATGGACAATAGCACTGATTGTTACAAGTTTGATTGATTAAACAGACAAATTGGCACCGTTTCCACTTGCCTGCTTACCATATGTTTCTTCTTAATCATCTGGTAAAGACTTTGTACTTCCTTGAGTAACCTAACAGGTGTTGAATCAAATCCTTAATGCTTTCCGTTCTCCCTTTTGAAGCAGATGGGTGAGAAGGAAGAATATTGCATTTCTAATCTCTGCCTCCCCCTTCTCTGGCCTCACCAACAGCCTCAGGTTAAAAGTAGTAAAGGGAATTCTTTATTAATCACTAGACTCTTCTTTTGATGTGAAAAAGGTTCTTTATATTGAGGAGAGGAACTAAAGCTTCATATCACCAATGTGATTTTTTTCACATTGCAAAGTGGAGCAGGAAAGGCCCTTTTACCTGGCCACTTGTACACATTTCTGCAATGATAAGAACTTCCTCCTGCATCCAAAGGGGGCCATTTGTTTATTGTGCTCTGGCTGATGGTGAAATGAAAGCTACAATTACATCTCCAACTTGCAGGAAGCCATTGACAGCAACAGGCAGGGTGCCAAATCTGTAATTCTAGCACAAAGAGCAGAAACGCAGGTGTTTAACACCGAGAGGGCACTCTGTTTTGAAAAACGCAACAACGCTTTGCCTAATTACGTCTTATCTGTTTAAAACTATAGGATAGTTTGATAACAATTAGAAGGGCCTCCCAGAAGGGCTGTTGAGATCAAAGCCCCTTTCTGCTCCTAAGTTTAACAAGGAAATTAACACTTTTGCCAAGCAATTTGCACATGCTGCCAGAGTTGTTTTAACTTGCTGTAATATTTTAGTTTTTAAATATGTACCTGCAGAGATTCTGCTTTTCCTCAATCATTCCCTTTTCCAGCTGGAAGCTCCCAACCAGCCCCCCTCCCTTCTTCTATGTTCTCACTAACAGCCACTTCAGGGGGAATGGACTCCTACCTCTTACCCAGTGAAAAGAAGAACATTTTGGATGACGAAATCCACAACCTCTTTTTGCATGGGAGGCTGGAGATTTTTCAGAGCCTGCCTTAAGGGATCTGAACACTTAATGCTCACTAAAATTAATGGGAATTGAGGCATCTATAGACAGTTTTGAAAATTCAAGCTGTCATCTCCTGCTGGACTTTCAATGGTGTTATAGGCATATTCTGGTTTTTTAGCTGAGGACTGGATATAGTCATGACACCACTGAGTAGCAGTGGTCAGGAACAGAGTGAGAGTGAACATAAAGAGACAGGGGAAATATAGCACAAATTCAACAGATATTTCCTAAAGAAACAAAACGGCATAGCTCTTTTTAAATTTACTGTGACACTTAAATATCATCCTATACATGGCATGTTCCAACCATGTATTCACTAATTATTTCACTGGTTATTCTTTATAAAGGACACTTTCTATGCAGCCCACTTTGACCATGGGGGCAATGGAGGTAGTGGCTTTCTGGTTCTCCATACCATACCATGCCACCCTTCCTTCTGTGCTGCTGCCCTCAGAGCTGGGTGGCCGGAGAGTGGTGGCTGCTTACTGAGGGCCCAGCTCTGCCGGCAACCGCTCTGCCTTCAGAGCTGAGCTCCCGGCCAGCAGCCACCGCTCTCCAGCTGCCCAGCTCTGAAGGCTGCGCCACCGCCAGCAGCAGCGCAGAAGTAAGGGTAGCAGTAACGCAAACCCACCTACAATAACCTTGTGACCATTCCCACAACTGCTTTTTGGGTCCGGACCCCTACAGTTACAACACCATGAAATTTCAGATTTAAATAGATGAAATCACGACATTTACCATTTTTAAATTTCTATGACCGTGAACTTGAGCAAAATGGACCGCGAATTTGGTAGGGCCCTGCTTATGTGTTTGTACAGAATGTAGCACAACAGAGACTGATCCCAGATAGGGCCTTTATATGCTACAATGATGCCCATAAACAAATAATCACGACTTACTTTCGATAAGTAGTTATGGAAGATCCACTCCCTGGGTGGGGAGGTTATGTTCCCCCAGATTCTAGAACTTTCTTATTCTGTCCACCACAGAGGCAGTTCTTAAATGTTATCCTTAATATTCTATATTCCTGCAGCTTCTACTGTTTCATTTCTGAGGAACCAAAATGTTAATTCTGTCCCTATTTCAGTACAAGCGACATAATGGCCATCGATTTTTCTCCATCCCCAGGCGGCAACCTTGTGCTGAAGTCGTGCTATGGCTGTGCTGTTATCCTTACCAGAAGAATTTCACTGGTTATTACAGTGCAATAGAGGAGAAACACAACTATTGTGATGTGGAAGTTTACAAACCACAAAGTGGAAAGAAAACCTTGGATTTCAAAAGACAGAGGACAAACCATTTCTAATTCCAGCAACAGCGATGTGGCTCTGAACATGCAGATGTTCCACTTTCTCAAACCAGAAGCTAGCAAAAAGCATTTTATTTTTAGTAAAGCGACACATTCCCTTTGTTCACTTCAGTAAGTCAGTTACATCACAGTAAGTGATCCATTGCAGCGCAATATATAACTGCATAGTCAGAGGAAGAAGGTTCTGAGTCAATAAGAAAGACATTTACTGTTCTGAGAAAAACCCTGACATGACGGTTATATTCACCTGGAAAAAAATGTCAAGTATACTGGCACGTGTGTCCTTGCACCAAAATGGACTATGACCTAATAGGCCTCTTCCTTCCATTATCGTTATCCATCTTTCAAAAGCCAGCCTCACATTTGTATAGGTCCTGAAAGGAACCACAGAGGCCTCTTACACAGTTTTTAATTAGAGCACAAGGAGTGCAAAGGGTTCTTGGGTTTTTAAACCAGAGGAGCCTTATGAATTTATTAGCAAGGCAGCGGCAGGCAAATGTTAGAAGAGAATTTGGAATATTTCAGATCCTTCCATTTCTTTGGGCCAACTGATTCCCATCAGTTCAGGTTAGTGAAACCCAGGGGCTCAGAATCATCATTTGTTTTACAGCAGCACCTAAAGGCTTCCATCAAGATTTGCTGTGCTTGGTGCTGTGCAAAGATATAGTAAGAGACAGGCCCTATCACAGGGATTTAAAACGTAAAGCGACAAGGCTGATAAAGGTTGAGGGACAGTAATATCACCCCCATTTTAGAGCTAGGGAACTGAAGCACACAGAGATGAAGTGCCTTGCCTGTGAAGTCACACAGGAAATTTACAGTGGAGCTCAGAACTGAACCCAGAACCCCTCCATCTCAATTCATTCCCTCAACTAACATCTTTAATTTCTTAAAAAGTGAAACATAAAATCACTTGACTTCAACTGTTGGAGACAGGATAATGGACTAGAACAGGGGTCAGTAACCTCTGGCACCAGTTTGTTTACCTGCTGCATCTGCACGTTCAGCTGATCACGGCTCCCACTGGCCGTGGTTCACCCCTCCAGGCCAATGGGGGCTGTGGGAAGCAGTGCGGGCCGAAGGAGATGCTGGCCGTGGCTTCCCGCTGCCCCCATTGGTCCAGAGCGGCGAACCACGGCCAGTGGGAGCCGCGATCGGCCGAACCTGCAGACATGGCAGGTAAACAAACTGGCCCAGCCCGCCAGGGTGTTTACCCTGGTGAGCCGCGTGCCAGAGGTTGCCGACCCCTGGATTGGATCAGACCTGGCAGTTCTCATATCCTAACACATCTCATTAATCTAACATCATGCTTTAAAAGCTAGAGATTCAGATCCAGATCCTGGCAGCACCTTGCATCAACCACACTGAGCCCTGAATTTGGAAGGGTCTTCTCAAGGAGGCTGGTTGGGCCTCTGGGAGAACTAAGCCCCTCCTGACTCTAGCACATCACAAACAAAGGATAGGGTGAAGACTATTTGTCTTCTTGGACAGGCCATTTCTAGAGCTGGTCAGAGAAATTTCAGCTGAGCCATAGTCCATCAGAGTATGCAGTTCCATCGAAATCAGAACATGGCAAATTCTGGGTGAGTTCAATAGAATTTCATTTTAGGGAAACAACTGAGTAAGTCCTGACAATGTTGACATGCCCCATTTTGATACTGTTGGAATGAAATATGTTAATATTTCATATTGAAATGACTATTTCAACCTTTAAAATTTGTATTATAATATGGAATATACAAAATAAAACAACTGAAATAGAAACCAGTTGTTTCAAATGACTACTTCCCCCACTCCCCCGAGTTTTCCTTCCCAAAATTTCAAAAAATCAGTTTGTTCATTCCAATTCAGATCAAAGCCAAACCTTGAAATCCTTTGTGAAATGGAACCACCGCAGCTCTAGTCATTTCTACTCACTCAAAGGTACTTACATAGCCCCCCATTACCACAGTATCTGGTCCCCTCACAATCTTAAATGCATTTCTCCTCATAGCAAGCCTGGGAGATAGATAACAGCACTTCCCTATTTTACAGATGGGGAACTGAGGCACAAAGAGGCTAAAGTGAAATGCAGGACACACCCAAGGTGACCCACTGAACCATTAGCATCTTGTATGCAAAGATTAAAGCAAATTCCTGCTCTCAGAATGGCTTGGGTCAATATAAACCTCGCTCGTCACTTTTACTAGCAGTACAAAAGGTGCCACTGGAGAACATAATGGACAGAAAGAAGATGCAATTCAGGGAGATAAATCAGAAGCAAGCATTGAGTCTCAGATGAAATAATTTAAGCTCTGATCTTTACACACACACGAGTAATCCTGACCTGTAAGTAACATTTACTCTGCTGGTCTTCTTGCATGTGTAAGGATTAAAAGATCAGGCTCTTAGACTTACAGGTCCACCCAGGCTCTAGAAATGGGAAGTGTAGCAACACACACACACACAGTTTGATCTTTTCACCCTACAATTTAAATGACTAAAGTTGCAATGACACAGTGGAAATAAACGGCTCTGTTGAATTCAGAGAGCAAGTAGGTTCTGACTTATTCCTCTCCTCTCCCAGGGTTAGGTACACCGAGTCCGTGCCAGCAAGAATCCTGCCCAGTCAATTTTATCCAGCCTCTCACCTAGAAGTAGTTCAAACCAAATAAAGCCGCCTGTCCTGTATCATTTTATCCCTCTAGGTAACGGTGGAGGTTAGTGCACAGTGAAATGTGAGGAAACTTGAAAATGACAGTGGCTGCGGGCCCCATGGTTAAATCAAACACTTCAACTTCCAGGGCTGCCAGACTTAACCTTCCCGATTACTGAATATGTGCCAAAAAAAATAAAAAGCTTAGACAACCACAGTTTGTTAAGTCTTTAATCACTGGTAGAAGTTAAACAGGCTCTGCACTAGGGATGGCCAATGAAGTGCGTGTTGAAGGAAGCTTAGATCAAAGGAGACAGCTCAGACAAGAGAGGTAAGCAAGATGGGAAAGGTGATAAGAGTAATTAAAATCTGCAACAAATTGAGGGAAAGTCAAAATGAAAAAGAAGAGATGCCCCAGAGAGCATCATCACAGGCAGAAAGAGCATCCCTCGGAAGTGCACAGCTCAGCGTAAGGCAGGAAGGACTAACAATAAGCAGGACACTTGGAATCCTGCAGAGGCTCCAGCGGAGCCACTCCTCATCAATGATGTATAGGACCGTAGTTATACGGAGGAAATATGACATCTCAGCTTTCCGCAAGAGATGGATAACTGCGACTTATGCATGCATTTCATTCAGATACTATCATCCCTGTGAAACAGCTTCCACTGGCTAATTCTGTGGCAAAAAAAATCTCACTAACCAGCTCTAATCCATTTAAATGGTTAGAGAATTCTGCTGATCTGCTGTAACCTATAAAATTCCAATGTAATTCTGATTTGGCCCTAGGATATTTTCAGTGGAGGAAAAAAGTTAAATGCTATTTGGATTGTCTAAGTAGTAGGGTTTTTTTGTTTGTTTTTGTTTTTGTTCTTTTAAGGCTACAATGTTCTCTTCATCTTGGGGAGTTCTCCTCCAAATATTAATAAAAGAGCCAAAACGTAGTGAAGAGGCTCCCTCCCCAATGAAGGGCTCCCTTGTTTAAAATGAGGGCTCCCACAAACTCAGCAATTCCACAACCATGGAATCTGATGCAGGATCCACCTCTTTCCTGAGCTCTGTACTTCAGAAACTAAACACATACAAAAGCAATTATAGATACAGCGACTTAGATGCAACCGTAGCGTAAGTAGTGCAGTGATGTTTGCAGAAAGCCTGAAACTGCAAATTTCAGCACCCCCATTATTCTCGTTTCACTGTTGCTCATAACGCACGTTACTGGATGCTGTAATCTCCCACTATCTCTACCTGCCGCTCACATCTTCACAGATGTGAAAAAGCCTCAAGTTCCCCCCTTTCAAAGCTTCCAACTTCTTCCAGTAGCTTCCAGCAAAATGAGCATTTTCATTATAAAAATCTGTAGTTAACTGAAAATTACAAAGAGAGAGACGGTAAGAAATAGAATTTAATATCACATTATATACTCGGGGGGGGGGAGGGGAGAGTCGAGAACTAGCATCCACATTCATATTTAATTAATTAAAACCTCGTATTTCTAGTTTATCTGAAGGTGCCACAGAATCTCCAGTCATCAGAATGTCACACAACACAGGGGCCATGGTGCAGAATTTAGCTCCAGTTTGCTATGGAGCACATAGGGCTCAGAGGTATGGGTGGAAAGCCACCTCCTGATTCTCCCTGAAAATCAAATCGAATATAAAAAAAGGCTTGAAGGAAATCCTTTTAATGCTCCCTCTTTGCATCCTAAACATATGGGATCTTCATTAGTGCTGAGCACTCACAACCAGGACCAGACTTCAGAAACAAAACAGAAACAAAAACACTCAGCAACCATTCAGGCACCAAACAAAGTTGGCAGATTTTCATGAGCACTCACAACTTAGAAGCTTCCACTGAAAACAACAAGAGCCAGTGGGTACTGAGCTTTTGAAAATCTGGTCACTTCTTTAGGTGCCTAAATGAGTGCTGGGCTTATTTGAAGGAAAAAAAAAATCAGCCCCACAAAGACTCAACTACTCAAGTTTACACAACGGCTGAGACCCATGTCCCTTTCTCACTTGCCCCAATCAATGGAAAGCTTTAAGAGCTTCTTGTCTGGTATCAATTCATCTCTGTATCCTTGCCCATCACAGATAGTGAGAGAAGCTAAATGTACAGAAGTTAACTGAACGCACACAGGATCAGCTAAGCTTGAACAGCCCTGGTCAATCAGAGCATTAAAGTATGGTGATACTTCGGTTTAACTCCAGGGAGCCCGGTAGCTTATTTGTACATTTGATATCAAACCCACAGTGTTTTTCAGAATCAAAGAGAACAACTTACAGCCTTTGGTCTAATGAAAGTCAAACACTCAGTGTGTGTAGCTTGGTAAGGGGAAAGAAATACTCATAGGAAACTCACAAAACTCACTTTATACTTAGCTAAATAGCATACAACTTAGATAGTTCTTATGAAGCAAGAATTGCTGCTCCTGTACTTTGGCCACTAGCAGTTCAAATGCTGACTGCCAGAGTCATTCCCTAGGTTTGTTGACACAGAAAACTCTATCCAAATATCATTTACAAACACAGTTCAGCAAGTTGTGTGATAAAACTATTAGTAATTAAACAAACAACCAAGCAATCTGCATGGGCAACTTAATCTTACGTTCTAGGAGTAACGGATAAATAAAAGATTTTTCTTCAGATGTACAGCTCCAGAAAGGCTACTTGCTGGCTGCCGTTCAGGGCTGGCATGCCAAAAAACAAACAAACAAAAAAACCCTGACATTAATAATATAATAAAATACCATATCTGTACTTTTGGAGCAGCTTCCAGTCATGTGTTGACTGAGGCTATGGCTACACTACAGCTTAAATCAACATAAATTATGTCGCTCTGGGGTGTGAATTAGCCACCCCCCCCCCAGCGACATAACTTATGCTGACTTACACTTAGAGCAGCTACACTGGAGAGCTTACAACGGTGCAGCAGCATCAGTGCAGCTACACCTGTGTAGGGTCTCCAGTGTAGCCCTGGTCTAAGTCTATTAATAGCAACATCAATATGGTAATAATCCAAGTTGTTTTAATAGCTAAAATGTTTAAATGCTAAAAAGAATCCACCAAAATACGTCTCACAGCAACAGCTCCCGGTCAATATAACTTTCTATTATCAGATTTATAAAAGCAATCATACTAATCTTACCAACTTTCACAATTTCCTCATGCGTAATACAATTTTGGTCCATGTAGGGGCCAATCTTGCCACAAGGCAATCCTCGTGCAAACTCCAACCCTAACTAGGGACGTATATAATTAATTAAAGGGCTCGGGGGATGAGCAGATGGAGGGGTACAATTAATCTGTTAGAATTCAGGGGGGGTGGGAGAAGCTAGAAGCTTTGCACCACCAGGCAGCCAATGAGATCTCTTGCAGCGAGGGCCGAAATCACGATATTTAGCTTTGCCAACTTTGAAAAATTTGCTGAATATCTATCATGTATTAAAGATAAGCAACAGGGAGTTCAAAAATAAAAAAAGAACAACCCACAAATACAATATACATTTTTCAATATGAATTGGGGGCAAATCATGTTTTTGAGAGATGCTTTTTACACTTTTGGGATTCCCAATAATGATACTACCAAATCTGTCATGGTTAGAACTGGGCAAATGATTTGAATTTTTTTTTGACAAAGTTCATCTTCTCTGCTCATAAATTGCCCCTGCAGAGATTGCCAAATTCTTTAAATTAATTCAGCCTTCAAAATTGTGTGGATTTCAAATCAGTGGCTAATTCCTGATCGGCAGATTGTTCATGCAAATATTTGAAATTGAGACTCTATTAAGGACCACTACTGCAAAACCGTATGCCTCATTGAAGCCAATGCAAAATGCCGGCCTTAGTTTCATGAGTCATATGGTGTTGTTTCTATCATTTCACTGAATTATGTAATTTAACACCATAGACCTTCTATAGAGAACTCTGAAATTAGAGTTCAGAATTCGTACCTTTGTTGGTTAGTTCTGCAATTTGAAATTTACTATTTGCACTAGTGAAACTGCTTTGGGGAAATAAAAGTAAATTTAAAAATTCTGAAATCTGTGATTTTAAGAAAAACAATCTCTGTTTTAGTCCTTTTATTATAGCAATGAATTTTAATAGGCCACAGTAACTGTCCTACACACACTTCAAGAGAATTGCGTAAGAACTAGTATATAAGATAGTTTGGTGCAGGCACAGATCTTGCAAGCATAGGAGGCTTCGTTAAAACTTGGCCCTATATTTATTCTCAGGATCATTAAAACCATCACTCTTCCTCTCCTCCCCTCAACTCACATGTTCTTTTGTAGTTTTGCTGAGGAGTAGTCTCCTTCCTGTATGCCAGAAATAAGCATACTCCACTGACTTGGACTTACCTAAATAGGTAGGCATGGAATAACGAAATTGGAATCCTAGAAACATTGCAAAGTGGTAGCTTGATTGCTGATATTTAACCAACCCTTTACTGTATTCACTTATGCATTGAGTAAGAAGATGCGCATAATAATGGAAGGATCAATAGAATCCAGCTGCATTATATAACGTATATTTAATATAATGCAGCTGGACATACACTATATATCCCATTGATCCTTCCATTATTATACGCATCTTCTTACATCTTCAAGTAACTTCACTCTTTGGGAAGCAGACTATTGTTTCCAATGGGTTGTGTTTGGAGACCAGCCCCCAGGATCATTATAAAAAACTGCCTGGACCCAGATACAGGTGCAGGGTAACAGCTAGATAATACCAAAATATTTTGGTATAAGTTCTTTTAACCTGGACACACAAATGTTGAACTTTAGATTCTCCACTTTTCCTATCCCCAACCTCCTTCAAATGGGCAGAATTTAGCCCATGGTAACTATTCTTGTAATTTAAAAACCTCTCTTTGGAAAACTACCCATTTTCACTGAATTCCTAACACACCACCTTTCTCCTCCCCCATTTCCAGTTGTGTCCCCTCCACTTTGGAAGCAGTAGAAGAGTTCGCTATTTGTTTCTGGAAAAAGAAGCCTTTTTAATTTGAATAGAACTTCAGAGCTGAAGTGTCTCAGGTTAAATTAAAGTATTTCCAGGGGAATTCTATGTAAGTGATAGGTTGCCTGTTAATAAATTGGTGCTTTAGGGAAGAAAATATCAATTAAGTTTCATAGCATGCACCCAGAAATTGACCTTGAAAGCTATTTGTAACTTTGATCATTTAAACTTGAAAATGTGGAGTCAAAACTTCTGCTCTAATTGGTTTTTACTTCGCTGAAGAATGGCACAACTCTGCAAAGACCCTAGTAAAATTAAGAGAATCGGTCTGAAAAAGAAATCCTCCCAAATCCTGTTAAGAATTTAACTATAATATTTGTGTGTGGGCCCGTGGTTGCTCTCCCTTTGGTTTTGGCCATTGCCTTTGGAGATATTAGTGGTTCTTTTCTCTTTCAGCCTTTTAATAAGGCTGAAACCGTTAACCATCACTAGAGACTTGCGCTATCATTTCCATAAACATGCATTAGAATAGAAGAGTTCTAAGAGATGAAATCACTGCCTTTCATTCCATTAGGCTTTGTGGAGTCCGTATTGGAGTACCTGATCCTCCACAGTTAACAAGACAACCAGCATGCGTTGCCGTGGGGAGCTTAACAAACAGAGGCACTTCCTGGTGACTGCATTCTCTAGATGCTGCATCAAGCATGGCTTTTTTTGTTTATGGCCTCACAAGACAGGCTTTAGGTCCAGTTCACTTAATAGCCACATTACATATCATTTGTACTACATCCCCTTCTCAAGGCACACTGGCCTGCATTTTCAGAAGAGCCCAGTGATTGAAGTTCCCAGCCTGACACACCTCAAAAGGATCTGATTTTCAGAAAGTGCGGAGCAGCTCCCCTCTGAAAAAAATCAGGCTTCTTTCAGCTGTTTCGAGTTGAATCGTCAACAAGTGAGGCACCCAAAAAATTACTAGCCACTTTTTTAAACATTAGGCCATGTCTACACCACAGTATTTCAATACCAAAGAAAATATAATAATCATGGAACTAGAACACAGCCTGGCAAGACAAGATGGGTGGAGGGGAAAGCAGCCATCGTAAATTTGTTGTGTAGAACAGAACGAGGAAAATTATAAAGCACTTCACACCTGGAATTTGTGTTGCTCTTTAATTTAATGCATCTCCCATTGCAGTAGCAATTACAAGCGTTGCTGTAATTCAGGTTTTGTCAGCAATACGTCTGTTGAAATTATAAGGGTAATTTCTTATCTGCGGTAGTGTAGTTATCAAAGGCGTCCTATCCCAGCTCAGATTAGTGAGTTATCTGCTCCCCAATCAATGTGAGACAGGAACGTAAATGTTTAATGGTACCCACTTTATCCAGGAAAATTAATAGTTTACAATCACACAAAAGATAATCCTCCCAATCTTTTGGAGTGCGCGGGTGGGGTTTTGTTTGTTTGTTTTTTGTTTTGCCTGAATGAGGGCTGCACATGCCCTGAGTAAACACCTGAAGCAATAAATGAGAACAATACTCACTATCCTCCCCACCATAAAAGCCTGGGTTGGATGCCTCAGTGGTTTGAGCACTAGCCTGCTAAACCCGGGGTTGTGAGTTCAATCCTTGAGGGGGCCATTTAGGGAACTGGGGTTAAAAAAAAAAACTGCCTGGGGATTGGTCCTGCTTTGAGATGGGGTTGGACTAGATGATCTCCTGAGGTCCCTTCCAACCCTGATATTCTAGGATATCCACGCCCACCAGATCAGGAAGGAAAATGTGCTAGATTTCCTGAGCGGAGCTAGAAGAATCGAGCTTCTCTGGATGCTTTGCTAAGGGTTATCTTGTGTTCCCTCAAGGATTCATGGAGTGTAAATAGTCACAGCAGGAATTAATGCCTGTCTATCCACTGAAAGGTAGCCAAGCCTGTTTTCCTACTGAAATCTTTTCTGGGCTGTTGAGTCAGTAACACAGGTTTGAAATCCCTCCAGTGTTCCATGGCAGCTGAATTCAAACTCTTCTGTGCTGGGTGGTTGGAAGTGGGTGGAAGCAGCAATGTTAGTTTGTTAATACCTCTGATTCAAAGCGGGGAGGGGAGGAGAATCTTTACACATCAGTTTCTTTTTTTTTAGAATTGATATCTGATGGTCCTACACAGCTGAGTTAGGTCCCCTTTGTCAGTGACCAGGACGTGGGTGGTCAGGCCTAGCGGCTGGAGTCAGGAATCAGAGCCAAGAGCCAGAGGCCAGGCACCAGAGGTCAAAGCCAAAGAAAGAAATTGGAGCAGAGGGTCAGGACTGGGTTACTAGAAAAGAGGCAAGGCAGGAGCAGGGGGTATCACAGCCACAGATGAATGTTCCGACACCTTTTATAGCAGTGACTGGAAGCAGCTAGAGTCCCCAAACAGGTGGGATGATAACCGTATCTATCAAGCAATTAACCCTTGTCCATGGAGTAATAATTTCCCTCCTCCTGCAGGCAAAGAAACAAAAAGCTTATTAAATTTCACACATAAGCTGATCTAAACCAGCTCCAATATATACAGGAAGATTCTATGGAGAAGGTTATATCACCACACACTAACCCTCAGATTAAAAATTAATAGGACTGGAAAAATCTCTCATTTGATATTGCCCACTGACCCCACTTGTGAACATATGGATGTTGAGCTAGGTATCAACTTTACAAACTCCTTCTGTGGAGCCCTCGCTCTTCCAACCCGACGATATTGTTTGGGATGGGTCTTTCTTGGAAGCCCTCAGACGTTTGGGGAGAGTTCAGATATTTGGTTCCCTTTATCAGCTTTGGAAGGGTACCTTTATGTGCACTGCGAGAGGTTATGAACCGGAGGGCGAATCATTCTTGCAAATTCCCCAGGCCCTTTAAGAATTTGTGAAAGGTCCTTTTGTCCCCAAATTTGGGCTAGGATTTCTCTTTAACAGTGGAGGATTAGGACATAAGGAGAGGAGGCTCTTTGCCTTATGGCATGTACCCCACCAGTACCTGCGCTACCTTTTCGTGTCACCTGACAGTCATGTCACTGCACTAACGGCTACTATGGAACCTGCTCAAATTGTCAGGAAATGCCAGGAGACCACACTGACGGCTTGCATACACTTGAAGCGCCACAGCAGCACACCCCTGAACGGCACAGCTGGGGTGACCTAATTTTTTAGCACAGAACCAGGCCACTCAGGAGGCTTTTCAAGAAGCACCGAACTGTTCCAGTTCATCCTACAGCCTCAGGGTAGCTGTATCTTTCTTAAGGCTCCATATGACGGGATGAGATGAGTTGCTGTGGTTCAGTGACACAGACAGAATGGAATTAAGGGCTGATACCTGCCTGCTTATAGGGGATATAGCCAAGCCAGGAGAGGTGCTCCCAGTAGCAATTACAATAAGTAAAAGCCTGATCTGCACACAGTTTGTGTGTTGTTTTAAATAGATCAGTTTAGAAACAGATATAGTTAAAGTGGTACAATCCCTTAGTATGGACACAACCAAGATTCAGCAAGTATTTTCCCAGCCTCATGGACCCTCCCGTCTTTGTATTTGATGTGCTTTGCCCTTGGGGATGATATGCATCTTTCTACCACCCCCAGATAGTTTGACACCCTCCTGGAGGGGTGAGGTTCCTTTAGGCCCTCCTTGCCTGTGCAAGAGCGACCATGCGGAGAGATGCAGTCCTATTCTGCTGATTCACCCTGGCATCCAGATCAAGTGGCTCCCATCAGTTCCAATGCAGGAATGTAAAAGGTTGAAAGGCAAGAGGGACTCTAGTAGGGACAAATGATTCTCCAGGGGAGAATGTTAGGAACAGCCAAGCTCAAGCTAAGGTTTGTGTTTGCTGTTTTAACTTCGTTAGCAATAAAAGAAATATACTTTGAAGGTGCAAGTTTGGAGACACCCTAATGTGTGTGACCTGTGGTGGGGCAGATGGTAGAGTCCCAGGAGCATTTCCACCACACAGCTCCAGAAAACTGATGCTGTTTTTGCTTCATTCCCTGGACCACAGACACTGAGCAGAGTTCATTCTCCAAGTGAACGTCTCTTTCCCTGAGGTATCAGGGGTAACTGCTAAGTATTGGTCAGGTCTATTCTGTATTTGTACAGCAACTAGCACAATGGGGTCTTGGGCCATGACTACCGCAAGAGAAACAACAATCCCGGAGTGATGCATTGTGAAGGGTTCAGGGGTTTTTTGTTTGTTTTTTAAAAACCAATCAGCTTATAGCTTCCCCATACCAAAATAGCCACCTTTGAACTATACAATCATCCCTTTTATCCTCCACTTTCTATCTCCCTAAAAATCTCTCACTGGTTTTGCATATGGCTATATTTTAAGAAGCTGTCTACTACTATATTCTTCTTCAGCTTTCGCAGGCATGGCAGTAAGGCTGTCTGGGTGTGGTGTGAAGGCCAATACCTTAAAATGTATTAACATTTCATCATTGTTTCTATGTACATATTTCATTTAAATGTGGACCTGGAGAAAGTTTATTAGCTTACTGGAAATTACTTGTTATATTTTTTGTATTATTCTACCGCCAGGATAACACCTCTCCCTCTCAACTCTCCTACGCAGATTTAGTAGAAACATTTTCAAGTCATTAATTGGAGTCAGTGATTTAGCTCTGGCTTAGCAAAGTTTTCTACTAGAAGCATGTCCAACCTCCAGGAAAACATGCTACATATTAACACGTGATACTGCAGAGGATACAGAAACAAAGAGATACAGTTTCCAAGATTAACTAAAGATCTCCCCCCTCCCCCACCTTCCTTCTCTAAATTGGCAATATTTAATCTCATTTACCTACTGGTGTAAATCCATTGAACCACTCCAGATTTACACTGGAGTGTAAACCTGACTTCAGTTTGACTCTATGCTTTTATCTACCACAGTTTTCTGCAACGGAATCAAGATGAGACTTGCATGACTAAAAGTGGAGAGAAAGAAGGTGTGCTCCAGAAAGCCAAGCATTATAAACCGCTACTAGGCATAATCTTACATCCAAATAACTACGCATGGATATCAGAACAGAGATCAGATTAGGCATGCTACTAAATGAGGAGTGAGAAACCTTCAGTAGTTTCACCTTCAGTGTAATACCACAGCTTTGCTGAATTACTGTTGTCTCATTTAGCAAACTGAGTCTTACTAGTAACAATGTGGGAGGTGTGATTAGTTTCAATTTTGCATTTCCCATTAATCATAGTTAACTCATGCGATTAACTCAAATTAATCGTGATTTAAAAAATTCATCGCGATTAATTGCAGATTTAATCACACTGTTAAACAATACCAATTGAAATTTATTAAATATTTTGGATGTTTTTCTACATTTTCATATAATGTATTTGGTGTTGTAACTGAAATCAAAGTGTATATTATTTTTATTACACATATTTGCACTGTAAAAATGAAACAAAAGAACAAGTATTTTTCAGTTCACCTCATACAAGTACTGTAGTGCAATCTCTGTCGTGAAAGTGTAATTTACAAATATAGATTTTTTTTGTTACATAACTGCACTCAAAAACAAAACAATGTAAAACGTCAGAGCCTACAAGTCCACTCAGTCCTACTTCTTGTTCAGCCAATTGCTAAGAGAAACAAGTTTATTTACATTTGCAGGAGATAAAGTGAACACACACATTTGGATTGTTATCGAGCAGAACCCGTCATCAGCATGGACACATCTCCCCTGGAATGGTGGTTGAAGCACGAAGGGACATATGACTCTTTAGTGCATCTGGCACATAAATATCTTGCGACACCAGCTAAAACAGTGCCATGAGAACGCCTGTTCTCACTTTCAGGTGACATTGTAAATATGAAGTGGGCAGCATTATCTCCTGCAAATGTAAACAAACCTGCTTGCCTGAGCAATGGCTGAACAAGCAGTAGGATTGAGTGGACTTGCAGGCTCTGAAGTTTTACACTGTTTTATTTTTGAATGCAGGTTTTTTGTTTTTTCTTTTTTTTTTTTTTTTAGATAATTCTACATTTGTAAGTTCAACTTTCATGATAAAGAGATCGCATTACAGTACTTTTTAGGTGAACTGAAAAATACTATTTCTTTTGGGGTTTTTTTTATAGTGCAAATACTTGTAATCAAAAATAAATATAAAGTGTGCATTATACCCTTTGTATTCTGTGTGGTAAGTGAAATCAATATATTTGAAAATGTAGAAAACATCTAAAAATATTTATAATAAATGGTATTCTATGATTGTTTAACGGTGCGATTAATCATATGATTAATTGCGATTAATTTTTTTAATTGCTTGACAGCCCTGCTTAGAATCAATTTAACTTTTGTTGGGAGTGACAGAGGATACAAAAAGCTAGCATTCTGCCCAATACCAGGGTAGCTAAAGCACTGAAGAGATGCGCTCTCGTGACTCTTTTCCCCTTTTCTCAGGACTATTTTGCAGTTCAGGCAATAAGGCAGGCAAACAATTTCTTGACAAATTAGGAAGTGAGCTTTGGAATGAATTCAGGAACTTTACAAAACACTAGAGAAAGAGATTTAATTGCAAGTGCTTGGAACTCATTGACCTTGCAGACAAGTAAGAATGCCATTTCCCAAGGCATCAAATCTACATATTAAAGGGCAAAGGGAATAACTCTTGATAAGAAAAAAAGTTATATTTCAGTAATTTTCATCTCAGATAAATCTCCTCTGTAAAAATCTCAAGAGCCGTTTACATCCCAATCACCATCTATGCACCACATTCAGAAATTCTTTTTGGGTATTATTAATGGGAAGACCTCAGAAGGGTCAGTTCTTCAGACTGCTTGGAGAGAATGATAGTCTTGTGATTAAGGCACTGGAGGGGGAGACTTCTCTGCACAGCACTTAGCACAACGGGCCTCTGAGTGTTACTGTAACATTAATAATTAGGACTTGTACTTTTCCACTTAAGGTCATCAAAACCTTTTGCTCTCCATGCACAAGCAAGATCATGTGTGTAGAGTTAACACCCCTATAGCTTAGTCACAAACAAAACTAGACAAGTTCTTCCATTTTTAATGTTCCTCTTGGTTCTGAAGAAGGAAAACAAAGGGAAGAGTTTGATGCTTCCACAAAACAAGAAAAGGCATCGAGAAAACAAAAAGCTCCATTTACCTAGAGCAGATGAAAAAATGGCTGCTCTTATTCATTTCAACTCCGATAGTTCACATTCAATCCACTTTTTCTACTCAGCATGGTGCTTAGACAAAGCAATATTTCAGCCTGCAATGCCCTCTTCTGAATTCTATGGCTGATGATCAAGTTAGCTTTTTGCTCCTAGAGTAGCTGTCAGACCTTTCAGATCTAGGCTTTCCTGGCTTGTAACCTAGAGATGACACGGGGGAAGGGATCCAGTGAGCGAAGCTCCTATTTCTCTAAAAATTGAATATCTGCTAAAGACAAAAAGTGACCTGCCTGATGAATCTGAAATACATCTCTGACTTGGGTGAAGAGTTTGGGCCAAACTGTGCCATTTCTTCGAGCTTTTAATTCAGTCTTCTATGACCCCAGTATTATGAAGGGTAGTTAATGTAAACTATCTTGTGAGCCTTACTTGACAGTCCTTTTCCTGACCATTTGAAGGCCATTAAAAAAAAAAAAAAAAAAAAGCAGCCGTGTGTGTGTGTGTGTGTGTGTGTGTGTGTGTGTGTGTGTGTGTGTGTGTGTGTGTGTGTGTGTGTGTGTGTGTGTGTGTGTGTGTGTGTGTGTGTGTGTGTGTGTGTATATATAATGTCTATTTTTCAAAAATTCACTGTTTTTATTTTAAACAAGCTGTAGCAAATCTATTTTAAAGACGAGGATAGAAGAATGGTTGGAATACTCAAAAAATCTGGCATATTTTGGTTTTCTTACGTCTATGCAAAGTCAATGTTAGTTTTTTATTTTTTGACAGAATACCCCCCAATTCTTATTTTACATTAATTCTACTAAAACATCATTAACCTTGTCCTCCCCTCTCTACTCCCAACTGCTAGTTGTATCCAACTGTTGTGTCATTATATATTTAGACTAAGCTTTTGGGACAAGAAGTGTCTTTTCATTTTAAGTATGTACAGTGCGCCTAGCACAACCAGGCCCTAATTAGGACCTCTAGATTCTACTGTACTAGACGTCCCCCAATTCTAAAAATAAAGGCGATGCCTATAACCCAGCACTCAATAACACCTAAGCATAACTACGTACTTAGTAAACAGATTTCAATGTGACATTTGCAAGAGTGTATGAACGTTCTGTTCACTGTCATTTTGACCACAATAATTTCATTGCATTTAATCCCTCTGAACAGTAAAACTATTACACCTCTACCCCGATATAACGCCACCCGATATAACATGAATTCGGATATAACGTGGTAAAGCAGAGCTCCGGGGGGGAGGGGCTGCGTGCTCCAGCGGATCAAATCAAGTTAGATATAACGTGGTTTCACCTATAACACGGTAAGATTTTTTTGGCTCTCGAGGACAGCGTTATGTCAAGATAGAGGTGTATATACAAAAGTAGCATATTTTATTCAAGGTAAGTTAATATCAGCATTTAAAATGATTAATACCCTGATTTCATTGCTATGGGTTTCTGTTGTACAAAAGAATCCTAGTCACTTGCTATTCCTTTTTTAGCACAAACTGAAATGGCAGAGTATAACACAGAAAGACAGTGAGGTGCAGGGAAAGGAGGAGACTGGATGACAGAGCTATGATTCAGTATTAGGTGCTGCTAGGAAACTGCAATGGCCCGCCCTACACCAAGAACAGAACAAATTCTCACTCCTTGTTTTGTCTCATTAACAAGGTTTACATTAGCAACAGTGAAACGTGTCTCACTTTGACAGCTTACTAGAGAATTTAGGAATCATTCCAGAACTTTGTGAATAAGAAATCACCTAACCATGTTAGCGTTCAGTTTCAAGCAAGCCTCCTTCTGTTTCCTGCTAATGAAAGAATAGAAAGGTGGTGGTTAGGCATTTTCAAGGAACCTATTCACCTTGTACCTAAAGCATGTGTGTTTCTGAAGTAAGGGAGGGAGTAAGGATTTAGGCCCTGATCGCAGGCATGCTTAATTTTATGCTTCCAATGATTTCTCTATGGGTCTTCTACCAAGCATGCATGCTAAGTCTTTGCAGGATCAGGGGCATAAATAGTAACTTAGCTTTCATCAAGAGTGTACATTTGCATACCTGAGAGAATTAACCCGCCCACCCCCTTCCAAAACACCACAAGAGCTTGATACATTCTAAATTTAAATTATGGGTTTCAGATTCGCTCATAAAAATACAAGCATTTCCTATCTGGATTTTTAAAGTATCTACTAAGAATGTTAACCATGAAGGAACATAAATTCAACTGGGTTGCTGTATTATTAAATAAATTAATTTAGCCAAATGGGAACAGATGAAGAGCAAAAGAAGACCACTCAAGATTTCTCTGGGGGAAGGGAACAATTGCTAAATATTTAAGGTTCGCTAATTATTATTTGAACCCCAGAATTATAAAAGTGCTCAGAGACAGTTTGTAGAGAGTTCGATTTCACTTAGCTTAGCAGTTTAACCACCACACATTACTGGAAAGCGTCATCTCTGTGGTTCACAAATGTGTATATTAGAGAAGATACAAAGCAACATATTGATAACCTTATATACAGATCCCTTTCTTTTTCTTAGTTTAACTCAAAGATTGAGATCATGGATGATTCAGGGCTACATGCTGAAGATTCCAAATGACATTTTGGAGGTCTCAGAACACCAGTCCAATGGACAGAGCCCCAACCCGAGAATAATTTATATATATTATGGAAGCATCTAAGTGCACTAGGCAATGAACAAATGCACAGAAAGAAACAGTTCCTACACATTCACAAGGGAAAAAATCCAAGGAAAAGCTTTAAAACTGCCAGAAAGAATAAGCACCTGGGGGAAAAAAATCTCAGAATATCTCCCTATAGCCTCAATCAATATCACATCTAAGGGCCGTGTTGATTACAACTTTAACCCCTCCTCCGCACCACACCTGCTGGCCTTCTGAACTTTTAGCCCAAGTTCCCTGCCAACCTTTATCTCCAATGCAGTGGGTTTTTCAGGCCCCTTAACCAGTGCTCATTCCCCTCTTGACTTCAGGAACATGAAATTGTTAAAAACGTATGTTGATAAGGGTGAAGGGCTTGTCTACACTTAGGGAGGTGCCACTGTAGCACTTAGTGAAGATGCTACCTACACCAATGGGAAAGCTTGGTAGATCAAGCCTAAAGCAACACAGTAAGCGGTGAGGAGACTTCGGGAATTTCAGGCACTGGTGGCCAGCAGCGGTGTCTCTGTATCAGAGTAAACCCGCAGGTCAATGTACACCGCAAACTTTTGCCACCCTAGCCAGGGTCAGGGGCGTGATTCAGTGTGAACGTTGGCTGGCGTAGCTGTGCTGGCAAAAGCCCGTAATGCATATGCAGTTATACTTGCACAACTGTACATTTATCGGTATAACTTATTTCCCTCCCAGGAATAAAGCTGGAATAAGCTTTGCCAGTGTAAGCTGTGTTCACAGTAGGAGCGCTATGCCAGTACAGCTACACTGGTAAAGCACTTCTAGCACAGACCTGGCCTTAGTAGAAACTGCTCAGTTCCATAATTAGGCAGCACAGTTTGCTTGGGTTTCAAGCAGGGGTAAACTCCACTTATGCAAGTCACAGCTATGCTGGTCTATGTTAAGGGTTTTCACATATACACCAGTGCTGGCTACCAACGGATGTAATCTCCAGTGTAGGCCAACTTTAAGCACATGCATGAAGAGGAAAGGGATGGAATTAAATCAAAATGTCCGTTTCATATGAAATGACCATTAGTAATTCTTATCAATAACGTACGGCTAACTACACATAAAGGGAACCGAAATAACGGATTTCTTTTGGCTGAGGTTATTTTCCTCAGAGTTGAGATTTTCCTTACACTGGAGAGTTCTAATCTTTCTCTGATTTCCTTAAAAAAAAAACCAAACAAACAAACAAAAAAAACACCCTATCATCATTTGCGTCAGTGATGAAATATATTTTTAGTTCCTTTTTAAAACATTGCAGGCTGGTTGAAATTAAAGCTTGTTTTTTGCTCCTTCTCACTAAATGGGAATGCAAAAAATGTGCCATGGCTTTCTGGCAAAAGAGCCAATGCATCTCAATTTTGTGCTTACAAGAAATGTAAATGTTGTTATATTTCATATTTGAACTCTTATGCAGCTTCCAGCAAGGGCTCAGAAGTACAACAAGTTGTACTCACTGATTGGTAGGAATAAAAAAATAAAAAAAAAAAAAAAACATACCTCAGACATTCCCTGCCAGTGGATGACCAGTTTTTCAATGATCCTGCCACACAGGACGAAAACATTTTCAATGTTAAAAAAAACAAAAACAAAAAAACCCCACAAACAAACAAAAAACACCTAAAGATTATTGCTAGAATCTCCCCATTAACTCTAATTAGCAAGTATTTGTTGTCTGGGTTTAAAACTTCCCAACTTGGTGTTAATTAACAGCAACAGTGCAGCAAAAGGTATTAATAAAAACACCACACAGTGGTCTGAATAGCAGCTTCCATTTTAAAATGTGTGCAGGAATCTGGTGGGGGAGGTTTTCTTTGCCTCTTCAACCAAGAAAATACACATAAGTAATATTAAGGGTGCTGCACTGAAGGTCAATACACACAAACACCAACCTGCTTGGTGCATTATTTAAATGACAATTAACTGAACTCCATGAACTCTTTTGGGGAAAAAAAGTCTCTCTCCTATAATGTACAAGAAGGGCATCTGCTTAGATGAAATATCCCCCCACCACCACTTTGCAGGAAAGCCGACAAGGGAAAAAATTAACCAACTTTGGTTTTAACACTGCATCTGTTCCTATCCCACACTCTCCTGACTATCCTGTCACGCTACATCTGTAGCATCTTTAAGCTCCATTATGCCAATCACCATGGCAACATCCAACTATGGTGAAGATGCAAACCCAACAGGACATCAGTTCCAATAATTGGGTTACAAGGCTTTTTAGAGAGCGAGTATAGAAAGTAATCAGACAGTAATTAATGGGACACCATAGGTGTGGGTTTCATATGCTTGTCCGATTCTGTCCCCTCAATAAATGTGTAAAACATAATGCACGATCAAAATCCAAAATCCATTCAAGGTTTTGAATCTCATTTGTTTGCTAATTATCCTGAAAATCTAGGAAAGGGGAAATACAAAGAAATGTGCATCTGTTTCATTCTAGCAACAAACAGCATAATGTGATAAGTGAAATATTTGCAAGACAAAAACACCTCTTGATGAGTTCTTTGAACGAGGGGGAGAGCCCCAGAAGTGAGATTTAATTTTCATTTCATTTCAAGATGCCAGAAGGGAGTAAACAAAAGAAAGCCGTCATAAATATCAGTGCAGTTTGTAGCAGCTTTAAAACAGGCTCCTTGTAATCAAGCTCCTCCTGGCATAGTTGCAAATGTGCTGGGGTTCAAGAACATACTGAGCCAGCACAGTATTTAGGCAGGGTGCACAGTTTGAATTACAAATTCATCTAGCTGAATGAAATACACACGGGCCCAAATATTAAAGAGATTGTGCGCAGCTCCAGGTTCCCATCTTGCTGCATCCTAGAAGGGAAATGACACTTTCCAATGAGTCAATGAAGCAAATTTTGACAGGCTGTTTAGAAATATAGTTCTTCTCTTGCTGTCAGGAGATACAATGGCTCGCTGCAGGAGTAGCCGTACAGAGGTAAGAATTAGGGTGTGGGGAAAAAAGAAGGGCCTTCAAATTTCTCTCTGGGACTTTGGGCATTCAGAGGAGGGGCTTTCTATGCCTACATCTTGGACCTAAGACAAGGCCTCTGCGCTTTCCTGCCCCCAAATAAGGCGTCGGTTTTAATTGTTTTGAGACCTCACGCTCACATAGTTTTGGAGCAGAGCAGAAAACCACCGTTTAAACTACACAGATTTAATTCTTACTTAAGGCCTAAATCCAGCTGTTGAGCCAATACTTTCCCCCACCGCTTCTAGACCAGCATTTGGGGGTTTGGGAATGTGTGCGTTTTATGGGGTGAAATGAGGAGGGCAGTCATTTATTTTACTCTGTTTAATGTTAGGGGTTTTAGCCACTGTCAAAGCCATGTCTTTGGATGAGCTTCTTTTTGCATAATTAGAAATAAAAATAAATAGCTCAGTATGTCAATAATAGCGACAGTGTAACACAGCACCTTTCACAGACAGAGCTGGAGCACAGGACTGGGAGACAGCAGACCCTGGGTTTCTATTCCTGGCGCTACCACTTAGGGCTGGTCTACACTACAGGGGGGAAAATCAATCTAAGTTACACAACTTCAGCTACGTGAATAACGTGGCTGACGTCAACGTACTTAGATCTACTTACCATAGTGACTTCACTGCGGTGTGTCGATGGGAGATGTTCTCCCATCGATTCCCCTAGTGCTTTTCATTGAGGTGGAGTACCGGAGTCAACGCTAGAGCGGTCGATTTATCGCATCTATACTAGACACAATAAGCCGACCCCTGCTGGATTGATCACTGCCCGGTAGTGTAGACAAGCCCTTACTCAGTGAATGACTTTAGGTAAGTCATACCTCTTGTATTAACAATGTTTACCTGTAAAATGGAAATAATGCACAGGGATGTTGTGATGTTTAATTTATCAGGCACTCTGAGGTCCTTGAATGATAAGGGCTAAAGAAGTGCAAGCTAATATATGTCATATGGGCATCCCTAAATGCCTTATAAACACCCACTGAATCTCAAAGCACTAGTGAGATGTATAAGTTATTGTCCTGATTTTTCACACGGGGAAACCAAGGTACAACGAATGAGGTGGCATGCTCACCAGATAGCTAATAGGAAACAACATAAGAGGTCCTGGCCCATCCCCTCCTGCAACTGCAACAATGTAATCTAATTACAATTAAAAAAGGTACCAAACATACATATACATCCAACCACATATAGCAGCTCTCCCTGTGATCCGGAGAATTCCTTATTGCCAGGTCCCAGCCTCACCCATAAGTTATCTAGTCGCAACAGCTGGCATTTTGTACGCTGAATTTAGCAATTAAATGCTGTATTTTCAGAATATATTTTCCCCCATATATTGTTGCTGTGGCTGCACTAAGAACCATGTGATAATGGAAGAATGAAAGCAATTGCTAATGGCTAAGAACAAGCATTAATTATATTGATCAGACTGACATGGTACAGGTATACAATTATAACCCACATGGGTTGCTGATTTTATATCCTGCATTTTTTCCTTCTTGTTTAGCTCAATACTGAAACACAGACATTCTGGAGTCAAATGTCAAACTTCAGCTTACCTGAAATACCATGAATACCATGAAGAGAAAGCACAAGAAAAAAAGAAAAAGCATTTGGGTACTAGTGATATTTACATACACTGCTGGGTCCAGGTCTTAAAAGGTTATCTGCTTTTAAAATCAATTGCGCAGATTATACTAAAATGCTGTCCTAGACACAGCCAGGTGCCCTTGTGCATCAGAGCACTGACTCAGAGACGAGCAAGCAAGGATGGCTGCAAACCCAGGTTAAAAGAAATTACATCCTCTAATCTGATGACAACAATTGAGTCCAGCTCAAGAGGAAAGGAGGTAGCTCTGCCGCAGCCAGACAGCATGGCAATCAAGATTTTCAACTTGTACTGAGAAAGATGCCAGGGGCTCCACAGACACCAGTCAGTGCTGGCTTCTAATGAGACTTGTACCTCTTTACCCTGCTACATTTCCTCATGGAGAGAGCACAGCCACACCAGTGCCAGGCTGGTCACGTGTGTGACATAGGGATGTGGGAAGTGATGGATGACAACCCCTCTACAGCTACACTGATGGTCTTCCCTCCTTTTCTCCACCTCAAGTGTATTTTCTGCTTTAGGCAAATCGTCAAGGCGTTTTTTTAAAAATTCCCATTTTGTCTTTCAGCTCACATTTGATGCATGTTAAATGTGACTAAGAATTGACCCCAGTGATCACATCTATGCATATTTTGGGGCAGAACAAAGAAGGCATATTCTCTTCAGACCCAAATTCAAAGCATGGCCCTATTTAGTAGTATATTTAAAATGTGCCTCAACATAGCTTTGGATGCATACACAAGAGCTGCATTAAAAAAAAAAAAAATCAACACAACACACAATGCCCCCCCAAAACACCAGGAGGAAAGAGACCCCCATAGTCCCTATGCAGGCAAAAATTCCACTCCAGTATTGATTGGCTCTTTGTTTTATCAGGCTACTGTCTGGCATTATCTATCCTGAGGATTTTAGGCAAATCTCCAACTGTTGCTCAAGCCCAGGCCTAGATCCACCAATGCTAGCACAGCGATGCTATCACTTAAAATAATGTTTAAAATGTCACCATAGCGCTAGCATCACTGGAGCCGTAAGAGTGTCCCTCTTTGATCTGCTACAGCTGACACAGCAAACAGAGTTGCAGTGACCATCACGCTACAAACTTTGCATTCTCCTCATGGGGCAACCTAGCAGGAGCAGATTTCCAAGTTTGGGGCACATGGTGGAAAAGAAAAAAAGTCTGCCAAAGGTCTATGCAAAAAGGAAAAAAAAAAAAAGAGAGAGGGCAAAGCCATTTACAACCTGTCACTGAATCAGAGCTGTAACCTGACCCTGGCGGTGTCTTGCTACCGAGAACATTAACTACAAACAGCTTCCATTTCAGCAGCTCCTGCCAAAAATAAACAGTTCAGACTTTGCCGGCTGCTTGGTGGGATTCTCTTTTTTCTCTCAATGTTTTTCTTCTTGTAAAGACTACTGGGAGGCAGCCTAGGCTGCCTAATTGGAACACACTGCAACATTTCCTGTGACCAACTAGTTTCTTAGCTTATTTCCATCTCACTATTTTTACCATGTAGAACTGCCCTGATTAAAGCTAAGCAGCTAGCAACTTGGAAGTATTCCTGAACAGTTTACAGGTTCTATTCAAAAGATGGCCCAGTTCAGCTTCTTGGCTCTGAGGTGGTCACCTCTGGTGATGTTGCCTAGTGGTTACGGCAGGTGTTGTACAACTTTTCTATAGTAAGAAGCCTCATCTTCATAGTGATATTGTCTTGTGGGCAATCTCCCCCCCCCCCACCCCCGATCACACAGGCCACTACCCCTTGCAGTCTCACATCAAACCTTGGAATCTATAGCAACTCCGATGACCAGAAGTTACATTCGAAAGGTATTTCATGGATCAGCTGTCTTTTTCTAAAATGACGTATTGAATTAGCGTTATTTACACTGTCAAATGTTACTGCTTAATTATCTCCTTTCCACCACTCCTCTGGTGTCTTTGGTTCTTTACACATCATCAACAGGAGACCCCACATGGGCACAACAGGGTCCCAATTCACTATGTTTGCTCAATATACATAAACACGCCAGGCCTACATACATACTGCTTCTCTGACTGGTTTCAGATGGCTTCAACATAACAGTGAGTGCCACTAGACAACTTACAAACGACAGACTATTACCCCATTCCTATGTGCTACACCACCCCATCTGTTCTGTTCCATTGCTCTACCCCCACCCCCACCTTTCCATGCTGCTTTGCCGGTTGGTCTCCTCTCCCCATTGCACATGCTTCCCAGTACCCTATGGCATGAGGCCCAGCCTCCTAGTCGTTTTCTTGCCCTACTTCTCTAGAGATACTGCCCAGTTCCTTTGTTCCACTCTCCCCGAACATTCCTCTTCAATTGGCATCTTAATTCCAAGGGGGGGAGGGAGGGGGGGGGGCTTCTGTTTCCTCTCTTCCTCTCACGGAGCAGTGGCTTTTAGTTAAGGCACCTATAGAGTCTCCTACTTTGTTCTTACAGGCCTCTGGGCTCTTCCTTGCAAGGGCTGTATAATCAGCTGGAGAGAAACAGCCAAGCACTATCTGACCCGCCAGACCTCTGTGGACCACAACCAAGTTTAGAGACCACTGGGTTCAAGCACAAGATGGAACCCATGACACCTCGATTCTGTCATTCACTTACCCTCTTCTAAGCCTCATTCCTCCCCCCCCCCCCAATCTATAATAGGAGGCTGATAACTTATCCACTGTTACAGTGGTATCCGCTGTTTATAAAGCACTCTGATCTGCTTGGATGACAGACACTAAGTATTATCAGTGGAAGATGGCTAATGTTTATCATTGCTGAACACAACACACTTAGCAGGTGCCAATAAACCACTGAACTGCAAGCTGCTATCAACTCTTACACCTCCCTCATCATGCAATAAAATACAGTTCAGTGAAAATACTATTACAAAACTTGAGGGACCATTGTATGTGTTGACAGGCACTTAATATAATGGGGATGAGGGAGGCAATGGGATTTCAGCGTCACTTTCAGTGATGTTAGTGTTGAGGAGCACATGACTGGCACTAAAAAAGTGCACTTAAGAAACGAAAATACAATTGAAAGGGATGCAAATGATTTAAAATTCCATGGAAGCACATCGCGCCAACCTTCCTCTCTTTACACACTTCCAGTGAATCGGGCTGCTCAGAATACAGATGGGAAAGGGAAAATTCTTGTCTAGCAAGCAGCACGTTTCTGACCAAGCCATTGGGGGGAAAACACAATTGAAAGGTCCAGTTCTTTAAAACTGGGGTACTTTAATATGCTGTAGGAAGTTCTCTTTCCTTTCTTATTTGTTCAGCTCTTTGAAACACCATTTCCTAGGTTCTGTTACTGTACAAATAGTCTGAAGCTCATGTGGAGTCCTGCCATTAAGACTAACAGTCACATTTAAATAGGCGATTCCTCTACTTGAAAGGTTACACATTAGAGAGAGAGAAATAAATGTCTTCAAATAGAGAATGCAACTCCAAACCATTTATTTAGACCTATACCTTTTTTCCTGTGACTGACTGCTGCAGGCAGGGGCTAGGAAAGAAGAGGTTGAAGGCCCCAGTAATTAATTCTAAGTGGTTTTAAACTAGCTAGGGAATTGAGGTAGACAAGATGCAGTCTTGTGTCTAAGTCAAGCTGCACTGCCCTCCCCCACCCCCACTTACACTATATTCTAGAATATACATTGCCATCATGTGAAAAAGATGAAGTGTTTTCACTTTTAAGAAATAAACCCAGAAGCCCCATTGTTTTACAGAATACAAACTTTCAAAAAAGGTGTCTCAGGCCAAATCTCAGCTGGATTTAGAAAGGGAGAGGAAGTGTAACAGAACCATGATTTCATATTAATAAATCATTTAATACAATTGCCATGAACAGGAGGGGAGGGCTTCTTAGCAGGAACCTCCCTGGAGTCACATGCATCACCTCCTACAAATACAGCTCCTTTAAAAAAATCAAATTAAAAAAATTTAACAGTAATGTCCCATTAGAGAACATTTATCATTCTGGGGTTTTTTTTCCTCCTAACCTTCCTTTTTATTAAGACTTTATAAAAATATAATGAAACATGACAACACACCATATGGTGCATAAACACACTTCCAACCTCACCAAGTTAATTCAACAGGCTGTGCAACA
The DNA here is from genome assembly GCF_016161935.1 of Mauremys reevesii. Classification (NCBI taxonomy): domain Eukaryota; kingdom Metazoa; phylum Chordata; order Testudines; family Geoemydidae; genus Mauremys; species Mauremys reevesii. The sequence continues at coordinate 14,530,020 of NC_052640.1, read as the reverse complement.
ACCATTCACCTCTCATGGGATAACACAGCCCCAATCCCTTTCTTCTACTAATTAATTCAAGTCCTGCAAAACGATGGACTATCTCCATGCCGGAGAACCATTCAGAACAAAGGGATCCCAAGATCCCATGAAGTGTTTTTTGTATACACAGCAATCCTAGGAAACCCAAAACCTATGTATATTACAAGATAAACATCTTGATTAACATGTGCACTGCAAGCAAGCTGATTGGCAAAAGAGTGGAACCAAAAAAACCCAACCCCAAACTGAAGGACTCAATGCCTAATTCCATTCTACACATGGAAGATCAACCAGACATGACTAGGGAAATTACTAGTATCCTCCCCCCTCCAATGGCCTCAAATTGTGTCACTTGCTTCTTTCTATAGCGTAGGGAGAGATAGGGCCAATGGAGAGATAGCTCAGTGGTTTGAGCATTGGCCTGCTAAACCCAGGGTTGTGAGTTCAATCCTTGAGGGGGCCACTTAGGGATCTGGGGCAAAATCAGTACTTGGTCCTGCTAGTGAAGGCAGGGGGCTGGACTCAATGACCTTTCAGGGTCCCTTCCAGTTCTATGAGATAGATATTCATCCTTTGATGCAGAATTGTTTCAGAATCTCAACTTCCATACATCAGCTGAGTGTAACTAAAACAGCATAATCGTCTTAAGTTTGAAGAGATCCTGAAACAATATCAGAGATAGGAACTGCCCCCATCCAACTCAATCATAAAGCCCTGGAATTTGCCACTTGGCTAGACAGCATCCAACATTTTGTGCTCTGTCTCCCTGCAGCTGCATCTTGCTCCTCGGCTTTCCCCACACAGGGGTATTAAATCGCATAACAGTGCATACTTCCTGAATTGTCCATGTAGCCAGGGAACTGGGAGATCCAGCACTGTGAGCTAGGAAGCCAAACTGCCTGGTGAACAGTGTAGCAGATGAGGCGTGAACCACTGAAGCTGGCTACAAACTCCCTGCCATACATGGGGGAGGGGAGGGAAAAGGGAGGTTTTCAGCCAGGTTGCCTGGACAATACTGGACCTGGGCCACCTGGAGAACATAGTGGGGGAAAAAAAAACACATCAAAAAATAATCATTCTTGAAGATCAGTGCACTATGAGCCACAGTTCGGTGTGGGTGTGTGCACATGTGCTTTGGGATGGGGAGGATGAGAATTAAGTTATTCTGTCTCCAAATAATCTCAACGTTGTTGAGAAATTTAGGGGTTCTTGCCACAGATGGCAGGGGGTATAAGCACAGAGTTTGGTCCTGTTTTGTCAGAGTAGCCAAGCCTCTGAGAGCGAGTTGAGACAGTGCACTCAACTGAGTCCAAAGACGGGAATTCTGCTCCCAGCTTTGCCGTTGACCTTGGGCAATGCACTTTCCCTCCGTGGAGCAGTTTCCCCATCTGTAAAATGGAGATGGCAATACAGACCTTTTGTGAGGTGCTTTGAGTTCCATGGATGAACAATGAATCATTCCACTCCTGTTTCCAACCCACTTGAGCACACAGAATAGCCTTCCTGCCTCATTTACTAACCACTTTTCTATTCTGTTGCAGCATTTGTCAGTCTGAATTCAACACTGACACCCCCTGAGGGTTGTGCAGGGCACTTCAGCCTTATGGTGAACCCCCTTTGAGCAAGACACATCCTCCCTCTTTTTACACTGGAGAAAAGAGACCAAGGGGTCTGAGACAAAGTCTCTACAAGAAAAGCCTCCTGAAGAGGGTACTCATTTCAGCTGCCTATTTGATGGGTTAATGGCGCTGTGGTACACTTGCCCATTGCACAAGGAGGCTGAGCTCGGCCATTGGGGGTATGTTAATAGTCCAAATTTCCATAAACGCCTCATGATTTCAGGTGCCCAGCTTGAACGGCCTTAAAAGGGGCCCAATTTTCAGAAAGTGCTGAGCACCAGCTCTCTGGACATCAGGTCACTATACGACACCCCCAACTGGGCAGTCCAACAGAGGCTCTAAGGGCTACAACATACGCACACGCACCCCTTAGTAAGGGCAACTTTTACCTGGGCAAGCTAGTTGTGAACTGTTTGTACCATGTGGCAAAACTCAGGGCTTCCTCGACCCAGCCCATTCCCATGACCATTGATAACAGAGCCGTTCAGCACTCCGTGCGGGTGGAGCCAGACAGCAGGCCAGGCAACCAAGAAGAGCTCTGTGTAAGCCTGACAGCTTGTCTCTCTCACCAACAGAAGTTGGTCCAATAAAGGGCATTACCTCACCCCCCCTGTCTCTCCAAGCAGTGATCCTTTCATTTCAGTCGTTTATCAGTTACACATGTACTCAAGGAATGACAGACAACCCTCTCCCCCTTCCCACACATACCCCATCTGTAATTTAACATAGGCGTATGGAGCGGATGATGGGCCTCCTTTCCCTGGCCTCCGCTCAAAAACGAAAAACAGAAATGCACTCTCAGGACTCACCCAGCCACTAGCCTCAGAGACCTACAGACCACGCACATGCAGGGCTTTCCCTGACGTTCAGTGGAACATTGCAGTCACATGATAGACCCAGGGGCTCCTGGCTAATGTCTGCAGTGGTCCAATATGACCTGGAGCCTGCCATGTAGACAAGAAGGGTGAGAAATGATGGACAGTTCTGTTTTGCTTTCCCAGGCAGAGCAAAAAAACCACCAGTGCTAAATCTCTGCATGGCTGCCATTCAGTTGTTCCCCAGCATTATGTAATGAATTGAAGCCTTCAAGGATCAAATCAGCCAAAAACTCTACCAAGGAAATAATGCAAAGCAACCAACCAGAGCAAATTAAAAACAAACAAGGAAAAACAAACAAACAGAGACTGAGCATACAGTAGCTGCCACACTAGTAGAAAAAGTGTGTCCCTGACTCATTTTAATGAGGATGGGGCGATTGTTTTCATTTTCATTCTCATACATCCAGCAACAACAACTTAAGGCAAAACACAACCAGATTCAATTTGTCACGCAACACCTGCAATCCACTGAGTAAAAAAACAAAAACAAAAAATATAAATTAAAAAAATGTGCACAAAGAACACTGCTCAACTTCTAAATTGCAAACTACATTTCAGGATTGTTTAATTAAAGTCGTTTTTAGTTTTTGCACGAATGCAATCACCAAACATTGTTTCCCTGTCAGCATTTGAGGGGCAAACGTGTTGCTGCCAACAATAAGTACAAATCTGGCTGACATTGTTTTCCCTAAAAATAAACCATCCATGTTAAGTAGCTCAAGAACAAACTAAATAAAAGAAAAAAAGGATTTTTATTTTTTTTGCAATTTTTTTTTTCCAAACAAAAGATGGAAGATCATGATTGAAGAGACACTGAACCAACATCACAGCATGGTGTTTAGGAGACACTCTGCAGCTGGAGATGCAGACTTAGGCTATGTCGACCTACACTGCAGTGAAACTGCAGCAGCACAAACCCACCCAGAACCCTGATTACTCAGCCAGCCAGCCCAGCCGAAGCCTGGGCTGCCATGGCTTTGCTACTACTGGTACCTGAGCTAACTAGATTAAAGCTAGCTCAGATATGTCTATATGAGCTGCAATCACTGCCCATGAGTTACAGTGTAAACATACCCTTAGACATGAAATGTGAAACAGAGATCATGGACACTTCTGATAATTAAGGAACCCTTTACTCCCCAACCCTTCCCCTATGCCTCCCCACTATCTTTTTCGTGTTAAGCCAGAAGAGGGATGTTAATGCCAGGGTCCTGGCCGAGTTCCATTCAGGGCAATTACTTTCTGCATTCTTGAATTCTCCCTGACACATGTCTCTCAATCTGCCAGTAGCCAAACATGAGGCACGATGTATGACAAAGACCCCAAATAATTATTTGTGTAGGGAAACCTCTTTGTCATTCCTTTCTTTAGTGTGAATAACTTTCTATAACAACAGTTTCATGATTCTTTATTTCGGATTTAAATAATTTTGAACAATAAAAGTGAAATGACGCCACACGTTTGGGCACTGTAAGTGATTTTGAAACAAAAAATGAGTGACAGCTGTAGCAGGGTGGACCCCTGCTCCGGCCCTGAAGGTGTTAAGAACAGCCCTGGGAAGGGGCCGAGGCTGGAGAAAACAGCCTTTCAGCTGGGCTGATTGGGGAAGTGGCTGCAGCTGGGGCCATGCCCCAAACTGAGCCACAGCTGGCCCCTATAAAAGGCCAGGGAAGCCAGAGGCGGACAGTCTTTCTCTGCCTTCAGAGAGAGAAGGGCCTGGCTGCAAGGAGCTAGAAACTGAATACCTAGGGTGAAGCAGGGCTGGGGAAAGGCTGAGGAGCTGGGGAGCTCCAGCCTAGAAAGCCAGGCTGCGGCCTAGCGAAGGGCCAACTGGTACTGGGGGGGTTGCAGAGGGCAGCCCAGGGGTAGGCCAAGGCAGCAGGTCCAAACCCCTTTGCCTGTGATGAGTAGGCTGATACTGCAGTCTGCCCCAGAGTGTGGGGCTAGACAATGACTGGCAGTAGCCAATACTGAGGCAAGGTGGGGATAGAGGGTGAGGGTTCCCTGAGGAGGGGAGACCCTAAGAGAAAGGGGTTACTGCTAGGGGGCAGCACCCCATGTAAAAGGGCACCGGGTCCAGGGAGGGACATGGGGGCCTGAGGACAGGCGGATCACCAGCCTGCAGAGGGCGCTCTGTGCTGGAACAGAGCTAATTCCCGGAGTCACCAGCAGGAGGCGCTGCGGGGGTGAGTCAACCCGTCTACACAGCCCTCTAAATGAAGGACAATGGACAGATACACCATTCAGCTCCTATTGCATGTGGCATTTGTTCACTTCCTGTCCTAAATTGCTAGATGGGGCTATTAAACCATGTCATGCTCCACCCCAGAGGTGACAGCCCTTCAGCAATGGGAGAATTAATTCCTACAGAGAAAAAGACTGCAGTGTTCTTCAATCCTTCTGGATAAGAAATATTATAAAAGATAGCTTATAAAACTATTACGCGAATCAGACAGAAGCGAAGGAAAGGGAAGAGATGACTATCTTTTGCTTAGAGTCAGGATTACTTGCCAACTACATAATAGCATCTTGAATTTTTATTACTGGGTTACTGCTTCTTCAGGATCTTGATTCAGCGGCTGCATTTTCTTGCTCCCCCTCCAGGCATTATATATTAAATGTTTTGCAGATTCATAACACTCTTAGAGGACATTAATATTAGTCAAACCGGATTTTATTTTTTATTGAGATTAGCTAATCCAAGGAGATGGTCACTGTCACAGTTGCTTCCACCTTTCTATTCCTAATAATGCACATGAATTATTGCGGTTTCAAAAAAAAAACAAACGCTGAACGCCTATCACGCAAACGCCAAAGTACGCAGTGCGCTTCCTCCAATATTACTAGCAAACAGAAGGCAAAAAATGCTTCAATGGTAGATCTGTGTCCAGGCGAGGGTGACCAGATGTTCCGATTTTGGGGTATTTTTCTTATATAGGCTCCTATTACCCCCAACCCTGTCCCGATTTTTCATATTTGCTGTCTGGTCACTCTAGTCCAGGCTGGTTTAGGGATCAATAATTAAGCTGCGTAAAATATATGCACACCTGTTTTGACGTAGTCTGGTCAATACTTTAAGTGAATCCATGAGTTCCAAGATAATTTTTCTGCTGAATTTTGCCTGGTTTCCATTAAAAACAAAACAAAACATATAAACTTATTGAGTTTTACATGCTTTCCACTTGAAATTGTTAAATCAGCCCAGATTTGTGGAGGAAAAAAAAAATCAGTGAATCTGGTCTGAGTTTGGGCTCTGTAATTAAATCCAAACCTAAATAGTACCAGTTTCATTACCGACTTTCTCTTTTAATACACCGGAGACACATTACCAATCCAGAGACACATTTTTTTCTGTTTTTAATACACCAATCCCCAGTATGTTTGTCCATGCTTGATTGAATTTGATTCTGCTCTATAATTTTATGTCTATTTCTGATCTGTAAAAACAAAGCAAGTCACTAATGTTTACAAAAAAAGCGTTTATACCATTTAAAGTTTGGGCAACAAGCAAAAGAATGAACAGTGAAGTACAGAGATAGTCCAGTGATGACAAGTACTAGCCTGGGGGGGGCGGTGTTTCTGCGAACACAGGACCATTGACTGCAAAGATCTTGGAATCCTATTGAAAACTGTGGGCAGTGTGACCCATAAAAAGGCACTGTTCTATAGGATAACAGTTAATTAAAACTAGCAATAAGTCATCTACATCAAGCATGATCTCCTGGTGCTTACAGTAATGAGACAATCATGAGGCAACTCAGGATCTAACCTGATGAATCTCCTTAAATCTGGCACTTGCATGCCATATTTACACATCATCGGCAATGCAAATACTCTCCTCCTCCCCCCCGCCCTCCATTGGCTCAGAGTATAAAGAACAGCCCTGGTGCTTCCTACTGAGGTTCACCTGAAGCGGCTCAGTAGAACGAAGCTGGTCATTTTGCTTACCAACCAACTAGCTCATTGCCTATTCCTGACTCTGTATGCCACCTCTACACCAGATGTATTACAGAACTAATGCTGGTATCTCATTCGCCTCACCAGATCTGAGAAGTTTTCCTCCTCCTGTGGAGAGGATGCTAAGCCTGCGAAGAAAATAATTACCTTTCCCCCCACCCCCCATTTGCTCTCAAGAACAGGTCCCTCAATGCCAGAGCTGAGCTGAGCTCATCGCCCAGGTAAACTCTCATTACAGCCACCATTTTCCTTCTCCTCTGGCTCAGGCACCCTCTCTATATCTCGATCAATATTCATTCCATATTGAATCAGAAAGATTCAGGAAACATGCAGTGCTAATGGTCTGGGTGGAAATCTCAGACCGAACATAGGAGCCAGCCACATTCAGGACTGAGCAAGTTTGTCAGGCAAAGGATTAGTCTAGCACTTTACAGACATTCACACCATGATACAGGGGGGTCACATTCTGCCACACACTTGCCCGTGCACACACCAGCCCATGCCTCCAGAATCCATCGTCAGTGCCCTCGGGAGACAAGATGGCCATTAGATTCTAAAAGACTAGTTCAGGAGCCCACCTCTGGGGCACAGGCAAGGGTGGCTCTGGGTTCTAGCTCTGACAATTGTGCTCGCTAGCAGATCCTTAATTTCTCTGGCTTTGCTTGCCCCATGCTAGTGGCAGACTTTGGCATAGACAGGGAGGGAGGAGGGGAGGAAATGATTCACATTGCCCAAGAACCAGTCCTCTGACTAACGTGCTACAGAGAAAACCTGCAAGACTGATGGTGAACCCAAGGTCTTGAGATCGAATGATGTGAAGTGGGAGGAAAAGGGGTCAAGGAAAGGTGAAAAGGAGGAAGGAGTTCCCTGAGTTCTGAAAAGGACACAGAAGAGAGATTCCTGAGGGTGGGGAGCCTCATGTTTCAATGATTAACTGTAAATCTTAACTATCCAGTTCCTCCCCTGAACTCCAGTGACGGCATCGTGCCAGTGCTAGCTGTATTTTCATTTTCCTCAATTCCCCAACCGCCCTTTTTCCATCCTAGTGCTCCAAAAAACCAGAGGTGGTAATGAAACTTCAGTGCATCTGTACCCTAGCCAACTCCTTTTGGCACGTGTGTAGGATCGGCGTTATTCCTCTGCTGCTCTATCTTCTTCCCAAGAGCTGGGGGGGGGGGGGAGAAATGGGTGAAGACAGACAGACAGAAAAAGCAAGCCTTACGTCCCACCCATTAAGTGTCATCATTAGGCTCTCCATGCACAGTAGCGAGTGGCTGGTTAACTGAACAAGCCTGGAATAGCTGAAGCCTTGATTTGCCTCTGACCTTGCAAGTGTCTGGAATGTGCAGAAACACGACTCACAAAATTAAATATATTGTCCTTTATGCCACTTCCAGCAATCATCACAAGAACATAAAAAACGTGAACAGAAACGTTAGCTATGTCAATGGCTCTTGTATTCTGTTTTGGTTTGTACACTGCATCCTCTTGTGTCAAGTCTCCAGCTGACTGTTACACTGTATACACATTATGCCTTCTTAAACAATGGCACCTCTCTCAGCCTGTTCCAAACAGCCATTAGCACACTGCGTGTGCTGTTGGACTAAGCTGGCACAAATACTGGCCTCGTGTAATCTGACCCACTCTCAAGCTTCAGACAGTGCAAAGCTCACTGCTCAGCTAAAACCAGTTATTAAGCTAGCTGCAGCCTGCTTTGGCCAATTGCATTATTTATATACACACTCTGGAGTAAGCAAAGTTGTGAAACCAGTTCACCGGTAAATAGCCTGCATACGTGTGCGTTAACATTTGTTTGTGGGTTTGTAAACTACTCTCTCCACTTAATTGAGCGCTATTAGTGGAGAGCTAAGGAAACAGGTAGGGATGGCAAGAGAAAATAAAGCATCTTCAAGTCATGCCAAAGCTGAGAGAAATAAACAAATATATTCAGAGGGGATCAGAGTTGATCACAAGCTACAAAAAGTTTTTGGATTTAGAATCAGACACTTGCCCAAAGTTAGACAAATACCCCAGATCCAAAGCCCATCCTTTAACAAGGATGTACATCAGTCTATTTGTATTTGGAGATCTGTGCGTCTCTATGGCCGTTAGACTGAAGACCATCTGTGATTACTAACTTATGAGACATACAGCAGTCTACTGCTACCTTATGCTGTCCTCCCCTCTCCCGTTTGCCTGTTTATTCACCTGTCGGCAGATTGTCTACATCCTCGCTCTCTGGGGCTGGGAGTGCCTTTCTGATAGGTTTGTAAAACGGGGCCCTAATCCTTGCATCGGGTCCCTAGGTAATACGGCAATAGAAATGAGGATATTAAGGATTTAGGACTTGTAGAATGCTACAGGGTGAGCATGTCCCTCTCCTATCTCATGCAGGGCAAGGAACAGACACGGGGGTCAAGTACTTCTCCCTCCTCACACAGATTCTCCCTCTGTTCTCACACTGTTAGGAAAGGAGGCAAAGTAGCTTAAAACACAGCCAGGGGCTTGGCTACAATTGCCAATTCTGATTAGATGCATTCCTGGAGGTTTCATCACATGACAATCTTTAATTCCTGGAGACTCTAGGACAATCCTGGAGGGTTTGCAACCCTAGGTTTGGCAGAGCTGACGCAGCACACCATGCAGGATGTTCAGCGCAGGCCTGCTGTTGACTACAGGAAGAAAGATGGTCCAGTGGTTAGGGCATTCACCTAGGACAAGGGGCCACATGCAGACTGCCAACATGCTTTTGGACAGACCGCAAACTCTTTTTATTTACTTATTATCATTATCATCATTGTTACTGCAATGTGAAAAATGTTTCTCTGGAGCCTGATCTTGACTATACCTTGCTGGAGAAATTTGGACCTTGACAAAAAAGATAATTGACTACCCCAACCTAGGATTTGGGGGACCCTGGCTCAATTGCTTGCTTCACATAGACTTTTTATGAGTCCTTAGGCAAGTCACTCTGTCTCTGGGAAATGAGGATAATAGCACTGCCCTACCTGACAATTTTTAATGGACTGGGATACTACAGTGACAGGAGTGACCATGATAGATCCCAAATATCTTCCTTAAGCCCAAGCACCAGTAATGCAAGTTTAGGCCTCAATCCTGCAGTTTATGGCATATGGGCAGATACTGCACCTGCACTGACTTTAGCCTTAGTCTGGGGACATCTGAAATATTATATTTGGTTCCAGCACTGGATCTTCCTTCTAGAGAGTCTTATGGGAGATGGGTGTCCCGCCTCTAAGTTTAACATTTTATAACAAAAGAATCTCTTCCAGGACTTTTTTCTGCTTAAGCCTTGCACAGCCTGGCTGGGTTGAAGAGGTATGTTCCTTCAGTTTCTTTCTTCATAGATTTAAAATAACCAGAAAAGGGGAGAGATGAAGTGAACATTTCTTTACTGTATGATACACAGAAATTGTGTTAATCCTCTGCAGTCATCAAGCTCTAAATGTTTGCTTAGTGTGTTTGATTGCTTGCTTTTTTCTAAAACCCAGCGATGAAATTTTACAGCATAACCATTATGAAACCTGTATAAAAAAAAATTACAATAAACTCAAGTCTTATGTTGTGAGATTTAAAGTTTTAATTGTTTTTTTTCCCCCTTTCTTCATTTACTTTATGGTGTTGTTATTGTTTTCTCAACCTTGCAACATTTGGAGAAGGCTGAGCCACATTATTGTTTCGTACTCTCTGGCATTGTTTCTGGGGCAATGTTACTGAAAAGAAATCTCTCTTTTGGGCAGGGACTGTCATAACCTTTGTTACTTGCACAGTGAGGAGCACATTGCCAGCACTAAGCAAATAAGTGACAATATGCCCTGTTCAAATAGGGTAAGTTATTCTTTATGAAGTCCTGCTGAACTTCATAGTATGCTATATTACAGAGCACAGATGGTCCATGGGAAACTAGGAATTTCTCAACTATATTTTCTTTTCCAGATGCTGAGGTGAATATGATTTCTCTTGAAACAAGCTCCTTTTGCTTTCACTGAAGAGCTTATAATTATTATACAATAGATCTCATCGACGCAGGAATGCTGATACACTGGCGTGCAGAGAAACGGTTTGCTCTGGGCCAACAGAAAAAAATAGCAGGATTGCTTATCTGGCTCAAAGGTGTTGCAACGGTACCATTTTTATTACAGCTGAAAAGCTCTGAGCTCTAGCTTGGAACTTGCTCAAAATTCAGGAGTGTTTGGATGTGAAGTTTTGATATAGGCCTACCTCTATTTTTCATTTACTGACTCTCAGAGATGGTCTGGAACAATAAATCAAAATTTCTTCAACCCACTCCCCGAGTTCTGGTGGTGAAGGGACTAAATGGGATGAAAGCCAGTCATACAAGTTTTGTACATCAACAATCTGACAATGAGGTTTTGCAAAAACCAAACTACCAACACGTTTTGCCAGTCTTTCAGAAACACTGTACTTGCAGTTAAGATGCAGGATTTCCAAATAAAAATGCCACCCTCAGAACCTCACCTCATCCCTAGCAAAATCTGAGTTCCTGTGACAGCTCACCCGCTGTTCCACATCTCTGCTGAGAGTCAGGACTTGGTCTACACAAAGGAATGCTAATGCTGACTTGCTATTCACACCATATCACACTGAATTAGATGCTGCATGTGTCACTCCACCAGCACACCACCATCATCCCCACCAACTTCACTCCTTACCAACAAATTCCCCAAAAATTTGTCATGGATTGCACCCATGCTAGAAAGGTCTCCCTCCCTCCCTCAGCAATAAATCTATAGCTACAAATGCCTTTAGCCGTAGGGATGCAAAGGGTTGGGGGTGGGTGGCAGATATAGGAAGTACAGCGTTACCATTTCCTGCAGTTTGTTAATCAGCACAGTACAGCTGCAATACTGAACACGGGGATGACATGAAGGATTTAATGATCCTTCGTGACGGAAAGTCTCTGGCATTTCTCAAGTACAATTGGATAAAGGCACAATGCATCAGATGAAGAGCTGCCCTATCGATTCTGCATATGAAGGAAGGAATTGGGCTCTTGTATTTAAGCCAGGAAATCGCAAGCACACTTAAACCATGGTTTTCCAATTGTGGATCCAGTGAACGTCAGGGTGGAAAGGAACACGTCAGTTTATTCATGCTAATGCAAAGATGATTGGTCTTGGCTGGTTGGCTCTGGAGGAAATCTGAAGTGGTGTCACAACAAATTAATGTGATTTACAACATCCTCCGCTCCTGCCCCTCAAATACCCAATTAAAAAAAAAAGGCAACATTCAGCAGCAACAGTCAGCTCAGGAAACAAAGGCAGAATCAATCCATCAGAGCCTTCTTGAGATGAGAGATGCATCGGCACTAGAGAGGAAATCATGCTCGCTCAGCTATAGATCTGATATGGATTGCACCATGAGGTGCTTCCTCACCCACAAAGCTGACCACAAACCTTCCATACCAGAAAAAAAACTCCACCACCTCACCCCCCTTCGCTTCTGTCCAACTGTCATTTCTGCTTAAATCTCACGTGACAAGAAAGGCAGCTCTGTGTGACTCTCCCTGGGCTTTTTCCACCTACGATGCACATGACGAGCAGAGATACAGAAAATTATTTTCAACACCTCTGAGAGGAAGAAGGAAATTCAGTCTAAAAAACACCAATGCACATAGTTCGCAGTCCTTTGGTCTTTCCTATACTCAGACATAGTCTGAGGAGGGAGACCCCTCGCACCCCCTATACTCAGACATAGTCATAGTCTGAGTATAGGGGGTGCGAGGGGTCTCCCTGCACCTTTAATAATATACACAGCAATGAAATCACGAAGGAGTCATTTTTTCCTCGCTAACCCATCAGTGCCTACTACAGACACTTTTCATCTTCCTCTGAAGCAGCTGGTCCCTGGCCCCTAGCAGCAGCAGGACACCAGATTAGACAGCCACTCATTTGAGCCAGCTTGGCTCTTCCTACGCTACGCATGGACATCTACAAAGACACCAGAATGATTCCAAGTCAGTAACATTTTAACCGTGTCCTGAAAGCGCCTAAAGGCAATGTTACCTTAACATTCCCATCCTCCATTTATATTCCCATGTCATACCTTTCTACATGACTTTGGACTCGCTACTTCTCTCCCTTGGTTATGTAGCACTTCACACTTTCAAAACAACATCTTACACTTAGACCTCATGAAAAGGAGCAGAATCTGTTAGATTTGTCAAACATTCTGTAAATCCAAAGAAAGTGAAACAATAAAAATCTCATCTCTCTCAAGTTGCCGCTGTAGCACTATTATTTATTTGTATTAACCTAGCATCTAGGAGCCCCAGTCACAGACCAGGCCCTCCATTGTAGTAGGTGTTGTATAACCAGAACAAAAACTCATACCCCAAAGAGCTTACAACCTAAGTAGCTTCTCTGTCTCTTGAGGGAATGTTAAAACTCATGCAGACACCTACACCCTGATTTAAAGGGACTATGACAACTTGGATTCTGGTTAAAGCTAACAAATGTATAAGTATTAAACTCTTAGTTAACTGAGTCCTGTGACAAGTATCAGAGGGGTAGCCGTGTTAGTCTGGATCTGAAAAGCAACAAAGAGTCCTGTGGCACCTTGTAGACTAACAGAAGTATTGGAGCATAAGCTTTCGTGGGTGAATACCCACTTCGTCCGACGCATGAGTCCTGTGAGTTTTTGTTTTTGCTTCTGCCAGACAACTAGGGCTTTGGGGGCGATTCTCTCCTCTGGCTGGATGTAAACTGCATGAACAGCTGGGAAGACCACAGGTTGGAGATGATACACCGCTCCATACAGCTCAATATGGGTAAGTGAGAATGACATAAAAGCAATGGTAGAGTCTCCCTCCTCCCGGGAAATCAAAAGGAAGTCAAATGGCGACCCCCTGGCAACCTACTATTTTTAGAAGGTCTGAAAAGCCTTTGAGATTGTGGATGGATGTTTTGAGTCAGTAAATCAATAATCATGCAACAAAGCAGATTTCAAAAATTGCTATTGATAAAGGGGCTCAAAAAATCCTGAACATATAAATACAATCTGCATAACCAATTGTTTTAACTTCCTCTTGTGGCTGCCATGGAAAATTAAAGGCCAGATTTTTAAATCTGGTTATCAAGAGCACTAAGATACTCTTGTTGTGACAATTTTTTTTTACAGGTATTAAAACACTCTCCATCCCTGCTATGTTCCCTCAACACACTCCTCCGTTTCACTCAAAAAACTTGTCAGTCAAGCAAAAAAAATTAGTCTCAAAAACACAACACAGAACACATTTAAACACTATTCGAGAACAAACTTACATGCCATACACTGTAGTGCTTCTACTGCACTTGCCAGACCTCAGAAATATTAGATGCACAAACCCCAAGGGCAGCATGCACTGAAAGGAATCTTTGCTCTGGGCAGCTCTGTAAAATGCTCTCTCTCACATGCTTCAGAAATTCTGAATGCACCAGTGAGCAATGTGAAAGTTTACTTACTCTTTGGGGGAAGAGAATGAATTCAAAACTGTGTTACAAAACTGAAAAGGAAAGGAACAGTCACTGAAAATTATAAGCAATCTATTGCTTTCTTGTATTCTGCAACTTCAATTGACAAAGTTAATTATGGGATTTTATAAGCTAGTGCATGATAATATAGGATAACAAAGGGAGAAGAGAGAAAATAGTTGATATGTTGGTCAGAGAAGTTCTGGCTCATGTAAGTAGCATTCACGGTACCAAAAAACCTGGAGAAATAGCCCTTTTAACTGCACTGGTAGCTACAGATTGATTTTTTTTTTAAAAGAAATTAACAGTCTCATTGTAAAGTTAAATAAAAGTGTGGTTTTAAGAAGTGCATGGAAAGCTCTGCCGCATGTAGCTATTTCTTAGCGAGTAAAATATACTGATTACCTCCTTTTATCGCTGCAAATTAAAACCTACTTGCAACGGTAAAGCTGTGAGCTACATGGCCACTGCTGATGCCTGTTTGTTTGTACGCCATCTCCCAACTTTATCACAAACAAGTAAACATCATCCTCAAACCTCTTCAGGACAGAACATCATGCACTCCTATACTACTGCATCTTCTGTCATAGGATTCCAGAGTGTTTTACAAATATATCAAGGAATAATGTCTCCCAGCCCCTGTGAGATCAACTATCCTCATTTTATAGATGGAGAAACTGAGGAAGAGAAATTAAATTACTTGCCCAAAGTCACAGAGAAAGTCAGTGGCATATCCTGACTCTCCTACTCTCTGAACTCCTAGATTTCCTGACACCAAGTCCTGTCCTCTAACCACTATGACAGGCTTCCGCAACAATCATGCATTCATTGCAGGGAGTTCTTGGTTTAATTTTACTTTGCAATAGCTCATGTCTCAGATTAAGAAAACCTACATAAACATCAATGTCCATTTTTCTCATGACACACATGAAGACTCACCCAACCTTTGATGGGTAATGAGACTTAACAGGTTTCATTATTTTGAACACTTTGCCCAGAGTGCAGTTGTGAATACTTGAAACTAATCCATGGAAGCCAGGGACTTTAGAGTTGTTACTATGCTACTCGCCATACCTATTTGGAAATTCATGATGGGTTCAAGGCTAGAACTCGAATGCTCCAAAAGGGCAGGCGGAAGGAAAAACTGATAGCAATGGGGCTTACTACACAGGTAAACAGTTCTGATTCCATCCAGCAAGGAAGAGGAAGATTTGGACACACTCACAAGGTTATTAGTCCATGAAATAAGATAATTTGCTAATTGTGGTATCTCACTCAGTTGCCATGAAAATTAAGTGGTGCCCCTACAAGGGCTGGTCAAAAGTTTTCCATAAAAGCTATTTTTCTGCTGAAAGTTGAGTTTTTTTTGAAAACTGGAACATTTTCAGTTTTTAAAACAGAAATTTAACATTTTCCATGGGGAGAAGAAAACATTGTCCAACTAGCTCTAATTCCAACATCCCTACTGAGACAAGGACTGGTGGAAAGAGCTACAGCTTAAAATAAACATTTAGAGAAAGCCACTGAACAGGAATTGAAGAGGTGCAGATTTTTTCAAAACCTATTTTCAGTAATTTATTAATATATCACCAAACCAAGGATTAAGTTCATTATATTCAAAAAATGTTTCACACACTGATTTTTCTTGAACATCTCAGTCTGCAATCCAGTTCATTAGTGCTACAGTGAGAAACTGCTAATGCTTCAATAATATGCTCTTTTACTAATCTATTGTTTTTTTTTAAATTTCGGCACCTTATTAATGTCTATCCCTCAACATGAAGGAAGTATTTCACTGGTTTAAATTTGGTACAGTAACAAACAAACTTGCATACAGATTAGCCAATTTATTTGCTATGATGTTACAAGATACTGTTTTATTAGCTTAATTTGTCTTATACACAGTGGAGCCCAGGGTAACTACAGATGAACTACTGGAGAGAATATGAAAAAAAGGCATTTTTTTCCCCTCCCCCTCAGAAGAGTGTATAGCTATTGCCGCACTCAAACATACTGTTTTTAGCTTGCTCATGTGAAGCAAATGAAGTTTAAAGGGCAGTTGCTTGCAGGTATCCTTTAAACCTTAAAGGCAGTCCATATCTGAGACTCCGCAAGGCCCACAGCATGTTATATTGGCACATAGTGCAGACAAAATTAGCGCTTCTATTTAACAAATAACTAACTAGATAAAAGATAGCCAACTACTCAATTGCACAAATTAAGAGTTCACCCGACTCTCTACTTGGACAATAAAATCTGTTCTTGGATTGAAACGTTTTCTTTTCCACTTTAACTGCACTGCTACACTGAAAGTTAAATGAAAGATAAAATTAGACACACTCGGGATTTGAGTGAAATCCGTGCCCCACTGAAGCCAATGGGGGTTTTTGCCACTGGTGAAATCCTGTCCCACTGAAGTCACTGATCACTGCACACTGTTTCAGTTTATTTTCCCTAGCTCTCTCCTATCTTTTATACCTCTTATGAAATACACTAAAGTTCCAGTGAGTTCCCAGCCCTTGAACAACGTGTTCTCCAACTGTGCAGCAGAGACGACCAATAGAAATGAAATCTGTGTTGCTGTTTCCACAGATCTGAGACCACTTTACACTGTCCCATCACATAAAAAATAGGGCTCTGAAGGGATTAAAAAAATTAATCATGCAATTAATTGTGCTGTTAAATAATAGAATACTATTGATTTAAATTGTTTTGATGTTTTCTTCATTTTCAAATATATTGATTTCAACTATAACAGAATACAAAGTGTACAGTGCTCACTTTATATTTTACAAATATTTGCACTGTAAAAAATAAAATAGTATTTTTCAATTCACCTAATACAAGTATTGTAGCGCAATCTCTTTATCATGAAAGTTGAACTTACAAATGTAGAATTATGAACAAAAATGACTGCATTCTCAAATAAAACAATGTAAAACTTTAGCACCTACAAGTTCATTAGTCCTATTTCTTGCTTAATCACCCATACAAACAAGTTTGTTTATATTTGCATGAGATAATGCTGCCCGCTTCTTGTTCACAAGGTCACCTGAAAGTGAGAACAGGTGTTCTCATGGCACTGTTGTAGCTGCGGTGTTGGGGGTCACCCTGCAATATAGCCAGGCTAGTCAGAGTCAATGTGTGACTGGCTGCAGCACACACAGACATAGCTGGGAGTAACTTACATGCTGGAGGCTGTTTGTGAACAGTCCAGGACTGGAGGCGTCAGCAGCAAAGCATGATAAAGGGCACCTCAGATTGGAGGTCAGGGGTGACAATGCCATTTATTAATTAGTCTGGATTTTACCCTAGGTATGTCACAGAGCCCAAATCTCAAAAGGATCAAAGTATACGTGCATTAATTTCTGCACCTAAATTGCAAGCAGAATTACCATAAGCACACATGCAAGGTGGATAACTGAGTGGGCAAACAACATCCAGTTGGCCAGTTATTCTATCTGTATCACAGCCACTACATGTATATTTTTTCATTCACAATTCAACCACTTAATTCTGAAAATAAGCCCAATATTTGGGAGGTAGCATAGTCTAGTAGACAGGACACTGGACCGGGAATTGGAAAACCCAGATTTTATTCCATACTCTGTAACTGCTTTTTGACCTGGGGCAATTCATTTCTCTGTACCTGTTTCCACTCCCATTCCATGTGGTTTGTCTATTTAGATTATAAACTCTTTGGGACAGATACTGTCACTTACTTAGCATTTGTACAGTGCTTGGCACAACTGGACCACAATCTTAGTTGACAACAACATTAGGGGTTGTTGTTTTACAAGTAATATTTTCAAACACATGTCTAAGAACCAGTATTAAAAATATGTCCAGTAGCAATGGATATAGCAAAGACTTAACACAAATCCCAGTTTTCAGGACTTTATCACTAGCCTTCAAAACTCTGACCCAGTCTCCAACTTGATACAAATAGTTTCAGCCCAAGTCCTGCTGACCAACCCAATTGCATAGTCTCATTTTCTTTTCATATAGGCGGCAGGCTTGTTTAAAAATGCTACGGCTGGCCCTGCTTCTACCCTGAGGCTACCACAGGCTGCTCAGATACCACTGTGCTGGGCACCAGCAGAAGAACATAGACACATAAGCAATGGATGATCTTATTTGGTCTGAAAGGTGCCAGGCCTAGGCACAAAGGAGAAGTCTATTATTATCTCAGTTCTTGACAGGAAAGGGGAGGATTTAACTGACTAAATCCTTAGCGTGAAGAGACTAGACCTTGAAATTTCAGCCCATCCTCAAACACCAGCTCTCTACTGGGTATTTTTGTACCGTGTACCTAAACCTTCAATATAGATGCACTGCACGAGCATAACTTGTAAGTAAGCCACGTTATAAACCAGAGCAGTCTGTGTGCATTACGATTTTCCTGTGCAATTATATTGGTTTTGCTACGTTGGTGCTAATTTTCCTCATCTAGACAAGATCCAAATTCCCAAGTTTTGTTGATCTATGCTTGACTTGCAGCATTTTAACAGTGTGCACGTTACCATGGGAGAGTATGAATAAATAAGGGTTCTGTGTTTCAGTACCGCCAACCACTTAAATATGCAGCCTTTGCATGATCACATGGGCAGAGGTTTCTGAATAGCTGCTTTTATACATGGTTTCAGAGAATACCTGTCTCTGAAAAATCCCCCTCCCCCCAACCTGTCTCTTAAATTAAACCTTGCAACATCTGGGCCCTGTGCTGACAGCGTTGTCAGTATTGTGAACTTCAGACTGATTCTTCATTTGTTTGAACTCTGTTGCACTAGTCGCTGCTACTACAACCTTGCTCACGTTCAACTGAAGCGACAGGGATTATAGAGATGGCACAATTTAACCAGTTGGAGTTTTATTTTGTTTGTTTGTATTAGGAGGGGGGAAATCTTGCTCTCTTTGGGGATGTAAATACCATTTCTTATAGGAAGCATCCATGTCAGTTTTCCTTCAGTGACCCTTTTCTTGAGAAGATCCAGTCCAGCAGAATTTGAAGAGGGCTAATTCAGGAGTAAAAGGGGACAAAGTATTCATGGGTAAGATTCTCAAGTGGTGTAAATCAGACAGCTCCCCTGACAACCACGGCTACACCAATGTATACAGGCTGAGGGTCTAGTTCCATCTCTCGTCATGTTTGTCAGTTGTTTTCTGGCCCATCTACACACAACCTTACTATAATGGGGGTTCATTTTAACACAATAGCATCCCAAACACCATGAGACACATGGTATTACATGCACAGGCAAAACCAAAACAGCATCGCATCCTTATTTCAGAACCGTGTTAGTCTGTTTTTACAGGGCCTTTTAGAGCTTCAACGTAGGGTTTGGTGGGCTGCAGCACCATGAGAACGGTTACAACATTGGCCCATCCACAAAAGTAATATACGTTGACTGTCCTTACACCCTCAAATTAGAGCAAAATCCCTATTTTTCAGATTCCTTCCCCCCCACCCCTATTTTTTGCACATGTTCAGTTGCTTGGCTTCCCTCTGTCTCTCCTGATGAATCTATAGGCATTGCTGGAAATGGGACTTGGTGTGCATACTCAGATTAAAGATAACCACATCTGGGCAGAGACTGTATCCCCTTTGGCGACTCACTTTATTGCACACAGCATCCAATGGCAAAATTCTGACAAGGTCAATACCTAGGGTGCCCAGGGAGGTTACATATTCATACTTAAATCTTCAATGTGTTGTAAGATTATGCATTTTTCTCTAAGTCAGCTAAGGCCATCCAATGAAATACTGTTGTTTTACGAATTCCAAGGTTCATATAAATTTTAAACGCAGAATTTTTTTCCTCCAGAGCAACCCTAGTAAAAGCCCTCTCCAGCATGAACAATCATCTACAGCGTCCACAACAAAGCACAGGAATTATCTGGGTTCCACCAGCCACTTAGTCTTAGAACACTTTTGTTTTCAGAGTCTTTCTCAATCTTACAGTGTGCTTGCAATAGTGAAGGAGACATTGATCTGTGTGGCCCTTCCGCTCGCCTCTTTAGATCTACAATATATATTTCCTGCTTCCTTATAAAGCATCAGCAGAAAAAATAAAAATAAAAACGGAACCAAAGTAATAGGGAAAAACTCATCAACCCCCAACAGCCAAAAGTTAGAAGTAGTTCAGACACCTCACTCACCATCAAAAATCACCCAAACAAGAAAATCCATCTTATTTCCTTGCTTTTGCTTTGAAAACAACAAAACAAACTGTGCAAAAGGCAGCAAAAGCCACCTGTTTTCAGAGCAGATAAACAGCATGCAAGATCTGTCCTTCCAAGAGGCCTCTTACACATCACACAGCCTCCCTCATCTCTCCCCAGCCTTGGAAATAATGCTGCCTGGCACCAGAAGTAGAAGGTTAATTATAATTATATACGATCATTCAGCACTGTTCAAGTGGATACTCTAATGTTAGAAGTCAACCTGAATATATGGCTACGAATAAAAGGTTTCACCCATCTTTTTGCAAACTCAGCTCACTCCTGACATCTCTATAACTGGAAATATGGGAATAACAAAGCACGGATTGTAGATCAGGTGGTTTATCTTAGCAAAACGGAATCTGTTTAATAAAGAGCCGTTTTTACAGCATTTTTCTCCTCTTACTTGCTTAGAATCATAGAATGTCAGGGTTGGAAGGGACCTCAGGAGGTCATCTAGTCCAACCCCCTGCTCAAAGCAGGACCAATCCCCTTCCTCTCTTCAAAGCATTTTGAATATGAGGGTCTCAAGGCTCCCAGTTGTTTAAGTAGCTAAATACTGAGCAGAGTAAAGGAGGACACTTCAAGGTGCAGGAAGTGGGAAGTGAACCTTGATTGCTAGAGGTAGGGTTGCTTGTATTTCCCCTGCAAAGGCAAACAAGTTAAGCAGTGTGGACAGAGTGACTCCACAAAAGAGAAGAGAAACTAAGCTGGGATGGGAAAGGGGGAAAAAAAATGACACAGATGCAAAATAAGCATTTAAAAACCTGAATGTAAGCACGTGCAGGGAAAGAAGAGTTTACAATCTTCCCCAATTTGCTGCCATAACCGTTTTCATTTTTGCATGATTTTCATATAGTTCTCTCATCTCTCCTTATGATAATTCATTTCAGGTCCTGGCCCAATGCATGAGGTAAATTCCTGCAATACCTGTATGAAGAAGACCCCCAGGTTTGCGAGATGCTACTGGGCAGATTTCAAATTCAGCTCCCTCCTACTAAAATTAGGGGGATCTACAATAAGGGATGTATTTATTTCTATAATGCTTTCCAAGCAGGTGTGAACCTTTATCAGCCATAAAGTAACAATATCCAAACAGTATCCAACCATGGGTCAAAAGTATGTTTAACTGAGCAAAATCGGTTTTTCAAAATCTGAATTTTTCAACAGCAAGAATGATTTAGCATTAAATACATTTTAATCACATGCCATTCTTTCCCACTTCTTACTCCAATCTGTGATGAAAACCAGTCCAATCTGTACTGACTACTTTCTGAACATTTTCTTTAATTTTTAAAAAAGTCAATAAATTAACATACATGCAACACTTTGTAGATCCGTTCAATTTTCTTCATTAATATTTTTGATACTGACAATGAACTTTCCGTAAGAGTAATAAATATAAGTCCACTCTACTGAACTATAAAAACTCATGATTAAATTCCACCAGTTCCCAGAGGTTTTTAATAACTAAAAGAAAAAGTGTGTGTGTATTGAGGTCAATTGTTATATAATCCACGTGAGATGGGAGGACAAAAGCCTTTAACATCATAAAGGAGAAGTGACAACTAGGTTATGGCCTAAATATTAATTCTTTATTTATAGGAAAATGCTGGCATGATCACCAACTAGCAGAGGTTTATTTGTTGGGATTTAAACATTGTTAGGGCCTGAGAATTCGAAAGTGAAATGCCCATAATCTAAAGTGGAACTGAGTAGCATTTCAATGTTCTGGCTGAACAAAATGGAAATAAGGTACAAAGACTAAAAGACTAACATATAGATAGTTAAAGTTCACTCATCTTTGAAGCCTGACTGTGTGTTTTATTAAAAAGGACTACAGTTAAAAAAAAATATCAATATACTGGGACAAACATTTCACCCTTTAATGCAGCTGTAGCCCAAATTCTTACATTCCCGGAAACTTTTCAAACCCCCCCCCGGGGGGGGGCATTCTTTATATTTGCATTTGGGGGTATTGTGTGATAAATTGCGTGGAGTTAATTTGTGGGTCAGGAAAATATCAGGCTAATTTCTACGCATTTTGTCAGCTCGGGAACAGATTACAGTACTCAACTTCAATTTACCAGTGTGGTGTTTACTTTTATAAAGGACTTGATCACCATAAAAAGAAAGACACAAAGCAACAAGAAAAGGCAAGAAAAACCAAGTATGTTACTATTTCCGGGACCATAAAAACTGTGCTACTGCAAGCTGTCATCCTCTGAAGACACATCAATCTGTTTGTCTAATGCTGGGGGGGGAAAACGCACTCATGTGACATTCTGCTTGTTGCAAGTGCAGTGAGGCCAACTGTACAGAAAGATTAACCCTTTCCTACCCAGAAAACCAGACATATCCAAAGTATTTTCCAGTCGAATGCTAAAAATAGCCATCATCCTTTAAAACATACATATTCTGTTCACCTCTTTAGTCTTATCTCTATGCTCTCTCAGATTTTGCTTGTGCTCTGAACCTAAGAAATTGAATACTATGAAATTACCCTCTTGTGAGTGTATTTGCTTCAGATATTTGTATATACATACAGGATTGGGATTTTTACATAAGAGATATAGGAAAACAATGTTTTTTTCGTCCCCAAATACATTGTTTCTGGAACAGGCATCTAATTTCTTCTGAATATTTTCTGCTATTTAGTCGAGTTCCATTTTGCCAATACACTTTTCCCCCTAATTAAGCTGCATGGTAATAAATGGTCAAAAGGCTGAAAGGTTTAGTAGGATCGAGAGAAACATACGGAAGTCGAGATGCTTTATCCAGTACTACAGCACACTGCATCCAAGGATCTCAGTGAGCTGCACAAATATCTATTAACCTCAGAAAACAACCCTGAGAGACTGGAATTATCACCACCACTTTACAAATGAGAGAGTTAAATGACTCCCTCTCTTCTACCCACCAAGGGCACAGAAGACATCAATGGCAGAGTCTCCTGACTCCTAGTTCCAGTTCTTCCTGCTTCTGCCCAGACAGGAAATATGAGGGAGAAAATCAACATAAAACAAGGCAGCCTCATGGTATTTATGCTTAAAGTTCCAGCTGAATATTTCCTGGACTTCTTGACATCTTGGCTTCAGTTTGGTTCAAGTCTTGGACATACACTGGGCTCATTATTTTACTGCATTCATATTGGTTTATTCCTAATGATAACGAATTGTTACTCCTTTATCCTGCAGCTGGTTCTACCTGCAAACCTCCAACTAGCTTTGAATAACTGCAGTAAGTGATAACAGTAAAACCTGCCAATTGGTATATATGTGAGATGAGGAAAGAAGACGGCATTCTGTAAAGATTCAACTTCTATTCAAGAATCCCAATAATCTAGTTGTAGATGGCTAGTTACATTAGAGTTAAGAAAACACAAATGCCCTACTCCAGCGCTGCAAAGGGTTTAGAGCAATCCTTCCCCTGTCCTTTTTATCTGATTTTTTAAAAATACCAAAGAGAATACAAAGAAATATTCCAAATGTTGTCCTGAAGAGTGTAAGAGCCGTATCTTTGGGTGTGTTTCTGCAGTGCCTGCCACAATAGAGCATTGGTCCCGATTGTGGACCTTGAGGGTCACAGTAACGTTAAACATGTCATCACAGTTGTATCTATCAGATCTCCACGCGGAAATGTAGCCTCTGTAACTTAATCTGACAGTCTTCCAGTGATGCGCATAGTTCCTAAGCCTAAAGACCCCGTAACCATTTCTTCTTCCCCTCAAAATAAAATTCAGGGCCCCATATTTGTCAAATGCTTATTAACTAATCAAAATTCCACACTTCCCCTTTCTAAATTTTTCAGCTGACGACTTCAGGGGTTTCGTTGCCCTTGTCAGCTTTTATTTCAGGAGCTGCACAGTAGCTTGAGTGACATATGCTGACCAGGACATAGTGACTATCAGCCAAGAGAATAAATGTCGTAAGGGGGAGTCCAGAGCATCCTCACCTGGAAATCGGGGAATAAGTGCCTGTTTATATGATGCTATCCAGCACATTCAGAGGCAAAAACAATAGACTCCTCTTCCAAATTATAGCAGCACATCTTTAAGATCAAGCAGGTCAACCCTAGTAGGGCCTGTTTAAGAAATAGGATGAAGTTTCAGAAAGAAAAATTCCATACTTTCCCACCCCCACAAATTTTGGAGCACAGAGCAGGTATTTGGGGGGAAGGTCGTCTGGGAATTCCCCACAAGACTCCCTGAAGACTGGACCCCCGGATGCATATGCTGGTCCTACGTCTTTTGTTACCAGCCCTAACTTCCTTATTTGGAATTAGCAGAAGCCTAACTCCAGCATAGCTAATAAGGCCACCATAAGAACACGTAGTTTGTAATGAGATGAGACTTGCCCCAAAGCTGTATGAGAAATAAATGGCTAGAAACAGAAGCACAAAGATAACATCGAGTCCCCATTTTAGAAGGAGTAAACAAACGTGCTAGGAAATCTCACAAATTTAGTACTTATAATTTAGTACTTAGCACCGAAGGAAGACGAAGCGCAGAACCCAAAAACATCTCATCTGGAAATAGTTCACGTAAGTGGTTTATTTAAAAATACTGAGTTCAGAAATAACCCTCTGGCATCCTATTAAACAGTAACATGTTTAAGATTTTATTTGAAGACAATCTGTGGGTGAGCAGTACTATATACACAGCAACCCACTCCCTACTGCTCATATTGCAGCATAAACTCGGGAGATGGCACTTATTTACCTCCCAAAAGCCACTCCCCAAGCTGCAAAAGGAACTTTGCTTGATGTTAGGAAGCAAGGCTTTGGAAAACCTGTTCACCTAGCAGATACTGTGCAGCTCATCCCTTCCTTGCAGGAAGCCCATAGGAGAGAATACTTTATTAGCGTCAATCTTCCTGGAATCAGTGCTAATGTTTTCCCATGTAAACATGTTATTGCATCAGCAAGTCTCAAAAATTGTTATCTTTACTAAGACACTCAGAATGGAAGAACTGATAGAAAACAATCTCCATAGAGATGGAGACTTGCAAAAGCAATCATGCTGAAGCTCTTAAGAAGTTTTACTGTCTAGTACTGTTGGGATAGGTCTGCCAAATACACTTCCCCTCCCGCACACATACCACACCAGGGGGCTGCAGCCTGCGGGGAAAACATTAATAGGACTTGGATAAGTTTGTTTGATGTAATCAACAACATTCCCATGTGTGCCTTATAATTAATCTGCAAACATGTGTAGAGTTTGATGGATGAGCTGATAGTAAGCAAGTTATGGAATCCATCTGTCTGGAAAGCCATTGTTATTTTCAGCTAAAATCACATTAGTAATATTAAATCACAACTTGCTATTTAGCTTTCAACCAGAATGTCAGAATAAATGGGATGCCTTTTTCCTGGAGAGGAGTCTGCAAAAGGTGTTGCTTTTAATGATCACTGTCGTACACAACAGCATGTACTGAACGGAATTAAAGATGGTTTGGGTTTTTTTGTTTTTTTTTAAATGTTCTGGGATCTTGGTAAGTTTGAGAAAAACAGAAGGGGACTGTATCTTGCTCTATAGTGTATTGGTCTCTCTTGAGATTTGAGCTGCATGAGAGGAATATCCAATGAACACAGGAGTGACTTCTGCTACGAGAAGTAAGACTGTGGATCAGGAGTACTGGGGGGAAAAGCAAAGACCCACAAAAATTTCAGAACCTCGTCTTGGATGGATTGACTAGCCTGTTTCCTTGGCTCTAGTAGAATAGGTACCAGGTGGCCACGGGAAAGCCATCACTTGCATACCTCGGTCCATCTTTGGGGAAAATACATACATTTTATAAGTGCAGTACAGTCTCTAGAATTTGTACACTGTATCAGCAAGAGATGGACTATAGCAAATTCAGAAAGTCAATGTGAGAGGGATGTAACAGTGACCTAGAGAAACAGGCCTTTGAGGGGGATCAAGATTTTTCTGTGTGTAGCTCACACAGGAGGATTCAACCTTTGCTTGCAGCTTTTTCCAGAGCCTTATGAATTCCGATGAAGTAACATCAAAGTTCAAGATACTAGAATGATGAGCGAGGGGTCAGAAATAATAGACACATACACCCAGTGACATGTCACTTCCTCCACTAAATGAGAAACATTTATCTGGAGTGGCAGAGCTTTTCCAGCGTGCTAGGTGCTGTTCACACACATACCACCTGACCTGAGAAGTGTTCTCTCACATTCTCCAGTATAAGGGAATGGTGAATATGGCTGAATAGCCACTGAAGTCAATGGAGCTATTCGCCAAATCACACGAGCTGAGAATCTGTCCTCCCCGTGTGGTAGCCAAGGATTATTATACAGAGTTTATACGTGGGTAAAGTGAAGCAAAGATGTTAAATGACTTGCTCAAAGCTCAGACAGGAAATTAGTGGCAGAGTCAGAAAAACAACCCAGATATCTAGATTTCCGGTTCCCCTGCTAACCACTAGACCACAACACTACTGTTACAGTGCAACATCACAATAAATGAATATTTTGTACTGTAGTTCATCATTAAGAACGTATTCTCAGCTTGGTAGTAAAAACAATTCATTTAAGTTTTTAAAACACATTTCAATTACAGCTGAAAATAAACCTGAAAGA
This sequence comes from Mauremys reevesii, assembly GCF_016161935.1. Taxonomy (NCBI): domain Eukaryota; kingdom Metazoa; phylum Chordata; order Testudines; family Geoemydidae; genus Mauremys; species Mauremys reevesii. The sequence continues at coordinate 14,503,239 of NC_052640.1, read as the reverse complement.
TAGCGTTGTGACATAGCCACAATTCCCTCCTTCCCATCCCCTCCAATTTCATTAAGCCCTCTTGATAAGAGCAATTATTGGGCTTTTAGACACTGTGAAAAAGCAACTGGAAAAGATGGTGACAAATTTTGTCCCTCTCTTTACGCATGTGGTTTTTTAAATTTTTTTAGTTTTGCCATGAGGTCTTTTATGTCTCTTTCAATAATCATATAATTATATGATTCCTAAAGTACATGCTGGCAACACTTCAGGGGATTTTAGTTATTACAGGTGACAAGACTCTTCCTTCATATCTAATATGCATGAGGATTCATTTCCACTTCATTCACAGAAGGTTTTGGTAACACTCCAGATAACTCCCAAAAGCTAAAGACTCGGGGGACAGTTTGGTGTGGGACAAAGGGTTGAACACCTTTCATTAATACGTTGAATTGCACAGAAAACCAACTGTAGTGAACCTAAATTGGAATGAAGTTTGGTTTTTTTAATTAATTGGCCCATCATTTTTCGCAGGCTTCATGTCCAACTATTTTCACATTCTTTAGTTAATTTTACAATCTGAAAGAAATGTCAAGCATCCATCAAAAACTAAGGATGCTGCAATTATATTTCTCCCAATGGCTGCAAGTTATTAACAAGCTGTCAAAACACCATAATTATTTTATTTCAGGTTTGACTGATTCTATAAACACCTCTTAACTCCATACTATCTTTAGTGTCTTTCTCTCCCTGTGCATGAGGTCTGGATAGATTATATAAAAGAAGATGCACACCCAGCAAAACATCCACACACAAAAAAATGCATTCATGATTCCAAGTCAAAGATATAATCATATTTATTAGCCAAAACTTAACAGCAATCAAAGGATAAAACAGCCACCCCACAAAAAATGCTTTAGCGTTGTAGTAAACAGTGTACAACAAAACCACTGCTGCTTAATCCGCAGTTTTAACAATAGTAGGGAGTAACGAAACTGCAGCCCTTCTGTAGGTCATAAGGCAATTATCGCAATCTAAATTATCCATATTTCCCCCCCTGCGTGGGCCACCCACCTCCTCTCAAGCTAAATATGGTATTTCCTCATTACACAGGGGTTACTAGTTTGTGGATATGCTTGTGGGGGGGAAACTACCCTGATACTAAATAAAAATAAATGAACTGTAGTTTTCTTGTTTGTCATCTATGGCAGTGCTTCTCAAAAGCTGGTCCGCTGCTTGTTCAGGGAAAGCCCCTGGCAGTCCGGGCCTGTTTGTTTACCGGCCGCGTCTGCAGGTTTGGCCAATCGCAGCTCCCACTGGTCGCAGTTTGCCGCTCCAGGCCAATGGGGGCTGCGAGAAGCCACGGCCAGCACATCTCTCGGCCCGCACCGCTTCCCGTGCCCCCACTGGCCTGGAGCAGCAAATCACGGCCAGTGGGAGCCGCGATCGGCCAAACCTGCGGAGGCGGCAGGTAAACAAACCGGCCCGGACCACCAGGGGCTTTCCCTGCACAAGCGGCGGCCCGACTTTGGAAGCACTGATCTATGGAGAAAGTTTGGTCGGGGGGGGGGACGGGACACAAGAGTTCTATGATAACCAGTCACTAATTTTCATACTCAGCAGACTACAGGGTGCACCTGAACAGACCAAAGAGATTTCCTGCACACCTCATGACAGAAAAAGCCATCTCTCTGTGGCTCCTCTGCAAAGCAGGTCCAGACCATAACAGAACAAAATGAAGCACAGGCCTGTTGACAGTGACCCACAGTCCCCTAAAATGGAATGTTTGACTTCAAATGGCGATCTTTTCTGTGGCGTGTGGCTTGTGTAACTGTACATAGCTCATAAAAGATTGTAAAGCTTTTCACTGAACACAAAGAGATAGACAGGAATGGTGCCATCAGCCCACGTTTTGCAGCCAATGGCTCTGGGAATCATTTTGATCCCTCCAATCCATGCCAAGCACTGACCTTGCAGATGCAACTTTTGTTCAAGTTAGTCTCTTTCTGGCTTGGAGCAAAACGGAACTACAAATGAAACAGGCTATGTCTACCTGGAATGACACGGGAGAGCTGTACACATACCTGCGTTAGTAACTACAGGGTCAATAGGGGTGCCTAAAGTTTTGCTTCCATGGCACTTAATTTGAAATAATTAATGAACAATGTGAGGTGACTTATGCCAGCCTCTGCTGTTCCTGCCCATTCCCACTCCTCTTCCTTCCTTCTCCTATGGTACTCAAAAGATTTGGTAGTTTTTTCACTGCTATTTTATTTCCCTGCATGCCGCTGCAGCTTTCCTTCCTTGCATTACTATATGACCCCTGCCCGCAACAATGCTCTGCAGATTCCCTGACAGCCAGCCTCTCTGAGTCCTTGAAATCTACTGCCTTTCCCTACCCACACCCTTCCCCAGACTCTCCACAGAGCGTGAAATATCTCCCTAACCAACATTCCCTGGACAGCCACAGCTTTGCTTGCATTGATGGGACCCCAATTCACTACAAGTACAGCATCACTGATAGTAACTACACTGGAAGTTGTAGCACAGAGAGATCCCAGATCTTTTTACCCATCTGTCAGCCAGCCCTGTTCAGAACAGGGTAAAGAGCCCCGAGGCCTGTATACACTCCAGTTTTCAGCATGCTAGAACAAATAGACCTGTACTGGTGACGCATGACAGGTGCCACTGTTGCCCACGCAGACACAGCCTTGAAAGTTAAGTCACTCAAGACCGACTCATTTTAACATGATTTTTTTTTTCTTAAAAGCATTTTGGATTAATAGTGTGAAGACTGATTCTCCTTTCAGCATCTGAATGGTATTAACAACAGTTCATTTGTTCTGGGAAAGAAACAACTTTTTAAAGAGATGGAACATACCCAGTAAAGCAGCACTCAGACACCTCAGTGTGTGTAAGTAGCGCTGCTGAAACAGTCAGTCAAAGCCCCTCTGTACTACAGCAAAGCCAAGCCAAGCAACTGTTAAATAGTAACAGCCACTTCACCTACATACAACTCTTTCATACCTTTACTGTGCTTAACTAGAGGCACTGAAGTGCAATGCATTGGAAACTGTTCTCACTTCCAGCAAGATGTTCACATACAATAGATACCAGGATCAAGCCTTCCCTACTGTATTTCAAAGCTTTATTTAAAAAGTCACTGAGCTTGATTTAAGAGCTCATCCCATGGTTTCAGTTTTGCTGATACACAACTTGCTCTGAGCAATGCACAAATACTGACTGCCACACTAAGGATACACAAACAAAGTTCCCCCTCCTAAATCACGGTGACAAAATGATTTTTAGAAAAAGCTGCACAATCTTTCTACCACCATCTTTATCCAAAAGATTCACTTTAGTCACCACCAAGTGCAGCAAACTCCACACACCTTACCATAGAGTAGGACGTAGAAATTTTGATCAAAGACAGAAAAATAAATCCCTAAATTTAAATTCACTGGAATAAGCTTTACCAATATAAGCATCTTCATAACAGTACAACTGTGTCTACTACAGGGTTGTATCACTTTAACTATATCAGTTTCTAAACGTATATAGTTAGCATGGTACAAAACATCTGTGTCGACCAATTCTTACACAGGGCAAGCCAGAATTCAGTTTAAGAAAGTTTCAGGCTGAGAGGGCTAATATTGCTCTAAATACTCTCAGAATTTTGCATTTTCCTGAACACATCATTATGAGAGAGAGTCTCTCTCATTTCTTTGAGATAGCCAAGATAAACGGCCAAACTTGTCTTTCATTAGCATACAAGGAGAGACAATGGAGATTTTATTGGTTACTTCATTACAAGTCGAATGCATGTTAACTGGAACTAGTAAGATCTACTTTTTTTTTTTTTTTTTTTTTTAAACGGGAGGCTGCCAGGCATTTTTTTTTAAATATATTTTATAAAACATCCTTACCTGAGCTACACACACCACCTTAGACTATTAAATGCTAAATAATTTAAAATCACATTTATCTTTTACTATTTATATGGTTTAAATTTGATTTTTCCTTTGTTTGGAGGATGCAAATAGCCTGGTCAGTTGCATTTTTGTTTCAAGTCAATTCCAGTCAATTTTACATATGTTCTTTGGCACCAGGTAAAATACTGAAGTGTTCTTGTTGTAAACTGCACAAGAGAACATTTGTAACTTTCTAAGGGAATTTAAAAAAAAAAAAAAAAAGAAAATATGCATTGAAACTTTTCCATTGGTCTTAGGTTTTGTGAAAGGGACTGTCACGTTGAATTTGGACCATTCACACAGCAAAGTGAAGAACTCCGTTTATCTGCCTCACAAGGATGAAGTTGACTCTGCGGCATTTTGTACCTTCTGTTTCAAAGAATATAAAAAATTACAAAACCTGATGCTCAGCTCAATAAGCCATCTCTTTTTCTGATTAATCTACAAATATGGTAAGCAGCACATACCTAGATAATACCATAAAACTAACATGATCCATATATGCACCACTGCTTTCACGGAGCAGTCACACTCCATTACAATACACAATCACTCCTGTTGAATGACCCACTCACATGTAACAGTATGTCCATTGATTTCACTGTGTATAGCTATGCGACCAGGTCCACTGACGAGGCACAGAGTCCCAGTAGGGACTGCAGAGCTTGATTCTTACTCATTTCCAGCTCCAAATTATAATTAGGTTTGTACAGAGTCTAAGGGCTCGACTATGCTGCACCGCTGTAGTGCTTAGTGAAGACGCTACCTATGCCAACGAGAGAGCTTCTCATGTAGGCGTAGCTGCTCTACCTCCCTGAGAGGCAGTAACTACGTCAATGGGAGAGGCACTCCTGTCAATATAGCACTGTCTACACTGGGAGTTCAGCTGGTATAACTGTGTCGCTTCAGGGTGTGGATTTTTCACACCCATCAGTGATATAGTTATACCAAAATAAGGTCATAGTGTAGACCAGGGCTTAAAATCCCTCCACCCCCCATGGGACTATTCAGAATGCATAAAGTTAAGTGCATGCTTAAATCCTTCCAGAATTGGAGCCTTTTTTTAAGATCCAATATTAAGCAGACACCCATTTCTTACAAAATGAAAAGTACGCAAAAGGACAAAATGCTTCCAGAGAAGAAGTTATAAATAATGCTACCATTACTGGGAGGAGGGATAGCTCAGTAGTTTGAGCATTGGCCTGCTAAACCCAGGGTTGTGAATTCAGTCCTTGAGGGAGCCAGTTCGGGATCTGGGGCAAAATCAGTACTTGGTCCTGCTAGTGAAGGCAGGGGGCTGGACTTGATGACCTTTCAGGGTCCCTTCCAATTCCACAGGATAGGTATGTCTCCACATATTAATACACTGACTGTACCCATATTTCAGTTCACAAGTTTCAAGGGGGAAAATAAATCTGCATTTCAGCCCACAAACTTTAGATCAGCTGAATTTCTGATAGGCACCTTAAAGCAGCCTATCAAGAAATAACATCTATGCTCTCTTCTGATTACTTTACGATATCTAAACATTATTTGACAGCATTCCACTTTCAAAAGGGATTTTTTTCCTTGCTTGCTTTTTTAACTTCTTTACAGATTGGGGCAGACATTTACTGAGACCACTCACCCATTAACTGAAGGGGCTTTAACAAAGTCATCACTTCTCCAAAGGATGGGCTAGTCAGTTGAGTTAAACAGGTGCCTATAACCCCTCTCCCCAAACAGTAATAAGTTTAAATATGTGTTCCCCTCTCTGCTGTTCATGCTCATTTTACTAGCTCTACAGTCGCCTAAGAGTTTTTCCCAGGTGGACAAGACCTGTATTTCTAATGTAAAAAATAAGCAAAAGAAAAATGCTTTGGCCTCCTTTCACATCATAAAGGAGCAAGAAGGCACAAGCTCGTTATTCCGTCTTTACAGGTCATCTTTAGTTGATTTATATATTGCTCTAAGGACTGTCACAATGGGCTTGCACAGATCGAAATAAAAAAAGTTGCCAGTATCTGTTAAGTTTAAAAAAAATTCAAAGCTAATCTGACTAATAGTATCAGACAGTGAAATCTTTTCTGTGCCACCAACACACAATTCCCCTAAGTGACATTTACTTTAGCTTGCAGTGATATAAAATAGTTTTCATCTAAGAACTCTAAGCACAGAATGGGGTTCCTATGGAGTTGGGTGTCAGCACTTCAGTTTTTCCAATCTGAAAGTAGCCCAAAGGATCAGTTATCGAAATGGCAGAAACCAGACTGTCTTCTATGTCAAACCGTTATACGCATGTTCCCAGAACTTGAGCTGGAACAGCATGCTGCACAGTAACATCCAAATGTGCTTATCTAATGCATCCCACTTTGCTTTTACAATTCCTATTCTCAGTAACGTCACCAAAGAAAGCTTCTTATTACAGCAAGGCTAGATATGGGAATTCCAGAAGCAAAGTGGGTGTGCTGATTTCCATACCAATAGTCCAACTCTTCTTGCAGATCACAGCTACTTCATGGCAAGACTAGTATCCAAGTTCTGTTGGAAAAATTAAGCATTCGGGTGAGTTTCTGAGTGAAAAGGAGGTTATTTTCTCTAAGCTCTTTAGAAACTCTACACTAACTACAGCAGTCCACTTTTACATATATTAGCAATATCAGTTCATTTTCTTTTAAAAGATCCATGGAAGAGAAATTCTTATAATTAAAGCAGATTTTTAGTATTCATCTGCAAAAGGTAATTAACTGCCATAATTAACCTGCTTTTTTTAATCTTGAAAAGCACAGTGCTATGAAAACACATAATCGAAGACTACTACTAAGTCTGCAGTTAAATCAAAAGTCTAAGGCATCTGAAGCGGAATCTTTAAAAGTACAAGATTTTTAAGGAACATAATTCCTCAAAAAACTGACTTTATAAATTGTCATTAGGCAGTTAAGCACCAAGGTAAGAACTTTAAATGTTGGGTACCTGCCCTTTTAAACATGAGTGCTGCTTTATGGAAAAGAATTCATTACATCACGTTTGAAAACATACAGAAGATATGATCATAAATCAAAGGTTACACAGCTAAGTCAGTGGAACTAACACAAAACCTTTGGAACAGGAAGTTAAACGCACTGGTTTTATCATCGTTAAAAGCTCAGAGCAACAGCACAGTGTACAGCACACTTGTGGACACCGCCTTATCAAGACAGAAGCTGAAGGAAAGACCAAGCAATTACAGATTCTACCCAGAAATTTTGCATCACTACGATACTTTCCAACTTGCTAATCTGAAGCACAACCCACAACAAGTAACTACCTGGTATCTCTGTTAGATCCCTTAAAAAAGGAAGGTGTGAGAAAACTAACACAATGTAAATCTCTTCAGGGTAGAGACTATCTACCTGTATGGCTGCAACCTTGCAAACCCTTACCTGCATGTAGCCTCATGACTTCAGTGGAACTACTAACTTGTGTAAAGTTAAGCACAAGTCTATATCTTTTCAGGACTGGGAGCTATATTTGTGCAACACCTAACGCAAAGAAGCCCTGATCCCAGCTGGGAGCTACCATAATATAAATACAAAATCTGAAATCTTTATTATAGGGTTCCACAGCTTTGTAAAGTTGATAATAAAAGCCAAAGAACACACAGATATAACATTTACAAAAGCTTTGATTGAACAACTGGTCTCAAAGATCTCATTCATTTACATTCTGATGAAATTCCCTTTTTAGCATTGTTTTTATACTTGAAAGGAACAAGTATGATCAGAGAGAGGAGCCCTTAAATACAGACTCATTCATCTGTTTTTTTCTCACTGTGATTCACCAATCACCTTCAAGAATAATTAGCAACTTCATCTAAATGAAATGAATATATAGCAAGAGAGAAACACTCACATATCCATATCCATTCATTTCAGGATGCTGTTCAAAATTCCCCTCTGTTTTTAAACATCCCCCCAAGGACTTTCTGCATCCTCCTTCACAGACCACCTCTCACTTTTTCTCTCCCTGCTCATAACATTACAGATCTCACAATCACATCGCCACTGGTGCAAGAACCTTCTTCTCTGCTGCACGGGTCATCTAAATAGCATTCCTGTAGTTTACAGTGTAGTTGTAGCCGTGTTGGTCTCAGAATATTAGCAACAAGGTGGTCAGATAATATTTTATTGGACCAACTTCTGTTGGTGAAAGAGACAAGCTTTTGGGCCACAAGAATTCTGTGTGGCTCAAAAGCTTGTCTCTCACTTCCTGTAGCTGTCCATCTTATTCGGTCTCCACACTGACTCTCCTTTTCAGATTAAAACATTTATTTCATTTGCTTTACCTGCTAGTTAAGTCTCTCTATTATTTCTTTTAAACTCTGAAATTCTATTGATTTCTATTTAATAATTTGTAAGATAAAGCTGCATTTTAACCTGGGTTTGAGTAGAGATTTGTATTGAGGGTGAAGGATATTTAAGTGCAGATGATGAGTTGGGGTAATTTCAGATTCTTATGAACAGAGAAGAACTGATGGTTTGCTATGGCTTTTTGTTTTGATCTTAGTTGGATTTTTTTTTTTTAAATTATCTGTTTTAAGTTCTCTCTTGAGTAAAGGATACCTAGAGCTTGGGATAGGTAATCTGTACCTAAAACGAAGCCACAAGTAGATAGACACATGCAGAGTTGAGACAACATCATCAGGTACCAAATGCCACTGGCAGCATTCTGTAGCGGTTTAATGAAAATTCAAAGCGCTACTTAAAACTTAAAAAAATTAAAGGAAACATCATAAAGTAACTAACTCCCTTATAGGCAACAGCAAAATTAACTCCTGCCGGGTTCAGCGTGCTGGCATCTTCAGTTCAACGTACAGGAAGAATATATATAGCATCCTACATTTACAGGAACATAAGGGTAGTGAGAATTTTTTTTGAAGTGGGGAAGGGGATTTCACATTATTTGAGATAAAAAGAAAAAGAAAACCTTACACGTTACAGACTTTTCTACTATGAGGTTCTCTCTAACCATATAGCAATTTGATTTCCCAGGGGAAGCCCACAATTTAGCGAGCCTATTTAACCTAATCACAGGTCACTGTAAAACCAAATGAAAAACAACGCAAAGCAGCAATATGAGAAAGGATCATAATGAAGAACTGCCACATACACAAACAACTGCTCCTTTTTAGGATTACAAATGAAAAAATTATAAGGCTAACATATGCGTGCTGAATATGAAATTTAACCTTTATTCTCTTCTTTCTCCTCAAATTGTATATAATTTTTAATTAAGCAGCCATCACAGAATAATTTTTGTAAAAATGTATACACTGTAAAAGATGCTTCTCCTCAAAACCAGTGGAAGACCACCTGTTGTAGTCAAGTACACTACAGAGTATTGCTTCTTAGTATTCTAAATGACCTTACAGATTCAGTAATTTATGTGGGCATATGTTACTTTAAAGCAGTTTTGTCTTGCTAATCCCTTTTGCTTGCTGCTACATCAGAAATCTGCCAGGCATTATCTTTTGACAAAAGCAGCACTGCACTTTTGTAAGAAAAATTCTCACAATGCCCAGTAAATGTGTGTGTATTACTGGAATGTATTAAATACACAGATCACTAGGGCTTTCAAAAGCACCTCACGTATGACACGTCTCCCAGTGCAACACATGAAAGAAACAAGTGAATTCTGCTTACACTATTTATTCTGACGAGCCAATTAAAATCTAAAATGAAGTTCGTGTACTCTCTTGCATGTCGATAAAGACTGCAGAAATAGATTGCTTCTGAAACCTCACTATGGATTCCGAGGGGACTGTCCTATAAAGTATCTTTACCATAGCTCATCCCCAAAGCAAAAAGGTTTCCAGGGTTGTGGGGCGGTGGTTGGTTTTTTTAATGTCATCCCTCTTCCTCTGTGCACAGTACTATTGCCCAGGTTAATGTTTGGTTGATTTGATGACTAATCCGTTACCATGTGCAAACCATGAGACGCTCCCCCTCCCGCCTTTTGCCCCTGGAGGGACTGTACCATCATTTGAATGATATTTCCCGATAATGTGCTCATCATGGCAGAAAATTTCCCAAAGAAAATGAATTTTACTTTCTTCACTGACAGCTCTGAGAAACTCAGTGGTTTAATTGGACCTATCTGCTGATGTGTGCTTGACAATGAGCATGCTCAGAAAAAAAAAATAGACAGGTCTAGACCATCTGTTTTAAAGCAACATAAAGCTGGATAGTTTGCTCATTATCAACTCAGACAGATATTAGTTGGTTTAAGTGTTAAGATAATATCCCACAGCAGTTTCTGCTAAAGGCCATAAAACACCACCTATCAGTTTATCATAAATCTTTTCTTTTTAAACATTCCAGCATTTACACATTCAATACTGCTCAGCAAAGACTCAGCCAAATTTTCTTTTTACGTGCATTAAGAGTCAGTTTCCCTGAACCAAAATCTTGCCAGCTCAGTCCCACTGTAGATTTACAGGGCATCATGCATCATAAACATTTGTTCTCAGAACAGCTCCAGATACTGCTGCTGAGCAGGTTGTCTCCTTCCAAACACCATCACCATATGCCCTGCTAGTAATGACTTCCTAAGCAAAATACTCAGAGATTAGGGATAGAGAGGGGAAATTTGGGGCCCAAAGTGGGGTGGCAGTTTCTCTTAAGTTTAAAAGGATCGTCTTTAGGGTACAAAGAAGTTGGTTCTGATAATCAGCGACTTGTTACAACAGACTTTATAAACACACAGCTAACAAAGTGTGGGTGAGCTGAAAAATCCTGGTAGCCACAAGGCCACAAACTATGAGAGAAGGAGCCTGTGTTCTAAGAGATTTGGTCTGGAAATCAGACAGGCTCTTGGGGAAACCTTTTGACAAAATAAGATCTTGATATGTGGGTGTAAACATTAAGAATGCTGTATTGATGTACAAGAGGGCCAGGGAAACATAACAAGGATTACAGTAAATTAAAATCCTAGACAAGATAGATACTAAAATGGCAGGAAATCCAAAGTATGAATAACCAAGTACATTATTCAATGTGCTGTATTAAATAATGTGGTAAAGTGAATGAGGACACTATTATTGCTCATATTTACTGAGAATATGATGAACTATTTTCTTTGATAAATGCCTTTTGATAGCAGTTTTTCTCCTACCAACTCAAATTTTCCCATCACACACCCACAAAACAAAAATCAAAAGCCACACAAAGTGCTAGTTTGTCATTGCCCCTCTGAGAATATTAAGTTTCCTGCTCTGCTTAATTTAGCTCAGAGAAGACAAGCAGTATTTGCTCAGCAAATATTGTTTGTAATAAGTTTGACAAGCAATATTTTTGCCAACCTATTAACAGCAGGAAAAAATGTACAGTCAATAACAGATGAAGAATTTGTTCAATTACTTCAAAAATTGGGAATTACAACCAGGGGATTATTATCCACGTAAACATCTCTTTTTCCACAAAATGTTAAACACTGGCCATTTGCTAACAGTCTCCTGAGAAAGATAAAGTAACATTTTGGCAATACAAATACAAACTTTAAAGGCCTAGAAAAACATGGTTTAAGTATTGACTCTACAATTCACAACAATGTCAGGTTATCGTCAATATACCATGATGCACAAATATGTTGCATTCCTCCCATCAGATATTTGTCAGCCAATTAAAATCCTAAACAAACATTTAACTTGCCCTGATACTTGATATTAGTTGAATTGGAAAGTATAGGATTACCCACAAATACTGGCCTACAGCAACTTATGAACAGACATACAAGTACTCAAGAAAGATACTGGTGTTCACTTGCCATCCCTTCGACCACATACATACACAGCTCCCCCTCCATTTAAATTCCTCCAGGCTGACATCAGGATTAATGCACACAGGTAATTTACAAGAAGAAAGTTAATTGGTATTTACAATCTGGAGCCTAGATTCAGCGCCTCTATAAAGGTCCCATGCTTTTTCAGGAGACAATACCATTGCTCTGGACCATAAAACATAGAAATACCAGAGAACCCATCATTCTGATCTCTTACCTCCAAGGCTTCTAAGGTATTGAAGCTGGCTATAGCAAACCCATCAATTAAATCCTCTTCTTGGGAGCTGGATTCCCGTCTCCTGCGCCTCGGAGGTCTGACATTTCTGGCGGTGGACGCCAGGTTTGGGGGATTTGTACAGTTTTGGCTTGTATTTTCCTTGCCAGGGCTTTGCTCCTTTTCGGATGCCGAAGAAGGACTTTGATTTCGGGGATCCCTGGCATTAGCTTCCCTTCTCCTCACGCGGTCCCTTTGGGACCTTGATCTCCGGCTCTGCCTGATTTTCCCATCCATTTTCCAAACGAGAAAAAGAAGAAGGGAAGGGGGGAGATAAAAAAAATCACCCCCCTTCCTCACTCACCACTTCCCCTCCCCAACCCCCGAAGCCCTAAAAATCCTCCTGTTCAGACCCTCCGATCCAGAGAGATTATAATCCACAGAGCAAAGCTGGGCAGTGGCGGTGGGAGGAGAGAGGGGGGAGATCAAAAAATTAAATCCACGGAATGACCTTGACAAAATCCCCCCCTCCAAAAAAAAAAAGAGGGTTAAAAAAAAATCTCAGCCCCTCGGCTTCACAGCGGCGGCAGCAGCAGCAGAAGACGGAGATCCAGGAGAGCTCGACCCGGCTCGGGATAATCCAGCGGCGGCGGCGCTGCGCCCCCTCCCCCGGGGCAGCGACCGGCTCCGGCCCCAGCTCCGAACCGCCAGCAGCCGCGGGGGGCGGGGGGTTGCAACAATATCACTCGCTCCGCAACTTTGTTGCAATGAAGAGAGAGAGAGAAAATCCCGGTGCAGCCCCCGCCGCCGCCTGCAACCCCTCCTGCCGGGCACGGCTCCCCGCCGGCCCCCGGCCCGGCTCCCCGCCGGCCCCCGCCCGCCGCCGGAGCACGCGCGCCCCTCCCAGCCCGGCCGCCCCCCAGCGCAGCCCCAGCCCCTGCAAGCGTCTCAGTCCGCGCGCCCCGGATTCCGCCCCATTCTCCCCGAGCTGGGACGATTAGCACCGCCCGGCCGGCCGCGCATGAGCAGGGCTGCCAGCTGCGCGTCAGGCCCCGGCGCACGCCCGGCCGTGCCCCGCCTCCCCCGCCGGGAGCCCCCCGCCCCCCGAGCCCCGAACCCCGGGGGCCGCCCCGCCCCCCGAGCCCCGACCCCCGGGGGCACCCGCCTGCCCAGCCCAGAACCCCGGGGAGCTTCCGCCCAGCCCAGAACCCCGGGGACACCCGCCTGACCAGCCCAGAACCCCGAGGAGCTTCCCACAAAGCACATAACCCCGGGGGCCGCCCCGCCCCCAGCCCAGAACCCCGGGGACACCCGCCTGCCCAGCCCAGAACCCCGGGGAGCTTCCCCCCCAGCCCAGAACCCTGGGGACCACCTCCAGCCCAGAACCCCGGGAGCTTCCCCTCCCACCCCTCAGTCAGAATCAGGAGACTTCCTCCTGCCACCCCGCAGCCCAGAACCCTGGGAGCTTCTCCCCCCCCAGCACAGAACCCAGGGAACTCCCAAGCCCTGAACCCCAGGGACCTTCCTGCCTTGCCCAGAACCCCTTGGATCTTCCCCCATCCCAGAAGCCCGGTGGCACCCGCCTGACCAGCCCAGAACCCCAGGAGCACCCACCTGACCTGACCAGCCCAGAACCCCGGGGGAGCTTCCCCCCCAGCCCAGAACCCCGGGGGAGCTTCCTCCCCAGCCCAGAATCCCAGGGGGCTTTCCCCCCAGTGCAGATCCCCGGGGACCGCCCCACCCCCAGGCCAGAACCCTGGGAGCGCCCACCTGCCCAGCCCAGAACCCCGGGGAGCTTCCCCCTCAGCCCAGAACCCCAGGGACCGCCCCCACTCCTCAGAACAGAACCTTGGGAACTTCCCCTCCCACCCCTCAGTCAGAATCAGGAGACTTCCTCCTGCCACCCTGCAGCCCAGAACTTGGGAACTCCCCAACCTTGAACCCCAGGGATCTTCCCGCCTTCCCAGAACCTCTAGGACTTTTCCCCAGCCCAGAACCCTGGGAGCTTCCACCCACTACCCTTCATCCCAGAACCCCAATGAACTCCCCAGCCCAAATCCTTGGGAGCTTGCTCCGTACCCAGCCTCCCACAGCCTAGCACTGCAGGACTTTTCCCCTCAAACCCCATACGTCTCAGCCTAGAACCCACCAGCTCCTCTACATCAGAGCAGCGGAACTGTCTCCCCAGCTCATCCCTCCTCCCCCAGCCTCATTCCTGCAGAGCTATAGCTGACCCTGTCTGTCCTCTGCTCCCCTACTTAGGATGCCTTCATGTGCTCCTTACAGCCCTCCCCCCCACTGTTCCCCACTTGTTCTTTGTTCCCTCCACACGGTTCCTTCTACCCACCTGCTCCCACCTTCCCCCTGTGCCCCTCACACTCTGCTCCACCTGTGGTCCAGTGCTCCACTTCTTCACCTCCCACCTTAACTCCCCCATTTTGCTGTTCTCTTAACCCCCCAGCTCCTGCCCCATTGCTTGGCTGTTGTCTATAACCAAATCCCCTTTCCCTTATGTGCTGACCCATAGACCCCTTTTCCTCCACTGTGCAACCTCTTTGGTTACACCACACATACAACTTTACCGCTGCTACCTCCAAATGCCACCTGGGGCAACCCCTAGTCCCATTCCTAGGAGTAGTGGAATGAAATTATGAAAGGGAGACCAGAAGAGGAGTATCAGGAAAGACTTCGTATCAGACATGGGAAAAACCCATGAGGAAGATCCCACACTAGCTGGGCAAACTGTCAGGGAACCTGTAGAATAATTCCCCAGAAGTGATGGAAGCCAAGAAACCCTCCCATCCCACATCCTGGTCCCTTGTACAGGGGTGTTAATTTCCCCAACGGGGTGTCTCCTTTTCACACTAATGAGAATGAGGCTGGTACCTGGATGTGGGACACCCCCTTGTAAGAGTCTGATTGGGGCCCATATTTCTCCTGGCTTTCCTCAAAGTCTTCAGATTCCATCCTGCCCTAAGCACAGTAATGAAACAAGCTAGAAGCAGTGTGTCAATTCTCAGAAGTGGCTGCTGGTGGTCATTCCCTCTCCCTCACTCCTCCCGCTACACAAGGCTATTAACATATAGCCACAACCTTGCCCTGGCCTATTTAAACAACAAATACTACATAAAATGACTTTAAAGTCATCCTTTAAAAAAAAAAAAAGAAATGTCAAATAAAAATAATTTAAAATAATGGGCGAAGTTTTGTATTTAGTATTATGCTGCTTAATGCAAGTAGGCATTTGTGCATTGTGCACTTCTATCATGCTTGTATTGGTGTCATCTGTGCCCTAATACAAATCTTATAATCATTTATGTGCCAATTAAGCAAGGAAGATAGCTAAATCTAACAACTTCCTTTGGTAATTACAGGCTAGTGGAAGTTATTGGCTTTGGCTTTCCTAGACTGTACATTTCAGAAAGACTATTTCTCCCTCTTCTGTATCTTTAAAAGACTAAATCTGTAAAATTAGAGATCCTTGGCATTTTAAGGCTTAAACTGAGGCCTGCAGAGTGGTTATCAATAAAGGATCTCAATCTGAATGTAGCTAGTTAAGTACAGTAATGGATGAAGTTTAATAACTGTATTTGTTTTACAAACACTTTTACAAACACTCAGTTTCCAGACTAGACCCTTTCATCGGAATTAAATCAGCTATTTTTACATATGCAATTCTGTGCCTCGCCCCTAGTTTAAAAAGCAATTTATATCTTGCTCTTGCAGAAGAGCATTGTCATGAAGAGATATAAGTAACAGGTGAATTTAACAGTTTGTCTGAGTAGTGGTGGTTACAATCATTCTATGTTTTTTAGAGCTCCGATCATTAATACGCATTTCTAATTTGTTTCTGTTCATTTTTGCTGACCAGCAAGGATGGTGGAAATTGCCTGTAGTTCCTTACATTAGTCCTTGTGACCATAGTCATCATGATCCTCATCCCAGTTATGTGTTTACTAGTATTAGCTTGATGCTGCAGCAGGTTTCACTTGAGTCTGCCTTCTCAGGAAAATTGTGGAGAATTGATTTAACATTAACTTTAACAATTCAGCAGTGGTCAAAAAAATTGCAAGAAAACCTATCTACCTTCTGTAATATGTTTATGGGAAACCCCTTATTTATATATTCATCTATTTTTGTTTATAAGTACGGCATAAGTATTGACTAATGAAATTAACAAAATCAAACATCAAGACACCTATTTGAAATAATATCTATAGATCAATTGTGCCTTTTCCCCCTACCACGTCAATTTAACATTTTCAATAGGAGACATATCTAGAGTGATTTTCCTGCATTCACATAATGATATTCATCATATTATAACTGGGTGAATGATAATGGATCAGAGGGAATGAAAACAGATGGATGTTAAAACAGACAATTTTGCACCATGATCCTGGAAGCTCTCCACTACAGCCAGTCTGTTCATTCAGTTTTATAATTGTATTAGACATTCCAACAATAGGGAGGCCTTCTTCATTAATTCTGAATTTACTGAAAAGAAACCTTTTGGGCTATAGCTCTTTTGGTACATAGACAACAAGAACCAAATTCACCATTGGTTTAAGGCGGTGAAACTCCACCGAATGGAGCTAATGTAGGAGATTTGAGAAGAAGATAGACAGGGCCAATGAGGCAAGAAAAGAACCTTCGCGACTGCATTTTGGATAGACTGGAAACATTCAAATATCTTTGAGACAGAAACATCTGAAGCCTGGCTTTCACTGGGGAAATTTACACTGGTTCAGTATAGACATAGCTTAGGATAGATAGATAAACCTGTCAACATCAGCAGCACATTTGGACTGATTTTCCATTTTCAGTGATCACAGGACACAAGTTTAACTAGGTGTGTAACACAAGCCACATAAGTCAATGGATACTGAACCATGCCATGTGACAAGTGTACAACCTGGCCTATGTCAGGTGACTAGGACAAGGAAAAAAAGATCAAATATCTTAGCAGCTCTTTTTTATTACAATATTGATATTGACATTTTAATCATATACTTATGACTGCAGATTCTAAGGTTGCCACTCACTAGGCCTTTGCTTTCAAAGGACCAAATACTAGACCACTGCACAAACCCCGAGAAAGAGGCGCATGGAACATCAGAGCAGCAGCTACTGTCATAGCAAATATGGTCGTCCTGTCCCGTTCTGGTCCATGGTCAATATCTTGTGCCACTGCCACTGAGAACGTGGCACTCTGCTCTAGAGCGCATAGGGGTCCCAGTTCTCAATGACTTCATTCCCATACTTAGCACAGGAATAGAGGACATGGGAGGGGAGAAGAAGAGAAAGATGGTGGTAAACCACCTTTGCACATCCCTTTCCTGAGAATCTACTTGAGTCCTGGTGAGGTTGCTCAACTTTACACCCTCTGCTTCCTGGGGCTTATAGTCATAGAACATAGTACCCCAGCCACACCCTAACTTCCTACACAGTGGGGCTAGGAACAGAGCTTAAGTTTAAAGCCTATACACCCCCTTTTATGCTGTCAGAGAAGCATGAAGGGGCCTTTGTGTCATTGAGAATCTGGCCTCAAATCTGCAATGTTTCCCCTGCATTGTCTTTCTGTAACCTGCCCCCAACACTGCACAGTGGATCCGTGTGGTCCCACTGTATTCCGACATGCATCCGACGAAGTGGGTATTCACCCACGAAAGCTCATGCTCCAAAACGTCTGTTAGTCTATAAGGTGCCACAAGACTCTTTGCTGCTTCTACTGTATTTAGAGATCATTGTGTCAGTGGGGAGCTGGAATGGGGGGCGGGATTTATCTTAAATGGTTTGGATAGATTAAATAAATTAAATACAAGACTGCTTAAAGTAATAAAAAGACAATAGAAACTATAAGGTGCAACATTTAACATCCTGAGAATACTGAAATAAGTTGTTTTAGGTGACATTTTGTTTACTACCTATTATGCTTGTCCAAAAATGAGCTGGTTTTACTGGTTATTACCTTTGTCCTTAATATGAACTGCCTTTATCACTTACTTCACCATGGTCATTTCCAGTGAAAATACATAATCACTGTCAAAGTACAAAGAATCATTACAAATAATTAGTTGCTTCCAATATAGCAGCTCAGCCTCATAAATCTTCCATCTTTGGCTATGGTGCTGGAGAGAGAGTCCTTAACGGCTACACTTCCAAGACTCTTTTAATCTACATGAAATTGTATTCAGAATTAAATTTGTTTTAACAGTTCTAAATCATCCCAATAAATCAATTTCAGCCCACCTGCTTCTTAAGGGTTCAAATATGATTTCTACCTCTGGGAGAAAAGCATCCACCTACAATGGGCGAATAAATGGTTAGATCTGACCTATTTTTGGTTTTCTAAATACTCACCTATTCCCATAGGTTGACGTCAGAGAGATATTGCACTTTGCAAATGGGGAAGTGGCAGGTAGAAGTATAGCCTATGACATACTGGCTTAAGGGTTCATAGCTGCAGCAGTTCTCATATGCATCTCTATTCCTGATCCAGAGCCTGGTAGGGCACAACACACTCAACTTAGATTGTCAATGTCAGCTGACCAGTGAGCACATAGTCACATGCAGACTTACAGGTGAACAGAGAATGAGCAAGGAAAATCTTCCAGCAAGAGGCATTCTATATGATGATGGTTTGGGTGTTAACTTCTCCCCAGCTGCTGGGTGAAGGGGCGCTGGAGGGGTGGCCCATACATTGCCTTGTTGTTGCCTTCAGAAGAGATTGTTTTTCCCTTCCCCCTCCCGGGTGGGAGAAGGTGAAGCGAATCGGTATTATACCTAGCTTTTATACAGTGCTTGTCATCCACAGAGCTCACAATATGTTACAAAGAAAAGTCAATATCATTATTCCCAGTTTGTAGATGTGATAATGGAGGAACAGAAATAGAACCCAGGCCTCCCAAGTCCCAATCCAGTGCTGTATCCACTAGGCCATGCTTCCCATCCACATAACAAGGAGGTGGGGTGCACTCTGCTCTCCAAGATAATGAATGATAAAGCGGAACAGTTCACCACTCCCTGTCTGCTAAGCACCTTCTCTCCTCCCTCAGATCTTTCTTTCTTTAAAAGGTCACTTATTCCAGGAGACTCCTTCCTACCTACTTCTCCTATCGAAAAAAATCTCTCTGCACCCCCCTTCTGCAACCATTGTCCTGCATTCGGGTCTGGCTGGTGTCCCTCAGGCCCTAGTCCCAGAACAGGTTCCAGGGAGGCAGACACCTGCTTTTGCATGGAGCCCCATTGACTGGTGATGCTCTGCAAGGGCCACACAAGTCCATATACATGAAGCAGATTTTAGAAGACAAAACTCTTCAAGGTAGAGACCATCTAATATGTGTAAAGCACCATGTAGGTTTTCAGTGCTGCATAGATGATTAATACATTTTGCTTAGCTAGCAATGCCCAAATCTCCTTGGACTAGAACAATGCTGGGGTACACAGACACCTTTTTCTCTAGCATGCAAAGTACACAGTATGGGGCTGAGACATTTGTGGGCAAATGAGAACCATCGTTTTTCTCTAACTGTATTGCAGCCTTTATAGGCGGTGGGAATTTTGCATGAGTAAGGACAGCCTGATTGAGGTACCAGTGCACTGCAATACATCCCCATCTTACTATCTATGAAAGTCCACGAGATACAGTTTATTTTTTACTTCTCTGAGCATAGTTATAAAAACAAAACCTCTACATAGACAGCCAACACTGTCAAATGGGAGTTATATTTTTTCCAGGGTCTTTCCACTCTATTCACTGATATGGAGCAATAATAATAATAATAATCAGCAAAACAGAATTTAGAGTGGCTATTTCAGGCAACAGATGTATTTCAGAGCTCCCCCAACAGAGGCTGGTAGGGAGTGTGAACGTAATTATCATGTGGTCAGGTGCTTATGATAAAATAAACAGGCACTAAAACATTTCTGCAAGTATTTTCTCCATTAATGTTTTGTTTCTTTAAAGCAACTGTAGGTGAGACACGTCTTAATTACAGTACCTGGAAGTGAGAAGTTTAGCAGTAGCTAGGTAACTACTGATAAGGCCTTCTCTGCCCTGCACTGGGGGTTGCAGCTGTCAGCACAACTGCGACCGTAGAAACCCCTAATGTAGACAGGCAAAAACACTGTGATACATGATTTGCACCAGGTCAGGTTACCTCTGCTTGAAGCCAGGATTAGCTGCACTGGTGTTAATCAGAGTTTTGACCTGTCTATAGCCGATGGCTGTAACGGATAAATCCCCAGGGTCGGTGGGGTCTATGATATTCCTCCATGAGCACATGCATGTTCTCTCCTGTCTCACACATTTGTGCATCCAAACTAACTTTTCAAAATGTATATTAAGAAGTGGATTCACCGCAAATAGTTGCACATAGGATATATAGAACAAAATGCACTGCTTTTAATGGGCAAAAATCCTACGCCATCTGTCTGGAAACATTTTTCAAAATCCAAGATGAATTGGAGAGGCTCATTGAGAGAAAGGGGGAAAAGAGTCCAAGGGATTACTCACATTTAGAAAACATGTATTAAGTACTGAAGTCTTCTCAATAATACAGCACAATATTTTTCATGTGTGCCTCAGATAGATTATTGCCAACCTCCGGTCTGATTCACTGATTGCATTTCACTTTTGCACAGGAAGGAAGTTGTCTCAATTTATGGGGAGCAGAAAGTGTTTTGAAGGGTGGGGTATTGAATTTCAGAAAACCTTTCATGAGACAGTAGCCTGCCACAATCTTGTGCCACACGACTTCCCTTGGAAGCGTTCATTTCTCCTTCATAAGTCTTTTGAATGGTTTTATACCACACATTTCAAGAGCATTAAATCAATAATACTCTGTACCTTTTCTAACTTGAAATGCAAGCTCTGCAATGCAAGAGAGCAAGCTATGCAATTAACTGTTGTCCTTTTCAAACCAATTTCAGTGAATATTTATTGTTTACTGTATTCTATTTCCATGCCACTGGAATGTAACAGTGCAACTGAACACTACTGACTGGAACTATGAAATCATTCAAGCCATGTCCCTCTCTTGGTCAAATCTCAAGAGGTGCTGAATACAGCAGTTACAGACATTCAGCACCTCAGAATTTGGCATTAACGTTTGATTGATTTATCATGCACCCCAGTTAAGAGAATGGAGAAAGGATTTATTTCTCCATCCTCACTTTCATCACTTGCTGCCTTTGCTAACACAATACACAAACCCTTCCTTGCAATAAAAGTTGTATGTTTAAAATGGAATTTCTCAACCCTGCACAAATGTATTCTTAAAATAAGAGCTTTCTCAATTGGTGTATGGTCAACATAAGAAGTGGGAAGACTATTTTGCGTGGCAAAATAAGACACACATTACTATGTTTGTGTGGGAGTCTATTAAAAATGAACTATGCAATACTACAAGAAGTGAACAGATTGGCATTTGACTGCTAGACACTGCATTGCAATACAATGCCTCTTATTTTATACCCTGGGTTTCCCAGTAACCTATATATTCATGCTGGTGTCTGAGCACCATGACAGTTCCTAAACTAATTAATTTTCTGGAAACTATCCTAATATTCTACTTGGAACAAATGGCATTAATTTACTGTCAATATATGAGAGTTTGGAGCTTCAGTAAAATGGTAACACTGTCAGATTCAGTCTCCCTTTTCTGCTCTCTCAACATGAGGCTCTTATCACAGGTCACTTTAGATTCCAACCTTGATTTGCAACTTTCCTCAATTGTAATTGAAAACTGGAATTTCCTCAATCCCTCTGCTTTATGGCTCTGAACCAGCACAGAGGTGCACTGTATGCTGCTAAATCCTATTAGTTCTGTTCCAGTGGAACTCAACCCACTGCTCTCAGGTTGTACGTGGCTCTCCAGGACCCAGCATGCAGCTCACAGGAAGGGTTGGTCACTCCTGTTGCTAGACTGTCCGTTTCAGGAGCAGCGAGTGAAGCACGGATCACAGTGTTCCCTGAAATGCTTGATACACATAAGGCAGCACAGGTAGCACTGAGCAATGGAGCAGTAATGGAAACCTCGTCCCACTGGGATCATGCTTCCTTTCAGCAACCACAAGAAAGGGAAAGAAGAAATGTGCCAACACCCCTGTCCCTCCAATGTCAGGGGTGAGGGGAAAGAGGGGAAGAAACCTTCCTTCCAGCTGCCAAGAGGGAGATGAGAAAAGAGGAGCCTGCTGTCATTACTTAGCAACCACAGAGAGGGTGGGGATGTGATGCTATTGCATTGTGACTCCACCTCAGTATGTAGCGATATCAAGTTGTTACAATGCAACATCACAAATATGTTTTACAGAGCAACAATGGGACATCACCCCACAATTGAGATGCCACTGGGTGACAAAGGTGTTTCTTCAGTTGTCAGAAGCCAAGTACCACTGCTCTGGGAGATCAAATGCCAGTTCTCAATTTATAGAAGCAATTCAGAGAAGTTTCTCAGGATTTTTGTGGGGTTTTTTTTGGTTTGTATTGCTTAAGAGAAAGCAGGATTTCTCCTTATGAACAGTTTTTTCTTTTCTTTTTCCTCCTATTAATCTACACCCCTATCTTAAATTTCCAGAGGAGAAATGTCTTGGAAAGGGCTGCTGGCTCCTTTTATACCTACTCACCACATCCAGTCTTTTTACGTGTATTGGCGGTCACCAGTCCCCACAGAGAGACTCTTAGAGCAACCAGATCTGGAAACTGCCAGGAATCACGTCTGTATGAGGCTCTGATAAGGATTCCAATGGTAGTTCTCAGACTAATGAGTGGGTCAACACAGTACAATGGTGATCTGGGGCCAAACCCACTTTGTTGTCAAAAGGGACGACTTGTGTGATCAAAGCAAGCGAGTCTTGGCACTTTCATGAGTTGAGCTACTATGCTGACTTGGGGAGGGGGTGGGAATTTAGTAATATAGTAGGGAACTCTCCTGTGCTGCACATAGGAGAGCTTCCAGAGGATAAAAGCAAACAGTACATTATTTGTGTGCTCTTATCACATTTCTCAGGGCATTATGTCAATGTTAATCAAGGTGAAATTACACTCATTCATGTCTAAATGCAACCTAAGTTTATCCTGGTAATATTCAAGCAGAGGTCAGCCACTCACCAGTCTTCTGACAGAAGCTCTGAGGTCCCTGCTGTTTCTCACAGCTTTAGTGCTGTCCTTAGGCACTGGCACATAATTGGTTAGTTGGCGTCCCAAGAGCTGATGCTGCCTCTAACCCTCCCAAGCCTAGATCCTTGTTCTAGTGAAAAGTGTGTCTGTGTATATGCATGTATGGGAGAAAGACTTCTGGTGTAACTCTGACTTCAGTCTTAACTATGGAGAAACTACTGCGTCTCTGTAATGTTACATCCCAACCTATTTTCTAGATCCTCAAGTCTAATCTGTGTGGTTAGACCAATACAGGGTATTAACTAAAACAAAGATCTGTGCTTTGTCTGATTTAAAGGACAGAAAAAGAAATTCAGACAGGAAGTTTAGATCAGAGGGATGTTTATCTATCCAGGGACTTCGGAACACAACCCATCCAGCACTCTGAATTATGGTACAATCCTGGATGAAATCTTGCTAACTGTCAATGTGAGACAATGCTTGATAATATCTACCACATCACACTATGGCTTTTCTTTTTAAAAGGGGGTCTTAAAAATAACCCCCCATTTTTACCTAGAAAGTACAATGTATGCTTCTACAGCTAGAATTTTAAGGAGCAGATTCAGCACGCTGTGATAGAACATTAAAATTCACTGTTTTGTTCTGAAGCTGCCTTTTTGACCTTGCATTCAGCTAGCCTTTTTTTTTTTTTTTGGTTAAAAGAGTTCTTTTTTATTTAAATTTTCATATACAAATATAAAGTGCTCCAGCAGCTAACTAAGGTCAGAACTGAAACCAGCTACATTTATTTTGTATGTGTGTTTTTAAATATAGCCCTTTGAAAAACGGTAACAAGAATACTTACAGAATAAATGTAGTCCTCAGATGGACTCTGAATACTCTGAGTTATCTGTACAAGTACAGTTATATTTTACCACTCTCTCAACAAACTAAATTGGAAAATATAGGGAGTCCTTCTCTCCCATCAGTCCTTCTGGGCAGTAAAAAAGAACTTGTAATAATCAGGCGAATGCAGATGAAAAACCAAACCAATAGGTAGGTAGGTAGCTACTTACTTGCTTGCTTGCTTCAGGGTGGAAGGCTAGGGAGAAAAGCAGCCAGCCACTACAAAATGTCTTCCCCCCCAGGCTAGAGCTGCTCAGCTCTGTTAAATTTAAAGGGCTAACCCCGGAAAGGCAGGCTGGGGGAAAGGATCTACTATCAAAGGATAGCACTACAGTAAGTAATGACAGTACTGACTAGAATTTCAGTGAAGGAGGTGGGGGAAGGTGTCGTATTAATACTGTGCTTACTACCACATTTAGTTTGGCTCTGCATGGTGCTGTAGGTCTCAAACGAAGGTCTCCCATTGCCTGTGCTAAAAGGGGTGGGAATTTTTGTTACCCTAGGACTTTACTTTTACTGTTCATCATTTTCTTTCTTTAAAATGACCTGAGAGCCAGTGCACAAATGCAGAGGATCGTAGGCACAGGCATTTCTTGTTAGGGCACATTTTTAATACTTTGCTCGAATAGTCTGGAGATGAGGGCCAATTTACCATTATACACACAAAGGTGTTTGTATAACTTATTGGTGGGCCCCCCTGAACTTGTTGCGTGCTGCTCCCTCCACCATTACTGGGTCACTTAACCATCTGTGCTGCCCAGCTGCAGAGCTCAGTCATGCATGGCAGCATTTAATGAGTTTCACCATTTTTTTTCTGTCTGACCACCGCCCAGAACAGATGCAAAGTGACACCTGACAGCCTAAGCAAAGCAGTGACCATGCTTCAAGACACTAATAATAGCTGTAGAGTTGCAGCCGTCTTTCTTCGTCCTTCCTTTTGTTAGATTCCCTGGTTTACAGAGGAAAGGCGATCACCCTGGCACAGTTTATCCTTGGAAACCCCCATTGCTGAGCTGTTTAATCACAAAACTCACTGCACAGTGGAGTCAACGTACTAGGGATGCTATCACCATAATCTCTTTAAAGAACAGCTGATACCTCAACGCTGAAAAAAAATCCTATTTAGAAACACTCCTTGGCAGAGGGTCTGAGCACTCAGAGGTTTCCATGGGAGTAAAGGTTGAAGGGGGTGGATACTGGATCATTAGCGGATCAGAGAAGCTGAGAACTCTCCAGAAAAACAGACTGGCAGTTCTGTGCAGAGATTTTCCGTATCTCTTGTCTTTTGCTTTGTTACTAGGAAAATTTGCATTGGAAAAGAAATCTGTGAGGGATTCTTAGGGCTAAGCTATGATCAAAAGGGAATTCCAAGGAAAGGAAGAAAAATACATGGCCCAGTTCTGACGTAAGTAGTCCTATTAATCCAGCTGGACAATTCACATGGGTAAGGACTGCAGGATTGAGCTCATCTCCAGCCGGAGCCCACTGGCCCTCCAGAAATCAATGGCAAATGTGGGATTGGAACAGGGCGTTCGTTGTCTTAAGGGTTTATCAGCTGCTGCTGCTTATTCCCTGCCTGACTTCCTAATTCTCCAAGACATCATAGTATGAAAACAGCAATCAGCTGTGAGATCACAAACAACAGGATCAGGCTTTAGGGTGTTTGGCTTTGTTCTGATAGTCTAGTATTATTATTAGGAAAAGAAGGGACAGAGAGGTTAAAAGAGTTGCCTAAAGGTGCTTAGGAGCCTAAGTCTTAATGTAAGTCCAAGATCCTCAAAGGTATTTAGGCACCTAAGTTCCATTGATTTCAATGGAACTTAGGCACCTAAATATCTTTGAGGAGCTGAGCCTAAGTGACTTTTGAAAATGAGACAAGGTCACACACCAAGTCAGTGGTAGAGTCAGAATAGGACCCAAATCTCCTGTCTCCCAAACCGGTGTGCACCTGACCCCACTTGAGGAGTAACAGAGAGAATCACCCCGGGCAGGAAATCCTACTTTCCTGAACTGTATTAAGTTTTAAGAACAAGAGGGGTAAAACAAAACAAAAACAGGAGAAAACCCTACAAGGAAGTGGAGACAGACTAGTTTTTCAGTAGGATGGAGATGAAACATGGGCAGCATTGAAGGGCCCTATTTTGCCCTCATATGGCTCGAACGTCTTGCAATTGCATTTGCTCTGCAAATGTCAATGCAGTGAATAAGTGGTTCAAATGTAGCAAACATGCTGGGCAACTTGAAAAATTAGTCGGTGAGGGGGCTGACCAAGAAAATGGTCTTCTCCAGCAAGGGAAGGAAGGAAGGGGGAAAAAAAGAAGGAATTACTGTCCTCGGTAAGCTAGCATTTTCCTCTCCAAGAGTGTTTGAAATCTTAGAACAATTGATCATGTACAATGATCATAGTATTGCTAACCAACATATATACAGCAGGTTAGCTAAGTTCTCACTTGCTTTGCCAATATTGCAGGGGACACCATTCACACAGTTATACTGTTCCTGATTAAATATTGCACAAAAACATTTTTTCTCTAACAGTAGTTATGAAGGTTCTTGTGACCTTTAAAAATTATGCCCCTTCTGACTCTTGCAGTGGAAATCCTTCTCTTTGTTCACATCCTCTGTCCCCAGTTCCCAGGGAAGTGGTGAAATACAGATTCTTGTTTCTTAGCTATTATATTCTGGTAGAATTACCCCCCAGCACTCCAGCATCTGGTATCAATTATTTTTTAACAGAGAGGACTGAACCTTCTGCCTTACAGGCATCAGAAGATGCAGAACCTGTTCCATTACCCATGAGTGTGCATTGGCACCAGAAGGAAATGAAGGCGCTTTAGGAGCATGAGGGCAACAGGCATAGGACAGGCTGAGTTTCCTGGGCGTACCCGTAGATGGCAGAACATTGTGTATTACAGTTTAGGCTATATCTTTGTGTGTCAAAGGAATCATGACGCTATTAAACATCCACTTTAAATTGCACATTTGATCAAACTCTGTCCAAAGGGAGCATCACTGTACAGTTTATATATATACTTTGGAGATTGCAATTCTGGCAGCATAAGAAAGGTCTTGGGAGACAAAGGGGAAAAGAATGACACACACATTAAAGTTGGCTGAGAGTCCTATCCTATGGTATCTTATCAATTCCTACCTGATAAGCACACACGCCTTTGAAGCTCTTTGCAAAGTCATAAATAAGGACAAAACAAAATAGACAGATTTGCTTCAGCCTGCCTCCTGGACCATATCTCTCCTGGCTACCATCTGTGCTCACCATGCTTATCTAGCTCTGTCCTGTATCAAGCCTTCTTACTGCTGGTGCGAGCACCTTCTCTTGCTCCTCAGCAGATCCTGCTGTCTGGAGAAGCCTTCATGCATTTGTCTGCCTTATCTACTCTGCGTCTGATTTCCAATCTGAGCTGAAAATGTATCTTTATTTCTCTAGTCTCGAGTCCTGAATGTCTCTATCCTTCTGCCATTAAATACCTTATAACTGTATTTTTAAACTGTAATATCTGAAGGCTGCTGTACCAAACAAGAGTGGTGTTGCATTGCAAACAGTACAGATGCCAAGAAATAAAATATTTTTTCATAAGAACAAAGTGCAAATTATTTTTTAAAAAATTACATTTTGCAAATTTTGAGTTAGATGCAAGATCTGGTGGTAAGGTGGTTTGGGGAGTAGGTGCTGATGCAGGAGGAGAAGTTTAGCTTTCATCAGGTCCCTTAATCCCACAGGTTATTAGAAGAGAAGCTAAATAGTATCAACTTTTACAGGGCTCTTTGGGCCACGTTTTCAGCCCGTGTAAATCAGAGCGGCTCCAATGACTGCAACAGAGCTATGCTGATTGACACCTGCAGGAGACTGGCCCTTTGAGTTATCTTTTTCCATTTACTGGTAGCCAGAGCTTTAAAAATAAGCCTATTAATGCCCAGCTCAGATTATCCATGAACCTTTCCATTGTAATACTATCCCACGCTGTTCTGAATCATGATATATTATCCAGGGTGTGGGTTATCTCCTGCCTGGTCTTCATCGCTGTAGGACTGAGCATCTCAATCTTTTATTGCAAATAACCTCCTAACACTCCTCTTAGTAGAAGAGTATTATCATCATCACCCCTACCGCACAGATGGGAAACCGAGGCACAGAGATTAAATGACTTGCGTAAGGTTGCAGAGTGGCCTGTAGCAGAGCAGGAACTAGCACTCTGACTTCCCTGGTCCAAGGCTAATGTCTTAACCAGTGGCCCATCCTTTCATTCTCCCAGCATACCCCCAGCATACCTTGGATGCTCTCAGACGGAGTGAAAGCATTTGCAGACCCAAAAGAAGACAGGACCCCAGATCTCATTAGCATTCATTGGGAGCTGGGTTCCAAACACTCTTAGGCACCTTTGGAAACAGCCTAAAATCTGGCATGGACATTCCTGTGCTTTGAGACATTGCTACCAAATATGGACAAACATACCTTCCACCCACACTCTCTCCACCCAGTCATTGGAGACTTCCTTTTTTAAACAAGAGGCAGTTTTCTTTTTACTGCTGCACATATAGAAGTGTAATTTGCTATACGCCAACAAAGGGACCAATGCTCTAGGTGAATTGCCTCATCTGAGCATTTATTCATTTAATGCCATTTGCCTTCCAAATCAAGTTTAAATAAGTTGGCTACATAGTTTTGAAATGATGCTTTTGCAGCCTCATCACCTTTGCCGGGTCTATAAATGGGTCTGAGAAATTCACTGTTTGTCAGGCCATTGGAATAGAATATTGTAATTATATACAATTAGCTTATCTACATGGAAAGTTATTTACGATGTCATGAGCAGCAAAGAGTCCTGTGGCACCCTATAGACTAACAGAGGTATTGGAGCATGAGCTTTCGTGGGTGAATACCCACTTTGTCAGACACATGTAATGGAAATTTCCAGAGGCAGGTATAAATATGCAAGCAAGAATCAGTCTGGAGATAACAAAGTTTGTTCAATCAGGGAGGGTGAGGCCCTCTTCTAGCAGCTGAGGTGTGAACACCAAAGGAGGAGAAACTGCTTTTATAGTTGGCAAGCCAGTCACAGTCTTTGTTTAATCCTGAGCTGATGGTGTCAAATTTGCAAATCAGCAGTTTCTCTTTGAAGTCTGGTCCTGAAGTTTTTGCTGCAGGATGCAGGGCTGGCTCCAGGCACCAGCTAAAGAAGCAGGTGCTTGGGGCGGCAGAAAACCTGGAGCCGGCTCTGGCAGGATGGCTACCTTTAAATCTGCTATTGTGTGTCCAGGGAGGTTGAAATGTTCTCCTACAGGTTTTTGTATATTGCCATTCTTAATATCTGACTTGTGTCCATTTATCCTTTCACGTAGGGACTGTCCAGTTTGGCTGATGTACATAGCAGAGGGGCATTTCTGGCACATGATGGCATATTACATTGGTGGACTTGCAGGTGAATGAACCGGTGATGTTGTGGCTGATCTGATTTGGTCCTGTGTCGCCAGTGTAGATATGTGGGCAGAGTTGGCATCGAGGTTTGTTGCATATATTGGTTCCTGAGTTAGAGTTACTATAGTGTGGTGTGTGGTTGCTGATGCAAATATGCTTAAGGTTGGCGGGTTGTCTGTGGGCGAGGACTGGCCTGCCTCCCAAGGCCTGTGAAAGTGAGGGATCATTGTCCAGGATGGGTTGTAGATCACTGATGCATTGGAGAGGTTTTAGCTGAGGACTGTAGGTGATGGCCAGTGGAGTTCTGTTGGTTTCTTTCTTGGGCTTATCTAGCAGCAGGAGGCATCTGGGTACACTTCTGTCTCTGTTGATTTGTTTCCTTAATTCCTCCTGGGGGTATCATAGTTTTGAGAATGCTTGGTGAAGATCTTGTAGGTGTTGGTCTCTGTCTGAGGGGTTGACGCTTTTTACAGATCCAGACTAACATGGCTACCCTCTGATACTTTACAGTGTCATGCAGTTTTCTCCCCTTTAATTAATGGGCTTACTCTTTGCAGGCCAATTTGCCCCCTTCTCTCCATTTGTGGCAGGGAGAGGGGAGGAGGCATAATTCTCTCCTTGAGGTAAGTAAAACATTTTCAACATTAAATACAGCTATGAGAGAATTGCAACAAATCTGTGGCTACGTAGTTGTTACCAGGGCCAATGAGAACTTCACAGCAGCATTAAGGATGGAACTTCCATCCTCTTGCTCTGAAAGTACCAGAAGTGGGTATCTGAGATGAAGGAGAATCTCCACTGGATGATAACATTTTAGAGCCAATGACACAATTAACCCATTCTGCTCCACTGAGTGGAGGGCAGAGTTGCCATTAATTACTGCATTTGTATACAATACCTCTGTGCATGAACAGGATTGATTTATTTTAGCGGTAATACACTTTAAGCTTTTAAGAGTGTCACTTTGCTAAAGAAAAGAAAAACAAACAGCCTTCGCAAATTAGAAAATCCACACAATTTCCAGAAGTTCTGAAACCTTTACATTGTTTCCCTGAATAACTTGCAAAGAGTTTGCATTATAATGAAGTGAAAATAT
The DNA here is from genome assembly GCF_016161935.1 of Mauremys reevesii. NCBI lineage: Eukaryota > Metazoa > Chordata > Testudines > Geoemydidae > Mauremys > Mauremys reevesii. The sequence continues at coordinate 14,472,738 of NC_052640.1, read as the reverse complement.
ATTAAATCGCTAACTAAAGCAAGGACTGAGAAAAATGATGAGAGTGGCAAGTCTGACCGGCAAAATCAATGCAGCTGAATCAAAGTGATTTTTTGTTGAGCACCTTCTTGCGTGGCTCAGGTAAGGTTATGCTGCAAAGGCACTATTGAGCCACGGGCACTGCCTGTGGTCAGCGATGTAACTCTCAAGTTTAGAAGACGCAGCCAATTTGAATTTTCAAACCAAGTGCCAGAATACAGGTGGTTTGCATGCCAAAATGGCCAGACAAGAAGCCCCCCACTCTCCGCTCCACAGAATAGGATTAAGCAGGATTAAAGCCTGAAATAATCATACTGTACTGAGTACTGGATGCCGCCACAGCAGACTCAATAAAACTCAGCAGGACACTTGACATGTATATTTCCAAGCAGCAAGTCATAAATCTACGTGTGTGTAATTCTCCACACCCTGAGTCTGACAGAAACAGAAACACTGCACAATTGCAGGTGCTGGTAAGGGGAATAAAGCACAGGCCACTGCCTTGCCTTGCGGGGACAGATTCCTGCTAGGGAAAATGGAAAGCAACTTGAATGATGTATGTAATTATGCTTGAATCATACTTTACTAAACATGGCTCATTTGCAGGGCTATATAATTACTGAGAGTCCCCAAAGCCTGAGATTAAAAGCAGCTTTTTCTCTCTCTATATATAACAATAGTTGCCTACATATAATTATACTATCTAGAGGCTGCTATAACAGGCCCCAGATCAGCAGTCCATCCCTAGTCAGCAAAGCACTTAAGCATGTACTTACTGCATGCACTTAAGTGCTTTGCTAAACAGGGATAGATTTAAGCACATGCTTAAATAATTTGCTGAATTAGAGTTGGAATGAATGCAGCGTTTTTGGTGTCACCACTCACATAAGTGTACTCTGCTTAATACTAATCCCAGTGTATTGAGGGCAAACACCAAAGAGAAGGAGCTGGAGAGGATTCTACCATCATACCCATGCATGGTGAACTGGACTCATGCTAAGTGTTCCCTTATCCTGTGTTGCACACTCACCGGTGTCAACAGGAACCTTGGGTGTGTAGGGCCATCAGAATATCACAGTCCTGATTATAGAGATGGTTCCAGCGTGGGGCCATTTATCCTATCAAACACAGGGCTTGGATCAAATTGGATCTGGTTCTGAACCACTCCTGGTTAGGGGTTAGGCTGTTGCATAATGAAAATGACTCCTTCTGTCTCTAGTTTTGCTCATCTCTAGCCTAACCGGGGATGTGAGCACGAGGCAGCCACTTGCTGGGGCCATAAATACAGGCTAAAGACCTAGTGGAGTCTCTGCTTTCCAACTGGAAAATGGTGGCCAAACCTGTCACCATTACTTAAAGATCTCCAGGCTGTTATGGGTAACAGCTGATATTATAATTCATCTCAAACCGCAGCGGGGGAAAAAGTGTCTTTGTTCAAAATGGCCTTACGCCTTCTCTTGGAAAACATCCTCAGGCCTGACACCTTCCTATTTTAAACATATTCTCTGGCAACAATAAATTATGATCTTATCAGGCACATTATCACAATAACCAGATGCAACACAAACAGGATGGTGGACTGACTCTGTACCTCCAAATCACACAGCTGTAGATAACATCACACATCTTTCAACTTCGGGGGAGGGGAGGAGAACCTGAGAAAATATTCCCCCATGAACCACTGCAAAATAATTTACACCAGAGTCAGTTCATAGCCAGGATCAAGCTAAAGTTATCACACACCCATAATAAATGGTGTTATGGTCTTCCTGGTCAATACAGATATCTGATGGTTTCTAGTTACATCAAATAAGGGAGCGGGAGAATTATCTTTTCACAGCTGCTGACATTTCCCATCTGCAATGCGACTGCCATTTTTAGTAGCTCCATTCAATGAGTGTTTGTACCATGTTCAGATGGTTATTAGCCATACTGTAGTGTCTAACCAGAGGGGGTGGCATGGAAATCTAAGGCCGGACTCTTCATTGCAAAGTGAATGCAAATGCTCACCAGGAGCCCGATCCAAAGCCAATAGAAGTCAATGAAAAGACTCCTATTGAGTTCAATGGGGCTTGAATCAGGCCTCAGATGTAAAGGACAGTGTTTTACAGCCCACTTTGCACTTATTGTGCACAGATGAAAATACAGAGCAACAGAGACTCAAACTCCTATGGCTCAAACCTTAGAACGGCGGGTTTCCTCTCAGTTCAGACCAGAAAACAGTTGCACTACTGACCTGTCTATGCAACATGAATAGCCCTCAAAGAGAGTGAATGCAAATTTGTGCAGAGCTCTGCATGTTCATCTGAACTATCCTTCTTTCCCTGTTCCTGTTGAGAATGCTGGGAAGCAGATGTAACCAACAAAGAATGCACTCCTGGATGTGGTTGTCATTTTAGGGAGGATAAATTAAAAGGACGTATGTGGGAATCTGAAAGGCGCTATTTGGAGCCCAGATGAATTGCTCTCCAACACAAAGAAGAACGTGTCAATGCTAGTCAGGATGAAATGGCCTTGTTTCAAGAATGGGAAAAGCTAAACACACACCCAGTAAAGGTTACACTCCTACTGCTATGGAAATCTATATCTATGTCCTCACTAGAGAATCAGCCTCTGAAATGCTGCAGCACAGGTCAGACCTGGGGAGCACGTACACCAGGGTTTGCCCTGCAGAACGGGTCAGGTCACACTGATGATTAACTCAACCTTGCAAAACTGTCAGGAAAATTCTGCAGCCCAGGCAGAAATCTGCTTGCCTGCCCTTTACCATGAAGACTTATGCTATGCGACTAACAATGCTTTACTCATCTCTCAGAAAAATACTTGTCCCTGTCATGCGCAGAAGTAGAGTTTTGCAAGGCTAGATTAAGGCGAGTTTATTTCCCCCACCTTCTCTCCAATGAGGATTTCTGGACTTTATTTCAGCTTTACAATCTTTGCACTGTTGCTCCAGTAAAGCTGTCAGATAATTCCAGTTTAGTTCAGGAAAAGGGCTGGGACTCAGATCCTGCTGGGACCAAGCCCCGGGCTATAGTTCCTGCTCACACTGCCCTCGATTCATCCCACACCTGTCTCCACTACTACAGTGTTTCTCAAACTGGGCTCACCGCTTGTGTAGGGAAAGCCTCTGGCAGGCCGGGCCAGTTTGTTTACCTGCCCTGTCTGCAGGTCCAGCCAATCGCGGCTCCCACTGGCCGCGGTTCGCCGCTGCAGGCCAATGGGAGCTGCTGGAAGTGGCGGCCAGTATGTCCCTCGGCCCGCGCCGCTTCCAGCAGCTCCTATTGGCCCATAGCAGCAAACCGCGGCCAGTGGGAGCCGCGATCAGCCGGACCTGCAGAGGGGGCAGGTAAACAAACCAGCCCGACCTGCCAGGGGCTTTCCCTACACAAGCGGCAACCCCAGTTTGAGAAACCCTGCCGTATAGGCTCCATAAGCCTCCTGTGCAGCGTTGTGCAGCAGAGGAAGCAGCTTTCTGTTTCTCGGAAGAGGCCGTGTAAGCTTTTATGCCACCCCTTCCTCCTGATTTTGTATGGCATCCGAAGGTCCTGGAAGTGGCAGTGGGGTTGGACACTGAAGAAGGTGCTGAGTACAGCAGCGTCCTAGTTGTTAGGTTTCCATGTGTTACTGACCCCCAGGGAAGATGCGGGAAGGCTGAAGAGAATGGATCCCTGTCGTATGGAGTCAGGGAGAGGTGTCAGGGCCTATCATCCTCAAAATTTGCATCTGCAATGGTGAGCAGGAATGGGGAGCCCCCAGTTGACCCAGTCCCCCAGCCTGTATGTCTGTATGAATCCCCATAAAGTAGCCTGGGATGGCAGAGACCTTCTCCCCTCCACCATATAACTGGGAGGTAAAGTCTGAATCTAGCCCCATCTCATGGCCCCTCAACTTAACACCAATGGAAGACCCCACTGCGTCCCTAGGGCATCCCTAAAGTAGTAAGTCCTACTTCCCTTCTGGCTCCAGCTTCTGGGAGAGTGACCAGCGACGAATAAGGAGCAGTCCTGCTCAGAGTTTGGGAGATCATGCACTGCCTACCCTCTGCTCGACTCCTGGCTGTTTATATCTCCCTTATGCTTTGGGTCAAAAGCGATTGACCTATATGCAGCTTTCTGAGGTGTGCAAGCCCCAGGCTATCATTAAACTTAGGGCCCTTCAAATACAGCTTCTGACTAAACACTAATGGTTAACTCTAGCCCCACAATTTTAAATGCAGCCCACGGACACTCAAGCCATGTGTCTTCCATTAATGTCAGTGGGAATGGCAAGGCTAAAACCCTGCATGCAGTTTTACAAACATAAGGGTTGGTATTAGAAGGGAACAGCTGTTGGATTTCATCATGGGCAATTAGTGCTGGACTTTAACCTGAACTAAATATCACAGGGGAAAGAAAAAAAAAACAATCAGACCACAAGGATCTGAACTCACCGAAGGGCCAAAAACCATTTTCAAGTTTTCAGTCTCTCTGCCTTGCAAAGAGGCAGGGTGGGATAATGGTTGGAGGGATGAAAGAGGAGCTAGCAGCTGTGGGTTCCATTCCTGGTTCTCTCATTGACCTTCTGTGTGACTTAAGACAAATTGCTTCATCTCTCTGTTTTTCCTCACATCCATCGCTTCCCTGGACTCTTTGCACCGTACGCCCTGCATGGCAAAGGCTGGCTTTTAATATTTGTATGTACTGTGCCCAACGTAAAGGGGCCCTGCTTTTGGCTGCAGCCTTTAAGTGCTACTATAATACAAATAAATAATAAGAACAAAAGCCACACCAACGAGAACGAGGCATTTGTGTCCTGGGAAGCAATGACAAGTATCACAGATGACATAAGAAGGTGATTAGGAGTGGATGGGCCCCTTTACTCATGATGAAAAATTGATTCCTATGGGAAAACTAAGGACATTCTTTGCTTGTATTGTTACTATCCCCTTTAAGGTTTTTTTTTTTTTTTTTTTAAAGACTAAGTTCTACATAAGATGGTTTTACCAAGTGATGGGATAATCAAACCCAAGCAGTGAAATGATGTTTATATGGATGTGTGTTTGTGAGGGTAACTGGTTTTTAAAGGTAAATAAGTGCTGGATGTTTAGAGATACTTTCTACCTCTGGCCCCTCCATACTCCCCATGTCATGTGGAATAATTTCCCACACAGCCACACAGGGGTCCTCTTTTTAACTAGCAGTTGTAAACCCATAGCACTATGTTAGATTTTTGATCGCTTGCAAAGGTCCCTGATTGATTTTCACACATTAATTTCGACAGCAATAGGTTCTACACACTGAGATGCAGAGAAGAAGGGGGGGGGGAAATCTTTTTAATCTCTTCTCATATGAAAGCTGTTCCATACCCCTAATCATTTCTGTTGCCCTTCTGTGTACCTTTTCCAATTCTGATATATCGTTTTTGCAATGAGGCAACCAGAACTGCACGCAGTATTCAAGGTGTGGGCATACCATGGATTTATATAGTGACATTACGGTATTTTCTGTCTTATTATCTATCCCTTTCCTAATGGTTCCTAATACATCTTGTCTATTTAGACTAGAAGCTCCTTAGGTCACTCTTTTATTATTTGTTTATTCAGTGCCCAGCAGCACAATGGGGTCCTCATCACAGCTGAGGCCTAAATTAATAAAACCCTAAAATCTGTGAGCTTTATTTGCTAGGACTGCACTGAATGGATATCCACACAGAATAGACTGAAGTCCCCAAATCCTCCATCACCACCTATGGAGGGGTGGTTGGTATTTAAAAAATACTGGGGGGCGGGATATTGGGCAAAATGAAAAGAGAAAGACAAGTGGGCCAGTTTTGAGCACATTGAAATGAAAACACCCTAAACATTTTTTTTTAACAAAAATCAGTTTTCATTTTTCAGCCAGTTCTTCACCACGACACTCCCAGTGTGAGAGCCCCAGGGCTGGTGACACATCCTGTGCAGCGACATCGAGCACAACCACCAGCCACTGAGCTGGCTTCCCAGTACAGCAGAACCTCAGCGTTATGAACTGACCAGTTAACCATACAGCCCATTTGAAACCTGAAGTACACAATCAGGCAGCAGCAGAGAACGCCCCCACAAAAAGCAACTACAGTACAGTCCTGTGTTAAACATAAACTACTAAAACTAAAAAAGGAAAGCAGCATTTTTCTTCTGCATATTAAAGTTTCAAAGCTGTATGAAGTCAATGTTCATTTGGCAACTTTTGAAAACACAATCATAATGTTTTGTTCAGAGTTATGAACATTTCAGAGTTATGAACAACCTCCATTCCTGAGGTGTTCGTATCTCTGAGCAGGGGTGGCTCCAGACCCCAGCACACCAAGCGCGTGCTTGGGGCGGCATGCCGCGGGGGGCGCTCTGCCGGTCGCCGGGAGGATGGCAGGCGGCTCCGGTGGACCTCCCGCAGGCGTGCCTGTGGAGGGTCCGCTGGTCCCGTGGCTCCAGTGGACCTCCAGCAGGCGTGCCTGCAGAGGGTTCGGTGGATCCGCAGGACCAGCGGACCCTCCACAGGCACGCCTGCGGGAGGTCTACCGGAGCCGTGGGACCGGCGACCGGCAGAGCGCTCCCCGTGGCATGCCGCCGTGATTGGGGCAGCGAAATGTCTAGAGCCGCCCCTGACTCTGAGGTTCCACTGTTACAGCCTTTTATGAATCACTGAATTATTAAATGATTTAAAGGAATGGAAAATATAGCAGATAAGCCTGAGACCCAAGTGACAGCTACTACACAAAACTGAAGCGCTATCCTCTCAGTAAGACCTTAAATATCTGCAAATACTGGCTAAAGTTGAATAGACTGCGGACTATTTTTTCATTTACCTAACAGACATTGTCATTATCAATGATATTTCTCTCCACACCCTGTAATGGCTTGCCTTAGAAATGGAGTCCAGCCTGGCTTATAGAAAGCGTCTCAGTAAACAAAATAAGTATGCATTTTATTTCTTAAAAAGTCACACTGGCAGTTTAAAAAGGCATCTTATATCTCACAAACAGAAATGTTTATAAACCACACATCCCAGTGAGTCAATGGAAATGTGCTCCGTCTAGTTTACAATCACAGCACAATAAAATACCCTGAACATAAATAGCAAGAAATCAATTTTCTTTAGAAAAAAAGTAAAATAAAGAACATTAAACGATCATTTGGTTAGATAACTGCAGTTTACTCTGTGGTATAACTGTCAGCTTGCTGCTGCATAATAATGGAATTAATGCAGAGGGGGTATGGTTAGAAGTCTGCTTTTTTACAATGACAATAACTCCCTTGTTTTCTCTAGTGAGTACATGTTTATATTCTAATTTTGTCTCTGCAGGCTACACACAGCCTTAAACTTGCAAAAGCGATTTGCGAGCAGCTTGCTTGTCAAGAACAAACACTAGTCAAAAGACATGCATGACTTATTGACCCCAAGTTCACTGAGCCTTCCTTTTAATGCTTCTGCACCACTAAGGGATCAGTTCCTGGTAAAATTAAAACTCCCAGATGAGAGAAGAAACATCACATAGAGTGAGTGAAGGTTTTACAAATACATATCAATTAGAGACCTTCAACAGAGCTGAATTAGAACAAGCAAATGTTTGAAAGATAAGAAACTAAATGAAGGTCAAAGTTGATAAAAACCAGACATCTGAAAATATGGAATTTCATATTTACATTTCCACCAACAGCCTCCTTATTCGCCAGATTATTCGTCTGAAGATGCAGGTATATGGCCAGCAGGTGTTAGCTATGAAAATAACTATCTTATAGGGTATTATTGTTATTGGTCTTGTGGTAATGTCTAGGAACCTTAGCCAAGGACCAAGCCTCCATGGTGCTGCAGACTCAAAACAAAAAGTCCCTTTCTGTCTCAAAGACCTCAGTTTCTGTGTGGCTATATTTTACGTCCTTTATGATACTGTGTCTGGTCAATGTCAGGTGGTAAATAGGATAATATTATGGAGTGTTATGTTTCGGAGGATGCATAGAGAGATTTGTCTGTCTAGCACAAAATGGAATGATTTGCCTTAAACTAATTAAGACTCTTCAGGTTAGAAACCATCTTTTATGATGTCCCTGATTAAGCAAGTCACTTAAACAGGCACTTTAATGCTGGATGAATTGTTGCCTGTATTTATACATAGCACCTAGAAAATGGGGCTTGGCTGAGCTAAGGTGCTGAGCTAAGGTGTAGCTAGATGCTACAATAATACCAATATCCTAATAAATAATAATAGATTTGACATAGTGTTGTTCCTAAAATGCATATGAAGAAAGAGAGAGGACGTGGAATGATACTTGCTGTTGGGATATGGGCTGCTGAAGTGGAGGATGGTTTGTGTTTGGGTCGGCGTCCTGTATATAATGGATGAGGATCGCTTTGTAGATCTATATTTACAAGAGAATATGTGGGTTTTGTATTGGAAATCTGGCAGCAGGATGGCAGTGTGATAGCTTGGTGTAAAGGGAGTGTTGGTAGCGTAAGATACATGTGGAGAAGGGTGAGAGTCACAGTCGTTATGTTAGTCTGTATCAGCAAAAACAATGAGGAGTCCTTGTGGCACCTTAGAGACTAACAAATGTATTGGGGCATAAGCTTTCGTGGGCAAAAAACCCACTTCTACAGATGCATGGAGTGAAAATACAGGAGCAGGTATAAATACATGAAAGGATGGGAGTTGCCTTACCAAGTGTGAGGTCAGTTTAATGAGACAATTCACTTAATAGTAGGATACCAAGGGAGGAAAAATAACTTTTGAAGTGGTAGTTATGAATTTCCAGAATTTCAAAGTTTTGCTTTTTACTGTAGCATTCATTTGGAATTTTCTGGCTTTCACATATTTGGGTTTTTTTTGTATAACTACGATGTTATAAAAGGTTTTTTTAAAATTAAAAACCATTTTATATGTGTTTCCTAAATCTGTCATAAAGGGTTTTGTGCAGTCTTATATGAGGGAAAGCTAGTTACAGCTTTACCTATAGAGTTCCTCTTGCAGCTTTATATCCAAGAAATAACCAAGCATGCAAGATTTGTTTTTTGAGAAAGGACATGTACCATAAAAAGCTCATATAACTCTTATCTCTGACTGTGAAACAGAATTGTTTTCTTGCTATACAGCACAGATATATATCTGTGTTTTGTAAGAGTTTTATATATGCTTGCGGTAAAACAAAATCTGTCAACATTGAATTTAAGAACTATGGAAAGCTGGTTAATATTTTACCGATGGTGGCTCCAAAGTTCCATTTTCTCCCTTATATTCAGTCTGCTTCTTAATTCTAGGAGTATTCACTGGACAAAGAAACTTGGGCAACTGAAAACTTATTTTGCTTACCCTGAAAACCAAAAAAGTTCACTTTGATGATACTATTACATAACTTCTGATGTGTGCCATGCAGAGCAAAGTATTTGCAGTGTACACACCAAAGCAGCTCTTGCTCAAACGTTTTTAGTAAGTAGGTGGAGAATCTTTACCGTGTATTTAGAAATGTGGGATAAAGTCCAAGACACATTATTTTTTCCCCTTTAGCTGGATAAGGATAATGCTGAAGCTGTGAAGAATCTCTAAGCTTACTGTAATGGAAGAGTCTATCCCTTTAACAGAGAATCACTTACAATGACTAGCTCATGGCCAATTTAGAAGTGAGAGTATGAAAAACCATTTAAAAACCTTTAAAACTGTCAACTGTCCCTGAAAGGGGATTCTTTGGATGTTGTCGGCAAAGCAACCTCATTGAAAGTACTTGCCTTTTCATTTTCAAGTCTTCAGAGTTACAGTTTATTTTAGATACATATTTATTTTTCTATTTCTTTTTTCCACTTTCTACCACAGTTACCGAAAATGACAGCTTTTTTTGTCAGTTACAAGGCATGTGGTGTCCTAGAGAAAGTGTAGCTTTATGTTAATGGCACTATCCGCTCACTTCATTTTAAAGAGGCACCTTCACTTCACCAGAAAATAATTGATATTTGTATGACCTGAAGAAGGTTTAAATAGTTCTCTTGAAGCTGGATAGAGCAGAAAGTGTCCCATGAAGATATACAGCATGAAACTCTGGCAATAGTGTGAAACAATATCTTGCCATTCAAAGACTACTGGTTCTTGTTCACATTCACAGAAATAACTAGCAGAGTTTTCTTTGTGTGTAGTGATGCAATGGGCTTGGAGAGCATACTTAAAATTTAGCAAACCCTGAAGTGTTTTCCTGAATTTGGGCCTCAGTTAGTAAGGGGCCACTGTGGGCTAACGTGAGCATGAGACCGGAAATCAGGAGACCTGCGTTTTCATCCCACTTCTGTCACTGATTTGCTACATGACCTTGGGAGTAAACGACTTCATCTCTCTGTGCCTCAGTTGCCCCATCTATAAAACAGGGATATCCACCTTTGTAAAGTACTTTGACACCTCTGGATGAAAAGGCTCCATGTAAATGCATAGTATTAGTTCATTATTACTGTTACTGTTTGTTTTCTCTCCAGAGACTGCATTAGAAATGATTAAACCTCATTCGCCCCCATCCTGCAAAATGAAAATAAAGGTTAAGAGTCGTTAAAAGCTTAGGATATTCAGAATAGGGCTGACGTCTACTTTGCTGGACCTAGGTATTTCAGCCCCTACGCTAGGCAGAAGTAAGATTATACGTTGTTTGAGGACTCCATGCAAACTTGGTGGTGGTGTGATTAAGACACCAGCCTGGAATTCAGCAAACCTAGGTTCAAAAGCTGCAGGACCTTGGGTAATAGCTTTTATTGGAACAACTCTTTAATGTCCTGGGACTGACAACAGCACTGCATACACGATATCGGGCACGTCGTTTAATTTCTCTGTACTGTGATTTCTCATCTATAAAATGGGGATGAGAAACCTTTCTTTCTCCCACCCTTTGTCTAGTAAACAATAAGATCTTCAGAGAACGGACAACCTAGCGCAATACAGCCCCATTCTTGGTGGGAGTCCCTAAGTGCTACTGTAATATACATGATAATAGCTTCAGGAACACTAGGGAGGTGGGAGGTGAAGTTTCATGCTCACTTGTGAATGGCACGGTGAGGGTTAATCAGATCCCTGGAGTCCCATATGCCACCATACCAAAGGCCAAGGTATATCCAGAATGCCTAGTGAAGGCAGGAATTTTGTGATTTGTCACAGGTAGCGAAGGGGTCGCTCTCAGTGCTAAAGGAAGGACAGCATCAGAAAGTGTGGTGCTATCACAGTGACAGTAAAGCCAGTGTTACGCACAGAGCAATGTGTGCTTTCTGGAAGTGAAGATTCTTTTACTTCTTTAGCGGGATTATGCAAGGAGAGTGTACTTGTTAATACAAGTGCAGGGAAAATCCCATGAGTTGTTCAAAATAACAACACAGAAGAGGCTGTAACTGCTACGACCATTTAACCTTTGGGAATATTGTCAGCCCCAGATTTTTTTTCAGAGGACGCTGCATCAGGTTTTGAGCGCATTGCCAGGATACTACTGCTACTTGCAGTGACGGGCAAGAGTGAACAGGGGTGTGCAAAGAAACTAGCTGGGACCTATAGTGTTTGTGATACCAAAGTGCTCCAGCTGCAAAGGCAGGCTTTCCATTAGGTTCCTAATCAGACAGTGGGGGTCATGTAAGGTCAAGAGTCACTTTTCAGTGTTCCCTAAACCTGTTAAAAAGTTATTATGCAATGTAACTGGTAAAAATCACACCACTGCCTATGCATTACGAAAGCATCTACCTATCTCTATATACACAACATTATGATACAAGCCTCAGGGCATCTCTTAGCCTTTTCTAAACAAAAGTCTTCTCTGAAAACCTTAGTCATGCAAGTTAGTGGCGTGAAATCATCTTTTCAGCATAAAACTGGGAGTTTTGCATCTGAAGCCTCAAGGAGCTTTGTCTTGTCTTGCAAAGTTGTTGTGCTTCACAGACCTAATCACCCCTAGTAATTTGGGAGCAATTGGTTTCTCAGTTTGCAGGTTGCTCAGGAGGCATGTTGCAATCCCATAGAGGCTGTGCCTTGGTTACTCCCCGAGTCCCTTTGGCACGTATAGTTAGCCACTGTTATCCAGCCTCTCCCAAAGATCTTGTTATTTGGCATGAGATATAAAAAAAACTAAAAAGCAAGGATATAATGGCTAGGTCACTATACTGTCTCTAAAAATTAGCAAAAGGAGAGGGGTACAACCAAAAGACGAAGCTGTGAAGAGAGACTGAGGTGGTGTGTTCCCAGTGGGTTTGTTTGCCAGACATTAGACAATTTTACGTAAGAGCTCCCAGGTACTGTGATGGGAGCTTTAGAAATGCAGCCAGTAACTGAAGTGTATGCAGTTATCAGACTGTGATGCCTTTTTGTCATCTGTGTATTATGCCTTTAAACAGATGATCCTTTCCCTTCATGCAACATTCAGCAGCCATTTTCATTCTCAGAGCTCAATGCAGACTGTCAGAGAAGACACACATGCACACACTACTCTCTCCCGTGGAGACTTTACTTTTGTTCTTTCTTGTGTTGTTATCAAAAAGAAGGGTAGTTCTGGCTGAAAGTATCTGTTCTACATGTATGGAAAAACAAATAATTACAATTATAATAAGAAAAAAAAGTTGATTTTCCATATCAGCTATGTGCTCATCCTTCTAATGTCAGTATGGGGCTTCATCACCTGGTTTGATCAGTGCTTTGTAGAATCCTTGGGTGTAGAGAGGTCACAGGTGGCACCTTTTGGAGTCGCAGACAGCATTAAACAGTTGTCAGATTATAGGCCCTGATCCAGGCTGACCGTTGTACCTGTGCAAAGTTCTGTTTGGCTTCCCCATGCAGCAGAAGGGCCTTGTCACTTGGTGGTGGGATTCCTCTGAGGCAGGAGGCTCATCCAAAGAGAGCTGGAGAAATCCCCCTGGCTGTCTGGGAAAGGAAAGAGCTCAGATAGTCGAGTCTCCCTGCTCCACATGGTCACTGGTAAGCCTCGGTTTCTTTCCTTAATTATAGCATCTCAGTGCAAAACTAAAAAATAATGTTCGACTCCTCTTGTGCATAATGACTGTTGCTTTCTCCCCACTCCTGCTTGTTATTCTGTATGTCAGTTTTAGCTCTCAGTAGCCATCTATCCTCTAGGAAGGGTGAAAAACAAGCTTTCATTCTCCCCTCCCCCCTTCTTGAAGCTAAACAACATTACTTGGCTTCTACTTTAACATGTAAAGATTTCTACTTGCTGTTACCGGAATTCCAGTCCCTTCCCCACCACCCCCAAGATTAATCAAACCCCAGATGCATGGGGTTTAGAAAGTGTTTTTAAGACTTCTTGCCTCACTGTTTATGATGCTGGGCTGTGGTGTCTTCAGATTATCACAGCATGGATAAAATAATATTCACTTCCTTGCCTACATCCCATTACTGCACCTCAGAAAGCCCCATCACTTAGTCTGACTACTGAGGGGGGAAAGTGAATGACACACAACCCTTTGAAACTAGTAAAAACTGTTGTGGAGAGAATAAAAAGGTACCTTAATTCATTTTGACATGACTTCTGGTTTGCTGGTACTCGTTGACTTGAACAGTTATTATTCCATGATTTGCAATTGGATGCACATACCCCTCCAACCCCCCTCCCATCCAAAAAACCCAAACGAAAACCAACCCCTTCCACACACACAGAATTTACTTTGAACTTCTTGTTAAATATTATGCTGCCTCAGGAATGAAGCAGTGGAGCTGTGTTCCTAGCTGGAATATTTAAGGGGAACGGTGGGGCAAGATTACACTACTGGTGAATTTATAACAATATGGGGAGTCAATACTCGCACAAAGGTTATTCCTCTAGCTAACTTCTACATTTTTTACACACACACACACACACACACACACACACACACACACACACACACACACACACACACACACTCTCTCTCTCTCTCTCTCTCTCTCTCTCTCTCTCTCTCTCTAATCCCTTAGGTGCTTTACAATCCCGAACACTCTCTCCTTCACAGCACTGAGGGGGAGGATAGAAACCTCTTAGCATTATTGCCTGGCTTTTTCTAACAAAGAACAAGAAAAAGACTCTCATCAAGCATGAATAGAAGCAGTGACAGGCTGTTGGGACTAGAATGAACCCACCCTCCCTCCACTGTGATATTTCTGTTTTCACTTGTCATTATCAATATAGTCTCAGTTCTCTTTTTTTCCCTCCCCCTCCTGTAACTCGTAAAAGATTTCCTCATTCTTTCCTAGTAGCTGAAACAAATCTTGCTGTAGCTTGTAGCTTCCTTCTACAGGGCTAATTTACTCACTGTGGTTATACTGTGGTCGCTGAATGCTAGTTATATTGAAGGGACTGCTCCCTTATCAAAATAAAAAGAAATCCATTTGATATTAAAAAAAAATTCTCTCTGACCTTTCAGAAACATTTTTCTTCATTCTCCCACCCCCCGAGTTCTAGGAACACAGTCACCTGTAGGAAAGGAGCTTTCCAATAGCATACATTAGGTTAGCTGGTTAATAAACACTTCCAGTCTGGATGTCAGTGGTTAAAATAGCTAGGGGCCAGAAGGTACCCTTTGGAGTCCTAACTCTGACCAAATTCCATCTCAAGTCAATATTCCTATTGGAGAGGGAGGGCATGTGTTTTTGTTGGGCTCCTAACTCCATTAAGAGCTGTTGCAAATCACACCTCAAGTCAGTAGGAGTTTTATTGAGTACAGATGGTACTGAGTATAGAAGGCTCTTGAACAGTAAATGGGGGTACGGGTTGTTTTTTTTTTCAAATCCCAGTGCAGATTATTACAGGTCATTTTTCAGAGTTTAAGACTCTGGCCAGCTTCAGCTCACATTTGGCCCTTTGTATTTCTGCATACGTTGTGCACACTGTGTTCAACAGTAATAATAATTGGTACATTTTATAGCACTTTTCAGGCAAGGATCTCAAAATGCTTTGTAGTTCTCACACCATGTCTAAGAAGTAGCATCTTGGTTTATACCCAAACAAGAAGATTTGTGTGAAGGTAAATAAGGACTTGAAATGGTCAGGATTTTGCTTTTGAATCCATAGACCTTGTTGTCACTCCAGCAGACGTGTGTGTGTGTGTGAAAGAGGGGGAAATTAGAGGATTTTTACCTTATTTATGCCCATTCCAGAATGCAAGCTTAACTGTGAAGTAGTAACAAGCGCCTTCACACCACCCATTCTACAGGTGGATGGAGAGATCTTAAGTTGCTTGCCCAAGATTCCACAAGTCACTCTCAGAGCCAAGAATAGACCTTGGGAGACCTAACTCCTAGTCAGCTGCTTTAAGCATCAGTAGCAGTAGCCAATCCCCTGTTTCTTAAGTCGCATAGTATCTGTCAGATATGGACTTCAAGATAATACTCACTGGTGGATGACAGCAATGGGATTGATTTAATGTGCCATCTAGCTTAGCCCTCTGCCTGAGCAGGGTTCTCCCCTGGGTTTTATTATCCAATGTATTCAATCCTCTCTAGAGCCAGGGGTTCCATCTCCTCACTCTTAGAAAGATTTTTCTAATGTGTAATCTAAGTTTTTCCCAATCTCGGCTTTCAAGCCATTGAGCCTTTTTGCCACAAAATTTTCAGCCACTGCAGCTAGTTCCCCACCTCCTTGACTGTCATAAACCGGGAATGACGGCTTCAGACTGTACAAGGAAAAAATGACGTGGAGGTTCCCGTTTGGGAGCTGATCTGGTAGTCAGTAGAAAGGCTCCCGTTGACTTCAACAGCTGCTGGGCCGGGCCTTAAGAGAACTGCACTGTGGAACCGTTGTTCATATGCCGGAGTAAGAGCAATTTCAAATGAGTCAGATGCCTGGAGGTTTGCAAGTCTCCATGACACGCTGATTGCTGCTAGAGCAGTGTGAAAGTTTTGTAATGAAACCCCAAACCATGTGAGACCTACCAGGCTTCACTGCAAACCTGAAACCAGAGCTAAATTCATGGAGGTTCACAAATCTTTCAAGAGAATCTTGGGCAGTTTTTGGTTTCAGGGCCGGTGTAACCACTAGGGAACTAGGCAGCTGCCTCGGGCGCCAAGATTTGGGGACACCAAAAAGCGGTGTCTGGCCTCACGGGAGTCAGCTGAGCGGGGCAGGGTCGGGATCGAGGCCTCCATAACAAACCCGCCCCCGCAGCGAGGGGCACCGCGCAGGACAGTCAGTGGGAGCCTGCGGCGGAGCAAGGAGGGACAGCCGGCCAGGCGTGGCGACCAGCGCGGCCGAGGGACGGAGCCGTTGGGGGAGGCAGGACGCAGTCCTGAGCTCAGCTGAGCTTCGCCCTCCAACGCCCTGCGCCTGGGGCCGGGCGCAGCCGCCTCCTGGGGCGAGGGAAAGTGAAACTAAACCCCACAGTGCGATGGAGGGGAAAGTGCTGGCGCAGGTGCCTCTTCCAAACACCGCCCCCCAGTGGCACTGTGCCAATGTGGGGAGCTGGCCCTGATCCCCAGGGAGATCCTCACCTGCTCCCTGGGAGAGCCCAGCTCTGCCCTCCTTGCCCCGGGTCCCGCCCCAGAGGGAGAAGTACTCAAAGCCTGGGAACGTTTAGAGACCCTGCAAGCTGGGGGCATTCCCAGCCTCCTCCTCGCTCATAGGTTCCCCCAGGCCAGAAGGGACCATTGTGATCATCTCCTCTGACCCCCTTGTATTAATTCTAATGAACAATGCCACATGATGCAGTATTCATTTTTGAAAGTTAATAATAAGCAATGCTCGGGGGGGAGGGAGGGAGCAAGGTGGAAGTTTCGCCTAGGGTGCAAAATAGTCTTGCACCGGCCCTGGAGATGAGTCTTGCAATGATCTTATAGGTTCATTTGTGCACTGAGCACAAAATGCCCTGAGCCCAAAGTGAACCCCTCCATGTGAATTAAAAGCTTTGCACAGCTGCACATGCAACCCAGGTTTTGGCAAGACTGGGTGGGCAGTTGCCATTGATATCCCAGTAATAATGCTGTTGCAATCACCAGCCAATTGACCTAAAAATCATCAGCAATTTGTCCATTCCAGCTGTGAAGCAAGAAAGACAGTCAAAGTTCTGCTCTGAAAAGTGATTAAAAATTGCATCCTGGGGTTCCATGTTTACTGTGCCTCAGTGACTCCAGCAAAGTGGAACTTAGGACATGATCTTAACCACGTACTAGCAAAGTCAATGCTTCTCACTGTGCATAGTCCTATTGCAGTCCACAGGATGACTCATGACAGTAAGCGCTATGTTTTAAGGCTACCCTACGGCTTTATAGTGAGTGTTGCAGAATCAGGCTGTTCACCAAAAACACTGTCAGTGAGCAAGGTATACTAGAATCCAGCTACCTGTGTCCTAGAGCTGGGTTAGCTATGCAGCGCTGTCAAGGATAAAAGAGGAGTATTTGGTACTAAAGTCAGCGGGGCTGACACTAAATACTCACAGGGAGCAGACTGGTTGCATGACAAAGTTGTTAGGAAGAAGGATAGGCTTGCGGGTAAGCCCCAAGGCTAGGACTCAGCAGATCTAGTTTCTGGTCTTGGCTCTAACTACAGACTCCTTCTGCAAGTCAGTTCTCCATCTGTAAAATGGGGATGGTAGCACTTCATGTCTCAGCCTTTTGTTTTTCTTGTACTGTGCACTCTCTGGGGATAGCACTCTCCCTTTCTCTGTTTATATACAGTGCATAGCCCAAGGGGGCCTCCAGCTGTTACTCTAATGCCAACGCTAGTTTTCTACATAGTCACTTACAAAAGCAGGCATCTTCTTTCACATCAGGGTCATGTGCCCTCAAAGCCTCTCTCTGGTGCTCATATGCACATGTCTGACGTGACCAATGCCCCGAACACATGTCCAGCTTAGTGAGTTATCTATAAATCTGCCAAGAGGGAACCAAGGAGCCAGAACCATTCTGCAGAGCTGCGATCCAGTGTGTCTCTAGTCAAGTGGAAATACGGTAGCTAGCAACTCCATCATGTGCTTACAAGGGAGAGGGATTGAGAGTGGAAGATTTTTAAGGTCAGCATCATCCATTCAAGGCAAGAATAGAAGATCTGACCTTTTTCAAATGGTAAGCTTTGTCAGTGGTCCCACTGGGAGTTTTACCCAGGTGGCAGCTTAAATGTCACTTGTGGTAAACCAAGGGATTGGAATCAGTTAAACCTTTTATTTCCTCTCACAGGGCAGCATTCAGAGCTTCTAATGAGGCTACATATTTTCTTAAAAATGAAAAAGTGGATTCACTCCCTATTCTTCTACGTATCAACCCCTCTTTTATAAACACTATAGATTCTGGATGTTTCTGTTTTTCTAGCAATGCACAAGGATTTTTATATAACTCCAGTTAACACTCAAGCAATAATTTGGTGGCATAAATCCCCTGTGTTTATTGATGGGAGAATAGACCCCCCCATGGGGCTTACATTGCTTCCAACACATTCGATTCCAGTTGAATACCTGCAGTGTAAATTGATCCAAGTGTGCTGTCCTCCTAAATTTTAGTCATCTTGGCCCATTGCATCACTTACTGTGTTTATATTTCATGGCTGCAGTACAAAGCTAAAATGAAATGGCTCCACATGAGGACCCAATCCTGCCCTCATTGAAACCAATAATGAGCTTGTTTCTCTTACACCAGCATAGCTCCATAGAGCTACTCTTGATTTACAGGGGCGTGAGAGGAAAATCAGGTTCCAAGGGGGTTAAAGGAGTTCAGCACCTCACAGATTCAGGTCCATGTATTGCATTAGCAGATTTAATACCAGTGTTACAAGCAAATGGGAAACAATTAAATTACAACATCTTTCCTTTGGGTTTGGTCATGAGGCTGCATTACTAATGATTTTCCTTTGGATTGCAAACCTGGGTGATGTAGTCCGGGCTGGAGTTGAAAGTGCTCCTTTGCATTTGAAAGAAGCTGATTTCCTAAAACTGAGAGGTCTGCCAGGAGCATGCTTTCCCTGCAAAAGAGTGCATGGGAAGAGACTCGGCGTTTGGTCAGCAGCAGCTGCCTCTGAAATCAGGAATGCTGAAACAAGTTCTTTGGAAATCATTCTTGCTATGTCCATGTAAGTTTGCATGGTGTTTAGCAGATTATTGAAATATACAGGTCCCTGTCCAAAGTCTGAGGACCAGAGCAGGGTGTGTAGGTGTTGCTCAATGACCAAACAAAGGTGGAGATATGACCTAGCGTGAGGCTAGGATGTAGATAGCAAGGAGAGTTTCACCCTCAGCTCTGCCAGTCTCAGTATCCCAATGGAATCACAGCTGTTGCTTCTAGTTGCTGAGGCTTGGCCTGTTAAGGGCTTTAAAACCTAGGGTAAGGACCTTGAAACTGCTCTGCAGTCTGTTAAAAGAGCAGAGCATGTTTGCTGTGTGTGAAACAAGGATAGTGGATACAGTTCAGTTCCAAGTGGACCAGTGTTCACAGCACAAAAGCACCCGAGACCAGAACTGGAAGCGCTGGCAGTTTCAGCAGAGAGGCTAAACCATGGAGACTGAGAGCACGCTGCTCGCTGCCTTGAGTTACGCGGGCTGAGGCATGTGTGCAACGCTTCCACTGCTGCTGTCCATGCTATATTGGCTTTGTGAACTTCCATTTCCCAGCGGTGTCAACACAATACCTTTCAATGCAGCTACTGTCCCATGAATATATACACACACACACACACACAAACATTTATTTTAATTCTAATAACATTGTTCCCGCCAACAGGTCATTTCTAAGGACCAAGACAGCTTCCTTATCTCTAAGTACTGATTTCTTGCCTTTTACTTGCTCCCACATATCCTCCTCACACAGCTCTTCTGCACCACAGAATGGATGTGCTGGCTGCAAGACACTGGTCACCAAACCATTAGAACAAACCAAACACCTACCAGTCTACAGCTGAGATTTGACTAATGTGAATTCCAAATGTGATTGTGAAGATTCATTCCATTTTCAGCCCTGGAATGTATAGTTGCTCCTTGATGCAACGCACACTGATGTGCTATTCTTCAGCACAGCAGCATCAATGGAAAAATGCAAAGAAACTTCTGTGGCTAAGGGGAGATGCATGGAAGAAAGATTCTTTTTCAGCTTTTGATGCTCAATTAGCAGAGGCCTCCATATTCTTTGCTGGTGGTGTCACTGTAGCCATAGGAGAGAAGACCAGCTTGGGGCACTGTGAATCTTCACAAGCCCCAGATAAGGATAATCATCTGGAAATCCCTGCATCCCACCTGTGTAAAACAATGCAAAAATAATGAACCATAAACCCTGCCACTGATTTTTATGGCATCAGAATCAGGAAAGGGATTCCCTGCTAGAGGGAAATCTTCAAGTGCAAAATGAGAGCCTGTTCCCCACCACTGCCCCATTCCTCTGCACAAAAAGAAAAGCAAGAGAAATTAATAGAAATACATAAAAGAATGGAAAGTGGGATTTTCTTTGCAACCGCCACAATAACTATGTTTGAAGATTGCTAGGTGGGGAGGGGAACCTGCCTGCTTAATGTTGTTTTTGCTTCAGTACATTAGGAAAGTTCTTCAAGAACAACAAAATCTGTGTGAAAATGTGACCCCTGAAATGCTGACCCCTGATATGCTGCCAGTTCCAGTGAAAGGAATTGAGCTGCCAAGCCAGTGCTGGCCATGCAAGTTCCAGATGCCTGGAGCAAGCTTTCCCTTACCCAAAGGTTCCAGGTTTTCAAGCTGTCTTAGAGAACAGTCTGTAAAATAGGCTTGTACAGTCTGTCCTCCTTTTGAGTTTTTTGTTCTCTGGGCCAGCTTGTCCTCTCAGTTACAACTCCACTGACATCACTGGGGATCACACTGGTGCCAGAGGAACGTTTATTATTATTTGTATCACAGTACTGCCTTGGAGCCCGAGTCATGGACCAAGCCTCTGTTGTGCTAGGTGCTGGCCAAACACAGAACAAAAGGATGGCGCCTTCCCCCAAAAGCTTACAACCTAAGCCCCCTGCATTCTCCACAAACATGTTCTGTGCTTCTCCATTCAGATCAGAGGCTTTTTGACTCCCAGTGGTGGAGGCAGAGGAGAGTGGGAGGGAGGCTACATTCTTGCAGGTGAAATACCAGTTTAGGGTAATGCAAATGAGAGAATGGTGTGCTTCCTTTTGCATTTCACATTACACAAAAATCAGAGATCCCAGACATGAGCAAAGGCAGAACAGAGCTGAGTCTTTAATCTTTAAAATCTATTTTACATGATTAAAAGGATCCTGCCTGGAGAAAAGCAACTCTGGCTATTTATATCTCCATTCTTTCCCCCACCCCCCTTTTTATTTATTTTTTGCTTCCAGAAAATACTGCAGTCTTTGTACATCTGAAAGACCACGGCTAGCTGCCATTAATTTTAATGCTAAATCCTCATCAGCATTTCAAAACATTATGAAAACCTCTAAGCAACTGTCTTCTGCTAGCTTGAAAATATTGCAGGCAGCAATCTAAATAATGTTATAAGTGCCACAGTAAGTACAAGAGCACATGCTGGAAAGAAAAGAAGAAAAATAAAAGGCTTCAGACCATCGGGAATGTGTCAGTTCTGGAGAGTAGTCATAAATGGATTGCAGGATTCCATAGGTGGTGCGTCTGATTGAGCTGCACCTCACTTACACAGAACGTACCAAATTGTAAATGCTGCTGTTTGCAGAAGCCATCAATTCCGTGAACAAGTGCATACACAACTTACATTTATTCAGTGTCATTTAGGCAAGCAGAGGTAATCAAATGCAGTGGGATTCGGCCAGGGCACTGATATTAATACTCTCTTAAGCTGTGCTTTCAAAGAGGATGGATGCCAGTCAAACTGAAATCAGTGTACATTCATCAAGCAAATTTATGACCTGGATTCAAGAGAGCATTCCTTAGTCAGGAAAGCATCAGATCCATGCTTAACTTTAAATACATGTTTAGGACTTGAGCACATGCTTAATGTTAAGCATTGTGCTTAAGTGATTTCCTAAATAGGGATGTGCTTCAGCAGGTGATTGTAAGGGAGTGGACTCACCCCGGCGGTGCTTCCTGCTGGTCATCCATGGGAATTAGCTCTTCCAGCATCCTGGAGCGCCTCATGCAGGCCGGTGATCCGCCTTACCGCTGGCCCCCGAGTCCCTCCTAGGACCCCAGTGCCCCTTTCTCTGGGTTGCTGCCCCCCTGGCAGTACCCCCACACTCTGGGTCTCCCCAGCCAGGGGAACCCCTACCCACTAACCCCACCTCGCCTCAGTGTAAGGCTGCCAGTCACCATCGAGCCCCACTCCCTGGGGCAGTATATGCCACTCATCACAGGCAAGGTTGGGTTGGACCTGCTGCCTCTCTCTCTAGCTGGCCTGCCCCTCTGCAGCCCCGGTACTGGTCTTAGGCCCTCAGCTAGGCCCACAGCCTGGGGATTTCCTAAGCCAGAGCTCCCCAGCTCCTCTAGCCTTCCCCCAGCCCTGCTCCACTCCCAGTACCCTACTCGGCTCCCTAGCAGCCAGGGCCTTCTCGCTCTACAAGCAGAGAGACAGTCCTGAGCTTCTGGCTGCCCTGGTCTTCTTCCAAGGCCCGGTTAGTCTGTTTGAGGCGTGGCCTCAGCTGCAGCCACTTCCCCCAATCAGCCGGGCTTTGCTCCCTTTCCCAGCCCCAGCCCTCTCTTGAGCCGTTTCAAGCCCCGCAGGGCAGGAGCCGGTAACCAGTCCGATACGGTGACCGAGTGCTTTCTTGAACTAGGGAGTAAAAATTCCATATGTGTTTAGTTCTTTAAGGCCCACATTCAGCAGCACACTTAAGCACATGCTTCACTTTGGCTTCAATGGGACTTAGGATGTGCTTAAAGTTAAGCAAGTGCTCTACTGAGTCAGGGCCTAACACTGGCTCTATTTTGTGACTGGGATGTTTGTGGAACCTATTCCAACATTATAATTTGAATGTAAAGCCCGTGCCAACTCGGGGTTTGGTGAGAGAAGGTGGAACTGTTTCAATATTGTTTTAAGGATATGAATTTCGTAGGAACTACGGCCCAAATTGTAATCTCGGATATATCCATGTAAAACTGGAATGACTTCATTGCAGTCGTCTGGTCGGCATTTGGCCCCAGTGAGTCGATGTTGTTCAGTGTTTTTATTGAATTGGACAGCTAGAGAAAAGTTGCTGTGAACACTTATTTACATTGTGCTAGTGCCCAGAGTGGTCCGTGAGCTGTACAAGCACGTAAAGTGGGATTTTTAAAAACTCAGCATTAGACTAACTCTGCTTCCACTGTAGTCAATGGAAGTTGTATCATTTCAATCAGAGAAGAATTTGGCCAAAGCTGAGTGCTCTTTGTAGGTGTAGGCATTTGTATTTGCGCACACAGAGCAGGTTGGAATGTGTTGTTGGTTGTTTTTATTTAAATTTTTCTTGGCAAAAATTTTCATTTTTTGCCATGATTTTCTGATTTATTTAATGACACTGAAATTTTTAATTTCCTTCTCTGCCTCCCTCTACCGCCTCGTACTTTAAAACAGGCAGGAAATTGCAAACCTAAAAAACAATTTAAAAATTCAGAAAAATTCCATGAGAAAATTAAAAAATTGTAATTTCTCTCCAAGTTTTCCATGGAAGATGCTGATCATTTTTCAACCAGCTCCAGGCAGCACGTTGCAGGCTAGGAGCCATGGTTCTCTGCACAAGAATGTGGGTGCAGAATAACAAGCTCTGTTGCAGCTGGAATTAGCTTTCCCTCCTCCCGTTTCCTTTGAAAAAACATATTCAGAAGAAACTGAACCCTGAGCTGAATAACTTTCATCTGCTCCTGAACTTCCTCTCTTTCTGATTAAACATTAGGTTTAAGTATCCTCAACACAATGACCCCTAAAGAATATATCAGAATGCACTTGAGGTCAGAAAAGCATGTCTTTTATTTATTCAAGTATTTGAAAAAAAAAAACCCACTAGACTTGCAATAAATCACCGCGAGGGTTAGTTGAAGGCTGGAGGTGCGAGCTACATTTTTCATCGCAGCTCCTCGTAGCCAAGGTGCGTTGTCAAGGCTATTTAACCTTGGAAAAGCTCTTCCATTGTACAGCTCTCCGTGGTGGTGTCATTAAAGTTGATGGGTATAACTGACCACAAAGGCTAGCAGGGCTCTGGCTCCTACCTGATTTTCCCAAGTGTTTGTGCAGTGTGGTTATCCTGACCACAGAGCGGACTAATCAGCATTATAGCTGACAAATACTGTCATGGCTAAGTGGGAGATGGTGCTTCTGCTAAAACAAGCAGTGAGCCTGGGGGCACATCATGCTCAGAGAGCAGTGTTACGGATTGATATTAATGTACTCCCCACTCATTAGGGGCCTCATCCAGATCCCACTGAAGTCAAGAGGTATCTTTCTACTGCCTTCTGTGGGTTTGGATCAGGTCCCAAAGGTGTTTTAGCATTTTTTTATTTCAGACAGAGGGCTATTCCCATCCAGTGTCCATTATATTAAAAACCATTGTAATTACCACAATGGTAATGAAGTTGACACCAGTATTTAGTGTAAAAAGCATATGCTTGGTCCAGCATAATTCCCCCAGCCATTGCAATAATCTCTTTAGAACTCCCACCGTATCATGAGCTAAAACACTCCCCAATAGCCTTTAACTCCTTCACCCCTTTGCCCCAAACTTACTCCTGAAGGCCTCTGGAATTACAGACCTGGCTTCTTTCCCCACCCTCAAAGGAGAGAGGCCAAACGCAAACCCATGTTAAACTTGGATGTGCCTCCACCACTTCCTCTCCTTCTCCAGGCCACACTTCCTCTCTGCATGCCTCAGCGCCCCCAGCTCCTTCCAGATTGCATGCACTAACTCCTCTGGAGAAGTCCCTGGCAGGGGGTTCATTTGAAACACCACCTCTCATCTTGCCTTCCAGAGGAACGTACATAGGATTGTGCTGATGAGATAGAGAGTCTCCCCCTCCCATTGCGGAAAAATCCCCATATCCGCATTGTTCCCTCGCTTGGCCTATAATAACAGGTACTTTCAACACCCTGGCTAATCTCACCTGCACCTTCTGGGCCCACAGGCATTCCTCCAATAGATGCTCCACCCCCGACCACAGCTGTTGCCTGGGACACACCCAGTCTTGGGTTTTCTGAATCATTGACATATCTCATTGCTGCAGGTCTTGTAACACTGCCATCTTCCACACCTATGTCCTCAGTGCTCTGATACTATTCACATTCAGTGTCCTCACCATGAGAGCATCCAGCTCCCCTGTATGCCCAATGGGTCATGGGATTCTCCCGCACAATCTGAAGATGCCACCAGCAGTGACTTAGGTGAGTCACAACGTATAAATATCTCTGGCATGAGCGTAACTAAGGCTGCCATGCTGTCACCCAGCAGAGTCAGCAATAAGAAGGCTTTCTGAATTAGAGAAAATCTTGGCTATACTTAAAATGTGGCTGTGATAGCAAAACGTACAAAATGTTCTTTGAAAAAGCAGCTGTGGCTATTTTATCTTTCTCTGAAAAGATAAGTAATTGTAGGAATGTTATAATCTTTTTTGTTTTTTTTAAATCAGGTCTAAACAGCAATTTCCTTTCCGGCACAGGAGGTATTTAAACATCCATACCTTGAACTGGTTAAAAAGAACTGTACTGATAATGCAATTTTGTAGCTTAAGATTTACATTGAACTGAACAATAAATCATAATGAAACTGATTGAAGGCAGGAGTTATGATGGGAACAATTCCGCAAACCAGTAAGTCCAAGTTGGTATTTTGGTATCAAAAAGGGAAGTTGGCATTTGTATGAAGCGTATAATTATTGGGGCCAGAAAGGTCTAGTTGTTAAATCTAGGGTGGCTGTTGTTTTTTTACATGAGAAGTAATATGACTGTCTAATGTTGTGTTGCCTTGTTTTACTGGAGGAAGTCCTGGAGGTGCCAGATATGTAATGTGATCTCTCACACTTTAACGGAAGGACTTGGGAGGTTGGATCTTTAACAAAGAAACCCTTTCTCCTTAACAAAAAACCCCCAAAGAACGAGGGTAACTTCCCCCCCACACACTTTGTATGTCACTTCAAGAAAACAAAATCCTCGAACCACCTCACATCCTAGCAGACACATGCCTGTTCATGGGCCCGATCATGAGAGATGCAGAGGACCTGCCTCTCCCACTGAAGTCAATGGGAGGTGCAGGTGTGCAGCAGTTCTTAGGATCAAGCCCTTTACAGAGTAACTCGCTGTAATCATCTTTCACTCTGAGTCCAATACTGTTTTACAATCAAGGTTAACTATGAGACGCTGACTGTTTAAGTGCTAATGAGTCTAACGGGCCGTGTGCCAATCTCATTTTTGCAGGCTGTTGTGTGAGAAGATCTAGCAGTCACCTAGCTAGGCTGATTTTGGATTGTTATGTTTAATTCCATTCTGCACCATGCAAACACAAAGGCCTGGTCTACACTACGGGGGGGGAGTGTCGAACTAAGGTACGCGACTTCAGCTATGCGAATAGCTGAGATTGGCACACGGCCCGCGAATAGCGTAGCTGAAGTCGAACTACCTTAGTTCGACTGACTTACCCGTCCAGACGCCGCGGGGTCGAACTCCGCAGCTCCAAGGTCGACTCCGCCACCGCCGTTCGTGGTGGTGGAGTTCCGGAGTCGACCGGCGCGCGTGGGGAGTTCGAACTATCGCGTCTTGATTAGACGCGATAGTTCGAACTCCGAGAAGTCGAACTCTCCGCGTCGACCCGCGCGGTAAGTATAGACCTACCCAAAGAAAATGACTTTGGTCCACCGTGTGCCTCCAAGTTGCTGGCTGAGTATTGCTAATTTAACCCTTGCTCATTGGTGGCACTCATGTTTGGAGTACTTTCCACACTGCTGCTACTGTAATCAGTGTCTAACCTCCACCGCAGACATGCCAAACTCGCGGGCGGAAAAATGCAGACATTGGGCTTGTTTTTGGCTTAATTGGCTTGCGAGTTGCTTGTTGGTTAGTTTTTGGCTTGTAGCTTGTTGCTTGTAGCTTTTTTTGATTGGCTCCCGGCAAGCAGGGGCAAGGAGCAAGGGAAGGGGGAGAGTCAGGGGTGCACAGTGGGCCCACCACAGTCCCAGACTGCACGCCGGGGGGATCTAGTAACATAGAGTGTCGGGTTCTTAGGGACTGGCTTATTTTGGCCTTGTTCTGAAATGGGATTAGCTTGATTTTTGGCTTATTGTGAAAGTCGGGGTGCTTATTTACTGCGTGAAAGTTGGCAACTGTGCTCCACCGTGGGGTCTCAACGGGCTAAATCCTCATCTTCACGCAAGTAGTGACAGCCCCCTTGTGTTACGTTTTGTAAACACTAATTTGTGACCTCTCTGTTGGCGCAATGCTCTGGGCGGCTGGGTGGTGAGCTCCTGGGGCAGTGCAGCTGCAGAGCCCGGCCTCACCCGGGCTGCGCAGTGCGTGGCCACCGGTGCTCCAAGTAGCGCAGTAAGGGGGCAGGGAGCAGGGGGCAGAGGGGGTTGGATAGAGGGCAGGGGAGTTCAGGGTGGTGGTCAGGGGTTGGGAGTGTAGATAGGGGTCGGGGTGGTCAGAGGGCGGAGAACAGGGGGGTTGAATGGGGCAGGAGTCCCAGGGGGGCAGTCAGGAAGGAGTGGGGGTTGGATGGAGCGGCGGGGAGCAGTCAGGGGTGGGGGTTCTGGGGGAAGTCAGGGGACAGGGAGCGGGGGGGTGGATAGGGGATGGGGGCCGGGCCATGCCCCTTCCCCCAACCGTCCCTCCATACAATTTCCAAAACCCGATACAGCCCTCAGGCCAAAAAGTTTGCCTGCCCCGGTCTAGGTCCTAGTTCTATTAGTTCAATGTCCCTATTGATAGAAAAGGAGAGGGGGAAAGAATTCCTTATGTCCTGATTTTTAGTAAATAGAAAGACGTACAGGGAGAATGGAATGACCAGGATATTATTTCTTTGTCTTGCGCTGGTGTCTAGAAGCCCAGTCATGGACCAGGACCCTATTACGCTAGGTGCTGTACAAACCCAGAACAAAAAAGACAGTCCCTGCCCCAAAGAGCTTAAAATCTAATAGCCAGGAAAGAATATTAATGTAAACGTAAGTTACATAAATAGGCAGCCCTCTCCTATCGATCCCTCCCCTTCTTAGCTAGCCCTTTCCTAAACTGCCCTTGTTGTTCATATTGGTTCAGCTAAATATATTGTTCCTCTCTCCTTCTTTGTAACATCATGATCCTCATTGCACCATATGTATTTTTATCCCCGCAAACAATAAAAGCCTTTGAAACAAAAGCGGCAATGTCACAGAGACTAATTTAAAACACAAACGTTTGTAAACATGTGTAATGTGAGCCTTCGAAGCCCCAGGCAGCTGAGTGTGGTAGCTGGATTGTACATCCTCATCTGCATTATTTTCAGTTTGATTAAGGATAAAGGGGATCGCTAATGATGTACAAAGGAACACAAACACGCTGTAAAACAAATGGTTATATCACTAAATGAGGCACAACCTGAAGGATGAGTAACTTCAGGGATAAAGACTCGGGTCCAGATCCACAATCCAGGCACTGATGTCAGTGGAAGTTAGGAGCCTAAATGTCTTGGGGCCTGAGAGCTGTAAGCTTCTGTCCCATAGAAAACTGTATGGAGGGAGCAGGGAGCTGTGAAAAGATGCCTGAGGAAGAAGGTTCTGTCTAAACAGCAATTTCCTTTCTGGGACAGGAGGTATTTAAACGTCCGCACCTTGAACTGGTTAAAAAGAGCTGTACAGATAATGCAGTTTTGTAGCTTCTGATTTACATAGAACTGACCTGCCATAGAGCAGGCAGTGGATGCCGACCAAAGGCCTGCTCTAAACCCCCCACAGCTATGCTGATGGATGTAGGGTGCTTGCAAACGCCAGAACTGTAGGGGCAAAGTGCAGGGGCAGGGGAGGGGGGGTCAGAGGGTGGCTGGCCCCAGTAAATGAAGCAGATCCAGCACCCTGGTGCCAGTTTGGCCAGTTCAGAGGGTGGGCCAGCACCTGGGGCTGCCAAGGATCAGGGAGAATCTGACAAGGAGGTGGGGAGGACTGGTGAGAGAGGGACCTGGTCGTCAGGAGGACAAAGTCTCTGCAGGCTCTCCTGGGAAAGCAGGAGGAATTATGAGGAAGCCAGTGGAGAGACTAGCTGAGGTTCCTGAGTCAAAGCCAGGACTGCGAGGTTGACAAGGGCTGAGAGGGAGGAGCCAGGGGAGGGGTGAGCCTGGTGACTTTCCTGAGCCACTGCCAGAGAAGGCAGGAGAGGGCTGAGGGCTCAGGCCAGCAGAGGGAGGTGCTTGCTGGCCCTTGGAGCCTGAGAGCTGAAGCTGGAGGGCCAGAGAGGGCTGAGGTCTAGAGTGAGGTCTGGTGAGGGGTGCCTGAGCTTGGGGCACGGTGCTGGGTGCTAAGGTACTTGAGGTACAATCTGGACTAGGGTGCTGAGACTTGTTTTGTTATGGCTTATGTGCAGCGGGCTTTCTTCTGTAACAAAGTAACCCCACAAGGGCTATTTGTACCAAGTTTGAATGTGTGGACTATTTCTGAGAACTCTGAAAGAAGGAAACTGAGGCAAATGTGCTTCAGTCAGGCCTGCTTTATTATGGCGGGCAGTTTCCTCTAAACTAAACCTCTTTAAAACTTCTGACTTGTTCCTCTCCAAAGATGCGATCAGTTGTAGGAGCCCTAGTGCACAAAAGACTCCAAGCAGTTGCCAGAATCTTAGCCACCTTGTCTTCTAGACTTTCTCCCTTTTCTCCTTGGGAGCTTGGTTTCAGGACAGATTTTTAGCACAGCACATATAACATCGCCCAGGGCCCTATGATTTTCCTTGACTTCTTTTACCTGGCCTCTCACCATTGATTCTGTGGGACCTACTGATGATACGCCTTGCCCCCATGACACTGTGCATCGCCACAGAGTGGGAGGGGGAAAGCAGGCCACCTAGACAATTATCCACTGTGCAAGGGGGTTTCACCTTTTTTTTTGTTTGTTTGCAGTTGTCTGTTTCAAACTATTCACCGCTGCACTGAGCAGTGGAGGGGAGTATATTGCCCATGGAAAGAAGAGTGAAGTGCAATTGGGAAAACAGTTGGTATCCTGGGTCAGCAACGGAAAACCCACCAGAGAGGATGGTGACTTGCCTGGGATGAGAAAGAGAAGGATGAGGTGTGTGGAGAACAGGCTGGGGGATGGGTGGGAAGAGGAGGAATGACTCTGACTGCAGAATATGCTGTCTGAGGAGGAGAGACGGGGAGGAGAGCTGTTTTGCTTTGCACGGTTTATGGGCGTGGACATGGCCCCTAATTGTACAGATCATGTAACCTGCCTAGAGACCTGGTTGAAAGTCTTGAAGACACAGAGCCCCTCTTGGGTGCCTGGCTCTCCCTGCATTTCTTCATTTACCTGCCTTGCATTGTGGAAGTCCAGGAGGGTCAGGCTGAGGACACAGCTTCCTGCTGATGCCTTCCTTGCTGCTTGCGGAGTCGCCCGGAAGGGGCTGCCAGGTGAAGTCAATGGAATTGTGCCACTTACACCAACTGGAGTCCTGGCCCACAATTCTGATTCAGGAGAACAGACTTAGAGATCAGCTCCCACTGAGTGCCTTGGGGGCGGCACAGGTGTGACTGGTAAATCAGCATCACTCCATTCAAGTCAACGGCGCTACACTGATTTACACCAGCAGAAGATTTGACCCAAAAGGAGGCCTGGCCAGGGCTGGGGATGTGGCCTCCATGGCACTGCTCAGGAATCCTGGGTTGAGATCTGCTCCCGGGCTTGTCTCCAATGTATGGCTGCATAGCCGGCTGGCTGGCCCTCGGTATTTTTAACGTTCAATAATTGTTTTTAAAAGGGTTATAAACACGATCAGGTGTTGCAATGCCCAAAGCATCTCTAACATCTTTGTTTCATTTCCTTGAAAGCCTTTTTGAAACTGAAATGCATTTTTTTTTATTCCCTCTAGATAAATTTTCTGTACGATTGGGGAAACCATTTTCTCCTAACTCCACTGAATGCTTCTAACATGGTAATGCTTAGTACGACTTCTGGCATATTGATGTTGGCTCTCCGACTAGACAACGTGCCAAGCTGTCCTGGGGGCCTTAATTATTGCAACTTCAGGCCGGTGTTGCCTGCCTACGGCACAATCCCACGGCCTAGAGTGAACCCTGAAAACGCTTAATTAAATGACGTTCCACAATAGATTAATGTATCGGAAACTCAAGATCCAGAAAAAGGATATTGCAGGAGCAGCAGCAGCAGATGCTCTTCCCCTTCAGGATAACATCCTGACAAGCTCTTTCAACCTGAGCATCTTCAAAAAGCAGCCGTGTGAGATCAATGTGGGATAGTCATCTGGCTTTTTGGTTTGTCCGCATAGTGATGCATAGAGACCTTGTTTGGGACCAGATCCTTTGTGATCATGAACTTCATTGTAGCTTTGCTGATTTACTCCACCTGAGGATCCGTTCCTGATCAGTCACCATTATAACCCTGCAACTCCCAATGCGCTCAATGGGAGCTGAGTGGCTTTCACTAAGGCAGTATTTTCACCTATAATCATGGCTGAATTTTGGCCTGATCTTGAAGTATGCTCATGTGAGTAAGAATTGCGGGGCAGGTCTCCAGCTAGTGTAAATCTGTATCGTTCCATAGGCTTCACATGGAGTTAAGCCAATTTATAGTAACATTGGATCTGGCCCTGTCAGAATAGGAATTTGCAGGGTTGGATCCTTCAACCATCTTTTCCCAAAGTGACCAGTGATTTTGTGTGCCTCAGTTTTTTGGATGCCCAACTTGAGATGTGGGCTCGATTGTCCAATGTGTGAGGACCCAGAGCTCCAGCTGAGTTTCTGCTCAGCACTTCTGAAATTCAGGGCCAACATGTCTCTGAGAAGGTACCAAAAATCAGGGCCCACTTTTGAAAAACCCTAAATCCAACCCCCATCTAGCAGGCAGGTGGCTACAAGGCATTGCACTGTGTGCAATACGCACCATCAAGCTGCATTAGTAACCCCCCGGGGAGCCAAAGTCTAAGTACACTGCAACTACAAAAGATCTGACTAAAATGCTGTAAATATGACATTGTACAGACTAGCACTGAAATCTTCACGACGCTGTTCAGAGCAAGGAAATGACAGCGAGTGGGACACATGCAGCACACACAGGGCAAATCTCTTATAAGGGCCAATTTGTAAAGGCAGTTATCACTAATATTGTGTTCTATCATATTATTCTTCAATTATTTGCTCCAACAGCTCTCTTGTCTTGGCTTAATAAGCCGGTTCTGTAGAAGCTACCCGGGATTGATTTCCTTTCTGCAAAGAGAAGTGGATCATGGTTGGATTTCGTGACATTTCTGCGGGCTTAGCTTGTTTGTTTCTGGTGCCTCCTCTCCCCTCCCCACAGTCCTGTGACATATTTTAGGCAATTAAACTACAGGATGGAAATTAATATAAAGCTTGTGTTAATGTTGGAGCAGGCACCGGGGGAAAAATACACAAAAGGAAAGCCAGGCTAACCAGATCAGTGACATTGGTTGCTGGCAAGGTGACTTGTCAGTTTAGTGGCTCTGGTTAAGAATTAGAATCCACCAAAGGGGGGAAGGAGGAGGGGGTGTTGCTAGGCAGCGCAGTGGGTAAATGCATTAGCCTCATACCTCTAGAGACCTTAGGTTTAAGTATTTCTTATCTTACAAGTGAAAGGAGTTTAGTGGTTCCAGCCTAATCCCTAGTGCATATTTTGTCCACATTATAAAATGTACCACATGATATGACACAACTGGCAACCTCTGGTGTGTGGAGAGACAAGGGGTTCTTATCTGAGAGCAGAGGCAATGCGGATTATTCCTAACCTGTGTCGGCTGAGCAGTCTGAGGGAGCCTTATGCATTGGTTCCTTATCTCTATAATGGAGAGGATAATATCTCCTATCTTCCCCTTCCGTCTTGTCCATTAGACTGTAAGCTCTGTGGGGGTAGAGACTGTCTCTTATTATGGCCCCGACCCTGCAAACACTTAGGCACACGCTTAATTTTACTACCATGAGTTGTTCCATTGATTTCAATGGAGCCACTCACACTAATGAAGTTAAGCGTGTAAGTGTTTGCAGTGTCATGCCCTACGGGTTTGTATAATACATAACACAATGGGGTCCTGATCCTAACTGGGGCTTATAGGCATTACCGGAGCACTATTACTGGTCCCCTGCCTGAATGATGCAAGACTTGCTCTAGTAATTGGGCCTATAATTTGACCTTAATTGTGAGTTTAATAGTGAAAAAGATCATAAAATATCACACTAGCCATAATAAATAAACGTTGATGACGGTTGGGTGGGGGAAGGTGGAAAAAGGAGACAGGCTGAATTCGTACAAACAAAACAGCCTATTGATATAATTCAAGAACTGTGTTAAGATCATGCCCAGGTGGGTGAGCGGGTGGCACGTCCCAACCCTGGGCGGGAGGCACAGTCCCCTCCCCCTCCTAACCGCAGACCAGAAAGCGGGACCAGAAACCAGTGAAATGCTGGCGGGTGAGTGGGCAGCTGGCCCCCAGCCACTCCAGAGTTCCGGGCGGGTCAGCGGGCCACGTGTCCCAGCCCCA
The DNA here is from genome assembly GCF_016161935.1 of Mauremys reevesii. Classification (NCBI taxonomy): domain Eukaryota; kingdom Metazoa; phylum Chordata; order Testudines; family Geoemydidae; genus Mauremys; species Mauremys reevesii. The sequence continues at coordinate 14,439,219 of NC_052640.1, read as the reverse complement.
GGCAGGCGGCACAGCCTGCCCCCCCAAACTCGGAGAGGCAGAAGGGCAGGCAGCATTTTCCCTCCCAGCATGTTGGATAGGCGGCATGGCCTTCCCCCAGCCCCGGAGTGCAGGCTGGCCCCCATTAGTGCCCCAGCTTGGGATCCCGGCCACAGGGGGGGAAGAGCCTTCCACAGCACAGCCCAGGAAGCAGAAAGGGGCCTTGGGGTGGAGCGTGGGTGGGGCCATGCAAGGCTGTTTGGGGAGGCACAGCCTCTCACTGCCTTCGATACCTGCTGCCCATGCACTGGACCAAAATAGGTGTGTTGGTGAACAAAATAATGAGGGGTTGGGGTTAGTTCACAAAAAGAGACTCTGGGAGTGAAATTTGGGGGAAGCAAACACAAGAATTGCTGATTGAAAGAAGAAGGAACAAGCTTCACCCTTATGGTTGCCACCCCATTGCGTCCTGGGACCCTGGGATCTACCATAGCACATCAGACCATCTTCATTCTGATCCTGAGAGAGGTCCTGACTAGACTGGGCCAGAAAAAGGACTCAGATGACATCGCCACCTCCACCAGCTCTGGATAAAGCCTGAACACTCACCTTATTTTTTCTTTCCTGTTCCTCTTCTTTTGCCTTCTATCTAACAAGAGTCTGACTTAGCTTGCAAAGATTGAATATTTTGCAACACTGCTATAGGCCTATGACCAGAGAGACACATAAAAGCAATGCCCAAGACTGCCTGATGCTGGTACAAGTTTACCAGGTCATGGAGTGGCTAATAAGATCATGTTCCATGCCTGTGTTTCTCCAGCAGTGAGGTTGCAAGTGAAAGTCAACACCAGAAACAGAAGCTGCATTTGTTGTTCTTTTCTCTCCCCTTTTATTTTTGTCTTCTAGGAAATGGGATCAGACTTTAACAAGGGTAATAAGCCTTGTGGATAGGAGGAAGCGGTAGATGTGGTATATCTTGACTTTAGTAAGGCTTTTGATACTGTCTCTCATGACCTTCTCATAAACAAACTAGGGAAATACAACTGAGATGGAGCTACTATAAGGTGGGTGCAAAACTGGTTGGCAAAACTGTTCCCAGAGAGTAGTTATCCGTGATTCACAGTCAAGCTAGAAGGGCATATCAAGTGGGGTCCCACAGGGATCAGTTTTGGGTCTTGTTCTGTTCAATATCTTCATTGATGATTTAAATAATGGCATAGAGAGTACACTTATAAATTTTGTGGATGATACCATGCTAAGAGGGGTTGCAAGTGCTGTGGAGGCTAGGATTAAAATTCAAAATGATCTGGACAAACTGGAGAAGTGGTCTCAAGTAAATAGGATGAAATTCAATAAGGACACATGCAAAGAACTCCTCTTAAGAAGGAACAATCAGTTGTACACAAACAAAATGGGAAATGACTGCCCAGGAAAGTGCTGCGGAAAGGGATCTTGGGGTCATAGTGGATCACAAGATAAATATGAGTCAATGGTGTGACACTGTTGCAAAAAAAAGCAAACATCAATCGGGGATGTATTTGCAGGAGTGTTATAAGCAAGACACGAGCAGTAATTCTGCTGTTCTACTCTGTGCTGATTAGGCCTTAACTGGAGAATTGTGTCCAGTTCTGTGTGCCCCATTTCAGGAAAGATGTGGACAAACTGGAGAAAGTCCAGAGAAGAGCAACAAATATGATAAAAGGTCTAGAACACATGGCCTTATGAGGAAAGAGTGAAAAAATTGGGTTTGTTTAGTCAGAGAAGACTGAGGGGGTACATGATAAGAGTTTTCAAGTCCATAAAAGGTTGTTTCAAGGAGGAGGGAGAAAAATTGTTTTTCTTAACCTCTGAGGATAGGACAAGAAGCAATGGGCTTAAATTGCAGCAAGGGAGGTTTAGGTTGGACATTAGGAAAAACTTCCTAACTGCCAGGGTAGTTAAGCACTGGAATAAATTGCCTAGGGAGGTTGTGGCATCTCCATCGTTGGAGATTTTTAAGATCAGGTTGGATAAACACCTGTCAGGGATGGTCTAGATAATACTTCATCCTGCCTTGAGTGCTGGGGACTGGACTAGACGAACTCTCAAGGTCCCATCCAATCCTACAATTCTGTGATTTAACAGCAACAACTCCTCCAGCCCATCTCAACTGACTCATCCCATTTTCCCCAAAAGGATAGTTATTACAATCTTTAATACCATCTAAAAGGCTGTCAAATGGGGGGAGATTCCTTCTAAAAACTCTCTACAGCTAAAGGGAAATGGAGCAAGGGATGTTAGAATGAAAGTCTTACTTACTACTTTATATTTTGAATGCTTTGTTTCTTTCCTTTCTCTCTGTCTTTAATCAAATGTTAAAACAATGTTAATAAGGTTTGCCACGGTACTAAGCAGGCTGAGGTCTCTGAATATCAAACCTTGTTTAATGTTGGACAGTTACAGGGTCATGTTAATGCCTTGACTCTGGCCCCATTTGTTCCATCTAAATTAATACAACAGACCCTACCTAGTGTTAAGTATTCCCCAACATTAAAATGTATCAGGTTCTTCCGCCACAACTTTTTGTTTGCAGATCTAAAGTAGAATAGATTAAAAAACAAGTGAGATCTTACAGTAAAAGCCCAGTTGTAGATATTCTACGGGATGGAAAAATTGCTGCTGATGCAGCTGTCAAAGATTTTTATGTACCTACAGATAGTTTGCACATAAGACTAGGCAGGAGCCCACAGGTCTGCACTGATTCCCTTTTAAAGCTTCGTATTAGTAAAAAAGGAGTAGCTATAGATTCATTTTCTTTCCTCTGTATTTATTATTGCTCCTCTGGAATGGAAACAGCAAGCGCTTTGCTAAATCGATAAAAAGATTGTCTGGCTTCAGTCTGAAAGCTCAATTCTGTGAGGTACAGAGCACCTTCAGCTTCCAATGACTTCTATGAGGAGTCCAGTGTGGTCCTCAAACGGCAGGATGTAGCCCTCTGCTCCTCAGTGAAGTAGAAAGTCAACCTCTCTAGAAGCACTTGGGTGAAACCTGCAGCCCTTACTCAGGGCTATATTGTGTGATTCTTGCTCAGTTGGTGAATACTTCCTCCCAGGAGTTAGGTCCACTGAAAATGCAGCTATGAGTAAGGGGTTGCACCCTCAGTGACTTCACAGAAAGCTTTGCTTGAATAAGAGCTCCTGGGGTAGTCCTGTGTGTAACCCCACCCCAACTTTGAGGCTCCGTCAGACTGCCAGAGTAGTGTAAAAGGCCCTCAGCCCAAACTGTATCCTCAGAGTTGCTTTTTTAGGAGTCACTGGGAGTTCACATGTTTCCAAAAGGAAGAACTGGGTTCTGAAGACTTTCATTTAATGTGTGTACTTTCAAAAGATTTCAGGTGAAATTTCAACGAGCCGGAGATGTATATAGCACAAAATAATTGATTGAATCTTAATCAAATCCGACTGTTCTCACGCAGGAACAAAAATAAGGTCTCTTAAAGCAGGGCAGCCACTTACATTGTAGCAGATGTTTCTTTTTATTGTTGGAAAAACAAATCTTTATTAAATACCAAAGAAAGCCCCATAAATCCGGGAAGGCTGTTGATTCCATGCTGAGGACACCTCTTCCTCTCAAGCCAGACAGTCTTATTTCTTCTAAGTTGTTTTGTTTTTCCTGCTGATCCTTCTGTGGTGTTTCCATGACATAAAGGCAAAAGGGAAGATGAATATTTAATAATGGAAACAACCTGATAGTTTAAACTTGAAAACAGAACACGGGAGTGTAGCAAACATGCTAACAAAATACCTTTCACACCAGCAATTCCTTCTCACTGGCGGATTTTGACAAAGCAGAGATGCTAGTGAGTTTAGTGAAGATTTTCCACAATTAGCAGCAGGCCAAGATAGCTGGGCATGACATAGCTGATTTCTGGGATAGTCTTCTTTTGGGAACATGTCTGGAGCAAAACAACATATTTTTATGGCCTGTGAATTGTGGAGACACAACTTGGGTAGAATATATTTTCTGCATTGAAATGGAAACCAGTCTGTCTGGATTATCTGGAGAATGCTAAGTGTAATAAGTTTGATTTTTTTTCTTTAGGGCTACTAATGGCATCTTCTTCTTTTAAAAACAACCACCCTCCATCAATTAATAAACAGAAGATTGCGATTGACTAAACAGAAGGGTGTGCAAATCGACATTGTTTTTTTCACCAGTTAATGTCCGTAGATATAGTATTTATTCGTAGAAATGCACCAACGGCACTGTCAGAGCAATAATATAGGAATGGGCAAGAATGCTTAGCCCCAGCTGACTTATGCATGTTAAATACTGTACAAGGCATATGGATGAATGCTAAACAGGAAGGTGAGGGATCACAACCGTTCTCTGATGTATACAATAATTTTCTAAGCAAAAGTTAAACAGAAGACACACCTACAGACTTGGAACGGGGTGGTTGGGTAACTTGCTCTGTCCTCAGAGAAAACCCCACAGTATCATGCATGGTTTTGTTATTATTCTTGAAATATTATAAAATGCTTGATTGCAATAACTGGTTCATTATTCCTGTGTTTGCCAATCATAGAGTGATGCTGGGAGCTTGCCTGCACAATGCAAATCATAGTTTACATGCAAATCCATCTGTAGTCCTGTCTGCATATCTAAGGGGGGATATGACAGAGGTCTATAAAATCATGACTGGTGTGGAGAAAGTAAATAAGGAAGTGTTATTTACTCCTTCTCATAACACACGAACTAGGAGTCCCCAAATGAAATTAATAGGCAACAGGTTTAGAACAAAGAAAAGGAAGTATTTCTTCACATAACGCCCAGTCAGCCCGTAGAACTCCTTGCCAGATGATGTTGTGAAGGCCAAGACTGTAACAGGGTTAAAAAAAGAACTATATAAATTCACAGAGGATAGATCCATCAATGTCTATTAGCCAGGATGGGCAGGGATGGTGTCCCTAGCCTCTGTTTGCCAGAAGCTGGGAATGGGCGACAGGGAATGGATCACTTGGTGATTACCTATTATGTACATTCCCTCTGGGGCACCTGGCATTGGCCACTGTCAGAACACAGGATACTGGGCTAGATGGACTGCTGGTCTGACCTAGCATGGCTGTTCTTATGTTCTTATCAGAACTAGTGCCAGTCATATTTAAACACGTTTGTTGTTAGAAGTATTCTAGCTCAGTTTGTCTCATGTGGATTCTGCCCTGGGTTTGTAGTGTTGTGTCTCCCATTCCTTTAATCCAAACTACCACCCCCGGCAGAATTCCAAAGAAATGAGAAATATTAGACCCATGTCCTGGGCTATATACTATTTAGGATTTTCAACTATGTTTGACACATGTCAGACAAGGTTCTTCCCCTTCGAAAGTTGGTGACCCTGTTGTCCCACTGGTGTAGATGGATTGATCTCACGGAACAAAGCAAATTCAGTCAGCAGTTCTTTAAGATGGATTTCTCACTCTTCGTTAAAATTAGAGAGAAGACCAAGCCAATCCCCTGGATCCAGTCACCCCTGACTCTTGTGGATCTTGGAATCTGGATCCTAACTTTGCATCTTGGGCCCATCACTAGTTGGAATAGGTGTGGAACCTGGTCATAGGTGCTTGCAAAACTGGGACACCTGAGTTCAGTGTTGGCTGGGAGAAGCCAGGACTGATTGATCTCTGTAGTGCTGCTTAGCAAGCATGGTTCTCAGAAAGCAATTCCCATCCCTGCTGGTCAGGGAATTCTACACTAGAACCTTGCTAGCTACAACTGTTCTTAAACATGGCTGCAGTACCGCCATTCTGATTCTGTTGCAGACAAGAAATTACATCTCTGCTTGAAGATACTGATTCCAGCTCTTTACTTGACTGCAACAGAGTAGCTTTTCCACTCAATCTTTTCTAAATCCCACAAAACCCTAAGGATCTTTTAAAAAGTAACTTGACATCCTTTCCTGTATAACGCGTGACAGCACTCCCAGATACCGTGTGAGCGCGTGCGTGTGTGTATGTATTCTATGGGAACACTGCGATTTAATAAATGCCAAAACAAACAACAGGTGTCCGTGTTATTTTGCAGTAGGTACTCCTCAAATATCAGACTTTGGCAGCTCAGACACTTCCTTACAAAAGGAATCTTTTTACTCCAAAGGCTCTTTGAAACTTGTATGGCATATTTATGTTTAATAATGTAGAGAAATCGCCTTAGATAAAAATAGCATTTTAAATGCATCACAAGGACCTCATTCGACTACTTTACAGTAGCACGTAACAAAAGTATGGATCAGTATCAGATTTAAGAACAACTGGAGAGGGCACATGATGACTCAGATAACTCATAATAGCTTTTCTCCCCTAAGGACTTGTCTGTACTGGGAAATTTTGCACTGGTGTTGTTATACCAATGTAGCAGCACCAGAACAAACCTCTGGTGCAGAAATGTGGCACCGATACACAAAGTGTTTACACCAGTGCAGCTTACCTTTTTCTGAAAACAGAATAATATGATTTAGTGTAAGCCACTTTTTACACCAGTGCAATGTGTGTACACTAGGGATTTGCACTGTTGAAGCCATATCGGTGCACATACAATGGTGCAAAAGTACCTAGGGTTGACAAATCTCTGACTGTAGTGCAATGCCTGGGGCTGATGCACCCCTCCACTGACTAGCCATTTTGCCTGCACTGTGATTGAAAGAGCAGGCTGTCCACACTGGTGGGAAGTGACTGAAATTATTACCAGCTGCTGGCTTTTTTGTGCTACATGTGAAACTGGGAGGTGGTCTCTGTCTAGTCCCAAGTATTGTCCCACAACACAGCACTGTTTTCTTAGCAGGACGGTAAGTCAATGGAGACTGGCCTGCTCTATCTCCATTCAAGGGGATCCTTCTAAAGATGGGGTGATGTGGGGAAATCTGCACTGCTTCTCCCCATGATGTATCCATTTTGTGGCTACATAATGAACTCAGACTGGGGTTTTCAAAGGAACCTCAGTGAGTTGGGTGCCTAACTCCCATAGTCTCCTTTGAAAATGAAGGCCTCAGTCTCCAGAGCTGGCAATCTGGCAGCTATCATGAGTACTTAAATGGATTTTAGAAGAAGCAAAGAAAGATCAGCTGAGAGCTGTAACTGCTCTAAGGCGGAACTGAAACAATAGCTTGTGGCTGTCTGAATCAGTTCCTTTCTTTCACGAATTTGACTCAGAGCTGAATATTTCAGAACCTCAAACAGAAAAGAGTTGTTTCAATTTTAGTTCTAATAATGGACAAAGGTTAAGGCAGCTGGGACGGGAAACGACAGAAAGGGGAGGTTCTAATTTCTTTGAACCTCTTCACCTTCTTATCTCAGTAGAACTGTGACTGTTTTCCCCACAGCGAATAGAACAGGGGTGGGCAAACTTTTTGGCCCAAGGGCCACATTGGGGTGCGAAACTGTATGGAGGGCCAGGTAGGGAATGCTGTGCCGCCCAAACAGCCTGGCCCCTGCCCCCGTCCGCCCCCTCCCACTTTCCACCCTCTGACTGCCCCCCGTCAGAACCTCCCACCCATCCAACTCCCCCTGCACCTTGTCCCTTGACCGCCCCCTCCCAGGATCCCGGCCCCTAACCACCCCCCAGGACTCTACCCCCCCATCTAACCCCCCCTGTTCCCTGTCCCCTGGCTGCCTCGACCCCTATCCACACCTTTGCCCCCTGACAGGTACCCCGGAATCCCACCCCCTATCCAATCCCCCCTGTTTCCCATCCAACCACCCCCTGCTCCCTATCCCTTGACTGTCCCCCAGGACTCCCTTCCCCATATCCAACCCCTCGGCCCCGGCCCCCTTACCATGCCGCTCAGAGCAGCATGTCTGGAGCCGCGCTTCCCGGCCAGAGCCAGACACACTGCTGCTCTGTCTTGCATGAGTGCGCAGCCTCGCCACCCAGAGCGCTGCCCGCGAGGTGGCGTGGCTGTGGGGACAGGGGACAGCAGGGTAGGAGTTGGGGGCTACCTGCCTGGCCAGAAGCTCAGTGGCCGGGCAGGATGGTCCCGCAGGCTGGATTTGGCCTGCAGGCCGTAGTTTGCCTGCCTCTGGTGTAGACTTACATCAACTGTTGCTGCCTTTCAGAAGCCGTCCCACAATGCCCCACTCTGACAGTTAAATCGGTGCAAGAGTGCCTGGTGAGGATGTGCACCACTCACACAAGGTGTGTAGTGTGGACATACAAAAGCAGTTTAATTTCTGTAGTGGCTGTAAGTCAACATAACTTAAGTTGACTTAATTTTGCCCTAACAGGGAATTCTCTCTTTAAGAGATCTATTAGGGGTGGGTAGAAATGTGTTGCATCTGGGTTAATGTTGCTAGGCAAATGCACAATTAGGACTTCACACTCAGAAGTTTCTGGAACTGGGTGTGGAAATTTTGGGTATGTGCAATAGATTCCCTGTTGCTGGGTTCAGATTCCACAAGGGCAAGTAGTGAGGGCAGTTGCTTTAGAAAAGGCCATGTGAAGATGCTGTGCTGTAGGAGCAGAAAGCAGGCTGTTTCCTCTAACTCTGAAGCATTTTGTGGTAGATTAGTGATGTTGTTAACCCTCAAGCAGGGAAGCCCTGGCAGTATTAACTGTAAAAAGGGGAAATTGGGAGGAAAAACTAATTTCTTTCATTTTAATTGTATGCTTGGAATGGACTGTTTTATTTAAATTGTCTCAATGAGTATGATTCACCAACTTTGCTCTGATTTGAATGTGATGATGGGGAAAGAGTCACTTATATTTTGCTATTCTTAGTTTGTATTTTTCTTGTAACAGGTTTTTTTTTTAATCTATATACTTAAACTGAGTTGTTGGTTAATTGATTAGCTAACTGAGTGATTTCAGCAGAGGAGAAGGAAGAGTCTGCCTGGATTCCAGCTGAAGATTTCTACAAGCAAGTGGTGGGAAGATGTTGTTGCAGTGCTTTTTGACGCAGCAGACTGTATAGATTTTGGTGATCAAAGACTATAACCGAGAGTCAAACTCAACCTAAGCTTTTGGGAACTCTTGAGTTTTTTTCTCACTGGGTTTGTGTGTGGACTCTGTATTAGATTTAATTTCTTTTCTTTAGACATAACTGTGAAGATAATGTGTGCGGCTTATAAAGTAGCCATGTTAGGTTGTAGAAATTAAGTAGTTATTTCTTTATCTTTATAAAGTTGATACTTCAGAGTTAAGTTCATTCATTGTGTTCTTTTCAGACTTGAACGGGGGGGAGGTTGACCCTGTGCAATCCTTGCTGAAAAGCCTAAGTGACTGAAATCTGAGTCTCCAGGTGCTTTTCTGTGGGAGTTGGGATTTTTTAGGCATGGCGGGGACGGATAGCTCGGTGGTTTCAGCATTGGCCTGCTAAACCTGGGGTTGTGAATTCAATCCTTGAGGGGGCCATTTGGGGAACTGAGGTAAAAATCTGGGGATTGGTCCTGCTTTGAGCAGGGAGTTGGACTAGATGACCTCCTGAGGTCCCTTCCAACCCTAATATTCTATGAAGGAAAGTGAAGTAAATGCCAGCCCACCCAAAGTTTACACTACCACACATTAAAAGTTCCCTAGTGTGATTTGATCTACTCTGCTTTGAAATGGGAGTATGTCCATGAGCAGTAGGGAACTCTCAGTGCATGGTAACAGGGTCCACATGGTTGACAGTTAGTGTGCAGTATAGTAGTATTCTGTAGATTTACACACAGGCTGGCCATGCACAAATGATGTGTCTAGACAAGCCTTTACTGTACTGACACTCTCAGTGCTGTCTGAGTCATCCTCATCCCTGTTACACTCATATTATTGTAAGAAGTTTCTTTCTGGCCACAGGAATCAGTTTTGGTGACATCAGCCATTGCTCTCAGTGAAGAAAGCAGAGGGGTAAGGGACAGCAGATTCAGTGTTTGTATAGTATCACTGACCATACATCCCTACAACGAACATTGGCTGGGTCATAAAGGAGCCTATTACTTCACAATGAAGATGGCACCCAGCCTGGAAGTGCCGTAGGAGATCTGGAATTGGGGTGGGGACTTTCCAGAGAGAAACTGGCCATAAAGCCTGAATAACTAATACAATCCCCATTCTTTCCCTATGTGCACCCCAGTGAGAATTTACATTAACAGAGATTTCTGTGTTAATTGTTTTATTAGTCCCACTTCTATAGTGCCTTCTGGCTGGAGCTTAGTGCATTTTGCAAGCATTTATTTAATAAGTCTCACAACCCTCCTGAGAGGGAGACATTACTAACAATATTTAACAAAAGGGTAAACTGAGGAACAGAGCGAGAGAAATCTGTCAAGTGACTTATCCAGGGTCACAAATAAAGTCGGTGGGAGATTTGCATTAGTGGTTAGGCAGCTGGTGGGCTGTGACTGCTCCTTATCACATTGTTCATAATGGTCTCATTGCTACCTTGTGATCCCACCCTCAGTTTGTTGCATGCATCTGTTGTCTAATATTTAGATTCTAAATTCCTTGGGGCAGGGACTGTCTTCATTATGTGTGTGTACAGTGCTGAGCACAATGGGACTGGAGCACTACCACAATATAAATAATAATTAGAAATGGAACCCAGAAGTCCAGGCTCACAGCAATTAGATCTAACCACTAGTCACACTACCTTTCCTAACTATCTAATTAATGCTTTTTGCTCAGGGGCTAGTTCTCTCTACACAGCTAAAGAAAACATTTCTGAGGGTATGAGAGAGATCTGGAGCAGGGGCGACTCCAGGCACCAGCGCAGCAAAGGCGTACCTGGGGTGGCATGCCACAGCGGGCAGCATGCTGGTCGCCGTGAGGGCAGCAGTCAGGCAGCTTTTGGCAGCATGAATGGAAATGCCGCCAAATCTGTGTCCCCAGTGGACCTCCCGCAGGGACGCTGCCGAAAGCTGCCTGTCTGCCATGCTTGGGGTGGCAAAAAACATAGAGCCACCCCTGCCCTGGAGTCCTTGAAAATAAGTTCTTTTCTGTATTCCCCACACCCTAAACATTTGTTTAAATAACTAGACAAACACACACATGGCAGACGTCTCTAACTCTTTCTGTTGCCAAGATATATGATAATGTGTAAATCAATGCACCTGTTGACTGGGTTTGCAGTAATGAGAGATTAACACAAGAACTCCCACAATGCACTTAAACATGCTGTTAACATCAAAGACTAGTTGGGACAATTAAAATAGTAGCATTAGTATCTGAAGTATTGAGCATGTCATCCAAAAACACAGATAGGAGCTAGATAGGAGATAGAACAGACAGGTGAGAGAAAAGCACTTGTAGAACACTTTAGGGTTATTAATCTCCCAAACAGTATAAATAAATAACTTTTCAATATTTAGTTAGAGATATTCATATACTGCTGTTTAGGGAGCCATAGTTATTAAATATTTCACGTGTATCTTTTGCTGTCTGTCTCTATTATGTTCATCTTAAGTATTCCACACATTTTTCCATAGCTTTGGCTCAGAAATCATCTTTAGCTCTGCTGAGCAGACATGACAGAGGCTTTGTTCTGTTCTCAGCTGTGCTGGTGTAGGGCTAGATTCTGACCTCAGGAATGTCCCTGAGCAAAGGGTGGTGTGTAAGATGCAACAACCCATGAATAGCCCAGGGAGCAACATGACTCATATGTCTCAAGAGTCACAAACCTTCTGCTTGTTCCTTTGGAGATGGGTAGTAAAGTACTGCTGACCAATACCTACCGTGAATTACTATGCAATACCACTTCCTCCCCTACTGACTCAGCTCCCTTGGCCAGTGAGTGGGTGTGTGTGTGTGTGTGTGTGTGTGTGTGAAGCCAAGGTCTGCTCTGATGAGGGAGAAGACAAGTGATTAGTCATGCTTACTCCACTGCTTTCCCACCCATGGTCTGGGTAGCCTGTGAAGAGGTGCAAGGGGGTTATTACTCCTTTGTATGGGCATGTCGGAGGATAGCCCTTGCTCTGATGGTAGAAATAAAAACAAATATCCACAGAAGAGAGACAGCACAGGAAATAAGTTCAAGCTTCGTTCCTCAAACCCGCCCTGAAGGAATTTCTTTTAGGATTCTCAGGCCAAGGGTGGCTGTTGTGATAGTGTTTTCTTTCTTGCGTGGACCTTTCCAACTAGGCAATGGACAGTTCACCAAACTGGTTTCACACAACAGCAAGCAAATGGTAACAGCGGTTAGCCACTGCCAGTTTAAGGCTCTCTGTGTCCGGTTACCAATTTGGGCAGCTATTCAGTCTCCTTAAATGCTATCACTTTTAATATGTGTCAGTGCAGGTCTCACTAGAAGTCTTGCATGGTTTTCTGCATGGTGAAATAAGGTCTGCCCCTAGCAAGCAGAGTGCTTAGAGCACGTCAGCTAGGTGAGGCGAAACCATGCAAAGTGCAAGAGTAGATCCATCTGCAATCAGGGGTGGCGAGGTGTATGGTGCCCAGGCTCCAGGAATATTCAGGACCCGGTGGCCCGACTCCACCAATGTTTGGAGCCAGCTCTCTCCCCTGGCCTTGCCTTCTCCGGAGTGTGCCCCAGCCCCTGTCTGCCACACCCGTGCACCTCCTCCGGCCCCGGAGTGGCCCTGCCTCGAGCAGGGGACTGCCCTGCCGCTCCGTGCTGCACTCCCTCGCCGCTGGCCGCTGCTGCCTACAACACAAGAGCGGCAGGCTGAGGCGGCTGCTTCACTTGAGGAGGGGAGGGAGGAGGCGCACACATGATTGGCAGCCCTCCCCTACCCCGGCACTTAACGGGAGGCGACGCCGAGGGGCTTCCGGGAGATGGAGTCTGGAGCTCACCTGAGCAGCTGCTGGGGCTTGGGTGAGTGTCCGACCGCGCGATCCACCCCCCTCGCCTGCAGCCACCATTCCTGCCCCACACTGGGCAAGGGGCAGCCCCATCCCCTGTGAGGCTATGGTCAGGGGCAGCAGGTGAGAAGGCCACATGTGATGGCAGCCCCCTTCCCCCCTGGCACCCACCACAGGGGAGGTGAGGGGCCTTCCTGGACCTGAGAGGGGCCCGGCCCGGCCCCTAGGAGCATGTGCAGTGACGGTGCTGGGTGAGTGTGCTGCCGGGGCGGGGGGGAGAGGGGGACCCCCTCCCCCTGAGCTCACTGCTGCCAGTGGGAAGAGAGCTGGGGGACTGTGGAGTCGTCCTCTCTGGCCCTAGCCCTGGGGCATCCTGCCTGCACCCCAAACTCCTCAGCCCTGCCTCACCTCAGAACCCACACCTCCAGCCAGATCCCTAACCCCAACCCTCTGCCCCACTCTGAGCCCCCTCCTGCACTGTGAACCCCTCATCCCTGGCCCCACCCCACAGCCCTCACCCCCACACCCCAACCCTCTGTCCTAGCCCTGAGCCCCTCCCACACCCCTCATCCCCAGCCCCACCCCCAGGGCCGGCTCTAGGCACCAGCAAACCAAGCACGTGCTTGGGGCAGCAGAATTCCAGGGGCGGCATTGCGGGTTGTTGGTTTTGGTTTTTTTTTTCCTTCGGCAGTTGCGCTCTCAGAGGTTTTTTTTTTTATTTTTTATTTTTTGCTTGGGCTGGTCCTGCCCACCCCAGAGCCCACAGCCCCAGCCAGAGCCCTCACCTCCCCAACACATCATCCCTCTGCCCTAGTCCTGAGCCCCCTCCTACACCCCAAACACCTCATCCACAGCCCCACCCCAAGTCAGAGCCCTCATCCCCCCCGCATACCCCCACATTGTTCAATATATGAAAACTGTTAAACACTTACTGTTTTCAGTCCATTCTTACATTATTTTAAAAAATATATATCAGCTTACGGGGCAGGACTTGGACCCGTTCTGGGCACCACCAAGAATTATTCAAACCTGCCACACCTGTCTGCAATGGAAGGCAGCAGATGAAATGGAGTAAGGCTCAGGGATCTTGTGAAAGGTACAATGGCACCATGGTCTGGAGGGCAAAGGAAGGTCCCTGGGAGTCAGTGCAGGGTTCAGACAGATGGCATCTTGGCCTATGACTGGGTGCCTAGGTCCTATTCCTAGTGTAATTCAGCTGTTTTTATGCTTCAGCATCTTACTGTTTTTTTTTAAAGTAGAAATGAAGGGAGAGCAATAAAAGAGATCTGGTGGGAACAGAGAAACTACAGGGACTGGGCAGAAGCATTGTTAGTAGCTACTGAGCAGGCTTGGTAGCTGCTTGAAGCTGGTATAGACACCACCATTAAGGGGAGCCAGTCAGCACTCGAGAGGTGGGGCTAGGGATTGGAGAAAGGTTCATAGTGGGTTTAGCCAGAGGGGGGATGGTAACATGAACATGAGTCCTGTTAGGGCCCTAAGCCTATTACATCTTGGCTCCAGGTGAGTCTCATTCCAGTTTCTATTTCATAGGGAAGTCCCTGTAAAAATAACACATGATGCACTGGGTGCATTTTATAGACCTAGAGGGAGCACTGAATGGGGATTTTTGTCATCATTTAGAGAAGTGTTTCCCAAAGTTGGAGGTATGACCTCCTACCCCACCGCATGGGAGTGTGTGTGAAAGACCAGCTGAGAATGGAGGCATGGAATGGTGGCAGTGAAAGTTTCCTCTGTGCTGCCTTGCTAACAGGGTTGTGCAAATGGTCTTTTTGGGGTTTTTTAATGTTGACTCAGCTATTAAAAGTTTGGGAACTGCTGCCTTAGAGGCTGCTGAGGCTATGGATGTTAGATTTAGTTATTAGCTAGTTGTTTAAATTGGGATTCTCTTCTAACTAATGAGGCCCAGAACAGAGGCAAAGCTCAATCAGAAGAGGTCTGTAAATCTCTTATCTGATTTACCTGGGATTATAGGGAGGAGGGGTAGTGCCCTTTAGAGTGGGACTGGAGCCTGGTAGAAATCGAGGGGCTGGATATTTTATGTGTCTATGTCTCCTATCTGTGACATTTTAGCAATAGGCAAGACTTTTTGTCTGACCAAACTGTGAAGAGTGAGATATCCATTTGCTGGGGACTGAGTGCTGCTAGCTAAAAGGATTCAGAGTTTGCTGGCAAGACAGAAATGTTTGGCTATGACCTGACACTGCACTTTTCATGCTGGTTACAGCTGAAGACGTCAGGTGGCACACGTTACATGGGAGGCTATCGTATAAGCTAGGCAATTGCCTTTTAAGAAGGTCAGAGGAGTAAGCACGCACACACACACTTACATATTCTATAATAAAGGCAAGTGACTATTCTGCTGAGAGCTGTAAACTGACAGACACTGCATGTACAGTAAAGAGTACCTGAAATGCTATGTGGGAGAAATACATTGGTTTCAAAAAAGCATTTATAGCACTATGTAAAATCCGTTTGTCTGTCTGACAAAGAGTATACTAAGCAGTTGTGCAGTATTCTTTCTCTGAAGGCAGTGCTGTGGCTTCCTGCTTTGTGTTTAAGTGGTCACAGGTTCAAATCTTAGCTAGTCCCTCACAGATTTGGTAAAAAGTCTCTGCTCTGCTGCATGCTTATGATCCTGGCCAAGTCACTTAGGTCTCTGTATTCCGCATTTGTGAAATGTGGGTTAATATTGCCCTACCTCCCAAGGGCATTCTGAATATAAGTACAGTAAAGACTGTGAGGTGCACAGACCCTGTGGTAATATCTTAAATAAGTAGAAGGTGATAGGTGGTACTAATACTAAGAACTAATTTCAGGGTTTAAACAGTGCTGGGTTTGCTCTGAAAAGCCACAGCCCTAGCTCGTGCTTTCCAAATAGTTAAGCAGAAGCCCTGAAAAGGGAGAGTAAGAACAGTTGTAATTAGCTCTGATATCCCAATTAAATTAGCTTTGTCACAGGCTCCCAGAGTCACCTTACAGTGTGTTATATTTCTGACACATTTTATTGACTGATGCGCTCAGCACCTGTGACTCCCATTGACTTCAGCACTCTGAAAATCAGGCCATGTCATTAGGGGGCTCACTTTAGGCCATCAGGTATGAACATGTAGGCCTTAGTCTCAGAGTGCCTCAGTCTGCCCATCTGTGAGTCGGGGGTAGTAATATTTCTCTATCAATCGGGGTGACTAAGGCTTCATTAAGATTTGTGAGGTGCTCAGATACAGCCGTGAAAATGATTGTAGAAATCCCTTTAAATTAGAGCTGGTCAAAAAATGTAAGTTTTCATGGGAAATTTAAAAAAAAATGGGAAGAAATAATTAATAGAGAAGGGAAAAAATTGTTCTTTTAGAAAGTAGTTTTTGATTAAAATATTCAGATTTTTGGTAAAAAAAAAAAAATTCAGTTTCTGATTAGAAATCCTGAACATGTTTTCTTGTGTAATGTTTTCATTTTGCAGCAAACAAGCAAAGAAACAAAAAAAAATGCTTATGGTTTTTGGTTTTTCAACTGGAAAAATTGGACCAAAATGAAAACGTTGTGAAAATATTCATTTTAATCGAAAGGCCATCTGTTGTCTAATGTCTTGATGGAAAAAATTTCAACCAGCTTTACTTAAATGTTTATCTTTGTCTTCTGTGATATCAAATGAGACAACCATGTATGACCAGAACAAGGAACAAAGTCACTTATAGTGGGGAAAGCATCTGACTGCAGGTGTTTATTGTCTTTCATCTTCATTTAGGAAGATACAAGCCTAAAATACGGGCATGTTAGATTACAGGAAATCTTTTCAAAAGAGCATGAGTAAGGGCCAGCTTTCATAGTGCTTAATGGGATTTTCAAAGGTGTGTTAGCAGGTTAGGTGCCTTAAATTCCATGAAGTAGGTGCCTATCCTCCTTAGATGCTTTTGAAAATTCCACTGGGTCCCCATGTGAATCTTTAGGGATTCTTTGAAAATCTGGCCTGTACTGACTAGGGATCTGAAACACAAGTCCTGGTCCTCTTGGGCCTGCATAGAATCCTGCTGCCGTCAAGGCTTCACAGTGATACATGGGGCTGCCCGCTGAGCTCATTAAAGGATCAGGGCTTTGCTTATTTTAAAAAGTTTTATCAGTCACTTTTTTACAATAGTCTGTTTGTAGTGAAAGGAAAAATGCAGTCTGTGACTGACTGACTGATTACTGCTAAGTACTCACTGTGATTGAAAGGTTTGCTTCTGACAAAATACAAAGAGAGCATAGGGAGAGGGAGCAATATTATAGTATGTTTTTGCTACTGATGTTGGAATTGTTTGGCATATTCTTGCCTTTGTATGGCAAAAATAAGGGCATGTTTGTACATGTTTGTGTTTTTTTTTTCATCCTGGTTTGTTTTGTGTGAGAAGAAACAGCTCTGAAAGTTGAAAAGAGAGACAGAAGTGGAGAAAGAGGCTGATTATATATTTAAACCACAAGACTAGATACCAGAAAGGCATTGTAGTCTAGGGGGGTGAACACCCCACTGTGACTTAGCAGCTGTGGCTTCAATTCTTGACTCTGCCACTGACCTGCTGTGAGACCTTGGTCAAGTCACTTAGATGGACGAAGGGTGGGAGGGCAAAGAGAATGAGTCTGTTTCTCTTTTTGTTAAGATGTTCAGTGTAAGGGCGACCTCTTACTATGAGTTTGGATGGTGTCTAGCATAATGAGACCGTAGGGCTGGTTGGGGCCTTTAGGGGTAAAATATTTTATAATAAATCAGTAGATCTGAGCTCCTGCCCTGCTTTAGCTAGGTGCTGAAACTTTAAGTGTGTGAGCAGTCTGACTTCTACGGCACTACTCTCAAGCTTAAGGTTGCTGAATTAGAGCCTATGTTCCTTGCTCCACCACAACCTTTGGGTAGGTTACTAATGTAAAGCCATGACATTGGGTGCCTGTGCTGCAGCACTTATTCACAGGACAAGGGTTTCTCCTAGTCCCAAATAGCTGGTAATGGTGCATGAAGGCACAGAAATATCAGGAGACCTGATCCATGTCTCAAGCAGCCTGTGGTCACTGTCAGGCCTGGTGCTGACTGGGATGGGTAACGTCACTGATTTCCATTGGACTATTCAGGGTACTTTGCACTACACGTGTTACTACTACGAGCGGGGAGGGTGTCGAATTTTTTTCATCAGGGCTCAGATTTCTATTGCATCTTAGATTGGGCAATGACCGTATACATTGTAACCCTTTGGTTTTGAGAGCGGAAATAGCTGTAAGTGGATTTCACAGCATTTGGTGCCGAATTTATGCAACTCAGCCAAATAGATATGAATATAATCACTATTAATTTGTATCACAGTATCTCCTATAGGCCTCAACAATAATTGGGACCATGTTGTGTTAGGTGCTGCACAAGTACAAAGACATGGTCCGATTTCACCTGCTAAATAGACAAAACTCTCAAAAGGTGGGAGGGGAAACTGAGGCAGACTGATGAGAAGATGACTTTTTCACACCTCTGACCAACATAGTTATGCCGGCAGAAGTCTGTAATATAGACCAGACTTATTCTCTCTCTCTCTCTCTCTTTTTTTTTTCAGTAGCACAAAATGAATTTTTCAAAAGTTAAATGACTAAGTAAACAAATATGGAGCTATTTACTTGCGATGGTTATAGAAGTGCTGAGGTTTAATAGGGAATTTTTATATTCACGGTTCACATCTGCAATCCTGCTGTGCTGGGGGAAAAAGACTATTTCTTTTATTTGTTCCAGCCTACCCAATAAATCAGGATGCTAATAATTCCTCTCTCGAGTTACCCCTCTGCAAAGTGTCCCAAGACAGCAGAGTCACTGTTCTCTCCAGTCCCCACACAGCAGAGTCATGACATCAGCATGGTAAACGCTGAGTATCAGAAAAACAAACTTTTTTTTTTCTGGGAGGGGGAGAAAAAAAAGACATTAGCAAATGTTGTCTTCCCTCAGAACGAAAATAACACCGAGCAGCGCAAGCTGAAGATACAGCTGTGGTTCAGAGGCTTTTATTTATTTTATTTTTTGTATCTTCTGCTGGGAGTTCAAACAATGTGTCTGCGTGATAGGCTGTCTTTTGCAGAGAGCAGCTTCTCTCTTTTTTTATTCTTGTTCTTTTCTTGAGGCATTTTAGTCATTCCTTCGAGAACACATAGCTCATTTGGATAAAAGCCTCCGCAGTGACATCCGGAGCCCAAATGCACAAAGTTGTTTGTTTCAAAGGAATAATCTGGGAAAATTTATCGAACTGACAACCCCCCATGCCTCCCTTGTAAATTAACGAAATGGATGTTCTATGGCACTCGTTAAAAAGTAATAAATCCTATCGCTCTCCCTTTCATTGCTTCGAAGGTGTGTGGTTTTTTGTTTTTTTTTAAAGACATGTTTTAGTCTGGAAGGTAGAAATGCTTCAGAAACTCGGTCTGCTCCCCTTCGAGTCTTCATTCTCAGATGCAAGGTACTCAATTTTAAACAGGAGCCAATGCGGTTTGACAAACTGCCCTGGGAACATGGGCATGACTAGAGGCTTAGGATTTTGATCCTAATTGTGAATTGAGGGTTAGAGCTGACACCCAATGTGATTCTTTCAACTGATTTCCATGGAAGCTGGATTGGGTCCTAGGGATAGAGTTACAAATGTATTTAGATGCCAAAAGATGCAGCTAGGTGCCTAGAGGGATTTATGTATTAGGCACCTAAACTACTTAAGTGTTTTTGTAAATCATACTAGGTGCCTAAATTTGCTTCTTGTTATAAAATTACTCTGCACTTAATGGTAGCTGAATACCTCAGAATGCTTTGTAACTCCTGATTAAATAAGCTTTGTGGTATCCCTTTGGAATTGGTAAATGCTTTTTATCCCATTTTGCCAGGATGGGGTTAAGCTACATGCTTAATCTTGCATAGTAAATCAGTGGCAGAATTGCAAATAGGATTCAGGAGTCCCATCTCTAACCCTAAACCGCACTCTTTCCTTCATGACTTAAATTACTGGCTTTAATGAGGAGTAGTGCAAAACCACACAGCCCTGACTAATGCCCACTAAATGCTGACCTTCAGCAAGCCTGTTGTCTCTGTGGTACTGTTGTGGTATGCACAAATGGGAAGTAGGATGGGACCACCAAGCTCACTGCACTTGTGATGGCAGCCTGGGTTTGAACCTGGAGGTAAGAGGCTAATACACTAACTCACAAAGCCCCCAAAGGGCCCACTCTGCCTCCAAAACAGTGGGCGGTTGCATGTTGCCTTTCCCTTTACTGGAAATGGTACTGCCAGGAAAAGCACTGTCGTGCCAAATGAGCTGGGTTAGGGTTGCAGTATCCAAAGACGGTTGCTCCGATTAGTGGGAGACGCCCTAATTAGCCGTCCTGTGCACTGTCCACCCGGTCACACCCAGCACGTGCTCATCCCAGACTGACGGAGCCATGGACAGGGGAAGCATTGGAATGGCTCAGCCTGTGAGCACGCTGCCATCAGAGGTGTGATTGCAGCTTTGGGAGGTGTAATCGCACTCGTTTTAATCTAGTTACTGAAGCAGAAATAGCAGCGGTGCTGTCTGTATAAGCCTGCCGGGACCCTGGGCGTGTATTAGCATTGCTAGCCCGTGCAATGGCATCGTCACTACTATTCAGTTCCTGTGGTGGGGTCCAGGTGGTGGCGGATTAATGCATGGGCCCACAGGAGCCGTGCTCAGGGGCCCCAGCCATTTTGGGGGCCTCCACAGGAGCACCAGAACCTGTGTAGAAGTGTGTGTGTGCAGGGGGCACACCCCCTGCTCCTCTTCCCTCTGGGGTCACGTCCGCTGCTCCTCCTCTTTCCCCCAGGGCCACCTCCCCTGACCAGGCTGGAAGCCAGAGCCGGACCGTGGTAAGAGCCGCCCAGGGAGCCACTGTGGGGATCCCTGGATCCTTTACCTGCCTTGAGCAGGGGGCTGTGGTGCCCAAGAGCAGCCCCTGGCCCATGTCCCTGCCACTGGGGCATGCTGCTCATGTCAGGTCCACAGTAGCCTGGGCTTACCACAGCCTGGCTCCAGTTTCTGGCCTAACCAGGGGGTAGGGCCTGCGGGGGAGAGGAGGTGCAGGGGGCAGGGCTCTGTGGCTTCATGATGGGGGAGCTGATCACCCATCAGCAGGCACGGCCCTCCCACTTTTAAAAGTGTGTGTGTGTGGGGGGGCATGATGCCCCTGGCCCTCCCAGTTCTGGTGCTCCTCGGGTGTGGGGGGCCCAAATGTCCAGCGCCCCAATTCATTTTAATCTGCCTCTGGGTCCAGGTGGCTCCTTACTAGCCAGGGCAGCAGAATCTTTTTGTGGAGCAACAGGGAGTGAGGAAGAGAAGAATGAAGGGGGAAAATGGAGAACTAGTGGGGGAAAGTGCTTGAGGGAAACAGCCCTCTGCCCTGGTTTGCTGACAACCTATTGTTGTTCTCAGATCATCCATTCTGGAACCTGTTCTCCTCTAGCTCTGATTACTCATGGAAAGGTCTGGTAAGCTTGGGGGAATATATGCAACTATCCTCCGCTTTGTCCATGTGTCGATGGCCAATATCTCAGTCTAGCAATAAGTAAGAAATAATCATTTATCAGAAAAGGTTTCAGATCTTCTTACTTTAAAAAAAAAGAATAATAAATGGTATTATAATTGCTATTCAGATTTCTAGAATTGGAATTGGTCAGACAGTAGGTGGTGCTCTTAATTTTATGTCAGTATTGAATCAACACCCCACACGATTTAAAAAAAATCATGCCCCCAACGTAACATTTGCAAATGATCACATTGTTCACAAAGGCTCTATCTGATATCCCTTCCCCCTCTGCACCACACACCTCTGTGTGTTTTGTCTAGTTAGATAGTGAGCTCTTTGGGGCAGGGACTGTCTCTAATTCTGTTTGGACAGTCCCTAATGGAATGGGGCATGGATGTTGGTTTGGGTCCCTAGCCACTACCACAATATAAATAATAATAATAATAATTAATAATAAAACTTGGCCAGTAGCCCTGAGGGCTGATTCATCAGCCCCTGAAATAGCATCATGGGCCATATATTCCCTAGGGATGTCTTGTAAATATTTCCCATCTGTAGATTCTTTGGCGCTAGCAATGTTGGGAGCCCTGGTCTGGATGGCATGCCAGCTTCTATAGGCATTTTTAACGTTGTCAATTAGACCTGCTGAGAACAGGGCTAAATGCCATGGTGGCTAAAACAGCTGGTGGCCCCTCTGTATATCATGATTAAGGCTGCGCGTTTGTCACGGAAGTCATGGATTCCGTGACCTCTGTGACTTCTGCAGCGGCCAGTGTGGCTGGCTCCGGGGCTGCCCGAGCAGCTCAGGGAGCCTCTGGGCTAGTCACAATGGCTGCTGCTGGGGCAGTCTTGGGCCACTGCCCCCCCCCCCACCCCTCAGCAGCAGAAGGAATTTGGATTGGGGGCTCAGGGCTGCGGGGTGGGGCGCAGGAGGGTGTGAGGGCTCTATGCGGCGCTTACTTTGGGGGTCTCCATGGAAGTGGTGACATGTCCCTCCCTCAGCTCCTAGCTCAGTGGTTCCTAGTCAATGGGAGCTGCAGAGCTGGCAGTGCATGGAGCTAGGAGCTGAGGGAGGGACGTGTCATCGCTTCCAAGAAGCTGGGTAGGGAGCCTGCCAGTCCTGCCAACCCTCCCTCTCACCCCCCAGCACTAGCGGAAGTCCTGGGCTACTCCCACCCGAGCACCTGTGGTGCCTCCTGGGCCATTCCCCAGGTTCACCCGTGCCCCCCCAGCATCCCCAGGTTCACCCTTGCAGCCCCTGCAGCCCCCCCTTGAGCACCCGCAGCACTTCCAAGATTTAGTCAGGGGTATAGTACAAGTCATGGACGGGTCATGGGCCATGAATTTTTTACTGCCTGTGACCTCTCCATGACTTTTACTAAAAATACCTGTGATTAAAACGTAGCCGTAATCATGATCAATGGAACGGGAGTCAGAGGGCAGTTGTATTAATTTAGATGCACTAAATCGGCAAAGGTGTTAACATAACCCAGTCACTGTCCAACATTAAACAGTGTTAAACAAGATCTGGGGTTTGGTACAGAGAGACCTCAGCCTACTTATGACCATGGGAAGCACACTATTAAAAATATTTTAACCCTTTATTAAATATACCCAAAAGAAGGGAAAATAGTTAAAGCATTTGAAATCTGAAGTATTAAGTAAGGCCTTCATTTTAATAACATTTCTTTTTAGCTGGAGAGAGTTTACAAAGGAAAAATCCCCGTTTGACAGTCTCTTAGATGGTATCAAAGCTGGTAATCCCTGTCCTTTTGGATAAAAGAGATGAAATTAGTTGAGATGAGCTGTAGCTGTTGCTGCTGTTAAAGTCCGATCCAATTTCATCCCAGCTGGTGACTGGGATTCAGTTGGAGCCAGTAGAGCTGGCCTGGTCTGGTCAGGCCATCCCTTAGGAATAGGAAGATGAAGGTCCGGGGTCCGAGGAGATGGGTGTGGCATCTATGATAGTGAAGCTTGTGTCAGTAGCCTGTCTGTTCTTCTATATTCTCCTCCCAATGTCTCTTTCTTTAAGG
The DNA here is from genome assembly GCF_016161935.1 of Mauremys reevesii. Lineage (NCBI taxonomy): Eukaryota > Metazoa > Chordata > Testudines > Geoemydidae > Mauremys > Mauremys reevesii. The sequence continues at coordinate 14,415,907 of NC_052640.1, read as the reverse complement.
ACCCACAAAGGGAGTGATGGGTGAAATAGCCCATCCCCTCATTATTTTGTCCACTAGCTAGGCCAAATATCCAACACACCAATTTTGGTTCGTTAATTTCCAGTTTTACATGCTCTGTTTTTTCCAAGCATGCTTTCAACATAATCCTTAAATTACATCAATATGGCCTTTTTGGTTTGGACTAATTTAGTTCCTCTGTCTGGTTCTCTTGCACCTGTTTATAACATTCATTATTGAAAGCAGCTTGACCTATTTTCCATCAACATTTGTTATTTATCTTCTTATATGCTTTTTACAATTAGGCTCGCAGTTAGGGTGAATTTGTCAGCCCAGTTATCACAACAGGGCCCATGTGCCCTGGAGGGACTGTTATTGAGGGGATAGTAGGGGAACAGGGAATGGGTGGAGTAACTCAGACACATGGACAGAGCAGTGGACATCCAGCTTCATTCATTGCTAATGAAACAATGGCAGCATCAGAGCTGTGAGTTCATTGAAGTAAAGTAGCTGGTGCTGTGAGCCAAGAACTGTGATGGGAAAACTGAAAGCCCACTTTGCAAGAGATGGACATTGTGTTCACCGACAACAGACCCCAGTCTGCTTCGGAAGAATTCAAAGAATTTGCATGCAGATGGGCATTTGACCACCACACCTCCTCCTCACCATACCCGTAGAATTAAGAAGGTGGAGTCAGCTGTGAAAACAGCTAAGGGACCATTACACAAGGCTGTTTCTTATGGTTCAGACCCCATACACACAGGAATACCGCATCACAGGGGTGCCAAACCAGTCCAGCACAAGCACTGGTGGGAGAAAGGTCCAAAACCCTGTTACCAATGAGGGATGGGGATGGGGACGCCACTGAGAGGAGAGTGCCAACCATCAGAGAAAGCAGGCGCTAGAGTACAACAGGTGAGCCAAGGGCCTTGGGTGTGAGGGATCCAGCCATTAGAAAGACACCAGAAGGAGTTGTGAGCGTGCAGTGGCACCCAAGTCATATGAGGTGAGTACACAAAAGGGACAAGTGATCCGAAGAAAGAGGAGATGCTTAGGAGCCAGCAGACACATCATCCACAGGGAGCCGACAAAGATCATCACGGAATGGAGAGGCAGAGAGCCATAAGGAGGCCAAACACACAGGGAGACTCCAGAGAGGGAGAGTTAGCTAGACACAGAGACAAGTGATTGGGGGTGGGGGAGTGGAGGGAGAGTTCATTCCTGGTGTGGTCACCTGTAGAGGAGATCAAGCTATATCATACTGTATAACTCATCTATGTGCCAGCAACCTCTGGCCAAAGGGACACTTGGTAGGGATCTGAACATAATTTTTTTTGTTTGTTTTTAATATTTATATTAGAGTGTTTTTGTAAAATAGGGAAGATGTATCTGTGAAACTGGAGTCAGAGGGCCATGTTCCCCAGAGAGCCTCTTATTGAGGGAACAGGTGGGAGTTAGGCTGGGAGCAACTCACCCGCATATTACACTTGTTCAGCTTACCCTGTATTCAGCTTCACTATTACTAATGAAACCATCTGCAGTAGGGCTCCCAACATGACTAACACCATTGGTGGGGAGCCAATGTTAGCAATAGTGGGAAATATTTAGAACATTTCCCTAGTGTAGGCAGGGGCTAGGCCACGGGGAAGACTAATAGCCTTCCGGTTAAGGCATAGGACTGACTGGTTGACTTTATCTGATTACCAAGGCTTGTGAGGCTCCATTCATCAGTGAGTACTTTGAGATCTGTGAATGCAAGGTGCTACTGAAGTGCAAAACATTATTATTTTAAAGCAGCAGGGTTTAGCTTTCTCTCTTTCTGTACTTCTTGCTTCAGGCTTGAAATGCACCCTATTTGACTGAACTGTGCACTGCAAGATGGGCTGCAGGAAACAGAAAGGCTTAAGTGTATTTAACTTGTATCAGAAATGGATAGAAACAAGGATTGGGATGATGCCGTTGATGTGCATTTAAGCTCTTCCTTTGAAACCACAAATGCTGATTTCTTTCTTTCTTTTTTTTTTCCCTTTAAGTCATATCGCATTATCCCTGCAAATAGTAGTTTGTGGCATTTCCCAAGAATCAAATAGAATTAAGGACTGGCTGTAAATACCTTAAAGATAAAGGGTGGATTCTGATGCCTGGCTCAAGGGAGTCATTGCAGAGTGCTGTGTGTTTCTTCCATTTATTCTTCTCTCACAGTGTCTTGCAAGGCGTGATTGTGTGAATATGGGAGGGAGCCGGAGGGAAGGGAAAAAATGCAGACCAATTTGCATGCAATATAACATGTTGTTATAGATTAGCCCACAGTGAGTGCAACAGGATAGCAGGATCCTTATTGAATAAATGAGATTAGGCGGTAGAAGTAGGGTGAATTTCTTATCATTGCACATGGGTTATTTGACAATTGCATTTTAAGTCTTCCCAGTGAAAAATGTATTCAGCATGGAGGGGAAAAAATGTATGTTAATACACATACTCAAATGGAAGGGATTGTACTAAATGTCTGACTCTTCCTACCAATTAGCTTTTGAATGCTAAAGCCACACCATGTTAAGTACCAAAAACTGAGTGTGCTCTCAACAGCTGAGATGTCTCCACTGAATGTGCCATTTGTGTGTATCCATGATTTTTTTTCAAAAAAAGAAAAGACAACTAAGCAAATAAAATAGAAACAATCACCTTTCTTACTCAATTTTACCCATCATTAGAAAAACTCCTACATATTCAAGATTGTCACTCAGAGTCCATCTACACTGCAGCTGGGAGTGTGCTTCCCAGCATGAGTGGCCAGACACATGCTAGCTTTGGATGAGCTTGTGTGGTAAAGATACCAGCGTAGCTCAGGATAGGATGGGTGGTGGCTTGGGCTAGCTGCCTAAGTATCTACCCAGGGAGTATGGGTGGGTTTGTACTCAGGTGGCTAGCCTGAGCTGCCACCCTGCTACCCCTGTCCACACTTTGCTATTTTTAGCACGCTAGCTTGAGTGTTTCTGTCTACTCGAGCTGGGAAGCACGCTCCAATCACAGTGTAGACATACCCTAAGAGAGGTTAGGACATAGGGTTGGGACCCAGGAGTCCTGAGTTCAATACCCTCTTCTGCCACAGACAGTGTTTCTGCGCCTCAATTTCCCACCAGCAAATTGAGGATGACATTTTTCTCCCACCCTCGGTCTGTCTCGTCTATCTACATTATAAGCTTGTTGGGTCAGGGGCTGTCCTTATGATGTGTACAAATAGTGCCGAGCACAATAGGCCCCTGATTTTCTTGGACATGCTACTGCAATGCAAATAATAATAATAATAATCTGTGCTTGGCCATTGGCAAGGATGAACCTATCTATCTAGGAACATAAAGACTATAACGGGGTTCATAAAAGAATTAGATTAATTCATGGAGGATACGCCCATCAGTGGCTATTAGCCAGGATGGGTGGAGATGGCGTCTTTAGCTTCTGTTTGCCAGAAGCTGGGAATGGGCAACAGAGGATGGATCACTTGATTACCTGTTCTGTTCATTTCCCTCTGAAGCACCTGGCATTGGACACTGTCGGAAAATAGGATACTGGGCTAGTATGACCCAGTATGGCCATTCTTATAAATATCCCCCATCATCCACGTGCAATATCCTGGACAAACCTCCCTGAAATAATTTTAGGAATCTTATGAGCTCATTGGATTAAAAATGCAAATGTTTATGGGTCATTGTGGTATTGTGTGTAACTTGTCTAGAAGACATGATTTATTTAAACCTTGGGAGCTTCAGAAGTCTTGTGAGCTTCAGAAGACCATTTGAAACAATGGGCCAAGACAAGAATGAACTTTTAAAGTTAAATTGGTTTTGCAGGAAATCTAGGGGGAGGTGTATGCAAATACACCTACTCTGGTTATGCAAGAACTCAGCCTTTTGAAGCTTCCTTTTGAGCCAGAGGCGGTGACCTTTTGTCTGCTGATTACCTGTTAGGAGAAAGGCCTCACAGACCGACATTCTCTTTTTGAGCAAAAGGAGTGATACACAGATAAGGACAGGAAAACTCCTGTGTGGGGATTGAAGGACTGTTCGCTTAGGCAGCCTGTCTTTGCTGGGGAATCCACAGTGTAGGCAGGGAGCTGTGTAGCCTGGAACTACCCATCATGTCTCTGCCCAAGAGGGGGGATGGCTGAGAAGCTGGGGACCTTGGAGCGTAGAGGGGGAATACAGGCGCAGTAGCCCTGAACTGTGACAACCCATAGTATCTGAACATCCTGCCAATAGTCACATATTTATCCTCGTAACACCTATGGGAGTTAGGGAAATATGACTATTCCTATTTTATAGATGGAAACTGAGACACAGAGAATTTTTAAACCTGGGGGCCTAAAGATAGACTCCTACATTCATTGTTAGCATCCAAATAGCAGTAGCCTGGCTATTCAGGATACTGAACACCACTTCTACTGACTTCTGTAGCATTTATGGGTACTCAGCACTTGTGAAAATCAGGCAACTTTTCATTAAGAGCTGATAGCTGGATTTCAAACCCTGGTTATAGCTACACAAGTTTGAAAATGTTAACCTACGTCACTTGCCTGTAGTCACACAGGAATACTAGCAGAGCCAGGAATTATAGCCACATCTCTGGTTTAACGCTGTAAACCAGTTAGTGTGTACTCTTGCTCCCCAATATGTAAATCAGAACTGCTCAGCTGTGCATCATTGTCCCTCTAGTTCTAAGAGAGATTTTCTTTCAGCACATGCAGTAGGGGCTGTGGCTTTGGAGCTGAAAATGGTGAATTCTATCTTGACTTGCCGTGAAGTTCTGAGTAGCCAGCATATCCTGCACTCTGATTAACATGGATGCAATTACTTCTCACAAAAATGTGGCTTTTTGGCCTGGTCTAAGCTGACTAGAGAGAGCTCCTTAACCCACATCAGCCTGAATCAGTTCAGCTAACTGATGCTCCTCACCCCACCCCCATAGACAGGTCCTAAAATGCCGATGCAAAAAACAGGCTAGCTTTCCTTGCCCATAAAATCAGCAGGATGATGATAATCACAGTCACATGGTCCGTGTCCTTGATCTGAAATTTGTCATAGTGCATTACGGTTCAGAAAATGTTGACTCTGTCTTTCAGCTGGAGTATTAAAGCTGACAACAGACGCCAGCTCTTGCAGCTCCATTGAGGTCTCCGGAGTGAGCAGGAATGTGAACATTCATATTTTGTCTGCTAATAAAAAATTCCCAACATACTCTTCAGAAAACCTTTTTAATGGTGCTGTATCCAGCTGTAAAGATCTACTTTGGCTCTCAGCAATGATCAGGAGACGGGATCAGGTAGAACACTAAATTAGCAATGCTGCCACAGATTTCCTTTGTTACCTCGGGGAAGTCACTTAGGCTGGTATTTCCAAAAGAATTTTTGTCAGTTAAGTGCCCAAATCCCAGTGATATTCAATGGGAGCTGGGTGCCTAGTTCCCTTATCTTCCTTTGTACCTCCACTTCCCATCTGTACAATAGGGAAGACACGTCTTCCTTTGTCTTGTCTATTTAGATTAGGGCAGAGGCTATCTCTGTGGCTGTGTACAGCACCTAGCACAACAGGGCAGCAGTGTAGGTTCTAGTACTAAAAAGAATAGAGATCTATTAGGTAACTGAAAACCATTTCAAGAGAAGTGGCTTGAGATGCTTATAAGCTGAATTGGCAAAGCATTAAGAAAGCATATTGCGAATAGATTTGCCATCTCTGTCATCTATAAGAAAGTGTTTTGCTTGATATCCCTTGAGAGGGCACCTGGACCAGACCTCCCATCTCAGTCTCTCCCCAGGGATATCAGTCAGGAAAGGGGCAGGTGAGAACTGCCTGATGAGGCAAGGAGAGACTTGGGGAGAAACAAGAGCAGAGGAGAGCCACTGCTGAGAACCAGTGGGAAGGACAAACGGTAAAGTATAGTTGTTGGTGAGGACTGGCTGGAGCTGGGGGACCCTTGCCGAGTTATGAGACAGCACATGCAGAGGCCCCTATGAACAAGGGGAAGAACCTGCCTCGCTGGGGAAACCCAAGCCCAAAAAAAGAGAGGGTTGATGTTGGAAGGGAGAATCCAGGAGCTGAAGTAGGATTCACAGGCATGGAGGTCTGGGTGAATGGAACCCTCAGGGGAGGAAACCTGACTTGGGGCTACTGGAGAAAAGTCATGGGAGAAAAAAGTGAATGAGGGAGCTCTCGGGCAGCTGGCTTAGAGAATGGAGTCCTGTAGCAATAGCAGAAAGAATCTGGGACAGACTGGAGCTGGACGCTCAGGAAGCGGGTGCTGGAGGTAGGGGACACCTCATTACAGAGGGCTAGGTGAAAAGAGCATCTCACACTGATCAACAGCCACCTCTCTAGCTGACTAAGGAAAGGGATTGAAGAGCCCTTTAATGCAGTGGTATTTGGTTCTTCTCTGCATGAAGGATAGTGGGAACAGGGGTTTGGGGATTCAGATACATGGTGATGAATCCTTAAAGATGACCTGCAATGGAGTTATTAAACTATTGGCATTGTGCCATTTTTAGCTTCTCTACAATATATAAAGAAGGTCTGAAAGAAGTTTTGTTTTAGGTTTTCTCACTTTTTTTGATTCTTTTAAAAAATTTATGTTGGGTATCAATCCATACCCCTGAACGATGCTGTTAAACCAACCTAACCTCCAGTGTAGACAATGACTCCTTCAACCTACCTACCTACCACTTCTTGGGAAGGTGGAGTACCGATGCCAGCTGCAGAACCCCTCCTGTCAGAGTAGGTAGCATCTTCACTGAGTGTAGATAAGCCCTGAGATTCTCCAGCCACATGTGCTGTGAGCTCCTGCACTCTGGCTATCCTGTCTCTCATTGGTAATCAGGTTTTGGGGATACATATGTGTATCAGACTAAAAATTGCTTCCGTTCCCCATTGCTCCTTTTACAGGCCTGGTCTTCACAAGGAGGAAAAAAGTGTGCTCTTAACTTGTGTTAGCTCACTGAAGATTAGTCTCTGACTTGATGTGCTAACTCATGTGGAAACTACAACCTGTTCAGTGTTGTCTAGGATTTTACCTCAAATTAAGAACATAGGTTTTTGGGTTTTTTTGGTCTTGTTCTTTTTTATTTTTTTTGTCATGTCACAAAGCCTTTAGCTCTTCAGTCACCAGAGAGACTTCCAAGCTAGACAAGATGTGTGTTTCCAATGGTCTAATGTAGACAAACGAAAGCATGAGGAAAAAAATCACTTTTGGACAAAAACTTTTCTGGCCTTCTCTATTACAAAGAATCCAAAAAGGGCAGAAGCCTATGGTTCTCCCTCCCCCACCCCTCCTCCAACCCTTAGTAGGTCACCTTTAAGGACCAGGCAGGAACTCTGAGTACCTCAGAAAACAATATAATTTATGTTATGTTAACTCTGTAGTGTACGTGGACATGCTACTTCATCCTGAGAAAATAACCTTCAGACAATGAGTTAGTTGTGGCCTTTGTCCTTCAGCTTTGCAGTTAGTGCTTGTGTCAAGCATGGCCCCTAAAGCATCACTTGATTAAATATTATAATGTTGTCTCCTTTGGAGTAAGAGAATCCTTTTTCTTCTTAGGCTCATTCCTTCGTTATATTGAGATTGATAGCCTGTTTGAAAGGATAATCTACGATACAATGATGTAATGCTATATGATGAAATCAGAGCTCTATTCTTGAATGTTGTCCTTCAGCCCACTCTTGCACGCAAAGAGACCTCGAGATATTAAACCAACAAAAGGTGTCAAAACACAACTCAGCTACAATGATATACACTGCTAGAAACTCTCTCCTGTGCTATGTTTCCTAACCTTGGTCACTTGGATGCTGTGACAAAATGAACTATGTAGTGCCACTGAGGCAGATTTATAGAATGTCTAACTATCTGCAATACATATATCTTGTATTTTTTCCCCTGGAATATTTATACCATAAAACTCGGCTTTCCAAGCAGTTTGTCTTTAGTATCTTGAACTTTACACTTTTTTGATGGCGAGTGAGAGATAGAATTGAGACATAGCCCTACATTAACATGAACTAGGTACCTTTTTAGAGAAGGGTTTCTTAACCTGTGGGTCGGGACCCAAAATTGGGTCACCAGAAAGTTTCAAAGGGTTGTGTAGCAGCGCCCGTCCCGTGGGACTGGCTGGGCTCGCCTCCCTGCTCCAGGCACTGCAACCTCTGGGGTCCACTCCCAGTGCCACTCAGGTTTGGCCCAGCCATCATGCTGACGGGAGTCCAGGTGGGCCAAATTTGAGTGAGTGGCACTACAACCCTATGAACCAGGTCACAACTCCACTCACACGCATTTGGTCCATTTAGCGCGTGGTTCCAGACCCGAGTGGCATTGCAACCCTGGAGGTTGCAATACCCGGTGCGGAGAGCCAAGCCCCACCAGCCCCACAGCACAGGAGCTGCCACTGTGGGGTAAGTGCTGGGCAGGACCCAACCCCCCTGTGGTGGCAGGAGCCAACTGAAACCACCCCAAGGCCTCCACCCTCAGACTATTTACTGGGTCGTGACAGGCCATAAACATTTACAAGTGGGTCCTGAGCCAAGAAAGGTTGAACTGCCACAAGGGGCAGTTAGAGAGCAACACCATCGGAGGCTTTATAAATCGCACACTCTGCAAGCACTGTATAGACAATCCCTAAATTGATCTATTTAAATTGGTGCAAATTCCTTGTATGGACACTCTTAAATCAGTTTAAGAGTGTCTGATATTGATTTTAACTTAATTTGGTTTGTTACTGAAGTAAGCAAAATCATTGCAGTTAAATTGGTGCCATTTCTGTGTATTGACTGGGCCACAGAAAAGTTTTCATAAGTGACTTGCAGAGGGAGTGAAAAGACTGAGTATATACCCTTTTTTGGCTTCTTGATGTCCCTTTCATTTACTATCTACAATTCTAAATCAACCTAAACTTTGGGCTGTTTGGAATAAGGATCTCAATTTTAATTACCTTTAACGTTCCCCCAGATCCTCACAGAGGGAACCTTGGATAGATCATCCAAAGGATTGGTAGGAAGGGTGGTAGTCATTAAGGCACTGACTAGCCTATGACTTAGGAAACCTGGGACATGAGTATCCCTCCTCTGCCACTGACTTCCTGTATGACCTTGGACAGGTCACTTAGCCTCCAGTAACCATCTGTAAAATACTTCCCTACCTTAAAAGATTGTGAAGTTCTAAATCCTACCATAATGGGGAACCATAGAAGTACCTAAGTTAGATCCTGGCATCATTTTTGCATGGCAGAATTTATAAACTCCCTGTCAAAAGAGATCTGTAGCATCTGGACTGAATGCGTGAGAGATTGGAGCAGCCTCTTTCGTTGTGCCCACCATGAATAAGGTTCATGCAGAGATTCACAAATGAGAGCAGGCTGCCACTTCCACTCATTAGGGCTCTATCTTGGTAAAATTGAAGCCAATGAGAATTTTGCCTTTGACCTCACTGTAACCAGTATTTAGCTGCTAACGGAATGTGTCGCCTTCTCATATGTTGTGTTATGAGAAGTACTTTCCCTTTGCCCTGAACAGCTTAGTTCAGTGCACTATTATTATAACCATCTGAGTTTAGCCACTAAATTTTATTTATTATAACAGCTAACATCAATTATGGATCCGTGGCTAGTCATCAGAGCTTTGTATTGATTCCCTTGCAAGTCTGGCCTCCTGAGCAGTGCAAAGCAGCAGCCTACTTACTCCATTAGCCTAACAATGCTTCCCTGTTTCTCTATTGTCGCTAGGCATGTAGTGCATAGCTGCTGATCAATGGTTCCTAATGGGCTTGCACAAAGAGGCTAGCCTAGGTGTCACTTAATACCCCTCTTGCTTTTTACAGCCTCCTTCAGCAGGAGAAATTCAAGTGTCCCCATTGTAATGTACACGGAACAGAGCCACCTTTGCATGAGAATTTGATTTCATCCTGGTTTTTGGCAGATTTTGTTCCCCCTCCCTAATCTTCTCCCTGAAACATTCTGTACAATAAAGCTGCTCTTGCACATATCTTTCATTACCATGCATGTCTCATGCAAAATCTCATTTTCATTCAAGAAGAAAAAGGTCTGTCAGCTTGTTTAACTGTGCAGAAAACACCAAACAAGAAATAAAGCCCAATTAAGAATAACGGAAAGAAAGAGGCTCAATCTAACAGGTTTTTTTTTTTTAAGTCAATGGCTTAGTCATTTCCATTTGTATGGCCTTGCAAGCAGGCCATACAAATGCACCAGCCCTGGTACAAAAAATGACAATGAAGTCCAGTGGCTAGAGCACTAGACTGGTCCTTGGGAGAACTTGCTTCTATTTCCACACCATCACTGATCTTGCTGAATGACCCTAGCCCAATCTCTGTGCCTGTTTCCCCTCCCAACCTTTGCCTGTCTAGTTCTAATTAGATTATACACTCTTTGAGGCAGGACCTGTCTCTTGCTATGTGTTTGCACAGCACTTAGCATAATAGAGTCCTGATTGCTTCCAGTTGGGATCTTCAGGAGCTACTGTAATACAAGCAATGCAGAAAATGCTAATATTCTCAGTGCTTGTAAACCTATTCCTTGCCCTCAATTGCTAGAATTTTACCAGGCTGTTATGTAACAGTAGCATCCTGGCCTGCCTCTAAACACAAGGCTGGAGGAATAGCTCCCTTGTCCGCATGCTTCGGAGATCCTAAGGACTGGATTCTGCCATCCTCACTCAGGCCGAGTAGTATCTTATGCTGTGAGTAGTTCCACTGAAAACAACAGGACTGTTTGTGGAGTAAGCAAGGCTGGCTTTAGGGATGGTTGCAGGAAGCTTAGAGCAAAAGAGGGTTGGAAGGAGAAACTCTGAAGTCACTCTGTGGAATGAGAGAATAGAGAGACCAAGAGGGCCAAGCAAGGGGGAGATTAAGTCCTGGAATCTTCCCCTGAGTAGAGGAGGCTGGCAAGCAGTCAGGAATGATGTATTGCAGCCACTGGAATGGAGCAGGCTGTGGCGGAAGGCCCTGACAAAAGTGCAGAAAGCGGACTTGCGGGGGGGAGCCCTGCAAAGCATTGAATTGAGAAGGGAGTAAGGTCAGGCCCAAGTGGGTTTTTGTTTATACTTTTAGTTTGGAATTTTTGGGGGGATTCCAGGGGAGGACCTGGCCTCCAGACAAGGGTGACCCTAGAGAGGTTGTGAGTGGGGGAGGGGAAAGAAGGCCCTAGAGGACTGTGGGGCGAAGCCCAGGGAAGCTGTAGCAAGGAGTTGGACTGAGCAGCCCTTGGCTGTTCCTCATAGGATCCCGGGCTGGAACCTGGTGTAGTCGGAGGGCCTGGGTTCGCCTACGAGCCTCTGGCATGGTGGTGTAAGGCTGGAGAAGGAGACCAGGACAACAGAGAGCCCTGAGAAAAGGGAGTGAGAACCACAGGGCCCAGAGTGGGGGCTGAAGACCTGATCAAAGTCTTGGACATTGATTTGTTGGACTTTTGTTACCCTGGAAGGGGTGGACTTAAGTCATGGCCCAGGAAGAGGCAGAGGACCAGAGTGGGCATCAGCTGGGGGGCATCAGACAGGGAGAGAACTGCTACACCTTGCCTGGGCACAAGGAGGTGCTCCTGAGGTGAATCTACCCTTTCACGAGGAGTTTGTCTGGAAAAACAGTCAGGCAGAAAAAAAAAGGCTCTTGATAAGCCACCCCTGAGCAAATATTTGTGGGTTGTTAAGGGGCAATGGCAGGGCCAATGGTTCAGAAAGTTCTGGCTTGATGTGCTGAGTCTACAAGACTGGTTTTGACCAGAGGAGTTAAAGCCTGGGAACGAAGAAGAACAAAAGAACTATAGCAGAGCTGAAAAGGGACCCTCTCGCTTGAGAAGTGGTAGTTGTTCAGGAGAGCTAGACTGAGACGCAGGTACTCCCTGCGGGGTATCTGAAGAAGTTAGGCTTGTTGGGGTTAAAACTTTAGGTAAGAAAGACACCCACATAGAGTGTTCTAAAATCCTGTTTCTCTAATGGCTTTGTTCCTACTGGTAAAATGAACAGCACTTTGGTTTTCGGAAGTTGTCTGATCCCTGTACACCAATGCTCACAGAATCCCGTAGGGAAAAACCACAGGTGTCTGAACTCAGTCAGATCTGCAGGATAAGCATGGTTGATCCACAGGCTACTGTTGTCCAGGAGTGGGAGAATTGTGAAATTCCACCCCAGGACAGGTACAGGCATGAGAGTTGACACCGAGGAGGTGCACTCAGAGACCACAAAGGAGACAGAGGTGCAGCTAGCCCTGTAACTGTGACACCCTCACTTTATGGACAGGGGATCTGAGGTACAGACATATGCCCAAGGTAACCTAGCAGGTCAGCAGCAGAACCAGGGATAGAACTCGGGTCTCCTGACTCCCAGTCTAGTGCTGTAGCCAAAAAGACCAGCCACCGCTTCCTAAAACACAAACCCGACTATAGAAAAGGACTTGATCGGACTTGCGCCTCTCCACTAGCCACTCTGTCAGTTGTTTACAAAGTGGCGGCCATGCTCGTTCTCATCCAGTGCTTGAGCAGTTAGCTTTTCAGCAGATGTCACAATGCTGACCCCAAATGGTGACTTCATGGTTTAAGGTTACTCACCCTCTGCTTTTCCCCTCCCACCAGGAGATAACCACTTCAAACCATAGTTCCTCTTTCTGGTGCATTAAGACTTGGAAACTTGCCAATCATCACAGCTGCAGATTTGAACCTAAGTGATTATGCTGGGAAGTGAACCATGGCGAAGTGTGTGTGTGTGCTGGAGAGCAGCATGTTCTCCATTTACCTTTCCCTGGCTGTGTGCATGTGAATTGATTATAAAATGGATAATGTTCAAATACTTCCTTGTGGGTTAGAAGGTTTGCCATGCAGGACATAGTAGCACTTCACTAGAACAAAGTCCCAACTCTGGGGTTTGCTCACCCTTTGAACTGTCAGTGGCAAATGTAGACAATCCATAATAACATGTCTTTAACCCATCCTTTCTGAGATGCCCATATGTAGGGAATTATTGTTCAACATTAACTCCATCATTCAAAAGCAGCGGCTCTCAGGAGAAAGTCAGAAGCTTTAATTTGCCGTAAATTATTTGTGAAATTTGCAGATTTATGTTTTTGTTGGTTGTGCCCCCTGCCCCTCCAAATCCTACAGCTGTGGCCCTGCCGCTGTGCTGCTGTAGTGTAGATTACTTGCTACAAAGGGGTTAATCCACTCCCCCAAGTGGTATTAGCGAGGTGGAGGGAAGAATTCTTCCATCAACCTAATGGTGTCTATGGCATAAGTAGGCTTAACTATGTCTCTTGGGTGTGAGTTTTTCACACACCGATGTAGCTAGGTTGACCTAAGTTTTATGTGTAGACCAGTTCTAAGTTTCTTCAGTTTTTTTCTTTATACAGTCCCACTTCCCATGATGGGGCCTGAGCTAATGAGTATGACTTGTCAATACACTGAGTGAATTATTTCAGGCCCTTCTGTTATCTGGCATGTGATATGCTCTAGACTGCTAATATTTTATTGGCTTGAAGTCCTGGTGGGAGCATGGGCTTGTATGGTTTTCTGTTTGAGGGGAAAATTGCTGTGAAGAAAGACACCTCCTGCTGATACGTTATCCCCTCAAACTGAAACGTGTAGCTGTACAGGTTCTTATGAGATGGCAATGTTCGCATTATCGCTAGCTGGCAGCCTTCCTGCCATTCTGAGCTCTGGTTCCTTATTGTAGAAGAAACCTGGGTCATTAGAGTTGCTTGAATAGCAAAAGACCCATCGCCCAAGACTTTATTATAAAGCCACAGGCCTCGATTCTCCAGCCAAGCCAAGGAGTGCTTGGTGCAAGTTTGGAGAGGGGTTATGCAAAGGGGTTCTCTTTCTGTCTCTTTGACTCTGTGGCTGGAACCAGGTGGTGGTCTGGTTCCTGGTATACTTGAAAACGGACTAGAAGCAATGTGGCCTAGTAAAGCACTGCACTGGGACTCAGAAGATCTGAGGTCTCTAGTCCTGGCTCTGCCTATGTCCTGGCTGGGTGACCTTGGGCAAATCACTTCCCCTCTCCATGCCTTAGTTTCCCCGTTTGTAAAAGGAGTAGAATGATACTGACCTCCTTTGTAAAGTACTTCGAGACCTACCAATGAGAAACTCTGTAAAAAAGCTAGGTATAAGATGCATAAATGGTGTGGGAATCTCTCTCTTTCTCCCTTGTGTGTGTGTGTGTGTGCGTGTGCGTGCGCATAGCATATGTATGTTGCCTATTGACAGCAGTATGTCTCATAATGCCAGGTGCGGCATGGCTGTGTACATGGGTTTTAAACCGTGGGGCAACCCTCTTAATGAGGGCAGGCTAAGAGCATCAACGGAAAGGTTCCTACTTCGCATTAATGTAGTTCTCTTCAAACAGGATTACATTAATGCTAAGTGGAACCTTTTCATTCATGCTCACAGCATCCACACAGGGGAGTTATGTCGCAGCATGTTGGAGGGCACTGGTATTCACACCCCGGTAGTCCAAACTGTGGGGCAGTGTAGACTTGCCCCAAGCGATTGGACTGTTTGTTTCCCTCCTCCCCGTCTGGCAGCAGCATTCAGCTTGCGTAATTTTGAGTGACAGCAGATCAAAGAATTACATTACCGCTTGTCTCTACAACCTGTGTATATCTGTGTTAGGTTTTTGTTAAATCAATAAACAGGATGTTGAAGGAGAAAATACTTTTAGGCTGTTTATGTCTTTGTACTTCATGTCAGGCTGGCTTGGACAATAAGGAGAAGTTTGGATGATAACAAGAATATCAGGACAACTAGTTACTTTTTGTCAAATCAGAGATATGTGGGAGACCCAAATCTCTGAGGTCTCATGCTTTGTTTTCAATGGCATTTCACATTTCCAAGGAAGACGAGTGTCATGTGAATTCCTTTTGAATGGTAGTTTGAATACAAGCTCTCTATCATGGGGCTTGGGAAACAGTAGCAAGAAAGAGAACTAAGGCTATGTCTACACTGAACCCCTTACAGCGGCGCGGTTGTGACACTGCAATGGCGCCATTGTATTGTACACAGTGTAGCCGCTCTTTGTCGCCAGTAGAGAGCTCTCCTGACGAAACCACCCTCAACGAGGGTGCAATCAAAATTCCACTGAAGTCAATGGAAAGTGTCCTAGGAGAGCTTTTTGTCATTAAAACATTTGTCATTAGGTGAGGTGTTTTATTCACACTAAGGCCTGGTCTACACTGGGGGGCGGGGGTCGAACTAAGGTACGTAACTTCAGCTACGCGAATAGCATAGCTGAAGTCGAACTACCTTAGTTCGAACTACTTACCCGTCCTCACGGCGCGGGATCGAAGTCCGCGGCTCCCCCGTCGACTCCGCCACCGCCGTTCGCGGTGGTGGAGTTCAAGTCGACGGAGGCGTTGAGTTCGATATATCGCGTCTAGATGAGATGCGATATATCGAACTCCGAGAAGTCGATTGCTACCCGCCGATCCGGCGGGTAGTATGGACATACCCTCAGAGTGTCAAAAGTTCTAACGACAAAAGTGTAGACATAGTCTAAAGAAAAATCACTTTGCGTGTTCCAACCGTCTAACCAATTACCTATGGAAATGCACTTGAGACTTTTCCACAGTAACTGGATTTCAGCTTATGTGGTCTAAAGCCGTGAAGGTTAAAATGTTTCATTGAAATGCTTTTGAAACAGTCACTGGCACCTACAGATTGTGGTTACCTGTAAAAAGTGAAACCTGCAAGTTAGAACTCTGCTAAATGCAGTTTAAAAACACAGTCGCCTCCCTGAAGTTCTGTCCAGCAGGATGGAGTTCATCCAGACTGTCTCTGCCCATAAGCGTTCTCGTGACAGGAATGCTGTGGGCCTGCTTATGCTCTCATGCCCCTGTAATGATGTTGACTTTGGTGCAGTTGCTCCTGATCCAAAGCTCACTGAAGTCAGTAGGACACTTTCCATTGACTTCAGTGGAATTTTGATTGCACCCTAACTCCTGCGTAAGTAAAATCGGAGATGGGCCCAGAGGAATTGATTTTTCTCTGAGAAAACCCACTGTATTGGAGCCAGTGTCTGTTGCACCAGACAGATCATAAGGATGTCAATGCATCCACTCTTCCAGTGGGGCCTGCCTATCACATCCCATTACATGTAGAGAGTCTTTGGGGACCTGATAAGGGGATCCTTTCCTGTAAACTTTGTGCCAAGGCATTGCCACTTGGGAGGGGAGCTCTGGTTTCAGCAGTGATAGAAAGTAGGTGTCATGTCTTGAGACCCAGGGAAGTTATTTCTCTTCCTTTGGAACCCTGGCTCTGTTTTACCATAATGTATTTTACTTGAGGCTACCTTCAGAAACCTCTCACAGTGCCTGATTGTGACTTTTCTTACTCTGGTGTAAATAGGGTTGCCAGTGGTGGGACATATTCCTGGAGGTTTCATCACATGATATAATCTTCAATTAAAGATTAATCTTTAATTCCTGGAGACTCCAGGACAATCCTGAAGGGTTGGCAACCTGGAAATCACTAGTATCTGCCTCTCACGTGAAGTTAATGGAGTAGTACAGGTTTAAAACAAATTGGTAGGTCGATGGTAGTTATTCTGTTCTTTAAAGAGCCAATAATGTGCTTGGTGCTGAACAGAAGAGAGGAAGACAATGTTACTATCACAAGGAGCTTCCTTGAAATATTAATTTTGTGGGCATTTACCAATAGGCATATCAGATACACCCTCTGCCCCCTTCTTTGTGATCTGTGCTGGTTGCTGGTAAGCATCTCAGTCTTACTATTGGTACAAAAGCCTTAACGTAGCAGTAGCATACAGGGAGGGATTAGCCTTTGTTACATGTCTTGTAACAGCAACTGAGATGGGCAGGGTTGGAGCTAGAGCTAAGCTGGATATCAGATGACAAGTTTAGACTTGGATGAAATTTAGCAAGTTTGGATTTGGAGGCACATTCATGAATTTTGTGGCAATAAGAAATCAAAACCCATTCCTTGTACAAGTGATACAGCTAGACCAGTGTGCCTATTAAAATATGGGGTCTAAATCTGATAATACTTGCATCAGGGCAATCCAGGCATAACAATATTGAAATCAATGGAGGTTAAATGGTGTGAATGTAATTGTAATTGGGCCTTCACAGTTCAGCTATACCTGAAAATAAAATACAACCCCAAATTCAATAGCCTTCTGTAGTAACACTACAGAATTTGACAGTGAAGAAGATCCTTTCTATAGGGTTTTTTTTTTAATTATCTCATGGAATATCATAGGAGGGGTACACACATAAAATTCTATAGCCCCCCCTTTTTTTTTTAAAATAACCTATCCGATAGAAAGATTAGGACTCCCCCGCCCCTTTTTTTTTCTTAAAGCAGGATTGCCCATAAAATAACTGTTGTTCTTATGACTAAGACACACCTCATAATTCAAGAATTAAAAAAGAGGAATGTTGGATTTCTCCATCATATTTGCTAAATATTCTGCAATTGAAGTCAAAATGTGTTGCTTTATGATCTACCATAAGGCAACTGCATAGGTAGCTCAGAACTGCTTCCCTTCCCCAAACATTGTGTTGTTGAAAGACAAAAGCCAGATTTAGAAACAATTTTTTGCTAAGTTACCCACAGACATTCATCTGGAAGATTCAGGTCCCTCTGCCCTTTGGAAGGAGCATAAAGCAAACAAGGCCCTGCCAACTGCCATGTTATTTTGAGGGAGTTAAACTGAGGAAAATAAATCTGCTATGCCATCTGAAGCAACTAGTTCTGTGGGTTTATAAATGCTCCAATTGAGTGTCTTGACACAGCAGTCAGATACAGTTATTTTTCCCTTGACCTCCTGATACTGGAGCGCAGGCTGAAACCGCTAGTTAAGCACGTCCGTCTCCTGTTGTAGCATTCGCGCTCCAGCGCACCGCCTAATCAAGTGTAATATATCTCTGGGTAAAACACACACAGTGCTTTTCACAGCTATTTAAACACAAAACAGACCCAGTGCATTAGGTACATACAGAAGCCACACAGAATCGCTGTTCCTATGGTTAAAAGCAAGTGCTATGGGCTGGGGGATACTGTGGGAAGGGGAAATGACTTTATTGTCAGGCAGGAATAAGAGGCCTGCTTAACTCCCTCACAAACTGTTACCAAAAGTATTGGGGCTGCTGATTTTAGGGCAGTGGTAAAGGCACTGGACTGGGATACGGGCGAGCTGGGTTCAATTCTGGACGGCTTCAGTGACTTCTTATTTGGGCAAGTCTTTTAATCTCTGTGCCTTGTTTTCCCATTTTTAAAATTGGGTTAATAATTCTTCCCTAGCCATTCATATTTGTGAGGTGTTCATAGGCAACAGGACTGAGAGCCATTGAACTTATCTTAATTATAAGGTTTTCAGTGTTGCCAACTCTCCTGGTTTTGTTATGAGTCTCATGATCATTGTTTTCTTTAAAGCCCCAGCTCCTGGAGTCAAGTGGATGTGTGATGATTTCAGCCTTCATTCATAAAGAAAAAAGTAAGTTTCTAGCCTTTGTGACTATGGAGGAAGTTTCAAAATGTGACGGCACCCCCACCCCGTGCACCCTAAAGGCTCAAAAAGCAGTAGGCAAATAAAAAAAACACCAAATCTATTATCTTTACATAATCTCATGATTTTAAAGCCAATCTCATGATTTTTGGTGAGCCTGACTCATGATTTTTGAACATTTCGGGTTGGCAATATTGAGTTTTTCTATCTGAAGGAATAATTGGATCCCTAATGTATGCCACTCACACAGGAGTGATTCTGGTTTCTCGAGGGCAATCTTTGTTTGCAGACCTAGCAAGTCTTGCTGACTTGTGACTAAATCCTTCATTCTGGCTTCATTTTTAAGTCTTGAAGAAAACTGTAATGTGTTTTCATGAAGTGTTGTAAATGACATTTTTGTCTTCAATTATGTCATTGTCATCTTAACATATATCGGAAAAATGTAAAATATAGTGTCAAAGTGGCAATAATTGATGGGCAGAGACATGCAAACACTATGTGAGGAGTGCCACTGAATCTGACTGGACTACCCCATGTGAGTTATCAATAAAAGGAAGAAAACATCTTGACTCTGGATTGGAGTGGATATAATCTGTGTTGTCTGGAGATGAGAAATGACAGTTATACTAGGCAAATTAGCACTTCTTTCTTTACAACAATACCATTATAGGGCTACAGCTGGCCAACTTTCCAGAAGCTTTGTGCTAGATTGACCCCTACCTCCCATTTGTCTGAGCAGCCTAAGATGTTGCTGATGATTCTTGGATGTATGTTGCTAAAATTTTGGGTGCAGGGAGTGGCGGGGGGGTGGGGATGACAATCAACAAGGTCTTTTGTCCATTGATATTCCACAATGGTTCATCTGGTGTTTATGGGCCTTCTTTTGTTGGTCAGCAGATGACTCCTCTTGCGGTAAACTAGTATTTCAACTTGGTAATGCTTCTCTCCTGACCGGGCTGGGGGGGTATGTTTCCAGTTTCATAGCGAATACTTTTATAGCTTAAAAGCAAACTCTTGACTATTACCTTATAACAGTGGTCCCCAACCTTTTTTGTCTGGCAGGAGCCAGATCATGAGCCACGGAGGACCGTGGTGGTGGACGAGCATCCCCCAAAATTCTGCCAACAAGCAGCAACGTCAATAGACGTCGCCACCAACAAGCAGCGTCATCCAGTGGTGTCGCCGCCGAAATACCACCGAAAATCAGCGGCGATGCCTCTGGATGACGCAGCTTGTCGGTGGCATTTTGGCAGATGCTTGTCCGCTGGCCGGTATGTGGGCGCACTTAGATGCCCTGGCGGGCGTCATGGCACTCATGGGAACTGCGTTGAGGACCCCTGCCTTATAACATGGGATACAGATATTATAAGTGAGATTATGAAATGTTTGCGAGTTACTGCATGTATTAAAGTCCAAATGCTAAACAACTCTCTCTAAATCTAAACCCGGTTTCAACAATACTAACACACAGGTGACCCAGACTGGTTTCCAGCTATGCATTGCCAGTGTTCAGTGAGACCTAGGGGCTTTGTCATGAGCTGGCACCTGGTCTGCCAGAATCACACTAGTTTTGGAAGATGGCAGGATTATTTAACTGTAGAAAGAATTAATGTTCATGAAAGGGGAGTGAGATGGAGAGTGAAAACCTCTGTTTATCCATAGGGCTGGTACATTACAGACAGGTTGTTTTTTGTTTGTTTTTTTTAAATAGGCATCAGGTTTAATACAAACAAAGGGAAAGTACTTTTTCCACACAATGGCAAGTTAAACTGTGGGACTCATTGCCATGGGATGTTGATGGCCAAAAGTATAACTGGGTTCAGTGAAGAACGAGATAAAGGAGAGGTCCATCAATGGCTATTAGCCAAGATGGTCAGACAGTTGCAGGACAGTTCCCCTGCCGTGCCTCCCCAGTGTTGCACAGCCATGATTTAGAGAGATCCCCTCCAGCTGAGACAGCATGTCCTTCAAGTTCTTGCCTTCTGAACTTAAACTGCCACACCAGGAGACCATGGAGCTGCTGATTGGGGCGATTATACCACTTCTGTGATAGAGAAAATTGTACAATGTAAACTCATCCTTGCATGTCGGATTGATGTCTGAAGCCATCTGATTGCTTGGAGGAGAGGGAAAGCTATCTACTAAGGCTATGTACACACTACAGCTTATGTCGGTATAAGCTACATCACCCAGGGATGTGAATAAGCCACCCCCCTCCCAAGTGATGTAAATTACACCGACCTAAGTGCCAATGTGAACAGCTCTAAGTCAGTGGGAGAGCTTCTCATGCTGACATAGCTACCATCACTCGCAGGGGCTGGAGTAATTAAGTCGATGGCAGAGCTGTCTCCCATTGGCTTGGAGAGTCTGCCCTAGCAGTGCAACAGCAGCGCGGCTGCAAGTTCTGTAGTGTAGCCATAGCTTTAGTCAGAATGCGCAGATCACTGCAAACTAATTCGGGTGTTAATAGCATGAGAAAAATACTGACTGTAATAACAATAATAGAAAAAACTCTGACCCTTCCTAACTAGAAGAGATAATTGGATGCCATTCTAAAACGGTATGCTGAAGCAATAGCCCCAGACACTGCAACTGTGTTACTTCATTAGTACAGAATGCTCTGGTACTGTACCATGTCTCTTCATTTAGAAGCGGCAGCCTCTCTTTTAAACTTAATTATTTCCCCCTGAAGCTTTAAATCCAAAGCAGCTTCTCAGCAAGGGGTACCTGCTATTATATTTAATTTCTTTTCTTTATGGCTTGCCAGGTAAGGTTACATCTAGTGAGGATATTTATTTTTATAAGGGTAAACATATACCTCTTTTTGCCTTTCCTACCCCAACCCGCCTTTGTGGGTAAAGGGTCTGAGGATCATCATGTAATGGACTGAGATATTTAAAATTTAATGAGAATGAGGCATCAGAGTTTGGTATCTTTATTGCAAGCATACATGTACTGTAATAAACATCTGATTACCTCACTTAGCCCCAAGGAGCAGGACTTTCACCATAGCCATTAGGACTGTTATTCAAGAGCTGTGCATTGCTTGGCATCTCTCTGTTTACCCCTCCCCCCCACGTTGAAAATGTCAGTCATTTAGTGCTTTCTGATCCCTAGTTGGGAATATTTATGAAATATGGAAATTTGGAGCGCAAAGGTGGAGGAAGGGATGTTTCTGAATCTCTTGCTAACTTCGTCCCATCAGGAACTGCTCCTTCTCTGCACACCTCTGAGTCTTCAATTAAATTCCATACTTTTTTATTAGCATTCTCTTAAATATGGTATTCGAAGTTGTAATACTACCTCCAGTCTGAAGGTGGCACCATTTTTGACTATCTGTAGCATAACAAAAAGGAATGGAGGTTGAATCTGAGTTTAATTTTCTACATGAAGAAGCCAAGTTTAATAATCAATAGAATCTAATCAGTACTTTCCAGCTGATATATTTTTATCTGTTAGCCAATTTAATAGTTGAACAATTTTCTTTTTTAAAGTCAGTGTGGCTTTAAATATAAGCTCTGATTTCATAGTTGTAGTATATATATACATTGCTCGGGTGATCCAGGATTAACAAATAATGGATTAGCATTGTCAACAAATGTCAACAGTATATTGCACAAGGTTCAATGTAGGTAGCTGGATTTATTTATTTATTTATTCCTGCTGTGTGTCACTACTAGGAGTCCTCTCAATTTTAGGATGTATTATAGCAGCATGTGGCTGAGCTGCTATACAGCAGGGTTGACATTTCTATAATTAACGCTGTTTTTCATGTTCTCTTAATTCAGATGTATTAATTTGCATTGGACTGGAATATGGCAAAGAAATCAGGTCACTGGTATTTTTAAAACAAGCAAACTTCCTTAGATTATATCTGACTATATCTCTGTTTCTATAGTTATTATTTTTAGTTAGTGACCTGAAAAAATGAGTGAAGATATGATTTTGCATAGCACGAGCTTTACCTTTTTCAGTGAAAGGTCTATAAATGTGGCCTATAACACTGTGGTAAAACTGGGGGAGAAAACAGTTAGAAGCAACTTTGATGTAATTAAAAAAAAATAGACACAAAGCGTAGTATTTTCCAAAGTGACTAGGTGTGATTTTTTTACCTGGAAGGTGCCCCCACACTACAGTGAGGGGGTGGCAGTATAAAACCCGCAGACAGTCACCTAAGTGCTTTTCAGACTCCCACTCTAAGTCCCTGAAATCAGATGAAGGCAGATGGACTGTTATGCTCAGAGGGAACTCCACTGACTCGAGCAGGTATCTGTGTGGATCTAGTTGCAGGATCCAAGGTTGTGCAGCAGCTATTTTTCATGAGTCTTTAAAACTGTGTATTGTCTTATCTTGTATTTGACCTAAATGCTGCCCTCACTTGTATCCTGTGCATCCCGCTTGGAGCCTGTGAGGTTTGTCAGGGTGTCAAGGCTGATTCCCCACTCTGGCACTTCGGGTGCAGGAAGTGGGGGGGCCTGCAAGGATTCTAAAAATTAATACTGGCCACTCCCAGGCTTGTTGTTAAACTCCCACGGTTACAGCTTCTCTCTGACCTTCAATGGGTAGATGCTGCCACCACCCAAGTGCAGAACCTCTTTGAGAACCCAGGAAGGCGCACTTGGGAATTCCTTCCTGTGGGGACCCTCAAGCCGTTTCACCTCCCCTCTCTGGGGAAGTGAGAGAGAGGGGGGGAAGAAATCAGCTGTTGCCACCAGCTAATTAAACAACATGTGCACAAACCTCTTCAGACACAACAATCCAATTCTGTTCTTAAAAAAGGTAAATTTTATTAATAAAATTTAAAAAAGAAAATACATCTGGGATCTCAGGCTATTGTTAGATTTTAAAAAAGCAACTACAAGGATTGAGCATCAAGAATAGTTTTCCTGAGGTCAGGGCCGGCTCCAGTGTAGGAAGCTGGTGCTTGGGGTGGCCAATTCAAAGGGGCGGCACTCCATCCGGTATCGGGGCGGCACGTTCGGGTCTTCGGGAATTCGGTGGCAGGTCCCTCATTCCCTCTCTTCCTCTTTGAGCTGCTGCCGAAGTGCCGCTGATTGTCTCCTTCTTTTTTTTTTTTCCCCGCTTGGGGCGACAGAAAAGCTGGAGCCGTCCCTGCCTGAGGTCCAGTTTAAAGGTTACAAGCAAAACAAAAGCACCTGGGGTTAGCACAGAGGAATCCACAAGCAATAAAGAAATAAAAGGAATAAACCTAATTGCATCGTCCTAGACATTTCCTGATCTACTTACATATCTGGGTTTTAAATGAGTAGTTTCTAGGTATGATACTGATGATTTTTTCATACCTGGCCCAAGCTTCTCAAAGCATAACTGCTCTGTCCCTTCTCTCTGGGAGAACAACAACAGACAGACAAAAGGGGAGTCTTGTTTCAATTTTAAAAGGTTCTAGCTTCCCATTGTCTCTTTTGGCCAGGTGCTCAATCACTTCCTTTTACCTGTGCAGAGCAGTGAGACTTTTTAACCCTCTACAGGTAGAGCAATTAGAGAAAAGCTACTAAGAGGGATTTTATAGCTACTGGCTGGCTAGGTGTCCATAAAAGGGAGCTGCCCTCCCTCCCCCCTTCATTTATCACAGGGTGCAAGTCAGGGCAGGATTTAGCCCTCCCATATTTTCAATATTAGGAAACCTGTTTGACTCCAGCCCAAATGATCCAGCTCCCGGTCCTGCAATTGTTTCCGTTCAGATGGATACCCATTACAGGCAGTGGGGCTCCATGAGGATGCAGGATCCCTCCATGTGGTGTCTATTGCATATTCAGATCTCTTAAGTCTCCCTGTCTGGGTATCTGTCTGCTACATGTGTGGACCCATCCAGTTCCTAGTGTGCAAATGTCCACGTAAAAACACCCCCATCAGAATTGTCTGGCAGATCCTATAGAAAGAGGGTGTAGTGCCACCACCTCCTCTCGATGCCTAATAGCAAGTTCAGTTGGGGCCACCCATTCCCTTCAACTGCAGCTCTGTGTAGGGTGACCAGACAGCAAATGTGAAAAATCGGGATGGGGGTGGGGGGCATAGGAGCCTGTATAAGAAAAAAAACCAGAAATGGGGACTGTCCCTATAAAATTGGGACATCTGGTCACCCTAGCTTTGTGCAACTTGACTTCAATGGGTGCCCTTGTGCTTGGTCCCTGAGAGGAGACATCAGGCAGGGATGTTTCATATGTACTCCCCCATTTTGTGCCAGTGCAAGAACTGGGCCTAGTTTTTCTCCTGGAGCAGAGCCTGTCTCTTTCTTCAGTCTCGCCCTGGGCGACTATCTGAGGTGCTTGAGAAGGGCAGATGAGCTGCAGCACCTGGGAGCATGGCCAGTCCAGCAAAGAGAGTCACAGTGTCAGTGCTGAATTTCCTTCCTTTTGTGCTTCTTAAAATTGGAACCTTTAAAGCTAGTTTAGCATTTGTATTTGCATTTAATTGTATCATAGGCTAATAATTTACAGCAAAATGCAAAGAGAAAAGAGTGAGGTTTTAAAAAAATATTTACAAGTGTACCTAGATAAGCCAGGAGACACGCTTGTCTTTTGTACAACAAGGAAAAAAAAAACCACACTAGGGAATGTTTCTGCACTGTCCTTGGCCTTTTCTTTAGCCTTTGTCTTCCTTCTGTATTTTGTGCTGTTCAATTAATGTGCTATGAACTCTGAATGCTAACGCGATCTATTCGTTTTAATTAGCTTCCTAATAACTTCTGGACAGTGATCGAACATAATGGCGGGAACTCTACTGTTTACTTCTCAAAGTGGAAGGCGTTAGTAGGATGCCTGCTGATGTTTCAGAGCCCTGCTTTATTTGCTAAACAGCTTCCAGAAGATGTGGAGTTTTACATCAGGCATGTTACCAGAGTGCATAGCAGAGGGGGAGGAAGGCAGCATTAAAATTCAGCCCACCCATAGGTTCCCAGGCATTCAAAGTTCCTGTGTTCCTTTAGATGGGTCTGATTATTTGTAGTCTTTTCACACCTTGAGAAGCACTCACCCACACAAGTGGTATTTCTGGTCCATCTGGAAGCAAGACATGCTGAAGATGCAGGGGGTAAGGCCTATGCTTACATGGCCAACCGGAAATACTATTGCCTTTGTTATGCAGGAGGCCAGACTAGATTATCATAATGGTCCCTTGTGTCCCATAAAAGCTGTGAAAGAAATCGCTTTTGCAGACTCATGCCAGATAAGAATTTGGGGGTGCTTAAACTGGACGGGCCCGCCAGACTTTTGAACATTTCCTCTTCAGTACCAGCAAGAAGCATAAGGCAGGAAGCTTGGGACCTAGAAAGGTGAGGAACTCAGTCAGCTCTACTTACCGTATATGAATATATGAATGTGGTGGGAGCATCAGTGGGCTTCTGAGCACCCTAGACTGAGGTGGAAAACTTCTTGTCTTAGGTCTTTAAAGACACGGAAGATTGAATGCATGTCTCACTTTGCAGCAGCTTGCTGTGCATATTGTTTGGTAGAATGACTTCCTGAAAGATGTTAAAACACATCATTTACTTGAGGGGAGATTAAAGGGAGATCCTTGGAATCCGGGTCCTCTGGTCACAGGATAGCCCAAGACAGTGGGGCATCGCTGAGCACTAGGCCATGTGGCCTAGAGCTTAATTGTTGCAGGCAAATGGCATGGGGAGGAGGAGAAGCAGCAGCCTACAGGGTTTGTGGTCCCTCTTGATTTTGGGAGTGAAATGTGCCCCACTGTGGTGCAACCAGGAAGTGTCTGCGCCAGCCTAAGTTGGACCGGGCTCAGCTGATTTGCAGTTAGATGGATCCAAATGCCCCGGTTCCTTACATGCATGAGTTTTAGGCTGGAGTAAAGATCATGCAGTGGCTTTGCAGGCAGGTGACGCAGCTCCATATGTCGGGTGGGTAGGAGGAGGTATTGTGCTTCACCAAAACCACTACACTTCACCTACACAAAGTGCTATGACTCCGGTTTGATGCACATGAAGTGAATGTTGCTCTTGAAGTATAGTGCTTCTGGAACAGAATGATGCTGAATGAAAGTCAGTGAGTCCATTATTGGAAAGGACAGAAAATTCACAGGCTTTATTTGGTTTCCTCAGTAATGTGGCTGAGAAAGGTGGTAAGAAATGTTGCATGGAAGACCACAGCAATTTGGCTGGAGATTGGTGAACGGGCATCATCAGCTGAAGGTTATTTTTCCATCAGTTGCTGTCAGGTCTCGTCAAGCTGGGTGGACAGGGCCTGTATGGGCTAGAGATGAGTGCACTGGACATGGACTCAGGAGACAAAAGTTCTATTCTTGACTCTGCCACTGACTGCTGGATGACTTTGGGCAAGTCACTTCCCTTCTATATGCCTTATTTGTAACATGGGGATAACGATACTGATGTACTTTGTAAAGCACTTTGAGATCTACTGAAAAACACTGTATAAGAGCTAGGTATTATTATAGGGTTAAAATACTCTGGGAAGAAAAGACATCAAGAAATTGCATCTCCAAGAATTCAGAGTGGGGTTGATTTTTCAAAGGTTCTCAGCACTGGCCTAATTCTGCTGTCACTGAAGTCAAAGGTGAAACTCCCATTGAAGTCAGTAATACCAGACTTGGTCAATGCTGAACACTTCTGAAAAATCCATACCTCTGGGATATGGGGTTGATGTGCATGGGTTAAAGAGCAGTAGGAGGTCTTGGCAGGGCCCAGGTCTCTTCTTTTTCTGAACTGGCCCCTTCTTGTCCTTTTATATTGCAGTAGGACCTGGAGATGCCAACCAAGATTGGTGCCCTGTTGTGCTAGCAGCTCTACAAACACATCGGAAGAGACAGTCCTTGTCCCAAAGAGCTGACAGGCTAAATAGACAAATCTACTTTTAGTGGCCCTGTTCTTAAGTAGTGTGAGAAACCGATTCAGAAGCAAAAGGTCTGCAGAAAAAGAGTCACAGAGTAAAACCTGCCTATTCTTCCTAGTAGTCCTTGAGAAAGAGGCTAGGTCTTCATTTTGAGGGGCGGGGGAGGGGTTGAGAAAGCTCTGAATGAAGACAGAGCACTGGTAGTTTTTACTTCCTTGGGTTTATCTCCACCTGGGCCTGGTCTGCACTAGGACTTTACACAGTGGTGCAAGTAGAAATCATTTCTTGCTGGTATGCCGCACTCATGGGAGGGACCCAAGGGGGGGCACGTGATCTCCCCATGTGACTTCTTCCGGGGCCCTCGTGCCCATCCCCTCCCCTCCCCATGATCCACATCCGTCCCACATTAGCTGGGAGGGGGGGAGGGAGGGCTCTGTCGTCCTGCTGCCCCAGAGACTTCTGCTGTGCAGACCCCAGGCAGGAGGACTCAGGAGACGCAGCTGCATGGAAGGGCTGGGGGTGGGGCTGGGGACGGGCTCCTCCTGTGACTTTCCGGTGTGCCCTACCAGCTATAAATATGGTACTGGTACGGCATACTGGACCGGACCACTGTATTTGCACCGCTGACTTTACATGGAGAGAGCTCTCTCGCTGTAAAAACACACGTTTTTGGCAGCGAAGACATAGCCAGGGTACAGTTTGTGCTGAGTGTTGCATGACTGATCTAAAATAGGACAAACGCTTTTCGCCAGTAGCACGAAGCCTCTCTTGCATGTGCACATGCAAACTGTGACTAATAACAGCCCACTGATAAAAGAACAAGCAGCCTAGATCTGAAAATCAAGGTAAACGTTTTAAACACTGGGGACTTTTTTTTAGGTTTTTCTTTTTTTGGGTTTTGCTGGTACATTCAGGAAGTCCCATTAATACCCACGCAATCCAGTAACACACATCATTTCGTGCTTTATTATGCCTCCTATGAAAGAATGTTACTGAGTAAACAATCCTGCTCTTCTTTGAAATGTGTCAGAAAACACCACCCAAAACAAACACAAAATCTGTAGTCTGTTGGATTGATTTGTACTGTCTAGCACATCTCTCCCCAACTTATCTGTTCATAAATGTTTTGGCATTCCATGAAAAATTGAAGCTCTTTTGCTGTCACATACAATACACTTCAGAAGTAGCTGCATTTAGCCACTTTGGATTGGTGAACAGTCACTGACAATAAGCAGAACAATTCCTATCGAAATGACATGCAGAGGGAGAGCTGGTCCAAAATAGGGAGGGCACCTGGGGGGAAATATTTTTATAGCCTTTGGAAGAGTGAAAGAGAGAAACAAAATATTGGCATGATCACACCACACCATCCACTGCAAGAAGTGGGGGGAAATGGCTGCATCAGCTCAGTGTAATAAAAATGGCAGACAACCTGCCTACTCATTCATATCTGGTGGTTTCCAAGTGTTGCTGTTTTTCTGCATCCTGGTAAGCTTTTTGATTTGTTTCCATCTGTTCAGTATAGATCCCTTTTTGCAGTTTTACTTAAAACACAAATACCCTTTATGAATCTCTACAGATGGGTTTCAAAGACTTCTAGAAAGACAAAGATAACATCAAGAAAATCTTGTGTGTTTGCCTTAGGGGGGAAAAATGGGACAGTCACTTTGCCTTACAGCTGCAAGCCACGTCAAATCAGACACTTTTTGATACGTTTCATTTTCTGTCTGAAGTATACATCTGAAAAACAGCCTCGTTTATTTCAGTCAATATGCCATTTTAGTTAGTTGAGGCGCTCTCTTTCTCGGCTTCTAAAAAAGATGCTTATTTGCATCCGAGAATGAAGACAACAGTTTTTTTTTCTTAATTCAGTGTGCCTTAGTCAAAAGCTCGTTGTGTGTGTGTGTGTGTGTCTATTTATCTTGAGCTACTTTCTCCAGTTCTGTAGGGCCGGATGGGTACTAAAAGAATTAAGCCAGTGTTTTCAAAAGTGGTCTCAGATTTTTGGGTGCCCGACTCATGTTTCATTTGCCCCCACCCCCAGCTAGGGCACTGGCAGACCTAGAGCTCCGATTAACTTCAGCTGGAGCAGTGAATATTCAGCAATTCTGAGAGTTAGATCCAAGGCATCTCATGTTGAACATCCAAAATCAGAGGCTGCTTTTGGAAATATTAGGCAAAGCCTGTGCACAGTGTGTGTCTTAGACTTGCTCTTGAGTGCCTCCCATAGGTGTGTGTTGAAGTAGTACAGGGATAGGCAACCCATGGCACGGGAGCTGATTTTCAGTGGCACTTGCATTGCCCGGGTCCTGACCACCAGTCCTGGGGGCTCTGCATTTTAATTTAATTTTAAATGAAGTTTCTTAAACATTTTAAAAACCTTATTTACTTTATAGTATATAATTAAACTACTGTTGTACATAGACATATCGAAAGATCTTCTAAAAACATTAAAATGCATTACTGGCATGCAAAACCTTAAATCAGAGTGAATAAATGAAGACTCGGCACACCACTTCTGGAAGGTTGCCGACCCCTGAAGTAGTAGCTCCACCACCCTGGGAGAGGGTGGTGTAGTGTGCTCCCCTCTGCACAGAGCCAGCTCCCTGGCCAGAGGAGCGCTTGAGAAGGGTCAGGGTCTGTTGTCTCACATTCCTCTGCCTCTGGGATGCATAACTGATGGTAGAGTGTCTATAAGCATAGTCCGTGCTCTCATTGCCTGGGACCCCCAGTGTCTGTGCTCCAATTGCATTAGCCACACTCTGTCTCCCATAGCATAGGATGGCTAGCTAGAGTATACCAGATTCTCCATAATAATTTGGAAAATGATGAGTGAAGGAAATAGCTGTTGTGGCTATTGTCCATCAATTAAACATGGAAATAGACTTCAGTTACAAGAGAGTAAACATGCATGTAAGACATGCCATGCAGGGACAGACCAATGGACCATCTAGGCTGGAATTCTGTCTTTGAAATGAACTAGGTATTACATCATTGTAAAACCCCATGGTGCACTTGATTTTGCAATATTATAGTATGAAGTGAAATGTGCTCCTTGCTATACTAGTCCATGCTCAAAGAGAATATATCCATTCAGTTAGAATGTGCCTTATTTTAGATTAAGAGAACCATAAAAACAAAAGTGAAGTCTCAATGAGAGAGCAATGTGTGTGTGTGTGTGTGTGTGTGTGTGTGTGTCCCCCTTTGAGAGTCTACACTGAGCTCATCACAAAATGGATGCTTCTCTCTGCAGAGTGCTTAGTTTTTAGGCACTGGTCCTGCAAGCCCTTATGTATATGCTTATTTCTGAGCACATGCATAAGGGTTTGCAGGACTGGAGACTTAAAGATGCAATACTTGCGGGGAAAAAAGGGCATTGTACTATGTAGTTAAATACAACCTGTTGGAGGGGGTCAAGACCTGTATTTTAAGCATGAGAAATGATCTGTCTTTCCCCAACTAGTGTATGTGCATCCACTACTCTTATTCATACAAATGTCTGATCCTTTTTTCGAACCTTTCTTAGCGATTCACCTTATTAATAGTCTAAGGCAGCATGCACATATCTAAGGCAGATTTCTCCAGTTCAGCCATACTCTTGGAAAATAATAACAGTTGGTTAGGTCTACTTCCTTGTGACCTGTGTCAATGTCACAAAAGTACCATCTGAGTCGGCACAGGTTGGCATCCAGATTCAGCAGAGAGACCAATGTCTGAACAGTAACAGAAGTCCAATCCTCTCACGCCAAGAAAGGTCCTCACTAGCTCAGAGATGAGACAGAACAGTGTGAGGAAAGGAATGCGGTCACTGTCTGCTTGTCACTGCTTCTGAGGATAAATTGAGAGCAGCTGGACTAGAGACTCAGCTACCATAAATTCCCATAGCTCCATTGACTCCTAGGGAGTGTCTTAGCTTCCATCTCCAATGTCAATAGACCATAAGGAATGAGCTCTTCCATGTTTAATATACCAGTGATCTTTCAGAAACAAGAAATTTGGGGACTAACTGATATTCCTGCTGCTGCTAATTTGTTCTTTGGATTCCTCATTTCACAAACGATGGTGAAACGCATTTTGTGAAACGCAGAAGCGCTGTTCTTTCAGTGCAGCTGGGTCCCCCATCCAAAACCAATTGAAGTCGATGAGTCTTCTTGCTAACTTCAGTGGGCATTGAATTGGGCCCTTGAAGATTAGCTTCAAATGGAATCCAAGCTTCATCAGAAATCTGCACATTTGCATTGCAGATCAGGAGCTTGCAAAAAGGAGATGTTTCAGATTAAATGTACAGAATGTAACTCATTACTAAGAGTTGACTTTATATATACACAATTAATAGAGGTGTGACACAAGCTGGCTCTGGACTTCATGAGCAAAGTCAAGGTGTGTAGTGTTTGCCCAATTAAAAAAATAAAACCTGAAGATTACAGCAATCAGAATGAGCTGTTATATGAGTAATGACTAGCTGAACAGGCAGGTGCATGCATAAAAACATGTGTGGATTGCCCTACTTAACTAAAGAAAGGTTTAGGGTGTAGTCATCCAATTTACACTGAAGTTTCACAAATTTGTGAACTCTCAGAAAAGCAGCAGCATCGCCAAAACTCTTCTTACCTTGTGCATTACAAATGTCTACAGAAATGCATGTAGGCTCATAGAGTCTATGAGGGAAGGAAAAAGATAAATGGAAGGTCATAAAATGAGTACAATAGGTTTGTGAGCCCAGTTAACCTGAGGACCTAAATTAGGCCCCCAAATTCCACACCTGCCTGCTGAAGATGGTTTTAGGAGCTTGAAAGGGATATTTTAGTGTGTCAGTGCCCAAAAATGGAATGAGGTCTCCTGTCTTAGGACCTAAACACCTTTGTGGCACTTGTGGAAGTTGATGATGTCTCTGTACTTCTCATGATCAGATGATGAGGCACCAGAGTTTGAAAACTGGGCCCCCCTATTGAGCATGTGGGGAAGAGAAAGGCTGGTCTTGCAGTTGAGCTGGGGACTGAAACTCGCAGGCTGTGGATTCAGTTTCCAGCTCTGCTACAGACTCCCTGTGTGCTTTGGGCAAATCATTTAATCTCTCTGTAACGTGTGCGCATTAATACTTCCCTTCTCCTCCCCTTGGGCTGTCTTGTTTGTGTGGATTGTAAGCTCTTTGAGGCAGGGTATCTTAACTTGTGTGTATGTACAGTGTTTAGCATGATGGGGCCTCTGTTTTGACTGCGTCTTAGTGCTACTATGATGCAGAAAAGAGCTATGGAACAGATTTTCCCTTACTGTCACGATGAGTAAGAACATGTGCATAACACACTGAGAGGTATGATGTTATTAAAGGAAGTTTCAGGGGGAATTTAGGAGTCAAGTGTATTGCCAGTCATCCTGACATGCTGAACCTGCAAATTAAACAGGCTTCCTCTTGAAAGCTTTCTTTGGGCGTCAGGATTTGTGTTGTTGCGAGATTTTTACAACCATGTAAATGAAACATTTTAAGATGGATGTCTGTGGTCTAGGGATTAAGAATCATAGAATCATAGAATGTCAGGGTTGGAAGGGACCTCAGGAGGTCATCTAGTCCAACCCCCTGCTCAAAGCAGGACCAATTCCCAACTAAATCATCCCAGCCAGGGCTTTATCAAGCCAGGCCAGAATCTGCCTAGGTATAGACAATTTTATAGTTAGACTGCACTGGAATTTGTATTTCCAAAGCTTGACTCACCGTTTATGCTGGCTGGGAGATGCCAGCAGAAGACAATTTTAGTTTAGCACTGAGCATTTATGCATTGAAAACGATAACCATATAGGATTACTTTGCATCCAGGCTGTGAGATTGTAAAACAAATGGTTGTTGCAAAATTTTAAACTGCTAAAGCTGAGTGCATAATTTGTTATGAATAATTTATCTGATGAAACTAGAATATCTCTCTCTGCTCATGGAATATCCACATGTAGGCAGTGATTTCCTTGAGTTTATTTGTTCTGGAAGGATGGTATCTGATGAATTTTTTCAAACTTTATTACTAGCATACTATTTATATTACAGTAGTGTTTAAGGGCCCCAACGGATATTAGGGCTCCATTGTGCTCGGCACTGTACATTCACCTGGTGAGAGAGAGTCTGTATTCTGAAGAGCTCTGTAAGTAGGCATGATAAACAAAGGGAAACAAAGACACAGATAACAACAGCGTGTTGCCCAAGTATCATCCAGTTGGTCAATGGCAGAAATGGGAATAGAGCCCAGCTCTTCTGAGCCTCAATCCATTCCCCTAGACACACGATTGATTCTGAGCAGTTCTTTGCATACTGTCACTTCCTGTTGTGTTGGATAAGTCACACAGTAACGTTTCTGTTCTGCCGCTGCATGAATGGCTAAGTGCAACCTGTACAACAAGAGTGTTCCCCTCTAATAGCTGGTTCACATAAGAGTAGAAAAGTGTACTACAGCTGTAAGCTGAAGTTGCTACTTTTACACTCAAGTGGTAGAGGCTCATGCTTTCAACGCTGAAGGTCATGGGATCTGAGGGTCTTTATGCAAACATCTCTGGTACTAGTCCTCATGTGCATGGAGCCAACACTTAGTTTCCATAAACACTTATGAGTATCAACTGACATTTGCTTTCCATGAACATTCATCTCAAAGCAAAAGCTGAGAATGTGGCTGAAACAAATCCATTGCAAAATTAGACTCATTAGTTACAGATTTAATGTTATTGTTTTTGTGGAGCATCCACCCTATGAAACTTCCATTTTTCAATTGTTTCAGTGTTTAGATCAGTGGTGGACAACCTGCGGGTTGCCCACCACTGGTTTAGAGAGAGACAAACCAAACCCTTGGATCCTAAACTCTGCTGAACTGCTGGACTCCATAGCTTCGGCCAATCTCTAATTTAGAAGAATCAAAGCATTCACTTCCAGAGAATGTCACCTCCAATGAGGCCTGGTCTACACTTAAAATTTAGGTTGACATACCTATGGTGCTCAGGGCTGTGACAAATCTCTTCCCCCATCCCCAGTATAGATGGAGCTAGGTTGACAGAAAATGCTTCTATCAACCTAACAACGGTTGTTTGGAGAGATGGTGTTTGTACAACTATGGAAAAACACCTTCCATCATTGTAGCTGTGCCACTCTGATTGAACTTGTAGAGTTGTTGGTAGTTCAGTTAGCAGAAAGGACCGGATTATGTTGTGGGAGGAATGTAAGTAAGGGATGGCAGGACTCTTTGACAAGTCATTGGCCAGTTCTGTGTTAAGGCACTTGGAGTGCACTGACTCTGCTCATCCTGTAGTCTCTGTGCTCACATTAGTTTTACAGAAGAGGAAGAAAAGAGGGAGTTGCTAAGTTGGGTTCTGATCCTGAAATGAGTTCTGCACATCAGATACAGCCTCTGATTTTAATGGGGCTGGGTATAAGCTCATTGGAGGGGCAGAGTCTTGACTGTGGTATATGGAATCTTCCATAGATGTCTTGGAGTTCACCTTGTAATTCTAGGCACCCTGATTTGCCTTGATATTATATGTATAAATTTAATTCCCAGTTAAGGGAGTCACTGTCAGGATTGGAGAAAGCCTCCACCAGATTGGTTAAAATAGCCATTAAAATTAAGGCAATCTGAGCCCCCTGCTTTATTCTTGACTTTGACTGTACTTGCCTGTAGCTAAACACTGTACTGTGTTCTTTGTAGAGGGCACATTTCATTGCTGTTGTTCAGTCTCAACTTCTTCTAAAGGGTTTTGATGAAGTTCAGTTATGACTCTGGCTGCAGCATACCATTATTATGCTATTAGTAATGTGGTGGCGGTGTTCTCATAATGAATTGCCTTTGAACTCACAGTTTAATTCATGCGACAAAGCACAGTATCGGCCCACCAGTCACAGAATGACAGGCACCTGGCTGCCATTGACTAGCTGGATGACCTTGGGTTTTCATGTCACCTTATTTCAGTTTTCCCCTCCATAATATTGCGTTGCCTCCTGGTGGTAAAGTGCTGTGGGATCTCTGGATGAAAAGTGCTGCCGTGTATAAATGCTGAGTGTTGATATCACCACAAGTCTGTGCACAGCACTGTGTGCATGTGCAGCGGTGGGGTGACGGTTTTTGTGTTGATTGCTTTTATAATAGTGCCCAGTGGCCCCACTCAAGCTAGGGCTCTATTGTGCTGGCTGCTATGCAGCCATAAGAGTCCCCACCCTGCAGAGCCTATAAACTAAATTAGGACAAGACCTAACAAGTGAGCTTCGCAAATAAATGGAGGGACTGGGGAAGGCGAGACAAGGGGAACAGTGATGGGAACACATGGCCGTAGAGACTGGCTCTTAACACACGTTGCAGGTTTCAAAGCTTTCTCAGGCTATAAATGAACATGGAAGGTGGCCCACTGGATCACATCCAAGTTCATGTAGTCCAGTATCCTCTCTCCCCCAGTGGCCAGTACCAGATGCTTCAGAGGGAGGTGTAAGAATCCCACAGTAGGCAGACAAAAGATATCGTGGGTGTCAGTAATCCTGGCTGGCCTCCTGCTTGTTTATTACCAGTTGGCAATTTACTAGAAGAGAGACCACAGG
This sequence comes from Mauremys reevesii, assembly GCF_016161935.1. Lineage (NCBI taxonomy): Eukaryota > Metazoa > Chordata > Testudines > Geoemydidae > Mauremys > Mauremys reevesii. Next base: position 14,380,034 of record NC_052640.1, on the reverse strand, counting down.
ACTGGGATCTTGAGGGGGGAATTTGCAAGAAAGTGGCTTGACCGACTTCAGGGAGGGCTTCCATGCACAAGAGGCTGCATGGAACAGTGGTGCTTCTGGGATATGTGGATCAAGGCTGGTCTCACTGGTGGGTGAGGCAGAGGGTTGGGGAGGTAAATTGAGAGCCTCTCCCTGCTTAGGATACAAGAGAAAGGAGGGCATTGGAGAGAAGGACAAGATGCTTGTATTTGGTATGGTGTGGAGGGGGAGTCTGTGGAGGGACTCAGGGAGCAGGTGACCTTGTCAGGATAGGCTCGGAAGAGGATTTTAGCAGCAGTGTTCTTAAAGGACCTAAAGGGAGCGATGTGTGTGTTGGGAAGACCAGAGAAGAGGAGGTTAGTGTACTTAGGAGAGAAGGTGACGAGGGAAGTAGAGGTATTTTAGTTGTGTAGAGGGAGAGAAAGAGAGGAAGGACCAAGTCTTAGGCATACAAAAGAGAGGAAGAGCAGCAGGATTTGGATATAGGATGGGCGTGTTCAGAGGACAGACTCAAAAGGTGTGTGAGTTACCTGGGAGCACGGTAATAGTGCCGATGGGGACAGAATACAGGGAAAGTGAAGAGCTTGAGGGAGAAGGAAGGACTGGCCGTGTCAGGAGTTAACTGATGGTAAGACAGCCACAAAGAACATGTGGGGGATAAGCGGCAAGCTGAGCAGTTCGTTTTTGCCTTTTCAAGCTTAGCAAAGGTTATGGGGCACGAAAGTGAACACTCATGAGCACATCCCAACATGTGAAATGGCGTAATATTGAAAATCGAGCCCTAGTTGTTGTGATGCTTGGCAGGGCCGCCCAGAGGATGCAGGGGGCCTGGGGCAAAGCAATTTTGGGGGCCCCTTCCGTAAAAAAAAGTTGCAATATTATAGAATATTATATTCTCGTGGGGGCCCCTGCGGGGCCTGGGGCAAGTTGCCCCACTTCCCCCCCCCCCGGGTGGCCCTGATGCTTGGGGAAACCTCACAGCATGATGGGAAGCAAGTCACTTACCCAGAATGTAAAATTTCTCAGTCTCATTTTAGAAACTACCTAACAGTTTCCTGCAAACCTTTGGTTCTCAGCCTGCAGCTCATGACCCCAAGGAGGTTGTGAGCGCCATCCTGTTTCTTCATCACTAGATGGGAGGGGTCCTGGAACTCTTTTCTGTTGTAAGGGGTGGAGGTGTCACTGTGGAAAACGTTGCGACCCACTCTTGTGCAGAAACTGGGGCAGAAATCCTCCTGAGCTGCAGTGTCAATGAATCAGAAACTTTTTAAAAGTAAAAATTGATAAGTGGTATAAAAGTTCACTATTGCAAGGGGGAGGGAGGAATGTGTGGTGAGTGTATGTGTTATAACAGTAATAAAATACCTTTGAAAGAAGTGTTTTAAAATCTTCCAACAATCCACCAGCTGTTTGCAATTTTGTTCAACTACTAGAAATGAAATGATGTATAATACACTGCCGTAAGGAATTTTGCTCCTTCAAATGTCCTTCTGAATCTTGACATTGTTGAATAAACCAATCATCTTCTGCTGAAAAATCTTTAGCTGAACAAGGATTTCTACATCTGGGCCCCCATCTGTTACTAAACACCCTAATAACCTTTCACAATCAGAGCATTCTCCTGTTCTGTGTATGAGCTCAGGCATTATCTATCCCTGCTACTTAGACTTCCCAGTACCAGAGCTCTATCTTAAGCTCTGGAGCTATTTGTTGCAGGTCACTGGGTATTTCTTATATGAATGTTTGGGTGAGATGAAGTTGGGACAAATACAGCCACTGCAGATAATCCCTTGTAAAGCAAACGAACCACAGGCAAAGCTTTGATTCCTGATCGGTCGTTTTGCCTCTGGCAGTTTACCGGTAGTTCACTGTGGCTGCAGGATTCCATATCCTATTCAAATCCTATTTGGGAATGGGATGTAACCAAATTTGGGATGCCCTCTGTGGCGTCCACTTTCACTGAAATTGGGGTTCATGGTCAGACAGTCTGAGCCTCATCCCAAATTTATACAAGCTCAGCAAACATCAGCTTATTGGCACAGGTGGATTGCTGTTGAACTTCCCTTTACGGTAGGGCCTCAGAGTTATGAACACCAGTTACAAAATGACTGGTCAACCACACACCTCATTTAGAGCTGAAAGTATGTAATCGGGCAGCAACAGAGACACGCATGCAAAGCAAATACAGTACAGTTCTGTGTTAAATGTAAACTTCTAAAAAAAACCCCAGGAAATTAAAAAAAAAAATTGACAAGGTAAAGAAACTGTCTGTGCTTGTTTCATTTAAATTAAGATGGTTAAAAGCAGCATTTTTCTTCTGCACAGTAAAGTTTCAAAGCTGTACTAAGTCAATTTTCAGTTGTAAACTTTTGACAACACAACCATAACGTTTTGTTCAGAGTTATGAACATTTCAGATTTATGAACAACCTCAATTCCCGAGGGGTTTGTAAATCTGAGGTTCTACTGTACTTAGCTGTCCTACGATCACACCCTGTCCCACTCGTGCCCAGTCATGCAGGGAAACTTGTAATGAAGTTTATGGTCTTTATGTCTGCCAAAGGTCCCCAGAGTCTGACTCTGATATGGTCCAGAGATATTACCTTGCCCCTACTGTACAAGGGGATAATTCCAACTAAGCTGTTTCATTAACCTGTAACAGGTACTTGCGGGGGAGGACTGCATTTGGGAGTCCCATTGTGCCAGGAGATGGACAAACAGAATAAAGAGGGATTTGGGGCCTTGAGGGCTTTGGCTATTTTTGGGGTGTGAATCACAGAAAAAAATTGTCAGGAGGCTCTACAGAGGATGATGATAACTCAAACACAAGTGGTGCAAACTAGATAGAGGTATAACACTGAGTGGACAGTGCTGCAACTAAAGTGAAATAGACTATCCAGTACTATAATACTGAGGACCATCATTCATGTGGCTTCTAAGAAACTGAAGATTTATACAGAGCTGTAATTTGCAGACATCAGCGCAATGCTGTGTCCATATTCGGGGGTGTGTGTGTGTGTGCATTTTTAAGAAGTGTTAAATAATGTGGGCTAAATAACACGTCTTAAAAATACACTTTTTCCCCTAGCCAACACAAAGTCTAAGATTACCCCCTAACTTCAATGTAAATTCCTTTGAGGGATATGGAACGGAATAAGAAACAAGCTGAAAATCAGTGCAGGAGATGTAAACTCAGGTACTTCATCCCATTACCCCAATAAGCTTGTACCATCTATTTAGCTTACAACATCATCTTATCTCCTTTTTGCCTCTACTAAGTCAGGGTATGAACCGACGATGGGCAAAGGAAAAGCAAACTTTACAATTAATTGAAAATACAGGCTATGAGCAAAGAACAGGAGAAAATGGAAATTTTTCCTTCTGAATGTTTGCTGTTCATGTTCTCTCTATGTATGTGACAAAAACATTGGCTTGGTCCCCTAGTTAATGCAACAAATTGGCACAGCACTACTCCTGTGGTTAATTTTAAATGCAACAAGATCATGCTACAGTACTTTGACACATTTCTAAGAGCAACAGCATGACATTGTTGACACGGAACGTTTAACTAAGGGCATCAGTTGCCAAACTTGAATGTAAAATGAGTGGGATAACAACAGCAGCATTTTAGAAACTTCATTCAAGGGAGTATTTAAAATTTTATCAGGTCTAACTGGTATGACTGTTATTTGCAAATGTGGAAAGTATCCAATTTCCACTACTTACCCACAAGCTTCAATGCGCAAGTCGAGTACAGCAGAGTCCCCTGAGGCAGGAAAAACCCAGAGGAACAGTGTCTGAGTGCATATGTAAACAAAGAAACATCTGTCCTATGAGTATTATGGTACCTTATTGAACAAGTTCAAGGATTTCTCTCTCGTTTTCCCTTTAAGCTGAAGCACAATTATTGGGCCATTAATGTTTGTAAAACGGTGGAAAGGTATTTTAGAGCAGACGATTTTTATCTTTTCAATCAGATGCTGACCATAAAATAAAACTCTCTTGTAAATAACAGCCAGGCTAATCAGTGGATAATTGTCTGTCTATAAGGAAACAGTCAGAGAGTTCATCTTGCAAAGAGTTATGCCAGTCTATACTAGACAGTTGTATGGTTTTAACTATAGGCTAGTCTAGTTACAGAAGTACTTGTCCTGCAGTGTGACACAGTTATATTGGTATAAAAGAGCTTTATATTGCACTTTTATAGATGGAGATATACTGGTATAGTTATTCCTCTTGCATGGAGGAATAAGACACCTTTAAACAAGTAAAACTGTGTCCACACTGTGGCTTTTACTGGCATAACTATTTTGGAAACACCCCTAGCAGAAATAACTATACTAATAAACCTTTCTAGTGTAGATCAGGCCTAATGCCCACACTTAATTTAATTACCCGGAGTCACGCCACTTAAATCAACAGGATTACTTACAGACAAAGTTCATGGGTTTTGAAGTTTCATATTTTTGGGGAAAAAAATTTGCAGGAAAACTTTTGATGTAACTCTTTCAGCAACTTCACCTCCCATTTTTTAATCAGCTGTAGAATTAGTCCAAATATTTGCAATGTCAAATCTCAAAATGGTGTTGACATAGGTAATTTTGAAAATTTAAGAAAATAGGAGGAGGGTTTATGGCTGTGTGTGTGTAAGAGAGAGAAATAGTTCCACCCTCCCCATTTTTAGGCAGCTCTACATACAGGAGTAATCTTAGGCACATGTCATTAGTATTTGCAGGTCTGGGGCCAAAGTGCTCAGTTGTGGTTTAAAAAACAAAACAAACTCCTCCCACCTCTTGCCAAAAAAACCCCTCAACGCCCCAAATCCCTTTTTATTCTGTTTGTCCATCTCCTGGCACAATGGGATCCAAACCCTGACTGGGGCTCCTGGTGCTACTGCTTCACATATATTCAAAATAAGAATAGGTTCCTCCAGTTAAGTGTGGCTAATAAAGTTGAAAAACACCTTTTGAAAAATGATTAGGTAGTTAATAAAGTATGTCAACTTGAAAATATGCATGCTTTATGTGATGACTGGAGATAGTTTATCATATTATGAGTGACACATCCATTTATAAATATTTATTCTCTCCAGTGGTACTGATAAATCTTTTGAGCCTATAAGCACATTGATACAGACATAGCAATATCATTTGTCTTTCCAATGCATTTTATTTATTATTGACTAATTGCCTGCCAGATTGTAAATATGATAGAGGTGGCATTGTGTTTTGATTAACTGTTTGTTAAAGTACCCAGAGGAATTTAGATCCAGCCCTGAGCAAAGCCATCCAAGGCAATAAATTGTATATTTTGAAATCAGCTATGCAGTGTGGAGCCGCAGCCCTAGTTAAACAAGCTGAGCAAAGGTATTTCCAGAGCAGTTTATTTTGATTAATGGGTTCCCAAAAGCCTCTTGCTGCTGTTTACAATGGATTTGCTGTAATATTTACAATAAACTGGGGTTAGTCAAGAGAGTTTTAATACACATCAGCAGGTTACTTACACTTCGCAAACCAAGAGCAAAAAGAATAGTGCAAAGTTAAAACACTAAATGGTTGGTTTGTCCTTTACCGCTGTAGGACCTTTCTGATATATATATACACTCTTTCCTTCTCCCTTGCATGCACTGGCCTCAGACGTTTTCTTAATGTTTAGAAGTATTTTAATGCAATTTGATCCAGCCATGTGACAACTGGAGATAGTTTATCACATTACAGCTGACACATCCATTTATAAATATTTATTCTTCTTCATGGCACTGATAAATTGGTTGAGCCTATAAGGGCATGGAGAAAGGCTCAGTAGCACTTCCATTTGTCTCTTCCAAAATGTGGGTTTGTTGTTGGCAAACACTGGGCAGACTGGAAATACAATTAGGATGTTGATTAACTATCAAAATACTCAAAATTAGGATGTGCAGGGCCATGTTAACTGGCTGTTTTGAAATCATACCAAGCAATGAACTCTGAAGTTCTCTAAAGCACAAAAGATATAGTCAAAGCAAAACAAAATATCAGAAAATGATCCGGGGCTTTGTTTAGGGTGACCAGACAGCAAGTGTGAAAAATCGGGACGGGGGTGAGGGGTAATAGGAGCCTATATAAGAAAAAGACCCAAAAATCAGGAGTGTCCCTGTAAAATTGGGACATCTGGTCACCCTAATGCATGTACACACACATGTCTTTAAGCCTCTTGCTTTCACATCTTCAACTCCAAAAGCTCTAACTCTCCCTACTTTCTCCCTGCCCTTTCCTGGATACAAATTGCATTGTGAAAATCACACAGCTGAACTAAGAGGAAGGATGACCTTGTGGTTAAAGCACAGGACTAGTGGCCATGAGATATGGGTTCAGGTCCTTGCTCTCAGACTCACTGTGTGACCTTAGGTAAATTGCATTAGATTGCTGGAGCTCAGTTCCCCATCTGAAACATGGGCATAAAACCTTTTTCCTCTTTCTTGTCCACTTTGATTGTAAGCTCTTGGGGGAGGGCGGGGCGGGAGAAGGACTGTCTCTTATAATGTATTTGTACATCTCCTTGCACAATGGAGACCTGATTTCAGTTGGGGTCTATTAAGGCTACTGCAATCCAGACACTAATGACATAGGCAGATCATTTTGCCTCACAAATGGACTTTAGCTTAGGTCTTTTATATTGCTTGCACGTGTGGTTAGTGCTAGCAGGAATTGACTGTTTTATCACACATCTCTGTGTATGAGTGAGATGTCTGCCAGTTGATGATTCCCAGCAGCATATATACTTGCGTGTGCTCTCTCTTTTTCTCTCTTTTTATTGAATGAGTTTGTCAGGCCATATTTATGTAATTTGACAGGAACTCTGTTACAATTAGTACTGATTAACACCCACTGATCACTGTCTCTAATATTATTTAGCTAATCATATCTTGGGCATTTTTAACAAACTTATTACACACACCTACTTTACTCAAGTAGGTGAAATATCAGAATGTTTGTATCCCCCTGGAGTGGATTGGGGCTGGGGAGACATGGAAGAGGGGGTGCTGCCCTTGTGGCATCATTTTCCCCCTCCCCTCGAGCCACACAAAAGATCTCTCTCACCCTGCCAGCCCCAAAGGGCTCATTATCTGACCCATTGTCCACCCTCCTGCTCCCCTATGGGGGTGGTCCGTGGTATCTCCTGTGTGCTGTTCATCCACCCAGTGGCAGAATGCTGAGTGGGAGATGTGAGCACAGTGGCATAGGACCATTCATGCAGTTTTGGGAATCCAGGGGTATTGGAAGCAGAACCCTTGCTACTTCCATGTAGGTGGAAACAGAACAATTGCTGAACCAGGATGAAACTTGGTGAATGGGAACTGATAGCCCTTAGAGGGGAACGCTAGGGCCTTACCTCGCTCTTTGGGCGCTGTTTCAATTGCAAGCATTACAGAGCAACGTGGCATATCTAGGGGTGTTGCATCCCCAGGATAGTATCTTGAAAATCCCTGCAATCTGGTATATTCCAAAGGCAAAAATAAGCACAGGAACCAGGGATAACTATCATCCATGATGGGCATAATTTTGGGGTGTCTAGACAGGAGAATGACCTTCACCAGAGGCCAGGAAGAGTCTTTGTTTGCCTCCTATTTGCCTGACTACGCTTTTTTCTTTTTTGACATCTGTAAAGAAATGGAATGCCATTGTCCAGTTTTCTTGCAACAGCTTTTCCTCCATGGATGCAGGATAATCTGACGGCCTTTGATTTCAGTTGTGTGCATTACAGTGGCTATGCATATAATTAATTAATTGATTTTTTGCTGCCAGTCCCTTAATTAACTCTAAATAAAAAATCATGCTGGGGTTAAAAGCTGTTGTTAGCTTTAAAGTTTGGAGGCAAGAGTTCCCACTATTCAGGGCTGGTGTCCATTCCACAGGACGTTCGGGTTAGATTCCCCATTGTGCTTTTAATTCCTAATCAGTTGTAAGTTAGTTTGGTTCTTAACCTAGAATTTAGCTAAGAACCATCTATGCTGAACAACTGTTATTGTCCTGGGTCTTTACAGGGCTATAATGTATTTTTGCAGCATGGTAAGGTCCAATCTGTTCTAGAACGGTCAGGGTACAATTCTGTTATAACAAAATCCCTTGAGACAAAGACTTACAGTGTAGCTACAGGGCCGGTGCTACCATTAAGGCGAACTAGGCGGTTGCCGAGGGTGCCAAGATTTGGGGGCGCCAAAAAGCCGTGCCCCCAATTATTATTTTTTTTACAGTGGTTCCTCCCCGAGCGCGTGGTTGCTTCTCCACCTCTCCAGCCTCCCAGGCTTGCGGCGCCAATCAGCTGTTTGGTGCCGCAAGCCTGGGAGAAGAACTAGAGCGGAGGCAGCGTGCTCGGAGAGGACACGGAGCAGAGGTGAGCTGGGGTGGGGAGGTGCCGCACGGCTCCCCGGGGGGGGAGCTGCTGTGGGGAGGGGGGCGCCTCAGTGCAGAGGCGGGAGAGGAGCTGTCACAGGGCTGGGGGGGGGCACAAGGTGGAAGTTTCGCCTAGGGCGCAAAACTTCCTTGCTCCGGTCCTGTGTAGATACGCCCTAAAACTTGCTGCTCAGTACGGTTACTGTAAATGACATGTTGTTTGCTCGTTATTGTAGCTGACAATTACCATGTGGTCCTGTTACTGAATATTTGTACAGCGCTTTGAAGATGTAAAGTGCTAAGTAATATTATGTGTAGCCTAATGGCAGTTTACTAACAAAAGGAAAGGTGTTTTTTGTCCATTAGCTTTTATTAGACAATACAATTGCAAAAGACCAGGCAGTTGTTGAAAATAATGTTTCATGTGTTGATGAATGAGCCATCTGAACAACCTAACTGACTCATGGGAATCTGAAAGCTAAAATACCTCAAAAGAACACTCTGAGGCTCTCTAAAAATGGCCAAATAACTATAACAATTAGGGCTCCTGCTTTCTGATAAGCCATTAAGCCTTTGAAAATTTCCCCCATGAAACTGACTTGAAAAAATTAAAGTGACTTGTTTATTTTATTTTAAATCTGCTTTGATTTCCATGTCCCTTTGGCTGCCTCTGTCACCTTCAGCACTTTCATTTGTTTGACTCTTGTGGTAAGATCTTTGACTGTTTCTAAAATCTTGAAAGAGAGAGCATTCCAAACTATCAGTGCAGCCCATGATAAACAATGAAATTCATAAGTTTAATTAAAAATACATTGACAGATTGGAGACATTAGACTCTACACATCAGGGGCAGCTCTAGGTGTTTTGCTGCCCCAAGCACGGCAGGCAGGCTGCCTTTGGTGGCTTGCCTGCGGGAAGTCCCCGGTCCCGCGGCTTGCCGCTCCAAGCACGCGCTTGGCGTGCTGGTGCCTGGAGCCGCCCCTGCTACACACCACACTTAATGGGTAGATGACAACTGAAAGACCTAGTTTATAAGGTGGAAGGTTTGTTAATAGTGCAAGTCAAGTACTTCAGAGACTAGGAAATTTATTATTCCAGTGTAAATGTGATAATTTTATGAGAGTTTATTCCTGGACCGCTGGCGCCAGATCCACACACAACTGTCCACTGCACACCCAATTCACTCTCTGGGGAGATGGTGAAATGGAGAATGAATCACACTGACAGATGTTAGTCAAGTTGCTTACTGCCTTGCTGGAAGATACTCAGATACTACAGTGATGAGGGTGGGATAAGAACTTACATACAATAGAATACATTGAGGATATCATGGAGTCAGCCCAGTAGAATACAGTAGCCTTCCTAGAACAAATATTATTATAGTACCTAGAGAAGAACACATGCAGGACTGGGACTCCCTTGTGTGAGGTGCTCTACAAACACGCAGGAATATCCATCCGTTCCCCAAAGAAGTTACACTCTACGGTCCTGATCCAAAGACTAATGATATCTGTGGGAGTCTTTCCACTGAATTCAATGAGCCCTAATGCCATAATCTTTCAAGCATAGGCTTAGTTTTGCAGGACTGGAGCCTTAGAGATTAGTACACAATACCATCCTTGTAGAGCAGTGCAGGTGTAAATGAATACGATATTATCTCATCCCTATTTTTTTTTCCCTTTCCACCCCATGTGAAGAAATGGTGCAGGCTGAGCGGATACTTGGGGAATGCCTATTCCCAGAAAACGTCACTAATTTGACAGTGACCATTTATGCTTAATAAATAGGCTTGGCAGAATTCAATTTTTATGATTTTGATGGATAATATCAAAGTCTGAGTTTAAGCATTTTTTTTTTTTATTTTAGATTTGTACCAAAGTCTAAATCACTGGATTTTGCATCAAGGACTGGGGCATGGGTGGCCAAGCCTAGTGGGTGGAGCCAGAGTCAAGATCTTGGAGTCAGAGCCCAGGGTCAGAGCTGGGATCAGAAACTGAGCAGGGCAGGAGTTAGGCAGGAACGGGGCTTGAGCAAGGCTGGGAACGAGACAGGCACAGGAGCTATCGCAGCTGCAAGCATAAGCATTGAGCAGCCACTGGCCAAGTGCTACTGCTGGGCTTAGGGTCTGGAGTAGTCCTGGCAATGCTGCTCAGCTAATGAGGCAATCTGGCCGATTAGGGGTTTCAGCTGCGGTTAGCTCGCTGATCCCAGGCCCAGCTGCAGATCCTCATTCTTGAGATTTTGACTCTAAGTTCTCATGTAGCATTTGTCTTACTTTGCCTATCTGTACATTTTAATGATCATCAATGGAAATACTTTTTCATCAGTTTGTGGCATACAGTGAGATAGATATTTACTGGCATTTACCAATATAAATCTAACCCTTCCAATCCTATTAATAAAATACTCATCTATGTGAGCCCGGGAATCAACTGTAGGGAGCTTTATCCTGAGAAACATCTGCTTCTATGATGTGGTGATTTTTAAAACCACATGTGTCGATATGGGCTTGTGGGAATCAAATTATATTTGTGCTTTTAGTGAGGAAACCAAAAATCTATTTTCCACAGACTGAACAAGAAGTCAGGGCTGGAGCTAGGAATTTTGGGAGGCCGTAGTGAGACTGTTCTATCTCTTCAGCTTCTCCTTTTTCTTCTGATTTATTTGTGTCTCATTACAGTCATGTCTAAAGGCCCCAGCTGAGGTCACAACACATTGTGCTGGGCGCTGTACATATTAAGAGACAGTCCTTGCTCCAAAGCGTTTATATTCTAAATAGATAAGATGGCCAGAGAGTGGGAGGAAAGAGAGAAAATTATTCTCATTTGGCAGATGGAGATGTCAGGCAGGGAAAGTAAGAGCTTGTCTACACATGAAAATTGATCTGGAATAAGATAAGTTTTGAATTTAAAGCGGATTTATTCTTACCAACTAACTCCATTTGTGCTCCATGTGATGCTTGTATTCTGGAATAAACTTTAATTAATTAACCCTAATCCATTTCCAGAGAAGATGAGAATAGAGAAGAAAGTAGAATGATTTAATCTGGAACAAGGGACTCTTATTCCAAACTAAGGCTCTGTCTACACTAGAGACCTTACAGTGGCACAGCTGTACTGATGCAGCTGTGCTGCTGTAAGATCTCCCGTGTAGCTGCTCTATGCTGATGGGAGAGAGCTCTTCCGTTGACATAATTGAACCACCCACAATGAGCAGCTGCCCACACAGGTGCTTCTGTTGGTGTAATTTATGTCACTCAGGGAAGGTGTTTTTTCATACCCCTGAGTGACAACATTTATGCAAAGCAAAAGCGCTACTGTAGACATAGCCTAAGAGCATCCAGACAGGGAATTAATCAGGAACAGGGTATTCTGGAATAACGGCCTGTGGAGACAAGCCCTATGTAACTTGCCCAAGATCACACAGGTGGTTTGTGGCAGCAATGGCCACTGAACTCAGGTTGTGAATACCACTGTCATGATTCCTAAAGCCAGCCTGCCTTTCCCCCTAGAATTCCCTAAACTCAGTCCCATCCATTCTTTTCTCTCTTTTCCTCATAAAGGTGAACTGCAAAACAAACATGAAAATCCAGGTAAGTCTCAGTTGGACTCACAGACTTTCCTAAACAGGAGGCTTTTTGTGAAAGAAAACTACTATAAAATCCCAAGAGAGATCGATAAGATGAAAAATGGTCTTAGTACGGATTTCAGTGGCGTCAACTTCCCACCGTGCTGTTGAGGAGCATCCAGCATAGGGCACAAATGTTAACTAATCTTTTAAATTTTTTTTTCTTTGTACTGCTTTGGGATAGAATGTATCCCAGAATGCATCTCTGTGACATCCCAAAAGCCATGGGTAGCAATGAGACTTCTGACATTTATGATTATAATGATATGTTCACCTGAAGTATATTATTCAGCCAGCAGATGTATCTGTATGCTGTACAGAATTCCAGAGAAGGTGTGGTCACTGGTAAACAAAAGAGACAAAGCTGGGCCTGAAATTCTGTGGAAGTTTGTCTATGTGTGGTTCTCCTTACAAAAGTCTTCTGTTTTAAGAAGGTCTGTGATTCCATATATCATGACAGTGATGGTGCATTCTGGGATATCTTTAGTGAACAAAGACAAAAGCCCTTCCCCAAGCAGAGTTTTTACCACCCAAAATGGAGAAGTGTCAGAGACTCCATGAAGTCCATTAGGGACTTCTCTAAAACTGTCAGTTTTAAGGGGAAGATGCTCAGATACTAGTTTTGGGGTAGGGCTTTTATTTTCGATATTTAGGATTTTATCTTTAACTTGTAGTATTTTTTCTCTCTTGGGGTAGTAGAGGTATATTGAGTAGAAGGGAGGTTCTTGTGAATGTCACCCTTATAGTGGAAAGGCTTTAAGACTAGGAGACAGGAGCAGGCCCACAGTCACATATTGAATTTGGGTATGTCCTGCTCACTAGCATCATGGGGAGTCTCACTAACATAGACCTCAGCTATGGAAGGAATGGATGATACTTTTCCCCAAGAGGTGGTAGCAGAATCATTCTTGCTGGAACATGGAATCCCCAACACTGCCTTGATCAGTGAATATAAGAGAGCCCCATAATTCTTTTCTGCCTGGCTCTCCATTGCCTTACACCTTGTGTCATTATTTACGTTGTCCAAAAAGAGTGGTAATAATCCAAATGTTTGTATTTTACACCCACGGGGCGCTCTCATTGTGTGGGTATAAAAGACTAAATGTTGCTGGGCATGGGAGAATCAGGCCTATGGTAGCCAGTTCTATTTCTTTGTCCCTACTATTGTCTGTGTCTAGCCGCTTGCATGGCTGAGCAATACAGTCTGGAGAGAGAGGAGAAAATTCATTCTCTTCAAGCAAAGTAAATAACAAAATGCATTTGATCCAGTCCACCTTTCATACGGTGGCATGGACCCTTTCAGGAGGAAGAAGCTGATGCACCTGGGACTCATCAGCTGCCTCCTAATTGCATTTAAGGCAAGGGACCTGGCCCTATAATGGGTCAGTCAGGAAAAGAACAGGTGAGAGCAGCTTGAGAGTGAGCCGGTGAGAGTTCCTGGAGAGCAGGGGACTGCAGGAGGACCCCGAAGGGATCTATAGGCTGTTCCTGGGGGAAAGGCTGAAGGCAGGAAAGCAAAAAGAGGGGTTCTCTGGCTGACCTCCCCAAACAAGACAAGCAGGGCCAGAGAGCTGAAGGCCTGCGATCTGCAGCCAAGTGTGGAGAGAGCTGAAGGCAGGGGAGCAGCAGAGAGCTAATGGATATCTGCTGACATCTCCATGCTGGAGAGCTGAAGCCAGACGCCTGGAGAGGGCTAATGGAGTAGGGGAAGTGAGGGATGCTCCCATAGGTGGGGAGGGGAGGATGAACTACTAGCAGAGAGGGTGTGGGGAGGGCCTGCTGGGAAGAGCATGGTTACACTCCAGCTGTCCTGGTAAAAGGGCAGGCAAGGACTGAAGAAAAGTCTGGGTGTGGCAGAAATTGCTGGGGTGTGGTATGCAGGGTGTTAGGTCATGGGATCTTTAAGGTCTATATGCACTGGGGGTAATAAATGGACTGTTCTTTATGGACTTTGTTATGGACTATATGCCTTATATTTTTGTACTAAACTGGCACCAGGGAGGGATGATATTAGGCAAGAGAGCGGTTGTTGAGTTACTAGGGACTCTGAAATAGGGAAACTGAGGCCGGCATCTCTGTTCTACAGCCTGCTGCTGCTGGAGGGTGGTCCACACAGAAGCACCTTATACCACCACATGTCACAGATTTAAAAAAAAATAGAGAGAGTTGTTTATTAGACTTAGATCATAAGGGCGTTGTGTCTTTCTGTGTACAGCACCTAGCACAATGAGACTCCACTCCCAACTGGGGCCAGTTGGCATTATCTCTGCACCAAGAATAATCCCAACAAACTAAACTCTGTCTTCTCTGTGGTACTGTGACAAACAGGGCTGTCCCTAGAAGGGTGCGGGGCCAGGGACTCGCCCCCCCCTCCACCATAGGCTCCGCCCCTGCCCACCTCTTCCCACTCCTGCCCTGACTCTCTTTCTGGCTTCTGCTTCTCCCCCAAGCAATGCCAGGAGTCGGCAGAGCAGGGCGGAGCGGGCTGGGGTCGCTGCTGCCGCTTCCCGCCAGTGAGTGCAGGCCCGATCCCTGTTGCCAGTGCCAGGCCCCCTGCTAGTCCCCCGAGCCAGCCTGGCCCCCCGCACCCTAACCCCACCCTCCCTGGGCTGGCTTAGTGCCCCCCCTGCACAACACGCATACAGAGCCATCCCTAGGGTATGGCGATTTGGGGTGGCTGCTGCGGGGCACCCCAGAGCATGGGGCCCAGGGCGGCGCCTCGATTCACCAGACCCTAGGGATGGCTCTGGTGACAGATACAGCAAATGCCAACAATATCTTTGGGAGATCTTATTGAATTAAGTTTAAGTATCTTTGGGGTCATTATATTAATGAATGGTTCATGTATTACTGGGGGCCAGGATTGTATGTAACCTCTCGAAGGGGGAGATGGGATCTAAGGCCTGGATAATCAATACTGAACAATGTGCCAGATGAGAATAGACTTTTGGGACAATACTTGTGAAGTGGATTTCCTGGGGAAGACCTATGGAGAGGTTAATGGAAATTCCCACCTCTGGTTATGCAAATACCCTTCCTTTTGAAGTAATGGCCTGAGGGAGAGGGTCTTTGCTGACTTACCTGTTCCTGAAGACTGGCCATCAAAGGCCACAACTGTCTTAGATTCAGAACCAGACTGTTATGAACTTGTAACCCTGGGGAAAACCCAGTTGTGGGTTTTGAAGGACTGACACCCACCGGAATTTGAGGTTGGAGTTGAGGTGACCTTTTAGATTTTAGATTTAGATCTGGTAAGCTTTTTAGCCTGTGTGTGGGCTCTTTGATTGCTTTAATATATTTTCTCTATAATGTTTTCACCTTAGGAATAAATGTATTTGCTTAGAAAGAGCTGTGTGGTAGGTAACTTGTAACTGATGGCAATTTCAGCTGTTCATAGCCTTCGGAGAGAAAACAGAACGCAGGTGCTGGCCTGTTTGGCAGTCTGGCTTGCTAGGGATATCACAGTATAGGCAGGGACCTAGGCAGCTTGGAAAAACCCTGGTCGGGGGGTGGGAAAAGACAGGAGTTGCTGCCCAAGAGAGGTGACAGCTGAGCGCTGAAAACCTTTCAGTGGGTGCTCTTGGTGGACCACAGATGGAGAATACAGATGCAGTTGCCTTGAACTGTGACAGGTATCAAGTCACTTTTTTGGTTTTACGACCTGCTCATGCTTTGCTTTGCCAGGCATATCTTGTGCTCAGGATCTTGCCAGCTTTTAGCCTTGGTCACACAAATACATAATGCAGACGATAAAAGCCAGTGTAACAGGAAAAAGGGTCCCAGGAATAATACAAACCATGACAAAATAAGAAGGAAGCAGATGGTTAGGTATTAAACTGCAGCAATAAAATAACATCTGGTGGAATATCATACGCACACGCACTGATGCCCATCTGAAGAGTGTGCTGACTTAAGTAATATGCTTCTCATTTTGGTGCAATTAACACCAAAATTTGCATAGCAAACAGTGGCAAAGCACACAGAAGCTCCTTTTGAAAAATGCAGTGCTAATGCAAGTCGCTTCTCGGAGGAGATTGGCTGTAGTGGAGCTGATGGGCTTCTGTTCTGTGGTGTAAAGCAATTAATGAGTCATATGCTCCTGCTGGCCAGAGAGCCCATTATTCTATTTACATTCAGTCTGGCAGATGTATTTGTTTGCAGGGCTGAAAATTAAAAGATAAAAAGGGAGCAGCATCTGATCAAGTGGAACACCACTACACTCATGCCATAGAGAGAATGAAGCTGTGCTTCCGCAGTGCGGATTGGGTAGCTCCATAAAACCAAATGCAGACAGATTTGTCTGATTCAAATCCTTTTGCAAAATCTACTTCCATCTGAAACAGGAAAAGCTAAACCTTAGGGCTGGGATTTTCGAAGGATGCTGAGGAAGTCAGGGAGTTGGTTGCCTGAAATAGTGGTACAGATTATGCTGAAGTCAATTAGGATATGTCTGTCAGAAGACCTGACCTACCTACAAACCCAGCCCTGGCCCTGGCCTGACCAGGCTGTTAATAGGAAGTTTCATTCATCTTGATCAGCATGCTGAATGCTCCTATAAAGTCTGATCAGGGAAGGTGCAGGCTGTAATGGTCATTGGGCACTTACAACTCTCAATGAATGGGGCTCATGGGTGCCAGCACCATTCAGAATATGGCCCCTAGTGAGCAGCATTTCCCTCCATATTGAAACTACAAATTGTATTTGAAATGAGGGATTTTTTTTATGGGAATCTGCATTAAGGAGCCTCCCGCTGGCAGCTTCCAGGCTCCATAAAAAGTGAGACATTATCATTTGTGACACGGGTAATGCAAGGGAGGAGCCCAGTGTCAGAGATCATACGCCTCTTCCCATCTCGCTTTGATGAAAAGAGCATGAATATTACATGGGAAAGGACTCCCTTGGCTAGAAGAAATAGAAAGAAAGCTGGTGTACAATTACCCGTGCCCAGGCCCCCATGCTACCGGTGTGGACATGATGTTTCTCTCTAGCAGTGTCACCTTCAGCCAGCAGTTTGGAGATGCCTATTTTAATTGCATGCTTCATTAAAAAATAGCATTTGCAGATTATACCATGGAGAAGGTACTTCTGAATGTCACACTGAGAGAGCTCTTTTGCTTTTCATTGCTTGCGCTATCCACCCACTACTTCATTTTCACAACCACATTTTCTGCTGCCAGTGTCATACTTCAGTATAATGAAATGACATCATAGCTCTTAAAAGCCTAAAGCTGTGCCAGGATGACTGAGGGGTTTTGCCTTCCTGAACTACTTCTAAGTAGCATGTGAATCCCCTTCTCGGAGAGCAGACAGTGAGTCCATCATGAGAAGCCCACAAAAATGACAGCAGGCAGCAGATACAGGACTGCCAATGTGGTGCCCCTTGTGGAATAAAAGCGACACAAGACTTTGAAGCAAACTCAGGGCCAGATTTCCAGGTGCTCAGTACCCAATTAACTCAACTCCCACTGTAAGACTTAATGGCCAGATTTTCAAAAGAGCTGAGCACCCAATGTGCATTGAACAAACTGAGCTCTTGGAAAGCAAGACTGCTTCTTTTATTGGGGTAGCTGGTCACAGACAGGACCTGGTCGTTATTCCCGGGTCACTTACTTAGAGAGGAAGGATAATCCAGTGGCTACGACATTAACCTGAGACTTTTTTGAGAGCTTGATTCAATTCCCTGCTCTGCCACAGACTTCCTGAGTGACTTTGGTTATGTTGCTTAATCGCTCTGTGTCTCTGTTCCATGTCTGTAAAATGTGGAAGGTAATACCAGAAGTCTAAATAATAAGATGGGTGAACTAGAGTGCCTTGTGATAAAGGAGGATATTGATATAATAGGCATCACAGAAACCTGGTGGACTGAGAGCAATCAATGGGACACAATCATTCCGGGGTACAAAATATATATCGAAAGGACAGACAGTGCAGGGGAGGAGGAGCACTATGGCACTATAAGTTAAAGAAAGTGTAGATTCAAAAAAAGTAAAATTAAGGTTCCCCAGTTCCTCTATAGAGTCTCTATGAGAAATTTCATATGCTAAATAAAAAATAACACATTAGGATCTATTATGACCACCTGACCAGGACAGTAGTGATGATGATGATGAAAAAATAGAGAGGCTAAATAAAATTAGACCAATAATAGTGGGGATTTCAATTATCCTTTATTTACTGGGGAACATTTCACTTCAGGACTAAAAAGAGAGAAAATAAATGAAATTTTAAAATTTTTAAATGACTTGCAGCTGGAGCTGGAGCAGCTGGTAATGGAACTACAAGGCTCTAGGCGATTAATCCTGAGTGGAGTGCCTGAGTGCAGGGAGGGAGGACCGCAGGTTGGAAATAGTAGATATAAATAAATATATAATAGCATTCATATGTGGTGGGAAGAACATCCCAACTGCCCAACACTATCCCTTGTGCCTTAAACTGGGGGGGAACTATAAAAAAATGAGGGGTTTTAACAAAAAAGTTAAAAAGTACATTGAAAAAAGTGAAATCCTACAGTGCAAAAGTAAAGACTGCACAATAATACAATTTAAAGACAACATCACCCCAAACCCCCAAAAAAGAAAAAAAATAAAAAAGAAAAAAAAAAACTTAAGCCAAACCAAAAAAGAGCAGAAGAGAGATAAAAAAGAGAGAGTAAAAAAGTGTGAGAGATAAAAAGAGTGAGTAAAAAGAAAGAAGCAAGCAGCACAAAGGAGCAAGACAAAGAAGAATAAGAAAAAAAAAAAGAGGTTTGAAGAAGGGCTAGAAAAAAAACAAAGGTAAATAAAAAAATGTTTTTAAGTACATCAGAAGCAGAAAGCTGCAAAGCATCAGTGACAGTAAATTGCAGATGAAAAAAAAAAAAAAGGAAAGAGATGAAAAAGAAAAAGCGGAGAAAAAAAAATGGGATTCAAACTGCAGTGTTCACTGGATTCAGAGGAGGAGATGAGATTCCCAGCTGACAAATCTAGAGAACTGTGAAGGTGAGAGTGTGACAGAGAAGAAATCTTTGGAGAATGTACAGATCATTAACAAGTTAACATTAAGAATGAATTACAACAATAATCTTTAATGACCAGATGATAAGACCACATGAAGAACAGGAAAGAACTCAAATGTGTTTGTAACCTGTCCTTAAAAGTTCCCTTAAAAACAAAGGTTTAAGCCTAACGTAAATCCAAAATAAATAAATTATATAAGGGTATTTAAAAAAGGGCAGAGGGTAAGTCTAACGTTACAGGCATTAAACCGTAAGTCTAATAAGTAAACAAAACAAAAAGATATATAAAAGAAAATAAAAATAGTGAGCATAGAAAACAAATAAACACATAAACAAAATCAAAAGTCTACATGGTTTCTGTAAAGGGAAATCGTGGTCTAAAGGGAAATCTGTGTCTTTCAAGTGGGACAGGGGGATCCAGGATCCAGGAAACAGTGTGTGGACACAAGAAGCTTTTTTGAGAAAGCTATTTTCAGGAAGGGCGTAAATTAAGGCTTTACATGGATAAATCAAAGGTCCTTTCAAAGATTGAGAACTTCATGGATTAAAGGTGTAAAGGGAAGGGATTAAATTAATGGAGAATTAATGGGAAATTCTCAGGTAGGAGGGGGGGAACAAGTGGTGTCATGAGAGGTCATTTATTCAAAACCTACAGAAATGATCTATCAAAAATGATTGAGAGAAAGTAAGTAAGATTAAGAACTAGCAGAGGGATAGATAGTTAAACTAAAAAAAGATTGTGAAGAATACCAAGTGATCTCAACAAAAAAAAGATTAAACAAACAAAATGGCAAATGAAATTTAATGTAAAAAAATGTAAAAAAAAACATTGGAAAAAATAATGAAAACTAATGTACACATGACATACATAAAAAATTAGGAAACAACTACAGAGTAGGAAAAATCTTTTGTTAGTTAATGATAGTTCTCTGAGTTATGTGTGCAGTGTGGAGTGAAGATGAACATGAACAGGATGGAGGGAATCAAAGGGATAGAGAGATCATTAAGAAATATATTATTGCCTTAGATAATAAGACTGATGAATATATTATTGCCCTCTGTGTACAGATGTGGTCTCAAAATCTCGAAAAAAACTAGAAAAATGCAAGAAAAAGAAAAAAAAAAAGAAATGATTAAAAGAAAAAGAGCAGAAAAGAGAATATTAAAAAGATTAAGGGGTTGAGGAGAGGGACAGGTAAAAGAAAAGATTAAAAGGGTGGATAGAGAGATATAAAAAAATGATGAAAGTAAAGAAAGATGATAGAGAAATAAATTTAAAGTGTCACACTGAATGATTAGGGAAAAGGTTTAAAACAAAATAGGCAGCAGGTTTCAAACAAATAAAAGGAAGTTCTTCTTCAGGCTTAAAAGCAAAACTTTGAAGGCTGAAAATAGAGGAGGTTGTGACTTGTGGAGGCTAGGACTATATGTTAAGGGTGGGAAGGGTAATTGGTGGGGACTATAAATAATGTTGATAAGGTGACTGTATGGTTAGGTGGTGTGGGGAGTAAGGAGATCTTAGAGAGGATGGATGGTAGGAGAGAGATCATTTGATCATTGCCTGTTAGAGGATGGAGAGATCAGGGCATCAGAGACTTCATGGTTTGACCTGCTGTGTTCAGGCCTCAGATGATTGGCCTTGGATTTCCCTCCCTCACTGGGTTATGGTGAGGTGCTCAGATGCTACAGTAAAGAGGACCAGAAAAGTGCCTAAAATAGATATAATTAATAGATCTCATCCTGACTAAACACAGCTGATGTCTAATATTACCACACAGTTCCTGATGTCGGGGCCTGCACGAAGCAGTCATGGAAAAAGCCACTGCCTCCCGCACATCTGCCTGTCACATAGACTGTAGGAGCGATCCACGTTTTGAGCAGCTGCCCTGATTTCTATGCTTCAGGAGAGCAGGGAGAGAGGGGGGCTTGAAGCTGCCGGAGTACGTCAGCGTTCTGTCAGTAACGGGTGAAGAGTGAGTTTGGAGACGGCTGGTGGAAGGAAGTACATAGTATTTTGTGATCACTGCCTTCTGTTTTCGCAGCATGTTTTTTATTGCTGTTTCCTGACATGTGATGCGGATGACAGCTGTTTAAGCAGGCAGAGAATGTGGAAGGTTCAAAGGAAAGCGGAAGTGGTTTTCATTTTCTTTGCTGATGGATGCCTTATAAAGGCCCAATCCTGCTTCTATTGAAGCTGCTGATGACATTCCTAGTGAATGCAGTGAAAGAAAGGAGTACGAACAGGCCCCCAAAGTTCTTTCCTTTCCTTAACAGGCCTGGGTTATTTTATTCTATGCCTTTTGGGACGGGGCCATCTTTAATAAGAATCTGTACAATAGCTAGCTACTCTCAATTGGAGCCCCTAGGTGCTACCATCAGACATGTAATTAACAACAAATCTCAGGTACCAAGTACGGCCTTTTGAGTCCAGTGGTGCCAACTTTTCCTCATACCCCTCCTGCTTGATAGTTGTATTTTATGGTAAATTTTAGGGGACTTGGGGGTTATAAGGATTATCTTCTAGGGAATGATTTATCCAGGGCAGCAAAAGATCAAAGGGAATCATTACTCGGGGAATCTCAAACCTAGAAGTTTATGCAGGAGTCAAGAGGGTCTGGAGCCCTTTGACTACTAGTATCACTGTAGCACCTAGGATCGGTAGTCATGGACCAGGACTCCATCGTGCTAGGTGCTGTACAAACACAGTCCTTTGCAGTAGCTATTTGTTTTGTATTCAGTTTTCAAAAGGTAGCAGCTTTAATCCAACGTGTTCTTTCCTTAGCATTTTCTTGGATGAGTTGGTCTTTGTCTCCTGAGAACTAAGGGGATGATGTGCACTTTGGGCCTGGGTTGGTCCCCGTTAAAGTCTATGGCAATCTTTCCATTGGATCGAGCGCTTTGACTCCAGGGAGCATATTCCACTGCAGCATTATGGGAGCCTTGGCTACACTGGTGCTTTACAGCGCTGCAACTTTCTCGCTCAGGGGTGTGAAAAAACACCCCCCTGAGTACAGCGCTGTAACTTGCTGCAAAGTGCCAGTGTAAACAGTGCCCCAGCGCTGTAAGCTAATCCCCACGGGGAGGTGGAGTACTTGCAGTGCTGGGAGAGCTCTCACGGCAGCACTGTACAGCTGCAAGTGTAGCCATACCCTTAGTCTGTCATGTGCCGTTATTACTTAAGGTTGACAATGGAGTTTTGATCTCTGTGGAGATGCATCCTTGAGCCTGAGGTTTGAATGTACTCCCAGATTCCCCCCCCCCACGGAAAGATTGAAAAAATTAGGTTTGTTTAGTTTGGAGAAGGGAAGACTGAGCGGGGACATAACAGTTTTCAAGTACATCAAAGATTGTCACAAGGAGGAGGGTGAAAAATTGTTCTTGTTAACCTCTGAGGATAGGAGAAGATGCAATGGGCTTAAACTGCAGCAAAGGAGGTTTAGGTTGGACATTTAGGAAAAACTGCCTAATTGTCAGGGTAGTTAAGCACTGGAACAAATTGCCTAGGGAGGCAGTGAAATCTCCATCATTGGAGGCTTTTAAGAACAGGTTAGACTAACACCTGTCAGGAGTGGTCTAGTTATTACTTCGTCCTGCCTTGAACGCAGGGGACTGGACCAGATGACCTGCTGAGGTCTCTTCTAGTCCTAAACTTCTATGATTCTATGGCAACACTACTCTGATCAGATCCAGTCATCTGTGGAGTAACTCAATCCAAGTCAATGAAGTTACATCAGGGATGATCCTGGCCCAGTGGGCCCATGAGTCAGTGAGCTCTTTTGGCCACCGAGGCCCATGTTTGACATGTATTCCTTATTGCACTAGGGTTTTACTAGCTTTAAAGCACTTTATTTCCATGTGGAACGTGGAACTAGCCGTTGCTGAGATTTAGTGAGGAGAGGAGTGTATGATGAATTGGGTGGCATTTGAACAAAAATTGCCTGCTTGCTATAGCTGGTTGTACCTTGCCTATGGATTTCCCTGAGCTGGTTCCTGAATGTGGCTTAATTTCCTATGTGTCTGCTTGTATGCTGCTTGTATACCCTCTCCTCCATCTCTCTCAATGGTATCCCAATGCCTATCTTCTCAACAGCAATAATAGTAATAGTTGCAATATATTTAATAGCTTCCCACTGCCAGCCTTTCTCAGCCTTCTCGGTAGATTCCCTAAAGTATTAGATGTATAATACATTTCCCTGTTAGAAATCAGACCTTGCTAGTACCTCCTCCTCCCTGGCAGCCTCCTTGGGATTGTTTGAATTAGTGGTGTGTGCAGAGTATTCAAGGTTACTGAGAGAGACTGTTTCCTTTCTTTTTTTTCATGTGTATGAAGCAGAAGGCTTCCAGATCAGTTGTTAACCCTTCCAGGTACCTACCCAAGGGTACTCCGAAATTAACCTCCTCCCAAAAAGAGCAATGATTGAATGCTGCATCTTGTCACTAACTCTGGTAGCCGATGACAGTCTAAACTCAAATGGAGAGGCTGGTAGAGGAACTAAAAGAAAATAAATGTTCTTTGTCCGGAGAGGTGGCTTTGGCAGGAACTTTCTGCTTCTGGTAGGAGAGTCAGGAACCCAGATTGCAAAGTGATTAGGAGCTGTTTATGGAAACTTTTTTGTTAATCAACCTATGGTGAGTTAGCGAAGTTCTGCTCTCTTATCTCCTCCTTCTCCTGATGCTGGTTAACCTGAACTCTGATGACCTGCTTCAAGAACAGAAGAAGGACTGAGGGACAGGAAGGCCATGGCACTTGGGTTCTGGGAATTTCCTAAAATAGAATTACATGGGGGAGAAAGGAAAATAATTGCCATGTAGGTGACAGATACGGGGAGCTAGCTGCATCCTAGAAAAAAAGAGCAGGAGTTTAAAGTTTATTCCGACCTCTGGGCAGGAATAAAGACTACAGCCGTCTTAACATATGTGAGGTGAACAAAGAGTCTCTGAAGGAGCCATTCAGGGACCTAGCTGTGTGTAAGTGCTGTTTGCCCAATGATTGTTTTGGCAGGGTCTCTGTCTGTATAGTGGGTCTGAGTAGTAAAATGTGGCTGGGCTAACTGAAGCTTGTTCCAGGACCATTATCACCTGCTAAGTCTTCTGCAGGGCTTGGAAGGAAGAGTTTGCTGGCAATGAGCAGCAGTGGTAGAAAGACCTAGAGTCAGACCAATGTGTGAAACCAGGGCTGCCTTTGGACTCAGCTTTTATAGAGATCCTGATCGGCCGATATTATCACTAGCTGGTATTTCCAAACCCAGTAGCACTCCCCACAGGCCAGAGACAGTTCTTCTCTTTTAGCAGAGGAGGCCCCATCTCGACACTAATTTCTGTTCAAACAATGTATGATCACTGTCATGTTCTCCGGTCTCTCTTTTCATTTGAAGATCTTAGGGTACCCCAGGCCTTTGAGTGTGTAGGACCAACTCCCTCTGTGTTCTCCAAAGGAGTGAGGAGGAGGCATTATGTCCCTTCTCTTGACTCCTTCTCAGTGGCCCACTGAACGCTAGGGTTAGATTTACAGGGTTGTCAGCAGCACCAACTCATACAGTCTGCCTGCTCTTCCCTAAGGCCTAGTCCCTCCCAAACACACCCCTTTTCACTTGAGTTGGGTCAGCTCTGCATTGTTGCTGAAACAGGACTGTGCCGCAGCATTCGTCTTACCTGCAAAGTTCATTCGAATTATAACTTGCCTGTTGCCCTTAACTTGAGTCCGGTCCACACACAAAGTCCCTTCACTCGAGTGCGGTGGTGTTTTAACTCAAGTTGGGTGGCTCAACTGGGTATAGCCTAAAACTCAAGTGAGAACAATTCATCAACTGCTACCATGACCATTCTGTTGTGTGGACACAGGTTAGTGCCACTTGAGCATTGCTAGTGCTTCGATGCTCGGAAAGAGCAGACAATGTCTCCTGCAATTCACTGGGGAAGAATTCATAAAGTGGCTCAGCTCACTGCCGTGCATGGAGCCGTTGGCTGTACCCCCAGGAGCCTTAACATCACACACGAGTGAGTGCAGTGCCAGTGTGGACATAGCAGCTCAACTGGTATTTTACAGAGAGGCCACTCTCACTTGAGCCAGGCCAACTTGAGAGGAGTAAGTTGAGTGTGGATAACTTGAGTTAACTCTGCAGTGAAGACATGCCTGGAATGGCACAGTTTAACCCTGAAACCATCATCTCTTCAGGGCAGGGGCCATATGATTAATCGGGTAGGGTATATAAATAAATAATAATCTCCGAGCACTTGGCAAACCTAAATTAAGAGCTTCCCAGCAGCCCATGCAGTAGGGATTGTGTACAGAGGAGTGACTGAACCACGGAAAGTCCAATGGGACTTGCCCTCAATGGGAAAAATGAGTCAATGGTAGAAATGGGAAGAGAACCCCAGGAGTCCTGACTCCAAATTGCCTGGAGCTGGTCATGTAACAGTAGCACATTCATTGCTTTGCTTGATTTCTAGACAGACCTTTTTACATTTGGCTGAACACACTTAGACATCATCATTTTTTTTTTAAAGAGGAGAGTGCAAAGCCCCAAAGCCTGGAGCTTACAAGGACTTATTTATGAACTGCATTTGATGGGAGGGGGTGACCCAGAACACAGGAAATTGAATTGCCTTCTGGAACAGGCTCTGGGAAACCTACCGGTAAGAGCACAGCCAGCTGTAACAAGTGGGCCATTTCCTCTCCAGCATCTATTTGAATCAACAAGATAGACCTCTTCATCTTCTAGCCAAAACTTCATGGCAGCAGCAACTCTGTTATGTCATCTTCCTATTAACATGTCTCTGTTAATTGGGGAATTGATTGATTGCCGGGGCTTGTGTTTCTCACTATTGCTTCCCATCATGCTGGAAAAGCTAAAACATCCTTTCCTGAGAGGAGAACGATGCCATGTCAGCTATAGTCTAGTTTCCCAGCTGCTGCAAAAAGGCATAGAGTGTAGATTAATATCGTGCTACGTTGAAAAGGTGGGAGAAGCCACATGGCATATGCTGGGGGGTTGCGGTAAGTTAGTGCTTGAGTGGCGTTGTAACTTGAAGAAGAGGAAGGTATCCATGTCTGATGCAGAGGTTGTCGACCACCACCTTTTGCAGTTGCCACAAAGTTCTAAAACTTCCCCTCTCCTTTGGATACCAGTCCATCTGACGATGTCTCTGATGGTAACTGGCTCTCCTCCTTTCTCTTCGTGCTTTGCCTGCGACCGTGCCTGATAGCACGAGTGCAGGAAGCAAGTTGCTATGTGTGCACAAAAGGATTCTATTCTTAGGATTTCAAATAATTGTGCTCTTTTTTTTAAATTCACCCATTTTATCATCACCTCTTCGTTCACAGTTTTGGTTATCCAGCTAATTTTAACATTCTTCTAGAATACCAAAACTCGAGTGCCCCGAGTCTCCTCTCAGTTGGACTAACAATAATGCTTTGCACTTATAGCACTGCCTTTCCAATGCATTTAACAGATGGGAATTAATTTAGCTTTCCTACAAGGTACAGAACAGAACTATTACTATTAGTTACTAACTACTACTGTTACTAGTCATGCCCTAAGCCCCACCTGAACATTGCAGTCTTATTTTACAGATCAGGGGTAGTGATTAAAGGGCTTTGAGACTTTGGTAATGTGGGCACTAGAAGTACCTGGATAGATAGAAAGTGACTATTTTTTCATAATGTGGCTCTGACTTTGGGATCCTTGGTTGTTTATACCCAACTTTAGCTATGTGAAAGGGGCCTGATTTGCGGAAGAGCTGAACACCGATTATTGCGTTGAAATCCACAGCACATGCTGGTATTCAGAACCTCTGAAATTCAGGCCCCAGTGGTCTAAAGGTGGGCCCCTAAAAATCCGGTGGGCATCTCAAATCAGTAGTGTGAACCGGAGCCAGGAATAGACAGCAGGAGTCCAGACGCCTGCTCCTCTGTCTTAGCCATTGAGACCTTCTTTTTCCCTTGTGCAATCATGCCCTAAGCCACACCTGAATGTTGCCTTTGGTAGCCGTGACTGAGCTCATTTTAGGTCCCATTTGCGCACTGCACAAAAATCACCCCATAACGTATTGCAGTTCAGCACGACTGACCGCTTGTGCTGCACCAGAGCTCAAAGAGCTGGGAATTCTGCAAGTCAGGACTGTGCTGTGTGGACGTGGCTAAGTGTGGAAAGTTTGCAGAGCGCTGCCTGAACTAGTTCCAGCTCTAGCCAGAGACTCCTGGACTTTCATTAGTGCAATATCCACTCACGTGATTTAATCAATGAAATGGAAAAACTGCAAAATAGGAATATATAAGGACTGACTTTTCTAGTGGTGGGACATAATGGGCCTGATTGTTAAAAGCACTAGGAACCTGATTGCATGTCTGATTGCACGTGCAGTTACTGTGAGTGAAAATTGGATAACTGTGCATGTAGCAGCCAGTTCTGGTAGTCTGCACATGCAGTTACTTGATTTGTGTTCAAGTGCACGTGTATTCTGTGTGGACAGTTGTGAGCTTGTCTTAAAGAACAGGCCCAATATGTCTGACCGGCCATGGGAAAAGTCTACTTCCTTCACGCCACTGTTGTTTCTCCACAGGGTGCCTTTGCTTTAAAAGCTCCAGGAGAGGCAGTGGTGATCAGATATACCACAGAGCAAAAAATGGTTACCTTTTTACACTGGTGGAAATAAACTATGTAATCTTACTTATTCTCACATAGCCCTTACCTTCCATAGATCTCAAAGGCTTGATTCAGCACACATTGGAGATACTTCCAATGACTTCTCTGGTACTTTAGAAAGGGAGGTGAGCATGATTATCCCAGCTTTAACATAAGGGGAAACCAAGGCAAACGTAGGATAAATGGCTTGCCCATGGTTACACAAGTTGGAGTCAAAGTTGACAAAAGTACCCAAGTCTCTGGACTCCTGATCCTATATCCAATTGTCTATTCTAAATGTTAAGTAGAATAACAATATATACATCCATCTGCTCTTAAATCCAGCCCATCAGAAATCTCTTTATTAGATCCACTGGCTTAGGGCTGAATTCTGATACTTTTATGCACACTGAATAACACTCATGGAACCTTAAACATTAATTACAATAAAGAAATATACTGAACAGATCTTCTCCTGGAATGAGGAAGGGAGACTTCTCAACTGTGGTTCTTTCACTGAGTTGGGAAGCTACAGGGGTATTCTTTTTGTCCTCTCCCCAGCTATTTGAATACAGTCCTTAAACTGAGGCTCACAAAGATGGGGACATTGTGCCTTTAACCTTTGAACTGTCAGTTACCTTCCCCTCTCTTGCACAGAAGATAATGCGAGACTGTGCTGAAGCTGCATAACTAATAGAGCTTCTGTCTGGGTTTGTCAGGCACCTCTCCTCTGATGTTGTAAGACAGTGGGCTCCCTGCTGTGCACAATAGCTGGCTGCCAGTTCCAGTCTGTTAACAGTTTATAGAGCGAGCTTTCCTTCCACCCACTGCAAATTCTTCCTCTCACTTTCTCTTTTTGTGCCTGGAGGAAGCTCTCCAGACAGCCTGCTGAGCGGCTCAGCACATTTCTCAAAGAGGGGAGAGGGAGCCTAAAATTAACTGGGGAAAAGGGGAGGAGCTGAGACCAAGATGCCTTCCTTGCTAGCCACTGCTGCACCCGGCTTTTCACCTACCGAAACCCTGAAGACTCATATTTCCAGCCAGCGATGAAATCTGCGGCTGGGGTTTTAACAGATTTAATGTTGTTTTCCAGTACGTTTCTTCTCATGATAGACCTTATTGATTGAATTAAACTGAGCCACAAGGGTTATCTCTGTCCTCAGGCCGGATAGCTAACTACATCCCAATGGCTTATTTTCCGTCTCCATGCGGATGGTGCTTTGTTCCCCCACAACTTCTATCCCACGTACACTTTTAATGTCTAAAAGTGGAAATAGAACAAGTTTAAATGAATAGCAACTGGTTTCCCAGACCTGGCTGGAGCAAAACCGTCACTGAAGGAAAGGTTGATGAAGCAAATACTTTTGTGATGAATAATGTCTTTGAGCCTCAGTCTCTTTGCAGTTTCCCCCTGTATTGTTATTCACTGAAAATGCTTGGCAAACGGGGCTTGATTTATAGATTGTTTGTGAGAGCAGCTTGTTGTGAGCCTTTGATAGCTGAAATTTTGAGCGGGGTTGAGTTTTGATCACACATGCAGGCGGGTCACTTTCCCTGCCTGGATGAGCATAAGGTGTAGAATCAGGTTTCCGTTGTGCATACTTGGAGAGTTAGTGGTTCCTGGGGCTTTGCACCGGCATGAATTCCACTCACCAGCAACAGCAGGTTTGGAAAAGCTGGTGGGGTCAATGCTGTTATTTTGTTCTAAAGCAGCTTCTAGAGCCCCCAACCAAGATGACGGCCCTGCTGTGCGAGGTGCGGAATAGACATAGAAACAGGCAGCAGATGTGTTAAAAACTGAATTTACCATAGGCACATGAGTCACCGAACTCTCTCGCAAGCAGATGGAGCCATCTTGCTAACCATCTTCAAATGTAAAAAGCCCCCAC
Source organism: Mauremys reevesii (assembly GCF_016161935.1). NCBI lineage: Eukaryota > Metazoa > Chordata > Testudines > Geoemydidae > Mauremys > Mauremys reevesii. The sequence goes on along the minus strand of NC_052640.1, from coordinate 14,350,511 downwards.
CCATTCCAACTGAGTGAAATAATATCTCCGTTCACTGTTTCGCCTGAGTTTCTAAAGCAATCGGCAGTCCTGCTGCTTGAGACGGTTTGTCTGTGCGGGGATGCAGAATCTTCCAGTTACAATTACTACTAGTTATGGCTCCCTGATTTTCAGCCCACCCGAGCAGCCCTGATGGAAGTTGCAGCAGCCCAGAGACTGTCAAGCTGAGAGTTGCCATAGAAAGGCTCAATGTGAGGCGATATCTATGCTACAGATGCTATAGCGGCATAGCTATGTGCTGTAGCTATGCCACTACGGCCCCGTTGTGTAGATGCAGACTACAGTGACGGAAGGGGTGTTTCCGTTACCATGGGAATTCCAACTCCCTGAGTGGTAACTAGCATTCTTCATCCCCCCTAGCTGTGTCTACACTGGAGGTTAGGTCAGCATAGCTACAGTGCTCAAGGGATGGATTTTTCATACTCCTGAGCAATGTAGCTATGGCCACCTAAGTTGTTAAGTGCAGATCAGGGCTAAAGAGCTGCATGCCAGAAGCCATTGGCAGTGCACAGTAACAACGCTGATTGGTCCTAGAAAACCTATGAACAGTGCTTCATGCTGTTAAGCCTCCTCTACTGGCACTTGATCTATTAATGATCTATATCTGTACAGACATAGCTTTTGTACTGCACTCTTGTAACATAGAGGAGCTCTGCTCTGCCCCTTCCCTGATCCTGTCATGCCACAGGAGCTGGGGGAATGTTGGCGTAGGAGCCCGGTCTGCTGATTTGATGCCAGTTTAGCGCTCCTTTCCATGCGAGGAATTCTCAAAGGGTAATCTGTATCCAGATGACTTCCCCTTGTCACCTGAACAGCACCTAGAGGACAGAAATGCAGTAGTGCCAACCTCAAATGATCAGAAATCATCAGTCTGGTCCCAAAAATAAGAGATTAAAAAAATGTTGAGTTATTGTTCTTTGCCTACTGGTTTCTGAGCATTTAGGCTGCACTCACTTCACCTCCACAAGGTGCAGCTGTGAGGGCTAGAATTTTTTTAATGCAATCTCTTGACTCCAGCAGCTGTGGCTTTAAGAAGATCTCCAAATGTTGCAAAACTGGCAATACAGTTGTGAGAGTTGACAACATTGGAACTAGGGCAGAGAATGTGGCCCAAAACCTTGTGAGAATGTGATCACTTGCAAATGAGCAACTTCTTTGTTGTTGCACATAATAGTTAGTCCACTATTTATAGTGTCCTAGATAAGGCCAAAAGAGACCACTTGATCATCCAGTCTGGCCTCTTGAATAACACAAGCCCTAGGACTTGCTTGTAAATACACCTTATTGCAAAAGGGAGCCCTGGGTAGAGTAGTTGTCTATCTGCAAGTTCTATTACTGTTCACCTGACTTGTATAAATGTGCCAGTTTAATACTCTTCGCATCTGAGCTTCAGCCTTTTCTGGTCCAATTTACCGGCCTTCCACCCATGGAAGAACCAGTTGTTTGCTTTGATTCACTCTGCTTCATGCAGGGAAGTGCAAGATTCAGTTGGATCCATGGCAGAACTTAAAAAAAAACTTGCCCAAGATTTTGCATGGTTAACCTGTGACAAGCATGCTTGAGATCAGCTAACAGCTGGGGCTGACTGCATAAACTATTAGAGGATGGAAAGGAGAAGGGAAAGCATTTCCTGAGTACTGCTTCCGTCTGAAAATGTTCCTGGCTACAAAGAACCAAGGAGGTGCCCAGATGAAAGGGTAAGGGATATTTGTGTGGGTTTAGGGTTAGATTTTCAGTAGAGCTTAGCACATTTGGGGCTAAAATCCTTTGCAAATCTGGCCCAATTTTAATGTTCAGACTGGATTCAGAAATTAGACTTCAGGGGCATAGCTGCTGGAACTAGTGGTGCGGTGGATGCTGTAGCACCCCCTGATTTGAAGTGGTTCCCATTATATACAGGGTTTACAGTTTGGTTCAATGGCTCTCAGCACCCCCACTATCTAAATTTTTCCAGTACCCCTGTTCTGGGGGTAAGGACATGCAGCAATGACTGTCCCCTCCATATGCTCTTGCATATTCTTCCTCCACTGGTTCACTGGAAACTGCTGTGTTAGTATCACCACCATGCTGTTAATTTGGAATGAAATTCACCCCAGTGCAATGACCCCCTGCAAAGCTCTGGGCATGTCTGAAACCCCAAGCACAAATCAGCCCCACTCCAATGGTCCTGGTGTAGTTCCTCCGTGCAAGGGAAGAAGTGGATGCTGTGCAGCCCAGAGCCAGTTTCCTTGGAGGATTCGTACTTTGCAGTGCACACGGGGTGGGGTGAGCGTGGAGATGTGCGGGGCTAGAGGGTTTCTGTAGGGCACACTCTAATTCCTCCAAATTTCCTTCCCTCCTCTAGGCATTTTCCCAGTGCTCAGCCAGTGAAATGTAGCACTGGTGGGGTGAGGTAGATTTGCCTCTTAATGCAGGATGTTCATTTTGCACGTGGGCCCTCTGCACTGATGTGAATTTGATTCTGGAAGATTAATGATAACGAAGGAGGGTTTAGCCCCCAGGCACCATCTGGTTTTCAACAATTCCTTCCCTTTACCCGATTCTCCAGCTGGGAACACGGGCCCACTGAGGTCAAGAGATGGTGCCCAAGGAGGACAAGCGAGGTACCGAAGGTCACTGAGTGTGTGTGTCAGTGGCACAAGGAAAGTTAGAAGCCAAGTTTCATCTGTCATGGGCACAGTACTGTCTTAAAGTGACATTCGTTATGATCTGAACTCAGATATTTTAGCTTTCCCTATCCCTCCATTAACAGGTCACTCAATTTTTTTCCATTGACGTATTTTGATCTCCTGAGATGTATTTTTCCCCTCCCATTTCCTACACACTTTAGCCTGAGCTTGAACTTATGTGAAGAAATGACCTCTCTTTCATGCACTTGATTGCATTTTAAACTTTAATAGCTTCTTACCATCTTCCTAAGAAGTGCTTTGTTCAACCAAAGGCCTGGGGATTGCACTCAGGTTTAGGGAGGAGATGAGCTCATCTGAGATAGAAGATGATAGAAAAGTGCATTCTCTTTCTCTCTCTGTATCAAACTTTCTTCTGCATAACCCATTTTTTTATATTAATGTTACACTTTTTTCCTTCTAAAATGAATGTATCTGGGTTTTAGGGTCATCTCATAAGACACTTACTGGCATTATGCAACTATAAAAGTATCTATTCACCGTTGATGAGAAAGGTATGATGAAGCTAATTTTAATCAAGAGGTATTTTAATGGCGTGCAGTGATTTCCCAAGAGCCGTTAGTAATACAGTTTTATGACGAATCAGGGAGAAAGTGAAACATACCCACAAAACACTAGTCTACTCAGTCACACTTCCTTTTCTGAACTAGAGAGAAACATTGGATTTCACAGTGTGTGCACGTGCGTGTATATTTATAGTGCTGGCAACAGAAAACAGAGCAATCATGACTACTTTGGTTGTTATATGCTGAATATATTTTTGGAATTACAACATTGTAATTTTGTGAGTTTAATTGATTATTTCCTTTTGAGATTTTTAAAAATAGATGGCAGCCGTGGTGCCTGCCATGTTAACTGAAAGGTTGTGTGACAAAAGCGATTTTTTACAATGATCCCAGGACTGAGAGGTAAAACAAAACCAAAATTACTTCCAGGTTATGTGGCACATGAATTGTGAGTGCCTGTTTGGAGGGCTAATTGGCATTGATTTTCATACCATGTGGCAGCAGTAATTTAGAGGGGTGGGGAGCGGGGTGCACCTAAAGGGCTGAGAAATTTTGCATCTTCAAAAATAGAGCTTTTTTAGGTCATATAACCTGCTGATGAAAGATTGTGTCGTATTACAGATGAGCTCAAACAACAAGCTTGGGGGACATCTGGTTTGGGCTTCTTACTAGGATAGGCTTGAGCAGTGAAGATTGGACCCACACCTAACTTTTTCTCAAGGTTTAAAGGGAGAAGGAGAGTTTGGATCAAGGGTTCTGTTCTGGGTCCATTCCTCATACATTTACTAGTGCTAGCAAAACTTTCTGTGGAGACTGTTCCATAATCTAATAAAACTTCTAGCAGCAAGATCGTCTCAATATTTAACCTAAATTTTCCTTTTGGCCAATTTCCTTGCCTCATCCCTAGTTATACAGCTCTTAATACATCTCGCCTGGCTTCTGGGGGCTTTTGGGGGTGGTCAGTCCTGTCAAACAGCCCTCTCTCCTATAACAGCATCGTTCCACTTAACCAGATTAGTCATCTGCCAGCCCTAGCAATAATGAAGCATGTTGTGCTCTCAGTGGGATCTAGAGAGGATGCTTTCTGCAGAATGAATGGAGCAGTCATTGGCTGTGAAGTGTGGAAAACGGATGAGTTGGAACTCAGCAGAAATGCCCCACTGATTCCAGGCAGCACTGGAGTTGCCAGGGTGGGCTTTAGGTGGGGTGTTGAGTGGCAGACCATTGCTGAGGTTGGAATCCAATCTGTGATTCATAAAACTCCACAGTGGCAGGTAGACTCCCCTTCTCCCCTCCTCCGCCAAAAGCTCAAGATCACTTTTAAGCAACAGCTGCCTTCACTTAAAGCCATGAGTGAGATGAAGAGGGTTCCAGCTTGTATCAGCAGCCTATCACTACTTTCCCGGTTACAACTGTTTAATTATATTAATCACCTAGCATATTGTATAGGCTTTTTGGTATAAAGCCAAAATGTAGGCTGAGGGAGGTGGAGTGGAGAAGCAAAGGATATTCTATCTAGCAGACAGCCACACCTGCAAAGGTAATAAAGGAGTTGAGGGTTAGCAGCAGTGAAGCAAATTATTTCTCTGTGACCTCTGGGGTCTCCCGCCTGCTTCCTCTGCTGTTTGAATTTGCATTGTATAGTAATGAATGTATTATTCATTCCCACTCATGAGGGAGAGCGCAGTAGTTGCGCAGAGCATATATCTACAACAATATGGCAGCGAAAAAGGAGGTTGTTATCTTATATAACAGTCCTGGGGGTGGTAAATGTGAGACAAATTTGCAGTGGGGACTGAGAAATCTGCATGTTGAGTTTTTTAAAACTTATTTTTGACAAATTTCTTGAGCCTTTGACTCTGTTGAAACTTACTGACAGTCTCAAGATGCTACAGCATTGTAACTGAAAATCCAGCTGGTGGCAAAACTCATCAGCTGGGTCTTTTTTCAGTATTTAACAAAACCAAGAAGCCATTCAGAGCTCCATAGATTGGTGCAGGAGCTGACAGCCCTGCTGGTAGAATGGGGCCAAAGGGGATTCATTTTCAAGTCACAGTTTTGAGGAAGTGGATAAGCAGTTTGCATCTTAGCAGGGCTGTCTGTACATCCCAAAACTAAGACTTTAAAATCAGTTTAGGCCCCACAAAAAGTGTCACTCTTTCCAGCCCAACATAATTACCGATTCCTAAGCCCGCCTGCCTGTATTAGCCACTCATTCTGGCTTGTCCAGACATTAATTAGGTGACCACTTTCCCAAAGAATCCTCTCCCCCCCCCATTCTTCCTCCCTCTTCCTGGGTTTCCAGAAGAAATCTCTGTTCTGACAGGCAAGTGCTTAGAAGAGCTGTATTTGGTTCCAGCTGATGTCCTTCTGGCTCCTTAGTGCTAACTCCCACATTAATCCCTCCCTTACTGCCTGGCTGCATGTGGTGTATAAACTGCATCAGAGTGCTGTTTGCCCACTCGGCCATACTGTTAATGGAGATGTTAAAGCATCTCACCCTGCAGCGCTTACTTGTAGTGAGTATCTTGTGAAAGAGGTCCCATAAGGGCTGTGAAAACACAGGAGTTAATACCTAACCCTATGACAGCCTAGAAGGCTCTTTCATTTAATACATGGCTTATTGATGGATCTCCATGGAATGGGGTCATTTGGGGAAGGGAAATGTTTGGCTGGAGCGTCAGGACAGGCGCTTTTCATAAGAAAAATTCTCTGGTGTATTAATACTCCTGCAAATAAGTCTCCTTCGGCAGTGCCGTCTGGAATACCCTTCCCTAGCCCTCTGCATGCCGCACGCTGTTCAATGGGTCCAACTTGGAAGGCTTGAAGGGTGGAGTCAACTTCTGGGCTGAAATGTCCCAAACCAAATGTCGCATCACGAGATATGTGCCATGTGATGTTGCCATCGCTGTATTGTCACTTGAGGCAATACTGCATGACGGGAGTCCTATGGAAAGATAATGTGGACCCATTTCACATGGGGCCCAAGCAAAGCTAGGTAACTAACCTCAGTGTTTGACATTTGACACAATATTGGTTGCTGGCTCAGCAAAGCTCACTGCAGCACCAGGCACTCTGTTCTGCATGAGCCTCTTGGTTTTGGGCGGTTGCTTTTGCATAATGAAAAATGTTCCGTTACAAGTTGTGGTGAAAGTCTGTTGACAGCCTGACCCCTCAGTGACCTTGCTGTGTGCTTCCTTCTGGCATTGTCAGTGTAAAAGTTTGGAGAGAGGCTAGCCTTCTGCTTAAGGTCCTGAGCGAGGACTCAGGTGCAGGTCTGAATTCAATTTCTGGCTCTGCCGTAGATTGCTTGTGTGACCTTGGGAAGGTTTTCACTTAATCTCCTTGTGCCTCAGTTCCCATCTGTAACATAGAGACAATAATGCTTCATTTCTCCCACCTTTTGTTTGCAATCTAAAGAGACAAGACAAGGGTTTGTCTACACCGGGGGTCGGCAACCTTTCAGAAGTTGTGTGCCGAGTCTTCATTTATTCACTCTGATTTAATGGTTTCACATGCCAGTAATACATTTTAATGTTTTTAGAAGATCTTTCTATAAGTCTACATACAACAATAGTTTAATTATATATTATAAAGTAAATAAGGTTTTTAAAATGTTTAAGAAACTTCATTTAAAATTAAATTAAAATGCAGAGCCCCCCCCAGACTGGAGGTGAGGACCTGGGCAGTGCAAGGACCACTGAAAATTAGCTTGTGTGCCGCTTTTGGCACATGTGCCATGGGTTGCCTACCCCTGGCCTACACTATGGAGCCTATGTCAGAATAGCTCTGCCTAGTGCAGTTTAATGTTGACAATTCTTGTGACTACTGTGAGTTTTGTGGTACTTTGTTTTTCTCCCAGTTTCTTGAGTGAACTGATGACAGGAGAACCTCATCTCAAATTTTTTTTTAATGTAAGTTTCTAGTCCTCATGGCTGTGGAGGGAAGCTTGAAAACGTGACTCCCTAATGGCTCAAAAACCAGATGACAAGTAAAGGTATCCAACATGTATTTTTTAAATACCTCATTTTTTTTTAAAGCCAAGCTCATGTGTTTTTTCAGCGGCTCAACTCATTTTTATTTATTTATTTTATTTTAATGATTGGTGCTGGCAGTGTTACAAACATGAAGAAATCTAATTTTTCTTTGTAAACGAAAGCTGCGAGTTTCATGTTGTCATCTGACTTCAGGAGGTGGGGCTTTAAGAAAGCACCAAATGTCATGAAATAAGTGTGAGAGTTAACACTGACATACACCACCTAGCCCAATGGGGCCTGCACTCCGTGGTTCTGGAAGCTACCAGCTTACAAATAAATAATAATATAGGTGATTTCGTCTGGCCAGTCATGAGCGAGGCTACGAGACACCTGCTCTGTGAGCGTGTACAGGAATAAACATTTACCTTTTGTTACCTAACCTTGGATCCCTGGTGGGTCCATTTATCTGCTGACACAACAGAAATATCAGGTGCCACCAAGTGGATTGTGGGGAAAACGATCTGCATTTTTATAAAAGTTTAAAAACATTTAGAGCCAAGAACAGCTAAAAATCTTAGCTGTCAGCTGCCCTCTTTGGGTGCTCCAAACAGCTACAGGAGTTTAAAACAAGAATGTATCAGTGCTGGCCACTTAAGGAGCTACCCGTGTATCCCTCGCACCTAGTCTCCACCTCTTCCTATTCAGTTTCTAGTCTAGACTGTTTAAAAATATCTGTGCTATGGGGAAAGGACTCTTGTGAGACAATGTGCTGTTTTGGAGATTACACTGGTTTGTTGCATGTTGCAGCATGATAACAGGGAAGGCTGCAGCAAGCTCCAATATGTAATAAACCATGAAAACCTAAATTGCATACAATTAAACCTTTGATGGCGGTGGTTAGGATTTCGCAGTGCAACATGCCGCTGGCTTTTTGACATTGGGCCTAAGAGCGAAAGTGCCAGCCTCAAAGGCTCCAAGGGGTTAATTATACAGTATGGGTGAAAACAGTGCTAGGATGCTTGTATAATAATCATATAGCTGCATGACAACCCTGGGAGACTCCTTGAATGCGGCTGCCAATTTACAATGCTCACCTGGGGCGAGACAGGAAAAGGCTTGTCATTACCTCCCCCTCTCCTGTTTGTTGTTTTTCCTATTTGCAGCGTCAATTTGCTTGTCAAGGAAGCTGACAGCTGCAAAGTGGAGAGCCTACCTGATCACTGAAATTGCAAGGTCAGGAAAAATTTAACCCATCTGGTGTGGTGGCAATTTACCTTGCACACCATTACAATGCAAAAAAAGATCAGGGAAATCAGGTGGTTGGCTGGCTGATGTTTTCAGGCAACTCATTTATGTGAAAGATTAACCAGTGAGTTAAACTGGGCAACGTGAACTAAACATAGAGGGTGCCTAAATCACAGGGTGTCTGGCAGAACCCTAGATTGGTGCGGTAGCCGTGACTCTGCAATGCAGAAGAGAGAATCTAGATTTCCTGCTTCTGGCTCTCAGTCAGGGAGATCTTTTATTCAGTCCCCGGGGAAATTCATGGCCTCACATCACTCATCAGTTGATGGACTGCCAGAGACTGGTTAATGAAGGGAACTTCCCATGGGTTTCCTTGGAAGCATAACAACTGTGGTACAGACCTGCCAGGGCTTGGGGCAGGGATAAGGTGTAAAATGGGTCAGATCTCTGTGTGGTCCTGGAATGGTGTTGGAATTATGCCAGGGCCTGTCTAGGCTTCGCTGTATCTGTTCAAGTACTTTGGGCATGGAGCAAAGATGCGATGGGAGGGACCCGGTTTAAATGATGCATGAAGATCCCAGAACATGCAGCAGTTCTGCCTCTGAAATGTATACGGCGTCTTGTCTTGGAGGGAGAGCTAAATGGGTCCTGTGATAGAATATCAAACGTAATGAAAGTTTCCCTCGGCTTCTGCCAGCTGAATTCCAGTGTGGAATCTGAGACTGGGCAGTGGGGAAGAGACAAGAGCTGGCATAATAAAGGGGAGCTGCAAAAGGTTCAGAGAGAAGTTAGAAACTGGCAGGTAAGATTCCATAAAAGGAAAATGGCCAGGATTTGGCTGACTTCTGTTTGTTAAAGAAACATAATTCATAAACTCAATTAACTTCAGAGGAGCTGGTCTAGATTTACACTAGTGGTGGCAGGGGACCAGGCTCCATATTTTCATTCTCTGCTGACAGCAGCTGTAACCAGACCAAGACGTGGGGATTCTTGGCAACTTCTCTTATACCTCCTTCCTCTTCTGCTCGCGTGGAGTCTGTCTCAGAACTAGAACGGTGTAATGATACTGGGATAATTTATGCTGGTAGATGTCCCCATATAGACAAGCCCTGAGTGTAACCAATACTGGTTTGAGTCTGCAAAATGTCCCAAGCGATGACTCCTTGAGGTGTAAACTGCCTCACGGACCCTGTCATTGTGTGGCCCTGGAAGTTGGCACTTTTCTGAGTTTCCCACAGAATTCAACATTTTTGCTGCAGAATCAGGCACCCAGCATTTCATCTTCCATCTCCCTGCTGCTGCCCCTTGCTTTGCACCTTTCCCTATAAGGGGGAATCCATTGGATTACAATGTTTGCTCCCTTCTTTGTTCTGTAGAACCGGCCAGGGAAGAGGTCAGGGAGCCAGAGCTAAAGTGCAATTTGCAGCAAGGGAGGCAGGGGAGCTGGAAGTGCAGCAGGGCTGAAATCAGGGGTGCTTACCATGGAATTTGTGTCATGGGGTTTCTGGGGCCCACTAATAACTGCTGTATTTGAAGGAGACAAACCATGAAATCCAGTTATCATGGAGTACAAGAAGCAAAGTGAAGTTTTCATTATGGGGAGCGTGAACGCCCACTGAAATGCATGGAACTTCCAGTCTATTTTGGAGTTTCACAACAGAGTTCCATCTAAGCAGGTTTTTCTGTTTTTTCTTCATCAGAAGGAAATGTATGTGTCAGAGTTCAGGGCATCTGCACCTGGATTTGTACTCTGCGGTTCAGCTAGGTTCTCAGCTCCTCAGCCTTCACCTCTGGTGGGTAGAGACCCACATCTCTCTTGTTCCTGGCTGGGTTATTTTCAAGCTGCATAATTCTGTCTACAATATTCCCCGCAAGCCAGTCTGCCTATAAGACCAGCATCTGCCCTTTGCTTTCTATTTGGGGGCTATGAACACCTGAAAATGCCAGCAGTTAAAAGTTACCATACAGCCCTTTCTAAGCAAGCACAATTATTCTTAAGGTGAAAGCCAGTGCTTAATTTGTAATGAAAGAGGTGCCAGAACTCAGGCAATGTTTTTACATTCATAACTAATGCAGCAAGCCCAGAGGTGCCAGGGCTCAGTCCTGGCAAGCCCTTGCACGAATTAAGCACTGGTGAAAGCATTACAGAGAAAACGTTCAAAACACTAAAAGAACCTGTACGCTTATCAGAAACCACCCCCCAGTTCCAATCTCAGGCTCTGGTAGGAGTCGGCCCTTCATAAGAATGGTCATACAGTTAAACCAGTGGTTCATTTAGTACAGTATCCAACAATGGCTGGTGCCAGATGCTGAATGGAGCAATTGAGTGATCCCTGTTGTCTAATCCCAGCTTCTGGTAGTCAGAGTTCTAGGAACACCAAGAGCCTGGGGTTGCGTCCCTCACTATCTTGGCAAATAGCCATTGATGAACCTAACCTCCATGAATTTATCTAATTCTTTTTTGGTGACCCCCTCCTCAGGGCATTGTTTCCAAAGGCTGGGCTTTTGCATAACCGGAGGGGGGGACATTTATGTTCACCTCCCTCTAGAGATTCCCCAGGCAAACCACTTGACTCTGTTTGTCCCCAAAATCCATTCTTGTTTGGCACATCGTTCAATACAGTCCTTTCAAGTTCCTAACACTTCCTAGGGCTCACATCACATATCCCCCCTAGAGAGGTGACATACAGTCCTGGCCCACAATAATATATAACCTTTGTATTTAGTACAATGGATTCCAAAGTTACTTAAACTTAATTCAACAAGGTTTGTTCCAGGATGTTGTAGGAAATGTCCATATCTGTCACAATATGTTGCTGTAGTTATAGATGTGGTGTAGAGGTGACTCACACTATTGAATGAAATATGAGACATCATAGTATTCACCAATATTGCCCTGGTGGTGTCTGTAAGCTTCTTGAATCTGTGCTGCTGCTGGTGAAAGTTACCAACTCTGCTGCCTAAACCAGTGGAGTTTGTAAACAACTTGAATTCAGGTGCTTTGGCTGACAGTTCAGACTCTGCAGCCTGTACCAACAGAAGGATCTAAGCCATTCAGCTGTCAGTTTACAAACTCTGCCACCTATACAGATGTTTGTAACCTTTCTGTACATGAGTGATTTGGCTGATGGAGCTTACAGGCACTATCTATGCCAGTGGTGTCTGTGCTTTCTTTAAATCCAAGTGGATCAAATGCAAATTCCACTGGCTACTCAGGAAGACTAGGTATTAATCTCCTTGAAACAGAGCTGTTCAGCTAATTGAGCTTAGAAATGCTACTAGCATGTCCCCACACCTGCACAGCTACTAAACTGTGACAGACCTTAGGCAAAGTTTGTCTGTTGTGACCTGATGAAGTGTGTGAATGTTTTAAAAAAAGTCGTAAATAAGGATCTGACCTTATCCAATGTAATCCTGTGCACTGATTCTAGCCAAGGACTCATGAATAAAACAAATTTTGAAGTTTCTAGGCCTAGCAGGTTCTGAGACATGGCTCTACAACAAATCATTAGAGGAATTTTTCAAAGTCCCATGTCTCACGAGCACGTTGTCTGAAGTGCCACAAATTTTGCCAATACATTTTCCTCTGACTACAGACCACATATTTTGAGATCTCAACAAAAAAGACTCCATCTCTCTCTCTCCCTCCCAAAAAAGTTAGTGAGATTTTTTTGAAGAGTATCAATATCATGTATACCACATTGACCGGAGCTTTTCAACTATGAGGAGAGCTAGAGAGCTTATGTTATCTGCTGGCTTCCTAGATCTAGGGTTTATACATATAATGGAACACAAGCTACAGTTTTGATTGTAGCTTCCCAGTTGCTCTAAATTTAGGGTGACCAGATGTCCCGATTTTATAGGGACAATCCTGACTTTTGGGTCTCTCTCATATATAGGCGTCTATTACGTCCCCCCACCCCTGTCCCAATTTTTCACACTTGCTGTCTGGTCACCCTATCTAAATTGCACCATCTGGAAACAGCCCCAAGAGGCTGTCTAATAGCAGAGGGTTGGCTCTGTATCCATGCCCCCTACACTGCGGGTGAATGGGGTGGGATTTAGAAAAAAGGTGTAGAAGCTGCTAAGCTAATCCTTCACTATCTGGGAATTCCCCACATCCTGGGCAAAGTCCTTCGTTTCGCTACCATTAAACTGGCTTTGTGGCTGGTTTGCGTCAGCAGACAAGCACAAAGAAGCAAGGAGGTGAAAAAGCAGAATCTGGCCTGTTAGCTGAACCCAGCTATAACTGGTCACGTGGCCCATTGCAGTGAATAAATTTGCATCGCGGTAACGAACAGGAAAATTTGCCTTAATACAAACAAGCACCATGCAAACTTCTCTAGCTGGCTCTGCCAATTCTGCTCAGTGCTGGCTTGAAACACCCTGGTATTCCAGTCCCATGTCTTTCCTGGGCAAGGATGTCCAATTATGCTGCCCTGTGCATCAAGTGCTGAGCACTGGTTTCACGATGTGCTCAAACGGCGAAGAGGATGATCACCGACTTCTTTTTCCCCTTGCTAAACACTAGCAAGATTTAAATGCCAGTGTCTCAAGGTGAGAGACCGGGTCTTGTCTATACGGTGACTTAGTGTGCAGCAAGCTTGGCGTGAGTCTACAATGCTCTAGTTTGCTGCCTACTAAATGGCCATGTATGTGGACCTTGCTGCTGTGCACTGGACGTTCTGTAGTGATCTTTGATCTCATTCTGCAGTAGATCAAAGTGCACGGTGGAACTTCTAGTGCGCAGTAGCAGAGTCCACCCAGTCATTAAGGTGGAGTGATTGGAGAGCTGTAGATTCACATCCCAGCATGTCACACACTCCAGTTGCTGTATAGACAAGCCCTAGGGGGTAGATTCCCATCTCATTTATACCAGTGCAAATCAGTAGAGTTATTCCAGGTCTACAGCAGCGTAGCAGAGATCAAAATTTGGTCATGGTGTATTACCACATTGTATCGCCTAGTCCAGAGGAATAGTTCTGTCAGTGATGTAAGAGTAAGGAATTTTAAGGGTGCAAGCATGCATTGCTAACATATCGATTAGAAGCCTTCTTGGTTAGGTGCATTAAAACAACACCTGATTCTGGATTGCACTATTTTCAAATACTTTATTATGGGCAAGTCAGATAAAACAGGAAGTTAGATTGTAATTATTTGTAGGATCTTCTATTTCATGAACTAACTCCAAATTAAACTGAAGGAGAACTAACACAGAGAAGGGTGAGAAAACAACAAACAGGGAAACAAGGATCCTTGTTGTCATTCTCCATAATTTTTATTCAAGCTAATTAATCTCAGGGCATTATGACTCTCCTCAGCAAACACAGGTTTAGGAGATTTGGTAAACTTGTATTCCTGCTTCACAGATGTGGATTAAGCAGCACTCTTTCCCCTCCCCCGTTATGTACAATTTTAAAGACAAGACTTTTCTCTCCCAGTGTCCATATTCAAGTTTGTGAGGGAATGAAGTAATTTATTTTATGATGTTTTAGAGATTAAAATAATTACTTAATAACAGACTAGGAGAAGGATTTTGCAGGTCTCATTCTTCATTGCTAAAATAACAGGGTTTTTCACTTGGACTCTTCCCATTCTTGGCTGTCTTGCTTTATTGCTAAGAAATTACAATACAGAATCTTTTGCCAATCTGTGTGAAAAGAATGAGAGATGCTGCTGACTTCTCTCAGAAATCTCAAGTATAACCTATGAAGTAGGGAACTTTTACAGTCAGAGGTTTTTGCCATTGACTTCAGTGAGATCAGATTTGGGTCCACATATCGGTATATATGGGATACCTGTAGTAAAATTTCCAGAATAAATCCTTAAGCAAATATCTCCCTGTAGATTGCAAGCTGGGGAGGACTTCAAAATAATCTTAAAGTACTTCAAAGTCAACATTTTGAAAGGACCAGAATGTAATTGACTTTAGGAAATGTTTTCATCTGCATTAAATTATTTGAGCAATCAGGTTAACACGCAAATTGAAATCTCATCCTTCCTCATTACATAGATCTAATCAATATAGTTAATTTAGAAGTCTTCATTAATATATCCGATTAAGTATGTTTTTAAGTGTCATTGAGTTATTCCGTCTTGTCACAAAATAACAGCTGCCTTGAATTTATTTTTCAGAACTCTTATGTATCATGCTAACAAATGCCAACTTTATTATCGGCACTAAAAATTCTGTATAAACAATCTCCACTTAAAACATTTTTCACCAGACTTTATTTTGTTCAGCTGCTCTCAAATACTGTCATTGCAGTCTATATATAAGCAAACCCTTGCTAACTCTGCAGTGGTTTAACACCTGGCTTTTGTTAGTGTAGATTCTCTGCTATTAGCTGAGCCAAAGTGATAGTATGAGTTACTGATGTTGACCTATGTAGTGTAAGTATGGAATAGATAGGATAATGCTTTGAATGCAGAATCAAGAACAATGAAGGGGAATTCTGTGTGTTGGAGCTCGATATTTTGGAGAACATAGGGCTAGAATATGAAATCCCTCACTCATATTGGCGAGCAGTTAATCATAGGAACAGACCTGCTGACGTCAATGTGTGTAAGAGGTTCACAATCTGGCCTAGCTCACAGGGATCGTGTACCCATGGCTGAAATACAACCACTGCAGAACAGGAAGTGAAGAATACCATGTCCACTTGAGGTTAAAGGGGATTTTAAGGGGTAACCATCCACAATGGAATTTGGCTCAGACATCAAGGTTAATATCTTAACTCTTGGATAAAGTTCTAGGGAATCCGTAATCACCTAAAGTGGTCAAAGGTGTGGTTACGTCTCATCTAGTTGATGATGCCTCCAACAGCACAGGGGCCTCTAACATCCTGCTGGCGTTAGTGTGGACTCCGAAGGAAAACTGCCACCTTTCTGCAACACCTGTGTGCTTTGGAGGGCTTCCATCCAAGGGCCAACTTTGCTTAGCTTGTGAGTCGACGAGTTGGCAATACAAGATGCAGGGGCTAAAGGCCCATAGACCGGTCTGTGTGTGATGTAGATCTACTTAAAAAAATACTCTATGCATACAAATAGAA
The DNA here is from genome assembly GCF_016161935.1 of Mauremys reevesii. Classification (NCBI taxonomy): domain Eukaryota; kingdom Metazoa; phylum Chordata; order Testudines; family Geoemydidae; genus Mauremys; species Mauremys reevesii. The sequence goes on along the minus strand of NC_052640.1, from coordinate 14,335,005 downwards.
GGGAGAGTTGAGCTTTGTAGACAGTGTATTAAAGTTTCTTTTCGACGTAAACTATTCAGAACAGGAAACCCCACCAGCAGTACACATGGTCTGTTTTGTCTCTGAAGTGCGAAACACCTTTATTCTGGAATGGGTCCTTCAGAGCTCAAGTCCACAACGAAGTGAAGGCTGAGCAATTTAAGCCAGTTGCTCTGCTAACTTTTGAAATGTTCCAGCCATCAAGTATCCAGGCAAGTGTGAGCAAAATGGGTTGATGTCATGATGTGTGATGGCTGATGAAGGAAATTGTCCTCAGATACTCAGAGGCTGAGTCAGATTTCCCCAGGCCTAGCGCTCAGTTCAGGGGAAGCCTGCCAAGAACACCCTCCCTCCAGGCCACTCTGTAGTTGCTGTTGCAACAGTTCCTCAATCTCTGCTCTATGGCCAGTACGCTCCCTTTCAATGGGAAGATCCACTGTCCAACTCCTGCATCTGCCACCCCCTGTCCTCTCCCTAACCCCATTTCTATGGCACTGTAGAATGAGAATAGCTCCATGAGTATAGATTTTTTGTGTGGGCTCCTGGAGTTGTGCAACACCACGTCCACTGCCAGCAAGCCCTCTACACCCTCCAAGGAGAGAGCAGAAGTTGCTTATTAGTTTGGCAATTTATTGTCCCTCGTCTTGAGTTCTTATTGAAGGTAAGGTCCATGTCATTGTTTTCTTTCTCTGGCGTCCTCTTCCAGCCTGGATAATTCCTGACATCGAGCTCAGAAGCTTTTTCAATGCATAGAAAATGAATTGTTTGGCAATGAGCGTCAGTGAGCACCAGGGATCTATTTTTTATTACTTCTGTTTTTTGAAACAGCCTTCCCATATCTCACTGCCTCATCAACTTTCCAGCTCATTTCAAATCCTGGCACACAACATACCTTTCTTTCTTCACTTACACCTCCTTAATTTCTCTCTCCCTCACCATTATTGGTAATTTTGCTCTGTAATAGTGTTATTTATCTCTGTAAAGTGGATATGGTTTGCATGAAAGATGCCAGACAAAGTAAATCTGTGGTGACACTAGATTGGATACTAGGTGATGAAGCTGATTGTGTGAAACAGCAGAATCTTCACTAAGCTTTTTCTAGGAGCCTGACCCTTGATGCTTGTGACAGCTAAGATGCTCAGTGCATGGTAGCAGGTGCCCAGCATGTCACAGGATCACACCTCACATTCCTGGACAGAGATGGCAAACAGATTCACTGATCATATCAGTGCTGGGTCGGTGTGGGGTGGGGAGCCAAGGGGGGAAAGAAAAATAAGGAAACTGCTGAAAGTTAGAAAGGAATGGAAGTAGAGAGAAGGGTCTTGTTTGCAGGAAATGATCTGAACCCTATCAGGGAAACTGAGTTACTGCAGATGGCGAGATCCAAGAAAAGGAAGCTTATAAACTGGTCAAGCTGATGAGACCACTCTTGCTGTGGAAGAGAGAGAGCAGAATGCTGATAGTGGCATTGAAGGGTGCTGTCACACCTCTTAGCTCTCAAATCTGTGGCATTTGCAAAGACATTGCTTTCAGATACAGAGATGTTACTTTACTTCCTCCATATACATGTCCAGGAGTTACTTCATAACTTTTGGAGCAGGCTTTGTGTTGGTGGTGGTACTTAAAACAGTATCTTCATGGAAACTTTAGCAATCCTAGCATAGAGATAAAAAACCCAACTGGTGCTGCTAATTTTCACTGCAAACCCACGCAAAAAAGTACATTTGGTTAGAAATGGTTTGTGCAATTTCTACAGTGCAATATTATTCTATTGCTGTCCTGAAAATGTATTTAATCTCCCTTGTACTGGAGTTCTACCACACTATTCCCAAGAATTACTTCTACCCAGTGATACTACACCGTAATGGTCCTGACTGCTACAGCTTACAGCACTGTCACTGTACCTTCTTCCAACCCCACCCCTCAACCTCTCTCCCTGGATCTCCCTCCTCATCCCAGAGTAGCTGTGGCACCCATCCTCTTCAACTTGCATTGTCCCTGAGGCTTGCAAATGTCAGCCCACTACTGAAAAATCTATGTCCTTGCTGTGCTGGGGCAGGAAAGCTGTACTGCTACTGTAGTGCTTTCCAGGATCTGCAAAGTTGGCGGCTTCTTTCCCTGTGGATATATGGGATGTATGGAGTCTGCAAGCCACCCCCTTCCCATCTTTGCAAAGATGCAAACCCCTCCCTTTGGAATGGTAAAAATTCAAAAGGAACTCTGTAAGGAGACCTTTGCAGAGATGTGAGTGAAGGACTTTCTGCTGTAGGGGGACATCTGCCCCCTTTTTTTTTAACACGACAGATGAAAACTCAGACCCAAATATGGATTTTGTAACATGTCCCTGTCTCTGTAGAGCTTCATCTTTCTGTCACTGTGGGCTGTTCAGGGTCTGCTGAGCTCTTCCACATGGAGATTCAGTGCATGGTAGGCTTCATCATGCAGGGAAGAGCTTCTCCTTTCTATAACGACATTCTGAGGTCTTTGGAACATAGTTTCTACTGGGCTTGTGCCCCATACACAACCTTAATTAACCCTCGGCGCACTCCAGTGAGGTAGCTAAGTGCCTTACAGATGGGAAAAATGAGTGTCAAACATTTGAAATCAGTTGTCCATGGTCAGAGCTGTCCAAGGTCAGTGTTGGAGCCAGGCATAGAACCTGCTGCACATGACTTGCAGTCCTGCACTCTAACAACTTACCGAAAAAAGTACTCAGTGTCTGCATGGCCTTTAAGGAGGACCCCAGCTGCATGTTCTTACAGTGCCTTCATCAGCTCAAACTGACAATAGAAATGCTTCTCTTTCATGACCCAGCTGGAGGAACATCTGATATTCTTAAGTTCCTCATGATGAACTCGCCGAAGTGTCTGTCCCACGCCACCTCCTGATGATGATTCAGATGTGTCTGGGCTCAGCTATGATAATGATGAATAGTCTGGTGTTACCAGTTCAGGCTCTTCATATGAAGTTCCGTTGAACTAACTCTGTGACAGTCTAATTTTCTGACTCATCTTTGCTGAGTCACTTTCAATTTTTTATCTCCTTTTTAAGGGAAACTGTGGTTCAGTATTTTTTTTCATTCTACATATCCCTAAGTTTAACAATTTTTTTGTTCATGATTTTTTTTTATTATTATTAGCATATTCGTAATACCAAGGATAGTGGGTTAGATGGACCATTGGTCTTATTTGATATGGTAATTCCTATGTTTCCATTTCTGTGGCCAATAATAGCTGATTCAAAGGCAGACATAAAACCCACTGAGTGGAAAATTATGTGCTAATGTGTCCATGGGGCAATTTCTTCCCAACTCCAGGCAGTTATTTTATGCCCCAAATCACAAGAGATTATATCTCTTTATACACTTTTATTTTCTATACTGTAACTGCATGTTTTCTGGTTCATATTATGGGAATCCTGCTAAGAACTTTACTTTTATAATGTCTTGTGTCAATGAGTTACTCTGGCTAATATGTGCATATTTTTAAAAGGCTGGTGGTGCTCTATTAACAATTTTAAACTGGCTCTCCAGAATTGTGTAAGAAACGCAAGGGACTGCTTAGGGCCCCTGAGTCTAGTACTGACTCTGCAGTAGTGCTCTACTGATTTCCTCCTCAAAGGACTGAATGGGAGGGGGAAGGAAATGCCTCACCAGGTTCTTCTCCCCAAACAGTTTGAGGCTCTGATTTTGTGCGAGGTCTTGTTGCTATCCAAAGTCCATTGAAGTTGGTGGAAAGGATTCCTTGATTCAAGGAGTCGCAGGTTAGCACTGGGGTTACTTTTAGAAGAAATTGTAGAATAGCTGTCTTCGGGTTCATTTCCTATTTCTTTTAGACCAAAGACGTTGTCTGAACTGTTTTCTTTCTGAAAACGTTTTGAGGCATGGTTGGTTGGTAGGCTGAAAGCCCAAACTTCCAGAGGGTTTTTGGCTGGGTTAGTTCTACTCTTGGTTAGTCCAGTTAGCAAAGGAACTGTAATATTTTAATCTGGTATTTAATGCTGCATTTTCACTAGTGAAGGGCTTTGAGTCTGGGGTAGGTGTTGAGAAAACAAAACAAAATCAATAAGTAACTAGCACAGGGAGACGCTAAATTCCACCCTGGCTTAAAAAGCTGGTGCAACCCCCCAGAAGAAAATGGGGTGTCACCTTGTGTGAGAGAGGGCAGAACTGGGCCCTATGATCGCCATTTTGGCATTAGTTTGAGATGGGTGGAGGGAACAGCATAATGATTCTGCCTGAGATTTTTAAAGGTGCGTAAGTGACCTGGGTGCCCCAAACCCATTCCAGGAGTCCATTCACTCTGACTGGTGTAAATCAGGTTGAACTCTGCTTCAGTCAATGGTGATATATACTCCAGCGGTACAAGTCAGAGCAGACTCTGGCCTTCAGGTCCAAGAGGGCACCTGATGCTGCTGTCAGCTAATGAAAATGCAGCATCCTCCCTATCAGCCAGGGTTTTAATGTTTTTAAAGAGCCATTTAGGTTTGGCTGTAAAGCACAGCACAGTTGCACCATGAGTAATGCTAGCTGGTTTCTCCCCTAACTGCACTGATATGGTAATACTCATACAGCGCCTGGCTACCTGCCAAAAGCAGCAGCAGCAGCAGCCTTTCTTTCCTGGCTAATCGCTGATAAAACAGGAAGACCTTGATCATTCCTCTTGACATGAATAACGATGTTATCTCCTGTGATGTATGACACCGAGCCAGATAATGGCCTCTGGCCTGCCTGTTTTCTCATGAGATGTAAAATACAATGATCATGTTACAAGGGGGAGATAAAGTGGCACAATCTTCACTAGTTCAAATAACTAATTGAAGCAGGAACTAGTGGAAATGGCTTCCTTTGTTCCCTCGCCATTGTTGATATAACAGTGCTTGTAATGAAAGCCGAGACTGTTGCCCTCTTTCTCTTTTCTTTTCCTCTATTTTTTTCTTTAAACACAAGAAACAGCTTCTCTCTCTCTCTCTGTCTTCCACTGCTGAGAGCCCTAGTGAATTCAAGCAACCGGGTCCTGTTTTCAAGCAACATTCCTGCATGTCATCATCAGAAGGATGAAATCAATAAGTAGTTCTCCTTCTTTGTTTCCCCAGAGGACTTTCGAGAATGGCAGGGTTTGAAACCCAGGCTCTCCAAACCATAATTACACTTCTTCTTTATGAAAGCAACAAACCTAATTACATGGCTGGGGCGGTCACTAGAGGCGTGTTGATATTTCAGCGTGGGCACCGCACTCCTCATGATTAAGTCAGTGTTTTGTTTTTTGTTTCGAAAAGGCACAGCGGAAATGGCAGGAGGGGTAATTGTATGGGCTGGGAGAAGAAGTGACACTGTGTAACATCCAGTACGTTGTCATTAAAGTAGGGAGGAGACCTGATTGATTCTCGACAGCCAGGGACTGATCATCAGAAAGGATGATGCGATGTGGCGTCTTTTCTAACAGCAGGGACAAACTAATTTCTGTCAACCAAGATTGGCTTCAGAAAGAAACCAAAAAACAAAGCAACCCAAATCTTGTTTTTTTTTTCTATTGCCATTGCACCAGTTTACTATTTTTCTGATTATTTAGCAATATGAATATTTTATCATAGTAATGCCTAAAGGCTCACACCAAGTTTGGGGCCTCCACTGTCCTAGGCACTGACTAGACGAACAGTGAAAACAAGTCCATGCCCTGAAGAGCTAACAATCAAAATAGCCAACACAGGCTAAGTATGGAAGGAAACAAAGGCATAAAGAGGGTAAGGGACTTACCCAAGGTCACACGGCAATTTAGTGGCAGAGTTGTGATTGGACTCCAAGTGTCCTGCTCCCAATCCAGTGGTGCCACCTTGTGCCTATCAGACCTGCTAAGTCTCATGCATTAATACGTTTTCCTCAGAAAAGTCATCTAGTCTGCCAAGTTAGCCGGCTCTCTCTTCTTCACTACACACTGCTAAGGCAATTGGGACCCAGTCCTGCAAGGTACTGAGTGCCCTCAACTTCCATTGACTTTAGGGGCAGTTGAGAGCCCTCAGCTCACTCCTACAGAATTGGGGCCCATGCAGCCTTCACTAAGGCCTGGTCTACAGTAAGGCGGGGGGGTCGAACTAGGGTACGCAAGTTCAGCTACGCGAATAGCGTAGCTGAACTCGAAGTACCCTAGTTCGACTGACTTACCCGTCCAGACGCGGCGGGGTCGAACTCCGCGGCTCCAAGGTCGACTCCGCCACCGCTGTTCGCGGTGGTGGAGTTCCGGAATCGACCGGAGCGCACGGGGAGTTCGAACTATTGCGTCTTGATTAGACGCGATAGTTCGAACTCCGAGAAGTCAAACTCACCGCGTCGACCCGGACGGTGAGTATAGACCTACCCTAACTGACTTCCTCTGTTAGCTGGAAACTTTCTTCATCTGAAAGCATCAGGGTCTCGTGGGACATTTGGATAAATAAAATAATAGATAAAATATTATCATAGAGAGTGGGGCTATGGATGACTCCAGGGGCTAGCAATGAAAGACCATGGAGTTTTCATTTCCAGGTTCCAGGTCAGTTGGGACCAAGAGCTCTAACCATTTGACAACCAATTTGGTGGCCTATTTGAGAGGAGGTTGTTTGGCTTGGCCCATTGTCCACACTGCACAAACAGTTGCCACATTTGTTACTAGTGTGGCAAAGCTCTTGTTGGTTGTCTCCTCAGACAGGCCAGGGACCGACTGAGGCCAAGGCATCCCTAGCGACGAAGGCAGGTTTCCAGCCAATTGGCAAGGTGGTGTCAGGGCTCTTGGGTTCTATTTATGGCTCCGCTACCAATGTCTGTCTCAGTGGCCTTGAGCAGCTTGCTTCACCTCTGTCATGTCGCAGCTTCCCCATCTACACAATGAGTATTCCAGTGCTTACTTGACCCACAAGTGTATGGTGGGCAGGGGTGAAAGTCACTGAAAGGACTTACCGGTACGCCGGAGTCCTGAGTGGGGGTGTGGCCTCAACCGGAAGAGGCGGGGCCTCAACCGGAAGAGGTAGTTAACTCAGGGCCTTTAAATCACCCCGGAGCTACCAGCTGCAGAGGTGGCTGGGAGCCCCGGGGCTGTGGGGTGAAATAAAGGTCACGGGGCTCCAGCCGCCATGGAGCCCTGGGCCCTTTATGGTGCTGCCCAAGCCCCGCTGCCGGAGCTCCGGCAGTGATTTAAAGGGCCTGGGGCTCCCCGCTGCGGCCGCAGCACCAGGCCTTTTACATTCCCGCCCGAGCCCGGCAGCCGGGCTCTGGTGGTGATTTAAAGGGCCAGAGGCTCCGGCCACTGTGGGGAGCCCTGGGACCTTTAAAGCACTGCCCAAGCCTTGCTGCCGGAGCTCCAGCAGTGCTGCTTTAAAGGGTCCAGGGCTCCCCGCAGTGGCTGGAGCCCTGGGCCCTTTAAATCACTGCCGGGGAAGCTGGTTCAGTTCGGCATGATGTACCAGCTCTTGCCAGTACACCGTACCGGCTTACTTCCACCTCTGATGGTGGTTCTTAATTATATAATTTAATTTGAGAAGAGCTTTTTGAGATCCCTACATGAAAGCTGCTATGTAATATCCCGATCTTGCTAACACTCACACACTCTACTTAAAACATCCAGGTAGACTCATTACCATCAATGGGATGGTTTGTATGCTTAAAGTAAAACATATGCAGATGTATATGCGGAGCCTGAATACAAAGCTTTGAGTCACTATATTGCCACTGTGCAAAGCAATTACTATATTAACTTTGTAATAAGAGTAACTTACACAACAGTTACTGATTCTACAGCAATTTGAGTAGATGCCAAAACCTAGCCAATAATTAGTGATAATCTTCAACATCCAGCATTTGTGGAATTTCTCAGTGCACAATTCACAATATAGCTGGTTCTAGAACTATCCCGCTAGCAGGCTTGGGAGAGTTGTTTTTAAAAATGTTGTTTAACATCAGCTGTTAGAATCCCAGTTTAAAACCTTTCAGGTGTAAATACAGAGCTTAAAAGCTTTTCCACAGCTCCACCCTCAAGAATGAGTTTAATCCTTTTAACAAAGCTCTGATCTGACAGTTTATTTCGCTCTAGGCTTTAGCTTTAGTGGTTGCAGCCAAAACCTGACAAGTTCTTCTTGTTAATTCTGAATGTATTACCCTATGACAAATGTATCTTCCACTCATATGTGACTCTGAGAATGAAATGCATATGATCAAATTTCCTATAGCTGCAGTGGGTTAGCTGTTAAGAACATCTCCATATCCTTGCAACGTATCAATTGATCCAAATCCATTCTTTTTTAGCAGCGTAACTTGGCCAGGTTTAGGAAGCTCAGGATGGGCCGCAATCTGCCGCCATGGTCTGTAAAGATTAGAGAGGCTAAAAATAAACCTGTCACATCCCTTGGACGTTTTCCTGGTGAAATGCAGAAAGATGTATCACTTGAATGCAAAATAAATTCAGATGGAATTTTTTATACTATATTTTTATAGGGACAGATGGAGAAACTGTCTTCCTTGGTTTTTCACACTGCCTCAACCCAGCACCAGTATTGCTGAGGGCCCCTGTGCTATTCTCCAAAGCTTGCCCCCTGAAGGCTATTCTTGGATGCTAAACTAAAAACTTTATGATTTCTGCAATACAAAGCCTGATATCAGAAAACTCCTAATTCGTGTACATTTGGTAATATGTTATCTGCTAATTCTGCCAACTGTCTCTGTTGTACTCAGTCCCTCTCAGCTCATAGAATATTTGCATGTTGACTAGTTTCCTTGAATTCATTCTTTTTATCATTTTTAATTACTCAGCTGTAGCTCTAAGTGTATGGTCTGCTACTGTAATGGACTGGGAATCAGATGATCAGGGCTCAATATACTGCTCTGACACAGACTCCCGTGAATTTGTGCAAATCACTTGATCTCCCCAGCTGTGCAATGGGGATAATAGTACTCTCTTTCTTCCACCCTTTATCTGTCATGTCTATTTAGATTATAAAATCTTTGGAACAGGGACCAGAACCCAAGTCTCCTGACTCCCACCTCTATCCACAAGGGCATGCTGCCTTCCACTTATTTACCATGTATTTTCTCACCTGTCACATACATTCTTGTGCATTTTTAGTGGGTATGAAATGTTCCTCTGAAGATCTGTCACCTCTGTGTGTAGCAAAGACTATTGGTGGCCCCTTTCACACAGCAAGCCTGTGGGTGTGACTCCCCTTATACATTAAAAACACATTTTTTATATTTAACAGTATTATAAATGTGGGAGGCAAAGCGGGGTTCGGGGTGGAGGCTGACAGCTTGCAATCCCCCAAGTAATAACATCACGACCCCCTGAGGGGTCACGACCCCCAGCTTGAGAACCCCTGGTCTATGCACTAAGGATACTTTGGGTACATCTACACACATTGTGATAAAAAAAAACCCTGGCACTGAGTCTCAGAGCCCAGGTCACCTGACTCAGGCTCACGGGGCTCTGGCTGTGGGGCTAACGATGTCAATGTAGCTGCTCAGACTGGAGCTTGGGCTCTGAGACCCTCCCTCATCATGGGGTCTCAGAGCCTGGGGTCCAGCCTGAGCCCAAATGGCTACACTACAATTTTACAGATGTACAGCCTGAGCCCTGCCAGGCCCAGTCAGCTGGCCAAGGCCAGCTGCAGCTATGCTGTGGGTCTCCCCCGCCACCTCCCCACTGTAGATGTACTCTTTGTCATCCAGCCCTAGTGAGAGCAGGTCTAATTGACATGGTGCTAAAAAACTGTGGTGGCAGCAGGTGTGATTCTCCATTAGGGCTTTGGGTGTTCTTACCACCAAGGCATCTTAAACAGTGTTAGCAATGGTGGGAAAGTCTTGCAAGATCTCCTTAGTGTAGATACGGCTTCAGTATGCACATAGATGTGCCTTGCCACTGTGCTGGAGTTGCCACTGAGAGAATGATCAAGATCCTAGGCCTCTCTGTATCACCAAGTGGATATACAGTATCTGGACCGAGGTTCCCATTTCACTACACAGAGGCAATCAAACAGCTATAGATGGTATAGACCAGAGCTGGCAGGTCCTCGGCAGATACAGTAGATGCAGGCTCCTTAGTTTTTTCACTAGCTTGCAGGAGGAGACATAAAGAACAGAGGAAGAAAGGAAAGAGCTGACTCACAGAGAAGCCAGTATGACTGGTCTAAATAAAATGGCTCTTCTTTGGGTCAGGTCACTTTTTCCTTCTCTCTATTGCAGGGGTGGGCAAACTTTTTGGCTTGAGGGCCACATTGGGGAATAGAAATTGTATGATGGGCCATGAGTGCTCACAAAATTGGGACTGGGGTGCGGGAGGGGGTGAGTGCTGTGATTGGAGGTGTGGGCTCTGGGGTGGGGCTGGGGATGAGAGGTTTGGGATGCAGGAGGGTGCTCCGGGCTGGGATCGAAGGTTTGGAGAGTGGGAGGGGGATCAGGGCTGGGGCATGGGGAGTGGCTCAGGGGTGCAGGCTCCAAGTGGCGCTTACCTCGAGTGGCTCCTGGAAGCAGCGGCATGTCCCGACTCCAGCTCCTATGCGGAAGCGTGGCCAGGTGGCTCTGCATGCTGCCTCATCTGCAGGCACCACCCCTGCAGCTCCCATTGGAGGGCTTAGGAACTGGAGCGGGACCATGCCACGGTTCATGCTGCGGCTTCCAGGAGCCCCATGGTGCGGCCCCCAACCCTGTGCCCCGGCTGGAGTGCTGGAGTGGGGCTGAGCTGTGTGGTGCGGCCCCTGACCCAGGGCCCCAATGGGAGCTCGCGGGCCAGATCCAGGCCGTAGTTTGCCCACCCCTGCTCTACTGTGTCCTCACTCTGCACATTGGCCCTGAAGGTGCCTTGGTGTTGCCTGTCCTTTTCGCTGCAGAACTCACGTGTCTGGGGAATCTCCCTCCCCTCAAAGGCAGTAATTTCTCCTCAGCTGGGATCAAACCCAGCCTCTTGCCCCCAAGGCTCCTTGTTTCCTTCTCAGCTAGAAAGCGCAAACTACTTGACACCGACAACCTCCCAATGCTTTCATGTTACTGCCACCGGATGGGCCTGTGGACGGAGACCCTCCTGGGTGTCTCTGCAGTAGCTGGCCCTTATGCCCCTGCCTTGGAACCAGTCTAAAGGGGAGGCTTGTATATTCCAGCATTTCTCTGTGTACACAGGTTTGTTATTATAGGATTGCGTGTGCAGACGGCACTCCTGGCCCTTTTACATTTTTAAAAGTAACTGTATCTGTAGCATGTTTACGGTGGGATCACCCTTGCTCCCATTCCCTCAACACGTGTAAAAAAGCACAAGGATTTTACCCATAGCTAGCCTGTTGGCAGGGTCCATTTTAACAGCAACTGCGTCGCTGTAGTCGAAGATGTCAAGGTGAAAAAGAAAGTCAGTTTCCTATGAAATTAGCCTGGCTCTTTCTTTGTGAAAGTGGAATTTTAATAAAAGTGCTTATAAATGGATGAGTTCAGGGGGAAGTGAATTTGTGGTAAAGCCAGAACTTTATAGGGAAAGTTTTCCCTCATAAAGGGCCACAAAAGATGTTTACAGGACTAAACTTAGCCTATCCAGGAACTTGCGTTTTCTAGACAGCACTCCTTTTCCCATAAAACATGAATGAAGGTTGCCAAATATGTTGGTGCCCTTTTCTCTCTCTCTCTCTCTCTCTCTCTCTCTCTCAGACAGACAGACAGACAAAAGCAGTGGTAGATTTAGTTCCTCTCCAGCTTCATGGGCCATTTACAAGTAAGCATTCTCCAAAGTATTTCACAGTGAAATAAATGGCACTGAAAAGTTTTACAACACAATGCACAAACCGTTGTGGTAGAGTTAAAACACACACTGTTTCCTCACCTGTGCAGCAGAATTAAAATAGAATGTAAATGCATCTTAATTATTATTATGACTTTTATAGGGCTTTATATTTCAAAGCCTTAACTTAACCTTACAGCTGCCCAGGGAGGGAGGCAGGTATTATCCCTAATCATAGATGAGGAAATCTAGATCCAGAAGGCAGATCCCCAGCTGGTGCAAATTGTCATGGCTCTGTTGACTGCACTGGAGCTCTGTCAATGTACATCACCTGAAGATCTGCCCAGAGCTTCCATTTATAAAAGGCAAGCATGTACTTTCAGTCTGAATGATTTTCCTTATAGACTAAAGATAACTAGGCTGCCTACAAAAAATGACAGCCACCAGAGAGGAAGGATTGTCTAGTCTAGTCCATGGTCTAGTCTAGTGGTTGGAGTGCTAGTCTGGGTCATGGGAGACCTGGATTCAATTCCTCCTTTGCCACAACCATCCTCTGAGAGTCACTTAATATCTCCATGCCTCAGTTCCTCATCTGTAATATGGCAAACATAGCAATTCCCTACTAGAGCTGGGTGATTTTTTTATGGGGGGGAGGGGGTTCCAAACTATTTATTTTTCAGCAAAAAATGCAGATTTGGCAACACTGACACATTTCATGACTTTGTGTCCGGTTAACGGAATGGGTTGTGTTTATTTAAAAAAGAAAAGAAAAGAAAACCCTGGTTCAAAGCAGCTTTTTGTTTTGAAATTTCAATCAGTTTTATTTAGAAAAAAATCAAAGACATTAAGCAATCAAAATGAAATGTTCCATTCAAGCCTCCCTCCTCTGTTTTTACTTTTCAGTTAACTGAAAAAATTGAAAAATTTCATTTTTGGGTCAACCTGGTATTTTGTTTTTGAATTGCCAATGAACTGAAAATGTGTTCTTTACACACATCTATTCCTGACCTCAAAGAGGTAAACACATTAATGATTACAAGGTGCCCGGATACTAAGGTGCTAAGGATCATATAAATAGCACAGATAGACTTGTAGAGATGTATCAGTGCAGCACATACAAATGGATAATAGTTTAGATAACAATTTTGATAAAGTCTTTTTAAAACTGAAAAATGTTGAATCCCTCTCCCTGGGTCCTTTTCAAATCCTGCAAAACTCTTTTTAAAATGTTGATATTTTGTGAGGAGGGGCGTGAATTTTGATTTTAATTTTTGAACCAGTTTTAGAGCTTACGCGTTTTAGTTTTCAGCCTCATCCTCAGTCAGTGCTGCTTCTCTTCTACTTCTGAAAGGTATTAGTTAACTTTTTTCCTTTATAGATTTCTACCCCCCCTCCAGATGAAGCCAAGATAATGATGTCTTGCCACTGATTAAAATGATATAGATGTCAGGTATGGAAGACACGGCTCATCAGATATTAACTACACAGGTGTTTCAAGGATTTCCTGTGTAATTTATATGCTAGATGGATTAGTATAAATCCATGATAAGAATAAAGCTTGGAGAACTGTGCTTTGAGAATAAATTCCCACAGAAGGAGGGCTGGTTACGTTCAGGAAGCACTCCTCTCTCTTCACTGAAGAGGTTAGGGTGTGTTTCCTGAGCAATGCCTCCAAAGCTTTGCACCCTCACTCCCTCAAAAGACTCCTCCATTCCCATCTGATATGGCAGCTAACAAGACAATATTGTGGACAGGTCAGCGTGTTGCAGAGCACAGTCTTTCCTTCCAGAATGCAGATTACAAATCCAGCATTAAATATAACCAGGTCTTATTTAAAAAAACCCTTGAAGGAAAGGAGTGGAGGATGAGTGTGGCTTGAGGGGGAGGTTTGGGGAAGGGCAGAGATACATGCAACGTCCAGTAAAGGCTTGTGAGAAGTAGCTCTTTGTCTAATTTAAGGCTTGGCATTCTCATCCTTAGAATCTGGAGAGAACCTCATGCATCATCAGTAGCTGCTATTTTGCTGCAGTACTAAAATGTCTAATCAGGTTCACTCTAGCTGTCTGTCAAATCCATCTTGCACTTGAGGGAAAGGATGCTCTTGCATTTAGGACACTGGGCTAGGGACTCATGAGATCTGGGTATATTTCCTGCCTCGGCCACAGACTTCTTCTGTGACCTTGGGCAAGTTGCTTAGAGTATGTCTCTTACTTGGGAGTTGCTCCTGACTCTCCTGCTGTCCATACACAAAATCCTCTCATTCGAGTTTGGTGGCGCTTTAACCCTAGGCTAGCTGGCCCAGCTAGAGCACAGATGTGTGCTGCTTTCCCTCAGGCTGGTAACCTGCCTACACTGCTGGGAGGATGCAGGCTAGATCACTGGTGTGCTGCTAGTCCTCCAATGCCTTCCCTCATTTACTCCCATTAGCCCAGAAGAGGAGACAAGTTCTCCCACAACTGACTGGGAAAGAATCATCGAGCAGCTCTGCTTACTGCAGCACAAAGGACCATAGGATATGCTCCCAGAAGGCCTGTGACACACATGGGTGGGTGAATGGAGCCCCAGTGAGGACACAGTAACTCAGTGTGGCTGTTCACACCTGAGCTAGAATGACCTTGGTGCTCAGACCTGGGTGCCGATTACCTCAGTTAACTCTGCAAGGAAGACGCCGTTAATATCAAGGCTTTGGAGCTGTGTTCCAGCTCTGCTCCAGCTCCAGGCAAAAACCTGCAGCTCCACTGCTCCGGAGCTGCTCCGGGCTCCGATCCAAAGCCCTGCTTAATATCTGTGCCTCAGTTCCTCATCTGTAAAATGCCGGTGACAATACTTCCTTTCTTCCATGTTGTCTATTTAGGCTGTAAGCTCTTTGGGGTAGGCGCTGTCTCTCACTATGTGTTTGGACAATGCCCAGCACAACGGGATCTTGATCTCACTTACAGCTTCCACATGTCATCACAATATGTAGTTGCATCTGGGCCAGTGGAGAACTGCTGATGTCAGCAAGGGGCAGGAAGTAAGGGGCTGCCCTATCTATAGTCGGGGCAGCTCCAGGCACCAGCACGCCAAGCGTGTGCCTGGGGCGGCAAGCCACGGGGGGCGCTCTGCCGGTTGTTGCGAGGGCGGCAGCCAGGCTGCCTTCAGTGACTTGCCTGCAGAGGGTCCGCTGGTCCCGTGGCTTCGGCGGACATCCCGCAGGCAAGCTGCCGAATCCGCGGGACCAGGGACCTCCCGCAGGCAAGTCGCTGAAGGCAGCCTGCCTGCTGTGCTTGGGGCGGCAAAATACCTAGAGCCGCCCCTGTCTATAGTGACATCAAACGTAAAGAGAGAGGCAGGAATCTGCTGGTAAAGGGGAACACTGAGGCTGCTCTGGAGTTCCATGGGGGAAGAGAAGTTCCTGGGAAGAGACTGAAGGATGTTCAGCTCAAAATGCTCTGATCCCCAATGTGTCTAATTACTCTTCTGGTCCCCGAATCAGAGGATTATTTATTGAGGGAATGTC
The DNA here is from genome assembly GCF_016161935.1 of Mauremys reevesii. NCBI lineage: Eukaryota > Metazoa > Chordata > Testudines > Geoemydidae > Mauremys > Mauremys reevesii. The sequence goes on along the minus strand of NC_052640.1, from coordinate 14,319,771 downwards.
CCCTACAGCCACTTAATCTAGTCTGACAGTATATCAGCAAAGGGTCATTACAATTATTGCATAACCTATGTAACCTAACCATCGATCACAACTCCCCTAAAGAAATATGGGCCTGGTTTTGGGCTATTGAAGTCTTTGGGAGTTTTTCCATTCACTTCAATGGGAGCAGGATCTGTCTTCTGTGTTTATTTGCTTTTTTTCATATTATGCTGCAGGGCCCTGTTCAATGGGGCCCTGAAAGCTTAGGTTGTGCATAGACCTTGTGCTTGCGTAACCCACTTGTGTGTTGCATGTCACCTTTTGTGCCCAAACTGGGAATGTGAGTCTGTTGTAGCCTTAGTGAGGGAGATTGAGCTCAAGCTGTGGGAGCTCATGTTGCTAACTTTCAAGGTTCTCGGTTTAATCCGCAGTGCGGCCACCATCACACCAGTCCTCTCCACTGCGAATTTTACCTAAGGAGTGCTTTATAAAGAATTGCAAAGATCATGCCCCTTTGATCACTATTTTGCTTAATATCCCTTCATCCAACCAAATGTCTGGTCTTCGTATCACTCAATAGAAAAATAATGAAACAGCAGGGTCTGAAAGAATAAAGGTGGCCTTACTGGGTCCATACAGCTCCCCACTAAAGTAGGTTCTTTTGTGGTGAGTGGCGTGGAATTACACTTCAGATGGGGAGAAAAAAAATAGGAAGTGAATTGTGTTCTCCTGTAGGAACAGGACATAACATTTGGAGAGGGATCAAGTGGTTCAGCGTTTCATAAGAAGCCTCTCCACAGGGGAGCATCTCAAGTCCCTGCTTAATACCTTTCCCCTTTTGTTCTAAGCTAGAGGGCAGGAGGAATATTTCCTTCTGATGAGAAATGTTGTGTCCAAAATAAATGCTCAGAGAGGGAGCAACTGTGGTGAGTTTATCTTGCTGGAACTTGCTGAGCATTGGCTATTTACACATAGCATCCGTCTATGAGAGATTGCTGATGGGCATACTTCACAGCTGGAGCAATGGGGAATTAGAACCCCACTGAAATCTTTATATCCTGATGCTTGATTTACCAAGCCAGGAGTTTTATCAGAGGAGTGAAACGGCAGCTTGTCTCCTTGGGAAGGGAGAGAAATAGACCCAACTCCCCAACAGCCAAAGAGCGGATGTTCTTCAAATAGCTCCCTTCTGTCTTTCTCTCTCACACAAACATATTTACTCTGAGTGGTAGCTGCTGAGGGGACTGAACTGTGTTTCACATCACAGCATTGCTTATTTATAGTATGCAAGTGATAACTATTAAAAATCATATCTATTTACTGCCCTTGATGATTTTTTGAGCAGCTAGCTCTTCCTGACTCTCCTTTGCTAAGTGCCTGGCAACTTCATCACTATTGTGGGGGAGGGTTGAAGGAAAATGGAGGAAGGGAAATAAAAGAGGAGGCAGAAGACCTGATTTTCCTCGCAGGTGCACTGGTTTTATATTGGTGTGAATCAGGAATAACTCAGCTGAACCAATGGATTTACACTTGTCGCCTGGAATGTCACAGCAAAATAGAAGCTCTGGGGGAGTGAGATGGTGAAGTAAAAAAAGGATGGTCTTGTGGATAAGCCACTCACTCCAGACACTGCAGATATTTCTTCATAGCCTAGGTCTGCCACAGACTTCCTGGTTTAATACTTTTACACACAACCCATAGTTAGGCTGTGGAACTCACTGGCACAAGAAGTTGAGGCCAAGAATTTAGCAAGAGTCAAAGAGGAATTGGACAATTTTATCAACATTAAGAATATCCTGAATTGTCATTGTTAATGGTAACCGTTTTGAAAGGGATATTAAACCAAGTGCTTCAGGATTAAGCCACGTTTTAACTATTAGAGACCAGGATGAGACCTAATGCGTGGGCAGATTATCCCACATCTGCTACTGAAGGATTCTTACACCTTCCACTGAAGCATCTAGTGCTGGCCACTGTTGGAGACAGATCATGGGACTAGAGGCACCTTGGGTCTGATCCACTCTGGTAGTAGCTGTGTTCCTATACACTTGGTAAGTCATTTAGGGCCAGATCCTATGCCCATTGATGAGAACAGACTTTCTTTGGATCAGTCCTATAAGACAGTCATTCCTGATCTATTATCCCTGTTTTACAGCACTTCCTTTCTTCACAGGGGTGTTGTGAGGATAAATATATTAGTGTTTGTGGGTCAACTCAGGTGCTACAGTAATCAGTGCCACATGAATACCTGGGGAGATGGGGAATGATACTGAACTCCTACTGTGAATCATCAAAAGAATTTTTGTAGTTGGGTTTAAAAAAAACAAACACAACCAAACATTTTTCTGCCTGTTTTTACAATCCACTCCCACATGCTTAGTTTTTGTTAGAGCTAATTTTTCAAACCTCTATTAATGCAGCATTCTGTTTTAGGGGCATGTCAAAGTGGTTCTCCTAATCCTGACAGGCTTAGCTAATATTTGCTGTGATGCTATATCAATTCTGGTTCAAAGTCAGACTATCACACAACAGGACATGGCTTTCGAATAAGCCTCTGGGATAAACAGATCTGTAAACCAACCAGACATCTCTACAATTTTGCATAACAATGCTGAATGGGGAACATTCATCCCCTTTCAAATACCTGTAACACTATTATTTTGATTTGAGGGTTATTTAAGACAGGGATATTCTTTTAATAGAAGCCTTGATATGCCTTAAAACACAAGTATCAGCTGACAAGCTAAAAGAAAAATAATGAATAGCATAGAAACACAAAAGGCATTATAGTTTATAAGTGAGTAACTGGATTCCTTTAATTTTTAATTTGTTCTGGGTCACATGAAAGTACTTCTAAAAATATGTTTTAATTTTCCAACTCTGAATAAGATATATCCTCCAACAGGGAGGGATGGGAGGCAAATCTACTAAAGAGTTTTAATTAAGTAAAACCAGTAGTATCATCCAGGGAGCAATTACTATATTTTATTTTTACTCAAGTGGCGTATAGTCAAAGAAATGCAGAACACCCTGTCCAGAAATCTCTCTCTGGAAACCCATGGAACTCAACAAGGAGCTCTGTTGCTCAAGGGTGTTTACAACGGGCTTCTATATGGATATTGGGTGCACAAGATGCTGCTTTATAGCAGGGAGATACTTAGGTTATTAAGGTTTACAGGTCACAGGTGGTATCCAGAACACCACTGCCTTGAAGTGATGCTGAGAGGCACTTGGTGGTTTGTGGCCTGATTCTGATGCCCTTACTAAATGAGTAGTTCCTAAGATACAAGCACACTAGTCAAGGTGAGCAGGGGAGTCAACCCTGGGCCCTTAATGAATCCAGGCAGGAAGCTTGACTTCATTCTCCAGATCCCACCTGGGCTGCTGCTGTTCTGTGAAGATCTGTGGGTCTCTAGTGAGCTTGCCAGCCCCTAGGCATCGTTAGGTAGGAGAGAAGTCCTTTTTTTTCCAAAGGGAAAACGGGACACTGCACAGGGCTGGCCCAAGACGCTCAGATGAGTCCTGCCTTCTACCCCCGTGCGGGGTTGGCATCACCACTCGCCCCCTGCACGTTCTTCCACACCCTACTTTTTTGACAAAAGTGGGCATTTGTTCCATTTGCTGCTGCCCAAAATAGTCCGGATGGCTGGGGCAGGGCTTAAAAAAGGGACTTAAAAATGGGACATATGGTCCCCCTAGAGAGATGTCTTTCTTCTCCCCATGTTGACTGACATTAGCTCCTCCACCACCGCAATCTTGAAAGAGATTCTGTATGGAGTCGAAGGGCTAATTCCTGTCCTCTTACCCCTGTGCAACCTGACTGGAACAAAGGGGATGGTATGAATGTAAACTGAAGGCACAACTTGGCACAACGCTCAGAAGAAGTGCAAATGTAATTGAGAGCCGGGTGCGTGCCCTTGAATGTGCAGAGGAAGGTTGCTTCCCTTCTTCAGCAGCAGAAAGCCTGGTGATTTTTGCTTCTTTTTACAGCCCACGCTTGTGTCCTCTCCCTGCCAAACTTTTCATCACAGCTGCTGCTGCTTTTCTAATTTAAAGACCAGATTCACTGGAAATAAGTGAGTATTGTGTTTTAGCAAGCTTGCTAGTGAATAGCTTGACTGGCATGTAAATTGGGCTTTGTGAGTGTCTCAGGTTTGTACATACATGTGGTATAGAAGGCAATAGATTTGTCCTACTGAACTGAGCTCTGAGACAGCTTTGCAGTAGCTCTTGACAATTCCCCATAATACCTCCATCAGGAAACAACTGTTCTATTGATTTTTCTACCAGCTACACCCACATAGTCTGATTCTGTAGCCTTTGCTCTGATGGGTAGGCCTCAGTCATGTAAGTGGAGCTGATTAGAGCTGGTCAGAAAATGGCAAGTATTTTTCAAAGGAAATTAAAAAAAATTTTTTTTTTCATTTTGAATGAAATTTCCCACAAATACTTGTTTCTCAACATAATATTGAAAGCTAATTTTTTGTTTTGTTTTTTGAAGATCACTTAGTTTAGTTTTCATTAACTTAAAAAGCTTACAGAAATAAATTGGTTTCCAGATTTTAATTAAAAAACAAAAATTGTCAGTAAATGAAATTTTGTTGTGCGAAAAGCTTCATTTTTGACAAAAATCTGGCTTCCCATCAAAATTACTTTTCCATGAAAATTTGTTGACCAGTTCTAGTGCTGATAAACTCATGGGACCAGATGCATAAATAAGGACTAAGTAAGAGTTGTAAGATCAGGCTTTAGGCGAGTAATTTACTCCCTCTCACCTGCTCATGGAGAAATATTGCCTTTAAAAGTCATGCCATTGAGACCTGCAGAAGGTTTTATACACTGCAGTACATAAACGATGGAAGTTAATTTTATATTAATACCATCTCAGTTGTCATTGCACTTCATGCCTGGGAAAACCAAGACTTTTCAGGCTCTTTATTTTGCCAGGAGTTGAGATCATGGTTCTTGACTTTGTTTCTTGGCACTGATACGCAGGTGCTAATCACTTCCATACTGTTAAGCTGTAATTCTCTGGCCTCTTCAATAAAACATACCACCTCTTCACAGTGCCCTCTTATATGTGCTGCTTTACAAGGAAAACTATAACTAACAATTAAACCAGCGTGTAATGTGTTATTATTTTCTTAGTTTACTGAAGATTGTTTATGGGGGCAGCATATTCACCGAAAAGGTATGTGTTCAGTAGTTGCTTGTCCTTAAATAGTTCATGTTTATGCACAAATATAACTATGACACTTGTCGATATTTAGGCTGCAAACGGTTCTGTAGCAGAATTGTAGCATGAGCCTTGCATAGTTGACGCTTCAGAGTAATTTCACGTTTCTAGAATTACAGTGCTAGTGGGCTATAATAATTTCCAAATGTTCTGGAATTGCTTTTAAAAGAGGTCTGCAACATTCATTTATGATAAGCCCCAAAGATCTAGATTCCTGAAAAAAATGACTTCTGTGTGTGGGCTGGGACATGCTATTTCTTTTTGGTAGAAGACTATCAAGGAAATTTTCACTGATGGAATGTACATAATGCTAGATTTACATTGTAAACGCTTACTAAGTCTGAATTCAGTGGCATGGGATTTTTGCTAATGGGTCGGAGAAGAGGGAGAGACAGATGTCAGAATTTCAAAAATGGAAATATTTTTGTAACCATTTTGAAAGAGTTTTTGATTTAAAAAAATGAAAGAAAATGTCAGAAAAGGCAGAAACTGTTTTTCAAAAAAAATGAAGTGTTCACACTGTTAACTTTTAGTTTAAAATGATCATGTTTGAAAAAAGGCTAAAAGCAGAAGCGGCCAAAGTGAGGCTTTGCATCAGTGCACAGAAGACCAAGATTATGGAGACAGGAGAGAATGCTGTCAACCCTGGTGGCTGTGCCGCCGGTGGAGAAGAGTATGAAAGAGTTGATGACTTCATGTTGGAAGTACAATATCTGCTAATAGCCAACACACTAAAGAGGTGAAGGCATTGGTAAAGTCAGTGGAACAGTCTCCATTTGTCAAATACCTGGAAGAGTAAGAAGATACATCTACACACTAAAATGAGATTGGACAATGCTGTGGTTCTTCCAATGCTATTGTGTGCCTCAGAAACGTAGCAGATGGTGCAAATACGCAATAGGAAGCTGAATGCATCCCCCCAGTATTGTTTAAGAAGAATCTCGGGAATTTAATGGAGAGGTCATGCAACCAATGTGGAAGTGCTGCACCACATGAGTCAACAGACTGCAAACTCTATAATTAGACTGAGATGGCTGCAGTGGTTTGGTCATGTCATCAGGCTAACCTGTGGCAGAAGCACAGGATGCATCCTAGACTGGATTGCGCCCGTCCGGAAGAGAAGGCCTGGAGGACATAGAATGACCTATCACATGCTGATCAAAAAGGGATGCTGCTATCATGGAGACAATGTACTAAGGAGCCAAACATCTTGGTCTGGACAGACAGCAGTGGGGAAAGGGGTTGCCTCATGTGCCACTAGGCAAAGGAGATTATAAATCTTAGCTGGCTGGAATTTCTTCTTATAACACTGTTAGCATAAAATCAGGTTAGGGCTTGATCCTGCCTGGGCACTCTGACCCGGATCCAGCAAAGCAGTTAAGCGCATGCTTATTTTAAGCTCCCGACCAGTCCCATTCAAGTCAAGAAAAGGGCTCTCCGGTGCTTTGAATATTGTTTTGGTTATGGTGGAACCAGTTTTCTGAAGCTGCATGACCCCTGGTGCATGAGGACGATAGTTCTATGCAAAATTATAGGGGGCAGCAAATCCTAAAGGCTAGGTTGTCCCTGGCTTGTGCATGGATGCACCGAGGGAACAGGGTGCTAGAAGCCTTTACCTCCTCCCTGAATGCCCATGCAAGAATCATGGAAAATCAATCCCTGCACTCTGTGTCCTCTCCTGCTTGGAGCTGGTCCTGATCTTAGCTCTACATATGTGCATTTATTTACAGAGAACCAATTTTTATCTGAGTCCAAAAAGACACAAGAATCTCATTTAAAAAAAAAAACGAACAAAGAATTTTGTTTTCATGCAGCAGATCCAAACTTTCAAAGAGTTTGTGTGATCTTGTTTATTGTCAGAGAGATTGATTGTTCAAGCCAGTGTTAGAATATACTCTTTTAGAATGAAGTAATGGCCCATTACAAGCCAGCTCAGGAATGCTTTAGAGTTTTCTGGGTTTTTTTTTAGCTAGATCAGGAGGATAGAGTGTGAGGCACTAAGTTTAGCATTTCAGAACATCTGGAATAGCTCCTCTGTTTATTTTTTAAAGTGTTTTTCATGGGATTGTTCAAACAGACACATGGTTTGATGGCAAAGTGAATGCAGGCATAGAGTTTGGAAGGGGCACATGGCCAAAAGTTCTTAACCAGAATCAAGTGACACAGTCAGTCTGGTTTCTCCTTAGGTCCCGTGGATTCAGAAAAAGATCTCTTGGCTACACCCTTTCCTTCTCTCTGCCAAGCACTGTTAAATGTGGAGCAGGCAAAGGAAATACTAAATTACAGAACACCTAATCTTTATCCTTTAGTCTAATCTGAAATGAGTCTCCAAGATCTCATAAACTAGAAATGAGAACACATAAGCTAATGGACAGCAACCACAAAACTCTCTAGGACCATTTCTCAGGGCAGCTCTTGGGGCCGGGGGGAAGAGGTTCATCATATAATACCCTTTCAGATCCAATCATTAAGTAAGGATGATATCCTTCTGATGGGCTAGACCAGTGGTCCCCAATCTTTTCGTCTGGCACCTGCCAGACGAAGGACCGTGGCAGCGGTGGAGCACCTGCCGAAATGCCGCCGAATTTCTGCGGCATTTTGGTGGCAATGCCTCTTGATGACGTCACTTGCCCCCGCGGGCGCCAGTCTAGCCCAGGGGCACCGCGTTGGGGACCCCTGGGCTAGACTGTGGCTTGGACTGCATTCCTGTGCACAAGTAAGGTTTAGCAGGATAAAGCACCTGATCAGCTTTGATTGGCTTTGAAGAAATCAGTACCTTTGTTAAAGTAGAGAAGCATGTACTAAAAGAGAGAGGCAAAGTGGGTGAGGTAGTATCTTTTATCAGACCAACTTTTGTTGGTGAGAGACACAACTTACACAGAGCTCTTCTTCAGTGCTGTCCTCCGAGCTTCTGCTGACGTCTGGATCATGGAGCAGCAGCAACCTTCAATTTCAGACTTTGAGGAATGGTTCTCATTGATCAGCTCTAATCAATGCATTTCTGACCCCTCTATCGATGTAGGGGCAAACCTCCAGCTAGGACCCTATCAAGATTAGATAGAAACAAACGGATTGTGCCCCAGGAAGCCATCTTCTCACTTTACTCACTGACGCGGTGCGAGGTGTTGCCATTTCAGCCATCCAACAGGAGTGTCCTTTCACTCTGCCATGCCACCCTCCTTCACCAAAGTACATTTTAGACACATGCAAAGCTGTCTGCAGGATGCCAACATGAGTTTATATGGGGGCTATTGGTGCAAGAAGCAGACATACTCAAACCCTTCTGGCCAGAAACTGAGGCTCCAAAGGATGGAAGAGAACAGGGTAGATGAAGGATGGTGCAGGGATCAGGGGGTGTTAAACTGGAACTCGAACCTGGCCTCAATTCCCTGCTCTGCCACAGACTTCCTGTGTGACTTTGGGCAACTCACTTAGGGTGTGCCTACAACTAGCAGCAGCCCGTGGCAGTAAATCTTGGAGCTGGTGCTATGGCACTAAAAATAGCTGTGTAGACGTGGCTCCGGCTCTGAAACCCATTGCCCTCCCAAGGCTTCAGAGCCCAAGCTCCAGCCCGAGCTGAAACTTCCACACAGCTATTTTCAGTGCCACAACATGAGCCTGCGTCAGCCCGGGCTCTGAGACTCTCTGCTGCTCACTGTGTAGGCGCACCCTGTGTCTTTGTGCCTCCATTCCCTATCTGTAAAATGGGGATCATAGAACTACAGGAGGGTTCAGACTAGATTATCACAATGGTTCCTTCTGGCTTCGTAATCTATGAATCTCAATTTGAGGCCTGGGATTGGTAGCTTCAGCATGTTCTGGATTGTGTATCTCACGTTCCCACATTGAGTCATTTATTAGCTTCTGGCTGATTGGCATAACGGAGCATCAGGCCTTTTTTGTATCCTGGGCCCAAAATTCTGCTCTCATTTAACCAATGCCACCCAGGTAAAGCCCATGCAGTTGCACAGATTTAAAAGGCCGAATTTGGCCCATCACATATAAACAGATTTAGTGCATTTTGAGAAGGCTCAAATGTGATGTAGATCTCAGGCAACATTTTCAGAAGCACCTAAATCGCATTTTCAAATGTAGTTTTAGGCACTGAGGAGCCTTATTGAAAGTCAGGTGGCCTTAGGCTCCTAAATCACATGGGCCAAAATCATCAAATTTTTTGAATATTTTTGAGGATCTGGTTCTTAGGCACTCTTGGAAAAAATGTTACCCCTCATCTTATGGTCTCTAAGGGTTTGGCAAAACAAAACAAAAGCAAAAAACCTTCAGTCCAGCAGCATGTTGTGCTGTAGCCGTTACATCTGAGAGATGAGGCTGTTGAAGGCTCCTCCGCTTGGAAAGTGGATTAATTCTTTGATGGATGGAATGATGTTTTTAACGGTGAAGAGGGCTGATGGAAGGAAGGCGCTGCATTGCTTACGCTCTGTGTATTCCCTTTGAAGCCCTGCTCCTCAGGAAGGCTTGCAGTAGCATCCAGACCTGCCAGTGGCTGACTGAAGTGGCTAATGGTTGGCAGCAACAAGGGCTCTAATGCCAAGACAGGCACTGCATGCAGAAAACATTTCATTGTCGCTTCCCACTAAGAGCTTCGTTTGGCTCTAAAATGTCTATCTCCAGGCTTTTGAGGTGGTGATTTTGTGTGTATGTGCCCGTGGAGCTTCCTGGCAGCGTCAAGCTGGGATCTGCTGGATATTAGAATCTTGGAAACCTTCGGCTGTGGGAAACTGTCTACAAGTGACTTTAATGTTTAATAATGGACTGACTGTACCCAAAGAAGAGACAGAAGGAAACCCAACCAACCTCTCAGCTCTCTCTTTGAAAGTGAGGATAAAATTGAGGGGCGGGCTCTTGTTTGTTTTTGTGGTAAAGAGGCATTCAGGCTGCCTTGTTACTGTATTTAATCATGACAGATGAAAATCTCTGGCTCTCTCTCTCTGGGTTTATCTGTTCTGTGGCAGGTTTTTTTCTTATTGCTTGGAAGGACTGAATAAATTGCATCATTATTTGTGTTTTCAATTTGGACCCGAGAGAGGCTAAATAATCTGGATTAGAACATCAGCGGACTCTGGAGGCTGAACTCATCCTCTCTGAATTGGAGACCCTGGTATGGGATGGGGGGTGTGCATGCAATTAAGTCCCACTTGCAGTCTCGGAGTGCTGTGCTGGGAAGTAGCTTCTTGGAATTCTGCTAGTTCACCGCATGGGAATGGGTCAATATTAGGTTTAGATGGCAGTCTTGTGCAATGCCGGTCACTGACAGAGTTTAGCTGGGAAACTCTGAGTGGGTGTGGGGCTGTAATTGTGGGCCTGTGTCATCTGCCTGCAAATGGGAAGGGATATTCACCAAGATTCCTCACATCGGGGATGAAAGGACAGGGAAAGACATGAATTTGGTTCAGGACTGAAGCAAAACATGTCTGTGCTGCCTGAAGTACTGGATTTCTTTCCATATAATCAATTTGAGGGTTTTGTATAGGGCCCATCATGATAGTCCCTGAGTGTTTCTTAGCATGGCAAGGCCCTAGTGCAGTCATCTCCAAAGTCTGCAGGAGCCGTAGGCTGAATTCCCACTCGGCCCCATTTCTCCCTCTCCCAACCCCCAATGGAGCAATCAGTCAGAAACAATGGGTAAAAACTCATGGAGTTTGCACTCCCCTGCCTACGAAAACCCGCCTATAGGGGACAAATTTGTCCTAAGTGTTTACTGTAAGCATTCAAATGTTCCTATCTACACATATAGCAAATAAGACACCAGAGATTAGTTATGCCAATTTCTGGCTTTATTATATAGGGACAGTAGAGTGACCTGGTCTACAGTGGCAGTTCCAAACAGATGTTATTGATTTGGGAGGGTTTTCAAACTGAGTAAAGATCATATGATGCAGCATAAGTGATTATGTGGGCTCAGGGACCCTTTTCGTTGAAGAGCGTCAGATGTTTCCTTGCGCCGCAAGGTGGCTGGCCCTTTCAAAGACATTGTACTCAGCCTCAGCTGTGCTGGATGAGCTACCTACCAGCTGAGACTGGTCAGCCAGGGGCCAGGTGGTTATAAAAGCCATCAAGTGGGCCAGTTGGAGAATGGGGAGAGAGAGGTACCTGGAATCAGGAGGTTCTGATTGGAAGCGAGGATGAGGTAGCAGGGTGATTCTTAGGCAAGCGGCTGGTCGAGTGGGAACCTGCAGGGAATATAGATAGATGGTTCCAGAAGACACTGGATTGAAGGGAGGGAACAACAGATGTGCTGAATTTGTGGTGTTTGGAAGAAACAATGCTGAAGTCATGAAAAACATCTTAAACCAGATTAGGCGAGGTGTTAATGTTCCCTGGGCTAGGGACACTGGCAGGGGCAGCCTACACCTTGCGTAGAATGCAGTCAAGATCTTATTCACCAGACGTGTGGGTGTTAACATGGACAGTTTGCGCCTATGAAAGATTATAGACTCTTTCATGTGTCAGTCAAAATATCCTGGAGAGAGAAATGTCACATTCTTCCTGTGAGTTACTGGCGCTTGTGTTTTGTCAAACACGTTGCTTGTTTAAAATAAATCTAACAATATAAAAAGAATATAAAATATCAGAAAGTTGGCTGGTTGTTTTTAAAGTGATGCCTACAATATATTTTGCCTTTAGGGAATTTAAAATGAATGTGCTTCGTGTGAAAAATGATAGATGTAGAAAGTGACGATAGTTCAAGTACAGGATGGGGAGTGGCTGTATTCGCTCTTTCTCATCCGGCCCTGCAAAATACCTCATTTCTGTTTGGGAAGGGCTAGCTCTGGGACTAAGGATGCGTCTCCACAACGAGTGGCAGCCTGCCTCAGTGGGTCTCAGAGCCCGGCTCAACAGATTTGGGGTTTTGCTATGGCACTAAAAATAGCTGGGTAGACATTTGGGCTCAGGTTCTGAAGCTGAGGGACAGGGGTGGGGCTCAGAGCCCAAATGATTACACTGCTATTTTTAGCCCCGCAGTGCGAGCCCGAGTCTGTAGAACAGGGCTCTGAAACTGGATGCTGTGGACTGCTGCTTGCTATGTAGATGAACCCTAGGATGGTAGAATGGTCTTTATTTCCGTTCAATACTTAGTCTCGCTACTGAGGTTGATGATGATTATGGTAACATTCCTTGCTCTTAAGCAGTGTTTTTCATCCCTTGATCTTACAGCACTTTCCAAAGAGGATAGTAGCACTTTCCTCATTTTACAGATGGGAAAACTGAGGCACAGAGCAGCGACATGACTTGGCCAAGGTCATCTAGTAGATCGGTGGCAGAGCTGGGAATAGAAACCAAATTCCCTGCACTTCAGTGTGGCATAGTGCTTTTGCTGCTATAGCTTATACCTTCTTGCCAAACAAAATAAGTAATACGAGCAAAATTTTTAGTCTTTGCTGGTACAACAATGTCTACAAGGGCTTTAAGCTGTATAGAAATGTATGGAAACCACTACACGCTCCCATTCAGTGTAGAGCTCAGGCCTTGTCTCTATGGCCAGCTACTGGCATAGCTGCACCAGGGCAAACCTCCGTTTTAAACAAGGAAGCCTACAATTTTGCATCGGTGGAGTTCCTCCCCTCCCCTTGGCCCTGCCCCCAGTTTAAAGCTGATCCTCCGGTGCAGGCTGTGGTTTTGCTTGTCTGCATGCGGGTTTTGCACCTGCATAGCTGCATGACGGATGGATATTTCCAGGGCAAACATAGATAAGGCGAAGGGAAAAGAAAAATTGCCTCCTATTTTCCAGAAGAGATTTTGATTGTTTGTCATTCTGGAGCCTGGTCAGTATCTCCAGGACACAGACAGAAGGAGAAGAAGCTGAAATCAAGCAGATTCCAACCTGTAGTATCATGAGCCTAATGTTTCCCACTTGAACTTAACACTGACTCAAATTGATTGTTAAATCAGGAAGCGTGGGTGTAGATCATTCCATTATAATCCCCACAAATTGCTTTGTAATCGAAAGCTTTTGTTCCAGTGTCAAGTGGCTTAAGCACCAAGTGAGAAGATCTATTTTACAAGACCAGACAAGATCTGACAGACAGCGGAAACGAAACTTTCAACCAATATAACAATCAACATGAGAGAACCAAAAGGTCCTCATTAAGCACTGCTGTTTTTAATTAATTGGTCCTTCAGATTTACTTCTTTAAAGCTGCTAACAGCCTTAAGCCTTTCCTAGATTAATTACAAAAGACGAGCAAATCACAATAATTAGTTTAGCCTCAGGCTCTTGCTAGGCCTCTGACCTACGTGTACAGGTTTCCTCCATGCAGCCTCGATAGAGGGGAGTGATTTGCACTCGAGTCGTGTCTCTGAATCAGAATTTCTGGCAGGAAGCAATTCTTTTTCTTTGCTGGTTGTTGCTGTTGTTGTTGAAAAGTATAATTTTCCCTCCCCTAATGTATTCTTGTCACTTAGTTTGAAATGATCCCTCTGCTTTAACGACTCCCTCTTGGGCTGGAAAGACTCCTACACCAACAACTGCTCAGTCAGTGATGATGACTTTCGAGGCTTGTAATTCGTGGCTTATGGGGCTCACAGAGTCGGTGAAGAATTGCCGTATCATTAAAAATGAATCATGCTGCTCTCCCAGGGATTTGCCAGCTTCCCGGGATGCACGTCAATGTGAATCCATCACCCCTCCCTCACTTCAGAGGACCAATAAGTCAACGCTACAATACAGGGAGGAATTACCAGGAGGAGTATATAGACAGTGATCCTTTGTGTGCCGTGTGTGAGAGATATGTAGCTTGTAGTTACACCAGGGGGCTGAGAGTTAGGATTCCTGTGTCTTCTACTCTCTTGCTGTTTAACCTGGTGCAAATTGCTATGGCTAGCTTGTGGCGTAGTCCCATAATCCATAGCTGGTCCCATTTGGTTTCAATGGGACTCCTTATGGGATGAAGTAATATTCCATAGGGCATGGAGCTCAGAATCTCACCCTTAAATTTGATGCCTCCGTTTACCCATCTGTAAAATGCTACGGGACCTTCCATCAGGGACTTGTGAGTCTTCACTAACTTGTCTTTGTAAATTGTTCTGAGGTCCACGGAGGACAGGCAAATACATTTGAAAGTATTAGTCGTGTTACCTATGTAGCATTGATTGAATTGTGACATCTGTGGTGTTCATGTATAGTTTTCCCTCTGATTTTGTTGATAATGAAAATCATTGGCTAGTAAAGTATAAATGTGTCATTTCTTAGTGGCTGCTGGCACAGGGCAAGGTCAGCAAAGCCCTCATGCATGTGCTTAACTTTATTCATTTGTTTAATTCGGTGGTTCTCAAACTTGTGTACTGGTGACCCCTTTCACGTAGCAAGCCGCTGAGTGCAACCCCCTCTTAAATATAATATATATAAAATATAAAAGAGTGTTTTTAATTTATAACACCATTATAAATGATGGAGGCAAAGCGGGGCTTGGGGTGGAGGCTGACAGCTCATGACCCACCCCCCATGTAATAATCTGATTTATAATAATCTCCCGACCCCTGGTTTAATTCCTAGTGAGTTCAATGTGAGTCATGCATGTACCTACATGTTCTGCTAAACTGGGGCCTAACAGCACCATCTTCTAGTGTTTGAGGAAAAAGTTGGTCTTAGCAATGAGTGGCCCTTAATACTCTTCAATGTGAGATGTCTGCTTCATCCTCTGGATGAGAGGCTGGAGGCGGTGAGGGGGGCGGGAGGTTTCCCGAGCTGTTGGGAGCTGTGCACTGCTCAATGGATTGTCTGGCAGTGCTCCAACTACCTGCAGGCAGGAGACTTGTGGTCACTCCAGAACTCTGCCCCTGCCTGGATGTGGTGCTGCTGCCTTACTGGAGGCTCAGCTGAACACTAAAAAGCACAGGACCCTGTTATACTTCCTCCTTCAGGTTTGTGCAAATATCTTTTTTCTCTCTCACTAGGAGAAGGTGGGGGGCAGTGCTGCATATTTCTGTCAGAGCCTTTGGGGATCTCTCACTTCATCTCCCTGCCCCTCGTTCTGCAGCCACTGTGCCTGTGGCTAAAGAAGCCTTGTGAGTTCTCTTCATTTTCATCATATTTCATTTCTGTTTCCTAAGCCATAGTCTGCACTGGGGTGCAGCTCTCCAGGGTAGACAAGCCTGGAGGAAACTGCATTGAGGCAAATCATGGTGTATGGCAGCTTTGCCAGTCTACAGTAGGGGTTTGCATTTGCAGCTCTAGTGGCAGCCAGACACCAATGGCTGAAAATAGGGCAAATGCCCAGTGTAAACAGTCCCAAATCCAATTGCATCTAACTCCCTCAGGGCTTTTTTTTTTTTAAATCCTAGGCCAGGGGTGGGCAAACTTTTTGGCCTAAGGGCCACATCTGGCATGGAAATTGTATGGTGGGCAATGAATGCTCACGAAATTGGGGGTTGGGGTGCAGGAGGGCTTCAGCTGGGGATGCGGGCTCTGGAGTGGGTCTGGGGATGAGGGGTTGGGAGTGCAGGAGAGTGCTCTGGGCTGGGATCAAGGGGTTCAGAGGGCAGGAGGGGGATCAGGGCTGGGGCACGGGAGAGAGTCATGGGGGCAGGCTCTGGGCTGCGCTTACCTCAAGCAGCTCCCAGAAACAGCGGCATGCCCCCCACCCGTTGGCTTCTACGCAGAAGTGAGGCCAGGCGGCTTTGCGTGCTGCCTTGTCCACAGGTGCCACCCCTGCAGCTCCCATTGGCTGCTGTTCCCAGCCAACGGGGGCAGTGCTTGGGGCAAGGGCAGCGTGCGGAACCCCCTGGCTGCCCCTATGTGTAGGAGCTAGAGGAGGGGACATGCCGCTGCTTCTGGGAGCCGTGCGGAGTGGGGAAAGACCCTGACTCTTCTCCCTGGCTGCAGCACCGGAGCAGGACAAGCCCCAGACCCCACTTCCTGGTGGGAGCTCGAGGGCCAGATTAAAACGTCTGGAGGGCTGGATGTGGCCCCCGGGACATAGTTTGCCCACCCCTGTCCTAGGCGCTTCTTTATTCTGACACTTGGGATATGTGCTAGGAGAAAACCTTCTCTTTAAAACAACAACAACAAAGCCCTTGCTATTTTCTTAAAGCAGAAGGGTGTAGAGGGAATCTGGGGGTGCGTGGAGATGACAGCCAGAAATTAGAATAAAGGAGCAATTTCTTTGCCCCCTTTAAACATTCTTCTTTCAGTCTCTCTCAGCAGTCAGTCCCACAACCTTAATCTCCCACCAAGAGAACCGGGCAGGGTGATAAGCTGCCTCTGGAGCCAGTGCTATTGCAACAATTATTCAGCAGCTGTTACCCTTTGCAGCTGAGCAGAGATTACCATCTTTATCCTTTGGAAAGCTATCTTCATGCCTCCTTAATGCATCCTGGCCCGTGGACCTTATTTATGGCAGCTCCTGGCTGAATTACCAAACTGATATAGCCCCAGGCTTTTTCATGCTCTTTCTTTGGAACCTATCCTTGAAAACAAGTTCATTTTTCCCTACGCTGCCTGAAACCTCATTGGATTCGTCTCTCCGTTCCCCTAATGGTATAACTCCCATTCGCTTCAAAGGGAGCAGGATGTGCTCCTGTGTATATAAAGTCCTGTGAGAACATTAGCAATAGAGCACAGATGGCTAATATTAATGCCATTAGGTGCTATGCTATATGACTGCTAATACCACATCAATTAATAAGCAATATTGATAGCTAATTGACTGCAGTTAAAAATACTAGGAAAAAAATCACTGTCTGCAAATATGCCCATGAAGTTTTAAAAGAATTTGCTTATATGCTTCTTGTGCTCGCTTTCATGCAGCTGTAGTTTTCAGGCCACCGGTTTTAAATTTGGCCTGAAGTATTGGCACTAGAAGGTTGTGCCGTGGTCCAATCAGGGACCAGAATCAGTTCCCTGTGATATTTTTTTTGTTGTTGGCCTTTTTAGCTGTACAGCCCTTCCTCTCGTAACTACATGGTGTACAGGAAACTGAGCTGGGAACTGCTGTCAGGCATAGTCCTGGAGCGTTCATTCCTATGAGCAGCAGACAGTTTAGAACAGGTGCTGGCACTACAGGTGCTGGGGGTGCAGAAGTGGTTTCCATTGAAGTGGTTTCTATCAGATTCAGGGTTTACAGCTGGGGGTCAATGGCTTTCAGCACCCCCACTATAACAGTTGTTCCAACACCCCTGGGTTGGAAACAGGAACAGATTTCCCAAGTTTAGCTGCTAGTGCATTAACGGAGGGTAATGGAGGCCGGATCTCCAGGAACTCACTTTGCATTCTCTCGGGATCTGTTTGTTTCTTTTTCAAAGTAAAAGCAAATCAAATTCTGTAACTGTGCTGGTTCTGGGTAACTCGTCCACTACTGATGAGTTCCAAGGGCTGGCTGTCTCTCTCATCTCAAAGGGTTCATTCTTTATCAGCGTGTAGATTTTTTTTTAAATTTTACTTTCAAAATTTGTTTTCCTGGTTGAGATTGAGAAGTCTGAAAAAGCCTGCCGGTGAAGCTAAACAATCTGACTCCTTACTACCCCCATGGTCCACAGCACTGAAAACAATTATTGACAAGGCTTTGCACATTGGCATGATGTTCTGGGCTCCAAAACCCCTTATCAAACATTCATGGCTTGGCCCTGCATAGGAAGTGCAGCCTTCCATGGAGAGGTGGAGTGGGATCGTGTTGCTGTAGTCCCAGAGCCTCAGACGGGCACAGTGCCTCCCGCAGCTTCCTAAGGGCACAGCTTCTGCACAAGCTGCTTAATGGGTGCAGTGTGTGCTGCTTCTGAGCCTTGCAAGCAGAGACGGCCCAGGTGGAGCGAAGCATGGGGACCATTGCCCCATCTGCTCCCATGCTCTTGGGGGTGGTAATTGCAAGGACTGCACTCCTGCTTAGCTCCTGGGCGGGGACACTAGGGTTGGTGGAGGGAAAGGATGAGGATTTTTGTACTTTCTGTTCTGTGCATTGTATTTGGCCTTTGCACACACAAGCTCAGTAAGTATAATAAGCATTAGACCCATGTTAAAGATACCGTGAAGAGATTAAGTGACTTGACCCAGGGTGGCACAAATCAGTAGCGAAGCTCAGAACAGAACACAAGATCCTTGGTATCTACTCACACATTTTGACCACCGAACTGTACATTAGAGACTGAAAGAGTTCTCATAGTCATGTGCTGGCTGCCATCTCGGCTGACACACCGTGGATTGAAATGGGATCACCAGAACTAAAAGAATGAGCAGCTACAACTTAAACTAAAGAAAGAAGGCTCGGTAGGCAGAGACTTTAATTGACTCAGCCTCTGCAGTTCAGCACAGGGGGACCCACAACACACACAGCAATGGGTTACCTCTCTCCAAGAGGCAGATATTTCCCCAGCAACCTATTTTTTGAGAAAACAAATGGACCTCTTTTGCGGGGGGAGACAGAGGGATCATTTGTCACCTTCTTTGATTCTATTAATTGATCTTTACACAGTATCAGTGAATATAAAGGTGTACAGAGGGATAGTGGGGAGAGAGAAAAGATAAGATGAAGCTGTATATGAACAAAAAAAAAATAATCACCCCTAAAATTTCATAGGCAAGAGCTTTATGTGTGAGGAGATAAAAGCCTGATACTGGTATCAAATGGAGATGACATTTCTGCACAGTTTTATTAAAAAAAAAAAAAAAGGAGATAAAACAAAACGGTAACCTAGCAGCAAGGCTGGGAAGTTGCAATTGACACAAAGAGAAAAAAATATTTTATCATTTTCCAAAACAGCAACTGAAAAATAGCTAGAATCAGTGGCCCAGATTCGGATTTCATTTACAGCAGGGTAAATCTGGAATAACTCCGTTGACTTTAATGGAGTCACTGCAGATTGATGTGCGCGTCAGAGAGAGCAGAAGATGGCTCCTTTTGGGCCAAATGTGAGAAGATTAAATCTTGTCTCTAAGCATTAAATGATAGTGACTTCACCCCCTATAAGAAATTGGCAGTGGTGGTGAGAGGGGAACAAAACCCCGGCTTCATTTCCTGTTATGTTTGAGGTTTCTGACCACCGCTGAAAACCACAGTTCATTACGGGAAGTTTTAGCGGTCTGTGTCTGTCGACACATTAAATCAGCCAAGTTGCACAATCAAAAATGCTTCCAGGGTAGCAAAAGTCCAACCCAACCATCTCCCCTTACCAGGGTCTTCAACCCTGTCCCTGGGCCCTTTAAATCCCATGCTTTACTGGGGCTCCTAAGTGAGCCTTATTCCCTTCCCAGGGCTTAGGTCACTTCGCTAGTGGCTGGTGGTGGAACCTGAGCCCGTCTACTACTTTGGGTCCCAAAGCAGGGACCCTATACTCAGCAGCCATGTACCGCCGCCTCCAGTTTCCTGTACTAGAAGGAGAGTCATCTAAGTGACAGTGGGGTGGAATTCAGAACCCCTATTCCTAGCTCTGTTACTAATTCGTTTTGTGATGTTAGACAAGTTATTTTTCCTTTCTTCCTCTGTTTTCCCCTCTGTAAAACTGGGCGACTGCCACCCTCTGCAATGATTGTAAAGTGCTTGGAGATCCTTAGAGTTAAAGCACAGTAAGAACAAGATAGGGTTGGAACAAGCACAGCGAAGGCAGCTATGGTGTAAACTTCTCTGAACTGCTGTCCCATTGAGCTGTCTCAGCCCAGATCTGCCCTGCCTGCTCTTTGCAGGGACAAGAGGTGAATTCTTTCTGTGTGCAAAACTTAGCCTCTCTGCAGAGCTTGTTAATAGAGATGCCAATTGTGAGAGAACTTAAACTTCTTTGGTATTGTCCACTAGGACTGACATGCCATCAGCTTATTTCACATAAGCCCCAAAAGACCGATCACACAGCAGTGGCTGGCAGCAATATCAGCTGTCCTTGACCTGCAGCTGACAGGATTACCACCCCCTCTAAGTCATGCAGCCCATGAGGGGAAGCTTGCAGTCACTTCTGGCTAATCTGTGCGTGGTCCAGTCATATTTTCTCTTTTATCTCCTCTTTCATCAGACACTTCAACTCTATCAGCAAGTTCATCAGCAAGAAATTAAAAAGTGTGGTAGTTGCTACATGTAGGTGCACCTATACTCCTTTACTGTAAGAGGAGACACTGACTATGTTTTAGAGGTGAACAGTGGCAGTTCCCTCCCTCCATGCCCTCGATTGTATCAGCTAATAGTGTAAATTTCAGAGTCAAATGTCCATTTCACATTTAATTCATCTGTAAAGACAGGAGCTTCGGATAGCAACACACAAAGCAGACAGGAATGGATTAAATTCAAGAGAGACAGGGTGGGAACCTGCATTAATCCAGCCAGAGCCTGCTTGTGCTGTCATTCAAATGCTGCTACTTTGGACTTTCTGATCATCGCTGCTCTCGTCAACTTGGCTCTGAATGCCCTGGACGTACACAGGCAGTGGCAAAAAGAGAACCCTAAGGAGGAAATGGAGTGGTGGAGGAAAGAGAGAGACCAGGATGAAACATGCTTTATTTCTGAAGCAGGAACACACAGGTGTGCCCCCACCCTTCTTTTTCTCCAAAAATTCTCCTGGTGGGCTGAGTTATTAGTCTTTAGGGAAAGTGCATGTTCCAGGAACCTCGCCTCTCAGAACCATTCAAAATAGCAGAGTGGACCAAAGCAAGCTTTACTTTAACTCCATCAAATCATACAGAAATGTGTCCATTTAAAAAAAAATGAATTTGCTCCATTGTCTTCCATTATAAAGAGACATTTGAACTAAGCCAGCATATATTATACCTTTTCCCCCATGCACTCTGAACAGACCTCTCAGAGCTGTTTTGTCAGGGGTAAACCCATGATTTAGAGGAAAAACACTCCAGTCTTGAAGACTTTTGTCTTTAGCAGAAATGTAAGCAAGGGCTTTATTATGGCCGCATAAGCACGCTTGTTTATTTCCAAACAATATATTCTAATTTGCTTGCCACAAATGGACACACAAGGATTTTCAAGCGTTTCAGCTAATTTATTCTGGAATAAGGAGTACACAAATAATGAACCTGATTCACACCAGGGGGTATTGCATTTGGCGTGCTCAATAGTTCGGATAATTTTTCAGCTAGGGGATATAAGCAGCATAAATATAGAAGCAGCTCTTTTCTACCACGTCTCACTTATGGGTTCAAGTAGTTCACCTCCAACATCTCAGTGCAAGAGTCTGGTATAAAAACAGCTTTGGGTCAAAGGCTGTAAAAATAAAGAATTGTGGGGCTCTAGGGGGGAGGGATAGCTCAGTGGTTTGAGCATTGGCCTGCTAAACCCAGGGTTGTGAGATCAATCCAGGGGCGGCATTTAGGGATCTGGGGCAAAAAATCTGTCTGGGGATTGGTCCTGCCCTGCCCTGAGCAGGGGGTTGGACTAGATACCTCCTGAGGTCCCTTCCAACCCTGATATTCTATGGCCCAAAGCCCATAGACATCAATGGAGTCTTTCTATCAGCTTCAGTTGGCTGTGGATCATGCCCTTCATGAGTATTAGCTACATGAAAGAGCCATTACTTTGTATCACCTCCACCATTTCCCCCCAGTTTTATTCCCACTCCCATGGTAGCCATTGTGTGGAAAGCTGTGTTGCCCTCTGCCTCCAGTGCCAACACAGCACTGCCAATTAGCAGGCAGGACACATTACAAAGTAATATGGCTGCCACCCTGAGTCTCTCTCTATGGCAACTGAGTATATCCCCTCAAGAATGCACTCTGGCTCCACAGGCCTAGGGCTCAGGTTAAGTGTTTTAAAATAAAGGAGGCGTAAAACGAACGGTCAGCATATTTCAGTGTGCTGGTGAGATCCATTAATTGGGCAGCATGGCAAGAATTACAGTTCAACATCCCCCTCAACTCAGCCAGCTGCTCAAAAACTGGGTTAGTAAGGGAGTTAATAGGCATTGTGATTATTTCCGAGCCCAGCATATGCTACCTGGACATTGTCCTTTATGATATTCAGGCTTAAAGTTCCTGGTTTAGGCACATGGAAATCAAATCCCAGGGCTGTTTTGTGATGGCAGATAAATGAGAGTTGGAATAAATGGTCAAACAATTCTGTTATGTAACTGTTTTCCCTTTTTTAAATGGCAGTGGTTAATCTACATTAGAGGAAGACAACATCTTCAGTCTTTGGGAAAGACAGAGGGGCTATATTTTCAACCCCTAGCTGCCCACAATACTTTGCTTTGGTCTTTTTCCTTTATAAAGGAACAACACAAGATTGTTAAATTTAACACACCTCTTGAAAATACAGCAGACTAAAACGCTCCATAAATTTTCAGCTGAAACTTGTACCGTCCTTGGGTTTCATGCCAGACAACATGTTGCTATGCCACGAGCTGCCAAGGAATCTAAGTACTCAAAGTGCATGGACACTAAAGATGCCACACAGAAGGCGCTGCATGCTTGCTGTGTTTTTCCATAGCAACAAATACGCCTGATTACAGCACATTCATATGCTCTATATAATGAGCATCCCATAGGAAATTTATAACCTTGCATCCTGCATCATAATTAGAAATCAGACCCGGGCAACTGAAATGAATTCCCCAGGCGTAGCATATCAAATGCATTCAGTGATGAGAGGATGGTGGGGAAATGGGGAAAGGCGAGAGAGAGAGAAAAAAAATAGCTCCTCTAAATGTAATGATTAGAACTTGTGGGTGCAAACATTTGTTTCGGAACTTTGTGACTATTTCTGAAATATTTATGTGGTTCCTCTTGGCAGTGCTTCTCTGTGTATTTTTCCATTTTCCAGCCTAATTTCTCTTCTGCTCCCCTCTGGTGGGGAGAAATTTAAACCAGCAGCATTTAGACTTCAGTTGCACAGGCGAAGCGTGTTCTCCTGGAGGGTTTCTATCGTGGCTTGGTCCAATTGTTTCTGATGTTTCATTTGTGATATTCTTAACTACTTCAGACAAATTCAGCGATGCTCTAATGGAAAACTAAGATACACAGGCATACATTCAACCAGGCAAATTTAATAAAGGATTTTTATTCACCTGACAAATGTAATCAATTTTCACCAAATAGGACTATATTTGGCCTTCAGGCTAGGAGTTCAGTGTGCATGCAGCGCATGCTTACCGAGTTCAAGAGACTGAGGTTCTTGGCTGGTGCTGAGTCAAAAATTACCTGTTACGGCCAGGTCAAAAGCCATTTTCTAACATAGCGATGTTATATTGATGTGGCTTCTTAAGCAATGGTATCTGTCTACGTACTTATACCAGCCTACAACACCACAGTAAGATTAACTCTTCCTTATGGGAACCACTATCTCACCATGAGAAATCTGTCATTCTCCTCCACAACCCATGGCACTCCAGCTTATGGGACACATTCTACCCTCAATACACAAGTACATCTCCAATTCAGATCATTACAAGTTGTAACCATGTATCTGAGTGCAGAATAGGGTGACCAGATGTCCTGATTTTTTAGGGACAGTCCCAATATTTGGGGCTTTGTCTTACATAGGTGCCTGTTGGCCCCTAACCCCTGTCCTGATTTTTCACCCTTGCTATCTGGTCACCCTAGTGCAGAGTTTGGTTGCTCCAATTTTGTCTGGATCCCTGAAACTGTGTACATGAGAGATTTTTCATACCCAGGTTTATTGCATTGCATCACCTGCCAGTTTTGCCAGGAGATAGGTATACAGTAAAAACACATATATATATTTATTCAACACATACTGTAAAGCATACGAGCCAGTTTCATTTTCAAAAGACTCAGCTCTTCTGATATTAGGCACGGCAATTTATGTTTCAATGGAATTAAAACTAGTAATTAGCTTATTTAAAAAGGGTTCACAAAGGTTCACTAGGCTTCTGGTTCCCAATTGCTGTATTAAAAAAAATGCTATATTATCCCCATGTAATGACTCTAAACACTGTTGTAATAGTATTGTAAACGTGTAATGTTTCAGACCATTACTGTCAAACAATGCCGGGTTTTTTTCCTTCATGAGGGAAACACCAGATTTACTAGAGCTGGATTTTTTCAGTTAGCCACAAACCGACTTCTAATTTTGTGCATGCAATTAACAGTCATTGCACACCTCTTGAGAGTGCACATAGGCCAGTTGTGACTACCGCTGGTTGGGAATTTTTCAAACTGTTTTCACATTGAAAAATACTGATGCACCAAAAGTGAAACTGTTCTCAAGATAGGGTCGGTGTTGATGACATTTTTGACTTGAAAACATTTTGGAAAAAAAATGTTTTCAAAATTGTTGAAACATCCTATTTTGACATTTTCAATATGGAAAATTCTGGTTTTCTGATCACCTTTCATTTCAAAATTTAAGCTGAAATAAATTAAAAATTAGAAATAAAAAGTGAAACAAAACATTTACATTAGCTTAGTGCAATTTATTTTTTGTTGGTTAGTTTGGGGAAAAATAGAGACTTCAACTTGTGTTTCCCACCTCGTGCCTCAGTTTCCCCATGTGTAAAACTGGGATGAGGATACTGACCTTCTTGGTAAAGCACTTGGAGATCAGCTGTTGAAAAGTGCTATGTAAGAGCTAGGTATTGTCATTGTTAGACTAGCAAGAAGGAGATACATATTGAAGTTCACCTTGGGCTGCACAATGTCTAAGCCACTGGCTCGAAACTTTTGCGCTGGTGACCCCTTTCACCCAGCAAGCCTCTGAGTGTGACACCCCTTATAAATTAAAAACACTTTTTAATATATTTAACACCATTATAAATGCTGGAGGCAAAGCGGGGTTCGGGGTGGAGGCTGACAGCTCGCGACCCCCCCCATGTAATAACCTCGCGACCCCCTGAGGGGTCCCGACCCCCAGTTTGAGAAACCCTAGTATAAGCCCAGTCCTAATAAATTAAGCACTTACGCTATTGAGGCTCAGTGTTTACATGAGTGAGTGGATGCCTGGCAGTCTGGGAGAGGGCTCGAGGGCTCCGCAGGCCAGGGAGAGCTTGGCAATATTTTCTCCACCTTCTGAAGCTTACCATGTGAGCAGCTTGCTCTGCAGGGAGCTTTGACTTATATGGCCGAAGCTGATTCTGTGGGGCCAAGGGAGACTGCTTGCCGCCTCTCTTATGGGAGGCACCCGGGGAGCCCAGGTGTCCAGCCTTAGAGGGGTGGGGCTGTAATGTGAGGCATGGGACTTCACTCCGAGGCGGCCAGACACTGAAAACGCTTGTGGGGAAATGTAGGAAACCAGCTAGGGGGCAGAACAATGAAAGGAGCCCAAACTGGAGAAGCCGGGAGCATTCTCACCAGTATGCCTTTACGGGGAGAGGAGTGGAATACGGACCTGCTTCGTATTGCCCCCTCAAAGTCTATTTCAGACTCTGGCCAGGCCTGTTCACATTGGGTCATGTTTGGGTAAGGTCTTCTTAACCTTCCCCTCTAGCTGTGGATGTTTAAATTCTCTTCGTTCTAAGCTCTGGAGGGGGAAAATGTACTAGGGGTGAACAGAATGAGAAGTTGCCAAATTCCCCATCAGCACCACAGCTCTGCCCTAGCACAATTCAGGAGCAGGACATTAAGGGAGGGGTGCTGATAGCAAACATGGTTACTTATTCCATGCCAAAGCCATAGTCACTGTTAACTTGTGTGGACCAGCAGTGGTCCGTGCCAGCCGAGCCGTAATGCCTGCATCCACGCTGCAGCTGGCTGCGTTTGCAGCACTCTTGGGCCAGCAGACAGTGTGAGTGAAAAGCAGCACCCCAGCAGGGGCAGAGGTTTTTGTGTGAAGATGGGACTCTGATTAGGGGCAATACCTCTGAGCTTCCATTTGGGCTCTCATGCAAATCTGATTTGAATGGCTCCCTGTCTGACAACCGTCCCTGTCCCCCGCCTTTTGTTCTGGGTATCCGGCTCCAGTCCTTTGGCAGCAACAGCCACTCTCTCTTAGGGTGCCTGCCAGATTTGACCTGGGGCAGGTAGTGGTGTGGCTGACACCCTAATCCATTGGCCTCTGAATAGGGTACCTAGCTCTGTTTTTCTCCCCACCATTTGGGACTGGCATTGTTAGTTACTCACTCGAATCATGTGCATTTGATCCTCTAATGGATGCCCATGCAGATAACATGTTAATTTATTAGTTCAGCTCAACTGGGCTGCAGGATGAAAAATTATCGCAGGAGTTTTTTTTAATAGGATTCAGAGGGATTTTATAGGTCTCCAGCCACTTTTAGAATGAATAAGAAAACCACGAGTATTATTTTGTTAAGCCACGTAATTCTATCCTGCCTAATGAGGGCTGGAACTAATCTACAGAGCTCTACCCTGGGATGTGAATTATTGGAGCAGGTAAACACTGCTAAAGACTGTAGTGCATCTCTGAGTTTTGGTTGCATTGTCACCAGGAGTTTCCATTCTCTGGCTCCGATACACTTGTTATAAAGCTCAGGGCAGGGATCCTCATTTAAAAATAGACTGCTTGCTTCATGAGGAAAAGCCATTCAATTACCGCCCTTTCCCTTTCTGGTTATTGGAGATTTTGTGATCAATGCAAACATTGTTTGCTGGGTAACAGTCGTCACACAGTGATGCTGTTAATTTTAAATGCCTAGAAACTAGTTTTCTAGAGGAGACTCTTAGAAACGACCAAGCGGGGACGCACTAGTTATTTGTGGTGTCCACAGCGATTTTGCACAATCATTCTAAGGGCTCATTTCAGACAAAATGTTCCATTCTCCCCTCACACCGAAGGAAGACCTTATTTTTTCATTCCGCACCCCTGACTCTGCATCTGGAAGCCAGATCAGACTCCGGAGCTTGCTTTGGCTGGTCCTTCGGAGGCAGCAAACAAGGAACATAAGGGCTCAACCCAATTTAAAAGAGACCAAGGTCCCCTCAGCCATGTGTGGAAGAAATTTTTATTCTTGAATGTTGTTTTTTTTGTTGACAGTGAGATCATCACTGGGACATCCCCTTAAAAGGCAGTAAGCGAGGGATCAGAAATACAGGGCAATAGTCTTTACACCAGCGGAGCATCTGGCCCCTATTTGTGAAACCATCATAACCTCTGTCCTTGTCTGTGTTATCTCAGTTTAGCTCTTGCTACTAAAAACAAAGTATCGCAAAAGTCAATCTTGTTAATAGTTCCTTTAGCTGTTCTTCCCCCTGATGTGGGTTATGCTGTAGCTCAGCAGGGACTGAGTTAAAAACAAGATAAAGAAACCCCAGTGATGAGAATAGCTTGGGGGAATGTATCTGAATTACCAGAACATCTTGGTACCGGGCCAGAGTGGAGTAAACTCCAAATTGTTAGTTTCACAGTGTGTACGTGTGATAACTGATGGGGCAGGCCAAACCAGATAAATGTGGAGCTCATTATTACACTTACAAAGTTAACATATGGCAGCATGAGTAATGCTCCATCCAGTTATTGTATCCATTTTTTCCCACAACTGCTGGTCACACAACATGTAGCTTAGCTAAACTTTGCAAAGCACAAACACATTCTTCTTTCAGACCCTGGAGGTGGGTTTGTTGAACTAAATGGCCCAGCCGTCCTTTCTGTCCCATTGGGCAGTTATTGGAGTGATCTGCGGTGGCAGAAGCTGAGAAGTACTGGGTGACCCCCTGCCAGGAAGAGACGTCTTTTCAGGATGTAATCTATTTATAAGCATTTAGCTGCACTAAATGAGCTGGACAGAAGGTGAGGAAGATCTGACACACAGAGGAATAGTAAATTCACTCATGTTTATTTAAGCTGTAAGTTTCTGAAGCTGGACTGAGCCCGAGGATACAGTGGTTATTAATGAGTTCTCCCAGTGCCTCTTTGAGCCAAACTCCAAATCCCCGTATCTCCTCCTATGCGGGACGCTGCACCTTTTCTACACCATCTCTTTGCCCATAATATACTTCCTGATGCAGTGTGCCATGCACCTTATTCTTGTTCTTCTTCATATCACTCTGCAAGACTTGCCTCTCTCAGCTGGCCTATCAACTCTGACCACACTTAGGGTTTGAATCTACCTATATTATTGTAGCCCACACTTATGCATTGTGGCTCTGTCTCCCTGTAGTGGCTAGACTGTACATAGGCTCATGAGACCGGTACAGCCTTACAGTAGCAGCCAGACGTCCCAAGTTAGGGATCAGGGTCCTATTGTGCTGGGTGCTGTACAAATACAGAACAAAAGCATGGTTCCTGCTCCAGAGAACTTACAATCTAAAAGTAAAACAAGACAACAGGCACACACAACAGACGGGGAGAGTGCCGGGTAAGAGAAAGATGATGGTGATAGTGTCTAATAGCCTGGCACCAACACACCTACAACACCTTTGCATATGATTATGATAGGTGTAATAAGCAGCATTCACAGCACCTTAGCTGCCTAACCATCCTTGATACGTATATATAGTACTTATTGCCTCAAGTGTCAAAGTGCTTCAAAAACACAAATGGGCTCATCTTCCTAACCCCCATGTGAGGTAGGAAAATATTTTTACAGTGGGGAAACTGAGGCACAGAGTGATTAAGTGACTTGCCCAAGGTCACAAAGGAAGCCTGTGGAGGAGCTGGGAACTGGATTTCGCTCTCCTGCATCCCAGTCCAATGCTTTATTCACAAGGCTATTATCCTTCCTTCTCTGACCTCAGTTATGTTGGATCTGCAGAAGTGTAATCCCATTGGCTACAGCGCACTCACACCTAATCATTCACACCAGTGTGAATGAGGTCAGAATTTGGCCCTTGACATTAAAACAGCAAGCACACTGCAAGGGAGAAAAAAAAGTCCTTCATACAACCAGAAACTAAGAAGGCTCCTGCACAACAGAGAGAGAGAGTGTGATTTTTGTAGTTCCCCCATGCCACGCCCCTCATGGTTGGTCACCATCCCTCACTGTGCTCTGTCTCAGAGTGAGTGTTACTGTGTGGACTCAAACGGTTTCTGCCTGTTTTATGCAGTACAAGGAGGGCTCTAGCCCTTTCTGCCTACTCCTTCTGTGGGTGTCATAAAGTATTGCTGGACTTGGTCTATCTGTTCATTTGTTTGCGTCTCCCTGCTAGACAACAGAAAGGGGAATGTGCTGGGGGAGCTGTCATGCATGTTAGTTATGATTCTATCAGCCCCACTTTTATGAGCTCATGATTCAAGAGTCTGGCGTGGAGGATGGAAATGCTTGAAGGCTTATTTTGTTAAAAAGCCTATGTAGCGTATCCGCTGACAACTCCCCTTTGTTTCAGTAATTTAAAACCAGACAGAGAAAGCACTTGAGGGAGCATAGGGTGCAATTGTGCTCTGGAGGGGGTTGGACAAGGTGACCTAATAGGTGACTAGCTGCTCTAATTTCTCTGATTTATACATATATTCAGGTAGGCTTGCTCCCCCTCCACTGTATGTTGCCTTTAATAATCTATCCAAAAAGTGTCTATGCAGCCAGGTATGAAGCTCAGAAGAACACACAGCCATGGAATGATTTCCTAATCGGCATCATGCACAGTCCTCTACATATTGGAGGGAGAGAGAGAGAGAGAGAGAGAGAGAGAGAGTGTGTGTGGGGGCGGGGGCGTTTGGGGAAACAGATACTTGTTTAGTGCTAACTCTGGCTACCCTAAAAGATGCAGTGCACATATGATCAATACATTACATCCACCGTTTTGTATTTGTTTATCCATCAGCCCCTAGGGGCAGTTAAAATAAGTAACAATAACAAACTTCTGTGAAACCCCAGGTCTTTCATAGACACTTACTCCCTTATACAAGCCTTTTAACAGTACTCTGGCCACAAGTGACTTGCGAGTGTTCTGGCGCAGGAATCGTTTATTTCTGGCATTGTGAAGGGTTGACTGTTCTTGCCCATTTTTGGTGTCCTGCCCATCCCAAGCATTTATTGGCATTTCATGAAATCACTCACTTCTTTATCAGTCAGGATTGTCCCACCCTCTTGATGGAATCTAGGGCTCAATCTAGTCTCTGATTAAACCAATAGATAAGACTCCCATGGGTTTCTATGGGAGCTGGATTACTTAGCCTGTCCTGCAGAGAATAGAGGGCAAACTCTCTTTCATTTTGGATCCTGTATTATTAATCTGAACTAATGAGGGAGGAAAGCTATGCCAGGATTGGCATTGCATGCTACAGGAGGTGATACCAACATGCAAAGCTACTTGAACTACAAGTAGTTTTCTCACTTCATGATGAATTTGAAATTTGGGACTATTCCCATGAAAAGTCTCCTGCAGTTGGGAATTTTCAGCTAAATAGGATCATTTTATAGTGAAAGTGGACAAAAAATTTTGGGGCAAAAAATTGCCATGAATTAAAAACATGTTAAAATGTGTGTTTTGGTGTGATTGTGATGTGAAAGCTGCCATTGGGAAATGTTTTTCAGTTAAACTTTTTTTTTTAATTGCTGAAAAATGCAGATTCAATTTGGCTAAAACTTTTTGTGAATTCATGTTGAGTTTGCAGACTTGTTTGTCAAAAAAAAAAACAACCGACCAACAACCCCCTCCCAAAAAACCCAAAATGTTTCATTTTGACATTTGCTAAATGAAATATTCTGATTTTTTTCAAGTCGAAATGACTTTTTGTTTAAAAAAATAATTAAACTTTATTTAAAAAATTAAAATGGAAATAAAAATCCAAAATTGAAAGGAAAGGGGTGTGTGTGTGGGGGGGCGGGGTGTCAAAAGAAATGTTCAGTTCAAGCAGAAATGAATTGATTTTTGGGGTGGGGGTGCTAAAACATTTGAAAAAAAAATCATTTTGGATCCAAACCAAAATAATTTTTATTATAATACAAATTATTATAATATTTGTTTGCACCCAAAGTGGCACATTTTAATAACAATAAAATGAAACTGCAAACATGGTGAATTTCAGCCAGCTTTAGTGTGCCCTCTGCTTCACTCATTGAGGTGGGACGTCTGCCATTTTTATTCATGTTAATAATAAAAGCTCATTGCGGCAGGGGCCATCTCTTTGTGTACAGTGTGTACCATGCTTAACACAGTGGCATTAGATACATAGTAAGAGAACTGTCTCAATCCAGCCCTGCTACTAGGCTCTGTTTGACGTCAGCTGCTGCTTTGGCTACTGAAAGTGACGTTTCTGTGTTTCCTTCCCTTGTTAGTGCTGTTCATAAAAGGGGGCAGTGCACAAGGCCAGGGATTAAACTATCACAATCTGAGTCTGCAAACAGCAGGGAGTGGAAGCCTGGCATCCAAGCAACTAAACTAATGGTTCGGAAGGTCACTAAATGTTACTGAGTCCTACTGGTTGCCACCCCCTCAGAAGCACATCCCATTCAGCCCTGACAAGTGGGAACCAACCCTGTAGTGTCTGACTGTCAGGAATGAAGCTGAAGGGGGTGGAACTGAAACGGGAAAAAGAAGACTCTGAGAGAGACTATTAAAGAAAAAGGCAAGGTTCCTTAACGTACTGTACTAAGCAGTGGCCTGACCCAAGGTCACGTGACGGGAGTGATCCAAACCCTACTGAATTCAATAGAAACTCTCCCACTGACTTTATTGGGCTTTGGATCAGGGCCCAAATGCAGGAATCTTGTTAACTTTTATTCCAGGACAAAACATCTTTCACTTTCTTCCAGACCAGTTTAGAACAGGGACAACCTCCAGGAGAGGTCTGACAGCCAGGTTTGTCTGTGTAAGCAAACACTGGGCCCTAAAATCAGTAAATATGCTCCTAAAATACACACAGTAAATCAGAAACCACCGTGGTTCCAGTAAAACAATCTGGTTGGCAAAGGAGGCTGGAAAGAATTATAATCAACACTGGGTCCTGATCTCTTGGTGCCCTGCACTTTGTATTGCCATTGACAGTAGTGCAAAATGTGTGTAAAATGCTATCGGAATAGAATAGCAGCCCTTTACCCTCACTTTGCATAGGTGTCTACACAAGTTACAGGGCAATAGAAAACCAGGCCCTTAAATTAGAGGGAAGGTTGTCTGAGGTTTCTTGAGACTACTCCAGCTTAGAGAGCAGGAGGTCCTAGTGCATAGATCACTGGACAAGGTCTCAGGAGACCTGGATTCTCTTCCCAGCTTTGCCACTGCCCTGCTGCGTGACCGTGGGCAACTCCTTTCATCTCTCCGCGCCTCAGTTTCCCCATCTGTAAAATGGGGATAGTGATGACCTCCTTGTAAAGCACTTTGAGATGAAAAGCACTGTAGAAGAGCTAGTTATTACTATTATTATTACCTGTTTGAGTAAGGCAAGCAGCTATTTGGCTCTCACTGCAAGAAAGCACTTTGGATTGCAGTCGCACTTCATTGATCCTCCCCCATTCTGACTTTGCAGATAACATAGAGGAGCAAGAGGAGAAGGGCTGTAGGCGAAGAAGACTTGACTGAGAGAGATCACCAGGCAGGTGTCCAATTTATTTAAAAATATCCCTCCAGTGTTTATGCAAGAATCACGTTTATTTGTTCTTTTTTTCATTCTCTGCATGCCGAATGTTTCAGCCTTATCGCGAGGCTCCAAGGTATGTCAGCTCTAATCCGTGACTCCGAGCTAACTGCTATCAAAAGGCAAATTGGGCGAGATTCCAGCAGCGGGCATTGTTGATAGTCCAATAAGGAATCAATAATACAGTTAGTCACCATAAAGCTTACAGACTACTGTTGTGGTGGCAACCAGGTATTAAAGAAGCTATTGGATATCTAACTGGAAAACACTCAGACAGACCTATTATTTATTCATGTGTGTTTGTTTATTTCTGTTACCGTAGCACCAAGGAGCTCTAGTTATGGACTAGTATCCCATTGTGCTAGGCCCTATATAAACACAGACAACAAAAACAAATCGGTCTGAGCCCCAAGGAGCTTACAGGCAAAGTAGTAATAATAAAGATTTATCCCATGGTAGTGTCCAAGTGGGCTTGGGCTCCATTGGGCAGGGCACTGTGCAGAAAGAGACCCATACCTGCCCTGAATTTACGATCCAAAGACATCAACAGACCAAAGGGAGGCAATGTGGATACAGAATAGAAGGAAGTGGATGTGGTGAAGAATTGACACCATGTTGTTAACTAATTATGTCTTTTGATTGTTTGTTAATTGGGGTTAGAGGCGGGGAGGAAGGGAGGAGGAAAAGGCTGGGAAGAGGATTTTTAGGGCTTAGGAAGTAAAAAGATGCTGTGTTAGTTCCAAATAAAATATTGAAAGATGTAACCTCCTATCCCACGTGACGGACTTTTTGCGTAGATTCTAGGGTTCCCTCTCTATGATCCCTGTGTGCAGACGAGTGGGATGACATGAGGGGAAATACATGAGAATCCATCAAATTTTCTTGCCTTGGGGAGATGAAAGAAATTAACATGCCATCAATGGGACTTCCAAATGTTTTAATGAGCTGCTTTGCTATTCCTGGAATAGGGTGCTAAATTCTGCTTGGCTGTTGTACATGGATACATAAAAACCTTAGGGCAATAGCAGGGCCTCTGGATTTCAACCACAATATACTCTTGAGGGTGGGCCATAGGGTAGGTCAAGATTTGTGGGAAAGGAACATCCCCTTCTTCCCTGTGGGTGTTCTTTCTATCAGCTGGCCTGCCCTCCATGCATGTTCCGGCTCACGCTCCTTATCCAAGGTAGGGTTCCAAAGGGGACTGAGATTGATAGATGCTCATTATACATATTCTAAGAAGACCAAAGTCAAAATGAAGCCTCTTCACAGAATTTTGCTGTGTCTCTTCTGTGAAGGAGGCCTAGGGACTGAATGACCAGAGCAAGCCACTGAGCTAACTTTTGGCCAGATTCTGCTCTCTTTTACGTTGACTTCAATGGAGCAATACCAATTTAAGCCCACTGAGAATCTGGCCCATCATTTGTAACTTGGGTTGATCAGTGTTGAGGATCATCACTGGGGAAGTACACACGGCTACTCTGCCAGTGCTGTACCAATGACGTGGCGCCGCAGATGGCTACGCGCTGCCCAGGGCTGTCAATCTGGCAACTTTCTCCAGCACTCACCAGACACATGAATCAAGTGGCATCTTCTTGCTGTCGTGTGAAAATAATGACATGTGAATCTCAGCATTGGTAGAAATTAGCCTAAATGATACACCTGAATCAGCAGTTTATTTGACAACATAACTGCAGATTGGTGACAACTCATTTCTTAAAAAAAAATAATGACATGTTGATTATATGTTAGCATTGCCAAGGATTAAAAAAACAGGCTAGAAAAATGGGTACAGCCTGGAGTTTTGCAAACATTCCCTAGTGGCAAAGGGCTAAAGTCTTCTATTAAGAAACACTGGACAAGAGAACGCTTCTTATGTTGTGAGTATGTCCCAGTGCTAGGAATAAGATGTTTCCGAGTGCAGGTTCTTCACAGCACCGTAAAGATTGGAGTGAGGGGGCGGAAGAGCAAAAGAAGCTTTAAAGAGAAATGTGTGAACTATTACTGACGTAACTGGGGAGTTGCAACATGTATCCTAGTGCTTTGGAAATAATAGAGCGGCTTCATAAATGGCTAGTTTTTAGACATGAAGGTGTGCAATCCAATTGCAGGATAAATTAAAATAAACATAAAAGCCCCCACCCCTCTGACTTTACAGCATAATGAAATGGAGAGAACTATGACTTTTTTCTTCAGTGGATACACAGGGCAATGTCTGCAAGGGAAACAAATATAATATACATAACGGAGTGGATTCTCTGTTCCATCTGAATTGCTTTTGAGTGTGGTTGCTAGCATAAGGTATCTATGAAGCTGTTGTAGCTGGTTCTGGGAAGATCAACCCAGTGTAAGAGGATCGTCGGGGCAGAGGGCTGGAGAAGTGGCCTCTCCACAGCCACTGTAGTGGGCGTGGTTGTGGAGAAAGGTGAACGTCTTCCCTGATGGTTGTAACATCTCTTTGGGGCCATTGGAAGCTAGTTACATTGGAGCAGCCTTCAGGCTGCTCTCACTTAAGCCAGGGGAATGGACATAGGTAAGTAAAGACAGCCCTTGTTCTGGGGGCCAAAGATGGTGGTGTCAGATGCTGGGCTGTGTGCGTGTGTTCTCTCTGCATGCTGTACTGACTCTGGCCAGACAGCCCGTATTGAACTGCTCAATAAATCCACAGGCTTTGTTTTCTAGCGAAGGTGTGCAGCCAAGTTTATTGCCGATGAAGCATGGTGCTAATGCCCCGGCTCAATGGTTACAGGTAAACTAACACACACATGCCTGTGACAATGGACCAGCTCAGTCATGGCGGGACTTTCTACTGCTCCCTCGGTTGGACAAAGACACTCCCTCTGAGATACATCTTTATACACAAATACAAACAAATTACATATTGCCCCGACGTATCCGGGTGCCACCCTCTAACGTATTAGGGTGCCACCCATTGCCTTGTTCCTGGAGGTTCGATTAAAAAAATTCTATTTATCATGCTGTCATCCTGACCTTATCCTTAAGATGGGTCAGCATGTTTCTGTTATCTTTGGGGAATGTGTTTATTGGGGTGTTCTGGTACCATCCTTCTGGAATGTGCTTGCGTGAGTGCTTTATGCCTAGCATCTCTTCGGAATATGCGTTTTTGCAATATCAGCCTATGCTTGCCAAATTTTGTGAGCAGGGCCTGCCTCTTCCTCACAACTTAACTTTGCTTTATATCAGCAGTTTTTGACTATTTTAGCCCAGGCCTCATGCCAGGCCTCTGATACACGGGCTTATGTTTCAGGGCCTCTTCCTAATACAGATGGTTTGAAGTTGATACAAGTTTGGCACTGTATATTCACTATGTGTCTGATAGAATGAATGTAAAAATAGGGTATTCTTTTGCCTGGCCCATTCCAGGCAGCTACTTCTTTTTTGCCTTCTAAGTGCATGGATGTTACTGACAGCACTTTACATCAGCTCTTGACCATTTCTACTTGATTCAATAAGCATCCATTGTAAGTGGCCCCAAATCCATCAGGCCCACATCATATTAACCCAGTCCTGAAGGACACTGTGACACTCTGTACCGCAAAGGAGCACCTGGAAACCCCATATTCTCCGCTATCATAGAATTATGATATGTTTAATAAAGTATGACTTGTGAGGTATCATTTTAAATGTCTTGATCTGTTGAACATTAATATCCTGTTGGATTGTATGTGCTATCATTGTATGCGAAGTTACGAAGTTTTTCTATGTGTGTGTTACTGAAATACATTGTGAGGTTGGGAACACCCATAACCAGCCTTTCAGGTACAATAATGGAGTAGCCAGACATCAGTTAATGGCTCATCAGTACCCAAAGAATCCACTATCCCAGGAACTGTATACAGTGGAGACTTCTGAGAGAGAACACGTAGACAGTGGAGACTGTTTGGCCAGTGGGGACTGCCTGATACCCCACGTCGAACAATCTTTCCAGCAAGCTGGAAGAAATGATAAGAGAGAGGAAGTGACATCATCACTGGGCCTCTACCTCACCCCCAACTCAACACCTGGAAGAAACGTCTGGAGGACAAAGACTAGGAACTGGAGGAGAGTGGTCCCATGTTGGAAGGCAGCCTGTGTATTGAGGATCTGTGGCCTGTTTGTACCATCTGTCACAGGGAGACAGATCCAAATTCAAATCCAGTTTAGTTTGTAGAACTCAGACTGCGAATTTTGTTTCTTAGGTAACCAACTCTGATTTCTATGCCTGCTACTTATGATCTTTCTGTAGTTAATAAATCTGTTTTCTATATGACGTAAAACAGTGTGTTTTGTTTGGAGTGCTTGGGCAAGCTCAGCTCAGTTTACAAAGGCTAGTAGTGTGTGTACTTTCCACATTGAGGGAGTGGCAGACTGGGTAATGAACTTACACTGCCCAGGTTTCTGACCAGTGCAAGAAGGTACGGTTCTTGGGTGCAAGGCTGGGGACCTGGCAGGAATTGGCTGGAGCCTCTCTTATTGTTGGTTCATGAGTAACTAAAGCTATGTCTACGCTGGCACTTTTCTCGTTAAAACTTTTCTCCCTCAGGGGTGTGAAAAGACACCCCCCCCCCGAATGACAGAAGTTTTAACGACAAAAAGCGCCAGTGTGGACGGCGCTTCGTCGGTGGGAGATGCGCTCCCGCCGCCGAAGCTACCACCCCTCATTGGAGGTGGTTTTATTTTGTCGCTGGGAGAGCTCTCTCCTGGTGATAAAGAGCGGCTACACAGTGCACCTTACAATGGTGTGGCTGCAGCGGCACGGACGCTCTGTTGTAAGGTGCGCAGTGTAGACCTAGCCTGAGAAAGCATTCAGTGTGTCCCTGCCTGTGGATGTCTGTAAGTGCAGGATCTGCCAGAGGTTTGTGGCTTGACACAGCATCACAGAGTGAGAGGGATCCCCCAGGCTGATGGGACAGAGGGCTCAGCAGTCCCACAGTCCAGATTGCACCCCGGGAACCTCATCACAGACACCAATTAACCTTATTACAAATGCTGGAAAAACAGTTAAGACTGCGGCAATGCTATTGTCAGCTGCACAGTTTTAGAGCTTAAACTGTAGTATTCTTTAGGGTTTTTTAATTATTATTATGAAAGAAAATGTTTTTCTTAGCTCTTGTGGGACAGATATTTGCCTGGTGTAAATGGTTTAGTGCCAGTGTTTTCAGTTTACAGCAGCTGAGGGATTGGCCCACTGTATATAAAATAGAGTTGAGATTTTATCTTCCTGCATTAGAAGATGATTTAATTGCTCGTGATGGACAAGATGTGGAAAACTTCTGAAAGGGAACTGAGTGCCTTTAATTCCCAGAGGCAGCTCCCAGGCCTAGGCTCATTGTAACGGCTAGAACTTTGCTTCCTATATTGGCAGATATACAGAGCTTTCTGCTCCCCTTTGGTTTTTAGAACCTGGACGGGGATGCTGTGGCCGCTCCAAAAGAATCTATTTCTCAGTAACCGGAGGCTGAACTAGAGTGAGTGTTCATAGAAGTTTCAATAAAACAGCATAAAGTCAACCGCTGTTTAAATCC
This sequence comes from Mauremys reevesii, assembly GCF_016161935.1. Taxonomy (NCBI): domain Eukaryota; kingdom Metazoa; phylum Chordata; order Testudines; family Geoemydidae; genus Mauremys; species Mauremys reevesii. The sequence goes on along the minus strand of NC_052640.1, from coordinate 14,281,732 downwards.
ACACCGTCAGCTTGGCTGTTGCATTTTATGGAGCTGTGAGTCCTGGTGCCAACATGTAAATTGAACTGTTGTTTTGAAGCATGTAAGGTAATAAATGGGGCTGTCAGTTGTTTTCCCCCGAATGGCGGATGTATTCTCTGCAGAACGGATGCCATGCATGGCTGTTATTGCAAAAAGTTCACTAGGTACCTGTTGCCTGCTGTTTAACAAATAAAGCTCGAGTCAAATCATTTTAGTCTGTGCCCTAGTATCTCTGGCGTACTGGCAGGTTTACTGAAGACGTGAGTCATTTCCCAGTGCTGCTGATGTATCCTCAGATTGAGTGCCTCTGTGAAGCACATTCACAATGCAGTCCCACGCGTCCTGAAGGAACACTGCTCATCCTGCTGTTTTCTAGTGGTCCAGGGTAAAAATATTTCATTCCTGCCACTAACCGTGAGGTTTCTGTTTCCCAGTGGCTATGGTGAAATTCTAGCTCCTGGCAAAAATCAAGTTTTGCAAAGTAATTGCTTGTGGAAATTTGCCATATTTTAGAGAACAATAATGACATGCTCTTACATCTCTATTGCAGTTTCTCCCCAGAAGGGCTATATAAGCCCTGGGTCCAATGTTATAGTCCTTACAAAACCCATTTTGAAGTCAAGCTGGCATCTTTTCTATAAGAATCACTTTTCCTGACAAGAAATTGCAGCAGCTGGTTAACAGTTCACCACAAAACATAAAGCCCATTACTTTCCCAAGCCTTTGGATTCCGCAAAGCACTTAAGCATGTGTTTACTGTTAAGCCTATGTCCCATTGTAACAATCATCACTGCAAACCTTTTAACCTTTTATTAAACAATGACGGGGCAGGGGTTAGAAAACAGCATTCAAACCTTAAAAACTTAAGTAAGACTTTCAGTTTAACAAAAAAAAGATTACATTGTAGGTGGTCTTAAGTTGCTGTAGAAATTCAGTTCTGTTTCTTTTTAAAACAAAAGAGCATGGATACAACTACGGGGAGCAGAAGGAATATCAAAGATAGAAAATGCATTTTCGGTCACTGAGGCTTTTTTGACTTGCAGCTAACTACTGAAAAATCACAGAAAGAAGCCATGGTGTAATTAGCCACTCTGAGACATAGGTCTGCACACAGTTTTTATGCCAATATGTCAGTTTGGGGAGTGATTTTTCTACCAAAATAGCTATACCGTTACAACCCCTAATGTGGACACAGTTACACCAGTCTAAATGGGCCTAAATACTGATGTAGCTTATTCTCCTTCCTGCGTGGTTCAGAAAAATGAAAGCCCAGTGGTATGATGGGAGATTCCAGGGTCCCACAGGGCAATAAGTATCCCAGGAGCTGGGATATCACTCCATTGTGGTACTCTGTCTGCAAGCTGTCTTTAGCCAGCTTAGGAAACTTGCCAAGCAACCCCCAGAAAAGCAATTCCCCCAAAAAGTGCTGGCAACCTCATGCCATTGAAGTTAACCAATCACATCCAGTAATTTCTATCTTGGTCTGTTTCAATAGCGATTTTGTGACCTCACCGGGAGCCTTGAAAAATCAGTCCTTTGAATCTTTTTGTCTGTAACTTAACTTGTTTTTATAAACAACTTCATAGAACAGGTCAAGACAGCCTCTTGTCACGTTTCTCCCACTTTGGACAACTGAGAGGCTGGGCCTTTGTCATAACTCTCTCCTCTACTGTGAACATGAATCTGCTGTCCAAAGGGATCCATAGGAATGCATAAGAACAGGTCACTTACAGGGTCTGGATTGGCTGCCTGGATTCATTGTTTTCTGAAGCAACATAGCTTCAAATAACTGGCACCCCAAGCAAAGGAGAGAATTACAGACCTGCCCTGAACAAAGGACCTGCGGAAGCTGACAGTTTAATTGGTTGATTGGCTATGTAGGGATCCTTTTCAGTACCTCTTTACCGCAGGTGGGGAAGTGTTTGAAGAAGATAAGCTGTCTGAGTGATTAACCGAGGGAGGAGACCAGATCTTACCACTGCAGCTGACAATTGTGAAACTCGTGACACCGGTACCTGTGTCTTACTCCCAGCCCCTGCAGCCATATAGATTGGGTTAAATCACAGCCAGTTCTGACGCAAGTTGGCTAAGCTGCAAAGCATTTGTCTGAGCAGTGGGGCTGCACTTATATTTACAGTGAAATATTATCCCTTCATGGTTAACAACTAACTGCGAACCTGCTCATTGTGGAAGCCGTTTGGCATAATTAGCCGGTTAAAGAAGTCTGCCTATTGATTAACTGAACTAAATGACCCATAATTAACAGCACGACTGCTGAGCTAATCTATTCAGTGTTATTTTCCTTTCCCTTCAAGCTTTGGAACCTGTTAGTCCTTTCGTTAAGTAGGGGGTGGGTAGGTGAAGGGGCCACATCATGTGGTAATTGAGTTACCGTGCCCCTGTGGGGCTTTAAAAGGCACACTGATGTGTTATAAAAGGCCTGCTGGCATGCTGGTTTATTCTCTTGACCTGCAGAGGTATTAGAGCTGGTCATGCTGACTACATGCATACTTCTTTTCTTTTAAATTTTCCACTTCCAGTGAGCTGGAACACCTGCTCTGAGCCAGCTCAGACTCTGGGGAAATTCAGATACAGACCTGAACGTGGCAGCTTAGGCCTGGTAATGATATGCTTATTTGAAGTATATTATTTAACCACTAGATGTCTCTGTGTGCTGAATACAGTTCCAGATAGGGTCTGATCCCTGGTAATCAAGGGAGACAAAGCTGGAGCTCGAGTTATGAGGAAGCCTGTTCACTTGTGGCTGTCGCTTTTTCTTTAATAAAAGCCTCCTCTTTAAGAGTGTTTGAGTCTATAGATCACAACAGGGACCAGCTCCATAAAATTGATCCAAACAGGAATCTAACCATAGCACTTTGGGTGAGTTCTCAGTCAGACCTGTATATCATTGCCCATTCCCATTGCAACTTTCAGGTCCTTTTATGGCTTTCTCTTCTCCTCCCAAAGGACCCATTAAACTTTTATATAATGTCAAAGTGGGTTAATTGCTCTGTTATCCTTTTGAAATGCAATTCAATATAAACTAGAAATAGACTCATAGACTCAAATAATGGATCACAGTATCATTTGCACTCTGTTTTGAGTTCTACCAGCACTTGCAATGCTAGCTGGTGCCACCACTGTACCAGTCTGGTTTTCTGACTCTTTTATTTAGGTTACAGCTTGTTTCAAATAGATGGGAAGAAAGTGACTATATTTAAACAAATGAAGGAACAAACAACACCAACAAAACACACACACAAATAAACAAGAGAGAGAGAATCTGGCAAGGTCAGCTCTCAACAGCTAGTCCTTAAGAAACATCTCTCCAGAGCTATCTCTGCTAAGCTCAGACCTGAAGAAGTGCCCACTGAAACCAGTAAAGATACTTTCATGGCCTTTAGTAGGTGTTGGATCAGGCCCATAGACCCTTCCTCCTTTTTGCTACAGTAAAAAGCTTTCATGGGCGTGTACTTCAGCACAGGAAGAGGATTCATTTTCCAGGTCCATTCCTTTCACCTGCAGAAATTTGAACCATCCACTATTAAACCCATTGGCCTTAGCTTCTTGCTCTGCTGATGCCCTCAGCTGTGGCGAGGAAGGAGTCTTCACCTGTGTGAGCAAGAGGGATACAGTAAGACAAGACCTAGAGTGAGATCCCCCCAGCCCCGACACACACACTCTGGTCCCTTTACACTGCACAAGTGGCAGAAAAGGGCTCTAAAAGCTCCAATCCCAGGAAGGGGAGAATTCTCCTGGCCTTCCCCAGGAGGTGTGTGCAGCCCATAGGGCTGCGGAAAGTCCAGGTAGCGTTGTGGCTCCTGTAATGAGAGAGGCCCCCAGGGCTGGCCATGCTATGCTACTGGCTGCAAACGGCCCAGTACTGGCAAGGGCACACAGGCGGTTTAAAGCAATCATAGCCACCCCTTCCCTCTGGGCTGGGTCTCTTAAGAGGAGTAGCCCAACATCTTTCCCCTAGACTCCATCTTGGTTTCGCTTAAGGCCACTTCTCATTGATAGTGACTTCCGGTTTGGGGAGGCTTCTTGATGCTCAGACAAAGCCCAGTCGGGGCTCAAGTCCCCATCCGTTCAGAGCTCTGGATTACATTTCCCTGGTGCGACATACCTGTGTGCCGCTTCCAAGCTGTGCCCGAGGACATCTCATTTATGCTCTACCCAAATGCCTAAATGAGGTGGGTGTGTGGCTCGAACTGCAGGGAGCAATGTTATAGAGGTCTCATTCTCCACTGGAGTCCATAGCACTAGTGGGAGCTGGTGGAGAATCAAGCTCTGCCATTTCCCCTAGAGATCCACTTTATTTCATCCAACCCCCTCCTCCCTTCTTCTTTCTGTCTGTCCTAACCTTTCCCTTTTCATACATTATGCCTTTTTATCCCATTAATATTTTGACATCATGATCTGCCAGGACCCAGGAAAGCAGCTCAATAATAAAAAGTCTGACGATCACCCACGAGGCCACCCAGATCTTGATATTTCAGATGCGTCTAATTGAACTCCAGAGAGAGGCTGTGGGCTGTTTCCTCATCTCGTCTGCATAATGGCTGTGATGTCAAGTGTCCCCAGCCCGCCCTCAGGGTGGGAAATCCCACTAGAGGCTCTTGGGTTTGTCCCAGCACATAAAGCTGCTCAGAGACCAGTGAATTAGTTCTTTGTAGCGATGTGAGCGAGTTGCATGAAATCACACTGGAGCTTTGCTGTGGGCCTTCTCGCCCTCATTAACTCACGTGTATGCTCTAAAACACTTCAGTTAGCTTAAAAAAAAAAGGCATTGAACAAGCTCTTTAATGAAAGGCAGGGAGTTTAAATGCCGGCTTTGGCTGGCTCCCAAGGCAGGATAAAGGCTCCTCGGCTCAAATGTCAGCAGGAGGAGATGAAAGCCATTCCCCTCCTTCCCCTCCAACTCCCTGTAAGAGTGGAATTTCTCACCATATTTGGTGCTCCCTGTACTTACAGATGCTCTCAGTTCTGGAACCTAATGGTTTCTGTTCCAGATATTAAACTCTCTCTCTCTCTGGGATTACTTCATAGGCTAGACTAGAGAACTCCCACTATTCCTCGGCATACAGTGTCTTCTTTTAGAGGCGCCAGAGGGCTTTTCCTCACGGCTGTTTTTTTTAGAGTGGCTCACAAGCATTATAAGACCATTTCTCTTGCTGCATCCCTGAGAGGTAACATTCCTCCCTCCCCCCTTTACAGATGGGGAATTGAAACAGAGACACTTGTCCAAGGTCACCCAGGCAGTCTAGGGAAGAGGCAGAAACAAAACTCAATTCTCTTGACTCTCAGTGCAGTACCTTTACCACACACCCATGCTGTCCAATTCCATTGATTTAAATGGGCCTGCACTACTATCACTGAGAGGAGACTCTGACCGAGACTGAGTAGAAGAAAGAACCCCCGTTTCCTAGCTGACAGCCTTTCCTGCAATTAAAACAAGATCCAAAGCTAGGCAAAAATGTGTAATGCCTCTTAGTTTGGAGTGTAGGCACTCCATTATCAGTAGCTCTCTCATTAGTTCTCAGAGGCAAACGCTGAGTATGAAAGGCTCTGTTCTCGCTCTGTAATTTATGTTATTAAAGTGGGTTATGAATGCATCAGTTCTTACCAGGTGATGTTATACCTTATGTAGCATATTATAGCATGCAGATATTCTTAAGAGTGCCTCACTTGCATAATATAGTTTTAATAGGTATAACAAGGCAATTAGAGCAGCATTAGACTTGAACTTGAATTTAGTAATTTGCAGGAAGCCATTCTGCTCTGACTCTCTACACAGCCTATGTCAGGAACAATTATTGGGGCCCACGGTGAATGCACAAAACGTTATTGCTGTTGTTTAAATCCCATCAGATGGATTTTGGTACAAACACTCTACAGTGATGAAGATGGCATAAAAACTTGGATCAAGATAGACATCTGACTCCATCAGATGATCACTGCTGTATTTCTCATTGAACATTGCTTCTTACCTGTCATAGAATCATAGAATATCAGGGTTGGAAGGGACCTCAGGAGGTCATCTAGTCCAACCCCCTGCTCAAAGCAGGACCAATTCCCAACTAAATCATCCCAGCCAGGGCTTTGTCAAGCCGGACCTTAAAAACCTCTAAGGAAGGAGATTCCACCACCTCCCTAGGTAACCCATTCCAGTGCTTCACCACTCTCTGAGTGAAAAAGTTTTTCCTAATACCCAACTTAAACCTCCCCCACTGCAACTTGAGACCATTACTCCTTATTCTGTCTCAGGGCTGCAAATGCTTGTGCAAGGCTTCCTGAAATAACCAGGATGAAAAGCGGCACATATCACTCATGCAATTCATCCGTTCGGTCAGCCAGTGCCTTAATTTACATACGGGTTAATGCTACTTGATGTACCTTGTAGCTCCTTTTTAGGAGTTCATGTATAGATATAGACTTTGCACTGCTTTCCTCCTGGTGAAAAGAAACTGATTGCACACCGTACAACATGAATGCGCCACCGTACAACAAGCTTCTATCTCTGTCTTAGGACTACTCCTGTTTGAAGCATGCCTGGTGTTTAGGGAGGAACTCACCTCACCAAACCCTGGTCTACACTACAGAGTTAGGTCCACGTAAGGCAGCTTATGTCGACCTAACTTTGTAAGTGTCTCCCCTAAATTTTCACTCCCACCAATGTAACTTGCTCCCTACACCGACGTAATAACTCCACCTCTGTGAGAGGCATAGCACTTAAGTCAATGTAGTTAGATCTACACAGTGTCAGTATAGACACTGCGTTGCTTATATCAATTATTGGCGTCTTTCAAACGCCATCCCACAATGCCCCACGCTGACAGTTCAATTGGTGCAAGCGCTCCAGGGGAGGATGCTCACTGCTGACTCAAGGAGCAAAGTGTAGACACGCACAAGTGATGTAATTACTGCGGCGGCTGGATGAGAGTTGCCAATATTGTTTGGACGTGTTCTTGGAGGTTTAATCACATGACATAATCGGTTATGCCAACATAAGTCAGGTCAACTTAATTTTGTAGTGTAGACATGTCCTGAGTAAATGTGAGCCTTGTGATCAGAGTACATATATCTGTCTACATTGTTTCCTGAAGGTTTCATTTAACATCCTGCAATAGGGAACAGCCCTACAGCTTTTCTATTCTTGCTCAGATGAGTGCTGGCAGATTGCACCTCTGTGTCCTAAGAGGCTAAGAGGTGTTGCTCATACATGTTATTAGGGCTCTTGTGAAATCGCTGCTTGCATTTGAAAAGCATTTCCAGACATCAGGTGCAAAAGGGAGTGAGGGAATACGGATGCAAAATGTGTCAGGAGAACCAGGCTTTACACTCCTTCAAGCCAAATTCTTTCTCTTGATTTTCATGTTGCTAGATCTCTCCTCTACTGTGCTATCACTTTAAACCAATTTAATGCTGAGATCAATACTGTTTGCTGTTTACTATTTATTCATTATTTGTTTGCTGCCAGCCATTTTGTCTGCATGGTACAATACAGAAAAATAAAGAAATTGCCTACCAAGAAAAGTTTCTGATATGCACAGAGAAGACAGGCAACAGTATTTTGGGCTGGACTACAGCAGATGTTTTCACACATCCCTGCACTTTTGAGTAGAGGTAGTTTGTAGTTTTGTCCAGGACAAGAAGCAAAACTGAGAAAGTATTGCGAACTTGCTGCTTTTTATCACCTGACCATATTGGACGTTTTGCAAAATTTTCAAACCAAAGAAGTTAAGGAACAGAGCCTCACATACCTTTTGAAGCTCACATTCAGTGTTAACTTTGATCGCAGTCAATGCAAGCGTACAGAGGATTATAATTAATTACTTGTATCACTAGCGTGCCAACTGAGATCAAGGCCCCATGGTGCTAGGTGCTAATGAGCAACACTCTGTCCCTCAGAAAGCTCACATGCTAAATAGACAACAGCAAATGCAGAGAAAAAGGATTGTTTCCCTCATTTAACAGATGGAGCGTGATGGCACGGAGGGATTAAGGGGCTTGCCTGATGTTACAAAGTCTGAAGCAGAACCATGAAATGAACCCAGTTTTCCCAGGTCCCAGGCCAGTGCTTTAACCACAACATATCTCCCTCTTGATAGGCTCATGGTCCTCCTCTGGGGTGCACCAGCCATTGCTGGCCTCCCTGGCGTTTGTTGCTGGTGATAAACTTGCCCCACAATGCCTGCAGTCGCAGTCACAGTCACACAACAGCCAATAAGTATTGTGCTGCTGCTAGGGTGCTATGCTAGCTAAGCACCTGTAGGGTTGCCAACCCTCCAGGCTTGGCCTGGAGTCTCCAGACATTAAATATTAATCTTTAATTTGAGATTATATGATGTGATGAAACCTCCAGGACTATGTCTGACCACAATTGGCAACCCTAAGCACCTGCTCTGGCCATACAATAAAACGCTGCTGGCTGCTCTCAGTATTTTCCATTGGAATGTTTCAGTCCCTGGAATGTTTCAAAAGTCTCAGAACTCAGCTTATTTAAGAGGGACCATTAGGTGTAAAAGGAGGTGAGGGAAATGTGTCAGGAGATCCAGGCCTTACTCCTGCCAGCCAAATTCCTTCAACAGCTGGAGCCCTGGCTGCTGCTGTTCATAAAAGGCAAATGACTTCTCAGATTTATTAGTTACCTGCAGGTGCAATTTATCAATTCCAGGCTGGGCCTGGCACAGACAACTGGGGAGAGGCCTGTGCCTTTGATTAATGTGCTAGCCCTCAGAATAGTGGCAGGCATTTTACTGGGGTTTCATTCTCACACATTCTTAAAAATAACAGGAAGCGCATTCGGCAAGCGCTTTCGGAGCATGGGGTGCCAAAGCGCTGTCATTCCCTACAGCTTTGCTATTGTTATGCGGGGTTAAACCTCAGTGAAGCTGGTGGGCATAGGTGCCGACATAGGGCTGGAGCACCCACGGAAAAAAATTAGTGGCAGCTCAGCACCCACTGGCAGCCAGCTCCCCCCTGCAGCACCTCCTGCCTGCCAGCGGCCCTGCCGATCAACTCCTCCCGCTCCCTCCCAACACTTCCTGCCCGCAGCGATCAGCTTTTCAGTGCGTGCAGGAGGCTTTGTGGGGGGAACGGGAGAAGCGGGGACAGGGCGTGCTTGGGGGGAAAGGGCGAGACTGGGCAGGAAGGGGCAGGGGAGGAGGGGGGTGGGAGGAGGCGAGGTGGGGATTGAGCACCCCCGGGAAAAGGAGGAAGCCGGCGCTTGTGGTTGGCGGGCATAACTGCTGTCCTTCATTCAGGATTCTGGGTGAAAAGCAATGAAGCTCCGAGGGGGACTAGATAGCTGAAACAGTTGGAGCTACCGCCCAAACCACGGGCCGTGTAAGTTCCTTCTGGAATCTGAGCCATGCAAGCAGAGGGATTTATGGGTGGGCGGGGGGGGGGGTGAGTATTGTTTTGATGGAGCTGTCTGTGTGTGGGGGAGTGAGCAGATGAATGAGAGAGAGAAGCAACAGATCCATCAGAGAAGCACACAGCCTGGAGAGCCCCCGACACAGCCAGGGGAGCACTTGGACCATGACCCTGAGAGAAAGCGAGAACGGTTGGGCGAAGTACTGGCTGGAAAGAGTTGGAAATCTCCTGCTGACTGATCCTTTCTGTGGTCAGGGAAACAGGAATTTCTGTACATTCGTAGTAAATAAATAAGATCGCATTAAAAAACCCCAACAACTCTGACACCATTCTTGTTTGTGCAGTGTTTAGTATCATGGGATCCCGGTCCATGACTAAGGCTGCTAGGTGCTACGGTAGGCAAATAAATAATAATAATCGATTTCTCCTACTAATGGAAACAACCCACCAGGGCCCAAGTATTGGCTAACCCCTTGGTCAAAAAGGGGAGCTGTATGTACATCATACAGGTGTCCTCTGGAAGCGGGGGTAGGGAGTATAAAACCAGTGCCTTTGACAAGGCGCATTGGCGACTGAGCCAAAATGATATTGGAACCCTTTGCTTTGTACTTCCCCTCTCCCCCGCTCCTTAGCTACGCTGACGTTGCTTTCCATGGCTGGGAAGCTTGCTGTGGTCATAGCAAAACAATTCAGGCTGAAATCAACATGAATGAAAATGGTTGCTGGGAACTGATTGGGCCAGCAGGCCAAGCCTGGTCACATGCCCAGTTCAAAGGGACGTCCAGGAGTTGCTCTGCATGTTCCTTTCCCGCCTACTGAGTAAGGGTCCATTTGCACTCACCCTACCCAGGGCAATGTAGCTTTATGAGTGTGAGAGTAGATGGGGAACATAAGCAGAGGATTAGTAGCTATGTTGTGAAGTCAGTGTCTATGTGAGGACTTCCAGGTAATAACTTGCTATGTGTAGGTAATATATGGTAGGAGGTGTGGGCTTTGAACTGTGTTTTTAACAAGGCATTTGGAGGGGGTTTGAGGCAGGCAAAGTGTCCCATATGGCTTGTGAAGGAAGGGGTAGCAAAGGACAGGCCTCAGAGACAGGGCCAGAATTGGCATGTGAGAAAGAATCAATGGGAGACATATGGAGAGAGAGAAACTGGTGGAATTTGATGGGTGTGTTGTCATGAAGGCGGCTGCAGATGAGTAGAGAGATTTTCTAGTGGATACAGAAATGAATGACAGGCCAGTGGAAAAAACGTAGGGAGGGGAGGATGTGATTGTGTTTGCATATATGGGTGAGGGATGCATACATGGGAGCTTTAGGAATCCAGGTGTGCCGAGATAATCACAGGAGTGAGTGTCTACTACCTCAGAGTGAGTGCCAAAGTCATTCAAGGATGGGGGCTATGTTGTGCAGGCAAGGGGTAGCCAGATTTATCAGACACCCGGCATTACTATTATGATTTATATGTATTGTGGTAGCACCCAGGAGCCCCAGTCATGGACCAGGACCCCATTGTGTTGGTGATGAATGGCTCAGAGGTTATAGTTCTGTGAGGCACACGGGAGATCAGAGAGGGGATTGACAAACTAGCGACATGCCTGTGATATTCCCCAGGATACAATTTGGACAGTGGAACAGCTGTGTCCTCTCAATCCTCCAACCTGTGGTCCCTTTCCCACTGCTGCGCTGTGAGAACAACCACTCCTGGCCTGTTCACATACAGCCTCCACCATGCAAAATCATTCCCAGCTGAATGATATGAGTGCTTCTTGCCAGCCACTCCGGAATTATGTTGCAGAGTGACACCAGCGAATTCTCAGTCCCAGGCTTGTCACCAGATGTGGGCAGCTTGTACTGCCCAGCTAAGTTCCCTCTAAGCCATGCAGCAGCCTATTAAGTGCCGCACAGATGCTCAGGGCTGCGGCGCGGAGAGATGCCTCTCTCCCAGCCCTGAACCTGCCGCGACGGGGAGAGACGCCTCTCTCCACCAGCCCCAGCCTAGCCCCGGATCTGCCGTGGCCGGGGGAGAGGCGTCACACATCATCTCCATATTGGTGCACATAACAACATTCATTCAGCACATGAGTGGGAAAAATTAGAAGGCACACTGCTGCCCAGGCCAGGTCTTTCCTTCTGCACAGTACAAGCTCATGGAAAGTCTGTCATTTCATTAATAGAAAATAATATGCACACACCCTATTATCAGGACTTGAGGTTTCAAATGCTTCAATCCGAATACACACTGGTTTAGACAAAACAATAGAACAAGTTTAATAACTACAGAAAGATAGCTTTTAAGTGATTACAAGTAATGAGGCATAAAAGTCGGAATTGGTTACAAAGAAATAAAGGGTAAAAATGCAGACTAGTACCTAACTTAACAAGCTAATTGAATTCAAAGCAAAGGTTTTTCTCCCCACATGCTTTTACTGGCTGAACTCCTTCAGTCAGGACCACTCTCTCAGTTCACTGATGCTTCCTTTGTCTTTCAAACTTTGTTGATGCAATGATGAGTAGAGATGAGGGGAGAGAGGTGATTTGTGTCTTCCATTCCTCATGTTGATATCTTTTCCTCTTCTTTGAGGGATTCAGCTGGGATTCAGGTGGCAGCCAGTCTGTTTACACAGAACCTCTCAGCTGTTCCATTGCCAAAATGTCAATTTCTCACTCCCATCATCCTTTCTGCTAAAGAATGGCTGCTTACCCAGGTGGTAGCACATCTGATTATGTTGACACCTGGCTGAGCTGCTGGCCAACCTTTTGTTTGTGAGGAACTGGTTTGGGCTGCTTTTCTAAACTTAGAGCTTGTCTCAGCAATGTCATACAGCAAAATCTTATAATTTTACATACAATATTGCTGCACACATTTTACCAGGACAATAATGTTCAGTAGATTATGAGTTTTCAAATGATTCCTCACAAGGCATACTTTGTATAACATTTATCATAGTTTTGTGAAAGTGGTGATCACTGATGGGTCGCATGCCAAAGGTTGCCGATCCCTGGAGTAGATTGTACACCAGAGTTGCAGAGAGAGTCAATCACCATACCCCGCAACCAGCACAGGGATTCTTCACAAGAAATCCATTCCATTCAGATTTCCTATTACTGTAGCTGCCTTCTCAGCAACAGAATGTTTAGCGAGCTAGAATTCCAAAGCTGAGCTTGAAAACATTAGTGAGCAAGGGGTTTATCTAAAGAGCAGAGCAGATGTGCAGGAGTTAATTTGCTTGCTTGCACTGGCTGAAAACAGTATGTGTGAAGACATGAGTCCAGGGCTCAATTCTGCCCTACAGCACTGAGATCTTGGCTTTTATTCCTTTGGAAGAGGACTATCACCAGAGCAGCATAGCCTGGAGATTCCCTCCCCCCCCCCTTTGCATAGCCTCCTCAGCCAAGCGGCAGTTGAAAATTAACCCGAGAGTTAGCCATTTGTAAACCCAGCTGACAGGAAATTGTTGGCTTTGTGCTGAAGAAGTCATTACCTTAAGCTTTATTGCTGTGTGCGGAGTTTACTTATGACAAAGTAAATGTGCAGAGATGTCTGTACAGAGTGCTGGGCTATTGCAGTGTTAACAGCTCCGTGGTAAGCCATCAATCAGCAAAACAGTATGTAAGAAAGCATTAAAAGCTGCTGTTGTAAACACATGCGCACAGATCAGTCACTTGCTGGCGTGCAAACTGCACACCACTTTGACAGCACGGCAAAGCTGCAGATTGTTGTATAATTAGTTCCCTGGTCTGAGGTGTTGAGAAACCAGCACTTTGTGTATGTTTCTACATCAATGAGTGATGCATGCCTGGAAGTGTGGGGAAGACATCATTAAGGATATGCTGGACCTGGAGAGTTGTGGACTGTGGGCGGGATTCTGTCCTCATGCCACTTTTATAGTGATGTAACTCCATTGGGCCAGAGCTGCAGCTGGCACAGTAGTTAATTGGCATAATGCCAATGGAGCTTCAAACTGATTTGCACCAGCTAAGGATCTGGCCCACTGCCTTGCTTGATTTCCACAGGGTAAGGCCCTGTCTAAACACAAAAGCGGTACCACTTTACCTAAACTGGCATAGTTAAACAATGCAACCTCCCGCAGGGTGCACACAGTTATACCAGTAGAAATGTGCTTCTACCTGTATAGCTTATTCCCCTATGGGAATAAGAAACCTTTATACCGGTATAATTGTGTCTACACTAGAGGTTGTACGGGTATAAGTATTTCAATAAAAAGTCACACCCCTCACAGAAATAGTTATACCGCTCCTAAATCAGGCCTAAGTGAACTGAAAATCAGGCCGCTCTAGTTCTACTTTATTGAAGTTCTGTACAAAAGAGAAATTAGTTGAAAAACACTGAGTTAAGACTATTGACAATTGTACCCTGTAGTTTCATGTCTTGGGCCCAATCCTCCAATGTCTGGCACCTTCTATTGCCATTTAGCTGCGTGTGCAAAACAGGTGTAAAATTTACTTCTGGCATAAGTGACTATGCAAGGTGCTGGAGAGTCAGGTCCCTTGTAGTTATAAGTTAACAGTGGGGGAAAAACTCTGCCCTAGTTCCCTTCCAGTTCAGACCAACAGCGATTTGCTCTAAAGCTTTTGAGACAGCTGGGGATCTGATGGCCATTTATCTTGACACCAGCTACTGGCCTCCCTTTGCTTGAATAAGTAGTTTTGGGGAGCAATACACATCACCTTCCCTTGTAAGTCATGTATTGCCTTTTATTCAGTCTTGTTCAGATCCCACCCAGCTAACCTGAAAAAACCTGGGAGACAAAGGCCCCAGGTTTCCAGCAGAGTGATGTGTAATTCAGCAGAACAAAGAGGGTTCAGGTTTCCAATTAGAAATCCCATTTAACACAGAGGTAGAAAAACGGAGGATATGCCTTGTTGGATCAGACCAATGATCCATCTGGGGTGTCTACTCTGCAAATTAAGGTGTCATTGTAGTGCAGGTAGGCATACCCCTGCTAGCTTTAATCTAGCCAGTGAGGGTAGCAGTAATCGTGAAGATGTAGTGACACAGGCTTCAGCCTGGGCTAGCCACTCAAGTGTGTATGCAGGTTCCCTAGCCTGTGCCATCACATCTACACAGCTAGAGCTACCCGCATAGAGGAAAGCTAGCCTACCCATGCTGTAAGCACACATTAATAGGTGGTGTAAAAGTTCCTCTAGTGTTATCATCTGCCTATGGCAATGGCCAACACTTGATGCTTCCGAGGTAGGAAGACGAGGTAACCATAATGGTCCCTTCTGGCCTTAAAGTCTATGAAAAAAAAATCTATGATGGAGAAACCCTGTAGATAGTTTATCCCTGGGGAAAAAAGAGTTTAACTTCCATTGAGGCACCTAAGTCAAGGCTAGGTTTTCAAAAGGGCTCAGCACCCAACATCTCCCAGATTTTCAAAAGACTCCATCTCCCTGTCTGTGCCCAATGTGCTACGTTCTTTGGAAAATCTGGCTCTTATTTAGGTAGCTAAATGGCAGCTGAGCTCTGTTGAAAATATAGCCACTATGAGTAGGACAAGCTATTTTTATCTTTGGAAGTGGGAGACACTTTCTTTGTTTCTTACTTGGGGGCTCCTCCCTGTCAGTCAAAATCCCACTTCACCCTCAATTACAATGGCTAATAATGTTTATTATCAAGAGAGAGTAATACGTTGTTATGCAATGCAATGAATGCTGCACAGCAGAACACACACAAAAAAACCCAAAGTGGCATGTGTCTTTGCAACAGAACTACTTCATGGATCGGGTGAGTTTCCAGGAGAGGAGATGAGGGGGTTGCTAAACATTAGCTGCAAGTCTGTTCCAGACACACAGTACAGCGTGAAAAAAGGGCACAGAGGTAAGATGGAGAAAGGGGACATCAGGAGAGATGCTCGGGCAGGCAGAAGAGTGGGAAGTGGGTGCAGAAACAGGTAAGACAAGAGTTGCCCGCCCCTTAACAATGTGCATCAGCACTGACTCAGAGAATCCACCTCGAGGGCTGAGCAGCTGACAATCTCCACATCCAGTCAATCCTGGGTCCTTCTGATAAGCCTGCCAACTAAGATCTTTTCATGATGTGAACACCTGCCCACTAAGAACTGGACAGGAACGCTGACTCATTCCACATCTCAGACCCAACAGCCGTCAGCCGGTAACAAGGTTCAGTCCCTATTAATGTGGGATGAATTGATGCCCAGGATTTAGCTGAGGAAGCTCCTCTGAGTCATTTAGTCCCTGGGCTGGCTCCCACCTGATAGTCGTGACAGAGGAGCGGTTATACAGGAGAACACCCGGCTACGAAGTTGTTATTTATACCCCACGACAAGCAGGCGTGATGCTTTACAGAGCACAATACAAAGCCAGGCTGCCACAGTGAGGAATTTACTATTGGGAAAACCATTCACACCAGAAGGAAGCCCACTGTGGTTTCAGTCTGTGTGTTTCATCAGCCTTCATCCCTAGCAAGTGCATGCACTTGCCTGCCATCCCTGCTTTTCAGGAATATATAATGTATAATTCCCTTTCTCCAGTAGAGAGTTCAGCTGTGATACTTACTCAAGCAGTCAGAAACTCATCTGGCATAGCTGCCACGCTGCTCACAAAGGTGGTTGTATCTAATTCAACGGCTCCGAGTCCCAGCTGTTCCACACTCTGAGTGAGCCGCTTGCTGCCCGACAACCTTTATCCTTCACTGAGGCTCACGTCTCTGAGGGGAGAAAAATTATTTCCTCCCAAAGCTCCTCACACCGCTCAGAAGCCCTTCCACACCTCTGCGCCCTTCCATGTTCACGTCCTTCTCATTGACTTCGAGGGACTTTTCTTCAGGCTCCCCAGAGATTTTAGACAGGCCCCTCTCCCTTCTGCTCCTTCCCCAGTGTGCGCACCAAGAAGCTGCTTGTCCGCGTTGGAAAGCAGGACGGGCTTCCCTAAGGGAGAAGCCACCCACAGAATGTCTTTGTAATAAAACACGGTCTGAGAAAAGAATAGGGTCAGAGTTGCATTGGGGCCCGAGGGCCTACCTAGGGCTGCTGAGAAATAAAACGTTGTTTGGTTAACTTGTCTAAGGGGCTGATCGTGATGTTCTGAGGGGTTTCCTTTTTTCCTCTCACCTAAAGCCTGAGAAAATGCCCGTGGCAAAAATTTTGTCTGTATTCCTCGTTTTTCTCTTTCTTCTGGCAGCGCGGTTTATAAATAAATAGTCTCTTTTTCCCCCCAGATCACTGACATGGCACCTGTCTTGTTAAAATAACATCACATTTATAGGGCCTTGGATCAGCCCACAGTGGTGGTGGTGGTTGGTGGGTTGTTTTTTCTTTTGTTCCTTTAATAGCGCTAAGTTGCTGGAAGCAAAATCACCTTGCAGAATTTCCATCTCTTCTTTCCTTCTGCATTTGGCTGAAAGCCAAGTTCATCTCTGGCTCTTCCAACGCCCAACACCCTGGGGGCTCAAGGGGCTTAGATTCTGAGTTCCACAATACTCTCAGGTGTTACTAAGCCAAGCTCCAAAGGATAATGAGAAGAGATGGAAAAAGGCAGGAATCTATGACCTATGCTTTCTCTTTAGCAAGGGTCTATGGCCACCTACCAGCAGGCTAAGAAAATACTTAGCACAATGGAACAGACAGTGCTGGTGGAGAGACTACAAGGATGAATCTCTTGCAACATTTGCAAAAGACTTATGTAAGAAGGACTAGGTAAGCCGTGTAGCTGGCTGCAAGAACAGTGGGTCCCCTGTAGTGTTCTGCAAGAGAGAGGAAAGAAGAGATAGGCATCGGCATAAGGAAAAAGCCATGGGCACAGAACTAGGCTTAAATAACTGCAGGATAAAGGTGAATCCAGTCTGACAACATTCAGAAGGGAGAAAGGGCAAATGCTTCTGACAGTTGGGCAGAATCGTACCTGGAGTAAGTCTGGTGGAAGCTACAGGAATGGGGCAAAATGACACTTCATCACATATTAATCTTGAACGGGGCAAAGCTAGAGAGGAGCAAAAGGAATTGCAAAGAGAGGCAGAGACACAGCATGAGCTAACCAGGCATGTCCAAAAAACAAGTTACATGATGCTCAAACAGGGACCAACCTGCTAGCTATGCTGAAAACAAGCTCTGCTTCAAAGCCATACTAGAGAAAAGAAACAGGAGCTTTTGTGTCAATGGTTCTGTTTGTGTTAAAACCACAGACTAAAAGATTAACTATCCTGTGAGTCAATGGGGGTCCTATTGGAACAGAAGTGAACA
Organism: Mauremys reevesii; assembly: GCF_016161935.1. Lineage (NCBI taxonomy): Eukaryota > Metazoa > Chordata > Testudines > Geoemydidae > Mauremys > Mauremys reevesii. Next base: position 14,264,107 of record NC_052640.1, on the reverse strand, counting down.
CAGGAAAAGGAGATACATTGTTGTATCTATTGTTCTACCCTGCACCAGTGTCTAATTGATTAGAGTTTGATGATCACCTTTCATGCACAGCCACATGGAAAAGGGAAATGCAAATCAAATCTGAGTTCAGGATTCATTCTCTTGTCAGGGAATGAGTTTGTAAGGCAGAGGTGGACTCACACATGCATGGAGCTAAGGGTGCATGAGGAAAGCTAATACCAAACCATCATTTTCTGCTAATCCCAGATTCCCATGCGCTGTCGGCATGGCTGGTCCAGTAGCTGTGTTGCCGTTGGTCCCCATGCCACACTTGTGTTGTGTGGGGTTCACGGAGTGTGCAATGGAATTTATAATGCTCTGCTGAGCAGTGGTACTGCGTGACATTCGGCTGAATTGGGAGGAGAATATGTCACATAGAGCAACTCTGTCTGCCTACCTGACAGCCCCCACCATGCTTGCTGGTGCTTGCAAGGAGGGGCGTCTTCCCCACGCTCGAGCTCTAGGATGCATTGGATCTGTTTCCCTTCAGCGCCACATCACACAAAGGAGGGGAGGATCTGGTCAGAGCAGCTGGAGAGCAGCTAGTGAGGAATGTATTGGTGCCTGTGCTGATGAAATTGTGCCTTAGATCTTGCTGCTTTTGGAATCTCTTTGTTGTGTTCTCTCAAGCATTTTATTGAGGATATCAAAGAAGGTGCCTCCTGACACAGCAGAGGCCTGGGCAAGCCCTTTTATTTCCTGCTGATAAGAGGAGTCAGCAGTCAGGGGGCTGCCAGAGGGGAAAGACCAGCCTAATAGAGGTGGGTAGGGTGCCTCTTGCAGAGTAGAGGGGAAATCTGGGGGTAGGCTCCAGGCTGGAATCAGGAATTTGGCATAGCTTGAGCAGGTCCAGTCATGCGCACGAGAAAGCTGAGGTACAGGCAGGGGAAGAGGCCCAATCTCATTAGAGATCAACACATGCTGGGAGCCAAATTCTGCCTTCACTCACTACACCATTGAAGGAAGGACAGAATCTGACCCTCTGAAGGCAGCCAGGCTCCTCGTTGCTCCCCGAGTCCCTGAGTGTGAGAAGAGGCTAAGGAGACGGCGGCTCGTGTCTGTTTGCTGTGAATTCGGGTGTTTCCCATACAGGGTTTATTTTTCTGGCGCTGTTAGTCAGTGTGTGGAAATGACATGCTCCGAGTGGGGTTACACTGTGCTCCCCAGGCACAGGGGGCAAGTGAGACATCCCCTCTCCCACGGCACCGTGGAAGGGCTCGTAGTGCCATTCCCTTCACTCCTGGGGAGCACAGGGATTGTTCACCACTGCTCTCGCTGGGGAGCAGAGCACCATAAAGAAGGCAGGGGTGGGCAGAGCTTGGACCACAGTCCTCCTGCCTGTCCATAGAGCAAGACCAGTAGGCCCAGGGAAGCTATCGTCTGTACCCTCCTGAGGCCTGGTCTCTCAGGGCAGTTCCCAAAGCTGAGACCATATTCTCTGGGGGGAGCTCTGTTTTGTCAGCCTGGGTAGCCGCCGCGGGCAGTGTTTGTCAGGAGGGCTGACCAGAGCCCTGGCAATGAGTGGTGATGAAGTGGGGAAGATGAAGATTTGCAGCATGGTTTGAGTTCTTCACCTCTGTCCCCTTCCCACTCGTCTCTAAGGTACAGTGCCCACCAGAGAACATGGCAGTTCTGCTGTCCCAGAGGAAGAGACAGAGGTGAAAGTGGTGGGTCCGGTCCGGTCCAGCGTACCGGCAAGAGCCAGTACGCCATGTTGGACTGCACCGGCTTATGCGGCGGGGATTTAAAGGGCCCGGTGCTCCGGCCACTGTGGGGAGCCCTGGGCCCTTTAACCCCCACCCCTTGCAGGTCTGGCAGCCGGGCTCGGGCCGGGATTCAAAGGGCCCGGAGCTCCTGTGGCTGCGGGGAGCCCCGAGCCCTTTAAATCTCCGACGCAGCTCCAGCAGCCGGGCTGGGGCCGGGATTTAAAGGGCTTGTGGCTTCCCAAGCCCAGCTGCCAGAGCTGCGGGGGCAATTTAAAGGGCTTGGGGCTCCATGGCGGACGGAGCCCTGGGCCCTTTAAGTCACCCCGGAGGCTCCCAGCCACCTCTGCAGCTGTGAGCCCTGGGGTGATTTAAAGGCCCTGGGGCTCCCAGCCACAGCCTCACCTCTTCTGGGTGAGGCCACACCCCCCCTCAGGACTCTGGCTGTTACTTTCACTCCTGGGAAGAGACTACAACTGATTCTGGCTTCCTAAAGAACAGCTCCCTTGCCCGAAGCACTGAGATCCAGACATTCGCAACTGATGCCTGCGAAATTCTTGCAGTCTGACCTTACGGTGACCCCCGAGTGGCTCTCTTTCATTCCTTGGCTGACTTTATCACTCGCAGAAGCCGCAGAAGCCGGAAAAGGACTGGAACATATGTCTACAATGACTGTTACAGTCTGGCAAACTGCATTAGGAATAAAACAACACAGCAGCAGAAGGGGCAGAGTGGCCACAAGGAAGGAGGGAATAAGGGCTAAGAAGTTGCTAAGGGAGCCTGTCAGTGAGGCAAGAAAACCCATCTCTCCTGCTGGATCTTTGTGGCATGGGAGCTCCTCAGGGCCTCGGTATTTTTGTTGCCAGGACTGGGTGGTTGTGAGATGCTTAAGCAGTGCGGGGAGGAAAAAATCTTCCCTTCTCTGTGCATGCTGCCTGTGTGGTTTGAAATGCAGAGCAGCTATCCGGGCGGATAGTCAGCTTCTCATTCGCAATTAGTGCATTCTCTCCCGCCTGCTTGGCTTGTCCTGTGAAGCAAGTGCCATAAATGGCGCATTATATTAATCATCTATTGTGAATCAGAGACCTGCTGGCATGATGGGACCAGCTCCATCTCCCCTGGGGTGCATGATGTTTTAGAGGCAGGCCCCAAAGCCTTTCGGTATATGTTTACAGTGCAGCTGCGAGCGGGCCTCCGTGCGCAGGGAGACAGACGTGCACTAGCAGGACTTGAGCTATTGCGCTAAAAATAACCTTGTGGATGTTGGTGGCTTGTGCTGAAGACAACCCCACCCCCAGGCTTGAATCCTGAGCTCCAGTCTAAACCACAAACTCCACAAGGCTATTTTTAGTGCCTTACCTCAAGCCCTGCTAGCCTGGGTCTGTCTCCCCAGGCTGCGAGGCTCACTCTCAGCTGCTGCGCAGACTTACCCTAGAATACCAAGCTCTTGTGATCGCTGCAAAACCAGAGACATGTTGTTCCTAGCAAAGGGACATTGTGCTGCACCGCGTTCAACCAATCACTTTTGGGTAGCCAGGTTGAACTCCAGCGCCTCCTGCTGGGGGCTGAGTGCTCTCACCTCCCCTTGGTGACAGTAAGAGTGTGTGGGCGGACTAGTTGCCTTGTCATTAACAAGAAGTCATTTCTTTGTTATGAAACAATACAACAGGTCAATGTTGTAAAACGTCATGGCCCAACATGCCCAGAACTAAATAATACCAACAAGAGCGGATTCTGTATTTGAATGTTACATGAGTATGTAAAATGCGGTGGGCGGGACATGTGCCCCGACTCAGTGACAACAGATGGACTGCAGCTATATCTGAGTGGTATCCGCGAGAACTGAAGCGGCCATGCGGTCGGCCTCCAAAGAGGTGGGATGATTTCCCAACAAGGTGATATGGACAAGCATGGCGAAGAATGGCCAGAGTGAGAGACGACTGGAAGACGTGTTGTGATCGGCTCAGTCTTAACTGATGGAAGACCGACAGTCTATGCAGTATGTAAAAATGCACATCAACTGTCCAGCTGACTCTCAATGAATATCTGCTCAGATCTACACCTGGTGTAAATCAGCACAGTTATGTTGATTTACACCAGCTGAAGATCTGAGCCCTACCGCATGGAGCCTGTGCAGGAGGCAGCTCTTGTTCAGTAAGATTTCATATTTGGGTTTCCATTTATTTTTTAATCGCTTTATTTTGCTATGCAGTGAGGACCCCTGTTTTGTTTAGGGTGAAATGTTTAATATGACATCACACTCAAGGCTGGTTAACTAATTGGCAGGTTGAATCAGTGCAAGAGTTTTGCTTTTTTTAAAGTCACCAAACGTTTTGTTTCAGTCTACAGATGTTTGGGTGTATACACCAGCTAAACTGTACAACATTCAGGGTTTTGGCTGTTGCTTATCTGCTAATAATAACGCTTAACTCTTATACAATGATTTTCACCCATGACTCTCAAAGCACTGTACAAAGAAAGGCAAGTGCCATTATCACCAATTTACCGGTGGGAAAACTGAGCCACAGAGCAGTTAAATGACGTATCCAAGGTCACACATCAGTTTTGTGGCAGAGCTGGGACTAGAAGCTGCCCCTCCAGTGCCCTGTCTGGTGGTCAGCACTGCCACTCTAAGGGATGTTGATTGTGGCTTTGTAGTAGTAAGAAATGTTTTGAGTTGGACGATCCGGTATTCTTCCTAGTGCTCCATATTCAGCCTGTTATTTTAAAATTACCGAGTTCTGTTGAAACGAATGGAAAAACACTGTCCCACCAGCTGCTGAAGGGCTTTGGGTCTCATTCTCCTTTCATGAACACCAGTGCAAAGCAGGAGTGACTCCACTGAAGTAAGTTGAATTAAAATAGTACAAAACCCGGGTAAAGTTTTGGAGAAGCTGGAGTTCCGTGTATGAGAATGACACTGGATGATATTGCCTAACACTGTGTGCAAAACCTTATGACAGGGTCACAGCTGCCTTCCCAGTCCCCTTTTATCAGGGCAATCCCCACCTTAGGCCTAGGAGGTTTTGAACCTTAGCCTACTGGGTTGCTAAGCAATAGACACCATTATGCTACCACCCAGCAGAGCTTGTTTGCGCTCTATTACTGTTGTGGACATAGACCATGGGGCAGTCTTGCCTCAAGGGGTTTGACAGACAGCAGTTTCATGGCTCCTGATTGGCTCCCCAGCCTATATAAACCCAAGGGACATTCCAGGAAGTATCCGGACAACAGTGAGAATGTCCTGCAGCTGCTGTGATCATTTTTTGTTCCCTGCTTTTCAACTCCTGGCTTTGACCTCACCTCCTGACCCAGACTCCAAACCTTGGTATTGAGCCCAGTCTGGGACTTGACTATGAACTCCTCTGCTGCTCTCACCCTCGGTTCTGAATGCCCTTGTCAGACTCCTGGCACCCTGCTTAGTTCGCAGAACTATTGGTGTTTAAAGAGGTCCCATCGCTGCCAAGGAAAGATGAAGGGAGCAAAATGAAAACCATTTAAACTATTGCTAAAGAAGCTGAACTTAACCTACCTGTGTAAAGAAACTCAGAATCAAGGCCTTGGTATGGCCACCTCTGAAGCGATATTGCCAAGTATTTTGTTTGTGTGATCCTCTACCAGGAGAGCCTGGGAAGAATGAATGACAAAGTCAATGGTACACCTCAGATGAATGCTGTGAGGTGAGTAGGATTAACCCCTAGATTGTAAATTGTTCGAAGTGTGCAATGTCACTCACTCTATGAGCTGGATGCTCAGCTTACACTGATGTCAAAAAGGCATTCACTCGCCTAGTACTAATCATAGCTTTGCCAGTTTATGATAGGGATTTACAATGGTGCAGCCACATCAATGACTAGCCACTGATGCCTGAAATTGGGGCTAATTCGCAGTATAGACGAGGCCTAAAGAGTGTTGGCTCTTTGGGACAGGGATCATGTTTTCGCATGTGTTATGTACAGCACCTAGCACCGAGTTAAGCAATGTATAAATAACAATGAGAAAGTTTCCTAATATTTTATTTTCTTTGCAGCCGAGCACAAAATACACAAAAAATAATATCCCATGAGTTGCAGGGTCTAGGCCAGTGGCTTTCAACTTGTGGCCCCTGGACTCCTTGGGGCCCGTACACTATGTCTAAGGGGTCAGTGAAAGGTTGTTTTCAACCTCTGGTCTGCAGACTATAACTAAGATTTCCAAAGGGGTACGCACCTCCATTTGAAAATTTTTAGGGGTCCACGAATGAAAAAAGATTGAAAACTGCTGATCTAAACAAAATGCGGTCCTGGTTTAATTTGCCTAAGTGGTTTTCAGTTCTAACTCTTTAACATTGTTTTTATGCCTTGCCTGTGTGTAGTTCATTTCCTCTAGCGCATCGGCAAGACGCACACATGCAGCAGAAACTGAGCAAGCCAGTGAAAATGATGTGACCCAGGGGAAAAGGATAAGGCTACAAACAATCACTGGTTTGGCTGATAAAGCCTGCTTCAGGAAACATGTATGTTTCAATAGCCTGCCATTTCACGGGTCAGGGTCAATGATGGAGCGAGGAAAGGAAGAGTCTATGCACAAAAGACACTGTATCCATCCATCTATTGCAGTATCGGAGTACCATCTTTTTAATGTATTAATCTTCACAGTGGTCCCTGTGAGGCAGGAAGTGCTGTTGTCACAATTGTAACAGGTCACACTGGAAGTCTGAGCTCCTCTCCCAAGTCCCGCCAGGCTATTGCCTTAATCGCTCGCTCAGGTGCTTTTGAAAATGTACCCCATATTCTCGATCCCATTGTCTACTATCCAAGAGAGGCAGCGTGGTCTAGTGACTAGACCTGGGAGTTGGGGAAATCTGGGTTCTGTTCTCAACTCTGCCACTGAGCTGTTGTCTGGCCATGCATGAGTCATTTCCCACTTTGTCTGTTTGGGTTATTTATACCAGTGGTTTTCAAACTTTTTGTTGAAGAAAATTGATGCCTGCGACCCAGCAGAGCTGGGGATGAGGGGCTTGTGGTGCAGGAGGGGCTCCAGGTTTTGGGGGGGCTCAGGGCTGGTGCAGGGGGTTGGGGTGCGGGAGGGTGTCAGGGCTCTGGCCTGGGGGGTGCAGGCTCGGATGTGGGGCTAGGGATGAGGGGTTTGGGGTGCAGTAAGGGATTCTGGATTGGGGGGGGGGGCTCAGGGCTGAGGAAGGGGATTCGGGTGGGGACTTACCTCTGGCAGATCCTGGTCAGTGGTGCAGCCGAGATTGTCCTGGCACCACAGACCGCTCTGTGCCCTGGAAGCGGCCAGCAGCAGGTCTGGCTCCTAGGCAGAGGCGCACACAGCTCTCGCTTGCTGGCACGCACCCCCTGCCCCCCAGGCCTTCCTGCCCGGAAGCCAGACCCACTGCTGGTCCCTTCCGGGGCACAGCGTGGTGTCGGAGCAGCTAGGCACTAGCCTGCCTCAGCCAGGCAGCACCGCTGACGGGACTTTTAACATCCTGGTCAGCGGTGCTGACCAGAGCTGCTGGGTCGCTGAGCAAGGCCTTACGTGCCCGAACTTTGAAAAACGCTGATTTAGATAATATTTTGGGGAAGCTCACTGTGTGTCTGTACAGCAGCTAACAGACTGGGGCACTCAGTTCAGTTGGGGTCTGAATATGAATAGTAATTATATACATATATGCTATAGTTACTGCTGCAGAAATGCAGTGAATGGTGAGGTGGACTGCAGCAGCTTTTTAACAATGACAGTTTGGGACAGGAAGTGAAGCAGAGTAGTATACCCAATTGAGAGCGCAAACGATAATGCTTGGAATTAGACTGATGGCAGTCATAAAGATTTCATTGAAGTTGAACTGCTTGTAAAGGTTAGCAGCTGTTCTGGATGGCAGACGTGCCCCTTTTAAACACTCTCATATCCTCCTTCACTGTCTATAAACGTTCTGCTTTCTTGGTTTCAGTATCAGTTTGGAGCAGGTGAGTTTGGCATGTATGGTTACATGAAACAGAAGTACTACAGGCAATGAGAGCCAGGGAAATGAGGAAAGGTCAATGAGGTGGTTCCTTTCATAAAGTTAGGGCAAGATCCTGATGGGATTGGCTTTGGCTCAGGCTATGAATACCCCAAACCAGCACAAAGATAATGTGGAATAAGTACAGAGTCAGGAGTTTGAGTTCAAATCTTCATGCTGCCAATGACTCACTGGGTGGCTTTAAGCAAACACTGTGCCTTTCTGTGCTGTTTTTAGCTCTATAAAATGAGGAAGGTAATACTTACCAGACCTGGTTGAAACTTTTTTGATGAGAAATGGGGTTTTGATTACAACAAAAAATTGTGTGGGAAAACTTTATTTTTCTCAGCTTATTTTTTTTGCTGAAATTTTGAAATGAAATTTTCTTTTTTAAATTCTAGGGAAAATTCATTTTTTTTAAAAAAAAGGTTTTATTTCTGGAGAATGGAAATGCAAAATGCAGCTTTTCTCACTCTCTTTAACTTTCCCTCCCTTTTTCAGGGAATATTTAAAAAAATAAAATAAAAAATAGTAGGTCTGTCCCCATTAAAATGAAATCAAATTTTGAAACATTACTCAAATTGGAACATTTTGTTTCAAAATTTTTTCATCAGAATCTGAAAAGTTTTGTGGAAAAAAATGGAAGCACATAAAAGAAACCGTAGGCCTCGTCGGGTGTGATTTTTCTTAACTGAAATAGTTATACCAGTGCAACTCCTGGTGTGGATGTAGTTATGCAAGTATAAAGGTGGCTTATATTAATTTAGCTTATTCCCTTTCTAGTATCAGAATTGCTGTACCTATCTTTATATGATATAACAGTGTCTCCACTAGGGGGCGTTGGTCTGCTTTAACTATAGTGGTATAGATACAGCTTTTGTGTATAGACAAAGCCATAATTTGTTTTTGTTTTTTTTTAAACTATTGTGAAACATAATTACTTCTTCCCCCCCCCAAGCTGCTTTAGTACCCTCCCACTTCCCTGGCAGCGGTGTTGTAAAGGTTAATGAGTTAATGTCAGTAGAGGGCTTTGAAGGTATAAAATACTGTACAAATGCTACGGACAGACAGGGTTTTCATCACAAGCAAATCTCTGACAATACACCTCAGTTCTGACCTGCTACTCCAGGTTTGCACTTCTACCTGTGCTAAACTAATCCTTTAACAATAGCCAGAGGCTACTTTATCTTCCCAGTCAGGTGTAGATTATGTTGTGACGGTAGCCAGATCAAACAAAGAATTGAGAGGAGATCTGAGGATACAGTAAGGAAGAGATGAGCAACAGCCCATGCCTACGTGCTGAGAAAATGCACACAGCTTGTTTACCCTGAATGCAGGGAATAGTTGACAGAAATTGTGAGCATCCTTACTCTCCAGCTGGGTACCCCCTCAAACCCTGCGTCTTAAAATGTTTTCGCTGATTACTTCCCAATCAGGAAGATCTTTTAAATAGTAAGTACCTGGAGACCTGCTAAATACAATTACTTAAAATACTGGTCCTTTAGGTGTCAAAGATTACTTATATTGCCACAACACAGCTCTGCGTTTAACCTCAAATGTACAGCACATGTGTTCTCCAAAGGGTTTAAAGGTTTGTGTGGAGTCAAAGATCTGCACTGCAGTGAGGCGCTTTGATGAGAAAGGGAGACGTCTAGCAGCTTTCTCTGAAGTCGTGTAAGCTGCTACTGCAGTTCAAAGGGCTTATAACAGAGCTTGCCCTGAACTTGCCCATCCTCCTAGTGGGGTATAACATGCATGAAAGGAAGCTCTTGATGTTAATAGGCTGGGATCCCTTTCTTGCCATTTGCAGTAATGTGGTAATGCGCACCTGCTTTCCTGTCACTTTAAAGTTCCATGGCAGCGTCCCCTCCCTTGGCAAGGCATGGCAACGCTGCTAGACACGGCACAGAGCAAATCAAGGAGGCAATCAGGAAACTGTACATTGGACGTTGTTGTTAGAGATGGGTCCAAGACACAAACTTTGCTCCTGCACCTGAATTTCCACAGTTTGGGGATGTCTGGATTTGGATTTTAGGTTTAGGCCCATCTCTAGTTATTGGCAGAATTGGGTTCTCTAAATTAGGCCCTGAGGATTGAAAAAGGGCATCCCATGCCATATAACCACATAGGATTTATGGGCTTCATTCTACAGCCAGTGTAACCCGTGGTCCCCACTAATGGAAACTCTGGTAGGGGTGTCAGGCTCCTGCTCTCTCCCAGCAGTTGATGCTAGCTGGAGAGATTGCATGTCAGGCTGAATTGGCTGCCCCCCCCCCACTCCTGCTGTCAGAACGTTACGAAGCCCTGGCTGTAATCCAAAGCTGCCTCCCTTGGCAGAGTGGGCTCGGAGTAAGACGTGCATGCAGTTGTATAAGTGGCCGTTCAGCCGTCAGCAAGCCAAGTGGCTCTCCATCATCAAATGGAGTCACAGGCAGCTACATAAGAACCAAATGCATTTGTGACACAAAAAGATACGGGACCAATGTATAATGGCCCACTAGAGATGGGCCCAGATATAAACCACAGGGCCCAGTTCTGATACAGGAAGCTGCCGCTGACTTTGACAGGGGAGAATAGGACCCTTAGACCCAGACAGCCCTGAACTTCTGGACAGGTCAGATCCTAGATCCGAACTCTGTGGCATGGACTCCTCTCTCTGCCGTACCTTCACCATAACAGCTAGAAAGGGAACAGCTGGAGCTGCATCAGCAAAAGCCTCGCTCATTTTGACTAGCCTGGATTCTGTTGCTAGTGCTGTCTCCCGCCCATGGGCTGTGCACAGGGATATGTCTTTTGTTTTTAAATTGCCACCTTTCCCATGGAGAAGTGACACCTCATTAGGATGCCTTTCTCAAACTTCCACCTGCAACTGAGAGTCACAGACTGAACTCGTGAGACAGATCAGATTGCTTAAAGGATTGTTCTGTACCATGGCAGCAACTGCTGAGCTGAGGAACTACCGCAAAATGAGATGCCAAACCATAAGGTCAAAATAAATACCCTGGGCTGCTTCCCAATATACAGTGAATTATAGTCCCCGAGTCTCAGTATCCCAGATAAGAACCGAGGCCATCAGGAAGTGCCAAGCCCCCAGGTCTGCAGGCTGCTATGTCAAGACAGAGTCGATTTCTATTGAAACCCATGCAAGTATTGTAACAGGCGATGCTACTTGTAGTGACATAGCAACGGAAATCCCCAACATGCAATTGCTGCAAGAAGGTCACAGCTCAGTCAGAACAGCACATTAAACATTAAATGCTCCATTTATACGCACTAGTGGCGTCATGCCAAGATGAATTTGAAATGATTAAATCTCCAGCCGTGTCGGTTCCTTTCACAGCAACATAAAACATTTTGCTTCGCTAGTCTGTGCAATAATGTTTTGCTGGGGACAACAGGCTTGGGCTCCGAGTGGCTGGCATTTCAGCGATTTGTCATTAAAACGCATCTCTCACTAAGACGCACTAGTGAGGTTTCCAGAGCTTCGAGCTGCCACTTGGCTAAGATGCACAGCAATTTCCACTGGCCAGATGACTCACCTCAGCCTCTCTCATCACCCGAGCGAGACAAAGGCAATTGGAAGGGAGAGGAGGAAAATAACAAATTTGTTGACCACGTTGTAAATCCAAAGACGTGGCAGTCACAGGCTTCGGTTCATTCATGCAGGAACTATTGTAAATGAAACCAGATTGCTCAGATTCAGTATCTTGAGGAGGAAATCTTTTTTTTTACTAGAATGCACCTACTAGGCAGAAAGAGAAGATTAAAGGGACTGAATTTCTTAATATTAGCAGAAGGCTATTTTCCTCCAAAACAGGATATTTAAATATCTAATAAGACCCCAAAAATGTAATAAATAAATGGAAGATAAATCAGAAGAGTAACAATTTCTGCATCTGATGAGAGGCAGAACTTGCCCTTTGATCATCTTCTATGGAATCATTCTTCAGACATTGAATCTGTGTGAACTGAGTTCTGCTGTCTTTCCTCAGGCTGGCATTGATGTCGCTATGATTAGTCAAGAAAGAAATTTTATTAGTACACGTTTTCTCTCTCTTCTAAATAGCAGAAGCACAGATATTCTGCTCTTTGGGTGGCACAAAGGGAGTAGAGACTGCATGCAACCCACTAGCTGGTCTGAGGGACCCCTCAGAAGGCATAGAGATGGTGCAGCTGGCTCCTTTGCCACTCTCCATGTAGTTCCCCAGTGCAGGGAGAAAGCAAGCGTCAAAGCTTGGAGCCATAGGGGGTGAGTGTGGCCAGAATGCGCTGTGCTTGAGCATCTCCAGCTGTTGAATGATCCCGTAGGAATCTCTGCCAGCTGACACTGGTGATAGCAACCCTCGGGTTGCTCTAATCTGGGCCTGGGGCTTTGGCCAGGCAGAGAATCAAAGCTGCTCTCCCACTGTTGTGCTGAGTAGAAGCTAGATGCAGTGAAGATTCCAGCCCACAGTGTATAGCCCTGGCTAGCACCAACCATCAGAATTGTAGCTACTACGCGAACTTCTCCACACTCAGTCCTAAATCTTCCAGTCCTTTGCCCAGTAGCACTCGTTAAGAAGTGTGGATGCCAAATTGCTCCCAAATGATGCGAAATGCCTAATGCTGAGTGCGGCACATGCACACACTAACGTATATGCAAATGTAAATCCTCTTCAGGCATTTTGCATAGTTGCCTAACATTTTAGGCCATTAAGGTCCACACAAACAGGCTCAGATTTTCAGAAGGAGCTGAGCAGCCAATTTGCAGCCACCCTGCTGAGTTCTTAAGTGCATCCACTTGCGTTGTGATGTGACTAAAGGTGCAGTAGGGGATTGTGCTTTGCACCTGACGAAAAGAAGAGTTGAGCCCAGGCCTAAAGTTTAGAAATAGAAGGCAAATACTCTCCAACAGTAGGGGACATTGTATTATGATAGGATGCTATGTATAGGGTAATGTCTAGGAATATAGAGATCTCTGCATTGATGAGAGTGCAAAGTCTATGTGGAGGAAGGAATAAAGCCTTAGTGTTGCCCTGTTTTGGTTCTTTTTATGCGTGGTCACTAAACAAGAAGCAGTCTCTCCCCGCACTCTGAGATCTCACTGGTGTCTTGGAAACTGCATCCATCTTTCAGTTTCCTATTTGTTAATACTGCTGGAGGCTTTGAAAAAGTCCCCGCTGACCTAATCCCTGTTGATCACAGATTTGAGAGCCCTGTTGTGAAGAAATTTTAAATTTCCAGCCTCTGGCTGTTTAACAACTTTGAACTTCAAAAGCATTAAGAACCTTCTCTTTTTAAATACACTTTGCACTTTAAAAATATTTGGTTCCTCATTATTGTGCACTTCCCCTATAATTACATGTGTTTGTGTGTGTAGTGCAAATGCTTATTCCTTGCATCATGTGTACTAACAGCCATGCACCTGGAGCTGGTGGGAAAACTCTTGTCAAAACAGTTTTCTGTTGGAAAATGCCATTTCAACTAAACCAATTCCCCCCCCCCAAATTTGTATAAATTTTGACGCAATTTCCTGGGGAGAAAAATCCCATTTCCGAAATGGGGAAAAAAATCATTTCAGAAGATTTCATTTTGGAAAATTTTCAAAATTTCATTTCATTTTGAAATTTATTTCAAGTTCTTTATAATTTTTACATGTCATTAGTCATAGTAGTGCACCATATGTGTCATGACATGACGTTCTATTATGCACTGCCATTACTGACATTCAGATTATGATGCCATCAATCTATTTCTTTAAAACTACCCCTTGAAGCAATTTAGTGAGATAAAAGAGTCTGAGGGTAGAGCAGGAAGTATCCTAGCTAGTGTATATGGGTTTTTTATTCTCTTCTTGCTATATGTCATTTCAATTTAATGAGTGTTTAGGTCAGGCTTCATAGGGAGCAAGTGCCCACCCTTTCCCTCAGTCTTTGGGGAGCTTCAACATGAACCAGGATAGTGTTCAAAACTACCTCCAATTGTGCCCAATAGGAAATGTCCATTTTTTTAATCAGTCAGTTTCGCAGGATGGGAGAGAAACCAGTGATGTTTTACCACTCACATCCAGTAGGAATTACTAATGCCCCTTATATTATTAGCTGGTTGTCAGAAGTTTTATCAAGGAACAAACCTGGTAGGAGCAAGAGCATTTAAAATGGTGTCCAGAGACCCTGGGCCGGTGCAACCATTTAGGCGACCTAGGAGGTCGCCATGGGTGCTAGGATTTGGGGGGCGCCATTTTCTTCAGCAGCAACAGCGGCGGCCGGATCTTCGGCCTCCCCAGTCGCTGCTGGCATTTAGGCGGCGGGAGCTGGGCAGGGGACCGCGGGGAGGGCCGCCTGCAGCAAGTAAGGGGGGGGAGGCGGCACGCAGGGGAACTCCCTGCCCCAGCTCACCCCTGCCCTGCCTCCTCCCCGAGCACGCTGTGGCTGCTTCGTTTCTCCCGCCTCCCAGGCTTGCGGCGCCTAAGCTGATTGGCGTGCTCGGGGAGGAGGCAGGGCAGGGGTGAGCTGGGACGGGAGGGTGCCTCAGGGCAGAAGGTGGGGAGGTGGGGAGCTGCCGCAAGGGGAGCGCCTCAGGGCAGGGGTGCGGGGCGGGGGAGGGTGCAAGGTGGAAGTTTCGCCTAGGACGCGAAACATCCATGCACCGGCCCTGCAGAAACCACCATCCAGGGTAGATTCAAGTTTGACATTATGAGCCAACCCAAGCTAGCAAAAATGCAGGGAATCATGCAAGTGCTGTGTAAGAACATTGCATGAAATATACAGGAGGGCTCCTAAGTAGGTTCCTTTTACATGTCTTGCATTTGAGATTTCATAAATGATGAGCTATGCATAACCCTTGCACCTTTGACAACAGGATATGATGTGCACGAGCGCAACACTGACCTTTTTTTCACTAAAGTTTCCTGCTTATGTAAGACCAGGCATTTTAGCTGTTTCATCCTGAACTACAGCATTGTGACCCACCAGCTTCAACTTGTACAGCATCCGAGGAAAAACATATAATCACCGGATGAAACTGAGCGCAAACTCGCCACCAGCCTTTCCCCCCACTTTCAGGAAGAGGTTAAATAAATATCCACTGCAGATCTTTCTTTAACCTCATACTTCCCTGCAACACTGCAGAAATAATAACTTTACCCAGGTTCCAGATTGACTATGGAGTTTTGGGCTTGTCTTAGTTTGTCTCCGTACCAAAGGACTTTAGTTGGGCTAATCTCTTCCTGCCAATTTTGAAAACATTTTCAATCCCAAGTGTTGCTGGCTTCATTGTGTAGCATTAGTTCTCCAGCAAGGGGATGGATCAGAGTTGTGTACTAAAGGAAGCTGTTGTTTGTGGTTTCACTGTTTCATTTGTTGCAGAAGTTGGAAAGTTTTTAGTGAAACTTTGGTTTTGTTTTCAGGTCAATTTCTGTTGTTTTCAGTAATTTAGGAGTGGCAGGGCTGGGGGAAGAGGGAAGAAGAGTATTTATTTTTTCTTATCCACAACATCACATCATGGGGTGGGGGAGGGTGAGGAGGGAACCTCTCAAATCTCTCTACTAAGTCTGGATTTCATATACAACACTTCACTCAGCTCCCATCAGCATATCCAATACAAAGCTCTGTCTTCAAGGGGTTTTTCATACCTAATGGATCACCACATTTGTACCACTTTCTTCTACCCATCACCATGTATGTTTCACTCTTTTGTCATACTGTTTATCTTCCATACAGATAGAAGGACAATGTAGGCATCTCATTATAGGTCTGAGCAAAAAGAATTAACCTGTTTTTTCTCTTGTTGATTGATGATCTTTGTTGTGTTAGCTGACCCTCCCTAAGAGAGGCTCATGCATCTGGAAACATATAAATATCCAAAGCATAAGTCTGGATCTGTGCACAGGCTCTCTGTGCCTGAGAGATTTATGTATCTTCTAAATTTTCAAGAAAGCCCCTCTTCAGATGCAATACTGAAACAGAAGCCAAGGCATAAAACCTTGTGAATTATATGGTTTGAATTCCTTGGAGATTCTCATGGTTTTTCAGTACCCCTGGTTTTCAAGTTCATCCACAAGATCCATAATTATTTCCAGCTTCCATTCATTCTGTCTGAGTCAAAGATATATTTCAGTCCTGTCATCCTGTACACTTGAGATTCATGTCACCACTTTGGTAGTTCTCCAGTCTGACCATTCCCCTGAGCCCATTTCACTGCAGGTATCCCCCTAGACACCCTTCCCTCCTCCTCATTCCTCTGATGTGCAAGGCCCTTTAGAATATCAAAATCTGTGCCTGAATCTAGCTCCAGATGGCTGTGGCTGAAAGTCAATACCGTCTGCTGACTGCTCAGCAGGTCAAACAAGTTCTTGGTGATTTCTGAGACATCTAGCGCCAACTGGACAAAGACCATCACGCATTTGTTGGCAGTTTCACATTTGGAAAAATGGATATTTTATTTTGAAATGAAATCTTTGTTTCAAAATATATTCATATAAAAAGGGGAAAATACTTTTGCTATTTTTTATATTTTATGTCAGCAGTAAGTAGTGCATAATATGACATGTGCTACTTACTACTGACATGTCATATTATCCTAGAAAAAGATTCCAGGCTAACACAAGAATATTGAAAACAATTGCTCCTCTACTTAGTATACTGTGTGCTTATCTCTTCTTGGTCCAAGCATCAAACTTACTCATTGCAATGCAAACGGGAGACTCTGTGATTCCGGCTTCAGAATAGCAGCCGTGTTAGTCTGTATCCGAAAATAAGATGTTTCTATTAGTACTAAGTAGCAGCTGTCCTTAATGATTTTAAAATAAGAATAAAATAATATAAAATATTATATAAAATCACATAACCTCTGCACATTAAGACAAGAATAAGCCTTGGAGAAAAACCCCAGCTTGGCCAGATTGCAAGCCTTTGATACTAGATTGTACTATAACCTCTTTGAGGCGTGGATTGTCTGTTGTGCATTAAGCACATAGTCCATATTTATTGAATAGTCAAACATCTCCTTATTTGTTACTGCGTCAGGTGACCCATCCATCAATTTGTTGCTCTGTTTACCAAAATCTTTTGAGCCAAAATTCAGAGTTGGTATAAGCAGGTTCTAGTCCATAGGCTATGATGTTAAGGGTAAGAAGTGATAAGCTCTGTGTAAGAAACAAGAGGGCTGTCTCTGTACTGCAGAATATGGCTGCTCTGTTATAAAGAATGGATGGCATTTTGGTTTGTTTGTGGTTGCACGTTCTTACAAATAAAGTATTAAGAAGAAAAACCTGTTGTGTCAAGCTTTCACTTACATAATCCAGTCTGCAGATGGGAACAAATATAGCTGAGTCCTCCTGGACAATTTGTTTTCAAGATATTTAAGGGGCTATTTCTCTCTCTAGCTCTCACAAAGTATTGCTGTAAAGAATTAACATCCCTGTAGAAATGCACATTCTGCGAGGAATGGTTTAAACACACTTATTCATTTCTCAGAAAAATAGCATTGTCTGGCCCCAGCTCTGTCACATTGCATGGTAAATTATACTCCTAGGAATCTCAGCCACCTACCTGCACTTAAGTACATGCCACACAGGACTTAACGCAGCAGATTTGTATTTATGCAAGTATTTGTAAAATATTGAAGCTGCCTGAAAGTGCATCCGCAGGAAGTTACGCTTACAGGGTTACATAAGTGCCGTACAGAGCTGTCACCATTTAAGGTTGAGCAGCCATCATCAGGCATTCGATGGACTAGATTGTGTAAGACTCTGCAGGGGCATCGGGGTAACTCCTTTAAGGGCTAACCGGCTCTGAGTACATCCCAGGCTGGAGCTGGTAGGTGGGGCAGAACAGAGACTGGGTGGAGGCTTTGGTCCATTTCCCCATGACATGCTGGCAAGCACAGCTGACCCAGCATGGGGGATGTTGTCCTTTGTTGCTGGTATAGGCTAGCGGCAAACTACTGCATCCGCCACAGCACAGAGCATTGTCTGAGATGTCAGTTTTCCTGAGGTTGTGCAGCTTCTACCGCTCCCCAGGCTCAGGGCTGTCCCTAATGCCCCTATGTCAGGTACTCAGGTGAAGCCTTTCAGACTAAAGGACCTGTTTACTTTTGGTTACGACCAGAGAGGGGCCAAGTTGAAAAGGTTCACTTAAGGGGAACCGCTTTCCCCATAACCATGGCCGGGGGTGGCTCTAGACATTTTGCCGCCCCAAGCACGGAGGGTCTGCTGGTCCCACGGCTTCGGCAGACCTCCCACGGGACCAGCAGACCCTCTGCAGGCAAGCCGCCAAAGGCACCCTGCCTGCCGCCCTCGCGGCGCCTGCAGAGTGCCCCCCGTGGCTTGCCGCCCCAGGCACGTGCTTGGAGAGTTGGTACCTGGAGCATGGCACTCGCTGTGTTTGGGGGAGGCCCTCCTTCTCCCAGCCCTCACCCGTAGTGCTGTCTTCATGGGACTCGGAAGAAAGAGGAAAGATGGGCTTGTGAGTAAGGGACTAGGCCTGGGCTGCTGCTGCAGATCTGGGTTCTCTTCCCAGCTCCGCCACTGACTTCCTGTGTGACTGCGGGCAAGTCATGTGACCTTTCGGTGCCTTGGTTTCCCCAGTGTAAAAGGGGGATGCTGCCTACCTGCCCGACACAGGGTGGCTGGTCCCTAAAGTGGACAGGGGCCTCAGCCCCACCTGTGACAAAATCAACACACCTCCCCAGGTGGGAAATGCCTTTGGCTAGGTGACTATGCAGGCCAGGCCTAGGGATGTAAAGGAGACGGTTGAGGGGGAGCCAGTGACAGTCTAAGTAGGCAGGGCTGGGGGTGCCAGGCAGGCTGGAAGCCTGGGAAGTAGCAGCAAGTGAGTGTTGCAGGGATCAAGGCTGGCTCCTGTGGGGAGTACAGGGGCTGTTCGGTTAACCCAGCTCCAGGGAGGGGAGCTGGAGACCCCAGACTGAAGAAGAGAGAGACTGAACTATGACATAGCTCCAGGAAGGAGGGCTGAGGTCTGGTTCCCAGAGAGACGGGTAGGATGACAGCCTCGCTCCGGGAAGGAGGGCTGAGGTCTGGTTCCCAGAGAGACGGGTAGGATGACAGCCTCGCTCTGGGAAGGAGGGCTGAGGTCTGGTTCCCAGAGATACGGGTAGGATGACAGCCTTGCTCTGGGAAGGAGGGCTGAGGTCTGGTTCCCAGAGATACGGGTAGGATGACAGCCTCGCTCTGGGAAGGAGGGCTGAGGTCTGGTTCCCAGAGAGATGGGTAGGATGACAGCCTGGCTCTGGGAAGAAGGGCTGAGCACTCCTGATTCGAGGAGGGAGCTACTTGAACTGTGGAAGTGGTGGGTGGAGGGGCCAGCTGGGTGTAGTTGGCATGATGTACTACATAGAAATGACAGAGGACTGTGGGTTCCCATGACTGGGGTGTGGGGGTGAGGGGAAGGGTTGGGACCTGGAGGGTCACTGTGTGGACTAAATAACTGGAACCCCTCCAGAAGGGGAATATTGGTTTAGAATTATATGGACTAGGTCGAGTTTTGAGGAGCCCGGTGAGAGTGGAAACTGAGGCAGGGTGCTGCAGAGCTATTCCAGGCTATGAGTGGGCACTCAGGAAGCAGCAGCTGTATTTCACTCCCACACAGGAATGTTGTGAGGATAAATCAGCCAATGTATGGCAGTTGCTCAGATACTAAAGGGATAGGTTTCCTTCCAAGCCACCAGGGCCTCCTTCTCCTGCTGACCTGGTACTGCTAGGCTCTGGCACCTTGAAATTCAGTCTTCACATGCGAAGGAATTCGAGGCCTCACAAATCTTGGAGCTTGTGAAAGTTCAGCCGGGGAAGCACTGGGGTGAGGGGCCCAGCCACACACTCCGCTGGGTCTTGCAGCCCTGCGAGAGACTGGAAACCAGCTCAGGTGAGACAAGGAAGGGGAAGTCATTCCCTAGAACTCAAAGCATATCTCGGTCACACCAACCTGGGGCGTGGCCGAGCCTGAGGGAGTTTTTACAGAGCTTGGAGCAAGATGTGCCACCTTCCTGAGTGATGACCAGCTTCTCTCCATCTCCCACTCTAACCTCACTGAGTGGAGACTTCCTGCCTTCCCCCCACCATTGTCTTTTTTCTTTCCAGATTAGAGAGAGAAGATGGATGAGGCAATATCTTATATTGGACCAGCTTCTGCTGGGGAGAGAGACAAGCTTTTGAGCCACTCAGAGCTCTTCTTCAGAAGTCAATCCAATAAAAGATATTACCTCACCCAACTTGTTTCTCTAATCGCCTGGGAATGACATGGCTACAACTCTATTGTGTCTCCCTTTCCTGATTGCCACCCTCCTTTCCCCTGTGGTCTCTGTGTCTTCCTTTCCTCCTCCCTTTTTTGCTGCTTGTTTCTTCTCCTCCTTCTATCTAACCCTGCCCTCCCCCTTCCTAAGGCAAGTGGCACAGAGCCAGGCACTTCTGCTTCTTGCTCTGCCAGCTGTCTCAGGGTCACTGGTTTCCTGCTCTTTTCCATTGTTCTCATGCTGCTCAGCTTGGAATCACATAGCGCTGTGGGGCCTGATCCAGTGAAAAGTCTCCAGTTGACTTTAGTGGGCTGTGGATCAGGCCCCATGTCGGTCCAAGTGACACTCTCCTGCTGAGGGTGGGAGGCAGCACCAGCATTGGCCTTCTTTGCTCTAAGCCTGCTGCAGTCTAGACGGGCCCACTCAGAAAGGCACCAGTGGTCCCAAGACCTACTCCAACAGTGACTCTGTCCCCACCTGAAGTTAGCAGACATCCTCGCTTCAGCTTAGAATTGCTTTCCAAAGGCATGTAGCTGTTTCACAAGTGCTCTGACATGTATGAGCAATGGCTCTTGGCGCACACAGCTGGAATCTGCTGGTGCAACAGCTTACAGAGAAGCAGAAAGCTCTGGTGCTGCTCCCTGCTGCAGAGGGCTAAATTAGACCTTTCAGGGAACAACATAGTCCTGAGCATTCTGCTCTGAACCTTCAATTTAGGATTGACTTATTTCCACAGGGCCAGCAGTTCTGTGAGGCTTTTCAGGCAGCTATGAAGGCAAGGTCTGTGTAGGTGCTCAGATAACTGTCTCTGAGGCATAGTATTAAAAACAAAATTAGATACAAGATCCCTTCCCCCAAAATCAGCAGCGTGCAGTCTAAATGGAGCCGAAGCCCCAATTCACCAAAGCATGTGCTTATCTTCCTTTGACTTGGATAAGTCACACTCATAAGCATATGTTTAAAAGTGTGGCTGAATTAGCACCTCAGTGCCTACAGCTGGTGCGACTTGTCTGGCAAACTCATGTGAAAACTACAAACTGCCTGGTCTTCCACAGGATTTTATGTCAAAGTAGTTAAGTTAAGAATGCACATTTTCCTAGTGAGAACAAAGCTACAGGAGTCTGAACCTGTTGATTAAATTGGTCTAAATTTATACCTTTAGTTAAACTGGTGCAACTTTTGCATGTAGACAAAGCCTTAAACTTTCACTCTGCAGCTATCACTGCACTATTTGGGTGCCTTATGTTTGGCTAACAATGCCTGTTAGCTGCCCTCTGACTACTCTGTGTGGGATGGGAGGACTTCACCTGTGACCCATTCCCCTCTTTCCATAGGGCTGAAGTGTGGCCTGTGAGGCATCTGACAGCCATGACAGGGAGGGTGGGAGGAGGAGAAGGAACACACTCCACCTCTTAGCATGAGGACCTAGGGGATTATACGATTGCAGCCAATTGTGTGTGTTGAATCCCGAGAGCTTGCAGTCACCTTCCCCAGCAGGGGAGCATGATAAAACATGCTGCGATATGGATCTCTGGAGCAACGTTGGGCCACACACTGGCCACAAGAAGCCCTGGCTGATAATTTATGCCAGAGAGATGGATGAAATTGCGCAGTTGGGTATGACAAGACAGGCTGAGAGCTGTCACAGTGAAGGGCTGCCAGTGAACTATGACAAAACATTTCACAGGTCTTTTTTTTTCCTCTCTCCCCTTGTCAAGTGAGGAGCAGATTCTTTTAGGTGGAATAGGAAAATAAATTAATAAAGGTGACTAGAAATGCAGTTGGAGTCAATAGTGCCAATACAATTCCCTTCTTTGCCAGTTTTGACTTCTAGGCTTTGTTTGTGCAGCAGCCATGGCTCTTAAATGAGCCATGGCAGCTGTAAGCAAAATGGCCTAGTGCTTCCTAGGAAATCGTTCCCTCTCTGTGTTGTCCTTGGTGAGGGGATGGATGTGATCCATGTTGGCTCCAGGGAAAGAGACTGCGTTGAGCTACATGTGGATCCTGGCAGAGCAGGTGATGGCTGACCGAGAAAATGAAAAATAGGAGGAATGACTGGGGAATGTGGCTGGCTCAGGGAGACTGTTCCGGCACAATGAGCAGGCAGTCGGGAGCGCTACTCCCCATTCAGCCAAGTCACTTGCTGCTTTTCTTGTCTTCCCATTTGTGAAGAAAGGAATGAGAATGCTAATTCCCTACCTGCCTTACAGGCAGCACCGGCGTAACCTTTTGTGGGCCTGGCACCAAACATATTGCCCCCTGGGGGCAATGGAGCATGGCATGGGGCGGTGGGTTCCTGGAGCGAGGGGCAGGCCAGGGGCATGGGCCATCGCTCTGCCCAGCTCAGCGCTAGGGCACTGTTTACAAACTGGCAGTTGCCAGACGCATGCTGGCCTGCCTGGTGCTGTGCTGCCAGCGTGCCCCTGCTGCGCCCCGCCCCCAACTCCCCTCCAATTCCGTATGCCCAGTGCCCCCTGGACCTGCCACTCCCAGTACGCCCCCCTCAAATACACAGCACTCTGTATACCACCACACCTGCCCAGCACCCCACTGCCCCACCATAACTGCCCAGTACCCCCCAACTACACAGCAGTCCCCACAGACCCCCCACTAGCACCCCAACACACAGATCTCCCCCACCCCCACTATCCAGTGCTCTTCCCCACATCCCCACCACCACAACTACACATCACACCCCCGCTGCCCAGCACCCTAACACACAGACCTCCCCCACTGCCCAGCACCCCCCAACAGATCCACCCCACTGCCTAGCACCTCAAAACACACAAACCTCCCCCAGTGCCCCCACTCCCTCACAGCCCAGCACCCCCCCACATACCCCCTAAAGACCCACTCTCCAATGCCCTGCCCCCTGGCTGCACTCACTGGCCCTGCTAAGCCAGCACAGAGCAGGGATCCCCCATCCCAGCACCGTGCTAGGGGACAGGACAGCTGAAGCTCAGGAGTACAGAGTGGCCGTGGCCCTGGTGCTCCACCCAGCCCTGCCTGCCTGGCGCTGGTGGTGCCTGTGGTGGGGAGGAGCCATTTCCTTCCAGTAGCAGGGGTGGGGGGAGCCACTGACTTCCCCAGCCTGTGGCTTCTACAGAGCGGCAGGGAGGGGTGGGCCTGCCAGTGATGTGGGTGGAGAGGAGCCCTCAACCTGCCGGCCACTGACCAAGAGGAGTAAGCAGTTGATGAGGGGGACGGACCGGGGTTGGGAGGAGCCGGTGGGTGGGACCAAGGAGAGAAGCCCCGGGCCAAGAGGAGCGAGCAGTGGAGGGGGAGGTGCTGGGGGGGCAGAGAGGAGCCAGTGGCTTGGGGCGCAGCACAAGAGGAGCAGGATGAGGCCCCTTTTGAGCATGGACACAGCACCACCGGTGCCATTGTAAACCAGGTACTGCTTACGGGTTTGCTGTGACAGTGAGGACTAGCAGGAGGTGATTAGGTGAAAGTGAAGTACCGGGATGTTTTCAGTTGGGGTGGCTCTAATCTGACATGAGGGGAAGGAGTCACTTGTATTAAAGCATCAGAATGGGACTCAATTCTACGGTTGGCCACTCATCTTCCATGTGGCCTTGGGCACTTCACCTTTCTACCTCATCTTTCCTGTCTGGAAAAGGGGGATAACAGTTACCCACCTACCTCACAGGCTGTTGGGAAGACCAGTTCATCAAGAGGTGTATATGGAATTGGGAATACAGTCTAGAGCTGGGATTTTCAAATGCACTTAGTGTTGTCCTAACTCAATATTGGCATCAATGGAAGCAGAGTTAGGGCAATGCTGAGTATTTCTGAAATCCCATCCTTGAAGTCCTGCACCCCAACCCCCTTTTTCTGAGCAGCACATCACATTTTCCAGGATTTGCCAAGGTCAAGTTGGAGCTGTAACTTCCTAAAGCCACAAATGTCAATCGTGATCAATTCTCCTTTCCTCATGCGTAAATCCCTTCAATATTCAGAGTGACACTAGCTCTAGGAGAGCAGAGGCAAATAATCACACAAATAAGACCCAGTTTCATCACCATATCAGACCATGCAGTACCCAATTTCAAATAAGATGATATAATCAGCAACATGAAAGACAGAAGTAAAATGCAGCAAGAGAGACTTGCTGGTAGATGGCACCAAGGGCAGGAGAAGGGTAGGATGATTGAAGAGGCTTCTAAACCTTTAATACAATATTAGGGTTGGAAGAGACCTTAGGAGGTCATCTAGTCCAATCCCCTGCTCAAAGCAGGACCAACCCCAACTAAATCATCCCATCCAGGGCTTTGTCAAGCCGGGTCTTAAAAACCTCTAAGGATGGAGATTTCACCACCTCTGTAGGTAACACATTCCACTGCTTCACCACCCTCCTACTGAAATAGTGTTTCCTAATATCCAACCTAGACCTCCCTCACTGCAACTTGAGACCATTGCTGCTTGTTCTGTCATCTGCCACCACTGAGAAGAGCCTAGCTCTATCCTCTTTGGAACCCCCCTTCAGGTAGTTGAAGGCTGCTATTAAATCTCCCCTCACTCTTTTCTTCTGCAGACTAAATAATCCAGTTCCCTCAGCCTCTCCTCGTAAGTCATGTGCCCCAGCCCCCTAATCATTTTCGTTGCCCTCCGCTGGACTCGTTCCAATTTGTCCACATCCTTCCTGTAGTGTGGGGGGACCAAAACTGGACCCAATACTCCAGGTGTGGCCTCACCAGTGCCGAATAGAGGGGAATAATCACTTCCCTCGATCTGTTGGCAGTGCTCCTACTAATATAGTCCAATATGCCATTGGCCTTCTTGGCAACAAGGGCACACTGCTGACTCATGTCCAGCTTTTCATCCACTGTGGTCCCCATGTCCTTTTCTGCAAAACTGCTGCTTAGCCAGTTGGTCCCCAGCCTGTAGCGGTGCATGGATTCTTCAGATTGAACCTCATCAGATTTCTTTTGGCCCAATCCTCCAATTTGTCTATGTCACTCTGGACCCTATCCCTACCCTCCAGTGTATCTACCTCTCCCCGCAGCTTAGTGTCATCTGCGAACTTGCTGAGGGTGCAATTCATCCCATCATCCAGCTCATTAATGAAGATGTTGAACAAAACTGGCCCTAGAACCTTTGCCTGCTTTTAGGACCAAACTCCAACTCTAGCTTTGTTGAAATGGTGAGAAAACTACATATGAATGTACAGTGCCTAGCACAAGGGGGCCCGGAGCCAGACAAGGGCTTCAAGACACTAGTTTAAGGCAATAATAAATAACATACTTTTGCATGCGTATGTTTCTCAGATATGAAGAAGAGCTCAGTGTAAGCTGGAAAGCATCTCTCTCTCGCCAATAGAAGTTGGTCCAATATTACCTCACCCACTGTGTTTCTCTAATACCTTTTGCTTCTCCAGTTTCCAAACTGGAGTGCGATAATGGGAATTTCAGATTGATTTTTTTTTTGGCATCTATCTCAGCTGTTGGACTGAACCCAAATTACAAGCCTCTTTGAGTTTATCCAGCACCTGCTTTGCATGCACAGATTGTGAACACTATTGGACAGTGCTCTGAAATGCCTGAAAAACAAGACTGAAACTTTGCTAGATTAACTCTTTCTGTCATAGAATCGTAGACTGGAAGGGACTTTGAACTGAATTGCTTGCAAAACTATGTGGTCTAGAGATAAGAGTTTTACTTCCTGTCGTGAGCTGGAATGAGCCAGAGAACAGAAATTTCCATCTCAGTGCAGGTGACTCTTTAACTTCTGAAGATAAGACAAGAAGCAATGGGCTTAAATTGCAGAATGGGTAGTTTAGTTTGGACATTAAGAAAAACTTCTTAACTGTCGGGGTGGTTAAGCACTGGATTTAATTGCCTAGGGAAGTTGTGGATTCTCCATCATTGGAGATTTTAAAGTGCAGGTTAGATAAACCTGTCAGGGATGGTCTAGACAATACGTAGTCCTGCCTTGAGTGTAGGGACTGGACTAGATGACCTCTTGAGGTCCCCTCCAGTCCTATGATTCTATGACAACATCCAAGCAATCGGACAGCTCTGCCTTTGACTTGTTGGGTGACCTTGGGTAAGAGAGGAATGGATCAGCGCTTGTTGGTATTTACTGGGTGATAGAACCACTCAGCGTATTTCACCATGCCTAATCTTAAAGGGGTGGAGTTTCAGCCTGAAGTCTGCAGTTACATTTTGTGTGTGTATGTCACTCTCCTTTAAGAGTGTTACAATCAGCAAGAAGGCTGGCTGTGTGGTTAAGACCCTGGCCTGGGACTTGAGTGGCCTGGGTTCAAGTTCTAGCTTAGTCATAGATTTTGTATGTGACCATAGGGAAGTCATTTAATTTACACTGTGCCTCAAACTCCCATTTGCCAAAGGAGGATAATACCTCCTAGAGGTGTAGGGAGGATAAAATCCATTCATGACTGTGAGGCTGTGATGTATGACCAGAAAGGGTTAAGCATCCTGGAGGATAAATGACTCAAATTCAACCCTTAAAAACATATGGGGAGATAATGTTTGTGTTTTTGTGTATTTACATATATATTGGTAGAGGTCAACCATGTCATCACAGTCCCTGTCTATGCTGTATTCTGTTAATTCAGAGATCAAAAGAACATCTTACCATTTAAATGAACTGTAAACATAAGATATCTCTGTATTCAGCTCTCTTTGACATGTATAGTCAATCATCTGCAAGTGGCCTTATGTTAATCTGTATGAATAATTATGAGGCAATGCTTAGGAAATGAGTGCCTATTGTTCGTCGATGGACTTCGAGCTGACAAAGAAGGCCTGAAACTGTATTAAAAATGGCTTGGTTCCTGATCCTGTCGTCTCAGATCTGCTTGAGGCTTCATGCAGGGGAAGCCTAAGCCATAAGGACTGAGATCCCAGTCCTGACTGAACTACCCTGAATACAAACATTGGACTATAACCTTTGAACTGTTTCTGAAAGAACTCTTTGCATCTACAAAGCTCTCCATCTCTGCTATAGATCTGAATCTCAAGGTTGACTCATGTCTGTATGAATGCTGATCTTTTAACCAATGCTCTCTCCCTTTTCTTTTTTTAATAAATTTTAGTTTAGTTAATAAGAATTGGCTGTAAGCATATATTTGGGAAAGGTCTGGGATATTCATTTACCTGGGAGGTAATGTGTCCAATCCTTTGAGATTGGTAGAACCTTTTTTATATGATGAAATAAGATTTTCAGAAATCCTCATCATACCTGACTTGGGTGTCTGGGTGGAGGCCTGAGGCTGGGTTACTTTAAGGGAACTGTGTTGTTGGCTTCTGAGTAACCAGTGAGGTATAATAGAAGTTGCTTTGTGCTGGCTTGGTAAATCTAAGTATTGGAATATCCACCAGCTTTGGGGCTTGCCTGCTCCATTCTTTGCAGTTCACCCTCATTGAGTGACCTCAGCTGGCTCCCTGGGATTCCGGTCACAGAGGCACTCATTGCTATGGTGATAAGGATCTTGGAAGTACAGAGAGAGATTACAAAAACCTAGGTGCGTTATTCTCAGGGGTGAAAGTGGTCCGGTACAGTGTACTGGTAAGAAGCCGGTACTGGCCCATATGCAGCCCTCCTTAAAGCGCTGCCGTGGTAGCACTTTAATGCCGTTGCCCTTTTTGCCCCTCCTGGCCGCTGATGGGGAGGGGCGGGAGGGGAGGGCAAAAGGGGCAGCTGCCCCAGGACTGGCGATTTAAAAGGTTCTGGGGTTCCCGGCTGCCGCCACTGCTACCGTGGCAGTGGCTGGAGCCCCAGGCCCTTTTAAATCGCCGCCGGGGCTCCAGGCGGCGGGGGCCAGGTAGTGTGGATGGGCTGGCTGAGGGAGGTTGACCCCGCCCCTTCTTCCTGAGGCCCTGCCCCTTCCAGGGGCTGGAGCTGGCCCCCATACCAGTAAGAATTTAATATTACTTTCACCCCTGGTTACTCTAAGCATATGTTGATACATCCTTTTTAAAATTTAAACATCTAGTTTTGCAGAAATTTGTGACAAATCTTACTGTAAAGTTGGAAGCGGTCAGAAAAAATTGAATAACACCCCTAGGGAACTGTCTGATTGGCCAATGCCACACATCCGTGCAGTGAAATTTAACTAGTCAGGGAAACAAGAGAACGTGACACTAAGGGTGTGTTTAGACTATCAGAAAAGGTAGGTTTTCTTAAAAATGTTTAATATATTTTAGTTATCATTTGAAAAAATTCTAGTGTAGACAGAAAGAACAGGAGTACTTGTGGCACCTTAGAGACTAACAAATTTATTTCAGCATGAGCTTTCGTGAGCTACAGCCCACTTCTTCGGATGCATAGAATGGAACATAGTGTAGACAGAGGTCACCTTGACCAATGAGCATGATATAGCTAGCCCTGTCTACAGTTGGGTTTTAAAACGTTAATTAAAATGTGCTTGCTATTTTTTTTTTTTAAAAGCACCCTTTACTGTTGACTAGACGAGCCCTGGTCTCCATGATGGCTTTGAACTCACTCTGTTTGAAACCTAATCTAACTGCTTTATCCTATCACTGCACTGGGGATTCACTCTGTCATTAGCATTTCAATTTATTTAATTCATCGAGGCTTGCTGAGCAATGTAACCAAGTCCCTGTTAAGCTACCACTGGCAATTTTGCTGTCAGAGATAGTCTCACCTTCTATTTTTACAGATACACTTTTATTCCTTGCTCAAGGGAGTACATTCTGAATTTCTGGAATAGCCTCCCACTGACCCTTGTATCATTGGCAGACATCTTTATTTAGAGTCAGCATGGACATGTTTGCAGTTTTCCATTGCACTAATTACAACTTTGTCAAAGGTATACACAAAATTATGTGGATATTTATTTTAGTTGGACAGTAACTCTAGGTTTAAGCTTTTACATTATAGCTGCACGTTTTCTGCATTACTTTAGCTACGGAGGGTTGAAAGGATTTGGTGTTTTATGCCTGGAATAAGCTCAGTGAAATTCTGTTCAAAAACGACATTAAGGTTCTACAATTAACCACCCCAAAAATGTGAAATGTTACAGTTTAGTTGCACAGGCAAACCCAACTCTTCCTCATCGTACCCACACATTACAGGCCCTGACTACGAAGTTGGTGCGAACCAGGAATAACTCCAGTGCAGTCAGCAGAGTTACGCTGGCATGAGTGCGTTCAGAATCACATACTATTTCTAATGGAATGTAAGCTGCTACCCCTTTTGACATGAGCAGTTAGCCAAATTCGGGGTGTTTCTCATTGTTCCACTTAGGAGGAGGAATTGACAGTAAGGTCAGGTATTTTCTCTGATGCTGTCTTCTCTATGGACTAAGAATGTACAAGGTCCTGATAGTTTCTTTGCTTACAGCCCCAAGTCTTTTTAGCAAGCCCCAGCTCCAGAAGCCCCCTCTCTAGACTTCTCTTAGGGTCTCACCCTGTGCTTGTCCCGGGCATTACAACAGAGTAGCTGTTATGGGACTTGATTAATAAAGAATTAAAGGAGGGTAATATAATGAATACTAATCAACATGGTGTTATGTAAAATAGATCCTGTCAAACTAACTTCATTTTTTTTAAAATGAGATTACAAGTTTGGTTGACACAGGTAATAGTTTTGAAGTACTAATACTTTGACTTCTGTAAGGCGTTTAACTTGGTACTTCATGATATTTTT
This sequence comes from Mauremys reevesii, assembly GCF_016161935.1. NCBI lineage: Eukaryota > Metazoa > Chordata > Testudines > Geoemydidae > Mauremys > Mauremys reevesii. The sequence goes on along the minus strand of NC_052640.1, from coordinate 14,234,521 downwards.
ATTAGAAAACCAGAATGATATAAATGTAATATTACACCTTACATGGATTAAAAACTGGCTAACTGATAGATCTCAAAATGTAATTGTAAATGGGGAATCATCATCAAGTGGGTGTGTTTTTAGTGGTTAAGTTATTGGCTCTATGATATTTAACTTTTTTTTTTATCAGTGACCTAGAGGAAAACATAAAATCATTACTGATAAAGTTTGCAGATGAGACAGAAATTGGGTGAGTGGTAAATAATGAAGTTGGCAAGTCATGGGTACAGAGCAATCTGTATTGCTTGGTAAACTGGGCTCATGCAAACAATATGCATTTTAATAATCAGACCAAGCAAGCTGGCCTGAACCCAATAGGACCTGACTACGAGTGTCCAGGTTAGGTCTGAAAACAACCCAGCCCTCTCAAGCTTGGGTAGGATAGGCCCTTCTCCTGCCTATGAATTTGATATGGAGGCTGCGTGTCCTGCTCCCACTGGACACTACCACCTCGCTGTGCTGTGTGTGCCACAGAGTGAGTGTGCCAACGAGTCGCAGCACCTCTTGCTCTGTAATGTACACAGCACGCAAGGCAGTGGAGGCTGGCAGGAGTGGAACACACAGCAGCTGATGCCTCAACTCCACTGGCAGATGGTGGCCAGAGATGGTTCTCAGACACAGGGAGCAGGAAACCCCTACCAGGCCGATCCCCAGAAGACAAGGCAGCAGTGCTGATGCAGGTTGGGGGAATTGTTGGATCTGAAAAGGACTCGATGCTCTTGGGTTGGGTTGAGGTGTGTGTTGAGCTGTAAAATTAGGCCTGAGCAGACCTCTGGTTAATGTGGCTAACTGTAAATGCATACATTTAGGAACAAAGAATGTAGCCCATACTTTGAGGTTGGGGGACTCTATCCTGGGACTCAATTGCTCTGAAAAAGATTCAGGGGTCTTGGTGGATAACTAGCTGATCTGGAGCTCCTAGTGTGACACTGCGGCCAAAAGGGCTAATGTGATCCGGGGTTGCATAAGCAAGGAAATTTTGAGTAACAGATTTTAACTTCTACTTGGCAGAGGTGTGACCGTGGCTGGAATACTGTGTCCAGTTCTGGTGTCACCAATTCAAGAAGGATGCTTTGATAAAGTGGAGAGGGTTCAGAGAAAAGCCACGGGAATGATTAAAGGATTGGAAAATATGCCTTAGTGATGGAGCTCTTTCAGTCTATTTAGCTTAACAAGGAAAGGTTAAGGGATGACTTGATCAGAGTCTATAAGTCCCTACTTGGGGAACAAATATTTAACAATGGGCAGAGAAAGGTACAACACGATCCAATGGCTGAAAGTTGAAGCTAGACAAATCCAGACTGGAAATGAGGAATACATTTTTAACAGGGAGGGTAATTAACCATTGGAACAATTTACCAAAGGTCATGGTGGATTCTCATCACTGACAATTTTTAAATCAAGATAGGCTGTGTTTCCAAAAGATGTGCTCTAGGAGTTGTTTTGGGGAAGTTCTGTGACCTGTGTTATACAGGTAGTCAGACTGGTGACTAGCTGATTGGAATATCCCTCCTGGCCTTGGAATCTATGAATACCAGACATTCAGAACAAAACTCAGGTGGTGTGAAGCCACATGCAACAAGTATAGGAGAGAAAACATTCACAAGATACTCCAAGAAGTAAAACTGTCACGTTTAGGACAGCTCCACACTGTGTACCCTTAGTGTGCAAGTGGTTTTATTCCCCAAATGCTTTGCAAAGTTGACAGAAGAACCAGGCCTACTGTTCAGCAGAACCATTGCATGGGGTTATAGTGTAACTGGAATTTTCGTCTAGGGACTCAGTAATACACAGTTCAGGTCAATGATGTACACATTTTATATTTGGGCACATAGCTCCCATTAATACTAATGAGAGCGACGCATCACACATGAATACAAGAGAATATTTCCCATTACTTTTGGTCCCAAAGCTCTCAGCTGGGAGATCCTCAAGGAAAAACGGCCATTTGTTTCATATTACAATCTGTAATACATCAGATACAGTACACTGTGAATCTTATTTATGTTATAGTGTTGCAATGCGGTCTGGATTATAAGTCTCTTAATGGCCTGTCTACTTTAAAGGAAACATGCGTTTAATTCTCCTCTCACTTACGCCAGTTTTACTCCAGTGTAGCTCTATTGGCTTCAGTGGAGTGACCCCTGACTTATATTGGTGTGACAGGGGAGTTGGGCCCCATGAATTTATATAATTTAAATTAATCATTCACATATCCGTATATGAGGAAACACGGACTAGTAAAGGCAGGATCTTAAAGGCACCTTTAAGAGATTGATTCCTAAACCCCTTACAGCTACTCAGTTAGTATCCATTTATTCTCTGTTTTATGGGTCAGCTGCTCATGACTGGATATGAGGCATAGAGGGCAACTTGACAGGCCAAATCCTAGCCTTAGTACCCTGGTGTCTGGAGTTAGCTCCCTGGACGTTAATGCAGATGCTCCAGACTTATGCTTGCGGTAACTGATGGGAGTGGTTGGGCACTGGGTATGCTGTTCTGTAGCGTACCCAGTGAGATGACTGAATTCTGAGAAGGGTTTGGGGATAGTGGAGCCCTTCACCTGGAAGGAAGCTGGTCAGAAACTACCAGCAAGTGTTTAGAATGTCAATAATAACTTAACTGTGGTGATGACAGAATAAAAGATATGTACCCGTTTGTTTTTTTCTCAGTCTACTTGGCCAATAAGCTCCCTCGCCCAAGGCATCTGTACTTAACCAAGTCTATTGATCCCTTCACTCTGAAGATGTTGCTTCTTTCCCTGTCTCGGCTCTTGCTGCATCAGTGCTTTGCTGGGTCTGAAAGGAAATATTATTTATTAGTCTTTCCATACTGCCTACAGGCCTCAATCATAGACCAGGACCCCGCTGTGCTAGGCGCTGTATGAATGCAGAAGAAAAGGATGCTCTCTGCCCCGAGGAGATTACATCCCAAGTAATGTGATGTTCTCTCAGGCTGCCGTTACTGGCACTTCATAAGCTGATCTGAGTTGTGAGCGCGTGTGTGAAACAGCATGATCTGTTCCCAGCTGTCTGGAGTTGAAGGGTCTGATCCAAGCCCCAGTGAAGTCAATTGAAAGACTCTCATTGTCTTCAATAGACTTCAAGCCCTGGTCTCTGTTGGGCCAAGGAGTGTGATTTCTTAGGTCACTCCCTAGTTTAGTTGCTTTTTCAAATTATTTTACACGTTTTATTATCTAATTTTGACTTATTTCTTCCCCACGATCGCTTTCACACCGTTATTACTGGCTGCCCGTGTGATAGGCGGGTTGGTGTAATCCTCGGAGCCCCAACAATCACTGCTTGCCAAATTATTCTCCCAGTACACCCTGTGCCAAGGACACATGCTAGCTCTGGCTGAACACAATGCTGCAGATTCTTCTCCTCTCTGTGTTTAGCACTGCTGAAGCCTCTTGGGAAAGTAGATGTCTGATGTGTCACATTCCGTATAGAGTCCACATCTCCAGGCAGTCTCCATCTTCTTCCTTCTCCTTTAATTAAAAACAAATGTCTAGTAATATTTCTATACATATGAGGAAAGTAACAAAAGGCTACCCTCCCCTTCCAGGAAATTGTCACAGAAACATCTTTACAATCTAACAATGTGTGTATGTGTGGGCATGCACATACACACAAGTAAGATATTTGCACATAACAAGACCTTATGAAACTTCCTGTATCTTTTATCCCATAACTAAAAGGACCTCGCTCTGTGTGTGTGTGTGTGTGTGTGTAGAGATGATGTTTCACTGCCATCTCTCTTCCGGGGTGTACCAGGAAAGGGTGGCAACAGTGGCATAAGTCACACATGAATCTGGCCATATTTTGCTACAACAGCAGAATTGTTCCTAAGTGGAATAACTTTCAGACTCTCCCATAGACTGTCAGTACCCCTGTACTCTGAGAGCAGCTGCCTCTGGGCCAGCTCAGGGAAGAGTTACTTTGCTTTAGGGTGACCAGACAGCAAGTGTGAAAAATCGGGATGGGGGTTGGGGGTAATAGGAGCCCATATTTAAAAAACAAAAAAAAAAGCCCCAAATATCAGGACTGTCCCTATAAAATCGGGACATCTGGTCACCCTACTCTGCATTTACACCAGGTTAATGGAGCTCAGAATTCTTCCCCCCTGACTTCATTGGACTGACTCCTGATTTTAAACATTCTAAGGCTCTGATCCACCAAACATTTAAGCGTGTCCTCATTTCAAGCCTGCAAGTAATCCCATTGAAGTGAATGGGACTATTTACATACTTGAAGTTAAGTACATGTGTAAGTGCTTTGCTGGGCCAGGGCCTGAGGGACAGCAGCATCTTTTCTTCAATTCACGCAGCAGGGCTGGTATGAGACACGCTCCTGGCACAGATCTGAGTATGTAGCAGTGATGGGCTAGCCTCTTTGTTCCTGGAGGTTCCATTTGGGTGAGCTTTCCAACGTTCTTTGGCTCGGCCATGTGGTGGCAATTTGTTGAGAGATTTCCCTTCTCTGCAATGGTACTTCAGCAACTGCAGGAGCTCATTTAAAAAACACAGCTGTAAAGATGCTAAATTCTTTAAATGGAAAGTGCATTTTTCTAAGGCTGGCACAAATCTGAGAGTAAAGGATTGCTTTTTCTGGCTGCACTTAGCTGTCATTTCTGTTTTCTCTCTCTTAAGGTGTCTGCAAGTGTGTAAGTCTCATTAGCGTTAATAGGAACTGAATTCAAGCATTAGCTGGAGAACAGTTCCCTAAATGCTGCCTTTGCTTCTAAAGCCAAGATTCGGTCCCCGCCTCTGTTGCTAATCTGCTCCTTGCAGACTGTAACGTTTTTTTTTTTTCCCCTGTGAAGTAGCAGCCAAACAAGGCTTCCGTCAGCCACTGTGCCACTACAGCGGTTCTCAGATTACACAGGCCGAGAGTGCTTTGCAAAGGAACAGTTGACAGGGAAAGCATCAGGGTCTCATGAAAAGATTCACAAGACACTGCCCAGGAACAGAGAGGAGACAACTCCGCTATGACTAACATTTTCTGCTTGGCTGACATTGTAATAAACTAAAACCCAGGGGTGAAGAGAAGGGATGACAGTAGAAGATGGGGAAACCACTTATTTCAGGGAACAAATCAGTTGCGAACACACCATTTGTGCACTTGACGTTGGCCGGCCTTGGGTGATGTTTGGAAATGGAAGGCATTCTATAGACAGCTGCCCAAGGGAATGCTAATTAGCTGGCAAGCAATTAATTATTAATCAGACTTTTGTTCATTGTGAAGACAATGCTTTCTTTGGCAGCCTTTTAACATTCCTAGTTTGCTTTGTTTTTATTTCACAAGCTGAGAATGTCTTGGAACTAGATTTCACTGCACTGTGCTTCTTTCCCTTTGGTGTCCTCATTCAGTTTTCTGCTTCACAGGTGGAGTCAATGCCTCGACCTCAGCACTTAGGAATATTTGCAATGGCAATCAAGAGTCCAAGGGGACTTCTGGTGTGCTATTTTTAAACAGCTGGACTGCCATATAATTCATTCAGCCAGGGGGGCCAGCACTATTTACATTAGATTTGATAAGGCTGTAAGTACATTGTAACAATGGGCCTGTTAACCTCTTCAACTGACTGAGTCCCAGACATTTTTTCGACCTTTTTATTTTGCAGAATTTTTAATTTGTTACCTCCCCCTGCCCCCAAGAAAAACCCTGAAAAATGTGGTGTTCCATAAAAATGCTTAATTCTGAAAATAGCTCAGAGGGAAAACTCTTGACCAGTTCTAGTAAACAGATTTAGAAGAGACCGATTCCAGAGCATAGCTTTCGGTAAACCATGGAACATTTTGGCATCTGTTTCTGGCTCTGGAGGGAACAAAGAAATTGCATGAAATGAAATATAAATGAATAAACATAGTTACCTGCACATATTTTTAAACTCCAGTTTCAGAACACGGAAAGGCTCGCGCAAAGTTCTTTTCGGTTAATTTATCCATCTTTTGTTAAAAGACCTCCCTTCCCGCCCTCCTCCACATATAATCAGTGCTAAATCTTTCCTTATATGGCAATAAACACATTTAATCTGGAGGGTCATGGCATTTTCAGGCAGGAAATGGAAAACCCAGCAATATACAGGGGTTCAAATATTCTTCTAGAACTTTTATAAAGTTCTGGTTGTTCAGTAGAACACGGCAGACATGTATTTCCCTCCACTACTTCTCTCTCCTCCTCTCATAAATGAAGCAAAAAAGTTAGAGTATTTCCTTTACTTCCTACCTCCTAGGTACTTTTATGGCTACCATCATCATCAGCCTCTGAATGTCAACCGAATCATATCTCTCTTTAGATACTTAGATGATCCTCATCCCACCCAAATGCTTCACAATTATGCATGATTTTTAACCTCTCAATACTCCTCTGAGAGAGGGAAATCTTTCCCCCATTTTACAGATGGGGGAACTGAGGCACAAGGGAGCTCCAGTCACAGTGTCATGTAGGAAGTCTATGGAATTGAACCCAGGTCTCCTGACTCAAAGTCCAGGGGCTTTGGGCTTTCATTACACCACTTCCCATATGCTTGTGTAGCCTCCCTTCCTCGAGTCTGGTATCTGGCCTTCAGCACTGGCTAATGCCTACTGCTTCAAAAGAAGGCATAACCCCATCATAAAGTAGCTATTCAATTGTGCACTGCTAAGCATACTGGGGGAAAGTTCGATTATACTTTGAATTCTGCAAAGGCTTGAAGTTTAATTATGTGCTTCCAGAATACTGCTTGGGATGATGATCCTCAGTAATTTTAATGAATTGTGTGTGACCTGGATTCTCCAGCCAAGAACAGACTGCCAGCCTCAGCTGCAAAAAAGATACAGAAAGACTGCCACTTTGATAATATAAGGAGATAAGTGTGTGTGTGTGTGTGTGTGTAAAATGCACTATTGAGAACACACCATTAAAAAAACCCAAATCCAACAATTTAAAAATAAATTATGCATGCCTTAAAAAAAGCATTAATGCAATACTAATAATGAAAATGAACATAAGAATAGCCACACTGAGTCAGACCAAAGGTCCATCTAGCCCAGTGTCCTGTCTTCTAACAGTGGCTAATGCCAGCTGCCCCAGAGGGAATGAACAGAACAGGTAACCATCAAGTGATCCATTCCCTGTCACCCATTCCTAGTAATGGACATATATAATTTGACCTAAAAATCTAGGCTAAAGATTGGTAAGGTGGAATGTCAGTACAGTAACAGTTTTTGAAAATGGGAATAGGCACCTTTGAAAATTTTATGCTGTCTGTCAATCCAGTTCCTTTTTCTACAGGCACATCATTTCAGTCTCTTCTCCCCTTTAAGCTAAGGTTCATCAGCAGAACATATCAGTATGACACAAACATCCTGCTTGTACATGGCTATAAGACAAACAATGTGCTGTGCTCTGTGCTGTACAATAACTTCAACTTGCAGGCATGAAAAAATCAGAAATGCCATCTAATGCTTCTTATGAACTCTCTCAAGCCTCTGTATTGGGGAAATTAAGTGGCATAGCTATAGTGGAATAATTATGCTGCTATAGCTATGTTGATACAACTCCCCCATGTGGACACTATTCTGGAATAAAAGTGACTTTATTCTGGAATAATTACTGAAGCAGAATAATTCATTTACAGTAGAACCTCAGTTACGAACTGACCCAGTCAACCACACACCTCATTTGGAACTGGAAGTACGCAATCAGGCAGCAGCAGAGCCCGCCACGCCCCCCCCCCCCCAAAAGGCAAACATAGAACAGTACTATGTTAAATGTAAATTACTAAATAAATAAAGGAAAAGCAGCATTTTTCTTCTCCATAGTAAAGTTTCAAATCTGTATTAAGTCAATGTTCAGTTGTAAACTTTTGAAAGAATAACCATAACGTTTTGTTCAGAGATACGAACAGTCTCCATTCCCAAGGTGTTTGTAACTTTGAGGTTCTACTGTAACTACTTTTGACTGCTAAGGCTACACCGGTCAATTTCCCCATGTCGACAAGCCCTTAGTCGCACAGGAAACTAGAAATGATGTGTTTTATACAGTCCTGGCAATTCTTTATTTTTTAATGTCCATTGACTAATTCTGAATGATAATGGAAATGGTACAACATAAAGATAGTTCACATGATTCCCACATGATTATCAAAGGGATTTGGATCAATTCTTTTAAATCTGACGATGATGATGAGAGGCTTAAAGTTAAACACAACAGACAATTGCTTGCTTGCTTGGAAAATATGAAGCAGTTGTGGCTGCATTCGTCCATTCAGCTGAAATGGCTGAAACCTGGTAGTCGGCAGACCAAACACTGATATTTTTTTAACAGTCTTGCTAAGTGCTGAACACAGGTTTTTGAACAAATGGATCTGAAAAATATATTCAAATGGGCAATGCATCTTCTCCCCCAAACACAGCATTTAGGTTTGTTTCTTTTTGGAACAATTTAACATTGCAATTTAGGACCTTCAGGCCACATTTACAAATGCATTTAGGTTAGGGTGACCAGCTAGAAAGTGTAAAAAATCGGGACAGAGGGTGGGGGGTAATAGAGACTTTTATATAAGAAAAAGCCCCAAATATTTGACTGTCCTTATAAAATCAGGACATCTGGTCACCTTAATTTAGGTGCCTAAAGATGCAGATAGGCACCTAACTCACTTAAGCACTTTTGTAAGCCCTACTAGTTGCCTAATTTCCATTCATTTCAGGAGCCTGAACATCTTTGAAAATCTGGCCCCTGGACTCCAAAACATGTTTGTAAAACAGGCAGCTAGTTGTGACGTTTCATATACATTTTGTTACAAGATATATTCAGTGTGGTTTGTTGTTCATTACAAAAATGGTTACATTTTCAGGATCTTTGGGGAAACATGTACCAGTCAAAGTATGGAGGCGTAAAAGGAATAGAAAATAGGATTGTGGGTTGTTTTCCTTCATACATGAAAAGCAAAATGTACTTCGAGGCTGAATGATGTTTATTTTACTGTGTTCTGATTTTGGTTCAGTGGTTAGGGCAGTAGGTTAGGAATTGGGGAAACTTGTTTGAAGTCCTTGTTCTGCCACAGACTTCCCATGTGGCCTTGGGCAAGTCACTTAGCCTTCATGCACCTCATGCCCAGATTGTAAAAGGTCGCAATACCTAACTGATTTAGGAGCCAAAATCCTATTGACAGCCAATAGGATTTTGGCTTTTAAGTGCCTAAATCCCGTTTGAAAAATGTTATTTAGGCTCCTAAATCAGTGAGATTTTTGCAGTGCTGAGTGCAGCAACAGTGAAACACCTTTAAAAACCTGGGCCTTGGTTCCTCATCTGTCAAAGGTGGATAACTGCACTTCCCTCTCACAGAGGAACGCAGGGAGTATAAATACATTAAAGACGGTGAGGTGCTCAAATACTATGATAGTTAAGGCATAAGCGCAATATCAGAACAGGAAGGGATAACAGAAAAATCTCCAGCAGAAGGTGCACTGTGTGAGGCTCCTTTTTAACAGGCTGTGCTGAACTGTCATCAGGCTTGGCAGATGGCAGAGTCCTTAGGAATTTAAGGGCACTTGTAACATAGAAACAATCCTACTGCTCACACAGCGTAAGTACAAGGAGAAAGAAACTTGTCAAAAGTGGCCAGTCATTCTTATTGCACGGCGCCCGCTAGTCACGAGAACTCCCCTGCCCCCCATCAGAAATATAAATGAGGGCTCTGGGGTGTGTGTACAGCTTCCCTTGGTTTCAACTGGATCCACGTACACATATCCAGTAGTGGAATATGGTCCCTGTGGCTAAATCCTGTACTGCTACAGGAGCAAAGTGGTCCTTGCACAAAGGACATGTGCATAATTCAGGGCAGGGAGGCAATAAGTCCCTCTCCATCAAGGATAGCTGTGCCGGCATTCTACCGCTGGTCCTAGCTTCTAATAGATGCCACTTGTGTGGCTCCCGTATGCACAGGCACAGATCAGGCTACCAGGCCCTTCTTCCCTCCTGCCCTCAGGCTCCCAACACTACAGCGGGAGCTACCACGGAGCAGAGCTGCAGCGCTTAATTTGTAACGAAAGAGGTGCTGGGGCGCAAGCAATTTTTTTACTTTCATAACTGACACAGCAAGCCTGGAGGTGCCAGGGCTATGAACTGCCAAGCCTAAAGGTGCCAGCGCTCAGCCCTGGCAAGCCCTGGCACAAATTTAAGCACCGCAGTGCTGCTTTCTTACCTCTAGAGCCTTTGTTTTTGCAGCCCAACCGCTATAGCTTGGGTTGGGTGGGTCAGCCCATTCCTTACCCCTTTGGGCAGCATTTCCAAATTAGAATCGAGCATCACAGCTGCCCTGCCGTGTCATTGAATCAATGACAGGGCAGTGCAGGTGGAGTCTTCATTGCAATGTATGTGTTCAAGGACAAAAAGGATGTAGCTTCCAGGGCTTCGTGCAAAAGCTAAATTGTGTTTTTTGAATAAAGGGAGATATAAACGGATGGGACATTTCAAACATAATCCAGTTCCAAACAGCCAGTGTACCAACTGTGCCTTAAGGGGACATAGGCTGATTGCCAAATCATAAGGAGATGCTTATCTCTTTATTTTAATAAACAGTTTTCATGACTGTTAACATTTTAATGGATGATTACATTCATATTTAGCTAGCAGATGCATTAGTTTTGATTGATGTTATTTCGATGAGTACCAAAGGAATTAAATAATGATTTGCCACTTATTGTAAAGTGCTGCTCCAAATATCTTTTAAATAAACAACTTTATTTTGGGTATATGTCAGACGGAAATGTGGCGCAGCGGTGTGCTGTGGTGCAGCAGTCACAGTGAGCCATTTGGGGCATCCGTGGATGTCATCTGCACAGTGGTTCCACACGCACAGTTCAGGCAGCTCGGAGCCAGAACCTTTCAACCCGCCAAAGGACTAATGTGGGAGGCCAGGCGAGACGGTGCCCCAAAATGAGGGGCACCAAAATATAGGATTCATGTAGGAAATGTTAGCATGCTGAGGGACTCTTCCTTTTAGTGGAGTGAACTCTTCCTACATCCCCAGCTCTGTGGCTCATTGTTTCAGATGTCAGTCCCAGATTCAGTCCCCACTGCTCACAGCCCAGGGGGTGTGTGTGGCATAGATGTCAAGTATCAGGGGTAGCTGTGTTAGTCTGTATCCACAAAAACAACGAGGAGTCTGGTGGCACCTGAAAGACTAACAGATCGTGGCATAGATGTGTTCTTCCTATTCATCTTCGGTCCTCTTAGCACTGAGCTTTTTGCCTTCTTTAGTCTGTTTCTAACCTCCTCCTTCAAATCAAGAGTGCATGCCCAGAATGCAGTCCTGACATGCGAACACCACAGGTCATTATGGCTCTGTAACAAGAATAAAGGCTGCTCTCTCCTCTTATCTTGACATAGGAACACTGTTCTAGCTGGCTGGTTACACGCTCAGACACTGAAGTCTCACTGTAAAATGTCCCCGCTGTCTTCCATTTGCACCGAGCACCTTAGTAATTAAAATCCCTATCCTTCCATCATCACCTGGCCATTATTATAAGCGCTGATAACATGCACAGTGCTTCATGATGAACAAGAGGAAAGTCAGCTGCTGCCCTGAAGTGCTTAAATTGTAAGAGCTAGAGTTTCAGGAGAGCTCAGCAGGTTTGGTGCATCCTGACGGAGACCAAGGTCTGGCAGAGTTGGGTGGTGGTGCCCGGATCGGGCAGGCCATCCGAGCTGGCAATCACTTTAGCTGGGTGAGGTGGTAGATCTCTTAGTGCAGCCTGGTAGCACTTCCCTTAGGGCCTGGAGACTGAGCTGTCAGAATTCCTGGACCCCACCAGCCCTGAATGACAATCTGTGAATGGCAAGCTGGGGACAAGGCAAGTGGCTAGAATGTATTCGCTGTTCACACCTGAAAGAGGAGGGTTATTGTTGGGACACTCGGAGGGAGTGTGCATTTGATTGCTGGCTTTCCCAAATGTATTGTGGTGTTCCCCCCTCCCCACAAAAAAGTTCTTTGTCTTAAATCCCAGGCTCAGAGCTTGCAAGTGGGGAAGTATTACTTATAGTTCCCCAGGTTTCTGGCTGGAGACTTGAGCTGCTGTTATCTAAGTTTTCAGAAGAACCCCTTAGAATACTGAACTTGGACTTTTTTGCTTCTGACAATGGCTGGCAGAAGGGCCACATGGGATTCACAGAAGTGGGTCTTTCAGGGGGGCCTGAAGGAAGGTTAAAATGGTGTCTTGGCAAACTGGGATGGGGAAAGCATTCATAAAGAACCTGAGAGGGCACCAGAACTGCTGCAAAGACACCGGGCTGGCTGGAAGACACATGTGCCTTTAGAAGTTCTATTGGGATCGGGAGGCTTGACTTCTTGCCAGTTCCACTAGGATTGCATGGACCCTTTAAGAAAGGCCCTCTGGTCCCGTGCTACTCTGAGCTGGGCATAGATGCATGCTGGGAATGAGTGTTATATAAATCCTTTTCCTAGGTATGTTGGAGGAGATTTTGAAAGACATGGTAGCTGCTGCTGGTGGGTCTCTTCAGGGTAAATCTGCACAGGAGCCTGGCGATGGGGTAAAGGTATGTATGTGATGGAAGGCCAGGCTGTGAATTTGGGCTCTGTTTGGAATTTTCCTTTCCCTGGCTGATGGAAATAACTGGACATTTGAAGCAGTCTGGTTGTGTTATAATGTGTCCCCATGGCACCCAGTCCCTGGTCCATAGAGCATGTTACAATCCCTTAGTTTTGAGAGCCTGGTTCTTTTGCTCAAGTTGTAAACACCTTCAGCTCTGGAGGACTCTGGTGTTGGCCAGGATGGCTGCTATCACATCTGCAGCAAACATGTTTCTTTCCTTTCAGAGGCCCAGGACTGTGCCTTCTAGTCAAGGGAAACAGGAAGCCCCTACTCCCTACAGCAGTTGTAGAGGGAAGTATGTTAGCTCCCAGGTGGGAGGGCCTGTGATGAGCTAGGGCCTATGAGGCTCTGGCAAGGGACACTTTTTGGGATGAAAGAGACCTTATAGAAACCTGAGAGAAGGAACCCATTGAGGCAGTGTGTGTAATGAAAGCTTATGGACAGTCTGTTGGCCTGTTTAGGCCGTTGGACCATCTGGAAGAGTTTTTATGTTTGACTAAAGGGCTAAACTTTCTACAGCATGAGGCATTGCTCCAGAGGGGAACTGAGAAAATGATACACCCCCTACTTGAGATAAGGGCATCAGTTGTAGGGCCAGACCCCTGCCTTTACAGCAGAATGATTCTGGAAAAAATTAGCAAGGGGAATCTCAGGCAGTCTTCTCCCCCTCAGGCCTTATCCCAAAGATTTTCCCTCCCCCCACGTAAGGTGCGACACTCTCATTCTTTTTAAAAAACGATCATGCTTAAAGGACTAATATAGCCTAGCACACAGGGCTTAGCTCATAAAATAAGGCTTCTCTACTAATGGAAATTGTGGGCCTATGTCCTTGTGCAGCCTGTGCTTGGGTGAGGAAGGCCCACCTGGTGAGGTGCATTATGGTTCCCCTCCACTCTTCCCTGAGGCAGGATACCAGACTTGATGAACCAGTGATGTGATGTGGTATGACACATGCTAAATTCCTGTCTCTGACTAAACCTTTGGAGGTTGCACAAATAACTTCACAGTAAATTTGAGGTATTGGTTTCAGTGTGAACCCATCTTTTCTGGAATCCTCTGTCACGAAGAGAATCCTGGAAATCCCTCTTTCTCCTATGTACACGCTTGCCCCTAACTGCTATGTGGCAGCTCTCTAAGTGAATAATGTAACCAGTAAATTTAGCCTAGCTTTAATTCATGTGTGGTCCATGAGCAGCTCAAGATTTCCTATAATTTGTTTGCTTTTTGAGATTTCTTTCAGAATACTGTCTGCCAAATTCTGATGTCTAGCTCATTTGTGAGCCTTTTATAGTGAGTTGCCAGTGCTTGGTAGTCAAGCTGGGTTGGTTGGCTTTGATTGGGTGCAGAGGGTCATGTGGTAAATTTCTCTTCCCTGATTGGTAGAGCTTAACACTTAGGGCAGGTCTACACTAAGAGCGGGGGTCGAACTAGGGTACGCAAAAGTTCAGCAGTGAAAAGCGCTGCTGAATGAATTGTACCCTAGTTTGAACTACTCACCGTCCAGCCGTGCGGAAAAATCCGGTCCGTGGCTCCAAGTCGCCACCGCCCACCGCCTTTGTGGTGGTGTGCGGAGTCGCGCCCGGCGCGAGCTTCGACTCGGAACTATCGATTTATTGATTAGATTAGAACTAACTCGATCGAACTCACCACTCACCCGACCAGCCTTAGAGTTCAGATTCTGGTGCAAATACTGTCCATTTACAATTTAAATCTCTGAAATTCATATCTTCTAACATTAGCTAAAAATCAGCTTTGCTGTGAACAAACACTGCGGGTCTCTGGAGGGACTTGCCAGTGGTGCAGTGATTGGGGGAAGGGAAGTGGGTAAACTCATTTGGGGGATATAGAGTTTAGTTTAGACGTGGGCAAAAAATCCATATTCCCTCAATGAGTTTACCCTCAACTACACCAGTGGGACTTGCTAAGACAGTGGCTGCAACAATAGCTGAGCACCAGGACCATGCGTCCTATGGAGCCTGACACTGCTGTTCTCTAACTGACGATTAGGGGCACTGCTGAGCTATACAAGCTCCTGCTCTCCTGCAAGGTGCACACTGCTGGTTCTGCAGCGTGCCTGCTTATGTTGGCAGAGGAGCCAGGGAACATCAGACCTGATCTCTGCACAGGGATGAAGTTCACCCCTACAGCAGGGCCAACACAAAGCAACACAAAACCCCATTATATTTGGGCTGGGCCTCTGCACAAGAATGATTTTTTTAGGAAAATAAAGATAATTTATAAGGCTATTAGTAAAACCCCTTTAAGTGACTGTCATAATAATTTTCATCCATAAATGGCCATTTAAGCTACTTGGTTGCCCAATGACAAAGCTGCATTTGACTCTTGTAACCGTTCCACCGATAAAAAAGCAGTTGAAATAAACAAAGATTTTCTAGCAGTGACTCAAATTGTTTGCCTGTAAACCCAGTTTGCGTAAAAATGCTTCATTTTTAAACAGGAAGCTCTTGTCAGATTATCTTTGGGCATCGTAAAAGATCTCTTAAAGAACCATTAAAACTAACAGTCAGCACTTGTTAAATTGCTGCACTTAGCCAAGAGGACAGATTGTTTTAAGCTGCTAATTGGGTGTTTCATGGTTCATGCTTTAAAAAAAAAAACAACAAAAAGTTGGCTTAAGATTCCAAAGATGACCAGTAATTTTGGGTGCCCAACTGGGACACCTTAAAAGGGCCTGAAATGTTCAGAGTAGGTACCCACTCTTTCTAAAACCTCCGGTCCCTCTAAAGTGTCTCAAGTTGGGCACCTCAGATTCTTAGTCACTCTTTAAAAATCTTGGCCATTTATTTTAAAGGGAAACCCTGTCGCAGATGAATTGATTCACCCCTTGGGACTGAAGTCCAAATCAAACCTATAAACTAGATGTGGTAGACGTAGGGAAAACTGATAAAATTCATTGCATTCATGCACAAAGCTGGCTCCAGGCTCTCTGAGAAATCTGGTTGAAAATTTTCCAGTGGGGGGGCACGTTATTTTAAAAATCTAAATGGGAAGAAAACACTCTGATCCATCCCAAATGACTTGTTTGGAAATTCATTTTCTGGGAATTTTCAATATTTTGTCGTTTCACATTGGAACAAAAACAAATTTCAAAATGTCTGTTTCCTGTGGAACAGAAACTCCAAGTTTTGACCAGCTCCTAGTCTTTATTGACCTAGGGCAAATGGAAAGCCAGAGGTTTTCCTATGTATTCACTTACAGATTATGGCTTTAAAAATACATGAGGTGCCATTATGATGATCTACTTTGACCTCCTGCATAACTTGAGCCACGTACTATCAAGCAGTTCTACACTGTTTCCCTGTCCTAGGACATCATTTGTTCTACTAGTCTGATGGGGCTTGTGATGTTGCCCTCTATATAATTTTATAAAAATATGCTAATGAATGTAATGTAACTGGAATATGCTTCATGCAAAAGGTCTCTTGTAAGGTATCATTACAAAGCTTATCTACTGAGTGTGGTCATCCTATTTGTATAAATGTACCACTCTTGTATCTGAAACTAGAAATATGAAATATAACTCTGAGGGCCTATTGTGGTTATGCAAAGTGTGGGCCATTAATGGTGGTTTGGAATCTTGATGGCTCCCATCAACCAGGACAATTGACTGTAGATGGCTCTGTTTTACTTGTAAGTCTTCCTGTATACGTGTGTGCTGGCAAGTGGGTAATGAAGTCTTATAGTGACATGTGATCATGTCGCCTGAACTGGAATCCATTTTTAACCTGGTGCTTTTCTATTGAGAAGGAGCGGGGGGCGGGGGGACGGGACCCAGAGAGGGATGAAGGATTCCCGCCTTATGCAAAAGATATATAAGTGGGTGGAACAGAACAAAGGGGGCGGCCATGATGAGAAATCCCTTAGCTACCACCTGAGCTGGAACAAGGGCTGTACCAGGGGAAAGGATTGTGCCCAGACTAGGAAGGCATCCAGTCTGTGAAAGAAACTTACTGAAACATCACTGAGGGTGAGATTTTATCTGTATTCAGTTTTATTACTGTATTAGGCTTAGACTTGTGTGTTCTATTTTATTTTGCTTGGTAATTCACTTTGTTCTGTCTGCTATAACTTGGAACCACTTAAATCCTACTTTCTGTATTTAATAAAATAACTTTTTTACTTATTAATTAACACAGAGTATGTATTAATGCCTGGGGGGGGCGCGAGGGAAACAGCTGTGCATACCTCTCTATCAGTGTTAGAGAGCAAACAATTTCTGAGTTTACAGGGTAAAACAGATTTATTTGGGGTTTGGACACCACTGGGAGTTGGGCATCTGAGTGTTAAAGACAGGAACACTTCTTTAGTTGCTTTCAGTTAAGTCTTCAGCTTTGGGGGACATGGTTCAGACTCTGGGTCTGTTTTGGAGCAGACTGGTGTGTCTGGCTCAACAAGACAGGGTGCGGGAGTCCCAAGCTTCTGGGGCAGGAGAACAGGGGCAGAAGTAGTCTTGGCACATCAGTTGGCAGCCCCAAGGAGGTTTCTGTGATCCAACTCACAGGGCTAATGTAATATGTTTGTGTGACAGACATTTCCTGTACCTTGCAGCTCTTTGCTGAATTATAGTTCTGTGAACTCAGTCATATGAAATATTTCCCACTACTGAAATGGAGATTAATTAGTCCATGCTGGTACAATGCTGGGAAGGCGTAATGCTTTATGGAAGCGCTGGGTATTACGATCATCAAAGCTATGGGAGTGGATCCTGCAAACCCTACAGGGCAGAGCGCTTACTGCTAGATCAGTGAGTTCAGTGGTAGTGAGTAATGTGATCATAATGTTGGCAGAATCAGGCCCTTGGATTGTAAACTCGGTGGGACAGGGTCCCCGTCAGCTCCTGGCTCTGCCGCAGATTTCCTGTGTGACTTGAGGCAAGTCTCTTGATCTCGCTGTGCCTCAGTTTCCTAGCTGTTAAATGCTGATGATAGTACTTGGGCTGTCTGTTTAGATTATAAACTCTTTAGGACAGGGATGGTGTCTTACTCTGTGTTCGAACAGCACTTAGTATAATGGGGCCCTGATGTGGGGTGGGACCTCTGGGTGTTACTGCAATAAGATACCATCACTTCCTGTTGTGATTGATAGCCTGGCATAAAAGGTGGCGCACAGCACAAGCTGTCATTCACTTCATCGGTGCTCATTGTATGAGGAAAGGCAGCCCTGCAAGAGAGGGTTCAGTGTGTGTAAAGGAGGGTGGGGGTCTTCAAAGCAATCAGGTGCTGTGTGCATGCAAATAGCCCATCCATCTCTCAGCAACTGAAATAAATGTAGCATGAAAAGCAGCTGACCAAAGCCTTGTTGTCCTCCAGGAACTGGAGCTTGCACAGAGTGGATTAGGAAGGGGGTCGGGGGCAGAAAAATAATTGTCATGCATCATTTAAGTCTTAAGTAAAACAAGGCCTCTAATAAAGCCTGACTCAAGTGCCGATGCTTCCTGGCCCTGGCTGGTTGGTAGGATTCTGGCCCCATCTATATTCTTGGGCTCATTGAGAGCTCTGGAAAAGTGGTCAGTAGTGAAATCAAGACGACTTGGAACCAAACTGGTCCCAGCTGTAGCAGCTGAGATCAGTCCACATGTTTGAAAAGATCCTTCTATGGAAGAATTCTCACTGCAACTTTAACACAGACTCCCAATGAGAGGCTGCTGACAGCTGACCTCTCCCATGAAGCTGAAGTGCTGGGTATGGTAAACAAGCCCCTCTGATACATCCTATGTTATCGACTAGCTCTCGTGATACTATACTTGTGTAGGCCATCTCCTGCTAAGGAGTCAAACAATGTGTCTTCTTCAGATTGGCCCCTCAGATCCACCAGAATGACTCATTCTATTTGTACTTTGGAAGAACTGGGAGGCTCTGGGCCAGTTTCTGGTGTAATTACACTGGTGTGAAGCCAGTGAAGTTACTCCGGATTGATACTGGTGTACCTCATATCAGAATCCAGCCTTCTGAGTGATGGGAAGAGAATTTTTGCTGCATTTCTTAGAGGTGTAGTGCAAAACTCACAGTAAAGAGGAAGGGGGGGCAAATTATGTCTAAGATCCATTGTGCGCACTCCTGATTCTGGGCTGCTGGTGCTTCAGTGGCCCATGTAGCCCAAGCCAAGCTGGTCCTGAGCAGCAGTGCTGCCCAGAATCACAGTAGAGGTGTCGATTTATGCTCCCAACTCACTATGTGCTCCTCCGTGGGGATTATGGAGACTGCCCCAGAAGAGAGCCTGCCACAGCAATGCAAAAGATAGTGGGAGAAAGAATTCTTCCCATGAGGTTTTAGCGGTTGTTGGGAAAAAGACGCTACCTCCTCTGCTGCTGTGCTGCGGTTCTGCAGGTCACACCTAAAGTTTTCCCACTGTTAGAAGTGCCAGAGATTCTCCAAATACTAACCATGGCCTAATAATCTACATAAACTACGTTTCCCTGATGCCGCATTACTCACAATTTCTACCACTCTAGTAGTAAAGCAAGAAGCAATGGATTCCAGTTTAGTAAATGAGGACTAATGCAATGTCTCAAACTTAGTATTGGATACTTAGAGGGATGTGGGGGAGGGGGAAGGAACCTTCTGATAGGAAGTAAAATCAGTCCTTGAGGAACAGTTGTTGATGTATTAACTTAAATCACAGTACGAGTGTCCAAACTGGGGTCAGATACACTTACGGGAAAGATGAATGCAGTCTTCCCTGTGTGAATGAGGCTGGGCGAGATGACTTATGCAAGGTCCCTCCCACCTCTATCATCTGTGATTAAGTTTAACTCCATAGTTTGTCAATGCTGTTTTTGACATGTCCCGTGCTGGGAACTCCCAAGTACTGGTGGCCGGGGCTTGACTCAGACAAGGGCTAGGTTCATTTGAAATATTCTTCCTTTCTCAGACTGGATTTGTGCTTTTAACGGATGTCTAATTCTCCTCTCCCTCTAGGCCAGGGAGGTTAATTGGAGGAAAGTGACTGTACATCAGGCCCAAGAGCCTCCTACAGAGATACTTGGCACAAATAAATCAACCTATTTTTTTTGATGAATAACAAGGCCCCAAAGGCTCCATTTCTTGCAGCCTGCACAAATTGCAGGTATAAATTTCACGGCTGATCATAGGGATTGCAGAATTCAATTAACTCTCTGCTAGCTTAAAAAGTGCTGCCTGGCTGTTTTAATTA
The DNA here is from genome assembly GCF_016161935.1 of Mauremys reevesii. Classification (NCBI taxonomy): domain Eukaryota; kingdom Metazoa; phylum Chordata; order Testudines; family Geoemydidae; genus Mauremys; species Mauremys reevesii. The sequence continues at coordinate 14,214,708 of NC_052640.1, read as the reverse complement.
CGAGTGTCACCAATGCTACACATGCTGTTCGGGAAAACTCTAATTAAGAAAGCATTGCATCATTAACATGAATGATGGCAAGGAACCTGCTATTCTTCCTGGAGCCCACCATGAGCCTCTGCAATGGTGGGGTTGGGAGTTACTATGGAACTAGCATCCCCCCCGTTTCATATGCATGGGCAGCTGGAAGTACCCTGAGAGTCCCTCATCTGCAGATTGTTTCACGTGAATGTGGTGAGGCCATTATATCGGCTGTAATTCCTGTAGATGATATCTTGGTATGTTCTCTACTAATTTGCAATCTTCAGGTGCTTCAGGCAGGAAGTGGGGGATATAGTGGAATAACCCACAAAGGTGGGTAGGATGTGGGCTGTATTCTGCACCAGAGCATGCCAAGGGACTTCAGGTGGTTTTCTATAAGTGTCAGTAATTTCATTGCAAACAAAGACTCCCTCAGCAGGGAGAGCTGTTAACTTATCGCAATCTCCTGACCTGTCTGGCTTCATCTCCTCCCTTACACTGCTTAGCCTCAGGATCTTTCCACTCCCAGTGCCTTAGTCTCTTTGATCTTAATCCCTCTCTTGACCACTCCTTTCCTCAGTTACTGCCCTTTCTGTCCTTCGTCTCAAAGCTCATTGAAGGTACTGTCTAGAGTTCTCTCCTCCAATTCTAGCCTAGCCCCTCTGCAATCCAGCTTCTGCCCCGACACTCCATCGAAATGGCTTTCGCCTTGGGTTTAAGAACAGCATGTCCAAAACAAAGCTCTGCATCTTTCTCCCTCCTTTCCGAATCACTGTGGATGACACAATCCTCCTTCTCACTCCAGGCAGTTATCTAGATGTTACTTTCAATGCAACAGTCTAGATCTCCCCATTCTGGCCATGTCTAAATCTTGCCACTACTTCCTGCTTACTCTATGATCCTGGCTTTTCTCTGTCCATGCGCTAAATCTCACCTCCAGAACACCATCTTCAGCATTGACAAATGCAGCCTTCACCTTCTCCGGTGTTGACAGACCAAATCTTTCCCTTATAGCCATTTCAGATGTTGCTGCAAAGATCACTTTTCCCAGCTTGATGCTGTGACTGCACCAGCTCTCCTCTCAGTCCTCCCCAAGATCAAACCCAAGCTACTTGTCTTTGCATGTAAGCCCCTGTATAGCTTATCCCTGCCCTATCCAACATCTCCTGCACACTATGGAGGTCGAGGTAACTTCTCCCTTCAGCCTTCACCGTCCATTTGTTGAAACTTTTCAAATGAGCATCTTCATGTTTTCTTCCATGCTACCCTTCATGGATGGGGGGAGCCTCAGATGTAAACATCTGCACGGCCGCATTGTTTTCCTCCTCTAAATCCTTCCTTAACACTTTTCTCTGCCATGATTTTGACTTAAAACAAAAACAAAATACAAAACAATCCCAAAATCAAACTGACAATGGTTAGGCAGTCGCTGGTGTGCTGAGGCTACTTCCTGACCAGTCTTGTCTCATTACCTTGTGCTATTCCTGTTTGCTGCATCCACATGGTCTCTTATTTTGCTCTTAAATTATAAGTTTACCAGGACAGGGTCTGCATTTTATGTATTTGCACAGCACCTTGAGTAAGGGGGTCCTGATTGATGACTTGGGGGCTGGAGCTCCCAGGTGCTATTACAATATAAACAATCATTGGATTTGATCATCTCAGCTACTCACCCCACCTCAGCTTCAAAAATAAGCCTGTTTTATAAATAGGGCTGTATAACTTGATTGTGGCCGATCTCCCTGGGGACTGAGTGAGGCAATTCTGTTGAGTGCTCTAGCTCTGAGGTATCTGTATCAGGAAAGTGCAATCTCATCTGGCCTATTTGTTACATCCCAGCCACTGAACACACAGAGGGTGAGACACGAGTAGTCAAAACACGGAGCTAGAGCTCTGTTTGAAGACTCAGTGGTGGATTACAGGCCACAGCATCGTAAAAAGCAGTGTGGCCCCATGGACAGGACATGAGGGCTGGGTTCTATTCCTGTCTTTGACCTGCTAAGAGACCTAGCACAACTCATTTCATCTCTCTCTAGATCTCCGTTTTCCCATCTGCAAAATGGGGATAATGGTCCAGAGGGTCCTTTTTGTAAAGCACCGATTTCTATGGATGAAAAGCCCTGCATCAAGAGCAAGTATTCGCAGTGAGCTGAGTGCTCTCAATCCCATGAAGGGTAAACTGAGCTGCTACCGTGGCAGCCTTGATTAGCAGGTTTGGGTGGAAAATGGGGCTTTAAAGGGTCTCATCTGAAAGTTGCGACTGTGTTACGGGCTGCCTTATAGGAGAGGATGGCTTCGGGATACAGCCAGTGAGACCTGCTTCTGGCAGAGCCACCCTTTCACTCACGCTGCCTTCCCACACAGCCCTCTCTGAAAGCATCATTCTCGCCTGCAGGAACATTCCTTGAAATGTGGGAGGGAAACAAAACTGCAAGAGGCACAATGATATGCAGATGAGGAAGCTCCCCTGGGAAAGGACTGTCTGAGCTCTGAGAATTCCTGCCTCTGGCCTTTCCTGGCTTTGAAGTCACTCTCTAATAAGCCGGCCTTGCTGTGGTGTCCTGTTAATTGGGATAAATGATTTCCTATAGGTGTGGTTTATAACGCCCCCCCGGCCCCTTTGGTTTATAACCCACCTCCCTCCCCCTTCATTCTCTGAAACAGACAAGGCACAATGCAACTGCAAATGACACCTGCGCCGACCTGGCACTGTGAATGGCAGAGCGGGGAGGTGGGGATGGGACATACAGAGAGGGAGACTGCATTGGCATCTCTAGTCATAGATTGGTGTTTGCTTTGACTTTCTTTCTACTATTGGCAGGGCAGCTCGGTCCATGCCAGCAAAGAGGAAACCAACCTTGTGTTGCTGGAACTTGGGATCCAGCTTTCAGACACCCAGTGTTTCCCTCCCGTATCTCTCAATCCTCTGGGAACTGAGCGTGGAACTCCCAGTGCTGTAACTCGTAGCCCCTGAGCATTGTGCTTGGGATGGATTTTCTACACTATCTTCAGAAGTGTCACTGCACCACAGGGCGGCTAATCTTAAAGTGCTACACCCTGTATTAATCTGCGCTAAAGAAGTGACACTGAGTCCGTAGCTATTGAAAAGAAATGTCCTAACCAAAAGGAGTAGGCGGAACATTGGTTCAGTCCAGCAAACACTAGACGCCAGATGTAGTTCCACTGACTTTGCTGGAGCTATGATAAAGTAAACCAGCCCAGGATCTGGGCCCTGACTCTTCGACAGACAGCTCCCAGAAAGGCAACTGCAGAGTGACCTTTATTTACCACCTTCCCAGGTGCTACCATCTAATTCAATCAGACACCACTGGATAGGATTTAACCCATCTAGCGGTAATCCAGGACACAGACCTGGAGTTCATAGTTCTTTATTGGGTCTTTTACACGCATTGCATCATGTATGGCGTGTAGCTGGCAAGACCTGCATTTGACAAAGCGTGGTTCAACTTCTTTGTATGTGTGTGTGTAATTTTTCTGCGTCTCTCTACTGCTTGCTGGTTCCGGCTGCGACCAATAGCATACGTGCAAAATGTGGGAGTGGCGATTTTGTTCTAGTCCAACTCTGACCGCAAAATGAATCTTGTGAGAAGGCCAGCTGTTCAGTGGAATGTTTGCTTGCTTCAGAGTTTAACAATCAGTTGCTTTCTAACGAACTGATTTGGAAAAATTTAAGGGGCGAGATTGGAGCGTGGAAACTTTCCTGGTAGTCTTTTGGGACACTTTTAAGACACCTTGGTGTATTATAGCCTTTGACTGGGACACGCACCGCAAGTCAGAGATTAATCTGTAGCAGTGTGGCTGCAAAAGCTTGGGCTGGTTGCTGTACTATGATCCTTCCGCATCCCCTGGCTACATACTTGGGTGGCTAGCCCAATCCGCTGCCTGTGCTGCTGTGGCGCACTGCTATTATTAGCTTCTAGCTTGAGCAGAGCTAGTGAGGATAGATGTACCTGCGCTGAGAATTACACCTCCCAGCTTTTGGGTAGACATTGGGCTCCTGACATAAGAGAGAAGGGAAAGCACACAATAAGAACGGGGGTTTTCTCGAGAGGAGCTGAAATTGACGGGGGAGCCATCTTGCTTTCAGAAGGCTCTCCATGCTTATAGTAATGCTGACCCATACTAATGTGAGGAGCTCTCTTTGGCTCTCCTTTCTTCATTCCAAATATAAAAGCGACCCAATTTATGCAGCCGCTGCCTCTGAGAAACACCCATTGACTTCAGTATAGCAGCTGTGTCCTCTGCATTACTAGTGACGTCTTAGAGCCTATTTTAAAAAACAAACAACGTGCTTTAAAAATCCCAGCAGAATATTTACATAGGGAAATGTTATTGTTTAATCATAGTATCATTCATTAGAATTGGCTGGCAGGCAAATCTAAAAGGGCCAAAGCTAGGAGCTGAAAGGGAGTTTCAGTTCTTTCACTGGCTTTCTCTTGAGTCCTAAGTGCATTTCATTTCCACAGGTTTTGCCTCAAGGAGCATTATCCAAACCGTGCTCTGGTGGGAGGGCAGGTTTGTTGTATAAATTCCCTTTGATGGAACGATTCACTGAGATCTAGCTGAGCACTCAATTCTCGTTTCCCTCCAATTGCTAAAGATAACAAGGCAATGCCTAGAGGTCATAAATAAGCAAACTGGTTTGGATAAAATAAGAATGGGCCTCATCTCGAATGAGTCTTTCTTATGACTTATGTCCTTCCTATGTCTGGTTAAAAGTGTTGTTCTCTCCCTCTCCTTTGCAAAAGAAGAGGCTGTAATGTGGGTTCTGTCAGAATGATGGGACCTTGCATCCAAACTTTCCAAGACTTCAAAAACTGGATCCAAATTTTGCAACTGCTTCTATTTCCATCATAGGCTAAAATGGAATTTCAAATGCAAACTCTGTCTTCAGGTTCCAGACCTGGACCCAGATCTAAATTTTGTAGCACCCTAACCCTTACAAGAGCTCTGCTCTGAAGATAGGACAATGCCACTGAAATGCATGAGGAATATATATGCAGTAGATCAGTGACTTAAGTTTCTTCTTTGCATTTAATGTTATCCCGTACTGTAATTTAGAAGTGTGTTCATGTGCCCGTATGGCGGGGAGGATGGAAAGGGGAAGCACGTTAGTGTCCTACAACTGTTTCTTTTCTGTAGGGTCTTGGCCTCCTCCAGGTCCAGAAAAACGCTTGCTTACTTTTTGAGCTTGTACTTTGTCAGGTACAGCAAAGAGGATGTTTCCCCTCATTATACCGAGCGGCAATTTCCTCTCCCAAAACCCATATCTCAGCCCCCACTTTCTAGCATGTTTAGCTTTTGTAGAATCACTAGATCTTACACTGAGAATGGATTCTAATTTTTCTATGGTAGGGACTTATGGCCCCTATTCCTATGGTATCTGAGCACTTTACAGGCTTTAATGCGTTTATCCTCAGTGTCTTGGTTTGGTTTTTCTTCAGGTTCTTTTTATGCTCTTTTGATTCTTATTTCTCTCTATACAGAGCCTAGTCTAGTGTTGTTGGAGCTTCACGCATACTGGCAGATAGTCAAAATGGTCTCAAATAGAGATGTCTGAATAATTAATTGTTTGGGGTTTTTTGCTAGTTTTGGCCAGTGCACCAAAACACCTCCCACCACCACCTCTTAAATATTAGTTTTAGTTTGACCAAAATGTTGTTGTTTTTGACCCAAAACAAAACATTTTTGTTTTGGCATTTTAGAAATCCGCTTTAGAATTAGGCAAATTCTGAAACCCTCACTCTGAAAACAAAACATTTCAACTTTTTCACAGTTCCAAAAATAATGGCCAAAATTATTTGCTGAACTGTGAATAGTTTCAGCTGACCCCAAACTGTGATCGCTTTAGTGAATAAAATATTCAACTGAAAAACGTCACCAAGCTGTAGTGTCACGCTTAGATCTTGCCTGGATGGTCTAACCTTTGAAGACCTTTTACAAATTCAGTGAGAATATCTCCTCCCACCCCCCGGTCTGTTGCACATAATACTTAGCTCTTATAGCACTCTTCAGTGTGGGTCTCAAAGGGCTTCACAAAGGAATCTTTCTCCTTGCCACGCACATCTCTAAAATCGAGACGGGCAAGTTGCTTCCTCTCTGAGGTCACCCAACAGCGAAGCCAGTAATAATACCCAAGTCTCCTGAGCACCACTCCAGTGCTGTATCTGCTAGGCCAGGCAAGGAGCCTATCTCATTAAATCAGTGGTGTTTATGTGCATGTTCATTGTGATGCTGGCAGACCAGGTGCCAGCTCATGCCAAGGCCCCAGGTCTCACTGAACACTGACAAGGGCAGAGCTGGAAACCAGTCTGGCTCACCTATGTGTTAGCATTATCAAAATAGATATTAGCTCTTAAAATGATAAAAATGTGTTTAGACTTTATAAAATGCTTGTAGGATGCTGCATGTATTGATCTAATTTATAACCTCTTTAGCCTACGGTATAAATGTCTGCGTTGTAAACCTCTGCAATTGCGTAATTCACCAAACAGGAAATACCTAATTAAGGTAAAGAGCTCGTCCCACGGAAAAGACAGCCCACTGAAGGCAAATGTGATACTGTGTAGCATCAAAGAACAGAGGCCCTGTTGACAGCATTCCTAACTCCCTCCGGGAAAGAGAGACCTATGCATGAACTCATCCCATCTGTTGAGCTCTGGAGTGGAGAGGATAAAAATCCCTGACAAGGAGAAACTGAATCTCTTATGCTGTCTGGACTATGAGGGGAAAAGATTCTTGAAACATAAGTAAAGAGATCTCCCTGCTGCATGGCTTGGGTTAGCCCTGAAAGACACATTGAATTGACAGATTACTACTACTGTCATCTTTTGAATCACAGACTGAAACTCATTTGTGTAGATATACTTGCTTGCTTTAAATCCGTAAATAACTCTTATTTCTTTTTGCTAGTTAATAAACCTTTAGTTAATTTATTGCAGAATTGGCTGCCAGATTTGTCATTAGTATATTTAAGGTACAGATTGATCTGGGGTAAGTGACTGGTCTCTTGAGACTGGAAGCAACCTGAATATTTTGTCTGGTGTAAAAGACCGGTTATCACATAGTCCAGCTTGCCTAGGTGGCGAGATAGACCAGAGTGTCGAAGGGGACTGTCTGTGCCTCCATTAGAAAACTATTGTAGTACTTTGGGAGTTCACATTCGGTACTGGGTTGGTGAAATCTAATTCTCTACCGTACAACCAGTTTGGGGTGTCTGCTCTGCTTTTTGACAGTCTGCCCTGAGGTTGTCACTCTCCGTCAAGAGCCACTCCAGACAGCGTGACCCTCATCAATTTGGCTGCCCTTGTCTGACTTCCATGCAGGAAGTGTCTGTACTCTTCATACTGGCTTCATGGGCTCACTCTCTTGGCACTGACATGCTTAATTTCAGTGGAATGATACCGGGCAAGAAATATTATATAACCTAATGAATTTGGAATGTGGAAAGATCTTTAAGGTGTTCAAGACCATGTCTGGACCTGTTTATGAAGCTCCACACAACACTTTTTAGTCAAAGGATCCAGCCCATAAGCTTGGGAGATGGTTTCCTAATAAATTATTGAGCATATGCTGGTTGCATTCGGTGTTTCCCTTCTCCAGAATTGTAGCGCCAAGATCAGCTCTGGAAAAGGACAGCAAGATAAGCTTAGTGATGCCAACAAAAACTCCAGGACACGTTGCACTCAGCAGTGTAATTTTAGATTGTTTTCAAGTAGTATTTCTGTGATGACATTGGCTCTTGGAAAAATAATACTCCAGGGTTTGCTTTACAAGCAGGACAGAGCTTTTTGGTTTGGCAGCTTTCTGTAGTAGGAAAAAAAAAGACAAATGTTCCATCACTTAAAAACTCTAACAACAAACTGCACTTCTTCCTGCTTCCTCTCGGAAGTTAAAACTAACATGGAAAAGTAGCTGAAGTACTGATCTGCGCCCCTAAGCATAGGGCTGTTCATATTCCCATGTAGGAAAACGTGAGTTGTATGGGATTTGGGGAGGGGTGTGTGTCATAAATAAATAGATCAGGGTTAAGGTCTCTTTTACCTGTAAAGGGTTAACATGCAGTACCTGATAACCACCTGACCAGAGGACCAATCAGAGACAAGATTTTTTTCAAATCTCTGTGGAGGGAAGCCTTTGTCTGTGTTCTTTGTGAGAGCTCTCTTTGGATCTAAGAGAGGTCAGTCATGTCTCCAAGTTCTCCTGGAGTAGTTTCTACTATTTAATAGTGAGTATTAATTAGAAAGGCGGATTAGTCTTTTGAGTTGCTTTCTATATTTGCAATTGTGTGTTTGCTGAAGAAATTCTTTATTTCTATTGCTGATATTGCTTTTACTGAGAAAGAAAGGAGGGGGGATTCTCTCCAGAGATTGATAAGTTTAGACCCTGTATTGTTCTATCTTGGATTACAGAGACAAGTTACTTTCTTTTTATTCTTTAATAAATTCTTTTCTATTAAGGACTTGTTTGGTCTTTCCTTGGGTGGATTCTCAGGGAAAGAGAAGGGGGAGGTATCCCTCTGTAGTTAAATCCCGGTATCTCTCCTGGGAAAAGGGAGGGGGGAGGAAGCAGGGGGAATGGTTTATTTCTCCTGGGTGTAAGAACTCCATGGATTTGGGGCTCTTGGAATCCCCTAGGATTTTGGGGAAGGACTGTGTCTCAATCCACATTTCCTGATTGAGTGGTGGCAGCTTACTAGATCTAAACTAGAATTTTAGTTTAGAGGGAAACCAAGTCAGGTCCCCACATTGGAACCCAACAGCTCCAAGTGGGGGTGAGACCTATGTCAGGGTGGAATAGGAGCACATGTGGGCACATTCTGCAAATAGCACTGTTTGTTTTAAGATAGGGCCCAGGTTTCCCAGCTCAGATCTGGGCCCAGGTGAGTGGGGTTCAGGTGAGGGGTGTGCATGGGAGGGCTCCCCAGGACAGCATTAGCGTGGGGAGAAGTTGGGCTGCCTGGGGTAGGGTTCTGGGGGCTGTCTCCCAGGAGGGAGGGGATGGGAAGAGCTCCCAGGTGAGGGTTAGGGTGGGAGCAGCAAGGGCTCCCAGGTGAGGATGAGGGTGGGTAGGGCTCCCATGGGCTATGGTTAGAGTCCTAAAGGGGAGGGCTCCTGGGGTGAGGGTTAAGGCTTTGCAGGGAAGAGCTCCCCAAGTTAGGGGGTGGGTTGGCACTGGTGGGCTGGCACCCCGGGCTAGGGTTGGTGTTTTATGGGAGGCGTCCCCAGCCTAGGGTTTTGCAGGGAAGGGTTGCTCCAACTGGGGTAGGGGTGGTGGGCTCAGGGTAGGTCTCTGTGGGCTGGAGTTAGAGTTTGGGTGTGTGGAGATGGCTGGGCAAGGGTGGGTAAGGCACCGACCCCTAGGGTTAGGGGCTGGGAGGGGTAGGTCTCCCTGGGTTAGGGGTTGGGGTCCTGCTCTTGAGGGCTCCTGGAGCTCCAGTGAGGATTGGAACAGCTAGATATCCCTGGGCTGAGGTTAGGATTGGGGTGGGTGGCACAGCCCCACCTTGGGTAGGGCTGTGGAGGGTAGAGTTCCTGGGGTTGGGTTAGAGTTGGGGCAGGTAGGGTACCTATGTCTAGGTGCAGGATTCTGCTGGGATCGGCTCCCTGGGCTTGGGTTCGGGTTTGGGGTGTGGGGGTTGGAAGGCTTCCTTGGGCTTGACTCGGGTCATGGAAGTCAATGGAGTTACTCCACACTAGATTGCTATGCCTGGCTCAGTGTGTTGCTTCCTGTTTGGTTGATATTTGTTGCTAAACACTGCCCCCATTAGGTGACTTAAAGCATGTCAATGACTGCGATTTCTTGTTCAGACATTCTGATTGCTCAAGAGGCTAGACATGGACAATCTATTTTGCCTATTAGCCTGAGAGAACTATTGGGTTGTCTCCCAGGATAGCGGTGCACACAGACAAATATGGAAAATTCATGGTTATTTCCATGAAAAGAGATGGGAGAGGAGGAAAACCTCTAACATCATCCTGAACATTTTGCTTTTATGCTTTTGTCTTTCTAATTTAGTTACACTGTGAGCTCTTCAGGGCGGGGCTGTGTCATGCTATGCACATGTGTAATGCCTAGAAAATCTCAGGCACTGTTGCAACATAAATAACAAATCACCATCTCATCAGATTCAGACTCCAGACACCCTCAGGGAACATTAAATTCTTCTGTGAACGTGAGCTTGGTGGGAGAAGTCCAATGCTACATTAACGTGAGAATTCCCTTCCCAGTCTGCATAAAATGGCCATAAATCTAGGGGAGATGCCAATCCTTCCTCCTGACCAACTTTTATTTTGTTTTCTGTTATAAAATGAATGGGTGTTCAATTAATGCAAAACAAAGAACCCTTTTCTCCAGGCAAAGTTGTTTTTGTTTTTTTTTAAAAGTGCATTTATTTTGGAGGACAAATGCAAGATCTTGTTCAAATGCAAAGATCTGAACTCTGGGTGTTTAGCAATAAAATAAATGTCACAGAAAATGAAAGATATATAGTCTGCTCTGTGTCACACAGTATAGGTGGGGTTCCTAACTCCTCTCTGCTACACACAATCTTTGGAACTAATGGGTTGAAAAAACAGATAGAGCTAATGTCAATCGGTTGCCGCTCTGCTGAAGTCAATGGCGTTCCAAGGATGATTTTGGATCAGCAAATGTAGCGTCAATAGGCCACGTTCAGTGGTGACCTAAAAGGTGGCTCAGAAAATGGTTGTAAAGCAAAAGTGATGTAACTTGCTTGCAGGAGGGTGGGCCCTTGAAATCGATGGGGAATTTGCCTTAATAATCAATGGCATGATATAGTTCAGTGTAAAATCAGTGCACACAGAGGGGCTGGAAAAGGAAGATACAGGAGAAGCAGCATCCACCAGGAGGGCACTGAATAGGCCTGCTCATATAGCCCCTATTGGACGGGTTTCACTGAAGCCAGACAAATACTGAGTCATCCAGATAAGGTTAAACCTTTATGTTGGTGTATATAGAGACATGACAGAGGTCTATCCAATGCCACTCCAGTAGCTGCTAGTGCACATGGGAGGTCACCCACACAAGAGGCCTCTGCTAGGAGTGTCCTTCTGAAGGCACAGAGGGCTTGTATTAAACTGTGTTTTTAGTCAAACATTACACAGCTATGATAGCGTCTTCCAGCTGTGCTGCCCCCTGCAGTCCAGAGTCCCACCTTCCAAAATGAAGGATGATCTTCGGGGTCTCATTCGTTTATAGCACGCACTTCACACAACATGGTGGTGCAGGTGGGGCCCTTTGCCTCCTAAATGCCCCCTGCATTCTGGTGTGCTTTAGGAGCAAGAACGCCATGACCAGCAGAGATGTGCATGCACTGGGTGAGCTAGCCTGGCTGCTCAAAGCCACTCGAAGAATACTTCTGCTTTGGGTCACCACTAAGTAGACAATTTGGCATGGGATACCTCTTAGATGGTGAAGCCTTTCCAGCAAAAAAGGAGCCAGTGAATGGATGTGTGGTCTTAAGTACAAGAAACCCTGCTCCAGATTAGGAGTGCAGGCCAGGAGTTCTGGGCACCCCTTAAGAAATGAAGAGGAAAAAGCAGCAAATAGCAAGATGCTCTTTTTATACCAAAGCCTGGAACAACTCAATAGGCTTAATAGGTTGAGATGAAGTCTCTCTCGGTTTATCTGTGTATCCGAACGATGAGTCATCATCCATCCTGCTCTGTGCAGACCTGGGTTTAATGTTACAATGAGACTTTTAAAAAATCCTGATCGCAAATCTTTTATATAGATAAAAAAAAAATCAGCATCACAAGTGCAATTGAATTATCCAGGTCCAAGTGCTTCTTGCAGTGGAAAGTTTTCAGATGCTAAGTGGTGGTTAGAAGGGCTCCAGATAAATAGCTTTCATTAATTTATGGAGATGGGGAAGTTCAGGAAATTTCATAATAGCAGTAAAGGCAGCAGCATGGACTGTGAGGAGATAATTACGGCCCGAGGATCAGAAGCACAGCTGCATTTTGTGCTGTGTAACACCCCAAGGATGTTATTATCTCGTGATAACAGCACTCCCTGTGTGCCTTATTGCCCAACAGGGAGCGTGGCTCTGTTGGAAACAACTCTGTGGTAGGGACTCCCGCTTGGAGGGAGCCTGCTTTGGTGGCCGTTCCAGAACTAAAAACAAACTTCTGTTACCATAATGAAAGGGTGGGGCTAATAGCGGCCTTACCAACAACTGCTCCGTAAAGAAGCCCTGAAGCCCCTGTATAGCTGGGTCACCAGAGGGGAACAGGGCCAATTCTACGTAGGTTGGTGAGACAAATGTCTTCTCTATACAGTAGCTGTGGGTCCCATGGCTTCTCCCAAATCAACACTCACCCATAGGAGACCAAAAAATGCTGCTTGGTTCTGTGTGAGCGTGAGGAGGAGCCTATTTCTGTGTTTAGTGCCCATCGTCACCCAGCTCTCCATGGGCATTTGGTGTGTCCCACTCAAGCTGTGGGATTTTTCTATTTTCCAGGGCCAATCCTGCAAGGTGCCGAGTGTCCTTAATTCCCACTCATGGGTTGAGAGCATGCCGCACCTCACAATCAGGCACTGGTCCTACAATAAGGCCCCACCCAATACATTACTCCGTGGGGGTCGGTCTTGCACACGCTGGTGCCCTGCATGAGCACAGGGGTCTGTCTGCCTGCACAGAGTTTATCATGGGGCGTGGCTGTAATTTTGCAGGGGACCTTTCAACAAATGAGTTACTAGTTTAAAAAGAGGAACTGGAATTCGGCCTTGATCTGTCATTAGCCTTGGGTACACCATGGGCCAGTCTAGCCCAGGAGTTCTCCAACAGCTCGTGACCCCCCCCCCCCATGTAATAACCTTGCGACCCCTTGAGGGGTCCCAACCCCCAGCTGGAAACCCCCTGATCTAGCCCATTGACCCCTTGCTGGACCCATAAATCTCGAAGGAAAGGAGGGAGTGCCTTCCTAGATCTTGCTTTTTTTGTCATCTCTTTTTGAAGTGTGCTCTTGCTGCAGTCTGAAGCCAGAGGAAAAGTTGGGTGGGTGGTGATGAAACAAAGATCACTTCAAACTATTTGCTGCTGCTGCTAATGATAATGATTCACTTTTTATGGAGTCCCACTCTGTTCGCCCTCTGGTAAAACTTCAGTGGGCGTTATATCTGCTTTCTTACTCATTGCACTGCTCCTCTTCTCAAAGGGACAGCTTTGGGCGGGAGGATTTGGCAGGAAAATAACATTTAAAAACATTCCAGCGGGGAGTGACTTGATGCTCCAACGTTGAATCTGGACTTGGACTTTCCTAGAGCAGAGTGTTTGCGTCTGGGGGGGTTGGTTTGGGTCTACGGGCCACATCCTCAGTGGCAATAAAGTGGCCCAACTCTGACTTAATAACTATCCCATAGTTCATAATTTAAAGCACATCTGTATCACCAGGCCATACACTATCAAGTTGTGAGACAGAGTACAAGGAAATGCACAATATGGAATATTCTTGTATTAGCAGAGGATTAGGATAAAAGACCTAATTTGTTTTAATCTCTGAATGTGCTATATGGGAAGTGGTCGTTCTGGGAATGAGGATGCAGTGCTGGATACCGCAATATCTGTTCCCAGGAGTACCTCCGTCAGGAGTCGGTACCTTCCAGGAAGGAAAGCTGTTAGAGTAGCACAAAATAAGGTGGGGTTGTTTGGTTTTTATTCCCAGCTCTTATGGCATTGGACAGTGGTGAGTGGTTTTTTTCTGTTTAGTGTATCCTCCTGGCAACTGCTAGACTGAAAAGAGATGCTAGTTCTGTAGTCACGCAGAGGCAGCAATACTGCTTCCTCACATCACCTCGCCAGTGTGCTACAAAACTGTTCTGAAGAAGACTTTTTGTGGGCATGACAGAAATTAATTTTTCACATCCCATGATGTGTCTCTCTGTCTGGTAGGCACTGAACTGAGACCGTGAACAGTCATCAGATGATAAGGGTGATGGCCAGGTGCTATGTGGATCTGGGCTAGACTTGAACCAGAAGCCTAGAGGTGAGATGCTCTGGATCCCACTTCCTGCCTGATCTTGGATGTTCCTTCAGTTTTTTTTCCAGAACCTCCTCTGTCCTAGTTCCCTGTATTTAGAAAACTGCTCCCATCTCCCTTGCATCCAGGGTGGAATTAACCTGTTGCACCTGCCACAATGAGTCAGCAGACCTTAAGCCTCTTTATGCAGTGTGCTCAGACCTGCCAGGAGCCTGGATCAATAAGAGTCAGATCACCCTGTCAAATATCTATTTGTCAATATTTTCTTACCATTGTGTTTAACAGGCTGAACTTTTTAAAGCAGCTAATGTGGGTAAACACATTGTGTACTTATGGGCCAAAGCTAGCCACGCAGTGACACTGACATGCAGGAAATGAACTACAAAGAAAGCTATTTTCCTCCCAACTACGTGTGTGGGGAAAACATCACCTTCCTGTAGCACTCCAGACTTCTTATGAGTTTGTATCAATCGTTGGAAATTATTGACTGGAAGAATGGGGCCACACTAAAATATCCACACCTTTTGACCACACCAGACAGCTACTTTGGCAGGGACAAGTTTTTTCCTCTTTTGTCTTTCTGAGTATTCCTGTACACACTCTGTGCCCCTCTGTCCTCGGCCTTCCTACCCTGTTCCAATCCCTCAAGCTCCTTGCTTCTCTTTTCCTCATGGTACTCATCAGGATTTGGGGCTCAGCAAATCTGGTGGTCTCTCAGTTGGAGAAACCTTCCAGCCCTCTGGCTTTCCTGTGCATGCACCCTTGAATGCCAAGCTGGCCTCAGGCTGGAAGGCCCGTTCTGTTCATCCCTGTGTAACTCCACTGATTTAGTTACACCAAGGATGAATTTGGTTCATGTGACCTGAGGCTTAGTGCTTGATTCTGATCTCATTTATGCCTTACATCAGGGCAACTTTGATAACTGCAACAGTTACTTCAGATTTACAGCAGTGCAAATGAGATCAGAATCAGGCCCATCTTCCCAGAATCCCACAGTTTTATTCTGGGGTGCAATGAGTAGGGATGCCACAGAGCAATGAGCTGACTATTGGGGCCTAAAAGACGTTAATGAAGATTGGTATCTATTTATGCTAGGCTAATCTCTAAACACCAAAGTAGGGCCTGTATGATACTAATAATCAATTGTGCCTTCCTTTCTCTTTTTGCAGTTTCCATTGCAAAGATTTATGATCAATATCTGGATAAGCACCATCTGGTGTGTTATGTGCTGTCTGGTTTGTGTTCTGTTAAGGTGGCTGTGATGCCTTCCCCAGTATGATGCCTGCACTAATAGACTGGTCCTGTAGATTTCAATGAAAACTCAATTGTCTTGTAACCAGGTTTAATTGGAAGTGTATTGACGTGTCCATACTGGAGAGTGCAACAGATACATGCACCAGGCTTAATACATTGGAAGATGTTAGCACATATTTTGCATGTTGATCATTGTCAAATCCAATGATGACTTTAATTATAAATGGAACAGCAGGAGGAGAGTTGGCTATTGAGGCACAAGAAAGTGTCCACAGTGGGAGATGGTTCAGAATAGGCAGAGGTGAGTATGGGCTCCAGAAGACCACGTTTGGGAGTGAGGGGAGGGGGAATTGGGGCAAATTCAAATCGGTATGAAGGAAGGGTTAGGCTAGTTCTTCTGCAGGAAGGAGAAGTGTGCAGGACTAGTGTGATTGGCAGTGGAGATGGGTGTAATCAGTAACTGGCCAACAGCAAATCAGGAGTTGCTGGTGTATCTTGTGTGTTGGTACAAGTCCCGTGTCATGTGCTGATATACACACCTACAGAGCCTGTGGGTTCCATGTAGAATTTCCACCAATACAGACTGACTTCTGTGTGAAATCCGGTCTCACATCTCCTTAGTAATAGGTCCATTTTAACTTTCCACCTACATTACGTGCATTATCTCCCTGCAGTGTACTGTAATTCAACTCCTGCTTCAAAGACACTAATCCTTCCCCTAGATCTGATACGCAGTAATCCTCCTTTACAAGCAAAAACACAATAGGCCTCCTCCATCAGACATGTTGTAATCCTGCTGCATTAGATAGAGAATCATCTCCCTACATCACATGCACTATTGTCCTTCTCTGACTCCTTATCCTCCATCAGATGCTGCAATCCTTTCCCACCATTGGCTAGATGTCTTCCTACTACAGGCACTGTAGGTCTTTGACCTCCAAATGCTATAATCTCCTCACCTTCCATCACATACACTGACACTTTGCTGTAACGGATACAGGTGCCCAGATACCACAATGATAGGTGCAATATAAGACCTAGATAAATCAGTTTTCCTACATTACATGCACTATGCCCTTCAAGGTTGGAATTGTCTCTTTTCTGTTTCTGTGTAGCACCCAGCAAAACTGGGCACTCCCGTACTTTAATTATTGACTACAACTTCTACTAACTGTAGCTCTTCTCCATCACCTTGAATGCTTTCCTCAGCCCCTGTTCATAGCACAGTCTTTCAACACCAAAGACCAGTCTCAAACACCTTGCGATGTCTCTTTAAACCCTATAGTCCCTTCCAGAATAGGTGCCCCAATCTTCCTGCATTAGACGCTCTGTACATTGTTGATGGCACTGCTTTATGGATGCCAGTTGTCCCAGCTGCACACCAGTTTCCTCCTGGAATTTCAGCTATTCTATTTTGCACACACGATGTTCTCCAGAGCCTGCCACTAGAGTCCTACTGTTGGGTAGGATGCAGTGTCGTCCTTTTATGCACGTGCTCTGAAATCTTTCTATAATCCTCCTCCTGCATCCAGAGCACTGTAATCTTCTCCTCAAGCATAGCCCCTTCTAGCTCCTTGGGAGGGAGGGCATGCAGTCATGTGGAAGGAAATCAAGCATCCTATCACGCTCCTAACCCTCCAGTCTGTGTTAAAGAAAGCAGCTACGCATCCTGCATAATTTAATACGTGCCTCGTAATTCAGTCTTGGGGTTCTGCTGACATTCATAAATAGATTAGGTTCCTGTGCTGCGGTGTACCACTAGACAAGCTCTTTGATTGAACTGTGGGCTTGAATTCCATCATGGGGTACTTTATATTTGTTCCCTGCATGTGTTGTAGGGAGTCATTTTAGGCAAATGGTGCTGTGGTGATGTTGGAAATTAATTTAGAACAGTGCAGTGGAAAGGTAGGCTGTTCTTCACGTGGAGCTTTAACACATCTGTCATTGGCAGGTGCTGGCGGATGCAGACAATTAATAATGGGACACAGAGGCTTTTACCTTTGCAAATTCACCCCAGTAGCCAAAAGTATTACTGCTCAATGACTTATGCCTTACTGATCTCGGCTGCTGCAATGACTGCTCAAGTTGGGGGTTTGTTGGGTATCCATATCACAAAACCCACTGCCACATTCAGCACTTATTGGCACCCTCCTTGGCAATCCCTTAGTGGAAGGGAGAGTGAACTACATTCCCAGCCTTAGAGGTCCCCAATCCAGTGAGGGGTAAATGGAGAAGCTTGCACCGGTTTTGCCCACGTTGTTCCTCCACTGTAGAAAAACAGTGATCAGGTTTGCTCTCCAGAACTGTCAATCTGGCATTTTTCACAAAGTGGAAAATTTCAATATTTCTATTGAATACTCTATTTTAAGAAGAAGAAATCTGAATAACTTTCCCGAGCCAGTCTGTGCCCTCACTGGTCACAATTTTATTTTTGCAAAACAAACATCAATGATGTCCCCCCCTCCAGGTTTGCTAGTGAATGGTTCCAGTTTTGCTCCACCCCAAGTCCTCTGAACTTCAGGAGAGATGGGCATGTATCTTACAAAATAAGACTTACCACCTCCCCACTGTGACCCCTTGCCCCATAGTTATGGTTTCATACAACCCAAACCTGACCAACATGATGCTGCAAAAACAAAACCACTCTTGGTATTAAACATCTGTCAACAAGATTGATGGTATTTTTGTGCAGCAGCATGCATCACTGATTTGGTGATCTTACAGGTGGTTCTTTCACTGCAGCACATGATCATTAACCAGATTACTGCCAGATGGGTTTCCTCTATGAAACCAGGACCCCTTGGCTTGCTATTATTTGTATAGCAGTAATGATTGGAGCACCCAATTGGGGATTGTGTTAGGGGGGTGTGTGTGTATAGAAAACAGGAAGATGATCACTCTCCCGAAGAGCTTACCATCCATGCATATGAGGAAATGGGCGGATATAACAAATACCCGGGAAGAGCCCATAGTAAAAGCAATAATGTGGTTGAGATTAATTTTAAAACTAGAGTTGCTGTGTTGTGAACCTGAGCTGTGTCCCTTACAGCTTGCCCAGTTCGTGTTTGCCATCTGGGCTCACTCTTCCTTGTGAGAATGGATCCAACTGCTTTGTGTTTAAAACAAAGCAAGGGACTGAAAAAAGGAGGCAATACGACTGAAGCCCAGAGCGGGTAGCAAAGGGTCACAGTTTGAAAAAGCCGTTTCATGCTCGGTGTTGCAGCAGTACCAAGCGACTTTATGTGCTCGGCAGTTTCTTTTCCCCTTGCTGAGGGTTTTAACTTGCATTAGGCTGATAAAGACTAAAACAGGGTTCAAAAAAGAACTAGATAAGTTCATGGAGGACAGGTCCATCAATGGCTATTAGCCAGGATGGGCAGGGATGGTGTCCCCAGCCTCTGTTTGCCAGAAGCTGGGAAGGGGCGAGAGGTGATGGATCACTTGATGATGACCTGTTCTGTTCATTCCCTCTGGGGCACCTGGCATTGGCCAGTTGGAAGACAGGATACTGGGCTAGATGGACCTTTGGTCTGACCCAGTATGGCCATTCTTATGTGCTTATGGTGGGTGGTGATGGACATGGAGGACTTTGACAGACAAAATGGCTTCCCCTTTTCAAACAGACGGTACTAACTTTGCTCTGCTCTGCTCTCCCTCTTTCTGTGCTTTCTGCCCTCACCCCTTTGCCTCAACCCAATGGCTTCTCCCAGGGAAGAGAACCTCGGAGCAACTCCTTAAGCAGAGAAGACTGACCCAGCAGCAATGCTCTTGCTGTCCCTCTTGGTGGTTTTATTAAATGCCATTCCCTTGTAAGGTGGCTCTAAAACGAGCCAGCCCTGAAGCACCTTTTAAACCTGTAAATTGTTTGTTTGCTACCTTCCACTTCAAGGGCCATAAACGGCTTCCTAAAGCAAGGGAAAAACCATTATTAATTACCTTGCCTAATGAACTCATTTGGCTCTATGCCCAGCTTCCAAAGCAGCGCTCTCACCAGCCTGGATAGTGTTGTTTCATTGTAATTATGTTTATATGGAAAGTTAATTTTTGTTTTCATAAATTGATCTGAGGCTTCTGGAAGCTATTTGGAGATAATTAACTTTGCCCACACAGACCTATATCAGAGGGTTGTTTGCTTCATTTACAAGGCATTGCTCACTATAGGAAAAAAAAATAGACTTATGTTCCTTGATTCATTTGGAGCTATTCAGGTAGCAGTTCTGTGTGGTTATTTCAGAGTTGAATTCCTATTACTTGATGGCCAGTAATAACAAGGAAATATCTGGTACCATGCCCTGATTTTCAGTCTGCTTTTGAGATGATGGATTAGAATATCGACAAACATTCAGCGTGGTGGATAAGTGTTGAGAGGGAAGGTTGTTGATTCTCTGCCTCGTCCCTGGCTTGATGCAAGTTAGAGCAGCCCAACTGCAACAGCTTGCAAGAGACCATCTACCAGCTGAGACGAGACTGTGCATAATTCTCTATCGACTCCTTCTACCTGTTCCCGACACTCCCCCTGTGCTCGGAGCTGCCGATGGGGTGGAGTAGGAGCTAGTCCTATGCCTGCTGAAGGAATACCTAACCATCGGCATGCAGTCAGTCTCCTCCCCTTTGTGTCATCTGAGCAGGGCAGGGAATCTGCCCCCACAACGTGGAAATTAGGGATAGGCAAAGTAATCTGGATAAAATAACAAGCACCCTTAACTTTTGCACTGACCTTGGACTGATTATGGAGGTCAATGGCACTTTGGGAACTGGAGCAGGCCTCTAGGTAGCAGAACTACATGTTGTTATGGAGGAAGTATCTGCTTAAACGCCAGTATCTATGATAATTGGAAAAGCAATGTACCAGGGACGTAGAGAATGGCTTAATGTGGTGTGAGTCAAATGCTCTGAATATAGGGCACACAGTGGAATAGTCCCAGAAAAGATCCCGACTTCCCCACTGGCTCCTCAATCATAGCCTTGTTAGGAATCTGAGGATAAGCTGCTGCCCCCTGCAGTGAACTCGACTGCAAATCAATTCATTAATAAGTTCATTCATTATGTATGGGGACCCATTAGGGAGCTGTGTCCTGACCTTGGGAGGCAGAACACTGCTCTCCATGAAAAGCCACCGAAGAATAGTACAATGGAAAAAAGCAAGACTTCTCTGATTTGGCTGGCAGCCCAAAGCCTGTTTGGGAGCTCTGGACTGACCTCCTTAAAATGAAAGGGAGAACATATGGGACTGTGAGTCAGGTTTAATAAAGCTAATGATGGCCTGGCTGAGTGAAGCAGCTCTCTCGAGTCAGTGTCCAGAGTGCTCCTTTTTAAAGCTGCAAAGCCCCAATTGTAATCTCAACATGGGCCTTCCACGCTGAAAAGAGAGTATCCTCTTCCCTCTCCCCTCTGGGCCTCAAAATAGGCCTGTTCCTAATTGCACACATCTAAATCCTACCCAAAGCTGCATCACAGACGTTATTATGAACTAGCCCAGCCCTTCTGGCTTATCAGTTTCCCCTGGAGGGGAAGATTCATGGTAATTAGAGGTTGGCTTTAGACAGGAAATCCCAAGATTTGGTCTACAGTCAGCCCTTTCAGATTCACTCTTCTTATTTATGCTGATTCCCTGATTCCCTCATAGAATACCAGTACGTCTGTCCTGCAGCCAGCCAGTTAGGCAGGAGCTCGTCAATTGAATTTCTTGTCTATTTGAATTTCTACACTCGGGTCTCATGGGCAAATTCCCAGGTTTTCAGTTTCATAACATACATCTAGTGCTTCAGTCAGGAAGAGGAATTTTATTCCATATGAAAGGCGAGCATGCTGGAACAACAGCCCTGGATGAGATCAGAAAAAGAACTTCCAGAAGACACTAGTAGCGTTTCATCCACAGTTCGTGTAAGTGTGAAGAGGCAGCCTGTGCTGTTTGCAGAGAGGCTGCTGATTTCAAAGTTTGATCATTTCTCTTTCCTGCTTTTTTCGGCCCCCTCTTTTTGAAGCAGTGAAGTTAGCAAATTTAATTCCCTAAAAACGAATAGGCTTCCTGGCAAGAGTGATTCAATGACATTGGGATCCAATTACATGGATGAGAGTGTCTCTCCTGAGACCTCGCTTTTTCCAAAGTGGTTGCTGCAGAAGGCATTCACTCTAATTTCTCCCAGAGATCTGAGTTTTCTAGAGATCTCCAGAAAGAGCAAAGGGGAGTGATCAGCCCTGTGGTAGGAAGGCACTTGGGGACAATGGTGCTCATCCCCAGTTCACTGCAGAATTCACCCGGGTACCAATTATCAGGTCAATATTGAATTAATATTTAAAAAGTGATTAAAACTAGCTATAGCAAAACAATCAATGGATAGAGAACTGTTTGCTGTGAGAGAGGAAGGTTCACTGACTGTATTAATATGTTGTGTTAATATACAGCTGTATTCTAGATGGGCCATGGCAGCAGTGTTTGGGGGTGGATTGCGGTAGGTTGGGGTTCAAGTGGAAATGGGGATTAGCATTTGGTTAGCGGGGGAAGATTTCTCCAGTGATTGTCAATGCAGTTTTCAGTGGTGCCTTTCTCCAGCCATAGGCAATAAGGTGCTAATGCCTAGTTAGAAAAGGTTTAGCTGAAAATGTAAACCAGCATCACTCCAGGCTGCAGCGTTCAGGTTCTCTCTGGCAAGCTTGGGTTCATCAGCTGGGTGCCCACCATCTCCCGAAGCAAAGGGAGTTGTGTTCCGGGCAGAGCTGTCCTTTGAGTAGGGCCAATAGGGGTACTGCTCCGGGCTCCATGCTTTGAGGGGTCCTGCGGGCCGGTGCTATTGGTTGGCTTGGTCAGTCCCGGAAGACAATTCCGTCACTTCCGCAAGGCCCACCAGCTTGTGGGCAGTTAGTGGAGACAGCACCCAGCTAACCGCCCACGTTTCGGTGTAGTGAGTGTCCCATCCCGGGCGGAGCTCTGAGCTGCTGTGGCACTGTGGCCAACAATAGCCCCGTGGTAGGTACCGGCAACTGCCAGCAGCAGCAGGGGGCCCGGCACCAGCCCAGATCCGTCCCACTGGCCCAGCCGCCGATGCAGAGCGAGGCCCTCAAGCTGGCAGGGGCTGATTTGTCCTGGGCCATGGATGGCCCTGGTTCTGGGAACCTCCTCCTCCTCAGGCTGCAGGGAGGCAGAAAAGGCTGTCTGCATCTGTGCCTGGCCCTAAAAAGCTCTGCTGCATGGGAGGGCTGAATCACAGAGAGCAGGCCAGTTTCCAGAGTGGATCTCAAATGTTTCCAGGTTTGCCCATCCTTAGTGATGCATTTTTGTCAGCACATTATGCATGTTTATAAAGGCTTTGCTGGCTTGAGGCCTTAAACACATGAGTAGTCCCACTGAAATCAATAGAACTACTCACATGGGTCAGAGCTTCACTGCTTTAGATCCTAAATGCTCCCAGCAAGTCACTTTATGGGTTTGCTGACTGGTATCTCCAAGAAATCTGTGTAATGTTGTTTCTTTAATCCTGTCCCTTAAACCCAGCTCTTCTCTCTTCCCTTCAAATCCTTCACTGGGATTACCAACAGCTGAAAGACAATGCCGTTCGATACAGTAAATAATGACAGTGGACAAAGTGGAACTTGAATCAAGACAGCCACACCTGAAGACAAAAGGATCTCAGCAGGCTGTGATCATCCCGTTCAGATATAGGAAGAAATAGCACATTCTGGAAGCAGCTGGAGTATCTGTCAGAGTGGGGAGACGATGAACTGATTCTAAAGTGCACTTGCTCCACCTCCATCTGCCAGGCACTTTTCTCAATTGAGAGGTGAAGGGTGTGGCTTCTAGCCTCCCGTTATTCTCCATTCTTATGGAGGTTGCTTACTGTGCACTACACAGGTGTCTCCACAGGAAGGTTCCTATGCCAACCACCCTGCAATATGATGAACATGCTCAGTGAAATAAAGCTGCTTTAATGCTCAGCCTTTGGATTTCTCCTTCCCACAGGGGCCGGTCCTCTGAAGAGGAACCCTGCTGCTTACAAAGTTGAGCTCTAGATTTCAACTAATTGGGCATAGTCATTAGGGGAAAATCAACACACTGGGGGACTGCAAACAGAAGTTTTTTTAAAAATAGAAATATCTACAATGCATATTAATTATCCTCGGGTGAGAAAAAAACCCCACCCACGCTGCAAACTATTTTTTAGCACAGGAGAAAAGCTGATAATGAGTTGCTTTTGGCAGAATGACTACCCAGCTCTTCAAAACTTGCAAAATCTTCTGTTGGAGCCTGCTCGTGCAGATCGACATAATTATTTATATGGCACCCATGCCAGAGCGTCTTGGATCACTTAACAAAACATCACTTCCCTATGATCCACCCAAGCATCTCTCCTAGCTGTTGCTGTTGTCTCTACTGCTCATTCCTGACTCTCTGCCTTCTTTCATGCCAACTTCTGATGTTTTAGAACAGGCTCTCAATTAATGATCCACTAACCTTCTCGCTCTCTTCTTTCAGAAACCTTTCCCAAGCTCCATCTGACCTGTGAAGCATTCCAAGCGTAAAGACTCTGCCCTAGCCTCAGCCAGAGTAGGAGTGGCATAAACTGGCTTTAACTCCACTGATTTCAGTTGCTTTTCCTTACACCAGTTTTGGATCTGGCCCTGTGTATCTCCTGTGCATTGTAGCACTTTATTGTGCTTCCTTGGCTGACAAGCTGTTTGGAGCAGAACCCTTTTTGGTCAGCACACTTTACCCATTGTTTTACATGTCAACAGTCAAAGGTTCCTGTTTGTGGGTAAACTGTAGGCTTTAGAAAATGATTCTTATTGAGAAATTTTAGAGCAAAATTTTCAAACCAGAGAGCCTAAGCTGGGCTCTTCTATCTATGTGGCCCGATTTTCCTGTGTGCTTCATGCTTCTGAAATCCCACTGTGCAGGAGATGGCTTTCTTGGAGCCATCCCAAAACTGTGCAATGAACTTTCCCAGTGACTAAGGATCATCCCAAATCTCCCCATCTTCCACTGTCAGTGCAAGGTGCATTTCTTTGTTCTCATCTTCTTTAACATAAAGATAGCAGTGTGTGTGTGTGTGTGTGTGTGTGTGTGTGTGTGTGTGTATATATATATATATATATATATATATATATATATATATATATATATATAGTTCATTGAGGCTAAAACAAATAAATGCTTTTTAGTGATAGCTGTAACAATGGAAAATCACCACCCACGGACTAGATGACCTGCAAGCCTGGGCAGTGACTGGACCATCTAGTCCAAGGGGTTTCTTGGGTGTCTGATAATATGCAGGGGATTAATTTGATTGCAGCTGTATATGTGAGAAGTAGCAGAAACAGTACAAATCACACCGAGAAGGAAGCTGGATAGACAGCTTATTCTCAGGGTCATACTACAAGTTCTTCTCTAGCTAAGAGCTTTTGGGTGGAGAAATGTGACCTAATAGACTGTCTCCTATTGTGTTCAGAGAAATAGGACTTTATACATATTATTCTATGTAAATAAACAGGATTGCATCAAAGAAATACTTGCCTCCGTCACTTTCTCCCCCTAGCGGAAATAATCTGCAAGATCCCCAATATAGGTTAACTGCTGGAGTCTAAAGAGGTGACAGTATTAAAAAATCCAAAACAAAACACTCTACCGTCCACCTTTCTCCCCCTGGGGAGAAGATGAGAGAACACGACAGGTGTTAGTCACACTGCTTAATGAACAACTGGAAGGTGTTCAGATATTATGACAATGAATGCAGTATAGGAACCTATATGGGAATAGCAACTGCAAGAACTCCGCACCTCTGCAAATCAAGCCACGTCTGTTCAGGTGCCTAAAGTTGGGTTTAGGAGCTGAACTTTAAGAGACTAGGTCTGCAAACCTTGGCCCAAGGCATATTAAACCACTTCTGCTGGTGCCTTACAACCTACTTTGCTAAGCAGATGGGCTGGTGCTTTTTGTCCCCATTGGAGCTCTTTCAGTCCATGTGACTTTGCTCTGGCATTCCAATAATGTGGGACAGCAAAGAAACAGGACAAGGGAAAGGAATCTCTAACCCCTCTCCACCCCCAACATACAGCAAATAAAACAACTACTGACAAAATACATCATCTAGAAAGAAAATAAAGATTCCTTTGGAGAATGCTATGCAAGGGGAGAACAACTGAAAGTCCTGGCCTTTTTACTCTAACTTCTCAGGGGATGGTTGGCATCTCCAACCCTGACATTCAGAGTTGCCAAAAAGGAACGTAGAGAAACAAATTCTCATCCAAATAAACTGGTCCTATATTTTAAGGAAAAATATCTTGGAACTCTCTCTTCCTCTGCTGCCTGAATTGCTGCACTTTCAGGGTCGAATGTGAGATCTACTCTTTCCTCTTTTGTCCAAGACAGAGTTGCTGTGTAGGGAATTCTTGTTGTCATGTTCATGTTGCTGGTTTTTTAATTTGATCAGAGGCAATTGCTGGGTTTGTTAGTGCATTTTTAAAAGACTGTCAAGGTCACGCAGAGGATTGGATAGGCACTTGTTGGTGTGTTTGTGTGTGTTTTAAAGGAAATGAATAAAACTCCCATTCATTTTGTTGGGAGAAAAAGCTAGGTAAACTTGAAGTGTCTTTCAAAATCCCACTGTAAGACTTTGATTGTGAGACCTTTGTAGTTTTTAAGATTAAGTCCTTGCTGCACACTAGCTGGATCTCTGATATCTATCTTTAGCCAACTGTTCACGCGTGTTCTATTTTCATAGCTGAAATAAGGGACTTTTAAAACAGCATTTAGTCATAAGATTTAATAGGTTTGTGGCCATATATTCATGAAGTCCTAGGCACCATGACTGTGCTGTGAATCATTGGAATGGAACAGAAGTTAGGGACACAAATCACTTGGAATGAAATTCAGCTGAAATATCTGAGGGAATCCTCACTTCCCCACTTCAAGCTTCCAGTTTCTTTGGATTTTTCCTCATTAAAGAGATTATTCCTCTCCCCACCTCCCCCGAAAAACACCCTTTGACAGATTGTCTGGGCATTATTGACAGACCTAACTCAAGCCATTCCTTTTGGCTCAGGTGGACGATCCATCTCTCTTTTTCCATTGATTTTCTGTCCTGGTGCTTTTGAGATTTATGGAACTAGATGCATCAAAGAGTGAACTCTGTTTCCAACCTCTTGAAAGATTAAAGCAGTTAGTATTTTATTCCCCCCCACACACACACTAAAAAAGAAAAGTGTTTGGCTTTAAAAGCTGACAAATTTAGAACACAGCAACTTAATTCATTCTTACCAAAGGATGGCATGTAGCCAGATTGTTTGGGGTTTGTTTCTTTTCCTTGTGATGGTCACATTAGCTTTTAAAGGAATCCTGGTGTACCTCAGGCTGGTGGGTGTGGAATCCGTAAGGAGAGTTATGAGCTGGAAAATGTGACATAGTTCCTCTCTCTCCTTTTTGGTCAAGTTAGAAGGGGAAACAGGAATGTGTCTCTCTCCCTATTTTGAACCATATGGAATAGGCCTGTGACCCTAGAGAACTCCTCAGTGCCAATTGGCAAAGGGTTCACTGTTGGGTAACAGTAATTCCTGACAGGCCTGGCAAACTCACTACACCCAACACATTGCTTTCATAGTATTTATCCAAAGAGGGTCAAGTGAGGTCTTTAATAAAAGCTGATATCATACTGATACTCATAAACATTGCTAGCTGGACGCATGTACATATGATATTTAAGGAGTGCTTATAAAAGCCTGAATCAAAGCAGGGTTGTCAAGCATGCTTTGACCAGACAAAAGATGTATGTTCACCTCTCTGCCTTGGCTCACGTGTAACATAGGCATTGGAAGCCAACACCGTGGCAATGTCAACATGAGGATGTGAAGGCAATTTGGAGCCAGCACACCTCGGGGGTTATTTTGAGTCTGGGAACTTGGAGGATATGAGAAGGTGAAAGGACACTTCTTAGTCCTTCCCTGAGGAAACCAAAGGGACAGCACTTTTTGCATTTGTGAAAGAGGGGCCCCAGCATGTTGGTTGGAGACACAGGGAAATTGCTTTAGGTGAAAGGAACTACTTTAGACAAGGACTTAGCCTGTGAAGTTAGGTTTAGGCTCTACGAAGCATGTTCTGCTTTTCAATTTCTGTGTAACCCGTTCTTTTTCCATTTGTTATCCCTACGCATTAGCTCTCAAATCTTAGTCTTTAATAATGAACTGCTGATTGTTTTCACTATAAATATCTTTCTGTGCTGTGATGTTATGTTGGAGCCGATCTTCAGTTGAATCAAATAAGCAGGTGTGTGCACTGATCCTTTGGGGCAGCTTGCCTGGTCATTTCTGAAAGTGTCCAGTAGCTAAGGGCTGGACGCTGCAGGGGAGTGCTTCGAGGAGGCTTGGGGACTGGGGTACACCTATTGTTAACCTGAAAAGCAAAGTAAAGGCTTGCAGAGCCCTGAGGAGAGTGGTTGGTTGGCTCACAGGCCGGTCATGTCAGCAAGCAAATCTTCCTTTTGCTGGAGGGAGGGGGTAACAAGGCGACTCAGTCCTGGGCACCCCAGAAAGCATCACAAGGGCTTGGTTTCTAATAGCAGAGGATGGGAACAGCATTCTTATCTGCAAGATCCTCCACATTATTAGTAACATCTAAACTTCCCTCACACTCCCTCCCCATCCCTACTCCATTGATTTGTCTGAACATATCCTGCCATAATTAATATGGGGTGCTGGATCCTAATATCCATTTTGAACCAAAATATCCCCTACACATGAAAGTCCTAGGAAATCGGAGATAGCAGTGGGCAGCTCAGGTTATAACTGACATGCATTTGTAGAGATACGTTGGAATGCTTACGGAGAATGCCTGAACAATGCCTGGTTCAATAGCCTGATCCAAAGCCCATGAAAATCATTGCGAAAACTCCCATTGATTTTAATGACCTTTTGGATCAGGCCATAATCCCTTGGTTTAATGAGCATGAAATAGTAAATGAGATGAGAAAAGTACCATGGAGGGAAGGCAGGCCCTTCTTTGGGGAAGACAGTAAGATCACTTTGCTCACCAATGAGCAAGAAGCCTCGAAGACTGTCAATGCAACCAATCTCTTATGTAGATAGTTTGTACTTGTAGAGCATTGCTCATGTTGGAATGCACACAGTAAGCATTAGAACTTGCGACAAGATGGGGGATTACTTGGAAAAGTGATGTGGGGTGATTTACATCTTTGTATATTTGTCAATCTTTGTGTCTGACTGGGCAGGAAGCATTATATGTTCTAGACGCTGTAGACTAGAGCATATTACGTGTGCCTGGGATATTGGTAAGTTGCCCGAAACAACTTGGAACAAAAAAACCTGTCAACTCCAATGTTGATATACTGTCCCCCATAGGTCACTGATTTTAAATATGGACCAGTTCAGAAATAGCCAGGATTGTTACCATCTAATGGCAGTTCAGTGACCTAACAAGTTAGGGATCAATTTAGAGTTCTTGGTCCATACCATGAACGAGCTCTAACCAGGAGCCCAGACAGACCAGAAGTTGAATGAACATTGCCAAAAACGTGTGTGACTAACTTCTCCTGATCTGGACTTGCCTGCTGTCTTGAAGATAGTGTGCAGTTTGCAGAACTAACACACCTCTCTTCCATCTGACACTGAAGAGAAGGATGGATTTGTGATGAAGGTCCTGGACTGAGAGTTGGGGAAAATCTAGGTTCTCTTCCTGGCACAGAGTTCTTGTGTAGTCTCAGGCAAGTCCATGAATCTCTCTGGGCCTCTGTTTCTCCATAAGTAACATGGCAAAAAGTAAGACTTCCATTCTTCTGTTCTTTGTCTTGTCTACTTTGATCGTAAGCTCTTTGGGGCAGGACTGTTGCATATTGTGTGTATGTTCGGAACTTAACATAATTGGCCTCCAATATCAGTCGGGCACCACTGTAAATAATTTAGGGCTCTCTTTTGCCTTTATAGGCCCAAGTCTGTATTGCAAGGAGAAAGGTGTGGACCCATACAACCCAGCAAGAGCTGGAGGAAGCTCCCCTGGTTGCCAGCAAGTTCTGGGAAGCGTGGCTGCTTCTACATCCCTTAAAGCTGGTCGGCACTGCCTCCTCCAGCCTCCTTAGGGATAGCTTTCGGGTGAGCACCCAGTTTCCATGCTCAGTGGCTCTATCCTCTGCAATAAGGGCCATGTGCCTGCATACTGTACTGTTGAGCAAAACAGGTCTGCGTGTTTATTTTTATCTGGTTTTGTTTTTCACATTCTGAGAAACAAAATCAATAAAATGTGTTTTTGAAACCCAAGCCTGGACATGTTTCTTGAAATGAGTAATGAGACGTATGAGGGCATTGTATGACTGCTGCTCAGCAGCAGCTCCAAAGCTGTTTTGATCAGCTGTCGCGTACAGCAAGAGCCTCAGTAATTGTGTGTGAACAGGAGCATAAGTTACTGTGGTGTCTTGTGTGGAAGCCAGCGTGAGTTACTGTGCTAGTTACTGTCTCTCTGTTTTCTGGAATATTTTCATTTTGGATGAAGTTGAGTGGCTATGTAGACTGTAGACCAGGTTCCTGATTCTAGAAAGGACAAGAGACAGCAGATGGCTATAGACAGACGGTACAAATAACCAGTGAGACAATACTGGTCACCACACCAGCAGCCTAAATGTTATCTAGTTGTGTTGTTTGTTTTTACATAGTAATCACGAGAAACACAATTTGAAGGTGGGATCATTTGGCAAATACGAGAACTCTAGGATGTGTCTGGCTAGTTTGGCAGGGTTTACAAAGCCAGACTTGAGGAATCTCTCCTCCTTCTGTAATTTAAACATACTTTTTTTTCTCCTACCCCAAGGGAGGTGAACTTTTAAAAAAGAACCAAAAAAAAAAAAAAGTCTGCTTTGTATTTAAACAGAATAACCATTTTACCCAAAGAGTGGCTAGAATAAGTCATAGGTGTTCTATATTCAGTAATAATGGGCCAGATTCTGAGGACCGTACTCCATTTTAACTTGGAGCCTCCATTCAGCAAGGTATTTAAGCACAACTCTACATACAAGCATGTGAGTTCATAGAATCATAGATTATTAGGGTTGGAAGGGACCTGAAGAGATCATCTAGTCCAACCCCCTGCTCAAAGCAGGACCAATCCCCAAATGGCCCCCTCAAGGATTGAACTCAACCCTGGGTTTAGTAGGCCAATGCTCAAACCACTGAGCTATCCCTCCACCCTATAGAAAAATTGTCCCATAACCCTGCTCCTCAGGACTCTCAGCGACTGATTCTACTTCCCTATCAATGGAGCTTTGCTCCAGCCACAGCCCTTGCTTGATCTTCTCATGCCAGGACGGCTCGGCTCGGCGACTTCAACCAAAGCAGGGTTGGGTCGAGTTGACTTCGACCGATGGATGGCGGGAGGATTTGCCCTGGCGTGTGAGGCTGTTGTAAACAAGTTGTTTCACTTATGCTTTGGATTGGGTCCTGGATTATTTAATCAGTAGTGCAGTGTGTATTTGTGGTTCAGATGCTCCCATTAACACGAATAAAAGCAGCTTGCTAAACTTTTAACACCTTGCTGACAATTCGCTTCCTAGAATCTCACCTTGTCAGTTACAGTACTGTGAAAATGAATCCCATTCAACAGCATGTTTGGACTGTCTTTTGGGATTCCCCCTTGAATGTTCAGCCTCTGATCGTACTGGGATTTGTAGGTTATCTATTAACTTTCATGTGGAGTTCACTGGATTAGACTAAAACAAAATTCTGATAACTGAAGCTTGCAGGGTGGATGTTGTACTTAAATAAACTGGACTCCTCTGAGCAGGAAGCCCTGGCAGCTATATAGCCTTGATTGCTGCTATTTCTTGCATTGTAACTCCTAGATTGGCTAGATGAACAGGTATCTGGCTAGGCAGCATGAAGTTACATGCTGGTTGGGAGGCAGATTCCGCAAGGCCACTATCTTCTGTGCTGCGTGCAAATATAGGTTTGGAAACTCAGTATCAAGCTCATCCCCGGTGTATGCAGATGCAATCCCTCACTAAAACCAATGGTGCTGCCCTCCTACACAGCTAAGGAAAACTACAAGGAGCCCAGAGCTCGGCATGGATGTCTCAGAGCCTAAAGCTGATTTGCCCTTCCCCTGCAACATTCACATGGGTCTCAATGGATCTGCTGCATATGGGGGCTGCCTCTCTTGTTGCTTCTACGTGGCTGGGAGAGGGAGCTGAAAAGGGGCAAACCCTGTGGCCTGCTGGAGGAACTCAGAAGAAACTCTGCTAAGGAAATGTAACTGTTCTGTGCTTCGTTATGCAACCCACCCCCTCCTTTTTCATGGGAGTCTATGGGTAGGGCTGTAGAAAGAAGAGGCAAGGGCACTGATCTTGATTTCTGGATGGTTGGATGGACTTCTATGCCTGTAAGAAGCCCCAGTGAAATCAACCAGGTTCATCATGGGTGCATGTGGCAGTCTTGCTGTGTGGATCCCTGGTTGTTTATAACTTTTGATCCCTTCATGCTTGGAGTCACTATTTTGCCAGACTATGCATATGTAATTCACTTTAAAATTATTTCTTTCACAAATCAATCCCTCCAGCCCCTGATTCAAACTTGCTGCTCTGAATTGCATTCCCTTCCAGCCTGGTACCTTGGGTTAAGAAAGAACGCCAGAACCAACTGCAGAATGAGGCGTGGTCTAACTACAGCGTACTCTTGACTTCTCTGACGTTAGTTGTGTGCATGGAATCTAATGGATTATTCACTTGGGTCTGCATAGCACTACCCAGCATGATAACTGAACAGTACCCAAGGATGATGCAAGCTTATCTAATTATATTTAAATGGCATGTTACTCTGTATTTATCAGTGCATGGATGTTGCTAAATTTGGAATTGTATTAGAAACAGCCTTTGAGCTGTAGGAGTGATAAATTAGTTGTTAGGTTTGCTATGGACCATGGTAGATTATTTTTTCCTTCTGTCTTCTGCAAGAAGTTATTAAAACTAGTGACTATTTTTTAATGGAAACTAAGTTAACCCCTCGCACCTCATGGTTTTATTCTATATGGGCTTTGTACCACTTCCATAATCTTGGTACATTTCTGCGCATTCTCAGGGCCAGTTTTTGTAGGTGGTCTCACTATCTTCAATAGAGAAGCAGAATTTGTAGTAGCACCGTGGGTGTCTATGTCCTTGAAGGAGGCAGTGTTTTTTTCCATCTGTGAGGCTTGCTTCCATGGAGAGACTCTCTTTTCCTAAAAGAGACTTTACTGAGCCCAGAAAAGTGAAATGGAAAATACCCATCTGTTTAGCACAGAACTCTCCGAAGTCCAGTGCTACCTACTCAAGCACTACCATAGGCCCATGAAAACTTCAAGGCAGTTTTGTGGTGCATTTTGAGCTAGGCTCAGCATTTGTGAGAAGTCGCATGGGATTTCCTTAGGTTCCTGATTGGCTGAGTCTATCCATGTACTGTCAGCAGAAGCTATTCTGACTTGGTTTCTCAGCTCTTTGTGGGGAGGGAACGCCTCCTTTGTTGGGGGCTGGGGTATTGGGCTTGGGGTAAGAGAGGAAATATCTGCCTAAAACTGCAGACTGGGTAACAGACTGCTGGTTCTTGACACTCAGGGTATGTCTACACTACCCACCGGATCGGCAGGCAGCGCGATTATCGCATCTAGTCTAGACGCGATAAATCAATCCCCGAGTGCTCTCCCATCAACTCCTGTACTCCAGTGCCGCAAGCATTAGCGCAAGTAGTGCTAGTGCATGTACATCTACCCAAGTTGGCAATGGCACCTCCCAGCTGCAGCATAAACGTACTCAAAGTCTTGATCTTTCTCAGAAGCAAAGTGTTTGCTCTGTAGGCATTTGAACAAGGAGCTCCTGATCTCCAGGAAAAAATTTTCCTCAGTTCTTTTTAAAAGGAAGAACACGTTGGCCTGTAAAAACCCATCCTTGTCTGCTGAATTTTCTGCATAAGTCAGAATGCCCCTGTTGGCTCTAGGAAGTTCTCCATTCCTTACCATGTCCACAAGCCCATTGAACTTCTGGGTTTTGTCTTATCTGAAAGACAAGAGCACAGAGCCCCTCCTCCCCCATCACTACTTGGGCCCCTTGGTTGGTACTGACATAGGGCAGAAAGACACCTACGTTAACCTCAGAACCTCTTACTTCATAGCCATCTTTAGCAGTCCAAATGCTGACTAGACCCAATGTTGCTTAACTTACAAAAACCGGCAAGATCACAGCCCCAAATGGATTGGTCCACTCCTAGTACAGCATTCGTTGAAGGTTGTTCGTTGATGGGCAGGATTCCTTCCTGTGTCTTCTGAGGGCTTATCGATACAGCCACATAGTTTCCAGCATGCTGTGGTGTAAATCTACCCTACACCACGTGCTAGGTGTCCATGTGGATCCCGCTGCCATGCGCTAAAAGTCCCCTAGTGCGTTTTAATCTATTCCTGTTTCAAAGTGGGGTAGATAAAAGCACACTGGGGAACTCCTAGTGGATGGCAGCAGAGTCCACTTAGTGCAAAGCAGGCTACTGTAGGGTAGACGTGCACCCCCGCTTGCCGCAAACTACATGTTCCTATAGACGAGTCGTGCGCGATACCAGCTGGCTCGTTCATTTAAAGTTACTTTTCAAATCTTTTCCTGAAAACTATCCTTCTGCCAAAGCATGTTACTCTGCAGCTAAGAGCCCCCATAGTATTTTGTTGTAGCACTGTCTAGTCATCTGTCTTCAGGTTCAGCAAAACCTACTTTACATATTTTAGGAGACATCCATTGTGTTAGCTGCTCAGTAAAAACCTGCGGCCTGTGTCATTTCAAATTGCACACAGCAGGAGTACAGGTACCAAATGCTGATTACACAAATGACCATAGACTCTGGTTCTAAATGCTGTTGTACTGTGCAGACTGCAGCTTGTTCTTATCTATTATTCTCCACTCTGGCAGGCAGCAAGTAGCACATAGACAGTTTTTGCCCAAGAGAGAATGCACCGCCAATATGTTATTTTAATAAAGTACCTATTCACCAGATGGACAATTAGATGATTTTTCAAATGCAGCTCTGGCCTTGTAGTGATGGTTCTGGCGGGGAGGTGGAAGAGGGGGAGGAATCCTGTCTGGTCGCAAGCTGATGAGCAGATTTGCTTGGTAAAATAAATGCATGGTTGGAAGGTGATTAATTCTTATCACGACATGCAACACAACTAAGCTCTCTTCCCCCGGCACCCGCTCTGTAACTGTGCTGATTAGTTTGCCCGGCTTGCGTCGATCGCACTGGAGTGTGGTGCCAGGCAGACCTCTGAACCTTTGGGTCGGGAAAGGCCTGTTAAAGGAACGGTGCACGGGTGACATCAGGGCTACCTGAGGCTAATGAGCACCCATAGATCTAAACGTTTTGTGTCCTCCTGGCTATATGCTCCACCCTTCAGTCCCAACGTGGCACTTGCCTGTTTCTCAGTATCTATACTGCACTCACCCTCATGGTATTGGTGCACCTGGATATTGAAGGTGAGTGTTAGGATATTATACTGTATTGGCTAAAAAAAAATAGGATGGGACTGTGCAGTTATGGACTGACCCAAAGCTCACTGGAGTTGATGGGGCGTCTCTTCATTGACTTCATTGACTTCAGGGGCTTTGCTCAGTCCTGTAAAGACTGCGACACTATCCCTCGCCTGCAGGGGTGTGTGTGTGCATGCAAAGAGCTCCACTGTCTAAGGGCTTGGTCAGTTGCAGGATGCAATACTGCCTGAAGGCGGGGCGGGGGGGGGGGAACCATGGCCCCACCACCTCCTGGTGCTTGGCAGAATGGAGCTCATGCAACCTTATGGATGGTATTTACTAACTTCTGAGTGCTTCACTTTGCAACAATGATCTCACAATCATTTCTCTCTCTTTTCTGTGATATCACAATAAACAGAGCTGTTCAGGAAAGTATCTCACTCCTGAGTGCACATTACTATGTACAAGAGTTCATTGAATCCAGTTCAACCCTAATCACTGGCTACTGTGGAGTGGACTCAGTTTCTTAAGATGTCATTATTCCCACTGCACCTCCCACCCTGCCACCAGTCTCTATTTCCATAATTATTAGGCTCCAATGAGCCGGCTTAGACAAGCTGTGCCTGCTTTCCCTTATTTCTTAAAGGCATCTTCTGTAAGTGAGTGTCCTCCCAATCACAGAAGAACTATCACTGGGGAAAATCTGCACAGCGGAGTCATTTGCAGCCTCCAGGAAGTGGAGCAGCTGTGGTATATAAACTGATCACAACAGGCAGCTTGCTGTCTATGGAGGTAGCTGCGGACTTCAGTGGCTTTAAGGAATTGTTTGGGGAGGGAGGTCATACGAACTGCTTATTTTGGAAGCAAAGTAATTCCTTCTAAGACGGGAGGCTGGGCCAGCTAGCACTAGAATTCCAGAGGCCAGTACCTGCTGTGAAATCCTTTTCTACTGGGAAGAAGAAATGCTCTCTTTTACTGGGGTTGCGATAAACAGTGCCTGGTATAGTACCCATAGGTGTTCCTCCATTAACCTCCAGGGCCCCTCGCGAGTGGAGTATCAAAAGAGAAGGTGCAGGGGTTTTGCTAGATAGCAGGAACAATGGCAGATAAGGTCTAAGACTCTGGGGCTTGGGACTATGTTATCTCCAGTACCCATACAGAGGGTTTTACATTAAATAACTCAGAAGGGAAAGGGCAGGTCTTGACACCCAGAGAAGAAAGGAAGAAGGAAATAAATTTCCTCTCTGCTATGCTATAAAAATGCTGGAGGAAGTTCTTAGCTGGCGTCTCTCTTGCTCTCTCCTATTACTCCTGCCTGCCTACTACAGATTTTGGAGTAGTAAACAAGGGGGATGTCATCTAATCTCTCCTAAACGAGAAGCGGAATTCTTTTGCTAATGGGTATCTCCCACCATGACCCCAGAGATTTTTAAATGATAAAGTGAGTGTTATGATTAAATGCCAGTAATGTGCAAATATGTACTGAAGTCATCCAAAGAGCACTTTTACAGCTTCCTCTATAAAGCTGTATAAACATCAGTAATCTGTGCCTAGTTGGGCCTCATTAGTCATCAGCCATGTCTAAAATTATCAAAGTGAGAGGGTGAACTTTGTGTGACACTCTTGCTTCCAAGGAAAGTTTTACCCTCTGGAGTATTAAGCTCAGTTCTTAATGCTAAATGCACATAGAAGTGCCTGTTTTATTGAAGAAATCTGATTCATGGTTCCCCAAACTCACCCTCACCTCATCACCGACCAGCAATAACTGTGTGAGTTTGCAGCAGCCCGAATGAGTCTCATATTAACTCCTTCACTATAGGCATCTGTCAGGGACGGTATCTTGATTGCTCATAGAAAAGGCCTAGTTTAGTAGATGGAGTAAGTGCTCTGTGATCGAATTACAAGGTCTAGGCAACCTGCCATGATTGACTGATGATGAGAAAAAGCCCAGTGTAGCCAAGGGATACGGTAATTGCAAGGCTGGGGTGGGGGGAAGGGGGGAGACTGTAACTCTGTAACTTGACGTTCCTCGTGTGCCTTTCCAAAAACAAGAGATGGTTTGTTGAAACCGACTATGATAGTGCCCCCTGCCTTGTCTCCCCCTCCCTCCCCACGGACTACCTGCTGGCAACTCCTGGCTTCAGTTTGCCCCTGAGTGTGGTAAATGCTACGTTAGAGTGATGCTCTTTTGTCGTAACAGTGCAAATATTTCACTGTCCGTCTCCATGTCTCCATCCACAGCTTTCTTTAAAAATTCAAATGGCTCATGTCCCTGTTGCAACGATGTTACTTCCTGAAGTACAGGAGCATAGACGTGAGGTAGGAGAGCAATGGAGATTAACACCGTCTCTCTGCCCTGTTCACGCTAACGCTAACAACAGCGCTGACTGCTGCATATTTAAAACGCTCTGGCCTGCCAGCTAGGTACATCAGCGGCTGGGCCAGTCGGACAGCCTGACAAAACGTAGCCGCTGTTCTGTAAGCCTTTCACTTAAAGTCTTCTAACACTGCAATTATTTCAGTATCACTGTAAATAAAGCCCAGGAGCCCTATTGCAACTGCACCTTTCTTTTTCTAACAACAGCCTCACGCTCGCAAAGCATACCATTAACAGGGTAAGTGAACATCGATGGTTGAATTGATCCCGGATGTAAATCTCTCGAAATCTGTGTGGCCCAGTGAATAGGGCACTGGGTTCTAGTGCTGGCTCTGTGACCTTGGGCAAGTCCATTCATTGCTCAGTGCCTCAGTTTCCCCATCTGTAAATTGGCATGATGATGCTTAACATCTTCATAAAGTCTTTGGGTACTATGGCTGAAAAGGGCTATATAAGAGCTAGGTATTACTGATTTGGGCCCTAGTATCTGTTACACAAGTAAAATTAAAAAGGGGACAAGACGTCTGAAAGTAAAATGGAGCTCTTACCGGTACGGGGCCAGCTCTGGTCCCCCTGGAAGGGGTGGGGCTGGGGTCAGCGTGCCCCAGCCAGCCCATCTGCGCTGCCTGGCCTGTGCTGCTCGGGGTCCAGCGGTGATTTACCGCGGCGGCCGGAGCCCCGGGCCCTTTTAAATCATGGCCCTGGGGCAGTTACTTCTTTTAAATCATGGCCTGGGGAGGGGAGGGGGAATGAGGCACCGACATTAAAGCACTGCCTTGGCAGTGCTTTAGTCAGCGGTACGGGCCTACCGGTACACCGTGCCGCCTTACTTTCACCCCTGGGACCAGCGATACCTTTAAAACATTTGAAAGCCACTTCTTTCCCCCCTTTATGGATGGTAATATTCTTTCCCTAAAAAGAAGCCTTAATGTCTGAGGTATCAAGATTGGTATTAGCACTTAAAAATATATCACCCCACCCTGGTTAAGGCTGCCAAGCCAGTTCAATGAACTTGGCAAAGCTTCAATCCTGGCTCTTTGCTAGAAACACTCCTACCGCTAATTCCCCCTTTCCCCCACATATACGCAAGTGACTATAGCAGGGTAAATCTTTTCATGAAGGAGAAGAATTGCCTGTGGCTCTTTTATTAAGGTTTGTTGAAGCTGGGATAAGAGATTCATTTTCGCGGTCTCTAGTGAATGCGTGATGCCTTCCGACTTCCACGCCACTGCAGGTAACCCAACCGGGTAAGAAAAGCCACTTAGCAAAGCACCACCTCTCTGCAGAGCAACTGTGAGCTTTTCCTCACTGTTTGGCTCTTCTATCATCATACTATCTGTAAGCTGGATAAAAGCCTCAGAGGAAGGATTGTCTGAGCAAGATTGAATCTGGAAGAGAGGTTCATGGAGCCCTAGAATAAACTGGCTGTCAGAATTCCGTATTGACTTGAAGAAAGCAGGTCCTTGGAGGCACTACTGACTGTCATTACTGATGTAGTGGAGGCTGTCTACAGCGCTGTTTCTTGAGAACGGCATCATTTTTTTGCGGTTGGTTTTGTTGTTGTTGTTTTGAAGGGGGGTGGGGGAGAGAACCCTGGCTCATGTCATGAAGGAGATGAAAATATATGCAGGCTTAGCACCTTCTCAGGGACTGGTTTGGAAATCAAGGACAGAGGGGGGCCTGACAGACTCCCTACTCCAGCCACGTACCTTCTGCTGCTGCAGAAAATATTCACTGCCTTTGTGTTTGCTGATCATTGGTAACCCCCATGTTCACGCTAGGTTAACTAAAGGACAACTTTTCAACAATAGGAGCTAGTAGACCAGTGGTTCCCAGACTTTTTGTACTGGTGACCCCTTTCACTCAGCAAGCCTCTGAGTGCGACCCCCCCCTTAGAAATGAAAAACACATTTTTATATTTCACACACTGTTAAATGCTAATTTTAAACCCTGTTGCTTAAAATGAATTTTCTCACTGCTTTTAAATTATGACTAAAACACATTTTATTGAATTAAAATATCAAAGCTGCCTGATAGACTTGGACTTCCAGTTCCCGTTAACGGGACTGGGAATCAGGTGTTCAAATCCCCTCGAGTTGTACTGACAACCTCAGCCTTAATTACTTGGCTTTAGGAATCAGTTTCCTGTAATTAATAATAAAAATAATAATTAATAAATTAACTAATAATAAAACCTCTTGTGTGTTCCCAAGAGCTTTTGTTTTTTCTTGTGTTGCCTTTACAGCCCCCTGTGACTATGCAGCCATTGTCCCACGACCCTCGCTTTAGCCGTCCCATCCCACAGAGCAGTACACGTGTTGCTTGAAGGACATCCATTATAACATACCCTGATGACACACATGAATGGCCTTGGGTGACATAAGCTACACAGTCAATGAAGAGGAAGGGGACAAGGACTGTTGAATCCAAAATGGGGCTGAGCAGGGCTGTCCCTAGGGGCGTGCGGGGCCTGGGACATAGGCGCTGAGTTTCTATCTGCCAGGGGGGTGCTCCTCCCAGGCCCCACCCCCACTCCACCCCTTCTCCCAAGGCCCCACCCCTGCTCCACCTCTTCCCACCCCATCTCTTCCCCGCCCAGTTCTGCCCCCTCCCCCAAGCGAGCTGCGCCCTTGCTCCTCCCCCCACCCCACCCCCAGTGCCACTTTGCCCACCCACCTCCCACCTCATCTCCCTGCCCACCTCCTCGTGAAGCCTGGGGTCCCCCAAAGCCCAGGGCCTGGGGCGGTCTCCCAATTCGCCATACCCTAGGGATGGCTCTGGGGATGAGGGCCTGGGATAAAGTCATTAGAATTTGGATTCTTTATAACCCCGGAAGGGTCATGTTAAAGCCCTGGTGAGAGGACTGAGCTGTGAGATGGGGTAAGCCACCCCAGGCTTGAAGAGGCTATCTGAGGGGGCGCCAGTGTTGAAGAGTCTACCACATCATGCCCAGCCATGAGGGGGCGCACAGGCCAGTGAGAGACCTTTCTACCAGAGGCTTTTGTCCCTGTGCCTCCCCCAGCAAAGTGCTTAAGCACATGCTTAAATTTAAGTGCATGAGTAATCCCACAGAAGCAGGGGCATAACAGGGGGAGGAGGGTAGACTCCCCCTTGGCCCCTGACCGGACAATGGAAGGCTGGCTTGGTCAAATCTGAGTAAGTATTGCATGGGGTTGCAATACCACTCAAATTTGGGGCAACTGGGTAAGAACATAAGAACATAAGAAAGGCCGTACCGGGTCAGACCAAAGGTCCATCTAGCCCAGTATCTGTCTACCGACAGTGGCCAATGCCAGGTGCCCCTGAGGGAGTGAACCTAACAGGCAATGATCAAGTGATCTCTCTCCTGCCATCCATCTCCATCCTCTGACGAACAGAGGCTAGGGACACCATTCTTACCCATCCTGGCTAATAGCCATTTATGGACTTAGCCACCATGAATTTATCCAGTCCCCTTTTAAACATTGTTATAGTCCTAGCCTTCACAACCTCCTCAGGTAAGGAGTTCGAAGAAGAACTTCCTTTATTTGTTTTAAACCTGCTGCCTATTAATTTCATTTGGTGATCCCTAGTTCTTATATTATGAATAAGTAAATAACTTTTCCTTATCCACTTTCTCAACATCACTCATGATTTTATATACCTCTATCATGTCCCCTTAGTCTTCTCTTTTCCAAACTGAAGAGTCCTAGCCTCTTTAATCTTTCCTCATATGGGACCTTCTCTAAACCCCTAATCATTTTAGTTGCTCTTTTCTGAACCTTTCTAGTGCTAGAATATCTTTTTTGAGTGTGAGAGACCACATCTGTACAGTATATTTCAGATGTGGGCCACATCATGGATATATATAATATATATATATTCTCAGTCTTATTCTCTATCCCCTTTAATGATTCCTAACATCCTGTTTGCTCTTCAGAGAACTATCCACGATAACTCCAAGATCTTTTAATTAGCCCCCATCATGTTGTATGTATAGTTGGGGTTATTTTTTTCCAACGCACATTACTTTTTATTCCACATTTATTTTTTTTTTTTTTTTTGTTGCCCAATCACTTAGTTTTTTTTTGAGATCTTTAAGTTCTTCACAATCTGCTTTGGTCTTAACTATCTTGAGCAGTTTAGTATCATCTGCAAACTTTGCCACCTCACTGTTTACCCCTTTCTCCAGATCATTTATGAATAAATTGAATAGGATTGGTCCTAGGACTGAGAACACCACTAGTTACCCCCTCCATTCTCTGAGAATTTACCATTTATTTCCTTTTTTGTTCCTCCCTGTCCTTCCAGTTCAATCCATGAAAGGACTTTTTCTTTTTTTCCCATGACAGCAAATCTAAGTACACTATGTCCACGGATCCCCCTTCCACACATGTTTTGACCCCCCAGAAAAACTCTATAGATTAGTAAGACACGATTTCCCTTTACAGAAACCATGTTGACTATTGCTCAAGAGTTTATGTTTTTCTATGTGTCTGACAATTTTATTCTTTACTATTGTTTCAACTAATTTGGATCACCCCTAGAGCCCTTTTTAAATATGGCGTTACATTTACTAACTTCCAGTCATTCATTTGAGTTCTTTCAGAACTCTTGGGTGAATGCCATCTGGTCCGTGACTTGTTAATGTTTTTTGAGTTTAATTCAAAACCTCCTCTACTGATACTTCAATCTGTGACAGTTCACAGTTCCTCATTTGTCACACCCAAACGCCAGCAGGGGGGGAATCTAACACATCCTCAGCCATGAAGACTGAGGCAAAGAAGCAAGTTAGTTTTTAGTTTCTATTTCTTTATCTTTATCCTTTTGTATTTTTTAAACATTTTGTTATTACCTTTGGAGTTTTTGGCTAGCCGTTTCAAACTCCTCTTTTTTTTTTTTATATACACTTTGCGTAAGTAACGTGGGCTCACTTGTTAGCAAAATTCTGCTTCCGCTTCTGCATCAAAGTCAACATATATCCACAAACAGACTAATTTACTTTTTCAGCCCGTGTGAAATAGGGGATGATCTTCACTGGGTGAATAAAGACCTCTTGTCTGTAAAGCTGGGGGAGAGGGCTGGGCTGTACCTCAGAACCCCATAGAGCTGGTCTTTAACTGAAGAATAGAGATACTTCGGTCTCACTGATGAATTTGGTAATTCTGAGGAATAATTCTAGGTGTGCACGGTGTAACTGACAGTGAAGCCGTGGTGGGAACCAGTGAGCTGTTTGTGCTACCTAATTACAAGTATGCCCCGACAGCAATATAAAGCCAGTGACAACTGGAGTGATACACAGACACAAGGATGTTAATTATCCTGGTTAGGTTAGACATACTAGATCTGTGTTTGGAGGAGAGTCGGAGGGGACGGATAAAATTCTGAAGCTATTGGAGGGGACCGATGCTGCAAGGTTCTCAAAGCTAATGTTAAAAACAAGAATGAAGAGGCAGGAGGTCAAGCTTGAGGAAAGAGCTAGGCAAAAAGCTTACGCAGACTTTTCTCATGCAATCCCCTATATGAATGATATCATTCTGGAGTGATTCTGTTCTTTGAGAGAGGTCCCAGAGGATAGTTTGAGGCTGTTGCTCATTGGCCTGGGGGGTTCTTGCCTCTGGGCATCCTGTTGTA
Organism: Mauremys reevesii; assembly: GCF_016161935.1. NCBI lineage: Eukaryota > Metazoa > Chordata > Testudines > Geoemydidae > Mauremys > Mauremys reevesii. The sequence goes on along the minus strand of NC_052640.1, from coordinate 14,171,962 downwards.
ATGTATTGCCCTTCTCTTTCATGGGCAGGCGCTAACGTTGGGGGAGATATTGAGATGACTTGGGCTGAGGTATCATTAACATGCTGATGACATAGAATCATAGAAGATTAGGGTTGGAAGAGACCTCAGGAGGTCATCTAGTCCAACCCCCTGCTCAAAGCAGGACTAATCCCCAACTAAATCATCCCAGCCAGGGCTTTGTCAAGCTGGGCCTTAAAAACCTGTAAGGATGAAGATTCCACCACCTCCCTAGGTAACCCATGCCAGTGCTTCACCACCCTCCTAGTGAAATAGTTTTTCCTAATATCCAACCTAGACCTCTCCCACTGCAACTTGAGACCATTGCTCCTTATTCTATCATCTGCCATCACTGAGAACAGCCTAGCTCTATCCTGTTTGGAACCCCACCCCCACCCCCCACCCTTCAGGTAGTTGAAGGCTGCTATCACACTCTTCTCTTCTGCAGACTAAATAACCCCAGTTCCCTCAGCCTCTCCTTGTAAGTCATGTGCTCCAGCCCCGTAATCATTTTCCTTGCCCTTGGCTGGACTCTCTCCAATTTGTCCACATCCCTTCTGTAGTGAGGGGGTGCCCAAAACTGGATGCAATACTCCAGGGTGTGGCCTCACCAGTGCTGAATAGAGGGGAATAATCACTGCCCTCAGTCTGCTGGCAATGCTCCTACTAATGCAGGTCCAATTTGTCTAGGTCGAATGGTCCTTGAGGACCTAGATCATCATGAGTTTTCAGAATGCACCTCTCGTTGGCATAGGTAGCGTCTACACTGAAGTACCACAGGGACGCAGCTGTTGTGTTTTAAATGAAGATATTCCCCCTACAACGACACAGAGGGGAGTTAGATTCCCAGCTTCCCACTGATGTTCACCTAACTAACTCCCCTTTCTGCCTTTGACAATCGCCACCCCTAATTGGTTTTTCTTTAAAGACACTGCTTTTGGGTTTGGTTTTTGCGTGACAAGGAAATACTTTTCATTTAAGTGCCCCTTTCTCCAAATGAAACAGATTTGCAATGAGAGCACCATTTGCTTTCACTGAGCCCTTGTGTAAGGGATCTAATTATAATACAGAAAAAGGCCATCTGGAAAGCTTGTAAACCCTGGGAGGAACTTCCAACACTAGGCCATTCTTGACCTTGAGCTTAAACTTCACCTGCCACCTTCACAAAGATGCTGACCAAATATTAATAAATCATTCAAACGAAAGGCCGATCACCTTCAATAAAAAAGAGTAATTGAAATAAACTAAAGCTGAGTTAACCTCTCTGGAATAATTGGATTGGAAACAATGGCCACCATTGTGGATTGAAAGTAGGTCAAAATTTAACCCAGAGGCTTGTAGCATTTTTTCTTTTTCCAGTTTAAATAAATGTATTAGGGCAAGGTTAATAATAGGTCGAGTCTCCTTAAGGTAGTTTTAGTTTCAAGTGCAATTGTTCCCAGGAATAAAGTTCCAAAGTTGATTGCTTGGAACTGGGAAAGCAGCTGTACGATGGATTGGTTCAGTGATGGACTGAACACTTTCACAGGGAATGCTCCCACATCCCTTACACACACTCCTTGTTTACTTTATATTGATTCAAGATAGTCTGGGAAAACTTGTTTTGGATCTGGACTTTCCCAAGGCATTGAGGGATCTGTGAATCTAGGGTTTGGAGTCAGGCTTATCTCAGTTAAATATATTTTTGGATATTTCCATTTCCTCCCTTACACTTGTTTATAGGGTACAACATAATTAGCACTTTTGATCTTCAGAGAAGCTTAAAACTAATTAACTTCACTACACCCCCGAGAGGTGAAGTAAGAACATGTTGAAAGTACCGAGAAAAATGGATTGCCTGAAGCATTCTCTGTTACCAGGCTGTAAGAATGCACATTGCAGGGCATTTCCAGGGCAGCTGTACACCTTGTACCTTTACAAGCATGCTGTGTCCGTGGCTACCTCTAGGAAAGAGAACAAAACCCAAACGTCTTTTCCTGCAACCACTGTCTCAAAACTCTTGTATTTTGCACAGAAGGATGTTTTCCTTGTTGGAATATGGCATGGAAGGGGGTGGAGTAGAGGCTGCAGCTGCTGATCCTCGGGGGGGGGGGGCAGGGGAGGAGGATGAAAGCAGCCAGCAGGATCCACAAGCTGCCTGGGTTGTGTGGGTTGTGTTCTGTAAATTCCTGTCCAGCTCAAGAAATGAACAGGTTACACATCTGTGCTGGAGTTTTTCCTGGTATCCCTCATTTTAATGTAGGTGGGCCTGAGCTGTTTGCTCTTTATCCTGCACTGTTCGGCACCCTTGTATCCACCAAAGCATCTGAGCAGGTAGGTACCTTAAAGCATTTAGTCCCAGTGGGGCCTAAATACTTCCACAGATATTGCTTCCTCAGCTGCAGCTTGTATTTTCTTGCTTTTTTAAAGGTCACTTACATATTTGCCCCAATAACGAATGATTATTTTTTGGGCATCTGAAAAACAGGCCTTCAAAGCAATGGGATGGCTTTTGTCTTCTGTAACATGGAGCCCTGAAACAAGAATGCACAGTGGAGAAAGGGCGAAGTTTGTCCATATCACTTCAGCAACTGCAGAAAAAGTGTACAGGAGAGAGTAGGAATGAAATAGCACAGGTACTGCGAAGCATAACTGAGGGGTGCTCTCGTAACAAAGGGCTGAGGGAGGGGATGGGGAAAGCCTGCACAGTATCTCTGCACTAGCCTTGCTTCTAGCCAGTACAGCGGGGAATCTCCCTTCCAACGTTAATCCTATACAAGAACAATGAGGCAAACAATGGGGTGGCCACAGCTGCTCCATACGTAAAGTTGCCGCCCGCTTTTCTGTTTCAAGCTGAAATTTTGCCTCTTCTCTGAAATCCACAGAAATAGTCTGAGTGGCTTGAAAATAATGCCCAGGTTGATTAAATAAAAATACCGTTGGCTGTGAATAACCTATCTGGAAACACGCTCTGGGTAAGACATGATCTTCAAAATCATGGCGCTACTCAGCCATTCCCAAGGAAAACGTACCTTGGGAGATTATTCACTGCAACTTTAATTTAGAGATTTAAAAAAAAGTGAATCTCTGTGGGACGAAGCCTGACTCCATCTAACTCAGTGACAAAATTTACTTTCAGTGGGACTAAAACTTGGCCCTACCAGAGGTTTGCCGTGAGATATTAGCCAGGAGGGGACAGGGTGTGACCTGGCTACAGCATCTGCACTGTCCCCATACTGCCCTGCACTAGCTACATGTATTGCAAGCAGCAACCCAAGAAAGCAGCTTCTGTGGGGCTGCAGCTGCCCCGCACACCAGTGGGTGGGTGTGGGAGCCAGGGCTCCCCCCTCCACAAGCTGGTGAAACTGAGGAAGGTCTGGGGCAGTTGCAGATTATTTGATTACTGCTCCCTTTCAACCCCAGAGCAAGGGAGAAGCGGGGACAGCAAAGTATGACCTAGCGAATCACAGTCTGTTCTGCGGCAGGCCGCCTGCCCTTGTGATTTAGCCCTAAACAGTCCCCAAAACGCTTGGCTTCCAAGTGGAAACCTCTTCCTCTCCCTGGTGACCTCAGCCAATTTCCAGATCTTTGGGTATCATTTATGGAATCCTATCCAAGCAGCCCGGAGGCACCGCGGCTGCGCCCCGCGGGGAGCAGGCTGTCCCTGTTCTGCAAAGTGGATTTTGATTAGCTGACTCAAAGATGCCTGGGAAAGATTATTGCATTTTTTCAGAACGGGGGGATCTTACCATCGTCCTAGTCCCTTTGTGGCAGTTCACAAGTTAAATTTACCAGGAGCATTATCTCTAACAGCTGCCACTGGCTGACAGATTGAGTTTATAGTCAGTCTTAGAGGCACTAAAAACATTTTTATCCTTGTGGGTCCAATTTCAGAGCTATTCAGTTTATTATATCGAAGAGTGTACTGCTGTTCCCCATCCATACCCCCCCCCATGACCCCTTAATACAACAGGTAGAATAATTAAAATAGGTATGGGGGTAACTCACCACTTTGTTACAGGAGGCTTTGCCATAGGTCTTCTGGGAATTGTGTGAGAACCGCCACCCCTGAGTCTTTACTTTTATAATGCTATAACAATGTAGCACTTCCTGCCCTGGTTATGCTAATAGTCAGAAGAAACATTTCTCTCATTGCAAATCAATAGAGAGGAGGGAGCTGTCCTCAGGAATACAAAGCAAGAGTCACTGAGGGGAGGGGGGCAAAGCCCCACTGTTTTAATAGGATGATTTATAGCTTTATCTCTAGGCAAATTGAAAATTAAAAGAATGATGGGGGAATTGGAAAAGAGACAAATTAAGATACATTTCCCCTGTGAGTTTTCTTAATAGCCCTGAACTACACATCTAATCATATGGAGTTCCCAGCTTGTGCAACCGGCTCTGTCATTCTGAGCTGCATTGAAGTCCTTCTGTTTTTCATCCAGCAACAAAGACCACTCTGGTTCCTGCCTCCACGATTCTCCACTCCCCTCGCCCTACATGCTTCAATCTCCAAGACATTGGAGCAAAAGCCCTATCATGTTCTTCTGCTCCGATTCTCTCTCTCTTCACTGACTTCCTCTGCCCTATCCCCACAATTCTCCAGACTATATTCCCCCTTGTTGATGCACGGGCTACAGCAGGGGTCGGCAGCCTTTCAGACGTGGTGTGCCAAGTCTTCATTTATTCACTGTAATTTAGAGTTTTGCGTGCCAGTAATACATTTTTTAGAAGGTCTCTTTCTATAAGTCTATAATATATAACTAAACTATTGTTGTATGTAAAGTAAAAAAGATGTTTAAAATGTTTAAGAAGCTTCATTTAAAATTAATTTAAAATACAGAGCCCCCTGGACAGGTGGCCAGGACCCAGGCAGCATGAGTGCCACTGAAAATCAGCTCGTATGCTGCCTTCGGCACACGTGCCATAGGTTGCCTACCCCGGGGCTACAGGTTACATCCTCTGTGACCACAAATATCCTGCACCGGGGAGAGGTTCCCCATGGGAAAATGACAGCATTTAAAAATGGCATTGGAGAACCATGGTAGGGAGCTGTCTGGGAGAGGCACTGAAATGACACATCTCCCATCTGCCCTGGGCCTTTCCTGGGTCAGTCCAGCCCACTTCTGGGGCAGCTGCAACCTTCCAAGCGTAGGAGGAAGAAAAGTAAATTGGCAGCAAGCACACAGCGTACAGGCCTTCTGTGTACCAGACTGCAGAAGCTCTGAGAACAAAATGGCAGAATTCCTAGACTTTCAAAGGCTCAGTTCAAGGAACATGAAAGCGTCACAATTTCTTAGCCGCATCCACCACACTTGCCCCCTGGTGTGAGAGGGTTCAGGGTCCTAAACACCTTGGGCCAGATCCTCAGTGGTGTAAATGGGCATAGTTCCATTCATTTCAATGCAGTTACGGTGATTTATACCACGTGTGGAGCAGGGCTGTGGCCTAAAGTTTTCTTTCTACCGGGTTAGTTTTTCTGAAAGCTGCCATCTTTTGAAGTAGGCCGGGATGCTCCGACTCTGGAATAGGCTTATGCTGGGCTGCACTGTCATTGTGTTGTTTAAACAGTTGCCATTTTATAGATGCAAGACTCAATAGGGAGTAAAAATACAAGAATAATGCTTGAGTTTGGGGAAATAGAATCGTAGGACTGGAAGGGACATTGAGAGGTCATCTAGTCCAGTCCCCTGCACTCATGGCAGGACTAAGTATTATCTAGACCATTTCTGACAGGTGAATGAAATATTGTGCTGCTTTCTAATCTCCCCTCTTGCCACTTTTTTTTATACTCTATCTCACATTTTCCACTGGCAATAGTGGGAGTTTGGGTTATGGAATGGAATAGTACCATGTATGCCCACCCACCTCCCATTCTCCTCAATTTGTGCACAACCATATACTTATTTCTGTTGCTGTCAAAGACATCAATTACACACCATCACCAATGACTAATATTGCTGCACAGAGTAAATTCTGCAAAAAGAGCGTTCTCGGAGGGGATAAATGATAGATCTTATAGATATAAAACTCAGAAATGCCCCAGGCAATCATCAGCTCTAAGTACAGATGCAAATTTTACTACCTCTAGACATGCACAGAGCAGGCAAAAAGACATTCAAATGCTTGTAGAAGGATATAAAGAAGACAACAAGAGGATCTCAGTTTGGCAATCCGTGGGCTGTATGAAGTTCCAAGTCATTTTATTCTCAGGGATGAGATTTGAGGTTAAGTCACTGCAGTGGGACTTGGAGATGCAGGTTCAATTCCCGTTCCTGCCATGGATTTATTATTTATTACTTGTATTGCTGTAGCACCTGGAGGCCCCAGTCCAGAATCAGAGCCCCCCTGTGCTAGGCACTCTATGAACACATTACAAAATGATAATCCCTGCTCCCAGTAAGCTTGAAGAAGCCACTTAATCTCGCTGCACCTCAGTTCTCACTTGTAAAGTGGGGCTGAGCATGCTTTCTTTCTCTGGATCTGAACTAGGACCTCTTGGCACTAGGGTTACCAACTGTCTAATCACACAAACCCAAACACCCTTGCCCCACCCCTTCCCCAAAGGCTTCAGGAGCCTACCCTACTAGGCACTGGTGTAGCACTTACAGTTAATAAGAAGACTCAATTAGATCTTCTGAGAAGTGGGACGAAAGGAGACCATCATATTTCAAGCTTGGCTCTTCACTTCTTTGTTAAAGGATGGTAGCATTTACTATGTAAGGTTCTCCCAGAGCAACCAGCTTCCACTCAGAGCACGTATAGATCCTTGGAGAGAAGTCCTCATGTACAAATAGTGACAGCCCATGTTTTGCCAATTTTAAAAAAGGGTAAATGGGATGACTCAAGTAACTATAGGCCTGTCAGCCTGACATCAGTCCCTGGCAAGGTAATGGGGCAGCTGATACGGGACTCGATTACTAAAGTATTAAAGGAGGGTAATGTAATTAACGCAAATCAATGTGGGTTCATGGAAAATAGATCCTGTCAAGCTAAGTTAATATTTTTTTTGATGCGATTACAAGTTTGGCTGATAGAGGTACTAATATTGACATAACAGACGTAGACTTCTGTAAGGTGTTTGACTTGGTACCGCACAACATTTTGAGAACAATATAAAATTAACATGGCACACATTAAATGGACAAAATGCTGGTTAACTGTTAGGTCTCAAAATGTAATTGTAAAAGGGGAATCATTATCAAGTGGGTGTGTTTCTAGTGGGTCCCACAAGGGTCAGTTCTTAGTCCTATCCTACCTAACATTTTTTATCGATGACTTGGAAGAAAACATAAAATCACCCCTGATTAAGTTTTTAGATGACACAAAAATTGGGTGAGTGGTAAATAATGAAGAAGACAGGTCACTGATTCAGAGCGATCTGGATCGCTTGGTAACTAGGCACAAGAATATGTGTATTTTAATATAGTTAAATGTAAATGTATACATCTAGGAACATAGAAAGTAATCCATACTTACAGGATGGGGGACTCTATCCTGGGAAGCAGTGAATCCAAAAAAGATTTGGGGGTTGGGGTTCATAATCAGCTGAATATGATCTCCCAGTGTGAATCTGTGGCCAAAAGAGCTAATGTGATCCTGGGATGTATAAACAGGGGAATCTTGAGTAGAAGTAGAGAGATTATTTTACATCTGTATTTGGAACTGGTGTGACCAATTCTGGAATACTGGTCCATTTCTGGTGCCCACAATTCAAGAAGGATGTTGGCAAATTGGAGAGGGTTCAGAGAAGAGCCACGAGAATGATTAGAGGATTAGAAAACATGCCTTATAGTGATGGACTCAATGAGCTCAATTTATTTATCTTAACACAAAAAAGGTTAAGAGGTGAATTGGTTACTGTCTGTAGGGATCTACTGGGGGAACAAATATTTAATAATGGGCTCTTCAATCCAGCAGAGAAAGATATAACCTGATCCAATGGCTGGAAGTTAGTTAGACAAAATCAGACTGGAAATAAGGTGTACATTTTTAACAGTGAGAGTAATTACCCATTGGAACAATTTACCAAGGGTTCTGATGGATTCTCCGTCACTGACCATTTTAAAGTCAAGACTGGATGTTTTTCTAAAAGATCTGCTGTAGGAATTATTCTGGGGAAGTTCTATGATTGTATCATACAATAGGTCAGACTAGAGAGTCATAATGGTCCCTTTTGACCTTGGAATCTATGAATCTTCCTGCACCTCCTCCCCTCTGTTATTTCTTTCTTTATCCCTTCGCTTCTGTTCAAGTCCTTATACCAAGCCCACTGCCAAGGCATCTATGAAATCAATGAAAGTGGAGCCTAAATACTTGAGAGGATCTGGGGCTAAGTGCCTTCCGTTGATAATACTTTGAGATAGTACCAACATCTAATCCACAGATTTTGTGGTACCTCGAGAGTCCTCTCTTGATCTACTTCACATCAGATCACTTCTGCCTGGCGTACCTGCAGCTGCGCTGGGGGTGCCAAAGGGCTATTCCCACTCACTTGCCAGCCACCCACAGTCAAGGAAAGAAGCTGTCAGAAAGCAACAAAAACATTAATTGCATTGTAAATCGCTAAGAGAATGCCATTGTGGCAGTTTGCACTGACTCACATATGTTCCCCTGCAGATAAATCTCCTCTTTCTTTCCCATCTAACTTGTGGTGAAGCGCAGAAAAGAGACATATAGGAGATTTAAGGGAGGCCAGCGCAAATGTAAGGGGCCTGTTGTCCCCTTACTAAAACTCAGTGGGGGTGTTTGGCTAGCTCCCAGTACCAAATGAAAGGGGAAGGTTCGATGGGAAATTAGGATCCTGAGACTGACAGTCCTAAGGAATAATGGGGAGAGGCCTGATTGACAGGGCGGGCAGGCTAATCTGGCAGTCAGGAGGCCAGGGGGGGTCCCGTCCTCGCTGTGAGCTGGAATTGCCTGGGTCAGACAGTATGGGGCCAAGCTAAGGAGAAAGCAGGGGCCTAAGCCGAGCTGGGGAGCAGAGCTGGGCCAGATCCAGAGGGGCCAGAAAAGCAGCCCAGGAAGCAGGTCAGTGCTGGGAGCAGAGTCACAGAAGCAGCCCACAGAGCAGACCCGTGCTGAGAGCAGAGCTGTAGTCAGGGCCGCCGAGAGCAGGTTTGGGCCCCAGTGAAAAAAATTTTTCGGGCCCCTCAGCAAGGATGGACTGCCTAAACAAGGCCAACGAAGCCGGGGAAGCTGGGCCCCGGGCCCCCTTCCGGACCGCCGGGCCCTGGTAATTTGTACCAGCTTCCCCCCACTCTCGTCAGCCCTGGCTGTAGCAACCAGAGCCAAAGGGGCCAGAGAAGCAGCCCAGGGAGCTGGAGGCAGAGCAGCAGCCGTGCTGAGGCAGAGTGGAGCTGGAGCTGAGGCGGAGTGGAGCCGGAGCTGGGGCTGGAGCTGTCCAGAGCCGAGTGTGGTGAGCAGCTGGGGAGAGCGAGGGGGACCCTGGGCAGGGGACCCAGTGCAGGGAGATGCCCCCAGCCAAGAGGCTCTGCAGGCCAGACTTGGAGGGGGATTGTAACCCTGACGGGGTGGTGGTGACTCTGAGAAGAAGGGTCCTGCCACCTAAAGCCTGAGGGCGTGTGGCCACTGCCAGAGCTAGTGTCTGACTCGCAGCATCCCTGCAACACAGCCAGGGCTGAGAAGGGGACTGGGACTTGTGAGGAACAGACTCAACGTCCCTTACATTCCAGAGACGCTGGTTGTGGCGTCCCCGTGCCACAGAGCAGGTGATGGGTTTTCCTTGAACCTTTCCCATTTTCCCCTTATTTTTTAAAATTGATTGCGGTTAAATAAATTGTATTTGCTTTGAACTGTATGTAATGATCAGTGGGTCAGGGAAGCATCCAGTGCAGAGAGACCCCCCCGGAGTGGGGACACCCTAGCCCCTGCCCTAAGTGACTACGACAAGGTTGGGAGTCGAGTCCCCCAGGAATCCTGAGCCCACCCTCATGGGGGTTACGAGGACACTGCCACACAGGAGAGTGGAAGGGGAGCCCTTGAGGTCGGGCAGGCGTCTGGGTAAGGGAAGTGGGAGCGAGGACTCAGATCCTTTCGCTAGCCCATTTCGCTGGGGTAGTGTATAAGCCAGGAAAGTTCCCCATAAGAGCGGGACCATTCCCCCGCTTATACAAATACGGCAGAGCCGAAAGCAATCCTGTGCTTTCAAATTAAGATTTTCCCTGAAAGGAAAAGGGTGCTAAGGATGCATGGTGGAGCAGTAGTTTTACAACCTCGCCTCTCCCTTGCAGGGCACAGCCAGTGGTAAAAGCAGGAGAGGATCTCTCACTACACCAGCCAGGAGGATGGGGAGATGAGAGGGAGCTGCTTACCAAAGCAGTGAGGGGGCGGGAGGTTTCTACCCCTGGCCCTTTCCCCTTACTTGAAGCCATCTGTGTGACAGTTGTTTTCCTGTGTGTGCCTGTTTGCCAGGCACGTTTTGTTGTTGCTCTCTCCACTGTTTCAAAGGGTCCAATTCCTGACGTGGGTGGCTCCTCCGATGGGAGGTGGGAAAAGGGAGGGCAAAAAAAGAGGGTTAATCGAGTCATTTTATCTTGCCCTTTGTCAAATTAAAACCACAACAAATGGCACAGTTTAAGTTTAAATGTAATTGTGTTTAATGAAACATTATGGGCAATTAAAGGCGTTACCGTGGCAGCCTCTCTATACCCTCCAGGGTTATTATGGTCTGATGAAGTGCTCTTATTGGCTCACTTGGCAGGGGTTTGTTAATTGCATTAGAAACTGATAGCAGCTTTCTTTTAATACCTAAGGTTCTAGTGTTCTCCATATGAAAATCAGCAGCTAAAACTTAGGGAGGCGGGAAGTGATGCTCGCCTTCCTAAAAGGGCCAAATGAGGATAGAGGGGCAGAATTCGGTGGCAAAGGCAGCCCTGATTGTTAAAGACTGGAAAGGCAGCCTTGGAGCTAGGGTGACCAGATGTCCTGATTTTATAGGGACAGTCCCGATATTTGGGCCCTTTTCTTATACAGGAGCCTATTACCCCCCACCTCCTGTCCCAATTTTTCACACTTGCTGTCTAGTCACCCTTCTTGGAGCTATGGAATATGCAGTGTTCCTGGGTCTGACGCTGGCATCCTATGCAACAAAAGTCATGTAACCTGTTTGTGCCTCCACTGAGGAAAGTGAGTGACACAGTGAATAAGGTATCAGAGAGGTCGCCGTGTTAGTCGGGATCTGTAAAAAGCGACAGGGTGCCACAGGACTCTTTGTTGCTTTTTACAGTGAATAAGAGACAGCGAGATAAATGAACAAGGCTATTGAGCTGGTTGGGAGTTTTTTGAGGAAGTGTTTTTTCACCAGAAAGTGCTGATTGGTCAGAGCTGAAACTTTCTGTGGGAACGGATTGGTTTTGATTAATTTTTTAGAGTTAAAAAAAAATTCTGGGGGAAAAAGTTTCAAAAATGTTTTGTTTTGACCTTTTTTAAACAAAAAGTTCCAGTTTTCTGGTTTGAGATGACTTTTTCTTGAGAAATTTAAACTAACTGAAATGGAACATTTTAAAATGATCAAAAAACCCAAACAAATTCTTTTGGATTTTTAGTTCATGGACATTTTTGAGACTTTAACTCTTCGTTCTGAAATGGGACAGGGACACTTTTCATTATCTCAGAAATGTTCATGGGATGGGAAAACCATTTCCCACCCAGCTCTAGCTGTTCTGATACGTCCCTTTGGTTGTATTCAGGGCAACACCCCTGAACTGTGTGCATTCTCCTACTGTTTTGGGCCATTCTAGGTTACAGGAATGCTACCAGGCGCCTTTCCCCCGCTTACCACATGGTGAATGAACGAGAGCTGATTTATGAAGACACATTGCTGTTGGGAGTCATCTTACTAAATAAGTGTTTTGCTACCAGCTTCTCAGCAGCTCTGCTGTTTCAGTGTTGCAGGAACATAACAAAACAATTGTGTAATTAGGACTATATTTGTCACTTTTGCAGTTCTCTCTCATTAACCTATTTATTGTGCTATCCTTCCTTCTCACTAAGGGCAAAGCTCTCAGCATTCTACTGCTGGGCTGCAACATGGCATGCTACTCACAAGCCCTGTTGCCTAAGGTACTGCAGGAGGTCCCTCTATTGCACGCAGGAGCTGCACATCCATTGCTTACACTTTTCAAATCCTGCCCTCCTCACCCTCGCTGCACAGTAGAACCACACTGACCAATGTCTGGTCCCTCCACAGCGGAGGGGGAAGGATTTGCCTCAAGGCAGTAATCTTTGTGGAGTTGGTGTTCACAATATTGGGAGACTCTAACCACTGGCTAGAGCAGAGGCAGAGAATGCGTAGGGTTCTTCGGACACAGCTCTGGAATGGATTCTGTTTCTGATGTATAAACACCCCAGCTAAATCAGTCTGGGACTTTCTGAAGTGGTTGTACAGTGCCTAGCACAAAGGGGTACTGCTCCACAACTTGGGCTGCTGGGCACAATGGTACTACAAGAAACATGTGACTTGGTGTTGCATTTGTGCATTGTACAGGAATTGGATAGTGTCCCTATACATAGTTGGGAACACTCTAGTGGACCTCCCGGCTTCTACTGCAGTAGGTACCAGAATCCTGCCAGAGCAGCAGTGTACGTATGTATATTTGTATATCGTTAGTAAACGCTGTAGTTTGGGACAAGCTGTGTGCATGCGTTTTACATGTATTAATGTAGGTGTGTTGAGAACAAAGACACATCACATTGCCATGCTCTGTTTGGGCCTTCTTGAGCTCTCTTCCCTTACTTCTGACTCAAGCAAAACTCCCACTGAAGTAAATATAAGGAAAGCAAAGTTCCCAGTGGAGTCAATATTAATAACCCAGATCTCCTGAGTCCCACATCCTGGCCTATGGACTACGGTGCTTCCAGTAAAGCCTCCTGTATGGCAGGTAAGTTATGTGATATTGGTACACTCTGTTGTATACAACAGAAGCTAAATGGCTTAATAACCCTTTTGCAGGTAAGTAACAGTGTTGCCAACTTTCATGATTTTATCACGAGACTAACAGGATTTGATGTTTGTTTTCTTAAAGCCCCAGCTGCTGGAGTCCAGGGATTACTTGAGAATCTCAGCTTTCAAATTGAAAAAGAAAAACTAGGTTTCTAGCTTTTTGAAAAAAAAATCACACGATTTTAAAGCCAACTTCATGATTTTTTGATTGGTAATGGCGTGGTAAACTGAGGCACAGAGGGATTTGTGGGTGAAATCTCATTAAAGTAAGTGGGAGTTTTGTCACTGATTTCAGTGGGACCAGGATTTCACAGTGTGACATTTCCCAAGGTAACACTGCAAGAAACAGGAACAAAACTGAGCAGATCTGAGTGCTGGTCGCTTTCTCTAAACACTGAAATGTCCTAAACCCCAAATAAATGAGCATCACTAAAGCGAGAAATAACCACAGCTGAGATAATCAGACTGCAAGTAAGGCTGAGTGCAGTGGGAACTTGGTGATGTGGGACAGATCTTTCTTTAATTTTTCTCCTCTTCTTTTAAATATGACCTGTGGCTAAAAGACACAAGGTTAACAGATGCTTCCTGAGCACGTTGCTGGCTTGACAGCAGTTTTGTGGCAGCAAGGCTGCTTTCACCTTCCTGACAGAGTGACTGCTGTTTAAATCTTGGTAAAAGATGTCACTGCAACACGTGTTCCCCAGACACCGGAGGAAAGAAATTATATATGAGAGAAACCTGTCTCCAGAGCCTAGCCGTCTATTTCTCAAGTCTTAGGGAAATGTTGCCATCGAGCTGTCTCCATTTATCTTAAGTAAATATGGAGACAAAGCTTAAAATAACAAAGGCCTCTTTTCTGACAGAGGTTATTTTTTTGACACCAAAGACTTTTTTCCCTTCCTCAGCACATTTGCCAATTACTTAAAAAATATCAAGTCTTGGCTGTCTGCATCTAGCATTGTCATTCTACCTCTGGCTCAGCAAGCACTGCCTGCTGTGCTCTCTAAGGCCTGGTCTACACTGGGGTGGGGGTTTGCAATCTAAGATATGCAACTTCAGCTCCGAGAATAGCTCCGAGAGTATCTTAGATCGACTTAGAATCACTTACTTCGTCAACTTTGCTTCCGCCTCTCGCCGAGCTGGAGTTCAGCAGTCGATGGGAGAGCGATCGGGGATCGATTTATTACATCTACACTACATGCGATAAATCGATCCCCAATAGATCGATCGCTACCCACTGATCCGGCGGGTAGTGTAGACGTACCTAAAGGGATTTGGACACCCATGTGGGTTAGGGGAAGGACTTTTTATCTCCATTTTACAGATGGGGAGTGGAGGCCCAGAGAGGCTAAGGACACACCCATGGTCCTACAGGAAGACAGTGGTGGCAGGAGCAGGTCTTCAGAACTCACATCTTCTGAGGCCTAGGTTAGTGCCTAGACCCTGAACCAGTCTTTCTCCCACCCAGAGAATCACTGTTCTGGCCTGGATCCAGACTCCACCGTTTGGCTTTGAAGCCAAAGGGCTGGATCCTCGGCTGGTGTAAGTGGGGGTAGCTCCATTGAAGTTGTTAGAGCTGTGCCCTGCTGAAATTCTAGCTGGCTGTTGCTGGCTAGGAGCGATCAAAGCATAGGTCTTTTGGGGAGTGTTTGCTATGGTAGCTGGAAACTAAGGCAGCCAGGAGATTGAGGAGGGTTGTTAGTGTGAAGTTAGTCATCATATTATTGAAATTATTTTTATTGCAGTAAGACCGGGAGGCCGCAGTCAGGGTGTTAGGTGCTGCACACACAGACAGTGAAAAGACAGTCCCTGCCACAGAGAACTTGAACTCTATGAGTGACTGACAAGAGGGGGCCTGACTCTGATCTATCAGGAGTAATTCCACTGAAGACATTTGTGTTACACGGGAAAACATGCAATGAGAATCAGGACCTCTCCACCCTCAGAGGCTGGGCTGTGTTGCTGAGTTAGATTCATTGCGGAATCATTAGATCTTTTTCTCCTCTCACTTACACTGGTTTTACAGCTTGAACTTCAGAGGAATTAGTCCTGACTCTCACCAGTGTGAGATGTGTTTCTTTTATCTCCCAGGGGTAAAATCCACACAATTGCAGAGGACCCTCATGAGGCATTAAATTCCATGCAAAGCCTTAATAGAGGGCGTCAGCTGTTGGGGGCTCTCTGCCCTTTTCAAGGCCCAGCAGAAGATTGGGCTGCAAAGCACATCACTGGAGAAGTATCTGTGTCCTTCACAACAGGCCTGGTTGGTGGGAGGTGGGGGGAAGCTGTTAGGAGGGTTTTCCCTTCTGAGCTCCCTTGGTGCTGTGGTGATAAGGAATTTGGGCCACGTGCTCAGCTGCACCAAGGCTGGACTTTGGCTCAGGTGAGGAGAATGGGGGTGGGGAGGAAGGAGCGGAGCAGCAGGGTGTAAACTGCCGCTCCCAGCTGCCCTGAACGTGGGCGAATTGGGGTGGCAGAAATAGCCCCTACCATAACTTACAGCAGCCTAAAGGCCTCTCTAAATGACACTGACTGCCACAGCTTCTCACAAGGCCTGTCGTGCCAGCCACAGGTCAGGTGGGCGGCCATGTATTCCCCCCTGCCCAGTACCCTCCCTTACACTCCACCGGCATGGAACAGGGGGCTTAACACCATGAGCGGATTCCCTTCCATTTGGGTAAATCCTTGGCTGCTTTTGGGCATCTCTATGGCTGCTTTGTGCTGCTGAGGTAAAGCCAGGGTTCCAAATCTATCCCTCTGTTTCTGGGCACGTTGTTTCACCAGGCTATCAAGCCGAGGGAAGTTATATTTGGGGCTGGTTGGGAAGCACTATTGGTCGGCTTTCTGATGTAGAACAGGGCATGGGAGACAAGGCTAGTTCAAGCAAAGCTGGGGCCGCCTACCAAGTCACTCACTAGTTACCATCAGGGTGTGACCTCTGCTGTGCCATGGCAGCCAGAGGGCAGGGAGGATCTGTGTCTGAGGGTGGTGGTATTGATTGAGGTAATAACTGGTGCACAGAGTGTGTTTGCGGAAGGAGCCTCCTGTGCATGTGTAAGTGAATGTGGATTTTCTGTTATAGTGGAACAGGATGGGGGACCTGTGATGCCCTACTGGCATGGCTGTGTTAAAGTGCGAGACACCAACCTATCCCCAGAGAGCTCTAAGTCAGCACATCTGTATATTGCCCTGGAGCATGGCCACTAAATGTCATCATGGCTTTACTGGAGCCATCTTGTCCACCAGATTCTGCAGCATGAGTCTCCTTGAGTCTATTGAGGCTTGGCAGCGTTGGCTGCATAGATTCAAAAAATGCTCAGTAGCATTCCGTAAAAACTGCAAGGGATGCCATAATGATGAAGGAAATTGAGGTATTACAGTGCAAACTGGCAATCAAGGGGAGAACAGAAATGTACCTATATTAGGTACAAAGGAGGGAAATTTAGCCTTTGAAATAATTCAGGGAATTACGCACAAAGCAGAATCTGGGCTGGACATTAAATTTGAACCTCTGCTCTCAATAGATCAAGTACGTTTCAGCAAGCTGAATTTTCACTAGAAGTGCCTCTTTTCTTATAATATTTTTTAACTTGTTTTGTTGGAAAACCAGAATGGTTTGTGGTTTTCAGCAACTGAAAAATCACGTTTCTCCCCCTCATCTTTGAGTTTTAGTTTTATGATGGAAAAATTGAAAAATTCCATGCAACATTTAACTGAAAATGGAGGGGAAAAAATCATTTTCATTGATATTTTCCAGAGGAACAAAACCATTTCCTGATCAGCTACAGCGATGACTCCTGGTCCCCCGTCAGAAGGTCGTGACCCCCAGGCTGAGAACCCTTGTTCGACATTCTGAACAGGCAGTAACCAAGATCAAAGTCAGCACTGGGTCTACCATAGTGTTGCTTCCTCTTTAAATGATCATGGACAGAGTGCTGCAGTGACGTGCAAAGGGCAAACCCATCAGGCAGGGTTATTTATGAGACTAGTGGCCTGGAGGTGGAAGGCTCTTTGCCTGGCCATCGAGCCTGCCTGTTCTCTGCAGTTTGGTAGTGCTACATTTCACTCAAGCTGGGTCTGAGCAGGAGAAAACGGAAATGCTTAGGGCGGGGGTGGGGCAAAAGATGACAAAAGAGGACAGCTAGGTAAGGGGGGGGGGGTTGGTGTGTTGTGCTGCCCCTGGGCAGATTCAACTCCACAGGCTAGATCAGGGGTCGGCAGCCTTTCCGAAGTGGTGTGCCAAGTCTTCCTTTATGCACTGTAATTTAAGGTTTCGCTTGCCAGTAATACATTTTAACATTTTTTAGAAGGTCTCTCTCTATAAATCTATATTATGTAACTAAACTATTGTTTTACACCTCTACCCCGGAATAACCCGGTCCTCGGGAGCCAAAAATCCCTACCGCGTTATAAGTGAAACCCCGTTATATGGGGGTAACGGCGGCAGGGCTCCAGCGGTGATTTAAAGGGCCCAGGGTTCCCTGCAGGAGCCGGAGCCGAGGGCCCTTTAAATCGCCACCCGAGTCCTGCTGCCGGAGCCCCGGGGTTACTGTGCTATATGTGAACCCGTGTTATATCGGGTCGTGTTATATCGGGGTAGAGGTGTATGTAAAGTAAATAAGGTTTTTAAAATATTTAAGAAGCTTCATTTAAAATTAAATTAAAATGCAGATCATATCCGTTTAGTGTGATCCTTGCCTTTGCTTTTCCTTACTGAGTTTTCCAATGTCCCCAAGCTGGCAGCGGGTTGAGCGGGGCCGGCGGCCGGGACCCCGGCTGGCAAGGGGCTGGCGAACGGGACCCCAGACCGGCACCGGGCTAAGCGGGGCTGGCGGCCGGGACCCCAGACTGGGACCCCAGACCGGCAGTGGGCTGAGCGGCTCAGCCTGCTGCCGGTCTGGGATTCTGTCCACCAGCCACTGCCAGCCGGGGTCCCGGCTGCCTGCCCCACTCAGCCCGCTGCCAGTCTGGGGTTCTGGCGGCCGGCCTGGCAGTGGGCTGAGTGGGGCCAGCGGCCAGGATCCCAGCTGGCAGGGGGCTGGTGAACAGAACCCCAGGCCAGCAGCAGAGCGCCACTGAAAATCAGCTCGCGTGCTGCCTTTGGCACACGTGCCATAGTTTGCTGACCCCTGGGCTAGAGTCTTCTAACCTCTTGGAAAGGCTTGGGGGAGAGGAACACTCAAGATGGTGGATTTTCCCCAGGGAGGGGGTGGGAGGCAGGGCTCAAGCATGTGGCTCCTGAAGGCTCTGGAGACTCAGTGGCATTCAATGGTGGTGCTATGCTGAACTTGGCCCCTCCAGCTCCCTGGCAGAGCAGCACCAATGAAGCCATGCTGCCAGGGTGCCCCTCACCTGTTACTGCCCCTGGACTTCCCCTCAAGTGACATTTCATGATGTGGAGGGGGGCGGGGAGAGGATGACACTGTGAAGAGAGTTCCCCTCCCCTGGGGCAGAGGGCTCCGTAGGCCCAGAGATGGGGCGGATTTTGCTGTGGAGATAACGGAAGGGCAGGAGTAGCTCAGTGTGTAGCTCCTCAGTGTGTGGATCTCAGGGACAAGGTGCTCCTGGGGCGAGTGTCCCCTCAGTGGGGATCTCTGGGCCAAGGTGCTCCGGGGGCGAGCGTCTCATAAGAACGGCCATACTGGGTCAGGCCAAAGGTCCATCTAGCTCAGTATCCTGTCTTCCGACAATGGCCAATGCCAGGTGACCCAGAGGGAATGAACAGAACAGGGAATCATCAAGTGATCCATCCCCGGTCACCCTTTCCCAGCTTCTGGCAGTCTCCTCAGTGTGTGGATCTCTACGACAATGAGGTGGCCCCAGGCCATGAATTCATTCCTTGCTTCCCAGGCTGGCAGAAAGCAAGGCACGCTGTTGAGGTTGCATTGCCAACATTGCTGCACAACTTCCTCTCCCATTGGGAAACCAACTGTGGGGCCCTGCTCTGTGGCCTGGCCTGCATTATTTCTCAGTGCCTCCCACCGGTAGGTTCCTGGGATGAATTGAATTGTGCCTTTCAGATTTATGCAACCTCCTCCATCCTCTCCCTATTCTCCTGGGATCACTTGGTGGACTCCCCTGTTAATACTAATGTCAAGCACTTACAGCGTGCGAGGGGAACAGACCCCCCTTCTATTTGCAGGACGCCCCCTAGGAGCAGTCGCTTGATTAGGCTTGTCAAAAGTAGAGCTGCTTCTTCGTGGGCATTTACAACTGGGCTGCAGCCGCCAGACGCCAAGAAAAGGGACAGACATGGGCGCTGCTTACGTAAAACAGAATGATTGAAGTTTTATTTAATTGAACCAGTAAAAGGGCCATTAAACGAGTTATGCATTGACCACCTTACTATGCCCTCTAGTGCTAATGCTGATTAAGTGTCTTTATTACTCGGCTCAGTGGGCCTTTAGAAATGACAACGAAATATTCACAGGCAACAGCGCCAACTCCTTCATCGCCGGGAAGGGGTCTGGCAAGTCCTCTCTCTTCCTACTGGGTTGCAGGGTGGGGGGAGGAAGGCAGAGGGAGAGCTGGTTGTGGGGGGAGACTCCAGCAGCACCTGATTCATTTATCACACAGATATGCCATAGCGGAGGCTTAATGGAGATTTAAATAATTCAGAGCACTCAGCCCCGCTAAAGCTGCATAATGAGCCTTCTGCGCTGCTGAGAGCTGCAGCTCGGCTGAGCGTATGGAGAAGGGAGGGCGCCGGGTTTTTTCATGCATAATTAAAGGGATGAAAAGGGATTTGGAGCAACAGTGTTACAAGGAAGCATTGCGGGCAGGGGCTTCGCTTGTATTTAACTTGGAGACGCCGAACTGTTGTTGACTTAAAGAGTAAGCGTGTTCCTCTCCCTCCTCCCACCTGCCTCTGTGTGTGTGTGTGTGTGTGTGTGTAACGCAGTTTGCTTTCCAGACCAGACCTACCACCGTCAGTCCTGCAGATAATGGGCACCTCTGCTGGAGTTTCCAGTGTTGTGGCTTGTTCTCAGGGATGTGTGTGTGAGAGAGAGACACCCTAGATATTCCTCAAGCCACCCAGATCCTTCAAACTCCAAAGAAGCCTGTTGTAAGGGAATTTCCAAGGAACATTGATAGTAGCCACCCAGACTCCGCAGAACATCAGTAGGGACAAACAGGGTTCACCCCCTCAGGAAGTGGACCATGAAAACGGCAGAAGAGGGAATCTTTTTAACTTTGAACACTCTCTGTCAGCATTTCATTTACAATGGTTGATAACAAGGGTGATGTCACTGTGACGTTGCGCTCCATATGCTTTTATGAAAATATGCTAATGAGTGTGAATATAATGTAACTGGAATATGCTTCATGCAAAAGGTCTCTTGTGAGCCATTGTTACAAAGCTTATAATCTACTGAGCGTGCTCATCCTATTTGTATAAATGTATCATTCTTGTATCTGAAACTAGAAATATGAAATATAACTCTTAGGTCCTATTGTAATTATGCAAAGTGTGGCTCCCATCAAGTAGGACAATTGGTTGTAAACGGCTCTGTTTACTTGCAAGCCTTTCTGTGACTCAGGCCAGGAAGAATGAAGGTTGGGGTCTCACAGGACTTGTGACCATGTCACCTGGTACTGGAATCCATCTTAAACCTGGTGCTTTTCCCTTTAGAAGGAGGGGTGGGCACCCAGAGAGACAAAAGTTTCCCGCCTTGTGCCAAAGCTATAGGAGGCTGTAGTCATGAGAAATCTAGCTACCACCTGAGCTGGAACAAAGACTGTACCAGGGGAAAGGATTGGGCCCAGACTAGAAAGGAGTCTAGTCTGTGAAAGAAGCTTATTGGAACATCTCTGAGGGTGAGATTTACCTGTATTCAGTTTCTTAAATGTATTAGGCTTAGGCTTGCGTGTTTTGTTTTATTTTGCTTGGTAACTTACTTTGTTCTGTCTGTTGCTACTTGGAACCACTTAAATCCTACTTTTTATACTTAATAAAATCACTTTTGCTTATTAATTAACGCAGAGGAAGTAATTAATACCTGAGGGAGCACAGAGCTGTGTATATCTCTTGATCAGTGCTATGAGGTCAGACAATGTATGCGTTTACCCTGTATAAGTTTTATACAGAGTAAAATGGATTCCTTTGGGGTTTGGATCCCATTGGGAGCCGGGTGTCTGGGTGCTAGAGATAGGAGCACTTGCTAAGCTGTTTTCAGTTAAGTCTGCAGCTTTGGGGCGTGTGGTTCAGACGTTGGGTCTGTATTGGAGAAGACTGGTGTGTGTGGCGCAACAAGGCAGGGTTCTGGAGGCCCAAACTGGCAGAGAAAATGGGCTCAGAGGTAGTCTCAGCACATCAGGAGACAGTCCCAAGGGGGTCTCTGTGACTGAACCCATCACAGCCAGGTCTCTGCAGGATGGATGGGTTCTGACCTGAGTGGAGGTTGAGGTCACTTTCTCTCTCATTCTTCCTTCCCTATCTTTCTTGTCTCCTCCTACAAGAACTAGGGGTCACCAAATGAAATTAATAGGCAGCAGGTTTAAAACTAATAAAAGGAAGTTCTTCTTCACACAGCGCACAGTCAACTTGTGGAACTCCTTACCTGAGGAGGTTGTGAAGGCTAGGACTATAACAATGTTTAAAAGGGGACTGGATAAATTCATGGTGGCTAAGTCCATAAATGGCTATTAGCCAGGATGGGTAAGAATGGTGTCCCTATCCTCTGTTCGTCAGAGGATGGAGATGGATGGCAGGAGAGAGATCACTTGATCATTGCCTGTTAGGTTCACTCCCTCAGGGGCACCTGGCATTGGCCACTGTCGGTAGACAGATACTGGGCTAGATGGACCTTTGGTCTGACCCGGTACGGCCTTTCTTATGTTCTTATGTTCTCCTTCCCACCTTCTCCCGCCTCTCTTGGTCTTTCCCACCCCGCAAAGTTCATGTACCCCAGGCTGATTCTAATGCAAGCAGAGAACGTGCAGTGGGGTAAGGAAGAATGTGTTGATTTCTAGAAATGGCTCAGAGTTCCCTGCTTGGAATTGGGAACCTGCTTGCCACACAGCGCTGACCAGGAAGCATGGATTGAGCTAGTGCCAAATCAGCCATTTGCTGCCAAAGGCCGAAATGGTATTAGGAGGAGAAAATGGTTCTGCATTGACTCCCTCCCAGTAAATGGCACCGGGAAGGAAATGCTGTACCACTGGAAGTGATGCTGTTCTCAACCACCTTTGAAAAGAGGCTGTTTGATTTTGTGTTTCTTTAATACATCTTCCGGATATTCCCCACTGCAGACGTGCTGTGCTGCAGGCAAGCTTCTGGAAAACATGGCGGGCTGCCCTCCTGCTCTGTTACCTGCCAGTTCTACTTCAGTAATAATCACCCTTTGCCATTACATTGCACGTTTCCTCCCAGGGCTGCAAAGCTCTTTACAAACATGAATTAATCCTCATCACATCTGCCTGAGGTTGATGTTATAACTATTTTGCTAATGGGTAAACTGAGCCAGCCATGTAAGGCGATCGGCCAAGGGTCGCACAATAGATTAGTGGCAGAGCTGCAGATGGAACTCTGGAATCCTGATCCGCATTCCTTTACTCTAACTACTAGAAACACCAGCCTGGAGCCTGGGGGCTGGTTAAGTTGCGTGTCTTGGAAGGGAGGGAGATCAAAGGTGGTTTTATGCCATCCATGCATTCCTGCAGTCTGGGGTCACTAGGAACATACATAGCTGCACACCTTCAGTGAACATAGATGAGTGGTTGAGAGAGGCATAGCCATCCTCCAGCAGCAGCTCTGCCTTCCCCACTTGCCTCCAGAGAAAGAGTCCCAAGGTGTGTGACAGACAATACATTTTTTTTAACACTAGACGGGCGCCCATACTCCAGCCTACTCATTCTGCAGCAACTCTCAGAGGTCAGTTGCATGAGCTATTGGTAAGGACCTTCCATTCCTGGTCTCTTGAGCACTGAATTTATTATTTTCCTTAAGTAAACAAAGCAAATGGGAACCATGACCTGTGATCCTGATATTCACTGGGATAGCATATGTCCATCAGTCACCCATTACAGGGGCGGAGGCCTGGAGAATGAAGCATCCTATACAATCTCAGTAATGGAAACATCCATCTTGTCTCCCCCAATGCATGCTCTCCATTTAGAAATTTCAAAAGCACTTCTGTCAAATATCACTCTCTGCACGATCCGGTTTGCGCGGCTGATGAATGGACTCTCAGATTAAGACCGATCCCTCTGATAACTGCAGTGCCGTAGGAGAGTCTTCTGAACAATCAGAGCTATTTGTTATATTTGATTAACTGCGATGGCAATCTTTACAACCCTCCGTAAATTCTGTTTGGGGCATTTTGAGGGCCAGAATGCAAATTAGATATCCCAAGACAGACACATGTGTTTGCCGGCTGATAGGATAGTTTCCCCACATTTATCTTGGTATTGGTGTCAAAGAATTGTTGAGGTTTGCCCTTTGTCCTGGGAAGAAGTGGCTGCATGTAATCGTATTAGAAGAAATGCTGAGATGACAATCTGCACATGAAAATTACATTAATAGACAATCTTCTTCTGAAAATTACATTAAGGGACATTGGTATGCGAGACTCTCCAATTAGCAATCAGAGACGGGCCAGGTTTTGTAACTTATGCTCATCATCTTCAGAAAGCGGATGGGGGGTGGGAGGCTACTCTGGACTGTGTGTGAGGAACTTGTGCGTTTGAGGAGATGTGTATTATCATCCAATAATTCACAAAAATCGTCTTAAGAAGCAGAAACTAGTGGACATTAACAATAATGCTAAAGAATCCTCTAGGGGAATATCTCCTTCCACTGTGGCAAAAAGCCAAAAAGATACAGCTCCCAAGAAAGAGAGGGGTTTTTTTTATTCTCCCCTATATAATGTACCTCGCTAAAGAGTCACCAAATAGGCATTCTTGGGAATCAAAACCTGCTTATCCTGTTGGTAAGAAACATCATCACTTTGTTTAGGTCTGCATCCATATTGTGTTTATAGAACAATTAATCATGGGTACATAACCACACACAGTGAATGGCAGAAGATTAGCGATTTTTGGCTACTTCTCGCAAGAGTTATGATGGGGTCTGACCTGAGTGGATGTTGCTCCATTTTAGATGGGCAACCTTGGACACCAATGGCCTGACTTTGAGAGGTGCTGAACAGACACAACTCCTATTGACTTTGAGAGGGAATTCAGCACCTCTTGACAACCAGGCCAGATATTTCCAGTCTTCAGCTGAGTACTCAAAATTAGTTCATGTCTGGAAATTTTGGCCTTACTTTCCTGGACTCAATTATTTGTGAAACGAACATAATATTTACTGGTACCTATCTGAATGGATTGCTGCGAGGCTTAATAAGTATAGATCGATATATGAGATCTTTGGATGAAAGGCACTTTTTAACATACTGTTGTTCTTCATGGTAATGTGAATGACTGAAGTATTTCTACATGACTAGTGAAATTCAGCATTCGCTGTTGCTTGTTGTAGCCGGTATGGCAGGAGTGCATATTCCAGATGGTTAAGTGAATCCAGAAGTTCCAGCCATTTCTGTGGAATGTCCATTTAAAATAGTGTCTTGGAGAGAACAAGTCTTTCCAGTCGTGAAAGGGTTTATTAAGGACAGGTAAAGCAGTGATTCTCTAGGAACCTATAGTCACCAGTAAATTGCTTTCCTGTCTTGGTCATGCTTTACATTAAGGATACTCTCATAGAGGATTTATAACAGGTTAACAAATGATTAATAGATATTATTAATGTGGACTATTGTTAGTTATGAGCCACTGATAGTTAATTAATTGTAATGAACTCTAATAGTCACAGTTGATTACCCATTTATTAAAGCATCTATTAATCCTTGATTGACTCTTAATAAACTATTAATAAATGTCCCCCCTAATATAAAGTCTGAACCATCCTATATTTCTAACTTTTAGCTTTTGCCTCATTCGTTAAGGTTCTTATTCTGTCATATGTTGCATTTCCCATGAATATATTTGCATCAGGATTTCCACCTAGACAAGCTACTGCAATGTGTGGCTGAAAAAGACAGCATGGGGCTGTGGATGTTTGGAAATATGTTGAATCTTCTCAAGAGGTTAAGCAAATCCTAACAAGATGAATGAAAATTTTATCAGGGCATGATAAGGATCCCTTGGTCCTGGTAATATAATGTAGTTTGTTTCTTTCAGCTTCACAAATGCTTTTATTATCTTTTCTTTGATTTTTTTTCCCTCTCCTCTCTATATCGCTTTGATCCCCCCCCCCTTCTCTTTCATCACTGTTGCTTGTAAAACCTTCCCCTGGTAGAGATTAGAGTACGAATGAGTGATAGATGCTGTCAGTAACAGGAGCTAATTTTACCCCTGATAATAGCTCTGTGATTCATACAGACTTCACTATGCTGCTACAGACATACAACAAGGGGACCTTCCTCCTGTCTGTGCTCAGCTTGGCAACCCCCCATGCTTGACAACAAGGGCTTGTGGCAGTTGTTGGGGAGGTGTCTGAAATTGCTGATGGTTTAAAAAATGTATCTTGAGGAAGCCGTTCTGTAAACACTTCTCAATGCAGAGGAACGCCTGCCCCCCACATGCCTATTCCTTCAAGAACATCTCACCATCTGGGGGAAAGGGCCTGGAGGTGGGTCTGAGTCACACCTCCCTTACGCAGGTGGAATTTCATTGACGTCCAAGCAGCAACACTGCTGTAAAACCAGTGTGGGGAGGAACTGTGAGTGTGGCAGGCGAGGGCGATTGTGGAGGATGTTGGAATGCTGCCTTAATAACAGCCGTTAAATCACAACATTTCATTAAGCTGTGTCATATTCTGCACAGCCAAAGGTTTCCTATAGTCTGTTGCAATGCCCAGGACTATAGCTAAGGGTTTGTGTTGACGGCTCACTTGGTTGCTTCCACAAACCCATCAGTTTTTGAAAGCTGGAGGAGGATCCTCCCTTGAGGAATTAGCCCAGGAGCTGTTGTGTTTACTAATTCTGGTCTTGCCTGCCACTGTCTGAAATCCTAGCTTAGGTCACATGTGCTGGGGAGTTGTCTGACCGCCTCCTAGTTCCATATGGACATTAAGGGTATGTCTACACTGCAATGAGACACCCCCAGCTGGTCCATGTCCTGCCTGAGCCCTGGGACCCTCCCCGTCACGGAGTCCCCAGAGCTCAGGCTCCATCCCAAGCCAGAATGGCTACACTACAATTTTAGAGCTCCACAGCCTGACCCCTGTGAGCCCAAGTAAGCTGCCGTGGGCCAGCCATGGGTGTCTCATTGCAGTGTAGACATACCCTTAGGGTCAGTTTTTTGCACCTCTACTGCTTCCTTTTTATACCATTCACCGGTGCCTGGAGGCTGTAAAAGGGGCAGATGACACCCTGGGGAATTCCCCTCCTCTCTGTAGGGGCAGTGTGAGGCTGGGGTATGTGGCCCCATGCTGTCCCTCCTTACACCACCCCGAATAAAGCTGTGGCTGTGGGCAGGAGAGGGAATGGCATGAGCACAGAGTGCTCCAGCAGTTCTGGGCCGGTCCGCAGCCAGCTATGGCTACTGCTTGGTTGCTCTCATGGCTTTTCAAAATTATTATTTCACTGGGGGAGGAGGGGGGGGAATGTACCAACCTCCAGAGCAGCCCAGAAACTGGGTGACTGGTACCTTTAGACCATTTCCTTCCTCACCAGGCTGTATCCTCTGTGTTTGTGCAGCACAGAGTCTGGCCTCTCCATCACAAAGCCAATGTGCAATTCCTTGGGAATGGTGTCTCCCATTCAAGATAACCCCAGGAATGGACTAGCTGGGGTGGTTCATGATCATCATAGCAGCTCCTGGACAGAAAGTGAGTTGGTAGTTTGCAGACGTTAGAACATCGAGTTTGGAGATCCATCTGTCATAGCTCAACTCCAACTTGGCTAATTACATTCTGCCCACCTAATTATTTCACTGTGATTTCAGTTGAGTACTTTACCGTTAGCCTAAACTATTGTCTGGAGCTGCTGTGTTGTGGGTGTGTGTTCCAACCCAGAGGCAGCTGCATTTCAGTGGGGAGTGAAGGGATCCTTGTTTAACTGCTTAGAGTTCCTTGCATGAAAGGAGCTTATATCAGTGCAAAATATGACTTTATTCTTTCCTATCTATCATCCATTTCCTAAGATATGAATCTTTTCGTATCTTCCTATATTTCCTTCTCTTTCAGACCTTCCACCCCCATCTTCCGCCTTGGTCCTGTGTAAAACAGAGGAATTTCGAGCCTCTAAGTTCATGGATCTGAGTGGGACACAACTATGCAGCAGCTCCACCACAAACACACTTTTTTGTTTTGAATTCAATGTTTTTCAGTTACCATAAACCTCTTTAGTTACTTTAACTCTGTCATTTCCTCCTGCCCTTGGTGACTATCTTCCCACACTTTACCTTTCCACCATTTAAAGTTATCCTGAAATAATCTAAAACAGGGATCAGTAACCTTTGGCACACGACCTTCCAGGATAAGCCCCTTGGCAGGCCGGGATGATTTGTTTACCTGCCATGTCCGCAGGTTTGGCCGATTGCGGCTCCCATTGGCCACGGTTTGCCTCTCCAGGCCAATGGGGGCTGCGGGAAGTGGCGCAGGCCGAGGGATATGCTGGCCGCTAATTCCCGCAGCCCCCATTGGCCTGGAGCGGCGAACTGCAGCCAATGGGAGCCGCGATCGGCCGAACCTGCAGACGTGGCAGGTAAACAAACCAGCCCGGCCCACCAGGGGGCTTACCCTGGTGAGCCACGTGCCAGAGTTTGCCGATCCCTGATCTAAAATGTCGCTCATCGTCAATGTTGCTGCACAGTGATGCTCTGGGAATGAAGGTGAAGGAGTCAGGGGTGCAAGCTGTGTTCTTGTCCATCCTCCTGGCTGAGGATAAGGGCCCAGGCAGGGACACCCACATCCTAGAGCTTTAGCCTCAGGCAGTGGGACTTAGGCTTTGAGCTTTGGCCCCGGGCCTCAGCAAGTCTAAGCCAGCCCTGGCAACCCTGGTAAAATGGGGCCGCGACTCACTTTGGGGTCCCGAGCCATAGTTTGAGAACCGCTGGGTTAGATATTAGGAAAACCTTTCTAACTATCAGGGTAATTAATGTCTGGAACAGGTTTCCAAGGGAGGCTGTGGAATTCCCACAACTGGAAGTTTTTAAGAACTGGTTGGACAAACACCCATCAGGGATGGTGTAGGTTTACTTGCTCCTGTCTCAATGCAGGGGACTGGACTTGATGACCTCTCAAGGTCCCTTCCAGCCCTGCATTTCTCTGACTCCAACATTCTAGGATTTTGCTTAGATCCTTACTCATTTCTTTAAAAGTATCCATTCTATTTCCTCCCTTATTCAGGCCATGGTTCAGGCAAGCACTTAAGCACATGGCCCTGATTAGGGATGACTTCCTGAATTGGAGTCTCAGCTGTACAGAAGTAGATGGCTAGCAAATATCTCTCTACCCATTTTACCCCTTCTTCTCCCTTTTGTGCCTATGCATCTTTGACTTACTGGCTCTATAGGTAAGTTAGACTTCCCCTCTGCGTGAGTGGACTCAGCTCCCCTATCCACTCTCCAGCCATGCTCATTATCAATATAGCATTTTGACACCCATAACGGCGATTGAATGTGTCCAGTAAGGCAGCTTACTCCATTGCTATCCTCTCCCTGCTATAGACACAGCCAAAGCCGGGCACCCTTTTTGGAGGTATTTCAAGCACAGTGAGGTTTATTCTTCTTGGAACTGTTATTAAAGAGGTGGAGGGAAGGATAATTGTAAAAAGATGTGGCACAGCTGTTCCAGCCCTGTTTCATTATGGGCTCCAAGCAGCTGACTTCCTCTGATTGCTGGTGATTTTCTCAATTACGGCTGGAGAGAAACAGTGGGTGGAGAGAGCACAGATGCCATCTGTGAGGCCAAGTCTTCTGCTACTCCCAGTGCTTTTGTGCATGCATGGACGCTCTGTGCTGGGGAAAGAATCAACTGTAAAATATTGCGGGTGCCTATTGTTTGCGTTTGTGTGCTAATTCAATATGGAAGTCCAAGGCATCGCTGCCTTTTGACAGGAGGCATGCAATTTGTGTAATTACAGGATAGTTCCTCATTAATAACTATTTTAGCAATACTCCCTGTTTGATTCTAGCACCAAAAATGATTTTACTGCATAATCTGCAGAACATAAATATTCATAGCCTCTAATGGGTGTATGTACAACATTAGCAGATCAATCATGTGTTAGAGGGAGGGGGACTTGAATGTCTTAATAGATTAGTAATGGGGATGATACAGACTCTCACCTCTAGAATACCAACTCAAATCCAGTCCCAGTCAGCTGTGAGTAAAACCCAACCCCACCTGATGGCTGGCTGATGGACTTTGTCATAGGTTTTCCATCTGGGGGTTGTGAACAGGTGTCTAGAGGTCACAAAACACTCTGCCCTTCCCATGTTGCTATTTGGGAAATGGTGGAGAATCACTGCTACGAGAAATGGGTTAATGGTTTAGGACCAGTTCTTTCTAAGGCCTTGATCCTGAAAAGCTGTTCCATGCAGGCGTAGAGCACTATTCACAGGGGGGGTCGGCCTGTGCAGGATTGGGACTTGCTGTGTCTAAACCACAAAGTAATCACAGTCGGCATTAACAGTAGCACCCGTTTTTTGACTCTCCTAATGTATGTGCCAACATTCTTTCCTCCAGCATAACATTCTGTCCTGAGTCTCCATTCCTTTTTCATGCTGTCTCTTGCATTTTCAATCACAACTCCAGAGCAAGCTAAGAAAAAAATCCACAGTCCCCCAGTCATTACATTCATCTTGCCTTTAGTTTCCAAAACAGTATTAGAATTCAGGCCTGGTTCAATACTAGTGTATTGAAAACTATGCAGTTACGCTGCTGGCTTAGACCTGGGAAATTGATAAGTCCTCTGAACGTTGGTTTGAATCTTTTACCAGATTGTGTTTATTCAATATATATATTTCTTTTTGTTAATATTCTAGTGAATGAGCTTATAGGAATGTTTTGTGGAAAAAAAAAGAATTTAAGCAGAGTGTGGAAGACTGTATTATGATTGGTTCAGTCAAGCAAGAAGGGCATATCGAGTGGTGTCCCACAGGGATCGGTCCTGGGTCCAGTTCTGTTCAGTATCATCATAAATGATTTGGATAATGACAGAGTACACTTATATAGTTTGCAGATGATACCAAATGGGAGGGGTTGTAAGTACTTTGGAGAACACGGTTAGGATTCAAAATGATCTTGACAAACTGGAGAAATGGTCTGAAATAAATAAGATAAAATTCAATATGGACAAATGCAAAGTACGGCACTTAGGAAGGAATAATCAATTGCTCAAATACAACATGGGAAATGCCTGCTTAGAAAGGAGTACTGCTGAAAAAGATCTGGGGGCCACAGTGGATCACAGACTTAATATGAGTCAACAATATAATACTATTGCAAAAAAAAAAAAAAAGGCAAAGCAAACATCATTCTGGGGTGTATTACCAGGAGTGTTGTAATCAAGACACGAGAGGTAATTCTTCCACTGTACTCAACACTGATAAGGCCTCAGCAAGAAGTACTGGGCTTAAATTGCACCAAGGGAGATTTAGGTTAGACATTGGGGAAAACCTCCTAATGGTAAGAGTAGTTACGCACTGGAACAAATTGCATAGGGAGGATGTGGAATCTCCATCACTGGAGGTTTTTAAGGACGGTTTAGAAAAACACCTATCAAGCATGGTCTAGAAGATAATACTTTGTCCTGCCTCAGTGCAGATGGCCTGCTGAGGTTCTTTCCAGTTCTACATTTCTATGATTCACAGAGTGAATTCTGAAGTTATAAACCGGAAACCTGAATCAGAGAACTGAAATGCAACATGTGATCCATGTGTCCAATCAAAACTAGCCAATACAGATCCTATTTTGAATATTTATAGTGAACTGCTGAAGAACAATCCCCAGGCCCAGAACTTATCTGCTGACAGAGTTGAACACATTAGGAGAAAATTGTGATGTTCTTGCTAACTGTTCTGAAACAGACAAAAGAGGCAGAATTCTCTGAATGATTTATGGGGTACAAATTATTCATCCAACTCCACCCAGGGCATAAGAATAGCTGAGAACCAAAGCTTGAGGCAGAAACATAAAGGGAGGGAGGGAAGGCTTAATGGATAAACCTTTTATGTCTGTGCATGCAGTTCAAATTCAGCCTAAGCTTTCCAGTTAAACGACTCTGATCAGCTCAGCTCTGTCCCTAGTGGACAGCATAAGCTGCTTTGCAAAGTTTGTACCCTGAACGTGGTTGGCGTAATACACGACAGCCAAGGTTTGCAATGCATGTGCGTTCCACTGGGCTACTGGGGAAACTTGGTGATTTTGTCAGGCCATTCTCTTCATGCCCATTCAGCTTAACCTCCAGCCACTCTACGCTTGAGGTCAGATATGGGAGTGACATACCATCTGTGAAAGGAAACTGCATGGCAGAATCTGAGGGTTGCTGGGGGAACAGGCTGCCTTGGCAGGGTAGAGAAGACTATAGAGAAGAATAATACCTACAAGGAATGAAAATACTTGAGTGTTCCTTCTCACTGCAGGGCCGCCCAGAGGATTCAGGGGACCTGGGGCAAATTGCCCCACTTGCCCCCACTTCTAGGTGGCCCTGTCTCTCTGCGTGCAAACACACAATAGCTCTTCTGACATTCCCTTTTTTCCACAAAGACCTACGATCAGTAGCCTAGTGTCTGGGGCTGAAATAACCTTGGGCAGAATTTGAGCTACCAGCTTAACTAATGTTGCCACCCATTGAGTGGAAGAGTCCATTTCATCCAACATTAAGAGATAGAGACTTTTCTCTTTTTGTGTTTTTTTCATTTTGCTGCTGAACAAAGATGGGATGGTGTGAAATGCAGGAGGGAAGGAAAAAGAATAAAAACAAAACAAAATAAAATACTTAAAGACCCCCCCCAAATAGAAAAAATAACCCTATAATTTTTCAGATTTCATAAAAAAAATTGAACTTAAAAAATCACAAATTTTTGGTCAACACATTTTTCATTGCGGCAAGACAATTTTTGACGCACTTTTTATTTTTATTCAGAAAATGTTGACCAGTTTCAGTTTTCCTGATGGGGGAAGAGGTGAGAGGTGAGATGAGGGCATCATTCCAGAAATACCTACCTTGTTTTGGTTGCTAACTTCTCTTATGACCTTCAGAACTGAAGTGGTCTGATCTTCAAACGTGCTCAACACCTAGAGCTCCCATTGAAGTCAATTCAGATCAGACCATTTGTTAATTCTTTACTCTTAAGGGTATTCCTCACCCCCACCCCCAGTCCCTATTTTCTGTCTCTTTGTAGAGATGAGATAAACAGGGTAGTTTTAGAGAACTGCAGGCTGGGATTTGTTTGATAATTGGACAGTTCATATCTGGGTCCCATTTCATACAACTTCCCCTTCTTCCAAATGTTTGCAATAGATCGGTGGTTTTCAACCTTTTTTATTTGCAGATCTCTAAAAAAGTTCAAATGGTGGTGCAGACCCCTTTGAAAATTGGAGACAATCTGCAGACCCCCAGGGGTCTGTGGACCACAGGTTAAAAACCACAGCTATAGATTATCGGTGCAGCCAGCCTCACTGAAGGCAATGAGATAGACTCGAACTACACATGCACTGCCCTCAGGAGCCCTGATGGTTGTGTGTGTTTGTCACACTTGTCAAGGCCTCCCTGAGTTCCCAGAGGGATCCCTCTAAAGATAATTATGACCTCTCATGGGCGGGAGGCTGGTGGGGGATCAGAGGAGAGCTGCCGAGGTCATGGAAGGGTGTCCTGGTTCTTATGGAAGGGAAGAGTTGCTAAAAACCAGTAGGAAGGTTGAGGTCATTAGTGATGAGGCAGCAAATGGAGGCCGGAGGGCAGTCGTCCTGATGGCTCTGTGCCCTCTATCTGATCTGGAGATAAAATACAACCATTCTGGTTTCAGCACTGCTGGGACCTTCAAAAAATACAATCAAGCATCAAAATATAACCAGTCTGAGGGATACAGAGAGAGAGAGTGACAATTAGAATCCATTAAATCCTGACACAAAGACAAGCACATACAGAAATGAAGCTTTAGTTCTGGAATTCTTCTGTTCCCGAGTGTGTGTGTGTGTGTGTGTACACAGTCCATAGCACAAAGAGTTCCCTGGGTGGGCCGGCTACATGTTACTAATGATACATAATAATAACAACCCTTTTTAATTCAACCCCATTTTTCAGCCAGTAACAGAGGCATTTACTCGGCTGAGGCTGTCAGTGCTAGGTACTGAAATTTTCCCCTTTAAATTCCACTTCTGCTGGGGGTTTTGGCCTTAAACGGGCATGTTCCCCTGTTAATTGGAAACAAGAAACCTGCTTTTTTGCTAATGGAGACAACCTGCACTAATGGGATGCAGATCCCAAGCCGCTGTTTGACTGCCATTAGATTCGATTTGCCAGAGAGTCACACTGCTTTGAAAGCAGCCGTTGCGCTATCATGTCAGAAGGTAATTAAATAGACCCCAATTCTTTTAATTACTGCTCGCTCCTTGGTACATGCTCGCGTACAAGGGTGAAGTGAAGGGTATGGAAATAACCACTGACAGATCACAGCTGGAGCTGTGCAGCACCTTGGATAAACACTGAAACGAAGCTGCCACACACAATCCAGGCAACTTGCCTTTACAATTACTGTGAAATCTGTCTGAAGGGATTGGGGCACGGGACTGGAAAACACAACATCCTTTCCTTTGAATGCGGGCGTGGCCTCTCGGGAGTGGGGTGGAAACGCAGGGTTTCAAGGCCGTGATCAGAAGCGTGTCGAATACACAGATTTTCTCCTAGGCAGGAAACTTCAGGCAGATACTAGATGAAATAAGCTGATTAATGCTCATGCCAATCACTAGGTGAAGAATGCAGAACCCTTACACCTTATTAGCAATATAGACCAACGCATCATCCCTTGTCACTGTCATGCCAACCAGATTCAGGCACTCACAATAGCGATGGCACCATTCTGAGTGTCAGCAGGCTCTTCTCTGCCTAGAGGCTGCACCTGGCTAGACATCCAGGTGCCACCAGATTCCCATGCAAGTTGCTTTCCTCTTTTTGTTAAGGAACCTGGAAGGCGGAGGGAATCTTGTGTGTACTGTACTTGACATAAGGTGGAAGCTTGGCCCCTTTGAAGTCAATGGAAGTCTTGCTCTTGATTCCCCAGGGGTCAGGATTTTACCCATAGCCTCCCCACCTGTGAAAGGTGCAGGTTGGAGATGGAATTAGTTTCTATGTGTGTCTGAAACAGAGTCAGGATGTATGTCCGGGATGGAGAACGCCAACAGACATGCAAATTCTGCTGGTGGAAAAAGCTGCTTCTGCCCCAGCACTTAGGAGTTCACTCCCATTTGTCAGGTAAACCCCATTCTTTATTGAAGGCCTCAAGACAGCTTTGTCCCAAAGAATGAGTGGGAAGGCAGAAACCTCAGCCTCAAATCCAACTCACTGAGAAATTCCAGTTGGACAATGCAGGAGCAGGAACCGTACAATGACCGAGACAAGAACTGGTCTGAAATTTGTACAAGGGGTATGGGAACACCTAGGAGACAGGGACACGTTCAGCTCTCTTTGGCTCGGATAGTTGTTAAACTTTTAATACTGCATTAAGGGTCTGAGCCCAAGCAGATTACAGTCACTGGGAGCACTTCCGTTGACTTGAGTTTGGACAGGCCCTTGTTGTTCTAGGCAAATATACTGGGCTACTAGAACCATTCATGACTCTGATTCCCTTTGGATGTCTCAGTGACCCCCAGCTTTACTACTCGGTTAGCTTCCCTGGCTGATGTAGCCTCTCCCAGCCTGCTCTTCCTCTTGATGTTGTTCCTCTCTCTTTCCCTGCTTCCCCTTTCGCAATGTTGGTGAATCTGCTCTGCTTCTCAGTCTCCATGGGTCACCTCAGCGGTCGCTGTGAGATGGCAATCGGCTTCAGCGCGCCCTGGGAATCAGCCAGGGAGGATGCCATTGGCCGGAGCAGGGCCTATTTCAGACAGCCCCAAAAGGGGCTGGTGCTGACGGACAGGGCAGGGATGTCATGAGCCGTGACTCCGCTTTTGGGGATTAAAAGGTGCCACAGAAGTGTCACTTTGCTGGTTTTTATTTAGAACTAACGGCCTCTAAGGACAAACTGGGCGAAGGGGAGGTGTGCGAGTCGCGGCACCACCCCAACAGCGAGCAGAGAACCAGAGAATAACACTAAATTACCTCAACCCCTTTTCCTGGAGCAGCTTGTTCCCCCATGGAAGCCTGGCCAGCTGCGCTAGCTGAGGGCACTGAGAACCAGGCCGCCTCCCACCCATCCCCTCACCTCCTTGCTCTCTTGCGTGAAGAGTCCCTTCTCTCCATCCTGAGCATGACCAAGAGTAGAGAGGGGCCCTGACTCCCCTAGGTGGCTAAGTGACAGCTAGGCCAATCTAACCCAAAGTGAGTAATAATGAAAGCCCTTATCTGACCCAGTAACTCAAAACAGAAAAGTCCAGAAAGCTGTGCTGCAGACAACATGGTATATCTTTGCTTGTTTACCCACAGCTGCGTCATGAGTCCCTAGAGGCCCATCAACCACTGGTAACGAAGTGCAATTTCTCCTGCAGAGCTGGTGAGCAGATGAGTCACGCAGACATCTGAGTGGTGTATCTAATAAAGGTTTCAAGTACTTGACCCAACATGCCTTTGTGGGGAGCAAAGAGCAGTGTGTGTGTTGAGGGGGTGGGGGGGGAACAGTTTTGGCTGGGAGTAAGTCACATGCTTTTATTACTTCTCTCTTTACTCCTAAAAAGCCTGCAAACGCCTCGGGGGGTTAATAAAGCAGGGGTGGAGGCAGGAAGCTGTATTTGGAGTCCTGTGCCGTTTATGGCCGGGGAAGTTTATTGACGATCAAGAAGAGCAGGAAGGCAGAGCAAAGAATGATGCCAAAGTGAAGGGCTGACGGCAGTTCAGCCACAGTCGGATTTCCGAGCAGGACCGGCCTGAGACAGATTCATTTGGAGAGCATCAGGAAACAGGACCTGAAGCAGAGGCAGGCGAGCACAGCTGGCTGTAGTAGGCTGCCTAATTGGCTACACCACCTGATTGGTTGGAAGAGTCAGCAGACCGGATCTTAAGCCCAGCAGAACCAGTTTGTTGGTGTTCAAAGCTGAGACAGTACCTATGCTTGCTTATTCCAGTCTTGGACCCAGCCCTGCTCCTGCCTGGCCTCGGTCTGACCCCGGGCTCTGGTTTCTGCCTCCTGCCTGTTGATGTCTGCTCTAACCACCAGATGCTACCACCCATGTCCCAGTCAGTGATGCTGATTTGTGCTGAGCTATGTACAGAGAGGGGTCCCCTATAGCTTAGCATTCGGCCCCAGTTCTGCACTGATTTCCAAGTCAGCAGACTCCTGAGCCCATGTGGAGCCCTACTGAGATCAATAGGGGCCTGCCTGAATGGAACATTGGCTTTTAAGGGGCTGAGTGCAGGTATCTTCCCACCAGGAGCTTGTGGCGGGACCAAGGCCTTAATCGCTTGTTTATGCAGGATGACTTGAGGTGCTTTCCTCTCACCTGTTCAACATGCATGCTGCTTTTTGCTTCATTTATCTGGGGTTCAGGAGAGCCTCAGAAATCTAATTCCAGGCCAGGTTTATGTGTGATAGAACCTTTTCTTTTCCCACTATCTATCTGTCTGTAACTTTGTTTTGTTTAGTATCAGAGGGGTATTGTTTGGTATTTTTGAAGCTGCTGAAACATAGCTCCTGAGTGATTAAGATTAGGGGTTGATTGTCAAAGGCACAAATGGCAGTTGGGTGCCTAACTCCCATGGGAAGCCTGGTTGATATTCTGCCTTGCAATCCCACTAACTGTAATGATCTTGCTTGGTTTAATCTGAGTTGATCAAATTATGACTTCCACAGAACTCAGCTGATGCTTGCATGTCAGGTGCTTCATTCTCTGTAAGCACTCTCCTCAACTCCTACCTCCGACACACCCGCTGTCTGAATTCTCCTGTAGATTCACCTTCCCATGGGGCTCGTCCGGTACCCACAGCTTAGGAAGCTGGAAGCCATGCGGCATGATGACTAGCTATATTTATCCTCCCAACAGGGATCATCACGGCTTACTAGCGCCCTTTTTGGAGCTCTGCTTTTGATCCAAATCAGCTTGTTGTTACATGGTCATTATGGAAACAGCAGGCAACACCCCCACCCCTTCATTTCCATAGTGTTGGCATAGGGAAAAAGAGCCTGCAAATGGAATTTGAGGTTGGATCGCTGCATGGCAGCGAGCTGCATTACCAGGGCGCTGAGCCGGCTCAAGGCTGTCATATCATGCCACATGAATCTCATCCCTCCAGCTCTTCCCCCGCCTGCCCTGCCGCTCCGCTGTTCCTGTGTATCAGTTCCCTTTACTTATGTACTAGCTTTTGATAAGAGCAGCAGTCTTGTTGACAGAACTGCTCAGCCTTACATCACACCCAGGAGATCTCCCCTCAGATAAGAGGCACCTGCAACCCTACACATAATTTCAAAACAGAGGCTGAGATCATGCTTGCTCCATCTAATACATCCATCGCTGGAGAGCATGAAAGTGAGCAATGAAGCCTGCTTCTCAGTCTATTTCCTTGTATGTGTATACTTGGCGATGAAGACTTTTGAGATTTGCAGCTGGTTTAGTTTGCTTGCTTGCTTTCTTGTTACAGGCCAGATTTTCTGTCTCTTGCCTGTGCAAACCAACTTACAGAAACATGTACCGCTCTGCATGCTTTTACCATAATTGCATGGACAAATGGGACTGAGAGAGAAAAAGAGTGGAGCGGGGGGGCGGGCAGGAGGGACAAAAAAATTACACCACCTCCATATTGGAGATGGGCCTGGAAGAGGCCAGCAGATTGGATTAGCAGAGAAGAGATTTCTAGGTGCTCCTGTATGAACAATGGAATCACACTAGGCAAAAAAATTGAGGGGCAGATTAATGGGCATACACTGATTTTCACAAACTAAGACTCTTGCCCTAGGGATTAGTGCTAGCTAGGATCTTAAATGTGAGCACATGGATCCTGCCAGTGTGGGAGTTAATAGGCAATTTAGTGCATGAAGATCTAAGTGAAAGAATGTCTCAGACCTGTTCTGATAACTGCTGATGGTCTCGGTATACTTAATCCTGCGGGGGGAGGGATGTGTGGACTAGAGGTTCTTTCCACCTGTACACCTCTGTGATCTCCACCTGCCTTAGCTATGGAAGGAAATGCTTGGCAATGATTAGAGAGGAGAATGTGAGTCAGGAGTTCTGGTTCTTTTCCTGTCTCTGCCACTGATTAGCTCTGGGCTCTTGAGTGGATCATTTAACCTGCCAAAGGCTCAGTCTACCCACCAGCAAAACGAGTTTAATAACACACCCTGCAGGGTCCTTGTCAATCTTTGAGGTCTTCGGATGCACACATGATATAGGAGCAAACTGCTACCATCTTGGAGCTGCTCTACTACTGTTAGAAGTGTTGGGCTTCACAAACGCTGGTCTTTTAATATTCTGACATCTGAGCACATGGTGGCTGAATACATGATACATGGACATAAAATAGGCTTTTGCATTATAGAAGGAGGTTGTAGCAGGCAAAGTATTTATTTAAAAAACCACCTGTATGTGGTCTCCTGGGTAAAAACCTCAATGAAGCAGACATGTATACTGGGTTATGAGATACCATTAGAGCATAATTCAGCTTTCTGTATAAGCAGAATATTGTAGTACTTCTTATTTTGCTGGAGTCTCCTGGGGCTTTGGGTTTTCTGCAAACATCACCTCCCTATCTAGACACAAAGAAACAACACACCCTGTTGTTGTTGTTCGTTAGAAATATCTTTCCTGTTCCATTAGCAAGGTTTTTCAATCTGGTTTTTAGGGTAGGTTCT
Organism: Mauremys reevesii; assembly: GCF_016161935.1. Taxonomy (NCBI): domain Eukaryota; kingdom Metazoa; phylum Chordata; order Testudines; family Geoemydidae; genus Mauremys; species Mauremys reevesii. The sequence continues at coordinate 14,133,057 of NC_052640.1, read as the reverse complement.
GCTTAATGATTTCTCCATGTATATTTAAAGAGTTGAGTGTGCGCTGGGACTGATGATAACATGATGTTTTTGCTGTTGGGGAAGGATCAGACCAATCCTGGAATTAAAATAGATCTGAATATCACAGTTAGAAGTTGCTGGTTTTACTGACTGCCCCTCTGCATTTAGATAGCAGGCACAGAGGTCACCTCCCTCCAGCTGATGGGAGAGCTGTTGGATCAGTAGCACAGGGCATGAAAAATTCACTTTCCTGTTCCAGTTGTTGCTGAAGAACCATGTGGATTTGGGTGGGGATTGGTCACCCCCACCATTGTGGGGTTTTTTTTGGTTTTACTGCAATAACAGAGTTGAGAGCAGAGATTGAGCGCAGGCCTGTGTGCCCTCATGTAAACATGTGCCGAAGCTGTACCTGAGCTGGACGAGAGATGCCGGAGGTGTACAACCCCGCAAAAAGCTATTTCTATTCAGAAAGCTTCCATGGAGTTATTGGGGACTCCGGAAGAGAGAAATCAAAGCAGGGGACATTTGCAGCACCATCCCAAGGCCCGAAGGTGGTGATTGAGAGTCAGTCGCCCTGTCACACAATTAAAAAATGCTCCGGCCTCCAGGAGCCGACAGCTCAATATTGTTTGCAGTGTTGTTGTAGCCATGTTGGTCCCAGGATTTTAAAGAGACAAGGTGGGTGAGGTAATATCTCTTATTGGACCAACTTTTAATGGACCAGACATAATTATATTCCCTTAATTGCTTTCCCCACGGTCCTGGTGGCTTCCACGGTACAGGCACTTAATTCCGTCTTAAGATCAGTGCAACACGGAGGCAGAGAGTGTCTCTGTCTGCTCTAATGGCTGGATCACATAAGAGCTTTGAGTCAGCTACTACCTCCAGACTGATGGACCTGATCCTGTTGCTCCAGTGGTAGAGGTTCGTGCCTTTAGATTCAGAGGTCCTGGGGTTCACTGCTCCAAGATGACCCATCCAGAACATTGTCACATAAATGAAAACCCTGAGATCTTCCTTTCAGCTGATCTCTCCTGTCCGTCTCTGTCTCCCCCCATGCATGTCTCTTTGTGCACAGGAGGAGACAGTTACGCTTGCACAGCTTTGTAGGTTGTTAAATCAAGAATATAAAGGGTCTAAGTGAATCTGGAGAATGGGGAATCAAGACAAGAACTGTCTTCTTTATGGCCCATGCAGACTGTCCCCATCTCTCCATTCCATCCAACATTCCTTTCCTGGTCAGACCTGAGTCAACTATGGAGTGCGACCAGACTTCCTACCTGGGACATGGGCAGCAGAGAGGTGATGGTATGGATCAGTGCATGAGGGGAGAGTTTCTTGTTGGGGGATTTAGGAAGGGTTATGTTGAGAGAGCTTTAGCGCCTTGGGCAGAGGAAGAAATGAGTCTGCCCATCTCTCCCTACTCCAGCAGCACTTCATGGAGAGTGGCAGCTCTGAAGCAAGTTTTTTTGTAAACCTATGGAACAACCCCGCTGCCCTCAAATTGGGAGACTCCTGGCTCTCTGGCCAACATTCTGACATCCCCATACGTCCTGAGATGCTGAAGGTGATCATGAGCGCCTGGGCAATCCTCCCGAAGCCTCAGGCTAGGCAAGAATACACAAGTATTATGTGACTGCTTGCTAAGTGAGGGCAGCATCTAACAAAGGTAGATGGTGTATAAATAATCATTGAAAACTGAATGGAAAAGCAGGTTGTCTGTTCCCAAATCTCTTCAATAATGGAAGAGCAAGCATCTGTCGGGCCACCTCCCCCAGATCCCTCACTCAAGCAGACAGCCACTGCATTATTAATCACCTGCTCCTGTAGAGTGGCTTTAAAGTCAAGGGGACAGAGTGTGGGCTCAGGATAATGGCCGAACACCTGGGGAAGTAACATCTTCCTTTTGCCTTGATGTTTATTTCCAGCAAATGGCTCCACTTCACCTTGATATTCCTCTTTCTATAGCAGCTTCACCGTGGCTCAAGTTGGTAGCACCATCACCTGGGGGTCAGGAGTTCATTATTATTCTTTGCTTTACAGTAGCATCTAGCGGCCCCACCCACAATTCTGCTAGTCATGATACAGATAGTAAGGGGCGAGCTCTGTGAAGCCGGGATTACACCGTTAGATTCTCTTGGTGCCCATGGGCAGATGAGGCACAGGGAGATTACAGCCCTAGGATAAAGCCCATTGAAGTCAATGGGAGTCTTTCCATTTAATTCAGTGGGTCTGGGTTCAGTTCTTCAGGGTGAGGACTATGTGGGAGTAACACATCTTGTGCTATGCCTAGAAATCTGATTGTACAGCCTTTTGTATCTGTTATTTTTTTTGTTTAGGAAGGTGGATTAACTCCTCCCAAAAGCTGCAAGTCTCAAAGGTCTGGTCTACACTATGGGGGGGCGGTGTCAAACTAAGGTACGCGACTTCAGCTACGCGAATAGCGTAGCTGAAGTTGAACTACCTTAGTTCGACTGACTTACCCATCCAGACGCGGCGGGGTCGAACTCCGCGGCTCCAAGGTCGACTCCGCCACCGCCGTTCGCGGTGGTGGAGTTCCGGAGTCGACCGGAGCGCGCGGGGAGTTCGAACTATCGCGTCTTGATTAGACGCGATAGTTCGAACTCCGAGAAGTCGAACTCACCGCGTCGACCCGCGCGGTAAGTATGGACCTACCCAAAGATGCTGTCATAATGTAGCCAGAACACTTGCTAGCCATGGGCCATTGAGAATTGACTGGCTGATGCTGTCTGTCTGCCCCAGGCTAAAGCCAGGACTCCTCTAAGGATCCCAACCAGGATTCAAGCAGCCAGCATCATCCAGTGCTTTCATCTCAGGGAGAGTTTACCCCACCCTCCAAATCAAGTCCTGGAGCAAGACATGCCCATATCCTCCTCCTGCTTGTATAGCTTCCTGCTGATTAAAGCCCCAGTTCAGCAAGGTACATAAGCGCATGCCTAACTGCAAACATAGATACGAGTAGCCCTGTGGACTTCAGTGCTTTAAGTTAGGCATGTGCTTAAGCCCTCACTAAAATCCTGATCTGGCTAAGTGTTCCACACCCCCTGTGGGGAGGGGTGCTGCGTGATGGCTTTGGGAGTTTGGGGCACTCAGCGCCTTACAGGAAATGCTGAGCAACTTGACGGGATCACAGCTGGTAAACTAGCTGTAGCTGAGCCCAGCTTCACTGCCTCCTTGGCTGGTGTTTTTAACTAGAGCAGAGCTGGGAAATAACGTATCCCTGAATTGAACCTCGTCGGGCTGTTTTGTCTGGACACGTGGTATAGTTTCTGATTGTAATTGGGGTTCCAATGCAAATACTTGCAATTATGAATTCAAAATTCCCTTTCTGTGAATATTCTGCAATGTTTGCTCTAAATTAGATGGTAAACAAACATTCCGGAACATACACCTCTACCCCGATATAACGCGACCCGATATAACACGAATTCGGATATAACGGGGTAAAGCAGTGCTCCAGGGGGGTGGGGGCTGTGCACTCCCGTGGATCAAAGCAAGTTCGATATAATGCGGTGGGTAAGATTTTTTGGCTCCCGAGGACAGCGTTGTATCGGGGTAGAGGTGTAATACCTTTGCTGGAACATTCCCAGAAAGCAAACTCCACTAGACCAAACTGATGTGAGAATTCTAATGGAGATTCACAGGCATATTGTTCTTGCAATCTTTGTCCAAGTTTGTTTTTCACTTTCGCCTCCAACAACTCCGTGCGAATGCTGGTGCTAAAACTGGCTGTGAAATTCACAATTTCTCCTTTATGAAATTTCACCTGGAAAGAGTGGCTGTTTTTGTGCAATATCATACCGCCTCACAGTGGCTTGATTTGTAATTTTGTAATTTTTTGCAGTGCTCATGTGCTGAAATGTACATACTCTTCAATGTACATTTACCAACCACTCTTCCCCTTATTGTAACTATTGGTGACCTTTCTCTGTAAAGTTAGGTATCACAGGGTGTGTATCTGCTACCTACGTCAGTGACAAAGCCATAAGAAGAATTGTACTAATGCTTTAATAGTCATTTTTAGTAGGAAGAAGGGTTACACTGAAGAGAGAACTCACGTATCAAAGAAAAGCAAGTAGAAGCCTGTTTATCCAAGTCATTGGGATGGCTACATGTAGTTCCCAGGGAATAAACCTAGAGCTGAGTGGCACATCCCTTTGGGATAGGACAGGCAGTCTGATTACACACACGCCTATAGACGTTATTCACCCATTGGATGTGCCGTGGCAGCCGCAGAAGGAAGTTATTTAGAGACTGCATGTCACTTAACTCCCATGCCCCTGAGGGTGTGATCAGATAAGATTTTCAGTGCTTTATTTTCATAAACTGCCATTTTTTTTCCTTGTTATAGATACTCTGCTTTAATCTGCTATCCATCTCTTCTGTCTGCAGCCTGCTCTGCTGCGCTGGAAAGGGACCGGGATCAAGGGGAGGGGAGGGAAAGGAGAAAATGTCTAGATCACTTTAGGGCTAGGTTATAACTTGGCCTACATGCTTATGCAGGGGAATAAGCTTCCCACTGTCACTGCTGCATGGGCTACCGGGACCTTAGATCCAATGCTTACTCCCTACAGAGGAGGTAGCTAGGTATGGATTTGGGTACCTAACTTCTTTAGATTCCTTTGAAAGGGGTGAAGAAGGTTAACCTGTGATACCAGCAGGCTGCTTAATGGCTTTTAAATAAAGCCAGGAAAATCCCTTCTTGTTCTGAGAACTTTCCCAATCCCACAAAATGGCAGCTGCAGAGAAGGTTTCCCTGCGGTTCCCGGTTTACCAGAGTGTGACGGAGAGCGGGGTGTGAAGGAGGCTCATGTATTCATATCACACCTCTAGGGAGAATAGGGGTTAAGTGTAGATGTGAAGATTTGCCCTGATTCCCAACCTTCACTGTCTTCTCCACGAGTATCTTACCTAGATTGATATTTCAAAGCTATTTTGGGCAGCAACAACAAATTTAATCTACAGTTTGTTCACATGCTGAAGTACTGTAGCATGAAGACTCAGATCAATTTTGACAGCTCCCACTATTTAGAGTGGCATGAAAAGCTAAACTATGAATCACTGAGTATTTACAATGGAATTCATCCCAGGGCACCTGTCCTCCCCTCACTCTGAAATGAAGGCCTCATTGAAGATATCTGTGAGAGCTTAAAGGCTCTGGACTAGAGGCTAGTGTAAACAGGCATAGCCCCATCCTGTCCCTGGGCTAGGATCCACACGATGGATAATACTCTGTAGTGGTTTGGGAATTCAAAGGCCCTCCGGTCAATATAGCCTATCCTGGAAGTTCTTTGGGACTAGTTCCCTATAAAATCTGGTGAGAATTAAGCTCTTTAAATAGAACAAACATATGTTTCTCTCCTTCTGGAAGCTGGGGCTGGTAGAGTAGTGGGGAAAAATGTCTTCAGAAATAATTATTTAGCAACCAAATGTTAACAAGTCACAAAAAAACATAATTACCAGTGAATTATTGAACTAGTTCTTTTGGAACCTTTATAGTGCTAGCAGAGCTGGCCCTGGCTGGTGCACAGGACACTTAGGTTCAATTCCGAGCTGACACATACACTTCCTGTGTGACCTTAGGCAAGTCAGTTAATCTACCATGTGCCTCCTTTTTCTTCTGTAAAATGGGGATAATCTATTTGTTTTAGCATTTTTATCTTGCTGCCCAGATGCTGTAGTATCTGAGTACCTTCCCGGTGAAACTCATTTGATCGCTGTTCTACCCAAGAGAAAAGATAAAGGTCAGAGTGGGAGAGCTCCTGGGCAAATCAATCATTGAGAAGAGAGTGGTTAGATGAAAGAGGAATGCAATGGCCTTTTCATCTCAAGACATGGAAATAATGGATAATCTGGCCACCCAACAGAATTCTCTACTGTGCATTGACAAAATCATCCTCAGAGTGCAGATGAGGATGGCAGGTGTCCCTCCATCACATCCTTTGATGTTCCGTTGCAAGGGAGTTAGTTACGTGACTTAGGCAATGCAGTTCAACATGCAGACTTGCTAAAAGGCAGGGCCAGTTCAAGTATGGCTGAGCCCCCCTGCAAAGCTGTTAGAGCTCCAGAATTTCAAGGCCCAACATTTGGTGCCTTACACTAATCCGAGCCCAGACATCTTCCTGTCCCTGGACTCTCCTGCTGTGTCAGGTAAGTGGGTTGGGCTCCGTGCGGTGCAAGAGGGGTGTCAGTATCGTGTCCAGGACTGGTGGATGTGCTTGCAGAGAGTGGAAAGCAAGCTTAGTACTTCAGTATCACAAAGCACTTTGAGATCAGCAGATGGGAACCGAGCAGTTATTTATGTCTCCTAAACTGTGCTAGGAGAAATCAGGACTTTACGGCTAGTTCAAGATCTATGCAGCCTTGAAAGAGTACGAAAACTGGACCGTAGCTGGCTGAGTGGGAGTGTGCTTCTGTCATATATGGCCTGTTTGTCAGTCAGAAGCAGAGATAACACACATGAGCTTTTCGTTTCTCTGAAGTGGATTTCCAGAACTCTAGCAACTCACTGTAAGTGTCAGGCAGGGGTTCTGGGTAAACTAGAGCTAGGTTAAAATGTTCAAAAGTGCCCAAAGGATTTAGGAACCTGTCGTGTTGCTTTAAGGGCCAGGTTTTCAAAAGTATTTAGGTGCCCAGAGATGCAGACGATGGAAGGACACGAGAGGAAGGCTCCTACCTGGCTTGCCCGGGGATTGATGGGTGTTGGCAAAAGCCAGCAACACAACCTTTGCTGTCCAAAATAAGCATTAAAGCATGGAGAAGTCTGTTCGCGGGATCAGAACAAAACGGCCACACACGCATGTCCTCAGCAATAAGAGCCTAATATTGGGAGAAGGGGTTTCAATTGAAATATGTGTTAAAATATAGTTCCTGCCTTAGCTTATCTAACAAAGGCTTCTACTGCGACCCAGCCTCACCCCCAGATCAAGGGATGAAAGGCCACGTGGCTTCAGTTTTTATTGCACTCCTGCCAAATGCACTCTGCCCTTTCCAATTTCCCTCTGTTTCTGGCATGAAGCAGGGTGTTGCTGAGCTTTATGTTGCCAGTGTGCTGGTGCCTGCTTTCACAAAGGCGTCCCTGCTAGGGTGACCAGATGTCCTGATTTTATAGGGACAGTCCTGATATTTGGGGCTTTTTTTTTATATGGGCTCCTATTACCCCCGCCCCACCCCCCCCACACACACACCCTGTCCCGATTTTTCACACTTGCTGTCTGGTCACCCTAGTCCCTGCCAGTATCCTAAAAGGACCTGCCTCTTGGCTCCTTTTATTGAGTCTTTCTCAGTGTGGTTCCACTGCCATACGTGATGTCAGTCCTCCGTTGCCTCCGGCAAAGTGGAAAACATCTGCCTCCTACAACCCTGCAGTCACTCACAGGATAGTCGGCATTTTGCTGCCCTAGGCAACCACCTGTTCTGGCTATAGAGTACATCCTTCATCACACAGATGCGCTTTCACCTGCTGGTTCTCACACAGGCTGTGGGGCCCTAGATGCAGGGAGTGGTGAAGGCTCTGTCTCCTGGTGACTCCGGTATTGGGTGTTGAGGATTGTTCTTAATCTAAACAGAATATGAAATAAAATGAATGCTGTGACCCTTCTCTCTGATCCCACTGCTTCCTGCTGTGCAAGTCGCTCCCCTTGCTATGCCTTGACATCTGCCATCTGCCTGCTCGACTTAGTCTGTGTAGCTTTGGGGTGCTGGCAGTCTCTTATTTATTATTCGTAGTACAGTAACACCACGGAGCCCTGTTATTCTAGATGCTGTTTATACAGCACCTGGCACAACAGGGCTCTGATCCTAAGTGGGGGAGATCTCCGGGTGCTACCTTATTAAATGCCCCAAATCAGGTTTTAGGGCAGCTGTCTAAGCTCTTGCAGATCTGTCTCTCTTGTGGCTGGTTCCACGCGGAAGCACTGGGTGCAGGGATTAGAGCGGAGGCGCTCGCGTCAAGGCAGACGGTTGGAAGAACAATAGCAGCAAATCTCCCGACACGTTTGCTCGTAATCCAGTCCCTGTCTGTGCAGGCCACAGATGGCACAAAAAGCCCTGACAAAAGAGAGACAGGAGTGGTTGGGGGTTGAGAGGGTGACAGGAAGAAAGTGAGGGCGGAGGAGGGATGGAACCCCTGAAAGTGCTGAGCGTGCCAATGAATCACTGGCACATTTACTCTGTGCAATTTACGCGGAGAGAGGGGCCCTTTCAGTTTCTTGGTGTTTATGGCACCCGAAGCCCCAAATCAGCAATAAAATGCCAGTAGGGAGGTGTATATATGTCGCTAGGGAATCATAAAAAGTGTCAGGTAAGAGCTCACCCATTCATGTGGTTGGGGGGAGGAGTGGAGAGAGAGAACTCATTACATCGTGGGGTGAAACAGCAGGAGAGATTTTGGGGCTGGGGGCAGGGAAAAAGATGGCACATGTTAACCGATGCAGAATTTGGACCCGATTCTCCTCTGGGAGTAACTACAGTGAAATCAATGCGGATACATTGGTGTAAGCGTGGAGTAAGTGAGAGCAGAATGAGACACACTGGGCTAGATTTTCAAAAGCACTCAGCATATTAGGTGCATGATGCGTGTTTAGCTCATTTGACAATCTGGCCATAAGTGTCATGATGGAAACTTTTATATTATTTATATCAGGGGTTCTCAAACTGGGGGTCGGGACCCCCCAGGGGGTTGGGAGGTGAGTATGTGGGGGGGTCATGAGCTGTCAGCCTCCACCCCAAACCCCGTTTTGCCTCCAGCATTTATAATGGTGTTAAATATATAAAAAAGTGTTTTTCATTTATAAGGGGGGGCGGGGTCGCACTCAGAGGCTTGTTACGTGAAAGGGGTCACCAGTGCAAAAGTTTGAGAATCACTGATTTATATAAATGGATTTCACTTCCTTCCCCCAAAAACACAGGGGGAGGAAAAAAAGACAAAAACCCAAAAAGTAAAGGACTGGAAAGGGAACGAAGGAGGGGAAAGGAAAGCAACATCTTGGTTTCCATTCACTAGGAATTAATCAGTTTTCTAAAAAGTCAGACCAGATCTCCAATTTGTCTGAGGTCTCTCTTCTCCAAAACATTACCCACTCTGTAGCTAATTGGGGCTTTTAGTTACTGAATACTTCAAGCGTTACCTTATTGAAATGCTAAAATGGCACCTGGGCTTTTTTTGTTTGAAGATCCAGTCCCAATTTTGAGATGCTGAGCACTTGAAAATCTGGGCTTGATGTCTTTTGGAAATCTGGCCCATTATTTGCCAGATTGTAGCAAAAATATTCAGTCATTCAAAAACAATTCCTTTCTGGTGAGTTTAGTTATAAACAAGCCAATTTTCGTATGGAATGCCCAGGAAACTTGAAACACAATGATTCTGAAATGAGTTGTTTGTTTCAGGAAAAAATATATTCATTTAAGTTCTAAAGTTATTTTAGTGGGCTGGCTAGTGTCTATGCCCTACTGCCGTCTACTGGATGGAATCAGAACTGCTCTACTTTGTGTCATAAGCCCTATGACGCTACTGTTGAGACTTGGTTACTTCTGTGGCCATGTTATCCAGCAAAGAGTTGACTGTGAAGATCTAAATGACCATGGATTTGTTGCAACAGATTAATTTGTTAGATACCTCAGAGTCCATTTATGGACATTGGTCGCTGAAATGTATTACTCTCCTGATTAGTGTGGAACAGATTGTGTTGGTCTTCAGGCCTGGAATGGGGAATGAGACCCCCCCGCCTTTGTGCCCCTACACAACCCAGGAGGAAGTGGGCACTGCTGGTTTTCATACTACTTGATGGAGCAGCTGAAGACTTAGGTGAGAGTGAAAAATGAGCGGAACCTTTGCACTGATGGGTAACACATTGGAGTGGTTTTGTACATTGCTGCTGGTGTACATCAGCAGGCACTATCCCCTAGAGCAAGGGTGAAGCAGGGAGGGAATTGTACCTCTGCTGGGGGTCTCTGAGGCACAATACCTCCTGGGCTGGTGCAACTTACTTACCACCCTGTGCTCAAGGCTGTGCCTACAGGCAAAATTAAGCCCAGAGGCTATAAAAGTCAATTTGCATCCCGCTTTCATGCTGGCTTAGCAACCATGGGAGAGGTTTTCTGTGTACAGTGTAAACATAATACCTAATTTGTGATTATGAATTCATTGTGCCGTTTGCTGAAGTGATATTACAGCAGGAGGGAATCTGATTTCCATTCTCTGGTGAGGGCTCCCAGACTGCCAGCGTCCCAAGTGCTTTTACTGAGCAGTAATGTCAATGCTAGGAGTTGTCTCAGACATGCCAACAGCAATTGAAAATAGGCCAGATCCTCAGCTGAAGTAATTCCATGTAGCTCCACTGCAGGCAGCATTCAGCCATGCAGGAGCCATGTAGACCAGGGGTGCGAGGCCCCTGAGGGGCCACGAGCAGGTTTCAGGGGGTCCGCCACACAGGGCCGGCATTAGAATCATCGGGGCCCAGGGAAGGAAGTCAAAACCATGTTGCCCTGAGCCCTGCCACCTGGGCCTGAAGCCTGAGCATCTTAGCTTCATGGGGGCCCCCCCCGTGGCATGGGGCCCCGTGCAGTTGCCTTGCTTGCTACCCCAATGCAGGCCCTGGTTTTTATATGCAGAAAAACAGTTGTTGTGGCACAGGTGGGCCATGGAGTTTTTATAGCATGTTAGGGGACCTCAGAAAGAAAAAGATTGAGACCCCCTGATGGAGACTTGCCCCTCGGAAGAGCTGGCCTGTTGTTCTCCAGCATGGCGGGAAGTCCTTTTCACTATCTAAGCTGCCAGGTGAGTGTGCTGAGAAAATGGGGTGCTGTTTGTTTTTGTTGACTGAAAGTAACCAAAAATACTATTCCAACAAGCAATGGACCAAAAACGGCTGGAACCAGCAGTATTCACACTTCTCTCCTTCCCTGGGGATTTCCATTCAGAATAGAACTGCATCCCATGACTACAACAGAGCTCCCTGGAGTGTGCGAAGTCTGCAGAAAGCCATGGCACAGTGGCCAGTCAGTGTCTGCCCCATGATGATGTGCGGGAGGAGGAAAGCTGAGGGCTTCACACTGCAATTCCCAGCAGGGTGTGATGTTTAGGTCTCTGGGGGTGAGGAACAGCAACCACTGCGCAGCTGTGTGAGAACTCCTTACCGGCCAGTTCATGGTCCTGGAAAAGTCACCAAGGCTCTGTCCTTCTGGCTGACGGGTGCAGTGCTAGAGGTGGCATAGTCAGCTAGTAAGAGGGAGGAGGAAGACAAGAGACCCCTAGGCTGGGAACTGGTCATTCTTCATATATCCTGAGGCCAAAATACAGTAGAAATAAGCCTTGGTGGTTGGTACATTTCCGCACTCTTGAACACTGCAGATTTCAGACCTAGGGAAGTAATACAGCTTGGCTAGACTTCACAATGCATTTTGGGGGCATAATTCACCTAGCCGTACACCACTAAAATCTTGCATTAGGGTGTGTGCGGTGTTTAGATGTCGCGTCGACCTTGTGCTGGGGTGAATTTCACTCTTCCTCAGTAAACTGATAAGGGCTAGTCAGGTAGCAAGTCATGATCACTGCTTCCGGATTGGCTAAGAATTGTGCCACACAGTTGGTTTTGTTACTCCCTGCCCACTACCCTCTCCTACCACTATGGCTTGTTTGTCTTCTCTGTTTTGACTGTAAACTCTTTGGGGCAGGGACTTTACTGGCAGGGTTTGTACAGGGCCTCTCAGTGTTACCACAGTAAAAAGTTTAATAATAAAAACCACATGACCTGCACTCAAAGTTTGGAAGCTCATGGTATAGTGAGCATTTAAAACAACACTTTAAATGGATTGTTGAGGGGGTTTATTGTTCAGTTACTGTATCTGCCAGATCTCTGGAAGGCTTTGGTCTGTCTATTACTTACTGTGGCTCAATTTGTGACTGCGTCTTGGAGACAGAAAGGGAGCGAGTCGGGCAAACCCTGGCTGGAGGCCAAAGAGAGGCAATATACAGTCGGAAGAAGCTGCAGATCATTCAGCACAGACACTTTTCTGCAGTTAGTCTGTGCTTTCTGAGGCCAGTGACAAGACGTTGCCTGTCAGCCAGGCAATTATTCCATTTTGGAAACAATTCTTTCTGGCCATGGGAATATTTCCAAGTGCGTGGATCTGTTTTGGATGACTGTGTACTGGGCTGCCCTGGATCAAAATGGCATTGTTCTTTGGCTCATGCAAAGCCATGTTGCTACTGCCTAGGGAAGCTCTTGAATAACAGCTGCTATTAGTTGCTCATCCCTGAAGCTCCATGCAGGTGGCCAGACAATGTTTTCATTCAAGTGGAACCTGGAGGCTACAGTGAGAGTGCTGGCATGGAACAGAAATACCTCCCATGCTGAATACACCCACGTACCAGAGATCAGACTCCGCAGCTTTAGCCTTGAAATGGTGAGGCTCTCCTAGCTCCTGTGTGGCTCAGATTTTAACAGGGCCTAAAGGGGTTAGGTGCCCCAACCACAGTGAGGGAGTTTAACCTGGTGGTTCCTCATTGGCTCATCAGGGAATCAGACCCTCAGGTGGAATTAGTTCCCATACATGTTTCCTTGTCGCTTGGATGCTGTGTGCCACGGATCAATGGAAAGTCTCCCACTGACTTCAGAGGGCTCCGAATCAAGCCCCATAAGGGCTTTTTTTAGTCATGAAGTGGCAGTGGCATTGGGTGCGAGTGTGAGCTTCTGTTGTGAGCCTAGGAACTGAGGATCCCCAGAGACTGGTACATTGTAACTCTCTTTCGGTGGGGAGATGGCTCCCGTTATCATGGGAGCATCTCGCAGCGTTCAGGGTATTGATCCTCCCACACCCCTGTGAGCTTGTGCAGTGCTAGTATCCTTGTTCTCCAGTTGAGGAACCCAGGCACAGAAAGGTTAAGTGCCTTGCCCAAGCTCACACAGGAAGCCTGTAGCGGAGCAAGAACTTGAACCTGGATCTCCGAAGTCTAAAGGTAGCACTCGACCCACAGGACCAGCCTTCTGTTTCCGATGGGCCACCTACCCGACATGGCATGGCAGTCTGGCTCACAGACCCCTTCTCACCAAGCACTTAGAGTGGAATAGTGCTTCAGCAAAGCACTGTGACCCACCCTGAGATTTGACCAGTCAGAGTTATGGCCTTTTGCCTCATCGATCTCCTTCTATGTCCCCTTTCACCATAGTACACGAGTGTCTGTTTCCCAGTTCTCCTGCCAAATGTACAATTTAGATCTTCTGCTCCTGCCGTTTGGCTCATTTTGTGGTGGAGCTTGTCTCCTCGTGTCATTTTACACCCTGGCTGCAGCTCCTGGCAGTGTGCTTGTGTCACAAACATTACTGCAGCCATTACTTCCTAATCACTGCTGCAGAACGGGCTTTTGTGAGTCACCGGAAAAACTCGCAGACCCCTCCTTGTCTTTGTTTTCCTCCCCCCTGCATCGAGTTCCTTTGGGCACATGAACATCAGCAGGTTCTTTCAGTCAAGAAGCAAGTGGCACCCGTGTCAGGCAGCGCTGTTGGAAGGGGGCTGCCTGCAGAAGAGCTGGCACTCAGCAGTGTTATGCCGGCTGCTGCCCCTCAAAATCTCTGCCCTGTCTAACTGAGTTGGCTGGCTTGTGAGCTGGCAGGATGCCCTCCTCACACATGGCTGTTAGTGCAGGTCAGTGAGGCCGCCAAGACCTCATTGATGATCATTAAGCAAGAGTCCAAGCCAGAAAGGCCCTAATGATCTTCTCTATCCCGCGGTTAAAGCTGGTCCATGGGCAAGGGGAGGTGGCAGCCACAATTCAGCTCCCAACTAGATGAACTGCTAAAATGAAAAACCTGCCCCAGGTAGGTCCAAGGATTGGCTAGAGCTCTGCCAAATGCAGTTTCATGCTAATCCAAGAGCACGGGACTTTGAGGGGGGGTGGTGGCAAGACAACAGAAATGGGGAGGGGGTCCGGTCTTTCCAGCTCTCCAGGAGACTCCCTTTTGCCCCATAATGTCCTTGCCCCTGAACACTGCACTGTCCAGCACTGGAAGCTGAGTAGCCGTGCTCTGCTGCTGGGGCAGGGTTCGACGGGAGGAGTGGGGCTTTTTCTGCTGTTGTGCTCTTAACAAACTGCAGCTCTCGTGCACAAAGCTGATAGACGTCCGCCTGATGTGGAGGGTCTGGTTGATCCAATAGCTTGGCATGTGATGGTAGGGGAGAAGAAGGGAAGGGGTCCCACAGCCAGAGGACACTCTCTTGGATTTATCCCCAGGAGGTCCCATCTCCAAATGGCTGCAGCCGGCTTCCAGGGCTCTCTTTCCTCTGTCCCATAACATGCTGGAGGCTCTGAAGTTGCACAAGGTCTTAAATGCCCATTTAACACAGCGTGAGACTGGGATGAGTAACACAGGCTGCAGTTCAGAGTTCCTTCTGTGGGCCGCCAGCAGTGGCCCATGGCGGCAATGAAAGATGATGAGCGTCCCTGCATTCCACGACAAGGGCTCCATGAAGCTGCAAACAGGCACAGTCGTCAGTCTGCAAGCTGCTATCCCGCCGCTACTGACATCTGCTATTGCTGACACTAACAATGCGCCTAGCGGTAACGCTGCCTGCCTCACAATAGACTCCCGGCGAAGTTCAGCTGGGTGGAAAAACTCTAAAGGGAGCCAGCACCTGCTTAAAGAAGTTCATGAACTTGTTTCAGTTTCAATGTCCCTTCATCCCACACAAAGGCCAGAATGATTAGATGTGACAATGGCTGAAGAAAAGAAAAACCTCAGCAAAACAAAACCTTTTCCCTTCCTCCTCCCACTCTATTTTCCAAAGGAGCCAAAGGAGATTTTTTTTTTTGGTACTCTGAATGCAAAAAACACATGCCTACTAATCATTCCACATGGCCTCTTACTATTCTGTGCGCATCTGATTCCATCTCCTCCTAGGTTAGAATTAGCAATGGGTGCAGGGCGGAAAACATTCAGCTGTTGGCTACGCCTGCTCCACGGAGATAGGCCAAACCAGGCTGGATCAATGCCTTGGCTTTGAATCAAACTTGCCCTTTGAACCCTTGGGAAGTACAAGAAAAAGTTTGGTTAACTTCTCCCTCCCACACTCGCCAATTATTTTGCTGCCTGTCTGGGTTCCAGCCAGAAGCAGAAATGTTGAAAATATCACAAGGAAAAGGCTGTTTCCAGCACGACCAAAAGCAGAGAGCCCCAAGAAATCCGGTGTGAGAAAAATCTAGTCTTGCAAAAGTGACAGCCCAGTTGGGCAGACTTTAAAAAAACCCTCATTAAAATCTCAGCATTTGTTGGGTTTGCAGGGATTGTGGGTCTGTAGCATCTAATTAGAGGAAGAACCTGAGGTTCCTATTAGAGCTGGTCGGAAAATGGGAAAACATTTTTTTGGGGGGGTGCCAAAGATTTCTTTCCATTTTTGTGTCATAATTTCCCAGTCAGTTGCTGCTCTCCTGGATGTGATCTGCATTGCAGGTTGGGTAGCTGGAACTGCGAATAGCAACTGTACCTAGCCTAGCTGCACCTTTTTTATTTTTGCCAGGCTAAGTAAAATAATCCGGTTTGTAATATGCAGCATTTATGGGGACTCCCTGAACGCTAGTGCCCAGGGAGCCTGGAGCATCTATAGCCTTTGCCTTCGAGTCTGTGCTACACACAGCAAGTTACCAGCCATCTAGCGGGGACAGATCCACAACCCTCAGAGTGATGCCCTGCGTGGGGTCAGTTGCAGGACTCCTCATTGTGACTAAGCGGGGGACAATAGGGCCTCTGGCACATATGGAAAACCTCTGCCTTTCCAACAGGTCCAGTGCACGTTTACAGTGAGATGATGCCTTACCTCATTCAGTAATACGAAGAAAGAGGGTATGTTTCCAACAGTGATTGGCAGTGGGAATCAAGTACGTCTTTGGCAAGGAACTAGAGCATCTCTTTGCTGAACATCTGCTAGCTATGGATGGTGCTCAGAAGAAAAAGTGTCGCAACCCATAATATGTTCAAGCCATGACAACAAAGGGTTTCTTCTTCCGTGCCTGTCTTCTCCTGTTTGGTAAGGGCTTGCACACATCATTCCTGAGACTGATCTCATTCACGCCGGAATAACCGAAAAAGCATTAATGATGCACCACAGGGATTTAAAACTGTGTGTGAGTGAGAGGAAAAAAAAACCCTAAAAGGAAGAAGTTGAAGGCAGCATACAGACACAGCTGAATATTACTGATTTTATTTTTTAAACATTTTTTTCATATAATAAAATTCAATATGGACAATTTAACCTAACTAACAGAAGATTTTCAAAATTGGCTTTCTAAAGTTAGTCTAAGTCTATATTTTATGTCGCAGGGAACAACTGCGTGCTCAGCACTTCTGAGAATCAGGCCATATTTTTTCAGTGCCTAAATATGGATTTGGGAGAATAACTTTAGGCAATTTTTCTTTTAAGTCATGGCTAAAGCATTTTGCTTCCATCTTGTATACTCTCCATTTAAAAAAAAATAAAAATGTCATATGCAAACTCCATGTAACGTGTACAAATTTGTTAACCTAAGCCAATATCATCCTACCTATTAAGGACTGGATCGTGGCCTAGCATAAGTGGGAGATTAAGGTACATTGTTCCTCTCACGGCCCTGTAGGTCTGTTGCAAGAGATAGTATTCCCTCCATGCAGCAAGTTAGTAGCCATAGCTCGACCCAAGGGTGGCTCCAGGCACCAGCGCTCCAAGCGCATGCCTGGGGCAGCAAGCCACGGGGGGCGGCCTGCCGGTCGCCATGAAGGTGGCAGTCAGGCTGCCTTCGGCAGCTTGCCTGCGGGAGGTCCGTCGGTCCCACGGCTTTGGCAGCAATTCGGCGGTGGGTACACCAAAGGCGCGGGACTGGCGGACCTCCCGCAGTCATGCTGCCAAATCCGCATTACCGGCGGACCTCCCGCAGGCATGCCGCCGAGTCCGCGTGACCGGCGGACCTCCCACAGGCGTGCCGCCGAGTCTGAGTGACCAGCGGACCTCCCACAGGTGTGCCGCCGAAAGCTGCCTGACTGCTGTGCTTAGGGCGGTAAAATACATAGAGCCGCTCCTTGGGTAAAAATTTCAAAAATGCATTTTCAAAAGTGCCTAGTCACTTAGGAGCCATTGAGCCTAAGTCACTTTTGATAATGGGACTTAAAAGTGCCTAAGTGACTTAAGAGACTTCTGAAAATGCTGCCCCGTCTGTCTGTCTAATTTATTAACCAGATGGGAAAATAATTAAGGGGGAAATCCTCTCTGTCATTAGCTCAGCCTCTATTTTAAAATCTGGGCCTGTGGATTATTATGGTTTCCACCCTTTCAAGGCTCCCAGTTCCTAATGTCCTTGAGAGTGTTCAGACTTGGCTGAGACAATGTCACCACTTGCCAAGTCATCACAAGGACTCCAGAACATGCCTGAAGACTGGAGCAAGAGAGAGATGAGGGAAAATAGACAAGTAACTCTGAGACACTTTAGTATTCCTGGTGGTACTGCTGCCATCAGCTGTTCTATCAGCTTTCACAGGCCCTGCTATAATTAAGATCTGTCAACACTGATAAAAGACAGAACATTCAGACAACTAATTAAGTATCACTTTAATACTCTAATATTTAAATCAGGTTCCTAAATCAGCGGAATAATAAAATGTTTTATGTATGCTTAAATGGCAGGGGAGCAGCATGTGAATATCTCAATAGTGGATTTAATTATCAATCCGTCTTGCCCTTACAGAGCTGAGCTGACCTCACCGCCGCTGAAGCGGAGCTGGAATTCTCCTGCGTCTCCGTGAAATAAACATACAGGCACGAGGCTGGCCCTAGGAGCTGGGAGCCAGGTAAGCAGTGAGACGTGCTGAGCCGCAGGTAGACTTCAGTAACCCTTGCACCACATCTGGAGGTTGGGAGGGCTTAGGAACAGTGTTTCAAGGATACTTGTTGTTAAGGGGACGGAGGGGTGGTGGCGGCAGGGCATAGCTGGCGTAAGAGTTACCAGCTGGCAGTAGGGTCAAGTGGGAGGGGTCTGCTCTCTCACAGATCATCTTTCAAGGTTGCATCAGTCCATGGTTTGACGCAAAGTGTTGGGTATATTCAGGGCTCATGTGGGAGGAGGTGCTAATAAAATGGGTTCCTCAAAAGGTCCAGGCCCTATGTAGCCACACACAGGGCACATGCCTTGGACTGACCAGCCCCAGGCATGCTCACATGTGTTTACACAGGTTCAGTCTGACTTATTTCTTAGGCCAGAAAGCTTCCTGAAGCTGAAAACATTAGACTTAATGGAAACCTTTAACTGCAGTGGAAACCTGTAATCTTTGTCAGTGTTTGCTAGGGCTCGGGGTGGCTATGGATGTCTGTGGAACAAAGACGAATGGGTCGATTCAGGGAGTGTCAACAACAGCAGTGGGAGAGACCTTTTAATATTAAAAGCACGTGCTGTGGAAGCTGAATATGATCTAGGGAGGTGAAATGTAAAACCAAGCAGGCAAGGTAACACGTTAGGCTCCTTTTGTCTTCTGGTTCAAACTCCCGGGTGACCCATTGACTTATCTGTGGTAGGGGATCCATGAGTTCACTGGGTCAGTCACCTCTAGGGTGACCGGACAGCAAGTGTGAAAAATCAGGACGGGGGTGGGGGGTAATAGGAGCCTATATAAGAAAAAGACCCAAAATTGGGACTGTCCCTATAAAAGTGGGACATCTGGTCACCCTAGTCACCTCCAGAAAATTTCTTCTGGGCCAGCCAATCTCTGGCATACACACCGAAGTGGGATCTCTCTGTAAGCATGCGAGTGTGCTTACTGGGGTGAGAAGACTACTTCCCCTTTGGACTATCCCACAGGCTATCTATGGAAACTCTTTCCATTGCAGGCCATCTCTGCCACCACCAGGATGTCTTGTCCCCTTAGTGTGCGTATCTTGCCATCTCTCCATTGTGCTTCCTTTGTGGGGCTTTCAAAAGAACAGCACTGGCAGAAAATATAGAGAGAGCTGTAGGCCAGGCCTGCTCCATGGGCTACAGCTCAGTGAATGGAAACGGGCCACCATGATCTCAACCAGGGTCTTATTCTTTGTGGATGATGCAGCCAGATGAGTTTCATCTCAGAAAATGAGCCAGTATTTGCCCACCAGATGTGGCCAGACATCCCAAATCTGTCTGAGGTCAACATGCTTAGCAAAACCCTTAAGTCCGTTCCCAAGTCCCAGCACAGGACCCTTTTGAGTAGATCATTCCCCCTACTACCTTATCCCCCCATCTCCTGCCAACCTGTTTCAGGCCAGATCATCAGCTGGTGTAAATAAATACAGCTCCACTGACTTCAGTGATTTACATCTGTGAGGATCTGGCCCTCACAGCAAGTGGAACCTGCTTAAAGCTAAAGTCCCTCCCCGTTTGTGGTCATTGAAAATCCTAAGGCTCTTTCTGCAAGAGGAGCTGTGTCCTGGCAGTATTCGAGTCTGGATTTTTTGCTTGCTTAAATTCTTCCTGCAATTTCATATGGCATCTGTATTCCCACTTCAGCCCTTTGAGTCTGTGTCGTGTTGCTAGCTAGTTGCCATCCCATATTTCAGTGACGGGTGAAATGATTTATCTCTCTGTGTTTTCTATCTCTGGCATAGTAATAGTGCACTTCAGCATCCTTCCAGATGAAAATAGACTTTATGGCAATCATGTTACAAAAGACGACTTATGTGAATTTCAACAAGTGAATCTTTTCACTTATGTTATATAACACATGACCTAGCTATTCTCCAAGCTTTGCCCGAGGAATGGGATGAATGAGCTGAAGGGGAAGAATTTTATTGGGGGTGGGCTGGCGTAGAGATGGGCAAATGCTGCAAGAAAGTTTCCTTAAAATTTATGTGAATTTTGAAACAAATTCACTTTGTCCCATTTGCTAATATTCTGCGTACATTCTACTGAGTTCCTGGGCAGGAATATTAATTGGAAGAGCAAATACTGTAGAATATCCACCCAAAGTGAATTATGACTGTAGAATTATGGGTGTTCACACTGGAAACCTGATTCTAAGAGTTAATCCAATCAGAGAACAGAACTATGTCACGTGTCCAATAAAAACAGCTCATATTTTGCATATTGAATAATCACAAAGAGTTGGTCTTGAGCCATCAACAGATAAAGATCCTGATCCTGTTATGAGCTCCAGATAGGTGGATGGGTGCTGTTGCAAGAGGCTGTCTTCAGGAATGGGCCTGAGAGTTATTTTCAGAATCCCTTGGCAAAAAGTGTTGGAAAAACAATTCCGTTTGAGAGAATCTCTATCTGTTAATACACAACTTGCCAACAGAAAAAGTGAAATTTGTCAAAGAAATGAATCATGACAGATTATTTGCTCAGCTGTCATGGAAAGATTGTGGATATTGATCTGTTTCTAATTTTGAATGTCTCTTTATGGAAATTGAATGCCATGTGGAGTGTTAGTAGGCTGACCAGATGTCCCAATTTTATAGGGACAGTCCTGATATTTGAGGCTGTGTCTTATATAGGCACCTATTACCCCCCACCCCCTGTCCTGAATTTTCACACTTCCTGTCTGGTCACCCTAAGTGTTAGGCACCTGTGATCAATTGAACATGTGAATGTGTTATTTGTATTGCACCTGGTGGCCTCAACCGAGATCATAGCCCCATTGGGTTACACACGTTGCACACAAATAATCTAGTCATTGCTCCAAAGAGTTCACAATCTAAATAGACAAGACAAACAAAAGGAAGCTTTATGGATTTTCATCTCCATTTTACAGGTGGGGCAGTGATGGATTAAGGCCTAGAAGATCCTCCAAGGTATTTAGGCTGTTAACTTCCATTGTGTGTGTGTGTTAAATCAAATCCATCCATCTGATCTCAATGGAAGTTAAGAGCATAAATACCTTCTGAGGCTCTGGGTCTAAGTGGCTTGCCTGAAAGTCACAGAGTCTGCTGCAGAGGTCGGAATAGAACCCAATCCTAATCCAGTGTCTTAACCTCAAGGTCATCCTTTCTTTGTTTGGGTGAAAGATTGCGGAGCCGGAATGATTGGCAGTTAATATACTGTGCATGCCCACTAAAGGAGCCTCACTGTGCATGGCTGGAAAGAAAGGGGTTTCCTTATGGATGGACCTGGCTGGTTTCAGTATATTGCAAATCTGAAATTCTTTATTTGGCTCTCTGGAGGCCTACTGGAATCCAGGCAGCTGGAGTCTAGATTTTTAAGGAGACAGCGAGATCCAGTACAAGCCACTGTATAAATCCATGGTACTCCCACACCTTGAATATTGGGTGCAGTTCTGGTCGCCCCATCTCAAAAAAAGATATATTAAAATTGGAAAAGGTATAGAGAAGGGTAACAAAAATTGTGAGGGATTTGGCACAGCTTCTGTACAGGAAAAGCTTAAAAAGACTGGGACTGTTTAGCATAGAAAAGACTTCTGTTGCGGGGGGATGTGATAGAGGCCTATAAAATCATGACTGGTGTGGAGAAAGTGGATAAGGAATTGTTATTTACCCCTTCACGTAACACAAGAACTAGGGGGTCACGTGATGAAATGAATAGGCAGCAGGTTTAAAACAATCAAAAGGAATTCCTTCTTCACGCAACACGCAATCCATCTGTGAAACTCATTGCCACGGGGTGTTGTGAAGGCCAAAAGTATAACTGGGTTCAAAAAGAATTAGATAAACCTTGATGGACCTAGCCACAGTGAACTATTAGCCAAGATTGTCAAGGACACAATCCCATGCTCAGGGTGTCCCTAAACCTTCGACTGCCAGAAGCTGGGGATGGCTCATTTGAAATTACCCTGTTTTGTTCATTCCCTCTGAAGCATCTGGAAGCAGCCACTGTCAAAAGGCAGGATAGTGGGCTAGATGGACCATTGCTCTGACTCTGTATGGCCATTCTTATGTTCTAATTCACAATGCAATTTTCTGCAAAGTGCTTGTGCATGCTCTGAAACTTTCATTTGCCTTCTGCATCCATGGTGCACTTTCTGGGGTCACTTCATGCGTATTGCCACCAACTACCATATGCTGGGAGTAACAATGTAGCCATGGAGTAATTTAGAAGCAAACTAAGCCAAAAGCACAGGAGGAGAGCAAATGTTTCTAGAAAAGAATGCAATACAGGAGATATAATGCAGAACTAGTTACAGGACATACCTGTTATTTTCTCTTTCTTTATCGTGGTGACTTCATGTTGCTGTTTATTTTTACACTGTTTTATGTCTGGTGGGGCTAGAGTGGAAGCTTCATAGCAAATTATTCTCTCCATACTCCCGGAGAGTTTCTGTTTCACTGAGCACATTCAGGGAACGTAATGGGATGACCAGCAAAAAAAAACAACCCCAAATGGCTGGGTATATTTAATTTTTTTAAATAATGAAATGCGCCAATTTCATACCCTGCAGTTCCTTCCTGACAACTCAGCCTTACGCATCAAATTCCAGTGAGTGACAGCAACCAGAGGCGATTCATAAGGGTGGTGTATCAGCATGTAATAATCATAATTACATGAAATAATAACTATCTAAAGGGCACCGCGGTGAGTGACAAGGCAGAGAATGTACCTTGACACCTGCCAAAGATGTACTAAACACACACAGGAATATTCCCCAGTATTCTGTCACTTTGTCAGCGCACAGAGCCAGTTGAAGTTAATAAAATTACTTCGACAAAGTCAAGCAGGGTTTTTTCCCTTGCTGTCAGAGGTACGCTGGTGTAACACAAGTTCACAAAGTCATTTAGGAGTTTGATCCAAATCTGGCAATGACTTTATCCTTCCTCTTTAGAAGTACTTCCACGTGGAGCTTAATCTGATAATTATTAATGATTATAACAACTATAACTGATAAAATGGAGGCAGCAGTGGCCTTGTGGGAATTGGTTGAAAGACTCTCTGGAAAGGTTTGATGTTTTCTCTCATGCTTTCTCTTTAATGATTAATAGCAGGGGATCAGGGCTGGGATACATGATAGTCGGGGCTTAACATTCAAGGCATGATTTTCATAAGTCACTGGTGATTTTGGGGTGCCTCCTTTTTGGATGCCCAACTGGAGATGCTCAAAAAGGGGCCTGATGTTCAGGATATGGGAGCTCATCACCAACTGAAAACCAAGCCCTTTAAAAAAGCATCAGGGTGAACATCTAAAATCACCAAGTTGCTTCTGAAAAATCTTAGCTTTTTAGGGCTTGAGCCAAAACCTGCTGAAGTCGATGGAAGTCATGTTCTGTCCCTGTGTCTGTCTTATCTATTTCGATTATAAGCTCATCAGGGTAGGGCTGTCTACTACTCTGTTTGAACAGTGCTTAGTACAACGGGGGTCCATTCTTGGTTAGTCCAAGGCACTACTGTAATAAACATGATTTAATAAATGTAATTGACTTCACTAGGGTTTGAATCAGCTTCTCAGATAGCAAATATGAAATTATTCCAGTCTTTTCCTGTCTGGTAATGATCAGCCCTTTAACTACAGAGTTAGGTATTATTGTGAATCTGAGAATTTCCAGACTGGGACAGACGAAGGGTCCATCCATTTCTGATAGCGTCCAGTAACAGATGCCTGAGAAAAAAGACATGGTGCACTGAACTGCATAGTACTATAGACTATGGGGAGAGATTTCTTCCTGATTCCAGCTGGTGATCAACTTATGCCCTGAATCATGACAGTGAGTAGCCCTTATCAATTTTTATCCTTGCTCGTGCAGCTGTAGGTGGTAATCTTATTCATGGTGTAACAAAGTCTAATCTTTTTTATTTTAAAAATAAATGACAAAGCATTTTGAACAGAAAAGAAAACATATGAAACATATGAAAAGGCAGATACAAGTGTGTGTGTGTGTGTGTGTGTGTGAGAGAGAGAGAGAGAGAGAGAGAGAGATAACATTGGAACAATTAACCTTGGGATGTCATGGATCCTCTATTATTTGCTGTCTTTAATCAAGATTGGAAGGCTGTCTTAAAAATATGCGCTAGCTGAACCAAAAGTTACAGACTTGATGCCAGAATAATGGGATTGAAATTCTCCACCCTGGGCTAGGCAGGAGGTCAGATGAGATGATTGCAGTCATCCCTTCTTGCCTTAAAATATGTCTGTGTCTCTCTCCATCTCCCCCAATTAGAGCTAAGCCTGGACTCAAGTCCCCAGATCTAAACACACACACGCAAT
Organism: Mauremys reevesii; assembly: GCF_016161935.1. Lineage (NCBI taxonomy): Eukaryota > Metazoa > Chordata > Testudines > Geoemydidae > Mauremys > Mauremys reevesii. The sequence continues at coordinate 14,108,899 of NC_052640.1, read as the reverse complement.
TTGGGGAACAGGGGTTTGAAGCCGAATCCAGCTACTGAACTGAATTTAAACCAGAAACCTGGATTGGCTGTGCCTCAGCTGTGGCCAGTGTGGTTCAGTGAGGCCTTCTAGGTACGACTGTAATATAGATGATGATGATGATGATGATAATAATAGGACTGGCACTCTGCACTTAACCTACTGCCTGGTTTTTCCCCATGGTTGTGTGAGTTGAGGGTGTACTGCACCAGCTCTCGCTGTGACTTTCCTAGCTGTTTGTGTTACTTAAATACCAAAAAGTTCACTAAGGAACATTCTTTATACTTTTAAAACTCCCTTGATCTCATGTACTTTTTAAAGTGATAGCTGGGGGAATACTCATCTCTTGCCGAGGGAGACCAGAAGGCCAGTGTACCACTTAAATTCCACTTAAGCCCTATTGTAAGAGCTTAAATGGCACATAGGCCTTGTGTTGGTCTTCTGCACAGACGTGAATTTCACACCAAAGGCTTCATTGTACCCATTAACTTCTCAGCTGGTGCATTTTGATGTACCACATATTTCCTATACCCTGCACCTGCCTCTATCTCTACCAAACTGGTCTGATCCCAACATACTGTATTCCTTGGAAGAGCTGTCTAATGGGTAACTGATTTCAGGACACAGGCATGTCCCAACATCAGTGAAGGGGTTGGTATAATGCTTCTACAGTACTGCATGTTCTTCTGGTGATCACTGGCTTAGGAGGAATTTTTTGTTGTTGTTATTCCTCTGTTGGAAATACATTGGGAGAAAAAGGGACTCCAGGCAAAACCCAGCCTTATTATCACAAGGTTTTGCTCTTGTGCAGCTATGCAGCAAAACACAGGGGAGAGCCTCTGTACACACTACTGATTCCAAAATAAACTCCAACTGCTGGCTGCAGCATGCTGATGAGCCCTGAGAGGTTCAAACGCACAGTTGGCCTGGCCTGTGAAAGCTGGCCTCCATTTTAAAAAGCTACAGGCCAAATTCTGCCTCAGTTACAAGTCCCTCACCCTCACAGAATTCTGAGGGCAGAATCATCTCCTCCCTCCCCCACCCTCTTCTGACAGGACAGGAGATCAGATCTGGCTGAAAGGGAAGTCTGGTGGGTTCAGCTCCATGCTTTGTACCCAAGGTGGTTCTCCAGCTTAAAGCACTGTTGATTTTCATGCTTCCATGAACCAGAAGCCACATTATGTGCTCTGACCCTATGCACTTTCCTGTCCTAAGCAGGGCTGGATCTGGCTAGTGCGGGGTTGAGAAACCAGCAAAAAACATTCGGATGCAGCGTAGCCAACTCTTGTAACTTTGAGTCTCTCAATATTGGTATCCTTCTTAATGCTCCAGCTCCTAGAGTCGCGTGTTTGAAAATCTCAGCTTTCACTGATCTAGATTTAAAAGCAAATTTCTAGCTTTCATGGTTGTGGAGAAAAGCTTGAAAAGGGGAGCCTGGTGTGAAGGCTCAGAGTCCAGAAGGCACACAGAGAGACACCCCCCCACACACTCCGCGTCACCATTAATTTGCCTGGTTTATTTTAATCTATGATTTTTGGGGGGAGACCTGACTCATGATTTTTGAATGTTTGGGGTTGGCCAGGGGTTGCTGGTGGCTCTGTGCTGAGACAGTGCGGTGGCTGTCTTGAGGGGCACACAGAACTGGAGTATTCGCCCGAACTGTAATTAGATCCCACTTATTACATTTGACATCAATGAGACCATGTGTGTGCTTACAGTGAAACACGTGCTTTGCTGGATCGGGGCCAGCCTGCTCAGGATCAACTCCTAAACTCCCTTTGTGAGATTCCTCCTGTCTTAAAGTATTGAGTCATGATGCTGAACTGCTGCATGTCAGTGGTGGCTGAAGTGATCCCACCATGCTCATTCGCTTCTTCCCCAGGGTGCTAAGAATGCTTTTAATATTTATTTAGAAGGCTTTGAGATCTTCAGGTGACTGGAGCTATGTACATGCAAAGTGTTATCAGTACCACTGGTAGTAAAGGAGATAGGGACCATGCTTGTGTGTGGAGCGCTTAGTCAGTCTGGGCTTAGGAAGCAGGTATGCTGGCAGGGCTCCTGACTTTTCGCCCCCATAGTCTGTGTGTGCTATAAAGTTATCTGACTGAGCACATGGAGCTGTCATGACACTTCATGTCAGCCTCCCGAGAAATACGCCAACGGAAGAAGAAATTATGTTTTGCACTCTGCTGTGCTTTCCAATTGGGTTAGCAACACCTGAGTGAGCAGGCAGAGGGATGCACAGCCCCTAACACCTCAGTCTCTTGGCATAGGCATGCCTCTCATATTTAGAGGCAAAACTCTTCTTTCTGTTTTCTTTGTGAGCCCAGCCCAGAGTAAAGGAGGCCGAGTGTGGTGTCGTATGCTGGCTGCATTTGACACCCAGCAGAAACACACTTGTAGTTTTGACCAAAAGACACCCAACAGCTGGGAAAAAGACCACTATGGTAGAACAGAGCATTCAGCTTCATTTGCTCTTTAATAGATTTCCATATGAATTGCTGGACTGGACAACATCCAGGGTCCATCTAGTCCAGTATGCTCCAACAGTGCTAGTACTAGCTGCTTCAGTCTAAAGTGCCAGAGACCCCCAGCAGGCAGTTATGGGGCAATCTGCCCATAGGAGAAGTTTCCTCCTGACCCCCAGATCAGCTCAAATCCTAAAGCACGAGATTATGTTGGAAAATGTTCAGCCCGGGGCAGTATTATCCAAGGATGTGGAAGGAATGCACCATGGATACAGATCACTGAATCATACGCCAACATTCCAGGGCCAGGTGCTTGGTCCCACCCCATCCCCTTTGTGGCACTGGAGTGGCTTAATTTGTTGTTTCCCTCCTGTAGATGATCCTCTAATTTCACAACAGCCCCTTATCAACCCTTAGTGCTGTGGACTTAAACCAGGCCCCTGCTGCTCCAGGATTGAAGGAGTAAGAGAAAGCCAAAAGGTGGTGGAAAGCCTCCTGTACCCTCTTCCCTGGATGTGCGAAGCTTGCTCCCATACCTGTGGGTCTGGTCCTCTATTTTTAAATCTCAGGTGCTTATTTCATTTGCCTTCATTTTCACCACATGAGAAGCTGGCTGTGAACCACAATCCCACCAGGCCTCATTTTTCTGTGTGTCTGGAGCACTAAAAATGAATCAGACTTAAAGGGAAAATTATACTGTCTGTTTAATGTTAGGCATTTTTCTTAAAGATAACCCAACCTTGAAAATGTTTCATGACTCAATGGCTGCAATTTCAGATCTCATCCCATCTCTCTCCATGCCACCTTTGGCTTCTGAGCTACCTAGGGTTCTTGTACTGGGCCCATCACGTTTACATGCCCTTACCCTAATTTGTATGTAGTATAGTTGTAGCTGTATAGGTCCCAGGTTATTAAAGAGACAAGGTGGGTGAGGTAATATCTTTTGTTGGACCAACTTCCCCTGTTGGTAGAGAAGAAGAGCTTTGTGTGGCTCAAAAGCTTGTCTCTCTCCTCAACAGAAGTTGGTAATAAAAGATATTATTGCACCCACCTTATCTCTTAACCTAGTTTAGCTTTTTATGTCTCACCTCTTAAAAACAAGCTGGCGTGACACACTTGATCAGTGAAGAAGCCTGGAGGGGGTGATTAGTGATGTAATAGATGAGATAGAGAAGTTTCAATATCTAGCACTGTCCTGCTTCTATCTATCTAAAGTGTTTTTCTGTAGCCTTCCCCGCCGCAATATCTAAGCAGCTGTCTGTGGGCCTTATCTACTATCTAAGGACTTCCTATTGCCATTCCTCTTCAGCATCACAGCCCAATTTAAAAGTAAAGGTAGTTCTGGGGCTAGGTGATGCTTTTCAGTGTTAGTTTGTTGGGTCAAGTCCAGCCCAGCTCTGTTGTGATTGAAAAGCTGGAGGCCTGTTTGTTGGCCTTTGTACAATGAGTTGATAGCTTCAGTCTGGCTGCTAGCGCTCAGGTGGTATTAACCAGCATCCTTGTTGGGTGCCATAGTAGAAAAGCCAGGGCCTGGATGTGCTTGGAAACTGAACTAAACACTCTACCTTCTAGGTCAGGGATAATGTACAGTGTGGGAAGGTTTGTCCCGCCTGTCTCATACCTATTCTGTAGTCACACAGAGGACGTCTGTCTCTAGGGCTTTCGATCACTTAAAGGTGAAGTAAAACTGGGCGATGGTCTTCACAGCACACTGCACCTAAAGCAAAGGCCAGGCCTGTGATCTCGCCTTCCCTCAGCAGCAAATTAGACACAGAATCAACCTCATATTCTGAGAGACACTCCTAAAGGGCTAGGATGTGCTATTGAGTCACAGAGGCAGTGCAGTGCCCGCTGCCCCAAAGGGAGCACGGCGAGGTGCTCTGTTTCAGAGGGGCACAGGACCAGCTGAACTCCCCGGTTGTGCTGCGGGGAGGGTAGATGTCAACATCCTCTAAAATGTGTGGTCCACTCCCCTCCCTGCAGGTGCTCAGTTGGCCAGCGGCAGGTGGGGTCACACCTGCTGCCTGTTCTTCCCTGTCTCCTTGTGGCTGATTGGAGCCTGGCAGCAGGCCCTGCTTTTCCTTCAAGCACAGAGACTACAATTCTGACTGGCCCTTTTGCGGCCTCTGCTCCCTTGCCCCACCCAGTGTGGCCACATAAGAGACAACCACAATTGTTGAAATAACCCTAATGGGCCTGTGTAGGGGGGCATGGTGCATTTTAGGGGACGGGGAACTGGGTTGGGGCTTAGGAAACCTGAGTTCTCTTCCTGCCACTGCCACAGACCCCGGTCATGTCATTTTCCCTCTCCCCTTTGCTGGTCATGTCTACTTAGACTGCAGTCTGGTTGGGGCGGGGATTGCGTCTTACTGTGTGTCTGGGCAGTGGGGCCCCAATATCAGTCAGGGCCTGTAAGTGCCACTCGAACACAAAAACTAAGTAGCTTGAAAGACACCAGACTAAAATCTCAGACTTTGCTTCAGAAAAATGGTGCAAAACCAAGACAAATGCTAAGTTCCAGATGCAGCTTAGCCTGCGTGTGAATGGAGTCACAGAAATTCCCAGCCCCCTACGCGTGGGGCTGCCATTTGAACTTCTGCCTGTTCCCGCTCATGCAGTCACATTATCAGCTTTCAGCAAAAGGCCACTTATGCTGCCGGGCCTCCCCAAAGAGACCTGCTAGCAGCAGCAGCCCTGGGCCTCTCTGGTTTTGTGTCCTGAAGATGGTGTTGGCTAGAGCAGAATCTCAATTACCCTGTCTTGTGCACTCATGGCTTGGGTTTATCGAATGTGTTGGTTTTCCGTGATCCAATAATAGCTTGATAAAGGTGCCATCTACTGGGCAGCCTTTCCCCACTCAGAAGGCTGTAATTTAGTGGCAGGAATATCCTTGGAGCTGGAGATTGACAAGGAGAGGCTGGGGGGTTGTTAATAATAGGGAAAAGCAGAGGAGAAAACACGCCAAAAATTGCATTCAGACAACACCGATGACAGTTATTTTGATTTGTAAATGTCTACCTGGTTGGAAAACCTGCCTTAAATAATACACAGCTGTCAAACTGTACTGATACATGGGCTGTCTTAGCGTGACTTCAGCCAAGCACTGTACCAATGGGGGTCTGTATTTTCTCACAGCGTATGTTCGGCATAAACATACAATCTCCTCGCCTATGTTTGTCACTGACAGATCCCTGCGGCACCTGCACTATGTCATTACTGAACTCAGCCATTTGGGCCTTTCCCTAGACTTTTTTTTTATAAGAGCATCTGCTGAGGGGCAAGGAGGGGAGAGAGCAATTCCCAATGTCACAGCTATGTTTTTGTGCCACCTACAGGAGCACACAAATTGGCTGAAAAATTGGAGATGAAAAGCACTGGCAGGATTAGCATTTAGCTGGCAAGCTCAGCAGATGGGTTTGAAGACCGTATAAATGCTATGCACAGGATGAGCAGCAGTATGGACTAGTGGATAGAATATTAGGCTAGGAGACCCGGGTTCTAGCCCCTGGTAAGTGACCTTGGGCAAGCTGCTTCACTTCTTTGTGTAAAATGAGGATAATGACACTGGCTCCCTTGTAAAGCTCTTTCAGCTCCTGATGAAAAGTGCTAGTTGTTGTTATTCTCACCCGCAGGCCAAGGATGAGGCCCATATGGCAGGACAGTGCTAGGGAACTTATTCTGCCAACCCTTTAGCTGTTCTGTGGATAAATCGAGGACTTCAGTTGTCAGGGCTGATGAATCAATTTTACGCTGTTTCCCCCTTGGCCAAAATTGGTGCTTTGCAGCAGGTCAGTTACCTGATTGGAGCAGAGATCGGTGAGGCAGAGTTGGGTATTTTCGTAGTGGAATTTGTTTAGTTACAAAATGGCCACGACCTCGCTTCCTTGAACAGAGATGGTGACAAGTTGCATACAGGCAGTTCCCTTTCACAGGAAGCTCATAGGAGAGAAACAACCAACCTGTCTGAAGGAGATGCTATTCTGAGCTTCTGCCTCTGTCTAGAGATTCACCCCAACTCTCAGCCAACCACAGACCGCTTCCTTCCAGAGACCATGCCAAGCCCCATGTCCTGAGTGCTTCACACACAGCTTTGGTCCAGCTCTCAGCTCCTAGGAGACCCCTTCAACGCTACACTCTCCTTATGGACTGCATGGTCTGACCAGGCTGCTCCTGTGAGTGCCTCTCTTTACAGGCCTCAGCTGCTCCGACTGTTGGGCACAGAAGAATGTGCAGTAGCTCACACCTCCATTTTAACAAGAGTTGCCATTGCCTTTGGGTCTAAGACTCCTAACAGGGTCTATTAACATCATCATCTTCCTTCGAATCTCTCCTCTGCCATGATGTCTAAGGAGAATGGTTAGGCAGATGGAGCCCACTGGTAAATTGGTGTTATAGATCCCACCCCTTCATGGGAGGTGAGTCTCAAGGCCCTGAGGCCCACCGGAGTCAAATCCCCACTGAAGCGATTGGCTGCTATATCTGGGATTGAATCTGGAACCTCCAGAGTTAACGGTACCTGTTGCAATAGGTGGCGCTAAAGAGCCAACCCTCTCTAGAGAGGGCTGTTACAGACTCCTCCTATCCGCTGTAGATCAGGCACAGAGGAGGACCTGAAACACACATTCCTCAAGGGGTTACACTGGGACCCCTGCTTATTATATAATCATCATGTTACTACCTGTTGTGCCCCTTGTCTTCTTCCTGTAACTATCTGTTGTCTCTTGTCTTATACTTGGATTGGAAGCATTTGGGGGCAGGGGCTGCCTTTTCCTGATGTCTGTATACAGCCCCTAGCACACTGGGGCCTCTAGGTGCCACTAGAGTACAAAAATTAAATAACAATAATACTGTGTTACATAAAATGGATGCTGTTGTATTGTCCAACCCCATCCATTCATTCCTGGCAGTACCACTAGAAGGTACTGGACAACGTTCCTGGGCAGTGTGCATTGCGCTTATGGTCCGGTGACTAGTGAGGAAGAAGACCCAAACTTTCTGAGACCCCCAGGCCATTTCCACCAGAGCTGTCGAAAGCGTTCATCATCGAGCATGATACCACAGGAGACTGACTTAGCTCAGGGCTGTTCTGTATTTGAAACTCGGATGAATAGCTAAAAAGTTCACTCGGGTTTGAGGACATTTTGGGGCAAACCAGAGTTGATTTACAGTTTCCTGTCATAAATGATGGGAAACTTGCAGCTTTGTGTGACTTTGGCGGAAAGTTTGGCTTAGTTTTGCTTTGAGTTTGGGGTTTAGACAGATTTGCAAGTTAAATCAGGGGTAGATGACTTATGAGGACTGAAACAGACGAAAAAGTTCATGCACCTCCTCGGGAGACAGAACCACTGGCATTTGTGCACAGCTGCAATCTCTACAAATAAGGAAATCTCCCCGTTTAAAGACACAGATCTTCTAACAGTCCCCTCTTTCAAGGTTGAAATTGCTTGTAAATGCTGTGTCTGAAAATACATTTTGCACAGTAGTCGACTTTCATGCACCATTTCAGCTGGCCAGCCTTCCTGGGATCTCAAAGTAGAATTTGCTGAAAAATCAAAGTGCCTTTTTATTTTCTTTGCGCCATGATTGATACGTCTCATCATGTCATGGATCTATATATAGCTTCTCCCTATGGGGAGAGGCAGTGGCTGCTACCAGCCATGTCACCTTGGGTGGGATTAATTAACCCTGACATCATAGGTTTTCATGGATGGAGATCTCATTCCCTGCTGCTTGTCAATAGAAGCCGCTTACAGAATGAATGCAGTGAGGACTCTGGAGGCTATGTAAACATGATTGGTTTGCACAGAGCCAAGGCATTTCCAGTGCCCACTAAAAAGAGCAGGAGCCAATTTTCATCTCTGTGTTTTTCTTAGGGCTTAGCAAGGAACCAGTGAGTTTGCTACAGCTCCGATTACAAACATTTGCTCTTTTCTTTAGCCCCTGCTGACTCTGCTGTTGGCTTGGTGACAGCATTTAGCCAGTGTCAGTGCTTGGGCCGTTCCACAGCACTTGTCTGATCTTTCCGAGCAACAAGGCAATAAGGCTGCATCGTAGGGAGCAAGCCTCTTCAGGCTGCAGAATGACAGGAGGCTCAGGAGTGGGTCCAGCCACATTAGACTCCACAAGCCTAGTGCCCCACCACATCATCACCCGTATGCGAAGGCTAAGGCTGGAGGATCTGTGGAGAGCTGGCTCCTTCAGCCCTGCACCATCCCTTCTAGTGCTGACATTCAGGGAGTCCTCAGGTGGATTGCACCTCACCCCGTTCGGTCGCTCCAACTTACCCCTTCCACCCAAATTTGCCATCAGAACAGCACAGGTTCTTTTCTCAGAACCTCTTCACCCATGGAGTTGAGGAGAGAATTTGCAATCCAATGGAGAAAGAAAATGCTTTCTGCTACTCCGACACTGTGCTGATCTCAGGAGGCATTCACGGCCCTGTGGGTCTATTCCAAGGATGGCCCTTTAAGGGAGTTGCTCCCAGGTGATGGGAATGTGACTCATGGGTGTGGCAGTCAGGTGACTAGCCGCAGTATATAAGGGTCTAAAGAGGCCGTTGTAAAAATGAGTATCTGGGCCTTTGGGGTGTTTTGTACTTGCAGTTCCCACAAAAACAAATACAGAGGCCTCCTTCATTTCTGCGGGCTGGACTGTGTGCCCAGTTCTGCTGTTGTGCGGTTTTCTTTCTGGCTCACTGGTGTCTCTCCTGCTGGGCCTGGCAGTGACACAGTTGTGAGGCAGAGAGGGGTGGAAGGCAGCTGGTGTGAGACTCATTCAGTAGGTTCCTCCTGCAGATTGGTTTCTGGATCCTGCTCTCCAGCATTGTTCTGAGGCTACCACTGTGCTGATTAATAGTAAGAGTCATAATTTTCCCTGGACAGCAGCTGAAAAGCTTGTGTGGTTCTTTGCTGCTCAGTGGAGGGAAAGTGCTACAGTAATAATCCACTTCTCTCTCTCCGCCCTGGAATCCAGCAGCCAGCTGGCCTGCTAATCTCCCTGGAAGCTCTAGCTTCACAAATGGCGCATGTGGGTTACAGTATTGGGGGAGGAGTGGGAATGAAAGGTACTGCTACATGAAACGCTCTCAGCAAAAACTTAAACCAAGCACAACTTGCCCACTGTGGGGATCTTTACAAATCTGAAACTCAGCCCAGAAGTTTCAAGAAGCCAGGTGGCCTTAGCAGGTGCTGGTCCGGGCCTGGGAGAGATGGGTTCAGTTCCTGGCTCTGACACAGACTTCCTGTGTGGCCTTGGGCCAATCACTTCACCCTTCTGTCCCATCAGTAAAATTGGGGTGACAATACTCTAGCTACAGAAGCTACCTAATGCAATGTCTATATCTACGGCCTTCCTGCTCACAAAGCGGTCGTGCCCCCGCCCAAGGCTGACACAGCGCGGAGTGCATGTGACACAGCGGCCTAGCTCAGGCAGGATCACTAGCGAGGCATGATACTTTTGCCATTAAGCAAACACAGCAATTCTTTCCTGGCCTCTGCCGCCGAATGCCTCCATGCATTACGTTGTGCCCTATCAGTGTGGGAGGACTGCATGAGCTCAGAAAACATGTCATCATGAGTGGGTTTTTTTCGTCTTCTAATCTGCAATAACCTCAGGGATGGAGATGATAGGGGGAGCGTAGAAACATTCTGGGGGGACTGCATGGTCACCTGTGCTTCTGAGTTCACCATGCTGGCCAAACAGGAAATGAAATTCAAAAGTTCCCAGGGGTTTTCCTGTGTACCTGGCTAGTGCATCTGAGTTCAAAGTGCTGTCCAGAGTGGTCACAATGGAGCACTCTGGGATAGCTCCTAGAGGCCAATACCGTCGAATTGCGTCCACACTACTCCAAATTCGATCCGGCAATGTCGATTTCAGCGCTAATCCCCTCGTTGGGGAGGAGTACAGAAATTGATTTTAAGAGCCCTTTAAGTCGACAAAAATGCCTTCATCGTGCGGACGGGTGCAGGGTTAAATCGATCTAACGCTGCTAAATTCGACCTAAACTAGTAGTGTAGACCAGGGCTCAGTAATGCACCTCACTCCAATGACCAAACAAGCATTTACTTTTAGAATTACTTTGGTTAAAGCCCCCAACCCTGCCCCTGGCCCCGCCTCCACCCCTTCCCTGCTCCCATTCCAACCCCTTCCCCAAATCCTAGCCCCAGCCCGTCTTCTCCGCCTCCTCCCTGAGTGCGCCGTGTCTCCGCTCCTCCCCCCTCCCTCCTGGAAAGTCCTAAGTGCTGCCAAACAGCTGTTTGGTGGCAGGAAGCGCTGGGAGGTAGGCGGAGGAGTGGGGATGCGGTGCACTCGGGGGCGGGGGAGGAGGGAAGCTTGGCTGCCCGTGGAGTAGGCGCCTATAGCAGGCCGCAGGAAATAACTCCACGGGCCGCATGTGTTTGAGACCCTTGGTTTATACCTTGAAACAAGAGTTCACATCCTTCCAAAACACTTGGTGATTTTTAAAACCTTGCTATAGTCTAGATATGGTGAGTCTGTACATATCGCTCTAAGTCACACTTGTTTGTTCATGAGACAAGGTGGTTGAGGTAATATTCACTTCGTCTCTCTAATATCCTGGGACCGACATGGCTACAGCAACACTGCATACTTGTTTGATTAGCAGCTGTGTGGTATTGGTAGCTTGTGGTGGCCACCATCACTCCAAAGTCTTGTGGTGGCCACCATCACTCCCAGCACAACCTTTGTCCACAAGTATCTCCCTCCCAGTGAATAGCTGTGTTTTGAATTCTTCCTTCCCTAGCTCCCACGACGAGTGTTAGCTTTGCATTTTGATGGCTGGAATTTCATTTGGCTATTTCCTACCCTCGTTTCTAACTTGCCTAGGTCGCTGTTATTTCTCTCCTCACTGTCTGCAGCACCTCCCCATTTAGAATCCTCGGTGAATTTAATTCATGTGCCGTTAGCTCCGTCTTCCATGGCCAGATCATTAATAACAATGTTAAATAAAACCAGGCCAAAAACTGAACCCCGTAGCGCACCAATGAACACATCCCTTCAATTTGATACATTGCTGTTTATCGTTACCCTTTGTTTATGGTCCTTCAGCCAGTGTTTAATCCAACTGACAGTACTTATATTCAAGCCAGTTTGGAAAATGGTACAGTAATAAACGATTCCCTGTATAAAATGCAAACCACTAACCTCTGGCTTGTGGAATTGGAGTAAGATGTTTTAATGCTGTATAAATCATGACTCTAGGGATACTGGCTGGCTCAGGGTATTGGTATATGGGATACTGAGGATGTTCACCTCAATCCAACACATCTGAAAAGTGTTAATCATCTGGTGTGTGTGTGTGTGTGTGTGTGTGTGTGTTTTAAAGGCCTATCTGAGTTTAACTGGTTGCCGTCCAGTTTGGAGCAAGAAGCAGCAGCATGGTGGAGTGGATAGGATGCTGGGCTGGGAGCTGGAACGTGGATCTATTCCCAGTTCTGCCACTGACTTACTGTGACACCTCAAGCACACCTCTTTTCCCTCGCACCTTTTGCCTGTCTTAAATTGCAAGCTTTTTGAAGCAGGGACTCTCTCATGTGACTGTACATCACCTAGCACTGTGGGGCTCCATTCTCCATTGAGGCCTCTTAGTGCTACTGTAATACAAATAGCAGGCAGGTCATAAGACAAAACCAACACCAAATTTTAGCAATAATTAGCACCCTCATTATCCAATCTCAGGCAGGGAGGACAAGAATTCTATAACAGACTGACACCCTTAGAAGCTGAAATGTGCAGTGTGTTACTTATCTAAGTAGACCACTTATTAGCATAGTAGGTAATGGTTAATAATTGAGTATTAACTATAATTGATTTAAATCTAACCACACGTGCACTTAATGCTGTTACCGTATATACAGTGCAAAGGTAGCTGTCAAAGATAGCAAACTGTTTCCCAACATGATTTCTGACAGTAAATGTGTTAATATTGATTGTGTCTCCTGTTTCAAGCGCACTCTGGAAATAAGTTGCCCTAGCTCGTTTGTGTGATCTATGTTTTTCAGAAATCAAAGACCAATGAATACTGCATTTCAACGGCTTCCCTCTTTTTTCACCCCCCTCACCCCGGTAAATTTATCTCAGCACCAGTGCTCGTTTCTGCTACGCTGTGGGGCAAAATGCTGCGACACAAGCCTTGGGGGCAGAATTACTTGCTATGACCCCTCTTCTCATAGGCTTCTCCCTTTGTTGGTCTGAACTAGCTGTGAAGTCAGCAGGAAAATCTTTCCTGTTTGCTCATTTGTGGATCCGCGCCCCGCCGCCCCCAGTGTACAATATAAACTGGTTGGATTGACTGAGGTTCTGGATTTTGTATAAGAGACAAGAGGGGATAGACTGAAACAAATGAGCTTGTGTGACCTAAAGACCTCAAAGTGCTGAATCTGGGGAATTGTATCTTTTTCTTATATTTTTCAGAGTACTTTGTGGGAAGACTATTTTGTATGTAACTGGCCCTGGATTAATGCACAAAATGTATTCAGATAACAATTCACTTTTGGAATAGCTAACAATATATAACACAACAGAGTTGGAAAGCTTAAGCAGCAGGGCTATTGTGTGTGGTGGTGGTGGGGGGTGGTGTTAAGGTTGGTGGTGGTGGAGGAGGGAGCTGTTAAATGAACCTTGCAGAATGGAAATGCATATAGATTTAAAGCAAAATACCTCCTTGCACAACTATGTTAACTTAGAGCAGAAAGTGCATTCATTTAGCAGATCAATATTCTATTTCCTTTTTGCTTTTTTGATGCACTGATGGTTAAGTTTATTTCTTTAGCTGGAATCATTTCCTCAGCATTTCAAAGGACTCCACTGTGTGTCTGTGACTGTCTGGCTCAAACCTATGAAAATCAGCCAGCCACGGGCTGCATCTTTAACTGACATTCTTTCAAGTGGGGGGAGCAATATGTTTTTATTGAAAAGTGATTGCTCATATCCAAACCAACTTTGAAATACGTCTTGCTCTGTATGCAATGTATTAAATATATGGACCAAATTCTGCCTTCGATTATATCAGTGCAACGCTATTGAAGTTAATAAGGTGGCATCATGCAAAAGAGCATAGCATTTGGCCCATAACAAGTCATTGTTACCCCTCTGCCAGATGCTAGTAGATGGCCAGGGCCTTGCAGGTCAGCTTCCCTGTAGAGAGGAAATCAGTGACGGGGAGTCTGTATATATTCTCATTGTATTATTTATACACGTACATCAGACCTGTAATAGAGATGGTCAAACAACATGCTGGGAGATCCCTTCTTTCAGGAATCTCAGCCCAGCACCAATGCTCAGTTCCACTTCCCAGAGCAACCCTGCTTCATGTATTGACTCTGATCAGAGACCAAGGAAGAGAATAACCTCTCCTGCCACTCACACAGCTCTCCCTACCCAGAACTTTGCATAATAAAAGCTAAAACACAGCAGGTCTTCCCAGGACGGAGGTTTTGCTCTCGTACTATGAAAAATAGCTTGGAAGACTATGTGCAATAGCACCAGCTGGTGACGCAGGCCAGAATATGTCCACAGTGGTGTTTTTTTTTTTTGACTGTGTAATCTGAGATTATCACAAACTATGTATATTGTAGAAGCTCTCTAAGACCTCATTCAAAATAAGGACTCTATAGCGGTTGGCACACTGTGAACACATAGCTCCCTCCAGGCCCACACAAGCTTTGTAGAAGAGCAAAATACTCTTGGAAAGATTGTCAAAGACATTCAGTGGTGGTCAAACTCTGCTCCCACTGAAGTCATTGGGAGTCTTACAACTGAACAAAGTTAGGCCCATGCTGCGTGCTTCTGAAAATCTCACCCTTGGTTCTCAGCCATTTTTTTGAAAATAAAGGACAGTTTTCACAAGTAGGGAAACAACTCATGGCAGATGGTCCCTGTTGTGTGTATGTGGGATGGCGGGGGTGGGGAATGGTGTCATGGAAAATGGTGACTTTCCCCTGGACAAAATGGCCAGAAATTCACAGTTTTGCTCAGAGAAGGACTGATAGGAATTTCATGACCTCCCTTGGAATAACTCTCATGCTTCAATGAAGCATATGGTTAAGACCCTGATTAAGGAGAGCACTTCAATGGAATTTAAGCATATGCTTAAGTACTGTCCTGACTCAGTGCCTAAGTGCTCTCTGCAGGTTCACACCAGAGTGCTCAGGATCAGCCCCCCTGACCATTAAACTCCTTCCCTTCCATAAGCGAACGGCCTTTCCCTTTCCGCACTACCTTGCCACCTGCTCTCTGGAATTCACTGGCAGTCTCCAGATACCAGTGCCGGTTGCTGTGAAGCTCTGCCTGCCTGCATGGTGTGTGTTTATCCTTATCTCTTTTCCTTAAACACATTGGTGTGCTGGAATCCAAAACTTTCCTTCGTCCCTCAGGGATCCTTATTGACTTTTATGGTCTTTAAAAGACCTCTGCGTGGATTTGTAATCATTCTACATGTACACGAAGCAACATTAACATAACTGGTAATTAATTTGTTTTAATTGTTTTTATATAATCCCCGCGAGCGACCTCATGTTTTGTTTTGCATCTGTTATGTTTCTGACTCAAATTTTAATGCCTTAATGGGAATGGTGCCAACTGCTGTTACACTCAGCTATGAGCAATCTGCTGGCATTCTTCCAGTCCTTTATTGTGGAACTAACTACACAGCACTGTAATTTAACTAGCAAAATGTGGCAAATCACTATTATTAATAACAATAAATCTATTCCTGCAGGTTGACAGCATTAAAATAACAAATTACTCTGAAAAGAAAGCTGGTAATTTTGGGCGCTTTCCACTGCGATCATTGCTGAAGTGTAATATCCATTATTAAGAGCCCTTTGGTGGCTCATGAAGGAGCTGTTTGCAGATGACAATGCATCATGGTAGTAACTGTGGAGGAGGACACGAGGCCGCGACCATGGCTATTTCAGTCACTCGGGGTTTTCATTTAAATATTAATGGCGGGGGGTGGGGAATTGTAATTTTCTTTATCTCTGATCTCTAATCTAGCCCTGCTCAATCTTAATGCCTGAGGCCTGGATTATCTTTTCCCTCTTCTCTCTCCAATTCATTGCTGTCTGTTGCTTATCTTGTCACATCTTGCAGGTTGCAAGCCCCCTAACCGTTAGCAAAGCACTTGCGTGAGTGCATAACTCAAAGCATGCGAGTAACTCTCATTGTAGGCTAGGATTTTCAAAGAAGTAGAAGGAAGTTAGAGGTCAAATCCTATTGAATGTCACTGGAATCTGGGTGCCTAACTCCCTTAGGCTCCTTTGGAAATTGCAGCCAAAGTCACAGGCTTCAAATTGTGCACCGGCATAACTACCTTGTTGAATCAGGGTCTTGTTGAATTAGATGGAACTATTCACATGCTTAAATTTAAGCTTATGCTTAAGTGCTTTGCTGGTACAGTGTTGTAACCCCATCTGGCACCCTTGTTCTAGAGACTTGTTATAATAATGACTTGTGTTTATTGCATCTATGGAACAGCAGGATCCCAACACACTTTACAAGCCATTTATCTACAGTGTAATTTAAGAAAGCCACACCAACCCTATGTCATGCAAACATATATAATCACCACTGAACACGATGGGAGTTAAGGCTGCATGCTGATTGTTCAGTTCGAGGGTGGAGATATGTGGGCTGTGGGTGGTGAAAGGGAGGTAACTGAGGTTAAGAAATAGAACTGATGTGTAGTGTAGTTGGGGCATTGACTGACTTAATGGCTCATTTCCTTTCTTTACACAGTGTGTGTTGGTGGGATATGCAGTCTAGCAAACTGAACTCTGCGCTTGTTTGTTTGTTTTTGTGTGTGTGATGTGTGCGTGGGGGAAATATAATACTGTATAGAGTTTGCTAGACTAGCTGCATCATAAAATACCTACATTACATCAAAATATACAAGTCATGAAGACATTCTAGTAGCTGGGTTTGTTTGTATAAGACTTTGTCATACATTAGGATTTTACCTGTAGTGTTTAGAGACCATTTCATGGAACCCAGGTGGCACAGAGAACACTGATAACATTAATTTCTGCTTCTGTGTGGGAATTTCCTTTCTGGAAGGAAAAGTCTTTTCCAAACATCTGTTTATTTAAAAATAGTTAGAAGATGCAAAGCAGTGTGGGGTCAATTCTTAAGCTCTATGCTAAAGGCCTGATCTAAAGCCCCTGGAAGTCAGCAGAAGTCCTTCCATTGACTTAAGCGATCTTTGGATCAGTTGTTAAACTCTGGCACTGAGCAATCGGATCAGAAACCTTCAAAATGTCATGATGAAGAATCGCCGCTGGAGAATTTGAGATATGAATATGCTTTGCTGACATTTGTGCAAACTCACTAACATAATCCTTTACTCTCTAATTCGCTTCTTCAGGTGGCTATAGTAAATGATGACTGGGAACCAGGACTCCTGGGTTCCTTCTTAGACTCTACCACAAACTTGCTGTGTGACCTTTAGCCTCAGTGTCTCTATTCACCTATCTTCAGACAAGGTACAACAATATTTACCTCAAAAGGGCATTGCGAGGCTTGCTTCTTGTTTGTAAAGCGTTTTCAGATCCTTGGATGGAAGGCACTATGGAAGTTCAAAGCACGGTTATTCTTGTGAATTTGCTGGAGTCATGTTCCAAATGACATCGCTTTATTCTTTACCATTATTGCCATTAGGTGGAGAGAGAGGCTAGCTTTGTGGTTAAGGCAATGGATTGGCCTGTCAAAGATCTGGGTTCAATTTGCAGTTCTTCAGATCTCTTGAATGACCCTAATTGCAAAGCCACTTAATCTCTTTGCTTCTGTTCTACTGAGGTTAGCAAACCAGCACCTCTCCCACTCTGTCTATTTTGATTTTTTAAAAGCATTTTGAGGCTCTCTGTTCCTGTGTATCGATATAATGCCTAAAAAGGTGGGTCCCCAATTTCAGCTTGTAGGTGCAACTGTAATACTTCTTCTAATGCATCCTTTGCAACTAAAGTCAATATTTGTTAAAGATTATAGTATTTCTACTGTTGGCTGTCTGTGCTTCATAGGACATAGGCTCTCTTATTTCTATTCAGCAATGCCCCGGTGAGAGTCTATATAGTAGGGTCTACTGTTGGAAGTGTTTTAGTAGCTAAATAAACTTGCCAGCCAATTCTACAGAAGAAGAGGATAATTTCTTGCAGTTTTTTTTTTCATCTAAGGCCTGACTGAGACATTGAAAGCAATATGATGAGACACTTTGAAAATCTTCCTGGAACTAACTGTGTACCATCCATTGACTGCATCAGGTTGTGCATAATAAGCAAATAATACTTGCAGCATCTTCATGGCTGGGTGAGCCCTGCTGGCCATGGAGAATATGCCTCTAATGTAATACAGTGATTTGTCCGTGTTTGTCAAAGCAACGTGAACCCTGCCAGAGTGTTTGTTGACTTCTGTAGAGTGGTGACTGATTGCTACAGTTGAGTCTACTGAGCAGGCACTGTCTGCAGCTAATAACTTGGGCTTCCATATTTTTTCCTTCAGATCAGTAACGGTTGCCTCTAGCTAACACTCTTTAATTCTGGCTAGGCAAGGAGAGTTCAGCATCATTGCTGGGTTGGAAACCCTCAAGGATTCCTCTGTAATCCTCCATGTGGGGCAAGCCATTTGTCAGGTAATTTCAATTAACTCCTGTTGAACCTTGGCTTTCAGTCAATACCATATGCCCTGCTCAGACCTGTGGGACACATGTGAAATCTTGGATAACCATGGGTCTCTCCTTGCTACACATGTCTTTAGTGGTCACTGACAAGCCATGTGTGAGTGAAAGTTCATTCATTGACCTTGTTTTGCTTGCTTCTGGCCCATTACTGAGCTCTGTAGAGTATTTCTGTAATCCCAAACCATATTTGGGCTGATTTTTTTTTGCAGTTGCGCTCTCTATCACAGGCCAACCCAAAACTTCATACCTGAACCACTCCCTGACTTCAGAGTTCAAAGTGCACCATGGCTTCAGCCATTAGGTGCATCTTTAATTTTTCTTCATTGCTATTGGAGAATCCTGAACTAATTATTTATATTACCATAGTGACTATGAGCCTTAGTCATGGACCATTACTCCATTATGGAAAGTGCCGTACAAACACAGAACATGAAGATGGTCCTTGCCCTGAAGAGTTTACTGTGTGTGTGTGTGTGTGTGTATGTGTGTGTGTGTGTGTGAGAGAGAGAGTACATGTGTGTAAGAAATATCCACAAAGGGTCAGCTTTTCAAAAGGGATCAACTCCTATGCAGGCAACTCAATAAATGGCTTGACTTTCAAAATAGCCCAGTAGTTTTGGACCTGAGGGCATCTGAAAACTTGGTCCTGAGCATTTTTGGAAAGTGTGGCCCAAAGTATCAAAGCTCACCTCAGCAGCCTTGTTGCTGATTTATTAGTGAATTGATCTGAAGGGGGAATTACCATCACCAGAATGATAGAATCAGAAAATGATGTTAGCTGCAGTATTTTGGATGGGTTGGGATGGGAAGAGACACGGTGCGAAGTGGGGAGGCCAGAGAGGAGGAAGAGGATGCAGTAGCGAAGATCTGAGGTGAACAAAGCAGTCGATAGACTGAGGAGAATGAGCACAGAGATTGGGCCAGCATGAGGGGCCTTGAGAAGAGCCATCTCGGTTAAATAGAATGCAGAGGATCCAGAAGAGGGTGAGAAGAGAGGTCTGGGTAATAGATGGCATGCTCAAGGCGTGTGGGAAAGGAAGACAGACCTAGGTTGTCCACAGAGTCCCTGAGGAGGCTTTGCAAGGTAGCAGAAACAAGAGTATTTACAGGGCCTGAAGGAAAGGAACTGGATAAGGGAGAGAACTGGAGAATAAAGATGCAAGAGATGTCAGACACTTGGGACAACTGGGACCACGGGGACAGGCTGAAAGATTAGACACAGACAATCTCTTCAGCCACCAAATTACAACTCTGGGACTTACACCCACCTCTGTGGTGGCCCAGTTTGGTCCATAGAGTCAGACCGGAATGACAGTGGAAAAGTTGTTGAGCGTGGAGACGGGGAATGGTCCAACTTCACTAATGAAGCTCTCACTCTTTAAACAGAATTCTTCAGAAAGCGAGAATTCTTCAGGTGCTGTTCTGATCAATGGCACTCTTAGCTTGTCTTGTTCTAGAGATTTGATGTGATGTTTAAGGATTACACAGTCAGTATTTTTTCATGACGCAATCAATGTAATGATGAAGTATGTGGTTTCATCCACTGTTGGGTGTCCAGTCAGATGTGGTAGTTATGATATGAATGCCGTTGGGATTGCGGTAGTTGTGGGTGGTGCCATCATTGTTGTGAAAGAATTCTTTAACGTGGAGTTGGCAAGAGTATTCTTCTAGTTCTCCTCACATTGGTATGGTATCAGGTTCTGTGATGGGCAGAAGCTCAGTCCGTTGGAGAGTACAGATATTTCAGATCCAGTTAGGAGTAGTGTTGGTAAATTGCTGATGCTGGGGTATCACGTAGTGTCCGTGTGGTGGGTCCTCGGGCCACGGTTTCTCCTGGAGGATTCTGTGAGTTGGAGTTGTTTCCCTTTTTTTATTTTTGTGTTCGATGATGTCATCAGTTTTGGTTTACTGATTTTTTTTTCCTCCTCCCAGTGTGCAGGATTATGTGATAACTTCTTGTTTGAGGTGGTCCCTTCTGGATTATGTAAGGTGCAGGACTTTCTATTGTGTAGAAAGTTACCCTTAGACATTTGTAAGCTCATGCTATATATCTACAATTGTTCCATTTTAAGTCCAAGCCCTTGGTTTTCATGGCGATTAAAACGCCTCCTCACTAGCAGAGTGGACTCTGCAGGGTTTTATTGGTGTCTGTCTGTAGCAGAGGTACCAACCAGAGAAGGAGCCATTTATAGATATACATCCACTTGTGAGCATTAAAAGTCAAATAGGCTTCAAGCTGTTATCTAGCATAATCTGCTGATCAGACTGTGATAATTCAAGCTTAGTAAATTTGACACCAGCTGCCACCTTCTTCAACAATTCCCTGAAGTTTTAGGGATTCAGGTACTGATCCCTTTCCAAAGGGGGGATGCGGGTCACTGCAGTTACTTTGTAGTTGATACCAACCTTCCCAAAGTCTCAGGCTATTCTTTTTCTCTTCGGTTCATTGCTTCCCCCACTTCCCTGACAGCCAAACATCCTACTGTGTTTGACAAACAAAATGCAGACACTTGACCCCTCTTAGCGCTTTCATCCTGGAGATTTGCAAAGCAGCCAAATCCCCACTCTGGATTCAGGCATGGTAGAAGGCAAAGATAATTCAGAGCTCTCACTCAACTGTAGGGAGCAATCTGTGTGCAGCACATGCTGTGTGTACTGGCATGCATATATACCATAGTCACTAGAGCTTGTAAAGCTCCATGAGTTTAAGGCACATCTCTGCAGGAGGAGACTAATTTGTGACCCACTGTGTAACCCTTTTGTCATGTCTTCTGGCATCTCGCCCTCACCAATGACACACTTCAACCTGCGGGGAACAATTTCCTGTAGTTCCCAGCTGCTCTCCTGCTTATTGAATTCCCTTGTTCAAAGCACATCTCTGCAGCACCTCTCCCTGGAACTTCTGGCCTTGCATTACCACAGAGAAAGGGTGAACCTATTAGACATCTGAGCTGGGAAGCAATAAGACGGCACACCTGGGCCAGGAGGGAAGAATTCCATTCAGGTGGAGGATGCTAAAGGAAGGAATTGCAGAAAACATGGAGCCCCAGTGATCGTTTATATTTATACAACACTTTCCACGCTGAAGAATGTCAGTCATCCACAGGGATCACTTGCCCATCTCTGGGATGAGGAATGCAGTGACTATTTTTCATTAGCACTACAGGCTTATTTTATTTTATTTTTGGAAGTAAATCCTCCAGTTGAAACAGGAGGAAGATAGGCAGACTAACTCCCCAAGCTGGTATTTAGCCAAGACATTAGGATTAGCATTTAACGTCCCCAAGCATTATGAAAAGGGATTTTTTTTTAATCACCATGAGTGGCCAAGCCATAGAATTCCACCTCATTTGAAGGATGGGATCTTCAGTAGTGCAACACTGACATGCATAGAAGAGTGTTGTCTGCTGATCTATTAATGCCACTTTCAGCAATAGCTGGGTGTTTCCGTAAACATTTCCCATGAAAGTACTAGGCAGGTCAATTGCTGTTTAGCTTATGAGAGCACCACACCAGGCAATATGCCTATGCTATTGCTATTGAGTCATACAATCAGAAATAATGTACATCATTCACCATGGTGATGACTATACCAGAAGTTCCAGATAACAGTGATCACAGAAGCTGGTACTATGCAATCCAAAACACTGTTGGGATGGCAACTGTAAATTTTACATCATCCTCATGGAATAGCTGTCTTAATACGGGAGGGGGAGAAGAAAAGCCACTTACCAGAACAAACGTAGGAAACAGAAAAGCATCCCTTTTGAGTCTCTAGTGTCAGCCCGTCAGCATAGTCCTACCCAGGGGTGAAGCAGTTTGAATTGGATAAGAACCAATCTGAATTTTTACCCCAAACTTGATAGGAACATTCTTTTTGAAGTTCTAAAAGATCTGAATAACCTTTTTCTCCATTTAAGTTCTGTGTCTGAGAGAGGCTGTTCTCGTGGCATTTCCAGGCAGAGGTACCGGAAATCGACCAAAGCTTCTTATCACCAGAAGCTCAGTTTAATTTCTCAGGCTTGCGAGGCATGGCTAGATGGCATAAATACCTGAGCTCCTCAGTGCTAAGGACTTTGATACAAAGTGCATGGAAGGCAGTGGGGCAGTCTGATTGGCTTTGGCTCAATAGAGAGCTCTAACACAGTGTGTCAGCATCTGATGGACGGCAACAGTATGAATATTTAGTTGCCTAGCACTGTATCACCTGCACAGCCTCTCTCTCTAACACTTTGGCTAATTTAAGCTACAATATCTTATCAGTCAATGTCTCCCCCTTCTTCTGGCCTGGGATTCATGACAGAAAACAGATTGAAGGAAGCCTCTAATAAATAACAGCCAGTGTGCTCCCCACTCACTGTGAAGTCCTGAGAGGCCTCATCAAAATTCCCTTCAATTTCAGTCGAATATGCATCCTGCTAATGAAATAGCTCAGCCTGGAGGAGTCTTTTGTGGCCCAAGCTCATTTCAGCAGAATGAACAATGGAGGTAAAAATGCGCAAAGAAAATTGGTAATGCAGTAGCAGTGTGGCAGGGAGGAGATAAAACCAGGCTTTTCTTAATCCTAAGCAGTTCTGCTTGGGCTGCATATTTCTATCTTCTGCTCACAACAACTGATGGCTCACTTCTTATTTCAGAATGGGTCACTCTCCCTGATTTTGTGTGTGTGTCTCTTTTGTTTTCCTGTCTCTGTCAGTGGCACCGTGAACTCCCTAGCACAACCCCCTTCAGGTTCTTCCCAAATGCCATTGAGAGAAATGTCACTGCAGTTCCTTGGGAGCTGATCACTGGGAGAATACCCAGTGACCTTGGTTCAATTGTATGTTGTCCACGACACTGACTGCATGTCTAGATTTTTGTCTGAAGAGTGTGTGCAGAACAATTATAACAATTAATAGACGTGACAGTCTGAAGTACTTCTGCAGGGGTGGAAAAGCTTTGTCATAAGCCAACATAATGCTGCTGTTCACATGGTGCGTGTGTGAGGAGCTATGCCAATTGACATCAGCATAGGGTCTGATCCATGGTCTCTTGCCCATCTGGATTCCTACACTTAGCTGATCAATGTGAAATGCCAAAATGTCAACTTTCCTCTGACGTCTCTTCCCAACAGAGAGGTCAAGAGAAAAGCTGGGCTGGTGCGTGTCCCTCAGAGGAGATTCATAGAGATCCATTAATTGGTGCAGAAATAATTGTCAAGGATTCACAACCCATCCAGTGGCTCATAATGGCCATCATGAAGCAGGACCTTCTAATCTGATTTCTCAGGATTTAAATGACGGCGTGCATTGGCTTAGTACCATTGTGACTTGGAAATACAAACTTAATCCAGCTTTACTGGCAAGCACATTAAAACTTGGAGGTCGTCTGCTTTTGATACTTCCTGACAGTTACAGCCACAACTGCTAGTTGAAGTACTTTGAAGCAACCTTCAAAAAACAGAAATAGTCACAGTCAGCAATCAGAAGAGTCCTAGATAATCTAGTTACTCTCTCAGTTGCTAAACAAATACAGTTTTCAGAGAAAAATGTAACCTGCTCCTGCACAAAAAAAGCCTTCCAGAAAAAGCTAAAAAATACCAAACCCTAAAGACATAATGAAATAAAACAAAAGAAAAACAGGCATCGCTCTAAATAAATACATAAAATCTGCAAGTTATTCATTCAAAATTTTAATGTAGTCTACAACCCGGGCAACCATTTATCAGTGTGAAGCAAACTTCCAGAACCAGTTAGGTCTCAAAGAAAATAAGAGAGCAGAACTTCCATAAGTAAATCAAAAACCAGACTGTGAGCTCAAAAAAACACCTACTTCCTTTTTCGTAAACAGCGACAGCCGAACAGGCTTCCACATCACTTGTTCCAGCTGTCTGCGATGACGTTTACCAAGGATCACACCCTTTGTACTTTTTAAAGTCCCTGACATTTAGGCTATGTCTATACTGGCATGTATAGCTGGTTACTGGGCCATGTGCATGCTTGTGGGTGCTTTCATAACCGTTCCCAGTGTCCCCATATATGGTGTGGGACATGGGTATAATGCTGTGTACATGTATATACCCCCCATCCACACTGCCCCTGTTGTTCCACAAGGTTAATGCTACTATTTCAGGGGTGGTATCCCCAGGTTCTGTGAATCACAGGGACACACTGTCTGTAGGAACTGTTTTTGCTGCGAATTGGTACTGTTCCCTGCTTCACATATTTGCTGGTGGCAGTTCTTGCTTGTGTCTTCCCCTGCCAAACTGGGTGTAAGAATGGAGCAATGGCAAATGCCGCTGGTATAATCGTCACCTGCGGTGTACTCCATATGTTTGAGGGTAAAGGGGAGTGCTCCCATCCTGAGTGGGCTCAGGACAAGACTGGTTTACAAACTCTGCACAGGCAGTCAGATCCCACCCATGTACACACTGGTCCTTCCTGGTTCCCATTGGCAAGGGGAATTAGGGATGCCATATGCTCACACATCTTGGCACAGCAGGGAGGCAGAGGATGACATCTACCTATGCCAAGGGTCACCTTCACACTCCTTGACAGCTCCTGGTCCAGCTTGCTGTAGAAGGGGCATGTATGATGAGCCTTCCTGGAATGACTGTTTGAGTCTCTTGTCCTCCTGTACAGGGAAGGACAGTGCTTGATGTGTTCCTGGCACTGGGCTGCAGTCTGCCCACCTGCTCCACCCTGTATGAAATTTCCCAGTACAGGTGAATGTTCCCACTGCTCCAGGTGAAGCAAGTGAAGAACGGTGGTCTTGGAGCACACGTTGATCAGCACCTGGGTGTGGTTGGCAAGCCACACAGCTGGTCTTGGAGTAGGATCCATGTTCACTTGTATTGATCAAAAAAGTGCTGGGGAAAGCCGTTCTGATGCAGTCAGTGTAGCTCGCTCCTACTAGTGAAAATGTGGGACGGGGACCTTCATCGATTGGGTAAGGCTCAGGATGAAAAGGGTTCAGTGCATTGTGGGTCTGGGGATGGAGGACTACCAAAGCTTGAGACCAGTCCATGCCCTTTACCTCCATCCACCCTGCACACTGGGAACCATAGCATGATGTGTGTATTTACCCACACCCTTCAGGTGTGCTAGCTTACTTCTGGGGTCTGGATGCGGGCGATGGAGTTATAGCAACCACATGTATGCACGTGTGTACATGTGTAAACGTACCCTGAATAGCTGTATAAAAGACTGAAAGTATGTATCTATATCTTTATACTACCACCAGCAAGGTTCCAGTCATTCTATCCATAGACCAGCAAGTTCTCCAATCTCTAAGGGGAAGGACTGGTGGGGACACTTTTCACTCAACTCTCTGGTGCCCCAGATCTTTGCTTACCAGGAAAAAAAGTGCACAAAGGAAGCAACTGCAAAACATACCAGGCCAGATACTCAGCTGATGTAAATCAGGAGTTTCATTAATGTCAACAAACTGATCAACTAAAGATAGCTCCACCATTTCCTTCCCCATATCTTCAGTCATTTGGATCTCTCCTCCTGAATGGTGCCTGAGTGGAGGATAAGTATGTATTGTTCTGCATTACTGTCTATGAAACTGAATGTTGGGAGCTCAAATATATGTGACTGTCACCCTCTAGAGGGTGACTCATACAGAATATATGCTCTAATAGCACCGCAGCGAATGAAGTCTATCTGAAAAGGAAGAGGCCAGTGCTACTGGAGATGGAAGGCCCTGGATTCTGTCTACAGAGCTGTAATCTGCAAACTAGCTAATGATCATGATGTCTATTGTTTGCAGCCATGGACTGTTAGAGTATCTGCATCAGAAAATGAATGATAGCCCAGGTCAGAAGTCAATGTTTTGTGAATATTCTTTCCTTTGACAAATCTAATTTTAGCCACTTAACCATGTGACTCCTGAATAGGGATTACTCACAGGCTGAAAGAGAAACACATGCTGAAGTGCTGCTCTGAATTGGGGCGAGAGTGCATGGCCAGGGAGTATGAATGGAAGGAGACAGAGGGAGAACATAGTTGCATTAAACTGTTATCAAAACCTAAAAATGCCCATAAAGAACTTGCAAAGTGTCTTATGTCGCCTTAGGAAGAGGCCTGATAACTCCCAATTTTCATCAAGTTCACCTGACTGATGGATAAAAATGAACCAATTTACTCTGTCTCCACTGGCTTGTTGTGACAAGATAATGGGGCCCAGAAAGATGCCTCACACATCAGGGTATAACACTAAAGAAGTGGAACACGTGCCAGCTGGACAAGATTCCTAATGGGGTTGAAGATAAATGTTGCAAGAGCGCAGCTGACTTGTAAACCCATAAAAAACAGATAGCACAGTAAGGGGCACACTGCAGACAGACAACTCCCAGTGACAAGATTTTTGGCCTCCTGCTGAGGCAGGGGCAATCAGTCATTCTTTCTTTTATTTAGAATTTCTCAGCAGCTAAATGGTGTGGTTTATTTCATTAGTTGTTTAGTATCTGGCAGATATTCCTTATCAGGTTTGACAGGTCAACTGCAGGACCTAAATTACACAAGTCCTTTTAACTCTGAACTCCTGGCTTTTGTTGGTCTGTCTCATACCCTTGGCGTTATCCAGCTTATGGAATTTGATTTATTTCTGTGTTGGCATATCCCGATGAATCTGTGTAAAGGAAACAGACTGCATGTGCCCCCTTCAGAGGAAATCTCTGCTTCTATTTCTCTACCCACTAAAAGCTTTATCACTCAGCCTTGTTATTACCATGCTAAACGGAACACTTCAGAGCTTAGCAGCTTAACAAGATAAAAACAGGCTTTGCGGTTAATGTGGTTACCATAGGCATGCACATGGGGCCAGAGAGTTTGAGCTGCTGACTTCCTTCCACAGCTGTATCAGTGGGGTAGAAAATAAGTTTGCCTGATAAAGCTAAAATACCTTTAATTGTTTGTTTTCATGGACTTCATAAGTGGCAGCTTATTGAACATTGGTACTAAGACAGTGTGGAATCCTGATTTATTATTTCTTTTTAAACATAGATCCGACCTCACTATACTTAATCTTACAGAGGGGCTGTTTCCACAACTCTTACTCATAAAGTAGCCCTTTCTTAGGGGAGCTATCCCAGTGACAGAGGGCCAGATTGTGATTCCTGTACTTGCACTTAGATCTAACTGTACCAATAGTCCTGTTGGCAATGGCTTTTATTCATTGTGAGTAAGGAATAGCCCATCTGGCTCTAAATGGACAAGCCTAGTGCTTTAGAAAAGCTCTGTGCTTTGTTATCTTCTTTGCTGAGGGGTCCATAAGAAATAGGAAGGATGGATGGTTTTGGATACAGTCAGTGCAGATGTCCAGATTCTCAGCTGGTGTAATTTCAATGGAACTATGTCAAATTACATTGCCAGAGGACTGGCTGGATTGTTTCTTAACTCTTTGATTTGCTTTCTGGGGCAGCTGATCAGGAATCCATCAGTTTTTATGGCTACCTGAGAGTATTTCCCCAACACCACCAACTTCTAACCTCTGAACCAAGGCAAACTTCCTCAAGTTATTCCTCAAAGTTGCCAATTCTGGCACTTGGTACTTGCCGGCATGGTATCATGGAGCATTAGCTATCATCCGTTAATCAGCATCTTTCTCCAAAGTACCAGGGAGCAGCATAATAGTAACCACTACTAATAAACGGTTATATTTATTTCAATCATAGGCACCTACTCCGTGGGTGCTCCAGGGCTGGGACACCCATGGAAAAAACATAGTGGGTGCTCTGCACTCACCGGCAGCTCTGCGGATCTGCCTCTCCCTCCCCCTCGGGCAGAGTGGGGAGCCAAGCACCCCCTGGCAACACATGAAGACGGTGCCTATGATTTCAGTGACATTTATCACCTATTCTCTTCTGTTGTTGACCAGAAACTGAGCGGGTTGGAATTTTTTTTCCACCCCTCACAGAAAACATCATCAACTAAATAAATATTTTTGTTTTTTATCAAAGTTCCTAGTGGAAATTTTCAGTTTTGTTTGCAAGGTTAACATTTTCTCTCAAACTGCTGCTGCCATGCTGGCTTCCCCTTATCCCTCCCACCCGCCTTGGTCACAGGTTTGGTTTTCAGCTGACAAGCTTTGGGGTTCCAATGAAAACTTCCTAAGGAAAGTAGACACAATTTTCATTTGAAAAGTTGGGGTTTCAACAATAGGAAAAAAAAAAGGAGATGGACTTTTTTTAACCACCCCTTCCTAGAACTTTAAGGGAAGAAAGACTTATTCCTATGTGAAACTCTTCATTGACCTTGTTCCAGTCTACTTTCTCTGAAGCCTTTCCCCTGCTGCCTCCACACTGCCAGAGCTTTTCACTGACACATGTTGCCAGCTGCCTACTGCAGTGTGGACTCAGTGTGCTTTTCGTTGTGACATATAGCTACACCCACCCTACATGCTGCTGCCAATGGTGTGGCCAGTACATGTAGCCTATAACTAAGCTCGGCAGCATTAGATTTTTATTTTTGCATAACTTTGTCAGATAATATCAATGTTTATTTTTAGGCATTGTGACAGGACGGGACTCACCAACACGGCACCTCCTGCTGGCCGTGCTGGGAATTAGCTCTTGGTTGCCGGTGCACCTTCTTCTAGTAGTGTCTCACCGCCGTCACTTCTGCTCCACCTCTAAGAACGTGTCAGTTCCTGGACCGTGGCAGTCTCTTCACTCCGCTTTCTCCCCCCTTCTGGGGGAACCGGCTTTCTCTAGTCCATCCACTTGCCACTGTGGCCTACTGCAGCCTTCAGTCTAGCCCCTCACCTCAGGGGATACTGCAGTCTGAATACTGGCCACCCCCTCTGTGGCAAGTGGGAAACACGGAGGGGGCAGGCCTGCCCACTACTCCAGGCCCCGACCCAGGGAGCCCCACAGCTGGCAGCCACATGCTGCCACTCCTCCAACTCCCACTGCCTATTTCCCTGGGCCACTTCCCCATAGTCCTACCACCTTCCTGGCCCTTAGTATCAGGGGCCTCAGTCTGGAAGTCCTCAGGCTGGAGCTCCCTATTGCTTCCCTGCCCCTGCCCAGCACTGCTCTATCTAAGGTACTCCTCTAAGGCCACCAGTCCTTCTCCCTTGCACTTCAGGGAGAGACTGCCCCTGCTCTGTTGAGCAGCCCTTCTTATATGGCCCTCCCTGGTCCTGATTGGCTGCTCCTACAAACCTTCTCCTGATTGGCTCTCTACAAGCCCTTCTCCCATTTTGCACAGCCTCCCTGAGGGCTGCTTTAACCCTCCATCTGCCTGTGTGGGGCCCACCACCGTGTGTTTTTATTTTTATTGATTTAAATTTTCACAGTTGCACAAAATTATGGGTTTAAGCATTTTTGTCAATTTTTACCCATTTAATGTCCTGCAATTGTGAAAATTGATGGGAGGGTGGTTAGACAGTACTTATTTAATGACAGTAGATGTTGAGATTCAAAAACTTAGAGCTTTATAACTATTAAAACACAAATTGCAACCATCACATGACAAAATATACAAAGTAAATATCCTTAAATAAAACTCTAATGGTTCTCAAGCAGCATTTTTCTTTCTTTGCCCATCTGTAAATTTCTATTTTCATGGATGGAAATATTTTTTGTCAGTTTGTGTGTGAAATCAGCGTTAACCAGTTTAAAAATTCTCATCCTTCCAAGCCTAAGTAGTTCATTTAGGGTCTGACGCTGTGTTCCTGGTGCACACCAGCCTCCACTTCATGCATTGTTTTGCACACACCAGCTCACTGTGAGGATGATCAAAAGAGATACAGCCCAGACTTTTGAATGTTTACAGAGTAGTGTCTTGTCAAATGTGATATTCTTTATTTGAAATGGGAGCCAAAATGTGCTAGTCTTAGTACTAAATCCATTATATCAAAAGTTAGATTACGTGCTTGATCTGTGAACAGAAGAAGGAGGCAGAGTGCTTCAGAGAGCTAAAGGGTATAAACACCGTATTTGCCTAAAAAAAGCTATTGCTGGTAGAACTAATTTCCCATCTGCTGTGAGTGATTGTGAATTGGTTTGTAGATAGCTCTGGATATTCATCCCAGTGATGAAGGTCACTGGACACTAGAGTAATAGATCTGAGCATAGGTGGCCAACAAGCCAGCAGGTAACTCCCAGCATCAGATTTGTTCCTGCACATGGACCATGTAGGTCTATTCTCAGCATTGACAATATCATCCATATACAGAGGGGAGCAGACAGCTGCCTGCATCGTGTATGCTGTATTCCTTGCAAGTGGCTCCATGGATTTTACACTCTTGGATATGTACTGCAAGTCAAGTGTTCTCTGCATCAATAGCAGCAGCTCATACATTATTCAGCATGTTTGTAACAGTGAAGCACTAAAACAGGCGAGAACATTTGGAGCTTGAGCAAAATGTACACGTTGCATTACATATACTGATTGTTAATGTATCTGTTTTAATTAAAAAGTGTGGAATCTAAATTTTAATGAGTTGCAATAGCAGATAGTCAACTTGAAATATTTATGGAGGCCTGATACTCCATAGGTAATTAAATTTCATATTCACTGAATTGTTGCCATTGATTTCCACTTTGGAAATATTTTGATATATTTCAGGTGAATTCTCTCTCTCTCCCCCCCCCCCCATCTGTGTGGTGGCTCTGAGCCACATTTTATTATCCCTGAACTGCACAAAACTTCCCTTCATGCCAATGGATTATCTTCATACCAAATATGTTGTAAAGGAGCCAGATTTTGCCCTCAGTTTATGCCAGTGTGCTGCTGTATAAACTCCATCAAAGAAGAGTAAGAATGGCCTTGTACAAGGCACTAGATTGGGATTCAGGTGATCTGGGTTCAATTCCCAGCTGTGCCAGAGACTTCTTGTATTCCTTGGGTGAGTCACTTAGGCCTTGATCCTGCAAACTCTTATGCATGTGCTTAATTTTACTGCTGAAGTAATCCCATTGACTTCAATGGGCTATTCATGATAGTAAAATAAAGCACATGCATTTGCAGGACCAGGGCCTTAATCTCTCTGTACCTCCGTTCTTGTAATAATCTTGCCTCTCTCCCATTCTGACTTGTCTATTTAGACCGGGGTCGGCAACCTTTCAGACGTGGTGTGCCAAGTCTTCATTTATTCACCCTAATTTAAGGTTTCACATGCCAGTAATACATTCTAACATTTTTAGAAAGTCTCTTTCTATAAGTCTATAATATATAACTAAACTATTGTTGTATATAAAGTAAATAAGGTTTTTAAAATGTTTAAGAAGCTTCATTTAAAATTAAATTAAAATGCAGAGGCCCCCGGACTGGTGGCCAGGACCCAGGCAGTGTGAGTGCCACTGAAAATCAGCTCACGTGCTGCCTTTGGCACGCGTGCCATAGGTTGCCTACCCCTGATTTAGACTATAAACTCTTCAGGGAAGGGACTGTCTTCTGTGTGTATATACCACATTGGCACCACACAGCTCCAATCTCACATGAGGGCTCTAGGAAATACTGTAATGTCCCCTTGGATTTATACTCGTTTCACTAGTGTGAACATCTGGCTAGAAAACCTACCTTGTGAGGCTGAGATAGGAATCTTTAGCCAAAATTTGAATGTTTGGAAAACAGAAAATTCCTTAAGACAGATAAAATATATATATATATAATATATATATATGTATACTGAAATTATTCATATCTCCTAACATTTCAATTATTGGTCAAAATATCCTGAAATCAAGACCTTACCAGCCTCAATTATCGGAAAGCCACAGGGACACTGAGTAAGTTCACATAAATGAGCTTTCTGAGAATGGAGGGAATTTTCAGTGTAGTGAATGAGTGTCCGGAGATTTGATCCTATTTTGATACCAGGGAGTTTTGGGGTAATTGAAGTTTGAATGATCTAGGTTGAACGGTATATCTGAGCAAATGAAGATACTGTGGAGTGTGTGTGTGTGTGTGTTAAACTGGTATCTTCTGTCAGCAATAAAATTAGCCAGGCCTGAGATTAAAGCCACCTCTTTTCCCAAGTGCAGTGGGTCACAGGCTGCAGTTCTTGAGGATCCTGCATATTACTCCATCAATGGGCCTCTACTCTGAATCTGGAGGGGCCATCTACAGACACTGGAGGATAGCTGAGCATCTCTGGTCTCTTCCCTCCAGATGTTGTCAACAAGGGTGACAATTGGGATGGGGATATTTGCCTCTGTGAAGCTAAATCAAGACCACCAAATTTGTATCATACAGTTGAATGGTCGCCATCAGGCAGAATGGGATTTAAAACCGCAATAAAGAAGTTATCCTCAGACTCTCTTTACATGAATATTTTAATGTGATCCAGTGCAGTGCCTTTAACATGTGAACATTTTTCCCGTGGAGCTGAATGTCAAATCCATGATATTAGAATGGACTGAAAATTAGACAAACCAGGGTACCCTAAGCCTACAGCTGAGAGGTGGTGCTGAGAGGTGGTACAAAATACACCAGATCAGAGCTATGGGGAGGAAACTGAATGGAAAGATGAGAATCATCCTGGCCTCAGCTGGGTGCTGAACAGAGGAGACTAGATGGGGACAGAAGCTCTGAGAGAGAAGCAGAACCACAGCAAAGAAGGGAGTTTGGATGTCAAGATAGAAGGTTGCTATAGAAAGGAGGAAGGGAAGTAAAAGGAGAAATGCCAGTATTTGTGTGTCTGATGTTAGGGCTTATTGCACCCCTATGGCTTTGATAAACATACATCTTTCTTTGACAGCCTGCAGAGAGGGAGCTGTGCCTCCCCGGAACCCCCTATGCCCCTCCGGGACCCCGACAGCCTGCAGAGAGGGAGCTGTGCCCCCCCGAACTCCCAAAAAAGGACAGCAGTCAATGCCAACTATTTCTTACAGCAAGATTCCCATATATAGAGCCACAGGGAAACTACCTTAGACCACAAATTGTAAACAAGCGGAGCCTTTGGCACCCTTATAAATGAATCTTTCTTTAAAGTATAGGTTAAAATCAACTTTGTTTTCTTCATTGCAGTAGAACATTATATTTTCTTTAATAGAAAATTAAGACCTACAGCATGATTTGAGAATTGACAAATATAAAAAAAAAATACCAATGTGAAGTAGAGAACTACCCAAATTACAAAACGCTCAGAACATAAAATGCTTCTGGTACAAACTTGTCACTCAAGTGCCAACTGTCAAGGGTTGGATACTATTCATAAATCATGGTTTTAGCCTTTATCTTAATGTCAGTGCTTTGTTATGATTGACCTTCTTCTGGATGGAAGCGCACTTAAGCTATTGTAGCCTAAACAATGTGATTCTGTTCTGAAGGGGGAGAACAGAGAACGCATTGTTACTTTGTAAAACGTCTTTGGACTGAATCCCAGATGGGAAGGAAGTGGTGTAATTACTGCACTCAATACAGAGCCCTGGAGGGCATGTAAGGCAACCGGTCTGTAATGAGCCAGGCGGCACACCACAGCACCACTGAATGCAGGACCCTACTAACTAGCCAATTGTCATATTAGTGCTTTATTTGTTCTGCTAAATGCAAAAAAATCGGCATTTGACCACCGTAAATTAAAAATTAAAGCCAGGCTCCCTCAGCAACCAGGAATAAATATATACCTAGTCTGTTCGACAGTGGTGAATTTTACAGTCTGAGAAAGTTTTGTTTTCTTCCCAATGGCAGAGAGAGACCATTTCTCACTCCAAATCCCATGGCATTTTTATTGTGGAATCTTCATTGGATATCAAATTGCAATATGATATGATCTTTACACTGTCACATTTAGATCTGCACAATGAAATACATTCAAGCCTGACACTACAAGTTACGCTTCTGAGCTATTGCTTAGATACTATACTGATCTTGTATTTTAATGTTTCTTGTGATATGTATTTCCCTGAACATTGCAACAACAGCATAGTTAATGTATAAGTGATAGGCATTGTGCTAGGCACGGTACCTTCCTATTGTAAGAGACAGTCTTGTCACAAATAGCTCACAGCAGTAAATAGACAAGACAGAGGGTGGGGGAAAAACAGTATTGGCTCCATTTTGTAGATTTATTGTCCTATCCAAAGCCACTGTGGAAATCTGTGACAAAGCCAGGAATTAAACCCAGGTCTCCTGGGATCCAGGAGAGTCCCTTAATTACAAGATTATCCTCTTTCCCTAATATTGATACTACAGTAGCACCTAGAAGTTCCAGTCAGGACCAGGGCCCTGTTGTGCTAAGCACTGTAGAAAACATATACAAAGAGATGGTCCCTGCCCACAGTATGCAAAATCCATAGATGTAGGGTGACCAGATGTCCCGTTTTTAAAGGGAAGTATGTGTAATTTAAGCCCTCCTGCAGGTGTCCCAACTTTTTCTTTAAATCGGGCAAATTGTCGCATATTTTCTGTCTCCCCCATCAGTGCTGGTGGGCCCTGCTGCTGGCCAGATCCCTGCTCACCAACCACCCGCTCACCAGCGGTGAGTAAGGGGGGGTTCAGTGGCTGATGATGGGGGTGGGTGTGCAAGGCTTGTGGCGGGGCAAAGCTGAAGTGCATGGGGCCAGCCACTCCCTCTGCTAGTCTGTCGGTGCAGGGCCCTGCCGCCCCCACTTCCCCCCCGGTCCTGGTTTTGGCTGGCGCTGCCTGCGTGCTGTAGTGACTGGTGAGTGTGGGCAGGCACCAGGCAGCGTCCTGTTACGTGTTGTCTCTGCTGCCCACCCATCAGCCTTTTACATGCTCCCCCGCCGCTGTCCTCTCCCTGCTTTGCCTCTTCACCCGCCCTCTTCCCCTCACCCCGCTGCTCCTATGTATCCCCCGCCGGCGGGGTGCATCCTACTCCCAGTGCTGTGCAGAGAACCAGCCCCTGGTCGGAGTGCTCAGCTTACCAACAGCCTGGCTGGCAGGCTCCTTCCTCCCTCCACTGCCTCTGGCTGGGCCAGCGTCCCGGGAAAGCCCGGGCACTGGCTAGGAGGAACCAAGCCCTGCATGTGCTAAAACCCCACGCAGCACTGGCACGGAGAAGCCTCTCCGCTTCTCAGCTAAGCTCCGGAGGCGTGGGGAGGAGGGAAGTGATTTCTAGCCTATTTGCGCGCCGACCCTGCAGGCTCCACAGTACCCTCTTCCCCCACTTCCCGGGTCTTGGCCCCAGGGAGCCCGGGGCTGCTCCATCCCCTAGGCACCCCCTCCCCGGGTCTTGCCCCCAGGGAGCCTGGGGCTGCTCCATCCCCTAGGCACCCGCCCCTGCTGAGTCACCTCTCTGGCCAGGTTTGCTGAAGTCCCTGCAGTCAGGTTCCCTGGGCCCTGGTGCACAAGCCATTCTTAGGGTTTGTGAGGGAAAATTTAGCAGGCCTTAAATTTTAGTCAAGGCCCTGAGTTTGGTCAAGCTTGCTTACAGCCCTTGAACTGAGATCCTGCTTGTTTCTGTGTACATGGGGCAGAAGGAGTCAGAGTGGAAAAAATCCCCAAACAGAACAATTTGTAATAGCCCATGCTAAGGAAATATATAACCGCAATAGCACTGTTAGAAAAGTCCAACCGCAAACGAACCAGACTGTGAATAACAAGACGGGTGATTGTTCTTTTTTGCTTTTGACGTGTATTAATTTTGCAATGTATTCCAAATAAGGTAATTAACACGGACGTATGTGTAATTTGTCTTTGGTTTTAAGCTTTAAAAAGCTTGCGTGTTCCTGGAGTCGGTGGGGGGCAGCTCCAACAGCTGTCACCCCCTGCGCACTTGTAATCAATAAAGGGCCTCGGGCTGATCTGATTGAAAACACAACGCGTGGATTGATTTTTTTCCACGTCAGGTTTAACCCATTCCTGTGCACGCGGTAGCCAGGGGACTGAAGGCAGCTAGGTTATGTCTGTGGCCAGCAGCAGCCTGGGGGTGTTAGCTGCCTTTCGAAACTGTGCGGGCAGGAAGGGATGGGAGCTGCTTCCAGCTATGGGCAGGGGGTGGGGGAGGAGGGAGAGTGGGGTAGACATGACCTCTGCAAAGACACAGGCTTGGTCATCCCTTCCCTCCACCACCTCTTCCCCTGCAGCTGGAAGCAGCTCCCATCCCTTCCCTCCTGCACAGTGCCAAAAAGCTGCTGCTGGCCACATTCTGGTGTGAACCCTGTTAGAAATCTGGGGTGGGTGGTATGTGACCCTGCATGCCCCCCCACCCACATGTTGCCTCGGGAAGATGTGGCGCCAGGTACCAGGAGAGGCGGGTCCATTCTGGGGGCCCAGCCAGGCATGGAGGGTAGAGAGCACTGGGCAGGGAGGGTTGGGTCGGTTGGTCACCCCCCTGTGTGAGAGAGGTGTATGAGAGTGTGTGTGTGTGTGTCACCTCTCCCTGTGTGTGTGTGGGGAGGGATGGGTGTGTCACCCCTCCCTGTGTGAACCCTAAAGCCTTAAAGATAAGAAGGTAAATAAAAAGAATCCAACTACACAGTATTTCTTTTTAACAGGGGCTCAGTCAACTTGATGTTAATTTGAACATTTGCACTGCATAGTTCTGATTAATTGCCATTGAACTCACTTGAATGTGAGTAATTTTACCAGGTGTCCCATATTCAGCATAGGGAAATATGGTCGCCCTACTTAGATAGAAACAAGCTGACCAACTGGTTGCTTTTAGAACTGTGTGTGTGTGGTTTTGGCGCAGGAAAACAGCTGTACAGTGAAAGCCATTTGAAGTGATATCTGAATTCGAGCAGACATATTACAAATATATTCTGAACAAATCTAAATATTCAGACTCTAGTGTCAGATACATCTCCCCACCCCCCTAATGAATAAATCGACCTCTGCTATTCACATCATTCTTGATTTAGCTAACTGCTCAAGCATGTGCTTAATTTTAATCCTGGGCATTGTTCTCCTGGAATTTAATGGATTAATAATTTGCTGCTGCCCTGTATCTGCAGCAGATCATGACAGTTCTCCTACACTGGGTCAGTTGCCTTGGCTGGTGAATTGGGGGACTCTGCCCACCTTGTCCTAGTAAGGAAGTGGTGCCCACTTGGGGTTTATCTGCATTGTAGCTGGGAGCAAGCCTCCTAGCCCAGGAAGACAGACTCGTGCTAGTGGGGTTCGCATTAGCGCACTGTGTGGATGCTCCGGCTTGGGCGGAATCTTGGACCCTCACCCATGTAGGCTTCAGAGCCTGAGCTCCAGCCTGAGCTGGAACTTCCACATTGTTATTTTCAGCACACTAGCTTGAACTCTGCTTGCATAATTCTGTCTGCCAAGGCTGGGAGGGTTGCTCACAGCTGCATCCCCTTGGTGCGTGCTTAATCCCGTCTGCCAATCCCTCATGCCCATGCATGGTCATGCAGTTGAGGGCATATTTCAGCTATGGGATATTATCTCAGTTCTAGCTGGAAATATAGCGTCAAATCCTGAAGATTTTCCTCAGTCTTCCCTTGACACTCCCATAGGCTTTAAGCAGAGTATAGCCTGAATGGATTTGGTCCATTTGAGAATGTGACCCACTGAAAACAGCTTCCCCTGCAGCATTTCCACTTTCTGCGCCAGCTGAAAACAAGATGGTGCATTCTAGAGAAACCTGAAAACATTGTCCAAATCTTTTGCTAAATAATAATATTTGTGTTTTGCATTAGAACAGGTTTGTCCATCCCTAGTTTGTAGGGTCACAAAAATACCAGGGAAAGTGTGGCACACCTCCTATCCTTTTTAATGCTGAGCCTTCTGACCTTAAAACTGAGTTAGGAAAAAGCAAGAGGGGATCTTGGGGACTCATGTCTGTGTAAAATGCTCTATTGGTTCCATTTGTTTCTTATGGAACTTTTTCAGTGAGAAGTAAATTAGAAAGTGCTTTTCTCCATAAGAACCCATCCTGGAAAAGCGATAGAAGAATTTTTTAAATGGATGCTTTGTTTCTATGTGAAAGAGGCAGCTCCAAGAAGGTTTTTCTGGATCCCTGATGTGTTTTTATATATCAGAGGGGTAGCTGTGTTAGTCTGGATCTGTAAAAGCAGCAAAGAGTCCTGTGGCACCTTATAGACTAACAGATGTTTTGGAGCATGAGCTTTCGTGGGTGAATACCCACTTCGTCAGATGCATGTACTGGAAATTTCCAGGGGCAGGTATATATATGCAAGCAAGAGGCAGGCTAGAGATAGCGAGGTTAGTTCAATCAGGGCGGATAAGGCCCTCTTCTAGCAGCTGAGGTGTGAAAACCAAGTGAGGAGAAACTGGCGTTGTAGTTGGCAAGCCATTCACAGTCTTTGTTTAATCCTGAGCTGATGGTGTCAAATTTGCAGATGAACTGAAGCTCAGCAGTTTCTCTTTGAAGTCTGGTCCTGAAGTTTTTTTGCTGCAGGATGGCCACCTTAAGATCTGCTATTGTGTGGCCAAGGAGGTTGAAGTGTTCTCCTACAGGTTTTTGTATATTGCCATTCCTAATATCTGATTTGTGTCCATTTATCCTTTTCTGTAGAGAATGTGTTGTGTTTTTGACTCCCATCCAAAATTTGAGTCAGTGTAGACTGGAAGCTGGATAGGGGGAGTCTCAGGATCTCATGTCAAATTGCTCCACATGCTTATAAGGGTCTTTACTCTTGGGATAACCTCAGCTGTGATGGAATTTAGATTTTAATTCCTTCAGTGCTGACAGATGTGCCAGCTAGTACACTGAAGACATGATCTTTGTAGCAGACCTAGTGGAAAACTAGTACAACAGAATGGGCACTTGTTCCATTAAACCTTCTACCAAGACTATGCATGGTCCAGCAGCAGTTAAAGTTATGGTGCCATACATAGAAAAACGTGCCCTTTCATGCATACAGTGATCATTTGAGACCATCATTGGCTTCATATTTAACTTCCCTTAGGGACCATTTTTCATGATATCTTAGTGTTTTCAAAAGGCCTCTGCACTTAGACAGGGGAGCTGGAAGTCAGCCATGGTGATCAGAATTAAATGCGGAAGACAGCAGGTGTGTGTGAGTGTGTGTGAGTGTGTGTGAGAGAGAACAACATTTTTATTGTAACAACATTGTGGAGATCATAGCTGATGTGCACAGAGGCATTTTGAGAAAGGAGCATTCCACCAGCGTTGCCCTGTTTTCATGGCTAGTGGGATTAGCGAGATGATTG
Source organism: Mauremys reevesii (assembly GCF_016161935.1). NCBI lineage: Eukaryota > Metazoa > Chordata > Testudines > Geoemydidae > Mauremys > Mauremys reevesii. The sequence continues at coordinate 14,069,681 of NC_052640.1, read as the reverse complement.
GAGCTGGAGGGGAAGAGTGTGATGGGATTTCATAGGGAGATGGAATTTGGATGGGTCTGAATGGGAGGCCTCATTACTTGGATTGCTGCTGGTAATGAGATTGCCTTTGTCTAGTTAGAGAGAGCGTGCTGCCCTCTGTAACACTGATTATAACTGCATTGCTTAGGTTGCTATTGGGCAAAGGCAGAGAATTCTAAAATCAATAAACTCTTATCTGCATTTTAGTTGTTTGGCTCAGGCAGAAGGTTGGTTATACCCAAGGAGTGTCATCTGTTAGAGAGAGTATGTTCCAAGCAGTGACATTGCTTGGATTTAGCAATTCAGGTGGTGGAGAATTTGCCTGTGAGGCTAAGGTTATTGCAGCAATGTTTAAGAGCAGAAACTGCAGATGGTGTGATGTGATGTGTTTTGTGTCTGTCCTTGGAATTTCCTCTGCATTTCTAACTGCTGAATGCATCACATCCATTCTGTAATTCACCCTGCCTCTAGATAGCTGCTACTATTAAGTTGCTTATCAGCTGGGTTCTGGAGCGGGAGGGGCAATTTTCCAGCAAACTACTCCAAGTTGTGTCCTCCCTGCTTTCTTGAGGCTTAGATATAGTGACTAGTACATTGGTCAAGTGGGTGATTCTGGCAGAAATTCAGGATTTGGGAGTCTTACAGTGCTAATCCAATTAAGTCTAGGAGCTTTGCAAGATCATGCCCTAAGCACTAAGGAACAGAGGAAAGTGAACTGCTCTACATCATCATCTGCTTGGTGATCAATGGCTCCACCAGAGCTGCTTAAATACTTTCTTATTAGCAGAAAGAAGGTGCTGTGAAAGAAACTGCCAAGCATGGCTGGGTGTATTCAGCTACAGCTTCCCACGATATCGTAGGAAATAATCTTCCTGGGTGATCCACCCCTATGCAGAGGGCCAGTACAAAGCTTATGCACCATCTCCTTTCCTAGGGCTTAAGTGATACCTAGCTCTTATGCTGGCCCTCTGTCCAAAGTCAGAAGACGTGTATTGGAAGATAAGAGGGACAGGCTGAGGAATGAAGCCCTCCACAGGCAAGGGTACTGGATGACTTTTTCCCAAGACAAGGAATGAGGAGGTCAGGTTGAACTGCAGGAGATCTTAGCCCTGCTGTTCTGGGGAAACAGTTTCTGGAAAGATTATCTGCTGTCCTGGACCTAAGAGAGCACATCCAGCCAAGCAGATCAGAGTCCCAATTTCTGGTCCCCTATCGCCTGACTCACAGGAGAATCAGAATTCAGAAGGCCCCAAAAAGGGTCAGCTTTAACATCCAAGGCAAAACGTTTAATTGCAAGTTGTAATTAGTGGATTGACCTAGAACTGGAACCTATAGGAGTCTGTAGTCCTTTGGAGTGCTGCGTAAATGTCAATAGTTGTCATGCCACAACACACATCCTTCCCGTGGTCACAGACAGTGCCAGGGGCTGGCAGCGGAGAAGGCACTAGGCGCAATCCTAAGTGCAAGGCCGGTGTGAGGTTAGAGCTGACTGCAGAACTTGCCTTCCAAAAAGGGGCCGGGGCAGGAGACAGGGCCAGATCATAGAATCATAGAACTTAAGATCAGAAGGGACCATTATGATCATCTAGTCTGACCTCCCGCAAAATGCAGGCCACAAAAGCTGACCCACCCACTCCTGAAATAATTCTCTCCCTTGACTCAGCTGTTGAAGTCCCCAAATCCTGATTTAAAGACTTCAAGTAGCAGATAATCCTCCAGCAAGCAACCCCTACCCCATGCTGCGGAGGAAGGCGAAAAACCTCCAGGGCCACTGCCAATCTATCCTGGAGGAAAATTCCTTCCCGACCCCAATATGGCGATCAGCTGAACCCTGAGCATGCGGGCAAGACTTTCCAGCCAGACACTCGGGAAAAAGACTTTCAATATCCCAACATTGACCCTCGGTACTAATTACCAGTGGCGGCACGTTATTGACCTATTGACTAAATCGCGTTATCCTATCAAACCATTCCCTCCATAAACTTATCAAGCTTAATCTTAAAGCCAGAGAGGTCCTTCGCCCCCACTGTTTCCCTCAGTAGGCTGTTCCAGAATTTCACTCCCCTGATGGTTAGAAACCTTTGTCTAATTTCAAGCCTAAACTTCCCGACTGCCAATTTATATCCATTTGTTCTCGTGTCCACATTAGTACTGAGCTGAAATAATTCCTCTCCCTCCCTGGTATTTATCCCTCTGATATATTTAAAGAGAGCAATCATATCTCCTCTCAACCTTCTTTTGGTTAAGGAAAACAAACCGAGCTCCTCAAGTCTCCTTTCATACGACAGGCTTTCCATTCCTCGGATCATTCTAGTGGCCCTTCTTTGTACCCGTTCCAGTTTGAATTCATCCGTCTTAAACATGGGAGCCAAAACTGCACACACTACTCCAAATGAGGTCTCACCAACGCCTTGTATAACGGGACTAGCACCTCCTTATCTCTACAAGAAATACCTCGCCTAATGCATCCCAAGACCGCATTAGCTTTTTTAATGGCCACATCACATTGCCGACTCATAGTCATCCTGCGATCAACCAGATACAAATATGGTGACCAGATAGCAAATGTAAAAAATCGGAATGGGGGTGGAGGGTAATAGGTGCCTATATAAGAAAAAGTCCCTAAAATTGGGACTGTCCCTATAAAATCGGGACATCTGGACACCGTAGATACAAACAAAGCCCTACCTTTCCCCCTGCCGTGAGCTGAGGGAAGCATGTGAAAAGAGCACTTGATGCACCTTATAAATGTGTGCAGCACGTACTGCCGTGGGCCATGTGCTCCCTGAAGTATGAACTTAAGTTTATCCCAACACCTCTGGGAGCTGCTTTCTGGGATGCTGTTCTTCCTTAATCTTCCTTTCTGGTCCGTGCATGCTCTGCCTTAAAGGTGCCATTTTGCCCAGTCTTCCCCCCTCTCCCTAGCTTTCCTGCTTAGCACTGGGCCATCAGACTGTTGACTGATTCCACTAACCACTGGACAACAGAAAAGCAAGTTGAGATGCAGGAACCAATGCAGAATTACAAGGCAATTGCGTCTCATTTGAGGAGGCCCATTCTCCACAGTTCAGCTAAGAGGAAAGTTGCCTCTGGCCCAGGCAGTGTCTGTACTGGCTGATGGAGATTGTCAAGGAAGAGTGAACCAGCTCCCCTGCCACTCTCTGTGCCCTCAGCTCCCATCCAACTTGGAATAGAACAAAAGCTTTGTTGAAGTTCTGAAATGTTTGGATAAATGACCCTTGCTTTTTTTTTTTTCTGAGCGGGAGATGGGGTAGGTCATTAAATGGCTCCTGTATCCTTTCAGCCTCTTCCCCTCTTCTTACCTTGCCTGCAGGTCTGCTCTAGGTGGGATGGGGAGGCTCAGTGCTTTCTGTCCCTTCTGCTTCAGTCTTCTCTTCCTTGTATTGCCAATAGGCCCACCGCATCCCATCCAAGTCTTCTGGAGAGCAGGTGCCCCTCTGTTTTCCTGCAGCCTCTCCTGTGGGTGTCTCTGGGGCTGCTTTAACAATGAAAGAGCCCTAGGGATGAAAGGCATAGGCATGCAATGGGCACAAGTCTGAAATCCCTGTTTCTTGCAGGCAAGCTGGCACTTTAAGGGGAGTTGGGCCTAGTGCTACCTGCGATGCATCTGCTGGGAGGAAGCTGATTCTATAAGGCCAGGGATCAGGTGAATAGCTTGAAGATTGCCTGGCCCTCATAAAAACCACCAAGTAGGTAGATACGTGCCTGCAGGAGACCCTGGGTGAGGAGAAAGAACCCAATTTATATATGATTCTCTGTTGGATGACCTGCAGTAGATAGGATCCTGCAGAAGATACTGGGTCAAGGGGAAAAGGGCGTGTTTGAAATATTGAACTTGGGTAACTCTGAAGAAATAAAATTTGAGTCCCTGAAGAAAAGGGGGCTGGAATCTTGTGGCTGAAGACTGTTCTTTGGCCGTGCTGGTGAGTTAGCCCACAAGCTCATCCTGTTCTTGTGTGAGAGTGGGGACCGGAGACCGTGGCTCTGGAGCATCTCCACCCGGCTGCTCTTCCACTGTTGAAGAGCGAGGGTGCTGCTGCCCCTGGGCGGGGGACACAGAGGTGAAGACTCTCCTGCAGAAGAATGGGCAACCTAGCACACGGCAATGGCGATGTGGGGCTTTAGAAGGAGTGGGACTACTGGCCATTCCTCTTGGGGCAGGGACTAGCCACTGCTGTGCAACTAATTCTACTTGGTCCCTGAAAACCCAGTGGGGAGGAGTCGGCCACCTGGCGGGGCCCCAGAGAGGGAGTTGGAGTTGGAGTGAGGTAGCAGGTGACAGCCCCCTATTTCCCAGGTGGCCTGCTTTGAACCCTAGAGCCCACTTGGTTGTGTGGGTCGCAGGTGGGCAGCATCATGGGGAGGGACCAGAAGGGTTTGGTTGAGTCAGTTAAGCAGCCTAACTTTGGGAGGTTTCCCTGTCCCTGGTTGGCACTATCCTTTGAGAGAAGCTAGGGATTGAATGTTTCTGTAGAGCATGGCTCTGTGTCTCTGTTCTCTCTGCACTGTCCCTGCTCTGAGCAGCTAACTAGGCTTGACTAGAGAGGAAGGAGGGTGGGTTTAACCTACTTTATTTATGGGTGCTGGAAATTGACATGTATTATTTATGCTGCCGCAAATCTTTTATTTGGGATGAGAAATCCTACCGCCGGGCTTCCTGCTTCTAATAATCATTCCTCTAGCTAAATTGTCTCCCAAAGCCCAGGGCTGCTCTTGCCAGGGACCCAGCTGGTGTTACTTGATGACTTTGTGGCATAAAAAGTCTTTCTGATATAGCAAAGCCACCACTGTGCACATCAGTCACCAGTGCTGACAGATGGGCTCTTAAATCAATACAAAGAAAGGCAAGGTATAGGCTGACACAGGTAACAAAGTCAGGATCAAGCACACATCCTAATTCTGTACCGAATGGCATCTTGTGTGTGTATAAATCTGTGCAAAACTGGGTGTAAATTCCTACTGTCTTGCCCAGGTATAAATGGCAATGCAAGGTGCAAAGCACTAGAGAATTTGACTCAGAGCCTGGAACAAAATACTTTGAGGTTCCTAAATCTGCCTAAGTCATAATGAATCAGTTGCCAGCGCTACCCTTCTGCTACTTTTGTTCATTTGGAAGATAATTCATTCCCTAACGGCTGAGAGATGGCTTCTGACAAACCTCCCCTCTGAAAACTCTGCTCAAGGACGCTGCTCTTTACTGTTTGCTCAGTCAAAAATGTTCTGGGGAGGTTTTTTTCCTTTTATCTGAGGCAGCATAATAAAATACCTTAGATAAACAAATTTATTCTTGGAGGGATGTTTATTAAGTGCTGGCAATCCCCTATGATAAATAATTTCTCTGGGAGGAAAAAAAAATCAAGAAGAAAGTAGGCCAAGGAAATGATTTTAGTAGAGGAGATAATGCAGGAAGCATAGGACACTGAAGGCTTCTTTTTCATGTTGTCTTTTAAGAAAGCATCGTGTCGTCGGTAAGATGTTACCACAGTGCCATCTACGGGCGAGCTGAAAAGAGTAACACACTCAGCTGAGGACTTGGCTGGCTAGCTGTTCTGAAGTGCATTGTCGGTGACATAAGAAGCTCACTGCCGGAGGCCCAGCTCTGCAATCCTTTCTCATACCCAGTTGCCTCCTGGATTCCATTGAAACCACTTGCATGAGTAAGTACTAAACAAGGGAGCAAGGGATGTAAAATTGGGCCCAGAGCTACAGATGCATCAGGATGGTCCTGATTTGTCGACACAGAGTCCAGAAGGCAAACAGTGAGACTAATCAATATTATTAGTAGTGGTTCCGCAATGCCTAGAGGCTTTCACCAATATTGAGGCCCCACCGTACAAATATGGCATAAGAGAGTCCTTATCCCAAAGAGCTTACAGTATCAACGAAGGAGTCACACCAACTGGGAGAAAGGAAGTATTAGTATCTCCATTTTACAGGTAGAGATCTTTGACATAGATTGTGATTTGCCAAAGGTCCCACAAGGAATCTCTGGCAGATGTTCTGAGTCCCAGTCCAGTGCCTTATTCACAAGACCACCCTTCTCAATAGTTCAAAATTTCTACAATACCTCAGTGAAGCGATAACTAGTAAAGCATATGTGTAACTCGAAGATTGTATACAGGGATCCAGTGTATTTTGATTGTGCCAGGGGAAGCATTAAGAGTTTTTGTTTTAAAAGGATGTTTTAGTAAATGATTGACCCTGGGCAGTAAAAAATCAAGGAAATTACTCGGAATGTGTGTCAGAGCATATGAGGTCCTTTATGGAGGGCTACGCAAGAAACTTCTTGCTTTACATTTTTAAAAAGCTGGCAGCCCAGTTTGTAGCTGTGACTGGAGATAGCACACAAGGTTTGGGTGTGTTTGCAAGTATGGGGTTCATACATAAGATGTGACCCCCAATGAGATGCACATAGCTTTGAAGCAGAAAGAAAAAGGGTTTGCTTTTCACTTTCAAGTGTGAATCCCTGTGCATTCTGTCTGGGACTTCCAAAGGGGCTCAAACTCCCATTGAAAATCATCCTTAATGCAGGAATGGGTCACCATCTCATAGCATTTAGCATCTTGCAGATTGTTCTATACCATTGCCCCACCCTTTGAAGGTTTACGTAGCTTTTGTTAGAGGTGCATAAGAGAGGAAATATGCAGGCAGAGATCCAGTAACTGCTACCACTTATAACTATTGTAAAATCACCTACTACTTTGGTGTGTCAACATGTTAATTGCCATTGATGAATGTGGCTCAAAGGGCAGCTTGGATAAGCACCCAGAAGATTGGGTGCTTATCAGACTTTCACATGAATCAAACTAACTGCTTGTTCTGGATACTGAGGTTGGCAATATTGTGAGATTTCTAGTACTGCCTCTTTAGAATCACAGAATATCAGGGATAGAAGGGACCTCATCTAAGTCCAACCCCCAGACAGATTTTTGCCCCAGATCCCTAAATGGCCCCCTCAAAGATTGAACTCCCAACCCTGGGTTTAGCAGGCTGATGCTCAAACCACTGAGCTATCCCTCCCCCCAGCTAGCTAGCCAGCCAGCCAGCCAGCCAGCCTGCATGCATGGTTTGGGGAATCTGTATACAATTTACCAAGTCTGGTTGCTGTTATGAAATTGCTGTATCATAGAATGCCTCAGTGTATAATGAATGTTGTTGTAGCCATGTCAGTCCCAGGATATTAGAGAGCTCGTCTCTCTCACCAACAGAAGTTGGTCCAACAAAGGATATTAATTACCTTGTCTCAGTGTGTAGTGAGTCAGCCAGGAATCGGGGCTGTGTCAGATACTTGTCAGATCAGGAACACTGGCCTGTCATTAAACCTTATTGGTCTCCTGTTTAGGTGGAAACACTTGCGACAAGGGATTGGTGAAAGCTAGGAGAAACAGATCCTGCAGAGAAGCTGATGGGAGTTGGGGTTTGGAGAATGGAAAATCTTCAGCGGCAGAACAAAAGGGATAGAGGTGAGGAAGCCAGAGTTTTAAAAGAATTTATCGGAGAAACAAAGGGCCAGGCTTCTGAAGGGAGCGGGTACTTCTGTGAGCAGAGCTAGCATGGGGTATGCCTACTCTTAACTGGGAATCAAACCTCCCAGCTCCAATGTAGACAAACCCTAAAAGTCAGATCCCATGTTTACTGCTTCAGTGAAATACTCACAAGGACACCAGAGTTAAAGACTTCAGGTTACAGGTAAGGGAGTTTTGCAGCTACCTATATGACTGAGCAAGTAATGAGCAATACAGATAGGCAGGCAGATTTTAAAGATCTTTTATGCTGCTTTAAAAACAGAGAAGGTGGAAACACTAGCACGGCCAAAATTCTTCTGGATTGGCACCAGACTGAAGATAGAATGTGGCCTGCTGGGATTGGCTTTCAAAATTAAGACCATTTTCACTGAGAGGTTCACAAACCATTCAAGGGAATGAAAGCTGAAATATGGTTTTGCAATATTTGCAACTTTTTAAGTATGAATTGGAGGCAAACCAAATGAAAGTGGGCATATTTGATTGTTTCACCTTATGAGTTTGAGGGAGTTTAAACTCCAAACCTAAAACAAAATCCGGGAGTGAGAACTCCCATGGAATGGCCATGGCATCAGTTCTCACACAGTGAAACTGCTGAGTTTTGCAGCACTCCATTTTGTGAGTCAGCAAAGTGGCTTCAGGAGGAACTCAGCGTAGCTCTAAGTGTGTGTGGATCAGCCCTGTGTATAGAACTATTGGACTGATTGGTTGCTTGGTTACCTAGGTGTTTGGCGTGCTGGGGCCTGGAGCCGCCCCTGAAGGTAAGCTATTGTGGCCTGACTGGAAAGGGGAAATCTCATGAGGAAATTTCTTCTCAGAAAATTTCCAGACTGGTTTCATAGACTTAACAGTTGTGGCTAAGCTTCAGTAAAGAATCAAAACTCTCGATTGCTTATTCAAATACATCCAAAGTCCCCACACTCTTGAGATTCACCCATCACTAATCATTGTCATGGCGTGAGGTTTGTTTGCATTGTACAGTCATAAAAGTTGCTTAAAATTATACCAGAGTTCAAAAATAAATGCCGACTCTCACTTTCTAATTTGTCTGTAAACTGTCGGAAAGGAGATGCACCTATCTGAGCTTCCCTGAACATTGAGGACGTTTAGGTTTGTGGATCCAAAACCTTTGTGGGTACATGTATGTATGTACACACACACACACACACTCGCGCTCTCTCTCTCTCTCTCTCGCATTTCCACTGGGTCCTCTGCTGTTAGAGTGTTGCTCGCAGTGTCATGCTAGATACTGATTGCATTATTTATAAGTGCTATAGCTGAAGTATTTTATGTCCATGATCAGCTCCTTGTGGGAGCTCATTATCTCCAACTACTATCTACAACGAATTGATGACTCGCCAGTTCCACCAGGTCAGGCCGTGGAGCCATCTTGAGTGGCAGTGGGTTGCACACTTGTTCTAGAGCTCTGCTGAAATTGTGCCCAAATCTAGGGAATAACAAGAAAGGGGGTTAAATCACTTAGCAAATTCACCCAAATTCCCCCCTTTTTGCAAGTATAGAGAAGAATGGGGCTAAAATACCCATATTTGGGAATGGGATGGAAATAGGCTGAATTCTAGTCCATGGATTTCCGCTAAAGTGCAATTTACTGTGTATGTGGTACCTCGGACCTTCTGGACTTAATGGGTCAGAGTCTCAACAGGTGTAAAGTATCATGTCTCCATTGGCTACAGTCGAGTTACACCAGTTTATACTGGCAGAGGATCTGGTCCAACGTCTGTGAGCAGTGTTTGTGATTCAGGCACCTGTCAAAGCATGGTGTATACTTTAACACTGACATACTACAGGTCTTCTGTGAAACACACTGCTCAGATAGGCGGTTCCTGGACCATTTTGAACTCAGATATGTGGAGCTGGGAGGAAAAAGAATCAGAAAAGGAAGGAGATTAATTTCTGAAGGCTGTCTGCATTTTTTTACATAAACTCTACTCTGCATCTGTGCGTGTATGGCACAGGCTATGAAATCCCTGCTTCTGCTGTAGGCAGAGCAGAGGATAAATATATATGGATGAATAAACAAGGCAAGTAATCCAATCTCATTGCTAGTATTCAGTTCTTGCACTGTTGCTCTAGGCAACCAGCTTGAGTGGGGATATTGTCTATAACCTTAAAAACTGATTATAGGCTACTTCACTGCCTCATACTGTCTTAAAGAGGATTAGAAGGGAGTGTAAAGCTGGTTTAGGGACTATGTTAACAAAGCCTCAAAGGCATCTGCAGATTTCCTTGTTCATGAAGTGATTAACTTATTTAGTAACTGTGAAAAAATGTGCACATTCCAGGAGCCAGGCTGCTAATAATTAAGAGATGTAATTCTTGTCGTGGGGAGCCTGGCTCGTACTGACAACTGTCTGTGTTTGGCAGAGATGTGGGGTTGTTTTGTGTCCTGACTTGTACAGGTTTCCTCCGTTGTTTTTAAGCCGAAGAAGGGGTGGGGGGAAAAGGGGGAAACAAACCCACTTGTCAGTAAGGTCTTTCACCATTCGAATGGGCTGTGTCTTGTTTCCTGACTGGTATGTGTTTCAGTGCAGTGCGGTTCTCTAGACCGTACAGCTGAAGCATTTCAAATGAGTTACTGGAGATCTGCTTATGCTCTTTTAGTTCATCCCAGTGTTTACTTGCAAATGCAGAAGGAAGCTTGACTCAATTTCTTTATTTTCTGCTTCTGCTGCTTTTATTTTTTTTAACCCATCCTAGATGAAGCTTTGCTATGGGGGAGGGGGGAAGCAAAGCAGCACTATGGGAAATGCCACACGACAGAATCTAAGACATTAAATCCAAACAAATCTCCTGTTTCCTACGGTTCGATGACAACAAAGTTCTTTTTTTCAATTCTAACGAAGCCTGGCATCATGATCCCTAGCGTAAGTCATCAGCAAGGTTTGAAGATGGGGCCTGAAGCACTGGTCTCTGTCAGGTGTGCTAAAGGACTGACTCCATTACGTGGTAGCAGCAGTAGGCTGACATCCACTATATGAATAGAGAGACTTGTTTGGCCAGTGCATTACTTACACACCCTCTCCCCCCAAACACACTCTTCAGAGAAGCTTGTTTTTTAGCATCTGAGGGCCACAGGAATTTGACTTCTTCATAAAGGCCACTGCATTGTAACAGTCTTCACTAGGGGCCATCAGTAGGGGTAGAATTTAGGACCTTCAGTGAGAAGAGTGATGTTTTTTTACTATTCGGGCTAAAGGAACAGCTCCTTTACATTGGATCTTTTAAATAATCCCCATCTGCCCATATATTGGTCTTCATCCAACCCCTTTCTGGCACTCCGCAGGGAGGTATTGTAAACCCGTAGCCTTACTCCAGGTACCCCAGACATTACCTTTCTCTTGTCCCAGCTTCTCTTTCCCTCTCTGGCGCCTCAACACTCAATAACCCAATTTAACAATCTCAGCATCGAATTCTGGTTGATTTTAAATTAAAATACAAGCAGATTTCTGAGGTAAGTTAATAAAATAAAGAGAAAAATCACAAAATAAAAGATTATTGGAAATAAATCCATCTAGTCCAGCACCAGAAAAGGCATCTCTTAGTGGGCAAAAAAAGCTTGTGTTGCAAAGAATGAAAATATTTCATAGAGAACAGCGTGTCTGTCTTTCTCTCAGCCTGTCAATTTAGAATGCCAACACGTCTCTATGAAGTATTTCAAGGGTAAGGGTGGGTTTCTGTATTTTATAGGAAACGCGCTTTCTTTGGTCTCTCCCCAAAGCCCATCCCCTTATACCTAGGTTCTCCATTACATCACCTTCCCCAAACCAGCTTTATAGATTGTGTCTCTGATATGATCTGTATGGATATAGGGCAAGAACTTTTCGACTGCTTCCTTCCAAAATCACATGCCTGCTCATGCCCTTTACTGAGCATATTGATGCCCAATAAACACATCTCAGGCATGTTTGACAAATCACTGGTTACTCCTGAGCCCAGGCTCATTTCTCAGTTGTTTCAGTGCATTTGGTAGAGATAACGACATTTAAAAATGAGATTTATATAGCCCGTAAGTCATGACCTGACATTTGTGTATTTGAAAGGAACAGAGCTGTAATAAAAATGTCTAATTGTAATAATCAATCTACCGCACAATTTTCAATATTTGCAACATTGACTGAGGAGCATTCCTTCTCCCTCTACCCATTACTCCTCTTGCTGTGTAGTGTGGCTAAACCTTCCAAAAGCGATCAGTGATTGTGAGTGCCTCGATTCTTGACACACACTACAAGGGTCTGACTTTCAGAAGTGCTGAGCACCCATCCTCTGAAAATAAAACCCCTTTAAGGTGCCACGGGTTGGGCTTCTAAAACTGGAGGCACCCCAATTCATTAGTCGCTCCCGAAAAATTTGGCTTATACCCATCCCTGAAACAGAATCTACAGCTTTGCTAAAACAAATAAAGCTTGTTTGAAATAATGCAGAAAATGCACTTTTTTCAGCAGAGTCCTTACAGCCAGAGGAATCCTGAGCAGGCCTTAAACAACAAACCTAGAACACCAGAGTAAAAGGAATACTGTAATGGATCTGCAAAGCAGATGCTACAATTTCCTGTCAGCCCCCTCCCCACTGCACTTCCCCGTCCTCCTGGCTAGGTGAGAGAAAAGATCCAGAATCAAGGAGTGGCTGGGGTCCATTTGAAAGTGGTGGCCATGTGGCGAGCGGGAGCTGCAGAGAAGCGGAGGCAGAAAGCATTCCCCAGGAACCCTATGCAGAGACACGTGTGTGGCACAGGCTGCGAGCGCCAGACATTCCAGCAGGTGCAGGTCCGGGTGGGACTTATGGAGAAGCAGAAGCAGCTGGGCAGGGAGCCAGTGCAGAGGGGCCCCAATGAGAGACCCTAACTAAACCTGGCTTGGAATAGAGACTGGACCAAAGAGGGCACCCCAAGCATTAGGCCTGAAGATCCTTGACTCGCGATTGGACTGCCCCAGGGACCCAAACATTTACCGCTGTTGCTCATTGTGACCTGTAACAATGTAAGCCTTTATACCTAGGGTATTTGAACCCTTTCCTTTTCCTGATGGTCTTACGAAAATTCCCTTTCCCTTAGCCACATGCCTGAGGGGTTAGTGGGACCCACCATGGCTAGCTGCTGAAGTGCCTGCAATGCTTGCCTCCAAGTTGCGGTACACCTGGCAAGCTCCTGCCACCCTGTGGGTTTGGTGTATTCTGGCACTGAGCAGCCCCATAATGACACTGCATGGAAATCAGAGATTAGCTGCAAGCTAGCTGGAGTTTTAGCAAATCCGAGCCTGGGCACTTCCAAGGAATTTCTGACATGGGCTGTGATACGGCATTATTGTCAGATCTGAACTAGGCTTGTCACTGGGAATTGCACCAACATCACCCACATAGAGGACGGAGGGAAAACCAACCCTTTGGCCTTGGAGTTTTTCCAAGCTGTCAGGTTTCTTTATTCAATTTACTTTCACAAATTCCTGTGTGGGTTCCATGAAAACGTGGGTTCCTGGTGGAAACGACACACCTTGGTTTTTCAGTGTTGCTTTTGGGACGTGGCAAAACAGTGCTACTGTGTGACAGTCTCACAGAGACTTCCCTTCCCAAACAATTTCTGTAACTTCTACGTTTGGTTACTGGGGTGAGCTAGAGACTGCAGGCCAGCTCATAGCTCTCTTCCACCAGAAAGGCAAGTAAGGCAGGCAAGTAAGAGGGCCCCAAACAATCAAATAACAGAAGGTCTTCATGATTCATGATAGTAGCACCGAGAATCTAGCAGAATATTCTCGATAGGAATATCTGCATCTCTGGGAAAAGCAGAAGCTGCTTCTTCTGAATGAAGAGTCCCACATTAACCTGCACAAGTGCCAGTTGTTCTAAACCTATATACCGCACTTAGGGTCCAGGTTTATTCACCGATTATTAACCACATCCTCCACTACACTAGGAAACACATTCTGAATAAACGTTGGCTGGAGGACAGCTTAAGTACTTGACTGTCATTCTTGGAAAACCTGTCTTTTCTCCCTCCCCTCCCATGAATTAGAATACAAAGCAGTTTTCCCCACGATGCTAATGTTGTATTAGCTTTCCAACATACATGAAGTAGGGGATTTTTTTTCCTGTTTCATTTTCACAGTAGCATCAGTCTTGCACTTCTTGGCTCTATGCAGCTTCAGAAGAAGGACCTGCTTGGAAATAATGGGAAGATGTAGGAAAACCTATAGATGGGAAAAAGTCTAACTCTGGTGTTTCTGTTCATCAGACTGGGTGTGAACTTTAATTTTTCAACCCTATCGAGATGCAAGACTTGAATTTTTTTTCTCTAATCAACTAAGTTAGCTGAAATGTAATGGGAGGGCATGTTTTATGTTTGGGAATTCTCATGTCTTCATTAAATGACTGGCCTTTCAAAATCATGTCTGCAGGTCTTCAGCCTATTTCTCAAACTTATGTGAGCCCACTTGGGAAGACTGTAAGACATCTGGGACTCGACAGAATAAGACATAAAGAGAGAGAGGCTTCATAGCCCATTATTGATCTCTTAAATCATTCTACTTCCAAGGAAAGTCCTCTGGGCCTCGTGAAGCTTCCCTAGAGAGCAAGACTCTAACAGGAGAATTAAGCTCACCTGCTCTGGGAGCTTTCCGGTCAGCCTGTGCTTCACAGCAGGATTAACTGCTTATTTACACCCCTCGGCCCTCATTCTATTAACATATGGGGAGAAACCGACAGGGGAGAGTGGAGAAGCAGCTATAGAAAACAATAGTATAATTCTTGCCCCAGTATTTAACCTGAGTCCAAGAAGCAGAGTGCATTAGTCTCCTCTGAGTACCTGATGGGGCCGTAATTCCATCTAAATCACATAGAGGGAGGATGGGAACTGGATTCCACAGAGAAGAAGAGTGCTCTGGAAGTGCAGCAGTACTTGTCATAGCTGCATATATTTCCTGAAGAACGATTGCTCCTTTGCATTGAGGCTGCTCATCAGAGCTACACAAGAGTGGCCGTGGTGTGTTTCATTACAGGAGCCCTGGAATAACACTTCGGGCCTTGTTCAAAGCCACGTTTTTAATGAATGAGTGATCTTCTCTTTCTGACTTTTGCCTCCATCAAGGAACTTTACACAACACAGAGGGAAGGAGAAGGGGGAATTATTGACCTTTCAGCCTGAGGGATTAACAAGGGATCCTGACCATGAGGTGACAGACTGCATAACTTGCTGGCCACCGGGGCCCAAAAAGGAAGGCACGCTCCTGCTCCTCTAGGAAAGCAGACGTGCTCTCTGCACCTGCAGGGAGAATACCAGTGTAAATCATTTCATTCATTCCTCCTCCGGGGAACCGTTTATGTCGCGTTTTAAAACTGTTCTACAGATGAAACTCGAAACCTTCCTCCGTCTTCACCATTGTAGACAGAGTAGCTGAGGGAATTGAGCGCCTTCCAAAACAAACAGGCCATTCTCCGTGAGCTGACCAAGCTGCGGCAGCTGCAGCTGAAGACTTGGGAGGGGGAATGTTAAAGGCACAGTGTTTGTTTTTATGCTGGCTGTTGCTCTCTGGGGACATGGGGACTTTGGTACCTGAAGGGCTTTCAAGTAGACTCATTGATTGTGTATACAGCAATATAAACAGGAAATGGTAAAAAAAAACAAAAACAAACCCAAACCAAAACAATTCCCACACAGGCCCACAAGTTTCTATACGGGGAATAAATTAATGCACTGAGTAAAAATATCACCCTCAAGGCCGGCTCCAGCTTTTTTGCCACCCCAAGCAGTGGGGGGGGGGGGGCAGAAAAAAAAAGGGAGGAAAAAAAATACCCAATTGAGCTGCTGCCAAAGTGCCACCGAAGAGGAAGACAGGGAGTGAAGGACCTGCTGCCGAATTGCCGCCGAAGACTGAAGCGGACCGATTGAGCGACCGCCGAACTGCCGCCGCTGCCGCCCCAGACGTGTCGCCCCAACAACGGACGGTCTGCCGCCCCTTTCTATTGGCCGCCCCAGGCACCTGCTTCCTTCGCTGGTGCCTGGAGCCGGCCCTGATCACCCTACATCATCTAGGCTGGCCATCCTTCTAAAAGAGTGTCTGTAACCATTTTCCTGGCATAAGGCTACTGCAGTCTGTCTCCCAGTTCAGAAAGGACTGTTAGTTCTTTGAAGCAGATCTGCAACACATGTCAATTCTGTAGCTTCAATTAAAGTCATTGGAGCTACCCCAATTAACGCCAGCTGCGGATCTGTCCATGTCCTTACAATATGTTCCATGCAAAACGTTAGAACTTCAAAACCTGCTTTGTAGCAAAGGAAATACTGTACCTATAAACTAACAAAAATGAAACCAGTTACTTGGATTTTTACAATCCAATGGTAGCACCCTGCATTTTTCTTGTCTCTGTTCATAGCTACAGTAGGAATATTTGGTGGCATATCAGTTTCCTGGCTGCATTTTTCTCTCTGCAGCCACATTCTCTCTTGCTGGGAGGCTTTCTATGCAATCTGGATATTTACTCACTTCTGGCCTGTGGCCTCTTTTGGGGGGAGAGGGAGGTTACACTCTGCACTTTGTTTCATGGAAGGCCAGTCTCTGCAGGCTAAGAGGGTAAGCTAATTCATTCATTATTAATAACTATGAGGAGGAGTTGAGTAAAGGAATCTGAGCAGTGAAGGCTTTTATGCCCTAAAGGTATGTAACAATTTTGTGACCGCACGTGCTTAAACTTATCTTATTTTATTTTTTAATCACCTCAACAGCATGGCTGGTTTCTGTTAGCTCCGGGGTCACTCTGGGGGCTGGCAGTAGCAGCAAGTACTAGCTGTGCCCTGAAAGCAACTATTTTCGTTGTTCTTGCTGCTGGAAGTCTTCAATACTATTAAGTGGGAACTTGACCTTCTCTGTTGAGAGCGGAATTTCTACTAAACGAGAAGCAAAGCGGAATAGAGGAAGGATGGCTTGGTGGCTGAGGCACTGGATTGGTCTCAGGAGATCTGGATTCAGTTCCTAGCTCTGCCACATATTCTCTCTGTGATCCCAGGCAAGCCACTTAATCTCTGTGCCTCAGTTCCTCATCTGTAAAATGGAAATAACAACCCTTGTCTGTCTTGTCCATATAGAATGCAGGCTCCTCAACGTAGGGGCTGTCTATATCTATGAGCAGCACCTAGCACAATAGGGCTGCTGGGTTTTATGGTGATGTAAATAATAACCTCAATAAATCATACACCACATTCATGGACGCTCGGTTTCAATACAAAATGAAAACTCAAATGACAGAAACCAAAGACAGCAACGAACTATGCAGAGTTACATTTGTAAAAGCTTAACTGGCAAAGGTTTAGGGAATTAGGTGCCTGCCATAAGTCCTAATCTTGGGCTCTGCACCCTGGCGGTAATCTGTGAGTTATATCCCACTTCATTATGTATGAATCTGTAATTTTCCAAAAGCATAAACGTGGCCTCCAAGGGCGCACACATTAATAGCGTTTGAATGAACCAATTTGTTTCCTGCCCAATGTGTTTATCTTCCAGCTCTTAGTTCTGCATGCCAGTGGAAAGGTTAACGACTCACGGCTCCCTGGCAAATGATGCACTGATTTAACCTCTGTGGTGGCTTGATCTTTAATTGTCTTTGGTGTCTTTAGTGTGTTGAAAGTTAACAGCTGCTTTCTGGACGCTAGCTGATGTGGGAGAGGGGTCTCTTTAAATGCGTGCATGCGTCATGGGTTAAATGAAACCTTCTTGCTCACTACAGCTTATTGAGGTGCTGAAGCATGTGTCTAACGTCACAGTCCCATTGGCTTCAGTGGCACTTCTCGTGTGCCTACAGTAAGCACTTGCTGAATGAGACCCTCAATCAGGAGTAACTCTCAAGACCAATGGAAGTACTCTGGCATAGGTGGGGGGTGGAGGTAGGGAAAAGGCCCTAGATTTCTTTCCCAGCCCTGCTTAGTGCCACATTACAGTCGGGCCACTGGGAAGAGATGATAGCTTTCTTTGACAGGGTTACTGGCCTAGTGGATAGGGGGAAGCAGTAGACATGATATATCATTATTTTAGTAAGGCTTTTGACACAGTTCCCCACAACGCTCTCATAAGCCAACTAGGGAAATGTGGTCTGGATGAAATTAGTATAAAATGGGCACACAACTGTTTGAAAAAAGCCGACTCAAACGTAGTTCTCACTGGTTCGCTGTTGAACTGGGGAGGATGGAGCCAGAAGGGTCCTGCATGAGTCTGTCAACCAATATTCTTATTAATGATTTGGATAATGGAGTGGAGAGCATGCTTATAAAATTTGCTGATGACGCCAATCTGGGAGGGGTTGTGAGCACAAATCACCTGTCAGTGATGGTCCAGGTATACTTGCTCTCGCCTCAGCACTCAGGGATGGTCTAGATGACCTCTCAAGGTCCATTCAGCCCTACATTTCTATGAAATGTTCTCAAATAACCAAACAACTAGTATCTGGCCTGGTTAAAGGCCATGCTAAAGCTCGCAAACCTGGGCACAATTTTTTGACCATATTAGGGCAATTCCTGGTTTTGCATCAAAAATCAAGCAAAATATTCTATTTTGCACAATTTTGATATGAAATCAGGTGAAACTTACTTGTTTTCATTGAGATTTTAGGTTGGTTTGAACCAAAAACTCATCACATAAGAATGGTCATACTGGGTCAGACCAGTGGTCCATCTAGCCCAGTATCCTGTCTTCAGACAGTGTCCAGTACCAGATGTTTCTGAGAAAATGAACAGAACAGGGCAATTATTGACTGATCCATCTTCTTTTATCCAGTCCCAGCTTCTGGCAGTCAGTCAGAGCCTGCGGTTGCATCCCTGACCATCTTGGCTGTTAGCCATTCATGGACGTGTCCTACACGAACTTGCCTCGTTCTTTTTTGAACCCTGTTATACTTTTGGCCTTCACAACATCCCCTGGCAATGAGTTCCACAGGTTGACTGTGCTTTGTGTGAAGAAGTACTTCCTTTTGTTTGTTTTAAATCTGCTGCCTATTAATTTCATTGGGTGACCCCTGGTTCTTGTGTTATGTGAAGGGGTAAATAACACTTCTTTATGCACTTACTCTACACCAGTCATGATTTTATAGACATCTATCAGTTGCCTCCTTAGTTGTCACTTTCCCAAGATGAACAGCCCAGTCTTTTAAATCTTTCCTCATATGGAAGCTGTTCCATACCCCTAATCATTTTTGTTGACCTTTTCTGTACTTTTTCCAATTCTAATATCTCTCTTTTGAGGCGGGGCAACCAGAACTGCACGGTAGTATTGAAGGTGTGGACGTACTATGGATTTATATAGCAGCATTATGGTATTTACTGTCTTATTATCAGTCCTTTCCCTAACAGTTCCTAACATTCACAAGACAGATTAAAGCAAAGAAATGTTTCCCAAGAAAGAAATAAAATAGTCTCTTTGCCCTGAATGTCTGGGGAAGAAACCATCCAAGAGGCAGTGGGAGGGGAATGGATGCTACCACGTCCCTCTTGAAAACACCAATCAGGGATCTGACTGCAAGAGACCTAGAGATTATATAATTGTCCCCGGTCCTGGTGCAGAAGCGGGGGAAATGCTGTCTTGGAGGTTTGTGCTTATTGAATTCAGACCTGCAGGGTGTTGATTTTGCAGCCTACTTCATATAAAATGAACCACAGGGTTGCATTTGCACACAGCGTCATGAGCCAAGTACTGCAGATTTGTCTGGTTCTGTTTTCACTGTTGGCTGTCTTTCTGTAACATGCTGAAAATTCAGGACTCTCTTCTGGAGGTATGAGGAGCTGAATCCTGGATCACCTTTGCTCATTCACATGAGAACCTCTGAAAATTGTCTCTCTAAATTAAACTAACTCATCATTCAGCAAATACTTAAAAATAACAAACACATCCCCAGCAATTGGGTTTGTTTGTGAATGTTTTGTAAGCAGGGGGAAAAGTGCTAAACGCAAAATGAATATTATCTCCAATGAATAATGGCCAAAATTTTCAAACATGAGGGTCTAAAGCTAGACACTTAAATCCAAATTTAGATACCTCCATTAAGTGCTTCTGATTTTCAGAGTTGTTGAGCAACAGAAAATGTCATAATGTCAGTGTATAAATCCACGGTACACCCACACCTTGAATACTGCACTCTGGTCACCACATCTCAAAAAAAGATATATTAGAATTGGAAAAGGAGCAGGGAAGTGCAACGAAAATTATTAAGGGTATGGAACAGCTTCCATACGAAGAGAGATTAATAACACTGGGACTTTTCAGCTTTGAAAAGAGACTATTAAGGGGGGATATGATAGAGGTCTATAAAATCATGACTGGCATTAAGAAAGTGACCAGGGAAGTGTTATTTACCCCTTCACATAATACAAGAATCGGGGTCACCCAATAAAATTAAGAGGCAGTAGGTTTCAGACAAATATAAGGAAGTACTTCACACAATGCACAGTCAACTTGTGGAACTCATTGCCAGGAGATGTTGTGAAGGCCAAAAGTATAATGAGGTTCAAAAAAGCATTAGGTAAATACATGGAGGATAGGTCCATTGATGGCTTTTAGCCAAGATGGTCAGGGATGCAACCCCATGTGCTTTGGTGTCCCAACACCTCTGACTGCCTGAAACCGGGACTGGACGACAGGGGATGGATCACTTAAAATCACCCTGTTATGTTCATTACCTCTGAAGCAACTAGTCCTGGCCACTGACAGAGACAAGATACTGGACTAGCTGGACCATTGGGCTGACCCTGTATGGCCGTTCAAATGTTATCTGAAGCTTGGTCTGAAGTCAGTGCTCAGCGTCTCTGAAAATCAAACTACTTAGTTAGGTGCTTAAATGTGGATTAAAGTGTGGGATTTTCAATTAGGAGCTCAAGAAAAGAGTGACTCCTTTTAGACACCCAGTTTTGAAAACTGTAGCCAGTTAGTCCAATTATGTTTGTTGTTTGTTTCCTCTTTATGGGCTGAATAGTTAGCCAAAGTTCAGGAGCCTGCAGGTTGTTTCTGTTAGGGTCAGAAATTGATGATGGAGTCATGTATCTTTGTTGCAGTCCTGTTTGTTCACAAAGACCATACAAAGTCCCGTTTCCCTGAACACAGCAGGAGTCAAACCACAGGAGATAGTTTCTCTGCTCACGGTTCTGAGCCTCTTTCAGCCAGCACTCAGTCCCCAAAGCTCTGTCTCTCTAGGCTTTACTCAGGCCCATGCTCCCTCTTCATGTTCAGACCGGGGACTGTCCTAGATATCTCTGCCTGCTTCACTGGTCTTTCTCTCCCTCCCTCCACCCATAGTCACACACAACTCCACCAAGCAATGCTCCACAAAAACTTGTCACAGCTGCATATATCTCCTGAAGAACGATTGCTCCCTTGTGTTGAGGCTGCTCATCAGAGCTAAACAAGAGTGGCCGTGGCATGTTTCATTAAAGGAGCCCTGGAATAAAACTTCGGGCCTTGTTCAAAGCCACGTTCTTAATGAATGAGTAATCTTCTCTTTCTGACTTTTGCCTCCACCGACCTAGTTCTAATTCCTGAGTGGACTCACATGTGCCTGTGTTTTGGTTTGAGGCCCATATATGTCTTTACATTTATCCTGAATGCTGTTAGACTCCCCAGCGAGGTTTAACCGTGCCTATAACAGTATCATTATTTGTAGGCCGCCAATCAAGGTTCGGAGACCTTTTGTGTTAGGTACCGTACACACTCAAAATGAACAAATGATTCCTACTCCAAAGAGCTTACTATCAAAGTATGAGAGATATCAAGTGAACGTCGCTGAGTGGGGTGCACAAGATGATGGTGAGATGTATTTGGTCAAATCTGTACAGATTCCATGCTTTCTAAATCAACTCCGGAGCTAGGGCAGAAGAATAAGCAGCATTAACGAGGCAGGCACGGCAGCCTGGAAGCAAAAAGGGATGGTTATTTCTAAGCCTGCGTAACAATTAATTTTGTGAGCCCCACTGGGTTTTACAGGAACTAATCAGGGCCATGAGCTCTGAGGTGCAAGAGCTAAACAAATGGATAAAAAAATAAATACATGTCAAAAAACCTCTGTCTTTTCCCCATTGCCCCCTCGGTGGGTTAATCTTGGATCTGAATGAAAATTTAAGTGTGTCTAAATGTAGCCTTGCTCCTGATAGAGGGAGTGGATATGTCATCAGTGATCTGTCAAAGTCAATAACATTCCGCTGTCAGCCAGGAGCTTTGCCTCAAGATCTAACATTTCTGTCTGAATTACCAGCTAATGCGCTGACAAATTGCCTGTGATTTTTCTTTTTTTCTCCCTGAGTGGATGTGCCTGGTCTGCAGATTAGGTAAACGCCGCCTCGCCCGGTGTGTAGCGATGGCGGCTGATTTCCAGCGAGACGTTTTCTGTCAGGCTGTGGAAGTGGGAGGGTGTCAAGGTAACAGACAGGCAGCCAATGGGATTACACAGGAAAGGCTGCAGATGTGTTCTGGCTTTGGCCTGTAGTGGAACAGTTACAATCTAGTCCCTGGAAGCTACTCCCTGATTAGGACAACGAGAGGTGTGTGTGTGTTCAGAGAGTGATAGGATTTTTGGTAGCAGTACTGTAAACATTTCCTTTACTCGTGCTGCATTTGGGGGATCGGGGAAACCACAGTCAAATTATGCTAATATCACCTATTGTGCTAAGTTTTATGTAGCGTGAGTGTGTAGGTGGCTCAATACATCGGTTTACTGGCTTTTCATTGGTGAAGAGATAAACTCAGGTGCTGACTGAGGAGACACATTTTAGTGAATTTTGTATTCACACTAGGCACTTGTAGACATTTGTCCTTGGCATAAAACCAACATGTGATATTGCAGTCTCTGTTCAAAACTGGCCCGGCAGGGTCGTAAGATGTTCTAGGTCATGCTTGCAGGGCCTTGCCAGAGCCCTGTGATGAAATCTGCCTTCCTCTTTGTCTAGCTGTTAGTCTCTCTGCTTAATGTACACTTATCTTTTAAAAGTAATGGAGGATATACTCCTTTTACCACAGGCACTGCAGGGCACATCTTACAAAGCAATGGTAGCCACAACTGGAAGGCATTCAAAGAACAAATCTCTGTTTCTAACCACAGCTATAGGACATCAAAAGCACAATCAAACCTAAGCTTCACCAGCTCCAACTGCCTGGTCTCTGCCTACCTGAATTTGCAATGGTCTATTAGTGAGTTTGCTGTAGAGGTGATTTTCCATGAAGCATGATTCATTTCTTGAGCACTGTAGCATCATGTGTCTACAATTATGATCTTGGAATAGTATCATGAATAAGGAATGGGGAAAATGAAGTCCTCATTCATGTCATCATCATCTTCTCTTACACTGGCTGTTAGTTCCCCAAGGACATTTTCTCACTCTGTGTCTCCTGACTCCCCCATTCAGTCTAGCCACTGTTAGTGTGGCACCTTTTTCCCATCCGGAACAGCCTCATCGCTCCACTACAAATGACTTTCCACCTTGTTTCAAATCTCAGAGGAAAACATTGGTTTTTGTCCCACCTCTCTTCTTGCAATTTATTATTTAACTCCATCATTATATTATTCAAACTCTGTGAAAAATTTTATGATAGAGTTGGTATGAAAGATACTGCACAAAACAAACTTGTCTTGCTTTGGACTGGGAGATTCGTGGTCCCAAACACATTTTAGAGCAATGGGACTTGGGAAGCTTACTCCCTTAGACTTCTTTTAACAATCCCAGCCCTGTATAACTTTGTAAAGCTGTAAAACAAAGATGAGATGTGTCAGATTATTACACTTCCAGTCTCATAAGAATGGTTTAAAAAAAAAACACTTGGAAGACAATTACGGACATGCACATCATAAAGACATCTAGATGCTTGACAAATGAGCTGTGGCAGCAGAATATTCTTGCATTATGCTAAGAAACCAAATGACTAAAGGCAGAGGCATTTATTATCTTTCTCCGGCATTTGAATAAACACACACAGCAACCAGTAATAGAAATGCAGTGTTGGAAGCTTTTTGAGCAATTTCAAGATAGGCACATTGATTGTTCTTTTATTACATGTGCAGTGCATAGTGTTTGAAGTGGGTGAGGGGAGAAAAACAATGGGGTGTTGCAATACACAACATCATACTTATAAATAATTATTAATTATAAGTAATTAAAGCAGTGGGAGGAGAATGATAAAAGAGGGATTTAGGCGGCTTTGCTACTCACTGTACCAGCTATACATATTTGGAAATTGATATGCAATGTACATAAATAAACTTATTATGATGGAAATTAGCAGATATCACTGCAAATTATCATTGCTTATAAAAATAATTTGTCACCTTGAATTCCAAGTGGATTTTATGCATTATTTGAAATGCACAAAAGCAAATAAAAAGGTAATCCCTTTTGGTTTTGAAGTAGCATTATATGAGGACCAGGAAGATAAAATCTTTAAAGAAGCCATGGAAGATGGATTGCATTTAGGATAAACTGGAGACCCAATTAATATTAGATATAGCAAAGGCCACAGGAAACAGAGATAGGGAGATGAATGGTAAGATTTTCAAGAGCTGCAGTATGTGGACATATTTAGCTAAGAATAAGAAGTGGCTGATTGAGGCTGTTCACTCGTAAAGATCCTTTCAGTTAGAAAAAGTCAATAAAGAACGTTAGAAGTAATTATCAGCATGACAGCCAACACCTTCAGCTGTATTGTTCATGTGGTGTGATGTCATAGGCTAGTAATAGTTTTAATTATTCATCTAGAACACAAAAGCCTCATTAAAAGGGCTGGAGCACAGATGTAAAATATAAGGACTGGTTTTACTATCTATTATGGGACTTACAGAGAAGAGATACAGCTATATAGACACAAGGTTACATAGATAGTTAATATAAAGCTATTTTCTGCTGATGAATCAGAATATGCAACACTATTGGTAAATTGTGGGACCAATAAAGTTGTTGTTGTGCAAGGCAAATGGCATCCAGACTGTACAATTTTTAACACGATCTGCATTCTATGCTGCAGTTTGTAAATGGCAAAGCAAGTGAAGGAATCGGTACTGTCATTGTCTGTACTGTACCCGGCCTGTGGGGAAAGAGAAGATTTGGTGTGTGCAGGACTGTCAACCTGACTTCCTGCACAAGCACTAAAATTAACTTAGAACTGATTTCTTTACATTCCCCTACTCCTACCCCCACATGGTTTTAATTTTCCTGGAAAACTAAACTTGCAAATTCAGAAATAACCCAGAACAATAGGCTAATGTTCCCATTACCTCCAGTGTTGCCAAGGCTAACAATGTTCTTGTGAATCGCATAATATTTGGTGGTCCCAGCTCCCTGGTTCATGTGATTACGTGAAAATGTCAGCTTTCATTTTTTTTAAAGTAAGTTTAATGGTTGCAGAGAATAGCTTGAAAATGTGACCCAATTCTACCCTAAAGGCTCAAAAAACAGAAAGCAAATAAAAAGCACCCAATATTTATCACTTTAAAAATAATCTCATGCTAGGGTTGCCAACTGTCTAATCACAAAAAGCCAAACAGCCTTGCTCCGCCCCCTGCCCTGCCCCTTCTCTGAGGCCCTGCCCCCACTCTCTCCATACCCCCTTCCTTCGTTGCTTGCTCTCCCCCACCCTCACTCACTTTCATTGGTCTGGGGCAGGGGGTTGGGATGCGGGAGGGGATGCGGGCTCTGGGTTGGGGGGTGGGACTGAGGGGTTCCGAGTGTGGGAGGGGGCTCCGGGCTGAGCCTTGGGCAGGAGGTTGGGGTGCAGAAGGGGGTGCAGGGTGCGGGCACTGGGAGGGAGTTTGGGTGTGGAAGGGGGCTTGGATGTGGGAGGAGGCTCAGGGCTGGGGCAGGGGGTTGGGGTGTGGGAGGGGGTGCGGGCTCTGGGAGGGAGTTTGGATCCAGAGGGGCTCAGGGCTGGGGCAGTGGGTGCAGGCTCTGGGAGGGAGTGTGGGTACAAGAGGGGGCTCAGGCAGGGGGTTGGGGTGTGTGTCGGAGGGGGTGTGGCCTCCGGCCAGGCAGCACTTATCTCAGGTGATTACCGGGGAGCAGCTGGCACGTCCGGCTCCTAGGCTCAGAAGTGGACAAGTGGCTCCATGGTCTGCCCCTACCTGCAGGCACCGCCCCCACAGCTCCCATTGGCTGGGGTTCCCGGCCAATAGGAGCTATGGAGTTGGCACTTGGGGGGGGGGGTAGCGCACAGAGACCCTCTGCCCCCACCCCTCAGGGGCTGCAGGGATGTGCTGGCTGCTTCCAGGAGTGGTGCAGGGCCAGGGCAGGTAGGGAGCCTGCCTTAGCCCTGCTGTGCCGCTGGTCTTTTAGTAGTCTAAAATCTCCCAATTTGGCTTCAGTAGCCTCTGGGAGATCAAGCCTGATTCTGGAGAAGGATGGCCTTGTGGTTACAGCGCTGAACTGTGCTTTAGGGGATGTGGGTTCAATTCTTAGTCCTGCCATAAACCTGCAGTCTTGGTCAAATTGCTTAATCTCTCTGTGCCTTAGTTCCCTATTTGTAAAACCAGGATCTGAATGCAGCGATTCTTCTACCCTGGATTGAAAGTAATTCTCAGCAGTGACTAGCTAAGTAACAGGTGCTACTGCAATAATAATAATAATGATAATGAAGATTTGAGTCACTTATTACTTTCTTTAAATGGGTGCCCTGTCCCTTTAAGAGCAGGCTTGGGTCAGCCCATCCCAGCTCCAAGGTCTGGCCCTTTATGGACAGGCATTGTGGGACCCGTAGAGCCCGGTCAGGATCATGTGACTGCAAGCTAGCCGCAAACCTTGCTGGGAGATTGGGGCAGGTTTATATAAGGAAGCTCTGTGCTAAATCTGAAGAGACCATTGTTGAGGCAGGACTTGATGTGGGGGGAGAACTGCAGCAGCTGTTGGGAATCTCTCCATGTGAGGGGCCCAGCAACGGTTCGTGTAAGCCCAGGGAAGATGCCTGAGCCACAAGAACTGTGAGAAGGAGCCCAAGTGGGCTGTACTAACGCATTGCGGGGTGCCTGCAAAAGAGATTGGTGATACTGGAAGTGGTGCTAGGAGCTGTAAAGCAGAGTGTAACTTGTAGGGAAAGGGCAGCCAGCTCTTTCATGGCTTTCAGTCCTGGGGCTGGGCCCTCCTACAATTCCACCTAGATGAGATGGTGTGGAAACACCTGTGGCCCAAGGGTGAAGGAACTTTTGTGAGCCCTACACCAACAGGCAAAGCGTTATTTTACTGTTTAGCCTGGGGAGGGTGTATCTTGACTGGCAGCCTTCTGCACTGAGGAGTGAAAGCTGTGGCCCAGAACAAGCTAGAGACAAATGTATGTTGTTAAGGAGTTCTGCTGACCCTGGAAGGTCAGAGCTTCATTGCTTTCCCCAGAGGGCCCAACCACCCAAGATCAAGGGGAAACTGAGGCACCAAGTTGGAGTGGAAACTGAGGCAGCAGAAACATCCTGATGCTGGAGCAGGTAAGCGGCGCTCGTACACACCCATTTCTAACAGCTAGGGATGCTGGCTGGGTTCTGTGAAGGGGTAGGGGGGAGGGTTCCTTAAAAAAGCTACAGCATGAATCCGTATAAACCCTTTCATGTTATCTGTCTAAGCTACCACAATGATATTTCCATGATGAGCCTGTGTAGGTAGGAATGTCTTCAAAAAGTTGCCAAGTACAGTGCATGAACGCTGTTTCTCTTGCCATTAAAATTTCATGTAAAAGTACCATAGACTGCTCCTGAGTCCTATTTATAGATATCTATCTTACTGCCTTCAACAACATTATTAAGCTCTTTTACTACAGAAAGCTAGCCTGAAAATGAGTCGCCCTGGTAAATAAAACATGCACTTGCTTTTTCTACCATACTTAGCGCCACAGAGAACTATACTGAGTATGTATTTTCCATATATTTGTGTCAACACATGATTATATATGCCTACATCCCTGGTATGCCAATTGTGTTCATAGCACTGACTTGTCAGGACTGTGCTGGGGGTAGGGAGGAGTAACAGGCTCCTGATCTCACAGCCCAGAAAGGCTGGGCAGGGGCTTCAGGGGGGCTGCATTGAAGTCCCTGTGTCCCTTTGCTGTTTAAGGGCCCTTATCACTCTCACAGTATCACTGTTGTATTTCCCTGCTTCAAGGATTCAACCTACAGTAGAAGGACTTAAAATGCTTGCTAATTATTTTGTTAATCAAGGTTTTCTGCTCCATATTATTAACGAGGCAAATTAAAGCAAGAGTCTGTGGTGCCCGGAAAACATCTGCCCGACAAAAATGAAATGCCAAACAAAACGGAATTCCCTCTGTGGCTCATTTTCATCCAGCTGTGCTCGACTGTACAGGAATGATGGGCGGCAGTTACCCTTTTTCTTTAAATTGAGAAGGAGTTTGGTGGGTAACCTCTAGGCCTCTGCTAACCAGTCCCTAGTGAGACAGGTCTCGTGCTAGATTCCTACACAGTGAGCCACCACTTTGTACACATGTGCAACCCTGCTTGAGGCCAAGAGAGCGTGCGCGCCGGAGATTGTAAAGTGACTGCTGGTGCAATCATACACTGACCTTATGGGCACGTTTCTTGATCTTGATTTCTCCCCCCCTCCCCGCCCACCTCTTCAAGGCCATCGCAAAGACTGGCATTTGCACCTCCTGTGAGAACAAATGAGTGCTGGACACTGTGAGAGCAATACACCACTTTCTGTTTCATTTTTTTTAAGTCATTCATCTCTGTAGTTTAATTATTGGGGTATTTTAAAAAATGGGGGCAGCATGGCCTAGTGGTCTGACCTTCAGCAAGTCACTTTCCCCTTGTACCTTCGTTTCCTATCCCACCCTCTGTTTGTCTTGTCTGTTTAGGCTGTAAGTTCTTTGGTGCAGGCACTATCTCTCACTGTGTGTTTGTACAGCACCCAGCACATCAGCCTGTTGATCTCAGTTGGGGTCTCTGGGTGCTTCTGAAATGCCACTGCTGTTGCCTCATAATAAGAGTGGAGGTTGACATTCCCGTGTGTGGATGCAGCTAGTACCCCAACACTTGCACCCCCTTTATCTGCAAATGAATCAAGGGTGCAAACCTGAATACTTAATATTGTAAGCAGAGGTGTAATTAGTTAGAGTGCCACCTCAAATTTGGGGGGGAGGGAGGGGAAAAAAGAGAGGGGGATCACACAAAAGAGCGGCCATCGTTTTGAAAACTTTGCCCACGTCTCCAAGTCCATGCTGCTGTTTATCCTGTGAATAGGTCTGAAGCAAAAGCCCAATAATGGCATCCCCAGCTGATTAATACAAAAGAACAACCGTCGAGTTTCCTTTCTCAAGAAGCATCTGGTGTTCCCAAGGCTGTGACTGCCACATGTTTATGGAAAATGCTATGTAGGACTGGGTGCAGCAGTTCAGATAAAATAAAGAACTGGCCTAGTTTGGAGATATTTATTTACACACACAAACTACATTGAAAGAACATTATTAAGGTTGCAAAGTCAAGCACTCAAAAGTTCGGAAATTCATCTGCTCCTGCAAAGCTGTTTGAACAGATGATTGTCCCCCTGGACAGATTGCCGTACTGCAATGTTGTTAACAAACATCACTCACGATAGCCTGATACAAAACCTTAAAAACCCAAACCACCCAATCCTCTTGCAGTTTGTGGGGCTCATTCTTTGCATGGAAGATGCTTCTATAGAGGTGCAATCAAGACCACAATGGAGAACGTTTTTCAGCCCTTTGTAGGGGAAATTACTGTACATGTACAAATCCCAGTAATAACAGTGATTACGTATCAGCCTGTTTCCCCGTGTACTCTGTAGAAAATTCATCCCCAATTGTGTGCACAAATGTGCCTCCACTTAAAACCTGTGCCTGTAAAAGGGGCAGTGTTGCATCAGCTTGTCCTTTGATGTCTGAGTTAAGTGTCGTGGGTGCCTTTGGTGCATTCTACCAACGACAGTTTTTGAGACTTTCCATTGTTTATAATGTGCTGTTAGTAGCTTTGGAGACTATTGAACTAATCTCACTTACACAAGTTTATGCTGCTGGCTTCCTCTCGTGTTATCCCTGATTTTCACTTGTGCAAGCAAGGGGAGAATCTGCTCCTATGCCTGGAGAACTTAGAGGGGTGGGCAGATGTGGGAGTATGACCAGATATGCTTAAAATTTTAAATTATACATGGCAGACACATTTGGGAACATGGAAAAGTATTGAGGAAAGGAAAACCTGTTCATCCATTTGCACCCTCACCCTTGTAGATAGGCAGCGATCCAGGTCTAAGGGAAGATTGTTTTGAGAAATTCAGGCTAGCTCACTGCTCTGATGCCTTTATCTCCCTGCATTATAAACACAGATTGGGCCAGATTCTCAAGTGGTGTAAAACAGGGACCTTCCTTTGATGTCAATCGAACTCCTCCGACATCCGCTACCTACAGACCTCGCCTGTTGTTTTTATATTTGCTCATCCAAAAACCCCCGTAAATGGAATTTCCAGCATTTACAACTACTCTGCACCTGGACAGAAATGTCCTCCCTTAAAATACAGTAAAGTGAAAAACCCAACTGCTGGGGATTAAAGCTTCTACTGCCTTGTGTGAACTTAGACACAGATTAATCATCTTTTTGCTCGGCTGTAAAGACACACATGAATTATATTGCCAGCTAAATGCATAGGCTGGCCCCGTTTACTTCAAAGCTACAGGATCTGTAGTCTCAGTTACAGGTTGAGTAAGTTATTCCCAGTGGTGTCTCATAAAGAGCAGAGACAAATAAGAAACAGACAGAAGAGTAGTAGGTAGAGTTGTCTCACTCTGATGAAGGCTGCGTCCACATTGGCACTTTCATCTGAGCCTGTAACCAGATGCTGGCGTAACTGGATCTCTTGAGAGACCGCGTGGGCAGGGCAAATGACTGGGAGGCAGGGAAGTTGCCTTGTGTTCCCAGTTCTGACTTTCTGTGTGGCCTGGATTATGACACGGGGTCTTTCTGTGCCTCTTGTTTCCCCTCCCACTCTTTGCCTGTCCGATCTATTTCGCGTGTGAGCTCCTTGGGGCACAGACTGTCTCTTGCCATGTGTTTGTACATTGCCTGGCACAATGGGGCACTGATCTCGGAGCCGTAAGCCATGACGCGGTTGTTTGCCTGTAATTAGGTGCTTCCGCCCCCATGTGGAAAAGACACCATAAGCACCTGTCGCTGATTTGGCCAGTCTTCCTAGCTCACTAGGGACATCACAGAATACTTTGCCCCACATGCTGCTTATCATAGATGCCCTCTGGGGACTCTGTCCCACTAGCTGTCCTGATTTTCTCCCAAGGTGCTGATAGAGAAGATGTGACATGGCATGGTAAGCACAGACACAAATGTAGCTGTGGTACCAAAAATCTCTGCTGGGGGAGTTGTTACGTGTAACTGGTTCAGGTGACCATGCCTCTATCGTAAGTTAAACAATCACAAGTCCAAGTTGTGGCATGGACAGGGTTAAGACCTCCCCAACTTGTGGGCATCCAGCAGTGGAATTGGAAAGTAGATGCACACAGGGACACTCTCAGCTGTGTGCTCCTAATGTCTGCAAAGCTGGTCCATCCTGTACCTCACTGACTATCCACCAGCCAATCTGTTGTAGGAATGGAAACATGCTCGCATTTTTGCCCCACAAAACTGAAGACTGGGACACATCCGTGGTCAATGTTCAAAAATCAGTTCTTCTCTCAATACTCAGGAGAGGTGTCAATCCCTTTCTGGGAGGTGTTAGTAAGTGGTAGAAAGAAACCTCTTGTGCAGATCTCTACTTCCCCACAGATTTTGTTATTGGGTGCCATGCTATAAAGAGGAGAGAGAATATGATACAGATTTTTCCCTCCTGGTTTTTGTTGTTAAAAGGCAAGCGGAACTGGAGAGGAAGGCTAGTGCAGTGGTTAAGGTGCTCGCCTGTAACTCAAGAGAACTGGGTTCAGTTCCCTTCTGTGTCACAGACTTCCTGTGCGACCTTGGGTGAGGCACTTAGGGTCTGTGTAAACAGCAAAGAAAAACCCACTGCTGGCCTGTGCCAGCCAACTCAGGCTCGCGGAGATCAGGCTGCAGGGCTGTTTCATTGCTGTGTAGACTTCCAGGCTTGGTCTGGAGCCTGAGCTCTGGGGCTCTCTGACCTCCAAGGGTCCTAGAGTCTGGGCTCCAGTCC
Organism: Mauremys reevesii; assembly: GCF_016161935.1. Classification (NCBI taxonomy): domain Eukaryota; kingdom Metazoa; phylum Chordata; order Testudines; family Geoemydidae; genus Mauremys; species Mauremys reevesii. The sequence goes on along the minus strand of NC_052640.1, from coordinate 14,037,998 downwards.
AAGCCAGGAAGTCTACATAGCAATGAAACAGCCGACGAGCCTGAGTCAGCTGGCGTGGGCCAGCCGCAGGTGTGTAATTGCTGGATAGACAGACCTTTAGTCTCCTTGTGCCTCAGTTCCCTAGCTGTAAAATGGAGCTAATAGCATTGCCCAGCTGCACAGCAGCGGTGTGGCGATAAACACATAAAGATTGTAAGGGACTTGGGTACTACACTAATGGAGGCCATAGATGGTGGAAATAAATAGCTCCTGAATTAAACCCTTGACTATTCCTCAGTACAGCAAGGCATGCCGCTGCTTATAAAAACTGTTTCTATTCAGCTAAATATGAAGGCCCTTCATTTTCTGCCATCATCCTACAGTGCCTGGTGTCCCCAACCCTCAATCCACCCCACCAGTGCTTGAAAAAGACTGCATTGATTTGACACTTATTGATGAAGCTATTTTCCAAGCACTATTCATTACAGGCAGGACATTGTGTTGTGCAAAGGGTTCTATTGCTAGGGACTTTTTTGGCTCCATCTCCAAGGTGTGCTTTGGACTCCAATGCAGACCCGTCTACTTCACTGGTCTCAGGGAACGTGCTCTGGTCCTAGTGTTCTGCTGATATTGAGAGCTATTGGGTTAGGTTCAGTGCAGCATTTTGAAACACCAGCTGAAAACCAAACGTGGTTAAGTTAACAGCTGAAGATGATTAAATTCACTACTCCGTCCTTCCTTATCCCCACCCTAATGCAAAGGAATTTTTTTTCATTATTTACCTTAAGTTTTATACCTTATTTTAGATCCATTCCTTCTCTAGGAATCCTGTGTGTGTGTAACCGGTCCGACTTAACCCGCTTTGTGGAGAATTGCCACTTTCAGCGCTGCCTTGTAAACGAGTTGCCTTATGGTTCTTTAAACACAACAGGATGGTCCCGTTTCGATGAGCTGACTCCCATACATTGGTGCAGTCGGGGCATTGGTGTCCAAATGAAATGCATGGAAGTACAGAAGAATCTTCCGATGATTAGCGTAGCCTATATGCTGTGAAACCTCCCTTTGCCAGGTACTGCGTGGCTGCATGTTCCCTCCCTGGTGGGTGGCTGGGGAATAGGTGGACCTTGACTCTACCATGCGACGTATTGGTCAGTGCAGTGTCACCAGCAGCATGTGTTATCCTTTCCTGGTTATCCTTTCCTGGTAGCCGGAGAGTAATTATGACTGGGAGGTGTGTCTGAATCACAGTGCTTCCTTGGGCTACACAGTTGTACTAAGGGCATAAGCCAGCCTTCTGTGCAGGGGCGGCTCCAGACCCCAGTACGCCAAGCGCGTGCTTGGGGCGGCATGCCGCGGGGGGCGCTCTGCCGGTCGCCGGGAGGGCGGCAGGCGGCTCCGGTGGACCTCCCGCAGGCATGCCTGCGGAGGGTCCGCTGGTCCCGCGCGGCTTCGGTGGAGCTGCGGGACCAGCGGACCGTCCGCAGGCACGCCTGCAAGAAGTCCACCGGAGCCGCGGGACCAGCGACCGGCAGAGCGCCCCCCGCGGCATGCCACCCTGCTTGGGGCGGTGAAATGTCTAGAGCCGCCCCTGCCTCTGTGCATCTGTTCCAGGCCCATTCTGCCTATATGGAATAACGCACACTACACATGCATGTCAGCTTTATTTAACATACAGCTGTGATCCTGCATTAGTGAATTATATCACACTTCTGCATTTGTAACCAAGAGAGGAAAACAGGAGACTCGAGCGATATTGCCGTGTTTAGAGTACAGGTCTGCTGCTTCCAAAAGGTTAAGGCACTTAACGAATGCAAGTGGAACGGGGTGAGAGCCAAGGCGAAATCTGCCTCTTGTAATCGTTGGAGCACCGATACCGTGGGAAGTGCAATATAAAAGTTCCAGCCATTAAAGTTTTAAAAAAAAAATCCCTGATCGTTTACAGCATCTAATCCAAATAACCTCGTCAAGTGAGTGCTCAGAGGACTTATACATTGACTGTAACAGAGTGTCACTCTGCTGAGCTGCTGTGGAGTCAGAGAGGAGCCTGAGATGAGATTTACAGCTCTGAATTAGAATCTGAATCCAAACACCACCAATATGGGAGGTGAAAGGGTGGGTTGGGCTGGGGTGGGCTGGTCTGAGTCTCTCACACTGAAGGGGATCCGGGCTTGAGGAAACATTAACTATGGACCTGACCTAAAGCCCATTGAAGTCTATGCAAAGACTGTAGTTGACTTTAAGTGAGCTTTGGAGCAAACCTAACTGGAAATTCACCATCCTAAGGGATAATGGCTAGGTACTGATATTTGAAAAAATGGATTCTGGGGAATGGGAATCTTCTCATAGACTTTAAGGTCAGAAGGGACCATTATGATCATCTAGTCTGACCTCCTGCACAGTGCAGGCCACAGAATCTCACCTACCCACTCCCGTAACAAACCCCTAACCTATGTCTGAGTTATTGAAGTCCTCAAATTGTGTTTTGAAGACCTCAATCTGCAGAGAATCCTCCAGCAAGTGACCCGTGCCCTAGGCTGCAGAGGAAGGCGAAAAACTGCCAGGGCCTCTGCCAATCTGCCCTGGAGGAAAATTCCTTCCCAACCCCAAATATGGAGATCAGCTAAACCCTGAGCATGTGGGCAAGACTCACCAGCCAGACACCAGGAAAGAATTCTCTGTAGTAACTCAGATCCCACTCCATCTAACATCCCATCACAGACCACTGGGCATACTTACCTGCTGATAATCAAAGATCAATTGCCAAATTAATTGCCAAAATTAGGCTATCCCATCATACCATCCCCTCCATAAACTTATCAAACTTAGTCTTAAAGCCAGATATGTCTTTTGCCCCCACTACTCCCCTTGGAAGGCTGTTCCAGAACTTCACTCCTCTAATGGTTAGAAACCATCGTCTAATTTCAAGTCTAAACTTCCTAGTGTCCAGTTTATATCCATTTGTTCTTGTGTCCACATTGGTACTAAGCTTAAGTAATTCCTCTCCCTCCCTGATATTAATCCGTCTGATCTATTTATAAAGAGCAATCATATCCCCCCTCAACCTTCTTTTGGTTAGGCTAAACAAGCCAAGCTCTTTGAGTCTCCTTTCATATGACAGGTTTTCCATTCCTCAGATCATCCTAGTAGCCCGTCTCTGAACCTGTTCCAGTTTGAATTCATCCTTCTTAAACATGGGAGACCTTCTATGTTCCTGCTGCAAGCCTGGGGGTCTTTCATCCCTCTAACACTCTGCATGTGTACACCATACGTTCTGGCTGACCTCGAATGAACTGGACTCCTTTTGAGAGCCTGTCGTTGTTGCTCTACATGGGGTTCCTGCTCAGGAATCCTGCAAGATGCTTCCTCCTTGCGTTGCCTACGTGCACTGCCTCCAAAGCATCCCAGTTCCTGAAGATCACAGAAAGAACAGAAATCCAGCCTCAGTCTCTTGCATGCCAATTCAGACAAGTACTAGTCAAACACATGCTGTTAACAAGCTAAAGAGTATTGCCAACAACATACTTCATTTCCTTTAGGATCCGAAAGAGAAAAAGTTAATGTATAACTACATGCACAAAAAAAGTTACCAAGAGCCTTGGCCGTTGTTTATACATTTAGATGCTGTGATTAAATTACATACATAATGCATAGTGTTTGTAATACATTATTAATAATAATAATACTGTCTTGTATTATTCAGATATAAGAAGCATGCTCCCAGTGATGGTTCATTGGTCTGTTCACACACAATTTTCGTACATCTCTAAAGATTACCATTTTAACAGCTTTCTGTATGGATACTGCCAGGCAGTTACATTTAACAGTGCATAAATCTAATTCCCTCTGCACTCAATTTTCTCAGGCAGCAGAATCAATTTGAATCTGTCAGGATTTTATTCTAAAGTCTATTAATGCCTCCTGCCTTTTCCTGTCTTCTCTCTCTCAACAATCTCATTCTTTCATGAATTCACTCAGCTGCAGAAAAAGATGGCCTTCTGCTACAAACAGTCTTTTTATCTCTTTACAACGAAACCTAATTAGGCATGAAGGAGACACAGAGGGTCACAATTAGCCATCCAGCAATAAAGGTTAACAGTTGTGAAATCCTATAATAATGCTGTTGAACTTTGTTATTATCAATAATGATGGACTTTGACAAGGTCAATTTCATTATTCTTAAGAGCCAAACTCCTCTAAAGCACTGAGCATAGCTCTCACATTAACAGGTCTTCCCAGCCTTCCTCCATATCCTGGGTTCTAACACTGTAATTGCAAATATCCCATTGGGCGGCACAGCCCATTGGGGGAATATAAATAGGCTTGGAATGATTCGGTTTTTATCTATAACTGTCGATAAACTCTTATTTCACTAATTGATGAAAAATATTTCCATTGATAACAGAAATTTACAGATGGGACAAATCAGAAAAACGCTGCTTGAGAAATGATTAGAGTTTGATTTAAGGCTGTTTACTTTGTAGATGTTGACAGTTTGTGTTTTTAACAGTTAAAAGCTTTAACCTTTTCAATCTCAGCATCTAGCGTCATTAAATAGTGACACACACCCCATAATTTCCCCCAACTGTGAGAATTTAAATCAACAGAAATCTTTAAAAAATGCTTAAAACTAAACATTGCTATTATCCGTCAAAATAAAATAAAAAAACTTGAATTCGGTAAAGCATAAATATAAGGCATGCTCTAGTTCTGTTCCCCACCCCCACTTGGGTTTGCTTCCTCCAGTTGTTACTTGTTTCTTTGTTGCAGATAATTATCAGCAAGTATGATTTCTTTTCTGTTTGCATTAAATGTTTGCGCCGGATAAACATTTAGATGGGGTGGTACCAGGAAAATAACACCAAGGCATGTTGGTCAAATATTCTTAAGGGTAGACTGGAAATGGAGGCATTCACTGCTCTTAAAGGCAAATTTATTGACAACCGGTGATGGGATTTGTGACATTTTCTAGGAATTTATGGGGAAAAAATGTCCCATCTAATTTAATATGGACCAAAGCAATCAGGTTCTTTTGAAATTGCTCTTAAAAATCTATAGAATTTAATGGATTCTTTCCAAAAAATGTTCAAACCACCCTATAGAATGGTGCGGTCAACCTGCTGAAGAGTACTGTAGGTTAATGTAATAGCAAATAATATAATTTAACAGGTCCCTTCCAGAAGCCTGCAACACGGCACTCTGTTTTACTCCATGTGAAGATATTGTACTATGGACACGTTCCAATGTGCTGCTTCTTTTCTGGCCTGTCTGGGCCGGCATACTCCTGCCATGACCTTCCAGCTCAGGTCTGCATTGCATCGCACACACTCTTTGCATCCGTGGCTCTCTTAATGTGATGTGAATGGAAAGCCTGCACCTGGGAAGAGGGCAGAGTATACAGTAGAGATCAGTGCTGCCCCCTGGAAAAGTGAATCCTGCCTTGTATCTTGTTGAATGTGGTGTCCTTCCAGGGGATAGGAGCAAGCTGGACACTTGCAAGCTTTCCCCTGCTGCCTCACGTGTTCCTCTGGGTTTGTTGTTCACCATCATACCCATTTGGTATCGCTGTTAAGCAGCAAAATGCTGACTAAAAAGATTCTGCTAAAGAGGCTGGCCACTGAAGTTGCACATGCCCAGCTGGAGAGAAACTAGGCTGAGTTTCTGCCCTTCGAGAGAGTTTCAGTTGGGGGGGATTATCTTTTTAAACTATCCTTTTTGGTTTCTCACCAAGCTGCGCTGAACCTTATACAACTCCCGTAGGACGACTGAGACAGCATGCATCATCTAACCAGCTCCTACAGGGCTAGATAGCAGCTGAACAGGTAATTCATGAGTCTATTTATACCCTCTAGATGCTTGCATAGATAGGAGCACTGCACAGTTGCTTGCATGAGTAAAAACAAACCAACCACCCATCGGCTTTTATGCTGTCCAGACTCCACGATTGAGGCAGTGTTTGACAAGAGGCAATGTGTGCTGCAAGCATTGCTTAATTCATGGTCCAAGGGTGAAATTCAAAATGCATTTTCAGGGAGCATGGATATAGATCATAGGATGCCCTAAGAATGTTCTTCCAAGAATCCTGCTTCGTTGCCTCCCTGCTTCCATGTGCTTGCTAAGGACATCTCGACGGTTAGAAACAGATCTGCAACTGGTGCAAATCAGCACAGCGCCACCGATGTCAACAGAGTTGGGTGGATTTACACCAGCTCAGGATCTGGCACAATGAGTCTGCATGAGATTGGATGAAAATATCTAAGCACACAAGGTGGAAAAAGGGTAACAGTAGATAAACTCTGGAGACCAAAGTTACTAAGAGGCTAAGATGGATGCCCGTATCCTCCCTCTTATTTAGCTAAAAAAGAATAAACAAGATGCCAGAAAATTCCATTTAAAATTCAATCTATCAGTTTAAAATCCAATTAGACATGTTGCTGGCATGTAAAATTTGGTAACACTTTTAACTTCCAGGTCTGGCTAACAGAAGATTGCTTTTCCAAATACTGAGAATAATGAAACCGCCTTATAATCAACTTTAATAAGGTGGAATCCTCCTATCTGTGAAATTGATCATAAATCCCTGTCAAATGAATCTTCCATATAATTACACCCCTCCCACTGACAGCGCACACAGTATGTAAAATCCTCCTAAAAGGAAATTTTCCTGCAGAATTGTGACCTTTATGCATAAAGTGATTTAACTAGGTAAGGAAAAGCAAGCTGTTTAACCTCCCAGTTTTTCTTGTTGCAGTCAGTGGGCATCTGTCTTACTAATGTTACTGTATCACCATTTATATCCAGTTGGTAGGAGCCTTTATTTGCACATGGCAGCAGATTTATCATTTTATAAAGATAGGGACATGTCCTTGTACCTCAGCAAAACATTTTGCAGTATGATTGACAGTTAATGTCTGTGCTATCAAAATATTGATTGAAAAGGTTATTACGCTTCCTTTGTATCACACAGATATATCTAATCTAGGCTCTATCCAGTCAGTGCAATATGTTGCTCGCCAGACAAGAAAATGATGTATTAGCCATCTGGGCAAGGGGCCCAACCCTGGGCAAGATTAGTGCTTCAATTAGCTGTTGATGGCATTCCATTAGAATATTAGTTTCAAAGAGCACTAAACAAGAATGTTGTGCTTTGATTTTTCAGATTTAATTACTTCCATCAGGGCTATAAATGAGCTCATTAGTTGCTCTGAAGCCTAGAGACAATAGACATTATTGCTATTGTTATGGTTTGTGCAAACATTACTCTCAAAATGCTATTAGTGATGGCCATCAACCTTTTCTCTCCTTGTAAAGCAGCCAGCTGCACTGACCCCAGGATGGCTTTGGCGTAAATATGGTATAGATTTCATTATTTGTGGGCCGAGTTTATTGGGATTGAGAGTATGGAGATCAAATACTGGTTAGTATAGAATGATTTTTTGTTTTAAATTCCATTGCGTACAAAAAAAAAGGTGGTAATTTAAATATTCATGATGTTTGGTCTTTTCTCTGTTCTAAGGGAGCATGTGTTTTAATATACAACTTACATATATTGCATTAAGGGTTGTTAGTGCTTTGGGGTTTCTTGAAACTTTCTCCCTCCCTCTCCCCCACACGTTCCCTGGGTTTCGTTAAACTTTTTTTTCAGTTTTGCAAAAAAAAGCATTTTTTTCTTCCTTAATTTAAACCACACTTTTCCCAGGAAGACTTAGTGTAAAATAGTTTTTTCTAGCAAGTGGAATACTATGCTATGCAAACAGTTCTTTGCAAGTGGGTCTTGCCCTGTTTCTAGTCTGACAAGGAGAAAATAAAATGGAGGGGGGAAATGCAGCCCCCCAGATTCTAGCATTCTGAGAGCTAAATGGAACTGGAAGCTCCAGAGTTTTGAGCTTCAAAAGCCATACGTTTTGAGTGGATTCTTACTGTGCCACATTGGCTGGGGATGAAAAGCCACTCACATCTGGGTTCGTCTTGCTGGTTCCTCTCAAATACTGAAATAACTACATGTATTGTAGGCCAAACCAAAGTCCCCATTGGGAACATTCACAGGTCACAACTAGACAGCAATTGTCTCTGTGGAGTGATATGACTGCATGGAAGTACTCTTTTTGGGGTTGTACTTCTGAATGGTGCTAAACAAGGCAGTACCAGCCTTGGGTTCAGCAGTAGTTTAAATAGTTGTTAGAGCCTTAAATCCTGCATGGCCTGTTCTGCTCTATAAGGGGAGTTCCACAGGCTAACCATCTCCTTTGTGCACTGATTTCGTTCTCCTGCATTTGATAGATGCGATGCACAAATAAAGAATACTGCGCTCTGTGCCACTACCATTTATTATATTAAAGCTGTAATGAGTACTGTACGTCTTAAACTGTAATATTACTATGGCATCCTGTTTGAAGCCTCTCACATGCTTTATATAAGCATCTGTATAATTACTTCATTTTTTCACACTGTCATTCATTTTGATGAATCCATAACTCAGTGCTAATTATTTTTAGCTTCCAAGTCTGTATAAATCCCGGAATATGATGCCGGAAAGTTGCTTTGAGATGTTAAATAAAGCTGTGTTAAGTTTTGCCAGAGACTTGGGATGAAATCCTAGATCCATTGAAGTCAATGGCAAAACTCCCATTAACTTCAGTAGGCCCAGGATTTCACGTTTGAATGCCAGTGAACAAGCCCCCTTATGCGCAGAAGAATAATGGCTCAGATCCTTTCAATGGAAGTTAGTTAGGAGCCTAAATACCCCTGTGGATCAGGCTCAGTGTGACTCTGTCCTCTGACACCCCTATTAGGCAGAGGTCTAGCATGTTTTACCTTGGCCACACGGTAGTTCTGACATTGCAGCCAGCCTAGGATTCCATTCTCATGTAAATCCCTCCCGCAAGTAGCTTACGGTCCAGATAGAAAAGGGCAACAGAGCTCATAGCGCCGTATTGCATGTAGAGAGGTGAACTGATGCACAACAGGTTCGGTGACAGGTCTAGGAAGAGACCCCGGCTCTTTGGGCTCGTAGGCTAGTACACGGTGCACTAGCCCATGCTGTCGCTTTGGCTGAGCAGAAGTTTGAATTGAAGTAAATGGGAGCAAGGTCACACATCCCTGTGATAAGGGAGAAAGAAGAACCATTTGCATGTCCTGGAAGAATGCAAGGCCTGCAGCTGAGCTGGTTAAAGTTTGGATGAGCATTCAAACGATTCTGCCTTTATCTAAGTACTTGCAGGGCCCTGCTCTGTGTAGCACAGGAGCTGCTCTCAAGTAGTTAAAAAGAGAAATAATCCCTTCCTTACCCATCTTTAGGAGAAATCGCATGCCTGGCCTATAGCAGGATTTTTTTCCCCGTGGAAGAAAAGGGCTGAGGCCAGTGGTCATTTTGTCTAGTGGGGGTGAATTCGATAGACTATGTCCAGCTCCGGTGAAAGCTGAGATACTCCTCCATTTCTATGTCAATGGATGGAATGTAGTTGAAATCGTGCAGATTACACACACACTGACCCTAGAACTGCTCCCCGCTCAAGAGGGAGGACCATTAGTTTGACTTCTCTTCCAAGTGTGTCCTGCCCTCACAAGCCTCCCACTATTCTGCCATGCTTTGGTTTCATAGAACAACACAGCTGTGGTGGGAGACCACAAAGCCAGCACACACAGCAGAGGCTCCTGCTTAGAGTGGCAGGGCAGGTGTTTGATGCAACACACCCAGACACAGTGAGTGTATGAGAGGAGATGCACATACAGCAGCTCCCAAAATTCACCTCCCAAAGAAATTTAAAAACAAAGCCAAAGTCTAATATCCTGTAAGGCCAATCAGGGCTGAGTCACACACCATTCAAACCTTGTTTCCTCTCCGTAAGTCCCTAATGCTGTAAGTAGAGACTGCAGAATAAGAGGCAAGGGCTTCTTAAACAGTCACTGGCCACCAACAGGTACAACATTGTTCTACTCACTAGCAATCAGCGCAGGCTGCATCACAGCCCTGTTGTTAGGGTTTTGAGACATCTCGTGTGAAATCAGGCAAGAGCTCCTGTTTCATAATGCCTGAACCTGATACAGCAAGAGCTATTTGAAGGCAGAGCCAAGCCAGCATCAAAGCCAAGTTGATCTGGCTTGGCAGCGGAAGCTAGCGTGTGAGCCGAGCAACTAGCGCTGACAGCACATGCCTTTAAAATAAAGAGACTGTACGTTTACGGTGTAAGGTCCCTCTGAGTGCCTGCATGCAGTGCCAGTGTTCACATTGGTCCACCTTGGGTCTATCCCAATTCGTGAACCCAGAGCCAAGCCCCAGACTAAGGTGCCTGAGAGCTAATCACAAGAGTTAAACCCTTGTGAATTGTTACCCTTTGCTATTGCTTACGTTTATATTGTCGCCCGTGGAAGACTCCTGCTGGGTCAGGTCATGCTCTCACGTGGTCAAAGATTTTCCTCCTTACAGAAGAAGCAGTGGGGGCTGGATGCCCAGATCCTAGGGAGTTCCACTGGAAGTCAGGGACTTGTGCAGCAACTCCCTCCCTCTAGCTACGCCAGGGGCCTTGGCAACATTCTTCCATTGGAGCTATGGTATTGGGGGTTTCTTCCACGGATGCTGGCTTCAGAACCAGGTTTTCTGCATTGGAAGGGGCCATGAAAACAGCAGTGTCTGGATGCATGACTTGTTGTTGTTGAATTCCTGCTGAATGTTTGGAGAAAGGTGGCGTGGGTGCTGAGAGCTATTGAATCAAACTGTAAACCTTGTATATAATGGAAACCACTTCAAGTCAGGGGGTGCTGCAGCACCCCCCCCCCCCACGCCCTTAGATCCAGCACCTGTGGTGGCTCAATGCATCCCCCCATTTCCCAGCCCTGCTACCTTCCACCCCCATTCCACACTGGAGGGCAAAATCTGCACTTTGATATGCTGATGAAGGGACCCTCAATCTCCATTAAACAACCCCCCTGCTCCCGGAATAGAAGCATAGAGTATCAGGGTTGGAAGGGACCTCAGGAGGTCATCTAGTCCAACCCCCTGCTCAAAGCAGGACCAATCCCCAACTGAATCATCCCAGCCAGGGCTTTGTCAAGCCTGACCTTAAAAACCTCTAAGGAAGGAGATTCCACCACCTCCCTAGGTAACCCATTCCAGTGCTTCACCACCCTACTAGTGAAAAAGTTTTTTTCCCTAATATCCAACCTAAACTGCCCCCACTGCAACTTGAGACCATTACTCCTTGTTCTGTCATCTGATACCACTGAGAACAGTCTATATCCATCCTCTTTGAAACTCCCTTTCAGGTAGTTGAAAGGAGCTATCAGATCCCCCCTCATGCTTCTCTTCTGCAGACTAAATAATCCCAGTTCCCTCAGCCTCTCCTCATAAATCATGTGCTCCAGCCCCCTAATCATTCTTGCTGCCCTCCCGCTGGACTCCTTCCAATGTTTCCACATCCTTCTTGTAGTGTGGGGCCCAAAACTGGACACAGTACTCAGGTTGAGGCCTCACCAATGCTGAATAGAGGGGGCTGATCGCGTCCCTCGATCTGCTGACAATGCTCCTACTTATACAGCCCAAAATGCCGTTAGCCTTCTTGGCAACAAGGGCACACTGTTGACTCCTATCCAGCTTCTCGTCTACCGTAACCCCTAGATCCTTTTCTGCAGAACTGCGGCCTAGCCACTCTGTCCCTAGTCTGTAGCAGTGCATGGGATTCTTCCATCCTAAGTGCAGGACTCTGCACTTGTCCTTGTTGAACCTCATCGGATTTCTTTTGGCCCAGTCCTCCCTCTGTATCCTGTCCCTACCCTCCAGCATATCTACCCCCTTTGTTCCAGGTCTGATACACTTGCAAAACAAGAAGAGGGGGACCAAAATACCAGTCAAAGGGCTGCTTCCATCCTGCACTAGGATTGAGCCCACCGCTTTGGGTAAAACAAGATCGAACTCCCCTATTTTTCAGTTGCATGAACCTTTGGGTTAAGGCCTGGACTGAGATACTGGGGGGAAGGCTGTTCTGACAGTATTTCCATCCCAGCCAGATTCAGGACCTTCTGTATGTCTCACAAGAAGCCTGGTCTCTTGAAAAGTGAAACCAAGAGTTGTGGACTCAGGAGGCTTAGATCAGAAGTTATGAGTCTAAATGCTAATTCCTAATCTTTTCAGGCTCATCCATCACTAATTTGACTCCCAAGCAGTGTACTAAGCTACTTTCCTGGGGCTAGAAAGCACCTATCTGATGAGTCAGAAGGAGAGGCATTTGGACCCTTCTCCCTTTGTATCCAGAGATGCCACAAGCATTTGTACAGACCGTGAGAGCAAGAGGAAAGCATACCAGATCACAAGATATTACAAACTCTAGGCACATTTTTTTCCTTGTCTAATTAACCATTTAACCCATGATATTAAATTCACATGTGCTCATAACACAGTAAATGAGAAATTTGGAAACCCATTTTCAAAGCACATTCCGTTATGCGAGTAGCAGGAGATGTACCGTAGCTTTTCAATAAATCGTTTGGTAAGTGGTTTTCTCTTTCATTTTTACAGCTAGAACAAAACCATATTAGTTATAAGTTTGCTCTTTTTCTGGCTTTGTTTGCTCACGTGTCCTCCCAGCTAGTGCCTTGATTCAAGGCAATCACTCAGACAAACATGTTTTCAACTTGAAATGCACAAATGAAGGATAAGACTTGTTTACTGAAGTATCTTGGAGTAATTCCAGTGAGTCAGTGACCTATCAGCTCCATTGGTCATTCGCTTCATCTTCCTTCAATACAAATGATATCCCCCTCTCACTTTAAGCAAAAACAATCTAGATAAGAAATCAGCAATCAGCTAGTTCTTGTCCCAGCATGCTCTTCCTGACTCTGACATTACAAACACCTGTAGTTACAGCTAATACTTCCATGTGCCCCATGTCCAATTTACCTGTGAGATCAACAGCCTTTGAAATGAGAAACTGGAGCTTTCTGTAATGTGCTTAAGGCCTGTGTTCAAAGTATTTAAAAAGAGGTGATGCCACTGAGCCAGCTCCTTAGCTGGTGTGAATGGACTTCAATGGAATTTTGCAGATTTGCTCCAGCTGAGGAGCTGAGCCATTGTACTGATGATGGTACCAGTTCTCTAACTTCCATTAATCCTAGTAGCTGCCCATTTATATTTCTGATGGCATTAAAATAAATGACTTACTATTGACTGTGTGAAGGGCTGAAGTATGTCTCTTAGAGCCATAAAAGCACAGGGGACAGGTGGAATAGGAGAGGAAAGGGTAGTGGCTGAAGAAATTATGTCTACATAGGGCAGAAACATAATAGACATGACTCTAATCTCACTGACTTTGGGTTTACATGTTGTTGTTTAAATAATGAGGTTTCTCCTGATTTGACCTCATGGAAATGAGATCAGAATCTGGCCCAATGGCTGGAGGAGAGAAGTAACAACTCTGCAGTACTTGCTACACCTTTAAAAAGGTGCATTGTGTTATCCAAGTGCTGGCCCCCGAGGAGTAGCTGGCTTACAAGAGAGGTGTTTGTTTGGTGGCCATGTCCCCGACACACTAGTCGAGGGATGTTACTGCACCACAGGATGCCCCCGCCAGCCCCAACTTATACCCAGGAAACACTGCCTGCAGCGCCATGGCAGCTTGGTGCACGCGTGCACTTGGGCAGAGAGGTGAAGAGGTTCCCTCCTCTAGAGCACTTAACACATGGGCAACCAGACTGTGCCCATGGATGTCATAAAAGTAGATGTCAATAGTGAAAGAAAGCTGGTGGTCTGGGAATGGGATAAACTGATGATGATCAGTTGGGACAGGTGCTTCAAGTCTCATGTCCTCCAAATGCAAGATTTCACACGGAGTCAAAGGAATGAGTATAAGCCAATATTTTCATTAGCAATAGCTTCTTATAGCCATAACATTGTGGGGTAACATGCATTCAGTTAGCTTATCTGGTGTTAGCACCATGCCCGTCTTCAGTGGAATATCCGTTTGTAATGACACAGGAAGTGATGTTGCATAATTACATTGTAACAACACGTTACATTCGGAAGCTCATCAGGAGCATGAGTGCTTATAGCTTGAGATCTCACGATGAGGACTATGTGGTTGAATTCAGTCATTTCATCTGCAGTAGCAGAGCCATTTGAGTGACTTTCAGCCCTGGGTATGTCTACACTACAATTAAAAACCTGGGGCTGGCCCATGTCAGCTGACCCAGGCTAGTGGGGCTCGGGCTAAGGGGCTGTTTAATTGCAGAGTGCATGTTCAGGCTCAGGCTGCAGCCTCATCCCAAAGGTCTATGCTACAATTAAGCAGCCCCATAGCCCAAGCCCCACAAGCAAGAGTCAGCTTGCATGGGTCAGTCATGGGTGTCTAATTGCAGTGTAGACATACCCTTAGTCCTCAGGGAACACTTGCTATGCTGTGCTCCATAGTGTACTGAGGTGGTATGTCTTACAGTAGGTGCTTGCATTCCACGTAGGTGAAAAGCGCAGAGAAGAACTGGAGTGGATTTCAAAGGCATGTGTGGTGGGGGAGAATACTTGGCATTCTCTCAAGTAGGCATCTTAAAACTCCCACATCACCTACTAAAAGGAGAGAGCTAGAGCCGAAGTAAGGTGGTGATCCAGTCAGTGGCAGGCCTTTTGCCTATCAGTCCTAGTGGAATCATGGTCTAAAAGTTATTTCATTGGAAGAGCAGTGTGAGTGAATGTGTTTTCACCCTTAACTCTACTATACCGGCTGACCAAATATACAACCAAGGATTTCTGCTCCTGGGAATGGTGGTTCCTTAATGTTCATATAAGCCATTATTGACCAGTGAGAAATCTATATAATGTACGTAGTCACTACTATCTATTTTATCAACTGTAACAGAAGTAAGACAGGGAACTAATGTACTATTTCAGTCTTAATTAGCAGCTAATAGACAGACCCAGGTGAGGCTTAACTGTATGGGCAGTGTAATTTATCTAAAACTTCCTAATAATACAGTTACAGCACTCCTGGAGGGGCTAACTTAATGATTTTCACGCACTTAAGGTTTGGCACCAACTATCTCCCATGCATTTGTTGCTTAGGAAACAGAATTAAACAGAGCATAAGGCATGAATGTCTACCTTTTATTACTTGCATAGACGATTATCTCACCGTAATATTTTTCTCTATTAAATTCCTAAACGCTGGGTGTATATATAAGAATAGGGGTGGGAGGGAAAGAAATGGGAATGGCTCTTAGAGGCAAATCAGGGACCTGTGATAGAACAGCTGAGCTTTACACAGTGCATGTGTTCCAACTTCCAAGTTGGCAGTGTCAAATGAGTCCTTCAAGCACTCAGAGCTGAGGGATAGTCTTACTGGCATTTACCTTTTCCTCTGTGTAATTCAACACTGTGCCATCGATTTTGTAGACTTCATATGGACTGGCTTGCCCAATATTTGTTTACGATGAACTGCACAAACTCGTTATTAGTATTCTGCCAGTGGCAGGGAGATAAGTGTTTGCACTAAGCGTCGCAGGACACATCAACCAGGGCAAGGTGCACAAGCACCAGATGACTTGCCTGCCCTGTTATGCTCTTTGATCCTGATCCTATTGAAGTCAATAAAAAAAACTCCCATTGGCTTAAATAGGAGCAGGAATGAGTCCTGGTTTGTTGTACAGACTAGATAGAGAGTTGGCCATAATACTGTTGTGGTATTAGGGTTAAGGGCGCTTTGGGGAGAAGGTCCCACATTACCCTTCGTTTAGCTCCACTGTGCAAAGGAACTGCAGAAGGGGTGTCTGTGATAGTGGACCGAGCACAGGCTTGCGAGGCAGGAGGTTGGGCACCTGACTCTGATCTCACACCAGTCTTACATCTGTGTAACTGTACTGGTTCCATGGGAGCTTATTCCAGTTTTTCACTGGCTTAAGTGAGATCCGATGGAGGCCCTTAGATTCCATTCCCATGTCAGTCGCTGATTCGCAGCATGACCTTGAACAAATCACTCCGCTGCTCTGTGCCTCCATTATCCCCTGTGTACAATGGGGATAATAATGCAGAACTGACATCGTGTGATCTATGACAGATCGCATCATGCAGCCAGTTGCTTCTTTAGCCAAGTGTCATTCTATGGGCTCCCTTTTTTGCTAATTGACTATAGTATAGATTTAAGTGGCTAGTTCACTCCGAGTGATTGGCGTTAGGTAGGAGTTCTCTGCACTATGGGCTAGTGGAGTAACTGCCCCATTTGGAGATACTGAAACCTTTCCAAAATGGCACAGCTCATCTTTATTGCTCAGTTCACAATATGTTGGTACTTATTGATCAAAGAAAGAAACTGAAGTCCTTGAATAGCCCGTGCAAAGCAGCTGGCAGATTTTTCTCTTTAACCTGAATTCCTCAGAGGGCAGGGGCACTGACTTACAAGTGCAGCTTTAGACACACAGGAAGCAAACAATCTGTGCAGAACAGATTTATTTTGCTTTTTTTCTTTCTTTTCCCTTCATTATGCCTATTGCAGGGACTTATCGGATGGAATCCAAAGGTGCACACTGCCCCCTTCCGTTACCGAGTGGGAAAGGCACTCAGCATCTTCAGTGATGGAGAAGGGAAATGTCACGTTTTTTTGTTCAATTCTAAAGATGCTGTTTTTTTGGTTCATGGGCAGTTCTAAAAAATTCTGTTTGGGTCACATCAAAATCCAAATGTGTCTGAATTTTTGCTGAATTGAAAAAGTTAGAAAAATGTTGGTTTGGGTCAAGCACAACGTTTTTTGACTTGAAATGAAACATTTTTGTTCTGAGCGTTTTTAACCTTTTTTTTTTAAAAAAAGGCAAAGGAAAATGAAGGGCTAGATTCACAAAACGGAGGAGGAGGAAGTGGTGCTGGTGGCCCCCATATGCCTTCTAGTGGGCAGGGCACAGAGGTGGGAGACCAGGTTTGAATCCCGATTCTGGAGTAGAAACTTGAACCCAGGACTCTAACCCTAACCCACTCCCTGAGGGCTCTGGATTGTCACTGGGACAGCGAGAGAGAGGGTAAGGGAGAATACCCCAAGCACCAGCCTACAGAGTCACTCACCTGCGAATGGACACCTGGATTCAATTCCCTGGTCCAGAGTGTGGATTCAAACCAGGTCCCCACATCCCAGCTGAGGGCCCTAACCACAGGGGTATAAGGGGATGACCAATGGCTGGAAGTTGAAGCTAGACCAATTCGGACTGGAAATAAGACACATTTTTAATGGGTGAGCGTAATTACCCATGGGAATAATTTCCCAAGGGTTATGATGGATTCTCCATCACTGACAATTTTTAAATCAAGCTTGGATGTTTTTCTAAAGAGTTATGCTCTGCAAATTATTTGTAGGGAAGTTCTCTGGCTTGTGTTATACAGGAGGTAAGACTAGATGATCATACTGGTCCTTTCTGGCCATAGTCTCTGAGTCTGTGACCACTGCCTCCTCCCATTTGGCAAATAATGCTTAAATCCCCTGGTGAATCTAGCCTACCAAAAAAAAAAATCAAAATGTTTTGTTTTGGTAATGTTGATTTTGACATTTCTGGAATGTTTTCTTTTTGTGTTTCAACTGAAATGCTTTGTCAAAATTGACACACATTTGTGAAATATTTCGGTTGACATGAATCTGCACATTTTGGGGGGGAAAACACACAAAAACTTTTAGCTAAAAAGTTTTGCCCAGCTTCTGTGTATGTGTCAGATTCCCTCTTGCAAATAAACAAAGCTAAGCCAGTTAGTAAAACAGTCTGTCTAGGTATTGGAAGGGGTCAGGTTCTTTTTCCATGCACCTTCTTAGAAGCCACCCTGATCTTGAATCAGGTGGCCTCTTTACTACCAAATCTTGGCATTTGTTTTCTCATAAATGTCCACTTGGCTTAATCTCTCAGGATGTACCAATCATCTGAGATTGTCCCTGGTGTACAGGCAAAATCAAAGGGACCAATTGCTGCATGTACAGAGATGACTTTTCATTATAAATCCATTGTGACACTGTGTTGCTACATTATGGTACCAAAAGTGTCCTACTGTGCTGGGATGTTGCCATGTTACAATTAAAAATAGTCAGGACTCACGGAGCCTGAGGCTTAGAGTTTCCAAATCTCACCCTCGGTTATTTGTAGGGGTGGGAAGGGGCGAAGGCAGAAAGGGGGACCCAGAGTTAAAATTGTGTTTTTTTCCCATAGGGGAATCAATCAAAAATATTTTTTTAGATTAAAGGAAGCTTGTGATACAAATAGGGATGGAAAACCCTGCAATAGCGAAGATGGCAAAAGTTGGTGTATACACTGCACTCAGTTTTTCACTGGGATTTTCTCTTCCCTTCTCTGCCTCCCCGCCCCAGTATCTCTGTATTGATTTTTTTTTCACACTGCCTGTTTATAAAGCATTTAGGGAGCCTAGGGAAAACAGTACGTCAAGTACTTAGGGCACTAATAACTTAGGGCCAGAGTCCGATATCTTATTGATGCTGAGTAGTACGTTACCCTATGAATAGTCCCATTAAAGTCAGTGGGACCACTCTTAGAGTATGGTACTACATAGCGTGAGTAAGGTTAGCAAAATGTAGCCATTAGGTGCCTCCACAGTGCCCATATCAATGCATCAGGTATGCATGGTAAGTGCACCGGTTTACTGCTACTGGATGTATCTGGTTTGTCCTCATACCCTAATCAATTTGATTTGAGGGTCTTGCAGAGATGCTTCAGAACCAAAACCCTACGTCCTATCATGTGTTGGACTTTGACAGAGAGAGGAAGAGTCCGAATCAAAACCTGCCTTCAGATCTGAATTGGAAAGACCCCTCGCTATTTCTGCAATGAGATGAAGCAAAACTGCAGGCGCAGATACCAAATTTTAACAGGGCGAAAGATCTTGGATCCCAATTTTGCAGTTCTAGTTTTGAGCAAAATCTCTCAGCCAGGCAAAATAATAGTAGATTAAATAAAAGGGATCCATTTATAAAAGGAACATCATCAACAAGTGAGAGGCAGTTGGGTGTGATTGAATGTTTACCATTCGTGTTACATAATTAACTTTAGTTTCACAAAAAGGGAGCGTTCCATGAAACTCTAAATGATCTCCCATCCCCTGCCTCTTGAGAGCCGTCCAGTGGAGTAGCCATCCAGTGGAGTAGCCATCCAGTGGAGTAGCCATGCAGTGGAGAATGTTACCAAGCAGGTAGATGATGCTCAGGAGCAGCATGCTGACCCTTTCAATCACCTCCTTACAGAAGTGAAACTGACAAGCAATGGTCCCTATGGTCAAGATGCAGAATTCAAGCATATGGTGCCGTTGATCTCTCTGATACCTGGTATTTTTCTCCACCCATCCACCAACAGCCTATCTTTCTCTTTCCCTACACTTGTGTAGCCTTTCCACACCCCAGCCTGGTATCCATCAGCTTCAGGTCAGAGAGAAACATACACACCAGGGACCTGAGTCTGAGTGTGAAGTGTGTATAAAATGCAACTGAATCTGAAGGGTAGAGTTTACACTTGCTTTGCGCAGATGTAAATGGCAACACAAAATACAAAGCAGTGGAGGATCAGGGTCCGGGGCTCTCTTGGGATAGCATGAATTTCAGTAAAGTGCTTTTGTCCTTATGCCTTTATTTAAGATGGAAAAATCTCTACTATTGGGGGGGAGCGGATTTTTTTTTTTTAATCATTGGGCCTTCATTGAAATATCTCCAGGCCTGACCAATCTTCCGCTCCCTCCCCCCTTCTCATAGCTTCATCAAATTCCTCCTACCGCCCGACAGCCAATTAGGAGATTCGCTGCCTTTCACTCTCTCTGAATTCTGTTGCTGCACAGTGCTGACTCAACACACAATTACCTGGGCCCTTCTGATTATAGAATTCAGTGGGGCAGACATCAGAAAAGCAGCTGGAAAGCCGGGCTGACACTGGAATGGATTACAGGAGGCAGGTGTTCCTGCTCTCCGGGCAGTAAGAACCCAAGTCCCTCGCGTCCTTTCACAATGCATCTCATCGCAAGAGACTCCCGACATCACCATAGACTGGGCAAGAAGATATGTAATGTACCATGTCCAGGCTCACCAGAATCAGAGGGCAATTTAATATTTTAAAGAGGAGCTTGCACAATGTGAGGAAGATAGAAATAAAGGGAGCCCAAAGCAATTTCCTTCACTTGCTGCATGTTGAATTCTAATTCCTATTATAGAGGATTTAATTTTGACAAGAGCTCTCTCCAGCAAGCTTCCATTGTTCCCTCTGCTCGAACGATAGGAAGTTATAGATACCGCATAGCCAGACTGAGTTGGATATAAATATGTAGCTATATGAGAGAAGACTAGATTCACCACTATGTTCTGGCTGGTTTGCACTGCTCGGGTGATACAAGCCTGATAAAACAGGGGCAGAGGCAGCCATTTTAGGAAACGCTGAATGCAAGGTAAATCCGTACACTGTAACTGCAGTGCTTCTGAGGCCTGGTCTACACTGGGGGTCGGGGGTTGTCGAACTAAGGTACGCAACTTCAGCTACGCAAATAGCTTAGTTCGAACTACTTACCCGTCCTCATGGAACGGGATCGACGGGAGCGCGTTCGGAGTTTGATATATCGCGTCTAGATGAGACGCGATATATCGAACTCCGAGAAGTCGATTGCTACCCGCCGATCCAGGTGGGTAGTATGGACGTACCCTGAGACTGCTGGGGAGGCTGGCCACACGTCATGTGACCACAGTCAGACTGTGTGTGAGGGGTACTGGGGGAGCTGCGCTCTGGATCCCGTTTTAGTGCCTCTGACATGCATCCCTCAGGTCACAGGCTTGGCTTCCCGCCCCTCTCAAGGATGGAACCCATGGTCCTACCGCTAGATCTCTGGGCTACAGCCCCTCCCACCCCCCGTTTACTCTTTGTGTTAACCCAACAGGCCCAGCTGTGATTGGCATTGGTATGCCCTCTTCCTCCAGGAGCCTTTGACTGCAGCTGATTAAAGCAACTCAAAAACAGCTGCTTCAAAACAAAGTGTTTTAAAAGGGCGTTCACCCAGAGGTCCATGGCATGCGGAGCAAAGGCTAAAAACAAACAGGCCCACCCGCTGGGTCTTACCTATAGCGTAATCTTTCCTTGCAAACGTTGGTGACTTCCATTCAGTCTAATTACCTCCATCTTTGGGGCAGGCAGAATGTTATGGGTCTGAGCAAAATCTAGGTCAGAGGCCCTGGAGTCCACCAGCGCCCTCAGCTCGACCTCAGCCATAGCAGGATGTAGTAGCCAAAGAGGGAGTTGGAGGGTAGTGGCCAGGGTACTGATTGACAAAAGGGGCTTCCCTGATCGGGCCAGGACACACAACTTACTGGGGCACCCTTGGATGTAGTGGCCAGGTTCCCAGCGATATAAGCGTAAGTCTAAGGTTTGTTGCTGTCTCTTTTCCCCCCCCCCCATCAGCAAGGCAGGGATCAATCTGTACGGCTTGTGGGGGTGAAAACTGGAGTCCCCTTCTACTCAGCATTCAGCCAGGTGATTTCTGATGCTGATGCTCAGCCTGATCAGACCATTTAGTTTGGATGGTGGCTCTGCCCGTGCTCATAGTGCCCGAGCTCGTAGTGTAAACCAGGGCTAAGGCATATATTCCATTGGGGATCCCCCTCAAAGCCTGGTATCTGAGCCTGATCTTCTGTCCTCCTCCTTTCTGAGCTGCACAAACTGTCAGAATCACAATTGGGATGTGGGCAGTCAGGACTAGTGGTCACAGCCATGGTGGTGACCAGGTCTCGAAGGTAGAGCGGAGACAAGCTCGAGTCAAAGATTAGGGCCATGGGATGCCTAGCGGTATGATTTGAGAGTAGAGCTGAGGGTCAGAGCCAGGGATCAGAAGCCGAATGCCAGAGACAATGGGTGAACTGGAGATGTGGTCAGGAAGCGGACCTGGGGGTCCAAGCCAGGGGTGTCGAGGATGGAGGAGGGCAGATGTGGAAGGCATTAAGCAGCAAGCAAGCAAGCAAGCACTGGTTGCTGCTGGGTCAAGTAGGAGCTTCACTCTTGCCTTCCACCAATCAGGAAGTGCAGGCAATAAGGATGTCCTGGCTAGGATCAGCTATGTGCAGTGTGTTGCTAGGACACTGACCCTGCTGCAGCTGACCGGCTACCCTCCCTGACAGGGTATTCCCCAACTGGTAGCATCCCCATTGTTTCATCAAGCACCCTTGGCATTTTCTTGGACTGTCCCTTTCCTCCCTCTCCTCCCCCATTGCTCTATTTCCTGTTGGTTTCCCCCTAACAGCCTCCTTTGATTTAACTCTATGCAGCCAGGCAGAATAATCCCAGCTAGGTAAACTGATGTGCATAGGCTATTATCTATTGTTTTCAAATAACATGACTTTCATTCTCCACATATCTGCCCTCCTAAAGACCTCAAGTCACCGAGAGTCGTTCTGGCCCCTGCCTCTTGGATGGAGAATTTATGATCACCTCTCACAGTTTCAAACTCCGTGCATTCATACTGCAGTCATTCCCCATAACTAAACCAATATACAGTTTTCAGTAGTGCCTAGAAACTCTGATCTAGATGGGATCCATTGCGCTGCGCACGGCAAGCGTGCACACAGAGTCAGAGACAGTCCCTGCCCCAGAGAGCTTATATTCTAAATAGATTAGACAGACAAAAATGTATGTGGGGGGGAGGGGGGGATGGACAGAGGCACAGAGAGGGGAAATGACCCACCCAAGCTCATATAAAAGGTCAGCGGTTGAACCAGGTATAGAACCCAGCTCTCCTGTCTCCCAGTCCAGTGCATTAGCCAATTGCTCATGCTGAGCTGGCCCACAAAGTATCACCGCTTTGCGGGGGGTCCCCGTTGGAATATATGCCTTAGCCCTGGTCTACGCTACAGGTTTAGGTCGAATTTAGCAACGATAAGTTGATTTACCCCTGCACCCGTCCACACGACCGAGCCTGTTTTCTCGACTTAAAGGGCTCTTAAAATTGATTTCTGTACTCCGCCCCCAGCGAGGAGTTTAGCGCTAAAATCGCCCTCGCTGGGTCGAATTTGGGGTGGCTGAAGCAAGGGAGTGCCCATATTCTTGGTGGCTGGGCT
The DNA here is from genome assembly GCF_016161935.1 of Mauremys reevesii. NCBI lineage: Eukaryota > Metazoa > Chordata > Testudines > Geoemydidae > Mauremys > Mauremys reevesii. The sequence continues at coordinate 14,014,989 of NC_052640.1, read as the reverse complement.
CCAGCAGCACCAGAGTGGAAGGACCAAGTGAGGTGCGCTCCCAGGATATTTTATCAGGACACCAGCATACTGCGGCCATGGGTAGATCGTTTAGGGCTTATAAACCTGCCTTTGCAGTGGGTTGCTATCATAATTGTTAATGCTCAAAATGCACAACATATTTTAGGGCCCACCTGGTTTCTTAGGCTTTCAGCTCATTGCAGTATTTTGATGAACCTGAAATAAAACTCGGCATTATTGTGGTTTAAAGAAGCCGAGGCTCGAAAAGGGCTGGACTCTCTGACTCTAAAACAAAGCAGTCTCCTTGGTCCACTGGCAAGGCCTGGCAAACAGATACACAGAGAACATCTCTGCTCATATTAAACTGATTTGGCCATTTTTATTCTCCAAAGGATGCTGGTTATGAGATTTAAAAAGACCCATATATCATGCTGCCTCATTAATTTTCCATTTGGGCTCAGCTGTCAGAAGGATGCCATATTAAACTGCTGCCTGGAGTAGTGCACGGTGGCTGAGAAATGATGTTTGATACCCTCTGCATTTCACACAGTCCATATAAAAGGTCTCATTGATTTGCCGTCCCTATTATTTTCTGTCGGAGAACCCTACATGGCCTAATAGCACCTCTCCAAAACCTTGAAGGCCTATTTGTGGTTTCCATGGTTACAAAATGACCCATAATATTCTCTGCCTACTTCACTAAATGAAGGACACAACTGGGCCTTTGAAGAATAATAGAATCTTTCATTTTTTTAAAAAAAGAAAAGATACACTTGTCAGCTTAAAAAGAAAAGAGGGATGAAAAAAGATATTACAGAGCAGAGATTTGGCTTGTAGCTCAAAGGGCTTTGTGTCAGCAAGCGCAGGAGGCAGCACTTGTTGAAAAACAGACCTCGAGCCATCTGGTACCACAACAGACCTCCAGCCCTGTGGGTTCAAGTGCTGGAAGGAAACATTTTAACCACTAACTGTTAAAAACTCTGGTCTGGGCTATCTAGGAAGAAGGATGGACAGTCCCAGCAGAGTTGGGGCTGTGTGTTTCAGCAAGTTGTTTCCTTCCCTTCATGAAGGAACTGGGTCTCTGGATTTTTTATTAGGGTACTGCGAGTGCACCTGTTGGGTGGGCTATTTTCGAAAGAGGCTGAGCAAACTGTTTGTCATTTGGAGCTGTAATTCGCGTACTATTTCCTTTCTCCCACCCTTTGTCTGCCTCGTCTATTTAGACTCTAAGCTCTTCAGGGCCAGGGCTATCGCTTACTATGCGCATGTACAACAAGCCCTGATCTCAGTTGGAGCCTCTAGGCATGACTGTAATACAGATAAGTATAATAATTATATTGTGATCTTTTTCATCTTGAAAGGTATCCTACAGTGCTCACAGCACTCCTAGAAGGCAAAGGCTTAGATTAAACCCCATTTTACAGAGGAGGACACTGAGGCACAAAGCAGTGGTTAAATAATTTGGCCAAAACAACACATGATATTAGAGGTTGAGCTGGGATTAGCACTTTTGTGTTTTTGTTTCATCCTTGCCTTCCAGGAGTTCTTAGTCCCATCCCTATGTTAATTCCACGGGACCGTGCTATTTCCCTTAAAGGGCCGTAACTCGCTTTTCTTCAGAACTTGTTCCAACAACAGGTAATAGTGTACATGTGACAGTAAGGTGCTGGCTTAGCTGTGCATCAGACTAGACCTAGAGAGAGAATTGTCAAAATTTTTGACAGGACAAGGAACAATAATAATAATTAATTAATAAAACCCTGACAAACTTGGACTTCCTGAGTTAGTAGCAATAATGGTTCTGTTTGTTTTGGTTAGTTAATCATCCAAACTTCTGAATTATCCAGCCATTGAGGGTCTGCACAATCAAGCTGGTAAATTTGCGAGACCAGACATTCTCATGAGGTTTCCAGAATTTCCTGCTTCTAGTCAGGCCAAGCCAGATGCACCAACACAAGCTTTCTTTTGGTGGATTTCAGTACATCGGCTTCCAATCCTGGATGAAATAAAGCACAGAAGTGCATAGAAACAGTAAATTTAATGCCAGAACTCCCAACAGTTCACACACAGCCCTGAAATGTCTTCTACAGTTGTTACCTTGGATTGTCCAAATCCTGTCAGAAGGAACTGAGGTCTGGTGCAATTGGTTACTCACCACTTACTCTTCATGCTGGTGGTCACTCCTCTTTCAGCCTGAGAACAAATTAACTATCTAGTCTTGTTGGTAAAAGCCATTTCCCTGACCAGCACTTTGCTTAATACTTGGGCTGGGTCCATTGAGACTAGGGTGACCAGATGTCCTGATTTTATAGGGACAGTCCCGATTTTTGGGTCTTTTTCTTATATAGGCTCCTATTACCCCTCACCCCCGTCCCGATTTTTCACACTTGCTGTCTGGTCACCCTGACTGAAACAACACTAATCTGATAGGCAGCATAAAGGAATGAAGGAGGAACTGCACCAACTTCAGCCCATAACCGCTTCCTCTAAAATAAGCCATTGCTATCGGATCAGCCAACTCCTGCATGGTTCCTCTTGTCTGGCACGTGAATACCTTTGCCAGAGATGATTAAAGTCTCTGCTGCTTCCCCTTTTCTATGAACAAAGCCCTTTAGAGCCATATTCTAGCTTCCTCTTAGTACAGCATTTGACTTCCTCTGGGACTGACCTGTTACTGCCCACGGCCCACTTGCATCCTGTTAGAACGCCTGCAGAGAGTTGCTAAATTAAACCTCGTAAATCCCAGCGATAAATGATTACACAGGGCTTTTCACTAACAATCTTCTGTGGGGATATCAAGCTTGACAGAAGCATAAATCATCTAAAGAAATCTGCCCAATGAGGGGTAACCTGGTACGACTTCTCTGAGCCTATGTGGACCAGGAAAAAATGTATCTGGAGCAACTGAGCTATTTCAGCTAGGGCCTCACAGCTCTGCTGTACGGTTAGGAACATGTGACCTTTCCCAAGTTCCCTAATGTGAGGGCTTTCCACTGTGCCTACAGCAATTTTTCTCAACCTTTTTGATATCAGGGATTGGCTTGCTGCCTTCTTAAAGTGTGTCAGGGAGATCTCCGGGACCGACGCCGCGTCACGGACCAGGCGTTTAGAAACACTGCCCTCATGGGTGGCATGTGAACCCCCCGTTCAGGGAGGCTAGTCCCTGCACCTCCCCTTTTGCCCAAGGCCCTGCTCTCTTCCTGCCCCTTATGCCCTCCCCTCGCCTGCTGGAGCCAGAGGAGTCCTGAGCCCCCCACTGTGACCAGAGGAGCCCAGCTGAGCTGCCCTGAACCCAGCCTGCCTGAGCCAATGCACCCCAGTGGCTCCAAGGCCACTGGCCACCCTGGGCTGAACCCCGGCACGCCAGCTTCAGGGGAGGGGCAGAATGAGGGCAGGAAGAGGAGCAGCGAGGGTGGGGGCACAGGGGAAGAGTGGGATGCTGGAGTGGGGCTTCAGGGTGGAGCATGGGCAGGGGTATGGCCTGGCCATTTGGGGAGGCTTAGCCTCCCCTGGCCTATTCTACCTACTGCCCAGGACTGGCCTAGAGCACATGGGACACTGTTGCTGAGTACTATAAAGCTTCCGGTAGGGAGTGGGCCTTGTGTGGTGTGTTGGTATAAAGCAAGCCAATACAGAGTTTTCTCCGTGTCGACTGTGAAAGGGAGATTAGGCAGAAGAGAACACCCAAGCAGGCAGTTCAGAGCAGACTGAGAGGACAGCTGAGCAAAGCTGTCATGAGGTCTGGGGCTCATATGGCCTGTACGAAGGACTTCAGAGTTGGAGAGGTTGATATGTGGTATGGTCGTGATCCAGCGTCTGAGACATAGGTATAGGGTGAATCTGGGCTACCTGTTCTCTTGCAGAGAGAAAGGCTTTGCACGGTGGCTAGGGAGAGTGGCTAAAGTCTACTGGGGGGGACCCAGGGACTGGGCACTGGATTGAAAGATAAGTGAAAGCTGCTGCATCAACAAGAGCCTGGCTCAGGAAAGAGATCAAGGTGGAAAGCCAGCTTTGCTGTGCTGGGGAGTTTGAAGGAAGGAACCCAGGGGTTGGAACACTGCCAGCCACTGACATCCCAGTAATGGCAGACGAGGAATGCCACTTGCATAGTACTCTGGTGATGAGGGCCCTAGAACGCCCTATAAATAAAAACAAATTAACATACAAGCAAGGGACAAGTCTGCAATAATAAGGGACCTATGAGCCTTGAATTAGGCCTGAGGATCCCCCCCTCCATTCTGTCCCTTATTATCAGCTGCACATCTTAAATATCTCTCATTGAGAATCTGTGTTCTCCACTGTCCTAAACCATGGCTGTCACTGGCTTTGGTTCAAGGAATGGGAATGATGGCTTCCACTGAAAACCTGCTGCTGCTCAGGGACTGGAAGGATTAGTTGATTGGTAATGGGACATGGAGCTTTTCACCCTAAAGTTACTGGTACAAATGGAGGCCAGGATAGGAATAAACAAACAGCAATGCCCTTTGCTAGCCGTGGCTTACTATCAAAGAATTGGTGGGCTCAATCCAGTTCCTGGTGGCAAGTCACCATATCACAGCTGGCATCCATTAGGACCCTTGCTGATGGGTTCTGCAGAGGGGTGGGGAATTGGAACAGGAGCAGCGCTCTTCGAGCAAAGTCCTTTCTGTCATGAAGAGGTGCTTATAAGATCTTAGGAAGCCTTCCAGCAATTCATCATTCATCTCTATAAATAAAGAGTTATTGAAAGTGTGGCGGGCTTGTCACCTTTCTGGCGAGATTGCTGCTGCACGTTACTTTTCCCAGTGACCTACAGAGATGACTCATGGGCTCTTTGATGGACTGCTGTGATTAGGAGGTCAATAATAGTTCAGTCCTTTCCTTGTGGTGTTAAGGATGAAGTCAACAGGAAGTAGATATTATTGACTGCTGTTTTTTCAGTAAAAAAAAAAAAATTAAGATCCACTGAGCTGAATCTGAGGTCGATATAAGCCCTCAGGAGGGAGGTGGCCAATAAATCATGACACTGAATAAAACAATATTTGTATCACAGTTGAGTTTGGTTATTGGATCTTGTTTGCTCTAGACTAAATAACAAAGATGTGATGTTAATAAGACTGGTGGGTTTGCCAGGTAGGTCATTGTACCATGTTAAATCGTACTATAGTGAAGTGAGTGACTATGAGGAAATGTAAAAGCAGCAAAGAATCCTGTGGCACCTTATAGACTAACAGACATTTTGCAGCATGAGGAAATGTCATTTTTCAGACATCGTCTTCCAAATCCTTACACATTATGGGGCTTGGGCTTGGTCCCATTGAAGCCCATAGGACTTTTGAGACTGACTTCAATGAAAGCAGGATATTACTGGTCTAGGAGTAGTAGCATCAGTCATGGACCAAGACCCTGTTGTGCTAGGCATTGTACAAACACAGAATAAAAAGATGGCCCCTGCCTCAAAGAGTTCGCAACCTGCAAAGGAGCCTTAGTCCCCATGAAACTATGGAAGTATTTGTGTGAGCAAAGGTTTAGGATTGGCTTTTTACTGCAGAGCTGATTTATAGACTCATAGACTTTAAGGTCAGAAAGGACCATTATGATCATCTAGTCTGACCTCCTGCACAACGCAGGCCACAGAATCTCACCCACCCACTCCTGTAACAAACCCCTAACCTGTGTCTGAATTACTGAAGTCCTCAAATCGTGGTTTGAAAACCTCAAGCTGCAGAGAATCCCCCAGCAAGTGACCCGTGCCCTATGCTGCAGAGGAAGGCGAAAAACCTCCAGGGCCTCTGCCAATCTGCCCTGGAGGAAAATTCCTTCCCGACCCCAAATATGGCAATCAGTTAAACTCTGAGCATGTGGGCAAGACTCACCAACCAGCACCCAGGAAAGAATTCTCTGTAGTAACTCAGATCCCATCCCATCACAGACCACTGGGCATACTTACCTGCTGATAATCAAAGATCAGTTGCCAAATTAATTGCCAAAATTAGGCTATCCTATCATACCATCCCCTCCATAAACTTATCAAGCTTAGTCTTAAAGCCAGATATGTCTTTTGCCCACACTACTCCCCTTGGAAGGCTGTTCCAGAACTTCACTCCTCTAATGGTTAGAAACCTTCATCTAATTTCAAGTCTGAACTTTCTAGTGTCCAGTTTCAAGGCGTCGTCTTGTTAGTTTAATTTGCAACACTGTTAGTACTACAGAGACGCAATAAAATGATGATGAGGAGGATTATATAGCCCTTCTCTGCTTCTCTCTTTGAAAATGTGGAGCTGTATCCTTATTCTGTATCCTAAATCATCAACAAAATACATTACTGAGTGTGGAGTCCAGATTCTTTATACTTAGTGATAGCATAGCACTTGGAAAGAACACAGATTAACATTCAGGTAGATTGAGAAGCATTCAATCCCAATACTTAGGATAACAGTGGTGTGAATTTTGAAAAGTAGCTGGCAATTTTGGGTGCCATTTTTAAGTGCCCTGCTTAAGACACCTTGAAAAGCTCCAATTTTCAGAAAATACCGGGTACCTACCTTCTGAAAATAAAATCCCTTTAACGGGTCTCAAGTTGCACACCCAAAAATCAATGCACCCTAAATGCATATGAAAATCGAGGCCACTGTCTTTACTTGTAGGCCAGTCTTAATGTGATATCCAACCAGTTGAGGGAGACTAAATAGGACACATCTGGCAGGAGACAAGGACAGGCTTTCGTGGGTGGGAGCAAATGTGGAAAATTATTGCTCGAAGCAGGCTACTTGGCAGGTATGAGTCATAGCTCAAGAAATGCAGCTTTAACCTACAATTTAATGAGACACTGTAAATTAGATTGTAAGATCTTTGGTAATTAGATTATAAATTCTTTGGGACAGAGACTCTCTCCCTTTTTTTATTGTATACATGTGCGTACAACACCTAGTACAATGTGGCCTTGATCTGATTGGGACCTGCAGGCACTATCTCAACAGTAATAATTTAAGTAATCAGGCCAGCTCCTCAGCTGGTGTACATTGGCATTGCTTCATTGAAATGACTGCAGACAGGCTCATTTACACCAACCGAGGACCTGATCCATCATTTTTAATGAGTTACTTTTCTGACTCTAGCTACACTCTACATGGGTGTTTTACCCCATGACTCCACACAGACATAGAGCCAGAAGGCTTGGATTTAATTAAATGCCTGTTTTAATACCAAGGGTCCGTTCCTCAGCTGGAGTAAATCCATCCCGCTCCACTAATGTCAGTGGAGCAATGCTGAGCATCTGGTCCATGGTGCGCATATTGCTGTAGTCAGAAAGAAAACGCGTCACAGAAGTGTCACTTTCACTTTTGAGGCAACATCTTATTTCCAAAAAAAACCCCAGCACCCTGGTTTTTATGGGTTTTATTGCCTGATGCCAGCTTCTGAAGGAATTAGTACTATGGGGCCAGAAGACGCCCACAGGTTCTCAGCTACCCTTTGATGTTTCATGGTTGTGTCAGCGCGAATGTCTAACTCCAGCAGCCTAGCGTTCATGGCTGGATGTAGGACAGAGAATTTAAATATAGCATATGCCCAAGGAGTGACAACCCTGTTGTCTCTGGAGTTTCATATTCTATCTGCAGCAAGGGAACACTATTACTGATCCTGTTTTCTTTATAAGTTCATTTAGTGAGGCTCCAGGCATGTTACAGATAGTCACTGAAGGCAGGATGACGAAAGAGAGAAGAACTCTGCCTGATTGCATGATTAGTAGCTTGCCTCCTAGGGATGTAGGAGAGTGGAGCCCAGGGAGGGGAGGAATGTGAGTAAAGCAGAGGGCAAATCCTCAGCAGATGTCAATCAGTGTACGTTCATTGACTTCAGTGAGTAGTGCAAGAGAGCCTTTTCCCATTTCATGGCGGTCTGCTTGGATATCCAGACACTCTCAGTTTAGGGTAACAGACAGGGTCAGATTAAGGCAGGGGCTGCAGCCCAGAGCCCCGGCACAAGGGGGGCCCTGCAAAAATAAATCACAGGCAGTGATCTCTAGGCTGCTAAAGGGGGCATTTAGACAGGCTGCCTGCATGCTGTGGCCCCATGCCGCTCCTGGAAGCAGCTGGCTGCTGGCACATCTCTGTGGTCCCTGCTGGGGGGGTGGGGCAGCTCCACACGCTGCCCCCACCCACAGCACCGTCCCTGCAGCTCCTGCCCAATGGGAGCTATGGGAGCAGTGCTTGTGGGCATGGGCAGTGCATGGAGACCCACTGCCCCCCTCCCGCCAGGGGTTGCTGAGACGTGCTAGCAGACAGCCGCTTCCGCAAGCAGCGTGGGGCTACGGCAGGCAGCCTGAGCCCTGGTGCGCCACCGGCCGGGAGCCACCTGTGGTAAGAGCTTTCCAGCTGGAGACTGCACCCCGCACCCCTCCTCCACCCCAACTCCCTGCCCTAGATCAGAATCCCCCTCCTGCACCCCAACCCCCTGTCCCAGTCCCCACACACCCTCCTGTGCCCCAACCCCCTGTCCCAGCCCCCTCCTGCACCAAACTCCCTCTCAGCCCCCACACACCCTCCTGTGCCCCAACCCCCTGTCCCAGCCCCTTCCTGCGCCCCAACCCCCGTCCCAGCCCCCACACCCTCCTGTGCCCCAACCCCCTGTCCCAGCCCCCTCCTGCACCAAACTCCTCCCAGCCCCACACACCCTCCTGTGCCCCAACCCCTGTCCCAGCCCCGACCTGCACCAAACTCCTCCCAGCCCCCACACCCTCCTGCCCCAACCCCTGTCCCAGCCCCCTCCTGCACCCCAACCCCCTGTCCCAGCCCCCACCTGCACCCAAACCCCCTCCCAGCCCCCACACACCCTCCTGGGCCCCAACCCCCTGTCCCAGCCCCTTCCTGCACCAAACTCCTTCCCAGGAAAAAGACTTGTAAACAGGGGCCCCCCAAAATCTAATAGCCCAAGGCCCACAGGAGAGTTAATCCGGCCCTGGTAACAGAGAGAATAGGAAGATTGTGGGCATTAGGAAAGGGGTGAATATTGGGGTGGGGGAGTGAAGGGAACAGAGTGAGCCCTGAAATATGGGACATAGTGAGGAGCCCTTTCCCCGCCATGTCCCCCAGTCTCTCCTCCTTCCTTCATTTTGGGAGCGTGCACTGGACCATTGGGAAGTCAAGGGAAAAGCTGGGCCCCAGCTACATAATCTGGATTCTGATTCTGAGCCCGCCCCCCCCCACAAAAAATGTTGGGGTCGTAGCCTGTTGCTTTGGCCCAGGTCTACATGATCTATTTCAGACATTCCGGTTTCCTACCAGCTGCTGCATTCATCATTACAGGAAAACAGGCCAGTTTGGTTTATGCCACTGACTTGTGTAATATATAATATATGGAAAATATTCGTTTTTCCCTTTATTGGACACTCCCCAGGGCCTGACTTTCCTGGGACACTGCCAGTGCGCCAGTATAGTGGTTATCTGTGCTGCAGTCACTCTCTGAGTTTTGGACTTCCGAGTTCTCCTCCACTCTCGGGGATGTGGGGAAGTAGAATTTATGTCAGATCCCAGTGTAAGAGACTGAGAAATAATTTCTGCAACACTCCTGATTTTCATCATCACCTACATGCTGTATCAATCAAAGGTGACCAACCCCCTCAGCTTCCTCTTGCAACTGCCTGGCTCCCCCTTTTCCCTCTTGCATATAGGTCAAAGATGATGATAAAAAAAAAAGGCAGCTTCCCCCAGATGCTTCTGTTTTTGAAATAAATCTCCCATCATCTTCCTATTTCTGAAAGCCTAGATGACTTAAGCCAAATTGCATTTGGAGCAGTTATCCTCCCACTTCTCTTTTATTTACGCTGTCGTGTCTTGCGCTAACACTTTGTGAAATATTTATTTGCTCCTGTTCTCTTGCCGCTCGGCTCGGGATTCATTAGGCCCCCGCATTACATCTCAATTCCAGGCAGCTGCATTAGATCAAGAAAGGAGAAAATGAAGACTCCGATCTGTGTTTTACATTATTACAATATACTTCATATTACTGTCGCTAATACCATTTGATAGACATTTGGTTTGTGTCTATCAGTCTCTTCTCTGGGCACGTTACAATAAGTGAATACGCAAACAATTAACTAAACATATCACATAGATGTTAGAAACTAACAGTTCTTTTAAAATGCCTTCCCAACTGCAGCATCAGCCCTATCCTTCCCAGCTAACTCACCTGAAAAAACCTGGGGGAACACAGGGAGCTTGCAGCATGTCCCAAAAAAACACCTTACTGCTGATCCGGCAGGCCAGGGAGGAAGGGAATTCCAAACCCGAGTGTCCCTCTTTTAAAATGCCATCTTTAGCCAAGTGCAATCTCCATTCTCTACCTAGAGGTAGTTGGAGATCTGAAGGCTCCAAGCCTTACTGAAGTTGCTTCCCCAAAACTGTCTCAATAATCTTCCCCACATTTGGGAGATTTGGAGAAAGGGCAGCAACTGGAGGGACTGTATGTCAAAAAATGCCTAATTGAGCAAGGGTGTAAAATAGCTTCCTTTAGAGAAGCTGGCACCCCTCTGAACAGGTCAACAATGTCAGCGTTGGCTTCCCTTTGACTCTTGTCGGCCATGAGGGATGTAGATCTAACACGCACACGTCGTAGCCTATACCCCACCCCAGCAATCTTCTGTCGCCCAGCCCACGGATCCCCCATCGCCTTCGCTCTGTTCGCGTGAACCAAAATCCAAGCAGGAGTGCAGACCGCATTTGTTACCCTGAGGCTCACTTACTGGGCTTTTTTTTTTTTTATATAACCTTTTAAGGTATATAGGTAAGGATCAGGGAGCAGAAGGATTGACAGGAAGAAACTCTGCTTCTCGTTAGCAGTCCCCATTCAAATCCTGACCAGGCACGCAGTGACCGACAATCATTACAACTGGGATGGGCTTTGGTGGCTGGTGTGGAATGAGTCAGTGAAACTCAGTTCAGTTCCTGATGGGTACGTTTGTCTAAATGATGAAAAATACAAACAGAGCTGGCTCCCGTGTCAGAGCAAAGAGGTCAAGGATAAGCATAATGGTTGTGAGTAAACTGTCCACGCTCTTAGCAGTAGGCTCTGTATGGCTGGGGTGCAGTATGCTGGCTGGGCTGTCAACACAACACCTTTCAGAGGCTATATTCATTTAAAAATAATGTAGACACAGACATATCTGCTAGGCGTCGCTTGCCATTTGCTGCTGAATCCCACCAGCAAGCTGCCTCTGGCATTAGCTTTCCAGCAGCATTTACTGTGCAAATGACACTGACATTTCGGATGAGATTCTGGCTTCCGCAGCGGCTTGCTAATTCCTGCTGGGGCTCCGGGGGTGTGCAGCTGTTGCAGGAGGTGCACCCTTCCATACAACCCCACACCAGTGCTGCTGTCCGGGGTAGAGCGGGGGAGGCCATAACTTTACACTTAGCTTGCCTCTTCTCACTCCCTTTCAGGTGACTAGCGCCCTGGCTGATACTGCCAGGGTGTAGTTAGTGTCTGTGTCTCCCCCGCCGCTCTCAGGGCCATGAGGGGAAAGGATGAGGCTCTTTGCTCTATCACCAGCCATGTGCACCCACAACGCAGCCATTATATTGTAAATACCATGGGCCAAGCACCATGCTGTTGTGTTCTTTTCTAGTGCTGAGTGCTGACAGCACACTGCTCCCTAAAGGGCAGGCATTTGGCCCACTGAATCAGCTGTTCCTCCAGAATCTGCTGGAGGACTAAAACCTGCATCTCCAGACTCCCCCACCACCACATTTTTTTTGACTCGTGGAGCAGCACCACAACACACAAGAGAGCTAGCTGCCCATTGACTTCCAATGAGAGCTGCCCACCTAGCCGTCCACTGTGCCTTTCGAAATCTCCCCTTAGTCTGCATAATCTCTTTCCAACCTCCTTTTAATTAGCTTGTCATTCTGGAAGGAGAGACCAAGAAATCAAATAGTTCAACATGTTCAAAGATCGTTGGTCTGTCGAACAGCTGGCAGGACAGACGAGTTAATTCTAGAATTGGGTCTGAGCTGCTACTGTGACAGATTTGGCAATTTCCTGCAATATCCTTGAAAACCCTTATTGGATGGAGTTTGTTTCTCTGGAGTCCATTGTATTAAATGCAAAGAGTTTGCGTTGTTGTGAGCCCAGGGAAGTGTTATGAACTTCAAAGGATGGTATTGACCAAAAGGCCAGACAAAAATGGAGTTTTGAATAAACCGTGGCAAGAGGTTTGCCTGGGGAATCTCCAGGGAGCAGTGAATCACACCTCCAGTTATGCACAAACCCAGGCTTTGAAGCTACACTCTGAAGAAGGAACCATTGTCTACAGACAATGTATTCCCAGCATCTGATTATCAAAGGCCCCAGCTGTATAAAGAAAAGACTAACCTATGCACGTGGGTGCTTGAGCTGAGCAAAAGCTGTTACGAATTTATAACCACAGAAAAAACTCTCGCTGGGGTTTGAAGGATGGACTCCTACCCAAACCCCTGCTGGAGTTGCAGGAGTGATCTCTGGTAAGCTTATTAGCATGTCTGTAGGTTTTTATTGTTTTTAATGAGTTTTCTTTGTGATGCTTTGTACTTTAAGAATAAATGTGCTTGCTTAGGAAAGGCTGTGTGGTCATTTATAACTGTGGGCAGTTATATCCTCTGAAAAGAGAGCAAAGTGCAGACAGTGGCCTGATTAGGCAGTCTGGCTTGCTGGAAATATCACAATTTAAGCAGGGAACTGGAAAAACCCTGGTCCCGAGGGAGAGAGACATAGTCTCCGCCTAAGAAAACTGACAGCTGGGAGCCAGAAGCCTAAAAATAAGTGCTCTTGCTGGACCATGGAAAGGGAATACAGATGCATTTGTCCTGAACTGTGACAGGTACCAGTTGGTCACATATCCAAGATATCCCAGTGTGAAGTGAATCCCTAAGTATATTGGCAGAACCAAAATATTGAGGGTAAAGGGGAGTATCCAGTGATGTTAGGGAAAACTGATGTAATGCTCTAAGATGTGTACCCAGAATGAGATAATTAACTTACCCTTAACCTCCCAGTCCCTCCCTTGGTGTACTGTGCTGGAGCAAGGTGTGTTTATTTCAGATAGTGTATCTGCAGGCTTGGAGCCTTACAATTTCAAGTACCCTGTAGAAAGGCAGTGCTTTTTGAGTATTCTTCAGTGGCATTCAGCCTGCCAGAAGGATGGAGTTTTAAAACTTCAGGACTTCCCACTAAAGCCAGGAGAATTGTTTGGCCCAAAAGAGGCTTGGCCAAATGAAATTTGAATATCATGGTTTGCAGCCTGGCAGGCTTGAACTCTGGGGAAAAAGGTGGCATGACATTCATGCCATGATGTTATTCTAGGAAAGCTTATGGTCTGGGAAACCATCAACAGAGTATAGCAGGCAGGTGAAAGCTGGCTGTGGAGAGGGCCTGATGGTTTACCGCCAGCCACTAAGAACCTTCAACTTTAGATGGTGGCCTTCCAGTTCTCTGTATGGCTGGCCCTTGTCTTGAATGGTGGGTGACATGACTTGATGGTGTTTGTAGCTAAGCCGAGTTTTCATCCATCCTGAGATGGACATCCCCTGGCAGGCTCTGATTCAGCAAGGTACCTAACTACGTGCCTAACTTTAAGCATGTGAGTAATCCCACTGAAGCATTAAATACCTTACTGAATCAGGGCCATAGTTAAGATCTGTTGAACACGGTAGTCATCTGCTGAAGCTGCCCAGAACGTCATTCCAGCTTTCTAAGTGACACACATTATACAACACTTCCTTGTCCTTAACATCGTATCTAGCAGAGGCATTCATTCATGCTCCCTCTTGGCATTACTCCAGTGTCACCAGAGAAGTGATACCAGACACGAATGTGGCAGAAGAGGCCAAATTCTGCAGTGACCTGCACCCTGTGCAACCATACTGCAGTCTGTAATGGGGCAAATTAGAGCAGGATCTGGCTCAATGCCTCTTCCTATAACAAACCTATTGCTCAGGGGTGGGGTCGGGCTTAATTCATCAATGTCTGCAAAGCACTGTAAAAATCTCAGCTGCAAGGCACTAGAGAAGTGCAACATATTAATAAACAACTAGAGGGTGTTTTTATTCTTTTAGCATTGAAAAATAAAGATGACTCATAACCACTAGCATCAGCCTGCAGCCCACACCCTGCAGGACTGGCCTGGCCACCAGGGAAGAAATCCTCACTTGTATCCTTTATTTCAGCCAGTCCGTAGCTCATCCTAAGCACACTAGCTGAAAAAACAGCTGCCTTCTCTACTCCTTCTCTGCCTGATGAGGTTAATAATAACTTCGAATGCATATGTACAGCATTAGCTTTCATGGTAACATGCATAATTCAAATCCCCCAAAGAACAGTACAGCTTTGAGGAAGCAAACTTCCTTAATGTACTGGGCAAGAATCCAGCTTTTACCAGCTGTTGAGGGTTGATGTACAATTTTTGGTTAAGTGAATAATTTATCATGGATATTATCTGTATTGTATCACATCCCAACAGTTTGTAGGCCTGTGCATATGGCTCTCGAGATGCCAGAACACTGCCATATGCTTCATGGCCCATTACCACTTCAAACTCCCCTAAGATTCCCCTCCCCATGTTAAGCATGTTAGAAGCTTGGTGTTTAGTGGGAATGGACATTTTTAGAGGACTTGCTATTAAATGGGGGCCAGCCCCACTCCTGGTGGTGTTTATTGATTGCCCTTTTAAAATCAGCTGTAGGGTTACCTCAGGATACAAATTTGGACTATAAATCCTGAGGCGCACCTGCCCAACACTCGTTCCCCAAATGCCTCTCGTTACGCAGGATTATCCTGTTGTGGACCCAGTTATTGTAGCTACAATTTACTGTTGACACAAATCAAAACTCCTGTAATCAGTCTGTCATACTGCCAGTGCGTCAGCCATGTATAATACCAGGGCAGAGGAGCAGGAGTAGAACTGGGACACTTTAACAACCTTATGAAATGTGTGTAACATAGTGTCCTGAATTCCAGGGAGGGATTGTCCTATTTCTTATGTAGAAAAGTTGTCAGAGACTTTGCACTTATTGGCTATATATTTTATTTGAACACAACAGGTCTCTCTTGGGTCTTGTCATTCTTCAGATGTGAGGTCTGTGTTGCAATGGTACACTCCCGGGGGCCTGACTTTTCTGCCTCAGGAAACCTTGCCTTATTCTAAGCAGAGTACACGACTCGTTTGCACAATGAATCTCGATAAAGGTGGCTCCTCTCTCTTTTGGACACATACCAACAAAGCCGAGACCAAGTACTCCATCTGAATGTACATTGCTCTCAAGTCTGGAGCAGACAACTTAGTTCTAACCTGGATCATGCTGAAGCATAAGAATTTCTGTATTTGTTGCTTAGCCACTGCAGTAAAAGAAAGAACAGTCTTATTATTTGTTTGAAAAGATCCATGATTGTGTAAGGAGAAGCTGAATACATAAGACATGGTTGAATGAAGATTACCAACAGCGACTTCTTAGTGAGCCATATTTACAGCAACACATAATTTCGCAGGGGAATGGAGTGTTCTGACACATTCTAACTGTGGTAATAACATTCTCCTGTGTTAAATTAATGCCCTTCTTTACCTTCTGTCCTAAGCTGTTGTATAGTGCTGCTGTTGAATAGCCACCGTGCTTCATAGCTATGGTGGCTGCAATTTAACAGTGAATGGAGCAATTCCATCACATATAAAAGTTTTTGAAGTGCTTTGAGATGCTTCAGGATGAAAGGTGTTTATAGAAATAGAATTTATCAGTATAGCTGGGTGAATAACTAATGAATGTCACCCTTTGTGTTCTGTTTCAATGTTTGTGAATAGATTGTGGTTTTCTCAAATGTCTATGTTATTCCTCATATTTCTAGGAAGAAATCTTGGCTGTAGCTTGTTCCTTGAAAGTATTCAGTAGCCAGGCTCTTGTGATAGGATGCATGGGTCACGCAGTGTGGTATGTTTCTGTCTCCTGGCTGGATGAGTGTAACTCTTAGAATCAAGCAAAAAGAACAAGGAGTACTTGTGGCATCGTAGAGACTAACAAATTTATTTGCGCATAAGCTTTTGTGGGCTAAAACCTACTTCATGAATTCCCTTGTTTGCAAACCCCCAATGTTTCCTCATGAATAGTCCCTTTAAAAAAACATCATGGCTACCACAAACTTTCCAGCTGTAAACCTAAAGCTGCATGACTACAGCTCATATTCAGATGAATATCCATGGAACATGCATATATGTGTTTACTTGTAGTAGATGCCTACCTCATTCTTCTTCTACAGTAAGAGTAGTCTCTCCTAGGCACGTTCATGAGAAGAAGAGGATGGCATGTCTCACGCATGGCAGCTGTCACCACCACTTGATACTTATGTGGAGAGAAACAGTGAAGGCTTCACTGTGGGATAGATTGTCACAGGTCTTACTTGGCTATGCGAGGGGCTGAGGGGAACAAGCCTCTGACTTCCTCTTACTCCCCAGCTAGAGAGGAGAGGATCTCAGTTTAAGGGCTCCTCTGAGTTGCCTATACAGAGAATAAATGAGTCAGTGCTCCAATTTTTGTGGATTTTTAAATAGGCTTTGTGTGGCCCTGAGGTGAGAATAACGTTATCTGCTCTGATAGATTTTTATGGTGTCACAATCTGGACTAAACCCAGTTTTCCAAGACAGCCTTGTGCCATCACTGCATTTGTTGTGGACCTAAATATACATCCTCCTATGGATTCACACACTGGAACTGGCCATCTGAAAAATATCCATATTCGAAGGTTCCCCTGCCAAAATGTTCCTTGATATTTTATCTTCTCACACATTCCTCTTTCTGGTGCTCTCCCCGATAGCTAATTTGCCTTACGATGCTTTCTCCATCCTCACAGGTTCCATGTCCTGATGGTCAGCTCCCTGGCATGCCCAGAATTACACTGCACCTTCTGAGTCCACTTGCTTCTTCCCTCTTCATAGGTGAAATGATCCCTGTTGTTCCTTTAATCCATTATGGCCCTCTGCTTTTTCACTTCCCCCAGGCTCTGCTCTCTGATGTATCCCATTGCCAGCTCACGCTTTTGTTGTTTCACTCACCAGAGAAGGCTTCCCGCTATCTATCTGCTTGGAATGAATGGCCAGTATGACAGACAAGTCAGGCTTTGCCGATCTTCAAAGCATACTGCGTATTAGCATTCAGGAGAGCTCAGTGAATGTTTCTCTCCATGTCCATGTTAGTGGAAACCGGGAACTTTGACATTTTAGGTGGGAAGGGATGAGAACTTACATCTGACCTGATATGTGCATGTGTTACTTTCAAATCCCATCAAAGAGATAGGAAAATATGAAGTGCTTGTAGTTCTGCTAAGATTTGGTCATCTGGGGTGAGATGTCCCCCTCTGGGATTACAGCAAAAGCGTTTTGTATCTATCTACTTAAATGGCTCCCATTACCACAGCAGAGTGCCTCCCAAGTATTTAATCTCACAGTGAGAACTGGTTGAATAGTTTTTGATGACCCTGTACCATGATAGCCAATAGCCTGGTGGTTAGAGTAATTACCTGGGATGTAGGTTCAAATCCTTCTTCTCAGCTCACTGAGTGCTTTAACCACCAGCCTACAGAGTCAATGTAGAATACAGAGATTAAGTGATTTGCCCAAGACCATACTGCACATTAGTGGCAGAGCTAGGGATTAGACCCAAATCTCCTGGTTCGCAATCGCAGTGTCCTTTCCACAAAACCAGCCATACTCCCCAGAGACAGATCGCCTGAGATTTTTGGAAGAATGGATGAGGAAGAGTGTTTGAAATGTAAACTTTGCAGTTGGCCTCCAGAACCACACCATAACCTAAGACCCAAAGCAATTCACACAATAGGGGGTTCAAGATCTGCATCCAGGGTTTGTGGTTTTATCCCATCTCTAGCAGGTCGTGAAAAAATCCACTCCTGGTGGTGAAGGATTTTTCAATGTGTTTCAAGTAGACATTTACAATGTCCCTTGTGAGCTTCCTAAAAAACCTCTCTCGCTCAAATGGTCTTAGCCCAACAACCTTGTGTTTGGCCAATGGAGAAGGACAAAAAAGATCAGTAAGAAGGGAGGTGTCATTTTCTAGCATTTCCAGAGGCATTTAACAATGCAGCTTATAAAATCAATATTTAAACAAAAACTTCTCGACTTTGTTCCGTTTAAGAAGATAAAATACTCGGCCGAATTGTGAGCAGAATGGTTCCCATTCAGATAGTGAGAGAGCTTGTCTTGCATTTTCCCCCAAAACATCACACCCATGATATTCATGCAGAACTGCACTGTTAAACTAAGATACTGGACTTCAGTTAAAATGAGGGCTTTAGTTTTTCATTCTTTGCAGCAACTGACACAACAGATAAAAAAATAAACTCAAATGAAAGACCAAGTCTGACATCTAGTGGTTTCAAGCAAGACAATCAGGAGGCTCTCTCCCGAGAACCTTTTAGAAAAGGGGTTCTAAATCTTTTACATTGTATAAGCATCAGGACCCCAACTCTTGTGAGGGTCAGGGTACCTCCCATCTAGCAAGAGAGGGTGGACAGTCATGGCCCCAGGTTCAGAACCTATAGTTTAGAGTTTGCTCTCATCCAGTTAATTGTTAGTGTTGGTGACAGGGCAAATCTGAGCAACTTCAGTGTGGTTTCAGTAAGTTTCACAGATGTTTAGAACCAACTTTCAGGCTGTAAATTAATGAACATCAAATCTTGAAATAACATAAGCCCAGACTAAGGTCTGGGCTTTTTCTTTCTTTCTTTCTTTCTTTCTTTCTTTCTTTCTTTAGGAGTGGACAAGTGTCTATCTTGAGTCAACAATATTTTTCAGCACTGATTTCTTTAGTTGAAGCCACATAAGGAAGGAGACAAAAGACGTGTGATCAGTTGGGGAGAATGTCCTATTTGTACTTAGGGGGGCCTGACTTTCTGTTGCTCTGTTTCTTGTGTAGTCATTTACAAATCAGAAAGGTAGACCTGTACACCCACTTTGTGCTAATGTTAATGACTACGCAAAGTTGCCAGGGCAATGGAGGATCAGGCCCAGGGTATTCTGATCAAGAATAATCAGTCATTTGGTATCACGTGGAATGCCAGATGCTTCACTATGTGGTTGAAGTGAAAGAGTCTATTTATTTGGGGTGTCTCATGACCCACTTAAACTGGACAGAGAAGTTCTCCTTCTCTCCAGCCGTAGTGTCAGTCAGGAGATGTTTGTCCCAGAGGCAATAGTCTAAATGTGTGACCATTATGCAGCCTTTAGCTTTTCTTAGTGCTTGTCTAGCCGGCCTTGCTGTGCAATAACTTGCCATGTAGACAGGCCCTTGTAGACTGTAGTCACCAGTTATATTTCCTGACTTTTAACTTGCATCTGCAATAAGGAGACAATACTGTGGGTGTAGCAATGCAGAGAGAAGTTCCCTTTGATAGAGAAGGTGTCTTCACGACGAAGCCAGGCTATCCAGGAAGTTTGAAAGGTGCTAGTTTGCAGGAACTGGGAGTTGGGTAGGTAGCTGTGAACAGTGGCAGTGAAAGTCTGGTGAGAATGAAAGCGCTAACAGATTCATCCCAGCTAAGAGGCTGGGATATTTTAGAGGCAGATGGATTCTTCAAGGGAAAGCATTTTTGTAAGTAGTTTCTACTGAGACTTGATAGGCACCTGAAATAGCCTGTGTACAGGGGGGTTGCAACATCCACCTCTGCTCCATCTGAAGGGTCCTAGAATCTGATACAGTGCTATTGTGCCTGGATATGGTTCTACATGTCTTTCTTCAGGAACACAAGTTTGAAAATTTTTCACCCATGTGACTTGTCCAGAGTCATGCAGTGAGTGAGTAGGACAGCTGGGACCAGAACCTCAGGAGTTCATATCCCTCTTTCAGACAAGGAAAGCGCTTGGCATTATAGCAACTTACAAGGAAGAGCACAGGTTGCAAGAGGGAAGAGTTTGGAGAAGGCACCGGGAAGTCAGTCTGTGTACACATGGCTAGAATGCTAGCTGCAGTTGCATAGTGTCTCTATAAATAGTTCTCTTCATAAAAAGCCAGTTTAATTTTATAGGCTTGGAGTCCCTTCATGTACATGAAACAAGGGTAAAATCTTCAGAAAGATGATCTTAGTTACAAAGGGATTTTAATCACAGTTCAGGCAGGTCCTAACCAATGTGTAACACCCGAGGGATAAAATAGTCTATACAAATGACAGTAAACAAATGCCAAGTGGCACAATGCAGAATCCCAGGCAGAATGTACAGAACAGGGCAATTATCCAGTTATCCATCACTCCCAGTTAGGGGCTTAGGGACACCCAGCATGGGGTGCATCCCTGACCATCTTGGTTAATAGCCATTGATGAACCAATCCTCCATGAGTGTATCTAATTGTTTGGTTTTTTTTAACCCAATTGTACTTTTGGCCTTCACAACTTCCCCTAACAATAAGTTCCACAGGTTGACTGTGTGTTCTGTGAAGGAGTATTTCCTTTTTCTTTGTTTTAAATCTGCTGCCTATTGATTTCATTGGGTGACTCTTGGTTCTTGTGTTATATGAAGGGGTAAACAACATTTCCTTATTCACTTTCTCCACACTATTCATGATTTTATAGACCTCTATCATCTCCCCATTTAGTCGTCTCTTTTCCCAGTCTTTTTAATCTCTCCTCGTGTGAAAGCTGTTCCATACCCCAATCATTTTTGTTGCTCTTCTCTGTACTTTTTTCCAGTTCTGATATATTCTTTTTGAGATGGGGCCACCTAAACTGGACGCAGTATTCAAGGCGTGGACGTACCATGGTTTAAACGATGGCAGTATGATATTTTCTTTGTTATTATCTGCCTCTTTCCTAATGATTCTGAACATTCTGTTCGCTTTTTAGACTGCTGCTGCACATTGAGCAGATGTTTTCAGAGAACTGTCCACGATGACTCCAAGATCTTTTTCTTCAGTGGCAGCAGCTAATTTAGACCCCATCAATATTGTAGGTATCACTGAGATTATGTTTTCCAAGGTGCATCACTTTGCATATATCAACATTGAATTTCATCGGCCATTTTGTTGCCCAGTCACCCAGTTTTTTGACATCCCTTTGTTAGAGATCATCGCCATTTTGTTGCCCAGTCACCCAGTTTTTTGACATCCCTTTGTTAGAGATGAGTCCAAGTCATGCAGTTAAATCTGGATTCCAGACTGAGACTCAGCCTTCCACTAGTTCAGGGGGTATTTGGATTTAGGGTTCTGGTTGGGACCCTGCCCCAAGAGTGAGGTCCTCATAGTTTTAAATGCCAGGAAGGATGAGGCTTTCACCTCTTCTGTTGGGAAATGACTGCACAGTGGAATGCTCCAACCATTAGGAAATGTTTCTTCATAGCCCTCCCTTAGGAAGCTTGTTCTTGAAGAGGGCAAAAAGGGGAAATCCAAGATTACTTAGGGCCTGTCTATATGGTGGGGCAATGCGCTATACGGGGGTGTGATTTCTGAAGCGCACAAATGTGTTGCACATTAATTGGTCTGTGTAGACCCTGCTGCTGCACTTTAATGTCGTACAGTTTGAAACAGTGCTACATTAAAGAGCACTAGAGGCAGGGCCGGCTCCAGCTTTTTGCCGCCCCAAGCGGCGAAGCCAAAAAACAAAACAAAACAAAAAAGATAAAGCTGCAATCGGTGGCACTTCGGTGGCAGCTCGGGGAGCTGCTTCATTCTTTGGCGGTAATTCAGTGGTGGGTCCTTCCCTCTGAGAGGGAGTGAGGGACCTGCTGCCGAAGACCCAGACGTGCCGCCCCTTTCCATTGGCCACCCCAAGCACCTCCTGCCTTTGCTGGTGCCTGGAGCTGGCCCTGACTTTTAGTGCACACCAGCGGGGTCTATGCAGACCTATTGATGTGTGACACATTAGTGCGCTTTAGAAACCACACCCCCGTACAGCGCAGTACCCCACTTGTGTAGACTAGTCCTTAAAAATCTGTCTTTTTTTAATTAAACAAATGCTGTATCTAGGACTACGGATCCCTGGGATTCTCTACCAGGTCCTTTAATTTCAAGTGGTGTCTCCATGCACCGCCCTTATTCTGCAGAACCCTTGCTGCTGGCTGGTGGAAAGAGACACTTTGAGACCCAGGCCAACAAGGACTGGAGGGTGTGGGAGAAGAGGTGGTCTGGAGGAGTCGCTCTATATCTGGCAGTGTGGTCACGTATAGTCCATGGATCTCCAGAATACCACAGAATGAATTGTTTTGAATACCAAGCAGTAGTGGATGAAGAGGGGAGTTGGTTCAGCACAGGATCTCTCCTATGAAGTTATCTGCAGAATAATAATGTTAGAAACACATTTTTTATGGCTCTTTACTTCTTGAGTGTGTGTACAACCTACTAACAAGAGTACTCAGGTCAAGGTGAGCTATTTGGTGTGACATGAAAGGACTCTGATCAAATGACCCTTTGATACACATTCCTCGACTTGTTAGAATTGCAGAGATTAACCCATCAGATCCCACTTTCACCTAGGATTTCCCATGACCAGATCACAGCAGTGCTCCAGCTAATCCAGAGCCACAGCAAAGAGCCAAGACATTTAAACAAAATGTGCAGTTGCTGCATCTCTCCACTAGATGTTGGTGCTGTCACACAGACATTCATAGCCTGCATCACAGCAGTTGTGGTTTGAAATTGTGAGTCTTTCCTATTAAACCCATATTTAAACTCTATATTTCTTCTCTGCCTCTGCAAACAGTAACAGTTTTCATGGTAGATATTAAACTAGAGACTGCTGATTTTTAATTATTCATCCTACATTTAATTGGAAGGGATCAATCTTTCCCAGTTCCTAAAGAGATGTAAGGTTAAATGCCTGCACCCCAGATCCTATAGGTAGCTAACTAGTGGTTTGCAGACCAGGTCTGAGACTATATATACATAGGCAATGCACAGGCTTTGTTCTGTTCATCCAGTGCAATTTGAATTGTGAACACTTTTCACTTTGTGAATTTAAAATTGATCCCACTTTTCCAATAGGCCAGAACCAGCCCTGGGGAAAATGGGACAGTTCAGAGCTAAATTTATTCTGCTGTGAAATCGGGCAGCATTGCATATTTTTTTGCCAGATGGATTGCAGCATTCGCAATGTTTTGCAGAAACCCAGCAGGGGCACAAAAATGGGTAAAAAGAAACAGTAGGAAATCTATCAAAAAAACCTTCTGCAATGTTTTGAGAAGTCTAATAATCAACTAGCTTCTCCTCCGCTGCCTCTGCAGAGCTGAGTGGCCAGTGCGGTGGGTTTGATGAGTATGGTTTCTCAAAGAATTATGGTATTTTGTGGCCCTGTGTCTGCCCTGCTATGCTTTTGTACTCTGGTACACTTGAAAGGTAGGATGTGTTGGGCATTCTACAGGGAGAGGAATAGAGCTGAGATTAATACTCTCCTGTATGCTTTGCATTATGTCCACGGGCCGTAACATGAACGTAAATGTAGTTTATGCTCACTCTGAGGCACTACCTCAATGCCAGAGTATCCTTTTGTGTAGATGAGAATCAAAACCTTAGTTTCTAGAGATCCCTGTGCAGAAATTGGCAGGCTTTGCTGAATAGATTTTTAGTATTGATTAGCAGGCAAGTGCTGAAATTCAAGGCTGAATGTTTTCTCTACATGGTACTTTTGCCACTAGTCTAAATAACATCCTGATTAGCGTGGAATGATGAAATGCAAGCACAGGCACAAGGGTGCTTCCAAGTTATCTGGTCAAAGGATTTCCTTTTAGCATTGGCCAGATAGACTTACTGGATATCACAGCTCAGACTTGTAGCCAAACTGTACTTTATCTGGCTTAAAGATGAATTTCACTGTCCAGAAACATAATAACCTGCTCCGATTTCACTCTATATAATCCATCTCTCTCTCTCACTCACACACATAGAGTCAGTTATTCTTTCATTTATTCATAAACAGAAAAAGGTTGCTAGAAAACTGGGCTTTTCCTGCAGCCTTCTGCTCTCCCTTTCATGCTTCCCTGTTGCCTGCAGGTAGAGAACGCTGACACTTGGAAATAGCATCGTCTAAGCAGGAAGTTGGAGTTCAAACCAGTCCACTGTTCTCTTTTTTTATTTGAGTGCCTTACTGTAGAGGCGTGATCCAGTATAACTGAGGATGTGCAAACCCTATTCTGGTCAAAGGTTTTCCAAAACTCTCTAATTTGACTTTTGCAAAACTAGTTTGCGATCCTGTTTTTCCTGGTCTTGTAAACCCATATTTTGTCTCGAGATGATTCAGTTCAAACAAAACAAATATGTTTTCAATCTAAACATGCTGCCCCAGACTTGGAAACAGCCAGACTGCACTGAGTGCAGGATTGGAAGAGACAGTAGAAAGGAAAGCAATGTCTTTGTCTGGAGTTGTTTCATCTCTCTGTGCTACTTAGAAGGGCTTCTATAGGAGCCAGGGACTGCAAGGGTACAAAGAAGCTTTTCAGTTACATACCCATTTTTTTCCCTGGGTTGTTAGACCCACTGCACCTGTTCTACACCAGCCAGGGATTCTGTGTACACAAGAAGACTCTCCAGGTAGTGCATTAACCTGGCTTTACAGCCCCTTGTATCACCAGAGCTGGGTAAAGGGACATTAGCAGAGCTGAGTCTGGTTCGTTATGTATATTTTCCTAGACTACAATGTGCCGTATTAGGGGATGGCTACACTGCAGTTGGGAGGTGTGATTGAGGCATATGTAGTTGGGTGACCAGACAGCAAGCTGGAAAAATCGGGATGGGGGTGGGGGGTAATAGGAGCCTATATAAGAAAAAGACCCCAAAATCGGGATTGTTCCTATAAAATCAGAACATGTGTAGACACACCCAAACTAACTTTGATCTAGCTAGATGAGTAACAATAGCAATGAAGTCTCATCCCTATTCCTTTGTTTCACAGGCTTGTTTTTCACTCTGTTCAATTATTTTTCTTTTTTCTGTTCAATATTTCTCCCTCTTTGGGATTCTGTAGTTTTCCCCACAGTTTCTCCCACAAGTGGAATGTAAACCCAGTAACACTGAAGTTCATGTCAAACTATCAAGCCCACATTGTCGGAGTAGGTTCAAGATTATGCAGAATGACTCATGCCTATTTATATTGGTGTCAAATATCAGAGGGGTAGCCGTGTTAGTCACGGCTGTAAAAGCAGCACAGGACTCTTTGCTATTTATATTGGGTATTTCTATGTCTTAATTACCTGGCCAGCATACACTATTGGACATAGCTGGCCTAACCAGCGTAAGGTTAAAAATATTTGTTTTTTTATTTTTGAACAACAGTTTTTGGAAGGAAAAAAAACAAATCTTCTTTTGTGACCTTAGAATCATGTTTGTTCCCCAGTATACATCAAACCACATCAGCACGGTATGGGGAGGAGGTGACCAGCTCTCTGTGGAGAAAGAAGTAGTTTGGGACTATTTAGAAAAGCTGGACAAGCACAAGTCCATGGGGCCGGATGCACTGCATCCGAGGGTGCTAAAGGAGTTGACCGATGAGATTGCAGAGCCATTGGCCATTCTTTGAAAAATCATGGCGATCGGGGGAGGTCCCAGATGACTGGAAAAAAGCTAATGTAGTGCCCATCTTTAAAAAAGGGAAGAAGGAAGATCCAGGGAACTACAGGCCAGTCAGTCTCACCTCAGTCCCTGGAAAAATCATGGAACAGGTCCTCAAGGAATCAATTCTGAACCACTTAAAGGAGGGGAAAGTGATCAGGAACAGTCAGCATGGATTCACCAAGGGCAAGTCATGCCTGATTAACCTAATTGCCTTCTATGATGAGATAACCGGCTCTGTGGATGAGGGGAAAGCAGTGGATGTGCTATTTCTGGACTTTAGCAAAGCTTTTGATACAGTCTCCCACAGTATTCTTGCCAGCAAGTTAAAGAAGTCTGGGCTGGATGAATGGACGGTAAGGTGGATAGAAAACTGGCTAGATGGTCGGGCTCAACGGGTAGTGATCAATGGTTCCATGTCTAGTTCGCAGCCGGTATCAAGTGGAGTGCCCCAAGGGTCGGTGCTGGGGCCGGTTTTCTTCAATATCTTCATTAACGATCTGGAGGATGGTGTGGACTGCACCCTTAGCAAGTTTGCAGATGACACTAAACTGGGAGGAGTGGTTGATACGCCGGAGGGTAGGGATAGGATACAGAGGGACCTAGACAAATTAGAGGATTGGGCCAAAAGAAATATGATGAGGTTCAACAAGGACAAGTGCAGAGTCCTGCATTTAGGACGGAAGAATCCCATGCACTGCTATAGACTAGGGACCGAATGGCTGGGCAGCAGTTCTGCAGAAAGGGACCTAGAAAGTGGACGAAAAGCTGAATATGAGTCAACAGTGTGCCCTTGTTGCCAAGAAGGCTAATGGCATTTTGGGCTGTATAAGTAGGGGCATTTCCAGCAGATCGAGGGATGTGATCATTCCCCTCTATTCAGCACTGGTGAGGCCTCATTTGGAGTACTGTGTCCAGTTTTGGGCCCCACACTACAAGAGGGATATGGATATATTGGAGAGAGTCCAGCGGAGGGCAACAAAAATGATTAGGGGGCTGGAGCACATGACTTATGAGGAGAGGGTGAGGGAACTGAGATTGTTTAGCCTGCAGAAGAGAAGAATGAGGGGGGATTTGATAGCTGCTTTCAATTACCTGAAAGGGGGTTCCAAAGAGGATGGATCTAGACTGTTCTCAGTGGTAGAAGATGACAAAACAAGGAGTAATGGTCTCAAGTTGCAGAGGGGGAGGTTTAGGTTGGACATTAGGAAAAACTTTTTCACTAGTAGGGTGGTGAAGCACTGGAATGGGTTACCTAGGGAGGTGGTGGAATCTCCTTCCTTAGAGGTTTTTAAGGTCAGGCTTGACAAAGCCCTGGCTGGGATGATTTAGTTGGGTTTGGTCCTGCTTTGAGCTGGGGGTTGGACTAGATGACCTCCTGAGGTCCCTTCCAGTCCTGAGATTCTATGATTCTATGATTCAGTAGTGCCCTGGTCTGGCACGACATGCGGTAATAAAATGCCAAACAAATCATTTAGGAGCGACTTTTTAATTAAAGCAGGCATCTCTGACAAGGCTGATAGGCAAAAGTTGGACTTACAGTGCTAGCTAAAGTCTGGACTGCAAATATGTGCACACAGCAAGCTGCTTATGGATTCACCAGCACACCTTCCTACCACACCTACTACCTACTTGTCAGCCCATCTGCTTTGCGTTGGGGGCAGGTGGCATAATGAAAATCACAGGACTTCAGCTCTTTTCAAGCCTGGCCTTGCTCTCACTGAAGTCAAAGGGAATTTTGCCACTGATTTCAATGGACGCATGATCATGGCCTTTGTTAGGATCCCTGTAAATTCCAATACGCTGCCTGCTCAGAAGGACACAGTAAATGTCTCTGTTTCTCTGCCTCTACCATTCCTTTCCTGCTTTGCTTTCCCTGATTCTTTATCACACTGCATTACTCTCTCAACATCTCTCACCCAATTTTCTTTCTCCTCTTGGCACAGTCTTTCTTTTCTGTACCCGCCCAGCTCAGCTCCCTTTTCCTTCCATCAAGCAGCAAGGCACTATTTTGGGAGGTTCAACAGCTGCCACCCCACCCCAATATCCAGAGGCAAAATATCTGGATTTGGGGCAGTAGTCTTAAATCACTGCAGGAGTTTTCTACACTTGTGGTCCAAAGCACATTCGTTACTAGTGTAGCTCCACTGATGTCAGCAGAGTTCTGCCAACAGATCATTGTATCCTGTGGGTCTAATCCTGAAGTCCTTACTCCTATTTCATTCAGACAAACTCCCTTGCAAGGTCCTGAGTGACTGAGAAAAGAAGACCTCAGGGTTTGGGTCTGTGACAATACCAGATGCTTATCCTCTTTGCAGCTTTTTCACGTCCATTGTCATGGCCACAGGTGGCATCTTAAAGTTGGTGGAGATACCTAGATACATGCCAGCTATTGAGGCATTGCTAAGGCACCACTCACCATGGCTTCTGGCCACTGATGACAGGTATATAGGGGCACACTGTTATATTGTGAATATTATCCCCATTTTACAGCAGTGCATCCTTGAAACACCCACAATAGCTGACAGTAGGAGTCATTGGCAATGCCAGGATCAGAATCAGGAGCCCATCCCTTGCCATGCTGGGCTCACAGTACTAATCGTGCAGCCATTCTTCTGATAACAATGTTGTGAGGTGCAGGGTGTTGTATTCCGGGGTGATGGTCCAACAACCTATTCCAGCGAGCACCTTTCCTTCAGATACTTTGATTTGCCATGTGTGCAAGTGGATGTTAGCAATCCTTTGACACCTTATAGCTTTGAAATAAATGGGATGATCTGTTGGTTTCTTTGGCTTGCCATCCTAAGGCACCCAACCTCACACCAGTGGCCCCTTTGGCATGCATTTAAAAACACGGTCATACCAGTCATCCGAAGCAGCAGCACTTCCCCTGCCCTGCCACACTTATCTAATCAGCAGCTTAAAACTCTCATATCACATCCTTCACTGCCTCAGGCCTCAGCCAATGCCCACCCAAAAAGAGGGGCTATGACACATGTCTGGAGAATCATGGGCTGTTAAGGACTGAGAATGAGGGAAGAATATTCCAAAGAGGGACCCTGGTGGAGTATGCCCTGCTGCATCCGTCTCTCTTTTTATACTGGGGTATCAATATTGAGTATCCCTGCTGAGCTCAGCAGCAGCATTATGGCCTGAGCGGAGAGAGAGTCTCAAAGGTTTCTGGGGTATTTAGGGATTTGTAATTCAAAACCAAGACCTTCAACTCTACCTGGGGTATAGATCAGTCATGTGAAGCACTGAGGTGCCAGGTGGGAGAGAGAGGGGGCACAGCATGCCTATAGACTACACAAGCACTCTACTCAGACTGACACGGCTCGGGCTTCTGCAACCAGCGAGAGCTTGAGTTTTCTCTCACTCCCTTTGCTTTTACCCTTGAGTAACTCCATGGATTTCCGTGGTGGTGCTCCTGATTTACACCCATGCGAGTGAGAGGAGAATTGGGCCCAAACGTTTAGTAGAGCTGGCTGGAAATTTTCATGGAAACATGATATTTTTGACAAAATAGTCTTCAGATAAAAAACCTATATCAAGTGTTTACTAATATTGACATCTTCTGTTTTGACACTTTGTGGAATAGAATGTTTTGATTTTTCATTTTGAAACAAATTTCTTTCCAAAAAGTTATTTGTTTTAATACATTTTTGGAAGTTTAAAATAGTCAAAATCGGAACAAAATTTTAAGTTTAAACTAGTCAAAACTGGAAACTTTTTAAATCAAAATGAACCATTTAAATTGATCCACATAAAGAAAAAAAGTTAAATAAAAGAAAGCTAGAATTTCATTTTGTGGGAAATTTCAAAATTTCTTGGTTGTGTTCCATTTCAGAAAGTTAAAAAATATGCAAGATTGCAGAATATCATATGAAATGAAAAACCTGGTATCCACTGAGTCCACAAGAATTAATAGGTTTCAGAGTAGCAGCTGTGTTAGTCTGTATCCGCAAAAAGAACAGGAGTACTTGTGGCACCTTAGAGACTAACAAATTTATTTCAGCATGAGCTTTCGTGTTACACCATGTCATCTACCCAGTCCCTCCCAGACCAATAGCAAGGCACTTGTCTTTACAATACCCTGACAGAACATGTCATGGTTTTGTGTGTGTGTGTTTTACATATTTCTACTAAAGTGCAAAGGAAACAAAATATTTCAGTTCAAGGCTTAACATAAATAAAACATTACATTTCCTGCATAAGCCATCATGCTGAGACACACAAATGTAAGAAGAAAAAAACCTCCTATACAGCACTCAGCGGGCTTCCATCTTGTTACTTATACATAAACTGAGGATTGGTTACCTCTCTATTCACATTACGAGGTGATTAGCATGTTGTTTGGTATTAATTATGCATGTCCCATGTTTAGGGAAGTGTTAAATTATGCAAACTGTAGTCTTTTTAGATTTCTTTATTTAATTTGTTAAAGGGGGAAAAAAAGTCCCTCCATCTTCCCTTCTCCTTTCCCTCTCCCCTTTTTCCTCAGGTGTGTCCTGGCTTTTACATTCAGGATGATGTCACTAAATGAATTGCTCCCTTTATCATGCTTTTCCTGTCAGCTCTGCTCTTCCGACTGCATCCAGACAGCCTACTCTGACCTGCAGGGAACACCACGGCCTAGCTGATAGGGTTGCACATGAGCAGACTGTCACCGACAGTCACCTGGGCTCAGCAGCCACCAGACGGGTATCGTCTGGAGGAGCAGAGCATGAGGCGACTCAGCTGAGAGGAGCAGTTGTAAGAAGTGGGTTTTTTTTTCCTCCAGTGCCCTTTTCCCTGGGTCTCCTTGCAGTGACAGTTCTTTACCAAACTATTAGTGAGTACGAAAAGGTCCAGAGGTGCTTTGACTTCCTCTGATTCAGACTGATGCGTCATTGTCCTACAAACAGCCTGGCTCTCTTACGCTATAGGCCAGTCCAGTGTAGCATGTGTGAGCACACAGGATCTGAGCCCAAATGAATGCTCAGCCCCTTGAGTAGCATGCCTAGAAGTAAAAGATCTTTGAGAAACATTCTTCTCGGAAGCAGTGTTAGGGTGCAGCCTACGTTGTTTATTAGCACTAACGTCAGTGTTGCTCCAATCTTCATGTCACCAAAGAGGGGCTAGGAACTCTGGCCTGTTCTGGAGAGTGTGGATTCTGTTGTGTCGCTGTGCCTCTTTGTTCTCAAATATGGGTGGCACTTATCAGTGTTTGTGAGCAACCTCTGATTCGTTTGGTTCCAGACCTCACACTGGGAGGATCCCTGTTTTCAGACATCTGCCTGAACAGGAGTCCTCTAACTTCTAGGAAAGATTCTCGTTATCACCATCTCCAAACCCTCAGCAAAAGGCAGGCAGGGGCCAGCCTCATGAGCATGGGGTCAGCCAGGAAGCAGGTTTGTCAAGGTCCGGAAGCACTGCCTTGAGCAGAAAACATCTGGTGGTTGAGCTTCTTAACTAACCCTATTGTGCCGAGGCACTGAAAGGGTCTAAGAATAGCCCATATTCTCCCATCCCACATATTGGTTATATCAGTGCACACCTGGGTGGTCTCTAGGCTAGATTTTAAGTCTCAGCTTGTTAGACTTCTGTCTATTTAAATTCAAATGATGTGCTCATGCCTGTGATGAGCAGGATCATGGCTTCCGAACTCCAGGCTCTGGCTACAGCCAGCTGCAAGGACACTGCAGACTAGCAGTAATGAGAAAGTAGATGGCTTTTTGTTATTTAGTGATCTCAGCGGGGCTTGTTTTGCCCCCAGCCAAAACCAAATTAGGATTCACCTTTGGTTTACTGATATTTAACTGTGCACGGTGCGTCTCCCTCATGTACTAAAGTTAACCAGGAGGGTTAGACAGCAGATTGAGAGTCCCCATTCAGCAATATTCAGATGCACAGAGTACTATGGTTACATGTCACTGGCAAACAGATGACAAGGAATGTGATGCTAATAGTCTACTTTACTATTAACATAAAAAGCCAGAATAGTAATGGGCCCAAGACGGAGTCTTAATGCACACAAAGAGCTCATAACCCAAAACAGTCTGTGTAAAGCCCCAGAGCAAGAGACGTATTGCTGGCTGTGATTCAACAATGGGAAGCCGAGCCATCAATATAATTCATCATGGTCATAAATATTAAATGCATCCATAATACTGAGCAGGCTCAACAGTGACGGAGATTCAGAATTGTATTTTACTACATTGTCACGGCACATCTTGGCATGCTGCATCTAGGTGCTGTGGAGGAGATGAACAGAGACACGTACGCACATTTCTCTCTCTCTCTCTCCTGTCTACAGATTTATACAGCTACAACATTCATACCCAGAGCTCAGAAACAGATGGGAAGGCTTGTAAAATAAGTTTATGGAAAGTCAAGATTCAGCTGGAGAGGCAACAAAATGCTCCATGAACTTAAATAAGAAATACATGTTGGCAATGGGACAGTGCTTAGAAAGACCAGAGAGACCAGTTCTTGTTTAGCTGCAGTGGAGGTTATGGATCATGTAACAAGGGCTTTTAGAATATGTCCCAAGAATAGTAACATCATTTCAAAGGGCTGCGGTGACATCAGTAAGACTGCGAGTTACGGTTCCCAGTGATATATCACCAGCTGTCATATCATGAGTCTACTGAGTAAAATTGGGATAGCTCAGAATAGAGCATAGGATTATTTTGCCAAGCTAACTGTGAGATAGCTTAGATCAGTGGTTCTCAAACTGGGGACGCTGCTTTTCCAGGGAAAGCCCCTGCAGGGCTGAGCTGGTTTGTTTACCTGCCACGTCCACAGGTTTGGCCAATCGCGGCTCCCACTGGCCGCGGTTCACCGCTCCAAGCCAATGGGGGCTGCAGGAAGGGCGGCCAGCATGTCCCTCTGCCCGCGTTGTTTCCTGCAGCCCCCATTGGCCTGGAGCAGCGAACCGCGGCCAGTAGATCCTGGAGCAGCCGAACCTGTGGACGTGGCAGGTAAACAAACTGGCTCGGCCCACCAGGGGCTTTCCCTGAACAAGCGGCAGCCCTAGTTTGAGAACCACTGGCTTATAGGATCTGATGATATAGGACAAGGTAACCTAGCAGTTCAGAAATATCCCCTGCACTGCTTGGCCACTTTAAATCTAAAGCAGCTTTTTCATTAAAGTATTCTGCTCAAGTTCTGCATCCACTCTGACCGCTTGTCATGGGGTGTGTTCCCTGTGCTGGTTCAGCAGCCAAAGGGTTAACAAAGTGCCTGCCTGCCTGCTCAGCCAGAGCTGACGGGCAGCCCCACAGCAGCTGTGAGAATATGAGGGCTGCAAGGGAGGAGGGTGGAGTGGGTGCCACGGGGGATCTCTCCAGCAGACTGGTGAGAAGTTGCTGGACAAACTGGCACTCCAAACAGGGAGAAGCAGGACAAGAGGCTGGGGGAAGCCTACAGAGGAGAAGAGGTAGGCGGTAGCTCGGGGGGCAGCCTCTGGCAGTTCCAAATGAGAGCCCTGAGCTGGAACCCAGAGGAGTGGGTGGGTCTGGGTTCCCTACCTACTCTAGCCAGGTGCTTTTGGAGAAGGCCTTAAACCCAGGAGACGTAGGGTTGATTAGCTCCTCCTAATGCCCTGGAATGTCTGACTCTCCACCATCCTCAAGGGGACAGAGATCACTGAGGAGCTGGCCAGGGGACTTGAGTCATAATAAGGACTTGACAAATGGTGAGTTGGGTGTGGTGACATAAGGGGAGTCGGGGGGATGGAGCCAGGTTGGTGTAACTCCCCATCTTGCCACAAGGGGCGCTAAGAAAGGCTCCATATTACATACCTATAAGGCTTGGGCCAATTAATAAGGACTTCGTTGGACTGAGCAGTTGTTGGCTTTAGCTGGAGTTTATAAAAGAAAAGAGAATTCAAATGATCCAGACCCATCAAGTGGTGCACACAGCTACTATGGAACTGCATGATCCTATGGTTGTGGTTCCCTTGGTGTCCCTTCCCCAGGCCTCTTCCCACTTAGTGTTTGTTACCACTTGGTTGAAATTAGACTGTGAGCTGTCCGGGGCGGGAATCTTCTCTGCCTATCTCTCTGCACAGTGCCCAGCTCAAGGGATCCGTTGGGCTCTACACCACAGTAAAATTAATAATCACCCTCATGACAGAGAACGTTGCACACCTACAATATATAGGAGACTGCGTGTGCAAAGTTCCCTGGTACAGCACCAAAAGCACATGATAAACATTCCAACTGCTTCGAGAAATGCATTTCTTACACCTGAGCGGAGCCTTTGTGAAGCAATGAAGCTGAAGAAGAGCATTCTGTAGACAGCAGCATTCCTAAATACCTCCTCAGCATGCTGATTGCTCAAACTATCTCTATTAGGACCTTCTTAATAAGCAGCTCAGCAAATGTTAGAAGCAGTACAATCACTGTTCAATATTAATGGTGGCTGAACCTCAGTACGGGGGCTTGGGTTTGTTCCCTGCTTGCTTTTACTTCTTTCTAATTTTATATGTAGGACACTCCTTCCTTCCAGCCCCTTTGCTTCCCAGCTTCTACACATCAATGACAAGGTCCCTCCACCATCTCATTCCAATCTCACTCACACAAGGTCAATACACCTCAGTACCATGACACCTGACCTGAAGTCCCTGTTTGACACATGGAATTGTTGTTGCCCTGTTGTCAGGACAGTTTTTGCCAAGTAATAATTTAGGTGCCAATCTACTTGCATTCTGATGGATCAGGCCATGGGAAATCTGAGCAGCTCCTATTGGAGAAGGAAGCAGGACTGCACTTGGCTTCCAACACATCTCTAGTCTAGCTGGGTTGGAGAAAAGTCTGCTTGAAGGCAAAGTTCTGTCTGATACTGGTTACAAATTAAGAAGGCACTATTAAAGTGGCTAATCCCTCTTCTGCCCTTGACATTCATTGTACCCATGAATAATTATGAACTAACTAGTAATAATGTGGATGCCATATGAAACTGCATAGGAATCCTCACATTTCAAGTCCACATCTTTCAATGCATTGCCATATGAAATATATCATTAATTTTATTTGTCGCCTATTCCAGACTTTAAGCAGGGACTTCGAGTTCTCAACTTCAACCAAAGCTATTTCTTTTTCTTCTGAAAAGCTCTGTCTTCTCCCATTCCCCTGGCACATTCAGGGCAGTGGATTTTTCTTGCTTTAAAAATACCACGACGCAGTCTCCCCTCTCCACCTCCCAATTTTGCAATCCCAAGGAAACAAAGAGGAAAAGCAAATCTCACAGGTATAAGGGATGCCAAGAAAGACAAAATAAAATCTGGAAGATTATAGATTCTTATCTGCCTCGTTTGACTTGTTTTAAAGTCCTAAGTCTTGCTTACCCTAGGGAGGAAGGTGGGCCTTGTGGTTAAGGCATGAGGTCAACATTCAATTCCTTGCTCTGATACAGACTCCCTGCGTGACCTTGTGCCAGCATTATCTTTCAGCATAAGAAAGAAAAGGGAAACGTGTCCAAATCTCTCTCCTGAGTCAATCTGCTTCAGATTTTCACTCCTTGTCAACTTCACACACAGGAGTGCTGGAAAACTGAAAAATAATAATCAAGTTCCAAACAGTTAAAGTAAAAAAGCTCCAGAAAGTCCAGTCCCAATGAGATGTCCAAAGACAGCTGACATTTTCATTTCTTTAAATGTTGAAAAGCTGAAGTGTTAGACATGCTGTTCCTTTAGCGGGGATATTATGCTGTATTTGCATTGCTAGTCTATCACCCAAAATCATGAGATTGGCTCCATCTGAAAAAGCTCCTGTGATATAATACAGAAAAAATACTTGCAATATTATTCCTAGAGAAGGGCTCAAGCCACAGTATTTGGATCCAACATTTGAAAGACCCAAATTCTGAGATTTGAAGTGTTTGGAGCCAAGATTTTGATTCAGCCAGTTATAAAGGTAGAAACAACAAGCTTATGCCCAAATAAATCTGTTAATCTTTAAGATGCCACTGGACTCCTTGTTGTTTTTGTGGTTACAGACTAACAAGGCTAACCCCTGATACTTATAAAGATAGAGGCAAGCTGTGAAATTCTGAATTAATTCTGGGTGCAGAATTTGAACATCCAGAAGTTTTGTGGTTAAGATCAGGGATTTGGGCAGGGCCCCCTCTAAATTCATTTGGTATTAATTATAATGGATGAAAATCAGCCTTAAATCACATACCTATGTTCATTTGTGTGTGTGTGTATATGTGTTCTATATAGGTTCTTATACTACCGTCATCACCATAGTAACTGAGCACCTTCCGGTAGTGCCTTACACGACATGACTAACATCTGTTGTGCGGTTTGCTCTCTCTCTCATCCTATTCTGTGTGCACTCGATTATACTTCCATGGCTCAGCTCAGCCAGAACAAAACATTCTCTTGCTACAGCCTCCTTTCAGATTTGACCCCAGCTGATTCCATTTTTGACCTGGATTTGACCCCAGTCAGATCCAAAGCAACACTCCTGCGAGTGAAGTATCCTGGTTAGTGAGAAGTTAATAAGATGCAGGAGAGTGAGAGCTAACCCGAAGGCAAAGGACATTTCATGACAACAAACAATGCGTGATTCAGCCGTGTGCGCATGTCTGTGACATTCATCAAATGTCCTTGCTGCTCAACACCAGACATTCTAATTTGTCTTTATCTAATCTATAATCTTTGATTACCGGATGGGGAGCTGCTCAAAGGCCTTTTCAATAAGCGCCGGGGGAGCTCAAGGGGAAACTGAAGCACCGCACAGAAGGAAGGAGAGAATCAATGGACTGAACAAAAGGTGTCAATGACACCTAGAACAGATGACTGAGATTCATGCCAAAGGACAGTCGTGACTGAACAGTAAAGATTCCTGGTCTTATTTTCAAACTAAAATGGAGCTTGATTTCGAGCACTTTGGACAGTGATATTTTGTGTTCTGGAATTATTAGGTGGGCTGCATTTATACAGTATGCAATCTGAATGTAGAATATAAGACCACCATAATAGAGAGATTATAATGCAGATGCTTGTTTGCATTTTACCGCTAACTAACTTCATATAAAGTGCACTTTATATTGCTGATCAAACCTATTTAACCTTTCCTATCCATCACACATTGTTTCAAATTAGGAACAGTATAATAGATTAGTAAAATATTCTCTAGCCTAAAGAAGTGCCAAGATCCCTCGAAGGTCTCATCTACACTAGGGAAATTGCTACTCGTCTTCAGTCTTGGTGCAGCTCTGCCAGTGCTACTGACACTGCAAGGTCTAGTGTAAACATCTGTCGCCTCACCCAGCTTGTGGTTAAAGATGCTTGGGCTCTGTTTGCACTGGAGCTTATGCCATTTGTATCACTGATGCTGAAAAACAGTATAACTGGTCCTCGAGTGTAACATGTTAAGGCTCAGGATAGAAACATATCCGCTTAGCTCTGTCTCAGCTTAAGTTGGTCATTTAGGTCAGAGGATATAACAGGGGTAGTACAGGAAAGTGTCAGCTGCTGCTGCCAGAGTCCAGGCAATCAATGCGTCCGGCTGAGTTTGGATGGCAGAGAATTGCTGCTCTTTTCCCATTCCTGGTAATTTCCCACAGTCCTATAAGCCCATATGTTCCGCTGCTAGGCAAAAGGATTGACCGGGGGCACTGCGGGCATGGCTTTCAAGAGCAGCACAGGTCAGGGATTCAGGCCCCCCCATCTTGTTGACCCTGAAAAGCTGGGGGAAGGAACTCCTTATTGTGCATTTTCCATAGGGCTGGCTGCTTAGCAGTGCCCAATACCCAGCTGTTGTGGGCTGCATCTCTGTGGAAGATAATTCAGGAAGCGTTAACTGTCTATAACCAGGGTAGGCAACCTATGGCACACGGCACTCGAGCTGATTTTCAGTGGCACTCACACTGCCCAGGTTCTGGCCACTGGTCTGGGGAGCTCTGCATTTTAACTTAATTTTAAATGAAGCTTCTTAAACCTTTTAAAAACCTTATTTACTTTACATACAACAATAGTTTAGTTACCTATTATAGACTTATAGAAAGAGACCTTCTAAAAACGATAAAATGTATGACTGGCCTGCAAAACCTTAAATCAGAGTGAATAAATGAAGACTGGGCACGCCACTTCTGAAAGGTTGCTGACCCCTGGTCTCTAACTTCCCGTGTGGGTCATCTGTGTAGGGGAGGGACCTGCTGGGGCTCCCCTCACCCTCCACTTACATCTTCCACAGGGCATGTTTTGTGCAGAGGTAAACGTTGCTACTGGGAAGGCAGATGACACTGTGCTTAGCCTCTTACCCTCTCTGTAGGGACCCTGTGAGGCAGTGGAGAAACAAGTGCCATTTCTTCATTGTGGAAAGAAACACCGAAATGCCTTTCTTACAACACAGGGATTAAATTCAACCAGCACAATTTAATATTAAGCAGTAGGTCTTTTACTATAGGGTAAAAGTACACACCAGACCACATTTCACAATCTGTGGTGTGTTTTTCATGGCCATGGATTTGGTAGGACCCTACAGATAATCACTGGGACTGATTTCATCCTTTTGTTCCTAGGTATGATTCTTATTATCAAGCTCTGCCTTGAATTTTGTATAATTTGCATGTACTTTGAGCTCAGTTGCCCAAACGAGTGTGCAAGGTGCCAATCAGCACAAAATCACTCCCCTTGTTCATCACTGCTTTGGTCCAGTTTTACTCTGATGTAATTCTATTGGGCTAACACAGCAGTGAATCAAGCCCCTGTCTTCAATGGCTTGGGGAGGCGGCAGCTGTGAAATTATCCTGGACAGCTGTAGGTAACTCCTTAATCATCAGAACCTTTCTCTCTGTCCTGTAACCCTTCCCTGGGGAGAAAAATCTGAATCTAATTTGAAAAATGATTCCTGTGGAAGAAACAAACAAACCACCTGCTTTGATATTAGACTCATCAATCTTGGTCAGTCATTACTGCCAGAGGAGAACTGGGTTGGAGAAACGTACGTGTCGATATTCATTACCTCCATTAGATATTACTTGGCATTGAGATGTATCCAGTGAAGGAGAGTGTGAGAGGTTGACCTTCCACCTCCTCACAATGGCACATCCCACACTACTGTAGCAGGGTGAAAATGTTTTCACCAGCTCATGTAGGTATTTATCTGTAGCAAGGCAGTCTGCCTGCTGGGGATATTGACGTTGGCTGCTTTATTGCTGGGGGTATGTGATCCAGTCCCATGCTCGGAAATGTGCAGTCAATGACCCATAACTTTTAAAGGGTTCAGCTTTAGATGGGCACAAATGGGGGAACAGAGCTAGGTATGGACTGGGCACTTGTGTCGTGACACCAACCAGGAAACAAGGCCCAATCCTAGGTTACTGATTTCAGTGGGATTGGAGGAAGCCCTGCAGCTTGGAGGAGCGGGTCACGACTTTACATAGGGATTGATAGTGATACGATCACATAGGGATTGATCCTGCACTGCTGACATCAGTGGGAGTTTTGCCATTGGCTTCAGTGAGAGCAGGTTCAGGCCAATGTATAGATAGTAGGAAGGAAGTTAAGCCACTGAGCCTGATTCTCTCCTGCCTTGCCTATTTTGTTATTTCTCTCAGTGCAAGTCTGCATGGCCACACTTTGCACAGGTGTAAACAATGATACAGTGTAAGACAGGAGAAGTTAGACCCATTGTTTTCTCTCTCAAGGCATCAGAAGTAACTCAAACGGCCCAATTTCTGTGAGAAATGGTACACATGAAACGCTCTGCATCAAGACTAATTATGCATTTCCCCACCTAAAAGCCAAATGTCTCCAGCATTCATCTGTCATGCAGTGTTGGACTCACACAGTGTTGGAGGATATAATAAAGGCAATTGATCTGTTGCCTTTAAAGACACCCTTAAACTGGCTAAAAAGTAAGTAGCAATAATTTAAAAGACTTCTGTTGTTTCCTTCATGCTGCGGCTGGCTGTTAGTTAAAGCCGTAGCTAGGGACTAGAGCTGGTCTGAATTTTTTTTCCCCCTCTACAGAAAACTTTGAGTTTTCCTCAAAAAACCCCCAAATATTTTTGGCCAAAACCCAAAAGTTTCTGTTGGGTCAACTCAACTGGACCCAGAAATATTTAACTTCCATTTTCCCAAGTAGAAATGTTTCATTTTGAGGCAGCTTGGCTTCAAATTATGTCTGCCTGAGCTTCGACAGTGCCACATGGGAGTTGTAGTTTAGGTGCCTCGTGCTCCCATTCTCCCCTATGGGAGGCTCCCTGGCCAGAGTACCTCTCAGCCCAACCAACGGACAAAATGAGCAAAGTTTTGGGGTTGGAATGGAGCTGTCTTATTCATTCCTAATTTGTTCTCCTCTCCCCTGTTAGCTCAATAAAGAGGCATTTAATCAAAATGTTTCCCTACAAAATTGTATTACATCCTGGGGTTTGTATTATTGTTTTATCTACTGATCAATTATTGCCTCTTTTTGTGACCTTGGGGCGGTAACTCAATCTCTCTGCCACTGTGTTTCCTCATCTGTAAAGTCGGGGTAACAAAACTTCCTTTCTCACACTCGGCCTTCTTAGATTGTAAGCTCTTTGGGGCAGGGACTGTCTCTTACTGGATATGTACAGCACCTAGTGCGATAGCCTCGGTGTGCTGCTATAATGTAAATAATACATAGTAATGCATTGTACAGCAAGCATGACGCTAGTGTGGAGGCTACAGTTGCATTAGACAGACCCTACTATGTTTCTCCCTGAACTCCTGCGGACTGTACCCCCCAAATTTTATTTTACCCTTAAAAGGCAGACTCTCCTAGCCCCGCAGTGTCTGTGCTCTTCTGTTCAGGTTTTATTTAGTCTAGATAATACACCATTGAAAATAACTCCCTGCACTTCACAAACCTCCAACCTGTGCTGTTCCTCATTCATTTTCATAGTCTATGGAACATTAGGATTCATTTGCCAAGGCCTAAAATGTACATACATCAGACGATAAAGCTGATACTTAATGACACTATTGTCTTTCTAACGTTCATGCTGGCCAGCATTAGCATCAGCGCTGCCATGAATCATGCATCCTACGTTTTGATTAGTATAGCTCTTCACCTAAAGTAATATTTTATCATGAAAAAGCCATTCTTTCATGTAGCACATTTTTCCTCCCTTCAATCTAGTTGGTTTAAAAAAAAACAAAACTCCTGCAACACTGAAGCTTTGTAATTGCTTCAAGTAGTTGCTTTAACAAAGTGGAAAGAAGCAATACTGAAACCTAAGAGCAGATGACATTTTGATTTTTAATTCTCACGTTGCCTGGCACTGCAAAAGCTCTGTGGAAGCTCACTGCAATACTGGACATCAGAACAATGCCATAAAGAAAAAGCCTATCAAATGGAAACCAGTTGTATTAAAGTTTATTCTCTTACTGTCATCCCCTCCCATCCCCCCCACTCCTCTGTCTTTTTGTGCCACTGATGGTGCTAGAGTCCCTTGGTTCTTGAACACAGAGTGCAAGGTCCACACAGGAACGCCTTCTCTCCTCCACCTCCTGAACACCAGCACAGGACTAGGCGCAACATTTGAAAAGCATTTGAGATCTCTAGCTCAGTGGTTCTCAGTCTTTTTTCACTTGCGGACCCCTAAACAATTTCAAATGGAGGTGAGGACCTCTTTGGAGGTTTTAGACATAATCTGTGGACTCCCATGGGGCCGCAGACCACAGGCTGAGAACCACTGCTCTAGCTGGAAGGTGCTATGAGGTGCAAAGTTATGTTTAAAGCATGTGCTACCCATGTCCACATCCTTCAGTCCATCCAATTCTAGAGATGTTTAATCTCCAAAAATATCTTCTTAAAATAAATCCGTGGTGTGAGTAGTTCTTGATGTTGACAGTAGTCTATAGAATTAGTCTGTGTTTACTTGAATATCAGAGTGGCGGTTGTTTCCTGATCACATTAATCATCACATCTCTCTTTAAAGAAAAAAATGCTGTCTGTGAACTTAGCGCTGGTGAAAAATGCTGGACTGGCAGCCCTGGCGAATGGCTTCTATTCACAGAAAAGGAACAGCGCAGGAAAGGGTAGGGCAAGCTTCCCTATGGCACCCACAAGGCAGCTGAACACTAACCCAAAGGAACCTCATCAAGGAGTGAGTGGATAGTTCAGTTCCACGTATAATGAGGCGGTGGGTTCTGTGCTGAGACTGCCCACAAGGGATGAACTTGTCAGCTGTCAGGGCGGCTTGTGAGATTGATGAACTTCTGTGAATTCACCAGTTCATTTCTTCACACAGCGCACAGTCAACCTGTGGAACTCCTTGCCTGAGGAGGTTGTGAAAACTAGGACTATAACAGGGTTTAGAAGAGAACTAGATAAATTCATGGAGGTTAAGTCCATTAATGGCTATTAGCCAGGATGGGTAAGGAATGGTGTCCCTAGCCTCTGTTTGTCAGAGGATGGAGATGGATGGCAGGAGAGAAATCACTTGATCATTACCTATTAGGTTCACGCCCTCTGGGGCACCTGGCATTGGTCACTGTCAGAAGACAGAATACTGGGCTGGATGGACCTTTGGTCTGACACAGTACAGCCGTTCTTATGTTCTTTACTGTGAGCACCTGGGGTCTGACCCAAAGCCCAGTGAGTCATTAGCTTTCAATAAACGGGCTGTGGTTCAGCAATCAAAGGAACAACAGCTTGGGGATCATTTGCAACTGATGACCTATTGGAGAAAAGCTGGGAGTCCCATTATCCAGTCCCCAGGGAATCTTTCATGCTTATTTCCAGTTGTATTTCAGGAAATACAGCAATGACACTACAAGACATTTTGAAGGATCATAGAGCAAGAAAGTCTGTCCACTGGAATCCAAGTCAGTGCTGAGTGACTTGTCAAAACCTCTAATTTGCAGGTCTGGGATATTCACAGTCTTTTGTTGTTCTCTATCTGTCAAGGATTTCCACATTCCAGGAGCTGTCTGTGCAAAGAGTCTGAAATGACAGGCACAGAAACCTTCAACCGTCCATGTTGTTTAACATCCAGTGGATAGTCTTTGACATGCTCGAGTTACTGTTGCACTTTTGGTAAATCTCACTCTGCCCACTATGTGGACTGTGATCTGTCAAGCCTGAATGATTTGTGTGTGGGGAATTTATCTGAATAAAAAGAACCAGGTAGGTGTGGGGAACAAATAGCCTAGCTTGGCAAGGGCTATTAAAGAGATGCAGGTGAACAAGACTCCACAGGCTAGATCCCCAGCTGGTCTGCATAGGGGGCCCTGTTGGTTTTCCAAGTAGAACTGCCTGCTTCTCTCTCTCCAGACTAGAACTGCTCCAGCACTTAACCAGCAAGACAGTCAGTGGCACATCCAGGATTCTGCAAGGGTGCTGAGGTACACTGGCAATGGATGGGGCTTGAATGGATTTGCAGCCTCTGTGATTTAAAGAAATAAAGTTCCTTTTGTGGCTCTTTAACAATTCGAGGTAGGCCTGACACCGGTACCTAGAGTGAAGATTGCCTAATACTTTCATTGGAAGTACTGTTTTTTATTTACTCATAACTTTGCCAGACTTTAACTGTTTGGACTGAAATATTCCATGCTGGGTCTCTGTCTCCAGCTGAATTTTGCTGGTATGATTCAGCCAAAACTGTTCAGCAGTTACTGAGATGCATTCTACAGGTGGATCTGTACTGATGATTTGTTAGTCTCTGAGGTGCCACAAGTACTCCTGTTCTTTTTGCGGATACAGACTAACACGGCCGCTACTCTGAAACCAAAGGTTAAATAGGGAATCCCTAAAAAATTGTTTGGACAAGTGTCACCAGATGGCACTGTTACAATTTTTTTTTCTTAGTATGTGTATTTGAGCATGTTTTGCCTCTTAGGAAGTCATCATGTGTTTTCATGCCTTTTACATTATCCAAGGTTCTATGTGAACGCAGTTCCTGGGGACAGGGAGCTGTGTGAACAAACGCTTGCTGCTCTCTGCCTTGGGCTCCGATTAGAGTCAGTTCTTTACGCAC
This sequence comes from Mauremys reevesii, assembly GCF_016161935.1. Lineage (NCBI taxonomy): Eukaryota > Metazoa > Chordata > Testudines > Geoemydidae > Mauremys > Mauremys reevesii. The sequence continues at coordinate 13,971,508 of NC_052640.1, read as the reverse complement.
AGCTGCTCTCTGGGAACCCAGGTATTGGTATTGGTCTAAGATTCCTGGAAGAAGTGGTTGCCTTGCATGCTGTTTGACCAATTCTGTTCCAGGACTGGCATATGCATGTAAAATAAAAGTTATAATTGGAGTATATCCAGACTCCATGTCATTGATTTCTCTTCCACTGGGAAGCCAACTTGCAAGGCACTGGACGCTGCTATCGGTCAGAAGGGAACAATGGCATCTGAAGAAGGGGATACAGTATGATTTATGCCTGCGTGTTACTGATGAGAGAAGAAGTAATAAAGCTGGGGTGCAAGAACTGGACAAAGGGGTCCTGTGAAAACCCTGTGAGTAAGTTTGCAGTCCGAAATGAAAAGAGACAGCCAATTAGGTCATCTCTCTCAGCTCTTTATAGGGTCGAAATGAGAATTAATCTTCCAAACAACAAAGGGAACAAACATCTTCAGAGTGCTACATGAAAAGGTTTTGGAACTCAGCAAGTCTCTCAGAAAAGGGAGAAAGAAAACACTCTTAATCAGAATCGAATCCATGAGAGATGGATAAACTCAGAGCTTTTGGACCTATCGGCCTTTCCATCCCTCCTGAGATCTCCAGAGAAACTCCAAAGGAGACAATATATAGGGGGAAATCATTCTCTTCTCTCAGCCTCCCTCTTATCAAAACTTTTTATCAGATATCAGAATGACAGATTACATGTTGTTGTTCTTTTTCCCTAGAGACCAGTTTTTACTGGTCAGGCTCTTTTATTCTACTGCAGATTTCAAAGTAAGACCAGACTATAAACCAACCTTCCATTCCGTTTAAAAAATGTTTGTCTAGGATGAAATTATTGCTAGCCAATTGCAACAAGGATCAGTCCCTTATCTGACTCTAACTCACTTCTGGTTGAGTGCTAAATAGTCAGCAGGAAAACAAGAGGAGCTTTTTACCCACCATTGGCCCAGGGATCTATAAACCACTCCGCTGTGATGCATGTGATTTGAGCCTTCTGTGCCTATTCCACGAATGCTTTTATTTAAACTTAGCTCCCTCGTCTGGAGGTGAGTGGGTGAAAGTCACCACTGGGGTATTAGTTCTAATGATGTCAGCAGAGCTGCGCCAAGGGTGAATTTGGACCGATTTCTTACACACGCAATTCTGCACATAGAGGCTTAAGTCTTTGAAGAATGACCTTTCCTAAATTGGTGCAAAAGTGACTGTAACTCTGTGCCGCCAGATCTTGTGTTCTTTAGAGCTAGCCAGATAATGGAAAACAAAAGATTAATAGTTTCATCAATAAGTCTAGAAGGGTCCATTTGTGATCATCTAGTGTGACCTATTACATAACACAGGCCAAATAACCTCACCCAATAACTTCTGCAGTGAGTCTAGAGTTTCTGATTGAATTAGACCTATTTTGATTTAAAAATGTGATTGACTCCCCTACATCCCTGTTCAAGTATATTCACAAATGTCTCAAATTTGACTTATTTGCAAGGTTGTGCTGCTATTTTTTTTAGATTATTTGGACAGCATTTATTATTCCTGAATAAAATTGGGCACAGGGCCAGCTCCAGGCACCAGTGAAGGAAGCAGGTGCCTGGGGCGGCCAATAGAAAGGGGCGGGACGTCCGGGTCTTCCACAGCACTTTGGTAGCAGCTCAAGTGCTCCGCTTTAGTCTTCAGCGGCAATTCGGCGATGGGTCCTTCACTCCATCTCTTCCACTTCGGCAGCAGCTCAGTCGGGTTTTTCTTTCTTTTTTTCTTCAGCGCTTGGGGCGGCAAAAAAGCTGGAGCCGGCCCTGATTGGGCAATCCCCATAGTTTGATATTCATACCAGACATACATTTGTTGTGTATTTGTTACTTCTTATTCTTCCATTCAAGAATTTCCAATATCCAATCGAAGCAACAATTTGTGACCTATTTAAACCCTTGAATTGCAAATGGCTTTAATGTTCAGGTTAGTCAACATTGGTTGGATGTATCATTTCCAGACTATTTGGTGAATACATTGGCAGAAGTCAGGACCAAAGGAAAAGCCCATTTCCCTCTTAAATCCAACGGCTTGTTTACACAGTGCGGTGAGCACATTAGAGGGGAGTGATTTTGTAGACATAGAATCATAGAATTGGAAGGGACCTCGAGAGTCCCGTGCACTCAGGGCAGGACTAAGTATTATCTATTACTGGTAGAGCACCCTACAAACCATTCCCTCTAATAGGCTTGACCACACCATGTAGACCGGCCCTTGATTTTAAATTACAGGTTTACAGATCTAATAATGGCCCTGTGTAGACCCAGATCTTTCCAATGGCCCTGTGTAGACCCTGCTGGTGCAAATTAATGTTAAGTTTGTGTTAACATACCAAGTCCTGTTTGAAATAAAACTACATCAGTGTGAATTAGGTACATTTTAATTTGCGCCAGCAGAGTCTACATGGGGCAACTGCACAGCACGTTAGAGAGCTCTATGGGTCATGCTCCTCCAGTGCACTTTGCCAGCACCATGTTGACAAGCCAAGGTCGTATCCTCGGCTCTAGCATAGCTGCATTGAAGCTAATGAGTTAATGGAGCTAAGCTGATGCACACTTGGTGAGGATCAGGCCCTAACTTATTTTGGCGTTCGTTCTGTTTTTGTGTAAGTATGTAGAGGTATAATATGAGGAACAAAGCCAGCGGATTCTCTCTGTGAAATCCAGTGAGAAAATTATTTAGTGTCAGATTTCTAATTTTTGCTTTAGCCTTTAATTTAGTAGCATTCATTAGTTATGTTGAGTGATGAGGGATGTGTTATGTCTGGAAACTTTTTTCTTATAGCTTTATAAGACTGTTTTTAATTACTCTTTGCTCTACCAATGTATTTAAACATTTCTCTAGTCTAGCGGGTTATTGTGGTTATTTCTCCTCCTAGACTTTCAGAGGGAGGTGTGGTGGCTAAGGGACCTACAATGCCAAAGGGCTTGGGTTTGAGTCTTGCTTAGTCTCCCTGAAAGGCCAGCTTCAAAATGGGTACGTGATCCATCAGGTTAAGGCAGTCAGGACACGAAGCTAGCCACATTGCTCCCTTTTGTGCTGTTGGCTATGAAACTGATGTGCCTGAACTGCATCTGCCTGATGGGCTTGGGGGAACTTTGACTTTCAGAGGAGTTTATTTGATTTTTTTCCCCTGTGGGGGCTAGTGCTCTGTTTTTGTGAATTGTAATTGGGCCTGCAGTGCTGTGTGGCTGTTTAAGCGGAGGTGCACCCCAGTGTGCCAGAAAGCGTCACATTTTTAATGTTGGGATTGGTGCGGATGTAGTGGAGGAGGGTGTCATGTGACCCTGAGTGCAAGGCAGGAAATAAAGGCAAGGCCCGTTGCTCAGACTGGGGGAAGTCTCTGGGGAAGCAGAAATTGCTGAAGGCGAATGGCTGCTAGGCCCTTCCTTGCAAGGGCCGTTAGAAGGAGGTTAAGAGGGCCTAGGCCAGGAATTAGTGAGCAGGCCGGGGGCAGCCTGAGAGGGGGAGGGAGGTGTCTGTAGACAGAGAGGAGAAGGAAATGTTGGGAATTTGGATACAGGTGTGCAGGACTGACCTGCTGGGAGGGTTTTGGAAGTCTGAGAGGAAAGCTGTAAAATGTAACAAACTAGCTGAAGGCTCCCCGAGGTTAACCCAAGCCTGACGCGAGGGTTCAGGATGGGAGAGTTTCCAGTGGGAATACTGGAGAGATGGTTTGTTTGCACTTTAACTACATGGTGTGTCTGACCGTACAGAAGGGAGGAAACAGCCCTGCACTGATAATTACAGGTTTACAGATCTAATAATGAAATAAACAAATAAGAGTTAGCAGCAATTCAACACCCGAACTTTCTGAAACGTATCATGTTAAATTGTTCCGAATGCTGGAACAGACCATGCACTGCCATCTAGTCATGTCACCCCAAGTCACATTTGAAAACATTCTTGTGGTTTGGTTGATATCCTTGGTGTAGAACCAAAATGGCTTCTTAAAAATAGCTTGGCCTACACTAGGGATCTCATTATTTTCACTGTACGCAAAGACACTTCATTTAACAAGACAGGCTTCCATCTAACATGCCATTAATGCAGTCTGCCATCGTTTTGTCAAAGTACCTTGCTCTGTGTTCCAGTACGGTACAGCCAACTCATTACACCCTTCCCCAGCTTTGCTTGGTTTGCATCATCCTGCTGAATACAGGGCCAGGTGCTGAGAGAGAATTCTCAATGAACTGCACTGCGTGATTCTTAAGGGTATTCTAATACCTCTTTAAATGCAACAGTAAAGTATCTTTGAGCTGTTACAGGAAAAGGACTGCAAATGTAACACTTCAGTTCCAGCATTGCAACCCCCCCTTCTTCCTACTTTCCATTGCTTTGCAGAGTGTCAGCTAAAGGGATGTAATTTAGCATTAATTAGTAGTGTTTCTGCACTACTTGAGGCAACACAGTCCATTGGTTGTTCAGTTCCCTGGGCTTTACTGGTCACCAAGGAACACAGCATTCTGTAGAAAGCATCTGGAGTATGCAGGAACTGCTGGACTCCCCTTTTAAGCAGATTTAATGGATGACATAAATTGAATCAGAGTGAAAAATGCTGTTCCACTGTGGTAAGTGAAACCAAAGCGGCTCTTAAACTCCTTTGTGATGGCTAACCCTTCCATATCTTACCATGTAATTTAGTTACCAACCTCTTAAAGATAAACAGAATTGCTGACAGTACAAATTAGAGGATACCCATGACATTAAAGTAGTCAGCAAGGCCTGGATCATGCTATTTATTTACTTATATAGCACTCACTAGTACAGAAGTTGAATTAACTGGTTTTTACTTCTACAAACAGGTAAAACTAATTATGCTTGATTTTGATCATTTTGTTTAAATGGCTGGCTGGTTGACTGACTTGCCTTCAGTGTAACAACTAATAATCCATTTTTCTGCAAACATGGGACTCATATTTTTGCTAATGCTTCAAGTATTATTTGCAGGCAAATTGATAAAATATGGAATGTACATTTAATCAGTAGATAACGGCAGAAAAAATGATTTGCATGAATAGTGTGAATAAGCTTAAAGGATCTTTAGGCCCTTTTCCTAGAGTTTTGTTTCAGAGCACAAGTTGAAAACAAACTTTACCAATGTGAAAACAGACTGTTTCCTGTTACGAAGAAACTGCAGTCAAGGTAGACAAAATAGATCAGGGATGTAAAAAAAAGATGTAAGGTTCAAGTCATATGACTTGATGTATTTGTATCTCTGGTATAAGATGACAAATTACGAATATCCATTTTTTAAATGTCAGCAATTTTTAAAGGGACATAGTCAAATAATTTAAGATTCAAAATGCAATCTTTTAAAAAAATATTATTCGAAATTGTTCTGGCTCTCGAGTCTTTATAGCTTATCCTCCAGGAAAGGATGGTATATTCACACTGCAGTGTAAGAAATCACCTACAGGATGCAACACCAGACTGCCAGCAGGGAACGAAAGTTTATTGCCTGGTCCCAGTCACCTGGCAGGTTTCCAAACTCTCATGGCAGCAGTCAGTATCCAGGACTGAAATGGTTACTGTTATAAAGACCATGTGGCGTTTTAAGCATCTAGACATGTTATCCTTTGGAAACCAAAACTTTCTGATTCCGATATTCTTCTAGTGGAATGCTGTTGCTTGGGTAGGGCACTTGGAGCTAGGGTTTGGGTTCCTATGGGTAGGGCACTTGGAGCTAGGGTTTGGGTTCCTATGGGTAGGACTCCCCGCCCTAGGGTTAAGGTTCCTAAGGGTAGGGCACTTGGAGCAAGGGTTTCCCTAGGGCGGGAAACCCTACCTATAGGAACCCTAACCCTAGCTTTACAAGTACCCTACCCTTACGAACCATAACCCATAGGGCGGGAAGCCCTACCCATAGGAACCCTAACTCTAGCTTCAAGTGCCCTACCAATAGTAACCCTAACCATAGGGCGGGAAGCTCTACCCATAGGAACCCTAACCCTAGCTCCAAGTTTCCTACCCTTAGGAATCCTAAACCCTAGGGCGGAGCGTTCTACCCATAGGAGCCCTAACCGTACCTCCAGGTGCCCTACCCATAGGAACCATAACCCTAGGGAGGGGGACCCTACCCTTAGTAACCCTAACCCTAGCTCCAAGTGCTCTAACCTTAGGAACCCTAACCCTAGGCCGGGAAGCCCTACCCATAGGAACCCGAACCCTAGCTCCAACTTCCCTATCCAAGTGCCCTACCCTTAGGAACCTTAACCCTAGGGCGGGGAGTCCTATCCATAGGAACCGTAACACTGGCTCCAAGTACCAGGATGACTAACCGTTGCAGCCTTCCCCAGGGAGTTTGTCTAAAAGGTGATCTGCGCCAGTTCCAGCTATTGTTTTGCATCCACCTGTGTAGCTGCGCTGTTGAGATTCATAGAACGCAGCATTTTTCCACTAGTGCAGCTTTCTTGGGTTTCAAGCTGGGTAAACTGAGTGGGTGCAAATCGCAGCTTTGTCTCTTTATGCTAGGGGTTTGCATGGATACTGCTACACTCTGGCTGGCTACTGATGCCTGGAACTGGAACTAGTCCTCAGTGTAGACAAGTTCTGAATCTCATCTAGTGGCTCAACAGGAGCCCTTTAACCAGAGGGGGAATCAGCGTAGCCTCTGGGCATATGTACTTCCTGGCCAATGCCACCACCTACAGGGTCTATGTTGGTTGCCTGCCAGGTGAGAGAGAAGTTGTAGGTACCTTGCCCCATTGCAAGACACTGGGCTGACTTCCCATTGCCAGGGAGTCTACCACTGTGTTCTGGCCCAGCACAGTGAGGTTTATGCAGAAAGTGTATGTGAAACCCTTAGCTTTCCATCATATGCAAGTCCCACATCTCTTCCAAAAACAAAATTGCCACTTGCCTCCTAAAATAAAAATCTGTCTCTGTGTGCCACTCATCACCTCTGACACTTGTGAAGACAATTAATGAGAAGTACCGCCCGGATTCATCTCTGAAACACCAGGGGGAAAGAGATCTGTTTTTCCAAATGGGGAATGACAGAATCAGTCTGGAAATAACAGGGTTCCCCCACCTCCATTTTCAAGAGGATCCTGCACACACTGTCGTGTAAAACTTCAAATGGAAACCTTGTCTCTCAAAGCAAGTGACAATCCCCTTTAAATGTCTGTGGAACACCTTTCATGTGCTGTGTAACCGCAGGTGCTGGAACTGGGGGGGGTGCTGGGGGTGCAGGCTTGAAGTGGTTTCCATCATATACCGGATTTACAGTTTGGTTCAGTGCCCACACGATCCAAATAGTTCCAGCCCCGCAGAGTATACCAAATACAGTACAGAGAAAATGCATTGTTTTTCTCTATGGCTTTCAGCTCCCTCTGAGTTATCACAGGAAGTGGTGCCGGCACCTTGAATAATGCAGTGTTCTTGCCAACAGGCATGGAATACGTTGGCTAAATAGCTGGTAAATAACCTTATATTCCCCTGATAAGGTACTTGAGGATAGATCAAAGCTGAGAGGCAAAAGGGCTGACGAGCAAAATTTGGCTTGGCTAAGATTTGGCCTGGGCCTTCACAGACTTCTGAGAAATGGGTGTTCTAGAAGAGCAAATTACAATTACAGTTTAACACTGATCTACTGGAAAGCATCTTAACAAAGAAACACCACAAAACACTTTCTCGGCTGTTACCAAGAGACACAACAAAACAGGCAGAAATAAATCTTCCAGTGATGGCTAATGCTCCTGGGCTGGTGCAGGCCTATGATCAGCAGGAATTCTCTGACCAACAAGAAATGCAGGCAAAAAGCGCAAGGATGAAAACCTTAAGACTGTTCTGAACAGGTGTTCGACATCCTATGGCACAGCTAGTCAGAACAGAAGTTTGCCCAGGTAACCTTGGCTAAAATTTTCCTGCTTCCCATTGTGTTACATGCTAGTTGGTTGCTGCTCTCCACCACAGAGGTGAAAGTGAATGTAGACCAATGTAAAGTGCTTCAGGGTTGTTTGGGGAGAAAGATGCTATAAATGTAAGATCCTTTGGTAGACTAATATATTTCTTAAGGGTTAGGTGCACTGGGGCATTTCTCCTTCTCCTCTGAAAGAGGGGACAAATTCAGAGACGCCCCCAAGGAGTTTGAATCCTTGTCCCAAACTATCCCAACTTTGTTTTGAATCTAGGTCTTTACTTGCCACCTTGCCTCCAAAGTTCTCAGGCTATGGCACAATCCCATATGCTCCCACTCACCCAGCTGAGCATCTCTTGCTTGAGAGTCACTGAAGTATTTGGTTCTCTTCCCATTTCAACCCATTGTCATTCCTCTCCCTACATCCACAACTCTATTATATCCATGGCAATCCCGCAGTCCCAGTGCTGGCTGCTCTAGCTGCTGGTCCCTGCCTCTGTCTTAGACTTCAAAACTGATCAGTTATACTTTTTATTTTATTTTATTTTATTTTTTGGTCCTCTTGGCAACATAGAATCCTGCCTCCTTTCTGTCCACCATATCTTATAATACATCTCTCACATCAGGAGAAATTTACCCGAACAGAGAGGGGTGTATGTGTGTGTCTGGAATGCTGTTGATTCATGGTGGGGTTCTAACCTTTTTATCTATCACTTCTAACCAGGGAAGAGTTAAACAAGGACTGAATTGGTGAAGTCAAGGGATGTGCTGATCCTAAGTATCTTCCGTCATAGTCCAATGGACACCAGATAGAGATCTGTACCCTGTTGGGGGTGTAATGGTGCTGCAGTGGGGACTTGGACTTGGAATGGGCAGTGAGAAGGGTCCACGGCTAATTGAGAAGGTCTCAGGGTTAAGAGGAAGGTAACGGGCAGGGGACACAGTGGAGGTGGGAGGAGAGAAAGGAAGAAGATGGGTAAATGGGCTTGTATGTTTTGGATGTGTACAGTGCATAGGGATCAGCAAATGTCCGTGACCTTTAAAGCACCTGGCAAATGGGAGAGCAAAGGAAACTGGAATCAATAGGTTTAGGACATTAGAAATTCTTCTCTCTCCCACAGAGCATTCGCATGCAATGCACATGGCTCAGCTGGATGGAAAGGGGCTCTCTTAAAGGGCTTGGATGTTTAGCTTGTCACTTGCTCACCTCTTCTTATACAAGTTCCCTTTTTTCACCCCTACTTCCTTATACTGGTCACCTCCTTCATGGGTCTGTATAAATCTGCTCCTCTTGCCAAGCCTCTCCCACCCCTCATTGATTCCCCCCTTTTGTCAGTCCCTTAAGCAATCCCCTCCGCCCTGCTGCAGCGACTCCACCTTCCTGAGCTCATCCACAAGGCCCCTCCCTCTTCCCCCTTCAGTTTCTGCCTAGAGTGAAACTTGTCATTTTGTATAGAAAATCTGATAGATTGCTTCCCTTTCCTGCCCTCTCTCTGCCCATCCTCATGCTGGGAGTTTCTCCGGGCAGGGCTAATTCTTCCTTGCATGTCAGGGCAGCACCGAGCACATGAGGTGGAGCCGCAGATAAACACGAATGCTCTCCTGAGTTAAAGGCTTACACAGGTTTAAGTAGCGTAGTATCTCCTGGGACTGTTGCTTAATCACAACTGCCTCGCTGTGACCTGGTGCTCCCCTGTCTGTTTGATGGAGCCACCCATTTTCTATTACGTAGTTAGATTATAAATGCTTTGGGGCAGGGCCCATCTTTTCATTGTGTTCAATATGTACATTGTGTACAGTACCAAGCACAGTGGGGCCCCGACTGGGGCCTCTAGACAAGACCAGAGTACAAAATAATAATTAATAATGGCATCACTGGGCTCTTGAGCGAACAGTCAGATAATGCATATTTGCCATGTAATAACAGTATTTATTATAGGTAACTGGTAACTCTGAAAAATAGAGCTCCAGTGCTGATTACACAATAACTCTATCATCCACCAGATAACTCTGCAATTAATTTGTGTCACCACCATAATTTAAATATGATTTTTAATAAGAAGAGACTAATTTCTGCTGTTCTGTTAAAGGGGCATTTGGTTTTTGATTCCATAGATTTGCAAAGAGGCAGCATCTTTGTTTTATCCTCTGTCAAGTGAAATGAAATCTAGAAATCTCATGAAATGTAATCGATTCCTCTGTAAGGGTTCCATGATGTTTTATTTCACGTCCTCTCGTGCACCTGGAGACGGGACTTCAGCAAAGAAAGCTGCTGAAAGCAGTGTTGGGATTGCTTGCTGTATGGAAAGGGCAAGGCTGAGGTTTGGAGACTAGAGGCAAGTACTCTGCAGAGCTGCCTTTTCACAGCTAAATTCTCCTCTGAGATCTGCACAGGACATCTCCGCCCCAGTCCCCTGCTGTCCTTACCCTTGAATGTGGCTGAGCACATGCTGCATGATTTTCCCAGGGCCGGAGGTGAGGCTGACTGGTCTGTAGTTCCACAGATGATTCTTTTCCCCTTTTTGAAAGGTGGGCGCTGTATTTGCCTTTTCCTAATCATCCGGGACCTCCCCCGATCACCACGAGTTTTCAGAAGTAATGGTCAATGGCTCTGCAATCACATCAGCAAACTCCCTCAGCACCCTCGGATGCATTATAGTCCGCACCCATGGACTTGTGCATGTCCAGCTTTTCTAAATAGTCCTTAACCTGTTCTTTCACCACTGAGGGCTGCTCACCTCCTCCTCTGGTAGCTGACCTTGTCTGTGAAGACCGAGGGAAAAAAAGCATTGAGTATTTCAGCTTTTTCCACATCATTTGTCACTAGGTTGCCTCCCCCATTCAGTAAAGGGCCCACACTTTCCCAGACCACCTTCTTGTTGCTAACATACCTGTAGAAACCCTTTTGTTATCCTTCACATCCCTCGCTAGCTGCAACTCCAATTGTGCTTTGGCCTTCCTGGTTACAGCCCTGCATTCTCAAGCAATATTTTTATACTCCTCCCTAGTTATCTGTCCAAGTTTCCACTTCTTGTAAACTTCCTTTTTGTGTAAGCTCACCAAAGATTTCTCTGTTAAGCCAAGCTGGTCGCCTGCCATATTTGCTATTATTTCTGCACATCGGAATGGTTTGTTTCTGCGCCCTCAATAAGACGTTTTTAAAATACAGCCAGCTCTTTTTCAATCCTGTTAAGTTCTTGGCCTCAACTTCCTGCAGCAGCAATTTTTATGGTCTATGTATTGGGGGGGAAGGGGGGAAGTATCCAGTTTCTAGAGGATACACATCCACAACAGCTACACCTGGCCCCCTTGCTGGCCATCTCAGCAGAGAGGTCAATGACCTAACAGCCTTGGAGACACAACTATACTCAGAATGAAATTCATATTGTGCTGAAAGTCAGCACGAGGCCTATGTGCCGCGAAAGTGCTAGAGGGTGAGTTTTACCTTTATCCCCTAGACCTGGTCTGTCTAGACCAAGGTGGAGACTAGCTGGTGAAATAGTTTAAGGAAGCATGTTCTGCCACTGCCCATGCCATATCTTTACTGTGGAAAAATATATTTAGTCTCAAAGGCTGCCAATATGACACCTTCCACAAGCTCTAAAGTCGCTTGAAAAAGACCTCCTAGGTATCCCATGAGGATAGGATTTAGCTTCAGGACTTCTACACAGTGTGAAAAGATCAAGGATAAAGACACAATCCCCGACAGATCAGCTGCTTCTATTCCACAGTGTGGCAATGTCATCCTGACAGAAGAGGATCTTAAGGAGCCATCCATGCTGCAAGTGGGCATCAGCTGGTGCCCATAACAAAAGGTGAAGGATATGGGGTAGGTATTAGCATTCTTCTGTGCTTTCTATTAATCTCGCTCCACTTGCCAGGAAAGTGGCTTTTGCCTGTAGTGGTTTGTTCTTATTACAGAAAGCATGTTGAGGAATTAGAAAAGGTGCAGAAGAGGGTAACTAGTATGATAAAAGGTCTCGGGAGGTTTATAGCTGTGTGGAGAGGTTAGGAAAATTAGACTTGAATTCATTAGGAAGCAGAAGATTAAGAGAGGACATGTTTGAGATATCAAATGCTGAAGGCAAGTAGGATAGAATGGAAAATGTGTGAATGCAGAAGCAGGTTAGAAAGAATTGAAACTAAGAAAGGCCTAAGAGCCCAAAGGGGGAAGAAAATGGATAATGAATGTGTGGCAGTGCAGTGCAAGTAACTACTTCCTTGGTTGGACTGTATTGTCTGTCTGTTCAATATTTTGCAGAAAGTTTCCACTTTTTTGGACAAACATCTAGTTTTTGAAAACCAAGGTTGTTGGGGTTTTTTTTTTGTTTTTTTTTTGGGGGGGGAGGGTTGACCCCAAAACTGGGAAATTTCAAGAGATTTTTCTTCTCAAAAAAATATTGTTTTCAAACCAGACAACTTAATTCTGAATACTTTTGACCAGCTTCAGTAAGTACCTTTCTAATTTTGATGGCGGAAAATGCTCATTAAATATTAGAACTCTTGTGGGGAAAAGATCAGCTGTATTTGGGGGGAAATTCTGATTCTACATTCCTTTATAGCACAGAGCCTCAGCTATATGGCCTAATCAAATCCTGCACGCCAGACACCTTCAAATTAGAAATTAGGCTCAGTTTTTTAACAGTGAGGATGATTAATCACTGGAACAAACTACCGCAGGAACTGGTGGGTTCTTCACCTGTTGATATCTTCAGAACAAGACTAAATGTCTTTCTGGAAGATCTGCAGTAGGATGTGTCTACACTCTAATTGGGAAGCATGATTGCAGCACAAATAGACATACCGGGACTAGCTTTGATCTAGCTCGAGTAACAATAGTAATGAAGTTGTAGCTGCCGCCCTTGTTGTCGTGGCTTCACTGCTATCTCAAAGCTAGCTCAGGTAGGTCTACATGTGCTACAATCACACCTCCCAGTTGCAGTGTAGACATATCCTTAGTCAAACATAATTTCTGGGGCTCAATACAAGAGTTACTGGACGAAACACCATGGCCTGTGTTCTACAGGAAGTCACACTAGATGATCTAATGGTCTTAAAGTCTGAAGCTTCCCTGCCCGTTTCTCAGGGCAAAGTTCATGAACACAAATCCATTTTTGGCTTTGCCATGGATGGATAATGTGGCTATCCCAGTCTTTTGCTCAGGGAGCCTCTTCCCCGACCCACCAGTGTGTGTGTCTGCTGGATGAGTGAAAACTCCACAGTTCTGCTTCTCAGGGAATGATGCAAACACTGTCTTCAGTTTCATCCGTACAGGGGCGGCTCTAGGAATTCTGCCGCCCCAAGCATGGCAGGCAGGCTGCCTTCCGCGGCTTGCCTGGGGACGGTCCACCGAAGCCGCAGGACCAGCGGACCCTCCACAGGCACGCCTGCGGGAGGTCCACCAAAGCTGCGGGACCAGCAGACTCTCCACAGGCAAGCTGCCGAGGGAAGAACTGCCTGCCGCCCTCACGGCGCCAGCAGAGCGCCCCCCGCGGCTTGCAGCCCCAAGCACGCGCTTGGCGTGCTGGGGACTGGAGCCGCCCCTGCATCCGTATGTACTCTCAACCCTTCCTGGGCTTTGTTTCCTGTTAATTCACAACTAAATGGCCAGCCTTTTTTTTTTTCCTTCTGGTTTCATGTTCTATCCATGACAAACAATCAGAGGCAAAGCAATCTATCTGTCCAGCCTCACCTGAATGGCTTCTGTAAACTCAGGTGCCCTTTCCACAAGCACGATCCAACTTTCAAACTTGCGACTAAACCAAAACTCAGGAAATCTCCCCACAGTTTGGGGATATTTTGCCTGTCTCTAAGAGTTCAGACTTCTGCTTCCAGGGCTTGATGTCTTCTGAGGCCAATAGCTGGCAGCAATAAGAAGGTAGGAGAGCAACTGCTGAGCATGTGTAGAGGCAGATGGGAGGGAGGAGCCAAAGCCTGGGAAGAGATGGCGAAGCCAGCTGCAGAAAGGCTTTTAAGTTTACAAAGAATTAAGTTTTGTCCTTCTGATTTCCAAATCGAGGTGCCATTTAGAACGGGGGCTGGTGCCAGTGTCCTCTTGGGGCTGGCAGTATTTACACAGCTGACAGTTTTATTTGGAAACTGCAAATAGACAGTTAACACCATAAGGAAAATGCCTTACAGAGGTGAAAGGGCTGCTGTAAAGACACATTTCTCTCTGCCAAAGTCATTATCATGATGCATGCTAATGAGTTTGGAAATGACCATGCGGCTGGCAAGAGCATTCTGCAGGCAGCTTTTCAATTAAAAACAGAGGGGTGCCCAGAGTGGTCTGAAAAACTCTAAAAGGCAGTTTTCTCCTGCCCCCTGCTTCTCCATACCCATTCATAGGGTATGGAGAATATCTCCAAATACTTGGTTAGGTTATGGATACTGAGGTCACTCTGCACCTCACTGGATTCAGCCCCTGAGCAATCTTAGAACCCCAGATGGGTTTGCCATGTTTTCCCAAAATGCAGTAGGAGCCTCTTGCTCTGGTAGCAGCCATTTCCAATGGCGAATGGGTATCAAAGGGTATTTAATCCATCTTCCAGTTGTTGAAATAGATTCTTATTTCCAGTCACACATAATTGATCGCATACTGCTGATAAACTTTTTTATATATATATTTTTTCTTTTGGAAGTTGTGAGCTACTATATTTCTTCTAGCAATAAATTGGAGTTTTACAAGTGTGAAATGCATTTCTTCACTCTTTCCCTCTGTAACGATTGTGGTGGGAGTGTTTACCTCTCCCAGCTGCCTTCTGTATGGCCAGCAGCCAATGGCAAGGCACCATCTGGCTGTCCCTGATTTTGCCAGCTGTAGGTGTAATCACCAGGGCAATTTCAGAGTCCAAAATCCCATGTGCTCCTGTACATGGGGCCTGGGGTGGGGCGGGGAGGATGAGTGCGCTGGTACATGGAGGTACAATGAGTGTCTTTGAAAATGTGCCCTAGCTTCCTAGGGAATCAAGCACTGCTTCGTGTTCCCATGGCATCAGCTTGAAAGCACCTGGCTAATGTGCACTGGGAAGCAAACGGCCCATGCCCAACTGCTGCCACTTGTGTCTGGAGCTGGCGTTTCCAAGTGGGCTCATTCAGGGGTTACAGGCATGCTGGTGGGAGTGACGGTAGAGAGGCTGAGTCTCTGGGTGCCGGCTATTTGGAGTGGTTCTGTATGGCACTGGCTAACTTGATGATCACCAGCTTCGGTTGCCCCATTGCTGTGCAGGGTGCTGTACAGATCTAGGACAAAAGGTCCGGCTACACTTTGAGGTGGGGTATGATTCCCAGCTCGAGGAGACTTATTCGTGCTAGTGCTGATTGAGCAATTGGGCTAAAATAGGTTGTAACCACAACTGCACAAGTGGCAGGAGGGACTTGCAACCCTGAGCCTGGGCAGCAGCCAGCAGCTTGGGTGGGTGGATTTCACCTGTGCATCGTCCTATGCTGCCTCAGCTTCACTGCTATTGTTACTTGAGCTAGTTCTCATCAGTTTAGTTTGGGTGTATCTATGCGTGCTGCAGTCACATCTCCCGATTGCAGTGTAGACATATGCTAAGCAGCATGTAGCCCGTTCACCTCACCTGCCAGTAAAGCCTCGTTTGGGAGTAACAACTATCTTCACTTCTGGACTCTGCTATGTACAGGAAAGAGAACGACATGGTTTGTCTTATACAGATCTCGTACTAAGGCATGGGACTGGGAACCAAGTGATCTCCAGCTCTGCCACCCAATCTCTCTGTGCCTCAGTTCCTCATCTGGAAAGTAGGGATAAACAATGCTGCTTTTCTCCCACGCTTTGCCTCTTTTTGTCCAGTTAGAGTGTAAGATCTTGGGCCAGGGACTGCCTCTTACGATGTGTACGTACAACACCTAGGACAATGATACCCTGCTCTCAGCTGGGGCCATACGTGCTGCTGTAAATAAAAATACATTTTATACATAATAAGGAACCTGGTACAATAGGCAGCACAGAATGGGCTCACTTGTGTTTAGCCTGAGATCAGATTGAATCAATAACAGGATTAAAATCCATGTTCCCGCTGGTTTCCGGTTCTTTGTTCTAACTACCTGTGGGATCTGATTTTCAGAGCATCTGCACCTTCCATTGACTTCAACTGAAGTTGAGGGTCTTCCACATTTGAGGGTGTTTGGATGGAGTCTTCAGTGGGGCTAATCTAGATTTATGCTAGGGTAGTTCAGGGCAGAATCTGGGCCACAGAGTAGTTATGGAATCTGTAGGTGGGTTTCAGAAGTGCTGAAGACCTTCAACTTCAGTTGAAGTCAATGGGAATTTAGCATTCCAGTTCAGCACCATCTCAAGGGGAAAAGGGTGTTTGTCCTATTCCCCCTACTTCAGCAAATGACATCTGGTAGGGTGCCTTCCCAGTGGCTTGCGATTCCAGCGTAGAAGGACGTGCAAGCTGCACCAAACTGACAAAATATTGTCTGATTGAATCATGTTGAAATCACTTCAAGTTGTACTTGCTTGTAAACCTCTGTGGTGCAGGTCAGTGCAATGCCCTAGTTGCCTTGATTTGAGTAATTTTAAGGAGTGCCAAACACACACAGCTAACAAAGCACCTGAATAATAGATTGCCTGCTAAGGATTATGGGGATTCTGCAAGGACTGGCAAAAAAGGGTCAGTCTGGGAGGAAGGTTATTTAAACGCAGGTGACATTTACGTTCTGCTGGGTGTTACAGTTTCCTTTAGTTAAAACAGCTAGAACTTCTGTTTATTCATATTTGCCAATCAATAAATCCCTGGTGGAGGTAAAATAAAATTTCTATGGGTAATAGAACCAATCCTACCCTCCTTTCACTCAGATGTAATGAGTGTCACCATGAGAGTGATTTTTGGGCTGTCTGAAAGTGATGCTTCCCCTTCTGTTTAATTGCTCTACAGCAAGCTGTGCGAGATCATGATGCAGAGGGCAAAACACCCTCCTAAAGCCTCCAGTTTTATCCTCTACGAAGAAGAGGCTCTGCTGGGGATGTAAAACAGAGTTCTGAATGTTTCAGTGCTGGAAGGGGCAAATGCTCACCAGACAACTCCACGGTGGGACTCTTCACTTCTGCTTTATTAAGAATAAAGGAGGAAAAAAAGGACTTGAAGCAGGTAAATTTCAATTACACGACAGTGCGCCGAAAGGTGAGATAAGCCTGGTTTCCAGAGACATTGAGTACCTGCAGCTCCCCCTGACTTTGGTAGGAATTGTGGGTGTTCAGCACCTCTGAAAATCAGGCTCCACAATTGAGCTGAATCTGACCAACTGCTGCCTTCCTGAAACCCAGCTCCATGTCTTTTCATCTGCCTGCCTGAGGTGGAGCTGTTTCCCCTGCCTCAGCAACAGCAGGACTATATTGGAGAATATTTATATCTGTGGATGTGATCCAAGAGTCATAATGCCTAACCTTTGGTTGTGTGAAAAGGATCTTCTTTCCTTTGTCCCCATCCACCGGGGGAGGGAATGAAGGATACAGTGATCTTAATTGCATTCTCCTAAGTGCAAGGCCTGCAGATGGCTAATAGCTAGTCAGCTAATGCCAGTCATCACAAAGGGGGCAGGTAGGAGGTGAGGTCATGCCATAAGAACATAAGAATGGCCATCCTGGGTCAGACCAAAGGTCCATCTAGCCCAGTATCCTGTCTTCTGACAATGGCCAATGCCAGGTGCCCCAGAGGGAATGAACAAAACAGGTAACCATCAAGTGATCCATTCCCTGTCGCCTATTCCCAGCTTCTGGCAATCAGAGGCTAGGAATACCATCCCTGCCCATCCTGACTAATGCCATTGATGGACCTATCCTCCATGAATTTATGTAGTTCTTTTTTTCGCCCTGTTATGGTCTTGGTCTTCACAACATCCTCTGGCAAAGAGTTCCACAGGTTGACAGTGTGTTGTGTGAAGAAGTACTTCCTTCTGTTTGTTTTAAACCCGCTGCCTATTTTATTTGGTGACCCCTAAGAGGTCATTTGGTTCCATGTAGAGGAGCACGTGCTGTTTCCTTTTAAAAGCTGTACTGGTGGGCATGCTCTCCTCGTTGTTGGCAGAGACTGAGCCAGGATCCCTGGACCAGTGCCCATAAGCCACAACAAAGCCCAGAAGTCATTAAGAGTATACATGTGGGCGGGGCTCAGCAAAGGTGCTGTGCTAGGGGACAGCAGCTACTACTCTAAGGGAATGGCAGCATGGTTCTACTCCATACCTGTCCCCTTGAGGATGGCTGGCGCTGCTAGCTCAAGCAAAGGGTCACAGGGCTTGTGATCTAGAGGGAGTAACCACAAGGATATTAAATATTGGAAAAAACTGTGCTTATTAAAAGTAAGGTTAAAGGAAAGGTGGGTGAAGGATTGTGCAAGTAAAACAGTTATTTTAAAGCAATCAAATCCTACCATAATCCATGCTATCCATCTTGCTACTGACTTAAAAAATTACACTGTGCACAGGGGAAAAGCCGGAGTGAAAGTTGTTCAGTGGAATTTAAAATTTCTGTCTAATTGGTCTGCAATGCTAATTAGTGCTAATAGTCCTTGAGACAGGTCTGATAATTAGTGAGTTTCATATCCAGTAGGGAAGCCGAGCTCAACACCTGCTTAACGTTGCTTCTAGATGCTCATGAATGAGGTGCTGTATTGTGGCAATGGGGTTTATTTTTCTAACAGCCTTACATATTGCTGCTTTAACCCCAATTCTACAAACCCTTATGCCCAGGCTTTATTTTGTGCATGTAAATAATCCCCCCAAAGTCTTGGATAATACATGCTGCACTCCTACGCTTGGATTATGTAGGAGTCTAGCACATCTGGAGAGGGTTCCATATAGGAGTTTCAGTCTCTGGGACCCATTATCCTTTGCTCACTGAACTGAAGTCACTGGGCTGGATCACCAGCTGGTGTAAATTGGCATATATTGATTGTTTATCCAAGACCTAAGAGCCTCAGACCCAAATCCTGAAGTCGATATAAAATAGAACAAGAAGGAAAGACCTTTACACTCATGGCTATCTGGGCACATGTGAGTAATGTAAGTAATTCCTCCTTTTCCAGGAAATGTCCATGTTCTAATGACCACGCCTCACTATTTGCCTTGTCTGGTGTTGTGTTCGCTTGTCATTCGATAGTGGAAGCCTGCATGGGAAGGACCTGGTCCTGCTTTGGCAATAATCTTCCATTGTACATTTAGGGTGTTATAGACATGATTAGTAATAATGTGACTTGCAGTGGAGTCCTTGGTATTCAATTATGACATTACGGGGTGCAATCCAGACCAGTGAGGGATGCCTGGGGTGCCTCACAATGCTTTGTTGTTATAGCTCCCACGTGGGCCGCTCACAAACAGGAAAGCAGCATGCAGTGCACACCCTAAGTGTCTGCGTATAGCTCCTGCCAGCAACACTCCAATCACACTCTGGCTTCCACCAGCCTTGGTTGCCTCAGGGTGGCCTCAATACCCCTAGTCCCAGATTTCCCCCGCAAAATGCATTTTATGCTGCACTGTCCAGCCCTCTCCTGGACAATTCAGATAACAAAAAGGTCTGTTGTTCCTGTAAGAGAACAATATACAACAACTTGCTCCTTTTAAATGGAGTTACCACACAGCCCAGTTTAACCACAACACTGGATTAGTTTTGATTTAAAGAATAAAACAAGTTTATTTAATGAAAGAAGATAGGATTGTCAGAGAGTACAAGCATTAAGGCATTAAAGTCAGAAATGGTTACAAGAAAAATAAAGAGAAAACTCTTTCTAAACTTAACAAATCAGACTTGGTTCAAGCTGAAATCCTGCCACATGTTTTCAGTACATTGCTGACCAAACCCTCAGGCAAGGATTTGCTCTCTAAGTCCAACGCCTGTTTCCTTTTTCTTAGGTGAAAAGAGAAAGAGGGACAGAGAGAGAACTTAGGGTGTTTTTGCCCTTCACTTCTAGAGTTCAGTCACCCTTTGAACTGCATTTTCCTGAAAGAGACCTGTAGATAAAGTTCTTTCCAGCTGAGAGAAAGGAGACATGGAGGTGTTACTCTGTTTCTTTTAACCTGTGTATACTGAAATGCAGTTTTTCTTTGTCTTCTTTCTTCCCTGCTTGCTGTCTAAGGCAGGGGTCCCCAACGCAGTGCCTGTGTCCTGGCCGGCGGTAGAGCATCCGCCGAAATGCCGCCAAATTTCTGCGATGTTTCGGCGGCGATGCCTCTTGATGACGCCACTTGCTGCCGACAAGCGACATCATCGAGAGGTGTCGCCGCCGAAATGCCGCCGAATTTCGGCGGGTGCTCCACCGCCGCCACGGTCCTTCGTCTGGCGCCCACTGGTCTAAGGACTCTGTTTGCAGCTTACATGTAAATTGAGGTAAATAGATCCCTTTAAGACGGGCTTGCTTGACCAGTTCTGCTTCACTGGGGCTACGTGAGTTTGAACATGTGCCTTTAACATCATACAGGTGGACTTCATAACGTTACACACAGTGCTGCTACATACATTCACCATGATATTGACCAGTGAGTTATCAGTTTTCAAATGATACCTCAAGGCATATTTTGTATAGAGATTATTACGATATGTGTAAGGTGTGACTACAGTGGTGCAGTCGGTCACACCAGTTACAGGGGAATGTTTTGTGTAACTAATAAATGAACCATAGCATTACAGTGCCTTTGCAGTAACCCCAGGCTTATTTCAAGGGAAGTATAGTGGGTTTGCTTATCCCTTCCCTTTATGTTCACTGTGTAATCACCAGTTCCACTTGATTAACAGTTCACTCATTGCTTTCTCACCCTCGGCTCAATGATGATGAGCATTGCTACCCAATATAGCAAATGGGGCCAGGATGTTCGGCATCCAGTAGGACTGAGCACTGGTAAAACATGGCTCCAGTTTTCCCCAGTTTCTTTCTTTTAATCAGAGGTTTTATGGAAAAACTGATTTAACTTTTTGAAAGAATGGTCTAAACTTTGTTCCAAGCAGCTCCCCTCAACCGTTCAGTCCAGGAAGTTGTCATAAGAGCATAGCTAAGGGGAATCTGAGCAGAGATCCCTTCTACAAAGCAGGTATGTCAGGAGTGCTCGTGATGCTTGGCTCAGCTATGCTGGTAAATTAAGAGAAATGGCTTCATTAAAGCCATCTGTGCGTCAACCATTTTATTTCTCTCCGAGAAGCAATTTAGCTTTTGCTATGCTAAGCTATAGAACAGAGACTGCAGATTATAGGCTTACAGGCAGTTCCAAGTGTGAAGCAGCAGTATAAGTCTGTGGCATTAGGAGCTAGCACTTTGAACACAACTCTTGGCGACAGTTAATTGCCCCGGGAGTGGAGAAATATTACCTTCGGCTTGACAAAAGTTATTGTATTAAACACACACGTTTCCAAATTCACTGTCTGCTTGAAGACAATTGTCTCTGCTGAAAAAGCATTCCCGCTGTGCTCTAGAAATAAGAAAAGAAACAATTTCCATTGTTAAGCCCTCCCTAGTGACAGCACCTCTTCTACCACCACGCCTTAACGTCAACTTCCTAAGTAAAGATATATAATTGGTTTCTTATGAAGGAATGGTGGACTTTTCAGAAGCACTGGGTGCTGGCCTCGCCCTGCTCCCATGGAGGTCAACAGGAGCAGCGTTAGGCCAAGCGCAAGTACTTTTAGAAAATCCCACCCTAAATTAGGTGCGGAATGGAATTCTGCTAAGGAAACAGTCATATTTAACAGCCCGTCTCTCCTGTCTTAGTTTTACATCCACCCTTTGGCTTGGTTGGCATTGCTGTGTCCATCAGAGGTGTGAAAACCACACACTGCTGGCTGAAACAGCTATGCTGACCTATTCCCCAGTGCAGATGCAGCTATGCTGATAGGAAAATGCTTCCGTCAATATAGCTACTGTCATTCAGGGAGGTGGTGTTCCTACACTAACCCTTTCGTCAATGCAGGCTGCATCTGCACTAGAGGGTTATGCCCCTATCGCCTCCATGGTATACACCTACCCTGTGACTTGAATGTGGTTAGTTCTAGATTACACTGGCGTAAGGGTGAAATACACCCGTGAGCAGAGTGTGGTCTCCGGTACAGGCCTGGAATTAGCAATAATGAAAGCCTCTTAACTACAAAGCTTGGAAACCCTTCAGTGCAGATTGGCTGGCGGGGGTGGGGGAGGGACAAGGCTTCAGAGGTTGCCATTGATCTCCTTGACTTTCAGGAAAATTCAATTTCAGTTTATGGTTTTTGATATGAGCAAGTGCAAATACCCTGTAAGACACAGAACCGAAATTACTACAGGAAGCAGCCACAACACAGGTCAATATATTAGCCTGCCAAGGCTTTAGAGCTTAGGCAAGGGAATTTATTCTCCAAACAGACTACACCGTAGAAAAGCAATTCCTTTGTTACCAGAGTCATTGTGCATACTCCTGCAGTCACATGGAACTGGAGACTGGACATCAGAATGCAGTCTCCTGCTTCACAGGGCCTTCAGAATACTGGACAGTAGAGATAAAGAGATTAAAAATGAGCAGCTGAGTCTCAGTCCTGCTCTCACTGAAGTCAGTGAAAGTCTTTCGATTGGCCCTTACTCGTTATTCCCTGGTACCACAGCAGTACCCACAGGCGCTCCCTCCTATGGATGAGATGACAGAGGGAGCTAATCAGTATTTCTATTGCTGCAGCATCACATCTGGAAGGAAGTGTGATTTCAAGAGGCTGTGCTGCTGAGAATGGCATTAACAAAACAGCAGCTCCGGCAGGTGTTCAGGTGAAAACTAATATCAGAACTGCCCTGACAATGCCAGGCAGGGACTTCTTTGACACACTGAATTGTACTAACATCTATGAAACTAAACTTGGCTTGTGTAAGGCCCCAAAGCTAAGGGCTTGATTGGTGCTCAGATTCCACAATGGGGGCATATCATAAGAACATGAATACAACAGGGGGTAGTTGCATTGTCGGTCTAACGATCAGGTTGTGCAGTCCTTTCCAGAAGCCACTTTGCCCCTAAATTTTTGATAAACAAAAATATCTGTGCCCTGAACACATTGCAAAGCAAACTGATCTCATTCCAATATACCCAGGCTATCTATACGGTGGGTACTATAACATCCCAGAGAAGTGGATCTTACAGCAATAAGATGTGATAATTTTCCAGTATTTTAAAATCAATTAGCATTCCAGATGAGAACCCCGGATTTACAAAATTGGAGGGCGGGGGGGGGGGTGTTATGTGGTGGAGAAATGGTTTTAAAAATCCATGTTAGGGAAACCGTGAAAAGATTCTCTAAAAAAGGAAGCAATCAACACTTACTTCCAACTGCTTATGACAAATACTGGATTTCTGAGGGTGCATTCTCACTGTTTCTTTAAATTCTGCCCATTGCACTCGCAGACTATGTAAATCTGTAAACGTGGACATGAATTATTATTGTTGTTTGATAGTGCCCAAAGGTGTGTTGGATGCCTTTTACAGTACAGATAAAGAGATGTTCCCTGCCTTGAAGGACTTGCACTATCATTTCAGACATGAAGCAACAAATAGGGAACAACTTTCTCTAGCCGCTGATAGCAACCAGCTCATGGGGATTATTCACTTTGGGTTTGAAACAACCCATTGAAGTGAATGGAAGGAGGAAGGATGGTTCAGTGGTTAGAGTAATTAGCCTGGGCTCTGGGAAATCTGGATTCAATTCCTGCTGTCCCACAAACTTCCTGTGTGAACCTGGGCAAGTCACTTAGTCTCTCTGTATCTCAGTTCCCCCTGGAGATAATACTTCCCCACCTCACAGAAGGTTGTGAGAATCAGTACATTAAATGTTGTGAGGTGCTCACATAGTACAGTGATGGGGACCACATAAGTGTGCTAGTTAGATAGGCTTTTTATTGACTTCAGTCTGTGTTGGATCTATTTCATGGTAGATCAAGTTTGTTTTGTCTGCGCAATTGACATATGTAATTATTGACTCACTTCTCACTGCGTCCCAGCAGAAAGGTGATCTGGATTGTCCTGGCGGATCGGTGCTGGGAAGGAGATCCACGCACAGGGATTGACATTGAGAAAGGCCTGGAAATTGTGGTGGGAGACGCAGATAAACAGGGCAACAAAGAGGTACCATTAGTGGGGGAGGCAGAGGATTACCTGACTGAAGGGAGCATCCTTGGGAAATCCGCTGTAGTTGTGGCTTCTTCTGAATGTCTGACCTGACATCAGCGCCAGTTCCTACGGAGTGACCGTCACTGCTTGTGAGCCCATTTGGAGTCCAGTCAAAGCCAAGGCCTGGATTTTCAAAGGAGTGTGCAGGCGCCCAACTCGCATCTAAAGTAAATGGAACTGGGGTTCCTCTGTCCTGTAGGCTCCTTTGAAAATTCCCACCCAGATCATTTTCATTCTTCCCCCGTATCACCCTGCCACGTTTTATGGAAACACTGCACCGTATGATGTACGTGAGACTGGCGCTCGCTGGTTTTGAGGAAGTCCATTTTCTTTTGAGTAGATTAGAACTCTCGGTACTAACATGATGCTCTTCCCCGCCGCAGCATTTCACAGACGCTGGGACAAAACCAGGGGTCAGGTCTGAATTTGGCCCATTGGCTGTGTAATCCAGGCACTAGCCCTGGGAGGGCATGGTGATTTCTGAATTTGCAGATGGGGAAACTGTGTAAGGTAGGGACTCGATCAGAGGCAGGATCAGAGCTGAGAGCACCCTGTGCTGAGACGACTCATCTCTCAATACCACCCAGCTATTAAATCTATCTCATTACAGTGGATACCAATTTGGCACATGGTAAAACTCTGGGAGCTCATTGTGCCCCGTCCTTTCCCACAGAGGGGATAAAGAAACTTTCTCCTCTTTGTAACCAGGCATGACAGCAGCACTAGACTCTCTGGGGCACCACCACGGAGAGGGAGATCATGTTGCACCTAATAAAAGGTGTATCAGCAGCTGTCAAGCAAGCTCCCGCAGAAGCACTGAGCCTGTGTGGTGAGGTTCATCAACTCTGGGAGCTCCCTCTTCCACCTTGAGCCGGGAGTCAAAGCCTCACTGCTTAGACTGGCAGATATATTGAAGAGCTGCCTGTGCAGGATTATACTGTGTCTGTATACTATGTTTACCCAATGGCAAAGTCATAAATGGAAGATCAGAGTTGAAAACACAATAGGCGTTCTCACTGGAATTCCCGCTGTGTCTCAACTGACCAGAAAAGCTGTCTCCATTTGCCAGCTAAATGCACCTCTCCAGAACAGAGCTGTAATCACAAAATCCATGGCTATGGAAATCAGAACAAGAGTGTTAGAAACCCTGTGGACCTACAGTCTATAACGATAACCTAGTTTTTTAGGTAGATAAGTGCCATGACCAATTGCCCAAATCTTTCTTTTGTACTGCCATCTAGCTCACTGCAGTTCTGGGTGGAAGCCTCTGAAGGAGGTAAATAGTAATAGCCTTTTCTTTTTTTTTCCTTCACTGAAACAATCGTCAAGTGTTTGCCTACTATCCTCTGTATGTTAGTGTCATTTTACCCTGCAACCTTACTGTAAAAATGTGCTGCTCTTTGTTCCCCGTGTTCATATCGAGACAAAACAATTTTAAAAAATCCATAATTAAACTGAGCTTTCTCCCCCTAGAGAAATGTGTAAAGATTTTCAATAGAAATGTAACAAGGCCAGAGAAAACTGGCCATTCTCTTGTGACACCATATTTTCTGAGCGCTGTCTCCACAGTAATAAAATATGACACAATCAATGATAGCACAGCTGAGGAAAAGTGGCCAATTAAAGGGGAGCACAGCATCCCCTTTAATATGACACAGCACAGCACAGCATCCCCTTTAATATGACACAGCATCCCCTTTAATATGACACAATCAATGATAGCACAGCTGAGGAAAAGTGGCCAATTAAAGGGGAGCACAGCATCTGTGAAAAGTATTGTGCACAACGTTGTGCCACTGCTGCACTGCAGTTTTCTGCTTTTGTTCTCTAGCTGATCCATATAGTATAATGAATCTACATCTGAGACCTGAATGGAGCCTGATGCTAATCACAGCAAAACAACCATACCTAGGAAAATGGCTTAGAGAAAAGGAATTCCCTAGGAAAGGAAGAATCTCTCAGTGTAGCTGGATAGTTCCAATTAAACTTCTTTTTGTGACAATTATATTTATTGACAATTTCATGTCTCTGTGCTGTGGAAGCAGAATTGCTAATTACTGCAGTCTGTCTGAACTTTGCATTTCTGGTACTGAAGCTAGGGAAACGATATTTGAATTCACTTTACTGGACTTTAAATGAATTGTCCTTAGCACCCTGATGTGATCCACAGCCTGGTCTTTGGAATAAGCACTATTGTGTTCTAACCTCAGCTCTGGCATGGATTCACTGAGTGATCTCGGGCAGCCCACCTAGCCTCTTTGTCTTCTAGCTCCTTTGAAAATGGGTCGAATTAGTCAAAATTTTTCATACTGAACATTTTTCCACTGGGGGGGTGGGGAAACAGTTTGGCCAAATCAGACGTTTCCATGGGAATGTGATTGTGATGAAATTTCATTTTGAAGAAAAAACTGATAAGAAGCCTTTTGATAAGGTTGAAATGGAATATTTTTGAATTTTCATCTAGAAAGTACTTTTGATTTCAAAATTTTATGTAACGACGTCTAAAAAGATTGATTGTATAATTTTAACATTATAACAAAATGTTTCAATTTCATCCAAACTTCAATTGACTTGAAATAAAATTTGTTCAAAAGTTTTATTTCTCAGGAAATTTTAATTTTAAAATGGTTTAATTTATTTATTTTTGGTTTTGATTTGAGGGAGGGAAGAAATATTGGTGTTCCTCATGAGATGGAAATTCTGAATTTTGACCAGTTCTGGAGCTAGAGATGGGGTTAGTAATAATTGCAAATGCCACCTACTACACAGGGTCTCTGGTGGATTCAGAAATGAATATTTGTATAATGCTTTGAAGTTGTGTAGTACCATGCAAGGGCTGTGATTGTTTATTGTTAATTAATGTTACGGCTGTGCATTCTGGTCCCTGCGGAGCCTGATTAAAGCAGAAAATAGCAATAGTCAGTCTCATCTGAATAATACCCCACTATTTGTATTTGTCTTTTCAATGGGTTTTATTTTTAGATTCTTAAGGACTATTTAGGGAATTATTTCTGGTCTTCCCATGGTTAATCTTCAACGCATTCATATTGAAATATCACGAGAAGGCAAGATTGTGGGTCATTTTGACTCATAAATGGTTCTCTGAGGCATTTTAAAAGCCTGTAGAAAAAATAAACACTAATACAAATACCAGACACCAAAAATATAAAAGGTAAATTCTGTTTGCTCCAATCCCAGGATTACTTTTCTAGGGTCAGACTGGGACCCACTGTACATACCATCCAAATCCTATTTTCCTCTCCTCTCCCCCAGGCCCACCCCAAAAAAAGGTGAAAAAAATTGAATGTATGGAGGCCAAGAAAGTAAAATTGGAAGCTGGGAATCTCTAATGAGGTCATCATTGGCCTACTGTGGTCCCTCAGAATTTCACCATTGTCTTCAGCTTAGAAGCATTCTGAGCATCTACACAGCCTTTGAGAGATCTTTACTAAGGATCATTATATGTAAATGTTGATTAATCAGTCTTATTACAGATACAGTATTGATAAACATTGATTTGGCAGGTTCCTAGTACAGTTACCTGTGTGCTGAATACATGTATAAATTGCACATGGTTCTAGCTATGCATATAGGTACCCTTCACCCATCAGTGTAGTATCTGAGAGCCTTACAAATGTGAACCAAGGAACTAGCATTATCTGTGTCTTTGTTTCCCAACACTCCCACAGCCCCAGCTTTGAAGAATGGTTTGTTTAATTGTAATGTTTCATTATCATGTCATATGCCATGACTGTGGGAAAGCCATGTTGGGGAAATGACTTTTACACTTGGATCTGGTGGAGCCCAGGCTCTTGCAGTAGCTGTCTGGGCTGTGGTCTAGTTGCTGAAATAATCCCATCTCCTGAACGTACAAGCCTCCCCATAAAGGTTGATGGTTCCCTTGTTCTGGTGTTACATAGAGATCGTGGAGGAGAGAAGCAAATGTCTCAGCTAGTTTGGTCCAGACCCATGGAAGACTTTGAGTATCAGGAGAGAGGCTTTGTGTAATGCAGCAGCCCTGGGTAGGTCTTCAGCAGCAGGGTTCAGAGTTGGGATCTCTGCATCTATAAAGCATGAACCTCTATTCCCCGGTGTGAAAGACAGACCTCAGCAAGTGAAGGTCATACTAGGCTGATCAGCCTTTGTCCGTGGCCCGTTGAGTGGTGGCGATTACAATTGCACTGGACTCTGTATTCAGTGAAGCCATGCAAAGAGCAGCACCCTGGCTGGATGTGCTCACAGGGAAAAACACGTGCGGTTCAGCAGACAGGCTTGCTGCACTCCGTGTCAAACACAGCTTTTTCAGGTGTGTGGCTTCCTTCCCAGGTGTCCTGAATTGCAATAATCGCAACAGCAACCAGGTACATATTAGCTCGAGATCATCAGCTGTGGGAAATATTTGTTTTTCCCCATTCATGATCAAAACTGTTTCTTGTCACAAAATGGAGGTATTCGATTACATGAACGCTTTCACAAAGTGTTTGCTTTCTGTGGGAAAACGTTGATATATTTTTCCCCATAGAAGAAAATGAGTGCCTGAAAACTAAAATATTGTATATGAATATGCTGCCACAGTGCCTCATGGGAGATGTAGTTCAGCTGACTCATGCTCGTCCTCCTCTATGGGCTGGGCTCACTGGCCGAACTGTCTCCCAGGGACTCCCACGATTAAAGCAGAAAATAGCAATAGTCAGTCAGTCCCCTCCCCATGGATTCTCCTGATACCTATTGGCAAAGACCAATGCCCAATCCACCTTCCTGTGCTATGGGTCCTTTCCCAGGCAGCAGATATATAGTCTGCTATGGGCCTGAGCAAGGAAGTTAAAGCTGCTGCTTAAAATAAGAAAGTCTGCCCTGCCCCCTGCCCCCTCTGTGAGCCAAACCTCTTTTCCTGACCCTCCAGAGGGCCCTTGTACCTTTGGCAATCCCACTATTGGTGCATCAAACTCTACTGAATGCTTGTTAGATTCTTACCCGAGGAATATAATCCATTTAAGATACTTCCCATCAGAGAAGCCTAGAGGCATGCCAGGTTTGACTTGAACAGCACGTTGGAACTTGCTCAGAGACTGCCAGACGGGGCCTCTCAGGACTGGAGAAGGGGGAAAAGGGCTGTTGGACTTATCTAAATCAATATCAACTTCCAGCCCTCTCATCCATTACCACTCACAAACCTTTTGTGTGTGTGTTTATAGAGAATCTGAAAAAATTGCATGCCACATAGGGCATTCAAAGTATCAGGCACTGACATTATTCCAACAATTGTTTCTATTCTACTATGCAGGAGGAAACAAATGGCCCTATGGTGCTGATTCTTCATAAGAAATCTCAGCCTTCCCTTGGCAGCCACTGTCCTGGGTGATAAATGATCTGCAAAACTTACATTCTTGTATAAAAATATTGTCTGTGGCCACATCCTGGGATGAAGGTTTCCTCAATATCTAGGTCTTTTCCTCCACCAACCAAACTTCAGTTGAAGTAGATTTCGCTGCAGTTCTAGATTATTAACTTCCAAGCAGTTTCCCGACTTTCTTCTGGTTTAGTGGCCACAGATGTCAGATAGATCCCTTCTGTCCAACACAGTGACAAAGCTAATTGCTTCTGATCAGCTGAAGTGGAATGAGTGTTAAAATATAGTTATGCCTTTACACAAGAGGAAGAGCTGCATTATTTTTCATCATCATCTAAAATGTAGCCAGTTGGGAAGCTGATGTTACAACCCAGTTCGACACTTGCCTTAAATGATTTGACTATTGTAAAATTCATAGAGTTTATTAGTTGTTTAGGAAACAGTGTGTTAATTTTTCTCACTTCAGAGTTAAATGGGGATAATAACTGATATGTGGAAACTGAGAGCCAGAGAGTTTTTATCCTGTCTCATGTCCTCTGTTGGCCTAGCGCAGTATTTCTCAGCCAATGGGGCATGACCTCCAGGGGGGTGCCCCCAAAAAGGCAATCAGGGTTTGTGAGGCATTGAAAATTATTACAGTATAAAGCAAAAAAATTTTCTCCCCCCACTCCCAACACGCTTAAGCTTCAAAGTCAAGCATTTTCTCTCAACCTCTTGAAGAAAAAATGATATGGGTTTATCATTGTTACAAGTGATACATTTAATGGGGTTATGAATATTTTTGACTTTGCCCAAGGGGTTGCCAATTGGGAAAGGTTGAGAAACAGTCACGTGGATTATAATGGGACCGGGAGATCTGGGTTTTGATCCTGGTTCTCACACTGGCTTGGAGTGCGAACTTGGGAAAGTCTCACAGAGCCTCTCATGGAATGAATGATGTTTACTCCTCTGCCCCCTGGGGTGTGCAAAGCATAACTCTCATAATGCTACATAAGTACGAAGCATTCTTCAGGCCTATCAAATTATACACACTACACATCTTACAAATACCAGACTCTGTATACGTGCTCAATTCCCTACCAAACATCCTGAGTTTGGAGTAAGTCCCCTATAATTATCAGCTGGATTAAAACAATTGCTGTAGTTCAGCTGCTCCGTACTTTAAGTTCCGTACCTATTAGCAAACTCTGTTAGCCCAAGGAAATGTACCTTGAGGAACATGTTTTAAGAGATGAATTGCAAATCCTTGAAAACAACTGGCTGTGAACACTAGTCTGTTTCACTTACTCCCAATGAATTCTAAGTTAATGCTTTATGCTTGCTCTCTAGCCTGTAACCAACAAGAATGTTTCTGGGTCCTGGCAATATAACATTGTCTCTTTGCTTTGTGGAGCCGTGCATTGCTTTTAACCTTTTGATAATTTACAGTACCCTTGAATAATGTATGAGTGTATGTGTGTTGTGGGAGGAGGAAAGTTGTGTGAGGGCTTGAGGAGATCTGTGCATCAGGCGGGGCATGAGAATTCTAAAGTATCTTCTTTGAGAGAGACAACAATTTGCTTGTAAAATTCAGTACAGAGGAAATGACAAAGAGAAAGAAACAATTGATCCATTGTCCAATCTTCAAATATAAAAGTCTGGTGATCTGTTGATATATGAACATGCTCAGCACCAAATCAGACACAGACACAAGGTCTAGAGATTCTGTTCTGTAAAGATTCAGGTTACCTCTTTGGAACTCTTGGGTCTGTAACACTGGTCTGTTAATCACACCAGAATGGGCAATTCCCTACCAAACATCTAGCAAGATCTCTTGTACTTCCTGCTGAGCTGGAAATACGTTGGCGTACTTCTGCTTTTGGGTGGAATCTGAAGGTACAGGGAGGAATACATGGAAATGGAAAACAAAATCAACAGAACTTTTTTCCTTACATCCAAAAAGCTTAGGGTCAAGATTCAGGTGAAGGTTCAAGTTGGTTTGATTTTATTCAGGCTGATTGACTCATCACTCTGTGGGCACCGGTAGGAGCTCTGTGATATAGGAGTTAAAGTTGTGGCCTTAACTAGCTTGCTCTAACTAACACTTTTATCAACCCTAGTCAAGACAAGACAACTTTAGTGGGTGCTCCGTTGGTTGAGTTAAACCCTGGGACTTTGGGGGAGCTGTTAAAATTGTGTTTTGATCAGCATGACACTTTGGAAACCAAGAGCAAAGTTGACAGTTTGTAGATGCTCAGGTTGTTTTACAGAACCAAAGCCAGAGCCGTGTAGGGCTCGTCATCCTGAAAAAAAGCCTTGGTTTTAACTTGACCAGCTGAGCACATGCTAAAGTACAGTTTACCATGTCATAACTACAGCTATAGAGACACTAGTCAGAACAAGCTACCTAATGTGATCTGTTGTCATACCTTTAAAACCTCATCAA
Source organism: Mauremys reevesii (assembly GCF_016161935.1). Classification (NCBI taxonomy): domain Eukaryota; kingdom Metazoa; phylum Chordata; order Testudines; family Geoemydidae; genus Mauremys; species Mauremys reevesii. The sequence continues at coordinate 13,939,723 of NC_052640.1, read as the reverse complement.
AACAAGACCACTGAGTCTCTTAGAGTTTAAGGCCAGAAGGGACCATCATGATCATCTAGTTGACTACCTGCACATTGTAGGTCACAGAATCTCACCCACCTGCTCCTGTAACAGGCCCACAGCCTCTGGCTGAGTTATTGAAGTCCAAAACCTTGATTTAAGGATTTCCAGTTACAGAGAATTCACCAGTTACCCTAGTTCAAACCAGCCAGAGACCCGTGCCACATGCTGCAGAGGAAGCTGGAGAAAGCCCACAGGGTCTCTGACGATCTGACCGGGGGTGGGAATTCCTTCCAGACTCCAAATTTGGGACTCAGTTAGAGCATGTGGGTGAGACCCACTAGCCAGACACCTGGGAAATAATTCTCTGTAGTAACTCCCCCTCTAGTGTCCCATCTCCAGCTGTTGGAGATATTTGCTAATAGCAGTCATGGATGGGCTAGATGCTATTGTAGGCAACCCCATCAAACCATGGTCCTGGGGGGGGGTCCTGCACCTGCAGTGGGAGGGGTGCAAGCCTGCTCCACCCTCCCCCTGCAGCGGTAGCTCTTGTCCCACAGGGCTGGACCAGCTCCCTACTCCAGGCATTGCGACCCTGGTGCATGGGATCCCAGCACCATTCAGGTTTGGCTCAGCCATGCCTCCAGCGTCATGTGGGGTTAGATTTTTCATTTTATTTTCTGTTAACAGTTTTTTGTTGTATTGGTGAAAAACACAGGGCTTTAGAGACAGGACTGGAAGGGACCTCCTGGGTCCCTTGACATTGCAGACAACCCTGTTATATAATCTCACTTGTAACCTGATCAAGCTTCGCCTTAAAATGAGTTAGGCTCTTTGTCCCCACTGCTCCTATTGGGAGGCTGCTCCAGAATCTCGCTCCTCTGATGGTTAGCAACTTTTTTCTAATTTTCAATCTAAACATATTCATGGTCGGCTTAGACCCCCATCAGAGCACATTTCTTCATTAACCTTTTGATGCTTTTCTTTCGGGCCGGAATGCCTGACCCTACACTGGCTTTGGGTCCGTAAAGCAACTTAATCATGACATAAGCACCCACCCCACCCCCCGCATTTCTTTCTAAGAGTTCTCCTCAGAAAACAATGCCAAGCAAAATCATTTTTCAGCCCAAATAAAGTGCAAAAAAAAAATACATTGATTTTATAGCGCTTGGTGAACACTCTTGTTCAATAATAAATGATTCCCGTTATAAAATAACCAGCGCACTCCTTGCAACTACCTACTCTCTGAACAGTGACAGCCTGCTACTTGTATTAATATAAACCACATTGAGCAATCAGTAGAGCATATGCAGCATTGCAATGCAACATCAGCACTAAAATCATGATAAAATTCTTTAGGGTGCCAAACTAAACTGAGACAAGCAGCTGGTAATTTAGCCTGGTCTTCAGACATGATCTTCAGAGGGTCTGTTGGAGTTAACAGGAAACAAAGTTGACTGCCAATCAAAGGTTGAGTGACAGTTAATTTGTCTGTTCTAATCAACTATCAGATGCCAATTAAGAGGGTCTTCTATAGTTGCTAATTAAGGAGCACTGAGGGATGGATTAGCCTTTTACCAATGACTGTCAGTATGATTGTGTTTGTTGTATTACTCCAGGATGTACCTTAGGGAATCAGCCAGTTTTCTACTAATTAATTTTAACACATTCAGGTGATGAGCACGTGAGTTCTTTGTGTTGCTTTTTAAAATAGATTATAAACAAACCATTTATTGGCCAATTAAGCAATAGCTGCTTATGGTTTACCTACACGGGGAAACTGACGGGAAGTTCCTCATGATTCCCTGTAAAAGTTATTTTATTCTAGAATAATTAGTGCTTCCAAAGGAGAATTTATTCAGGAACAGAGTCCTTCTTATTCCAGAATAGGGTCTGTGTGGGGAGCTACTTTGGTCAATACCCCTGTATAGACAAGCCCTTAGCCACACAATTCCACAGACCCTTAGTGATGTGAACAATCTCATGGAACTACTCATTGGATAATGTTACTAATTTACGTACATTTGCAAGATAAGTGGCCGTTGTGTTTAAAATTCAATATTCCCCTTTTTACCATTGGTGCATAGGCTGAGGAGAACCAAACTAGTGATTGCAAGCGATAGTCCTTACATGCCCTTTGTTGGATTATTGATACAGGAAGGGCACAGTGGACACCATTACAAACATCTGTCCCCTATAAAGTAGCATGGAGAAAATTGGGGGCAGGGGACTGTCAGATACTTGCTTCTCATGAGTGACACCGTATGGTCTGATCCTGCAAGATTATAAGCACCCTGAACTCTCATAGAGGTCCACAGTGCTCGGCATCTCACAGCATTGGCCTTATTATTAGGAGCTGTGGTTGAGATTTCCAAAAGCTACTAGGGGATTTAAGCATAGAACTGCTATCTGTTACATGGAGTATTGTGGATGGGATTTTCAAATGCTCCTAAATTACTTGGAAGCACAAATTCCATTGACTTTCAATTGGACTTGTGTTCCTAAATCATTGAGGTACTTTTTCACACTGGGTGGGATTTTCAAATCTCCTGACTAGCTCTTAAAATCTCAGCCTGTAAAAATACTGATGCGTAGCTGTTACAAGCCATATTTCACAGATCTGTATCACCTGCTCTAGTAAAATACATGTCCAATGACATAAGTGTAACAGTTGGCTTATTTGCTTGCAAACAGGAAATGTGGTGTTTAGTCATATCCATACAATAATATAGGTGGTCAGAATAGCGATGGTCTCTCACTAAGGTAGCCTAAGCATTTCCATTACTGCAAGTCATTTTCTGTTGTTTGAGAGTTTTACCTTCTTAGATGAAAAAGTTAGTCAGGGAGCCGTGTGTGTGTGTGTGTAAGTTTAACAAAAAATGATTGAGCTATTTTTAAGCATAAAAGGAGTGTGAGAGGTGGAAGAATCAAGATTTTTCTAATGAGGAAAAAAATGTACAACCTTACTTATTTTTTTAATTTTTTTTTAATAGAACTGCTCTATCGCCTCAGCTGAAAAATTGAAATTGTTCAGGAAAATAGCAGCTAGGTCACAGATGTGTTTTTCATTGCTCCAGTGAAATTTATCACCTGAGCTATTCTCTTTATAGAGTATGACCAGCTATCACACTGAATAAGGGCTAAATTGCAGGACACATGTTCACGTTTTGCAGCGAGTGCCGTAGTTTCTATTCAGCCGTACATTGAGAAGCACATGCTCTCTCATGTAAACTAATGCAACACATCTGTCAATAGAACATCATTAGATTGTTACTGAAGCCAGAAGTGCAATTCATGATTCAATGTGTAGCATAATCATCACCAGCTGCTATTGACAATCCAGGACAAAACAAAAACAAAAAAACAACAATCGCTGTGCATGAAAACTTCTAAAAGAGAAGGAAAATCAAACATCTGGAGAGAGACAGTCTCTTAAGGAAGAAGCTGAGGATTAAACATGCATGAATTTCCAGTCGTATATAGCCAAATCAATGAGAATTATTCAGAATGCGGTATTAGAGATTTCTTTAAAACATTGCCATCAGCAAATCATCAGAAGCCAGCTCCTGTTTTATTAACAGTGAGGTGTTAGCTTCCAAGGAGTGCTCGGCAGCATCGTAATAAAAAAAAATACATTTTTAATGCCTTTTTTTAAAAATGGCTCTCGGCTTGTCTGTGTAGTACACTGCAGCACCTGCCTCAACTTCCGTTTTAAACACTCAGTTGGGAGTAGGGACTTGAGGGGAGGAGAAGTTAGGCACAGAGTAGAGTTCTCAGAGTCTGTGCCCGTGCTAATCTGCTGGTGTAAAGAAGTGGAGTGAAACCATTGGAGTGAAACCAACTCAGGTCTCTTGTCTTTTCACTTCCCCTCCCACCCCCATCCCCAAAATGATTGATAGAAGACAGGAGTTATCAGGGAGCCACAAAATCTTTTCAGTCAGTAAAAATAAGGAACATGTCCTTTTGTAGCTTGTCTTTGCTACCAGCAGGTAACCCCAGTCATCTCAGAGGATACCTTTAAGGGAAACCTAGTGTGCAGTTTGCATGCACACAACATGCTTCTATCTGTCTTAGGGATTTACCACCACAGTGCTGAGCACCTCACGATCGTTAATGCATTTATCCTCACAACACCCTCTGAGGTAGGGCAGTGCTATGAGCACCATTTTATAGAGCAGGGAGCTGAGGTGCAGAGTGGCTGAGGCCCAGATTCCTAAAGGTATTTCGATGTCGCTCTGTTTGGTGCTGGAAGGCCCCAGGGCTGAGCATCACGCCGCCTAACCTCTGGGTGCCTAGAAAATCGCAGGAACAACACTGTGATCCACAAAGCTTGAGTGAGGTGCCTAGGCTTCCTACCCAATGAAGAGGGGAGAGGCTCCTTAGAATGCCATCCACTGTAGGCGGGAAGCCACTGGAAGATGCTGACGAGGGAGGTGTACTAAGCCCTGCCCTTCGCCTGGAGTTTGGCCTCCCTAAAGTCCCGGCTGCAGCGAGGCACCTTTCTCAGCTTAGTTCCCGCTGATGGATTTCTATCTCCTGAAGCCAGGCGCTGTCGGCACCTAAGATGTTTCTTGTGGGAAGAAGAGGAAGAGAAGGTGGTGGTGGTGATGCCCATCATCTAACTTTTAGTCCCATGGTTAGAGAACTCAGCTGGGATGTGAGAGACACATAGGGTGACCAGATGTCCCGATTTTATAGGGACAGTCCCGATATTTGGGGCTTAGTGTTATATAGGCACCTATTGCCCCCCACCCCCGTCCCGATTTTTCATACTTGCTGTCTGGTCACCTTAGAGACGCACCCTCTCAGCCAGCAGACGGGGGAAAGGATTTGAATGGGCATCTCCTACATTTCAGGACAGCACTGTAACCACTGAACTATGGGATATTCTGAGGTGGGGCTCCTTCAGTCTCTCTTGTTGAAGCTGTTCTGCTACAGGTAAATCATGAGTGATCAGAGCAGAGGAACTGGACCTGGGATCTCCCACATGGGTACCCAAACCGCTCGACTACAGAGTCTTTCTCCCTGCCTGTGCCCAATGGCTGTCCCACTGTGGATAAATACTTAAATAGTCATTGTGCCAGAAAGAGAATGGGAGTTTTACCGTGACTGCCTCATCTTTCTACGTGTTCTGAGTCATCCTTTCCCCCTTCCATTTCCATTGCCGACCCCCGTGACTTTTCAGAGGTCTGTGCGCTCCATTATGTACTCCATGTTTTGCTCCTCCCCCAGACTTGGCAGGAGATAATCACATTCACTGTTCCCTAGGCTGACACAATTCAGGATTGTTCTGAAATGACGCCCCTAATGGCAGTGAACACTGGCCTATGCATTCCTAGTGGATTCTTCAACTCTTTGAGAGTATGTCTACATGGCAAGCAGGATCCCGCAGCAGCGAATCTCAGAGGCTGGGTCTGTAGACTCAGGCTCACAGGGCTCACTCTCTGGCATTAAAAATAGCTGTGTGAATGGCTGGGCTTGGGCTGGAGGTCGGGCGCTGAAGCCCACCCCCTTCCCTAGGCTTCAGAGCCTGAGCCAAAATGTCTACACAGCTATTTGTAGCGCTATAGCTTGAGCCTGAGTCTATAGACCCAGACTCTGAGATCTGCTGCTGCAGGATCATGCTTGTGTGTTAGGTGTACCCTGAGTGGCTTAACAATGCATTTGAGAGATTAAACAATTCCTCTGAACTGCACCGTCCACTGTGTCTCGTTGCCTAACTTAACCCCCCACCGCCCAAGGTCATTGAGTTTTGCAGCTTCCTGTTTGTATTTTAGGGCAGCCTAAAAGAAAATCCTCTGTGTAATCAAGTACAGTCCCCTTCTTTTTTCTTCTTTCTTTACTATACATCACATCTGGAGAGACCTTACAACTGTCTGAACCCCGTGATGGTCCTAGACTGGAGCATTATTGCTTAGACAAAGAACTTAACTAATTTACTGCAAAGGCAAGTTCAGAGGGAAGCTTTAAAATAAGTATCTGAACTCATGGCCCTTTGATCTCCCGGCTTGTCGTTTAATACCACGCAAGATCAGAGTGGCGTTTCAGAAAGATGGATAGCAAACCCACCCGCAGTGACAGCAGCCCAGCCCATTGCATGGCACACTATTGAGTGGCGCCTACGCACTGCACCCTCGTTCAGAAAACAGCGCTCTTCTTGCTGAGCCATACTGACTCCCTCGCGTTGCGCAATAAACTATATTTGACTTGAGTAGCGACCCAGAAACTTAATGAAATGAATGAAGAGACTAGCAACGGAATGTGTGGGTTTGACAAGCACAAGCCTCTTTCACATTGTAAAGCGAGTCTAATGGAAAGTAAAGTTTTCCAAAATGCTGCGATCACTTGAACTGTTGGCCCGCTTCTGGCTGTTGGTGTGTACAGGTGCATGCCACAAGCGCACAGCCAGTGCTAGGAATGTGGGGTGAAGTTAGCCAGCCTGATCCTGGCCCTTTTAGAGCACCATAGAGATGCCATTGCACAGCAAGAGCCACACAGCACCTAATGAGACATGGCCTAGGAGTCTGGAGGGCTCTGCACATGCTCCCTGACATAGCAGTGTCTGAGCTGCTCCGATTACCCTTAACCCTAGTAACAGCACGGGGCAGCTGTGCCCTGTTCTTTGACAGAAGACAGACGTAAACTGAGGCTGCCTTTGCAGTGTGTATATTTGCCATGTGGGAGCTTGGGAGGTGGTACTTTCTCCTTACTTGCTAGAATTTGGTGAGATAACTGTTACCTTTCAAGGTAAGCCTCGGGAAATGAATTGGAGCAGGTGATGCTGCGAGTCACGCAGCAGAGGGAATCCCAGTTCAACTTTGCCTTTGGTAATGTCGTCTCCTTCACACGCATGCTTATCTTTACAGACATTACAGGCTTAATTCACAGCTATCATGCCTAGGGGTCTCCCACCGCTACAGCTTCCACTGCCTTCATTTGGAGTCATGGGCGATCGGCACCCTCTATCAGCCTGTTCTGGATTTAGGTGCTTAACTTTAGACACACGAGTTTGAAAACGTGGGCCCGGTTAGGTTATGTCAATCCTATGACTGCACCTCCACCCAAAGATACTCTAACCAACAAACTGATACTTGCCCCCACAGCATCCTTAACCAGGTATTAGTCAGATTCTGCTCCCATTTAAGCCAATGGAAAAATTTCCTTTGACTTTAGTGGGAGCAGGGTTTGGACCCGTTATATGCACTTGTATTGGAAAAGAGTTCTTCTTCCATTGAGGGATTTCGGACGTGACTCAAACATCCATGGAAGGCTCCTGAGATGCCCTTATACCTTGTTCGTCACTGTGTTATCTGAGGGCCTACTGCAGACTTTAGTTCCCAGATTTAATCCCGTGCGGGAATCTTCCCTTGTTCTGGTCACTTTTTAGAGAAATCAAAGCCCATAGCAATATACAATAATGAGAAACGTATCTGTAAATATACTGAGCATGAAAGAAATCCATTTGATCTTCTTATTAATGCTAAATTGAATAGTGGGCTTTCATATAAAAATAAAGATACTTTACCCTGATCTAGCCCCTTAATGCTCCTCTTACCTCTGGTACTTTCTGTCACTTGTGGTGTTCTTTGTTTTGTCTGTCTAACCTACTTCTCTCACTCAGTTTTCCTTTACCCTTTCCTTGAGTCATTTCTTTTACTTTCTTTTTTCTGCAGCTCAGTGTTTTTCATTTAATTCTCTTTTTTTCCATCCTCATTCATGTAATATTATCATTCTCTCTTTCTCTCTCTCTCGGTAAAGGTCTGAGTTTACTTCATTTTCTCTGCATCCGTTATGCTTTTCTTCTTCTGTATTTCTGTTTCTTGATCACATGGCCACTGCAGTGCTGCCTATTACAGAAGGCCAGGGAATTTACTTCTGTACTTTCTGCAGGATTATCTAGCTGATTACAAATACAGCCCCACGATATTATCCAAAGCATTTAGACTGCACTGAGGAGAAAATAGATTCTTTTGAAGTAGGTATGCAGTCCCAACGTGTCAGCTAATAAATAAGCTAGAAAGAAACCAAATTCAACTGGCAACTATTTTGTGCTTTATTAGTAGTAGCACAACTATCCTTTTATTCTTGCCTAGGAAAGAAAAAGTTAATTCAAAGAGTCATCTTTGACATCTCTATCTGTATTAATGAGTGGCTGTGAAGGAGGCGTTAGCGAGGAAAGAACATACAGCTTGTTCATTAGACTAGAGAACAGCGGGTTTAGGCTGCAGGATGATGGTCTGGTGCTTACTTTGCATGCAAGTGACACCTACTGACTGAGAGCATTTTTTAACTTTATTTTTCTACTGAAAAATAAAAATGATGAGTGTTCGGCTAGGATCATGAAGGAGGATGAGACTAAGGAGAGGCAAAAAGGAGCCTTTGAGTGCAATTCAATCTAAATTTGTGTGTGTGTGTGTGTGTGTGTGTGTGTGTGTGTGTATATATATATATATATATATATGTATATATATATATATATATACTGGTCAATTGACAAGAGCTGACAAAAGCCTATCCAAATCTAAATTCCCTTTCCTGCAAGGTGCTGAGTACCTCATGAGTGGTGCTGAGCACCTTTACTTGCTATTAGAGCACTGGGTAAATACCTAAAATGATAAGAGGAAGGCAGTCACTATCAGGTCCTAGAATGGGCATTCTGCCTATTAAAGCATGTATTGTGAATAAAACATAAACTCACCAGTGGAGTGATAAATGCTGCAATATTTGTAATGATGATGGGTACCACATTTGACGAATGTTCTCAAAGCTACATTATTAGTAGTAAATATTTGTATCATCAGAACACCTGTAAGTGCCTGCCAACAGTAGCCTATGATGACCTAAATGGCCAAGAAAGGCAGAGGACCTGATCCAACACCTATTTAAGACAATAAGAATCTTTTCATAAACCTCAATGAACATTGAATCAGACCCAGAGAAATTAAGTGACTTGTCCAAGTTCCCATCAGAAGTCTGTGCCAGAACCAAGAATTGAACTTGGATCCCTTGAGTGCTAGTCCAGCCTTGACCACAAAACCATCCTGCTTCCCCCTATTGACAGACTGTGTGTCCTTTTGTTTGTCCCTTAGTTTTTCTTTGCTTTCCATAGTGGAGTACAAGTGGCGTCTTGAGCAAATGATGTGCTCAAATTTGGATCTTAATATTTACAACTGTAACATTTTAAAACCAACAGACAACATAAAAAATGTGTTGCTATGATGATGTGATTACTACATTTGTTTATTGCCTTTGGATTTTACACTGACAACACAACATATGGGCCAAAACAGAAACATTACATTTCTTCCCGGGGAGCTCATCAAGCCCTTCCTTCGAACAAGAAATGACGGACTGGCAGTATGTTTCTTTCCAGTACCCAGTGAAAGCAAAGAGTGGATGACATTCTCTGGCTTGTGTTATGTGGGAGGTCAGACTAGATTATCCTAGTGGGCCCAACTCTCACTTGCCAGAAGTGTCAGGTATAATAAGAGACTGAATCAGGAGTGGGTCCAGGTGGTGATCATCAAGTGTAGGACCCAAACCTCCAGGTTTCTATTCTTAGTTTTCCTATTGACTTGCTGTGTGCCTGCAGATAAAAGAATAACTCACTATTTAGGAAAGTACTCAAGCACGTGCTTACATCCATATGACTTCAGCATATGCTGTGCTTTAAGTCTGTGTTTCAGAGCTTCCCTGAAACAAGACGTCTGTGCTTCCATTTGCCCATCTCTGGAATGGCTAAAGTAATAGCTACCTGCCTCATCTTAAAGTTCATAAATTCCATTCGACTTGAAGTCTGGATTCTAATGAGCCATCCTGAGACTTCTGCATACGGTTAAAGTGATAGGCTGTAAAAACAAACAAAAATCCTTTTTGTCAATGCATTCTCTTCTACAGAGAAGACAGGACCAAAGAAACGACTTCAGTTATTACTGGAGGAGAAGTGCAATTCATTGTACTTTAGAATTCAGATAGAAAAGAGGGTGAATTTTGGATGGCAAGGAAGATTTGTCATGTTGGGACAGCCAAAACCTTTTGCAGGACGTATCTAATAGTCCCCCCTCCCCTGCATCATGGACACTGCACATTAAATAGCCTCATGTTTAACAGCTGCACAAAACGGCCTGTTCTCTGGGACTGAGATCAGTCAAGTTGAAAGGATTATATTCTTTCCATTTGGTTTCCCAAAACTAAATAAGATCTTGTTAGGGTTTCTGCTGTGCATTAAGAAAAACGCAGAGCAGGAGAAAAAAAGAATGAAGGATTCATTCCTTTGAACTTGTGAAGATAAGACCATGCTTTAATGAGGAATGAGATGGATACTTCAGAAGGGAACTGCAGTACTGTAAATGGGTTTGAAAAAGACACTGTAATAGAACACCAGATATTATCATCAGGTACAGTGTATCTGAGACACATCCCAGGAATGATCAAGGTCACATTTTGTAAACAAATTTTTGCATCTAGATGTGCTGCAATTTGCTACATGCTCAGAACTGTAGATGGCAGATTTATAATCCATACATGCTAGTTTTTTTACTCTCATTTCCATATCCCCAAAGAAGGATCTGATTATGTTTAATATTTCAGAGTCACTCATCCAACTAGACAATAGAATAATTCTATAACCCAGAATGACAAATCTTTTGATGAGACTGGGCTTTGGTTAAAAATACTTGATAAGCTCCTTTCTCTTTAATTTTATTTTAAAAATATTCTAATTGTAGGGCAGTTGTCTAATAATAACATAGTATTTGCAGATCAGCTCTTTTAATACCTTTCAAACTATCATATCAGCAAACCAGATAAAGAGAGATCTTTATATTGTAAGTCCATGATACATAAAATGAGCGGAGGCTATTCTTTGAATGAGAAAAGGCTATGTAACTTCTGATTTAAATACCATAATATATTATCACTCAGTACATGCAAGAGAAATTTTGTGGTGTCTCATCCATTTTATAGTCTACTATTGAAACAAAGCAGTAATTAACTGGGAAAAGGGAAAAACTAATAATTTGTGAGTATGTTCTAATGATAAAGCTTAGAGGGCAATAGGTGATTTGATAGGAACAGGATTTAAAAGTGGAAAGGAGCATGGACTGCCTTGCCTGAGCCTCCTGTGTATTCACATACTCACTCTTTGTCCCCACACCGTAATCTAATCTAGTGCCGTGGGGATGCCATGTGCTTAGACCATCCCCAGTAGTACTAACTTCAGCAGGTAGCTGTTGTAATAGGAGAAGTGAGCCTAGGCTAAAAGACCCATCTGAGCCCCAGTGGAGCTCAGAATCTGAAGCTGCAACTGGCTCCAAATTTTGCAGATAGCTACTAAATGGATGGGAAATGCAAATACTTGATGTCCAAGATCCAGATCCATAATTTGCTTCTTGAAACCAAAGTTATATGTTATCCACATCTCAGCATTTTGACTCAGTGGTGGTGTGAGGTGATCAGTGATGAGGTGATCGGCAGGGCCGGCTCCAAGCACCAGCGAAGGAAGCCAATAGAAAGGTGTGGCACTCCGTCCGGTATTGGGGCGGCACGTCCGGGTCTTCGGTGGCACTTTGGTGGCTGATCAAGCACTCCGCGTTAGTCTTTGGTGGCAATTCGGCGGCAGGTCCTTCATGCCGTCTCTTCTTCTTCGGCGGCAATTAGGCAGGAGCTCGGGGGTTTTGGGTTTTTTTTTTTCCCCCGCCACTTGGGGTGGCAAAAAAGCTGGAGCCGGCCCTGGCTATTGGGCTCTCAGGTACAGAGTACTTCTGAAAATCAAAATGGTGGATGCTACTCAGCTGGAGGCCAAACCAATAAGCTCCAGTGCTCACAAGAAAACGGGGACTGAAGTATCCAGATTTTCCTAAAATGATTTGGCCCATCTCTGCTTTAAAGTGCAATGTGATTATGATTCATCTAACTCACAGACCATATTAATGTTATCTAATCAGCCCTGCTTATTCAATTAAGAAGATGTGCTATTTCTCTTGGTGAATTGACAGGTGGTGCTTCTCAGATATGAATATCAGTCATATTCCCCCTTCAGTCATGCACTGACTCCCATTTATCAAAATGACAGCCAGCCAGCGTGCCTCTCAAAATGTACTAATGAAATTAGCTGGAATCAATACTCCATTCAAAGTAACAAGATTAAGCCTATTGGAAAGCAGGTTTCATTTAATCTTCCTGACTGAAGATGACACTGTTTCAGAAGGGCCTGATTTCTGACAGAACCTGAGGTTGATCAGCACTGATCAGTGGCCTATTCTTGTTGACCAGGTACACTTGCTATGAGAAATAAAACACTAGGGAAAATAACACCAACAAATGTCTACAGCAGTGACACCAGTCAAAGTTATCATAGATGTTGTGACAAGGAGTTAGGAGACTTAGTGCAAACCTCCTAAGAACTCCAAATTCCATCAGATTCTGGCCAAATTACGCTCATATTTACATCACTACCAGCCCCCATTGACTGCACTGGTGCAGAATTTAGGCCAGTATTTCTACGTGGCACTTATGTTTATCTGAAAGAATAATTCATATAGGCCCTAATTCAGCATGGTACTTAAGCATGTGAATAAAGTTAAGCTCATGAGCAAGCCCACTGACATGAGTGAGACTACACACACAGCTCTTAAATTGGCTGTGTGCTTAAATGCCTTCCTGAATTGGGACCTTTAACCCTCAACCCTCCCCTCTGAAGTAGATAATTATTGTACCTATTTTATGGTGGAGAAACTGAGGTCAGCGGCAAAATGAGCACTAGAACGTCTCTACCAAATTGCTCACCAAACTGTCGTCAGTGGCGTGATGTGAGACCTCACACATCTCACCACTGGATCAGTGACTCCATCCAGACAGGGCAGAGATAATATTGCTGGTTTGAAGGCAGCAGCAGCTGGAAAAATCAATGGGATTTATAGCTACCAGCCTGAGTCAGAGAGTACAACTGCCATTGGTAACACAGATAGACGTGACTTCCGAATGTTACATTCTGGGCTGCTCCTTGCATGCGCATATGGGGCAACTGTGCCCATGAGAGATGTCTTTCCTTTGTGCCTGGCAAGAGTGTGTGATCTTTTGTCTTTGGGAACATGGTACAGTTAACCCTGCCATTGTCCCCTCCCGTGTGGGAGGCTACCTGTCAAGGCCACTCAGGAACTGATGCTTGGGGCTGCTGCTTTCCTAAAAAGCCCTAAATGGCATGGGATCCAGGCCCAAATTCTCAAAGGTATGTAGGTGCCTAAATACCTTAGAGGATCTGGGCCCTGGTTACTAGATTGACCATCTCTTTCCCTGTGCCATACCAGCACAGTTGAGATCAATAGAGAAGCTCCCTCCTTGTGAGGGGGAGAGCGCTGCTGGCAGAATGTTCTGCATTAGGGCTCCTTTGATTTGGAATTCATTCCCCTGCTAGTTCTGCCAGTGCCTGGATCTGTTAGCCTGAGGGCCTGCTGCACTGCCTATCTCTTCTCCGGGGCATTTGGTAAGGATTGAGTGACGGTATATAAAGTGGAGAAGGTCTGATTGATCACAGTTGAAAAAGGGAGTAATTTCTGAGTCAGGATTTCAACAGCTACAGGATCATGGTAAACAAGAGTCCCGCATGTGGTGATAGGCAGATTTACAAAGGAGATGTGTGGAGACTGATGTTGTATGGCATCTTCTCTGTATGTATATATATACTCTTATTATATGTTCCATTCTATGCATCCGATGAAGTGGGCTGTAGCCCACGAAAGCTTATGCTCAAATAAATTTGTTAGTCTCTAAGGTGCCACAAGTACTCCAGTTGTACTAAGGCATGACTGAACAGATCTGCCCAGCTAGGCTCTGAGATGGATCTTTTTACATTTGAATATTTCTGATCAAATCTGTACGATGATTAGTTGTGGGGGGACTGTTTACGTGTGGGTGTATGTTGATTTTGCATGGATTAAGAGGGAAAGATGAATCTCAACATGTTTCCACGCCAATTATACAAAAATCCAGCCTTGCACAGGTTGTGTAATGCCCTGCATTCTATGGTCCTTTGTGCTACCTCTCCAGAATGTCCTTATTCTAATTGCAGAGTGCCTGTACACTCTGTCAGCAGCTTGGGCCTGAAATGAATCACGCTTTCATTACAATTCACTGAGAATTGTTTTCTCCTTAACAAACTTCCCCAGCCCAGACTATTTCCAAATCCAGACCCCAGTGAAGTTAACTGCCTCACATGAGTAAATCCTCTGTAGATGCTGTCCCATGTCAGCCTCAATGCCCACTCCGTCACCTGTCTGAGCAGCTTAAAATAACCCATTCTCCCGACAAGTGCTGACAGCAGCAGCTCTGTTAGTCTGGGCCCATCGAGGTGCATATGGTGGCTAATTAAAAAGAAAAATGAGCTCAGTGCTGTTCACTATGTGCCGAGTTAAATCTTAAGTGAACTTACAAACAACACCCTTAGTGCCCCCCACTTGTCTTGATTATTTGAGAAGCATATGCTGTGGGGTGACTGCCTCGGTTTTATACTGTTGGAAAGATGATCATCTCAAGAGCACTGAGCAGAAACAGCTTGAGTTACGAAGCTGTTTCCATACAGCTTTTGAAGAAGCTCTGCTGTCAAGGTTGTCAGTATCTTTGTTGTTGAATCTTATTTTATTTGGTCCCTTTATAGCAGCGATTTCTCAGCCAGAAGCTCTTGAGGTGCATACAGCTTTTGGGGGTTCTACATCCCACACCACCAGGGCATGTTTACACTGCAGCATGAACCCAACCCCCACTTCTGTCTACACACACAATCTTGAAGTCGCTGGCTCAGGTCCACAGTCCACGGCTCCTGTGGGGGTGGAGGAGCCACCCCCACAGGAGCCGTGGACTGTGGACCTGGTCAAGCCAGTCAAGCCAGGACCTGGGGTTCAAGTCCGTTTGCATTGCAGTGTAGATGCAGAGCCCCTGACCTGGGTCCAGGGAGTTTGTCAAAAGTATCCCACAATCTTTCTGGGCCAACCTCCTCTGTCCTCTTTCCCAAGAATCACCAATTAACTCCAGGAAAATTGAAGCCACCCCTCCTGTTGTAGTGCAGCAGCTCGCAGAGTCAGCATTTAACCTTTCCATTGCTTTCTGAGTGATGAGCTGTAAACGCCCCATCAGAGACCCTTCCGTGTTTGCAATGGAGACTAAGCAGAAGAAGTCATTTGCAAAGCACGCTGCTTCCTGGTCATGGGAGCACAGCCAGATTTTGGTGACTCTCTGGTGTGAGGCCAGCAAAACAGTGGACTTTAGTAAGAGTACCAGGAGTGATCATGCACACCAGCAAATAGCATAGAAGTTGACAACATTTCAAATTTACCAGACCAGTGACCAATGCAGGGAGCAAATTAAGCAGCTCAAGACAAAGTACAAGAGAACCAGAGACCAGACCCGGATCTCAGGCAACTTGCTGACATCATGCTTATTTTATGAGACGTTTGACCAGGTGCAGGGTACTGCGCCGAGCACAGAGCCAATGGTGGTGCATGATGACATGCTTAGCCAAGATAGTGTCCTGCTGGCCCCAGAATCGAGCAAGGGGACTGATGGGAGCCAGCAGCAGGCCCCGAGGGAGGCCAGCAAAGTGACTCTGTTGCTTAAACCGGTCCCAGAGGAGGCTTTGCCACAGAAGAAGCAGCAGCAGCAGCACATCTTGGAGCCATAATTGGAGGAGCTTGTGGATGCCCATCCTGAGGAGCAGCTTGCTGCAGACACCGAAGGGACAGAAGCTGCTCTAGCACCTGGTAACCTTCTGGCTCACTTTTAATGTTTATTAATATAGGAATGGGAGGGATTTCCATTCTGTGAACCAATACAAATGTTATTAAAAGCCCTGGGTAGCAGCTTGTAGCCGCTAATGGTGGATAGTATGCCACTAGCAGCAAGAACTATTTGAATGGCTGCTATCACTAATGGCCATAACAGAACTGGCTCCTGCTGCATCATCCACACCACAGCCTGAATTCTCTGTGTCGTACCATGTGATGCAGTCCAGAAACAGCTTGGAAAATTCCCTGATTGGGTGGCCCATGGAATCAGGCTCTATGAACAACTGGGCTGGACAACATTGCCCCTTGTAGTCCTCCATAATGACCCCTTCCCCCATAAATGCCTCCACCCCTCTCCCTCAGTGCCAAGTGCATGGCAAAGATGGAAGCAAGGGAAAGCTTCAGAAATTTAGATTTCTTCATGAGAAAGTTCTGGAACCACTGCTGGTCATCCCAGGTCTGCATGATGCCGTGATCCCACCAGACTGCACTTGTGGTCCTGCTCCTATGTAGCGGGCATCAGCAGCTATACCCAGTGTCATGAGCAGCATCAATCAGTTTGAATCTGTCATGTCTGTGTCTTCTGCCTCTTCCTGCTCCATCATAAGTTTTGTCAAGTGCCTTTGGTGGGTCAGAAGATGCTGCTGAAATGTCCACTAGTGTCTTATGGAAGCTCTGCCTGTTTTCTGACACAGGAGTGAAAGCACAAGCAAGAGAAGTTCTTTAAAAGGTGCCTTCTCCATATTGCTGGCTTTGGTCGCTGGGAGCGCACAAACCAAAATGACTATTCGGCAGAATGTGTTAGTGGGCTGTTCAAATGTCCTGTCACGTGCAGGTGGGCAGTCAAGTTTTCTCACACTGCACCCTAGTCAAAAGGCTACATTTGGGGAGGGTGCTAGGGTGATGTCCCAACATTGCATTGTGATATTTGTATCATGATACTGCATCTGTGTGTGGTGATGCAGAGTTGTGATGATGCAATTTCCACTATACAACCTCACTTTGCAAAGACTTATGAATGTGTTTAACTTTACACACTGCATGGTGTCCAATCGATTTCAAAAGGACCAACCCACAGGGCAGAAAATTAAGCAACATCAGAAGCCTTTGCAGCATCTGGATCGGAGGTGGACCTCTGCAATCTCTTTCAGTGGTGCGGAGACACAGAAGGTGACTGATTGTCATTGCTTTGTGGAGCATCAGTGATTGATTTCATTTTCACTTTCCCTTCTAAGTGTGAGTCAGCACATTCTTTAGTGAATATGTTTAACAGAATTTTCCTGACATTCAGTATCCACAGGAATATTACCTTTGCTATATATTCATTGAGGATTCAAAAGTATACTGGGCACCAGATCCGTACAAAAGA
The DNA here is from genome assembly GCF_016161935.1 of Mauremys reevesii. NCBI lineage: Eukaryota > Metazoa > Chordata > Testudines > Geoemydidae > Mauremys > Mauremys reevesii. The sequence goes on along the minus strand of NC_052640.1, from coordinate 13,922,578 downwards.
CACAGTCACAGCCCCAAAGAGTTGGCATTCTAAGAGTGTGGATTTGAACTACTCAGTATGAAATAGGCCGTAACTGAAAAACTTATCCAAAGTGTGCATTTCCAGGATATTGTGGCCTTTTGAGTAGTGTGGCCCCGTGGAGCGGGTATTGTACTGGGACTCAGAAGATGTAGGTTCTTTTCCTGTCTATATTCCAGGGTGACTGTGGGCACCTGTGCCTCAGTTTCCCCACCTTTAAAATGCGGGTTGGGGGAAAGCGGAAGGAAATTTATCCTCTTTGTAAAGCAAGTGCTTTAAGTGAAATCTACAGCTGAAAAATCCTCAGTATTATTTTGTCAAAGATTAATCTTTACTTCATAGCCGTGTTTAAGTATGAGAATGTATTTAAATGGACAACTGAGTAAAAGCCACTTGATACGTGAGTTCATGGGAAAACTCACTCTTGAATGGTTTAATAGTAACTAACAATGGCCAGCACAACAAAGGCAGCTCCAGCTTTCTCGGGTTTTTTTATGACAGCTTGTTTCTATAGTTTATGGATTTCCAAACATCACAGAATAGCTGATAATGGCTTCAGCTAATAGATCATAAATGGCAAAGGACTGCACAAATTAGCTCATCATCTTAAAAATCAATAGCATAGAGGCCGTGGGTTCCAAATAGTGGCAGAACTAATCTGAGGATGTTGCCCGATTCAACAACTGAATGGAAATGCCGTTACAGAGCCAGACGCTTCCCTACTATTCCCCGACCCCCCTTTTTCTCTTGTTTTGCAAGCCGTTTATATTCTATCGGTGCTAGCAACTGCAACTAACTCTTCTGTGTATCTGAAGTCCCTGGAAATGAAGAGAGGCACCAAAACAAAGAATTAATATTACGCCACCAGGGTTACGTTTGTCCCTTGTCTTACCCAAACAGGGGAGTAGGATTTCTTTACCACCTGTTTCCATTTGCTTGTCTCAGTAAGATATTGTGTCCAGGTCTGGAACATAACCCAGTCTCACTGCAAGCAGGTAGGCAGCCATAGAAGTGTGAGGAAGAGGGGAACCTTTGGGTAGCTTAGCCAGCCAGATGTGAAAAAGCAAAAATAAATGGCACTCTTTCAAGGGCTGTGGTAGTTACATCTGATGGAGTTCAAGGGAATGATGGGACACATTGTGTCTCAGAGGGGCACCTTAGCATCACAGTGCCAACTAGAGCTTCTCGTGAGGCAGTGCAATTTACACGTTGCTCTTTGCTGTAGGCTATGTCTGGAGGCACAATATAACCCTAAAGTAACTTGCTGATTAACAACAGTCCATCCAGGCAATGGGGTAGAGTGCCACTCCACCACATTGTAGGCCTGGTGTTAAAGGCAGATTTGACAATCACAGAGACTTGATTTTGCACCACTATCCTAAAGAAACAGTTCACTGCATCATTGGTTTAACACCACTTGAACAGTGTGGTCAATTGGGCTGATGATAATCTCCAATCCACTGGAGAGACAGCAGATGTGATCAAAATCAGAACCTAGCCTATCTGTTTTCCAGAGACAGCAGGGAAATCTGCTAAATTCATCCATGTATGAGATAGTGAGAGCAGTGCATGGAATCCTACTCCATCTACAAGAATAACTCTGGCACTCCTCATCATACAGTGCCTCAGACAATTTACTTGGGATAAACTCTTTCTCTCTCTCTCTCTCCCCCTCTCTCTCCATAGAAAAACACATTAGTTGTTTTTCCTCACTGATCCCTGTGCTGTCACATTGCTCCCAGCAGTTTACTTCAAGAACAGAAGTTAGTTTCATTATCATAGCAAAATTGCAGGATGAGCGAGATGGGTCACAGCCTCACAGAATCAGGGGAGAGCGAGAGGGGGCAGAAAGAAACCGAGTCCATTGTAAATATCAAAAATAAAGTGCTTTAATACAAGATCCCCCAAGGAATCCATTAATTTGACTCACAAAATTCCACTAACAATAATGGTGGGAAATCATCTCTACTACATAAAATCTACTTCTAAAGGCCAGACAGAATCAGGTAAAAAATCCTTGTGGTGAGATGCAAGCTTCATTAAGTGTTGAGTTGCTGTGCCCAGGAGAGCAGCTTTATAGTTCCTCAGCTCCACCCCCTCTTCGTTCCATCCAGTCATTTCCCTCCACCTCAGTGTTCTTCCCCTCCCCCTCAATTTTGTGTGTGTGTGTGTGTGTGTAAAAAAATTTTTTTTAAAAAAAGGGGCAAAAAGCCAAAATATTCCACCTTATTTGCTCTGGATTGGAAGAAGAGGCCACCAATAACAAACCATCCAAGGGCAAACAAATACAATCAGAATGAGTCAAGCTAACTAATATTTGACAGTTTTCCACTCTTCACTGGGAAGTTCCAGGGCTGTTTTCCTTGCAGTCCTGCATTCTAGCTCCAGGTGGTGCTGTATAAAAGTATAAATAGTGCCACTTACCACACCCCTTCCTTTCAGGGCTCTAACCTGGAGTCAAGCAGATGCTGTGTCTTCTCCTGCTTCCAGAGAAAACTATCAAAAAACACTGCCCTAAGGTAAGAATGCCCTAAACACTGCCCTAAGGTAAGAATGCCCTAAAGTCTCTGTTCTTTAGACCAAATGGAAGATGGTAGCTCTGCAGCTTGTCTCTTGTTCCTCTTCCCTTGGAGACTTTATGTATATCTCAGGAAGGCTTTTTAATGTCTCTTTGAATTAACCCTTCCAGGGCTTTATTTCTTAGCTTTCTCTGTTTCTAGTGGCAACTTGCGCTGTCACAACTGTCCTTACGAGTATTTAAAAGGACCTCCTAGTTATAGGCCCAAGCATACTGTCCTTAGAGGCTGACTAGCATGTGATTCCATGAATAGTTCTACCGAAAGTAGTGAGGAGGAGTTTGAGTAAGGGCAGCAGAATCTGGCCCTGAGAGAAGCTTGTTTGAGGGCAGATGACTCTTGTGCAACCAGTATATTTTCTCCTGGCACGCCGACCCTGACAGGTTGATGGCACGCTGTTTCCACATTTGGGTATGCTTCTGAGCTGGTGCAAATTGAACATTCAGGTCTTGTGGCTTAGGTTCTGGGCTGGGATTCAGGAGAAAAGGCTTCAATAATGCACAGTGCCTAACACAATAGGACTGATTTTTGAAGTATTTGGGCGTCACTATACTACTACTATTAATAACCACCCCATCAAGACATTAAACAATTGGAGCATTCAAGCCTGGGGACAAATCAAGAAGTCCACCTGACAAAATTGTGGTCACAAAAGGTCAAGAGGCTCTTTAGAATTTATCGGGTGACCTTTTTTCACCCCTCTATCAATCAGCTTTATTCTCCTTTAGCTTGCCCCATAGAGCTGTTTTCTATAGTTATCCTTGGCATCTATAGTTCCTTCAAACATTTCAGCGGGTCGGAAACAAAACATTACGAACATGAATAAATTATGCTTATACCTGGCACTGAAGCCTGCAGCTCAGATAAATTATTAGTGGGGGGTTTTATGAGACAACTCTTCTCTCAGAAATCATTGTCTTTAATGTAGTGATGGGTTCTGATTTAGCTTTCCTATAATGTCACCTTTTCCCTTGCACATTCTGCTCAGGCCATGAACCCGAGTGCATATTTAAATGCTTCACAATACATTAGTATTAAAAATGTATCAGTTATTTTCCTTTCCACAGTGTCTAGTGCACTTAAATGCATCGTGAACCAGATGCATTATCCAATCAGTAACTGGTTTGGCAGGCTTTTTAAAAAAATAAAAAATGAAGCCATTTTGAGAATCAAAACAAAACATCTTCATGGGAGCCAGAGTACATGAATCAGCATTAAATCCAAACTAGGACTATTTTTTTAATGTTCATTTAAGTATTCCAGCAAAATACTCAGACACGGTTGTTTGCTAGCATGGGTATCAATAGTAAAGCTAAATTGGCCAAAACAGCAGGAACAAGTGGACAAGTACTAAGAAAGGACTTGAAACAATGTAAGATTAAACTAAATCTACATGCCCTATATAGCTTTCTACTATCGGCTCTTTTCATAAGCTAATAATAGCTCCCTGGGGTGGTGCACATGACACAGCCTCTAATTTCTTTCCTCACCCCAAAATTACTTTTAGCTTGAATCTAGGAAGAAGCTTTTCTTTACTTGCAGTTAAATTGTAGGATAAAAATGGTTATTGAGGATCGTTCTAGTAGCTCGGAGACACCTTATTTTAAAACTCACAAAAGTCTGGATTGTGCCATGTCTGCACGGCCCTACACTGGGACCATTGGATGAACTGGAGCAGCCCAAGGAATGATTGGGGAGAGCTAGAATCCCTCCCTGAGCATCCCATTGCACAAGGGATGTGCTGGTTGCCACACTGGGGCCCTGCTGTCCCCCATTTCAAGGATGATCGCTCGTTTCAATCTCAGCATTATCTACATTCCACGCAAACATGTCCCCTGGCTTTTATTTCTGGAATGTATTTACGCTGGAGGTAAAGAATTGTGACGCTTACACCACCACTTTACGGCCCGCTCCATTTTCAAGAGAATCCAGGCTGCCTGAACCAAATGAGACACCAGGAGCCCTGAGAACATTAAAAGCCATTTAAAGCTATTCTGCTTACATCTTTTACTGCGGCACTCGCTGCTGATGAGAATGAAGGCTGCGGGGGAGAATGTTAATGTAATGAATATTCATTAAATGATGTTACTCTCGCTCACAATGGGTCCCATCAGGTCCCTCCAACAATGGAGGATGCTCTTTGGAAGTTTTTTTGCTTGTTGGTGTTTAATGACTTTATGTAGCTCAGAAGGCGCTTAAGAGGTTGTCAAGGTTCCTCCCCCACTCTGAACTTTAGGGTACAGATGTGGGGACCTGCATAAACACTTCTAAGCTTAACGACCAGCTTAGATCTGGGTTTGCTGCCACCATCCAGATTCCTCAGTGTGGAACACCCCCTTTCCTCCCAAAACCTTCCCCTCCCTGGGTGGCCTTGAGAGGCTTTTTCACCAAGTTCCTGGTGAACACCGAATATATTTATTTCAATTACAACATAGAATACAAAGTGTTCAGTGCTCACTTAATATTATTTTTATTACAAATATTTGCACTGTAAAAAAAACACCACCACCCAACAAATAGTATTGTTCAGTTCACCTCATACAAGGCCACTCAGTCCTACTTCTTGTTCAGCCAATTGCTAAAACAAGCAAATTTGTTTACATTTATGGAAGATAATGCTGCCCGCTTCTTATTTACAATGTCACCTGAAAGTGAGAACAGGCATTTGCATGGCACTTTTGTAGCTGGCATTGCAAGGTATTTACATGTCAGATATGCTAAACATTCACATACCCCTTCATGCTTCGATTTGTAGGCTCTAAAATTTTACAATTGTTTTGTTTTTTAGTGCAGTTACGTAAAAAGAAAAAAATCTATATTTGTAAGTTGCCCTTTCATGATAAAGAGATTGCACTACAGTACTTGTATCATGTGAATTGAAAAATACTATTTCTTTTGTTTATCTTTTTACAGTGCAAATATTTGTAATAAAAATAATAATATAAAGTGACCATTGTAATCCATTGTACTTTGTGTTGTGTTGTGTTGTGTTGTAATTGAAATCAAAATATTTGAAAATGTAGAAAAACCTCCCAAAACATTTATAATACATTTAAACTGGTATTCTATTATTGTTTAACAGTGTGATTAAAACTTAATTAATTGCAACTAATTTTTTTATCTAGTGATTAATTGTGATGATTTTTTTTAATCGTTTGAGAACCCTAGGCTATATATTTCATTATTTGGACTCTCCTAGCAGCTTATCAAGGCAAGTCAGGGCTGAAGTAACAAAACATTATGTTACATGGTGTTTACATGGACATTGGCTCATGTTTTGGCAGACCGGTCATTTTCCATTAGGTTTAGCTGAATTTTTCAGTGATTGAGGTCTCTAAGGCCAGTGCCGTCTCTACAACGAGAATATATTTTGCTGTTGGGATCTACCTATTATGGGAGATAATATGGCAACCTTTAAGCATTATTAATGGTTGTGTTGCTGTGCAGCACCCAGTCATTCACTGCCCACAGCAGGCAGCCATAGGCAGGCAATATTTAATCCAACTCTACAATCCTAAGTACATTTATTTTAGGGAAAAGATGAGACAACATACAATTTGCTCTGGTGAATAAATAAAGTGACTGAGGTTTATTTACTAAGCTCTTTAAGTAAACTTTAGGTTAGTATTTCAATGCCCATGGAATGATCAAGCTGAATCAACACTAGGGACATTGTGTGAAGAGCTTCAGGACCTAATAAAACTCAGGAATGTGCAACATGGTGGCAGATGAAATTAATATAGGGCAAGATAATGGCACATGTAAACTATTTTTGTGTAGTGATGGGTTCCAAATTAGTTGTGATTTCCATGGGAGTCAGCTCAATAAGCAGAGCAGTGGTTCAATAAGCAAGTAGATGGGTAAACTGTATTAAGAAAAGACTAGACTATTTTGAGAGAGAGAAAAGGTGAGTGAGGTAATATCGTTTACTGGACAAACTTTTGGTGAAAGAGAAAAGCTTTCAAGCTCCACAGAGCTCTTCTTCAGAATATTCTTCATAGAATGTTTTATGATATTTATTTGTGCAATGTATCTAATGTATCATTTCTAAAGGACCTAGCACGGAAATAGCAAAGGTTATAAAAACACAGCAGGGTTGTTGATCAGTTCTCCATCCTATTTTAGATGTGATCATACCTTATTCTGGCTGATCGTGAAGGTGTTCAAGACATACGTTACAAATGGAGCTATGCAGACGGAGCTGTGGGGAATGGGAACAGCTGGGGGCTTCTGCATGGATCCTTGGAGGTCAACTAGGTTTAAAGGTGATTCCATGGCCTTTCCCATAGGGAGGAACAAACTCTGCCTTCATGATTGGGGAAACACACAAGGGGATCCACACAGAGATTTTCCCCTTAGCTCCCTCCCATGGTTTTTATTGCAGAAGGCAATGATCTGACCCCGCTCCCCATAATAATCAGTAGCAGAGTGAACTGAGTACTCTGACCCCAATTCAGCCAGGTAACTAAACCTAATGTGCTTAGTCCCATTCATGTGCTTAAAGTTAGGCACTAGAAGTGGTCAATTTTTTTCAAAGGAACATTTTAAATAAAACATTTTTTTTCAAAACTGGAAATGTTAGTGAACATTTTTCATTTTGTAGAAATTTTTTTTTCTGTTTTTTGTTTTTTGTTGGGGGGGTTTCATTTTGTGTTTTACAAAACCCCAAACTGATTTTTTTTCATTTTCGTATATTGTCTTTTTCCTCACCTTTTTCAGTGGCAAAAGGTAGGAAGAAGGCAGGAAAGAAGAGAAAAAAATGAGGGCAAAAGTTTTTGATTAAAAAAAAAGAATCTGTGATGAAAAATTTTGATTAAAAGAAAAAAAATTCCATCTGTAAATGGAAAAATATGTTTCTGCTTTTCAAAATTTGTCACTAATAAAATTAAACTCTGAGCCAGAGGGCTCAGCATCTGGCAGGACTGAAGCCTAAAATACCTACCGCCTCATAACAATTTTCAGTTGTTTCAGATGCTAACTAGGTCCTTTTCTTTTTCTAAACAGGGAACATGGGATCTGACTAATATTTTCCTGAAAAGCTAAAAGTGTCATATCACCACAGACATTAGTGTTTAAAAGTTGCTGTTTTGTGCTTGATTAACACAGTATCATTATTTCATATCAGAAAGAAATTTGGCTGGGGATAAGTCTAGAATATCCCAGGTGGAAAACTCACAGGTGGAATTTATTTGTAATATATCAGAAGATGCTCCCTGCATACGTTTAAAATCTATTCTAGAACAGATAACGATAGAGAATTGTCACAATCAGATCTCTGGGCTAGTAGAACACGTGTACTCCCAAAGTTCTCCCTACAAGGCCTGAGGCAAAGCCCCTTGACATCAGTGAGTGTCTTTCCATTGAGTTCAGAGGGCTTGAGTCAGGCCTATCGGATGTTCTCTGTGCTAGAGTTCATCATGGCGCTCCATTTTAAGGTTATATTACTGGAAAGAAGACAGTATAGAGCTTGTATGATACGTGGATAGGCTGCATCCCACATATCGTCTATTCTGTGACATTTCCAACCCAACTTTGCAAGATCAAGAACGTCAGATAATTCTGATCCACCCTCAGCTTAGCTTTGGAACGCTTGGCTTAATTGAACCTGGATTCTGAACCTTCAGGTGTTCATTCGTCACTACTTTTAAATGTGACTTTTCTGGCGTCTGTGGCAAGCCTTTCAATGGTGTGCTGCTTTTTCTGTTGAATAACTGAGGCTCTCCATCCTGTTCCTCTGGGTGCACTTGTGGTAGGGCCCTGGCCTAGGATTGCAGAGCTCTGGGTTCAAATCCCCACCTTGTTACAGGCTCCCTGTGTAATCTTGGTCAAATCACTTAATCTCTCAGTGTAAAACAGGAATAATAACATTTCCTTTGCCAGTCTTGTCTATTTAGAGTGTAAATCTTTGGGGTGTGGGCTGTCTCTTAATAAGCACTCATATAGTGTCTAGGACAACGGAATCCCAGTTGCCGTATAATTCAATAATAGTCCAATAACTGTTTTGCCACTGACTTTAAGGATTGCTATGACCGCTCATAATAGTTATTTGCGAGATGTTTCCCATTCTAAAACTAAGCTCCTTGTAATCCTCCTTTTTTGTAATTGAAAAATTGTTCTCTGCTCCTTGTATTCCAGCTCCAGTCCCTGACACAATCCCTTTTTCTTATACTGTCAAGCTTTTTACCGTACTCAATTCCAGCCCCCTCGTGCGCCCCCGTCCCCCACGTGAACGGTCATTTTGAGTGCTCTGCCTCCGACACTTCCAGAATGGAGCTGCAGTCTATTAAGATTTAAAGAGATCTAATGCAAGCAGACAGGCAATAGTGGGGATTTAATTTAGTGATAAAAAGAATGTAATCAAATCTCATCATGTGGACATAGAACCATTACCAGAATTGCAGATTGTTTTCATACTTCAATACCCTCTCCATTATGAAGCAATTAACTCTCTCTCATATTTTTTTAAAGAACAATAGCATTTGTTTCACATGATGCTTCTGCCTCTATTCAGATGTGCTCTATATGTTGGATGAATCTTTACTGTTTCTTTGTAAGAGGGTTCATATACTTCACGTGGTCACGACTCCACAAACTGTCTTTAACTTTGAGATATAAAATAACTTAGATCATAACGTATGTTTTAGGGTCGCTTGTTTTAATGTGCAGTTTTTCAGTGGAATGATCGTTGCTTCTTCCGGATGGAACCAGCTGTGGAAACTCTTCTAAGTGGCTGCCCCCTCATTAGGTGGTATGGATTTAGCAAATGATTTTATTTCTTTGCCTTCATTTGCAATTGCCTCTGATAATCATGCTAAATCTAGATTAGCAGCATGATTTGCATTAGAGGGTTTATGCCACCATTCTTTGAACATCTGGTGTTTTTCACAACTGCAAATGCCTGCCTGGCCTTCCATTCTTTCCTTTAGCTTCTTCTTTTTTCTTCTCCCGGCTCTTTGTACTAATTAGCAACAATCAGAGGAGAGAGCTGGTGTGCTGAGGAAGCACAATCTATACACTTCAAGGGAGCATGGTGCTGTAATTCCCTCCGCGCTTGGAGAAATAAAATAATGACTGAAATTTACATTGACTCAAAAGTGAACGAAATTTACATTTTCTTAATACCAACTCCCCCACCCACTCCCAAACAAAAACCTCAACCGCACTAGGATTACTACATTTTTAAAGTGCAGGAAAATTCAGATTGGATTGAGGGCATTCTTATAATTCAGTGTTCTAAGATGGGGGACAGAGGGAAGAAGCCCTGGTGGTATTATTAACTTTAACTTTAATCTAGAATTCCTGGGGCTCAACCAATATCTGTAATTAGCTTCTATTTTTTTTAATGTAAAGGGGATTTTTTTTTAAATACTGCATTTATCTGAAGCCTTTCCTTGGAGGAGGGCTCCAAAGGGCTTTATAAACCAAGATGAATGTTCCAGACTTTGTTTATAAGAGATGGGCAAGATGCAGGAATTACTGCTTAAAATTCTCTAGCTTGTGGTATGCACGAGGTCAGAGTAGATTATCAAAATGGTTTTAAAAATCTCTGGGGGAGATCCTGACCCTATTAAACGCAATGGGAGTTTTGCTGTTGACTTCAGTAGGGCTAGGATTTTTCCCTGTGTATCTATTATTAACAACTTGTTTGTTATACTTGAGAGATGTGCTTAAGGAAGAATACAACACTACACAACCTGTTTGTGGAGAATACCAGGGGGAAGTCCTGACAGGAGCCTAAGAGGAATGCATGGAGAAAGTCAGCCAAGGGGCTGATGAGGGAGCAGATTATCTTCGACAGGAACAAATTGCCCTGTTAATAAATTAAAAAGGTAATATAGAAAGAGAGAGAGTCTCTCTCTCTCTCTCTCTCGCTGCGGTCGGGGTTGGATGTAGCCCCTCAATGCAGTGGGCGACCATCCTCAGCAGCAACCTCTACCCCAGTGCAGTCCTAATCCTGACCCAATGAGGGGGTCATGCGGGGTGGTGGCATGTGGGCTGCTTGCCCCACACTCACCCCGCAGCGTTGGCTCCTGTCCTGTGGGGCTGGGCTCAGCTCCCCTCTCTGGGACGTTGTGACCTGGCACATAGGATCACACCACCATTCAGGTTTGATGGAGGAGTGGCCAGACCAAACCTGTGTGAGTGGGGCTGCGACCTGGCATGCAGGATCCACTGCGCCACTCGGGTTTGGCCCAGCCGCCCCTCCATAAATCCTGAGTGATGCTGCTATCCTGGGCACCAGCTTGCAAGGCATGGAGTTGGGGAGCTGGGCCCAGCCCCACAGGACAGGAGCCACTGCTGTGGGGTGAGTGCTGTGGGTGGACTTGTTCTTCAAACCCCCTCAGTCCCCCTCCCCACAGACACTCTGGGGCCTCCCCGGCTCTCCTGTGCACTGGGCTGGAAATAAGGTTGCAGTGCTGGGGTAGAAGGTGCTGCTGAGGGTGGTTGGTGCCCCACCAGTGGCTTAATATAGCACACCCATTGAATCGGGTGGCTACAGCTGGCCCTGGCCATAGACAACTGGAACTCCGAGAGAGAGAAGTGCATGTTCGCCTGGTTTTGCACCCTTGGTTTCATGGTTTCTGTGGGTGCAATTGAACGCGTGAATCCGTGCTAGGGTTCCCCCTGTCAGTGGTGTCCAGACTCGCCCTACAACAAAGGAGAAGCTGTGCCCTCAAGAGTCCCCTGTGCTTTTATTTGTCGATCTCAGAATGCAAGAGGCCTTTTCACTTTTGATGTTCATACTAGGGCTCACGCCACCTTATGTTGGTTTGATTATCCTACACCCCTTCTTTGATTTCCTGAGGGTCTGGAGTACAGGCTGAGACTGCTGGGGATTTTAGCCCCGCTGCTAACTATGATCCTCCGTCTGGACTGATCTCCTTCCCTGTCGCTCCACCAACAGGTGCTTAGCTCCCTGTTTCCTGGTCTACAACTTTTTGCTTAAGGCTGAAACCAGTGGCTTGTGGTTAGTTCAGTCTGGGCTCTGAGCGGCTCTAGCAGCATATACATTCTTCTCCTCTATCCCTGATCCTGCAACGTGCTTAAGCACATACTTCACTTTAAATCAACTCAAGCACATGCGTTTGTGCTTTGCTGTATTACAGCCCCAGAGGAAGCTGCGTGTGTATTGCTGGATTCCTTCAACTTGAATCCTAAGCGTTAAAAATGTTGCTCTTTGTCTGATCTCTGCCCAGAGGAGGAAACCCAATTAATATTGCTCGGGCCCTTGGATGCCTGATCAATAACATGCCCTTAGCTTTGAGAATAGGTAAAATATTCAAGGGCAGAGTTTAATGGTTGCATAGCACGGACCCCTAAAGATGAGCTATTTCATGCAAAACCCGACTTCCGCTGCTTAATGGCCTCCAAGAAGGCCTCTGCGCTTGAGGTGCTATACGTGTTAAGGGAAATAACCTTATCAGAAACCTTATCTTTTATTCTTTTTGATCTTCCTGATCAAATTGACAGCATAATTGCCTGTACAAAGATGAACAGAGATGCAAAGTTGTGCTATAAATTCAGCTGTTTTGGCCCTGCTTGTTAATGCCAAAAAGCCTCAAAAAAGCCCTTGAACTCCACAGGGGAGAGAGAAATTAGACCCCAGATGACACGACTGAATTTTATCCTACCAGTGGTGTGTCTTTTTTTAAGTTAAATTAGATAATGTTAGAATCCACCACACAGCATCACTTTTTTATTTTAGGGGATTTGTTTTCAAATCAGATTTGAAAATTTAAATCCAGTTGTGACAGAGTGCAGGGAGGGAACAGGTGAGCCTGCATTCCGATGGCTCTGACACCCGTTAGTTCCCTGAAGAAGGCTGACTGGGGTAACTGAGGTTAATTATCTAAAGAGCCAATTAGCCTGTGAGCTGAGAACTGTTAGAAAGGCACAGGAAGGAAGTGCAAAGGGGAGGAGCTGAGCCCAGAATCCAAGTGGTTTCCTGCAAGGGAGACCTTTTCTCCTCTTGGGCCCTCGAAAGAGGATAAGAGGGATATTGTACGTTGTATTGCTGCACAAAACTGTAAAGGTGTTGGTGGAGTGTTGTATCAACCAGGCAAGGTACTAACAAACTTCAACAGGACTTTATTTTTACAGCGGAAACCTCTTTACCAAGCTGCTGCTGCACCCTCTGTAACTCTCACTCTGCCTCCTCAACTCCTCCCCGCTCCTTCCCGTTTCCTCTCCATCTAAACACCACATGGAGGGATCTGAACTAACCAGCACAGAGTGGGTAATCAACCAGTGCAGTCTGAGCAGGTTTTTGTAGCGCAAGAAGGCAGGAGCAGACCGTGCCCTACTACTCCAATGGATGAAACTAACAAATATCAAATGCGACTTGTGATACTTCTGCTCGTTCAGAACTGCTGTGAGACTCACCAGGCTTGGCAAATTTAGATAAGCTTGTCCTTTCCCAGCATGCCTTGTGTGTGATCTCAATTTCATGCCTCATTGATTAAGGTTCAGCTTAATCTCCAGCAGGAATGGGGAAAAAACCCTACCGAGAGCTTCCCTAGAGTGACTGGCTTTCTGGATCATGTCAGAGAGGTTGAGGCACATTGGTTCAGTTCTGTGGCCATCTCAGCTCATTCTGAAAGCTGTCAAGACCAGTAAATCCCGCAAATGACGTTGAAACACAATATAGTAATGCCTGCTCTGACACCAACATTTAGTCCCACACTGGGAACTTGGCTGCTTTAATAAAATAACCTGCATCAAAGTAAAATCCAGGACTACCTTGCCAGATTGGAAGTTGGGAATTACTGCATTTTGGATACTACCAAGTAAGTGAACACAATAAAGAAACCAAGGATGATTCATTACAAAATGTGCATCCTTCATTTATGTTGAAACTTTAAATTTAGTTGTAACTATTTATAATACTTCATAATATATCAGTAAATGCAAAGCAGTGTATTTTGTAATCAACCAACCAAGCGTTAACAACAGGAGACATGCAGGATGGCATCCGGCTATTAATCTTGCTGACTGGGGCAAAGGAGAGCCAACCGTTAGTTTGTCTTGAGCTGTGAACTGGAGATCATTTTATTTTATTTATTCATTCTTTTAGTTCAAAATGTAAAACTAGAAGTCTGTGCATGAGATCTAGGCATCTTGATAGCGATTAAATGTACAGACGGGCAGTGGCGGATTTAGAGTTAGTGGGGCCCTGTGCACAGCTTCGTTTTGGGGGGGCCCCCCCTTGGGACCCACCCAAGAAAAAGAACATTTTTCATTCTTTTTTTATTCACCATCCTCCTATATTATAAGTAATAGAAGGAAATGAAAATAAAGTACCTTGATTGTTTTTGGTAGTCTAACTTTTTTTTCACAGACCACTTGAAAATTGCTGAGGGTCTCGGTGGACCACTTAATGATCTTTCCAAATGTTGTCTGTACTGTTAGCTAACTATTGTAAAGTGCTTTGGATAAGAGCGCTTTATATATAAAACTTAATAGCCTTTCTGTGGTTGACCTGAATGGAGTTCTCAGACCACAGTTTGAGAATTTCTGGTCTAGATGAAAGCTTGTATTTGCATTACTCTAATGTGAAAAATGTGTAAAAAATAAAAACCATTAGATGATACATGAATAGAAAAATAAAAGTTAACTTCCTCTGAAGAAACTTATTCAATTTGGAAAAAATAATTATTCAGGTAGCTTTTTTTTCCTACACTTTTTCTTTACAAAATCATCAAATAAGTCTTCCTAAGTAAAATTTTGTAAAGAGGCACTTTCAGTTGTCAATATTGCCAAACTTGTCAAATGTTCCTGACTCACTGTATTTCGCAAATAATTTTTAACTCGTTTCAATACAGAAAAAGAACATTCACCAGAAGCATTTGTGACAGGTATTGTTAAAAAATATTTTCAGAATGGTTTCTACATTTGGAAAGGTTGCCTGCAAACCGTCACTTACAATTCTCTACAAATCAACTGGTGATCTTGAAGCACAGACCTCATCATTTTTAATCAAATGAATGAAATGTTTCACTTCATCTTCAAAAAGATTTGTGTCTATATCCTCTTGGTAGAATTCACTTAATTTCTTTCTGTGGTGGCTTTTAGCATTTTCATTCATGCTTCTGTCAAAAAACACACAAAATAAATCAACAATTTTCTTTAGAGATTCACCTCTACTCTGCAATTCCACTATTATTGTGTCACAAATAACATTGACAGTCTCAATGATGATCTTCACTTTCCCCTTTCAATTGTCTCTAGTTTCATCGAAAAATAACTTCCTGCTTTTTTTATGCTTCTCTTCGGATATATCAGAGGAACCTATATTTTCTGTTAATGTTAGTACCTTTGCTTCCACCGAGCTGTAGTCATTTTCGAACTTCCATGACAAAACTTTTAACTGAGGCTAACAGTTGTGCAGCATTCAGTAAATTTGTATCAAAATTTTGCAGCCATCTCCTGCTGGCATTAGCAAATCCCTCAGCAGAATATTCCCTGGCTCTCACTTCTCAGCCCTTCCCAGGAGCCAGATCAGTTGGTCCAAATTTGTTGCCTTGCCAAAACTATTTCAGCCCAAGAGTAGGACCTGATGCAAAGCCGATTGCCATCAGTGAAAATACTCTCATTGACTTCCATGGGCACTGGATCAGGCCCTTAGTGAGGTTCCACTGGAGGATAACTCAATTACAAGTGTTTTGGTGAAGCTTTACGATCGCGTTGGTTTTGCAAATAGGATTATGTGCCAATGTAATGGAACGTGTAGAGGTGTCCACTTCTCTACAACCAATGGGTGACTTTCAGGTTTCTAGACCTGGATCTTTTCTTTCTTTTTGGAGTATATTTTTTTTCAATCTTATGACTGTGTAAATGTGGGCAGGAGCTTCTGTTAGAATGTTGGTTAACATTCGTCCCCCGTCTTTTGAAAAGAAAACATAAAAGCAATGTTAACAATCTTGTATCTCAAACTGCCTCAAGGTCCATGTGCCTTTAATACCCTTGCAATGCGTGACTCTGAAACCATTGTTCAGTTCTTGGAGCACAAAAAATATCTGGCATGAATCTGTCACATGCGCAGTGACTTAAGAACAGCAGAATGTATTTGCCTGCCGGTACGTACAAATAAATTTGCCTCTTGACTGCTCTTTTATATCCCAGATACCCTTTGTGTTTTAATGACTATTATAAAGCCCTTAGTGGGTTATTTATCAGAGGCTGAATTATCCCCACTTTGGGCAGAGGTCCCAAGAGTTGCACCTTAGGGCATTTTCAGACAACTCTCCCCTCAGGTGAGAGAGCATCGGGGGAGTTGTGAAGGGGCAGAGTGTGGGACCTCCCGAGTTCATAGGGTTCTGGAGGGAATGCGGAAGCGCAGGGAGTGTGTCAGATTTCTGTGGAAGACTGTTGACATTTACATCAACGCCATGGATGAAATTTGATTCGGTGTCTGACTCAGACAGCCCATAAACTCAGCCTAGCTCCATGTCTCTCTCTAGCTCGTTTCCTGTAGATAGGTGCAGGGTCCACGAGACGGCACTGTGCCATAAAGGGGAGCCCCAAAGTGCTGGAAGCAGAAGTAGCTTCATGGCGGCCTTCCCCTCAGTGCAGCTGCCTGCCCTCTCACCTGGCACCAAGGCTCCTCCCAGAGTTGTGCTGCATAGCCGCCTTCGACAGAGATTCACTGTGTTATTGTTGCAGCAAGCAGCATCGCCTCATGAATGGCTAGCTGCTGGGATAACTGTGGCACCATGTTCCCCAGCTCTGCCGTCAAAACCTACAGCTTCCCTGTGGTCCCGGGCTGATGGACTGTGCTGGTGAGCCACAGCTCTCTTACATCTGTGACTGCTACCCGGCATCGGCTGCATCTCCCCGCAACTTGCTTACAGAGCGAGACCAGTAAAAACTAGCAGCAGGCCATGTCTGTCCTGAGTGGGGTTGCCAGATGCCTGGTTTTCGGTCAGACTTTCTGGTCGAAAAGGGGACCTGGCAGTGTCCGGTCAGGTGTACTGACTCGACACCAAAAGTCCCGTTACTGCGGGCGAAGGGGGAGGCGCGGGACTGGTGCCACCTTCTACCCAGCCGGGGCTGCCTCCTACGAGCAGGCAGGCTCTGAGTCAGGCAGCAGCTGCTGTCCCAGCCCCGGAGCAGAGGGAGCCCAGCTGGAAGGGGCAGGGAGGAGAGCAGTGGGAGAGGGGGAGACAGGAGAAAGTGTGGGACAGGCCCTTGAGGAAGAGGCGGAGCAGAGGTGGGGCCTCAGGGTCCAGTTTTCAGCCATTAGAAAGTGGGCAATCCTAGTCTTAGGGTCTGGCTAAAGTGCCGAGGATGAAGGTTACGGCATTCAAAGGCTGCTTTGCTGGTTCACGTCGTGGCTGATTTCAGGCTTTCCTTTATGGGCCTGGTCGGAGGTGTTGTTTTTTTTGTGTGCTGTGGGTGGCAAAAAACCTAGAACCGGCCCTGAATCAGCCACCTAGTCTCTACCCAGCTCCTTGCACAAGACACCGAGATGCTTATGTGGGAGCGTATTTCTTGCTGGCCTTGGGGTTGTCCTTTGTTTTTTCTCTTTCTCTTCCAACGCTGTGGTGGGGGGAGCAGGGAGAGAGGGAGAGGCTCTGTATAGCGTCAGAGGACTTGGCGTACGGTAAGGGCACCTCTCTGCCGTCCCAAGCACTCCTTGAACAAAAGTGATATCAATCTCCGGCTGCTTTGTTATGCAGCTGAGTTCCCTGGCCCTCCCATGTGACACGCCTGGGGGTGAGATCAGCAGTCACTCCACATGAATTATTGCACTGCCTGGCTTATCTTTCTGCCGTTTCGTCTTTAGTTTTCTTCCAAGCAGCTTGCATGTACAATAACCCCTTTGTTGGGCTTCATTTTTGTGTGTGTGCAAGATCCATAACACCTTTCACATTGTTCTTAGAGAAATACGTGGGTGGGGGGTTTGCGTGTTCATCAAGCAGTAAAACAAGCCTGGAGAGGCTTACAAATAACTCTGCTTCTTGGACAAGCCCTTTTTGTTTGCTAACCTGAGGATCTTCTTGTGTCCTCTCCTCCCTGCCTGTTACAACAAGGTCACCCTCCATTTTATCTTGGCTGTTTCTCCACAGCATGGGCAGTAGGTCTCGTAAGCAACCCCTGTGGCCTCTGTGACCCAGTGCCTGCACCTGGACAGGATAAGAGGCACAAGGTCCTCTCTTATGTGGGGTACCCATCACGGCAGAGTAGCCTCCAGAAGGCCACTGCTACCCTTTCCTTCCCCAAGGTGTTGGCCAGTGCAGCTGAACTGGCATAGAGGGAGAAATAATTTGCACCAGGTATAGGGCTGGTGAATGTTCTGCTGCTGGAATTCAGTGGGAACCGAGGATTGGATTGATTGTGGAGTCACAGTCTGGTTCTTGCTCTGCTGCAGGAGCAGCACAGCTAAGCGCTGCCCCCTACTGGGGGTTTATGGCACAGCTGCAGTTAGCCCATGGTCTCTAGGTCTCACTGCTCGTGCTGCTGCCATCAGACTGGCTATATTTGTTGTTGTCCCCTTGTATTTTGCCCCAATCCAGCCTCCTGTATCATGTTTCTCACATGGACTTGTATTATATCTATGTGTGAAGAGAAGTTTTGAGGTATAATTGGTACCTAAGGAATATCCTTCTGCAATCAAGTCTTAGGGGACATTTGTCCAATATGAACTAAGAGGGCCTCTGAATTACCAATCAAAAATTAGAGCTATATAAAATCAGTTTAATGAGTGACTAGCTATTCACACTGGGGGTTCTTTTAAAGCAATGCATTGAAAACACTAAAATACTGGAGAAAAGGGATGTCGTAGAATCTTGGTCTGATACTTTTATTGCACAGGAATAACCCCTCATAGAGACATTGATTTTGGAATTCAGATACAGGTGCATCCTGGATTCTGATACCAAATCAAAACCACCTCTTTGCCTACGACCTCTGCACACGGCTAGTCTATGCAGAAAGATGGTTCCGTTGCTGTTGCCCCATGCTACGATTTTCACCCATTACCACTGATTTATTTGGGTGACGTCCATTTTGGAATGTGCAGCTTGGCCTGATTTTCAGAAAGTCCTGTGCACCCGTCTGAAGATCAGGCCTTTTGGGAGGCATCTCATATTACTAGTTGCTAGTGGCTGTGAAGTCGGAGGGTTAGGAATGTTTTTTTTACCACATCCATCCAGTCTCTAGCATGATGAGGCCCAAAGCGGTGGAGGTGTCTAGGCTCTAGTGTTGCACACACTGATTATTTTTGTATAGGTGCATAACATACCAGCCCCACGATAATACAGACACAGACACTCTCTCGTGTGCGACTGTGAACAGTGCTGTTACGGAGTGTGGGGGAGTCAGGGCCCTGCACCCCGCACTTCCTGCGATTCACCATGACTCTCAGCCAGCCAGCAAAACAGAATGTTTATTAGATGACAGGAACACAGTCCAAAACAGAGCTTGTAGGTACAGACAACAGGACCCCCTCAGTCAGGTCCATCTGGGCAGGGTGGGCAGGGAGCTTAGATCCCCCAGCCCTGGGGCTCCATCCATTTTCCCAGCCAGCTCCAAACTAAAAAACCCCTCCAGCAGTCTCCTCCAGCCACACCCCCAGCACCTCCTCCAGCCTTTGTCCAGGTTCCCGGGCAGAAGGTGACAGCTGGCCCCAACCTCCTCCTGGCTCGGGTTACATACTCAGATATCATCCCTCAGGTGAAGTCACACCCCAATATCCCATCACCAATGCAGACAGCACCAGTAGAATTCCC
This sequence comes from Mauremys reevesii, assembly GCF_016161935.1. Taxonomy (NCBI): domain Eukaryota; kingdom Metazoa; phylum Chordata; order Testudines; family Geoemydidae; genus Mauremys; species Mauremys reevesii. Next base: position 13,903,254 of record NC_052640.1, on the reverse strand, counting down.
CCACAACATTCCCAGGTCAATCCTCCCCACTCCCTGCTCCGTCACAAGTACTAACAAGGTGGAGCTATGCTGTGCTACTACTCTACTCATTCCGTGCCCATAAAACTGGAAATGCCAATTAGGAATTTACTCTCTGCCCTTTTCTCCTTGCTTTAAGGTTAAAAAAGGAGCTTTATGGGACTTTTCTGGGAGGTTCATTGCTGGATGTCTTTATTTCTCATCTCCCTCTTTCAAATTAATATTGCCTTTTAGTTTTATTATCTTGAAAGCCGAGAGAGATTCTGAGTTTTATCTGGAGAAAGCTCGTTTGTTTTTAAATGATTTTTCAGCCTGGAAGCTGGGCGAGTACAGGAGGCTGTAAAAGAAACTGCCACAGATTAAGGATGAGTTTCTTGGTTAACTGAAAATCCAAATGGGTTCAGAATGAGAATTTAAAACTTTAAAAGATCTGAGATTCTTTTGATGTGTTGATCCAATAATGTTCTACTTCAAAGGCTGTTAAGTAATGCAAGGAAGTAGAAATTACTCCACACCGAGCTACAGTATGACTCAGAGTGAGTAATTGAGAACTATCTTAGCTATCCTGGGGGCATGTACTACATTGTATTTATTTTGGCTTTATAGTAATGCTCCCTAGCTCTTACACAGCCCTTTTCATCCATCATTTCAAAGCACTTTACAAAGTAGGTCAATATCATTATCCCCATTCTACACACAGAGAAACTGAGGGACAAAGAGGGAAGTGACTTGCCCAGGTCTTCCAATAGGCCAGTGGCCTAGAGTTAGGCCCTGTAAATCCATAGTTAGGCACCAAATAAGTTACCCCTCACAGTTTCAAAAATGGTACTGAATGCTCTTTGCTCTTGTCTACACTGGCAACCAAATTCATGTTCTGCACTGGTTCAGCTGCCTCTAACGTGGACATCCCTTATCAGCAATGGATCATTTTTCATTTTCCCTCACTCCCAGCCATCGTGGATAGGGTGCCATTAAAAGCCCAACATGCCAGGTGAAGTACAGATACAAGGAAAGCATTACTCGCCCTGTGCACTGGAAAATATACGATGTCCCAAACAATCCCTGATTTTTTTTAAACAAGTATACAAAATTTAGCCAAGGGTAAATGGAGGGTTCCTTCAGCATATAGATTATTACTGCCGGATATTTGCTGGAAAGGATTAAGGGCTCAATTATGATACTTAAGAGAATGAGCTGCATTAATAATACCTAACTCTTGTACACGGCTTTTTTATCAGTAAATTTCAAAGTGCTTTACAGAGGAGGTCAGTATCATTATCCTCATTTTACAGATGGGGAAACTGAGGCCTGGAGGGGGGACATGACTTACCCACAGTCAACCAGAAGGCTGGTGGTAGATCTGGAAATAGAACCCAGGTCTCCTGAGTCCCAGTCCAGTGGGGAGGAGAGGAAGTGCACCACCTGTGTGGTGATCACTGCAGGAATACTCAATCGGGATATCTGCAAGACCCTACAGGGAGCTCTTGCTGCAGAGATCTGCTGTTCCTCCCCCTCACCTCCTGGCCAGGCTCCTGTGCATCTGCAGAACCTACATCCCACAGTACTGCAGTGGCAGAGAGCTGGTGTTCCTCTAACTTAGCTCCTACAGTCGGGGGGATAGGGCAGGTTTTGCTTCCCTCCTCTCTCACTAGCAGAGGAGGGTAAAAGGTCTTCTGTGTTGAGAATGTCCATTTATACACACACTGAGATGATGAACTTCACGGAACCAATGCAATCCCGAACAGCAGCATCCCCTTAGCATGTGTCCGCTAGAGAATGTAATGAATGCAGAGTGTTAGTAAACCAAAGGGAAATCTTCTGTTCAGAGATGGTTAGATGGGCTAAAGATTGATCCTTTGCAAATGGAGAGAATACAAAGATTTAAAAGCTACACACTGAAATAATGATCTGAGCGAACTACCAAATTGAGAGGCAGTGTCACTGTGCTCAAAATGAAGAGTGTGATTCATTTAAGGATGTATGATCGTCGATTTTAAGGCCAGGAGGAGGGGAAAAATATTCACAAATAACGTAGTGATTTAGGTGCCTAAGTCCCATTGAAAGTTTGTATAAAATAGTCCATTAAATTCCCCCCAATATTTCCTGCATGTAGCTCAACAACCTTATGGCTGAACTAATGCATATCTTTTCGAGTGGCATCGATTCTTCAATTAAAGACACCAAATGATGGAGAATTTATCATATCCCTTCAGAATTTGTTCCAGAAGTTAATTACCCTGACTGTTAATGTGCATTTTCTTCAGTCATCTGCCCTGGATAGCTATGACTTGATATCTTCTTTTAATAATTTTCTTATGCTGTCATGTATTTATCTGGATTCATGAAACAACAAGAGGTGCCTATCACATACTTGGTTGCCCTGAGCAATAAAACACAATCAGTAAATCATAATTTATGGCATGTGAATAGTTTGTGTTGGAAATAAAACGAAATTCTATTCTGTAGTTTCGTATACTGTCTTCATCCCTGTAGTATCTGAACACCTTCCATTAATACATTTAAGCAACGTTACTAACTGTTAGTATATTAAGCAACATGACTATGGTAGGTGTAGCTCTTTCTCTCATTCTTTCCCCAGGGGGAGAATGCGTGTGCAGGGAAGAGTTTTAGTTTGGCAGGGTTTTGTTTTTAAATGTACATGTTGTGTTTCATTTATATTGGAGAAGACAAGTTGAAGATATACATGTTGCCCTTGAAGGGGAAGGTGATGAGGTTTTTGATGGTCCTTAGTTCCGGTGTGAGTTCGTTACAGTCTGGGACCAGCCCCGACACAGGTAAGCTTGGCTCTTATTGTAGATCGTTCCATTGTGCCTGCAAAGTGGCCTTGTTGGCCATGGGCCTAAGCCCGGAGCTTTAGACTCTTGAGATATCCTGGGCCCAGGCCTTGAAGATTTGCACTTGGCTTGATATTCTGTGAGGCAGCCAGTGGAGAGAACGGAGGACAGGTTTGATGTGCTTATGGTAGCCTATGTTGCTGAGGGGAGACACTGCAGTGTTCTATACTTCTTGGGCCAATGGCTACACACCCGGGTCACATTGTGGTCGTACAGACATGAGGCAAAACAGAAGAGACGATAGGTAACTTGTAGAGATTTTCTTCTTATGTTAATATTTGAAGAGGTGGTGAGAGACAAAGGGTGGGTAAGAAAGCCCTGGCCATTATCACAGTGTGTGAATTGCTGAATTACTGGCTGGAGATGTTTCCTTTTTGTCTCCAGCCTTAGAGACACCACTGTCTCATCTTTGAACATGAACAAAATGCGGAATGACTCTGACAGCATTTCCTTTAAAACCCCAAAGAGCTGTATAATGGATTGGAACTCAGGAGACCTGGAGTTTATTCCCTGATCTGCCCCTAACTAGCTGCGTCACTTCTCTCCGTGCCTCTCTTACCCCTCCCACCCTTTGTCAGTCTGTGTAGAATGTAGTCAGCTCTTTGGGGTACGGGATCTTTGACACAGCACTCACCACAATGGGCTCCAATCCCCAATGGACTCTTAACTGTAACACAAATGATAATGCAGCTTAAAATTGAGGAGCAGAAGCTTGGAGATTAGAATATTATTCTTGCTTTCTTCCACCAGTCTCCCAGACTAGGTTTGTCTAGGAGTGATCTGGAGCCTGATTCAACCCAAGACTTCTATTGTCTCCACTGGGGGTTGGGTCAACGCGTTAGGCATTCTGTAGTCAGGGGAGGCGGGTGAGTCTAAACAGCAGATGGTTGCTACCTTTTTGAAATATGTCTCTTTTGCGGGGCCTCCACTGGGCAGTGGAGGTAAATATAAAAATACTTGAGTAGAATTTTGGAGTTGAATAGGATTAAGACACAACCATTTTCCAATGGTATTTGGGGAAATGCTGGAGATGGGGAGACAGGAGGAGGAATATTTGTTTCAAGCTTTTTCTAAAGCATGTTTTCTTCCTCTCCATATTTTTTATCCACTCTTGGCCTTTCTGTGCCTTAAGGAAAAGATAATTGTGGAGGGAAGGATGTTTAAAATTAAGAGATTTCAAAGTTTTGTATGAGTTGCTGAACGGGTGCACTCAAAGGAAACTCAGATTCGCTGGTTTTTTTCCATTTCTAGTTCTCTGCTGGGCTGTCCCTGATAAGAGACTTCAGTGGTTTGACTGAACACCAAAGTATCAGCCTACAGCAAGAAAACTGGCAAAAAGCAACTTATATTTGTTTATACTGAAGGCTCTGTTTTTTTAATGGGTATCGTTTGTTCCTCTTTCTACTGTGATTTTCCTGCTAGAGTGATCAGGAATTCTAAGAACTCCTTGGTGCCTGGCTTATACTGCCAGGAAATTGGTGCCACACACACGTAGTGTGTGTGTGTGTGGGGGGGGGAACTATTACATTTGATCTGTAGGGATGAAACATATTTCAGGCCAATTATCTGATCTTGAGAGTATCTGCTCCACTCTGCTCCCACACTCTTCCGAAGGTGCATCCCTCATCTCTTTGTTAGGCTTTGTTACTGCTGTGTAAACAGCAAACACATTAGCTATGCTGAAAGATTAAAAAGACAGACAAAGAAATATGATGTGCTTTGTCTCTAGTTTGGCAATTTAAGTATTCTAGAAGTCTGCCAAGCTGCTTGCTTATGATTTGGGAGACAATGAGCACAAGTGACAGATGATAGGAAAGCAGATAAATAATGCACAATTTATAAATACTTCTTTTTATTCCCAAGACATGCTAGCTTTTTAGGAGCTTAAAATTTGCTTCGTTAGACTAGACCCAGTGTCTGTCTAGCCTGGTATCCTGTCTTTAACACTGGCCAGCACCGGATGCTTCAGAGGAAGGTGCAAAAAATTCTGGCAGTTGTGGACTAAGCTGCCTCCAGGGAAATTTCCTCCTGATTTGAACTGGGTGGGAAATGGTTTTCCTGTTTTGCACTGGGATGAAACTCAGGCTGTGTCTGTCTGTTCCCAACCCCCACCCCAAAATAGCGAAGTGGTTAGGGCAGTGAGGTGGGCGACAGGGTTCAAGTTCTTGCTCTGCCATTCTCCCACATCCCAGGTGAATGTCATAATCACTGAGCTCTAGAGTTTCTCTCTCAGCCTCTCCTGTTGGAGCTGTTCAAATTAGTATAAATAATTACTCATTGGGCCACCGAGTGGGAAACGAACTCAATAGCCTAGAGGTCAAGGCACCCATCTACGTGGTGGGAGACCTGTGTTCACCTCTTTGCTCTCAGTCAGGCAGAATATGTCCTTGAATCTGGGTCTCTCACAGCCCAGGTGAATACGTGGCCAGTGGGCTATTGGCTATTTCTGAGGTAGTCCTCTCTCTAACCAGAAATTCTGTTCTGGACCCAAGAAACCTTTCCTGTCAAAACTGGTATGTTGCTGTGAAAAGTATGGTCAGAAAATTCCCATCCAGCCCTGAAGCACGAGGATTTGTATCCTTTCCAAACTCTTCTAAATATTTTTGTTCAACATTTACTATTATAACTCTGATATTCTTGTTATCTATGTACGTGTCTAATCTTTTTTGGCAACCTGCTAAGTGCTTGGCCTCAATGCTCTCTTGCGGCAATGAGTTCCACAAACTCACTGTGCACTGTATTTTCTCTTACCAGCTTTGAATCTGCAACCCTTCAGTTTCATTCAGTGTCCACTTGTTCTTAAATTATGAAGGGGAGAGAATGGAAATCCCCAATTTACCTTCACCCTGGCATTCGTTATTTCTGTTCTTTTAACATATCCCCTCTAACTCCTCTCCTCTCCAAGGACAATCCTCATATTTTACAATCTCTTCCTATAAGAGTTTTACTTCTGTGCTCATGATTATCCTGGTCATGATCTGGCTCTATTTTTGCTGTATCCTTTTTGAGGTGGGGTGAATTTAGTATTCCAGATGAGGCTGCACCAATGATTTATATAATGGAATTATATTTTCTGTATTATTCTCCATTCCATTCTTTATGCATCCTGATGCCATTTTTCTGGATCAGGGCAGCAGGAAGAGCAATTGGTGACATGATTAAAAGCCTTCTATTCAACAATATGTTATATCGCCTAGCAGAATGCATCTGTCATATTCTAAACTCTATACATTGCATATTTTAACCACATCATAGCTGTGGTATACAGAAATAAATACTGTACATTGCAAACTGCAACACAGGTAGGCTGGGATTTTTGAAGGAATCGAAAGGAATTAGATGCCTAAATCCCAGTGAAATTTAATAGGAGTTGGGCATCTAACTCTTAGGTATGTGAGATTTTCAAAGGAGCCTGTCTTGTACTGGTGAAACTCCATCAATGGAATGGAGACTCTATCCTAGAACATTCTGTAACTCCACCCTTTGGGGTATGTTTACCCTGCATTTAAGGCCCACCTGAAAATGATTACTGCTGGAGCAGTGCCATGCTTATAAGATCAAACTCTTCATTCCAAGCCAATTTGTAGTTGTTTAATGTAATGGTAAGATGGGTTTTGGTTTAGCTGCCTCTGAAGGAAGGATATGGTAGCGTAGTTCCTGCCATGAGTGAAGAGATGCCCCACAGAGGGACTGTGCAGAAGTCCTGGGTTTCAGTATGGGTGCTTCTGCCCTTTGCAGGTATCCCAACTTAGTATGGGGATCTCAGGCAATCTGTTGGTGTTAGCAGGCCAACCCTCATTTCACATAGGGGCCAGTTCCATTCTGATAACAAGACTGTTAACAGGAATTGAGTGAGTTGAAGCTCATGGAGTTTTCCTATGTGGGAAAACACATGTAGGTATAGTTTGTAACCCAAAAGGTTACACAAGTGTTTCCTGTCCAACCTGGCCAAGGCATCTGAATCACTAGTGAGGAGGTAAAGACTATGGGGTATATCTTCAGTGCAGTGTTAGGGGTATTACCTAGGTGTTTCTCCTAAACCCCTCTTGTCCACACACACAACCGTCTCACCTGTGTTGGGTGGTGCATTCAGCCCACCTTAGCTGGCCAGGGTTGAGGGGGTGGGTTAGAGCCCAGGTGCCACTTTCGCTCAGGCTGATAACTGTCTTGCCATGAGGACACAAGATGAATCACTCCAGTACTGATAGTCCATCAATGCCTTCCCACATCAATTCCCCCCATGTGCCCAGCAGGACAGACAGATTCTCCCACAATTCACTGGGAAAGGGCCTCAGAGTGGCTCAATGTACTGCAGCGCAGAGAACAATTGGATGTGCCCCCAGACAGGGCCGGCTTTAGGAACTGCAGGGCCTGATTCAAATACCCGGCAGCGGTCTGGGTCTTTGGCAGCACTTCGGCGGCAGGGGGTCATTCCCTCACTACGGGTCTTCCGCGGACCCTGCGCTGCTGAAATGCTGCCGAAGACCCGGAGCGAGTGAAGGACCCCATGCCACCAAAGACCCAGACCGCCACCGGGTGAGTAAAAAAAATTAAAAAATGAAAAAGGCGTGGGGCCCTCTTAGGCGCAGGCACAGGGTCCTCTTAGGTGCGAGGCCCAATTCCGGGGTATCGGGGGAATTGGCCTAAAGCCGGCCCTGCCCCCAGACCTTCTATTTACACACCCGGGTGAATGCAGCACCAGTGAGGACACAGTAATTTGTGAATGGCTTTGCATTGTGGTTGTTCACACTTGGGCTAAGCTAACCTGCAGGCCAGACACCGAGGCTAACAGCAGTGAAGACATATCTTGTGTGTCTAGGTTTCTATATCCTTGTATCTGAGCCCCTTTTCACTTTAGACCCAAGTTAATCAGTTACACAATCCAGCTGTCCAGAACTGAAAGACTAGAGTTCACTGTGACACCCAGCCTCCTGCAGTAACAAATTGTCTAAATATTCTCACTTAATTATATTAACCTCTTTACTCTTTCATATTTATAGCCCTCGACAGAAAACAACTTGCATGATACGTGGCCTGCCACCCTGCCATAACCTTGCCAAGAACCTCAATAATGAATCCCTTCCATTTGTTCCTTAACTCTGCTTAGAGTTATTTATTATTACAGAACTGCCAGCTTCCTTTATTAAGTTCCTGTCTGCCCCTGAGACTCCTGCGTTTGTGGCACTGAGCTCAATCCTACATGGTGCTGAACCGCCCCATGGCGCTGCCGAACGCAGTTGATTCTCATTGACTAAACACTTTGCAGGAAAGTGCGGTTGATGACAGACAGACAGAGTGCTGTGTGCTGGAAAACTCCCCCGTGCAGTGTGAAAGGCATGTTGTTGGCTGAGGGCAGTGTGCAGAGAAGTTGGCTGCTTTGTCTTCACGGCACTGTAATTTTTTGGCTCTTTAGAAGGTGTCCCATCGCTTCATTGTATACAGAGACTAGACCATGCTAACTTGTTTCCTTATTCTCCCCCCCATCTGATTGTATCCACCTGTTGCCTATTGTCTTACAGGTAGGCCTCGTCTATGCAAGTAAGGGTTTGCTGGTCTAGCTATACAAATAAACCCTCTTTGTGAGGACAGGGTTTATTCTGCAAGAGGACTTTTGCTGGTGTAGCTTATATCACTTCCCTGAATGCAATAAGCTACGTTAGCAAAAGCACTCTTGCTGCTACAACTGCGTCTACACTAGGATTGTTGTTGGTATAAAAATGTCATAAAATAACATACCTAAGCAACATTACTGTACTGGCAAAATTTTATAGTGTAGACCAGCCTCTAGATTGTAAGCTCATTGGGGCAGGGACCATGCCTGGACCAATGAGGCCCTGGTCCGTGACTAGGACTCCTAGGAGCTATGGTAACCCAAAAAATAAATAACTGTGTGATAAATGTGGGGGTGCTCTTTAATGATTATTAATATTGTATCTGAATCTGTCACTGGCATGGTGGGTCTGTCCCATAAGTGGAAATGGATATCCGCTTGGGGAACAGAGTCTACCCACCTCAGGAAAAGAGGAAGGAGGCCCTTAGAGTCACCTCACAGTTCCAGGGTCATGGGGAGACAATGCCAAAATGAATAGCATTAAGGTACGTCTACAGTGCAATTAAACACCCGCTGCTGGCCTTGTCGGCTGATCTGGGCTTGCGAGGCTCGGCCTGTGGGGCTGTTTAATTGCAGTTTAGACATTCAGGCTTGGGCTGGAGCCTTTGCTGTAGGACACCATGAGGTGGGAAGATCCCAGAGCTCGGGCTCCAGTCCGAGCCCATATGTCTACATTGCAATTAAACAGCCCAAGTCAGCTGAGACAGGCCAGCTGCAGGTGTTTAATTGCAGTGTAGACATGCTCTTCTTGGCTCTCCTGGGGAAGCACAGAAACCAGTTTGCACCGGGCGGCTCCGATTGCAAGAGCGAGATGGAGGCCCTCAGACACAGGTGGATCTGCGCTTTCTAGGAGAATGCAAGTTGGTTCTGTTCTGTTCTTGTGACAGGAGAAAAGCCTATTTAACTACCTTGTCGTGAAGCACAAGATTAAATGAGACTAAAGATGCCTGTAGGCTGTTTGTATGTTAAAATCCCTTTTTTCTTTAAAGCTTTGTTCCAACTGCTAAAAAATGCTTCCATTGAAGGTGGCTGTTGGTCACTATAATCACTAAGCACGGGGTCCCAAAGGGACCAAAAAGCCAGGCGGATCTGCAGGGGGGTAAATGGGTTGTATACAGGGGTGTGTCCCGGTGCTGGTCTAAGACTGGAAAAATTGCGAGATTCCATCCTGAACCAGGTAGGGGCAAGCTGAACACCTGAGGCGGGTGCACTTAGAAACCAGAAGGGAGACAGAGGAGCAGCTAAGCCCCAGAACCACAGCAAACTGGTTTTGCTTAAGAGGGCAGTTTTCTCCTTCCATAACAGGCAGTTGTTCTTCCTCTATGACAGACGTCTGACCCACTGCAGAGCGTTCTTGTCTGACTGTTACTCAGTCTTTTTTAATGTGAAATAGTCACAAGGGCATCTAGTTATATGGGCTGAACCTTGAGCGTATGTTCACACTGCAAGTGGGAGCCTGTTTCCCAGCTCGTGTAAACAGACCTGGGGTAGCTCCAGTTGAGCTAGTGCACTAAAAATAGCTGCGTAGCTGGGTGAGGTGAGGGGAGAGGGAGCACGATTGGTGGTTTCGGCTAGCTGCCTGAGTGTGTATCCAAGGGGTCCTGGTGGGGTTGTATTGAGACGGCATAGCTTGAGCCACCACCTGTGCAAGCCCTATTCGTAGTGCGCTAGCACAAGCCGAGCTCCTGTGTGCCCAGCCGCAGTGTAGACAAACCCTTGTAGGGAGTGGCAGTGGGAGGCACACAGCCTTCTGCCTATATGGGAAGGGATTTAAATGTTGGCCCTGACTGATCAGAAGTAATTGCCATCTCTTGAGCAGCCTCTTGAATTGAATTGATGCTGTGTGTCTGGCTGAGCGGAGAAGTGCCCGTATTGCAGCATAACATCCAAACGTGTCGTGTTTGGGTAGTTCTGTTAGCCCTGCTGTGGACAGTTTCATCAGAGAAGCAAAGGACTAAATGGACATAGGATCTGAACTACCATGTCCCCCTCAGAGGTGGCCTCTTTGGTCAGGGCAGCGTGGGGGAATGTCCCTGCTCTGCGGAGGGAAGACGACGTCAGTCTGCCGAAGTCACCAACCCTGAAATTCCCTTTGCTATTGTGAGAGGCAGTGCCACTGATTTTGCCAGTGTTCACATTGTTTCTTGCAAACAATGAGCTATTGGCAAATACGCCCTAAAGCTATCCATCTCATAATGCTGTCATAGGAGCCTGGCGTTTGGTTTTCCACCAGCGCTGTAACATCATTCAGGGTACAATCGCCTTCTGGAAGTAGTGCTGCTGGAAGTAACATTATGGGCTGTATAGTACATCGCCTGTCTCCATTGGGAGAAGGGTGGAAGCACATTGTTCCAGTGGGAACCCTGGGAGGCCTTGTGCCCAGCCTCTGATATCACCAGGGAGAGCAGGCTGAGCGTGGGCTCTGTGCCATCCTTTGCAGAGTGCTGGACCAACTCTGTGGTCTTGTGTAGAAGCAAATGAGGGGGCTGCATTAGCATCCGGGAGTCCTTTCACTCAGGGAACTGCAAGGACCAGACTGCTCAAAACCTGCTTGCATAGCCCAGGGATTGTCTCTGTCTGTCTGTCCAGGTAATGTCACTGCTGCCTCAGTCCTATTTTTAATGAATCTAGCTGTTCATCAGTCACATCCTCAGATCTTCTCTTGCTGGGCTAATCAATGTGTGTGTGAGTTATTTTAGACACTGTTCCTACTTGACAAGGAATATACAAAATGTGTGTGTAGACAAAAGGCCTGAATGGAAAGCAGAGGGAATTCTAGGGTGATTGCAAATGGTTAATACAGGATTCTAAATTTGGTAGCCATTCATCTGCATTAGATTCTGTTTCTGAAGTAGCAACAGGTTTTCTGAAACCACAATGGGAATTCCATTCAAGGATCCAAGTTAGTGGGAGCATGTGTTGATATTAGCATTTGCAAATATTTGTGTGTACAGTCATTATTTAACAATGCATTTGAGCATATTACAATAGCGCCTACTCACCCCAACATATAACAGGGTCCCATTGTGCTCAACTCTACAAAGACACAATAAGAGACAGTCCCAAACAGCTAAATGGTGGGAGTGGAAACAGGCACAGAGAGATGAAATGTTTTGCTAGCAGGGCAGGGCAAGGAGAGAACCCAAGTCTCCTGACTATCCGTATAGTGCCAAGTTCACTAGACTATGCTCCCTCTCAATGTGTATTAACATTTTGATGATGCCTATTCCATATTAGAAGTTGGTCCTGAGGCAGAAATTCCGGCAGTCTGGTATTGATCTCCATTGACCCCCCACACACATGGTAATCAGTATAGTCTACTGAGTAACATAGTAATAGACATTTTAAAACATTGGTATTGAGAGTATTATCATAGAATGAAACCTAAGTGACCAACAAAGATGAGTTCAGATTTTGATGTTGGGCATCCTGGGATAGATGCAGAATAACTCCACTCCAGACAATGGAGTTACTCTGCATTGATGCTGGTTTAATGAAAAGCATAATGAGATAGAGATCAAAGGCACAATAATGTGCCTCTCTGAGGATACCCAGCAGATCAGTCCCTGCATCTCTAACTATAGCTCAAAACCAGTTTTTACAAGGTAAGATCTTAGGGCTTGTCTGCATGGCGTGTTAGCGCACTCCTAGTACACACAGCATGTCAGACACTAACTGGCCGTGTGGACCCTGCTGGCATGCGCTAAAAGTTCCCAGTGTGCATTGACTTCAGGCTTGGCAGGACTTGGCCGGACATCAGTACCCAGCTGGTGTGCACTAGAATTTACTCCAGTGGTGGGCAGCCTGTGGCCCACAGGCCTCACCCGGCCCGTGAGGGTAACCCGCTGGTGGGCTACGAGACAGTTTGTTTACATTGACTGTCTGCAGGCGCGGCCACTACGGTAGTTATTCAGAAATGTCATTACAATTGGAGTTTTAGAAAATTAATTAGAAACATAAATTAGCTTCTTTCTTGTAACATGATTTTTAAAAAATGGTATTTTCTGGGCTGTGGGTTTTGTTTAATTAGAATCGATGGAGTTCCATGGTAAGTCAGATGTGAGCTGTATTTGCAGACTAGGTAACATCCGAATGGGATGAAAGTTCTGGAGTGAGTGAAGTCTCTTTCTCTCCCAGGCTCCCTACCTATGACTTTAACCCAAGGCTTATCAATATTATTTTCCCCACTTCTCCAGGATCACTTAAAAACAGCATAGTAGGACCTCAATCCTGCAAAGATTCACACACACACTTAACTTTCATGCTGTGTGTAGTCTTACTAAAGGAAATGGAATTACCAGTGTGAAGTTATGCAACGATTTATGCATTTGCTTTAGCGGGGTCTCGTTTTGCAGTGTGTTATTTTTCCCTTTAAAAGAAACAAAGCATAATCATCCAGAGTATATTGTTTCCCCTTTTCTGATGCCAATGTTGCCCCTCTGCTGAGCAGTAGCAGCTGTCCAGGGCCATGTGGGTTGGGTTCCCAGTGGAGGAGCAATCAGTGACTCAGAGTTGGTGGTATTCTAAATGTAACTTGCACACACATGCCACTGTTGGAGCAGACAGTCTCAAAACAGCACACAGACATCCCTTCTTCCAGAAATGTCAGTCCACAAACCAATGCTAGTTCCCAGTAAACACCTCTGTCCTAAGAATTGCCTCCCAAGAGACACAAAAGCAGAAAGCAAACTCTAATGGCCTCAGCTTTTCTCCAAGGACAACCTCTTAACAAAACTGCCAATATAGCATTTCTTGAAAGGCTGAAACTTGCTTGCACACTAAAACAAAGAACTTGTAACGGTCTGTGTAACAAGGTGTAAGCAGTGTAGGCTGCTGACTCCTGCCCTAACTGTATTATAACATTAACAGTAATGGACAAATTCTGATCTGGTATAAGAGGGTGCAACTCCCCTGTATTCAACAGTTACACAAGCTTACATTGTCAGAATTTGGCCTGTGTGCCAGACCCAGACCAGTGGGGTACAGGAGTCTGGTAGAGGGCAAATATACTGGTCACTGGATGAGTAGTTTTCTGTTCCCTAAGTGACCAGAGCAGAGGCTGCACTAGAGTAATCAGGAACCTGCTAGAACCAATTCAGGCAGACAGGCTGATTAGATCACCTGCAGCCAATCAAGGCAGGCTAATCAGGGCACCTGGGTTTAAAAAGGAGCTCACTTCAGTTTGTGGTGTGCGTGTGAGGAGCTGGGAGCAAGAGGCACAAGGAGCTGAGAGGGAGAGGGTGAGCTGCTGGAGGATTGAGGAGTTTGGAGGAGGCCATGGGGAAGTAGCCCAAGGAGTTGTAGTTGTCATGCAGCTGTTACAGGAGGCACTATAGACAGCTGCGATCCACAGGGCCCTGGGCTGGAACCCGGAGTAGAGGGTGGGTCTGGGTTCCCCCCAAACCTCCCAGCTCCTGATCAGACACAGGAGGAGTTGACCCAGACTGTGGGTTCCACCAGAGGGGAAGATCTCTGAGGTGAGCAAATCTGCCAATAAGCGCAGGACCCACCAAGGTAGAGGAGGAACTTTGTCACACCTGGTATTCCTAGGCTCTTTTGACAAAACAGTGTTGAAAATGGCAACAACATGCAACCTGCTTAGAGAATGTGTAAGCAGGTCCTGGTTGTAGCGCATGACCTGTTTGGATTCTGGCTGGGAAGTTGGAGGTACAATGGTCCATCAGTGGCTATTAGCCAGGATGGGCAGGGATGGTGTCCCTAGCCTGTTTGCCAGAAGCTGAGAATGAGCGACAGGGGATGGATCACTTGATGATTACCTGTTTTGACTGTTCATTCCTGCTGGAGCACCTGGCATTGGCCACTGTCGGAAGACAGGATACTGAGCTAGATGGACCTTTCGTCCGACTCAGTATGGCCGTTCTTATGTTTTTAAGTTGTATCCAATCACATGAGGTGCCAAACACTCTAACTACCCAGTTGAGTAGTCACGCTGATATCAGTGGTACTACTTGCTTGCCTAAATTAAACATGTGCTTAAGTGCTTTGCTGGATTGGGGCCAGAGCATTCAGCATCCAGTAGAATCAAACTCTATGAAAGATGTATAGATCACCCTCCTGCATGGCCTGCCACCCAACCCCCAAGTGATAGACTGCAAATTTGAGTAAATTTTCTTATATTTCTATAAATGCAGGCATAGACATCTCCCCACCCTGGGGAGATAATTTCATGCATTTGTGGAGAGGCTGGAGCAGTGATGGGCATCCTGCAGCCTCCGGGCTGCATGCGGCCCGTCAGGTAATCCACTGATGGGCCGCAAGACATTTTTTGTGGTTGTGTGTGTCACAGTGAGTGTGGAGTCGTCAGGCCCCTCTTCCTGAGATTCTTCATGATGACTCTCCAGCAGCCAAGCAGTAACAGAAGGTTTTAGAGACACACAGACACCGTCCCAAGCAGCAGTGTAGGTACATACAGAACCCTACTCCTCAGTCTCCTTCTAGGGGTAGGGGAGCAGGAGCCTAGCTTAGGGGTTGTGTGTTGCACCACCCAGCCCAAACTGAAACTAAAGCCAAACTGTCAAGGAGTTAAGCTCTGTGAGGTTGTGGAATCTCTGTCACTGGAGGTTTCTAAGAACAAGTTAGACAAACACCTGTTAGGAATGGTCTCGTTATTACTTAGTCCTGCCTTGAGTGCAGGGGACAGGACTAGAGGACCTACTGAGGTCCCTTCCAGTCCTACACTTCTGTGATTCTATTACTCAGTATGAGTAAGGGTGGCAGAGTCTGCTTCATTGTCTTCAATGGGACCACTTGTGGAGCGGAGCTACTGTAGATGAGTAAAATGGTAGAATCTGGCCCTAACTGAGAAGAGAATCAGGCCCAATGTGCCATGTGGGCCCCTGGTGTAAATCCAGAGATTTCAGTTCAAGTTAACTGAGTTACACCAAGAGTAACTTGTCATTACAAACTAATTCAGTATTCCTCCAGTGTTAACTCTGATGGAGAGAAGATATATACTTGATACAGGTGTGGAAGAATGTTTTTCTATATTGCAGCAGGAAGTTAGAGCCTCAGTCATGGACTGGGACCTGATTGTGTTAGGTGCTGTACAACCACCGAACAAAAAGACGGTTTTGGGTAGAATGCCAGAAAACCAAACTTCTGGGTCTAGCATGGGAAATAATATCTTTCTTTAAAAAGACAAATCAGCCAGCAAGAAACACCATTCATTTTAAGTGAGTATTTCTTTTTCTATTTCACAAGACTATTGCAGATTTGAAGAAGGAAATGTGGCTGGTGAGATCTGACCCAGGCAGCCACGGTGGCACAGACACACAGATTGATAATTGCCCTCTGAGGTCCTGGATTTCAGTCTGGCATCCCACGTGCGTTCTTTCATTTTCACGCCTGTCGGCTAGCCACACCGTGTTAACTAGCGTGCGAATGCCAGTGTGGCAAGATGCCATTCTTGGAAGGATGTGTGTGGGGACTGGAAAAGAATGAATGATTGGTATTAATCACGCTATAATTAGATTTCCTTGTCAAGGCTTTGATATGTCTATGGATGTCAGATTTAACCATCTGCCAACTCATTGTCGGCAGCTAACTTTGTGCCTGCTACAAGTTAGTCTTTTTGTTTGTTGTAGAATATTTCATCCTTCACCTTGTTGCAATGAGAATATAGAAGAAGCTGTGACTGTCTCTCAGGTTTTATATTAGTATAAACTGACTTCGGTGGACTTGTTCCTGATGCCGACATAACAGTGAACAAAAATGGTTCCTGTGTGTTCAGAGGACAACAAAAAGTAATGGCTTTGTCTATTTAAATAAGTAATTTTTCATGAGGCAGAATTACAGTTGGGGTTCACTGCACAGAGCAAATCCTTTTCGCAGAGTTTCCCTCAGTTTACAAATGAGACTGGCCTCCCCCTTAATGTCCTAGCTTGTGGTTAAGCATGAATGTTATTGCTACTGCTAACTATACACAGAGTACAGGTCCTGTTTTCCTTGAAAAATCACGAGTAACCACTTTTCTTTGTCACGATAATGAGGTAATAAAGTCCAACAGGACATGCATTATTGCATATTACTGCATGTTACAGAACAAGATACGCATTTTGGTCAATCAAAGCCTGAAAATCAGGAGCAGCTCCAGCCATTTCGCCGCCCCAAGCACGGCGGCATGCTGCGGGGGTGCTCTGCTGGTAGCCAGTCCCGCGGCTCCGGTGGACCTCCCGCAGATGTGCCTGCGGATGCTCCACCGAAGCCGCGGGACCAGCGGACCCTCCACAGGCACGTCTGCGGGAGGTCCACCAGAGCTGCCTGCCACCCTCCTGGCGACCAGCAAAGCTCCCCCCGTGGCATGCCGCCCCAAGCACGCAGTTGGCATGCTGGGGCTTGGAGTCGCCCCTGCTGAAAATATCAAACACGGCTTCACTGCAACTTTTACTGTCGCACTGTTTCTACAGAGAAACTTCTACTAGGCACCTTTGTCATCTTTTTGCTGTGCTGGTTAGTTGGGGTGGGGAAGGTCTGTATGCTGAAGAATTCCGTGTGGAGGGCAAATACTGTGTAAAGGTGGAGTAATACTGACCTAAGCTCTGATTCAGGAAAGCACTTAGCATGTGCTTAAGTGTTGTGGTGAATAAGGATGGACTAAAAGGGGAGGAAGGATGATTCTGGGGGAAGGATGCTAATCTGCCGCTCATCAGACCTGGGTTCCACGAGGGGCTTCTAGTTTGGCACATCACTTAGGCTCTCAATAACTCATGTCCCATAGGTAAAATGGGATAATAGCGCTGCCTGACCTCCCAAAGGTGTTGAGGATAAATACATTAGTGTGAGATGCTCATATACTACAGTAACAGGGGTCATGTAAGTACCATAGCTAAATAAGGCACATGCTTAATAGTCTTGCTGAATCCGAGCCAAAGAAAGGATTTGCTTCTGTCCTCCTCCTAGCTGGAATTTTTCTAAATTGACATCATGAAGTGGTGTTAATATGTGGGATAGTAATGGAAGCCTGCAAATATGCATGTTGCTTAGGTTTCTGAAGGCATGCTGGCCTGTGGTGTAAATGGCCTGCAGTTTTCCCTGGTTCAGCATTGCCAACCCCACGTGTTTAAAAAAAAAATCATGAATTAGGCCCCATCCCCAAAATCATGAGATTGCGTTAAAAACCTTTTTCTGAGTTTTATTTGGCGTCTGGTTTTGAGCCAGGATCCACTGGGGTCATGTTTTCAGGCTTTTTTTTTTTCTTACAAATGTGATGGCTAGAATGGAACTCTTATTATAAAATGAAAGCTGAGATTCCTGCATCATTACTTGTCTCCAGGATCTGGGATTTTAAGAAGAACTCTCAATATTACAAGCCACATGAGAAAATCTCAAGAGTTGGCAACAGTGCTTGTGTAAGGGACCAGTGACCATTTCAAAGCATGCTACCTTGCAAACCAACAGGGATCTACAACTTACGCGTAGCATCCATGTCTAGCAGTGATGGTCTTGGGGGCTGCCTGGATCGTAGGCCAAAGTGCTGTTCTACAAGCACAGGACAGAATGGACATGCAAAAGACTAAAGCACATCGTTCAGCTGATAGTCTTCGCCTGTCTACTCGCTAATAACTTTTTGGTCTATTACCCAGGCATTCTGCCTCTGAGTATGTTGGACCACAGTGGTAATTAGAACTGGCTGGGAAGCTGCCTTTCACTTCCACCGAAAAAAAAAGCGTTTTTTTGGGGGTTCGGGTAGGGAGGGGGTTGGGATTTTTCAAAACATTGAAAACAGTCACGGAAGTGAAATTCTGCAATATTTTGTTTCGGAAATACCGAAAGCCTGGAGTCTGGGAGTCAAGTGAGTCAAGCAGGCTGGTGAACTGGCAGATGACTAGGCAGGTTCCCATTTCTGTCTAAAGATCAGCTGATATTGACCCATTCCCACTGAATGTTTTGTTGGTGATCCAGCTGTCTTTTCCAAAGGAAAGTGTTTCATTGGGAAATTTCTGACCAGCTCTTTTTGGAATATTTGTTGATGGAGTTGTACTATATGAGACTCTGGACAATTGAGGTTTTTTTGTATGTCATCGTAACACGTTCCTACCTGCTGGGATTTGCGTGTGTGTTTGCGTTTTGCAGGAATTACCAGGCAATCAAGACAGTTTCCCTTGGAGTCTGTGGATTCCTTACAGGGATTATCATTAATACTTTTAAGTGGCATCGACTGTGTGCAGTCTGGCCATTCTAGTTCCCTGCTAGTAGTTAAGTCATGTGCAAAGTATCTTCCGTAGATTTTGCAGTGACCTTTGACCCGAACCATGTGACTAATGATTTTGATATGGGTATGGCAAGGGAACAAATGTGTGATATTTTTATATATGTAATTTTTCTAGAATATTATTAACATAGACAATCAGGGCCAGGTTCTGATACCCTTCCCCAGGCTGAGAAGTATCTTGCTGCACAAGTCCCATTGACTTTAATGGGATTTATCCACGTACTTACCATTAAGTTCTGCCTTAAAAGTTTTGCTGAACCAGAGTTTAAGGCACCAATCCCGCACCCATTAATAGGCCCTTCAGTGGGCATTGGTTTGTCCCTGGATCGGTTTCATTTTACAGTGGGCGCCTAAGGGAGATATCTATCTTAGGCTTTGTATTCAGTCTATTGGCTCTCATTACAAGGAAGCTAATGCCATGTAGATGGCAGTCAGGGATCTCTAATTTGTTCCATATAAATGTCCCAATAAGCTTCCTACTCTGAAGTCATTTTTTTCTAGGGCTGTGTGGCTGTATAAGTAACTTACATCTTAGGTGCTTACCTTCTTACATCTTATATGTACCTTCCTGGGAAAAAAATACCATGTACTAAGGGTCTTGCTAGCTTCCTGCCACTGGTTCTTGTTATGCCTTCCTCTGCTATGTTAAAGCCAGATACATTCAAGCCTGAAATAAGGAACAGTTTTTTACCAAAGAGGATGATTACTCATGGGAACAAACTACCGAGGAAGTGGTGGCTTCTCCATCTCCTGAAGTCTTTGAATCAAGACTGCACGCTTCTCTGTAAGCTGTGCTTTAGTCAAATGCAAGTTATTGGGCACAGTGTGGGGGTAAGTGGGTGAAAATGTTGTGGGTTATACCGGGGGGACGGATAAATGATGTAATGGCCTCATCTGGCCTTGAATTCTATGAACCTCTGATATCAAACATACCCTTGCAGCGCTGCATATGTGGGACTCCCGTTGAAATCAGCGGAAGTTCTGTGCATGAAGTGTTGGCAGGACAGTGCTTAATGGATGTTTCATTTTACTGAAGTCTGGATAACATTGGACATTGTATGCGGGTTGCTATGATATGCTTAGCATTGGCAGTTTCATTTAGCAAGGGCTGTTTTCACTTCATTACTATGTATTTAGAGTCTGAGGTTTGTTATCCATGGGTTTATCAGTTGACTTACATCTTAAATTCATTAAGACCTCATTTCACTATCTGGGAAGCCGTGCCAGGTTATGACCATTCGCTCAGTATGAATGACTTCCAGCTAGTGACAAATGCTCTTATTCTTATCTAGGTTGGATTATTTTCTGGAGACTCTGCACATTACGTTATCAAGGCTGCAACTCAGCATGTATCCTAACAGATGCATCAAGGCCAAAACGTATCACTCTGAGTTTAAAATCTTTAGCAAGGGTAAAGATTTGCTAGCGCAAAGGTCTTCATTAATTTTAAACCTATTCTTTCAACGTACATGAATTTTAGAGCAATAGCTCTAACGGACCTGACCGATATTATTTTGTCTTATGAGTCTGCTCATTCATTTTGTTCTTCTGAGTATCACAACAGCACTTAGTCTGTAGACACTGTACAGATGCATAGTAATATAATTCCTGTCCCAAAAAGTTTAGTCTAAATAGACAAGATAGATATAGCGGGGAGAAAGGAAGTTATCGGTTCTGGTTTACAAATGGGAAACGGAATGACAGAGACTAAGCGGCTTGCCCAGGGTCACAGAGGAAGTCTGTGACAGAGTTGAGAAATGAACTCCCATCTTGTGAGTCTGAATTTACCATCTTAACCACAAGACCATCCTTCCTCTCTGCTCTGAGACAGATACTTCTTTTGACTTGTTTCTGGTTATTCTCCACCAATGTTGGACAGTGCTAGAGTCTGTAGGTAGGTTAAAGAAACATACTCACCATGACCGATGGTAATTTCTCATCGCTGACTTTTGGGGCCTGTTTTTTAAAAGAAGCCTCCCTTTTTGGGCCTACAATTTTTATGCCTGCAAACACCTGCCGACACAATCTGTCCTCATGGAGTAGTTGTATAGAACTGAATTGGGATGAAACTATAGAAATTTCTCCAAAGTCTGTAGAATTCAATAATAGCTTTAGTACAGAATTTTTTAATCAACCTGTGGAAAATCTATTGCAGTAATATGATTCCCTGCTAATTTATATAGGATTTTTCCAGATGTATTCTGGGTACAAAAGGAGAGCAGTTAGTTGAACATCTTGTTATTTGCACTAATGATTAATTATGCTTGCAAGATTGCACCTGCAATAATTAAGGTATGTGTGCAATATTCCAGCTGCATAACTGGATGCTGGCTCTAAAGTTCAAGTCATTTATTTAGAAGGCAAGATAATGTAATGGTTAGAATATTGCAGCGGCTTTTAGAAATTTGCCCAATTCTGATGCAGAATGAATCAGGGGAAAGTAACCCTATTGGTGGGCAGGCATGCTTGTCTCCAACAAGTGTCTGCTGTACACAGATGGCCACAGGAAGGAGTGGGCACTTCAAGCTTATTACTGAAAAATAAAGGAACACACTGGGCTGCAGCTCTGTGAATGAGTCATCCATGCGGCTGCACTCATCTTCTTTCAAAGCCAAATACTGTCTGGCGTCGCCTGCTTCTCACAAAGTTATGTAGTGCTTCAGAGCATGCGTCCTTCTACTCTTTCGTCCTGTTTATGTCAGGGTGAAGAGCAACTCTGAACCCCCGGCAAGACATTCCTTTTACCCTAACACTCAGTAAACTTTGGAGGCAGGAGCAGAAGACTTGATCATATTGGATCAACTACAAATCACATGGCAAATCTCCTTATGCATTGGTTCAGCAGGTTTTGAGTTGTGCATCTGCTTTTAAGAGTCAGGCTTACAAAATGAATCAGTAGTCATGTCAGATGGGCAGCGCTGAGCAAGTTGAACAGTTGATAATATAGTTAAAATGCAGCAGGCTGCTTCTGAATTTCCCATTGTACACTTTGTGCCCAGTCAGCTGAGTCAGAATGGGAACTGGAGGATGCAAAGTGCCTGATGCCAATGATGCAAAACTGCCAGATGTCTGGCCAGGACACAGTCCTCTGAAATTTGCCCTAGAAGGAAGCCTGGAAATCTCATTAGCTCTTGCAGAGAATGCTTGAGAATGTCCCTCTGCAGAAATGGAATTGGCATTTGTAGTTCTTAGGGTACCACCGTGATAGCATATTGTTAACGTTACCAGAATACAGCTTAATGTTAGGTATGTACCTACATCAGTCAAAGGGGATTGGCATATATTTAAAAATGAAACACTAGGGAAGGCCAGGATTTTATATATTATATTGTTCAGGGGCGGCTCCAGACCCCAGCATGCTGTGGGGGGCACTCTGCCGGTCGCTGGGAGGGCGGCAGGTGGCTCCGGTGGACCTCCCGCAGGCGTGCCTGCGGAGGGTTCGCTGGTCTCATGCGGCATCAGCGCACCCTCCGCAGGCACGCCTGCGGGAGGTCCACCGGAGCCGCGGGACCAGCGACCGGCAGAGCGCCTCCCACGGCATGCCGCCCTGCTTGGGGCGGCGAAATGTCTAGAGCCGCCCCTGATATTGTTGATAAAACTTTGGGGCAGATTCTGCTCTCAGTGACACGGTGTGGTTCTGGAGGAACTCTCCTGAAGTCAGTGTAGCTACTCCAGGTACATACTAGTGCTGCGGGTGTCAGAGACTGGCTCGTTGTCACTAATGAGGTAGAAAACACAAAATTAAATTACGGGCCAGGTTCTCCTTTCTGTGAGGTTCCCTTTGCTTCACTCCACTGATGCGATGCTGGCTCAGATGGCTGCAGGGGGATCATCCACTCTAGTGTAAGGTGAGGAGTGGGCAGAGCCTGGCACCTGCATGCCCACACACACAATTTGCCAGCCAGCACAGGGTGGAAGGAAGGTATGCCAGGTAAATAGCTGATGTTCAGTGAGAATTCTAACCCTCCCCATCCTGGATCAGCTCCGCTACTGGCTGTCCCTTACTCTGATCTAGCCCCAGGACTTACCCCTAAGAGAGGGAGTGAAAGCCCCACCTCTAAACTGTTGTGGGGAGGCTCCCCCCAGTCAGAGGTGGCTGGACTGTTGGAGGGACAGATGAGCTGAGCTACTCATTATTTTCCATTTCTAATTTTGATATGTGATCCTGGAAGCTCCAGTATCTAATTGTAAGGCTGATAGTACGGTTATGCTCTCCTGGGCGATCTGATCTTGAAGGCGTGCTGTATTTATATATTGCTAAGTAAAACTTCAAAGGGAGCCAGATACCTTCTCAGCCTTTGCCAACAGGGACCAGACAGTCAATAACATTTCAGTTCCAAAGCAAGCTGTGTATGAATTACAGAAAGTGTCTCTTGCTGAAGTCAAATTCTGTCCTTCAGCCGTAAAAAGCATTTGGGTTCATTTCCTTTTAGGAAGGCTGTACCACAGGCAATTCCAACTAGCTTTCTCCCATCTAGCTTTCATCTCACTTGTGAAGCCAGGATAAACCCTGGAGGTCATTCATTCTGTCTGGGTACATAGTTGATATATCGATGATGATTTATAGAGCACCCAAAATAGGCCATTTGGGAGATAGGCAGCAGGGATGGAGGAAATAAGTAAATATCAGCAGGCAGTTGGGGGGAAGGAATACACAATAGATTGAGGTTGCTTGCATGCCAAAATACCTGAATAGCTGAATCAGGCCCTCTATTATTTTCTTGATTTGTTTTTCCATCACCAAGGATTGTTTGCCTGGATACATTCTGTTTCTTCCTAATATTGCTCCAGTTTATACCTGATGACAGATCTCTAAGGGTTCCCATCAGTCTGTGATGCTATCTCAAATTGTCATCCCCAAACACTTGCTATTTTTAAACAGCTTTTTTAGAATTCAGCAACCGATGTTCAAATAACATCTACCAAGACATGCTGTGATGTGCTGGTACTAATAGGAACAGTGCTGTGACTGGAGTGGTGAAGAAACAAAACAAAACAGTTGTACACCATAAAAGAAATATTTTACTTACAAATACTACAGCTTGGTTGGATTTTTTCCCCCTTTCATCAAAGCTGGTGCTCTTTCTTGTTTCTGAAAAGCAAAGCCTATTTATTTTCCTAAACAACAATGAATCGTCCTTTAAACACTGGCCAGCCACTGCTGCATGTGCCTGCACGTTGGGACTTGCAAAAATAAGAGTCTGACAACTCAAATGGAGTCATCCACACTGGCTGCTTGATTTTGACACCTAAAGAGAAGACTATTCTACAGGAGTGAAGGGACGTCACAAAACCTTTATAGAGAAGTCCCAGGGAAAAGGCACTCATGTGAACCAGGAGAACCAAGTAAGCTGAGTCCCCGTCACCACAGCTATACACAACGTGAAATGGCATTAGGTACCCAAGAGCAAGGTTGTCTATATAAAAATCCTGTTTAGAGGCAGAAGGATAACAGGAAAATGCAAGCAAAAGGCAAGTTTTATCAGGGAGAAGCTTTAGTTTAGGGCTTCCGATAAGTAGTGGGAGGGGGGTGAGCTCTGCTCTGGTTTAAAAGGGAAACTTCCCTCCCCACCAAATGTGCTTTTTCTCAGAGAATTAGTTGAGGATTTGTGACTCTGGGACAATGAATCGATCGTGGTGAAAAGCTTGATTAAAATGGGACAGGCTAAGATTAGCTGGATGATCTGACTGTTGTCCATCACTATGGATTTCTTGGTCCTAGCCAGAGGTGTTTATCTTGTCCTCTTTGCTCAGGGGTGTGAGATCATCTGGGAGGAACTGTAGTTTTGTAGGAATTAAATGCAAAACCTTACATAACATAGGAGTGGAAAAGGGGCTGCTTAAAACAGTGCAGGGAATTTTGAACCCACTTGTTTTTGTTTTTGCTATCAATGAGTGACATTTCATCTGACCTGTTAGAAGATCTCTGTGTGCAGGGGCGGCTCCAGGCACCAACGCACCAAGCGCGTGCCTGGGGCAGCAAGCCGCGGGGGGCGGCCTGCCGGTTGCCATGAGGGCGGCAGTCAGGCTGCCTTCCGTGCCGTTTCTGTGGGAGGTCTGCCAGTCCCGCAGTTTCGGCGACAATTTGGCGGCAGGTACGCCGAAGGCACGGGACCGGCGGACCTCCCGCAGGCGTGCCGCCGAATCCACATTACCAGCGGACGTCCCACAGGCATGCCGCCAAAAGCTGCCTGACTGCCGTGCTTGGGGTGCAAAATACATAGAGCCCCCCCGTCTGTGTGACTTGAAAGCTGGTCTCTCTCCCCAACAGAAGTTGGTCCAATAAAAGAGATCACCTCACCCACCTTGTCCCTCTAATACTCTGGGACCAACATGGCTATAACAACATGGTATGTTAAATTTAATCTAGTCAGTTTCTCCTTTTGAAAATGTTTCATCTTCATTATTTCAGCTTCAACACATTGGAACTTGGATGTGTGTCATACTTTTATCTAAAAATCCACTCCTTGTTTGTATCAGTTGCTACTCAAAATTGCTTATTTCTGCCCAACTCCAGAAAAGTGTGATTAAATGTTCTGGGACATATACAACAACACCCCCCATAAATTGGATGGTATAAGCCCCAGCTAGTTCATCCTCTTGGGTATCCAGTATATCTCATTCAAAAATGTTAAATGTGTCAGATTTAAGCTTGTAGCCTTATAAAATGTTGTGCCAATTACCTTCCGTGGATGAGGAACTCATGCTCCCACGTGTCTGTTATGTTATAGCCCAAATGACCTAGCAGGTGTGCTAGTTGGGGCTGCAGATGAGATGATAGGTGAGCATGATCACAATTACAAGTAGGAGGTGTGGACATCGATAACTTGCACACCTGAGCCAGTTGGACATAAACGCTGAGCCTAACAATGGAAGGTCATTAAACCTTGATAGTCTTCTATTCAAATGGTTGCACTCAACATCAGTAAGATAACTAATGCCCAGAAGAACCAGTCTGCCAGCTGGGCTGGTAACCCGGTAACTGATCATCCGCTGGCCATGTGAGGCTGACCAGGGGGTCACCGGACAAAAGGACTGGAAATCTATAAAATGATCAGGTCAGCTATATTACAGACTAGAACAGGAGGTGAAACATATGCTAGAGGAGTGAAATCCAGGATTGGGAGCTCTGACCAGATCCCAGAACTGCTCCAGAGCGGTGAGGAAACTGAGGCAGGGAACTGCATGCATGTGTGTGTTTTGCATGGGTCTTTATATCTCTTGTGCTGTCTAAAGTAGAGTGGTTGTTTTTTAGAAATCTTTACTAAGTCTGTGTCCGTTTGCTTCGTCTAAGGTGTCCCTGAGGGTTAAACTGTAACAAAGTGGGGCTCTGGGAAAGGGTGTGGATAAGCTACTGGGGTGTCTTGGAGGGTCTGCAGCACTGGTCCAGATAGGGGCTTGGGTCCCACTTCCAGAATAGGTACCAGACAGTCTGTGCCAAGGAAATATCCCAGAGTGGCCAAAGAAAGAGCAATCAGTGAAGCCTGCCCAGAGACAGGGAAGCTTAAAAGCACACAGGCCCAGTGTATGGGTCCTAACACAGCAGCCAGATGAGTGTCCAGTGGGGCCCTCTCATACACACATAGTCCCAATGCCTTCAGTGGCATGTCCTACGTGAACAAAGGGAGCAAGGGTTTGCCCCATAAGTAGAGGAATGTTAGGCAGTTCTAGGCTGACCAGACAGCAAGTGTGAAAAATTGGGGCAGGGGGTGGGGAGTAATAGGAGCCTATATAAGAAAAAGACCCAAAAATCAGGACTGTCCCTATAAAATTGGGACATCTGGTCACCCTAGCCAGTTCTAATAATCTATGCCATTTGCTCCAGGCCGTTAAGTGTGGAGAATTTAAGTGGGGTTCCAGAGTGCATCCATTGGAGACTATTGTATCCCTCCTCTGGTTTCCAGCTTTAACCCATGACGTTTGTTTTGGATGCTCATGTCATGTTATATAAAGGTAATAGCTGCTAGATTAAAAGGCATTTTATAGAGTTCACAGTTTGCTAGTTTTATAGACTAGAATAAAACACAAAAATCTCAAGATGCATTTATTACTCCATAAGAAATTGAAGATGTTTTCTAGTTGCTGGAAAACACAGTACCAGAATGTGCATTAGTAGTATATAACCATTTCAATGATGATAACTCTACCCCATTGGATGAGGTTCAGCAAATTCCACCTTGTGGAAGCAACCTTAATTTTTTGAACTCCTGGATTAATTATCCTTAATTATGTTCTGTAATCTAGGGTTTAACTTAATCCGCAGGCAAGCGAAGTTCTTCGTCTTTCTGTTATTTTTCCAGATTTTAGTGGAGCAGAAGGGAAACCTTTATTAATTGAGAGAATTTCTGTTTTAGAGCAATTTATTTTATAGCTAGGGCTTCCATCAAACTCTCTGTTAAATCAAAGGTAAGGGAATTTATTACTGGGCTTTTCGACTAGTACGCCTGTTTTATCAACATACCTAAAAATCTTTAGAGCCTCTCTTTCAATCTTTATTCCTGGGAGGGGAGTTCTCACACTTTTTCATAGTGTGGACCATATCTTAATGAGATGCCTCATGGACACCTTCTATCCCATTCATAGTCACCAGGCTCCATCTGCTCTGCACTCCCCTGCCTGCTGCCATGTAACAACCTCATGGCATCTACAGCAGTGGCTTACAAGGAAAAGTAAAACTAGAAAAGTATTTCATTTATCTTTTAATGCAATGTAACAGCTGTCAGTAAGAATGCAACCTGTGACCAACCTCCTTACTGCAGACCTCCAGCATGTGCTTTGGAGACCATCAGTGTTCTATGAACCACAATCCAGGAACCACTGACCTGGGATCTCGAATTATTTCTGATCTAAACAAGCAAAGTTTCTGTGGCTAATAGAATGGATGGGGCGTAACAGCAGCACTGCACAGTCCCTCTGTGTAGTGCTATTAGTTGGGAGATCTGGAATCTGCTAATAAGAATTGGAGATAGAGTTGGAGACTGGTTTGCAACTTTCAAGAAACAAAGTAGTCAACATTAATCTGGATGTCTGTGAGTCCTGGGCTGTGAGACCTCCAAGAATCAGAATGATTCCAAGCCAAAAATGAGGTTTTGTACCTAAACCCAGCTGAGTGACTAGCAATCATCAGGTCAATGATGATGACACTTGAGAAGACTGCTTTTTACCCAACAGAGAGGAGCAATGAGATGAGTTGTGGCATAACTTGATTCCAACTTCATGATATTTTTATGCTTGAATTGGAGCAGGGTTATGCATTTTTTTAAAAAGCGACAAAAATGTTCCAGATTTTTGTCCAGCATACCATTATTTTGTGAACTGTGCTGCCATGCTTGACATGATTCTGAAGTTTTCTATTGTGAGGGGCAAAAGAACTCACCAAAGTGTAATAGTGAATAATAGTGAATAATAATTTTTTTTCTCCAATTCCCTGCAAAACCAGCACAAGGCTGAATTCTCAGATTTTGCACAGAGTTCAAACACCACCATGCACTTGTGAAATCCCCCCTGTTGTAACTAGGGGGCATTTTCAGATAAAGCTCTGTTAAGAATAACTCGGGCAGCAATTTTACCATTTGCACTGACCTGAATCCACCCATCTTGGGATGAAAAACCATCCCCCAAGCAGTGGACAACAGAGGATGGGTCATCCAGTCAAGAACTCAATCAGCTGCTGGAAATTGCAATAGACTTTTTTGACACAGGGAGTGTAATGAGCATGTGCAGGTCTTCCCAGCAGAACTGAAGTCAAAGTTATTAAATTCAACCTCTGTTTCATCCTCACTCAGTGATACAACTAAGAGCATCTTGAAATCAGAGCTGGAAACTTTACTCATGAAATCAATTCAAGATTAGCCCACTTCTCAGAATGAAACCATTTCAATTAGGAAAGGCTTTATCTTGCTAGCTCTGACATGGGCCAGAATGATATTGGTCAGAAAGCATGTCTAAAGTTGGTTTGAGACATCATTTCACTGAGTAAAAAAGAGACCTTTGAACCACTTCAGATATTGCTGCCATAAAAATGTCAGGTAGGTTTCCAGAGACAGCAGCAGTATCAGAAAGAATTTCCTCCATCTTGCTAGATGAGGGGGCCCATTTTCTATGAGGATTTAAAGACAAAGAGAAAAGAAAATGCCTTCCCAAACAATAAATTAATGGATCAAATATTTCTAAATGAAATTGGAATAGTGTCCATGTTTGTATTATCTTTTACTGTCCAGGGCTGTCTCTGAGAGGGGAAAAAGCTTAGTGAAAAGTAATTTCAGAGCCTTGACTGCTGTTTGATTACAATTCAGGATTACTGTTTTAATCATCGCTTATCAAGTAATACCACAAACCTCAGAGCATGACCATCTTTCTCAGGGGAAGCCAGATTCAAAACCCAATTTTCAGCAATCCTTTCTCTTTCTCCCAAATTCGTCTAACAAATATGAAGGGATAATAATCTGTGATATTACAAGAGACTTTAAGCAATGCCTGAGATTCACTGTGTTCTCAGGTTTCTTCTTACAGGGCATGTGCTTTTTGTTCAGTGGAAATGCTAGTC
Source organism: Mauremys reevesii (assembly GCF_016161935.1). Taxonomy (NCBI): domain Eukaryota; kingdom Metazoa; phylum Chordata; order Testudines; family Geoemydidae; genus Mauremys; species Mauremys reevesii. The sequence goes on along the minus strand of NC_052640.1, from coordinate 13,873,993 downwards.
TGAGCGAGTCTGTATCTGCTGCAGGTGGATTTTTCAAGGCAGCCTCCATTTGGGGCCTTGCGTATTGTTTTGCATGCTATACCTTGTGCATGCATATGGTTGAAATTACACATGCAAACTCATCCGTGTGCAAGTGGGGGTAACAAGGCTACTTTCCATTTTTATATATAAACAGGAGCAGTCCAGAATGATTCGGTGCACGAGCAAACATGCTCACAAAGGGGAGTGTGTGTGTGCATTAACAGATAGAGCCCTGAAAGACATTATAATTAAAGGATGGATTTAAATTAAAGTTAAAGACACCAACTTTGCATGCATCTGCCATGATAGCGGCTGGGTAGCAGCACTGAAGAGAGATGAGAGAAAGTGGTGATGTTCTTGGTTTTCCAGGCCTCTTCAGCAGGTCCACAGTGAGATGGCTGTAGGGGGAAACACCAATCCTGAAGAGAATTGATTTTTAAGGGGCAGTCTTATTGGACAAGGTCTTGAAATCATTACACTGTTCAAATTACCTTTTGAATTCATAAGAATCTGAATAATGGGCACTGCCAAGAAATCCAAGATGGCTGCCCCAGGGAACCTCGAGAGGCAGTGTGTTCCAGTGAATAGCTCAGACCTGGGATTCCAGAGACCTGGGTTCTGGTTCTGCCTGTGACCTTGAACAAGTGGGTGGGTGAGAGTCTGTGGCCTGTGTTGTGCAGGAGGTCGGACTAGACGATCATAATGGTCCCTTCTGACCTTAAAGTCTATATTCTATGATTCTATGATTAAGTCATTGTGCCTCTGTTTCTCCTTCCATCCTTAATCTGTTTAGACTGTAAACTCTTCAGAGCTGCAACAGTCTATTTTGGTGAGCTTGTACGAGTGCTTAATTTGTAATGAAAGGTGCCGGGACTCAAGCAATTCTTTTTACTTTCATTACTGATGCGGCAAGCCCAGAGGTGCTGGAGCTATAAAGTGCCAGGCCGAAGGGTGCGGAGGCTCAGCTCTAGCACAAATTTTGTACAGCGCCTAAGGCAATGGGATCCCTAATGTAATACAAATAACAATGAGGAAGACAGCAGTAGTGGGAGCACACATCCAGCTCACAATAAGGACCTGATCCTAAACCCACTGAAGTTAATGGGCCTCTCCGTCCTTATTTATTGAAGGGTTCTTAATCTGCACCTCACTCTCCACTCCCAAGTGCTTGCATCTAATTAAAGTAAATGGACTGGTTATGACCACAATTGATTTTTTTGCTGAATTATTTAAATCCCAGTCGTAAATGTTAGGGATGGAAAAGGCCTATTAGATCATTACGTTAATTTCCTTCCAAAAGCAGGATACAACCCCCAGATGGAAGTGTCCTGCATGAAACTGACATTACCTATGATCTTAGCCAAAAAGCTTAGAAGAAGCTGTTACCTTGTTACCTGTTAAGGGAGCCCAAGGGTGAGTTTTATTCAAGAGTTAATTTACATGTGGTATATTTGCCTGCAGGTACATTTCAAATGCATGTAACTACAGCTTGCTCAAGTACTGCCAGTTCACTTGGAGGTTAGATTGCTTTTGTGAAATGGTGCCAAGGCAGGAGCATTTATAAACAAATTACTACTCATCTCTATGAAAAGTGCTTAGAATGAGGCACTAAGTGGTGGTAATGAATTGATAAATGGCTGAAAAGGGAGCAGGTGAACTGGTACATGTCCAGCTTCCAGGAGAAATTCAGGGAGAAAAACCTCAATCAGAATGTTGAGCCAGATCCTCAGCTGGAATAAAGCAGCGTAGCTTCAGGGAAGCAAATAGAACTATGGTGATATACACCAGTTGAGAGTCTCAAGAATGGCAGGATGGCTATCAAATTAATGCATCACAGGGCCAAACGGAAAAGTGTCTAGATGCTTAGACCAGGGGTCCCCAACGCGGTGCCTGCGGGGGCATCTAAATGCGCCCACGTCCTGTCCGGCGGTCGAGCATCCGCCGAAATGCCGCCGAAATTGCCGACAAGCGACGTCATCGAGAGGCTTCGACGGCATTTTGGCGGATGCTCGACCACCACCATGGTCCTTCATCTGTCACCCGCCAGACAAAAAGGTTGGGGACCACTGGCTTAGATAATGAAGTGACTCTTATTTCACCAGGATTGTATCTAGTAGAAAGGACAAGCTAAGGCATCATGTTCCTCTGCTTGGCTTATTCCTTCACATCTTTCCAGTTAGGAGCAAAGATGCTCATTCAAGTAGTTCTTTGCACCAAATATTAAAGTCTGTAAAAAATGTTTTCAAGCAGACTGAATATTTACTCTGCTGCCGCCTGGGGACTCTGTGACCCTGGGACATTACTCCTAGGAAATTGTACCTCTTAGTGACCATCCAGAAAACTCTGGATTTTCTTTAGGTGCTGCCTGGTGGACACGTGACCTGATGAAAAATCACCAATGATGTGAGGGATTCATGATCTTTACTACTCTACTTTTTGTCTGAGAGGCCTCAACCAGCAGGATGTGGCACAGATGGATAAGTCATCCACCAGAGATGAGTCCCATTTGTCCATGTTGTGTAGAGCTTTGTCTACTTTCCAGAAAAAACAAACAAACTCAGAGCTATTAACTGAGGTAACGGGGGGGAGCATGCAGGGTCATGTGTCCCCCCAGATTTCTGCGCACGCCTCTGGCAGTGACACCCTCCCCACACTGCATGGACACAAGGGAGAGCGCTGCCTCCTCACTTCTGGGCGTCCCCGCTAGCGGCGTCCCAGGAAATCTAGTGGGGGGTACATGACCTCCACAGAACCTTTCATTTGTTCCTCCCCCCACTAGCCACAGCTATGTGTCACCTCGGGGGCGGTGTGGCTGGTATGGTGAGTGCAGCAGCAGAGTGGGCAATCAGGTGGCAAATGGCTTGTTGGCTTTAGGTGCAGCTTGGTCCGGTACCATTCAGTGAGTTGGATGCTCTAGCAAAGAAGCTGCATTCAGCCAGCTGCAGTCTGGATCCATGACCCTCTAGGCTGGTGAAAACCTGCGGGGAAGCGATGGGGGGCAGTATCACAGTCACTATTGAAGGAGATTCTTAGCGCTTCTTTTTAGGAAGGCAGGATGCCAGTGACCCTTAGTCACTGCCTGGGTAGTGTGGAGTTAAGCTAAACTCATAGAGTTCTTGGTTCTCCACATTCTAGGGAGGGCCAAGATAGGTTGTAAGGGGGATGTAGTAAAGCTGGATACTTCCAGAAAAAATGTCGTTTGTTAGATGTCGTCTGAAGGACATCTATCAGTTCTGTGTCAGCTCCCACAACTGCTAGGCCCCTGACCAAGGAGCTATGTTTAGATGCTGACATGCTCACTAATTATCACCCTGTTCCAAATTTTCCCTTCCTAGGAAGATGGGGACATCCGGCGTCATCTTCAGCCACATTTAGAGTCCATAAACTTTTTTGATCTTTACTGACAAATTTTAGACATGGGTTTGGCCTGGAGATAGTGGGGCCTGATTCTGATCTCCTTTGCACCTGTGTAGAAACTCTGTTGAAATCAGTAGAGTTCCATCAATGTAAAGTGTGGTGACATTTAGAACAAAATTAGGTCCTGAACTTCAGTGGATGACTTATTCTTAGCCATGGATGAAGAAAAGCTGTCTGTACTGATCTGATTAGATTTGCCAGCAGTCTTCCATGCTGCTGTGAAGGGGGCTCCCCTACAATATTATTGTCCCTGTCTGTCTGAGGGATTCCACAATGTGGCATTCAGTAAATTCCCTTTCTCCGTAAGGAGACATAGATGTGAGGTACTGCATCTCATCATATCTAGTCAGTAGGTATCCAAGGCCTGTAGGATTGCTTGAGAATAGAGATGGGTGGAGATGGATAATTCCATTTGGTGGAACATTTTGCTATTTCAAAATTTTGGTTTCTTCTGAGTTGAAATGAAAACCAACGTTTTCAAAATTCTCCACAAAAGGGGGTAGAGCCCTAGAGCTGTGAACCCTGGGGTTCCTGACTCAGAGGTATCCATCCGGCAGGCTGACCTCTGAAAGCCCTGGCTCCGCAGCAAGGAAGCTGCCCCTGAACCAGCAGGAGACCCTGTCTGGTTTCCAGAGAAACTTGGTCAGAATTGAACCATCTCCATGGAACATTTCAATTTTGATTAATCGATCAAAAACGGTTTCATCTGAATTTTTCATTTCATTTCAATTTTGATTAATCGATCAAAAACGGTTTCATCTGAATTTTTCCAACCGGCTCTAATATGGGAGGCCAATAGTGACTGCAGTGGGCACATAAGAGAAAGCCTTGTCTGTCCTTTCCATTTATCCCAGATTGTGCCAGATTTTCTGTACTTTCTAAGCATATGCCTGCTATGTGAAACAGAACATACAGGGACAAACCCTGCAGTCAGTGGGTTTGCCCCACTGCTGTGACTGTAGCCCACAGAATTTTGTTTTAGTCTCTGTAATGCTGATATAATTGGACACTGTCCAGACTATTAAGCTCCAAATGTAACCTATAGAACCACTCACTTCTGTTTGCAAAATGCATGTCATTCTTCATCTGCTCCCTCCGCCTTCCTAAAAGAAATGCCTCAGCATACTTAAAAACAAAACCAAATACATCAATGCCAGCAGCCCAGCACACATGAATGACCCTCAATAAGCAAACAACTGTGCTTGGGTGATGGTAGGAAAGAGAGAAATTGATAAAGAAATAAATTTTAGTTTCAGGCTTCCTAGGGCCTGGTTTAAGAACAACAGAGTACAAATGAAGCCAGACTTTTTTTTTTAATCGTGAAAAATACCTTGACGATGGCCTGCTAACTTAAATGATTTGCTGCCTGCAAAAGCAAGGGGAGAGCCCTTGGGATGAGTGTTGTATTCCGTTGTTATTCTGGAGCTCCCATCGCCAAACTGTTTCTGAGGTATGTATGTACCTTAATTTGTAATGAAGCATGACACTAGAGTCACTTTAAATGTACTGACCTGAGCAACTGAGGGCTTCTTGTTATGGTATCATTTCTAGGAGTGTCCTCTTATGGCAGGCATCCCCAGGTGGTGCATTTACACACAGTCTTCCAAGTTCTTTTTCTTAGGCAGGTCTACACTTACCCAGTGGCATAGCCAGGTGGAGGGAACAGGAGGAGCAATAAAAAAAAAAAAAAGGCGCCACCCACTGCGGTGCTTTTACTCACCCGACGGCGCTCTGGGTCTTAGGCGGCGGGCCCTTCACTCGCTCCGAGTGTCTTCAGCAGCACTGAAGGTCCCGCCGCCGAAGACCCAGAGCGAGTGAAGGTCCCGCTGCTGAAGTGCCGCCGAAGACCCGGAGCGAGTGAAGGTCCCACCGCCAAAGACCTGGAGCGCTGCCAGGTGAGTAAAATAAAAGCGCCACTGTGGGTGGCACCTTTTTATTTATTTATTTATTTATTTGTATTGCTCCCCCAGGTGAGTACAAAGGCGCCAGGAAATTGACAAGGCGCCACTTGTGCTTAGTGGGGGAGTGACCACTCCCCCCCCCAGCTATGCTACTGCACTTACCGTGAATCAACGCTGCAGCGATCGAGCCACTGGGGGTCGATTTAGCGGGTCTAGTGAAGACCTGCTAAACTGACTGCAGATCACTCTCCCGTTGACTCCGGTTCTCCACCAGAATGAGAAGCATAAGGTAAGTCGAACGGGCGAGTTTCTCCCATTGACCCGGCGTGGTGTAGACACCATAAGCTATGTCGACTCCAGCTATGTTATTCAAGTAGCTGGAGTTGTGCAACTTAGGTTGACTTAACCCGACAGTATAGACCTGCCCTTACTGTGAGAGCACGTTTTGATTCTTGGGAAGACAAGCTGGGTGGTTAGAGAGACGAGGTGGATGTGGTAATATCTTTTATTGGACTAACTTCTGCTGGTGAGAGAGACAAGCTTTTGAGCCACATGGAGCTCTGCTTCTGCTGGCTGCTGGTTAGTTCTGAGTTATACGAAGCTTTTTGTAAAGACAGTTTCTGGGTAAGGGGAGCTGTACAAGCAACAGGAGAACTTGCTCTCTGCCTTGTGCTCTGATTAGAGTTAATTGTTGAGGCAGAGTCGGTCTCTGGAAATTGGGTATTGGTGTTGGGCTGAGATTCCTGAAAAACGGGCTTGTGCCGCATGCTATTTGTTTCTTCTTTTTTCTTCTGTTTCTTCTTTTTTCCAGGACTCGTGTATGTGTGTAAATAAAAGTAGTTACGTTAGTGATGTGGAGTCGGGAGTACATTCCACTTAATAACAACCTTTTCGTTCCCAGCTAAACGTTGCCATTATCTGGAAGTTGCCAGTAAGTGGAAGGCACCATTTTCAGTGGGATACATAGAAAAAATGAGCATAGAACGATGATGCAGAGTACAGAACAGTAGTTGTGAAACTGTGTATTACCTTTCAGAAGAACTAAAGACAACCATACATGGCAGGTGGTAATGGATACATTGTATAGTGTACCGCAATGCTTACAGCAAACTTAGGACATTTCAGCTTGCTGTGTGTCACAAGAAATACTGTAAAGGGGGACATAACTTTACAGTGCTGTCTGAAGAAAAATCTTTAACCCCCACCCAAAGAAAACTTACAAAACACGCATAGTATCATGTCTCTGTGTGCTGAACAGTACTATACTTGGTGATCCTTATGTCTCACAAATTAAAGCAGCGCAAGGTTTCACAACAAATAAAACAAAACCGTTTTTAAGTGCGGAATTTGTCCATGCTGTCTGCTTTCTACATGTCGCTAACTCCCCCTGGAAATCCTTCTCGTTTTGTGTGCAACCTTGTAACCATTGTCAAAGCCGTGACTCTGGCATGGAGCTGCTCTGTGAGGGGAAACTCTGTGGGTTCACCAGCCGCAGTCTCCTCTTGTGGCTCAGGAGTCTGGGGGTGCTTTAGAGCTGCCCCCATCAGTAGCCGCCAGATGGTCAGAGTCTTGTTTCTTACCATGCTCCTTTCACTGGCACCTTGGCCAAGGTTATGCTGAAACCAGAGCCAGAGGGTTGCATCAGCATCTGGCTCCTTTCCCTCAGGTTGCCACCTTGCCACCTTGGTTTGTGCTGTTCCAGTCCTCCTGTAAAATGTTACGTCCATTTTTCCAAATGCACGAGACAACAGACTCGGAGACACCAAACCTCTCAGCTACTCTCGCTTAGCACTGAGCTTGCAGTAGGGCCTCCAGGACCTAAACTTTCTCAGCAAGAGATACAGCCACGCGTTTGGAAGTGGGAACACTCAGCTGCACTTGCTCAGAGGCAGGAAATTGATTACAGGTAGGAGCTCCACTCTAAAAAAATGTTTCTAGTAAGCGGCATGCCTGTTGCTCACATCTGGATCCCATTCAGAGTTCCTGGCAATGTGTTGTCATTAACCAGAAGTTGCTATGATCAGGATTGCTAGTAAGTGGAATCTGCTCTATTCTGATTTCTCCCCTGTTGGCAAGCAGACCTGCAAAGTCATGCCGATCTGCTGCTGCTCAGCAGAGGGGTGACACTGGTGTCAGTTGAAGGAGCAGCAGTACAGTAAACAAAGAAAACGTTACTGACGCGCGGACAAAAGGGTAACAGAATTCTGTGTCAGGATCTAGGGCACATGCTGAGGGACTAGGGTATAGGTACATCTAGGGCCGGAATTGACTAGCACATGTATGGTCAAGATGGTGCAAAGAACCTCATTTCCTCATGCGCCCCAGGCAGGCTACGGCCAAAACTGCAGTCCCTTTGCTCTTCTAAGTGCAGACGTCTCTGCTAGCAACTCGTGAGTACACACTGCCCCTAGAGGAGGCAGGCCTATCCTCTCAACAGTCGGCATAGCTTGACCAGTTGTGAATCCTTCTGAGGAGCTGCAAAATAGCTGCACCGCACATTTCTAGCAGGCATTGTTTCCTGGAGAGTTTTGTTGGGTAATGTGATGCCTCCCCTGCCTCTAATCTGACCCTGAGTGTAATACTGGTAGGTACAATCTGGCCCTAAAACAACCTGCATCTTTAAATCCAGGCGTCAGACAGTAGATTGCAGCTGAAATAAAAATGCTGGCTCATGAAATAAGTTCTGGTTTAACACTCGGATCACTGAGATGGAAAGAATTCACTGTGTAGCAGACAAGAGATTGGAACTAGCAGGGCTGAGCACCAGTGACGTGTGGACATTATCAGTTGAGGCAGAAAACTCTTTCATTCCTCTCTCCACATTGAGGGAGGGGGTGAATTTTATGAGCTTATCCTGTACAGTTCCCTGTGCAGCGCAAGATGCTATAATTTTGGGTTTACATTCAAGAGGGGGGTGCGTGCCTTGGCAACTGGGAGGTGCCTTAGCTGAGCCTTCCCATGCAGAGCTGATCTCAGCACGTGTGTGTGACGCTGTAGCTGGGTGTGTCCCTATCTGTATGTAGGCTGGTGAAAGAGCAAGCTTTGGGAGCCTGGCAATTTATCACAGCACCACAGTGTGACAGGGAGCCCAGGCTGGTGGGTCAGGTGGGCTCAGTGATACCCCAGTTCCAAGTGGCACCTCAGGGTCACCTGAGTCCCAGCCTAGCACCCTAACCACTGGATTTTCCTTCTTCCCATACTCAGTATACACAGTTTTCCCTTAGTGTACCCAAGCTCCAGCTGGGAAAGATTCAACCCACTCAGCTGTGAGCTTGTGGGACATATGCAGGTGTGCTGAATAATGTGTGCAGAGATTATTCCACTTCACAGCGAGGGCCCCAGTCATCCTGAATGGCAGGCACAGGAGTGGGGTGAGGTATATGCTCCATTTTGGAGCAGAAATAAAGAATGCTACGAAGCCCGTTGGCCCCTGTTAGCTACCCTGTGCAATACCAGTGGGATGGCTCCTGCCCTCTCACAGGTTCAGCCTAGACAGAGCAGCAAGGTGAGGATTTTGCCCTGGCTGACAAACCAGCACCATTTCAGATTTACTGTGCAAAGTGCTTTTTTTCCCCTATAAACATCTGTAGCAGATAGAGAATAAATGACATCCAGTGAGTAAATCTTGTCTCCTGCATTCTTTTGGACCTTAATGAAACCCACAGGATCTTATTTGGAGGTGGCAAACAGCCAAATGTGAAACAATGAAGACTAGTAAATAAGGTATTGTAGCTGTTTGCCATTTCCCATTGCAACTAGTGCTGTGAAAAAACCCAAACCCATTCCTTCTGCTGACCACTTCATTACAAGCAGGTTCATTTTTAATGGTATTCTACCCGCCACTTCCTGCTGAGCGAAACTCAGCTGGGAAAAGAGTATCTTTAAAAGTTGGACACTAGATCATAAATATACAGAAGTCCCCCTCTGCTCGGGCTGAGAAAAGTGTTTGGTATTTTTTATCCAGTGTGTCTCATCACATCGGCTGAGCCAGGAACTTGAGGATACAGCATAGAACATAATGTACTGTGTGCTCGGATAGGGCGGTGATTGGCAGAGGGCTGTATACATAACGTGGATAGATTATAGAGCAAAATGTGATATGCATAACCAGGCAGCTGACAAATGAGAGGAAAAGGGTCTATCCTAGAATGATGCTTCTGGGGGTTGGCAGATTTGCTGAGGTATTGATAGGCTCCCTGTTGTTGTAGATCTGAGCATAGTGAATCTGAGTGACATGCCCAAAGTCCCACAGGATATCTGTGGCATGGCAGGGGCTTGAGCCCAGATGCAGGGGGTTGGACTAGATGACCTCCTGAGGTCCCTGATATTCTATGATTCTATGTCCCAAGTCCTAGGCTAGTGCCCTACCCATTAGATCTTCCTTCCACTCCAGAAGGGGTTGCCCAAACCCATATATAAAGTTTCAGGCATGCGCTCCATTGTGCCATTTGGGCATTGAGCTGAATGTCGTCTTCTTCGGCTATCTCTTGATGCGAGGATGATGTCTGCCAACGGGATTTATTGGTGGGTTTTTAAGTGTCTGAGGAACCCAGTTCGTGCCCTGAAGATTTCCCCACAGAAGTGACAGGTGTAATCTTGGAGGAGACATGGCTGTTGTGCCCTTTCTTTCCTCCTTTGCTTTGGCAGAGGCCCATGCGTGAAATCTTTTAACGTGGGGAAACCGGTGCAGAGGTGGTGGTGACCACACGAGACTTGGCAGGAGGAAAACCCTGACCCAGTGGCAAGGAGATCCAAGACAACCAGGGGCCTCCCTCCTGCTGCAGCCCTCATCCACCTTCACAGCTGCAGAGTATTAAAAGGTCCTTTATACGTGCCTTATCCACCGTTGGAGTCTTGTGAAGTTTGGACTGCGGTTAGTCAGGAACCTTGCCTCAGACCTGATCGCCAAGAGGGACCCTACCAGGAGTATGAAAGCTCTGGACAATGTAGCTCTGAGGATGGTTAGTCCACGCAAGCCTCTCCACCACGACAAGGTTGAGGTCTGTCAGGAGGCATGCTGAATGGGAAGCATGGTAGAAGCACACCTTCCCAGGGGGACATACCCTCTCTGGGGCGCAGGGGAAGCTGCTGCCCTGGAGTGGAAGGGGATGAGTAACTTGCCTTACCACCAGGATTATAGAATTATAGATTATAACACAATTTCCCATTCAACATAACCAGCAGCAAATTTGTTTGTGATCACTCCTGGCAGGGGATAATTGCATTTGCGTGTTTTGTTACTATCTTATGAGTAGGGCTCTCCACCCTAGCGTGAGGGTTCCTATGTATGAGACTCCCCACCCTAGAGTTAAGTTTCCTGTGGGTAGGGTACTTGAGGCTATGGTTAGGGTTCCTATGGCTAGGGCTCCCCACCCCGTGGTTAGGGTTCTGATCGGTAGGGTTCCTTGCTCTAGGGTTGTGGTTCCTATTGGCAAAGGACTTGGGGCTAGGGTTAGGATTCCTATGGGTTGGGCTCCCCCTTCTTCCCTCCAAGGCTTAGGGACACTTGTCAGCTTTCCCCCAGCCTTTAGTTTAAAAACTGCTCCATGACCTTTTTTAATTTTAAGTGATTCTGTTTTGGTTTGGGTGGACTTCTGCCTGCATTCCCTTTTTACTCCTGCAGCTTATTCCTTTGTCGTTGTTTTGTTTTTATCAAGGGGTGTTTTTGGCCTTAAGTTTAAAGAATGTTAAGTGTATCTAGCCCCCCTCACGCCCTCCCTCTAAACTCCCTTACAAAACTCTCCTGTTTGCTAACTCCTCTGGTCGCTTAGGAGGGGCTTTTTCAAGCACTGGCCTTCCTGAGTAACCCTGCTCCCTGGTTAAGGGTTGATGGGCGGGGATCAAAGCCTCATTAAGAAGCTCTCAGCCTTGGCCAGCAGGTCACTCGGCTCAGCACACGGTCCTCCAAACAAACAGACCACACAATATATTTCAGTCAAGCAGCAAGCACACCACGAACACACACTACAGAGAACAAACTTACCCCAGAGGTCACGTAATCGCTTCTCCTTCACCTGGAGCACTCCTCCCTCCCTCCCAAACGAGCCCTCGAGTTCTAAAACCTCTTGTGCAGGTGCAAATTGGGGCCGAGGGAGGTTCCCCTGCTCCCTCTTCCCCCCTACCAACTGCATCTGCCTCAGTCAGCCAGCATCTAGACCTTTATAGTTAGGACCCTGTTTTGGTCTCAGTGCAGAGTGGTCCTGCATATGGGTGAATTAGGACTGCACTGATCCATAGCACCATGCTCGTTTTTAAACAGTGAGCATAAAGCAACATTTGCTGCGTATGTGCCTTGATTTTAAATGCTCATGGCTAAACTGTGGTGGGATTTTAAAAGCTGAAGGCAGGTGAAATGGTGGGGGGAGAGGCAGGTCACTAAAGTGAATATAGGGCCCGACCCTGCCAAGTGCGTAACTTAACTTGGAACATCTGAGCCGTCCTATGGATGTCAGTGGAACGACTCGAGCACCTAGAGCTATGCACATGCTAAAGTGTTTTCCTGGACTGGGGCTTTGCTGTTATAGGCACCAGGTGGACGGCCCTGCATACTGAAATCTTCTATTAGCCCACACAGCAGGTACAGCAATAGCAATAGCAATGCAAAATTACGCCATAGTTTCCTGCTTTCGTGCTGTCCTAGAAGGGCCACCTCAGGGGGGGAGTAGTTCAATTTTCCCGTCATTTCAGCTCTGCTGAAGCTGCCATTAAGGATTCCAGTTAGTCTCTCTATTTAAGTGAAGAAGTTCAGCCCCATGCAGGAGTTTTCAAATGTGGTTTTTTTTTAAGGTGTCTGCATGAATTTGCTGCTCATCAAAGGGAGAGTCTAAGAGCGGAGGGGTGCGTTCTGGCACACAGCAGGGAATTGCTGTGCAGAGTTCTTCCACGTGCCTCGGCAAAGTGATCCAATCTCGACCTTGGTGGTTAGCCTTGGCTCTTCCCTGGGCACAGATTGCCATTCGTGTCAAATGAGGTGATAGCTGGCAGGATACACATAAGTGAGGGCATCACTCAATTTCATTTTCATTTTTGAACCCCTGGCAGAACTTCAATTCAGAGCCTGAGGGTAAAAGCACTGAACCCACTGTGCTGTGAGCTGTTCCCCACATTTGGGATTGAATGGAGGCTCTGTTCGCCCTTCCTTATCAAACAAAAACCAAGAGACACTCACTGAAATTAAAGGCATCAAGTTCAAAACTGAATAAAACAAATGCTGTTTCACACAGCTCATAATTAGTCTTTGGAACTCATTGCAACAAGACAGAGAAACAGACTGGATCAGACCCAAGATCTATGTAGTCCAGTAGCTGGGCTCCAACAGTTGCCAGCATCATCAGAGGAAGGTGTAAGAACCATTCAGTGAGCAATGTGGGACAATCTGCCCTCTATTTTAGGTCACATCCTGATCTCTAATAGTTATATATCCAGTTTGGCAATTCCTCTGTTCCTAAATTTCTCCCTTCTCCCCTTTCTCTCTTTTCTCCCTCTTCTTGCTCTGATGAAGAGGCAGATTTTCTCAGGTTCCACTTTGTGTAATGTTTTTTTTTTACCCGCAGTTCTAGGGGTCTTTACTTTTAATATTGTAGCTATAAGTTGAGAATATTGCAGCACTTGCCAATGCCACTAGTAATGAATAATGGCTTTGGGCAAAGACCAAACTGAGTTTCCAGAAGGCTGATCTTTCCTGCCCATTCATCTGTGGGCTGTATAAAATAAAACAGAAAAAAGCCTGTTTAGTATGCAGAGCTCCTGGTACATTAACAGCATTGTCTTCACCTAGAAACCAAATTATTTCTCCAAGAGTTGTACAGCAAACACTTGGCTTTCAATTTACAGCATGATCTGTCAGTACGTATTTCAATGGTAAGAATCTTGTGGGAGGAATGCTGAATCTATACCAATAAAAGCGCTGAATGTACTCAAATGAATCTACCTTGTCAGTTGAAGGGTTGGAGTTATAGGACTGTAAGGGGTCCTCATTGATACTTTTTTGCTAGCTGGAAAAGCTGAATATTAGGAGAGGAAGGATATGGGGCAAAAATCTGTTGGATGATTTTGTTGGGGGTTGGTCCTGCTTTGAGCAGAAGGTTGGACTAGATGACCTCCTAAGGTCCCTTTGAACCCTGGTATTCTATGATTCTGTGATTAAGGCACTGGACTGGGAAACAGGAGACATGGGTTCAAGTGCTGGCTCTGCCACAGTCTTCCCATGTGACCTCGGGTAAATCACTTAGGCCAAGATCCACAAAGATATTTAGGCTCTGACCTTTCCCTGATTTCAAGTTAGGAGCCTAAATATGTTTGTGGATCTGGGCCTTCGTCTGTACCTACAGTCAGTTCTCTATTTGTAAAATAGGGATATTAATTCTTCCTTGCTCCTGCCTTTAGATTGCAAGCTTTTGAATGCAGGGATCTTTGTGTCCTCAGGATGCTCTCGTGATACAAATTAATAATAATCACAACTTCACTAGCATGTGTTGATGAACAGAGAGCTCTATCTTCTACAAGGGGCAAAAGTTCGCAAGCTTTCCTCACTAGCGCTGCCTCCTTGTTTGGATGGGGTTAGCGAGTTCAATAGTTCAATCCCTCTTTTCATTCAAACATTGGCCCTTCTGCTGAGACTGCTAATGACACCCCTGAGGTCACCAACTCACTTCACAGAGGCCGCCAAAAAAATAAATGATTCTTAACGTCAAGAAAAAGATCATTTCAGGTTTTGTGGCTCAGGCCTTATTGAGGATGACAACTTCACAAATGGGTGGAACACCTGTGTTCACGTGCTGGATATAGGGATCAGATTGTGATCCCCTTTGCTAGTGAGCGGTGCCCCGCTTATGGACATTCACAATCTGGTCCCTAACATTCTGTGACCCAGGTTCAAATCTGGTTTGTGGCAGAAATGACTGAGGTAGGTGGCTTCATCCGAGTCACCAGTGGGCATTTTTTATGTCTAACAAATGACCACACTGTTTATCCCCCTTGATGTATTCTTTCATGTTTGGGTCAGAGACTGACACAACGGGTTAGGAATGAGGAAGAGCAGTATGCCAGACATCTCCCTAGCAATCCCCTGTGATTTAAATTGTGCCACTCAGCTGTCCAGAATAATGCTGGATAGGATGCTCTTCAGCATCAGTCTCCTGTCGCATTGCTGAAGGAGAAGCATTTATTTCTCGGATATGTTAAAGAACAATCCTCAAGGGACAGATTTACCAAGGCACTTAGGTGCCTAAAGATGCAGAGAAGCATCTAGTGTTATTCACCAAGGTACCTGAGCAGGTTTAGGTGCTAACTCCCATTGAAAGCCATCGACTGGGGAGATAGGCATCTTACTCGCTTTGTAAATTTGCCTGCCCTGCCTCAAATTCTGCAGAGGATTTGGTTAACGGTAAAGTATCCGTTGGCCCCTGTCTGCACTGGGCAGCGTGTACAGAATGTGTGTGTGCAGAGGGAATTCGCACCCGATCCACTGGGGGCACTGGGTTGGCCAAAGGGATTGTTCAGAAGTCTGTAACAAATGCGTTGTTAGGTTTGGGTGGTTTTTCTATTCCTGCTGCGTGAAGTATTTGATGTTGAAATTAAAATGGTGCTTGTTTAGGACAATTCAGTTATAGAATAAACCTGGTAATTGGTGCCTGTGGGACTGTTTACACTCTGCTTGGTGTAATCCACTTATGGAAAATTAATGAAAGGTTGTTGCTGTTTTAATATGTACTCTTTCTGCGCTGTTTTCTCTTATGGCTGAAGCTACAGATAATTATTTTTGGACAAGAAGGGTGATCAGCTTGCTAGAGAGGCGCTCCACGGACAGCCATTTAGGGCTTTTGGGTACAGCCCTGAGCATAGGGAAGTGTGTGAGCCGCACCACCCAGAAGTAGCCCCAGGAGGCGCTGTGACTCAGAGATACCCTGTGACGTGCAGTTCCCCCCCTGCTTCTTTTCTGGTGAAAGCGGGGGGTAGTAATTTGCGGCTGCCCTGGACCACGTTAAGGCACTTCCCCGTGCCAGCTGCGCGGCCCAGGCTGGCACCCTGGAAGAGAGGTTGAGGCAAAGGGCCCAGCATCCATGTGCACTCCCCACTGAGTTGCTCCAAGGGCACGGTTTCAAATTACGCAATGATGCCTGGACCCACGATCTGGGTGGCAGGCTTCTTTTAAACCACTGCGTGCGCATTTAGTCCATGTCAAGACCTAGCCCTTAGATATTAGCTCACTGAAGACCATTGACGGAGCTTTCCCCAAAACAACCAACCGCCAGTATCCTTGCACTAATACTGAGAAGATTTTTTTCATGTGTGTGGGGGAAAATCACATGTTTTTAAATATCGCACGGAAAAGGAATTCAGACCTAAACAGCCTAAAGCCCAGGCAGTGCCAGAGGTGTTGCTGATACTATTTCATTAGCACTTGTAAGATCTTAATGTTTTTCCCCGTGGAGCAGTTGTGGAAAGGAGAGGACAGCTTTCATATGCCCTGAATGGAACCTAAACACTGCCACTGTCCTGGGTACTCAGGGATTTATGATGTTCCCTTGTACAGATACCAAACAGGGAGAAGAATGGGCCAGTCCTATTCGCATTGAAGATCTTTTCCATTCACTTGATTAGGAGCAGGCTGAAAATGCTCCATGTGTGTGAAAACTTACGGTTGCAAAGCATTCCAGTATCACACTATTTAGTTTTACAAAACCATGTGCATGTCCAGTCTTTGGCTGTGTTAGCCCTTAATCAAGATGGACAGAGCACTGGGTCCAGAGCAGATAGCAGGGGCAGAGTGGGGAATATCAAGAGAAGAAATAGCATTGCAGTTATTACACTAAGTGGCTACAGAAAAATCTGCTGAGGAAATGTCAAATGCTCAGGGACGGAGGTTGAAAAGGAGAAGAAAATCAAGACTATCTGACAGAAATGGCAGAGCTGCCCCCCTGAAAAAGAAAGTCATGAAACCCCTGCATTTTACCAAAATATCCCTATGTAATGGAATGAATCATCAGCACAGGTGCACGGGAAAGACTCTCCTTAGATGCAAAAACTAGGGGTCATCTCCACTCTCTCTCAGACCCTCGCATCCCGGCTGTCTCCAAATCTAGGTGCTTTGTCCTCCATAACATTTCTAAGATATGTCGTTTCCATTCTGTCCATCGCCAAACATCTTGTTCAGACCCTTGTCATCTTTCATCAGAACTACTGTAATCTCTTCCTTTCCGACCTCTGTAACAGGCACCTTATTCTCGCTGGTCCACTGTACTGTATAAACCACAGCTGTGAAGATCATCTCACGTCTGGCTCAGTCTGACCAGATCATTTCTCCCATGGAATCCCTCCATTCGCTTCTGCTCTCAAGTTCCAGCTTCTGTCCCTCTCCTCCAAAGGCCTTTATGTTTGTCACCTTCTCGCAAAAACATTTTTGTGCCTTCCTCCCTTATGCCTGGAACACCCACTCTGAACCGATGTGTGAGGCTGCTGCCCTTCTCCTTCAAATCCCTCCTCGGGACCCCTGTCTTCCCCAGGGCCTACAAGAAACGACCTGTTTTATGGTGTCTAGATTGAACAGCAGGTGGGGGTAGTTTGCACTTTTTATTCATTTTCATCTTCTTATTTATTCCTGATTGTAGCAGCGGGTGACTAATGGGAGAAAAATACTCATCAAATATTGTAAATGGAAAAAATTCATCATGTACGCTGCTAGACAAATATATTTGTGGGAAAGCCAGGTGAATAATGGTTGAAACATGTATTTGGGGAGTGTTCCATCATTCGTCCCGTCCTGCAAGGTGCTCTGTGTAAGTGCAGGGTTCTTCTGGCATTGACTTCATTGCCGGGTCAGGGACCTTGTTATATACTGCAATATTTTTTGTGCTCAGCGGCAGTTGTAACACGGCTCAGCAACGTCTCACATATGTTCTGCAGTCCACACAATCAGCTGCACCTGCAAAGCATTGTCTATGACCTACTAAAAACTTGATACATGGCATGCGAGGGCCAGCCCTTGCTGGCTTCTGTTCCACAGCTCATTTGGTATTGTTCCATGAAGCATCTGTCTTAGTTACTGGCAGCATGATCTTTGAAAACAAGCTTCATTTTGCATCTCTGGCCTTTTGAAATATTGGAAAGATTTATAACCAACTAGTAACGATGATGGGTGAACTTGCATTGCAAGAGAGCAGGATGGAGGTGTTATGATAGAAAGATGAGAGAGACTTTGGCTGGTTTTGGGAACAATATCAAACAAATTGATCATATCTGCTCTACATCTCCATTATACTGTGCTGTGAGACTATAGATAGGCCCCGTTCCCTTCTGTTTTACCTTAGTGCAGTCCCCACCTGACATTCCCTCTCCTTGGTTCTCTGTCATATCAAGGTTGATTAGCACCACATCCTCTGGCCTCTTGGATTGGATTCAAGAAGGGCTCTTTGTATTAATGTAGCTCTTGTCCTAATGTCACTTTGAAATTCTCCAGAGACTTCAGTTCATGCTGCAAGCTTGGTGAACTTTAATATTGTCCTTCTATTTAAAGTAGATTGGCAGGTGGATTGTTTTCTCAGGACTCCTGGGTTCTATACCTGAATTTTCCAGCTGCTGACATTCGACAAGCCACTGGTTACCTCTCGATGCATCAGATTTCTCTTCGGGGGAAGGGATGTTAATAGTACGTACTTTCTACCTGACAGGGATAGTACGAGTCTTACCTGATCATTGTCTGCAAAGCACTTCGATGTCCTTTGATGAAAAATGTGCTTTGAGTTCAAATCGTCTCATTGAAGTCCCTGGGAGCTCTTCTATTGATTTGGATGGGAGATTGATCAGGTCCTATAGAAGCAACGTATTTAGTATTATGTTTTAGTCTCACAATTTGGATGCAGTGATAGCATGTAAAGGCCTTTGTTTTTAAAAGATGCATAAGACGCACCCCTCACTTGTGGGTGGTTCCACTGAAATGGTATTCCACAAAAGAAATCCCACTGTAGCGAAGGGGTCTAAACAGATTTGGCCCAATGACTCACTTCTAATTAGTGAGTAAAACAAAACGAACATTAACCAAAAAAGGGAGCTGTTACGTATCTATCCCGCAATATCATCAGCAGATTATTGAGAACAAAAGTGGCCCAGAATGCAAAGTGTCTGAAATCACGGTATTGTCTGTAAAACGTGTGACAGACACTTTCATTTAATTTCTTCAGGAAATCAATATGTCTAACAAAATTGGTTGACTGGGGTTGGCATTGAAATGATAAATATACATGAAAACAGAATAGGATTAATAATTTTAGACAGCTAATATAACAGAGCTGTTGCTCAGTGATATTAACAAGAGGAGACCGGTGAAGTCCCAATGTCAGAGTAAGGCTAGCTGGTTATAATGTCTGAATGAATTTCACACCATGACTAAAGACTTTCTTGATGCAGATGGAGACTGGCAGTACAAAACTTCATTAAAAAGGGTTTTTTCTTTGCTAATTCCTGAATCTTTTTACTGGCCACTGGGCTGAAAATTGATCACGAGTGGTTAAAACAAAATGTCTGTGCAAGCAAATAGATTTGGTCTTTGCGTACTGGGAGGGGAGACCAGATTGTGAAAGGTGCAGTCAGTTGCTCCCACCTCAGGTCAGCATTCCAGGCAAGGCTGTAATAACTACTGTCATGTGTTGGCAAGGAGAGCATCACTCTTCCAACGATTGGCTGAACTAGACAGGCTTTTTAGAGTCAGTGAGGCAGCTGCTGCTTCTCCTTTAGCAGCTTAGGAAAATGATCGTAAAATCCCTAGTGCTCCTTCCTTGTTGAACAGAGCAAAGACCATCTCCCAAGGAGAGTGTACTTGGCTTATCGCACTTTTTATTTACTTTCATTTGTTCTATTCCTCTTAAAGCTTCCAGGGCCAGATTCTGGTCCTTATTCTGGGTACTTTGTGCTCTTCCAGTGCTGCTAGAAAGTCACCTTAAATGGCAGCCTGGGGAATCCACTTGCATAAGGGTATTGCAAGGGCCATTTCTGTGCTCTGGCTGTTCGTGGCCTCTGGAAAGTTCCTTAGGGCTATTGGCTGCTGGGTTTTTTCTGAGTTTGGCTGTCCTGTCCTAACCCCCGTTCTGACATCTTTCCCAAAATACCTACAAGGGCTCAATCCTGCAAGATCCCAAGTGTTTGAGCAGAAAAGCCCTTACATGGCTGCTGGATCTAGGAGTGCTGAGGGTGCTGCCGCACCCTCTGGCTTGAAGTGGTTTCCATCATATACAGGGTTTAAAGTTTGGTTCAATGGCTCTCAGCACCCTCACTATAAAAATTGCTCCACCATCCCATAGCCCTTAAGCAGCTCATGCTTCAGTTTAAGCATGTGAACAGTCACAATGGAGCTTCTAATGAAAGTTATGCATGTGCTTAAATGCTTTGTTGGATCTGGGCCAGAGCATGCTGCAGCTTGCAAGATTGTGCCCCGACTGATTAGCAAATCCAGCAGTAGTTCAGTCCTTATGGTCATTCAGGCAAGACTCTCCTGTACTTTCAGTTAATGATGCCATCTTTGTGCACACCATCTATTAGCACAGAAACTTAGTGAGGTTTGTGCAGCTAAGCAGTTGGTTTCCTGGGTTGTGAGTTTCATTTGGGGTATCCTCCACTTACTTTCCTGCAGATGACAATTAATCGGATAAACCTGTAGACTGGAAAATGTTATTGCAAAGAGAATTAAGGGAAAATAACGGTTTAATGGGAGTGGCGGGGGAGAGCATGCGTCACACTAGGGAAAAATAAAATGTACCCTTTTACTCCCTTAAAGAGGAAACAGAATTCTTTCATTTCGAAAATGATAATCCCAAATTATGAAAAGCACACGGGCCAAATGGTTCTCGGTTATACCCATGTAAAATTAGAGCAGCGGTTGTCAAACTTCATTGCATCAGGACCCCCTTCTGACAACAAAAATTACTACATGCTCCCAGGAGGGGGGACCGAAGACCGAGCCCAACCAAGCCCCCCACAGGGGTGGGGGCAGGAGGAGGCAAAGCTGACACCCAAGGGCTTCTTCCCTGGGTGCGGGGGCAGGTAACCTTAGCCCTGGGCAGTGGGGCTTGGGCTTGGGCTTCAGACTTGCTGGGGCCCAGGGCCAACACTAGCCTTGGCGACCCCATTAAAATGGGCTTGTGACCCACTTTGGGGTCCCGACCCACAGTTTGAGACCCCCCCCGACCCTACAGCAACTCCACTGGACTCAATGGAGCTACACAAGTGTGACTGAGAGGAGCACTGGGCCCTAGCCATGCAGATTCTAACCTTACAAGTCTATTTTACAAGTGATGGAAACGCTGCAGAAGCTCAGGGGTCTATTTCGCCTGCCGGAGTGGATAACAACAATACTTTCACAGCAGTTTTCATCAGCAGTTGTCAGAGAGCTACAGAAGGAAGCTTTATCTCTACCATTTTTTGGGAGAAGCGGAAACACACAGAGGTCGACCAAATGTTACTGTCTCCAGGTCGCATGGGAATCAGCAGAGTTGGGAATACAACCCAGGTCTCTACACTCCCCCACTCCCTGCTCTCACTTCTAAAGCACTGTGCCTCCCTGTGCTTCTGTGGGTGTTAGTGATGTCGGCTACAGCCCAAGAAAGACGAGGCCAGATCCTGTGGTGCTCAGGGCAGTTTTGCACAGCCACCTGAGTAAAGCTGCCCTAGATATGGGACAGCAGGCCTATGGAGGAGGATTTTCCTTATGCAAGGGAAAAGGGTGGAGTAGAAGTGCCACTCTTCCCTGCCCATCATGACTGTCACAGTGGCATGAGTGGGGAAAGAGGTTATGGCCAAGGCATCCTTCGATGTCCTGTAGTGACGCTTACTGGCTGGAACGGTTCCTTGGGCCACTGGCAGCTGGGGCAACTTAGATCAGCATTTTGGTTTGTCAGATTGTGCTGGGGGACTGGATTGGTGCAGATTGATCCAGGATTGGTAGTTGGTTTAGGAGAACCTTTTTTTCTATCCCTTCTTCCTAAGCTGTGCCCAGCATGTTCCTCAGCTGCAGCTCACGATCCAGCCCACAGACTCCCTAGTAAAATGGAATTAGTTTTCAATTATTTCTCAGCTCTTTGGGATGAAAGTTGCTGGGTGGAATGTATGGCATGATCATTCTTCCAGGTCTGCACTGAGAACCCAGAGTAAAACATTTCAGGATGCCTGAGTGACGCTCTGTAAAGAGACACAGTCCTTGGGAAAGGGGGCCCCACGGGGGGCACTCTGCAGTGTCATGGAACCACTGATTCATTTGAAGATTGAAGTGCCGCACATTTCAGTACAAGCACCTTGATGTTCACTGTTTCAGCTGTTGATTAACTTAGTTATAAAAGGTCACTTATTTTGCAGCAATAACCGTTTATCCTTGCGCTCAGTCTCCTAGCACAGAGTAAATCCCAAACCGGCGATTTGAGATGATGGACCAGATCCTGAACTGGTATAAAAAGCCAGGTAGTTCCATAGACTCCAGTGGAGTTACACTGATTTACACCAGGTGAGGTTTAACACTTGTATGGTGGTAGCACATAGAGCAGGGGGGTCTCAACCTTTTTCTTTCTGAGCCACCCCCCCACCCCGCAACATGCTATAAAAACTGCACAGCCCAGCTGTGCCACAACAACTGTTTTTCTGCATATAAAACCAGGGCCAGCGTTAGGGGATAGCAAGCAGGGCAATTGCCTGGGGCCCCATGCCACAGGAGCCCCCGTGAAGCTAAGCTGTTCAGGCTTTGGCTTCATCCCCATGTGGTGGGACTTCAGCTTGCTGCCCTGGGCCCCAGAAAGTCTAACGCTGGCCCTGCTTGGTGGACCCCTGGAAACCTGCTCGCGGCCCCCCGGGGCCCTGGTTGAGAACCGCTGATGTAGAGGTCTCACACTGATATCAAAGCCCCATTGTACTAGGCACTGTGTGCACATAGCAAGGAAACAGTCCCTGCCCCAAGGAGTTTCAGGCCCCAATCTTTCAAATATCTCTGCCTTAACTATTGAAGTCAATGGGGCTAAGCATGTGTTTCAAGTTAAGCACCCGCAGACGTGTTTGCAGAGTTGGGGCTTACCCAAGGATCTGGATCAATATTTGTTGTAAAGAAATGGAGTGTCTTCCCTCTCAGTGGGAGACATTCCAGTTAATGCAATTGCTCGGCTGTAGCTCAACTGCTTTTCATGCACGAAGCCCTCAGGCTGCCATTTCATTTCTCAGCTAGGACCTTAAAGAACATTGTAGTGAGATAGAGTTGTAGGGAAAATTATATATAGCACTGAAATTATACAACTCTTATCATGGCTTCTTTAAAGGATTATTTTAATTTAATGGGTCAAGCAGATTAACTGATATACTAGGATGCAAGACCCCAAATGGAGCTATTGGCTTTTGTTACGTCCACAGTATCAGCACCAGATACCTTTTAAAATGATTTACTTGCCAGGAAAATGTTTGTAATGGGGACGCTGCATGTTATTTTGATGGGATTATTTAAACTAGCAGTGGCAGTGCTAGCTAACTAACATTCCGGTAATGAAATATTCCACCTCCTGTTCATCCTATAGATCCAGAAAGAAATGCATTTCGATGAGGCTTACAACACAGCATATGAACTTTTACAGTGATTAGAAATGAAATCACCTCCGGAGATGTAGCTCAGTACCGTGGTTTGTTTTATTCTCCAGCTGTTTGAATCTCCTCTCTCTAATATATTGGTTGTTTTTCCCGCATTGTAGTAGACACCTGTGTTTATTTTTTAACACATATATCAGCAATTTCAGCATAATGCGCTCATGCTAAGGAGGTTTGAACAACACAGTATTTGACTGGGGAAGATATTTATACTATGAAGTCTGAATATTCAGAGGCACAGCCTTTGCTGGAGTAAATCAGTTATAGCTCTATTTACTTTCACCAGTCTATACCAGCTGCGGATCTTGGTATTCTGACCTGTTGGAATTTGGAACAATTTATAATGCTGCCTTTGCACTTAAATGTCATCAGTGGATCTCAAAGCTCTGTGCAGATGCTAATTAATCAAGTCCCATGTGTGATTGGTAAGTATTATTTAGCTAGGGCTGGTCAAATACTGGGTTTTTGATTAAACCAAATATGTCCACAGAAATTGACTACTTGTTCTCTGATATGTTTTTCTTTTTTTATTGGAAAAAAACAAACATTTTCAGCTGAAAAGCAAACATTTTAGTTTGGGGCCAAAGCTTTTTTGTTTTTGTTTTTTTGCTGAAGCCTTGAATTTTTGCTGGAAAACTTTGACAATTTCCATGCGAGAGAAACAAACCCGTTTTCCAACCAGTTCTAATTTTGAGTTTAGTGCACATGAGGAAACTGGGGCATGGGGCAGTTAGGTACCTTGCTTAAAGTAGTGCAGAATTCAGAATAAAACCCAGAGCTCTGAGCTCAACTCGTCTGCTTTAAACATGAGTCCATCCTTCATCTTTGGATACAGTAGAAGAAAAAAGGAGTTACATAGATTACATGATGCACTGTCTGATTCCAGCTCTTGACTGGCTGGAATGCTCTTGTGAGACTTTGAAACCTCCCTCTGCCCCTGTATCCTGTGCGCTGCGTGGGCATGCTTCCAGGAATGGGGAAGACAAATGTTTCCTGCTAACGACTTGGAAGCATTTGCCTCACTAATAGGATAGATGCTCTACTTAGGAACTCATTTATTCAGCTCTTGTGTTTCTAGTTCATACAGGAATGTAATGAATGATTGGCCATGTGCTCAGGAAAAAATAATGCAAGACAGTTTAAGGACTTGGTTCTCCCCTGACTTGCACGTCGGGCAGTCAGTTACACCTGTGCAAAGTAGATGTACAACAACATGGGAGGGATTCTGCTCTTAGCCCCTGTTCCCTGCATGCTGCTTCTCAAGCGGCTGGGGAGAATGTCCGCCCCCAGGGCAGACATGGCCCTATGCAAACCACAGCATAAGGGGTGTGTCAGGGGTCAGCCTGGCCTGGCCTGCCTTACACTAGGAGCAATTGGCACTGGGGAGGCTGTTGTAACTTAAAACAGCCCCCGTCCCAGCTGCCTAAGTTGCTTCTTAGGCACTTCAGCTCCTGCAGCAGCTGAAGTGGGAGGGGGCAAAGAGGGCTTTACCGCTCCCTTTGTTCCCCTGCCCCGGGGTACCCTTCTGTGCTGCACCTTCTGGAAGTGCAGCACGTTGCCTGAGCCTGCCAGTCTGCATTTCGCATCCAATTTTGGGCACAGGCTGGTGCAAGGCAGGTGAGAATAGGGTCATCAGATCCACCGGTGTAAACGGATAAAGTTGGTGGAGCTGATTTGCGACAGCCGCAGACCCTTAGCAGGAGAAAGTCAGAGTTTGAGTGAATGTTACTTTTCTGGTGTGACCTTGTTTTAAGGGAACAGTGTAACTTTGTCGCCTGCTTGGGTGCCCTGAATTGCTCCGCAAGAGAAGGGGATGGCATGGAGGTGAGGGCAGGGATAGTGATGGAGGGAGGGTGTATTTTTAATAATGGCATTTCATTTAATAGCTGCTGTAGCGATGTAGGATAACATAGAGGAATGAGGTTGGAGGGGAATATAATCCTCATTTTACAGATTGCAAATTGCAGCATGGAGACTAAGTGACTTGCCCAAGATCACACACAGGTTCATGGCAATTGGACTCAATTCTCTTGAGTCCCAAGTCCAGTGCATTAACCACAAATCCCCCCCCATTCTACCACTAAGTTCCAGTAACAGTAATGAGTCAGAGTGGGACTCAGCCTATTGCAGGGCAGCACTGGTAAGCCCTGTTCCGCTGAGTATCTGCACTGGTGCTCCCCACTTTGCACCGGATCGTGTGGGAGAGGAGCTGGATGAGTACAGGGGCCAAAGAGGGTTCAGGCCATGATTGGAGCCGAGCCAGCCTCAGTGGGGAAGCAACCAGCAACCGGCTAAAGGGCGGCTGTAAGGCGCAATGGGGTGGCATGGAAGGAAGAGCTGTGACTGAGTCTCAGTTCCTTTCCCAGTCAGCTCAACTATGTGCTAACTCTTAGGGAGGGCACTGAGCAAAAGCTCATTCCAGGCCAGGATTAACCCCGAGTTGAGCGTCCCTTTCCATTAAACCTGATGTTTGCCAGAAACTCCAAACAAGGCAGGAAATATGCTGTGGGCCCAGAATAAAAGCCCATCTTTAAAATGATATCAGTAGCATCTGATTTATGAAAAATGTATAAATGTGATTTGGGAACAGCTTGTGCTTTCACACTAAATAAAATGAGAAGACAGAAGAGGGAACTCAAATGTGTATGAGCATACTCATGTATACAAATGACTGTCATAAATCTTTTTGCGTGATTGCTTTGCTTTGTGGCATGTCTTAGGGGAATCCCACAGGGGAAAAAAACTAACCCTACAATTCAGGAGAACGGCAAGAAAGGAAAAGAAAATGGATTTGCAGATGTAATTATGCAATTCATGTAGAACGTACTTGGTCTGCTAATCGGGATGGGGAAAAAAATCACCAAAATCTAGACAATGCTGCGGATATAAGTGAATTCAATTAACAGCCCAGACTGGATGAAACTGACTCAGTTTTGACAAATGCATGCCTAGCTCTACAGAAGAAGGGGAATTAAAAGGTGTGCACAAGCCAATCATGTTGCATCTGGCACAAGTTAAGAAAGAAAACACCAGCAACACCATCACAGGACCTAACCAGATCAGCCACAACATCACCGGTTCATTCACCTGCACGTCCACCAATGTAATATATGCCATCATATGCCAGCAATGCCCCTCTGCTATGTACATCGGCCAAACTGGACAGTCTATAAGGAAAAGGATAAATGGACACAAATCAGACATTAGGAATGGCAATATACAAAAACCTGTAGGAGAACACTTCAACCTCCCTGGCCACACAATAGCAGATTTTAAGGTGGCCATCCTACAGCAAAAAAACTTTAGGACCAGACTTCAAAGAGAAACTGCTGAGCTCCAGTTCATCTGCAAATTTGACACCATCAGATTAGGACTAAACAAAGACTGTGAATGGCTTGCCAATTACAGAACCAGTTTCTCCTCCCTTGGTTTTCACACCTCAGCTGCTGGAACAGGGCCTCATCCTCCCTGATTGATCTAACCTCGTTATCTCTAGCTTGCTTCTTGCTTGCATATATATACACACCTGCCCCTGGAAATTTCCACTGCTTGCATCCGAAGAAGTGGGTGTTCACCCACGAAAGCTCATGCTGCAAAACGTCTGTTAGTCTATAAGGTGCCACAGGATTCTTTGCTGCTTCTACAGAACCAGACTAACATGGCTACCCCTCTGATACAAAGAAATACAATAAGCCGAAACACTATGGAAAATAAACAGCCAGACTGTAGCGTTTAGACCCTGGCATTGTGGTCAGCTCATTGTTGCTCACTGCCCCAGGGAAAACTCAGAGAGGCTGTTTGCCATCACCAAGCTGCCCAGCCCCGTCTGCGGCATCTTTCTTTATGCGTAGCCCTGCTCTGCCTCTCTTGAGCAGACAGTCTAAAGGGCTGCGACCAGAAATCCTGGGTTCTTTTACACCTCTACTACCGACCAGCTCTAAAGATACGTTGTGCTGTACAGAGATTGGGCCCGATTCTGCAAGTTCACTCATGTGAGGAGTCTCACTGAAGTGAGCAGAAAGAGCAGAAATGAGGGGTGCTCCTGTGATTAATAGGTTTGCCGAATTGGCCCTATTTAGGCATAGCAACATGCCTATGAACCAGGTAAATAATATTTATTAGAGCTGGCTGACTATTTTATTAGAATATTTGCAAATGTGTGCTCGAGTAATAAGCAAGCATTCACTTTGATGTATTTAGGGGCCTTTCCTGCGAGCCTTGGTACATGTACTTTTGGTTGGTTTGCTACAACGTGCATATAAGATGAAAGGCTCACAGCTGGTCTTGTACTTGTGGTCCCATGAAATTGACTTAAATATCACCAGTGACTTAATCAAGCCGTTCTCTTCCCCTTTATAAAATGTCACTCATCCGTTCCGCCCTTCGTATTGTGCATGGCTGGCCAGCTGCATGCTTCCATCTGCAGGCTTCTGCTCTTGTACGCTCAGGTCTCCCTGTGAGACCAGCTTCCGCTGGTGCTTTAAGAGCAGCCCAAACATCCGTAAACGCGTAACTCTTTCGATGGTCTTTCCATCAGCTCTCATGTCCAGAGCAAGAAACAGCACTGAAAAGCTTCTGCCGTCTCCTTTGTTTTCTGTTGTCAGGCTGTAAGTGTCAGATGAAGGCAAAGCAGAGAAGACGGTAGAGCTGATATTGGGTGAGGGGAGCCAGATCCTCAGCTGGTGTCAACTGATGTAATTATTTTGAAGTCACTGGAACGATGCCGATTTACACCAGCTGAGGACCTGGCCCTAGAGGTTAAAAAAATAAGGGGAGGGGGGAAGAGGGAGGAATTGGTGGGATTTCTTTTGTTCCCCTCCCCCATTTCTTCATCAAAATTCAAAGAAATATTTTGGTCCTCTCTGCTGGTGGCAGTTTTTGAAGGAGGAACCAGATTTTCATAACACCAGACACCTCCACAATGGCCTGCTGGTTCCAAGGTCAGTTCCCCCAGCCAAAGAAGCCCTTGTGTAAGAGAAATAAAGAGTAACGTCCAGCAGACACAAGCATAGCGCAGATGAGCATGCAGTGTGGATGAATGGGGGCTCCCTTTGGACTCACCTTGCAGAGTGGCTGTCCAGGGACCTTACGGATTTGGGTACTAATCCTAACGGTGGCAATGTGGAGGCTGCACCACCACTGAAGTGAATGCAGCCTCTGTTGAAAGGACTTGGTTAAGTTCATGCTCATGTCAGGCTACCTGTGGGCTGCACTGATACCCGGCATGAATATTGTGGCCAAGTGGAATGTTTTGCGCTAAATGGAAAGCATGTACCATTGCTTCAGACAACAGAGCTGCAGGAGGAGAAATGGGTCGTTTCTTTCTATAAAAGGCATTTTGCAGCCACTGGGAAATAATTCTTAAGGGACTGTGGGAAAGGGGGAAAGGTGCAGCTGAGTTACGCATTGAACGGTGGCAGTGCTGACAAAAATTGCTTGCTCTAAATTTGAGAGACACGTATTTTAAGTTGTTGTCCATCCCTCATGCTGGTTGGGCTGTTGGGCTAATTATTGTTGACGTGTTTAATGCCTGTGCTCAGCAGCCTGAAGAACGGAGCATAGAAATTGTGCCATAAACGAGTAAACTGTTCTTGCTGCTGTCGTCCTCTGATTTCTGTTTTGTATGTGAGATTAGTAGCTGGGTGCAGCAGGACACAGTAGGTTATCTTCTGATACTGCACCTCCGTCTGATCTGCCCTTGGCTCAGGCCTCCTGTCACTGCTGTTGGGAGCTGGCTTTTCTGGAATTTAACTGGCCACAGGTTAATATGGTAGAGTAGCATTGTACTCCTATGATTGTTTTGTTGTTCTTTATTCAGCACAAACAGTGTGTGCTGAGTGCTGTACAGAACAAACAAGAGTCATGAGCCCTACTTATAGAGATGATCCCTTATAATCTAAAGGCCTGATCCTGACCCCATCATACCTCCAGATGTAGTGCTTGCTCCCATTGGTGCTGCTTTTGGTTTCAGGTACTACTCTGAGTAGTAAGTGTTTGCAGGATCAGGCTTTAAGCAGCTGCAGGCACATTGGCCAACTCTATGGCTGGCCCAAACCCAGAGGGGAAATGCCATGAAAATTTTGTCATTTCCCTGGTGGTTTTCCAAATTCCAAAGATTTGAAAAATTTCATCCAGTCTTACTGTGATCCAGATTTCGCGTGGCAGCTCATTTTCTATCCCTGGTAATGGTTTTCACTGTAAGCCTGAGCTAGCATAGGCCTGGAAGCATATCAGAATTCGAGCCCGTTGGTCGGGTTCTCTTCTGCTTTGCCCTTTGTCTCTTACCCCTGTGCCAAGTGGGTGCAAAATGCAACCCAGTCAGCACAGAAGCACTTGGCCCAGTAGTGAATGAACTTTGCAAGATACAAGGAAGGCAGTGGAGAACATGTCCCTGTTTTTCTGTGGGGACCATGCATGGATGTGTGCCTCACAAAATAGAAGCTTAATGTGAGTCATGTATTTGTCATTTTCCATTGGGAGATTGATGCTTTCTTTATAGCTCCCTGCCTACAGGAGAACTGTGGTTGCAGAACGTTTCATGGAACGAAAGACTGCTGAACAAAAGGCGAAAGTAAGAGACAATTTCGCAGCTGATGAGCAAGGGATTCAGCCATCTGAATTTTTCTTTTAATAAATAACAATCACCATCCCCTAATCAAAGAGCACGTCTGTTGAATAAACCTGCAGCCCCCTGATGATGCTTTTTCTAGTCAACAACAAGAAACAAGCGCTACATTGTTTGATATTTATAAGGTACCCCAATCATAGCTTCACTTCCAGGAGGGGGCAAATACATTTATCAAGCGATTGATGCTTTTGTGCTGTTATTATGATAAATGTTTCCATCAATTACACCAGTGTGCTCAGACTGCAAGAAGCAGGAAGAGCAGAACATTGCTGCCTGATCAGAATGACAATGAAACAATGTGTATTTCTCCCTTTATCCATTGTATTGGTAAGCAGGGCTCCCTAATTACATTAATTTGTTTGGATAAGGCAATAGCTTAGGAAATTTTGGTTTGTTAACACAGTGGCTGTAATGAACACTCATACTTTGGTAAACATGGCATCATTCGTCCCTGAGCTGGGCCAGATTCAGCTCTGGTGGAGGTAGGTGTGCAGTCCCATTGACTTCAGTGGAGTTACACCAGCTTACGCAGAGCTGAATGTAGCTGACTGCGTGAATAACAGCTCAAATAGCACTGTGCTGCAGGCACTGCAACACACACATGGATTGACACATTACATACTGACTGCACTTTGGCAGGGCTAATGCAGGTTACATTTAGGAACCTCACTACCTCTCCGCTTACATTTGTGTGCATCTCAGGAAAATGCAGGTGTATGAATAGCTGCAGCTTTGAGGCCCTTTTGTTCGTTTCTGATTTTGAAATGTTGAGGTTAATTGTTTCTTTCAGCCCATTTCTGGAGATCATGCTGCCACTTCTTCCAGGGCCTGATAGAAGCACCTGGTTTTGGTTTGATCCTTAGTTAGGAACCAGTCTCACCTCTCTTTTCTTCCTGTGCATCATACCCCCTTCCTTAGCAAGTTGTATAATTAATGCTTTCTGACAAGGGGCCATCTATAGAAAAATATCAATACATTTCTGAGTTATGCTGTGTCACAGCTAAGTATTATCATTTCTTTAGTATGTTACAAAGGTGGGGTAAGCATCGTTACCCTCATTTTACAGATGGGTGGAGGAGTTTATTGGGGCATAATGGAAACATATACCTCCCTACCTCCTTTTTTCACCTACTATAATATTTTGAGCCATTGGATCTTATTTGATATTTTGTTCTGTGAGAAGGTCTTTTTTCCAACTCGTCCCACTTTTTGCAATTAAGTACATTTAAAATAAAAAAGATAATTGGGGGAGAATACAAAGTCATCACCTATCTCTATAGAGACAACTCATGCCGTTATTTATATCTGTGCAAAGTGGCTGTAAAACACCACCCAATCAGAATAGTAGCATTTTGCATTCCCTTTGCATGAGTTTCAATGACAATGCCTGGTAGGTAGCACATTTTCAAGTGTGACCTCAATATTTGAGTACCTCCATTTTTGGTTATACCACTCAGACAGCTTGGGTTTGATTGCACAGGTGGGTCAAACCTCTGCGGCTCCCGCTGAATTCAACTACAGCTGTGAACGTTCAGCCCCTTTGGAAAACGGGGCTCACGGTATCTCAGGTTGGGCTCCCAAAAGTTAAGCACCCAGAATTGGAGGCCGCTTTTGAAATGTTGGCCCATAGGGTGAGGTGGTTTGAATAGGGGACTGAGACTCGATCTCCTTGGATTCTGTTTTCTGCTGTTCCACTGACTTGCCGTTTGACTGTGAGTGAGTCGTATATGTACAGCTAGAGAAATGAGTACCGGGTACATTAGCCAGACAGATTGCTTTATTCTTCTCCTAACTTTCCACTCAGCTCATTATCAGAAATACATATAGACAGCTACTCAGGGAGGCAACTGAACAGAGGAAGCGATCTGTGTTAAAACTGGGAAGCAGAATGTGGGTACTTTGGTTAGTTGAGAACCACGCTGAAAAGGGAGTAAAACAGGTATGAAACAAGCCCTTTGGGATTTCAAGCTGAGTAAATGACGAGTTATCCAGGAACATAAAGAAGTATCTACTATGCATTTTATGGCACCGAGACCCTTTGTTAGGCTATAATTTGAGACTACATGAGAATACTTGATGAAGGTCTATAAAGATGAAATACATCATTCTTCCCTTTATCTTTTTGAAGCAGTCTCCTTTTGTCCAGGGTTCCTATTTCTATATGGGATGATGTCCCCCACTTTTTTTAGATTCATATACACTTTTCTAAATCTTTTGAGGGAATAATTAAGCACATTACACAGGAAAAATAAAAAAGATTGACTAGCTCCTCATGGGCACACGCCATTACCTTGAAGGGAGCTATGCTGCTTTGCCTCAGTGGATCTGGCCCTGTAAAACAAAAGTAGGACAGCAGTGTGGTTTATATTGGAGTATATTGGATTTTAGAGGTCAACAAAATGACCAAGAAAGAAAAAGCTTTAGTAATAGGACCCTTGCTGTTCCCCTTTGACCATGACGTACTGTTGAGCCATTGGCGTGTTATGGTGACATATGAATGTGTCACTGGTGAAATGCCAGGAAACACGAGTGAGGAATACTTTCTATTAAAATATAGTGGTGTAATATGGTATAAAACACAGAGCTATTATTCAAGGTGAAAACCCGAGAAAAACTCTTCATTTGTTTTTAGCGGGAAACAATTGAATTCAGTCTGAATCAGGTACTTAATCCAGAGCGGTCATAAATCATAGAAGTGGAGAATTAAGTTTCAATTGACTTTCTTGACCTTGAACATCAAACAAGAGCCACTTGAAAAATGGAAGTATTCTGCAATCTAAAATTCAAATACATGGCAGTCAATATGTTTACCAGGGGCTTTGGATGTTCAGGGTCCTGTGTGTAAATGCCTAATACATTTGTGTGCAAGAACCAGTTTTTTGTCAAGGGAGTTAGCAGAATCAGCTGACTGATGCTACTGTGTTAGCTGGAAGAGACGACGTCTGAGCAGAAAATGAATGAAAAAATGATCTTACAAATTCATAAATGTTATACTGTTCTTTGGTGTTTCCAGCTCTTATTTATCAAAATGAGAAATGGCTGGGCCTGGAACAGTTTAGGCATCATACATACATGTGCCATAGCTACTTATACTCGTGTAAACTGAGCATATTGATATTCCATTAGACAAAGCTATAGTGAGGTTTCTTTTTCACATATTTTTTTTCTTTTGCTGTTGTATTCTTCATTTTCAGCAGGTATGGAAAGTTTGTTCCTCTTCTAATCGTGTGAGTTGCTTCCCTGAAAGCAAAAATAATGGAGTGCCACAAGCTTTTTGTCTGGACATTTTTCATACTTGTTAAAGGAACCTAGTAAATAACAGACTATATTTCTTTGCTCTCTCCAGTTGAGAAGTGACTAAACTTAAACTTCCTTATTTCTGAAACTGGAAAAAGGTCGGAGGTATCTGTCCATAGAATTGTGTCACTCCTGTGTGATGATATTTTTGGGGAGCACTTTTTTGGTCTGTTTTTTCTCTTATGGCAAGCTAGAACTTACCCTCACATTTGGAAAGTTAGAGACTGGTGTTTTATAATGTAATCTGAATGCAAAATACTTCGGGATGTCACGAATTGCTCTCCATCTTTTCAGTGCTCTTTCTCTTAATATTGCCTTCAGTGGCTTGAATGTGTTCCCATGGCCCCCAGAAGGCTACAGCAATTTCTTTATTAGTAGTATTAGTAATGTGGTAATGCCTAGGGACCCCAATCACAGACTGTACTAGGCCCTGTGTAAGCATGTAACAAATGGATGGTCCTTGCCCTGAGTTGCTTACAATCTAGATCAGTTCTTCCAGTTTATTTTCTATCCATCTGTGTAAACTTAATCAAGGGCTAACTTAATTGGTTCTTCCTTGTGTGAAATGATTGGGCCATCTCTCCGTTTTGGTATGAAGACTGGGAAAGTTCACCTCAGGAGCTAATCTCCGAGGGCCAGATCCTTAGCTGCTGGAAATTGGCAGGTCTCCTTTGCTTCAGTGGTGGCAGAATTGGACCCTGGGTGTGAAAACAAGTGCTGGAGGCATTTTAAAGACGTGCGTTCGGGGAGCTATTCATAACTATCAATATTCATATCAAACTGACCGAAAAAAGATGGAGCAAAAAATTTTTAAAACCGAGGAAAAGAAATAAAAAGAACTCGATGAAAGGAAAAAAAATTGCTTTTTAATTGGGCTGTGCATTTTGTCTGTAATAATTTCCTAATTCACCATAAATAGAGCAACGGGTGTGTATAATGTCTTCTCGAGAATCAGCAGCTTTCCCTTAACATACCTGGGTCTATCTGTCTGACAGTCATTCGCCGCCGTCCTGGCTAATTATCAGTTAGACCATGGCTAGTAGGTGAGGAAGGATTCTTGTGGAACAACTAGTTCTTCCTGCTGCCTTAGGACTCAATGCAAAGCTCGCTGACATCAATGTAAAGATTCCCATTAATGTCAGTGGGCTTTTGGCTCAGGCCCCTAAGCCTGGATTGTAATGTACCCTAGCCTATTGTAGGTTTTCGTGTGGGCGGGAGGAGAGGCAGGCTGTCCTTTTCTTCTCTCATTTCTCTTGTAACTTTAAGGGCTTGTCTACACTACAAAATTAAGTCGACTTTATCTAATTTGACCTCGAGCCCCTGAATTAATGAAGTCGATAGTGCGTGGCCACCCCATGCTCATTGTCTCGATGGAGCGTGTCCTCGCTAGCAGCGCCTGCATCGATGCACAAAGCAGTGCATTGTGGGTAGCTATCCCAAAGTACAACTTGCCGCAGTGTGTTTTGGGAAGTTTGTGCAATGCCTCATGGGACCAAAATATCGTCGCAGAGGAGAATGGGAACATTGTGTCGGCATCCCATGATGCACTGTGTTCCCTTCCTGGCCACCCCATGCTCATTGTCTCGATGGAGTGCATCCTCGCTAGCAGCGCCTGATCGATGCACAAAGCAGTGCATCGTGGGTAGCTATCCCAAAGTACAACTTGCCGCAGTGTGTTTTGGGAAGTTTGTGCAATACGTCATGGGACCAAAACATTGTTGCAGGGGAGAATGGGAACATTGCGTTGGCATCCCATGATGCACTGTGCTCCCTCCCTCACATCAACAGCAAACAACCCAGTGGTTTTCATGCCTTAAAGCCGCCATGCGTACGCCATACCCCTAGAAGCATGGAGCCTTCTCAGTTGTGCACTCTTGCTATGAGCATCTCAAACAACTCGCACCTTCTCCTCCAGTATTTTCAGAGCTAAAGTAGGGTCTGCCACGTGGAATATAGCAATGTCCCGCAAGCAACCCTCCTGCAAGCCATTAACAAAACAATTCACAGTTGCTGATGGAAGTCACAGAGCAGCTGCACTCTGTTGAGCACCGTTTCTGGTTCCGTGAAACAAGTACTGACTGGTGGGACCGCATCATTTTGCAGGCATGAGATGACAAGCAGTGGCTGCAGAACTTTTGAATGTGGAAGGCCACCTTCCAGTAACTTGGTGCTGCGCTTTCCCCTACCCTGGAGTTCAGCAACACAAAAATGAGAGCTGCTCTGACTGTGGAGAAGCGAGTGGCAATTGCTGTTTGGAAGCTTGCAATGCCAGACAGTTACCGGTCAGTGGGGAATCAGTTTGGAGTAGATAAATCACTGTTGGAGTTGCTATGCTCAAAGTGTGCAGGGCCATTAATTGACTCCGGCTACGAAGGGTAGTGAGTCTGGGAAATGTGAAAGACATAATGGATAGTTTTGCTGCAATAGGGTTCCCTAATTGTGGTGGGGCGATAGATGGCACACATATCCCCATCTTGGCACCAGACCACCTTGCCAAAGAGTACATAAACCGAAAGGGATACTTTTCAATAGTGTTGCAAGTGCTGGTGAATCACAGGGGGCATTTCACTGACATCACCGTAGAGTGGTCGGGAAAGGTTCATGACGCACACATCTTTAGGAACTCAGGTCTGTTCAAAAAGCTGCACTCACAGACTTTTTTTTCCAGACCACAAAATTAACAGTGACGATGTTGAGATGCCTATAGTTATCTGGTTGGAGCCAGCCTACCCCTTGCTCCCATGGCTCATGAAACCATACACCAGCCGTCTGGACAGCAGTAAGGAACGGTTCAACTATAGGCTCAGCAAGTGCAGAATGGTGGTTGAATGTGCCTTTGGTCATTTTAAAGGGTGCTGGAGAAGTCTACTAACAATGTTGGACCTTAGTGAGGAGAATGTCCCCATGGTTATAGGTGCCTGCTTTGTGCTCCATAATATCTGTGGAGAAAAAAGGAGGGAAATTTTCTACAGGGGTGGGCAGTTGAAACAGATCACATGGCTGCCATTTTGGAGCAGCCAGACACCAGGGCAATAAGAAGAGCACAGCAAGGGGTGCTGCATATCCGTGAGGCTTTGAAAAGCCGTTTCAATAATGAGTCACAGTAATGTGAGCTGCTTGTCTGCATTGTGCTTTCCCAAACCTTCACCTGGCTTGTATCACTGTCCATGTAAAGCCAACCCCTGGCCCAAGCCCACTGCTTCTACTCAATGGTAGTTGTGTGTGCACATATGCCCGCTTAATCTGATAACATAGAACAACTTTACAAAAATATCTATTCATCCATCCTAACTCTTTACAGCACATTTAGATGGATACGTGACCAGCTGCACAAAGGAGGAAAAGGAGCTGTTGAAATAGGCGTATTACTCAGAAAGAATCTGTTGTGTAATATTGTAAAATAATTTCTCTACTTGCAATGTCCGTGGCACATGTTTATCTGGGTAGTCTCATCATCATTATCATTCCTGCATAACAGTATCTAACTCAATGCTTTGTAAACTCTTTTGAGCTACCAGTGGGCCAGTGTAAATTGGCATACTGCCACTGATGTAAATGTATATACATCAGCTGAGGATCCGACCCATCTTGTGCATGCTTTGAAAGGTGCTTCCCTAAAATGAAATGTACTCAGGAAGATCAGACTCAGTACTGTTTATTCAGTTTTCATGCATAAATTTACATTGATGTTGTGTACAATTAATGGCAATTAACTGAATTCACACTTCCACTGCAGAGGATTGTTGCAGCACTAAATCTCTTCCTTCTCTCTAGCTTTTCCAATTATGGTAGCATTGTAATGTTTAATGGCAATCTTCAGTTCACTTATTTTTAGAGTAGGATGTTTAAAAGTAGTCTATTGTATTGTTTTAAGCCTGCCACCGGGTAAATACTATTGTGAAAATTGTCATCTTCTTTCTTATCGCTAATATATTATTGCTAGTATTTGTATTATGGTAGAGGGCCCGGGCCAAGATCAGAGCGTTGTTGTGCTAGGTGCTGTGCACATCTTGCTGATAAGATGTTAAGAAAATTGTTGGTGGGGAGAAAAAGAAATAGGGTGAAATGGAGTTTAGAATCAGCCAGCACCAACCCTGTAGCAATCTGTGGCCCAATCCAACTCCTATGGAGGGCAATGGTAAGACTCCTATTCACTTCAGTGGGTGTTGGATCAGGCTCCTACAGTACAATTTAAGTTTCAGTTTGCTACTGGAAGCATTTTTCATCTCGTTTAGTAATCCAGTGTACATAACTATATATGTAGCATCTTAGTTCAGCAATAGCTAGAACCTTAAGGCTCACAAATCACTTTTCTAAACACAGCAATCAATTCACTCATTGCTAAAATGTAGCCACCTCTGGTGCAGAACAGAGATCACAGCAACAGTGTGCAAGGGTTTAGGACAAGTGAAGACTACCACATCTGACACTGCAAAGCACATGGGGATAAGCAGAAGCTAATTACCCATATTGGAAATTGGCTTGGGAACCAGGACTAACCCCCCCTATTTTGTATAATGTGCCACAGGATCTTAAATGGGCCCAATTGATCATGACCATGTTTTTATAACACACCTGAAAGAGGGTGCCTCCAGCAGCATGGTGCTTCTTGCATCACACTGGTTCAGTACTGGCTCACAAGGGTGAATTATCCACTTCACTCTTTTGTAACACCTAAGAGCTTTCCCATGCAAGTACAGACTAGACCCAGTCCTGCTTAGTTGTTAAGATCTGACAAGATGACAGCCCCAGATGTTATGTCTGCAGACAAATCAAAGATTGACTTGAATTTATTGTATTCACTTACTTTTATCTGGTACCAACTACTCTATATCCAATCTACTTTAGACTCTATTGCAGAGTCCATTAGATTCTTCTGTATTAAGCCGGCCACCTCTAGCTCTACCCTGCCCTATTCCAATTCATGCTCTGGTTTCTCTTACTTATATACAAAGAATCATGCTATTTCATGTGACAGACAATTACTGTTTCAAGAAAATTCCCCTAACCTTTCGTCAAAAGTTGAGTAACCTTAGTCTATCACCCAAGTTTTCCTTTAGCATTTATTCTGGCAAGGTACCTTATTAATTGCATTGAGCAATGCATACTAACAAGCAGTAATGCTTGCCACATGTAGTGTTCCATTTGTTAAATAGCAGTTGAAACCCCTGTTTTAAATAAATGTAGAGTTGGTCAAAAGACTTACAGTGACAGTCTTGAAAACCTGTTAACCCGTGAAACAGGCGTGGGGCCTGATTCTGTGCAGTCCTACGCTGGGGTCAATCAGAAGTAACTCCACTGAATTCAGCGGAGGTAAACCAGTTTAAATGTGAGTGAGAGAGCAGATTCAGACACACAAGTAGAGCAGCTGCCATTCTAGCTTCCTGACATGGAGGGGCCAGTCTAAGAATGGAAAGTTCAGTTCAGATTCCATGGCCATTCAGTCCTTGACTTCTGTTCTGAGACTGCTCACATCAGCCCCCACTGTGACTCGGGACTGAGACTACCACCTTGTTCCACGTAGGCCACCTGTTAACAGGGACATCTTTGAAGAGGACACTCTACCACCAATCCAAAGGCTAAAGTGGTCTGACCAGCACTAAAACCCCCATAACTCATCACTTGCAACCTGCCAGATGTAAAACACCCAGGGCCAGAGGCTGATCTCTGGCCTGTGTAAATCAGGAATAACTCAACTGAAGTTAATAGAGTTCTGTTGCTGTAAAATGTGTAAGAGTACTGTCAGGCACACATTCTGCATAAAACATGTTTGATAAGAAACTCTCACTATTAGGTGGGAAATATAGGCCTGACTCTTCATTGCCTGCGTGTGGCGGGGTGGGTACCCTGCTCCTGCCCTGAAAGAGTTAAAAGCAGCCCTGGGGAGGGCTGTGGCTGGGAGAAAGCAGCTACTAAGCTGATTGGGGAAGCAGCCGCAGCTGGGCCACGTCCCAATCAGGGCACAGCTGGCCCTTTAAGAGGGCTGGGGCCAGAAGCCAGAGACAGAGAGACTCTAACTTTGAGAGGGGGGGACCTGGCTGCAGAGAGCTGAGAGAAGGTACCTGGAGTGGAGCAGGGCTGGGGGAAGGCTAAGGGAGCTGGGAGCTCCGGCCTGGAAACTCCCCAGGCTGCAGCCTAGTGGAAGGCCAATTAGGTATGGGTGTTGCAGGGGGCAGCCCACGGGTAGGCAGAGGCAGCAGGTCCAAAAGCCCCCTTGCCTATGATGAGTGACTTTTACACTGCAGTCTGCCCCGTGAGCGGGAGCTAGATAGTGACTGGCTGTAGCCCATGACTGAGGCAAGGTGGGGCTAGAGGGTTGAGGGTTCCCCTGGGTGGGAAGACCCTGAGTCTGTGGGGGTATTTTGAGGGGGCAGCACCCCCTCAAAGACAAGGGGACATGGGGGTTAGCGGCAGCAGGACACTGGCCTGCAGAGGGCGCTCCAGAGGCTGGAAACACTAATTCCCTGAGACAACCAGCAGGAGGCGCAGCAGGGGTGAGTCCCGCATGGTGACACTGTGCCTCATGTAGTCACTGACACCATTGCACAGTTGGCATAAAACGTTAGCCCCCCTGGTTGAAATGACTGTTCATCTCATCACCTTTAAACATCTCGTACATGCAATACACAGTATCATGTGAATGAAAATTACTTGTATATTAGGTAAAACCTTGGCCCCATAGAAGTCAATGGGACCAGTGTTTCACCCATTGTGTTTTTCCCAGGAGAGCAGTGAGAGCTTTGGAAAAACTCAGTAGGTAAGAAATATTTGTCTCTTAAAATAAATAAACAAACTTCTCAACTTTCTAGCCCAGAGCAATATTAATGAAAGAGGCTCAATCTATGTGTTCACCAGAGGATTAATAAATAAGAGACAGCTTTCCTAACCACTAAAGCTAAAGGGGTTTTAAAATATTTGTGTACCGTATGCCTACATATGCTCACTATATAGGCACAATTTACTCACTTTGTCTTCCTTGTGTTGTCAGCTCACGGCTTGGTTAATTTTTCATCCTTAATGATTTTTAAGATACACATGCTCCTTGCTTACCTCTCTCCTAAATGACCTAGGTGCAAATCCTGCCTCTTCTTCCATGACCACAATGTGTACATACAACTCTCCCCATTTTGCTGATGGAGATACTGAGGACCAGGGAAGTTAAACGACTTGCAGCAAGTGACACAGTATATCAGTGGCAAGTGCAAAAGTTTAGATAGCAAGACTTCTGAATCCCAGTCTTATGCCTTAGGCCTCCCTGAACCATACTCTGTTAATTGTGTTGAAGATGCAATGTACCCTGTTCAGTATGTGTCTATATACTATTACCAGGAATAGCATTAGCACTGAAATAAGAGATTGCATGAGAGTGTAGTGTGATAGGTTTTACTGGTATGAAGTTGATTTGATCACATTCGTCAGGAGTGGGACATTCATGTCATCCCAAACAACTGCCCATAAAACCTTTAGAGTGCTCCCAAGTATCATGTCTTCGGCATGTGCCTTACACGCTTTAATGGTTTCTTCCACCTGCATAGAGGTTATTGGTTCAAGTAGTAATTCCTCATTTTAGTTTGGTAATATTGCTGGAAACTGTACTACTTCTACAAGTGGGATGAACTTTTTCAGTGTGCCCACTGTGTTTTGCAGGTCAACTGTGTCAGAGATGATGTAGTGCCTGGTGATTTATTTCTGAGTTCTGCCAACACTTTCATACGTGCTCCACCTTTACTGTGCAAGTAGTGCTTTTGAAGTCAGAGGGACTAATTGCATGCTTAATGTTAAATATAAGTGTTTGCAGGATCAGGGTCTACGTCATTGGTACTGCAGCCATTTCAAATTCACGAATAATAAATCAATACACAACTGAAAGAGAGAGAGCACTAGCACCAGATTTGAGAGAGCCTGGTTCAGTTCCCTGTCCCTTCCCTCTGTGATCTTCAGCGAGTCATTTGGCCTCTCTGTTTCTCTGTTCCCCTTTGTATAATAGGGACAATAGCACCTCACCTACCTCACAGAGGTGAGGCTAAATTCATTAAAGATTGTGAGATGATGGGGGGCCATCAGGGATCTAAGATTCATAGAAGATGGGCATTTTGCTTGTGTTCAGTGCTAAAACCAGAACTGCTTTTGGCCAGAAATAGGTCTATTTTTGCTTTAAAATGTGCAAATCCTAATTTAATTTGAACTGTTCATTGCCTACCAACTGGCTCATTTTCAAATTCTTTTCAAAAAGAAAACCTTTTGCATCGGGAATCATTGCCTTTTATTTGGCGCATTTTAAAATTCACCTCCGATAGATCGATAAGTGGATTTGTCATCCCATTCACATCTGTCAAAGCTTTTCACTGGCTAAATTTCCAGGGTGGAATTTCACCCTACATATAATTCTCTTTTTACATAGTTAATAATAATTTAAAATATTAGAAAGTCTTTGCTGCTAGGAAGGATTTGGTTTGCGTTGTTTAAAAATGTGGAACTGCTCCTTTAAAAGCGGATGCAGAATGCACAAAATGTTCTTTGTTTCTCGCACATGCACGGTGCCCCTGAAAATAATATCGTAACCACATCAGAGTTGGCTTCAGACTTGCCCAACAACAAGGCACAGCACAGCTAGTCTTTGCTAAAAATGTCAATGTCAAGTCTATTTGCTGAAACATGTCTCCTCCTTTCAAGCTGCCAGTTGTTGCTTCAAAATAAATGGAATCTAAAAATCTCATTATTTTTATTGTTTCAAGCCAGCAGTGGGTCCAGCTCTGCAGGTCGGAAGGTAATAATGCCATTGCCCCTTTGCTGCTGCACTTAGAATATTTAATTTCCTATGACTTTGACATAACAACTGGCTGCTTGCCTTAATTTTGTTCTGGAGCTTTTGCTAGAGGGCTTCACATCT
Organism: Mauremys reevesii; assembly: GCF_016161935.1. Classification (NCBI taxonomy): domain Eukaryota; kingdom Metazoa; phylum Chordata; order Testudines; family Geoemydidae; genus Mauremys; species Mauremys reevesii. The sequence goes on along the minus strand of NC_052640.1, from coordinate 13,832,235 downwards.
CTTAATAATGTGCATTGATATATAGACAAGTAAATAAATACTGCATTAGGCTCTAATCCTGAAAATGGGTCTGCATCGACAGATTCCCATTGAAGCCTGTAGGTGTCCATGTATGCATAAGGGTCTCCCAGCACCGAGTTCATTTTGAGATCAGGATACAAGACATTATGGGCTAAATCTTGCTGGATTTAGGCATGCAACTGGTCCTACTCAATTTATTGGGCACGCTCGTGTGGGCAAGCCAAGCAGGGTTTGACCTGAGGTACCACAGTGAGGAGGGTGGTATAAGAACCTGAAGAGACTAGAATAGAATCTATATTGTAGACATACATGCACACAATCTAATGGAAATAGACAAAAACGCTTCCAAAATGTTTGGGTACCTCAAAGCCTAGGCATGAAAATGGGACAATTGCCAGCCATTGGCCATACCTTCACAATGGTGCATATTGGCGCAGCTCCACTGACGTAAGTGGAGCTACACTGGTACACACCAACTGAAGATCTAGGCCCATGGACCTTCTAATCACCTAATTTAGAGTCAGACTAATTTCTGACCCCAGCACTAATACATCTCCTGCTGAAAATAAGGGAGGAAAAGCATGAAAGGCAGAAAACCTGAATAATTTTTATTCCGTGTTTCAATTCATTGCATTTATACAGAGTCTACAATTATCCCTGCTTCTAGTAACTTGCGTTGTCTACTCTTTTAGCCTCTTGTTAATTTTCACCCTCATGGCCTTTAAATTGGGTGTGTGTATGATCTCATCCTTCCCAGTCATATTCGCCATCCACATACCTATGAAGGGTCCAGTGTAGCTTATTGGCTATTCTGCTGGTTACAGTGGAGAGCTCCCATGTTCAAGACTAGCCTGGTAAAATCTACTTTCCCCACTTCTTGGCACTGCTTTCTTCTGTTTAAAAAAAAAAGGCATCTAGGTAAAAGAACAGACATACAAGAGCTGACATTAATATGGAACTTGACCCAGATGGTACTTCCTGAAGTACCATGATTATCAAGGCGCCTGGGATAAAATTCCACTGGGGAGGCCAACTGTGAAAATTCTATGTTGCAACAAAGTCCGTGATGAACAGTTTAAAAAATAAAAAAGCCTCCGTGCCTGGTTCATGATTGCCTTGCACTGTGTTCCCCTCATCCCGACTTTGCTACTTCATTTAGCTCCATTTCAAAAAAAGGACAAGAACAGATGGGTTTTATCAAGGAAGCTTGGAGCCTCACTGTGCCAACCTGCACCTTGGTGTATCGCTATTGCTGCCCATCCATAGGTGTCCATTGGAGGACTCAGTCTGAAATGATGAATTGAGTGGCGATTTATTATTGTTTATTTGTACTATGGTTATGCTTAGGAGGTCCAGTCATGGACCAGGCCCCCCAGCGTGCCAGGAGCTGAACGAACAAACAGAAAAAAACCATGGTGTTGGCCCCAGAGAACTTATAATCTAAGGGTAAGACAGGAGACAGCAGGTGGATACAGACAGATGGGCAGCACAAGGAAACAATAAGAAAGTATTGGTCAGCGTGATAGCCGCAGGTGTCAGCACACCAGCTGCTTAACCCTTATCAAATTTTGTGTAGACATCATGGCAAAGGAGAGTTTTAAAGAAGGATTTGAAGGAAGATGTTGGGGTAGCTTCTGTATCTGAATTAACTCAATATCTAATTATGTTTATGTGGCTCCCTTTTATGTATTTTCATTACCAGAAATTTTATAAATATAGCAGCTGCCCCTGCAGGCTTTCCAGTTTCACTCTTGGTAGCTAGATAATGTTACCTGATCTTCCATTTCCTGTAAGGATTTCCTAGGGAACGCTATAGGAGATTCGGAGGTAACGTTTTTAGTTACTAATATTTTGGTTTGCAACCTGCGGCTTACAAGCCAGCAATCTTTAGGGGAGTCATGACCTCCTTCTCTTTCTTTATGGCTTGAGTGGTGGAGGGGGGTTTCTTAAAACTTGTGTTAGGTGAAGGCTAAAACTTTCTTCTGTTGTGACATTGGGCTCATGATATGGCAAAGGGCAAGATCTAATGATTAAGGCAACTGGAAAGTCTTTAATGGCGAATAATCTATTTTAGCATATTAACATGTACTACCTTGATGGGAGTCAATAACAGAGGGGAAATTAACACGGGTTTGAATTTGTCTAAAAAGATGTGAGCTATATTAAAAATTGACATGAGTTATAGCAGTCATATAAATGAATTGAGAGCCTTGTAAAGTGTAAGCTTCTGGGTTGAGTATTTTAGCCCTGGCAGTGGCTGGATTATTGTCTTTTAAAATGTGTACTTAGATTATTGCTGAGTTTTATCTATGTGTTATTTACTGCACTGTCTGTACACTGCTCATCAGCAGTGTATTATTATGAACATGACAGCATTAGATCTGAGTGTGACACTGTGCTATGTGTATTGTTCTGTTCTGTGTAGGTTTTTATTCAGCACTCCTCACTGTAGTATCTGAGCTCCTTCTAGTAGTGCATTAAGTAATGTGAATACCTTTCTGCCACGTATTGTTTGTTCTCTCATCCTCTCTCCAGGGTAAGAAGCATGTGCAGTGGAGTGTCTTCTTTTGGTAGGGTTTTTTCCTCCTCAAATATATCTGTTGCTGTGTATTGATGTTCGAGAAGGCGGGTCAAAGAATTGCACCTTGCACTTGGCATGGACTGTGATGAGATTGGTGATGGTCCTTAGTTCTTGGGGATTTCATCCTGCAGTCTGAGACCATGTCTCAACAAAGTTCTGTGTCCCATGCTGATGCACTTTATCCTTATTGTAGAGAGCTCCATTGTGCCCGAGGAGCAGAGTTGTTGACCATGGTCTTCATCCTGGAGCATCAGGCTCGCTTAGATCTCCTGGATCTGAGCCATGGACTCCCTTGAAGATAAGGACTGATGAGATTGATCCTGATTTAATAATCTAGGGGAAGCCAATGTAGAGAGCAGAGACTGGGTTTGATGTACTCACAGCACTGTGTGTTGCGGAGGAGACCCGCTTCAGCATTCTGTACTAGGTGGAGTTTCTTAAGTACTGAAGCCTTCATGCTCAGGAATATCACATTGCTGTAGACCAGCAGTTGCAAATCCCATCTGCAGATCAAACCTGTACTTGTAATATGTGGCATCTGCTGGTCATGCATCTCTATATTGCAGCCTTGATAGCTGGGACTGCTTTAATGCATTTCTACCAGCTTGAAGATCAGCTTGCGGTTTCAGGAGGAAGGGCCCCATGTTACTGTTTGGAACTATGATACAGGCCGTTGTGTTGGGAACTTATTAATACATTACAGTAAGAGAGGGAAAATAGTGATATACAGACATCTTGCTAAAACATTTGTACTAACTGTTAAAATCTACAGTAAGAATAATATTAAGTGGTCACATTGGAATTGGAAAAAGCCAAGAGTTAGTTACCATTAGGACTTGCCTTGCAATCCTTTACTACCTGGCATTGTATTAATTAATGTGATTCGTAGGTCCATTGATGTCAGTAGCAAGCACCATTCCCAGTTTGTGTGTGTCTGCAGGATCAGCTCCATAATTAGCATGGCAACGACGGGGGGGTTCAGTAGAACATCATGCCCTCATCCATATTGCACTATGTTGAAAGCATAGCAGAGTTGGGCTAGATCACTGCTTGAATGGGAGACCTCCAGGGAACAGCAAGGGTGCTGCAGGAAGTGCAGGTGTTCATGATGCGCTATAGTACCACTTTCCCTACTGAGTTAGCACTAAGACAGTGCCCCCAGTTATCTTTTGGATGAGGCATGGTTAGGACACTAGTCTAGGACTTGGGAGACCCGGATTCAATTCCATTCTCCATGACAGACTTCTTGTGTGACCTTGGGCAAGTCACTTAGTCTTCCTATGCCTCAGTTCCCTATCTGTAAAATGGGGATAATAGCACTATCCTACCTTAGTCGGGTGTGGAGGATAACAAGATTGTGTAGCACTCAGATACTATGGTAATAGAGGCCATATATGTTAAATAGGTTAAAGAGGAGGCGTTTCAAACTACCTTTGTTCATTAAAGATCCCATGATGTTCTTCATAAGAGTCAGGGTAATTCCAGAATCCAGTTGAGGCAGTTATATTATAGTCACTTAAATTCCCCCTGCAAGTGTCAACTGTAAAAAGTATTGCCTTATTCTTCCATTTTCTCTCCCAAATTATTGTTTAATATAGCAAATAGTTGCTGCATTTTGGCCTAGGGATGGCTAGAACAATCCCTGTGGAAAAGAGACCCTGGGATTCTTTAGGATGAAAGATGCTATATAAATGTAAGATTGTAATTTTGTATGTGCTGCAGTACCACTTCACAACAAGATGAGGGCATCAGCACTGTATGACTTGGTAATTTAACATAGAATTTAGGATGTTTACCTTTTAATAGTCAAGTATAAATGTAAGCAGGGTCTGAATGAATGCTTCCCTGACAGCTGGGAGGGGAAGAAACAATGGGTTTGTTTATGCAAATACAGTTTGCCCCTGTTCTGTTTACATATTCATCAGATACAGCTTTGTCAAAGTGATCAACTTTGGCTGGTGCCGGGTACAAATGACCTTAGTACTGAATGCGGGGGTAGTGAAATATGGTTACCAATGTTATAATTATTGTAGGAATACAGGAAAGCAGGACTGTGCTTAACCTGTCCCAAATGAGGGAGGGGTCACCCTCAGTTGAAACAACCTCATTAAGCAGGGGCTCGAATGTCAGATCCTTCTGAAAGTAAGAGAAGTGGCTATAACAGGTGAAGTACTGCACACTGTCAAGTGTTCTTCCTATACTGATTTAATGTGTTTTTCCCTACTGTTCAAAGACTAGAACTAAGTAGGCTTCATTAGAAGCCTTTTTTGTTATTTTACTTGTTCAACTAGAGCTGAAACCAGTTGTGATCGGGCTGTGTTTCTGATCTGCCTGCCCAGAGCTGGAAATCACTGAGAGCAAAAATCACTTGTGGCAGGACTGTGTTTCCTGCACAGAGCTGAAATCACTAAGAGACTGGCTAGCAGGGGCAGCCGGTGGGAGCAGGAAGCAGGCAGCTGGCAGGGGTGGCTTGCTGTCAGGGGTGGCTGGAGGAAGCTCAGACAGTGGAGCAAGCATGGTGGTACTTACCTCCCCCCCTCACTCATGGCGGGAGGAGAATTCACGCAGATGTACCTATGAACTCTGGGTCTGCACTGACCAGGCACAACAATTGTGAGTGGGATGTTGCGGGGGTATGGGGACACACCACAAGAACTTGGGTGTTGGACTCAAGAACCTGAAGCAAAGGACACTGCCCAACGTATTCTGGGGAGGGTGTCTTGCTCATGCTTTTGTGTTTGTGAATACCACTTGTGCTATTTTCTCAAGTTAATGCTAGGTTGCTTTTATTAAAGAAACTCTTTCTACCTCAGACTCTGTGCTTGCAAGAGGGGAAGAATTGCCTCTTAAAGGTGCCCAGAGGGTAGTGTGAAATTTGGGTGGAGGCTCGAGCTAGTTTTGGTTATATTGTTGAATAGAACCCCCCCCCAGATATTGAACCTGGCCCTTCTTGCTGCCCACTCCAACTGGCAGAAGGGTTACATAAAGTATTACAGAATATTAAATTCAGTCTAACTTATATACTGGTAAATGCGGTTAAGATTTCATTATAAAGTTAGTCTATAAGGTGCCACAGGATTCTTTGCTGCTTCATTATAAAGTGGTAGATATTATAGCATATATGAAAAAAATAGCTACTGCTAGGAGCTACATTTGCAAAATTTCCTTTGTCAGAAAATCTGCTTGTTTTACTTTAAAGAAAATGCTAGTTTTCAAATATTTTTCACATCATAATTTTCTGTCATCTCTCTTCATGCCCACTCTTTTTCAAAGATTATGTGCCATCATGGTAAACCTTTTCAGATGTGATAGATCAGTCTTCCTATTGCTGTTATTTATAGAACTCAGCTGGGAAATAATGGGAAAAAAATCATGTCACTTTTTTTTACAGTTTTTCTAGTAAAAATAAAAATTCCATCTAGATCTTTGGGGTACCAACTCCCCCCGCCCTCCCACAGGTGAAATAAACACCAATTCTTTTTGGGGGGTAGGGAAATTCTAGATGAAAAATTAAAATTCAAAAAATTTCAACTCTGTTTACTTATCGTTTTGTAAGCCCTAGCAGAGTGCCTGGTGCTGTACAAAACAAGATACGTGGATGCTCTTCTGAGGAGTAGCTTACCACTTAGTGGGTTGGAAAAGATGAGACCTAACCCAGGATGGATGCTGAGGATAGTGCTAAGTTATGATTCAGTTCTGTGAGGTACGGAGCACCTTTACCTTCTGGTGATATCACATGATTGCAACCTTACAGCAACATTTTTTGCTTGTCTGCATGTTGGAGGAAGTGGTATTGTTAGTTTTTAGATGGTATGTTTCGATGTCACACACAAAGGAAAATAATACGTGCTAAAATCTACCCCAAAACCCAATCCCCCCCGAAGAGGTGTGCTGGGCTGGTGGTAGGGGCTGGAAATGCCATCAGCAGTAGCTACAACAGATAGTGTTCTGAGGAGGGTTAGCACAGGCTCATGGCCCCAACCCCTGACCCTCCAAATCCCCTGGATTATTGTGTGGGAAAGCAGAGCTGAGGAAGTGTTACATTCTGTCCAGAAGGTGGTGAGTTTCCTGGTCATTCTGAGCTCCTGCAGGAAGGAGCCTAGTAAGGGCTCTGCTCCCATATCACTCTTGGGGTCAATAGTTCCATAATCCCTGAAGAAGAGAGATCAGGAGGAGATTGTGGAAGATTAAGCCTTCAGCTATGACTTGTCCCATGCAGGGCTTTGAAGATGATAATGGAGCTCAACTCACACCCGCTGAGGATCTGTTCCCCCAAACTTTAAATTTAGACTCAGCATTAAATAGGGAGTTTGTGAAGAGAGTTGGAGTGACAAGTGCTCTGAACCCTGGCTACCTAAGAAGGTGGGTTGCTGCAGGTAGAATCAACTGAAGCTTTTTCAGCATCAGTGTTTTTGTGTGTTGCAGTAATGAAGCCTGGAGGTCACAAAAGCATGGATCACTGTGGCCAGGTCAGCATACGAGAGGCCTGGATTCAGTTTCTGGGAAAGCCATGAGGCTATGAACCATCTTCACTGCATTAGCAGTGACACCTATGACAGGTTGTCTTTTCCTCTGCCTACTGTTATCTCCATCTTCAGCCTGCTGTTCTTCACTTGGGTGCTCATCTTAGCAAGGCACTGGGATACCTGGAAGATGGAGGAGGAGATGTTGAACTAGGAGGCATCCATAGATGGGGTAGCATTACACAACATAGTGTCTTGTGACATCTCCCAGCAGCTTCAGATAGATATTAATATGGGTGAGACGACTGAGCCCTGGGGGACTTGTGGAGGTAGAGAAGTATTACCCAACACAACAAGAGGCAGTGTGACTTAGTGGATAGGGCACTGGAGTGGGACTGGCCACTGGGCAGATAGGTGACCTAGGGCGTGCTTCTTGCTCTGTGCCTTGGTTTCCCCATTTGTAAAATGAGGATCAGAGGTGATTGGAATTTTTTTTTCTAAATGTATTTTCATCAAAATATGCTGTTTCATTGAAACCAAAATCTTGTGCAGAGACATGTCAGTTTCAACCAGATATTCATCTGGACTGTTTCTCAGTCCAGAGCTATCCTGGCTCTTCTGACTAGAGAGAGAGCGAGAGAGTGCAGAACGGAAAATCTGACCCTCTCGAGAGGAAAACAGCCGTTTGGACAGTTCCATTTCATGAAAACATTTGAAAGGTTTTGTTTCATTCCAATATGAAATGAAAACAAACATTGAAATCTGAAATGTTGTCAGAAAATGGAATGGTCAGCTCTACTAATGAAACTGACCTCCTTTGCAAAGCGCTTTGAGATCTGCAGATGAAAAGGTCTATGTAAGAATTAGATGATATTTATTTATTTAGCACTCTGGGGTTAGCCAGAGACAAGCGAGCAAAGCCACGTAAGTGTATTTCTATTGTACTACTGCATATGCACAAAAAGCTAACCAGGTAAAAATGTTTACTTAACAAAAGAAAATACTGTTATAGCCTAAACCACATAATAGATGAAATTATGCCTTTCAAAGAACCTATTTAAAGCTACATTAGTGTGGAACACAAAAGGAAAAAAGAAAGCATGCTTGGTAAACTTCTGTGGTGGAGGAGGTGTTTTTTATTCACTCCTGGGACCAATTGCCTGCTAGCAAGTCTGAATCCAAAGTGAATTCTTGCAGCCAGCTTGTAAACTTGGAGTTTATAACAGAAATACCTATGCTGACAGACTCTTAACTATATCAGCACCAGCAGGTCTTGCTATAATATATTAAATCACATAAAGGCATCTAATAAATTACGTTTGAGTATTAGTTGTGTATTTTCCTACATCAAATTGGTAGTTTCCAGGAAAATATAACTGCTATGACAGACTTGTAACAAAAATAGTACTAAAATAATGAAAACATAAGTCGGTCACTGGAAAGTTACAAAACTCAGTTCCTTGAAGTCAATCCGAGTTTTGCTTTTGCCCTCAGTGAGATCAGGATCAGCCCCTACATTATATATTCTTAGGGGTTTTAATTTTTGTGTTGTATAAGCATCATTAGTCTATTCAAAATAGCCCAGTCCTATCCTGATCTATACAGTTAGACACCTCTTTGAGAGTGGTAAAGCTGCAAAGTTCTGTGGTCCATGTTATGCAGGAGGTCACAGTAGATTATCATAATGCACTATTATCATAATAGCTTTAATCTATCAAGCCAATTCTGCCCCTCTGCTTCACTATATAGGAAACCTAAATGAGCCACAAATGACCAGGAGAGACTTCCCCCAACGCAGCAGTAGCACAGGGCTGATTGTAAGTGGTCCTGCACACATTGCAAACTCCAACATAAGGGGCATGCTGGGTGTAGGAGGGTGTGTACCATGGAATGCTGTGCAGATTCTGTGCTGCAGTACAGCCCAGAGGCAGCCTTGGGGAGGCTGCAGTAAATTAGAACAGCCCCAAGGGTGCTCTAACTTACACTGGGGTTGTGACCCCTGCAGCAGTGCAATGTGGGATAATGCCAACCTCCCTCCCCTCTCCCAGAGCAGTGTCTTCTCTACTGTCTCTCTTAGGTTACACAGCACAGAAGGTGGCCCTGAGAATCTATGGATGTTCTAGTTATTGAACAGCTCAAAGTTTATGGATGTTCAGAACTGGCGTTTTGGTGTGGATCTGCATTCTAGCAACCTTGCACAATTATGCTACCTTACTAGTCTGCCTGCAAAGATGGATAGAGCCAGTGGGGTTTCTGTTGACTTGGAGGCAGAGCACTACTTAGCTGCTAGACTGCACTGTTATTGGCACAGAAGGATGTTGTTATTTTTAGTCCTTAAGTCAGTCAGAAGCTACTAACTGAAGGGTTTGTCCGTCTTTTGTTAATGAGGCTTACGGCTTGGAGATCTTGTGGGATCTTTAGCAACTGCTGGATGTTCAAATAGCAGCACTGGCCTAGAGTACTTTTCTCCCTGTGTTGGGCAAGAAGGCTGAAACTTCTGAATGTTCCCAGTCAGGGGCGGCTCTAGAAATTTGGCCGCCCCAAGCATGGCGGCACGCCGCGGGGGGTGCGCTGGTGGTCGCCGGTCCCGCGGCTCTGGGGGACCTCCCACAGACGTGCCTGCGGAGGGTTCACTGGTCCCGCGGTTCTGGTGGAGCATCCGCAGGCATGACTGCGGAAGGTCCGCTGGAGCCGCCTGCCACCCTCCCGGCAAAATGCCGCCCCAAGCGCACGCTTGGCATGCTGGGGTCTGAAGCCGGCCCTGTTCCCAGTTATTCTCTCCTTTAGCTTGGATCACTAGTCAATGTGCTCCACTTGGGATAGCTCCAGAGAGCAAGTGTGGAAAAATCAGGACGGGGTGCGAGGTAGTAGGCGCCTATATAAGAAAAAGCCCCAAATATCGGGACTGACCCTAAAAAATCGGAACATCTGGTCACCCTCGCTATGACTGAAGATCATTAGGAAACTCAGCTGGTGCTGAATATAGCTGCCTTCTGCTTAGGGCTACCTCTTGCTGGGAGCATATCACACAGTTCATTTCCAGGTGCAATTCAAGGCGTGACGTCTATAAAACAGTTTCAGCCCTGAGTACTTTAGAAGACTGTCTTGTCTTTCTCCTTGCGTTTGTGGGATGCTCAAGGCGGCTGGGTCCTAAGCGTTCTTTTTGGCTGGGGCAGGACATTCTTGGTAGTGAATAAAAATAATGGTTTTAGGATTTTTGGTTTAAATACAAGAAATCACAAAATCCCTTGGTGTTTTAGAAATCCAGTCATCTCGAACTAAGCAGCTTTCGCTAACCTCTTGCGGGGGAAGGAGGGATCCCCTGTGCTTTTGGTGCTTGACTATCTTAGACATCGTCAGGTGCAATCGCAGGCACACCTGTCTTGGATGGTTAAGACACAAGGAATCCTGCCTCTTGGCAAGAGCTTAGTCTAGATGAGCCTTGTGGTCCTTTGTAACCCCTAGGGCGCTATGCTTCTACTCCTCTTCAGTCCCCTTCCCCCGAGGACCGGCTCTGTGCCAGCAGGTATAGGGTCACCAGCCAGCCGGTGTGAAACATCGGGCTGGGGGTGGGGGGTAATAGGAGCCTGGAGCAGAGAGCGCCCCCAAAGCGGGCCTGTCCCTATACCATGGGGCCACCTGGTCCCCCGAGCAGCCGGGGCGGTGGCAGGGGGAGCGGCGCCAGGCGCGCTGGCCGGGCTGAGGCGCGGGGCGGCACCCCGGGGCGCAGGGGGCGAGCGGGGTGCCCGAGGCAGGCAGCTGAGCCCCCCCCCCACCCGGCTCTGGCTGGAGCGGCGCAGCGCCCCCCAGCGGCAGCGAGGCGGGGCGGCCGGGCCCGGCGCGGCGCGGCTCCCGGGCGCGTCACTTGGCAGCGGCGCCGCGCGCTGGGGGCGGGGCGGGGCGGGGCCAGCCCGCCGCACTCTCGCTGCCCGCCGGAGCCAGCGGGGCCGCCCGCTCCTGTCGCGCCGCGGCCTGCGCGGAGCCCGGGGGCTGGCGGGGGGCGGGGCGGGGGCAGCGGCTCCGCGGAGGCGCCCTGGGGCCGGCTCCCGCCCCGCAGCTCCGCGCTGGCCGCAGGGGGGAGCCGCCTGCCCGCCCGGGGAGCGCCCGCGTGGTGCTGAAGGACAGCTCCGCTCCGCTCCGCTCCGGCCGAGGGGCCGCGCCGCCCATGCCGCCGCTGCCCGGGCCGCCCCGGCTGCCATGCCTTGAGGCTCCCCGCGCCCGGCGGCTCCCATGGCGGCGGCACGGAGAATCAAAACTTTGTTGACGGTGAACATCTTGGTCTTCGTGGGGATCATCCTCTTCTCCGTGTACTGCCGGCTGCAGGAGCGCTCCCCGGAGCTGGTGCAGATCGTGCGCAGCGCCGACCGCCGGCTCCGGAGCCGCCACGCCAAGGGGCTGGGCGGGCTGAGCGAGCGGGAGGCCATCCTGCAGCGCCTGGACCACCTGGAGGAAGTGGTGTACAACCAGCTCAATGGTGAGCGGCCGCCGGCTCCGAGCCCGCCTGGAGCTCGGTCCCTGCCCGCCGGGGGCACGGCCGGTCGCCTCCGGCAGAGCGGGGAAGCACGTGGGCGGTGGTCCCTGGGTGCCCGCGGGGGAGGGGGAAGGGAGGACTCCCACCGGTGCTTATGGTCAGTATCCCCTGTTGCCAGGGAGGTGGAAGTGAACAGAGGGGGAAAGGGAGGTGCGTGTCCACCAGTAGTTGTGAATTACCTCGCTTTCAGGTCTACCGTTTGCCCCAAAGTTTGTTGGTCAGATGTCTGAAAATAATAATAATTTTGAAGTAAGGGGTGGATGGGAACTTTGTGTGTGTGTGTGCGCGCGTGTAAACACACGTGCACAGACTTAAATATCGGATTTATTAGCAATCAGTGCATCACCTGGAATCACATTGCCATGTTTGGTTTCAACATTTACTTTCAAACCCACGTCTGTTACATTTGTGCCGTTGTTGATAGTACCATGTGGTTCTTTAAAGACACTGGCACGTAAATCTGATAAAATCTTGGGGGGAGGAAATAACAAAGCATGCACCTTTTTTGTTTTTTTACTGGACTCAATTCTGATTCACCAGCCTTGAAAAGTCTCATTAGATATACAAATGAGATCATGTTTCATGTTGGGTAGAACATGCTAATTGATCAAAGTTACCACAGGACTACTAGTCTTTCATACAGAAACTGGTGCTGGAATGACAAGTGCATTGAAATTTGCAAAGATTCATAAACTGCTGAATGTGAAATACTGGGGGATTAAGTATAGAATTAAATACATGAGTGCTTTGGACAAGAAGAGAGCGAAGGAATAAATGTTACAGTTACAATATAATGTAACATATGTCTTAAATTTAGTGCCCGATAAAACTTATACATATTTTTAAATTATAGCAAATGTGCTTGCAATTGGATTGTAAGAATCTTCTTAATCATAACATTGATTTAACAAAGGCTGCTGCAGCCCCAAAATGCAGAAAAACTCTAAGGTTAGTGTTAATGTGTATTGCTGCCTTCTCCTCCCCCTATTTTCTGAATGATGGTATAAATCTAAACAGTTAGACTATTATGGTAATAAGTAGTGTACGCAGACAAGTAATAACATAGCACAGACTGTTCCCTCCTCAGCTCCCTCACATATGCAAGTGTGTGTGTGTGTATCACATACAAATACACACAAATGAGCATGAGAGAGTTGTGTCTACAGTTGGGTGTTTTACTAACAGCTCAAAGGAGATGTCAAGAATAAGCAAATTTAGGGATAAATCCTGCCCCCAGCTGAACCCCAGCAATAGGGGGACTGGACTGCAGTGGATCAGTCCACACCCTGTGCCCAGCAGAGTGGGCTGTGTGAGGCTCTCTGGGCTCCAGTCCTCAGAGTTGTTTTGAGGAAGGATGGGAAAGAGCAGAGCTTGTTCCTCTGAATATTTCACCCAGGGAAGTGTGGGTGCAGGTGCCATAGGGATGCTGTAGTGGTTGCAGAGCAGTTCTGCTGCTGATCCACAGGTGGTGGGGCAGATTCCTTCTTTCCAAGCCCAAATCCCCAACAGCCCAGTTAATTACACTGTGTACTGGGGATAGGATTTTGCCCCTAGCGCATTGAGTTTTAGGTGACTGCATGCATAAGGTGTGATTCTAGGTGGAATCTTAATACCAGTGAGATCAGTCCTGCTTGATAACTTCTCTGGAAGTCAATGGGAGCTCTCAGTGTGCCAGGCATAAAGAGCCAGGCAGGCACCACGGCATGTGGTTGCTGTGGGCTTGCATTAAACAGGAAGTTCTTTGTAATTTCGATTGTTTTTGTTGGCAATTTGCCGGGTATGGGGGATCCATTTGTATTATATGCCATTTGGCCAACAAAAAGTCTCTGGGCCTTTGCTAAGTTACATAAGTGAATACTCGGGACAAGCTCCACTGAAATCAGTCGAGTTGCCTTGGTATAAGTGCATTCAGAATCAGGCCACCTATGTTGGGTTAGGCTCATGTGTTTTCTCTTTTAACATCATGACTCATTATTCAGCAGGAAACACTTTGCTCTTACACTGTAATTGCAAGTCTGTTTATGAAAGTGTTATGTACTGTCTTAGGGAAAGCCCATGATATTCGATACAGGTTCAAATTGCTCTAGAGCTGTGCAGTTTCATCCTAGTACCCACAACACTATTGCTCTACATCTGGGTTTCCTAAACTTTGTCATAATATTTGTCCTCTTAGGTGAGAGAGAGTTCCCAGGCCTTCTCTAATGTTATCTTTTATTGGGACCAGTGATCCATTGGGGATGCAGACTGTAATCATAAGGACTCTGATCCTGCATTCCTTGTACACATTAAATCTCAGAGCCGTCAGTGAGTAATGGCAATGCAGGATGGGGACTGGGGTCTGGCCAGCTCATTCATTTTTCCCCTTATTGTTGAGTCATTTCCACGTTGGTCTCAGCAAATGAAGAACCATCTACTGAGTACTTAGTATTTGGTAAGGAATACCCCAGTATTCCATACTGGGCTCTGATTATGCTTAGTCCTAAACAAAGAAGACCTCATTTATATTTTCCATGGACCTGCCTGAAGCACCAGTCATAGAGAAAGGACCTTCCGCAGGGAGACTAGCTTCATAGTTTGAAACATGCTGGTCAAAAAAGCTGTCTCCCCTATTTGCTTCCATTCAACCAAGAAAATGATATCATACTACTTAGAACTCACCTTCTCTAGAAAGAAAAAAAAAAGGGCAGGGGGGGACGGGAGAGGGAAAGAGTTACATGTGTATCATGTGCCAGCTCAAAACTGTTCAGCTGAAGTCCACAGGCAACAACCATATTAACTTTCAATTCTGAATAAAATGTACCAATATCCCTTCATCCATGCAACGCCCACAAAAATGCCTATACTAAAGTTCATATGTGAAAGCCACTGCAAGTAAGTATAATCCTAAGAATTATATCTCGTGAAACGGGAAGAATTTTTAAAATTGTATGAATAAAAATTGCCACACATCTCTGTATAAATATGCAAACGTACAATTGTTTTCAATATACTGATCCTCTGAATTCCCATCGTCTTAGAAAATACGTATTTCTGAAAGCTTCCAGCATACCCGGCTGCTGCTTGCTGCAGAAGTAAGGCAGCAAGGGGGAATCATGTGACTATAGAATTTACTTGATAGGGTTTATATAAATCTCTTAAATTCATGGCTTTCAAAATATCATCTGTAATGAACACTGAACTATTCTAGATACAGTTCATCAATCTATGTATTATCCTAAATTTGTTCTAATGTTTCTTTTCAGTGAATATTACTTATCTAAAAGTCAACATTGATATTATGGCAGGAATAACAGACAGCAATTTATGAAGTAGAATAATAATTTCTGATCATTCTGTTTTTTTATCTTGCAGCAAGATTTAATTGACTAGGTTTTCCCTAATTAGTTCTGCATCTGACTCTGTTGCTAATAATTTACCATAGAGAGTGAAAAATGTTTAATATCCCTAACTAGTGCATAACCTTTCGTGCCAAAAGCAATTGAAGGGTCAGACTGCAATTTTACTGTAATAGCCTTTTTCCCTTTTCACTATCTCTTTCCAGAAATACACAACAATCAATACAGCATGTAATTAGATTTCATTCAATCTGAAAAGATTAAGAGAGTTTTCATCTTCTCATTATGTATGCTCACATCATGCCTTCCTACCCATGGTTTCCTTATTAGACCTCTTTGTCCTTAGGTTGCAGACATAGAGGGATAACTTTTGAATATTCTCTTTAATTCAGCAGATTATCATTCTTTACACATAATAATTTGATTTTGTTCTCTTTGGGAAGATTAAATACAACAGCAATTTTCAGTGTGATAAATGGATCTCAAATTGCATATGTATTGCACGGAGGGAAGAAGTGGACATTTCACATAATTGCAGCACGCAGACTTAAAATTATGTAAATAGCAAGTCCTGGACACAGACGACTGATTCATGCAGGCTCTGATTCCTGATTTTAGAGTGTACTGGAAGCAAAGTGATTGCATTTAAAATTCAGTTGGGCAATCTGCATACTTAAGAGGTACAGCAGTATTTTTAAAAGGACAGTTTATCCTGTGCAGGTTAGGAACTGGCTGAAAATGAGCCTTTTCAAATTTCCATATGGGTGATAAGGGTTGGAAACAGGCTGCAAATGAATCATTTTAAATGTTCACATCAGATTTGTCAAAAAGAAGCTTTTACAGCTAGAGTCTTTCAGATGAAGGGTAATTCCTTTGCAGAAAGTAGAGGCAAAGCCATGTGTACAAGAGGGAGGATTAAGTGTGACTGCTAGCTTTGCATTAATGAAACTGCTCCTTTCGGAGACCAGAGAGAGAGAGTCTTCCATTGTAACTATTTAATTTGATTATCCCATGATGCTAACACACATCTGATAACATTAGCACTTAATTATTTTCAAGAAGCAGCTACTCAGTTTGGGGCACTGCTCTCAGCCGTGCATTTGTCTCATAATATTTAGGGCTCATTCTTGCAGTGCCCCTGGGAGCTTTTCAGGACTGCAGGATTGGGTGATGTGGAGGCAGGAGGAGAAAGTATCAAAGTAGATTTATTTAAAAAGCTGTGCTGAGTTCATCCGTTAGTCAAATGGCTTAGGATAAATATTTACATATTTCAAGCCAGTTCCTCAAGCTGGTAGAAATCAGCATTGCTCCAGATCTGGCCTTCATGTTGCAAAATAATTGTAGAGGCTCCGTTCTGATCTCATGTCAGTTTTACCACAGTATAACTCCACTGACTTCAGCTGAGTTACTCTTGATTAGGTTGATGAGCGGAGAATTGAGACCAGACAATGAATCATGGTTTTTCTAGAGTTTTAGAGCTCAAATCTCCACTGCTTTGGCCCTTGCGTAGTCATTTACCTGCACAAAGCTGCGTGCAAAACACAACCCAATCAGAACGGTAGCATTTGCACCCACTTTGCATGGTTTTAAATGACAACACAGTGGGGAATTGGACTCTTAAAGTCCCAGGGTGAAATTCTGGCTCCATTGAAGTCAAGGATAAAGCTCCCAATGATTTCAACTGGGCCAAGATGAGGGGGAAAAACATGAAGAGTGGATTTATGGGTTGGCTCCATAAAAATTCAACATATTTCTTTTTATTTATTTATTATTTTTTCCAAATACAACAAATATACCAAAATACCAGATTGATCATCATACACAAAGTAAATCAAGGGGGTTAGAGTAAAGGGAGGGGAGGGGAAGCGACATAT
Organism: Mauremys reevesii; assembly: GCF_016161935.1. NCBI lineage: Eukaryota > Metazoa > Chordata > Testudines > Geoemydidae > Mauremys > Mauremys reevesii. The sequence continues at coordinate 13,815,430 of NC_052640.1, read as the reverse complement.
CTGTCTACAGGGTCTACATTAATCCTAGACCTCTAAAAAGGCAGCCCAAATTGCTTTGAATTTTTGGGGCATTCCCTTTCTGCGGAATGCCAGTCATTCATTAGCTTCAAGGTCAGTTGTATCACTGAGCCACACATCAGTCGTTGGTGGGGATTTCTTTCCATTTTTGCAGGATTAATTGTTTTAGTGACCAAAGCTGCATGTTGGAACCATGCTGCCTTGTTACCAAGTAATCTCCAGGTATCAGGAATATATCCAAGAATGAAACTTAAAGGGGGAGAGCGAGGCTCCAACCAGGGGTGAAAGTAACTTAAAGGACTTACCGGTATGCCGGAGTTCTGAGCGGCAGCGTGGCCTCAACTGGAAGAGGCGGGGCCTCAACCGGAAGAGGCTGGGCCTTTCAATATTTAAATCACCCTGGAGCTACCAGCTGCAGAGGTGGCCGGGAGCCCTAGGGTTCAGGGGCGAATTAAAGGGCCTGGGGCTCCGGCCGCCGCGGAGCTCCGGGTCCTTTAAATCACTGTGGGAGCCCGGCTGCCGGAGCTCCGACAGGGATTTAAAGGGCCTAGGGCTCCCCGCAGCGGCAGGAGCACCGGGCCCTTTAAATCACCGCCGCGGAAGCCAGTCCAGTCCGGCATGGCATACTGGATCTTGCCGGTATGCTGTACCAGACCAGACCAGCTTACTTTCACCTCTGACTCCAACTTCAATATCAAATTGGTCCTTCGATCCACCTCATACCAGAAATTCTTGATACAGGGGCACTTCCAAAACATATGAGCTAATGTAGCCCCAAGGGAGTTACCAACTGTGGTCAGCATTAGTGAGACCCATTACCATTAGCCTATGTGAAAAAGCTGTAGTCTCAGGTCTGTTAGCCTTTTTCTTAAGTCAGTGTGCCAACAGCTTGCCAGTTCTCTTGCCAGATTCCCAGTAGTTTTGCTTCAAACAGAATAAAACAAACTCAGCCTATTTGGGCAGAAGATTGTTGATTTCATATCTTAGATTGATAAGGGTTCTGAGTTTCTCTGGGTCTAGTGTACGTCCAAGGCCTTAATTTCCTTTGCAAGGGTATCAATTCTGTGTTTCCTCCATTTCTTTTTAAAGGTGGTATAAGAGATGACTTCCCAAAGTGTGGGAGCTGATGAAGTGGTGGGGGGCGTTTTTAAAAAAATCCTAACTCTGGCTGGCTGGAGTTAACAAATGATGTTATCAAGAATTGGGTCTAGACTTTTATTAAAGTCTCCAGTTGTTATAATAGCATGTTGACGCATGTCATTTATACTCATAAAAATTATGAAAAACTGGGATCATCCTAGTTTGATTAAAGTATTTAAAGTATCTTACTGCATTGGGCATCTGATATACTAACAGTGGTTTTCTATATTATGTTCTTTTTTGCTTTGTAGCTGGTAAGCAAACATACTCTGACATAAATAATGTTTTATGGCTGACTCATTTGTTTATGACTTTTCTGTCTAACATATAGAAATGGAATCATTTGTACTGTGTAATATTAAAATTAACATTTACAATGGTGCCAAAGAAAAAATAGTTATTTGACTGATGTTATTTCACTGCCTTTGAAAAGATGTTCCCTGTTCTGTTCTATTTCTTTGTGAATCTGTTTAGAGTTTGGATAGTACATAAAGGACCGTCATTTTTCTAGTGGAGAGCTAATACAATTTGTTTTTTTCATCTGTGTCAACTGACTGGCAGATTTAAGGGTTTATGCTGACCATAAAACATGGCTGTGATTTAAACCATTGGATTGTTGTTGCTTTCTTGTTTTGTTAGTTTGTTTTTAAGTAAATAAAGGAAGTGAAAAATCAAGAGTATCATTTAAAAAATGCAGTTTCAGGCACTGAGCACATGGCTGTTCTCCAAGGAAATTAGAAGATTTATGAATCTAATGAACAGAAATGAGTCATTTTTAACAAATCTCCCTTTTATTAATGCTCTTCTCTAACCCCTCTAGTGCACATGCTCTCTTACTATATGTGGCATACTTTTGTTTGTGGATTTGCACTTGTTGGTCCCTTCCATCATTTCTTTTAATACTAGTAAACTGGACACACAAAAAAAGAAAATAATTTAGGGTGCTCTGGGTCACAGGAAGTAAGGGAGCCATTGGGAGCAGAGGCACTGCGCTAAGAAAGTTTTAGCCCCATTGACTGAAATGGTCCTCTGAAACACAGGACATTTTAGCTCCTGAGAGTGGAAGATCAGACATGAAGATCCTTCCCATGTCTAGGTATCCCGCTCGTAAGAGGTTCAGGATATTTCGGCAAAGTCAATGAAATATGTTAACAATATACTTTTTAAAAATCGGTCTATAACACTAGGTCTTTAAGGCTCCAGTTCATCAGAGCCCTTTAACATGTGCATATCTTTACAGTCTGTTGTTTTTCAGGCCCTGAATTTAGCAATGCATGTAAGCACATGCTTACTTTAAAACACATGTTTTTAAGTCCATCCCCCATTCAGCAAAACACTTAGGTGCATGCTTAAGTCCCATTGCCTTAAAGTTAAGCATGTGTTTAAAGGCTTTCCTGAATTGGGGCCTAGCTGAATAGTAGTAAAAATCAGTGAGGTCTCACCCAAAGACCATTGAGGTCAGTGGAAGGCCTCTCATTGATTACAGAGGATGGGCCCCTAAGTAAGCTATCAGTTCCGCTCATAAGGAGCATGTGAGTGCAGCTTCTGTCTGTTGGAGAATGGGACAGCTACTGGTTTGAATGGTCCTTTCAGAGCTTTCATACTGTAGATTAAGCTCTTAACATGAATTAAAGAGGAGAAAACATAATTTAGTAACTTTGTTCAGACAGTAGGGAAGGCAAGGATCTTCACTGTACTTCCAAAACATTTATCTCACTTTGCAGGAGATCACAGAATCATCTGGCAATATGCTCCCAGGTACTGTGAATCAGATTGTCACAGTGGGCGCCACAAAAAAATCCTGCCTATGTGTTTGGTAAGTCTTATAAATTTAAAACCTTGAACTGGATTACCTCATACAGTCACCGTGGTATGTCCCCACAGGGGTATGTGACAAAGTGGGGAAGGGTGATATATCCAGATCTACCCAGGGCCGGTGACGAAGGGACAGGTGAAAACACCAATTTAACCCATGACATCCTTTGGAAAAATAGCTTATGAAGCTACATCAAAAGCATTGAAAATTAAAGTTGTCGTGGGTTACAGACAGTAACTTAAATGTAATGGCTGTTAGTGGATAGCCCAGTCCAAGTATGCACAGCTCCTGGAGGCTTGTAGCTCAACAGGAGCAGAGTCCTACTCATATATTGATGACTCTTGTCATCTTTTCTCAGTCCACAGCCAAGGTGCCATGGAAATGACCATGCATGTATGTGATACTGCAGTAGGTGGAAATGTGATTTCGTTGTAAACAGATGTGTGGCCATTTCTGTCATGTGATGGTTTGGGTTTTCGTGGCCGTCATGTGGTACATTTTTGACTATTCCTAGTGCTCCCTCTGATGCTCAGATTTCAGAGGGGATTCAGTGATCTGTTACAATGCAACCTCGTATTCCAGCCGGTCAGCATCCTTTAAACTGGTAATGTACAGCCCATAGGCCAGGTTCGCTCCTGAACCACGAGTCACTTGGCTCAGGGGTGAGGAAGGTGTCATCTGGGAGTAGGTTCCCTAGTTCTCAAGCTGCCCTGGCTTCCCCGACTGAAGGGGGCTAGGGACCTTAGGGAGCCCCACTGTGATTGCTTTAGGGGAGATCTACTCCACCTCTACCACTCTTCCTCTCCTGATACAGCCCCTGTGCCAAGGGAGGGGAAACTGGAGCAGGCTTTCCCACCACGAGAATTTCTCAACTGATCAGTCTGCATCCGCTGTGCACCACTCAGACAGCACTAAGGGAGTGAAATGGGCTGAACATCTGGCCTCATAAAAATTAGTTGACCTGTTAGTCCATCTTGTCCATTCCCTTACTTGTGCCGAAGTATCTGCTACAGCTCTTTCAGGATCTAATATAAATCAAGCAATGTGGGGGTTTGTGCGGCTTTTCTTGGGAGACCGTTCCCCAGTCGGGCAGACTTCATTTTTAGGAAATGATTTTTATACCAGCTTAACGATCCTTTTTTTTTTTTTTTCAATTTCATTTCCTTACCCCCATTAACTCATGTAGGCAGTTGGATCTTTCAAGAACCTAGCAAACTCATGGATAATCCTAAATAATTTAAAAAAACTTCCTCTTACCTTGGTTTTTACTCTGGAGCAGTGGCACAGAGGGTTAATGGTCCTCTGAAACAGAGGAGATCAAGGATAATGTTGCCATTACAGGCTAATTTATAAATCACACAGGGACTTTCTTACGTTGATCTATGTCATTTGGTTTATTATGTTCTAAAACAATGTATTTCAAAGTCTGTGATCCTTACTTAGGGCTAAATTCAGCCCGAATATGTGTGTGTACAAATCCCACAGACTTTAGTGGAAGATGGCGGGTGGTATTTGAGGGCAAAACTTTCTTTCCCCATTTGGCACACAATTTAAGTGTTTAGGGAACTTGTGCTTATTGTTTTGTCCTCTTTTTTTCCCCTGGTGATTGCATTAGTACCGTATTGCAGCTGATTTAGTTGACTCAGAATTCAGAAAAACCTTTGCAGTGGTTCTGTTCCTTACATTAGATCCCCCAGCCTCATTTCAGTTCCAAATGATTGGTTTGGTTTTTCTTTTTGTAATTTGTGCATCCTTTAGCTGAGAAGCATATTGAGTGAGGCTGGTTGCAGAACTCGATCTGATCATTGTAGATTTGTCGTTCAGATTCTGGAAGTAAGAGGATGAAATTAATGAATTGCCTCAGGAAAAGGTACACCTGCTCACTGACTGCCACCGGATTAAGCTACCCAAGTGTCTTGCTTGTCCATCCTTGCTACTGGTATTGTGCCTTGGATGATGTGGGTGAGGGAGACAGCTTCTATCTCTACTTCATCAGGATGATTGAGATTAGGGTGACTAGATAGCAAGTGTGAAAAATCAGGACAGGGGTGGAGGGTAATAGGAGCCTGTATAAGAAAGAGACCCAAATATCGGGACTGTCCCTATAAAATCGGGACCTCTGGTCACCCTAATTGAGCTAGCTGAGAGGCACTCTTGCTGCCAGATGTTAGGGCTGAACTTGTGAGGACTGGTGGCTGGCCATTCTCCGGGGAGAAGGGTCCCAACTACTGTTAGTCTCTCTGTTCTGTCAGTTAGAAATCGTCAGCACAAGTAATCACACCTATATAGCCAGAAAGTCACTGTCCTGGATTCTCTCCTGCACTTGAGATATGCTTGGGGTATCAGGGAGCCAGTCTTGCCTCCTGCTGCATTTGCTTCAGCCCCATCTGCATAAATTAGAGCAGCCTCTCAGAGGCTTATGTGAACTGGCTATGGTTCTTATGGGACCTTATACCATTTGTAAATTGGTACAGTGAAGGTACACTCCATCCTACCCCCAGCACAGCCATAACACCACTCAACCCACCCCCTAGGCCAAGATTTGTATGTGGAAGAGGGTAGTTGGTGTCAGAGCCATCTATATCCCTTCACCTCGGCTGAGCTTCCCTTCGCTGGGAGAAATCTTAGCTGGACAGTTTGGGCCAGATTCTACCACTTGAGTAACAAAAAGTGGCCAGTACCAAGAGAAAAAAATCTGGGCCTCTATGCACAAGAAAAAGCTATAGAGCAGAATTGTGGAGGGCTTATATAAATAATCTAACTGGCTTCAAAGGGACTATGTGTTCACTATTATAAGGGCACCAATCTAGCCCACAGCGTACAAGGGGGTAATTAAAACCCAGATTGCTGCAGATTGGCACCTTATCACTGTTTGACTACAAGTGATGCAGTAGTTTATGTCACCCGCCCCAACTATGCTTTAGCATGTGATAAGTGGATCATGGATGAAAATAGATCCTAGCAGGTATTTTTCAGCTCTTCCTTATCTATCTTGCATAGGCTCCCATAAATATTCATATAATGTGAGCACACGTATTATGTATGGAGATTTATCAAATGCTCTATTAGTCTCCATAAGGACACATATATATATATATATCAGGTATTGCCTACATATATATATATATACCTTATATATATATATAAGGTATTGCCATGCCGTGCAAAATATTCCCAGCTCCATAGTTCCGGGAGGGTAGTCAGTCTCTGTGGTATTGACAATATGTTATTAGTTTGTTTCCCCGAGGGGGGTTGCGAAAAGACTTGTCTGTAATGAATTAGCCGTTGTGTTTGGACAGAGTGAATAAAAGTGAAGTGCGAAGAGAGAACTTTAGAAAGCAAACCACATTCTGCCCCCTCTTTCCCCAATTCCCTGCCTCAGTATTGTTGTCATCAACACTAATTGCATGGACAATATAGAGCAGGGGTCAGCAGCCTTTCGGAAGTGATGTGCCGAGTCTTCATTTATTCCTTCTAATTTAAGGTGTTGCGTGCCAGTAATACATTTTAACGTTCTTAGAAGGGCTCTTTCTACAAGTCTATAATATAGAACTAAACTATTGTTGTATGTAGAATAAATAAGATTTTAAAAATGTTTAAGAAGCTTAATTTAAAATTAAATTAAAATGCAGAGCCCCCCCCCCCCCCGGACCGGTGGCCAGGACCTGGGCAGTGTGAGTGCCACTGAGAATCAGCTCGCGTGCCGCCTTCGGCACACGTGCCATAGGTTGCCTACTCTGATATAGAGGTATTATCGTTTGTGCAGTATTGCTTGATGGCTTTTTTCAGATCAGCTTTAACAGTTGTTTTGTTTATTGGTTGTTTTTGTGTCTGGGGAAATGTCCCAAATTCTCACCTCTCTCGTACTATTGAAGCCAATGGCCCAAATTCATCCCTGGTGTCATTGCAGTGCTTTCCAGTGATGAATTTGGCCAAATGAAACTGTTTCCAGCAATAGGGTGATCAGGATATGGCCAGCTACACTGTTGTATGAACAACATGGAGGAGTTGTACCTTCTGATCTTCCCATGCATTAGTTACAGTAAGATGGGGAACAGGATCATTTCATTTGAGGGTCCATGACCTTTGAATGATCGCCCCCTTAATATAGAACCCTAGAATTCTATCCACATATTGCACTCACATTTCCCTTATTACTGTAGTATCTGAACTCCTCACAATCTTTAATATGCTCACAACACCGCGGTGCAGTGGACTGTGGTATTATCTCCATTTTTCAAATGGGAATTGAGGCCCAGAGAAACAAAGTAACTTGCCCAAGGTTACACAGTAAGGGCAGGTCTACACTAAGGGCGGGGGTCGAACTAGGGTACGCAAGTTGAACTCGAAGTACCCTAGTTCGAACTACTTACCCGTCCAGACGCCGCGGGATCGAAGTCCGCGGCTCCAAGGTCGACTCCGCCACCGCCGTTTGCATTGGTGAAGTACCAGAGTCGACCGGAGCGCGCGGGTAGTTCGAACTATCGCGTCTAGATTAGACGCGATAGTTCGAACTCCGAGAAGTCGAACTCACTGCGTCGACCCGGCAGGTAAGTGTAGACTAGCCCTAAGTCTGTGGTGGAGCAGGGACTTGAATCCAGATCCCTTGTGTCCTAGGTTAGTGCTCTAACTACCAGACCATCCTTATTTTCATGCAGGAAATAGGTGCTCTTTGCAGAGGAGCTTAATTTTCTTCAGTGGTATCCACCCAGAAAGCAGGAAATCTCCCCTGCATTCTCAGCAAGGATAAAAAAGTTTGTGTTTTGTTTAGTTTTTGTGGGCTTTTTTTTTGGTAGGGTGATAAGGGTTAATTGGTTGTTTTTATCTGGATTCTTTTATGCAGTTTTTTTGTATTTTATTTGGCAGGGAGGCCTTGTTGCCCTTTTATAAATTGAATTAATTTTTCTACAGCTCCCAGATGCCTCTAGGAAATGCTTTAATAAATACACATTTTTTTTTATTATATTAACTCATTTTCCAACTGGCTTTGTGTTGTAGAAAAGATTGGCAGTGTTTTTTCCCCCATGCATACCAAACTGAAAGCAGTGATAAGACTAAACATATTCCTTGATTGAAATAGAATTGTATAACCCAAAGGTTAGTTTTCCTTGGGATTAAAATTTGTTGTCACACATTTGTTGACTGCTTGCATCCGAAGAAGTGGGTATTCACCCACGAAAGCTCATGCTGCAAAACTTCTGTTAGTCTATAAGGTGCCACAGGATTCTTTGCTGCTTCTGACTGCTTGCATCCGAAGAAGTGGGTATTCACCCACGAAAGCTCATGCAAAAAAAAACTGTTCTATAAGTATAAGGTGGGTCTTCTTTGCTGCTTCTAAACCAGAGACAGACAACACCCCCTCTGATACTTGTCACATATAGGTTTCTTGTTGGAGATTCCTAGCCAGCTAGCCAAATGAAGAATGAGGCTATTGATAGCTACGCAGTTTTGCATCTCCAGAGAAATTCAATGCTATTAGCGGCTACTTTACTACCAACAGAAGCCAGTTGAGTAAAAAGAGTTTGACGCTCGATGTGTTGATGTTGGCCAACAGACTGGGTTTACATGTTTCTATAAAATTGTTTTTATTATAATAGCACATGGAAACCCTGATCAGGGAGGTAGGCCCTATACACATGTGTAATAATCCTGACAGTCCTAGCACGTGATTAGGTGTAGGTGGGTACAACAAGCAGATGGGAATGGAGCATGAGGTAATATAGGATGTTTAATATAACAAGCAGCAGTCATGACACACAACTGCTTAGCCATTGAATTATTTGATGCCTACAAAACACTCAACAATGAGTAGGTTAGATGAGAAAGGAAGGCTGGTCCAGTGGTTCGGGTGCTAGCTTGGATCTTTTATTTCTCAGCTCTGCCACGAACTTCCTGTGTCACTTTGGACAAGTCACGTAGTGTCTCTGTGCTTCAGTTCCCCAGATGTAAAATGAGGACGACAGCACGTCTTTATTTCCTGGAGGTGTTAGGAGGATAGATATCGTAAATGATTGTTAGGTGCTCAGATACTACAGTAGTAACATCTATAGAAATACCTAAGATAAGAGAAAAATACGCAGAGTCCCTTACCTTATTAGCTGCTGTTACCGTTACAAAACAAATGGGGAAGGGGTTGAGGTATTCTCCTATTGTTTCCCATCCTATGCTAAGTTTGTAAGCTCTTTGGGGCACAGAATGTAAGAACATAAGAACAGCCATACTGGGTCAGACCAAAGATCCATCTAGCTCAGTATCCTGTCTTCTGACGGTGGCCAATGCAGGTGCCCCAGAAGGAATGAACAGAACAGGTAATCATCAAATGATCCATCCCATTGCCCATTCCCACCTTTTGGCAAACGGAGGCTAGGGACACCATCCCTGCCCATTCTGGCTAATAGCCACTGATGGACTTATCCGCCATGAACTTATCTAGTTCTTTTTTGAACCCGGTTATAGTCAAATGTCTTTCATTTGACTACATCTGCGCAGAATGCCTACTGCAATGGGTCCTTGATCCCTCTCTAAGGTTCTGTAGGTGCTACCATCATATAAATGAATCCAAAGTTGTAAAGAACAAGTCAGAGAGTGTAGCCCCTTCCAAACCTTGGTCAGGGAGCATAGTGCCATCATTCAGTTTTGGTGACTGTTTAGCCTATAGGTAGGAGTTAGTTTTAAGTGATCTTTGGAACTAAAAAGAAATATCTCCAGTGTGCATTTGTGACATAGCCTGCTAGAGCTTTTCATCATTACAAAAGGCTTGTTTAGCATAAAAAATAAATACATCTGACAACGTCAGTGCAATTATAAGTTCAATTTCCTTTAAGATATGTGTCGCTGTAAGCATAGCATTTTTTTAAACCTTTCATTCTCCCTTAGTGTTTACTTAAGGCTGGGTTAGATCTAAAACAGCTGTGCAGAAGAGTAGCAGTGGTGGATTAGCCACTGGGCCAATGCGGCCCATGCCCAGGGGCCCTGGCCAAGTGGGGCACCCCCATGCCCCGACCCGCTCCACCCACCTGGTGCTCCTGTCGGGGAGTGGGGAAGCTCCCATACCCTGACCCCACTACCCCGAAGGAGTGCCAGGTGGTGGGGGGGCAGGGCAAGTCCCTGCGCCCCAACCTAATTTCCCCGGAACGAGTGCTGGGAGGGGGTTGGACTGCAGGCAGAAGGGGTGGGAAGGGGCCCCCACTTGCTCTGGCTCAGGGCCCCACAAAACCCTAATCTGTCTTTGAAGAGTAGAGAAGGGAATAGTAAGACCTTCCACCTCATGTGTGACTGCATTAGGACTCCCTGGATTGAGGCTGTTCACACAGGCAAGAGCAGGAGCTGCGTACCTGATACTCCCACCCATGGGAGCGTATTGCATGGAATCCTCATTTATACAAAAGTTAGGCAATGAAAAACTTGGAATGCACAGGGCCTAAATTCATGGTGGCTAAGTCCATAAATGGCTATTAGCCAGGATGGGTAAGAATGGTGTCCCTAGCCTCTGTTCGTCAGAGGATGGAGATGGATGGCAGGAGAGAGATCACTTGATCATTGCCTGTTAGGTTCACTCTCTCTGGGGCACCTGGCACTGTCGGGTGACAGGATACTGGATGAGATGGGATGGACCTTTGGTCTGACACGGTACGGCCTTTCTTATGTTCTTATGATCTAAGTCCCTCCAGTTTTATACTGGGGTAACTGTTGTCTTCAGTGGAGTTATTTTGTAGCTGATCTCCAACACTACAGTAGCTCCATCTACCTGAATTAGTTTTCATCCAACAGAGAACTGATTCCCAAAGTGAGGTGGCTTCAGTGAGTCCTAGCAGGTGTTGTTAGTCAATAGAGTTACCATGTGAAATCTCACGGTATCTCACCATGTATAACCAAGTCACTCTTGCTGTCATTGGGGATGAGACTTTGTTCCCTCCTCATTGCTACTTTTTTCTTTAAAGCCCACATCACCATTAACGATTTATGGGCATGTTTGAAGACATAAGGTTATTTTTTTTCATTTGATCGCACTGAATCTGAGCTGCTTATTAATCTGATTCCCTGTCTCCCTTTTTTCTATCAATGCATTCAGAAGTACATAAAATAGGGTTTAAAACTGCTGTTCATGTAATTAGAAGAGCAAACAGAAGGTAAGCAAAGATTGAAGAAAAGCTTCCATCAGCGAACAAAGATACCAGACTAGTTTTGAAGCTGGGACAGTGCCACCCATTGCAATGCCAACATCCTACAGGCATACACTGCGTCAGAAGGAAAACAATGGGACTGGCAAAGAGGGTGTGATTAGGAGCTATTCCTTCATTCCAGTGGGCATTTCTGCATATGTTACACTATTAGTATTTAGGCATCTTTCCCCTTAAATCCTACTGAGAGGGAGTTGCAAAACAAATTGTGCTAATGTGAAGACATACTGGAGGTCATGGAAGAATGAGAGAAGGGAAATATTTTGTGTAATTACTTTAATAATAGACAAAGAGCATAAAGGAATATTAAGTCATTTTAGTGCTGGTCTTCCCAGAACAGGCTAATTAGATGTAAAGGGATGGATTCTGCTCTCATAGATGGGCATAGATTAGGTTACGCCACTTCTGTGCCTGAGTATCTGAGAACAGAATCTGGCTCATCCAGATTATGTTGCTGTATTGTAGAACATAATTCGTCCCATTGTACTCTGATGTATGACCTAACTGTATAGTAATGTTGAAAATTAAATGTCAGGGGGAAAAGTGCTATCATTTGGGCATTTATTATTTAATCTTTGTCATTATACTAGCAGAAAATCCCTCTAGTCCTTTTTGTTGTGACAGTACTACACTGTGGCCTTTATATGCTAATTAAAAGCGCCTAGGGCCTGCAGTTGGGAAGCTGGTAGAAAAAGAGGCAGACAGTTTTCAAAAGCAGTTCTGGATACTCTGAGTTGACTCGTTGACAAGTTCCTTGATTTTACTTCCTGAGCTGCTGATGGATGTAGAAATGTGGATGCATGCTGGAGTTCTGCATGCAGACTGTGTGAGGAGGATGCGGGGGGTATAAGTAAGTATAACAGAGAAGGGGGTAATTATCTTCCAGGGGAAGCAGGAAAAGGGTCTGGCCCAACTGTTGGAAAGGGAGGATCCCCCAGCTGGGCTCATTAAAATGGGTATATAAACAGGAAGGGGGGGTTGCCTGAAGCATTTGTGAGGGAAAGAAAGGTGGTGTCCTTCTATCCCATGGAGGTAATAGGCCCAGGAAACATGGAGATGATGAAGCCTTGTTGCTTAATCACAGGAGTGGGATGTGTTGTTCCCTCTCCCCTCTCAGCGCAGGGCGGTACTAAGGCCAGGAGACTCCCAGACCATCCCTGACCAGGTGAGATGAGCCCCTGGAGAAGGATCACCTTCCTCACACTGGAGGAATGTACAACTCACTAGAGCAGTGGTGAGCAGCCTGCGGCCCCATTGGCCAGAAACGGTGAACCGCGGCCACTAGGAGCTGCAGGCGGCTTTGTCTGCGGAAGGTCAATGTCTCGCGGCCCGCCAGCGGATTACCCTGCGGGTTGCCCACCACTGCACTAGAGGCTTAGAGTTAAGACGGTTTTCCCTTTGTTTTGGCTACCTCTGGCTGAGGTGAGCCTGCTTGTATTCGGGACCAAGCTGAGAAAAAGCACTGATACTGGAAGCTGGTTAGTGGAGGAGGCTTCCTACTCCACAATGTAGTTTTTTTCCTGGAAGAGCTACAGCCATCCCAGTTTTCACCGAGGGACAGAATCCTTTACCTTAACACAGGGCAGCGTGGTGCCTCCATTGCACTGCACAGCCACGAGGTGGGTTGGAGGACAGTCAAACCACCTCTCCCTGCTGTGGTGAAGAAACTGTCCTCTGCTGGGCCACCCACTAGTGCAGTCATCTCCGTTGCTTGCATCAGGGCTTCTCCCTTGTTGTTCCCCAGCACCAGTTGTTGAACCTGCCTGTGCTCTGGGAAGGCGTATTTGTCTTGTTAATAGCCAGTGATTGCATACTGGCTTTTTGTGGATGGGTGGCATTGCCCCCATAGAATGGGTAAAGGACTTACTACTGCTGCCATGAAAGGGAATTGTCCTCGAACACAAATGGTAGAGGTCTGTGGTTCTTCAGCTGCAGGTCAAAGTTATTAGTCTCCCTTCCCTTTGTGTGATATTTATGTGACAGCATGTGACTCTGAAAGGCAAAGGCATTTCCCTGTGAATTCTGGAATTTGTATCATGGAGCCCTCTAATGCTGTGACTTTCACTTTACCTTATGTCAGGGAGTAGACTTTGCACAGTGTGCTTGGTTTAGACTGGGCTTATTGGGCAGCTCATTATTCTGTAGTCTCTGTGCATCATTAATTTTTATCCCTTGTTACTGCTGTGGGTAAGCATCCTGCTTTTTTCTTTTGCTTGCTCAGTGTATTCAGAGAGATGTCACCCACCACTTCTGTTGCACACCAAGTTTGTGTCTATCACTTCTGAGGTGGGAAGAGCCAGTTTATCAAGCCAGGCAGTTCTATGTTAATTTCCAGGGGCACGGAGCTTGTGTGAGGAAGTGTCTCTAGCTCAGGGGTCTCAAACACGTGGCCGGCCTGCGGAGTTATTTGCTGTGGCCCGCCAAGCTCCCCATGCGCCCCCCCGGCGTTATTTCCTGTGGCCCCAAGCTCCCCTCACCCCCTTCCCCACCCAGCCTGCCATGTCCTCACTCCTCTGCCTACCTCCAGCGGCTTCCCGCCACCAAACAGCTGTTTGGCAGCGCTTAGTGCTTTCCAGGAGGGAGGGGGGAGAAGCAGGGAGCCGTGCCCTTTGGGGAGGAGGTGGAGAAGAGGCAGGGCAGGGGCAGGGATTTGGGGAAGGGGTAGGAATAGGGGCAGGAAGGGGGCGGAGTTGGGTGGAGACTTTGGGGAAGGGGTTGGAATGGGGGTGGGGAAGGGACGGGGCCTCATGAAAGGGGTGGAGTGGGGGCGTGGGAGGGGGCTTTTGTGCCTTTATATGAAAAGGTGTCAGTAGTGCGGCCCTTGGGCCAATGAACTACTCCTCATGTGGCCCTCGTGGTGATTTGAGTTTGAGATCCCTGCTCTCAATCATTAGAGCTACATTGTTATTTCATTCAGAAGTATGCCCTAAAGTGTGAGCAGAAGGAATATCGCTGCATCACCTGGATCCAGCCCTTATCTCTGTCCAAAATAACTTGACAAGGACACATAATGTATAAAGATACACATGTAGATTACACTGCAGTTCCATATTAATGAAGCCCCAATTTTCTAAGGTAACATTGTCTATTGGATTGTACATTGGACTTGCATAGAGTTCTATTCCCAGCTCAGCCACTCATCTGCTGTGTGTTCCCTCTGCGCCAATCCTTACCCTCCCAGCCACTTAGATATAAACTCTCTGGGACAGGTACTGTCTATTCAGTGCTTAGCTCAACAGGGCCCTAATCTACCGTAATAGCAATAAATAAATATTCTAAACATGGAAGTTCAGTAATAATGGCTTTAATTAACACTAACCTTCCATTCAAAACTAGATCAGTACCAAATAGGAATGTCCTCTACTCATTCCGGGTGTGTCTACATGGCAAAAGAAACCTGTGGCAGCAAGTTGGAGAACCCACGTCTACAGACTTGGGCTCATGCTCTGGCCCTAAAAACAGCCATGGAGATGTTCAGGCTCCGGCTGGAGCACAGGCTCTGTAGCTCAGGGAGGATGGCGGGTTTCAGAGCCTGAGCTGGAACAGCTACACAGCTGTTTTAATACCACAGTGCAAATTGAGTGTGTAGACCCAGGATCTGAGACTCGCTGTCGCAGGTTTGGGGTTTGGTTTTTTTGGGTTTGGTTTTGGTTTTTTTGCTGTGAGGCCATATACCCCTAGACTTAAAGTGACAATAAAAATCTAGCTCTTGGAGAAATCTAACTCGGATCTTCAGGTTCGTTCCTTGTCTTTAGTGACACAAGTCAACTTTTAAACCAAGATCAAGCCGCAAGTTACTCTAGCTCAGGGGTTCTCAAACTTCATTCCACCATGACCCCCTTCTGACAACAAAAATTGCTTCATGACCCCAGGAGGGCGGGGACTGAAGCCTGATCCCACCTGAGCTCCGCCACCCCAGGCATAGGGGGCCAAAGCTGAAGATCAAGGGCTTCAGCCCCAGGTAGGGGGCCTGCAACCTGAGCCCTGCCACCCAGGGCTTCGGCTTCAGCCCTCGACAGTGGGGCTAGGGCTTCAGCCCTGGACCCCAGCAAGTCTAAGCCCGCCCTGGCTACCCCATTCAAATGGGGTTGCAACCCACTTTGGGGTCCCAACCCACAGTTTGAGAACTGCTGCCTAGCTATTGAGAATGGCTTGGTGTCATTGTTTGAGTTCTCAGCCAGGCCACACAAACATAGTCAGAGTCTCCTCTTTCTTTTCAAGTTCTTAAAATAGGAGATCACAGTTCCACAGCTTCTCTCACTTGTCATTCAGTGGTGACCAAACCCTCAGAGGAAACAGTAACGTGAGAAAAGAATGCTCCAGTGCTGACGCAGTCTCTTCTATGACAACTTTGTGTGCCTGAGTGCACCACTGAAGTTAAAATGGTAAAAATCCTCATTGACTTTGATGAGAGCAAGACTGGGCCCTTTATGGCCAGTTCAGGGTATATTCAGTATTCGGTGCAGAGTCTACTCTGAAAGTGGGAGGCTGGATTTCCAAATCTATCTGATACCTCTTGAGCACGGATGGGCCCAAGCCCGAAAGTTCAGAGATGTAATTTTGATTCAGACCATCTGTATCCCTGATAAGCATTCCTGCTCTGAGCCCGGCTGCAACATCTTGTGACCTAATATAAAGTAACCCTGCATCACTACTTGCACTTCTCTATGATTAGTGTTTAGAGATAGTGGCTAATGATGTAGCAGGAAGTATATAACCTGAGGCAGGAGAGGAAATCAGGTCAGATGTGTGCGCTCGTGCAGAGTCTGTTGCTGCTTAATAACAGCAAAAAAAGCAGGGGGAGGGGAAGAGGAGTTGAATCTCTTCCTAATTTACACTGGTGCAGGTCGGGATAGTTTCCCCTGAAGTCAATGGAGTTGCAGGGAGCTAACGGAGAGCAGACTGACCCTTCAGTTTCTAATGCTGAGCCTCAGCCAGGACGTTGCACTCTGCCCTATTGGAATGCTACATACACACGATGGTTAAATGACGTTAAAAAAAAAATCTCCTCCATGCAGATCAGACTTACTTTTGGTTGCCAGAGACACCCTCTCAGCCAAACAGAGCAACTATGATGAGCCAGGAAGATCAAACTACGTGTGAACTTGCCAGGACAGCAGCTTAGCACTGGCTGCAGTCAGGTTTTCAAGGAACCAAACCAACTCTTTAATGATGTGCCAGGTGCTACAGGTGAGCTGTATTGTAAAGTGCCCATTACCATGGATCATAGCTTCCCTACCTGCAGAAGAAAAATTAATTAATCCTCCTATCAACACTAAACAAGAGGACAGAAATCAAATTGTCCAGATTTTAAATAAAGCATCATGCCAGTTTTCTAATATGTACCATATTTGTTCTCAAATGTATCTGCAGTAACTGTTTGTCCTCTTCTCTTTCTTCCCAGTCTACCCCATCCCAGTTGTTTTATTTCACTGTGAAGGAGGCTATGGCATTTAATTCTCTTTCTATTATTCCCCTATTAATCCTTCTGAGATGTAAATTGCCCATGGGCATAGCGTACCTTTAGTTGTAAGCAGACCTCTTCATTGATTTCAGTAGGGAGTGCTGCTCTGAAAACGGATGGCTCCATGATTGCTTAAGCAATAGGCACAGCCCTCCAAATCTAGGCTGAGGGGTGTCTTTTTTCCCTTCTGCTAGGGAAACTATGCAAGGGCATTTTTCTAATGTAAGAACCAATTTCTGCCCTCAGCCCCTGATCCAGCCCCCTCAACTCCTGTTGAAAGCAATGGGAGTTGAGGGTTGCTCACAGGGGTGAAAGTAACTTACAGGACTTACCAGTACTGCCGGAGTCCTGAGGGGGGCGTGGCCTCAACCAGAAGAGGCGTGGCCTCAACCAGAAGAGGCGGTGCCTCTCAAGATTTAAAGGCCCTGGGGTGCCGGCTGTGGCTGGGAGCCCCAGGGCCTTTAAATCAACCCGGGGCTCCCAGCTGCAGAGGTGGCTGGGAGCCCCTGGGGCTCAGGGGCAAATTAAAGGGCCCGGGGCTCGGGCCGCCACGGAGCTCCGGGCCCTTTAAATCCCCACTGCAGCTCTGGCTGCCGGAGCCGTGGGCGGGATTGAAAGGGCTCTGGGCTGCCCACAGCCGCGGGAGCTCTGAGCCCTTTAAATCCAGCCCCAGCCCGGCCACCGGAGCCGCGGATGGGATTTAAAGGGCTCTGGGCTCCCCGCAGCCATGGGAGCTCTGAGCCCTTTAAATCCCAGCCCCAGCCCGGCCGCCGGAGCTGATCTACTTGATGCATGTGCCTTTGAGTAGAAATTTAACTTTCCTCATCCCCTGTAATCCTCAAAATTACCACACAAGGTTGATTTCTAAGCCTTTCCTTTTAGATTCTGGAATCTGAGCTACTTTTTCTGCTACAAAGAAGGGTGTAGATGTTGCTGTGTTCATTTGCAAACTGACCCATTAGCTAGTATCACACACTTCCTGTAGCAAACTAAATCATAAACAATTATTTAAAAAAAAAAAGACTAAGAGGAAGAGGCATGACAGGCAGTGGCAGAGAGGGAGAAATCCAAATACATGCCGTAGCAGAATAGGAGAATGAGAGCAAAAGAAGAGGGGAGGGGGAAAAAAAAGAAAAGATAAAAGTTCTAGGTAAACCCAGGCTTCAAAAGAAAACTCCCTGTGAGGCGACATAGATGCACCTGACAAAAAGGCACAGAATGTAGTTCAAGAAAAGTACATGTACCTACAGATGTAAAATATACGGTCTGTCAAGGAAATGAGAAGGCTAGGAAGCTAGCTGTCAGTGTTGCTCTGTAGCAATATGAAAGGAGAGTATGTCATCCATAAACAGAGTAGAAAACAATGTCACAATGGAAAGAAAATGGAAGTGACGGGGCCCTATCCAGCATCTGTCAAAATCAATGGCCAAACTTGTACTGATTTCAGTGGGATCGAAACTGTGTCCTTTATGGAGGGGTCTTAACAGAGGTACTCGAAAAGTTCAGAATGGTGGGTGAGGGAGTATCTTTTATTGGACCAACTTCTGTTGATGAAGGAGACAAGCTTTAGAGCTTACACAGAGCTCCTGTGCAGGTACTCCTTCCCCAGACCCGAAGGAAAGCTCTGCGTAAGCTCAAAAGCATGTCTCTTTCACTACCTCACCCAGCTTGTCTCTCTAAAGCCTGGGACAACACAGCTATGACAACACTGCACAGTCCAGAATGGCAGCTGATCAGTTCTTCCTGGTTGTTCGTGAGAACAATCACCTGATAAGGGCAGCACCGTGGTTCTTAATGTTGCTCTACACAACTTTAACCAAGACCGGCACCCTCTCAGATTGTTTAGTTCTCTTTGTACCCTTGTTAATCTCAGCCATCTTCCTTGTATTCCTGCTTGGGGAGGAATCCAGCAGACATAAATGGCTAATGCTCCTTTCAGTGTAGTTCTGCTACTAGGAATGGTTCAGTGGAAAAAGTTGGGGGCTCTCCTTTGTAGTCCTGTATGGCTTTAAGGCCAGGAGTCAAATGTCATTGAGCTTAATGCTGGAGTCTAATCAAGTAAAATGGGCGGAGAACATGGAGCTGCTCTGTAATATTTTCTGAATACTGTGACCTGTTGTTGGATTTGTTTGCTGTATGAATGTGTTGGTTTAGTTTAATAGCAGGCTGTTGGAAAAACAGGTAAGACAATGGCTCCAGATAATATGCCTGCAAGTAAATACTTCTGGCATTGTTACAAGACAATGGAAGGGGAATTGGCTGGTGGAAGTTGGCTCGGCTCGGTGGAGCTCACCCAAAGTGTGTGCTGAGAGAACAAAGAACTTTGGTTGTGTTTGAAAGCAGTCCCTCAAGGCCGGGCCAGGGAGTCTTAATGGTAGTAGACTCAGACCCCGCACAGTGTTGAGGAGTCTGGAGTAAGATGGGCCTGCATACAGCTTAGGTAAGAGAGGCATGTGCATAGACCTTTTGTTGTGTTTAAAATCCTTTTTCTCTTATGTGTGGTTCCTACTGTTAAGATTAAACATTATGGGGTTCTTATAAGGTTGGGTTGTGTCATTGTATTCACCACTGGTCACAAGCTCATGGAAAAAAAGAACCACAGGAATCCAAGCCCAGTCCCGATTGTTGGTGTAAGCACGGTTCATCCATAGGGGACTGTAAACAAGCACCTGGCCTAAGAATGGGAGAATCATGGGATTCCACATGAGGGAAGGTAATGAGGCCTGAGACCAAGGGAGTGCACTCAGAGAGGCCAGAGAAGGGATCAGAGGCACAGCTGCCCTGTCTCTGTAACAAAATGCCCATTGATGTCAATAGGAATTTTGCTGGATTAGAAACCTCCAGCCTTTGGCTCTCCATTAGCATGTTGGGATTTATCTAATTCTTTAGTCATATCTGATTCAGAATTCTTTTCCTCCAAATACACAGCCTTTCCATTGCCTTCCTGTAATTTGCATTAATGAACTCCTTGCCATTCAAAAGATTTTACCTATTAAAAAAAAAAAAGTCCTTTAACTTGGCTATGAAAAGCTTGTGCCTGAAGCTAATTAAATATCCCAGAAGTTTTAAGTCTAACATGTTGGAGCTTTTCAGGGAGAGCCCACCTCTCTGTGTCTGAGCGCGTCTCCTCCTTGGAGCCGTTCTCCTGTCATGTTAATGAGCACTTCACCACAGGACTTCTTTGTTTCCTTTGGAAAATTAAGGCTTGCAGAAAATCCAGTGTGTAGATATAGCTGATCCAATTAATGTTGCTCAGTGGGACACCGATCATTACAGCAATGTGAAATTCACTGCTACGGGAGGCTGTCCAGTTAAATATTAGTGGTTGGTTTTTAGTCCCTTCCCTGGGGACTGCACCTTGACCCATGCACCTTGATGATAAAGTTCATGGGTTCCATGTGACTCCAAGTATTATGCTAGTGGTAGTTTTAACTGCTGTTAGGGCCACCCAAGCTGGACAGGTCAAAGGGTAGGGACCAGATGATAAGCAGTTGCTGGCACTCCAGGTCAGGGGTTAAGCAGTAGGCCAACAATCTATCCTCATAAAAAAGTTAAATTATAAACATGACACAGTAGCCATTCCAGCAAACAGCATGATAGACCGTGTTGGTGAACCCTTGTTCATGCCCTAAGTGATGTCTGATGCAGGAAGGATTCAGATTCTTCAAGGAGCTGGGTAATTTTTAGACTACTAAGAATATTTCTAGCTGACCATGTTAAGATAATGATGAGGGTAATCAGATATTATGCTTCAGCTCTTAAGATGCTTACCAGTGGGGTTTGAGAAGGAATTTTTCCTCCATGCACTGTACAGCATTGCTTAATTGGCTAAGGACTTTATGATTTGTGTTTGGTTTTCCCTGAAGCCTCAGGTATCATCCACTGCCAGAAGCCAAATACCAAACTGATGACACTCTGAGATTTTGGCTTCCTTTAAAAGCAGCTACATAGACCAGAGTTTCAGCCCCACTGGCCTTCCTCCATATGCATGCCATCATCATCAAGGGGACCTTTGGAAGTTTTCCTACCCTATTCCATCCTTCTGCATAGAACACTCAATTAAACATATTTCAGCCTTGTAAGCCACATGTCTGCTGGGATTTTAAAGCTAGGAGACAAGTCTTGACATCAGTTACTCAAATTAAAAGAAAACACACAGGTCTTTCTTTTTTCATTGTTTGATCATAAAAATGAAAAACTAATAATCAGGACAGCTGATGTGTAATTTAGAAGTGTGCTGATGGTAGTGGGTTGTCTTTTCCTTTATGTACTAAAAATGCTCCGTGTAGCTCCCCAATGTGTTGTTTTCCCCCCAAGAATCTTTCTCTGATGGGGCTCAATTCTGCTCCCACCAAAGTAAATGGTAAAACTTGGTGGGAGCAGGATATGGTTTATGGTCGGTAGGAATGGGATCGGCATCTTCTTCATAAATGGGACCTTTACCTCCTACAGCATCTGCATCTCCCAGTCCTTGTCTCTCAGGAATCTGTTTATCTCCTACCAAATTACCTGCTGTAATTAGAGCACATTTTCTCATCTCGAGGGGAAACAGGCTTCAAATGAGTATTCCGTAAAAGCAATTACTTTTGATATTGGATATCTGCACATGTAAACTTAATATCTTTTCCAATTAAAAAAAAAAAAAGACTTCTGCGTCCAGAGAGGGAGTGGTCTATACAATGTTGTTCTGTCTGCTAAGTCTATGGGGGTGCAATGGGCACCCACAGAAACGTCTGTGCAGGAGGGGCAGCTGTGACTTGGTGCTTATAAAATGGATAGCTACACCTGCTTTGCACATTTGGGTCATCACATAGGAGAGGACTTCTGTGGTGGCACAATAGACCCATGTGATTTCCCCCTCTCCCAGGGTTTCCTGTCTTATTTGAAAATGAGGACTTGGTCACAAATCATAGTGCAATAAAATCTGCTATTTTGTGCTCATACCCAATGACTGGCTCTCCATTACATGTTTTTTCATAACTTTTCTCCTCATTGCCTGATTCTCCTCCTCCTCCATAGACTGCAGTGGAGCTAATCCTGATTTACACCAACATAACTCAAAGGCAAATGAGTCCCAATCTGAACCCAAGCCATTATGAGAGATCCTTGTAATGTTAAGCAATGAATGCTGTCTGCTCTTTGTGTGCGGCCTGCTTACCAGCTTAGCCCAGGGTTGTACCAGAACCCTCGTGTTTTGCAAGGCAGACAAACTGTGTATTGAACTACATGGAATCTTTCCTCTGGCTGACATTGGAGGAGTGGTGCTAAGGCTTTTTCAGCTGGAAGTCATCCTTACATACATCAGAACTGCCATCTTTCATCTTATCAAACCAGCATGAGGACATAGAGAGCTTTTCTCACAATGTTTCAGCAAAGGAATCCTTTCCGCATCTTCTTGGCTGGGGTTATTTTTGAGAAAAGTCTGGAAAACAAAACCCAGGGCACTTCCCAGCAGGAGCTTTTTGCTTTTTGTTCCCAAGAAGACGTCCGTGCAGATGGTGGCCCTCCTGAAGCACAAGAGGAGAAAATTTGTGGGTGAAATAAAGTCATAGAAAGCTCTTCAGTAGAGAGTGAACCTTTCTGATATCTTGCTGTGAATGTTATGGGTGAAACCCACTCCAGCTTTATAAAATCAGGTGCAGTGCAGAGCAACTGAGATGAAATACACCTTGCCAGCCTAGAATTGGAGCCCAGGGCTGCGGTGTAGCCCCTGCCTCCCACAATGGCTGTCCCAGCCCGTCAGATGGAATGAGACACATGTTGGATCCACTGGATCCTCATAATCCCAGAGCCTTTGGCCCCAACCTTGTCCTCCTCCTCTGTGGCCTGTGTGAGGCCAGCATGCACAGTTTGCACACCATTTCTTCCGCACCGCAAGGATTCATTGGCATCCCTTGTGAGGTTGCTCTGACCTGGGCCTGCTACACAAACCCCTATGTGAAGCTTAAATGAGGGGTAGACCTCCATCCCCTGAATGAATTTTGCCCAAAGTACATGCTGAGTATCTGGTTGTTTTATGCGATTATACCGGGGATTGTGTCATTTATAACAAATAATTGTTCTTAATTCTTGGCACTCCTATAGCACTTTCCAGCTAAGCATCTCAAAGTACTTTACAATCCTTGATAAACTACACCTCAGAGTAGAGCTGACTGGGAAATTGGAAAATGCCAATGCATTGAAACTGAAACATCACAGAAACATATAGTTTTCAACAAAAACTTTTGTTGGAAAGATTTCTCAGTCCAGGAGAGAGAGAGAGAGAGAGACTACAGCAAAGCCAATAGCCCGTTGGCTAGGGCACTCACCTGGGATGTGGGAGACCAGATTCAAAGCCCTGCTATGAATTGGCCCTAACCACAAAGCTATTGGCTACTCTGGAGTTCTCTCTTTCTGTCTCTGTCATTTTTTCATAAAAGACTTCAAAAGGTCTTGGTTTTGTTCTACATCAGAATGAAACCAAATGCCTAAACTGCAAAAATATTGGTGAAATGAAAATCTTATTTGGTCAGCTCTACCTCAGAATACTGCTGTGTCATAGGTAAGTGCCCACAACTTACAAAGGAGGAAATGCTCTGACTTTTTGTAAAGTCATTTCAGTTTGTTTCTTTTTTTAATCCATCAACCCTGGTTTCCTGCTCATCTTTCCCATGGATGAGCCAGAAATGTCTTCAGAGAAACAAGGGTACTCAGAGACATAAGTCTTTCAGGAGAGGATTCAGGAAACTGGGCTATAATAAACAATGCGATAGAACCCAGTCTGGATTTCAGATAAATGAAAGTAGTGTAGTGTACATTGAATTGGCCAGGCCTTTGCTTCTTTTTTGTTCTTTGCTTCCTTCCTTTGCAGAAGGTGGGAAAGTTCAGGTCCCTGTGGTGTGTGACTTGGTGAATGTTTCCATACATGAATCTAAACCTCATCCCTATACAGAGTTTCTCTCCAGCTCAGAAAAGAGTCATGATTCAGTTTAGCTTGCTGACCAATTCACCTGTCCCTCATGTATTGTATAGGCTTCATGCATTAGAGGGAACAGAACCTGGGATATGCAAAGTTCAGATATGCAGGAGTTGAGGGCATGTGTCTGTTTAACATTTAGATTGAGTCATAAAGCAGACATGTTTCCATCTCAACATACTCCACATTACTCTTCTGCGAAACTGGCTGAAATCTAAGTTTTAAATAACACTTTCTTCTGGATATTGTTGAGTCTGGCTATGCTTCTGCAAAGCGCATCCATTTTCCCAGTCCTAATTTTGATGTACTGAGCTGATAATGCATTCAGTGACCTCTTTACATTTCTGGACAGGACGTTTTTTTGGATGCTCTCCAAGGCAATAATGTCAGGGAGCCATTCCTTAGTGGTGGCCATCTTTTCATTAAGCATACTTTGTATGGGATTTATGATCGTGAAAGAGGCAGATTCCTTTTCTTGGCAACATGCAGTCCTTCGACAAAAACCAGGCATCCAAAGATGAGCAAAAAATGAGGCACAGCCTGTGAAGGATGTTCAGCATTTTGGCAGAATGAAATCCACTAGGGTGGCACAGAAGGAGAAAGAGAGAAGAGAGTTGTTCCTTTCCATAGAAGAACACATCTACTGGAGCTGAGACATCATTCAGGGCTTACACAAGTTTCTGTGCACCCTAGACTCCAGGTCCCTGGGGTGTCTGAAGTCAGTAGTATTTAGCATCTCATGGGAGGAACACCATCCCTTGCTAGAGTGGACCTATAATAAAATAAATATATCATTTTGGAAAAGATGGTCTAGTGGTTGAAGTCACTTAACCACATTGGACTGGGACTCAGTTAAGCTGCTTTCAGTTCCTGGCTCTGCCACAGACTTTCTGTGTGACCTTGGGCAAGTTGGTTAATTATTTCTGTTCTCCCTCAGTTCTCCCCCTGTACGTTAGGGATGATAGTTAGGTCTGGTCTGAATCTAGAATGTATTCCAGGGGAAATTCAAACAAAATTGTTTTCCATTGGAACTAAACCTTGAAATGTTTAAATTTCCTATGGAATGGGAATTCCAAAAATGAAATGACATTTTGTTTTGATGTCTTCAAATGAAAATGATGCTCTCGGTGCTGTCCAGAGACTTGGCAGTCCTCTTCCAGGCTCTCTTCCTCAGAGAAGGACCTCAGAAGCCCCGAGAGCCTCAGCTAAAGGTAACATTTCCAGACTTTCAGCTCTGCAGCATCCCAGATTGCTGGCAGGAAACCAAGCAGGTTTTCTGTGGTAAGGTTTGATAAAATTGGACACATTCCCAGAGAATGTGGTGGTTTAGTCAACTTGGCATTTTCTGATGGAAAAACATCCGGAAAATTTGTGACCTGGTTTAACAATAACATTTTTATACCTCAGAGGTGTGTTGTGAATTTATCCTCATTGGTGTTTTCAGTGCTCAGATACTGTAGCGATTGGCCCAAATGTAGCTACAAGTGGCTGTTTTCCATTGGATGGCTAGTCACTTTGTGTACCATAGCACAATTCAGGGGTAAAAGAGCTGATAAAACCCAATACGAAAATGCCATATTGGTTCAGCTCAATGTTCAAAATGTAAAACTCCAGGAAATGAGAGGGTCTAAAAAAAACAAAAAACCAACCCCAACCCCCCCCCAGATTTCTGGTTCTGATTTTTGCCTTCTTATCTGTCACCCAAATTCCAAACTACTGAACTACATTTGATGGATTATAGTAATTAACTCAGTGCATTTATAAAGTACCTTTTATCCAAAATACTCAGAGCATTTTGTAAAGATGGATACGTATTATTTCCTTTTCACAGATGAGGAAACTGAAACACATATAGATTAAGTGACTTGCCCCGCAGAGCAAATCAGCGGCAAAATGTGAAATAGAACCCAGGCATTCTGACGCCCTTTCCCTGAAATGACTACTGCACCATCCCACCCTCCTCATTATTAAATCTATTCTGTGTCTCTATGCCAAAATATATATTAATTCAGTCTGGAGTTTGGATAGGGTGACCAGACAGCAAGTGTGGAAAATCAGGACAGGGGGTGGGGGGTAGTAGGAGCCTGTATAAGAAAAAGACCCAAAAATCAGGACTGTTCCTATAAAATCAGGACATCTGGTCACCCTAAGTTTGGACTAAACCAAATCACCAGATTGGAATGTTAGGATGTTTGTGATCTGGATCTGGTTGTGCCCTTCTCTCATATAAGCTGATGAGATTTTCTAAGACTCTTTCCTCTTACTTATTTTTTAGGGATTATAAAAATAGCTCTATAAATGGTTAGGCAAAAGGTGAGCTGAGAATCATAGACGATAAAGGTTGGAAGAGACCTCAGGAGGTCATCTAGTCCAACCCCCTGCTCAAAGCAGGACCAACACCAACTGAAGTTGGTTGACTAAGGGCTAGTCTACACTTACCAGCCGGGTCGGATGACGACTCCACTCACACCACTGCGGCGGGTGCGGAGTCGAGGAGCAGCGGACTGATTTCGCCGCGCGCCTGATGGGGTGAGTAGTTCGTTCTGGGTTTTCATTCATTCAGCGCTACTCACGTAGCTGAATTTGCATTGCAGCCCCCACTTTTAGTATTAGTGTGTGTGTCCTAAGGCTTTGTCAAGCTAGGCCTTAAAAACTTCTAAGGATGGAGATTCCACCATCTCCCTAGGTAACCCATTCCGGTGCTTCACTGGAGTGAAATAGTTTTTCCTAATATCCAACCTAGACATCCCCCACTGCAATTTGAGACCATTGTTCCTTGTTCTATCATCTGCCAGCACTGAGAACAGCCTAGCTCCATCTTCTTTGGAACCCCCCTTCAGGTAATTGAAGGCTGCTATCAAATCCCCCTTCACTCTTCTCTTCTGCAGACTAAATGAACCCAGTTCCCTCAGCCTCTCCTCATAAGTCATGTACCCAGGCCCCTAATCATTTTCGTTGCCCTCCGCTGGACTCTCTCCAATTTGTCCATATCCTTTCTGTAGTGAAGGGCACAAAACTGGATGCAGTATTCCAGATATGGCCTCACCAGTGCCGAATAGAGGAGAATAATCACTTCTCTCGATCTGCTGGCAATGCTTCTACTAATGCAGCCCAATATGCCATTAGCCTTCTTGCCAACAAGGGCACACTGTTGACTCATATCCAGCTTTTCGTCCACTGTAATCTCCAAGTCCTTTTCTGCAGAACTGCCGCTTAGCCAGTTGGGGTCCCCAGCCTGTAGCAGTGTAAGGGATTCTTCCATCCTAAGTGCAGGACTCTGCACTGGTCCTTGTTGAACCTCATCAGATTTCTTTTGGCCCAATCCTCCAATTTGTCTAGGTCATGCCGGACCCTGTCCCTACCCTCCAGCGTATCTACCTCTCCCCCAGCTTAGCGTCATCCACAAACTTGCTGAGGGTGCAATCCATCATCCAGATAATTAATTAAGACGTTGAATAAAACTGGCCTCAGGACCGACCCCTGGGGCACTCTGCTTGATACTGGCTGCCAACTAGACATCGAGCCATTGATCACCACCTGTTGAGCCCAATGATCTAGCTAGCTTTCTATCCAATTTATAGTCCATTCATCCAATCCATACTACTTTAACTTGATGGCAAGAATACTGTGGGAGACTGTATCAAAAGCTTTGCTAAAGTCAAGGTATATCACATCCACTGCTTTCCCCATATCCACAGAGTCCGTTATCTCACCATAGAAGGCAATCAGGTTTATCAGGCATGACTTGCTCTTGGTGAATCCATGCTGATTGTTCCTGATCACTTTCCTCTCCCCCAAGTGCTTCAGAATGGATTCCTTGAGGACCTACTCCATGATTTTTCCAGGGACTGATGTGAGGCTGACCGGACTGTAGTTCCCCAGGTTCTCCTTCTTTCTTTTTGAAAAGATAGGCACTATATTTGCCTTTATCCAAACATCCGGGATCTCCCCTGATTGCCACGAGTTTTCAAAGATAATGGTCAATGGCTCTGCAATGACATAAGCCAACTCCCTCAGCACCCTCGGATGCATTAGATCTGGACCCATAGACTTGTGAATGTCCAGCTTTTCTAAATAGTCCTTAATTTGTTCTGTCACCACTGAGGGCTGCTCACCTCCTCCCCATACTGTGCTGCCCAGTGCAGCAGTCTGGGAGCTGACCTTGTCTGTGAAAACTGAAGCAAAAAAAGCATTGAGGACTTCAGTACTGAGACCTTTATTTATTATGTGACATCTTGCTGGGTTTGCTATTGCTTCACCCTCCCCAACCCAGGTGTTTGTCTTGGACATCAGCAGTGTTTTGTCCTAACCTACATTGTTAACACTTTGTGGAAGAGTCTGTCTTTTATTGTGTCATCTGTCAAACAATCATCTGTAGCTATATTTGAGCCCATGCATCAGCTAGCACAGTGGGAGCCTGATTCTGGTTTAGAGTCTCTGAGTGCCACTTCAGTACAAATAATAATAAAACATAAAGGTGGGAGAATTGAGACTTGCAGTGTTTCCTAGGCACAACAAATCTTGTGCTTTCTTTGAGAACTGATGCTGTTCCTTCATTTTGCCTTGTACTCCTGTCCACCATGTTAACAAATTCTGTATAGAGCTACTTTGGATAAGAAGAACTTCTGAGCCAATGCTTGTTTGAACTGTGTTAACATAGCTATCGTATAGCCTGCAAAAGCTTTTTCTTGTAATTTAAAAAACTGATTAGGCTACCAAAAGTCAGCTGCTCCAAATTATGTGAATTTCTCATTGCCCCAGAATTCCTCCTTTATTCTACGATTAAGCTAACGGCTAAGAGTATTGATTCCCTCAGAAGATATTGCAGACAGGTTTTCAATTGAAAAATCTAGAGGGGGTGGAAAGGGGGAAGCTTTTAAAGAGATAAAGTGCCATTTTCCCCCCTAGTTAAAAAAAACATTTAGGAAGATGCAACCCTTGGAAAAGAAAATTGCAAGAAGCCTGGCTCTCCATCCCTCTTCACCCCAACCCCTTCACGGTGCCCCCGTTGTCCCTAACCCCTGCCCCCACCTGTGCCACATGAAACTGACCTGAATGCATGGAGCAGCTGGCATTGCTGCTCATCCCTCCGTGCACAGAGTGCTTGGTGTTGCTCCTTGCTCCCTCTTCACAGCCCCCATGGGTGTGTGTGTGTGGGGGCTGAGCAGTATCTGTGTGTCACCACTTGCTTCTGCTCCCATGTTCCTCCACCGGGAGGAAGGAGGGAGAAATGTGGCCGCCCCCACAACTGGTGCCCCCCTGCCAGCCAGGAGCAGTTTCTGAAACTACACCTGCAGTGCGCAACTGCGCTGCCGAACGGCGCCTCCTTGACCACACCACCATCGTGCCACAGTGACTTACTGATGTGCAATGAAACGTTCAAAATGCAAATAGATTTTGAAGAAAATGTAACTTAAAAAAAAAGAAAGAAAACGAACATGATAAAAAGGGTTAAAACCCAGATGCACGCCAGCATTCAGTGGTGGGAGCTTTTCTGTCTTTCTTTCATCTTAGGGTTGTATACTGCTATCCAGCCTGTACTATCTGAGCACCTTCCACATATAATAAATAGCAATTGCACCTCTGCCCAGTACCAATATTTCCAGTAGCTTATTTCTTTCCACGGATGCTGCTCTGACACAACATTGTAGAGAAAAGATCCAGGCTTCAGAGCGAAGTGAAGTTCTTAGAGTCCCTCCACCTGTGTTGGCTCAGCCCTGAATCACTAGGCTAGCATGGCCTAGAACCGGTGCTTCATTCTCTCCATTGATTGTGGTGGGCTTGCTGCAGTAATACACTTCTTATTGCTCTATCTAATCTATTAATAAGACTTATAGAGTATAAAATGCTATTTTAACTTAACCACTTTCTGTTTCATATCAGACCTTTAAAGGAGCTGACAATATTATTTAGGCTGAAATCCTTGCTCACACTCCACCGCACAGGACTGACGAGTCGTCTATTTTGCTAATAAAAGCGAAGTTTCTTACACTGCATTCTTTTTCTCTAACTAGTAAAACCTTCATTATATTTCGGAAGTGACACCTTGCTTTCACTTACTAAATACCTGCAATTGCACTGATGCAGTAATGTGTATATACTGCGAAGATTTGGCATCTGTTATTGACTATGAAATTGGATAGGGCATGTGTGTATTCTGACGATCTGCATTTTCTTACCATTCTTTTTTTTCTTTTTTTGGCTGATTCTGATTTTCAGTTGATTTTACACCTTTACCATAGATTTTCTGAATCTGGGTGAGCTTTAGAATTGTACAGTTCCTAAGTGGCTGCTGTACAATATGGTGTTAATGTTTGTTCATTTGTTTTTTGCTAGTCTCTTGGGTTTGTGACAGAGAGGAGTTCAGCATCTGAAATAACAAAGAAATGTATGTGGGTTCTTTCTATCTTCATCTTGAGATCTGTGAAAAATGATTATTATTCATAGTGAATAAGCTTTCTGTAACTTATAAAGCAAATTATGTTGGATTTAACAAAACCAGTCTTTGAAAGGCTTTTCAGCACTGCAGTCTTATTATCTGAGCTCCAAGTAGTTTGAGATATCTATTTGTTTGAGTACTTGGTGCTTTGTGGATTCTCTCAACTGTATTACAGCGTGGTGTGATCTCATCAGATCTCATAAGCTAAGCAGGAGTAGGTTGGCTTACTACTGGATGGGAGACTTCTATGGGGAAACCCTAGGTGCTGTGGGACATGACACTGCAGATTCTGTGAATGTATCTCTTTGAAGGCAGTACTGAACCAAGGGTCCACATGGTGGCCTGGATCATCTGTGAATAAGGAGGAAGACATCTGCATGAGGATCCCCCTCAATCATACTGTCAGGGGTGTGAGGGTTTTCCTCCATTGGAAAGAGCTGTGGGACCTGCCCCAAACCTGGAGCCATCTTCTGGGACACATAGGAGAACCTGTGCCTTATACTGGGTCTCTGTCTCCCATATTCCCTTGGAGCACTGTTTCCTAAGACTCTCCCTAGCAATGGCTGACCCACTCTCCTACTTGTTCCTCACCATGAAGGGGAGCTATGCAGAACAGATAATACAGTCCTGAACTGTATTGCCGTTTCCAGGCAAGCACCACCGGACACAAGAATGAGCAAAATACATCTCTACAGCCCTGGTTCCACCTCCACCTAATATGGTGCTCCTCAGCCCTCATATCCTGACCCCATCTCCAAGCAGAATCATGCTGCAGAGATGGCAAGCCCACCCTTCTCTTTCATGCTGGAGGGCCACGTGCTGAGGGAATTGTCCATGCATGGATCAGGGGCCATGACCTGGCCAAATGCTACTGGCTTATGCAGTTATTTCTGTACAGAAAGCAATTTGTAAAGCATTTGGCATCACCTGAGACAAAAGATGCTACATAGATGCTCTCTTATATGGGACACAAGATTATTACATCTAACTGCTGACTAGCAAAATATAAAAATGAAACATATTGCCTGTAATTACTGCATTTGCAGAGAGTATATGGATGGAGACTGTAGGACAAGTAATAGTAAATTTTTTTTAAAGCTACTAGAACCACTTTTACATTGTATTTGCAGAATGAAGCAATGTGGTATCATTTATTTTGCTGCTGCATTATTATGATAATTGCAAGCAGGCTACAGTAGCATGGGGTAACGAGAGCAAAAAAACCTAACCCAGCAGTATCTTTTAAGTGCAACTCTGGTGGTTTTCTAGAACGAGATCAGATTAGCAGCATGAACAGTTAAAATCCTAGATTTGGGAATAAAGCCTACTAAAGTATTACAATTATACATGGTTGGGCAGGGTTACCTGGCCATCTTTCTAGCGAGAACAATAGCAAACAGACTGCTTGAGACTCTCTACATGCCGTACGCTTGATTCCTCTTGTCCTTGGGCCTTTCAGGATGCAACGATTTTGCTCATAAACAAGCAGAACCTGAACTAGAAGAAGTAAATACAGTTACCTTCTATTGTAAGAAAACCATCATTACCACTAAAGTGAGTGGGCCAGAACTTATGTCCTTTATGTCCCTTATGTCCTTATGTCCAAATTCATTGGCTTTGCTGGAGTTACCCCCTCCATACATTGGTGTAACTGACTCCATACATCTCAAGAAGTGGGTTTTTTATCCATGAAAGCTTGTGCCCAAATAAATCTGTTAGTCTTTAAGGTGCCACCAGACTCCCTGTTGTTTTTGACATCAGAATGTGAGCCAGTAAGCCTAAAGAAGAAACCTTCATACTCCAGCATCTTTCAGTTACTTAAACATTGCAGCCAAGCATTTATAAAGTGACTGCCAATGACTATGAGCTCTTCAAATTCGTGTGTGCCTGACTTAAGACACGTTAAAGGGGTTTGATTTTGGTTAGAAAGTGCTGAGTACCCTCCTTCTGAAAAATCAGGCCCCTTTAAAGTTGGCATACAAAAATGGAGGTGCTCAAAATCACTAGTCACTACTGGAAATCATGTGCTTTGGAAGAAGTCTAAGCCTGCGTATAGTTATTCTTAATAAAGTAGCATCTCGGGGGAGTAGTTCCATTGCTTTCTGAAGGGATACTTGTGTGAGTATGGGCATGCAGGATCAGTGCTTTACATTGTAGTCTATTTGAAAGTGTTGCATCATATTAAATACTTGCATCAAAACTCAGAATTTCCATTTCCTGGGGGAATCAGACCCTTCAAAATTTCCTTTGGTCCCAAATCAGAACGAAAAGTAGAAATGCCAAAATTTCCCACAATATGGAATTTCTGATTATTTTTCTTTTGAGAAACACGTAATGACCTGATTGAAGCACTTCATTTCAATCAGGTCCAAGAGATTTGGTTTGATGTCTATAGTATGTTATAACTTTATACATATGATATAATATTCCATTTGTTAAAGCGCTTCAATACGTTTCCATTGAAAATTTCAACAAAATGTATACGGTCCTGTGAAATGTTTTGATTTTGTCAAATTGGCATTTTCCCACAGAAAGCTGGTCTGTTGGAAAATTGTCAACAGCAAAAATCTAAGGCATAGCATTATTGGTTACAGTTGCTCCATTTGCATGTACTGAATCATAGGCATGATAAAATCAATTCTCAATTGTATTTAGACATAGTTGGTTATAGTTTCTCATTATACTTGCAGAATGCAAAACTGTAATACTGTTGTATATTGGTCAATAATAGAATCCCAGCTGTTTTATTGGGATAACTACAAGCAGGTTAATGTACTCTAGAAAAAGATTCCTAAATCATTTTGGTGCAGTTTCAGTGAAAAAGGGGGTGCTTAATGGGCATTTCCTATAAATGGGATGAGTAATAAAGAATAGCAGCTCATGATGGATGGGGTAATGCTGTTTTTTCACAGAGCAAAACGGTAAATTACATGGGGGAACATTAACTTCTTACGGGCAGGAACTGTCTTTGTCAGTGTGTTTGTTTGCAAAGCAGGTAGCATGCTTCAGGGGCTACGGTATTCAGGCTGCAGCGCCCGTTGAGAGGAGGTCCACCCGGGCCACCGTCTGGCCACTTTTTGGCAAGGCCAAACCTGAGGGGTGCTGCATCCCTGCTCTCCAGGTCTCAGCGCCACTCACTCAGCTTTGGTGGGGATAGGTGTAGGAACACGTGCCCACAGGGTCAGGCTGCGGGTAGAGATGGGTGCCTCCGAGGAAGAGGAGAGTCCAGCCAGGGGGACAAGGCAAATCTGTGCCCTTGCCACACTTTAACTGGTGCTCCACAGCTTCTAGTATTTATCACTATTAGCCGAGCACCTAGAGGCACCAATCAGCATTGTGCCCCATGATGCTGGGTACTGCACTGACTGAAGCTCAGCTGTGACTTTGAGCACAGGGTGGGGTAAGCCGCAGTTCTCACGGAAGAGACGTCCCAGTGTCTCTCCTCTGAGACACAGTGCCTGCCCTGTTGCCCTCTAAATCCACGGGCAAGGCAAGAGTGATTTGCCACTGGCCTACACCTGCAGCAAATTTTGACACCCTCCACACCAACAGAGCTACGCTGGCCAGTAGTGGGAAGGATAGTGGAGCCAGAGCTGTGTCGGTTCCCCATCCTTCCCCTCCCACTTGATCTGGAGAGGGAGTAACTGGGTACTACACCCCCAGACCCAAGGCTCAGGTAGCTTGGTTAAGGGCAGATGTGGGAGTCCCTCACTGGGGGGATGCAGTCCAAGTTGTAGTCTAGCCCACAGAGTAGGAGGATGGCCAGTGTCAACCAGACAGGTTTATAAATGTTTCAGCAGAAGAAAGGAACAAAGGAGTCCCAGGTGCTTTGTAGCTTGTGGGAGCTTTACTTTGAACAATTCCATGAATTAAAGGATAGCTTCAAAACACAGCCAGCTTCAGTGAAATCACCGGAAATGTTCTGGATCGTCAAGTCGTTTGTTTAGTTTTGCTCATATTGCTGCAGAATGCTGTATAGAAGCACATTCTCTGGGTTTTCTGCCCCTGCATTTGGCAGCGCAGCATAACGTGGAAAGGTGCATTCAGCATTTGCATGCTGGACTAGCACCAAGACGACTAGCTGCAACGTTTGTCAGAGCTGGAAAAGGTTCTGTGCCTGCCTGCCAAAACTGCCTGATGCTGAATGTTTTTCTCCAGTCCAGCTGAGCTAACTTCTTGAATTTCCCCTTGTGTTTTTTGATCCCTCACTCTTGTTGCAAGACTCCCACTTTAAGGCACACTCATTTGATTCCCAGATTTTACTTTTAAGGGGAAAAATTGGATTTTGAGAAGTGGAGGGTGAGGCAAGTGTATCAATTACTGATATGGACCCTCCTGTTCATTTCTTGCAAATAGCTAAGAGGCTTATTTAGAGAGAGGAACAATACATTTAATAAATGAGGCTTTAAACATGGACTCCATCCATTGCTATCATTTACATTATCCCAGTGACGCCAGCACCCGCCATATCCACAGATTATGCAGATGTGCAAGTGCAAGGGGATTTGTGAGGACACCATGGGCCAGGTCTCTGCTCTGGTATCACAGAGGGCCCATAAAGTGGGTTAAATGGGTGGGCTGGGGGTTTCCCTGGCAGAGTGCTGGGGTGAGTTTCTCCATCCCAAACTGCACGTGTGTTGTTCATATGTTGTGTATTTCTGAGTTCTGTTTTACTTGCAGCTTTAGAGAACTTTTATGCAAGTTAGCTTCTACCTCAAGCCAGACATCACTGTTCTGTGCCCTTCCTCTCTCTGCCTCAGTAAACAAGACACTTTTTAAACATTCTGTTTTAAAGCTCCAGCCTTTCCCTCTTCCCCTCCCATGCTTACATGGCCTCGGGGAGTTCTGTTCCTGCTCACCTATTCTTTCTCTTCCTCTAAGTCAGTCACCCATCAGACCTTGGGCTCACCTCCCACGCATACTGCATAACCATAATGAGATCCTGCCAGTGTGATCCTCATGTTTTTCCTTCATTTTGACAACTCAGCTGGCTTCTTTGCCTAGAGCTGTTTGAATTTTTCAATGGCTTGGCCATGCCAAGAAAGATTTGCTGTAGTGTTTTCTTTGTCCCCCGCCCCTGTCCCTGGTACCCTAAGGCCCATGATTCACACTGAGACTATCAAGCATTTCAGGGGCATGATAAAGAGGAACTTAACTAGATACTTGGCAATGAACTTGTGAGTTACCAGGGAAGATTTTCAAAGGCTCAAGTGGCTGTCAAGTGGCCAAATTGCATTGAGATTGCTCCCTGCAGTGTTAAAACAAATATTTTCAGATGTGAATGCCAACAGTTAAATCCACATTTAGGCGTCTAACTAACAGTGGCTTGATTTTTAGAGGCATTGAATACCTGAGCTGCAAGTGCTCAGTACCTGTGTTAAAGCAGGCCATTTCTATTTAGATGCCTAAGTATGCGTTATGTGTCTCACTATAGGCTCCTGAACTTAAAAATGTTGGCCTTAATATTTTAGCTCTCAAACTTATTGTCATCTACCAAGTTGGGTAAGTGCACCTTAGATCTCTAACTAGGGATTTGCGGTGCCAGTGATGGTGCGAGGATAAACAACGAGGGCAGAGCTTACCAATGAGGTACAGAGGAGATACCCAAGAGTTCCATCTCTTACATAGTAAAGGCAAGATTGTCAAAGACCTTACACTGCCGTGCAAGGGAGAAGGAGAAATAAGCTTCAGCCTCTTACTAAAAGTTTTGTCGTGTGTGTGTGTGAGAGAGAGAGAGACAACATGTTGACTATTTTTTCTCAGACCATCTTAATTTGGCACATGTCAACCAGCTCTAGCTATAATTGTTTTCCTCTGTGTTGTGAATTATTTGAAAGATATTTGCAAGCTGCTGTACAGGATCCAGAAGATTATATAAATAAGTTCATAACTTTTAATGACTTATGGATAGGCAGCTCTTCAGAAAATGGAACCGTACCATTAAGGTTTGTGATATGTAATGAGATTATTTATTAGTTTCTTTTGCCATGGAAGATGCATTTGACAATGTAGCTGTAGATGGGTTTTTTTCTCTGTGTTTATAATTGTTTTTAAATTGATTTCCTGAAATTAGCATTAATACATTAGTGGATAAAACATACCAGGTGCACTATTCATTGGCTAACATCTCAAGTGGGGATGGTCTTTTCAGCATTTCGTTTGAGTGAAAACAATTGAGCCTATGCTAAATGACCTCAGCTGAGGATCTAACCCAGTATTCCCAGAGAGAACATTTGCTTTGATCCTCACCTTCTTCATCCAGTCATTGTATGCTTACGTAATACAAATTCCAGAACAGATTATTATTTGCTTAAATGTTTTAAAAAACCCAAACGCATCGACACAACCCTATTGCTACCGCCTCTGTACTGTCCTTTCAATTGCATTTTTTTTCTTTCTAGGTCTAGCCAAGCCCATGGGACTAGTTGAAGGTCCAGGAGGCTTGGGCCAGGGAGGAATGGCTGCTACCTTGAGAGATGACAGTCATGAATCTGAGACTAAGTACGAAGAATATGGTTACAATGCCCAGCTCAGTGACAGGATATCACTGGATAGGTCCATTCCTGACTACAGACCAAAAAAGTAAGTTGAATCCTACATTTTTATTAGTGCAAGTGATTGTTGTTCCTCTGACCATGGTAGCAGCTCTGTATGCATGCCTTATGTTCAGAGTATACTGAAAGGTTAGCCAGATATACGTTCCTGAGTGTAATGAAAACTATAAAGACCAATTGTGATCTCAAGCATGGATATCATGTCAGCATCTGTAGCTAACTTTACAAGTAATGCCACAATATGCATGTCCATGCCTTTGGATCAGTAACGACTTGAAAGTGGAAGCTCTGCTGAGCATTGTTCAGTAAAACCTTAGCCACAGCCAGATGAGTTCAGATATTAGCAGCAGGAGCCTTTCTCTCTGCCTGTTGGATTCACATACTATGAAAGATGAGGTAGCACCAACAAATAGATGCAGCGCTGTTTTGTAGACACTGATTGTTTAAGATTGAAAACATCAAATGCTTTGTGTTTAATTGCACTTGGGGTGTTCTTATGAAAGAACTCTAGAGGCAGGGTATTTACTCATGTCTATATTGTGATGAAACAAGTAGTAAGACTATCACAGCAGGGGCCTTTAATTACAGTCAGAGATGCACTTAAGATTTTTTACTGTCTGTGGAATGTGCATATTTACACTATAATATCACATTCTTCACATGTCTAAACTGCATTTGACATTGCAATTATATGTTTAATATTTTTACTGATTTATTATAGGTTGTGTTAAGTGCCTTTCAAATCTTTCATATTTATATCGTTATGTATTCTCCAGAAAAGTCATTCTCGCAGTCATTCTGAGAATGACAATCAGTAATGTCTTAATGCAGTGAAGATCGGCAGCAATGCTTAGCTGCTCTCAGTAGACAAAACTGAAAAGAATAGTTAATTAATTTGTAATAATAATTTTCTGTTTAAAAATCCCCATTGGGGTTCCCAGGCAGAAGTGAAAGTTAAATAAAAGTACCGTATTAAGGGGGGAGAAAAGTTTAGTCAAGCACAACCGTTGTGCTCTATGAGCAGATTACAATTTTAAAAAAGATTTTAGACAATTCAAGAAGCCAGAAACTAAATTTAGCAAAACAGAACTTCAGCCTACCCACAGAGTCCCTTAGATGTTACATGCCAATCTAGTCTCAGAACCATTGACTCAGCATTCACATACTCAGATGCTTGGTGTGGACAAGTAATCTTACATTAGATAGGAGAGAGAGAGAGAGAGAGAGAGAGAGAAGAATATTGCTTTAGATGTTGCACCTGACTCAACATGTGGTGAAAATCCAGCATGGGATTCACCTGGAGAAAGGGTAAACCCTCCAGTATGGGATTATCCTGTGACCACTAAAATTATATATTAAGCCTAATTCAAACACCATTGAGGTCAATGGGAATCTTTCATTTGACTTCAGTGGGGTTTGAGTCATGCCTCTTGTTAGCTAATAAACTCAAGTAGTTAGTAAATATGGGGGGGTGAAGCACTAAAAAGGTGACAAGAAGCCAAAGCTGCAAAGTTTGGATCTAGCTGCTATACTCTTCCAAACTTGGGGGGGTTTCGAGTTGGTGATGGAGTTTGGCTCTGACTCAGCTCTACTTAGAAGCTTTGGCCATTGGTTCAGATAAGCATCTGTGGTTATTCAGACCCTTTGGGTGCTCCCATTTTGGCTGGGACTCCCATAAGATTATACTGTCTCATTAAATGTCTGAAATACTGTGAGAGCTGCTTTCTGTGTGATATTTGGACACTCTTGGGGTGGTTCTAGTTAGGCCTGGAAACATGTATATTGAGACATGTCCAAGCCTCAAGAAACCTTTAGTTTGAATTTGCTTTGAAAAATGACTGAAAGTTCAGCGGTAGGGCTGAGTTTAATCTGTGTGTATCAGAGGGAGAGTCTACCTCCATTCAATTGGCGAATTTGATTAGATTTCACTTTTCCACTACGATTCTCACAAGCAGCCTTGTTTTGATTCTGGCAACTACAGACATACAAGCACTTAAACACCAGACACACTTGGGAACTCTCACTTGAACACCCACTGACATGAAGCGTTCAAAAGTACGGTGTCCCACATGAGCCATGTACTAACACAAAGACAGGGACAAGAGCAAACACTATCAAGAGCTACTTTTCTGGTTTATCCATTGTTCAGTGTTATACCTGAATGTTGCATCCTAACAAATCTACTATGGTGGGACCGATGTGCAGTTTCATCCATACACTAAGGCTGAAATTTTCAAAGCTGACTAAGGGGGTTGGATGCCCAGCTCTCATTAGAAATTAGTGATAAGTGAGGGTTTGAAAATTGCACCCTAAATTCTTAGGTAAAACCCTTGTACTCCAAAGGACTCCTTATCTCTCTGTCTTCCTTGGTACTCATGTGGATCTCATCAGTGAGCGTCTCAGTCATTAACAGATTTTATCCTCAGAATGTTGCCGTGACTTATAGGGAAATATCTCCATTTTACAGGGTAGAATTAAGGTCCACAAATCACACAGCAAGTCTGTGGCTGATCTCAGAACCGGACCCAGAACTCCTGAGTCCCACATCAGTGCCCTGTCCTTCTAACCATCCTCCGTCCCAGTCTAACCTCCATTTTGCCCACTCAAACTCCCACATTTGCACACACAGGTAGGTATTGTGGATGCAAACTGGGAATATTTTTGATCAGCTGGCTGTTTGCATGGATTGTTATACCCAATTTATGAATGCGAATACAGTTCAGCCATGCAAATGTGGAGCTTGGAATATGCAAATAGATAAACTCCCACATATTACTGCTCCTTTGGGAAAAAATGTGGCTTTAAATATTGACTTTCATTATATTTTAACGGTTGTAAATTTCACCCCTTTTGTCCAGCTTCTGTATAGAGCTAGGATAAGCATTCTAATTGTGACTCTTCCTAGCACACCTTAAATAAATGTCCAGCAATATAATGGCTTTTCTTGGTGCATTTTCATCCATGCAATAAACAGGACAGGCATGTCTCGCAAAGGGGACACACAGCCAGATGGAACCAATGCCGGGTACTAAATTGTAGCAACTCCCAGTGTCATTCGACTGCAAAGAAATCTGCAAACCTGTGTAATCCTGCCAGCAAGCTGCTTTTCCTGTATGTTTGCATTTCTCTGCTTGTCCGCCTGCTGTTGTCACCGAGACCTTCAAACTCAAAGGACAAACAACCCTTCCCCATAAATGGGGAAACACGAACTCAGCACAGAAGCAGGCAGGAGTTTTTCCGGCATTTTATTTTCATGTGCCAAATGGAATTAA
Organism: Mauremys reevesii; assembly: GCF_016161935.1. NCBI lineage: Eukaryota > Metazoa > Chordata > Testudines > Geoemydidae > Mauremys > Mauremys reevesii. The sequence continues at coordinate 13,775,592 of NC_052640.1, read as the reverse complement.
TTACAGTAAATAGTTCACTTGAAATTACATTTCCCTTGATTGCAATAAAAATCACCTTTTGACCTAAGCATGGTGTAGGAAGCAGATCTCAACTCTTGTCTTCTCTTGGCATCCCACGTATCCCAGAGGCGGGGTTGTTTTTTTAAATGGACTTTTAGATAAGCTAATTAGATTTGATCTTGAACAGCATTTTGAGAAGTCTGATTTCACACTGCATTTCACCTGCACCAAATCTGATGAACATGGTGTTGGACTACTGACCATCGCTTAGAAAATTTCATAGTCAATTTCTATGTTCTAGCAATTTTGAACTGTTAATGCTCTGGGATGATGCAAGAATTGAATATCAGAAGTGATACTTACATATTACTTTCGAGTGCAAAATGGTGTGTAATCATCTGGATTAATTATGACTCAGGGTGATTTTTCCACACATTTTCAGCTGAAACATTTTGCATGGGACTAAATTGGGATTTCATTTTGCAGCTTGGTGTTGTCAGCGTAATGTTCTCTAGGTCTTTTAGATTTGTGAAAATACATGGCAATGCTTTAAAATTTATGGTTCAGTTAGTTAATAATGGTCCCAATTAGCTATCTACATTCCAGTGGAAATCCTGTAAAAGTAGTTATAAAATCCACATTAATGCCAAGTGGGTTGCACAGGATTATCTTTGTTGCAGTGAACAGCTAAGGAATGAACACTTTTGGCTGAACTATTTTGATCCCCCTTCATACAAAACAGACGGAAACTTCAGAAATGTTCACTATTCATCACGTTAGGCACAAGCCAAAAGAAGAGGGAATATCGAAGGAAGTAAGGGTTTATGTAGCTCTCCCACAAGCTGCTGCTGAGTATATTATTAATATATGTAGGTTGTTCACCGGCTAGGCTAATCTGTGGGCGCTATTGACTAACGCATTTTAGTTTCTCAGTGTTGTTGCAGTGCACAAAAAAGCACTTATTGTGGAAGCTGTCAGGTTTGTTGCTGCCATGAAAAGCATAATACAGACAAGTGTCTCAGCATATAGGTGGTCAGCTCAGTAGTGATGCAGGGATGCTAAACCTCCTGCTCCTTCCAGAGGGCACCTGCAGTAAAGCATTAGCAAAACTTCCTATGCCATGCTTAAATATTCTGTTCGTTTGTTGTAATTCCTACTCATGGACAGGAGGCAAACTTCAGTCTTCTATGGCAGAACCTAGCTGAGCCAGTACTGACAGTGTGGATATCTCTCTGGGGAAAATGTTGTTTAATAGAGAAATCACGTTTGGAAATACTATGCTCAAATAAATTTGTTAGTCTCTAAGGTGCCACAAGTACTCCTGTTCTTTTTGCGGGTACTGACTAACACGGCTGCTAGTGGGTTTACAGTTGTGCACAGCAGAATTTGGTTTTACCTTTTTCCTAAAACACAAAACCAAAACCCAACCCAACCAAATGAACCACACATAGGAAACTGCATACAAAAAAACATGTAAAAAGAAAGTTATTTATGTTCCAAGTTAAGCCCTGGAAAAGTTAGCAAATGCCAGTTTTACGGTTGCTCAGGTAATCTTAATACTTCCTGCTTGTGCATATGCATTATGATGCATTCTTCAATTGCATGATCACATACTATATTTTCCCACACATCTCTTGCCTCATTCAGTGCACAGATTGGATGCACAGGGTCCAAATTAAGGTAGCCCAGGCAATCCAGCATTTCCTAACTTCTCAGGGCTTGACTTTGCAACATAAATAACCTAGGTGTTTTTATGTAATACACAGAGGCTGCGTCTACACTAAGAGATGGGTGTGCAATGCCCAGCTCCCGTGAGCTTACTCGTGCTAGCTCTCATTGAGCTTACTGACTAAAAATAGCTGGGGTAGCAGGGGCTAGCTGCAAACCCACCTGGACCCTGTGAGTGCATACTTGGGGTAGCTAGCCCATGCCGCTGCTCGATACTGCTACCGTGATGAGAACTAGCATGAATATGTCTTCTCAAGCTGGGAATCACCCCCCACACCCCCCACAGCTGCTAGTGTAGACCTAGCCCAGTGGTTCTCAAACTGGGGTTCCCAAAATGTTACAGGAAAAAATTCCCTAATGGCGGACAGAGCGGTCCCTAGGGACCCTGGGCAGCACGGGGCCAGCAACCTGGAGCCCCTGGACTTCCAAGATCTAAGCAGATCAAAGCAAGCATATCTATCAGGCTGAGGAGATTTAAACTTCAAGACTCCTTATAAGAAATGGAAAGGGAGGTGGACATTTTTTGCTTTTTTAAAAATTAAATAGGCAGCTAGTATTGTTTTTAGAATTATTATGAAGAACAAGTTTAAGCTTTGTTGTAACGTGCACTGTTTGCCTGGACTTCTCAAGACCTGAATGCTTGTGTAGGATGAACTCTTTGAGTTAGCTTCTTAAACCCCTTCCTGCTGTTTCACATCTGATACTCCTTCATGAAACATAGGAGTCTTGTCTTATAACAGGCTTATTCCAAGTGATACAAGCTATGAAAGTGAGATCTTGGAAGAGTGTTGCTGTTTTCATAATGTAATAAAAATACTGTTATGATAAATAATAATTAATAATAAATAGTGTGTAATAAGCATGTCATAAAAACAAATTGATTATTTCCAAGATCACTGCTTTTATAATTTATACTCAGGTAAAGAAGAAAATCCCTGGAAATATTCATTTTTAGGAGAGGGTTTGTGAGACTTGACATTTTAGTGAAAAGAGTTCACAGGTTTGTTAAAGTTTGGGAACCACTGACCTAGCCACACCCACACATATTCCCTCTTGTCAAAAACACTTGCTGTGATGCATTATGCACACACTTGAGCAAAGTTAATATGATCCTAGAGCTCCATAAGAGCTAAATTGGCTTTTATAAGAAATTATGGCCACTAGGTGAGGATCCTTAATTTAACTGATCTCTTTTGTGCAACTGCATGCCTAGCACATTGTGGTAGCTGAGTGACAGCCATAATACTAATAGATCAGTGTTTCTCAAACTGGGGTTGCCGCTTGTGTGGAGAAAGCCCCTGGTGGGCCGGACCGGTTTGTTTAAGTGCCCTGTCCGCAGGTCCGGCCGATTGTGGCTCCCACTGGCCGCGGTTCACTGCTCCAGGCCAATGGGGGCTGCTGGAAGCGGCACGGGCCGAGGGACATACTGGCCGCCGCTTCCAGCAGCTCCCATGGGCCTGCAGCGGCAACCTGCGGCCAGTGGGAGCCGCGATCGGCCGAACCTGCAGATGGGGCAGGTAAAGAAACCGTCCCAGCCTGCCAGGGGCTTTCCCTACACAAGCGGCAACCCCAGTTTGAGAAACACTGTAATAGATGGATTCAGTCTAGCGGCTATATCAGCCAAGGAAGATATTCCGTTGTGTTATGGTCATGGATATTTGCATTGAGAAAATGTAGCCTTAAAGAGCAAACTTATTAATGCTGAAAGAACTGAAATTTTCAGCCACAAAGAGCAGAGAACACCAGGTCTTGGAGAAATTACTTTAATTTATTCAGCCCTTTTATAGAGGCAGACATTTTAGTTGTTTGCTGTTAATGCTTCACAATAGCAAAGGAATTGCATCTCTGAGGTTCTGAAAAGTAATTAATGGTTCACTGCACACTGTACCTTAGGAAAAGCTTTTTTAATTACCTATCAAAAGGATTCTGGAATTAATCAAATGGGGCTATCAAGGGGAAAGACTTAGTAAATAGACCTCTGGTTTCTTCATTCAGGGGTTTAATAACATCAACCATCGCTAAGGCCTATTGTTAGAAACCAGCCATTCCATCAGGGATTGTCCTTCAGTGCTGCAGGCCTTCAAGACTTACCAGTTTCATGGCTGCAAGAGCACACATTTACTTTAGACATTTTTCTCTTTCCTACAGATTATGATGAACTTGTTCCCCACCAAGAAGATAGCTGCATGGTATTAGCGTGGTGGGTGTCCATTGATAGTTTTACTGGGGCAAATCACACTTTCAGTTTATCTGAGTGCCATGGAAGACAAGAAGAGAAGTTTTGGTCTATGGGTTTCTGCCTGAAGGCCTGTACAAGGAAGCTGTTCTTGTGGCCATCTGCATTAGAAGATGTATTGGAGCAGGGATGGAAGATTATTTGCTTTCAGAGAGCATTGAGTAGATTACCCACTATTGTAAGATCAATTATTGGGGAGAGGCAGATCCAATGTTATAAAGTTTTCTTCACCTGCACTGTTCTCATGCCTCACTTCTGGAGTAGTCTGGTGACCCCAGGTCTCCATCCCATAGGTTGGGGAAAGGTGATTAAGATAGTTCACGTTAAAATGCATAATTTAAAAATTTTATGCAGATTGGGCAGTATAGATTGAAGTACAGGATTAACAATCCCCCAGTGTGAAACAACTTTTAATCTGGCACAAATCTAGATCTGGTCAGGACCAGAATTTCCCATGGAATGGAAATTCTGAAATTAAAAAAAAAAATCATTGTGATTCTGAACAAAACGCTGACATTTTGAAATTTCCCTCAAAACGAAAATTCCAAAAAGTTTAGATTTGGGACCATCAAAATGTTTAGTATGTATGAATATGAAATAGTATGTATTAAATACAATAATGTTAAATTATATATATATATATATATATATATATATATATAATTAATGTTTTAATGTAATATAAAAGTAAAAAAAATCAAAAACGTCAAAATGAAACATTTTGACTTTTTCCAATTTAAAAAAAAGTCATTAGAATGAACATGTACCTGCACAACTTTTCAATTTTGACTCAACTGCATTTTTTGATGGAAAACTGTTCTGTCAAAGTTTTCAACTAGCTCTACATAAATCCAAGGATAATTGGCTAGCTCTTTATGAAGCATTGCTTAGACCACATTTGGAGTATGATGTCCCATGCTGGCCAACCTATTCAACTTCAGATATGACCTTGTTAAAACAGAGAGTATATAGCATAGAGTGTCCAAGATTAAAAGTGGAATAGACAGAATTACATAGGAGGATCATGACAAATTGGGATGATTTCTGTTTGAGGAAAGATGAGTGAGAAGTGACATGGTTAAAGTGTTTCAACCAGATTCAAAATCCATGCCCCGACAGAGATTTTTAATACCCCCTAATGCTAGGATGGTCCAGGGAACTTTTGCTTTTGGAAAATTTTTAAAACCCCGAAGGAGGAGTTGGGGGATGAATCATCCTTATCTGTAGTTTGGTTAGTGTCCGAATTAAAACAAGGCTTTTCCGATGGGGCTGTTTTTAAAAGCTGTGGTAGGTGGGACTGTTCTCTTTCTAATTTACATAGAAAGGCCCAAATCCTCAGTAGGTGTGGGTCCCCATAGGTCTATTGACTCCAATTTACCCCAGCTGAGGATCTGGCTCAAAATACAGACCAGATACATTAGTGCAGGGATGCTTGCACACCCATTGTATTGTGTGTACATAGCTGATGCCAAGGCTTTTGAATAGGTACATCTTGCCCAACTTTCATCTGTCTTTCCATCTTGCCTGAGAGTAGAAGAGAACAGAGCCACTGAGTTAAGTAAGGTCCTCTGCTAGTTCCCTCCTCAGGGATCTAAGGTTCTGGACAACTACTGCGCAGAGTGCTTAGCTTCGTAATTCTCACTCAGCTCATTTGGGATGTCAGTTGACAACATACATTTGCTCATGCTGCTGCCTCTGGGCCAACTGGACTTATTCTGCTATCTGTGCATCCCAAAGGGTTAGCGCTGCGTTTTGAAAAGCATTTCTTATTTGACTTGCAAGGGAGTCCTAGCTGGAGCAGGGCAAAACCAAACAGGAGCAAAATTCACCTCATTTCACATTTTGTTCTGAACATGAAACTCTCCATGATTCTCACACACATTTCTAACCAAGGTTTGCGTGGACCTGGGAGAAGACTTGGGCTGCTGGTCCAGGAGTCTCATGTACACACAACTGTCCTATGCACCATTAGGACATGAGACCTTCCCTCCTTGCAACTATAAGCTCTAAGCAAACCCATGGGAAGCCTCTCCCTCTACCCCCACTTACATTTAGATATCTTTAGGGTCCTGCAACTCTACTACCCCCGCTTGTACCCTGAAGACCAGCTCGTCCACTTTTCCCATCTTCCCGGCAGGGTAATAAGGAGGCCAGTGCATAGGAAGTCTCCTCTGGTTGCTCAGATCGTTCTTCCTTATCCGTTGGCAATGAGTCAGGTATCAGTCTTGCTCTCCTTAATGTGGACGCTCTGCCTGGGACCATGAGATACCTCAGTCTTCGCCAGGGTAATAATATGGAACACTTCCCATGCTGTTTCCTACCCCACTGCCCTAGAAGGTAACGGGACAGGCTGCCCTCTAGCTTATGCATAGGGAATCCCAAGCTTCTTGGATGAGATAGGGAGATGTTCCATACAGGTCATTACCAGGCTTGATGCTGCTTGGCTTATAAGATATGATGGGATCAGAGCTCCCATGTGGTAGGGCTGCACATCACAGAAATGCTAATCCATAAGCAATATTGGGTACACTTATTAGCTCTCAGCTGTTTCTGATATAAAACAAAAGTTCTTTCTGGCTTTTCCCATTAGATATATTATTGATTCCCCGTTGTTTAGCACTAGCTAGGTTTTCTAATTAAGTAGTGACTTTAATTATACCACAAAGCATATAATATAGATCTTGATTATTAACACTGGCCTATGGGATAATGACAGGATAACTGGCAAATCCAACTTAAACAGAATCATAAAACTGAATGCACTTCTCCAAAAACCCATTCTACATTCCTATGCAACAATTTCCCCCTTGTTACGTGTTTGCAGTGTCTTATTGTATATTAATTGTCAAAGCCAAATTCTGCATGACTATTAGCTCTAATAAGTGTAGATGAAGTAGTTGCTGCATTTGAGTAGGCAGGAAACCTGGGATCGCATTCTTAGTTGATTTCAACATTGTGTTTAAACACATTACAGTTAGATCTTCTTCCCTGTGCTCTGCCCGCTCCAGAAAGTTTGCGTGATGAGACCTCAGTATGCCCAGTCCTGGGAGTAAACAGTAGCTGCTACCCAAACTGTTGAGTTAAGAAGTGTTGACAAAAGTATGAAAGAAAACCTAAGGGAAGTTTCTTACTAACAAGATCTATTAAAGAATGGAATTGCCTCCCTGGAGAAATTGGGGAAGAGACTTGCACTATAGAAAACTGGACTCAGCACTAGAAAATATACTACACTGACAATTTTTAATGGATCGTATGAATCAGTTGACCGAGCAGGCCTTTTGCATCCTTAATTGCCCTTATTCACTCTCATGCGCTATATTTTGAGTGTGACCTGCTTCTGCATGAGTGTCTTAAAGACACAATTGCTCTTTCTAATGAATGCAAGTTCATTTTTGAGAGTCACGGTAGTTTCTTGGAGTTGGAAAAAGAGAACTATTACTGTTTTAAAACAAAAGGAGTTTTTCCTCCATAGGAACTGCAGCCTGTCAAGCTAAACAAGGCACACTTCTCCATGGGCCAGTGTTCGTACAGTACATGTGGCTCCAAGAGAGTTCCCCATGTGCCAGATACTGCAGAACTGTCAGCCCACTTTTGCTGTAGTCTCTGTAAGCAATTTTCTCGTGTCCTGTTGTAGCTGAACATTATGGGCTTGTGGGTGGTAGCAGAACTTTCTGAAATGGTTTTGCATAATTCTGGTGAAAGTGACACTGTTTTCTTGGTAGTGGTTTGAAATCCTGATCCTTTATGCCGGGATAGAGAGTGAGTTTGTATTTCATTTAAACAATATAGAATGTTACTAAAACCTGGAGGGAAGGAAGCAGGAAGAGAGCTCAAGTTTTAGTGTGTTTGGGACACTGCAAAGTGTAATGTGTACACCTGCTTCTTCAACGTAAGGGCAGAGGACTCCTCCGAATAGGAGAGCAGGGAGAGGTTTGTGTATCTCCACACGTTGCTCCTAGTTTACCTGTCCATCTCCTTTCTGAGCCAACTCTTGCTTTAAACTGGCAGATGCACAGGATCACTCGTACATTAAAGGACGCAAGGACTGTGTAACCTGAACAATTAGTGCACCTTTAGCATTTGACAGGCTTTGATGAAAAGGCAATGCAGCAAATCTGTGCAGCTGCTTACCCAGCTGTGTTCTGAGCACCCGTTAGTGCCACCAAATTGAGCACCACTGATTTCCACTTGGACGAACACTACATGGGCACAGACAGCATACGGAGTGATTAAACTCCAAAGCACAGGTTACCCATGATTAGTAGCTCTGAGATAAGTACTCAAAAATGTATGTAATCTATCTGAACCTCTTAGATATGAAAAAGTGGCCTGGAAATCTCCTGGAAACACCTTTTCTCCCTAGATTTGTCATTTCCATCTGTAGGTTGGGCTGGAAGTGAAGAATCTCCAAGATATTTGGTTTTTGAGCTTGGTTCTTGTGTTAAGATTCAGGAAGAAAAAAATAATTTATCTGAACTAAATAGTTTGTCTTTCTTACAATATTCAGGAATCTATGCATCCTCCTCCTTCTGATGAAGACTATGCATATGGATTTACTTGTTTTTAACAGCCACTTAGATATAACCAGCACTTTTGGCGGACCACATGCTATTACTAGCAGGTGGCTTATTCACAATCACATGGTGAGATCTATATAGCATATATGCATTCATTACTGCTTTGAAATCATTTGCTACCATTAGACTGAAGAAAGAAATGAGAAAACAGCCTTGGCATATTCTTCATCTATACAAAGGCCTTTCTAAACAAAATCTGTTAGACAGAACTGACAGCTTCTCACGGGAAATTTCCAGTTGTGCTAGAAACCCAGCATGGAAATTCTTGAATTCCAAAGCTTCATCAATTGTAGAGGAACATTAAATATTATTAAAGTGATGACATTGAGGAAATGTGAGACCGTGCACCAGTAAGGATATCTACCACTGAGAGAGAAATGGCACAACTTCAGCATTTATACTTGAAGCTGTAGATGAAAATTGGGTAAAAAAAAGCCCATTTTTCTGTTAATTGCTCTTTTATCAAATGTGAATTAACAGTGAGAAAATCCACAGCTGGTATAAATCAGTGTTGCATTTAATGGTAAACTAATATTGTGTCTGTATTATAGACACACAGCAAAATTCTGAATTTGGATCTACACCAAAGAGTTGTCTTTCTTTTAACACTGAAGAAGACTTGCATTGTATACTCCACCCTTTGTTCCCTATGCAGAATTCCTGATGGTGCGTGTGGGAGTTTTAAGTGGTAACCAACTGCAGAATAATCAATTGGGATCTGCAGAATTTTTTCCACAATCTGAAAATCTTTCTGGGGTGACCTCTTCAAATTGCATTTGTTGGTCTTTCATATGTGTAAGTCTTGTACAATCTGACCAAATCAATCAAGAGCTGTGGAAGGACCATCCAAAAATATTTCCTCTCCATCAGTGACTCAAGTTAACACAGGTTTCAGAGTGGTAGCCGTGTTAGTCTGTATCAGCAAAAACAATGAGGAGTACTTCTGGCACCTTAGAGACTAACAAATTTATTTGGGCATAAGCTTTTGTGGGCTAAAACCCACTTCATCGGATCAGGGGCGGCTCTAGAAATCGGGCTGCCCCAAGCGCGAGCGCGCGCGCGCCCGCCTTCCTCCCGGGTCCGTCCCCTCCCCCCTTCTGCTGGGGGAGCTCTGGCATGCCCGCGGCCATCGCAGGTCCACCGGAGCCGGGGACGACGCGCCTGCCGCCTGGGCGGAGCACAACCGGGAGGGGGGGGGGGCGGACCCGCGCGCGCCGCCCCTGCCACAGGCGCTCCAGGTCGGGCCGCTCCGCGTCACCCCCCAGGCATGCGCCGGGCCGGCCACCCAGCAAATGAGCCCCAAATAAATGCCCCCCCAATGCCTGCCCCCCGCGCCTGGGCGACATCGGATGCATGGAGTGGAAAATACAGTAGGAAGATATATATACACAGTACATGAAAAGATGGGAGTTGCCTTACCAAGTGGGGGGTCAGTTCTAATGAGACAATTCAATTAAAGTGGGCTATTATCAACAGAAGAAAAATCACTTTTGTAGTGGTAATCAGGGTGTCCCATTTCAAACAGTTGACAAGAAGGTGTGAGTAACAGTAGGGGGAAATTAGTTAAAAAAATTAGTTAAAAAATAATAATTTCCCCATGCTAATTTCCCCCTACTGTTACTCACACCTTCTTGTCAACTCTTTGAAATGGAACACCCTGATTACCACTACAAAGGCACTTATTAAGGCAACTCCCACCTTTTCATGTACTGTGTGTGTATATATATATATATATATCTTCCTACTGTATTTTCCACTTCATTCATCAGATGAAGTGGGTTTTAGCCCACGAAAGCTTATGCCCAAATAAAGTTGTTAGTCTCTAAGGTGCCACACGTACTCCTCGTTGTTTTTACAGTTAACACAGATTCACCTGTGCAATGGCATTTTAAAGCTCGTTTTATTTCTGTCCCCGGGGTATATTGCTGGCTGTTGCCTCCTGTCAGTTCCAGGGAGAGAGAGGAATTCCTGTACATTTCTGAACTGTCATGTCATGTTACACTCCACTGTATCACATCAGAAGATGAAGGCGAGGGGGGTAATGGGACAAATCCAGCCATGAATTCAGATGATCCCTTTGGAAGTTTTGTTAAGTGCATCCCCATGAAGCGGAATCTCCTAGTCCATGTAAAGCTTTAAAGTACACCTCTACCCTGATATAACACGACCCGATATAACACGAATTCGGATATAACATGGTAAAGCAGTGCTCCAGGGGGGCGGGGCTGCGCACTCTGGTGGATCAAAGCAAGTTCGATAGAACGTGGTTTCACCTATAACACGGTAAGATTTTTTGGCTCCCGAGGACAGCATTATATCGGGGTAGAGGGTTAGTTACTTTAAGTGCCCTGGGATTAGGGGTTTTCCTCCTTTTGCTTAAAATTTGCACTTGAATTAGTTCAGTTCAATTCTGAAGTGCATACGATTTCCAAATACATCCCTTAATACACTTTTAAAAATATACATCTCTCGATTCTGGTACTTATGCAGAGAAAATCCATCTTAGTGGATGCCTCTCACAGCAGTTCAGCAATGAGAAAATCAAGGTTTGGGGCTAACCACACAAGAGGTGTTTTTTATAAACGCATCAGGCCGTTTTACAGTTCTGCCTGAAATAAAAATGAGTTGTGGACTCGAAGTCAGTGCAGTGTTTCATTTTAGTAGTGTCAGTGCTTGTTTGCTTTGCCTGTGCCTCTTGTTTTGTGTGAATTTAGTGCTCATAAAAGTGAGGGACTCCTAACATTAATAGAGCCACAGATATGGTACTAGTGCCAGCTGGCAAGATATAAGCTCCCCACCATGGTATGTCCACAGCATAGCTTTGCCAGTTCACTTCAGTTTGATCTGCGTGCTTTCCCAGCTCCTGAACAGTGCCTGCCGGTTAAGCTGTGTGATGGTGGTTTTGTGGTGTGGAAATATGGAGCCTTTTTTTTATGTTTTTCCAGTAGGTGTGAAATATTCTTGGCTTCCATATTACCACCTTCCTCTGAGATTTCGCAGGCTAAACAGTCAGGCTGGGTCATCACTTTGATGGGAGAACGCAAAGGAAAACCTAGGCATTCTGGGAAGTGATGTTAGTGATGCATTAGGGGGACATTCTTTTCTCTAGTTTGGTACTGAGCCAGGTTCTCCATCGTGGGGCAAGGGCCACTGGGAAATTGAATGTCCTGTCTCGAATTCTGGGCTGTGTGCTTGTGGATAAAGGGAGTCAGAAAGCAGCTGAATATCCCACACCTGGGAATTCCCCTGGAATGGAGAGGGGTTCCTCAGAAAAGCAGCACCATCTCTCCACCTCACAGCCCCCAGTATAAGGGTACGATCAGCATGGGCATAGTTTGGGGGGGTCAGGAGGGTCTTAGTGAGCTGCACCAGCCCCTAACAGTACAAAGGTGATGTACAACCGCCTTCCTTTCCCATGTATACTCCCGCACTGGGAGATGCAGCTCAAAATTGAGGCCATTGTCCTTTGGAGCAGATGTTAAAACCAGGGTCCTAATCATGGTGGTTATTAAAGATCCTATGACTTCTGCAAGAATAGGACTGTTAGCCCAGATGTTCTGGCCAAAGTCCAACTGGGTAATTAAATTCTGCATACAAAAATTTCCGTGCAGTTTCAACTAATGATAATATTCTTAGGGCAGACATCACCAAGTGGCACTGTTACACATAGTCTAAGGTCTTTTTTCTTAGAGTGTGATCAAATGTTCAGTCTTGGGAAGACATGCTGTGGTGGTATTAGTGCTCCCAAGTTCTATGTGGAGATAGTGGTCCATGGAGATGAAGCTGGGTGAGCAGCTGGACAGTTTGCTCGCTGCTTTAATCTTTGAGTCAATTTTTGAGGCAAAGTTGCTGTCTTTGAACCAGGCATTGATGTGAGGTAAGACTGCTGAAAGAAGGGTTTGCCCCAGGACTGGTTGTGTAAATATGTGTACACACACACACACACACAGAGGGTGGATGCTGATGTCAGAAGACGGGGCGCTGTTATTCCTTTTCTGTTGAGAGCTGCAGTGAAGTGGAGACATTGTGTGAAGGATCATGTCACAACTGAAGTGAAGTCAGGCAATGGGGTAGACCTCAGCACTTGCTACCCAACTAAAAACTAACTTACGTAGCTGAGGTATGCACAAAAGGCAAGGACAACTGTCATGCACACACCAGAGAAAATAGATGAAGGTAGGCATAAGGGCACCCACTGTTTTATTTAATGTCTGTAGTACATTATGGAATTGGAAGCCAGCTAAGTGTCTGTTTCATGTGTGGCTGGCTGGCTGCTTCTTGGCTTTCAGGAACTGATGGAGGGGCACACTACCTGTTAAAAGTGGCTTTAGATTGTCAAATAGCCACTTAATTTTTTCTCTCCTTTGCTTTAATGGCCAGTTATAGGACTTAATGTTTGCATTCTCTGTCTTTATTAATGTGTATGCATGTAATTTGCCTTTAAAATGATGTAAAGATGGGCTAGCCTGAACTGTACAAAATATATCTCCGTGGCATAGACAGTAGTTCAGATCTGACTAAAGACCGCAACATTAATAATATTTTTTAAAAAAACACCTTTTGGGTTCTGCTGCTAAGTCATACTCTACCCCTAAAAACTCAGAAAGGGAATTCCAGAAGGAAAGTCACATACTTCAGTTATCTCCAGCCAAAAAGCTCAGACTTGTCTCAGTCAGAAACTGAAGTAAGATTTCATTCACTTTGTGGATGTCTCATTAGGATACTGTTCCCCCAGAGGGTCACAATGCAGTTTAAACTCAAGATAAAAATGATACTGAAGCTTTGCTCCTGCCTTTTCTTCACTGCCTGAAAATAAATATATGACCTAAAGCTAGTATACTGGTTTATTGTCTTAGTGTTATTAACCCAAGTACACCCAGAGGTGGGGAATTTGTATTCTGTTTACTCATCGCAGCGTATTCAACTGCTTTGCATGACAGATCTGGGGAGAGTTTTCTCTGGAAGTTGGGGGAAGGAAATCTTTTAAGTGTTTTAATGTTTGAGGCAAAGGTTCTAAGTGAAATAGGGATAAACATTTTCACCTACACATCTACAGGTAGAGGGGAAGAGCAGGGGCGGCTCCAGGCACCAGCGTTCCAAGCGTGTGCCTGGGGCGGCAAGCCGTGGAGGGCGTCCTGCCAGTCCCTGTGAGGGTGGCAGTCAGGCTGCCTTCAGCGGCTTGCCTGCGGGAGGTCTGCCGGTCCTACGGATTTGGCAGCAATTCGGTGGCGGGTATGCCGAAGCCGCGGGCCCGGTGGACCTCCCACAGGTGCGCCACCGAATCCGCGGCACCGGCGGACCTCCTGCAGGTACATCCCTGAATCCTCAGGACCAGTGGACCTCCCACAGGTGCACCACCGAATCCGCGGCACCGGCGGACCTCCCACAGGCACACCCCTGAATCCACGGGACCGGTGGACCTCCCGCAGGTGCGCCACCAAATCCGCGGCACCAGCGGACCTCCTGCAGGCACACCCCCGAATCCACGGGACCGGCAGACCTCCTACAGGCGCGCTGCCGAATCCGCGGGACCGGTGGACCTCCCTCAGGCATGCCGTCGAAGGCAGCCTGCCTGCCATGCTTGGGGAGGCAAAAAAGCTAGAGCCGCCCCTGGGGAAGAGGAATAGAGACAGTGCCATTGCTAATGCAGCTTCAAATAATTGGGCAGATGGTATCAGAAATAATCTACAGTCAGTGGTGTAGTGTACTTTGTTCTAGAGTTCTTTGCATTTGCTGAGCATTTTCAAGTGGAAAGGGCCCTCCATAGACCACTGCTTCTCCACCTCCAAAACCTCAGGGCATGGTTGTCAATAAATTATGTTCTGTGAATCACTAGAAAAAGATTTCACAGGCCACTGGTTATCCATGGAATAAAGTTTGTAAATCACTGGCTTGAAAAGATCAGATCAAAGAAAAACATGTGGACAATAAATGAGGAAATTAATTTTAACCAGAAAGATTAATGCATGTGTTACATGTGTGAATAGTTATGTGCTTATGAGATGTCTTCTTCCCTGTACAATACAAACTTTTGTTCCTTAGGTGCCTGATTCAGGAGAGCACCTAAACACATCCCTGAGTCCATCCCTATTTGGGGAAAAGTACTTGGGTGCATTCTTAATTTTAACCATGTGCTTAAGTGTTTTCCTGAATCAGGGGGCATGTTAGTTAATACACTAATAATTCCCAACAAAATGGTGTGAAACATTTTGCTTCCTGCCGGGGAATACAGTTATTGCATTGAATTGTGGTCTTGATGTTTCAAGATGAGGTAACTTATTACGGTTTTATGAGATAAAGTATCTAATATGGAGCTTGGTTGCCTGCACAGGGAGAAAGTCTCCCTTGGTTTCGTTACAAATATGTAACTGCTGGAAATCCAGTAAGAATAAATATTGAAGAATCTAGAAAAAATAGTGGATTCCATAGACCTCAAGACTGTCATGATACAGTCAATGCCTCTAACAGGGAGATGTTTAATAAGGACATTTGCTTAAGAAGAATGGCTGGGAACAATTTCCTCCCAGTATCTTTTTAAAAGGCATGAAAACCAATTTCTGGGTATGCATTTGGACTATGCTAGACAACAGAGATAGCTAGAAAATGATTTTTTAATTTAAATTAAACTGTGAGGTTTTTAAAGAGCCTGTTATAATTAGCTGCTAGGAAATTGCTCTTTACTGTTAGCTTTAAAGTGCCTAAATGTATGTGATTGTTCCATGCTGTACCAGTTTTAACTCTCCTTTCATTTATACAAATGCTGTAAAAATGCCGTGAGGCCCCAATCCAGCAAAGCTCTAAAGCATGTCCCTAGCTTTCAGTAGGTGAGTGGCCCCAGTGGAACTGAGGACCTGCTTAAGCACTTCTCTGGATTGGGGGCTTTATGCTGTAATTTAAGTACATCTTTAAAGTCCCTACAAGGTTATTTGTGCCTGCGTGGTGAACCTGTTCATCTGAAATCATATGCTTTATGGACCTGATCCAAAGCCTATTTAACTTTTTTGATGGCCATCATCTGTTGTTGATGAGGCTTAGTTAATTAGGACATTTTTCTGTCCCCATTAACCAGACTAATTCCATGTGATGCGCACACCTTCACTTTGTCCTCTCTGCCTGACTCTGTGAGACATCCTTCCACAAGCATACATTTACTACTCCCAGTTCCTGTGCTCAACCTAATATAAAGCATCTAAACATCGAGGATTTAATGCTTCCATTCTCAGTGCTAAATCCGTGTTCTTTATGCATTTGTTCTTGGAACATAGGTTCATGCTACACCATAACTCTTCCCAGATACAATAAACTTGGTTCATTTTCAGTCTGACATAAACTGTGCTATTTAAAGTAAAAGAAAAACCTTGCGGAATTAATACAAGTCTACAGTTCAATTGTTTGTGTTCCTTTATATAAGTTGCAGCTTCACCTCCTCTGCCCCCCCACCCTCTTGGTAACTCAGTGCCAAGAGGGAAATACCTGCAGAGTAAATTATGAATAGCATTGTCCTACTAGGATCCTGATATATTAATGACTTCTCACTGTAGTACCAGCAGAGCAAACTCTACAATGAGACAGATTACTCAGTCTATGAATGGCCTCTTGTTTGACTATTCACTCCTCCAGTAGCCCTGTATTGGTACACGGTTAAAAAGGTACATCTTGCTGTTTAACCATTTGACCAGAGATGAAAGTAGGTGTCCTACAAAATAGGAAATAGCCCATGTTGCCAAACATTGTGTTTCCTCCAGAGACTATAAGAAGCTTATTAGGTGAAGTAATAGCAATGAATAATTGCATTCAACCATCGTCCTCATACTGCAATGTGACAGTAAAACCCTAATGAAATCCATGAAGAACTTTACAGTAGTTGTCTTTAAACACTTTTCTCTTATCTTGCAGATCTTAAAAGCAGCAAAGAGTCCTGTGGCACCTTATAGACTATCAGACGTATTGGAGCATGAGCCTTCGTGGGTGAATGAATACCCACTTCGTTGGATGATGAATGCATCCGACGAAGTGGGTATTCACCCACGAAAGCTCTTGTTCCAGTACGTCTATTAGTCTATAAGGTGCCACAGGACTCTTTGCTGCTTTTACAGATCCAGACTAACACGGCTACCCCTCTGATACTTGCAGATCTTAGTAACATTACAGCATCCCCTGTATGCTCCAATCAATATGGAGTATGTCTCGTCAGTCAAAATTAAGCAAAACACATTGAATTTTGAATTTTTAACACTTGCAACAAAATCCAAAGAAAACCCTATAAGTTTACATAATTAATAAATTAGAGGATGCAGCAACCTGCTCATTATGCAGCTGGGAAAAGTGGTTACATTCCTTGAATAAATTATTAATATTAATTTGATTTTATGCTCTGTACCTCTTAGTACTGCCTAGAACTTGAAGTGGAAGGGCTGATACACTGCCAGAGAAGGTGTTTTCTTGAAATCCTCAGTCCAGTTTTGCAGCTCTAAAAGACCTATGGAAAAATCCAGACCCTTAGGTACTTATGTGAACTAAGCCAAACTTGTTGAGGTTCACTCATAGTTTTCTGTAAAGTTCCCTTCTTGGGAGCTTGTCACATCCCCGTGGAGAGGAAGAGGACCTCCCAGCAGGAGGGCATGTTGGAGTTCAGTACTGGTGATGCAGCAGGAAAGATGATTATGTTGACTTTGAATTGCCAGGTGAAGGCCAGCGACCTCTGGCAGGAAGTGTTTGTGTCTGTCAGAGTGCAGCAGCAATTTGTGTGAATGTATTCGCTATTAGAAATGTATTTAGTTCGTCACTTAGCTGAATAATTCCTTGTCGTCTGTAGCTCGGTCATGAGCAGTTCATTGCGAGCATTCATTATTTGAAATGTGGAAGGTCTTAGTTTTTATTGGCTATACAGGTCACATGGTATTCTTTCTGTTCTTTACTTACCCACTGTAGCTATTAGAATTGGGTTTCAACATAATTCAGAACTATCTTTCTGACAACACGTGTATAAAACGTGCTGTTTTTTGTGACTATTTTGGCTAGTAAATACTTTGGATCAAATTCACTGCTGCTGTTAGTTGGTGCAGCTCCAGTGAATATGGCCCTTTTTTTGGTATCCCTTCACTTGATTTTCACATCCACCTGATTTCTGTTTTGCAGGAGCGCCGCCAGCTTTTTTGCCGCCCTAGGCGGCAGAAGGTCCCGCCCCCGAAATGCCGCCCCCAACAGAGGCGGCGGAAGGTCCCACCCCCGAAATGCCGCCCCCGACAGAGGCGGTGGAAGGTCCGGCTGCCGCGGTCACCGCCCCCCAAATGTTAGTGCCCTAGGCGACCGCCTAGGTCGGCTAATAGGTTGCGCCGGCCCTGCTGTTTTGAGTTTCAGGTTCAAAGAATCCCCAGATGTCAAAGGTAGACTTAGTTAGTGTCAAGTTTGGTCTGATTTTGCTCGGAAGCTGGGAGTCCACAGTTCACTCAAGATTGGAATCAGGATCTTGTTGAAGGATTTGTGCACTACTTGATAAACTTTGTGTGAGTTTTTAGTTATTAATGAGAGACCTGAAATCAGGCAGGATTCCTCATCATTTGGAGAATTGGTTTGAATATTCTGCACAGCTCTATATCTAACTGCAGCACTAAAACAAAATTAAAGGCATGTGGGGGATTGGATTTTTTGGATTGTTTTAGGGTTTTTGAAAGCATCTGTCAGCTTCTGCACTAATTTCCAATCAGGTAATTACTTGGTGATGCAGCGTGCCTACAGGCAAAGGCAGATCATGTTGGACACACTAGGGGAGAGGGTGAAAATTTCCTCCAGATGGTGTTTCTAAATGTATTAGTAAGTCAGGATAAGTTACTGCACAAGTTAAATACCTTTCCTCCCAGAAGGGTATGAGAGTGAATGATGTAGTTTTCATCCATTTTTCACATGTTAAGAAAGGTTTGCTGTGAAAGTGACTGGAGCTACTTTAAATGAAGCATTGTTAAAAACTTATAATTAAAATATGTGACTACTAGACCTAACAGGCCTGATTCTGCTATTACTTGCTTGACGTAAGCCAGAAGTAACTCAGTTGAAGCCTAATGGGCCTCTTACTTCTACCAGTTTTAAACACCGTTGACTTCAGAGGAGCAGCTACTCCCGTGTAAAGGTCTTAAACTCAGACTGCAAGCCCTTTTGAGGCAGGGACCGCTTTTTATTATGTATGAATAGTGTCTAGTACAATGGAGTGCCAATCCCTGATTGCAGCCTCTAGGTGCTCCTGAAATACAATTAATACATTTAATTAAAAAAGTGAGAGAAGAATCAGGCCTAATGGAACTACAGTGGTGTGCAACCAGTGTGAGATCAGAATAAGTTTTCCTGTATCTTTTCAGCATGAAACTATCCATATGTAGTGTATCATTTACATTATTTATGGCTGTGTTCGTTTAGAGTTTAAAGAAGAGCCATGGGCAGTTTACAGCACCTGAGGCTCTGCCCCCGTATTGTGCAATCCACCTCTGCTGTAGCTTGACGTGTCATGCCTGAAATTTTGCAGAGAAGCACCGCAGGACAGAAATCTCTGGAAAATGCGGCTTGAGTGTAGAAAATGGGAAGGAAGTGACAGACAAGACCATAGTGTAGACAGTCGTACGTTCATATTACACAGAGTATGTCAGGAAGGAGTTATTAGTATTTATTATTATATTTCTGATAGTGCCCACTATGTGCCAAGCATTTTTCAAACACTCAGGAAGGATGGTCCATACTCTGAGGAAGGAAGGGGATCTAAGAGATGAAAGCAGCGAGGTACATATGCACCCTGCCTCCGCTTCCTGGAGTGTCACAGGGGTATGTACCAGGGCATGCTGTCCCGCAACAAGAACCAGCACTGGAGGACATTGATCTCTAGGAGTGACCATTGCTTTGTAAGTGACACAGGTTTACCCTGCCATTCTGCAGCTGCAGCCTCGTACCATGCATTCGCCAGTGGTGAGACGTTGAGGCAGGCACTTCTGCTGATTCTGCATCACTAGCAGTGAGCTCTAACCATCCTACAGGTCCTGCCATCTTCAGGTCCAGTCCCCCTCTGTGGGAATGTGGCAAGCACCCAAGAGAATACATTTTGGGAACCTTGGACATCTAAAGTGAGGATGTGACGGGGCACCTCCCCTGCACTGGCCCTGAGAGGGTTAAAACCAGCCTAGGGAGGCAGCCAAAGGAGTGGTTGTAGGGGAAACAGCCAGTTAGGGGGGTGGCTGCAGACAATTAGAGCAGCGGCTGGAGCCGCCAATCAGGGCCCAGCCGGCCCATATAAAAAGAAGCTGCAGACCAGAATGAGTGAGTCTGCTCCAGGGAGCTCTAGGGAGAAGACTGGCTTCCTAGAGGGCTCTTGTTGGGCTGCCAGGACTTCCAAGCTTGAGGCCTTCGGAAGAGGGCAAAGAAGCTGGAGCCAGAGGCAGGAGCAGAAGGAACTGAGGCTGCGGGGAAGTGACCCAGGGAATAGAGACAGTGAGCTGGAAGGAGGAGGCAGCTGTTTGCAGGGCCCGATTTAGTGGGTGGGCCTGCCCCCCTCCCACTAGCCACTGAAGGAGTGGCCCAGCTGTGGACTGCCAAGCCATTGTGAGGAGTGGCTGGATTCTTGTTGGAAGAGTCCCCCTGCAGGGGGAGAAACCGGATGGTGACATGGCCGGAAGGGCTGTCCCACGAAGCAGAGGCCGAGAGGAAGGAGCCATAACAAGTCTGCAGGCAGAGTTGAGGACGGGACAGCCACCACCACCCGAGGGTGCACCCACTGGGGCTGAGCTAATTCCCGAAATGCCCAGCAGGAGGCATCAGTGTGGTGAGTGACCCTGTGACAGAGGTGTCTGAGTTTGATTCTTAGGACATAATAGTTATTTTTGTTGGTGGGTACAATGTGGCAGCCCGTAAGCCAGCCTGAACATATCAGTCTCTCTCGGTCAGATTATCACCAGTAGAAGTCTGTCAAAACTCCCTTTGCAGAAGGTGTCTATAGCAGAGCACGGATCAGTTGGGATTGGGCTCCAAAAGTTCATTTCCACCATTGAGAATAAAAGTGATCAGGACAGAAGGAGCTGCTGCGGGGAAAGAGTGAAAACTGGCATTAAATCAATGGATTCAGATAGAAATGGCATAGAAACTGACAGTGTATCTGTTAGAATGTGATTCATGGTTTGATGATTATCAATAATAATGACACCTCTCACTTAATAGCCTTTATTTGAGATTAGCACAGGGACAAAGATTTGGCTCAGGTTCTGCTGACGAATGTGTGTGTTTTCTCATTTGCTTTCTGAGTGTGAAAGAAGGAAGTATGAAATGGAAAAGGGGGAAATTCCAACAGGTGCAACAATTGACCTTTCCATCACAGTTAATGAGAACTCTGGAGATGACCATGGAATTGGTGTGTGAAGTTAGATGTGCACCAGGGATACTGGAAAAGGGATTATATTAGTTTATCCGACTGGCTTTTGGTATTTATTTACTAAGCACTGACATATTGTGCTGGGTGATGAAGTAAACGGAGAGGAAGCAACAGCTCCGTTTGAAGAGCTCACAATCCAATAACCAAATCCTACAAAGTGCAACGTGGGTGCAGACCCTTTCAGCTATTCAGAGCCCCATCGGGGCTCTTGGTGGGAAAGAGAAGTCTGCCTGTATGGCACACCTTGCAGGACTGGGGTTTGAGTTAGAGAAAGGGAACAGGCACTTCATATATGCAGTCATTGTTAGAGATGTTAGTTTTTTAGAACATGTTTCTTTCCGTACTGGATTAACATTGAAAGGCTTCAAGAAGGAGAGATTTCACTGAAGAGCGAGAAGGGTCATGGGTGTTGAACGTTTGCCTGCAGGGTTTGTTCCTGGTTGAGTAACAGGGCTGCAAACTAGTACTTGAGAAAACCAGAGAGTTCAAAAGAGAGCAGAAAGTCTAGTATTGGAAAATGATTGGTATGACTTCAAGATCCTCAGTGTTAGTCAGCGTGAAGTCCTGATAGGGGTTCCCAAACTGGGGGCTCTGACCACTTAGGGGGTCACGAGGTGGTTCCGTGGAGGTTGTGAGCTGTCAGCCCCCGGCAGCAGAGCTGAAGCTGTCAGCCCCACGCATGGCCATGCCCAGGGCTGACAGCCTCAGCCCCACCGTGCCTAGGGGGGTCGCACTCAGAGACTTGCTATGTGAAAGAGGTGACCAACACAAAAAGTTTGAGAACCACTGTATAGGTGATTCCTTTGAATAATGCACACAATGAACAATGATCTCCCGCATCCAGGAAGGGAAGCAAAAGACCCTTATCCCTTTGGCATCACACTGAGTTCTTTCAGCACTGTAATTGACTTTGCTCTTAGGGAAGAATCAGGAGATAGGATACAAGGGTCAGCTTCAGTTAATTGGACAAATGCTATTGTCGTTCAGTGATCCAAAAACTGGCTGGACATAGCAGTCAATGCCAACATGGAGTTGTCAAATACTTCAGTGTAAAAAAGCAGATAGGAATGTAATGATGTTTGCAGAGTAGGAAAAGCACAAAGTATTTTCACCTGCCATTTTGGAAGAACTTGGATCATTAGTGCTGAGCTAATGGCTCTGAGGACCTGTCTAGAATAACAAGTCATCTTACTGTTATTGATCTGAATTGCTCCTTATCTTGTATCTGCTCATCTCCAACTAAATTGAAATGTGGAGAAAGAAGAATGTGTTGATTTTCTTCTGTAGTGATAAAGGGGGTTTGAGACAGAGGAGGCCTATCAGGCAATACTGATTTGGAAAAGATTATCCATATGGAAAAAATCCTCCAGACATAATATTTCTAGTTTTTAAAAACAAAAGTCTTGAAGAGGCTCTGATTTCCCTTTCTTCCCCCAAGTCAAATGTAATCATCTCCTCCTTTAAGAGGAGATTTGTTATCGGACCTCTTTCTTCACACTGATGGGAACTCTTCTGATATTATATTATCAATCCAGTGGGAAAAAACGGAAGCATATCTTGAACTCACTAGCTTATTATTTTTGTCCCTTTATTCTAATTCAGCAGGAGAGGAAAAAAATAATTCATTATTCTACAGGAAGAGATGGTCGTAGAATACTGCAGTCAATCATAGGACTGGAAGGGACCTCAAGAAATCATCTAGTCCAGTCCCCTGCATTCAGTACTTTCCACCAGAAGGAATAATAATTTTTGATTAGGGTTATTAGAAAAATTAGGATGGGACTGGAATTCTTTGTCGGAAAGATCCAGCATTCATAAAGGCAGTCAGTTCTACAGTCGATAATTAGCCTTGTTGCTGAATAGAGTTAGAGCTAACTCCTAAACCAAAGCTCATCAGTTCAGAGGTGTTAGCATCTGAAAAGTGTCTCTGTTTATTGTGCCTATATTGAATGAGTAGGTGCTCTTAGTCCATTTCCTGTTGGATGAGGGTCCACATCATACATGCACAAAAAAATCACTACATCTAAACTAGCTGAGACCCTTTTTTTAACATCCTCCCTAAAAGAAAAACCTGAAGGGGGAATGTAAAAACACACATTCCGAACGATGTGGTACGGGGGTGTGTTCCGAAGGGACTGAAGATGGAGAATCATATTGTTGGCAGGCTTGTCTGAGAGAAGGTTTTATTTGGGGGGGAAGGGGGAGAGTGGCGGGGGAGGAGGTAATCTCCCCCAGAACAGGGGGCTGGACTTGATAACTTCTCAAGCTCCATTCCAGCCCTACATTTCTCTGTTTCCCTGATTCTATATGCAGAACTTTCTCACTTGTTTTCCCTCCCTCTTTTTCTTCCCTCTTCCCCCCTTTTTCTCAGCATTTCTGACATCCCCCCTATGGCCAGAGGCTAGCAAAGCACTTAACACATGCTTAAGTTTATGCACATGAGTAATTCACTTGAAGTAATGGAGAGCATTTGTGTGTTGAAACATAAGGACCTGTTTAACTTTTTTGGGATTAGACTGGGGGCAAAATATGCACATATCCAATCATTAAAAGTCATCTTTATTGATGCTAGTTCTCTTGTTCCATTTCTTGTCTTTTTCATTTGCCATTTGATAGTGATTCTCTATCCCTCTGGCCCCCGCCCTGCCATGTCTTGAAAGGATGAAATCTAATCCCTTCAGAAGTTCTGCAAGGAGTGGTGATGTTTTTTCCTTTTGTTGCTGGAATTAGGAGCCAAGTTTCTGCATGTACATTAGATCCATCTGCAGCTGAAAAGCAAGAGATAAACCCACAGTAGTACCCATCCTACTGGTTCGTTGGAAAGAGCACATTCTCTATTAAATACTTTAAAGATTCATGAAGCAACTTTAATTCCATTTGCATTTCTTTCTGGAGGGTAAAGCTGTCAGAAAACTCTAAGTATATTGCCTAATCCATTCTGAAACTCAACGTATTAATGTCTGCAAGCAAAACTCATTCTGATGCTAGCAGATATACAGAAAGAGGGGGAAAGAGACTAGGAAAGGTTTTCTTTCTCTGGTAATTCCCAGTGGTGTTAGCCCCTCAGAAAATGGAGTAGCTGAAAATGATTTGGAAGACAGAAAATAAAAGACTGGATCAAATGCAGCTGGAGCCAAAGAGAGCAGGGAAAGGAGGTCCAGATAAAGGAAGCTTTCCTTCTCCTTTTTTGCTTTGGAGTACCAATGATCATTTGCTTTCTGATTGGCTTGATTTTTAATGTGTACTAGTTTTTGGTTAAAGTTTCTGTTACTGCCATGAGGTATTGAGGTTGGTCTGTAAAGCAAAGAGCCTGCATATGTTTCTGCAGCTGAATTTAGACTCTAGAACAGTGGTCCCCAAACTATGGGGCATGCCTCTGTCAGGGGGCACAGAGGAACATTTGGGGGGGGCATGGTGGGGCCTAGGCCACCCCCATGGGGGTTGGTGTGGGAGTGCCATCCTGCCCTGCTCTTCCCCCAGCTCCACTCCGGCCCTGACCCTTGCTCCGTTCCCGGCTGCAGGTCCCTAGCCCTGGCTCCGTCCCTCAGCTCTGGCCCCTGGGCCGCGGCTCGGGTCCCCAATCCAGGGGGTGGGCACGGACACATTCCTTTCGCGGTAAGGAGGGAGCAAGAGGTAAAGTTTGGGCACCATTGCTCTAGCTATTGGAAGAAAGTTGGTATATTGGGAAACTGGCATAACGTGAGGGGGAAACTGCATGAAAATTATTTTTGGGGTGGAGAAAATATTCTGGTGTTGAGCTCAAAGTAACAGTAAGAGGAAGTCCCCTACGGGTTTCTAACCTGGGCTTTGAAATAACCAACCCAGAGAATATCCCCTAGCATTCATCCTCAGTTTTACAAAAGCATGCCATATTGGGATTTGGGGAATATTGGGTCTATGACAGGTGCAAGGAGAAATAATTCATATACTGGCTTTTAGCCATTTCTAGACACTTCAGAGCAGTGCTTAGCCACAGTAACAACAAATATTTCCACTTTGTCTAGCCACTCCTGAAGAACATGCAGTGCAAGAACCATCATAAAGTGAGAAGATTTTCTAGTGTTAGATCAGTCTTTTCATTTAGAGGCAAAACACTGCTTTCCAGAAATGTTCCGTTAATAGAGGTAAAAGAATTCATTGAAGGAAAGTTAGTATTTCAATTGACATCAATGACTCACTCCAACAGAAACCAATTTTATCTTAACAGAGTGTTTTTTAATAGTGTCCCACTGCACACCACAAAGTAAGCACTGAGACAAGAAAACATCCTCGTAAAAGTGAGCAAAAGAAATTGCTGTCAGATAATAATGCATTAATTTAAGCACCCAGTCCAGTGAGAAGCAGAGGGATCAAATGGAGAGGTTTTGTTTTAGGATTGTGTTTGCTTGTTTTTTAATGTGGTATGTTAGCTGGCACTGAACTTGACAGCTAGGGTATAAAAACAGCTTGGTGCTTATGGTTTTTCAGGCCAATCAGTAAACCAGCTATTGAAAAACTCAGCAAATGATCAGGACCAGAAGGTGAAGGAAGATTATTTGAATATCCCAGGCTAAGGTCGTCTGAGCCTTGCACTAGATTTTATGCGTCTATCATTTGCTGTGAGCCACGGTCATAAGTGGGACTGTAAAGTAAACAGAAATCGGTTTCAAGCCAAAGTTGTGGCGAGGGTGCACGGTGAAGAACAAGGGGCAGCTCTTCTGTTTGGGATTCCCCTCCATGCGAGTGGCGTGCATGTAAAGATGTTACGTCTTCATTGGCGTCTCTCTTTTTCTGGGCTAGCTGTAGATTTTACAACACATCTCCAATTTAGCCGTCATCTCTCCAAATCCTCTTTATGTCCCTCCTTCCATGGCAAGCCATCCCAGGTTGGCAAGGCAGCCCATCACAGCTTTGCCTGCTCTTCCGATCCTTTCTCTGACAGTAGCTCAAAGCGAGGAGGGAAATCTCAGACTGGTGGCACCTCTTTTTTTTGAGCTGACCTTCCTTACCCACTGGGCTTTGGGGAAGTAATTGCTCCATTTCAGGGCCAGTATAACTTCGGATGCTGTGTAATCTTCAGTAAACCTTTGGGCCTGGCACAGAGGGAAGAAACAACTCTTTTTAGTTTACTTTCATGAGCACTCTATTTACTGTACTTTTATGGCCCTGTTTCTGTGGTATCTGAGCACCTCATAAGTGCTATTATCCCCATTTTACAGAACTGAGGCACAGAGAGGCTAAGTGATTTGCCTAAAGACACACAGGAACCCAGTGGCGGAGCAAAGAATTAAATCCAGCTCTCCCACATACTAAGTTAATGCCCTAACCACTGCACCATCTTTTCTCTCTAAGCCACTCAGCTCAGTCCTACTCTACTTAAGGTTTATGAAACACCTAGGTCTCATTGAATCTGCTCAGAGGCTTAACACAGGTATTAACATATAATCACTCTCAAGCTAGCATTACATCATCTCACTGGCATAGTTACTCCTGTATCAGGAACTTTTGACCTAATTCGGATCTCGCATGAGCATGACACCTGTATAACCCAGTTGATTCTGGAGTTGCTCTTGATTTGGGAGCAGTGTAAACAAGATCAGAATCAGACCCATGATACCTTTATTTACAGGTCCTGCTATTCTATTGCATGCTTTCACTGAATACCCCGTGAAACCCTTCAAGGTGTGTGCAGGATCCCATGCCCCATAGTGGGAAATCCAGCATATTCCATACTTTTCATCTGGCGACCCTGCGTGCTGCTGCATTTTAAAATAATGATCCTGATTGACTTCTGATACATGTTGGTATGAGTGAAAGGAGAACTGGGCCCAAAGAAAGGCGGCTTTAACTAGTAGAACTTTCAAAGCTCTTGCAATACTCTGCTCTTGTCCAAGTTACTTTTAGACAACACCAGATTGCTGCTTATACAAAAGCTATGCTCAGTGGTCTGTATAGCACAGATCACTGGCATGTGGGCTATAAGTAGCTGTGGTAACACTAACAGTACTTGTGGCACCTTAGAGACTAACAAATTTATTTCAGCATATAAATTTGTTAGTCTCTAAGGTGCCACAAGTACTCCTGTTCTTTTTACGGATACAGACTAACACGGGTGCTACTCTGAAACCTGTGGTAACACTGTAATCGTTGACCCGGCCGCCCAGTCTCACAGAAAATAGAGTTGGGATGAGTAGAAATTATGAGTAACGGCTCGTTTTTTAAATTCATAACAGATTTCCAGAGGTTACCCAGCAGTCAAACCATTGTCATCCCCAAAAAACTAACTGCTAATGGTGGGGAAAGAAGTCATCATTATGCTGAAGTGATGAGTAAAGAGGTCAAAAAGTTTGACAAGAGCAGGAAAAGTCATTTCCTATAGTATCATTAGCCGTATTTTAGAGGATAGGCTCCGTAATTGCTGTGATAATTGCGAGTGAATTTTGGCTGTGAGAACATGTAGGTCATTTTTTAAGTTCATGTCTATGTTAGCGGGAGAGATTTTCAGTAAAATGAGGCAGAATGGTACTGCAGAAGGGGCGCTGACTGGGAGACATAGACGCTCTTCCTGGCTGCGCCGCTCACCTGCTGTGTGAAGCACCCACATCTTAGAGAGCGAGAGAGGTACCAGGGCAGAACAGATGCAGGCAGGGAGGACAGACTTCATTAGTGATATGTTGCTCAGCTGTTTAAAAAAACCCAACACTCTATCACAGCTGATGATAATTATTTTTCCAAGTTCCAATACCGATCCATTCAGATAAAGAGACCTAAAGGCCATTTGCAATGCTGCCACCTGATAACTCCCAATAATCACTGTCAAACCCGCCTGTTTGCATAGGGTGGGCATATGAATGAGTCCTTTTGACTTTAAGGCTTTGGAAGCATTGTATTTTGTTGCATTTCTTGCACTGTATTAGATGCACTTTTGTTTTCTTCTCTGACTGACCTCATCGCTGAGACCAGTGCACAAAAAGGGAGCTCACAATGCTCCGAAGAGTGTGCCTTAGGGAACTCATGCAGCAGAGCAGCTGAGCTAGCACGTATTTTCAAGTAGGCGTGGGAGAGGTTTCGCACCTTTTGCAAAAATTCACGTTTTCCGATCCCACCAAAGTACTTTATTTCTGTATTTTCAACAGAAGCAACGAGTTTAATTCACAGCAATAACCTTGTCTTGCATTGAATTCACTGTGCTGGTGTAGACAATTAATCCACAACGTAGGTCTCAGTAGTCTATAAAAATGAGCATAGCAACTGCAGAGGAAATGAGAGAATGGTCTGTGGAGGGCAGGAATGAACCAGTATTTATTCCAGGTTTTCTTTGCTTTAGCCAAAACTTCATTTAGGGACTGATTTGTAAATATGGTCTCACAAATTGAGGAGATAAGTTTTGTAAATACATCCATTTGTTTGCAAGCTGGACAGCTGCACAAATAACATTTGTGGGTGCAAATTCTTGTTTGCATGGGAAAATACGGTGCTAGCTTGGGTATAAATGGGGTTCACATGAAAAATATTGGGTATAATTTTGAGATCTACTTTTAGGCCAGTAAAATATGGGGCTTGAGCCAAATTTCTTTTAAGTCAATTGACTTCATAAGCAGAAGTGAGCCATGGTCCTTAATGTCTTGTTTTCACCTATTTCTGGAGTCTGAGTAAAACATATAAATTGTACAGCATTTCATTTTGTATGAGATAATTTTAACCTTGCTGCAGCTAAAATCCTCTACAACTTCTGCCTACGTGCAGGCATATGCAAATATATGGTTCTGTTGTCATTAAGGTGATTAAATGTTAGCAGCACTTAACTAGGTGATTTTTCTTCAGGGCTAAAATGGTCTTCATTCGTACCCAAATGGTGTGTACCTGGGGAATGCCGTTCATTACAATAGATCAGAATGAACAGGTACTTTGTGTTCAAATGCTGGGGAGGAGAGAGATGAAATCCAATCTTCTGCATGTTTAATATCTGTCTCTTACTGGGTTCTAGTTCTCACCTTGTTCTCTCCAGGTGCAAACAGATGACCTATTCCGATGACCTGCCCCAGATCTCGGTGGTCTTTATTTTTGTAAACGAGGCTCTGTCTGTCATCTTGCGCTCAGTGCACAGTGTTGTGAACCATACCCCATCCCATTTGCTCAAGGAGATCATTCTGGTGGATGACAACAGTGATAACGGTGAATGTCATTAACACCTGCTTTTTTTCTCTTAAGTGTTTTATCCTGTGTTTTGTAATGAGATTAAATTGTAAATTGAAATAATTTAGTTACTTCTCATTTAAATGTACTTTTCCAAAGTTTGAATGGAACAAGCCTAATCTGAACACATCTGAAATAGCTGAGAGGAGGAACGTCAGAAACCTAACTACAGTTTTATAAATAATGGCCCAAATCCTCAGAGGATGTAAATCCCTTAGCTATGATCCAGTTTGCGTCAGTGGTGGATCTGGCCCAGCGACTCCAGGCATACAAAACTCAGTCACGCTGGCAAGAAGCTACTCATGTGCAAAGTCCCATTGACTCACATGTGTAACAACTTAACTAACATGAGTAAGGTCGTACAGTAGAACTTAATATATTTTAGTCTCTTGCATAAAATTCTTGATAGAAAATAAACCTTCACCAAAGTTGTCTATTTAAAAAAAAAAAGGATCAGACAGTTTATTTGATCCCCCAAACTTCCAGATTCAGGACAATGTGTCGATTATTAGCTCAGAAGATTAAATAAAGCAATTATACTTACAAAGGAATTCAGAGTTGCTGACTCTCTTTAAGGTTATATTCTGTTTTCATTTACACTGGGATAAATTGGACACAATTCCGGTGAAATGAATGGAATTGTTCCCAGTTTACCTTGGTGTAACTGAGATCTGATTCCAGTTCTGAAACTTTTATTTTTTTTGGTACTCAACAGCTAGTAATTAGAGTGCAAGAATCGTACTACAAAAATACGCACAAAGCCAGTCTAACGGTAAAGTAATATAATTAACTAATACAAAAATAGCATGTGTGTTAACTAATATAATTTCTTAGAACTCAGAATGTAAGTCAGCATGATATTTGAGGTGTTAACAGTCATTATGGCTTAAGTAGGTTAGTAGCTCTCTTAATAGATTAGAAGAGTTTAAATCAGCAAACAGTGCATTTTTCTGTTATGTTTTAGGTATTTTCTGCTTATTTCAAGCTCTAGGATGCATATCACATCTTAAGACAGCTCCACTTAGAATAAGATCTCAAGTGTCGCATTTTCTTGAAAGCCCAGCAATTTGAACCTTCCTGTATTTGGATACTTCTCTTTCTCAGGAACCTCAAAAGAGAAACCAAAAAAAAAAAAAAAAAAAAGACCTGGAAATACTTGATCAGATTCTGCTCTCAGTTATACCAATGTAGGTATAGAATCATTTAGTGGAGTTACTCAGGATTTACATGAATGTAACAGAGCAGAATCTGACCCAGTGTCGCTGAGGCAGCTTTTGTAGCTAGTCTCCACTGCTGAAGATTAACCAGATCCTTTGATCTGTCTGGAAATTGTTCCTATCTCTAACATAAGCCATGAGAATGGAGGACTCTAATATCACATAAGCCACTACAAGTTTATCTAGCATTTAAAAAAAGAAAGTATGGTAAATAAAATGTAGTGTAGTAATAATAATAGACCAGGCTGAACTTTTTAAAGTACAAAGCTCTTTATTCATAATTAATCCATTTATAAATGTATTGAAGTGAAGGCGAGTAGCATGGCTGATGAGTTCTGAATCACATGTAGGTGAATGAGTGGAAAGTGACACAGATGGGAAGGGGTCTGTTTAGATATACAGTATCCGATTCCATTTTAAGAGGATGGTTTGGGAGGAGAGGGCTTCTGAATTACATTTAAGTGCAAACCCTTAAACTCGGGGCCTGCTTCTGATCTTTCTTAAGGCCCAGTCTAAAGCCCATTGAAGTCAATGGACAGACTCTTGTTGACTGGTGTAAATCAAGAGTAACTCCACTGATGACAATTGAGTTGCGCCGGTGGGTGATCGGAATCAGGCTCACAGAGACTGTCAGAAGTTGTTAGGGGACTTGCACAGTAATCGTTATTTTGAACCTAATTGAAACTTGATGTTCTCTAAACATTGGACAAAATCCTGAGCAGTGCTGAGTCATCTGCAAATTCCCAAGTGGCCCAATGCTGAGGGTCTTATTTAGGAAAAATGCCTGTAAAAGTCAGTGTATAAAATCTGATCTTAGTCCAGAGTAACACCATTGATTTGCATGGGATTCCTCTGGGTTTACATCACTGTAACTCAGAACAGAATTTGGGCCAAGCCAAGACCTTAGAATTGGGCCCGTGTACATCAGGGGAAGCTGCACGTGCCTAGCACCCCTCGAATAAGGCCAATTGTTCGGGAAAGTCTCAGCCTCAGAATTATTTTTGTGTCCATGGGCTTAAAAATGTTTGTTCCAGGGTAAATCATATTTAAATAAAATATTATGTGGTGACTATATATTCTCAGTGGAAACCTCTTCTGAGAGCATGTGTGTGTCTTTTTTACAGTTGAGCTGAAGTTTAATCTGGACCAGTATGTCAATAAGAGATACCCAGGCCTGGTGAAGATAGTACGCAATAACAAACGGGAAGGACTGATTCGAGCCAGAATCCAAGGCTGGAAAGCAGCAACTTCTCCCATCGTTGGTTTCTTCGATGCTCATGTTGAGTTCAACACTGGCTGGTAAGGCATTTTGATGGCAACATGGATGTCTTTACATGTGGGATTTTCCACAGGGAGAGTATGCTGCAGTGCAAACAGCAGCGCTATTACACTGCACGCTACTTCCCAAAGCTTGTAAATGAGATTTTCTCAGTGACGGGAGCCAAAGAATTCCAGTGATGAGCTCGCTCTAGGCTTGAGAGCATTAGCAGTTTAATTTGAATAACGTTCTTGGTTGTTGCAACGTTACAGAGTGTTGAAGTCTCCTGCAATGGCTGCCAGATCCATTAAGGACTGTCATTCTAGCTCCTATGCAGTTCAACGTACAGGGAAACAATTTGCATGGAAATCAATCTGAGATCCCTGAAGTGAGCAAATGGCGAAAAACCATTAAGCAAGTTCTGTGCTCAAGGACATTTTAAAAATAGATTGTCGAGTGCTTTCATTTCATTGTGTTTTGTTTACTCTCCATTGTTTGTAATTTCCTTCTAGAAGCTTGAATATAAACATGATTTTTTTTCTATATATTTTCTTGCATTTACATTTTGGGGGAAAATTGAATTATTTCCTGTGTTTCTAATGCATCTTGAAATCAGTATGCCTCTTTTTGTTTGTTTTCCAAACCAGCAACTCTGATGATGTGAGCATAGCTCTGAGTTTAATGGGCTAGATTCTCAGGTGGGGTAAATCTTTGAAGCTCCATGCACTTCAGTGGGATCAAGCCAGATTACACCAATATCTGTTGTGGTATAACTCCTGAAGAACCAACAGAGAGAGCACAAGAGCAGAAAACACTATTTTGGCATAAGTTGCGCTGAACCTTACAGTGTATTTCTTTTAAAAGAACACAAATTGGCAACAGGAATGAGTTTATTAAGAAAATAATCCATATGTTAATGAATTTCCCAATAGGTAGCACTGCTGGAAGTAGGTTATGAATGGACTCAGCTGAGAAAGGACAGCTGGGATATATAGAGTGAATGTCTTTCCAAAAAAACAACAACAACAAGGAACTAATTGTTGATTAGGAAACACCACTGTGCGGTTAAGTGTTTGTGTTTTGAGGGTCTGGGAGGAAGTTTAAAAAAAAACAATACCCAAAAAGTAGCTCTAGGTATAGCCAAGGAGTATCCTCTGGGAGACGCTTGACTGCAATCACCCTGTAGATTTTGGGGGGCAGTTATTTTTGTTGATACGTTTGCGTCTCGCAAGTCTTTATAAAATAAAAGCTGTGATAAAATAAGCTCTGTCGCACTGCAGCTGATGGGACTTTTCTTGGACTATTTCACACCAGGCACTACAATTACACGGAGAGCAATTCCTGTGCCTGTGGTAACAACGTTAGACTAGCTCATGCTTTGTTTTTTAACCAGCAGATACACAGTGTCACCTCAAGTGATCTTGGTTGTTAGTGGGAGGCCATGTTGGCTGCTGAACAGGGCAGAGGCCTGGGTTCTGGTCCTGGCACTTAGCCTGTCTCAGCCTCCGTTTCCCTTTCCATACAGTGAGGAAAATGGTGCTGATCTCCTTTGTGAGGACTTTGAGATCTACTGCTGTAAATGGCTGTGTAAAAGCTAGGTGATGTAACTACCCGGTAAGAGGGGGTTGTTGTTGTTTTCTTAAAGCTTGTTGTTTTGTAGCAATGTCATGGAGGACCAAGGTCATGCATGGGCAGAACCTAATACAGTAAATGAGACTGTGTTAAGGTGACCAGATGTCCCGATATTTAATCCTTTGTTCCGCATCCCGATCAATGTACGATCGGGATGCCATTTGTCCCGATATTCAGCTAAGGAGGCGAGTGGGAGGGAGGCAGCCAAAGGGGAGGGGAGGGAAAAATTGCAGCCAAGCTCCCCCCTCCATGCCTCCTTCTCCCCGCTCCCACCAGCTCCCACCAGCACGCTGCATCCCTGCTCCTCCCCCCCTCCCAGCGCTTCCCGCCGCCTAACAGCTGTTTGGTGGCACTTAGTGCTTTCCGGGAGGGAGGGGGGAGGAGCGGGGATGCTGTGCGCTCAGGGGAGGAAGTGGAGAAGAGGCAGGGCAGGGGCAAGGACTTGGGGGAAAGGGGTGGAATGGGGGCGGAGCGAGGGCGGCTGCTTGGGTGGGAAGAGGCGGGAGGTGGGCAAGCACCTACCCAGCAGAGGGGAAGTTGGCGCCGTCGGGGTGAGTGGAGGTTGGGGAGGGTGAAAAGGCGAGTGAGCGGCGGGCGGGCGGGCTGAGGAGGCGAGCGGTGGGTGGGGGACTGAGGAGGGACGCAGCAAGCCAGCAGGGGATGAGGTAGGGCGTGGGGGAGGGGGCTGAATGGGGAGGGGGCAGAACCTGGGGCAGAGTGGGAGCGGAGCCTGGGAGGAGCGGGACTATGTGCGGGGCTGACGGCACCCCAGTGTGTCCCGATATTTTAGTGTTGTGATCTGGTCACCCTCCTGTGCGTATACTATTTAAAAGCCTCTATGGACCAGCGTCCCCATTCTGGTATGCGCTCCTCTCAGCACGTGCTTAACTCCCATTATTACCACTCAGCCTGAATCTGCAGCTACTTTGAGATCATTGCCCCCTTTTGTGAGAGCTCTGCTCAGGCAGTCGCTGCAGAGTCGAAAGCAATCAGAGTAGCAAACACACATCAAAAGGATAATGTATCCCTTTGCTTCAGAGGCACAAGTGGAGGGCAACAACACTGCCACTTTATCTTACTCCTATTCCCACTCCCCTTCAAATCATGGGCGTGTCTACAACCATCTCCACCACTGATGTAGTAGCCACTCCCCTTGCTTTTCCCATTCCAGCCGATATGGACTTAAAGGAGCTTCTGTCGGTCTATCTTCCTGCTTCATTTTTCAAATGGAGTTACTGTTAAGTACTTGGTGTGTTACTCCCACCCCTTATCAGGACAAGGAATGGAAGATTCCAGCCCTGGGATTCAATCCTAAATCTCAGAGCAAGGCACTACTCCATCTACATTCTCTCATTAAGGTTCTGGTCCTGTAGGAACTACTGTTTCCAGATTGCAAATCTATAATAATATGCTCAGATGGCACGTGAGTTGTTTCCATTGAGACCTGCATACCTTGTCTTTTTGAGGTGACTGAACAGAAAACGTGGCTTTTCCTGTGGAAAAAAGCTCTGGCTTTGTGCTCAGTTTGTGGTGTAACCAGCGAGTGGTGTGGCTGTAATGCAGTCTGCTTGTGACTGGCAAAGGAGAGTCTTCCAAGTATCACTTTGGGAGATAGACTGGTGCACAAATGTAAAGAAACCCACCACAGTGAGAACATAAAGGGGGAAAAGAGTACAGAATTGCCCCATAGTGATGAAGGGCCAAGTTCAGCCTTGGTGGAAGTGGGTGCAGGTCTCTTGACTTCAGTGAAATTGCACCAGCATACAGGGCCGCCCAGAGGATTCAGGGGGCCTGGGGCAAAGCAATTTCGGGGGCCCCTTCCATAAAAAAAAGTTGCAATACTATAGAATACTATATTCTCGTGGGGGCCCCTGTGGGGCCCGGGGTAAATTGCCTCACTCCCCCCCCATTCTCCCCCGGGCAGCCCTGCCAGCATAAATCAAGGTGAATATGGCCAGAGGTTTCAGAATTGTGGAGAACAATCTGGGGCAAATATTTAGAAGTCTGATGATCCTCCCGAATCTCTCTTCATCTGGTTGTTGGAGACATATTGCTGCTTTCCATTTGAGGAAACTAAGGTTTCTTTTAATTTATTCTCAGTTGGACTTCTTTTCCCTTCCCAACTTTACCCAGTGTTATTGTCCCCAGTCTGGCTCAGTCTTCAGTAGATGTAAATAGCTTCAGTGGAGCAACAGTGATTTACTCCAGCTGAGGAACTGACCCCTTGTGTGTTTCTCTGGCTTATTAATCAAGCCGTGCTACAGTACATGTTATGAGACAGTCCATCATGTCCTCAGTAGACACAAGGACATGGCAACTGGCTGCTAAATGGTCCAGCATAACATTAACAGAATAGCACTGAAAGGAAAAGAGACTGAAGTTATGTGGACAGATTTTTTTTTTGAGGGAACGTCAACCTTTTTGGCGAGGTTTAAGTAAATTGCAGTCTCTTCTGTTGACACTCTGAGGATGCAAGACTGAGATAGTAAATGTACACTAGGACTTAATCACCCCAGGTTGGTCCCTGAATATCATCAAAATAGAGCAGAGGTGAGAGTCACAGTTTGATTCAGCCGAGGTAGCCAGTGATTTGGAAGGCAAGTCTTTTATATTAATCAGGAGAGAGATGATGAGACGGTGACTTGGATATTGAACATAAATGATCTCATATGTTTAAACACTTTCCCTAATCAAACAAAATGAAAATGAAGTGGAGGTGTGTATTTTAAAGGAAAGCAAGTCATTGATGATATTAGTGCGTGAAATGAATATTTGGCCTTAAAACAGAGCAGTGTTATTTGCCTCTGGGCCTTTTTTACATCTTCATTCTCACTATTGGGTCTATACAGTATGTGGTTACTGCATTTGCAAACATCATAGAATTATGGAAATGTAGGGACCTTGAAAGGTCATCTGATCAAGCCCCCTGTGCTGAGGCAGGACCAAGTAAGCTTAGACATCCTGACAGGTGTTTGTCCAACCTGTTCTTCAAAACCTCCAGTGATGCGGATTCTACAACTTCCCATGGAAGCCTGTTCCAGAGCCAGGGGCGGCTCTAGGAATTTCGCTGCCCCAAGCACGGTGGCACGCCGTGGGGGGCGCGCTGGTGGTCGCCGGTCCCACAGCTCCGGGGGACCTCTTGCAGACGTGCCTGCGGAGGGGCCGCTGGTCCCGCGGCTCCGGTGGAGCATCCGCAGGCACGCCTGCGGAAGGTCCACTGGAGCTGCGGGACCAGCGGACCCTCCGCAGACACGCCTACGGGAGGTCCACCGGAGCCGCCTGCCGCCCTCCCGGCGACAGGCAAAGCGCCCCCCGCGGCATGCTGCCCCAAGCGCGTGCTTGGCACGGTGGGGTCTGGAGCTGGCCCTGTCCAGAGCTTAACTACCCTTATAGTTAGAAAGCTTTTCCTAATATCTAACCTAAATCTGATTACTTCTTGTCCTACCTTCAGTGGACATAGAGAACAATTGATCAGATCACTGTTCTCTTTATAACAGCCCTTAACATATTTGAAAACTGTTATCAGGTTCCCCCTCAATCTTCTTTTCTAAAGACTAAACATTCCCAGTTTTTTTTAACCTTTCTTTATAGATCTGGTTTTCTAAACCTTTTATCATTTTTGTTGCTCTCCTCTAAACTCTTTCCAATTTTATCCACATCCTTCCGAAAATGTGGTGCCCACAATTGGACACATTATTCCAGCCGAGGCCTCACAAGTGCCGAGTAGAGTGGGACAATTACCTCCCGTGTCTTACACCCCAGAATGATATTAGCCTTTTTCACAACATTGTAGATTCATTTTCAATTTGTGATCCGTTACACCCCCAGTTCCCTTTTAGCAGCATGAACACCTAGCCAGTTATTCTCCATATTGTAATTATGCATTTGCTTTTTTCTTCCTAAATGTACTTTGCTTGTCTTTACTGAATTTAATCTTATTGAATTCAGACCAATTCTCCAATTTGTCAAGATCCTTTTGAATTCTAATCCTGTTCTCCAAAAATGCTTGCAGTACCTCCCAGCTT
This sequence comes from Mauremys reevesii, assembly GCF_016161935.1. Lineage (NCBI taxonomy): Eukaryota > Metazoa > Chordata > Testudines > Geoemydidae > Mauremys > Mauremys reevesii. The sequence goes on along the minus strand of NC_052640.1, from coordinate 13,738,341 downwards.
GGTATCACTTGCAGATTTTAGAAGTATGCTCTCCACTCTGTTATCCAGGTCATTAATGAAAGTCTTGAATCGTATCGGACCCAGGACTGACCCCTGTGGTACTCCACTCGGTAGGTCCTCCCAGTTTGACAGTGAACCATTGACAACTACTTTTTGAATCTACAGTCTTTCTGGAGGAACTGAAAATAATTACTTATTCAAGTTATCCTTGAGTTGATAGGTTATTATTGTTATTAGGGTTGAGCCAACCTGAAACAACAGAAGGTTCAGTTTCTCTCTGAGGCTGTTGAGTGACCACTAAGCTTCTCTGAGAGAGCAGTGCAGGTTGATGCATTCCTGGGTCACAGCAGTAATATCCATGTTTCCAGCTACAGAGTCAGCTGGAAGATCTGAAAACCTTCAGCTCTTCACAGTCAGTTGTTGCTTATGGACTTTTCCATTCTGATCACCACTCCAGTGTCTAAGCTCCTCACAGATATCCGTGAATATATCCACACAGCATCCCAGTAAGTTCCAATAGGAGAACTGGGAAATTGTGACTAACTCAGATTCGCACAGAAAGTCTGTGGCAGAGCTGGGAATTGGACCCACACCTCTTGAATCCCAATCCAGTGGCTTAACTACAAGCCCATCCCTCCGTCTCTGTATCATTATTGCTCAGGGCTGCATCGAACTACTGGGTTGTGGTGAATCAGTGTTGCTGTACTGTGGAGTAAATCAAACACCATTAATGATGGGTTGTTGTTCTAATGACTGGTTTTGAATGGAACCAAAGAGTCCCAGTGGATTGAGTCACTGACTGATAAAGGTGAACATTCCATGCGAACTCATGACTGAAAAACTCAGCATAGACCATCTTTAATCGCTTATCGTGATCTCGCCAGCACAGGGCTGGTTTACCTTCTGCACAGTGACTCGGCAGGTTGATTCATAGAAAATCACATTTATTAAGCATAGGTGGCCCATCACTTTCAGAAAATAAAAATATTTCCCTTTAAATAGTATTTATTCCCTTTGTGCATGGTGTTTTCCATTATATTGCACTGCACCATGGTGTAGGCTTTTGCAGCATAACTCTCCCAGGAGACTGAGTACAGTCTTGTAGGAGGTAAAAAATAGGCTGAAAGCTGGCAGGTCAAATTAACTATTGAATTATTCAAATTGTGCTGTGCTTAATTGCTACTTTTTTTGCCTCTTTGGTGCTGAAATGTATTAGTGCAGGCCAGAGATTTTCTATTGACCCATTCCCCATAAGGGTTTCTTTAGTGTGAGGTGATACTACTTCTGTGGCAGGAATAAGTGGAGAGGACTGGCTAAGAGGGAGGCCATTACCATTAATTCTCAGGTGGAGCTTTCAGTTAGAATCCTGCAATAATTTCACCAAACAGTTCTTCTGTAAAATTCCACCTGCCCTGCAGTAAATGTTCTTCTTTTTTACAGGAACTCAACGTTAATCAACGGAAGTCAGCCCGCAGAGCTGAAAATCTCTGCAAAACAGATGGAACTGTTAGGTCCAAGACTGCAAATACGTATGTGGATACCCAGGGCCAGATCCTTGCCCCCATCCCCTCTGGCTGCTCTGATCAATAGCCAGAAAGCCAGTTACTTGGGCATTCTGCTAAAGGGGAATCCCCAGATGGCATAGAGGTGGATATACTGACCCAAAGCTACCTGCTACTCAGAGCTTCGTGTATAGGGGGAGGGAGGTGCTGGGGGCATGGCCCAGGTAAAAGGGGCATGGCTGGAGTACTTGCACTCAAAATTTTCTTGGCTGCTGGTACAGCCCATTGAGCACTGTGGCAGCTGGGTGCAACTCAAAGGAGCCATATACCAGGGTGGGTGGAAACATAAAGCCAATGATGCTCCTCACTCCCAGCTGCACCAGTTTCAGCATCAGTGTAGCTTGAGGATCTGGGCCTCACAAGCTTGTATAAGATGCGGAGACTTCTTTACCTTTCTGTACATTTGGAAGTCCCCCGCATAAGTCCTGCAGAGGTGTTCTGTGGTCTCAGATCCCAATCAATTTCTGGATGCCCTAGGGGTATGTGGCAGGGAATCAGCCTATCTGTGTTTGATATTTTTTTCTCTGCTTATGTCTTTTTAAAATTTCACAGCTATTTCTCATTTTCCATCTCCCTCTCTTTTTATAGGGAACACACACATAGCAGGAAGACACAGGAGTACAATAGGCTTTGAAAGAAGTTGACTTGGGAAGAGTAACTGGGAACAGAGAGTTCTGGTGAGATAAGGAGGGAAGGTCAAGGGTGAGATACTGGGAGAGGGCTGCAAAAGAATACAATGCACAGAAGTTACAGGATGATGTCAGTGTTTTAACAATGTAACATTGTGATGAGCCATGCACGAAAGGCCCTCAGATGCATCGTGCCGCTCGCGCTCCGGCCCAGGGGAGTTGTGCAATCATATGTGAGAGCAGAATTAGGCCCACATCGTTCAGTTGTGTCTCCCTGCAGCTTACTGGAGTTCTGCATTCACTCTGTATATGCCAACTTTCTTTCCACACCTTCTGTGCTTTTTATTTAGATGCACCCCGTTTTCCAATTAAGCAACACACTCCTGGCTTTAGGTTACAACCACTGCACAGTTAACTGTATTACAGAAGACGTGGAGCATAACATAGCATCCCATCTTTGAGATGGAGCAGGAGAGAGTAGGACGACAGAGAGGAAAGAACTTGAATTAAGTTATTGGGTGGGGGGGGTCCATAAAGAGTGCTGGGATCCATAAAAGGAGACATAATGGCTTGCTTTCCATCATAGTTGTGTCTAAGTCCTAAATGGAGTTATGTAGTACTGTAGTAATTAAAGTGCTAGAGAATGGAGTGTTGCCATAAAAAGCAGAGGGGTAAAAGGAGTTCATCAAGAGATTTCAATATGCAAAAGAGACCAAGAGAGCTTAGCACAGTAGAAAGGATCCGGGACATGAGCTACGTATCCTGTTGATCTGTGACTAGCGCAGCCCATCTTTGGAGATTATCCCCAGAAGCAGGTGTTCTTCTACAGTGTAGAAAATATGGATCTTAATGAAGTTAGAGGGAACCAAGCTTTCGGTATAGCTTTGTGGGGCCCCAGGTCTAGGGATACGATTCGAGACCTGCTGTTTTATACATGAATGTGTAGTGCATGATGTTGTGCGGGGATTCTCAAAATGTACTTTAAAGGAAGGAAAAGGCTGATTTCCTAGTAATCAATAACTGACCTGGAGACAATGCTGAGGCTGTTTTACTCAGCCACTTTTATTATTCCAGGTCTGCTTTTGTGGGGATCTGCAGGATGTTATAGAGATGTTTTTCACCCTTTTGTGGGGATCTGCAGGATGTTATAGAGATGTTTTTCACCCTGCTATAAAATTCTGCTTCTTAACAATCTTGGGCAAAAAGCTATGGACCAAATTCCACCATCATTTGAAACCTGCATCACCAGAATGAAATCAATGAGGTGATATGGCATGTCTAGGGACAGATGTAAAACCTATGGCTCTTTGGTTCCCAGTTGTGAAAAGCCCCTTTATGATCACCCTTTGCTTATAGCATCATCCCTCTATAACTCTAAGATTGCAAATAGAGAGTTCACAGTAAGTATGTGCTTTGCAATGCACTTATTCCATAAGGGACAATTGGGAACTTCTCCAAAGTAATTCCTAGAGCACATCTTTTAGAAAAGAAAATCTAATCTGGATTTTAAAATGGTCAATGATGGAGAATCCATCACAACCCTGGTAAATTTTCCAACGGTTAATTACCGTCACTGTTAAAAATTTACACTTTATTTCTTCTCTGAATTTGTGTAGCTTCAACTTCCAGCTATTGGATCACATTGCACCTTTCTCTGCTAGACTGAAGAGCCCATTATCAAATATTTGTAGGTACTTACAGACTGTAATCATGTCACCCTTTAACCTTCTATTTGTTAAGCTAAATAAATGAAGCTTGTAGAGTCTATCACTATAAGACTTTCTTCCAGTCTTCGGAACTTCCTCAGTACTTCAAGCATATTGAAAATCAACATTAGTGGTCCAGCAAGCTCCTCAGCCAGCTCTATAAACACTCTTCGATGCAAGTTATCTGGAACTGCTAATTTAAAAATGTCTGATTATAGTAACTTCTGTTTAACATCTTCCAGAAATAATAGTGGAATGGAAATAGAGTTATTATCTTCATATCATAGAATCATAGAAGTGTAAGACTGTAAGGAATCTCGAGAGGTCATCTAGACTAGTCCCCTGCATGAGACTATATCATTTGTTTTTCCCCAAATACAGAATATTCATTAAACACTTCTGCCTTTTCTGCATTATTTTTGATAATTCTACCATTTCATTTATATCTAGTAATGGACCAATTCTTTTTCTTCCTGATATATTTAAAAGTCACCTTCATATTGTCCTTAACTCTGCTGGCCGTAGATTTCTCCTTATGTCCCTTTGCTTCCCTTATCAACTTTCTACAATTCCTAACTTCTGATTTATAGTCATCACTATCAACTTCCCCTTTTTTCTATTCAGTCTATATTCTTTTTAATATTTTTTTACAACTGCCTTCACTTCCCCTCTAAACTAGACCAGCTTTTTAACAAACACAGCCTTCCTCATCAGTTGTAAGATTCTGGCTTTGGGGGCATCTATTAAAAGTATTTTTAAATGATTTCCAATTATCACTCATACTTTCCTGATTAAATTCTTCCTCCCAGCTGATTTAGATTTTTTTTTTAGCTTTGTGAAATTGGCCCTTTATTTTGCATGCACATTACCGACACTACTGTTAGTTATTAGTTCTGTGATCAGTTCTTCTTTATCTGTTAGGACAAGGTCTGATAAAGTTTCCCCCATGTTGGCTGCAGCACTTTTTGAATGAGGAAATTATCATTTAAAATGTTTAGAAATTCCAAGGATGCTTTCATTCTGGCAGCATGAGACCCTCCAACACTGTCACTCAAATTGAGTCCTCCATGATTGCGCGGCATCTAGAAAACTTCTTTTTCCAAAGCATTTATCAGTCATTTAGGATCAATTTTGTAGCTTAATGGAGTACATGTTTCAGACAGCAGAAGTGTACTAAAATTACTTAGTTGAATAAAGAGAGAAGCATATAGCGTATGCCATGTGGGCTTTTGAGATTTATGTGGCAGTGCCAGCATCCATATGGAGGACAAGCCAGAAAAGCAGCTCCAACTATTCATCTACCTAAACAACGTAGAATACTTACTGAAGCATCCTCATTGCTTTTCAGTAATGCAGACAAGAGCTATTCAGATTTGGCAGCCAAACAGTTGATCTTTAACTCTGAAGCAGGCGTGTTCTGCAGTGTTCACTCTATTCTGGCTGGTGGGCTGCAGGTCTGAAATCTCGAAGGGCAGGTCAGAAAAGCTGATAAAGATGTCAGGTAGAACAGATGGGGAATTTCCTCTCTTCTCTTGCAAGGCGAGGAAATGATTTTTTTGAACTCTCTGAGCACTTAGTTACTGCACAGACATACCTAGGGTAATATTTATTTGACTATCTTAAATGGAGAAATATGTCTCAATAGATTTATTGTTCTATGTACAATAAAATATATTGCCAGTGAAATTTAAGACTGCATATAAAATCAAGGGGAAAACAAGCTTTCTGTTTACACAGATTGTTTTTCTAAAAATATTTGAATGACATTAACACCCCATTATGCCAGGCACTGAACAACCATCAGAAATACAGTCCCTGTCCCAGTGAGCTTAAAATCTAAGACAGAAAAGCGTGGGAGGGCAAACAGGCACAAACAGGTGAAGTGACTTGCTCAAGGTCACAGAGCAGGTCAGTGGCAGAGCCAAGAATAGCACCTACATCCACTGAGTTCCAGTTCACTGCCCTGTCTGCTGGACCATGATGTCTCTAATCTGAGAATATGCTGAAACTACTTCTAGACCAGTGGTTCCCAAACTGGGGTTCATGAACCCCTGGGGGTTCGCAAAATGCTACAGGGGGTTCTTGGGGAAAAAAATCCCTAATGACGGACAGAGCTGTCCCTAGGGACTCCGGGCGGCACGGGGCCAGCAGCCTGGAGCCCCTGGACTTCCAAGAGCTAAGCAGATCAAAGCAAACATATCTATCACACTGACGCGATTTAAACTTCAAGACTCCGTATAAGAAACGGAAAGGGAGGTGAATATTTTTTGCTGTTTTTAAAATTAAATAGGCAGCTAGTATTGTTTTTTATATTATTATGAAGAACAAGTTTAAGCTTTGTTGTAACATGCACTATTTCCCTGGACTACTCAAGACCTGAATGCTTGTGTAGGAGGAACTCTTTGAGTTGGCTTCTTAAATCCCTTCCTGCTGTTTCACATCGGATACTCCTTGATGAAACATAGGAGCCTTGTCTTATAACAGGCTTATTCCAAGTGATACAAGCTATGAAAGGGAGATCTTGGAAGAATGTTGCCGTTTTCATAATATAATAAAAATACTGTTATGATAAATAATAATTAATACTAAATAGTGTGTAATAAGCATGTCATAAAAACAAATTTTATATTTCCAAGATCACTGCTTTTATAATTTATACTCAGGTAAAGGAGAAAAACCCTGGAAATATTCATTTTTAACATGGGGTTCGCGAGACTTGATGTGTTAGTGAAAGGGGTTCACAGGCTGTTAAAGTTTGGGTACCACTGTTCTAGACTATATCAGCTCAGAACTATTTGAGACGTGAGAGGAGCTGGAAATGTACTGAATGAATAGTCAGATGGTGTAAATTGGCCTCGCTCCATTGAAGTCCATGGAGCTACATCAGTTCACAACAGCTCAGGATCTGGCCTGTATCGTATTTCTGATTTTTCTTGGATCACATGTTTTTATTTCTATGTTACGCCTTTAAACACAACTGCTTGATGTCTGCGGGTGGCCTGACTGTCTTACAGGCTATATTATAGTCTTGCAGCACATTGAAGACCTCACTCCGAACTTGCTTTATCAGTGTTTTGGGTAGAAGCTATTGTTTTTAGTGATGTAGCTTTGTGAAAAATCAGGCTTTCCAATAGTTACCTTTTGGCACCAACTCCTTGACAATCTGACAAACGTGGAAGAATATAAAGCATATAATTCCTGTTCCCACCGATTTTCCTTTTTCATTTGATGTGCTGTGAATTGGCCACTATCAAACATAGCTTGCTAACCTATTCAGTGATAGACAGACTTTTACAATAGGATTAAAGTGATTTTTAGAGGAGCCAATCTGATCGCAATACATGCTCCAACCCCACCCCTGATGTTCTGGACCACGTTACAGACTTCTGCGATACTTTGGGCCAAATTCTGCCTCCTGATTCTTGCATTAACTCTCCTTGTTTTCCATAGAAGTCTTTAAATTTGAGGGCCAGCTCTTCAGAAGAGCCCAGCACCTGTAGCACCCGTTGATGTCAGTGTGAGTGCTCATCACCCTTTGAAATCAGGCCCATAATTTTGAAGAAGACAAAAGGAGTAAAGGCACATGCACATCTATAGTCAGGTCAATCGCAAGCTTTTGACTTTGGGGAAAACAAGCAGCTTCTTGGGGGCTGTTGATCATGTCCACAGTCTGGACTTGCACATTCCTGTTGATGATTTATGAAAGTAAGAGATGCTTACTGAAGCCTCTTCTTCTGCAGTTGACTGCACACCAGGGCATCCTTATGTCTGCCAGGAGAGCTGCTGAAGTCAATGGGAATCCATGCAGTTGCAGAACTACGCCCTATGCACGGCCAGTTACAGAATCGGGGCCTTAGAATAAAAAGTATTTCTGACGCTGTTCTGGAGAAATAAATCACCATCAAAATACACCATTCACCTGATAAAGAATATGTGAGAATCAGGTTGAATGTTCTCTCTCTCTTTCAACCTTAACAATCCACCAGTAGGCACTCAAAGAGAGAGAAGAAGCCTAAGAAATTCCTAGGTAACATTACTCATTAGCAGAGAGAAAGGGAGACCTTTTCTTCCATCTACATTTCCAGCCAGTAGTCTCTGCTGTGTGTGTATTAGCTAAAAACTGAAGCAGGCCTTGGAAGAAGCACTAAATTCAAAGCTGAATATTCTGATTCTGTTTAGTTCACAGAATCCATGGTATCTATAAAATGTGTGTGAGAAAAAAATTGTTCCTTTGGCTCAGTTAATTGTCAACAATAGATGCAGTTCTGCACCCGTAAAGCATGTTAATTTATACAGAGGCCAGCAACCCAGTAGCCATGAAAAATGGGCCCAAACTTCAAAATGCAGTTCTGGTGTTTGGAATGCATCATTATAAGCCTGATCCTGCCCCCTGGAAGTTAGTGGGAGTTTTGCCACTGGCTTCAGTTGCTGCAGGATTGAACCCCATGAGCCCATTTCTAGCGTCCGCGTAGCAGAGCCTGAATGTAAGGTGCCAAAGGGAGAGCCAGTTGAGGAGCACTGCAGGCCTCCCTTTGGTTTCCACGTAGAGCTACAATGCTGATGAAGTATTTAGGGCTTGGAAATATCTGCAAAACTTCATATCGCTCACATGAAAAAATATCCAGACACATGTGGATGCTTGTCAAAAGAGCGTTTGCAGTTGCAAATTGCAGTGATGTAGCAGGGCTACTGTCTGTTTGCTTTGTGTTTAGTAGAAAATGACACACAATTGTTAAACACATCTAGTCAGTTCTAAGAAGGGTGGCATCATTTTTACAGGTGCAAGCGACACCTACAAAATGGATGCATCCATTTTTGTGCCCACAGTTGAACTATGTGAACAAATCAGAATTTAGGCACATCTAGCTACTTAATTGCAGTGCAGGTAATTAGAGGTGCAAATGCTCATATCTCTGCCCACAATTCATTCTGTCAACACACAACTGTGAGCACAAATTATACCCTCAGGAACAAAGGTTCATCCTCAGACAAGCTGAATATTATATTTCCCCCCCTCCCCTGTGTGTGTTATACAGAACTCTAGAAGCTGAAACAAAGCTTTCAAACCAAGTCAGGTAAGAACAAAAGCACAGCAACTCAAGCCTAGAGGTGGCAGCTCTGATACCTGTTCTAATGAGCCTTACATGGCATCTAAATATATAGATAACCCTTGGAAAATTGAAATTGCCAATTCACAATTGCTGATCCCAGTTTCTCTAAAACTAGCCAAGATTCACCCTTTGTGGCCTATGACTATAAGAGGCATTATCAGTGCTCCGCTAGTGCTTCACCTGCTTACAGAGCTAGTGCATCTGTGTTCTTTGTGATGTTTTTGGTTGGTTTGTTTTTTGTTATGGTATTGTTTGATGGGGAAGGGGCGTATCTGTAGGTGGGATAGAAAGTAAGTAAGACCATTGGCATAGGAGCTCAGGCCGGTGGCAGGAAGGGAGGCAGTAATCTCCCAGTAAATGCACATTGAGGGCAGCCTCCATCTGGGACACCTAAAATGCAGTCTAAAGGGGTCAGTTTTGCTTGGCTGCTGTGCAGCTACTTGAGGGAAGGGGCCTCTCTCCTGAGCTAATGCGCCCCAATTCAGGAGCTTGGCCCAAAGGGCGTTCTTATGGTCGGGGAGTACCAAGAGTCGGCAAAGCTGGTTCTACTCAGGGTGACCAGATGTCCTGATTTTATAGGGGCAGTCCCATATTCGGGGCTTTTTCTTATCTAGGTGTCTGTTACCCCTCACTCCTGTCCCGATTTTTCACACTTGCTGTCCCGTCACCCTAGTTCTACTGTCAGCAACAGCTTGAGCAAAATGGGCAGGTTGGGCCGGAGACATGGCTTGGAGGGGAACGCTGTGCTGTGCCTGCTTTAAATCTGGAGCAGCAGCCTGTTTCCTGGCTTCACCACGCCTCTCAGAGCTGCACCTGGAGTGGCACAGCTCTGTCTAGCCCAGGGGTAGGCAACCTATGGCACACGTGCCGAAGGCGGCACGCAAGCTGATTTGCAGTGGCACTCACACTGCCCGGGTCTTGGCCACCACTCTGGGGGGCTCTGCATTTTAATTTAATTGTAAATGAAGCTTCTTAATCATTTTAAAAACCTTATTTACAATAGTTTAGTTATATATTATAGACTGATAGAAAGCGACCTTCTAAAAAACGTTAAAATGTGTTACTGGCACGCGAGACCTTAAATCCGAGTGAATAAATGAAGACTCGGCCCAGCACTTCTGAAAGGTTGCCGACCCCTGGTCTAGCCCATAACACAGGGCTGTTGCTTAATCCCACTCTTCAGAGCTAGGCATAGTAGCTACATGCTTGTATTTCTCTGCAAACCACAGGGATTTCTCTGTTTCATACCTGTGAAATTTCACAGCTCAAGCTGCCGAGGAAGTGGGAACAGACGTGCGGAGAGGAAACGTTCAAATACTGTATTGCAGTTGATCATTCTGGAGCATTTAACTTTTGGAGTTTATCTATAAGCAACTTAAGCTTCAGCCCTCTCTGTACTGGGAGCTACCCAGAACTCCTGACTTCCTTGTGTGCTGGAGGAGGTGGTACAGGAAAAAGGCAGGGTAGAACAGTAGCCTCCATAAGGAGGGTAAGTACATCCACATAGTGTAGTGTCTTAAAATGAGAATAAAACATAAATTACTGTAAACGATTTAATCTTAATCCCTTAAAAACCATAAGTGATTAGGTAAACAAAGCCAGAATTACTAGCCAAATTGACAAAAGATTTGCTGTCAGTGCAGGTCAGCACATGGAGACAATCTCAAATCTGGCATAATTCCATCGAAGGCACTGGAGTTACACCAAGCCTGAATTTAGCTGGCAAGACCCAACAATAGATGACTTATATTTCATGGATTACCTAAAACAAGTAATGTAAATGCAGAATGCCACTCATGCCACAGTATGCCAGTCCTGTTACAGTAACTTTCCATTAGATCAGCTGGCTAAATATTTCATACGGGTCTTGGCAGCTCTGCGGCAAAACAGAGCACAATTAGGTTCTGCAGTAAAAAAGGTGTTGACAGAATCTGTGATAATAACTGTCCTGAGCAACATCAGGATGAGCTGTAGCATGGTGCCTGAATATCTCCTCTCTGCATTCCTATTCCCACTGATCTGGCACGTCAAGCTGTGAAATTTCACAGGTGCGTAGTGCTTAGCGGAAAAATCACTCTGTTTGGGGTTTTGCTGAGAAATAGTCTCAGGCAGCTTCTCTGCATTTGAAATGTTTTCTAATTCCCTTTGTCATGTGCCACAGACTCTAATGTCCCATTTGCTAAGGTTGTGGCTAAACGGATGGTGGGATATATAAGGAATACATTGTTTTCAAAATCAGATCTTTGTGGTTCAGAATCCTTGAACGCGAATGATTTCTTTTCATGAGGACACAGGTACTCAGAGGTAAAGTTACTTGCCTGGGGATGCATTGGGGAGTTAGGGGACCTGAATTCCAGTCCTGGTTCAGATACTGACTTGTGTGAACTTAACACGACACTTCACTTATCCTCAGATTCTCCCTTTGTAAAATGGGAGCAGGAATGTTTACAGACATAGTAATACCTTGCGTTTACACAGCACCCGTATGAAGTCTACTAAGCAGGAATAGAACTCAGGGCTTTCCAGCCTCCAGCACTCTGCTAATTGCTCTAGAGTTTAGACTATGTGTTTTTGGGGGTATGGAGGCTCCCGCCCCTCCTCTTTTAGCTTGTTCAAAATTCCCATGTGCAAATTTTCACAGGAAAGTGGCTTTTTGAGAGGTTCCATCTTTCACTGTGAATAACTTTCCGACTCCCCAAATTTCACAAAAGATCAAAATAGCTTGTAAAATTGTTTGTGAAAGTTTGTCACCAATTTCATCCTGCTGTAATACCAGTCACCTAGAGGTCCTTCACCATGTGTTACTGCTGAAGATACTAGACTAGTTCAGAGAACATGTAGACGGCCAGTGGCTTTCTTTGGACTCATGAAATGCATTGAGAGATCTCTTGGTGGTCAGAGGAGCTTAGGTTGAAGGAAGGAGAACAGTGTGATGCCAGATACCAGTAGCTTGAAAGAGAAGGGAAATCTGAAATCTGAAATGTCAAACACACTTTGGTATCTACCTACAGTATTAGAGCTTTTACCTCCAGACTTATTGAATAGTCATCATTAGTTGTAAAGTACTGTTGCTTAGTGCGGGCATTTCTTCTTTCAGACCAATGGGCCATATCTTTTGAGATCTTTGCTCTGTATCTACTCAGTGGGTATTTGACTGGATCGATATTATAGCTTTTTTTTATTTTTTATTTTTTTTTTGCAAATTGTAAATGGGTCAAATTCAGCCAAATAGTTTCAGCTGGAAAAAAATTGAGGGAAAAAATTGAAATGGCTCAAAAAGAAAGATTTTGATTTTTTTTTGTTTGGAAATGGTGTCTCATTAAAAAAATAACATTAAAAAAAGGTGGGGGTGTCAGAAAACATCCAAAAATGACCCGAAACAAAATAAGTCAAAAGGAAAAAAAAATATCCGTGCGGCCACAAACTGAAAAGGTTCCTAGTTCACGTGAACATAGTCCAGTTTGAAGACGGCTACATTGATGTGAACTAGGAACCTTTTAGTTCACCTCTGCCACATCTACAGGGAGGAGTTACAGCGCAGCACTTCGGTGCGCGCTGCTATTCAGACCCGCCCCCCCATAGTCCGAGCTGCGGGGCAGAATAGACATAGCCTGAGACACAGACCCATGAAGTGTCTTACCCAAGATTACACTGGAGGTCAGTGGCACATTCCTATCCACTGCAGACCGCAGCTCCATAGTTATTGCAGATAAATGCACATAAGATGAATAACACCATTAACAGCAGGACACTCCAACCCATTTATCAACTCTGAGAAGAAAGAGGGGAAAAAATCCCTCTCTCTTTTCTGGAAAGCCCATAAATCCCTTAGGGCTCTTTCCTGAGATGGCTCTTATTTGACAATAACATGCACCAAGGTGACTTCTTCCGTAACATATGTCACAACAAGAGGAGGGCTCCTCTTGCAGATAAACAATTAGTCATGTGTCATTAGTGACACCCGCACCTGTTTGGTATTTTCAAATCCTTCATTTTTCAGGCAGAACCAGAGTGGGAGATGCTCCCGCTGAGGTTATTCACAGCAATTATTATTGGAGTGAGTGGAGGCACACGCTCTGTGCTAGGGGAAGCGTGGCTGGCTGACACCTCAGTCACTTTGGTGAGCTTTTTCTGTGTGTCTCCTGATGCCTGTAGCCTGACAAGCACAGATATAATTTCAGAATGCTGTGCAGATCCATCTTTTTGAATTCCACACTGCTTTCTTAGACTATCAGGAGCTTTTCCTTTGGACACCCGCTGTCCTTCAAAGACAGGTAATCTCGTAACTATAATCTTGTATAAATGGCAAAGCTGCTATTTATCCTGATTTGTTAGGTCACATTGACACTGTGTGAGTGTGCATGAGTCTGGTCCAAAGATCCTGCAAGTTGGCATCCTAACTAATGTACTGCAGTCCAGCAATCCAAGCCAATGTTACTTGTCCCTCCAGCAGAAGAATATGCTGCTTTGTGCTTTGGGTGTATTGCCTATTTAAACGACATGCAATAAAAAAAACCCATTGGTACGAATGCCTAAGGAACAATCACAGCTCAGGTGCATATGGAACCTGATTCTGCAAGGTGCTGAGCAGTTCTTCAGAGGAGCTGATCACCCCTTTACTGCTGCTGCGAGCTAAGGTTGCTTGGCATGCTTCGCACCTTGCAGGAGTGGACCCTTGATGTTTCAGCAAATGGAAGGAAGCAGAAAACCAGAGAGGACGCGTTTCACCATGAGACTTGGGGATGGTTTCTCGACGGATCTGGTGTCCGTCTGTACAACTTTTATACCTAATAGGCAAGATATGTGGGAACAATCCTAAAGTCAACAAGAAGAAAAAATAATTTCACTTAAAAACAAAACAAAGCATGACTTTTTAAATCATGGAAAAGGAGTGTTTAACCTCTGATGAGTTTTGTGAATCCAACAAACCGCCGCTTCCACACACACAAAAAAATAAAGATGTTTGAGAGTTTTGTAAAATCTTCAGTGTTTAGGTTCATCCTTAATCGTTTATGTTTTCTGCAAAAGGGAGCGTTATCTAAGGGACTAGAAAGGCAGTAGGAGCTGGGAATTGCTGAGTTCTTCTCCCAGACCTACCACTGATTTGCTTTGTGGCCTTGCACCAGCCGGTGACCCTCCTTGCCTCCATTTCCCTATCTGTAAGTTAATATTTACCTAGCACTTCATTGAGGGATAACGTGCAGTATTTTTAGCATGTTCTGAAACCCGCTGGAACATAGTTCCCTTTGCAATGCTCTTCACCAATGTAAGTATTTTGTAATGATTATAGTATTTGTGAAAGCTGCTCGACTGAAAAACCTGGGGGGTTGAAGTCCTCTCTCAATGCACGTGGTATAGAAGGTACAGAGTAGGCTTGCCAGTCGACCCCTGAGCTGGAGGGACCAGTTCTTCAAAAACAATTAATAGTGTCTTCAGACTCATTCAGCCCTTGGTGAGTTCTGATCTTCAAGCACCATCAAGACCAAATCGTCCCCTCATCCCGTCAGGCTCCTTCCAGAGACAGCCAACCAGGACATCAATTAGTGCTAATTCTGATGGTGTTTTTACAAATTATATATACCCTATCCCATGAGAAAGAGGAATGGGAACCCCAACTCATTTCACAATGGCCACTGAAAAGGCATCAGGGGAAACTTTTGGTTGCTAAATCCCTAGTCACCACTGACCAGGCTGGATCCAAACTAGGGACCTTGAAGATAAAATGACGACATTTAATTCCTCTGATCCATCAATTCCATGCAATTGAGGAGCTGTTGCTGCACAAATTATCTGCACCAAGCCCCCTGTCTCTGTTGTGTGTGACACTAACCCGCATTAAATCACTCTAAGCTGCACCGGAGGGCTGCCTCTCTGTGTCATTGCTTGCAGCATTACAGAACTTCATTGTTCACTTTATCAGATTGCTAAAGGGGTTTGGATTATTGAATGGCCAGAAAACACTTTTTTGCTACTTTTATTGTCTCCAGGGTGGAACCGGCGCTTACCCGGATCAAAGAAGATCGAAAGCGAATCATCCTGCCAGCTATTGACAACATCAAGTACAACACTTTCGAAGTGCAGCAATACGCCAATGCTGCCCATGGCTACAACTGGGGACTCTGGTGCATGTATATAATCCCGCCCCAGGACTGGCTCGATAAAGGGGACGAGTCTGCTCCTATCAGGTGAATCTACAGTGCAATTGCTTTGTCGCTAACATTGTTTCCGTTTCAGCTGCTGCCTGCTGCTGTGCAAGGTAAGGGAGGATGTGCTGCAGGCTCTCTACAGGACTAGTAAAGGTAGGCAGAACAAGCATGGCCCACAAACACACGTACTTGCTTGTGGGGCTCTTCAAAATCTACAAGTGCATATGCCAAAGAGGTATGTAATTATGTGTGCAATTACCATATTGCCATGTGCAAACACAGGGTTTTGAGGGCATAATGGATGTGCGGAGGTTTGAAATAGGGCCCTCGGTGTGTAAAGGTCACAGCTCTAGCCAGGTACATGCCATAGCTCCTCTAGCTATTGTTACTTATTCACATAATCAAAGTGTTTTCCAAGGAAAAGAAGGCACAATCCCTACCCCATCTGCCTACCCAAACTTGTATATCTATCTATCTATCTATGTTGATCGTATTCCCCAGGCACCAATCACCTTGATATCCAAGGACTAATATTCGATTGGCTTTTTCATATAGTTTTTGATGCCTTATGATCGCAAACAAAATGTTTGTATCCTGGCACCATTTGTTGCCATCTAACTGCACCTACCGTGTTAACGGTGCTGGTATATATGATGGCTTAGGTCCTTCAGGAGATCCTGGGTAAGCTGTGGCTTTCAGGCAATGTGTAGTCTATTGGTACAATTTGCTAACCAGGACCCTGTTCACATTTCAGATCTTGTGGAGTTTCACCCAATACCTTGAAGCTTTCAAGGTGAACGGAAAGGTTGGCCAGTTGCACCAGCTGTGGCTAGTGAGAATGTGTGTGTTAGCTAAAAATATCTCGCCAAAATTAATGTATCATGTTAAAGGCTCTGCACGCAATGCTAAATGAATCCCTTCCGGCACACATTGGGCTGGAAATATATTAAAAACGGGGTGGAAGCTTTTATTCCTGGCATGCACCTTATTCTTCTCTACCCCTTGAAGGACTGAGCTCTCATACTGGAAAGTGTCCTTTCACTCCAGACCTGAGCAAGCATTGCAGAGCTCATCACGAACAAGACAGGGTTTTGCTGAGGTTTGGTAAAGTAGTGAGCAACCATGACAATGTGTGAGTAGCCCAAAGCCAGGTCCACACTAAAAAAGTTAGGTCAACCCAGCTACTTTGCTCAGGGTGTGAAAAATCCACACCCCTGAGTGACGTAGTTAAGCCGACTTAACCCCTGGAGTAGGCAGTGCTAGGTTGATGGGAGAATCTAGCCTGGGTCTGGGCCCTTTAGCACTTCTACTCAGACATACTGCCCCAGTGCAGTCTCTGAGTAACATGGAGATCTACTTTCCTTTTCAGGGCTCGATCCTGCAAGATGTTGAGTGTGCTGGCCCTGATCCAGAATAGCACTTAAGCATGTGCTTAACTTTAAGCACCTAAGTAGTCCCACTGCTTTCAGCCAAGTCTGAATGCTTTGCTGGTTGGAGCCAAAGCGCAGAGTCAAGCTCACATACAGGGAAGTGTCATTCTGCTTCAGAGCAAACCTTGAAATTGCTCTTAGATTCCTACCTTTGCCTCGTGACCACAGCACGGAACTGTACCGTAACATTAACCTTATTTATTACAGAGCAGCAGAGTCCTTCATCACTGACCCTTTGCACTGTGTGACGCCTCAATAAACTAGAAAGTAATTACTTAGGAAATCAGTTTTCCTGGATAACTTGCCTGCTTTTCTCATGTTGTTTTTAAAGTGCAGTTGTTGTTTTATGCTTCCATTCAGCTCTTGGAAATAGTTTATTAATGGAGAAAATACATCAACGAAGGCTTTAGTTTCTGAAATCAGTATTTGTTCTCTGTTCCCAAGGGACAGTACATGCCTCATTGCCTCTGGGATATAAATAAAATCACAATATTAATTTTCATATACATTGTTCCAGTGTCTTGAACATCTACCATACTGGGGACAATTATTGTGCATCAAAAGAGGCTGAACCATGAAATCTCACTTTAGGAAGTTCCTTTTGTCATTGTGGACCTGATTTGTTGCTGTGCTGAGCATCCAGCATGCCACCTGATGTCAGTGCAAGCTATACTTACTTAGCATCTCTGAAAATCAGCCTCAAGATCCTTTGGCAGAGGAAAAAGAAGGACGGGATCATGTTTGTTTCTTGAAATACTGGAAGAGTCAATTTCACTTTAAATATACAGGGTCTGATTCACCACTGCTTTACTCCAGTTTTATGCTGGTGATCTCAGTAGGGTTAAAGTGGCCTCAGACTGAATTATGCAGTGGAAAACCAGGCCCACAAACACAGGAGTAGTGTTGTTGAAATCTGATGCATTTAAGTGTCTCGTTCCCAAGAGCAGCAATTTTATTCTGTGCAGAACCTAACTGAAGAAACTCTCCAGCTGAACAATGCATAAGCTGCCCAGAGAGAGATGAGACAGCAGTGCTAGGATTGGGTGCCTGACCCTGATTACCAAATACCTGGGACACAGAGATGTTCTGATTACATAAGTGTCTCTTGTAAAATGATGAATTGTATGCGCTGAAATGCAGGCATCAGTGTCAAGCCGTGAATGCTGACAAATCTCGCTGGGAGCAAGTGCCTCCAAAAAGTTTTAGGTTGAGATTTTCAAGGGAGCGTAAGGGGGTTAGACATCCATCTGATATCGACACTAAATCAACGTAGCTTGGATTGCTGATGGGCAGTCAGTGCATGTCCAGAAATGTCCTTTTTATTAGAGGGAATTTTTCAGTGAAAGGTTTTTTCATTGGAAAATGCCAGTTCCTCAAAACGGAAACGTTATGTGGAAATGTATCAGTTTTGATGAACCTTTAGTTGGGCAGGTTTCCCAGGTCTAAGGTATTGGGGGCAGAGAGAGACAAATAGACAGACACTGATCCGGAATAGCCAATAGCCTGGTTGTTAGGGCACGCGTTTGGGATAGGGGAGACCCAGATTAAAGTTCCAGCTCTAAATCAGGCAGAACAAGGATTTGAACTTGGGCCTCCCACGTCCCAGATGAGTGCCCTAAACACGGCTTTTTTTTTTTCATGGAAAATTTTAAAAGTTCTCGTTCTCACTAATCGGTTTGGTTCTGATAAAAAAATGAAAACAAATTTTGAATTTTTTCACAAAACAGAATTCTTGTTTTCTTGCCAGCCGTAACATTTATTCTCCAAATATCAAGCATCCAACCAAGCCACCAAGCGAGCCTGCTATGCAGTTTAAATGCAATCCAGCGTTATAGCATTTCAATCATATAAGTATCTGCACCATGCACACTAGTAGTAACAGTAATGGAAAAGGCATGTATGAAGGTGCCACTGATGAAGCGAGACAAGGTGGGAGAGGTAATAGCTTTTATTAGACCACCTTCTGTTGGTGAAAGAGACAAGCTTTTGAGCTTACGCAGAGCTCTTCTTCAGGTCTGGGGAAGCTAATCAGAATGTCACAGCTCAATACGAGGTGGAACAGACTATTAAGCGTAAGGAGTTAACAGATGTTACAAGAAATCATTCCTGGTAAAGTGGGCAGTCAGTACCTCTGCAGTCAGAAGACAGAGGAGGGTTGGTGGGTTACAAATTGTTGTAATCAACCATATAGCCAGTGTCTTTATAAGACCATGATTTTTAGTGTCTATCAGAGTTATGAATTTAGACTCATCTTTTGAAAGCATTGTGCAGGTTTCCTTTGAGGATTAGGACTAAGAAGTCCAATAGGGAGTGATCATTTTGTTCAAAGTGTTCACCCCTGGGTGATATGGTGTTTTTGTCTTTTATCATTTTTTTGGTGTGAAACTGATGAAGAGGAACAGGAAGTCCTTTTTAGAGCTGGCTTTTACAGCTCCCAGTAGAGGAGGCTTGCTAACTAGACAATATATACCAGTTCTGAGCGGCTTTGTTAGAGGGAAAGGGGAATCAGGGAGGAAAGCATACTTTTCCCCAGTTCTCTGGGGTCAGCAAGGAGTTGCTATCACAGCACTGGCATTCAGGGCATTAGTCACAACAATCACATATTTATTCGTATATTTCAAAGCAGCCAAGTTTGCCTCTCAGTTCTGTTTTCACACTCTTTAAAATACCATGCTGATGAAGCATCAGGTAAAGCGAACCAAGGCTTAGACCTCACAATCGTTAACAGATTTATCCTCACAGCACCTCTGTGAAGTAAGGAAATACCATTATGCCCATTTTATAGATGAGAGGCACAGAGAGACTAAGAGCCAGATTTTCAAAGGTATTTAGGTATTTCAAGATGCAGATTGTTGCCTAGCAGCGTTTTTAAAATACCTAGCTCCCAAGGGAGTTAGATGCCTAGGCCTTTTTCAAATCCCATTAGAGGTCTATCTGTTTCTTTAGGCATCTAAATACTTTGAAAATCTGGCCCCAAGTGACTTGCCCGCAGTCACACAGGTCTACAGGTGCCCAGGCAAGTGCCCTTAGCACTAGGCCATCCTTCCTTTCCACCTTGACCCCCATCTCCATGCCAAGTAAGTGCAATGTGAGTGTCAAACACTGTCATCCTGATCTGATGGCATAGCAGACTCATGCCCGGCATCTCCCAAACTTTCAGATGTACAGCGTATAGCTAGGAAAACGTGGGAATAGTTTTAGCTCTAATTAAGAAAAGCTCTGCCTTCAACTAAAAGCGTTTATTAAACTGTCGAAGACATCCCTGCTATTTTCCAATTAGTGAGAACCCTGCAGACTTTCATGGATAAAACAAATGAACCTGCGAAGAGATTGGCAGGCCTCGTCCTGTCCCATTAGTGTCGTTAATCCCCCCACGAAAATGAAACACTTCCATAGACATATGGTAGCTACACTTTAAAAGTTAACCGCAAGCCTATTTTAGGAGTTGCAGACTGAGTATTTATGTAAAGCCAGATTTTCAAAAGAGCTCAGTACCCAGAAGCTCCCATTGGTCTCAATGGAGCCGGTGGAGATTCAGCTCCTATTGAGGACTGTGGAGAATTCTCCCACATCTCCTTCAGAACCAAGGGAGCTGCTGTATGTTGAAAACCTTCTGAGAACCTAGTCCCAATTGTAGCTGCTCAGCAGTCTTGAAAGTCAGGCCGATATTTGTGCGCGTGTGTGTTTAAATTTCACTCTGTCAAACGTCATTTAAAGACTTGATCAGGAATTTTTCAACAAAACATTTTTCATTGGAAAAATGCCGATTTGTCAAAATGAAAACATTTCGTGGGAAAGGGTTGGTTTCAATGGATTCCCCATTTTGAAATGTTTTGGAAACAGAGTTTCAGAATTTTCGGAATGCCCTATTTCAACACTTTTTAAATGAAAAAGCTCCGTTATTGGTTTGAAAGGACTTTTTGTTGAGAAATTTCAGTTAATTTATAGGAGGGAAATGGTTTTTAAAAAATAAAAAGGTCAGATTTTAAATTAAATGTTTCAATTAACCATATCCAGGTTTGTTTGTTTGGTTTGGTTGGTTGGTTGTTTCAGATGTGTGCAGAAATTTGTGAGATTTCAACCTTTCATCGCGATTAGGGGTGGGAATTTTTTTTGGAAATCTCAAAAATTCTTGTGGGTCGGGAAAACTGTTTCCCACCCAACTCTGATCATGCAATTCCATTCTTCAAAACAGCAGATGGAAAGGAAGAAAAGAAAAAAACAAATATTTCCTTTTTTTAGGAGACAAAAGGATAAAAAAGTCTTCAAAATGTAAACAAAAGAATAAAAATGAGAACCTTAGCTCAGATAGCAGTATGTCTGCCGATAGAAGAGTTCTCTCTTCTAAATCCATTCCCATACCTCCTACGTCATTGAAAGCTCTCTTTGCTGACTGTGCAGGTCTTGAACCCTATTTTGAGACATCTGAACTGATTCCTTAAAGGGAAATCCTTGCCCCATTGAAGTAAATGCCAAAATTCCCACCAACTTTAACAGGGCCAGGATTTCACCCTTTGCCTGTTAAGAACTCAGAGGCAGAAGGCAGGATTAATTGGGGAAACAAATTGATGGAGTGGAAAAAGTAGCTCTTTCCCAGTGCTTGTATTAAGTATAATGCCTTTCTCCATCAAAAGAGAGAGATTCTTGATAATCTTCCAAGCTAATAATGTTAGGATCCTGGGATATCCAGAGGGGAGAATATACTTTTTAAAAATTAATTTCCATTTTTTTAATAGCGCTTTCCATGAGTTTGATCCTCTCCTCCAGATATCCCTGTATTTAGATGGTCTAATACATTTCCTAGGAAACAGCTTGCTTTTCATCTACCACAACGGTTGGTTTTGCCTTTTTCAATAGATAGCTAGAGGATTATGCAAGGAAATTGGGAGGAAGTAGACCTTGCATATCAGAATACAAACAAAGGAAAGCCACACCACATAGGCTTATAGGAAGAAATGGTTGGTGCTTAAATCTGAGTTTTGCTGAATTAGGTTATTATGCTTCTGTCTGTATTGCTGGAGCCCAGACATTATGATGACGGAAAAGCATCATTAAATTCTCTCACAATTTGTAGAGATTTTTTTGTCTGAAACTCATGAGGAAGATTTCATCTTTAGTTACTGACTCAGTATTGCTCCCAATTCATTGTGGTTGGGTTTTTTTTTACTGCATGTCTCTTAGGTTATGTCTACACTGCATTTAGACACCCACAGCCTGAATGTCTACACCACGTTAAACAGCCCTGCAGCCTGAGCCCTGCGAGCCCATGTCAGCTGGCACAGGTCAGCTGCAGGTTTTTAATTGCAGTGTAGACATACCCTTAGAGTACGTCTGCTCTGCAGGTGGTAGCGAGCCTGCCATGCTAGCAGGACTCACAGTAGCAGGGCTTACACCAGCATGCTAAAAATAACTGCCTGGGCGTTGCAGCAGTGGCGGGCGTCCAGGCCAACCACCCAGGCTCAAGCCCACCTTACTTCCTAGGTCCACGCCCAGGTGACTAGCCTGAGCCTCTGCCAGTGCTGAGCATCCACACAGCTATTTCTGGCGCCCTAGCGTGAGCCCCGCTATCACACATCTGCTTACGTGGGCTGGTAGGCTTGTGCCTCACTTCAGGGTAGACATCCCCTTGCATTTCTATGGCAAAAAGTTCTGGGCCGATTTCTTTTTGAAAATTGGCCTGGTGTCCAGCTGATCTCTTGTGCGTCTCACACCCTGATGTGCTGCGTGGCCTTTTAAAGTAGGGTTGCCAAGCCTCCAGGATTGGCCTGGAGTCTCCAGGAATTACAGATTATGTCATGTGGTGACATCGCCAGGAATGCCTCCAACCGAAATTGGCAATCCTGGACTCCGATGACGTGGCAGATAGTTCGAGTGATGGAGAACAGGTTGTTCTCAAGTTGTAGGCAGCTGTCATGATTCCTGTGTCAGTTACTCTAGAAGGAGGTTTTGGCCTAGATAAAGGACGTTAGAGTCTTAACGTTTGTAAGGTTTTGATGCTGCTTGTCATGAAGGAAATCCTGAGATCACTTAGTCCTAGCTAACAGCTAATATTCCTCTTCCCTGTCCTCCAGAATTGTGCAGGGCAAATATTTCTCTTTTTTCACAAAACGTTGCTGTTAGTGGTGATTAAACCAGCAGCTGCTCACGGGTGCAGATGCGGTTAAGCACTCAGAACTTTTGGTACTTACTCATACAATCCAAACATCTTGAATCTGCAAAATCGGGTATGACATTTTGTAAGAACAGGCTGCCCCATGAGATTGATTTATTTCTTCCCGGATTCGTATCACACACAGAATATGCTTGCTTGTGGCGTTTTGGCTCTTAAGGTACAATTCTGCAGCTTGTTGGGGGTGGATGGGCCCCTGCATCCACACAGAACCCCACTGACTTCAGAGGTGCTTCATGCAGGTCCAGGGATTTGCCAGTGTAGAGCGTCTTTGAAATCACTGAGGTACCATATGGGCAATCAGGTCCAGTACATGCAATGTGACGTCCTCATAGGTGTTCCAGTTCCAGTAGCAGATGAAATCTGGATGTGCAGAATGCAACAAACATGAAAAATAGGGACACTAAAGTTTAGTCAAATGTTTTCAAACCTTGGGAAAGGTTGAGTTTGAGATAAAGCTTTAAAAACCTTGGCTAAAGGATAAGGTTAAATCTGGATCTTATTTCATCCCATGCTAATATCCTGATATTTCGGACAGTTGATGTTCCCCAGAAAGGATTCTTGGGCAGTCTTATTTTCTGTGTTTGCCTTTTCAGATGTGAGTCACCTCTAAAGTAAAGATTAACGTGCAAATCGCTATTTTGATGCACTACGTTCATCATGTCATTTTGCATTTATGTTTCTTAGAAAACACTCCCTAAACCCTATGACATTGCAAGAAAATGTATAATACAGAACCCTATTTCAGAGGACTTTAAATGGCCATGCACTGGACCATACTGACTCCTTGAGGGTTTTCTTTCTGCAGCAATGTATAGAACAGTAAGGAAAGCACCTGATGTATTGAGCTTTATCTGGGGGGGCCTGTTTTCCTCACCTGCCCTGTCTTTTGATGGACTGCTCTGTGTTTGACTTCATTATCAGCAGCCACGAACACTGGGGTCATTAGTCAGCTGCACCCAGCCAAGCATGGCCTCGCTTTTCATTTTATCTTCCTACCGCAGCAGCGGTGTATTACAGCATTGCATATGTTCTCACTGATTGCTTAATATGCCATAGCTTTGTACCACTGGAGTGTTGTCAGGAGTCCCCACAGTCAGCAAACTCCAGCAAGTGTGTTGTGACACACTGATGTATAAAAATGAGCTTCCAAAATGCCATGGGAGTGTGGTCTCCTTTGTGTTTCCATGGTGAGAGAGAGCCTGGCTTAGACAGGTACTGGGCCTAATTCTGATCTCTTTTACACTGGTGAATTCTACTGACTGTAGTGGAGCTACTCTGGATTTACACCAGTGTAACTGAAATCAGAGTAAGGCTCATCTGTAAAGTCCTTTGGGAAGGAAAGTGCTGTGCTGTACTAATCAGTTCATTGGCAGACATCTTTTTTGGCTGCCGGTTTACAAAAGCATAGAACAGAACCATTCCTGGTTTATTCTTTAAGATTCTGACCTCCAATTATTACTATTCCAAAAAAAGAAAAACACCCACCTTTACTGCCATGTGTCATCAGGACTCCATTCCTCATCCCCAGTTCCCCCGTTTATAAAGCTAACTGTTTTTGTAGCCTCTCTCCAATGGGATTTTCAAACCTTGTCATTGTTAAGCTTGCCAGCTTGTGCAGCTCCTGAACACAGAATCTGTCCTTGAGTTCATATCTCAGAGCCCATGTGACTGTTTATTACACAGGACATGATTTGTAGGAAAAATAAATGCTTACACAGGTGCCATGCAGTTTTCCCACTGATCCATCATCAGGAGTCAAGGTGCTGCTTATGCATCTAAATCAAAAGGAAAAATTGGCAATGCAGCCAGGCAGTAGAAAGCTGAAATCTTTTGGGTGTGATGCATTTTTTGAACTGCACTCTTTTCGGTCAGATATATTGGGGGGAGGGGGTGTGTGTGCGCGCGTCCCCTGAAGTATTTCAAGTGCAGCTTGTCTGCAGATCAAATGACTTTTTGGGGGAAAAATAATGTTATTTCAAGCAATATTTATATATCAATCTAATGCTCTTCATTTTCTCTGTCATTTGATCTGTTTTGTTCTTGATGAATCCACCAAGTAGTATCCTCCAGTTTGTTTAGGAAAGCGGGGTGCAGGGGCATTACTCCCAAACACCAGCCTGGAGGAGCAGTGTACCAGATGGTCTTTTCTTATTCACACCTAAGGTCACAGAGACGTGAGGTCAAAACTAGTTCAGCTCCTCTGTCCTTGCTGAGCTCTGACTTTGACATCGATATTCCCCGTGACACAGAAAGGATTTCAAGTTGTGTTCATCGAAGAATATCTTAAAGTAATTTACACAAATTGACTGCACAGTATCCTTCCCCGGCCAATACTATCGATTCCTCAGTCAGCATTTCAAAGCTTGAGCCATGCCAGAACAAAAAGCCATTGTATTCTATGTTTCTAACCTTATCGTTTTGCCATTGCTGTCACTAATACTTGGTGCTTATATTACCTGCCACTGGATTGTCTCGAAACATTTTGCAAAGACTATCTCTCAACACCCCTGGGAAGTAGGCAGGCAATAATAGCACACGTGCACTGCAGTTCTTGGTGGTGCTTTCCATCTGACGAGCTCTGAGTGCTTTTCCAAGGCGAGGCAGGGGTCACGTTTTCAGAAGTGCATCAGTAACTTAGGAACCAAAAGTTGCCGTTTTAAAAAGTGACTGAGGAGCTTAAGTCCCCGTGACTTTCAATAAGGTGCAGGATCCGAAGTGCCTAAGTTGCTTTTGAAAATGGGACTTGGGCCTCTGAGCTTCCGAGGCACTTTTGAAAATATCACCCAGTATTACTGTCCTCCTTTGATTGAAGAGCAGATGAGTGACGGAGCTGGGAACAGAAGCCAGGTCTCCTGACTCACAGTCCCGTTACCAATCCACCGTACTGTGCAGTAGCATTATAGCTAGTTAACATTTCAGTGAACCAAAGTGTGGAGAGGTTAAGGGCTGAACCCCCAAAACTCCAGCTGAAAATAATGAAATCTGCAGGTGCTCAAGCCCTGAGTGACTTAGCCAAGGTCTTGCAATGAGTCACGACAAATCTGAGAAGAAAGCCCAGGATTCCTGACTTCTGGCTCCCTGCTCTGTAGATCACAGTCTTGTACAAGAATGATTTTCTGTACAATTTCTGAAGCTACTATTTGGTGACTGTGGGCTCCATACTGCCATATGGAAATGAAGAGGGGGATGATGGGAATTTTTGTTTTACCTTCCTACACAAAGGGCTGCATTGTGTTGTATCTGCTTCTGTCTCTCTTGTTACTTCTCTTTTGTGGTCATGGTTTGTATTTTTAACATTTTGTTGGGGGTTCTGGGATTTGTGTGGGTTTGTTTATTTTAAATCAAAATAAATAAATTGGTAGGAGAGAGAGAGAGTGAAACAAACAAAGTATGTCTCTGTTGCCCATAGAGAAAAAGATGAGCACACAGTCACATCCAGAAAATTTATACTCAGCCTTATTTAATTAAAGAGTCACTGCTTTATTGTACAGCGTCAACAGCTGCAAAATCCATTTTCCTGCGAGAGAGGACTCAGCATCTGGGAGAAGTCTGAGTGCCTGAAGATATTGTTCCTCATTAGGGAGGAAAAAGAAATGAGTCCCCAAGGGGAAGCATTTTATTGCTGGAAGAAGCTGCTTCCTGTTAATCTTTTTGGGGAATGCAAAAGGGAATCACGCTGATTCCAAACTAAAGGCTTCCTCTTGCAAGATGCTGAAAACTCTGGCCCAGGTCCAGAAAAGCACTTAAGCATGTGCTTTTATTTAAGCACGTGACGAGTTGATTTTTCTACTCATCATCATTAGAGCTTGGTAAACAACTAATGGCTTGCTCAGATACTTGCTCCTTTTCAAAACTATTGAATTTGCTTCAGCTTTATTCGCATCCCCTTTTTTATTCCAGTTTCTAAATCAAATTCACTCCTCTGCAGTTGGCCAACAAAAGACTTATAAATTATGTAAGTCACACTTATGACCTCACAATGGGACATGTTTGATGCATGTGCTTTGCACAGGCTGTCTATAAAGGGACGAATCTCATCCTCCGTGAATATTCTGGAAAACAGGTTTATCACCAGGAGTGTCTGCAGAAACAAGCGAGTATATTTGTGGACAGCACCTTTTGAACTTGTAAACATGACTTGACTTACCAGAAAGCTGGTTTGGAGAGTCACTCTCATCCAGTCAGGGAACAAAAATGCTACCAGATTGATGGACACGTGCAATCAAAACTAACCAATGCTCCTCAAATTTCAGACACTGAATACATCTAGAAAACATGACCAATGAGGGAAGATTGAAAAAATTAGGGTTATTTAGTCTGGAAAAGAGAAGACCAAGAGGGGATGTGATAACAGTTTTCAAGTACATAAAAGGTTGTTACACGGAGGAGGGAGAAGAATTGTTCTTCTTAACCTCTGAGGATAGGACAAGAAGCAATGGGCTTAAATTGCTTCAAGGGAGGTTTAGGTTGGACATTAGGAAAAACTTCCTAACTTTAAGGGTCGTTAACCATTGGAATAAATTGCCTAGTGAGTTTGTGGAATCTCCATCACTGGAGATTTTAAAAAGCAGGTTAGACAAACACCTGTCAGGGATGGTCTGGATAATACTTAGTCCTGCCATGAGTGCAGGGGACTGGACTAGATGACCTCTCAAGGTCCCTTCCAGTCTGATCTAATTCTTTGATTCTATAATTTCCATTGAAATGAACATCTCCAGGTTTTGTTCTCTCTCATCCTCAAGATTTTTTCCCCTTTCTGGCATGGAGAAGCATGAACTACAAGTCTGTTGATAGTAAAATTCTGATTGCTGGTTAATCACCTTATATGCACTATTTTGAATTAATTCTTGTGGAATTATCAAAACACTTCTACTAAATGCACACCCTGTGCAGGAACATAGTTTCAGAATAGGCGTATTCAGACAGTGAAAGGATTTTTTTCCCTCAGAGGAGAGAAGTAGATTAGCAGTATATATAAATTATAATGGTAGCAACATCCTCAACATGGGGCATTTCCTTAGGAATTAATGACATGAGAGGTTAATGGCCCAGGGCAAAGTTTCAGGCCACCAGCTCTTCCAACCAGTCATTAATCTAAAGGAAACTGCACACACTTTACTACTGGAAATGTAGAATCTAAGACAGTGGTTCTCAAACTAGGGCCACCACTTGTTCAGGGAAAGCCTCTGGTGGTCCGGGCCGGCTTGTTTACCTGCCGCGTCTGCAGATTCGGCCGATTGCGGCTCCCACTGGCCGCAGTTCGCAGCTCCAGGCCAATGGGGGCTGCGGGAAGCGGTGGCCAGCACATCCCTCAGCCTGTGCCCCTGCCTGCATCCCCTATTGGTCTGGAGCGGTGAACCGCAGCCAGTGGGAGCCGCGATCGGCCGAACCTGCTGACGTGGCAGGTAAACAAACCGACCCAGCCCGCCAGGGGCTTTCCCTGAGCAAGCAGCGGCCCTAGTTTGAGAACCACTGATCTAAGACAAATCCTATCATATTTCCTGAACCTAGTTTCCTCTTACTAATGCTTCTCTTCAGCATGCTGTAACCTGCTAGTTAAATTCAGAGATAGGGACCTACTACAACAATATCCTAAATTCACATAGCATCTTGTGACCTGCAAAGAGGTGTTATTTCTTTACATGCAGTGTGTGTGAGAGCACGGGCAAAATACGCATACACTCTGTCTTTGTGTCAGAATGCAACAACTGTTAAAAACGCACATCACCACTGTGTACCCGTTAGATCAAAATGTGAAAAGGACAATGATACCGTGTATCATTAAACCTGTAACAGGTATTTAGGAAAGCATGTTGTGTTTACCCAAACTGGAATTTGACCAGGACAAATGTTCCTATTGTACAATTGTCCGGGGCTCTTTAATTACCTTAGAGATTAGGGCCTTAGTTTGATATCACAGCCAAAAATAGGCCAGATCCTCAGCTGGTGTAAATCAGTGAGACTCCATTGAAATCAACAGCACGGAGTCACTTGACACCAGTTGAGAATCTGGCCCAACACTTTCAACAGCTCAGGGCCCTGTGGCATTTGCTCGGTGCTTGTGTAGGAGAAGGAGTGTTACCCATAGAACTTCCTGCAGCACTCAGGGTTTTCTTGGTGGTTACCCCTCCAAATGCTGGTAAGTCCTGACCTGCTTAGCTCATGGATTTTGATGGCCAAGTTTCTCCAGGGTGACTAGTGATTTGGGAGGCCTCTCTTTTTGGATTATCAGCTGGACGTTGGAGTTGCAAAAGGTGCTGAGCTCCCACCCTGTGAAAATCAAGCCCCCCGAAGTGTCTCAAGTTGGCCACATAAACACGGAGGCGCTCCAAATCACTAGTCACTATTGAAAGTCTTGGCTGCAGAGCCCCTGGCTGCAGATGGTTCGCACGCAGTAAAAATGGCATTTTCTTTTAGAATTGTCGCCTTTTTCTAATCATGTCTCCCCCTCAAACCAAATTCATTTGTGGAAGCAAAATGCTCACAGTGGTTTTTATATTCATTTCTTAAACTAGTTCAGCTTGCTACCTGCGGAGTTTATTGGGTAATGTTTGGGGAGGAGGGCGAGAGGAGAGCCAGGAGCTAATCAAGCCATTTCAGTCTCCGTGTCAGAAAATAGCGCTGATCAAATGTGTTTCCATCAACAGCTGCCTTTTTCAATTATGCAGAGAAAACATCAGGGGAATGGTGTGCAGTGCAGGATAGCCCGGTAATGATGTGAGAGGCTGAAATGGCCAGCAGAGAAAGAGGGAGACAGCTGAAGCTGTACCAGCAATGTGAGTGTTACAATAGAGTCCATTATAGATAAGTAATAGCAGTGCCTCAGCAAATGAACCTTTTCAAGGGCACCAGATAGTTCCTTCCGTAGGTTGGGCTGTCTTCTTAGATGTTAGCTACATTTCAAGCACAGCAGGGAAGAATTGTTATATATATCTATTTACTTGGCCATTTGTCTAAGGTTTTTTAACCGCCTGCCAAATAGGCAACAAACTCCTGATGACAAAAGGAAGCTTATGTGATGACACCATCAGTGCGGCCACCTGCTGCTACCAGTGGATTCATCTATATGTTTTGATGTTGCCACCGTTGGCAATATTTTATCTGCATATGAAACCAGCTGATGAATATGATCCTCAGATGCCACCTGCTTCTCGTTTATGTTTTGTGGCTTTGTATGCTCACTGGGAAAGCTAGGTTACCTGGTAAGGGTGAGCTGACATTTTAGCAACACGCCATTAAAGAAAGGAGGGGGTTTTGCTGGATTTTCACAGTAAATAAAATATGTTTCAGGTCTTTTCCATCCTCTTTTTTTGCAGAGACACCGTGTATGGACTGTTTCTAAAACCAAGGCCATAGATGGCATTTTCTCCACTCTATTAGAAAATCACTATTAGCAAACTTTAGACCTGATCCAAAGCCCATGAACTCTTTCCGTAGACTTCAGTGGGCTTTTGATTGGGCCTTTGGGAACAATGCTGCAGCTATTGAATGGCCAAACTCACATTAATATTAATGGGAACAGGGATATGACCAATTATTCTAATCATTTATCTTTGCTGCAGCCTAAAACGTCTGTGCTTTTACAGCCCTGGCTTTTCCTGCTGAAGGTCCTGAACCTGCATTGTGAGTCACATCGAGCCCTGCTGAAATCAGTGGGACTCTGCACAGCTGCATGGGTCTGTCCCGGTGGATCACATTGCAGGATGAGGGCCCATAGCATGGCAGCAAGAATTTGAGATGCAAATAAACGTGGTGCCAACTGATCTTGTGGCATTTTCTTTTGTAATTTAGTTAAGTTTATTTTGGAACTCTGAGCAATAATAAAGTAATTACACACTTGGCAGGGGACTTGGCATTCCAGTTCATCACATCATTAGTAGTATTTTTTAAAAACAAAAGGAGAAGGGAGATACTTGTTGCATATCAATGAAATATCACTTCAGTAATTAAAAAAGCTATTAAACATCAAAGGCAGTATTAAAATTTCATTAGTGCAAGTTTGGGGTCAAGGTCTAATGAAGGAGCAAATTGGATCTTCTTCCAAGTAAAAGGGTAATAGCTTTTTACCGTTATTTTTGTACTGTTGATGGATTTGTCATCAGTGTGTGTGTTTATGTATGTACAAGGCCAGAAAGTTGCCAGACCATTTTGCTCAGTCAGACAGTTGCTAATGCACCTCGCCATTCTCCCATGTGCTTGTGTAAAGTTATGGAAGGGGAGGATTGCGTGGTTATGCAACATCGCAATGGAGCATTTTACTCAAGGTACCCAACAAGCAAAGATGCCCCCAGAAACTCTAGGCAATTTCTGCCTTCTCAGCTAAGGGCAGGTATAGTTACTGCAGCTGAAATGCATGGGAAGTATTGTAAAATGTAATTAGCAACTGTTGCCTGCTTGCCATTTGCTGGTACAATTTTCATGTTTATAATATAAATTAAAAGTTGTAGGGGTTTGTTTTAAATAAGTGAGATGCTATGAAAGCTGCAAGTTGTACAAAACCATGATGACTCCTTGCATTCCGGTGCAGCTGGAAAAAACAACAACAGAGATGAGTAATGTAATGCCACAATTTTATTATCAGTTTTGACGTGAACTCTTTGTGACAAGGAGAAGTTCTGCTGAGCTCTAAGTAGCACATGATTTTTACAGCAGTTTCTGGACGCTTTGATTTCTTTGGAACATCTCTTTAAAAGGAGAATTAAGCTACTTTACATTAAAGGTTTCAGACCTAGCTCCAGGGTTGCTTGTAAACTTTTGATCTTTTCAAAGTGCAGCACTGGGATTGTTTTCTCTTTTCCTGGTGAGTTTTCCTCTTCTAAAAATTCACCTTAGTGAAGTGATGCATTGCTCCCCCCCACCCCCGTGAACAACTTTCTGAGGGGTGAAATTCATTCAGGTGCAGAGTGCCAGCAAAAAGTCTACATACCATTTAACACCTTGATCCATCAAAAGCCCTTTAGCATGTGCTCTACTTGAAAGGACTTCTGCCTGAGCAGGGGATACTCGTCCTTCAAGTTAAGGATCATTGCTGGATGGGGCCTTAATCCCCCCCTGTAAAGGGTTTAATTGGGTTCTGCTGGCTCTCTGCACAGGGGTGAATTTAACCCTAAAAGAATTTGGGGCATCTCTGCAGTAGCTTGTTTATTTATGTCAGAACTCGTTATAATCAGGTTCTGTTATATACTGTTTAAACACCTTTGTTTTTTCTCCCCCTTTTTCTGGGCAGGACGCCAGCAATGATTGGATGTTCGTTTGTGGTGGACCGAGAGTACTTCGGAGAGATTGGCCTGCTTGACCCTGGCATGGAGGTCTATGGGGGAGAAAATATTGAACTGGGCATGAGGGTGAGTGGCAAATGAGACATTTCATATAGTACCCATGTACAGAGCACAAGAGGAACGCTGGGCCTTACAGAACTGTCCGTTATCTTTCGGTTTACTACACAGAGGTGGCAGGTATTGCAGAAGAATCAGAACAATAGCAAAACCCACACACAAACACAATAAGAGATTGATCATGGTCCCGCTAACACTGTGCAAATTCATAGAATTCAGCAGTATGGTTTTTACTCTGTGTCTGTGGTTCAACTCATAGGGCCAGATCCTCAGCTGTAATAAATCAGCGTAGCTGCATTGACTTCAGTGGGCCTATGCCAGGGTGGTTTGATTTAAATCACCAGTGTTAATCATGGTTTAAATCAGCAAGCAGGAAACCTTGATTTAAATAATCAATTTTAATCTTGTTTTGCCTTTGTAGTTTTTATTTATTTTCCTAAAGAAATACTGATTATCATTGGCTGGTAACTATTAAAACATGGTGATTGACAATTATGTGTAGCCTTTACACTACATTTGTTACTTTCTTTTGCTAACCAGGAGGATACACTATATCTAGGCACATTTTTTAACTGTTCTATAGCTTAATTTGCATTTATTAAAATTCTTAATTTTTACATTTTTGTTTATATTAGGAAAAAAACTTTTTATTTACTAGATGATCAATTTGTTTCAAGCTTTACATGGATGGAAATTAAAATTCAGCTAAAATGCACAACAAGAGTATTTTAGTTAAATAAAACGACCTTAAATGTGCTAGATACACGAGACAAAAATTATCAAAAAGTTTATCAAAACATTTTTTCATTTATTAAACAAAGGAAGTATCATCTGTAGTTAGTGAATTGAACTGATTGTTTCTGGTCGCCATGTCCTTCAAGATTTTAGAGCTAGTAGATCTCATTCTCTCACACCTAGCATTTATTCATAAATTGGAAGAGGAATAGCAGCTTTCCTGCTTTTACATCTCCCAATTGGTTTCTTAACTTTGAATGAAATAAATAAACTGATCTAGTTGAATTAGCTGAAATGAAGGGAATGTTCTTTCTGAACATTCAGAAGAGGCTACTGCTGTCAAAAGCTGGTTTAGCACTTCAACAGCTCTGGTTCCAGGTGCTTGGCCAGTAACTTCCCTCAGTTCAGTAGTTTGAATTTTAAAGAAACTTTGCTACAAGCATGTACTGCTTAATATTTTATTAATAAATTGAAACTGGTTTAATACATTATAGTCAGGTTTTAGGCCTTAGCATGGATTGCCATAATTTCAACTTTAATTTTAAATAAGTTTATATTAAAAACCCCTTTATTTAATTTGAATAAAAAACCCTCCAATTTATTTTTTTTAAATCTGTTTATTATTTTTAATTATTTTTATCCCCCCCGAGTTAAGCTAATTTACTCCATTTGCTCATTGTAGCATTTATATCAGACCTGCGTGTGTGCATGTGCGCACACAACAAAAATGCTCCCAATTATCCAAATAGCATGGGGGACAGAGATTGCATTCAGATATTGGAGAGGGCAGGACTCATTCAGCAGCAGGGTGGTCTTCCCCGTGGCCGGGGGCTCGCCTTCCTCCTCCTCCTCACAGTCCTGGCTTGGGGTCACTGCTCTGCCCTTCCAGGACTGCAGCCTCCCCACCCCCATTTCTGCACCTTACACCTGCAGGAGCCACCACGTGTCCTCGGCCCTGCAGCAGCACCGGGAGCCCTCTGCAGCTCCTCTGTCATGGCCATGCTCACTCCGTACCATGACAGCCGAACTGCAGAGGGCTCCCTGCACTGCCAAAGGAACCATTCAGCAGCAGCTGGAGACTCCTCCTCCTCCTCTCAGTCCTGGCTGGGGGTCTCCACTCCATTATCCAACCTCCCTGCATTATCCAAGTCCCTTCCTTCACCCCCAGCATGAGACATATGCCCTTTGCAGCATGTATCTCATGTTGGGGGACAAGACAAAGGGTTCAGCTAATAGGGGTTTGGATAAATGGGAGTATACTCTCTATATAGTATGCGGGATCGCAATCCGCTAAAAATTCATAGACTTTAAGGCCAAACCATTGTGATAATCTAGCCTGACCTCCTGTACAACACAGGCCATAGAACTCCCCCAAAATAATTCCTGGAGCAAATCATTTGGAAAAACATCTTGTCTTTACTGAAAAACTGCCAGTGATGGAGAATCCACTAGACCCTGGGTAAATTGTTCCAATAGTTAATTACTCTCACTGTTAAAAATGTAACTCTTATTTCCAGCCTGAATTTGTCTAGCTTCAACTTCCAGCCATGTTGTTGTGTTATACCTCTCTCTGCTAGACTGAAGAGTCCATTATCAAAAAAAATTTCCCCATGTAGGGACTTACAGACTGTAATCAAGTCGGCTTTTAATCTTCTCTTTGTTAAGCTAAATAGATTGAGCTTCTTGAGTCGATCATTATAAAGCATTTTTTCTAATCCTTTAATCATTCTCATGTCTCTTCTCTGAACCCTTTTCAATGTATCAACATCCTTCTTGAATAGTGAACGCCAGAACTGGACAGAGTATTCCAGCAATGGCCACATCAGTTCCAAATACAGTGGTAAACTACCCTCTCTACTCCTACTAGAGATTCCTCTGTTTATGCATCCGAGAATCATATTAACCCTTTTGGTCACTGCTAGGAGCTCCTGTTCAACAGATTATCCACCATGAACCACACATTTTTTTCAGAGTCACTGCTTCGCAGGATAGAGTCCTGTGGCCTACGTTCTTTGTTCCTGGAAGTATGTATTTACATTTAGCTCTGTTTAAATGCATATTGTTTGTACCCAGTTTGCCAAGCAATCCAGATTGCCCTGTATCAGTGACCTGTCTTCTTCATTATATCACTGGTCTGGACTTTATTCTGTTTGCACATTATCAATGTGATAGTGTCAGGATCACTTGTATCTAAGCCATTGTTAATTTTTTAGTTCTGGGATCCATTCCTCTTTGTCTAGAAGGTCCATGTATCTCTGAACTCTCCAGAGGCATTCTTTGCAAAATAAGGACTTAAGGGGAAATTGTGGCTTATCCCCATCGCCACGAAGGCTCCCCCAGGAGTGAATTCAGGGTGGCTCCACTGTACAAGGAGGAGTGATTCCACTGTATAGGCTTTAGGGATGGTTCCCTGTTGCACAATGGCGCATGCCCACCTCGCTGCCTCGCAGAGAGCTCAGCTGTACAGGACCTCTCCATCTGCCCATGCACTAGGGATGAGACTGTAGCATCCAGTGCTTTGAGGAATCTCCTGTTGTCTTCTCTGCTCATTCCCCCAGCCAAGGAGTAGCATGATGCTACCACAGAGACCACTGCAGCCTCAGGGCTCAATGGCTTAGTCTTCATTTCCCTTCATGCATCTCCCCAGCTCTTAGCCCAGTTACTTGGGCTGCCTTCTGGGCTAAGGAGATCTGGTCCTTATTGGAGAATATGCTCACATAAAGCAGCACCACAGAAGCAGCAAGAAATGGTAAAGATATACTGCAAAATGTGGACCCCTTAGTTAAGGACAGTGTCTGTCTGCATTAAGCCAGAGCTGTCCGGCATATTGCAGCTTCAGTACATTGTGATCCTTTGCCGTGATGTTCAAGGGTGCTGCACACCCACAAGTCCAAAGGACCTGTCAGAGGTCAGCACTTCTGAAAACTAGGCCACTTAATGTCGCTAGAACAAGAGTCTCCTCATTATAAAGCGGAGTGCTTAATTACTTCCCCTTTCTCTCACACTAGCACGCCCCCAGTGCATGGAGTGTGCTCATTAAAGCATGCATTCTGCTCCTGCTGGAACATTAACCCTCAAATTAGTTCAGCCAGCTCATTTATATAAAATAAATGCAAACCTTCACCCGACAGACTAGGAGAGATGGTCACTGGGAGAGGTGTATGTTTGCACATAATTGTTATTCCAGCAATGGAGTTTATAATGGGACTGTCGGAGTAGGGTACCCATAGTTGGATGAGGTGCTGAATGCAGGTTTGGGGCAGATCGGCTACTACCACAATTCATTCTGTTTTCCTTAGGAGATGTAAGAGGATCAGGAAATTATCAGGGCTGTGTGAGCTCCCCAGTTTTCCTTTCTCACTCAGCAGGGCTTTGAGCTGCTTGAAACTTTTTCCACATGGCTGCTTAAAGAATAAATTGAACATCTTGGCAACGCTCTATAGGAACTGATGAATAAGCCTGGGAAGGAATCTGAAAATTGTCGTTCTTCCTTGTATGAGAAGAACTTGCAGTGTGTGATGAGAACTCCCAGTAAATAGAGGAAAGGGTTCTAATAGGATTATGAAATCTGGAGTCCCGTGCCTGTTTCTGCTGCCCACGTGTCTGACCCTGGGCAGTCATTTAGGCCAAGGTTTTGATGTTTTGAAGTTTTTCTCCATGACCCCATGAGGGCTAGAAATTTTCCTTCTTTAAAAAAAAAAAAAAAGCTGAGATTAGTGCAAAATCACATGCGAGCTGGTGCTTTAAGAATAACACCAAATACTGTCAGATCTGGCCATACTGACTCCATATCGCCCTCTGAATTACGCAGTCTGTGCAGAGGTAGGAAGGGGTGGCTGCTTCTCCTGTTCCATGCACCCGCACAATGGAAGAGGAGAATCTACCCCCACACTGGAGTTTGTGTTCAGTTTAACAGAGACTTTTGGATATGGGACAAGAGAAGGAGCAGAGAGATGGGACAGAAGCGAAAAAGAGGAAGAAACAATGAACAAATAAAGGAGCGGAGAGAAAAAATAGAAAACTGAGGGGGGAGGGGAAGGAGACGTTCTGTTAAAAACAATGGGCATCAATTTAAAAAAAACAATCCTTTAAACATCTTCAAATGCTGTGTTCACGCTAAAAGCAAAGGGATTATTTGTGGAGCGCTCCAGCTAGATTATATTACATCTAATGAACCTTCATTTAAATTATTTTAATAAAGTGAAATTGGAAAAGCCAGTGCAACTAATGAGCCTGATTTGGTGAGGATACTGTATGGTAATCCAACTAATCCTCCTTAAATATATAATTTATTACAAATATTATCTTCTTGGGTATTTCGCTAATGGGTTTTCCCTGATCAATAGTTGGTAGGCCGGGACAATTAAATAGTTAACATAAGAGATTTTCCGTTTTAAGTTACCGGTGCATAATATGTAATGCTCCTGGCCAGCTGATGGAGGTTATGTAAATTTCACACCTGCCCTAGCTATATGGAAGCCTGGAATTAACCAACATCCACTCTAGCATCTTTGTAAAAAATCCCTGTGATTTTTCCCAGAGGTGCGCTGGAGCCGGGAGAGTCTGTTGAGTCTGCAGGGAAGCCAGCATATGTTTGCAGGGTTGGAAATAGCAGAATGGCATGGTTCTGTGAAATGTAGCAAAGGGGAAATTTGTGTAGTTCAGCTATAGAATCTCCTCTCCTACAGCCTATTTTTCAGGTGTACAATGTTTACCATAAAGCTAATAAATTTAAAGCTGAATTCTGTCTCTTAGTGTGCTCACGGGACTGCCACTGAAGTTGATGGGAGTGATCCATGAGCACCTAAAAGCAGAATTTGGCCCATATATGTATAATATTAGATCAGATTATAGCTGTCTCTTATTTAGGAGGAGAGAGCCTTACCCCAACCCCACCCCATGTCCTCAGCACAAAGCTAGGCACAACCACAATCCCTGTACTGCTCTCCTTCCTAGCACTCTGAGATTCTAGCCACCCTTAAGGAATGGGGGAGGGATGAAGAGAAAATGGGGCCATGGCTCCAACTGCCCTCTGCCCCAGGCAGCAGAGCTAGCTGGATGCACAGGAAGGGGAGGATGATGGAGACAGGGATTGTGAATGGTACAGTGCAGAGCTATCAACCCTGTCTCCAGGAGTCACAATCTGTCCGCACACTCAGGTCAGTGCCAGTCTTTGTCAGCCCAGTACAGTACAACGCATTTCAGGCATGATCTGGCCTTGAATGGCCCACTGGGATCTGAGATGTGCACATCCCTTGTTCAAACATGCATTTGGAATAATTATGAAGAAGAAGATGGGAGTCTCTTTGGTGTAATAGTCCCAAATTATTAAACTATCCAGGGGATCCTTCGATGGTTTAGGGAAGAGAAATAGTTCTAACAGACTAATAGATTGACTTACCAACTCATTAAGGAACTGAGTGGTTTACAAGCCTCATATAAGTTCCCTTATAAGTGGGAGCTACACATACCCTTGATTGTTTAGAAAGGGATCACATAAACTTTAAAAGCCCAGTTTATGATTTGACCTAATACAAGGAGTTTATGATCCATCTTTTTATAACAGAACCGTTAATCATCACAGTAAAGATCTTGTCTCTTACTCCGGGGCTCCACTGATAAGGAGGATGAGTTGTTGCTCTTTCTATTTTATACTCATATATAGCAAGGGAGGATGGGAGCAGTCTGAGTGTTTATCGTAAAGGATGCCATAGTTTCAAAGAAATTCTCTGTTACCACCATTAAAACAACAACAATAATATATTGTCAAGTTGACAGCTGGAGGCAGATCTTCCCGTCTTTTTAGATTATAGCCTAAATCAGCCAGATTCTTCTTCTTTCTTCTTCTTTCTTCTCTCTCTCTCTCTTTTAATATATATGTAGCACTCTGGTGTTAATCAAGGAGGGTCCATTACTGGGAGATAGATTTTTAGATACTGTGCCCAAGATCTTCAAAACTGGCTACCAACTTTTTCAATCTGAGATGTCCAAAAAGGGAGCTGATGTTTAGAAAATACTGAACACCCACCCCTAGAAGGTGTCTCAAAATGTGCACCCAAAGATGGAGGCAACCCAAATCAAAGTAACTAAGGCTTTTATACTTGCCTGACCTCCCAGCTGGGAGCTGACAATAGGGGAGAGGGCAAGAGCATGAATTCCTCGGCTTGCCCTGCCTTGAGCAGACAGAAACAAGAAGCTAAATATGAGTCAAGAGTGTGACACTGTTGCAAAAAAAGCAAACGTTCTTCTGGGGTGTATTAGCAGGAGAGTTGTAAGCAAGACACGAGAAGTAATTCTTCCGCTCTACTCTGCACTGATTAGGCCTCAACTGGAGTATTTTGTCCAGTTCTGGGCACCACATTTCAGGAAAGATACAGACAAATTGGAGAAAGTCCAGAGAAGAGCAAGAAAAATGATTGAAGGTCTAGAAAACATGAGTTATGAGGGAAGATTGAAAAAATAGGGTTTGTTTAGTCTGGAAAAGAGAAGACTGAGAAGGGACATGATAACTGTTGTTAAGTACATAAAGGTTGTTACAACGAGGAGAGAGAAAAATTGTTCTTCTTAACCTCTGAAGATAGGACAAGAAGCAGTGGGCTTAAATTGCAGCAAGGGAGGTTAGGTTGGACATTAGGAAAAACTTCCTAACTGTCAGGGGTTTTAAGCACTGGAATAAATTGCCTAGCGGGGTTTTGGAATCTCCATCAATGGAGATTTCAGGGAAGGGGTTGGAATGGGGGCAGGGAAGGGGTGGGAAGGGGTGGAGTGGGGGCGGGGCCGAGGGCGGCGGAGGGGAGGTGTCAGTAATGCAGCCCTCAGGCCAATGTACCAGTCCTCATGTGGCCCTCGTGGTTATTTGAGTTTGAGACCCCTGGTCTAGATGATACTTAGTCCTGCCATGAGTTCAGTGGATTGGACTAGATGATCTCTTGAGGTCCCGTCCAGTCATACGATTCCAAGAATGCAGTGTAATTTAGGGGAACTGAGAAGCCTAGGTCTCTGATGTGCCTATTAGGAGCTGCATGCCCTCAAAAAGAGCTCTGGTGTGGTTTTCTGGGGCAGTAAGAGGTTGCCCACTTCTACATCGGCGGCACCATGCTTGCCTCTGCTTATTAGTCCTGCCCTGTGAGCCAGTGCACAGTGGGGGCTGGGCATTAATTGCATGGAGAAAAAATTGACGTTAAGCCGTGGCACGTGTGTTCTTTTAAGGAGATCTGCTGAACCTTCTTGACATGGGAGGAGAGAAAAGAAACAACTCACTAATTTCCACTTCACCTTAAGGGGCTGATCCTGCAGAAATGAACCTGGTATTATACACACGAGTAATCCCGGTGAACACATGTGCACCACAGTTAAGCAGGTGCATTAGTGTTTTTGAATTGGGGCCTAAATCCTGTAGGACATATTTTCAATGGGAATGCTACTTACATCAAAAGATTTCATTGAACTCTTTAGCAGGTACAGGATGTGTGCTTGTTTTCATGCAACTACAGTTAATGTTGTAGTTATGTTCCTGAAAAATGCGACTTTAAATGAAACGATGTTAAGTGAATCCAATTTCCCCATAAGAATAATGTAAATGAGGGGATTAGGTTCCAGGGAAATTTTTTTCACCAGACAAAAGGCTATATTACACACACACACACACACACATACACACACACACACACACACACACAGTTTTAAACAAACAATTTAATACTGGTACACAGTGATGATGATTGTGAAGCTTGGTTGAGGTGGAGGAGTCAGAGGGTGGGATATTTTCCAGGGAATGCCTTACTGCTAAATGATGAACCAGCAAATGGCTGAGCCCTCAAAGTTTAACTCTTACAGTCTGCAGGGCAGCAGGAATGGAAGGAGGAGAGAGAGCATCACAGACAGAGACACAGAGACACACTGTGTGTGTGAGAGAGAGAGATGCACATTTCCCCTTTAAGTACACTACCTTGTTAATTAGATTAGCTTGCTGAGACTGCAGCTGCTGCTGCCAGCAAGCTCCCTCTGTCCTGAGCCCTGTCGTGTGTTCCCCCTGTTCTATGGAAGACAGGGTAAGCGGGGTGCAGGAGCATGGGGGAGGGGGACACCCTGACATTAGCCCCTCTCTTCCTCCCCTCTCCCCCGCACAGCAAGCAGGAGTCTCGGGGAGCAGCTCCAAGGCAGAGGGCAGGAGCAGCACATGGCAGTGGGGGGAGGGACAGCTGCAATTGCTACCCTGCTGGGAGGCTGCCGCACAGGGAACTTAAGGGAGTGGGGAGCTGATAGGGGGGCTGCTGGTCCATCCTGGTTCCAAGCCCCCACCAGCTAGCTGCAACAGGCTGCTCTTCCTGCAAGCAGTGGACAAAGCAGGCGGCTGCCAAACGACGTTAGAAGGGAGCATTGCACAACTTTAAACGAGCATGTTCCCTAATTGATCAGCAACGTAACAATGAAACAACGTTAACCGGGATGACTTTAAGTGAGGAGTTACTGTAATATTCCTGGGGAGTACTGATGAGATGGCCATTACATTTTCAAATACCATGGCTGGTTAATGTTATGACCAATAACAGCAAATGGTCTATAATTATGGATGATAAAGGGCATAAGCTGGGGGCTGCCAGGGTTAAGAGAATATATTTATTTTCTCCATGTACAGCATTAGTTATTTGGCTGTTTGCATCCTGAAGGAGTTTCATCAGAAGCATCTAGTATAGGTCATTACCAGAGTGAGGTTCCTAGAGTTGGTAGACCAATGATACGATCTGGTATGGCAAAAACCTGTGTTTCTGTGTTAATAGCTCTCTCTTTATGTATTATGTAATGGATATAAGCAGTGTCTGATGTCTGATTAAGACAAAGGCAATAGAACAGACCTAAAGCAGTTGCAGAAGTAGGCAAGCCCTATCGAATTACCATTCAAACTGGCACGTCCTTTTGTATCACCATGACACATTCATCCAGCTGCAAACAGAACAAGACTGTACTGATGATGCAGTTCTCTTGAGTGACCAGCGATGCTTGGTTGTATATTTAGATTTGGGGGCAGGGATCAAGACACGGATTTATTAAGGTCTCGCCCAGAGACTAAAACGGAGGTATGTAATGCATTGCTGCACACACATCTGCCATGATATTGTCCGAAGGTCCGTGTTTTTAGTTCAGGGCCTAGCTTATTACATACACTGATATGAAATCTACAGAGTGACTTATCACTTTAAATTCTGAACCACCCTGTGATGCTAAAGTGATGCGTCAGAGCCTCAGGCCTGATCCTGCCTGAACCGTCTGAGCTGAGTCCTATTGATTTCAATGGGGCTCCCACCCAGCCAGAGCTCGGTGCAGGATCACTGCTCTGTGAAGTAATGCGCCATGAAGAACAAAATATAGGCCACACTGGTAGCATTGGCTATAAGGTTGCCTGACACGTTCCATTAAAAGGCTGTTTCCATGTGCTAGTAAATTCCCCAAATGTAACTGTTCAGGATGAGATTTTCCAGGCCAGATGTCTGCTTCAGGCTGAATTTTTTGGAAGGCTTCAGCTAGAATAGTTCAGGCATGTATCAGAATGAGATTAAGGGAAAATACATTGTTTTGCCTTTATTAAAAATTCTTAGTTGTTTTGCTGAGAAGCTCTGTCATCTCCATGCTTTTTTGGAGCAGGAACTTCAGATTTGGTAGTGGGGTGGCCCTGGATTCAAGAGCATGCCTTTTGCCTGTCCCATGAAAATCTGCCCGAGTTATGCACCTCAGAAAACTTCAGTTTGCACATGCTCAGTAGAGACTGGTTCAGTTAGGCAGCTAAATTCTCTAAAGATTCTATGTGCACTGAGCATTCCCCTGCCTAGGGTTGCAGAGGCTAAGCAGGACGTTGCTTCTAATTGCTCCTCCCACAGGGGCCACTGTGGCTTTGGGCACAAGAATCAAGACAGGGAGATGGTCTCTATCCTGTGCTCTCAGTGCTTCCCAGCTGGGGCCGTTGTAATGTGGTGGAGGAGAAGGGGGAAGGAACCTAATTGGAATGCAGAGCGGTAGGGAACCAGGATTCCTTAGTCTCAATCTTTCCCTACTGTCAGCAAATAGCTGTGAAACCTACTGGCAAATGTGTGCCAAATTTCCTTCTAGTGGAGAACAAGCTACTATTGCTATAAGGTACCCTATTTGCATAAATGGC
The DNA here is from genome assembly GCF_016161935.1 of Mauremys reevesii. NCBI lineage: Eukaryota > Metazoa > Chordata > Testudines > Geoemydidae > Mauremys > Mauremys reevesii. The sequence goes on along the minus strand of NC_052640.1, from coordinate 13,695,362 downwards.
TGAGGTCTGTGCTGTGAATCTAAAAGTTCCAACCTGCTGAGGAGCGATGCGGGTGCCAATAAGGAACACGTGATGGGATTTCTAGGGGGAGGAGAGGTTTCAGTTTGGCTTTTTCAAAACCTAGTAAATTACAACAAAAAGCTACTTGAAAATAATGATAAGGTTGCAAAGTCAAGCATTCAAAAGTCATGAAATGCCAGTATGAACATTGGCCGTGCAACCTTAATTGCCCCCCCGGTGCGTATGAATTATGACACAGCCTTTAATTACATGGTCACGTATACGTACAGTGAGCCAGATTGGCAGCTGGTCTAAATGTGCAGAGCTCCATTGACATCAGTGGAGCTGCATAGATTTACACCAGCTGAGAATTTTGCCCAATGTGCAGATGAAGTGACAGCATGTTTGCTACATAGAATGTTGTTGTTAAACAACGGAGACAAACAGCCATAAGTAGAGAAGATTTCCCTGGCGTTTTGTCTCATGCTAAATAACTCTGGTCATGACTCTATGCCAAAAGTGTGTTGGAAAACTAATTAAATGAATCGTACTCGCCCCCATCCCCAAAAGTTTAAATTGTCCAATCCAGCAAAGCATTATGGAGGGCAATGTTCGCAAGCTTCTGTTCTGGAATGTGGAAACTGCAGCCCTTCAACAAATTCAACAATCTCCTTCTGGCTGTGTAGACTCAACCTTCTCCTCTCAGCAGCTGTCACTCTTGCATCGCTGCCCTAAGCCAAGGAGATTCAGTGTTGTCAGCAAATGAAGAAACCATGAAAAAGCCGCTGAAAAGGACAGATTGCGTTCCAACCTGATGGCCAGCTTCCCATGCCAGGATTCAAATGCCTGACATCAACCATGTTTGAAACCAAGGGTTTTTCTTTGGTGTGATATTCCAACACCTGAAAGAGACTAAAATAAAACATTGCAAAGCCTGGAAGATGGAAGATACCTCTTGAGCTATCTCCACTCAGAGAGAGTACTCAACACTTTACTTAAGGACAGTTTATATAACTCTTAAATTGGGGATTCTCAAACTGGGGGTCGGGACCCCTCAGGGGGTCGTGAGGTTATTATATGGGGGGTCGCGAGCTGTCAGCCTCCACCCCAAACCTCGCTTTGCCTCCAGCATTTATAATGATGTTAAATATATTAAAAAGTGTTTTTAATTTATATGAGGTGGGGGGGCCGCACTCATAGGCTTGCTATGTGAAAGGGGTCACCAGTACAAAAGTTTGAGAACCACTGTCTTAAATGAACTCCAGATGAGTTCCACATTCTAGTTTCTGTGGGTGGGATCCACGTACCTACCTGTCTGATCTATCTGGGCTGGATTGTGATGGTTCTTACTAAATTGAAGATAACTGTAACTTTGAATGGGGAGCAATGTTTTCATCAGAGAGCCTAGTGACAAACTTTATGCATTAAATTGCCAGCAAACGGCAGTACTGGAACTTGTGAATAATGTTAAAAACACTCTCTAAAGGGGGAATATTGTAAATAGCTTAGAAAGCAGCATCTGGCTATTTGGCTTCCACATCACGTCATGCACCATGGAGTTTGTTGCAAATTCTTTCATGTACCGGAACATTATAAAAACACAAGTCTGGAAATTTCAGAAAAAGAACTACAGCAAAGGAGCTGAGGAAGGAAAATATTCCCTTCATAAGTCTTTGCTGCTTCCTTCTCATCCTCCTCCATGCAACTTTAATTTAATCCACAATGACAAGTCTGAACTGAATCTGAGGGACAGGAAAACTGGGAGGAAGGTGGGTGTGTTAATTGTTCTGTGATTGAAATAGTTTTCACTTGACTAGTGATTGAACCAAAACTCTGGGTATGAACTAGAGCTGAGTCCAGATAGGCTAGTTGGAAACTTTCCAGTGGGAGGTTTTTCCATTACAAAATGCTGATTCATGAAAATTGAAATGTTCCACAGGAACACGTCAGTTTCAATCAGTTTCCCTCAGATATCTGGGTGATTGTCTTTCAGCTCACCAACTTCTCGAGGGGAGCCAGCTGCCCTGGAAGTTGGGCAGCCCTGGGAGCCAGCTGTCCCAGGAGACTTGCAGTCTGGGAAGGCCTAGCTCCAAACTTTTGGGGTCCCGAACATCTGTAGGCTCCTGGTTCTCTGTCAGCCTGGTTTGGCAGAATTTCCTTTCAAACGTCTCAAAATGAAAAGGTCTCCATTTTTTCAAACCAATAATTTTGCAATTTCTCTTTCATTGGCAATGTCAGAATTTCTACTTTTTGTTCTGAAATGGAACAGTTTGTTTTAAAAGAAAATTCGGTGTTTCCTGCTCAAAGGAAATTCCAAATTTTGACCAGCTCTACTATGAACTCTTCTGTAGGTCTGGCCTGTAACCTTGGCTGGTGATTGATTTTAGTGTATCAGTTTACACCACCTGAGAATCTGATACTCTGGACCCAAAGCCACTGAAACTGTAGGAAGGTTCAGATTTTCACACCTCAGGTTCATGTGTAGGCCTGAGTAATTAATAAGTGCTGGCAAGTTGGAGCACTGTTGTGTTGTGAGTCTGAGGGGAACAGGTCTGTATTTCTTATGTGCTTTTTATTTATTCTGTCTTCAGGGTTGCCTGGGATCATTTGGGTTTTTTTCTTTAAAGTCAGGTTTTGCAATCAGGTGAGGAAATGTCAAAATCTGACTAATAATCATCCTTGTTATTAAGTTCTCTGAACACAGCAAAACAGGATGTGCGGACCTATCCTGTACACTACCTCCAAGCTGAAGCAGGGCTGCCCAGAAGATTCAGGGGTGCTGGGGCAAAGCAATTTTGGGGGGCCCCTTCGATTAAAAAAAAGTTGCAATACTATAGAATACTATATTCTCATGGGGGCCCCTGCGAGGCCCTGGGCAAATCGCCCCCCCTCCCCCCCCCCCTCGGGTGGCCCTGAGCTGAAGAGGGATGAGGGAAAGTGTGACTTCTTCTGACACTGTACACCTGTGCACTTGAAAAAAGCTTTCTGGATTTCACTCTTTATTATACAAAAACTATGCCATTAGCCATGCTGCATATAATCCCTTGGAGGAATAAGCCATTTATCTCTGGGAATAAAAAGTCCTTTTCCAAAATATTTTTTCTGCACCAAAATATTAAAGTACCAGAAATATTAGCCACCAATGAGATTTTTAATTAATTTATTAACTTCTTTGCAAATTATTGTTGGTTGGCCTAAATTCATCAGAGAAGCAGCATGGCCTAATGGTAAGAAGGGAAGCAGTGTGGCCTAGTGGTTTAAGCATTGAAGGTGGACACAGGAAACCTGGGGTCTGTTCCTGGTTCTGCCACTGGCCTTTTGGGAGAGCCTGGGCCAGTCACTTCATAAGAGCTGGTTGGGAATTTGTGGTCTGTGACAGAATGCTAACTGTAGCCGTTGGTCACATAGGCAGGGCCGGTGCAAAGACGTTTCGCGTCCTTGCGACCCCACCCCCCCGCCCTGCAGCAGCTCCCCGCCCCTCCCCTCCGCCCTGAGGCCCCCCAGTGGCAGCTCCCCCCTGCCCTGAAGCGCCCCCCCCCGGGGAGCCATGCGGCAGCTCCCCACCCCAGCTCACCTCTGCTCCGCCTCCTCTCCGAGCACGCCCTCCCGCTCTAATTCTCCTCCCAGGCTTGCGGCACAAAACAGCTGACCGCGCGCTCAGGGAGGAACGCTGTAAAAAAAAAATTGGGGGCACTGCTTTTTGGCACCCCCAAATCTTGGTGCCCTAGGCAACCGCCTAGTTCGCCTTAATGGTAGCACTGGCCCTGCACGTAGGGAATTGCATAATAGAGAAAATCATGGGCTAAACTGGAATCAGTTAGCCTGAATTGGTGGGGATTGTTGACATTTGGGGGCAATGGTTGTGCTAATAAGGTGATTAGCTCAATGAGGGGAAGCTATATAATTGGCAGGAACAGGAAGTAGAGGGGAACTTGGAGAGTGGGCTGGGTGAGGTAGAGAAATCGAGGTGGAGGGAAGGCTGGCTTCTTAGGATATGTGCCTGTGCTATGTTCTGCAATGGAATCTGAAGATTAAAGGTACGCATAGGGGAGAAACAGACTATGTATATGCTGTGAATAAGAGACCAGGTTTCTTCATGGGATGTAGACATGAATTTCAGATCTGCTGCATTCAGTTTAGTGTACCAGCTCAGTGGTGGCTCCAGCTGCATCCAGCTCATATACATTATGGGGACTGACGATTTCATTTCACAAACGGCTGCAGTGAACATGAGTGTGAGGGTGTTTTTAAAGTCCAACTGTGCTATTTTCCACACTGAGGGTATCATCTCCTGAGGACAAAGCCCGTTTCGGCTGAGGATGAAAAGTCATGTCTTTTTTTTTTAATGTTTGTTTTATAGCAACAAGCAGAAAATACCCCTCTGTGGGAGTGTATTAAAAATCTCCTTTGTGAAAGGGCTGCGGTTGCTACACTCATACTTGACCCCTGACTCAAAACCACAAAAGCAAGGCAGTGAAAAATTAAGCCACCAACCCTCTGCTCCTTCTGCCAGAGGCACATCCCATCATACTCCTCCACACTCCCCCCCAGTCTTCCATTCTTCACACTGCCCTTTCCCAGCAGCACGAGCTGTGGGTGTTTGGTTGGGATAACTTAGTAAAGGGTGAACAAGTGCAACCAAATATATTCCTGTCCTTTGTAGACATGTTTATAATGATACATAGATATTTACAACATGCACTTCAGTCTCCAGTGAGCCTGGGGTGTATGTATTACGCCAGTAACATGGAGTCCAGTTGCATTGTTATGTGGTAATAACTGCGCAGGGGCCAGGGAACGCCACGAGGTTTCTCTTGCATCGTTTGCTTGTTTCTTCTCTCCCCCTTGCTGCCCCTCTTGGAGGCTCAGTTTGTGCCCTACAAAGGTCAACTTCTGGGAACTAAACCACTCCGCTTTACAGGCAGGAAACAATAATAATAATAATCCCGATAAAACGTTTAACAACTTTCCAAAACATTCCTAATATATTTGTTCTGTAACGTGTTCTAGGCAAGGTACATGGTGATATAGTGCAGTATAAAGCTTTTACTGCCATTTGTTTGGCATGACCTTCAGAACACATGTGGCTTCCCTACTTGTGAGTAATGCAACCAGACAGAACTCAGGCAGGAAAAAAAAAAACTTTACACACATCAAACCATTGTATATTCCCTATAATGAGCCACGTACTTTGGATTGCTAAAAACATGACGCACACAAAAGTATTAGTATAAAGGCCTGTTTGCTTTCCTGTTGTAACTTTTTTCCAAGATAATAGGAAGGTGTTTGCTGTTTAAAACAAAATCTGGCAAGTCTGTTATCTCCATTTCTAATTTAGGCTTGGAAAATGCATATCTGACTGAAAATCATATTTAGTACCACATATGGTATTTGTGCTTATAGCGTGAGAGCCGTAGCCAACAAGAACTCAGAAATGAGTCAAAACACATCTGTGAATGCTGGGTTAGGTGCAACCGTATCATGTATATTAAAGTGTTTGAGCTATAATAAAATGATACATTGGTATGCCTCAGTAAAATCAAAGCTGCATTTTTTGTACCTAAAAACCTATTTAGATTTGGCTCTGCAGCTCTAATATAATGCCATTTACCTGAATATCTTATTGGTAACAGAAAAGCAAACAATTTTATACCTTCAAAGCATGGTATGGCCATTAATTCCCCATGACGCTCTGGAGAAGCAGATAAATAAGTGTATCTCCATTTAACCATGGGAGAAACCGAGGTAGGGCTGTTAAGTGGCTTTCCCAAGGGAATAAAGCAAGTCAGTGACAAAGCCATGACTAGAACCGTCTAACAGTGACTTCTATTATCTTCATGGTAGGGGGTGGGCGGTTTCCCACCAATTGCCCAATTTACAGACTTCTGTGAATTCAGGGCTTCAGTCAAATGCCTATGCCAGGATGCACAGTTTGCCCATATTGCAAGGACTGTAGTTTCATTTCCCACACAGCTTTAGGGCCAGATTCACTTAGGAAAGCACTTACACGCATGACTTCAGTGGGATTTAAGCATGTGCGTAAGTGCTGTCCGTAATAAGGATGGTTTCCTGAATCGGGAGCATGGCAAACACATTTTAAAAACTTTTGGAATTCTATTAAGAGCCCAGTTTTCTGTGTTAATTCCTCTGGCTGACTTTTGTATTGTGCTGCCCAGCCCATTCTATCGTATACGCTGAAACAGCAGTTACTACCACTCTGTGCTTCTTGGAGAAAAGGGAGATGTCGGCCCACTGGATCCCCTCCATTGGCTCATCTCCAATGTTCCCTCCCTACTGGACTGTACAAAACCAATGTGGCGACTCCCCTCTTCAATGTGTATGAGATGTGGTGGCAGCATACAGGTTCAGTCCACCCAGGTCCCATCGATACACCTAGTGAAGGGCTGTGGTGACGTCCTTCCCCAACAATTTACTATCCTGTTCACGCATCCTTCTGTAGAGCAGTCGGATTAATTCATTCTCACTTTGTCCCCATGACCTCTTTAACTTCATTAATGTAGTCGTAGTTTCCCTGCTGTCCCACTGGTCCCAGAAGTTCATCTTTCATGGAGCCAGAAGGTAACACTTTTGATCATGGGAACAATTTACCAAGGATCTATTTAATTATAATTTAAGATTGGATGTTTTTCTACAGGATCTGCTCTGGGAATTATTTTGGGGGAGTTCTGTGGCCTGTGTTACCCAGGTGAGCATAGATTAACACAATAGTCTCTTCTGGCCTTGGATTCTAAGAATCCTCCAGTCAGACACAGGCCATAATTTCAACCATTATTGCCTGCATCAAGCCCAATAACTTGTAAACACATTTTGGGCTGGGATTTAAAAATTCCTTGGGGATTTGGATAGCCAGTTCCCATTAATTTCTAATGGGGATTGGTTATCCAAATCCCATCGGTGTCTTTGGAGGATCTTAGCCGAAGAAATTCTGTCCCTTTGTCCAGGTTGTTTCTCTTGCCGTCCTCTCTTCTCTGTTATACATGTGCTTTTATTAGTGTACAGAAAAGCACCTTCTAGCTTCCTGGTGGGTTTATATCTGAGCTGGTACCTGGCATAGTGCAAAGAAGTGGGGCAACTGTCAGACTGTCTCTTGCAAGAGGATAACCAATCAGAGTGCCCGTCACCATTTCAAATGCCATTTCTCCCCTCTCCCCACCCTTCCATCTGTGGTTCATCCTTTTTATTTCAGCGGGCTGTGTGCTGGTTTCACTGACATTGTGCCTTTGGCCCAGAGGTACATGACATGCCAGACCTACTGAGCCTCACAGAGCAGCTGACAAGTTCAGCTCCAGTTAGCTGCAGTTCAAGGTCAAATGGGACTTTAAAATATGAGTAAATGTCAGGGTTTGCTGGAGCATTGATCTCAGTCTTTTTGATTACTGCCAGATCCTATGAATAACTTAGCCTTGACAGGTGCCGTAAATTATATAGACTACTGAGTTTGAACAGTAAATGTTAAAGAAGGGCACGGGAGATATTGCGGGGTACAGTGCTCTGCACAGACGTTAATATTAAATGAGAGGTGAATTTTGATTCTGTCCGTCAGGAGTGATGGTTGGAAAAAAGGGAGGACTCCTTTTGTTCATTTGCAATTCCGTGCCAAGATGGGCGTGTCTTGTTCACAAGTATTGACTGGGTGTGGCTTGCCATGTGTTATGAAGTGCAAGGGAATTTATACTACCCTTGCCAAAGGGCTATATGAGAACAGCGTACTCTGAGATCGCAGTGTTCAGAAGAGTGATCATGGCTGCTTAGTTTCTGTATGAAAAAGGCTGAAGTTGAGCTTTGGAAGGAGCACTTTGCATCTTATCTTACTGCTTATATGAGACCACGTGCTCCGAGTGACGATTACTTTGCAAGTCAGATATTGCTGTGAAGGGACATTTTACAGTGAAACCAGCACTGATTGTCCTGCACAGCATAATTTATAGTGTGTAGCTGTCTTCTATGGCTATCTGAATTGTACAGCTAATCTCCTTCAATTCCCCCCTATGCATAGTATTAGCACTAGCAGGGCAAATCATTGCTTCATAAATAATTACTGTGTTCAGATGATGGTTAAATGAGCACCTGGAAAGAATGAGAGAGATTTTTTCCCCATATTGCCATCTTATTTTCTAGTTCTCCCCATCAAAACCATATCCAGGTTTCAAACAGTCTTAGATTCTGAGTCCAAATCCTCTAAAATCTAAATATTACAATATCACAATACTCCAAGAAGATCTTTAAGTAAGGTGGCTATCTCTTCATTATAAGCATTTAGTATAATTCCCACATGATGTATTGTTACTCAGATAATTCTTGTATATTCTTTTTCTGTAAAAATTATATTTTAGGGCTATCTGAAGACTGCAAATATATTTTTGTGAAATGTCATGAAGTAGTGTTCACAATTTCCCTCTGGGCCATTTCTCAGCCCTGCAGTTTTGCAATATGCCACGTTTTGCAATGTCACTGTATTGTTTTCAAAAATCACAATTCCAAACCTATAGAGGGTTGGGTTTTTTCAGCAATAGGACCATATTTGAGTGAAATACCCTATTTTAAAGCAAAACAAATGACAAAAATGTGGTGGGCAGGAGTTTGAAGGATTAGACCATGTTTTTAATTTAAAATGCAGAAACCTTAAATTAGGAGAGTTTTCAATTTTCATTGTGAATATTTGTTCAGCTTACGATCATTTTAGTCAGTAAATATTTAATCAACAGCTTACTATATGGGTGACACTATTCATATACATAATCAACAGTACAGCCAAAGATTTAAGAATGACAGTCTGTGTGTCCCTAATAAATTGATGGACTTTAATTGTACACTAGGGAATAAGACTGTGATCTTGTGAGAGATTTCAATGCTATAGAAAGGCATTTTTTATTTATGCTGAAATGCACCATAATAGAGTAATGTAATCTGAGGTCAAAACAGACAGAGGAGGCTGGAGAGAGATGGCTGGCAAAGAAAAAAGGCCAACTGGGAGGAATTAACCAGATGAACAGACAAGATTATAGGTTTCAGAGGGGTAGCCGTGTTAGTCTGTATCAGCAAAAACAACAAGGAGTCCTTGTGGCACCTTAGAGACTAACAAATTTATTTGGGCATAAGCTTTTGTGGGCTAAAACCCACTTCATCGGATGCATGGAGTGGAAAATACAGTAGGAAGATATATATACACAGAGAACATGAAAAAAATGGGTGTTGCCATACTAATTATAACAAGAGTAATCAATTAAGGTGGGCTGTGTGTTTGCAGTCAGGATGTCCAGGATGCCAAAAGAGAAGTGAGAGGAGGGATAGCTCAGTGGTTTGAGCATTGGCCTGCTAAACCCCAGGTTGTGAGTTCAATCCTAGAGGGGGCCATTTAGGGAAACTGGGGTAAAAAACTATCTGGGGATTGGTCCTGCTTTGAGCAAGGGGTTGGACTACATGGCGGTCCCTTCCAACCATGATATTCTAAATTAAACTGGGATTCTAGTTGAAGGTAAGAAGAAGTATCCCAGAATTAATGTCTATGAAGTAAATTAAATAATAAGGAGGATACTGAGAATTCTGTGAAAGATTAACCAAAGTATGCAGGTGACTCCAAGCCTAAAAATATGTACTTTTCTGATTACTGGTATTATGGAGAAAATGTTTACAAAGCAGTCTGTAGGATGATGAAGATTATATTTTGAGGGCCCAGGGAAGCATTGTGCTAAGCTTATGAATCACACTAAGAAGTTGTTAAAATAACTAGATAACTCTACAACTTATGGCTCCTTGAACCCATGCCAAATGAAATCCGGAGTGATTTATACGTATGGGTCAGAGAGGCTACACTGACTGCTCAGATTATTAAGGATTTCTTTCTCCTGCCTGGAAAAGTGTGCCTCATTTTTTTCACTCATAATGTCGCTTGTTTTCAGATCTTGTGAACATTAAACCCATCAGGGTAAACCTTTAAAGCTTCAGGGTTAGCCACAGGCTTTATTTTCTGCCATATAAATACAATACTGTGGTGGTGAAAGCCATGTGTTAAAGTTCAGGTAGGTGTTAATTTCATTTATCACCAAGTTTTGGCTACCTTCCCTGCACTCTCCCCACTAGTCCGTCTCCACATCGAACGTTCCACATTTCTGAGTGAACTCAAACATTGACTGAACTGGTACCTTCTAAAGCAGCGTTTCTCAACAGGGGGTCATGATATGTTGAAAACTTTATTTCAATCTAAAGCAATGAAAATGTCACTCCACCACGTCCTGCATGTCCTTACCCGGCAGGGCGAAATATTTTCTGTTAAACTCTCAACACACACACACACACACACACACACACACACACTCTGTATTTGCTTATCATTGATACATTTTTTACTCTTACTTTTATAGTGAATAAAATTAAAATTAAGGCAGTTGTGAAATTTTTTTTACTTCAGATAAGAGGTTGCCAGCTTGGAAGGGTTGAGAAACACTGGCCTAAAGTAACGTTCACACATGAAACCATCTCAGTTTACAAACCACTTTCCTTTCCTCTAGCTGTGTATTATCTGTCTTGTAATGTAACTTCCCATATGTAATGTGTCTTCCCATACAATGTAGTCATTACTAATACGTGCATTTGTATTACATAGTGCTAGTCCTCAATAAGCATTCCTTACAATGTCACATGCAGTAACTAATTCAATTAATTGCAATCATATTAAATATCAATTATTAAACATCTTTATATTGTCAGGTGACAGTTTTATAAGAGATACATACAGTATCTATTTCAGCTAGTCATTCTCATCAAATCTATTCTGAGTAATCAATTGGAAATGACAATTGGGGTCCAGATTCCCAAAGCAGAATATGTCTTGGCATCTGCAGTGTCCGCAAACCAGGAGATGGAAATGGGCATTCGCAGAGCAAATCAGGTAATTTCATGCCTAGCTGCTCCTGCTTAGAGGTATAATTACGTGATGTCTGAGCACAAATGCTTGCGTGTTTGAACACATCCATTGTCTTTGTTAAAGATAAACCAGAGCTGCCAGATTTGGAGCTGAAGCCACACACATTGGGGGAGGGAAGAGAGGGGAACTTCGTCCATCTCTTGCTTGTCAGAGCATTGCATGGTGCTTAGTGCCTCTTAACTCTCTTTGAAAGCCACTGGAACATTGGATGCCCAGCACCTTACACACAGTTGATTGATTTTCTTATCTGACTGTATTATTCTAATATCATTTGAACTCACTCCTCCTCCCAGTGAGGCCCAAGAGCAGGGGTGGCCAACCTGAGCCTGAGAAGGAGCCAGAATTTACCAATGTACATTGCCAAAGAGCCACAGTAATACGTCAGCAGCCCCCCATCAGCTCTCCTCCACCCCCGCTCCCAGCACCTCCCACCCACCGGCAGCCCCGCCGATCAGCACCTCCCCCTCCCTCCCCACACCTCCTGATCAGCTGTTCCATGGTCTGCAGGAGGCTCGGGGTGGGGAGGGGGAGGAGTGAAGGCATGTCAGGCTCAGGGGAGGGAGTGGGAAGGGGTAGAGTGGGGGCAGGGCCTGGGGCAGAGCCAGGAGTTGAGCAATGAGAACCCCCCCGGCTCATTGGAAAGTTGGCGCCTGTAGCTCCAGCCCCGGAGTTGGTGCCTATACAAAGAGCCACATATTAACTTCTGAAGAGCCACACGTGGCTCCGGAGCCACATGTTGGCCACCCCTGCTCAAGAGGCTGATTATTCGATCCATTATGAACACAACACCTTGTGTTGCCTCCCTTGGGGTATGAAGCGTGTGAATTATGAAAAGAAGAGTATCTCAATTTGACCTGTAAAAGGGGGAGAGAAAGAAAATGAATGAAGGAGAATTTCAAAGAGAAGTTGGATGCAAGGTCATGGGTAGGGTGACCAGACAGCAAATGTGAAAAATCGAGACGGGGTGTGGGGGTAATAGGAACCTATATAAGAAAAAGACCCAAAAATCGGGACTGTCCCTATAAAATCGGGACATCCGGTCATCCTAGTCATGGGGGACAGGAGTGGAGTGATGCAAATGAACTATTTGAGGGAATAAACAAATGCTAGAGATTATGGATTGGAGGACAGAAGAAATCTGGGTTTTACAATCTGGGTGGCTGGACTATGGGACAAACTAATAGTCAACAAGAGAAACACTGCAAGAAATGTAAATAATTTTGAGAGGATCTGGATTTTTGGGGAATGCAAGGAGAGAATCATAAGTAGATATTGGGGGATGGAGATAAAAAGATAGATTGATTTGTAGTCCTTATTTTATAAGAGCGGGCCAATACAAACATTACAATCCTCTCTGTGTCCATTATATTGTGGTTTACTCTGCATGGGGTTTGTTTCAGATTAGAGTTTTCATTTATCATTAATCTGACTATTGCCATCAGACAGTATCTGCTTGCACTTTATATAGATTAGGTTGCAGGCAAAATGATTTCCAAAGTACTTGGAATTAATACCCACCAATCCCCTACAGCACCACAACATCAAAGGACCAGTAAAGAGAAGTGAATTTTAGGAAGCCAAATTCAGAAACGGCTGTCTTGCAGTCCACTTTCAGCAGTAGCTGTGTACATTTCTGCATTCACTGTCTGAGGTTTCACTCAGTCATCCTCAGTTAGAAGCAAAACTAAGTGATTACTAAAGATAATAGCATTTACTCTTTTTTTTGTCCATTAATGCAGATCCGGTGTCTTTTCAGGCACTTATGGCAATGGTAATAATATGCAAATACAGTACAAGAATCTGGGTTTAAAATCCCCTCTTCTACCTATTTGAATTAATATGGACAACATGCTATCCTTAATTCTTGAAGCAATACTTCCTGTCATTTCAACATCAGTTGTAACTACCATGTGAAGAGACAACAACTCCTTGTAACTTATTAACATGTTGCACGGACTTACACAGACTGAATAACTCTCTGGGCACCAACCGTTGCATGTCGAAGGAAGCAGATAAGGAAAGGAGAAAAAGACCTGTGGAATCCTTCTTTATAACTTTACATGTTAGCAATGTGTAAAGGTGTAGACAACAGAAGAAAGTATGAAGCAACTGAGAGAAAGAAAAAGAGAGAGCACTGTGGCTATCTAGAGTCAATGCTTTTCTTTTTATGAAGAAAAGCTAAAGAGAGCTCTTTTCCAGCACTGTGAACTACTTAAAGAGGTATTTCAACCCACTCCTTAGATGTAATGAAGTAAATTGCTATAATTAGCAAAACAGAACAATGCTGAATAACAAAGTTGGATCCATGAGCTTATTAGAGAAGATATGGTAAATCTTTCAACACACGGCATGTTGACCTGCTTAAATTGTGGCACACAACCAAATGGAGTACACAAAACAAATTGCAGCCTGGGAGACCTTTAGACCTACTCTCAGTGGGTGTTGGAATTCAGCTTTGAGCATGGAGCCAAAGCAGCCATTGATTTAATTTAATATGGATCTGAATAGCACTTGCTTTCAAACCACCTCTGGTAAATCTGATGTCGTATGGCACTTCTTACTACATTAAGAAAGGTCTCCGCTGACCTCCTGAACTCCTCTCTTCAATCTTCTAATTTCTATGATGTTTCTACCTCCTTCCCTGTGGTGGCTTCATGCACTGATTTCCCCTTAGCATGTGAACAGACTTAGCTTTAACTCTTTAATAGAAGAGCATTTCTCTCCTGGTTGTGCCCTTTCCTTTTATTATTGATAGTGGTTCCCCCAAGCCTTGTAATAGAAAGTGAAGTGAAGATTCACTCTCCCACTCCATCCATTTCATTTTCTTTAGCAATGGGCCCCAAACCAAAATCCCAGATCCAGATATCCCCAAACGTTGCAGGTGGATATGTGTGTGTGCGGATATCAGATTTGAACTGTTACCCAGGGGTCACTCTATCTCCAGGCACCCTGACAGTGCCCCACCCATCCCCAAGTAACCAAAGTTCCACAACACGTTGTCTCTTAGCTCTGCCGAGGTATGGAACCAAACCAGGCGCAGTTAAGGAGTGGCTGTAGGTGGGGCTTATTATACTTTCAATGCCCATGCACGAAAGGCAGAGGAAAAGAAGCATCCAGTTGTGAGGTGGAGTGGGTGAAAGTTGGTACCTGACCCAAGCATAGACTTGGTTTCTCTGCTTTCTCCTTGGAGGGCTTAAAATTTAGATCCTAATTCCATGGCTCTGGTTCATCTTTTCTTCCACGCCTGCCTGGTAGGCCTTTAGACCTTTTCTTCTCTCTGACTGACCAGCATGCCTTGAACTCCCTGCCAGTGTCCCTCTATGCACCTGCACTGCTCTTTGACTAGGCTTGTCCTCTTTCCATTTGAACCCCTTGCCTCTTAATCGTTGTGGTTAAACCTCAACTCTGCTGGGCCCTAAAGCCTCCATGCTCATTTCTTCCTTGTGCCACTGAATGCTATGCAACATGCAGCCTTGCACACCAGAGTTCACAAGAACAGAAACAGCCTCCAGCGATGCACACAAATGGATCTCACAGTGTACACTCAGCAGAGGCTTGAGGAGTCATCTTTGGGAGGGGTAGGCCTCGGAAGATGGGAAGGCGAGAACTAGTTAGCAGTTTGTGGGAAGGTATACATTTTTATTGCTGGGGGTAATTAACCATAGGAACAACTTATCAACGGTTGTGGTGAATTCTCCATCACTGGCAATTTTTTAATTGAAACTGGATGTTTTTCTAAAAGATGTCTGTAGTTAAAACAGAAATTAATACAAGGAAGTCCTAAAGAGGCCTGGGTTATGAAGGAGGTCAGGTTCGATGATCACAATGGTCCCTTATGGGCTTGTAATCTATGAATTATAGAAATATAGAAATGGAGGGCTAGAAGGTACCTCAGGAGGTCTTCAAGTCTAGCCTGAGGCAGCACTAAGTGAACCTAGACCATCCCTGACAGGTGTGTGTCCAACCTGTTCTTAAAAACCTCCAGTGATGGGGAATCCACAACATCCCTTGGGAGCCTGTTCCAGAGCTTAACTACTCTTATAGTTAGGAAGTTTTTTCCTAATATCTAACCTAAATCTCCCTTGTTGCAGATTAAGCCCATTACTTCTTGTCTACATTCAGTGGACATGGAGAACAGTTGATCACCGTCCTCTTTATAACAGCCCTTAGCATATTTGAAGACTGTTATCAGTTCCCCGCGCAGAGATAGGAAAGGCTCTGGGGGGGAGTCACCCCCCGGAGGCTCTCCCAGCTCCTCCACTGTCCCCGTCTTCCTCCCAATCCTAGGTAGGGGCCCCAGAATTGAACACTGCAGCAGTCCTCCATGGGACAAACACTGCCACTGGGTAGGGAAAAGGATGTTTGAGTATTTGGCGATCTGAGGTGCAGCCTGTGAATTTGAGGGTGGGGGAGCAGTGATGGTGATCTACAGGAGGGACCTGAGAGAAGGAAGCAAGATAAAGCTGGATGGGGAGGCCAGGAGGAGAGAGGGCTTTGGAAGCATCTGGGGAGGTCTCTGATGAGAATCTGCAAGTACAGGTGGAAGTCGCCAGAATCTAAATAACTGGACCAGCTCTGGGCTTAGGCTTGATCTGCTATCTTATCTCCCTTCTCTCTCTTTCTGCTGGTTTCAGAGGGGTAGCCGTGTTAGTCTGTGTCAGCAAAAAGAATGAGGAGTCCTTGTGGCACCTTAGAGACTAACAAATTTATTTGGGCATAAGCTTTCGTGGGCTAAAACCCACTTCATCAGATGCATGCAGTGGAAAATACAGTAGGAAGATATATATACACCGAGAACATGAAAAAATGGGTGTTGCCATACTAACTATAACAAGAGTAATCAATCAAGGTGGGCTAGAACCCACTTCATCAGATGCATGGAGTGGAAAATACAGGAGCAGGTGCTTATGCCCAAATAAATTTGTTGGTCTTTAAGGTGCTACAGGGACTCCTCTTTCTACTGTTTCCTACTACTGTGCTCTCTGTGTCCTCTTATCTTCACTCCACACTCTGTCTACTTTCTCTTCAATCCCCATTCTCTCTCTCTTTTGTGCTCTCCCATCTGTCTGCCACATTCTGTTTGTTCTGCCGCTTTTTCCCTTCTCATACCTTTTTGACTGATGCTGAGATGCTCCCCTGCCTCAGAGTTGATTAGGTCCTTCAGAAAACCAGCTTTGCATGTTTCCACAAAGCAAAACAGCATTAAATTACAGAACCTGCAATTTTATCATGGGCCTGGTCACTTCTGTGCTGCAGAAGTTTCTTAACAGCTTGAATAGATTCATCTGTATTCTGTTTCTCCGGTTCCTTTTCATCTTCAACCTTGCACTGTTTGGCCAAATCTCTAAAGAGAGCAAAACAGAGTTAAGCAAGCTCATCACAAAATCATTCCAGTCACAACTTCTAAGAGTCACACTGCCTGATTTGTAAACAGATTATTTGGATGGAAGTAATATCATCGGCTAGCCTTGCATTTTTCTTCTTGTACCTGTAGGCAGCCTGTACTGATGATTGATGGCCTGGGGCAGAAGAGTGTAAATGGACAGAGGCAGAGCTGGTCAAAGATGCTTTTTTAAAAGGCTGTTTTGTTAAATACCCTGCACATCTTATGTTTAGAATCTGCCAAATAGCTATTTTTAATCTTTAAAAAGTCAGATATTGTAAAAGGGGGAATCTGAACCAGAAACAATTTCTGCTGGAATACTGTGTCCAGTTCTGTGCCCACGATTCAAGGATGTTGACAAATTCAAGAGGGTTCAGAAAAGAGCCAGGAGAATGATTAAAGGATTAAAAACATACCTTTGAATGATAGACTCAGGGAGCTCAATCTATTTAGCTTAACAAAAAAGAAAGTTTAGGGGTTACTTAATTAGTCTCTGAGTATGTGGGGAACAAATATTTAATAATGGGCTCTTCAATCTAGCAGAAAAAGGCAGGGGTGAAAGTAACTTAAAGGATTTACCGGTACGCAGGGTAGCCGAGCTCCTGGGCAAGGTGGGGGGGGTGGTTCTGGACCCCCAGAAGAGGTGGGACCTCAGGCAGAAGGGATGGGGCTGAGGCCAGACTCCCCCAGCCAGCCCTTCAGCACTTCCTGGCCCGCGTCCAGGGCCCCAGTGGCGATATAAAGGGCCCGGGGCTCCGGCAGCTGCCGTGGTAGCAGTGGCGGCAGCCGGGAGCCTTGGGCCCTTTTGAATCTCCGGGCCCCGGGGCAGCTGTCCCTTTTGCCCCCACCGTCAGTGGCCCTGCCGGTATGGTCCTTAAACACTGCCATGGCAGCGCTTTAATGTTGGCTGTGTACCGGCCCGTACCGGCTTACTTTCACCTCTGGAGAAAGGTATAACACAATCAAATGGCTGGAAGTTGAAGCAAGAGAAATTATGGCTGGAAATAAGGCATATATTTTTAACAGTTAGAGGAATTAATCATTGGAGCAATTTACCCAGTGTTGTGGTGGATTCTCCATCACTGACCATTTTTAAATGACCATTTTTAAAGACTGGATGTTTTTCTAGAATATCTGCTCTAGGAATTATTATGGGGGAAGTTCTCTGGCCTGTGTTATACAGGAGGTCAGACTAGATGATCATAATGGTCCCTCCTGGCCTTAAAATCTATGAATGTGTGAGATATAGCTAAACATTTGCCTCAAAGGGCTGTAGAAAATACATGCACAAGTCCTCTTCATGTTAACAGGAGTCATGTGTGCCATTCACCTGGTAATGCACCCTCTCCTGCAACATCCACATTTTCTCAAATGGTTCTGTTAAATAAACCAAATATAAGGGTGTATAGGAAATGTTGCTGGCATGATATGCTTCTGTAGTAGGCACACTTTAAAACAACTAGTTAATCACTTATTTTATAATTATAACAACTGGAGCCAATCAAATGCTTCAAAGACTGAGTTAAGGAGCGTGTTGTATGGCTGATGCTGTAGGTTCAAGCCTTTTATGAGCATTCACACAAAGAGATGTCAAAGCATGCAGATGTTTCAGGAACGGCTGGTAGCTATACAATTACTGATGTTTTGCTTGCGGCTGAGTGTGTTCACGCACAAATCCGTGTGTTAATTCTTCACTATTTGCCATTCATTATCCTGTAGTCTCTTGTGTGGGAAGTTTCAGACAACGAAGGAAAGAAGGAATTCCATGTGACTCGGGTGGCCAGTCGCAGACTGGGTAATGATTAGTAAAAGTTCTGTTTGCCAGAACTCCTACGGCAGGCATTTGTTTACACAAACTAGTAGAACAATCATCAACAGTGCAGGAACTCATGGAAATCGTAGTGCATTCCTGAGTTATTGGCCATCTGAAAGAGAAGCTAAATAATTTATTCTCTGTGATTCATTCAACCAATTCAAGGCTTGAGGACGCCTGTTCGTTCTAAGTAACTATCATTTGGTCCATGCCTGTTTTCTCTCCTCTGCTGCTATTGCCTTGCCCCTTCCTCTAGTCAGCAGGGCAGATAACAAGCCAAAGCGAACTCCAGCAGTGATTCCCGACTCAGCCAGGAAGAGCCACTGAGGTGTGGGTGAGATTGACTGTCCCTAGCCTGATTGTTTGAACTTGAGCTTCACAAATTCAGTCAGTGGGGAAACCTAAGGTCCATGGGTGTCTCGGGCTGCCATGTGCCATGATGTCTCCGATGCCAAGATTTTCAAAAGTCATTTGACCCATTTCAAAATGACCCAACTTCGGACACGCTAAAGAGGCTTGATTTTCCAGAGGGTAGGAGCTCAGCACTTTTTGGGAGTCAAGCCTCTTTAAGGTATCTCAAATTGGCCACCCAAAAATGTAGGCACCCAAAATCACTAACCCCTTCTGAAAATCCTGGTCCCATAATTTTACAGCACTCCCAGAGAACAAGCTAATGTTCATTTAAAAACCCTGACTTTTTTAATTATTCCACAGCTGAACTCATGAGACATTCACGAGCAATTGTAAAATTATATCTGTTTCTGATCGTAATGCATGATTGACTGTTGTTGACAATGGCAAACTTTGCATTTATGTGGCCCTTACAATATTCATAATTGCAGCGCAGATTTCAGATATACACGACCTTGTGTGCTCTGCATTATGTTGGCACCAAAATTAAGGTGCATCATCAATTGCTATTGGGATAAGATTTCTGGGTTGTTGATGGCAGTTTAGCCAGGCAATTCCCATTAACGTTAATGGGAATTTAACAGATAAATCTCCATGGATCACTTACAAAAATTTGTTTCCCTTAATGTGCCTTATATTAACTGTACCCTAGTCTGAGGTTACATTCGAGAGGGGTAACATGAGTGCAGTAAAAAGAAACATAAAAAAACAATAGGACACAGATTAGATTCCTACATGACACTGAAGACTTAAATTGCTATGGTACCTCTAATCAGAGCATCATGAGAACATAATTAATGAAATCTCCTTTAACCTAAAGGGGTAATTTTTTCTAAGTGATCCATGGGGAATTTAGCTGTTAAATTCCCATTAACATTAATGGGACTTGCATATCATATAGCTAGATCCCCACCAGACAGTCTGAAATATTTCCCTCACACTAATTAATCATGATCATTGGTTTCCCTGATGCAAATATTGGGCTCCTTCTCCCCCATACCAGGGTCACCCATTCTACCCATCCTGCCTGGGGTTCCATGTAAGTCCCTTATTCACCCCCATGCCAGGGTCCAGCATTCTCCCCTCATGGCACGAGCTCTGTGTCCCCCCTTTCCCCCATGCCCTTCCTATTCCCTCTTTTCCCCACCATTCTTAGGCCTTGTCTACACTACAGAGTTAGGTTGCATTAAGGGCAGCTCATGTCAATCAAACTCTGTAAGCATCTACGCTAAAATGTAGCTCCCACCATGTCACTCGCCCACTACGCCTCCATGAAAGGTGTAGTGCTTAGGTCAATGTAGTTAGGTCAATGCAGTGTCAGTGTAGACATTGCGTTGCTTACATCAACTCTTGCTGCCTTTCAAAAGCCGCCCCACAATGCCCCAGGCTGTCATGTAGACATGCAAAAGCAAATTAATTACCGTAGTGGCTATATATCAATGTAATTTAGGTTGACTTAATTTTGTAGTGTAGACTTGCCCTTATTCTCCTTCCTCCTTTCCTTTCAGTGTGTCATTTCAGAACTGTCCTGGGAGGATGGGCAGAGGCATAGAGCTAAAATGAGCAGTATTGTTATGCTGCAACATGTTAATGGGCTGCCATCAACTGATTCTTTGATCTATAAACAATCACAGAGGCACTAGTTGAAGCCACTAGTTCTGCTCACCAAGATGCCAGGGTTCCAGGTGTACTCCATTCCTACCATTTGGTTTTCTGCTTTTTGCCAAAATCAATTGGATTCTTCCCACTGATACCTGGAACATTCCCTGACATTTTGAAATTACTCGGACACGTCTTTCAAATGTTATCGTGTTACATGCAGAAATCGAAGCATCCAAACAGAGAAATGCCCTCGCATTGAGCATAAGACTTCGCAAGATTGGCTCTGCACTATTGTTATAATTAACTGTTAAAGACACCAGAGTACAAAGTGAACCCCTAAGGATCTTGTGCTTAACTAAATCTGAGCAGCCTGTCTAGTTGATTTTCACCAGTGCACTGTGAAGGTTGAACACACGGCCAAAAAGGCAGCTGTAGGCTGCCAACTCAACTAAGTCTTAAGACGCTCTTTGATGTAGGTTATACTATTATGATTAAACTAACTGGCAAGCATGCAAACCCAGGCGTGCCATACAGAATCAATAGCATTCCTTCAGGCAGAACTCTAATTTATAGCCGTGCTGCATGACTGTGTCATTCTGCTAATGAATTCTCCAGAAAGTACAGGTGCATTAACCAACATTGATAAACACTGGTGTGCAAACGTGCATAATATTGATTTATTGCTTCCATGAGTACAGGGTACAGATGTTTTGCATATAAGCAGGATTGTTTTATGGGATTTTGCAGGCAGGAGTAGCTATAGTCTAACTAAGGACTGTTTTTCAACAGGACACAGAATGAATAAAGTAGCAGGAAACTCATTTAAATATATTTTAGTACCATCCAAATGGCTGCTTATCATCTAACTACACTACCATAGACTCTGCTTGAAAGCTGTCAGCTGGGATAGCTTGGATGTCCAGAAGGGGGAATTTTCAAACTCACTTAAGTCACTTAAGAGCAGAAGTCTCACTGAAAGCAAATGGGACTTATGTTGCTAAGACATTGAGGTGATTTTGAAAATCCCACCCCGTATGTATATGTTTATTAGCAACATCTATGTATTTAATAGCTTTTGGTGTCCTATTTTGTCAGTACTGGGAAATGTAAGTGCCTTCTTACTAGTAATTGTACATTTAGAAGCCTATTTCAGCAGAAATTTTGATTTCTCCAGGAAAAATAACAGTTTTTATTGTGCATTTTTTCCAGGGGGAGTCTCACTAACGTACGTAATATAAAACAGCTGACAGCAAGTGATGATAGGTTGTAGATACCATTGGGAGTTCTGGAATGAGTGGTTTACAAAGCTGGTGAAGTAATGAAGTCCGTAAACAAGACATTATGAAACAACAGAATGACAGAATGTTGGCTCTGAGCTTTGGGCTGCTTGGTTGATATTGGAAATCCATTTAACATCCCACCCTCACGCCCTTTGTTACTTTGAGATGGTTCAGCTCATAACAATAACACATTCCAACTATTCATGATTACTGCTGTGATGTGTTTGCTAACATCTTGGAAAGACAGAATCAATGGAGCATATCATAAGCTTTTCTCATACTAGTGAGTACTGTAGGACAATTCCTCCATGGTTAACAGAGGCTTGGTAGTTTGTCACTCACAGACTCTAAGCAGGTTAGATACACTGGATGGTGTCTGAGTTGTAGTTATTGAAAGTGTCCCTTATAGACTTTCTGATCAATTCAACCTAATTAAAGGAGTAATTCTCTGGTTTTAGAGCCAATTTACCTTTCTCTGATTGTATGAATGGCAGCAGCTCAGCCAAGGCGAGGGTAACGTCTTGGAGCCAATTAAGTGAAAATGAATCAGTGGTGCCCATTAGACTTGATAAAGTTCAATAAGAAATGAAGCAGATGAATTTGTCCTTATTAAAAACTCTAGTGCTGTGTGGAACGTACTAACCCATATAGATTTTATATTAAAGAATGTCAAACTCCCATCTCCTTTTGTTTTAACCAATGTCCTGATGGTTTCCTAAGATAGTCTGTACCTTTAAAGGGTTTAGAGTTTAAAAAAAAGTTTATGTATATTGTTTCTGGCTGGGTGTTTTCCTCACAAGCTCAAACCTGATCTATGAAAAGATTCTATTAATAAAACCGGCTGTGGAACAGGAAGATGAAATGATGCTATTAGTAACTGCAAAACCTTTTCAAAGCTCTATTCATCATCCAAATAATTTACTAAATGGTTTCTGAGGGGATCAATTAATTAATTGGGAAGAACGAATCACATTTAAGTTTTATTGCTTTTCTTACGTTTGCCTGAGGTTTGGAGCATAAAAAAAATTATTAAAGGAAACACAAAGGGTCAAATTCTAGGTGCCCGTTGTTGGCCATAAAACTTCTCTGCCCAGAGGCTATCTCAGCTGATTCAAGTTCCCTGCAGAACCCAGGGAAAAACCACTTGTAATGTGCTAACAGGTGTGTGTGAGTGAGTGAGAGAGGTTGTCCTCCGGTGGCTTTGCCAAAGAGAGAATAGGGTATCTAGTGTACTATAACTACAAGATGAAGAACTTCTCCTTTAGCTCAAGTGGTACAGGCCACTGCTGCTGTGTTTTTGGGAAATGAAGGTGGTTGGTTCTAATCCTGGCTTCCTGTAAGCATGTAGGATTTATATTGTGATTGTGGCTGATGTCTGAATTCGTTACAGGATGCTGCCCAAAGGCTGCAGCTGCCTGCTGGGTATGGATTATTTATGGGAGTTGCACACCCTTCACAACAGTTGCCACCAAGGGATGTTTTGAAGCAGCAAGAAGCCCACTGAAATTAAGGGGAGTCTTTTCAGGGGCTGTGAGCTTTGAACCAGGCCAACAGTGAGATGCTAGACCACAACCTGGCTCTATCAGTTACTTGAACGCGGACTCTCCCTGCTTGCATGTTTTGGCCAATCTTTCTCACAGGTCTTGGTATTCCCCCATTTTCTGTTGTCTGTGATTTGTTTTGGCTTCAGTAGATCCCACCAAACTTTCCCTTGTGTTTGCATCCTACACGATGCAAATAACAAAACCTCTCTGTTTATTCCTGCGGAATAGTCTGTGTGGGAATTGCTGTTAGCTTTGCTATGGGTGCAGGTTAAGGGTCTAATTCATGTAGGTTCTCAGTACTTCTTGACAATGGGAGTCCAGCACTTGGCAGGATCAGACCCCTAAAGCTACCTTGCAGCATGAATTTGCATCAGTTTTTATAGCTAAACCCAGCAATACCAGAATTTAATCTAAAATCTGGAATTGCTATGTAATGGGAAATGTAAGGACGTGAGCACTGATTAGTGGTTACTGAGGAATTGTCCTTATAACTTTTTTTACCTGTTGGTTGAATTCACCGTACATGTCACACCTGCCATTGCATGTAGCATGCTGCACTTCTTGCTCTGTAGAGACCTTGCTAACCGCCTGGTCATGTTTCAGTACTTCTGTTTCCTGGCACAGCCAAAATCAGGAAGTAAATCCCCTCCCCTCTCCCCATTTCAGACCACTGTATCATGCTTGGTGATCCAAGATGTTAATTATTTGTAATATCAAAAATGAACATTTCATAAACCTCAGATTGCAGTTGAAAGTTAATTGTTGGTCTCAGTTGAGCTGCAGCACATTCTATATTCCTTCCATTAGGCTGTTACAAAAAGATTTTTCTCCGGCCCTCGGTAGGTTCCCACTATCATTTTAACCACTGATTTCCAGCCAGAAACAATCTAATTAGCATATTTTAACTAGTCATTTAGGTATGGTGCTAACTGATTTGATAGGAGGAAGGAGAATATTTTCTATTTAACATTTTTATTTGTTTGCTTGTGAAATGGCATCAGTTTGAAAACACAGCATGTGTTCAAGTGTCAGTCACCAAATCTTTTGTTTTACTCAGCTTTCCTCTACTGCAAGATAGTCTTCAGGAGCCAGTAGGACACCAAAATATCTGTTTTGTCTCCTCTCTTTGCAGCCTCGTTCATATATTTCTATGGTACCCTAGGTTGTGAACACAGATCATTAAAGTCTATTAGTTCTAGAATAATATGACATACAGTTGTCTCCAAGGGAAACTACTGATCTCATGGACAAAACAGTCAAGTAAGACAAGTGGTATGGCCCTATTGCAAAGATTCATGTAAATCAAAGTAATAAACAAGCTCATGATTGGTTAGCAGTCATAAGTGTTTATTGTATGCCTCAGTTAACTAGGCATCACAGCTCTTTTCTCTCCCAGCTGGTGTGATAGGCAGCAAGAAAGGCAAAATATCAGGAACAGAGGCCAGGTTGAAGACCCATGGGTTACAGTGAGTATTGAAGGTCCAAGATTCTGTTTATTTCTTTACTCCTCACAAAGAGAACTGGATGGTAAATTGCATAGTATTAATGATCGGTCCCCAGATGTCCCAAAGTTACACTCATACAGTGCAACTGAAATCATGGGATTAAAGCAAGGGAAAGCATTGCAGAAATGGAGCTCCCCTTCCTCTTCCTCCCTTGGTGGAACTGGGCTTCCCTGCAGGTCCCCTTCATCATTGGCTGGTGCAATAAGCTCTCTGTAGGAGTTTTGTCTAAGAAAGGGCCACAGTGTCCAGCCAATTCCTTCTTACATAGGGGGGGGAATAGGAATACTATGAATGTGTGAGCAGAGCTGCTAATCCCAAGTGTCTCATACTGCTTCATCATATACAAATAGGAGAAGACAGCTACACAGGTGGTAAGCTTATTAAATAGATCTCTGACTTTGCTTTTTAATAAGGTGCTTAGGTTCAGAAGCCATAACATTGTGGGCATGTTAGTTCATAGTTAGTTTTTCTAGAGTGAGCCATAAGTAGCTTTTAAAAACCTTCCTAACTAGCAGGTGTTCCAGTCTCTAACTTCAGTCAGATGGCCAGCATGGTTAGTGGGATGATCTGAAGTTTAGGCCCGTTGATAGTTTACAGGCAACAGTGAGAAGTGTTCCAGTGAGATTCACAGAATTCCTTTGACAAATACTGGATGAGGTTCAATACACTGGCATAGTGAGAAAGATGGAATTCTGGCACCTGCTTACAGTGACAAGATTCTTTGAAAGAACTTTATGAAACTGTATTCCATTTTTTGTCTTTTTACAAACTCAAAGTTTAGATTTCTTTTGTGAGCAGTGTAAATTGTTGTTATGCTTCACTTCAGCCTTTCAAACAGGTCGCAGCAAACCATTTACTCATGTCAACCCCGGAAAAAAAAAATCATCTTCCTCACTTTCCTGTGGGTGCTCGGTTTCAAAGTGTTGCTAGAATTTCACACAGCCCTTCAGAAGAGGCTGTGAAGAAGCTAAGTAATCCTGGATTGAGATGTAAAGTTCTGGTATTGACTACTGAAAACTGGCTGAGAGACAGAAAAGAAACAAGAAGGGACAAATGATCAGGTACAAAGATAACTGGGTTTTCTTCCGGGATTCATACTCAGTGTCTTACATCACTGAGATCTTGCCTGGGTGAATGTTCTGCTCTTGTGGGCCATGCACTGATATGTGTGTGTGTCCCAGTCATCATGGAGACATCTTGGGACATTTCATTATCAGTGAATGTGATAGAGGGTGATGATGCTTAAAATTTTAGGATTCTGTTCAAACTTGGACAAAGAATAGATACAACCAATAGATAATGTGATATAACATGCGCACTAATGGATCAGATTTTTTTATATATATTGCAGTAGTACCTAAATTGTGCTATTCAGATTGTTGCCCCATGATGCTAGGTGCTGTACAATCACATTGTAAGAGAGGAGTCCTGCCCCTAGGCCCTTTTTGTCTAAGCAGACAAGACATACAGGGAGTAGGAGGGAAACGAGAGGTGCAGAGAACCTGGGAATAGAACTGTGGTCTCCTCACTCCCAGTCCAGTGTCTGAGCACCTAGACTAGGCTGCCTCCCTCTCTTACCTTATGTCTTTAAAAAGTAAAATCATAGTAGCAAGGCACTTGTGAGATCCTTATGTGAACATGTGCAACCCCAAGATGTGCATGTGCATCCAGGTTTTACATGTTGATTTCTTAGAAAATATGGTTCATGAAGTCTCCTATTAAGTCCTCCTGAGCCATTGGTTCTGGTTCTTCTTTATGGGTTTTGGCAATCTCAGTCTTTGTTAAAAACTTTCCAATAACCGTCAGAGTAAGAAATATGTGAATCTGGTCTCTAGAGACAAGGTTCTGTCTAGCATGAGAACCAACAGAAAGTGCTAGACTGTCAGTGTTATTCCTGCCTTAAAAGCCAGGAACCCTATGATGCTGAAGAAGACCCAGATGTGAACTGGGAAGAATAACATCCTCAAACGTTGAAAAATGACCTCTGATTTACAGTGGTGGGACACAACCAAGTGCTAAGTTATCAACACATTTATCATGAGATTTAGTGTGACATCTCAAGCTAACTCCATTTTACTGAATGGTGTTACTGCATGACTTTGTGTGGCAATCTGGGGTTTCTGTTATGTATGTCTCAACTATCCCTCAATATGAGATACTACACATCAGTCACTTTAGACTTTTATGTATCTGTCCCACATTAACTTGATGCTATCTCACTTTTTATATCTGAGATTTGAAATCTTAAAGGTCAGGTTATAAAAAATGTTATACTTTTTCAAGAGAATGGGACCAGATTCTCAGCTGGCACAGATCAGTGTAGCTCCACTGAGGCAAGAACTATGCCAGTTTATATCTGCCAGGAATTCCACATTAGGTCAAGCTTTGTATTCTGCTACATATGAGTGATGTGTTGTCTTTGATGCACATTAAAAATGCCCATGCCCCATGATTGTGTCTCAGTGTTGAAAGCTGTGGCTGCTATTGTACTGTACATGTCTCTTTTCAGAGGAGCAAGGCTGACGGTCTGTGGGTGCCAGATCAGCATCCTCTGCTCCAAGTATGTATCGATGAGCATGAATAGCCTGATTTCAGAAGGCTGGTGTGCCCCGGCTGTTGTGAGAAAGGAGCTATAGACACTCTGCACCCTTGAAATTCAGAGTTCCCAGCTTCTTCAGAGAACAAGACCTTGTAACTCATCCATCTCCATGCCCATTGAAACCTTTCCTAAATGACTGTTCTTCAGACTGAGCTTGTTCTCAAGGCTGTCAGTTCTGTTTCCTGTAGGTGAGCAATCTCTAGCATACATTGTCTTTTAGCATGTGACCATTCAGCCTCATCACCTGATTTTCAGGTTCTCTTGGCCTCCTGAGAGTGATAAGAGAAGCCCTGACAGATTTGGCCTGGCTCTCATCCAACTCTAGCATAACTCTATGATTCATGAGCTTGCTAGCCTGCAAAAGGCAAAATGTAGTAAGGCTCAGTATCCGACAGAGGGAAGGCCTGGAGTCTGATTCTCCTCTAACTTGCTGTGGTGTAAAGCAGGAGTAATTCCACTGAGCTCAATGAAGTTATGATGGTAGCGAACTGCCTTGAGAGGAGAAGCAAGCCTTTGTATTTTTTCAGCATTGTGCCCACTCGTGCCTTTCGATTGACAGTTCTTCAGTGCTGAGATTCTCCTGGCAACATCCTCCATATTGGTAACTCTCCCAAATTTATCACGAGTCTCACTATATTTGAAGTTTTTCTTAGACCTCCGGCTCATGGAGTCTAGTCATTTCATGAGAAGCTGAGCTTTGTGGGGTTTGTTTTGTTTGTGTGTGTGTATTTGATCGTTTGTTTGGGGGATGGGTTAAAGTAAGTTTCTAGCTTCGTGGTGGCAAAGAACATCTGAAAATGTTCCCCGTGCACATTCTCTGAAAGCAGAGAGAAAGAATCCCAAATCTGTGATCTTCTTTTTATTGTTATGTTATGCTGACAAATCTTGTGATATTTTTAAGTCTCAAGCTTCTGGGGGCCTGACTGATGAATTTTGAATGTTTGAATTCCACTGTGACAGTAACTTAGCTGATGTATTCATATCAGGGACTACGAAGCAGGCAGATATCACCACGTTTGGGAGAGAAAAGAGACTGTAAAACAAAAATAACTAATTCAAAATTCTCAGCACCAAACCTTTCAGTTGTAATTTAGGCCACAATTCAGCAAAGCCCTTAGGAATGTGCTTAACTTAATGTATATGCTTAAGTCCCCTTGATGTCAATAGGATTTAAGCATGTGGTTGACATGAAACACATGCTTAAGTGCTTTCCTGAATAGGGATTCCTTTAGGCACACTGTTAAGTGTCCCGCTGAACTAGAAACTTTGCTTTCAAAATAAGGACTTAAAATAAAAAAAGATAAGATAATGCTGCATTGGAAAAGCGGTGCACTTTCTTTATAAATAAACACACCAGGAGGCAGCATAAGAGAAAATAGTAGGGAAGCACACTGCTCAATACAGTCTTCCATTGACAGTGAAGGGTACGGCAGCAGGATCGTGACCAAGCGAAGAATAGAAAGGAATTGCTTGAGAGGGAACAACAAACACTGACTGACAACATTTCCATTCTTCAAATTCCAAGGCTGCCGCTAAGGGTAGGGCACTTGGAGCTATGCTTAGGGTTCCTATGCGTAGGCCACTTGGAGCTAGGGTTAGGGTTCCTATAGGTAGGGCACCCTACCCTAGGGTTAGGGTTCCTATGGCTAGGGCACTTAGAGCTAGGGTTAGTGTTCCTATGGGTAGAGCTTCCTGTGTTGTGGTACCAAAAACAGTAATGACAATGTGACTATCCTACAAGGAGTTGAACAGATAAAGCTGAGTAGTACTTCCTTACTTAAGGAGCTCCGTTGGGGTTGCTTGTGATCACCACCAAGAGTCAGGATTGCAGAAACTGGCCCTTTGGTTTGAAACATTTATCCGAAAAATGCGAACACTACAGTTTCAGTCTCAGATCTTCAGAAATCGAAACCACAAAATGGTAATGAGGACACTGACAAGCCAATTAGTACCAGTGGCATTCATTCCCAGAAGGATTTCTCTGTGCAACAGCTGGATGTTTCTTACAGCATTCTTGTTTTACTAGAGATGGGTGAAGAAGGACGTGGTTTGGTTTCATTCATGCAAAATCCTGTCCGTTAGATTTGTTAGCATTTGTCTCTAATCAGCGGTAACTTGCTCTGTGTTTTCTCTTGTATATTAGGCTGTTTTCCAGGGTACTATGCGCAGTACTTTGTGTTTTCCCCAATTTCTTTCACATTTCCATGTCCTCTCTTTGTGGAATTTGCCCGTCTTCTACACAGGAATCTTTCAGCGCTGGAAGTTATGGCAGAGTATTAAGGTTTTGCCTCACACCTGGGCTTTTCAGGCATGATTTCTGTTAAACTACTATAGTTTTCTTCATTCTGCAGTGGGTAGAGCCGGGAGACTATATACTGGCCTCAGTTAGTGACGTTTATGCTCACATGGTAATTTCCTGTTATTACAGTGAGATATGATACTGGATGAAAGGGAAGACGTCTGACACCTCTTTCTTCTGTGTTTGTACAATACTTAGCACGGTCCTGCTCCCCAACCACGCTCCTAGGTGCTACTGAAATACAAATAATGGTAGAGTGGTAGATTGGGAAACATCCATATACAATTGATAGACGAAAGCCAGCAGAGGAAGCCAAGTCACTAACAAGCCCAAGCAACAGAGCTTGCCACCAATTTTACAGATCCATGTGTTGTCTGAGTTAGAGTCCAAGACTACAGCATGCTGCTTTCTTCTTTCTTGCTTTGCTTCCATCCTCAGGACAAAGCCGCTTCATGTTGAACTGCATCCAGTGCCAGATATTCCCTCCAGATTGGACAGGATTCTGCGCACTCCTCCCAGTTTCCTACATTGGTGTTGAACTGCATCCAGTGCCAGATATTCCCTCCAGATTGGACAGGATTCTGTGCGCTCCTCCCAGCTTTCTACATTTTTGCACACATTGTGGTACCCCCCATAAAGAGCAACCCTGGTTTCTAGAGCCATCCCAAATCTCGCTGTACAAAATGCTCTTGGGGATACGGTCTCCTCCCATTCTCCTGACATGATCGAGCCATGTAACCTCCTCTTCTTGATACAGTTACTCCATGGAGAAAGCAATTGGCAAGAAGTCCAATGCTGTCTACTCTGCAACTGATAATTCCACTCAGCAGGCATTTGTTTCACAGAAAAGTGAATGTCACACTGAATTTATCCTTTGTTAAAAGCACAATGAGGTTTTCAGAAGATGAGAAATGCTGCACTGACATAGGCATTCCATCCTCAGTACCCTTTGATCCCCAACTTAAAGAGTCATCACTAACCGATGAAAGATGCAGGTCCACATTTTTGGCAAAAACAGCTTATTGTTCTTAGAAGGGATTTAATCATTTTAAAACCAAGGTGTTTTTCCTTTTTCTTGCTCTCCAGAAGCAGATGCTTAACACTCATAGATGCAGTCTCTTTCTTTAGAGCTTTCTGTTCATCACAAGTTAATGGACCCTCTAGGCACTTCCAGCATTTCCAGCTCCATGGGCAGATTCTCTGCTGCAAACCCTTGGTGCAGCATGGTGGGGGCATCAGGAAGATTGTTATGGCTTCCCGTTTCTATGCTGGGTGGTGACCCAGCCCCAGTGTAAGTTAGAGCAGCCCTAAGGGCTGCTGTAACCTATCTCAGCTGGTAATGTTCCCCCAGGGACGCTCCAGTAGCTGGCGTTCACCATGCTCTAGACCTGTCCCAGGGTTGTACAGAAGGGAAGAGTAAGTGAGGCCCCAGCTACAGAGAATTGGTTGCTTTCTCAAACAAAGGCCTCAGCAGGGGAGCCCCAGGGAAAGCGCAGGGAGGAATTGTGCTCCATGATGTCATGATCCCTGCCCACACTTCCCAGTGCAAGGTGAGAGGGTCATTCATTTGCACGAGGTTTGCATGAGGGATGTTCGTTGATTGTCCTGCACCGCTGGGGGTACAGCAGGGCCTCACCTCTTCTTTACCCCTTGTATAGAAATGATGATGATCACAGATGCGGCAACACTTGCTGTAGAGAAGCAGTTGAAATTGCAGTCCCAGTTGATTGTAGGCTTAAAAAAATAATTTCCAAATCATCCTTGGTGTAAGTTCATTGAAATCCGGCACAAATTTGTCCCAATATTTGTTTTGATTCAAATTGCTGGGAACAGTAACCATATCATTGGTGTCTGCAGAGATACAACTCAAGATCTTCTGTTCCGGAACCTCTGGACCCTACCACATAAGCTAAGGGAGAATAGTCTTTAATTACATGCACCCCTCCCCCATGGCTGTGAAAGTGGATCTGACCTCCCATACAGTAGAGGACAGCGATGACAATAAATTACACGGCGAAGCTGATATTTGTATGAAGTGGGTATATTTGCAATAGTGCAAATATGACCAACTGCACTGCTAATTGAACAATATACTTTGGTATTCTATATATACGTATAACATGGCAAAAGTTTTTCCAACATAAGTAGTGATTTTGAGTGCCCAGGCTGAGACATTAAATGAGCCTGATTTTCAGAAAGTGCTGAGCACCCACCCTCTGAAAATCAGGCCTCTTTAAGGTGTTCCAAGCTGGGCACTCAAAAATTGAGGCTCTCCAAATCACTATTTATTTTGGAAAGTCTTGGCTGTTATAATAATATCTAGCTCTTATATATCCTTTTTCATCTTTAGATCTCTTTACAGAAGAGGTCAGTATCATTATTCCCTTTTAGAAATGGAAAAGCAGAGGCACAGGGAGGGAAGTGACTTATCCAAGGTCACTCAGAACACAATGGCAGAGCCAAGAATTGAACCCATGCATCTCGAGTCCTGCTCCAGTGCCTTATCCACTCTTCCTCCCGATGTATATATGTATATTAGGTATAGTTTAATGCCCATGAAATCAATACCTGAGTTTTATAAGGTCCCTTCATCATCTTGAGATGTGTTTTTAAGCTCCATGCTTTAGAAGACACCATTTATTTTGACTGCTGTCGCCGTGTCTATTAGAGGCAGTCATGGTTTGATATTAATGTTTGCAGTGGTTTCGACACAGTCGAAGGCATGCATATCTGAGAGCTGCTCTCCGTTTTATTTATTTTTTTATGTTTCCACCTTAATGTCATTCCTCTTGCTGAGCAACTGAATTTATTCTGAATGCAAAACAATTGTACATTTTTTTTAAAACTGCTTCTTGTATAGTAGCTTGTAGCAATTGTGAAATATCATAGAAATGACACAAGCTATATTTTTTTTTTCTTTTTGCTATTAGAGCAGATTTTACTAACTTGGGCTTCCTTGGCTTAGCTCCAAAATTATTCTGGACAGAAGCATTTATTAACAAGCACCTTTATCACATGGTTTATCTTTGACTCTTCTTTGTTATTCTGTCTTGTGTCTCATTCAGTATTTGTCCTTCCTCATTGATTAAATGGCAGTTTTGAAGAGGTAATACTTGTATTAACTGTGTAGTACCTGCCCATAACAATCAGAACTTATCAAAATAAAGGGTGGAAGTTCTGTTGTTCTCAATAGCTATTATTTGGTTCCAGAGATTTTTTTGATCAAACAAAATAAAGGATCCAATTATCCAGTGACTGCAGTAAAGATGCTATGCCCGCAATTTAAGGACATGCTTAAATCCATTCCTATTCAGCAAAGCCTTGATTCAGAAAACCATCCCTATTCAGCAAAGCCCTTAAGCACGTTTAGCTTCAAGCACATGCTTAAGCCCCATTAAAGTCAATAGGGCTTAAGCATGTGGTTAAAGTTAAGCTTGTGTTTAAGTGCTTTGTTGAATAGGGATGGTTTTCTGAATCAAGGCTTATAAAAATGCCCACACTCTCCCCAGTCTTGCCATTGAATCCATGCGGGCAGATCCTTGTGTTCACACACTGTTCCATTACAGTCAGTGGACCAATGGCACAGGTGTAATGGTTGTCCCGCACAGATCTAATTGGAGGATCAGAGCTTGTCACTGTACGGTTATAATGAGCCTGGACTGCCCAGTCTGCTCAGGTCACTTTGCATTGCTTACCTCGGTTTATTGGGGATTTAATTTACTTATGTGGTGCAAAATGAGCAGAGATAGAGGCAAATTCTGCTTGCATTGGGGAATTCTCTGCTGTCAGAAAGCTGGTGGAGTAGGCTTCATCATCTCCTGCTCCACCTCCTTCTCATATAAGGAAAGGGAGGGAGCACATCAGAGCATTTCAGTGGTGAGGCATGGAAAAGACCTGCTATAGCATAGAGCCGCCTCCTGATACTTTAATTTCTGCTGGGGCTGGAGAGTTGAGGATCAAGAAAACACCACAAGCTCCTTGCAGCTGCCATTCTTCACTACTTCTGAGCACAGCTCAAAAAGAGGACCTCCATCTTCCCTATTGGTTTAGTTCAAATCTGATAAGATATGCATCTTGTGTCAATATGTCTGGGATATTTGCTTTTGCGGGACAAGTTGATGAGAGGTTGGGAGTTTAGGCACATTTCAAATTTTCAGCTATACACTGGTATTTGTTACTTAAAATTAGTTGTCTCTTATGCTAGTATCTGAAAATGCAAATACACGTAGAGCTTGTTAGCTCTTGGCCAGTCTGCCTATGAGATTGATGTTTCATCACAAGCTTGAAGGTGTCAAGTAGGTTTCCAACAAGCCATAAGAATAAAAACTGGAGAAGACCTAATAGGCCTATTCCCTTGCTAGTGTGTGATCAGTCCCTACACTATTACTAGTAGTACTTGTATTACATTCTCTGCATATGAAGCAAATACTCTATACATGCATTTTACAGTATTTTATTTGAGAAGAACTTTAAAAATGTGAATCATACCACATAAATGATGAGAGAGTCCAAAGTATTCTAACAGGGCCTTAATGGAGTCTGAATAATATGCCTGTTGATGTAGAGACCAACAGGTCTGTATGTGTGCATGTGGAGAATAAGCCTAAAACACTGCTGGTTAATGAGTCCAGTTCTGATCATAGATATACAGAATTAAACTAAGTAACTTCAGAAGCATTGGGTTTATTTATTAAAGTAGAGGAGAACCCAAAATGAGACTGTGGGGGGAGCAGAGTAGCAAATATCCTCTAGGACTGTCAGGAAGAGAATATGTGGAAGTTAGAGTCCTTTTGGCAGCCCCGGGGGCTAGTGGGAGACATTTTGGATTTGTCACACCTAACCAGAAGGTGATATGAAAGAAAGCCCCTGAATGGAGTCCGGAGACATGCTCAGGGTTTAACTGATCACCATATTTGGGGTCAGGAAGGAATTTTCCTCCAGGGCAGATTGGCAGAGGCCGTGGAGGTTTTTCGCCTTCCTCTGCAGCATGGGGCACGGGTCACTTGCTGGAGGATTCTCTGCAGCTTGACGTCTTCAAACCACAATTTGAGGACTTCAGTAACTCAGACATAGGTTAGGGGTTTGTTACAGGAGTGGGTGGGTGAGATTCTGTGGCCTGAATTGTGCAGGAGGTCAGACTAGATGATTATAATGGCCCCTTCTGACCTTAAAGTCTATGAGTCTATATATCTGTCCAACCCCACTGAAATCAAGGTGGTTGCCTGGGTGAATATGAGGACAGTCTTTGGCTCCCATTGTTCAAGGAATAGCGAGAGGAAAGGAGAGAGAAAAGGAACGCTAACTTACAACACATAGAAACTGGTTTGGGGGGCCAAATTCTGCTCCGTTACTTCTGTGTATTTCTGAATTAACTTCATTCAAGCCAATGGCTTTGTTTCAGTTTTACAACAGCTTAGCCAAAAGCACAAGTGAGCCCTTTAATGTATTAAAAGCATGAGAGACAGAAGCATAAGCTGTGTCCCAGACAATGTTTTCCAGAGCATGTTTGCCACAAAACATCAGAAAGAGAGAGAGTAAATGGCTATTCACAGCCTTCAACATGGCAAGTTAAGCGTGGACATTTGCCCACCAAGGCAAAGAAGCCTGTTACCCTTTGTGGCACTGGGATTTGCTCAGAAATATTCCCCTTCATTTTATGGCGAGAGAAAGTGTTTCAGTGCATCAGAATAGGTGCATAATGGAAAATTTTACTTTCACAAAAGACTCCCATAACTCACTTATGGCTGGGCACTCATGAGTTATTAGGCTTTCAGACATGAGAAATAACCCTCATAAGTCATTGCTGCCATTGTAATATCCTCTCCTATTCGCATATGCAGCTTTTCCTCCTTACCTTTCTGGCTGAAGTCTATTACCATCACTTGACTGGGGTGGGTAGATGGAAAGAAGTGTCTTAGCTAGAGGGGAGGTCATGATCTTGTATAAAACGCTTAGCCTCGGCTCCAGGGTATGGCGTTATTTGGGGATTAGTAGAATTTATGAATGGTGTGTGATGGGATTTTAAGGCACGAGAGGTAAATATTACAAGACTTATTTGTTTGGAAAATGCAAGCTTGCAATTAGGGATGGGCACCAGAGCTCAGTTCAAATGAGATTCAGCGCAGGCATTTTCCTGAAACTTGGACTGAAGCTAAAAAGGAACTTTCTGATGTTAACAGCGAGGGTAATTAACCACTGGAACAACTGAGCAAGGATTGGGGTGGATTTTCCATCACTGGACATTTTAAAATCAAGACTGGATGTTTTCCTAAAAGATATGCTGCAATGCAAATAGGAATTAATTCAAGGAAATGCTGTCAGTACTGGAAGTCACACTAGATAATCACAATTGTCTCATCTAGCCATATCACCTGAGTCTATGTTCCAGCAAGTTCTTTTAAAAATGGCTTCCATTGTCACGTATCTGCATGTCCTGGCAACAGTCATGGCTGGAAATGGAAGTGCTGAAATAACATAAGAGACCGCGTTGGTGCTATTCATGATGTGACTGTTAGCCGGAAGCGCAGTCTGTGTCTTCAGGTGCTTATTCAAACCAAGGCACCAGACCATTCCAGGTCTGACCCTCAGGCAGCTCTGCTGATGCTAGCAGTTCTTCCCATGCTGTTCAACTCAATGACTTACAAAGTTTTACTTGAGAGACTTCTATTATCCATAGTGGGGCACCTCATTGGGTTAAATCCAGTGTTCGATGGCCTAGATATTCTCTTCTGAATTCCACCGGGCAACAAATATGGTAGCTGTTGCTAGGCTGTCCAATAACTAGCGAGAAATGGGAGTGGAGGAATTCAAGACACTGCTGGTGTCTGGAAAGCCACTGAGATTTCAGCAGCTCTGTCAGATACCCTAGGCCAATACTTGCTGAAAATGGAACTTATCCTCCCCCACAACTAATAGGTGGTTTTTGGCCTGCCATTACCAAGAGGGCTGTTTTGTGCTGTGCCACTGCATGAACTGGGTATTAAATTGGTTGATTGGATATTATATTGGTTTAAAACATTACATTCCAGACTACAGTAGCTATAAAGATTTCAGTGGCTATTCACGGGCATCACAGAAAATTAGAGGCAGCAAAGTCATCAGACATAGGAAAATGAGCCCACATTGTAAATACAGCCTGAGGCAATAACTGCTAATAGAATAAGTTGTGCTATTAAAAAAGCATAGGTAAGAAAGACATCCGGTTCCTCAACATACATGCTTGCATGTATTCAGAAGCATACTTGCTCATTTGAATTAGAATAAAGTATTTGTACTACTACTTTACTCCTGGTAGTACTGCAAAGCCCCGGTAAATGAGAGTGAGCTGGATTCCAACCTGGCTCGGGCATCAGCAGCCAAATTGTTAACTAAATGTCAAATCCAACAAAGCACTTAAGCGTGTACTTAACTTTAATCCTGTGAGTGGTCCCACTGAAGTCAGTGGAATTGCACAAATGTTTAAAGTTAAGCATGCATTTAAATGCATTCCTGGATTTTGGGCCTAAATTTCAATTTCAGGTCCCAGTTATACCCTCACTACACTTCTTCAACACCAATAAGGGGAAGAAGTAACTTGATAACAATTCATAAGAGCCTACACGATGAGAATTTCTGATAGCAGAGGGCTCTTCAATCTAGCAGATAAAGGCATAACAGGATCTCATGGCTGGAACTTGAAGCTAGATTGAAAAAAGGTTCAAGTTTAAAGGTAATTATCCTTTACAACAACTTGCCCAGGGTGTGGTGTGGTGTGGTGTGGTGGATTTTCCCTCACTTGAAAGCTTTAAATCAAGACAGGGTGTCTTTCTAATAGGTATGCTCTAGGACAGTCAGAAGTTATGGGCTGGATGCAGGAATCACTGGGTGAAATCCTATGCGGGAAGTCAGACTAGATTATCATAATAGTCCTTGAAATCTATATAAATCTACAAATTTGGCCTGCAGAACCCTTATTAATGGCAATGATGCACAAGACAGACAGAACCCAGGTTAACTCTCAAGTCCCAAGTTGAGTGGGAGGTGCTGACAGTTGGGAAACCATCCTTTTACTTGTAAACTGAGCAAATTAGATATGGAGTCAACATGAGACTATAAAAGTGGCCTTATATAGAGCCATGT
Source organism: Mauremys reevesii (assembly GCF_016161935.1). Taxonomy (NCBI): domain Eukaryota; kingdom Metazoa; phylum Chordata; order Testudines; family Geoemydidae; genus Mauremys; species Mauremys reevesii. The sequence continues at coordinate 13,657,863 of NC_052640.1, read as the reverse complement.
TTTAGTACTTTGAGTCCCTGTGATTGGTGCATACTGGTAGCAGTTGGGCTTGGGAGATGCCCTTTTTATGGTGCTTGGAGAGACAATGGGAATTGTTCCCTTACCTGGACTTTCTCTAATATGTGCTCTGAGATTATTTCTTGGCATAATACTATCAGCAGCTTCACTGTTTGCACATTTCTGAGTGATCTCTCTATCCACCCAGCTACCTATAGCGCCTGTAGATCTCTCCAGAAGGACATTGACTATTTCTTTTGTCAAGTTTTATAGATAGAGCAATGTGTTCTTACATTTTTTTAAGTAATAGCTTAAAAATAAGGTTCCAGTTTCATTTTGAGGGAAAAAGGAGCTTCTGGAATATTTACTACTAACTTCCTTCTGAGATGGTAAGGGGTAAATGTTGTGATCATCTGTCGTGCTCATTTGTAGCTGTGTTTTCTGCCTAGGAGTTGCAATTGCTTCCCGCCTAAACATCAAGTTTATTGAACATAAAACCATTAATATACTGCTGTTCCCAAGCACACTAAGTTCTGTTCTATCTGCAGCAAGCAATTGGCTGTAGGTAACACCCCCCTAGCGTTAGGGAAGCAGCTAAAATTAACAAACATCAGGATTTTTGTTCTACTGCGCTATCTTAGATTAGTAGTAGTAGTAGTATTAAGCCACTGTTGTCTTGGAATGCTGCATACAGGTCCCTGGTGAAGATGATGTTAACCTCAGCTCAATATCCAAACCCCTTGCACAGGTGTTCAGGAGAAGCACTGTAAGAATGGCTGCTTAGGAGACAGATGGAAGGAATATGGCTTTGGGCAGGTCAGACTCCACACCGAGGTGTCATAGGTATTTAGGGAACCAGAGAAGCAGCAAGGTAGGTGCTAGCCAAATGGCAAATGCTTGGGTCGAACCCCAAGCCAGGGAGCTTTCCTAGTTATGTTAGCTGATTTTAGTTTCTTGTTATGCACATTATCCCTTGTGGAAAAGACCTTGCTGACTGCAAATGGGCCCCTTTCTTCTGAGACACTCCGCTAGTGTTGCTTAATTCCAAAAATACTTCATAGACACAATACATGACCTTGATTTTTCAAAACAAATTATTATTATTATTTTTGTTTCATGGAAAGTTCTTAGAAAACAAATTTCAAATTCTCAAAATCCTCCACAAAATAGAATTGACATTCTCTGCCCAGCTCTAAGCCAAATAGAGATCCATTTTGTGCAGGCACTGGCCTGGAATTTGGGAAATCTGGGTTCAGTTCCAGGTTCTGACACAGACATTCTTTGTATCCTTGAGTGAATCATTTAGTCAGCCTGTGCCTCAGTTCCCCATCTACAAAATGGGGATAATGCTCCTTTCTCCCACTATCTTGTGTATCTAGATTGCAAGATCTCCATGGCAGGGACTGTTGTATATTACGTTTATGTATGGTGCCTTGCACAATGGGGCCCAAATCTTGGCTGAAGCCTCTTGATGCTACTGCAGTGTCACTAACAATAGTAATAGTAACGTTATATGGACCTTGAATTCATAACTCTGCTAGACACCAAAAATCCTGGACTCAGTCCTACATTTATGGCTCATTACAACAACCTGTAACCCACTAACTCTCCTGAGTCCTAGGACTGCAGAGGTGTTAACTGCCCACTTCACCTTAAATGGTCTCTTGCAAAATGTGTTAACTCCTTATCTGTTCCACCTTGTATTTAGCTGTGACACTGAGTACCTTTCCCCGATCTGAAGAAGAGCTCCCTGTAGCTTGTCTCTTTCACCAACAGATGTTGGTCCAATAAAAGATATTACCTCCCCTGTTATGTCTCTCTCCTATCTTGGGACCAACCTGGTTACAACAACACTGCAAACAACATTGTATAAGGGAAATTCATTCTTTAACAGGCCCTGGACAATAAACACTTTTTCAGGTCATTCTGATTCTCGGCAATGAGACATCTGTCCCATGGAACCTGCTTCCAAGAATGTAAAGGATGCCTGAATCTTTTAAAGTGCAACTTCATGCACTAAGGGGATTGCTCATCGTAGTTCAGTTGCATTGCGAAAGCTGATGACCGGAGTTAGTTGGCAGTAGATGGCATTCACAGGTGAGAAAGGAAAAAGGTAATAGTAATTACCGTCCCCTGGCAAAGCAGATGACACGGGTTGGAATTCCTTTGAAAGTGCAAGTGGCGATAGCAGAAAAGCATGTAAACGTTGACACAAGTGCTATAAGGCAGGCGTTTGATACAGTGGACATCTTGTAGGTAGAGCTAGTGAAAAAATCCCCTAGGGCATGAGCTATGGTTATTGCTTCTGTCTTATTTAATCTCTGTAGAGGTATTACCCTGCATGTGACAGGCCGGGTGTAATGGAAGATGGAAAGGGATTATTTAGAAGCACCAGGACAGAGAAGCGGATTGTATTCCATGTTACTCACAGCAAGGATGCTGCAAGGCAAAATTAAATGAACTGAAAGTCCAGAAAAGTGCCTTCATAAAAATGATGTAGAGCTATATTTTCTCACATTCTTGTACAGATGATAGGCAAAGGAATGCAGCCCCGGTAATTGTGGGTTTTTTTTACTATACATCCATTTTGCGGGAAAATACTTCCTTTTTAATAGTGAACTGGCTTTAGATCCCTCCCACTATCCCCCGCCCCAGCCACGCTGCCCCAAAAAAGCCTTTTGATTGTTTCTTTGACAGCGGAGGAGATTTAAAAAAAAGTGCACACACAAATAAATAAACAAACCCGAGGTCTGTAAAAGAAGAGCAGTTGTGATCCAGTAGAAATAAAACCCAGCAGATGTGTTACTTCATCCTCTCTGCACATTATCTACTGGAGGTTTGAAATTCAGATTCTAATGAGCTGAATTACCATTTAATGACTTCCATTATTCTCCAAAATAACAAAAACTACCAGGCTAATACAATTTTTTATCAAGCTATGGTTGAACTCTACTTACTGGAGTAAAACTATAGCAACTATCCAGGAACATAAGATGCCATAGTTCATTAAGTAAACACTATAGGCAATTTATTCCAACGACAGTACTATTCTAGTCACATCTGACATCCTCCAGAATTCAATCCTGTATTGATACTGATGTATTGTGACTGAGATTTAGAAAATGGACACTGGCGTTCTGTGGTCATAAGACAATAAAGGCCACACAAAGCATTGTTTGTGGGTTTTGATTTGTATGGCTTGCCAAGTAAGTCTTTTTAATTAATAGTAGTACTTTGAATATCCAGGGCTAAATTCTCTGCTGGTGTTAGTGAGTGAAACTCCATTGAAGTCAATGAAACAGCCCATTTACACCAACAGACGAAGAAATTGGCCCATACTATATAGCACCTTTCTTCTGAAGATCTGAAAGCACTTTACGAATAGGACCTCAGTGAGATAGGGAAGTGTTGCTTATACCCATTTTATGGGTGGGTGAATTGAGACACAGAGAGGTTTAATTGGCTGCTTAATGTCACATAGCAATTAAGAGCTGGGAATAGTTTCTAGGAGTATGTCTACTCTGCATTGGGGACTGGGCTTGATTGGGGACTGGCTCATGGACTTGATGTTTCTAAGCCTGCACCTGAGCTCCATTCTTCATTGCAAATCTGGGTTTAAAGTTGCTGGACCCAAGCCTCATGGTCATGTTGATGTGTCTGTACTGCACTGTGCAGACCTTCTGATTGGGTCTGCGGTTTGAGCTGCATCCACACTGCAAAATGACAGGGCTTGGACCAGGGGCGGCTCCAGGCCCCAGCACGCCAAGCGCGTGCTTGGGGCGGCATGCCGCGGGGGGCACTCTGCCGGTCGCTGGGAGGGTGGCAGGTGGCTCCGGTGGACCTCCCGCAGGCGTGCCTGCAGAGGGTCCGCTGGTCCCGCAGCTTCGGTGGAGCATCCGCAGGCACGCCTTGGGAGGTCCACTGGAGCCACGCGACCGGCAGAGCGTCCCCCACGGCGTGCCGCTGTGCTTGGGGCGGCGAGATGGCTAGAGCCGCCCCTGGCTTGGACCCAAGTCACAGCAGGACTCGGGCTATGGCCCACCTCTTGGCAGGGTCCCGAGATCTGGGTCCTGAGTGCTTGCTGATGCAGGCCAGACTGATTTGTGTGTGAACAGAAGCATGGCTTCGGCTCAAACCTGAGTCAGAACCTGAGCTCAGTGTTTAGTGTAGACATACCCTAGGAGTCCTGTCTCCCAATCCCTTCCCCCAGTACCCTCCTTAAACTTCAGGCCTTGTGTGTGGCTAAAAACAGGGGTCTGGTAAGTTAAAGCAGTGTGGAGAATTGGCCTCCCACATGTGCCCAATGATTAGCCCCCAGGAAGAGATGCAGGCATCCCAGAGAGTCAGTCCTATGAGAGATATTGTAACTATTTATTATTTTGTTCTTTTATGGTAAGGTGAAGGCCTTTCAGCTGCAATGACCCTTTTTTTAGGGATAACTAATAGAGATGGGTCTAAACTGCAAAATTAAAATTCAAAGTTGAGGGACTTTCCAATATAGCAAGTTTGTTCAGGTCCGTTTCTACTAGGAGGGTCTTCAAAATCCGTTTCGGGAAGAAACTTGGCTTATAAATTCTCAGCCTAGGAATAATGAATTAAAAATGAAAGGTTCAAACCAGTTTATCCCTGTCTCTAATTAAAGAAGTCACTAAAAGGTTTAGAAGCTTGTGTGTGTGTGTGTGTGTGTGTGTGTGTGTGTGTGTGTGTGTGTGAGAGAGAGAGAGAGAGAGAGAGAGAGAGAAAATGGAGTTATACCAGGGATAAATTTGGTCCAGTAAATGTAAAATGAGTACATGGTAAATATTCAAGGGTAGGATCATGAGGCAGTGCTTATTCTCCCAATAAGTAGAGGTGAATAATTACAAATGTTCAATCGGGAGGGTATTTTTGGTTCGTGGGGGAGGGGAGAGGGAAATACTGCCATATGCAAAAAGCTATTGTCTAATTTTCACCTGAGAACTGGTTTCACATTCATATGCTGAATGGAATGTGGAATGTATTTAGCCTAGGGAATAAATACCACATAATGTAAACTCTTTTCTGTGTCACAATTGATAATTTTTTCATTTGTTTGTTTTTCACAATAGAACTAAAAAACCAGCCTGCGCGTTAAATCAGGCCTTACCTAAGTTTCTGCAGCTGGGGATACTCTGCACTGGAGAAGTTAGATGATAAGAAACAACATGATCCTTTGTCCAGCAGCCCAGCTCAGTTTAAATTTCCCTGGAGAGGCAGCAAATCAGCGAGCAAAGTAAAAAATAGACTATTCTGGGATCTGCACAAATGTGACAAACTAGTTTACAGACTTCAGATTGGAGACGCTTTAGGGAGTTGATCACCAAAACAATGTGCAGTCGTTTTTGTCCCTTACCCTGTGTTTCTTCTCTACCCCCATCCCTCACCCCATCCGTCAAACAGACTGTAATTTCCTCTTTAGCTTTAGCACATTAGATGCAAAAAGTGGTTTCTCTCTGGCTGTCAATCAGGTCCTAGCCAGATTAATAATGCTCTTTATCAAAACTTTTAATAGCAGTATTTAGGCCAGTGCTAGCCCACTGGGGGCCCAAAGCAGGAATATTTTTGCCCCCTCTGTCCTCCCCAACACATACTAATAATTAATATGGGGCCCCCTTGAGCTGCTTTAGGGACCTAAGCAATTGCTTAGTCTCCTGCCTTTAGCCAAAGTAAGGACAGTGAAAGTTGAGGGCATTGTGGCATTTCTCATTCACTAAAATCACTCTGCCTCTGGCTTTGTCCTGTGGAGCATCGTCCAAGCTGTCTAGTAATCACTCCAGACATGCGCCGTCACCAGGCTAGAAATCTTGCCGGAAGATACTTCTAGTCAGGACAGAAATCATTGAGAACAGATTCTTGTGGCCTTTTGTCACACTCCTTTTTCAGTTCCACCTGCAGCTTTGAACTTCTGGTACATGTGAGAAATAACAGGTGTGGGAGGATGGGGCCATGGGCGGAGGGCGGGGGTATGTGTGTAAATTATTCACATTGTTTCAGACCTCAGAGGTTTGCTTCAAGGTTGGCTTGAAAGTTTGGGTTAGTTTTCACTTCCTCCTCACCAGCTCACTCACCTCAGCAATGTATGGTCTCCACGTCTCCCCAGTCAACATCCAGGGGAATGCATCCGTAATGGTGGTCTCCTTCGCTGATGTAAATGGACACAACTCTGCTGAAATTAATAGATCGGTTGGGGAGTGTGGGCCCCTACGTGGCTGCAATAGGATTTCATTTTGATTGACTGAACCTGTATTAGTTGAGGAAGAACAAGGTGCTTATTAAAATCATAGGCACTCACCCAGTCTAGGCAGAGTTTGTGTTGTTTTAGCTCTACACATGTGCTTGTTCTCCCTGCCGAGATAATTCGGGAAGGGTTAGCTCTCTGCTGGAATGAGTTATTGCAGCCTCTGTTGGGCGAGCTCTTTTATTTTACTGCTCTACACTGATAGCTGATTAACTGTACTTCATGCCTTCAGTTTTCAGAGGGTTTCCTGCCTTCCTCCCCCAATTTGAATTCTGTTCGTAAAGATGCAAGGAGTGGACACCATTGTAAGGCAGGACGAGACCGTCTGTTCTTTTCTAGGGTTATTTGGGGATGAGTTCACAGGGCTCTTGTGGCTGTGCAATTAGTGCTAGCTATTATCTGTATTGGGCATATTAGGTATTAGGACTTCATATGTCCCTAGCTCATTTGTAATGGCACTATAGCTCTTGCTATTAGTCATATCTATTGAGTGATATGATGCACAGAATATGTTCCTTTAACTCATGCCTTGGGAAGATCCTATCAGGGAGACTCATGCTAAAACATGCCTAATGGATGATAGCTTTATGATGTGGACTTAAGTCAACCAGGAACTCAACTGAGTGACTTTCCAGCAGCATTATTTTTATACCCTTTATAAATACTGAAATACAGTGACTTCTAGTAACCGTGTTCAGGGGCTGAATTCAAGCTGAGACTCCAGATGTTTTCATAACCTAAAATATTAGTAATTAATCTGAGTTTGTAGCATTTCTGTAGTATAGAATGCTTTTACTTTAATAGCCTTTGTTTGGCTGTATTATTGTAAGCAGATCAGCATGCTAAAATTTGCATTGTAAAAGAGTGTTTTGGAACAAAGCAGGATCTAATGAGCATATAGCAAATCCCTTGGCTCCACACTGGAAATGGCTCTCGCTGAATGAATCGTTAGCAGCATAAAAGCTTTTTTCTTTATAATAAAATGAAATTAAAAACCCTTCAGGACTTAGTGCAGACAATATGCAAAGATCATTTACGGCTTGTTGTGGGAAATACAAAACAAATGATGACAACTCCACGTTGGGTCCTTTGAATGGACCCTTAGAGTTCACTTCATTAGACAGCCTATTTTTGTTTTTTGAATTTTTGTTTCAAGAATGACTTGACTCTAATGGAGGCATCAATATATTCCACTCTCATTTTTCCTCCCTCTGGTTTCAGCTGTAGCCAACATCGAGGAAAAAGTGGCAGGAAGCATTTTATCAGCTGTCAGTCTTCTTACATCAAGTATCAGAGGGGTAGCCGTGTTAGTCTGGATCTGTAAAAGCAACAAAGAATCCTGTGGCACCTTATAGACTAACAGACGTTTTGCAGCATGAGCTTTCGTGGGTGAATGCCCACTTCTTCGGATGCAAGTCATGACTTTGTTGCTTTTACAGACTTCTTACAGGAGGTTGAATATGAAGTAAATATTGTCCCTCTAACAAAAGAGTTAAGCCAAGAGCTAATATTATTACAGGAGAGAGTTGAAAACTCACTTATTGGAAAATTTCCTTGCCCCTTTCTTTGCGACCTGGCCAGCTGGAATAGCTGCTGCAGTGAGATGATGATAGGGGTGCTAGCTAGTCCTAGGCCAATGTGCTGACGCTGTCTATTCGACTAACTGTCAACCTTTAAATTATATGGTACTGCCTGTTCTTTTGGAAAGTATGTAAATAGTTTATTGCACAGACCAAGCTCTCCAAATAATATTTTTAAATCCATTTTGAAAAGTCAAATCAAACTATTGGTATAGAATTCAGCAGCCACATGTCTGGCTCTGACTTGAGCTTGTAGCATAAGACACTTATCTCTCTTTTATTTCTGGGTGCAAAACACATATTGGTGTTCAAAACAGACCAAACCAGAAGCCGGAGTCTGAATGCTTTCTAATATAATTCAAATTCAAATAACTGGCTCCGAATCAGACCTCTGATTCTGGTTCCAAGAGGAGCTGTGTCCAGAAGGAGACTATTTTCTGGCTCCTGTGAAGGTGAAATCCCACAGTTCACCTGAGAACCTAAAATGGTAGAAATCCCTCAAGAGAGATTTGAGCTCAAACGCTTTCTGCACCTTTAGATCCAAACCCAAAATCCAACCCTTTTTTGGCCTCAAATCCCAAACCAGAGCCTAAACCCAATCCACAGCCAAACATCACCTCCTTGACCCAAGTGCAGTTTAAATATGATCACATTCAGTTTTAAGTCTACTTTAGATCAATGTATAAAGTATATTTAAACCAGCCACATGACGGGACTGAACCAAATTTGGCTGTTGTCACTGTAGCCGGCACTTCCATTGAGGAAAAGTGGGTTTCATACAGAAAGCTGAAAAACTCAGTGTCTCAGGCCAGGTCATCTGCACAGACTGAACATGGGACCAGACCTCTTGATCTAAAAGTATGAGCCCCCTTCCCTACTGTCTGAGCTGACAGACCAGTTCCATTATTGGAGCCAGTAGCAGAGTCTTAATGGTGTAACCACTAGAGGGAGCCAAAGACCCCAGTGGTTCAACATTGGTTATCTTTTGGAAATCAAAGTTTCAGGCCATCACATTTCCAATATCAGCAGATTTGCCAGATTGAGCATCTCTTTAAAAGGTCTGTTCAGCCAACGCTGGATTGGTTAATGGCTGAGGAACATGCTGATCTCTATTTAAATTAATGACACTGTAGACAGAAATCACAAATGTGGTAAATAAAAAGATTCTATAGGTGTCTTTTTTTTTAATCTGTTTTGGTCTTTAAAGAGAGAATTTAGCAGTTGTGAAAATGAGGGAATAATAATGTTAATGCCTAGTCACTGCCATGCTTGGATGCATTAGGAATACCACTGACTGATAGAGCCAGTTATAGCATGGCTCTGCTCTGCATAGTCTTCCTTATGCAGCTCAGAGAAGGCATCTCCAGTCTGCTTTGCAGTAGCCCAGCTACTCTTGTTGTGGGCTCACAACACCTGCATCATATCCTGCTCAATCTACTACTGATCCAGTTCTGGGTCTCTTTTTAGCAGATGCCAATTTGTACAGGATTGTGGCAGATTGAATGGTTGTTCCGCATTGCATACAAAGCTTGCGGATTGACTAGTCAGCATCACCGTTGGTTCAGCTGCAGGTTAGTAAAGCTTAGACTATAACAGAACAGCTATTTCCTGAGTACTTAAATTCAGCAGGAGCTCAGCTGTTGATTTTCTGGTTTAAGCTTAACGTACGTATCTTTATCCCTTGCTGAGACTTGAATTTAGAGGAAAATTTTCTCTGGGGTCTTTTGGGATCAGCAAGAAGAAACAACCTAAAGCAATAATCTGATTGGGAAGTAGGGAGCTAGGGATGACTGGTTGATCTTTAATGCCATTTCACAGACCCTATGTGAGTTTTTTTTTAAGTGTCCATTTATTGAATTTTAGCAGCTACAATACAATGTGCCATATGTACCAACAGATGATGTGCCAGCAGATGTGCAGAAATGAATGACAGGGATTCTATTGATTTGGAAAAAAGTTATACTAATAGCAAAGGTAAAATGATCCTCAGCAAATGTGTTCTCAAAGATTATGTTACAAGTAACACTGGTCAGCATAATTACTCATTTAAATATGAGATAATCGCATTTATAGTGTGCAAGAGAAAAACTTTGGGAATTATCAGAACCAGCAACAGTTGGTTTAGACGGAATGAGGACATCTGCAGTGAGTAAGTGAAATTTTCTCCAGGCGTCAGTACAGCTAGGAGGAGGGAGATATTAGGAACTTCCAGACCAAATTATTAAGGGTGTATCTCAAAATGGGGCTCATTTTTACACGTGTGTAGACTTCCACTCTACCGTGCTAGATTTTTCTTCCCAAATTTCCAAAAGGCCTTGCCAAAAAAAAAAAGCCTCTAAGAGTTGCTGACTGTGTGACCCACGCATGGTGGGAGCTGTTTATACTCTGCCACAGCATTTCAGGGCTGGTAGCTGGTATTCATTCCCTAAGAACAGCAAGTCTTTGAAGACTGAAAACTCACCCTTGGGAGACCCATCCTTTTCTCTCTATGCCCATGCGCCGATTGCACCTATTGCTTGCATTTTAGGTATCATTTGGAAGGGTCCCCTAATTGCCTTCTTGGGGTGACTGCCTGGTCATCTTCCCTCTTTAATGGGACATGGTGCCAGGATGTCCGCCAGGTACCCAAAATCTTCCTCAACACTACAGCTGCAGAACCCAGCAGGTGCATGGCCTTATGTCAGCCAGGTACTTGGAGACCTCACTGCTTGGCCCCGCTATTGTTCCCCAGAACTGACTCACCACATAAAGGTAGAACAGGGATCTAGGAAACCTTAATCCAATGGGGGTAGGTGGTAGAGTTCCCAAGGATCAGTTGTTCATTTGAGCCACTTGCGTCCTACAGCTGCAAGGTTGGGAAGGGGCTACAGGCTTTCTCCTGATGTTTCCATGCCTCCGGCAAAGAGAGGGTCCAATTTCTATTGGCAATGATAGATCTGCTTAATCTCTTCTGATATTCCTAACAGACGGCAGTCGGTCTTTGAATATGGTTCTCAGTTGCCCTGACCACCACTTCAACCTCCTCCTCACTGCCTGCTATGTTCTGTCCCAGCACAAAACAACCTCAGCAGCTCATTAGGAAGTGACCTCATAAAAGAAGGTATTCTTTATATCCAGTTACCACTACAGTAATACATGAGCTACCCTCTAAGCTACTAATAATTAATGAACCATCTTGGTTTGGATGTGTTCTTAGCATCTTATGTGATTAGTTTGTGCAATATTATTCTATACTCATTTCATGAAGATTTCATGATTTTTACACACACACACCTTCTGAAAGAGGCTGGGGTTTTCTTTACAGAAGGGATTCTAGTCCACTCATAAAACATCAATTTCATCCCTAGACTGCTCTGGTCAAAGATATCATGTCCTTTGTAAAATTGTGCAAAATATGAGTTTATGGAGATTGGATTAGCAGTTAAAGTATATGGGTCATTTTTAATGTCATTTTATGCCTTATCTTCTCCCTCCCATAGCAGCCAGACTATTAATTTACCTGATTTATCTCTCCACTTATAAAACTTAGCTTTGCAGTATGATGACGATTGCTGAGTGCAAGTTTCTCCAGGAAATATTTCGATTTCAGCATACTTACATATTCTTCTTCTGTAAGAGGGTTAACAGAAGTCCTTCTCCTCCTCAATACCATGATGTCTGGATCTTTAGTTACTATGAGATCCTGCTCTAACTCTGAATGAGTATATGAAGGACATCCCATAAAATTCCTGGTGAAGAGCCAGTGGAGAAGTTAGAAAATGTGTGACCCCTTTTATTAGACTACCATTGTGATTCCATTATCTACCTCATTGATTCTTTCTCAAGGACCAATGCAGCAATAAATATTTTCTGGAGAAAGGTCCTAAGGATACATTAGTTTGGTTACAAACAGGTCCAATCCAATAGAACTCTAACAAATGCTTAAGGAAATTCTAGTATATGCAATGAATTCTAGGCTTATTTAAAGAAAGAAGCATTCCATCTCTTACCAGCAGTGGGTTGCTAACGGCATGAGCTATAACCCTTGAATCAGGCCCCATGTTAGAAGATTCTGTGAGAGGGTGTAAAACAAAATACAGGTAAAGCCCTTACTTTTGTGTTCAGAACACTCAGCCTGTTGCCAAGAATTAATTGTTTGGGGTGTGTGCAGGAGAAAAAAAAATAGGTGCTGGCATCTATTAAGAGTTTTAAAATACTGAATCTGCCCTACTCATCTGATCTAGATTGTAAAGGTCAAATTAAGCTGCACAAATTCTCCATGCCAGAAAAACAGTGCAAAGCTGCAGGAACTCGAAATGGAAGACAATCACATAAAATTGGCTTCCTGTAAAAAGAGGCAGAGAAATGCTTCTGCATATTCTCCGTGGCTAATATTTTACAGGGAAATAACAATGGCGTGGTCTACATGTTTATAGATACACAGCTTTGTAACCACCCTGACCAGGGAAATACCCCATTTCATAAAACACATATAAAGTTCTCTTAGCAAGGTACTCTTAGAAGGGGTGCATGTGTAATCTTTGTCAGTCAAAATACAGATGATAATTCAAGTTGTTTTTCCAGTCCTTTTTTGGGATCATATCACATTTTCAGGCACCAGCAATAATTGTGCCCTGTAATCTTAGCTAGAATCTCTAGACCCAGAGAAGTGTCTCTTTCCTTCTTTCAATTGAGTATGATTTTCTGCAGGTAAATGTGATCTTTTCCATGTAACTGTTTTGCCAATATGGAAAGATCTTTACCTCTTGAGTGCACTGTGTAAATAGCACAGGCTTTTTCAAGAGGCATTTTTTAAACCATAATTATGGTTGGTATTAGAGACAATCATAAAAGTGTGAACTTAAATGAGATCATACGATTAATCTGATCACATAATATATTTTATTATAAAAGCTTCCTTAATACAAATAGCTTCATATATGAACAAATGAAAGGCAAGAGGGCCCTTTTCTAACATACCTAATTAAATACAGAATGCTGAAGTCAGGACTGACAGCAAAGGGAGGAAAAGAATCTATTAAAATCAACCAGTTTTAGGGCGACTGCAATTAAATAATTGCCACGGTATGTTATAATCCCAGTGACCAAAGCAGACATATACCATACTGCACTACATTGCAGAATATTAGCTGTCCCTTTCTCTCTTTTTTTAAGTCTAATTCTATGAGTAGGTTCAAAGAGAAAAAGAAATATTTACATCGAATTAACTTTATGGCATCCTCTAACACCAGCAAACATTGTTAGTCCTAAATCCTTGGTAGAAAGGCTACTAGGATGATCAGGGGACTGGAGATCCTAATTTATGAGAGGAGATTAAAAGAATTTGGCTTGTTCCATTTAGCAGCACCAAATCTGAGCGAGGATGTGATTGCTCTCTCTAAATACATCAGAGGGATAAACACCAGGGAGGGAGAAGAGCTATTTAAGCTAAAGGACAGTGTTAGCACAAGGACAAATGGGTGTAAATTCTAAGATGGAGTTTGACAAGTCTATGAACAGGATAATCTGGTGGGGTTGCCTGTGATTGCTGGGGACCAGACTCGATGACCCAAAAGGTCCTTTCCAGTCCTATGGTCCTAGAAAGTAACTGACAAACCAAGAAATATAATCCTACTGTAAACATCAATGTTAATGCCTGTTAAAAATATGTTTCTAGTATGACCAATAGCTGGGCTACATCCTTAAAGAACTGGGGAACAGTGGAAATCAGAATTGTTCTGCATTTGGATGGCAATAGGAGCCGGTGCTGGCGTGTTTTCACTTTCCTTGGGAGAATTCCCGTTGTGTTAGTCTTTCACATCCCATGTCATTCGAGAGTCAGAGTTGAGTCATATGGTTCTTCTGCATGTTTCCACCCTGAAGATTTCTTCTTCTTTTGCAAACAGTGAAACTTTGCCTTGTCCTGATTAGGAATATTCCTGTGGCTTTTGTTTCAGTTGCATATGGTTTGCTGTGTGCTTGGGTTTTTATTTTAGACAACATTTTAAAGGGAGTTGGACAAGGCCCAAATGGATCTGATGGGAAGGTAATAGTTACTTGTGGGTACATCTACACTGCAGTCATAGGGTGTGATCGCAGCTTGTGTAGACCAGACCCAAGTTAGTTTTAACCTGGCTAGCTCGGTTACCAGAGCAATGAATCCATGGCATCCCAGGGTTCAGCGCGGGCTGGCAGCCTGAAATAATACCTCTGGTTCCAGGTGGAGTTCTATAGCCCGTGCGCCTCTGGTACCGAGTCAGCTAGATTAAAGCTAGCTCAGGCATGTCCACGCGAGCTGTAACTGCACCCCATGATTGCATGGCTACTATGTCCCTACCTTCCTAGCCTTCAGGTGTTACCAGCTTCTTCCAGGCAGAGCTCATTGTGACTTTCATACCATGGACCCCCCAATTAGTCATTCTGAGAGGACCTCCTGGTCTCCATGAGCCCCAAAGACTAACAATAGTCCCACTCTATTCTTGTTCCATCTCTGCTTTAAAGGAAGTGTCAGGTCCCATGATGCTCCACAGGAATTGGTGCAGGGGTTTGGAGGCAACTGTTGTTTCTGGGGACTAGAGGAACAGTTGCAAGTGACCTGCTTCCGTGGGGGACCAGAGAGGGAGAGAGAATGGGAACAGGTGCTCAGACATGACTGTAAGAGGGGCCATATAAGATAGATTGATGCCACTAGCACCTCTAACAATAGTCGGTGACCTCCTTGGATGGGTTGCAGGGGCTGCAGCCCAGGGGATGTCCACTGCTGACAAACACCAAGAAAGTATAGACTAGAGTGCTGGCTCCTATTTTCCAGGTCATCTTAATCATTACGAAGAAGAGATTCCACCACCTTTAGAGCCTGAATAAGGTTAGTGGAAACATTACATTCTTCCAGAGCAATACTAACTTGATTTTCAGCATCCTCCACTTGTTTGCAAGGCTGGGCCAATTTATTGTCTGCTGTGTTGTGCTGCTGATGGTTAAATAGGTTCCTTCTGGTGCCTAGCGAGTGATGTTTCCATTGCCTTCCTGAATTTCTTTTGAAATGGCTTTGATAAATTGAATTCAGAACATCACAGGTAGAAAACATTAGATCTCTGAGAGGCTTTACTTTGAAAATGTAAGTAAAACTCAGATCACTGGCTTTTAAGAATTCCCATGCTGGGATATCATAAAACGTGTGATATCTGAGCACTACTAAAAACTCCACTATCTGATCTGTTGGTTTCATGTGCCATGTAGAAAAGTGAAAGTCTGGCATTCAGTGAAAGGCTCCCTACATTATTGTCTGTGGTATGCATTGTTTAAGTGGAGTTCAGAACCATTTGAATTAAATATCAACGAGTCCAATTCTAGCAGATTATGGCTTAAACGCCTAGTTTTCAGAGACGCTGATCATCCACCTTAGTGAAGTGCTGACTCAGATGGAAATAGCTATAAAAGTGCAAAGTATTATTGTCATCATCAGTAGGGTTAGACTGAGATGAAGGAACCTGCTGCAGGGTGTGCAGTGCAAAGCTGGCTTCCTCCAGTCCCTTACCTACTGCATGAAAGAAATAGTGACTGGGACAATCATTATCCCTTTTAAAAAGCAATCCCCTCCAGTGCGCTGGATCCCCTGGCACAGGAGAAGCTGGAAATAGCTGCTAGCAGTGAGCCTGGAAGGGCTCTTAATTGTACTATCTCAAGCAGGCACACCTCAGGGCGGGATGTAGACTTGTAACAGTTGAAATGAATGGGAAACGGCAAGTCTCGGATGATCTTATATTTGGTCTGTTTTAGTTTGTCTGAGTCTCCCTGGGAGTTAAAGAAACCTTCTTTCACTAGGAATTAAAGGGAGTGGGGGAAACATTCACAAGGTGTGTGGGCAGGAAGGCAATGCATGTAAGTAGCCTGGGGCTGATGGGCTGAAATCACAAGGAGGTGGATCCATGGGCCTGTGAAACTGGTGTGCAGTCCACCAGTGAAACATCTAGGTCAGCATTCCGAAAGGGACAGAATAGAACGGCTGTTTCTGTCCAGGCACTGCTAGCATCACTGCTTGCTGACGTGACTGCTTGGGATTTTCTATACTAATATCTTTATGATGGCGCTGTATATAATAAGCACAGTACAATGTAGCCATGGAGTGTAAGGAAAATTATGGCTAACGACATCAGGATTTACCAAAAGTACCAAGGAATCTTTAATATCTACAAAGATTAGATGGAAAATCAAATCCGTTCCTCAGGGCTCATGTGAAATTCCCATGCTCACTGGGAGAGGAATTCAGCGAACGGGAAGAAGGTTGAAAAGTTAAATCAGTATTTGTTAAACTAGTCTTAAAGCAGGTTGGAAATTACTATGCATAAAAGGCCTGACCTTGTTTCATGCCGAAGTCTCTTTGGCATCCGCAATATGACGCCGAGGTTAATTAGTCCCAGTACGGTGTACTGATATTTGACCCTAGTGTAAATCTGGCATAAATCATCTCAGTAAATGCAACTGAATGTGTGGCCCACATGCTGAGGTTCCCATAGGACAGTGTCCCAAATGCCTATAGAGTGCTTTCTTTAGTACAATGACCGCTGCTAGCAGCAGAATCAGCAGTACCAGCGTGTAATTAAATCCTCTGTTTTTAAAGGAATCTCCCGCTTGGTTCTAGGTGTGAAGTGCTTGGAGAAACCTTAAACTTTCAGCCTGATGGGTTGGGTGAAACAAAAACAGTTGGAGCTTTGTTTTAATAAATTTGTGCCTCGGCTTCCAATAAATGTCTGTGCTTCTGTAGAAGCAACGTAAATCCTCAGTGAAGGGTGATTACTTGGAAGCAAATCCATCACCAAGTTGAACACCAGCTCTAATGCCAAGCGTTCTGGATACTTCTTCCTCTGCAGTTGCCATGGGTGAAAGGTTTTATTAATGGAGGGGTTTTCTTTTTATTTTAATTTCTTCCTGAACAGTGACACATCTGAGCTGCAGAACTTCAAAGCAGGATACAGATTTCTATTTTTTATTATTATAGTCTTTCTTTCTAGACTGGGTTTTCGTACTGCCAACTATAGCCCTGGCTGTGCAGGTACAACTCGTATGAAAGTGCCAGCATCCTGGCAAGGACAGCCAGAACCAAGGGTGAAACATGAGGCCAAGAATAGAGGAGAAGTTCATAGTCAAGTTCCAGGCTGGGGACAATACCAGGGCTCAGAGTCTGAGTCAGGTTTCAGGATCTGGGTCAGGAGGCAAGGTCCAAATTAAACCTCTGTCAAAACCGAGTTCAAGAGCAGAAATCAGGAATGGTCGTGGCAGGAGACTTACACTGTTGCCTGGACATGTCCTCAAATGCCCCTTGGGTTATATAGAGTAGGGAGCCAATGAGGCTACTGCCTGTCAGACCCCTTGAAGTGGGACTTTCTGTGTCCACAGTGGGACAGGGGTAGTGGAACATGAGCTGGTTACAGCAGTGTTGAGGTGTTTCCTGCCTAGCAGCTCTGCAAATCTGGGGTTGAGACCTGCTGGGCCTTGCAGAAAGTCAGTAGAAGTTGCAAATATACATCCAAGGGCAGACTGGCTCTTCTACTATAACCACGCCTGCCAAACTGATGACTCCTGTATAGCCGTGTTGGCAGTACAAAACCATATCCTGAGAGCACTTGTTGGAGCGTGGGTGTAGGAATAATCTCCAACCTCAGTTGCTTTTGAAATGCAAGTGAACTCCTTTCCCTTAGTGCTTTTAAACACACACATAAGGGTGGTCATAAAGCATTTGGATTCCACTCTAGTTTTCTGAGGTAAAACAAATCATTCCACATACTACGCAATGCACAAATATTTTCAGAAAGTGAGTCTCCAAGGGCTAAATGGCTGACAATAACATAGGACAAATTTCAATTTAAAGAGAATTAGGCCCCTATAGAGCAATCCTGTAATTTTGTAAACGTTTCTTCAAAACTGAGACCACCTTGGTTGCAAATTATTTAGTTGCATTCTAAATCCTGGGATGTTTTTGAACATTAACACTCACCCAGCAGGGCATGGCAGTATTGGAAATAGCTCTGAGCTGCAGTGTTTGAGAGCATCTAGACATTATCCTTTTTAGGCACTATAGGAATACAGGAATACTGGATTGGACATGTATCTAGCTCAGCATCCTCTCTTCAGCACTGGCCAATAGCAGATTTGGTCACATTTTTTTTTTCAAACTATTTTTTTTTTTTACAAAAAAATGGCTTTTGAACCAAAATGGACAGTTTTTTTGGCTTAGACAACATTTTCCAATGTTTCCATGAGAAACAGAAAACAAAAATATTTTGGTTTCGGTCAAAAGTTTTGGCTTTCAAAAACTGAAATTTTTGTCTAAAACCAATTTTTTAAATCAAAAAGGGTTTTTGAAAACCAAACATTTTGTAGTTTCATTTTTTTTATTGACACATTTTAAGAATTTTCTCTGGAAATTTTGAAAAATAAAAGAAATGTGTTTGAGATGTCATGAAAATAATAATAATAATTAATAATAATAATAATTGACCTTTTTTGGCCAACTCTAGCTACTACCAGCTGCTTCAGAGGAAGGTTTAAGAAGCCCTGCAACAAGCAATTATAGAAAAACCTGTCCTAAGAGCAAGTTCCTTCCTAACCTTCAAGAGTTAAAGTTTGCCTTATGCCATGAAGCATGAGGGTTTATATCCTTTCCAAGTTGCCCATTATGTACTTTATTTTGATTACATAGTACTTCATTGATACATAGAAATAAATTAAGGATCAAGGAAATCACAACATTGCTTGAGTTTTGCTTAGTAAATGGAAACAAAGTCTGAATTCTGAAATCTCTTTGGTGTCTGCCATATGATGTCTGGGTTAATTAACTACAGTGAGTGTACAGTAAATATTTTCCTATACCCCAGCCTATCTCAGATGTACAGGTATAGTTTGTCATTAGCACCATTAAGTTTTTCAGCATAAAGCACAGTTTCACTCAGACAGTAATTTGGCACTGATGTGAGTACTTGTTCTTCTTACTACTTAATATGTCTAAGTTGCAAATAGAAAATTTGCTCAGTTTCGTTTATGGCTGCCTAAAGATCAATATTCAAACTGCAAATCAACTGCACTTAGGAAATAAATTGACCGCCTCTTGGAATTACTTGATCAAGTCTTAAAACATCACACCAGGTGATACTCACGAGGCCCAAATGCAGCCTGTGTCCTCCTGGACTTATTTATTATGGCGGTGAGAGGGGAAGGGTGACTGATGATGGAGACATGCTGCCGGGCAGATGAGGCAAGAGTCCCAGAACTAGTCTGGTGGGCCCTGGCCTCTGGCAGATCTCTGGAGACAGGCAGACTTGAGAAGGCTGAGCCTCTTGTCTCTCCTCCTGTGGAATAACAACACTCTCACTCTCATCTCCACAGAACAACCTGGAAAGTCTGAGGTTCCCCTGCTGGTAGATATGACAATGATGAGCCTGTACAAGAACTTCTATAGAACAGAATAAAAGACACAGCTGTTTCTCACGTATGGGGCAATCCGAGGCATTGTTACAAGAACAAATGGTTGGCTAAATGCCTTAGTTTGTTCCCATCTCTCTTGTACCTTCCCTGTCCTGCTTGTTCCAGTGCTACAGCTGGGCAGCTCTCAATGTGTGAACCATTCTGGCTCATTTCAGAATACTTTCCTGTTGTTTTTGTCTGTCTGGTTTTTTTTTTTTTAACAGCAAAGAGCATTGTGCCTCATCTGGGCCATGTTAAATCACATTAGGGGAAAAAAGAGCCAGGTTGGGTCTTGTGGTCAGTAGTCTTGAAGAAGATACTCCCTTTGGCATTTCCCATTAAATGAGCAAAGAGCATACCTAGGCTCCTGGTGCTAGAAACATCACTTGGTACTGTGGGTTCTCTTCACCTATGAAAACCAGGTCCTACATGTGTTTAAAATGGGCACCCAAAAATGGAAATATCCAGAATTAGTGACCAGTCTGGATAGTGTGGACCTTAAACTCTCTGCATCTCTGTTTCCCCATCTGTGAAATGAGGATATTGATGCTTACTCACCTGAATAAGGCACTTTGAGAGCTCTGTGTGAGAACTGCTGTGTAAGTGCCAAGTCTTATAAGATGTGGGCATGAATATGGGATATTCCTCGTACTCTAAGACATTTTAAGGGGTGTACCCCTCCAGAGAGAATTGACCAGAGACTCTGAATGGCATTATCTCAGAACCATCTTGGCTGTTTCATACGCTGAAATGTTCCACTTTCTGGCATCGTTGATCACAGCTCACAAAGGATTCTTGTGCCTCATCTTCAACAGATATCTCGTTCCTGTTTAGAGGCTGGCAGAAGAGAGGAGACAGGAATGCAATGTAAAGCAAGCTGAGTGCTTGCAGATGGGTTAATCGTGCAAATTTGCACTGTCTTGTAAGCAACAGACAGCATGTTTGACAGGGCAAGCATTCTGTACCCTGAGGCAATATTTTTCTGGTGCTGTTTTCTTCAAAGCGAGGTGTCCGGGTCCCCTGTGGATTTCATCTGGGGAGAATTCATCACCAGGAAATAACTACTTGTGTTGAATTTATAGATGAGCTAAACAGTTTCTCTTAATGCCGTGCTTCAGCACCTTTTAGTTTCTCCGTTTTGCCTAAGCATCACTGTTAGAGGGAAATAAATCTGCCATAA
This sequence comes from Mauremys reevesii, assembly GCF_016161935.1. Classification (NCBI taxonomy): domain Eukaryota; kingdom Metazoa; phylum Chordata; order Testudines; family Geoemydidae; genus Mauremys; species Mauremys reevesii. The sequence continues at coordinate 13,637,411 of NC_052640.1, read as the reverse complement.
TGTATTTATCCTTGGTATCAAAATATATAAATAAAAATTACAAGGTCATTAACCATAGCAAGAAAAAATGTACAGTCTATTACATGGCTGAATCCCAAGCCAGGTAGGACAAATAACAATACACTGAAGAGTATTGCGCATTTCCCCTTTTTTGGTGGGGGCAGAAACTTTCCGTTCACAGTGGAAGTTCTAGGCGTATGTCAGTCCAAATTTATGAGCAGTGTGTTTTTCAGTGTGTTTCATTTATCAAATGCAAATTTCTGTGGCCAGTGATTTACTAGTCAACAACTAGGAGGGCAATAAATAAATATTAACTAACAAAGTATTTAAAAAAAAAAGAGTCAAGAAACAGGATTTTATCTGCCATTCTCCAAGTCATTTGTCTTCTTTCTAAATATGTGTAGGGTACAAATCCCTTGTCTTTTCATGGAGTCCAACTTGCATGGAAAATGAGCTGCTATTCTCAGCAATATGAAAGCTATGGACTCTTGCTTATATTTTAAGATCTCTTTTGTTTCCTTAGGGCTGGACTGAGCTGCATAGGCTGCAGCAGCACTGGGGTAACGCTGGCAGGGGCAGCTCCAGGCCCCAGCATGCCAAGCGCGTGCTTGGGGCAGCGTGCCGCAGGGGGCGCTCTGCCGGTTGCCGGGAGGGCGGCAGGCGGCTCCGGTGGACCTCCCGCAGGCGTGCCTGCGGAGGGTCTGCTGGTCCCGCGGCTCCGGTGGCACGCCAGCGGGAGGTCCACCAGAGCCGCGGGACCAAGCGGACCCTCCACAGGCACGTCTGCGGGAGGTCTGCCGGAGCCGTGGGACCGCGGTGTGCCGCCTTGCTTGAGAGGCACTGTGGGAGGCCTCTGGGACTAGAGGCACTGTGACTAGAGAGACACCTCTGACACAGCTCCCTCTCTGCTTCCCCCTAGCTTGGTCAGGAGACAGAGGGAATTTACCGCTGGTTTATACTAGCAGCAGATTATGACGCTTTGTGTATTGCACTGTCCAGGGAGTTGGAGTCATTGCTCTGTCCATTCCCCAGTTCTCTTGCCCATGTGCTGGAGCACCTGCTCACTTACACAAGGAAACCTAAAGTCTATGCAGTCCAAGAAGTGGTGTGGGAGCAGGTCTCACCCTCACTCCCTTGTGCAGGCTTGTAGTCCAAGGGTATGTCTATACAGCAGCTGCGTGATGTAATTTCTGGCACAGGCAGACATACATGGGCTAGCTCTGCTCAAGCTAGAACCTAAAAGGCACCGTGTGGCCATGGTAGCCTTACATACCCAGGGAGTTGGGCAGGATTGTTCTTGGGCAAATTTTAAAAAGGAAGAATATCCTGACTTTCAAAATCAAAGCATGTGATCTGTACAGTGGGACGTTAAATGAGCTGTGCCACTTGCTTTCTGTTTACATTTCTCATACACATAATTCCTTTCCTAACTGAGAGGCAATCTTCAAGCACCTCCAGGCCCCAGTGCTGAATGCCCCATCTGATATGTTCCATGCCCACTGCACAGGCATCGCATGGCTTCTTTCAGAAATGGGCATAGCTGAGCTGTTAGCAATTAATTAGTTTATATGCAAATTTGGTGCAGGAAATAAGCCCACAAGCACATAGCCCATGAAATGGAATATGACAGCCACAGTTAGATCCTCAGCTAACTTCAGTGGACCGGTGTCAGTTTACACCACCTGGATCCAGTCCCTGACATCCAGGTGTTAGGGTTTCTCGTGCAATTGCTGCTTTGCCTAAGGGCTCAAAGAGCAGTGACTCTATCTCAAGTCATCAGAGGCTGACGTATCCCCCGCTGTACAATACCTTGCCATAGACAGTCATATCAGCCTGTTTTCCAGGAAAAAGTTCTTGTTCCATGGTTGATTTTATCCTCCAACTCTCTCCCAGGTCTGGCAGTGCGGAGGAAGCATGGAAGTGTTACCTTGCTCGAGAGTTGCCCACATTGAGCGCACAAAGAAACCTTACAACAATGACATCGATTACTATGCAAAGCGCAATGCCCTGCGGGCTGCTGAGGTCTGGATGGATGACTTCAAGTCACATGTTTACATGGCATGGAACATCCCAATGACGGTAAGTGGAGAACACGCTATAACCTGAGTAAATGAAGGCGGAGAACTGATGGATATCTGATCTAAGTTACCTCTGTCTGTGCTGGGTGATACTACTAAATCCATCACCTATTGATCGAGGGTGGGAGGAAGAGCACTTTCATAGCAGCAAATATTCAAAAGAACTCAGCCGTCTTAATTTGTTTCCCCAGAATAAGTTCAGTTGCACATTGACGAGCAGTGACCCACCTTTATGACCTAATCCTACCACAGTGAACAGGGCTTATTTGATTCCTGGGAGGAAGTCATTCATTTATGAGGTCATTCATCTTTAAGATACTCAGATATTATGCAGAGAAGCACCCTGAAATGTCTACAAATGTCCTGGTGTGTGATACAAATAAACACACTGAGCCTGATTCTCCACTCCGTTTACACCAGTTTATGCTGGGGTGATTCAGTGGAGCTCACCAGCGTAAAACGGGTGTAATGGATGGGAGAATCAGGCCCAAATGGTCTAGCTTTGTAGTCTGGTGTCTGGTCACGATAGTGTAGGCACGTTCTATCTCTTGCTATGTGTATATGTAGCACCTAGCTAGGGAGACCAGATAGCAAGTGTAAAAAATCAGGACGGGGATGGAGGGTAATAGGTGCCTATATAAGAAAAATCCCCCAAAATTGGGACTGTCCCTATAAAATCAGGACATCTGGTCACCCTACACCTAGCACAACAGGGTCCTAATCTTGGCATGGGAATGACGTAAAAATGTGCATCAATAAACATTTTCCCTTAAACCCACTGTGGCCAGGTTTGCATCCCTTTGAAAGGGCTCTTAGATTTCTGATGGGAAGAGAAAAAAGGAACTGCTAAATTTGTTTGCTTGATGGTTTCCACAAATGAATGCTGAGAGGGAAAAAAAGACATTTAAATAAACATTTATGCCAAAATATGATTTTCTTAAATTTCTCAGGGATTACCTTTTGATGCAGCTTTCTGCACTGAAACCATAAAGCAGTGCTTTGAAAAAAAAGACACATCTATATTGGAAGACATAAAACCAGCAAGAAGCATGGTACATTAAAACTTACTTTCCATTAAAGAAAATGATTGATAAAATATAGATCGTAAAAATAACCCCATTAGTTCTTGAAAAAAGTTAGGATGCTGCTGTTTCATAGCTCTATTGCACTGGGGCATTAAACAGAGAAATAAAACGTACTGTGCTCCCATTAGCTATAGGACTAGATCATATGGGTGTTAGAGGAGTAAAAACCTCCCCGCTCAATCAACAAGAACCATCTACCCTATTCATCTCCATATTAAGCATTGAGTGTGTTGTACTAACACCGCCAGCCAATAATCTATACACTATATGACCATAGCTTACGTAGAACAGACACAAAGGTACAGGGAGCTGCAAAGCATGTCTGCTTGTCATACTAAGCTTCGCTTTCAATTGAAATGACATAGTGAATGAGATGATGGGTCGCCTAATTGTAGAATAGTGAGTGCTCTTTGCCAATAAAATAGATAGTAGCATTGCTAACACCTACCCTTTCAGCCTACGGCATCCCATTGTAATTCACACCATCCTTTCTGTACTTGATTGCTGTTTCAAGCCACTGAGAGTCTATGAATGGCTTGCATTCTGGCTAGAGGATTGTTGATTGATACACAAAAGCAAAACAATGCTCCTATGAACCCGCAAACTTCTTTAACAAGTCAAGAAAACAGTGTGTCAGTGCACCAAAGATTTGGTTATACCCTTTCTTGTAATCCTTTCCCTACCAACTTTAGTGATCCAGAAATCCTATGTCTAGCAATTAACCTTCTTCACGCTGAATGATGTGCAATATCAACTACATATGAAAGATACTCTCCTTCAGTGTAGCCAGAAATAATACATGATTCGTCTTCACATTCCTTTGAATGGATGCCATGTACAGAACTTTGCATCAGCAAGCAGCAGTACACCCAGCAAACTCTTTATGAGACAAATAGACAAGGCTGTTCATTACTAAAGTTGTATTCTCTCCAGAAAACTAACTGTCTAGTGGAGATTCTAATAAAGCTCAAGCTAAGATATGCTGCTGAATTGTAAGCCAGTATTCAATAGTGTCTGTAAAGCACATAGGGATCTTTTTGAAGGAAATATATAAGGTGCATACAATTAGAGCAATGCAAAACTCCTCGGCTTCAGTTCACGGGTTCATCCAAACATTGGGACAGATCCTTGGGTGGTGTAAGTCAGAGCAGCTCTGTTGAAGACCTGCTTGCTGTCAATGGAGCTATGCTGATTTACACTAACTGAAGATCTGGCTCTGTTTTTTGGATCACATGAGTTGATGCTTCAACCCAAATATTTTTTTTAAATGTTGTGTTCAAAGGTATGCAAAATCTCAAAGCAAAGTTCCATCACAGGTGCTGAGTTTCATCACGTATTACGTCAAAACGCCACAAATCAACTCTGATTCATATGAAACTGGAGAAAGGCCTACTCAAAAGTTTAGTGAAATGTTATGAACCTTTCACCAGGCCTGATCTGAATTTTGAGGGGGCTTATTCCTAATCCCATCCCACTGATTTAACTCTGTAGAAATCAGTTACTGGATTTATACCAGTGTAAAACTGGTATAATTTAGGGCAGTGGTTCTCAACCTATTTAAGACTGTGGGCCTCATCCAATACTACCTGTATGGACCTGAGGATGTCACATGGGCCGCAGCTTTGTGCTGATTGGGCCACAAGCAGCCTGCAGGCCGCAGGTTGAGAACCACTGATTTAGGTTATGTCTACATTGCAGTGTAAGCCCAGGATTTGAACTCAAGCTCAAGCCTAACACTCCTTTCTTCTATACACAAATTGCACTAACCTAGGGCTTGGAACCAGGGTCCCAGAACGCCAGGGGGGTGGAGGGTCCGAGCCTGAGTCAAACTGGGACCCAGGGTTCAAGCCCTGTTGCTTTACAGTGTGGCTGCAGCACCACTGGACTCACGCTCTGGGAGTCCACCACACTCAGACCTGCATAATGCAATGTAGATGCTGGAGCCACACGTTGGGACCCAGGGTTCTGCAATTCCTAACCTGTGGTTACAAATGAGTGTAGATACTCAAACCCTAGCTTAACAAACCCAGGGTCTGCTAACTCAGATTCTACTAACCCTGGGCTTACATTGCAGTGAAGACGTACCCATAGGGTGCGTCTGCACGGCTGCCAGGAGTGTGATTTGCAGCTCATGTAGATGTACCCAGGTTAGCTTTAATATAGAAGTGAGAATGCGGTGGCATGGACTGCCACATCTTCATTGCTATTTTCAGCGAGTTAGCATGGGTATGTCTACACAAGCTGCATTTCACACTCTCAGCTGCAATGTAGACGTACTCTTAAATAAGAATTAGGCCCTGAGTTTGTAACAAAATCTGTAACCAGGGCAATTACATTAAAGTTTCATTGCAAACATTTAGCACAGCTCTATGTGCCAATAATCTCAGTTTTTTTAAATGTTATTTTTACTTTGTTTTGTGTTTGTTTCTTTGTTCATTTTTCTTTTTTTTTCCATTGATATTTATTGTCTGTTGTCCAGGCCAGCTGTACAATAAGGAAAGGGGGAAATGTAGCTTGCAAACAAAATAAACTCCAGGTTGGTTTCAAGTAAAGAAAACAACTGTAAAGTCGATATGATGGGATTTCTCTGCTGTATTCCTGCTTTGCAGAACCCAGGAGTTGACTTCGGAGATGTTTCAGAAAGATTAGCTCTACGACAGCGACTGCAGTGCCGGAGTTTTAAGTGGTACCTGGAGAACGTCTATCCTGAAATGAGGGTTTACAACAATACAATCACTTATGGAGAGGTGCTGTATGACTTTGAAAATACATCATAACTGCTTTAGCGCTTTCCTTTCATCTGAGTTAGTGGGCATCAGATGACACAGTACAATTTAAAATCGCCTTGACAGCAGGAACACAAACTTTCCCATACCTCTTTAATCCAATCTATAAAGTGTAGGCTATAAGCAATGTTACCCTTCCCATTGGAGTGCATCAGATTAAATCACTGTCATGAACAATGAGACGCACCTTCCTGGTTTTTCTTTTGGTATTCAGCAGCCTCGATAATGTAAATCCAAGGCAATTTGTCCCAAATGAGCCCCTCATAAACAACAAAACCAAAAAGTCTGCGATCAAGGCAACCGAGCCAGTTAATCTAAAGCCTGGTCTACACTAGGCGTTTAAACCGGTTTTAGGAGCGTAAAACCGATTTAACGCCACAACCGTCCACACTAGGAGGCACCATATATCGATTTTAATGGCTCTTTAAACCGGTTTCTGTACTCCTCCCTAATGAGAGGAGTAACGCTAGTATCGGTATTAACATATCGGATTAGGGTTAGTGTGGACGCTGATCGACGGTATTGGCCTCCGGGAGCTATCCCACAGTGCAGCAGTGACCGCTCTGGACCGCAATCTGAACTCGGATGCAGTGGTCAGGTAGACAGGAAAAGCCCCGCGAACTTTTGAATATTTCCTGTTTGCCCAGCGTGGAGCTCCGATCAGCACGGGTGGCGATGCAGTCCGAAATCAAAATAAAGAAAGAGCTCCAGCACGGACCATGCGGATGTGATCGCTGTAAGGGCAGGCAAATCCGTTCTATCAGCGCTCCGTTACAGAAGATGAAATTCAGAATCCTTTTTAAAAATCTCCAGACAGACGCCATAGCAGGGACTCAGCGCACTGCAGCGTGACAAGCGTAACGGAAAGCCAAAGAATCAAATGGACTCATGGACTGGAGGACTGAAGCTATCCCACAGTTCCTGCAGCCTCCGAAAAGTATTTGCATTCTTGGCTGAGCTCCAAATGCTTCTAGGGTCAAACACAGTGTCCGCGGTGGGTCAGGGCATAGCTTGGCAATCTACTCACCCCACACCCACCCCAGAAGCGAAAGGGAAAACAATCCTCTGACTCTTTTACATGTCACCCTATCTTTACTGAATGCTGCAGATAGACACGATGCTGCAGCCGTCAACACCAACATCCTCACTCCCCCCCTGCCATGGGTGGCTGATGGTACAAAAGGACTGGTAACCGTCCTCGTCATCAGCCTATTGGCACATGGGGCAGTAACCATGCTGATTAGCATCCGTGGGCGCCTGGCCCTAATTTTTTCTGGTGGATGGTGGATGGTGCAGTATGGCTGGTAACCATCGTCATCATAGCAACAGGGGGCTGAGCTCCATCAGCCCCCACCCTTCATGTGTAAAGAACAGATTCAGTTGCCCCTGGACTAGCAGAGGGATGCTGGGCTTCTCTCCTACACACTGCTTAATGTCCTGTCTGGACTATCATAGCAGCTGGAGGCTGCCTTCCACTCATTTCTCACTAACAAGTCACCATGTCTTTTATTCCTGCATTCTTTATTACTTCATCACACAAGTGGGGGGACAATGCCACGGTAGCCCAGAAAGGCTGGGGGAAGAACGGAATCAACAGGTGGGGTTGTTACAGGAGCACCCCCTGTGAATAGCATACAGATCATAGTTTCTGCAGGATCTGACACAGAGCAGCTGTGCTCTCTGGTTCTATGATACAGTGGTTATCTAGTACACTTGCCTATATTCTAGGCAGGACTGATTCTATTTTTAGATACCAAAAAGGAGGGATTGACTCAGGGAGTCATTCCCAATTTTGGCTTTTGCGCCCCTGGCTAAGAGCAGCCAGGGGCACTTATGACAGCAGCAAATGGTACAACAGGACTGGTAGCCATAATCATCCTCACCAGTTCCAATTTATGGAAGGGTTTGGATGGTGCAGTATGACTGGTAACCATCTCTGCTGTCATGCAAAAGCAAAAGCATGCTTCTGTGTAGCGCTGCTGAATCGCCTCTGTGAGCGGCATCTAGTACACATACGGTGAGAGTCACAAAAGGCAAAACAAGCTCCATGATTGCCATGCTATGGCATCTGCCAGGGCAATCCAGGGGAAAAAGGCACGAAATGCTTGTCTGCCGTTGCTTTCCCAGAGGAAGGAGTGACTAACGACATTTACCCAGAACCACCCGCGACAATGATTTTTGCCCCATCAGGCACTGGGATCTCAACCCGGAAGTTCCAAGGGGCGGGGGAGGCTGCGGGAACTATGGGATAGCTAGGGAATAGCTACCCACAGTGCAACGCTCCAGAATCCGACGCTAGCCTCGGACCGCGGACGCACACCACCGAATTAATGTGTTTAGTGTGGCCGCGCGCACTCGATTTTATAAAATCTGTTTTACAAAACCGGTTTATGCAAATTCGGAATAGTCCTGTAGTGTAGACGTACCCTAAGTTAATTGGAGCAAGTGTGGGTGGCGTGGGCACTGGATCCTCTAAGAAAGGGATCTCTCTTTGGACCACATTAACATCTTGCGATGGAATACATTGACTTTGCCATTACGTTTTGAAAATCCTGCTGGCTGGAGGAAAACTGAGACCCTTGTGAGAGCATGAGTGGAGGCTACGGTTGGGTGTGTCTTATGCTCAACACATGAGACTCAAAGTAGATAAAAATGTCACTGTTAGTTTGCAATTAGCTTCTGCTTTTCCTCCTCTTCCCACTGTCACCCACAGACTAGTGCTGAATAAGATCTTGCAAAATCTAACCTAATTTTTATAGACAGTGTGACAAAGTTCCTCCTCTACCTTGGTGGGTCCCGCGCTTATTGGCAGATTTGCTCACCTCAGTGATCTTCCCCACAGTCTGGATCAGCTCCTCCTGTGTCTGATCAGGAGTTGGGAGGTTTGGGGGGAACCCGGGCCCGCCCTCTACTCTGGGTTCCAGCCCAGGGCCCTGTGGATCGCAGCTGTCTATAGTGCCTCCTGTAACAGCTGCATGACAGCTACAACTCCCTGGGCTACTTCCCCATGGCCTCCTCCCAACACCTTCTTTAGCCTCACCACAGGACCTTCCTCCTGGTGTCTGATAACGCTTGTGCTCCTTAGTCCTCCAGCAGCACACCCCCCCCCACTCTCAGCTCCTTGTGCCTCTTGCTCCCAGCTCCTCACACGCACACCACAAACTGAAGTGAGCTCCTTTTTAAACCCAGGTACCCTGATTAGCCTGCCTTGATTGGCTGCAGGGGATCTAATCTGCCTGTCTGCCTTAATTGGTTCTAGCAGGTTCCTGATTACTCTAGTGCAGCCTCTGCTCTGCTCACTTAGGGAACAGAAAACTACTCATCCAGTGACCAGTATATTTGCCCTCTACCAGACTCCTGTACCCCACTGGTCTGGGTCTGTCACAATGGATATATTTAAAGATCAGCCCAAACAAAACTCCTGGCTCTAGACACATCAGAACTTCAGAGAGGCTTTGATCCATGCGCATACTTTGTGGCTGACTTCTTTGATTTACAGTGGCCAATCCAAAAACCAAGATCCAAAACTCCTTGATAATTAGGAACGCTTGGATGTGCATCTGTGGCTCAGGATCACCTGTAGGGCTTTCGTTGTGGTTTGTTTTAATAAATATATAAATAGGTAATAGCACAGGGGTCGGCAACCTCTGGCACACGGCTCGCCAGGGTAAGCACCCTGGCGGGCCGGGCCAGTTTGTTTATCTGCCGCGTTGGCAGGTTCGGCCAATCGTGGCTCCCATTGGCCGCAGTTCACCGTCCCAGGCCAATGGGGGAGGCGGGAAGCAGCGGCCAGCACATCCCTCGACCTGTGGTGCTTCCCACCACCCCCATTGGCCTGGGACGGTGAACTGCAGCCAATGGGAGCCATGATCAGCCGAACCTGCCAATGCAGCAGATAAACAAACTGGCCCGGCCCACCAGGGTGCTTACCCTGGCGAGCCGTGTGCCAGAAGTTGCCGACCCCTGTAATAGCATAATCTCCTATTTAAAAAAAAGACTGATATGCCTTGAAATTATGCAAAGTTCTAAGAACTTCACTGTCATGCAATTTATAAAAAAAATCTGAAATTGCCTCCTGAAGGTAAATTCAAATCCTAAGGCAATGAGTTTTCATATGGTCATTCTTCTTTCCTGTGCCATTTGATTGAGCTCATATATAAATAGGTCATTCACTTTAGATATTGATGCAAAGTGCACGTTTTATTGGGTAATATCACTTTGCATCTTAATATAACAGTCCCTGGCACTAAATGAGAAAAGACATTTAGCAAATTCAACCTAAGCTGTTAGTAACCGTCAGGTCCAAGAAGGTTGTTAACTGAGAAGTGTATTGGCACTATCAAGTGATACCTATTACACCAGGTTTTCAGCAAGTCATTCACTATAACGAAGTCTGTTTCCCTTGAGTGATCAGATAGAAGGTCCTTGAGTTAAACAGGAAGCTTGCTGGTCAAGTAAGCTTGCTGGTAAGTAGTTATTAAAATGTATCGAGATAAAGAGTCAAAGCCAGATATTTAGCAGATATAAATTGGTATAGTTCCTCTGGAGTCTTGTGTCTGTGTTGAAATGTACTGGAAGTGACACTAAGGATGACTTGTAAAAGCAGCAAAGAATCCTGTGGCACCTTATAGACTAACAGACGTTTTGCAGCATGAGCTTTCGTGGGTGAACACCCACTTCTTCGGATGCAAGTGATGACTTGTTATTAAAAATCTTCCCTTCTGGTTATTTTCTTAGACAAAGAGAGGTCACTGTAATCTCTGGACTTTAGTGAGTTTAGGGAAGATAAATGTATTGAGTAGATGGACACAACAGTAAAAATATATTTCTTATTGACGCAATTCACAATCTTTAAGGCCCAGTCATAAAGCTGTCTTCATCTTCTTTAGCCTGTATAGTACCGTAGTCATAAAATAATCCTACTGAAGGTTAACTGTTGGTATATCTTAATTCCCTTACCAAATTGCTTGTTATGTTTCATGTTGTATATGTAGTAATCAGTATTTATTGAGTTTCTGATATTTTATGTGTGATGTTTTATTATACCTATGCAGTAATTACACAGTCATTTGTAGAACATATGGTTGCCTGAAAATTTGCTCACCCTCTGAACTAAACCTGACCTGTTGATGGTGACTCCTTTGTAAAATCAGAATAGGTGTTTGTCACATATTCATGTTCATCTGCACTCCCTGGTTCCAGGCAGTTCCAAAATATAAGAGAAACTGATTGTGTGATATTTCTAGCCTGACTAGGAAGGAAGAAACACCTGAAATCCCACCAGATTTTCACCATGGTTTTTCAAACTGATAAAGCCCATATAGTCTGGGAAAGTGTCTGAACTTCTGGTTTAGTTGATGACCTCCACCTAACCTTTGAATCTTTAGAAATTCTCCCAGTACTATTTATTATTGTTGTGTTGTCTCGTGACAATACACCAGACACAATACATTACTCCCATACTTTACTATATATGTTCCTACTTCAACTAAGGTTCATTATATATACTTTTGCTTTATATACACCCTGCAATAACATATCAAGTGCTCTACTATCAGAAACACCCCGGTGTAGTTAGTCGTGTTTTCAGCATAGAGAACTAAATTCTCCCCTTATTTACTCCAGTGTAAATCTACTGAAGTCAACATAATTAATCTAGATTTACACAAGCATAACTTGGAGCAAGATTTGGCCTGTGGCTCTTACAGTGTATTTTAGTGGTTTATGATCTTTGTGCAATTACTTGAAAATACAGATCTGGTCCAAGTTGATAGTTTGGCAAGATTGTAGCACGGAGGTAGGCAACCTATGGCACGTGTGCCGAAGGCGGCACACAAGCTGATTTTCAGTGGCACTCACACTGCCCAGGTCCTGGCCACTGGTCCAGGGGCTCTGCATTTTAATTTAATTTTAAATGAAGCTTCTTAAACATTTTTAAAAACTTATTTACTTTACATAGAACAATAGTTTAGTGTTATATTACAGACTTAGAGAAAGAGACCTTCTAGAAACATTAAAATGTATTACTGGCACACAAAACCTTAAATTAGAGTGAGTAAATGAAGACTCACTCGGCACACCACTTCTGAAAGGTTGCCGACCCCAGTTGTAGCACATTTTGATAATGCAGCTGGGTTTAGTCATATAGGAAATTCACTATCAAAGTCTCTGCAAGTGTCCTAGGAAAGGATTAATGGAGTGTCAGTGCTGGTGAATGAGAGTGTTTTCCTTCCGCAAAGAAATGTTGAACATCTTCACGTCGTGTTTGCTTTGATAATTGGAAAGCAACAAAGTTTCAATCAACTGGGCTTGTATTATGGATAGCGGTGCCTAAAGCAATTGGTTTTTCTGCTCTCGTTGTAGGTACGTAACAGCAAAGCTAGTGGCTACTGTTTAGACCAGGGAGCAGAAGATGATGACAAAGCGATCCTCTATCCCTGCCATGGAATGTCCTCCCAGGTAAATTAACTAAAATTCTTGTTACCATTAAGTGGTGGAAAGCCTTAGACCGAAACAAAGAAACTTTCAAAGGAAACAAAAAGTGATTTGATGGATATTGGCAAAATTTGGGCTTTTGGTCCCTACTAGTTTATCCTTTGAGTAACTGAGGATCTTTTTTCCGGGGCAGCATTGATCAAATGAAAGCTGAAAGAGCAAAGCCACGTCTATACACAGAACACGCATTGGGTTAATTAAAAGTGGTTTAAAAATGGACTTGGAGCAATTTCTTAGAGTAATTGGAGCAAATCCTTGCATCAGACAAGCTAAATTGATGTAAGCCAGTTTTAAATTTGTTTAAGAATGTCCATGCAGGGTTTTGAGGCCTTGTCCGCACATACATCACATGTTTAGTGAAACTGATATAAACCCTGGTGCGGACAGTCTTATTTTGGTTTGTGTATCTTATTTCAGGCTAGCTTAAACCTGCTTGTAATTGATTTAAACTACATCAAAATAAGCCTGGTTTAAACCATAATAAAATTTTCCACCCAGCTCTTTGCACCAGCTCAACTAAATCATTTTTTAAAACCTACCTTTAGTTAAACGGGTGCCGGTTTGTGTGTAGCAGGGGGAGCTTGTATGTATAAAGTAGTTGTTACCAAAAAGTTTCATTTGGATCTGAATCTTGCAAGTGCTTATGCGTGTGTTTAACTTTATGCGCATGATTAGTCCCGTTGAATAAGATCGCTCAGGGGCCTGATCCAACCCCCCCTGAAGTCACTGGGAAACTTTCAGTTGACTTCAGTGGACTTTGAATCAGGCCCCAAGTGGTTAAATTAAGCATGCACTTGCTTGCAGGATTGGGTCCTTGGTTTGATTAGCAATGAGTAGTAAATAAATGTCACACCCACACACAAAAATCCCAGTTGATTGTTAAAATCGGTTTTTTCCCCTGGAGAAGAAGACAATCAAACTGTGTGACACGTTTCATACATCAAGTAAAGCTAATGGAATGTATGGTTTTGCCGTTTTTATGAGCAGTCAAAACATTTCAGCTATTCCTATGCCAACAAGTTTCACAAAGAAACAAGCTTTAGTCAGAAAGCTCTTTTCATGGCTGAAAACTATTTTTCACTTTACAAAATTGTCATTCCTTCTCCTATGAAAGCTGGAGCCTGATTAAACAATACAGCCCTGGGAATTTTGCCTGCATTAACATTGCAGGATGAGTTCAAAAGCTTTTTGGGCATGCTTCCCACTTGGGTGGGTATAATTCAGCTATCCCCCTGATCACGTGTCAGGTCATCTGTGATACTCTAGTATTCTAGCAGGATCGCAACCCGGCGCTTTTTCCCTCCATTCCTATGCCAACTCGGTATCGCTCATTGGTGTGAATATGTCCTTCAAAAGGATCATGCAGGTAACTGTCCAAGCCAGTTAAATAGTTCAGTCAATTAATTGTGGCAGTGGTGGTTTGTTAATTATTTGCATTACAATAATGCCTAGAGGCCTCAGTCAGAACTTCATTGTGCTAGCTGTAAAATCGTATAGTGAGCTATATCCATGCCCAGGATAGTTTACAATGCAAATAGCCAAGGTAGACAAAGGAAGTAGTAGTATCCCCATGGGGAACTGAGGCGCAGACAGATTAAATGACTTTTCAGAGGTCGCACAGTGAGTCTGTGGCAGAGCTGGGAATTCAACCCAGATATCCTGAATCTCAGGTAAGTGACTTTACCACTAGATCATATTTTTGAATGGAATAATTTTAGGTTATGTCTTTTCATTAGAAGCTGGGTGAATAATTCACAAATGTTTGTAATGACGTGACCTTCTTTGACAAAAATATGTTTAAAACATTTTCCCCCATTCTTCTCCCAGATCCAGTGGCAACCCTAGCTGGTTTGGGTGGTATAAGTTTGCCATAGATATAAATCTCAGTGGTCATTGGGCATTTGGTGTATCATCAAAAACGGATCGTGTTGCAATTGCAAAGATCCATAGCATAACTATCTAGGGAGTGAGGAGACCCAGAGAGTCCTTTAAAAACATTTTTTTATTAGTCTAGCCTAGACTTTATACTATGCTGTACTTTACACTATTCCTGTAACATCACAGTTCAGGGCCACTGCACCTCTAGATCCCCTCAGTGGTTCAGCGAGGGCACGTGTTCCCAGGCTTCCAGCTGTCCAGCTGATGCCTCTCTTGGATGGAGACCCACATCTCTCTTTTCTGACCAGGGTATTTCCAAGGCTGCACAGTTCCTTGCCTTCACTGTATATTTCCCAGCAAAGAGAGTCTGCCTAAACAGACCTGCTTCCTTTCTCCTTAGAGACTAGAAACTGAGTGATTCCTACAGTTATAAGTTACCACAGAGTTTTCTAGGCAAGCCTACTTTATTCCTATGGGGAAAAGCACAACACAGAAAAAACATTAAAAACAATGAACGAAGCTACACGCATGCTAATAAGCTTACCAGAGTTCATCCCCACTCTCTCAGGGGTTCTGGCAACAGCAATCTTTCAACACTTTTCCCTAGGGCCTTCCTTGAGGTCACAAGTTCATCAGAGCTTCAGCTCAGAAAAAGCACACAATCTTATGAGGCCTCAGTAATCTTATGAGGCCTCCTTCCAGTCCTCTCCTAAGGTTTGGGGTCCTCCATAGACCAGGGGACATGTCCATTTGCTGGGTCAGAAAGAAGACCCCGAGTCAGCCTAAACTCAGGCTTTTTATCCAAAAATCTTTTCTTTGTCTGTTACTCTTTGGAGAATCCTGTTTGAACTAGTATAAGCATATCTCCCCAAGGCGTATCTTCCAAAAGTTAGTTTGGAGAGGGAGAATTTGCATTTCCCTCACCTCAAGATATTTCATAAGGAAATCCACTTCACACACATTGTTCCAGAAGGATCTTTGAACTGCCTCATACCTTCCAGAGATTGTATTAATTGTGTGTTCCTGCTAAAGAAGGTCTGTACAATCTCACAATAGTACATAAACATTTGAACATAAGAACGGCCATACTGGGTCAGACCAATGGTCCATCTAGCCTAGTATCCAGTCTTCTGACAGTGATTGGTGACAGATACTTCATAGGGAATGAACAGAACAGGACAATTATCGAGTGATACATCCCCTGTTACCTAGTCCCAGCTTCTGGCAGTTAGAGGCAGTTAGGGACACCCAGAGCATGGGTTGCATCCTGATCATCTTAGCTAATAGCCATTGATGAACCGATCCTCCATGAATGTATCTAATTCTTTTTTGAACCCAGATATACTTTTGGCCTTCACAGCATCCCCTGGCAACAAATCCCACAGGTTGACTGTGCGTTGTATGTAGGATTACTTCCTTCAGTTGTTTTAAACTGTTGCCTATTAATTTCGTTGGGTGACCCCTGGTCTTGTGTTAAGTGAAGGGGTAAATAACACTTCCCTATTCACTTTCTCCACAGCATTCATGATTTTGTAGACCTCTATCATATCCCCTTTTAGTCATCTATTTTACAAGCTGAACAGTTCCAGTCTTTTTACTCTGTCCTCATATGGAAGCTGTTCTATACCTCTAATCATTTTTGTTGCCCTTCTCTGTACTTTTTCTAATTCTGATTTATCTTTTTTGAGATGGGGCGACCATCATTGCATGTGGTATTCAAGGTGTGAGCGTACTATGGTTTTATATAGTGGCATTATGATATTTTCTGTCTTATTATCTATCCCTTTCCTAATGGTTCCTAACATTTTTAGCTTTTTTGACTGTCACTGCACATTGTCTTTGGAGATGTCTTTGGAGAACTATCCACAGTGACTCCAAGATCTCTTTCTTGAGTAATAACAGCTAATTTAGACCCTATCATTTCGTATGTGTAGTTGGGATTATGTTTTCCAACATGCATTACATTTATCAACATTAAATCTCATCTGCCGTTTTGTAACCCAGTCACCCAGTTTTGTGAGATCCCTTTATAACTCTTTGCAGTCAGTTTTGGACTTATCTTGAGTAATTTTGTATTGTCTGCAGACATTGCTACCTCAATGTTGACCTCTCTTTCCAGATCATTTATTAATATGTTGAACAGCACTGATCCCGGTACAATATTAGCCAAACAAAGAGAGAAGGGTATTAGGCACATGCTTTTCCAGTGTATAGGGGATATTTTCACAAATATGTTGACCTATAATAATTATATCACAAAATTTTCTCTAAATCCTAAATGAAAATCTCTGGCTACACCATAAGAATTTAATTGAACAAAATCCAGCCATTTTGTTCTCACTTAGTAATCAAAGAACTACATAATTTACTATGTGAATCTATGTTCTGAAGATGTCAAAGAAAATAGTAGAACCTTGTTAATTTGTTCTTATAACTCAGAGACCCTTTGCAAAATACTAACTTTAGCTAATTCAGGTTAGAGTGTACAACCCTTACACATGTTGGTTATCACTTGCTCACAGGAGTAGTCCTATTGACTTAATTGAGCTTTAGAGTAGATCAGTAAGGCCCTATTCAAGAAAGCACTTAAGCATGAGCTTAACTTTAAGCGGATGCTTATGTGCATTGCTGAATAGGGATGGAGTGAAGCGCGTGCTTAAAGTTGATGTAAGTGGTGTTTAAGCACATTTTAAATTAAGATTGTTATGAACATTATTTTTAATTTGTATGCTTCAGTGCTTTCCTAATCAAGGTTTATTTCCTGAATTGGGTCCAATGTATATAATTTTTTTCCTTACAAATGTTTTGAGGTTTTAAAAGGAAATCTCTTCATCCCATACTTGTATTGCTGTTACTTTACTTTTTTTAATGAACATAGTTATTATTTAAATCCAGGACTTTGGTTTTTTCTGTGATGTCATTTTAGTTTCTGTTGAAGCACCGTCTAAATCAGACCTCCATTAATGAACAGTCATTCATGCATAAATAAAGTCTGACCTTATCCCCAACTAAACAATTAACTGAAGTTCAGCCATACATATTATTGGCTTGGAATCTTAGCTTGTACATTACCATGGAAGCATAACAAGATTTTAAAAAATATAAATATTGCCTATTGTGGTTAATTGCAAGCCAGTGACAGGTCATTCCTTGTTACAGCAAAGTGGATAGATGCTCAATTCACACTGCCAAAGCATCCACCCTTGGTGGTCTCATTATGGGACACTTGACTGACACTTTAGAGTAAATTTAGATGGAGTAGCCTTTGGTTAAGATAACAAAATAGAATTTCTTAATTAGATGCAAATGAGATTTCCAGGAAGAGTCCGTTTCAGTGAGAGGCTGCCATGGCTCATACAAAGAGTTCAGTCTCTAGCACAATTTTATTTTACCCAGAAGGTCCCAGTTTAAAGTCCTCGTAGAAGGTCTCTTTTCAATCTCTAATACGCTGCCTAGTGCCGGTAGTGATGGAGATAGTGAGGTAAATGGTCCTGACTGTAATTTATTTTGCAGGTTCAGCCTCGAAGTGGGTCACCCTGACTCTCTCATTTGATACAATACACTTCACTCTCGAAAGAAACGGGGATGGGATGCATCAGTTGTGGTTTAGAAAGTTGCTAAGGTTGAACAACAGCCATGAAAAGCAGAGTAATCATTTCCCCAGCGTCTACTGACTGGCTATCAAGCTGCATAGGTCTTAAGCTTCAGTTAATGTCTAGCAGAGACCAGGTTCTCCCATGCCTTTCCAGCAGGCGCTTAGTTCATTTCATGTGGGACGTAACAAGTCCCCCTTGCCTTTCAGGATCACATGGCACTGCCCAGTAAATGATATGGATTCTCTTCTGAGGGTTGAGAATTCTTCCCACTGAATTAGCGCCTCCATCATGCAGCTATAGTGCTCAGTGTATGATGGACCAGACTCGTTCTTTCTCACGAGAACTGATGTCTCAAAAGAAGGTAATAAACTATGCTTCTCTCGGGTGTGAGCATGGGAGCCCCAGAATTCTTGATCTTGCAGAGACAGCCAACATGGCAAAGATCAATTAAGTCCTGAAAAGCCCTGGAGCCCAATAGCGAGGGAAAGTGAGCAAGAAGTTTGTTTGGAAGGGTTCTGAGGAAGCAGGGACCAGGCATTTATTAGCATCGGGGAGAAAGAGGTGCATGGATCTGAATATTTTTGAACCAAAATGGCATTGATATTTGGTTTCCACATAGCTGGTTGATGGACAGTACTGCCTGGAATGCTGCTGAGGGTGCCCTCCCAGATAGCTGCTGGCAGCTGGGCTGGCTTATCTGCTGAACAGCTGTTGTGATCCCGAGCACAAGGAGGAGCAGCTCCATAGTGGGAGAAGTATTGTCATCTCATAGACTAAGCACATGGGGTTAATCCTAGTTCTGACACCAGCTCTTACTTAATCAAACCACTTCATCTCTGTGTTTGATGTGTAAAATGGGGATCATATTTACTTACCTGCGTCATAGGAGTATTTTGTTTATTGATTAGTTAATAGGTGTCAATATGCCAGAATGCACACAAACTCCCTTGACCAGCTGGAAGCCTGGCAGCCCCCCAAATCTGCAGGCTCAGGAAGTGTCCCTACGAGCCCTTTCACTGCCCAGTCCTTAGCAAGAGCATCGTATGCTTCGTATGCAACTGGAGACTGAGGGAGACCTAAAGACTCCCCTACCCTACCCCTCATTCACACTTTTATAAAAGGATTCAGTTAACATTGGACTGTAACACTAACCCCTCCCCTAAATCCCTTAGGGCTGGAGGCAGGACAAGAATTGTTTCATAGCCCTGTCCAAAATTTGCTACTGATGGTTCTGTTCAGTACATCAGGCTGCGGATGTTTTCTGTCTAAAACCTCTTGCATTCAGATACTCAATACCTACTGCAGTTATATTTTGAGAGAAAGGTTGAAACTCTGTTGTTGTTAATATTACAGTAGCACTGGGGAATGGCGGGGTCAGAACTGTACAAACAATAGGAAGAGACAGTCACTGCTCCAAAAAGCTTGCAATCTGAATAGACAAGACAAAGGACAGGAGGGGAAACAGACGCGCAGAAAAGTGAAATGACTTGTCCTTCATGCCAGCAGAGCCCGGAACCAGTCCCAGTTCTCCTTACTCCCAGTCCAACACCTTCTCTACCATACCACACTACCTCCCTCTTCTGTTTGCACACCTCTTCTGGTAGCACCATGGCACCGCTCTTTCAAAGTACCTTTTTCCAGTGCCTGAGAATTATATTTAGGGGAAGTAAATCAGAAAAGTGGAGGAGTTAATCTACCGGATCATCCAATACTATTATCCATTTCCTTTTTTTTTTTTTTCCAGTTTAGTTACATTCTGTAAGAAATGCCAAGCTGTATGGAGAGGTGCCGTGTTATCTAAGTTGAGCATTTTGCAGATAAGCACGGATTGGAGTCACTCACATGCAGCCAAGTTAATTAATGATTACACAGCTGGAAAAGTTATATCAGCTCACCACAATTTACAAAATTAATTCAGTGTGAGGACTGCAGCTGCGCAAACCCTAGTCAAGGATATTCAAGTAGATAGTATGAAAGTTGTTGACAGCTAGCATTTTGCTAGGTTAAATCATTTTTAAAACCCCTCTGTAATCAGCATGGATAAATATAGTTGCCTGTCATATTTAGCTTTGAATTCCTTTCATTTTAAGTCTCATGTACTAGACATAAGATGTCTGTATTGTATTGGGTTAGGTTGTTTTCGTGCTCCTACTGCATGTGAGACTATATCCCGTCTAGACCTGGCACTTGTTTTCACCAGCTGGATTATCACCTCTGCTTTGTGCCTCTCAGTGCCATGAAGGCAGCTCAGTACTCATCCCATGATCGGTTAGATTTCGTGGCCCTGATTCTGCCAGGTACTTGAGCATGTGCTTAACTGTAAGTATGTGAGAAGTCCCATTGAAGCCAGTGAGGAATTGCATGCTTAAAATTAAGCACATGCTGAATCAGCAGCTATGATTGTATTATTCATTCTATCCTCCTTTTCCACTACCTGGCCTTTTGACTCTTTCTGTGTTGCATATCCTAGAACCATAGCCTTCACCATACAGCTAGCCAAAGACACCCCAACCATTCCACCTTTAACTCTTTAATCCTCACCGTTTACAAAACTTCTCTTGGTGTGTGTATTTTTTCACTAGCTAAGGTCTTATCTTCCTGCATAAGTTGCACCAGTTTAACTAAAAATAGATTTAACTCCTGTGCGGACACATTTGACAGCAGTCACCGCTGACTTACCACTAGCTTAGCTTGTCAAGGAATTGACTCAAGCTAAATCAATAAAAGCCAGGTTTAAAGCAAGTGAAGCGTGTGGACACAGCGTTTTGCACTGGTTTAACCAAATCTATTTAAAGACACACCTGTAGTTAAACTAGAGTGAGTTATTGCTGGACAAGAGATGACTGAAGAACATGCAAAATGTGGCATAGGGTTTAAGAGTGTAATAGTCCGAGGTTTGGGCCGTGCCCTCTCAGGGGCCGTCGGGAGCCAGGCCGCCTCACTACACGGTCCCAATCAGTCTCCGGGTTCTGAAGGTTTTGGGGTTCTGCCCCTCAAGCAGGGGCGGAACAGAAGGCACACGGTTAATGCAATGAGTCCCAGCCCTCAGTCAGGGCGGGACAGCAGACACTAGGTCTAGGCTCAGACCCTTTCCGCAGGCTGAGCACCCACAAAGTCAATAAGCCACGACCCTCATTCAGGGCGGGCCAGCGAACCAGTTCTAAGCTCCGGTCCTGGCAGCCGGAGCTGAGCAGTTACAAAGTCAGTAAGCCCCAAGCCCTAGCTCAGGGCGGGGCAGCACACAAGAATCCAGGGAGCTCAGATCCCACTGCAGGCTGAGCAGCAAGAAAGTTAACAAGCTAAGCCCAGGCCCTCAATCAGGGCGGGGCACCAAACACAGCAGTTCTAGGCTCAGCTCCTTACAGCAGGAGCTGAGCAACAATAATAGTTCAGGGCTCAGGTCCTTGTATCAGGAGCTGAGTAGCAATAACAGTTCAGGGCTCAGGTCCTTGCATCAGGAGCTGAGCAACAATAGTCAGTAAGCCCCAGGGTGGGGCAATAAACAATAGTCCAAGGCTCAGGTCCTTGTAGCAGGAGCTGAGCAACAATAGTCAGTAAGCCCCAGGGTGGGGCAATAAACTATAGTTCAAGGCTCAGGTCCTTGTAGCAGGAGCCGAGCAGTCACAACAATACCGGGGCTCAGGTCCTTGTGTTAGGCACTGAGCCACAGCAGGTAAGTGCAGGCTTCTCTGCCTGACCGCTGGTAGGAGGGGGAGTCTGCCACCCGTGAGTGGGGTGGCAGGGGGGACACAGGCCCACCCACTCCACTGTGTCCCAGCCCGGGGCCCTAACAGCGGCGTGGATCCACTGCAGTCAGTGGGGATCCTGGCCGCAACACACTGACATGGGCACGTCAGTGCCCTCAGCCGGACAGGGGTCAGCTACCCCCGGGCTACACTCCATCTCCCCCTCCATGGGTACCTGCTCCTCGCTGGGCTCTGCAGCGGGGTCCCACACCATGGGCTCCTCGTCGTGCTGAGGGCTCTCTAGGTCGGGCTGCTCCTCCGGACTCGGGTCACGGGAACGCTCGGGCAGCTCCTCGGGGTACCGGGCTCGGGGCAGGCTCGGCCAGTCCACCTCGGGGTACCTGGCTCGAGGGAGGCTTGGTCGGTCCACGTCCGGGTACCTTGCTCAAGGGAGGCTCGGTCCGTCCGCGTCAGGGTACCTGGCTCGAGGGAGGCTCAGTCCGTCTGCGTCAGGGTACCTGGCTCTGGGCAGGCTCGGTCCGGCAGGAGCCTGAACAGGATCGTCCGTCCTCTCCGGCCGCTGGGCTCCAACTGAGTGTTGAGGCCGGGCTTTTATACTTCCTGTCCCGCCCCTTGACTTCCGGGGGGCGGGAACAGGCGGCGGTGGCTCCGCCCACTGAGGTGGCTCCGCCCACTGAGGTGGCTGTTCTGGTTCCTCTCTCTCAGGGGCCGTCGGGAGCCAGGCCGCCTCACTACAAAGAGTTTTTAGGGAAGGAATAAGCATGACAGGAATCTTGAACTGCTAAGACGGGTCTGCAAGTTTGCCATCTTGCACCCCCATCTCTAATGCTCATCGGTTTGCATTGCTGTCTAATGAACCATTATTATAGAATCGCTTCTGAACGAGAAGATGAGGCAGTCAGTGGAAGATAGCTGTCTTGTAGGAGAATCATTTCCAGGCTCTCCTATTCCTGCCTAACTTGGGCTGGGAGCGCTGCATAGTGCAGAGTTTATATACAATCCTGCATCCACTATCTGCGAGTGGTGGCACAGTCTCAAAGGAATTCAGTGTCTATCTCGAATGCTGTGAGGTGGCCCTGATTATTATACAGTGTGTGAAAGAGGAAGGGGATTTAATAAGAGGAAAAATGGCAGCCAGGGACATAAAAATGTTGATGAACAACCTACAGCAACTCCCTTTCCTCCCCCCCGCCATGCATACACACTCTCCCACTGGTACAGAGATGAGTCGCTGCCAATGGGGAAATGAGAACTCTCTTGGCATATAGATCAAGCAGAAAGAGGAGAGCTCAACATTTGGATTCCTGCAGCACTGTAGCAACAGAAACAGAGGGGAAAGGAGTAGATGAAAGGCCTCGCTTAAACTGTTGCTTGAGGAAAGATATTTAACAATTTACTTGACAGTGCTCTGGTGTCCTGGAGTTGCATACTGGATGGTGTGGTCAGTTGTTCGGAACCGTGGATGGATGAAAGTGTGATTGCTTGTCTTCTTGACACCTGCATGTTGGTTTGGTTCTGAACAAATCTATATATTTATTCGTCATTTCTTTATGCTCACGGGTAGGCTGGAAGTTTCCGACTCCAAGGTGACTTTCTCTCTTGTTTACAGTACAGGTTTACAGATGAGGTAGCCTGCTTTAAAATTAACCCAGGAAGACAAAACAGCATTGGAAGTTTAAAAAAAAAAGTTTAATTTAAAAAACTGCCGAAGTCCGTCAGTGTGGTAATTCCCAAAGCAGTTAGCTGAGCATGTGGAGATCTTCACACTTTGTCTCTGTGGAATGAAAATTAGGTGGGGCAGACACTCTAAGCTTCCAACCTTGAATTAAAAACTAGCTTTTACTTATCAGAAAGTAAGAAGGGTGACACCTTCCAGAGATAGCACTGCTTGCTATTTTTAAACTGGAGATGGTTGCTTTGATAAATAACCTCTGGTGGTGTTCTCATTCCACTCTGGTTCCTGAATAGTGGAAAGAAAAAATCCTCTAATGTCACACGTACAACAGATAATCAGAGGATTTTATCTTGAGGTATTTAATAGAACACTTGGCTTCAGTTTCACTTATGGGTCACTTAGTTCTTCTCTGATAAAAAGGAAAAGCTCGGCTAAGGTTCAGCCTCATGCCAGTCTCAAAAACATATTTTTGTTTTCATTCTGGACTACGGAAGATGAACATGTAAAATGAGCAGGGATATACTCTGCATCGAGACGTCATTATACTTGTTTTTATAGAGAGAAATGAAAGGGTTAAATGCCATTGACTTTAGTTGAGTTACACCAGGGAAGAATTTGGCCCAACATGTTACAACCCGTGCCGCAGTGAGACTGTACAGATGCTCTTCTGGTTGGGCAGCAGGGGTCAAAGTGGAAGAATATCCCACAAAGGTTGAACCCTCGGAATAGAACTTGTAATTCAACAGGTGCAGTATATATCTTGCTGCTTCAGCTCAGCCTTCAGCTTTTCTCTAAATAAATTAACACAGCCTTATGAATGTGTGTTAGGTGATTAAAAAAAAAAGAAACATTCTATAAAATATTAGTATGAGGCCAGGCTCTGGAATTCACGAGGTTTGTGTTCAGTATGTGGTCTCATTCCCTGGGTAACCTCTGTGCCTAAGATCCCCAGTATACAATGGGGATAATAGTACTTCCTTTCCCCCACCTTTACTCTATCTTGTTTGTTTAGATTATAATCTCTTGATGGCAGGGACTGTTTCTTCATTATATGTATGTACAGTACCTAGCACAATCAGACCTGATCTCTGTTGGGGCCTCAAAGTGCCACCACAATACAAATGAAGAAGAGAAAAATGAATCCCACACAGTCAGGTAGGACAGTGTGGACTAATTTCATCCTTGGTATAGTTAAAGTGACCTCAGCGAATGATCACCAGGGTTGAAGTTAGCTCTCTAAACTCCACTCTGCATCCTCTCTGTCCTTGATAGAAAGTATAATGTTAGTCAGAGAAAGAACTAACATTTTCTATTGCATCCATTCAGATTCTACAGAGAGATTTCTCTGTCTGACTTACAATAGCTGACAAAATCCAATAAGACGCCAACAATTTGGCATCAAAGCTCCAGATCTTATTTATATTGTTAAGGAAGGCCACAGGGGAGTTGAAGCATTGTCTTTGCCCCTTTTTTCCGATCTACGGTATTAAGCCGCTTACTTTAATATGAAAGTACTTTAGCACTGATGACTAATTCTTGGGGTGTTTTAGGATCTGTTAGCCATATGCAAGTTTGGAGTAATTGGAGGGCTATTACATTTTATCAACCATCTGATTGTGGGCATCAGTTTTTAACTCTAATCCCTACAGGAGTGGATGCTAAGAACTGTGCTTCTTATTATTGTGTTAAGGTCTTGCATGGTGGACTGAAGTCTTCACGACCAATGTGACTCAAATGAAAATATGAATCCTTGATGACCAAACCCTTGACATGCCCTTTCCAACAGTGGCACAAATGGGACCATTTTCATCTACTGAGATAACGGAGAGCATTGATCTGTTCTCTGGCTGTAGCCTTCACTCCATCACGGTAGCAGGTGCTTCTGTAGACTGACTGTATCTTTCACCCTATATATATATATATAGGGTGAAAGATACAGTCAGTCTACAGAAGCACCTGCTACCGTGATGGAATATATATATATTTCCTATATGAAACCTAAGCAGAAATACCATTACTTAGCAGATTATCTGTATTTGATGGGTCTGCCCTATAAATATAACAACATCAGAACATGCTGGTTCTTGTGATGTTCAGCACACACAATTCTAGGCTGTAGGTATTCCAGAGGAAATGAAATATCTTATCACAGAAAAGCTGTTTATTTTAGGGCTTGCAGTGGCAAATTCTTGTCATTTAAACCACAGAGTGCTCTGACACACAGGGGAAATTGACCCTGGACTATAGATGATGTAGCTGATTATCAGCACTGGACTTAGTTGTCTAGCTAGGGCAAATTAACCGGTGAATATTTTGATTTAGAGTTGTGCGGGGGAGGGGCAGATACATAAAAACTACAATATTGCCAACCATATTGCTGCGTCTGCCGTTCACAGCCACAACTGCATCTCGTTCTCACTCTCTGCTCATCCTTCCCGGTGAGTTGGAAGTGTGAAATATGTAGAACGTTGAAAAACCCAACAGATTTTACCCTTGTACAGAAGGAAAAGAAGTTCACTTGTGTGAGCTGATAGACCATTCAGATGTCGAACTAGTTTGCCTGCTTTAAACACTTCCCCAAAAAGGCAAGAAAAGGTGTCTTATATACCTTGATTTACCATGTACAGACAGTGCACTGACTGATGTCATTTACTCATCCACAAGAGAAATCCTCATGAGGCTATTCTACTGCTTTCTCTGATGCAGTCTCCAGCCTAACTCCTTGCTCCACATGATTGCACTGAACAAAAGTGGCAGGTGGTAACATTGAACACATGCTCTGTCAAAGGACCTCTGGTTTAAAAGTGAGCAGACAAAGCTCTTTTGCCACTGGGAAGATATGATTATTCACAGTATGTGCTTGCTGAGGCTAATAAGAATGAGGAAATATCTTTAGAAAGCTAGGTTTTAATTAGAGCCTTTTGATTGGCCCTTAATGATATCATCACTTGCCCTGGTCGGTAATATCCAGTAAATGCCAAGGGTTCGCAACCTTCCTTCCATTCCTTTTTAAGTATTTTCAGTCTCATAACAGCAATAAGACCAGACAGGCAGTGAATTTCTGGGTGATAATTGCATTTCTCCAATGGCTGAAGATTTTGCTCTCTGCCTCATACTAAATGTGAGCCACCAGTTAGCAATATCCTTAGAGCTGAATTCTGCTCATGGTTAAATCGAGAGCCCAGGGACCAAAATTTGATCTCATTTACATGTAAATCGAGACAACAGTGGAGTTATCCCGGATTTAAACAAGCGATTGATCGGAATTTGACACAACAAAGTTATCCTAGAATTACATTGATGTAACTGAGAAGGGCAGAATATGCCCTTACTATTTAACTAAAAAATTCAAAACAGTTTATAGATGAGAAAGAGCATTTGATAGTGGTTAGGAAAGAGGGACTGGGAGTTAGGACTCCTGGGTTCCATTCCTGGCTCACCTTCGACTTGCTGTGTAATCTTGAACATGTTCCTGACCTCTGTGACTCGTGATCGTGAACATGTTACCTGACCAATCTATAAAAGGAGACTAAAAATACTTCCCCATTTCAAGTAAGGCAAATCACTTAACCTCTCTGTGGCTCAATTTATCCGGTTGTAAAATGGACAAAACATTTCTCCACCTGAGTGGGCAGGGGGGAAGGTTGTTATGAAATTTAAGATGTTTTAAAAGTGCTTTGGAGTCTTCTGATGAAAGGCCGTTTTATAACTATGTGGAAAGTACTATTAATTATTATCGTATTCAGTTTATGAAATGCAATGAGAACCTATTATCATCATGGATATGTTGGTACTGCGTGATGTACAAGCAACCCTTAGTCATGAGCAGCAATGGCCCTCCTCTTGATTTTTTAATATTTTCCCCCAACCAGGCCCTAATGTAATAAAATGAATCCTTGCTTCCACATACTGACAGCTCCAAAAGATCCATTTTTCACATCTCCCGCTGCACATTATTTATCCTGGACTGGGCCCTTTTATGGACAATTGCTTCAAACAAGTGAAATAGTCATTTTATACACACATACACACATATATATATATATATTGAAGAAAGGGTAAATTCTGAAGGTCATTACACTTCTACAGGAAATATTAACGAGTGTATCATGTGTTGTGTGTGTTAAGCCATTAGTGTTTGCATGCAGGCTGCTTAAACTTTTTTCTTTATTAAAAAAGTTCAAAAATAAGAGATGTCATTTACTAAACCCTTGAATTATAGTCAATAGCATTTACCACACCACTAAATTTCAGCCAAGTCTAGCTCATTGTTGTCCAGACTTGAAGCATACGTTAGCAGATCTGCTATTTCTTTCATGAATTGACTGTTTTCCTCCTCTCTTATTTTTGGATACCTGATGTACAAGTTGTGCTGATGGATTTTTTTCCATAATGTTTATTTACAAAAACTAATTAGAGTGGTTGCTATCAATAGGCTCTGACAGAGCTCTTAAGAACAAACTGCATGGCAAATTGCCATTGTGTCCTTGTTAAATCAATTCCCACCGAGTGGATTCGAGAGTGGTTATGATTTACATATTGATTACTTCATTTTCTTGATTGCCCTTTTGCAACGTTGTTTTTTTTTTCTTTTGGGAGGGTGGGGAGAAGGAGGAAGAACTATATGTCTTATGAGCAATGCCATGGTGGTAACATATGTTTTACTCTCTCTCTCTGCATAAAAAGTATGTGCTGGAATAGAGCACTCCAGCCACAAGGGACAACACAATGGAGCTACTGGGCCCTGTTCTCAGTTGCTCCATTCCTGTGCTTGGGGCAGAAATGGATGGTGGGGCCAGAGTGGCCTTAAGCCATCTGGGTGCTCCCTATATTCTAACCATCCCCTGGTGTAAGTTAGTCCAGCCTCAGCTCCCTCTGAAGTTGGCACACCTTAACTCAGGCCCTAGTTGTCCAAAGTAGGGCACCCAAAACAAGCAACCACAGTCGAAAATGTGGTGGGTGAGCATAATTCTCCAGCCGTTGGTACTGGAATTCTCTAGTGGTGCTGATATGGCTTAACCTGTATGTTGTCTTTCTCTTCCTTCTTTTCTCCAGCTTGTCCGCTATAGTTCTGAAGGGCTCCTGCAGTTAGGGCCTCTGGGCTCCACGGCCTTTCTGCCTGACTCCAAATGTCTCATTGATGATGGGAAAGGCAGGACCCCTACTCTGAAGAAATGTGAAGATGTCCTGAGACCAGCACAAAGACTCTGGGATTTTACACAGGTATGGAAGAGAGCTTTCAGAGATGTTTGTGGTCCTATGAATTAGACAGGAGCGTCTGCTCTAGGTAATGGGGAATCCATGCAGTTGTTTGCTGCTAATCAAAAACAAAGCACATTATTCGCACAGATTATATATCTGCAGGTTCCTCGGAAAGTTCAGGAAAAGGGAGAGAGCTCAGAGCTCACAATAGAAGACACCAGACCAGTGGAAAGATATTGAGGTTGCATCAACTCTTTTTTACACACACACACACACACACACACTTTTCTCTCAAGCTACAAATGAGACTTAACCCTTCCACTTACCCCTCCACTGAGGATACATTTACATTGCAGCCGGGGGTGGGAATGGCAGCTTGCGTTGAAGGACCCACACTTCCTATACTCCAGCTATCTCATTAAAATAGAAGTACATGCCCAGGTGGGTCAGGAAGGATTGTTCAGCCCATGCTCAAACCTGCATTACCCCATTTCTGTTTTGGCGAGCTAGCTAGCGTTCAGCTAGCGTTGGTACGTCTAACTGAGCCACAAATTGCACGCTTGGCTGCAACATAGATGTGCCCTTGGAGTCAAAGGCTTGTTTTAAAATTCTCCGTTTAAGAGAAAAACAATGGCATAGGGTGTTACCGTTTCAAATGCATACTGGCAAAGCGTAGAGTCCTTACTGTAAGAGAACTTCAGCCAAGAAAGCCAGCATCCCCTGGGCTATGTCATGCCATCAGCAGAGCTCCCCCTTGCGCTGGGCACTGTGCAAATGCAGAGACCAGAGACAGGCCCTGCCACAGACAGCTTACGGTCTCAAATAGACATGACAGACTCAAAGCGGGAGGGCGAAAAGAGGCAAAGGTGAAGTGGTTTGCCCACGGTCATGCAGCCAGTTTGCCGCAGAACTGGGAATAGAATCCAAGCATCCTGACTGTTACTCCAGTGCCAAATCCACTAGACCCCACTGCCTCCCCAGCTTTTATGACCTCTTTGTTTTGTGCTGACGGATTGACAGGGAGAAAAAAATCATTTTGCGTAAGATTCTCAAAGTTACAATGTCCCTGTGAAGACATCAGAGCTCAGTTAAGGATGTCTTCAGCTTCTCTGAACTGATCTACAAATGGAACATGTGGCCAACTGTCAGAGAGGCTTTTGAAACAGCAAGGGATAGACTTTTGTGACTCCTGCACTGTCTCCAACTGGTTACAGCTGCCATATGCACCTATGCCATCACCCCAGGTCTGTGTATGGACCCAAACCTACTCCCGGAGACTTCAGGCAGAGCAGGATTTGCCTTGTATGAATCCACTTACTAGGCCCTAAACTTTTCCCAGTAGAAAGTGATCATGCTGCATATTTACAGACAGTCCCGTCCCACCTTTCTTAGCAGAGATTCATCCCAAGAAGCCTTAGCACAGCTAAGTTGTTCTGCTTTAGAAATCTCGGTTCTAGCACAACTCTGTCAGCAACCAACCGCAAATGCAGGCTCATTCCTCACTCAAATACCTGAATACTGGAAAGACTGTAACGCAAAATTCAGCCATTGGGTAGCGTGGGACAAATCCTCAGTGCTAATGTTTTTCTTTCTTCAATTCAGAATGGTCCAATCATCAGCAGAAACACTGGACGGTGTCTAGAAGTGGAAATGTCAAAGGATGCCAATTTTGGGCTCAGACTTGTGGTACAAAGGTGCTCGGGGCAAAAATGGATGATTAGAAACTGGATAAAACATGGTCGACATTGACTACTGGGGCTGAGAAGCCATCGTCCATTGCTCGGTGTGCGATCCCCTTCAAGGCATTTGTGTTAAAGTAGACTGCTATGAAAAGGAGTTGACTACCCAGGGCCATGGACTATTAGGCACTGGTTAACAAACAGGCAAATAAGCATCCTGCCTGACTCTCCCTCAGATGAGTGGATGCCCTGGAAATCTTGGGATGGTCAAACCGAACAGAGAAGTGGGCTCATTCCCACTCTTCCAGAGTAATTAAAAGACAGCTGTGTCTGTGATGAGTTCAAAGGGGAGTTTCCTCTACTGCCTCATTAAAAATAATCCTCTGATGGAGAGCTTTTTAGCTTTAAGTTATTGACTGGTGCACAACTCCTATGATGAATAATCATGTGCCTTTTCTACTGTACTTCCTATACAAGTGGACTTGGAAATCCCATCTTTTCAGCATGTCTGATTCATTGTACTAAACAGCTAAAAACTGTGAATAAATAACACTGCAAAATATGCTATATTGTAAATGTCAAGGGTGGTTGCCTGAGCGTCGGTATTTATAGGAAGAGCCAGTTCTACACATGTTTACAAGTGGTTTTGCACCCTCAGCCTGCTCGAAAGCAGCATCCTGGGGGTCCTCATGTAAATTCTGAATAGTTAAAACATCAACACGGTCCATTTTATTGTCACCTCTAGGTCTTGCCAGTAGAAAAGAAACACAATACAGCACTTCCTTATGTAACTCCTTAGGGACAATGCATGTACTATAGTTTGGATGTATAGAACAGCCATCGAGAGCCTACCCTCTGACTGCAGTTACAATGTAAGGCATAACACTGCACCCACGAGGCTCTGCATTGAAACCGGGGGGAGCTGCTGGATACTCATCGCTTGAGAAAATTAGGTGACTTATTTAGGTGACTAATCCGCACTTCGGAGCTTGACGTTAGGCTCTTATTTTTAAAGATCTTGCACCCCTGCTACACATCCCATAGGCCTGCAGAATGTCAGTGATCACAAGGGCACGTTTCTTGCCATAACCATGTCACTTTATCACTTGAGAAAAGAGACAAGAATAAACCCTAAAGTTGTCCAAGATTAGAACAAGAAAGAACCAGAAAACATAAAAACTAACATTTCTATTAATGTGCCATTGATACGTTTTACTCTTGTTGACCTATATAATCCTTAGCAGTGATGGCATCTTTGTAGGCCTGCACTTCACTGCATGACCCATCAGGGTCCGTGTGCAAAGGGCTAGAACAAGGACGGGATATTATCCAACGGTCATTGAAGTCAATGGAAAGACTCCTATTGGCTTCAGTGAGCTTTAGATCAGGCCCGTGGTGCATAGCTTTTTGCAGCACAGGAGTCAGTCACAGTGTAAAGTGGTAAGAGGGGAAGGGAATATCTGTTAGAATTCACTAAGGAGTCATAGGTAATTTCAGACACCATGGTAGAGTGAATTAGATGATCTGTTTATCAAAGAGCTTGCAGTTCCCATTTCAAGGCAAGTGGAGCAACATGAAATAGAAGCAAAGAAAGTTAATTTCTATCCAGGGCATTATACTAAATAAAACATTAAAAGTAAACATGTACATTTCATCGGCTCCTGTCAACTCTTTGTTGGAATGTGGAGAGCTCATCAATATGATTTGTCCTTATTTTATTTCTGGAGCTGAATATGTGACTATGTGATATAAAGCTATTCCTCTTGGAGGTTCTGTTGACAAACCACTGATCTTTACTCCTGGGTCACGTGGATGGGGTTATGTATTAATTAATATATACAGTTTAATAGTATACATAGACTATGGGTGAGATTCGGTACAGGAGATCCACAGAAGCTCACCACTTAAATCCTCTAGCCCTATATTGTACAGTAGGTCTTAAGTAGTGTGTGCAGGGATTGGCACAGGATTTCTACATAAGTTTGAAAAATGCCCTCTATTCTGTAAGAATGAAAGTTCATCTTCTCCCCTGATACAGCGTAAAGTTGTGTGGAGGCCTTGTTCTGTGTCATTTACCCAAACCCTGACTGCAGTTTATGCCTTGAAATATTTGGCCTGGACAAACAAGACAAAGGAAAGGAAAGTTATCATTCGACAGGTAAGTTACTGGGTAACAGAGGCACACTGATTCCCACTCACCGCCATTGTAACGAGCAGCCTTTCCAGTTCACAAATGCCCAGTAATGGTTTGTGGGAGGGTGGTTTGACGCTGAGGAAAAGACTCCCATGTAACTATTCAAGTGTAACCTTGACCTTAACTGTCACCTACCTACATATTGCACTTACTATTTCTACTCTTTTCTCTTGTGAGGGATCATGAATCCTCACATAATTATGGGTTTCGGGTGGGACAGCAAGCCTGCCTGAGCCCTTGCAGGCCTGGAAGGAATACAAGGAAAGAACACACATCTCCTAGAGCTACTTGAGGGAATGCAGGATTCTTAACCTGACATCAAAAAGGGAATGTTGCATTCCAGCTTGGTGACCCTGAGGCTGAGAAGCCAAGGCAGATCTGCAGTTCCCAGCAAAGAGTTTCACAGGAGCAAAGAGACCTCCTCATTACTATAGAGACCTACACATGTTAATGAACAGAAAGGATTGTCCTTGAGATCCACTTCCTGAAAGATTGCATGGTCTGGTTCCAAAGCCCCACTCAGAGACACTATGAACCAGATCCAGATTTTCCAGGTTCCTGTGGAAAGCAACACTCAGGGAGCTCAACCAGCTGCCTCTCTACATATGAACAGGTCTCTGCACTTCTGTGGACCCAGGACATTTGAACTCTAACATCTGCCTTCCTGATACATACACACTCTCCACCCCCAGGTTTCATAGCTCTTGGTGGCCTCCGTAGATGATCCATGAAGCCGGGGGATGGAGAAGTTTCCAAGCATGGACCTGAAAAAAAGCCATTTAGGGACTCAGTCTATACTGCAGCCTGATGGGAATGTGGCTGGAGAATCAGGGCTGATTCTCCTCTAGCTAGCAGCTTAGGTGTGTGGTGCAGGGTCTCATGTTGTAAAGCCCCAACACAGCTTCTGTTGCTGAGTTATTTAGAGTCAAGGAAAATCTTTCCCATGATCTCTGCTACACTACAGGCCCCGACTATCACCTACATCAGTCAATTAAGCCATTTGGTGCCAGCATCATTACTTTCAAACATCTAGAGCATAGTTTCTAAATGGCAATAGTTGTTTTATCTATTGATGGATTTATTTAGAGACTTGCTTGGCACCTGTCACCATATTATCTGGATTGTCTATCAAATTCAGAAGCAAAACAGACACACATGCTTCCCTAGTCTGTCCACTAGCAGCACTAAAGGACTAATCCACACCAACAGTCACCACTATCCATCACCCAAAAGTGTTCTTCACTCCATGAGGACGGGTGTTGAGCCCCCCTCAATAGGAAGCAAAGATCCTCTGCTCCTTTCAGGGCTGGGTATCAGCTACAGGAAACCCCTGACTGAAAAGATGCCAGATGGACTTTGCACTGGGCCTCGAAAGCCATCGTAACCCAAACTTGCTTAGCAGAGGCCCCATCGTGCCTGCAGATGAACCACTCTCAGGCCTGGTCTACACTACGGGGGGGGGGAGGGGTGTCGAACTAAGGTACGCAACTTCAGCTACACGAATAGCGTAGCTGAAGTCGAACTACCTTAGTTCGACTGACTTACCCGTCCAGACGCGGCGGGGTCAAACTCCAAGGTCGACTCCACCACCGCCGTTCGCGGTGGTGGAGTTCCGGAGTCGACCGGAGCTTATGGGGAGTTCGAACTATCACGTCTTGATTAGACGCGAACTCCGAGAAGTCAAACTCACCGCATCGACCCGCGCGGTAAGTATGGACCTACCCTTAGTGCCATTAGTCAATGGAATCTTTCAGGATCAGGCCCTGGGATGCTATATCGCTGTGCTGACGCGTGATTCACAGTACGGTTCTTATGTTTCATGTCCCAGATGTAGAAATCAACCAAGAACGACAAGATTATTAAGGATCATAACCAAATTATTATCCATTTTTGTATCAACAGCTGTGTCTATACGTCTTTACCAGGATCATCCCTTCCTCAAAGAGCTTAAAATCTAAGGCCAGCTCCAGCTTCACTGCTGTCACCCACCTTCAGTGGTGCAGCAGGAGGCTCTTCATGCTGCTACATGCATGCAACATCCTGTTGTGTGCACAGCCACAGGCAGGGGATATGAAAAGATATTCAGGGCCTGATTTGTAGAAATGCTGAGCCCTGGCAGCATCCTGAACTTCAGTGGATGCTCCTGAGCTCAGCACCTCCGAAAATCAGGGAATCGTTGTCTGCTACTGCCTATTGTTTGGTACCATTGTCCTTTTCCCACTGGCCCATTCATTTATAAAGATGCTTCGCTGCATATTGTTCCCATAGATGGAATCTCCTCTCACTGTATAGCAAGGGCATAATCCTTCTGACACATGACAGCTGAAATTTTAAATACTAGAGCCTCGACTAATAGATTCAGTGACATAACACTGACCTCCCACCAATTCCTTAGATTAATTACACAGTTTGTAATTCCTTCAATATATGGCATTCATCTGAAATGACTTATTTACAGCCATACTAAGCAGCCTGCCTACTTCTGCTCCCATTGAATAGGGTTGTATGGATTATGGATTTCAACAGAAGTAGGATTGTAGCAGGAATATTGGATATAATATACAGAGTTAAAAGATACAAGTACCTGCACTTTGTGCAGGGGCTCTTGAGAGGAAGAGCAATGGTCAGAATTTCCTTGATCAAGTTTCTAGCAATGAAGAAGGGCCATGTGGCTCATGCCATTTTGGCTAACTGCTACTTCCTGCTTCCTTCCTTCCTGCTGAATGCTATACAGTAACTCCCCTCCTGGAGTCTGGGTATGGAGAGGACAGGATCATTCAAACTACAGGAATTAATTAGCATTCTGGATGGCTCGTGGGATGGAGGGATGGGGAGGAGGGTTGTCTTCTCCCGTTTTTAGAACCTCAGACCATCACACTGGTCTCCATATTATGCCCTCTCTGGCATTAGTCCTGAATTGTACAGGTGCTAACTATTCTATTGCTTCTTCATGAATAAGAGTTCAGAATATACTTATCGCCTTGTTGTAAGTCCTGATCCTGCATCCTTGATGTTAGTAGCATATTTCCCATTGACATCCGTGGGAATAAGGTAAGAGCCATAATTACTGGAAATTATATTCAATGGCACCATGATCTAATGGAGTGCATGAATCATGCATTTATAGCCCCTTGTGTGTTAAGCAAAAAACAACCATGAAATGTTCTTGGAACATCCTCATGTCCATCTGGAAATGGAGTCTGCATGGCTCATGAATTGAAAGAAACTCAAGGAGTAAACATTGTACATATAGGACTAAGAATTCTCAGTGAACACAGTGTAAAGTTCACTTATGTTTATATCACCTAGGAATATTCTAAAAAGGGAAATGTATTCGCCGCCTCTTGAATCTTAGCTGACATTTAAAACTGGTGATTGTTAAAATAACGGTTTGGCCTTATAAAACCACTTGAACTTTTATGTCCACAGGCAGCTTTGGCTGAGGTTCTACCACCTGATTATTGGTGGGTTTACACAATGCCACGTCTAGAATGTAATTGCTGGTTTCATGTATGGTTTGACAGAGTTTAACAACTTCGTTACAGAAGTGTTAATACAACATTTTAGACAGAGTGCTCTTGGCTTGTTCTAATAAATCAAGACAACGTTTACTTATCATAAATATCCAGCTCAAGCAGTGCACGTCAATCTGATAAGAATGGAATTTCTGTACCAAGATATTACTTCAAGCCAGGACTTGCAGAGGCGTCTATTATTTTTTCACAGGGCTACAGTTTGCTGCTGCCCAACACTGAGCAT
The DNA here is from genome assembly GCF_016161935.1 of Mauremys reevesii. Taxonomy (NCBI): domain Eukaryota; kingdom Metazoa; phylum Chordata; order Testudines; family Geoemydidae; genus Mauremys; species Mauremys reevesii. Next base: position 13,601,277 of record NC_052640.1, on the reverse strand, counting down.
TACCTAGGCGTTGAACTATTTCTAATCAATCTGATTTAAAAAAGAAGACGCTAACAGGGCCAGCTGCAAGGCAAGTTGCAATTGCAAATCATTTTTCATCCTTTTGTCATGCTAAGCCCATTTGTACTTGCACCTGAAGAATTAATAACCACGATGCATTTTACTAATGACATGAGTTGCAGTCTTGATTACTGTAACTTTTGAAATCTTCTAATAAAATGGAAAGTCAGCAAGAAAAAGATATGCTTCATTATAAAATGTAGATTAAATGTTATAAAGGCTAATTAGCCCATTTTGGTAGTATGCACTGATACCTCGCGTGACATCTTCAGCTGAAGTCAAAGGAGCTACACCATTTACACCAGCTGGGGATCTGGCCCTTTAAAGTGAAAGGCCAATTCTAGCCTTATAATTCTGCAGTTCAAGATTGCACTGTGTCCATTAGATCACGGGGAAGTCTGGTCTTGGCGTTTCAATTCCAGTGCAGAGATGTAAGAGTCCAGCACATGCAGTGACCAATCCATGCAGAAATATCAGCTAAAGTTCTCGCAAGTCATTCTGGGACTAACAACTGCTTCAGTGGTCAAAATACAGGTTACAAAAAAAATTCCATATCAGGGATTTCTTACAGTGTAATCAGCATTCCTGGAAGCATTGAACTGAGGGGAGATACGCAATTGAACAACAAAACAGTATGGGAAGCTGTTGCTGAAAGTGCTCTCTTCCTAAAAGATCTGGGTAGAAACAACATATTGGTGTAATGCAAATGCATGGCAACACAATTCTTCTGTCATTGCTTATGTTATCGTTGTAAATGAAACCCAGAAAGCCAGTGAAACAGAAAATTATTTACTACTTTTATTGCCCAGTTAGTGCAGAGAACTGAGAAGTAAGTGAAGGATTGATCTTACATCTTATAAGGCAAAATACATAGAGGCTCTGGGCCAGAGTCTCAGGTGGTTTAAACTGACATAGTTCCACTGGAGTCAATGGAGATGAGCCCAATGGAGCGAAACCAATTTAGATCAGCTGAGACCTGGCTTGTTGTGATAAATAAGCAGCACTTCAGGAAGTCATTTACACCTGTGCAAAGTCCATGCATAGAGGGCACTGAGTGCTTTGTAAATACCACTGCGCAGACTGCACAGCAGAGGAGAATTGAGCCCCATGCTGTATAATGAAACAGGTAATGAGCATCATGATAACAGGCAAGTTTTTGTATTACTTATCAATATGAAACACACAGCCTGCATTTACTGTATTGATTCTGGATCCAAGCTAGGCAGTTTCTATAACATTCATGAACACCCAAAGTTTGTAGTACAGTATGTGATGTGATGAGCTGACCGAGTTAAGATCATAGAGCAGCTGGAAAGAATCAGATAGCATATGGCAATCATTTCCCTACATGTGCAGGAAACAGTACCCCTGCAAAAGGGCCTCTCTCTACCACCCTGGCTCAGGGAAAACTCTTGCATCCAGAATGAGTAGTTTTGCTGGAGCATGGACTGTGGGATCAGACCCAGCTCATTTATTTAGCTTTTATTTTTATCATCTGGACTCAACAGTGAAGTGTCTCCTCTTTTCCTTTGTGTCAGATATTGACTTTTTTGGTAGACAGCAATTCTTTGTAAATCCACATTAATGAGACAGTGGAGAAGGCTCGCTGTGTTGCTACCTGTGCTATTTGTGGACTCAATTTCCCACCAGTCTGGCATCTTTCAGGAGCAAACAAAATTTTTCTTGTACAAGAAACCCAGTAGCTTCTTTGCCATGAGTAGCTTCCAAATTATATCAAGCAGAACTAGGTTCTTACAAGTAATTCTGAATCTGATATTCATTATATCACAGTAATTATCATAGCTGGTCAGGTGAATAATATGAATGTAGCATTTCTTATTCCTTTAGTCAATTAATCATTCACAAATCAGTTATTGTGTGTGTTTATCATTGGTAAATACACACCACATAGTTTAGATAATGATTTTCAGGGTTGTTCGTGAATTATTTGCTTTGTCTATTTACTATTCATGTCCTATGATTGGTCACCTGTGTCAGCTGGTATTGGTTTTGGATCCTGATTGGATAAGTGGAAATTTGAAAACAAGAGACTAATGAATGAAGCATTTTCCATTGTGAATAAATATTTGTGCTAAAAGTAGTGAAACTTTCAGGATTTGCAAACATGTTCATGAATCTACCACAATATTCCACACAGAGAATAACAAATGAAAGGCGTCTAGGAATCAGCAAGCCAAACGTAGCACTTTTATTGCAAAAGTTTTACAAATTGTTTATTATTAGCCCAGCTTTAGTAATTAGCCATATTCTTTCTTTCATTCTTTCATTCTAGGCCATCTCCGCTTAATATTTCCTTGTATTTCTTTAAAATAACTGTGTAAGATGATTCATTTTCAGACAGGTTAATAGTGTGAATGACCTGCACTTTATGAAAGCGTCTGTGTTGGAAAGGGGAGCATTTCTAATTAACAAAGATCATATTGCAATCTACAGTGCTTCTTTGCGAAAGTAAGGTCACTGACGTAAAATGGCATTCATTAAGCAATAAATACTCATTATACCAATCCATTATCTGTCAGAGAAAAGTCTATTGGAGCAGTCGATCCTCACAGTGATCCTTATCTTACTGAAAAAAGGAAAGTGACAATATAAGCAGCATGGGCTTTGTTGGTATTAGTCTTTATATCAGGAAAGATACATTTTAGTTTGGCGATTTGAAATTATTTTGGGGTCCTAGCAGTGGGAGTATGAGGGGGGGAGTTACGGGGGAAAGAATGCTGGAATTAACCTCCATAGGGGAGGTGGGAATGGAACTTAGTTTCATTATCACTCCTCCTCCTAATTCCATTTGTGTTGAGTACAAGCAACTTTAGCTGAACTTTGGTTTATATAAAGTCCTTTACCTGCCAATGCCCCCATCTTTTCAATGCCTGCTCTGTCAGGGAAAAGCTTCAAGCATGGACCTCCTTACCATAATAAGGGCCCTACCAAATTCACCGTCCATTTTGGTCAATTGCACAGTTATAGGATTTTAAAAATCGTAAATTTCAGGATTTCAACTATTTAAATCTGAAATTTCAGGGTGTTGCGGGGGTGGTCGCAAGGTTAATGTGGTGGGGGTTGCGGTACTGCTCCCCTTACTTCTGCGCTGCTGCTAGTGGCAGTGCTGCCTTCAGAGCTGGGTACCTGGAAAGCGGCGGCTGCTGGCTGGAGCACAGCTCTGAAGTAAGGCTTGCCTGGTATGGTATTGCCACCCTTACTTCTGCACTGCTGCCTGCAGAGCAGGGCCCTCAGCAGCCACCATTATCTGGCCACCCAGCTCTGAAGGCAGCAACGCAGAAGGAAGGGTGGCATGGAATGTTATTGCCATGCATATTTCTGTGCTACTATTGGCGGGGTGCTGCCTTCAGAGCTGGGTGCCCACCCAACAGCTGCTGCTCTCTGGCTGCCCAGCTCTGAAGTCAGCCCAGAAGTAAGGATGGCAATACGACCCCCCCCCTAAAATAACTTGGGATCCCCTTGCAACTCCCTTTTGGGTCAGGACCCCCCAATTTGAGAAACGCTGGTTTTCCCGTGAAATCTGTATAGTATGGGGGTAAAACACACAAAAGACCAGATTTCATGGGGGGAGACTGGATTTCATGGTCCGTGACACATTTTTCATGGCCATTCTTAGGGGCTGCTTCCACCCAGGTGAAGGTCCTTTATGCCACCAGACCATTGTAAAGGAACTGAGAATCAGGCCCACAGTCTTCCACATACCACTCTGAAATCTTGTAAGGCCGGAGGGAGGTTTATTTTCTCCTCCCTCCAGGCTTCATGAGTTTGCAGCGCAGAGACCTTAACACCAAAGTATTTTGCTTCATTCATTTCAGGCCCAGGGCTTTCAGCATTCCAGACCAGCTGCCATGCAGTCTGGTCTCACTAAGACATCTATTTAATTTTTATAACAACCCACTGGTACTTTGAGCTGATGACTACTCCTACCCACAGACCCTAAGCACTAGATCTCCGCTCTCTCCTACCCTGTCTGCTTGCTTCAGGCAAAGACAGGTGCAGGGAGAGAGAGAGAGAAGCTTCACTAATAAAGCCTTCCCTTTAAACTTTAAAGGAACCAGCACACTTCTCATACTAAACTATTCGTTGCAATCTGCCGGGCAGATGGGGAGAAAGTATAGACTCACCGAATCAAAAAAGGGGTTGGAGGAGCAGTGTTTCCTAGAGAGCCTGGCTAAATATAAATATGCCAATTATATAATATGGACTGTACTATATATATAATGGTTACATGTATAATTATACAAATTGTATCTACACAATCACCAATTTTAGATGAATTGGTGCCACCTCTGGGTGTAGCCAAGGCCTAACTTAATTTTTCTCAACACAGTTAATTTTAGTGCTTGTGACAAATAAGAGCCAATTGCATTGATCTAGATCATCCTTGCCTGCCAGCCAGCCATGCTCCATTTATTGAGCATCTTCAAAACAGACAAGACTATCAGTGCCAAAGGATGCTGTATAACTTCTGCATCTGGTATTTAAGGGACCAGTCGCACACAATGATCAGCAAGCTCAGCTCCCCTGGAATTTATGTCTTCAATGGGACCTGAGGGGGCTCATCTTTTCACTGGAAGGGATTGGCAGCTTTCAGGGTGTTAACCTTGCTATGTGGGATATTTGGAGCAAAAACCTACAGAGCTGAGAAGAGGCAGATAATGGGACCCCCCCTGGACCCACTTGCCTCTCTCTTTGAAATGCTTTGAGAAGCTAGGACCAGAGTTTTTGCTGGTGTGTGGGTGCAGAGCTCCAGCAATTCTCACTGAGTTTCACCCACTTAAACCAGCAGAGAATTTGTCCACAAAGCTGTGACACACTATTTCTGGCTTAAGGAAGCAAGCAACCTCCCAGGCTCCTAGTAAGTTTGTTTATGAAAGGTCTGCAGACTGCACACTTGCTCTGCAGCTGGGTGTGCGTCTTAGGCTCACAATGAACAGCAAACGTTAAGAAAACTTGAAACGTCACAAGCACCGGGAAAATGGGGATCCTAGGTGTTTTGCAAGCTCAGGAGTCAAAGAACTACTGAAGTGCCAGGTACAGTATCTAGGCAGTAATAACAATCATTTTATTGTTGAAACCCGACCTCCTGCACAATACAAACTAAACCAATGTAAGAGGAACGAAAGACAAGCTCTCAGAAGCCTGCTGCAGTGTCTGCAGATGATTCTAAACCCATATGACCTCCCTCACCATGCTGACAATAGTGAATTTATCCCCATAGCAGGTTTGTGAGATATTCTGCCCCCATTCTGGGTGGGAAAGTGAGGCACAGAAAGACTAAGTGACATGCTCAGGGTCACAGAGGAAGTTGGTGATAGAGCCAGGAGTTAAACACAGGTCTCCTGAGTCCCAGGTGAGTGGCTTAACCAAAAGACCATCATTCTCCGTTGTTAGTCACCTGGTCATATAAAAGTGGATTTGGTTTGCTGGATTTGGCGCAGAGCAGGTACAATTTTCCAGCGTATAATGTACGGTTTGGTAGAGATGCAAGAGCAGGTGACTCCAGACACCAGAGCTGAGAGCGTGCCACTCAGGCCTGTGCCTATGTATAATGGCCACTTTCTCTGGCCTCCTAAAAAAGCCAGTCCATGTTTGCTGAGAATATTTATTTTGGTGGATTTCTCTATTGATGGTGCGGTTTTCTTTTGAATAGTGCGTTATCAAATTCCTTCAAATCAGCCTCCGCAGAGATGCACTATCTAGGGAGAATGGTTTTTCAGTAGCAGATTCAATTTCATAATGAGAGGGAAGTCAGCAGATGCTTCTCAGGATGTGGGTGCTAAATCAGTTTTTATGATTCTATTTCTGGCATCATTACTCCAGATTTCCAGTCCCGCTTTTCACCATCCACAGCACTTATCTCCTCTGCAATAAATTCAAATCGCCGTCTTTGTATCCAGCCTTCTGATCTGAATTGCACCAGATAAAGACACACAAGGAAAGCAGATTATCATTGGAATTAAAGGAAGAGAACAAACCATCCTATAGCAGGCATGTAGGTTTCCAGACCATGCTGCTGAATTTCACCCCCGGTGTCTCCTTTGCAATATTAATTTGGGAGATGACCTTAAAAATAACGTGAATAACGTGGTGGTTCTGCCACCCTACTCCCAGAAATCTGCATTTGAGACTGTTTGTTTGCACTCCCTAACTTTGAATGACGATTTTGCCAAAAGTTTCATAATAGTCAAGCAACTAAGTAACTCAAATCTCAGCTGTCCAACCTAGTGTTGCAGCAGAGCAGAGCGAGAGAGATCTTCCTGGCGTGGATGATATTTACTATCACCCAAGGACCTGTTGACACCAACTGTCAGAAGGCGCAGGAGTACATAGGGTACAGGGGTCTCCTGGTTCACCAAAAGAATGTCATGTAAGGTCTCTAATGAAAGTCTGAGTCACACAGGTCATCATAACCATTGTGAGATGTATGTGAGGAGTTGTGTGTGTATATATACTAAAAATCATGTTCTCTAGCTCTGTGAGTTATGACAGGTCATCCAAAGGTGATCCACGTCCTGCTGGCAGACAGGGGGCGGGGGATAGAGATCGCTCTGGCTGATCAGATACAAATTGAGTGTTGTATACATTCACAATGAACACCCATTTACTGTCTGAGCACAAAGCTAAACAATAGATTGCAGGTGCGGGAGGAAAAAATCCCGGCAGCAGGTATCCAGTTTATCTAATGAACTTTTGAAACTATATTTGAGGTACAGCTGAACCCCCAGATGTTCCTTCAGTTTGTGAGGACAAGCTTCCAGTGGGCTTGATCTTATGAGATGGGGTCTCAACCAAACTGGTTAAAACTGCTGAGGCAAGAACTTGGGGTAAGCGATCTTGTAGGAGCTAGGGGAATGCCTGGTTAGTTTAGTCTCTAGAAAATGTGTTATGATTGTGTTTTATATGTAACCATCTGTTTCCAGTATTTTTATGCACTATCACTTGAATCTCTGTGCTTTGATGATACACATATTCTTGCTTCACTACATATATAATCTCTAAGTGCTTTGTCTCAAGCAGAGTGATGGTCCTGAGTTGAATCTTACAAGCTGGTGTGGCCTATTCCTTTAGGAATAGCAGATCTAGAGTTCTGAAAGTGTTCAGTGGAACAGGGGCTAAGGAATTCCCAGGGATGCCTGGAGGACTTGGGTTGGTGTATGCCTATCGCTGACCTGTACAGAGAGAGTGGTGGTTTCAGGGAGCTGACCCATAGCCGGAACAGACAAGGCTCCCATATGCTAAGGACAGGGAGTGGAGAGATGCCACACAACCGAGAGTTCTCCGCAGAAGTGTCACACCATAACCAGTTTGTGAAGGGGTCATACAGAACTCTGCTCTCTGTAGGGTATCTGCTTTGAAACAATTTTATCATAAATGTTAGATAAAATCTTAATACGCTGGAGTTAAACTACTGCAGCTATTATCTTGGAGGGGAAAAAATGGAATTGTACACTTTTAAATCCACCAGATGCACAGGGACTTGCAGTTAGTAATTAAATTCTCGCAGCGCCCTCTCCCAGTGCCAGGCAGAGCATATTGGCTTAAGTTTGCCTGGTTGCCAAGTGTGAAGCGAAATTATTTCTAACAGCAATCAGCTACATTTGGAAACGCGCTCGTAAAAATGCCAGCTCAGAGCAATAATGATTCATGTATTAGCAAATGAACCTGTACTTTACTGGCTAACACTTGAGAGGCAACAAAGGTTGAACCCCAGAGTCAGAGTGAGGGGTGTTCCTTAAGATAATCAGAGGCAGTTATTGTGCTGGGGAGGGTAATTCTGGGAGGGCTGCTGGGAAGAATCTGATATTTGTTCACACTGGATGGTTTGGGGATTAAAGGGCTGAACTGGAACTCAGAAAATGTAGTTTCTAGTGATGTCTCTGCTGCAGATCTCCTATGTGACCTTTGGCAAGTCACTTAGGTCCTGATTCTCAAAGGCACTTAGGTGCTTGGCTCTCATTGATTTCAATGGGAGTCGGGTGTCAGGTACAGCGAGATTAAAGCCCAGATCCTCAAAGGTATTTAGGTGCCTATGTGTAAAATAGTCCCTTTCTCGGTCTTCTCCGACTATATTGTAAGCTCTCTGGGGCAGGGACTACCTTTCTCTATGTGTCTTCATGGTGCCTGGCACAATGGGATTGCAGTCTCCGTTAGAGCCCACAAGACCTATCAAAATAGAAATAGTACAGCATTGCATACTCTGGAAGGGTTGTGAGACCTTGGCGAGCAGCAAGGGTGTGGAATTCTGGGTGCTCCCCAGGCCAAAGTCTGCTCTGTTACTCCTGGGCAATTGCCATCAGCCCATTGTGCTCTGGTCTAACAAAGTAATGACATTAAGGAAACAAAAACAAAAGAGGAAGCAACCTAGGAAGAGAAGCGGCAATGACTCAAGTATTTTATGGGAAAAGAACCCTCTTTAAAAAATCTATGCACAAACCCCACCTGTGCATCAGAGATTACGGTCCATTTTATGCTGTTTGGTGTTAATTTCTTGCTCAAGGCAATTGAGAGAACTGGCATTTAGTGAATCGACGGAGGAAGGAAACGACAATAAGGCTTGCATACTTCAGAGAGCTGTGACCTTTCCAAGCACAAAGGAGAAAATCTGCCGATCTTGCTTACAACGAGTAACTGTATCTCAGAGCCGCAGGTGGAAACAAGGAACCCTGCTGCCACCACCATCTGTAAAATCAATATCTCATTAGCCTGACCTCTGCTGCTACCCTTCTGTTTCACTGGCATTCTGGGGGATGCTGCAAAACAGGGATGGTCCAGGCTGAGCAACCAAATCTCCAGTGGTAGTCCAGGGGAGCTGCAGGAGCTCTGCACCTCTAAAAATCAGCCTCAAGCTACCATGGATGTGCAATGGACATTTCCTAAAGATGCAGAGATGTCAGAAGCCATCCTAGGAGGAAGGCAAGTGGCATTTCAGCTACCATTCAGCAATGGTTCCACCTGGGAGAGGAGGCACTAGCCGCCACCAAGACTTTATAGGAGGTTTCCATTCTAGTCATACCCTGTTCATGGCCAGCATCTTTGGGACAACCATCGCTTCTTGCTGGCCCCTTGGTGAATCAGAGTATTGCAGAAATGTAGGGCTGGAAGAGACTCAAGAGGTCCATCCTCCTTCAATGAGGTAGGACCAAATATACCTAGACTATCCCTGACAGGTCTTTGTCCAACCTGTACTTAAAATCTTCCAATGACCGGGATTCCACAATCTCCCTGGGAAGCCTGTTCCAGTACTTCCCTACTCTTACAGTTAGAAAGTTCTTCCTAATATCTAACCTAAATCTCCCTTGCTGCAGATTAAACCAATTATTTCTTGTCCTTCCATCACTGGACGTGGAGAAGAAGTAATCACCATCCTCTTTATAATGGCCCGTCACATGTTTGAAGATGATCAGGTCCACCCTCAGTTGTCTTTTCTCCATTTCTTAGTTCAAAGGGATGGATGGTAGGTTCCAGGAGGCTTGTACTGTCATAACCTCTCCCTGGCAGACTGGAGTCTACCACCAAAGTACTGGCAATGTAAATCTGGGCTTCAGTTCTAGAATAGTCTAGTAGGCCATTATTGCCATTCTCACGCCATCTTCTGAATCACCAGGTACTGACCGTGATTGGAAACAGGATACTGGACTGGATTGACCACCAGTTGGACTCAGCATAGCAGTGCATCCATGCCTGTCCTCTGTGTACGGGCTACCACAGTTTTAATGCAATTTACTTTCCCTTTTATTCTAATAAATATGCATGGTTGCCTCACTGGAGACACTACACTCCCCAGCTCTTAATGCTATTATGCCTTATTTATAATATCCCATCTTTTCCCTACTTGATGGTTGATGTTCTCACATGTGCGTTAGATGTGAAGGCTCAAGTTTCATCAAAACAGAAAAAGAGACAAGTTTTCAGGGTTTTTTTCCCCCCATAAAATAATCTGCAATGATTTCAAACTGAGAGATAGTATCCTAATATTGGCAGAGCCTGGCATTTTCTCACATGAGACTCTGATGTGAGATCTGAGGCAGAGATTTAATCAGTACCAGGGGCAGCTATCAGAACAAGCTGTCATACCTAGAAAACCTCAAATTATGCTTTAATTATCCACCTACATTGCCAGAGAATAAATAACTAATGACTTCATCTCACTGTGCTAAAGGTAATTCCAGTTGTGAGAAGTTTGCAGGCTGCAGCTTTCTACCATTTGTTCAGGATGCAATAATTGGGGATATTTTTGTTCAAGGAAAGCAAGGCAGTGGGCTTTGAGGTCTTCACCTCAGCAAATTTGGAGTCAAAGCCCAGAGCAGTCATCAGCAAGGGCTATTTGACTAGTTGACTATTTCCCAGTTCACAAAAGCATTGCACAATGTTGTGCAGCTAGATGGCCATTCAAGAGAGGTGGAGACCTGAAATGTCAGGAAGTTACACAGGTTAGCAGGAGTGTGGGCAGAGCAATTTGGGGAAGCTTGCACAGCTTCAGGAAGTAGGGACACTTGTTCCTAAGCCACTGAACTGGGTCTCAGGAGATCAAAGGTCTATTGTGAGCTCTGCCATCGATTGTCCTATATGAACTCACACTTAGGGCCAGATTTTTAAAGGTATTTGGCATTGTTCCCTACAGCCCAGAACCTCAAGGTATTTAGGCACCTAGCTCCCATTGAAATCGATAGGAGTTAGACAGTTAAATATCTTTGTGGGGCTGGGCCTAAGTGACTTAGACAGCTCAGTCCTATTTTCAAAAGTGACTTAGGCCCTTAGGAGCCATTGAAAGTCAATGGAAATCAAAAGGGCTGAGGTGCTAGGAGCTTTTAAAAATGCCTCTCTGTAACTTTCGGCCACGAGATATTTTTAAAAAATCTGGCCATTTGTCTAAATGTTTCAGCAGAGGTGGCTCAATACCTGAATGCACAACTGAGATGTCTTAGCCTGACTCCCAGAAATGTTGAGCACTCCACTGAAGTTAGAGGAAGCTCGGGGTGCTCAACGGCACTACAAATCAGGCCCAGGGTGTCTGAAATTGGGAACCCAAAAACTAGGGGTTCTACTCTGAGAAATAACTGTAAAAACAACCTTGGGGGACCCATATTTATTGTCTCTCTTGAATTCTCCATCAAGTGTGCTCTGTTGATAAACAAACAGCTGCTCTCTGGTTTAACTGCTAGCCCCAGCAGATTCTGCCTGGCAATTGAGACTCTCGCGGAGTTGCTGCTTTCTCATATATCATCACCAGTAAGAATAGTCCAGCTGGCCTTCATTTTCACCTGTGCCACCCCACTGTCTTTCAACGACACTCCCGTGACACCTGTGAAACTCCATTATCTTCAACAAGTTTGCACAGGAGCAGTTGATGGGAACTTAGCAAGCAATTCGGTTGATGATACACCCAATGGAATAGCGCCTGCAGCCGACTTTCGGCACTGATGGCTCTGTTAACAGGAGTGAAAACAGTAAGGCCCAAATCCTCAAAATCAATGGGAGTTAGGCACCTAAATAATTTGAAGATCTGGGCCTAAGAACTTACCTTTGCTTCCAAAGTCAGCAGATATGATTCTGAATATTCATGAGGGACTTGAGACTTCAGATACGTTAAGGGTTGTTATAAAGAGGACGGTGATCAATTGTTCTCCCTGTCCATTGAAGTTAAGACAAGAAGCAATCAACGTAATCTGCAGAAAGGGAAATTTAGATTAGATATTAGGGAAAAACATTCCAACTCTAAGGTTAGTTACGTTCTGGAACAAGCTTCCAAGGGAGATTGTTGGAATCCCCATCACTGGAGGTTTTTAAGAACAGGTTGGACAAACACTTGTCAGGGATGGTTCAACTGTACTTGGTCCTGCCTCAGCGCAGGGGTGAGGGTGCATCAGATGACCTCTTGAGGTCCCTGCGAATCCTAAATTTCTATGGTTTATGAGATTCTGCACTGCTCTGCACCTTGTGTGTTCCTTTACACCCGTGCAAAGTGGTTACGAATTAGGCTTCTCTTCTAATTTCGTAGCATTTCACAGTTACTTTCCACTAAAGTAAGTGACTGCACAATGGCCACAGTGACAGAAAATCGGGCCCGAGGAACTGCTGAATAAGCAGGTACTGTTTTTTTAATAAAGTCACTGCTCTGAGTAAATCCTCACTTCAACACTTTGCAGTCTCATGGAGTGAAAAACTAAACAGCAAATATCATTAAAGTCAAACCCTAAAAGGTGTCTTTCCTCTTTCCTACCATCAGATCTGTCAGACAGTAACCCATTCACATATCACCAGTTTCTCTTCCCCTAATAAACAAACAGAGAGCTTTCTTTAAGTAGGAGCTTCCTTCTCAGCTGATCATCTCTTATTTGATCCTGTGGAGATGTCATAATACTGAACCGGGACACATTGGTTATTTCCATAGCAACAAAGTGTGATGTCACAAACACTGTGGTGGGGGGCGGGTGTGCAAATTAAGTTCTGGTGCAGCTCCACTGAAAGCAATAGGATCCCAGAGAAGAAGCTGGGCTCTGAGGGAGAACAATATTTTTGTGACCACAGAAAAGTGAAAGGCTGAAATAGACAGTCAAGCTCTCTATGTCAACATCCATTTCCCACAGTGTGAAGGTTCCTCCTTAATGTTGTCCTAAATCATAATAGTTCTCCTATTCTTTTTCATTCATTTCTATTGCAGTTAATCATAGGAAGCTGAATAGGATAGAACTTAAATGTAACAGACTCCCTCCCACCTTTCCCCCCCCCCAGCTTAACAAGCTTGGGTAATGATAAAACAAGACCCCCCCCCCCTTTGGGTGCAGAAGCTTTGAAAACATGTTCATGGGTAACGTATTTCATCAGGCCCTGTCTAGCATATTATACCCACAGACTGAGTCGTGCTAATATGAATGGGTGAAAAACAACTCTAGAGAGTGTTTCAAGATGGATTGATTTGACCCTCGAATCACATCAGCAGGTGAGAGAACTGCAAAGAAATAAATCCAGCAATTCCAGCTGCGTCCACAATTTATGTAAAGGAGGGTTGTTTTTTTTCCATACTGGAGCAGGAGTTCTGATCCCATGTTATTTAAATAGCTTGAGATTTGCTTAATTTTGTCTTACCCACAGTACTAGCATCTCTGACAACTTGAGCTATCATCTGCCTATACCTTACATCAGTGCTCATCAGAGATGAGATCAAACAGATCTTGTTTTAAGGCACCAGCTGAGTAGGAAGGAGCCTCATAATAGTAGTGAATCTGCTGTTGTGGTTATTGTAGTTAGGTCTTATATAATCTTAATTAAATACGGTTGATGCTTAATATCTAGGAAGCTGAGCCGCCTTTTCAGAAGGGCCACTAGAGCTCCTACAAGAAGGGCACCGAAATTCAGTTCAGATTCTTGTCATATTTATTCCTGCTGCATTAACAAGCTAAACTACTCCTTTCTCCTGCCCTGTCTAATCCTGAAGCAGATCTCATTAGCTAACATTTTTCACATGTGGAAGCCAGAGGTTAAACCCCAGACAGGATGTGTGTGTGCAAATGAAATTCGTTCTGACTCTACTCGCTTTTCTACCAGCAAGTCTTGCCCATTTGTTGAAAATAAATGTTAACCCCATTGGTCTGGGGGGTTGAATTTGTGATACTAAATCGAAAAGTTCTGTTGATGAGGGCATGATAATGGCAGAGAGTTTAATAATCAAATCTAAATGCATATTCCACCTCAGAACCCTGGAGCTCTTTATGTTTTAATAATGCCTTCTTGTTTATAAATACACTTTAGGTGCCATGTTGCATCTAGATATTGATTTGTTTGCATTAGTAATCGCTTTTTCTCCTCTGAGACTGCAGCCTGAAGCTCAGCCATGACTGGAATGTCCAGAGATGAGCTTGGTTAAATGACTGAGCTGTCCCAGGTGCAATGAATTTGGTGCTCTCTCTCTATGTAGTTTTCCATAGAAACTTGTTTACAGCAACACATAGCTTGGAGAAAGAGTGGAGGCAGGTATGTGTTTTGTTATTGGAGTGAACCATACTGGTCTCTTCCCCCTAGAACAGTGTTTCTGAAACTGGGGTCCTCGGGCCCTTGGGAGTCCACAAGGATACTCCAGGGGGTCTGCAGACCCCACTGATCAGCTCCTCCCTCTCCCTCCCAGCACCTCCTGTATGCCAGGGAACAGATATTCCCCGGTGTGCAGGAGGAGCTGGGAGGGAGAAGGAAGAGGGGGGGCACTTGGGGGAAGGAGCAGAAAAAAGTGGGAAAGAGGAGGGACGGAGTAGAGTGGGGGCAGGAAGCGATGGGGTGGGGCCTCGAGGAAATGGGGTGGATTGGGGCCTGGGCCTCGGGCTGAGCAGGGGAGCTTGGGGGTCTGTGGTAAAATTTTAAATCAAAATGGGGGTCCTCAGGTTCCTAAAGTTTGAGAACTGCTGCCTTAGGAACAAAAAGATCACCAGACTATCACTAAAAGCCAATGGCTCAAGCTGTGATTTGTACCCAAGGACTTCCGGAGTCTAATTTTCCCACTTTTGTTCAGCTGAACAGATTCCCACCCAAGTGGTGAGCGAAATTACTCCTTTTTATCCACTAGGGGTGAAGCATGAGCCTCGATGTGCCACGTACATGTCACTTACACCCTCAAAATTCTAAATTAGATGAATCTACTTCCATGGTGATATTTGTGACTTGAATGGATTAAATTTAGCATTGGTATTAGTATGTGCGATTCCATGACCCATTATGATCACATTAACTGAATTCCCTCAACTTCAAAGCCAACAAAAGTCCATATCTGGTAAGTATCATTTTCAACATTAGAATTAGCGGAGTACTGTTAAACAAATACTAACTATTGGGACAGATATTGCCTCCCGAAGCATTCATGAATCTGAACTTCCCCCTCCCCCGCCAAACAAAATTTAGTATTCAAAAATATTCTACAGGTGAATATTACAAGCTAATAACTGGCAGTCTAGAGAGGATTTACACAGTATCCAAAGCTTATATGAGAGCATCAAAATTAGTCACATGATTTTGTTTCTGTTCTGATTGGATGGCCAAAGAACATCTGTGGTTCAACTGTATCTTTTAGACAACAAATATTGCTATACGATGTAATATAACATGGATATTCATCCAAATCAATAGGACCTCATCTGAAGCATCATCACTCATCAACACTGATGGGCTCAATATGGATGAAATCAAACAGTATCGCTAGTATTCTCTCTAATTCTAACTACTCCCTGTGCACGGAGCCAGAGCTTTTATTCAATGCTCACCTTGGTTTTATTTGAATATTATCTGCCTCTAACACAGCAGCAAGCAAAGCCAGTGTTGCGGGCAACCTTCAGCTCCCTGCAGACCAGAGCCCCACTTTCCAACATGGAGGATGACTTTTGGCCTCTGCACCTACACCGACATCCTTTCATGGCTACGACAGCTACTTCATGCATCCGGTACTGTGCAGTTTTTCAAAAATGGCAAATTTTCAAAGCTAGCCTGCTGAAGGCAAAGTTGTATCTTGCGACACATGCATTGGCAGCAAGTACGCCACTGCTGATATAGGATTTCATCAGTGTTGTTGAAGTATTGGAGTTTCGGGGAAGAATGACCTAGCATCCTTTTTCCCTATGAGTATATTCTCTTCAAGACTTTGCTTTCCATCAGAGTAGACGGCACGACATTCCTAGTTTCTTTTAGCTTTTAGCCTTTCTTAGCTGTTTATGGAAGAGTAAAAAAGTGCTGAGAGATTCCAGCAGCCACACAAATGTGTAGTGTTAGCTGTCCACATTTTAGTGACAAGAACAAACCAAAGAGCACTAATCTACCTCCATTTCAATATAGGCTTCTCATTACAACATCAGTCCATAATGTTCTCCAAACTGAAGTAAATGAAGTATCCACATATCAAAGGAGCTTTTCATTGCTGGATTAAATAATGGAATAATAGCATCATTTTCAGATTTAAAACTTCAATCATTCCCTTCTCATGACAAGGGGAAAGCAAGCTTCAAGTCAGCCTGTGATTTGATTGCAAAAAGCTCCTGAGGATCTGAAAGCACATTCTCCTTTCTTTCCTGATTTCTCCCATCCCACCCACCCCTTTTTTATGGCAGCTTCTTCCACTGAGCTATGCAAAGGATCATTATTCCATTACAATATAAGGATGCAGAGTCCTTCTGATTCCTAGCCCTTAGAATGAGATGAATAGCTGATTTTACTCCAAAGCTACAGCAAATCAAGGCCTTTTTTAAAAAGTGTGTATGTGTGTGTGCGAATACATACACGCATTTTTATCGGCAGCAGTAAATTGAAAGAGAAACACAAAGACATCCAAGAAAGTAAGAAACCAGAGTGGCACATTTCAAGGCAATACAACAACAGCACTTGGTGGGGGGTTTTCATGAGGGTTTTTACGGCATCTAGCAGGAAAGAAAAGCATTAGACAACTGAGCCCAGCTTAGATGTGAATAGTTAAGAACCTTTAAAAAATCAGTTTGAACGCAGTTCTATAGATGAATGAAGAGTCCTGAGCAATGAGCTTCCTTTTCCAAGTCAGTTCAGCTATCTCTTACATTACATATATGGTGCATATCATTATAAAGGCCTTTCAACCTATGGAATTCCCAACAAAGGCTGCAGTCCTACAAGCTGCCCCGTGCCGACAGACCCATGCACTCTCACAGGTGAAATTAATGGGATTCTGTGTAAGTACACAGGCTTCACCACGTGGAGAGGCCAAAGTTTACCTGAATTGTACATAAGTTAGGCCTCTGGGATCAAGCTATAATTAGTGTCATCCAGTGCTCCATGCACCATGATAGCACTAGCATATGTTAATACTCTAGCCACCTTTCAAAAACCAGTGGTGCACTGAAGTAACTGCCCCTTCTTCTTCTAGCAGCTCTAAGAAAAGTGAACTAACACTTGCAAATGGTAGTTGGGTGTTTTGTGCAGGCAATGAGAAAATAGAAGAAAAAGTCCCTTTTCCCTTTGTGCAGGTTTACATGTTTTTTCCATGAGCACATGGCAGGGTTTGCTGGCAAAAATGGTAAATGTCATGAAAACCACAGAGAAATTCATAAAACGGTTGCTTTAAAAAAATACATTGTTTGCTGATTCCACAAAGCAATTGCATAAAACTGAACTGAAGGCACTGCTGAAAGCACGATCATGACATTGCACCAAATGTTGCTAGTTTCGCAAAGGGAAACCCGAAGGTTTTGCTCAGCTCTGAATCTCATTGTTAATCTTTTTTTTCCCTCTTTTTCTTTTTTCCCCCATTTCCTGCATGCTGGTTGGGTATATTTCTTCTTTCCTGCAGCCGGCTGTAAGCATGTGCTTTCCAGAAAAATGAGCTGCTGATGGCATGTCTTCCTCATTAATGAATTATTATTCTCGTCAATTATCATTTATCTTCACTTTCTTTTGTTTTTTTGCCAAAAGTAGTTGAAGAGAAAGTAGAGGGCTAAATCCATATCTTACCGGCTGTTTCAGGATTCCTGGGCCATTAATAATAATAGCTACGTTCTCTGCATTTTTGACTCCTCTTCCTAGAGGATTTTAATCAAGCAAACCCCTGAAACCAGTGGGAGTTTTAGGAGAGCCCGGAGCAAGCATGGTGGGATTTGAGAGAGAAGAGGGGGACAGAGAAAAGAGAGAGCTGCTGGGGGAGGACTGGTTTTTGTTCTGTGTTTGTGCAATTCCTAGCATACTGGAGTCCTGGGCTATGACTGTGTTCCTAGGCACTATGATGATAGAAATAATCATAATAAAGAGGGTAGCCTAATACTGCATCCAGGACAGAGCCATCTTTCTAACTCATACGGCATGGTCTGGTTTTCCTGCACTTGCCATCAAGTACTGTCTTCTTTTCCATGGTGATCAGTGTCAGGAATGAGGGACCTGCAGCCAGGTCTGGGAGCAGCTGACTGTAGCTGGAACCCCTAATTGGCCAGATTTCCTCACTGGCTGAGCCAAGCAGTAGCACTTCACCAGTGGCGGCTCAGTGCACAGAAGCTGCGATCGCTCCTGGGTCTGCCTTGCTCCCATCCCTGATCCAACCTGGCTCCTGCTTTGTTCCAGCCCCGCCCTACCTCTGCTCCTGCCATGTCCCCAGCCATGCTCTAGCCCCGCCTCCACCTTGTTCCAGCCCTCCTGGTTCCTGACTCCAGCTCTGACCATCCCTGACCACAAGGCCTGACCATCCATGGCCCAGTCTGTGACAAGGAGCCACTTGTATGCAATGTAAAGGGCAGAATTCTGCTCTCTCTTAGGTGCAGTTAACTCCTATGGGGTGAAATTCATCCCTGTGCTGCAGGACCAGCCCAAGCCTATACGCCCCTTGATGCTTTCACAATGGGACATAGATGGTGGATAGAGCTTGTGTTGGCTTTCTGCGGAAGGGTGAATCTGATCCAAAGTGCACGTTTGAGTCCCATAAAATATGGTCCACGTGAGAGAGCATCATTGATTGCTTCCCATGCCCTTCAGTGATAAATATTGCATGACTATCTGCTCGTCTTTTGAACTGAAGGAACAATTCAATATCCATTTCAGTTTCCTGTGCTTTTTGCCAGGCTGACAAGCTCTTTACTAGTCTTCATAAGGCACAATCCAATGAGGTTTATTTTGAACAGTCTGTCACAAAAAGAAGAGTAATACCTTCCGTAGCAAATCCCTCATGTAGGGGTGCTTTATATACTGTGCTGATTTGCTTTTTAATTTGATAGAGGGGAAGCTTTCCAAATCCTTACCTGCAGGACAGAATAATATCTTACATTCTCTCCCGCCAGGCTCCACAGAGTCAAGTCCTAAAAACTGTCAGCCGTGGAGCCTTGCAAATGTTTATTTTTGCCTTCCTGCTAGTTTGCAAGCAAAGCTGCAAAATCCCCACCTGCAGACAGGACCTTATAATGCCATCTTGAAATGTATTGACAGAGCAAAGGCAAGATTCAAACCTCCAAATCCCAGGTTCTAGCTGCAAGCAAACTATTTTTTTTTCCTTTAGAAGAGCCCTCATGATTTCCACCAACAAAATCATTGCAATTATAGATTTTTCAAAGAACACAGGCCAGCTACTTATTCTTAAACCATACATTTCTGTCTGCCAGAACCCACCCATTTCCCACAGATCAGGACACACAGTCCAGATTTTATACCCTGACATGATACAATAAAACTGCTCCAATTATTTCAACACCTTAAAGCCCTAACTGTAGAAAATAAACCGAGCAGTGACAGATTTGTGTTTAAACCCACTGTGCAGTCACAGGGCTTATTAATTTGTAAAGCAATTTGAGATCTAGGGACAAACCCTAAATAAAAACTAAGTAGTAATATTGTTTTATATATTTCCATGTGTACTCAGAGGGAAATCTATTCCATATATTCACTGAAAGTATGTTCCTTCTGTCAGAAGTCAGGAAACAAACATTAGCCCATGTCGTTATCTTTGGGTGTCTTGAGCTGCACTGAATCCATGTTCATTGCTTGATCTCACCTTGAACAAACACTCAGAGGGTCCAGCTGAATTGTCAGAATCAAATCTTGCAAAAGGACGAGAGAGAAGGTTTCCAAATGTATTTTTCAATTGTAATGTTAATTTCGTGTAATTTTATATCTTGTTGTGAGGTCGAATGCTTGAAACATTGTGCTTTCCCATCGTGCCATGAAAAAAGATATAATCTAGCTGCTTAAAAACAACCCCAGTTCCATTGCACTCAAAGAAAGGTATCGTTTTATTTCAAACCATTTTGCAATAGTATAAATGAGAAGAAGCTCTCATTTTGCATAGTTCTTTTTTTACATTTTTGTCTTAATTAAGTTGCATAGGTGTTATTGGGGGTGAACTGATTTCTTATTTCCATCCTGTGTTAGTCTTTCCTTTCTCTCCAAAGGTCTGGAGTTCATGATGCAGCTACATTTTAATTAGCGAATTCATAATATTATAAACTCTGAAGCTCTGTCTGGAATAATTCAGAGTTCTCGTAGACTTTTGTTCCACCCTACCCTTTTTTGGGCATAAGTTGCTCTATTTTAGTTAAAGAAGGTCATGGGTTTCTTGGTTGTTTTTGTGGTATTCAATGGGACATATAACAATTGTGCCCCCCAAAAATGCTGGGGAGACATAATGTAGACAAGACTGTGTTTGGTGTTGCCAAGAGACAATTCATTGCGAAATGCAGAATATATTTTCCAGGAAAAAAATAATCAATTACTGCAGTTAATTTAATGACACTAAAATCAAGCAAGCAAAGCTTTGCCACATATTCCTGGTGATGACTGAAGTGTGTGTGTGTGTGTGTGAGAGAGAGAGATCAACTGCTAACCAAGAATTTACAAGAATACCAACATATGCCAAAGTGTTGAAGATTAGCTGTACGCTAATTGAGTTTGTCTTAATATTTATTATTCAGGAAAACACCCTTATTTAGGACAGCACAATGAAGTCAATGGGATTTAAGCATATACTTAACTTTAAGCACATGATTAAGCCCTGTATTGAATGAAGGTGGTTTTCAGCATATCCTGAAGTGTTTTTCTGAATCAGTCTCATACTGTTACTTAGATCCATTGACTTCAATAGGCTTCATTGACTCCCCTAATTTATACCAACCTCTCTCAGAAGAAGGAGACAGGGAGGGAGGAGGTCACTTGTGAGCAGCTGTCCAGGCAGATGACTGGAACAGACAGGCTCTATGGGTGAGTCTGAAGGAATTGAGCCTCCCAGATCCAGGCAAGGGAAAGCCTTAGGGAAGACCTAGTTTGCATCTAGTTTGCTTTATTGTGTTTTCTCTGGAAGTCTTTTGTTCTAAATAAATTATGTTTTCCTTTAAGGAAGCTACTCGGTCACTAACTACCTCAGTCATTGCCCTGCAGGGTCTGAGCGCAGGGCAGACCTGCTAAGGTGATCACTGCTGTATTGCGGCTCAGCATCTGTCTGACAGTAGGAGAAATGTATGTTTTCACCCTAAGAAAGCTGTGATGGCTCAAGGCCTGAGACCTAGAGCGAAAAGAGCTTTGAGAGGCCAGGAGGTGTTTGAGGTGCAGTTAGTCCTGTAAGCAAGACACTGAGATTCTCATAACAGCAAGGCAGTCCTGGACTATCATATTAGCAATTATATTTGTAGCTTTAAACACCAGGATGCATTTATAGCTGATCATTGTCTTTCATTAACAGACAGACACTTTCCTCAGTATTGCCAATGCTATTCCATCTAGCTAGAATGTATTGCCATGGCAACCAACTGCATTGGTGGTTTTTTTTTTTTAAAGTAATTAAACTCTCTAAGACAATTTCTCCTTAGCTGTCAGATTAGGAAGTAGAATTTTGTTTATTGCATTCTATTGATGAAAGGAGGTAGCTAGAAGGGCTACCAGCTCGTACTTCTGTACTGAGGTTCATGAAGTCAGGCCAGCCCTGCCAACCATTTTTAAATGTGTCATTTATTTCCAGTAATATGCTAGTACACATTAAATTCTTAGATCCAGATATCCGGCTCGGGCAAATCAGCAGAGTTCCGTTGAGTTGGTCACATTACTTCATCTTTCTGGGCCTCAGTTCCCTGTCTATGAAATGGGCATAACATCACGCCCTTACTACCCAGGAGCTCAGATCCTATGATTCTGGTGTCTATAAGTACCTAAGATGGATGCATCCAAGTGTGCTATAGGAAAGTGACGCCTCTCCCAGAAACAGCTAGGAATGTGACAGCCATCCCTGATTTAGCACCTGCTGCTGTCAAGCTCACCTAGCAGCCCACACCTGTGTCAGAGTCTGATGTCTCTTTCTAAGACTCCTGTCTTATTTATGCTGCCCTAATACATTGAAAGGAGGTGAGGGCTGATCCAACCCCCAACTTTGCACAGTTGAAAGCTCTGAGAAGCAGTAGTCTCCTTTCAGTAGGTTTTGCGCAATGCTAAGAACAGTGTCCCCTCAGCATTCTGTTGCTGAGGGCCAGCCTTAGGGGCACCCAGAACATGGCGGAAGGGTGGTGGTTTTAGGAGTGGCAGGGGCTTGCTTTTATTTCACAATAAAGCAATGATGTGCTCTCCCCTCCCCACTCCACTTACACTCCTCAATTGCCAAGTGGTAAATCCTCAGAGGTTTATTCTCCTCTCTGTTCCTGTATTATGCCCTTTGTCTTGTATGAGACAATTCTTAAGCTGAGAGAGCACAGAAGGATCTCAGTCTCTGGGGGAGGGTGAACTCCAATGTGGAACAAAAACAGATCCTGAAACCTGGGAAGATGACATGATCTGGAATAGTCATTTTCCAGCCAGCTCTGCCCCTTTGTCTGTGCGGGGAAGCCCCTACCCCCACCCCATAGTATGGCTGAAGAGAGCCACTGCTTCCTCTCACCCCAGTCAAGTCCATTTTCCTCTCCTTTGCCAGCATGTGGAGGGAGAAACACTGAGCCCTGTTTAGCATTCAGCATCTGTAGGCCAAATTCTGTCCCCATGTGTTCACATAGGCCTCTCATTTAACAGGAGCAGCTGTGAGCAGAATTGGGCCCCATATGTCCCTCCATATGCCTAGCAATTCATCCACCAATTGCTAATGCTATGAACGAGGAGCCCTTTCACCCTGAAATTCCCACTAACAAATTGGCAGCTTAGCAGATCCTACAAATCATCTTCAAAGCCTGTGTTTGCTGGCTCACTGAGCAAACAACATAAGGAATGATAGCCACCACTCTTCCTTTCTTTCTTTCCTTTTATCTTGGGGGGCCTACAAACTTAATTACATGGTGAGGCTGATAAGGGAAACTCTAGAAATAATTTGGCACCTGGACTTTTATCTGCCTGAGCAGAGGTGCCCCAAAAGGCCTTATCCTGAAGCCTTGGGAAAACAGACGACTGGCTGATTAAGATTACAAAAGCACAGAGGAACAGGTGCGCCTGCTTTCAGCTGCAGGGGACAATAGAAGACTGCTAACTAACATGCTGCATTGGTGTCACAGACTACACAAGCTGCAAGGCAGGTGGGATCAGCACCCGAGTTGAAGAAGCTGGTATTTCCTCTCCTCTCCCCGTTCCTTTAACGTTTCCCTTCCAAGCAAACCATAATAAGTTCACTCATTGGGAGTCTGATCTTAATGGGCTTTGGATCAGGACTTTCATGGGTACAAAATTCCCCCTACCACCTGACCCCAGGAAGCTTTAAAGGGCCTCTCCACACAGCATGTAGTTACATGTTATAAAATGTTGACCCATCTAGTAATAGTGAGAATTACCCTGTGATGTTCCCCTGGTAAGGTGACCAGACAGCAAGTGTGAAAAATTGGGATGGGGGTGGGGGGCAATAGGACCCTATATAAGAAAAAGACCCCAAAAATCGGGACTGTCCCTATAAAATTGGGACATCTGGTCACCCTATCCCCTGGTGATGCACATGCCTCAGCAATGTCTCTTTCATCCAAATAAGTCTAGGAGCACTGGGAAAGTGCCAGAAGATTGGAAGAAAGCTAATGTTGTGGCAACTTTTGAAAAGGGTAAATGGGGTGACCTAGGTAATTATAGGCCTGTCAGCCTCATATCGATCTTGGGCAAGATAATAGAGCAGCTGATAAGGGACTTGATTCATAAAGAATTAAAGGCAGGTAATGTAATTATGCAACTCAACATGCCTTTATGGAAAACAGATTCTGTCAAACAAACTGGATTTTTTTAATGAGATTACAGAGTTTGGTTGATAAAGGTAGTAGTGTTGATGTAATATACTTAGACTTTTGTAAGGCATTTGACCTGGTACCACAAAACATTTTAATTAAAAAATTAGAACAATATAAAATGAACACGGCACACATTAAAGTGATTGAAAACTGACTAGCTCATAAGTCTCAAAATGCAACTGTATCTGGGGAATCGTTGGCAAGTAGGTCTGGGGTCCCACAGGGACTGGTTCTTGGCCCTATGCTATTTAACACTTTTATCAATGACATGTAAGAAAGCATAAAAATCTTCACTGATAAAATTTGCAGATGACGCAAATGTTGGGGGAATGGTAAATGATCAAGAGAACAGGTCACTGATTCAGAGTGAGCTGGATTGCATGGTAATCTGGGCACAAGAAAACAATGTGCTTTTTAATATGGCTAAATGTATAGGCAAACATCCAGGAACAAAGAATGTAGGCTATACTTCCAGGATGGGGGACTCTATCCTGGGAAGCACCAAGTCTGGAAAAGATTTGGGAGTTGTGGTGGATTCAATCTATTTAATTAAGGGATGACTTGATTACAGTCTATAAGTACGTATAGGAGGATCAAATATTTAATAACGGGCTGTTCAATCTAGCAGAGAAAAGTATAACATGGTCCAATGGCTGCAAGTTGAAACTAGACAAATTCAGACTGGAAATAAGGCAAAAACTTTTAGCTATGAAAGTAATTAACGATTGGAACAATTTACCAAGGGTCCTGGTGGCCTCAAACACAATTTTTAAAATCAAGATTGGATGTTTTTCTAAGAGATATACTATAGAGCAGGGGTAGGCAACCTATGGCACGTGTGCCGAAGGCAGCACGCGAGCTGATTTTCAGTGGCACTCACACTGCCTGGGTCCTGGCCACCGGTCCGGGGGGCTCTGCATTTTAATTTAATTTTAAATAAAGCTTCTTAAACATTTTAAAAACCTTATTTACTTTACATACAACAATAGTTTAGTTATATATTACAGACTTGTAGAAAGAGACCTTCTAAAAATGTTAACGTGTATGACTGGCACGCAAAACCTTAAATTAGAGTGAATAAATGAAGACTTGGCACAGCACTTCTGAAAGGTTGCTGACCCCTGCTATAGGGATTATTCTGGGGAAGTTCTACGGCCTGTATAATACAGGAGCTCAGAGCATAATGGTTCCTTCTGGCCTTTGAATCTATGGCCTGGTCTACACTGGGGGGAGGGAATCGATCGAAGTTACGCTACTTCAGCTACGTGAATAACGTAGCTGAAGTCAACGTACTTAGATCTACTCACCGCGACGCCTGCACTCCAGTGAGTCGACTGCTGCTGCTCCCTTGTAGAGATGGATTAACTACACCAACAGGAGAACCCACCCACCTGCCCCATCACTGTCGTAAATGTCTACACTGAAGCACTATGACAACATATTTGTAGCACTGCAGGGGTAAAGTTTCAAATGTGGACAAGCCCAAGAGATTCTACACAAGGGTTTCATGTGATTTAACTGATCCACTTTGAAAGTTAATTCTGGTTCATTTTCCTGAGTGTCTCCATGTAGACAAGCCTCCAAAGTGAGACTCGAAGAAGAAAGCTGGCACTACTGATGGAAGAAATATCCCTGCACCTCTATTGAATATTGAAAGGGGGGGGCAGGGCAGAAGATAATGAAAAACAATAATAGCGAGAACAGAAGATATGAAAGGAGGCCAACTAAGAAGCAGTGAAATGTGGTTTAATTTTAGAGAAACAAGGAAAAGCTGAAAAATCTATCACCGCCCTGCTCTGTGCTGTTAGGAAAGCACAGAGCTTGACTCCGAAGTACTTTTATGCAAAGGCTACAGTAATGCATTCCAGTCTTGCCTGAGAGCAATTTTTAAGACAAGTACAGAGGAGAGTTTGCAGTATTGATTTTTTTTTTAGACAATAAATTGGAATGAGTTGTTGGAATTAGTGCTGCCTGGAACAATTCACATTAAATCAGTGTGCGGGTGAAGAGGGCAGGTTCACGGAGAAGGGTGTTGTGCTTCAAATTTTGGATCCTTGAATCAGCGTATGATAGAGCGGCTCCCTGTTCCCCCATCCCCTGCTCTATAGTAACCACTCTGGATACAGCTCCAATTAATAAAACTTACCTTTATCTATGCATTATCATAATACAAAGACTCAAGGGGAACACAATCTCTTCATGCACAAGCTAATTTAAAACTCATCGTCCTCCTGGGATGCTTGCTGGGAAATAGAGGAGGGGGAATAAAAGGCATTCTCACATTTCAGCGAAATGATGGTTATACTTTGCAAAGCGCAATGAAGTTTCGATTCTGAACATTTATGGGAACCTTATTGCCGTTAGATTCAGTGATACGGCTATAATTAAAAATGCCGGTCCACTGACGTGGAAGGTCTGTGCTGCATGTTAAACCGGACGCGTCCAAGGGAAATTATAACAGAGATCAGTAAAACTAAAGCAAATGGAGAGAGAAATTGTAATTTGCTGGCAAATATTATTATTATACCCGGCTTTGGATGTCATAAGAAACTCCCCTGGCGCTTTCCCTTGTGTAGGGACTGCTTATTAATTATTGTTATTATTAATTTGTTTCTTATTTGTGCTGCCGGATTGACCAGAGGCCCCACTCAAGGACTGAGGTCCCATTGTGCTAAGCACTGTACAGCAATAGCACAAAAAGACAGTCACTGTCCCAGAGGGCTTGCAAAGCGTGTGAGCAGAGGCAACCGGTGAAGCCAACAAACACCTTGTCCTTCCTACAACAGTGAGCCAGTTATGAGCGGGGTGATAATCAGGGGTCACAGCTCACCTTCCTTCCTGGCCATTGTCAAGTGCTTCACACAGTGAGGAGAGTTTTAAGCGAGGATTTGAAAGAGGGCAAGATAGTGGCAGTGGACATTTTTAAAGGGCGTTTCCAAGGGCGTGCTCCATCCCGAACACATGTAAGGTTAGCTGTTGTGCTCTGACTTCAGCTTAAACATGCACTTAAATGGTTTTCTCAGTCAGAGCCTTCATCTTGCATGAGCTCACACAGTGAGTCGGGACTAGGATTAGAACCCAGGATCCTGAGTGCTAGTCCCCTGCTCCACCCATTCCAGATAGCCCCTGATTTTGCATCACTCCGTGTTGTACAAAATGCCCTTGTGTCCCCCAGCTGAAGAGAAGGCAATTTTATTTTCCCCCTGATTTTACAAAATCACGACCTTATGAAAGTTTTGTGAGTGTCTCAAGACGCTTGTAAAATGAGGTTTGCCTGTAGGCTATCTCACTTTCCAATATAAACATATTCCTTGAAAGGCAATAACCAGTGTAATAGGGAGTGAACTCCTGCAACGGGAATATTGTGTGCACTTTTGTTACATTTATCAATAGGAGATAGATTCCCACCAGGGCCCAGTTTAATTAAACTGCCAATCTCAGTAAGTCACATAGTTAACAGCTAGTGGATAAATAAAATGAGCCTAGCCTTATTTGTTATTTGTCTTTAAACCCAACAGTAATTCCAAAATTGAATTAAATTGCTTAACCATTCTAATACAAATTGATGGGCTTATATTTCTTCAGTGAGTAAATGATTGCAGTTCATTATTCACTTACACATAATTAACTTTATAATAATTATGCTACTTTTCAATTACTTCAGAACTGGATGCATTTTTGTCACGGAGGTCATAAGTTAATCAAAACTTTGTCTTTTTTATTTTCCTTCTTTATTTTTGAAGGGAAGGAGGTTTTCTGAAAAAGCCAGATAAAGCCACTGGGCCCAGAATACTTTGCAGAGGAAGCAAACAAATCTAAAGGTTCTGTGGCTCAGAACCATCACAGTTTCAGAGTAATTGCACCTGTATTCTCTCCTTCCTGGTCCACTCCAGCACTGCCCAATCAGCACTCAGGTCTCCAGCTGGAATTTGAAAGTTCCATGACAAAGATTATCAACTATGACTAGTGATTTGTGCATGCCTAACCGGAGACATTTTAAGGAAGCCTGGCTTTGAAAGGCTAGATGCTGAGCACTTTTTGGAAATCAGGCCCCTATAAAGGATCTTAAGTTAGTCACCCAAAAAATAAGGTACCCAAAGTCACTAGTCACATTTAAAAATCTTAGCCCATGGTTGTGTGTCCCCCATATCAGGAACCAGCTGCCCTAAATCTGTAAATATAAAGCTTGAGCTTGATTGATTTAAAGGAATGTAATTTCCAATGATAGTAGTATATATCATGAAACTAGGGAAGGTTGGCAAGATAAGGGTTAACTCCTTAGCCAAATGGCAGCTCCTCTACTCTCTTCTGATCAGAACATGATAATTGGAGAAGCTACAAATACTGGGGATTTGCAAGTGGAACAGGTGAAAATGTAACTGGTGATAACTGATGGCTAATTATCTTCAATTAGCATTTGGGAAACAGGTGCACTGAGCCTTATATAAGGAAGGAGTGGGAGGTTCATCTTGCTACTGCTGTGTTGCTTTCAGGGTTGTTAGTAGCAGGAGGTTGCTGATTAGAAAGTCTGTTGAAATGCTCTGGGAAGGGGATTTTTTTTTTCTGCTCTGTTTTCATTTTGCCCAGGAGCTCTGTGCTAGGGAAGGAAAGAGATATGGGGAATTTCTCATGGTGAAGAAACTTTGGGCTGGCCAGCTCTTTTTGAGAGAACCTTTCTGTAGCTATGCCTTAGTCGTCTGGTAACTGGCTAACTTGACTAGTTAAAATAGTGCATTGTAATACCAATATGGGAGGGCTTGTAGTAATGGTGAGGGTTATGAGCTGGTTATCATATCACCTACGTTAAAGAAGAGCAATGTAGGATGGGAGAGGATCATATCCACTTCAGTAGAATCTAGTCCTATGCTGCAAATTACCCATTATCTCTCCATAGCAAAAGGTCTCATGGACTAAAGACTATGTAGGAATAACTCATCCAACAAACCAGGGCACCCCTGACTAGCTTGCTTAAAAAGGCTTTGAGAGAGCTTTGCAGATTAGCATGAGGGACCAAAGACAAAACAGCTTT
This sequence comes from Mauremys reevesii, assembly GCF_016161935.1. Classification (NCBI taxonomy): domain Eukaryota; kingdom Metazoa; phylum Chordata; order Testudines; family Geoemydidae; genus Mauremys; species Mauremys reevesii. The sequence continues at coordinate 13,572,522 of NC_052640.1, read as the reverse complement.
GATGCTCCTGTAGCTTTACCTGATTCAGAAGCAATCTCTAAAGCCAGCAGTAGTATGAGAAGCCATAATTCTAGGGCTGAGCTAGGCAAACCCAGGGAAACTGGGGAATTCACTGCACTGTGGTATATTCTAGGAGTCTGATACCATTAGTCGTGATGCTGTGTGTGTGAATTTAAAAGGAAATGTCTCTGGATGTAATTACAATTAGAGTTTGTAAGGAAACATTTTCAGTTGAGGTAGAAATAAGTAGTCAGCTCCTGATTCTACTGTTACTTACACCAATTTTATAATGCTACCTACTCAAGTGGAGTTGCTCTTGACTGACTTTGGTGTGAGAGGGGAATTAGGCCCTCTGAATCTCCAGCTCCTTCAAATAAATAAAATAGAATTTAATTTGGGTGCTTCTGAAAAGTAACTATGTCATAAGAACAGCCATACTGGGTCAGACCAAAGGTGTGTTCTCTCCATGACTTTCGCTGGGTCTGTGTGCCTCTCGCTTTCCCCCTTCATTCCCTGCTTATACAGACACTCCTGTGAGAGAGGCTGTTCAAAAAAGGAATTGGGCAGTGTGAGTCCACTGGTATGTAACATGCTCAAAGAATCTTTTACTTAAGTATCCCAAGAAAGCGCAGAGATTTTTGGATGCTTTCCTACCACCTGGTCCAGTTCACCCATCCCATTCCTTACCCTAGAGTATTAGGAGAGTGGCTGTTCCACAGTCTAAGACTAGTTTGACTGCCCTAAAGTCAAGATAAGGACCGCAATTCGGTTCCTATGGAAATCAATAAGTTTTACCAGTCAGTAGGAAACAGAATGTACCCCATGTGTGCTGGTACCATAGATTATATTCTCAAGCCCTCCCATAGCAATGGGCTCATTGAACTTGATACGTCCTAAGTGTATGAATTGTTTTTCTTCCCAAAGTGCATCTCTATGACAAGATGCTCTAGGCTAATTTCATTTGTGATACTGTATTTAATTTGAGACGGTAGAATTATTTCTTGCAAATATGTTCATTCCAGACCTGCTACTCCTTTGTTTTTATGAACAGTTCATTTCTGTTTTTCTGTTTGTGAATATGCTCGTAATCTGTAACCACTTACTGAGAGGTTTGGACAAAACTGTTTCAGCCTATGGGATGTTGGCAAACTTGTTGGCTGAGGTTCATGACTGCATGTTGGGGTTGGTCCTGCTTTGAGTAGGAGGTTGGACTAGATGACCTCCTGAGGTCTCTTCCAACCCTAATCTTCTATGACTGGTCTCTTAGATCATGCAGTATTTTTTCTGCTCCTTGTTTGGATGATTGAAACTTCTTAGCCAGGAGAATAGCAAATAACGAATCATACTTCTCTTGCTCTCACATGAACCTTTGATCACAAGTCAATACAGCCATCCCCCAAATAAAAACCCCTTTCACGTAACTGTTCACCAACTAACCAAGAGAGAGGTACCAGGGCTAGTCACACTGAAGCTTGGAATTTGAGTGTTTGGCCGTCCTGCCTTTTTCTACCACATCTTTACTAAACGTAACTTTCAAAAGCTTTTCCCCTTAGCACTTTGAGGTGGTTGCTCGCATTTCCGACAGTGACCAATAAAAGTTACCCGCAGTTAGAGCTCAGAGCATGAGGTAGCCTATTTGAAACAGTTTTACCCAAGGTTAGAAATTAAGGTTACCATCAAAGGCAGCTAATTGGATTGCAAGGCTTGTTGCCTGTTTAAGAAACATCAGATGTGCAAATCATCCCATTGTTACCCTTGCCACATTCTAACAATTAAAGCTTTTACTTGAAAATACTAGACAATTGTATGCAAGGGCGGGGGCGGGGGGAGTCTGTCTTTGTGCAGGCTCCTGTAGAGAGAATGTCTGGCACCTGGTTAGTATAATAGATGTGCCTGAGCTGCATCTCTCAGTCCCAGCTTTCTCTACGTTCCAAATCATGAGTTTCATTTGCAAGTAGGACCCCCCCTCCCCGTCCGTCCCTGCCCCCGTCCTCACTATGCTGTCACTCTTTGAATTTTCACTAATGAGAGAGTATTTATCGAGCTCTTGTTCTCTATATGTTCTTTAAAATAGTTCCTGTCGATAATGTGATTATTTGACTTTAGGGATTGTTACTTTTCTCTGTGTTTGATGATCGCTAGTGTGACCTTCTTTTTCTTATTTTATCATTTGCTTCCATTTCTTGTAGTACTCTTATGCCTTCAAAAAAATGGGGGGGAGAAGGGGGGCAGGACAAGACTGCAACACAGCTGTATCAGCTGGAAAGATCAGTCCCTCTGCAATACAGAGATTTTGTGTATTTTAATTGTAGATGTAACAATAGTGGACAATGGGTTTTCTGATGGGGAGAGAGAAGAAAGTAAGGAGAGAAAGAGAATGAGGCAACTCTCCATTTCCGCCAGTGGCCTCTCCAGAGAGACAAAGACAAGAGGGAAGAATAGCGAAGAAAGGCTGGGTCTAAATCCAGAGTCCTTTCACTGCTTCCGAACTTGTGTTAACATGGAAAGGGCAAAGGGCTCGGATGGGGGTGCAGATTGTTAGTAGAAAGTCTGAGTGTGTCGCTCCTAGCTCATCTCACTGAAAATGTGCCCATAAGGCATTCATTTGTAAGAAAATTACCAGAGGTGTTCAGTCATTTTTAAAATCAGATTTGACATGAAATCACTCTCATCTCTAAATGAGTTATCAGAGCCTAAAAATGAATGAAGTCTCAGTGTTACTGTCTTATTTTCCTCATGTATGTGTACAACTGATGGGTCTGAATGGGGGATAATAGTGGGATATGTTGTAGAGTCTCTACTGTCAAGGACACTGATGTATCCAGAATACAGCTGGAGGGAAAGTTTCATAAGAGAATGGAAGGACTGTAAGGTATCGTTGATGGGCAGAGTCAGCTAAAGACAAGATTGCAGGAATAGATATATTAAGGGCCCGGTAACCTTACACTGTTACAGAAGTGCTCAGTAAATGAGAAATGTTCCAAATACAAGTAAGTAGTTAATAGATAAGGTGCCAGAAGATGGTGCTCCAGAAGCACTGGAATGGGTTATCTAGGGACGTGGTGGAATATCCATCCTTAGAGGTTTTTGAGGCCCGGCTTGGCAAAGCCCTGGCTGGGATGATTTAGTTGGAATTGGTCCTGCTTTGAGCAGGGAATTGGACTAAATGACCTCCTGACGTCTCTTCCAACCCTAATGTTCTATGATTCTAGGTAGAACAAGTTTCTGGATTTTGTAGAAGCAATACAACTTTTTGTGCAATGAAAATGGCTTCATTTGTGCAACTCTTTACATTAGATCTTCACACACGCTTCTAGGTCACCTGTTCAAATCCAGTTTAGATATGGCAGTCACTAACAACATGCTGCACTTGTCTGATGCCTGCTCAGTGGTTTGTGTGCACTAACTTAGTGTTACGCAAACCACCATCAAAACTGATGCCACCCTTGCTGGCACTCTCAGGAGAATGGCTGTGTAAATGGACTCTGTACCAACTCACCTCCAGAGTAGGTCTCTTCAGCATTTGCTGAGGGTAGGATGATGGAAGTTTGTACCACTATTAGCCAAGCTGAACCCTTTCAGTAGATAGAGGACTTCAGTCTTTCTAGCTATCAGCCTGGAACCTTTCACAAGTGCTAAATTCACCAAAGAACTGTAGCCCATAGTGCTAGCTTTAGCATTCGGTTTTACTCAGCAGTAATGCAAGGAACCTACAGGCCTGTATCGTACCTGAGTCATAAGCTTAAGCTGTTGGCATAAGGCTTTGAGACCTATGAACTTTGGCCTGGATAGCTAGCCTGACAGTCACCCTGAGTTTTGGGGAATTGGAAAAGGAGCATTTAAAGAGGGGAAATTCATACCAGGTAACCTCAAGAACATTGAACTGATACTAGGCTTGGCTATTTTAGGATAAAATGATGGCAAATGCTTAACTGCGAATTTGCATTGGCAACGAATTGATGTATATGGTAATAAGCTAAAATCATGAATATACTAACCTGTAGGCTAAATGTACCCCAACATTATTAGGGTGAGAGAGCTAGATGAGGACTAGGGGGACTGAGCATTTGAATGAATAATCATGACAGCCCCTAAAATAGGCTGAAGCACCATGTGAGTGGGGTCAGTTGATCTAGATCTGGACCATCAGACTTGTCTGGCGTGGCAGGGACAGGGCTGAACTTTTGTCTCTTACCACCAGATCCCCAAGGAAGGGGAGTATGAGTATAGGCAAGGAATGGTACAAGAGATGACCCTAACTCTGTATTATTGCTATATGTTTATGTGGTTCAGAGCTTTTCTGCCTTTACTAACTGTGCTAATAAAAGTGGTTAAAGCTTTTCTCTGCCTTCAGTGTGTCTTTGTTGTGCACACCGGGGTTCCCAACCAGGTACTGAACTTGATCACCTTGATTTTGTTGTGCCTGATTCTGGGACTAGAACTGTACAATCCCTCCGCTCTTTCAACTAGAATCAATTGGAAATCAATAATAATCAATAACCACTAAAAAACTAGGCAACAGGACTATACATGGAGCTACCTCCTGCAAGTCAAATTCTGCCAGCGTGAACCTCAGAGACAAGGTGGGTGGGGTCATATTTTTTTATTGGGCCAATTTCTGTTTGTGAGAGAGACAAGCTTTGGAGCTTACACAGAGCTCTTCTTCAGGTCTGGGAAACTTACTCAGCGTGTGACAGCTAAATACAAAGTGGGACAGATTGTTTAGCATAATGATTTAACACATTTCAAGGGACCATTCGAGGTGAAGTGGCCCGTACACTGCATACAAGTGTGAACCGGGGAAGTTTCCCTGGTTCACACCATAGATGTGACCCACAATAGGTGGAGGTTGTGATGCAACCTTGCTGGAAGGCCTGGCAAAAGCCATTGTCTCTCAAAGGGTGTATGAAGCTGGCTTGGGAAGGGGCATCACCAGAGCAGTGTGGGGAACTGTGAATTAAGAAAATCCTTGCTACAATCTCAGCCAGTGAGCGCACTTATGGAGAGCCCAGTGGTGACAGAAACTTGAAATCTAAAGACAGGTTAGAATGGAAATGCTGTCTGTCTTCCCCTGGATGAATCCCCCCAGGGCTGGAACAGGGAGGTACATTTTGACCACATCTCCTCCTTCACTAGCAGGCGTTAATTGGAAGCGAGATAAGCAAACTTATACAATCTACCCCCTGAATTCCGACTACACTTTCTCTTTTTATTTGTCCCAGCCTTCATCATGGCCACTTTCAAAAACAGCAGACTGGAGAATCTCAGACTGAGAAAGACAGGCTTGTTCTGACCCCTCATATCCCTTTCATAATTGCCAGATGCTTTACTTTGCTCAGTTGATGCTATCACGTACTGTTTGTAGCGGTAGCTTGAAGAGTAATTGAGAGTAATGATAACACAGTAATGATGATGATATCATGCTGTAGCTTTGTTTCCAGGCAATGGAAGCAGGGCAATATTTCCTTGTCAGTTAACTAAAGGAATTGATGCATGGGATTTGGATGGAAAGGGTAAAAAGAAAACTTCATAGCATTAAAAATGATCTAACATAAGACATGTTTAGAATCTGCCAAATGTGTTTCAGGGAATGCTAAAGACAGTTGTATTAAGTCCAACATTAGCATGATCTGTGAAAACAGATGTTCTCCCTCAAGGACTATGATGAAGCTATAATTACAGGTAAAGATGAGCTGAAACAGAGAGTAGAAAATTACTGTTGCCAGAGTCATTTTTATGGAGCTGAATTATTGCCACTAACCTCAGAAAACAAGTTCTAATGAGGGTGAACCTTGACGCCAGACAGGCAAATGCATTATTCCATGGCCTGGCATGAGGTGTTCCATTTACACTGTATTGGGATTTAGAGTTGGTCTGAATTGGAGTTGTAATCAACACTTCACCCTGTAATTTCGATAAAAGCACCTGATGTTGATAACTGGTTTACAAACGCTGAGGCCATTTACCCCCATTTGCTGTAAAATGCCTTGCTGGATCACATCACTTGCAGCACACTAGAGGTGCAACGCACCTAAATGAAAAGGAATACATGCCACTGGCTAATTAAACGATGCTACTTGTGGTAAATATAAAACAGGGTGGAATTATTTTTAACGAGGAGACATTAGGTCAATTTATAGTCAGGTTTTCCTGGTTTAACAATGGCAATAAAGAGGTTGGGGATGGGCACAGACTTTTCTCCAGCAGCTTGAATGGGCAGCACAAGTAGCGGGAGGTTCATACATCTATAATTTAAAATAAATAATAAGCCAAGAAGTGATCAGAACAAAGCGACAACTTAACTAAGGCCGGATATGTGAATGTAACAAATAGATCTTTTTAATAAACGTCTTTTAATGTTTTATTAATTGGGTCCAGGCTGAGAGAACTTCTCCAGTGTCTCTGACTGTAGTTTTGGTTTAATATAATTCATCTACTAAATTGCCCGATTTAGCTAATGGTATCACTATAAATATGGCATGTCTGTCAATTCTCTTGGTCGTAGGTGTTGGTTGTGGCTTTGCCACAAGTCCTGTGCATGGGGTGGTAGGTAGCTGCATTTTCCCAGGAGCAGACTGAGGGACGCACATTGACACACTCACAACTAGTCTCCCATTCGTGCTTGATCTTTGGGGTGGTGAGTAGCAGAACATACACGGTGCCAGCCCTATTCTGATCCGACGGTGCAGGCGCAGCTGCATTGGCTAAAGTTTTGGTGGTCGACACAAGATTCCACCTTGTTCCTGCCTATTCCTTGCCTGCAGGCGTGGCATTGGATGTAGTGTCTTGGTGAGGCTGTCCTCTCCACATTGCTAACCGCAGCGTGGGCTGCATGGCCATGTTAGGCCACAGTCTGGCCCTGGAATTGTCTGTAGAAGCAGCACCAGCCACTGTGACTGGATTTAATGGTGTGATCATACAAACAGCACAAAGTTTATTTCTTGTCTTGGAAAGTGACAGTCTCACAGCACAACAATATATCACTAGGCTGTTGCTTTGCACTAAAATATAATACACAAGAGGGAAACAAATCTTGAAGATGCCCCAGAGACAATCACTAGAACAACCATAAATACATCCCAGGGGTCTAATCCTGCCCTCCGATGTGGGCACATACCCTGCAAGTCCATGGGAATTGCGCACACTCATCGGAGAGCAAAATTTAGCCCTTGGAGTTCAGGCCAGATCTGTTTACAAGGAACATATCAGTCTTCAGGCTACACTGAACCTGATTTCAATTTGTTTCAATATCATTCTTGTTATAAAGCCTGAATTAATGTTCTCTGACTTTATCCTGAAAAAGCAGCTTGATTCTGCAAACTGGTTTCCATAGAGTTTCCCCTACTTACACCAGGACTGAATTTGGCCCATGCTACTATTTAATTCTCTGAGATACAGAATTCTGAATCACTTCAGTTTAAATGAAATGGAAATTAAACACAGACGTATCTGAGCACAAAGAGAATGAACTCGTTCATAGGATGAGCAAACTAGGAAATGTTTGTGCAATAGCATTGCAGAATGGGGGTTAATATGTATGAACTATAATTTATCTATAAGGTGATGAGAGGAACAACACAGAGAAAGTAGAATTCATAAAGAGGAGTTAATCTTTCTGTGTAAAACAAAACGTAATGAAAATCAAATGGAAAAAGAGAGCGAGGTAATTAGAAGTGAAATTAAATTTTAAAGAAATGGGGCAAAGTAAAATTGTTCTAAAAGCAGAATACAGAAATTGGAAGATGAAAAGCTGCACACGATTCATTTCATTTGAATACAATTAAGACAAGGAGCAAAGTATAAATATGAAGAAAAATAATGACGAATTGGAAATTTTCAGGGACTGCAGTGCTGTCTCTTACACTTCCTGTAAGAATATAAATGAGCTGTTTTGATATAGTCACTGTTCAGACTGAACCACACTTTAGAAATACCTATGTTCAAAGGAAGCTTCCTTCTATCTCACCCTTAACATGGGTATTTTTCACTTTGCATCAAGCTTTGGGAAGCAAAACAGGTTTCTGCGGCACATTAAAACTTGGTCATATTGCACAACTTCTGTATATTTAATGGGAGATACTGAATGACCTAAAGTAGTGATGTATCACTGTGCATATTTAACAAGATAAATAAGAATAGAAAATATATTACCTAGAAACTTTCCTTCTTGGAATCATTTTTGAGTGTATGAAAGTCACAAACATTTCAGGTAATGAAATTCCTTCCTCCTTAGAGGAATTTCTCAAGCTGTAGAAAAATCTTCACAGAGAAAATCGGGATGCTCTGGGGATAGTGCTGCTAGAAGTTTGACTGTCAATGAGCAACCTGTTAATTACATTGTTTAGCGCATCAGAAAGAGTCCAAGAAGGCTTAACAAATATGTGTATTGATTACAGAACAGGAAATATTGACAAAGATGGTTGCATGGAGCCAAAGGTCATTTATTGATCACATTATAATTAAGATCAAACGTGCAGACCTTGAAGGAAAGCTAACTATTAATCTAGTTCTAATGAGAGCAGAGATTAATTAAAAGGGGAGAAGAGAAATAAATGTACCTTGGGCTCTGTGACTCTGGCAGACCAGATGCCAGCTCATGCCAAGGCCTCTAGGCCACAACTGAACACTAACCTGCTGGAAACCAGTCTGGCTCACCTCAAAATAGATGTTAAATTTGTAAGAATGTGTTTAGTGTTTAGACATTATGAAATGCTGATAAATTGCTGCAGGCATTAATCTCACTTATAATGTCTATCCCATGTTATAAGGTAATATTTATGTATCTGCTCTGTAACTGTAAATCCTCACAGTCAAGAGAGAAACATTACCAAGTGTGAAAGACTAGTTTGCCACAAGTGTTATCTCCTTCCAACAAAAGAAGCCCATAGACACCAGACAAACCATTGTGAAACATGAGAGGACAAAAGACTTCGTTGATTTCTTCCTCCACCTACCTATGAAGAAGAGACGTGCACACAAACTCGTCCCATCATCTTGAACTCTGGGGGAAGGGAATAAAAATCCCCGACAAGAAGAAACTGTATCTTTTTCCTGCTTGAACTCTGAGAGGCAAGGATTACTAAGCATAAGCAAAGATCCCCAGTGATTGGCCTGGCTTAGCCCTGAAGCACATACAGAGCTTACTTATTACAGAAGCATCTATTACCTTTTGAAACCTGAGACTGTAACTCATTTGTGTGTGTGTATATATTAAACTGCTTTAACCTTGCAGATAACTCTCATTTCTTTTTCTTTGCTAGTAAATCTTTAGTTAGCTTATTATAGGATTGGCTGCCAGCATTTAGTGTAAAATCTAAAGTGGAGTTGACCTGGGGTAAGTGACTAGTCCTTTGGGATTGGAAGTAACTTGAATATTATTAAAAAGCGACAGAGTCCTGTGGCACCTTATAGACTAACAGAAGTATTGGAGCATAAGCCTCTGGAAATTTCCACCACATGCGTCTGACGAAGTGGGTATTCACCCACAAAAGCTTATGCTCCAATACTTCTGTTAGTCTATAAGGTGCCACAGGACTCTTTGTCGCTTTTTACAGATCCAGACTAACATGGCTACCCTTCTGATACCTGAATATTATTGTGATTTAAGGTGTAAGGGACCATCTATCTCAAAGACAAGCTTGCCTATGTGGCAAGATAGACCGGAGTACCCAAGGGGACTGTCTGTGACTCCATGTTAAGGCTGTTGTAGTGCTTGAAGAGTTCACACTTGATGCTTGGTTGGTGAAATCGAAGTTTGTAACAGTCTGCCCTGAGGTTGGTTGGTCACATTCTTGAACCTCTCTGTTGGGATATGTATGAGTTAAGTAGAGACCTGGGAAGCTGCTAATGTGCTGACATGGCATTAGGGGACAGAGGCATAAGAAGGCTATAGTTCTTTGTTTAAGAAATACGTTGACATATTTTGCCCTTCCCTTTTGCTTGTAAGAATTGATAAGTGTTGCAGCTGCATAAGAAATGTGCAGATCTAAAGGATACCTTTTGGGTAAAGCAGTGTAATCTCCTCTCCCTTCTTTTCCTAGCTACATAAACAAGCCCTGACTCATGGCCTCTTCCTACCTCCCCTGAGAATTGCTCATGGCCCCTTCCTCCCTCCTCTGAGACTTGCTGACCAGAGAGATTTGTGGCAACAAATTGTTGCAAAGAAATATATTTTCAAGGAAAAATGCCTGTGTAATATGTGTAATGCTGTGCACAATAGATAGGGTGGGTTTACTAACAAAATGGGCGTTTTTAGTACTTAATAAGGGGTTTTGGGTGTTGTAACGGATGTAGGTGTGTACATACTAACGAACAAAAAGAATGTGCTGTAACTAATTCAGTGCTTACTGGACAATTGGGTATCGCAATAAAGAGGCCCGTACTCATATCGGCCTCTGGGTCAACCTGCTTCTTTTTTCTTCTAACGCTCTCCTTGACAGTCCCCATTTAAAATGTGAGCTACCGCGCTGTGGGATTTGAGATACCGTGATATCATCTTGTTCTTAATTGGCATCAGTGTGATTGTAATGCCCAGACAGGACACAGCTCCATGTGTAATGGGCATCACTGAAATTTAAGTGCTCCTGGAATGGTAACATGAAAATTACATCTACGTTTAACACAAACCTGACCAATGGAGCGTAAGGTTTGTGTGTTGTCATGGATAATACTAGACATGTGTAGAAAAATGTTTTGCCTAGATAACATTTTACTTGTAAACCACAGAATTACCTTATTATGGAACATCTCCAAAACCACCATCAGGAACAATGAACTCAAAACAGACAGGAAATTCTACCCCTAGAAAATGGCTGTTATAAAGCAAGAGGACCAGGTACAAACTGATCCGATCTGCCTCTTCTTCAACAGGCAAATCCAAGAGGATTCCTCAGACCAGAAACCAAACACATGCCTCATTCTCTGAAAAGTTATTCTCTGGATCCATATATAATTCACCAGATAACGGTAAACCGGATCTCCCCCTCCCAGGTTAAAACCTATTGGTTGAATCTCTCTGGCAGCACAATAGCGTAGTGAAATTCTACGTACTATTTCAACCAGGAGTCACTCCCAATGGGATAAGCTAAACACGGTGCCACAGAGACTGGCTGGTCTCCACTTTCACCCCATTTCACTCCTAACACATCATGGAGCCAGTTCTCTGTACAGCCTCAGTAGAGGGACTTCCACAGGGCCCCAAGCAGAAGGGACTGTGCCACATACAACCACAGCTGCCTCTCCTTCCGCGTCCCTGGGAAAGACCTGCTGGTCCTTAGTGCCCTTCTCTTGTAGAAGATCTGAGCCAAAACTATGACATTTTAGTTTAAAAGAAAGATCTATTTTATCATAGCAATGAGGCTCACCTGTGTGCACGCATGCAGACATGGGCATACTGTTCTACATTTGTACTTCTCAGGCTGCTGAAAAGCAATCAGTCACGGACTGCAGCGCGTACTCATTCACCTGAGGCATGGCAAAATCCCTTCTTGCTGAGGCCTTTTAGAAGTGTTCCGACCACGAGAGACCCATGGCACAAGATCCTTCAGGCACTGCAAAACTTGTAACTGGTTGAGACAGGAAGATTGGGTAAGGAACACTAATCACCGAAGACGACTTTTGACACAGATGAGACAAAACTGGAAGTCTGCATGGAGAAGGGATCATGGTTTGTGGTATCGTCTTTGAATAATGAAGCCTGACAATGTGCAGCAAATGAGTGTTTATAAGAATGACTAATATTAATTGCTTGAGAAGTTATCATCTGGGATATAGCTCGCTCAATCAATACCCTGCCATTGCAGGCCTTGGGGATTGGTGCACCTGAGTCCTTCCTATTCTGTGCTTGTGGCACATGCTAGTTTAGTCTCCTGAGGGCTATAATCTCCTTGGTTTGTTGGGTTTAGTCTGAGGCTGCTGGGTGGCATTTGTGGTTTTAATATGAAGTCCAGCTCTTCAGAAAGCTGTAAGAATATTGGTATCTTCCACACACTACACCTCTACACCACACACTACCTTGCTTTACAACTTGTTCTGACTTAACGGCAGAGCCAATCCAAGCAATACTTGCCAACGGTTTAACATACAAAATAGGTCCAAGAGGCCTGGCTATTGACAGGAAGAAATGGGAAAGGAAGCAAAAACAACCTGGTGGGAAAGAGGAGATGGGTTTGGAAACAGGGAAGGGGAAAGATGAGAGGGAGGGAGGGGAAAGGAGATGAAAGAGCAGTGGCAGCTGACCCCACCTTTCCCTGTTGCTTCCCTTTTCTCTTTTCATTCTTTCTTTTCTTAGTTCCCCTTCCATCTCTAGTATCCCACTCTCTCCACCGCCATCTCCCACCTCTCACAACTTTCAAAGACTGGTTTTCTCCTGCTATGTAGTGACCACCTTCCTGCGCACCTGTTGGTAGTGGCCTGAGGAACAACTTCAGTGAGAGATCCCAAAGATTCTGAAGAACTTGGATCATGCTGCTTTTTTCATTTGCTCGCGGTAGTGACAGCTCTTCCCTGACCCTCGAAAAGAGCACCTCTTAACTGACACACATTTTGCAAGGTTTCACATTTCAAATGATAATTGGGGTTTTCAAAGGTGCCTATGAGAGTTTGATACCTAACTTCCATTGACAATCAATGGTGGTTGGGTGTCTAACTCAACACCATCTTAAATGTATATAGTGACCACAGTTTTAAAAGTTTCTTCCAGTCCTAGAGTATCCCTGAAACATGTATAACCTCTAAAACCAGAAGGAACTTTTTGAGTGCACTTACAGTGCAATGTTTTACATACTTTGTAACTACAGTAACTAGTAGTAGGGGAAGCATGTGGATATACTCAGCTGGAAAAAATACTGATTGAAATAAATCTTTGGGAACAAGCATTGTTAATGACTTTCATTTCAAACCAAGTTCTGACTAAGATACCTATGTACTATGTGAGCAACAGAGCCGAGTTCTAGCGTTGTAGTGATACATCTCATTGACTGCACATTAAATGCTCCAGAAAAAGTGTTCTCAACTAAAGCAGGACCATGAGTGGCTCTTCCAGAACAATTTTCTTTTAAACTGCGAAGGATCAACACTGTTTTCTGTAAAAGCAGCAAAGAAAAGCTCCCACGAACGCTCATGCTCCAAAACGTCTGTTAGTCTATAAGGTGCCACGGGACTCTTTGCTGCTTTTACAGATCCAGACTAACACGGCTACCCCTCTGATACTTGACACTCTGTTTTCTGTCATCTACTGTCCTGATTCTAAGCCTAAGGAAGTCATGTATGGTCTGATGATAGGTTGCAGTTCCAGGTTGAGGACATATTTAGGAGCATTACCCAGGCTTCAGAGAGTACCAAGCATTAAGGAATATTGCCCTCAGACTAAAAAGAACTTCAGACTCCAGTATAGATTTTTTTTAACAGCTCCCTTTTAATAAACTGCTTAAAGGATTCTTGCAAGGTGATAATTAGAAGACAGAGTCCTGAAACGGGGGTAAAGCCATGCTTACAAATATCCTTAAGCCAATCATCAGAATTTCCAATGCTTCGTGATCATGCATGACGATAGAGCTGTTAACAGCTGCTTCTGTTGGTGGTGAGCCTTGGATGAGTGTAAATTCTTAGTGGGGATGATTTAGAGACACATACTCTTTGGTGGCATTGAACATCCTGCTAGGGAATGAGGCCTCTTAATAGGCTCATGTAAAACTGCTGGAAAATTGTAGTGTGAGATTAAAAAAGAGCTTCAGTATGAAAGAAATAAAGGCAACCATTGAAGTACAAGTCTTGAAGTTCTTTAATTGGGTCATGGGCTTTCTAATGCAGTGGTTCTCTCAACCTTTTCCATACTGGGGCCCTTTTTCCATATCCGGGGACTTTCTTCCTATCTGACAAGATCTAGCCAGGACTCTCAGGCTGAGCACGGATGTTCTAATGCCACTTAGAGCATTCTGCACAAAGCAGTTGGCATGTGGCTTGATCCAAGGACAGATCAGAAATGGTTACTCATACAACTGGGCACATCTGACAGGCAGATGTTTCGCTAAGGGTCTTGCCCAGCATCACACAGGAAGTCTGTTGCATAATCATGAATGGAACTCAGCTTTCCAGACTCCCAGTTCAGGGCCTTATTTCCAAGATCATTCTCATTCCAATTGCAACCATACTTTCCAAAATCTCTGTTGGGTCCCATTCCTGGAGAAGTTTAATTTCTCTAACTCTGCATGCTGGCGGGATTTTTATCCATTTTAAACCTGCTCTAGAGAGCTCTTGATGGAAAGCAATATACCATGCTAATGACATATTGCTTGGGATATCGGAAGGGATTGTTCTCTGTTGTTCAGAGCTCTGCTGAACAGAATTCTTGACAATTAAATTAAGAGGTATAATCTCCTGTAGATACATGCTTGTAATTCTTATTAATGGTAATATAAATAAATAATAATAATGCACATTCTTCTAGAACTCTATTTATAATATCTTCCTTAGAAGTATCACAAAGAGCGGGGCAAATGGTGGGAGGGAAAAATTATTTGCTAATATTTTCAAAGTTTCATTAAATGTATATTCACAAATATTTGTGAAGCATTAACCTAACTCAATAAGGGGAAAAGATGAGTTGAATAATTTATGAGAAAATATTGTGTAATTCACAAAATAAATTATTCAGTTAATATAACTCAGCTAGTTGTCATCTCAAACTATTAACCAAACATGTCAGCATAAGTCATTTGTGCCAGCGCGGCATGCTAGATCCTCAGCTGATGTAAACCGGTGTAACGCCAGTGAAGTAAGTGAAGCAACACTGAGTTTAATCAGGTGATAATGTGACTCATTGTATCGTACAGCTAATATTGCTTTGTCGTGAACCGGAAAAGACACAGCTCATCCATATTCAGACCAAACAAAGCTCTCCACGTCCTTGGAACAATTGAACAGTCCACCCATAATCTTATAGTAAGCAGCATGATGCAGTGAATAGGGCACTGGACTGGGAGGTAGGAGACCTGGATTCTGTTTCTGTCTCTACCACTGACCTGTGTGACTTTGGGTCTGCCACATTGCCTCTGTTTCCCCTCCCACCCTTTTTTTCCCTCTTGTCTATTTAGATGGTAAGACCTTCAGGCCAATTCCTACCGCAATGGGGCCCCAATCATATCTGGAGCTTCTAGTTGCTACTGTAATACAAATAATTATTAATTATAAGAGGCCTGCTGCATGTCAATGCAGGACACTTCGCAGCTGAGTCAATGCAAGTGTCATTCCATTGATTTCAATAGAGTTACACTGGTATCAAGCAGGAGTAATGCAGCAATCAATCAGGCCCTTAGACCTTAGCGTATGCCTTCATTCCCAGGGCGTATAACAAAGCTGGTAGCTCTTTACCTTGCTACTAATGGGTTGTAAAAGGGTGAAGGTTCATGGCAGGAAAGGGAGTCTTATTTTTATCTTAGTAGCAGTAGTATGTTACTTACGGTAGTGCCTAAGGACCAGCCAGGCGTGAAGCCTCATGGTGAGGTACCTCACACAGACAGCGTATAGATGGTCTCTGCCTCAAAGCGCTCTAAAGACAGAAACTGGGTGGGGGAGAGGGGTCGTACGCACAAGCAGAGTGAGCAATAGGATGGCAGTAAACGTCATGTTAGTTCCCTGTTTTTTGTGGGGGTTTAGTTAGGAGGGGATAAACTTAGATGGAAATAAAAGTGAAGCGAGAGGAGGCATTGAAAGGAGGGAGTTGAGAGGGACAGGGCAGGTGTGAAGTGAAGCTGAGGTGAAGAGATGGGGGGGGGGGTTGCAGCAAAAAGAGTTGTGCAACGATTTCTCAGTAAAATCCTTGACTGTTAGATGTCCGAGGTGAGCTGAAACTATTGGTGATGACTCTTGCCAGAAGGCAAATTTTAATGCTTCTGATTTAAATAAGAATAATTGCAGCTAGCCCGGCAACTTACTGAATGATCTCTGTTGCCCTAAGTAACCGTGTGACCGTAGAAAACAAAGAAAAAATGGCTCCCAGAAAGCAGAGGTTTTGGCTGAGAGTTGCTGCAGGTTGACACCAGTGCTCTCTCTCCACAGAGGAGTTGGGCCATTTTATATCACGCTCTCAATTGTAACTAGTAAAGCAAAGGGACAACCTGGATTCCAGAGGGGTCAGTATTCAACAGGCTACAACCTGCCTATATCGTCTTATGCTTCATGGGAAGTAAAAAAAAGCTAAGGTTCTTTTCTGAATGGGGGATCCTCTTCACGTCCCACTGCATTGCATAGAAGTCCATAGCTGCTATCTCAATGCTCATTACTCCATAATAATGCTTTCCATAGAAATGGTGCATTTGCTCGGTGCTTAATTTGTAATGAAAGAGGTACCAGGGCTCAAGCAATTTTTTTTATATTCAGAACTGAACTGCCAAGCCCAGAGGTGCCGGGGCTCTGAACTGCCAAGCCAGGAGGTGCCAGGGCTCAGTTCTGGCAAGCCCTGGCGTAAGTTAAACAATGCATTTGCTAGAGTACCAGTGCACTGACAGCAGTGCAAAGATCAGCCACAAGAACACAAAGATATATTTAATTAGAGCCATTGAGTATTTGCAAGAGAGAATGTGACATGACAATTCTATCCAGCTCCAATGAAAATATGAGACTCCCTCACTAATGAAACAGTTCACCAATGCTGAACTTACATTGACTCTGGGTACCAGCATAACCTTTGGCATAGGATTTAAACAGGAACATTTATCCCAGTGACTGTCTAAATAATACTCTTCTGGGATATTAAAGACAACAAAGAAAATTTTACAACCACAGGAACTATCTACACTGAGATGTTAAGTAAATGAGAGCACTTCAGAGGCATGCTAGGGTTGATGTCTATAGGTACAAATGGTAACTAGGGGCCTAAGAGTTGGGCATCTCACTGCCATGAAAATCTACCTGCTGTTCCCACTTGAAGACTCCGAAAATAACTGGGTAAATTAGTTGCTTAGATCCAAACATGAGTTAAAGCTGGCTTTATTTTTCTGCCAGTGAGTACAGTGTGTTTTCTAGAGAGACCAGGTGGGTGAGGTAGTATCTTGATAGCACTTATTAAAGCCAAGTCCTGGATAGTGCAGGCAGATGATGCACAAATTTCCCTACCTAGCGCTCTTATCATTTTGCCCCTGTGAATCAGAAGTAGCCTTGCTGTTCCAAGACTTGAGCAGTTACACAGCAACATGATGAACTGCGTGCTGTTTTTGTGATGTGCATGAATGTCCACTAAGGACTAGACTGACATCCCTAAACTCATCCTGCAGAACATAGCAATATTCCCCTGGTTTTGGACTGCTGGATCTGCATTGTGGGAAGCTTCCGAAGTATGTTAAAACTGACACAAAGTTCAGCTGGGAACAGAGAAGAAACTATTAGTAGAGAGCAGCCAACCTGAAATGCAAACATTTCTTTTTTTTAAGTGAGCAAGGATGGTTTCTTCCTATAATGAATTGTTTCAAATAGCAACGTTACTTATTTAGTAAGGATAGCTGGCCAGTCACTGACCTAAGGCTGGATTTATTCCCAACTATGCCATTTCCATTGCAAATGGAGACCAGATGGTACTGTGGTGGCTCTGGACCATATGTTCTTTGTTTGCTCATTGTCTGTTTTGTAATCCTGGTTAAGTTTCTCCACCTGTTCATTTGCGGGAGACAAATAGTCCCTTTGCCGTATTTTCACTGTTTTTGTTATTTCCCCTGACCGTTTTTAAACTGCACATTCTCTGAATTGCCACATTAAGATTTTCTTTTAACATCTCTAATACACAAAGCAAATGTAAGAAGTGATGGGAGTGTACAGTACAAGCCATTTCAGCACAATTACTTCAGATATATAACATGGAAACAGGACCTTTCTCTTTCAGATTGTCTCCACTTTCAGTGCTCTGCAGGGATCTCATTTCTAGCAAAGATTAAACCTCGAAAGGTGTGGCGTTTTGGATCAGCTCCCAAAACGCCAGATGATTCTGCTATACCAGCCTTACCCACACCCCAAAGCTCTTTGTTCTGCAAAATTGTGCTGTAAATCTCACAAGAAACTCCTAGGGGATACCTGGTAATGCCTATAGTGTGATTCAGTGGCTAAGGCTCTGAACTGGGAGTTGGGGACCAGGCTGCTATCCCAGCCCTGCCACTAACCTTCTGTGTGACAACAGGCAATTCTCTCTGGGCTAGGTTTTGAATGGGATTTAGCCAGTGCTTGCGTGAGCAGAGCAGTGCCTAACCCTCGGCGACCTGCCACTTAGTGGAATGTTCAGCCTTGAGTTAGGGGGGCTCCATGACATTTAAGCTCCCTATAGAGTTGTGGGAATAGTTAAGTTCACAAGAAAGGGTTTCTCAAAAGCGCAGGAAGCTAAACAGGGAGCTGCCTAAGCTAGCCAGGATGGAAATGCTGAGGAGAGGGGCAGAGAGAGGGACTAAATGGCTGATTTGGTACAATGGCACCTGCAGCCAGAGGTACATTAGGCTGAGTGGGCAGTGGGGCAACCACTGCAGCTCCTCCTTGCCACTGCTGTAGGGCCGGTTCCTGCACCCAGGGGCTGGATTGGCCTAGGCCTGATTGGCCTGCCCTGCTTCCCGCAGCCCACGTTCCCTCTGCTCTGCCCGCAGGACTTGATCAGCAACAGCCTCAAGGCCTGCTACAAGTAAGGGGAGCTGCGGTGAGTGCCCAGACAAGAGAGTCGGACGGGAACAGGGTGATGGGGACTGGACACGAGGGGGTTTGCCTACGGCCCAGTGATGGGTCTCGGTGGGTGACTCTATTTTGTTTTCTCGCTCCAGGAGGGAGTTTTGTTGGAGGGGAAACATTGGGCTGGAAGCCCCGGAGGGGCTGGGCGTTGTGTGTTCAGGGGGCGCCCTTGACCTGGTGTGCATGACTGATGGGTCAGAGAGAGGTGCCGCCCTGTACTCTGGATCCTCAGCTATGTACCCTCTCCTGGAGTTAGTCGGCTGACCTGACTTAGGTGCCTCATTAGCCCAGGTCCCAGCAGCCAAAACCGCCTGCCTCACTTTCTCTCCTGCTCAATGCTCGATACCTCGCGCACGCTTGCCCTACGTTTCCTGTGCCTGCAGCTGTCTTTTGTGAAGGTGCTAGGATGCCCCCAGTTATTGTTGGCCTACATCTGTCTTCCTGCTGCAGGGTCTGACAGATGTTGGGCCTGCTCAGAGCATGCCTACAGGGTCAGGCTCTGCTGGCAAGACGGGCGTTCCCCCACCTAGTCTAAAAATCCCACTTTGGGGCCTACAGGGCTTTGGCTTGAGCTGGGGGGACTACAGAAATTAGACGGCTTTGAAAATGCCAACAGGCAGAAACTTAGGTGCCATTGGGGACTTAGGCACCGAGGAGGGTTAAGCAGTGCCTGAGCTATGCCTTTGAAAATGTCAGTGGTGCCAACATGGTGGACTTAGCAGCCAAACTGTAGCGTTAGGCACCTAAATCCCTTTTAAAAATCAGCCCTTCACCCCTCTGTGCCTCAGTTTGCCCATCTGTAAAATGAAGATAATGATCCTTAACCCTCTTTGTAAAGCCCATTCTCAACATCTACCACAAATACCATGAGAGCAGCTTTACTTGCCTTTTTTTTGGCAATTCTGTATCTTCTCCTTATGCAGCATAGGAGTGGCACGAAAAATGATGGCAGGAAAGAGCTATTTAAATGTTTTTCAAGTATCAACATTTTGGTGGAGTTTGGAGCAAAGTGTTGGGTCTGGCCTCATTTGATTTCTTTCTTCTCCAGAGCCCTGACTGGAAGTAATAGAAAAGTGAGAGTGAGAGGTCGCGCCTAGACCTAGTGACGCCACTTTGTTACTAAAATGCAAAATAATTAATTGTATTTCTTGTGTCAAAGACAAGCTAAAAGCTTTTGTTCTCCACTAATGGATTCTTATTTAGCCTGATTCATCTCTCACTTATACAGGGTAGATTTCATTCATGCCAGTGCAGTTACTCCTGATTTACACCAACAGAATCAGGTCCCTTCGTTCTCTTCTTTGATGGAGAGAAATAAAAACTTGCAGAAATAATCATCATTTTTCACTTCTAAAAATTGTTTTTGCTTTAAGTGCCTGTAGATCTAGAAAAATAATTTTGTAATTGTTTTAGGAAATGTTTTGCTTAGTTACAGTAAGAGCAAGTTGAGTATGGCCTAATGATGCCCATGTTGGGTAAATTATGTTGCTCCATAAATATTTATTAGAGCTTTATTCCCCCATTGGAAGGCAAAATTGCCTTTCTAAGATAACGGACGGGCCTGCTACTAGCACAACATTAGATATCGATGCATGCAGGCAGATACAGTCAAAATAAGCCATTGTGATTCAAACATTCCATTCCATAAAAAGTAATGCTTTTAAATGAGCCATTCCTTTAAAATCCTAATCAGAGTGGATTGTTCCTAATAAAGAAGCCCCTCCTTTATCCTGTAGCTGACAAGCCAGGTACAAAGGCGTGATTTATCACTGTAATGGTAGGCCACCCCCAAGGTGGAGAGAGCATGCTTCTTGTGGCCTTGTAGGATACATCTATGCTGAAGAATAAAAAACACCCTGGCAATGTGTCTCAGAGCCTAGATCAACTGACTTGGGCTCGCACTACAGGGCTGAAAGTAGCAGTGTTGACATTCCCACTGAGCTGGAATCCAGGCTCTGAGACCTTCCCCCGTCACTGGGTTTCACACCCCAGGCTCCAGCCCAAACAGGAATATCTACTAGCTATTTTTAGCCCTGTAGTGCGAGCTCATGTCAGTGGACCTGGGCTCCGAGACTCACTGCTGCACAGGGAAGGGGTGGGTGCTACGTAGATGTGCCCAGTGACTCCCTTAACACCTTTTTTAATTCCCCCTAGACTGTTCTGAGACAATAATAAACTCCAGGAATCTTGCATTAAGTGAGTCATTCCTAATCTTCCCATTGATTTGAATGGAACTACACGGTGACAGGTTGACCTCCTTCAAGATGCCACCTGATGTGCTGAGATGCCCCTGAGCCCGCCTGTTCTGCCAGCCTGCAGGCCCTTTAACCTGGCTTGCTGAGCCAGGCTCTTAAGCCTCCTCTAGCCCACAGACTGGCAGGTCCCCACCCCGCTGCAGAAAGACACAGACACTGAGATCAGCTCTGGGGTGACTCCGCTTAAGGGACATGGCCACCTCCCTTGGAGTGCAGACCCAAAGGTATATTGTCTTGCGCTGTAGAGAAACCCATACAACGTAAGCTATTAAATTTGCCCGGTCCCTCAATGTGGAGGAAGATATGCACAACTTCCTGCCCCACCCCACCCCCACTTATAAATTACAGAGACTGGGTTTAATAAAACAAAACAAACGTATTAACTAGGAAGAGTAGATTTTAAGTGGCTAAAGAGCTAGCAAACCGAACAAAGTAGATGACTAAGCAAATAAAACAAAACACACAAACTAAGTTTGATTCACCAAAGAAACCGGTTACAAAATGTAATTTCTCACCCTAAATGTTGAATTTAGGCAGGATGCAGAGTTTCTGTAGCTCATAATTCCAATTAAGGGACAAAGGAACCAACCTGAAGGGAAAGACAGGGGTGAGTCCAGACTGAGACAGGGGTCCAGTCTGTAAGAAGAATAACTGGAACTCTGAGCTAGAGAAACTCTGCATCCTGCCTAAATTCAACATTTTGTTCTTTCAACTGGCTTAATGGAAAAGAAAAAATGCCTTGGCAAAGCTATTCAAAGAAAGTAAGAGATGGACTATTATTGCGTTAATATCTCTTTGAAAACACAAAGAACTTCCTACTAGCAACCTTTACCAAGCTGTACCCAAGCCATAGAGAGGAACTGATAAAGATGAATTTTGCAGTGCAAGGGAGTAACTGGCATAAATCTCCTTTTCCTCTATTCATTTGTTATGTAGATGGTTAGGAAAGAAATATTGAGATAGATTCATTAGGAGGCGATAGATTTGGGAAGTCATGCTGGCACTTTGGAGCCCTACAGAGTTCTCATTATTTGAATGGATTAATGCTGCTGACCTTTGATTTTTTGGCTGCAGCCAAAAGACAGATGTTCTTTTTCTTCATTCTCTAATATAGAGGGGAAACCATTGGTCCAATTACCGTAACACTCAGTGTTTGCCTCTTTTCCGCACTAAATGATATTAAGTAGATCACTGACACACAAGGCATCATCTGGACAGTTCCTTGTGGGTTTTTTTTTAATCTTGTTGCTTGGCAGAAATATTGCATGAGACTGAACTTGACATGAAGTAACCAAAGGACAAGAAGAGAAATGCAATCAGCCTCTTCATGCTCCCTTGAACAGCCCCACAGCCAGGGGATTCATGAAAACTGAGTCAACCAACGTCCACCAGGGATGTTCTCCTTTCTGAGGTGAGAGTGTGAAATAAGAAATCAAACCAATACATGTCAAAAATGTTTGAGGGGGAAAAAACAAACACTCATAGAGTATCAACCTACGTAAATATGGGGATGCAGTAACTGAGCCAATTGGGCTTTTCCATCTCTATTTATATGATTCTATGAAGCCCTCATCCTCTTGTCCTGCACTGTGTTGGGTCAAATCCTATTCCATTTAATGTGTGAAAGCATGTGAGACCCAGGCTCCACCATATGGGCTTATACTGCTAGTCTGACTACACCTGGGAATGCTTATGCTGATACAAGAAAGGGTATAGAGCATTTCCACGCCAAGCATTCAGTTCCACTTTCCTTTGGCAGCCGGTATTTGCTGTAATTAAGTCCTCAGTTACAGTGTTAATAGACTTGACCTCAATTCTGAGAGTCTGAAAGTCTTTAGACTTGTATTAAATACAGCTGGTACAATGTCTTGGCAAAACACATTGTGCCTTCAATTTTATTCAGCAGAGGCACAAGAGTATCATGTTATGCTTAAGTTTTGATTTTTTTTTAAAGAGTATTTTATGGCTATATGGGAAATATCCCCCCAAATCAGCCAAATCCTGCTGATTGCTGAAGATAGGTCACCTGGATGATGCAGATACCTCAGTTATTAATCTAGGATCTGCTGCTGCTGCTGTTCCTTTTCTGGCACCATTTTTTTATGAGCCCTCCGTAATATTTGCAAAGTTCTCCAGAATAGCAGTGAAACAAATTTTCGTTGTGTTTCTGGCTATCCATCCATCCATCCATCCCATGCTCACCACTGAATCCAAACAAGTCTCTTAGAAATAATGAAAAGCACAACCTTGATATCTTCTGCTTAATAGAATAACTGGATCGAGTAATGCACTGACTAGAACTGGGTGGGAAATGGTTTCCCCATCCAATGAGGATTTTCAAAATTTCAAAAAAATTTCCTGTCCCAAATTGGGATGAAAAGTCAAAAAATCTCAAAAATTGTCACTAACTGAAAATCCAGGGTGGGGGTGATGGAAATGGATTGGGTCAATGAAAACATTTCATTTCAATACTAATTTTGAAACATTTTATTTCGATTTTAACCTTATTAAAATTTTGGATTTTGAAATAGTCAAAAAGTGATGTTTTGACAATTTTGAAACTTTGTTTCAAACTTTTTTCCAATTGAGAGATTCATCAAAAGCGACCTCTTTCCCACAAACATTTTTGGTTTTGACGAATTGATATTTTCCAATGAAAACTCTTTTTGTCACAAAACCCAGCTCTAGCCATCACCTCCTGTGACCAATAACCGATGGAGAAAGTGAACCTGGTTCTAACCATCCCTTTGTTCTACAGAGCATGGGTTAGGGACAAACACTCAAAATAAAAATTCTTCGCTCAGTGTAATACCCACAAAAGACAGAACAAACTTTTGACGCTGTGTGAATAGCAAAATAAAGTAAAAAGTAAGTTATCACAAACAATCCAAGAGGTATTTTAATAGCAGCCATAGTGGTGATGGTGCATTTTGATTAGTCATCTCATTCACAGATGTGCAATGATTCCATCAGATTCTTTATTGCCTACAGAGGGAGTTGTAGAAAGAGTTCACCTGTCCTCTTTTCAAAATTTATTTCAAGAGGAAGGAGGACAACAACACATCCCCAAAGAGCAGCAAACGTTGAAGCCTGCTCAACATTTCCTTTTGTTATAGGGAGAAATGAGTCCCCAACCAATCATCAGTGTCCTTTAAGCACAACAGTAGTGTCTTGTGTTTTCTTAGGAAGCTTCATTTTTCAGAGATGCCAAATACTGAATAGGCCACGAGGATTAAACTTCACTGTTACTGATAGAGAGGTTAGGACTGAGAACAATTGGCAGAGGTGGGCTGAGAAGTTTGCATTGCCACTGCCCACTCTGAATATGTTTGAGGTTCAAAAGGCTTAATGGGTATGTCTACACTGCAGTAAAACACTCGTGGCTGGCCCATGTCAGCTGACTCAGGCACCCAGGGCTTGGGCTATAAAACCACAATGTAGACGTTCAGGCTTGGGCTGGAGCCCAGTTTCTGGGACCCCACATGGTGGAAGGGCCTCAGAGCCCAGGCCCCAGCCCAAGCCCAAACTTCTACACCATAATTTTATAGACCCTCAGCCTGAGCCCCACAAGCCTGAATCAGCGGACACGGCCAGCTGCAGGTGTTTTATTGCGGTGTAGACATGCCCATAGTCTTTAGGACTGTCTGTATGCATTTTTCCATGAAAAGTAGTAAAACCTTCTGATTAATCAAATGTTAACGTTAGATTAATCCACAAACAGTTAAAAATCCAGGTTTTGCACTTTTTATAATAAAAGATTCAAAATAACTGAGGCTAGGTGTGCTCATAATTAAAATGCAGCATTATTCTTTCTGGACTCACGTTACACAGCCATTAAGCTGCAGATGGATAAAGTGGCATAAGGGGAAATTGTACTAGAGGAAAAAGGTTTACTACTTTGACATGAGTTAAATAAAATGGACACAGGAGATACCGAGAGAATGCAAGAAACTAGTAATACTAGTCCATTCTCTGTCATGTTATTCAAATCATACTTTCCTTCCACAACATTCATTAGAAACTGCATGCAGCTACAAAACCTCAACTGAGACCATCAGGGCAAAAGTTTTGTTTTTAACAAAGCAATTTGCTCTCATCTGTGGAAGAACTCAAGAGTCTCTTAGTGCTCTAATAAAAAGAGGACCTATTTTAGTATGAGATGGGGGTGCACGCTGTTTATTGTTGCACATGGGTGCTTTGGATAGTCTTATGTGGAACAAGAAGGATTAAAGTGACTTTCACAGACATAAAAAGTACCAATGATTCATATTACTGCATGAAATAGAGGCCACTTGCATTCCAGAGAAAAGTTCATGCGTGCTTCATTCAAACAAACAAGTACTAAAAAGCTGATGAGAATTTTATTTCAGGGAGCTTTAACGCCACCATTTGCAATCCTACCACCTTGTGCTCCGATCTTACCAAATCTCCAGCACTAAGCAAAGCAAGCCTTTGGATGCAAGACCTTCCAAGAAACATGCAGATGCCATCAGAGGTGATGCTGATTATTCGGTAGAGGACACCTCTCTCGTGTGAAAGGTGCCGTATAAATGTAAGATGATACTAGTAGCATAAACCTCAGAGTAGAGCTGTTATGATGAGCCCACACATTTGCTGTTCTTCTAGGCACATCATCTCTTTTTTTGGTTAATGAATGAATTTGATGAGAATAATTGCCTTGAATTCACATGTGAGGGACTCCCACCTCCTTGTTAAGCTCTTCTCAGAGGATTCTGTTGCTGTGATGACAAAGGAGAGTACCTAATCAATAAAGATATTTTATGGTTTTAAAAAAAGAGCCCCAGGGGCTCTCCACTCCCATTAAAATAAAATTATTAGATCATTAGAGGCTGGTCTCGTTTAGATTTAAATTGTGATTAAATGTTAACAGTAAAAGAGAAGATACAGATGCTGAATGTTAGGTTTCTGATGTGATACTGTCCACGTGATGCAACCAGTCATGAGGTATGGATCCCATGCATGGGCCTAGTTCAGCAAACCCAGCAGCAGCAGTGCATTACCTGGGCCCCTGATGCGCTCCATAGTCCCTGCTATTTTTACACTCTAGTCCTTCCTGGTGCTGGGTACTTCCTTAAGAGGCAGTGAGGACCCCTCTGCTCCCATTGATTTCAATTACTTCTCAGGATTCATCTTGAAGAATTCCAAAGGGTTTTGAAAGTGCATTGGCTCCAAGGATCCTTGGACCCATCACTGAAATGCAGCCATCGCCAGGGTGGAACCCAGCAGTGGCTTAATGGATGCACTACCAACAGGACTGGAAGTGACAAAAAATGTCATACGGAATTGAGGCTGCAGATTTTAGGTAAGCAAAATGCTGCTAACCCTGAACAGACCAGGAAACCAGAGCTAGATCCCCTTTTGCGGCCGGAGCACCACTGCATCTCTAGTGGCCCCAGTTGATCAAGAACTTGATTTGCACCTCATCTAGATGACGCATTCCCCCATCCCCTTCAAAAAAACCCACCACACTGAAATAACTGCCATAAATAAAAACAGTTGCTAAGATCAAGAGAGGAAAATATAGGAAATGGGAGATGGGGAGGGGACAAGAATGGCGATGTAAACAAAATGTTTACTTCAGCCATTTGCTTGACTTTGTTCCTATTGTTCCTATGACTCATAAATGAAGTTGTCTGCGTTATTTTTCCCACATTATATTTCCTCACCTGTCTGAGGATTTTTTGGTATGGTCCATAAACTGCTGTTGCCAGGCACCCAGGCTGTAGCTCAGAAAGATTAAATTGTGGTTGCTACAATTACTGCTGATGATTGGCTCCAAATTGTGGACGTGGCCAGCCTATGCTAAAGCATCCTGTTGGGTTGGGGTTTTTTTACCCCTCTGTCCCATCCACCAGCTCATTTTTATCTCTCCCCCCTCTCCCGTTATGTCTTCTCTATTTAGACTGTAAGCTCTTTGGCTCAGCGCCTCTCCTTTACTACGTGTTCGTAAACGGAGCCCCAGTCTGGTTGCATCCCCTAAGTGCTACCACCGTCTAAATGAACGTTTTAAATCCAATCACCACTTTGAGGTAAATTGGCCCTTTGATTTTGCAGAGCTAAGATTTATGGGAAATGACCTTTTCTGCACACTCTTCCTAGTCATGTCCTACATCAAGCATAGAGACTGCTGCTAGCTGCCTGCGGCCCACTCTCCTCAGCCCATTTGCCTGATTAGCAGTGGTGTGATGCTGGGGAAGCAGACAGAAGTGCAGTTTGATCAAGAGGCTTGTGGGATTTGTGTTCTTTCTCTCTCTCTCCCCACTCTGTTTTGTATCAGTGCAGAATAAAAGCGTGTGCTGCTGTCACTGAGTGATGAACAATGATGGGCTTGCCTGTTACCAGTTAATTGAATTGATAATCATGATAGTTTGTGTGTCTGTCTGTCAAAATTACCAGCTAGTTCTGGAACTAAGAAAGCCACAGTGATCTCTATAACAGGCACTCAGTCTTAGATCATGGTCAGCCCAGATAGAGAGGGGAAAAGGCCCTAGGAGCCTGTGTCCGTGAAGAGGCACAACTGCTATTCCATGTCAGCAGCTGAGACTGCTTCTGGTTGGTGCTAAAGGTACTGGCCTGCCTATTGGTGTGGGGAGAGGGAGAGCCTGTTCCCAGACCCACTGCAGCACTGGCCAACAGAACTGATTCCACTCAGGAGCAGGAGGAAGAACACGCTGGAATCTGTTGAAGAGAGTGGGCCCTGCTGGTCCATCAGATACCTGTGGTAATGCAAAGACCTTGATTGTGCCTGATTGCTCCTCAGGGGCATGCAAGGAGGAAGAGACAGTTTCCAGCATCCACCTCATTTTGCCCATTGAAGCAGTAGCTGAGAACACTTCATAAATAATAACACGGTGAAACAAGGGATCTATGGGAATTACTTAGGGACATGGGAGGGTATGAGATCCATGGTCCGACTATTCCAGCATCATGCTGGATGGCCAGAAAAGGTGGTGGCCAGAAAAGATGCTTCAGAGGACAGTGCATGAAACCCCAGAGTAGACAGAAATGAGATAGTGTGACTCCATGAAGGTCTCATCCTAACTCCTAATTGTTAGAAATTGACTTAAACCCTGAGGCATGAGGTTTAGTATCCCTTCCCAAATTTTCATTCGCATTAACAGTTATAACTCTTGCTATCTCTCTTTGAATTTGGTAAGGTTCACGGCCTCAGCAATGTCCTGTGGCAGTGAGTTCCACTGTCTAATTATGTGTTGCATGATATCAGATTGCCTTTTACCAGCTCTGAATCTGCCACCATTCAGCTTCACTGGATGGCCCTTGTGTTGTAAGGAATCAAAGAAATGTGCCTTCCCAACCAGCGGCTTTGACATGTTGCATGTGTACCTACATCCTGTTCGTTTGCTCCCACCTGCGTATCTAAATTAAAAATGCAGGATTGAGGTTACTAGCAATGGGCCTTCAGAAGCAAATGCCAATTCATCTTGGATCCTAACTGCAGAAAAAAATTGGTGCCTCCGGATTTCTGACAGCTCAGCACCATCCTCTGGGACTGCCCTGCTATCCTCCATACAAATAGTGTGAAAACAAATCACTTCCAGGAAGACCAGAAAAGATTTCCTTGATTAATATTCTGATGCATTACTGACATTCTGTTTGACAGGAAGATTATCCTTGTGTGATCGTAGACTATTATTATAGCTCTTACTTGTCCATCAGCCCTGTGTCCCAAGGTAGCTGGGAGAGCTGTATATCACCTCTTTTTCATCTTTCTGTCTAGTGCTATTGATTAGAGTTTGCAGCAGCTCCATCCAGGTTCTGCCCTGCTCACAAGGTGACCCTTGCTAGCAAATGTGGGGAAAACAAATTCTGAGTTTGAGCAAGATTCTGTTTTTGAACAACTTTGTTTTTCATCACCATCACCTGTTTTTTTCAGAAATCAAACAAGAATTTAAGAAGTAAATATGCACCTTGTCAGTCTGGACTCAAAATTCCCTGTTGGATCATGAATTTAACTATATGCAGCCACGTGCATCAATAAGTCAAAACAAAGAGAGGGTGAAATCCTGGCCCTACAGAAGTCGACGGCAAAACTTCCAGTGACTTTAGTAGATCCAGGATTTCATCCAGAATTCAGACAGCCATCTCAGCATCAACTACAAAACCGTTCCTGTTTTCATGTCATATTGTTTATTTCCTTGTGTTGAGATATTCTTTGGGCAGCAGCTGTATCTAAAAATGACTCAGAGAAACAAAGGCCCCAATTAAGCAACTGCCTTAACACACACCTAACTGTGAGTAGTCCCATTTGAAGTCGTGTATGAAGTTAGGCACAGGCTTAAGTAAACTGCTGAACAGTGCCCGATATGCCCAGCTTCTAAAAGAATTGCACCACAACTAACAATAAACATTTCTCCAAGATTTAGCTGCTTATATACAGTAAGTTAAACTGAATTTGTAATGCTATCTCTGTAATGGCAACAGCCGATGAGTTCTGTACTTGTGAGGTCTTAGTCTTGAAGCTCATTATTTCCAAGGAGCTGGATAGGAAAATTGAAAAATGTCAGTGTATGTTCTGAGCAGTGTAAGTGAGTCTGATTCTGTCTATCCATCATCTTTGTAGGTGTTCATACAGTTTCATTACAAGGTATAGCACCTGTTGTGCTATTATGCTAATCAGAAATGTCTGTGTTTCCAAAGAGACAAGATCAGTGGGATACATCTTTTATTGGACCAACTTCAACTGCGGAGAGAGACAAGCCTTCGAACTTACACAGAGCTCTGTGACCTGAAGATGAGCTCTGTGTAGGCTCGAGAGCATGTCTCTCTCCCCAACAGAAGTTGGTCCAGTAAAAGATATTACCTCTCCCATGTTGTCTGTCTAATATCCTGGGGCGAACACAGTTACAACAACAGTGCATACAGCAGTGTGCTTCCAAAAACAGATTAAAAGAAAAAATTGGATTTTTTATTAGATGATAAATAAAGTTTGGAGGAAAAGTCATTCTGCGTACAGTGCACTTGAATTCAAACCAAAACACAAAGTGAGACTCTAGTGAAGATAAATGAGCCTATGAAGTGCATTTTCCCCTTGTTCTTCCATTCTCTATAACATTTTATAATAGAATCTGCTTATTGTTCGACAAAACATGGGCATGCTCCTTTTAGAATATTAGCTGTTAAAGATCATGTCTCTCATGTCTGGAGCTATCTATTTAATCTACATATCAAGTCTCTATAATGTGCCCATTTCCATGGGATCTGAGTGCAGATAAGGTCTCAGATTTATCATGAAGCTTCTTATCTGACCCATGACCTTGAATGGTAGGACTAGCTCCTAGTCTGAAATCAACTATTTCTGAGAAGTAGATTATTATATACACTCAAATACACACACACACACACACACACCGTAAATAAATACACTATTTCTGAGAAACAAAGATTATTTTTCTTTTCTGACCCAGTCACCCATATCAAATATCATGAGATCATATATTATGGTTTTCAGTGTATTCTTTGTCCTCCAAGGTTCATTTATAGATGTCTTTCACTTTTCCAGCGTCCTCATTTTCATCTGCCTGTTTTGTTTTTGCCAAACTACTTAGTAACAGCATCTCCTGCCCAAGTAACTTCAATTGTATATTAGCCTATGGGACTTGAGATTTAATGGTTGGGGGCAAGAGAGGGGAAATTATGGCAGCACAATTATTTAAAAAAAGGATACAAACATGAACATGTCTGAGAAAAGTTAGCATCCTCTCCCTCCATATTCTACTTGTGTAGAATAGAATTTGATCACTTTTTCATTGGAACAAATAAGTGCTCTTTGCTTCAAGGTCCCCTGTTTGATAACTTATTCTCTACATAATGTGCTCCCTTATGTTGTGTCTCAAATATCTTTTTTTGTTGTTCCCAGTTTGCTGAATTATACATCAAGCCCTCTTGTTTTGCTTTTGTTTGCTTAACGTGAAGAGCTCCTCATAGCTCCTTCATCATTTTTTAGAACTTCTTCCACCGTGTCTTAATGGAGACAAATGTCATATTTGCGCAAAAGATTTTCCCAGTGACAAACTGACTCTGGCAGTTTTAGAGAATGGGACAGGGGGTCTATGTCTAATTTTTTTTTTTGAAGGCTAAAGAGACAGCCACATTTATAAGTAGTAGGTTACTCCTATGAATGCATAACTTTCAGACGATAGGCCCTGATTCAGCATGGTATTTGATCATTTAAGTAGTCTTATTGAAGCCAATGGTATTTGTCATGTATTAAAAATTAGGCACATGCTTTTTAAAAATTTAATGGAGATATACCTATCTTCTAGAACTGGAAGGGACCCTGAAGGGTCATTGAGTCCAGCCCCCTGCCTTCACTAGCAGGACCAAGTACTGATTTTGCCCCAGATCCCTGGGTGGTCCCCTCAAGGATTAAACTCACAATCCTGGGTTTAGTAGGCCAGTGCTCAAACCACTGAGCTATCCCTCCCCCCTTAATAGAGCTGCTCAGAGCTGATCAGAAAACAGGATTTCCATTCTCCAAGGAAAAGTCTAACATTTTTACATTTTATCTTGTTCCAAATTAGGACAAAAGATTGAAGTTTTTGCAGGCTGAAAAGTTCAAAATTATTTAATTTAGAAATGTTGAAACATTTTATTTGGGTGTTTTTGATCAAGACAAAAGTCTCCAATGTTCCTAAATCAAAATGTTTTCCTGTAGTTTGTTGACCCATAGCTTCAATTTCCATGATTGAAAATTCCACCCAAATCAATCTTTTCCTGCAGAAAATGTAGATTTCAACCAAACCTGGTTTTCTGGAAAATGATATTGGAAAATATTTTCCAATCTGAAAAGCTTTGATCCCGCGTAATGCTTACCTTGCTGAATCCATATCAGAAGCAACATGGTGATTATTCAGTGCTCTGAGATCCTTGTGATGAGAGGCACTGTAGAAGTGTAAGACCAGGCTTATGGTTTGAGTGTATAGACTCTGCAATGAAGGAGAACAGCAACCCTTCTGTGTTGTTTCAGGCACTGTATTTAGTCTGGTCTTTCAAGTACCAGCTCAGTGCCATCTGTTTGAGGTTTCTAGTTCAGTTCTGCAGTTACAAGGTGTTCCAACAATTGTTTGCAGGTTCTTCAAACATGAAATACTAGCTAGATTTCTTGTCACCGGGAGAGGGTGTTGTGACTTTGAATTTTTCCCCCATTCCTGAATGAAAAGAACACACAACTTTCAAGATGTCCTTTGAAAAAACACTGACAGAAATTTGTCATTAACCCAAATATTTCATGACTATAAAATCAAAGTGTTTTATTTCAATTTTGATATTTTTAAGGGGAAAAAAATGAAGTTAAAGACTTGAAAATGAAAAATCATTTTGAAACAAAATATCGAAACATTTCATTTTGAAAATGTCAAAATGGAAATGCCTTATCAAAATACTTTTCTCTTCCTGAAACTAAATTTAATCAAAACTGATGTTTCCACAAGACAATTCACTTTGACAAAATGGGATTTTCCAGCAGAAAATTCTCAGCTAGCTCTTTTCATTCTCTCTCATGCAAACTGTGTCCCAAAACGGTTTGCAGAGGTACTGTAAGTAATACAGCTACTGGGTCATACTTTGAAATGGGCCTATATTTTGGCATTTTCAATTTTGCAGGGTGTAATTTATTGTAGGCGCAAATGTTAACATCGTCGCATCTCATTACCTACTCTGCCAGTACAATCAGGCAGCAAGACATCTGATGGTGATCTCTGCTCCTGCAAATGTTTGCAGGATTAAAATGTGGGTGCTAAAACAGAGGCTAGGGGAAGTCTTGTAAAACTTGGCCCCTCAGCATTAAATAATGGACGATAATAGAGGAACAGACAAAATTACACATATAGGCAAAGGAGGAAAGTTAAGTTTTCAGAGTGAGATTTGAAATGAGAACTGATGAGCCACAGAGACAGACGAAGGCTGCTCCAAAGGCCGTAAACTGCAGAAGAGAAGAGCCTTGCTCCAAGAGTCGTACTATTGTAAGGGCGGAGAGGAATCCGGCACTGAATGAAAAAAGATGAGGAAAGCGGAGAGAGGCATATACCATGAAACGCACTGGAACAGGCTCCTGGAGGGTTTTCAGAAAAAAAGGAGCGCTATTTTGAATTGGCTCCTGGATGGAATAGGTAGCCCATGTGGTTACATGATGGTGAGGACTATCTGGTTATTGTGCTTTGTATGTGTGAGAAGGCGAGTATCAAGCCTTTGAGAAAATTCTTCCATGGGCATGTGGAGGAGTTGTCATAATCTCAGTCATCTCTTTCAGATTAATAACAAACTATGTCCTTCCTTCACAGCATCTTCCATCCCAGGGAACTGCAGGGGATATTCACCTTTGGGAGGTGAGACACAATGGGCAAGGTGGAACATCAACATGTGATTATTCCACAGCTGTAAAAGTGAAGACACAAATATGAACCTTATCAATATGGTCAGAGGGGGGGGAAAAAACCACCCGAGTATAAAGCAGATAAGATTCTGTGAACTTTTAGAGGTAAAACTGATTCAGTGCATGGGACATATCATTCAAAAACAGCCAACAACTCTATAGCTTGTTTTCAGAGGAAGATTCCCCTACTGATTTCCCTTCTCAGCAAAAGGTGCATATTCAGTGCATCAGCTCTGTGGAAAGCCACAATCAATACCTCAGTCCAATGGGTTGACAGTGATTTACTCATCAGCTCATTAGGCTAGAAGAGTAGATTACACTTCTCATAATTTCACTATTGACTAGCACTGTTTGTGGTGGCGGTGGTGTCTGGGTTTGTTTGTTTGTTTTTAAAAGCTAATCATGAATTTGCCTGAAGTAACAAAATATGCATTTATAATTAACGATTACTGTAAAAGCAGAGGAGAATAATTAATGACATGTCCAATTGCACAAGAGGAACTTTTTAATCATGATTTAAAAAGAAAAATCCCAGCATTGTAGAAAATGAAATCCCCAGGTTGTATTGAGTGGCTGAACACAGGATAGCCAAGCAAGCCCAGGATAGCCTTGTCTGGGGGAATTGACAGAAGTAAGAGAACAAATTTAATTTTAAATCAGTAAGGAGCAGGTGCTGCTGGCCGTCATTATGAAAATGTTCTAGCGTGGCTCTAGATGAAGTGTACCTGGGTGAGCATAAAAAGTTAATGGCCCCCCCTAGATGAACAAATGTGTCAGTCTCATCTTTGACTGGGTTTCTTAAACTGCTGGGATCTGTGGACAGAGGCAAGAAGAGAAAAGTCTCATTCTTTTTAATTGAACAGAGTATGAGAATCACCCCACTGTGGATTGATCCACCACTGCCCCCTGTGCAAGGGGATTGGGTAGCAGTAGCAGGGGCTACGGAATGGCTCCTTCACTGCTCCATGGTTTGAGCGGACAATTTCTTCCTCCCCTCCTTCCCATATGGAACTCCTCCTGCACCAGCTCCCGTTACTTGGGCGTGGTGCAGAGGAATTGTGGAGGGGTGAATGACTTGGTGCCAAGAAAATAGAAGGCATCATGTGCACTGCGCCAGAGCCCTTGGGTCTGTTGCTTCCGAGCACATATTAAAACCACCTGTTAGAATGTGCTCGAGAGCCAAACTAGCCCCTGGCCGGCCCTAGGTTCGGGGACCATAAAGGTGACCTAAAGCTACCTTTGTTCCCGTCCCTTTGGCCTCGATTCAGCAGAACGCTGAGACATATGCTTGTGTCCTTTTGGAGTCAGTGAGATTTAAGCCTGTGCTTAAGCATTTTGCTGAATTGGGACCTTGCTCCCGTGCTAAGCCCAGCTCAGTCAGATCGAAGGATCAGACAGGCCCATGACTTTTTACTAAGCTGCTGCTTTTTCAAGTTGCCTAGAGTGAGAGTTTTTATCTGAATTTGCCATGTTGTGCATTTATGACACGAGACAACAATATTTTAGCCCCACACTCTTGGATTGATACGATCTTGCATTTTTTAATTTGCTTTCTACATAATTCTTCCCAAGATGGGAAAGTATATTATCTGCCCGAGAGTGGCTGGAATTGTGGATCCAGACACTTGTAAATCTTTCCTGAAGCAGAGCACTCCAAGAAGCTAAAAAACTAATTTATATGAGTCATTCAGGAAAGGAAAAGTGTCAAGAGAAGCATTCAGGCCTTGCATTGATCTTCTGCAGCTGCTTGAATTTTGAACTTGTGGTTATATTCATTGCTTGAAAAACTCTGTCTCCTCTCTAGCTCTCCTCAAAGGATGCATTTTGTATTTTTGATTATAGGACTCTAAAATATTTTTCTTTCATGTTTCTTTCACTGCCAGAAAAGAACCAATTTTCCCTTTGTAAGAACTAAATGGCACAAATGGCTTTTTTAAAAAAGGAGTTGAGTACTGGTTGTACCCATTGTGGTATTGTGAACTATTGATGCTAGGTGATTATTGCTATTCTCATGAGTAATCTTCAAAAAATTAGACAGCTCTGTCTGTACGGAAGGAGCAGATTTATCAGCAAGAGCCTGTCCCAACACCAATAAAAGTCAATCAAAATCTTTCCAGTGACTTCGGTAAATCCTGAATCGGGCCCTTACACCACAACAGCACTTCTTGGAGTCCATAGCTAATGGCCAGGGACAACAACAACTTTCTGCACAAGTGTATGAAGGCCTCGCTGGCAAAGATTAATGGCCAAACTCTTAGCACATGAAATATTTACACAGGCACGTCTGGAAAGCAGCTTCGTTGTCATCCTGACCCATTCCATGTAGGGATTCATGCCTATTGAGGGCCGTTTCTGTGCTAGTAAAAGATCCCAGAGTTTTATAGCTCCCCAAATAGAGTATGACATAACACAGTCACTTGGCCAACATTTCCTCGCTCAGTAAAACAGGATCTATAGCAAAGTGGATGAGCTATTGCAGAGAACCTAATGGTGCGACTGTTACACAGTCACTGCACTGAAATAATGTTTTGCACTTACCGGTATTATACAGTGCCTTCCCTCCAAAGACCTGACAGAGATTTCGCAAGCATTTAAGGAATTGAACCCCACTGTGTCACTATGAGATAGAAAACTATCTCCATCCCCATTTTATAGATGGGGAAATTGAAGCACACAGGTAAAGGGCCAACATCTGAAAATGTAGGTGCACTGAAGCGCCGAAATCCACATCAAGACGCCTACATAAGAGTCCTGGTTTGCCTGCCTGACTTGCCTGCCTGATTTGTCTTCCAGAGATTTTAAGTAAGACTGGTGTGTGCTCTACATCTCTGAAAATTGGGCCTAGTGTTAGACACCCAAGCTTTAAAATGTTGACCTAAGTTATTTGCATAAGGTCCCATGAGAAGTCTGTGTCAAAAATGGGACTTTGACCCTTAACTGACTCTATTCTGTGCTCTAACCTCAAACCCATCTTCTCACTCCCAGCGACCTAATTCATTGCTTACAGTGCCAATATGCTTTTGGGACATCCTGAATTCAATTCTACCCTGAGATGCCTGGGGGCAGTTCCCACGATACTGTGATAGGACACAACCTAAGGGCTTGTCTACATGGGAAAGTTATATCGGTGTAAACTAAGATCGAATTTAAACTGATATAGTTATAGAGCATCCATAAGGGGAGTTATATTGGTGTAACAATATCAGTTTAACTATACATGTATAACTGATAAAACTTTCACATGTAGATAAACCCTAAAGTTGTAATCTCAAAGGGCATATACTCAGGTCTTTGAAAGGGTTCATTAAGGCAGGGTAGCTGGGTTGTGGCACATGGCTGGAGGGTATCCGGTCTCAGCTATGGGTTTGCTTGACTAGCTTCTTCCCCTTGCCTAGTCTTGATGAAAGCTGTTTGTTGAACCTGAGGGCTTGTCTTAAAACGCTGCAGCGGTGACACTGCTGCTGTAGTGCCTCAGTGAAGACTCTACCTACGCCAATGGGAGGGAGTTCTCCCATTAGCGTAGGTTGTCCACCTCCCCTAGGGCAACAAGAGAATTCTTCCATGGACCTAGTGCCAGCTAGACCAGGGGTTAGGTCAGTTTAACTGCAGAGCTCAGGGGTGTGGATTTTTCACACCCCCTGAACAACATAGTTATACTGACCTAATTTCCTAGCATATACCAGGCCTGACTTTCAACAGTGGGTTTGGATACTGCAGATTCAATGAAGGCTGCCCCTGATAAAACTGCGACGTATGGCTAAACAGAAGCAATGACTCTCACAGAACTGGAAGCATTTTCCTAAATTACTTTTGAAGTGAAGTATGACAGTAATCTGCAGGAGATCTCTAGTTGAGACCTAGTGCTAATGAGTGGGAGCTGGAAATGATGTCTGATCACAGTTGGGTATTGGGTATTGTTATCCACCACCACTTAGCATTTTCAAATGAAAATGATCATTCTTCTTCTGAAAGCCCCGTGATGGCACCTGGATTGACCCAGGGAGTCAAATGTTCTGGATAGTGACATTTGAGCAGCCAACTGAAGAGGCCTGGGCGGTGTTTAATAAATCATAAACCTGCTTCCTGAATCCTGTCTCTTAATTACTCTTTGATCCCACGGCCGCCTTGCCAAGACTCATTTAAGGCAAATACAGTTAGGAAAAGTAAACACGAATGGTAAGCAGGGCTATGTCTCCCTTGTTACATAAATGGAGTGTCTGAGAACACCATGGGGAATGTGCAAACTGTTGTGTCAGCTATAGATTGCACAATGTATTTAGTGCAACTGCTCCAGTCCCACTGACGCTTGGCGCTAAGCCACGTAATTTGGATACTGTAACATACACTAGCAGGGGAAAGAGAGGAGTATAAACACAGCAGGCTGTGGCAGAACAGCCTGTGTGTGTGCAGGAGATTTACTATTTTCCATAGTCTTTTTTTCTACTGCTTGTCCTTTCTGCTTTTTTGTTGTTGTTATGTTTAGTCTGACTGTTAGTTTAAAAGAATACATTCGAATACGCTCCCCGCGCATCGCTTGTTAACCCTCTGTGCAAAAGTCAGTAGAGTAATTCTGCTGGGAATGTTTCGTGACTTAGGAAGATTATCTTGGGGAGCTCCAGATACTTTAATTTTTTATCGGCACTTCAGCTCTTCTCTGGGTACCAGTATTAAAGAAAAACAATAGGAAATGCTTTGGGGAAAAATCTTGAAAAATGTCAGGAAAAATTAAATCAGCTGGGCAATTACATCCGACCAGTCTGGAGCGCCACTGGATTCACATAATCATATCAGTATAGTCCTATGGAAGGAAAAGGCCACCTCTTTCAAGAGGTGTCATTAGGGTGACCAGATGTCCTGATTTT
The DNA here is from genome assembly GCF_016161935.1 of Mauremys reevesii. Taxonomy (NCBI): domain Eukaryota; kingdom Metazoa; phylum Chordata; order Testudines; family Geoemydidae; genus Mauremys; species Mauremys reevesii. The sequence continues at coordinate 13,534,297 of NC_052640.1, read as the reverse complement.
ATAGGGACACTCCCGTTTTTTGGGTCTTTTTCTTATATAGGCTCCTATTACCCCCCACCCCCATTCCGATTTTTCACATTTGCTGTCTGCCATTCAGATTGGGGTGAGCATGAACAAAAGGCAGCAATGACCCTTTAAGGCTGAGGAGCAAAGTTACACAAATTACTGCAGAGATCAAAAGAAGTGAGCATTGAGAATGGATCTTTGAGTACCCTTGTATGTGTTCAGAAAGGCTGTGGCTCTGTTTACAGACTCTCCTTCCCTATTGAAACAGCAGAGAAAACCACCATGCCTTTGAGTCTAAGATTTCCTGTGTTAAAGTCTACTGTATGCCCCTTGGTTGGTCGGTGGTCATTTTCATTACCCAATCCACTACCAGTAAAAAGATTATGGGTGACATAAGACATCCTTGTCTGACACCCGTAGTAACCTCAAATGGGTTAAAACAATGAGGAGTCCTTGTGGCACCTTAGAGACTAACAGATTTATTTGGGCATAAGCTCTCGTGGGCTATGAAAGCTTATGCCCAAATACATTTGTTAGTCTCCAAGGTGCCACAAGGACTCCTCGTTGTTTTTGCTGACACCGACTAACACGGCTACCTCTGAAACCTCTCATATGGGTTAGTCAATTTGCTGTTGTTTATTACTTTACTTTCATAGAAGCGCCGAATGTTATTCACAAATTTCTGCTGCAATGTCCATAAAACTGTTCTGTCCACTGTATCAAAGGCTTTTATATTATAAAAATACATGATCAATATAAATAATTCTATAATTTATGTATAAATCTAATTATAACTATTATAATAAGAACAATTACTAATACAGTATTTCTATAATGGGCCATATCATGGCAGGTGCTGAGCATCCCGCGATGAGGGCCTCTTGAGCCTCCTAGGATTCGCCCCTGTATGATGTTATGTGCACATTCAAAGCTGCTAGGCCTTCACCAAGTCAACGTGTACCTGTAGTTTTATGCAATGTGTTTATTTCACAGATGCCATTTCCTATTTCTCTCATTTCGCCCAGTTTATTGCTTTTTGTTTGCTGAATTAACTCACCCCCGCCCCCCCCCGCTTTTTTTTTTTAACATCCTGGCTTTATTTCACAATTCTGCCCTGCATGCGTGCTATAGTTAAGGATTGTCAGTGTTTGCATCATAGGCCCTCTTTCTGGTTCAAAACTTGCCCATTAAGCGTTTTCTTCAGGCTGAAATCTGAATACGAATGTTAATGGGCAATTACTGCAGTCCTTTGAAGCAACACCATGAAGTTTACTGTATGAGCAATGTTAAAAAACCATCATAGCTACATCATTAAGTAAGTGCATCTACCATTAAAACTTCATTTAAATTCCCCAGCCACACACGCAAACCAACTTTGGCCACATTAGAATAAAAAACAACAACCGCTGTCTGCAGTTCACTGAGCGCTTCATTCTAAATGCTAGTTTCTGCTATTGATTGTCATCAGTTTCATCTGGAAGAGCAGCAGGGTGTGTAATTGTGTATTCAAACTTTATGAATGGAACCCCCAGCTCTGAACATGCCCAGAATTGGGGTGGCAGTGGGTAGGGAATGTGAACAGGGATCAACTTCCAAATTCCCGAGCTACCCCCTCTGGTGTCCTTCCTGGTACAGAAGGGACAGGACTGAATTGTAATTAGTATAATGGGGATTGTCAAACAAGGACTCTAGACACAGTACTTCTCTCTAACTGTCTGGCATGCAGAGGGCTAGATTGTAACTTTACCATCTAGCTATGTAAGGGGCAGGACACAGCTGCACCATCCCAGAAGCAGACCAGAGAACAAACTGTGACTCAAGATATGTCTTTTAACTTGGGTCAGGCAAGCCCACATGTGCTAACTCAGGTTACAATAGCAGTGAAGACACAGCAACTGAGGTTAGCAGCTCGGGTTAGAGCCAACGGGGGAGCCTGGCGTTGAACTCGAGCTGCTGAGCTGAGGTAAATGTGGAGTTACTGTGTCTTCACTGCTATTTCAACAGGAGTTAGCTAATGCGGATTAGCCAACCCAAGTTAAGGACGCACTTTTTTTTTTTCCCAGCACAGCTCAGAGAGTCTTGCTCCTCCCCTGCTCTCCCCTCCCCCACCGCTCAGGAAGGGGTTAAAGAACTCCTGTGGTCACAATCAGCCCTGACCTGCTGCTCCCTTGTGGCTTGTCAGGCCATGGGGACGGGCCCTCAAAAGGGAGGAACTGGGCCCAGGTAGGGTGGCACTCAGAGACCAGCAGCATTAGCGCTCCCAGACCAGGGCACTGGGTTACTTGCTGAGGAATGGTTTGGGAGCACCGCCAGCCCATGCCCTCTGAGGAAAGCCGATGGGCTGGTGTGGTTCTGTTGTTACAACTCTCTGGAGTAACTCTTGGCCGTTGGCCATGCAGGAGGGTGGGAGGAGCTGAAAGACTCATTCTCTTCCTCTGGGGGAGCCCCTTGTGCACCATGGAACTATTTTCCTTTTTTTTGTTTGGACAGTTTTGCTACCCACTCCTGCCTGGGAAGGGGGCGGCACTGCTAAGAGGGAAGCCAGAGGGATATACTGCACACCCCAGGACTGCACTGCTGTCACCCAGGGAACAATGAATGAGGTAAGCCAGGCACCTCCTTTCACCCCAAAGGAGTAACACTGAGATATAACCTTTGACCTCCAGAGAAACTTATTTCCTGTGTGTTTAGCCAGCTTCCTTGGCTAGTGAGTGGCAGGCCTGGGGTGGGCTTGGGGGAATCACAGCCATTCCTGTTCCCTGCACCTCTCTGCCTGCTTGCTCCCAGGGTGGAGTTTTGAGTGAATAATCACGACTGTTCCCCAGGTTTGCAGTCCTGAGCAGGGAAGAGCATGGGAGTAAGGGAGGGCTTTATATCTCTGTGACCATCTACCTCCATCTACAGCATGCACCATCTAATGTTGCCGCACAGGTTAACTTAAATCCTAATCTCAGTTAACCAGTCATCAAAGAGACGATACTACTGTCCCTATTCTACAGCAGGCCAAACCAAATCCCAGATGTGAACAGAGCTGGACTTTGGGGTGTCTGAATACCGGATCAGGACTTCGGGGCTCAGGAGCTTGTTCAGTTCATCATACTGTCTGTGCCACTGAGGCAGAAGCGAGCCAACACATTGCCATTTACCATTACCACTGATATCTGCCAAGGGCAAACGCCACTCGCTTCTCATCACCCTCCTGGGAATAATTTTGGATTGCCTCTCACTGCTGCCAGCCATGTCCCTTGGCTGGCTGAAGGATAATGCTGGGCAGGAGTACAATTTATTAATGGACAATTACCAAGATGTGAAAAGTAGGGCAATCCGTTCTGATTTATCTAAATGAAGTGTTGAGGTTGGGGAACTGCAAATGTTGAAAGGGTTTTTCTTTTGCAGGTGTGAGGTGATGATGTAAGTAAAGTTCAGACGAAGTTCGCCAGGGAAAAGAGAAGCTGTGCTTGATCACTGTTTTCCAGCTTCCATGTCAGTAAGCATCTTTGGGAAGATGGGAATAATATGACTGGGAGAGGAGCATGGCCAAAAATATTGCAGGATTTCTTTTGGATTGAGCTGGTTTATAAATAGGACGAGATGCCCCCAGGTCCCAGGCAATATGATATTTAAGATGAATACTTATAAACTTGTCTGATAAGTTTCTAGCAATGTACTTTGGGGGCTCATTTCATTACAGTCATGAACGTGGCTAAGAGAAGAGAATTCAAGTGTGAGAGAGAAAGGAATGGTGTCTTCTCTGCCAAAATAGCCAAACCCACTTTAATTTTGCTAGTTAAGTTTACTCTCTGATCTCTAGAAAGCAGCAATCTCCCCCAGCTAGAAAACCCATTACCGGTCTACAAACAGAAGATTTTCCCCCTCAACAGATGTTGATTTAATTACGCCCAAGCCAAAGCTTTCACTGTCCACAAAAATCCTTTTCTCCACCAGGAAGTGGATACCTTTTTATTACAGATAACAAGTTTCATACAGTACACGCTGCCCCCATCCCTTTTTCTCCTAAGTCAGAACATGGGTTAGGGATGCTCAGGAAACTGATTGTATAATATAGTGGAATAAATGTACAGCAGGAAATCTGTAAAAAATTAATAGGTTTTCATCCCTATGATAAGGGCCTGACCTATTTTTACTCATAACTATAACATCAGAAGTAAAGCATCTCTTATACAGACACAGTCTGGTCTTGAATTGGGCCAGTTCGGGCTGCCATATTGTCCTCCAGAATTTCCATTTTTATTTATAAAAGAAAAACAGTAAGTCTGTGTCATGATTGCAAAGAAAATGTGAAATGAATGATGTTTGCCATATCTGCTGAGAGTCTCAGACAGTAGCTCCAAGGGGTGCGAATCGTACCATTAGAATGTTAACTCAGAGACCCAATTATGAGATTTTCATTGAGACTGGCTTGTAGGCACAGCTGGAGAAAGTACCGCTCCTTTATTCCGGCCCCACTCCCCCCCAAATCAAGCCCTGAGGTTACTAGCATACCCTTGACTGAACTAGAATGTTATAGAATAACACTTTGGGTTTGAATTACAAAAATCCATCTCACAAATTAGGAAAATAGTAAAATTACAGAGTAAAATTTCAACCTCTGTTACTCTGTGAAAGCCCACAGAAGTCGGAGAAGAGGAAAATGTTTGGTCCATTGTTTTGTTTTGTTTTGTTTGTTTTGCTTCCCTTCCCCCTCAGTCATGGGCAAATCTGAAAAACCAGACATGCAGCTTTGGATAAGCTTTTTGGAACTATCCAAAGCTCTTGATTTTGTTCAACTGTGCAGGATAAGGCAGTCTGTTTCCATAGCTTATGCTACACATTGTTGCTTACTCTTTTGAGCATAGACAGGTCTGCAGCAGAACGTGCCTCCTTTCCATGTGTGAAAACATTTAGGTTTTATTTTAACCCATTCTTGGTGGTATTTGAGATTCTATCACAGGAAACAGTGGTGCTCCTTGGTTCCTTGCAAACCCCTACGTGTAGATGCAACTAGGGCAGGGTGTTTGAATGAGCACACTCATCTTTTTGGGAAAATACTTGGAATGTTATTGGCCTGACATTGTTCAGATGGCAAAGGAGCCAGACGCAACTGGTTGCAGATGCTATAAATATGCTGTGTGTGGATCTCAGAGAAAAAGAGATGCTCAGCTGACCTATAGAGGAACCTATTCTTGTGTTAAGAGCTGTAGTGTCTGCACTCTTTCTATCAGCTAACAGCCTGCAAACCTTGGGATAATGCAATGTGCAAACATATAACCCTTTCATCCTTCCAAAACATTATCCATGACAGCAATGAAACCACAAGTCCAATATTTCACCCTCAAGAGACGATTAGACATTTATTTGAATTATGAGAACATCCAGTTACATTAGCTAGGATATAAATTCTCATGCTTCGGGACATTAACTAATTGGGTTAGGAAGAAACTTCCCTTAGCACTAGGCTATTATATAACTATCCACTATGGAGTTTCTTGCACCTTTCTTAGCAGCAACTAGTCTGGCCACTCTGTGAGAGACCAGACTAGATAAGCTGGACCATTGGTCTGATACAACTTGGCAATCACTATTCCTGTCCCTAAACAAAAGCTAAACGACCGGGTCTTGGAGACTGAATCGTCCCATGCACTTCAGTGCTAATGTAATAAAATCCAAATGCTCCCATAGTGTTGGCTGCTTTGGATAGACTCGGGTTTCTGTCCTCCTCCTCCTCCCACAGTGTTACATCCCACAGTGTAAACAGTATAAGTAAGCTTGGCAGAATTTGACTTTTATGTGTTTATAATTTTGATGGATAATATCAGTATTTTTTTAAGCTTTTTCCCCACTTTTTATCAACTTAAATTTTCACAGTGTTGGGAGATTATGGTGGGGGGTGTCAGGCAGTTATTTAATGACAGCAGATGTTGCAATTGAAGAAGTTAAAGCTTGATAAACTGTTAAAAGGCAAAATGTCACCATCACAAGTCAAAATATACAATGTAAATATCCTTAAATCAACAGCTCAGACCTGTTTTCACTATTCATTTGTAACAACCCTATCTGAAAAGACTAAATCCCTGGATTTTTACTCTCATAAATTCTCAAACAGTATTTTTTCTTACTTTGCCTCTCCATAAAAGTTGATTATTGTCAATGCAAATCTTTTTTCATTGGTTTGCGTGAGTACAGTGAAATCAACACTTACTGTTAAAGATCTGATCCTTCCAAGACTAATCATAAGTGAGATCCGATGCGGGTCTCAGCCTCTTGTTTTATAGTCACCTCCCTTTCCCACATTTCTAAGTCCACCTATAGTATTAGACCTCCACAGTAGGACGGACAGTTTCAATAGACTACCTAGGTCACTTCCCACCCTGAGGACAGGACGGAGAGCGGGGAGCGGGACCCAGGGAGGCTGGAATAGGCCTGGGAGCAGGCAGAAACCCCTACCTGGACCCTCCTTCCCAAGCTGGAGCCAGCTGCCTCCCCCAACTCAAATCTCAGCACTTCCCCTCACTCCCCCACCTATGCTTCCACCCTCCATTTGCAGAGGGCTTCTGCCCACCCTCCCTTTACCATACGCTTGAGTTTATAAGCTGAAACTCCAGTGTGACTCCAAAATATGTCCCTTCTGAAACCTAATCTCTTTTCTTCAGTTCCATTCATCCTATTACAGCACTGTCCTTTAAAATGGCTGTGATATTTCATTATTTTTTCATGTTCAAAATCCAAACACAGACTACAAAGGTTTCCCCAGAGTCCAGTTCTTCAGATAGTTGGGTTTGGGTTTTTTTCCAGCAAATAACCAGTAATCAACCTACTGGCTAAAGAATATGGAAACGAGACCACAAGGTGGTGGAAAGGTCAAAACTTCTGACTCCAGCTGCTGTAGATTACTGCACATAACTGTGATCCTTAGAGTTTTTCTGAAGGAAGAACTCATTGGAATGCAGCATGGTTTGTGCTCTTTCCATACTTCGATTTGAAACTGAAACTTTGCAGGCCATTAGTCCTTCAAGGCCTTTGAATATCGAAAGCAAAAATTAAAAAGGCCAAGTACCTTGCCTTTCAGAAAGTGGCTGATGTTTATACACAGGAACCCTCTTTCATAAGTATTTTATAGTGCAGAAATGTATCCACCTGAAAAGGCTATTAAAGATAAATAACCCATGTAATAAACAGTCTCCATCTATTAATTAATATAATAGGCTGTAAGAGCTTCTGTAATAACTCATAGGCAGTTTGAAAAGTTCACAATGAGGGGTTTTTTTGTCCTTTGGGAAATGAGAGCGTTTGGATTTTGCATCTTCTTCTGAAACTACCCACCAAAGCAATACAGGATGAACATTTACAAGCGGGATGAAACGGAGAAAAGGGCATGAGCATATAAAAACCCAATGTTAACATGACAGGTCTGATTTAAAGCAAAAACCACAAAGGGGCAAATTATCAGGCCACTAAATCCACTTAGCATGGCTAAGGAGTTACACTGTCTGAAAGTGGCCAGCACACAATTCCTATGGAGCTGGAGAGAAAGCTGGGGAGAGGCTCTGAAGCTGGATCCTGTGCTAGCTGCCCCAGTCTTCCCCTGGTGTAAGGTCACTGAGCAACCTCAAGCCAGGGCCAGGAAACATAGGATGATGGAACCACAACCAGTTTCCTGCAGCCCCACCTCTCCACTGCATGTGGGTGGAACATCTAGCCCTAAGAAATTCAGTCAAGCCAGACGAGCCGGTCCCAACTCTCCCTGTTTTGTCAGGCTACGCATAGGTCTAAACGATGGGTGAGCTTGTGACTTCACAATGATGGGGATGGTCTATGGGCAAGGGTAAATTAAGGAAGGGCTGACAACCTTAACCAGGACTCTTCCAGCATTTTGATTATTCAGACTCATCAAACCCTGTGTGCTGTTTTGCTGTCGGACTAACATTTTATCTCATTTTATTGGAAGTGATTTTTGACAGTTTTTATCGCAACTGGAAAACGTCACTGTTCAGTACATCAGAAGAAAAAATCCATTACACCAGTCATGAACTGGCGATAACGTGAGGCTGCTTGGGTATTAACATTTCACAGTTTCCCAACTCAGTAGCTGCATCTTTAACCAGGCTCGTGTGCATGATCGAAATGTTCTTGATACACTCATTGCTGTTTTATGGATGCGTTAGTTGGGAATTTACCAAGTCTCTAAACACACGGAGAGAGTCGAGCTGAATGGTATATCATCTTCTCCTTCCACCTGTTCAGGCAACTGCATTCCATTTTATTTTAATTAAAACCTAGCAGGTGTTTCATTAGGGTTGATCCAGACAACAAGAACGTCGATTCCTGAGCAAAATAAAAATGAAGCAATCTACAACATCTTGTGTTAGTATTAACTGGCCCAGGAGATGGCATTTCTTATTGTCCATAGCACTGTATGTGACTGGAAAGCAGGAGTGATTTAATCAGGACAGCTGGTTAGTGCTTGACAATTGACTAGCCATAACCATTAATGCTGAAGCAAAGCATTCCCTTCCCTGGTGAATGAGCCCTTCGAAACTTGCAAACATACTATTTGCTCTATTATAGAACTTTTTCCCCCACTACCAGGCTTGATCTGAGGAATAGATAATTTAAGGAACCTCATTGAGGTTGTTAAGTCTGAAATGAGACCTAGCAGCTTTGTTTCAGCAGCGCATGTGACACGGACGGACATGAGCACACCATGCCATCTGCTGCATTCTGTCTGCTGGTCGTGTGAGCTAGCAGAATCTGAAACACAAGAGTCTAGTGTACAGTGTGATCTAACACAGGGTTCTGGTATGTTTCAGTACTAGCCTGGCTCATAAGCTGATTGGGCAAGCATACATGTTACATATATGCCAGTGAACAAGGTGCACCCCACTTTCAATATCCACTGGTCATCCACACAGAATGATGGGCAGCTCCGTTGTTGATGAGCTGAGCGCATTTCCTTATCAGGGAAAATTTAAAAGACAATAGACCAGATTCATAGCTGGTGCAAAGCAGCAGCAGGACTCCATTGATGTCAGTGGAGTGATGCTGATTTACACAAGTTGAAGATCTGGCCTGGTATTCCATTGACAAGGCGCTATTTTTTCCCTGAGATAATTTAAAAGACCCATTTGCTTCATGTGGGGAGTGAAATTTGGGGGGTTCTCATCCTTGATGATGTCTTTGAAACTTGTTTTAAAAATTCACACTTGCCCAGAGCTGCCAAAACATCTGGCACCATTCACACTGGGATTACTGCCATATGATCTTGCTTCTGCAAGCAATTTACAGGTGAATCTCTCAGGTGTGGATGTAGAGTGGTATTGATTGTGTCAGAGGCCGAGGGAGGGAGAGACAAAGGTTCCTGCCTGTGCCATCCAAAAAAATGCATCACACACAAAGGGAGAAGTGGGTGGATGCATAGGATGTGAAGAGCAAAATACACTCTGAAATACCTTTTGATTATTTTCAGAACTATTCAGGGGGTTCTTGTGACTTTTCAGAATGAAAGGGGGGAAGAGTCTTGTCTTTTGCTCTTTATACAAAATACAGAACCAGATAGGCACAGTGGGATTCATGTAATCACTGTGTTACTAACCCCATATAACATGCTACGTATATACACTGCTACACTGGCACAGGGGGTCCGGTGGCTTCTGATACCTAGAAGACAATGAGGGCCATTAGAGGGCTCTCGAGCTATTTAATGACATTTTACCCAATTGCTGCACAGTACAGGGGGACACTTTCAAGGACACACAGGTCAGGTAGGCACCTAACTCCTATTGAAAGTCATGGGAGTTGTGTGGCTTTGAAAATCTCCCCCCAGAGTGACACAGAGGTTGGAGGTGGTAGGGACTTGCAAACCACCACTGTTTCATATTTTACTCTTTTGAAGAAGCATCCAAGAGGGAAAGGAATGAGCGCCACAGACCTATTTGTTGTTTCAGACAAAGCCTAATTGCACTTATACCCTATGCAAAGTGGATGTAAAATACAACTCAGTCAGAAAGGTGCTATTTGCATAAGTGACTACCCCCGGGGCTAAGCAGAGGAGAATCAGGCCCTGAGGTTATTGATCTGATGCAAAACAAAGCAGTGGTGATCTGGGACTCCGGAGTAATGAAAAGAGGAACTCATCAGAGATGAAAGTTGATCAGACTCCCACTAGCTCAGTAGATGCTGAAATAAGATTCTGAAATATTAACCAAACTCTGAGTGATAGGAGTTTGATACCACCTCTGCTGCTGGCATTTCTGGGTTTTGTAATTTATTAACTCATGAAAGCGCAGTTCCTATGCAGCATCTGGTTCTCATTAAGGTTCCTCCTTTAACCTAGTTCTCCAGCTGAGTTACTCAAAGGGCGAGTGACTTCTTCAAGGTCAAATAGAAAACCAATCACTCAGCCTGGCTGCAGTCCCAGAAAACAAACTTGACATAGCATCTATGCCAACGCTGCTTGCTGTATTTGTGATTTTTAAAAGTGGGCCACAGCAAAGTGATGGAGATCCATATTGGCACAGCTATGTAACTCAGATGCCCTCTTAAAGCAGTATATCCACATGCTGCCACTGTACCCAGGAGAACCAGCAGTAATATACTAAATAGCTCACTGCTATTTCAACCCCCATGTTACCACTGGACGAACTTTTCAAAGTCCAAGCAAAGCTATTCTAGAGCCAGTCCAGAACTAAAGAACTTGCCCCAAGCATTTTCTCCCAGTGACTATCCCTGTGTAACTCACAGTAACAGAACTTTCTCTTCAGGGATAAAGAGTGAAACTGTCCACAGCTCATAACTGGGGAGGAAAGGCTGAGTATTTAGATCTCCTATCTCCAGCACTAAACTGGTTCTAGAGGTTTATTATTTATTAGAGGTGGACTCACACTGGATCCAGATGGCCTTAACTTCGAAGAAGTTTAGATTTGGATCTGATTCTGTTTCTGAATTTCGTGGTTCCGGCTTCTCTCTGAGGATTACTAGAAGTAACGGCAGTATACGTTGGAAAAACTTCCTCCTTCTGTCTAACAAATACCTGTGAGAAATTCCTCCGCTCCAAGCTCCATCCCTCCCCCATGAGTACCATCCCCTCCTCTCAATTCTGTGTAGTCAGCAAAAGCAGAAAGAAACTTCTATGTGACACACACCCATCCGAAAGAAGCATGTTCTCCAGAAGGAAAATCCCCGCTCCTGCTTTCCATACTCCAGAGCTGCAGAAATCCTTTAGGGTGCCCATCCCTAAAAAGACCAATAAATATTTTCTTCGAGTGAGCTGCATCTCACAAACAAGTTTCTTTGAAACAAAGCCATTTGATAAGGTTGGAAAACATGGCTTACAGGACGTGAACAGTCTCTGAGCTTGACTTACGACAGCCAGCATTATAGGAGGCTTGGAAGCAGTGAACAAAAATAATTGAGAATGCTCTGACAATTTGCCGTCCTCTGTAGCCTTTTGTAGCCGCAGCTTTGAAATTATGATTACTTTTCTCTCTTATAAAATTCACGATACAAAGGAACATACCCTCAGGCTTTATTACAAGTCCTGATTCTTTGTTTTATTTCCATAAGGAGCGGACAGAGCAAAAGTAAACACAGACCAAGGAGGAATATTGTCAAGTTACCTTGCATGAAATAATATGAATTCTGCAATTATGGACCTACATTGTAGCGCTTCCTGCCAATATTTAACATTGCAAGTCGCAACCAGTGTTCTGTTTGAAGCCTAATTATTAGCCCTTGGGGACTTTGTCAATAAACCTTCTATTTGTCTACAAATCGGCATGTTTCCCGCCCAGCCAGAGTTGAATTTTTCTGCCAAATTTAAGGAAAATTCCTGGAAAAGTTTGAGAGTTAGGTAGAAATGGTACATTTTCTTCTATCGGTGCAGTGCCTCACACACTGGGGCCTGTAACAGGCAGCCTACCCCTTTAAGGGCCAGGAGGCCCAGGCTAGCCAACCTGGCATCTTAACGCAGAGGAGGCAGGATTAATTGAGGTCATTTGACAACCTGAAACACTTGGGCCTTGTAAAAGGGCAGAGAACTCAGTTTGGAGGGCAGGAACCACAGGGAGCAAGCTTGGCTCCTAAGGCAGGCTCTGAAAGAAGCTAGGGGCTTCAGGAGAAGCAGCCTGGAAGTGTGTGCAGTATTTAGGGTGACCAGATGTCCTGACTTATAGGGACAGTCCTGATTTTGGGGTCTTTTTCTAATATAGGCTCCTATTACCCCCCACCCCCTGTCCCGGTTTTTCACACTTGCTGTTTGATCACCCTAGCTGTATTTCAAAGCTTGGAAGGTGGAAAGGTAGCTCAGAGGGGAATGAGTCCAGGGAAGCAGCCTGGGAGTCACACCTAGAGAAATCAGGGGAGGCCCAAGACAGTAGCATAGGGGAGGTTCCCTGCTGATTTCTTGGAGCTGGAGAGTGGGATAAAGAAAGCAAGGCCTGGGACAGGACTGGGAGTGGTTTATTTTCTTTGCGGATTGTTTTGTTAATAAATGCAGGCCCCAAGGAGGACAGTTACGGGCCAGAAAGCCTTTGTGCCTTGTGGAATATTTCTGGGAACCTGGTGAAAGGAAATAGACAGGGAGCGCCTGCAGAGCCGGGCCCTGTGGCAGGCCCCAGCCTGGTTGTGGTTTTCCTGTGCTGGTGCAATATAAATGTTAAAAAATTAATAAAAATACTCATTGTGATTTGAAATTCAGACAGAAGTCTGTACGCTTTGTGTGGGGGGAGATACTCTAGCAGAGGCAACATGTAACTGTGGATAGTGGGGGGCCACCATTGAAAGGTTGGGGGGGGCATGTGACCACCCCACATATTGCCTTTGCCTCCACCCCTTGACTCACCGCAGTGTGCGGTCTGCAAATCAGGCAGCAGGAAGCGCTGGGACCCCAGCAGCAGGGAAGGAGAAGCAGCCCCATGTAGCAGGATGGGGGGAGCTCAGCCAGCCACCCTGCTACTTCCTCCCTCCCTCCCCATGCTGTATGGACACACAGTGAGTACCGCCACCACGGGGACTGGCTGCCTCCTCACCGCTTGGCATCCCAGCGAGAAGCGTCCCAAGAAATTTGGGGGAGCACGTAACCCCACATGCCCCCCACACGTCACCTCTGCTGATTCTAGTACTAAAATATCTTCCTATTAGTACTTGAACTCTACACACATATTCATAGACTTCAAGGCCAGAAGGGATCATTAGGCTGTCCAGTTAACACAGGCCATAGGCTTTCCCCACGTTACTGCTGTATTGAGCCTAATAGCTTGTTTGGTTAAAGCATATCTTCCAGAAAGGCATCCAGTCTTGACCTGAAGACAGGGAGCGAGAGAATCCACCATTTCCCTTGGTAGCTTGATTCAATGGTTAATCACCCATATGTAGTTGAATGTCCTGAAAAATGACGGCATGTTGATTCATTTCTTTCCTTTTGTACAAAATCATCAACTACTCCAAGAGATCTCGGTAACTTTGTGAAATATTTAAACTCAGTCTTTGTTTAATAGATCCATTAACTTCACCTCTGCCCTCATACCAAATAATAAGCAACTAAAATGAACAAAGTTGGTGGGCAATTGAGGGTGTGGGGGGGAAATCCCTACATCAAGTTATTAATTCTTTGTAGCTTAGGTTATTCCCATTGAAAGTGGCTTGTAATCTGAGCACTTCCGGAAGCTGTAAAGAACCTTTGAATAACCCCCAACATTCCATCCCTTGTCAAATCCCGTGCATAGACCTGAGGTGAAACACATTCTACACTACTCTGAAGACTAAATCAGAATTTACATTTCCAAATTATACAAACTGGTGCAAAATAAGGTGCTAATTTGGACAGGTTTCAAATGTGCATCCGGGATACCCCGAGCTCTTAAGGAAGTAGTTTCTGAAAAGGGATGAAATCCTGACCCCATTGAAGTTGATGGGAGTTTTACCATTGCCTTCAAGAGAGCCAGGATTTCAGCCCTAGCTCTTCCAACGATTGTAGCTACAGCGGGAGGCTTTTTGAGTACGTGTTGGGATTCAAAACTGGCATGGCACTGGCACTAGGATAGATGAAGCACAAAAGTACAAGCTGAAGATACTAGAGTTCACTTGTCTTTCAAGGACTATTTCTTCATCAGTGTTTGCGCACTATTATGCAACGTGAGGCTCTGATCAGGGCCATTGGGCACTGCCATAAATAACAAACGTCATTATATTCCTAAAAATACAGCCTAGTGGAAGCAGAGTTATGTTCATTTGAGGCAACTTAAAAAAAAAGTGAAAATGTTAAAGTTGTGTCTTGACTTTTAGTCTCCTCGCTTTTTACTGTTTGTTTTGGTAAAACTCCTAAAGTTCATTTCATAGATTCCAAGGCCAAAAGGACCAGTGTGATCATCTAGTCTGACCTCCTGTATAACACGGGCCATAACCTCCCCCAAAACAATTCCTACAGCATCAGAGACATAGTTCCTTTTGAGTTCTTTATACACTCTAACAATCTTAATTATGTTTTTGTCTGGAAAAATGACAGGATGGATAGATGGCTTTATTCAGCTTTGGAATATGGACCCTGCCTTCATGCTTGTTTGTAAAGTGCCAAGCAAACTGTGAGCACTATGGAAGTAGTAATATATCTACAGTATAAATAGAAACACCATATAATATAGATTGTGAGAGCTGTATAAGTAATGGAAAAGTCTATTTCTTAACACTTCCTAAGTGTGGAGAAAGAGACTAGAACTTGTCAGTCAGGAATGAATTCATAAACATTTAGGAATCTGAGCTCCTTGAGTCTAATCAATCTGTGACTTGATCACAGGCTAGAAGTACCTAAGTAGGGAACAAATATTTGATAATGGGCTCTTCAGTTTAGTAGACAAAGGCATAGCAAGATCCAATGGCTGGAAGTTGAAGCTAAACATATTCAGACTGGAAAAAAGATGTACATTTTTTTTACAATGAAGGTAATTGACCATTGGAACAACATACCAAGGATTGTGGTGGATTCTCCATTGCTGGCCATTTTAAAATCAATACTGGATTTATTTTTCCCCTAAAAGATCTGCTTTATTCAAACAGGAGTTATTTTGGGGAAGGTCTATGGCTGGTGTTATATAAGAGGTCTGACCAGATGATCACAATGGTCTCTTCTAGCCTCGGAATCTGTGAATCTATATTCTACTTGCTTGTTTGAATAGATGGTGCTTTCACTAGCTACCCAAGTCGGGAATTTTATCTTTAATGCTACTTTTAAAGTCAGCTTTTTGCTACCTCCCCTGCACCCCGTTAACCTCTGCTCAGTTAATTGGAGACTGACTCAAGCAAGAGGTAGGTGTCACTTTACAATGTTCTACGTACAGAGTAATAACCATACTTTGAAGTTAGTGGAATAATTGAGGCGGGGGCAGGGAAAAGAGGAGCAATAACAAGTGCCCTGATTTATGTGGCTAGATTACAGCAGATTTAAATTCTGTTCATTAATGACTGCAGCGCTTTTTAAAATGCCCAGGGTAGATCTAACAAACGAGTATACGCAGTGGAAGGTGGTAAGCAGCAACTGCTTGGATTGAGATCAAGGTCATTGGTGTACAGTACCGGAATTCAGCCCTACTGAAAGGAGAACAAGGTTTAGAGCTTCATGGAAGTAAGCTCTGAAATAGCTACATTGTTATTTTGCAACAGAACTGCTCTTGATTGTGTACCCACACACGTATACAATAATAGGTTTTATTAGTGGCTTGATTTTGAACAGCACATGTTTTCCCTGTGCTGAAACATGAGTTTCTTATTTTCTTTTATTTGCTGCTTTTCTAAAGGGACATTTCAAATGAAAATAGTAGCACAGCAGAACTTTTGGGCTTTACCATCGTGTTTGCATTTTAGCTAAGGTAAAATTGATCAGGTGGGATGAAAGAAATTTCAGAAGTATCTTCTGGTTCTGTGTTCTCTTCAGTCTCCAAGCTTTGCCGAGTTTTTTCAGTAACCCACTCCAGATCCCTCCCATTAGTCGCCTTCGGGCATCCCTTGCAGATTATTATTGAAACAAGCACTGTGCAGTTTTGGGGAAAGAAATGCAGTGTTACATATCAGGACATGGGAGAGTAAAGTGAGAGAGGGTTTCCAGAACTGGAGCTTAGCCATGAAATCCTCTGTTGTGGAAACATACTCAAATATGTTTCATAAAGCTTCTCTACATTAAGGATGGTCTCCTACAGCAAAAGGAAGCACGTTTGTTTTTCTGACCAGGGGTCAGTCTCTGAGGTTATTGGCTTGTATATGGCACTGAACAGATGGGTTTAAAAGCAGCTCTGCATGTCTACTATTGGAGAAGCAATTTTCTGAAGTCTACTATTGGTGAATCAAAAAGGGAGGGGGTCTAAGGTCAGTAAGCTGAGCTGTGCTTTTCCTGAATCAATACATTGTACAAATAACAAACCTAGTAGCTAGCCTCTCGAGCTCAGATTTAGCTGGCATTACAGGATCTGCACAGTCCAGAGGGTCAAAGGTCACACAACTACCCCAATGTAAAGATGCTTTCAGTAAACTCCAAGAAATCAGATTAGGCCTTTCACAGAAAGCTTGGCTCTCAGGAGCATTTCCACTTCTGAGTGGAAGTAGGAATGGCGGAGAGATGCACCAATGGAATATAACTTTCAATAAGGAAACAAAACTTTTTAATGTTTCAAAAGTGGTTGGGCTGGGGGAAGGTTCTCTTTGGTTTTTTACCAGAGCAGTTTGCCTATTTCATTCTTTGTTTGTTTTTTTAAAAAGGGTGAACTTAAACTTGCTGGAAAATTTATAGGTGTTAGTTGGTGGGGATGTCCCAGCAGACATTGCTATAAAGGGTACATGTAGGCTAGGATGTTGGAAGAAGGATGGTCTGGTAGCTAAGGCACTAGATTGGTACTCAGGAGTCCTGGGTTCATTTCTCATCTCTGCTACAGACTCCCTGTGTGACCTTGAGCAAGTTATTTAATCTCCCTGTACCTCAGTTTCCCAGCTGTAAAATGGAAGAAAATAATATTTCTCTCGTCTAGGTAAATTGTAAGCTCTCTAGGACACGGACTGTCTGTTACAATGTGTATATACAGCACCTACCACAATGAGGTCCTGTTCTTCAAATACAGTGACTGCAAATTCATATAATGCGAACATTACACCTGTCTCTCCAAATCTAAAGGTATGAATGAGTGTCTGGCAGGCCAAAGCTCCTTAAAAACATTTTCTTTCTTGTGTTTTTGCTTCCTTTGGAACTTGTTGGAGAAGAGGAAGGTTGGGCATAGTTTTAAGATGTTTGGAATACAGCCATTTAACCAGACTGTCTGATAGTGTAGTAAGTTCCAGGTGCATATGTGTACCTCTGCCCTCTACTGGATGGAATCAGATCTGCTCAGCTGTGTGTCATAAGTCCCATAGTGCTAATAGTTCATAAAAATTCTCCTTTAACCCCTGTGCATTTGGAGGAAGGAGGAGGTCTGAATTTTATGCCCTCTGATCCTGTGAAGTACCAAGTGGCAGTAGGTGCAGCATGACAACTCTAAAGTCCTTTGTGTCCACACATCAGCCCTTTGCAACCCAGACGTTAAAGACCTCCTTTCAATGATGTATATAGCATGAGGATAATTGAATTCAAAAGGGCCATGTTGGTGCTGGGCTCTGTTGACATAATATAACACCACCTAAAATAATACAAACATTCATGGCAATGGAAGTGTAATGCCAAGGAAGAAAGAATTAAGCTTTCCATGGGCAATCCAGAGCACTGTGATACTACCTTGTTTGACAATTGAATGGCATTAAAATGTCTGGAAGTTTATTGCTTGTAGCAGAGGGACCCTAAGAGCTACACTTGACACCAGGTCATTTAAATTACCACGATGTAGTATGTAAAATAACTGCCTGTTCTCAAACAGACATTTGCTAGATTCAGTTGCAACCTTTTGCCCTGCAATTATTTTGTACCCTGGTGAGATCTTTTCTCATAAAATACCATGTTAAGTCGGCAGGGGAGTATTATAGTATTTCAAAGGAAGTTGATAGCAGTGAGAGGATGGCTTCTGTGAATAGCCATGTGGGAGGTAGAGAAATTTACCAGCCTCCGGAGGAGACTTAAGGATGTGCTTCCTGAAAAGCATCTTAGGGCAGGAAAAGCATGTTAATAAAGTCTTTTAACTCAACTTTGCTTATTAGGGATCCTGATTCACCACTGCATTACTCAGCAGTGTAAATCTGCAGTCACACAGCCGTGAATCAAGCTCTAGGTCCCTAGTAAATTTAGGCCTACTTTATCCAGTCTCTTTGCAGTTCTAGAGGTGAGAAAGAGGCAGCAAATTACGGGCAACGCTGGCATTTTTCCATCTGCTCTAAAAGCTCTAAAGGAAAAAATGGGCCATGCAATACCAGTAACCTCCCAAAGGATGTCCTGCCCCCCTGCTCAAAGGGGCTAATTAATGTAAGAGGTATTTAGGGTTGATAGCTAATAATATCCTTTTGGAAATCTTGCAAAAGAGCCTCCTTTGCTGCATCTATTCGACTCTCTTGAGCAATCAGTGACACCCAAGCAACAGCCAGATGCCTCTGTTTTTTCCTCAGACTGAGTGACGTTCACCCCTGTGAAGAAGGCCTCAAAACAAGGCTTAAATGGTGCATAGGCCTTGTGTTGTCCGTTTGCTTGGGGGGCATTTCACCCTATGTGCGCACATGGTAACTGCTGGTTCTAGTTCCTGAGCTTTGCAACAAGAGCGTCAGTGTTGTATTCCATTTCCAAAACATCACCATTCAGACTGGAGAGGCGGGAGGGGGCGATTGCTCTTCATGCACCAAGTTCACCCCAGCTAGTGGAGTGTGACAGAGGCGACTGCGGTGACACAGGAATGCTGCCCTTAGTCACTCTGGGAGGAAATAAGCGTTCTTCTGAGCCTACGTGCCAGAAGCGCGTCATCTCTCTGTCCTATAGCGTGTGGAGCTGCAGAGGGGGATGGTTAAAGGCAAGCTTGAGATCTGGGCATTAAATGGCGAAGGAAAAGAAATATCCATTCCCTGGCTCCATGTAGATGTATTTATTTTAGTGCCTAATGAGCATGTGCCTGTCTAAAACTCCAGGTGCGGGAACAGCCATAATAAATCTCCTGCTTCCCAGGGACTCCTGATTTTGGGCGCTGCCTCCTGGGCTTCCAAGCAGCTGCTTTCCAGACAGCATCTCAGGAGCTTAGCGGAGCAAGCCTGCCGAGGATCTGGCTCTGTGTTTGGTCCAAGGGCCTCCTTTTATCAGAAAGCCATTCAGCAGCAGTGGCTGCTGAGCAGAACATAGCAGGCTCTGCAGGCAGAACCGGGAGAAAGAGGCTGCAGGCAAGAGCAGAAGGATGGTAGCCAGGCCACCGCAGCAGACTAAGAAGGGAGCAGGATTCTGGGTGTCCCACTTCCTAGTACACACCCCAGGCAGATGAGGCAAAAGAGGAACCCGTAATAGAGCTTAGGTGGAAAGGTACTGCCTCGGGCAGACAGCTCAGCTAAGGGAGAGAAACGGGAAAATGTGAAGCTGGAGGGGGGAAAGAGGAGCCTGTGAGAGAGAGGAACTGAAAGATTTGATGATGTGGGGGGAGATGGCAAAGGCTAGACTGATAACTGGGCTGGGAGGGAGAATACAAAAAAAATCCATATTCATCAATCATGCATATGCATGAGTTCGCTGGCATAAACATGCCAAGACTTTCAGTTGTTATGGGAGCGCTCCGTGTTGATATATCAAGTAAATAATTAATAAAATAGATGCCCAAATGTGTCACTCAAGAATATGTGGCATGGTTCCTGGGCTTTGCAGGACCAGTACACTTCTTGCTGTGCACTACAAAGGGCCTCCTTTGTGCCGTTCTCCACATCAGTGCTTAGGAACAATTCCCTGCCCCCCTGGCCCCGAAAAAACCCTACTGCAGTGGTCAAATAGGACCAAAGCCCTATATTAAAGTCCTCTTCACCCGTCAAACCTCAAAGTAGGGCGCAGTGCATAGCTGCGAAGTCACTGGGAGTGGCTGTTTCACTAAAGCCTGCCTTTGTCAGGCTGTATGGACTATTATTCAATTCCATCCCATGAATTCTCCAGTAGATGCCTACTTTATAGCCCAGACACAGATACAACAATCAGCTCTGAAATGTGCCGGCACTGGAACCTCATCTCACCTGACAAGGATTCGGAAATCCCCTTCTCGGCTGCTATATAGACTATGCCCATAGAGATGCTTTTCTTTGGACACTTTGTTCCCTAAGGGTGATTCCCTCATGGAGGCTTCTAAAAATAACTTCCTAGAGCAGTTTGTTTTACCTGAGGGTTAATTCAAGCCAGGCCTGCATGAGCTCCCCTGCCCCACAGGGAATCTCAGACATAATTCCTCCCTTTTTCCCTGTTGCAGATCACACACAACCAGCCCAGCCCTTCCCCATGTGCTCCAGCTATGGCCCGGGCCCATAGGTCATTCATTTGTTCCTTGGAGGGAGCAGCTGCAACAAAGAACTTGAGAAGTCCCGAGTAACCCTAATGCATTGCGGCTAGTGAAAGAGCTACCAGAATGGTTTGCAAGTAGATAATACTTGGAATGCAGGAGCTCCAGCTCTCCCAGCAGCTGTGCTGCTATACTGGGATCTGACTTCAGGTCCTGGACTGTCTCTGGCTTCCCAAGCTGGGAAATCCTGTAGAGACAACAGACAACGCCTGGGGGAATTCATATTGATCCACTGCAGCTGGCTCGGGAGTGGCATCAGTGAGCTCAGGAGGAAGTGACAAGCCTCTGGCTGAGCACAGAGCTACGGTAAAGAGAATAAGAGAGAAAAGCTGTGGGGGACTCATAAGACAGCTCATCTCCCCACCCCCGCTCCAGGGCATTCCTTTATTATTAGGCTAAATTAGTTTATGGATCAGACGTTGCTTCCTTTGTCCCTGATTCATTTTTCCTCTCCATTCAAAAATGTCTTTGGTGTTTATGGTTATTTTCTGCTCGACCCCATCCCTTCCTTGGAAGGCACTCTAGCTGTAATGTAGGCTAATTAGCAGTAATGTTAATTAATCACCACTACTGTTAATTGTTTTAACTTTACGCCTTGTAGTGTGTATGTGAAAAATGACAACAATCTTGCATTTAATAATAGCAGGATAGGGAGGCCCTGTCATCTAGTGGCTGAAACAAGAGGCTGGGAGACCAGGATCTGATTCCTGATTCTGTTACTAACTTGCTGTGTCCTGGTGGGTGGCACAGCCTCACTATCATTACTCATGTGCAGAAGGGTTGTAATACTACTTACCTACCTCACAGAAGTGCTGAGAAGCTTAATTCATTAGGGACGGTTTGTGAAGCCCCCTACTCTTAATGGGGAATAGTTACTCACTGGAGTCATGGGATCACCTGTGGAATCAAGGGGCTATTCAGCATGAGAAAAGATATCAGAATCTAGTCTTTCCTGTTTGCCATGTGCTTTGAAGTCCCTGAATAAAAGACACTAATGTTATGCTGGAGATTTGATGGCTCCCAGGAAGTATGTCTTTGATCTATGGGCAGTCACAGACCTTGTTGAAGCTGATGGACGTCATGCTAAACACTGTTCAATGCCCTTTTATTTAGTGATAGCCAAAATAACAGGCAAACACCACCCAGGGGACAGATGGCAAACAGAAAGCCTCAGGATTACTTGGTGGAGGGGTGTGTGTGTCCGTCAGAAGCAGGCAGGAGAGAAAAAGAAAAGTGCTGGTAGTGTCTTGGCAACCGTCAATCCAAACTGGATCATGGTAAATACGTAAGAGGTCTAACCGGGTGCCTGATGAATCCATTTATTGTGAGTCACTTTATTTCATTTCAGCCAGGATACATTGGGTTGGGGCATGGATTTTTTTGGCCCACCTTTTCTAGGGTCTTTCTAAAGAGGCATGCAGGCCACCCCAGAATAGGTTGCTTGGATGCCAGGGAAGCTGCCTCAGGGCTTGTCTTCACTACGGGCTAAATCGGCACTGCTGTGATCGATGCAGCGGAGTTGATTTAGCGAGTCTGGTGAAGACATGATAAATTGATGGGAGAGCGCTATGTCCACCAGAGAGCGTCTCTCGCCGACATAGCGCAGTGGAGGCACTACATTAAGTCGATGTAAACTGCACTGATGTAAACTTAAGTTGAGTAATTTACATCGACTTAACCCCCTAGTGTAGACAAGGCCTCAGATTCCTTAAGCCCCTTACGGAATCCTGAAACCATCACACCAAGACCTTTGACAAGAGTATGGAGGAGTGGAGACTTCTCTAGACCAACCATCCCTCCTTTAGGCCTTGAGCCAGATTCTGAAGGCCAGACTGAGTCCAGCTGTTCAGTGCCTCAATTGTTCTACCTTTTGCCACAGAGAAACAGATTAGAGCTGCTGCTGACTACCTAACACCTCAGCAAGGGTCCGTCTCTATCAGGGTGATGTCCCTTAGCCTTACTCCAACCAAGGGATATCCACAAGGTCTAAAGTCTATAGTTGCCTTACTCTGAAAGTTGCAACGTTGTGATATTTTGTAGGAGTTGGCCCACCACGTTGCCACCAGGCCCTCCAGCCAGATGCAGTTTATGGTGGAGTGACCCTGAGAGAAAAGCAAGAGAGAACTTTTTGGCCAGAGTGCTGGTTGGAAAGGCAGGCTTGGAATTGTGCGCAGGGAAACAACCTCCTGTTTGATTCCACTGTGTCCAGGGGCAACAGGACTTTGTGTAAAATAAGCGGATTTGATTTAAAAAAAAACAACCCTGAGTCTATCATCAATTTCTTATCCTACTGGAAACCACCCTCAAAGTCCTGAATATTGGCTAACTGTTCAGGCCATAAAGGGCTAACACTATGTTCCAAGTTTTGTCGCTCTCATTCCCACTGAGCAGTCATGTAATCCACTAGTGAGTGTGTGTTACATGTCCTCCTCTGTGTCCTATCTATGCAAGATGTGAGTCTGTTTCAGTTCACAGCTCGAGAGCCTGGCTCTTTAGCGCTGGAGGCCGATCGTTCAGCCAGAATGGCAGCCCTCGCGGTAACTTACTCCATGTGACCGAAATCAGTGGGATTGCTTGTAGCTTCCGTTACTACTTTATGTGAGTATGGCAGGAAGAACAGGGCTCTGTATCAGTGTAAAAGGACTAGTAGAGGGACTGTTTTCACACCTGAAGAGGCACAAACAGAAATATCCTCCATCCAAGATGTGACACTGTTGCTTACGTTGACATGTTAGACATCCTGCCTCTCAGAAGCCGTCCCACAATGCCCCACACAGTTAAATCGGTGCAAGCGCTCCTGGTGAGGATGTGAACTGCTAACACAAGAAGCATAGTGTGGACGTGTAAAAGTGATTTAATTACTGTGGTGGCTGTACATTGAAGTAACTTAGGTCAACTTAATTTTGTAGTGTAGACTTGCCCTCAGTATCAAAGGATCTATCTCTGTGAAATACAGATAATGCACACAGTCATTGTTATCTGCACAGATGCTGTTCAAGAGTCTCATCTAATTAAAAAGCTGTTATCAACTATCACCTCACTGACAGCAGATAAAGTTGGTTTACCAGTTACATTTCAAAACTGCGGGCTAATGAATATAATTTTACTGATGAGGGATTGCTGTAAAACTCCCCTGGTGTGCTGCACGCATAACCCAAGCCTGGTTGCGCGTGTAGTGACAATCAAGTCCTTTTAATGCAGAGGCAAACCAGAAGTATCTTTCAAATCAGATTGTAATTCCCAGTTAATTACTGCTGTATATTTATCTAGAAACATATGACGGGATTGTCAGAACCCATTAACAACTGGACACTTGTAAGTATAGAGGAAAGGTCATAAATAACAGCTCCAGAGGCAAAGCATTGGGGTACACATACAGCCCGATGGTACCCAGTCAGCTGATATTTACTGTGTCCAACAAGAGAGATTCCACTACCATCAGCTCATAGAACATTTGTCAAGGCCGCATTCAAATGACTTGTGAGAACACTACACTTTAGACTCTAAATCCTGCCTGCCCATCCAAGAACGCTCAGGGCCATACTCATAAAGACATTTACCCAGCTCAAGAAAAGAAAATCAAAGATGTGAGTAGATATGCAGCAGCTGGTGAAAGTAGTGGACGCCAATATGTGTGTTGTGGGATACTAGAATTCCTGGGTGGAGAGTTGGGAAGGGATGTATCACCCGACTAAGATCAAAGGCCCAGTCACTTAGGCAATAATGGAATGTTCATACTGCTTTTTTACAATCACAATATACTAAATAACATGTTTGGGAGAAACATGGTTTTCTGTCCATCATGAGGAATCATATCACACTTTTTGGCGCCCATGCAATCACCAGCCATGTAGCAGCATTCCTTGGTACACATGCTTTGGAATTTGTTGGTCTTCCATTGTAATAACATGTCCCTGCAGAGAGAGCAAATGAAACCAAACCAGTTCGGCTTTGAATGTCCTCACTTCTGATCTTGTCCTGCCACTCGATGTGAGGCAGCTGATGAAGGAATGGAAAAGCGTCTGTCCAGTGCTCTTCGGCACTCACGTTATACTTCCATACAATAGAGCTAGTATAAACGAGGATCATAGATCTGCAGCTTTGCAGCAAGGTTGATGTCACAGCAATCTAGAACCCACTGAACAGCCTGAAATGTAGCAGCAGCTGCTGCTATACAAGCATCCACCTCTTCTGAGCATCCCCCAGCACTGTTTATGACACTGTCCAGCTATCGGACATGTGCTCAATGTCCTGTCAGACAGGTTAATACTGATCTGACTGTAATCTGCAGCTGGAGGCCACTTGACCATAGCAATCAGGGACTTAATTCTACTGGATTAATAACCAGACCAATGTGTGCTGCTTCTTGCCAGACCAGATCAACTATCAGCTTCAGCAATTCACCAAACTGAGCTAACCAGACAATGTCATTGATGTATTTGAGACCTCAAAGCAGAATGGTGTTCAGTTCAATACCATCAACAGCTGCCTCCTCCAACTTATCAATCAACCAATCAATGCTGCTATTGAACAGCAAGGGTGACAGAACACAGCCTTGCTAACCTCCTGTGGAGGTAGAAAACCATATCATGTATCTACCATTGACTCAAATCCAGCTTTCCGTTCTGTTATAGAGCTCTTCTATCTTCCCAGGGACACCGTGTTGCCTGATCAGATCCTACAATTTCTGTATGGTCTTGAACAAATCATTTAGGGTCTGATCCAGTGCCCATTGAAGTCAATGGAAAGATTCCCATTGACTTAATGGTGCTGGATTAGGTACGTCAACCCTTTGTACCTCAGTGTCCTCATCTCTGAAATGGAGATAGTGATATTTGTCCATTTTACAGGAATGTTGGTAGGATGAATCATTTAAGGTTTAAACAGAGTTTTGAAGACATAAAGTACTGTGTTGAGTGGTAAGTATGATTATAATTATACAGCACTTTTCATCCCAAATAATCTGAAAAGACTTTGCAAACTCTGTAAGCAGGAAGTGCACCCCCCTCTCTGTAATGCAGCCACTTAGGGGGTGGAACATGACAGTTGTTTAACATTGCATGGCAGCACTGCAGAACAGGTTAATTTACAGAATCTAAACTGTATCACAGATGAAAAGGCAACTGATTAAAAGCATCTCAAACAACATCAGACTCTTTCAACTGATTTTCAGGACTTCTTGGAGGAGCTGAAATACTGATAGTCTCTCTTGGGGTGGTTTAGTACTATTTCTTCTGTACCCCGTCAGAACCAGGAAGGCAGTGAAAATAAAATAATTAACCACTAGAGCTGGTCGAAAAAAAATGTACTGTGGAAAATTTTGTCTTTTTCATTTTAAAAAACCACCAAAAATTATCATTTTTGGCCCCAAACTTTCAGTTTACAGGTTCTTTTCCAACAATAAATAAATAAAATAAATAAATAAATAAAAACAATGAAGAAAGCATACACTTTTCATGGAAATTTTGTTTTAGTAGGAAACCCAGTTTACCCTCATAGGGGGTTGGGTCTTGACACAATTTTTGACCAGCCTTATTAGCAACAACCTTCAAACCACAAAAGAGGCTTGTGGCTTTATATGAATTTAGGGCAAAGGTTTAGAGGCTATCCAGTCCGTTTCCCATATGGCAATGGATCTCAATCTTTTCCATACTAGCACCTCCTTCTCCCAACCAGGACACACCTCCCATCTGGCCAGAACCCCCTTCCCACCTAGCAATATGGGAAGGGCAAGCACGTCGTCACCTCTTGACCTAGTGTATCCTGTACTCATTTCTATCTCTTCAAGCTAAACCCCCTTCCTGCGGGCGTTAGTGTTTGACAGTCAATGTGCCTGTCTGATTTCATATTGTATCACTCCATGGGTTGTTCCATTAGCATAGTCTTTAAGAATGTCGGCTGAAGGAAAAGTGCAGATATTCCACCTTCCGGTCAAGAAAGCTCAGTGTTTAAGTGCTGCACAGTGTGGCTGTTTAATCAGTTCAATGAGGCCAGACTAAGTTTTCCCAAACCAGATGGCTGCAAGCCTCAGTAAAACCTGCAAGTGCTTCAAATGTCAAAGGAACTGTCTTTCTGAAGAGTCAAGTTAATTAATACCTGTGATTTTGTTGGAAATTAAGTGCAGGAAGCATTCCTTTATACCATGTTCCTGACTGTATGGCTGGAACTACAGTAATTTCATTTTATTAGGAATGTCATTTTTCATTTCTAGCAGGTCCTATTTAACCCGACAGGTTCATAAATTACTTGTCCATTGCCTGCTCTGTGACGGAGCAAACTGTTTGATATGGCTAATCTGTGCATGGAAGCTTGAGGTAACAAGATGGCTCAGATGTGCAATGTGGAAGCTTATCCTGTGGAATGCTTTTCCACTCTAGGGCTGTGTAATGTTATCAAACTAGTCTTGAGACAGCAGGCATCACGTCCTCAAAACTAGCCGTTGATTGTTTAATTTTGTGATCTGTTTCAATGGACGGGTGAGACAGAAGGGAAAACAAAGCAAAACTTCCCATTGGATACGGTATCTCTTGAGGAAGCTTGAGGTTGTGCCCATCATGTTGGTTAGTTTGGTGGTTATGGAGAAAAATTGGCAATCTTTACTCAAGGACTTTAATTCATTTTTTGTCATTTACCTCAGGATCCTTCAGATTTAACTGCCACTTTTCCAGGAGCACTAAGGAACCAGTGATCCTGAACTACCAAGAATACAGCTCAGGAAATAGAGGGAAAGGATTCAACGGGCCTGATCCTCCACTCAGGGATGGTCTACCCTGAAAAGTTACATTTTCATAGCTAAGTCTCTCAGGGGTGTGAAAAATCCACACCCCTGAGAGCCGTAGTTAAGCGGACCTAGCCCCCACCATAGACAGTGATAGGTCGACGGAAAGATTCTTCAGTCAGCCTAGTTACTGCCTCACAGGGAGGTGGATTAACTACAGTGATGAGAGAACCCCTCCTGTGTCTACACTGAAGTGCTGCAGCAGCTGTGCTGCTGTGGCCTTTTAAGTGTAGACATAGCCTAATATACTCTTTTAATCTATCTGCATAAGCCAACCCCTGTGTCCTGAATATGTTCCTTTAAAGCTAGCTTTTATTAAAGTCTAAGACAGTTCTCATGAAAATTTCACAGTCAGCTAACGCAGATGACTAGCCTGTGATAGATTTTCATCAAACACACTTTATTCATTTACAGATGTTTTAAAGTAGCTATGCTCTAGGACAGTGGTTTTCAACCTGTGGTCCGTGGATGCTGGCGGTCCGTAGACTATGTCAAAGATTTCCAAAGGGGTCTGCACCTCCATTCGAAATTTTGTAGGGGTCCACAAATAAAGGTTGAAAACCACTGACCTAGAAGCACTGAAGCTGACTCAATCCAATGCTAAGCCCTCTGACAACAATGTGAAAGTGTAATATCAGTGGTGAGATCAGAGCATAAAATGTTCTCATTAAGATCAGTTCCCTGGCATCACTGAAGCGTAAGAAATTGAAAATTGACATATTTATTCCTTGCCTAAATTTTTAAAGAGAAAACATTTTTAAAGCCCTTGCTAAAATATTTAAACCGTGTGAGTTACAAATAGATGATGGATGATGTGGGGAATAAATGTCCTGATTTATTGGAGAAAGGGTTGTTAGCAATGTAGTGGAAAGGACCTGCTAGCTGGAAACTTATCAAAGTCAGTTTGATTAAATTGCTCAGAATGGGCTATTTGAATTTGAGACCTTTTAGACTATTCCAACCCAAGGTTATAATTTTAGTCATCTACCTTTGAAAATGCTCTTCACTGTCTGAGATTGTTTTAGATTTTGGTTTCCACAAGAACTATCAGCAAACTCACCCAAATCCAGCTTCTTGGCAGCAAAGGCTTCTTAAATTACTTTAATGGACAATCTGACACAAATACCCAACATCTCATCCTTTCTCACCCGGAGCTGAGAGACACACATCTCAGCTTTCAGCCTGCTGTGTTCTCACATTCCAAGTCCTCCAAAGATTGTCATCATAATCCTCTAGCAAAAAGGAGTTAAAAGCCTTACATTTCTCCTTTATTTAAAGCTAAGAAGAACCTGTTTTAGATGAGGGGAGGATTTGGAGAGCAAGTAAACACTGGGGCAGAGCCACAGTGCGGGTAAATTGTCATAGACTCATAGACTTCAGTGGGTTGGAGCTGCATCAAGGTTGAACTCAAATCCTTTTGTGGCTCAAGTCTAATGTTTTGCACTGCTTTAGGATATAAATCACTCTCTGTAACTTTAGTTTCATAATTGTGCATTTCCAATGCCAATAGCAATTACACTAATTACATAATAATGATGCTAAATAGCTGCTTTCATCTGAGGCAAAAGTCCATTATAAAGGGAATGAGTCTGTTATCCGTGTTTTACAGACAGGGAAACTCCCCTTAAAATGTTGGCAGGGAGGAACTTGGACTCTAAAAATAGGAACAGTGGTGAGGTGGGAAAGGAACTGTCCTTCTAGATTGACTTTTAGATGGCAAGGTGGCTTGTTCTTTTGAGGCTGATGGCGACACACGGATCACTTTATACACTTAAGGGGCTGCTCTTACTTTGACATATACATATTATGCTCATCAAAGTGTAATTCTACCCTGAAAAATGACTGTGGGAAACAGGCATCTTCTTCTGAAGAAATCTGCACTTTATGTATTCAGAGCGATAGCTGCTTATTTTTGTGGCAATTATAACCTTTCGCTGCTTTTTCGCCTGTTAACATGGTAGGACCTGTATATATGTGTCAGGGGGGACTGGCTTCCATTCTTCTGGGGCATCTTCAACAAAACTGTTTGCTAAATTCCAGTCAGTCACATCTATGCAAACCCACAGAAGGCAGTGGAATTCCACAGAGGTCACTGAAGGCGTAATTAGCCCTACAAAATACTACCTACTAGTGAGTGGTATACAGGAAAGAACCCAGCTTGACTTTCAGATCCCAGCTTCAGATTGCAGGGCTGGGAATTAAACTTGGAGTGGCATTTTTACAGACTCCTTTTTCAGAGGTGAACCACACTTTAAATGCTAATAGCTCATGCTGACTTCTTTAATATTTGTTTTTAATTTTTTCTTGTGTATTTGGGTTCTGATTCAAAAAACCCTGAAGCCAATGGGAGTCTTTCCATTGACTTCTGTTGGCGTTAGATCAGGGCTTTAGGCAAGGTTGTTTTAATCATGGCTAGATATGTTTGTATTTCTAATTCAAAGGTCAATAAAAAAAGTTTGCTAAAGAATCACTGAGAGCTCACTGGGCCAAATCACCTGAGCAGATCTAGACACCATCATGATCACGGTAGAAATGCGAGTGCCCTATCTGCACCAGCGCTCTCACCATTGCTACTACTGGTGGAGATGCAAATGGGCCTTGCACTTGTTTTAACTTGAAATCTAGTTGCACATTGTGAACACTTTGGGGGAAATCACTTAGGACATCTCTAGCTGGTACTGGGGCTTAAAGTTAGGGCTAAATCTAAAGTAATACTAGATCTTTTCTGTTTGTAGCTGAGTCAAGTAAGCAGATGCTCACTGAGTTAAAAACAAGCCCATAAAATTTCCCTTGTAGAGGAGGGCAGAGGCCTTTGCCCGGAATCCCCAGGAGCAGCTCGCTGGCTGATTTGGAGCAGCGGAGAAGAATCACCAGATTTAGCTCAGTCCCCACTGTTTAGCATCATATTGCATGTGATGGGAAGTTGTTTTTAGAAGGTCTTTGATCTGGGGGGAATATTCAGCAAAATTCAAGGTGAATCTCTTTGCTACAGTGTCAGGCAGTTCGAGGAACAGTTCATAAGGGCTGATAAATCATATGACACTCCAGGACCTACACATACAGCTATGATCTATTATGTACTGCAAGGAACCTGGAAAAACATGCAAGCAAACAATAGTGTGTATTGTACACCAGTGTTTTGGAAATAAGTAGGTAGATATCGCTGGCATGAACTGTGAGGTGGATAACTTCCCAGAACCAGTCCATGCTGTGTAGCATCCTGCTCCCTTGGTCTTTTTTTAGGTCTCAAATCCACCTTAACACCAGACAGGACTGTTTTGTGGTGAAACAGAAATATTCACCAGATTCACATGCAGAAGCCAATAAAATAAACCCTGAACTCACTGGAATGGAACTGATGTCACAGTTACCCAGCAGCTTTCATCCAGTTGAATCCCAATGAGATAATAGAGATGTTTTGAATCACTCTGCCTGCCTCTGAAGTACAGTCACCTCTGGGCTGAAGCCCGGAACCTGTGCAGCAGCACATCACCTGACTAATCTAAGTCACCTTTGCACATTGCATCTGCACTCTGAGCAGTTTAGCGGTGCAATTTTTGTGAGGAAAAACAAAAGTAGCTCATGAGTCCCCAAGACCTCGATTCAGCAGAGTCTGTCCCTGTTCTGCAAAGTACTTACCTTTACAGAGGTGGTAAAGTACCATTTACTTCAGTGAGATGGAAGCACGTGCCTAAAGTTAAGTATGTGTGTAACTGCTTTGCTGATTGGCCCGCAAAGTCCACTAATGTCAATAGGAGTCTTTCTATTGGCTCCCATAGGATTTGGATTAGGCTCTAGGTGTCAGGTTATAGAGGCCCATGAGATTCAGGTCCAACCAATATTCTGGAACGTGGGCCCAGCCTCACCAATGGTTGAGCCAGTGGCACAACCAGACGAGGGGGCCCAGGCACCCCAAATTTGAGTGGCATTTTGACCTGGTACACAGAGTTACAATGCCACTTGACTGTGGACCAGCTGCCTCTCCCTCAGCATGACGGAGAGGTGGCCGCGCCAAACTTGAATGGCACTGCAGCCCCATGTGCCAGCTATGGCAAGGGCAGGCCAGCTATTATTCTCTTACTTCCAAGTATAGGGGGCGCAGCCCTGTAGACTCCCACTGGGGGCTTCTCCCCTGGACTCTTGGCCCCTGCCAAAATTTTTACAAACCAGTCAGCTATGGATCAGGCTCAGGAGTTACTGCTTTCATTGTCCCTTTTCTACTCCTGTAGTAGGACATAACTTCAGTGAACACACCAGCACAGAGCTTTGGAAATCAGAATATAACGTGGAAACATCAAGGCCTGAAATCATTGTGCTACCTTTTTAATACAGGACTGAATTAACCTTTCAGGGCCAAGAGGCTTGGTCCAATCTCCAAAGATGACTCGTCTCTGCCAGCCAGAAATATATTAAGGCACCCTGGCAGGAGAAAAGCCGCACAGCCTCAGTGCCAACCCCTGCCAGAGCTCTGTCATTATTTATTGAAGAGTGACTAAATGAAAATGCAGCCACTTGTGACACTTCCCCTTCTCCCAACCCTGTGTGTTTACATAATAAATAAACAATTGTCTGTAAAGCAAACGTAGCCTGCTCCCTTCTGAGCAGGGATGAAAAGATGCTGTGGCCAAATGACTTGGTTTCTTTGTTCGGGGACGCCTGTTTTATTTATTTAAAAGGGGGAGATTGTGATTACCCTGGCGCTGGTTCTGATGCACCTGAAAAGACAATCACAGCGGAAATCTCAGGAGCAAGCTGTAATTAGTCAATGCGAGCGGAGAGCTGCAACGTTGTGCCTTAGCTTGGTGACAGCACCTCAAGCAGCTTACCTTTGACAGGCCTGGTGACAGTGTGGCATGCCTGCAGGAAACTAAATAGGGAGGGGAGTCCTCATTGGGGCAATGCGGCAGACTCAAACAGTTACCTCATCCAGGCTCCTGCTGTTAAAGATTTGTTCAAAACAAAGGGGGGGGGGGGGGAGTCTAGAGACTCAAGGGATAGCACATAAGAGAGAAAGAGATCAACTAACCCATGCAATTAACCATTAGAAAAATCACAGCCTCAGCCCCCTTGCTGCATCATAGATTCAAAGACTTTAAGGCAATAAGAGACCAGTATGATCATCTCGATTGACCCCCTGCAGAAGATAGGACATAGCATTCCACCCAGAACAGAAAGACAAAAGAACTTGTCAGTGGCAGAATCAGAACTCAGGACCTCCTCTTGTTTCTCTAGCGCCTGCAGTTTTGTCACTCATGCTGTCTCCTATGCCTGGATGAGTAGGTGTATGATCCTACTGATGTTATCTCTCTTCCCTTCCCCGCTCCCACAGTGCAGTTTTGTTTCCCCCTCGTTTCATCATGTCTGATTTAGTTTGCAAACTCCTTTGGGCAGAGGATAATGCCTTCTTTCTGGCTACTTGTGTGCTTAAAGTTACATATATGCTTAACTGTTTTGCTGAATGGGTGCCTGTGGGCCTCAGTTTGTCCATCTGTTAAATGGTTAACATACTTAGCACCCTAGAAAGACAGCTGAGAGGTTTAATTATTTAATATTTGCAAAGTACTTTGTGATCCTTGTAAAAAAGACCCAGGCAAAGTATGAAGTCTTATCATTCTGCTAAGTAAGAAGAAAATTAAAACTGACCCAGGAATCCAGAGGAGCCGTGCCATCTTCACACAGTATCCTGGCTGGAATTAATCTTGAAAGTACTGCATAAAAATAAAATACATTGGAAAACATAAATTTTTACTTTTTATCTAAATGGCTAAATCAGTATGACTATGACCTCATTAAATTAATCTTTTCTCTAAAGGGTAAGTCTGATATCTAAAGCAGAGATAACAGTATGCTTGCAAATAATGGAATTCAAGAGCTTGTCCTCTTGGGGTGGTGTACATTGCAGGGGACAGATGTGGAATCACTTTCTAAAGCACTGGCAACTTTCGCAGCCAAATCTTTAGCTGGTGTAAATTGTCTTCGCTCCAGTGATGTCAGTGGAAGAGGAGGAAAAGTGTCTCTGAGTGGAAGTTTTTGGCAGTACAGTGGAATCAACCTCTTTTGAAGATTCAGGGCCAAAATCTGTGCTAGCTGCACCAGTGTCAATCCGCAGTAACTCTGGTGAAGTCAATGGAGCTACTCCAGATTGACAACCCACTGAGAGCAAAATATGGCTTGTGGGTGCTACTCAGGATCCATCCTAAGATCACCATGATCCTGACTTACACCCCTTCCAGCCCCACTGAAACCAACAGTGTATTCTTCAATCCATAGTTCAGTACAGTTGGCAATGTCTGGGCTGGCAGAGATTCTGTAGGCCAAGGCTGGTGCCGTTGTATTGAGAGGTTTTGCACTTCCTCCTCAGCAAGTAACACCATGGAAGCCAGAAGAAGGTGTCAGAATATCCCTTCTTAGGCTGGGCTGGCAAGTATCCCAAAGTTAGAAGTAGTAGGTGCCTGGTGGTCTGATCCTGCTCGCACTGAAGATGATGGATAACAAAAGCCCATTGACTTCAACAGGAGCAGGATTGGGTTCTAAATCCAGCGGCAGGTCTACCAAATATGGCTGGACTTCTGTAGACTTCAAGGGAAACAGCTGGAGCTCAGCTACAACCACAGAAAGCTCCTAGCTGTGGCAATAACCACAGCAAACACCAAAAGAGACTGGTTTGCTCCCCACCCCCATTAGTGGTACCACTGCAACACCCTTCATCAGGCTGAATTGGTCCTTCAACCACCGGGAGTGTCATTCATTGGGACTATTTTGTTGTAAAGTACTAGTCAATATCAGTATGGAGGAGAAAGTGGGATTTAGGTTTCCCCATGGGGCACTGAAGGCCTTACAAGAAGAGAATCCACATAGGATAGTTGAACAAAATTTGAGCCTCTAGATTTCATGAGGGACATACAGTACCTGACTGTCTGCAGTTTGGGTTCTTAAGCCAAAATCCTGCAAGGAGAACCACACGGACACAGGGCCAACCCCTGCAGAATCCCTTCATTTGTTTCACTGCCTAACAAATAACATGCAATAAAGTCATGGCATGGGGTCACCCATCAAAGCCACCCTTCAGGTGGAGTGTGTTAGGACATTCCCTTCCCAGCCGTAAATAGACTCTGAACTCAGGTTTAAATCTGCACAATAGGGGCCGTATTTTCAGGGGGGCTGAGCCAGATTTTCAGAAGAGCTCCACACAATTCAACCCACTGTGCTTTCAAATATATATATATATATATTCCAGGGATTAGCTCTTGTAAATTAAACAGGATAATTTATTTTATGAATGGTAAAAATAGTCTTTAGATGCTCTACCTTCTTTTCAATAATATATAAACATGGAAGTGTCCTTTTGTTACAACATGGTGATGTAGGTAATGAGGATGCGCTGTTGATGTCCCTAAAGCAGCTGCTTTTTACCCTGGTCTCTGGATGTGATCCTGCTGCAG
Source organism: Mauremys reevesii (assembly GCF_016161935.1). Lineage (NCBI taxonomy): Eukaryota > Metazoa > Chordata > Testudines > Geoemydidae > Mauremys > Mauremys reevesii. The sequence goes on along the minus strand of NC_052640.1, from coordinate 13,499,609 downwards.
TCCTTAAACAGGCAAAACTTGCAAAGTTGGTAAGATTGGGCCTGCAGTTCTGAGGAGTCTAATAGTTCCAGCTGATGTTATTCATCAAAACCACTCACAAGATTCCATGTAGGTGCAAGTCACACAGTCAACAGAAGTTGCCATTCCAGAGCTAAGGTAATTATACGTAGTCTTCTCCTGTGCTCTAAAAGAGATGGTTGGATGAAACTCGGCTGTCTTCTGGTGATGGAAATGTAGTTCCAGCTGACTGCAGATATTTTCACAGTCCCTTTTTCCTCATACATATAGACACTGCCTCTCTTTCTTTCTCTTTGTGTTATACAGACATTCCCCTCCAAATCTTCAACAACAACAAAAACCCTTCAAAAGAAAAAAATGCTTTTTCTTGTTTATTCCATGACTGGGATTCTTGTTCTTTTCCTTTGTTTCATTCTCCTCACAGATTAATTCCATTTCTTTCATTTATAGTCATCAAGTTCTACAAGGTCCCAGTTACCACACCTATTTCTAAACTTTATATTTCCTGCATTGCTTCCAGGATTTCCCTATTGTGACTGCAAAAGGAATTCTCCGAACTTAATCCTCAGACTTGCACCACGTATGTATCTCTTCAAATAGAGAATCAATCCAAAACCAAATCTCCATACCTACAAACCCTTAAACTTTGAGGGAGTTCAACTCCAGATCCAGACTTTGCAGCTCAGGCCTATCTCTACCATTAAAGGTCCTTTGCCGGGGATGGATTAAGAAGGAAATTATTGTACTACTGAAGTGGCTGCTTCTGAACACTCAGTATCTTCCTTTTTAAAACACAACATCTCATCCATGATCTGGACTCATCAGCTGCAAAATTTAATATCTGAAGCTAAACCAGCCCGATAAACCACTTGAAGTCACAATAACTCTGACTTTTCCCCCCCCGTCTTTCATTTAAGAAAGGTCAAACCAATTGGTACCAAATTTAGCAGAACAAATGTTGCTCTCCTTGGCCAAGGCCTTGTCTGCCAAAATATAAGGAGTGACTGTTTCCAGTTGAGTTATAACCCTTCCCCCCAGAAAAACGGGGCTTATTTAGATTGGAAAATGCTGACAGATGCCGAAGTTTATCTGTGCTGGTGAGTGTCAGTCTACAATAAAGCACACCTTAGTCGAGCCCATAAAAATGGCATTTAATTCAAAATCCTGTGCTTAGCTGTGCATCATTAATCTGCGCATCATTAATCTGCCTTCTCTGTATTAATCACACTGAAATACATACTGTTTGCATCTGTTCATACTCCAAAAAGCTGTTTGACAACTGAATGCAGCTGAAAGCTCTTCATTCTTGATCCCTACGCGGCACTGAGCTCAACAAAACTAGATACCGAGAGCCAGCTTTCCTGAACCGAAATTTGCCCAAAATGGAAAATCATTTGGGAAGGACGGGGTGTGCTCGAGAGCTTGTTAAACACAGGATTCTACTGGCTTGACAGTTATTTAGGAATGGTGTCAATGAAATAAATACCATCATTCAGTATTTTGGAAGCACTGGTTTTCAATAAACAGAGAAATTGGAAATATTATAAAGAGGCAATAATGAATGGGAGCGTAGTTTAGTTGTAATTGGCCAAATTCATGCTTGTTTTAACTCCTAAAATCCCACAGGCAGACATATCTATTGGTGACACTGGCTCCAGCTCACTACGGCTCCATTGATTTTAATGTAGCTATGCCAATTTATACCAGCTCAGAATCTGGCCTTGCTATGTGTAAGTACAGGGGTTTGGGGACACGGCACCTGCTTAGAAAGCTTAAATGAAGCTAGTGCTGGAAACTGAAGCCTTATCACAAAGCCAGACAGCAACCGCATGAGCTGCTAGACCCTGGCCTGCCATTGACCGTTACAGGATTCTCAAGGTACCTCCATTCTGACTGCAGTTACACACAAGGGCACTTGAAAATTGTAGACATGATAACACTGCAGACTCTGATTCCGCAGCTTTGTTCTGTCCTCTGGTAAGTTCTGCTCTCTTCCAGCCTTTCTAACTGACTGCCTCCACCTCTGCTAAGATTGCACAGAATTGGTACTTCAGCATCCAGCAACTCTTCACTTGAGCTGGATGAAATTTACTCGCTAGGGCTGGGACACGGGACTGCTTTCTGAAGCACCAGGGAAGAGCAGAGTAGGTCAACCCAGGGAAAGGAGCAGAAATAAATGCAAATACTTACGAGAAAGGGCAGGATGAATAAGAAGAGAAGGAAAGACAGAGGGAGTTCGGCATGGAAAGTAGGAAGTGTTCTGTGAGAGAAAGGAACTGAGAAATGAGGGTGAAACACAGAAGAGAGAGGATTCATCATGCAATGCCACCATTGTAGCTGATTTCTATAGCTCCTTTCACAAAGCCTCAAAGCAGATTGTGCAATTGTAAAATGCCAGGGAGCTCTATGACAGGGCCATATTCATCCTCTACGCCAAACTGGGGAAGAGGATCTGCAGGAGGGTGGAAAATGTAACCCAGGATGCACATCGTGATGGCTGCTGCAGTCCTGGGATGTGGCTGTTGCTCTGGCCCTGTTCTGCAAGAGGCAATGGACAGGAGAGCAACACAGCAGCCCTATCCTTAGCTCCTACTACTCATGCTATGCTCCAGATCTCTCTGGGCATGAGGTCGTCTTTGTAGAACTGGCTTTTGCAGTGAGCAAGGGGTGCCAGTGCCCTGTGTGGGCTCCCCAAATCTGCCCCTGCCAGCCCAACCCCGTGCACTCTGGAACCCCATCAGCTCCACTGCAGGCAATCCTATAGAGAAGGGGACATCATTTGCCTCCTTGTGATGTCACTTTCACTGAACAGCTTCAGTGTAACTAGAGTTGCAATTTGCATTTTGCAAAGTATTGGCAGCCTGGGGCTTTCATTCTGTTTCCTTGCAGATTGGTCCCTCGGAGTGGAAACCACTGTAAATATTCATAGGGGTGACTTCACTTCACCCACTGCTCAAGTGTAGCCAATTTCCAGCGTGGAATGCTGCAGCCGTTAGATTCCCACATGCAGCTGTGCGGAACAGTGACCTTGTTCCAAATCAGACATGAGATCACACAACCCCATCTCTGGAGTGGAATGCTGCACAATTCAGGCAACTTCACGTGCTTGGCTTCTTCCTCCGACTATGACTTCCAGTCCCTCTGTTTGGGAACTATAAAATGGAAAGAGGGCTCAGCAAAGAAAGAAGAGCAATGCTAAAAGAAAACAACAGCTATCCAAATAAACATACATTCAGATTAGCCCCGCAAACACAATGTGTCTTACCCAGGCCATTTCCCTTACAAGTCATCTTTTCCCTGTATTTTCCCGGCATCTTTTCCCCTCTAATAAGTGGAAATATTTTCTCCTGGACCTGGTCAAGCCAAGATTGACAAAGATTGTAGTGAGTTATTTCTGCAACTGAAATGTGTGCAGAATACTAAGGGTTGGGTTACCATCTCTAAAAATCAGCAACAGCTCAAGCAATCAGTGCAGCTACTGCTGTTTGTTTACATTACAAACAAAGCAATTGCTTATCGTTGTTGGAATTCAGCTGCCAGAATAAAGGGAGTGGCTTTCATTCAGTCTTGTCTCCCACCACAAGAGAAACTGGTGTTATTCCTTGAAGTAGAAATCTCAGCATGCATAATTACAAAACAATATGAGCCACTAAGCCATCTCACCAAGAGGTCGCCTGGTGTTTCATGCATTGTTTTGAACTCACTCAACTTTCTGGGGGCTACTTTCAGTCACATATACAGCCTAACAGCCTTAAACATTTGCTAATGGAAACAAGAATCATGATAATGCAAGGGAACGGATATTTATCCAGGGTGAATTAAGAACATCCCTCAAACCTTCACCCAGAATCAGGTCTAAACTTCAGTGACTCTCTCGGAATAGAGCAAATGTTAGCATTTGTTCAAAACTTCCAAGCTGGTGCTTTGTTAATTTTCAGTCCATACACCTAAGGTCTGATCCACTGAGCCTTTCCACTGACATGAATGGGATTGGCCTGCAACAGAGAAAAATCTCCCTCCATATCTATTGTACCAATAGGACACATAGAATATATATTGCGATTTGCTGAGTGTTGCCGTGAGATGTTACACAGCAGCATTGCAGTGAGGCTGGAGAGGTCATAGGCTACAGAAGCAAGAGTGACCCAGGGCAGCATTTCAGTGTATTCTGGTGCCTGCCGTTCCCATTTCAGCACAGGTGACACCATAATATACGTTGTGCAAGGAAATTACTCGGTAGGCCAAGAACTTTAAGAAATGAAATGTTTGGGGCCAAATCCTGTCCCCAATACAAAGCTCAAAGAGCCCGTGTGCTGAGGGGATACCTGAGGATGAGATGGAAGGAATCTGCCCCTAGGCTTTGCTCCAGCAGCCCTACGCTTCCCTTCCACATGGAAGGATGGAACCCCCGCTCCTGCCTTACCACTCTTCCCTTTGGCCTGCCTTCAAACTCTGCCTCCATGGCAGCACAAAGGGAAGCCCAAGAGCACAGGTCTGCAGCAGACAGCTTTGGTCCTCCCAATCCCTTCATTGGGTGGTGCTATCCTGCAGCTGACAGCAGGAATGAATTAGTGCCCGAGGGTCCTCTGATTTGTGGAATGGAGAGGTGAGTGGGCTGAATATGACCCACTGTAAACATTCACCCATGGAAGCTCATGCTCCAAAACGTCTGTTAGTCTATAAGGTGCCACAGGACTCTTTGCTGCTTTTACAGATCCAGACTAACACGGCTACCCCTCTGATACTTGGTACACTGTCGATTCGTGCCAGCTCTTGCTATTGGATGATGGAGGGCACTCTTCAGATTAGCAAGTGGAGGCTCAGAGACCATCATCTTCATGTAAATATAGTCTATTCTCCTTAAAGTCACACTGCTTTAGTCCAGCTTTCTTGTAGAATTGGAGCACGCTAAATATTTTGGGACTATTGGTTTATGATCCAGTTCCCAAAGAAATGTTAATTCATTTTGGCCCCAGCACCAGCAGCTTTTATTGTGCACGCATCTGTTTAAGATTAAGCAATTATTTGATGAACCTTTGGAGAAAAGGAATTTTAGATGAAGCATGTACACATTTTTATTATGCATACATTTCCGTTGATCAATTTTCTCTTCAAAAATCTGCATATTTCATTCCTTGAAAAAAAACATTTCCACTGACATAGCCTTAATGCCACCTTTCCGCTTACCCTTCAGTGCATCTTCAAAAGCTTGCTGATCGGATACATTCCACCAGTAGCTTAATTCTGTGCAGAAATAACAGGTCAACCCCAAAAGGAGATACATAAAGCCAGATCTTTGGCTGGTTTAAACTAGAGTAATTCTGTTGATTTCAATTTGTGCCAGTTGAGGATTTGGTCCAGAGATTTAATGTAGAAGGACAGTCTAAAATGTTTGTTGTTTTGTTTTTTAAAAAAAAGGCGTGAGACTCCTCAGACAGCAAAAAATGCTCACTGGCAAAAAGTTGGCAACTAAAAATTCCTGATGTTAAATTCAGCCTCCTGAAGAACATTGTTTTTTAAAAGGCACCATGACGTGAGCCCCTGAGTCACGGATTAAATTGCCCAGGAAGGAATTTTTCAAAAGAAAAAAGGTGTCAATGCTTTTAATGCGCAAAGACAAGCACGGCAGCTACTTCAGAATCAGTATGTTCCACAGTCTCGTTAAAGCCTTATCAAGCAGACAGATTTGAGTGTGGGGATTTCTTCTTCTTGGAAGTGAACTTAGTCCTGGTGAAAAGTGTCAGACTCTGATAGCTTCGAGGCTTATGGCCCTCTATTTTTCCAGACATACAGGAGGGTGCATTGGTTGTGCAAACTTCCCACAAAATGCCTGATCCTCCTAAGGACATATCTATTTCTGGGCGGGAGATGGTAATTTAGGGCTGCCCTCACAATTTCACCAATTTATCCAAACTGAGTTGTAAATCAGACTACAAATCCCTTGTGTGGCTACTCCAAAATTGGCTTAAGAGAAGCTAAAATTGATTTAGCTTCATTTGACGCAGAGGCCTGGAATCAGCAAGAAACTAAGTCCCAAACCCCCTCAAACAACCACAAGCAATTATTTTCCATCAGTGTTCCACTCCTCATCTCTACCTGAGCAGCCTGTATGGCACACTCAGCTGTGCTCTGGACCACCACCACCCCCCGCAAAAAAGGGGGTTTCAGAGTTCACAGCAGGTGTTAATGCTGCTCGAGGAACAATAGCATTAACTTTATGCAGCTTTTTCTGTGTAGGTTCCATACATCTCCCAGAGGAACATGCCTCTTGGTACAACTAGGGTGACCAGATGTCCCAATTTTATAGGGACAGTCCCGATTTTTGGGTGTTTTTCTTATATAGGGTCCTATTATCCCCCATCCCCATCCCGATTTTTTCACACTTGCTCTCTGGTCACCCTAGGTACAACTCCTTCAGATGCTCTGTCTTTGGCCATGCTGTGGTCTTCTCCATAGTCTGTTCTTTTGAAAAGCGTGTGGGGTGGACCACCCATCTAGCTGCCTATCCTATCCATGCTGCTGCCACCATTGGTCTGTGGGTTTACTCGCCTTTGTGCCCCACAGTATAGGGAAGCATAGGGGATTATACTGATGCATGCAGTGTTGTTATGGCCGTGTTGGTCCCCAGATATTAGAGAGACAAAGTGGATGAGGTAATATATTTTGTGGGACCAACTTCTGCTGGTGAGAGAGACATGCTTTTGAAAAAAAGCTCTTGTTCAGATCTGGTAAATGTACTCAGAGCATCAGAGCTCAAAACAAGGTGGAACAGATTGTTTAGTTAACACGTATTTCAAGGGAGCATTCAAAGTGAAGTGGCCCATAAAAGGGACCTTGAATGGTCCTTGAAATACATGTTAATTAAATAATCTGTTCCACTTTGTATTTAGCGGTGACGCTCTGACCAGACCTGAAGAAGAGCTTTGTGTATAGGGCCATATCTAAATCAATTCACCTTTCCCTGAAATAGAGACCCTGTGGGATGCAGCCACACCCATTGACACTGCACTACCCAAGCAATGCAGAGGTTCAGACCTGTCTTTTGTATCTGAATTCACCACTCGGGCCCATTGCCAGCTCTAACAAAATAATTCATCTCTCCCGTTACAAACCTGCCAAGTCCTGGGTTTGGAAATCAGTGTTTCTTCTGCAAGAGTTAATGACATCCCAAACCCTTTAAATAAGTTTAGAGAGTACAAGAAAAACCATTGGTTGCTGCAGACAGTATACAGAACCATTCATTCAGTGCCTGGCACGTGAGTGGAGCTGAAAATGATTTACTATTAACAATAATATTATTGGGCCAAAACCTGAAATCCTTCTTTATTCTCACTCCTTACTCGGGCCAGGCTCCACAGAAATCAATAGGCATTTTGCCTAAGCAAGGCCCAAGGAAAAAGGAAGTGGGGACTCTAGGATTTGATCCATTAACTATACTAGAGTTCTGCAGCTTAACAACTTCAGAGTAAAGTACAAACAATTCATTTTCAAGTTTGGGTTTTTTTTTAAAAAGGCTGCCCTCTGGATTTCAGTAAAATAATCCGTCGCAGTATTCAGCAATGCTAAGGGGTAACCTTGAGTCTTGACCAACAATGCCCTGGCTGATTCATAGTACCCTGGGATGCCCAAGGATGTGTAGATTATTTCTGTGAGTAAAACAGCCGACTCATTTGCCTACAGGGTCACATCAGTGTCTGCAGCAACTCATTGCCTTGTAAAGGGATTCTGGAATATGAAATCAAATTCTATTCTATTTGACAGGGGTACCACTGCCCTCTACTGGAGTGCTGCTTCCCTACGGTCTAACAATTCTTTCTGTTTGCAGGGCTACAAGAATTGTTGCTGGAGCTGATATTTCTGAGTTCAAATCCAATTCCCTTCTTCTGTGTCTGTACGTAGATACAGGGTGAGAGAGGTACAGGGCTTGCTACTTGAGCACCTTAATGTTTGCCTGAGTACAAGAGCCCCAGATCTTGGTCTATAAAGGGGACCCAGTCCTGTAAACTTTACTGTAGCGAGTAATCCTTACTCACACGAGGAGCCTCAATGACTTCCCAATGACTTTAATGGGACTGCTTGTTTGATTAATGATTATTTGAATAAATAAGGTTGCAGGGTCAGGCACTACATCAATTGTCTTGTGGAAAACACTGCATTTTAGAGAATTCGTTTTTCCTGTTAAGACTATCACGGTATAAAGGTGTTCCAATTCCAAATTATTACAATTATTTATTTGTATTACTGTAGCGCTAAGAGCCCCACTTGTGGACTAGGTCCCTACTGTGCCAGGCGCTGTACAAAGGCAGAATGAAAAGGCAGTCCCTGTCCTGAAGAGCTGACAAGCTACATATCAGACAAGCGACAACGGATGGATACAGACAGAGAGTCTGGGAAATACAAGGAAACAATGAGACAGTATTTGTCAGCATGACAGGCCCTGGTCTTAGCCCACCAGTGGTATAACCATCATCAAGTTTTTGTAAATATCACCGCAAAGGGGAGTTTTGAGTAGGGAGTAGGGAGTTTTGAGGAGGAGGATGACATGCAGTCAAACACTATCTAGACATGAGTACAGTTGTGGTTTAGGAACCAGCTCATGCCACTATTTGTCTGACCTGGGCACAACGGATAGGACTGACTTAGGTCTACACACTGCAGTTCTTTTCTTTTCACAACTGAGCCACGTGTCATCTGAGTTTCCCTATTCTGGGACCTGATTGAAAGCCTATTTTAAAGACAATGGAAAAAACTCGCATGATCAAGCCCATGATGCCTTATTGTGCATGTAGCAGCGTATCCTGGGAAAAACTGGGCATCTGTCCCATACTGACTCAGCTGGGGATAGTGGAACCAGCAACATGTGCGGCAATGTGCTCTTGATGTCCTGCCACAGCCAGAGTCGGAAGAAAAGAAGACAGGCCAACTCAGCTATCCAGGCCTATCTATATAGTAACATAACAGTACTGAGACTTGGGTACAGGAAAGCAATCATGTACCAGACTATGCCACATGGTTACCTACTACAGTGTTAACCATACTGTGCGTGGATGCACAGGGTGAAATCTTGGCCCCAGTTAAGCCAATGGCAAAACTCCCCCCACAAGCCAGAATTTCACCCACAGTTAGAGCCAGCCATGTCACTAATTGCTTAAAAGCTTGGTCGAAAGTGATAGCATAGACAGGCAAAAACCGCACAAGAAAGCTGCAAACCTAGCTTTCATTTTCATTCATAAATAGCGTTCTCTGGACACTATGAATATTTATGATTGCAGTTCTGTAAAAAGACATTTACTGAGCATTTAAAAACAAACAGCCTAATGCCTCCAGTGTCCCAAAAAGCTGTTAAATAGCCCCCATTGCTCGAAAATATAATGTGGATGATGCTTTGATATTTGCATTAGCCTTACCAAAACCCCTTCTAGATCTTCAATCATTTGTTCTTTATCAAAATATCATCTGGTAAAAGCTTCTCCCCCTATGGAAAAGGCTTCTTTAATCTCATGTATTCTGCAAGGTATACCCGGCTGTGTGTCTTTTTCCAGCTTTCCTTCTTGTTTTCCATTATAATAATGAAAAAACTACAAAGCATGATTGAGCCCCATAAAATCACAGAGCAGTAAACTTTCTTCAGACTCTCCAAGTTTGTAGAAGAGCTTTTTCACTGAACTTATTCTAGTTTAAAGTCTAGTGATCGGTTAGCATAGTATTATATGGGCTGTTTCTTTCCTCCAACTGCAAATCAGGAATGCGTGTTTGTTTGTTTGTTTTTAATTCCTCCAGCATTTGTGTTTGAAGCAACAGTAATTAAAAGTCTGGAGGCAAGTTAGGAAAACAACAACTCAGCTTAATAAAATGAGTTACCGCATAGAGAGGAAGTACTGAGAGCTTCTCCAGCAATCTTCCCCCGGGATATGGAGTGACGACACTTTCCCCCAATGAAACGCCATGTTAAAAAGCATTACGCCGTCATTTTCTGGGTGTCACACACACCGCATATGTTTGCACAATCTATTTTTATGCCAAAAATTATAGAACGTCAAAAAAGAAATTGCTTATTTGAAAATGCACTGAGCAGCTGATTGTCTACGCACTGGGGGGGGGGGGGGGGGCGGGAGGGCGGTGATTTCTGTAATGAACTCCGAAGTGCATTCCTAGTTTGTCTGATTTCATTGAAGCAAGGGTTTGTTTTTCAGGGTAAAGCAGCAAGGGGCATTTTATTTACTGATTGCTAATTCTTCAGGGCCATAGAGGTGTAACAAGAGACAGCCCTTCAGTCATCCTGTCTCTCCCCTTAGTCCAATTGCCAGCTCTTTTCTCATCACCCTGGCTTAGGCAGCTTGCTGCTTATTCGTATTCTTACTGGATGAAGTTCACACATGTTTGTTTGAGTATATATCTCCTGATCCTGAAAAATCTCTCCATTCCACCACAACAAGGATTGCCATGTAGTAACTATACCACAGAAAAAATTACCAACATACCCTGGACTCTGAGCTTCTCTGAGAGAACTGCTGTTATAGGCATGCCATTGCTGTCTGTCCGCCGTGCTTCCCAGCTCCATATCTGTGAGCGAGCAGGAGGATGTCACTGGGCAAGAACCATGCCCTCTCAAAGCATGCTGAGGGGAAGGACAATGTGCTTGGATCTTGCTCAAAGTTAGTTGCTCAAATGTGACTCTTCCTGGCTTCTGAATAATTGGTTTGGTAAAGGAATGAAATCACTTCTCATTGGCTGACTTGGTTACTAGGGCAGTAGACAACCACACATGCCATGAATACGCCTGCAAAGGTTTGAGAAACTAGACAGTTTGGAGCTAATAGAAAAACTCTGTGGCGAAATTCATATCTTCAAAAGAAAACACCATCCACCCTTGTTCTCATGCACACGCAGAAAATGCCTAGGCCCATAGATTTTCAGCTGAAGCAACCGTTGCGGATCAGGCTCCTCCTGCCCCAGAAGTTCTGTAATCATTGGGAGACCCATTTCAGATCAGAAGCTTGAAATCTTTGATCAGAGTGTCTTCTGGCTCCCGTTCCATACAAAAGTTGGAAAGTTGAGGGCCTAGCACAAGGAGCACACAGGTAACTTCTGAAAGTGGGACACTTCCTCTTACTCATCTCCTAGAGGGTTCTGTCGCCTCGCACCACTTCTTAAGCCCCACACTCTGACCCTAGTTATGGAGAGGTCTACAAGTGCCCTGGGTAGGCCTGTCTGAGTTATTAGTAATGCCCAAACAGAAATAATCATCTCTCTCTTTCACACAGCACAGGACAGGGGACCTAAAAGGATGTGAAACCTGGCTACAGAAAGCTATTTACAATGTCCCTTTCAAACCACAAGCTCACGTGAAGCCTTGGGTACCTGCTGCCCATGTCTGCCTTAATCTCCAGTCAGTCTGTCCAGAATGCCCATCAGGCTGCCTACAGTCCAATCAGGGGCCACCCATTTGTATTCCTGCAGAGGTGCTTTTATAGACAAAGTTCACTTGAAACTGGGAGGGAGGGGGAGAAACAATAACACATGGTTATTAGTCTTTTAAAGGATTCAGAAGCTGTCTGGCTTGTGGTCTCAGTCATTTACTAGAGTTGGCTCCTTTGCAGAATGATGGCATGATACACTTCCAATACAGTTTGAGTAGCAAAATGCAATTTAAAAAGAATTCCTGGTAATGAAATGTGTTTGCAAAATTCATTAGGCAAATAGTGGCACGGAGCCACCAATACTCAGCGTGGACCAAAACCCGTGCCATTAAATTGACATTACTTCCCTACAGGACAGCTCGTGCTGCAAGGACATTTGGACCTAACTCAGGAAAGAGAAATAATGAGAGGCAAGCCAATGAGTGCGTATGGCTTGTCACCAGCTCAGAAGGATGCTGCAGAGATAAAAGTATTTGCTTCAGAGTCTGAGGTAAAGGATAAACTACTTCTTTGAAGGGATTCTGCAAATCGCCTTTTTGAACCGTCTGTCATAAATCTGAGGACTACAAATATATGTGTGAGAGGTGCATAATAGCTGGGCTCCAGCATGTATCAATTAGACAAGGCCACTACCAGCCATCATGGTGGCTTGGGGATAGCTTCAGAATCAGAGACCAATTTCATGGGCCCTCTCCAAATGGCCATTATGACATTTCTAGATGGGAATCTGGCCTCCACCTCCTTGAAAGCGATCCACAGGCAAGTTCTCTGGTGTGTCTAGCCCATGTCCAGCTGTCAGATGGCATTTTGCCCTCTCACCAAGTGGCGTCCCAGGGTAACTCTGCTAACTGAGAGCAGGTTTAAAACAGAGACTGCTAGATGAGAGCCGAGATCCCAGGAGAGCCCCAAGTGTGTCCAGTTAGAACAACAGGCTTTGGTAGCAGAGATCTGACCTGCTAACATTTTGCCAACAACAAGATCCCTTCTCTCAAATCTCTGATGGGACTGAACCAATGCAGAGAACATGCGAACCCCAAGAAAACGTCAACTTTCATCTTGAATGGAAACGTTTCTCAGTTGTGGATTTTTACAAATGTAACGTGTGATCTTGTGCAGCACAATGTTGCAACTGGGATAGAGGGCCCGATTCTCCCTTACACAATGTGCCAGAGCAGTGCCAAGGGACCTGAGTGTAAATGGCCCAGAAAGTTGAAATTTTAAAGGAAAGAACTAGGCTGTTAGTGTCCTTACTCCTGTCTCACTGAAGAACCAGGATGTGACATATCTGTGAGGTGGCTTGCATGTAAATTTAATCCACAAGGATAGGTTGGAATTCACCCAGGGATAAGAATTATTATTATTATTTGTAAATACCAGCCAAGATTCCTCCAGTTGGCAGAACTTTCATTCACCAATGACGTGCCCATTAAATAGCTGCTTTTTAATGGCATTATAAAGAAATACTGTGTGTTCAAGAATAATTATCCTTATGTCAGGATTGTGGAGAAAAGGATTCTCCACAAGAACTGGACATACACTAAAAGTTAAGCCAATATGTCGCAATTCCGATCCATGGGCCATCCAGAGGCTTTTCTAGACACGTGTTGCTTTTACTCAGGGAGGCAGAATCCTTTCCCCAGCTCTCTGGGGTTCAGGGGTTGTATGCACAGTGCAGCATGCTCCTTCACCTCACCCAGTTCCATGGGTTGATCTGTGTGTGCGCATGTGCTTGGGGAGATGTCCATGGTTCTGTATCCTCCCTGCCCCACTTGGGATGATTTGAATGGCTGGGGCACACAGAGGGGTGCAGCTGATCCAGGCACAGGATCCAAAATAAGGAGGAAAACTCTTTGCCCAACCTACCATCCCTGCAACATACTTGTCCAAGGGCAAGGGCCAACTAGGATTCATAGTGCTGCTTTTAGTTACGGTTGATTGACTCTTTCCATTATGCGATCCTGTGTTCAGGTGCTTATAATTTTGCCAAGTTTTAAGCGTTTGGGCTGATATTTTTCATGCTGGATGTCGGCCATAGGCAGGCATGGGGCTAAGCCGCTCCCATGGGTCTTTTTGAGGGTGAGACTAAGCCCACCCAACCTTTCATGTAGCGGCAGGGCCCTACTGGGGGCAGAGCTAACCCCTCCCCCCCTGGGGCCGCCCTCTCGATGGGGAGCCAGTTCCCTCTTGGGGGGTGGAGCTAATCCCTCACCCCCTCTATGGGAAGCTGCCACCCCTTTAACCCTGTGGTGTCTTTAAAGATCAGTTCAATCTAATCTGATTTTACAAACACTAAAAATCATATGTATTGTTTTGCATGGTCTCACTATCCAGTTAAGAACAGGGGTACTTGTGGCACCTTAGAGACTAACAGATTTATTTGAGCATAAGCTTTCGTGGGCTACAGCCCACTTCATCGGATGCATCTATATCCAGTTAAGGTTTCGGCTGAAGGAGAAATTTTCAGTTAAGAAGAATAGTGCGATAAAATGACTCATAATCCTTAAAATAAATTTAAATGTAGCCTAAGAATGACATTGACATTTCAGTGAGTTATTAATATATGGGCACTTTGAAAAGATCAGAGCCGAGTTAAGGTTATTTGGGTGCCTTAACTGGGCATTTCCACACTGCGGTATGTTTGGATTTCTTTTAAATTTAACCTTGACTGTGAATATCCTGGATTTATAACACTTGAGTTTGAGACAATTACAACATCCCTGTGAAGTAATTTACCCTAAATTACTCAGCCGTAGCTCCATTTTAACATCCATTATGTGTGGGAATATATTACTATATTATATATCTGCCTGACCTTCAGGGTGCTTTGCAAGGTACATCTTTTTAAACAGGCTGCAGAGGAAGCAAATACTGTTTGGGGCAAGGTTAGGGAAAGTGAGGGACTTGATTTATTTTTGTGCTGTTTGGCTCTTTAGCGTCATATGTTATGGGACTGCTGTTTCTTCGGTGTTCATTGGTTATGTTTTAAACCATGTATCACACGCACCTAGACCGACAGGCTCCTCTTGTTATTCTATACATCTAAGTATTGCCTGATTTTGAGGGCACTCTAGCAGTACTGTGTTACCCAAGGCATTTAGGGCTTGAACCAGCACCATGAGAGCAGGAGCGAAGCCTTTATTGTGCTTATGATACAATGTCTGAAGCCACAGACAACATTTCAGTGGCCGATAAAGTAAACACGACTCCACGATACCTGCAGATTCTTTATTTGCCAAATGCCTTACAGAGGCAAGATGAAGTTTGCCTGGATGTGCCATGATAAAAACAGGCCCACGCCACCCAGAGCTCAGTGGCACTCAGCTGTGCTCATTGTTTTTGATCTACTGCTGCTGCAGGTGCCACTTACTGCTTCCTTCATCTCTTTTGCACATGGAGGTGCATTTGCAGCTCTGCTGACACGGCACATGTTTCACAATGGTGGGAACTGATGCCAGATGTGTTTGTAGATCCCGTCCCCCTCTTTTATTTAAGTAGAACTTCCTGCTAGAACACTGAGCTTGGAGGACGGCAGGCTGGCTGGCGGGATGACATTTGTGGGCAGACTGATTTACAGAGCTAGTATGCCACAGTCTGCCTGACTGGTGAACGTGCTGCAGCAGTAGTAAAGGACTGTATTTGAGATAGGGGGAGTGTCAGTAAAACCGGCCCAAGCCAGTGTTAAAAAAACAGTCAAGGCAAAAGAAAAATACACTGAGAGTACAAGTGATACCGAAAGATAGAGAGACTTTGAAGCATTTGTTTAATAAGCAGCAAAAATGAGTAATTCTAATTAACAAAGCTCTCCCTTCATCTGCTAGGTGCACATGACAGACAACTTTAGAACGATGACTTTTATGGCATCTGTCAATATTTTCACTTTAGCTTAACAGGGGCTTTAAATTATTATTGAGTCCTGCTTTGTGAAGAGAGCAAATGTGCAAAAATTTGATTATATTGAACCTCTCGCTAGATAAGCAGAATACTAGCCCCAGTGGACTGATTCCATTAGGAATTGAACTATCCATCTTGAAGTTGCTCATGAATACAAAGAACCTGAGCGGCTAGCATTACTGGGCTTGCGAAACAACTTGGATATTTGGTGTCAGATAATAAGAGCTTTATTTAGAGAGAGATTACAAAAGTTGTACTAATCTATTTAAAAACTTCATTGTTATTCTGAATATGTCACTTTCCCCTATTTGATCATCTTTCTTTCTTACATTCATATATTATCTTGAAAATGTTTTTGCTCTGAGCCTTGCATGGGTATTTTTCTTTTGTAATCTTACGATCTGCAACACTGCAACAGACTGTCAGGTGGAGAATTTTAATTCTGTCCGTGCAAGGCTCTGTTTCATGAAGGCAAAAGTTGCCCTATAGAAATTGTGATCCAACTTACCTGCTTTTTAATTCTACCCAAGATTTTCATATAACTATTTTTTATCTTATATCCTTTATCTAAATAACATTTTACTGCTGAGGTTTTGGGATCAGTTGGGAAGGCTTGCTCAATTAGTATGTTAATTAGAATTTGCTCAGTGTCAGCATGAGGTGATGGTTTTATTTTTGTTATGTGAGCTGGAAGGATAATTAATGACCGTGTTAAAGATCTTGAGGGGTAGAGAACCAACACTTCTTTTTTGAGAGATCTGTACTGGAAGGGATAGGTTTAAAATGGCTGCTCTTACAGAGGGAGTTAGTTGCCTGTTGATTAGAATGCCTGGACCTGGAAAAAACATCACTGACTTTGTTTCCATATGAGAAGAAATGTTCATGCAAAGCAAACATAATAGGGCGAATTCATCAGCTGGGGTAGATCAGCAAGGCTCCATTGAGGACTGATACCATATCTGGCCCCGCAGTACCTGGGGAGATGAGATGCTTCCCAGATGATCGGAATGATAACTTCAAAAGCTGAATGTGACTATATCTCTAGAGCAGTGCTTTCAACAGGGAACAAGACCAGGAGATGACAGTAAGAGAGAGAGGTTCTCAGAGTCTACTCTGAGGTTTCAGTTAGTAATGCATGCCACTCTCTTTGTCCAGATGTGGTTGCATTCACCTGTCTTTCATGCTATGATTTTTCTCTCTTTCTGTCTAATCATCTGTGGTTAAAATAGTCTGGAGCTGTTAAAGTATTAGTTGTGGACAATTGCTAACTAGTGCACTAATGCTAGGAGCCAGATCCCAGTGTCTTAGTAGGTGGGCTGGACACTAAGGAGATGCATGGGGGCGATTGTTTATTTCAGATACAAAGCTGTGGGCTGGCTCCTACTAGAGATAAGGATTAGCCATCAAGTTGACAGGAATGTGGCACAAATATATCTGAATCAAACAGTAAATCAGATTTAGTCACCACGTGCACACATACATTTTCCTATTGTTCCATGAACTCTGCTGGCCAACAAGTTGATGTAGCTGTTTCTTCCTGCAGTTTCTAGCCTCCCTAGGGGGTAGTCTGCAGAAATGTTTCTGGGAAGCCCTGCTCCTCCTGGTGAATCAAGCGGAAAAGCTGATTTCTTGCCAAACTAAGATACCACACAAGACTGATCCTCACTCATTTAAATGCAAATTTACAAAGCCAGGTCCCGACAGCTTACACATGCGCGCACCCATCTCACAAAATGCAACTCCACTATACATAAGGTAGAGTTAGGAGACCAAGAATGAAACGGCATCAGTCCTGCGGCTACAATGAAGGGGTTGTCAAGAAGAGACAACTCCCTCATCCACCAAGTAGCGGAATTTCTACCATCTCTCTCTGTAGCTGCTACTTCTCTGCTGATAGTTCCACTATTCCCTGTTTCAGAAGGATTGTGACTCCAGATATCGCAGTGCAAATTGATTTATAGAGAAGCCTATCCCCCAGGAGCTGAGTTAGGGTTTCTGGCAATCTACTTGTCTAGAGAGTGTCAAACAGTTTAGTTTGGTAGATATGTAATATTATTTGTGTAATTAAAATTCAGAAATGATAAGAATTAAAAGTAAAGATGTCTATTCTTCATTCAGTGGATCCCATAAGTGCTAGCTGCCCCTCTACTGAGGGAGCAAATACCCCAAAGCACCTAAAGCGGAAATTTTGGAGAACTTCACCATGATCTGAAGAGCAATTGGAGAATCGTAGATATGTAGGCCTGGAAGGAATTTCAAGAGATCACGTAGAACATCTGCCCGCACTGCGGCAGAACCATCTCTGTGGGTGAGTGAGACAAGCTTTTGAACCACACAGAGCTCCTATTCAGGTGCAAACATTTGTCTCTCTCTCCAACAGAAGTGGGTCCAGTAAAAGATATTACCTCCCCCCTAATATCCTGGGATGGACACAGCTACAACTACACCACATAGACCATCACTGACAGCTGTTTGTCAAACCTGTTCTTAAAAACTTCCAGTGCTGGGGATTTCAAAGCCTTCCTTGGAAGCCTATTCCAGGGTTTAACTATCCTTATAGTTGGAAAAAATTGTTTCCTAATGTCTAACCTACCTCTCCCTCATGGCGGTTAAGCTGATTACTTCTTGTCCTACCTCCAGTGGACATGGAGAAGAATTGATCATCGTCTTCTTTATAACAGCCCCTACACATTTGAAGATTCTTATCATGTCCCCTCTCAATAAATAGCATGTGGATTCATTGCCATTTCTTACCCAAATGCCCACAAAACAGATTTCTTTTCATGTTTAAAGTTAGATATCTGTTCTGCTGCTGTTCTCACATATATAAAGCTTTTTTTTTTTAATGCACAAAAGTAAATTGCGTTGCCTCTTCAAAATTTGGAGAGATGTCTACTTGGCATCATCTATAACTGCACAAGTTATATTAGTGGTGTTGGGATTTAAACAGAAGTCCCTTCTTTAAGTGAAAGATATATTCTTTCTTAGACTATATTACCAACGTTCTGAAGAAAGCTCAACTAAGATCCCCACAGACTTTATAAAAACAGAATAAAACAAATTTATCTAAAAAATTCTTTAGTGAGCTTATTGTTTTTATTCTCACCGTACTTTTGTCTACTCGAATTAAAGTGTCTAAATTAATGGTAAATGTAACAGAGTGAAAGCCAGAAACAAACTCCACAGCTGCTGTGGCGATTGTGTCTTTCGCTCTGGAATGAACTTAGAGAAGAGGAGCGAACGTAGAGAAGAGGTTTGTTTTTATTTAAATTGTCTTAATGAAAGATGCAGGGCAGGCAGTCTTTGTTACCTTTTTGCAGGTGCAAATACTCAGAATTGGACCTGCAAGTCACGTGAGGGTGCAAAATGCATCTGTAGACTGCATCCTCCCAAAAATGAAGAAGGAGCAGGCGGCAGTCCATCTGAAAATCTACTCCAATTTTTTTCATGTTATACTATTATATATGAAGTTTAAATAATTTTAAGCCATGGAACCCTGGGCTTAAAATTCCTTGTTAAAGAAAGTAACATCATCTCTTTAAATGGTGGAAAATCGGATAGCCCAACAAATGATCAATTAGAGAAGAATTGCTGGAAATTACTTGATTGTATTGCACTGTCCTGTTTGCACGGCTTATCCCCCTTTCTCTCTTCACGCACATTGTGTGACCAAAAAGCACCATTGAAAATGGCAAAATAATACATTACCAGTTCCACAAACCCATGCCTCATATTTTCCAGTGTCTAATTTCTTTTTGTAATTGTATGTTGTGCTCAGGTAATGCTGGTAATTCATTATTTTAGCCAGGTCCCTTTGTTAAAAAATATTGCGTGATTGTTGTCAGCATGAGTGTTCCCAGACATGGCTGGTAAAGCCATCTCTTGAGTCATTTTAAGTCAGGGCACGAGCAGTATGCTAACAAAACTAGGGAAAGCCATGAGCGCCGTGTTTCTGTGTTCATGTGAATTCAAGCCAGGTTGTTCTACTAAAAAGTGATATGCTCTTTCATGTGATGTGATAGTGATGGGCTTTTAAAGTCACCCTGAGAAGGATTTTGCCATTTGTTAAACAATGGCTTTTGATGCTGATAAAAATGCACATTCTATCCTCCGATACGGCCCACTGTACCTGTGGGAGACCAGCAGTTCTGTCTAAAACAATTGATTCGACTGATGTAAGCAAACTGGGTTTCTGTGAGGTGGGGAGAGGGGTTTTCCTTTTACTTTAAACCGCTCCCTGTTGAGTACTCCCACCAGGTGAAGTGTGCTTTCTGAAGTCATTAATGTGGATCAAAGGATAATTAGGCTTTGTCAAGCCGAAGGGGGTTTGATTAATCTAACTGTACAGCCTCCTTTTATCTCATAATATTAACTGCCTGTAGATGCAGCCTGGTGTGCTCAGGTTTTAAGAGAGTTCTTTCACATCAAGCATCCACAAGACACAGAGGCAAAACAGAATCCTGCCATCCTCTTCTTTCTTGCCTTTGCCAGAGAAGTAATGAGGAACTACCCCAGATAGTGGAGCATTGGCAGGGCTGCAGAAGGTCACCAATCTATGGTCAATATTTACTAGCAGCCAGGACACCACAGATTCTGGGCGACTGCAGTTATCTCCTCTTCCCAACATAGGAAAATAAGGTGCTATGTTAGGTATCAGTGTGTGACAGCTGCTAGTAAATGCTCACCTTTGGTGTTGTCCACTTATACTGGCGAACATGTGCAACAGTTGCACCTTGTTACACAACAGGCTGTTGATTAGCTTTGCATCCAAATCCAGCTCCTCCACGTATTCAATACCAGTTATGCCTGCTTCATGTTACTGAGAGAGGAAATTCTGAATCTGAATCCTGACTCCAGCCCAGTCACCGCGTTGTGGCAGAGGGTACCCTCTGTGGGCCAGTCACCCCTCGCCCTGCAAGGCTGGGGATTTGCAAGCGGGAAAGGGATGCTCCGGGACTGACATTGCGAAGGGGGCTGCATACTCTCTGCTCCTAAGACAACATGGAACCTCCCCTGTGCACCATGAACTCTCTCCACACACACACACACACACACCTTTAAATGAGATGCCCAGGCAACATCAGGTTGCAAAACTCCTGGGAGCCTGGCTCCATTTGGACTGCACTGCCAGCGAGCTGGGGAAAGCAGCAAGGGCCCCTGGAGGTAATATAGAGGGAAAGGCCCCCTTTGCCCTCAGCCATATGCATCTAGCAGATCCATGAGCTGTGTGGTTGGGGGGCTAGAGTCGCTGCTTCTTTCACAGCACAAAGCCCTTCTGCCCCCAGGGAAGAATTTGTCAGAGGCTCTGCCCTAGCAACCTCATGGTGTTTTCTTCCTCTGTGGAGTCTTCTCCAGAAGTGGGGATTCACCCACAAAAGCTCATGCTCCAATACTTCTGTTAGTCTATAAGGTGCCACAGGACTCTTTGTCGCTTTCTCCAGAAGGGAGTTACCTAGATCGGACCTAGTTTGTAGAAAATGTAATGCATGTGAAATATTTAACCCCCACAAAGTCAGGCTTCTTCCTCTATAATTTCTTTGTCTTCGTTTGATTCTAACACAACACAACACAAACATTAATGTTACACAAGGAGCCTCGCTGGGAATGTGAGCTAGAATCTATTTTGGAGATTGGGGAACCAGGAAGAAGGGGCTTTCCAACCTGGGACTTACCTGTGGATTTACTAAAGGAACTGGACAATTTTATAAACCCATGCTCAGAACATCCCTTATCTTTGTGCACATATACATCTATATCTGAACTTTGTGGCTGGTGCCTACTTCTAATCTGTAATACTATCTGTGGATTTGTGTGATCAGAATTAATGCTTCAGAGCATCAACCGATTGCCACCTGAGTCAAAGGGAATTTCTCACTCCCAGGTTTCTCTGCAGTACCACTGACCAGACTTGTCATGGCTGTGCTTGAAGGGGAGAGGTTTGCCTTTCTCTTAAGCATCCGGCCTAGGCCACTGCAGAGATCAGGATACAGAACTAGCCGGACTATTGGTCTGCCAAATCCTGAATCATCTTGTACGGCAGTACAATCAGAGAGGCAGAGGTTTCTTTAAAGTACCCTTTCATTCAAAAGCAATAATTCACTGGTCAACCCTCTTCATTCGTTACAGTCACCGATAAATCTGACGGGGGCTTCAAGCAGCACAGAACTGGACTTTAGCAACACACACCCTTGACTTCATATCACACTAAGTGCGATGAATTCCTGGAAGGAGGAAAATATTCATAATTTGGTGTCTTTCAAAATACCATATATTAATAATTCCCATGACAAGTTCTGAAAAGACAGGAGGATGCACTGAAAACGGCTAGGCTCTGTTTCATCAGGCTTCAGTCCTATCTCTGCAATCTGGATTGAAATGAGGATGTGCAAATGTCAATTACATACTGCCTATTCTTACCCCTCTGAACGCTCTCCAGGATAGCTAAGTAGACATTGAACACTACAGCTCTGTCTGTTCATATGGGCTTCTGTCACACAGCTGCAAATTAGACTGGTATATCTCACCAAAAGGCAAGGAATTCAAATTCAACTAAGTCTGTCAAAGCTCCCTATTCTATGAGATAGTGCATTATATGTATGTGGTTTAGGTACACAGAACACTTGGCAGACGTTTTCTGATTCCATCTTAACAAATCCTCTGTGAGCTCAAAATTCTGATACATCTTTCCGAATTCTTCATCCCAACAATGCGGCCATCTGCTGAAATCTGCAGGTATTTTCAGCTATTGTAGGGTATGCAGCTGACATCTATAATAAGCTTGTGGGAAATGCTTCCACGTCGGATACCCGGTATCAAACCTAAGAATGCCTGGACCTTAGGGCTCGCGTCTATTTTTCACAGAAAGATATTGAAAACTCATGTCTAGAGCCCAAATCAAAAAATGAATGAGACACAGGACTGAACAGTGACAGTCAGCAACACAATAGATAGTAACGCCCCTCAAAGAATTACAAGGAATGGTTACAGACCATGCCCTTTGTTTGAGGGTGTTTGGGTATGCAGCTCTCACTGCAGCTTTCTGTGCTCTCTAGGTGCCTGGTCTCAGAAATCCTCGGTCACAACCACTCTAGTGTATGTCAGTGGCAATTGTAGGTGCTCAGGACCTCTAAAAAACCAGGTCCTGATTCTCTACTCACTTGCACCTGTGTAAACCAGGCATCATTTCATTAAAGCCAAAGGCGTTGTGCTGGTATAAAAAACAATAAGCAAGAGGAGAAACGGCATTGCTGGTTTTTACACCACTGGCTGTTATAGCTGAGGGCTGATTTATGCACAAATTGTACCAGTGTAACTAAATCAGTTGTGAAATTAAATTAGTTAAATTAGTACAGTCCCCTTGTGTGGCCCCACCTTAAATCGCTTCACGAGTGTGTAAAATTGACCTGGCTTCATTTGATTTCTTAACTAATTAAGCCAGATTGATTTTAGCCACTCTTCAACTGAGTTAAGCGTTCCCCCACAATGGGGGCTAGTTCTGTCCATAGTCCAAACCTCAGCACCTAACTGTCTCTGCATGCGGAGAGCACAGGCCTGATCCTCCACTGCCTTTCGCCTTGTGTTTATATCTGTGCAAAGTGGGAACCTAGCACTATGATATCTGAATGCTCTGCTCTTTTATACTAGTAGTAATATTTTGTAAGCACTTTGCACAGGTGTGTGATGGCACAAGGTGCAAGCAGTGACGAATCAGGCACAGTTATTCCAAGTCAGTTATTTCCTGACTATGGAGACCTTTCCACGAAACAGGGTGGTTTATACTCTTGGCACATCAGTAAGCAGATCTCTGCTTTCCTGCTTATCCAACAGGAACCTCAGCTATTCTAAAGAAAAACCATCACTGATTAACGGAGTCCCATCAGCTAGACCATTCACATATTGCAGTTATAATTATTTTTATTTTAGAGTAAGAAGAATGAACAAATGCTTAGAAATGTGAACATGCAGGATACAGAAAACAGTGGCATAAGTTACATAGCTAGATACCCCTGAGAAACAATGCCCAGCAGTAATATTTACAAAATGCTACCCAAACATTAGCTAATTAATCTGGCATAGATAGTGAGAATTGCCTCCATTTTGCTGATGAGGAAACTCATGGCCACACAGCAACTCAGTTATCAGAGTCAAAGACTAAACTGAGTGCCTGGCTCCTAGCCCTGGGCACAATCCACTTGACCATCTTTCCTCCCAAGCATGGAAGATGGTGTATTAAGGCTTGTTCCTCAAGGTTTAAACCATCCTCTAGCTATTAGAGACCAGGCTGAGTCCCATCTCTGGAGGTTTTTAAGAACAGGTTAGACAAACACCTGTTGAGGTAGGTATGCTTGTTCCTGCCTCAGTGCAGAGGGATGGACTAGATGACCTCCTGAGGTCCCTTCCAGCTCTACATTTCTAGTTTCTATGTTTCAGATCATCCCACATCCAGCTGTAAGGATCTTGTACCTTCCTCTGAAGTATCTGGTACTGGCCTCTGTTAGAGATAGGACATTGGTCTAGCTGGACCTTGAATCTGATCCCATATAGCAATTCCTACGTTCCTACTTTCTCCAGTGTAGCAGACTTGCTTTGCCTGGGAAGACTGCTGCATATCTGAGTATTCATAGCATGCTCCATCACCGCATCTGAGGTCCATCATGGTATCTGAACTTCTAAACTAGCATCTAAAATTGTCAGTGAATATGCAGTACTATATTAGTCAATGCTATGTTGTATTTTTTCTTCAGTTGTGTTGCATTTCACAGGAGAAGCAATCTATTTTATCTTTCACCAAAGAAGCAATAATGGGTAGGACCAAAGGCTGAAGGAAACATCAAATAGATAGGGAAAGTAATATACTTTTATTACCAAAAATGTGTGAGGAACAAACCACCTCTCATTCCATTTATTTCCAAATTATATTCATAGTAACTGTTGTATCCATTTTCTGCATCTGTGTGAGAGAAAAATTTGTTGGGGCAAGGGGAAGGGAGGGGAATTACCTGGATAATAGCTTTCTAATCCTCCTTGTTTATGGCATACTTTTTGTTCAAAGTCATTACAGCCGTCTTGGAAGATTCTAAATATGATGCACTTATTGAATTTTAAATGAAAACTAAATTGACTGCAGTAGAGGGGGGAAATATTTCATAACACGGTAATTTTTCCTCCGGGTACAGTTGCTACATTTTATTAGAAATAAGCAATTTTCACTGTATTTCCAAAATGTATGGAGCAGATAAATGTAAGGGAATTAATCAGAGAAAAAGGCTTTTACAAGTATTTAATACCAGGCAGTGGTTTAAACTTCGCATGTTTTCAATATTTCTTTTGCATTCTGGAGGCTATTTGTTAATTTTATGGAAGTAAAACTACAGATTTTGGCTTTCTGTATTGGTCAAAAGCCTTCCATGGTGTCAGCTGAAAGGTGTTTTATGGAGCCACTTGGAGATTTTCTCTGCTTGATTTGTGTATTTGGTGGGGGAGGGACTTTTCATGTACGTGAAAGGTAATGGGGGTCCCAGTGTAGCTGCAAAATGAATCAACTACTGAGCAGGCAGCTCTCAACTCCCGCAGTGTTCTCTAAGCGTCTTGCTCTATCCTGTGCCAAATGGCACACTCCTGCGATAGGTGGAGACGAAAGCTCTATGAGGTTCACCTCCTGAAGTTTCCTCCACATTCTTCCCTCAAGGCCTGGGTGTCTATATGATCCCAAATTAGAGCTGCCTCTGCATGACTCTGCTATACTTAAATTAGAGCTACTGAAGAGTCTACCATGGGGACACCTAGGACACTGCTCCACTCAGAAATGAGAAAATAAATCAGTGAAAATAAATGTATTTTCCTTTCAGGTCTATGCGCCATTCAAAGTTGTTAAGTTAATGGAATGGTTCTTCCAGGTGGAAGCTCGATGCAGGGACAGTTGTTCCAGTGCCCTAGACTGAATAGAGCACGTATTCCTCAATTGAACTCTAAAGCTGTAGGCAAGGATTACTTTGAGCAGCCCGGCAGCCACATCAGGGCCAGTAAGTAATGACAATATGACAATAAAAAGCATTAGCGTAATTGAGGGTAAATGTAGGTCAATTGAATTTGCCCACTTCTTATTTGGGGAATATGGAGTTTAGGTTAGTTTACCCATTTCTTTTTTTACCACTACACTTCTGCTAAAGGAGGGTCCTGGACATTGTTAATCAGATGTTAGTTATTGCAGCTCAATACTTTAAAAGTCCCCTTATGTATTGAGCACATGTAGGCCAACATCCAGTCGCCGAGAATCAGTAAACCAGTGTAAACCCATGCAAGCAGGCATGAAACAATCCAATGTAAACCTTGCCTGTAGGGTTTCAATAAGTTTTGAACATGAGGGGAACTGGCTTAGTTCAAACACAAACCATTTTGAATGTTAGGACCTGGAAACCCCATAGGAACTGGATTTCAATTAAATATTAGAGGGGATTTCAGGGATGTTTGGCTAAGGAACGCTGATGAGATCTTTTATAAGGATAGGAGCCATTTCCAAAATTCTGATCTGGGTTTGGATTCTTTCTCCCCTTGTCAGGAAGGGTTTACAAGTTCTAGCTACTTCCTACTAAACATCATGCTAAGTAAGCTCATTCAATTTATCAGGACTTACAGGATGCCAGGCCCAGAGATCATTGAAGAAGTGAATATGTTCATACAAATCTCTCTTCATATTAATCACAAACTGTTATATGTCTATGATGCAGCAATGCTGTTTGTGACTAACATTTATAGAAAATTACAAGGAGGTTTTAAATAAAAGCTTTTCAGCTAAAACTCAACAGATTATAACAATTTTCAACATAATTGGGGAACGCAGGGTCCTGGTTAATACTGTTGAATAAAAAAGCTGATAAATAAATGGAGCTCTTCAAAAATGTACTGTATTCAGCACCATAATGACAGGTTAGACTGCCAGATGCATTTATTGATGAACAAGGTATATCTTGCTGAAACTGTGATGGTGTCATTCACCAACTGAAATGTGGCAGGGGGTGGTAAAGTGTGCAAGGGTTTTTTTTCCCATTTAAATGAGATGAATTATGAAAGCCCCATTGAAAAACCTCACAATATTATTTTCCTCTTCTGCTTGTTCCCTTCATGTATTTGACAGCACTTTATGTGTTACCCATTTCACTCATTCCCCTGTAGTGAGTGCCCCCTAGTGTTTGTGTGGGCTTTGCCAGGGGAGACACAGCCCTGTCAAAAAGTAACAAAATATGATTGTAAAATCACAGGAACTTGCAGGGAGATTGTGGTCGGGAGGACCCCTGCCTAGTGGTTAATCTGCCGCAGCAGCCCTGCTAAGTGATTAGAATCTGCCACAGCAGCTCTGCCTAGTGGCTAGAGATAGGGGAACCCAGGTCCTCCCGCTCCACTGGGTTCCAACCCTCTTGCGCACCAAAGGACAGCATTTGCTACCTGCGATCCAACCAACACTCTCCCCTTGGTCTCTTCCTATCACTCTGTCCCTCCCCAAGGTGCATCATGGCTTGTGGTTGTCCCTGGCAGCCCAACCCGTGGGACTCTGCAGCCTGGGGAGTCCTCGTTTTGTGTGGCGGTCCTCGTCCTGGTGTAGCCCCTCAATAAAAGTGAGTAATAACAGCCCGTCTTCCCCATCCGCCAACGATCCCAGCAGTGCTCCAGTGCCTCCCGTGTAAGCCCCTCCTCCAAAGGGAGCAGGCCTATCAGGCCTGTCAAGGTGGGGCTTCCCAGGCCTAGAGTTGTTCTTGTCTCCCTAGAGCGGGGTTTATCCACCCATCACAGAGATTCAGGGGACAAGTTTAGTAGCTGGAACTACCTTTAACTCATCTTGTGAAACTGACTAGATTTAAATTTGATAGTGTCCCTTTAAGATGATTAAATTCCGCTGCTGGATGGGTTTGGAATGCCGCACGCAGGAGCCATTGGTGGCCTCGAATGAGGTGTGCGGGCAGCCTCTCTAGGTGTCACATGGCATGTGGCTCATTTTGACAGGGAAGGGTACTGGAGTAGGTGAGGCAATCTCCTGTCAGCCCTGGTTCCTCTTTTTTCTCCGGTTCTCTGTGGGTACATCTACACTGCAATAAAAAAGCTGCAAGCGCTGAGGATCAGCACCTAGGTCATTTGACTCGAGCTTAGGCTGCGGGGCTATAAATAGCAGTGGAGACATTCGGGCTCAGGCTGGAACCAGGGCTCGGAGACGTTCTCTGCTTTCCAGGTTTCAGAGCTTGGACTCTGGCCCAAGCCCAGACATCTACACAGCAATTTTTAGCCCAGCAGCCCAACGAGTCAGCTAGTCCAGGCCAGCCAGAGCCATACTGCAGGTCTTTTATTTCAAAGTAGACATACTCTGTAAGCCATGCCCCAAAGACTCAGCCCTGGGGGATACCTGATCCATTATTTTCTGATATAGCCTTATGTACGTTGGAAATGATGAAAACTGCTATTTCAGTTATTCCATCTACATACCCCAGCATCCAAATCTCTTTCTCAACTGTAGTAGATGTGTGTGTATGTGTGTGTGTGTGTGTTTGGTGGGGGGTTCTAATATTCTGGAGGTCACCAAATCTTTGCTCCTGATCATAATTTTGATTGTAGATCATAGGACATAATTCGACTGGCGAAAGAACCAGTGATGGGCAGGTTGGCGGGCCATATTTGCCTACCGGCAGACACTTCGCATGTTCAGACATTTTGGAGCCTAATGTGCCCCAAATGAAGGGGTGTTGCTCTGGAATAGTGCCAGTTACTGGCACATGGGGACACAGAAGCAATGAGAGGAGATAGCCAGGCAGTCTGATCCCCAAGAGAGGGGCAGGTTGATATATGTTCATTAACTGCCTTAGTGCTGGCAGGCTTAGAGGAGGAGCTGCAGATGTGTGTTAGCTGTTCATAGCATTGACAGCTGGTGCTGGAGGAGGAAGGGGAAATAAAGAGAGGAAACTGAAGGGAGGACAAAAGGCAGACCATCCACGGAAATGTGGCTTTTTGTGGCGGAAAGATATTGTAGAGTGATGGGAGCTCTGAGTTTGATCTCTGAGCTGCTTTGGACATACCACTTTAGGAGCACATTAAGGCAAAAAGGTTACCAATATAATTTGCACTTACTGTATAGGACTTTTCACCACAGGATTACAAAGCACTGTGGAACTGAGGTTAGAGAGATTAAGGGTCAGACTTTTAAAGGTATTTAGGCATTTGAAGATTCAGATAGAAATCAGTGGGAGTTAGGCACCTGGGTGCTTTTGTAAATCCTACTAGGTACCTATCTACATCTTTAGGTGCCTAAATATCTTTTAAGAATCCGGCCTTAAGTGACTTGCTGCAGCATCACACTGTGAGTTAGAGGCCGAGCCAGGAACTGAACCAAGTTCTTGTGGCTCAGAGTTCCATAGCTAATCCTCGAGCCTCCAGGGTTTCTATACAAGGATAGGACATATTTTAGGGCCTTCAGGTATTCACTGGATTGATCTGGCCCAAAGGAAAATAGCAGTATGCCTTGATTCTATCGATATAAGTCTAGAGGAAAACTTATGCCTGCTTCAGAAAATGGGGACATTTTTAACACAAGGCTGCAAAATCTTTAACTGTAGTATCATACTTGTACCTCGGTGCAAATTCGCTACCACTCGCTCAGCAATGAAAGCAAACTCTTCATAATAACTTAAGTAAAGATGTAGTAAAGTGCATCCTTATGAGGCAATGTCACATAGTCTTACTTTCCTTTTGATTGTATATTTAAAACCTTTTGTAGTTTTCAGCCTCGTATCCATAGTCCCCTTTTGAAATCTTGACTGCAAATTAACTTATCTGGACATAAAAATGGGGAATGTAAATCTTGTTCTAGTTTCCAGTAGTCATTCAAATGCACATAGAATAGTTATCCTTGCGACAGCAAATTGAGTACATCACACCATCTTCTATGGAAATCAAACTTGTGCTAACAAAAGGTATTGCAGCTGACAGACAGGGCTGCAGAATACATAATTAAATCCCCTGTATGTGTCAACTGTAGCCTCTCAGACATAATTAGACTTTGACCAGTTCAGTCATTTATGTATTTAAAAAATCAAATGCCTCAAAGATCCTTTTTTTAAAAAAAGATGAAGTCTTCAGAATGCTCTTAAGGAGAAGAAAATATGAGCAGATTCTTGCCTAGACTGTCCAGTGATAGAATTTGATATGACACCTTAAATCCTTTACTTTACCTTCTTTTGGTTTGCATGTATTATATCCTGAGTGTAGCTAAGCATATACCATTCTCGCTAGGGAAGCACATGGAACCAGTGAATGGAAAATACATTTTCGTTAGAAAACTAGTTTTGGGAACCACCAACTGAGCTGGAGCTACAATTGTGTTAGGGAGCTTCAAGCCGGTAGATTGTAAAACTTGAAAAAACTGTCGCATAAGACAAAACTTTAAGAAAAGAAAAATGCATTTAATGGTGTGCGATACATTCGGAATTAACGATGAGCCTGAGTTCAGGGATGTTCATACCTGGGGTTTTGGTTCATATCCATCTCTGCATAGAATAATGAAAGACAGAGATAATTCTATGAGTAGTCTAGGTCATTGCCCTACGGGTGCAGGATTGTTACTACAATATAATTTCTAATATTTTGTCCAATATAGTTTTAAATATCTCAAGGGATACTTACCCACCATAATAGAGCTCAGTCTTGGTGGTGGAAGTTTTTCTGGGTCATGCTCACATTTTCCTTTTTGGAATTGTATCCCATTATTTTTAACTTATACCTCCTTTGTGCAATTCCTCGCCTTCCTTAGTGTTTGCATAATAATCTGTAAATTAACATATTGATGTAGCAACAGTAGCAAAGATGATACTCTGATACTGTTACTCTTTTTAACAGTGCCTTGTTTCTTTTTGTATGTTTTGGTCTTTTTAAAGAAGAAGGTAGGTTTAATGATGAACATTTTTATTTGTACAGTAAGCAGTACATTATTAATAAGAGTTCACTAAAATAATTTGCTGGGGACAACATTAGGCACAAATGTGGATACTGTAAATGTTCACCCATAGGAATTCTGTAATAATTTAGCCTTAACTGATGTTCACTTGCATCTGCTGTCTATATTTCAGATTGATCCTAGTGCTAGCACATAGCACTTGGAGCTGGGGGAATGAGATAAATCCTGTCATAGTGTGGGAAAAAACGATACAAGCACTATTGAGAGAGGGATGGTAACACAGTTGCTCCAAGAAAAATTTACCATTACGTCATTTGTACAGTTTCTCAGAATGGTTTTGTTCATTCAATTGATTTATTTTTTTCAGTTATACCCAAATTTGATAATCCTATTCTGAACCCTATCAATTCGGGGCTCTTATTCTGCAATTTCCTCCCCATTTTTTCCTGCCATCATCCCATTACAGTACAATTGTATTTGCAGAGGACTGCCAATACTGTAATCCATGGGATGCCTTTCCCTACTGTTCTCCTGGAGAAACTTTATGGTGATGAAAAAAAACCAGGAGTACTTGTGGCACCTTAAAGACTAACAAATTTATTTTAGCATGAGCTTTCGTGAGCTGCAGCTCACTTCTTCGGATGCATAGAATGGAACACACAGACAGGGGATATTTATACATACAGAGAACATGAAAAGGTGGAAGTATGCATACCAACAGGCAGAGTCTGGTGATGAAAGGTGTCACAATGACAACAGTGGAAACAGGGCCGGCGCTTCTATTAGGCGACCCTAGGCGGTCGCCTAGGGCGCCAGGATTTGGGGGGCGGCATTTTGTGCGCTCCCCATGGGGTGCATGGGAACTTCCGGTTCTGCTCCCATTGCGCCGCTGAAGAAGGACCTTCTGCCGACGTGCCGCGGAAAACAGCAGCAGGCAATTGAGCAGCTCAATGACTGCCGCTGTAGCCTGCGGCCTTTTGGCGGAGGGTCCTTCTTCGGCAGCACGATGGGAGTGGAACCGGAAGCTCCCGCGCACCCCATGGGGTGCGCACCAAATGCCGCCCCCAATTCTGCCTAGGGCGCCAGAAACCCTGGCACCGCTCCTGAGTGGAGATGGACCTCTCTCTAAAGAACAGATACAGCATGGGATGTGGAACATAAGCATCTCCATACTGTCCCACAAATGTGGCTCAACCCTCACCTGGAGGGGTTGGTCACTTTGTGGCATCTGAGGGAAACAACCATCAAATTGTTAAGCTTTCTGATGACCTTGCCAGCAGAGAACTCTTGAGCATGGGTGGATTTCTAATGTGGACATCCTCCCCGTAGGAACTGAAGAGAGAGAAACTTCTTTCACCTAGACCACTGATGCTTGTTATACAGTTGGCACAGGGTGAGATGGTCCTTTAAGGGAGCCCCATCAGTGACTAACTGGCTGCCTCCCAAGTAATGGGTCTGAGTCTAGAGATCAGGTGATAGCCTGCAGGCCACCTGGCCTTTAGATAAATGGCCAACAAGCAACTCTTTTATCTGGTTAATTTCTTTTGGACTGTTCTGGTGCTGAGAAAGGAACCCATCTCTGAAGAAAGAGCCTGAAATGTTGCCATAGCTGGGACCATTATCTGACATCCTGGCTGGGTGAGCTGGCCCTTGGTTTACAACTTTCACACCCCCACATGTTACCAAGGTTCTTCTGAACCCAAAGCTCTTGGTCACCAAAGTTCTATCAGTAAAAAACTGCACTGCCTCAAAAGCCTGATTCTGATCTCACACCTTGGTGAGAAACTGGAGTTACACCACTGCAAATTAAACTCAGGCTCAGAGTAAATAGGATACCTCATGTATAGGGCTCAAGAAATTGCATTCAGCTAGTAAATTACATCTACAGTAATTAGCAATTGTAAATGCAATTGTAAAATTTTATAGCCCAGCCTTCCTAGAATGTGGAGAATGGTAGAGCTAATGGAAATAAGCTTGATAACCCTTGCTGGCTGAAGGACCTGCATTAACTGGGCAAGTATTTCAGAACATGCCCTTCGATAATAACATAGTATGATGAACTGTAGAAGAATGAAGATTTGTGCAAAGAAATAATACACATATTTCTCTGTCACCAGGCACAGGCACAGTTTCAATAGCATTGCTGTTCATACAACCAAGTATTTTGTTGGCCTGATGAAGTACAGGCTATCAACCTGTTCATTACCAGAAGCCTGACAAATGCTGAGCTAATAGCATGTCTACAACCAGCCAGACATAATACATTTTCTTTCCCCCTCTAATAGATTTTTTTTTACATATAATCATAGCCAGTGCTAAAAAATTCCAGGGGAAATAAAAGGCCAGAAGGGTGCATATCCCCTGTGATAAGCATCTCTTTCCATCTGAAATAACAGGGGCAATGAGCATGGAAATGGTTTAGTTTGAGATTATTTATACATAGAAAGGAAACGGATCATCATTCAAGTGAGTCGTCTGCTGTGTTTGTTTACTGAAATTTTCCTTAGTGATAATTGTTCAGTTTAAACAAATTACTATTTGAAAAGAAAATAATTTACTAGTTCACTGTTGCAGATATGCTAGTGACATCTTAGCATGACATCTGAAGAGGGCACATGAATGGCCTGGCATGCTTCCGGGGCCCAGATAGTGTATTTCCCATCAAAAGATTATGTTAAACCAAAGCAGAAGTTTAATATACAAACCCAAGTAGTCCTCCGAAAAGGATGAGTCCCTCCTTAACACAACACAGCACTTAATGGCACATTTATAATGATGTTTTATAAAGATTTTATAAAAACGGGCTGAAGACTATTAATGATATGTGAACATAAGTAGCAAGACTAGATTTATGTTTCAAGCAATTACATTTTACAAGCTGAAGTGGAGAACAGAGGTAATTAACAAGAATAATGAAAGCACTACCTTGCCATAAATCACTGTTCAAAAAGAGTAAATAATAGAAGAGAAAAGGATTATGAGCCAAGTTCAGTCATTATTCATCAATTTTTGAGCAGAAGGGTGGGCTTAATTAGTGAAATGGCAGTGCCCTTGTTTTGTGCTTTTTAAATAATCTTGATGTTCCTCTATCAAGGGGGAACAAACATCTGGTTGAATGCAAATAGCAGTGATTGCATGCTCAGAGATTCTAATCAGACTAGTAAATTCCAGGTCTCACTCATTTTAATGAAGCAAAGGCAGCCATTAGTGGCCATATTGGACTAGGGCGAAGCGGGTCGCAATTAGACAAGAATCCTGGTTACAGACAAGTTTGATATAGTCCCCTTGATCTGTCAAATGCATATGAAAGAAAAAGTGGCCCACTTCCCCAGCAGTATCTGTTGCCCAGGGGCGGCTCCAGGCCCCAGCATGCCAAGTACGTGTTTGGGGCGGCATGCCGCGGGAGGTCCACCGGAGCCGCGGGACCGGCGACCGGCAGAGCACCCCCCGCGGCATGCCGCCGTGCTTGGGGTGGCAAAATATCTAGAGCCGCCCCTGCTGTTGCCTATGAATTGTTCAGTTCTGGTTTTTAATCTGTGATGCTTTGTGATCAGAAAGCAAATCAGCTTTCACCTGGAACACTCTTATCTATTAATTACTTTTCCTCTCCTTATCCTACTAGGAAACATTTTCATGCTGAGCCACGTACAGTGTAATCGTTGATGCTAAATTGCAGTAATAGCAAATGTGACTAGGTTGCCATCGAAAGGCTGAGGTGAACTGACTCTTTGTGACACATTCAAGGGAGAAAGCAACGTCCTTTCCATGTGTTCTTTCTATGAGCTGTTCAGTGTTAGATCAGAATGAGGAGGCAGGCCAGTGATTTTTGAACCATCCTGACCGCATGCATTTCCTCCTAGATGGGAGAGTGGGGGTGGAATCTGAGCATAGGCCACCAGATGCCATGGTGCTGAGCCCAGAATAAATGCTTAGCTAGCATAACATTAACAGCTCTGCGGTGTGCTTCAGAGCAATGCTCCCTCTATGGCCAAGGAAGGGACCTACCTCCCAATAAGTTCACCAGCACAACGAACAGCTGGGAAGTAGAAGGCAAGATGAATCTAACATCCTCCTTCTTCCCAACCACCACATATGGGGAAGAAGAGAAGATGCACCATTTCCTTCTGTCCCTTTGTGGCACAGATACTGGAGAGAGAGAGAGGAGGAACTTGGAAGCCTTCTTTCCATCAGTAGAGGGGGCACTGCCCATCTGCACATCCTAAAGGATCCCCACATGGCAATAGGGCTTGGCCAGCACAGCCTTGCCATCCATTAGTGGAATCAGGGAGTGAACACTAAGATAAGCCTGTGGGCAAAGAGATCCAGGCTCAGTGTCCATGTTCAGTGGGATCCCAGTGTCCGGCCAGACACAAAGCTGGCAGTGAGTCAGAGCAGAACAGAAGAGTAGCAATAGGAGAGCAGAATTCGAACCCATGAGAAGCATGTCACTCCTTTTCTCCGGAATCTTGAGCACTCAAGTCAGATCATGCTGTGACCTGAGAGGAAGAGAGAACTGCTGTGGCGAAGGAACCAGCAAGCGGAAACCAGGATAACAGATAAGGCACGTTGGTCACAAGGTGCCCTTCCACCTGTTAACTTTTCAAGTCATGTCATGATATCATATGCTGACCAGTGAATGATCCAGTGCACATAGCTGGCAGCTGGAAAGTTACTGTGTATGGGAGTTAGGCACCTAAATGTCATTTGTGCCTTTGGAAATTTCCTCCATTGTGTCTAAATCACTGTGGGAGGAGGTGGACTCAAGCCAGCCGAAGCTCATCCTCCCCTTCCTCTGGAAAGCTAGGACTAGTTCTGAGTTTCTCTTGGGCCTGGTAGGTTGTGGGCTAGGAGAATTACACCACCTGTCTATGAGAGGTGCTTACAGGACTGTGACAAAGCGACATGCCTCTCCAGGGCTTGTGTTCCATGCATTCTGCCTCCCATGCCACCCATTTCAAAAGGGGGGGAAGTCTCCCATTATCAGCACACTACAGCTTGCACTGTCAAAAGTCCATGGCAAGTAACGGCCACCCATCAGCCACACAAGAGCTCACACACACATAACAGCACTGCTGTCAGTTTTAACAGTGATTAACAGGCTCGCCTAACCTTTGCTTAGAGCAGCAGGGGACCGGAGAAGAAGCAAAATAAAAATCCAGATGGAGATTCAAAATGGGAAATGGAAAGAACCTGTGAGGAGCTAATTAACTGCTCACAATAGAGAAAGGTAAACTGAATGAATGGCATAACTGATGGGAATAAAAGTAACAATCAGCAAACCCCAGTAGGACTCGGTGATCTAAATTCTGGCTCTCATACACATCCCAAAGGAAGCCAAACAATACATTTTAATTATTTATTTCTTATCGCAAGGGAAAGGTGTCCTCCAGCTAAACAATGCCTTAAGATTTCAATATATCTAGTGACTTGAAGTCTGCCTATTTACAGTTGTTCCTATTAGAGGTAGGAGAACATGGGGAGTAAAGCTGACATGAGACGTCTCTCTTTCACCCCGGCCACCTTTGGGCTGTGATTAGCTCAGACTTTGCAAACTTTGAAGATGAAGCCTCCTCAACTCTTGACTGGGCATCCCCTAGAGTAAACCCATGGTATTGCAGGAAGTGATACTGCTGGTTCGGTAGGCAGCAATCTCCCTCAGCCTGAGTCAATACCGGCCCAATATCCCAACATTGCCAAAAGGGACCCAGGTATTTCAGACGGTGAGTAAAACGCAGGTCCTTGCCATTTGTGGGATGTGGATCTTTTTGCAAGAGTTGGGGTGTGGGCCTCAGCATCCCGGCCAAATTCTAGTATGGGTAAATACATCATGTTTGCCTAATTCCCTTGCAGTTTTAATTGTACGTGGTATTCTTCGTCCCTTTCTAGCCTAATCTGCTTTGCACTATTGAAGAGTTGCTACATGTTTGCTGCATACAGCCTCAGAGGTGGCTGTGTTTCACTGGCAGGTAAAAAGGAGTCCTCTCTACATACCGTGTAGTTTACAAAGGATTTGGGGGATCTTTCCTATGAAGAATGCAAGAGAGCTGTATTTATTATTGCTGACTTATGTATTCACAGCTTGCGAGCCCAGTTTAATTAAATGAAATGGAGACATAAATAAAAATAATAGTGTAGCAGCAGTGTAGAATTCTGAGGTGGATCTACAAAGTCTTTCTTTCTCTCTAATTTATCTCTCTGATCTCATATGGCCTAGATCAGAAATAATAGACCTCTCTGCCCAGTTAACTCCAGATATTGATGCCCACACAAATAGCACGCTCCATTCCATGCCAAATGCAAAAACCCCCACAAAGAACAATCTGCAGTTGAAATAAATGTCTAAAGGAAATTCTCTAGCCTTTAATAACAGCCACAAGTGGCCAGATCCTTGTCTCATGTGATCCATATTGCAGATCAGTGAACTGATACTAAACAACCCATCCTGCAGGTGGAAAGGCAAGCTTTGGGAGATGGGGAAAGAAGATTTTTCCTCGCTATATCATGCTTTACAGAAATGCCAGGGCTAAAAATAACAGTGAAAGGCCACAATGTTAACTCTCAGGCTACCTCCTTTTATCTGTGCAGTGGAGTTGTCTCATGGTAACGCCCAGAGTTTGAGACTAGTGTTCTCTAAATTATAGGAAATAATAAAAATAAATCCAGCTGGGAGTGTTAAAGGCATGCAAGAACACTTGTGCATGAGATCCAGAGTGGAAATCATTTTAAAGATTACCCTCGCTTGTAAGTGACCCTATTTCTTTCTGTGAAATACTCCTAGATAGCCTGTTTTACAAGGTTTTTAAGGTGATTCCATGGCTTCTTTATTCTCAATCATTCCCCTGAAACCTGGCCTTTATATTCATTGTTTTGGACACTCAAAAGCTTATCCAAGCTTCTTTGGGCTGGACTTCTCAAGAAAACGAGCTTTCTGGTAATTTGCAGTTCTAGCTGGGCTGTATATATTACAGAAACAGCTTGTCAAAATCTGAAGCAGAAGCCAAATGTATAAAAGATTCCCACTCTTCATAGCAAATGGAACCCTCCCCAAACTTATTAAACTCTTTCATGGTTGAAATCGGGATCCAAATATTGTGGCTTGAGCTTTGTCTGTAGCCTAAACCAGAAAGCTACAGACAAATATAAAGAAAAATATGAAAGGTTAACGGACCTTCTTCAAGTCTCAGCCTTGGGCAAAGATTCAAGTGAGTTCTTGTTTTATGCAAAGGCACACAGCCCTCCAAGGAACCAATGCCCTTACTCGGACAGCACAGGACTGAGTCAGAGATTTGAGTCTCTGGCTGGCTCTGGTGCCACTTGCTCAGGGACCTTGAACAGCAAAATTAACTTCTCTGTGCCCTGTAAAATGAGGCATTGACGTACCTCAGAATTGTGTTCCAATGATGAGGTGCCTGGACACCCTCAAATGGAAGTTGCTATGAAAATGTACAGTGCTATTATTATCCTTAGTTTCTACCTTACTTCACTATGGGACAACTTACCTTCAGTAAAACTATGCTAGCGCGTAAGGTGAGCAGATTTGGCTCAATGCCCACAGCTTGTGTTTAATTTAACAGAGAGTTAAAGCTGGTGGGATTTTTTTTCTGATACTTTTTTTATTGGAAAATGCTGATTTGTCAAAAGCAAAATATTTCAAGGGCATGTGCTGAGCTGGACAAAAATTTCATTTAGAAAAAAACTGAATGGAGCATTTCCGTTTTGAAACACTTCATTTCATTTTGTAAATGTTATATAATGTCCTATAATATATAGTGTAGACAGTTTTAAAAAGTTGAACTTGGAACAAAACATCTAGATGTTAATTAAACATTTTGATCAACCTAAAATGAATATTTTTTTTTCAGAATTTTGGTTCACTGGAAATTTGGGGTGGTTTTTGTTGTTTTTCATTCCATTTCAGAGTGGAAATATTTTCAAAATGATGGAATTTCTCACAAACCAAAAAAAAATCCAGTTCCTGCTCAGTACTGCCCTTGTATTTTAATGGTAACCTATAAGCCGGGAGGCATTTTCGTATGAACAATGCTGCACAAAACCAGACCATTCTTGTAATTTGATCTCTGAAGCATATGAATCTCCAGACATGGGCACTTTCAATGTTAGTTTTTATTTCAAGTCTAATGGATAAAAGGGCAATACGTTTTTTGTGACCTGTTGGCTAGAGTTCAGATCTCTAGCAGCTCTTATTCCTCATGCTTGCCTCCCTTTTGTCTGTGCATCTAGATTTTATGAATACTTTTAAGGATACCCTTGAGAATCAAAAGGGGGAAAAAACCTTCAAAGGATAGTGGGGGTGTATGCAGAGCAGCCTTTTTAATGGGATTTAATGGAGTTTAGAGCTGGGATATTTAAAACCACTGCAGGGATCCTTTATATTGACAATTCACTGTATGAGCCACATACTCTTCCTTCCACACATACAAGAGATGAAAGGACCAATTACTTACTGCGGCATTAAACACCCAGGGGACAAGGAGGCTTGCCTCGCAATAGTAAACATATTGATGGAAATCCATTTGAATTTCAAATTGTCAGATGTCCCAATTTCAAAAAGCTTCCTCTGAAAACCAAGGTCTGGAAAGTCAATTGAAACGTAATTCTTTTGGCTATCTCGTGGGAGAAAAGTACATGAAGCTGGAGAGATTCAATTCCTAATTTTAATGCAAAAACAGAGAGCTGCTTTGTAATTTTCTTATGGCATGATATAAGGGAACTCAGCACCCTTCTTCTAAGCTCTTATCCACCAATAAATGACTATTACAAGTTTATTGGAATATCAGTGTGGCCACAAAAAGTTCAAGATACTTATGTCCCAGGATCTTCTTCCTTCTCTTTTTTCCTCCAGAGCTCTGTCCACTCTCTCTGCTCTAAGGCCAGGTCCAGCTTTGGAAAGCTTCCAACAGTCCAAGCTAGACTAGTTTATAGTCTTCGCTGTGTGGTGATAGACAGCAGGCCTACAAAGCAGTCTAAAGTGAATCTGGTTTGGGATCTTTAAAGTCCTCACCGAGCAGAAGAACATCAGTGTCTATAGTTCCATTTGACAGCCTCCCACAAAGTGTCCCATCATGAAACGTTGGGGGAGGTTTTTCAAAAGCACACAGTGCTGACCTGGGTCTGCTCCCGTTGACGTCAATGGCAAGACTGATGGCAATAGTAAAACACCCATACACTTCAATGGGAACAGAGTACTTTTGAAAACCCCACGTTTATGTTTTAGCTACCCTAGGAAAATGATGAGCTGATGCGACTCTGATGCTGGGACTCAAACTTGTAATTCCAAGCAGCTTGGAAAAGTCATCCAATGACTCTGCATCTAGGCATCTCTTCCTCCATCCTACAGCTATATGGTTAGTTTCTCTCTCTCTGCTCCGCATTTTGGAAAATCATATAGCCTGACAAAATTCAGTTAGCTGCATTGATTTATGGAAAAAAGAGCTGTGGATTTATAGATGGAGGTGGGGAGGTTACAGGTTTTTTTTAAGTACAGTAAATATTTCTGTCCATAAAAGTCTTTTCTACAAGTGCCAGGAAAAATAATTCTGGGACTGTTACCGCAGCCTCAGTCAGCACACAATTGGCCAATGCTGAGATGTCACTTCTGATGATACTTATGTAGCACTTTTCATCCTAGGATCTCACAGCTTTTACGAATTCTAATTAAGCCTCTCAGAACCTCTGTGAGCTGGATATTCATTATTATGTCCAATTTATACATAGGTAAACAAGCCACAGTGACAGGTCAAAGCCAATACAGCTAAGTGAGGTGCCCAAAGTTAGCTACCTAATTCCATGTTTTACTCTCCTAGAGAAGTGTCCCACGGTGCCCAGCACTCCCAGCTCCAATTGAAGCATTTTGCGTAAGGCCCAGATCCACAAAGGTCTTTATTTCGAATGGGAATTAATTGAGTTGATTTAAGTGGAAGTTAGGAGCCTGAATGACTGTGTGTCTGGGCCTAAGTGACTTGGCCAAGGTTTTATAACAAGTCAGCCACTTGCTGCCAACATGCAAAAGAGGAATTCACAGTCCAACATACGATTGGCCCACTTTCAATCACTGCCGGGCCGGGGTCCATTGTTGGAGGGAACAAATGGGTATTTTGGCTGTCACAATATACAAAAAATAAACAACCGTCCAGGGGCTATTTAGACCCCTGGAAAATCTTGGATTTTAAGAGTTCAAAAAACTATAATTTGGCTCCTGTGTCAGCATTTTGCTGTGGTTTATAATTTATATCAACAATGATGACTCTCCAGTCTGCTTCTGTTCCACTGTTTAATATTGGATAGCCCTTACAGATTTTGGCTTGTCTAGCAATGATTTGAAGTTCATATGAGGGGAGGATATGTCCCATTTGCCCCCTGGCAGCATCAGGCTTGAATAAATTAAAAGTTACACTAAAACGCCTATGGTTTACAATATTCCTTCCACTGTCATTACCAAATTCATGACATAATGATGAATACCATTACACTGAATACCAATGGAATTAATAGTGATGTGGAGCTTATTACACAGCATTTCCCACAATGTTAACTCTGCATGACTCCATGAAAACAATTAGTGTCATGTGACCGTGGCTAGTTATTGCTGAATGAATTTCCCTTTTTATTTCTTACTTTAATGTCTTACACAGAACAGATATAGGCAGCAGTAGGCTGTATGAGAGCCTCAGAAGAGTCCCTTATCCTCTTGCTATACTCTGGGCACACATAACACTGTTCATAATAATAACAGCATGTGTACCAAAGGACAGGAGAGACACCTACCACTGTACACTGCCCCAAACCGTGACATAAAGTGCAACTTCCATTTTTCATGAGCTCGTTTTTAATTTTGAAATAGTTCCTTGCAAAATTACAATGGACAGGTTGCTGTTTCCCCCATGCAGTAAGCCAGCTCCGAGTGAAATTCTATGTCCCTGTCTTTACCGCCCGTGATTTCAGTTGGGATTCCAATCATGTAGTCATTTTCTTGTAGTCCATTTTCCTCCCGTCTTGGTGTACAGTCATAAACGGAGGCACACATTCATCACCGAAGCCGTTTTAAATATCAAATGCTTGATGAATTTCCACTCAGCTGGCCGGAAGCAATGCTGTGATTGCAGCATTTTATAATCATCAAGACTTGTTTCTCTCCGCAGAATGAATTTGCATGAGCAATGAGTTATTAGCTAAGTTGTTGGTAACTAATGCTTTAAAATCAAAATCAGGGACAAACTTTTGCAGGCTTGGCTATGCGGCTTGTCTTGCGGAGAACCTGTCTGTGAAAGGTTTCCAATGAATAAGAGAATAGCTATGTTTACAGACCAAGATTTTAAGGAAAGGGTGTCAAAAATTAGGCTCTTAAATTCATAGTTAGGCTCTTAATAAATCTGGCTTGATTTTCAAAATTACTGAGCACCATCATTATCTCACTGAAGTCCACATTGTCCGGAGGGTATTCAGCGTTAACTTCAGGCACCTCCTTTTGCTAGTATTGTTAGGGCCCTACCAAATTCATGGGCCATTTTGGTCAATTTCACGGTCATAGGATTTTTAAAATCATACATTCCATGATTTCAGCTATTTAAATCTGAATTTTCATGGTACTGTAATTGTAGGGATCCTGACCCAAAAAGGAGTTTGGAGGGAGTCACAAGGTTATTGTAGAGGGGGGTGCGGTCCTTCTGCCCCTACTTCTGTGCTGATGCTGTGCCAACAGCTGCCGCTCCCCGGCTGCCCAGCTCTGAAGGAAGCAGTGCAGAAGTAAGAGTGGCAATACCACAACCCCCCCTAAAATAACCTTGTGACCCCCTCCTGCAACTCCCTTTTGGGCCAGGACCCCCAATTTGAGAATTGCTGGCCTCCTCCATGAAATCTGTATAGTATAGGGTAAAAACACACAAATGACCAGACGTCACAGGGGAGAGACCAGATTTCATGGTCCCTGACGCGTTTTTCACGGCCATGAATTTGGTAGGGCCCTAATCATGGTACTCTAATAATCACAGTGCAACTAGTGGGTTTTTAATGGCCTCTGCATGAGATTGCTGGGGTTCTGGAAGCTGAACTACATGCTATGTGGACCTGACATTTTGGCTGCAGTTTTCCTTAGTCTGGTGTCTTTGCTGTAAAATACGTGGCTTTTTATTTGCAACAGGTTATTTGTAACTGTTGGCCCATTATTCCACTGCACATCATAATTGTTTTCCTGCTGGTACACGCGGTAGGAGGGAAACATCTGCCACAATTACCTCCATTTAATATAAGAGATGGGCCTATCCTGGGACATCAGATCCAAACCTCCTTGAATGTCAGGGAAGTTCATATACTACTGCTTCAATAGCCCTGAATTAGAAATGTGAATCAGTGCCTCCCTACTGCAGAAATTCAGCTTGTCATCTGAACCTGAATTCCCTCACTCAGGTCCATCACTTAATCTTAGGTCTGAATCCTCACAGGTTACTAGTGTCATGTTTGCCTAGAATCCAGATACATAGTTAAACAAAATGGGCCAGCTTTTAATCTACGAGCAAATTTGCACCTGCAAATAATTGTGCCTGCCCTTTTGTATCGATAGCTAATTGTTGGACATCAAATCGGTGGCAGGACATCTACATACTAATGTTTGCTCAAGGCATCACTAAAAGTCTAGTCCATTCCATGGCTGGCAATAGACTCGGACCAGATTTAGAGCATGCCATCGTGCTGATGAACTCAACGGGATCTGAATGTTATGAGTAGCTGTTCTATAAGCTTAGAGGTCACCAGGTTTGAGCCACCAGGAGATGTGCTAAGCTTTTCTCTACCGAGAGTCACTTTCAGGTATGTACCATAATAGGATGAAGAAAATCGGTTCAAATGCCTTTTTCTCTAAAGAAAGATACGACGTGCTACGGAATCAGGGATATGTGATTGTGCAATATACAAAAATAAAGAAACAATATGAATGCCTATTAAAGTAACTTTGCTGTTGCTTTTAGAGTGCCTTATGGCTACAGATGTAGGAAGCAATAGTATTAGTATTTATTTTTGTATTAATTATTGACATAAAAAGCCTTGTGATATTGTGCAAAATACTGAAGGCAGCTTGTAAGGACTGTTCAGTTTCCTCTAATTCGCAGTCTGTACCTAACTGATGTTTTTCATTAAGCATTCTAAAAGATAAGGCTGAAAGCCTGTGCCA
This sequence comes from Mauremys reevesii, assembly GCF_016161935.1. Lineage (NCBI taxonomy): Eukaryota > Metazoa > Chordata > Testudines > Geoemydidae > Mauremys > Mauremys reevesii. The sequence goes on along the minus strand of NC_052640.1, from coordinate 13,456,165 downwards.
AAGTTTCTTGTTGTCAAAGGAAAGCTAGACAGATCCTATAAGAAAGTGACAATCCTAACATGCAAATTAATGGCAACTGGTACTGAGTTAAAAAAAGAAGACGAGAATGCTCTAAAAGTATCTAATACGTGTTAATCAGGCGAAACCAGGAAGGAGAAGGTTGGGTTTTCCCCAGCTGCTGTCTTGGAGAAGGTTTAAGAATACTGGAAGATGGTGGAAGGCAGTGAATTAGATAATATATACAGACGACCTGGCGGTGTGGTGGGCATAGGGGTTTTATTGGTAGTCATTTGTAATGCCCTGCATAACTCCAAAGCAACAATCCTCAAGCTCACGCTTCCAACATCTTTACACTGCCTACAGTACACAGCCTGTATTCTCTATATACATAATGGATTCACCTTGGGATATTGCTGCCTTTGAAGGTAGCATATTTCCAGAGCTTGCCAAACTGAAGTCGCTACCAACCCAATCTTTTTTATTCTGACTCTGAGCCCTGGGAGATGGTATATCTAAAGGTGCAATAAGTCTTTGGTCTCCGGGCTTTTATTCTCACCTTATGAATTGTGACAGACGTTAACGCTGATGTGTCTCCTTTATTGAATTCATAAATTATATTCAAACTCTATTTGTGTCTTGATCAGATCACTCAGTACTTTGTTCCGCCTTAAATTCATGAATTTGAATTTATGCGTTATCGGCATTGCATGTGGTGATTAAATAGTCTAGAACTTTGTACAATTAGCTTTTTTCTACATTACTGGTCTGGTATTACAGTAGTCAGAATCTGCTACTGCTTTTCTCAGGTAGCATATTCAGAGTTGTTCAATTCGCAAACATTGAGAACCAAGTTAGAAATTGAGCCATTACTAACAATATGGGATTGCACCAAACTCGAAGGACAAATGTAACCATTATATAGAACTTTTCATCAGCACATTCCAAAGCTTCTGACAAAGAGAGTATCATTATCTCCATTGACAGCTGGAGAAACTGAGGCACGGAGCAGCAAAATGAGTTGTCTAATGTCACCCAACAGACTTGGGGCGGAGGTAGATCTCCTGAGTCCTTATCAACTGATCCCCACTGCATCCCTAACAGTAGCATGTACATTTTTTTCCCTCTGCTTTCACTCAGCCCATGCCAATTTAAGTTCTCAGGAGCAGGGATATCATATCTTTTTCTGTACATTAAGTGCCTTCATATGTGGGCATTATAAAATTATTACAATTATTGATATTGGTGTATATTTGAGTTCTGCAAAAACAATTGATTAGGTTCCAATTAACATTCAGAATAATAATTGACATTGTAGGAAATGTGTCCATTGATACCTAACTTGCTGCAGCTAATTTGTTCAATGCCAATTAAATGCCTGATCTTTCCTTATCACCTTAATGTGTTATCTGAATCTCATTACACATTTGTTCATTGCCTATGTAACTATGACTTAATTACATGGCAGCTGAGTGTATACCCTAGTAGGAAAGGCCTGTTCCTCAGTCAGTGTCCTCAGATAAACAATAGATTATCATTATGCTTTAATTAACATAAATTATAGGATTGTTTGAGACATTTCAGGCCCATCCTGGCAAGGGGCCACTCACCTCCTGCGAGATGCTGAATACCCTCCATGGCAAGTAGTGTAATCACCAGATTACAGCAACTCATGTATATAAAAATTCAATGAATGACAAAAGAACACAGTTTCTGAGGGCAGGAGACATCTTGGTTCAATACAGGGCATTTGAAAGTTTGCCCATTGTGGCAAGACATTTGTCTTATTCTGTCTTTGAGGGAATATGTAGCATCTTCCTGTAGTACGTGACCTATGCATAGCTGGAGACAGTCAATATCTATTAACTTCTCTCTTTGGTACTAGTCAATACTTTGATCCTGAAGCAGTTAGTTTCTCTCTATTTTCTCCTGACAGTTCCTGTGTCTGCCAGGGGAAAGGCTCTTTACCCATCTTCCCCCCCTTTTCCATTACTGTGGTCAAGGGAGTGCAGAGGGAAGGCAGTAGCCCTGTGATTAGTGGGTGCCCTCGAGTGTCATCACCATATGAAACCAGACACACCATAAATACAAAGAGCGTATGATTACTCTCTCTATTGCAGTAGATTTCGAGATTTTTAAAGGCAGAAGGGAACATCATGATCAGCTAGTCTCTCCTCCTGCATAACAGATAGGGTGACCAGATAGCAAGTGTAAAAAATCGGGATGGGGGTGGGGGGTAATAGGAGCCTATATAAGAAAAAGCCCCCAAAATCGGGACTGTCCCTATAAAATCAGGACATCTGGTAACCCTAATAACAGATAATGCCTAGAGGCTGGAACCTGACTGGGCTAGGCACCATGCAAACACATAGCAAGGACATAGCACTGTGGGGAGGGATAGCTCAGTGGTTTGAGCATTGGCCTACTAAACCCGGGGTTTTGTGAGTTCAATCATTGAGGGGGCCATTTAGGGATCTAGGGCAAAAATTGGTCCTGCTAGTGAAGGCAGGGGGCTGGACTCAATGACCTTTGGTCCCTTCCAGTTCTAGGAGATTGGTATATCTCCTATTATTATAGCATTGGTTACTGGTTAAAAGATAGGAAATTAAAGGTAAATGGTCAGTTTTCAGAATGGAGAGAGGTAAATAGTGGTGTCCCTCAGGGATCTGTACTGGGCCCAGTCCTATTCAACATATTCATAAACAATCCGGAAAAAGGGGTAAACAGTGAGGTGGCAAAATTTGCAGATGCTACAAAACTACTCAAGATAGCTAAGTCCCAGGCAGACTGCAAAGAGCTACAAAAGGATCTCACAAAACTGGGTGACTGGGCAAACAAATGGCAGATGAAATTTAATGTTGATAAATGCAAAATTGCACATTGGAAAACATATACGTATACAATGATGGGGTCTAAATTAGCTGTTACCACTCAAGAGAGAGATCTTGGAGTCATTGTGGATAGTTCTCTGAAATCATCCACTCAATGTGCAGCAGCAATCAAAGAAGTTAACAGAATGTTGGGAATCATCAAGAAAGGGATAGATAATAAGACAGAAAATATCATATTGCCTCTATATAAATCCATGGTACGCCCACATCTTGAATACTGCTTGCAGATGTGGTCGCCCCATCTCAAAAAAGATATATTGGAATTGGAAAAGGTTCAGAAAAGGTTCACAAAAATTATTAGGGGTATGGAATGGCTTCCATGTGAGAAGAGATTAATAAGACTGGGACTTTTCAGCTTGGAAAAGAGGCAACTAAGGGGGGATATGATTGAGGTCTATAAAATCATGAGTGGTGTAGAGAAGGTAAATAAGGAAGTGTTATTTACTCCTTCTCATAATACAAGAACTAGGGCCCACCAAATTAAATTAATAGGTAGAAGGTTTAAAACAAACACAATAAAGTATTTTTTCACACAACACACTGTCAACCTCTGGAACTGCTTGCCAGAGGGTGTTGTGAAGGCCAATACTATAATGGGGTTCAAAAGGGAGCTAGATAGATTCATGGAAGATAGGTCCATCAATGGCTATTAGCCAGGATAGGCAGGAATGGTGTCCCTAGCCTCTGTTTACCAGGGAATGGGCGAGATCATCACTTGATGATCACCTGTTCTGTTCATTCCCTCTGGGGCACCTGCCATTGGCCACTGTCGGAAGACAGGATACTGGGCTTGATGGACCTTTGGTCTGACCCAGTATGGTCGTTCTTATGTTCTTATAGCTTCTGCCCTCACAGTCTTGCAGGCTACTGCTGGCAAAACTCAAAGTGGGGCTCTTGACGTGTCTCTCTGCCAGTCAGGTGATGGAGAAATCACCTTCTGGCTGAGCCAGTGGGAACTGTGTTAAGCTTCTCTAGACGAGTTTGTTCTTATAGGCATCACAAAGGCTGCTATGGCAACAGAAGAATGCTTCAGGTAATTTAACTGTCTTTCTATCAGCCCCTGTGCCCCTATCAGCAGCATCTTTCTTTAACCTTCAAGATGGCATGGAAAATGTCTATCTTTCCCCCCACTATATGATCTAACAAGAGCATTTCACCCAAGCCATGAAGCACTATTTAAGTAATTTCAAGTATCACTTCAATTTTTTTCATCCCGTGTCTTCAATTTACCGTGTGTTGCTTCAGTAGTTTTCTGGGATTTGCCCTGCACAATGCCAGGCTCACAGATCTAATACACTCTCTCTGGCTAAACAAAGCAGCTACCTGCTGAATTCTGACATGTATCCCGGTTCACCTACAAAAGAAATCAGAAGCGCTTTGGCTGATAAAAAAAAAAGTGCAAGTTAGCTTATAACTGATTTTAAAACATCTTTGATCCCACAGGCAAAGGAAAACTCAGCTTGGGCACCGTAGAAGCGTAATGACAAAAAGTTCCACACACTGAGCTGAAATGTCTGAGTGTCTGATCAACTTAACACCAGAGAAAGCCTGGATGTGAAATTGCTTGCGCCTCAATGAGCACTTCCTACTTCTCCGGCATGCAGGGCATAGCATGCAGCAAATTGAATTTTTAATTAAGTCTGCTGTTAACTCTTGAAGGCATCCACTGCTCTCCCATTCCCTCCCTGGTGTTGCTAAGGCTGCTGTGAAAATCCTCCAGCTGTTTCTGCAGCCACACTCCAACAGAACAGCACCCGCCACCTCCCGGGGAGCAGGAGGAAATAAATGTGTGAATGTTTCAGTCATTCTTGGAATAATCTAACTGTGCCTTCATTGAATGGAACAGGGGCTGGGAGAGCTAGAGGGCTTGTTTTTCTCATTGCTATGCTGTTGCCTTTCATTGCTCAGGCTCCGTTGGAACCAGCATTCGCTCAGGGGTGGCCTTAGCTGCACCCACAGAAATCGTGAAACTAAGGCTGCCAGCCATGAGCGGTTGCTGCAACCCCCTGTGCCAGGTCACAACACCCCTCACTCAAATTTGGCCCCACTGGGCCAAACCCCTGAGTGGCGCTGCGATCCCATGCACCAGGCTGGAATGCCTGAAGCAGGGAACCAGGCGGCCCTCAGAACAGGAGCTGCCCCTGCAGGGAGAGTGCACAACAGGCCTGCTCTCCAGTTATCCCCCCACACACACACTTCCCAGGGCTTTCCCGCCGCACTGCACCAGGATTAGGGGTGTGGTGCTGCTAGGGGTATTTATTGCAACATGATGGCTCACAATTTTGTTATTACTAGTAGTGTGTCATATCAGTATCATAAGCTCAAGTTTGGTGAAATAACACTCTTTGTACTGATGGGTGTTTGGTTTCATACGGTGATTACACTAGAGTTAAGGCCACCAAAAAGGCCAGGTCCAGCCCTGATGTAAGCTATTGCAACTCACTTCAGTGGAGTTGTGCGCATGTATGCTCGTTTGTCCCAGAGTGTTTGGCCATTGATTGATGGACACATCAGAGTGGGCAGGTTGTGTCTTTTTTTAACGTACCAAGTAACATATTTCAAAGCAAGATTCTAGTGATGAGCCCAGATGGCTGTCACCATCAGTTAACATCCCCTGGCTGTCCTCTGGAATATGTGAAATGGGCTGACTGTCTTAGTCAAGTATCTTGTACATAAATGCCTTTATTAGCAGCGAAACTACCAACACAGCTGGCAGTGATTGGCAACTTTGCTCGCGGTCTCTATCGCGAGGCCAAAGAGTTTAATGGTCATGGAAATTTGACCTATCCTCTAATGATCCCTACAGATGGTTCATCCAGGTTAGGGTGGAGGCTCATAGGTAGGGTTATGTAAGATAGCCACATAGTTGCGGTTGCTGCCCATGAGCTACTCTTCTGTCGATAAAGAGACCTTCACACTCTCGACCTGCCAATGCAGCATTTTTCATAAGAACTAAATTCACACGCTGATTTTTTAAATTGCAGCAAAAAAAGGCAAAGTTATTTACTACTTTCCTTTAGAAAGTGTTATTACTGTCAGACACAATTAAACAGCCCTGTCATTCAAATATGCTGCAATAGTGTTTGAGGGAAGCAATTAAAAAAATAAAAGAATGGCAGAATTTTATAAAAGAGACATACAGCTCATGCAAGAATGCTGTAGTTCTGGCTGATTCACTTAGGAAACCTCCCTCCTTTTTTCTTCTGTGTTTTGTAGTCATTTTAGTTCCTCTTAGAGAACAGAAATTTACAGTATGTTCCAATAATGAATTGTTATTCTTTCACTGATTCAGGAACCCACAGATTGGATTGCATTTAAATACCACATAAGGGAAAGACTCATTTGTGCATGGCCAACATAAGCAGATTTCCAAGCTGCGGTTTCCCTGAACTTGCTTTATGGAATATTCTTCCTTCCGGCAAGCTCTGCTTGGATGAATTGCAAGATTTGCTGTCTGGAACTACTGTATGTAATGACTTCCCCAGGCTAAACAGTACAACGAGATGTCATATATTGCATAAGTCCTATAATTTGATATACATATTTTTTTCTTTCTGATAAATAGAATGTTGTTGTATTTGATACTTTATAATATTTTCCACCTACACAATTCTCTTTGTATGATGACCTCAAAGCACTTTACAAAGGTAGTTAACCATTATTTACCCCCATTTTACAAATGGAGAAACTGAGGTAGAAAAGGGATGGAAGTGACTTGCCACTGTTACCAACAGAGTCAGGTGTAGCAGAGTCCAGCGGCATCACAAGCAGAGCTGGGAATGTAGGTTAGGTCTCCTCTCACCACCATGCATTATGCCAGACAATATTTTCCTATAGTGGTAAGAATCAAACAAAGACTAAAATTCTTATAATTCTTGTGTTGGCTCATTTGTGTGGAGCCCCAATGCTATATGCATATGGCAGCAGTGTGACTAACCAGCCCTATCTCCCTGGGCCCTAACTGATTAGGGGATGGGCAGAGAAGAGCAAAGTCCCCAGAACCCTGGTTGGTTAGGGCACTTGGAGGAAATCCCATCCTAAATTTCCTGCTGCCAGGCCACCTCCTGTTTCATAGATTTATAGCACTGAAGGCCAGACAGGATCATTAGATCATCTAGTCTGATCTTCTGTACAGGCCATTAAATTTCACCCACTTACCCCTGCACTGAATCCACTCATTTGTGCTTCGATAAGGTATGTCTTCCAGAAAGGCAGCCAGTCATGCTTGGAAGACAGCAGGAGGGGAGGAGTCCCTTGGAAGTTTGTTCCAATGGTGGATCGCCCTCACAGTTACAAGTTGGAGGTGTGGGATGCCACTACAGTGGGAGGTCTCAACCCTGCCCAAGTGGGTCAGAGGATTGGTTGCAAAGCACCTGATTGGCTCTTGGACAGTCCGCTGACGGGCAGGGTTGAAAAGAGGGTGAGGCAAGAGCAGTAGTGGCAATATCCGGAGGAGGAGGCTGGAGCCAGCCCAGTCACAACTGAACCCAAGGCTGAGGGATCAGTGTAGGGAGCAGGGCAGCTGCAACAAGGCTGAAGGAGAAGCCCCAACCCAGCAGAGGAGCCCTGACCAGCACAGTGATCGAGACACACACTAGACAATGCATCAGAGACTGTATCTTACCACTCCAAGCTCACACTTTGCCCAATCATCAGCAATCATTGCTCAAGGACAAAGGGCCAGCTTTGTAAAGGTATTTGAATTCACTAGGATCCTAATGTGCATTAGGTGCCTAGATGCTTTTGAATATCCCAATAGGTGCCTAAAGACTTTTAAAAATCTGACCCTCAAGAGACTGGGACCAGAGCCAGTTTGGGCTCTTAAATATACAGAATAAACCTATCCTATGTAATCAAGTTTTGGGAACTTGATACATTAGAATATCTCTGGGGTTGTGTATTGCAATGTGACCTCCTGTATAAGCACCCAAAGCATCCCTGGCATGAACTGAGATTTTGTCCTGGCCCAGATAATGCCATTGGTTTGGTATCTGAGTGCAGTATTTATTTCCAGGGTTAATTCCTTCCTGCCCAAAGGTTGTGGAAGGGAGCCAAGCAGTTTGACATCTCATGAGAGGCAAATGGGATTCTCCACTTCCAGGCACATGGCTTGCAACTGGGGACGACAAAATGAACCGAGATGCCACCCCCCACACACATACACATTATCTAAATCATGTTCAGTCTTACCAAGCAAGTAGGCTATAAAGAAAGCAGTGGTTAGTGTGGTATGTTGGCACATTTCATGTACGTTGGTAGGTGTTGGCTGGTCACTTACCTGATGTCTGAAAGTAGCATTTCAAGGTATCACACCCCTAAGAGCTTGTGATACAGCCTAGGTGACATGCTGCCCCTAAGGAGTAGGTGTGCGACATGCTTCACTGACTTGTAAGCAATCCCATAAAATGCCAAGATTCCTTTTATATATTGCGTAAGTTCTGGCTATTTCTCAGTCTGCCAAAACTATGAAGAACTGGAAGTCTCAGGAGAAAGCTGTGCCTTGTGACATTTCAAGACCAAAGTGGTACAGATAAGCCACAAGCCATTTCTCATGACCAAAGTGCACCTCTCAGACATAGGAAACTTGCCTCTCTTGCTTCACATACTGTTTGACTAATTTTTTGTCAGTTCCTGTTCACAGGTTTCCATTTAGACCAATATGGCAGAGCAAAAACTCGGAATGAAATAAGTGAGTCATGTTATGCTCCATGCCTTCTGTGTGGTCATGAGCTCTGCAAGGGTTTGTTCCTTTCAGAAATCCTACTCTGTGCCCACCTGGTGCTATTTTCATTACAAAGCTACAAAACCCGCCTGGACAAATTTGCACCTCTCCCGAGTCGTCAAAAAGTTGAAATCTAAGCTTCACTGAAAGATTATAGGGGGGCAAAAAAGTTTTGCAAATACTGTTATTGATGGCCTGAGTTTTAACCTGCAGCTAGCTGACCTTTATATTGTTTGGATGTTACATTGTAAAAGATGGGCACAGCTGCAGTCACGAGTGATTTAAAAATCACGTTTTCTGCAGTGCTTACATCTATTGTGCAGACTTAAACTGACTAACCCTATCGTTAATAAGTTAGCTTGCAGTGCTCAGCCATGCTCTGCAGCTTTGCTGTCGTGCCCGACACCTACATGGGTGCTACACTCAGTTGTATTAGTTGCAGTGACTTCTGGGTTGTATCTCATGGTTCCTGGCATGGCTGCAAACTGCAATGCTTTTTGGGTCAACGGTTCTGCCCCCTTGGATTGTGGGAGGACAGGTAAAAATCCTCCGAACTCCCACAGTTCACCCCTTTGTCAATTCCAGGATTCCTTGGCTATGCTATAATCCAGTGGCTCTCAAACTTTTTTACTGGTGATCCCTTTCACATAGCAAGCCTCTGAGTGCGACGCCCCTTATAAATTAAAAACACTTTTTTATATATTTAACACCGCTATAAATGCTGGCGGCAAAGCAGGATTTGGGGTGGAGGTTGACAGCTCGCAACCCCCCATGTAATAACCTCACAACCCCCAGAGGGGTCCCGACCCCCAGTTTGAGAACCCCTGTTATAATCCGTTCCTGAATGTTGAAGGCAGAAGCCAATTGTCTATGGTCTGGTGGCTTAGGACTGACTAGGAAAGAGGTGTGACAGGTCAAAACGGATACAGGGGAGTGTGTGTGGGTGGGTGTTTGGGTGGAGGGGAGCAGGGATTGAAGTAAACCAAAAACATTAAAAGACCCAGCAGTAAATACACACACGTCATGGCTCATAACAGGTTAATAAGCTCAACAGGATAATTTAATTCAACACAAGAAAAATGTACTTGCCTACCCTGTCCTGTAGGTAAGAATTTGACACGGCAAGACCGCAAGGTTTTGTTAGCCTCTCGTCTTGCTGGGATTTGCTTCAATTATGCCAAAGAACGTTACTTCGTACTTGCCCTAATAACAGTGTAGAAGAAATTAAATTACTCAGATATAACAAAAGTGAACGGATTTTGACATCTCTTCTAGGCAAAACTCCTGTTGTATTAGCTCCTAAGCACATTCTCCCTCACTTAAGGTCTCATGCATATGTATGATTATCACTCATAGTAAATACAAGCACTCTGTGAGAAAACAAATTAACTGCAGAATGTAATGGAGGTTGCCAGGAGTGGGTTTGGTTTTTTTCCTGACTGTAACATGAAATCTATAATACATGAACAATAATGAATGGGCTGTAATGAGACCTAGGGAAATAACCCCACAAAAGGCTGCTGGCAACATTGGAAACCACAAGCACAAAGCTGATATCACCTGAACCTTGAGCTGCTTATATTGCTGGTTAGATCACGTTTGGCCTTTTTTTTTTTTTGCTTGGGTTTTTATTTAATTATTTTTCAGACTGCGTGGAAAGATTTAACCGGCATGGGGATATAAGAATGAAATTATTCCTTGGTTTGCAAACCCTTATCCTCTAGTTGGACTAATAATAGTGTTTTTCTCCTCTCCCCCAAGGTTCTTTGGCATATTTAGATTTGTACTATAACATTTGGGGGCGGGTTGTTATGATTTGTGTGGGTGGGGGGGGACAGGGTTAAATGAATTTACCCCTCAAAAAAGATACCTAGAGATTGAGGGCTCAGGCCTGCAAGGTGCGGAGCACTCTGACCTTGATTCAACTCAGCACTTATTATTAATGATTGTTATTACAGTAGCCCACAGGTTCCCAGTCAGGACTGTGGCTCCATTGTGCTAGGTTCTGTACATACACATAGGAAAAAAAACAATCTGTGACTGAGTGAGCTTACAAGGTAAACAGATGAGACTTCCATGGCGTTACTCCACGCTTACGGTCAGGGCTGGTCTACACTTAAAACGCTGCAGTGGCGCAGCCAGAGCGCTTCAGTGAAGACACTACCTATGCTGCGGCGAGAGGCTCTCCCACTGCCGTAGGTAGTACACCTCCTCGAGAGGCAGTAGCTAGGTCGATGGGAGAATTCACCCGTCGACCGAGTGCTGGCCACACCGGGGATTAGGTCAGTATAACCATGTCGCTTATGGTGGTGGATTTTTCATACCTCTGTGATGTAGTTATACCAACCGAATTTCCTAGTGTAGACCAGGCCTGAGAGAGACAAGATGGGGGAGGTAATATCTTTTACTGGAGACAAGCCTTTGAATTTCACAGAGCTCTTCCTCGGGGCTGGGAGATGTACTCAGAGAGTCACAGCTAAATACAAGGTGGAACAGACTGTTCAGCATAGGTAGTTAACACATATTTCAAGGGACATTTCAAGGTGAAGTGGCCAGTTAACACGTCTCCAGTCATAGGGGGAAAGGAGACAAAAAGCTGGGGTCAGGGGGCAGTGGGTTACAGGTTGTTGAAATAAGCCATTAATCCAGTGTCTCTATTCAGTCCATGATTTTTAGTGTCTAGCAAAGTTAGGAATTTAAGCTCCTGGGCTCATCTTTTAACGTGGATGTGCAGCTTTCCTGTGGGACTGAGGATTCAGTAGCTTTGTTTGTTTTGTTTTGTTTGCTTTTTAAAAAGAAACCTTGCAAAAGTTTGTCAAGTAACTTCAAATGAAAAAATCAATCTGGGGACATATTATTTTGTTCACGGGCATTCCGTGAGAAGAGCGAGCGGATAAATTCATTGAGTAAATAATTTGCCATGAATAATTCACTCAGTTCTACTCGTGTCACGATGCCTTTGAACAGCCAGCTGACGATAACAACTTCCAGGCCCTGTGAGCTAAATTGCAGCCTCAGAGCCCAGTGACCAGCCCAGGAGCAAGGCAGGACCCCTGAGAGTCACAAGCTGCTTCGCCTTCTGCACTGGTGGCAATGCACAGGTAAGCACATTGCGGGGATGAAGCTAAGCCTCAGGGCCCTCTACCCAGCAGTCACCACCCACTTGTGTGGGTGGGGGAAGAGGGGATAGATGCCTGGCAGCAGCTGTTCTTCTTCCACCCCGGGCATGCTCTGTTGCCCCTAACTCCCTTGTGCAGGCACACAGCCAGGCTCACAAGTGAGCCATTGATCACTTCTGACCAAACTCATGGTGTAAGCAGGTGCATCTCTATGGCCCCTGAGGTGAAAGGCATCTGTCGTATCCCAATACCAGTCACTTGAGCCATACAATTTCTCTCCACTGCAAATGGTCTCTTTCTCAGGCCCAGGATTTAGGAAAAGACTAGCCTAATGTATGTATAACTGTGGGATAGGGGACTGTTTTCAAGCCGTTCAACCACTCTTTCTTTGCAGAACATGCAGCCTTTATAGCTACTGCAGCATAAGCCAGCGTCGGATGAGTTTAAATGCTATTGAAGGACTTCAGGCTTGTCTTCCATACTTATCTCCAACACAGCTCTAGGGGTTATATGGTGTGTGTGAGGGTTTCAAAGTCATTTATTCAGACAATAATGTTGTGTTTGCTTCAGCATATATCCTTGAGCTACTGCATGCAGCATCTGCTTTACATTTTCTTCTACTACCACCGTAAAGTAAAAACTTCTTCTTCTCGTGTCATCTCCACAGCTAAAAATACTCCACGGGCACTCACAATAATGATTGTTATTGCACTGATCAACATCACTTCCCATTAGCTAGAAATGGAGAACCGTCAAATCTTTAAACAGTGATTTCTGGATCGCTTCTGAGGTAGACTGTTTTATAAGAGAGGAATTTTCTTATGGATCATGTAAGCTCCCAACCTACCTTGGAGTATTTTCTGTCTGTCCTGGTGGCTTTGTGGCTCACAAGCACGACCTCTGCGGACCATGGGAAGTCCGTGGATATAACCACTGCTCTCAGGCTTTTGAGGACCGTGCGAATGCAAACTGAGTCCCAGCAACTTCTGTGGAAAACTCCATAGTTATGATTGTGTACAGGCCCTTCTAAAGTTGTTTCCACCAGCTAAATTGGGATGAAAGGTTTTACCTATTTCCACATGACACTAGGGGAAAGATCATAGCTGGGCAAGTATTAGCAAACCCTGATCTCTAATTTTGACAAATCCTCAGAGACTGCTTCCACCATGACAAATGTTGTCAGAAGAACACTTTGCTCAGCATTCCTACAGGAGCAGGATATTCTCTGTATGGACCCTCGCCTCTGGAATGTGATCTTGATGGGAAAAGATTTGAGCCACAGTCCAGCTGTATTCGGAGTCAGACACATCTTTGTCCAGCCTTTCCACCGGCAGTAGGCTCTGAAATTCTCTGTTTAATTCTAGCAACTACTAGCTGCCATATTTGGTCTCTGGAAGGAAGCTCAGCCAGGACCACTAACCCCATGGATAGAAAAGCATAGCTGCAATTATTCTTGGGTCTAATCTAATTGGTGGAAAGTGTACCCAGAAACTACAGGGTTGGACACCTTATAAATACATAGAACAATAATGACACTAGAGTGAGCTCATTTACAGCTTCATTATTGGCATCTTCTTATGACATCACAGCTCCCACAATGCAATTGCTTTTAATTCAGTACTCTTGTTCGGTTTGCTCCTGAAACTTATAGTCCGTGCACATGTTCTGTCCTCTGTTAACTTCTATGGCGTCTCTCTTCTTTGCTTCTTTTCCCTGTAGCATTCGCTGATAAAAAAGGTAACCTTCCTTCATCTCGCTCCACGTCTCACATTTACATTGATTTGTGTTGTATTTTAATAAGGACTTTTTTTTTTCATTTCATCTGTTTCAGAATGGGTGATTAATATTAATCAAAACAAGCGTTATTAGCAGGAGCGGCTCCTCACTCACTTCATAAAATTAAGCTTGAGGGCTTTTGTAGTGGGGGAAAAAAAATTAATAACTTTGGCTGGAAGGAAATCCAAAGCACTTTTGGAACATTTCCAACAAGTCTTTAGATGCATTGAAAAGCCTTTCAGAACTTTGAAACAAATTCACATTTTTTCCAAGATAAATTAATCAAAACATAATATATTGTTAATGAAATAATGTAGTTCTACATTTACATAATAAATACCTCTCACTGATAAATCTCTCTCACTGCAGGACACCCGCCACAGTTTGATCTGCTCCTAATGCTATCATAATTTGATCTTTGCTTTTTTAACCCTCTTCCCTTTCTACCATTCAGTCCAAACGTTGCATCTCAGTGGCTTTGCTCAGTGCAGTTGTATTGTTGTTACTATTATTAGTAGCATTACAGTGGCACTTGGGAATCCCAATCAAAGCAATGTAGTTGCTGTAGAGGCATGTAACGAAGGAGACAGGCCCTGTCCCAGTGTCAGACTGGACACAACCGGTGAACAAGACAAACTGAATTGGAGGGGTCAGGGCGAGTTGGGAAACTGAGGTAAGAATAAAGCAAACAGAGACAGAAAGTAGAAGTCTCAGCTCACCAACTGCCAAACAGGAGTGATATGTAGGTGTCAAAGCAGAGGTGGGTTTTAAGGCAGGATGTCAGAGAAGATAAGGTGGCGGCTTTGTGAATTTTGACTTGTGGGATGCTGAGCACCTGGAGGACTCACTGCCAGCTATGCTCAAGCCATAAATGCCAGGGAACATATGCCTAAATTGTTAACTCACTAGCACTGGCTCCCTCACTCTATCTGGCCTCAGATCTCTCTCCAACCCAGGCCTGATTCTGCCCCTCTTTCTTCCCCTGCTGCAGACTCCAGGATTATTTTTCACTCTGCAGCCTCTAGATTCTTTTTCACTTTGTCCTTCCAGCACTTCTCTCTTCTCTTGGTGTCTTTGCCCCTAAGGCAGTGCAAGCGTTGACTGGCATGGCATGCTGTCGCCAGACCAGCACCACCTGATCTCACCAGTCTGGACAGATGGCTGATGGCCCTCTGCTTCCTTTCTAACTTGCCTTTGGCTTCCTCTCTCCTTCACCACTTGAACCACCTACTGTATGTAGTTGACTGTATTGGGTGCAAAGGACTGGATGCAAAGTTGGCTCTGGCTGGCAAATGCCCAATCCAAAATATTTGTGACTTTCCTTAAAGGACATTCCTACTGCCCATAGTGATTTAAAAACAAATCCCAGGTAAACAGATTAAGAAATGGTTGAAATGGAAGGCAGGTGGTATCCGTCTTCAAAAACCTTACATGGTCACATTTGGTACTGAAGTGCTATTTTAAAATGGTTCTGAGACATTTCACTCCATATTCCTTATGAAAATATGCTTATGATATGGATATGACATAACTGAGATATACTTTATGCAAGATGGCTCAAGTAAGATATCATTAGAAAGGTTATGATTCACTGAATGTGATTAGCCCATTTGTATGCCTGTATCATTTCTGTATCTGAAGTTAGGAATATTGACTATGTATCTGTATTTCAAATGTGTTACTTTGGGTGTCACCCCCTACTAGCTCTTCAGATACAACAGTGGAAAAGCCAGACAGGACTAATGGCCCATTAGCAAAGACAATCGACTGTGAAAGCGCTTAGTCTTCCTGTGGATGCTCCAGATAGCCTACGAGTAATGGCTGCCACAACCCTCCAGAGACAGGGATCCGAGTCACCTGGTACTGGATCCACCCCCTTGGAATGCCAGTGTTCTGCCATAGGGAGACAAAGGGTTCCCGCCATTCACAAGCGCTATATAAGGCAGGGGAGTGACATTATCGTGGTTCTCCTCTGCCTCCCCACCCAAAGAGACACTGAAAAACACCTGGAAGCAAGACCTGATCTGCAGGAGAAGGGTTAAGCCCAAGCTGGAAGGGCATCTAGCTTGTGAGTAATAACACCTGAGGTCTCAAGCTCGAGACCAGTGCAGCTGCCTTTCAAGACTTCCTATAATCTGCCTGCAACAATATCTAGGGTGAGAAATTATTATTTGTAACCAATTTCTTTAAGCCCAAAAGCTGCTGATAGTGCAGTGCAAAGCAGTCACACCCCAATGGGGTGTTGGGGCCCTGTTAGTCTGCAGAAGTGGATTGGCCCATCTGCAACTTTTTCTGCCACACTTCAGAAAATGGTCTGAAGTTTGATTTGCATGGATTCACTTACAAGGAGGCTCCTCCTATTCGGTTCCCTTTGTGTTCACTTTTTCTTGCACCCCGTTCCGCTGTATCCCCTGAACATCATACTATAAACCCCCTCGTGACAAATACCAGTTCGATGTACGGTGACCAGACAGCAAGTGTGAAAAATCAGGACGGGGGTGGGGGGGTAATAGGAGCCTATATAAGAAAAAGACCCAAAAATCGGGACTGTCCCTATAAAATCGGGACATCTGGTCACCCTAGTTCGATGTGACTTATTTTAAGAAAGGGCCCAGCTCTTCTGAATGGATTCCATGAAATAAACACTACTTGTCTCTCAGAAAGAACCTAAGTATTTCAAAAAAAACCCACAATATTTTAAAACCATGGGTTTAAAAAATAAGGCTCCATTACTTGGGTCAACCCATTAAAAAAACAATGTTCAACCTTTGCTCCCCCTTTTTTCCCCCAGCCTCTTATTTTTTCCCTTTTATCCTTGATCTCTATGGCAGAGAAGGGGGAGAACTGAGTAAATGAACTAAGATGTTCCTTATTCAAATTCTTCCTTCACACAGCCAGTGCTTCCAGATTCTGGCCCTGTACGTGCAGAGTGCTGGCAAGGTGACAGTGCCCTAGATTTCAGATGTGTCTGAGTATTCATCACTGAGCTGGATACACAGGCCTGTCATACTTCCTGTGAGATGATTTGATAGCAAAAAGTGACCCTGAAACATACATTCCTGGAACATTTCCCATCATTTATCTCTTAAGCTGCAGTCCTATGTCCTTTCTCACAAAGGAGCCAAGGAGATGATTTTTTTTTAAGGGCAGTAAAAGAACCCCCCCCCCAAAAAGGCACAATAGAGGAGGAGACAGTAAAAAAAAAAGATCAGCTATTATCCCAGGTATAGTTAGTGGGAGCTGAAACAGCTTGTCTCGGCTTCTCCTGCGGCTCCTGGTCAGTGAGTCAAATAAAATCCATTTCTTACTGGTGCAGGGAGGAGCCACCAGCTATGGGGGAGCACGTGACCTCCCCATGTGACTCCTCCCTGCCCCAGCCCAGGGCCTCCACACTCCCCCTATGATCCACCAACGTTACCTGTGGGGTGAGGTGCTCTGTCCTCCTCCTGCTGCATTGGAGACTTTGGGAAAGGAGCAGAATGCAAAGCTGCTGGGCAGCCCCACGCCAGCAGCTCCTCCGGTGACTCTAGTTCTCCCAGA
Source organism: Mauremys reevesii (assembly GCF_016161935.1). Lineage (NCBI taxonomy): Eukaryota > Metazoa > Chordata > Testudines > Geoemydidae > Mauremys > Mauremys reevesii. The sequence continues at coordinate 13,439,120 of NC_052640.1, read as the reverse complement.
CCTGCCTCCCCAGTCCTGTCCTCCAGCAGGGCTGCTACTGCACAGATGGAACTGGAGGGGAGGCAGTTCTGTGGAAGAGCAGAGGGCGGGGCTGGGAGTGGTACAGCCACGCCAAAGAGGAGGTGTGGGACCACCGGCTCCTCCTGTGTCTTTCCAGTATGCCGTACCGGCTATAAATATCTTGCCGGTATGGTGTACCGGAGCATACCGGCCTACTTGCACTGCTGCTCATGGTGAAGGTGAGTTTTGGATGGCATTCGAATGGTACTACTGGCATAGTCTCAGCTGAGGAACAAGAGACCATTTCCCTTCACCCACGATGGAGCTCTCGCTGTACAAAAGTGTGTTGCACCGTTGTCAAGCCTCGTATTTTTATAAAGGACTGGCTCAAGGCAAAGAGGAAGGGGACAAATATTCAGAGTGAAAAGTGCAGTTTCATTGGGAACTGTTCTGTCCTCAGTGATCAAGTAGCTTAGGCAAAAGGAGATCGATGGCCAGGGATTAACGCCAACCTTTCTTCCCTGCAGTTCCGCATAACAGTGAGGCTTCTCTGCAAGCACGCTGACTAAGCAGAACCTCCACAGAACGTAGCCACATGCCACCTAGCAATACAGCACATCAGCTAAGCACAGCTGTCGCACACACCAGCAATGCTCATCAAGAGCCCCGATCCTACAACGCAACCCTTTGTGATCAGTCAAGCCAACTTACTTGAACAGTCACAGCTCACCAAGTCAAACCACCCTCATGGAGCAGCAGAAATCATTTTAAAAACCAGTGTTCTGAAGATGGAAATTTTCTGCAAAGAATAATTAAATAACTTTATTTATGCATGTGCACACACACATACACACACGCACAAACAGACACAGTGAAATCCCTGCCTATTTTGTTGTTGTCATGTTTTTCCTGTACAAAGTGAACCTAGCATAAAGATAATGGGAACCACAGTATTTTAACGCCATTTAGAGCATCACAGGGGACCGTTCAAAGTGAAAAAAACGTGGCAGTGTCCTTAATGACAGCAGATGGTTTCTTCAAGGTGAATAATTTTATTGGTTAGTGCCTGCACTGTGTACTGAGAGGATCGACACTTTTAAAACTGCTTGAAGACTTTTTCCCCCCAAAGACTAAAGAAAACATTTAGAAGCCAAATTTCCTATACCGGTGACTGTATCATCACCGAAGCTTGGAAACTGGCTTAGAGGCACATAAAAGATTTGGGCTGTAACTATCAAACTGAGCACATTTAGAAAATGCCTCATAGTCATCATAAGGGGGTGGGGGTAACATTCTTTTTTATGGCCATGCACTCTATTTTCACTGCCTTTGAAATGACCTTTAAAATTTGTGTATGAGAGCTCAAAGGCGGGGGGAGGGAAACAAGTTATGTTTAGTCCAAAAAACCCCCCCCACTCTGCTGTGTCTTAATGTTGAGTCAGTAGCTCTGACATCAATCAGCGTGCTGCAGCCATGGTCAGTGGTTTAAACCTGATTGCATTCAGCGTAAGTGAAGAATTGTGTTAAAAGGCTCAACTCATGTTAAATAACATGCATCAGGCTTCTCGTACCAAGCTAGTAGTAATACCGTATTTCATGCCTCAGTGGGTTTCATGGCGGCCTCTTTCTTAAGGACGGGAATTGTGATTAACTGACTTGTATGTGCGACCGTAACCTCTTTTGAAATATATCGAACGGACTTGCTCATGTATAGTGGTTTTTCTGTTTGCTGAGCTACTGGAGAAGCTGCTTCGACTTGGTAAGTGTTTTGTCTGGATCTAGGAGACTGAAGGGTAATTAGGACACAGTCCCGGTGTTTCAATTAACGATGAACGAACCTCAACATTTCAGAGGGTGTTTATCAAAGTTGAACAAAACGTATCCGGTTTGGAAAAATCTCATGAGCTCAGGTAGTCTCAAGAGACTTTTACCACTTTGAGTTTTCATCAATAGGCAGAACTAACATAAGAAACCAGCCTCTCCCAAGGCATTTCTAGTCCTGCCCAAAACCAGCATGGGCTGAGGGCACTGGCACCTGAAAAAAATGTTCTTAAAACCACCCCCACAAACATTAACCAAACTTTCCCACATCACAACTAAAACCCGGGTTCTGATCAATTTTCATCTCTGGTGGAGCTCTAAGTAAGTTCTTACTTTGGCCAAACCTCTGGGTTGTTTTTAATGACTTCTTTGCCCTCTGGCTGTTTGGCCCTTGCCCTGAAAAGTGACACCTGTGAGCATAATCCCAGGTGGGGTTCGTATCTTCCCCACGCTACAGCATTGTTTTCTCATTTCATTGGTGCAAACTGCTTTGAAGGGTCCCTCCCCCCTGTCTGGCCACTAGAGTAGTGTCAGTCCAAAGTCCTTTGCCCATGATGACTTCACTTGTTTTGTTTTTGTTTTTTGGGGGTGTGGGATTGAAACCTTTTGTAAAGCAGCTCACCTACAGGGAGCTCTTTCTGACTGCATAGCAGGGAAAAAACAGCTGCTAGTAACTTTTCAGTCTCATCTTGAAAGCCTTCCTGAAAGGATGGAGAAAAGGTCACAGTAGAATTATAGGGGGAGAGGCTTCAATAGATCATAGGTACAGGTTGCTTTCAAAGCTAAATTTCCAGACAGAAAGATACAGCATAAGTCAAGATACATTTTTTCCCTTTACCTCTCAGATACAGTCAGTGCTATCACTCAACTTTCCTCTGTGGGAATGCACGCTCTGCATGATTTCATCCCTTGCCCCTGCACTGTAGAAGCAATGCAGCTTGATAGGGGTAACTGGGAATCCTACAGTCCAGCATTGTTTCCAGGCTGAGAGGGCAAATAAACCTTGTCTCTCAGCCTATCCTTTGTCTCCCCTTTTCCTCCCCCACCCCGCAACTCCCTCAGGAAGCATTCCCTGCATTCACATTTCATGCTGCATTCAGCGCATGGGATTGCTCCTTGGCAAGGGACTCATTTGCACTGGGCATGCTTCACATATACTCTTCTGCATAGCAGACAGCTCCTGCTCCCATCCCCTGCAAGTATCAAAGACCTCCAAGCAGTGGAGCTGAGGAGGGTTTGGCAGGTGCACATTCTCCATATGGGGCAGACATTTGCTTCGCTGTGGCAACCAGTATGTTCACATGCAGGAGACAGGCAAGGGGTTTGAGCTGGTGTTGCTACAAGAATCCTCTGTTATTTTTGTCCCTTGCGCCCAGGGGCACGTAACTGAGGAGGCATCTGCAGCCTCATGGCTACTTTACCGTCCTACTCCCAAGAAGTAGGGTCAGGAGGATTTTTTTTAGCTCCATGTCCTCCACAGAGCAGCATGCACTGCCTAGCCCAGCTACACAGGCTGTATAACGGGTTTGGGATTTGCTCTTTTCTACACACTATATTAGAGGTTTTCAAACAGTGTGGCCCACCTCTTAATACAACAGCTGTCTTGAGGACCCACCTCTCCATTTATGGTCATGGTTAGGCTCCAGGTTTGCCATAGTGTGAAAAAAGTCACAGAGAGCATGATTTTCCCATTTGTCCACAATTGTTTTTTCTATGTCTGACCAGCGGCAGCTCCAGGTACCAGCGCACCAAGTGCGTGCCTGGGGTGGCAAGCCGCGGGGGGCAGCCTGCTGGTCCCTGTGAGGGTGGCAGTCAGGCCGCCTTCGGCGGCTTGCCTGCGGGAGATCCGCCGGTCCCGCGGCTTTGGCAGCAATTTGGCGGCAGGTACGCCGAATCCGCGGGACTGGGGACCTCCCACAGGCGCACCGCCAAATCCACAGGACCGGCAGACCTCCCACAGGTGCACCGCCGAATCCACAGGACCGGCAGACCTCCCGCAGGCACGCCGCCGAATCCACAGGACCGGGGACCTCCCACAGGCGTGCCACCGAATCTACAGGTCTGGGGACCTCCCACAGGCACACCGCTGAATCCACAGGACCAGCAGACTTACTGCGGGCGTGCCGCCGAAGGCAGCCTGCCTGTCGGGCTTGGGGTGGCAAAAAAGCTAGAGCTGCCCCTGTCTGTGACTCATCCCACAGAGGCAGCTCCTGTCTCAGGGTGGGGAGAAGGGGTGCTGGGCCCAGCTCTGAGCATTGCAGCCTGAGTACCAAGTCACAGCACCCCTTGGGTTTGGTTCACGTGACTCTGTCATGACAGAAGATCTGGCAGACCAAATCTGAGTGGTGCTGCGACCCCCACGTCCAACCCCTGGAGCAGGGCACCGGGCCCAACCCTGTGGGACACAGGAGCCACTGCTGCGGGCTGAGCATGGGGCAGCCCCACTGCCAGGCCTCCCGTCCACACAGGGCCGGGATTAGGGTTGGTATGGGGCAGGTGCTGCTGCTGCCATAGTTGGTGCGGGGGCAAGATGGAAGGCATTTTTTTTTTCAAAAATCAGGGAGCAGTCAGAGGAAATGTAGTAAACCCCTAACTTTTACTAAACCTGCCCTGATTGCTCTATGATTTTTTATTTAAAAAAGAATGCTCTGACAGCTCTGGCGCCCTAGCCATGGTTCCAGAACATCCCTGCGGCAACCACAGCAATTGCTCACATGACAAAGAACTAGCAGAAAAGTTTTTGTGAGGGCACTTTAGCAACTGGAAACAACAAGGGAAGGGACCAGCAACCTGTGACCTGCTGCGGCTAATCGTTGGATATAGCGCAATGGTGCCCAAACTCACGTATACCTAGGGTGACCAGATGTCTCGATTTTATAGGGACAGTCCCGATTTTTGGGTCCTTTTCTTATATAGGCTCCTATTGCCCCCCACCCCCTGTCCCGACTTTTCACACTTGCTGTCTGGTCACCCTACATACACAGTCAATATAAAATAAAAACACCAATGTAACGGGTACTTAAAAACAAAGGAGATAAAGCGATGGCAAAGAGAGGTTAAGTCCTATTCAGGGTTAGGAAAATGTCCTCTAGAAACGTGTTTCTTCCATTGGCACAGACAGAGCTTGTTAAATTTCCACACGAGTGGCCTTTTGCTCTTTTAAGAGGCACGCTGCCCTTCATGTGTCAGACACTTCAGCATATGGGTCCAGCCCACACACAAGGTGTTAGATTGTTTTTTGAATGGCAAAGGTCAGATTTAATAGTTTAAGCTGTTTTAGATTTGCTTATGGATGACCGGAAAGGCAGGCTAAAACTAATCCAAAGGATGTAAGCGCCAAAGAGGGAGAAAAATTAATTAGCGCAATAAAAGGAGCAATGAGCTGAAATTAGGACAGAGAAAATGTAGGCTAAGTAGCTAGACAGGATGATTTATTAGACCATGGTGGAGATTCCCAGAGAAAATGGTGGCAACCCATTGCTTGGCTCATTTAGACTCAGGGCTGCCCGGGGGGTGGGAGGTGGGGAGGGGGGGCAATTTGCCCCAGGCCCCGCAGGGCCCCACACGAGAATATAGTATTGCAACTTTTTTTATGGAACGGGGCCCCCAAAATTGCTTTGCCCCAGGCCCCCTGAATCCTCTGGGCAGCCGTGTTTAGACTAAAACACAAACAAATACACAACAGGGAAAATACGTGCGTTTGCAACACGGTGCACTAGCTGACAAAATGAGTCTATAGATTACGCACATTAAATAGCACCTTCTGCCCCAGGTCATCCCATTGACGCCAATGAAGCCAGTGGTGTAGGAAAGTGCCACTAAACAGTTGTACATTGATCAGAATCTGGCATTGTGATTCCAACTGGCCTCGCCTTACATCTGTTCAAGACAGTGGGAATTCTGCCACTGAGTTCATGGCACCAGGATCAATCCCTAGGTAGAGAGTATTAATCAGGCACGACTGATTTAAAACAAATACAATGTTTCTTTTTCTCTCAGTCACTTCACCTCATGAACGGTTATGCTCCAACATTGTTTTTTAAACAGAGAGGCTGCTATGCCATGAGACGCAGAATCACTGGCAGTATTCCATAGCTTGTAAACTTTTTGCAGCAGAGACTGTCTTTTTGTTCTGTGTATGTACAGCACCTTGCGCTCTGGGGTCCTGGATCTATGACTAGGTGCTACAGTGATACAAGTAATAATAACATTCCTCTAAGTGGCCTAAACTGAAATGCAGGCTGAAGAATAATCGTTGACAAAACTAAAAGCGGAATCAATTGACAGCACAGCTCACTGTACAAAGCCATTTGTGTTACTACACAGAAACTAACTAATTATATTTGAGTGTAAATAGAAAAAGCTTCTGCTTACTGGATGGCTGTGTAATACCAGTTATCTGCCTCAGCGATTTCCGATGCAACTGAGGGCTTCTGGTGATTGCCACAGAATTTTTCTTACTTAAAAGCTGTGCTTTAGCTAATCCATCAGTGACTCCTGCGGCACCTTGATTGAAACGATTGAGTCAGGTCTGTGTTTTCGCCCATTTGTCTTTCAACTGACGGGAACATTTCTCTGGGCTTCAGGAGCTGGCACTGCAGCGTCATATGATAATGTCTTTTATTTACATCCTGCCACCTTTGACAATGGTGGAAACCTCACTCCGTGCCCAGGAGCTCATTAGCTGGTCTCCAAAGTGATGTATCTGTAGCTCACTTCCTATGAAGGCAAACTGATTTCCCCATTGGTGGATGTGTGAAAAATGGCATATGAGTGCACAGGAGCATAAAGATGTTATAACCAGCATGAAATGTGTGCCTGTTAATCGCATTAGAGTTCCATGTTACATTTGCAAATACATTTCACCATGATTATTACAATGCGTAGCCACTAAGGACTAAATTATGGGTCGGTGCATCACCCTCCCATACCTCGGGCACCAGGTGCTTTATTATTAGAATTGCTCGTTATTATGGACATGATCATACCCTTAGATCCATGCATGCCCCTCTGGTTCCTGTCCACAGGGAGTGAAAGGTCAGCTGCTGCTTTAGCATTGTCCACCTCCCCTCCTGGGTGCGGGGAGAAACTGGTGTATGGAAGAAGAGAACCTGGGGTGAGAAAACACCATTATTCCACACAAATGAATGATTCCCCTACCTCTCTCTGTGATCCGCTAGGGTACATGAAGAGCCCAGGTGGGTCTGGCAGGTCAGGTGAGCTGCAGCTGGTTGCACAGGGTTTTGGTGGCGAATTCTGTGCCCCTGACAGAACGATAGGGAGGACATGTCTGCTTGGGGGTTAGGGACACTCCTCTCACAAAGGTTTTTCCTGTGATGGGGCAGTCTGGCCCTCCTGATGATGACAATGTTGTTAGTTACAGGTTTCAGAGTGGTAGCCATGTTAGTCTGTATCAGCAAAAAGAACGAGGAGTCCTTGTGGCACCTTAAATACACTTGTTAGTCTCTAAGGTGCCACAAGTACTCCTCGTTCTTAATGTTGGTGGACTTCTCTAAGAACAAAGGCACTGTGCTGCAGGCACCATTCAGCACTGCAGGCAAAGGGAAGAAGGAGAGCAAAGCAGGGCTTACTCACATGAGTCAGAGAACCCACAACCCTGGTTGTGATTGAGATGTGGGGTTCATTTGAACCTGGTGCCCAAAGAGAAAGTCAGGGCTTGTGACTCCTCCAAGAGCAGACCTGAAAAAAACATTTGCATGAGTCCCTGAGAAGCAGACGCATCCCATGTTGTGCCAAAGTCTAATGACAACGGAATCCCTAAGAAGCAACAACATCCATTTTCCCATCACCCTGTCTGCTATCAGACTGTTTGTTGTGGAAGAGGCAACTGTCCCGTTCAGCTTTGCTTTTGCCGTTGATGGTGCTCAGCCGGATAATCTGGGGCACTGACTGAATGCTCACATGGTACCATATGCAGCCGGAGAAACCTTCAAGTCCCTGCTGACAGAAACTCTTGCATGTTATTACCTGATCCATCACACAGGAACTGCACGAATCCTTTGGAGCCTGCAGCTCTCGTTCTGTGACAAACTCCCAAGGATTTCAGGTCCTCCGCCCGCCTCAAGATTTCGACCTCTACAGTATAAGTTGATAAAAACAACGATTCAGCTCGGCGTTGTTTTTCAACTGGCAGATTGGAACAATGCAGACTGCCTGTGCTCTACCCAGTTAAAGTGGCTTCCCTGAACCGCTGCAGTGTAAGAGCTTTACCGTTGTGAATAAAGATTCCATATGACTAGATAAAAGCTTGCAGGCCTGAATCATGGCATGTGTTAATTGTGCTGTCTCATTTATCTTGGTGCCTTATTTACTGTGATACAGTCCCTGAAACCTGAATAAAATTGTTTCATAAAAATAAATCGTTACTTGCAAAAAAAAACGCACAACTTTTTAGTTAGTTCTGTTTAACTGAGCTTACAACTGAGCATCCCACTAACAGAGTCTGTGTATTCTGGGTAGCCTTTCAGGTTTGGCCTGTCATTTCTCTCCCTCGTCAATATTACAAACCTCCAATAATCTCATGTTTGTTGGGCCAAATTTCTCTCTGGTGAAACTTTGCTGAAATCAGTGGACGGATCTGGCCCATCATAGTTAGCTGGGAACCTAGCAGTGCTGCGCCTGGCTGATTAGTAGATTCTTAGCTGCTGCTGAGGTATGGTAAGCACAGCTGTGGGGGTGGATAGGCCAAAGATGGCTTGAAGCTTTAAACAAAAATAACCAGGCGGCTCATCCCCAGAGTGTCCCAGCAGGCTTGGCGTGATAGCGTGGGAGTGCTCTGGTCACAGCCACATTGTCTCAGTCACACTCTACTTGCTGGGGAGCTGCAGGGGGAATAGCATATAGCCACTACACTGACTCCACCCACTGAGAAGATATTCCAGTGCAAGGAGAATCTTCCACTGGCCAATTAAGCCAGCTTTAAAGCTGGTTTGCACCATGGAAGCAGTACAAAACAGCTTAACAGGGCTGAGTATCTGATCCCTTCCCATAGCACAGGGCCCAATCCCCACTGCAGTCAATGAGCCAACTCACATATGGTTTTGTCAGTGTCGCTTCTTGTGGATTCAGTCCCTACAAATTTCATTTGTGTCTTTCTTTGCCTTGCTTTGGGCCTTGTGCTGTCCCTATTTGAGTGACTTGATACGAAGAGCTGAAAGCTGTCTCTGATTAGCCTTACAACATCCACTAACGAGTGCTTTTTTGTCTTTCCCTATTAATTCCTTTCTTTCTTATTCACCCATTTCTCAGGCTTCCAGAGACTCATATATTAGAATCTCTTGCTTTCATAATTCTTACGGCAGTTCTGTTTTCACCAGTCTTTAAAATGCCTAATTATGGAGTTGCTTCATTTTACTCTATTGCATTGTCATACAGTATTACCTCCCCTCTCACCCATTTCTATAGTTAAAATAGGGATTCCATAAACTCGGGTCCATCTACTTCTCATATCACTTTGAAGGTCTAGCAATGGCAGGTCTGCTTTTGATCCTATTATAACTCCATTGCCCTCAGCAGAGCTACTCGTGAATGACCAGTGTGAACCCAGAATCAGAGTCTGCGTCTTTACTGAGTTGCATACATGTGATCAGATTTTTCTGCTATCTAATTTCCATCTCTCTCATTTTCCTTTCTTTTTGGGGCTTTGGATTAATAAATAATGGTTACATCATTGGAAGACTTGCTCTTTCAAAATGCTGGTTAAAGGACAACCTTATCATATTCAAATTCTCTATAGCTTCTGGAGCGATGTTAAATAAGCAGTGAGACAGAGTATATCTCCGACAAAGACTTATTTTGACACAGAGTCACTCCAACAATTTTCCCTTGGCTTTTACAAAACACTTGCAGTCTTCATAAAATCGTGTGATAATTCCAGTCAGGTATTCAATTCCAGCCATCTACATCTGTCCAAATAGGACAGGAATTCCTTTGTCATATGCTTTTGTTAAGTTCACACACACCCCATAATCAATCGTCTGTAGAGTTCAGATGTTTTCCCATTGACTTGTGCAGCCATGATCTTCCTCTGGAAATCAGCTTGGTTGATTCTGTCTCTCGCTGGCGCTCAGCCCAGTGCCCCTAAGAAAATCAAATTAAAATACCTGAAATTGCATTTTAGTGTAAAGGTTTAAATGGGTTGAAAATGTTCCTACTCTCCCTGGTTCAGGAATGTTATCATGACAACACTAAATGAGCAAAAGAGAAAATGACAGAAACCGCCATCCAAAGCTCAAACCAAAGCAAGTTGAACATGAGTTGAGGTTCTGCAAATGTTGGTTATTTCCCACACCCCATGCCCATTTCTCTTGTTTGTTGTCACCCACCTCTGTACTTTCTGTTTCCCCGAAGACAAGCAGATGCCCAAATATTATGAGAGAGGCTAGTCTGACAGAACTGCAGACAACAACGATACAAGGTTTAGAAAACCCGACCTATGAAGAAAAGTTTAAACAATTACACAGGTTTAGTCTTAAGAAGACTGGGAGGGGGGCGTGGTAACAGTCTTCAAATATGTCAAGGGTTGTTATAAAGAGGACGGTGATTAATTGGTCTCCATAATCCAGTGAAAATAGGATAAGCTTTATCTGCAGCTGGGGAGAGTTAGGTTAGATATGAGGAAAAACTTTCCTATAAGGAGAGTTGAGCTCTGGAATGGGGTGTATAAGGGAGGCTGCAGACTCCTGTCTGTCACAGTTCAGGGCAACCTTATAGCCATATTTCTAGCAAGTGGTGCAGCCAGGGCATGCTTGCTCTCGGGCTTCCAGCTCCCCAGCTGTTGCCTCTCCTGGGTAGTCCCTGTCCGGTCTGTCTGGGATATTTCCAGGCTGCGCAGTTCCCTGCCTACACTGTGTTATCCCCAGCAGAGACAGGCTGCCCAAGGGGAACCTGCTTGCTTTCTCTTTAGAGATAGTTAACAGGTATAATAGCTACAGTACCACACAGCAATTCCTAGGCAAGTTTACTTTCATCTTAAGGTAAAAAGCACTATAGAGAAAATATATAAAAAATCATTTAAAAGAACTTACATGGCTGCTAATAAGCTTACCAGAGTTCACCGTAACATGGGTTGTAGCAGAAGCAATCCAGCAACCCCTCCAACCCAGGGGCTTCCTTCTGGTTACAAGTTGGAGGTTTTAAAGAACAAGTTGGATAAAAAATGCTTGTTCGGGGGTGCTCTAGGTTTAATGGTCCTACCTCAGTGCAGGGGGCTACACCAGATGACCTCTCCAAGACCGTTCCAGACCTACATTTCTATGAGTCTATGAGCAGGAAGCACTGGCAATCTCATGGGAGGGATGTTTCTCATGGAATTTTATAGCCCAGTGTTGAAGACACGGGACATTTGGATATTTGTCAAAATAAGCATCACACTGAACCATTGCTGGCATGTTTTTCAGAGGTGCTGAGCACCAGCAGCTCGCTGGGAGCTCTCAATATTCACGGATCATTGTATGCAGTGCCAGTATTCACTCACCAGCGGAACCAGGTCATTTGAATCAGTCGGATCCACTCCAGCTGCAGTTCTAAAAATGTCTGTGGGGCAGCTGTAGCATAAATTGCCCCACTGCAGTATAGGCTAAGTCCTGAGATCTTTACTCAACTGACTTTGCTGGGAGTTTTTACTGAGTAAACATTAAGTTAAAGCTAAGTAAGGACTTCAGGAGTTAGCCTTGTGGTTACATTTTTTTTTTTAAAGAGGCAGCAAATTAAAAGTAATAACTTGGGTATTGCCTGTTTGCAACCTCAAGATGGCCATAAATCATTACGCTGAACTGTCATGAGTATTAAATCACCACAGAGAATCCTGTCCTTGTTCTGCGGTGAAAAGACAATGGGCTTTTTGTAAACAGTACCTCCGATTAGGTTCCCCTGAAGAGAAGAGGGTAACTACTTATTTGTCTCCTTCAAACAGTGTGTATTCTTGAAGCGATGCCTCAAAAAATCCTTGTAATTCACCTTGACCACAAAAGATTTTACAAAATTGTGAAGATTGCAAACATGTTTTTCTGCTTTGCCCAAATTGTGCTGGGGAAAGATGTAGCCGCACAAATACAAAGCATTTTGTACAGGGCATTGTAGAGCATCATGCATAAAGGCAAGATCCCAACCAAAGTTAGTTAGCTGGAAAATGAACGTCTCTTTCAAAAGTTAATCAAAGATCAAGATCGGTTAAAGCAAAATGAGTATGAGAGAGGCAAGTAACTGACAAGGTCACCCAGTGATGCATTGCCTGCCATGTGAATGGCTCTCACACCACATCACAGACCTGAGAGTCTTTCATTTCGCTACCGTGGCACAGGTGGCTTCTAAACTCGGAGACGCTGAGGTCAACATCAAGATGTTTCCTCTTTTGATACAGACGTGACAAACTATCTCATGGTAATTTTAAGTAACAGCAAAAAAGAGCTACCTACTGGTCCACAGGTAGCACAGAAAGCCATGTCCCACTTTAAAAAAACGTGAACCTGGTCATGTACACTGCATAGCTGCTGTCATTAAAGCCAATGGCAAAATTCCTATTGACTTGAATAGGAACAGGATCAAGCTGACACATTGGCATCAATTTGTCGGCATCTAATTGTATCCTTACAGTAAGATGTGGCTCAGAATCCCATGGCTACTATTACAAAATGGGTATATACCGTGCTACAGTATTTAACTTCACTGTGACATTTGGGACTAGCACACAAACTTTGTGGCTCGGCTCTGTCCCTGTTTGTCATTGATCTTGGTTAGTTCAGAGATAGCTTATGATTGGCTGCTGAAATTGCGAAAGTAACTCAGCCACTCATGCCGTTGATGTAAATTAATTTGCATACAGCAATTCTCATGGCTCCAAACTGGAACCAATGACTTCAAACCCCTCTTCAAACTTCCTGGACATTCATATCAGTCAGTCAATCACCTCTCACCTCGGTGTCTAACCACCATACAAGATATGACACTGTGTCTGTTATATCATTATTTTCTTTACAATGGGCTAGCAATGGAATATCAAATCTGAATACTTGTCAATTTTGGAGTAGTGCAGATTCAAATATCAATCCAGACCATAACTTCACTTCCAATCCCATCATTAATGTTATAAAAGTTATCTTGAATGGGTTTTCCCTTGCAATTTAAATAGTCATAATTCGTCGTTACGTGCATCCCTTATTATTCTATTCCATGTAGGTTCTTATACTGTAGTATTTGAGCACCTTTCAGTGGTTCATTAAGCAATGTAGCTAATACCTATCATGTGTTGTTTCACAATGTGAATCTGGTCCAAAATCCATTGAGGTCAGATCCTTGAATCTTTTAATGATGACAAGATGTGACTTTTTCTGTAGTCTTTGTGCACAAATTTTGCTACTTTGATACTGGCACAGCTCAGAAAATGCTGACTGAAAATTCATCTCCTATCCATAGAATTTAGAGCAACTGTACAATACTGCTATTTTTTTTCCAATATCTCATCTGGAAAGGGTGACTTAATTTGTGAGGGAGAGGGGGGTGAATGAATCTGAGCCTCGACAATAGATATTTATTCTGATAAGTAGAGGCATATTCCTGAGAAGAGAAAAAATACCAACAAAAACAAGCTCATGAAAAGCAGCAAAGGAAAATGAGACATGACAGTTTTAGTCGGCAGGATGAAAAGTAATGCTACGTAGCCACCAAGGAAGGTCTGCAAAGTGCATTTTCACTTAATTTTTAAAGCATCTTAATATTCTCATGATATTTGTAAAAGGTTTCAGGATGGACTTTAAGTTCCTTTAAATATATCATTTATGTTCCAGTCGCTGACAAAAGGGCTGAAAATGTCACCAAAACATAAAATGAAATAACTGCTCCAAATGAAAGCAGACAAAGAAAACGGAGAGATTTAGATAACGCATAATGAATGTCCCAATGGGATAATTCATTTGCCTTCCAGCATCTTGTTATTTTTCCAAGATATTGTATTTATGCAGATTTAGCTGTAGAAATATCACATTGTTGTAACTCCTCCAATGTGATTCAGGTCTAATTATTCATTGCATCAGAGCATGGAAAGAAAATTGAAGATGAACAGCAAGTTCATTTTTGTTTTTGAAAACAAAGGAAGAAAGATAAGTTTGCAAAGGAGAAAAAAAGGCCATTGTAGCAGTCAGGGAGAGTTGTCACAGATCATGCAAAATAGATGCAATAATCCTTAGTGTTCCCATGGCGATATTCCTTAGGTGAGCTGCAACAAGGAACGAGATCTGTAGCTTCTTTGCACAAGATATAACGAGGTGAAAAAGGCACATCCTGAAGGACATGCTATCTAGGCACAAACATAACAGATGATACGCACGCTGCTTACTGCACTACTGGAAGTGGAGATGTGTGTGGAATAAGAACCTACATAGACTACTTGAAAAAATGGTGAAAAAAGTAATGGCTTTTCTTATTTGCTTCTCTTACTTTTTCTGAGGTTATCCTCAGCATGGTTATATACATTAATTGCCACAAATATGTCCAATCGCCTCCAAAACTGGGAAAGCCACGACCTACGTTGGGTGTCTTGCTTACAGTTGGACCACTGGGTCAGCTCCACTACTGTACCTTTAAACCGTCTCAGAACAACAAACTTCTGTTCCTCCTCCTCCTTGCTTTGTTTTTTGTGTACCTTTTGTGCATTCAGGGCCTGATTCAAAACCCTTTAAGGTCATTGGAAATACGCCAATTGACTTCAATGGGCTTTGGGCACTTCATGTATACATATTATTGGGGCCCAATCCTGTGGGGTGCTGAGTCCTTTCAATGCCTGTAGACTTCATTGGAAATTGAAAGCTGATAGTATCTTGCAGGATTGTAGCCCTCAAGATCAGTGAAAAGGAACTCTTAGGACACATAATCAACTCACTGAGCAACTTAGCATGGGCCTCCTGACTTGTATCTCCCAAGGAAACAAGAACCCAAACATGTAAAGATACAGCAATATACTTCCACCTGGACCAGTGAGGGGCAAATGCAACGTGGTCAATGTTATGAGGCTGGGGATTGGGCTATAATATTGTTTATCCACCTTTCTCTGGATCTCTTGTAGAGTTTGCCTCAGTGTTCAAGGTAGAGTAGAGTAAGTAGAGGTGATAAGTTTCTGGACAGAAGCTTGGATGTTTAGCCTACAATTAATCATCTGAAGAATTCAGTAGTTTCTCCTGATCTAAAAAATGGGCAATGCATAGATCAATGCAAGGAGAAAAAGAGCTGATTGCATGGAGATTTGTCAACTTTCAATGTCCTGGAAAGTTCTCTGATATAATCCTGACAAGGATGTTGGAACATTCAAATGGAGATCACCTCTGACACAGCCATCACAAGATGTCAGTGCTTGCTTCTTCTGGGATGGCAACTGGGGAGTCTTTTGTCTACACTGGTGGTGGTGGGGGAGGGGGAAACAGTAGCGAGTTTCAGAGCCCAGATCAGCTAGATCAGGTTCATGCTATGGGGCTAAAAATAGCGGTATAGACATTCCCGTTCAGGCTGGAACCTGGGCTCTGAAACCCACAGGAGGAGGAAGGTTTCAAAGCCCAGGATCTATCTGGTTCTCTATATTGATACTGAGTTGCAGGGCAGTATTTCCAAGCTCTCAGAAATCAATCACCCAACGCAGCACCCATGCTGTGTTGGGGTTTTTGCAGGGCAGTATTTCCAAGTGCTCAGAAATCAAACGCCCATTCTGTGTTGGGTTTTTTTTTTAAACATGCCACATTGTCTCCAGTTACAATCATCATCTAAATGGCTTTGCAATTAAGCCAGTTTTTCTCTCGGGTATACACAACACACACAAAACCCACAGGTGTCAGGTTCAGCTTCTCAGTGGTGCTTTCCGCAGGGGCTATTCTGTTTTGTACACACACGCACCCTGCTCCCTGA
Source organism: Mauremys reevesii (assembly GCF_016161935.1). Lineage (NCBI taxonomy): Eukaryota > Metazoa > Chordata > Testudines > Geoemydidae > Mauremys > Mauremys reevesii. The sequence continues at coordinate 13,423,391 of NC_052640.1, read as the reverse complement.
GCCCCACGGTCAGACCCATGATGAATTTAGTGTCAGCTTACACCAATCTGTTGCGGATGGCACCAGCAGCCAGTTGGTTGAATCAGAGTATAATGGGCCAACAGCTTCCCATCACTGCTTATCACATGTCAGCCCGCTTGTCTCCATGCAAAGGATGATTAAATTAGTTTCAAGTCCTTTGTTAGGATTTTTAGAGTTTCTCCATCCAAAATTACAAGCCAGGTGTAATTTCGCAGTAGGATTGCCCTTTAGATATGAGCTTCTTCAACTTCGGGGGAGATGAGAAAGCTACTTTTCCAAGAACAAGCATTGGCTTTACATGCAGAGCGCTTAAAGGAGATTTTATTAGACATTTTAGACATGATAGCAAGATTTAAGACCTTGATTCAAAACTTTATTGTTTTCCATGAATAAGCCTCAGCAGCCCGGGAAAAGCCTGTATCAGAAAGCCTTATGCTGATACCAAGGAAATTTCCACCCCCCACTCCCTCCAGCAGATATCTAATCTCTGCAAAAATAATTCATTTTAATTAAGTTGAGGAACATCTTTAGACTGGGTGTGAAAATTGAAATTTATCATTCCTAACGTACAGTACTTCAAGGTTATGGTTTGCATGAGGTTTTTAACTCATTGTTCAGCTGCATTAAGCGAGCGCAAAGCTATAGAGAATAGCCTGAAAGAACACATAGATTTGGATTTAAATCTATTAACAGCTCTACATGGAAGTTAATCACAGTGTAGCCTGCTTCCAATGTACCTAGTACTCACATCAAACAAATGGATACAACAGTCTTCACTGGCAATGATCAAATGATTCAAAGCCTGATTACCCTGGCTTGGAAGCCAAACGCTTTTCCCAACTTCTCCAAATCAGATAGGCCCCAAAAACTAGGCTGGAAATATTATGTGGTTTCCAGCCCAGTATTGACAAGCCCAGAACTGTGATGTTAATAGCCCTTTTCTCGCCGGTATTACTGTCGTTCTGCTTTTATCCCTGCTGAAATCAGGAATTACAGAGGCATGCAAAGAAAAGTTTGTAAACCTCAAACATCTGGATTCAGAGTGAGAGTTGGATGAAGGTTCAGGTCAATTCTTATTTTATCCAAACCTTTCATCCACCCACAAATTTCCATTGGCATACCAGGCCCTAAATGGGGCCTTTGCAAAAGAATGGACCGACAAGGTGCAGGGAGCCTGGACGGGGGGACTCTGCAGATCATGGAGAACTACTTTGCAGCAACAAGCCCCATGGCAATATGGAAGGGGGCTTGGCCAGGTGGTCCAAGAGACGGGTGGAGAGTGGGCTGCAACTAGATGGATCTACTGGCCAAAATCCCTCATTCCACAACATGATGCTACTTACTGCAGCCCTGAGCCTGCTTAAGTCGTGCATCTGTGGGAGGAGGATTCCATCCCCTTGTCCCCTATGGCGAACTGCTGAACAAAGTCTCTTTATTGATGAAGGATCAAGGATGTGGCCCCATATAAAGGAAGCCAATGAAATGAGTAAATCCAATAAAAATAAATATGGCCCTTGAGTATGCTGGTCCTAGGACACCAGTCAGTTGCTGTAGCTACCATGACAATGGCAAAAAAACAAACAAACAAAAAAACCCCAACAAAATAGCCCAGAGAAGAAAATAACGTCCTAACGTCCACAGTTATTAATAATCCCAACCATGCTGTAAAATCAATTAGCTCTACTGGGCTGATTCCCTTTCTGTATGGTAGACATTGCATTAACTGTTCAGCGAAGAGGAACATCAGCTCTTTTCTTCCCTGGCCATTAAATATCTCTTCTGCTACTTCCTTATTATTTTAGTGCTATTTTATTTTATTCCTGCTAGTTTATTAGCATATGCTAACAGCTTTATTCCAGGGTCACTGAGATGTTCATTGCACTGTGGGACTATCTCCCAGGACTTCTTTTGTCTCCACTGGAGTTACTGCTGAAACGCACCAGCATAAACAAGACCAAAGAGAGGACCTTTGAACTCAGTATTCTGCAATCAATGTCCAGGCTTCTGGGTGCATTCTAGCTGAAATGAGTCACTGTTCAATTGTATTATGATGTGATGCTGCATCCCGATTGTTACATGACACCAGGTGGGCTTGGAGTTGGTACATCACACTAAAAATGGACACAATTAAAACCTCAATAGCAGCACTCTTCCCAGTTGCTCTACAGTGTAGGTAATAACAAAAAAAATTAAATGGAACTAGTAATTACATTTAAGGAGGCATTTCTGGAACCAATGTGATAAAAATGAGCAAAGAAAAGTTGATCAGGAATGGCTTCCGAACAATGAGATTTATTCTATTCAGTGGAACAGCGTCCTATGGGAAATGAGAGATGCCCCATTATATGCTTCATTTGAAACTAAGTTGGGCAAAGCTTTCAAGGTCTATTTCAGTGCTGCTCTGGCCAGAAGGAGGAGCTGCCTATGAAATTTGATTTGTGTTCATAATGGACAGTATTGGCAGTACCACACCTCCCTACTGGCTGGAAAGTCAGGCCTGCTCCCAAGAGGCTGATTACCTTTTGTCACTCTTGAGTGGCCCACAGAGACTGTATGCCCCAATACTCCTCTCGTTAATGGAGATACACCAAACTCTGGTGGAAAGGCTCCTTCAGATGAAATAGAAATAGAAAGTCCCTGTGTTTTTGAAGCAGAAGAGCCTACGTTCAGTCCTTGCTGACTGGGAAACCCATGTGGATGAGTTCCATAAAGTAGCTGATGACCAGGAGGTTTTTGTGCGATCCCACCTCTAACTTCTGTGATTTTAAGTTTAGTTGGATTGCCACTAAATAAATTATTTTTTCTACATAGTCCATTCCTTTATTTTTCCCATGTCTAACTTATGTTCTCTCAAATTTACCATGCCAGGGGTACAGCCTTCATGCTATGTCCTGATCGATGGAATCCCTTTTGATACACCACTTTGTGGCAATGCTCATCATAGTGACTTGTTCAACATAAGATGACAGCAGCCCATGTAAGCATCACAAAGAGCTCAGACACTTGGAGCTCAATTCCCCCGGCACACACACTAGGTCCAAGTAGCTTGGGTTGGCTGGGGGCCGGGACTATATGGGAAAGGAATCCTCTCTCCAGGCTTGGTAGTGGCAACGCAGTTGCTCCATTCAGCCTGGAGCTGTTTCTGCTGCTTCTGTAGCCCTGCTCCTGTTCTGAGGGTCCTTTCTGTGGCCCAAACCTCAGTGCACAAGGCCGGAGGTGAGAACTGGGCTTTGTTGTGGTGGTGGTCTCCTCAGAGCCCAGTTTGGCTGTATCTGGGGCCTTCCAGAGCTGTAGAGGGAGGGGGTCTGGTCTTAGTTATAGCCCCAGGCCTGGAATCTGATCAGCTGACCTCCGAGATAAAACATAAAATAAAACAATGAAGGCCTCAAGCCCCAATGAGTACGGGCTGCCAATAGATAGATAAATGCCTGAGCAAATTCTAAACCCTACAGAGGATTCTTGTTCCAACTGGATGATGGATTAAATCTAAATCAGTGTTGAGCCAAGCCGCACACGCACGCGCACACACACACACACACACACACACGATTATAAGTAGAAACAGCAGCAAGTCAAAAGCATAAAAACAGTATTTGAAGCTCAGCAGCATAATATGACAACCTCCCCATTGCTATAATAGCTCCAGTAGCAGCCCCGTCTCCTGTCAAAGAATCAACTTAGCAGTCAATATCAAGGCAAAGGAGAGTGACTGTACAGTAGTCACCAGCTGACCTTGTGCCATGCGGCGCGGTGAAAGGCTGGAGGCCAGTCAAATTGCTGTCTTGAAAAAAGCTTTGCAATTTCTAGCTGAGATAAAAGCACCTTTGCCAAAGTGCATTATTATTTTTCACGTGTATCGATGGACGGGGATGCACTTTCAAGTGGGATCGTTACTGAAGGTAATTTTGCAAGCCTGACCTTTCCACAAGAGGCGGATGTCCCAGCGGCAGCAGGGTCTGGCTGAGGTACTGCTCTAACACCCGGTCCAGTCCTCCGCTGTCACCATTTGAAAAATGAACCCATTGGGGAGGAAGTGGTAGAACAATTATTGAGGTCATGGGGGCCGGAGAGGAATATTAAAAAGTCTCGCTGGCATTTGTTGTTTTTTGGAGTGACATTTATTGCTTGAGAAGGGCATCCGCCTGGAAGCCTTAATGGAATACACGGGCCTGGCATATATGTTCATGACTCCAGGCCAGCCGACTATTTGCACACAGCTAAAGGGTTATGCTTTTAGCTCAAATAGTAAAGGCCTGTGTTTTCAGCACTGAAAAGCTGCAAGGTTTGAGCTCACTCATGGCTGTGAGGTCTGTGTGTAATATGAAGCCCTGTGTTATAAAGCAGATACAGCATAAACATCACCAGTGCAAGCTTACTGCTCAGCACTATGCCTCAAGGTGGTGGAACTGGGGTGTGGGGCGGGGAATCAGACTAGTCCCCCCTGCAATGGAAATATGGGATGCTCCGCCCCCATGTAAATTCTTGCATGCCAGGAGGGAGACAGTCAGAGGCAAGAGCAGGAACCAGAGGGGCTTGAGTGGCCTCCACGGGTCCAAGGATTGGGTCACGGAGCAGGGAGTGGGAGACAGAGTGTCTGGAACCCCTCGGACCTTCCTTCCCAGCCTAGAACCCAACTGCTCCTCTGTCCCCCCAGCCAAACCTCAATCCTTCCCCTCAGTGTCCCTCCACCTTCCATTTGCAGAGAGGTTCTCCCCCCGCCACTCCAACAGGGCTCACACCTGACTCAGTGGGATCACCACCATAAGAAAAAGGAAAACCCATCTCCATGACCCACTCCCTCTTTGGCCTCACTGCTATGAGTGTCACCCAGAGTGCTAACTGTAAGGGCAATTCTGGTGTTGGAGACATTTGTACATGAGATGACCAACTCCTCTTGCAGAGGCCACCAGATGGCAATATGCTTCAACCACTACTGACAGGGACAAATTGGAACCAGCGACCTCGAGATAAAAAGCTCCCTAATCTATTACGACCATACTTCTGAGCCCCTGTTTGCTGATACTTTAAATCAATAAAGGAAGCTAGAGTGAATATCCTAAAGAATTGCTTCCAAATGGAATGACAGAGCGTTGAACAAATGTTGCACGGAACCAGACGTATTACATTAGCCGTGAGTTCGTCCTTTTTTTAAAAAAATTTTTGCATAGCGAAATAGCATTAAATCATTACACTGTGCACAGAGCCAAGCATGTGGGACAAAGGGTAAAACATTTGTTTTCTCAGACGATAGTTAATGAAATATAATCATTTTCATAAGCAAAAATATTAGGCTTTGAAGAAATGACTTTGCGCCACATGGGCAGGGTGTCATGGGGGAAGACAGGTTTTGGGCTACAATAGCCATTCAGGATAACTGATGAAAGGAAGGCAGGCTAGCCACCACTCTGAGGATTACGCTGGTAGGCCCAGATCCAGCAAAGTATAGGTAGTATACGAGTCTATGTATGACTTCAAATCAATTGACTCGCTGGATTGGCTCCCTAATGCCCAGTGGACTAGCATACTGTCTTGCTGGTTCCTGGACCCTTTCAAACAGAATGTTAGTATGACAATGGTGACCCCCATGCACCATACACAGAGCAGTGAGGCTGCAGCAACATAGGCAGCTGCATGGACTAGTGCTGCCGTCCCAGGACCTTGGATATGCCATGGCCACAGCTGTCATCCACGCTGCTGAGCCTCCACTGCTATTGTTATTTGAGGTAGAACAAAGCTAGCTCAGCTATGTCTACACGTGGTGCAAGGGCATCTCATGAGTGCAGTGTAGACATACGCTAAAAGAGTTTGATGCAGAGTCTATATGAGCTTGTGCAGAAAGAGAGCATGTCTTCTGTCAGGGTTCTCTCCCCACTCTGAACTCTGGGGTTCAGATGTGGGCACCCCCATGAAAGACTCCCTAAGCTTACACTCCACCAGTTTAGGTTAAAAACTTCCCCAAGGCACAAATTCTTTTCCCTGTCCTTGGACGGTATTGCTGCCACCACCAAGTGATTTAAACAAACATTTAGGGAGGGGCCACTTGGAGCCCTATACCCCCCCAAAATATCCCCCCAAACCCCTTCACCCCTTTCCTGGAGAGACTTGAGAATAATATACCAACCAAATAGTTGAGCACAGACCAGATCCTTGGGTTTTTAGGACACTAAAAACCAATCAGGTTCTTAAAAGAAGAACTTTATTATAAAAAAAAATAAAAGAAGCACCTCTGTAAAAGCAGGATGGAAGGTAAGTTCACAGGTTAATAAAAAGATTTAAAACACAGAGGATTCCCATCTAGGCTCAACTTCAAAGTTACAAAACAGGAATAAACCTCCCTCTTGGCATAGGGAAAATACACAAGCTAAAACAAAAGATAAGCTAATGCATTTCCTTGCTATTACTTACAATTTCTGTAATTTTATATGAGTCATTTCAGTAGAAGCTGATTACCTGCTTGGTCTCTCTCTCTGTCTCAAGAGGGAACACACAGAGAGCACAAACAAAACCTTGCCCCCCCCTCCCCCGAGATTTGAAAGTATCTTCTTTCCCCATTGGTCCTTCTGGTCAGGTGCCAACTAGGTTAATTAAACTGATTAACCCCTTACAGGTAAGTGATTCTGTATCTCTGGCCAAGCGGGATTTTATATTACTGCATACATAAAGGTTGTTACCCTTCCCTTTATATTTATGACAACCTCTAACTAAGCAGGCCCAGCTTTTGCAATCCTTTGCTTTCATTGTGCTGGTGGCCAGCAGGTAGTTAATCAAATGGCAGGATCTCTCTTCCCCTCTTATAAACCTCCACAACCAACAGTGATTATTTGTTCAATCGTTACTTTCCTTGCAATATGTAAGGCTAACATTGATGTTAGACTGTTAAGGCTTGTAGAGGGAATAAGTCACGTTTGTAACATTTTCCATTCTAGTCATTGTAATCGTTGGAGAGCAGATTCGTGTTGCACAATACTATCCTGTTAATTACAGTTTTCCTTACAAGGAACAGGTTGTATGCATTCTGTACCCTGACCTTTCACAGTGTTCAGTAACACCACTGGCAAATCACGTCGGGGTTTGAATTATATAGCTCCACACCACATGAAGTGGAGGCAGAATGAAAATGTGATAAAATTACATCATATTCAAAAGGTCAAGAGAATCTAGTTTATTGCTATCTTTCAAAAGGCTCTAGTGGGTGTTCAGATGTTGAGCTCTCTCCTGATGCTCAGGACAAAGGACCTGATTCTCCATCCACTCAGACTTTGGATGGAGTTACTCCTGATTTACACCACTGACAATGAGAGAAGACTCATGCCCCAAGATTGTTAAAAAAGAAGAGAAAATGAAATGTCCTAAATTAATTTTCATGTCAACAGTAGCTACAAGCTCAGCAATTGAAATTCCCAAGACAAAAATAAGAACAGAAAGTGGCATGCTGACTCCATTGTTAATACCGACAGAAACAGGAAATGAAATTCTACGACATGACAATTATCTTAAAAATGATTGAAGAATGTAAACTTTTACGCCTGCCTTATTACTACAGCACTGTAAACATGAAGACTAATTTTCATATGTTAAGGTCCTATGCCCCCCATATTTGTAGATCTGTTTCTTTCAAAATTATTCCAAAATCTAAATATCATAGTCATCTACTGAATGTAAGGCAGTTGGCATTTTGCTGTATAATGCAGATGATACAATTAGCTTGTGAAAATAACACTGTACTGGGACTTGCATAGGATATATAGTTATTAATGTAATGGGTTTTTTCTTTTTAATTTTATTTTTATTGCAAAATACATCTTCTATAAAAAAAACAGTGATAAAGATAAATGTTAAGAGCAGAAAGTGAGCTGCAAATGATATTTTCTTGCAACAAAAATGTGTAATTTTTCCAGCTTCCACTCATAATGACATGTTCCGTCGCCATTTCTCTTCTCGTCAAGCGAGGGAGTGCTTCAGAAATGGGGTGTGCCCAAAATGACCCTTAAACTAGTTAACTGGTCCCCAGGAACTAAATTCCTGCATTCTTTACTCCGACAAAACTGTCACTAACTTCAACTGACTGCAGCTTATGCTAAGCACATTACTGAATAACACAACACCAAAAGATTGCTGGAGCACCTGGGAAAATGTATTTGTTTCTTTTTTTTTCCCCAGGGCTCCGTGTCTGTCACATAATGGTTTGTTTCAACAAAGCACGGACCAGTTCAAAGGTTGAATTGGGCTGTGCCAGGCACTTTTTGAAAAGAATTTCTGCTAGTTGAAAACTCTGACTCCTGAATTTTCATCAGTCAGGCGAAGTGTACAATCGGCCAAGACAATGATTCACATGACGCCACCTGAGAATGAGAGCACCACCAGGCCATCAGGGGTGTCTGAAACCACTTCTTTAATAACCTTCACTATAGGTGGCTTGAACTTCAAGCATAAGGCCAACAATGAGCAAAACTTTAAACACAGCAATATTCAGAGGGCAAATATTGTGATAAGGGTGAGATAAGAATGTCATGCCAAGAATTTCCATGCTGTGAAAAGATCATTTTTTACCTCCAGACAAGGAGACAGAGAGCTATTAATCCTAATTACACCTTGACATGCCCAGTATGATAACGGCACAACCACGGCTGCATTCACAGGCCATTACACAGCTGTCAGCTCTTCTCATAATGAACTGAATTACAGAATTATTTGGGCTGTCCAATCACAAACCCTATACTCATATAACAGTGAGCGCTTTATTCTGCCCTGGCTAACACCAAAAGCTTCCATCAGTGTGCAGGAGGGTACGTGCAGCCCTGATGCCTCCAGACAGCCCAAAAGTCGGCAAGGTTAGGCTGGGACATAGTCATGGTGATTCAGAACCAAGGGAAATTCAGCTGCCTTGAGTGAGCGTTTGCTTTGAGTTCTCAGTTCCATTCACAGCAAAACACAGAAATACGCCTCCCCTCGCAAAAGGAAATGCTGCGATGAATCCTACTAAGGGAAATAACCCCGTTTTGCACCTCTCAGGTAATGCACAGATATAAAATTAGTCAGTCTGAGGATTAAGCTCAATTTAAGAAAATGGGCCAAATTATTCCTTGGGATAACACAAATGAGGACAGTGGGCTAGCTCCGCAGCTGTGGCTGACTTACATCACCTGACGATCCTGCCCAGATGTGTTACACCAGGGAGGAATTTGACCCACATGTGCATATGTCTATGAAAAGGTATGGGCTTGATTTGACAGAGCCTGTTAAAATCTATTAAGAGTGAAAATGTTCTAATAAAAGGCGACAAGAGTTTAGGAAATTTAATTAAAATTTAGATTAAAACTAATCAGAACATGATATGTGACATATGCAGGCAAGCAATATCTTGAGAGACACCAGAGCAGTTCCCAGCTTTCAGACTCCAAGAAGCAGCTGCTTATACTGTGAGGCAGCTAACTGTACTCGCAGCCCCTCAGTAATTTACTGTGCGATCGCTGGAAGACAGAATCCAGCGACATAATTATGGCTGCCCCAAACCCATAGGATGCCAATAGCATGCCAAGGATACCATGAGTTGGCGGCAAGCACTGAAGGCACTTCAGCAGCTAGGCCTTGGCGGCACCAGCCCTGGTGAGTCCCGCTAACCACTCAGACACACAGCTGAGGGAAAAGGTATTTTACCAGAGCAGTCAGGAAAGGGAAAGGTCAGGTGGTAGGTACCCTTGGTACAGAAGCCTAAATGGTTACAGTTCAAAGTGCCTGTTCCACATGCAGCTTGGTCCACGGTTGCTGGGGCTTCGTGCCAGTTCCTGGCTGCCACGGGGCTCCCATAAAGGCATGAATAGTTCCTGACCAGAAAATGGCCACTACTACAGCCCACCCATTCAGCTAACAGGACCTGCTTGTAATGGGAAGGCCGGTGTCAGGAGGAATCCAAGGGCACATTAACATTGCTTGTGCAATATGGATGCTTGTGCGCATTTGGTGATGGTTATGCCATTATCCCACATCGGCCAGAAGTTGGCTTGAGGTTTGCACTGTACAGTCTAGATGTGCTCCTGAAAAACACATGCATCATGGCATTTAAAGGGGCTTAAATTTGTGTAACTAATAACCATACCTAACCACACATAATTACAATATATTTGCATGTGGAAGGATTAGAATTTTTATCAGTAAATGGCAATAAATGTCAATTTCCTTGTACACAAACTGATAAAAAATATTTCCATCTATAATAATCAAAATTTATCAAATCAAATCAAAAAATGCTGCTTGAGGTTTTATTAGTTTGATTTAAGGGTATTTTCTTTGTATATTTTGACATGTGATGATGACCATTTGTGTGTTAGCAGTTACAGCGCTTTGACTTTTTGAATCACAACATCTACTGTCATTAAATAATTAGTGATTGACCTCCCCACCATAAAATTTCCCACAGGTGTGAAAATTTCAGTTGATAAAAATAAAAAAACATAATTTTGCACAACTGTGAAAACTGAAATAAAAAATAGAAAAAATGCTTTAAAACATTGATACTAACCTTCAAAATTATCAAAAAATAAAAATTGAATTCTGCTAACCCTAAATACATTCCTCTTTCCAAACTACATTTGCATGGCTAGATGATAAACACTGTGTTGTATTCGACACTGAGAATATCAGACAGATGCAGATATAGAGAAAGGTAACTGCATCCCCAGTGCTTTGTATAATGGTACTAACACGTTCCTGTCTCTACTGGAAATATCTCACCCGGTGCATCCTAGGACTGCATTCGCCTTACTCACAGCTGCATCACATTGGTGGCTCATAGTCATCCTGTGCTCAACCAATACACTTGGGTCTTTCTCCTCCCCTATCGCTTCCAACTGATAAGTCCCCAGCTTATAGCAAAAATTCTTGTTGTTAGTCCCTAAATGCATGTCCTTGCACTATTAAATTCATCCCATTTCTATTACTCCAGTTTACAAGGTCATCCAGATCTTCATGTATGATATTCTGGTCCTCCTCCATATTGGCAATACCTCCCAACTTTGTGTAATCTGCCAAGTTTATTGGTGCACTCCCACTTTTTGTGCCAAGGGCTGTAATAAAAATGTTAAATAAGATTGGTCCCAAGACTGAACCCTGGGCTAGAAAGTCTCTGCATGAACAGATGTGTTTTCAGGATTTGACACAGTCACACTTTACTATCTGGTAACTCTTGTCCTTTAAAATGGGAAGTCTCTCTTTCTTCTGACATTGCCCTATGTGATTTGATGACAGGCAGATAGCATTAAAAATACCCTTGCAGGTAAATTTTAGGTGGGTAGATTCCATCTTTGGCACAGTAACCCTTTACTACTAGTAATAAAGCACCATATATTTGCCCCCAGTACCCACTGCAGCTGCCAAGGGAGGGGAAAATAGCAGGAAAGCCTCTACACTGGTTCTGTTGCATTGCACTGGGGAGATCTCCCCTGGGCCAGTTACCAATGGCGCACCAACGGAATGGCGCAAAACAGTCACACCCCATTGGAGGATCTGTCCCTTTATCTCTAAAGACTGTTTTTCGGCTCCAAATAGGCTGCAGAAATACAAGCAGCTTTGGATTCCAAACAGCTATTTCCTCAATTAGCTAAGCAGCTTTGTGGAGAATGGAAAAGGGAATGACATGAAATACTTTGATCAGACTTTTCATTTACTAATGGAAGGGAAGAGAACCGGATGGCCAGAGACCCATTCGGTATTATACAGACAGCTGGCTGCTTAGATGTTGTCGATATTGAAGTGGGAGGGAAGTATTAGAAACATATTTTGTGCGTGTGTAAGTGAGTCTGAGGGCAGAGGGATAATATTCTTATTCATAGTACAGTGCGAATGTCCCTGTTCATCTCCTCCTCCAACAGGGCCTGCCAGCTCTTAGTCACAGAATGTATCACTGAATTGCATTGGAGAGGAGAGTTACCAAGTGATTTGCACTATAGGAAGTCAGTGATAAAATCCCTCTTCTAACATTTCTCTTGGGACCTTGCACAAATTGTTACTTTCTAAATGGTTATTACCACGCAAGCAGTTACTCTCGAATTATCACTGAATAAGGTACAATAAAACGTGGATGTTATGTCTCCGAAAATGCAGTTGGTTATTCAGAGGGTACGGTGGCCGTTTGGGCCACTTAGGGACAGAAACTAGGGGGTCAAAATGCAACTCTAAGGTATTTCATTGCCCCCCCAAACTGCAAGACTTAGGCATGTGTGGAATTTCCCCCACCTGCCCCACCTGCACAGCCCCATTGGCCTAGCTGGAGCTGACCCGCCCCCAAATATAGACGTCAAACTATGCCTCTGCATGTGTAACCCCCACACCTCCCGGGTGTGCTGTTCTGTCCCATTGAGTGGCACCAAGACGACTTAGAGAGAGAGAGAGTTAAATGAGTCTGCACTCCAGCCTTAGCTAACAGCCAGTTGGCTTTTGGCTCACTCACTAAGCTCCAGAGGTCCTAGGTTTAGGGTGACCAGACAGCAAGTGTGAAAAATCGGGACGGGGTGGAGGGGTAATAGGAGCCTATATAAGAAAAAGACCCAAAAATCAGGACTGTCTTGTAAAACTGGGACATCTGGTCATCCTACCCAGGTTCGATCCCACCCACCAACAACCAGGGTCTGTCAGCGTTACACGTGTCTCAGGAAATGCCTCAATTATCAGTCACATTTTACAGATGGGGAACTGAAGCAAAGCAGGAAGTCAGAGGCACGGCGAGGAACTGAAGATAAGTTTCCCAAGTCTCAGGTATGTTCCTTAACCGCTGGACCATCAGTCCTCTCTTACCTGCCGCTTTCTTCTACCTGAAGTAATCCACCATTTTAAAGTCATTTGCTCTGTTTTCCAAAATATTGTCACTTCAGTTCATTTAGGCTTAGTTCAATTTGGACAGTGTCTCTCCACAGAGATGTAAAGGGGAGTGAGAATACCCCATGCATCCCTATGGGATAGGGTTGGATGTATTCCTGGAGGTTTCATCACATGACAAAATCTTTAATCTTTCATTCCTAGAGACTCCAGGACAATCCTGGAGGTTTGGCAACCCGACTATGTGATTTACCTGGACATTGAGTTCACTGCACAGGGTGCTGTATACCCACTTACCCCACCTTAGAGCAGGTGGCAGGGGGATCCTTTGCTGAACCCTTTGTCGAATCTGGTTTACTGTCATCAGGCGTTTAGCTCCCAGAGGAAAGTGGAAGAGACTGCAGAGTTTTCTGGCCTGCACGTTAATGAAACAAAAAAACAAATGGGACACACATATCATCGGTGTGCGATATGCCAGCCAGCCAGCCAGCCATGCATGGGAACAGCAGCAGTTGCCTGCATGGAAAAATCTTCAATTCGCTGTGTCCTATTCCTCATGTGCCACAGTTGTCCAAAGTACAGCTAGAAAACTGGGTTGCAGATGGCGTCCAGGAGGATGTAATGGCTCCCCTCATGGTGTTCCATAGACACATGTTCCTACCTGCATCCATTTGTAAGAGATGATGGCGAGTCAATTTTCTTCAGTCTGAAAGCTGGGCCTTTTGGTCATTTCCATGTCTTGGTGTGAGTAACATGAAGCCAGTGTCCGATGGTTTTATGAGCCATAGCAGCAGAATTACAGTTTTCAGGCTATGCCAGCCTAATTTCATGGGGTCTGGGATGATATGCCCTCCAGGGGGTTACTCCAGCCAATGTCCTGGACTTCTAATGTTTGCTTCCTGACCTTTGCATTAGCTCATTGTACATGTATCCATTCACCCACCTAGAATCTTCTCATCTGAGACAGTTAATGTGCCTCAGTTACTTCACCTAACCAAGGAGAATATTTTTCCACCTGACCCGAGGTTTATGTAAAGATAATAGCATCTGTATTTGTGGTAAGTGAGCAAAAATTGCACCTTTCTGATTCATTTTGATAGATCCTACAAGTTCATGCTGTATGACCCAACTGTAGCAATTTGTTGCATTGTTTCGGGATTGCGATCAATTCCTTGTCAATGTTCAGCAAGCGCATTTCTAGAACTAACACACCTGATTTCTTTTTCTTTTTGCCTTGTGACTCACTGAAATAAAACTTGCACACACAAAATTGCCCATTGTCAGAACTCCACTAGGGTTATTAACATCATGTGGCGGGCAGGGTGTTTGAAATCCCCATTTTCAGTCTCTGAATATCATTCCTAGCTATTATGCATATTATGGTGGTTCCACTAGATCTCAGCCAAGACTGGGACTCCTTTGTGCTAGGCACTCTACATGTGTGTGTTAGAGGGTACGTCTATACTGCAAAAACACAACACCACGGCAGTGAAGCTCAGAGCCCAACTCAACAGACTGGTGCTCAGGCTATGGGGCTCAAAATAGCAAGGTAGATATTCCCACTGGGGCTGGAGCCTGGCTCTGAAACCCAGGGATGGGGATGGGTCTCAGAGCCTTGGCTCCCTCCCGAACAGGAACGTCTATACTGCTATTTTTAGCTCCATAGCACAAGCCCAAGTCAGTTGACCTAGGCTTTAAGACCCTTTGCCGTGAGGCATTTTTCTGCAGTGTAGACGTACCCAGAATGCCCTAAAAAGCAGGCAATCTAAACAGAGAAGCCTGACAAAGAGTGAGAGAAAAGAAGTATTCTATTCAATCTAGGAAGGAAAGGTCGGACACAGGCAAATGGCTGGAAGTTGAAGCTAGCCAAACTCAGATCGGAAATAAGGGACACATTCTGAACAGTGAAGGTAATTAACCATTGGAACAGTTTACCAAGGATGGTGGTGGATTCTCCATCACTGACACTTTTTAAATCAAGATAGGATGTTTTTCTAAAAGATCTGCTGTAGGAATTATGTTGGGGAAGCTCTCTGGCCTGTGTTAACAGGAGATCAGACTAGATGATCATAATGGTTCCTTCTGACCTTGGAATCTATTGAGTTTGGTGGTGCTCTAAACTCAGGCTAACTGGCCGTACAGGGGGTACAAGTTAGAGGCTATAAATAGAAGGCCCTGCACCTAGCAAGCAACTGGGCAGTACATTTACATTCATGAAAACAGGATCTCAAGCAGGCTTGGTTGAAAATGCTTCAATGGCCATTTCGGGTGAAATCTAGTCCCATAGACCAGTGGTTCTCAAAGCCTGTCCGCCACTTGTTCAGGGAAAGCACCTGGTGGGCCGAGCCGGTTTGTTTACCTGCCGTGTCCGCAGGTTTGGCCAATTGTGGCTCCCACTGGCCATGATTCGCTGCTTCAGGCCAATAGGGGCTGCAGGAAGCGGTGGAGGCCAAGGGATGTGCTGGCCGCCCTGAACAAGCAGTGGACCAGCTTTGAGAACCACTGCCATAGCCAGAAGGTTAGCTTGTTACATTTAGTCTCTAGTGTCATGATTTCAGTTTAGGTGTAACCCTGTTGATTCCATTATCTTCTCTCACTTTCTCTTGAATCCCAAATCTTTGATAATAAATTTATTGTTGTTTTCACTATAAATATATCTCAGTGCTGTATTATACAAGGTACTGATCCTGAGCTGAATCATTCAGACACTGTTTCTTTGGGGACAGCAGACCTGGTATTTCTGTGACTGTTCAGTGGATAAGGGGCTCGGGCACAGGGGTGCTTATGGGAGGGCTAGCAGAGCCCAGAGAAGAGTGTTTGGGTGGCTGACAAGCCAGTGGTGGGGAGCTGACACCCAGTTAAACAAAAGCAGCAAGCCTCTCACTGGAGGCCAGGAGTGACAATGTGAAATTCAGTCTGCAGTGAAGATGTCCCCAAAATCAACCAGGCTGACTGTGGCACAGCCAGGACTCCGGAGTCCCATTCTAGTCCTTTAACTACAAGCTCCTCCTGCTCTGAAGACTCCTCATTCATCCCATGTTATTACTTCTGCGTGGCTCCTCTCCACCCCATGGCTCTGGTGAGAGGATTTCATACAAAGTACAGAGGGATTATGGCTGGAGCTGTGCCCTTAAAATGTAAATCGTCGGTAGAGCCAATATAAGCAACTTTTTAAAGGATAACGCCAAGAACATTTTAAAATTATTTTTACTCTCATTTGTTTACAGCCCCCAAAATTAAATCTTTCCCATACAGTTTTTCCCTCCCCTGAGACTAGCCAGGCATTGGTTCCCCTCCACTCCACCCCACTGGGTGTGTTTTTAAAAACGCAAAACTAACACGGAGCTCTTTCTGCTCGTTTTTAATTGTCTGCATCATTATCATCAACAGCGCTGTTAGCGTAACTCTAGGGTAAAGGGTTCATTATTAATTAACTTGTGCCCCTGTGCTGGCTCTGCAGAAAACAAAACATTGTAGATCCTACACAAGCAGTAGTTGTATTTTCTAAACCAACTCACAATAACAGACTACAGACAGATGGGGCACACCATTTTTATGCTGCTGGAACTCCATGGGGCCTGATTCTCCACTGCCTTGCATCTCACGTGCTCACTAGCACTGACACAAATAGAGTGGAGAATGTTATCATACTGATTTAGAAGGGTTTTATACCTTGCAAGGTTTTATACCTGACTACACCAGGAGGCAGTGGAGAACCAGACCCACTGACATCAGTGGAATTTCTCCTAACTTACACTAGTGTATGTGAGAAGAGAGGGAGGCCCTTAAAACTGGAGGACATTTAGGAACTCTGAGCAACCCCTGAATTCTGTATTGTCAAAGGTCTAGTTGAGCAACCCTCTCTTGGCCAGGCATCAGACTGCTGTGAGGGGATCCAGATGCTGGATCTCGAGTGTTTTAAGCCTCAGGAGTCTGGATGAGCCCAGGCACTGTCCTTGTTTTGGAGTCCCTAGGCACACGCTTGAGGTGCAGGTCATCAATCTAGCCCCCCTTCTGAGAGATTAGATCCCTTGGTCCTCTGCCCAACCCCTGGACCCAGCATGGACTCCTCACACTCTCCCCGTAGTTTAAACACACCCTGTCCCAGAACTCCACTCAAAAGGGCACATAAGTGTAGCACATAACACACAGAAACACTTTACACTGGATTCTAACGCACCGTTGTTCTTTACTTAAGCACAAAAAATATCCAGAGAGCACAGATCACACAGAACACAGCAAATGTTCTGAATGGAAGGCCCCTCCCTCTAGCTCACCCTTCCCTCAGGAGTCCTTAGGGGATCACATCTGTGTTCAGGTAGGCAGGGATCTCCTCTGTGTCATCAGGCTCCTGCCACAGCTTCCCTCATCTTGAGCTGGTGAAAATGGCCAAAGGCCCCAAATAGACCTTTATAACCTTCCAGCCCCTCTGTCAGGTGACTGCCTGATCAGCCTCAACAGGTGATCACAGACCAGGTAACTTCATTGCCTGGCAACCCCTCTCTTGACAGACCAGTTCTGAGTGGGAGCCTGCCTATTGTTGCGGATGTTTGTATTTGAATACAGGGCCATCCCAAGTCAAGGACCCTCCTATCGCCAGCCCTGCATCACTGTGCCTTGGCATTTCAGTCCAACATAGAGGCAAGCAAAGGCAACTCACCTGCACATTCAAAATAGAGCTCAGGGTCTGAGAAAGACGCATACAGTGAGTTCACAAGCTCACACAGATCTCATAAGCTGTGTAGAGAGATTCCCCAAATTGTCACGCATACTAATCATTGTGAATGAGTGGGCGTTTTTTTCTAATGGTGGGCACAACCATAATTTTCATTTGAAAAAAGACACCAGCTCTCTGCTGGGCTCAATGCATTTCCAGGAACAAAGTGCCCAGCAGAGTGCGCACTGCAAATCAGGACACATGAAAAGTCAGAGAACTTTCCCACCATTCCCAGTTTTTCAGACAGCAGAGTCTGTATGTGCATTGCACAGAGCTTAAAAAAACCCACTTTGGTCAAAACACTCTCCCTGGGAAGGTTCAGTAGAGCAGGCCAGATGATGAGTGCAAGCTGCAGAAAACCCTAGCTACCCTTTCCACATTGTAATCCAGACAAATCCGCTTAATTGCCGCTTATCTCATCCCCAGCCCTTGGCTCTGCCAAGAGGAGATGGCTCTCAGTGAGTGTGGTCTATGTGACTAACAGAGCCTGACTGCAGGGGTGAAAGAGACAGCAAATACACACACTGGGGGAATTCCTGATCCCACTGGAGGCAATGACAAAACTCCCATTGTCATCAATGGGACCAGGATTTCACTTACTCTGTTTATTGACAGTTTACTCTCACCACACTGAATCAACATAGCACAGGCTACTGCCTGGCCTCAGCTACAGTGAGGGGGGGGTCTTTAAAAACCGAACACTTCGTCATCACCCAATCTACAGTGAAATTGCCCACTGTACTTGCAGTATTTTCCAGTCTAAGACCGTGCAACGCTGAAAACCCCACCACCGCCCTTCCTCCCATACTGCCCTCACACACGCCTCACTGTCCTCATTCAAAACTCTCCTTTGCTCTGATGCCTACCTAGAACTTGAGAATTAGGCCACTGGTGGGCTGAGCCCACTTCCGATCATGCTGACCAATCCGGTCCCCTTGTTTCCTGCCTCTCTGTTTGTCTCTTGCTTTATACCTAGAGTGTAAACCCTTTGGGGCAGGGACTGCCTTTTGGGATGTGTTTGTACAGCTCCTGGCACAGTGAGAGCTTGGTCTCTGACTAATGCACCGAGGTGCTCTGGTAGTAATAAATATTTTGGGTGTTACCGGTTTGAGTCATACAATCTAGAGCACTGTGTGGACTATGAGGCCGTCCCGTGCAACAGAGAGGATGCTGTCATGTTTTGGCACCATGCAATACTTGTGTTTGGATACATATAAACCCGTAGGCACTAGCTACGTCTAAGGGTATGTTTACACCGCACTCGGGACAGGTGATTGCAGCATGTGCAGACATACCCTAGCTAGCTCTGATCAAGCTACCTCACTACAAATAGCAATGTAGCTGTGGCAGATGGGCTAAGCACCCAAGTACATCCCAATGGTCTCGGATGCGATGGGATCGCACTTAGCCAACTGGCCCGTGTGGCCACCTATGCCACAGTGCTAAACTGCTATTTTTAGCAAGCTAGCTCGGGTGTGCTTATATGTGCTGCAATCATTCCTCCTGATTGCAGACATCCCCTTAGAATGGTGCTTAGCTGAGAGATTCCAGCAGGACAAACTTTATCTGGTGAGATCTTCCACATCGAATGCAGCTGGCCTCACATTTAACAATAAGTATTTTTCCAAGAGCTTGCTGCTTATCCAAAACTTGTAACACGACTTGCAATAGGGCCATCCAGTGAGTCCCAGCAATGGTACAGATATTGGTGGGTGAGAGACTCCTAAGATGGAGAGAGAAGGCTTAACCAGAAATTCATATATTGCTGTGGCAAAAACAGGGATGCAAGAATGCTAGGGGGTGAAATTTGTTGTTGATGTAAATGGGCACAGCGCCTACATTTACTGTGTCTCACCCTTAACAAGGACCTGGGCCGGTTACTTCCATATTGGTGATACCTTGTCAAACATATTGTCTGTCTACAGATAGTGGTCTTTCCATATGCGATGGGTGGGAGTCTGAGTGCTCTCTAGCCAGAGAATTCCAGGAGAACCTACAGCTGTGGGATGTCGGTTCTGATGAGCACCCAGATAACAGGAATAACAGAGAGCCACTCTTGCCCCAAGGGATTCCTAGCATGCCTGAGGTGAGGACAAAGAGACACAGCAGTGCCTGGAAGAAGCAGCAGACAGAAAAGCAGTTTGGCTGGAAATTTTGGGCACAGCATATTGCCTTGAAGTGACGTGCTCAGATACTTTGATGGCGAGGGCCATCTAAGTACACAGAATGATAGTTTGGATTAGATTAGCTAAGGCTGCATGTGTGTAAATGTTGCTTCTGCTTTTGTTAATCCATCTCTGTTCCATGTCACTGGAACTGTGTTTAGTAGCAGGATCTACTGGCCTGGGACAACTGTCTAGGCAGCTGAAAGGACGTGATCCATTAAATCTGCCTCTTGGTGGCCTATCAACCTTGTCGGTGATCTGAGTCTGCATTCGCCAACTCAGTGAATAAGTCATCACAATGGCATAACGTGACCTGGTGGTCGTAAGCAGGGATAGTAAATATCTGCGAGCCTGCAATTTGCTAGCCATCACATTTACGTGGATGGCTTGGCAGTTCTCAAATTACAGTGCAAGCAGGAGCTGAAGGTTTTACAGGAGAAATTATTATTGTCAGTGTTTTATGGAGAAAATAACCCTGAAGAATGTATTTTGAGGTAGTAGTTTAGACAGGACCATGATAACATCATAAACCATAAGAGGAAAACTTGAGCCATTTATAAATGTCAGGGGAAAATGAGTGAATTACTACTGTCTATCCCTGCCTGGTTATTTGTTGTCCAAAAGGATTGTGTGTGTGTGTGTGTAAATATAGGTTTTAATTCTTTTTAGTAGCAGTCTACATGTGAAAAATGTCTGATAGGTGCAATATTAAAGAAGAACGATATTCAACGAATGTGTACAAAATACCAATGGGCGAATGCAGCTATTTAACGAAATTGCTGTACAGCTTAACACTGCTTCCACAAGAGAGTAGGAGGGGAAAGTCCAGACTTCCTTAGGCTATGGCTGCACTTAGGCTAAGTATGTGTAGCAAGCGGGGGGTGTAATTCCCCCGCTTGCTACACATACTTGTGATAGCTTGACGAGCGCTAGCACAGGCATACAAAGCAGTTTAGCCGTGGTAGCACTGGCAGTGGCAGCATGGCTTGGCAGAGGTTACTCTAAATGACACTGGCTAATAATGTCCCCACGGGCCAATACAGTAGCCAGGGACTGGAGGGGGATAAGGAAGCCCTGGCCACCACCTCTTTCCTCAGCCTATACCCCCTAGTTTAGCAGCAGGGAGTGGCGTGTGGATACCTTCTCTCCACTGATACCCCTGGGCGTAGGGCCACTCAGCATGAGTGAGGTGGGGGCAAAGTAACCATGCCACACCGCAAGGGAGAAGTTGGGCCAGTATGTAATGTTTATATCTGAGCACTTAAATAGCAAAGCCTCTCACCTGCTGTGTAATGTAGGCTTTCATTTCTTCCAGGTGAACACCAAAACCGACTGAGTTCTGACCATCCTGTGCAAGTACTTAGGACTTCGTCATCTTCGTCATTTGTTTTAGCCACACTCTGAAGATATTCCAAATTCGTTAGGAAGAGAGACGCCTAAAGAATGCTATGGACAGGACTGTCGGCATCACATCAAACCTTATGCATGTAACAACAATACCTAACTTTTGTATAGCATTGTTTACCAGTAGATCTCAAAGCGCCTTACAATGGAGGTCAAATATCATCCCCATTTTACAGATGAGGCAAAAGGAGGCAGCCAGGATTTTTCAAACTAGCAAATAGGACTTGATCAAAAGCCTATCTGAAGTCAATGAAAAGAATCCCATGGACTATTTGGATCAGGTTCTTAGCAAACTGGGTGACAATGAAAAACCATTATCTTGGATACTCTTTCCACTCTGCTCCTTTAAGTTTTGTTCTCTACTATGTCTAGCAACTGAAGGCAGGATGGTTTTACAAAGTTACAAAAATGTAGCACCAGTTCCGAGTACAGGATTTCCCCCCATAAAATAAAAAATGACTGGTGTGAGTTTGCTTACGATTGAGTGGCTTTGGGTAGCTGTATGGAGCCTTCTTCTAAGTGTTTCCTTCATACTCGGCTCGTATGATTGTTGCATTTGTCTAATACATCAGTCCCCAGTAGGAAAGAGCCCAAGAGGAACTCACTCCATGATGCTCACCGATGGGTGACTGTGCTGCAACGCGTGCTGTTGTAGAGTTAAACCTCTGAGCTTTTGACTTGGCTCAGATTAGAATGAAGTGCAGCCAGGACCCCATTCTAACTGGTACCAAAGGTTAAACACCAGGAAATGAAAAGATACCTTTCTTTGAGCAAGCACGGCTAGGAAATGCCCATACGACTATGTATCCCCAGTATAATGGAGTAGCAGCCTGCACTGTGCCTATCCATACACATTGAGCCCCCTTGGGAATAGAATCCACTCATACAGAGAAGTTAGCATTACAAACAAGTCTTGTTTTCTTTCCTTTGTTTCACAGACAACATGGGTTGCTCACCTAGATACCCTCCTGCATCAATGCATTTTTCAACTTGGCCTCCCTTGAACTTCAACGTTACCCTCTTTTGTTTCTGTATTGTACGCGTCCACCTTTGTTTCTGTGCCGCTAAATAATTCAAGCTTGTGTTGTCGAGAGCCAAACCTTGTGAGCTGTTAAACAAAACTACAGGCCCAAAAGCGCCGATCAGCGTGGAGAAGCGAAGTCAGCAGGGAGCTCTGCAGCAAGGAAGCACAGCAGGCAACCCAAGTCCTCACCAAGGGCAAGCTCAGCGTATTGATTTTGTTTGACACTGATATTGTGGAAGGCCTTCTCGGAGCTTTTTAAAAAAATGGGCTTTGTATTTGGTTTGAGAGGCTTATTGATAAAAATATATCACTTTGATTTGGCAAAGTGTTTTTAAAATATTTGTATGGGCATCTGTACACCCATACACATACCACAAAACACATAGGCATGTGACAAGTTGTTTTTTTCATCCCTCTCGCCCGCTAAGCCACCTCCTCCAGGATTTCGAATTATTGCAATAACATTCTTTATTAATTTATAACAACTAATAATTATTACAATTACATCATAATAGTGTCCCAGTTAGGATCGAGGCCCCTTTGTGCGAGGCGCTGTACGAACATGTAAAGTAAATGTGAACAGCAGACTATTTCTAACATTCCAAACTTTTTTGAACAGCCTCCATTTATTAAAAAAAAAAAAAATCAAGCTGCCATAGGAATGTTTCCTTCTTGCCTGAAATGAGGACTTTTCTCCTCTGCAAACAATTACAAGTATCTAAGTACAAAGGGGGAGGAGTATTCAGTCCTGCTTCAGTGACAGGTTTACGTTCTGACTCTCCAGGGCTAGAAATGGACAATTCTCTCTCTTTGAAGATTGTTCGCTCACATTCCCTGAATAGGGTGCACATGTCCCAAAGGAGAACCTGTTCCTTTAAAAACCTGATGGAAACAGTTCTACAAAATCCCAGTTGCGCGAGGTTGAGCAGCTAAACCCAAGGGATCAGGTTCTCAGCTGGTGTGAACTGGCAGAGATCTACTGAGCTCAGTGGCACTGCGATGATTCAGACCAGCTGAGGGTCTCGTCCATGAAGCCTGTGAGCAAGTGTCTTCCTCAGCCTGCTCTGCAAATACAGTGCGCTCCCTGCGTGGAGCCCAAACTCACCCACTCCCTTTGCTAGCCCAGGAAACAAAAACGGGAAAACAAAGTTCAGCCCAAACCTTCTCCTGGAGGCTGGCTGCTCCCCGAGTTCCTCCAACAAGGCTGCACATTACAGATGCTTTGCAATACGGTAGCACCCAGAGGCACCAAGGGAGCTCAGAGGCCCCTTATACAAAGTACACATGCACCAGGCCAGATTGTGAGTGCCGTAGTGACACTGGTGAGTAGTTAGACACACTTCAATTTGTGCTTCCCAATCTGGGCAAGAACTTCTTTGCCATCTAGCCCACAGTAAGCGGCAGCCTCAGCCCAAATTGCTTACACAAGCAGATCAGGGAAAACGGCCAAAGGCAATGCTATTATCCCCATTTTAGAGATGGAAAACAGAGGCAGTGTCACACAAGCTATCTATGCCGTCCTCCATCACTCAGCCTGCAACTTACATCTTCCTTCCCCAGCAAGCTCCCGCCTCTCAGGTATCCAGGAGTAACAAGCCACCTGGCACTGAGGTCACCAGCACCCTTTTAATCCTTTCCTAGCAGGAGTAACACTTACTAACAGGCTGAGGTGTTTCAGGCTAACACGGCCAGCCTGCGGCCAGGACCAAGCAGAGACCTTTTGCCTCATCTCAGCGCTAGCTTGACGGTTACACTTGTACACCTAGTAATAAAGATAAAGCCGAGTTTTAGAAAATGATGCCCCAAGAATAGTCGGGCCTGTCGCTACAATCATTCGCTCCGACACACAATGCTATGTGGGAAATGCTACCGATCAGTCCAGTCAAAACTACACTGCAGAGCCACAGACATTAATGAGCTCCCTGCCAGGACAGGATTGTTCGGCATACGTGGCTGCTAACAAAAAGGCCCTGGTTTGCGAAAGAAGAAATTAATCCAGATCTAAAATATACGTAGGCAAGTTTCTTAGTGGGATGTCTAACAGAATCTCGTTCTGTTATAGAGCTGAAATTCTCTTTCTACATTCTCATTGAGAAACATCAACCAGTCTGGAGGTGGCTGAATGGAAGTGCAAGTGCCTCACTGATGAAAAGACAAGCCAAGTCATTTAATGCTTTATTGAACTGGTGTGACACAGCCTGGCTGTTAATGGCTAGCTTCATCGTGTGGCGGCCCGGATATAAGATAGACGGCAGCAAGGCACTAGGTGGGAGGCATGGATCTGAGGAGGCTCCATCGCAGGGGAAGTGCAGAATTTGGAGCATGGCACACCCCACCTAGGCTATATAACTGGGGTGAACTCCTGGCCCCACTCAAGTTGGCCAAAGACTCCAACGGGGTCAGGATTTCACCCTTAGGGAATAACATTGATGTGATACAGTAGCTCTTATATAGCACCTTTTATCCAATGCCCCCAGATCACTTTATAAACATTAATTAGGCCTCACATCGCCCACCTTGGAGCTGTCAGGTAAGCTGGAAGAAAGCTGGTCTTGTGGCTAAGACACTAGACTAAAATTTAGAAGATCTGAATTCAGTTCCCAGATCTGTATGACCTGGGGCGAATCTCAATCTCTCTGCATCTCAGTTCCCCATAGGCACTACAAGAATGATAATCTTCCTCTGTCTTATCTATTCAGGATGTAAGCACTTCAGGCAGGGTCTGTCCACTACTATGTGTATGTACAGCACCTAGCACAAAGGGGACCTGATCTTAACTGGAATCTCTAGGCACTACTGTGATACAAATAAATATTAATAGTGGTAAGTATGTGGCAAAGATGCCATGAGGAGGTAATGCCAAATATGACTTACCCTGTCACAGAAATCTCGCAACTAGGTTTCTTGGTTTGATGGCCAATCTGAAAAAAATTAATTGAGAGTCAACCCACCATGGAGTTTTTTGGATTTTGTCACCGAAACAATGACAACAAAAATTTTGTTTTGGGTCAAACAAACTATTTTGTTCAACCCAAGTGAATTTTCTTTGTTTTATTTTTTCACTTTGTTTTGAATTTGGATGTTTTTTGTCTTTGTTTTGTTTTGTTTGTTAGCTAAATTCTGAAACAAAATGTCATTTCAAAACAAAAAGGTGAAAAGTTTCATTTAAAAAATGTTAGAAGAAAACACATCAACTGTTTCTAAAAAATATTTTCCCCAAATTAGACTCAAATTTACCAATAGCTTCTGTCAACCCAATAGGGTTTGTTAGCAAATAAACTATTAGTGTCAAAAAATTCACTTGGTTCTCATCACAAATGCAGGATCCTGCAATTTGTATCCATCTCAGTTTGTTAGATGATGTATAGCATAAAATATTTACTGATTTAATATTCCCAGACTGATCCCTTTCAAACTAGCAAAGAAGAAGCCTAGCTAGTATATGAGGGACTGGCGATATTATATGTAAATACGGGATTACTGATTGTAAACAGAAAAAAGTGGAGATTTATGCCTGTAAGGAAATTGATTAGCTTCTCCGTTCTAAAGTCGTAGGTGGAGGGCCAGATCCACAGGGAGTATAATTCGGAGTTAATGCTGATTTCTGTGTAGCTATGCTGATTTGCATCAGCTGAGGATCTGATTGGAAGTCTTTTGGAATAAGTAATAGAGTGGGACCCTGCTGTAGTGACTTTCTTTCAGTGTTTCCATGGAGCAAAAGGTCTTTTCTTGTGAACTGTCAGTGAAGAGCACAAGTTATTTTAACGGCTACGTCACTTCCAATGAAGCCTTTGCCATCTGTTATACCCTCTAATTACAAATGCAAAACACAACATAATTCACAATCCAATCAGATAAAGAAGGAAAGAGAATGAGCAATTAAAACGCACATCCCGCTAGGCAAACCAACCTTTCCTGGCCTGCTATCATGTAAGCTATAGTGATACTTGCGCTGCATTGGCCTATGTTGGTTCCCTGGAAGACATCCTGATAAAGGAGCTGAGCACCAGGCCAGGAGACAGGACCTTGCAAGTTCTGTTTTCAATTGACTGTGCAGTGTTGGAAACATTAGCCCTCTCTGCCTCAGTTTCCCCAGCTGCACAACGCAACTAATATCACCTTCCCCTGTGAGGCATACTTGTTTAATGTTGGTGGAGCACTGTCATGGCAAAAAGTCCTAAGCAACGTCTTGGTGTCTGTAGGAGGCAGTGGCTGCACACTCATGCCATTGTGCAAATTATGTGGCACTGGAAGGGGAATGTATGTGCCAGTGGGGACTACCCATAACCTGTCATGGCAATGCCATCTCCAGTACAAAGAAGCAAGGAGTGAAAGAAGGCTCTGCACAAGAGGAGAGCCGAAAGGCTTTCTAAAGGACACCCAACTGGATCTGCACGCTTTCTTGTTTACCATCCCCCCAGCCACCTGGTAGCCGGCAAGGTCAGCGCTGAAGACGATTTCAGCCAGCTGTTGGCTGTTAAAAGGTACTTTGTACCTCTCCCTCCAGCAAACATCCAAAGAATTCAAAAAACAAAGGAGATGCTCGTCCCATGGCACCAGCATGTTCAAGTTCATGTGATGTTTGATGTGGCAGGATCTTGAGAGCTTTCCTTGGTCCACATTTCAAGCATGACAATAAACCATCTATACCAGTGGTTCTTAACCTTTACTGCAGCCTGCACCCCTTTGGTTCTCAAAATATGTTCTCGCACCCCTGATCAAAATTCATTAAAGTAGGTCAGTTCTTTAAACCTAGATATATTTTTTGTTTGTATATTACAGTAATCGTTAAAAAATGTACAATGTTAATAAATACATAGGTTTGATGAAACAAAGTAGTTGTACTTATAGGCCTGTGCTTAATTTGTGTTTTCGATGATTTACCTTCTAAAAAATCTGGCATGTCTCACACCCCCAGAAAGGGCATCTTGCACCCCAGGTTAAGAACCACTGATCTATACCCAGGATTCAGGCACTGATTACCTGGGGAAATAATTTTGTAAACAAGACAGTGCCACCTGTTACCCTCCATTCCCACCTCCCCCTGCTCCCTGCCGTCCCTTGCTTTAATTTGCAGGAGGAATGCATCACAGACAAAAGGAGACTTCAGGATCGAGGGAGAAAAATAATATTTTCTCCTTTTGCAAGAGGAAACAGCAGCATCAATCGAATGCAGCACTAGTGTGAGGAACAATCAAACCTACTGGGAGAGTCCAGCGGTGAGGGGGCCATGTGATCTAGTGGCTAAGACAAGGAACTAGGATTCAAGCCTCCTGCAGTCAAACACATGGTCTCCAGCTCTACCCATTAGATTGCACAGACCCCACCTCTGTTACTCCTAGCACTAGCCATTGGGAGTTGCTGGGTGGCCAGCATTTCTGAAAATAAGGCCACTTATTTAAGTGTCTAAATATGGACTTAGGAGCCTAATTTTAGACACCCACTTCTGAAACCCCGTTTTCCAATGGACTAGACAACAGAAAACCCTCAGCCAGAGAGATTTCCCACTCTGCGATGATGGTGGGCATATGCCTTGCTACAATGATGCCTAAGAATCCTTGGAATGCAGCTGTCACTAGACAGACCCATCACCTGTTATCTAAAGTGGAACGTTTCACCATATTGAATTTAGAAATTATAAAAACTGAACAGTCTGTACAAAAAATGTTATCAATTTGAAGGAACTTTTTTTTAAAATCAGACTAGCTGAACGGTAGTAAAATTATGGATACTATGCAGGATCTTACATAAAACTATTCTGTGGATCAACACATTTTATCACCATAATTCAGTGCAGTACAGAACCCTCACGGCTGCACTATCATCTTACTACAGTTAAGGCAAATTTACCATAGTTTTAACTTAATTTGGAGTTTTATTGTGCAGTTATTTTAATTTTACTCTAATAACTCTACCACAAGCAGTGATTAAAGAGAAGCAAGATAGTGTCTAGATACTACAGTGATGGATACATTAGAAACACCTAAAATAGACCAGATAGGAGGCTTATATATTTTCTTCTGATACAGTAGCAACCCTTCAGTGCCAGCTGGGAGAATGCATTCAGTCAGATAGGAGTTGATTTAGTTGGGGATTGGTCCTGCTTTGAGCAGGCGGTTGGACCAGATGACCTCCTGAGGTCTCTTCCAACCCTGACATTCTATGATTCTATGAGTGAGAAAGGGGTTATTAATCCTGGTTGGCTGGGCTAAACATTTAGTGAGGTGCTCCCCTTTCTCACCTTAGTCTTTCTCTCCAGGAGTATTTCTAATGCACCCATTATCATACATTCATGGATTTTTAAGGTTAAAAGATTGCAAGTCCAGAAGGGACCATTAGATCTTCTAGTCTTACCCCCTGTATAACACAGGCCAGTGTCTCCACGCTGGCTAATCTATCGCCCTGCTTCTGTAGGTAAAGATGTGTACGGATTCAGCTAGCAGCCCAAACTACCTGAGTCACTGTCCCAACACCATGATTCTACCCACCGACCACAGAGTCCA
The DNA here is from genome assembly GCF_016161935.1 of Mauremys reevesii. Taxonomy (NCBI): domain Eukaryota; kingdom Metazoa; phylum Chordata; order Testudines; family Geoemydidae; genus Mauremys; species Mauremys reevesii. The sequence goes on along the minus strand of NC_052640.1, from coordinate 13,394,747 downwards.
GGAGGGACCCTTCATTCTCAACCAGCGACTGGCAGTAGGATTATATTAATTAGTAGGTCATAGCCCGGGCTGTTGCATGAGTGTCGTTCTCAAAGTCGTGTGTGTAAAAAAAGCCCCAAATGGCTGAGAACTTAAAAACTGGATGGTAACAGACTGCGAATCCGAGACCTGCTTGTAGTCTAAACAAAAGAGCTCTGGGACTCCCTGTAGCTGCTTCCATTGCTTCACACTGACTCAACAGGTATTCTAGGCTTCAGAGTGATATTTGTGGGTGGTTGTGTTGTGCTGGGGGAGTTGTGTGGATTTGCGCAGGTGATGAAGGAGGCGTCTGCGCTGTGGTGAGAGTGTGTGTGTGTTTGGGGTAATTGTGTTTGCTGGTTCTCTTGTTGTGCAAAGGATGGTGTTGATTTTTATCAGAGGGGTTGTGCTGGGAGATTTGTGCATTGGCAGTTGGGCAAAGTAATCCCCCATCCATGCAGTCTCCCTCATACGACCAATGAAATGGTTGCATGCAAATTAACAGTAGATTAAGGCTGGTGATTGGTTGAGCTACCTCTGATATCACAGTGGTCCAGGACTCTTGGCCTGGCACAGATACAGGCCTTACTGTAGCTGCAGATCGCACGGATGTAATTCGTAAAGTCAAAATGGCTGGAAATGTAACATTTGGAAGGTTACAGACCACAGAACCCAACATGATTCAACCTGGCAATATTCTGAACCACCACCTCAGCCATGCTTGTAGCTGCTTCCATCACTTCACACTCACGGTACAGATGTTTTAGAATCCAAAGTGACACACAGACTGACATCCCTGGAATCTTATTTAGATCCCGACTTACTGAGTGGGGATGTTCCTGTGAATTTAGAGTTTACTGCTGCTGGATTGACATTGTTGGAGACTCAATGTCAGAGTTCAAGGCCAGAAGGGATCTCCACATCATCCAGTCTGAACTCCTGTATGTCAGAGGCCACTAATATCATCCAGCCACCTCCAGTCCCAACAATCAGAATTAGACCAAAGTATTACAACCCTCAGGAACTTGAAGTATGATGTGCCACTGACAAAGAAGAGGCAGGGCCGCCCCTGCAATGGCAGATGATGTACCTGTTTATCCAGAGTAGATTCAACATGGACAAAGGCAAGATTGTCCAATAGGTACAAGATTTCCAATACCTCCCTATGAGCTGGAGGGAGCAGCTATCGGAATGAAAAGTGCCTAATGCCCAATCAGTCCTTCACCTCTTTGCCAAGGCACCAGTGACTCAGCTACTTATATTGATTTTTCTACACCATGATCTCTCGGACCTGATCCTTGGTGTATTCTCTCTGGTGACCCCTGTAGGCTTTGCCATGCTCTAAAGTTATCTGAAATGAAATTGTTTCTTGGGTTAAGGATACAGCTGAGGACAAACGTTCATTTGGGGTTAAATTTTTTTGCACTGTTGCTATTTTATTCAGACATTGCTGGATAAATGTTTTGCAAAGTCCATTTCCACAGTAGGGAAAGCACTTAAGCACATGTCTAGCATCAGGCATGTGGTTACACCCTCTTAACCCCAGTGAGACTTCCGCACGTGCTTAAGTGCTGCTCTGAATCAGGGCCAAAGTGAGGCATCTTTGGGACCAGCTTTAAGCCTAGTGAGGTAGAAAATCCCATGTGTGATACCTGGGGAAGTGCCAGCACTCAAGGGGGCTTGGTCATTTTATTTTGTGCATGGCCTCCCAGAAACACAGCAGCAGCAAAAGTCAAATAACGACCTCAAATGGGCTTTGTAATTGAAATCTGCTACACAAAGCTCAGCTAGAACAGAAGAGCCCGTGCTGCATGACAAGCTGCTGCTTCGCAGCCCATAAACACAATGCTGGTGCTGCAGGAGGGCAGCTGTTTGCAGAAAAGCCTGCACCATCAGTTAAAAGCATTTTATTCTCATTGCATGCTGACACCGTGAGCTACAGCAGTAGCCAAAGAGCAGGGGGACGTTACTGGTCGCTTGTGATTTTCTTAATTCCACCTCCCCAGGCTGCAGTAGCGATGTCTGATTCAGCTGGCTGGAAGAAATGCCTGCCTGCAATCCTGAAGGTAAATATTTTAATAGGATACAACTGCCTCATGGTAGGTCAGTTTCTTAGGTGCATCAACCTTGAACCTGTCCCTTTAACTACCACGCTCTTTGCTGATTTGTCCTCTGGCTATGTAGCCCTCTCATGTGGTAACACTTCCTCCATTTGTAAGATTCATTATTTAACCTATTAAAGGTTCTGGTTCTGCGAATTCTATAGCACCAAGAAAGCATTAGGGGGCTGAGGCCTCATTTGAATCCATTTGCAAATGACTTTAAAAAATAAAGTCCAGGATCCAAGGTCACTGTGAGATGACGACTATTTATCAGCGCCCACTCCAGGCCCATTCTCTCAACAGACGTGCGTGGTCTGGCTGTTTAACCTTCAAACTGAAACGAACGGTTATTTCGGAGAAACAGTAAATCAAATGTCACTGACATCATTCCTTAGTAAGCAAGTGCTTCCGCACAATTGTATTGCGTTGGCCATATTGATGGGTAACAACACTGCCTCTGTCCTCACCTTTTTAACGATTTACTCCGGGAACCCAACACAACATAAGCCTTTCTCACAACTACCACCTTGCCGCTCTTCACGCCTTCCTTGTGATGGACTGGCCTCAGGGCGGCCAGCTTGATGCTTAGTCTTTACTGACCTCTAGTGGCAGTAACTGCTAATTAATCCATCTAAAAAGCCTCATTCTGTCATGCAGGACAAACATGCTGCTGTGAGCAACTTCTCCTGCTCACCAGCTCCTCTTTGAGACCGACCACGTCTGGTGGCAGAAGGTAGCTGGAGATGGATTGGACGGCACATTGAGATGGGTACAGTCAGACCAGCTTTGGTTCAGCGCCATGATCTGTTTCTGCCAGCAGGACTCGCATATGTTCATTGACCCATTGCATCCGCGGCTCATCCATGGAACAGCATCTACCTTGCCCACAGCACCACACTTTGCTGAGCTGTTCCTGCACACATTTATGTAACTGATCTCTGCCAGCCTGTAACATGGCCTTTGCTTTTCTTTAGACCCACACAATAAGCTGCTGACAACACAGCCACTTTGCTCGTCTCCTTGCTCCCCACTTTCAATTTTCACACAAAGATGTGCCCTCTGATTGTAAGAAGGATCATGATTTACTCTTGTAGCAACTTATGCTAATCGTTGTTAAGGCCTTTGGCTTTGCGGTGAGTCAAAACACTTAACTGGAAACGGCTGAGAGAAGAAAGTAAAATCTCACCCATCGATGTTTCTATAACCTTTAGACAAGTATCTTCCCGGTTAGTCAACAGCACTATGAGGAGTGGAACTGGAGAGACAGGACCAGGTTTCAAGAGGGACCTAGGCTGGTCAGGGACCTACATTCAGAAATGTACGGCTGGGGCCCGCTCTCAGCATGTGTTAATAAAGCTGTTTCGTTCCCCTCACTTGCCTCATCACTGATTGCTAAGGAAATGTGCAGTAACACAAAGAAGCAGGACTTGGCTGTAACTGCCCCCTGCCAACAAGGCCAGCACTTTGAAATTAGGCAGGGATACACTGAAAGATGGTTCAAATCGCCTACTCTGCCACAGGATCGCTGAGATCTCCCCTGGGTTCTCCCTGTGCCACCTGCAACCGACTGGTACAACACAGAAAGAAACCACTAAATAGTGGTTGGGGGAGGACAGGCTCGATGGCATGTTTATTTGCCAAAAACTAACCATGATCTCATCTCCAGAGTATAAATAGTAAAATACACCAAAAAGTAATCACACTGCAATTCCCACAGCTGGGTTGGAACGTAACTGATCGGTTAGAGAGCTGCACAGTAAGACCCACAGTGAATAACACAGCACAGCCATCCTATAGCAATATCTTGCCAACGTATGGTGGGTTATTCCCCCCTCCCTCCAAGCATCAGAATGTTCCCTGCAAACTAATCATCATATATTTCTCTGCCCCATACTGCACAAATGGAAACATGTTAAGAGTAAACCCAGACACTTTTCCCCATGATACGTCTTCTGGGTTTTTTTCTTTCTCATTCTCCACAACAGTTAACACGGATTACTTCCAAAAGCACGGGTTTGCCACAGGCAAGTAGATTAGGAGCTAAAGAGGCCGGCACGGGATGAACTCGAGGGAGAACAATTGTTTGCAATACCAAATCTTATACAGGAAACATTAAGGGCAAAATTTTCTCAAAGGGCAGCGCTGCACTCTCTGGCCCCCATATCAAACAGGGAAGCACACGGTTGGCCCCATGTACCCACATGGCTCTCTGTACAGAATCAGGGCCAATGCAGGTAGCAAGCGTTTTGTCCTCTCCAGGACACACCAGGCGTCTGGGCTCTTAGGACCAAAGCCCTATGCATGTCATTTGCAGCAATGGGACTCAACAGTGCAGACCCAGACTGAGGGAGCTCTGTGGCCCAAGTGTTCAATTCAGCCTCTACCACATTGCACAAATCACAAGGTACACGTTCAACAGGAAGCCACTAGAAGAGTTTGGTGAAAAATGGTGGCATATTTGCAGTTCCACGTACCTGAATTTTTGCTGTTGAAGAAGCGTTTCCAGCATGAGCCATCAGGCCTCCAGAGCTCATCTCCAATTCAGCAAAGCATGTCGCCAGCCCCTCGGCACATACTTAGGGTTAAGCACATACATAAGGGCTTTGAGGAACCAGAACTGAACTGTCCTCAAACGTTGTCTGCTGTAGCTTTGTGCTGTTCAACAGGGGGTGCTGCTTTTGGTGACTTCAGTCACTGTCTAGGTTTATTGGATTTAGTAGGAGTAATATTTATTTGCTAGCCTACACATTCGCCTGCAGCGGCACATGCTGCCCATTGGGTGCGTAGCAAATACCCCTAAGCAGAGAGATCTGCTGAACATAAATGGTTAACGCTTCCCTCCCTGTACACTATAGGGGCTGGCTCACGGGGGCCAGTGCAGCACGGGGATGGCACCTAGTGCTGTGGTGCCACTTTGCTGCGATAACACCTTCATCCTTCTTCCTAAACGTTCAGGGCTTGGCTACACATACTGCACTGCTGTTGCGTTCTCCCCCCACCAGTGTTGTTAATCCACCTCCCCGAGAGGCAGCAGCTCTGTCAATGGGAGCAGCTCTCCTGTCGACAGAGCGCTGTCTACACCAGGGATTTTTCACACCCCTGAGCGACGTAGTCAGACCGCTGTAAGTTTGTCGGGGAGACCTGGCATTAGAAGACAGAGCTGATTTTGCTTTTGTTACATGACAGCTGGAAACAAGCCGCTCCTAGCAGCCTGTTGCTTGATTTGGGCAACAGGAGGGGTGATCACTCAATCGCTTACTAGCTTGGAGCCTGACGCTCATTCCTCTCAATTGCAGTGCAGAAATCCCCCTCGCCACCAGCCTCAACATTTGACAAAAATTAAACAAAACTGCCCGTGATTTATGCTCCTCCCAGCATAAGCACTTCAGCTCCGCTGTCATGGTTCACATGCCATGTTATTAAAGCATCAATTATCTGTAGCCCAAGTGAAGCTGCATTAGCAGAACGGCAGCCTGCTCCCTGTGATAAGGTTTGCTCGGTTCGTTTATCAAACAAAACGGCCAGCGGAGAAAAGGAGTCTTCCCATTTTAACTCAATTGGGGGACGTTTGCTGTGAGGGTCCGAGACGCTCGCGTCCGCACCGTGCACACTTTAAATGGGATTCCACTGGGTGTGACTGGTGGCCCAATTGGTTGGGTTTATTACGTGTGTGTGTGTGAGAGAGGGAAAGATTGCTTTATATGTCTGGGGAATTAATGCTTGTGGAAGGTGTTGGCTCAGCAGACGAGACACGTTCAGCATGGATAGTGACACTGGGGGTTTTTCCCCATGGCCCCAACCAACCACATGCCTCAGGGTGATGGAAAGGAGCAGCCCTAAGCACAAGAGGGCAGAGAGTACAGCGTATGTCACTTCAATCTCTGGCCTCAGCAGACACTAGGGGGCACAGATCAGCATTCATCTCGCACTCCCCAGGCCGGGGAAGCTAACGAACCAACCAGTGGACCAAATTCAGTGATGAATATCCTGGCCATGTGCCCCCTGAGGCACGTTGCACATATGCTAAGCAGCAGTAGAGGTTGCCAACGAACATGCCAATTACTGCTAATGTTGGCGGAGATTTTTAACGATGTGAATAACAGTCTACTGTGAAGTGGGCTTTCACAGTGGGCAGCAAACACCCAGCCGTCCCACTTGAAGATTCGGGACTGATCCACACTTTCCCCGTCAATCTCAGGGGAATCTGGGACCTCCTTCAGCACTTGAGAGAGTTTGCATGTTTCACTGCTGCAAGGTTTGCCCCGCCGAGGGGTCTACAGGAACACTGCAGAAAAGCAAGTTTGGATTTTGTTTTTTTAAACAGACCCAAGGCTCCCTTTGTGAATTACACACAAACTGGACACCTGCCTTATTAACCGCAGTGAATCTTCAAGTCCATCAGATTCCCGTTCATGAATATGGATAACAGTGCTGGAAAAGGGGGGTCCCATATTCCCAATTTGTCTGGTTTAGGTTGTAAATTACTTCGGGCAGGAACCTCGCCTTCACGTACATTTTTGACATAGTGGCAAAAACACGGGGATGGCAGTGCTGAAAAAGTCGTAAGCCATTGGCAGCTGATGAATTACAATCCAGCTCTCTCCTGGTCTTATTTATAGAGCACTTAGAACACGGGGCTACGCTTGGGCACTGTAGCTGACTGCTTATTTACAAACCCTGATTTCTGAATGTCAGGCATGTACAATCACTAGTCATAGAATCATAGGACTGGAAGGGACCTTGAGAGGTCATCTAGTCCAATCCCCTGCGCTCGTGGCAGGACTATGTATTATCAAAAGGTGTGTAACCTATGCATCTAGTCACTGGGAGTGGTGCCACTACATTCGTCGCCGGCTAACTTGTCTCTGGATGGACCAACATGGGTCCAGCACCAACGTCTCTGTTTTGGAACAGGGCCACATCTGCTTTTCCCAGTCGGGAAACTGTTGCTAATCAGAATAGTAGAACCCCACCCCCCTGACCCTCTTCCCAATGCACCAAAACCTTCGGCAGGCCCCCAGTTTTGAATGTGATCAGGGCATGGATTTATTTCCCCCTACCTTCCTCGCCAGTGTATCTAGCAAACAATTCAACCGGCACCATGGCTCCAGCTGGTATTTGCACATTTCTATCTGTGGTTCTTAATTAAAAATGATAAATATCTTAAAACCAACCACCAAAAAACCCAACCAAGCAGATTCAACCCCCCCCACCACTTCCCCCGGTCACTTGGATTTTAACTAGCAAGATAGAAAAAGCTCATCCAACTGTGGTGAACTGCTCCCTCCCTTATCTGGAGCCTGGGAGGCTTTGATATTTATTGCCTTTAAATGAATGGGAGTTTAGGAAAATAAAGCAAAGGCAGTAAGTACATTGACACACAAACACAACTCCCGGAGCAGGGCAGGAGGGGGGAGTTTGATTGAAGCGGTTTTCATAAAGGTGCCTTTTGTGCTAGAACAGCCTCCCCCCACCCGATAAAAATCAAATAATAGCAGGAGTGATTTATGCCCCTCTCTGCCCGTACTTCAATCTCGCCTCCAGTTAATACAAAGTATGATTAAAACATCTATAATCTTTAGTCTGCAGGGACCTGTGGAATGGTAGCAGCAGCGGGTGTGCGGCCTGATAAGGTTTGTTCTGTGACGGCAGCCAAAACTTAATATTTATAACGTCTGATTTCCTGATGCCTCCCCTGTGGGGAGGGGGGGGAGTTTAAAGATAAAAGCTCTGTGAAGGGTGGGAGGAAATCTTCTCAAGGACAAGATGGGCTGTAGGTGAGGAAAGGACCAAAGTACCCAGTTTAAGAAAGTAGCTCCAGGCAAGGAAAGCACTTACTTAAACCCGGGCTTAACTCCAGGGTCCAGTTTAGAAAGCAGAGCCTAGCTTTGGGGCAGGGACTGTGTTTTTGTTCGGTTTGTACAGCACCTAACACAGTGGAGTCATGACTGGGCTCCTCGGCACTACCATACTACTACTAACACTTAATATTTTTAAGTCACATTGAAGCCATTTAAGCATGTGCTCAACATTACCCACGTGTGCGTTTCCTGAATCAGGCTTGAATACAAGGGGCGATGTTCAACCGCACAGTGTTTTCAGCTCAGGGCAGTCAGGCCACAGCCGGCACGTGGCTCCTCTGACAAAGTCACTTCACCTGTCAGGGCAACAGTGGCGTCAATAAAGGGCCCAAAACTCTCCATCGGTGCAAATATAGAGGGAGCGTTTTCCAGAATCGGGCCCGTTTTCTACAATAATTGAAGGTCCTACTTCCAGAATCTTATTTCTGTTCTAATTCCACGCCATTGTGACTACCCGAGTGGAACCCATAAAATCTTCTCCAAGTTCATTTGGCGTTGGTGACCCCCGGCTCCGTCTCAAGAATAGCAGTAGGCTGAATTGTGAACCACACCCTGCTCATTACATCCACATCCCTTCAGAAAATAAATCAAATTCTGTTCGAAGTGCAAAATTTGTCGAAATTGGCCCCCTCCCAGGAAGTTTCGGTTTCAACTAATTGGCATTTTCCAACAAAAGTTTTGTCGACAAATTCCCAGTCAGCTCCACTATTGCATTGTTGGTTTAAAGAAGTGCTTCGACTCGAGCTAAAATTGTCTGGATCCTTACTCTCAATCCTCTTCTACAATGGAGGCTGTAGCTACTTATTCAACTGTCTACCTCAAGCTGGAATGAGCGGGGGGGAGAGGGAGGGAAATCTGAATCTTCCATTCCCTTTTGCACCCCCTGGCTTTGATCCTGGCTGACAGCTGAGCAGCTACCAGACAGTTCAGAATTCACACTGCCTGTAGCACCAGTGGCTTCTTCTCATTAATACAGGCTACAAACAAGAGCGGGCACGCAGAGCCGGCACAGTGCTAGACAATCTCTCCCAGCTCATTATTCTTTGGTTTATTTATAAATGCAAGTGCTTGTTCAGAAGTCCAGGGCCCAAGAGTTCCCCACACACAGCACTGGTGATTGCAGCAGAGCCCTGCTGTGATTAATATAGATGGGAAAGTGCCACTGCACTCAAAGGGGAAAAAAAGAAAAATCTGACCTCACCTGGGTTGAAATTCCGCCCCATGAGGAGGGGCCAGCACGTGGCCCATGTGCTGCTTAAATCCCACATAACCCCTTCCAAGATTTCAGCAGTGCCCCTACCCGGGGAGGAATATCCCCCTAGCCCAAGGGCATCTACTTGTCCCAAGCAGATCCTTGGGGATTCCGGTCACACATTTCCCTGCGCACATGCGCACCCCTCCTCCCATACAACCCTCTGAATACTGATGGTGTCAATCTGATTGGTAAGAAAAACTCTGCTTCCCTTCCCACGCCCAGGCATTTTCATCTCATGAAATACCGGGTGTTCCTTTGCTAGTAGGAATGGGTATCAGCACCCTGACAGCCCAACCTGTGGTGACACTAAGGCCTTGTCTACACCAAACAGTTGTAGCAATATAACCTATGTGTATTACACACCATAGCGCCTAAGACAGAGATGGGGAAACCATGGCCCACAGGCCACATCCAGCCCGCAGGACCATAAGCCCGGTCCTTGAGCCCCCAGCCCTTCCCCTGATGTCCCTCCCCCCGCACAGCCTCACCTCGCTGCACCTGCGCTCTGGCCCACCGCTCCTGCTGGGCAGCACGGCTGACTCGGGCCGGGCTGTGAGCTCCGTCCGGGCTGTGTGGCATGGTAAAGGGGCCGGGAGCCAGGGGTCGGGTTGGATAAGGAGCAGGGAGTCCCAGGGGGCAGTTGGATGGGGTGGAGGTTCAGGGAGGGAGCCCCAGGAAGGTCAGGGGATGGGGAGCAGTGGGGGTTGGATAGGCATGGGAGTCCTGTCAGGGGGCAGGGGTGTGGATAGGGGTTGAGGCGTGGGAGTCCTGTCAGGGGGCAGGGGTGTGGATAGGGGTTGAGGCATGGGAGTCCTGTCAGGGGGCAGGGGTGTGGATAGGGGTTGAGGCAGTCAGGAGACAGGGTGGGGTTGGATGCAGATGCGGTCCTGGGGGGCGGTGGTCCCAGGACAAGGAGCCGGGGGGTTGAATGGGTCGGGAGTTCTGAGGGGGGAGGTCAGGGGCAGGAAGTGGAAGGGGGTCGATAGAGGGCGGGGGCCAGGCTGTTTGGGGGGCACAGCCTTCCCTACCCCACCCTCCATAGTTTTGCAACCACGAAGTGGCCCTCAGGCCAAAAAGTTTGCCCACCCCTGGCCTAAGAGCACTAGTCATGGACCAGGCCCCACTGTGCAAACATACAACCCCCCTCTACTACAGACACAGTTTTATGGCTAGAACTGTACTTAGAGTGGTACAGCTCATTCCTGCACAAGAAAGGGAATGCGTCATATTGGTTTGAGGCACCTTTAAATCCACACTTGGGATATCAACATAACCCCGCCCCGCCCCCATGTGTCAACCATGCCTAAATGTTATGCACATAGAACACCTGCAGGTTTCTAATCTTACACAGAATGAATGAGAAGCGAACCATTTGGGGATGAGGATACAATCTGTTTTCCTTGCACCCTCCAGGGTTTGAAGTGACAGAAGTTGTATTACAAATAATGGCTACACTTTCATGTATTCTCACCCAATGCTTGTGCATCTGGCAACTCCTTCTTCTAGTCATGATTTGAAACTAGGGACCCTCTCTAATCCATCACAAGATCTAACAGGAGAAGCCCAGAATTAGCTCTGCAGTGAAATTCAAACGACTGCACCACGCTTCATATCTTCATGTGCACACCAGTCCGGGCAAAGTCCGGGTGAAGGCAGCTGGGGGTGAGAGACAAGGGGTCAGACTCCGCAGCAAGGTCTCATTTTAATAGTGGTCGGTAACACTGAGGCAGGGTAGCAAAGGTTACACATTTCAGGCAAACATATCGAGGAGACCTCAGGTTAAAAATCCGACACAAGTTTATTCAAGAACATCTTAGGTCCTTACATGGCTCCCCTGACTGTTGTGTCTGGGCACCTCACAATTTTTAATGTACTGATCCTCACAACACCCCTGTGAGGTAGGGCAGTGCTATCACCCCCCTTTACAGATAAGGAAGAAAGCCACAGTGGGGGCTTGAACTCAGAACTCCCAAGTCACTGGCTATTGTCACAAGCACTGCATCACCCTTCCACTGATATCAGAAGACAGGGAGCAGAGGGCAAGGAGACCGGCTGAGACCACACTCTTGCCTTTGCATGTGAGAAGCCAATAATGAAGGTGGGAGCTCCCTAAGCAAGTCAGGTGCCCAGCTCCTACTGAAATTCAACTGGAGTTCAGCACCTAATTCCCTAAAGATCCCCTGAATATCCCAGCCAAATCCTTTAGAAGTTTAACAGCAGAGGTACTGGAGAGCAAACAACCCCAGGAGATGGGTTCGACACTGCACTCTGGGAACTAGGATCACATCTCCCATAGCCACTGACAGAATTATCTATTCAATTCCTTGTATGTGGCCCTTGGTAATTTGCTACTTGTTCCACACTTAGCTTGGAGAACACGTAAAGCTGGTCAGTTAGAGGACACTATCATAGGATGTATTCTGTCCCAACTTATGCAGGACCCTGCGGAGATTTCTACCTCTGTCCTTCCACCCCTTGTCAAAATTAGGTCTCTCCCACCTTCTACCTGCTTCTTGCAGGAGATGGAGAAACATTTTCTGTTCAAATTGTTGCAAGACAGAGCTAAAAATTAACTGAACAAGAGCAACTTGTTAATTACCATTGGAACCCACTGATTTCAAAGACAGTACTCACATGCTTAACTTAAGCATGCGCATAGCTGGATCTCCAGCTGCGCACTCAACATCTTTCAAGAGTCAAGCACAAGTCAACAGCAAAGGAAATTTCTGTATCACTTCTGGAAATCCAAGTCTGGGACTTTACCAAACTATTCACCTAGCTTCATCAAACAGTGGAAAGACTCTATTTAACTTCTGACTGGCTTCCACTGGCTACATTCCTCTTCCTCCAAGTTGTAAGTGGAACTATGTTTAACCAACTCTCAGCACTCGGGAGATAATACCCAGGATCAGCATGGCCTCCCACTGCAGTTTGACCGGAAATTTAGCCACAGTAATCCCCAAGAGTATGCACATGTTCAAAGCAGGAGAGATTTAGCCTGTGGTAATGTTCTGCTAAGGTAACTTTGTACCAAGTGACTGAAGTGTATGCAAGAATTTGGTCCCATCGCCACCATAGTAGATGGAGTTAGTTGGTGTCGTGTGTGAACAGCTGCTTTGGGAAATCGAGTCCGTTCTTCCAGCCTCTGCATGCAGGAGCCAAAACCCAGTACCTGTAGAAGTTTATAATACTTCTCCGATTAAACTAGTTTCTTACCAGCTGAAGTTTGTCAAATATATGTAGACGATAATGGCTGTAGCGTCATTCACCTGACACCACTTTACAAGCCATATATTGAGATCGCCTGCAGCAGGACCAAGTCCTCCATTACAAGAGTGGGGCCATCTCTGGAGTGAAACCCGGGGAGGACCCAGGCCTAATGCACTCAGAAGGCCCCCACTCCCCTCACCTCCACGCACCCAGATGCCAATGTGAGGAGTGCACTGCCAGAGTAGATCAGGTCCATCCAGCCCCATATCCAATCAACAACAATAACCCACACCAGACACTTCATAGGAAGGTGCAAGAACCCAGCAGTGAACAATTATGGGGAGATGCTTTCTGACCCCAGGCAGGAGGTGAAGATAAAATGCAAAAGGGAGGCTAGTGAGAAACAAGGAATCTGTTAGGAAGGAGGAGGAGGACCAGACCATTTGTGGAGGCAGATGAAGATCACAGGAACATCTCAACTAGTCCAATCATCAGCTTGGATTTCACAGCCAAACCTCAATGGAAATACTCATGAATCAGCTGGGTGTGTCTTCCACAGTCAGAGTCAGTCATACAGAAACGTGTATTACAGAAAGGCAGCATCACTCCAGCGCAAAATGCTCTGCAAAGAGATCGTCCTTCTTGCCAAACAATCCTCTCACTTGTTCAAACTCCAGGGGCACGCTGGTGGCTTTTTTCTTTAGCTCTCTATCGAAAAGCTATTTAAACAAAGGCAAATGCAATTTGGGTTTCATTAGAACTCTGTAGCAAAAGGGGATTTTTTTGGCAATACAAATTCCAGTCACGCAAGGCCAGACATTTATCCCCACACCCAGAGCAGGAAAGGGGAAAGCCAGGGATTCTCGAGGCCTTTTTAGTTATGTGACAACAGGGGAAAAAAGAAACCGTTTTTAAAGGAGACAGCACAGAAACAGACGGCGGTTTAAGGGAGCTGCACCCTTTATCCCATCACACAAGGAACAAGGTGAAGGCAGCACTAAGCAATGCATGGAAGGCAAAATTCACCCCCAGCGCAAAGGCCCAGGCACTCAAGCCCTAGCAAGGGGCCGGGGCTCAGAGCTCTGCTGCCTCACTGCGGCTGCAGCAGCGCTCTCCAATAGGAGACGGTGGCAGGGGGAAATATTTTGACAGCTGGGATTTCTCCGAGACAGACTAGAGCTGGCAAAATGAGTATTAAACTAGCAACAAGTTGGCTGGTGTAATCAGGCCCTGCTGCTGTCACAGCCTCCCACTCCTACGTCCCTCCCACCAGGCAGGCAGAGCAGAGCTTAGTGCCTCGCCGAGCCTGGCTACCAGCTCCACCTGGACAGCAGGTGCTGCAGCTGAGCAGCCCCCGGCTAGCCCCTGCAGGACGTGATCTCACCCGAGCCCCCATCCATTACTAGTGTTAAACACACACCCAGCGAACAACCCTACCTCGTAGGCAGATAGCTCCAGGAGCTCCGATACGTCGTCCTCTAGTTCAGACAGCGACTGGTTCACAACGGCAGCGGCTTGGGCCACATCAGGGTGATAGTGGCTCTGAAGGGTCTGAAGCACCAAGGAGAACTAGGTACGTTCTATAATCGGGGGAGGGCAAGACGAGTCCATCGGGCTTCCCCACCCCCACTGCTGGCATCTGAACCTCTGCTGATCAGTTACAGCACCAGTTTAGTCTGACTAAGGCCCACATCCTCAAAGGTATTTAGGTGCCTAATGCCCAGGGGAGTTAGGCACCCAAGTACCATAGCAGATAGGGGCCTTACTGCCTGAGCAACAGTGATAGGTTTGCTGCTCTTCCCACCTTCAGCATCGATGCGGCGCACCTAGAAATCCAGCCTCCTGCCACCTGCCACGCGGTCAGCAGCCCCTTAATCCAGGGAGACCCTGCGTAGGGACACTGGTTAGCATAGGCAGGGACTGACTGGAGAGAACTACAGGGCACTGCCTGTGTCCATCACAACCAAGGTCAGGCTCCCGCAAACACAGTTTCCTGCAGGCTTCCTCCCTTATGCAAAAGCCCCACGGAATTGAAACCGGACATGATAACCTCGCTGTAGAGTTTTAGAGCCACCACACAGAATTTAATACATTCCGCCTGGCTAGAGAATCCCACAGGAGGATTCAAAGAAAGGGGGAAAGGGGATAATCTGCTACAGATTTTCAGTTCCACAGAACCCAACTGGATTGGTCCCAATTAAACTCCACATGGGTTTTTAGTGGGATCATTTTTACCCTGGCCCTAATGTCTTGCTTATTCAGTGCAGGATATTTGCTGCTCTCAGTACCATCCTCTGCAGCTAACTGCGTGCTTCCGGTTGGGTGGCCAGACGGACTGGCACTTAGGGGTCATTTCCGCCACAGAACTACAGCCCAGCTCGCGTGCATGTGAAATCATCTGCATTACAATTGGAACCGAGGGGCAAGAGGCAAGTAGGACACTGGCCAGGAAGTCAGCTCATTTCCAACCATGTTTCTTTAAGTGACACCTCCTATTGTAAAGGAATGCAGCGAAAAGGAGGGTGTGGGGGGGAGGTTTGAGGGCGAGAAGTAAGCAAAGAAGGGGGGCAAGAGGGGGGCTCTATGTCCTGCACCAGTCAGGTTACTGGAGGACTTACCTGTAGCTCCCACAGCGAGCTCTCCAAAGCCCTGCTTTCGGATGGCTCTTCCTCGTCCATAATGTAGGGATCTTCTGACAGATCTGAGAGAGAAAGAGAGACATTAATAGGAACATCTATAATGCACAACTAATAGCTTCCCTGTATGGGGATACACGCACCATCAGGGACACATGGCAGAAACAGAGCGCAACAGGCACAGCTAGACTGGGATAAGAAACCATATCTGACACGCCTGCGGTTGAAGAATAAGCCTGCACTGATGTGACCTGGCAGACCTCAGGGCTGCCTGCACTCCAAACCGTGGCTAACTCTGCTGAATTGTAACAAGTGCAGGAGGTGACTGTGAGAACTGGAGGCAAGATGCCAGAATGGTTTGAAGCTAAGACAGGAGTCTCACACAGCCCCAGCTTGTCACTCATGTTCAAAACCATCATCAACCAGGTCACGGAAAAGGCAATAAAGACACTGGAGGCTGTTAAGCCAACCTGGTGGAAGAAATGCTGGGAACTAAGGAAACACTGAGCATATTTATTCATATCCAAAATAAATTGTCATTCTTTATATTGAGCACAATAAAGTCTGCCCCAGGCCATCCAAGAAATAGATTAAAACAACTCAAAACACCTACAGACTCAAACATTTTCGAGTGACTAGTGATTTTGTGTGGCCAATTTGAAACCTGATGTCCAGAAACTGCCAAGCAGCCACCCTCTGAAAATCAGGCCCTTTGAAGCATCTCAACGTGGGCATCAAAAAGCACCAGTTGGGCACCCACATATCCATCCTCTGAAAGCATTTAGTTAGCTGGACACCTAGAGAATGGCAGGTTTAGCAGCTAGATCTCAGCACAAGGGATCTACTTGCCACGCCCTGCTCCAGAAGCCTTTGGTTTCTAGATTTATTGGTTCTTTTTAAATACACATTTTAGCACCACGGTGCCATTGGGTGCGTGGATGTATCAGTCCCTGAGCCTACTCAAGCTGGGAGCTGTCATAGCAGGGCCACACGCCTGCCTCTAGTCATTAGCCCTGCAGACGTTCTCAAACAGGGCTGCCTGCCTCTAAGGCAGAGGAACAGATAGGGAGTCCTAGCATCAGAGAAGGACCTAGCAGGAACTCTGTGCCCCTACTGGGTGGGAATGCCTGAGAGGAAGACACCAGCAAGGAGCAACAGCTGGGTGGAGAGGACTGGGGAGCTTTGACAGATGGGCCATGAGGACTGTGAAATCCTGGAGACAAACAAGGGACACAGAGACTACTCTGAATCTGTGTTAATAAAACCCAGGAAGGGATCCGGAGATGGGATTTCACCTTCCCCAGCTGGTGGACCGGCCCCTTTGTGAACGCGTGGTAGAGCGCTGCAAGCCCCCTCTCCGTTCCCCTATTACCTTCAGGTCCGCTGGGTTTGTGCACAAGAACCTTGCAAGCTGGGTGCCTCCGGAAAAGATTGCAGATGAAGGGAATGACCATGAGCAAAGCCTGGGGCGGAGCGGTGAGGGCCAACCTAGAGAGGCGCTTTATGAACGCTGCCACCAGGTATGCTGGCAAGTGCCTATTGGAAACAAGAGAGACCAAGAAGATACGCAAGTGTCAAAGCCTTAGCTAGCGTCTAGCAGACAACTCTGCAGCACGTGGCTCCTAAAAATCTGATCCAGACACAACACAGGCAGTCACTGACAGCACATCTTCATGCTGATGTGACCTTCTTGGACTGTCCAATGTAAAGATGCTACAAGCAAAAAATTTAACCTTTCCTTTTAGCTTCTTTTAATTGGAGCCTGGCACCCAAGTCCCCGTGAAAGTCAATGAGTCGTGCACCACGTTGCCATCCACCGCCGTTTGTGCTCCATGCCTAGAATCTCAAATTTCCCTGATGTCCCATAAAACTCTTGTGTGTCATCTCCCCCGCTCCCCAATCTTTTGATCTGCATCTGTGGCATCTCTTTATGGACATTTCCAGCAGAGACTGACTCGTAGCTTTGTATGTGATAATTGGTACAGGCATTTGTTACTTTGTGAGTGCTTGACTTTGTAACCTCAATAATGTTCTTTAAATGAAGTTGTGTGTGTGTGCCTGCGTGTAATTGGTACGCAGGCCATGGTGATACATTTATGAAATATCTTTAGGACTAAGGTGAGTGTTCCAATTGTCAGTGAAGACCAAACCCGTCTGCAATGCCTGATAAGCGTATATGACAGTTTTCCTTATTTTTACTAACCAATTCCATTTTACCTCACCCATCAGCCAATCTAGGCACTTCCTCTAGGACAGGAGAGCTAGGATTAAGGATGATGAGTTACAGCTACTCAGTCTTGTGGCCTAATACACAGAGAAATTCATACTGATTTTCTAGTGGTAAATCACAAACTATGTTATTCTTGGTGTATGTCATCAGTGCAGAAGAGTGATAGACATATAGCCTCAAATTAGCAGATTGTTTATCTAGCTTCTTCCTTCCATGCACTCAACTGACAGTGTTAAGACAGGCTGTTGAACCCTTTGTATGAAAGGCCGGCAACTTCTCAATGGCTTTACCGCCTGCAAAACCTTGCAAGTGCTCTGCACGTCACTCTTGAATTGCACGCTTGCTACTAAAGCCATCGAGAGAATGGTATTTGCTCACCATTTCCAGCTACTGGTTTAAAACAGCAGCCAGCTGAACTGAAGAGCAGCACAAGCACATAAGGGACTGCAGATAACATTCAGATACACAACTGCACTTTTACCCTTTTCATCTATTCAGGCACATGACAAATCTTCAAAAATTCTGCAACTGCAAAATGAGGGAACAAGACTAAGTCACATTCTCAAGCCCAGTTTCCTACATGAGGCTAACAAGAATCTGATCCTACAGACACAGCAAAATGCGTTTAGTCAGCGAGCACAGGGGACTGTTCAAGGGCAGTCTCTGGTTGGACAGAAACACAGGGCGGGAATAACTGGGCAAATATTATCAAAAAGGTACTTACGATGAAGACAAAAATAAATCCGCTAAATGGAAAAACCGGGCTCGGTACTTCACGTGGTATATGGAGGGGTCTAAGAGGCTGTACAGCTTTTTGTAAAAGTCGGGGTATTCCCTGTTAGAAAAAGCAAACAGATATGTGCAAATTCTTGATTTGTAAGTGACCTGGAGGCACGCTGTGGCATTCCTTATACCCTAAAGTCCCTTCTCTAGGGCACCCTCATCTGGCCTCGTTCAACTGAGCTGCCAGATGGAGGTTCCTCTCCCCAGCCACCAAAAAACTTTTTTTTTGAGTTTTGTGCTTTTGCAGACAGCTTTGGCGCCTGGAGTTCTCGCTGGCTTGAGCGACCTCCACTGAAGTCAACGGCAAAGCTCCCATTGATGACAGAGGCTCAGGATCACTGACAGAGGCAATGAAAGCTCCCACCCGCCACAAACATGACTTCACCTTTTCCTATAGGGGCAATTAAGTCTTCATGCCCATTCACCCCCTGCCCAAACTGCTGACAAGACAATGGTGGGTTTTGCAACGGGGACCAGGGAAGTGGACTGAGATGGCCAAAGTCACCAAGGCTCAGATGTGGAAAGAGAAAGAAGTCGTGGAACAAAGGACGCCTCAAAAAGCAAAGTGAACTCATTCGTGGAGCAGGTTGCGGGTGGGGAGAGGTTGGCAGAAGGGCTGGTGCCTATTCAGGGGTGATTTAGAACCATAGAGAAAGAGCAAATTCACCCCATCCTACAACACACACAAGCATCTCGCCTCCTTTTCTCCCTCTCTCAGGGATGAAGTCACAACTGGGAGCTTTTCAGCTCAAACCTGCTCAATGAGTACTGCTTCACTACCCGCTGGAAAATGTGTCCCAGATCTCTCTGAGGCGAGCTACAACCAGCTTCAAGGGTGTGACCCCCGCCTTATGAAAAC
Source organism: Mauremys reevesii (assembly GCF_016161935.1). NCBI lineage: Eukaryota > Metazoa > Chordata > Testudines > Geoemydidae > Mauremys > Mauremys reevesii. The sequence goes on along the minus strand of NC_052640.1, from coordinate 13,375,793 downwards.
ACATTGCAATATTCTCTAGTAACAGCCCTAAATCCTGCAGCGTCCTTATGAAAAGTGCAGTGCTTTGCACAAGTGGGGCTAGATTTTCAAGGGCTCTGCACTCACATGTTCAGAGGGGTTCAGTTTCCATTTAGGCATTTATAGTAAGGCCCAGATTATCAAACAAGCCCAACCCCCAGTGGGATGAACCCTACTGCAGAACCCTGCAGTACTTTGCTTTCTAATGAGGGAATTTTAGAGCACAGGGAACTGGGGAATCCATGTCAGTCCCATTTATATATAAAGAAGGAACTGCAAAACTCTACTCAAACAAAACACTTGTCCCTTTAAACAAGATGATGTTCTTTTTACTTACAGGTTATGCTGATGAATCAGAACAAATAACCCATTCAAGGCTAGAAGACTGATTGCTCCACCTATAAAAGAGCAAAGTGGGATAGTAAGATCTAGCAAAGCTGACAGGTCATCACGGGTCTCTGTAGCAAACATTAACGGAAACGGACCCCCAAGGGACACAAAATTCAGAGCACTCGAAACTGCAGCAATTAACCCATGTGAAACCCCCCAATGTAATGACTGGCTGTAAAATTCAAGGGATGTGAATTCAACTAAAGGCTACCAGAGACTCACAAATCTCTTAAAGAGCTTTTTGCTACTGAGTGATTTTAGCTCTAGTTAAAAGGATACATGCACAAAGTGAGAGGAGCTGAAAGAGGCACAGTAACGCTGGCCTAATCCCCCCCACGAGGGCAATATCTGGAGACAAAGATATTGCCTTGGAATTAACAGTTCCGCAAGAAAGTGGTGCATCTTACATTTAAACACAGCCACGGTGGAAGCTTAGCTTGTTTCGCAACAGCACTGGTTGAACTCTATGGTTTAAGAGATCTTTCTGGTACACGCCTCATCTAAAGCTCTGAGCAGAATCTCCTTACGTACAAAGGACGGGAATAAAAAGTTATTTCTCAGAACCCCAAACAGGTACTGGCAACCAATTTGGTTTATTTCTCTTTACCTCACCCTCCACGATCCTGAAGTTTTATCTATTTTCCCTGCTTTCTTCAAGGCTGTTTCCCCCCTTCCAGCCAAAAGCAACACACCTCTACTGAATCAGCCAGACGGGTACTTCTTTAAATCGCCCCCCCCCAAAAGGCAGAGGGGATGCAGCTTTCTCAGCCCACCCATGCCATACTATAAAGACAGACACAGTAATACCATGGCCCTTTGTCATTCCCCAAGATTCACAGAAGTGTATTTCTTTACCCACCTATGTCATAGGCGACTGTCAGGAAGTCAATCATAAGGGTGGGTTCATTCAGGTGAGGCAGGATAGAGTCGTGCAAAATTACAAGAACCTTTTTGTAAAGGCCGGTGGGTAGCTGTGAAGGTGGAAACATCCCATTAAACACTTGTTGCAGAGAAGAGAAACAACACCTAATTAAAGGCTAGAAGGGTTGACCCAGGAAGAAAACTGGAAAGGGCTAGACAGATATAGCATAGTTCAGAGACAAAGGTCCCGATCCTGTGCCTGCAGAGACCCCCTGTGAAATCAATGAAGCTCTGTTCTCACAGAGTGACTGCCGGGTCAACACCCATAGTAGGAGAGGAGAGCTGGCTTCCGTTATTTTAAGGGCGTAGATATCAAACAGGGAGATGAACTCTATAGGGGCTGATATTAAGGAAATGTAAAACATTGTGGGTTTTTGAGTGGGTAGGTGGAGCTATGCGACAGAGATGGTTATCCAGTCACCCAGGGCACCTGTTCACACCAACACCAGCTGGGATTTGGGGGGCATGTGATAAATGAAGGTGGTGGCAGCTCCCTCTTATGGACACCAAGCCAGCCAGTTAGCTGCAAAATCCCTCTTGGCGGCTGTTCTCTGCTTGCTTTACCTGTAAAGGGTTAAAAAGCCCCCCAGGTAAAAGAAAAGGGAGTGGGCACCTGACCAAAAGAGCCAATGGGAAGGCTAGAACTTTTTAAAATCAGGAAAGAAGCTTTCCCTTTGTGTCCGTTGTGGTTCTCCGTGAAACAGGGGAACAGAGGGCAGCAAAAATGCGGTGTAAAGTTTAAACCGTGTATGAAAAATCATCTTCCATACCTGAAAGGATTCATTGGGACAGGGAATGTTTAGAGAGATGCAATCAGGTTTATTTCTTTATTTTGGCTTGTGAATCTCCTGTGCTAACCCCAGATGCTTTTGTTTGCTTGTAACCTTTAAGCTGAACCCCTAAGAAAGCTATTTTGGGTGCTTAATTTTTAGAATTGCTCTTTTAAAATCTAGCAAAAGCCTAAGTTCCAAATGTATCTTCTTCCTTTTTGTTTTTAATAAAATATATCTTGTTTAAGAACAGGGTTGGATTTTTGGTGTTCTAAGAGTTCGCGCATGTTGTTTGATTAGCTGGTAACAACCACTAATTTCCTTGTTTTCCTTCTCAGATCTTCCCGTGGGGAGGTGGGGGAGGTGTTAAAGGGCTTGAGGGTACCCCACAGGGAGACATTCCCAAGTGTTCCTTCCTTTTTTGCATTTGGGTGGTGGCAGCGTTTACCAAGCCAGTGTCAGAAAAAAGCTGTAACCTTGGGTGTTTAATACAAGCCTGGAGTGGCCAGTATTAATTTTTAAAATCCCTGTGGGTCCCCAACTTCTGCACTCGAAGTGCCAAAGTGGGGAATCAGCCTTAACACCAAGAGTGTTAAGTTGCGTGGATGATTTGAGAAAATTGCAGGACCGCAATAGTAGCAAGAGTTAGAGGAGGCTAGATTAAAGGCCAGCTCACACTCACCTTGTGTTTAAGAAAGCCAAGCCACATCCTTTCAAAAGCCCGCTTATGCTCCTGAAGACAAAAATGCAAACACTGAGCTAAACATACTGATGAACATACTGAGTTCAACTCTGCCAATTATCAAATGAAGTGTTACCTTTAGCTTTGATACCTTCCATTCTTCCTGGTTAGCTGTTTAAGGAAAAAAAGCAAGACAAATAGTTAACCTGAAATGACCAAAAAAACGACACCTTTCCACTGGCCCTTTTTAAATAGCTACACTATAATTATTACAGTGAGCCAAGCATGCCTGAGTTCAGTTTTATTTCAGGCTGAATCTACATGGAGCTGTGGCTATTTGAAAAGCTTTTCACTTCAGACAGCACTAATCAAATTGTTCTTATGCAGATTTAAACACAGAGGAGTTAAACAAGGCATGTTTTTCTCATGTCATTGCAGTTTGATCAAAAATATACAAAGAACAAACTTCTTTAAACTTCTGAGCTAATGAGAATCTAGGCTTGCCCAGACCATCTTGGTTGAAGTGTGATGGATGGGAAGGAGGAATAAATGCCAATTAAAGTGACCATAACCAACCATGGACACTTCGCACAATTAAGCAGGTTTGGATGTTTCAAAGCTTTATAAAGGCGCTCTCACACCATGGTTTGTCTTTCCTCAAGAGCATGACTCTCTATTAGCAGCTGGAGATGATGCCTCCATAAAAGGTGATCCAGGGCAGCAGAAGAGGGTAGAACCTCAAAAGCAGTTTTAAAAAAGGACTGTAGAATGTTTTCTTTTTTAAATACACTGTCATGAGCGTGTACGATACTTCTTTTTAAAGTTCTGCATTGCAGAAGTTGGATTTTGTTACATTTGGTGTCATTCTAATCACATTAGTGAGTTCTAACAAGCAAACACTCCTAAGCATGCTTTCCCCCTCTACTCATACGCCATCACATGAAGCTAATAGCAACACTACAAAAACCACTAACCTTGCTTTACCATGAAATTGACCACCTCGTTCTCTTGGCTTGGCATGCTAATCGATGAAATGAGGGAAAATACATTCTGTTGGTAAACTGGAAGCGGAACCTGGGGAGGGAGGGAAAGCACATGCATAAGTAAGAGTTGCACAAAGGATCAGTGACTTGAACATTAGTCCGTTTTACCTGCAATGACAGCATTTAATTAGAAAAACACATTAAAACAAAGCTCTGGATGTTAGAATCAGAGACAAATCAACATTAGAATCATTCTTACAAACTCTCCCAGTCTTAAATTTTCCTGGTTTGTCTAATATAAAACCTGAGTCTGAATTAACCCTTGTTTTACAAAACAAAAACTTGGCTGCTGATAGAAAAAACAAACCGACCGTGTTTGCCCACTAGAGAATGAAGCAAAAATCAAAACTTTCTATCTGAGCCCTCCAGATTGCTCAGGTTTGGCTAAATCAGAACGCAGTACCCAATCAAGGAGGTTTTGCAAAGGAATCCAGAAAAACATGCCTAGTTAAAATTGAGGACAGCGTTCTGTAAACCTGGCATACAAATAAAATAGGAAAGAGCTCATGGCACACAAAAGAGCACACATCTCTCTCTGGGACCATGAAGGGCATTCCAGGTATGGCTGGAGAATCCCAGACACTCACTTCGCCTACAAGCTGCAGCTTCCAAACTGAGGGGTACCCAAACCCACTTCAACTGTAATATTCAAAGCACCTCTTTTGTCTTCTGCATGACTTGCCCAATATTTTCAGCGACAGCCTTCATCACAAAGTACCGAATGTCATCATACTCCAGGTATTCTTGGAAACGTGAAATCAGGAGCGAAGAGTCCTCTTCACAAGGGATTAAGTTCTCCACAACTAACTAGCAAAGGGTTTTGAAAAAAAAAATAGCATGTCAATATCTATTATACACAAACACTAACAGAGATATTTTTGTTAGCCATGAGCTACCCCAGACCTCTGTTATCTCAGAAAACATCAGAAAGTCAGTGCCTAGTCTTCTATGGAGTCCGAGGATGAACATATGTTCCCAATGTCTAGGTTCTGTGCATGACAGAGAATAGTTGACATCAACTACTTTTAAGTTTTGCCACTCACTTTTAAAAGCTCACGAGGGAAACTGAAACTCCCCTTCCATTCTGCTTTGACCAAAGGGTATTTCCCTTCCAACTCAACAAACTTCATGAGGGTAGCGAGTGATAATTCCTTTAAAGGAGACAAAAGAAAGATTTTAAAATAAAACCCACAATAAATCTTAGAGATGCTCACTCTAGTCAGGATGAATATGATGACAGGACAACAACAGAAATCTCAGCTATATATGACAGCATTGGAGGTGCTATTTGAGGGAGGAAGGCAAGAGTCTTTATGACAGCGGTGGGCCACCTGCGGCCCATCAGGGTAATCTGATTGCGGGCCATGCGACATTTTGCTGATGTTGACCGTCTGTAGGCACGGGCCCCAACAGCTCGCAGTGGCCGCGGTTCACCATTCCCGGCGAATGGGCGCTGCAGGAAGCGGCAGGCAGCAGGTTCCTGGGGAGTCACCTATTGGAGCAAATATCTTCCTGCGTGTTCACCTCAAAAGCATCCCATCTAAGTATTGTCCCTACCTATTTTGCAAATTCTGGAAGGGACACCCAGCACAAGGCAACATATTATTAAACTAACAAAACTTACCTTGACCTGAAAAGCCTCATGGCCCATCAGCTCCACCAAGCAGTTGACACAACTGTTATAACGATGCCTCATCCATATTTTGTATTTGTCTTCTGCATTGTAGTTATCTGAAGGGCAAAATAGAAAGAGAGAGGCTTCTGAATGCCCAAGGGCATGACTGAAATGGAGCAAATCAGAGAAGTTAATGTGGTTTCTGACAGTCCTGCTCAGGGAGGGAAGCAGTCTAAGGGTTACAGCTGGTAACAGGCATTACGAGGCGTGTTCCGGCCTTTGTTCAGGAACTAACTCAATCAGTGATCTTAGAAAAGTTACAACCCCCATAGGCCTCAATTTATCCATTTGTAAAACATGAATCTCTGGCATCTTCTATCTGAGGCTCCCAAAGTGCATTAATGTTAAGCCTCGATCTACGCTGCAGGATAAGGAGGCCTTATCCCCATTTTAGTTGGCAAGCTGCAGTGCAGATAGGTGACGTGACTTGCCCAAGGTCACACAGGAAAGTCTGTGGCAGACCAGAGAACAGAATCCAGATCTCCTGGCTCCAAGTCAGGTGCTTTTGTTACAAGCTCATCCTTTCCATATGGTGACTAAGGGCTTGGCTACACTTGCAGATGTAGAGTGCTGGGAGTTAAACCAACCTTCGGAGACTGCAGCAGGGAAAATGCTGCCGTGCGTTTACACTGTCAGCTGCAAGCACACTGGTGTGGCCACAAAGAGCAGTGCATTGTGGTAGCTATCCCAGTGTGCATGCGGCTGCAACTGCTTTTCAAATGGGGGAGGAGGATGGAGCGTGTTGTGTGTATGGGGGGAGAGACAGTGTGTTTTGGGGGGCTGAGAGCATGTCAACACGCTGTCTTGTAAGTTCAGACAGTAGCAAACTTCCCTCCCCCCACACACACACACACACTCACAACAGCAGCATTCCACACTAATGGTTTGCTTTGTCTCAGACCAAATAAGCATGCCGGCTGTCAGAAACAGCGCTCTGAAAGGGGATATCCGCATGCCTGCAGCCGATTTCAAAACAATGAGAAGACTGGCCACTTGACTTACGGGATTATGGGACGTTCCAGAGGCCAATCACAGCGCAGTAATGCAACACCTCGTCCACACTGACATCTGGGCATTTCAGTCAAGGTGCAGTAAGCTTTATGCGTCTCCTGGAGGTGGATTACCAGGAGCGCTCCCGCTGCAGAGTCCAGGAGCTCTACGTGCCTTGCCAGTGTGGACACCTCAGGAGTTAGGGTGCCTAGGGCTGCTTTAATGCACTCTAACTCGCAAGTGTAGCCAAGCCCTATAGGACTCATTCTTTACTGATATCTGGTACTGATTTCACTATGGCGATTTAGAAACAGACCTTGTTAAATCAGTGCAGCCCCCCCCCCCCCCATAATGAATGCAGTTAGGCTAGGGCTGATATCAGTGTGGTAGGACCATGTCCACACTAGAGAGTTGCACTGGTTTAACGACTTTCATTTTTAAGGCTTGGTCTACACTTAACATAGCTATACCAATATAATTGTCAAGTCAGGGGTGTGAAAAAAAACACATTCCTAACCAGCACAGTTCTGCCAACCAACCCTTTGTTGACGCAGCTAGTGCTGCTGGAGAGGTGATGTTTCCTGCACCGCAAGCTGCATCTACACTACGGGGCTAAGCCAGCATAGGCTGTGTAGTGTAGACATTCCCTAGTTAAACTGGTACAAGACATTTATGTAAATCAGGCTTTACCAGCCCCTCTCGCCCTCAGGGCTGTTGGGAGATTTAACCTGTTCTGATGAAAGTGTGAATTGTCAAGGCCGCTACGGGATAATGCCAGGAACTGGGGTCACATAAGCACGTGGCCGGGGTTTACAAAGAGCTGCAGAGAGCAAGCAAACAGCCACTCGCTTACCTGCAAGAGGGGTCTCTTCTTCCGGCAGCTGGCCTACGAACAGCTCCCCCCGCTCCAGCAGCGCCCCGAACAGCCGGCTGCAGGTTCTGATGGCACAAAGGACGACGTCCTCCTCGTCCACCTGAGGGAGAGAAGCAAGGTCAGAGAGCTGGTCCGCAGGGAGACAGATGGGGGCTCAAAGGGGAGGCGAAGACAGCAGGAAACCTTCCTATCGGGGCTGACCAAGCTTGTCCACAGGAACCCCCTGGCATGGCTGTCTGCAAAGGCCCCCCCATGCCTCCAACATCACCCCCATTGCCACCACCCAAACCCCCCACTGCCACCCCCACCAGCCCCTGCCCCCATTGCCACTGACTCCTAGCCCTGCCCCCACAACTGCCCCTCACCTCCAGCCCACCCCAATCAGTCCCCCACTCTCCCTTACCACAGACCCCGCCACCACTGCAACCACCCTCAGATCCCCTCACTGTCCCTCCATTGCTACTGACGCCCAGTCCCCTGCCCCACCAATCTCCAGACCCAGACCCCTTTCCTTCCCTTCCCCCAGTCCCCTGCCCCAGCTCCTCCCCGCTACCGACCCCGGTCCCCTGCCCCAGCTCCCCACCAACCTCCAGACCCAGATCCCTTCCCTTCCCCAGTCCCCTGCCCCAGCTCCTCCTTCCCCAGCCCGCTACCGACCTCTGGTCCCCCGCCCCAGCTCCTCCCCGCTACTGCACCCCTGCCCCAGCCCCAGGCCCCGCTACCGAACCCCGTCCCCTGCCCCAGCTCCCCGAACCCTGCCCCCACCGCTACGAACCCCGGCGCCCCGGACCCCCGCTACCGCCCGCGGCCCCGCTCGCCTGCAGCAGCTCCAGGATCTCGAAGACGCGGTTGGCGCTGCCCCGGCTCCGCAGCACCGACTCCAGGCTGGAGGCCAGCGCGGCGGCCGCGCTCTGCCCGGGCTGCGCCATGGCTGGGCCACCCCACGTGTGCGGACGGAGCAGCCGGCCCGGCCCGGCCCGACCCCTGGCGGCAGCGAGAAGAGGCGCAGCCCGGCGGAGCCGAGTCCCCGCCCCGAGCTAAGGCGGGCCGCGGCCAGCGCAGCGCAGCACCGCCCCCCGTGCATCTCGCACACCCCGCGGCACATGGCAGCCGCCCCCACCCCCGTGCACCCCCGGAACCAGGGCCAGGGGGCAGCAGCTCCCATCACAGCTGCAGTGCTGCAAACACTCATGATTTTGTCATGAGTCTGAGGATAGTTTTTGTCTTGAAAGCCCCAGCTCCTGCAGTCAATCCTCACTGTGCCTGTAAACATCCCGAGTGGGATTATAAGTATTAAATGGAGCCCGATCTGCTGAGGACTCTGCTGATGAGTGTCACCAGCACAACACGTTTGTCCGACGATGATATCAATATGGATTTGTCTGGAAGTCTGGGATGACGAGCAGTGGCTGCGAACGCAGGACATTGTGGATGGCTTTGCACAAATGGTTTAGGCGCTGGTTCTCCAGGCGCTTTGGATCACCGCGGGCGTTTCATTGACATTTACACGGCTGGCCTGAACAGTGGCCTGTTCAGGAAGATGCAGGCAGGGACTTTTTCCCAGACAGGAAGATCACAGTAGGGGATGGAAATGCCACCACTGATCCGTTCAACTACAGGCTGCCCTCCATAATATTTGTGAAGGGAAGGTGAAAACATCAGTGAGGCATGGACCACCGAGGTTCAAGTCCCTGGAGGCTGAATATGCACAGCAGAGAGCAGGGCTAGAGAGAGAGGCCCAGCAGCTTCAAGGAAGGGATGATGCCTTGAGGAAGAAGAAGAGGAGGAAAAAAACAGCCAAATGTGTTGCTGCCTTGCATGTGAATTGCACTGCTGCACTGCTTATTCTATTATTCCATATAATAATATGATTTGCAGTGCTCTTTTCTTTTTTGGCTAAGGTGTCTTCTTCTATCATATAATATAAATACTGTTTTCAAAGCCAAGAATTGTTTTTTTTAAAAAAAAAAAAAAACTCCTTGACAGACAGACACACACACAACATACAACACAAGTCTGGATTGCTGTTTAATGAATCCTGCACTTCAGGGTGCATATACTGCATGGGTGTTGGAGGCAGCTGGTGGTGGTAAGAGCCTGATGCTGGGGAAAGGTGGCTGCCTATAAACCTGCGCAGGCACCACATCAACGGGCTATTCCACATCTAGACGCCTGCCATGCATGCATCATACCCCCCCTCTCCTCCAGAAACATTTCCACCCAAAAAAAAAAAGCCGCGGTACGGTACACTCCTCTGCCTGTCCTTCTGCTGCACTGCTGGGCTGCTACAGACGCCTCACCCCAAACACTGATGAGGTCCTGGGAGGCATGGTACCTGTAACCTGTAAACTGATAACTGATTGCACTCACACCTGGCTGCAGCAAGCACAGGAAGAGCGGGTCACCTGAGGCAAGAGCAGTAGAGTGCAAACTGATGTGCAGAGTGGCTGAACAGGAATTCTGGGATAGCATTAGTGTTTATTTCACATGTATTAATTCTGCCAGGGCGAATTAACATTTATAAAAACAGACAAATCCATGGCCCAAAGTGACTTTTCCACTACAAGAGCAAATTACTAGCAGTCAGTGTTAGTTACAGAAACTTTTAAAAGCCAATTGCCCCACCCTTTTTAACAAAAAACAGTGGAAGTGTATTGAACATTATTTACCCTACACAGTACTGAAATGACAGATATGTTATAAAAATGTACATTTTATTACACCTTCAGGTAGGATACATCACTATTCCTTACAATCCTACTGATCAAGTACAAATATTTATGTTCATAAAGTATTTACAGGTAGATTGACTTTCTAACACCTTGGGAGAGTGACAAAAAAAATCTGATTTTCATCTTCATTAACTGACCTTAACAATAAAAACAAAATTGCCTCTTTAGACACTGAATCAGACCAGCACATTGATAGGCAGCAGTTTTCCACCCACTGTTGCAAGTGTTCCCCCTCCCACTCAACTTTCAAGTACATAAGAGCTGAACACTTGAAAGTAAAAGTGGGGCTTACAACTTCTAGGCAGTACTTTTAGATGAGCAAAATATACGGTACCTGCTGTCAGTTATCCAGTTGTCCCTGCATTTTAAGGATTCCACTGCCAGCTTTATTAGTCTGTGTTGCAGATGTGCTAATAGAGATTAGCTAATGGCCCTAGGCTCAGGTGAAATCAGGGGAATCTAAAAATTGTTCACTAGTTTGCTCATGTACAAACTTGGTCAAAACAAAACAAAAAACTACAACCTGAGGGTCCAGGAAAAATAGTAAGATGCAGGAGAAAAGTAGTAATGAGATTTAAAAATAAAAAATAAAAAAATCAAGAACTCTGCCTGACCCCCGTGTTTATATTCTGGATCTTAACTGAATGAGACATTTCCTACTTAAAACAGAGGAGCTCCTTATGAATTCACTTAAAGCCATTTGTGCTACTGTTTGATACCAATAACTCTATATCTATAGAAATCAGAACAAAAGATACACATATGCTTTTTCTTTAATTAGACTCCCCTCCTAAAATATTGAAACGATTACAGAATGGGGGGGGGGAATCTTTGTTTAAAAAAAGCAATTTTCAGAAATGGTATATTACCATTTTCACTGAATTTCATGTCTGTTTCATGCGGTTTTGTGGCCAAAGTAAAACAAATCTATTCATCCAAGAGTTTTCTGAACCCTCTCCTAGTGCTGTCAAACAGGCTTTTGCAGCATTCCCCCCCCCCCCCAGTTCTATGCAGCTTTTTCCCCGTTTGTTTGACAACAATAAGGCAAACTGATGTGGAGGAAGAGGCATCCAAAATACCAACCTGAACATACATTCATCATTAGCTTTAGTAAAAGAATAGCACAAAAGTTAGATCTTATTCTTTACACAATTGAAGAATTAGTCTTAATTTAAATTTTCTATTCCCCACTCCCCCAAGCTGAAAGATGAGTAGAAAGTACTGAACATTTAAACATGTTGCAAAAGCAGAATTAAACTGATGTATTAAACTCCATCTGTTCACGATTTTCCGATTTGGAAACAACTAAGGGCCATTTGTTTAGAGAAACCAATTAAACAATTCTTTTACAAAAAATGGGGTACACTTTAATACACATCTACTATCAATACAGTATTCAGCACATGCCTAGAATATCCATTATTTTAAAGTGAAGTATGAGAGTGAGCGCACAGGTTGGGTGCTTCAATAAACTGTACACAAAACTACTAACAAACATTTTAAAAGACTTACAAAAATGGAGGATGAAACATGGTTCTTTTCTTTTTAATTACAGATACTTACAAATTTTCACATTTATTGGCTAAACTCTGCAGGAGAACGTCAAATATAATTGATTCTTCTGAGGGATGATCACCTCAAGTGAGAACCACATGCAGCTTTCACAGCCAGGTGGAAAGCACTCTGCTACACTAGTCACACTTAGTTCTTGGTATGGCTTTGCAATGGATATTAAACGCTCATACACATTACAGCAGAGGACTGCATATTCTTATTGGCAGTTATACAATATATTACATGGATGAATTTTACCAACATTTAAGGGATATCACCATTTTTTGTAAAGCTGGACAGAAATTAAATGTAAATAACATTTGCATTGTATGGTTTGAACAAGCACAGAAAATAAGATCTTTATGTTGGGGCAGAATGCGCCTTGTATGAACTTTATGAGCATTTTCTGAAGTGTGTTTTTTGGGGGTGGTTTTGAGAGAGAGAGAGTTTCCATGTTAACCGCCAAAATCCTTCTGTTAAAAAATGAAAGGAATTTATCTTCATTTGGATGGGGATCTGCAGAGAACCTGCCCGCGTTGCCATGGCTTAGCAAACATGAAATGCGGTACGTCCATGCTTATTTCAATTTAATCATTAGTTCAACTAGGTTTGGTGGGTGCCTTCAATCTGACAGTAGGTGTCCTCATTTGCACTTTTGCTTGCTGGTTTTGGGCTTCAGACGTTGCTGGTGCCTGGGCTGGGTTCTGTACACCTGGGGCCTGAATTTGGGGAGATGCTGTTGTCACAACTTGCTGCTGTATAAGTTTCTGCTGGACCACTTGAGCTGTAGCAGTTGTTGCTGGAATCACTTGGACCTGTTGTTGACCTGCAGTCGTCTGAGACAGTGTCACAGTTTGGGGCTGAGCCTGAACCTAAAAATATTTAGGTGACAGGAGATAAAACATGGTTCAGCATTAAATATAGAGTTCATTAGTATTCTGCACCACAGTACAGCAGTTTACTTGGTTGGATGTTCTTACTTCTGACTGACAGGCAGGTGAACCAATCACAGTAGATAGCTGTGGCCACTGCAGCAAGGTTTTCAATGTTCTCCTGCTTGTCTATCCATTTTGAGATCACATGAATGAAAATGGAGGAGCAACTTCAACTGTCACTGCCTTCATCGGAGGCAGAATGAGGGGGAGAAGTGACACTTCAGCAGAACGCCCAAGTCTCACTGTGAGAGGTTCAGCAAGTGCCCTGTCAGTCAAAGAGGAAACCCATCCATTGTGAACTGTAAAAATATTCAAGGTAGTATTTTCAGAAGTGTTTAGCACTGGCCTAACTGTCTAAGGAGCAGACTTAGGTCAGCACTGATCACCCTTAATGTTTATGTCTGTTGAAAAAGAGTAAGACATGTTTATTGCTAATGTTCTGAAAGTTGACTTTAAACTGTTTGAAATAAAGGCTCTCAGCTACTCAGTGCTTGTTTACACTTACTGGGGGATCAACGCATGGCGATTGAGGCATCGGCGGTCAATTTAGCAGGTCTAGTGAAGACCCGCTAAATCAACCGCAGATCGCTCTCTCGTCGACTCCTGTACTCCACCTGAACGAAAAGCACAAGGGGAGTCGATGGAAGAGTCTCCCGTCGACATAGCGTAATGTGGATCCCGCGGTAAGTAGATCTAAGTATGTCGACTTCACCTACGTTATTCATGTAGCTGAAGTTGTGTAACTTAGATTGATCTCCCCTCGTAGTGTAGACAAGGCCTTAGTGTTTAGTTTCCTCTTTGTCTGCCTCATCCTTGCCCCATCCCATTTTGTGTTGCTCTGAATATTTCTTTGTTTTCTGTGAAGCACCTAGCACAACCTTGGCCACTACAAAGTAACAAACAAGCTTGTAATTCTATTATTTCCCCCTATGCTTTAAATAGAACAATCACTGAGTTGGCTGCCATTAGCTCAATTCTCTTCCTATCCATCATTATCTTTGGTTACACATCATGATGACAAGCACAACTTTTAGAAGCTCTCTTTAGCTCCAGATGAAATAAGAGAAGCCTGTTTAGGCTCATCAAGAGTAATGATAAAAAGAAATATAAAGTAGTTGATCACGTGCCCAGTGACTCCATCTTAACATAAGAACATAAGAATGGCATACTGAGTCAGCTCAAAGGTCCACCTAGCCCAGCATCCTGTCCGACAGTGACCAATGCCAGGTCTCCCAGAGGAAAAACAGGTAACCATCAAGTGATCCATCCCCTGTCACCCATTCCCAGCTTCTGACAAACAGAGGCTAGGGACACCATTTTAATTTTTAGGAAAGGCAACGAAAATACTAGGTATTTTACAAATATTACATACTGTACATGGGAAAGAAAAATACATTTCTCCAAATAAGAAAACCTGCAATAGATTGTGTATCTTCTGTTGCGTTCAGCCTGAGTGACCCTTACCTGTTGGGAAACTGAAACCATCTGCTGAATATTGGCAACAGTCGCCTGTTGCTGGACCACCTGTGGAAGCTTTGCAACCTTTAGTAGTGTGAAATAGAAAAGATGCTTATTAAAGAAAAATGACGAATATCTTGTATTTATTTTCTCTATACATGTCGTAAAAGCCTTATGATGGGTTTACTCTATTCTGGCTATTATCAAGCCACAGCATTATTTAAAATATGCTATTAACTAATTGTCCTTCGCATTCGACTGGGTAGTGTGGAACTCTGCACTTGGGTGGTGTTCTTTTTTCATAAAAAGCTTTAGACTATTGCACTGAAGAAACCTTTTGGGGCCAAATTTTCAATCTACAACTTATATGTGAGAGACTGTTGCTAAGCCATTGAAAAACTACAGCAAGGTTAGTAATTCCAAAGGGTTGGACTGTCACAGCCCTTACTTCCCCTCTTTAATCTCCTTGCTTGCCCTGGTTAAACAGTGAGTTAGCTGCCCAGAGGAGAGCAGGAGCCACCTGCCTGCTACTCCCCACTGTATGCAGTGTTGATGTAGCCGAGTCGGTCCCAGAATATTAGACGAGGCGGGGGAGGTAATATCTTTTATTGGACCAACTTCTTAGAAGAGCTCGAAAGCGGATCTCTCACCAACAGAAGTTGGTCCAATAAAAGAGATCACCTCACCCACCTTGTCTCCCCATTGCACAGGGCCGGCTCCAGGCACCAGCCCAGCAAGCAGCTGCTTGGGGCAGCCAACGGTGAGGGGCGGCACATCCGGGTCTTCGGCGGCAATTCGGCGGCAGGTCCCTCAGTCCCTCTCAGAGCGAAGGACCAGCCGCCAAATTGCCACTGAAGACTGAAGCGGTGGCGGTAGAGCTGCAGATCGCGATCGGGGCTTTTATTTTTCCTGCTTAGGGCAGCAAAAACCCTGGAGCCGGCCCTGCCATTGCAAACAGGTTGGCAGGGAGGTGATGGCAAATGGGAGTAGAGCCGGGGCTCTACTCCGCCTCTTCCAATCATTGGTGAGAACGGCTTGGTGGGTGAGCAGTGGGGAGTACACTGCTCCACAAAAAGGGTGATGTAACTTATTCCTCCCCAAAAGCAATGAAGGTGTGGGGGAGGAATCATGACTCTCCAAGTCACAACTTTCTCTGATCCGCTCCTGGGTACTAGACATAACCCGCTCCTGGGTACTAGACATAACCCACGGCAGACTACCAGGTTGCAATCCCACCCAGGGAGTTTTACAACTACAGTCAATTTTTAAGAACATGTAACTGGTATTGAAGCCAGCAGTTAATAAAACTGTAACCTGACTCTACTGCAGTAAGACTGTGGCCTTTGCTACTTTCTAGTCACGCAGTATTAACTTCAAGGGGAGAAATTGGACCCCAGTACCTGTATCTGTGCTTGCACTTGCTGGGTTCCACTGGGTTTTTGGGCCTGGGAAATTGGAGTTGTCATGTATTGGGTTTTAAGGGTTGGCTGTGTACTGTAGGTAACTTTCTGTTGCTGTGAAGTCGGCGGTGGGGTTTGGACAGTAACTTGAGCATTTATCTGGAGCAGAAAAATTAGGAAGCAGTGAGTACAGCATACTTCTGAAGAACAAATATATTGCTAATCACTTTGCTACAGTAACTGGAGATCATTTCAGAGTTAATATCCAGCAAATGAGTACTGGTGAAAAGCCTATGCACACAGAAGAGAAAACATTTCTGAAAACGCTATAAAATTTCAGAACTTTATGCAAGAATCTGCAAACTCTAACTTGTAACAAAGTCACTTTGACGAAGTCCATGTTAAGTTTGAAGTTTCATGAAGAAGTCAGTTTTATATTATTGTGCAAAAAACATGTGGAAAATATAACTGGTGAAAATTCAGCACTTTTCCATATTTGGCTATATTAACCTCCACACTTTTATTTTTTTATCAAACCAAAGAATTATTTTTTAGGAAAATGATTAAGTGCCTAAAGACAGAGGCTTATAATAAAAGTGCATTCTCTACCAGAACTGTTGTGTCATAAATCAGTCTCATGGGAATATATGTATCCTTCAGTCCCACTCACCACAATTTGAGTTATGAAAGTCTATGAATAATCTAGGAAAGTCAGTAACTGGAAGACTTCAGCCACAGATGCTGTCACAACAAGGCAGAGAAACAGTAAACAAAGGAAATACCTTTTGCTGTACAGTAGCTTGACCTTGTGCGACCTGGGGCTGGATGGCTTTCTGTTGCTGTGCTGTTGGATGATGCTTGAGTTTTAGCAGCTGTTGGACATGCAGTGGCTGTGCCATCACTGTCTGTCCTCCTGCAAATAAAAAAAAGAAAAAGAAAAAAGAGGAGTCTTCATCTTAGCCTTCTGCTAAGTGTGTTTGAGTGCTTAAATCTCACTGATCATAGTGTACAGAGATTTATGCACATGCTAAACTTTAAGCACATAAGTTATCCCATTGAATTCAACAAGACTTCTCACGCATTTAAAGTTAAGCAAAAGTCTTTGCAGGATCAAGCCCTAACAGTGCCTTTCTCTCCAGCTGTGAGTGCAGTAAGAGACAGTAAACATGAGGCAGTCTTTTAAGCAATAGAATCTATCTTGCCCTTCAAAAGTGAACATTATAAGCATATTCTGTGAAATGAGCTATGAAGCATGTGTGTGCCATGACCATCACTGATTTTATAATAGATGTGGTAGTATATGCCATTGTATCTGAAGGCAGGATTAAGCAAAATTTCACTGCATTAGTACTATAATACCGTTCGAATAATTTTTTACATACTGTATTAGACTATTAGACACTGTTCTGAAACGAATATCTGATACAGAAATAACAGTTAACTGAATCTCAGTTTGCTACTCAAATGGCTTTTAACTCTATTCTTAATTAAAAAACTATTCCTTCTTAGAGATTGTGTGATTACTATGGTTTTATACAGAAAACCTGTTCACTACCTATTCTTAGATCAGTGTTTCTCAAACTGGGGTCGCCGCTTGTGTAGGGAAAGCCCCTGGCGGGGTGGGCCAGTTTGTTTACCTGCCCCCTCTGCAGGTCCGGCCGATCGTGGCTTCCACTAGCTGCGATTCGCTGCTCCAGGCCAATGAGAGCTGCTGGAAGCAGCGCGGGCCGAGGGACATACTGGCCGCCGCTTCCAGCAGCTTCCATTGGCCTGCAGCGGCGAACTGCGGCCAGTGGGAGCCGCGATTGGCCTGATCTGCGGACAGGGCGGGTAAACAAACCGGCCCAGCCCGCCAGGTGCTTTCCCTACACAAGCGGCGACCCCAGTTTGAGAAACACTGTCTTAGAGGGATACCCTTAACTTCAGTAAATATAAGTGCAAAGTACTTCACTTAGGAAGCAAAAAATCGAATGGACCACTACAAAATGGGAAATATCTGGCTAGGCGGTATCTGTCATTTCAGTACTGTGTAGGGTAAATAATGTTCAATACACTTCCACTGTTTTTTGTTAAAAAGGGTGGGGCATTGACTTTTAAAAGGATCTGGGTGTACAGTGGATTCCAAATTGAATGAGTCAACATGTGATGCAGTTTCAAAAGGCAAATATCATTCTGGGGTGTATTAATAGGATTATCATATGCAAGATGCGAGAGGAAATTGGGCCCTGCTCTACTGGCATTGGTGAGGCCTCAGCTGGAGTACTGTGTCCAACTCTGGGCCCCACACTTTAGGAAAGTAAGTGGACAAATTGGAGAATGTTCAGAGGAGAGCAACAAAAATGATAAATGGACTACAAAACCTGGCCTAGGAGGAAAGGTTAAAAAAAACTGGGCATACTTAGTCTTGAAAAAGAAGACCTGATAACAGTCTTCAAATATATGTTCAGGGCTGCTATAGAGAGGACTGTGTTCAATTGGTGTCCATGCCCACTGAAGGTAGGACAAGAAGCAATGGCTTAATCTGCAGCAAGAGAGATTTAGGAAAAACTTTCTAACTATAAAGGGTAGTTAAGTCTAGAACAGGCTTCCAAGGGAGGCTGAGGAATCCTCATCACTGGAGGTTTTTAAGAACAAATTGGACAAACACCTGTCAGGAATGGTCTAGCATTTACTTGATCCTGGCTCAGTACAGGGAATGGACTTGATGACTTCTTTAAGTTTCTTCCAGCCCCTTACTTCTAGGATTCTATAATTTAAAAAGGAAATCATACTTCTGTCTGAAAATTCCTTACCTACGATTGTTAAAAGTAACACCCAAGATTACTGTAACTGAAAGGTTACATTTGCTTGTCTCTGTCCCCGTGGTTAATTTTGTGCACTTGACAGAAAATCTTGGCCTCATCCGGCTGAAGTTAATGGGAGTCTTTCCATTAACTTCAATGGGTTTCAAATGAGGCCCTCTGCACATAGACAATTTTTTCGGATTTGTATTATTTCTCCACAGTGCACCAGGAGAGAGAGAAAACAGTTTAAAAATAGCCAGATGTGACTGCAGAAGCACAAACTGTCAGGGCAAATCTAGTACTTGAAACGTTTTTAACTCATTTTTAAAGTAGACTGAATTTCAAACTGTGTCCTTTTAAGTCTTGTAATGAGAAGGAGAAAGCATCTTGTATTGGACATTATTTGAGGTGCCACAGAATTTTTTTACAGCACAACTTTAAAGTACACTGTATTTCAAGAAGCATAATTAAGTACCTGCTGCTTTCTGTGGCTGCCCAATAGCAACGCTAATCCCAGCAACCGTAACAGGGAGAGTTGTAACTCCTGCAGATGACACAACAGCAGCTGGAACAGACACCACTGGAGGCTTTGCCAAAGTAACTTGTGCTGCCTGAGGTGTTTGGGCCTGGATTTGTCCTTGTGCTTGAAGCTGGGAAGCAGGAACACGAGTCTAAGCAGCAAGAAATTAGGATTATTGTACAGACAAAGAATATTTGGTGTATTTAATTAGGTCATTGCAAGATGATAACTGTATGTTCAGAAACTAAGGGCCTGATTCTCATTTACACTAAAGACCCCTTTACACTGCTCTAACAACGTAAAGCAACCTTAAAGTGGACTTCAACTACATTTACATTCACTTTACGTCCCCTTAAGGCTGCCAGAGCAGTGTAAAAGGGCCTCAGTGTACAAGAGAATCAGGTGCTAGATTCAGACACAACATCTCATTCATTTTAATCAGTGCAGAACTAGCTGTTTAAGTGCATTTTTAACTGAGTGTAGGGCAACTTACAAGACGAGCAACCTGCAGGTTTGTCACAGTGGTGCCTGTAAGTACTGCTCCAGGCCGTGGTGCTGTGACAGCAGTAAGTTGTTGAGCTTGCTGCTGCTGTTGCACTTGTACTTGTGTTGTCTGTTGTTGGGCCCCTGGCTGTGTCTGCTGCTGTGTTGCTTGCTGCTGAGGAAGCTGCAATTTCTGCTTCTGCAACTTGATCAGCTGCTCCTGAAAGTATAAACATTTTTATTGTTTTCAATTTCATTATTGGTTTAGGAATGGTGGATACACCCCCCCACCCCCCCCAGTGGGAGCAGACTTTGAAACTTTAAGCTATGGGAGTTCTCCTGCCAGTTTTGATCAATGAAACTAAGAATGTAGTTCTTGTACACTGTGGATCTCCAGAGAACAAATACCTAGTGCTTGTTTACCGTTTTACTTCATGGAAGTACTTAACAAACTTGAACCAGTTAGCCTGCTCTGTGTTTCCATGGAATTTTAGTATCACTGGCAGTGAATTTAAGAGAGAACTCCTGTTTTCTGTCTAGTATGAGAACATAGGTCACTGCAGACAACATCACTGATATGTGTTTAAAGAAACAGGAAAGAACAGCATTCATATCATCTTAGGAATGTTTCCCTCACCTGTGATAACTTCCCTACAGTTTTTATTTGGGCTGGAGACTGGGCTGGAGACTGGGTCTGAATCTGTGGAACCTGCACCTGAGTGGCCTGCTGCTGCTGCTGCTGCCTGAGAAGCTGGAATTGAGCAGGTGTGATTGTTTTGCTAGAGAGTTGAACTGTTGGTGTAGCTGCAAATAAAGCAAAAAAGCTCTGAAGAGAAAGTTCCAACATTTGATTAATTTAATCAACTTCACTTAAAAAGTTCTAGTACAATAGCTAAACCTGTCCTTATTTGCTACACTAATTCTGAGGAGAGATTCAAGATTAGATTAAAGGAAACACACTAGGTAGGGAGGCCCAAATGAACTACATAAGCAGGAATGCAATAGGATCATTGTTAGCAAAACAAAAAGTATAACTAATCTGTGTGACTCTACTGCTAAACAAACCCATTTAGAAGACTCAGATTAACATCCATCGTTTTACACCAATTTATTGCTTTATACACAACTTTATTTCTGTATCAGTCATTAATGTCCGTACAGTGTTGGCTGCTAGAGATCTCATATTAGCAGGTAAATGATAGCTAACCCCAGACCCTGCTGACAAAAGATTATGTTAAAATCCTCTTAAACAGTTTAGAGTTACCTGGCTCCTGGATTAATTCAGAAAAAACAAACATCTACTTACAAATGTTAAAATACATGCAATTTTGCACTAGTACTTTTCACGTAACATCTTTCATTTTAAGGTCTCAACAGCTTCACAAACTTCACAAGACTCACAACAGCCCTCCCTCTCCCTGTGAGGCATCTTCATTTTATGGATGTGTAAACCAAAGTACAGAGTGGATCAGAATAAGAGATCAGAATAGAACTGAACAGTACATAAGAGATCAGATTAGAACCCAGGAGTCCTAGAATGAGTCCCCTATTCTAATCATTACACTATACTTCCTCTAACAATACTCACTCTGTCTTAATGTAATGTCTGAATAAACTATAGGTAGAAGTCTAATGAAGATGTTGTGCCACAACATTGCTTAATACTATTTAGTATAAACTCTGGGGTAAACTGGAAATCAATCAATCAATCTCACACACACACACACACTTCATCCAACTACTTATATGACACTGAAAACTATAGAGAGAGAGGACCCTATTTTCTTTGCTTTGTAAGCTTATGCTGTTTATTACAAGGGGCATAAAACAATAAAGGCTAGCTCAAACTAAGACTAAATGAGCACAGACTGCAAATAGTTTTTCTTGATTACATAAACAGAGCAAATAAATACTTTCCTTTCTTGAAAATGGGGTATGATCAAAAGCAATCAATGAAGCTGAATTTGCTGTATTTGCATATAATTATTATGCATGTTGATTAAGGTAGTGCCTAGGAACCAATTAGTGTATTTTCTCTATTCTGCACTTAGTAAAACTTAATGGAAGAAAATGTGATTTCTGGCACTAAGGATAAGAAGGTTAAAAGTTTTAAGCAGTGTTTAACGAGGACACTGCTGGTGAAGTCTGACTCCAATATTCTGAGGCTGAGACGGTCAAGTAAGCTACAGGAAGTTTAGGCACTTAAAGTACACTAGGAAAGAATCACCACACAATTATTACCTGGCGTAACTTGAGTCACTAGGGATCTCGCCTGGGTCTGTACTGGCGTTAGGTTGGTCGTTACCACGGCTGATGCTGTCACAGATGTTACTGCTCGAACACCCTGGGTAGATGCTATGGTCACCAATTCTGTTGATGCAGCAGGTGCTGCTGCTGTTCGCTGCTGAGTATGTACCACTTGAGCAGAAGAAGTACCTCCTGAAGTCTAAGGAAAGAAAAAAAAACATTATTCTTCACTACTTTCAACTTACATTTAAAACCATAGAACCTTCTGGAAACAGAGGACATATTTTTAAGATACAAATGTCATAAATAAAGGCAAATATGTACATACCTTTCCAGTCTATCTAATAATTGCCCAGTCACCTCATTCTCAGTTTTCTGAACTGAAAGCCCTTAACTATAATACTCAAGTGTGAATTTCCCCCCATTTGCACTCATCAGTTTTAGATGTCTTGTTTATAAGAACATAAGAACAGCCATACTGGGTCAGACCAAAGGTCCATCTAACCTAGTATCCTGTCTTCCAACAGTGGCCAATGCCAGCTGTCCCAGAGGGAATGAACAGAACAGGTAATCATCAAGTGATCCATCCCCTGTCGCCCATTCCCAGCTTCTGGCAAAAAGAGGCTAGGGAAAACATCCCTGCCCATGCTGGCTAATAGCCATTGATGAACTTATCCTCCAGGAACTCATCGAGTTCTTTTTTGAACCCTGTTATAGTTTTGGCCTTCACAACATCCTCTGACAAAGAGTTCCACAGGTTGACTGTGCGTTGTGTGAAGAAATACTTCCTTTTGTTTGTTTTAAACCTGCTGCCTATTAATTTCATTTGGTGACCACTACTACTTGTGTTATGAGAAAGAGTAAATAACACTTCCTACCAGTCATTGTTTTATAGACCTCAATCATATCCCCCCTTAGTCGTCTCTTTTCCAAGCTGAAAAGTCCCAGTGTTATTAATCTCTCCTCATACAGAAGCTGTTCCCTATCCCAATAATTTTTGTTGCCCTTTTCTGAACCTTTTCCAATTACTTCGCATTTATCAACATTGATTTGTTTGTGTGTATTTCAAAAAAAAGAATCACTGATCAGAGATGGACTGGCAGAGGTAAAGGCTGAATGATCTAAGAAGGCTTTTCCCTGTTTAATTTCTATTATTCTGTGTATCCGTGTCTCATTTATAACAATATTTGTTATGCAACACATTTCCATTAGCTGCATCATTCTCTTCTTTGGACAATATACAGACTGGTAAGAATATACCAGACTAAATGAAGTTAGCTATGGGCAGAGTTATATACATAAAACTAAGAAAAAATTAAATGTTAGAAACTGATTGTGCTGCTACAATCAGCAAGTAAAAATAATTAAATTACAGTACAACTACTTAAATTTACTCACTGTCAGTGTCCCAGGTATAACTGGTGAAGCCAGACGTTTATTAATAGGCTGAAAGGTAGCAGCAGGGACTCCAGCAACTGTATTCACTATAACATTCCCACTCACAGTAGCTGAAAGTAAACCCAAGAAAAACATGAGACTAATACCAAAAAAAAAAAAAGTATTCCTGTATTTCTTCATCCAGCCCCAGTGCTTTACTAAAACATCTTACCAGTCTGTATACTTGTCCCAGTGACTGCTGTTTTGATTGTGCCAGCCTGTTTAGAAGACAATTTGAATAATGTTTCAGAGAAAAACTGGAAAACAACTTAGTGCAAGTCTTTAAAACTACTTTTCTGTTTAACATAATATAGCTGCCCTATCGTGAGAATGAGATAGCTGCCTAAATTTATTTAAAAATATTATAATAAAGTGCATAGATACTTATGTCTAAGTTCACCATGTAGCACATGTACAGCTATATATGCATATATTCATTTCTCTCCCAGAGCTGTGGTACTTTGATTCTTTTCTAATGAAATTAAATCAGCACTGTATGCATACTATAACTAAGGCTATGATTTTGTCATGGATATATTTAATAAAAGTCATGGATAGGTTACGGGCAATAAACAAGAAATCACAGAAGTTGTGACCTGTCCCTGACTTTTACTAGAAACATTCCTGACAAAATGGGCAGTGGCTGAGAGCTGTAAGGACCCCATTGCCCAGTGGCTGGGAGCAGCAGGGGGAGGCAAGGCCCTTCCAGAGGCAGAGGCTGGGGAACTGTGGGAGGGCCCCCACACCAGCAGCTGAGCAGCTCCGAGGTCCCTCTGCCGCTTCCAGCTGGGGGTGGGGGGTAGGGGCCCACCGCCTGCTGAGCAGCTCCAGGGTCCCTCTGCCGCCGGTGGCAGCAGGTGGGAGTTGTGGGGGGACCCCCACCCACGGCCGCGAAGCAGCTCCAGGATCCCTCTGCTGCTGCCACCAGCGGCACCGAAACATTTTTAATAGTGGGGGTGCTGAAAGCCAGTTCCCTTATACCTGTCCATATCCCTCCTCCACCCCTCCCAAGCTGGGGCCGGGAGCAGGGCTGTGTCTACTGAGGGGGTGGAGGGTTGGGGGGAGTCCCGGACAGGGGTAAGGGGGCTGAGGCTGGGGCCACAGCTGGAGGCGGGACCGGCGGCCAGGACCCTCGAGTACAGGGCCAGAGGCTGTGTACGGGGCCAAAAGCAGAGTCATGGGACCAGGACTCGGTGTGCGGGGCTGGGAGCAGAGCCCCACATAAGACCTTACGGTGCTGCAGCACCCCCCGCACCCATAGTTTCCGCACCTATCCCTGCAACTGGAAGCTGGGGGGGGGGGGGGGCAGTTGCTCACGAAGGCTGAGACACTGCAGGGTGGACCCCTGCCAGTGGTGGCAGCTGGTAAGTTGCGGAGGCCCCAGTGTGACAGAGGTCACTGGAAGTCACAGATTCTGTGACTTTCAGTGACCTCTGTGACATAATCTTAGCCTTAACTATAACACACAAGATCTGAAGCCTTCGAAACATCAGTCCTAATCCTATTATCAGTTCCACTGGCACAAGCTCAAGAGCTCGTTCAGAGCCCCACTGAATTAAGAGGACATATCATGGGCCTGTGTTCAGGGAGCCAATTGCAGGATCAGGGTCACGGTGTGTTATACCAGTTCTTCTCTCTCCTCCCCAGCCCCTACCTCCCATCCAAGAGTGTATGTTGTTTCACACAACCTTTTGGTTTTGGGCTGCTTAACAGAATCTCTTGGCAAAATTACTGCTTGGTGTCAACTTCTTACATCAATGGGAACAAATCTGGTCTACAGTCTCTATAGATTAACATATATCAACTGGTCTGTAACTAAGACCTGTCACATACAATAGGTTGTAACAGTCATAAATGAGTTTCTTCTCTCATCTTCCTTTTGACCCAGCAAACAGATGGGCTGAAGAAAGAGGCAGCACTAGAAAGCCTACAATTTCATCATGTGATTCTCCAGGGACTCTGACACTTGAATGGTGATCTTGAGGAGAAAGACCCTAAGTCATCCTAAGAAGTTTCACATGACTGACTGAGCAAAGGAACAAGAGTTCCACAAAGAAAATGCATCTCTTGAACTGCACTGTGCCATATTCCGCCAGATAAAACATCTCCACAGGTAGATGGATTTTTTTTTTTTTTTAAACTACAGAGAAGTTTATTTGCCTCTCTAATCCCCAAATTATTTGGATGATTTTTTTTCATGTATCATGCCAGTATCTGCTCAGATTTCTGAGATGAAGAGGTAGTTGTACTGGCTGAGATCCTTGTTGATGACATTTTCACATTAGAGAATACCACAGCCTACTCTCTCAATCCTAGTCTGAATTCTCCAAGGAATCCTAATAAGTGAACTGAAGTCGCTGCTTCAGAAGCGGCAAGGCTTCCCTTCTTACCAATACTGCTGTGTTGGCCACAGTAGTTACTGCAGTCTGTACCACTGCCTGTGGCTGCTGAACTACCTGTGCTTGAGTCTGTGGTTGAGGCTGAGCTTGTGCTTGCTGTACAGCTGATTGCTGAGTTTGCTGCTGGCCAGCTTGCTGTTGCTGCTGAGGCTGTGGGCCTGTCTGCTGCTGTGCCCTCTGCTGTTCAGCCAAAGCCTGCGAAATTTAAAGGAAATATGTTTAGTAAATTCTTCAAAACAGCACATATAACAAACCTTCCATGCTCAGTCAGGAGTTAGCCACCCACATGCTTAGTAACCGATGTCCAGGTATGCTCTCTATAGTCTGCCCTTACATTAGCTGATGAAGCAGGGCAGCTCTTACTGGATAAAATATGAATGGGGGCTACAGAATGAATAACAATAAAATGAGGAAGTAGGTTGCTTTTTGAGTGTGTCTCAAAAAAAAAAAAAGAGAGTCCTAGGTGCTTGTGAATACTATTACGTTAAGATAGGCCAATAGGAAACTTCCTGTTCAAGAATTTGATGTTCAAACTCAACTAAAGAGAAGACTGGAACACTGCATGTGCAGGCCACTATAGTGGCAAACTTCCCTTAGAAGTCAGCTCATGTCACAGTCCCATTATTCATTTTCTAGTGCAATTTTATTTTGTCATTATTTAGAATACAGAAATTAGTGAGCTACTGCTGCAGCAGGATATCGAACAGGAAAAGACTGAGCTCAAAAGTAAAAGGAAGTAATATGGGTTTAACGACCACAAATTACAACTACCCACTCATAGCAAACAGACACAATGTTGGTAAGTTCAGGCACAGGATGGAAGGGCATCACACCTGATTGCTTTTACTGCAGTCAGTTCATATAATTGAGATATAGGATGTACCTTTTTCTCTTTAGCAATACGCTCTGCTCGGAGGGATGCAACCTGAATTGGAGGAAGTGGCTTATCATAGTTGATTCCACTAGAAATAAAAGCAGTAAAAGAATTTAGAAATGAACATTTTAAAAGAAAATCCCAGTTTTTAAGCCATTTTTAAACCCTTTAAGACACAGTGACTACCCACCTTTCTGCAAGCACAGAAGCATGCTTTGGATTCTTCTGGAAAGGATTCATGCCAAGTCTGAAATTAACCAAAATTACATTACTGGAGAGAAAAAAACCTGAGCAGAAACATTTAATTTTATATGGTTTGTAAGGTAACGCTTTGCATTTCTGATGATGTTTCTCAGGCATTCCCAGCAGCACTAATGCTCATACCTGGATGGATGCATTAAGATAGACTTTTACAGCAAACGTTAAATAAATGTAGCTGGCAGGTACCACACAAATAAGCATAAGATATTACTATGAGTTCAGGATTTTTGTAGCTTAGGCAAAAAAACATGTGCTGTATGGTGGAGACTTCTCTTAAATGGTATTCTCTGCCCCCCTGCCACCGCCTGCCCAAAAAAAGACCTAAAATTAACCCACATAAGAACAGATATCAGTTTCATCCTCACAGCCACAGGACAATAGGGGAAAGGGGAAGAGTTCAAGAACAGAGAGACAAACAGCTAAGCAGAAAAGCATGTGAGCACGTTTGCATCACAAACATGAGAAAGTAAAAAGGTCCTTGGCTGGGACAGTGGTTGAGAATATAATTATATTTAAAAGGCTGGGGGCACCTTTAGTATACAGTGAAATAGGAAATATCCTCGTTTAGCTTACTTACAGGGGTTTGATTGGTGGACTTCTCTTTCCTGCAATCATTTTCATCATCTCAAAATGATTAGTATAAAGCTGAGTGTGGGTTGCACCTTCATCTTGGGCATAGATCTGATTGGTACGAAGCGGACGACTATTTTTGGTCTAAAAATAAAAACAAACAAAAAACCTTTACATTTAAAAAAAACCTAGCCATGCATAGCGCATACAAGTACTGTAAAATTACCACAGCACAGTTCTCCTAACAAAGCTATGTTACTCTCCAACACCCTTTTTAATTCCAGTACTTGGCTTCTCCTGAGCAGCGACTGCAAATGAGAGACAAGCCTGACTACTAGTCAGAAAACAGGACAAAGTCAGAACTTCTGGATCTACTCCCAGTTCTGTCATGTAACTTGCTGTATGGTTTGGAGGAAGTCACTTAGCTTTGTGACTCAGTCTCTGCATCTGTAACATGGGGATAATACTATACTACGCAAGTGTTTTTTAAGATTAATTCATTAATTCTAAATCACTTAAATTCTTATATGAAATGTGCTATTATAAACGTTAAGTACTATGATGATAATCATGATGAACTACGTGGTGTTTTTGTGAAGTGGACAAATACTCACTAGTGATTAAGCTGAAACAACAAAACTGTGTGTGAGATTTACAATTTAGCTCCTAATTACAGGTGCTGAAATCCGAAAAGAGAGTCAGAATTTTAACTGCTGTTTCACTATTCAAGAAATACTCAATATAGATCTTCTGTGAATCATTTGTCCATCTCTACTGATGCTAAATACCACAGCGTCTAGATTTGATTTGGAAAGAATTCCAATACACACCTTATAAATGCTTTTTGTCTTCTTTTTAGGATTAGCTTCGTACATTAGCTGTAAGGCAAAAAGGAAAGTTAGATCTTTTGTGGCAGATTTTGTTCAGGTGCTTTTTCTTTTCAAAGTCAATCACAAAATAAGTGAAAATCCTAATAAGGATACTCTTACATACTTTTAAAAGTTATTCAGTTATACTGCTGAAATATTTAAGAAAAATGTGTTTACAGAGTTCAGAAAAAGAACACTACAAACTGAAATTCAAAAGGATGCACCATTCAACAAACTCACTTTTCCTTCTTCTCTTGGAATAATGACATTTTCATATCGGTTTCGGCATTGTTTTGGTGAGCGATAGACTCGGCTACATGAGTTAACAACATCACTAACAAGATCCCAATTGGGTGTGTGCGCCGGTGACATGACAGCAAGGTTTAAAGGAAGTTCCAGTAATTGCTTCACTGCCTGGAAAATCAAAAGGTACAAAATTCAGGGTGACAAATAAAACCATCACACACTTCTAAACTAAATGTTTTCTGTATGTGTTGTCAGGCCATTAATTTAATCATAAAGAAATCTTATTCTCAGGCTAACCTCAAAAGACCCTTTTAGAGAACCAGTCTGCACTCCTGTGCAGAGGAATAATCAAGTATAAGGTGCTCTTACCCCCCTGCACAAGCTTGTCACAATATTGGTTACAACATGAAGCATCTGACGGAAGCTTCTCCCTCCCACACAGATGTACAGAATTTCAGCTGCATTCTCTAATGCCTCAGCCAGCACAACTGATCTGGCATGTACGGGAAGATGGGCAGGAAAAGGGCTGGTGCAGCTTACTTCCTTTGTGGAGCAAAGGGAAAACAGGCACGGAACTGTGACAGACAGACAGTCACAGGTTTGGTCCCTGATCATTTCCTGTAGCAGCCCCTGACTCAGAACAGACTGCAAAGTGCCAGTCTAGCCCCTAGAAACTAGAAATAACATTGCAGGGATAAAGTCAGAAAATAGCCACGTCCGAAGTTAGTAACTATATTATAGCAAAATAACGAGACTGGAAAGCAGAGGGTTCATCTTACCTGTAGTAGTGCCCAGTCTTCACTAATCAACCACTCAGGATTGTCCTGTCCAGCCTCAGCAGCTGGTTTGACAAGAGTTGGCAAAGGCTTTGCAAATTGTGTTTGCTGTTTCAACAGTATGTTCTTCTTCTGTTCTTTGCCCTCTCGTCGCATTTTCAACATCCCCGGAGTGGCTCGGTCAAAAAGTGATCGAGGAGGAATAACAGCCTCTCCATGGCGCTGCTTCTTCTTTCTACCTGCAGCTAGAAAAGTGATGCCATCTTCAGTGAGATCGTAAAAGAGGGCATTTTGTTAAGGCAAGCAACACATACAAATCAGTAGTAACTATCTGGCTGCGAGTAAAACAAATGGCTGTAGGTTAAACCAAAGGCTACCTATTAAAAAGTATTGTTTAACTCAGTGATACTCAAACCTCAGTGGTTCAAGAGCCAAATCCGTGATCAACATTACCCAAAAGAGCCATAGTAGTGTGAATTCATTGTTTCATTTACTATGGTACTATATTATATTTATTGTCACAGCAAATAAGTTAATAACTTATTGCAAGTTGATAACTTAATTCATTAACAACACAGTAAAAGCATTCTGACCGGTTAATAATTAAATCACACAGCGTTTTAATATCATGCGATGCAAAAGCTGCAGGAGACACATTAAAGAGACACTTGCGGCTTGCAAGCCTGTCTGAGTATCACTGGTTTAACTAAATCACTGGTTTTTGTAATTGTTCACGTTATAAATAATGTGATATGATTTAAACAGCTAAGCATATTGCAAATTAACTTTGGCCTAATTACTATATTAAAAGAACAGGTTTAGAAATGAGACATTGTAATTGTTTACAGTAAAAAGGAAGACAAAGTAAAAAATTATCTTAAAATAAACAATAAGCCCCAATGTATGAGTGGCAAAAGACACTGTTACAGGCGAGTTATATAGTTCATGACCATCCTGTTTTGAAATTGATTCTGCAGCTATAAAACAGACAAAACTTTCAGACACTTCAAACCTGTCTGTAAAAACTGCATGATCAGACCCTTTGATTTTTTTGGAGACCGATTATGTGGGGCAAGCTGTTAGACGACACTATGTAAAATTTAATTTTACCTTCTGCTGCTAAGTCTCAGAACTTTTTTTAACCAAATATTTACCAGATGGATCCGTTTTGTGTCGTTTACGCTCTTTCCTGACGTACACTGGGGGCAACTTAGACTCTGGAATTGGGTTGGTATCATACATCAGACACATAACAGAATCGATGTAGATGTCATTGTCATCCTGAGGTGGGGTAGGGGGAGTCCAAAGCTGCACAAAACATAGTATACATGTCATTATGATTTGTTAACTAACTACAGATTTCTTCTCTTCAAAGAGATTAAAGCCTAAATAACTTACAGGCATTATTTCCGTTTGTCCATCTGGGCCTTCATAGACATATTCCTATAAAAGCAAAGAGAGACAATAGTTCAGTGAACTCACTGCATAACACCAAGAATGAATAGCTATTAAGTAACACAACAATCTCTAAGTCATTACCTTGTTGTATGCATCCTCCCGAGTGTAGGTAAGTAGCTCCTCCTCTTCTTCTTCCCAAAGCATTTTTTCCTCCTTTTCTTTCAGTTCCTTCATGTGATAAAATTCCCATGCTTTTTTTGCAGCTTTCAATTCCACCTAAGTGACAACTCAGTCCATTTATAAAACTCTATACAGTACTAGCCGATGGACTAAAATCTTTATAGTGACAATGTCAACTTGCATTTTGGGAAATGGGCAAATTCTTTTGAAATTTCTAATTTTCAGGTAGAGCACTTTTTAAACATTATAACCTGCATTTTTTTAAACAACATTTCTTTAACGAAAATTTAATAAGGGGTTTTCTGCTCCCCAGTGATGTTTAAAAGGATCATTTGGGTTAGCCTGCGAATAAATAAGCTCAGATCTGGGGTTCATTACTTGGCTCTGTCAGACATCCCATGTGACCTTGAGCAAGATAGTTGTGCCCCAGTCCTGCAATTTATGCATGTGCTCAACATTATTCAAATAAGCAATCCCTTTGCAGTCAATGGGACTATTCCTATGCTTCAAGTGATACGTATACATGAGTGTTTGCAGGACCGTGGCCATGTGAATGTCCTGGTCTTAGTTTCCCATTTGTAAAATGAGAATAATACTTGCCTACCTCTAAGGGGTCTTGGGAGGAAAAATTCAATAATGTTTGTGAGGTGCTTAGCTACTATGGTGCTAAGGCTCATAATAGTATCTTCGGAGGAGTTTTCACTCATACTGAAGACGTATCTCTGCTGGTATGAACTGCAGAAGTATACGAGAATGTGTATTCATTGATCTCTTACCTCACTTATTCTTGGTTTACTCTCATCAATGGAAACATGGAAGAGCTCCAAATAATTCAAAGCATACTTCTCAATTGGAGTAAGCTAAAGGAATACATTAGAAGACAGTTATTGCTGAGGATAACAAAGTTACAATGCAAACAGTGGTTACCAAAGCTGTCATTTAAAATAAACGTCCTTTGTTTAAGGTGTAATGCCCCATGGAAGTCAGCTGGAGTTTTGCCACTGATTTCAACAGGAGCAGTATCAGGCTCTTAGAAAGAAAAGCTGCTCTAAGGTCAGAGTGCAGAAAGTTGAAGTTTTTGAACTAAACATTCCCAATTGTTTTAAGAAAATGTTTATGGAAAGTCATGGTACCTGATCCACAACAGCAACTAACTCCTGCAACTGCGAGGGCTCTTCATTGTACTTTGGCTCATACAGTTCTGAAATTAAAGGTTCTATGCTTGATTCTGCTCCTGCTTCTTGTACACGTTTGTTTGGCTCTTCATCTTCTTGTTCAATGCTGTTGAGAGCCTTTAAAAAAATAGAGGTTTTGAAAGATACAATATAGCTTTACAAACATATGCTTCAGAGGGTTGACGCAAAGCCCACTGAAGTCGACGGAAAGATTTTCATGAACTTCAATCAGCTTTCGAGCAATCTGAAGATTGTAAATAAAGCCACAAATTTACACAAGTACATGCTTTCACAATAGAAGTGTTCAGTACTGTCATAGTGGCACAGCCCCACCCACATCCAATATCAATTATTTTGAATCAAAACTACACAAATATACACCCTGTCTACTTCGCCATTAAACTTGCCCTCCCTACACCACACACGATAACGGCATTACAAAAATTAAATATTTCCAAAAATTACTTTCAACCATTAATAAACAGGCTTTCTTACTCCTATAATTCAAGATACCAGTTGGTTTCAAACTTAGAGGACAACAAGCAATTAATTTATTGTACAGGCCAATTGCTCTAGTACCTTGAAGAAATTGGTGAAATAAAAAGCCACACTATTATAAAAAGGTAGAGGTAGAGGGAGAATTAAGAATTACTTTTGCAGAGGGATATTAAACGGAATACTTTGGTATTTCTGCTCTCCGTGCATGTGTTCATCTCCCATTAGTGTTATTGCACATCATGCACACAGGTTGGGTAGGGAAATTCTACTGATTACATTCTGAATATGTTAAAAACAAACAAACAAACAAAAAAGCCATACGCATGATGCATATTTTTACAATAAATATTTACATATGTATTCAGCAAAGAGACCAAACAGCTCCAACGGAATACTCAGCTATGTATGTTTTATAAACTTTGCTAAAACAGAAGAAAATCTCATACAAAAAAGCTAAACAATAGAATTCAAAAGTGAGAATTCAAAAAGTTAAGGCAGACATTTCAGACTCAACTCATACTGTTGTACTTTCTCCTCTCGTCCTCTGATGCCCATTAAGACAAATTTGTTATGCAATTACCTCTATAAAAGGTCTTGCAACCTTGGGTGAGATTGTTTCTGCTGGAGAGGGCTCCTGAGAAAGTACCACAAATTCCTCTGCTTTCACTCTAAAACCAGAATCCTCCATAGGAGAATGAACCTCAAACAGCTCCTGGATAGTTTGCTTGGTGGAAAGGCAGAGGGAAAAAAAAGTACATTAAGTTCTTCAAGATTATTCAATTTCTCATGTTATTCAGAGTTAACTTGGTGGCAAATGGAACTTATAAGTAGGATGTTAGTTAAGAGAGAAAAATGAACCTTTAACTTTTCTAACAATATTTCTGGAAAGATTTTCCTTTCTCTTCAGTACACTTCTGCCAGAGGAGGGTGGAGAAGGATAAGTGTACTTTGTATACTAAGTGTACTGTAAGGGAGTTCTGAAGGGCCCACAGTTCACATTTCCCATGCCTGCACTTTATATGCTCATTTTCAAAGCTATATATTGCCACGTCTACCCTTTCAAGCTCCACAGAATTAAAGCAATGGGTAAGAGACCAGGCTGAAATCAAACCCAGCTCTTGAGCACAGTAGTATATTATCAGACCACTAGGTGGCCCAAATATATCTTAAGAACAGTGTATTAACGAGACATATATTAGACTTACTGATTGCTTAACTCAAATACCCATATAAATACATTTCTACTAATCCTCTGGCTTTATGATCCATATGTCATATCAATTACGAGAAATCTCTTCGGGGGGAAAAAATGAAAAAATCTTAATAGAAAAGTACCTGTGTTAAAAAGGCCATGGAATAGTCATTTCCCTGAGCAGCTACTTCTCGGATCAAATCCTTAGTGCCATTTTTCAGAAGCTTCTCTTCCACAGAATTACCACTTACAAGCCTAGAAAAAATGACATAGAATTTGTTATACCATTCTCACCATGGTTTCCAGAAATCAAAGAAGAATTTTAGCCGCCACCATGAACAATAAAGCTGAACTTGTAGGGCTTTGTCTAGTGGAGGATAAAATGTGTATTCTTAAACAGTGTTAGCGGGCACATTTTATCTAACATATTTTAAAACTCTAGTGTAGACAGACTAAGTTGTATTTTACACATAAGCCGGTTGAGGTGAAGCCTAGACACCCCCTGCAGGCTAACACACGTTAAAAACACACTATAGTTGTAAAACATGCTAGTTAAAACATACTAGCTAACACAGTTTAAGGACACACCTTTTATCCTGGTCTAGACCTAGACAAGCCCTTGACATCATGTTTACTTTGTCTTAGATTTATCACAAAGGGTGGGCTATCATTAATAAAACTGTCATTATTTAGAAATAACAAAAAAACAACATCCTTTGTGAAACATAATTTAATAATAAACAGAGAAAGAATCTATACTACTAGGAGTTTCTACCATTGAGCTATTTATTTATTTATTTACATTGCTATTTATGATTTTTTCCCCTCAGACCTATCTTACTGTAACATTTTCCCTGAGGGGAACCTAAACACATCCATTATAAAACTTTCTATTAGTGATCAAATTAACATACAAAGGATAGTAATTCATCTAGAAAAAATCAAAAGTGATTTAGCAGATTGTTAACTTGAATTTTCCATACTACAAAAGACTTCAGTATAAGTGTTTCAAAAAATCTATTGTTTTTTAAACAGACTATATTGTTAATTAGAGAGAAAGGTAGGTGAAGTAATATCTTTAATTGGACCAACCTCCTTTGGTGGAAGGGAAAAACTTTTGAACTTCACAGAAATGTTGGCACTTCATTTTAAGTGGTCTTCTATAAAATGTGTGAACCTCTTATGCTTAACAATCTGTCCCTATATGTATTGAACTCAGACACAATGGTTACCTTCACCAAACCTGAAGAAGGGCTCTATGAAGCTCAAAAGCTTCCACCAACAGAAGTTGGTCCAATAAAAGATATTACCTCACATACCTTGTGTCTCTCATATCCTGGGACCAACACAATTACAAGACACCAAACAAATATTAGTTAGTATTTTGGTTGACTTCCTTAATTAGCTGAAAAATTAAGCTTTTTTTCCATCTGAATTTTAAATCACATAGAAGCAATGTTTCCTGTTTTAAGTTTTAATTTTAAATTAGAGCGTGCTATAGAAAAGGCTGCTCTGTCTAACAGTCACCTGTATATGTGGATGTCTTTGCATCTCCCAATTCTGTCGCACCATTCCTGAGCCTTTGCATCCATCACTGGGTTTAAATCATTGTCATAGAATACAACAGTGTCTGCCTCCACAAGATTGACACCTGTGGAACGACTGTGAGAGGAAAGGATGGCACAGAAAATGCGCTTGTCTCTGTTGAAACTTTTCATCAGTTCCTAGAGCGGGGGGGAAAATTGGTAAGCAGAATCATAAACCAGTACTGAAATAAGATTACACTCACTCTGATGGAATGAAAAGTGAACAAAATCCAGATTTCTCATTCATTTTGAAATGACAAAGCACATTTCCTCTTCATGTATCAGTGCTCAAAATTAAAATTTAGAAGTATATCACAACTATATCTGTGGTTAACAGATAAAGTGACCTTACCTGACGTTGCTCATGGTTAGCATATTCATCAATTCTGACAAATGTGAGAAAATGGAAGTTCAAGAACAGCTCCAGTATATCTAACATTAGAATCATCTGTGACAAAATCAGCACACGGCGTCCCTCGGCTTTCAGCTTCTGAAGCAAGACAGCAAGAGCTTCCAACTTTCCTATGTTTTAGGGAGAAGAGATTATAAAGACTTTATACACAGCATTCAATTGTTGCCAGAGGAAGCAGATCTGTGAAATACAGGTTCTCCTTTACCTGAATCATACTGCACCAGTCGGAGGTCAGGGAACTGTAGTAAGCATGGAGTTGTAATCTGGTGCAGCTGATGTAAATATGGAGTTGCCTTCTCCTTAAGATTGTGCTTGAAGACTTTCATCTTATGATTATATGAAGGGGGAGGTTTTGCTACATACAAACACGGGGGAGCAGCAACTGCAGCTGGTAACACACAGCGAGTCCTGAAAATGCAGCAGAACTATTTCAATAGGCAGGAGGCGAAGAAACTGCACTTTTAAGTGATCAATTCTAGCAATCACCTTTCATCATCGCAGGGTAATCCCATTCTTACACCATTACCTAGATGGCCTCGCAATTCTTTGTGTGTCTTACTAAATATTACAGGTGTCTCAAAGAGTAAAATGTTTTAATTAGTTTTTGTGGACCAATCTGGATAATGGCTACAAAATAATATTTTGCAATAAAACAATAAAGGATTAAAGCCTTGAGCCTCTGGACTGAGAACTTTACTCCCATGAGTACTCAGACTGTTTGCAGGATCAGGGTCTACAAATCTAAATATTAATTTCTACTCAATATTTCATGAGTAGGGCCCTACCAAATTCACGGTCCATTTTGGTCAATTTCAGAGTCATAGGATTTTAAAAATAGTAAATTTAATAATTTCAACTATTTAAATCTGAAATTTCATGGTGTTGTAATTGTAGGAATCCTGACCCAAAAAGGAGTTGGGGGGAGAGGGGGGGTGTCACAAGATTTTTGTAGAGAGGGGTTGCGGTACTGCTACCATTACTTCTGCGCTGCTGCTGGCGGTGGCGCTGCCTTCAGAGCTGGGTATCTGGAGAGTGGCGGTTGCTGGGCAGGAGCCCACCTCTGAAGGCAGCGCTGTCACCAGCAGCAGTGCAGAAGTCAGGATGGCATGGTACGGTATTGCTGCCTTACTTCTGCACTGCTGCCTGCAGAGCTGGGCACTTAGTCAGCAGCCACCACTCTCTGGCCGCCCAGCTCTGCAGGCAGCAGTAAGGATGGCAATACCACAACTCCCCTAAAATAACAGTAAGAAAAAAACAGATGTTTATTCCATGAACAGGAGATTGAAACTAGCATTTTTCCTGGCAGTGGCAATGGGTCAATTGCTCTCCAAAGAAGAGACTTGACAGTCCACGCATAAATCAATCCTCCATTGTGCCAAAGAATGGCAGCTCAGACATTGCTAAGAAACAGCACAACCTGTACAAACCCTACTGTAAGCAAGTCAAAAGAAGTTTGAAATTCTCTAACAAATTCCTTTGCACTGTGGGTTTTGAAGAAAACTGTACCTATTTTGCTCTAGATCAGGGGTAGGCAACCTAAGGCACACGTGCCAAAGACGGCACGCGAGCTGATTTTCAGTGGCACTCACACTGCCCGGGTCCTGGCCACCGGTCCGGGGGGCTCTGCATTTTAATTTAATTTTAAATAAAGCTTCTTAAACATTTTATAAACCTTATCTACTTTACATACAACAATAGTTTAGTTATATATTATAGACTTATAAACAGAGACCTTCTAAAAACATTAACATGTATTCCTGGCACGTGAAACCTTAAATTAGAGTGAATAAATGAAGACTCGGCACACCACTTCTGAAAGGTTGCCGACCCCTGCTCTAGAGAGCAATCTGAAAGCTCATATGTTGAGAAATTCTTCTTATATCTTAATTGAAACACAGAAGACACTCAGACATATAGGAGACAGTGACAATTATAAACAACAAAAGATTCTAAATTCAGCCATTAAGAAAAATGTAGTGGTTACTGTAATGCATATCTGCTACTGCAATGTTAAATGGCCTAAAATGAACAAGCTATGAACAAGAAAAGGCAGTTTTACAGATGTTTGAAAAGAACTCTTAGAAATGAGTAATCCATAATCATGAAATCCACAAATTACCTATTAACAACATCCTTTAGGGATTCCTGCTGCTGATCTGATGTCAGGATCAAGTCTTGCAGTGGATTACTTGGGCCTTCAGAGGCACTCAAAGAAAGGTAACAGTTCACAAAGCCAGCCCACCTCCATTTGTTGTCCCCAGCGGAACAGTGTTGCGGGACCTTTCTTTCACCAATCAAAGAGCAAATTCCCAACAAGTCTCTGCCATACACTGGAGCTCTGGAACAACGGCGCTCATTGCCAGAAAATATTCTGTCAAGGCGCTCCTTCAGAAGCCTGTTCTTTTCTTCAAATGATTCCTTTACCAAGAAAAAGTGAGGAAAAAATGTGCTGCTTATAATGAGGATGACAAGAGCATGTTACTTTAGAACAAAGCTGTAAACATTAAAACAACATAGTAGAGATAAATGATGTTTTATATCATTCACTTGCCAAACTGGTAAAGTGACTTGGGTCCAACTGCTAGAGAATTAAAATTTAATGTACAATTCGAAGAGCACAATTAAATTAATCTCTAGTTAAAAGGCTCACTTCCATCATAACTTTGAATTTTCTTGCTTTTGTTAATTTAAAGTTTCATAAAAAAATATTTTGTTAATTTATATGGAACACTCCAATAAATGTATGAATTTCCTCAGATTCATCCTATGGAAGGCTTCTCCAAAAGTTGCATAAAAGTTTGCTGTCTCCCCATATTTTTATGGGTTTTCCTAAAAATTTCTTACCTTTAAAAGAATTTTTTAAAAGTCATCTATTTCTAAGCTTCCTCCATGTTAAGAACATACAGGGAATTTGATTGTTCTCATAACTGTTTCTCCATACTTATGATCTATTTACTATGTAATATCCTGTCTGCCAATACGCATAAGCAATCCATTCACTGCTGTGGAGCTTTACGTACCAAAATACATTTTCATTAATAATTCCTAGCCTGTTTTAAATTCAAAAGTTTAAACAAAATCTGAAACACTGAAAGAAATTGTTTTGCCTACCCTATAAATTAAAACTGCTATATATTCCAGCTGTATTTATTTAGTTTGTAAATTTTATTCCCATACTCTTGGAATTGATAAAATATTAATTCTGAGAAGTTTTGTTTATGCTGCAAAATAATTGCAAGTACCTGTGATTGTCCACCATGGGTAGGTGCAGGTTTTAATGTTGGCCCCGTGTCACCTGATGTTAAGTTAGTAACTGCAGCTCTGCCTGGAATACAAACTAAAGATAAACCAAGTGTTTATATTTATATCTGCAGATATGTATCTAACACGCAGTCCTTAAAGCAATATAATATTTCAACAATGTACCGATCTTGTCAGAATTCAAAGAGCTGACAGCTGTTTATACCAACTGCTAAAAAAAAAAAAAAAGAAAAAGAAAAAAAACCCAAAGCCCCCAAGGCAGAACAAAAGGACCACTGAACAGCCATCACATACTAGCAAGACAAGTTGGATTAGGACCAGTGACAGAGGTGAAAAGTTGCATATCCTGGTTATTCTCATTTCTGTCAGAAATTAATCTGTTTATGCTTCTACTTCAGTATACATACTGCAAGAGTTTTGTCCATTTAAAGCTCTCTTGGGGAAAAAAATGCTTTGCTTTTTGCCTATCGCTTTGCTCAATTAGCTTGCTTTTCCTTTAGTGAGAAGGTCTCATTTGTCCACAGGACTGATCTGAAGGGAAAAGTTGTTAAGTTTACAAGATAATACAGAGGAGGAGGAGAAATTGATTTACAGTCAGCTGGACTGGGCTTGTACTGAATAACCTTAATTTTTGTCCATTACTAGGACTTGGATTTATCTTCTCTTACTAGTGCATGTGATTATAAGTGTGGTATATCAAATTATTCTATTGTGATTAAAAAACCTAGTTTTGAGTCTCACCTTACAGGATTGTCAAGTATTCGCAACCATCTTATTTTTTTAATGATGGTTTTGGTAAGTCTTTTCTGTATTTTTTCCCCTGTGTATTTATTTGTTCACGTAAGAGCGACATGAAAAGCCGGTACTGCTGTTAGGATTTTATATTCAGGCAATTCTTTTTGTACATTTACCACCTAGTATCTGCAGTGTATTGCTTTTGCAGGATTTAAGCAGCAGAGAGATGTTTAAATGTGATGGCAAACCTAAGGTCACAACAAGTACCTGTGCCATAATAACTTGGCTCTACATGAAGCATGTATTAATATATTGCCAATATTGATGTAATTATTTGTCTGTGTTCCTTCCCTTTCCCTACATATTCTGAATCACAAAAAATGACTGTCCTGTAAAGGAACACTAAATGTGTTCAAACGTCAGGAGGGTGTTTTCGTCTTTCTGAAATTTGATTAAGCAGGTGTACAATCAACATTTCTAAGCAATGCCATTGTCTGGGATTTGCTTTGCTTACGCAAAGACCTGGTGCTTTCATGATCTTGTGTGTGTGCCATTTGCAACATTATTGTATTAGTCTGACAATTCAATAACTATCCGATTTTTAAAAAAAAACAAAGGATGAGTGTCCTGCGAGATAAAGCGATGCTGTCATAATCTTAGGGATCTCATAGTAATTTAGATCTTCTTTCCAAAAATATATCAATTCAGTATTCATACAATGAAACACAACATTTATATAATTAAAAATGCACCTAATACATCTTTTTGTACAACACCTTTGAATCATCTTGCAGCATGTGTATGAATGCAGTTGTTTGCAAGTTCTTTCCAGAACAGCTAAACCAGCTACTAGAATATTACACAATAACAATAATGTAAATAAAACTACATACAATGTCAAGGATAGTGTTCACACAGTGGCAACACTGTATTCTTCTTGATTTCTAGGCAAGATGTATAGTTTCCTACCACACGCTGTTCACCAGCACTGAATGCTCTCAGTAGAAAATTAGTACAAACTCCCTGCTACTCAATATGACACTGCATTTCGGGGTTGAATTGATACACTAATGAACAATTGGACTTAATTAGCACAATCTGTGGCAAATATATTATACAGTTAAGAGGAATAATCAACTGTAAGAAGAAAAGAGAGGATATCTTCATGTTTCCACATTTTTACATTAAGCAAACAAGCTACTCTGAGCTTCCAGCATACATGCAAGTTTGCAATATACAGACACAAACTAAGCAATTATTCCCATCATTTGCAATAATGGCATTCATTCAGCATTTAAATCAAAGTCTTGAAAGTCAAAACAGGTACTCCCAAAA
Source organism: Mauremys reevesii (assembly GCF_016161935.1). Lineage (NCBI taxonomy): Eukaryota > Metazoa > Chordata > Testudines > Geoemydidae > Mauremys > Mauremys reevesii. Next base: position 13,335,114 of record NC_052640.1, on the reverse strand, counting down.
TATTTTTTTTACTGTGCTTAAAAGATGAATCACGAAAGACATTCTTTATTTTACCTTTATAATACATAAAAGTAGCCTCAGTAGTTTCAGAGGGACTCTTCTCTCATCTTAAACAACTAGAATGTTTAGGGTTTTTACTTTGGAAATATAAGGCCCTGAGAATTACCTGTTTTTCTTGGAGGACTTTAGGAATATTAGTGACACTGAAACGTGGTATCACAGCTGGAGGATGAAACATTAAGCTATACCACCTTCCAACCTAAGACTGGACATTCCCTACCTCCTCTCTCCCCACAAAAGTTCCACAAAAAAGAAAAAGTCAGAATCTGAACCTCACAGCCATCTTAGTGCATGAAAAATGGATCAGTAAATGGACTTTTTAATTATTATTTTGCAGGTGACCTTCAATTAGGAGGTGACTATGGCAAACAGCATTTCTAATGGACAAATCCCAATAACTGCATTTCTTGTCAGTTAGTAAATTGCTGTTTTGTCTTAAAGTCAAAATGGCACAGGTACCCCCTAGACACCCAGTGCTCTGTTGTTCCTCCCGTTCCTCTTGATCGTGTTTATAAACAAGGCTGCCAAACACCTGACATGCATGTACAAGGGGGCAGAGCCCGGAAAACAAAAGGTCAACTAGAAAAGGCAAGTACAGAAAAAAAGATCAGTTAGTGAAGTCACTACTGGAAAGAGGACGCACATAAAAGACTACCCAACGCCCTCATAATATACAATAGATCCCACTTATTAGCAACCTCTCAGTTCCCAGTAAAAAAAAGTTGCCATTATCTGGAAGCTGTCAATAAGTGGAAGGCAGGTTTGTGGGGCTGCAGCCAGGGAAGGAAGCACTGGGACATGCTTTCTCTGGCTGCAGTCCTTCAAATCTGCCTCTGGCCAGTGCTCCACATGTCCCAGCATTTCCTTCCCTGACTACAGTATTGTAAACCTGACTGCAGCTGGGACCCACATGGGAGATAAAGGGCTGCTGGTGTGCACACGTTCCCACCCAGCTGGTGAGCCCCTGCGGGAGTCCCAGCACTACGGGCTGGGAATGGAAGCTATAGCCCAAACAACAGGACTTTCCATGGGGACCAGGGGTGATGGAGGCCCATGGAGCTGCATGGTGTCTCTCCATGGACTCTCGCGGCTGTGCCTTACCCCGGCACATGGGGTGGCAGCCAGGGAAAGAAGTGCTGATTTGTGCCAAGCTCGGCACAGCCCTACAAGCACAGGAAGAGGTGCTGTGTAGCTCCATGGGCCCCCAGTGCCTGAGGAAAGACCAGACATCCAGGCTACAACCTCCTTCCCCATTGCTGCCCTGCCCACAACCTCCCCTCCCAGCCTGCAGCACCTGGACTCCAGCAGGGGCTTCCACACTGCAGAAACCTGCATGCAGCCGGGGCCTTTCTTCCCCAAAAAAGTTAATAAAGCAGCATGCCTGTTCCCAATATCTAAATCCATTAAAGTCAATGGGACGGCACTGGCTCCTAGCAAAATGTTGCTACTAACTGGAAGTTGCTAATATCAGGATTGCTATTAAGAGCATCTGCTGTAGTAAAAAATAATCATCTAGATTCTACTTTGAAAAGTGGCAAATATTTTAAAACTTACATTTTACTATCCAGGGCAATTTGGTTTTAGAGACAGCTTGAAAAGAGAAATTTTGAATATACAGTGCAGCCTCAACCTCTCTGAAGCATGCATTTTTTCCATTCTGTTTTGGTTTAAAGATTTGTGTTCGTTTCCAGTTTAGGTAACTCAATCCCCACCACTTAAACAGAACAAAATAGCTCAATCAGTTAGCTAGTGCATGTTTCTAAATTAACAATGACAATTACCTGGTACCAATTAATAAGCAACTTGAAATACATAAAAAGCAATGTTGCTAGGTAATGTCAAACTGGAGACATAACTTCACGACAGAGCACTTACCTTGCTGCGTTACTGCTGTAGAAGTTGGCACACCTGCTTGGTGCTGGTTTCCCAATGCATTCAGAGCATTTTGAACAGTTCCTGCTTGAGAGACTGTCTGCATGACAACTGGGCCCTGAGGCCGCAAGTACTGCTGGCCTGGAGCCGAAACAATTTGAAGAACACTTCCTGCAATTTTGAGTTAAATGAAAAAATTAGTCAGTGCAAAAGAGAGAAGAGCTAAGAGTCTTCTCCAGCAGGGCGTATTACCGCCAACAGGTAAGGCATACCCTACTGGGAATATCTGGTTCAAAGTGAATGAACACAAAAGTACTGTTCATCTAATGCAAGAATTATTCATCTGAAACTAATCAAAGGAAGTTCTTAAAATTACCTCATTTCCTTACACACCAGAAGGAAAAGGCAGCAAAGGTATCAGGAATCTATGTAAGTATTTGTTTTTAAATTTACTCCCAATTATGTAATATCTTTCCCCAAATATACAATATTTTAATTTTGCTGTACATCTAATTTACTTACTGGATTCAAAATTTAAGATTTTCTGCTGTAAGGACAGCCACCTACATTTTCTCAAAGTTACATATAGAAATATCCTCATATGTTAAATCATTCTAAAACTAGAAAAAGCCCATCACCTTCCCTCCCCAATTACATCTACTTCATGGGTCTAATTAAAGCCTCTTCTTTTGCAGCTAAGCAAATTTCCCCCGAATTTGGGAGTTCACAAACCACAGACCCTCCATAACCAGAGCCAAGAGGGGCTGTTTCAGAGCAAGAATATTGTATGCCATGTACTCTGCACATGGCAGTGGCTGGGTTAAAATAGACACACATTAGCTTATTATGGAGAGGTTAAAAAGTAATGTTGCAGAAACAAGGTTAAAGATTACTTGAATTTTGCTCCACACGACTGTGTATTTAATTTTTAATTAAAGCATTATTTTACTTTATTTGCACAATATACATATAAGAATATATTCATGAATGAAATATTCAAATAAAATTTATAAAAATGCTGTAACCACATTTCCTCTAACAGGTGTATATTTTTTCTAGAGAGAACTACCTTGCTGCCCCTCACAGCACACACAGAGAACAGACAACAAATGGTATTATCAATGGGAAAAAAAACACCTTCTTTTTTAATATGCTTAAAATACAGCAACAAGGAAAGCCTTCCCAGTCCCAATGATCTAGTTTATCAGCATTAGAAAACCCACTGATTGAAGCTGGACAGAAGAGTACCTTGCAGCTGCAGAGGCTGCCCTGCCGTCAGCTGGCGGAGTTGGCTGTGTGATAAAGTAAATTTATTCCCTTGAAACTGCAGTGTTACAGGTGTCTCTGGCTGTGCGATTCTGCCTTGTGCTGATGCTATGGAGGCCAGGTGGGCTATTTTTACTACCTCACCACCTGTTAAGGAGGGAAACATACATTAATGAATGCCCTTCTCTTCCCAGAATTCTAAATGTTGGTTAGTAAACTGGTGCTGAAGCGCCTTCCATGCATAATTATATAAAGTGCTTCAAAAGTGTCATATAAAAGTTCAGCAGGTATTGCTTTCTGTATTTGTTGGACAGACTGGAAAAAACCGATCATTTAAAATTAAACATCAACATTTGAGAAGTTATCCTTTCACTTTTAGTAGCAAAAAGTGTAAGAGCTACCTGAAAACTCATGTGACACTTTATAACAGAATAAGTATACATATTAAAGTGATCTCCACTGCCTTTTCAAGAGCACTAAGAAAGGTTTAAAAAAAGAGACAAAATAGTCACTCAAAATAAAATGAGAAAAAACACATTTTAAAAAGCTTGAAGATTAAAATGTGCTGCATAAGCAAGATTTATATCAAGTGAACTGCACTTTTAGACAAGTCAAAAAGCTCTAAAATTATAAGCATCAAGATTTTTCTGATTTAAATGCAGAAAGTTTACAAGCAGAAAGCATCAAGTATAGTTACAAAATGGTGGCATGAAACTTAGCTTTTGTAAAGGCAGTGCATTACCCCAAAGAGAAAATTAATACATCAGTGCTCAGTATTCTATATACATGCTAATAGGCAGGGCACATACAACCTAAAAGCAAAGCCTCACTGCTATTCTCTGCCTAACAGTTGTGACTTTTGTCTCTGCGAGAGAGGTCTTTAAGCAGATGGATTAGTGTTTAATATGAAAAGAATAATTAGGATAGAGCTAAAACATTTGGTCTGAAGGAAGTCTTGCCAGCAGAGGAAACATGCAGAAATAGGAGATTAAGTTGACACCACTAATGTATGTCCACAGCAATTCTATTGTTTCTTATCCAATTTTTGATTTTCCTTGGTCATAAGCAGCGTAGTGAGCAAGGCTAATCAGAAGAGTGAAAAAAAAACACAAAGATTCTGTACACATTTTAGGGTGCCTAGTAACTTAACCTCATTGTAGTAAAAAGGTGGGAGAAACCTTGAAAGGGGAGGCCACTTACTAGGCAACCGTGCCTGGGCCTGAGAGGTCAGTACCAGCCTCTGAGGCAGCACACTTTGTTGGATGGTGTGCGAGGGGGCCTGTGGCTGGGTCTGGCCTAGCTGTGAGGCCTGTGCAGTGGTCTGACCCCGCTGTTTCACAGGATTGGCTGTGCTAGTTGCTGTGGTGAAGGTCGCTGCTGGCTGGTGTCTTGGAGCACTGGTAGAAGCCTGAGTTGTCTGAAACTGTGCTGCTGCAGCTGCAATCAATAAGGTTTGTTTGTGCAAGTTGTTAGAGGTTTTAACTCCATTGTTTTAAACAACCTGCATTAAAAAGAAACCTTCCAACAGGATATTAAAATGGCTAAAGGAATGGCTTTTCCTTACAGACTGGGATTTCTACCCATACCTATCACTCCATCCTATTTTTACAACAGTATATAAATTGGTAAGCATTTTTTAAAAGACTAAGTAAATATACACAAAAGCACTGTAAATCCCTAAATTCAACAGAACATTATATACAATTGGGGGTTTAAATACCAATTGTGTCACAGTTTATTTCATGCATTACCAGTTAGGCTACACGAGATTAGCTTTGCACTACAATGGTAGGTCACACTGTAGCAACTAGTGGAGGAAATTTACTGGCTATTAGTTTGTTTTTATTTTAACTTTTTTTTAAAAGCCATTAGTAATCTAGACCACCAAGCTAAAGGAAAGAAGAGTACTATTAACAAACTAGCACATCAGTAATTTCAGAGGTATTAATTAAGGTAGCAATACCTTTCTTACCCTGATTCGCAGATACTGTAGCAATGGGTGATCTTCCTCGCACTTGTCCCTGCTGAGTTACTGTTGCTGTGGTCACTGTCCGCTGCACTTGAGTACTTGGAAAAACTACAGTCCTGCCCTCAGGCTTCTGCCCATACTGAACTGGCTGAAACAACCTGCAAAGTACACACAAAATAAAAGCTTAAGAGAAAATTATTAACCAGGCCTTTAAAAATCCACTCAGCTTTCCCAGGGGAACAGGGAGACCAAGCCCCATCAAAGCCTGCTAAATTTAAGCCTTCCTTTAAAAAAAAAAAAAAAAAAAAAGTTTCCACTGATGCAATGCTGATTTCTTGAATCTGCAGACCAACAGTCCCATTGCCTCTGCTGCTGCTCACAGCTTTTCCAACAGCATGACACTGAAAAAGAATTGGATTGGCTTCACTTACTACTATTCAAAAACCTTATGGACAGCAGTGAAACCAACTAGAAATCGCTGACACTGTTGCTTGGGAAAGCTATGACCTGCACCACATAGGTGTGGAGTTGTATGAGGAAAGGAGAAGTCATAAGGAGGAAAGGAACAAAGATATCCTGCCACTCTACACAGCTAAGGAGAAGGACGGAAGAGAAGAGGGGAAGTTCCTTCTTTGCAGATGTTTGCATCTGCAAGGGAGCATCTGAACAGAACTCAACAGCATCTCACTTCTGCCTTCACTGATCAGTCTCTTGTCTAATCATATTTGATACCAGACTCTGGCTGGTAGATATCTGATAAAGTTTGCAAGTCTTGTTATTACATACTAGAAAACCTACATGTATGCAGAAGTGCTGCAAAATCTGTACAAGGGGATGCACTGCCACATTTCTTTCAACAGCAACTCCAAGTGATAGGTTCCAGTATATACTTGTGTAGTACACATGCAGACAAATTAAAACTACTATGATGGGCTGCAAGAATCAGGGCAGAAAGCAGGAGAAAGAAGGAGGTCCTCAGAATTTTCAAAGGGAAGTGGGACACCCTCCTATGGCATCTCAAGAAAGAGAACCTCTACAACTTCCAGATTCTTCAGTACATTGGTTCCTTACAAGAGAAATACTGTTAGAAAGCATACCACTGTTTGTTCCTATGCTACTGCGGACACAGCTAAATGCCTGAAGAACTACCTGCAAAACATTCACTAATTCTGCAAGATTTGCTTTCAGTATTCTAGGATTCCTAGAATCAAAGGCTATTTACTTCTATATTAGTGTGAACCATAACACCACACTAGCCAAAGTAAAAATTCAGCTACTCTATAGATTGACTCAAAGTGGATCTCAAGGCTTGTCTACACTGTGCTGCACTGAGGACTATGGGAGTGTGAATTGCAGAACGTGATAAAATGTTGCGCTGTAACTGCCTCACATGGATGCTGTTGGCACAAAGTAAAAAGGTACCTACCTAGCGTTAACATACATTAACACAAACGAGGTACCTTTTAGTTGTGCCAGCATCACCCACAGAAGGCCGTTAGGCTGCGACATTTTGGTGCCCTCTGCAATTCACATCTCCACAGCCAACAATGCAGCACAGCACAGACGTAGCCTGTGTCTTGTGTTTCACAAAGCAGCTCCATATTACATGCTTGTTGTGAAAGTGTGTCATGTCATAATGATGTTTGGTTGTTGATCTAGTGCCCAAGTCTGCTAAACTAACCCCCCTATTATCAGTTTATAGCACCCTAAATGTGCTTTACTAAACCAAAATCCTAGTTTTGAGGGCTAACAAGCTGAAAGCGTGCCATACAATACTAACAAAATACAGAGTATGATGTGGTCTGACGAATGTAATGCATTACCAGAAGGGATCTTAAAATCTAACGTTCAGTTTCATGGGTAACATTTTGAAAATACAATGAACTTATAAACTAGATACAGGTAGAACTCAGTGACAGATGACTTCTGACAAGTTTAAGATGAATTGCATTCCTTTTTTAAAAATTCTAGCTCAATGCAAGAGCATTTTCATATGAAGTTGGGTGTACCTGCTTGGTTTGAGCTTCACTGGGTTGGGTCTGGCTGGATGATGAGGGGAGCTGTAAATCTCTTCAATAAGCTTTCTGGTCACCTTTTGTTTTGGCAGCACTTGTGCTTCGTAGTGAGTCATTTTATTTTCTACCCCAATCAGATCAAAAAGACACATGTCTGTATCCTAGGGTTATTGTGAAACAATAAGGTTTACAAGTCAGCACATAAAAATAATAAAGTTCAGCCTAAATGATACAGAATAACTAGACTCTCATCTTTGGGCTCTTTAAAGTGAAAATAACATTGCTGGCTTCTCTCATTTACAGCATATATTTTGGGGGTGGGAGGGGAAGAGGGGGAGAGAAATCAGTATTTTTTTTTTAGCTAATAAAAGTTAAACTGAAAATGTCAAATCTCCAGGTATTTTTTTGGCCATAACTACAGCTGACAGTCCCATCTTTAGTGTTAAATTGGCCAGGAGAGGAATTAAACGGCTAGAGTTAGTTAAATCAGGACTTAGATAAAACAGAGTTGCAGTTTTCCTGATATTTCAAATATAATCAACTGAGCTAAATACCAGAAAATACAGTTTGTAAATATAAAATTAGACTACAGGGCATACACAGATTTTTAACTGTGGAAAAAATGTTCAACTGTCTTTTTAACATGCCCATCATTACGTAGGCATAGTACATACGCATTAAAGACAGCAACAAACCCAGCCAAAGGGACCATGCCTTCACCTTTTAGCCTGCTTTCTTAAGGTGAAGAGGTTGTTTTCCCTTGCTCATCTAGAGCGACATTACTTCTTTGGCAATAAGCCATCCCAAACATCACCATGTGCTAACACAAGAACAATAGTGCATTGAATCAGAAAGTTCTCACCCTTGTGTTAAAAAAAGAAAGTCATACTGTCCCTTGGCTATTATAAATCCTGAAAGCAGGAAAATTACTTGGAACCCTGTAATTAAATATACTGCTACAGCCTATCCAGATTTTCTTCTCATTTAAGAGTGTATTTTTGGGCATAGGAAGCTCCTGAAGACAAGAAATACCTAACAGTAATGCAAAATGAAGCCAATTTCTCTTCGGGCAGCTGGAACATGAATGCAAACTTCTTACTCAACCATTTCTTAAAACTCATACGGCAGGGAGAAAGAGAAATGTAGTAAACGTGTTCAGTTAGGTGGTGGACTCTGAATAGCAAATTCATTCCACTTATAATCTATAGTTGGGCTTGCAGCACAGTCCCATGAATGAGAGGCTGATGCTGTGTTCACTAACCACCAACTTTCTGCAAGGACGATTTTTAAACAGTTCACTTTTCCACTCACCTCCCAAAGATCCCGTTCTAGTGCTTTTAGTACCAAAGAAGCAGTTCCATATTCTAGTGCCTCTGATACATACGAGGAGCTGGAAAGCCTGGGATTTATCAGGTCAGGGTGATTACAAATCCTTTGCAGTTGCATCAGAACGTAAAGGACACTGACAAAATGTCCACTTTTAAGAGCTTCCTGGGTTCTATCGAATAAAAATATATATATATATATCGTACATTTCTCAGTTTAAGCATAGTTTTTATAAAGCCTGAAGGAGACGTCATTGAACTTACAGGGCTAGAATCTGAAGTGTAATGTGTTACTTAGCAATCTTAATACATACTTAGGTTTTTAATGGAGATATGTTCCAGGAATATTTAGTATAACACAATATCATTTCAAAATATGTGAATGTGATTTTGGAATTATCATGAAACTGAGGAACGAAGGACACCGCCTAACGTCACAAACAGTCTAAACCACGAGTGGGCAAACTATGGCCTGCAAGTTAATCTGGTCCTCAAGCTCCCGCTGGGGAGCAGGACCTGGGGCTTGCCCCGCTCCGGCACTCCAGCCAGGGAGCAGGGTCAGAGAACGGTCTGCCTGGCTCCCAGAAGCAGCGGCATGGCTCCCACCCTGGCTCCTACGAGTAGGGGCAGCCAGGGGGCTCCGCTCCGCATGATGCCCCCACCCCAAGCATCGCCCCCACAGCTCCCATGGGCCGGGAACTGCAGGGGCGGCGCCTGCAGACGGGGCAGCGCACAGCAGAGCTGCCTGGCTGTGCCTCTGCGTAGGAGCCGGAGAGAGGATGTGCCACTGCTTCTGGGAGCCACTTGAGGTAAGCACTGCCTGGACCCTGCACTCCTGAGCCTCCCTCCGCGCCCCAAACCATATCCCCCTCCCGCTCTCCAAACCCCTGGGTCCCAGCCCAGAGCACACTCCTACACCCCAAACTCCTCACCCCCAGCCCCATCCCACAGCCCGCATCCCCAGCTGGAGCCCTCATCCCCCACCGCCCTAGACCAGAGCCCCTCCCTGCATCCTGAACTCCTCATTTCCAGCCCCATCCTGGAGCTCGCACCCCCAGCTCTGGTGGCTTTGTGGTTTGAAGAAGCATCCACAGAGGATAAGAATTATTCCAAAACAGCTTTTAACTGACCATCATTGATTTTAGGCTTCCAGAGGTAAATAATTGCTTTTTTCAAAGCCCATCATATCATTTGGCTCTAACGTTAGTAGTTTCAGGGTAGTTATGTCATATTCTTTGGTCATGATGAAAAGGTTAGGAAAAATATTAAATGCAACCACCCAGGACATAAGTAGTTTTTTACTCTCTGTATCCAAAGAGTAGAATCATAACAGTTTTTACTTTGCTATTTGAATTTCTTACCCTGGCTGCAATATGACATCTTCATACATAGCCTTTTGTCGATTAGAAAGACGACACTTTAGCACATGTTCATATTTTTTTGTTAGTTGCTTTTCAACATCTCTCTTTGATCTTCGCAAAATAAATGGTTGAATCATCTGAAAAATTTCATAATCTATTAAATACTCTTCCTTCACATTAAAGATACGTTGACAACTTGAAGCTAAGATTACCAGATATAATGCACACACAAACAGCAGTTATGGAGCCATTTGTGTATAATGCAATTATGCTACTACAAAACTGGCTGCAAAATTGCTGCTTGTTGGTTTTTTTAAATTTTTGCATAAAGGTGCTCCAAAATCTAAGCTTTTGGTTTTGTTTTGCTTTTTGTTAAAGACACTTTTAGCCCTTACTGTGTCGGGGGCAGGCGCATAAATCAAAACCCACCCTACAAGCTTTCTTACGGTTTTACTAATGACTGTACTGGATTCCCAGGAGCAGGTGGCTTGGGAAGATCCCTGCTGCATAAATTCTGGGCTCCAGACTTTAGGCCCAGTGTTCCACATAAGACACAATGCTTTGATCATGGTATAACACAATGCTTATAGGAGGAGTTCCTGTATCAGCTGATCCAAATGTTAAGAAAAGGCAGAGAATTCATCAATCTGAACCCTCCATGCCTGAGTCAACTGTGTTTTGGATACTGAAGTAAAAACGAGAAAATAATTAAATGACATACTCTGTGTAATCTTATAACAAGTTTATGGCAATAATCCTGATTCTCCTCATTGGCTGCCTTCACCGGGAAATCCAGATAAGATCTGGAAATTCCTGGAATTAGAAAATGCACCATGGTCCACAACTCCATCAAAGTATTATGCAAAGGTGTGTCTATCAGGAGCAAACGATGCTGGCTGTGAACAATAAGAAAAAGAAACTCAGTAATGAGGTTCAACAGTTAAATAGTTTTTAATAAAATAATGAGAGACATATCTAACACTCTGGGTATCTGACAAATACTTAAAACACAATAAATTAAAAACAAAAACCCAGCAACCCCATAGCATACAACACCAAGTACCCACAATAAACCAAATTAACAAAAAAATAAAACTAACTCTACATTTTCCCTAAATATTGCGTCCAACAACATTTGCATCTTCAGTTTGCCTGAAAGTCACAGACAGAACGGTTAAGACATAATGCTAATTATTAAATCGGAAATTAAAGACAAAATGTATCGGTGTTATATTAACATTTAGGACAGTTATCTTTATAGTTATAACATTAAACTACAGAGCTTTCTATCTGCTTGAGTCTTTTAATAAAAATAATTTTTAAAAAAAATGTTATTAACTTAAGCCTTCTGACACACTCATTGGAACTTTCATGCAAAATTAGTGAATCATCCAAAATAAAGCAGTTATCCATCAAACTAGTTGTTCATTTACACAATATAAAAAAAAATCATAGGAAATATTTCTGCTTGAGCAAGTCAAGGTCCAGAACAGAGCAGTTATAGCGCTATGTGAAGTGGTACCATTTGGTGCTGAGCAAGTCTCTGAACCTTGATTGCTCAAGTAAAGGGAACTCTACAGTGTGCAACTAACATACTATCCATGTAGGAACCCAGGCAGATAGAAAAATTAGTTCTACATAATTCTGGAACAGAATTCTTGAATTTGTGAACAGAAAAACTGATCTAAAAGCAACACGAAGGCAAAATTGTTGATATGCTCCACACCTTCGGAGATTGAAGAGTGCCTCCCAGTGCTTCTCAGTCATGTTTTTAATTTGCTGCATTTCATCTACGACTAGGTACTTCCATCGCATTTTCATGAAGGCATAGTTGCCTTTAAACAGTTGCTTGTACGAAGTGATACATACATTAAAGCTGTTGGGTTCCATCCATTCCTACAAAAAACAAAATAAATAATGATCCATACAAGCAATCTCCAACTGTTAATACTAGTAGGATAGAAAAGTAATGGCAGAATTCCAGTGATTATGATTGCATGCTATCCACTTTACAGCTATTAAAAAAATGCATCCCAAATGATTTATAAGCTAATTCTGGTCTTCAAACTACAGTAGGGGTCCAGGAAGTGAGTAAGGGTGCTGCATGTATTGTTCAATACTTAGGACACCCTATTGCATCACGTGCATTTTCAAAGAGACTTATGGATGAGAAGCTCTTGGTAAATGCAAGAAGCCCACATTACACTATTTCATTGTTCACTTCTTGTTATAACTCAACAAGAACAAGCTGCATAAATCTGTGTACCTACACAGTGATCTAGTCTCATCAGTAAAAATAAACCCTGCAAAACAGAATACCTGTCTCTTTGCTCTAAGTTCTCTTTGACTGCCAAAGTACAGAAGAATTTTCAATCCAGGGCACCAACGTTTCAATTCAAGCTCCCACTTCAGTATGTTACAACTTCGTACAACAACAAGATGAGGACCCCAATTACCTACAGGAGGAAAAATACAGCAAAGGACAATACAGACATGGGATAAATATTGAAAACTCATTTTCTCCCTTCTACTTTTAAAGTTAAAAAAAACAAAAAAACTGTATTGACAACTGTTAACTAGTCTGAGAGAATACAAAACTGTAATTCAAGGTTGCAGTTCTGTAACTGCAATTGTTTATCAATGGTTGAGTGAACTGAGTCATTTGTTCATTATACAATATATATATATTTTTTTAAATACTGTTAAACTGGAGACTTTTTACAAATTTGGCCCCCAAAATCCAAGGCCAATGTTAGATTGAACGGCAGGCTGTCAACTGCTAAAACTGTCCACTTAAAACACGAAGGCACCTGAATGTTATATTCCAATATAAATAGGTTTTTACTAAAATAATTGTCCTTGTCCATATGCTACCAAAGTCTGATTTGAACCCATAGAATCAAAGAGATGATGTAAGATTGAATCTCTGTTTATCTCTCTCTCTCATTTTGTCCAGAGTACATTTATTTGTCAGCTTCTGCTACTAGCTTCTGGTGTTGCTGGCAGCTGGCTCCTATCCCCTCCTCGTCCCCTTTATCAACAGCAGCAAAACTAATCTAATACCTGAGCCACCTTCAGTGTATCTGAATAGTGCGTTTTGCTGCCAAAACACTAGGTGTGCTGCATATACAGTTCTGCCCCGATGAACCCAACAGTTTTTCAACTGGGACGTGTCAGCACTTCTTAAAACAAAAAACACAGATTATAATTGAAAAACCCAGATTGCAGCTATATTAGAAATGACTTGTGCAGATCTGAGGTATGTGGTCAGCACATGTCAGATGCAATCTTTGGGAAGTTAGCATCCTTTTTGGTTTGTAAGTAATATGTATTAAAGTACAGATAACAGTTTGCAGCTCTGCAGCACCTTTAATCAGGCATCAAAAGAGCTTTATAAATACCTCATCCTTCACCACTTCTGGAGATAAATACTACCTCTTGCAAACCACAGCAAACAAAGACACAGATTTTAGAGGAAGCCAGGAAACAACAATCCCTTATATAACACAATGCAGCTTATTATCAAACACTGATGAGTGTTTTGAGTATCTTGACCATTTTTCTTAAAAAAAAGGAGATAGTTTAAGAGTGCTTGAGAACAGCACTTCTAGTAGCTACTCAAGAAGTGACTAAAACTACTAGCTTTTTGCCAATATTCTTAAAAGGATTCACCACAATTGTCGGCAAAGTTTCAAGAAATTTGCAGGACAGCTGTAAACAGGCAAAAGAGTGATTTATAATGGTAGTGCCGGTATACCTTAAATTAAAGTTGCATGAAACAGCAGAATTAGCTTACCTTCATTACAAGCCAGGTGTGCAAAAAAGGCAATGACTTGCACAGTTTTGCCAAGCCCAGCCTCATCTGCCAGAATACCATTCAGATTCTTTTTATATAGCTTTGCTAACCAGTCCAGCCCAATCTTCTGATACTCTCTGAGAGTCCCATACAATAAAGATGGAGTATTATATTTTACCTGTGCCAAAAGAATATATGTATTTACGTTGCTGCTTTTGATCAAAGGTTTGAGTATGATTAAGTTCAAGGAAGCAAGTAAACAAACATTGCCTTCTCTAATGCCACAATTATGAAGATATTTTACTATTCATTGATTGTTAAAAAAATAAAATCTATTAAAAATGGTGCAAAATTTCTTGAGGAAACAGCAATCCTACTTGCTTTCTACTTCTAGCATTCCTTTTAGAAGATCCTGACCCACCCATAATTAATTAAGCCTCACAACACTCTCTATGAAGTACTATACACTTTTACAGATGGAGAAACTGAGTAATGAGGAATTAAGTGAATTGCCTATGACCAAGATCCAGTCATTGGAAGAATGGTGAATGGAATCCCAATACTTTCAATTCCTATTCCCCTCAGTAAGTCAGGGTACAAGGCTGCATCCAATATTATATTGGCTAAAAGGCGAACAACAAAAGACATTCCTTTATGTATTTACAGTTTTAAAGCTACACTTTTAAAAAATAATCTTTATGCACAAACACATGCTGTAATGGAAAATGAGAAGCTTTACCGCGGTCAAGATACGAGCACTCCCTTTAGGTAACAGTGCTTCCGCAGCTGCAGCAACTTCTGTTATGTCTTTTGTGTGTTTCTTTGCAGCATTTGTTCTCTCTACACTCTTATGTTGATCAATGCTGAGAAGTGAATCTATGAGTACCACGTCCTTCTGAAGGCTTTCCTGGTCTCTTGTATGGTCTTCCAATTCTACATAAGATGTAAGTTGATGATTATTTTACACACAGACATAAAACATCAGAAGTAAGTTACTAAATTGTTTTAACTGTTTCTATTATCTTCTGTTTAGCCAAGTGAAAATGAAAATCAAGTTAAGCACAGCGCCATGTTCTGAATGCTCACATTAACTATCTTGTAGGGGCCATTGGCACAGAAATACGTTTTTACACTCCCTCTAAGAAATTCTCTGACATTTCCCAATTTCCTAAAACTGAACCCAGAATGCCTAATTCTGTGACCAATGATATCTATGACACATAATGATAAGAAAAGTAACCACTCTGCATGCAACCCTATATACTTCATTTATAAGCTTTTCTATGGCTACCCTCACTATAGTTTCTGACCATCTTCAAATGTTACTGGATCTATCCACACAACACTCCTGTTAGGTAGGTTAGGAAGTATTATCCTCATTTTACACATTGGGAACTGATATACAGAGATTAAATGCTTTGTACAAGATCATATAGAAAATATTTTGCAGTGCCTGGAATATAACCCACGGTTCCCAAGCACCTTTCCAGATCTTTAACCACAAGACAATTCCTCCTTTCATACAATCCCATAGACACCAGTATTGTACTTTTTATTAATTTCAGATGTGACTTACTTTATGTTTGTTCTCCCATAGCATGAACCATCTTGATAAAATGAGCCCATTGAACAATCAATTGATTTCAAAATGAATGTTAGTAATTTCTTCTAACAAAAATAAAATAAAAATAAATTTACCTTCTTCACTGGTGTCCTCTTTGTTGTCATGTTTAGGCTGGGGCCAGTGAAAATTCTCTGAAAAGGCACCTTCATACATCTTTACTAAGTCATCCAAAGGCAATTCAGCTGAAGGTTTTTAAAAGAACAAATACAAGGATATTAGTACTAAAAACTAGCAGTTATCATAACATTACTTTTTAATAGTTAAGGATACTTTGATATATGTTGTAATCCACACAGTACTCAACTGAGAAATTGACTTTAAAGATAATTAACAGATGGAAGCAAAGAGACACTTTTAAAGTCAGTAGGCTCAACCCAGAAGGTTCTTACCACAATACAAACCCACTATATAATCTGATAATCAGTTACTGCTTAGGAGAATCACAGCACTAAAAAAACAGCAGGCTTGTTAGATATCAAAACTGAAGTACATTGGAAATCTCTGTGGGGTACTTTGCGCAGCAGCAAAATGCACCTGCTCTGAACAGTTTTACAAAAGGGAGGTGGTTACTGGCACAGTGTCCTCTGGAAAGGCCCCTTTCCCTCTAATGCTTAGCTTGTCAAGATCTGAAATAGACCAAAGCTGCTAGCCTTCCAGACTTGCTAAAAAGCTATTCTGGTTGAGCAGGCACTGGTGAAGAGCCAAGGCAACTGAGGCTGGTGGAATTTCTATCTAATGGGAAAGTGCTGTGGAGGGTTTTAAGCAGCATTGCTCACATGACCAGTGATCATGGTAGCTGCGAAGAAGGAGGAGAAGTGCTGCCATGTTAGTCAATTTTTAATTTGCATCTCCAATGCGCTTGTGTTTTCAGTGTATATCAAGGGCACTTGGAGATTTGGATGAGACCCTTTTATAGTGAAGAGTTTGTATAGGAGCAACATCTAAATAAAAACATTTACACAAACTCTTTTTCAAACCAAATTACTCAAGAATTAGCTAATCATTATACATACCACTCCATAAACACTAACATTCATCACAGTCCACTATTAAGAACAACAAAAAACACACACAGGAATACAAACTAGACATGATTTGAAAGTTGAATGCATTCAGAAAAACATTCATTTGATGGCTACCATATTTGTAAAACATAGTAACTACTATACATTTTCACATTTTACTCCAAACCCCACCAATATGTAGCAAACTTGTGTCCACAGGCAATCCACATACCTACCTTCTTTGGCTAAGTTAGAAAGTTCGGTTTGATGGTTTATATTTCCTTCTTTAGCCTCCTGCTCTTCAATTGTCTCCTCTTCATCTTCAACTATCACCAAAACACACATTTATAAAGGCAGCTTAGTTACACAACTATAAAAAAAATCAGAATATGACTGATAGATCTGCCAGTTTAAGCCTGCTTTGGAGATTGTTCCCAAGTCAAAGGCATTGGATATCACAGTGGAATTTTGCGAGAGAGAACGGTCATTAAGCTAGCCTCGTCTCGGTATAATTGCTGAACTTTGGATAGTGGTCATACAGATTGCAGCATCTCCATTCCTTCGTATCTGTGATCTACTGAGGTGTACAGGTTCAAAAGATCTCATCAGCTCAAGAAGCTATGCAAGTCACTATTCAGGTATCTCTGAATCTCACTATAACCGGATATCACTGAGAACCTTAGCAGGATTCCAAAAAGGATTAGATATTTATATGAACAACAAGAATATCCAGGATTACGATACTACCTTCTTTTTAACAAAAGAGGTTTGGAAGGGATAGAATCCTTCATGCTTCACGGCATAAGTCAACCTTGAACTTTTGAGTGTTAGTAGGAAACTTTCCCTGGGGCCAGGTTATCCCACAACTGCCGGAGTTTTTCCTCTCAAGCAGTCTGTATGCTGTCAAACCGGATATTGAACTAGATGAATCACTAGTCTGATCCAGTATAGCAATCGCCCTGGAGGCTGGGAAGAGGAGGAGGAGATAAAATTATAATCAGATATACTGACCCAGAAGAGAAGATTTTCTTCCACTCCCAAGTTCTAGCAATACCAGCATCCATGCTTCTAAAAAGGTCTCTTTATTAATATTATTTTGTTCTTAAAGTGAAAACTGTAGCTCAGTTCAGCTGGTATTTTTACAAATAAGGAGCACACAACGGAAGAAGCCAATACCACAAATTTTTTATTCATCTCTTTCCTTGGGCATTTAGGGAGGGATTGGGTATAATAGGTAACAAGAGTGAAGTCTTGGTAATAAAACCTCACTGAAGTACCTTCCCTCACTCTGCTATTTAATCTTTGCAGCAAAGTGGATAAGGTTGGCAAGTATGTTGCAAAAATGCAGGGTATCTGGATCAGCAGATTGAAAATTAGTGTTCAGTTTTTAAATATATAAAATACATACCCACACTTCCAAAGACAAATGCACCAAGCACCGTAGACAGAATTTTAAAAAGCAACTAACCTTCCTCATCAGTCAAGGATGTGCTTGCCTTTCTTTTCCTTCCAGATGACAGTGAACCCTAGCATTAAATAATTTAAATGTTCAAACCCAGGGAATATAAAGCCAATATATAAACACGACTTCTAGGACAGGAGGAGGCTAAATCTCCATCCAGTTCCTCTTTAAATCTAGCTATCCATACTAATATTTGTATAATAAGTTGACCAAAGTCAATCAAAGGCATCCACATGAGTGGAATTCCACTGATGTCAATGGGACTCTATGCAGATATAAAGGTCCAGCTACAGAGATCACTTTGTAGGATCAGAGCCTGTATGTGTAACTGGGTAAATAATACACCCTTTAAAAACGTCCAAACATCTTTTTCATCCCTAAACACTAGAATGGCCACTTCAAAGCCCTTATAGGTTCCTGGATAAACATTAACTCTCTTTTCAAAAGGTATTATATTATCAATCTCAGACACACACAAAATTCAGAACATTCAAATGTCAAAGGTTTATGGTTCCTAACAACATACTGTGTTTTCCCCCCTGCACCCACAATGATGAATTGTTTATGGCCAAAAACTCAGAATTAAACTTCCAAAAAACTGTTTAGTGTCAGTTTGTGTGTTAGTCTAAAAGAGCAGCTTTAATGTTTATTTGAAACAGACAAAAAAAAAAGTGTTATTTCATAAGAAGCAGTAATATTTAGAATAAATCTGAGACTCTAAGTAACAAGTAAAAGAGAGACTTACCACCTCACTTTCTTTTTCCAATGAAATGTCTTCTGTAGGTTTTGTATCTTTCCCTGGAAAATTATTACAGACATCCAACAGTCACTCAGCAACTTTGTGTTTCTTATGTTAACATTTAATTGCATCCATGAGAAAAAACCATCAAGATAAATAAGGTCTAACAGTAAAACACAATAAATACCATGATTCACAATTTGTATTTCTACTGTCAAAAAGATGAGACCTCATACTTGACTAAGTGGGCGCAAATATGTAAAAACTGTAGAGTGGGCCATGAATTTATACCCCAGTTTTAATAAACTGAAACACAATTACCTTTATTTGAACTTTTCCTTAAATTCAATGCTTTTTTCCTTTTCTCTTGAAATTCAATTTGCAGTTTTATTTCAACAACCTAATATATAAAATTGCAACAAAAATGTGATTAGAGCCTCTAGATTTTAAAAAGACTTTAAAACAATCTTGCAGTCACACATTTTTTTTTTAAGGAAGTGGACAGTTTACCTGTTCAATATTTGACCAGAAGTATTCTATTTCTCTAGCAATTGAGGCAGCAATGCGCCTTAACTTGTTTTGTTCCTCTTTTCTGGCTCTCTCTTCATTAAGTTTCTTTTCCTCATGGTAGCGAGCCACAGTTCTCACCATCTAATAAAAATCATTACATTCTGAATGAGGTTTCCTCAAAATATTCATCACCATATTTCTTAAAATTGGACTTTTTACCCATCAACCAGATGTTAACTGTAGCATAGTTTCAGTGCACCTATGGTGTAATTAATCTTCAATATTTCTATAATCTTTCTATGTCAGAAAAGTAACTGGTATGAAATCAAAAAAGACAGAAAAGTCTATTAGATTATGGTCTTATTTACATTAAGGCTACTTTACTAATGCAAAATTAAGTCCTAATGGGTTACTGGAATAATTTATAAGACATACTTTAGAATTTCCTTGTGAAATAAGTATTTCAAATATAAACTAAAATAATCTAAAATTTTTGAACAACAAGGTAAGTGGTGCACTGCGTTAGGATATCGCCTGTAAGGAGAAGGGATCTGAATTCACAACAATTTAAAATACAGAATAGGAAATGACATACTGAATTAAACCAGTGGTCCTTAATAATCCTATATCTTGACCCCAAAAGAGGCCAGCACTAGATGCTTCAAAGGAAGGTTCAAGAATCAACACAATGGATAATCATGGAATAACATTCCCTGACAGGAAGTTTCTTCCTATCCCCAGGCACTGAGGTTATACCTAACACAGCAAAGAAAAATTCGCGGTTGGTCCGTGCCAGCCAACTCAGGATCACAGGGCTTGGGCTGTGGGGCTGTTTCACTGCTGTGTAGACTTCTGGGGGTAGGAGGACCCCAGAGCTCAGGCTCCAGCCCACGCCCAGAAGTCTACTCAGCAACGAAACATCCTTGTAGCATCAGCACAAGTTGGCTGGCGCCAGCCAGCCACAGGTTTTCTTTGATGTGTACACACGCTTAGTGGTTGATTTATGTACTGAGGTGTTAAGGGTTACAGTCCTTTAAAAAGAGAAAAGAAAAGAAAAAAAAAAGCACTTACCAAAAATGGTCACAATTTTGGATGTTCTCTTCCGTAGAAGTGTCTAATTTATTTATTTTTTTTAAACTTTTACTAAATGCTTCTATTCAAAAATATCTTCTGGCAGCATGTTCTAAAGGCTGACGCATACTTTTAAAATATATATATAACTAATGCATTTCCTTATCAGTTTCAAATTTATCTTTCAGTATCGACAATTCCCTTACTTTTGTATTATGAGTACAGATAAACAGTAGTACCTGTTTTACCTACTCTGTACTATTTATTATTTTATACCATTCATTCTGGTTCCCTCTCATTAATCTCCTAACTAAATTAAAAGTTGTGTCACTCTCCTCATATAGAAACCTCTTCATGCCTCATTTTCATTGCTGTCTCTGAATTCCTTCAATTTCTGCTATATTTTTTATGAGATGGGTTGATCAGAACTGAACAAAGTATTAACCACCCAAAAGAATACATATACCTATTTGTAATAAAAGTGCTATATATTTATTTT
Source organism: Mauremys reevesii (assembly GCF_016161935.1). NCBI lineage: Eukaryota > Metazoa > Chordata > Testudines > Geoemydidae > Mauremys > Mauremys reevesii. The sequence goes on along the minus strand of NC_052640.1, from coordinate 13,314,541 downwards.
TGGATGGGAGGGAGTGACTGATGTGAGACACATGCACTATGGCCACAATTTTCAAACTTGCCTAACGTTAGGATCCTAAATCCTTACTCATGCACCTAAATGAGTGGTCTGTTTTTCAGAGCTGCTGAGAACGCAGCATTTGCCACTAAAGTCAATGGCAGATGCTAGGTGCTCAACACTTCTGAAAATCAGGCCAATTATTTAGGTGAAATGCCAATACTTTACACTCCTGGTACTCCCTTCCATCTAAAAACATAAGGATTTTACTATAGCTAGACAACGTACGTGTTTCAATAACATTGTTACAAAGATGGCTGACAGCAAGACCAGTTATTTCTCTTCAAAAACATATTTCAAAGTACCTTCTTAGCAGTAACCATCTTCCACCTTCTCTCTTGAGCAAAATCAGTTGCCATCCATTGCATTTCTTCTAGTAGATAATCCCAGTGAGATTTGGGTCTCGGGGCCTCCTGGAGTTTCGGCAATCGTCTCAGGGACCACAAGCCTTCCTTCCTCAGCTCTGCTATTCGTTGATGGATTTGATTTTCCTACAAAAAAACAACAAAAATAAATCCCTCCACAAATATGTCATGTACAAATACATTTCAATGACAGATACCTCTGTCCGGCTGTAGCTATGATAGTAGCTGAATAAAAAAAAAAACAGTGTTCTAAAGTCCCAATATCATAAACAAATTTTACATTTAAATTTAATGCTACACCATGGGAAACAAATCAAGTCTGCACATAGCACTGACGTGCCAAAATTAACAGACTAAATGAGATTCAATTGTAATAAGAATTACAATAGTACAAGACAGACAGACACTTCGTATGAAAGAATAGCAATCAACTTACAAGACCTACGGAAACTACACTGAACTATCCTTTTTTACTGAAATCAGAGCTTTACTATATAAGGAAAATATAAGAAAGGATAAGACTATTTCACTACAAATCCTCCTTAGCTGTTAGGAGAAACAAAATCTACAAGGGTCCTGTTAAAGAGGCAAATGACCAGGCTCAATTTTACTAGAAAAGTTATCTTACCACAACAGCACATCTTGAGGGATCAGGTGTGATCAATATTACGGAAATACAAAAAAGAAAAATGCATGTAGCAAAGGAGACTGCTTTCATAAGCAGTTTTATCTCCAGCTTCTTTGGAAGTGCATAAAATAGAACAACCAAAAAATGCGAGAAATAAAAATTGGAACTCTCCTGTGTGTATTAACAGCTCAACAATGTAACCTTTCTTCATGTTAGTGGTCTTTAGTTTCTGAAATAAAATATCTTACCAGTTTTACTTGCTCAGCAAGCTTGTCTTGAGAGCTATCCTGCGGTAACACTGCTGCATTCTGAGCTGGGCTCTGTGTTTTAGGTGCTGTAGTTACGGCTAAGCCTGGGGGTTTTGATGCAATAGGAGACAGTGATTTGTTAGTTGCTGGAGAGGTTCTGTTTGTCTGTACTGGATACGAAGAAAGCGGTGCTGTGCCTGAGAGAGCTGCTGGTGGAATAGAGGAGGTAGGTGGCAATGAATTTGCCGTAAGACGCTGAGAAGTTTGGGCAGCATCTGCAGATGGTCGTGTCAGCGTCACAGTCTGTGGAGAGATAAGGAACTTTATAATCAGATACTATCTAACACTGCATTACAGAAGAATGTGTTAGCTGGCCAAATGCTGACCAAACTTTAATCCACTAGAAAATGTTTTCACTCCTCAGCCATATACTACATTTAAAATGCTTTACAAATGCTTTACTCAACAAGCTACATCTACATAAGTTTATTTTGTCTTGCAGAGTTTAAAAATTTCAGCCATTTAACATCTGTCACATATTTAGAAGAACAGACTGCTGTCATTCTCCCAGTTATTGCAACAAGAGTTGTTTTAGGAGTAAGCTTTTCATATTAGGCAAACATTTATATTTATATACCTGTTGCTGTATTGCAGCTTGCGGCTGGGACACTTGTGTTGGTGTCTGTCCTTGTATATGGAGTGCTGGCTGTACCTGCTGTTGAAGTGGTGTTGGGAGCTGGCTATGTGGAGCAGAAGTGATGGGTACACTTTGGGGCTGGGTCTTCACCTGAATCTGGGGCTGGGCTGGAGACTCTACTATCTGTGGCTGTTGCTGTGAAAGCTGCAATGCAGCGGGGAGAGACGTTATGGGGACATTAGCAGGTTGCAGCCTTCCCGGCAGTTGAGGTGGAGGAGTGTGTAAACTTGCTGCATTCTGCACAGGAGGACCTTTGGATGGGTCATACTGTTGCTGGCTTTGTTTCTGTCCAGTGAGCTGTACTGCTTGAGGAGTTGGAGGCATTCCACCTGCAAAGCAAGAGGAAATCAGCACAGATGAATTTTAAGTGTCAGTGTTTTTTACTACTTTAACCAGAAAATGGTTAGACAGCCAACACGTTTTGACTTGTTACTTACTTGGTGATAAGATACCATCACTTTGAAAATACCACATCACAATCACAAAAATAAATCACCATTACAATAAACAATCTATCATGCAAAGGAACCCAGCTAGCAATTTTTGAATAAGAATCAATTACAATAAAATGCATTATCTTTACTAAATTGCCTTCTGGGTTTCCTAATTGTTTTTTCAACTATTTATGAGTTAGCAGGCGCTCAAAAGTCATTGAATGTTGTATACAGAGGATGCTGTACATTAACACACTTAGACCAAAAATGACCGTCAGTGAACTAACACCAGCAATGAAGTACAAACAACATTTATCACATATATGGCAAAGTAGGAGCTACTTTTTTCACAAACCCTTAGTTTAGATCCAGAGCTCCTAAGCTAACCATTTTGCACCAGAACGTGAGACATACTTCCATGCCCACATGCACCACTGGAGCACATCACTCAGCTCCTTAAACAAACCAGGCATTGCATACCAAGAATTAATTTACAAGGAGAAGTCTATGGTGGAACTAGGATCTCAGAAGACTAAGAGCCTAAGTTTCTAGTCCCATTACTTACATCTCCTTGTTAAATTAATTTGCAATTGGCATGTGGTGACAGTACCTTGTGCCGTTGGCATTAGTTGTTGTAGAGGAACTCCTGAAGCCACACCTGGATGCTGAAAAACCATCCCATGACGGCCCACTTCAATTCGTGGTCTCTTAGACGAATCTGTGATATTCAAATTCCATTTATGGCATGGTATAATGGAATGGTTTCAGTTTACAAAGCAAAAGTACTACACATGGTTTCAATATTAGCTCAGAAAGCTACAACTCTACTACACATGTGTAGCATTCATGAGGTATATGCACCAAGGGCAGAGTTCCTTTATATTTCAAGGTGGCCAACTTCACTTTCCTCAGCCAAATGACAGACTTGTTAGTATTTCTACACTTATCAAATCCAGTCCCATTTGTTGTAGGTGGAACACACTGCACCATACCAGTCACAACAAATAGGCCAAAGGATCTGGCAATTGCCAGGGTGAGGCAAAGCTACATTTCAATAATTATGCAGTAGTGGATCTTCTATTTTCCTTCCAAATAAAATTAAATTGTTGAAGAAGAACATACCTGCTGGAGTAAGTGCTTGCTGTCTCTTAAAAGCTTCAATTTCTATGGTATTCACAGTCCCCGTTACTGGAGTCCCTGTGTGCGTTTGCTATTAAAAAAAACCAAAAATCATAAAAGTTCAGCTACCTCATCAGTTTCCCTTACAACAACACATGACGTTACAGTGAATCCAAAGAAAACCTACTTGTATTATTAGCTCTTCAAAATGATTGTATACTCTAAAAAGTAAGACTTGTTCAGTATCTTCCGGCAATTTTTAAATACTCCTATAACAAAGCTATATAAAGTGATCCTGAGCATCTTTCATTCAGCTTTCAAGTATAATTATGTTAACTAAGAAGAGAAAATCAGTTATGTGTGTTATAAATTTTGTGTTTCAAGGAAAGTGCTATTAAAACTAGGATATGGGGTGGGAGAAGAAATATACTTGGCCATTATTTTTCTGGGTTCCTTTTGCTATTAAGGATTTACATTTATACAAGACCTCTCTCCTTCCGCCATCTGCCTGATGCTGCAATGACGTTACAACAAGGGGTATGTCCACACTACCCGCCAGATCAGCGGGTAGTGATCGATCTATCGGGGATCGATTTATTGCATCTCGTCTAGAAGCGAAAAATCCATTCCTGAACGCTCTGCCGTCGACTCGGGAACTCCACGAGGGCGAGAGGCGGAAGCGGAGTTGATGGGGGACCTGCGGCCACTGATCCCCCGCCATGAGCTGAAATTGCATATCCTAGATCGTTCCTTCCCCCCCACACCCCAGTGTAGACCAGGCCTAAGTGAATGTATCATCACATGGTTATTGCATTAAAAAAAACAGTCAAAAACTGAATATTTTTACCTCACTACAGAATTAAATATATGGCAAGTTAGATTGGGAGAACAGCCCTTGCATACTACTAGTATCAGTAACCAGCAAATATGGTAAAATATAATAAAGACAATTTATTTATTTTTAAAAAAAATTCAGTATGAAGGGCTAACTTTAATTCTGCATATGAATGAAGTTAATTTGGATCTTGAAGAGAGTTTAAGCTTACCAAGGGGCCACCAACATCATTGTGGGCTTCCACAGAAGCTGGGGGTTGGCATGCCTCAGGATTGAGCCCCACAAGTCAGCTGTTTAACTTGGCCAAAAAATTGCTCAGAATCAAAATGTGGAATAAAAAAATCTCAACCCAGGTGCAAATTTCAGCTCCACTTCTCTGGATCCCAGACTTACATTTATTTTATTACAGCTTGCTACTAGACATAAGCAGCTGACTACTAGAACACAATGGCACAGCTAGTGAAATGAATATTGGAATTTTGAAGTAAAGCAGCTTGTCTGTATGATCATTTGCATGCTCTTTTGGCCCTCAGCTATTCCACAGCATTGCTGGTGAGGGCTTAAAGTCTAGGAGAGTTTATGAGTGCAGTTTTTTTGTGCAAATTTCCAAACCAGATTGTTAGGTCTTCACTTTTAGCAACCGTGCTATCACCACATTATTATGAGATTAACGATGCAAAAAATTAAGGTTACCCAAAGAAAGCTCTTAACTGCTTTCTTTCTTTCTTTCTTTAAAGAAAGGAAATTATGCTAGTCCTTAAAAAGGAATTAATTTACCATTCTGAAGTTCTCTAAGTGCAACTGGCTGTTGAAAGTGGCAACAACTACACAAATGCATACTAAGCAGTTCCCAAAGGTTTTATCACAACAAATCATAACACACCTTTTGTATATCTAAATATATCTATACTGAAGACAGTAATTTCTCAAATGGTACATTTAGTCTATTCACAACTCCAATGCTCTAAGGGATTCCTCCTTTCTCCTCCCTCCCCTCTTTTTTTTTTTTATAGAAAGCCATATCAATTTAAATAAAGCACAAGAAAGTGAACACAAAACGATATTGAAATAAATTGTAGGTATCCAAAAATCTTCAGTGACCTATTGTGCAGTATAAACTAACACACACACACACACACACACACTTTACATGCATAGCATCCCATTGTACTGAAGTACTATAGCATGTATTTTGCTCAACCTCACATATGAAGACTCTGTCCAAGTCTAGGAATAATAGATGGACATTTATGACCACTAGTGGTATGTTTATGGTATTATGATGTTCATCCGAGTTAAGAATTTTTAGGTAAACACGGTGGACACTGCCCAGAACTCTATGGCATATATGGTCATCCAGTATGGTACTCAAATGATTAAGGATTACCTGTCTGCCTTCATTGTTTCCTTTTTAATTCACTACTTTTATTTATATTAACATACATAATAATGTTGTGCAACATTCAATATGAAAAACTTTCAAAGAAGTTTTAGTCTGAAGCAGACACCTGGCCCAAACAGTTAAGTTTGGCAAAGTATGATACATTTAAGATGTGTACAATAGGACTGATTTCAAATAATGTGTTATAATAAACAATGCACACTTTTTATACAACCGTAGAATTGCACAGAATTAATTAACATATCCAACTCAGACACTATTTGTACCAAATGTCTTTCTGAGCAACAACTTAAGCAACCCTCCTCCTCCAAAGCCCACTCTAAACCCATGTATTTCACCTGCCTTCTACTACTGCCTGACTGCTCCCGGCTTCGATTTCCAGGTCTATTTGTTTTAGGTTTCTGGACTGATATTTAGTATCTGAATGCCTCCAACTTATTTGCATTATTTTTACTGAATTTAGAACATAAGCTTTTGAGTGCAAACACTATGTTTTATATGAAATGCAACTGTACACCACTGGCACTAGAAAATAAATTGTTCTGAATCTTCTTAAAAATAACGAAAAGTTCTGGGTACTATATGGTTATCAGGCAGGATGTCCACCATAATAATCTTAACTTACTGTACTTAAAACACTCCAAATTCAATGACAGAACTGATCAAGATACCTACTATGTTTTATAAATAGCAACAGAGAGAAGATGTAAGGTGTGAGGTGTACTATCGTTTTTCTGCTAAAAGCTTGGGAATAATCATATTACTCACAGCACTTTGTATATTTTTAGTGTATCTGCTATTTTCATTTTGAAGTAACTTAGTTCCTATGGAAACTATGATGTCATTAGTATGGTCAGAGCTTACTGACATCCACAAGTGCTATACAAAGTCAATTGATAGAATGTTTTCAAATGCATATATTTTAAATGGATTGAACAAAAGATGATATATGAGTAACTTTCAAAAACTTTTCAAACCTACGTAATTACTGGCCACATTAAAAAGCACTGTAAACAAGCACATCTTCGCTAAACAATTTAATTTTTTTTTAAATGTACATACTATTAATTATATTTGTGAATACAGTCAATAATACTGTCTTGACTTAAAGCCCCAGGGCAATCTGAATGAAGTTAGTGGGGTTGCACAAGTTGTAAGGTAAGGCAAGATATATAGCCCATCAAGTACAGTTTGCTGTTAAAGATCATCTTCACCAAAATAGAAGTGCACAGCATTTGAGCTCAAAGAGAATATTTCAACTACAGAATTAGGGCTTATCCTTTGTGGGCCAATTGCAAGAGGGCAACAGCTGGATACACTGAAGTAGGTCTGAAATACCCAGCAGAGAGCAGTGATGTACACACAAGCTAGCCTGTGTTAAAAGTGCATCTCCATTGATCCATATAATTAGTTCTCTTTATAGGTGTCATTCCTCTCTTTAGATACCTTCTTCAATGTGCTCCCATCCAAAAACAAACTTCTGTCTAAAATGGGACCCTCTAAACACTTTTATTTCTTCTACCTGATAGCCATGATAAATCTAGTGAAAGTGAGGTAACTTATGATGTCTCTCATTTTGAAGTTTTTTTTGGTAGACAAAATGCATCATACAATCTATAGCAAGCAAAGAAAATCTAATACCTTCTGCAGACATATACAAAAACCTTCAATCGATCAAGAAGAAAAGAAAAGAAATTGAAAAGAAATCCACAGTTACAAAGCCACACACAGAGAAATCCAAACTACTACTATGCAGAATGCACAAATGAACCAAATGCTTTAGGGAAACAAACAACAAACAAACCAAAGTGAAAAACATTCAAACTGAAAGTTGATGAAAAAAGCCAGCAACTTTGAGACAAGATAGATTTAACTTCCTCAACACCCAATAAACATTCATGCGTTTCAAGATTTAAAGTTATTTTTGTTTGTTTTAGATGACAACGGATGGGCTCTTGGGAAAATACGAATTCTGCTAAGAAATATCAAATCTGAATGAAGAAAAAAAATCTGGGATGAGACTACATTTTAGAACCATTGAAAAGTACCTGAAACGGTTGCTGCTGGGATGAAAAAGCAGCAGAAACATTTGGAGGAAGCTGGGTTGCTATAGCAACAGGAGTACCAGTCTGCCCATCCTTTCCTGTCACAACCTTTACCTGAGAGAAAATATTTTGGGGGAGGGGGGGAAAAAAAGGGAGAATCATTTTCTTTTTAAAAGTTCTTAAAACTGATCAACACACTTGTTTTACACTGTACTGATGGTGCCTCACTGAAGAGGGGATTATAACTAAATGACCATCAGTGCAGTTTGGTTTGAATATAGACAATTTTTGAAGAGTTCTGTTTCACATTTAATAGCAGAACAGAGTGAGTGAGGGACAGACTACCTACAATGACTCTCACCACTGAAAAACTGTCTTAAATCCAGATTAAGTAACAGTGTGGGTTAAATTTAATTATCTCAGTTCCTAGTTGACAACAAATTAGCATGACAGACAGTCTGAACTCAAGAGAGCTGAACATTTATTTAAGCAATGAGCATAGCCACCATTCTCTCTCCCCCATTAATTTCCAAAGTGATCAGCCCTTCCAGGCAAGGGATGAGGTGCATTGCTTTAGCAGAAGGTGATAAAGAGGGGGGGGAAATAAAAGAGAGGAAGACCAAAAATACAAAGAAAGAACATACTCAAAAGGTGCCTTGATTTGCAAAAGCTATCTTAATTTGTTAGAACAGTCAAACAAGTTTATTGGCACCGCTTGCAAAATCCTACAATAGTTAAAATGATTACGACTTTCACGAGCAATTAGCTGTTCACATATAACATAAATGTAACTGTCTGTATAAGTTAAACTATGCCTTAGAACTAAAAAAAGAGTGAGCAAACTTGAACCCAAAAAAACAGAGTGGCAGATCCTCAGCTGGTGTACACTGTCAAAGCTCTAGTGACTTCAGTGGACCTATGTCAATTTATCAGGTGAGGATTTGCCCCTGAATTTGTACAACAGAGCTCAACATACCTGGCCATTTCAGCTAGTGACAAATAAATAGACCAACAAGAACAGGCAAACAATTTGACAATAAAATTCAAACCACAAGGAATAATTCATGGACACCCATTGCAGATTAAAATAATAATAATAATAATAATAAAAAATAAATAAATAAAAAGACATCCTATTACCACAATTTAAGCTACTGTGTGCAGAAACAAATTATTTCTTCAAGATTATTGGTTTCTGATCTTAGTCGCAGTTAAATTTCTTCTCCCATCAAACATACTAAATGCTACACATTATGCTACAACTTCTGACCCACCTGCAAATTCAAACCAAAGCTGGGGTCACTAGTAATCCTTTAGTTTAAAGGTTCATCAACTTTTCATTGAAGATATATGGAACTGTTATAGAAATTGTAAACATACTTAAGTCTTTTTGAATGGAATCTTTTTGCAAACTGGCAAATACGTACCCTTCCCTATTTTCAATACATAATTTGTAAAAGGGTATTTAAGAGTTTCAAGTGGTATCAATTCACTCATTGTGCCAAACATGACATCACCACTACTTGCTAGACAACTGTCAGACTCTGCTCAAGATAGGCCATCAAAATGGAAAAGAGGGGATATCGCAGATCAGAATTAAAATGCACTGATATAACTATTCAGGAAAAGTTGCACATCATATTTGGTTCCCATATTTGGTTCAAGTCACTTGCCATTATTAAGCATGGAATTCATTCAAAGAACTTTAATATTTTGTTTAATTAAAAAAGTAAAAAAAAATTTTTATGCACAAACTATAAATTCTTTGGAGAAAACCCAAGTCTCAAGTTAAGGTTGTTTTTCATCTCATTCTTTTTTTGAATGTAGGTATTACATGATGATAACTTATACATTAAAATTACTCTATGATACATAATCATTTTTGGTAAGCGAACATGCTTCCAGCAACAATTCCAATCTTCTGTGGGTTTAGGATAGAGTTTAACTATTGGCGGGAGGGGCGGGGGGTGGGGAGCCTTGAATATTGACATGAACTTGATCAGTGAGTCAACAAGTGTATTTTCCTTCCAAGCCCTAATTCTTTTCCCCTCTATAAAATTACCTCTGTTCTTAAAATACATGCTTCCAATTGCATGCTCAAACCAACCTGCAGTTTTAATCTTCACATAGCAAAATTACAATTCACTCAGAATCATCATTAAAAAGTCTGCTCTATTACTTTAATCAGAAATAAAATTTAAGGTATTTCTAAGGTATAATTTAAGGTATAATCTAATACTCTAGTATCCAATTGCCACAATTTCATTTAGCGTTTTATTCCAAACTATTAAACAATAGATTTCTTACCTCATCATTGATAACCTCAGATTGTTCTTCCTCTTCCTCCTCCTCAAGGTCCAAGTCATTTTGCCTAAGGTATGCTTGTAATGGAACACAGTGTTTCTTCTTAAAAGCTAAGAAGTCCATCATATTCCCTTGAAGATGTTGCAAGAAAAATAGTTCAATCAAATATTCCTTAAAAGTCTCCCTCAGAATCTCCATCTGTTTGTGGTGATGATCCAAACACTGCTTTCTCATCTGAGCAGCTTCTTGGGTGGCAGGTGGAATCTCCTCCAATTTTTTAGGTTGTTTTTTCACTCCTGTACTTACCGTAGGAGTAAGAGGAAGATTAGACAGACCCTGTGGTATAGTGGCTCGTGAAGGGCTTGTAGGAGGGGGTGGTGATGTCATTCCAAAAGCAGGTGGTCCTCCAACTCCAGCTATTAATCCACCAGAAGCCCTTTCAAATCCTATGGGTCTGCTCAACTGCTGCCCTTGAAGTGCTTGCTGCTGCTGCATGAGCTGCCCTTGAATAATATTGCTGATTTGCGGTGGCAAGTTAGTAGTTGTAATATGACCTGGGCTAGTCAAAGGTTGCATATTTGCTCCACTAGCTACAGGACTTTGAGGTCCAAGATGATGAATGGTGCCACCAGTCTGTGAATGAGGTTGTGAAAGCCTGCGTTCTCGTACAGTTGCAGGTGCCCCAGAAGATGGAATTTGTACCTGTGCTGTAGTTCCTTGAGCAATTTGTGCAATTCCAGATCCTTCTTGATATACAAAGTGTCCACCATTTGAAGGGCTCAGACTGATCTGTCGCACAAGCAAACTAGCATCTACAAATCCTCTAGTAGGGCTCTGGCTGCACATACCCAAGCCAGAACCTGGAGTGCCTGCCCGAACATTTGGTAGTGACTGCACTGGTACAGGACTGGGTTGCGTAGGGCTTTGAGACTGAACCTGCTGGGGCAATGGTGAAGTAACTTGAATATACGATGGAGATCCATGCTCAAACCTCCTTTGCTGAGGGCTAAACTGAAAATTTGGTGATGTTGGATTTGGTATTGGCAAAGGGGTAAGTGTTATCTGTTGGTTTCCTGATGCTACTGGTCCAACATTCTGCAGTGTGATGTTCACATTCTGCCCAGCTACTGGACTTCTACTCATTATAAATTGCTGTATTTGGTAACTGGGGGACTGTGGTGCAGATGGGCTTGCAGAAGGAGCAAATGAAGTTGCAGGGGATTGCGGTAAGTTTGTCTGCTGCTCTTCTCCCTCACTACCTGTGAAGGATCTGGACCTCTGGAGCTGACGCTGAGCATTCTGAGGACCGTTGCCATGGTGCATTTTCACCTTTTTTGTTTTTTTTTTAAAGTAAATTCTAAAGAAATACATAAAAACAGAAATTTAGTGAAGGTAAAGATTTTTTTGGTAACTGAATGTTAGAAGATATACATTTGAGTACGAATTTAGAAGTTTTTCTGCCTCAAAATTAGGAACACATTCTACCTTTATAGTTAATTAAAACAGTAACCTTCATGCAATTATTCAAAATATGGATGGTCTGAAACACAAACACCACAAATATATTTACTATCTAAACCTCTGATACACTTCTCTAGCCCACTAAGACATTCTGGAATAACCCACAGCAAGATGGTATTACGAGTGATATGTTCCTCTTTTGACCAATCAAGCTGAGATCAAAGTTAAAAGACTGCTTTCTCCTTCCATTTGCTGTGGAATATCCACAAGAAATGTAGGCTCCATTTTTAAAACATATGTTCTGGCTCAACAACATTCTCTAAAGTGAAAAATGTTCTGGTTTTCAAGTTATTTGGCATTCTAGTGTAGTACAATCTCACTAACGTGCACTGACAGGGAGACCGATCGCCAAAGACTGGGGACTGCAAATTAGCAGGAGAATCAAAAGAAAGCTAATATTTTAAAAAACCTACCTTGCTCATTTATTTTGAAAACTGCAGTTCCATTTCTAATACTTCATTGCATACAAATCTGTGGGTCTATAGTATGCCATACCTCTTCACTCCCCATTTCTTGTCATGGCTGCTGGCTATTTTAAATCTAAACTCCTAGGAACAAGGAGTTGTTATATTAATTTGTCTGTCAAACACTAATCACCTATGGCACTCTACAAATAACTGAAAATGCATAATCAGCCCTTGATAATGAGACCTCATCAGCACACCCCACTATTAACCTCCTGGCTGGAAAGCGGGAAGGGCGATTACCCTTTGAAGTATGTGCGTTAGCGGTGCTCCTGTAACAGGAATTACTTCGGGCAAGTGAATCCTGATTGGCCAGAACTCCTAATTTTAACCAGTTGCATGTGGCCCCACGCCCGTCCAGAACCCCAGATGTGTCCGCAGAGACCGGTCCTGGGTGTCCCCGAGCCTCGCCGAGCCCGCGCGTGGGTTCTCACACACCCCGCTCGCAGCAGCGGCAGCCAGGGCGAAGCGGGAGGATGCTGCTCCGCGGGGAGCCATGGGCGGGGTGAATTTCCTTCGCACTTAACTCCTAACGGCCACGGCAGTTCCCAGGAACCCTCCTCCCCGGCCCCGAGCGGCGGGGCAGGCTCCCGGGTGCCCCCTGCGCGGCGCGGCGCGGAGCAGAGACCAAGGCCCGCTCCGCAGCCTCCCCCCGCGCGTGGGACGGGTGCCCCGGAGCCGGGGCCCGGCCTCGGGCCTGCTCGGCTCTGCGGACGGAGCAGGGCGGAGGGGAGCCCGGCACCCCCCGCTCCGGCACCCGCGGTGGGGACCCACTTACCCCAGGAGCCGGGGCCGCACTTTCCATTCCCTCCTCACAGGAAGCTGGGGACCGTCACCGGGAGGGGAGGGGGGAGAGACATCCGCTACGGGCGCTGATAGGAGACAAACCGCGAATTCCGTTCCTGTACCGACTCCCTCACTGAGTATGCGCAATGGCTCGAACCAAACAGCGGGAGCCGCCGGATTGCGCTAGGGGTAAGCGGCGGGGTAGCGGATGTGTCCCCCCCTCCCCAGCCCCGGTGACGGTCCCCAGCTTCCGTGGGGGGGGGGGGTGGAAAGTGCGGCCCCGGCTCCTGGGGTAAGTGGGTCCCGAGCTCCCTTCCGCCCTGCTCCGTCGATATGTCAGTATCGTTGTGTGTTCACCGTCCTGTGCTTTATTTAAACGGGTATGGCTCCCTAAAAAAAAAAAAAAAAAGGGGGGGGGGGAGGAGAAAGAAGGAATCCCCTAAAGCAGTGGAGTTGTGAATAGACTAAAATGTCCCTTTTGAGAAATTACTGTCTCCAGTATAGATATATTTAGATATACAAAAGGTGTGTTATGGTTTGTTGTGATAAAGCCTTTGGGAAGTGCTTAGTATGCATTTGTGTAGTTGTTGCCACTTTCAACAGCCAATTGCACTTAGAGAACTTCAGAATGGTAAATTAATTCCTTTTTAAAAGGACTAGCATAATTTCCTCTTTTTAAAAAAGAAAGAAAGCAGTTAAGAGCTTTCTTTGGGTAACTTTTTTTTTGCATTATTAATCTCATAATAGAGTACATGGTGATAGCACGGTTGCTAAAAGTGAAGACCTAACAATCTGGTTTGGAAATTTGCACAAAAAAACTGTGCACCCATAAACTCTCCTAGACTTTAAGCCCTCACCAGCAATGCTGTGGAATAGCTGAGGGCCAAAAGAGCCTGTAAATGATCATACAGACAACCTTCTTTACTTCAAAATTCCAGCAAAGAGTTCTGTGGCACCTTATAGACTAAGACATATTGGAGCATGAGCTTTTGTGGGTGAATACCCACGCATCTGACGAAGTGGGTATTCACCCACGAAAGCTCATGCTCCAATACGTCCGTTAGTCTATAAGGTACCACAGGGGAGACTGCTGCTTTTACAGATCCACACTAACACAGCTACCCCTCTGATACTTCAAAATTCCAATATTCATTTCACTAGCTGTGCCATTATGTTCTAGTAGTCAGCTGCTTATGTCTAGTAGCAAACTGGAATAAAATAAATTTAAGTCTGGGATTCAGAGAAGTGGAGCTGAAATTTGCACCTGGGTTGAGATTTTTTTATTCCACATTTTGATTGAGCAATTTTTTGGCCAAGTTAAACAGCTGACTCGGGCTCAATCCTGAGGTATGCCAACCACTGGTAGCAGCAGCAGGGCTCCAGCGGAGATTTAAAAGGCCCGGGGCTCCAGCTCCTGCGGGGAGCCCCCTGCCCTTTAAGGTGCTGCCAGAGCTCCTGCAGCGGGGCTCTGATGGCACTTTAAAAGGTCCAGGGGTCCCCGCAGTGGCAGGAGCACTGGGCCCTTTAAAGCGCTGCCAGAGCCAGGCTCAGGCGGGGATTTAAAGGGCACAGTGTGCCTGCCACTGTGGGAAGCCCCGGGCCCTTTGAAGCACCTCCTGAGTCCTGCTGCTGCTACAGGTAGCGACGGCCGGAGCCTGTTCCCTTTAATTTGCCCCTGAGCCCCAGAGCCTTTAAATCGCCTCTTCCGGTTGAGGCCACGCCCCCGCTCAGGACTCCGGCTTACTGGTAAGTCCTTTAAGTTACTTTCACCCCTGGACATGCACAAAGAAACAGGACAGAAAGAAAGCAATTAATATGAAAAGAAAGGACACTTTATTGTTCAGCTTACACTCAGTTTAGGCAGTATGTCAGTGTTCACTGAATTCCTACTTTACAGTGCTAAAGATTCATCTAAATATTTACAGTTTGCATTTTGTTTCCATACACCTAACAGGACAGCTATTCAGTTATAGTAGATCTAACAAAAGTCAGCAGTTTTCATTGTTATGCATTCCATTTAGTGCAACACTCCACTAGTAAAATGTAGTTCTGTTTAAAGAAGAACTGACTATTATTCGATATTGCTCTGGAGACAATAGCCTAGCACAATGATGAACATGTTGATTACACCTCTGTCTCAGTAATTTAGTCATTCGCTGCTTCGGTACAGAAGGATGGTCATTTTCTGTCAGCAGAAAGTATTTCATTTTAACAGACCTTTTATCTGTGCATTACAATTAATATATTTTCAATGTTGAATACATTTTTCTTTTTTCAGATTTCAGTAATAACTTCTCTTGCATTTATGTCTGTAAAAAAGTGCTCAGTCTTCATTTGGAAAATAAAATGTGGACAACCTGCAGATTTTATTGTCATAGTTTAGCAAACAAAATACTGTACTTTTCTGCTTATTCTAATGTAATAATTAGTTCAAGGTTTCATAGATGCTTTCACAGTATTAAAGTAGGTAACCTCATGTGCACTTTTACTTGCTAATTTTGGTTGAGGCTGCTGAGTTCTGTACACCTGGAGTCAGTGTTTGGAGCGGGATTATTGTCAGGACCTGTTCCTCTACTGACTTCTGGGGGATCACCTGAGCTGTAGCCATTGCTGCAGAAATCATTCAGGCATGGTGACCAGCAGGTGGTGACTGGGACACTGCCGCAGTCTGTGACTGTGCCTGAACCTAAATTATAGATGATGAAGATAAGTTACTAGCTGATTGTACATTTTACACAGTCAAAAATGTAAAACAAAAGTAAGAAATGGCAGAAACTCTCGAGAAGCCTGAGACTAAGAACATGACTGGAAGTCAGGAGAATGAAATGCTATTCCAAAACCTGATACTGATTTACTGAGTGGTTTTGGGCAAATCACTTAATTTCTCGGTAATTAGTTTTGCCATTTATAAAATGGGAGAAATGAGACTGGGATTCCTGGAGTTAATAAAGATAATATTTTGCCTTTATGTAGCAGCTATCTGGGCATTTAAAAAAAAATCACCTTACAAACGTTAATTCTCAGAAAACGCCTGTGAGGTAAGTAGTGCTTTCATTTTACAGATAGGAATAGAAAGATTGATTTGCTCCAGGTTACAGAACTGATCAGTGGCAGAGCTGACAGCAGAACCTTGGAAAACCCAATTTTAAAAAAAATCCTTAGCAGGTCACTTAAAGGAGATCATCTCTAGTGTCTGGCCTACCGATGAGAAAAAAAAGTAGTCATGCAAAACTGTCAAAACACCACCGAAAAGCACATATAACTTGAATGAGACAGCAAACAAAGCCGCTTACCTTTTCTACACAGTAGCTTGGCCTTGAACAATCTGGGAATGAATGGCTCTGTTGCTGAGTTTCTTGATGTGTAAGTTTTGGAAACTGATGGACATGTACATCTAATGTCTGGGCTCCTTCAAATCAGCAGTAAAATAAGGTGCAAATGTTACTATTTAGAATGTAACATTTCTTCTAAGAATATCATAAAAATGTCTAACTGTTCATATTATATTTCTATCTAACCATACACATTATTGTGATACAAAATTTAGTTTCAGAGAGGATTTCACAAAAGTGCACTTCCAACGGCAAACAGGACATTTTTCTAGTCTTGCCTACAAATTCCAGTATGCAAAATTAGACACATTCTAGACATATAAAAATAAATGGAAGGACAATCAATTATTGTGCATCATGGATATTACTACAAGTTACAAAGTTATGTTGCAACCAAATATATTGTTTAGAAGGGTGCTTTCAATGAGAGTCTTCTAAAAGCACCCAAAAAGTAGGAAAAATATTAGTCTATGCTATAAATTTAGTAACCTCATTTAAAAACCTTTAAAATTTAAGTGTCAAAGTGGTTCTGAAGTCCAATTAATTTAATAAATTGGAATAAATTCATAAGATTGCCTCTGAGTGAGATTTCTTTGTACCTGCTGCTTTCGGTGGATACCCAGTAGCGACGCTAATCTCAGTGACAGAGATCTCAGTAAAAGGGAGTGTTTCAACTCCTGCAAATGGTACAATTGGTGGTGGAACAGACACCACTGGAAGATTTTCCTGAGGAACTTGTGCTGCCTGAGGTATTTGGACCTGGATCTGTCCTTGTGCTTGAAGCTGGGAAGCAGAAACAAGAGTCTAAGCAGTAAGGAATCAGGATCATGTACAGACAAAGAAGGTTAGTGGTTTTTCATTAGATCTTTGCAACATGACAATTACATGTTCAGAAACTGAATATAAAAGTTATATCTAATCCACTGGAATAATTTTAACACCTAGCTCTGTTGTGTTTGGGACCTTTCTTCTTTTTTAAATATGGTACACTTGAGGTTTGTAACAGTGGTGCCAGTCACAGTAAGAGTGAGGGCTGCTCCAGGCCCAAATGCTGTGACTGCAGTGAGCTGCTAGTGTTGCAGCTCTCGCTGACAAGTCAATTGCAATTTCTATTCCATAAGATGATTAGTTGCTTCTAGAGGGCTTGGCTACACTTACAAATTTGCAGCGCTGCAGCAGGGTGTGAAAATGCAGCGCTGCAGATGGTGTGTTTTCACACCCTGCTGCAGCGCTGCAAATTGCGGTGCTACAAAGTGCCAGTGTAGTCAAAGCCCCAGCGCTGGGAGCCGCGCTCCCAGCGCTGTCCGTTATTCCCCACAGGGAGGTGGAGTACGGACCGCGCTGGGAGAGTTTTCTCCCAGCGCTGGCGCTTTGACTACACTTAGCGCTTCAAAGCGCTGCCAAGTGTAGCCAAAGCCTTAGTAACTTTTTTTTTTCTGCTGCATATATGATTTGTGCAAAGCTTTCCAGGTTCTGAGATAAAGATTTCATTCAATTATGGTTCTATATCCTATTTAATTTGTTAATTATAAAAAATACTTTGCACTTCTATAGTGCCTTCCATCAGAAGTTCTCAAAGCTCTTTACAGTTAATACTCACATCCACTTGCTTAAAGGTAAATAAGTAATCTGAGATTCTAAATTGCTCTGGTGACTTGCCCCAGATACCACAGTGAGGGGCTGAGTTACGAAGAGAACCTAAGGAATCTGGGCATCTGTCTCCTGTTCTGACCATTAGAGCACACTTAATAAGCTATACTGAAACACTGTACCTCTTCAGATGAAGTGGGAAAGTACTGTTTTCTGAACAGCAGAGGACTTACTGAAAGAAAGTGTGTAATGCCAGTCAACAGTGAACCTTCTGACTAAGTAGGAAGAAATGTTGATGAACTTAGAAGCATCACATTCATTATGTAGACACATCATGAAAGCAGGCAAAGGAGGGCAGATTAAAGTAATCAATGGGCATTCTCAGAAGCTCAGCCAGGGAAGAACAAAACCTCCTTTCAGGCAAAAATCACGATTGGGCGGGAGGGGGTCTTGAAAATCTGGTCACCAGAAGCATCGAACTGGCATAAATGCTCGTGGTTTAAAACCATATAAACAACAAACAGTACAACAAAAATCCCCCCCCCCATTCCTTTTCTGTTGGTGAAGAAATACTAAGGGCTCGTCTACACTGGGGGGGTATTGATCTAAGATACGCAACTTCAACTACGTGAATAGCATAGCTGAAGTCGAAGTATCTTAGATCAATTTACCTCGGGTCCTCACAGCGTGGGATCGACGTCCATGGCTCCCTGTGTCGACTCCGCTACCGCCGCTCGCTCCGATGGAGTTCCGGAGTCGACAGGAGTGCGTTCGGGGATCGATATATCGCGTCTAGATGAAACGCAATATATCGATCCCCAAAAAATCGATCGCTACCCGCCGATACGGCAGGTAGTCTGGACGTACCCTAAGAAAAGGACTGTTTCTTAAAAACAAGGAGTCTGGTGGCACCTTAAAGACTAACAGATTTATTTGGGCATAAGCTTTCATGGGCACCACAAAAGCTTATGTCCAAATGAATCGCTTAGTCTTTAAAGGTGCCACCGGACTCCTTGTTGTTTTTGTGGATACAAACTAACACGGCTACCCTCTGATGTTTTTCTTAAAACATTCCTTCCTTGTGAGAGTTTTCCTACACTTTATTTGGACTGGAGATTAAGGGTACATCTACACAAGCTAAGGGCCTGATTCCCCTACTTATGTACATGCACTCAGCTAAGCTGTGTCTCCACTGCTGCTACCAGTGCTACTGCAGCTACACTGCTATTTACAATCACACTAGCTCAGTGAGAGCTCATGAGTATGTGTACAAGCCCAGGAATCGCACTCCTAGCTTGTAGTCAAGTGTGTACCTGGGACTGAATCCGTGGGACTTGCACCTCAACTGCTTCTGTCTCCTGCTGCCCAGGAAGTTGGAAATGGACAGGTGTAACTGTTTTACTAGAAAGCTGAACTCCTGTTGGCTTGGCTGTAAAAGGAAAAATATAGAAGACAATCTCTCATCAGAATGTAAACTGACATTCTTCACCTCCCATCTTCTTTTACTTAATAATTTCCAAATGAATAACGCTTACAATGCAAGTTTCTAGGGGTTTTATTATCAGCAGCAGAATATGAAATAAAAAGTGAAAAAAACCAGGAGGTTACCTGACATAACCTGAGCCATTAAGGGCGTTTGGGTCTGCCATGTTGTCAGACCGGTGGTTAGTATCGATGATGCTGCCACAGACATTCCTGCTTGAGAACCCTGAGTAGATATTACAGTCACTAATTCTCTTGGAGCAGTGGGTACTGCAGCTGTTTGTTGCTGCCCAAGTACCACCTGAGCTGTACTTGTACCTCCCGAAGCCTAGAAAGCGTTACACAAAGTAACAAAGTATCATGGTCAATTTATTCTAGACTACGAGGTGTTTTTTTAAAATACACAATACAAAGCATGATGTTTGACATATGTGCCTAGAGCCTGAGATAGACACAGTGAACAAGTATGAATGAATAAATAAATAAGTACATTTGATCTGTTCTTTGTGCTGAATGACATTTTCCATATAATAAAATCTAGCCTGGGATAAAGACCCAGGAATCTTGTCCATATTAATTATTTGACACCAATTAACATCCTTGAACAGTAAGGCTGTAATATTTAGGAGTTCAGAAGCGAAGGACAATATTTATTAGAATTTTCAATGGAAAAATGTTAATTTTCTAGTGTAGGTGGCCTGTGACTGACCCTGCCAAATGTTAACTAAAAGAATGCACACCATTTCCAACCATGGGGATTTTAGAGAACTCAAGACCGTGTACTCTGATAGGCTGTGAACAATTAGCTGAGCATTTCAAAGCTTTTTCAAAATGATATTGCTACACACACAGTAAGAATGGATTGCTTCCATACTGTTTCATAGATCTGAGATTTTCACTTAAAGAGCACTGTTCATGGTCTGTGTCTAATAACTACTTTTAAAGGGTTTTATAAAGTAAATGTTTTTAAATTAACATTAGTGTTTCATTCACTTTCTCTTTTCCCATCATGTTGGAGGTATCCCTGACTGGTGGAGATTAAAACCTCACAAGGGACTAGATTGGATGATCCAATAGGCACGTCTGCACATCTAACTGATTTGATCTGAGTTTAGAGCATCATCAGCATTATCAGTTTAAGTGAAGACAAATGAACCTTTCTCGCCCAACCTGCTCATGCAACACCACACAAAGGGCCCAATCCTGCAATCAGATTTGCTAGTGCAGACTCCTGCAACTATGTGGTGCTTCACTAAAGTCAACTGAACTCCAAGGCCACAGGGATCAAGGCTTGCTAATCCAGTTGCAGGACCAGGACCTAGAAGAATACATATCTCTGCACATATGAATATTGAGTGGAAATATCCAAATTTCAGCTTTTTAACTAATCCTGCCAGGTTGGCTATCACAGTCTTTACTGACTGTGGCTGAAGCTGGGCTTCTGCTTGCTGTACAGCTAGCTGCTGAATTTAGAGCTGGCAAGCACACCGCTGTGGGCCTGTCTGCTGTTCAATTAAAGCCTAAAACAATAGGAGGCGGGGGGAAATATTAATTGTTGCTACCTTTTTTCCTTTTGCATTATAGTGTTATTTGTTTGTTACAGCTCTTCACTTTAAAAATCCTGTTTTCTCCTGCTAAAGCCTGCAAAAGATATATCCTGAAATGGGCCATTAGCTGTATGCACCAAAAATTGGGTCAGAGGAGTATGAATGACTTCATAAAAATATTGCAATACAACATGGTGCCTTTCTGCTTCTGATCTGGTATCATTTTGTGGGCATTTTAAAAGCTACGAAGTCTGAAAAAGAAATGGATCTGGAATTAACATAGGTAGAAGAAATGCTGACAGCTTTGATTTACTGGCAAATGGGGTTTAAATACTCTACACTGATATAGAATGATTTTGAAACGTCCATGAAAAATATTAATTTTCTTCAACCCATTTAAATGTTACTTGTACAGATAATACATACATAAGGCACATGATGACATTACACAAAGTAAACTTCTAGAGAGTGAATATACCTTTTGCTCTTTTGACATAGACACTGTACAGCAGAATGCAGCCTGAATCCTGGAGGATGGCTTGTCATCGTTATTTCTACTGGAAGTAAATATGATATAGTTTAAATAGTTGATTTTTAAAAAGTTCTATAAAAACCTCCAGGAACAGAAAATGTTGCATCATAACTAATAGCTTGTGAATAAGAAAAGATCTGAGAACTGAGAATTAGGTCCTCTCTCCCTTTATTACTTAATTCTATCATTTCTGGGCCCTAGACTTTGGGGTTATCTGTACACTTGCACAAGTTTAGTTACACTAGTTTAGTTAAGGCAGTGCAAACACAAGCAGACATACTCTATTGCAGAGGCCCCCAGACTGCGGGGTGCGCCCCCGTAGGGGGGCCCAGAGGAATATTCGTGGGGGATGGGGCCAGGCCAGCCCCCACAGTGGGTGGGGAGGGAGCACTACCCAGCCCTGCTCCACTCTCAGCTCTGGCTCCATCCTCAGCAATGGCCCCCGACTGCAGCTCTGCATCCGGCCCCGGCCCCAGTCCTGGCCCCAGACTCACCCCCAGCTGCGACCCCTTTACCCCATCCATGTTCCCCTCCTCCTGGTTCTAGGGGGACGCAGACACGGGTAAGGGGGGGCATTACCCTGAAAAGTTTGGGCACCACTGCTCTATTGGTTTAAAACTGGTTACATTAGTTTACCTTACCCTGAACCTATATAAAAGAGGTTTAAAATCTACCTAAGAGCCTGTCTAGATGAACAGTTAGTGTGCGGCAAGCTGGGGTGTAAAACTACAGCATGCCAGCCTGTTGCACACTAAGGGCTTGTCTATACTGAAAACGCTACAGTGGCATAGCAGTTGCTGCTGTTGTGCTTCAGTGTATACATTACTGATGCCACCGGGAAGGGTTCTCCCATCAGCATAAGTAATCCACCCCACTCTCCCAGAGAGACTGCAGCTAAATTGATGGAAAAATTCTTCCATCAAGCTACCGCTGGCTATGGTGGGGGTTAGGTCAGTTTAACTACACAGCTCAGGGGTGTGGATTTTTCACAACTCTGAGCAATACAGCTGGGTCGACCTAACTCTTTAGTGTAGACCAGGCCTAACTCTTGGTGTGACCCTGCTGCTTATCCTATTGATGCATGCTAGACGTTCCCTGGTGCGCTTTATACACTGCGGTTTGAAACAGCAATAGGTGAAATATACTAGGAATCATCTAGAGTGCAGGGACCAAGCAGTCAGTGCACAGCAGGCTGGAGCAATATAGATTTACACACCAGCTTGCCACACATTGTTTGTCTAGACATGCCTTAAGAGTGTCCATACACAAAGTTACATTGATTTAATTAAACTGATTTATTTTTTTTTAAAAATCACACCTTTAGTTAACTTGATGCATCTGTGTGAAGACTAGGCCTTTGTTTGATGTCTACAAGGTTCAAAAGAGAAACTAGACAGCAAATTAGATAAGGACTGGCGTTCAGATTTACATCCTAATCCTGATCTGTATCTTGCCCATCATCTTCCCACTCTCCCTTCCTATCAAACATAAAAGTGAAAAGCAGCCATTGTTTTTGGATGTCCTAAAAATAACTGATTCAGGTTGCCAAAATACAGCCTGGATGGAACAATGAGGTTTCTCCAATAACCTTGTTTTACAGCAATTCAGACTTCCTCCTCTCTTGATGAGCAAAAGTCATAGGACTGTGGCTCTCAAGTAACAGTCATGCTATAGTGTGTGCAGAGGCACCCTGTTGTACTGGAAATCCTTGGAAGGAATTCTGTCTGACCCAAAACACACTGCACACACTGCGCACACACACACACACTGCGCACACACGCACACACACACACACCAGTTCTGCCACCCTTTCAACAGATGCAACATGCACTCCAGTCCTTGCCTGGCTAGTTCTGATGGCTAGTTATCCGTTTCAGAGTAGCTAGATGTGTGAAGTGCTCAGTTTATATCAATAACCTTTAAATATGAAGATAACTGTGTTGGTGTTTAAACTGTCAATTATTTCATTGCTGATCATTTTAGCTGAACCAAACTATAGTGCTTATCCCACAGGCTTAAAATTGCCTCTCATACTTCTGCATGTGCCAAAAGACCCAGTCGTCCTGACCCATCTAACAAAACTTCCAACTTCCCCTTTCACTGTTGTTCTACATTGTCCTCAGTTATACCTGTTGTACCCCATAGTTCAGAGTTTGGCCTCAGTAAGGTTAGAGCAACCCCCATTACACCACAATGGGATGGCACAGGTGTGGTAGAGGGCACAATTTCATCTGCAGACCACCTTACTGGACATGATGCATGACATGTAAAGAACCCAGTTTGACTCTAAAAGCTTATTGTAAGTTAGCAGGTTGTCGGTTCTAAAAAATGGACAAATCAATGAATTTCACAATGCCATTTTTAAAGAGTCACTCTTAAGGTGGGATCACAGTTGCAGAGTTTTATGTAGTTCTCATTACTCAAAAGGATGGTAACCATATTGCTGGGATTAAGAGGGGCATAAGGGAGATAACTGATCAGTGGGGCATGCCCACCTCACCATTCATACAGCTAGCTGGCGATGCAATTGAGACATTACAACAAGTAATGTGAGTACTGCAAGTACTGAAGCATGATTTGGATTCTTCAGGAAGGTGATCATGCCAAAACTGAAATTCACAAGAATATCTGTGGAATCAGAACACCTTTGACAAGTATAATGGAATTGTCTGTGTGTTTGCATCTCTCTCACACACACACTCTCTCTCTCTCTCTCTCACATTCGCAACATCATTTTTATCAGATTTAAAACATGTAAATGATATGGGCTTTAAGTAAACATACAGCGGTTTAACTGAGGGACTTCTTTTTCTTGCTATCTTTTTCATTAAATCAAAGCGACTCATGTAAAGTTGGGTGTGTGCAGCATTCTGATCTTCAGCATAGATTTGCCTGGTACAAACAGGGTGACTACTGATGTTCTGAAATAAAAATAGCATCAGATGATAAATGCCGTAAGTCACCACTGTAATATCTCAAAAATTATGGTTTACATTAAAACGGACTTTGACACATTCTAATTCAATTTTTTGCCACTTGAAGATACTAAAAAGAAATAACTGCCTTGTCATTTTTGTTTTAAAGTTTACAAACTAATCAGTTATTAAATAGTCGCTTCTATAGTGCTTTTCACCATCAGGGAATTTTGGAAATGTCAGTTAAACCTGAGAACACCATGTAATTTCCTAATTTTACAGATAGAAAACTGAGTCAAAGAAATGAAGTGACTTGTATAAGGTTATTCATCAAATCAGTGTCAGAGCAAGGAATAACACATATGAGTTTTGTTTCCAATGATCAGACCTTGTTTCTCTCTTTTTCTGGGGAGAGAAACATATTTGCATAAATAATAAGCTCATATCTGTGGTTCATCTCTCACTCTAAGGACTCAAGAAATGTTTTTATAATAATAGGTGTGTGCATTGTCTGTCTCTCTGTCTCATATAACTCAACTTGGTTTGACTACTAAATGTAAAATAAATTATTCGTTTAGCTCTAATTAAGACATATTCAAACAGAATTTACTACTGTGCTGTAACTTGTTTAACTGAAACACTAAAATCAGTCTGCTCTTCTCTATAAATTATTCTCATTTTATTCCAGGATGTCCGTTTCAATCCGTAATTAGTGACAGAGAATCAGGCTTTGGTGAAGCTTGAACCACCTTTGCTTGGATCAAATTTAAGTACCCAGACGATAAGGGAAAGTTATAATCTACACCATAGTATGAACGTTAATTCAGATTTTTTAATTTCTTCCTTAATATCAGATGTATTCACAATCATTTATTTTGTTAATCTATATATTCTGTACTCTGTTACACCACTGTATTCTATTCAAACTAGTCAGTCAAAGTAGGCATGTAAAATGTTGTCCAGTACTAGCGGAATACATTTTGTAAATTTATTTAATGTGCTATATTAAACATACTCAGTATTGATTGTCTAGTGTGAGAAATGTGTATAATGCTTGCCAATAGACCATGGTAAACAGAGTTTTACAGTATATGCTTGCTGAACACTAGGGCAGCTTTTCAGTAGATCAAGAAAAATGCTGTACAGTCTACAATGCAAACTGAATAAATTGGTGCCCCTAGTGTGTTAAAGGAATGCACAATTCAATTTAAACTCACCTTTCCTTCCTCTCTTGGAATAACAACATTTTCATATCGATTTTGGCAGTGTTTTGGTGAGCGATAAACTTGGTTACAGGAGTTAACAAGGTCACTAACAAGATCCCAATTGGGTGTGTGCACTGGTGACATAATGGCAAGATTTGAAGGACGCTCCAGTAACTGAGTCTTCACTGCCTGGAAAAGAAGAAGGTATAAGACTCAGGATGTCACTACTAATACTACAAAGTGTAAAGTAAATGTTTTGTGGGAGGGGGTGTCACCAAATTAATTAGATTTCACAGATGCTGAAAATAACTTTGTAGAGAGAAAATCAGAGAAAAGTTATTTCTGAAGCCAATAAACAAACTATAGTTAAAAGCAAAAATTAAAAAAACTCAAAAAAAGCCCAATAATGAAACAGAAGGACTTTATTACTTGTAGCAGCGCCCAGTCTTCACTGATCAGCCACTCAGGATTGTCTTGTCCAGCTGCTGCCCGTCCAGCCTCAGCAGCTGGTTTGACAACAGCAGGCGAAGGTTTTGCAAAATATGTTTGCTGTTTCAGCAGGATGGTCTTCTGCTTGTTACCCTTTCGACGCATTTTCAACATTCTTGGAGTCACTCGGTGAAAAAGTGACTGAGGAACAGCCACTTCTCCATGACGATGTTTATTCCTCCTGCCTGCAGTTATCAGTGGAAAGAGAGGATCTTTTCAGTGAAAGGATGGATGGAACTTTGTTAAAGCAAAAAATCCATAACAAAAAAATGACTATACCAGTCATCTGGCTCTACTAGAGAACTGTTCACAATACTGTGTCTTGCATGTAAAAAGGGGTCTACCTTCATTTTATTGTCAGCTATGAATAAATTTAATAAGACCAGTGATTTCTAACTTACCTCTTCAATCATAATAGCTATGACTTCCTTTAAATATTACTAAGCCACAGCTACTATACTTTTTCATTTTTGTTTTTACTGTAGCTTAGATAATGTACTGAATGTGATTCTCAAGACAGGAAATAAGCCTAATTGGGGGTGGGGGCAAGAGGGAGAATAACAGGTTTCACAGCTCAGTCCCTGTTTATTCTCTGAAATAGAAATAGAACTGAATGAATTAAATTAAGCTTAAGACTTCTGGCACCCAATTTTCAAAAGGCACTCCACCCTGTCTCTAAATCAGCACTCAAAATCATTCACATCAATAAAAGAAAACCTAATTTGCTTAGAGAAATAGTATACAAAACTCCTATTCTTTAGGTGTGAACATATATATGTTTTTTAAAATTTGGCCACTTGAGTTTGTGAAATTTTCCATTTTATTTACAATGAAATAAATAAGGAAAGGCTACCAGATGGATCCATTCTGAATTGCTTACTCTCCTTCCTGGCATACAAAGGGGGCAGCTTAGACTCTGAAATTGGTGTGGAATCATACATCAGACACGTGACAGAATCAATGTAGACGTTATTGTGATCTGGAGGCAGAATAAGGGGAGTCCAAATCTGAAAAAAAAACAGATTATATATCATCATGATTAGTTAACTAACTGCAGATAGTAACTTTTTTTGAAGAGGAAATAAACCTGACTTACTGGCATTCTTTCTATTTGCCCATCTGGGTCTTCATAGACATATTCCTGTACAGGAAAGATACAACTCTTAATGATACCAATGATACCAGTGAAGAGATCTCAACATATACAAACAAGCAGCTAACAATGAATAGGTATATTTACAATAACTATAGTAAATAAGTTATATTTAATTCTGGAGTAAATGTAAGTGCATTAATGAAGCAGATCAGCTTCAAGTGCAGCACACTATCACTCCCAGCCGCATCAGTGCTTTCATTTCCACCTGCTTCTCCTCTGCCTCCTCTCAAGCCTCATCCCTAATCTCCCTTGACCTCCCATTTTTTGCTTTGCATTGCCAACAATGCCAGATGTCAAGACAAATCAGCCTATAGACTTGCTGTTTTTTCCCCCAAACAGAAACCATCAATTAGGAAAGATTAGAGTCACTTCTGTGGACAAGACTCCAAACGAGAGTTAAAGGGTACAAGGTGGGAGCCAGTGTGATAGGTACCACCAACTCACCCTTAAATGCACCACTGATCATCACAAAAACATAATTTCATGACAGGCAAGGACTACGGTTACTTTGAAATTACCATGTTATATGCATCTTGCCTAGTGTAGGTTAGGAGCTCTTCCTCCTCTTCCCACTGCATTTTATCTTCCTTTTCCTTCAGCTTCTTGATATGATTGACTTCCCACTCTCTGTTTGCAGTTTTCGACTCCTTTCAACAAGGAAATTCAGTAAAATTAAATTAAGCCTTACACCATTGCAAATCTCAGAAAGTAACTGCCTAGCTTTTCACAAACAATTAAATGATATTTAGAAGTGGATTGCCACATATGTGGATATGATAACTAAGGAATGGAAGCATTTATTGACATGACAACATAGTAAACTCTTTGTACCACTAAGATCAACCTGAATTCTCATGGAGTAAGACAGGAAATGCCAGGACACAGAAACAAACCTACCACTCCATCCATATACACAAAACTTATTTTAACAAGGGATAAATGCTCACTAAGTCTTTTTTGTCCTATTTAGTGTTGGGGTTTTTTAAAATGTAATGTTAAGCACAACCATTTTGAACAAAGCTTCAGTGACAAGAGTTCCAGTAGTATTTTTCTAATGTATTTATTTAGTGTGTGCATAGTCGTCTAGCCAATGGCATCTTTAGTGGTGTGCTGCAGTTCTAGGCCATTGCTGAACCTAGTCAGCAGGCATTCATTGACAATGTGCGTCATCGTCTGTATTGCGCCGCAGCTGCACAAAGGGCTGTCACGAAAGCCTCGGCGATACTGGTTACCATTTTTTAATGGTATATTGCCAGTAGCAAAATGTATTTCCTTACCTCATTGACTTTCTGCTTTCCCTGATCATTGTAGTCATGAAATAATTCCAAGTAATTCAAAGCATACTTTTCAATTGGCGTCAGCTGTTTAGGAAAACACATTTTCAAATACTGCTAGTTATTTAGGTTTATAATTAAAATACAAACCTATTTTACCAGTTATTTAGGAAAAAGAGCATTCTTTATTTCTGACACACAAAAAAGTAGCATGGTCTGATGGTCAGAACATAGGCCTGAGGGCCAGAAATTCCCAAGTTCTAATCCTAGCTCTGTTACTGACTCACAGTAAGGCCGGGGACAGGCCAGAATGTCTTGGTCTCCATTTTGCCATCAGAAAAAGGAAGATAATACCACCTGAACACTGTAAAGAAGTCTTAATTGCTTTCCAGTAAGCAGGATATTAACTCTCTGTTTAGTCCCTGCACAGGGTGTCCGTAGAGCAACAAGGAGGCAGGGATGGGATACGAAGGTCTAATCAGACTAAGGAAATAGAAGAAACTCTAAAAATAGCTAACTTGATCATTAGGAAGAGGATAGAGGGTTGCACATACATCTGGGAAAGTGCTGGGCTGTAACCCAAGCTGGGGTTGCTTTCTGGTTATGTAAAACCATTTACTTTTACCCCAGAGCACTGACTCTCTCAAGCGAAAACTTGCTGATTGAAAAGTTTGTGTTGATGACCCAATAGACAGTCTGAGCTAGTTATGCCAATCACCCAAGGCTTTGCAATTAATTGCTGTTTGATGCCAGTGAGGTGATGTTGGGGTATTTCAATAAAATTCTGTTTCATTACCACACAGGAAGCTATTTTCAAAATGTTTCCAAAGGTTAGATATAAAAATAAGAGACATAATTCTACCAGATCCATAATGTCATCCAATTCCTTTAACTGTGACGGAGCCTTAATACTTCTTGGACAGCGTAACTCTGAAGTTACTTCAGTTCTTGACTCAATTCTTGCCTCTTGTGCATATTTTCCAAGATCCTCTTTTCTCTGTTCAACGCTAAGAGCCTTTAGAAAATATTAAAAACATTGTAAGAAAAAAAACCAGTGTGATTGTAGTAAAAGGTTACACTGGAATTGGACTTTACTCTCAATTTTAGAAAAGTAAACACACTTATGAGAATCTTAGCTGAATATAAAGCCATTTTTCATTTGATTCAATGAACAAAGCTAGGAATAGGGCAATAGCACAACTGTGGAAATAAAGAACTGGTGATGTGCACAAACAATAATGGTAGTTTTCTCATCATTGACCTCTCTATTTTCTTTATTACCTCAGATTTCAAAAATCACCACACAATTTTTTAGCAGATGTGCTAAACAAAATGAGAACATAGGATGTGCCCTCATCCATCAAAGAAAAAAAAATGTCTATGATGGTTAGAGTTTACTTCAACCAAGAATTGGGATCAGATTTTAGTAATACAAATCTATGGCATGCTACAGAATGAACAGTTCCAAAGCCTTATTCTCTGGAGTGCTTGCTGTAACCATTTAGTTCATTCTTTAAATTTAATCTTACAAGGATTACCAATAGATCTGTGTGTAACACTCAGGCATATATCATTATAGTATTTAAGTTATGATTTTGTTGACCACAATCTTTTCTAGGTGTGATTCATGTGGAATTTATATCCCAAGTTTTGTTTTGTGTTTCAGGCAAAAAACTTCAGCCCAAATCACTGACTTTCATATGATTTCATGTTACAGCCCTGCAAAACCCACTGAATTTACATGGTTTTGATGCCAAAACAATAAAACTTTTGCTTTACCCCAAAACTCTGCCACAGTGCACCCCAAAGAAGAATCTAAGCAAGTTTTTCAGCAAATCTGGGCAGAATCTGTATGCACATGAATGATGCCAAGACATCATACTGATCCCTGAGCGATTATGTCTAAATTAAACTTTTTTCATTCTTGATACTATGCAAAAGTTAAAATATTGGGGTACAAGTAACCTGTCTAATAACAAAAACACTTCAGTGGAAATGAAGTCAGGCTATTAGTATTTCTGTTCCTCTCTCTTACCTCTGCAAAAAGTCGTGCAACTTTGGACGAAATTGTTTCTGCCAGAGAAAGTTTCTCAGAAAGTACCACAAACTCCCCAGCTTTGACTCTGAAATCAAGGTCCTCTAACGAAGAATGGACTTCAGATAACTCCTGGGCAGTTTGCTGAAAGTCAAAAAGGTGTTTTAGATTCCCAATTATAATTAGAAAATTTGAAATGGCTGATTTTATCTTAAATCCACATTCTTGGTTCTTTCAGTAAACAGTTTATCCGTGAAGGGAGAATTATAATGGCATTACCTATTACCTATGAAAATTCTTAACACATAATACAAGATGATCTTAAAGTCATTCTCAACTTGACCTGTCTTGACAATGGTATCATATGACAGGTCTTGCCTTATGGAATGCAGAGGACATAAAAGAGTTATCCTATTTCTTTCTACAGCCCATCTTGTCCACAGTGGGAAATGGGAGTCATTGCTGAAACAACTTATTTTCATTTAGCCTAATAGTGTACCACCAGGAAATTAATTTTTAAAAAAATCACCCCACACAAATCTGAAAAATTCTTCTGGATGAAATTTTACTTTAAATGTAAAGGAATGTTTCTACATTCATTTAATAGTTACTAAGTGCTACAGACCAAATCGATGTAGCTTTTAAACTAGCCTTGTAAAATCATCATGAAAATTTCCTATGCGGGCACAAAATGTACTGTTAAAATAATAGTTTAATTTTATGTGCTTATGAAAGATATTACTAGCCCCAGGCAAAAGGCTGCTCTTTAAGACAGCAATGCTGCAAGGTGTTGAGCACTCTGATGCCAATCCAGTAAGGCTCTCAAATATGCACTTAGCTTTAATTTTCAAGCATCTTCAATAGTACTATTCACATGCTTAAACATTTTGAAGTACCTGTGTTAAAAATGTCATAGGATAGTTATTTCCCTGAGTGGCTACTTCTTTAATCAAACATTTAGTGCCATTTTTCAACAGCATCTCCTCTATGGAATTACCACTTACAAGCCTGTGGAACAAAACACCCAGTAAATACAGCAACATTAAAAACATGTTCTTCTGAAATTAAAGCATTTAACAGCTAACTTTCTTTATATTATAGCAGTGTCTAGCAGCACAAATTTAGTTCAGGGCCTGTTACGCATTTTCATTAGAGACCTTGATTTTTTCAAGCAAAACTTCAAAGTTCTTTTACAAGTTCAAATATCACTTTCAAAACACAGTTATTTTAAAAATACAGGACAAAGTTTGGAATAAAAAACAACTTTATGTAAAAATAACTTCAAAGCATAAAAATACTTGCAATGCATATCCCCAGTATGAAAAAGTCCACAATCTATACCTCCTGTTGATCTCCCTCAATAGCTTCAAACATTTAGAAGGGCAACTGTCAGGCTACAACTACTATACGTGGCACTTCATAGAAGCTAAGCAAGTGTCCATATGCTTAGCCCTCTGTTCAGGAATGAGCAGAGTCACCTAAGAGAAGCCCTCCATCACTAGTAGTGTCGGGAGATGACTGCTCTCTATAAATACATCAGAGGGATCAACACAAGAAGGAAAGAGGGAGTTATTTAAGATAAAGGCCAATGTTGGCACAAGAACAAATGGATATAAACTGGCTATCCACAAGTTTAGGCTTGAAATTAGATGAAGGTTTCTAACCATCAAAGGAGTGAAGTTTTGGAACAGCTTCTGTATCTTGAAGTCTTTAAATCAAGATTTGAGAACTTCACAAACTCAGCCAGAGGTCACGGGCCTATTACAGGAGTGGGTGGGTGAGGTTCTGTAATGTGCAGGAGATCAGACTAGATTATCCTGATGATCCCTTCCAGTGGTAAGTCTATGAATCTGTGAGACTAGAGCCTCATGATCACCAACACCTGCTGGTCAATGGTTTCAAAAGCTACCAATAGACTTCAGTCAGCCAGGACATTTATTGCCCATCACCATCAAGAGGTTGTCAGGCATATTAACCGTAACAGTCAGAACAGAATACTGAGAAATATAGATGATTTAGAATATGAGAACAGAAAAATGGAAGAGGAAGACAGAGATATAATGATGGAAAAGAACAAGGTTTTAAGTTTCCCGTTAGTCTTAAGGGGGGAAAAAAGTCTTCAGATGGAGAATATCCCAACATCAGAATGCAAATGTTTTATAGTGGAACTGATTTTAGTAGAAGCAGAGTTCAGCCAACATTGAGCACTTTTGAAAACCCCACCCCAAAGCCATTGCTAGGAGCACTTTGGCCAGTCTAAGTATTTTCCCCCTTTTCAGTTTTACAGCAGATACACTGGTTTCTAAATACTAGTGTCACCTGTATATGTGGATGTCTTTGTTTCTCCCAATTGTATCACACCATTCCTGAGCTTTTGCATGCATCAGTGGATCTAAATCAGTGTCACAGAACACAACAGTGTTTGCCTCTATGTGACTGCCACTCATGGAAGGACTGTGGGAGGAAAGAATGGCACAGAAGATTCGCTTATCTCTGTTGAATCTTTTTATCAGCTCCTAAATGGGAAAAAGTGAGTGTTACAACTCCAAATTGTTGTACATGAAATCTTTGAACTAGGTTTTTACTGCATCTTAAGAACAAGATCTTAAACTTCTAACTTTTTTATTTCTGTGATCTAGGTCAAAAGTGTTAACAAAAAGACTGTGAATGTCTTATAAACTGACACAAATAAATAATCCTAAATTTAATTTACATACTATTCTGAAATGTTTTAGAATCAGGCTTTAGTTGACCAATTTAAATACTACAGGTCTATGCAGTCATTCCATTTATCCTCTATAGAACACATCACAAATATCTTCTTTTGTTGTTACATTATGCATACTTTCTTCTTGATTTCTCTTTTTATTTGCTAAATTGAATCCCCCCAGTACTGATTGCTATGCTGCTTTAAGGCAAAATATTTTTCTTGATGTTTTACTCTGTATCTGGCTTAAAGCACAGTGATATATATACACGAGATGAAAAATGAGAAAGAAGAACTAACTATGTTATGGAGGTTAATGTTTGCTCAAATTGTAGACCCCAAAGGAAATGCAGAGTCCTACTGGGGAGGGATATGAGCATATTTTTAATTTATCCTCAGGCAATGCCAGGGCACTATACAGGCAAAAAAGCCCCTGGAGTAAGGCTGAGGAAAAGACAACAAACTTAAAAACACTCACCGTGCATTTACAGACAGTATAATCACAAGCATTAAGTCACGAATATTATTAAAACATAAGAGCTACTGTTCATCTCTGGATAAAATGATTTAAGGCTCTCTACAAGAAATAATCATGAAGCAGGACAACTCAGGATATGCGGTCTTGGCAACTTCCTCTCTTCCTTGAGACCTAGCAATTTAATTGATCTGTTTTTACAAAATGTGTTTTCTGTGCTACTACCACTTAGTTGTTCTAGCCAAATACATAATAGGCCTATGGCACTGCCAAATAGGAAGACTTTGTTTTTAAAAACAGAGTGCTGTCGTATAAATCTCCACTTGGGCTTTCTTCCTCCAGTTATATGAATTAGTAATAAACAGATGTTAAGAGGCCTCTCTCACCAGATATTGCTCACAGTTGACATTTTCATCAATTCTTATGTAGGTGAGAAAACGGACATTTAAGAACAGCTCCAATATATCTAACATTAGAATCATCTGCGTTAGAATCAGCGCACGGTGTCCTTTAGATTTCAACTTCTGAAGCAAGACAGCAAGAGCTTCCAATTTGCCTGTTTTTGAAAGAGAATAATATAAAGGTTTTCATGCAGCATTCAAGTGTCAGAGAAAAGAGGTCTGTATAATATTGCCACCCATTCTCCTTTACCTGAATCAAACTGCACCAGTCGGCGGTCAGGGAACTGTAGTAAGCGTGGAGTTGTAATCTGTTGTAGGTGATGTAAATAGGGAGCTGCCTGCTCTTTAAGATTCTGCTTGAAAATTTTCATTCCATGCCTATATGAAGGGGGAGGATTTCCGACACGCAAATATGCGGGAGCAGCAACTGCTGCCGGCAGCACACAGAGAGTGCTGTAAAATGAAGCAAAACTTTAATATAGCCTGAGCTGCTAAAAAATCCACAGTCTATATGGAACACTGAGCTAAATATTCAAAACCAGTATTAAAATATTAAGTGTCTGCCAACATAATACCTCATCCAATCATCAGCCTCATATGTCTGTATGGGGTTGTTGTTTTTTTGTGGATGTAAAATGTTTAATATTTGTAGATAACCTGGGATTACCATGCAATTTACAACTATAGTATCTTCTTACCTGCCAGGATACAAAATGTAGACAGCACAGGAGAACAACTAAACACGAAAGCAGCAAAGAGTCCTGTGGCACCTTATAGACTAACAGACGTTTTGGAGCATGAGCTTCCGTGGGTGAATACCCACTTCGTCGGATGCATGTGTAATTAAACATGAGGGAAAGAAGAAATAGTGCAGGAAACTTGATGTAACAGATTTACTTTCTTTAGCAAAAAAAATTGTTTTCATGATTCTACAGTTGTAATATATATATATTTTACAGAAGGGAAAGCTTTGTGGTAAAGTTTGTGTAAGACAAATGTAAATAAGTCTATTAATAGGACAGCTGAGAGGAATGCCTTCAGAAAATCCCAGATTTTACTACCAGATAAAATATAGATGTGTCAGTTTTATATTAAACTACAATTACCTATTAATATAATCCTTTAGGGATTCCTGTCGCTGATCGGATGTCAGGATCAGGGCTTGCAATGGATCATTTTGGCCTTGTGAGGCACTTGACGAAAGGCAACAGTTCACAAAACCAGCCCACATCCATTTGTTGTCCCTGGTAGAACTCTGCCGAGGAATCTTTTTTTCACCAATCAAAGAACAAATTCCCAACAAGTCTCTGCCATACAATGGGACTCTGGAACAACGTCGCTCATTTCCAGAAAATATTCTGTCCAGGCGCTCTTTTAGGTGCCTGTTCCTGTCCTCAAACGCTGTCTTTTATAATGAAATTCTGTTATTAATACACTTTGACTAGATATAGCTTATGTAAACAAAAGAACACACAAACATAAGTCATGCAAGAAAAACTTTACCTTAAGTGTGAATTCCAATAATGAAAGTGTGGTAAGATTAGGTAACAAACAAAATGCAGTAAAGAATTGTACAAGGATAATGAAAATATAGGTGTTGGGATAGGACATTTTAAAGCAATCAACAAAATTAGTTTTCCCATGTCATGCCAACTTTTCTGCTACCTTACACAATATGTGAATTACAGCAGGAGGTATATTCTGCATGCTTTGTTAACACACTGTTCTACTTGGTAGACACACACACACACACCCCTTCCCTCCCTCCCTTCCACCATATCTAGTATTATACCTGGGTTGGACATTCTAGGGTAGATACAGATTTTGATTCAGTTTCTGGATCATCCACTGCCAAATTGGTAACTGCATTTTTTCCAGAAAACAAACAGACAAAAAGAAGGTATTTATTTCATAGCCGATATAAAATTTCATTTGATGGATACAAATGATATTCTGATATAGGGATCTACTGCTCTCTAAAAACGCCACACATCAGCAAAGAGAAAAAGACTGATATGTATATACCATCTTTCATTCAAAGATCCCAGAAGGCTTGACAGATTTCACAAAGAACATAACAGATCTCTAATAATACAGAGGGAGTAACTGGTGGCTTTAATAAAACAAAAGAAATAATACTCTTGGGCATAATCTGAAGGAAAAACTATATTTCAATTTTAAATGGACTGAAAAAAGAAATATTACTTATCTTGTATTACAAGGCAGAGTTATATTTTCTTGCCTATTAGAAGTCTGATTAGCAACAGAAGACCAGTCTCTCATAGATAATATATTAATTAGGTGTGGTCAAAATATATCCAACTATACTAAATACTTGCATGCATCATTCACTGTAATCCCCTTTGGTCAATTTTTGAAGACAAAACTTAAGTCTTTTTGAAACAAACTGACATTTTGAATAGTTCAAAAACTTTTAGGAGCAAGCATTAAAGATTTAAAAATATATATTTTTCCAAAATGCGTACTAATAGTTAAAATTCCAGCTGCTCAGCTGGGCATCTCACCAAAATTACAGCAAGGCTCAGAATGCATAAGTCACACCATTACAAAAACATATATGTTTCATATACCATGAACCTGTTCTGCTCTGCTGAAGAGTTTGCTATTTAAAAAGTAACAAGGATCCCATTCTCTGCCTGTTTCAGAAAGCACATCTGTCAACTCTTAATATTTTCCAGCTCTTATGAATGGAGCTGTGAGGCGGAGTTCAAGAACAGTATGATGTACATGCATCCCAACTTTATTTACAAGGGCTGTGTTTATTTTTAAATAAATATATTTTTCAGATTAATGGAACATTTTGCTTGTCAACAGTGTCCATTTAGATTGATCAACTAGACAGTTCCATAGTATTCCATTACATTGCACTGCAGACTCAGACAACTGATGATCAATTATACTGTACAAAAATATAGTCTAGTATGAACAGATGTATTATATACCTAACAGAAAGGCATGGTGCCATCTTCTGACCGAGCTCCTTATCTGAATTTACATCAACTGTTACACTTCAACAACATCCAGATTATGTAGCTACTGGCAGTTTTATATAGATGGATTTTCCTTTCCTTTGTCTCCAGAACCAGAAAATGAGATCTAAGGTGTATGGTAGGTACTTATAGGTACTCAAACAGATGACAAAAAGTCTGTAGACCCATGCAACACTCCCCAAAGATGTCAGATGTTATCAGTCATAAACTAAATTTCTTTCTTTGTTTCTGACTAGAAGTGTCAGGACTCAATATTAATACTTTAGCCGTATTCCAAACTGAATAAATAGTATTCTGCTGAAACAAGTGATTCCCGTATGCTATCTGGCGAAAGAGTTACTTACTTTGCTGCGTTACTATTGTAGACGTTGGCACATCTGCTTGATGCTTTAAATGCTTTGGGAAGCCAGTATCTTGAACAGTCCCAGCCCCAGCACGATAGAGGGGTAACAAGGCAACTGGCCACTGAGATTGCAAATCCCGCAAGTCTGGCACTGAAACAATGTGAAGAACACTTCCTGCAACGGTAAATGCACAATTTAATGAGTAAATTCTGGAAATGGCAAATCTATTCTACACCTATTTGCCACTTCATGCAATAAAAAAATTAAACCATACAATTAGAGCAGTATAATGACACCTCGTCATTTTTCCTATAAATGTTTTTTATGCCTCACAAACGTCCTGTGCGTAAGTTTCCCCTCCCTGGTCCTGATGAATAATTATGTAAGAGTGAATGCAATGAAAATCTGTCCGCAAGAGAGCAATCACTCTAAATACCAGACAGGTATCAGACACCTTAATGGATTCCTGCAATTTCTTCATCTGGCCTAAAAAAGGTGAGCTATTTCTTCCAATAGTATAACCCCCACAAAGCCAACTTTCCCCACTGCTCACACATTTTACTGCCTCAATATACATCTTGGAAGTAATGGTCCTCCAGAAACTCCTTCTGCAGAGTAATATGCATATCTGCTTCTGGGCCAGAATAATTTTAGGTTTAAGCTGTTGTTTTTTTAAAGACAAGTTATAAATTTCAGTTCCCCATTCCCACCAAAAAGACCCCTAGAAGACAGCATATGCATTGTTATCACTCTTCCCCTCCCTGAAAGCTTTCCCTTTCTTTAACTCTGTCAAAGATATATCATTGAGGTTAGGTTTTCCAATTAACTTCCCACTCTGGGGTATAGATTTAAATCTTTTTCTGAAGTCTTTTTAGGAGTGTGGAGTACCTGAACTCAAATTCCAAAAAAAAAAAAAAAAAGCCCTCATTCCTATATTGTATATGTTGATTTCCAGGACTCATCAGCTCTCTAAAACTTGAACTATATACAGTAAATTAGTTCTAACAAGTCTGTCACTGATTTAAGTATCAAACGCTTTCTCCTTTCCACATTACTCTTATTAACACTTGGACTTCCATAGTGTGTTTCATCTAAGGATTTCTAATCACATTACAAATGTTATTTGTGCCTTACAACTCCCCTTAGTGTCCCTGTGGTGCATAAACCTCAGTACCAATGCAAAAATGGTTATTAGTACAACTATAAAATTTACAATAATTTTAGAAACATGTCTTTACTGAATTTTAGGAGAGACAATTTCTTTCATACATATAGATTCAGAGATTACAAAGCCAGAAAGGACATTTGTGATCATCTAGTCTGATCTCCAAAGGACTTTCCTGAATTAATTCTTGTTTGAACTAGAGTACATCTTTTTAAAAAATTTCTAATCTTGATCTAAAAATAGCCAGTGATAGAGAATCCACCATAACCTTTGATAAATTATTCTAATAGTTAATTACCCTCACTGTTAAAAAATTGCACCTTATTTCCAGGCTCAATTTGTTAAGCTTCAGCTTCTAAGACACTGGATCTTGTTATACCTGTCTGCTAGACTGAAGAGTTCATAGAAGTTTTGTTCCCAATTTAGGTACCTATAGACTGAAATCAAGTCACCAGTAATCCTCTTTTTGTTAAACAAAACAGATTGAGCTCTTTGAGTCCATCACCGTAAGGCATGTTTTCCCATTCTTTACAGTATTCCAGTAGAGGTCGCCCATGGAACGTGAAGCGTAACTCACGTGTTTGTGTTTTTGGCTGCTTATTTTATTAAATGAAATGTCCAGACTATCTGAAAAACTCTTAAGAAATCTTTGCTTTCTCCCAGTAAGTGACAAATATGAAAAGCTTCAAGGAAAATACACCTCTACCTCGATAGCCAAAAAAATCTTACCACATTATAGGTGAAACTGCACTATATCGAACCTGTTTTGATCTGCCGCAGCCGGAAGCCCCGCCGCCCCGGAGCGCGGCTTTACCGCATTATATCCAAATTCATGTTATATTGGGTGGCGTTATATCGGGGTACAGGTGTACCACCTCTTTGGCCATACATCTGTACTAATCACCTCAAGGGCTGATGGCACAAGTTCTGGAATGCAGCTTTACAATTTTATTTTGCCTAGTTATTCTATATTGTTTTATTGTATTTATGTTAGACAGATACATCTAAATGTTACTTATTGTGATTTTTACCTTGAATAGTGTGATTGGTAGGAGTCTATAATTGTAAATTGTGGGTGAAGCTATTAACAACCAAGAGTTGTGATGTGTAGCTCCTAGTTTATCAAGGCCACAAAGCCTAAGGCAAGAGCCTCTTATAACCCCTCTCTTCTTTTCAAAGAGGAAAAAACTTCAGTTTTAAACCCACACAAAGAATTCTTGAAATATTTTGATTTAAACTGATTTCTTTTATATACATTCATTTAACTTTAAGGAAAGCACAAAGACAAAAGCAATGACCGTAAAGTTGAAACCTTACAATCCTGCAGCATGTGCATTAGTAGATTGGGTGTTCACAAGCTGAAGATGCTCCCAAGAGCATCCCGTGAAGGTACTGAACCAATTTAAAAAAAAAAAAGTGATAACAGCTGATATTTGGATCCTGCCAACACTCTGAAAGAGGTTTGTATTTAGTGAAACTACAGAAAGAGAAAGAAATAAATCTCCCTGAAATGAGATACCAGATCTCAGCACTCTCATCTCAGCACTGTCTGTTCATGTCATTCAAGCAAGTGGACAAAGCAGCACACAGTATCAAGCAGTAACCTTCCAGTTCAGCACTGCTTCTGCAACACAATAAAATTACCAAGCCATCAGCACCGCTGGTAAAATGATGTTTGCAAAAGCATTGCCAAGGGATTGGACTTAAATTGTTCTTGTAATAATTTTAATGTGTGTTGAAATGCTATTGTAATGTAAGGTACTAACAACTTCTCTTGTTAAACACCAGATTATTTAGACTGTACTTTTGGAGGAGGCGGCTTACCATAACAATGGTAGACAGAGAGAAATAGTGTGATTTAATTTGAATTTAAGATTCTCAGTATTCATTATTCACCTACCCCAAGACCACCTCTTAAAGTGAATTGTTGGGGCTTAAGGAACTTTGCTATTTCAATTGAACTGAAATATGGTCTTTGAAACTGAAGAAAGTACTCAGTTAAGATCACTTGTCTCTGCCCATTTACAAACTGTTTACGTTATCCATGATAAAACAAGGTGAGTACCAGAGGTGGGAGTAGAACCTAGGAATTCTACCTTTCAGTCCACAGCTCTCAATGCCTCCCAATTATAATTTTGCAACAAGAGCTCAAACAGCTTTGCAAAAAAAGACCTGACAATTTTGACACAATCCCAGCACAAGTGTTACAGGCCTCCTTTCCTTTCTGCCATGATGATTTATAATAGTAATAGGGTATTAATTTTACCCATCCATCATTGAAGTAAGCGGGCCAGTAGAATTTTGCAAGTTAAAGAGAATACAAATCTGTCCATTATTGCAATTAAAATAACCATTTATAAAAGCTATAAATACATTTTAATATAATACTTTTTATGTAATAAAGGATTGGGATCCTGTTGTGCCAGGTAGGCACTGTGCAAACATATATGCAGAGATGTTCTCTTCTCCAAAAAAGATTATAAACCAAGATTTTCAATAAACAGCCAGATGTTTTGCTCCAATAGGCTTAGCAAAAGCAATTGCTTGAAGCTGAACAGTACAGTACCTTGAAGTTGCCGAAGACGCCCTCCAGTAAGCTGGCAGAGTTGGCCATAAGATAAAGTAAATG
Organism: Mauremys reevesii; assembly: GCF_016161935.1. Classification (NCBI taxonomy): domain Eukaryota; kingdom Metazoa; phylum Chordata; order Testudines; family Geoemydidae; genus Mauremys; species Mauremys reevesii. The sequence continues at coordinate 13,273,347 of NC_052640.1, read as the reverse complement.
TTTTCCCTTTAAACTGCAGTGTTACAGGCATGTTTGGCTGAATAGTTTTGCCTTGTGCTCCCGCTGTGGAGGCCAGCTGGCTTAGTTTTACTATCTTGTCACCTGGTAAAAACAGAAGGGAAAAAGGTGCACAGCATTTAAATTGAGATGTTTCTCTTTCAACACCCCAAAACTTGGGGACTGACCCTACACATGCATTGTGTGTCACATTTCCAGATAGGAAAGCAGATCAGCCAAACTCCACATTTGGGTCATGAGCTGCACTTTGCCATGAGCTACTGTAGAGGTTCCCTATTGCAATCATAGCTTCTTCAGTACAATTCAGTGTTTTCTTTCCCTCCTCAGAAGTTGCAAATAAACTCTAATAGTTTGCTAGGCATGAAGCCACATCTAAATGATTGACAGAGACAGTCAGGAACAACAGGGCAACAGCTGTGTGGACACACTCCACATTTGCACTGTAAGTAGTATTTGCAATAATGTGCACATGCATTTTAAATTTCTCCCATATTGTGCAGGGCTTTAAAAAATATGGCTTGATATATTTTAGGCAGTAAGTGTACTTAGGAAATTGACTAAATTATCTAATAGGTCTTCTCCATCTCCAACTTCTGTTTCGATTCAAGATTTGTTTTCTTGCTGACTAAGTAAGCTTTTAGATGGAATCTGATTATTATTATTTTACAGGGTCTTCTACTCTATCTCCAGTCCTACTCAATACTGGACTATGGATACTTTCCAAACAGATTTCTATTTATGTAACTACACAGACCTACATCAGAAATAGGTTAACCATCAACATGTAGAGAATTTAATAAAGGTGTAACAAGCAGGACTTTAGTTCCAGCTCTCAGTCACCTAAAACGGGTCAAGGTTTCAGAAGGCTGTGTCACATGATACAAGTCAGTGTTCAGCAACTCTACTGGTTACTACGACAGAGAGTAAGACCAAGAACGGCAAGTCTAGTTAGCCTATGTAGAGAGACAGTAAAAGGTTGATACATGTCTGACACTAAGGATGGCAGGGGAAATATGTGGAATTGATTTAATCAAGATGAAAATCCATGGAATCCCCAGAGATCCCCAAACATTAAAATTTCCAAGTTTGCAAAGCAACATTAATCTCCTCATAGAAGAAAAAAATGAATTATCTGTTTTGACTTTGAGAGAGAATTCAGGCTAGAGAACCTGAGCAAGCTACATTTAAGAAAGGGATACGGATAGTTCTCAAGCTACAAGGAATATTTACTTTGTGCTGAAAAAGCTCTGGAGAGAAAAGAAAGTAACAACAGTGCGTTGGTATACAGATCAAACCTTTCTTATTACAATTTGCTGAAAATGTGGCAAGAGGCAATCTTCTTTGTCTTTTCCCATGATGTGTTTCCATAACCGTTACTGTATTCCCTGTATGCCATGATGGAGGAGTTGGGAAATCTACAATCCTACCTTCAGGTTTCTGTCCATATTCCACTGGTTGAAATAACCTAGATATATTAAAAAACAAAACAAAACCACACACACACAGAAAAGGTATATCAGGAATTAATAAGAAATGCTATTAACCCTTTCATCCAAATACAAAACTCAAGTTAAAGGCCCAATTATTCTTTATAGTGGCTTAGAGGTTAAAGGAGCCCCACAGAGCACACTAGGAAGGAATCTGACTCTTTCTCCCAGAGTTTACCAGCATGCAGAGGAAGCACATTCTCTGCTACACCACTTCAGAAGGTGCAGTATACCCCAGGTACCCACTCAGCTCCATAGGCTGGTATGGAGGGATATCAGGGTCATGGGCCTGCATCCTTCCCACCTCTTTTGGAGTGTTTCACTTCTCCTGCTCCCAACTGCCACAGAGGTGTTAGCAAGGACCAATATCTGTGCTTTACAGAGCACATGGTCTCAGTCATGGCTGGCTGCAGCTCAGGGGCACGTGGGACAGGGAGCCCTGTAATCTCACATGCTTTGAGCACCTACAGAGCAGTCTCCAGAATAATCTGTAATTAAGCTTAGTGTGTATTTCTCCACTGAGAATAGGACTGCCTGTCACCAGAATGATGTGAAACTTTCTGTATATTAATTTAGCCGCCCTTTCAATTGTTAAGGTTCCTCCAATGACACAGATGTCTAATACAATCAGCATAGGATACTCTTACAGTCATCCACAAGCCAGAGCTCATCTGAGCCTAAATGTCTACATGGCGATTTTTTAGCCCCACAGTCCAAGCCCCGTGAGTTCAAGTCAGCTGACCTGGGCCAGGTGCAGCCATGCTGCACGTCTTTTATCCCTGTGTAGATGTACCCTTGTAGGTTACAAACAAAGTTGATAAGTAGCAAAAGACAGCCCCCTTTCCTTCAGGGGACAAACATATCATCTCAAGTAGCTGTCAGTTTGGGAGAAAGAGACAGAGAGTCAAACTGTGACAGTTCTGAACCTCTCCCCCAATACTGTTCCCTTTTTGACTGGCATTTCCAAAACCGCGTGTACCTGCTTGGTTTGAGCTTCACTGGGTTGGGTCTGGGTGAAGGATGAGGGGAGCTGTAGATCTCTTCAATAAGCTTTCTAGTCACCTTTTGTTTTGGTAGCACTTGTGCCTCATAGTCAGTCATTTTGTTTTCCACCCCAATCAGATCAAAGAGACAAGTGTCTGAATCCTAGTTTTAATTTAAAATAAAAAGTATTGAGAAAAATTCTAACAATTCCTAACCAGAAAATTAAGAAATACCAGGTTCTTTGTATTTTTTAGAGATCAAGTGTGATAAGAAACAGTAGGAAGACAAAGCAAGGAAAAGAAGAAAGATCAAGCATCACATGGTTTTACGTAAAGCAGTTACTTTAAAAGATTCTGGCAGAATAAGACAAAAAAGAGTGATCGGCTCAGGTCACCAAAAAAAAGTCAGGGATAGGATAGCAGTCTTCATTTAAAACATTCAATTAAATGTAATGTGTGTTCAAAGCATCTGTCTTCCCTAATTGGTTTCTTGTCTTCCCCTCTTCCTAACATGGTAACTCAGGTCTCAATCCCTCTCCTTTTTTGTCTTTTATCATCTACTCCAGTTCCTCCATAGGCTTTTGGCCCTTCCCAATTCTCCATCAGGCTTGATATTTTAAATTTTGTAACTGCTTACAACCCAAAGATACATATGGTTTTTATTCTGTGCTTTTCCCGTGCCACTTTCTTATTATAATGATATATATTGACACTTTTAATATAGCTTTAAAAAACAGAAAATAATGCTAGTAGGTATGTAGAAATGGTCTGGCCTACCACAGAGTTAATTTCTTTTGAGTACATCAGTCTCAGGTCAATTGGCCATTTTGGAAGTGAACAAACAAGCAGACAATGCCCATTTTCTCTTTAGGTTCACTGGAATGTGAGAATCTATACTCACTACTCAATAAAAACTTAAGAGGGGACCCACAAAGGGACTAAGGTGTTCCACCACCCAACGTCGCAGCACGGCAGCTAACTTCTAGGCACCTAGAAGGTCACAGGAACAACACTACTATCCACAAAGCCTGAGTTAGGCGCCTAAGGCACCCAAACAATTAACAAGGAGAAATAGGCGCCTTTGACTGTGATCCACAAAGCCAGCAGGCTAGGCAGCTGGGCCACTTAAACTAGCCAATTGGAAATGCCAACCAAAGGGGTGTATGGTAAGCCCCATCATTCTCTTGGACTCAGGCTCCTAAATTGAGGCTGCAGGGAGGTGCCTATCTCTGTGAGCAATCCACGAACCAGGAGCAAGATACGCATTTGTCTGACTGGGCCCAAAACAAAACAGCCGGGGAGAGAAGGGGAATGACACACCTTCCTTATAACCTTTAGGCACGTGGATAGGGTGCTCACCCAGGATATGGGAAATCCCCAGTTCAAGTCTCCCCTTTTGTTGAGCAGAAGAAGGGATTTGAACAGGGATCTGCCACCTCTCAGGTGAGTGGCCTAACCACTAGGCTACAGAATCATTCTAACTATCTTGGGCCCAATGAATATTTAATTATTCATCTATTTAATTAAAGTGAAATAACTTCAATAAGAGACTGAAGGAGCCCACATGAAAATATTCCATAGTATAGTGATTAGGGCAGTCAGGGCGCAGGCACTCGGGCGCACACACTTAATATCTCCAGCTAGATTTGAAAAACAATCTCAAGTGTCAAACCAAGCACACAAGGATTATTTTTAACATTAACTTTTCCACTAACCTTCCAAAGGTCCCGTTCTAGTACCTTTAGTACTAGAGAAGCAGCTGTATATTCCAGTGTCTCTGATACATAGGAGGAGCCAGAAAGCCTGGGTTTTATCAGATCAGGATGATTACAGATCCTTTGGAGCTGCATCAGAACATGAAGGACACTGACAAAGTTTCCATTTTTAAGAGTTTCTTGGATTCTATTCATTAAATGAAAATAAATTTAAATGAAAATTAGATTTAGAAAAGTTAGTTTCCAGTAGCCTAGCCTTTCTAGCTCTCTGAACCATTCCACAGATAATAGAGGTGGTGGCATGTTCATTAATTGCTGATTCTAGAGTTACTGTAAGATCATAAACTTCTGGAAAGTTTTATGGAAGATCTTTTTCACAATTCCTCTCAAGTCTATGCAAAGCTAGCAGAACTTTAACTGCTTAGGTCCTGATCCTGCAAACACTTAAGCATTAGCATAACTTCACTCTCTCAAATAGTCCTATTGCCTTAAATGGAACTATTAACATGACAGAATTTATGAATGTATGTAAGTGTTCGCAAGATGAGACCTTAGATTTTAATACCTGACCAAATATCTCAATTTCTTGAGAGTCAGAACTTGAAAAGTTCACTGCAGAAAAGAACAGCAATTTAGACAAATATTCAAATATTATTTATGCTAGTTATTAGTATATCTTTCAGCTATTAAAATCACTTGAGAACTTAATCTAGATATGAGGTGTGGTATGTATGCACATATTATGCTTATGGGAAACTTTACGTATCATCCCACTGTCTGTAATAATATGTAACTCATCTGTTTTCCTTGTTAAATTGAATTTACGCTTTCCTGCTCACGAACAACCTGTTTATTAAAAATATATTTAACATTTGTGATTTTGAACATAAAAGACAGAAGTAAATTAATGTTAAACTAAATGATTATTGCATTTAGTAAGCAGATAACATACTGTAATTACGACATGTCCTTTAGTCACAAGGTTTAGGTTGGATGGTTCACATCAAAAGAATCTTCCTTGCCACCAATCTCCATTCCTATTTGCAGTAAGAAAACCTGAATATTCTCTCACTCTAATAAAGGCAACATTATGATTCACTGTTTGTTTGCTTTACCTTGGTTGTAATAGCACATCTTCATACATAGCCTTCTGCCGATTAGAAAGATGACATTTCAGCACATATTCATATTTCTTTGGTAATTGTTTTTCAACATGTCTTTTGGATCTTCGCAAAATAAATGGTTGAATTATCTAAAAGAATAAAGGCAAGTAATAATTAAGTGATTATCTACCTGTGGCAACTCACAATAGGATTAAAAGAGTATCTTAAAGGTGGACATACTTTGTGCAATCTTGTAGCCACTTTATGGCAATAATCTTGGGTCCCCTCATTGGCTGCTTTCACCAGGAAATCCAGGTAAGGGATGGAAATTCCTGGAATTAGAAAATGCAGCATGGTCCACAACTCCCTCAAGGCATTGGGCAAAGGAGTGTCTATCAGGAGCAAACGATGCTGGCTGTGAACAATAAGAAAAAGATGCAACTCTAGCATTAAAAATGAATTTAATAATTTAAAAAAAGAGTAATTTCCATAGCAAACAAATTACAAGAAAAAATAAAGTTTTAAACAACAGTTATTTTGTGAACAAAATAATGGATAGAGACATGCAAGAGGAAAGAGTTTATTAATGTTCCAGACCTCTGGAGATGAAAGAGTGCCTCCCAGTGCTTCTCAGTCAGATTTTTAATTTTCTGCATGTCATCTACAACTAGGTACCTCCATCGCATTTTCCTCAAGGTTTGGTGGCCTTTAAACAGTTGCTTGTATGAGGTGATACATACATTAAAGCTATTGGGTTTCATCAACTCCTGCAACATACAAATCTTAAAGATTTCATCTTTATTCTCTTTTTTATTGGAATGAAGAATAAAGATTGGTGAGTGGGTCTCCTTTTGGGATTCAAATATATTATGTGCAAAGTTTTACATTCAAAGAGTGTACTGAAATCAGCTGACACAGCCTTATTTAATTTTAGACTGTGGCTAAGTTATTGGGAACACAATAATATAAAATATAATCAATATGACTAGATAAATACTGATTAATAAATAACAGTCATTTTTAACGTGTCAGTGCCTGGGCATAATTTTCTGCCTAACCTTGAAAATCATATATAATCTTGGACATTATTAATGGAGGCTGTTTTTCTCTGTTCAGCAAAAGTTGCTTCTGTACGCAATGCTAAAACAAGTTAAAAACAACTAGCTTCCTAGCCAGCCAAAAACTCCTGATAGTAAGAAGTCCCCCATTTAAATTATGTTTTCAAATCACTTGCTGAAATTGCAAGGCTCTGATTATACAAAAGCAAGCCTTTAGTTTAAATAAGAACTAAAGTATTGGAATATTTTTAAGAGATTAAAAATAAAGATATTAAAGTGAATACTATTGATAGGAGTGAAATCTGCCAAGTAACTGATATTTTGTAAAGCCAAGTGAAAATCTTTAGGCAAATTCCACCAACAAGGGCCACAAGGACTATCTACTTGACTGCAAAAGTTGCTAGCCACTTGAGTAACCACAGACTTGATATTTTTGGGAAATGCAAACTAAGGAACCTATTTAGAAACACAAAAGCACAAATAATTTTAACTACATGACTGAAAGAAAAAGTCAACAAAGATGCAAAAGGTAAAGAGACATACAACTGTCATGACCTGCGATTTCATTAACTGTCTCCTGCTCTGGCACTGCATGAAGCTAAGACAAAATGAGTATGTGAATTCTGTGGAGTATAAAAGCATCAGAGAGGATGGGAAAACTACACAAAGTCAAAAATACTTCCTGCTATGAAGGACCTCCGACTTGAAAAGGAAGTGAAGTCAAACAACAGCAACTAAAAAAGATGGACAACAGCCCCACAGAAGGCCCAAAGGGACTTTTGCAAAAAGCCTCATATGGCACAACCAGAATGCTCTTGGCAGATAGATGTTCAACATCCCTTACTGTGAAAGTTTCCAATAATAAGAATGAGAGAAATCTCTATTATTTGTTTTGCACATAAAGTTGGTAAACTTTGAAACCTAAAAAGAAAGCAGACCATCATCAGCTGGCCACTGTAAAGCAGCTCCTGTTGGTAACTATGAAGTGCAGGTCGCAAGCAAACCATGATTAGTGCTCTTTTGCTCACTCACTTTCACACACGCTCTCTCTGAAAGGAGACTGCTGCATAATCAGAGAACAAGAATGCAGATGTAAGACCACCTTATAGAAGGGTATCTGAATTAAAGCTTCTACCCACCTACATCAAGAGGCACCACTCATCTATAATGAGGATCAATAATTCCAAAATCATCTACTCAAAGACTAAAGTATTAGAATAAATTTGCCATTCTGTGATTTTAGAATATAAATCTCAGAATAAGTTGCTGCATAGCTATATTTAGAAGATTGTGGATTGTAGTGTTTTCATTTCTTGATCATTAATTTAACTCACAATGATACATGTTCTTTTAAGTTTTGTAAAACATATATAGTGATAATTGGATACATTATTGGATTAACCAGGGAGCAGGAAACAACTTGTAGATACAAAGTGTTTTCTCTTGAGGTAGCAGATAGTCATTAAGAAATCTTTTCTCTCTCTTTACAATCGACTCTTTCCAAACTGCTTCCTATAAATCTGCATATTATTGTAGTGTTTCTAGCCACTGAGCTCAATGGAAAGACCCCCTGTCGAACAGGCTACATTAATTAGCTATCCAGACACTTCTGAGATTTGTTTCTTGGTCATAATTTGCTGCCTCTTTTGGCATGTTTATGCTACTGTAAACAACACGTTTTGGGCATGGATTTCTTACAGTACCTGTTTGTTTTCTATAAGTTCTCTTTGGCTGCCAATACACAGAAGTTTCAACTCAGGACACCAGTGTTTCAGTTCAATCTCCCACTTTAGTATGTTACGGCTCTGTACAACAACAAGATGAGGACCCCAATTACCTACAAGGAGGTACAAATACAACATGTATTAGAGAAAAATGCACATGGCTTCACAATTCATTAAAAACTGATGCACAAACAGAAAAAGCTTAGTCAGAAGTCTTTATTTATTCTACCTTAATTTTCATGAGTGGAACTGATTAAAACTATTTTTTATCCTTTAGACATATATTTGACAATGAAGACATTATGTATATGGGTTTACAGTAAAAATTAAAAAACTCACTTCATACCTTCATTACAAGCCAGGTGTGTGAAAAAGGCAATGACTTGCGTAGTTTTGCCAAGTCCTGCCTCATCTCCCAGAATACCATTGAGATTCTTCTTATATAACTTCACTAACCAGTCCAGCCCAATCTTCTGATACGCTCTAAGAGTCCCATACAACAGGGATGGAGTATCGCCTTCTACTGCCGTTGTGATTTGAGCACTATCTTTAGGTAACAGCACTTCTGCAGCAGCAGCAACCTCTACTATGTCTCTCATGTGTTTCATTGCAGCACTTGTTTTCTCTGTACCCTCATGCTGATCAATTCTGAGGAGTGACTCTATGAATACTACTTCCTTCAGAGGGCTCGCTCTCTCACTTACAGAGTCTTCCATTTCTGAACAAAAGTAATAAAATTCATGAAGTTTCCTGGACCTGTGATGCGTGTTTCAGTAACAACTGATGCAATATACAGACATGCCATTCAAAAATGTACATTTCAGCTGTGCTAACCATTGGGATATAAGAATTCTGGACTGGGACAATACATACATACACACACACACACAGATTTTTTCATATAAAAATAAATTTGACATTTCTCCAGATCAAGTATATTTCAGGAGATCAGTATTATCTTATAAAAAGGCCTCCTACAATATACATGCTGGAAAGATACCAATGCTAGAAAGACTTTTTACAAAAGAAAAAAACCCTCCTACACATTGAACCCACATTTGATAAACAAACAAACAAACAATCTTCCTACCTTCTTTGGCTAAATCAGTCAACTCAATTTGATGAGCCATGTTTTCTTTTTCAGAATTTTGCACTTCAGCATTCTCTTCATCTATGTCTAAAACCAAGCATTAGTGATATTGTGAGTACAAAAGGCTAGCAATTTAATTTCTCTGTTTACAGTTACAAAGTCACTTCTTGTCATTTAATCTCTAAGAATTTTCTACCAGCAATGAGCCAAATTTGCCCCTCATGTAATGCAACTTAGGTCAGCATTACTGTCATTAATGGACATGATATGCATTTACAGTTGTGTTGGAGTTGTAATAGCTCCAAAGATAGCCAAGAAGGCTGAGAACTGTCATTTTAAAATGATGTGTGTCAGATTTATTACTGAATAAGGAATAGGTGAATTTCACCCACTTTCCCCTAAATGAAATTAAAGATAAGCTGCTTTTCACATCATAAGTAAGGCTGTAAGAAAGTTGTGATATTTTTGTTCAAAAGTTGTGGCCACAGTTTGTTAAAGCTGCAATTTTGGTGTGGTCACACTAAAAACGCAACTTTGCCCCATATCCAGGCTTGCTCCACCCCATCATGGGGAGACTGGAAAGGAATTTCCATTGCAGCATGGAGCAGGCAGGAGCGCACAGACCGAGCAACCCTGCCCCAGTAATGGCAGCACAAACTCCCCCTTTCAATCCCTCCCCTCACAGTGCAGGTCCCTACCGGGCCAGGCTGCCAGGGGTTCATTTCAGCACTGCCAGTCCCTGGACGCTGCTGCCAGCAACAGGAGCTAAACTCTTCGCAGCTGGCTCTAGGCATCTCTGTTCCCTGCCTGTCCAACAAGGAGAACAGCTTGGCTTGACATGGTGAACAGGCAGCCAGACCAAATTTAAGCAAGTGGTGTGGCAACCTGATGCACAGGGTTGAAACATAGGGATGCCATTTCAAACCAGACTGTTCTCTTTGTTGGCAGGGAGTAGAGGCACACAGAGCCAGCTGCAGGGCTGGAGGCGCTGAAATTTGTGACAACTTTAAAAACTTGTTTTGTCTGCTAAAAGATGCAGTTCGCAAAACAAGGGAGTGGCCCAGGATTTTCTTACACCCTTAATCATAAGGGCATTTTAGCAGAAGATATTCCTTACTAATTATTTCCATGCTCCACAATGTGTTTCCTTAAAAGCTTCTTCAAAATTTAAGACTAAAGGAACATGCATATGATTAAACAATCATTAGGCTTTGTAAGCCCCATTTCAAAAAAATACATACAATTGGGGCAATTTTGTCTTTAAGCGATAGAGTTTATGTTCTTAAATTTCTAATTTAATTAATTCTTACAGATAGCTTCACAGCAAACCCTATAACTACAACTGAAAAAAAGAAAAAACAGACCGACCTTCATGATCAGTAAGCAATGTGGTTGCTTTTCTTTTTCTCCCAGATATTGCTGAATCCTAAACAATAGAAAATAGAGTTTATTTTACACAAATTATAAATCCCAAACCTTCAACATGCAAGATGCAAAATAATCAGTAAGCAGTTGTAATTCCATATGACCATTTCAAAGCTTTCAAAGACAATCCACATGCTACTTTCCCTCCCTGCCCAGACTCCCTCTCAAATATAATTATACAATAGTACAAGGCCCCAATCCCACAAACACAGGCATTAATCTGGACAACTATACACCTCTAAAGTCCATACTGAGATTTAAATGAAACCGTCCGGGGACAGGATACTATACTAATGCATCTAGTTTTCAGACTGAGGTTTAAGCATGTTTTTACCGAGACTAAGTTAGATTTTTAACAATGAACTAAAAACAACCACCATTAACTATCTGCATGTCTTACGCTGACCACATGAAAACAAAAAATCATCTCACTGTAATTAGCACTCATTTCAGGACTGTAAAATTAACACAAATAAAATAAGTAAGCTCACTAATTCATTCTGATTTAACAGTAGTTACCTGAATTCTCGTATCTTGACCTGAAAGATAACACCACATTAGACACCGTTTTTATATTGATTAACATAAAGCACATCTTATTGAAAATTATTCAACGTTTCTTCATTTTTTAAATCAATTTCTTCAAGAATGTATGAGATCATTCATGATTATGTGCCAAGGAAAAAGTTATAAAAAAGCATGAAGAACTAAAATCAATGAGCCCTGTAGCTTTAATTAATGTTCAAATTTAATTCTCGGGCCAAATTCAGCTCTGGCATAAGCAAGTACAACTCCACTGAAGCGGGAGGGGGCGCGGTATTAGTGCATCCCGTCTCTCAGAAAACCATGAGATGTGCCAAATTAAACCCACATAGGAACAAGAGTTTAGCAACATTAGCAGGCTAATGAACTCTCAGTGAGAGCTTTAGTACTTCTGGGTATTATGTTCAAATATATCTATTCTAAAAGCAGCACAAGTAAAGTTCTAGTTAAACTGGGAAAGATAAAAGTTAATAAGGATACAAAACTATGACCAAGACATTTGTTTTTAAATTGTATTTTGATGGCCTTTCACCATTTCCATCTTGTGAGAATCTTCTGAAAAACATCTTGATAAAACAACAGCCATGTACCTCTTTTTGAAATTTCTTGTACATTTGAGGTTTTTTTCATTCTTTCTTCTTCTACTTGCAGTTTTAATTCTACCACCTAGAAAAGGAAGTGTGAGGTGAAAGGAAAGCAATAAACATTAATGAAGTTAAATGCATTTAATCTTAAAGAGAACTATGAATTTCCTTATAATCCTTCATCAACAGGACAGGCACCCTTTACATGCACTCCTCCTTCCAATCAGGTCACTTAACTGCTGCTTTTTGTCATCTTAAGAAGCCTTCAAATATAGAAGATTTTAAACCAGTGTGGAACGCCAAAATTTTACAGATACTGATTTTTAAATGAGATCCTGAGGCAAGGGTGGCTCTTCCTTCCAGAAAACTAATGAATCTTTAATCTTGAAGAATAACCAGATATTACAGTGATAGGCACATTAGAAACAACAATAATATTGGGCCAGATCCTCAGCTATGGCCATAATGCAGAGTTCAATTAATGGGGAGGAGTGCCAAAATGGCTTTAAAGTTCTCCTCGACACTGCCCAGATCCTGATGCTGTTTTATGCATGCCAGCCCCCTTGCTCTGCATTAAAGCTGCTTAAGGAATGATCCAAATTATGTCACGTTTTAATGTTTATAGGGGGCCAAACATGCAGCCCAGGATCTGCCTGGCCTAAGACAGTGTCTCAACCATGCCCCTTTTCCCCAACACTACATGAGACCTTGCCTCTAGTACACTGCAAGATCATCCCTGCACCATACTACTTTGCCAGTGCAGGACAAAGCAAACAAACCAGCCACATTTGAGGAGATGACCTAATAACTTTTCAATAGCACCACTGTACCTCTTTAAACATTTTTGCATTTATACTTTCACAATACATTTACCTGTTTAATGCTGGACCAGAAATGTTCAATTTCTCTAGCAGTAGAAGCAGCAATGCGCCTCAGTCGATTTTGTTCTGCTTTCATGCTTCTCTCCTTATGAAGTCTCTTATCTTCATGATAGCGCACCGCATTTCTGATCAGCTGGACAAAAGCATTAGTTTTGTTTTAAAGTGTAACACCAACTAGCTCTATGCTTCTCACTTTGTGCCTCACACTGGAGAAGAAAACAAAATATATCCTGAAAAGATATACCACTAAAAAAACCCTAGGCCTACTTTAAGCAAAGCACGCCAGGAATACACACACTCTAAGGGTCTGTTTATACCATAAAGAAAAACCCCATCGCCAAGTCTCAGAGCCCAGGACATTGACTTGGGTTCATGGAGTTTGGGCTGTAGGGCTAAAAACAGCAGTATAGACATTCAGGTTCAGGCTGGAGCCCCGGCAGCCTGGTGAAAACCTGGGGGATGGAGAGGGTGTAATTCTCCCCACTTGCCCGGATCCAGAGCCTGGCTCCAGTCTGAGATGCAACATCTATGCTGCTATTTTTAGTCCAGGAGACTGAGCTCTGCAAGCCAAAGTCAACTGACTTGGGCTCTGACACTCAGTGTTGCGGGCTTTTCTTTGCAGTGTAGACATACCCTAACATATAATTATAGGCAACCATTAACTGATCTCTTGGTGAGGAGAGAATAATGCTCAATAATTTAAATGCTCATGGACTGAACTGTCTTTGCAGACTTTCATCATTTAAATGAAAGATAATTCAAGACACAGAGAAGAGATTTCTTATGTTCTAATCTACATTCACTTCACCTACAATACAGGATGCCAGAATAACCTAGTGCCCCAATATATAATCACCTAGCACCAGTGCTGATGAGAGACCTAAGTTCCTATACTGAAGACAAAAGGTCACTACTTTTAGAACTTTAGAATTCTCTGAAAATATAAGTGTTTTATGAAGTGCTTTACACAAATATTACAAGTTTACAAATATGCTTGTTTTGCTCGGGGAGATTGAAAATGGCCCAATGTCAGTGGCAGAGCCAGAAATAAAACTCTTGCATTCTGACTCTCAGTATCCAGGTTCTAACCATGAGAATGCTGCTCATTCTTCCATGCTGTGTGTTAGAAAGAATCATATCCATATTACCATCTTAGCAGTTGCTGTTTTCCACCTTCTCTCTTGAACAAAATCGGTTGCCATCCATTGCATTTCTTCCAGTAGAAAATCCTGGTGAGATTTGGATCTTGCAGCCTCTTGAAGTTTGGGCAATCGCCTTAGGGACCATAAACCTTCTTTCCTGAGGTCTGCTATTCGTTGATGCACTTGGTTTTCCTTAAAAATATGCAAAACTATACTTAGTTCTCTTGCTGCATAAACAAAAAAGGATGGTCACAGAAAGAAGACATGATTTTTTGACTGAAATGAATGATGGAAAGAAAGTATCACTCCATCTGCAGAAACACTTCATACATTTTACATCACACTTTGTTTAAAAAAGAATATGAATAACTGTTCAGTAACATTGTTTGCATAAATCCTCAAATGGAGAGGAACTCAGGATGGAGTGGTGCTCTCTCGAACACTTCAGAATAGATGTTTTGAAAAGGTGAAAATAATTATCAGTACAGAAGTTTTTTCCCCCCAATGAAGGAGGTCAGACTAGATGATCATAATGGTCCCTTCTGACCATAAAGTCTATGAGTCTATATCACATTTTAAAAAAGAATTTTCAAAGCCTACACATCTGACTAATGATTATTGAGGAGAGGGATAGCTCAGTGGTTTGAGCATTGGCCTGCTAAACCCAGGGTTGTCAGCTCAATCCTTGAGGGGGCCATTTAGGGAAACGGGGGCAAAAATCTCTCTGGGGATTTGTCCTGCTTTGAGCAAGGGGTTGGACTAGATGACCTCCTGAGATCCCTGACATTCTATGATGGCTGGATCAGATACGATTTCCATTCCATCCTCCTTTATTCTGAGAACCAAGTAGCGAATAATTTGATGAACAACATTTAAACAGAGAGCAGAAAACTACATGTGGAGCTCCCCCATTTATCCTATCATTTCATGGATGGAAGCTTTGCAAAGGTAGTGCCAAAGATTGAACTTGCACAATTTGCTGGATTCTTTTTAAGCATTTTGGTAGTTGGCTCTTGTGCATACACAACTTATACAACTACTGTTTGGGATTTCTTCCCTCTCACTGCTCACACACTGGGTAAGAGAAAATTCAAAATAATTTCTTTTGTTTAATTGCATTTCTGATTACAAAACGGGTTATACCACCTCTCGGATATCATTATATGGAACAGATTCTATTTCCTTGGAGGAGTGTCTATCAAACCTTTTCATGCCTTTTCTTACTAGAGATAAAAACGATAAATGTCTCAATGATGTCTCCTGCATAATTGATATCATGAGGCCCAAGTTCTTTTCCTCCAAGAACATCTTTTTAAAACATTTCCTTTCTAGAAAAGGAATGATGTCGCTCACTCAAGTTAAATATAATACTCTATCAGAATTTATAAAGCACATCTTGCTGTAGTATGCAGGTGGGTGCATGATATCTACATGCTGAGTGAAATTCACACCAGTGCAAAGGATCTGCATAAGACTCTTATGCAAAACTTCATGAAACTCTATGCAAAACTGAGTAGATTCATAATACTGCTTTCCTTTTCAACAAAGGACTACTCTATTAGTCTCTTCAGTGTATAGTTCAGGGGTGTGCAAACTACAGCCCACGGGATTGCCAGGCCCGTGGCATGGGGGGAGGAATTGCCTGCCCTGGCCATGCGCCTCTCCCCCAGAAGCAGCCAGCACCACGTCCCTGCGGCCACGGGGGGGGAAGGGGGGGCGTGCAGAGGGCTCCGCGCACTGCCGTCGCCTGCAGACATCGCCTCTCGCAGCTTCCATTAGCAGGGAACTGCGGCCAGTGGGTGCTTTGAGGGAGGTACCCGCAGGTAAGGGCAGCTTGCGCCCCCCCCTTCCCCGGGACCACAGGGACGTAGTGCCAGCCGCTTCTGGGAGCGGCGCAGGGCAGGCAGGGAGCCTGCCTTAGCCCTAATACATGCCACCGCCACCCCAGAGTCACTCAGTGTAAGCGGAGCCGGGTTGGAGACCTCACCCCGAACCCCTCCTGCACCCCAACCCCCTGCCCTGAGCCCCCTCCTGCACACCACACCCCTCCCATACCCCAACCCCCTGCCCTAGCCCTACATTCATGGCCCTGCATGCAATTTCCCCACCCAGATGTGGCCCTCGGGCCAAAAATCCTTAAGAGAATACAGTAGCAGAAAGGCTATGAAACAGAGTTTAGCCTACCTTCAAACTTGACATGGTAAGAGACCCAGAACTAGACAAAAAGATTACAACATTATGTCTTTGTTCCTAGGATTCTCTCTCTATCACAGTCAAACAGAACTACCCAGTTGTGCTAAACAAACAACATAATAGAGGAAAACCTGCATGCATTTCCCAGAGCATAACACACAAAACCACACTTTCTAAACATTTCATACAAGACAATGCGTGTATAAAAAAAGTTTTAATCAGAATACCAGTTCCAACACAGGAAGAGGTAACAGTGGCACCTGCCTCTGGATATGGAGTGCTAGCTGTACCTGCTGTTGAAGAGATGTCATGAGCTGGCTATATGGAGCAGAAGTGATGGAAATACTTTGTGCCTGGGACTCCATTTTCTGAAGCTGTTCTGGAAACTCTCCGACAGGTGGTTGTGCTGTGAAAGCTACAATGAAGCTGGGAAAGCCACTGTGAAGACGTCAGCAGGTTGCCACACTTTCCAGAGACAGATGCTTGGATGTATTATTTTACTGTTGTTGGCTTTGTTTCTGTCCTGCAAGTTGCACTGTTTGAAGAGTGGAAGGCATTCTACCTGCAAAGCAAAAGAAAATCCAACATATCAGTTTTAAGGGTTGACGTTCTGCTAATTTAGCTACTGAAATATTAAGATAGCAAAAGGGAAAACACGGAGATTTTTGTTAACCAAGTTGCTTTATCACAGGACACCATCACTATAATATAATTACGTACCGAAAAACTACAGCTAACAAGCTGCAAAGCAATCAGTGTTTTAAAGTGTGCTGTATAGCAATGCTGCTCTTTAAGCTGATGATAAACTAATTTTCTGTTTATGAACATGCAAGATAAAGAGGTGTGAACCAGGCAATCAATTTCATATTAGTCAGAGTATCAAATGATCAAAGGCACAACTTCAATAAAACAACAATTAAGAAAAACAGCAAATTAGACACAGAGGGGTAAAATATCCAACCCAGTGCTCTGAGAATGAGATGTGCAACTCTCATCAAGGTTACCAGGAATTTACCCCAGAGGATTTTTATGTTAGATTAATTGGTATTAGGTGTAATGTTCCAATTAGAGAAAAAATAATGTAAGCAATTATCTTTAATTAGAAAGGTAAAACTAGACTAGTCATGGGCATTTGCATTATTAAACATTTACTATAAATCTTTGGTATCAGAAGTGGGTATATCAGTTTTATTCTAAAACTTTTACCTTGTATCATTGGCATTAGCTGTTGAAGAGGAACTTCTGCAGCCACAAACTTCCATTATAACTGTGTTTTCACAGTCAGTCATTTTTTTTTCCAGACACTCCTTCTCACCGGAATCACTCTGGTCATTTTTACGGTAGTACAGTGGGCCCAATACCAAAACCCTTACTTACTAGAGTGGCCTCATTAACAACAGTGGCCCATTTCTACAATGGAACACCTCAAGTCCCACTGATTTAAAAGGAAATTGAGGGCACGCAGCAATTTACAGGTAGATCATAACTCTTAATCTTTACTTTAGTTCTGTAATGGACACTCATAGCTGCATCACTTGAACAAATTCTAGGTATGATCTGTTCTGAAAACTGTACAGCAACAAGCAGGACACAAAATCCACCCTTAAAATGCAAGGACAAGGGAAACCCAAACAGTGCACAGTCCAGAGGTAAATAAATTAGACAAAATTAACAACAAACCAAGAGGAACTAAGTTGTGTGCTGTACTGTTATCAAAACTAGCTATGCAATTTTAGTGGCAAAGTTTTATTGTTTTTAATTGATGAGAGATGCAGTCAAAAGTAGTGAATTCTTCTATAACATATCAAATTCAATGAAGGGAAAAATCTTGGGATGATACATAAGTTAGAAGTTTAAAACAGCATTTGAAATAGTTGCTGCTAAGATGAAAAACAATTTCTAACTTGTATCTGAAGATAGGTGGACAGTTGCAAGAATATATCTCCATCTACCTTTTTCTGTCACAATCTTTCCCGAGGAGAAAATATTTTGACAAAAGAAAATAAATTATCCTTTTAAAATTCCTCAGAACTATGCACCATTTTATTGATAATACTCCATTATACAGCTGTTTTACTGAAATCATAAGAGGAAAAAGCATATTTTGCTGTGAACCATGTATTGTTTCTAACAGATTTCTATCACAGTGGAAGTATGTGCAATTATGAAGGCCTCTCACAATTGGAACCCTTGTATTAAGTTCAACTCAGATCGAAAGGGTTTTTTAAAACTTCCTTCCTAATATATAAGAATTTAAGAATTACAAAGCTTCCCATGATGGAAACCCATAACAGTTTATAAACAACAAGCACCTCAACCATAGCTTGTATTGATGCTAGGGATCGTGACTGAGGTGTAGCAATATAGCAGAAAGTGGCTGAGAGAGGTGTAACAAAGAGAGAAAGAAAAGAGAAAATGAGTCAGAGCCTATACAGGTGACAAAGAGAATTAAGCCATTTGTATTTCTGATATTGTATGACAACTTTCTAAAACATCAAAACGAGATAAACTAGTGAATAACTTTGGAAAGGAAGGAAAACAATTCAGTTTTGAAATTAACTAGGCTTTAAATTACCAGCAGTGGACACTGCGTGATTACAAAACTTGCTTCGGATCACAAAAGGGCTGCAATCTAAATAAGAACATAGCTAAGTGACATAATTAAGAACAAGAATGTAATGAAGCAAACAAGGTTAAACAAATCCTGTGCAAGAGTAGCTCAAGAAGGAGGCGATGGTCAGGAGGGCCTCAGTGGCCCCATGGGCCTGCCTGCTAGTCCTTGCACTGCCAGCCCAGAGGTTGCCACTGAAGATCAGCTACAGAAAGCACCAGGCTGGCCACCGACACCTGGCTTTTTCCCCCTCCCCCAAACTCAAGAGCTTCTCCCTCGCCCCTCCAAGACAGCCTCCTCAGAACTTCTCCCCTTCTCCTTCAGGAGACCCAACCTCAGCATTTTCACCGTGCCTCTTTTAGCTCATTTTTAATCCACTTGATGTCCTATCATATACAATGGGTCTGCTCAATTACCTTCCTTGAAGCACTTGATGCTGTTAGAAGCTGCCCTTGGATACTAATATTGATTCATGTTGGCAAATTAGTAGTTTTCATATGACATGGGCGAGTCACTGACAATGTTTGCTTCACTAGATACAGGTCCAAAATACTGAATGAAACAATCTATGAATGAGGTTGTCAAAAGCCTGCATTCCCATACAACAGCAGTTGCTCCAGAATATGGAAGTTGTTCCCCTGCTTGAGCTTTCCTGATACACAAAAAAAGTCCACAATTTGAAGGCCTCAGACTGATTAATCTCCCAAACACACCAACATTTACAAATCTTGGTGTTACATACCAAAGCTAGGATCTGGAATGTCTACCTAAACATTTGGCAATGACTGCACCAGAAAAGAGCTGGACTGTGTAGGGCTTTGAGACTGGACTTGTTGGAGCAATGGCAAAATAACTGGAATATGTGCTAGAGATCCATGTTCAAACCTCCTTTGCAGAGGGCTAAACTGAAAACTTGACAATGTTGGATTTGGGATTAGCAATGGGATAAACATTATCTGCTGGATTCCTAGAGCTACTGGTCCAACTGCAGTGTCATGTTCCCATTCTGCCCAGCTACTGGAATTCAACTCATTATAAATAGCTATATTTGGAAACTGCGGTGCAGGCAGGCTTCCAGAGGATATGTTGCTTAAGGGCAGGGAATAGAGGGAAGCAGCACAGCAACATAGATATCATACATCAAAACAGATCTGATAGGTAGCGCCTATATTTCTCTGCACACCCAATTTACCTTAACAATAGAGATAACTAAGTCCATAGGGAAACAACACTAACACAGTAACTAATATCCATAAAAGCAAGGAAGTTCCTAGTTAAAGTAAAACATACTTGTATCCAGTATACACCATATATTCCTCATTTGGGTACCTGCTTAGGCCATGTGTGGACTAGGAATCTTGTTTCCTTGCTTTTAGTCTTCTATTGCAAGTTAAATATTTAGGATTCTGTGTCATTCTGTGCTTGTCAGTCTATCTGATGCTTCTTCTAGCATCAACCCTGGAAGCGGCAACAATTTCAAAGCAAGAGCCAAGCAGGAAATGTTCTTACTATATATATCCAGGTCTGAAGTAAGGCTGCCCAGTGTGTCTTGTATCAAACGATGTCCCAGATTTTCAGGACTCCCCTCGCAACTTCCAGGGCCCTAAAAACCAGCCAGATGGGGCCATGCAGCACCAAACTGTAACTCAACCCGTGTTCTGCGGGGTTTTTAACAAACCGGTGGTTAAGGAGCACGGAGAGTCAAGCAGCCTGTTCTGCCTTAAACCCCAGAAAGGCAAAGACACCTGAGTGGAGGCAGCAAGCTTCCGGGGCAGTGCAAGGGGACAGGTCGCCCCCCGCCCCGGATAATGGCAGCACGGAGCTGCACCCACCACAGCGCTGGCAGCTGCATGACACGGTCCCTGCTCAGCCAGGGCCTCGGGGGCCGCCAGCCCGGCCGCCCAGGGCCAGCCACTGATGATCAGCGACAGAAGGCACCGGGCTGCCGTCCACCGGGACCTGGCGGCAGCATCTTCCCCTCCCCGCAAGAGCCTGCCCCTCACCCCCCGTAGCAAACTCCCCTCCGAGCTTCTCCCCCCTCATCCGAGCGAGCCCCGCCCCCTCCGAGCTTCTCCCCCCTCATCCGAGCGAGCCCCGCCCCCTCCGAGCTTCTTCCCCCTTCAGCCGAGCGAGCCCCTCCCCCTCCGAGCTTCTTCCCCCCTCATCCGAGCGAGCCCCGCCCCCTCCGAGCTTCTCCCCCCTTCAGCCGAGCGAGCCCCGCCCCTCCGAGACTCTCCCCCTTCAGCCGAGCGAGCCCCGCCCCCTCCGAGCTTCTCCCCTTCAGCCGAGCGAGGCCCGCCCCTCCGAGCTTCTCCCCCTTCAGCCGAGCGAGGCCCCGCCCTCCGAGACTCTCCCCTTCAGCCGAGCGAGCCCCGCCCCTCCGAGCTTCTCCCCTACATCCGAGCGAGGCCCCCTCAACCGTGCGAGCTCCGCCTCCGAGCTTCTCCCCCTTCATCCGAGCGAGCCCCGCCCTCCGAGCTTCTCCCCCTTCAGCCGAGCGAGCCCCGCCCCTCCGAGCTTCTCCCTTCATCCGAGCGAGCCCCGCCCCTCCGAGCTTCTCCCCTTCATCCGAGCTTCTCCCCACTCATCCGAGCCTCCCCTCATCCGAGTGAGCTCCGCCCCCTCCGAGCTTCTCCCCCTCAACCATGAGCGCTCCGCCTCGTCCCCTCCAAACTCCGGGGCGAGCGAGCCCCGCCCCGCCCCCTCCAAGCTTCTCCTCCGCCCCCTCGGGGACCTTCTCGCCTCTGAACACCCCCCCTCGACCCCGCCCCGCCGGGGGAGTGTCTCCGGCCTAGCCCCCACTCCCAGAGGCCCTTCCGCCCGGCTCAGAGACGTCCCGGGCGATACCACTGCCAGTTCACCCTGGAGGGGGGGAAATGCCGGGTGGGCTGTACCACTGCGGGCTCCGGCGCAATGACTCACCAGGAAGAGCGAGGCTGTCGAGCAGGGACCGTCCACAAGCGGAGGCCGCGGGGGGGAGGGTGCGCAGCAGAGAAAATGGCGGAGGACTCCGCTACGGGCACGCAGCAGGGACAGAACAGCGAGGGTTCATTTCTCCTCTGCTCTGCGCGCACCAGGGGGCGCTGTTGTCAGACAAGAGGCGGGGGACAACCCTCACCTTGCTACAGAAGCTGCTAGGGCTCCTGCACCTCTCCAGGGCCCAGTTCCAATGGGACAGGGCTGCCAACTCCCCCCGTGTTGCCTTCTGGCTGGGGGGAAGTGGTGCATGTCCGAAAGCCCCAGCTCCTGGTGTCACTTGCTATGGAAGAATCACCACTTTCATGTTTAAAAACAAGTCAGTTTCTGGCCCAGCTTGGGGCAGTGGGGGAAAGGTTAACAACAGGACGCACCTGCAGGCACATGAGGTAAATAAGAAACGCTATCTCTCTTTTCTTTAAATCATCTTCGTTGTGGGGGTCTGACTCATGCTCCTTTGCAACATGAGCTGGGCCAGACTTATTACACCTGGCTGGTCTGTGCTACAACGTTGGACCAGCTTAACTGCATTGCTCAGGGCTGTGAACAAATTCATGCACTGTGCAAGTAATTAAGCCTACACCCCAGTCCTAACCCTACCACTAAGTCGATAGGAGAATTCTTCCATGGACCTAGCTACCATCTCTTGGAGAGGTGGACAGCTACGGCAACACAGCTGTAACGGTGCTGCTTATTTTTCTAGTATAGATGTACCCATGGACACAGGCAGCTGCCCGGACAAGTGTGTACCAAGGTTTTAATTGTAGAAGGCCTGGTCTGTACATGAAGAGTTATATTGGTATAACTATAAGTTTGGGGTGTTTTTTTTTTAAACCATTATAGTTTGAGTTCAAGCCTTAGTGTATTCTCAGTTATCCAGTATGAAAGGGAACATCACTTATGGTCTAGATGCCAGTGCCATGAGTGCAGGGGACTGAACTAGATGACCTCTCAAGGTCCCTTCCAGTCCTATGATTCTATTTCACTTCACAAACCACAGTATGACTTGGTCTACACTACAAAGTCCTGGCAGTATAGTTATGTCTACTAGGGCTGAGAAAAATTCACAAAGCTCTGGGCAACATAGCTAGGCCTGCAGAACCTCCATTGTCGATAGAACTATGCTTACAAAAGAGTGCTTTGGCACAAAAGAGTGCATTGTTTTAATATGTTGGTGGAAAATCTGCACCTTAAATAGGGGGATATGCTGGCACAGACTCTGTAGTTTAGACATTGCTTAAGATACTGGCATAAACAACCAAATCCACACTGCAGTTCGGGGAAGCTTGCTACCTGAACTGTACTCGCATAGTTAAAGCAACAAAAAAAATCCTTCTAGTGTATATGTGCTAAAAGCAGATTTTATAAAAACCTACAACTATCTCCAGGAATCTTTATATTAAATTCGAAAAAGTATCCCAATGAAAAAACGTGTTTGTTTGATTTGAAAGCAAACATTCCTGTGTGGAATCTGCAACCCAGACCCAGCAGTACTGTGCCGGTGAATTGGAACCCAGAACTGGAACTGAGAGCAGCCTCTCCAGGGTAAGTGAAGGGCACAAAGTAAACAAAGAGCACACACAGAACAAATACATTTAAAATGTTCAATTTTAATGATCTAGGGCAGTTTCCTCTAAAGGTTACAAATGAAAGTTCCCATTGAGTTGACAATATTCCCATAGTTATTTTATTAAGAATGACCCAAACTTTGCTCACAGTTTGAGGTTGATTTAAAAAGAAAATAGAGAGGGGGAAGAGATGATTTAAGTTATACAAAATATTGAGGGATGTACAAGAAAATCTAGGGGAAGAGAGCATCTCCTGAAGGCACACACAGACATACCCCTCACAATCCTGCCTTTACCTACGAGACTAAATATGGATCAAGACCTTCTGGGGATAAAAATAAAACCCCTAATTAAAACATTAAGAAACATAAGAGCATAATATCTGCAGCAACTTATTAATAAAGATAAAAGGACAAACTACTCTGACAGAATAGTAAAGTCCAGAGGCCTTAGACAGAAGCCATTTAACACGTTTCACAGAACTGAACAGAGGAGAGAGCCCTTCAAAGAGAGAACAGTATTACATTCAGTGGAGACCATAGGCTTAATTCACATTCACAGGTGCTGTAGTTTGGGTGTCAAACCCACAGGGGCTGCTGTGCCAGTAGACAATTTACATCCACTGCCACCAACACCACTGCCCTCCCCCAGGGTCCTGCCCAGGAAGGGAGCTTTAATTTATACAGCTGAGCCTCCTTTGAGGCCCACCTGGTGAAGTCTATCTGGAAAGGGCTCAATCAACATGTTTCCTAGGCCTGGTCCTTGCTTAAAATGCAGGTTGACATAGCTATGGTGATCAGGGGTGTGAAAAATCTGCACCCGAGTGCTGTAACTATGTTGACCTAACTCCTGGTGTAGATGCAGCTAGACTGACAGAAGCATGCTCTATCTACACTATGGTGCTATGCTACCATAGCTATGGTGCTGTAGCTATGCCTTATAGTCCCTGTAATGTAGAGATGCCTTTAGGCATCCCATTCCTAAGGCACCAGCTGGCTTCATAAGTATGAGGCTTGCAGGAAGCTTGCACAACTGCTACTTCATATTTTCCCCTCTAAACTCTAAGTTAGGGGCATATTCTCCTCTTCTTCTGCACACAGATCTAAGGGAAAATGGGCCAAATTTTCAGCCGCAACCTCTGAAACCATGTGCGTATATCTGCACACCTACTCGACAGTACACACAATCCCCCATCTGAATGGGCAGATGAATAATGAGGATTTGTATTGCTAGGTTGAAGCCTACTGAAAATGTGAACCTTACATTTTACACATTTAGGCCAAAATGCAGCAGAGAGCTACCTAGCAAGTACAAGGGCTGGCAAACCAACGGCGATATAACTGGCGATCTACCACAGGCAGTACTGAACCCCCTCTAAGGTTTCGTACTTTACATGTTCAAAGTGGTTTAACAAACCTTAATTAAAGGGTTTGTGAAACAATTACCTGGTCTGGAGATACTCTCCATACATAGGCAACTATAAATCAATGTTCTGGCATTGTCCAAGTATAAGAACACATTGGAACCATCTACTGTTAGTAACATCTTTAAAATAAAAAGATCAATGTATCCCCTGATACACCCATACCAGCTCACTTTCCAAAATTAGATCTCATTCATGAAAGGAACAGTTTCTCAAGCTTAAAGTTGGCAAAGAAAGTTAAGTCTCTCTCTAGCCAGAGAATCCGTGGCCACCAGTATAACAGATTTCTGATCCCAAACAAATTGCATATGAAAGTCATAGATAGTGTGCAAAAAACAAAAGTCTCAAGTTTTGGAAATCACTGCAGCTATAGATGAAGAAATTCTGTAAACTAAAGAGGTTTTTAAAGTAGTACATAGAGGTCTTCAATCTATAAAATGAAAACAGAAAAATCTATTTTAAAATGTTTTGCACTTGCCTTATGTGGAGATTACACATGTTTAAATATCTGTATGTATCATATAAGCACTTTTACTGTAATAAAAACAATTCAAATTACATAATGAAAACAATTCCTGCACAACAAGATTCCTTTATAAAGTACATTTTTTGTTATTTTAGTTTTCAAGTATTCCACATTCCAATGCATCAGTTAGTGGTGTACGCAGTCACTTTCAGGGTCACTGCTGCATTATTCCCCCCCAGTTCCTTTTGGGCTTCTGTGACTACTTGTTTTCAGCATGCAAGAAAACCTCTGCTTTACTGGATTGCTGGAGTTAGAAAGGCCACTTAGTTCTACCCAAACTGAATCACAAGCAGCAAAGATCCCAGCTCCTGCTATTTACTGACTCAAAAGTCAGAGTCATCGTCACAACCATCACTGCCTTCAAGATCGTTGCTCTGCAAAGGAGAATGGAAAACAAAATAATGGTTTGTCATCAGCTTATTATACACCCAAATCAAAAGACTGAATCGAAACTGCTCCAAAGTCTAGGGAAATGTGAATCTGGATCCAAACTTCATGACTTGCACCCAACTCTAGTTACATCATTTGAAATTTTAAAGGGGGGGGAGGGGGAGAGGGAAAATACCGTCTTTTACTTCTTATGGCAGATAGTTAAATGGAAGAATCCAGTTCCATATAGCCCCGTGAAAACAATACCTTACAGGCACGCTGTCAGGTCAGTTTAGATGCCAAATAATAATGCCAGAATTGTTATTCCTGTCAGCACAACAGAGCCAACACAAGCATGATTTTATTCTTTCAGTAAACAATTCTATTAATGATGTATAAGTTCTAAGCAATTGCTGAAGAACTCTGTTCAGTGAAGTGTGAAACTGAATGACGACAATCTGCAGCATACTGAAAACTGAAAATGCAGACAGAGCACGAAATGCAGAAGTTTTAAAACTTCATTTAAAAACACAATGAATGACACAGGGCTCCTGTACCAAGTGTATTCTTCCTTTTCATATTTAAGTCAACCAAAACCTCCACATTTCTTGAAGCAGTTACAAAACTGAGAATTTCCACAGAGCGCTCCAGAATCTCTGGGAAATTTAGGTCCAAATTGTCATAGAGAAATAGGGCCTTATGCAAGTGCCAAAAAAGTAAGTTTAAAAAAAAAAAAGTGTTCAGTTGTACAGTAACAATCTAAGGGGCTATTAGTAACACATATAAGGAAACTGATTTAAAGTCTGAATTCTAAACTGACATTGTCCCTTTAAAGAACAAGCCAATCTGACTGAATAAAGTTAGAGGTTCTACAGTGTTTTCTTAGCACAAAGTCAGAGTGCAGTTATAAGAAAGAAAAGCAGTGTCAGTGATGATCATGGTATGGCTTAGGGTGGTGGATTTCCAACTGTTGATTTAAAAACAAATGCAAACAGCTGTATGTAGCTTTGAAAGGGAACTGGCCATTTCTATTATAAAGTAAAAGGCTGTAAATGTATCCAACTGCAAAACTAGCACAACATGCTACAGTGAAAATAGGCTAAAAACCTTTTATTATGAAATCTATCACAAAACTCCTTATTTATCTGTTCCCAGCCAGCCTGTGACAACTGTGAACCTAATTGTTGTATTTGTTTGAGTTTATTGGTTACAAGCACACACAGCTTCTGCTAACCCAGCAGCTCAGTGCTTCTTTAACATGTCATCAGTGAGCCTTTATCATCATCAAAACAGCACTGGAGGCAGGAGAGAATTCTTTGTACCTTTCTGGCTCACATTAAACAAAATGAAGGTGGCATGTGTTATAAGCATTTTACATCCAGTTACAACAGTGTGTCCATGCAGTGTATCTACATCAGCACCATCGCAGCAAAACAATTACCAGAAGTACAAAAATAACCCTGACAAATCTCTAGTTGTCCTTATTCGTGCCGTTCACCCAGGCTGTGGATTTTAATTTCAATATTAGAATTCTGTCTCACACCAAAACAAATAATAAAAGGTTAAGAGGTGGAAGAGACCTAGTCCGATCCTTGTCAGTGCCGGATTGTTCCCTACATATTGAGACCCTACTTTAAAGAACTCCTGTTAACTAAAGATTATTCAATCACCACTCCAAGTTTTCAGATGTGCTGGGAAACATTCATTAAAAAAAAAATACATCAGGATTCCATTGAGTTGTTTTTCTAGTACAGTCGCCAGCTTAGTTTTAACAGGTCCCAAGAAAACAATGTTTCCACTAGTCCCTTGGGAGACTATTCCACAGCCCAACATATCTGTCAGGAAGATCTGAATTTCAGTCTACAAATTTCCTTTCTTAATACTATATCCCATGTCTCCTAGTTATACCTATTCAAATCAATAGCAGTTCCATGCACTAAAAGTTTGATCCTACAACTTCCTATTAAGCTCAGTGGGAGTTTTGGGCTCCTGGTGGGTTAGAACATAAGAATGGCCCTACTGGGTCAGACCAAAGGTCCATCTAGCCCAGTATCCTGTCTTCCAACAGTGGCCAGTGCCTGGTGCCCAAGAGGGAATGAACAGAACAGATAATCAAAGTGATCCATCCCCTGTTGCTCATTCCCAGCTTCTGGCAAACAGAGGCTAGGGACACCATTCCTGCCCATCCTGGCTAATAGCCATTGATGAACCTATCCTCCATGAATTTATCTAGTTCTTTTTTGAACCCTATTATGGTCTTGACCTTCACAACATCCTCTGGCAAGGAATTCCACAGGTTGACTGTGCATTGTGTGAAGAAATACTTCCTTTTCTTTGTTTTAAATCTGCTGCCTATTAATTTCATTTGGTGACCACTAGTTCTTGAGTTATGAGAAGTAGTAAACAACACTTCCTTATCTACTTTCTCTATACCAGTCATGATTTTATAGGCCTCAATCATCTCTCTCCTTAGCCGTCTCTTTTCCAAGCTGAAAAGTCCCAGTCTTATTAATCTCTCACACGGACGCCGTTCCATACCCCTAATCATTTTTGTTGCCCTTTTCCAATTCCAATATATCTTTTCTG
Source organism: Mauremys reevesii (assembly GCF_016161935.1). Classification (NCBI taxonomy): domain Eukaryota; kingdom Metazoa; phylum Chordata; order Testudines; family Geoemydidae; genus Mauremys; species Mauremys reevesii. Next base: position 13,245,342 of record NC_052640.1, on the reverse strand, counting down.
AGATGGAGCGACCACATCTGCACACAGTATGATTCTATGTGGGTGAACCATGGATTTATACAGAGGCAACATGATCTTTTCGGTCCTATTAGCTACCACTTAATTATTCCCAGCATTCTAGTCACCTTTTTGATTGCTGCTGCACACTGAGTGGATGTTTTCAGAGAACTATCCACAATGACTCCAAGATCTCTTTCTTGAGTGGTAACAGCTAATTTAGACCCCATCATTATATATGTATAGTTGAGATTGTGCTTTCCAATGTGCATTACTTTGCATGATTGGGTGCAGAGTAACTAAATGTAGTTTCCTCTCAGTTTAAGCTTCTTTGCAAATGAATAGACCATTAAACAAAACAAAAACGTAGATAAATAATAAGACTTCTCCATGCAAATTGGTATTTAAAAGGACCTACCAACTTGAAATCTAGTCTCTCTTGAGTTCAAGGTAGTTACAGATAGTAACATTTGTTCCTGGCTTCCAACCCAAATTTATGTGGTTTAGCAATCACATCTTTCTGCACTTTAAAATATTTCTTCCTTTATCCACGTACCATGCGCAAAGGTAACAAAAAACAGTGAAAGGGACTAATACACAAAATGCCGTTGTATATACACATGTATTTCTCGATATTTGGATATGATTATTTTAGTCTAGTCTCTTTAAGTGACAATTATGTTAGGTAGTGTAGCGACAGCAGGTAAAAGTATTCAGGAAGAAGAGCAATTATTTTTTAAATTGACAGTATCATAGAACTCTAAAAAGATAAGTTTCAAGCATTACCTTTGAGTTTCTATCATTGACTTGTACCCCTGAAGAAGTGGCATTGAAGTCATGGATGGAGAGGGTGCTCAGCCAATTCAACATGGATTGCTCCTCCCTTTCCGTGTTGATAATAGTGGGATAGATATGTTGCTCTTTGAAAACAGCGATCTTCTCCTCCTCCTCCGTCCATTCCAGTGGCTCATGTAAACCGTCATTTCCAAAGCGTCTATTGTACTTTTCAAAGTGCACCTTTTCCAAGACCAGCCCAAGCCCTGGAGCTTTGGGGACATCCACCTTTTCCTCTCCCCAGCTGCGCTCCATGATGGACTCCGGTGCATAGCCTTTCACTACAGCTATCACCAAACCGATCATCTTCCTTATCTGGTGCATCATAAAACTCTGTCCTTTCACTTTTATCACTGCAAATTCCATGCCTTCCCTCACAAAGGGCTCTTCACAGTACATCTCCATGATGTACCGTTTGGCACTGGGGTCTTTGGGTCCCTTCTGAGAGGTGAAGTTGTGGAAGTTATGGGTCCCTTTGTAGCAAGCAAGAAGCTTGTTGACTTTCTCAAGCGTCTCTTTGCTCAGTCGGTAAGTTTCACCTTGGATATCATGGTCTTTATGGGCAAAGGCAAATGTTGGGATCATGTAGAAGTAGGTTCTGGCATCACATTTGTTCTTGGAGCTGAATCCCCCAGTGACTCTTTTCAGTCCTCATTTTAAAAATGACATTGTTAACAAAACTTTTGAATCAGCCAAATTTCAGCCACATTACAATCCCCACCCACCAAGAAGAACCTATATAAAATAGAAAGGGGGGGGAGGGAGTGGCGCAGGAGGAACCAAACCTTTTCACATTGAAATATTTGGGGAGGGGGGTGATCTGAATGGTACAGCTCCATGGTAAAGAATTCCTCTTTAAATTAAAATCAGTGTTCGTGCACACTGCTGGGATACCCACTTTTTCCATTATTCTTACCCAGAATTCTGATATGAGAAGGAAGACAGTTATTGATCTTTTCTAAAACGTCATCTATCAGCCAGATCTTCAGTGACACAATCTGTCCAGCGGCAGACACGCCCTATGAAAACAAAAACAACGAGAACACACATTGGTAATTGTGCCATAGTGAAAGAACTGTATCAGAACAAAAATTTTAAATGGATAGTCTGTTCACATTCTCGGTTCATTTCTTTGCTGTTATCGGCCATTGCAAACTGAAGTGAAGAACCATAAAGTCAGAACCATACAGAAAGACACATCAGCAAATTCAGCACCACTGCAAACCTAAGATGGTATTTTTCCCCACTTGTAAAACTGAGATAACAGAGAATAAGAGTTTAAAGGATTTTCCAGGAGTCACATAGAAGCCTACTGTAGCACAGGAATTAATTCCAGATCTCCCAACTCTGTGCTTCAGCCACAAAATCATCTGCACACTCATAGGCTAGCAGGGTAGTTTGGTTAGTGTGAAGGAAGGGATAAGGTTGCAAATATATGATATTGACACTCTCCTCTGTGCTATTTCACTGTATTTGACTCATACAAAACCAAACTCGTGCTGTATGCAAGCTTGTACATCATGGGAGCATCTATGAATCTCAGTTACAAATTAGGGCCCCTGTTGTGCTAGGCATAGTCAAAGAACAAAACCAGTCCCCAACACAAAAATTCCTAATATAGCAAACAGGATGGAACAAACAGGGCAGGAATGGGTTGGGAGGAAGAAGTAACAAATGGACGAACACAGTTAAAGTGGAAACGCAGAGGTCACAACTGAGAGGATTAAGTGGCAGCTTTACAAATATAACATATCTAGTCACTACCCTGGTATTTGCTAATTAGTATTTATTTATACTTTAATTTAGTAGAAGATAAGGGTACACATTACAAATATTTTATCTTTAGTATAATTGCATATTCACTATCAAATGAGAACCCCACGTTATAAAAGTGATCTTATTTCTCATCTGTGATCCAAAATGCACATGATCAGAGACAATCACAACAATCTCAGTGCTACTAGCGTCTGTTAGAGCACAGAAGAAAGAGCTTCAACACCTTGTCTGTTCGCGCACACCTCTGAAAGGACATTTTTTTCATATCTTCACCGTGGTTTTCTGGGATGCACCCTGACCGAACGAGGGCAGATACTAAGTCATCCTCAATCGTCTTGAACTGCGAGGACCCCACGTTTCGCTGAAGAGAAAGATAAAATAGAGGAAGAAAACTATAATTAATACTTTCTTTGAAGATCCATCGTTACCCAGAACCCAATAACCATTGGAGTGCAAATTAATTCTCAAAGTTATCTCTTCACAAAACAAACAGCACTGCCCCTCTCTAGCAAACCCCACCAATTATTTTACCTGGAGTCATGAATGAGAGATACAATAGCAAAAGAAATACTGAAAATGTAGCTGGTAACAGATGGAAGTGATTTCAGATGATTCCTCAACCCCTGCCCAGACTGGATTTGTGTGGCGATCACCACAAGTGACCAACCTGTGGGTCTGCAACACAGTACCCAAGGTAATGTTATTCCAGTACAGCTACCGTCACTCCAAAGCCAGCACACTGGAATTCTGGGACACTGTATTCATAAAATTAGATTTATACATTCTTAGATTGTATAAATCTAAGGCCTACAACTTTGCTGCTACTATTGCATTGGAAAAAGTCGCTTTCTGCACAGCTTGGTTAAGAGAGCAGCCATGTACTGTGGGCTTGTCTATCCTGGAGACACTTTGTAGCAGTGTTGTTATACTGATGCTACACCAGCGCAAACCCACCCTGACAGTGTAATTTAGCTTCAGCTGGGCAGGTTAGCCTGTTTCCAAACTGAAGTAAGCCACTCCAGTGCAGCACATCAAAACCCTGGGGCCGCATTAGGGCAAGTATCCCCAGTATAGAAACGTTCTAAAAATGCAACAGAAAGAGGCAGAAATGTAATCTGCCATGTTTTGGGGCCTTGTGCTGTGTGTTTTTCAATGATACATTGAATACCCATCTACACTAGAGGACACATTCAGGAGTGTAATGCTTATGCCCATTTTTGCTTGTACACATCTAAACATAAGAACGGCCATACTGGGTCAGACCAAAGATCCATCTAGCCCACAGATGCTTGTATCCTGTCTTCCGACAGCGGCCAAACACATTTTAGAAGTGAAATGAGCAAGGCTGGGAAAATCCAGGAGCCAGTGAAACAGCCACAACTGCAGAGCCTCAACCAGAGAGCTCAATGGAAAGGTAGCAGGGAAGTTATAAGATAGCACTAGGATCATTAACTGAACTGGTGGAGCCACAGCATGGTGTTTTCAGTCCACACAGGAGGACTATCTACAGCAAGGTTTTTTTTTAAAATCTCCCATCATTGTTACAAGCCCAGTCCAGTTCTACCAGGATCTGTACTGGTGGGAAAGCTGGTGTGGACCGGCTGCTAGCATAACATAAATCACGTTCTCTGAATGGCACTAACACATCTGAATCTGAGGTTGAGCGATGTGTGCCCCAGCCTCCTGGATCTTTGGAGCCTACAACTGCTCGTCCTTGGCTACCACCTCCCTCCCCTCATTTCAGCTACTGCACCACTTTGGGCATATTGATGCAGACAGATATGCACCCCAAACGCAAGAGGTTGAATAGCATTTATTGCCTAACCACATACTTGCATCCCATGGTAGCCTTTCCCAGAATATGCCATCAACAGCACAATCTTCCTTTTGGGAAATTTTTTGTTCTGATCCTCCACGTCCTCTTGGCTTTTCTTGAATCTTTTGTCTTGGTGTCCATTTTCCTCTTGGTTTTCTGTCTCCTCATTGCTGCTCTTCAGTCTTTTTGCCTGACTGGCAGCCATTGCTCTCATCTCCCCAGCCATTGCAAACCACTGAAAGGGACAGAGCAGGAAGCGGGCTTCAGCAAGGAGTGGAACAACAAAATGGCATCTCCATCAGTGGAAAAAACAAACAGCGAACGTATCACACCCAGCACTTGGGCCGCAGTTTAGTCTTTTTGGTTGCGAGTTGGAGAAACTGTGGGGAAAGTAATTTAAGAACATTTCCACTTAGGCTATGTCTACACTATGGAGACTACACTGGGATAGCTACCTTGGTATAACCCCGTAGCATAGATTAAGCCTACTCCCATGGAAGGGATTTTTCTGTCAATGTAGGATCACCCATGCCCCTATCCCCCGAGCTACGGTAGCTACTTTTTTTTCTCACCCCTGATCAACGTAGCTATGTCGACCTAATTTTTAAGCATAGAGTAGACCAAGCCTGTGCCAGCATTTTGCAATTTGGTCATGTTCTCACTCTCTTGTCCAACATTAGTCGAAACAGGATTGCACAGCTGTTGGTACACAGCTGTTCCTTGAGCAAGGTGCCCAACGTGCTCCCCCTGTTTATAAATGAACTAACAGTAATTCCCAGCTCTTTGAAAGTGCTTTTCATCCAAACACAAATCACTTTACAAGCATCTTTAGCCCCATTTTACATATCAGGAAACTAAGGTGTATGGGAAGGGACTTGCCCAAGGTCACCCAACAAGCCACTGACAGGGCCAGGAAGGATCCCAGCTTTCTCCTGGATCCCCCCCTCTATTGTCTCACTCCACTAGGCCACACTCTAGTACAAAGTTTCAGTCAGCCGGGCGGCCAATGGGAGCTACGAAGCCAGCGCTCTGGGCTGAGGCAGCACACACAGAGCTAGCTGCTTGGCCACGCCTCCACCTAAGAGCTGAGTGAGGAGGATGTCCCCACTTCTGGGGAGGCGCAGAGCCAGGTAAGGAGGCTGCCGGCCCCACTACACACACACACACGCCCAGCACCAGCGGGGTCCCAGGTCGCCACCTGCACCTGACTTTTACTAAAAATACCTGTGACTAAAACATAGCCTTAGTGATGGCATATGCCACAGCATACATTATCTAATACAGAATGCTTGAGAATGGCAACCTTGAGCGAGTGAGGCCAGGAAGTGCATAAGAGACACAGAATCACTGAAATGTAGGACTGGAAGGGACCTCAAGACCGTCACCTAAACCAGTCCCCTGCACTCAAGGCAGGAACACCTAACAACCTGACCATCCCTGAGAGGTGTTTGTCTAACCTGTTCTTAAAAACTGCCAATGATGGAGCTCCTGCAAACTCCCTAGGCAATTTGTGCAAGTGCTTAAACACCCTGACGGGAAGTTTTCCCTAATGTCCAACCTAAACCGGCCTTGCTGAAATTTAAGCCCATCGCTTCTTGTCCTATCCTCAGAGATTAACAAGAACAATTTTTCACCCTCCCTGTTCTAGCATTTTATGTACCGTCTTCTCTCCAAACGAAACAAACCTGCCTTCCTCACTCTTCCCTCCTAGGTCATGTATCCTAGACCTTTCATCCTTTGTGTTGTTCTCCTCGGGACTGGCTCCAATTTCTCCCCCTTTCTCCCGATACCTGCCGCCCAGGACTGGACACCCGGCCCCGGGTGAGGCTTTGTCCACACGCGGACGCCCTGAGGACCTGGCCCTGTAAAAGGAAGGACGCTGCACGATCAGGATCAGGCCCTTTCCCCCTCCCGGTCTCCTTCCCGCGCCCGGAGAAGCCCGGGGGCCACGCGAGCCCGCCCCGGGTACATACGCCGGGCGCTCTCTTCGGCCGCCCGCCGCCGCCGCAGGTCGCTCTCGCCGAGAGGCCCCGGACCATCGCCCGGAGAAGTAACCACCGCCCAGGCATAGGCCCCGCCCACAGCAAGGGCGGCACGAGCCGCCGGGGCTGCAGTAGCCGCGGCCACTTACGCGGCTCTTGCCAGGCTGGGGCTCGGCGGCCGGCACCACGTGGGCACAGCCCCCGGGCCGGGATCCCCTACGGGCGCCGGGTGAGGACACTCTTCCTAGCACTCAGCGGCGGCGCGCGAGCGGGCGGGCGGCCCTGGCGCTGGGAGGAGCGAGGGGCGGGACCGCGCGAGGCGAGCGCTAGGCGCGGGGGCGGGGCACAGGCTGGGCGGGGCTAAGCGCCGTGGCCCGGCTCGCTGCCCTCCCGCCTTTCCGGCAGCGGGCCAGGGCGTGCTGCGGGGGCGCCCGCGCCCTGCTCCCTGCCCCAGCCCCCGGGGGGACCGGGCCGCCTGCGGCAGGGAGCGCAGCGCGGGCTCCCGCCGGGCTCCGCCCTCCCCTGGCGCTGCGCGCTGCGGGATCCCCTGTGGCCGGGCCCCTGCGGACAGGAGCCCGCTGCGGTGCTCGGAGTCCGGGTTCTCCAGCCCTGCGGGGCGCGGGGAGCTGAGCTGAGCTCTGACAATGTAGCGAGCGAGGCTTGGTTCAGTCACCCCTGCCCCCAGGCATCGAGGCTCCATCTCCACCCCCTCACCTCTGGGGACATCTGCTCCAAGTCTGGCCCTCGCCTTCCCTCCTGCCCCACAGCCAGATCTCCACCACATCCAGATCTCCACCCCTGGTGTGCTGCCCTGTTCAGCCTCACACCCGCCCCTGCCCCACATCCAGATCTCCACCCCTCCTGTGCTGCCCTGTTCAGCCTCACACCTGCCCCTGCCCCACATCCAGATCTCCACCCCTCCTGTGCTGCCCTGTTCAGCCTCACACCTGCCCCTGCCCCACATCCAGATCTCCACCCCTCCTGTGCTGCCCTTCTCGGTCACTGCCCCCCCTTCTCAACCTCATACCTGCCCCTGCCCCACCTCACATCTGCCCCCCTCCTGCCCCTCATCCAGATCTCCACCCCTGGTGTGCTGCCCTGCTCAACCTCACATGTCTCCCTCCTGCCCCCACCCCTTCTCAACCTCACACCTGCCCCCCTCCTGCCCCTGCCCCTTCTCAGCCTCACACCTGCCTCCCTCCTCCCCTGCTCTGGCTGGCTCTGGAATGCCCCCTCCATCTCTAAACAGCTCCCACACCTCCACCATCTCATCCTATTTCATCCCTCCACCTCCTGGATCTCTCCTTTTCTGAGTGCGCCCAGCATCTCTCTCCCCTTCCATGGGGCTGTCATCCACCATCCACCCAACTCCTCCCCCTCAGCCTTCCTCTCAGCTTACACCTCTCTTCCTCTCCTCACTCATCCTCAGTGACTTCAGCCTCCACCTGACCCCTTCGCCGCATGCTTCCTTACCTTTCCATTCGACCTGCAGCCCTGGTTCAACTCTCCAAAACAGCCATTCACTTGACTTGGGCTAGCTCTCGCTGTTGCTGAGTTCCCCTTCTCCAACCATCAGCTGGTCTCTTTCAGCATCACCTGTCAACCTCCCCCTGCACACCCATCCCCATGCCTGGGCCTTTCCATGATTCCTGTTCCAACAGTGCTCATGACTTCTGGTCTGCCTTCAGCCCCTCTCTCCCCTTTCTTCCATTGATAGGGTTGTTGCTTCTCTTCATGTTTCACTCTCCTCCTGGATTCTTTTGCCCCTTTCTCCACAAGGTCCAGGCTGCCAACCCCTGTCCTAGCTCACCCCCCACCTCCCCTTCCTCTGCTGCTGCTGTCACACTGCACTCTCTCCTCTGATGGAAATCCCACGACCAGGCTGACTTTTAACTCACTCTCTCCTCCTTCAGTTCTGTCGTCTTTCTAGTTAATCCTACTTTTCCAACAAAATTTCATCCTACACCCGCAATCCCGAACGCTTTTTCACTGCCTTTGACTCGCTCCTCAAACCCTTCCCTGCTCTCTCTGTTGACAAATATGTGACCTTCCCAGGCATAGTTTTAAATAGCTCTATTTACTAAGCTTTTTTCTTTGCTGATATTTGTTTTTATTTAAAGTGGATTTTTGTTCAAATCATTGTTTCACCATTAATTAAGAACATGATTCAGCAAAGCGTTTAAGCCCATGTTTAAATCCATCCCTATTCAGCAAAGCACTTAAGCACACGCTTAAGGTCCACTGATTTTGGAGTTATAATTAAAGCCCCTGGACGCTTTTCCATTGACAGCAGTGGGCTTTGAATCAGGCCCTTATAGAATAAGGATGGATTTAAGTATGTGTTTACATGCCTCCGGGAACATGGCCTTCCTAGCAAAATCAGGCCTTTCTCCTTGAGTAATAGGGTGGTGACAATAGGAAGTGAAGGAGAATGTCATGCCTGTAGTCAGGGAGTAGTGAGAAAAGAGCTCACTTTTTCTCCTGAATTAATTGGTCATGCAAGATTTTCCTGAGGAGTATTTTAATCCTTGCTGTATCTCTGTGAGGCACCCCCAGGCTTGAAGTGGTTTCCATCACATACAGGGTTTAGAGTTTGATTCAATGGCTCACTACACCCCCACTATACAAATTGTTCCAGCCCTCCTGCTAGGAGGTAGTAAGTATTATTACTATCCTTGTTTTAGGGATGGGGAAACAGAGGCAGATAAAGCAATTTACCCAAAGTCACAGACAGCATCAATGCCAGAGTTGGGATTAGAACTCACCCACAAAAGTCTAAATTTACTGCACAGCCTGCAGAGCTTTGCCTAATGGACAATGTGTCAGTGGAATGGGAGGCAACAGCTGGTGCTGCCGCAGCTGATAATACATCATCAGAGAGCTGCCCCTACAATGACATGTTACATTAATATATTATCAGAGCAGGACAGCACTGTGGGTCTGATGATGTATTAGCTTAATATATCACCCAAGAACCTGCAGTCTGATAATGTATTGCTCGCTGCTCAAATGCCATCGCTGTCCAGGGGGATAGCACTGGGCAAATAATGGATTTTTTGGTTTGCTGGTGATGCTGAAAAAATTAAAAACAAATCATTTCAGACTGAACGGTAAATGGAGATTTTTTTTAAACTTTTGGTGAATTGAAAACACTTCATTTCAGGTCAAATGAAATGCTTCATTTGACTTGAAACAAAATGTTTCATTTCAATTTAGAGCATTTTATAATTTTTTTAAATATTTTCAAAATAAAATTAAAGGAAATGTCTAAACAAAACATTTTGAATCAAAACAATCAAAAGTTTTGTTACAAAAATATCAAAATTAAACATTTTGAATTTGGGGGGAAATTTTAGGGGTTAATTTCTAATGGAAACAATTTGGTAAAATTAACACACAATTTCAAAATCTGTTGGTGTCACCAAATCTGCATTTTTGCTGAAAAAAAGTTTGGATCAAAATTTTTTTGCCCCCATCTACTTGGCACTCTGCATGTTTTGTTTTCCCCACCTATCTTATCATTCTTTACACAAACTATCTGGCAGCGTATTCTGCAGCAAACTTTATCTATATTGATTTGACAATTATACGGTAAGGTGTCACCTTATCAGGCACCAGCATGAACCTCCTGAAAAGCAAAGTGCATCTGGAAATTGCTTTCTCATGCTCCGAGTCTCTGTGCTTTATATCAGTGGCTCTCAAACTTTCCAGACTACTGAACCCCTTTCAGGAGTCTGATTTGTCTTATGTACCCCAAGTTTCACCTCACTTAAAAACTATTTGCTTACAAAATCAGACATAAAAATATAAAAGCGTCCCAGCACGCTATTACTGAACAATTGTTTACTTTCTCGTTTTTACCATATAATTATAAAATAAATCGATTGGAATATAAATATTGTACTTACATTTCACTGTATAGCATACAGAGCAGTATGAACAAGTCATTGTATGAAATTTTAATTTGTACTGACTTCGCTAGTGCTTTATATGTAGCTGGTTGTAAAACTAAGCAAATATCTAGATGAGTTGATGCACCCCTGGAAGACCTTTGTGTACTCGGAGGGGTATGCGTACCCTTGGTTGAGAACCACTGCTTTTATAGGGCAGAACCACATGAATGGGACTCTCGTTTCTTTCCATATCGGTAAGACGTGTCTACAGATTGGCATCAACAGCAATGTCTGTTTATTCGGTTGGAAACGGGGATGGTTGGCACTTACAAGCAGGCCAGATTATCAACCATGGACTTGTTTCTGCTAATAAGGGAAAGAAATACAGCAAGTCCCTTTCAGGACCAACACATCTGACTTATTTCAGAGGCAACACGGGATGGGATCACCTGATCCCAGCCACACTTTGTTTAGAGAAGTGATAAAAGCCAGCCTGTCAAAATAAGATGAAGCAGATCCACTGCCAATGGAACCATTAATAGCAATTTATACATTGCTTGGACCAGGGCTTCTCAAAACATTTTTTATTTCATGGAGTCAGCCTCACTCTAATAGACTATTGTCTCATGGCCAAGTACCGGCACATGGGCCTATTTACCCTCCCATTCACAGGTTCATGGGCAAACATCCATTTGGCTCCCCCCCTGCAATTGATAGTTGCAGGGTCCTCTCCTAATCCATTTGCAGTTCACAGAGGCCTCTTTTCCCAGCCTCAGCCCCATGGATTTAAGAAAATCTGTCTATCTCGGGGTTTTCTATAGAGCCCATCTCTGTAGTATCAAAACACCATTAGTGGTGTTATCCCTGTGGTAATGCCTAGAGGCCCCAATTTAGATTAAGGCCCCGTTATTGCTACATGTGGCACAAATACATAGTAAGAGAACACATCTAACCCCAAGGAGTTTGCAAACCAAACAGACAAAACCGCTGAAGGAAGGATCGTTCGTTTTCCTGTTTCTGTTGTGGGTGGGGGAAGGGGCTATTTGGATGATTTTTAACAGGGGAACTGAGGCACAAGGAGCTTAAGTGACTTGCCCAAGATCACACAGTAAGTCTGTGGTAGAGTTGGGAAGTGCCCCTGCCCCTCCTGCCTCCCCAAAGGATAGACGCTTTAATATTGCAGTAGGTGGTGGAGGTGGCTTGTCATCCCACATTTGATTGTTGGTGATGATCAAGACGTCTATGCAGCCATAGAATCAGTGCAGTAGCTTGGATTTGATATGCAGTACACAGCTAGCTCTTACCTAGCATCTTTGGGAATTAAATTAATGAAAGGTTTAATTCCCTGTACATGCATTTCTGCTGCGTAGCCAAAACTAAATTGGAGTCAGTACAGGAAATCATAAAGTTCCCTGCTGTTTTTATGAGAACAGCATAATGTTTCATGTATGTTTAGTAGGAATGATAACATTCAAGTGTGCTGAATGGTGCATCTGCCTGCCCTGAACTGTAATTGCTACTCTCAAGTTCACTCAGTTATGAAATCAACCTCCTAAAACCTTTCTATGGATTCAAGTGAATCCAGGGACTATGGGACATTTACACCCATGTCAAACAGCAATTCAGCACAGCATGACAAATAGCTTAGACTTTCTCAATGGGAGCAGAGGGAGAGGTTAGTGCATATGGATTATTTTTCTAGTGCGAAAAAGCTCCTTAAATGTAGTCAGTGTCATTCCTCGCTCTCTCAGATTCAGTTTATAAAAGAACTTAGTTCACACAAGCCCTTGAAAATCTCACTGAGAAAAATCCCTGGGTGCATCCTCCTGAACGAATTACTCAACTCATCCTAGTCACAAGTACTGTATCGTCTGCCTCCAGCACAGGGCTGGCTCCAGCTGTTTTTGCTGCCCCAAGCAGCGAAGGAAAAAAAAGCCGCGATCGGTGGCAGCTCTACTGCGCCGCTTCATTCTTCGGCAGCAATTCGGCGGCTGGTCCTTCCCTCCAAGAGGGACCAAGGGACCCGCCACCAAATTGCCACTAAAGACCCAGATGTGGAGCCCCTTACCATTGGCTGCCCCAAGCACCTGCTTCCTGCGCTGGTGCCTGGAGCCAGCCCTGCTACAGCATACAATCCTGTGCACCAAATTCTGCCCTCAGCCCCGCACTGGGAATGTAAACGAGAGCAGAATTTGAACTGCTGCCTTATCTCAGACAACAGTGGGTAGCTTGCATGACACTGATGTCTAATGGATCTAGCAAGCGTTAAAACCTTATTGCCCATAGCACTAGCTACCAGAGAAAAGGCATGCTGCAACAGGCGGGCATGCTCTGGGCCTGTGCTCTGCTTGTGGTCACTATACGAAGCAGGAATACCGAACTCTGTCTGAGCTAAATTTGCTCCCACCTGCACCCCAGGCAAGCAGACTGCCTCTGTCCAGTGGGCTTAGTCTTTTTTTTTTTTTTTTAAGTCTAAAGGGAGTTTTACTATTGACTTTAATGGACGCAGGATTGGGCCAGTGGTCTCTGCAGTGGGGACTCTCAGAAGGTTTACCTGGATATTGCTACTCAAAGGCACTGCAGAGCTCAGCTGCCACAGTGCTAATTAATCTTTCTGACAACACTGTTTTTTTTCCTCCCACCCATATTCATGCTTTTCACTGAACATGTCTGAAGTTAATGGTTCACTTGCCCTCTGCACTGGCTCCACAGTCCCTACTGCTGGGGCTGCAAATCAAAAGGTTTGCGCTCTCACTTCTGCAGAATGAGGAGTAGTGGGGCAGGGGCAGGAGTGCAGGGATTCCCAGTGGGGTGTGCATTATTGCAACATGACATTACGGACTGTGACTGATGGTTAGCTTTGCATTGCTCTGCCAGGGAAGTGACACGGGGCTGTGGCAACTTTGTATGATGCTGTGGTCAAAATTACGGGGAAGTTATGGAGCAGATTTGGTTATACAGAGGGTCTAAATATGAAACAGGTACAGCACAGCCAGTGATGATGAAAGCTCCTCCCCAAGCCAACGTGCCTCAGCCCTGCAGGAGGGCTACCTCTTTTAAGGGTGAAAATGGGAAGGGGCCAGTTGTGATGATGTTTTGTGGTGTGGACATCTGACCGCTACAAATAGCTGTCGATTGAGGCCAGTCATGCCTCTCTGAGGAAAACTGCAATGCAGTGAATGAGACACGCTGGTCACACCCTCTAATTACAGAGAAGAGAGAATAAATTTTTTAAAGGCTTAACTATAATCATAATTAATCAGGAAACAACCATCTTGCCAGTTGTGTTGTATAATGTGAGGGTTGGGGGTTTAAGGTTAAACAGCAAATAGGTACTAAATTAACAATTTAAAAATAAAACACAACTTACCTTAGCACACTGGAAATCTCCCATTCCCAGCTCCTTTCAGTGCCGAGAGGCAGGGTCCTCTGTCTCAGTCCATTGGGCCCAGTCCAAAAACTAATGGCACAAAATTTCCCACTGAGATATCAACACCATTCACTAACCTGAGATACGGAAAAGATACAGAAAAGGATTGTCTAAGGCGCTGTTCTGAGAATCCGTATGTTCTTGTACTGATCTGTACATATTTTGCTGTATAAGATGTTGCAGCTAATCAGAGCAGTCTTGAAAGCAAGCCCACATGCTGTTCTCAGTATTTACCGTAATAGTTACTTTGCCTACTGTCCCTTCTGTTGGTCTTGGCTTTTCACTAGACATTGGTACTTTCTGCTCTATGCCTTATTTCCGGGTTTCTTGTTGGCTCCCAGGGTACCCTCAGAGAAGGCCTGGAGTTCCCCAGCTCAGGCTCCCTCTCACTGCTTTGCATTCTCTTACTCTCCAATTTCCAGACTTGAACTGACCCTCACACCGGCTCCCTCTAATGGAAATGGTCACTGTGCTTAAAAGGTTGCCGTATTTTAGAGACCAGGCACCTGCCATATCCTCATTCATTGCCCACCTACTAGTGTTGCAATGCCTTCAACTGCATTATTTATATAACTGTAGCATGTGGGAGCCCCAGTCTTGGGCCAAGACCCGAATGTGCTAGGTGCTGTACAAACACAGAATGAAAAGACAGTCCCTGGCCCCAAAGAGCTGACAGACTCAGTACAGGACAAGAAACAGCTGCTGGATACAGACAGACGGGAGCTCCAGGAGACAATAGTGGACAGCATGAAAGGTAGTTGTCTCAGCACATTAGCTGCGTAACCATGAAGCATTAGTTATTTTAAGCTGCCAAGGTCAGTTCTTGGGAGCAAGAGCATAGCTGGTGAGCTGCTGGATTGAACTTAAAAAATTTAGAGGTAACTTGAGATTTTTTTCTGTTAGAAATGTTTTTTCCCTTTAACATCCCAATATTAATAGTGGGTGCCTATTTGGATTGCTTTTCCCCCACTAGCCCAGGACTCATCTAATTTGGGGATATCACCCAAAATATCAGATACAATGTTTTGGCAGAAAGAGTGTAGCGGGGTGGTCACCCGCTCCTAGCCTGGGAGAGGGCTGGGCCCGTAAGGAAAAGCCCAGGCTGCTTAGGAAAGCAGGCACAGCTGGGGCCATGCCCCAAACAGAGCACAGCAGGTCCTTATAAAAGGCTGCTAGCTTGGAGCTAGAGTACCTCTCTCTGGTCTTGGAGGGAGCAGGGCCTGGCTGTTGGTAGCAAAGGGTACTGGGAGTGCAGCAGGGCTGGGGAAAGCCGGAGGAGCAGGGGAGCTCCAGGCTGGCAACTCCCCAGGCTGCGCGGCCTGGTCCAAGTCCCATAGAGGTACTGGGTGGCAGAGGAAGGCAGCAGGTCTGAACCCCTTGCCTATGATGAGTGGCTTTTACATTGCAGTCTGCCCCAGTGAGTCCAGGGGGTCTAGATGACGACGGGCAGTAGCCCATGACTGAGGCAAGGTGGGAATAGAGGCTTGGGGGTTCCCCTGGGTGGGGAGACCCTGAGACTGTGGGGTTATTGCCAGGGGGCAGCACCCCAAAGACAAGGGGCACCAGGTCCTGGGAGGGCCATGGGGGCCAGCAGCAGCGGGACACTGGCCTGCAGAGGGCGCTCCGGAGGCTGGACAAGCTAATTCCCTGAGAGACCAGCAGGAGGCGCTGCAGGGGTGAGTCCCACACCGGTACACAGACATACATCTCACAATCAGTGGGTCCAGAAGTGGATACTGTAGCAATTGTGTAATGAGCCTGAATCCAATCTAAAACAAGGATGGGAACCAGCAGGTGGTGCTCTTTTACAACGGAAGAGATCAGAATGTGACTGAAAAAAAAGAGACAAAGTGGGTGAGGTAATATCTTTTACTGTAAAAAGCGACAGAGTCCTGTGGCACCTTATAGACTAACAGACGTATTGGAGCATGAGCTTTTGTGGGTGAATATTCACTTTGTCAGAAGCATTCACCCTCGACAGCTCATGCTCCAATACGTCTGTTAGTCTATAAGGTGCCACAGGACTCTTTGTTGCTTTTTACAGAGTCAGACTAACACGGCTACCCCTCTGATATCTTTTACTGGACCAACTTCTCTTGGTGGAAGGTGCAGTAAAAGCTTTCAAGCTTCACCAAGCTCTTCTTCAGATCTGGGCAGGAAACAGAAGTTGGTCCAATAAAAGATATTACACCTACCTTGTTTCCTCACATAGCCTGGGATCAACACAGTGACACCACCACTTGAAAAAAAAACAAAAAAAAGGATGTGGTTATGGTGTGTGTGTGTGTGTCCCTCTCTCTCTTTAGATGGCTCTGGATGCATCACTTCCTGTGAAAATTATTTGCAATTACCTGCCTCTTGATGCAGTCTGGTGCAACGCAACAGCTCGGCAATTGAACTGCAGGAGTAACTTTGAGACAGACGTGCTTTATAACATTGCCCAGAGACAGGGAGTGACTAAGGCCACCAGAGGCAGCAGAGAAATCCCGTCGCTCCTACTTGTTAAGGTTTGATTTTCTTAGATCGGGGGAGTTGCTAGATGGGCAATGGAAAGCCCTTCATTGCAGTGTTGAGGGGATAAAACCAAGACAGGGAAGCTTTGGTTACCGCATGGAGATGAAGGGAGGCAGCTCATGAGTTTCACTGAGACAAATCCATTCCCGATGCTAGAAGGCCTCATGGCCGTGGTTCCGCTACATAGAGGACTGGTAGCCGGATAGGGGGATGAGCACCCGCATTGCATCAGAAAGTCCAATTTCACAGGGTCCCCCTGAGAACCACCATGCAGTAGGGCTTGGGGAAGCAGAGCCTATTGATCTCCCACTATACAGTCCCCCTGGCCCCTCCAGCCGGAAGCAGCAGGGGCACAAACCTACACATGCCCAAAAGCTGGAGCAGAGGCTACAGAATGGTACAAGGGGCAGAGAATAGGAGCTTTTCCCTTGTTGGCCTTAGAGAATCTCCACAGCAGGCATCTAAACTCAGCCCATGTTCACTGCATCCTGAACTCACTGTTTTGAGGTGGGAGCCCTGCTCCACTTCAGAATGGATGCAAACACAGCACATTCCCATCACCTCCTTGCCCATCTGTTCCTACTGTATGGAGGACCCAGCCAAACAGCCCTGCCACCTCTGCCAGACAGGTCTCAGCAACCCATGCCACCTCACAGGCCTTAATTTTAATTAGATAATAGAAGGCTGAAATCTTACTAACCACTTATCATGCATCAGACAGGGTGAACTGAAGAGCAGTGGAAGGGAACGAATTATTTGCTTCTGCAATTTGCTCTAATCTTATTTGGCCAGAGAAATATTATTTATTTGATTTTTAAAGACTGTATAAAGGTTACAAGTTTGTTGTGAAGTTCCCTCCCCACCCCAACCTCACACTTCAAGGAGTGGACTCTGGCTTCTCTGCTTTAGCACCGGCCTCTTCAGTTTGTCCATTTGGAGTTTTTCAGGGGACAGTGTTTTTAATGTTTAAAATGCATTTTAATGTGAGATCAAGGGGATTACTCCTACTGCAGCGCCCCTAGTCCTGGAGTAAGGAGAGGCTGTGGAAATTTACCACTTTACCCACACTTTAACCATAACCACTTCACTTTTTGAAAGGAATGACTTTTGGTAGCTGAGTTCTTCCTTGTGCATTATTGCAATTCTACCCCTCCCCGCCCCCCCCAAAATTATTTTGCTTGTGCAATCTCTATACACGGATGGTTAACAACTTGGTATATCAAGATCATAGCTCACATCAGAGACTTATACTAAATCCAGGGATAATTACCTTTCTTTTATACTGCATGACCTTTAACGGCTAATTGTCCAGGAAAAATTAAAAGATCAAACATCCACAATACTCCAATTCACAAATATAGAAGGCAGATTTTTTTTAAATGTCAAAGGAAACAGACACTGATTCAGCAAACAACATAAACATGGACCTAACTTTAAGTCCCGTAGACTTCAAATGGCAGGGGTTGGGGGGGGAGGGGAAGAGACTTAAACAATGTACTAAGTAGAGATGGACTTAGGCATGTGCTTAAGAACTTGGCTGATCGGGGCCCAACTGGGGATGTAGGGAGAGATTTTATATATTCTTGTCAAAGGGTCTGGCTACACTGCAAAGCAAAACCCTCAGCGCTGAGACTGAGCCCGGGTCAGTTGACTCAGAGTTGCAGGGCTGGGGCTGTGGGGCTAAAAATAGCAGTGTAGACGTTTGGGCTTGGACTGGAGGCCCAGGTTCTGAAACCCAGCAAGTGGGGAAGGTCTCAGAGCCCGGGCTCCAGCCCAAGTGGGAATGGCGACACTGCTATTTTTAGCCCTGCAAGCCTGAGTTAATTGACCAGCGCTCTGAGATTCAGCGCCATGGGTTTTTCTTTGCAGAGTAGACAAACCCAAAGTGTTTAAGCTTTGTCTTGACTTCATGTTATCAGAGAGAAAGTTTGCATCCTGGGGAAGTTAACACACTCTGGCAGTGGGAAGTACAGCTCTCTTATCTAAGCGGGCTAGACATTAGCTGGGGGGAGTTTGCCTGCATGCAGGGGTGCACCAGTTTAACATATAGCCTGATTCTAAACCGCTGCAAAAAGCTAAAGTCGACACTCTTATTTGGGCTTAAACCAGACTTACCGGGGTTTAGTTTAATTGAACTTGTATATTGCAGCACATAACACTAGAGCTGATCAAGTACCAGAAGTTCCCTTCCACAAGAAATTCCTGTATTTAAAAAAGAATAGGTCCAATTTGGAATAGAAATGCAACATTTTCTACAAACAGAAAATTTGGAAAAAAAATTATTGACAATATCACTTAATTTCACTTACAAAATCAATACAGAGTTGTTTTGATTTCATTTTTCCATATTAAAATGTTAAATATGTCCCATATACACAATATTAAATGCATAACAATATTTACATTAATTGGAGTAGAACATAAAAATAGAAATGAATCAAATCAACACTGTTGAAACAAAACATTTTCACTTTTCCCCCCATCAAAAAAATTGTCACAATCAACACATTTATTCTGACACAATTGTTTTTTCAATGGAAAATTGTTGCCAAATTTTCCAGCCAGCTCTATCCAGCACAACGGCGCTCAGTTCTCTATGCACTACTGTAATACAAATAATAGGGACAAAATTCTGCTCATTGGAAAAAAGAAAAAAATTACATTAAAAATATAGGGAGATCCCTGCAATCAACAGGTCAAAATATTGCTGATGGGCATTTCTGGTGCACTCACCCAATCCTCCTTTCTAGGAGCACGCTGGAGAGGCTGTACATCTGATGGACCCTTTGTACACAAAACTACATCGTTTGCACCTACAAACGCCCATTTACATTGCAAAGGTTGGGGGCGTTTCCAGTTTAATAGCCACATGCACCTTCTTACACCTTCCTTTGATACTTTGGCCCTCTAAGATTAGTGGAATTTAAGCCCTGTCCTTTTCTTTTGGGCTGAACAATAGGGATGGCAGATCTGGTCTGAAGCAACGGCTCCATATTTGTACTTCCAGCCAGTATAATCAGTCTAATCCATACATGTGCCAATATGTGGGAGGTGGGCCTAACACCCTGGAACTCGGGAACTGCTCACCCAGAACTGAATGTGTGGCATGGGCCCATCGCTGATATGCACAGTTAAGCCTTCACTCTGAAACATGCATCCTTGTCAAACCTAACAGCCCAGCAGCCCAGAGAATTAGCCTGACTTGAGGACTATACGTGCTGTTTTCAACTGCAATGCCCAGACAGCTGATCCGGCGCAGCCTGCTCCTACGTGAATCACGTACTACCCTCCAAGCCACTTTCTCCTATCCTGTGCCCGACTGTTACGGCTCAGAATCACACAGCCAGTAGTGGAGTGCTGCTGGTTACACAGGACTCAACACACGCTAGTTAGGGAGGCGGTAATACAGCATTCTATGGCACATCCTGCTGAGAAAGATATGCCCCACGCTGGCTTTGCAGCAAAGGCCTGACTGGAGTGATGTCCCAAATCCCCTGCCCATAAGGAGGAGACCAGATGTCCAAGAAGTGACAAGCAGAAGCCCTGCTCAGCAGCTGTATGTGGGCTAGACAGTAAGGGAGCTGCTGCCATCTTTGAGAGAAAAATGCCAAATGATTACACAGATTAATGGCTGACCCGTTTAATGGCCTCAAGCTCTGCATGGAAGGCTAGGGGTAGGTTGTAAACTTGTGGCACATGCCTCTCCGTGGGACTTTCAAGTTTAATGTCTTCTCCTTTCATTAACTTGGATGCGTTAAAGCTTTAAGAGACCATTTCAAGTCGAGTGCTCCCTCTAGGTGACACATTTGATCTACAAAGGCAGCCTGTCCGGTCTCATCTGGAAACGAGGCACAGCTGATTAAAGAGCCACAGGAACTATACATGAAATGTTACAGGTGTGGCTATTTTATTTTTAATAGTAATACATATGCCACAATGCAAATATTTTAATATACTTGTAACTCCATGCTTACAAAAACCAGTATTAATAGCAAGCAAGTACTGAAGTCAGAAACGTTCGTATTAAGGCTGTACACTTAACCTTAACTCTACCCCTTTGCACTAAAATATGACTCCTATCATAAGAGAAAATCAGTCAATAAAAGCTTTTTTTTTTTTTTAATATAGACTACAATAGTGGAAGTTTCAATATTTCAAATCTTCAGCCTTGGCGTGATTGTTTTTTTAACCTTGAGAAAGTTATTATGGAAGGAATGGTGGAGGATCATCATAGCTGGGGCTGGGCAGCGAGAAGATGGATGGATGGTGTGGAGCTGATCATTGGAAGGTCAGGGGCTGAGAGCTCCAAGTCAGCGATGGATCCGGAAGGCTTCTGAAAAGTCTGCGATGATGTCACTGATATTCAGACATGAGTAAATGGATTTACTTTACTTTTTAAATGAGGGCTACAAAACAAGCCATGTGTGAATAAAACGAGTTCAGTGGCATTAAAGTGATGAATATTTAGAGCTAAAAGGCCTTTTGAGTCAGATGTTCATAACCCACTAGTTTAGCATAAATATTAAAAAAATGGAATGAGAAAGTTTCACCTTCCTAATGCCAAGTGTTAGGAACTTTAAGACTCCTGACTGACCCAGTTTTTCTTCCAACTGGAGCTACTGTAACTCCAGGGGATCTTTCCATGCTTCACAATTAGAGATACTTACCCAAGATCCCTTAATTAAGCCTCCAAGCAACCCATTTTACAGATGGAGAAAGTGAGTCTCACAGAGGTGAAGTTACAGGCCTCAGGGTACAGACAGAGCCTGGAGCAAAACTAGTATTTGAAACTCCCAGGAGGGCCTGGTTCTCAGGCCAGCACTCAGCCCACACCCAACTTTCAGTCCCACATTCATCCCTGCTGCAACCCCACTGAAGCAAGTGATGAATTCAGCACAGCAAATCCACCAGCTGGGCGCTGAGCTGCTAGATGTTGGAGGGGTTCACTGTGATAGCCTCGTTTCTAATATTTGCTGGATCGTGTGAGGAACAGTAGCCATACATATTTGTACTACAGTAGAGCCCAAAGGCCCTAGTCAGGTCAGGAGGACGGTTGTGCTGGGCGCTGGACCCACACACAGTAAGGAGACAGTGACAATCCCTGCTCTGACGTGCATACACTAACCCGAGAGATTTCAGTTCAGCCCCGAAGGGAGACTGCCTCACAACACTACAGTACGTTTTCCCCTCCTGCTACACACGCCATCCCCAGCTGGAGAATGACAGACGCTAACTTCCAGGGCTGTCAAGCCAGCACCTATCGTCCACACTCCATTCACGGCAGTATATTTAACGCACACAGAGTCCATTAAAATCCAAGCAGTGGGGTTTGTCTGAATGGTGTTCATTCTCTGCCCACAAAATCCATTTTAGCCCATTAGCCATTCTGCTGCACAATCTCCTGCGACCCGCCCGAACCACCCCTCCGGGTCCCCACCACAAAATCCATCAGTCGTTCAGAGTTCTTCAGCTACTAAGTCTGATCAGTTCCAAGAGCGCCATCAATCAGCACAGACCTAAACAGTACGCTTCTAAGGTCAGCTCACTATAAAACTAGCCACAAAGCATGGTTGAAGGGGAAGGCGGAGGACTATCACTTTTCGATGGCAGTTTGAAGTAGGTGCTGTGTGGTTAAAATGTGCTTTGATTGAATTAACTCCCCATTTTAAAAAAATGGAGCTTAAAGAGAAGAAGGGATTTGTGCATGTAGCTAAAGTTGGAACACTTGAGCTTTGCAGCGTCTGGGTTTTCAAACGCCCACCTCTTGAGCACTTCCTCGCTGGCACCACCCTCCCTTTGAACTTCGACAGTGGACTGAACATGTTTTTACAGACGTGTTTACCAGCTAAGAAATATAAGATGGGAGCAAAGCCAAATTTGCTGGAGAAATGTCTTGGCTTAAGTTTTTAGACTAAAAAAGCAACAGCTCTAAAATAGCTCATGATGGCCTGAAAGGGGGTGCAATTTACACTAGTGTCACCAAAATCCACGGGCCCCTCAAGCACATTTTTAACACTTTTATAAAACAGAGGAGAGCACTGGTTTCCCTTGTGTTCATCCCCTTCCCCTGTGGTTTGCTGCCTATGCACAGAGTCCCATGGACTCAGCAGAAAGTTGTCAACCTACTGTGTAAAGCGCTGTTTACATGGTTCTTCTCTGAAGTTTGCTCGGCTAGAAGTTTTTCCCACAGTCCTTTAACTCCCCAAAGGGCAGCTTCAAAAGAAAAGCCCCGCCCCAGCCCGTGGTACTTTCCAGCATGCAAAGACTCTGCTACATACTGTTACAACTCCTCTAATTCGTGCTCTGACCATACCACAGGGAGTTGATGCACATCTCAGCTATCCCACAGAGCAAGGTTTTATATCCATTCAAAATAAATACATGGCTTCCGAGCGTGCCTCAGGCTCTACACACTAGGCAGCAATGTATAGAGCAGCTAAGCCAACTGATATTTCAATGTTTACATGAGCTTTGTTTTGGCCGGGATCGTGGAAGGCTGACCGGGCACACTTACAAAATGCTTGTCAAAGCTGTGCCAAGAGGACTTTTTCCCCCCATCTCTTTAAGCTACACCAAGAGTTCTCAACCGTCATTGCTCCACGACCCCCTTCTGACAATAAGAATTACTACACAACCCAGGAGGGGGGCCTGTAACCTGAGCCCTGCCACCCAGGGTGGAAGCCCTTGGACTTTGGCCCCAGGCTTGGGCTTCGGACCAGGTGGTGGCACTCGGGCTTCAGTCCCGGGCCCCAGCAAGTCTAACACCAGCCCTGGCGACCCCATTAAAACAGGGTTGCAACCCGCAGTTTGAGAACTGCTGAACTACATGCTCTCAAGACCATCCTGCACCCGGGGCAATTCTGCTGAGAAAAGCCAGTCCCCGAACGAGTCAGCGTAGACGATAACTTACTCGATAGCAGCATTTCGAGGAAAAAATGTTCTCAGCGAGAGCCGTATGAATCAAATTCCCTTCGGTGGGAAAGGCGGGGGTGGGAGATGGAACGGATAGCATTAAGCAGGGCTGGCTGGAAAACAGTAATTGTGCTCCACGGAGAATTTCAAGGTTTAAAGTAGCCCCTTTGGTGTTTTTTCATTAAAAAATTCAGGGATCCAGACTAGCCAAGTGGTTGGGTCACTCACCGCGTATGTCGGAGAGACAGGTTCAAGTGTGGGTCTGCAGCAACATTTTTCCACCACAGAGCTCTCTAAATCAGGCAGAGCAGGGACTTGAACCAGGGTCTCTCGCATCTCAGGCACGTGCTCTAAGCATCTGACTGCAGAATGAAAGATTGAGAATCAGACATGCGCGCTCTTGCTCATACATACACAGGCACGTATGTTTCAGCTTTGATGAACCAGCATATTCTGGAATTACATTTCATCAAACTGTTCCCATAGTTTCTATGTACCACAGCCCACACAAAGAACTAGGTTACAGAGTAAGGTTGCAAAGCCAAACATTCAAAAAATTGGGAAGTGCCAGAATTAAAGATGCCGGTGCAACCTTCATTTGCCCCGATGGCATTTCCTAGCTCTGAGTGCTTAACTCTGCAATTTAATAAGATTCTTTTAATAGACCGTTGTGTGTCATTTTCCAACTTTTTAAAAAAGCAAACTGGAAAAAACCCAGGAATTTCTTGATGTGGCCGCCGAGGGACACCCACGTGGGTCATCAGCAGGGGTGGAAAGTTTAGCTCTACCACACTGGAGCTAACAGAGTAACTGACGTTCTCATTCCCGATAAGGGCCGGCACGAGAAGGAGATGGAGAACACACTTTGCTGCTGGGGTTCCCAGAGACTTGCCAACAGCAGAGGAATGGTGAGACTCAGGAATCTTGGATTGTGTTCTGGGGTCTGGACAGGAGCGTGCTCCACTGGCACAGACTTTTTTACCCGTTCCTTCCAAGTGTGACCCCCTCCTACCCCATCCTTTCTTGTCCCCGTTCCATACCCCTGGCTCCTCATCCCACTCCAATTCTCCAGTAGCAAATCCCAATCTCTACTCCTCAAGATTCTCATCTCAGTCCCCATCTCTTTACACGGCAAGGTCTATTCTCACCCGTCAGGACTCCCCATCATTCTCCTCCCAGCTCCATGTTCCCAGCCTCCTTGCCCAGCCAGTTCCAGTCTCCCACACCCCAACTTCAGTTTCTCGCCCACCCACTCTGCCAGCCTCATTTGTATCTCCTCCCACCAAACTCCTTGTCCCAATCTATTCTCCCTGCCTTCCTGTCTCCCCATCCTCTCTCTGCATTCAAATCAGGCAGCGTCCTCCTCCATGTGTTCATTTAGAACAGAGGAGACACAGACTCCCTGCTCTCAGTTCTGGTGCTTGGCCTTGCAGCAGCTCAGAGCTCCAACTACAGGGAAGTTCTGCTCAGCCCTGGGCTGGAGCAGGACCAGTATGGATGGAACCGTCCATGAATTTAGCTGCAAAGCTCTAGCAAGTCTCTACTGAGCACGTGCAAGCTGCAATTTTTCAAAAAGCTCATAGCTTGGCCAAATGTGGGCAGATTTTCATGGGAAAGGCAAGAGGCACACCCCTGGCACAAAGGCTACCCCCTGCCAAATGTCAGGACCCTGCTCCACAGGATGGGGGAACTAGAGCCTCTCAAAGGAAATGTCGCCAGAGGTGGTTTTAACATGGGCAGGACAATTAATTTTTCTTGGAAACAGTGGAACCTTTTTGGCTGAAATTCCCTCTGCTCCCCACCCCCCAAAACCAACAACAAAAACCCCAGTCTAAGCCAGACACCCGGAATAGAAAAGCTGGTAGATCAAGGGAATTTGTTACCATATCAATGAAATAAAGTTTTTTAAACGACCAAAACCCACATTTCTTAAAAAAACGTTCAAAACATAAATCACTACACACAACCCTAGTATTTGGGACATCACCTGACTATGTGCTTCTAACCTGCCCTCAGGCCTCTGAACCACGACACATAACGTTAGCCTCAAGGTGCTCCAGGATCCCAATGCTGCAAATACTTAAGCCTGGGGGGAATCTTTAGTCCACCAGGACTACTCATATGCATAAAGTTAAGCCCATGTTTAAGTGCTTGCAGGACTGGTGGGATCTAGCTATCATCTGCTTATCACAGGGATTCCTCAGCTGTAAACTGACACTGACCTCCACTTTGAGTTCTACCGATGAGACGTGTTCAATAACAGCGAGGTATTATTAGCATTAATGCTACCAACGAAGTGATACTGGAGAGCACATACGCAATCATGGACAATTTCAAATCAGTTTTATTTTCTTAAACCGGTGTTATACAATTTAAAGCGAAAAACAAAAAAGACACACAAAACACAAATTAAAAAAAAAGTTGACAATCGAGCATTACCTTTTAAAGAATAACATTATACACTTTCTCACAAACCTGAAGATACGTGGTATTAGACTGAGGTTTCTTGAAATCTATTTAAGACGCTACGTACAAACGCTGCAACAAGTAACAAACCCATGACGATAGTGAATCGACTAGACTAGCAATTTCAAATTTTCTTTTCTTTTTTGCATTCCTTATTGTCTACAAAGCAATAAATACTATTTTTTACCAAAAAAAAGTTGGATTCACGCTACATGCATTTAGATAACAAATAAAGTCACCAAAGTGATGGCAAAAGAAATCATCTGTCTTTTTTGTTTTGTCTTTTTCTCGTTGTTTATTTATTTTTTAAATCCAAGCACAGTGGCTAAGTTTCAAGTATTGAGAAAATATATATAATATGTACACACACACACACATATTTATTTATATATTGGTTGAAGATCTGTAAACCACTTTTTTTTGGAGCAATATATATTTATATACGTTGAATGTGGACAAATTTGATACATTCAAGTAATTAAGTACAGCTGGAAGGTTAGTGCTGAGCTTGTCATGTATACGGATCGGATCGGTACACCTGTGGCATACACACGAATCCTGGGATGCAACTGACTAATACTTGGCAATAAGCGATTAAGTTTGTGGGGTGTCCATGGCATTCAGTGTGAAAAGCACGTGTGTGCTGGGAAGTTTGTCCTGGCTTATTGTTTCCACACTGCATCCAGGTTAACGTACTGCACTCGTAGCATAGCCTATTGCAGGACTGGTGGCGATCCTTTCCGAAGTGGTCTGCTTCTTGTTTAACATCTCCAGCCACAGGTTTGTTTTTATTTTAGGAACAGGCACACATAGCCACAGCAACAGCAGGCTGTGAATGAACGAAGTAATGAAGGCCTGATACTGAAGTGACACATCATGTAATCAAACTCCCCTGGAAAGGGGCGGGGTTTATTTGCTTTTGTGTTCTGCCACGAGAAGCGTCCATCTTACCACAGATGAAGCTGGTTCACACGTCAGAGTTGTTCCTTGCATAATATTTTTTCCAAAGAGTGTCCTACAAAAACGTGCAAAAAATTACAGTGGCAGAGAGAGAGAGAGAGAAGTAATGAATATTTAACCACCATGCGCAAAATGTTATTAGATCCCAAAAGCTAAGCCCAAGGTTCGCATTTCGTCCACGGAGATTACTTTTTCCACTCAGCGCTAACAAAATACTGCCATGACTCTGATAAATTAAAACACGCCCCCCTCCCCCCCCCCCACACACAGCCAACCAGTTTTCCCCTCACACACACACACTCGCAGCATCCAAGCCTCAACAGGTCTTCAACCGCCCACACCCACAGGCCTGGTTTGGCTACACAGTTGCTTAAAAAGAAATGCTGAAGGTAACTGAACACTAAAAGGGTTGGTTGGTTTGTTTTATAAAAATTAAGCAGCAAAACAATAAAAAAAATGCATTTTCGGTTGTAAAATATTTAAGATCTCAATGTCTGTTCTTGAGCTCTTAAAAACCATGGAGCTTTGTACTGACGGTCCTTAAAAAGAACATTTAAATAAAAAAACCTCTTGGTACTGCAGGATTTCAAGTAAGCTTTGCCTGGCACGGAGGGGAACAGCACATGGACCGTGTGACTGCTGTTTGCTGCACATGCACAAGATACAGTACAGTTAAATACATACAGTGACACACGCTCGATATAACGATACATATTCGCCCCGAGGAATATGTATTCATACAGATACACACACGTAGTGCAATAAAACAACGAGGAGCAGAAAAACAGCATTCCCAGCAGTCGTGAAGTTCCAGGGTCACCGTGTGATGCAAAGTCAACTTGTCAAAGTTCCCACAGTGTGTAAAGTGCTTCTTTGAGTCACAAAGTTAGTGTTTTGGGGGGGCAGTGGGGGAAAGGGTTAGCTAACCAACAGCTGAAAGGAGGAGGACAGCATGGGCACCACCTCCTGTTGGATATGTACTGATATGCCAAGCTGTGCAGTCAAGGGTCTAGGATACTGACCCCACTGGGGGAATAACCATCGGGGCTTCTTGTAATGCTAGAGTCGTTTTTAAATATATATACACAACTTTCTTGTCCTTGGCTGCTCCCCATCCAGGTAGGGATGTGACCCGCCTCCTCATGCTTGGTACAGGGGAGCCTCCTCAGCGGTGACGCGGTTCCAGCGTTGCTCAGGAAGCCTTTCAGAAGGTTGCAGCTGTCTTCAGCAACGCTCCAGGAAAAGAGATCCAGCTTCCCCACCTTACTCCCCTCCGCCACACAGGAAGTGCTCCGTGGCAGGACATACACAAGAAGGGCGAGCGTGGAGAGGGAGCAGCTGCAGGGCAACAGCAAGTTCCTGAGTGCTTGGCTATCAGCAGGGATGGGGAAAGTATGCGACTGGCCTGGAATTCCACCCTTCTCAATTCACCTGAAACTTCCTGCTAATGGTTTCAGCACATCCACCGCCAGCAATGGATGCAGCACTAAAATACTCCGTCTCTGAGCAGGAGGGCAAGGCAGCAGCCTTGTCCTTTGAAGTGGAAGTGGGAGGAAGGGAAATTCTATCCTTCGCCCCCTCCACCAAGAAAGGGAAAAACCCTGAATCTCTCCTCCGTCTTCCCCCAGTCTATATGGTGGGGAAGTGCTTGCGATCACTGCTGTCATATGTCCCCCAAAACAGAATCCAAATCCCTGCTGCGGAAAACCTTCCTGACGACTACAAATAAGATCAAGCAGTTTGTCTTCCAGGTTCCCCGCAGCCAGGCTCCTTCTCCACCACTGCGGCAGGCGATCGGAAACTGAACGTGATCGGCTGGCGTGAGGTTCGCGGCGAGCAGCACTTTTAAAATCACGCACAGATCCCCGATAACAGAGCTGACAACCGGCGTTCAATACACATCTTACCTGTCAGAGAGAAAGGACACAGGAAATCAGTCTCTTGGCCTCGAGCAACTCCATTGCTAACAAGATAAGGAGACACCTGAGCCAGTGTTAATGGGTGCAGCTCTGCTAAGGCAATGGAATTACACCCATTGACACCAGCTGAGTACCTGGCTCAAAACATCCTCATGCAGAGAGGAGCATGAGAAGTGGGAATCATTAGAGACTCCAGAGAACAGTACTTCGGCCACTGTCCCTTATAGGGACGTTGAGTTCTCAGAAAGAAAGGGCCCTAATTTGCCTCTAAAATCAGCGGGGTTGTAACTATTTAAATCAATGAAGTGGTTTACGCCAGTAGTGAAGATGGCTCAAGATCTCAACCATATTTGCCAAGGCCCAATCTGGGACACAAAGAAATCAGGTTGTGATCAGACCCTTATGGAGGCAGGAAGTTCAAAGTTAGGTGGGATTAATTCCTAAAGCTTCAGGCTCAAGTATCTGAATTCCTGATGTAAATAATTAATACCGGTAGGTGTGTGCAGCTGGGCTGTGCATTTGGATCTAAAATACAGCCTGGCACACTCTAACAAGAGACACGCAAGGGAGACTGTCTTATTTAGGAAGCTGTGAACTAAATTGGGTTAAAGGACATGCAGTATTGTTGTAGCTGTGTTGGTCCCAGGATATCAGAGACAAGGGGTGAGGTAATATCTTTTATTGGGCCAACTTCTCTACATCACAAATTACTTCAGTATAACTTACATTGCTCAGGGGTGCGAATAATCCACTTCCGTGAGCAACGTAAATTATACCAGCGGTTTTCAAACTTTTTTTCCTGGCAAGTGCGGAGCCAGTGCTCAGGGGAGGGACAGAGCACAGAGCCCTGTGGCTCCCCTGCCTAGGAGCCGGACCTGCTGCTGGGGCACAGCGCGATGTCAGAACAAGAAGGGACTAGTCTGCCTTAGCTGGGCAGTACCGCCGACGGGACTTTTAATGGCCTGGTCGGCAGTGCTGACCTGGGTTGCAACCTGCAGGTTGAAAACCATTGAGTTATGCCAGCCGAAGTGCCAGTGTAGACAGCACTAGGTCGGTGGGAGAGCTTCTCCCGCTGTAACGGACACAGTGTTGACATAGCCTCAGTTAAAAAACAAAGTTAGTGACTAGATCTCTGTTGGGGAGAGGTGTCTTTCAGGTGGATTAGCCAGCGAGCTACATCTCTGAATAAGTGATACGCTTGAGACTTGATGAGAAGTGTCTGCAACGCCATAGCATTCCTTAATAATCCAGTCAGTGCCTACCATGCACTAAAGCAGCAGTCCCCCCCTGCCTTTAACAACACTTCTGATCAACCATTAAAGTTGGATCATTACTGGTATTTGACTGATTGCTTGTGGGCTGGAATTCTCTTCTTCTATAAGGTATCGAGCGTCACTGAACACCTAGGTGCTGATTACGACAATGGCACCGCCCCTGCTGAGGAACAGGTGCAATCTAACTGGTGATTTTTGTGCCTCCAGGGGAAGAGTGTAGTTGGTGGCTGTGCAATTCCCCCGCCGGGAAGCCAGCTATAATGGTCTTGCCATTGCAGTTAAGTTGCCAGATTTAGCTCTGGTGAAAGCACAGCCAGAGCTGAATTTAACCCACTCTCTTGCTTTTTGACATGATGCTGATTAGACATTCCCCGCTGCCCTGGTGTGCTGAGGCAGGTTCTGTAACTGAGCCATACTGACCAAGGGCAGAGAGAACGGGCTCTGTGTCCACGAGCTCAGTGCTCTCAGAATGACACCCAACCCTCCGGCCAGCGTGGGGTTGGAGCAGCGGGATGGAACGTCCGCTCACAAGGACAGAGGAAGGGTGCTAACTGGGAGGGGTCTGTTTGTCTTGGGGTCGGAAAACTAAGAGGGCCAGTTTGTTCTCTGAAGGGTACAAAGACTGGGGTGGGGTGTGTGCATCAGGAGGGGCTGCAAGGAGGTCAGAGTTCAGGTTTCAGCATCGACTGCTGATGAACAAAACCTGCCTGCCACGGTCTCAGCCTTATCGGGCTCCGTGGGTAATGGAGGGGAGGGAGGATTTGGCAAAGGGTTTGCAAGCTGACACGGGGTGTGTCTACACTGCAGTCAGAGGTCTGATCACAGCATGGCTGCTGCGTCATTACTGCTGCTTTTAGCGGCACTAGCGTGATCAAAGCTAGCTTGGGTGTAACCGACATGAGCTGCAATCACAGCTCTGCCTGCGGGGGACGTACCCTTCAACGTGCATTCGGAAGACCTGTCGCAGCCCTGATTGTGTCAGGTAGCGACCTTCACGCAACAGCTACTGCCGGTTTGCTTCCCCGAGTGACCAGACTAACAGTCCCAGCTGGGACCCAAACCCACACCTTTGCTCCTGTCAGGCCCATGCCCTGAGCCAGCTCCTTCACAAGCAAAAGGCTGCATTACAGCCCGAGCAATCTCTGTGCCGGGGCGGCAGGTCCCTACGGCAGCGTCTTGCCGCTCTGTAAGCAGGAGGCAGGTGGCTGAGCACTGAAGGAGTTATTCCAAACAAAGACATTTTTGATGCATCCACAAAAACTTAGCCCCGGTGGAGGGAACCCTGGAGACAGACTCTGGATCCACCAATGGAAAAATACACAGGGCTCTAGTAAGAAACTGAGCATCCAGCTGCTCACATTTATTGATGTTCTCGATGTCCCCCTGCTCCGTTATGATGTTCAAGAGCCCCTCCATCAGCAGCAGAGCCTTCTGGTACCTCTGTGCGCAGTCCTCCCTGTGATGGAACATCTCATCCAGTGCTGCAGACTGCACCTGTGTGAAGAAGCCCCCCCAGTTATTCTGTGCAGCAGGCAGAGGGACAGTATTCAGGCTGCACCATCACGCCACTGAGAGCTGGGTGCCACTGCATAATCGTCGATTCACCCCAAAACACCATTTTGGTCAATCCAAACCCATCCACGATTTTGTGCCGAGTTTGCCGAATAGTTTCGAGGGGACCGAAAAATCGAAATGGCTCGATGGTGTCAAATGAAAATGTTTTGTTTTGACGTTACCAACTCATTTCGGGCCGGAGTTATAAAACGGCCGGAGGAGGACAGCACAGTGGCAATTGAGAGCCACAACGAATGGCCACAGGGCCAGCAAAAGAGAGTGAGAATGACCCTAGAGCCCCATGCTTACAGCACCCACCTAGGATGTGGGAGACCCACATTCAAGTTCCTGCTGCCATAACTATTTAATGTTTTTTTAAATAAAAAGTGGAACAGCTTCACCGAGAGAGAGATGCCTGCCTCAGAATACCCCATAGCTCAGTGGCTTGGGTACTCCTCCTGGAACGGGGGAGATGCAAGTTCAGATCCCTTCTCCACATCAGGCAGAGAGGGGAATTGATCCTAGGTCTTCCCACATCCCAGGTGAGTGCCCTAACCACTGGGCTAAAAGCAGGGCACCATCACCACTCTGTGCCTAGTCCTCTTTTGCTTTTGTTAAAATGTCCCAGATCAAAATGAAGAATTTCAAGTTGGGGTCAAACAAAATGTTTCATTCGACTCAACTCTAAATGTTTTCTGATTTTTCAATTCGCTAAACATTTGGTTTTGGTTTACCCCAAAATGAAACATTTGTCTGATTTTTCTGAATTGCCAGCAACTGAAAAATCCATTATTCACCCAGCGGAACGGCCCTTCCCGGCCCTCCAATGCGCAACGAGCCAGGCGTGAAAACAACCTGCCAGCACCCTGTATGTGAGCTGTGACCAATCATGCTGAGCCACGATGCATGCTGGACACTGCTCCTCTAGGGCTGCGAGATCTTTACCATCTGCACGGCGTAGCTGAAAATGAGCTTCTCTGCTGTGATGCTGTTGATCCGATCCATGAGCTTCTGTTTATCCAAGAAGAATCTCTGGAGTCTCATGTTCAGAGAATGGCAGGCCGACACGCTGGATTTATAAAGTTCGTTAAGCTTCTTCACAACTAGGGCAAAAGAAACAAAATGTTTGTCTCCACTTCCTGCTTTGCCTCTTTCACCTACTCCCCATGCTCCAGATCTTTAAGGAGTGTCTCAAAGGTGCTTTGTTTAAAGCAAAGCTTCAGCCGTTCAGCAGCATACAGACTGTGAAATACCCGTCACTATCGTGGGCTTTGACTTAGCCTCGTGCAGTAGCTTCAAGGCTCTTATATGGAGACACCCATACATGCATCCAGTTCCCCTGCCACCAGATCTAGTTTCGTTTCTTTTAGCTGAAACAAAGTTTAGGCAATTCAATGTGTGCACTTTGCCTCACACGCCACTGGGAACAGCAAACACTCCAGAAATGGAGCCTCTCTGATCCGATGGCTGGTGGCGTGATGCAAACTTGCCTCACCTATGGAAGCCGATGGAGCCTACAATGCCACGAGTGGGTGAAGCAATGGAGTGGAGCAGGGATATAGCAATTATTTGCTGAGCAGCACTTTGCTGCCCTGCCAGGTGAACGTACAAGGACACCTGACCTCCCTTCCTGCAGGGCAGCCAGGATTTTAAGGCTCCAGGACTGCGTGATGGAGAAGAGCAAGAAGAATTTATGTAAACGTTACTGTATGTGGCCAGCAATAACAATCCAAAAGGGCGTTCAACAAAGCGAGAGACTGAGCCTCTTTAGTGGCTTGGATACACGTCCTCGACTAACCAGGAGCTTTTTCAAAGGCACACAGGTCAGCCTGCAGACCTAATGGGACTTGGTGCCTTTGAAGGTCTCCCCCTAATGCCTACATTCAACTTTACATGTTAAAAAGGGACTGTTCATCACGAAGTAGTGTCAGCGTCTTTCAAACTGCTCTCGCTTCCTCATATACTTTGAGACCCTGAATTCTAAGCAGTGCTTCGTGGAGAGAGAAGGAAGAATGGAATAGCTTGCCTAATGCCCAATGCCTATTGGTGAAAGCGCAGCTATACATCTAGAGGCTACAATCTGCAAGGTACCTAACGAGCACCTGGGAAAAGAGAGGTTAAGACTTCTCTGTAAATGCTCAGAACGATTTGTTATTCAGGCTACAAGGGCAGCTGTAGCCGTGGCTGGCCACAGCTTCTGCAAACTCATTCCAATTCTCCCTGAATATGCTCTACTTCAGAGTTCGGAGACTAGGCTCAGAAGCTCACCCTTGGTTCTTAGAGAGCCCGGTGGATGACCTGAGTGGCACCAGGCAGTGTATGATGTACAGTAACATACAGCGGATTTGGGACTCGGAAAGTTTCAGCCTCTGCCATCTTCCCTTTCAAGGGGGAAGTTAGAGACAGTTACAGAAAATCCACGGAGCGGAGTAAAATTCCAGCC
Source organism: Mauremys reevesii (assembly GCF_016161935.1). Lineage (NCBI taxonomy): Eukaryota > Metazoa > Chordata > Testudines > Geoemydidae > Mauremys > Mauremys reevesii. Next base: position 13,211,572 of record NC_052640.1, on the reverse strand, counting down.
CCCAGGGTTTACTGATGCAGCATTTTCTTTGGCCACTGCCTAACACCTGAACAAAACCCAGTGCAGCTAGAATCACTGAGCAGGGAGAGCTGAGCGCTACGGCCTCTGCGGGGAAACTGCTCTGCAAAGGCTATTTTGCACCCAGAGGCTTTCTGAACCTTTCAGCCACTGACCAGGAAAAGGTTTTAAGTGGCAAGGAGGAGAAGTAGCGGCGTGACTTTCCATTTACACGGGTGGAAATTGTGTGGCTACGTCCCTGCATTGGCCACTGCAAAAAGAGAGGCTGTGCAGTTATTGACAACACCCCCCCCCAATGCAGAGATGGGATTTTCAAAGGCACAAAGCACATTTAGATGGCAGCCAATGGGAGATGGGAGTCTAATTGCCCTTGGTGCCTTTGAAAGACTCCCCCAATAGCGTCCCAACGCTAAGACAAAAACCCAGCCACCAGCTTTGTACTGACTAGTGGCCGTCTTGTGGGATGGCCAGAGATGCGCAACACGTCAGAACCAATGGAAGGCCATAACAGACTGATAAATAAACGGCTTCCTACACTGCCATCGGGTATTGTTACTTCCTGGTTTTTGTTTCTTTCACTTGAAAGTCACGATTGCCAAGAAATGACTCAACTTGCCAAGTAAGCACGCATTACGAATAATGTAATTAAGTTGCACCCCCATCACGTATAATTAAGCACCTGTGTATAGAGACGTGCCGAGATATTCAGATCAGATGCTTTCTGTCTAACTGGCAGTGAGGAATCATACAATGGCATAAGCGAGAACCTGGGTTCTTGCATAAAGTGAATGTCACGCGAGGAGCAGGTTCTTTGAGGTGTATGAAAAGCATCCCTGAGGATGCCAGCAATGCCAGGAGGCGCACGTGCTCCTCTTCCACCCCACCGGGCAGAGGGCGGATAACTTTGCCAACGGAATGTAATACTTGGGGGAAGGTGGGGGAGAGACGAGGCAGGCTGCTGGCACAGAGCGGGGGTGCGTTTGCGCGCTGGCAGAGGGTGGCAGCGTGTAAGGAAACTGCCAGCACAGAGGAGTGCGAGGAAGGCTGACTACACGCAAAAGTGGCGCTCACTCTTGAGTGTGAGGCCACTAGCCGAGTTCAGTGGCGATGGCTCATATATGTGGATGGGGGAAGGGGCACGCGTGTGCATGCATGTGTAAAAGCTGCTCCTCCAGGAGCTCTAAAGAGGAGGCAGCTGGTTATCCAGGCAAGTGATCCCAGACAGCCTGCAGTGTGTTCACCTGGGGCACTCAGTATGTAATAGAGAGGGTCGGAACTGGCTAGCAGGAGGAACTCAGCACTCTGCTTCTCACTCTGCTTTTATTGCTGAAGTCTCAGGGCAATGCAGCGGTGGGAGGGGTCTGTGTGTGTGTGGGGGACAACATCCTCATTCCAAGCTCCTTTCCACAGCTCCGGCACTCCAGACGGGTCCCTTGTACTTGTGCCCAGGGGCCCTTACCTTGTTTGACAGTGGAGGAGAGGCACAGTTTGCCTGCCTTGATCTGTTCTATGGCTGTCTGCAGGCCTGAGGACAGCAGCTCTGCTATTTTCAGGTACAGTACCAGCTGCTCTGCATAGCTGCAAAGGAAGCACATTTCAGTGCAAGCTGGTCAATGGGCTGGTCGGTGTATCTATAGCATGACCTCTACAATAAGTGTCCCAGAGTGCTTTCCAAATGCACACATCAGGCAGGTGTGCACAGAGAAGCAACGCACAGCAGCCAGGGTGGTTTTGGGAAAAGGACAAGGAATCCTGGCTTCTTCTCAGGCCTTACCTCCATTCCCTGCTGAGAAGGCTGATCTGGTCAGCCACCACACTCTCCTGAAGCTGGTACTCAGAGGCCACCGAGCTGCTCATCTCGCTGGTGCTCCCTTTGATGGTGGCGATTTCCATCACGTAGTGGACGAAGGCAAGCATGAAGCGCAGGCTGCGCAGGATGTCCGTGTGCTCTTGCTGGAGAAGGAAACACCAACACCGAGGTTACGTGTAGGATGCAGTGTGCGAGGGACGCGGGACACATTGGCAACAGTGCCAGCACACAGAGGACTCATCACTGGGTTATGAAAGCAGAAGCTGAGGATATAATTCTAACAAGGAGCTGTTATTGTGTCTAGGCATGAAAGCTCAGACACCAATCCTCCTCCTTCACAGATTAACGGAGCACAGCTTCAGGCCACCAGTTTACAAGCAGTTCCCCAGAGAAGCTGGTAAGCCAGGCTCCCAGTAACAGGCTAACCTTCCAACAGGAGTTTTCCCTCTCTGTGTGACTGCTTAGGAATCCATCGAAGCTGAGGGTAGTTTCTGTGAGTTGCGGGCCTAATGCTTCTCACTGTCATTGGGGCAAGCAATGGAGTGATTGAGAGCAGAGCTGGGCACATCCAGAAGTAACTGGCTTGAACTCCGTATGTAAACCCCACAAATACCAGCCTCACACCAGGCTGTCAATACAACACAACACCCCACTCCTTAGAGTCTTCAGTCTGAGTCGACACTGTCACGGAACCAACGTCTCCAGAGTTGCTTCTTATTTCAGGTCAGGAGTGAGGCATGCTGACAGGGCAAGCTTGTCATGCTGCTGCTTGAGCATCTGTTCTGTGAGTGAACCGTGGCCTTTGGCCTCCTGGCTCTCAATCCAGCACCCTGAGCTACGAGGCACCTTCATTTAACAGGGGGAAGAAACCTCACAGCAATGGGCTCAGCTCAGAGGGGCACTTGCCCATTTCTTGGGGAGTTTTACTGAATAAACCCCACCCAGTATAGCCTGAAGGCTAACTACTCATAGGATCTGCCTCAACTGCAGTAGTGTGTCCAGTTCAGGGCACCACATTTCAAGAAAGATGTGGAGAAACTGGAGAGGGTCCAGAGAAGAGCAACAAGAATGATTAAAGGTCTTGAGAACATGACCTATGAAGGAAGGCTGAAAGAACTGAGTTTCTTTAGTTTGGAAAAGAGAAGACTGAGAGGGGACATGATAGCAGTTTTCAGGTATCTAAAAGGATGTCATAAGGAGGAGGGAGAAAACTTGTCCACCTTAGCCTCTAAGGATAGAACAAGAAACAATGGGCTTAAACTGCAGCAAGGGAGGTTTAGGTTGGACATTAGGAAAAAGTTCCTAACTGTCAGGGTGGTTAAACACTGGAATAAACTGCCCATGGAGGTTGCGGAATCTCCATCTCTGGAGATATTTAAGAATAGGTTAGATAAATATCTATCCGGGATGGTCTAGACAGTATTTGGTCCTGCCATGAAGGCAGGGGACTGGACTCGATGACCTCTCGACGTCCCTTCCAGTCCTAGAATTTATGAATCATATGAATCTATGAACGACTGGCTCTTTGAGGTGACTATAAAACCTGTGAGAACGTCTCGCTGGAATTTCTTGTGGAACTCCTTTTGGTATTTTCTATCAAAACGATCGGAAGAGCTAGCAGGTCTGTCATGCATTCAATGGATACATGCAGTGTCGTAGTCATGTGGGTCCCAGGATATTAGAGAGACAAGGTGCGGGAGGGGCCTATAAAAAGACATTACCTCACCCACCTTGTCTCTCTAGTCATACAATGGGTCAGTCCTTCTCTCAAAGCGGCAGGTTAATGCCCTTTAGTCTATGAGTTATGGGCAGCCATCAAAGGGAGAAATACATCCCTCATATTGAGCAACCAATTATACAGGTTTCTTTATTCACTCATCAGTTCAGCTTCTTGGTTCATGGGTTTCATATGTACATGGCCTCCATAGCACCTCAAAATCTCTAGTGTCTTTACCCTCACAATACCCCTGTGAAGTAGGTAAGTGCTATTATCTCAATTTTACAGATGGGGAATTGTGGGACAGAGAGATTAAGTGACTTGCCCAAGGTCACATATGATGGAACAGGAATTGAAACTGAGTCTCCCAACAGCCAGGTTAGCACCCTACTCAGTGGACCTTCCTTTCTCTCTACCCATAAAGAGCCTATGGAACTTTCCAGCCCTGCCATCAGTAATCATTCAGAATCTCTCCTGCCCCAGTCCCCAATATGTACTTTGTTTTAGCACTGCACATCAGACTTTTAAATACAGTCCTGAATTTGTCTTGTTTTCCCCTAAAGGAACTTTTTCAAAGAAAAAACATCCACTTACTTTTTACAATGAAACCTGAGATAAATAATAGGTTTCAAAATGCCAACATTTCAGTGTGCTGTAAAAACGTCAGCAGAAAGCATCTGTGTGGAAAAGTTGTCAGGTTGGCATTCTGGACAGATCCACAGGGCACAAAAGGGGTTACAAATAAGCCAAAAAAGCTGGGGGCCAGGGAGGTTTTGCAACATGTGAATGGATTATTAAAGCCTGAATTCTGCAGAAACGAGGACCAAACCAAAATGACTCACTGCAGATATCTGAAGCAGAACTGCACAGCATTAACAAGATCAAGCTGACATTTCTTTGGGAAGATTCTGTTCAGGCCTACAGAAGAGGAGTGGCTGCCACATTCCCATGCTTCTGGAGCTCTTAAGATGGTAGGAAGTTCAGTTAACTCCTACACAACATGGATCACATCCATGTTAAAATCTCAGCCCCATGCCTCTGCAGAAAACTTAGCAGATGAAACCAACTCAGTGCACACCTGACAGCTCAAGTTTCATTTTTCTAACTTGATTTTTTTAATATATTTTTTTAAAATGGAACAATCGAATCTTAATTCTTAAGCCAATGTGCACAGGTCTCTGCATGTATACAGAGGCAGGGTCGGCTTTAGGCCGATTCGCCCGATTCCCTGGAATCGGGCCCCGCGCTGGCGCCTTTTTAATGTTTACTCACCCAGCGGCGCTCTGGGTCTTCGGCGGCGGGTCCTTGAGTGCCGCCGAAGACCCGGAGCGAGTGAAGGACCCGCTGCCAAAGTGCTGCTGAAGACCCAGAGCACCGCTGGGTGAGTACGAATCGGGTCCCGCACTTGCTAAAGCCGGCCCTGTCCAGAGGACAATTTTTTTAATATTGGAGTCAAGGTTTAGTTGTAAAAAACCTTCCATAGTCCTAGATGAGCTTCCATAAGATTATGAATAAAGATGAAACCAGGCCTTAGTTTTTCCCTTCACTCCCCAGCTCCACTGCAAATGGATAACCTGACTTACATATCAAATGCACTTGGGCGGTGGGAGCATTTGCTATGCTTCCAGCTCCATTCACTGTGGGAAAAAGGGGGTGTCTGGCTGCCTTTCAACTTGACAAAGATGGTTCAATAGCCTATTTTGTTGGTTCAGAGTCTCTCTCTCTTGCTATCAACACAAGCATCTAGTTTATTTTCTTTTAGGTCCTTTCATCGAAGATTGTATCGCTAACAGAAACCCCAGTGCATGCAGAAGATAGTAATGGGATACATTAAATAGCTCGCTGGCTGGATTCTGGCTAGACATCAGTAACACTTTTTTTTTTCCCCCTTTTAAAAAGAAACAACCCAGACTTTCTTCACAACCAGCTGATTTTCAGTCAAAGAAGAACGTGCAATATTGAGTGCAGTTTCCAACCTTCAATTTCAGCTTTAGAAATGGCAAAATTATACCCTCCGTCACGCCAGTAACCAGCTACAAGGACTGAGAAGTTCAGTAACTTTGTTCCCTCCCAGACAAACAGGACCAATATGCTGAAAGCATTTTTGACTTACTGAACTTTATGGGCCAGATCTGGTGTAAACTGGCCTTGCTCCCTTGCTGAGGGTCTGACCCCATCTGCTGCAAATATCCAATATTTTAGCCTTTTGGACTTGCTTTTGGTGATTCACCCTCCTTCCCCCACCCGCATTTCTGTTTTAAGTCCACAGGCTGAACTCACCTCCATGAGCGTCTCCTCAGGCAGTTCTGGTGCCTCAAATGTAACTGCCCCTTCCAGATTAGCTGCAATAGGATCCACAAGAGCGTACCGGAGACTAGATGGCGCTTCCATGGCATCCCCACCAGCTCCCACCAGCAAGTGTCTGCTGCTGAATGAGCCTCCTGAACTCAGAGAGCTTGACGAACCCACTGAGAAGAAAAGGACACATGGCAATGACTTAGACACGAATACCAGGCAGAACTGCAGCACAGCCATTGCTTAGATGATGTACAATCCCGTCCACCACATAGACACCTTGCTAGGAAGTGGAGTATTGGGGTTCTTGATTAGATGCCTAACAAAGAAAGCAGTCGATCCCATGCAACGTAACCGTGTATGCTACAAGCTTGGAGCCCGTTTTTTGCCATCTCTAGTAGCAGCAGCGGCTCCAGGCACCAGCGCTCCAAGAACATGCCGGAGGCAGCAAGCCGCAGCGGGTGCCCTGCCGGTCGCTGTGAGGGCGGCAGTCAGGCTGCCTTCGGTGGCTTGCCTGTGGGAGGTCCGCCAGTCCCATGGATTCGGTGGCGGGTACGCGGAAGCCACGGGACTGGCAGACCTCCCACAGGCGTGCCGCCGAATCCGCGGGACCGGGGACCTCCCGCAGGCGCGCTGCCGAAGGCAGCCTGCCTGCTGTGCTTGGGGTGGCAAAAAAGCTAGAGAAGCCCTTGTCTAGTAGTTCTGACCCTCTGGACAACAGCATGTCACTTCCCGGGCTCCTGGTTCATTTGGGTGGAACTGTTCTCCTCCCCCATTTTACAGATGGGGAAGTGAGGTACGGAGCAGATTAAGCTGTCCAGGGTTCCACACTGTGGCTGGGCCAGAAACTGAACTCTGATCTCCTGAGTCCTAGTCCAGTGCCCCATCCACTAGATCACCACCAACCATGTCCCCTTGGGCCAATCATACTCAAGCCCAGAGAGCACCACAGATACATTGTTTACTATAAGATTTATCAATAGCAAAAGGACCCTCCAAAGTCATGCAGTTATAATAAGAGAATTAAATATATTCGCCATGACCCGCATTGCAGCACATGTTGTCGATGGGGAATGTTCTCTTTGAGACACAGAGGCTGTAATGCGTATCTATCCAGCTATGTAAATTCGGCCAAGATGGGATTCCCTACAGTCACTGAACATCACAGTTGGAAAAGACACGGCCTTTCCCCTCTGGATTCCATCTGCTGCTTTACAGAGTCTTCAGAAGACTCAGCCACATAATTTGCTGCTGAGTTACTCATGACAGAGTTGTATGCAGCCTTCTTTCCCTTACCGCCCTGCTTGAGAACTACACCCCAAAGCTTTCAGGGACCCGCAAAGAAGGTCTGAATATTTCCAGCTCTTTGAGGGGAGACAAATGGAACAGGCAAACGAAAGGAATCTCAAACTCAGGGTATCCCTGAATTTGCAGGCCACTGTTTCCAGCAGCCTTAATCTGACCTATACAATTGCTCTGTTGTTGTATTTGTCTAATGACCCTATTTATGGGCACACCAAACTTGTCAAGCATTGAGGCTGCGTAAGGCTTCAGCTTGCGTCACCCTGACTCCGAGCCCCCTCCCTCCCAGCAATGACAGCCTGCTGTCCCATTTCTGTACATGAGCTAGAACACCGGAAGTAGTTAACAGAACAGGGGTAATAGAGATCAGTCACAGCTCTTCAAGCTCAACTCTTATCCAATTGCAACACTTAGCGAACTTGTCATAATATCCACTGCACGGCTTGCACTGGAAACGCTTAGGGGTGGCTCGGCATCTTTTCCAGAGGACTCTGAAGAGAATGGGGAATGGAGCCTATGTATGATGTACAGGACGCTATCAGCAGGTTAGGGAATGATTCATCTTCATACCCTCTGGTCTCTATAATCAATTTTCACGCTATCCTGGGGATTTTCTGCTCAGTGCCAAAAAGCCCACATTTAGGACAGGGACTGAGGGAGAAAGAAAGACGGCTCACAGGGTGGTCTCCTTAATCAGGTATTAAAGCCAGTCCTTTAATTAAACTGTACAGCTTGATGGAGCAATGCAGACTCATAATGATGAGCACAGCAGTTCCCCAAGTTAACTATTAAGCACACAGTCATTTCCTATTGAACAACATTATTTACAGGGGGTGAACTGACTCACGTGGATATTTGTTCTGATAGGAAAGTACTAAAAAAGGCTATTCCTGAAGTAGAGAGAGAAATAAAGTAACAAATATTTGCATCTCTCTTGATCATCCATATTCATCCTCAAAGCAACGGAAAGAGCTTTCAGTAATAACTTGGGTTAGTATTTGCCAGGGTTATAATCTCAATGGCGTTCAGGCCATTCTGCTAAACCGTTCTGTGCCGCCAGTGCTCCAACAACAGAAAGCAAAGCCTGTGGCACGAAGGCCTGCCGTCACCACCTTCCAGACAGACAGGTAGGGCCATTACCTGAAAACATCCTGGTCCTAGTGGTTTGTGGCGGTGTTGTCCCACTGGGAGGGGATCCAACCGTGAAGATCACTGGGGAAGAGCTCAGAGAGCCCCCAGCTCTAGCCCCACAGTATAGGTTTCCTCCATAAGCAGCAGAGGGAGCTACAGAAGAAGAGTGAAAAGGAGCAGCTTTTACTCTCCTCACAACCTCAAGATGTTCCCACCCGCTCGTTTCAGATTCCACTGCTCCCTTTCCAAGCATCCCGCTGACAAAGGAAATGACACAGGCTTGCATACAAACAGGGCACAACCAAAGAGCACCGGCGGCGTTACGTGGCCTCACTGCCAACTAGATTACCGACTCCTGCAGCTCCTCAGAGGAGGGCCCCCTCCTACGCGACTCTCCGCCACAGTGGAGATCATATGTCCCTCTACCTCCCAGGAACACCGCGAGGGTGAAGGCATGTTTGAAAAGCATTCGATGCTTATTCAATTGTTCCCATTAAAATATTCATCATAAAATAGACCTCTGAGATAATAAGTAATAATGATACCCAGCTCTTCCACAGCACTTTTCATCCCGAGGTCTCCAAGTGCTTTACACAGGAAGAAGCATGGTTATCCCCATATCAGATACAGCAGTCAGTTCCTGCTCCCAGGCAAGGAGACCGGAGATCTCCCATTCACACAAAGCCCTGGAAAGCAAGAACTGGGCAAACTTGAGACACGCTACCAAGGCCGCGTGGCCTTCCCTCATACCTGTGATCTCCATTGGCTTCTCATTGTTCAGGCTGTCGTTGCTGCCAGCTTCCGAGATCTGAGCCCCAAAGGCAGCCTTGAGAAGCAGGTCAGTGAGGCGGCCGGTGCTCAGAGATCTAGAGAGAAAATTAAATGTGATGCAGGAAGACAAAGATGGTTTCAGAAAGGCCTGAGGTTTCAGTGAACTTCCACTCCCTGATCTGTGCCATTCCGCCTCCCCACCTGTTCTGCACATTGCATGGCAAATGGCTCAACGCTGAAGCAGCTGTTAGCCTGCGATGCTCTTTACTCCGCTATATCAGAGCCGTGGGGGCATCTCTGGCTGGGACAGGGAACAGCTAGTAGCCCAGCTATTTGCATCAACACCTTCCTTTCGATGATCTCTCCTTCCTGTCAGCATTCACCGATGGAGCTCTGCCACAGAAATGCTTTCCTTCAGGCCTCACTCCTTCCTCTGCAGCAAACCCTGCCCCCTCCCCGGACGGACAGAACTGCAACACTCGATATGGGGCTATTCAGGATGAACCCAGGAGAGAGCTGAACTCGCCCCACGAACACCCCGCATCAGGAGGACAATTAGAGAAGACTAATGACAGCACAGCAGCGTGAAGGCCCTGAAATGGCCTCCGTGGTAGATGGCTGTTTTTTAAAGGGATCTCCGTTCAGGAAGCTGGGTATTTTGTTACAAGGGGCGGTGGCCTCCTCACTGCAGGAACCATTTCCAAATGGAGCAATCAGCGTGTTCGTGCAAATGGTGGTAGCCTAGTGTAACTGACAGCCTGGATCCCAGCCTGAGGTCCCAATCCCAGCTCAGGCCTCTTTATACAGCCAAAAATGAGGACACCCAAAATTACGAATTTAGGTCATGGCCTGCCTCTGCCTAGGAAGCCTATAAAAGTCAGGGTTAGTATGTGCCTGCAACACAGGCCTATTGTGAATACTGGCTGATGACTGTAAAATGCAGTGTAGTTGCAAGTGCTTGGTCAAAGGGCAGGGGATTGCCTTTCCCCCATGTCTACCAACCAAGCCTCACAATACGACGTACTTTATGACAGAACACGCCGATATCTTACCTGCCCTTAATCTCTTCCACAGGCCGCAAGCCCAAGCCAGCCTGTTGGCAATGGAAGTGTCCCTTCTCCTTCAGGTCTGGCAGAGTCCTGTTCCGCGTTGGGGCCATCATGACTCCCTGCTGGGCCAAGAGCGTGAGCAGGTTCTGGGAGCTGGGAGTTTTGGGGAACTCAAAAGGGGACATAGCCTAGAAAGGAGAGAGTTGGGGTTTCTCAGTGAGTTATTTGTAAATATTCTCATCAAGCCAGTTTTGGTTTTTGTAAATGAAGCTGTATACATGAAACTGGGGCTGAAAACATCTCGGCCCTCCCCAGCCCCAGAGGAAAGGCAGCTGCCTAACACATTTTTGAATGTTACGTGCCGCTTCAGAGCTGTGCCTGACTGTTCCCTCCACTGCAGGGACCTCGGACACTGAGGACACCTCAATCTCTCCTGGTCTCTGCCTTTGGCTCATGACCAGCTTAGTCTCCTGAGGACTGAAATTGCTCTAGTCTAATCCAACTTCTTGGGCTGAGCACTTTGGTGATGTTTAATGGCCTGTGATACACAGGAGGGCAGCCTGGAGGATTTGGTGGTCCCTTCTGGCCTTAAACTCTGTGAACTCTCTGATACAAGTGGAGACCAAAGGGGAGCTATCGCGTCCGCTTCACAGGCAGACATCAGGGCTCCCATCTCTATGGCTACCACCCTCAGGATGCTTGTAGGGCAAAGCCTTGCGTTACAAGCCCAGACGCACTGTGGAACTCAGCCCCACACAGAAGTCCACTGCTATGCCTCAGTCCTAATCTGTAGAGATAGGGCAGCTCATTGCCAGGGCCCTCTCAGATCCTTGGTCTCACTGCTCAGACACTGATGCCAAGCGAGATCTGTCCGCTAGGAACAGGAGCATTGACTCATTGGACACAGATCACTAAACAGCCCTTGAGGAACAACTAACCAGCTGCGGCAAATCCGAACCAGTTTCATCTAAACACAGTTAGTTACTCCAGAATAACTCGCCAGACTGAGCTGCAAGGCAGAATCCACAGAATACCTTCGTAGGGGAGCCCAAGATAGTTGGCAAGGGACTTCTCTGCATGAATTCAGACAGCTTTGGTGAGGACCTCAGCTGTCGGCAGGGCTGCAAGCCATGAACCTGCAGGGGCTGGCTGACGGGAGCGTGTCCAAAGTGAGCAACGAGAGGGTCAGAATGCTGCTTGGTGATCTTCTGCCGGCAGGAATGCAAGTCTGACAGGTTGGGAGCGCTGTGAAGCCGGCAGCCCATCCCTCGGGAAGAGTGCTCAGGCACTGAGGCACCTAGAGAATCCAAACACCCCCCCACCCCACATACACACAGTCATTCTCTGGTTCTAACTCTGCAAGCTGGTTTGACATTAGGACCTACAGGGAAGCCTTAAGAAAGCAGAGGAGGCAAGTTTGTCCTAGGCACCTACAGATCAAACCCTTCAATACATGGTCAAGTCCAGACTCTGTTCTCAGCAACGTGTCCCCAAACTTTCAGGCTTGATTTAGGCTTTGACCTGTGGATGCCTAAACTCCAGGGGCTCATGAAATGAGGGGGCAGTCGTTGCTCGAGTTCACCTGCTGGGACACTGCACATTGTCAGAGCTGTCTGGCCCAGCAACTAGCAAGGCGGATTTAAGAGAACACGGGGGTAAGGAGGAGGAGGATTCAGGACTTCCACACCGCACAAACCACACCGCACAAACCAGTGACTTCCAAGACACAAGCCAGAGTTTGTGTCATGTGCAACCCGTGAGCACCATTTAAACATGTTAATTTCATGCCACCCTGGTATAAGGACAGCAACAGCTGGGGAGTGGCGGGGGAGGAGCCAATGGGTAAGGATTCGCTTCTCATCACAAAGCATTTCCTGTCTGAGCCAAGCATCAGAGAAGGACAATATTGTACCCAAAGCCCTTTGGAGAGCACATTTCTGATGTGTCCGGCCCCTTATTCATGTGAGGGAGGCAGAAAGCGAAGAGGAAGATAAACACAATATGGACATACCAGGCATAGGGATCCTGCTTCTCGTTTCTGCTCCAGGTGGGGAGAAGAAAACAGTCTGGCCGGGCTGCTCCGGAATTGTTCCGACTTTAAGGGGAACACAATCAAAAGGTTTACACAGTATTAGGTTTTCCCAGATGATGCCGCAACCACATTAGATAAGTAAGTTTCGCCACAGACTCATCTGAGAGCAAGAAGCACTTAGTCAGCTACTACCTCTTCCCTTCTCCTCCCTCGGTGTAGGATACAAGGACTGAAACGCTCCAGGGAACATGTGAGAAAGGAGTCTGAGAGTTTTAGGAAGCGTGATCAGAAGTTCATCCTAACTTCTGGGGTCTAATTAAAGAAATCAAATAGGAAAACCTTGGCTCCCCACCTATATGAGTCCTGTAAACATGGGATTGGAGACTTCAGAGATGTAAAGGATCTAGTAAAATCCAAGTCCACCCCTTTACCTAGTTCTCCATATCACAACACATGCGGAACAGGGCTAATCTTATCCCCGAACGCCCTGCCCTTGAATCGCCCTGTAGTGTCTAGGTCAGGTTATCTGATACCGAGAAGGTTACCCCTGGGGATTCCATTGACCTTGCCAAAATACTGGCCCCACTGAAGTCAACAAGAGTTTTGCCATTGACTTGAGTGAGACCAGAACGTCACCCCCTGTTCGTTAATCAGTAACGACACTAAACACCGATAAGACTGAATGTATCACGATTGCGATGGGGACCCAACTCTCTGGGGTAAAATTCGTTTTTAACTGAAATCAGCACTGGAAAAGATTCTGGATTCCCAAGACACACAACTGAGGCCAGATTTTTTAAAGAGCTCAAAAGCCAGCAGGTCCCATTGAGAACAAGGGGGAAATCCACCCTCGCCCTCCCCTGACAGCAATGGGAGCTGCCGAGTTCTTTTGAAAATCTGGCCCTTCTTTCTTTCGTTTCTCTGCTCTTGTCCCTCGTTCGGGATAAGGCTGCTGCATGACAACAGACCAAACAAGGACTCAGTGCAGCGGCTGAATGTCAGTTCTTTTCATAAGCAGGCCCTGAGCGAAGATCCACTGTTCACTCCACCATGCGAAAGGCTGATTGGCAGGGCCCAAGGAAGCAGTTGAAGCCTTTCATTCCGGACTCATCTGGCTTGCTTTCACATGTAACATGAACATTCTGACTTGCATGGGGCCTTTCACCAGAGGACTGCAAGGTGGTTCCCAAGCATTAAGCAAACCTCACGTCTCATGCAGCAAATGGGTATTATCCCCGTATTACAGATGGGAAAACTGAGGTACACACACTTGTCAGGCAAGTCAGTGCCAAGACCAGGGATACAACCCAACAATCCCCGCCCCCCTACTGTAACCATTAGGCCATCTTCCTTTTCTAGGAAAATGAGGTGCCCGATTTTGCAGTGGTCGCAACATGCCGGGCTCTGCTGCCTGGCACCTTACCTTGTGGGGACGGGGTGTAAGGCTTAGCACCGCCGAAGGAGAACCGTCTGGGGGATGGCACAGCTCCATGCTCTCCAGAGAAAGGGGGGGAAGCACCGATTTTAGCAAACCCAAGAGGGCTTGTACTGCTTGATCTTCGGACTGTGCCAGACCTTATTGGAAACAGCAATAATGCACAGGTTATTCAAGACACCACTAAAGAGGGGCAAGGAAAACAACATCGCCGGCCATCTGAGCTTCCCCAGCTACTTTCCACCAAGCCAGATCTTCATTAATTGTTTATTATTTGTATTGCAGTAGTGCCTAGGACCAGGCCCCCACTGTGCTGTGTGCCATACAAACAGAACAAGGAGCTTACAATGCACGCTGAAAGAAAGGCTCCCGTTAGCTTAGCTCTGAAAGGGACATTAGGGGATTCTCATCATTTTTAGTCACACACACACACACACACACACACACACACCCCACCCCACCCTTGGAAGCCAGAGACTCAGATCTTTCATGTTACCAGTTTGTTTTAATAACTCTATCAAAAAACGCCTAGTGATTTGTTATCCTAGTCGTTGCCTATCAATGCTGGGCTGCTGGTTACAGCAGTCTTTTAATTAGATAGCTCCCTAGGCGCGCATGGTGTTGTACAATAGGTGAGCTGTGCCAAATGAGTTACTGCTTCAGAGAGCTTTGAGTCAAGTCAGGAATGGGTACAAAGCACCCCAGAGCGGTGCGTGGCCATTACAACTGGAGTGACTGAGCATACAGAGGAATTATTTTATGCTCAGATTTTCAAAAGAGAGTCCGAGCTACTAACTCCCTTAAAAAAACCTCGGCCTTAAAGAGTAAAAATGACACTGATCCATCCTCCTAAAGTATTGCCCAGATCCTGCAAACAAATAGAAGGGGAAACAGAGTACAGTGGATCCATCAGGACCTTGATCCTTTAGAGAGACAGGAATACTGTTTTTGGTATCTCACACTATTTTTTCTTTCCAGGAAAAAATAATCACACACACACACTCACACTCTTTTTACCAGGGCAACCTCCTTCACCAAGATTCCCTTCTGCAGCCATTGGGCATGGCATTCAGGCTCCCCGAATAACAAAAAAAAATAAAAATCCTTTTCTCACATGAATCCCTATTTTCACTCTCAGTCAACTCTTGCGAAAAATTTCATTTTCAGTCAGTCATTTCAAAAAAATATGTGATGGTCACAACCCACGGGTGGCTTTTTTGGAAAGGGATCGGTGAGTGATTTGAAAGAACTACTCAGCTCAATATATCATACTATGAGGAATACACACTATACTTTCTCTCTTTGTAAGATTAAGGTGCAGGAATGCAGGCATATGTAATCCGATGACATAAAGATTCTATTGGTGTGACTATACACTTTACTCGTGAATGATGCAGCCAAGAGGAAGCTATCCAGGTCATATCAAATAAATGCCATTACATTCTTTAAGAAACACCATTATATATTTTATTATGCCACCTGCTTTACAGGAACAATGCTGTAAGTGGAACAAGATTTAAAATATTTATTGGTACTTTCCTGGATCTCAAACTGCATATAAAAATACTCTAAAAAAGCTTTTCTATAAGTGAGGATGTTCCAAATTTATAGCTCATGCTATCTGGGCATGAAATAAAATTATGTATCACCCCCTACCCCTACCCCCCAAAAAAAGTATGTATTGCACACAAACACGAAACAAGAGCCTAGCACAGAGAAAAGATGTTTAGACCCTTCAATGGGATGCAGAAAGTGTTTGTACTTCATATGGTTTATTAGGTATCAGATCTCAATAGTATCATTGGTTCAAGACTGAACGCAGTCTGTCCTGAACTTGCTTCAGCGTAACTTTAAAGGGGCTAGTCCATCTTTGGACCATAAGAAGGAAACAGTTTAAAAATGACAGCGGCTTGAAACTGCTCAGAGACATGACAAGCAGCCCCGTGAGAGAGATGGAATTAGCCAGCAGAAAACAGGTGAGGTGGTCACAGAAAAATGCAAATTACCACATGGCTATCAGTACCACATGTCACATCTGGACACAAACATACTGCACTCATGATGTACATACCTTCCAGTCACACTGCCAAATTATCCTGGTAACTGTTAAAACTTTTAGTCTGTCTGCATCACGTGGTCCTAGGTAATCTGGTAAAATGGTCAATTTCCCCCCACCCCCGATACTTGGCATTCAACTATCCCTGACTTCTGTGGGATCTGTGAGCAAGTAGCCGAGAGCCAAATTTGAGTCTAAGGGTACGTCTTCACTACCCGCCATATCGGCGGGTAGCAATCGATTTCTCGGAGTTCGATATATCGCGTCTCATCTAGATGCGATATATCGAACTCCGAACGCACTCCCGTCGACTCCGGAACTCCACCACCACGAACGGCGGTGGTGGAGTTGACGGGGGAGCCGCGGACGTCGATCCTGCGCCGTGAGGACGGGTAAGTAATTCGAACTAAGGTACTTCGACTTCAGCTACGCTATTCGCGTAGCTGAACTTGCGTACCTTAGATCGAACCCCGTCCCTAGTGTAGACCAGGCCTAAAACTAAGACATTTGGTCAAATGACTGATAAGGAATTATGGTCACTGTCCTAAGTATGCTTGATAGGCAACCTGAGTCCCAACTACATCTTTTAGCTTGATAAGGTTTTCCCTCTCTTCTTGGAGGATGTGTATTGCACCTGCTGCATGGAGGAAGAAACAAATTTGCTGAGCACAAGGCCTCCTGGAGACAAGGATGCTGCTCTGCATGAGGCTGATAATTTTTAGAAGATGCTCTGGGTTTTCTTTAGATTTCAGAAGTTATGTTAGTCTCATCGTTGCACTCATGCTGAATAAAGCAGATGAACATGATACTTTAATCCCAGACTGGTAGACTATAGTTTGTGAATCTGAACCAGCAATTCCAGTCCCTGGTATCCATATCACAGGTACATTCTCTATATCTGCCAATTTTCCAGATCCTTGACTTTGCAGGCAGCAAGAATTATTATGGGTGATGGTCAATTCTTTTCTCATTCTTAACTCCCAACAGCTGCAGCAAACTCTGCTCCAGGAAATATGGGGCATGTAAGAGTAGAAAGGGGTTTATCCAGAATGTAAGAATTTGTTCAAATAGTACCATGATCTATTATCGGCCTTTGTAAAACAGGTTGAGGCCTCTCGGCAGACCAGTCTGACAGGAATGTCAAACCCCCGCTGAAAGTTAACCCTAATGAATGTAAACATACACAAAACTCACCTTGGCAATAAGTCATACGTCTGCTGAGACTTGGTTCTTTGCTTGCTGCTTACACGCTGCGACTTGTCAATAATTTGAACGTATTCCACCATTGGTACATGGGCTTTCTTTAAGGTCTCATGCTTCTTGTATGGCTCTCCTTTCAATTGGCCTTTGACTGGGAGTGCCATGGTTAAGCCACAGGACAAGTCTGTAAGACTAACGTGTGTGTGCGGCAATCTCAACAGACAGAAGCCAAGTGCTCCTCAGAGGTGTGATCTATCTATGCAGTATGCAAAGCATCACTCTCATGGTCCAAGACTAATATCCGGTTCATCCTGATTGGCTCCCCAATGTGCGCTCTACCTCACAGGCATGAATTGCTCATGCACTAATTATGTTGCATCATCACATTAACATTGAAGTGTCACACAGGACACATTGCTTTGTGGAGTGACTAAGCGTGTGAACAGATTTTAATAAAAATGAGTTTCAATCATATTTTCAGTAGTTTGACCAAAAATGTCTGTAAGTTTTAGCCATTTGCGAAACAGACCATTTTCCCTTGGATGTTCCATCAGAGAGACTGATCTGACAGTGGGGAAGGGACGTATGCTGTCACAAATAGATTCTATTACTGGTGTCAAAATGCCACAAACATAATGTTAGCACTCGGCATGCTGGGCTGCCCACCTATTGCCAGGGAGAGGACCCGCAAAACAGGAAATTGTGTACAGGGATGGAGACCAATCAGACGGTAAAACCTTCTTATGACGTATACAGTGCAGATCTGAAGGCTCCTGCAATAAGCAGGAGGTGGCATTACCTCCTCCCCGCACCTCAGCACTTACTGTGGCAAAGCGTGTTGATTGGGAGACTGTAGGTTCTGTTCGATCCGCCGGTAGTTGTGGATTTGCGTTGGGACCGGGATGGGGACAGAGTGCTCGTACTTGCTGCTGGAAAACTGGCCTGGCCGGCTGTGGAATTCAAAGAGAAATAAAGACTCTTGTGAGGAGACAGCGTTTAATGACGTAATCTGATTTATTAACTTGCTTAAGTGACTGTCTGCAGGGCAACATCCACCTCGCTCCTCCCCTCAGGTTGCGAGTTTGTATTGGAAGGGAGTTCAAAGCCATTAAAGGAAGGGCCACCTCAACCTCCAAAAACCACTCGCCTCTCCTTCCTCAGGGCGATTCTCGCCCACAGGCTGTGTTAGACACACGATGCACCACACCCGCCAGGAAAATCAGATCTCAGCTATTCCAAGCTGCAACCAGCCTACTTTCCAGCAGCCTCAGATCCATGGCCAAGGAGCACATCACTGAACGAAGGCTAAACAGCCGTTGCTCACAAAGGACACTGGCAAAGAGTCATTTGTTGCCCAAAGATACTTGTGATTCATGCAGCGTCATCACCGAAGAGACAGCATCTCCATGAGTCTCAGCATTCCAAGGCAGGCACACAACTCTGGGACTATGAGCATGTCTGCAAGTGAGCTAAGAATGGGGAGGGCGGCCTACTGGAGAGGAAATTATACAGGGCCTCTCCGCTATACACACTGAGCAGAATTCCCACTGAGGTCAAGAGGAGTGGAGTGTTTTAGACTCATCCTGCAAACTACAGCCTGCTTTCCAGTTATGTCCGAACAGCCTATTCGGCTCAGCTCCAATACCTATCCCCTTCAGCTGGCAGTTTTCTCCATTATTCTTTGCCTGCATACTATACGACACAAAACTATGAAAATGCACCACTGCGTGATTCAACTAAGTGGCTTCCTAAAATCCTTAGGTCTTCAGGGAATTCCAGGATTGATTGCCATGGCAGTGTCACTCACTGCAGCCAACCCCAAATAGGTAGCTGTTGCACAGCTATAGAAAGGTCTTATCAGCGACGGAGGTTTCTGTAGTCTTCTCTTCGTCAGTCTGGGACACAGAAATCATTGCCCTGCGGGAATCTGGGTCCCCCTCTCAGAGGCTACACTGCCAACAGTTCTACTGGTACATAACACAGAGCAGAAATGCTTCACACACGCAGAAGAAGAAACGTAAACTAAGAAGTAAAGAGAGAGAGACTAGAGCTGTTGTCTTATACAGCTGCCAAAAGAAAAGACCAAAAGCGCTTCTTGCAAAGGCCAGCTATACTCTGCAGTTGCTGGTGACAATGTCTATATGTTTTAGCTTACTGGCAGATTTCCAGGACATGATCCATAGCCCATGAAGAAGTCACTCACCACTGGAGCAGCACCAGTGGGCTGAAAAAGACCCTTTCACACAACAGGAAGACATAGATGTGACCGGCTTTTCCTCTTCTCCTCCTTAACATCTGCAGTTTGCTAATTCTATGCAGTTCTAGCTTCTGTTCTGTGTGTTCATATTTTCTCCAAACTCCCAGGGACATCAGCACAAGTGCTCCAGAAAACAAAGCAACTACAGAATCAAGACAATCACTTCGGAGCCTGGTTTTCAGAGATGCTGAGCCTTCCCAATCAAGTCTATGCGAACTACTGCTTCGCATCGCGGAATAATCAGGCTAGGAATGTCCCATAAGCTCAGCCCCATAACAACAACCTAGTGCGTGTGCATGCAAAAAGAGTGGGGGAAAAACCAGGAATGACGACATAGATTTAAGGTCCAGGCTATCAAGGAGTTTGTCAGCAGAACAGTGAGACCTTGGTAAGGGGAATTTACTGGGCATATCATATGGATATACGGGTACAATAAGATAAACTGAACAGTGATTTGGTGGAGATATCTGGGAGCTAACAGAGCCGTGTGTGGGAACAACACCTGAGGTTTTAAGGGATAAAGGAGGGACTCTTCACCTTGCACGTTGCCTGACTGAACTTCTAACCCAGGTCGGCATCTTTCAAAGAAGAGAAGTTACTGAGTCAAAGAGTGGCCTCATTTAAAAGCTACTGTACATCAAGTCCCACTACCAGCCCACTTTTCCATACCGCATGTATGCTGTAAACGAGGAGGTCAAATTTAGATGACGTGTAGGAAACTTATCAATCGGTCCAGACAACAAATAGCTGGTAACTAAACCTGAGCCTCGTATGCATTAGACATTGGAAATATCTGGAGAGCTTTCAAACCACAGCAGTCCAGAAATTCTCAGAGCCCAACAGATCAAGAAGGAAAGAGAGTTCAGCTAATTAGTTGTCACTAAAAGTGCTCAGAAAGTGGCATTAAACCCATCACTTTGAGAGACATCCAAAGAGGTACACAGACACAATTTTAGGATACATCTTCAATGGGGAAGTGATTGAAAAAAAGCCTAGTTGTTAATATGGGTTAATCCTGGGCAGGTGACATTCTGGTTAACGTTCAGGAGCGTAGTTCCAGAGAGCACACTGACATCCAGAGGCAAACACTCCACTACCAGCCAATCTCAAGCAGCCTTTGCTATCTGTCCCATTTGGGCTGCGTCCAGCGCTGCAGGGAGGGGCGGGAGAGGGAGGTGAAATGCTGATTACAAGACAGAAGGCACAAACAAAGGGAGAGCTCCAGCCTGCTAAGAAGTGGTGCCGAAGGGAGAGTGAAAAGCCAGTGTTGCCTCCTGCTGCCAATGGCACGCAGCAAAGCGCTGAAGGCCTGCGCCATATCCCGCAGTCAAAGGGCAGCGGAGCCCATTCTTGAGTATGGTGAAGACACCCTGCAGGGACCAGCTCAGAAGCACCCTCAGGTGCTCCATTTTGTTGGACTGGACTGGAGGCTCCAATCCTACATTACAATGGTCTCTTTCCCTTCCTGGAAGGGTAGAAGGCTTCTCTTTGGGGTCTCTGTACAAGCAGGGTTTGGAATCTGTTCCACACAGGCTATTGGGAATGAGTGTGTGGGAGTGGGGTAGTGACATGTTAGACCCTCATGTAACTAGAAGTGATTTTCCACCTTCCACGCCGATGGGACTCAGGCATCCTGATTTGGTGGAGAGAGGGCAGGGCGAAAAGCGAGCCAGCATTTGCAATGACCTTCCGTGCGTTTCCACCCACCACTCTTTAGAGCGAGCCCGAATCCTCTAATGAGCCCTGATCCCATGGCTGCACACGAATCAGTTAAAGAACAAGCTGTTAAAAAGCTTAGCAGGTTACGGCATGAGAAGCCTCATGCAGTTAAACTCTGAGCCGTGGTACGTGCCTGCCAATTAGTCCGATCATGTCAGCAAGGCTTTGAGCTGTATTTCTTCCCTATGTTTATACGGGTTTAAGCAACGGCACATAATTGTGGGCTCTCTCTGGGTGAGGAGCATTTTCACAAAGCAAGGCTGGGACTTCTTTAGCATTTTAAGTTTTTTCAGGGTGAATTTCCCCACTTGTAAGAGGTGCCCGGTCGACAGGTTCAGACACGCAAGTCATCCCCTGTACTCAGAGAGCGGAGGCAGTGCGAGATTCCTTATGCCAATGCACCACCTTGAAGGGTGGGAGTCAATCATGTGCATTCAATCTTTACGAGCAAATAGAGCCAAGCAGAGTCACTGGTGGTGCCGGATTTCAGTGTGTGGCCAGCTGGATCCTAAACTTATTTCACATGGGCTGTTGTCAGCACTGGCCTAGCTGGATTTGAACCTGTGACCAAAAGGGGGAAGGTTCTATACCCCTGCTGCTCCCCTCAGCCAAGCAGTTATACCAATACCCACTGCAGTTCCTCACTACAAACAGAACAGCTCTGTCTAACAGCTGGAGTGACCCATCTCAGGTGTGGAGCACAGAGCTGCTTGGGGCCTTACGCAGACTCAATAAATCTGAGCCAGCCCACCTGCCTCCTTCAACAGGAGGACCAAATGAGGAGACAACCTTCCCAGATTCAGCCACCTACCCACCAGGCCAGCAACTCACGGCCACACTACTGTTGAGGCCTCAGAAGATCAGACAAGCTCCATCTCGCAGCCTCTTCACAGCAAGGAGGCTACATCTGTGGTGGGTTCCAGCACTGCCTTGAGCAGCGAGGTCCTTTCCCCCTAGTTAAATACAATGTCCTTTTTTCCCTGCTCCCCAAAGAAACAAAAATCACTCCCGTTGCCAACTGCCATCGCAAGGAATAAGCTACACAGACGGGTGATGCAAGTGAGGAGCCCTTTATGGATAACCCGCCCTACGAAAAACATGGTGGTATTGGAAAAGTCCCAGCCAAAACAGTGCTTTTGGGTTCCTGTGACGGTCGCCACTTTGGCTGGCACACTGGGGATTGAACTAGGGCTCTGCAGTGCTAAAAGCATGAGCAGCTATAGCTTGAGCTAAGGAGCCAGGTTCTCTAGTTGTAACACTCATATTCTCTGTGGGCTGGGCACAGGGGGGTCTCACGAATGGGTCACACTGTAGTATTAGTAAAGTTCAGGATGGGGGCTGAGGGCGCTCCTTGGTCTCCAGAGCACAGGGGGTTAAGCTCAGATTCCTTCTCCTCTTGCCCTTCTTGGGAGGAGAGAAGGTCGTTGAGGAGTTCAGGCTCCACACCCACGACGGGGCTGAACCCGAAGCTGCAGAGATTTTCTGGTGGGTTTTTTTGGTGGTTTTTTTTTGTATTGTTGTTGCAACTGCTGCCCTTGAACTCAAGGCCAAGCCTCACCGGGAGGTTCTGACCCCACCCCCAAATTAACATGGGTGGAAAGACGCAGGAGTTAGATCAAGGCCTAACACTTGGTTTTGGGGTGAACAATCTCACCAGCTTCCCTCTTACCCTGCCGGGCTGGGAGAAGTGTTGTAAGGGGGCGAAGGGGATGGCGTCCTTGCCTGGCTCTCCACACCTGCCGAAGCAACCAGGGAGCTCCTGGAAAGGGAGAGAGAGAAGCCGTTCTGTTAGAGCCTAAGACGCAACAGCACTTCCCTGCTCCTGACCGCTCCCCCTCCCCCACCCCAGCTTTTCCACCCAAGGCTTTGTGTTGCTTTCACATGTGACTGAATGCAAGTTAACTGCGTCCCTGCACAGCCTGTGGGAAGCAACCCATTCCCCTCTCCACTGTTCTGCCCTGGCCAGGGGCCCTGAATGTGGGTGGACATGTAATTTCTGCCCAGTTTAAATGGGCCTCGGTGTAAATGAGAATCGGGTCCTCAGAGAGGTTTTTTTTTTTTATAAGAGGAATTGGAGGCTGGTTTTACCACTCTTCCTTCTCCCTCCCAAGAAACCCAGTGAAACTGCAACCCAACGATCAGGAAGGCTGTGAATTTGGTCGAGAGTGGACTGAGGTTAGATTAAATCAATAAAAGAAAGATAGTAACAGCAGCATCTGCTGCAAACCCACTGCATTATTCATCAGTCTAGGAATAAATTGTCAGCCTTTAGCCCTTATGCAGCTCCTTGCAAACACGGATCTCAAAATGCTTTGCAAAGGTGTATGGATACCAACCCCCCTATTTTACTGCTGGTATAACCAAGCCATCGGGAGGTTGAGAGACTTGCTCAAGATCATCCAGTAAGTCAGT
The DNA here is from genome assembly GCF_016161935.1 of Mauremys reevesii. Taxonomy (NCBI): domain Eukaryota; kingdom Metazoa; phylum Chordata; order Testudines; family Geoemydidae; genus Mauremys; species Mauremys reevesii. The sequence goes on along the minus strand of NC_052640.1, from coordinate 13,188,368 downwards.
GGCAAAGTCTAGAAGCTCACACAGGTCTCCTGACTCCCAGGCCTGCAGAGTGGATCAGACACACCACCACCTCCTCAAGACAAAGTTGAGGGACTGTGGACAAGTTTTCTTAGCACAGTTTTCTTAGAATAAAGACTTTTCCCTCCCCCGTGTCTCTAGAAAAAAATGCTCCCTGGCAGAGGGGTACAGAAGGAAAGGGTCTGGGTTCTTCCTATTACTGACCTCATCATGGATTCTAGTGCTACAGCAAGTCTGCAGCAAGGCTTTGCATATGGGCAGGAGAAAAGGGTTTGGGAACTTTGCCTGGCAGATGGAAAAGCGGCCTGCCAGCAAGCTGGGCTGGGTTCCAACCCAAACCTCTTCCAGTGAATGCTGGCATACTGCTGGGAATGGAATCAGACAGCACTGCAGTTCCCCGGTCTCCCTGCTCTCTCTACGAGTCACTAAAATTCCCCATCCCGAAGGCCAAAAAAATTATAAGGATTTCTCTATGCTAAAAATACAGCCCATGTCTCGGGGCCCCATGACAACACAGCTCCAGGCTGCTGTATAGGCAGGCCCTTCACATTGTTCCTTAAGGAGACTCTATGGTGCAAACAGGAAGCAAGCTGCAGCAAGGTCACTGACGGAGTCATCTCTGAAGCCAAGTCCCTTCTCCATCCCCGCAAGCCCAGCAGAGCTGAATGCAGAGTCTGTGCCAGAGGCTGACCATTCTAATGCTTAACAGGCTAACGCTCTTACTCGCTGTACATCAGGCTGTCCTGGACGGGTTTCCCTCCTGCTGCCTCAGCAGTTATATCACCTGCGTGTCAAGAAAGTGAAGAAATGGATTAGGTCTTGGTCACGTCCTTAAAAGCTTTTATATGTTCAGAGTGACTGATTTTAACCTCGTGCTTCTCCGAGAGCAAGAGGAACTTGGATACCAAGCAGCCTTTAGGATCTCCATTTCACTGAACTGGTGCAGTCAGCAGCTGGTTTTGTTCTGATCCCCACAGCCTCAGGCTTTGACAGATTTGGTTTGAAAGGAGGTATTTTTGGAAAGGGGAAGAGACTCGACAGAGGTGTTTTGGAGCATAGACACACGTCTCTTGGTGCAAGCCGTTAGCTGCTTTGCAAACGCAGTGGCATGCTTTGCACGTAGGGCTCAAACACATCTATGCCCCAAGTGGCAAAATTCCAGTCTGACCACGTGAGGTGGCAGCTGGATACACAGAAGAGCTCGCCCCTGCCAAACCCCCAAAGTGCTGGAAACATGAACAGTGTCAGACGTTACGACCCGGCTCCCACTGCTGTTACTGGGGAGAGTAAAAGCAACGCTGAGTTCTTCTCTCACAGTCTAATTACATGCACCGACACACACTGCAGAGCCCATTCTCCCGTCCAAGCCTACAGGAAAGTTCAAATGTTTGCAAGAGTGATGAGTAAGGGAGGGCCTCATTCCCAATTCAGCAAATTACCATAAGCACATGCTTAACTGTAAGAATGTTCTTCAGTGCTCTGCTGAACAGGCGCTGACTTAAGCACATTCTTAGGTGCATTGCTGAATTGGGGTCCTATTCTTTATGTACGTGTTTATATGAACACACTTCTGCTACGTACATGAAGTTTGTGAGCAGAGCACACACACGCGCACACACACACACACATTTTATGACAGAATTTTTAAAAAGTCCAACTTTCTGAGTAAACGAAGAAATAATTTGTTGCTGGGACTTTTTGAACTCTAAAATCCAGCCTCTGGGTACAATCCTGTGCCACAATATGAAATTGATGGCCTGAGATTGGATGGAATGAGAACAGTTTCTGGGCAAGCACCACATTCACCTATGAGCCTACATTGCTTCTCCCCCACTTGGGTTTTCAGTTCTCGTGCTCAATTCAGGTCCTAGACATGAAAGATTCCTTATCCTCAAATCCTTTCTTTGAAGCGATTTAGTTACAGAATGTACTACAAAGCAATCAGCGTGCCAGATGTTTCCTCAGTCTGGGGAACCAAAACATTCCCACTTTACAGTCAAAATGTACAGCTCTATCAGTGTTTTGGCTTTCCAGAAGTGGTCCTCAGTGTACAAACAGCCTCACTTCTGTGCCATCTCTAAACGCACTACAAACAAGCGTGGCTTACTTGAGAACTGTGCTGGGACCATCACAAAGTCATCAGTGTCGCAGGAGGAATTCTTGCTGCTGCTTTCAGCGGAGTCCTTAGACCCATGCAGAAAACCAGGGGAATCCTGGGCAGGAGACACCAGAGCCTTCTCCCGCAGCTGCTGCATCTCTCCTAAGGACTGCTTAAAGCAAAGCAAACAAACACCGGCTTTAATACAGCTAGTTCATCATTCTGCTAGATTCTCTAAATTAAATTGTGCAAAGCCAGAGCCAAAATTCTGCTGAGAAAGGGGGGCTACCAACTTGCCACAAACGGATGCTTCCTTTACTGAGTGCAAAAGAACCGCATCTTTCAAAGCTAAACCCAAGTCAGAACAGTGCCTCTTTTGATCACCAAAACATGGCACTGGTACGTCAAATGCACCCAAGATAAGAATAGTTTCTTTGAGGTAGGCACCACTCTTTGCTTACATTTTCCTGATGGATAAACCACCAGCACTTCACAGAAGGAATACAAGGAGAACCAGGAACAGATGCGAGGTGGAAGGATGAGAGAGGGGAGGGGGTAGTTTTGTTGCTGGTAGGCGGCTGCTCACTCCACGGCAGTAGCTGGATTTGGGGAATGCTTATAGAATGTAGGCTCATCAGCGAGTCCGTGATCTGTGCAAATATATTTCACTGGGGCTGGGATGCAATGAGTGGGGGGTGAAGCCTGGGAATAAAGAGCAGCTCACAGTGGTCAGTCAATACCAAATGGTCCTTTCAGTGGCAGGACAGGCTCCAGGAGAGCTGCATCATACCCTCCCCTCAGCCAGAAGGGACGAGTGCCATGACATCGACACTAAGGATGGGAACGGGGAAACTTGAGTGGCTGAGAAGGATCCCTTCTGCCATCCCTTAGGCAGGAAGCATATCAACCATGTCTGGGTCCCTAGACCAAGGCCAGTATACGAAACCTCTTGCTAACGCAATGGCTTGACAGGGAATTTGTACCACTCATGTGCTGCTCAAGCCAGAGAGCAGGCTAGGCATTCTTGATGCTCAGGAGCAAGAGAGACTGCCACAACGTTCTCTAGCCAAGTGTGACATGAGTTCTAGAGTTCTCATGACCAGAGAAGAGGGGTGACAATTGCAGGAGGGAGAGAAATGAACAAGACTCTTGCCCCCGGTGACCCAACTCGGTGAAGTCAAAAGGATATGGGGAGCAAAGAGCCCCTCTTCCAGATCACCCTGCACATCAGAACTCTTGGGTTAGCTTAGGGCAGGGGTTCCCAACATTTCCCATACCAGGAATGCACACCCCACCCCACCCCCGTCATAATCTCATAACACCTGCTCACAACACCACTTGAGGCATGTAACCTGCATGTTCAGAGCCCCTGGTCCACGGACATTAGGAAGAACAAAATACCTAATAAGAAAGCAACCTTGCAAAGAAGGAACAAGAAAAGTCATAACCATTTCCCTCTTTCCCCACCCCACCAATATTCCTCTGCACAAAGAAGTTCAAAAGGCAACTTTCACCGACAGTCTCTGATATCCACTCGGTGAGCTGGGGGAATGTCACTTTGCTGGCAGGTTAATATTCAGCCCTTCAGAGGAAAGTTTTATTGGTTAAGTAACAAGGACAGACATCAGTTCAGATCCACTCTCCCGACTGCGGCAGATCTGGGTCTGAGCAGACGGATTTGGTGGACGTGCGTCTGGGCAGGTTCACCTTGCAAAAGAAGGTGGATTGTGCTGTCAAACTTGGCTCGAGGGCAGAGAGCTGGCAGCCAGCGCTAGATGCTGAATTAATGGCTTGTTCTAGTTCTTAGGAGTCTCACAGCTCTACTGACACCAGCTGGTGTCATTAATGCAAGCCTCGCTCACTCTAGGCTCTTTGCATAATAGATAAAGACAAACTGAAGCACTCCTCATGGAGAGAGAAAGTCACTTAGGACCACAACCCAAGTCATATTGCGTAGGAGCTTGCAACAGGCACAGACTGAATTACTAAGGTGTTACAATCTTCAGCAACCTCAGGAAGTGAAAGCAAAGGACCTATGTCGTATGATCCAATGAGACGGTGAAACAGAAGGGGATAAGACAGTCCAGGCACCGCCAGGAACGTTAACAAAACCCCCGTACATCTGCGGGTTGTACTTACTGGAGGTGAGGCCAGGTGGGAAGTGGAAGAGCTGCTGGAGGAGCTACCAGAGCCTGAGCTTGGAGAAGAAGGCATTGGCACCGAAGCAGCTGGGAACAGAAAGAAATTGTTAAAACGTTCTGACCAGCCAACAATGCAAAGATTGAAAAGGCTTTTCTAGTCTTCTTTCCCATCAGGTTTGTCTCATATGCCAGATGGTGCCATTTAATGGAGGAAAAACCAACATTTGGTCCAGTTTAAATGAGAAAAACTTGCCTCCCCCACATGACCATTTGACATCAGTTATCTTTATTATGGTACCCCTACAATACCATCTGAGCTCTGAATGTCCTTACTGGTCAACTCTAAGTCAGACCGTTCCCAGTAACCTGGGAGATGTTTTGGTATTTTAATGGTTTACATGAAGCCAGAAGATACTAATTTCACTTCTCGTCTCTCCCACCTCCACAGTCTTGCCTTAGTTTTATTAATCCACAGGACTGGGCATATTGACTTCATGTACACAGGGGTAGTCAACAGGCAGACCGGGAGTCAAATCCAGACCGCCAGACATTTTTGAACGGACCCCAAAATCATTTTATTTACTTATTAGCATAATTATTGTTATGCTTTTTAAAAATTATTTTCTCCAGAGTCTGGACCTTGACTATAACTTGAGTAAGAAATTTGGACCTTGATAAAAAATAATTGACTACCCCTGAGGGGATATTATGGAGAAGAAAGCTTTCTTCTCCAAGTAAAACTGCTTCATGGCTAACGATGTTAAAATATTACAATGAAGGACTTAGAATAAACATAACAGCCAGGTAACTACATGGAGATACCTTCATTTTTTTTAACCCTTAGGACAATGTTCAGTGATTGTGTGCGTGCATGGGTGGTAGAGGAAGAGATGGTCTACTGGCAAGAAGAGGTGGGTGGGATCCTTTGGGCTGCTGACAGGGCAGAAATTAAAATGGTTCCCATCATACACATCTCCTTTTACTCTGGCCTGCCTGTAACTCCCCCACCCCAGCTTATACCAGTAAGAAGTGGCTCCATGATCGAGGCTGGGATTGAGGATTAAAGCGAGGGAGCAAGAGCTGAAGGAGGTGTCCCAAGAGAAGGTAGGAAGGCTTCCTCACCAGCCAGAGATAAAGGGAGGATACATAAAGAAAGCAGAATCACCGACAGGGGGCAGAGGAGAGGAGATGGGTCTCCCGTCCCTTGTATTGGAACCGCAAGGATGTCATCTATTCATCCTCAGGGTTCTAAGCGTTAAGCCCATATACCAGGCCATCTCTGTGGGAGGAAAGCTTCCTTTTCTGTAACTCCCATGTCTATTCGGAGGGTGGGTTTGACTGCACCCCCAGTAGGCCGTGTTGTTATAACACACTACCCTGCCGCTGTTGAGAAAGAAAAGTATCCCCCAAAATGGGAATTCTGGAAGGAAGGTCGGAGGCTTGGGGTGCTCAGTTAAATATCAAATACCCAGAATGCATTTCCACCTCCCAGATCTTATAGCATGGCTGGCTCTCGTGCCCTATGCTTGAGGAACAAACCAAAAAGTCTGGGTGAACTCACATGTAGGTGGAGAGCCCAATCCCATGCAGCACTTCCTTTGAAATCACTGGGATTCCTACATGTAGACAGCTTGCAGGTCAGTCCCAACCGCCTTCTCAAAGTCTTGGAAAACAAGAAGCCTGAAAGAATCTCCCCAGTTTTAGCCTGCAAACTGTGACAGGAAGTACAAAAACTGCAGCTGCCAAATCTGCACAAAGAAACTGGGAACCCTCCTCACCTCTTAGCAGAGGCCTCAAAGACGATTACGGTAGTGAGGTCTCCCACTACAAAGATTTCATTGTTTTTACAAAATATACTGCACCATGTACTGTACACTGACTGCCGTATCGGCTTTACTGTTTATTTTCCCCTTGGATGATCATATTTACTATTTGGGAACTTGGCTGAATTTGGGGCTTTTCCTTCTATTTTTGTCTATTTTCACTGGACAGGTGTTCCATAAATCTAAGGGCAGGAAGAAAGACTTTTGCTGAATTCAAACTAAATTACAGCGGCTAAAGTAAATGAACTAAATGCATCTTTGGACGCAGCCTCCTTGATTGTTATTTTATTATTTCATGCGGGCCCCCCATTGACTTCATTGCAAGATCGGAAGGCTAACTCACAAGATCTGGTCACTTACAACAGGGGCTTTCAGTCTCTGTGAATTAGTCAGGTTCCACTGTAATTATACGTCTGAGTCCCCCTTTACCCCCAAAAAAGGCACAATCAGGTAATGACAGCAATACACAACCGCTTGAAAGCAATGCACTCATTCCTGATTTCTGCCCTCAAGGCATTCACTCTCCATTTAAAATTTAAAAGGAACACGCTTTTTGGAACATGGTGTTTTCACCTGGAATCTGGACAGAAAGATAGTAATGCCAGTTATGTTCCCCACTTCAAATCCTAAAATTGCCAGGCATCCTGGTAACAAAGGAATTAGCTCTCGTAATTATCTTCTCCAGCTTGTCCCGACAATGGAGTTCTGGATGGTAGCAACGTCAATATTCTCATGCCAACGGATTCCAAAATGGAGCACGGCCCAAAGGGACAGTTTTGCTCCGAGAAGCAAGTGGGCGCAGCCCTGCATGGTTCTTAGTGCAGGGCCGGGGCTATGTAAAAGCCGTTGCAACCACTAGGGTGCCATGATTTCCAGCAGAACCTTTATTTTGCCAGGGGCTTTATAAATTGTCTTGAAAGGTCATTTGGGGCTGAAGCGTGGTGTAAAAAGTCTCCATCTGGCATCCACTTGTCACATAAGCCAGCTGGACAGAATTTTGTAAACAGCTGTAGCTCTCTTGTTTTGTTATTGTTATTTTTTAACTGCTGAAGCCTCAGCATCAATTCCCGGTGAGGCAATATTTTGGAGGTTGCAAGGTACAGAAGCAAAAGATGAAGTAAGTAAAAATTCCTCTTTAAACCTCTGAGTTTCAGAAAATACTGTATTTGAAATGTAGCTATTGTAACATGTGCAGATAGCTAGATTTACAGATGATTTTGCTGTTCTTTGCTTTGTGAGTATGCATAGTAAGATCAGGAAGTTGGTATCAGAGCTACAGGTCAAGCGTACTAAACTGAACATATTGTTCCAGACATTGAACCATCTCACCAGCATTATATATCATATTAATGCATAATATTTGCTCATGCTACCTGGCATCTCTCTTGAAAGCCAGGTTCAAAGAGACATCAAGTTATACATTAGTCATAAACAGGGGGGAAAAAAGATGACATTATAGACTCATAGCCTTTAAGGTCATAAGGGACCATCATGATCATCTAGTTTGACCTCTTTCACATTGCAGGCCACAGAACCTCACCCACCCAACCCCTGATTAGACCCCTAACCGAGTTACTGAAGTCCTGAAATCATGGTTTAAAGACTTCAAGTTACAGAGAATTCATCGTTTACATTAGTTTAAATCTGCAAGTGACCCATGTCCCATGCTGCAGAGGAAGGCAAAAAACCTCCAGGGTCTCTGCTAATCTGACCTGAGGGAAAATTCCTTCCCAACCCCAAACATGGTGATCAGTATACATCCCACTTAATGCAATTGTATTTACTGGTCACAACAGCCTTAATTATGCTTCCTCGTGCTCAGTTACGATAATGCACTGTAACCAATATCACACGCCTATCCAAGGCAGTGCCACATCTATCTACAGACAAATGACATTCTCACTAGAAGGGTGTATTTTAGAATTTTATTAATATTTTTACACTTCTAAGATACATCTCTCATCACAGGTACAAAACCCACAAGTTAAATAAATAACAAAGACACACAACACAAGTTAATAAAAGCCAAGGCCCCAAAGCCACCACTCAGGCTAAAGCCAGTGGCAAGTCGATAGCTCTTGCAGCATGCCCTGAAGGCCAACAGCCTTGGGGCCCTTGTCTCACCATGGAGGAGGATGGATGTGGGAGGCAAATACACCTCAGAACTGGAAAGGAGAGGCCATTAGATGGGTTCAGGAGGCCTGGGTTGCATTCCCAGCGCTGCTGCAGACTGCCATGTGGCCCTGGGCAAATCACCTCGCCTACACAGGCCTGTTTCCTCTCCCACCCTTTGTCTGGCTTAGCTGTGTAAACTGTGAGCCCTTTAGGGCAGGGACTGTCTTTAAGTGTATGTCTCTAAGTGCTGCGCCTCCCACAATAGGGCCTTGATCTTAGTTGATGCCTCTGCCTCAGGGGTGACCAACCTGTGGCTCCGGAGCCATGTGCGGCGCTTCAGAAGTTAATATATGGCTCCTTGTATAGGCACCAACTCCGGGGCTGGAGTTACAGGCGCCAACTTTCCAATGTGTCGGGGGTGCTCACTGCTCAACCCCTGATTCTGCCACAGGCCCTGCCCCCACTCCACCCCTTCCCACCCCCTCCCCTGAGCCTGCTGTGCCCTCACTCCTCCCCCTGAGCCTCCTGCACCCCACGGAACAGCTGATCAGGAGGTGCGGGAAGGGAGGGGGAGGTGCTGATCGGCGGGGCTGCTGGTGGGTGGGAGGTGCTGGGAGCGGGAGTGGGGAAGCTGATGGGGGGCTGCTGACGTATTACTGTGGCTCTTTGGCAATGGACATTGGTAAATTCTGGCTCCTTCTCAGGCTCAGGTTGGCCACCCCTGCTCTACCTACCTGATACCCCAATACAAGTATTTCACAACAATAATTGTTCCTTGGAAACAAACTGGAAGTCAGAGCAGGTTATGGGCTACAGGTGTCCTAAACTCTTAGATGGAAATGGCAGAGACCCAATCCCGCTTCTGTTGAAGTCAGTGGCAGTTTTCTTATCAGTTCCAGTGGGAAGAGGCTATCTCTAAAATTATTCCCATTATGATCCTGGCATGGGGCTTCTCGCAAATGAATCCATTCTGGGAGTGACATACTCTCCGTCTAAGGTCAGATGCAACTACTCAGACCTCTCCCCCGCCCCCATGTTGAGTGGAATGGCTAGATGGATTAACAGGAGGCCTGCAGCAGCACCCAGCAAGATCCGTGTTCTGCACCCGAAGTCAAGGAGCTTCATCCCTGAGCAAGTAAAAGTGTAACTGTGCTAGGCACGGACCTCGCATTAAACTGCGTGGATCCCAAGGAAGATCCCTGTCAGACGATGTCCTGCATGCTTCAGACGAGACTTCGAGTGACAGCGATATTATGCCCCATGCCCCTGGCCTACCACTCGCAAGCTGGCTCTTCCTGCCTGAGCTCCCCTATGCAGGGATCAAAAGGAGCCAAGTTCCCACAGCTAACCCCCCTCATCTCAACTCTTAGCAGTCCAAGCCACACTCCCCATGAACTCTCTCAACCTCCTGAAGGCCTCCATCCATTGGGTGCATCCACTACAGCCAACTGTCAGAGTACAGACCTCCAGGGCAGGCCGCAAGAGCCATCTACCCAAACAACAGGCCTCCCCACAAAAGACCACAGTCCAAGACCTCTGAGGACGATGACAGGAATGTCTTCCCTCTCCTTGTTTAAAGCAATATCAGTCTTTCCCTGTCCCAGGCTGTACACATATGTCTAGTGGCGGGGACCAGGCAGGCTGGTGGGCAGCTTCAGATAAGGAAGGTCCTTACCTGCCCGCAGAGGTGGCCGTTGTACAGGGCCAGCGCCCCGCACCAGTAGTCTAGGTGCAGTTGGAGTCAAAGGCCGAGCCAGGAGAACCCTCTCCTGCCTGCGGTGGTGCGCCTGCTTTCCGCACTCTGAGGGTGTGGGTGACGCTGGAAATGGAGGGCAAGTCAGGAGAGTCCTTTCCTGCTTGCGTGGGGTTCCCTGCGGTACAGGGCTGGCCCTCCATGGCGACAAGGCAGCTGGACATGAGAGTTGGGCCGGTGGGTGGGCAAGCCAGGGTTGCAAGAATCGTTGCCTTTCTGTGGGAAGGTCAGACTCTGAGGGCCTCATCCCCCAGAGTGGTGGCATGGCGAGAGATGCGGGCCGTGGCTTGGGACCTTCTCTAGGTAGGCAGAGTCCTTCCTTGTCTGCAGGGCGGTCAGGCTTGGAAGGGCTTGTCCCCGACAGTGGCGGCGTGGCTTGTGCTGGGGGCCCGGCTGGCTTGGGAGTTTCCTTAAGCAAGCAGAGTCCTTTCCCGCCTGTGGGGCAGCCCCGCTTTGCAGGGCTCACCCCACACGGCGATGGTGCAGCTGGCGGAAGGGGCCGGGCTGGCTTGTAAGTGGCCCTAAACCAGAAGAATCTTTTCCCGCCCGTGGCACGGTCACCTAAGCACACAGTTAAGGTGGGGGAGTGTTTACAATGCGTATCAGGGATAAACCAGAACTCCTGCCTCGGAGCCACGTGTTCCCAGAGCAAGACTGTCAAGAGCGACAAGCAACACCTCGTTTTTTGGGAGTCCGCCTTGAAACGCGTGAAAGGGGCCTGACGTTCAGAAAGTACCGCGCACTCGCCCTCTGAAAATCAGGCCCCTTCGAGATAGTTCAAGGTCGGCCACCCAAAATCGCCAGCCACTGCTGAAAGTCTTGGCTTCAATATTTAAACAGGAGCTTAAGAAGAGGCCTAATGAGAGTCCTCTGTAAAAACAATGGTCGAGCACTCTTTATAGAGCTCTGATAAGAGGGGGGAGCATCTTGGTCGGGGGGAAAATTACCCAGTACCGTGATAGTGATTCTGGGTTGGACACTGAATTCCACTTTTAATTTAAAAGGTGATGAGTAAAGCTGGTTGGAAAATTGCAACAGATTCAAAACATTTTGATTTAAAAAAAAAAAAAAAAGAGAGGGGGGAGGAATTGCCAGTGGAAAACATTTTCCAATTTTTCAACTGGCTTCAGTCACAAGTATCCAAAATAAACCCCTCTACAGCAAGAGAACTTGGAAGAACCTGGAGCTAAAACCTGGATTTGGTCCAAAAGACTGCACTGCTCTCCAGTACCTGCTATTCAGTGCAGCCCAACAAATGGGTAATGGATACATGGCTTGGGGCATTTTCACAATTAGACTATTAGTGTACATCCTGGCCACCATCCACTGTTATTAATTGTCTTATACACACAGGTGAGAGGGAGATATAAGCAGCATAACCTTGTTTACCCATAAGCGTTTGTAAGCTCAGTCATTTCCAAGAAGAAAGCCATCCACACACACACACACACACGCTAGATTTATTTCCACTTTAGGGCCTTAAACAGATCAAGGAAATCCAGCTTTTGAAGATAATTCAGCAGATTCAAATACATTTCAGATGCAAAATCCAGAGAGCTTGAACTCAACGCAGTGGTGAAGCCCAAGTTAATGCTCAAATAACCAAAAGGACTAAGACAGCTCTTTCTTTTGGGGCTTAGTGATTACGGGAAGGTAAATCTTGGCTTGTTAAAGTTTTAATAAAAATATTAACACTTACATTTTTTCATAGAGGCACTTGCATCCAAGAAAGGGTGATGGAAAAACTCATCTGAAAATAGAGGAATAACGGTTCAGTGTAAGTAAAATGCTATGCGTCCAAACAATTTACAAAGCTGGGAAAGTTATTTGGTATTTTTCCATTCTATGATCTACAGTCTGCTTGTCCCAGTTAGACTATCCACAGGCTGCAATTATACTTAGCATTGTTCTAAGGAGACAGGCTGGGGACTGGACGGAGGGCCAGTTCAAGGAAGCCTGTTGTGTCCTGGGAAGTCACAGGGGCGTGCATGTTGCAAGGTGTGAAAATACAGTGCATGATCTTCTCCCACTCACCTATGCTAAGTCAGCTTCCTGGAGAATCAGAGGGGTAAAGGCACGATTAGACATGTCTGGATTGGATGCTTTTGTAAAGGAAGTAAGGGAGATTGCAGGTGATAAGGGGGAGAAAATGCGCCTTGCCAAAGCACAATAAAAGGAGAATTATCCTGATTCTTCTGGGGGCTCAAGAGGTCACCGCAGAGCAACTCCTTCTCCATGGCACTGGAGGAGGAAGTCAGCCAGTTCTAGTGGACCTTACTGTCATGTGCAGACAGGAGAAAAGAGTAAGACAAATTTCATTGCAAGCTTTAACCCTGGCATGCACCCGAGCACATGTTCAGAGCCTATTAACTGCATTAGAAATGGCAGGAGGGGTTATTCTGGGTACCAAAATGATGGAGGGTCGCCAGATGCTAGGTTCAAGATGGTCTCCCCACCTGCACTGAACTCCTATGCCATGCCAGCCAGGGATGGGGAATCACTCCCATTGCAAGAGGCCATGGAGAAGAACAGGGAACATGCTGAAAACTGGGATGAGTGTGGACAGGATTTAGGGGATAAGTGAAGGAGGTTTCTGTTACACAAAAGAAAACCTAACCGTACACAGGAGAAAACCTAATGTAGCCCAACAATTAAGAGGGAGATAACTTGAGATCCCTGGGTAATCGGCGCATCATCAAGGAGCAACAAATCAACTCGGAGCTTTTTCTCCTCTACACTACACAGTAGAGGAGCCTATACACTTATCACGCCAAATTATAACCAGTCCAGAAGGGAGCTGGGGCCTCCATGACTTGCAATCAAACAGTCTCGGGGGCCCCAAGGCCTGGAAAATCTAACCACGATAGGCAGGAACTTCCTTTTCCGAGGCTGTCCATCCAGCACTCAGGTCACAAGCAGAGAGCCCTGGGCTTTCCTATATGCCAGCTGCAGGCATCTGCTCTCTTGACTGATGGCAGTAGAACCCCTTCTGATCCCCCACAGTGCTCCTGTTCTAGCTCACTGCAGAGACTTTCTGTACCTTTTTCCACCCCTCACTTCCAACCCTCCCTCCTAGACTCGCCCATTTCTCACCTTCTTCTGCCCCCACACTGTCACCCTCCTCTATGAGTCAACAACTATTAGCTTTCAGGGTTCAGCAGCGTTGAGTCACCGCCCACGACGGATCACCTGGCTAAACACAGGGGGTTCAGCTTGTTTTCCCAGCGAGGATTTCCTGTTGCAACATCCAGCATTTTATAAATGTTAGGGCGATGTAAACAGCTGCCAAATTAACAACAGGAAACGTACAAACTTGGGACTCGTGTGGTTTTCCTTTAAATGATCGTGGAATTAAGAGAGGCACCAAACCATGGAGACCAGGTTCTAAGCCTCCCAGCTGCTGTTCTCCTTGCCAATTAAATGACGTTCAGACTATCACATAATGCTGTTACATGAACCTTCTGTGGCGCAGGGGGGCTATATGCTCACAAGGCCATCCACACACCTCGAGGGGGATTAACAGAAATCAGCAAACTGATCCTCACTGAGCGCCCCAGGGAGAAAGGGGAAACAATATACCTCAGTCCTCACAGAAGAGCTCCTCACCACTTAATCCTGGCCATACACAGAATATAAATATATTCTAATTCTATGAGCACTAGACGATGTAAGCCCTTCCCTTATAAAATACCTACTTTTGTATCCACTTGCTGTGAAAGCAACAGGGATTTTTTTTTTAAAATACCAAAATCGGAGAGGCAAAGGGAGGCACCAATGGACCCATTCAGTTCATGTGTGTCCAACAGAAAACAGCCTCCAGACCCACAGAAGAGTCCAAGGCTTGGCATTGGAGAGGAGAGCCTGGAAAGAGAAGACGGTCGGGTAGTTTTGTCACAGGTAGGGAGGCAGCTCAAACGCTCTCAGTGGGAGGGAAGACCTAGGCCAGCGAGGAGAGGAACAAAGAATCAGACCTGGGTGCGGAGACGTACACTGTTCTCAATAAATCATGGCCCGGCTCTCTCCTGACTGATTGGCAGCATTCTGGCATGGCCAGTAGCATCAAGATGTGTGAATTATAGTCACAGCAAAGCAGCTGATAAAGGAGTGGCTTGGTGGAGGCTTATGGACAGACTATAGGCAACTCCACCCCAGAAAGAGGTGAATCTTATATGAGTGTCACTTAAGGGGAAAAAAACCCACACACAGTAATAACCAGGCAGCAACCATAAACCAGTAGAATCTGTTGCAACTGTCATGGCTATTATTCCCAATGCAATCTAAGCATATTGCTCCAGGTCTCCACAGCACTAGACGCTACTAACACATGCTTTCTAGAGCTGAAGGTCACTACCCCCAGCGGATCATGAAGCAGTCTGGGCGCAGGCAACTATGGCCATTCAACTCATCACTAGATGGGAAGGAGATTCCCCCACTTAATTTCTTTTGTAACATGGAGGTCACTGGAAAAAGTTGAGACCCACTGCACCAGGTGAATTCCACTCTCAACAGAAGACCCATACGCAACCATTGAACAGGCTCTGAGCAGTCTATCTGTAATATTGGTTAGCACTCCTTTGAAAACACACATTTCCTCTAAGCCATGCGTCCTGCTCCACATCCAAACTTTTATAACCAGGGTGGTGTAATCACATTCAGTCCCGGTTAATCCATTCACACCTTTTATCCAGATATCAGGGGATTCAAGAAAAGGTTTCACCAATAGCTCCACTCCAAGAACAACCGAGACAGCAAACCAGGGCTGACAGCATGCTGTCCACCAGGGAAACCCACTTGGCCAATTCTAAAATCAAGCACTTCTATCTGAAGCCTAGACAAAGAGCAACAACATTTCAGAAACACAGCCACGTACAGCAGGTGCACCCACGTGGCTAGCCACACATTCCACTTCATTCCGAGGGCAACTGCCGCTAGCTAGGCAAAGGCATAGGTAGCCATTCACTTTGCATCACACTACATTCATATTTAGCACAAAGATGAAACATGGCTTCTATTCCAGGAAATTAGTTTCAGGGACGCCCCTTAAACAGGCTTGCACAGGGCCAGAACCAAGAGGCTGGTAGATGAAATGGATCTATTTGGCTCCTGGCATCGTGACAATGAAAACATAGCTTTGCTCCCCACCCTGCGTACGAATGCATTCTATAATGCCCAAACCCCTCTCTGAGGTATGTTTTTCTTCTTCTGTCTTCTACCCCGTTGAAAAGGGTTTAGCTGCCAGCTGTGCTCTGGGTGGAAACAGATCAAACAGAACTGTCACAAGGGGAGCTGGCCCCTTTCAGGGACTTTGGGTACCTGTGCCTTGTTTTCCCCTGAAAAATGGGATCGAGGAGCCCTGTGTGAAGCCCTGATCGGAATAAGCATCACAGGTCACAGGAGGAGGATTGGCTGGAAGTGGCACCTGTGATGAAGGACCTAGCCTGCAGGCTCTCCAAGCCAGCCGGGCACAAAACCTGGGTGAGATATCTGCAGGGAGTAGGAAGTGCCAGGCGACACTCTGAGGGTGAGGGCTGGAAAGGCCATACAAGCCCTGGGAAGGGAAGATGGACAGTTCTGTGAAAACCCTGCTGACAAGGGAAGGAACTGATAAACAGGTTGAGGTTTCTTGTGCTGGCTTCATGGGTGGAGGGGAGAATGGATCACCTATCATACATATTGCGTGTGGTGTGTGAGTAGCAGTGGGCACAGGAGAGGAACCGGAGGTGAGTAGGTGCATGCAGACTAGCGGGGGAGTAACACACTGTGACAAGGACACAGGCAGATGTTCATCTGTCATGTCATTTTGGCAGACACAAAACAGGTTGCAAAAGCTGAAGGTCAGACTGCCGGGTGTGGGTGTCCACGAGGGAAGGCAGGTGGCATTCAGCACCAATAAGGGGAACGGAAATCTGATGCAAGAGTTCAAAGTCAACTGAGGTAAGCACTGAACTTTGCAGTTCGTACATCCAGTTGGAATAAAATCCAAGGATCATGTTGACCCTAGGGCAGCTGGAACTGCCTGGTATTCTATCCACCGCATGATGTAGCGTCAACAAACGCACAGAGATCTGGAGTGTAACGATTCTAAAAAGGTGAAGCCACCACAGACACCATTTGCATTCATTTTGTCTCAATCCAGGTGACTCTCTTACCAAAGTCCATGCGGTCCTTATGATTGCGCTGCAGAAGACCCAGTAGCAGCTGCCTCAGGTGGCTGGATGTCTCCCTGGGGATGCTAGGATTTTGAGAGAGTTCAAAACAAAAGTTAAAACTTACAGACACCTTTAACAGCTCTTAAATATGAGCTAATGCAAACTAGAAACATCACCTCGCACCTGCTGGGCTAGAAACAGAACGCCCGTCCATTGCAGAGGAGCTGAATGAGAAAACCACTTCATTTTTGTCCCAGTGGCTCTCACGCCCAAACCCCTGTTTTGCTAGTGTTAAAGCTCTGGCTACTCTAGGTTTAAAGACCTCTTCCATGAGCATCTGCAGAGCCTTGCTTTTGAGAATGATTTTATAGTGATCTGGTTGGGTTCTCAGTGGTTTCTATTTCATGTACAACATATATCACAGAGTAAATGAAACAGCTCACCAAGAGGGAGCACTTTATTCGATGGACGCTTCCTATTAAAACCCACAATGGTTCCTGGAGATCAGCATTACCAATTTACTACTGATTTCATTACATTTTTATGTTAAAAAAAGACACAGATGTTTACATAAGACCAGCATCCGCCCTTAAAAAAAATTACCTGTTCAATAATATTTACAGTGGGTGCCCCAAAATCTGGGCCTTTGCCACCCACAAGGAGTTAAAATTAACGCAGTATTTCCCCACAGTAAGTAAAAAGAAAAGTGGGATAAAGGCAAATGCCCGGGGGGGGGGGGGTGTTGTGTCCATTTTTTAAGGGCAGTCACAGCACACAGAAGCAAATCAATCAACCCCTGCTACCCCCCAAGGTGGTGGGGGTTGAGCTTAGAGGCCTGGGGCCAAGTTATTGATACACAGCCACACCGCGAGGAGCACAGAATCACTGTATGTATTAGGGAGGGGAACAGGTAATTCAGCTTTTGCGCGAGTGGATAGAGCGTTGTTGATTTCCCTCGGCGACTAGGAAGGCCAGCGCTGGGGAATAATGGCTGCGACCTGCCCCCAGAGAGAGCAGAGCTCTCCAAATGAGATGTAGCCAGATCCAGGCTCTGTCAGCATTAGCACTGTTTATCACGGCTGGGCACAGCACCATCCCTGCAGTCGAACAGCCTCCCCCCTCGTGGGGGTCAGCTAAGGTAATGCCATGCGCCATCTGCACAGGGATTGTAACTGCACAGAGCCCACAGCCAACCGCTGTCGTGGAACGCACAGAGCAGGGTCGACCCCCCCACGACAGGCAGGCAACAAGCTTAACTTTGACAGGGGGAGCAGATACCTATTTACCCCGGCCGGGCAATTCTGCACTAGTTCCACCTTCCCCCTCCCCAGCGTCAATATGAATGAAAACAAAGTGAAAGGAGAGCAGCTGGGGCCAGAGGGGAGAGTGCTGGCGAGCATTAACCCTGTCCTGCTCAGGCAAGAGTGAAACAGAAGCCGTTAGGCAAGATCTATTTAGGAAGGCTTTGAAACTAGTCAGTTATTTTTTCTGCGAAGCCCTGGGCCTCTCTCACAGAGGAATTCGGACCCAGCAATTCCTAGAACAGTCTTTGCAAGCATCACACCAGCCTTGTTTGTGCAGAAGGAGGTGTTTTGCAATCTCTCCCAGGCACAAAAAACATTACCCAGGGCAGGGTATCTGGACCCCCAGAGAGGATGCATCTAAGGATATGTTTATGCTGCAATCCCGGGGTCTGATTGCAAAAGATGTAGGCACAGCTGATCTAATTTTAAGGTAGCCAGCACAGGTCCCGGACCAGCAAAGCTGCAGCAGAGAGAGCTTCAGCACAGCCCACGAGTAGTTACCCTGAATCCTGGGTAGGCTTGCAAAGCCTGCAGTAAAAGCCCATGCTGCCATGACTTCACAGCTCCTTGACCCAACCTAGCTATATTCAGCTAGCTCAGGTACCTCTACACGAGCCGCAATCACAGCCCACAACTGCAGCATAGAGAGACCCTAATATTAAACGGAGGCTACACGTGGTCACAGCCAAGAGGATGTGGTGTTCAAGGTAGTTGTCAGAAAGTGGTACCCCTAGAAACACACTATAGAAGTAGCCCAAGAACCAAAGCTTTGAGAGTTGCCCTGGACGATACGCCAGTGCTTATGGACTGCAGTCCCCGAGTACTGCGGTGGTAATTTATTTATCCATTGCACACAGGTGATGGGTAACAGAAATAGCTCCTCTAAGACACAGCTGCCTTTTTCTAGCAAGGTTCAGCTTTTTTGCAGTTTTACAGTCAAAACGTCAGGCAGGTTAAGTGCAATGCCTAAGGTCCGATGGCAGAATGCATGCTCACTTTGAGCTGAGAGCTGGAGGAGACATGCCCACGCTAGCTCTGATAGAGGCAGTGGGCTAAAAATAGACCGTAGCTGCAGTGGCACGAAGGGCTAGCTGCTGCCCCAAGTACATACCTGTTCAGGATGCTAGGCACGGCCCCACTTGCCCTGCTGCGGCTACGCTCCGTTCTCAGTGTGCTAGCTGGATCAGAGCCCGGGTGGGCATGGCTCCTCCCCTGGGGAATCACCCCCGCAGCTCCACGTGTGGCTATCCCCTCTGCCGCCTTATGCCCTGCCTCTCAGAAGTTACAAGCTTGGCTACCCTACAGCATTGTTTCCCCAAGGCCTAGACCAAGCGATTTAACATGAACAATAAAAACAATTCCTCCTCCACACCCCACCCAGAGCTTGTTAACTCCCTGTGCAAATCCAGGTGATGAATGTTAGTTATTTTGACCAGTACTAAATTACAATAAAATAATGAGGCCATCTGGCTTGCTGCGCCTGGTGCGAGCTTACCGCCCCAGAGTGGCATTTTACCCATCCGCAGTCATATCAGCTCGTGAGGAACAGAGATTTCTACTGAGAGTTTAATGAGCCTTCTCCCCCCTCTCCAACCAAACTACATTTCTTCTCTGGTGACTATGCCAGTGGGTGGGGAACAGGTGTGCCCGGCTGATTAGCCCCGAGGAGAATGTAACCAGAGCCTGGCACTGCCCAGGCAGATGAGGGCGAGGGCTCTTGGGTGGTTTTGGGTTTCACTAGCCAGGCTGAGCAGGCTGTTTTATCCAGGTTTACTCAAGAAACAGCACAGACTGTGGCACACATTATGAAGACACTCTTCAAAATCCATGAGTTGGAAGAAAAACGGTAACACAAGGAAGGCTGTGGGTCTGGTTTTTTGCAGGGCCTTGTTAATTCAAATGCAGCGCTGATAAATAAGGATGGCCAACCTCTGTCTCTCACTGTATCATTACCCGGTTTCATTTTTAATCACTGACTGCCTCCTTCCGAGCGCTCAGCAATTCACAATGCTGCCAGGGCAGAATGGCCCTACTGATGGAAAAAGGCTTTTCCTGGAAGCGATTATATTTCCCAGACATTAAAAATGTACAGACTCATAGGGGAACATGGATTTATTTTTAGGGGTGAGCGAGGAGGGCGCATCTGCTTCACTTTCTGCCACGGGCTCCTCCCACCATAAGGCTGTTCTGACTCCCAAGATCCCCTGGGCTCCGAGCACAAGGAGGGGTCAGGGCTCACAACGTTCAACACTTTGATCACAAACATCATTTTCGTCACAAGAAAAGAAAGCGAAACTAAGAAATTCACGCACGTTGTGCATCGTTCTGGATTTATAAAGCTTTGATGTCTTGACTTCCCAATGCACTACCTTTTGTGGCTGCTTTAAGAGGTAAGCTAACCATACGCACCCTGACACAACAAACTCACGCCCTACAAAGTTATACACACTATTAAACTATACACCCTCTGCACCAATTCCGTCTAGCAGCTCGGGGTATGACGTCAGGTCCCACAGGACAGTTTATGTGCAGTGACTTTCCTTCTGTCCCCCACCTCAGTTAAATGTCATCCTGGGTTTGAGCTTCCCAAGTTGGGATCCAATTTTTCCCAAGGTTCAGAGGATCTGGAGCGTGGGTTTAAGTCCATTTCTGGAAAGACTGAGGCAGGTTTCTAGAGGAGACAGCATGGCTCTCATTTAAGAGCACAGCATCAAAATAAAAGCTCCCACCCATTTAAAAAAAAAAAAAAAAAGCACTCTGAGTCAGCGACTTCATTATTCCAGCAGTGAGTTCATACCAACAGAAAGCGCTGTTCTCCTGACACACAGCCTGGGAATCGCAACAATTTCCACATGCCAGGGGCACTCACTCACCTCTGTGTTTCCCTCTGAAAGGGCTACAGGCTGGGGAAGTGGCTTTCCTGGCACGTGGGAAACTGGGTATGTAACCTACATGCAGTGAGTGTTACAGGACTGGAGCTGCTGGGAGAGCCTGCAGTATTGGACGCTGTCTTGGGAAGAGCTTGCAAGGGGGGAAACCATGGCTGCTCTTGAACCCCGGAGGTGGTACCTGACAGGGGAAGGCCAACTTGCACACAGGGAACAAGGCCCTTGGAAATCGCTTGCAAAAGGCCTTTATTCAGCAGGGCAGCTTCCATAACAAGCGTGTTCTAGGGTGCAGGCAGCAGCGAAATGGGTGTAATGTGGAGGAGACAGCGCCAATTTGGGCAATCTAGCAGCAGCTTGACACTCTCTGGACCACACTGCTGCTGGTTAAGGAATGTAGAGGCAGGTGGCCAAACATTTAAGCCATATCCCCAACATGATGAGCTGATGGCACAAGAGGACAGGTGTAAATACAGACAGAGTAAGCAAGTGGGAAAAAATAGTAATGCTGGAAGAATGCTTACTTGGGCATCAGCATCTTGTTTTTCTCATAGAAGAGACGAAGATCTTGAGGGCTGCTGGCCTGTGGAGAAGAAAGAAAATGTGTCTAGAGCAGATTGCAATAACGCAGGGAGGGGAATTATTATAATTTTAACCTATTTCACAATTGCTTTGAAGTGTCCTGCAGTTGCTTTCCTCCTGCTGAACTAGCACTGAAAGCAGTTTTGATTTCAGGAGACCTACAGATTGCAATACCCAGACTGCGGCGTGGCCTGAAAATACAATATTTCAACCTCCTGTATTTTTGTCCCTGACCTGATTCTATTTTCCTCTCCTTTCCTGAAGGCTCAGCTTCATTTCCATGAGTTCTGCAGCTCAGTTCTAAGCTGCCCTAATAGCCTCTCCCAGGAGGCTATATAATTGCAGACGCCAGGAGTCCCAAATGATGAATGGCAGCTCCTGCAGAGAACGTGGATTAGTGCTTCGGGGTCTTAAAAAAAGGGGGCAGGGGAGATTGTTGATGTGAAAGGCATCAGTGGAGAACTCCAGTTCTCTTGAGAAACAGGGAAACAGCAAGACAACCAGACCCTAGGGTCTTTTGCCAGCAGTTCTCAAGCTCCAGCTGTTATCACTGATGGGAGACAGTTTCTGGTCATGATCATAAAGAAATCAAATTCTGGGAGAGACAAGAATTAAAAAAATAAAGCGACCCACTACGAGAGGTTAGCGTCCAACGTTAAAAATAAAGTCTCCAGGAAATAAGCAAAGTCCCATACAGCCTCCTCATGCTGTTGCTCTTTTGTTTTGTTTTTTTTATGAACTAAATAACACAGGACCTGTAAATTGCTCCGAGAGCCTTTGTAGTGTGCAGAAGCTTTCAGCCTAGACCAATGGTCTCTAATGGAATGCAGTGGGGGCTGGCTGGCATGCAAACCACAGACATGGAGGTGAGGGGGAACAGGGAAGTGAGAAGGGAAAGAGTCATGCTCTGGCCCGATCACTGCTGCAGGATGCACTGTTTGCAAAAGGTGGGAGGCACTGGGAGGTCACAGGCGGTTTGTCCTGACCCTGGGGATCAGCAGAGAACCAGGCAGATTTACCAAAAGACCTTGAGCCCTTCCTCCCGTCCAGTTCCATGTCTGAACTGGAAGCATTTCAGGTCAATTAAGATGCTTAAGGAGCCAGTGGGGGCAATGCAGACAAACCGGACCATGGACAGGTGTGAATGGTCACTGCTGCAGCACGCTTAGAGGCCGGACAAGCAGTCGCATGGTTGTTTTGCCATTGTGTTTAGCCAGCACTTCACATCATGCCGCCCCTGTTTCAAACGGCACCTGCAGGCCTGAAGGTGAAAACTCAGCTAACGACGGCTACTGGGACAAATCGAAAGCTGAGTGGAAGATAAGTTGGCTTCTGGCCCTTAGGGGGCTGCAAAACGTCAGCTGATCAGAGTTCGTGACAAAGCTATTGTTTCTAAGCTCACACATGCGCTCATGCACACACACAGCTTCCTAAAGGGAAGCGGAGCTTCTCCTTCAGTGGAACAAGAAAGCTGTCCTAGATTTCCTTTCTGCGGCAGCCTATCCCTCGTTATTTCCTGGAAAGAGGTAGGAGAAAGCTGGGGCGCAGCGATATGCTCAGTTTTCCAGTTTCACAAAAATGTTAAGCAACCCCCCTGTTCAGCAGAGGTGGCTATTTTGCAGAAGACAATCCATGTGACGGCGTTCCCAAGCCTGGTGGTCTAATCTGATTTACTTCAGTATAAATCTGCACTTTTTTTTACCCTTCCCCACATGGATCCCGCTCTGCAATTCACATCTCATTGTTTGTCCAATTTCAAACAAGCCAGGGCACACAAGGCACAGAAGAGGCTGGCAGCAGCGCTATGGGCACACGCACTCACAGAACCCTACAAGTAGGAATTCAGTTCCACAGTGATCAGGTTAAGTGCTTATTCATGTCAGCAAGAGATACAAGGATTGGCTGTCTTCTTTATTCACTCCCTGGTTCAACAGCTCAATTGTTTTAGACATACAATGAATCTCTGATCTATTTCAAACATTTTGTCAGAAGCTTCCTAGAAGTAACAGCTGCAGTATATCAAAGGAGCACGTCTTTAAAGTGTAAGTTAATTGGGAGCATGTTTTCTGAGCACAAATAAAACCCTTTAACACAACTCCCCCGTTTTAAAATGTAGTAAAAAGGCAGTTTAGGGATGATGAAACGTTTGGACGGAGAGGTTTGGAGAAGGGAGTCTCGCATTTATTTTCTGAACAGGTTTTACTGCACGTTTCCCCCACACTGGCTTAGCGATGGCTTCTCACCTGTTCTGGAGGCAGCACAGCTAGAAGTGGAAGGGTGGTTTAATCCCTGCCCAACTAAACCTTGGTCTCTTAGCTGAAGCTGCCCAAGAGGGTCCTTACTGCAGCAGTGGTAACTACGATGTAACCATGTGTCTGCTGGGAAATGGACTGACACTACCAAACCTATTCACACTGGCCACCCAAACCCCCTCAGATAACACTTCTGATCACTAGTGGGCCCAGACAGGCCTTCACCTTAGTGTAACCCCATTACTAAGCAACTGAACCATCCAGCCCCACTCCCAGGAGTAAGCTAAGACTAGACCTACACAGGCAGTGCTCATCAAGGCTGCACACTGTTGGGAGCACTCAGATGTCAACAGCCTATTGACTGCACTAACCATCCCATGCTTTTTTGGGCTAATATCCTGCCCTTCCCGCGCCCCCAAGAATAGAAATTCACAGGTACAGCTGGGCAAATAATGGCTGTTTCCATTTGCTGGCAATTCTGAAAAAACTGAAAATAAGTTTTGTTTCAGGTCAAACCAAAACCAAAAAGTTGTGACGAACTCAAAAGTTAAAAAAATAAGAGTCTGAACCTTTCATTTCGACTAACCCATTTTGTTTGGATTTCAGGCACCTTGGCAAAAACCAGGGAGGACTAGATTCACAAAACCCTGGGGGAGGGAAGCAGGCAGATCACCTTTAGCCCAGTGGTTAGGGTACTCTTCTGGGATGAGAGACACCCAGGTTCAATTCAATGGAGAAGAGATCTCAACTTGGGTCTCCTACATTTCAGCAGGTCTCTCTCAATCTCTCCTGTTCTACTGTGTATAAATAATTAGTCATTGGAGCAGGTACTTGAATCTGGATCTCCCACATCCTATGTGAGCCTATAGCGTCATTCTCTCTCTTCCCCTAGCTGACTAGCCACAACCTGCTGCTTCTGGTGTGCGTTTAAATCAGCACAGTTCCCCCAAATCCTGCAAAAACCAGCAGCAAGTCTAGAAAAGGAATTTCTCATCCCTAACAATACAGGACTGGCCCTGGCTAACTCAGTTTGGGGCTATAAAACCAGCCTGCTTTCCAAACAAAAGTCTTGTTTAAGTTCCAGGTCTAAAAACCTTCATCAGTTACACTGAAGGTTCATTTCACAGTGTAAATTCCTTATGGTTGTTATAAATGGCACATAATCCTAGTACTTATCTAGGAGAATTAACTGGGAAAGAATAGCACAGCAGGCTCAGTGCATCAGGCTTGGAAATTAATTTTTCATCTAGCAGCTAGCTGGGACGAGAACACACACACACACACAGACAGTTTAACTCTTTCAGAGCTGGCAGACCAGCACTTTTAAGTGTTTGAACTATTGCCATTCTCTGACACCTCTCTCTCTCTCTCTCATAGGCACATTCCACTGTCACACAGAGGATTCTTGACAATACCTGGCACAATGAATAGCCAGGTACTGGGCTCCCCTGGAAAGATCTTACATCGGCTGGATGCAGATGGTACCACCGAAAGCTTTAAAAAAGTTGCATCACAAACCTTAAACCTCCCTACTAACACCCCCACCCCGCCCACAAAACTGCACCCTGATTTTTAGAGGTGCCCTGCACTGGGAACTCCCAGGAACATCGAACATCAGTGGTACTTGCTCCTCCGAAAAATTAAATCAAGACTGTATGACCTGACCAAGTCTTACAAATAAATCAGGACCGTAAGGAATCGAGTGATTTTTAATTCTTGTGCCTGGTTCGAGCTCCATTCCCAATCTCACAGACAAGCCACCGGACTGGGACTCAGGAGTTTGGGATTCTATTCCTAGCTCCGCCGATGACCTGCCGTGTCTCTAGGCAAATCTCTTCCACTCTGTGCCTGTTCTCCCCGCCTCCCAGTCTGCCTTGCCTATTCGGTCTGTAAGGTCTTTAGGGAGAGACTGTGTCTATGTATTTGTCCGGGGCGCAGCACAAAGGGGCTCTGATCTCTGTGGGAATTTCTAGATGTTACTGTAACACACACAAATGAAACAGCAAGAGCAGGGAACACAAAGTGGAAGCCCTCAGTCACATAAGGCAGAAAAGCCACGACTCTGGACCGCCACCTCATTTGCAAATGTGCCGATAGGGCTTATGCATCCTCTTAATCTCACCCCTCTGGCAGGCTTCTTGTTTTGTTTATGGACACGTTTAATAGACACAGCTCCTCGGGACACCTTGGACAGTCACGCTACCAACTGTCCAGGTCTGACAATCAGACGTGGTGTGTGTGTGTTGGGTGGGGAGAGGAATGGTCCAGTCAGGGAAGTTGGCTCAGGTGACCTGGCTGCTGTTCATTTTCATTTCTACAATAAAGAAGAAGAAAAACCCACCCACTCTCTTCTGCCTTGATTTGGCAGGTTACATTTCCCTAGCAGAAAAGCAAGGCAGTTGGACCCAATCTTTCCAGACGTGCTAACTCCTTATCCATCTACCCAAGTCCCTTGAAGTCTATTGTACATTTAAGGACTCATCTTCTTGCTGAGGACAACCTTCTGCGTGTAGAGCACACCTGCGAGCCTCTCCACATGTAGCAATGGATGCTCATGACAGGTGAAAGGCAGGCAGAAGTCGGAGACGATGGATCCCGTATTCCATTGCACTGGGGGAAATGGCAGTCAGTCAGTCATTCTCTGGCTTGGCTTGAGGAATCTAACAAAATCTTAACCAGACGTGCAAGTGTCCTCCTCCCCAGGCACTGGCTAAATAAGCTACCTTGGCTGACAAACAAACTTCCACCCAGAAGGGTGAAACGCGGGACCTTGCTCTCTGAGACAGCAAAATCAACAGGAAACGGATCACTGCTGAGGGGCAGCCACCATCCCACACTGGATCCAGCCAGGTTTGGGACAGGAAGAGGGGGTTGCATTCCTCTGAAACATCAGGCACTGGTCATTGCCAGAGGAAGGACACTGGACTAACAGGCTCGTCCAGTCAGTGTGTCTCTGTTCTGCATCTGGGTCATGTCAAGCTGCACTCAAGGCACACCCCAAGAGGTCTCCGATGGACAGTAGAAAGCAGGCACCTTTACGAGTGCTGGAGGGATGCAGCTGCCTCTTTACCTTCTTTCCTTGGCCGATCTGTCCAGGTGAGTCTGGACACCCTAGCCACCTCCCCTCTCTGTGCAAATGTTGCTGCTCTGCAATCCACTCAGAAATGTCGAAACCGAACCCTGCTGTGTCCAGTTCGCACCTACCAACGTTTGCATTCCCTGCACCCCCCACTCTCCCAGCCTCTTTGCACAATTGATTATGATCAACTCCAAGACCTTCAGCTGTTGCAGCACCTCTTGCAAAGCCTCCACTGAGGCAAATGAGGACATAAACTCCTTTAACGTTTAACTAGGTCTCCCAGCATCTGCCACAGGCAGGCTTCGTTTGCCTAGAACTTACAACCCGGGAAAAGCGGTTGGTAACCTCTGTCTTAAGTGTAAACACACAATCTCAACACACACACACATACTCAGAGGACCATCTGGACTGGGCTTTGCTTTCTCCCAGATCAAACAGATTTGTAATGGTTACTGTAGTAACAAAACAGGGCTCAGTATTTTGTTGCCAAAGCACAACCCCCCAAAGACAGAGGCAAGGAAATCAAGACAGATGTGCAACATGTACCCACTAAAGACAAACACTCATTCCAATCAAGATCTTCCGAAGTCGCTTCTCATGCCAAGGCGTTAGGTGACCCCTTATTTCCCTATGCAAGCTACCCAGATCGCTGATCACACAGCACTGCGGGGCTGCCTCATCTCCACATATGTAAGACGGCAGAACAATAGAAAGAGCTTGGACTCTGCCCTTCCCCCTACCCAGAGCCCCAGTCCGAGCCCCAGGCTGGCAGAGTTGAGTACAGCAGGCTGGGAAACATATTTTCCATGACAATTTTCTCAAAAGAATATCGTCACAGGAAAATTTCCAAGTAGTTAAAAAGGCATTTGTCACTGAATAATAATGGTCATACCACAGGCTTTTCACAGAAGTCAGCTGTCCCAAGGTTGCATGTGAGCGCAGAATGCCTACAATGCCTGCTTTGGCCCACAAAGTCAGGGAAATTCAGATCAGTAGTTTGTGTGGAGCTTTGAGATACTTTAACAGTGGGCAAGGAGCTCATTTGTGTGTGTGAGTCAAAGCTTTGTGTGTATATACACACAGCTTTATTTTAAATAAACACACAATCTTCCTGTTCTTTTCTCCTAACAGTTATGTCTTCCTCCTTCCCCATTAAACAAAGTTGTTGAGACCAAGAACAAGAAAATGTAACCAGCAACTATGAAACAGTCAAAAATTTCATGCAGACCATAGGAGATACTGTAAAACCAAAAATTACACACGCAGGGAAGATGAAAGCTCCCTTTCGTTACAGAGCAAGGTGGGCAGACCAGCAAGTATTGTCAGAGAAGATCCCCAAACTGAGATGAAAAAATAACCCCGGCATCTAGAAAGGAAAACATGCCCTCAGCACTGAGACCACACCAAAATAAAAGCCTCAGCTTACTGCCAGACCCAACCACTCCTTCCTGTAAGATTTCTAACAGGCTTGTATATCACCTTATCCTTCCCAGTTACACAGCTTCATAAATATTCGAGATCTCACTTTAAATTATGAAAGCTCTGAATCTAAACCAGAGACAATCCAGCAGCTCGTAAAACTGGGCTGATGTCACTGCAGAATTTTCTTCTAGTTATCTTCATTTTCAGTCAGTCAGTCATTAGGATGGATTTGGAGGAGGGGAGGAGAATCAGATTTCAGTGGCCGCTGCAACAGTGATCAGGGTTTCAAAGTTTAGCCAAAAAAGACTTCAGATCAATTCATATCTGATGAGACGAACTGAAGTTTTCATGTCAGGTGTCCCCACGTCACTCTGTATTGATACGCAGAAAACCCTGGTTGATTCTTGGCCTCTTGCTTCCTGGGTTAAAAAGAGATGGGAGCCCACACACTGAGCCTCTGGGTAGGTCTACACTGCAGTTGGGAGGTGCAGTTTCCGCACATGTAGGCAGACCTTGCTAAAAATAGCAGTCTGACCACAGAGGTAGGGACTGAGTACATACCATATTTCTGTGCACTCTGGGGCTATGCCTACACACACTGGAGTGTAGAAATATCCTCTGAAAAGTAGGAAGCAAATTGCACATCACTCTGCCAATGCACCCATCAACTCGGATGGATAGGCTCCAAAAGGAAGTCCCTTGTCAGTGCCTCCCCGGCTAGAAAGGCAGCGATCATGCTAAGGAAAGGTTTTAAGGCTGTACGAATGCCATGGAAAGGGGTATGGAACGGGAGGATTGGGGGCGTTCAACAGGTAGGTGGAGGAAACCATGGACCCTTGCGGTTTAGCATAGGAGGAACAAAATAAGGTGAGTATGACCATATGTGAGCAACCGGTGCTTGGGAGGAAAAAAATGAAAACTGAAGCTAGATACATTCAGAATGGAAACAAGGTGAACAGTGTGGGTAATTAACTACTGGTACAATTCACCTAGGGATGTGCTAGATTCTTCATCGCTTGACATCTTTAAATCAAGCATGGGTGTCTTTCTTAAAGATAGGCTTCAGTTTAACCAGAAGTTATGGGCACGTTAGGTGGACTTCTAAGGCCTAGGTTAGATGCAAACGGTCAGACTAGATCATAATGGTCCCTTTCTGGCCTTGAAAAAAAACCAATATTTACACAGAAGACTTCTCCAAAAAGACCTTCCTACTCTACTCCAGAAGCCAGGCTATTCCAGCTACAATGCACCGTTTCAAACCAGAGTCATACCAATCAGCCATAATATTTCCCTTCCGATTAGTTGATCTTCCTTATTGTCCCTACACCCTCAAGCCCAACACAAAACATATTATTCCCTGTGAACGGTCATAAAGGGAAAATGATTTTAAAGCAAGCTGCTGTGGATATCGTTGCTTTCAGGGTCCAAGACAACCTTCTGAAAAGATGGCCTTTCACAAGAACACACGCACATGGGGATATAATTCCGCCGCTGCCCTGAGGCAGACTCTGGAGAAGAAGCATCGGCCTCCACCCATATTTGCAGCATTGAAAAAGACGGGAGCATCCCATTGACTTGAGAACTAAGGAGTTTATCTCGCTCTGTGGGATGGACAGACAGACAGGCTGACTTGACTGGAGACTGGGTTCCTTGGGCTCAGTATTGCATGTGACCCCTGGCGTGGGTGAAACGGATGAAAAACAGCAAGAAACTCATCAAGCATTAATAGCCATAGAGCCACTCACCTGGAAGGGAGCCTTTCCTGTCAGACACTGGTAAATGATGGTTCCTATACTCCAAAGGTCAGCTTTAGCATCATAGTGTTGGGACATAATGACTTCTGGGGCCTGCATGGAGAGAGTAGAGTTTTGTTTAAAAAGACTTGGCTCTTTTCTTGGCAGCTACCAGAGAAACAGAAGCCCCTAATTTTTTTTTAAAAAGCACCGAGCCAAGATTGCACAAAAGAAAAGGGATTAAAGATTTTTTCCCCTGCT
The DNA here is from genome assembly GCF_016161935.1 of Mauremys reevesii. Lineage (NCBI taxonomy): Eukaryota > Metazoa > Chordata > Testudines > Geoemydidae > Mauremys > Mauremys reevesii. Next base: position 13,158,753 of record NC_052640.1, on the reverse strand, counting down.
TTAAAGTGCTGCGTTCATATTAGCAAGGAGGCAGTTTCATAACACTAATCTGGTTACTTGAGGCATGGTTTTACTTTCGGCACTGCCCGCTTAACTTCTGCCTGATGCATTGTAGGCAAAACAGTGCATCCCCTTCTCAGGCATTACGATCTCTATTGAATCAACTTGCAAACAAAGGAGTCCCTTTAGAACAGCACAGGCATCCCTTCTAAAACAAAGCAACACACTCCAGTTCAAGTCCCAACTTTCCCGGTTATAGCCACGACAAACAAAGGATCAAGTTGGTACAGGTAACTCAGCCCTTCCCGCTCCAGGGATTTCTTAAGAGGCTAATGCAAGCAGGCAGCTGTGACATGTGGCAGTAGTCATGTCAGTGGATGGGACTTGAGTTCAAAAGCAGGCCCATGTGTTTATCCAAAAAGAGGTCAGTCCCCACCTTGCTTCCCCACATTCTCTGTGGTATGGAACAAAATGCACCACTCCTCACTGCATGTTTGCTCCAGAAGCTAAAGATAGCATAGATTCAGAATGATCAATAGCTCAGAATGCAATGTGCCTCTGGATCTGTGTGGAGGTGAAGGTGGGAGAAGAACAGGCTAGCTATAAAAGAGACTATATTTATAAAAGAGACTTCCTCTAGCGCTCACAGGAGACAGGACTGAAAGGGGATCAGTTTTCTAGCTGTGCCACAAGCAAAGGCCAAGAATAGATTTGTTCCATTTGGACTGAGGGTGGCATTGGGAGGAGAGGGGAAAAAACAAAAACACCCCACTCTGAGCAACGCACGGACAAGAGCTGCTTAACTCTGCCTCAGCACCAAACAAACAGAGTCAAGGAAACAGCTGTCAATGGCAGATGTGGATGCTCAGAACCATTCTGGGTGAGGACCCAGATTTCGCGAGGGGTCAGACACACAGCCCCCTTTGCTGCACTCTCATACTGACACAGCATTCCTCCCACTGTGGCAAGGCAAGAAAACAGGGCTGGCTATGTGCATGTATGAGGACACGTGGATAGGGAATGCAGAGGCTACCCCTGCTATGTCACACACCATGCACACACAGGGACCCACAACAGCAGCAGAGTAAACCCCTGAATGCCTCCCAGAAATCCGAACACACTTTACTCAGAACTTAACACACTCACACACCTCCCCCCCAAAAAAATCACCTTTAAATCAAGAACATGGAACTTTTTAAACCCAAAAGGAATTCCCAGAGTACTTACAAAAAAATAAAAAGAGTCCCTCTCACTTTAAAAGTGAGCCAGATATCTGATCTACTTTCAAGAGAATGTAAAAGAAAAAGCGTCACTAAAAATAGACAGTTCAGCAAAGTTTCTCAAGAGGAAAGAGGTTACATCACCCTTATGTACAGCACGTCAGCAAACAACTGGCTTCAACAATAAAGCGAGAGGAAGTCAGGCTTGCTTTGGTTTGCACCGACAGATACAGTTTTAAACACAGTGGCGCTAAAGGCCACTGTGTTATGCAGCCAAGTCCTGTGCCAGGTTGAAGGCTCAGGCTGGGGGGTTTAAAAGGAGCTTAAGGAAAGCAGACACTTAAACCACATTGAAATTCAATGAGAGTTGGCCATCTCAGGCAACATCTATGATAAAAATCACAGCAGCGGCCCAGCTGCACCATAGACACTACAGTGACGGAAGGGGTTTTTCGATCCCTGTAGTAAATCCACCTCTCCCAGAGGCAGAAACTAGGTCAACAGAATAATTCTTCCCTTGACCTAGCGGTGTCACCAATGAGGCTTCACTACATCGCACGGCCCTGAGCGATTTAGTTAAGCCAACCTACCTTTGGAGTGCAGACCAGGTCTAATTCTCCATCTCACCTTTGAAAACCCCAGTCTGAATTAATGGAAGAGCACTGACTTTTCATTTAATCAAAACACACCCATCTTGCAGAGCAGTCACACGGACCAGATCGAAGGTCTGGTTTGGTCGTTTTTTATTTTGGTGCCCTGGTGTGAGTGATACACCGAGGTTATTTTATACCAGTTGACTCCATGCACACGAACAAGCAATTATCACTTTACATTTCATCGCTATGGGTTGTGGGTGGGGTGGGGTTTTTTTTAGCATGTCTGGTTACAATCTGAGCAAATATCCTTCAGGCAACTGGCTTGACCAAGGCAAGAAGTAGACGTGGATCGCAAGAGAAGCCAGGCAGACTCCATTTACAGCCATTGTTTTAGAATTAGGTTAAGCTGTGAAATATATTCAGCAGCAGGTTTAAAGACTGTAGGGGTATATTGTTCAGGTCACATATGGAAAGCTGAGAATTCACCTCTCTCTTTGAGAGATGGGTCACGAGAGCAGATACCCAGATATTTATAACCCGAAATCTCTCTAGTTTGGAGTTTAATTTTAGTGCTTGTGACAACAGCGAGGGTGATTTGGAAAGCAGTGAGGCGCAGGCATCATGCCAGCTTCCTAACATAGCCCTACATTCTTGACTAGTCACAAGCCTCTCTGCTATCCTACAAACTCCTCCGGAGTGTGCTGTAAACACATATTAGCAAGGTCTCCTTTGTTTGAAAGCAGGTGTCACCTTCTATCTCAGTAGCCTGCTCTGAAGCTCAGCCTGATGCAGGAGAGGTTTCTAATCAAGATTTGTAGGCTTCAATTCTTCCATCAGTCCCACTGTATCCCTCTACTAATGGGGCACAACTCTTACTGACAGCGAGGAGATGTCTATACACAAATGTATAGGGAACAAACAGGAAGAACTTGAAGTATTCGTACATAAGTCCAGTTATGACTTAACTGGCATCACAGGACTTGGTGGGATAAGTCTCACGACTGGAATACTTGTATAGAGGGAGATATTTGATCAGAAAGGGCAGGCAGGGTATAAAAAGAGAGGAGGTATTTCATTATACATCAAGAATATATATACTTGTTCTGAGGCCCAGAAAGTGGTGAGAGGCAGATCATTTGAGAGTCTCTTGGTAAAGACAACAGGGTAAAAGACAGGGGTGCCGGCATGGTATGGATCAGGGGGGAGGGATAGCTTAGCATAGCAGTTTGAGCATTGGCCTGCTAAACCCAGGGTTGAGAGTTCAATCCTTGAGGGGGCCACTTAGAGATCTTGGGCAAAATCAGTACTTGGTCCTGCTAGTGAAGGCAGGGGGCTGGACTTGATGACCTTTCAAGGTCCCTTCCAGTTCTAGGAGATAGTAATAATAATAAATAGAGGTATCCTATGAACTACCAAATCAGGAGGAGAAGACAAATGAGGCATTTCTAGAATAACAAATATCCAAAACACAAGATCTGGTAGTAATGGGAGACTTAACTACCTAGTCATCTGTTGGAAAAGTAATACGGCAAAACACAAAATTTCCAGTAAGTTCATGGAATGTATTGGCCACAACTTTTTGTTCTGAAAAGTGGAGGAAGTAACCAGAGAAACAGCCATTTTAGACTTGATTCTGACTAACAGGGAGGAATTGATAATAAGTAGGCAGGTGGAAGGCAATTTGGGTGAAAGTGATTATGAAATGATAGATTTCATGATTCTAAGGAAAGGAAGGAGCGAGATTGGCAGAATAAAGGACAAAGCAAACTTTGACAAACTCAAAAAACTGGTAGGAAATATCCTGTGGGAAGAACATCTAAAAGAAAAAGGAGTTCAGGAGAGCTGGCAGTTTCTCAAGGAGACAATGTCAAAGGCACTGCAAACTATCCTGACACTAAGGAAAGATAGAAAGAATCGTAAGAGGCAATACGGCTCCATCAGGAGATCTTTAATGACCTGAAACATAAAAAAGGAATCCTACAAAAAAGTGAAAACATGGACAAATTGCTAAGAAGAAACAAACAAATAGCACATGCATGTAGGAATAAAATCAGATAGACTAAGGCGCAAAATGAATTACTCCTAGCAAGGGACATAAAAAAAGATTCTTCCAATACATCAGGAGCCAGAGAAAGATGAAGGAAAGTGTAGGTCCTCTACTTGGGGGCAGGAAGCTGAGCTAATAACCGACGACAAAGAATCCTGAGGTGTTTAATCCCTATTTTGCTACAGTCTTCTCTAAAAAGGTTAATGGTAACAATTACTCAGCACGATTAATATTAACAACAAGGGGGAAGGAATCCAAGCCCAAAAAGGGAAAGAATAGGTTAAAGAATATTTAGATAAGTTAGATATATTCAAGTTGGCAGGGCCTGATTAAATTCATCCGAGGGTACTTAAGGACCTAGCTGAAGCAATCTCAGAACCATTAGCAATTATCTTTGGGAACTCATGGAGGATGGGTGAGGTCCCACAAGACTGGGGCTAGGCAAACATAGTACCTGTCTTTAAAAAGGGAGAACGAAGAGGACACACGGAATTACAGACCAGTCAGCCTAACTTCGATACCTGGAAAGATACTGAAACAAATGATTAAACTTTTTAACTGTACGAGTAGCTAGCCACTGGAATAGGCTACCAAGGTTGTGGAATCCCCATCATCAAGAGGTTTTTAAAAGCAGGCTGGATGAACACCTGTCAGGGACGGTCTAGGTTTACTTACTTGGTCCTGTCACAGTGCCAAGGGCTGGACTTGATGACTTCTCAAGGACCCTTCCAGCCCCGCATTTCTATGATTCTATGTTCATGTATCACACCAGAAAAAAAAAAGTATCCATATAGCCCAATCAAGATATAGACCAGGTACACAACGGGCTGGCTGAATTACAAACAGAGGGCCACTGTCTCTCAACACTGGGAACAGAGAGCAATGGAAGAGAGGACACTTTGTCCAAGAGGCTCTTTATCAAGGCAGCACCTTGGAAAAGGCCTTATGGCTGCAAAGTCATTCCTATTCCTAGTTTGCATGTTTGCTACTCCGCCTGCAGTCAAGGGATAACACTGGATTTTAGGTCCCAACGCCTTAGCTGAAGGGCACTGCTTCCTATCTGAAAGAGGCAATTTCTGAGTGGGGTCAATCAATAGCCTATTATTATTTACCAACGGTTGCCTGAAAGGCAGATGTCAGCACAGCAGCATAGATGTTTGCCATCTTGCCGCTCGGAGAATCTTTATCAGTCTCCCATTAGGGTTTCCACTTACAACAACAGCTTTAAGAACACAAAATCCAGGTCTTGGGGGGAGGTCTAGGAGGAACGGAAGAACTAGGCTTAAGGGTTGCACAGCACTTTGAATGGTATAATCCCGAGTTAGGCAACCTATGGCATGCATGCCGAAGGCGGCACTCAAGCTGATTTTCAGTGGCACTCACACTGCCCGGGTCCTGGCCACCGGTCTGGGGGGCTCTGCATTTTAATTTAATTTTAAATGAAGCTGCTTAAACATTTTAAAAATCTTATTTACTTTACATACAACAATAGTTTAGTTATATATTATAGGCTTATAGAAAGAGACCTTCTAAAAACGTTAAAATGTATTACTGGCACGCGAAACCTTAAATTAGAGTGAATAAATGAAGACTCGGCACAGCACTTCTGAAAGGTTGCCGACCTCTGGTATAATCTAAATAACCATTGCAGGTTCCACATGTCAGGAAGGGCCTGCTTTTTGCTAGCCTATACGATACAGCGGTTTGACCACAAAAAGATACATAAGCAGAGTGCACTCACCATGTACATAGGGGAGCCACACAGCGTTGCTGCCATCATGTTGCTTTGCAGGTACCGGGCAAATCCAAAATCAGCTACAAATACAAAGAAAAGAAGTTCATTCACTAGTTCTAGAGAAGACCAACCTTTCTTCAGTTGCCTCAATCCCCCAGGGTGGGCCCTCCTGTTTCTCCGTAGTCCCTCAATACAAGGGACGTTCTCCATTTTGAATACAGAACTTGTGTTCTATCCCCAAGCTAACGCAAGTTTCTCTCACTATTATTACATGTTCCATACAACAGAAAGGGTTGAGAAAATGCAGCTATAAAAAGCACTTTACATGAAAAGGAATGAATCCCAAATCATGTAAAGGTGCCTGCAGTCACTATTTTTCCTGTGTCTGTTGTTCATGGTTTGTTCTTTCCAGGTGGAATCCAGATTCTCAGCTGGTGGAAACTGGGAAGCCTCTATTGACTGCAGTGGAGCTATGCCTCTTTACATTAGCTGAGCATCTAGTCCGAGATTTATGAATGCAGTGAAGGTCCAGCAAAGCTTCATAGCTTTTCCCTTGTTACTTGCTGCTACTTCAGATTTGGGGAAGTGGTAGTTACACTCCATGACATAGGACAGGAGGCAGGGTTGTACCACAACATAACAAACATCAGCAGGGACCCACCACCATCTGTATCTTTGGAAGATGCTCATTTGAAGCTGCATGGCACTATTTATGTATCATGACTTATGAGGAGAGGCTGAGGGAACTGGGATTGTTTAGTCTGCAGAAGAGAAGAATGAGGGGGGATCTGATAGCTGCTTTCAACTACCTGAAAGGGGGTTCCAAAGAGGATGGATCTAGACTGTTCTCAATGGCAGCAGATGACAGAAAAAGGAGTGTTGCAGTGGGGGAGGTTTAGGTTGGATATTAGGAAAAACTTTTTCACTAGGAGGGTGGTGAAACCCTGGAATGGGTTACCTAGGGAGGTGGTGGAATCTCCTTCCTTAGAGGTTTTTAAGGTCAGGCTTGACAAAGCCCTGGCTGGGATGATTTAGTTGGGGATTGGTCCTGCTTTGAGCAGAGGGTTGGACTAGATGACCTCCTGAGGTCCCTTCCAAACTGATATTCTATGATTCACCCTAGAAAAGCCAAGGTCTATCAGCGCTGAAAGTATTTACAGCTGCAGATTACTCAGCATCTGATCATATGATGCTTAAGGTTACCAGATATTTCAAGCAATATTTGACACGGCTGTTTATATTGCCATCTGTCATTAGAATGATATTATGTCTGTCTAGTCCCATTCCTGGACCACACAGTGTCCTCCTTAAGGAAAAGGGGTGGTTAAACAGCAGTGTGTGTGAAGGGTATGACGAACTGAGACTAATGCAGCACACATTAGCTAGGAGTGCTGTTTAGATGGCTCTCCCTTTTTACATGCCTGTGGGTCATTAGACACTTCTACTTTCCATCCGTGCTTGAATCCTGGAGAAACGCTTCAGCTACAGCTGAGCAGCTGCAAAATTTCACACACACCTGCAGCAGACCCTCATTCTCCAGCAGACTTCATTTCTCAGCCAAAAGGCACTCACGCTTTCTCCACAAGACAGAGTTGAAACCGAGCATGGTGTAATTTAATTGGTGTCAGAATCAACTTGGTCAACTTATAGTACAGTCCAACAAATGTCCATGAATCAAGATGTGACTACACAGCTCTCCTTTAAGAGAGACCTTGGATTCAATAACTGGGTTTCTGGGGTGTGTTTGAACAACCCGTTGATCAGCATATGTTACATGTCCCCCTCTGTGCTTGATCCACAGAGAATGTGGGTCCATCACATCCAACCTGGTTCTTTAGCTCAAGCTGTAAACTGACATTTTTAGCTCTGGAGGTTTCTGATTCAATCCCTGGTGTCAGCCAAGATGGCAGTCATCGCATGTGCTGTTTTTTAAATCAGAGCTCAGCGTTCACAAAGGATGTAGGGATCACAGTCTTGGGACACCAAAATTCCCACCCCACCCCTCCGCCAGCATGCCCCACCTCCGTTTTAAAAGGTTGGGACAAATCAATATCACGGTCTAGACAACTGTTGCCCAGGGAGGAAACTGAATGACTGTTTTTTCTGAGAAAGACACCTCTCAACTTGTAACTCGACTGAGTCCACCCAATTCATTTTGCATATGTCACAGAACAGCCAGAGCATAAGAACTCTGTCACTCACTAACTACCAGGGACGGATTAGAACTAACGATCCAGGTCATCACTAGAGTAGCAAAATAGATCATGTATAAAAGACAAAGACTTGCTAGTTAAAACAGGTTAGGTCATGTTTAAAAACGTGCTAGCTATTCTCCTAGTCTAGACAGAGCCTGAGAGATGAAAGGCTCCATATCTGAATACCCACCCTTAGGCCAGGAAGTCAAACTATATATAATCCACACGACTACCCATGATTTCATTTAAACGTTATGGGGAGCTTGGGTGGAGGCAGCTGATGCACTAGAATTTAAAACTTAACCACAATAGTTATCCAGCGGAGCACAGTGCCAATCAGCATCCGCTTCTTTTGGAACAAGTGTAAGAAACAAAACAAATGGATACGGTGGAGGGGGGGCGGGGGATGGGGGACAGACATTCAGTTGGTGTGAGCTAGCATAGCTCCACTGACGTCAATAGCACTACACTGATACATACCAGCTGAGGATCTGACCTGGAGAGCTTTCAAGACATTCCACTGCAATGGTGAAAAACTAATCCTAATTCCCCTATGATCAGTTCATTTGTTTCTTATCCAGTTGCAGCAGTCTGGACTGGCTAGTTAGCCATTTCCAGAGCCATGTTGATCATTCCAGGGAAAGTGTTTCTTAAAAGCAGGATATAAGGAAAGTTTCTTACCAATCTTTATACGAATGTTGTTAGGATTTGACTTCTTGCCTCCAGCATAAGAAAGGAGGATATTCTGTGGTTTCAAATCCCGGTGGATGATACCTTTGCTGTGTAGCATTTTCATGGCACCTGCTATCTGCTGGAGAAAGAGCCTGATGGTATCTTCGCTAAGTGTCCGCATAGCTGGAAGGAAAAACAGACAGAATGATTGTAACACCAGCCATCACTAAGCAAAGCAGAAGGCAGCTTCTCCACAGAGATGAACAAGGATAACTCTGGATTGAGCACTTCCAACGCTCCCTCAAGCTACTCAGTGAGAAAGAAACTACATGTGGCTTTTCTGAATTGGTTCTTGAGGAGCATCCCTTAAAGTATTCGTGACTAGACTGCATTCTCCTCCATATCTCAAATGATGCAAAGAACCGTGCATCAGATCCTCAGCTGCTATAAATCAGCATAACATCACTGACTCCAGTGGCAGCTCCACTGACTATGGTGAAGATACATCAATTTACACCAGTGGAGGATCTGGCCCTGTTATGTACCAACAGGGATGAGACTGAATATAAATAGCTCTCATAAACAAAAGGTTTTTCAAAAAATTAATAAAGTTCTATAAATGTGCATGCAGCTAACTGCATTCTCCTGGGAGGCAGGCTTTCTTTTGATTTTAAAACAAAGAAATACTGAAAGGATCAAGAAGCTAAACGGAACCCCACATCTAATGAGGCTGATCCAAAATTAACCCCAGCTATTTTACGAACCATCTTTCCCCACACCTTTACAAGCACATCTGTAAGACACGCCTACCAGAGGCGGGATCTGGCCCACTGAACACAGAACAAGCCTCAATAGCAAGACTGTGTGACACCTTCCTGGGTGGATGCTAACATTCAAGGACAAGTAAGGTTCAAAGAAATACATTTCACTTGAATAAAATCATCTCTCTCATAAATGCCCCAGTAATTATTGGAGGCTCCATTTTCATGTTGCTCCAGCTGTTCTCTGGTAAGGCCTCAAACCATACTGGCAAGAGCATCAAAACACTATTCTACCTTCTCAGCTAAAGTGGAGGAATCCTTAAGAAAACACAGAGCCGGGCATAAGCAGTTTTAGCCCGACACAGGAAATTAAATATTTTACTTTAAAACAGCATGAAACGTGGGCTGACTGAACCGCGTTTAGAATAGAAAACAAACTCCCATCCCAACTCCCAAATCTTCACAGGGAGGCTCACAACTAGCAGACCTAAAATGTCACTCAGTCAACCAGCGGCTCATTGCTTCAGACATGTAACGCCAACGTACAGATATGCAGAGCTTCTCTTCCCCCACTGGATTCTGTTCTCATGAGCCAGCACTCTACTGGAATTTACAAGACACCTGCTCTTGATGTGGAGTCTTGGTGAATGGAATATACCAATTGTTACAAAGGCATTTTGAAATTTTAGTCCAAGTAATCCTGACAGTATATTTTGACAGTATCAAAAGCACGGCCTCACCTTTAACATCACACTCAGGAGCATGAAGGGGGAGAGCCGCACCTGGTGTACACTAGGGTAATACGCCGTTCATTTCAATGGAGCCGTGTTGATTTACACCAGCGAAAAGACAGGTCTAGTACGTCCAGCAAGACTGGTTACATTCTCCTGTATGCCAATTCTCTTGAATAGACTGTTCCTCGTGGTATCTATCCATCCATCCATGGTACTTTTATATGGCTCCCATCACCACAGTATCTGATCACCTCACAGTCTTTAATGAACACAACATCCTGTGCTATTACCTCAGTTTAACAGATGAGGGAACAGAGACCCAAAGAAACTAGGTGACTTGCCCAGGATCACACAGAACGTCTGTGGTGGAGCTGAGAGTTCAACCCAGGTCTCCCAAGTGCCAGGTTAGTGTCCTAATCACTGGACCATCCTTCTTCCCAACACCTTAGCTGATTAGACGTCATGGTTAACATGTCTACAACCACAGCATCAGGTCTTCTGAACAGGCACCACTGACCCCAATAATCTGCTCCAGAACCTTTGGAACAGGGACCATCATCACTAAAAGAGTACGACAGCCCCTCCCCCCTCCACAAATAATCTCTTTCAAGATTCATTTTGAACCCACAAATCTAATGGGCCCAACTGTCTCAATATCTGCCTAACAAAAAAAGTAGGACTCTAAACTCAGCAGTACTTATGCTGTCAAGCTAGCAGGCTATCATAGATTCCTTCAGCTAAATACCCTTTGCCTCTAGCAGTTAAACAGTCTTGTAAAAGTCTTGTTCTGACCTGCAGTTCTGCCAGCAAGCCACAACTGTTTTCAAGGCATTACCCTCTCTGAGCTGTTTCCACACAATTTACCAGCTAATCTCCCCACCCCGCACATGTTAAGAGTACATAACCTGGAGCTAGTCTTCTACTGCTTTACACGGCAAAAATAGATTAATACGGGGATTTACAAAAATCCACTAATTGTGGAGAAAGTAGTGCAGAATTCAAGCTTTCACTTAAACAAAAGTTAAGCGCCAAGTTCTTAAGCTTGTGAAGATATATCCTCCAAAATGTGGGAAGTATGTAAACCAATGCATGGCTGTTGCCTTGAACTGGCAGCCAGGCTGCTCCAGTGCATCTGCTGCCGCTCTGCAAAGCTACGAAGCAGTAGCAGAATAAAACTGACACAAGACTGAGGTCTGTTGCACAGATGCTGCTACTCAGAACCCTGTGGGCAGCAACGAAACAAAAGGGTCAAGTCAGTTTCATGCAGCTGCTCTCAGTTGGGAACGTGTTGCAATATGGGGAATGCTGCGAAGGAAAAAAGCTGCTTTCCTCACTGCAAAAAAAAGCAAAACAAAACAAAAACGAGAGAAAAGAAAAACAGAGTTTTCCTACCTCTCGTTTACTTCTTACCCCCATCCCGCCCTACAGCACCCAGCTGGCTCTGGAGGGGTAGAACGACAAAGGCCCTTTTTGCTGCACTGCTGGCTCCACTCTTCTCTTAGGAGTCGCTGGAAGGAGGGAAGAGAGCTCCTTTTCCCGTACAGCAAGGCTCTCCAGAACCCCACTAGCCAGAGGCAGAAATAATACACGGCCTAAGTCCTGGCAACGTCCCACCTCCCAGCAGCTATGCCTGATGCCAGTGCATAGCCTCTGGATCTCGTTGGTAGTCTTCCCAGTTGTAACTTCCCTGTTTACCCTCTGGCTAGTTGGTTTAGTCCCCACGCTAGCTGTCTAGCAAGATTTTCTTGCCCTTCTGGGCTAACAGATCAGGGAAACTGGGACTGTCCCTGTTCCACCAGGAAGGTTTCTGAAGAGCAGTCATGTGCTGAGGTTAGCTGGTGGCCGATCTCCAGGGCAGTATCCCGTAAGTAGAGGGAGGGAGAAGATACAGCAGAGCAGATATGTCCAGTGCATTGGCCATTCAAGCAAAGTAGAGCATGATCCACTTTAACATTTCTCTGCTGTTAAACCCTCATCCTGAGCAAGGAACTTGTGCCAGTGTCCCTGCAAAAAGAGGGAGCATTAGCTCATCTTCACCATAGCTAGGGCCCTACCAAATTCACTGTCCATTTTGGTCAATTTCACGGTCATGGGATTTTTAAAATCATAAATTTCATGATTTCAGCTATTTTAATCTGACATTTCATGGTGTAAATGGTAGGGGTCCTGACCCAAAAAGGAGTTGCGGGGTGGGCACAAGGTTATTGTAGTGGGGGTTGCGGTACAGCTACCCTTACTTCTGCGCTGCTGCTGGTAGCAGCGCTGCCTTCAGAGCTGGGCAGCTGGAGAGCGGCAGCTGCTGGCCAGGAGCCCAGCTCTGAAGGCAGAGCCGCCACCAGCAGCAGCACAGAAGCAAGGATGGCCTGGTATGGGATTGCCACCCTTACATTTGTGCTGCTGCCTGCAGAGCTGGGCACTCAGTCAGCAGCTGCCACTCTCCGAGCTCCCAGATCTGAAGGCAGCAGTGCAGACGTAAGGGTGGCATGGTATGGTATTGCCATCCTTACGTCTGTGCTGGTGAGGCGCTGCCTTCAGAGCTGGGCACCTGGCCAACAGGGTGCCCAGCTCTGAAGTCAGCACAGAAGTAAGGGTGGCAATGCCGCAACCCCCTTAACATATCCTTGTGACCCCCCGGCAACTCCCTTTTGGGTCAGGACCCCCAATTTGAGAAACGCTGGTCTCCTCTGTGGAATCTGTACAGTGTAGGGTAAAAGCACACAAAAGGCCAGATTTCGTGGTCCGTGACGTGTTTTTCATGGCCCTGAATTTGGTAGGGCCCTAACCATGGCATAGCTGGCAAGGCATTAAAACATGCAATGGGGATTGGGCACCCCCCAACCTGAGCGTGGCTAACCTGCGTTCCCTGCAAGGCCATGTTATGGCTTCACAAGCCTTGCTCTGCCACACCTGAGGAGTAACAATATCCATGCGTTTATTTTTGTGGGCTCGACAAGCAACAAGACACTCAGCTGACTGCCTCAGGGACTGCTAGACAGGTCAGTAGACCAGAGCAAATATTTACAGCAGGTCAATCAGAGGCCCGCATGGCTCCAAGCTCCCGGAGTGCCGGAAAAAGCTGAAACCACCTAAAAGCACCCTGGTCAGCACTCTGTGGACGGGGGAGGAGTGCTTTACCTGCCCTGAGGCTGCAGGTGAGCTAGAGCAAACACAGGGGCCTGTATCAGATGACCCTAGCACAGACATACTGAACTAGACATGACACTTTATGGACAGGATATTTAGGATTGGGGGAGGGGCGGGAAGAGAAACATCTCATCTTACCCATGAGTATCAGCTGGGTCTGTCCTCAAGGCCATTAAAGTCAATGAGACTGAGTGGGCTCTGGGTCAGGCCCTACTTAACTTGTGATATTGCAGAAATTGCTTCCACCGCAATTTTGACAGTGGGAGCCCCGGGAGGCCGACAGTGGGGGCCCCCACTCTCAGTCCCGGGTGAGAAATGCCTCACCCCCTTTTTGCAAAGGGGTGCCCAAGAGCTCAGGGGCGTCCTTCTTGCAGCTTTCCTAACTCGTTAGAATTCAACCTACAGTAGTTATTACATGCCCCTTTCAAACCGCATGCTCTCACACATCATGGTCTATCTAAAAAAAAAAAAAAAAAAAAAGGATATATGTTGCTGTGGTGAGAAATTCTCTTCACAGAGATGGCTATTCCATCTACCTGCCTCACTACCAATAGCTGCCCAGAGCTGGCGGCCAAAAGAGACCATTAGATCATCTAGTCTGACATTCTGCATAACAAAGGCCATAAAATTTCATCCAGTTACTCCTGAGTTGAGACCAATCACTTGGGTGACACTTTCCACTGCTCTGCTAACCTACCAGGCAGCATAGAGCTGTACGGTACTCTCTCACTTCGATACATGACACCAGATGAGCTACAACAGAAGACAAAGTCAATAGAACTGCCAAAAGGAAAGACGCATCGTACAGTGAAATCAAATTCTTGTTCACTGGAAGCTGTGCAGTCGTAGCAGGCCACATATCCAAGGGATAGGACTGAAGATGAGGGGAAAACCAAACCAACGCATTTCACACTGAAAAAAACACACACGTCTTTTGCTTTATGATGGGATGGACAATTAGAGTTGCTTTGGGTGCAATGGAGAATTAAAATATCGCCTAACATTTTTAATTAGAGGGCAGAATGGATGAGTAGGCTTAAAAGCCTATTCTCCCAATGATAAGGGGTTTTTCATGTGTAGCTCACGTTACCATTAACAGGAATTACCGGCCGAAATACTCCATGAATGGATGGGAAAAAGAGATGCCACAATTAAAGAGCAGTCAAGTAACAGCTCCGTCCAGCAGGTAATTCAGGCTAGAGAGCAGAAGTTTGCTTGGGTTTCTGCACTTCAGTGAAACGCGCTGGAAGAAACATGAACTTTCGGAAATGTTTAACAGGGGGACGAGCTTTAAAAAAAAGAAATTCTAAATCTAAGAAGGGCAGCGAAGGGCCTGCACACAATGACAGGTGACTGTACCGGGCAATAAGAGAACACCCAGTCAAACAGCCTCGCAGGGAACAGGCAAACCAGCATGATATAGAACGGGGGCCCAGGCAGATGTTGCCGAGGCAACAGATATGAACATTCCATGCCTCATTTCCCTGTTAGCAAACTCATTCTGGAAGTTCGTTGAAGGCTGGATGCCAAACCAAGCAGAGGAGCTTGGGAGAAGGTGGCAGGAGACAGAGAGGTTTAAAAAAATAAATAAAATAAAATAAAAAAAAGCGAAAGCAGCCTGAATAATCTTAAGAGCAAAACTACTAATCTGAAACTTCTGTTTGCTGATACTACAGAGGTACGAGCAATGCATTGCTTGAATACATCCCTAAAAGATGTCTCCTATGTGATTTGGAGAAAGGATCTGCTGGTAAAAAATTCTCTAAAAATAGGTGTTGATAAGGATCAGTGGTTTTTTTTTTAAAACATATGGAGTTCACCTGATGAGGTTTTCCCTTCGGTACATACAGCTCACTTAGGTTTTATTAGCCACTGTTATTCATAATTGTCGCCTAGATTTTAAGAGTCAGAAGCAAGACTACACACGTCCTTTAAATTTATTCTTACCTGGTAGCTGCTCCTCACAACTGTAAAGTAATTTTAGGGAAGGAAAAAGCCTAACATAACCACCTTTGAGTAACCCAGGGATCAAAGCAGCAACCAGCAGCCCATTGGACATTAAAGCCCCCAAAACAAAGAGGTTGAATGGCAACTAAAATTAAATGTCACCTGCTAGAAGTGACTACCAATCTCCTTATTATCGTCAGTTTTGGATTTAAAGAAAGCAAGTCATGACAGCAAGCAAATGAGTTTAATTAGCAGCCTAACCTAATTGCATAGTGCGCTCCACTTTTGTGCTGCCATGGTGTGCACGTACAGGTGGCAATACAAGCAGGAGCATGTTCTATAAACCGCGTCTGGAAGCTTAATGTTCAAATGGGTGTGTGTCTGTATACACGTGCGCGGTTCTGAGTCATGGACGCATAGCTCAGTGGTTTACCCTCTAGAGCAGTGGTTCGCGAACCCCTGGGGGTTTATGAAATGTTACAGGGGGTTCTCGGAAAAAAAAATTCTCTAATGGCGGACAGAGCTGGCCCTAGGCATCCTGGGCAGCACGGGGCCAGCTGGTCGTGATCGATCTATCGGGGATCGATTTATCGCGTCTAGTGTAGGCGCGATAAAAATCGATCCCCGATCGCTCTGCCGTCGACTCCGGAACTCCACCGCAGCGAGAGGTGGAAGCGGAGTCGACAGGGGAGCGGCAGCGGTCAACTCGCCACTGTCCTCATGGCCAGGTAAATCGACCTAAGATACACCGACTTCAGCTATGCTATTCGCATAGCTGAAGTTGCGTATCTTGGTCGACTCCCACCCTTAGTGTAGACCTAGCCTTAGGTTTGGCTATTTTTAAAGTGCTCCATTATTAAAAATTCCAATTATATTCAGCAAAAAAGCTCCAGAGTACAAACACATTAATTTGGCACTTATGAAACTGTCCCTACTCCAGGAAAGGTGGTCCATTTCTGCACATCATTACCTAATGGATGTGAAAGCATAACAACAGAACTAACACCAAGCATGCAAAACTCAGAATTAAAATGCAAGTCTAGCTCCCCTCTGACTCATCTCTACAAAAATTATGTGAAGAGTAAAATGATGCTTTACATTCCTTCAGCTACCAATACCCTTCCATAGACTAAAATCAACAGTTAAATGCCATTTGCTAATGCTATCTCATATGAATGGGCTGGAGCACATTAGCATGAGTCCTGAATTCATCATTCATGAGACACTGAAGTTAGCTCCAAGGCAAATGTGAATTCATCTTTTAATCCTTCAATTTTCACAGTGTCCAGTCATCATCTCATTTAAAAATAAAAAGCCTCCAGTAAAATTATTATTACTATTATTTTAATACCCTCTCATAACGTTAACAACAAATGCAGAAGCCACTCTCGATTGGCACTGTTTGTTTAAAAATGACCCAAAAGCCACACAGGAAGAGACATTAATAAATACAGAGAGCTTTAATCTTTCAGTCAGCCTGCAAGACAAAAACAAAATACTTAAACGACAATAAGTTTTAAATCCAGCATAGCTCCAGCAAAACTACTAGTTAAGCATCCAAGAAACAGGCTCTCTTCTCTTCATTCAGACTCCATTCCAGTCTGTCTTTCAATAGGAGCCTTGAGTTCTAGATGTTGTTTATTTAGGCCATGATCCTGCAAGCTGCTCAGTGGGTCTCTGGACTGGCAGAGCTGCTTGTAAGATCAGTGTCTTAGTCCCTGCATCACAAGTTTCATTAGTTTAAGCTGAAAATAAGAAGAGGACACACAGCCGCTACCACTATCCTGAAGCTAATTAACACAGATAGGTCAAAAACATCTGACTATTGTGCTGTACAAGTTTCTAAATGTTTGTACTTATCACCACTCTACACTATGCAGGCTCAAAATTTCATTGGATGCACACTGTTCTTAACTTTCGACCCTGTACTGTTGGGTAGTAGTTCCATATGCTGTTAAATACATGGGGTGTTGCATCCCAGAGGTGGCTGCATTTTGCCTACGTTTGTTTAAAAAAGAAACGTCCAACTTTCGTTGGGATCCTTGAAGATGAAACACTATCCAAAGGCAAGGCATCAGTATAAACAAGTTCGCAATTTTTTTTTCCAGCTGATGAGCAAGATGCCAGTTGCGCCTAAAGCAGCTTGTAGTCATTGGTGGAATTCAAATAAACAGTCTAATTACAATGACCTTATAGATTAAACAGGGTAACTGCGGACAGCAGCCCATTCCCAATAGTTATTATTCACCTAAATTGCAGAGCATGCAAGCAATCCTAGTTGGCTTCCATGGACTTACTATTTGCAAAGCACATGTACATTCACCAATGAAGAAGCACTTGGCAAAGGGAAAAGAAGAGCAATGATGCTGTATTTGTTTCATAGGGGAAAGGATCAGCTCTGCACTCTTCACATAACACAAGAACCAGGGGTCACCCAATGAAATTAATTTGCAGCAGGTTTAAAACAAACATAAGGAAGTACTTCTTCACACAATGCACAGTCAACCTGTGGAATTCATTGCCAGGGGATGTCGTGAAGGCCAAAACTATAACTGGATTCAAAAAAGAATTAGGTAACTTCATGGAGGATAGGTTCATCAATGGCTATTAACCAAGATGGTCAGGGATGCAAAACCACACTCTGGGTGCCAGATGCTGGGACTGGATGACAGGGGATGGATCACTTGATGATTGCCCTGTTCTGTTCCTTCCTCTGAGGTGTCTGGCATTGGCCACTGTTGGAAGACAGGTACTGGACTAGATGGACCATTGGTCTGACCCGGTATGGTCATTCTTATGTTCTTATCTTTCACAAATTCCATCAACTCTAACAAATAAAAATTCAAAATGTTTCCTTTGAAACATAAAGGATGTCCTCCCCTTTGGTCTACTTACTGTGCAGGTAATCAGCCAGGTCACCACCATTGCAATACTGGAAAGAGAAGAGAACAACAAAAGTTTAGTTAGCATTGAGCAGGGTGGCAAAAATTTAAAGAATAGAGGAAGCAAAATTAAGTAAGATGGGAACTCCACAATGACGTTTATATCATGGGATCAGGAAAGGAACCTGGGAGTGACTACGAGTAAGTATTCAAAGCTCACTCAGTTATGCTCCCCCACTAGTAAGGAAACAGCCAATGAGGTCTCAGTTTGAAGAGAACATAAGAATATATATAAAGGTTTGGCAGCTCTACAACTATAACGTGTGGAGAAGTTGTTCTTTCCATGAAATTGCTCATTAGTGAATAGTAGGTGGTAACTTCAAGATAAAAAGTCTTCCCCATCAAGCCTGCGCTAAACAGGCATTCCAGCAATAGGAAGATTGAAAACAGCCTAGTGCTTGAGCTCTCTTGTGCTTGAACTTAGTGTGACGATGCACCCCATAAGGCTTCCTGGAAATATGCTTATGAATGTATATATGACATAACTGGAAAATATTTTATGCTAAATATGCCATGTAACCTCTCTCTGCAAAGGTTATGATCTACTGAATCTATTCATACTATTTGTACGCACGTGTCATTGTTGTATTCCAAGTTATGAATACTGGCCCTGTACTTGCTTGATTTCTAAGTAGCCTTAGCAAAGCATTTGGTCAACTTCTTGAGAAAGGAATGTGCAAATTAGTGCCCAGTCAAGAAACACTTAAAGGACAACGAATCTTGGAAGGCTCCAATCCACATAAGAAGTCTACCTGAAGACGTAGCATGTAAACAATGGTAGCATGTAAACAATGGCTGCTGCCTGTAAAAACTGAGTCATGCATGGACATGTGACTTGCCCACGTGACTCCAAAACTCCATCTTGGAGCTGGACTTTGAATAAGAGAGGAGGGGGTCTCCACCCCCAAGAGAAAGTCTATTTAGACCCCTGGGAGACCCCTCCATTTTGTCTTCAGCTGGCTAAAGAGAGAGCCTCTCCACCCCGCAAAGATACCTGAAAGAAACTGGAACAAAGGACAGTAACTACTGGGGGTGTGAGTGATTGCTGGCGCCAGTCGAGAAGGAGACTAGTCTGTAAAAGGAAGATTACTGGAATTCCTCTAAGGTAAGGTTTTTATCTGTATTCAGTTTTCTTACTGCATTAGATTTGCACATTCTATTTTATTTTGCTTGGTAATTCACTTTGTTCTGTCTGCTATTACTTGAACCACTTAAATCCTACTTTCTGTATTTAATAAAATCACTTTTTACTTATTAATCAACCCAGAGTATGTATTAATACCTGGGGGAGGGGGCAAACAGCTGTGCATACCTCTATCAGTGTTATAGAGAGCAAACAATTTATGAGTTTATACAGGGTAAAATGGATTTATTTGGGGTTTGGACCCCCTTGGGAGTTGGGAATCTGAGTGTTAACGGCAGGAACACTTCTTAAGCTGCTTTCAGTTAAGTCTGCAGCTTTGGGGCACGTGATTCAGACCCTGGGTCTATGCTGAAGCAGACTGGCGTGTCTGGCTCAACAAGACAGGGTGCTGGAGTCCCAAGCTGGCAGGGAAAGCAGGGGCAGAAGTAGTCTTGGCACATCAGTTGGCAGCCCGAAGGGGGTTTCCGTGATCCAACCCGTCACACTTAGTGTGTTTCACACACCCCCTTCAGCCTCACGGACGTGCACCTGCAGATTCGATAGCAAGAGGAGCTCCAACTAGACCATGAAACAAGGAAACTCTATCCAAATAAAAGGTCTATCCGCTTTGTCAATGTATCTGAATAACTCACCTCCATAACCAAGTAGACAGAGTTTGCCATTTCCTGGGGGAAAAGGAAAAAAACAGAAGAAGATTTAAGCATTTGAAGATCAGAAAAGTTAAAGCCATTGTGCACCTGAAGGAAAAAAGTTAGTAGTTTTGGGACGTAAAACCTCATCTCTGCCTCATTATCCCTAAACCGGAGATGGGAAACTATCACATATCTTCCTTGCAATGGGCGTTACGAGGATTAATTCATGAAGATGACGTGTGATAATGAAAACGCTATGTAAGTGCCAAGTACTTCACACAGAGTTAAGCAAGTTATCCATTTCTGAGAGCGTATCCCTTTAACAATGCAAGTCTCTTCTTCCGGCTTTGGTCCTGGTACTCCTTTAGGGCTCCCAGGGATTACCAGCAGCTATTTCCATACAAGGAGCACCTACATTAGGGAAGAGGAAGGGGTAAGGAAACGTGCACTTAGCTCAGAATTGGAGGTGGTGCTGAGACACAGAATTGGGATCTGCATTTCAAACCCCCCAGCTCAGGTGTGTTTGGAGGAAAAGTCTTGGTTTTGCCAATTGTGGAGGTTGGAGGTCAGAACGCAAATGTTGATCTAAACTCCTATCAAAGTTCAAAGTGTTCAAATCTTGGGCTTTTGGTTGGAGACAGTTCTAATTAAAATTTATCTTAAAGGAGTTGGGGGGCAGGGAGGAGATAAAGGATTCCAGGAGCTACTAAAGAATCAGCCCCTGAACAGTAGCTAAGATGCAGGTAAGATTCTGGGACACATTTAATTCTAAAAACAACATAAGAACATAAGAACGGCCATACTGGGTCAGACCAAAGGTCCATCCAGCCCAGTATCCTGTCTACCGACAGTGACCAATGCCAGATGCCCCAGAAGGAGTGAACCTAACAGGTAATGATCAAGTGATCTCTCTCCTGCCGTCCATCACCACCCTCTGACAAACAGAGGCTAGGGACACCATTCCTTTCCCATCCTGGCTAATTTCCCATCCTGGCTAACATGACTCAGTAATCAAGGACATACAGAAAACCAGCACTTCCCAGACTGCTGATGGTGTTTGGACTTTCCTTTGAGGCCTTACAATGTAAGCAAGGCACCAGGGAATCCTGGTTCACACAGATTGCAAGTTCAAATCGAAATCTTGCTTTAGCAGTGTAGCTTTTTTGCCTTATTTCTAAATAAACATGAGCATAGAGCAATATTTAAAGACACCAACACATTAAAACGCTTGATGTCAGCATGTGGCTAAGGTTCTCTCCAAATGTGGAACTTTGTGAGAGCCAAGTGAGGCATCAAATCCCAAATGGACAGCTGTTCTTCTCAAGTTTGGTATGTGCACTGCCTTGGAATGCTCTCTCCCGCCTTAAAAATGCCCTCTTCATCGGTCCCCCGTCTTGGCTTTGTACACTGCATACAAGTATGGGCCCTATGGAGCAGTGTTAAGAATGGAGAGGGCTGTTTAGAAGAATACATTGAAGGGAGCAGCTATTTACACAGTAATTCAGTGCTAGCAGCTTCTCACTCCTAACTACACCTCTACCTCGATATAACGCTGTCCTTGGGAGACAAAAAAAATCTTAACACATTATAGGTGAAACCGTGTTATATTGAACTTGCTTTGATCCACTGGACTGCGCAGCCCCCCCCGGAGCACTGCTTTACCGTGTTATATCCAAATTCGTGTTCTATCGGGTGGCGTTATATCGAGGTAGCGGTGTACATGGAATTACCATGAGCAGGTAGGCCAGAGGTGTTATCCTTACTACCCCTCTGATGAATGGGTTATTCTCAACCTCCTTTCCCCAGCAAAAGCCAGACAGGCATTATGAAGGAAGTAAAAGATTCAGTAGAACCATGATAATAGTAGGTACACTAGTATTTTCTATCAGAGTCAGGCAACCTAGCCTGAACCAAAGACACAAGCTCTTCCAAATTCCCGGAGGAGTTCAAATCCTGCTCAGGCTTCCATGGAACCAGCAATGTGGTCTTCAAAAATGGGACAATTATCAAGGTAGATGTGACATTCATTCTTTAACAATGGCCCTAGTTTTTCCTTGTCACTCCTGTGTCTCCTTTAACATATGATTATTGAGGTACTGCCTCTGGACCCCGATCAGAGCTCCATTGTGCTAGAAACTGTACAAAGAAATAAAACACAGACTGTCCCTGCCCCTGAGAGCTCACAGTCCAGGACTATTACAAGACACAGCACAGGGTGGGGACAGGACATTCAGTTGCTAAAAACATGCCTATTTTAAGCTCTGGACACCTGTAGAAAAATTAATAACATTTGTGGGTGTGTTCAAGGGTAACATTTTTCAGAAGTGCCTAATTTAGGGGCGTCAGTCCCACTGACTTTCAATTAGCCTTAGGCACCAAAGTCACTTCTGAAAGTTACCTTAAATAATCATCAGCCAGAGGCTCTTCTGCACCCTCCCAGCCTCTGGGAGTCTATTTACAGACTCCTTAAATGGGTCTTGCTAGGTCTCTCTTAAATCAAGCGGAGGAAATAGCTGTCCACATCCAAAAAGCCACTTTCAGCTCCAGTAAGACCGGGCACTGAAAACAATGACTTATCTACCTGGAGGTGCTTTGACATCTGAGGCAGAGCAAGGAACTAAGCCCCTCTACCTTGTCCCAGACCAAAACCTTAGCTACCAAATCATTCAGCATCTGCTATACTGTTCCCCTCTCTCTGCAGGGCTTCAGCTTCAAAAAGGCATCAATCTTCACCCCACCCCCTCAAAATCTAAGCTTTAAAAGCAGCCCCAGCCCCTCCCCATTGCTCTTTTCATCCCTGCCTGCTCAAAGGACTCTGCAGTCTGTCAAGTCTGTGTCATAACAGCTCCTTTTGTCAAGGCCTCGCCCACCTCTTAGTAGTTCTGGTTCAGATGTGTAGTGGAAATGACATTTAGAGTTTCAAGGGTTGCAAGCAAGAGTTAAATATATTTTTGTTGACCGTTAACTACCTGGCATGCAAAGAAGCCAAGAAACAGAAGCATGCAAATAAGCGGCCTTCCCCCAACAATGCATTAAGAGGGGATGCAAATGATCAGCACCCTGGCAGTGTATGTTCCAACAGCTCCCCAGGTCCAAAGTGCTCCCCAGACCCAAGGGCTGGCAGTTCACGGCTTTCACAGCTGCTCCAGTTACCAGGCCAAGCTGAATTTTAAAAGGTCTCTTGCGTTCGGCCCGTGAGCAATTTACTGTGATACTTTCAAGAGCGTCTTTGTTGCATTTCTGTGTAGGACAAGAACTGCAAGAGACAGGGCTTGGATTCCAACCCCTGCATTTAAAAGAAGTGCACGCTTCAACCCAACCTGCTTTCACACTCTATTCAAAACTGTCTGTGCTTCCAGCACTGACCGGGTGTCAGAAGGTCTGGGGATTATTCCCAGTGTAACACAAGCTTCCTGAATAGCCAGAGACAAGTCACTCAGCACTCAATTTTCAGAAATGCTGAACACCCAGCAAGTCATGAACTTCAGCTGAAACTGTGAGAGATCAGAACATCTGGAAAAAAAAGAATCAAGGCCCTTTTAACCTCTTTGTGACTTAATCTCTCTGCCTGTAAAACAACGCTGCTTACTTAACTAGCGAGGGTGGTGGGAGGATTAATTCTTTACCAATGTAGCACACCAAGATCCTCTGATGGAGGCATATTCTAGTTTATGCAAGTTAAGCACCATACATGCTTGCAAAACCCTCTTATAATTGATGAGACAGGAGCTAGTATGGATGGGACAGATCTGTTAGGTTATTGTATAGTTTGGTCTTCCACCTCTGTAATTTGTTTTGAAGTCAGTGGAAATGAAACAGAAAGGGATTTGGTTCGGTAGTTGGTGTGTATACATGACACTTAAATACAGCTCAGATGCTATATAAGTGCCTGGATAGGTAGGAGAAAGACTCCAATCAACTTGCCTAGCAACAGAGTGTGACCTTTATGCTTCAGGTTTTACCATTCCAGCCTAGGAGGCAGAAAAAGCAAAGAAATACCTGAAAGTCACTCGTCAGACAGCAAGCTTCTAGCTGCTCTAATTAAGAGATACAGTGTCCCTCCTCCAGCGACAGCATTGTCAGTGTGTTTCCAACCTCGTTAGGAAGCAGTATGACACTTCTGCTGTAGATCAGGTTTGATGCAAAATTCCTGCCAAGATTGTGTGCAATCATTCATCATTTCTGATGGAAAGTGAAATTGTCTCCCCTCGTTCCCATTTTTTAAAAAGCTACAGATTCATAATCCAAAATGTGCTGTGTGTGTCACTCTTCCATTTATGACGCAAACATTTTGCGTGAGCATAGCTCCCAGCTCCTCTGTAGTAGGGCTGCGTCTGGGGTCAGGGAACAAACTGAATGGGGCTTGGGGCAGGGTTGCATTTGAAATTTAGTAATCTAGAGGGGGTTTGCAAGTACACACCGGGAGGCTTTCCTTACTTTTAGCCAGCATTATTTACGTCAGGCAGGTGTGGGGTATCATGCTGAAGATCCCCAACGCCAAACTAGAGTCATACAGTTTGCTCGGGGAAAACTCACTGGGATTGTAATAGATGGATAGTTTAACAAAACTCTTAATAATCTCTCCTTTAAAACTCATTTACAAAAACCCTTGGAAGTTCAGAACCGAAACCAGTTTCCTTTCACTTGTCATCCCTCCAGTGCAGGTGGGTTTTGTTCATTAAGAAACAAAAGAAGGAAAAATATGGCAGGCCAGACTTGGGCCTACCAACCGCTATGGGCCCTTTGAGGCAAACTGAAGTGCCCAGAACATTCACTTGCATGTTAATCCCGAGAATATTATTCCAGGTCATTATTCCATTGCAGAGCTAGTGTAAAAAAAGCCATTGAGGGTGCTCTGCTTATGGCCTCTTGCTCGCGTTTGCCAGTTTCTGTAGTAGCAGCTAATTTTGCCACTAGTTGAGGGAAAAAGTACATGGAGACCGCACCTTCGCTTCTGCCCTCTTCTCAGGCAACAGCAGCTCACTGACTGCAATCCACTTCCATGCAATACGCGTACAGGTGTCGTGTCAGAGGGACACCGCCAAAGGCGTTCAGCAGGACTATGAATCACCCTGGATTGTTGCCCAATTTGTAGTTCTGCCATTAGAGACTCTAGCAGTGAAGTTTCTCTTTAATCGGTGTTAAAAATAAGGAAAGGGGAGGGAAATAGTTACTGACAATCTACTGTCTGCAAACCAACACACATGCACTGGGAGAGACAAACCAATAGTTAAGGAAATAGGATTTTAATTAAGCAGTGCAGCAGAAGTTGCTGTAGACCAGCACTGTGCTGGAATCCTTAAAGTAATGTTGTACAGTTGTGGAATCTATCAAGGATGGTTCAATTTGTTACAACATCTAAGGCCTAACAATATCGTGACCCTTTAAATTCCCCTTCCAGATAGACTGGAAGGTGGCATATCAGAAGTGAAGCAGACATATCAAAATTAGTTTTTCCTGACCTAGTTTGTAATCCTCATACCACTGCTTTAAAAAAAAACTATCAAGGATGTTTGCTCTCATAATGCCATCATTCTCCTGTCTCTATCCTGGCGCCTGGCCTACAGCCAAATTTAACACAATGGTTAGGAGACAAAAGGTAGAGGTGTCATTTTTCTTACAATTATGACAATTCCATTCAATAACGCAATATTTCCACTGGTCTGTATGGGACTGGTGATAACAAGAGACCAGAAAAAATATACAGCCCACCTTTCCTTTCATAGAAAGACCTTAGTAAATTTGAACAGAGTAGAAAAGAAATACAAAGCAGCAGCATGGACAAGGAAGTTCACACGCTCAGTGCCTTTGTGTAAATGCCTTTTGAATCCTGTATTAAAACTTTGTCATCAGGAATTTAAAAACATTTGACAGCTACAAAGTCCAGATCTTGAAAGTCACCAGGGATTGCTGTATGGGGCCTATTGTTAAAATGTCCTCATTCTCAGACACAAACTAGAAGTCAAGGGAAAGAAAAATCTGCCATTAATGGGTCTCAGCACTGACCTGAAAAGACTACTGTGGGGAAATGAGGGGGTAGGTCAGACTGATGCCAAGCTTATCCTTGGTCTCTCTTCAGAGATGCCCAGCATGATGGCCGCCATCTTGGTTCACACAGCAGGGACTGAACTCAGGACCTCCACAGCTAATAGCAGAAGATGCTACAGTTTGAGCTAGACAGCCAAGGCATCCCTGCTGGTGGCTGGAGCCTTAACAGACTCGCATCCTCTGTGGATCAGGCACAGAGCAGGGACCAGTAACACACACTCACCAGTGGCCCATCATGAGGATGGTTTGATAATGTGGACAACAGTCAACTCAGATGTGCACAGACTCTAAAATCATTCCATGGAAGCCACCAAAATAGTAACAGCTTACAGAATTCTACACCAGTCTGGCCCAGACTGGTAGTGACCAAATCTCACCACCAACCCCACCTATGTAAAATTCACACATGAATGTTGTCACTAAATGTGGACTACAAAGGCCTTCACGTTCAAAACAACCTTATGATAGGATTCCAATGTAAACTACCTTCACACTGCAAAACAACAACGCCTCTAAGCAAAATATTTATGTAGGCTGGTGGAGATGACCTAGAATACTTCAGCTTCCAGAGCTGTCAATCAGGTACCTCACAAAAGCATTAAGCACCCGATCCAACTTCCACTGAAGTCAAGGAGTCCCTTTCCATTGACTTCAATGGGCTTGGATCGGGACCTATATTTACAGAGATAGTCTATTCAGGATGGAGTCAGTAACAAATGGAGACACAACCTATCCTGGAAATTACCCGAACGACCAACCTCTGCCTAGAAAAGAACACACAGGCAGAACAGCTACGATTACTGTACATAACCAAATGTTTGACAAAGCAGTTCCCATAGACTAGAATTGATGAATGACAAAGCACTGTCCACATCAAAAACCGTCTAGCTAATAAAACAGTCACTGAGAGGTTGTCACTTTATTGGCCATGAAGTATAGTTTCTGGAAACTTTTCCTATTGATACAGTTTCTTTTACAGGACAAATACAGTTCCATAGTCAGCCCAGAGGGCTGAAGGTAGCCTTGCTAACAGGAATACTTCCGCTCATGTGTGGAAAGGAATCTTATGGAGATGGATTGTGCAGCCAACACCCCATCAGCTCCAACGTACAAACCCAGATACAAATGACCTCCTGGCTTGGGAGCTTTTCCTCTGGCTGTGAAGGCTCCTGCCTCTTACAACAGATGCAGATTGTGCTGCTTACCCTGGCCTCCCAAACTATCTGGAGACAGCTGCTGAGTAAAGATAGCCAGGGATATATAGGCCATCTGTTATGAATGAGATTCGCATGAGGGCCCACTGATTGCACCAACAAAAGGAGAAGCCTACAATATAGTTCAGGGTCCAGCCTGAGGGTTACTAAATGGGTGTGTGGAAAGAATGTTCGATACAAGCTGAACTTCAAAACAAAACACCACCACCTAACGTTACCCCCACCCCCAGCTCTCTCTGTGGATGGGCCCTGCACCACACCGCACCCTTTTCTTTTGTTGGTGGAATCAGTGGACCCTGGTGCCGTGGCTGCCTCTGGAACACAGTGAGTATGTGGGTAAACACCCATGGCTGGCCTGTGTCAGGCTGCGAAAGTGCCGTGCAGACGCAAGGGGGGGCAGGGTCATAGAGCTCAGGCTCCAGCCCGAGCATCTACACTGAAATATTACAGCCCCGCGGACCCACCAGCCCAAGTCACCTGACATGGGCCAGCCGCAGGGGTGTAACTGTAGCATAGATAAACCCATAGTCTTCATCTCTCTCCTTCCACTCAGCAGCTGGCTCAGTGTCAGGAAGATCATGGGAGCGAATTCTAGATCATCTGTGGATAGAGAAAGGAACCCCCACTTAGCAGGTCCTGTCCCTTGGCTGCCTGAAAAGCCTGCAGCTAGTATGTAGGTCCCTGTTACCAGCTGGATTGCTTTGGGTAATGGAACCTGGCAGCTGCACCTGCTACATCCTTAGATAGGAGGGAATGTCTCTAAATGGTTAAACCTCGCTCCTCCCACCCTCTGAGCTGGGACTGACTAGACTACCCTCTAAAAAGAGGAGGGAAGGCTGGTGTTATTGCTCTGTCTTGATGCAAGCATTTGGACTGAAGCAAGATAAGAGACAATAGCCACATTGATCTGAATAGCAGGAGCACTTATCAATAACCACCTTTCTCTAAGTAGCTGTAAAATAAACACAGCTGGAGAACATTCACAGGACTTTTGGCCTAACATGCGGCAACACCATGGACAGTGACCATGCTACCCGTTGGTCCACATGGCTCCCACCCCTGCCTTGCTCCTAACCAGGCACCTCCTTCATTTCCCTGGCAGTAAAGAACTGAGGAATATTTTTAGACAAGCTATTGGGAAGGCAAACGTTCATTTAGATGCAAAACAAACAAACGTGTGGGGGGGGGGGACACGAAGCGGAGAAATCAGTAAGTTAATATTAACTTGTTTACAAGAATGTAACATTTTCTCTGCACAGATAGATATATGGTAACATGGCAGTGCCACTGCACCTACACACAGCTTTAAAGACATATCAACAGGGGGCAAGTTTCAGGAAGGATCTTTGTGACCCAGGCCCTGCAGCTGGAGTGGACCAGCAATGCACCACCAAGCATGCAGGAGGCGGAGGGCTGCCACCTGCTTCTCGCAGAAGTCATACACTGGGAGGAGGAGACACACTCATATCACCGCATATACTCCAGGAAGCAAAAGAGCTTATGTGGGAGGTGGAAAGCAGAGAGCAGCTGGAAGTCACATAACAGACTCCACTCGCCATCCAAAAGGGCATTTTCCAGTGTTTTGGTGGATCCAGGCCCAGCATACTCCAAATTCAGCCCTAATTAAGACTTACACTAGCCAACTAGAAAAGCCTTCTTTTGACCAAGGTACAAGAGTTCGGATCCAAACTTCAGGGGTATCCAGATCCAGAGCTTTGGTTTGCAAAAGAATCAGGGCATTACACCAAGTGCCAGATCTTATTGGGTTGTGAGACTCCTGCAACCACCCGCACAGAGGGGTTGTGCTTCTGTAACCCACACACCTTCTGGGTGGGGTGTTCTGTCCCGTCGAGTGGCACCAAGACCACTTAGAGAGAGTTAAAATGAGTCTGATCTACAGCCTTAGATAAGAGCCGGTTGGCTCTAAGCTCAGGCGGTAGAGGCTCATGCACTAAGCTCCAGAGGTCCCAGGTTCGATCCCACCCACCGACGACTGGGATCTGTCAGCATTACACTTCCATGCTGACTCTCGGCCACACTTTCCCCACACATTCCCATCTCCCTCAGTGACAGCTGGACCCAGAACACTTCTTGGTGGAAGGAAGGTCCTGACGCATGGAGGTGATCAGAAAAAGGAACGGTGCCACCTCCACTTGCCCCTGCAGATCTCAGGGAACCCATGTAGATGGGCTTCTGTGGGATCAGCAGGAGTATAAAGCAGTGGTGTCCCTTCCACACACCATGTACTCTCTGCTTGCGAGAACAATGGGACAACGTGACCCGAAGTCAATAGGAAAAACAATTCTCAAGTTTCTAAGTGGATTTCATGAAAAGAAGGAAAGTGCTCCACATATAAATAACTCCCTAGGCAGCTGTCCTCAGTGTCTGGTTGCATGTTGGTTGAAAACCCCTCAAGATAAATAGCATAATGTCAATTTAATTATTATTCACGAGACGACATAATAACCAGCTTAGCCAAATGAAAGCAACACCATTCTGCTTTCCTGGTGGCCCCCAACCAGGTGAAACCTCAGTTCACCTGAAGGAGACCATCCATCATCTTCTGACCAACACAAGTCTTCCAAAATGTAGCCATCCCTTCAAACAAGAGTCTCGCCTTCTCCAGGCCCTAGTAGCCTGTAAGGGTATATCTACCCTGCAATGTAAGCCCAGGGTTAATAGAACTTGAGTTAGCAGACCCAGGATTTGTTAACATAGGGCTTGAGTGTCTACACTCTTGCAACCCCAGTTTAGGAATTGTTGAACCCTGGGTCCCAACCAGGGGCTCCAGCATCTACACTGCACCATGAAGACCTGAGTCCAACCACCCACTAGCACCCTCCCAATATGTGGCCACTCTAGTCCTTTGTTGGTAGTGCAGTGTGGGAAAACTTGACTGTCCACCAAACTTGATTGTCCAGAGAACAAAGAAAATTGGCACGTGGGATACTTTCAATGGAGTCCCACAGCACAAGTCCAGTGGTGCTGTGTCTACACTGCAAAGCAATAGGGCTTGAACCCTGGGTCCTGGCTGGACTCAGGCTCAGACCCTCTTCCTCCAGCGTGTCTGGGGTCTGAGCTGTGGGTTAGCGCAATTTGTGTTTAGATGGAAGGGGGGTTAGGCCTGAGCCTGAGTTTGAACCCTCGGCTCACATTGCACTATAGACCTTGAACAGACACTCAGTCCCTGGTCTGACAGAAATTTTAAGCAGCACTTCTAACAAATTCCTGAGATTTCAAGCCCTGAGTAAATCTTGTTCAGTGACTGAAGACTTCATGTCAGCCCCAAACATTAAAACAAGACCCTCCCTCAGAACATGCCTGGGCCTTTATGGAACAAGCGCCTAAAGCAGGGGTCCCCAACGCAGTGCCCGCGGGTGCCATGGTGCCCGCCAGGGCGTCTAAGCACGCCTGCGTACTGGCCGGCGGACAAGCATCCGCCAAAATGCCGCCAACAAGCTGTGTCATCCAGAGGTGTCGCCGCCGAAATGCCGCTGATTTTTGGCGGTATTTTGGCAGTGATGCCTCTGGATGATGCAGCTTGTCAGCAGCATTTCAGCGGCGACGTCTATTGACGTTGCCGCTTGTCGGCGGAATTTCGGCGGATGCCCATCTGCCGCACGGTCCTCCGCGGCTCGTCGTCTGGTGCCCGACAGACGAAAAAGGTTGGGGACCACTGGCCTAAAGCAATCACTGGAAGCTGCATCGGAGACACTTCTATGACACAAACCACAGGAACAAAACAAAAAAAAACCAGCGTAATGTGTCGCAGCAAGAACCCACAGATGAAGTGGCAAACTTTGACAGGCTCCCATAGTCCTGCTGAGATGCAGATGACGTTAAGTTACTGCTTACAGGAGAAAACATGGGTCAGAGTGTGTTCAAGACTCCCACTTCCTGGGACAGTGGCTTCTTGCAGGAGCTACGTTTCATCATGTCAGGGGCTTAACTGAGATGCCACCTATACCAGTTGGTGCCCTCAGCTGGCCAGTTATTACAGTGGCAGTAATGTCCAAGAGCATGTGGTATAATCATTGCAGCAGCTGTGAAAGGGCAGGAAGTTTGTCTAAGGAAAAAGTAGCAGCACCCTGAACCAGCTGGGACTTTCCAAAGCTCTGATATTAGGGCGGGAAAGGGAGTTGTCTGTTTGCTAATAAAAACAGATGTTTCTTAATATGGTGCATTCAATATTTGTAAAAAGAAATCTCTCCCGTTCAAACCAAGCAATGTGTAGATTGAAATCCCCGTGTTAGAGCAAAATTTTCAAAACAGTGATGCTAAAAACCAGAAAATCTAATTTGCTTTTCTCTATTTATTCTGTATTTCCTTTCTGGATATCACTCAGGTCACAGAGCTCGAGCCCACTCCTCTCCACCTGGAGCAGTGATTCACGCTGGGGCAACATGTGTAAAATGCTACCAAGTCAAACTGGTCCTATTTGGCACTGGCGTAAGTGCCTACGCAAGGTACAGGGCACTGGGTAATCAGGTGGTGAGACGACACTGGTCAGATTCTCCTTCTGATTCTGCTGCACTAGCACAATACTGAATCCTTTCCATTACAAATATCCTGGAGGTATATTTAAATCCAAACAAAGAGTTGTTTTCCTTGAAGGTTTGGTTATAGATCTCATAAGCACAGTTCTGTTAATAGGCCCTGTAAAAATTTTTTTGTCTTAAATGGCAAATCCTAAACCTTGGGCCTAAATTAATTTAATCTAATCTATCATAGACATTTGGCACTACTGGGAGTCATTTGCCCAACTCCGACTGGACTGTCAATGAGAGTTGGTTGACTAACTGGCCTTTGTAAATTTCCCTTTTTATGCCTATTTACTACATAGTTTTCAAATGTCTGTTTCTGGAAATCAAATGTACTTCAAGTCATTGTGAAATACTGATTATAACAAAGAAACAAGATTCTCCCTTAGAACAAGTCTGGGCCTTTGTATACGAGAAAACTAACAGTCAGAAGCCAGAGAGAAGCAGAGCCTGAAACGTCCAGCAGTTTAACAGCAAAGAATGGGAGAGAAGAAATAACTCGTCTCAATGTTCCTTTGCTGGCTGCTGCTGCGTTACAAGATATATCACGTGCCGACTACATTTTCACAGGAAAACACATTCGGACCAGCCTGAAAAAGCCTCCAGCCAGTACGATTCCCCACTTGCTGGTGACATGTAAGTTAGGAAGGGATTAGAGACTCTATTGGTTACATAACTACAAATTGGCGCTACATCTTTTTGTCTCTGTGTACATGCTACTTCACCTCTCAATACCTGCCGTGTGATTTCTCATCTCACGAGCAGCCCCTAACTCACCATCATCTGGGAATACAAAAATGGACTGGAACAGGCTGGAAGGTTTTCCTTTCTTGTAGGTGTAAGATGCTTTGCTAAATAGGATCTATAATGGCTTTAAATTCAGCGTCTTTCATTTCCTACAAGTGATACTTAATGTCTAGTTGATTACTAAGATGCTAGCTCAGGTGACTTAATTCCTCCTGTTGTCTTGATGCTAATTTCTTTACTGGCTACAAGGCAGCTAGATGCTCAAACTGTCCAGACACGACATTTCAAGCATGAGTGGCCTAGAGGATAATACATGGACTGGAATTCAGGAGACCTGGGTTCTTTTTCCAGCTCTGTCACTAGCCTGCCAGATGATTATGGGCACTCTGTGACTCAGTTTCTCCCATCTGTAAAATAAGGATAATGTTTGTGATCTGCTTGGTTAATTTGTGAGCTGGACACTTGATCAACTGGCCAAATCTTCTCAGAAGACCCAAACAAAAATAAATGAGACACAAAAATCTCTTTCTACACCCAGCCTTTTTATAGGGTCCCACTTCTCCCTTGAGGGCTGTCCATCTTACCCTTCTCCAGGGAGTAACAAGCACTTTGCTCTCCACAGACCACAGCTTCCTTTTCCAACCCCTTCCTCTTGGGTGCAAGGTGGCACCATAGACGAGCTGGTGGGGTGGGAGGGTCTTCACTCCCCTCTTGTCTCCATCCCTGGGACCCTAATACCACATAGGCTACTGGCTGCCCTCTAAACTCCAAATCGCCCTGCTCTTCCCATTCAGACTAAATGTTTTTACAGTCCAATCACGAAAATTTCATAGTGCAGGTTGTCATAATGGAAATGCTGACACAGCCTAAACACCAGCAGAACAAACAGCACCTCAGCAGTAACTGGAGCTTCACTGTCCAGTTCAAAACACAACCACACTCCAGTTTCCGATTACTCTTTGGAGACATCCCTTAATCTCTCTCGTTACAGGCTGAGTAATGCTGCCTTTTCTAGAAGGAAGCTACAGAGACTATTTACTCTCCCTGTCACCAGCTCGTGAGAGACATAGTGTCATGTGAGGAAAACACAGGTAGAAGGCCCAGTCACCGGACTATAAGAACATGGTGAATAAAACATAGTGATCATAATTTCAAAATTGCAACAAGGCCACTCCATCTAAAAAATATCACCTCACGATTCAGAGGGTTATAATTAGTGGAAACATTTGCCAGAGATTTCCTTGGCCTTTAGAAGAGTGTGGACACCTAGGAGACCTTTCATTTATTTATTTGTTTTTGTTGGTTCCACGAGATTATAAAAAACAGTTACCTACGCACCAGTTAAACCCCTCTGAATACAGAAAAGATGATTCCCTAGACTCTCAGACCTTCCTCCACAAGATTATGGAATCTTCACCAGGTTTTCACAATTAAGCCCGACCAAATCCTCAGGTCAACAGGGTCAGGGCCACCCGGGGGTGGGGGGGCACAAGTGGGGCAATTTGCCAGGCCCCATAGGGGCCCCATGAGAATATAGTATTCTATAGTATTGCAACTTTTTTTTACGGAAAGAGCCCCCGAAATTGCTTTGCCCCAGGCCCCCTGAATCCTCTGGGCAGCCCTGAACAGGGTATTGACAGTTAGTCAATAAGGTGCCACAGGACTCTTTGTTGCTTCAGTCAACAGGGTATTTCCTGCATGTGGAAGGAGATGATGGCCATGCATAGCAGGGATTCCCATCATTAACATCCACAACTGAGGCACAGAGAAGATTGTTTGGCCATCCAGATATGCCTGCATGAGACACCCAACTCACAAGGCGATATGCCAACTTCACTTCGGGACAGAATAAGAGAAGGGTTTCGATGAGCCTGAATGACCTCAGAAGTGCTACCTCTCAGGCAAAGCATTTTTTTTTTTTTAGTGATTTCAAATGGCATACTGGAGTCCTGTGTCCTGAGACACAAATGTCAAAAAGTAATTCCTCAAGAGCAAAAAACCCAATGTTAGCTGGCATCTGAGGCTGCCAGGCACAGCGGTGGCTTTTTGGCCGGTGATACAGGACTCTGCCAACACCATAAAGGAGCCAGAGCAATGCAGCAGGTCCCTGTAGTGCATGAGAATAAGCCCAAGGACAACAAGGTCACACAAAACCATTTTCAAGTCAAAAGGATAGAGCCTATATGGGGGAAGAGGGGGAAAATCACACACAAGGTGCGGGCAAACCACCAAAGCTGCACACTTTGCCAATCTCCTTCTGGCAAAGGACACCATTCAGGCACCCAACTAATTTTAGCCTTTGATCCCACTGACTGTGAGGCATTGCTGCCTGACAAGCAGGCTCCAGAAGAAGAGAATTAGGTCATTCTTTGCTGGCTTTGTGCCTTTTCCGAGTCTGGCATTGGATATCTGATCATCTAGCCCAATGGCCTTCTCTCATGCAGCCTTTCATCCAGTTGCCCCATGGTCTGTTCAATGTGCATGAGTCCCGCAAGGAAGTTTGGTCCTGCAGGGCCATCAGTATGGCTGATGCTGCTCAGCTCTGTGTCTCCTTTTCTTTCGATCCAGGTGGTGGAATTTCCTTGTTTTTCCAGCATAAGCTTTCGTGGGTGAATACCCACTTTGTCAGATGCATGTAATGGAAATTTCCAGAGGCAGGTATAAGTATGCAGGCGAGAATCAGTCTGGAGATAACGAGGTTAGTTCAATCAGGGAGGGTGAGGCCCTCTTCTAGCAGTTGAGGTGTGAATGCATCTGACGAAGTGGGTATTCACCCACGAAAGCTCATGCTCTAAAACGTCTGTTAGTCTATAAGGTGCCACAGGACTCTTTGTTGCTTTTCACAGATCCAGACTAACACGGCTACCCCTCTGATACTTGCTTTTCCAGAAACCAATGAGAGGTGCAATTTTTCGACCAAGCCTTTGTGGTAGTGTGGAGAACTAAGGCGGGGTCTCTTTTCCAATTCCTAGTTAGTGGGCGATGTTTGTGAAACGCTGACAGACCCTGGTTGTCGGCAGGCGGGATCGAACCTGGGACCTCTGGAGCTTAGTGCAAGAGCCTCTACCACATGCGCTAAAAGCCAACTGGCTGTTAGCTAAGGTTGTAGAGCAAACTCATTAATCTCGCTCTCTAAGTGGTCTTGGTGCCACTAGATGGGACAGAACACCACACTCAGGAGGTGTGTGGGTTACATTTGCTTTCCCTGTGTTGTGCCTGATGCTGCAGTGATGGACACACCGAATTACTGAAAATATTAATAACCCCCTTACTTAAGTAGGTCCCCTGTGGGAGTAACAGCATGATTAGGTGTATGTCCCGAATGCGATTAGTAATTCCATCTATATAGCAAACCCTTCTCTTTGCAATGAAGGACAAGATCATCTGAAGAAGTAGTAATTTTTTACCTATGAAAGCTTATGCCCAAATAAATCTGTTAGTCTCTAAGGTGCCACTGGACTCCTCATTGTCTTTGTGGATACGGACTAACACGGCTACCCCCTGATATTTAACAAGATCATTAGCGTCTATGCAGACCAGACGGGTATAGGACATTGGGGCAGATGTTAGGGCAACTTTGCACTGTGTTACCGGCACAAGCTGCCCTGAAGCCAGCAGAGCTGCTGACAAGGAAAATCACCCCAGCACAGGGAAACCTTCAGGTGGCACAACACCTACATCACCACCGCTCCGAGCAGCTGGCACAGGGGACAAGGCACAACCCACGCTTCCCTGTGTCCTAGTGACCCCAGCCACCGCCGACAGCCTGCAGGCACTTTAAACTAGTGCTGGCAGGAAGCAGCCCAGGACAGAGCACTCCCAAGATCAGGCAGACTCAGAGGCACCGTAACCACTCCCATTCCTCTCAACTGCTCCTTCACCACAGCTGAATATTCATCCCCCCAGTTTCTAAGGCCTTGGCTACACTGGCGCTTTACAGCGCTGCAACTTTCTCGCTCAGGGGGGTGAAAAAAACACCCCCCCTGAGCGCAGCAAGTTACAGCGCTGAAAAGCACCAGTGTAAACCGTGCCCCAGTGCTGGGAGCCGTGCTCCCAGCGCTGTAAGCTAATCACCTCGGGGAGGTAGAGTACCTGCAGCGCTGCGAGAGCTCTCCCCCAGCGCTGGCGCCGCGACCACACTCACACTTCAAAGCGCTGCTGCGGGAGCGCTTTAAATGTTTGAATGTAGCCACGGCCAAAGGTCTCATCACACAGGTTCCCCCATCTAGCAAGTTACATGGATTTCAATTTATTAGCCTCAAACAGAGGAAGTTGAGTTGATCCACACATGGGGGCCGAAGCCCTGGTTCTAAGGAGCCTAGTTATTTCCAATCCTGATCCTTATGCCGCTAAGCCATCATTATCTCCAAATCCTTGTCTCTTTAGACTGCCCTTCCCTCCAGCCCTGAGGAGTGACACCCCGTTCTGCCCTCTTTAAAAAGTGCCTGAAGACCTCTATTTCCTATCTGATGAGGCTTTTAGGATACATCAGCAGACTGGCAGCATATACTATAAACCAGATGCGCCACTAGGCACCTCTGTTCGAACTCCATTGGACAAAGGTAAAAGGGTAACAGCACAAAAGGTCTATCCATGGCTTAAGCACAGAGACACAAGCGAAGTTTTCTGAAAGCAGCTGGAGCCAGGAAATGGTGGTCAATAAAATGAGTGGGCTTTGGAAAGATAATGAAAGGGACGCTCTCCCCTAGAGGTTTTAAACAGGAGCAAAAATCTGTGTGTCTTGAAAGATCATTGAGACAAACTACAGTACTTTCTCCACTGTAAAAGCGCTCTCTGTTTCTCCCCGTCCACGCATTTATATTGCATTCGTTATAGTACTTTCTGAGTGCCTCCACACTCTTGGGAGAACAGGACGTGCTGTTATCTCCATTTTACATATAGGGAGCTGGAGCACCGAGATGCTAAGCAACTTGCCCAAGGTCACACAGGAAGTTTGTGACAGGCTGGGACTTGAATCCAGGTCTCCCAAGAGCTAGTGCCCAAAACACCTCTCTCCAAAAGGTGGGCTAAGAATCTGTGATCATTCAATGGGAGAAATAGTTTGATTTAGGGCAAACCCAAAATCCAACTTCTCCAACTGTTTATTGCTCCAAGGACAGGTTTGCAGCTCAGATCATTCTGCACGTGCTCACAAATGAGTATGTTTAAGGCAAAACTCGATAAAACCCAATTCCATCCCCTCCTTGTGCAGAGACTGTCTCACTGGGATCCCTGGACCATGCTGAGCACATCAATGATAGTTGAGCACATAATAATTGGAACATATTTTTCATTTTATGAGCCCATTCCAATTTAATGAAGTTACAGTTAGACACTCCCCTCACAGCTCCTAAAAGCCCAGATACGGTCTCCTTATGCATCATTAAATATTCACCTATGTCAAATGTCATGCCAGTAAACTTCTTATTATTATTCATGATCCAATATCATAAAGCTCTGTGCAAAAAGGACTGAATGCAGCAGTTTTCTGGGTTGAAGGTGGAGAGGGGGTAAATAACGGCGCCAGGGAATAGGCATAAGCAAGCCTGATGGAGTTACTCAGTGTTACTGTAGAAGAAATCTAGTATTACATCAGGCTTTATTTTCACAAGCAAAAAACCACCGAAAATATCCGCTTTGGGTGCAATCACTAACCTACACCCTCTGTGATTTTCTCAACCATTTCCTTGAGTGTACAGGAGTAAGAATTAAAGAAGCCACTGGTGACATGGGTGGCAGAGAGGAGGAATAATTAAAAAAACAAAAACAAAATAATACTACAACAATGCAACTGAAACAAAAGCCACAGAGCAACAGGAAGACTAGCAAAAACTATTTATAGCTTCACAGTAGCGAAGGCCAAAAATACTAAAGTAAGGGAAACGTATCTTCAGTTTTATGCTTCAGGGAAATAAAAGTGCAAGTAATTGCAGTTGGCTGTTTTCATAGGGAAATAAAAATGAAGCAATCAAGTTTGCCCTCAGAGAAATACAACCAGTCAGAAATGTTCCCATTCAGGGTGCAGAACCACCACACTCCAATTTCTCCTTTCAAAGACATTTATTTAGGACCCCTCCATTCTATCACACCAGGAAGTTACGGGGAGCAGGAGCTAAACAAAAACATTTTGAATGTTGGTGACAGAGGTCAACCCTGCAATGCAATGATGTAAGGAAATGAGAACTGCAGCAATGAACATTTAGAGGCAGGACCAGTAATTAGGGTGCAGGGAGTGCAAATGGAGAACTGCACACACACAAAATTAGGGATCCCACTTCCCCGTGGCAACCTCTCCCCGACCCCCAATTCTGCCTCCTTTAGTATCTCTGCATCTCCAAGACTGCAGCTTTACAGACTGAAAGAGCTCACACACACCGTGACTGTGCAAGACTTTTTTGCAACCATCTCCACATCCTGTACAGGTTTAAGAAACAGGCTTCTCAGGACAGTGGGGCTCTTGGCACAAGACAAAGGGTGATCAGACAGCAAGTGTGAAAAATCAGTGTGTGTGTGTGTGTGTGTGTGTGTGTGTGTGTGTGTGTGTGTGTGTGTGTGTGTGTGTGTGTAAAATAGAGCCTATATAAGAAAAAGTCCCAAATATCGGGACTGTCCCGATTTTATGGTCACCCTAACAAGACATGCTGCCATGAACTAATCCTATTCCCAACTCCCACACACCACCCCCAGAAAACAGGGTCTGAAAAATCCATGCTCATCTGCCTTTAAAAAAAAATGCAAGCATTAAACCCTTCCCTTCCCGAGTACTGTACCTGACCCAGAACAACCTCCCCTATGCAGCATCTACCCCTCTCCCAGCAGAGAAAGATGCATGGTGGGTAATGTAGTCCTGCCTAAAAGAGCACTAATACCAAGTGAGGAATGCAGACTATAGCTCCCAGAAGGCATTGCTGGCAGCCTCTACCACCCAGCTGGGGATCTCGTTGCACAGTGATGCAAAAGGCTGGCTGCACCAATGAAGGAGGGCAGGACGAATGTCAACAAACAAGGAGGCCTGCAGGCCACGTGACATCACTTAGCATACTGAACCACAGATAAGCAACAAAAACAGCAACCCTGGTGCTGCGCGGTCTGATTGCACCAACTAAAGCTGTCATTCCCAAACAAGAGAGGTTAGGCTGGAAATACACATTCCGACTTCTCCCATGCTAGGATCTAACTGCATAGGTACACAAAAGGATTCCAATCTATTGAGAATCTACTGTCACTAAAATAATAATAAATAATGTGTGCAATAAAACCTGTCCCAAAGAACAGTAAGAAGGGGGGGCGGGCTGCCTAGCAGAGCTGGTTTTTATAATCAGAGTACCTCAGAATGGTCTCTTAGGATCAGGGCTTGCCTGTTAGGAGCGATCCTTAGAGCTGACCTCGGAGGGTAAAAACAACTTTACAGGAAGCAGTAACCTTCTAAAAATAAGTCTACTGCAATTTATAGGATCCACTGAACAAAACATAGCCCACAAAGTCAACCTCATCCCTCTTCTATACCCTATATACGTTCAAATTATCGTGTAACAGGGAACGTGTGTGCACCCTCCAAAAGAAAAAAAAAAAAGGCAGGAGTGCCAAAAAGAATGATTGTATTTTTGTGTTTATAATGCCACCAGGAAACACGCATTAACATATTAACCATGAATTAAACGTCACTGCACAACATCTAAGGACATTAGCAAAGTAAGTCCCCCCCACCCTCCCCAGCAATTATATCAGAGTGTTGTGATCTGGAATACAATATAAGTGATCTGTTTGGTCATGTTAGTACATTTCCGTGTCTTACAAAGGGGAGACTTTTCCTAATATAAGTAGGCTCTAAGTGGAACATCTGTCCAAACATCCTAAGATCTACACTTTTTACCCAATGTCCCCCAACCCTCAAATACTTCAATGTAATCAGACATATTACCTGGAAGTCATACAAGGCAACGATATTTTCATGTTTCAGTTCCTAGAAAAAACAAGACAGGAATGCTAAACTAGGAATAACAGCGTATATATAACAGAGCTTCGGAGAGAAAAAGTAGTTTCTGCCTTTACCTTAAGTATTTTGATTTCCTTCCCCAGCAGCGTTTGAGATTTTGCAAGGTTTTTCTTGTTAATACACTTTACAGCTACCTCCAGCCCAGGTTTCTGAAAGTTAAATGTGTATGCATAGTTTAAAAGATAAATGTCAATTTCAGTATTAAATGGCATTAAGAAACCAGGGTCTCTCCCCGACTACAATTATGTCTGACAAAGGGGTTACAGAGCATTGGTAAAGGGCCCTAATTCAGTATCCCAGTACATACCCTGTACTTGTTCAGACTTGCCCTTTGCTGAATTAGACTGGTCAGCTCAAAAAAGAAAACTCCCAAGGTTTAGGTTTTTCTTATTACTTTATACTACAGTTATCCTCTTATTTAAGCAATGCAAATAAATGGATTCTGGGAACCAGGGCTTATCCTGAGCTTTAATGATGAAAAATCCACAGATTGACTGTATCCTCTTATTTAACCGTAACAGATCCCCAAAAAACCCCAAAACCCACAACAGCCCTCCTCTAAAAGCCATACATTTAATAAACACAAATACACTTCAGAAATTGAACTGGTTTGGGGGCAGATTATTTTGATCTATTATGTTTCTATGGGACATCAGAGCACAACCCAATATTGATAGTTCACTGCTGCGTATGTTGCTGACTGTAAAACTCTTTTTTTGGCCAGCCACAAAGAAAGACTTTTTCAAGGGTTCTGCTCATATACGTGTCCCTCAATAACATATAATAATGCATATGCATTTACATGGCACCTAGCTACAAACCTATCTGGGGAGCTTTGTAATAAACAAAACAATACACAGACTAACTTAATTTGAGACAACAGTACAGAACCATAGGGACAACCACAGACAAAGAGGGGTAAACCCTCCCCACTTTAAGACGTGGAAAAAACAGACAAAAGAGAAAAAACTATTTACCTCTTTGTGTCTCCCTTTGAAAACAACAGCAAAAGCTCCATGTCCGATCAGATCTTTCCTGCTGAACTCAAACTTTCCTACAGTCTCCATGTCTTTATCCTTTTGCATTTCCAGTGTATGTCCGAGAGAGGTGGTTGGTAGTAAATAATATTTGATAGAGTTTAAAAACCAAAATTAATGACAAACAAAACGAAAAACAACCCACCCACCCCCCTCCTTAAGAACAATCAGGAGCTGGAGACTTGTTGAAAAAGTAAAGTCTCTCTTCTATCAACCTCTCGGCAACTAAACATCTGGCTTTTCACTCCCACCTCTTCTTCTTCCATGGGCTGCCTTTTCCTGGAGAAGGATTGGGGTTTAGTCATTGTTAGAGCCTGGAGAGACGTCTGTTCCCTAACAACCGGCCTTTCCCATCCCCTGCTATCAGCCTAGTGATATCAAGAGGAGTTGTCCTGCCGATTTTGTGCTAAGAACCTCTACCCATGATGAAATCCCAGCCCTTCCCACCCCAAAGCCGCTGATGCAAGAGCAAGTCCGCTTTAAAAACAACAAAAAGAATTAATTCCACCTTTAAAAAAATCCACCTTAAGAGCAAGTCCACCTTAAAAAAAATTTCCACCTTAATAGCAAGTCCACCTTAAGAGTTGCCTTCCTCCCCCCATTTGTTTGTATACAGGAGCCAGCGGTGCTAGGGTCACCCCTAGAATCGCCCGGCGCCTGAGATCCGATGCCCTGCACGGGTTCTCCGGCTCCTTCTTCGCTGGCCGGGAGCGATCCGGGGAGCCGCCGCCGCTGCCCAGCCTCAGACAAAAGATCTGCGGAGTCCGGGGCGCAGGAGACGAGAGGCGAGTCCTAGCTCCGGCAGCCGGGGCGCAGGCGCGGTGGGGGAGTTGGAGCGGAGACGGCGGCAGCAGCAGCCTAAGGCGAAGGGGCTGAGCTGACACATTTAAAGACACAGCCCGTAGCAGCCGCCAGCTGTGAGTCACCCTGCCCAGGACAGCCGCACGCTGCTCCATTCAGCTCCGGGAGTTAGCAGCACATCACCTGAGGAGACATGTGAACAGGGATGCCAGAGCACACATGCGCCTGGTACCAGGATGGACACTACAGTGATCACCTTGTCACAGGCTATTCCATCGGTGGCTCCAAGTTTTACTGCTTGCAACCGTCTAACACAGAGGAGATCCGCCCCCCTCCCCCCAGTGATTTTTGCTATTTGAACCAATTAGTTTATGAAACCAGATTATATGTTTCAATCATTCAAAATGGATTAACTCCAGGAAAGTTTTGAACATTCACACCTCCTCCCAAAAGTTTCAGCCAGTTGTGTCTACTCACTGTGGCAAGGCATAGGGGTCTACCCCCTACAGTATCAATTACAGGATATCAGCTCTTAGTTGTCTATAAAACACTTGGCACACTTTTGGTGCTATATAATAATAATCAGAACCTCAATAACAATCATACACATATTCCAAACACAATAATAATATCCCATGATTATACCCCACAAACACTTCTTTCAATTTTGATTGTGAAAGAGGATGCAATGTCATTCCAAGGCCTTGTATGTGCTTTCAGGGATAAAGAAATGTTCCATAAGTAACTGTTTTAAGGATGGTGCATGAAGAGGTCATTGGTCCAGTTGATATTTCATTCTGTCACAACACAAGCTGATAACATGACGGTTGCATTGCTCCTGAGGGTAGATTTGTGCTATTATGCAAACACTGTTCTCAGAATCCTGTGTCAACATGCAGTCATGTTGCTGAGCACCTTCAACTGCCAATGTAGTCAGTGGAAGTTGAGAACACTCAGTACCTTGGCGCATCAGGCCCTATATATGATTCAAAGACATTCTTTCTACTGAATTCGACTGCTGCTAGACAGTTCAGGTGGTTTATTGTATATAAATCCCTGAGAAAATGAAAGCATATGCTAAGCCCAGGTTTTAATTTATAACTTGTGTTTCTGGACATCCAGGAAAGTTATTAAATGTTTAATGAGGATTACAAGGGGAAGATAATATTTTAAAGTGTAATCTTGGTAATGATTTGTACCAATACAGCCTTCAAGCCAGAATGTATGTTACAGAGTAATTTCAGGATTGCCAAACCCAGGCATTCAAAATCACGAGTCAGGCCCCAAAATCATGAGATTGGCTTAAAAATAGGGCTGTCGATTAATCGCAGTTAACTCACGTGATTAACAAAAAAAAATTAATCACGATTAATCACAGTTTTAATTGCACTGTAAAACAATAGAATACCAATTGAAATTAATTACATATTTTGGCTGTTTTCTACATTTTCGTATATATTGTATTCTGTGTTTTAACTGAAATCAAAGTGTATATTTTTTATTATAAATATTTTCACTGTAAAAATGATAAACAAAAGACAGTATTTTTCAGTTCACCTCATACAAGTACTGTAGTGCAATCTCTATCATAAAAGTGCAATTTACAGATGTAGATTTTTTTTTGTTACATAACTTCACTCAAAACCAAAACAATATTAAACTTTGGAGCCTACAAGACCACTCAGTCCTACTTCTTGTTCAGCCAATTGCTAAGACAAACAAGTTTGTTTACATTTGCAGGTGATAATACTGCCCTCTTCTTATTTACAATGTCATCAGAAAGTGAGAAAAGGCATTTGCATGGGACTTTTGTAGCTGGCATTGCACGTTATTGATGTGCCAAATATCTAAACATTCATATGCCCCTTCATGCTTCAGCCACCATTCCAGAGGACATGCTTCCATGCTGATGACGCTTGATAAAAAAATAATACAGTAATTAAATTTGTGACTGAAGTCCTTGGGGGAGAATTGTATGTCCCCTGCTCTGTTACATGCATTCTGCCATATATTTCATGTTATAGTAGTCTCAGATGATGACCCAACACATGTTGTTCATTTTAAGAACACTTTCACTGCAGATTTGACAAAACACAAAGAAGGTACCAATGTGAGATTTCTAAAGATAGCTACAGCACTGGATCCAAGGTTTAAGAATCTGAAGTGTCTTCCAAAATCGGAGGGGGACGAAGTGTGGAGTGTGCTTTTAGAAGTCTTAAAAGAGCAACACTCCAAACCGGAAACTACAGAACCCGAACCACCAAAAGAGAAAATCAACCTTCTGCTGGTGGCATTTGACTCAGATAATGAAAATGAACATGCGAAGGTCCGCATGGCTTTGGACTGTTATTGAGTAGAACCAGTCGTCAGCATAGGCACATGTCCCCTGAAATGGTGATTGAAGCATGAA
This sequence comes from Mauremys reevesii, assembly GCF_016161935.1. Taxonomy (NCBI): domain Eukaryota; kingdom Metazoa; phylum Chordata; order Testudines; family Geoemydidae; genus Mauremys; species Mauremys reevesii. Next base: position 13,114,190 of record NC_052640.1, on the reverse strand, counting down.
GGGACATATGAATCTTTAGCACATCTGGCACGTAAATATCTTGCGACGCCAGCTACAACAGTGTCATGAGAATGCCTGTTCTCACTTTCAAGTGACATTGTGAACAAGAAGTGGGCAGCATTATCTCCTGCAAATGTAAACAAACTTGTTTGTCTGAGCGATAGGCTGAACAAGAAGTAGGACTGAGTGGACTTGCAGGCTCTAACATTTTACATTGTTTTATTTTTGAATGCAGGTTTTTTTGTACATAATTCTACATTTGTAAGTTCAACTTTAATGATAAAGAAATTACACTATAGTACTTGTATTAGGTGAATTGAAAAATACTGTTTCTTTTGTTTTTTTACAGGCAAACACTTTTAATCAAAAATAAATACAAAGTGAGCACTGTACACTTTGTATTCTGTGTTGTAATTGAAATCAATATATTTGAAAATGTAGAAAATATCCAAAATATTTAAATAAATGGTATTCCATTATTGTTTAACAGTGAGATTAATCGCCTGACAGCCCTACTTAATAATAATACATTTGGGATTCTTTTTATTTGCTTTCTGGTTTCTGAATCTGTAGAGTGCACTTGGTTCACATTTTTAAGCTCTCCTCTGCCACCATGAGAAACTTACTTGAAAAAAAGCAAGCAACCAAGCACACTGAGATTCATATCCAATTGCTTGATTGCAGCGGCTAAGGCTTTAAAAGAAGCAAACAAATATCGTAAGACTCCCAATAAAATTATGAGAGTTGGCAACAATGTGATTTACAGACAATATAGATAGGAATTTCTTCATTTACCACTAAAATGAAACCACCTCTGTTGCAGAACATAGCAGCAGTTTAACAATGCACAGAAGCACGATGCAAAAGTTTCAATCAGGAAGTGGAGAATTCTTTATCAATTTGAAACGACATAGAAAATTTTTAAATTACCCAAACTGGAAATTAGTCAGCACATCACAATTAACATGTCTGCTGTTGAAAAAAGTATGGTAGGATCTCTATTTATCACAGGCGGTTAGGTCTTTAGTTTTATGGTGCATTGAAAAGACTCATACACAGTTACACTTCAAAGAAAATTAAGAACCTAATACAAGTGCTATATAAAAGGAGACAAGAAATGTTTTAATGGCTAGAGTAAATCTGTATTGTGTGTGTCCGCTTGTGTCTGTCTTTGCTGGTGCTCTTGAAATAGGTTTAAACTTGAATTGGCCTCTCTCTTCTCACTCTGGGTTTGATAAATCCTTTCAGAAAAAGCTTTCTTAATGCAGCCCAGAGAGAGAACCAGCAACATTGATTTTTTTGTAGCTTCTCAGCAACAGTGGATTTAATTTTAAAACAAGCCTTGGGAATCATTACGTTGTTTCCTACCTGATGATAACAGTTTCCAGGTATTATCATTTAAATTGTGCTAGCACTCAACCACTGTATGCACACAAATCAAGCCGCAGTCTCTACCCTAAGAGCTTAACATCTATCGAAATTAAATGACCAGCATTTGTCTTCAAAACTTAAGACAGTGAAGGCTGACCTTAGGAACAGTAGTAAGCAAACTGTCAGGGGGATTTGCCATCCCTGAAACTATTGGAACTCAAATTATTGTCTCTTCCTAATACAAATTTTCATTTTAATCCTAATTTAAATGTTAACAAAGCCAGTATTAAGTCTGAATGCTGGAACATCTGCCAGATTTATAAGGAAGGAGTAAAAAAGATGAATATGCAGAGCTTGACTGAGCATCAATTTAGCAGAGGGAAGGGAGAAAAGCCTATGATATCTGAAGTCTGTAAACACCAAAAAGGATGAGGAATGAATGGTAGAAGGGAGGGTAGCTAAAAGTAATGGGATGAAAGCCAATTTTATGTTGAATTTCATTAATAACTTCCTGAAAGTGAAATGTATTAGTCTTGTCTGTCTCAGGTGTCGATAAGGCTCGATTCTGATCCCAGTTATATCAGGATGAAACCCAGACTTCAGTAGAATTGCACACCAGAGCACACAAGATCATATCACTGCTCTCTGATCTCGTGTGTTGTTCCTGGAGAGTTCTGAATTAGCAAACGCATCTGGATCTTTGGGAACAGGTTCCCATTGTATGCTTGCTTTAGTGGTGCATGCTGTCGGTACAGGGTTTGTTCATGGCCTTCTTGAGACCTGAAAAAATAACATTTCATAACGCCCGCAAAATGCCTTTATCTTAAACATACAGGCCCTGAGTCGAGACTCTGGTACACCCGTTTTTGGCCACTGCCCTCGAGGGCCTTCAATGGCGTAACAGAGTAGAGAATTAGGCCCCCATACTACAGCTAAATGAGGTTTTTTTTTCCCCCTGAAATATCTTGATTTAAATGTGGGATAACAGTACCAGAGAACAGAGTATGTGAACTTAAGCCTGCAGCAACTTGGGTATTGATTACTCTCAGGTACTGATTACTCTAATAGTGGTTAGAGGGTTATGGTACGCAGTGTTATTTACACATAAAAGAGCGGCTTATGCTCCCTGTGTACCTCCACAGCACCGTCATATAATACACCCTGGATTTACTTATGCTGTGGACAGATCAATTCTGTGGACAGATTTAACTAGCGAATCAATGAGCCGGCTTGGGTAGGTCTGAGCTGTATAATTTCCCCCTCCCCTGCAGCGAACACAATTATTGAATTATTGAAGGCAGTGTTTTTATGTAGTCAGTGAGGTGTCCTGGCAGAGGGTTTCCTGCGTTCCTTTTGCATTTCAGAGTCAGATGCTTTCCAAAGGCTCCAGGCCCTAGGCTTTGCTTGGTGTTCAAAACTCTTAACATGCACAGTACCTAAACCTGTCTTCAAATAGCCAATTGTTACTATAAGGTCTGCAGATAAAAAGGAGAGAGAGTGAAAAGCTTTGACTTCAAGCAGTCAACTTTCTGGCCAATTTGAGACTAAATGTTGCAGAAATGAACACAGTTTCCCTCAGATCTGAGGGTCTTGTTGTGAGGTTCCTGATGGAAGGGCGCAGTATATGTTCCTGAGGAGAATAGACCTGTCTGTCACCAACCTGTCTTCATTACAGGGCTGCTCAGAACTGGTTGCTAATAAATACAGTAGAGTCCATTTCATCCTTAGGGGCCAATCACTGTCCCCTCCCATCCCCATGCAAAGCCCGTTGGGGATCTCAGAGATGTGAGGAAGAGTTAATAGCAGTCCTTAAGCCCAAATGGTTGAGGCCTGGGTTTTGGAGGCCTGATCCAAAGCCCAATGAAGTCAGTGGGAGTCTTTCTGCTGACTTCAGTGGGCACTGGATCAGGGCCTTTTGTGCTGAAGGTCCCAGGCTCTATCCCCATCGCTGACCCGTGTGTTCATGGGGATGTTGTTACAGGCTGCAGCCAGCTTAAAAATAACTGATTGCCTCATGGCAGGGTGGCAAATGCCATAGTGACCGTCATGCTTCAGCTCATGTGTGAGAGCTCATAGGAGGGCTAGTCAATGTTTGACCTGGGCGTCTCTTTAGCTCCAGATAATGTCAGACCCAGCTGCCTAGTGGGAGGTGGGGTGACCCGTTTAGACAAAGCTTCTATGACCAGTGGTTGTCTCCTTCCTCATGAGAGGGTTGCAGAACATTGGCACAAACTGTTCCTCAGCCCCCAAGAGTGTTCTGCAGAGAAGCTTGGGAGGGCCTTGAAACCACAACTACCTCCTTCCATGTCCAATGGCTGCTGAAATGGGGCCTTGTGACAGTAAAACACTGCATGGAGGCTGGAAGATATTCTAAACAGGAGAGGCTTCTTAGGGCAGTCTGCACTGGCCTTGTTTTCAGTCAGATACCTGCTGCTATAAATCAACGGTGAGAAGTGTGTCATTTCCCAGGCCTGAGGACGAGCTCTGTGTAGGAAGGCTTGTCTCTCTCACTGCCAGAAGTTGGGCCAATAAAATGTCTTACCTCACCCACCTCCTCTCTCTCATTTCCACCAACTCACTTTCAGAAGAAAGCCACAGGAGGGCCCAAACTTTTAAAAACAACCACCACCTCTTCCTTTCTGCAGGCAGACTGTAGAGCCAAGACACCTGGGCTTTTTACAGAGGGGACGATCACATCCCCGAGGCAGATGTTTTAAGCCGATAATCTCACTCTGAATGTTATGAATGCAGTGCTTCCACTCCGTCCCTGGAAGGAGACAGGGATCGCTGTGCACACAGCCGACTGTCAGTGCACGTGAGCATAGTGACAGTGGCTTTCTTGTCCGCTTTCAAGGTCATCCACCTACTCAGCAGGCTTTGGGCTTGTCTTCTCAGTTCGGGTTAATGGGGAGAGGGGGGACATGAAACACGTGCTAGTAAATCCAAGTGCTTCCCCCTCCACTGTGGCTAAGTTATTCACAGGCTTCCACATTTTGTCTTCAACTTATTTATTTAAGGCCAGGATTGGGACCCTCTTATTCCCACTGGTGAGCAGTTACTCATGTGAGTAACCCCATTCAAGTCAATGGAGGACGGAGTTCACAATCTAGTTATGTGGAGTCCCACCTTACTTCACAAGTGCAAAGGCTGGTAGCTCCTGGGCAGACCCGAGGAGTAAGGGAAGCTGTTACGGGTGATTCCCTGGTGTGGTTAGGTTGCAGGGTTATTGATAACTCCTCCCCGCTGCCTTTCAACACCAGACCGATTGATCAAACAATAAATAATTAAGCCACAAAGGCCCTGATGTTCTTGTGGTCCTTGGGGTTTCTTCAGGATCCTGTACAGAAGTCAGAGGATCCCCATCTATCCTTAGGGCCTGATTTTAAGAAGTACTGAGCCCCCACAGCTCTCACTGAAAACAGTGGGTTCTGTAGGTGTTCAGTGCTTCTGAAAATCAGGGCCCCATTATCTCATTTTGGACCCCCACTTGCAGCAATTATCTTTCCAACTATGAAGGACCAGATTCCTCATAGAAATGTCACGGAAAACCTTGCACGCCAAGTACGTTCACAAGAGAAGCGCCAAAACAAGGATAGGTCTTGAGAAATTTGACTGCCCTTTCTAGTGTACTCAGAGAAGGGGGGGGTCCACAGCCAGCAAGCCAGAATCTTTAGCCAGGTTCACTGAATATTAATCTACCCCTGCATAAGGAGTATACAATGCAGTAGGTGAACAATTCATTGCAACTTTGCCTAAAGGGTGTTTTTAAATGTAAGAAAGCGCAGCAGCATTCTTTAGTCATTGTCCCAGACACTGTTGTTTACAATAGCAATACTGCTGTGTTTTGGGTGATTACTGCAAAATACTGCAGTATTTTGAGTGTCACAAGGCAATCCCTCACCATGTTCCTCTGGGGCATTCAGTGAGCCAATACATCTTTTCCATCCCTAGTTTCTGCATAGGTAAATGGCTATGAAGAATGTAAAATAGCCAGGAGGGAGAGAATTTCTAGCATTAAACAAGGACATACCGAGGGGGGTGGATGGGCCCATAATTAAGAAGGGGAATATTTAAGTTGAATATCAGAAAAAGTCTACTGACTATTGGATCCATTAGGCTGTGGAACAGATTCTTAAGGGGAGCAGTGGCCACTCCAGTACTTGACATATTGAGATTGCAGACCTACTTCATGATAGTCCACTAGGGACAGCTAAAACACTGTGTTCTCCACAGGCTGGGGGGTCACATGCACACGCCAGTCTCATGCAAGGAACAAGTAGAAAAAAATGCCCATGAGGTTCAGTTTGAATTTTTGAATGAATTCCCCATATTTGTTCACTTCCCCATGAATATTCTAGCTAACGAGTTTGCTGGCAGAAACTGCACATTTTATGTGGCTGTTGGAGAATATTCCTGGAAGGTGAATATTTGAATGTGTTATTGTGGCAGTGCCCAGATGTAAAAGCTGGCTAAAGCACTGGCCTGGGACTCAGGAGATCTGGTGTCAATGCTCTGCTCCAGACTTCCTGTGTGACCTTGGGCAAGTCAATTAATCTCTTTGTGCCTCCATTCCTAATCTGTAAAATGGAGATAATAATACTCCTCCATCATCTGTCCTGTCTATTTAGATGGCAAGTTCTTCAAGGCAGGGACTGTCACTCACTTGTGTATGGACAGTGCCTCATGCTGTGAGGCTCTGATCTTGACTGGGACCTCAAAATATCACTAACATAAATAAACTTGATTTTAAGGGCTCGAGTACACTGCCCTGCAGTTTGGACTATGGGGTCTGAATAGCAGCATACATCAAAGTGCTCTGCCATAACTCTCCCTTGTGGATGCTGCAAGTGCAAACTAAAAGGTTCCTAGTTCGTATTTATGTAATCCTCTTAAAACAGCATCCACATGGGGAAGTTACAGCACAGTACGTTGGGGCACACTGCTGTTCACATCTCTATAGTCCAAACTGCGGGGCAGGGTAGACAAGAGTCACATTCATCCAAGCAGGCATCGGAAAAACAACATCCAAATAGCTTCCGTTTCAAATGCAACAAGCTATGAACCGAGATTTATGTGGCCAACACTTTCCAATCGCTAATACATTTAAGAAAATAATTATCTGATTGCAACCCAAAAGAGAGGCTATATCCATCGAATACAGTATTTGGAAAGAGTTCTTTGCTCTGGCTTGGGCTACATGAGGCATATACGTCGCTATAGCTACGTCTCTCTGAGGTGTGAAAAATCTACTCCGCTGAGAGATGTAGCTACTGACCTAACCCCTGGTGTAAACAGCACTAGGCTGACGGAAGAATTCTTCCATCCGCCTAGCTACCACCTCCCGGGGAGGTGGATTTCCTTTGCCAGTGTGAGAATCCCTCCCATCTGCACAGATGGTATCTACACTCAATACTACAGAAGCACAGCTGTGCCACTGTAGCGTTTTAAGTGTAGACATACCGCAGTGCTGTGAGAGCTATTGCCAGTCCTGACACTCCCAAGTGGGAGCACACACTGCACTTTTTGCCCTGCTGACTGGCCAAGTCAACCCTCCTGTTGCCCAACAGAGGACTTTGTTTTTAATTGACACTGCAAAATGTTGTTTGATGCAATTAAGTTAATGTATTTCCAGACATTTGGAAGACTGCAGGACTGGCAGAACTGGTTTGGAAGATCATTCAGAAAGGCACGGACTGTGGATGCTTCCCATGAGTCACATTTAAATGTTAGCCAAATGGTCTGACACTCATGAATTAAGCTAACAAAGGCCAGAAAATAAACCCATTGGATGATTAGTTTATTAACTTACTACATAGCCTTATGCTGAGGTGATGTGATTAATAGTGGAGCTTTTTTTCCCCCTATTTCAAAGCTTAATTGCAATATATATCTACATAACCAAAAGTAGAAAAATGAAATGAAAGCAAAGACTCTCAATTCTGTCAATAGCAGCAGCTTTTTTTTTTTTTAAATGTACTACTACTTTTCATGCCGGAGGATCCAAAAATCATTTACAAATTTTCGTGTAACTCTTCATATGGACACACTTCCTGTGGAATACAAGTGTCCATGCAAAGAGTTATACTGGGATAGCGATAGCAGAGATATAATAGCATTGCTTAATGCACTACTGGAAGGCAATCGGATACTATGGTGATGAGTGTGGTATAAAAACCTATGTAGAATAGAATAGAATAGAATAGAAGAGCAGTATAATTATGCCAGTAAATTTCCCCATGTAGACAAGCCCTTAGTCTCTCTGTGCTTCCGTTGCCCATCTCTAAAATGGAGAGAATAGCACTGCCCTACCTCAAGGGTGTGGTGAGGATAAATACAATAAGGCTTGTGAGACATTCAGATACAATGGTAATGGTGGCCAGATAAGCACCTAGCAGACAGTCCTGAACAGCCGTTGACATCAGTTGAGCACAAGAAGTTCAGTTGTAGCAAATTCCCCCCCCCCCCCCGCCCCCCAACACCAGGAACTTCAGGGTGGTAAGGAGGCTCCTTGCTCCCTTTCTTGCAGTACCCAGCCCCAATCTGGCCTTCCAGCTCCTTGCTTGAGTGCTCTTGTAGGTAACGTGACAATGGGCCACGTGCAAACACCGGATGCATGAGAGATCTCCCATGTAAAATATCGCAGACATTTCTGGTTAAGTGATCACAAAGGCTCGGTTCACAAACTGATGGCAAACTATTAGGGAGTTTCCATTCCAGGAAGCTGGGGGTGATGGTTGTTTGGGGAGGATATAGTTAAAACTATAACAGATTGGTGGGTAAAAGCGAAAATAACTTATTTCACAAGGTCTTTTTGGTTTTAAACGATAACATTCATCTGTAGTTCATCAGAATGGGATTCTCTGGTATAACTTCCTGCAGCTCTCATGGTTTATGTTAGAAAAATATTCTTATTAATAAGCTTAATATGTTTAAAAAATAATGGAGCATCTTTCATCCAATGAACTCCAATGACTTTACAGTCACCCATTAGATTTTAAGACCAGAAAGGACTAATCGGATCATATAGTCTGATCTCCTGCATAGCACAGGCCAGAGAGAATGTCATCCAGTAGTATCTAAATGAGCCCAATAACTCATGGTTAAATTAGAGCTTGTCTTTTAGAAAGACATCTAGTTTTGATTTAAACACTCCAAGTAATGGAGACGTTACAGCATCTCTGAAATTAAAATGAATTAGGACGACAGCCATTATTGTCTCCATTTTGCTGGTAGGTAAATTGAGACACACAGGTTAGACACACAAGATGGGTGGACCAACTTCTGCTGGGGTGAGAGATGAGCTTTCAGGCTTATGCAGAGCGCTTCTGCAGGTCTGGGTTAGGTCATTTGCCTCAGATCACACAGTAAGTCAAAGAAAGAGGTAGGAATAGAATCCAGGAGTCCTGCTTCCCATTCCTCATCTTTAACTGATGGACTTGCTCCTTCATTTAATGGAAAGGGGGTGGAAAGGGCAAGGGGTAGGGGTGTCCTAGCGTGCTGTGAAAAACCCCCTGGAGCTAGAGAGCCAGGAAAACTCTGCAAGGTTTGTTCGACGGAATAGATGGGCCCAAAGGGTTAAAGGTCACTCTCCAACGTTCCACAGTTTAAACAAGGTTTGGGGTTTAGTAAACAGACCTCAGCTTGCTTAGTACCACGGGAAACGCACCATTAAACATCCTTTTAATCTTTCATTAAAGATACAGAAAAGTGGCGGGGGTAGGGGAGGTTAAAGCATTTGAAATGGAAAGTATAAAGCAATGATTTTATTTTACCAACATCCCTTGCCCCCATTAGCTGGGGAGAGTTTTTAGAAAGAAACCTTCCCCCCACCCACCATTCTCTTACTAAAGATGGTCATAACCATCCTAGAAGTTAGCTGAGCTGGGCAGGAGCTGCTGTTGTTAACGTCCAATCCTGTTGCCTAGAAGACAGAACAAGACAAACGCTCACAAACAGGGAGAGAAAAGAACAGCAAAGACAGACCATGCAGCCCTAGCGTCTGTTTTTTTGGTGCGTCCTTCACTTGCAACCTGACTGCTGGGAAAAACAGGCACAGCACAGCATCTTATCAGCCACTCCGAGATTTGCCACACTTGTACCAGCATCGGGTTGTTTAGGGCATTGCATTTAGCTGGCTTTCTGGCTCACAGCAGTGTTGCAAAAGATACAGTCTTGGCCAGCTAAGCCAGACTTCTACTAGACAGAAGGAAAAAGGAGAGGGATAGGAAAGAGATGGGAAGGAAAAGGACACACGAAGAGGGTGGGGTGACAAAGTCTCCCATCCCAGGTGATGGTTTGGTAGTTGGGATTTAGCTGAAGCCAGTGGAAGTGACAAACTCCTGGGTCCCTCTCTTGGCAAGACATTTTTCAGATCAGGACAACAGAGGCCCAATGACATGAGGGTGGATCCCGGTATCCCAAAAGATGGCAGGGGGCAGCTATGATCATAAATCTTGCTCCTTTCCCTTCTTTTAGTCAGCCAGCAACATAGCCTCCTTCGTCACCAATAGTGCTCCCCAAGTTTCTTTTTTTAAGGACCCCAAAAGGAAGTAGCAGAATAGCCCATCCTCTTATTAGTTTGTCCAGTTGGGCTTAATTTCTGACACACTGATTTTGGGTCATAGATTGCTGGTCTCATGGTTTCTCTTGTTTATGAGACATGATTTTATACAGTCCTTGGGTTATATCAGAAGGCCTTTTGGTTTGGACTAATTTAGTCTTTTTGTCTTCCTTTTGCATGTTTCCGCATTAACATACAAATGGCCACGCTACATCAGACCCAGGTCCATCTGGCCCAGTATCCTGTCTTCCAACAGTGGCCAGTGCCAGACGCTTCAGAGGGAATGGACAAAACAGGGCAATTATTGAGTGATCCATCCCGTTGTCCAGTCTGCAAACTTCTATTCCCTTTCCCGCCATGGAGCTCACATTTAGGGTAAATTCATAGGCCCAAATATTACAACAGTGATCTTCTCCTCAGGAAGGATGGGGTCTTAGGACTAGTCTACACCGGCAATGTCAAAGTGCTTTAACGTGGCTGGTGTAATCACGGCAGAGAGCTCTAAAAACCTCCCTCCACGAGGGGCGTAGCTCCCAGCGCTGGCGCACTGTCTGACTTGCTGCGCACAGGGGGGTGTTTTTCACAGCCCCGAGTGAGAAAGTTGCAGCACTGTAAACTGCCAGTGCAGCCAAGCCCTTATAGGAGATATGCAGCAATCTCAGTGACATTGGAACATCCCTGTGGAGAGTTTATCTTTCTGTCCTACTCTTTTGGTCCCTCTCACTCCTGAGCTGTGCTCCCACTGGCCAGCCCCCCGCCCCCTCCCCACACACAGAGCCGTAACTAGCTATTTCTGCGCCCGAGGCAAGAATATAAAAGTGCACCCTCCCCCCTCCATATAATTTCATAGTAGTTACTTTGTTAAAAAAAAACATAAATAGCAAGAATAATAATGATAATAGATCATAAGAGCCGAGTACAAAATCAACTAATAAGGTGTGCATCATAGTGCATCATGAACTGGGGGGGTCGGGGCTCGCAGCCACGCATCCCTGTTGGGGTCGGAGCTCACAGCCCGGCGCAGCAGTCGAGGCTCTTAGCCCCGCAGCTCCACACAGGGGTCGGGGCTCACAACTTGCAGCTGCGCGCCGGGGTCGGGGCTCACTACCCCCCCCCCCATAACCGGGTTGTGCCCCCCAGTTTGAGAACCAATGCTTTATCATTACTGTAGGATGTATTCTAGTTATTTTCCATTTACATTGTACATTTGTCATGACGCAATGTGCATATTATAGGATTATAATTTTTCATAAAATAATAAGAATGAAAAAACTTAATTTGTCGTTTTCTGTGCCCCTCAGCTTTGTGCGCCCGAGGCAAGTGCCTCACTCGCCTCACCCTTGTTACGGCACTGCCCACACACACACACACACACACACACATGCACACACGCCTCCCTGGTCTCTAGACATGAAATGCCTAGCAGCATTCGTGTGTGCTGGTATTTGCCACTTCGCAAGGGTGCTAGAGGGCCAGAGAGTTCAGGTGCCCTGCTGTGCAATCCCTGCTTGCTTTTTCTCCACAACAGATGGATGCAAGTGGACAGTGCAGGAAACCAGGAATCGGGTTGGGAAAGTGTATGAGGAATGCTGAGCCTAGTCTGAATATTAGGCCAGATCCACACCTAAATGGACGTAACTACATCAGTTTACACCAGAAGAGGATCTGTTTGATGACCGCTATTGTGCTTAGTATCACATCTGACTTTAAATTGATTATGTCACAGTGATTACATGTATATTTCATACGTTATATTTCAAGGACAGATTTGATAATGCCATGATGGAAAAATCTACCTGTGCTGGTTAACATATATTGTTACATACTGGACAGAAATTTTATTCCTATGAAACTTACATGGAGTATGTCATTATACATGAGTAGGACAAATGTCCATTCAAAACACATGCTCATTTTTTCTTAGTCTCTCATGCACATAGCTCTTATCCATATAATTATATATGAATAAGAGAGAGGATGATTATATCTTTGCACATTTAACATATTTACTTTTTATTTAATTAATTCAGTCCTCACAGAGAATTACTCCATGTATATTTCATAGGAATAGAATATCTGTACGTTATATAACTTAATGTAGTGTACCCAGTACAGGTATATTTTTCCTTCCTGGCTCTAAATAAACCCAGACATTGGAAATATATTTATAATTGACATGAAACAATCAAAATGCAAATAATAAAATAATAATTTAAAGACAGATGTTACTAAAAATGATAGCTACAGCACACCCCCAGAAGTGGCAATCAAATTTAACAGTGTGATTGGGCCTGTAGAAGGGGTTTAATACTAACTAGTTAGGAAGAATGTGCATACAGAGACTTGAACAAATTGCACTGATTTATAATAATGGAAGTGTACATAGGAACTGCCATTCTGGGTCAGACCAATGGTCCATCTCGCCCTGTATCCTGTCTGTGACAGTGGCCAACGCCAGAGCTTCAGTGGGAGTGAACAGAACAGAGCAGTTTTGAGCGATCTATCCCTGTCTTTCCTGGCTTCTGGCAGTCAGAGGTTTCGGGTTGCCCCAAGCAGGGGGTTACATCCCTGACCATCTTGGCTAATGTTTCTGTGAATCAGAGTACACAGTTAAGTCATTATTTCCATACACAGCATAGCGTATATGGGAGAGTTGTCTGCTAGATTTTACATATTTTCTGTGACTTAGGGCCCATTGGCTTCAAAGGGGCTTGGATCAGGCCCTAACTGCATCTACTTTATGGGAAAGGAATTTCAATACGTTATGTAGCACAATATAATTTAGTCATCCCAGGTACATATGCCTCCATGACACAAAATGCACCCATGCTTTCTACATCACACTGGAAACATATCAGCCTCTCTTGAGTAACCAGCACGACATCATCCATTTGCAGGTAAGTCTATTACTACGCACTGTAGTGGTTGTTAATTATTTAGAATTCTCGCCAAGACTCATAAGGTTCTGCGCAATATTCGGTGGTTGGTCTTCCAACCCCTCACATTTCTCCAGCAGGTCCCTGCCAGTTCTTTTGGCCTCAGGCTTTGCCTGCACTCAACTTCTTTTGCTTACATTTCCCACCCCCATTGGTGGTAGCAAATTTAGATAAGAGACAACATGATGGTTAAAATGCCAGTTGTACACTAGAGCTCCCACTGGTGGAGCAACGAGAGAGAATTTTAGGTGAATAAAGCTAATGTAGACACACGCTCAAAGTCCACAACGTGCAACAGTTAAAACCAACGTAATACTTATTTTGAATCTGTGCAAAGTCAAGGGCTGGGATTATTTTGCATACTTATAACGCACCTGGTTAATATTTACTATTATCCATGATACCGAGGCCTCTTTGATGTTTAGACACTAACATTATTAAAGCATAATGCGGCTTATCAGGCAGCTCATTGTAATGGGTTTGCTTTGTACACGCGGTTTTCCAGAACGTTTCTAACTACTCCTCGAGCTGATTGCAAGAGCTGTTACTGACCGGCTCTTTTTAAAGAGACTTAATAAAGCTAACCGGTGTAATAATGGATTTGCTTTAACCTTAAGATTTATTTATTTATTTGTAAAGAAATGATTGGGCTTGTGAAGGACTCTAGCTTGTCTGTGACACATTCTCCGTACTGTGAAAGCTTCCTACCCTCACCGCCATGTCTTGCCCTGGAGGGATCGTTGCTAAACTTATACGAGTCTTCGTGTGTATTCATCGGTTGCCTTCTCAGCCACAACAGCCAATCTGCAGCTCAGAAGTGAACACCTGTCCACTCAGAGCTGGACTGAGCTCTTCCAAATGGCCACCAGCCAGTAACTCCTTTCAGTCACTACTGACCTAGGCTGAGCATGAATAGTGACCGAGAGTGGACAAAGCCACCAACAATTCCCACAGCCATCTGGTTCTTCTCATGAAGCAACACCCGGTCCTACTGTTCTCCTGTGCAAGTTATTGTTGCCTCTTGGTAAGGAAACTTCCCAAGTCCAAATTTTCAGCATTTCTTAGGGATTAGAGCTGGTCAGGAATTTTTCACCAAAACAGGTTTTTTTTGACTATGTTGTTTTTGTTGAAATCTAGGTGTTTCCAAAATGTCCATTCGGATAAAATGTCTTTGTGAAAAAAGTGACTATTTGAAAGGATTTTTTTGTAATATAAAAACTTTTTAAAAAGTAAAAAGGAAAGGTGAAAATCAGCCTGAAATGTTTCAATTATATTCCCCCCCCCCCCAAACACTTCATTTTGCAGGAAATTCCTAAATTGCCTGGCTTTGTTCTGTTTCAGGATCTCTTATTATTGTAAATCACAGAAATTCCCACAAAATGGCAAATCCCATTCCTGCCCAGCCCTGCTTTGGATTCTTCCATTGGAAAGAGGGTTTGCTCTCTACCATCCCTATGGAACTGGGCAGAGTTTACAGATCTTCAACCCATGGATTCCTGGTAGAGCTGCTGTTGTCTTGACTCCTTGCTCCCCTAGTTCCTCTCTGTCTAGCACCCCATCATCCTGGCTTTTGCAGTAGCCATGTTGCCAGGAGCTCCCAGGAGCCATTTCCTCCCCAGGGCTAACCGTGCAGGGGAAAAGACAACAAGTTAATGCTGACAGAAGGCCAGGAGTGTTATGGGGATTCAGCAGCTCCTTTTCTGCTGACCACCTGGCCTCACTCCCAGACCTTTCATCCTCTGAAGGGGCTCTCTCCTCAAGAAGGGGAAATGGTTCCCTGTTCCCAAGCTGGATGCTCCAAGGCCCAGTCATCACCTCTCATCACTGAGGGGATGAGATGACTCGCCATTACTGGTATTTACTTGGGAGCATTTTTTTGTTTGTTTTCTTTTCAAGGAAAAGCAAGTCCCTCCTCACGTATGAAATACCTGGGCCAGAGCCCACTCTCAGTGACAGTGGCGTGACAGAGCAGAATCTGTGCCTCCAGGACGGTGGGCTGCTTTAGCTATGGCTATAGAGAAACAATACATACTGTTAGGTGCCCTATTAATGACTGCACTATCTAATTGCCCAGGGTCCATTTTAATTGATGAGACAGCAGAATACCAGACAGCTGCCTAACTTACATCACAGAGCTGCTCTCTTACGTAAACGGTGTGAAAATCTCAGCTGTGCAGGAACTACAACAAGCTCTGTCCGTGTGCTCCTGAATGTTGCCAGATCTAACAGGCTATCGTTACTAGGGAATGCCATGAAAATCGGAATCACTGCCCAGGCTGCTGTTGTACGTGTCCTGCTATATTAAAAACAAGTTCAAGCGATTTATGTGACATGGCTAGGGTATGGGGGCAGTCAAACCCCTGGGTTCTATGCCTGGCCCTGTTATTGACTCACTGGCTGTCCTGGGGCAAATCATTTAGGGCTAGATTTTGAGCCCTGTGACTCTCAGGAGTCACCCCCTTGATTTCAGTGGGGCTACTCATGCATGTAACTTCTCACCAATGTGAGTAAGGCATTCACAATCTAACCTTCCACCCCGCTGTGCTGCCATTTACTGGGATGTAAAGTGAGGAGAACTGCTACCGTTACATAGTGATTTGAAGTGTAATTCATTCATGTCAAGCACTAAAGCCGAAATTTTCAAAGGACTCTCAGAGAGGTAGCTGCCCAAAGTCCATGGAACTTGGCACCGTCCCATTTAAGCACCGAGGCGGTATTTTCGAAGGGCGCGGTCAATTGAAACCCAGAGTAGTAGTCTCTTTGTTTCCTTATAGCAGAAATATTTTCATCCAGGCTGACAACTTGTATTCCACGTTAGCCTGATGCAAATCACAGCAGTGAGCTGGAGGCTGCAGGAGGGAGATGCAGCTACACATTAAGCACAGCACAGAAGCCCTGCTACGATTAAACCCAAGAAGCTCCGATGTTGTTTTATGATAGTTTAAAACTAAATGAATGTTGACGTCTTTGATCAGTGTTTTCTAACAATCCTGTTTTCCCCCAATTAAAATCTAACTTAATTCTAGGCTATCTGCCTTAGAGGGACTGTGAAATGAAAACCAACAGACTTTGTTTAAGCTCTTCGTTTATTGCCTGAATGGAAAGAGAATATGAAACTCCGCTTTCTTGCTGGCAGGGTTTCGGTGGTGTACATGTGAGTGCTTTGTGTTTGTTTTCATTAGAGCTGGAGGATTGATAGGATCCTATTGATTAGAGCCAGGGCTGGTTGCTGGGTTCAGTGACTAGTCCCAGATGCTCATCAGTGCATGGATGAAGGATGGCCATTTATCACAGAGAATGGCACAAAGGAGGAAAACTCTAGCCAATCAAATTCCCAGCTCAGGGGGGGGGTTTGCTGCCTTGAAAACAACTAAAAACAAGCCCCTGCAATAATTCAGGGGTCACTGCCATCCCATCCAGCTGAAAGCCACTTTTGCAATTAGCCATAAGCCGGTGAGTCACGTCTAATTTGCATTAAACAAACTCTAGGTGGGGACGTATCGTTATCCCCATTTTACACACAGGGAAATTGAGGCACGTAGAGGTGAAGTAACTTGCCTATGGCCACACAGTGAGTCAGTGGCAGAGCCAAGAATAGTAGCAGGAGTTGTGACTCCCCATCCCTTGTGCTAATCATTAGGCAGCACTCACCTTGCATGGGATGAAGGACTGTGTATGACATCACCTAATGTAATGACTTGCATGGTCAGAATGCATCCTGTGTGAAGTGGCTAGAGTATGTGGCAGGCAGCTTGACCAGACACTACAACTGCCTTCCCTGACTGATTGCTCTGGCATGAATAAATGAGCTGAAGTCTTTGCCCTCCTGGTCTTACTCCAGGAATGTCCAGGCTTACCACCATTCGGACATCAGAGACTCCTTTCGTGTAATTCAGATGACATGGGCCAGCCAGGGGGTGTTTTATTGCAGTATAGACATACCCATTATCATCAAACAGTTACATTAGGGTGACCCCTAAAGGCTGCAGTCAGCACTGGGACTCCACTGTGTCAGGCACTGTACAAACACAAGGAGGAGACAATCCTTGTCCACAAAGCACAATGCAAGATCTGGCCTTTCCCACCACCCAGGAATTAAGATAACATCATAAGACCTGATCTCATGTTATTTGGGTCCCATTAGTGGCGCCCTGTGGCAACAAAAAAAGCCCATGAAAAATCTGACTGGCTTGCAGGACATCCAAGGGTAAATGTCTGGCTTCTTCACAAGCTGGTAAGCCCCACCGCAGGGAAGGATTAAAAGGAAATCCCATGGGTTAAGATTCACAGTTGCCTCTCCCCTACATAGGTTTTTCCCCATGTACATTAGGCGAGAATGGGCCTCAGCTGGGGAACTTCAGTGCATGTCGTTTTCTCTCTCAGCCAGCTGCCACTCTGCTCTTCCGTTTGTGTCGCTGAATTTAGCTGCTGATGAAAAGGAGATGCTGTTCCCCTATTTCACTTCTGAGCCCTTAATTACTTTTTACTCCAGACATAACAAGAGCATCCTGAACTAATCAGATTTACGTAAATTGCGATTTACATTAATTACAAGGTTACAAAGTCAGGCTCTAATCCTTTATCTTACAATTCATGCTGCTCCAGGGTGCACTGCTTCATTGACTGGTGAACTTTGGGTCTTGCTTGGCTACTTGTTAAAAAAAAGTAAAATAAAATTCTGTGCTTCAGATTATTAGTTAAATAAATGCTGCTTGGAAGGAAAGAAAAACTATTCAACAGCACATCGATGCCAGTCCAACTCACTGCCTTTACTTAGATGCCACATGCTCATTGAGTTTTCTTTGAGGTGGAGTCTAATATGTGTAATTTATTTCCTTAATAAATTCTACTACCTTGGCCCTCTATAGCATTTTTCATCCAATGATCTCAAAGCACTTGGTCGATCATTATCCCACTGGAATCAATTGCAACAATCCCTTATCTTCAGTAGAAGCAGAACCTAGCTTCAATGCCATACAGCTAGAGAGGAGGCCAAACCTGAGCACTGGACTGGAACTCTCTCTTTCCCCTACAAGTTGGGTTTAGGATCCAGGTTTAGATCCTAGCTCTGGGATAAGGTCACCTTTGCTCACAATGAGAAGGGGGGCTCATTTCACCCTCACCAGGTACTTAACACTACCCATCAATATGGCAGAACAGTTAAAGCCGGAAAGTAACCAATACAGAATCCAGCTGAACCTGCAGGGGGATTCCTGTTAGCAGAATGTAATGACCTGATTGGGAATTTTGTCAGGACACTGGGTCTAACACACTTATTCCCTGTGGTGAAAACGTCCGTTCTCTGCTAAGCGGCAAAGACAGCAGGATGTGCGATTCTACCCCATGGCGACGTGTATCGTATCAAACTCTAGACGGATGCGATAGCTAAATAAGATGGACATTCTACTGTACTGGAGCTTCTTCTGGTGGGGACAAGGACAGCAACCAAAGCTGCCAGGTTTCCTTTATCTTCGCAAGTCAGTTGATTTGATTTCAACGTTTCAGTTGCTCCAGGCATTTTGTGGAGCAGTACTTCACAGCCACCCCATGGGCAGGCGTAATAAATTGGGTTCAAATGAGGTTCTTTGGGAAGCCAGATAAGAAAAATGACATCAGCCCTTTCTCTGCACTGTCAATATCAAGCTCACACCCACACAAGCTTAACCTTACATACCTGCATGGTACGGCGTCACTCTAGCCTAATCTAAACAAGCTTTGAGACAGAGTTCACATACACATTTGTCACAAGGACAAGTGGACAAACACCTGACTATACGTTTCCATGACATTTATACGGAAATATTTGTTTGACTGTCCTTAGTGGCTCTGGAAACGAGGCAGGCATAGGAGTTATATAAAAACTCAACATTCTTGCAAAGCTTGACATGGGAGCAGCAAGCTACTTGTCTCCCATAATCAGTTTGCAATCATGACAAATGGTGCTATTTCTTAGAACCTCGTAAGGTGGCATCTTCACAAATTTGTCAGGGCAGTTCAGCTTGCCGAACCTGCCAAGGCATGAATCACCAATGGATTAGGAGCACTGAACATCTTCTGGCAGAAACTTGTGAAGGCAATCCCCACCCAAGAGTCATTCTTCAGATTCTCCTGGAAGGAGATACGTTATGCTTGGATGGCCTCATATGGGAGCAGTAAACACGTCAGTCAGTGCAGCGACAATCGCTTCATTTTGTCCAGACCAAAGTGGCTGGCAGAATGACGCAGTGGTGTGCTTATGGGAAGTATAGAAGCCTGTGGTGACTCCTGGCTGGACCGCGTATGGGATACTCAGCCTGGACTTTGCAATTGATGGAAAAGGTTCCCTTCTGCTGCCAGGGAAAACCAGCTCATGCCAGTGACCGATCAGCTGACCAGAGACTCTGCTGGCACTCGCCTTTGTGGAAACAAAGTTTTGAAAGAGACCATGCCGCTCACGCCCGGGAAGTTGACAGATGAGCCATATTTCAAACCTGGCAATGACAGACGGTAAGGGTATGCAGCATGACAACGTTTTTCCATTACATCACCGCTACCTTCCTCGACCCAAGGGTTAAGAATAACATGCCAGCCTTGGTGCCTCATGCTGCTAGAATGAAAATATTTCGAGGCAGGCTTCCTAGAGCAGCTACAAGCCTGCGTCGGTGTGGAGTGGGGGAAGGAAATGGGGAGCTGCTAGAAAGAAAGTCTAGTGGCTGATATTGTTTCCTGGAGTCAGAGTGGCCACTGGGGACCAAACATCAGCCATATGTTTCAGTGATTGGTGTTTACATTTCAGTATATGATGCATATTAGCCTTGCAAAACTCCACTCACCTGGGGCATGGCGTCCCCTCCCTTCCCCCATGTGATAGCCAAGTAAAATCTTATGTGTTTCTCCTGGCATAGGCAGGGGTGTAGATTTTACGTTTTTTTCAATGATTTTCCAGTGCTGTGGTGGACAAATGAAAGGTATTCCTCACGGCCCTCTCCTCAGCGGCCAGTGCTTGGAGTGAGAGATCACAGGACCCAGCATGCCGGGGGCACATATGGGCTTCCAAACATCTAGGCCAGGATTTTCATAAAGGAATCTAAGTGCCCAGATTTCATGACGATTAGGGCCCCCGCCTCCCTTGAAAGCCCAGTGCTTTGCCTTCACGTGCTGTGTGAGGAAGTGGGGATTTTCTGTAATATTTTTATGAAGCCTACGCGTGCCTCAGTTTCCCTCTGTACTTTGCATTGCTTCCCAGTGCTAACCGGTTTATTGGAGCAGAGCAAGGACATGAGGTGGGCGTGTCATGTAGCGGTGTGGGGTGGAATGAATGGGTCATTAAAGGACTGGCTAAAACCGACCCCATGTCAATGACAGGAACCCCAACAGCCAAGCCGCTCACACCTAGCAACCAACAAACCAGGAGGAGGAGGTTTTGCCTCACCTCTTGGTGCGGGAGGGAAGCAAAAGCCCCGGCCTGAGAACAAAGGGGAGAGGTGTCAGGTGGCTGGGCTAAGGGCTTCCCTTTGGAGAGAGTTGGGGCTCTCACCTTGGCCTGACAAAGACAGAGGGAGGGGGCCAGGAATGGAGCCCGGAGCAGCTTGGCTGGGTGGAACAGTGGCATGGCCAGAACAGATTGTATCGTAACCTTTAGTTCTCTGTGCTAACCAAAGGACTTCCCGCTGCTGTGTGCCAGTTGACTAATAAACCCTACTCTGTTTGGAAAAAGGCTGCCTGAAGTCACTGCAAATACTGGCTGAGATGCACTGGTCCCTGAAGAGCATACACGGCTCTGACTGGGAGTCTCTTAGCTGGACTCACTGGGCAGAGCTCAAGGTGTGAAACTGGAGCCCAGAGGCTCAGTCTTGGAGGTATTGAGGCTGCGTGACAGACCCTTACGGAATAGTAGGACCCCTGGTGGGTCTGACAGACTGAAGGGGTTCCTCCAAGTTTAAAAGCTGGGGCATAGCACAGGTCCTATGGATTTGTGACCCCAGTGCGCCTTTTATCCCCTACAGAAACATTAAAGCATACAGCACCCACTATGGGTTGGCAAGTTTTACCCAACCCATTTTACAGACAAGCACACTGAGGTTAAAGAGAAGTTAAGTGACAGGAGAGAGGCCACGGAGCAAGTCAGTGGTAAAATTAGGAATGGAACACAGGTGTCCCGACTCCCAGGCCTGTGCTCTAACCGCAGGCCAATACTTATTCTCTGGCTACCACCCCCACTATAAGACAGGGAGGTACAAAGGGTGGGAGGTTGTCCTCTGGAACACTGGTGCCTTGAGAGAAAAAGCCAGCTGCGTTGTGTAGCACTGCTGCCAAACATTTATGTTCTTCCAAGCACATTTTCAGTGCAGCTGAGCACTGTGCCATTGACCAGCAAACATTAGAACAGGGGCCGTAACGTATCATCATGTAAGTGCCTGTGAGTGGTTTATGGCGAGTGAAATGAGTTTGGTGCCTCAGGGCAAGTCCTGATGGGCAAGTGTCCACATCAGGAAAACCCAGTGCTACAACCAGCATAGAGTGATATTTCCTGCTAGAAGACCCAAGAGAGAGAGAATCATGAAGCCTGAACTTCCTTTTCATTCTTCCAGATCAGGGTGAGGACATATCTTAGCCGAGGGGAACAAGCACTGTCACTGCCTGAATTGTAGCTTGGTGATAACGCTGCCCTTCCTCCCTGTGAATGAAAGCACAGTACGGCCACCACCCCTTTGAGGTGTTTGTTACTTTTCTGCTCTTTAGCTGAAATTCATCATGAAACTTTCCCTTTTTACTCATTTCTGCATGGATCATGCATGAAAACAACTTGCCAAAACTTTGTTTCCCTTCCAAAAATCACTTGTTTTGAATTGGGCATAAATGATTTTCAGGCTTTTGTTGCATCAAAGCGAGAGAGACCTTTTCATTTCCAACTTCCCCGGACACACCTATTTTCTGCAGCTCATGCCATGTTTGCTTTGGCATATGCAAAGTGGAGAGGGCTTTCCCCGGAGTCTGCATTTCATCAGATAAAGGCTGCTCACAGGTTACCACACATTGTGCAGCATGTACCCCTGAACCCTGATGCAACTCTGGGCAAAGTTTGCAAACTCTTTTTTCCCTCTCTACAGCAAAGCTGTCTCATCGTGCGGCACTTTGCTCTTGCTGAACCCACGTTACCCAGTTATTTCTAAGAGGCTGAGCCTTGTTTTTGCAGGGGCGAGCACAAGTCCTGATAAAACTAGCTAATAATTCATACATTGTTGAGAAAGGGACACGATCAAGATTAAAAATGCTGTGCTGCTATTGTTCAGCACTGAGGCCAGGCAAAATGTTTGCAATGAACCTAATGCCTAGGCTGGGAGGGGGAGTCATTGTTTACATGGAGAAGGGCACACTGGAAGGGGCACCCCCCATGGACCACACGGGGCCACGAGTGGGCACGATCTGTGAGTCTGTGACACCTCCCTCTCTGGGTATAACAGATGCATGTCCTCGCTTCTCTCAGGGAGGTACCTTCAGGGCAAAGTCATTGTTTACAGTGGGTTGGGGGTCTGAAAACCAGAAATAAGGGATTTGGGGCTCAGCTCTATTAATAGTTTTATGGTAACACCTGGTGGTGCTAGGCACTTAACAAAAACATTGCCCTGGGCACCCCACAAACAAAGAGACACCCCAAAGAGTGTAGCCTACTCTAAGCGAACCCTGATGAGAGCCCAAAGCTCGGCCTAGGTTCACCAATAGGATCGTCCAGCTTCCACTCCCTCTCCCGCCTTTCCCAAGAGAGACTTCCCTTCCCCCATACACCACCTCACCCCCTTACCTTTGATGTCTTCCGAGCGGCTGGGTGTCTCCCCATGCTTCTATTCCAGTCCCTCCTTGAGAGACAGCAGCTCCTCCCCATCCTAGGAGCTTCAGGGAGTCACCTGGGAGCTGCCTAGGAGACCCTCTCCCCTTGTCAAGCTTACAAGGAATCTTCTAGGAGGGGAAAAACCTCCCGCACCCTTCTGCCACCCTCAGTCAGGAGGTCTCCTGCTCCTAATAGCAGCACTGGGCCTGGAAGCTGGCTTATAGGCTCCTCTGTAGGGAGAGTACAGGCCCCTGGGGTACTGCTCCCTTCCTGAGAACTTTAAAGAGGAAGGAGGGTTCCGGGGCAGCTGTGAGAACAGAGGGTGGCGGCCCAAGCAAGTTGTGACCTCAACAGGGCAGGGTGGTCTGCAAAGCTGGGCAAGAGCTTTTCAGCACAACAAAAATCCATGAAAACCCCAATGGACTGAAGTCCTGAGACAAAAACCTGCTGGCTCTGGTATGTGGCATCCCACACTGGGTTGCATTGGCACCTCTGACTAGAGAGCTGGGAGCAATTTAACTGCCTAACTCATTTCTAGCCTTGATGTTGTTTGCTTAAATGGCTGCATTTCATTCAGCACAGCCAATGACAAAGACTGGCTGCCTCTACCATTAACAAGGGCTATTATGCCAAGCCACTTTCACCTTCCAGCTCTCAGCTAAAGTCCAGGGCAGTTGCTAGTTGGACTCAGAACCATGCAAGGGAACTTTCTCTTAAACTAGATGACAAAAAAAAATGGTTTTCACTGAAATAAAAGTTCTTAAAACACATTGCCATGATAACTAGCCCTTCCCCCAGCTCTCTGGAGCAGAGACCAGTAGTTACTGCCCTCTGGGAAGGGTGGGTCATTAGCCTTTTGTACCACTGAGCTATGTCACATGACTTGAACCGGCAAATTAAAAAAAAACAAGTCTCATCCCAGCTCTCTGGGTCCAATTACATCCATTGGCTCCTCAATGTTAGACGCTAGCTGAGCTGACAAATAAGCAAATAAGAGATGAAAGCTTTTGAGCAGCTCTTGTATTAAACGAGAGTGTGGTGGGCTGAAGTTTTGAAAACTGCTTAAAGGATTAGGACTCTCAGCTTCCATCCAAAATGAATGGGCATTGGCTAAATAACGCTGTCTCCTAGAACACTTGGGAACACGCGACAGCGACACTAAATTAACTCCCCAAAATGGTATATTTCCAACATCACAAAGCTCCAGGCTGTGACCCAGCTAATTGCTAAGGGGACAAATACATTATACAGTAGGTTTCTCTGGGTTTTTTTAATAGTAAAAAATCATTTTGACATGATAGTGAAAAATAAATATTATTCCATGATTCTAATTGGTAGGTTTCATTTGCAGAGATCAACCCGGTGTCCCAGGCAATAGAGCACCTGATGAACAATTTGGGGAAGAATTAGAACTTATGAATACTTTCTCCATCTTCCAGTGTTAAATTCTTGCTAAAAAGCCTTATGAAATCCTCAAAAACAAGGAGTCCAGTGGCACCTTAAAGACTAACAGATTTATTTGGGCATAAGCTTTCGTGGGTAAAAAACCTCACTTCTTCACTCCCTCCTGCAAACAAACACATTTCTTTGGTTCACTGCATTCAGACCCAGAGCCGCAAAGTTATTTAGATGCCTAACTCCTTAAGCACCTAAGTACCTTTGAGGCTCTGTGTAGTCCAACTCCTTACTTCTATATTGTTAAAAGACTTTTTCTTCCCACAGAGTAACTGCAGTCATTAACTGCATAATGCTGTCTCTGCTGCCCCCATGTGGCATTACAGGAAATAGTCAGAATTCCTGGGCATCGGATGCCAGGTGTGTTCCCGCATCAAACTGTGATAAACGTGCAATTATTCTCAAAACTGCCACATGTAATTATCCCATTCTCAGCTAGTGGCAGATGGCTCATTAAGGCTCCAGTGCACTTTTGTGAATGGCATGAATTTTTTTAACATGCATTTTAAATCAAGAGACGTATTTGCCATTTGAAAAAGATGCCATTAAATGGGAGAACGTATTGACTGGCGATGGTCAGGGCACTGGGTTTGGACTCAGGAGACCTAGGCTCTACTCCCAGCTGTGACACTGGCCTGCTGGGTGACTTAGGGCAAATCAACATTGCCTCAGTTTCCCTAGCTCTAAAATGAAGCTACTAATATTTGTGTGAAATACATGGCTATCTACAAATAGAAAGTCCTAGATAGGAGCATGGCATTGTACTATTTACCTGCCAGCAAATCCTGCATGTGGGGATTTCACCCAGTCCTTCCTCCACATGCAAGTCCCTCTATAAGGTTCACTTCTTCCACAAGGCTCACAAGAAGTGAATCTAACAAAGAACTGAAATAAAAAGGAGAAAACTCTCTGAGTTATTCCTTCTTCCGGCCCTGGCCACCCGCCATTGCCTCGGCTTTGTTCTGGACAGGCTCTGGCTTCGTTTTGTGACTTGTAATGCACCGAGCACTTTTGCACAGAAATAATAACGGTGCCGCATCCAACTCCAAAGGGCAGCTTTGGCCCGCTCAGTCACGACCCCCTAAAGGCGTCTTGCGTCTGTCAAGGGGCGTCGCTTTAAGGGGATCCAGTCCATCTGACGTGAAGGGCCCCCATCGTTTAATGACCAAATGTTTGTTTTAAAGCAGTGGTTCTCAAACTTTTGTACTGGTGACCCCTTTCACAAACAACCCTCTGAGGGCAACCCCCAATTAGCAATTAAAAACACTTTTTTATATATTTAACACCATTATAAATGCTGGCGCTAACGTGCGGTTTGGGGGTGGAGGCTGACAGCTCGCAACACCCCTCCCATGTAATAACCTCGTGACCCTCCTGCCCCCCAGTTTGAGACCCCCTGTTTTAACGTGAGTGTATAGTGCAGGTGCTGGAGTGAGAGCACTGATGTCTGGGCTGTGCCTCCAGAGAGCTTACACAGAGATGGTGCAGCCCAGTGCCCAGATAGTTTTAAACCATCATTGCGCAGCTTGGCTTCTGCCTGAACTGGGGGCCAGTACAACCCCCCTGGCATATATAGGGCAGGCCTCAGAGCGTCTCCACCTAATAGCATTCTATCTACACGCTATAGCCCTGAATGACCGTCATCCCAGCACTGTGGCCATACTCCCAGCATGGCCCTACACTCAGGACGGCGAGAGGGAGCAGCACAGGACAGCACTACCTGCACTGGGGGAGTAATTCCCTGGATTGTTGCAGGCCCCCCCCCATTATGGCCGCTCTAGTGATATACAGGGGACGTGTGCGGGACACAGATCTAGCCCTGACATTCTTGATTTATGCATGTAACGGGAAAAGTGGCCGTATAGCGTTCCCATCGCTATGCCTCTGCTCCGCTCCGTAAGGGCTCCCCACTCTGTGCAGATCCCTGCTCATTTGGGGTGAAATTTTGGCTTCTCCTCTGCCGGCCAATGAGGGTGCTAATTATGGTACTTTTGTGCTGTGGCCATCTGCTCACGAAGAACTGGCCTGGGACCACTAGCTCCTTTCACATCAGCTACTGTACAGCTGGTAACCGTTTTCAGTCCTCACTGACCCTGTCTGAATTTGAACCAGTGACCAAGAAGTATCCCATTACCAGCCTCCAGTGATCTTCCATAATCCTGTGGTCATGTTTGAAGATCACATTAATGAGAGTGGAGCTTCATGATGGGTAGAAACGTGGCCTCAACGACCTGCACTCCGACACATTTGCACATACTCTGCCAAAGGCCACACTTGCTGTGGCAATTCTGCCGTTGATTTCATTATCAATGTGACTGCACCTGACAGTGTACTGCCAAGGTAGGTGAACTTGTCCACTGCCTGGTGGGTTTGGCCAGTCACTGTGACAGTAGGCTCTACGTAAGGCTTTCCTGGTGCAGGCTGGTACATCACTTCTGTCTGTGCTACCACTATGCTATTACTGTACAACTTAAACCCTAGAACTATTAAGACTCTCTACACAATATCTACAAGCAGGAATAACCCTCTTAGCAGACTAAGAGGGAGATGAACAGGGGGCTCCAACTCAGGCCATGCGGCAGTATGACACAAATGGAGTGGCAGCCACCCGCACTCTCTCTTATACCCTCAGCTGAGAGCACGAGGAGACTCACTATGCATGTGCAGGACAACAGACACTGCTAGAAAACACTTCCAGACTCAGGGAAATGCCATGCATTGGCACCACATGGGTGGAATACACAGAGGGACTGTGTCCTTCCCCCCAAGGTGCCACCTGATGTACTGAGGTACCACTGAGCCTACCTGTTCCACCAGCCTGGGCTCCCTTACACTGTCCTGCCGACTACGCCGCTGTGACGGGTTGAACACCCCCCGCCCCCCACCAGGTTGCTACCTGCATGTGTGTTGGAGGAGGCGTGAGGGCCTGGCTCAGCAGGAGAGGGTGAGGGAGCCCAGGCTGGTGGAACAGGCAGGTTCAGTGGTACCCCAGAACATCAGGTGGCACCCCAGAGGTGGGGGCAACCCATCACAGGGACCATCACTGGAAGAAGAATCTGTGAGAACCCGGGGGCTTTAGCGCAGCCGCACAGAGAGAGATGGTGCAGAATCCATCTGAGGGCAGAAGTCCTTCCTAAGGAATGACAATTCAGAGACGACCTTACCTGACGGAGGGACCCGCCACACACATTTTTTTTTAAAAAGGATATTTAATGGTTTAACAGGAGGTTTCCATGAAACGTGTTCACATCCAGTGTCCCGTAAAATCACACTGCATTATAATGGCTAAAAACAGTCCCGTTTTGCAAATCACTGTGAATATTTAAAAATGCAAACAGCAGATGGGCAAACACAAGGTGACCATTTGCTTTTTTTTTTAAATTTGTCCGGATGCAATTGTGTCCTGTTCCCACTCTAGAAAAAGGCACCCAACATAGCTCCATGGGAGTCTGATCCAAGACTCCCATCGATTTTCCAGTGGGATTTGCATCCAGCCCCAAAGGGCGGGGGGAAGGGGGAAAATAACAATGCTAGCTCAAGGAAGTCTGCAAACCAGGAGGTCTCCTCCCAGCAAAGTTAAGATCTTTGTGATGGTGAAACACCAGCAGTTCTATACAGTTAGGCTCCACATGAACCTTGCTGTAGCACTAGCCACCAGCTAATCACAGGAGGTGCAGACTAATGGGCCTGGCCCTTTCAAAACAAATGTGGTTGGTAATTTAGAAACCAATGGCCCATCAGTGCCTAGCAAGATAAAAAACAAAGTGGCTTCGGGGCTGTGGCTCAAGTGAACCAAAGGAACCTCCTGCTGTGAAGGAAATGAGCCTTGTCAAGTACTGCTTCCTCTTTCATTGTGGTTCTCCAGCAGAAGCAGCCCTCACAGAGCCTCCCAAGCTTGGCGATGACGATTTCCAGCCCATATTACATGCTAGTCTGTTCTGAACAAGGTGGGGTTTTTGTTTTTGTTTTGTTCTCCTTCTGCAGCAGCCCCAGACTGGGATATGACCAGAGCAGCAGCAATGTTGCAAAGATAAAGTGTTACAATATGAGCCCAAATGGATGCTGCAGCCTGCTTCCGAGTCCCTGTGTCATGCTATTAACCGAGGCCTGGCATTTGGGGAGAAGGGGTGGGGGAGGCGTGATTTTTGTGTTGGCTTTTAATAAACTCGATGCTGCATGTGCAGGGCAGAGAAACATAACATGTACCAGCAGCTGCTGGCAAACCCACACCTTTAGGGTCCATTAACAGCTGCTGAATTACAGTAGCACCACCATTTTGACAGCTCTTTGGGTGTGGAATTGTTTACCAGCTCTGGATCTAATTCAGTTCCTTTAGGTGCCCTCAGCTGCTCAGTGTACACCCAGGGAAAGGGACTTAAGAACATAAGAATGGTCATACTGGGTCAGATCCATGGTCCATGTAGCCCAGTATCCTGTCTCTGATGGCCAGTCGCGGATGCTTCTGGCAGTTGGAGGCTTAGGGACACCCAGAACATGGGGTTGCATCCCTGACCAACTTGGCTAATAGCCACTGATGGACCTGTCCTCCATGAAGTTATCTAATGCTTTTTGGAACTCAGTTATACTTCTGGCCCTCACAACATCCCCTAGCAATGAGTTTCACAGGTTGACTGTACGTTGTGTGAAGGAGGACTTCCTTATCTTGTTTCAAACCTGCAGCCTATTAATTTAATTGTGTGACCCTTAGTTCGTGTGTTATGTGAAGAGGCAAATAGCACTTACTTATTCGCTTTCTACATATCAGTGATGACTTTATAGACCTCTATCATCTCTCCCCACCACTCATCTCTTTTCTGAGCTGAACAGTCCCAGTCTTGTATGGAAGTTGTTCCACCCCTCTAATCATTTCTGTTCCCCATCTCAACACCTTTTCCAATTTGAATGTATCTTTTTTGCAATGGGGTGACCAGAACTGCATGCAGTATTCAAGGTGTGGGTGTACCATGGATTTATATAACAGCATTATGATAGTTTCTGTTTTATTATCGATCCCTTTTCCAAGCTTTTTTGACTGAACATCAAGTGGATGTTTTCAGAGAACTATCCACAATGACTCCAAGATCTCTGTCTTGAATGGTAACAGTTAATTTAGATCCCTATCATTTTGTATGGATAGTTGAAAATATGTTTTCCATTGTTTATTACTTTGCACTTATCAATATTGAATTTCATCTGCCAGTTAGTTGCCCAGTCACCCAGTTTCGTGAGATCCCTTACTAGCTCTTCACAGTCAGGTTTGGACTGAACTACCTTGAGTAACTTTGTATCGTCTGCAAACTTTGACGCCTCATTGTTCACCCTTTTCTCCAGATCATTTATGAATATGTTGAACAGTAACAGGTCCCAGTACAGACTCTTGGGGAGACCCTGCTATTTACCCCTCTCCTCTGTGAAAACCGACCATTTAGTCCTACCCTTTGTTTCCTACCTTTGAATCAGTTACCGATCCGTGAGAGGACCTTCCCTCTTATCCTGTGACTGCCTACTCTGCTGAAGAGCCTTAGGTGAGGGACTTACCACAGTAAAACCACCAAGAACTAAACAATCTGGTGTAGCTGTGTGGACATTGCTCCCCGCAAGCCACACCATTCCCTGAAGCCCTGAAAGAGTTAATATAACCCATTTAACACCACACTCACTGACCCCAAAATGGCACCAAGTGTGTGAGAGTCACCCCTTAGATTCCTTATCCAGCTTCCCGTTAGGCCACCGAAAGACACCAGCCCGTTCAGTGCCACCATAGTGGCTAGTATGAAGAGAAGAATTACTTGTCAGCGTGATCCACATGGGAAGGGGGAGAGAGAAAGGCCAATGACCAAAAGACTTTGGAAGAGATGTTTCATCATTTAAATTAATCTGGAAGTTAGAGGAAACTAGTGCTGCTTTTTGGTTTTTTTCAATAAAGAGTCTCTTCCAGGAAATATCATGGAAGAGGCTCTTAGGTGGATTTTCAAGAGCAATTTTCAATGTTGATCGCAGTGGGAACAGAGGTAGGCCAGGGCTTGACCCTTTTGAAAATGGCTCCCTTAAAAGTGTTTTACTCTGAAAATTGACATTGCGGGGTTCCATGGTGACTGTCTTTCACTGGCTCCAGACTTAGGGCCAGTGGAAAATTTCTAATTTTTATCACATTGTTTTGGGTCCCAACCCCCACTTTCCCCCAGTGAAATAGTTGATCACAATTTTGGAGGGCGAGAGGGTTCCAAGCAGTGTAATTCAACACCAAAGTTGCTCAGTTTACAGTTTAAAGGATTTTTTAAAATCTAGTGGCCCTTCAAGTTCTCCTTGGATCTGAGAGTCAAGCTGGCTCCTTCTCACTCACATATCACCACCAGGAAGAAGGGGTTATTTACCTGTACAGTAACTGTTGTCCTTCAAGATGTGTTGTGTACATATACATTCCACTGATGGCATGCGTGCATGTACACAAGCACACGTGCCTCCCAACTCAAGTACACTGGGTGCACACACTATCACTGCAATGTACAAAGTACACACTCACTCAAAGGAGAACCGTGATCTCAACATGGAGGTAAGGTGCAACTAGAACAGGTAAAAGAAACTGAAGGAAAAAATGGTGAAAAGCTTTTCATCATTATTTTTGAATTCTGAAATTTCATCCAGTCTTCAAATTCTTATAAACTTAATCAAGCATCCATATCTTAGAAATTTCAGCTAGCTCTAAAGTTTGTCTAAAGTATGTGGGGGGTGGGAAAGAGGGGAGAGAAGTTTTGTGACGATTTCACTGAACATCTTTCACTCTTTTTTGGCTCAAAATTCCAATAACATTTTTGATGGAACGTGTGAAATTTAAACCATTTCAACCAACCATAGGAGCTCCACATATGTACATCTATAATACACTTCCTCTGAGCCAGGGGGACAAGTGTTGGTCCAGGAGCCAGAGAGAACCCAGCTTGACTCTCCGGTCCCATGTAGAGTTTGGGGACAGTTAGAAAACCATCTTTTTACCTGTGAACCGAGCAAACTGGATCTGTAAGTGAAAGAGAGACAAACATGGAATTTTGTCATGTCATTTTTACAGAGCAAGATCCCCACTTTAAAACAATTAATCCCCTTCCTTCTCCCTTAGTGTATTTCATGGTGCCAAATTAAACAGTGACAGTGGCATATAGAATAATTGATTCACAACTGATGGTATCATAATGGCGTCTGGCTGATATAAGAAGCCATCCAAAAAGCAGAACCTGCTATTTGAAAATACATTTAAAACTAGCGCGTGTATCCACAATTCCAAGTTTAGTCCCTCACAGATCCTTCAAAGGAAGCCTTAAACGAATGTGATTTTTGTATACACCGATTGATCATGAAATACATCTAGAATAGAATTAACGGGAGCAGAAAAGTTAGATGCTTGTGGATTACACTGGCTTCGTGTGTGTAACTGCATCTCAGCCGAACGACTGCACTCAGTGCTTATAACAGCCTGCTACTTGCTCAGAGCTGAAAGAGCTACTCTAGCTCGAGCAGTCAAGATAGGGGGGATCGATACCGGCTGCTGACCATGGTATCTATGTTTGTATGGCCAAGATTTAACAGAGAAGCCCTTACATTTAAACATCTGGAATCAAAGGTGACCTTCACGTCCTTTATAAAGGCAAATATGTTTCTGATCTATAGAGACTGGCATGAGTTAGCTTGACATCAGCTGGCAGCGTAGATTTGTTTGTGAAATGTACCACTTTGCAGTCAAGGCCAGTGCAGTCAGGATGCCATTCTATCTCATACATCCATTCAAGATGCATGTTACATTACTGAATGTCAGCACAGCTGTTTCATCTTTCCCATAGCCTTACACCACGGCTGCTTTTGTTCCTGGAATAACCATGGGGTTTCACCACTATCTGGTCTGTTGTCATGAAACCAGAGTCGCCTTTCAATGTATCCAGGCCTTCTCCACCTGAGTGTTACATCTCTATGGAACCTCTGTAACTAATATTCAGCAACGTCTTTATTCTTTAGCTGGCTGGGGAGATAAGAAGGTGCAGAACCCACAGTCCATTATTAGATCTTTAACTAAAAAATAAAAATAAACCCAGTTCACTTCTCATGGAGAACTTGAAACCTTCGCTGCCATGTTCCTAGGCATGTTTGTTTCAGCTGTAACAGTGTAGCATGGTGTGATTCTATCCACCACCAGTCCCTGAAGCACCGCAACGTCTTCTCGTCCATGTTACTGGATGTCATAGTGCTGCGCAAGCCACCGCTGCTGTCCACACACTTGCTAGCACAAGGCTTGCTGAGAGTCTGAACGCCAGGCGGGCCGAGAGGGAATCTGAGGAGGAGGAGGTGCATGAGCAGACCTCGTAGCCGTTTTCCGAACGGCTCTCGTCGTGCTGCCCTTGCTTGGAGCGCGCCCCAGTCCTGCTGCTCCCTGCCGAGTCTGGAGAATCAGACTGCATGTCCCCACACACCAGCCAGTCTCTGGCGATGGACTGAGGGTAACCAGGTTCTGCTTCCAGGTCATTGTCCAACACTTTCCAGTACTCCTTGCCCCTGAAGAAATAGGTTGCACCTGGGGGTGGGGGGGAAGACATGCAGGGTTAGCAGGCATGAGCTCTGGGAGGGGCTCTCTGTCACTAGTCTCCATGGCAGCACACCCAGCTGGACACAGCAGTAACAGCTACTTATTAGACATGCTTTACACATCAAGCAGTGACACACGTCCTGTTACTGAGCTGACGGGAGCAGGCACAACTCCACCAGGAGTAATGGAGTTTTTGTCCACTTGCACTTGTTCACGACAGCACAGTAGGCAGGGACATGGTGCCACCTGTTTGTTTACAGGGCTGGCTTTTAGCCTATGATACTACAGTGGCCAAGTCGGGGGGTGGGGGACTCACCAGCCCTGGTGCCAAAGGCCCAGTTATGGTGGGGGAGGAAGATGGGCAAAGCCTCACATGTCTAACTTGACAGAAGGGCCTATACGTTGATGTGCCTCCTGGAGCTGGGAGTGTCACCCTCAGCTCGGAGTCTAGACATACCCCAGACTGGCAGTGCAAAACATGCGAAGAATCTCCTATCCTATCAAAGCACCAGGGGAATGGGGGTAGCAGAACAGAGTTACCTTCCCTGGGATTTGTCTAGGATGCTGGAACACATGCTCCACTTTTGCAAAAATGCCCTGAGATGACCAAAGTGATCAGGAGTTTATTGTTATGTCCAAAGCCTCATGTCCTTTAATATCATGTGGCGCGTTGGTTGGTATTGATACTAATGTATGCATACAGCACAGTTTTGACAGAGAGCAGAGTGTCCTCAACAGGGCTGGCTCCAGGCCCCAGCACGCCAAGCGCGTGCTTGGGGCGGCATGCTGCGGGGGGCGCTCCGCCGGTCGGCGAGAGGGCAGCAGGCGGCTCCGGTGGACCTCCCGCAGGCGTGCCTGCAAAGGGTCCGCTGGTCCGCAGCTCCAGTGGACCTCCCGCAGGTGTGCCTGCGGATGCTCCACCGGAGCCGCGGGACCAGCGGACCCTCCGCAGGCACGTCTGCAGGAGGTCCACCGGAGCAGTGGGACTGGCAACCGCCAGAGCGCCCCCCGCGGCGTGCCGCCCTGCTTGGGGCAGCAAAATTGCTAGAGCCGCCCCTGGTCCTCAACATATCTTACTGGAGTTTTACCTCTGAGGTCTCCCATCCAAGGTCTTCCTTGTCCAGTTACTGAGCAACAACTTGCAAGACTGACCACAAGATTCCTGTGATAACATCTCTGTCTCCCATTGAGTAAAACTGCATCATGGTGAGATTTCACAGCTGTACTCACAAGGTCTCATGAGAACTCCAGTGATAATGGTGCAACACTGCTGGAATAGCGTGTTAGGTCCAGTCTACACTTTTAAAAGTTTTACTGACATAATTATGTTGGTAAGGGATCTGATTTTTGTTTGCCAGAATAGTTATGCTGGTAAAAGCCCTATTGTAGATGCAGCTACACTGGGATAAGACACT
Organism: Mauremys reevesii; assembly: GCF_016161935.1. NCBI lineage: Eukaryota > Metazoa > Chordata > Testudines > Geoemydidae > Mauremys > Mauremys reevesii. The sequence goes on along the minus strand of NC_052640.1, from coordinate 13,080,076 downwards.
TTATATTGCTATCGCTTATTTTGCTTTACTGAAACAGAATACGCTACATGGGCATAAGCTAGTATAACTGTGTCTGCACTAATGCCTTTGTTTTGTCTCCAATTTAACTATGCTGGTCTAGTTAAAGCCACAACATTTTTAAGTAAAGACAAGGCCTTAGGTTAAAAAAACCCCAAACCGAACTCTGCTAAGCTAGCACTGACTCACCATCTGACCATCTCATTGCGTCATCTAACGTGCTTGGAATGCCCTTCCACAAAGTGGTCTCGGAAGGATAGCCGGGATCCATCCTCCGCTCATGGTCATCATAGCGCCAGTAGAGACTGTCCTTAAAGAAATAAGTCTTGTCATTGTGGGCCCAGGAAAAAGCAGCGTCGATGCCTCCCGGCGGCAAGCCAAAATCCGATATTGGCCGAGGGTATCCTTCCTCCACGTTATTGTCTTTGAACACCCAGTATCTGTCTCCTGCGGAGAGGAAATAGGCAGGTAGAAATATCAATTCTGCTTCAGGTGACACTCCATGATCTGCTGCTGTGACAATCCCTAGATTCGATTTCACGGCACTCCAGAAAGGGAACTACAAAAACAACAACCTGCTGAGGAATCTGCTTCTTGTGGAAAATGCTGTTTGTGTCAAACTGCCACTTGGATACAGCCAGCCTTTGCTATTTTGCGGCTGGGGGCATTAGGTCCCAGGACACAGACATGTTGATTCTGCTGTATAGTCTGAGGCTAGTCATCTGCGGTTATGCCATTTAATTTCCCACCCCGTCATCCCCTTTGATTTCCACACAATAACTGTTAGAAATAAAAAGCCACACAGAGCTTTCGAGGGCCAATGGAGAAGTTCTGTCTGTAATTCAACTTTTAACACTAACGCACGTACGCACCACTTTGTAGGCGACACCCCCAAGTTTCTGTGCATTCATTCAGTTGGATTTGAAAGACCTGCACATGTGGTAGGAAGGGCACATGGCGTCTCGAGAGATCTATCTATCTTGGGTACTTATACGGCCTCCATTACCATAGTGTTTGGCTGCTCTCCCACAGGGGAATCCATACAGACCATGCTCTAGTGCAGCTGCTCCTATGTGCACAGAGGGTACAAACTGCAAGCCCTGCGCTCAAAGGAGTGAATCTGGCCCAGGATCTATAATTGGACCTATGGATTGTTTGCCTCTCTGATATTGTTCTTTCAATAGCTGTGTGGTTTGGCAGGGTCCTTGTGGAGTCCATGGCAGCCATTTTGGATTTCTCCATCTGAGAAAATAATGCTTCGGCAGTATGTGGGAGGCCTTAAAAGCTTTAATGGGTGCAGAAGTGTGTGTGGGACCCATTATGGAGGATAATCCATTTCTGCAACCTCACCTCTACGATTCAGCACTTCCGAAATCAATAATTTACCACACGCAAAGTGGGACATTAGAGACGCAAAAAGCAATTTCCAACTGAGAGAAGCTTAGCACAGCTGCTCCTTTTCGAGTTATCCAGTAGACCAGCTCTCTAAAAGCATCACAGACCCAGTTTCAGTGCTGGGTGCAGTAATTACACAATGGAGACACAGCCACAGTTTTGAGTGTGGGAAACTGCTAATTAGTTAAATTCAAACTAACAGAGCAACTACTGGCAGCAGGCATAATACCTGGAATGAACGGGCCTGAGGTACATTTAGTTCTTCCATGGAGGACACTTCAGAAATGTGAACCGAACCTAATGCCTAGTCACTAAGGTGGAACATCGTTTACTGAATTACTGTAATGAATCGGTGCACTGCAGACAGAAACGGTTCTCAGCTAAATCACACACAACTGGGGACCAGGGCTAGAATCCTGGCTCTTCAACTCCCAAACTCTTTGAGCTGAAAGAGCTCTCCCCTTAGCTAACACTACTCGTAGGGCCCTTCTACAGCTTAGCTACTATAACCTGATGCACACAGCCAGCAAATTCCTCCAAGTGCCTCCAACAACACTGAATGTTTCACATGCAAGATGCTCAGGGTAGGCCCTGTTAGGACAGAAGAATTAAAAATCCATCTTCATTCAATTAAGTATAAAGGGAAAGAAAAAGAATATGCGGGGGCTGGAGCACATGACTTATGAGGAGAGGCTGAGGGAACTGGGATTATTTAGTCAGCAGAAGAGAAGAATGAGGGGGGATTTGATAGCTGCTTTCAACTACCTGAAAGGGGGTTCCAAAGAGGATGGATCTAGACTGTTCTCAGTGGTGGCAGATGACAGAACAAGGAGTAATGGTCTCAAGTTGCAGTCAGGGAGGTTTAGGTTGGATATTAGGAAAAACGTTTTCACTAGTAGGGTGGTGAGGCACTGGAATGGGTTACCTAGGGAGGTGGTGGAATCTCCTTCCTTAGGAGTTTTTAAGGTCAGGCTTGACAAAGCCCTGGCTGGGATGATTTAGTTGGGGATTGGTCCTGCTTTGAGCAAGGGGTTGGACTAGATGACCTCCTGAGATCTTTCAATCCTGATATTCTATGATTCTAAGAATTGTAGCACTTGTTTAAGGAAAAAAAAGCAGTTTGCTACTCCAGCTGGTCCTATTTGAGAAAGTGATTTTTTTTCATTTTTTTTTAAAAACCAAACATAATTGTTGCTTTTTGAGTGGCTCTAATAGCAGCCTAATATGTATTAGCCTTGTAATGGTGGGTTCATGGCAGTTTATGACCCAGGAGCTCAGTGGAACACCTCAGCAGACACACTTGGGTCCGGGGGCAGCTCTATGTTCTTTGCTGCCCCAAGCATGGCAGTCAGGCAGCCTTCGGCGGCGTTTCTGCAGGAGGTCTGCTGGTCACGCGGATTCGGTGGCGTTTCTGCGGGAGGTCTGCCAGTCACATGGATTCGTTGGCGTTCCTGCGGGTGATCTGCTGATCCCGCGCCTTTGCGTACCACCGCTGAATTACCGCCAAAACCGCGGGACCGGCAGACCTCCCACAGGCATGCCGCAGAAGGCTGCCTCACTGCCACTCTCACAGCGACCGGCACACCACCCCCCGTGGCTTGCCACCCCAGGCACATGCTTGCTGCGCTGGTGCCTGGAGCCGCCCCTGCTTGGGACCCTCACATTTCATCTGCCACACTGAGGCTTATTTGTCCAGCATGGCAAATTCCATTGAAAGACACCAAGTTCCTCCTTGCCTGCAGGACTAGTGGGAGTTTAAAGCTACTAGATACTAAAGCCACAGATACTAGCAAGAGATGCGTGGTCCCTTTAACAATGTTTTTGCTTTTACCTTTGAAGAACACGATCTTGTGGTCATTGGTTCTCTCGTACACCGCGTCCACACTGTCCATGTTGAGGGGGAGACCCCTCCAGAAACGGTGGATCTGAGCTGGCTGGAGGGAGACCAAGTGTTTATTGCGAGTCAGTCTCCAGAAGTACTTGCCTAGATGAATACAGATTGAACATTAATGAATCACGCCATAACACCCGTTTGCTAGGAGGAAAAAGCTGTGGGTTGGAGTCAGGAGATAGTAGAAAACAAAGTACATAAGGTGGAAACTATGAAACGACTTGCTTTCTTTTATTCTCCATCCCTTGGATGGCTCCCATATCCCCGACACTGAGCCATAAGGAAAAATCCACTTCCAGACTCTGCATTACAGTCACCGTCCTTCTGTCTGATAAATGAATCTTTTACTAAGAGCATCCATGCTGCCCCAGAGAACATTCTGCAGGGAGACAGGAGATATTTCCTCTCCTTCCCTCCAGGGCCGAATATGCTGCCTCAGCATCAGTACCAGCATCAGTACTACCCAGCAACTGAGCACCTGAGACAAAGAGTACAAAGGCAGCTAAAACCAGGCTAGATCAGACCACAGACTAGCCCAACAAGTGAGAGTCTCTGAAGAGACAGAAGTATCTGGAGCTTTTCCCTCTCCCCACACCGCCAATTGCTTTAGCAAACAGTGACTACGACTGTCTGCTGCTCTGCCATGACCCTGACCTCCAAGTGTTTGAATATTTTGCACATCCCTCTTCAACCAACCCATATTGTGTACTAGGAAGAGGTGATCTGAAATCCAGTTGCTTTTATAAAGGGGTAGGAACGGAGGAGTGAGAGGAATAAAGAAAAAATACAGAGAAAGAAAGGAAGAGCTGAAAAGGAGGCACAACTGATGTATATTGTGCGCCATTCCAAGACATATTGAGAAGGTGGCCTCCTTCTCACCCAAAATGTTACAACGAGACAAATTCTCTGCGGGTGTAAAAGGGCACAGCTCCAGCGACCTCAGCGAAGCTGCGCCCTAGGAACTGGGGCTCAGCAAGAAATCACATTGATCTTCCCTTCCCGTCCCAACCAATGTTTGCTGGAAGGGGAACATGTTTAAGGCTGGGATATTCAAAGGTGCATCAGGCAGTTACATTACCAAATCCCATTCAATGGGAGTTAGGTACTTAATTCCCTTAGGCACGTTTGGAACTCTCCACCTGAATTTCTGTGGTTTTGCAGCACATTCCATGAATGCATGTGCCCCTGGGATCTCTATAGCGTGAGTTCTGAGCTGGAGGAAGCAGGCTGATTACCTACCCTATCTCCCCTCAGTCTCCTCTCTAGTAACCCCATTCCCAAGAAGCTATTGTTGTGAGGTTATGCATATCCATTTCAGCATAGCAGGGATCCCCTTGGGAAATGAGCAAGGTCCAAGACGTTTTTTCAGATTTGTATTCAAGACATTCAACAACATTTCTACAGAGCAGGCAGACTGTGACACCAACTTTCAAAATTTTATGGAAATTGGATCTTAGCCTAATAATGCAGGAGGCAAAACTCCAACACTTAAACATCTGCAGCGTGGGGATTTTTTAATTACAATTATAAGGATTTATATCACATACTTATTCTTCTGCTGCATTTTGCCTATTTGCTCTATATGACTGAAATCTATGTCTGAATAATACATTCAACTGTTAGGAAAGGCAGTAATTACAAATTCTTTTAAGATCATTACAAATCTAGTATTCAAACTGTGTGGCTGTTGTACATTTATGGAAACACATGTAATTAAATAAAGATGTTCTTTGCATCTCAAATTAGGCTTGCACTGGAATATGCCAGAGTTTCACCGTTTTCAGAAGAAATATGGTTGGCATAATTGCTTTGTTAATAGGAATGCATCGAAAGTTAAAAGCACTCGGTGCTAATTTGACATAACGGGAGAAACCCCACCACTTTGTATTATTTAGCAGCTCTCTTTCCCTATTGATGCACTCAGCAGGTGCGCGGCTGCAAGAAGCCAGTTTTCAATCTGAATTCAAAGTCAGGAATAAGATGATTTCCAAGAGGCCATCGGGAGCATCAGAAACGTAGCAATTTAGGTAGCAGTGAATTCTGAATACAATGGCTCCCATTTGCCCACGAAGCTCATGTTATCACCTCACCGTGGCCAGGTCTGCCTGCAGAAGCACCGCACTGACTCTGACTATCCCCAGGCCATCCTGGGCAAGAACGGTCATTAGCGTACAGAGTGAAATGATTTCATTTATGGTGAGAGAGCCTGATGTAAGACCAGCCCAAGCCTGGCAGATTGAAATGTAAGCATGAAAACCAAGGTTAAGATGGACCTTCCTGACCTCCCTCAATTCATAGAGATCGTGGTAAGTCCCCATTCATGTGAGTGAAGGGATTCTGCTTTTTCTGATGCTTGGTGGTTTTGATTCCAGCTGTGAAATGCTCTCCGCACGCTGGATGCCTCTGGCAACATTCTGTACACACTATATAGGTGGGCCAAAGGTTAAAACTTGGGCTGCCTAAAGTGAGGGTCCTACATCGAAGTGGTCTGATTTTCAGAAGTCCTGAACTCTGCAATTCCATTAAAGTCCACAGGAACGCTGGGTAACTGACGATGCACTCTGCATTTGAACTGCACCAGTTGGAGGGACTGCATAGAAACCTGCCCCCTATGTGGTGTTACTTCAGGTTTCACATGACTGTTTGGTGGCATTCTGTATGCGGTTCTGACAAGTTGTTGCCTCAGAATTGGGAACCGCCCAACAAGAGGTGATAATTAATTACCTCAGTCCAATCTATAGCTTTTGAGCCAGATCCTGAGCTAAGGTAAATTGAAATCAATGGAGTTATGCCAGTTTACCCAGACCTGCTTATTGACGTCACTGAAGCTATGGAGATTTACACCAGCTGAGGACCTGGCTAATTGATGCCAATGGAGCTATACAGATTTCTACCAGCCAAGGATCTGGCCCTTTAAATCTGCCCTTGCTTCGCCAGAAGAAACACACACATGACAAATATATGCCAGAAACAAACCATGAGGAGGATTTCTCTTTTGGTTTTTTGTTCTAGTTCTCCTCTCCTACCTCCCTTTCTTCCTTGCTGCCTTGTTGGAGCCAGCAACTGTGTGCAGGAGTGAGAAAGAAAAAGACGTCTGCAGAGAGAGTGCCCCACGGTGTGAACATAATCTTCTGCTTTGTGCTGCCTCAGCGACACAGGCATCTTCAAATGCTTTTGTTCATTCCCTCTTTGGATGCCCTCCCTCCTTCCACCTGGTAGTGACATGTTTCAATGGAGATGCTGTAAACTCTCCTGGTTTCTGTTTATCATCTCAATGAGGAGATGCCTTTCTTCTCCCCTAGGAGATCAGTTGAGTCAGTTCTGGACAAATGGTTGCCGAAGAAGCATTGCATCACAGTGGCCTCAGTCGGGGACCTTTCCACCTCAAAGGCAAAGAAACCCCCAGGAGACCAGGCAGAGAAGGACTCTGTACAGCTGAGGAGGCACTGGCAGGATTTTCTTAGACAGCCTGTCACCCCTGGAGATACACTGTCAGCAACTGTTCAGTAAACATGGAACCAGATGGTACTGTAATTTTGTGCATCTGTTGTCGTCTTTGGATGATGGTGCATGCACAGCATGTGGAACCAGGAACGTGATGCGTGGGCGGAAAGGGAAGTTGAAGGCATTCAGGACAAAAGTCAGAGTGATCTGCGGCTGTTCTCTCAATCCTCAGATGGACCCAGATTTGTACTTTGATACTGCAAATGCCAGTTTCAGTTCGGCACTTTGAAATCCTGGAGAGTCTGGTTGAACAGCGCAAATAGTGGCATAGCAGACATTGATGATATCCTGTCTCTAACAGTGGCCACTGAGAGCTGGTTCAGAGCAAAGTGCAAAACCCCCATAATGGGCAATTATGCAAAAACATGACTGGGGGCAGGATGAAGGGGGAAGGAAATGGAAGTTTCTTCTGAGCTCCAGGCAGTCGGTGATTGGCTGAAGTCCTGAGGGCCTTACCACCCAATGAGTGTAACTGCAGATGTTCTTACAGTTTACATACATTCCTAATCATTCATTAGAATCCTATTCAATTCTTTGCCTCTTTAGCGTCTAGCAGCAGTGAATTCCATAGTTTAATTATGAGTCAGTTTAAATTTATTGTCTCTTAACTCCACCGGATTTCCCCTTCGTTCTTGGGTAAGCAGAAGTGCCTGATTTACCGTTCACTATTGTGTATACCTCTATCACGACCCTCATTCACCTCCTCACTAAAACAAGCAGGCCTCGTTTAGGCTTTGTCTACACGGCCGTGTCACTAAAAGTCAGGCAGTGTAAATGCTGCTTGTCAGCCCTTTTGTGGACAAAATACTTCTGCTCCCTATGAGCGGGGTTTGCGTTGTCGACAGGAGAGTGTCCTGCCGACAACGAGCCGTTTACACAGCCACTTGCCACGGCAAAACTTCTGTCTTTTGGGTGGGGGGGAGGAGGCTTTTTTAAGCACCTGTGAACGACAAAAGCTCATCTGGAAGTCTCTACATGTTTCATTGTCACCAACGCCCGTCTCTAGGTCTCGTCTACGTCTGCTGCATCCTTTTTGAAAAACATGTCTATCCTACTAGTTTCGAGCCAGGTGGTGATCCTAACGGATCTCATTTACACCAAGGCCTCTTTATACTGCTCCAGCAGGGCCAGAAGGTGGGTGTAGGTAGAGGGTCTTAAAGTTCTGAGAGTCCTTTATGCTGCCCCAACGGTGTAAAGTGGCCTCAGTGTGAATGAGAATCAAGCCCTGGCAGGCAGCTCTGGAGCAAACCCAATACTACTGGATGTGAACCTAATGCTGCAACCAATACCCTGACTCCATGCCCCGGACGTCTTGGCAAAGCTATCCCTCTCCTGGAGACCAGGTTCAAAGAGAAGAGTAGACTGAACAGTTTGCATGAATGGAGTCCAGCTGTATAATGCAGAGTTACGTGCAGCTTCGGCTTGGCAAAGGTCACCTAAGCAGTTACAAGGAAAGCAGCTGCTTACCTTTGAAGAAGAAAGCCTCGCCTCTGATCTGAGCCACAGCGTCAAAGTGAGTGTTGCACCTGTTGGGCACATCTCTTCTGAGCCTGCAGAAAGACAGCACTCATGTGAGTGGCAGCCCCACCCCTGCAGCCAGGAGCAGGGCTCTCCAGCTTCCCAGGACTGGGCACTGCTCCCCCAGGCAAGCAGCAATTCCCCTCCCACTCACTGCACTGGCTCATCTGGCTGAAGACAATTCCCCAGTGCACACAGACCTGGGATCTGCAGCCCTGGGCTGTCGAGATGGAGGGGTTCAATGGGACATGGCTATAACTAGGAATGATGCAGAAGGTCACAGAGGCCTAATGCTTGGCGGGTCCCTGCTCCCACCCCCAAATCAGCCCTGCTGTGAACCCAGCCTTGTGCACAGGGGATTTTCCAAGGCAGAGGCTCTGAAAAGCTTTCCTGGACAAACGGTAGCTTTAAGACCGTTTTCTCTACAAAACGAATCCATGGCAGACACAACCCTCCCTTTCTACGTGAGATCATCACCAAGAGCCAAGGAGACGGGGAGCTAGATTCTGCTCTCTGTAGCCCCTCTGGAAAGCCAGAGGAACTCCAGTGCAGGCAAAGCTATTACTCCAGCTTCACCGGGGTGTGTCTGAGAGCCCACCTGGGCCCCCTACCCGGGTACTGCAAGATACTCGCTGAACAAAAAGCACCCAGGCTGACAAGAGTGACTTCAGCAACCAGGAACTCTGGACGTAGACTCTGAGCTGCTGGGGGTCACAGCCGCACCATGAGAGAGTAACAGAAACCAAACAAAGGGGGTCGGGGGTCCAGATGGTGAATGCCCAGATAGTGACTGGCCTGGCTGAGATCCTGTTTTAACAAGGTGGGGCCACGGGGGGTATGAAGAATTTAAAGAGTAACAAAGCCCTTGTACAATGATTGATAGAGAGCAAAGAAAGGATTTGTGAACCGTATACAGATCAGCTGCTCTTCATGACAGGGAAGCATGAATCTAATTGGGGGGAGGGATAGCTCAGTGGTTTGAGCATTGGCCTGCTAAACCCAGGGTTGTGAGTTTAATCCTTGAGGGGGCCACTTAGGGATCTGAGGCAAAAATCAGTACTTGGTCCTGCTAGTGAAGGCAGGGGGCTGGACTCAATGACCTGTTAAGGTCCCTTCCAGTTCTAGGAGATAGGTATATCTCCAATTTTTTAATTAATTTGCTTTTAGAAGAACTTCATATCAGACTGCTGGCACTGTCCTTCTCAACTTCTCAATCCCTACATAATACACCAGCCACATGTCTGAGCCCAACCAAGGCTTCACCCTGGTATCTGAGCACCCTTTGACTCTATAAAACAGACTTCACCTTAGTGATACAGTGCTGTGTGGCCAAGGGGAAGAACCAGCTCCCTTCTTTCAAAGCATCACAGCAACAAACGCAACTGATACAATTGTGCCACTAGAAATGTAACAAATCTTTGGGTTTCTGACACCATCGTTACTAGCTAAATAAAACACCTGCCCCAGAGGAGTTGGGATTAGAACCCTTGTCTTTCAGCTCCGAAAACATAGACCTCTACTACTTGACCTGAAGGAAAATTCCCTTCACTGGTAGTAGTAGGTCCCTTATCCTCTCTGTGGTTCAATCACTAGAGGATGGCACGCACACATGCACACAAAACATTACATGGGATTTGCTTTAAATGCCAGGAGAGACGGAATCTGCGAGCCCATTATGATGACAGCTTTGCAGAGGGTATCTAAGTCAACATGACTAATACAGCACCCAGCCCACCCACACTGTGAGGAGGATGAAATCTCTCAGCATGAACCTCCTCGTGCTTTCATACTTTTCACCCTACCTTTCGGGGGCTTTATCAGGAAAAGCCCACCGCACGATTCTGACCCAGGTCAGTAAATTGATGGAATTATGCCATTGCAGGGCACATCCTAAATAAAGCATTGTCCCCATATCCCCACAGTCTGACAGCCCTACCAGCATTCAGGAAACTCTCCATAGAAAGGCCGTTCCCAGGAAAGCCTCTTGCTCATCCTCATGGTAAAAAAAAAAAAAAAAAGAATATCCTTGCATGCTTCCAATGATCACCCTGCTTCTAAGGAACAAAGCAGAAATCTAAAGATGCCACTTCAGTTATCCAAGGGACCCTCCAAATATAACTAAGCCCCTGAGGCCATGCTGGGTTGCATCAACTGCATAATCGTAATTCATGAATTCTGAGTGGATTTTACCAGCAGAGAGAAGGTTTCCGTGCCCCTGATATGCTGCCCAGAGCTGTCTTGCCTCATAGATTATCTATTCCTCTGCCTATTCATTATTCAAGAGACACTTGTCAAAGTTAAAATCCTGTGTTAGAGCCTCAGCTGCTATAAACTCAGTGTATCCCCATGGAAGTCAATGGATTTATGCTGATTTACGCCAGTTGAGCATCTGGCCCCATATATTTTTAAAACAACCTCTGCCTGAGTTCTTAGCAACATCTTCAGTCGTTAAAATTAAAGAATTTTAAAAGTCTAATTGACTTTTCACCCTGATGTTATTTCCATTACAGCTCTGCTCTTCCCCCAATTTAAGAGTGTGAAACTAGACTTGTCAATTTCATACTCTTTCCAGTGAGTTTCACGATCTGATTCTCCCAGTGTTGATGCCAACATTGAAGAGAAATGCTTCATACATAAAATAAACGGTTTCATTTAATTAAAAACGTCATGAAGATATTTTTACACACAGTAGACCAAATTTGGATCCACCCCATGGATACTCTTGTTTGAAATACACACAATAAAGCCTAGATTTTCACGTGTGACTAGCGACTTTGGGTACCCAACTAGAGCAAAAGTAAAGGACCCCAGTTCTCAGATGGTCGGTGCTCAGCACTTTCTGAAAATCCAAAATGAAATATAAGCTTTGGCCCAAATCCAAAAGGGTAACTTACATTAAATCAATGGATGTTAGGGGCAGAATTACCTTTGTGGATCTGGGCCTTTGCCAATTAGCCAGCTCTTTAAATAAAAATACCACACACACGCAAGCATAGGTGAGAGTTTGGATACCCAGGAAGAATGACATTCATCTTGTGCTTTTTCCTTAATAAGCAGCACTTTTCCCTTTTCTACAAAATTCCCCAGCACACCCTGAATTCCTTATTTATGTTCTAGTCCTGGATTAACATCTCATTAAGCTTCTTACCCACACTGGTTTTATCCTTGGGCCACTTTTAACTCTTCTGGACGCACATTACACAGAGATTGGTAATAACAAAGAATGCAAACAGGACACCAGTGGCCAGAATAACTGGACCTCAGTGGTTCCCAGGCTGGAAGAATTAGCACCTTTTGGGGAAAGCACCGCACACGATTCTTCAAAGGTTCTTGCTAGGAGCCACTGCACTTCACACATCTACCCCGAGCAAGCAAACAAGGCTGTTCTAGAGTTGGACTCAGAATCTACACTCAGAAATCTAGTGGGTCCCCATGAGAGTGAGCCCTGTATGTAGAAATCGCTCCTTTGGTTCCCTCCCCCTTCCCAATCTGAAAATCCCCAACCCCATGGTTGGTAACTAGCCATGATTTGGGCGGGGAGGGGACATGTATTGGAGTCACCCCTCTGCCCACTTCTTCTGGCTTTAACTCCCTGCTTCAACCACAGCTGAAGGGAAGTATCCACCCCATGGTCTGAGAAGACACCCAGGCTTCAGGTGACTCTTCACAAGGACATTGGTGGCACTTCTGCTTACTGCACAGTGGAGCGGTTCTCTGGCAGCTCTGGCAGAACAGGGTGGTCGTCAGTTTTGGTTACTTCAGGCTTGGCTGTTGGGGACACAGAATCCCTGACTCCTAGGAATAAAGACAAGGAAGCATTAGAGGGCACACCACCACCAATAGCTAGACAGTGCATCCCGGAGAAGAGCTGACTTTGCGAGCCATTGCTGATGAAGTGAAGCATAAACCCACTCACGGGGGCATGAACTAACCATACAGTTGCCAGATTCTGACTTTGTCTTCGTAAGGCAGGTCATACTTCAGGGGATCCCCCACCGGTCCCTGGTAATAGGGTCTCATGATAGACTCTAAGGCAGAGATGTGAGTCAAGCCGATAGCGTGGCCAAACTCATGGACTGCCACAGCAAACAGGTCCATCCCATGGGCATCTGAAAATAAAGTCATCATCAGCATCAAAATAACACTGCGTGCTCATCACACTTTGGGCAGTGGTGGGCATTCAGCACGTGTGTGTCAGTGTGAGGGACTGAGGTCGAATGGTTGGAGCCGGAGACTCAGAGTCTATGGGAGATCAGCGGGCAGCTCCCTGGGAGAGGCAGTCTCTGATCAGACGGCCCTCAGTGGTCTACACATTTACAGACAGGAAGTGCTTTCGCTACAGCATTGGGCCAAAGTACCTGCGTCTAATTCTAACAGTGAGCGGATGGGGATATCCATCAGCTGACAGATACCACACTGCCAGCACTGCCCTATCTGCCAGAGCTGGTGTTGCTGCCAGCTGGATATCCCCACCCGCTGCACTGTTGGCCTTGGCATTGCACCTAGCGTAGCACGGCCCTGAAGCTCTGAGGCCCCTGCATAGATAAGGCCAATGTAAGGATTTTGTTCAGTACTGGGACAGGGACACTGGAGGGTCCCAGGTTCATTGTCACGAGATACAGTCACAGGCTCCACACAGGTTGCCTTTATTAGCAGATGTATAGCAGCGGAGTCAGACATGACGAGGCTGTTCCGGATCAGGTTCTGCACCCTGTGGCTAATGCAGGCAGCAGATGGTCCTGCCTGACTAGCCGTCTTGAAATCTCAGCTGTTTGCCCAGTTCCCCTTACGAAAAAGCACGAAAGGGTTCCGCAGTAACTGCCCACGCCACCGCAGCTTGCAGCACAGCTTATCCGGGGGCTCAAGTGCATTGGGAGGATGTCGGTGTATGTGTCCCCAGGGCTGCCTTTATGACCCAGTCTGAGCATGGGCAGGGCAAGAGGAAGAGACCGGTGAACAAATTGTTTGGAGTAAAGTGCAAAAAAGTGTGCAGGGGGAAGAGGAGGGGACACCTGTGCACAGTAGGTGGAAAAGCAACCTTCTGACCAGGTGACATTTTATGTCTACTTTGCACAAATGCACATTGACGACAGTAAGTAGAGGAGATCCAAGTCCCTGGTCATTTAGTGGGGCCGGGAGCGGAAGAGCAGGCGTGAACCTGAAGGCAAAGTCTGTCTGGGAGAGCAGGACTGGAAGGCAGAGGGGGGAAGTGAGTGGGCAAGGGCTATTTTTCAGTGGGCTCCTATTTACTCCTCATTCTTCCATAGTGTAGGAGTGCTGCTGATGGGCTTTGCAAGCAGATCCCTGCAAATCTCACTGGGTGGAAGCTAGGGTGACCAGACAGCAAGTGTGAAGAAATCGGGACGGGGGTGGGGGTAATAAGCGCCTATATAAGACAAAGCCCCAAATAGCGGGTCTGTCCCTATAAAATCGGGACATCTGGTCACCCTAGTGGAAGCAGGGCTTGAATTGCAGCTGTGTTCTCTGCATGCCAGCACTGGTGCCACAGAACTCACAGCTTTGCCACTGAAGCCTCCACGGAGCAGGATTCAGGAGTCCTGTGAACTCAAAGGCAGCCCAACCAACCTCATCACTTACTAGTTCAGAGACCCCATGGCAGAGAGCAGCAGGGTGGGGCGAGACAGGGATTGTGGGACTGGCAGATGGGAACTCTGGGTTATATAGGTGTGGCAAGTGAGGGATTATGAGGAGAAATGAGAATACTACCACAGTTTCCTCCCTGACTTGGACCCATGGATGGACAAACAAGTTACTGGCCTTTGGGGACATAAGGGAGCGAACAGAGGTCTCTGGGGCCCTGAGGGATGTACACAGGACCCCCAAACCCAAAGGATGCCCATAACAGAGACATAAATACTTACAAAGGGAGGGTCTGGGAGTTCATGAGTTCTGCTCCCACTCTCTTACTCTGACGTACCTGATGATCGGAAGGTCCAATATTCATCATCATCGAAATGAGTGTCTCCTGCGGTATGATGGTCTCCGGGGAAGAAAGCGTGTGCTACCGTTCCGCCAGGCCCGTCAAAGGGATACCCATCATTGTGGTCCGCTTTGGAGAAGTCTATCTGTATGTCAGCGTTGTTACCCGCCACCTCGTGGAAATTCAACGGGGTAATGTCACTCCAGATCTTCAGGGCATAGTACATGAGGGCGCGGACCGTGTCATGGCCCAGGTGGGATTCTTTGGGGAAGGTGCGGACTCTGGGATAGAAAAGAGAAACCAAAGATATGAAAATAACAATCAATATCAGTGGCTGTCCAGCTCTTTCATTCTGCCGATCGTTTCATGATCCTCTCCAGGACTCATCCTCCTCTTAGTTCCCAAATCCTTAGTCTATTCTACAAACCACCAGAAAGGGCTCTGTAGATGACTGGTGGTCCATGGACCATAGCTTGGCAATCACTGACAAACACAAAGCTCTATTGTTGGTTCTCCCACCTGTAGGTGGAATGTCAGACCTGGGAAACTTAGTGTGAATTTGTGTCGTCCCCTCCCCCTACCCCCTCCAGTAGATACATCCTATGGAAAATACAAGAATGAACACTACTCTGCAAGGGGCCGTGTTTCACAGATAGCCCTTGGTAGAGCTGGTCAAACTCAATATTTCGGTTCTGCAGAACATTGCAAAATTTCCTTTCATCCCAAAGCAGAACAAAAGTGAAAATTCCGAAATTTCCTGCAAAACCAAAAAAAAAAAAATGTAGAATACAATCAATTTAACAAAATATAAAATCTGAAATGATGTTGAAATGAAATGCTTTGCTCTTACTGAAACAAGATGCCTTGATTTTTGGGGGTCAAATTTAATCTATATTGATACTTTGCGCAAAAGTTTCATCGAACCAGTACTGTCCAAGGGAAAAATCATTCTGCTGGAAATGTTTTGACACGTTCTGCCCTCCAATAATAATAGTGATTTTATCTCTAGGGTACCAGCACACCGACCAAGGCACCCAGGGAGCTGCACAAACAATTAAAGCAGTCAGGGCAAGAAAGAAAAACAAACATTTAATATTCATAGACTCATAGATTTTTCAAGCCAGAAGGGATCGTCACAATCCTCTAGCCTGAGCTCTTGTATAAACACAGGCCAAAGAACCGCGTCCACTATTAAACCATTGCACAGTATAAACACAGGGGTAAGATTAAAATTCACCTCTCACAGAGATCCTGCCGTGATGGGTATGGTATAAACTCATGAACAGAAGAGCTGATGTGTTTTCAGCCTGTTGCTAATAGTGGGAAGAGGCTGCCAGGGACAGCTACCTAGGGAGAGCAGGTTCCAAACCCTAGGGGCTGGGACAGTGAATAATTGATCAGTCACCAATTTACAGTACATTGGTGGAACCATGTAAAACTGGCGCGATTGTGTAAATTCCAGCTATTCCTTCGTCCAGCTAGGAAGGGACATGGGGGTTTTCCTTCCTGCAACAGGCCACTGGCCTAGCCAGTCCCCTCTCACTTCCAATGGGAGTTGAATAAATAGCTATGTGCAGGCACACACGTTATTAGCGATTAAAATGCCACATCTGGTCACCCTCGCCCAAGAACCATACACATACCCCAATCCTGCAAGCTGCTCCATGTAAATCAATGGGGAAGTTAATGACAGTCACTGCCCTAAGGAACTTAAAGTCTAAAAGACGAGATGGGTAACATTTTCATAAATGCCTAGATGCCTTAGGAGCCTAAGTATCATTTTCAAAAGCACCTAAGTCACTTAGGCCCTTTTGAAAAATGTACCTGACAAATAGTGGGAGCAGAGCGCAGTGAAGTGACTTGCTCACGGTCACACAGCAGGTTACTGGCAGAACTTGAACCCAGGTCTCCTGACTCCCAGTTCAGTGCCCCTCTTCACTAACCCACACGGCCCCTTTAATTATTAGGGTTAGTGATTCATTAACAATAGGATTTTCTTCATGAACTGGTGGGGATTCCTTGCGGAATGAGTTTTATTATCCACTGCTACTTTTACAGCCGGGCAATCTTAGGGTTTCCTTGGCTACTGCTGTCCTACAGAAAAAATATTGTGTATTCTCATGGGGGTGGGGGGAATGAAAAGGAACCTTACAGACATGTGCCATTACATCCCAATTTAAAACAAACAAGTCAGGGAATAGGTTTGCCTGCTCTAAACACGCTGTATTTTATTAGGATTCTTGCCGGTAACAGCCTCTTGACAGTCCTTCAAGCTGAAAGCTACCACACAGAAATGCCTTGTGATGTGTGACAGTAATGTAAGCATACAGGGCAGGAGAGAAGTGATGCTAAATACAAATGGGATATTACACCTGGGGACATGAGAGGCAAACTCAAATTTTAACCGAATGGAACAACAGCTGGGACAAATATCATTCCAACACTGTAAGCCTAGTGCTCATACCAGGGGTCGGCAACCTTTCAGAAGTGCTGTGCCAAATCTTCATTTATTCACTCAAATTTAAGGTTTCGCGTGCCAGTAATACATTTTAATGTTTTTAGAAGGTCTCTTTCTATAAGTCTATAATATATAACTAAATTATTGTTGTATGTAAAGTAAATAAGGCTTTTAAAATGTTTAAGAAGCTTTATTTAAAATTAAATTAAAATGCAGAGCCCCCAGGACCAGTGGCCAGGACCCCGGTAGTACCAGGACCCGGGCAGTGTGAGTGCCACTGAAAGTCAGCTTGTGTGCCGCCATCAGCATGCGTGCCATAGGTTGCCTACCCCTGGCTCATACAGTATAGCCAGGGACAGGTCATTGCAAACTCTTACACTATTTCACTTTGGGCAATGCAAGTAAATCTCTTATCTTCTGGACGCACAGGCTCCCGAACTAGGAGATTATCCATTTGTACTCAACTCTAAGGATCCAATTAAAAAATTCATTTGCAGTCACTGAATTAATTCCGAATGGGCTTTGTGTTGTAAATATTCACCCCTTCATTCAGCTGATGGTTTGCTTTCCCACTCATTATCCATTTGCAAGGCTTTCTTCTACTGTCACAATCACCACGAGAGCTGAGTTCTCCTCCTGCCTTGCAACTATTTAGCATCCTAATGCGCATGTCAGGCAACTCCCATCATACCTATTCACCTGGGGGCTACGTTAGGGAAACTGCCAGGACCTCCACTGAAGAATTACAACCTCTAGTTGACATATCTGTACCTGCAAAAAAACCCAAAACCATGTAGACACAACTATGTGAACAGAAGAGTGCTTCTGCTGGCATAGCTAAAGTCGTTCGGGGAGACAGTATAGCCATGCTGGCAGAAAAGCTCTCTCTGCCATCTTATGCAGGATCTCCACTAGGGGGCTCTGCTGGCACAGCTACACCAGCCAAGGCTAGGCAGTGTAGACAAGCTCTTACAGTCATGGTCATCTACATTTATGCACTAGTACATTGTTGATTCAACTGAATAACTCTGAACAGGCTCTGGCCTATCTCCAGCCCTTCTTAGAAATGGGTAGTGGGGCGGTGGAGAGATTAGAGACAATGATCCAAGGACAATATAAGATGAGGAGGCTAGATTGGTGAAGTCATTGCAGAGGGGCTGTAGCTGCTTCCATCTGCGGCCCACATGCCTCCAGGATGACAAGATATGTCCACCGACGGGGACAGGAGGGTCGTTCAACTCCCATTGACCAAGATTTTCGGAAGCGACCAGGGATTTGGGGATGCCTCACTTGAGACACATGAAAGGGCCTGATTTTCAGAAGTTGGGTACTCAGCCCTCTGGCACAATCAGGCTTCTTTAAGGTGTTTCAAGTTGGGTACCCCACATCACTAGTCACTTTTAAAGGCCTTGGCTATGCTGTGTGTCTCGCCTCTCTGACGATACTGCCAGCTCACGCCAATTTGCTACGGTGGCAGCCAGTGCGCTGCAGACACGTCCACTCAGAGCCAGCCTGACACGACTAACTCATTTCACAAGAGCCACCAGACAGTCCTCTCAGTCTAAAGCCTGCCAAGGGCTAGTAGCATGGGCCAGAACTGAACCAGCGATCTACAGCTGAAGAGTGCCACAGCCAGTCCATCCCTTAGTCAGTCTGTCTCTGAGTCAGTTAATAAACAGATCCAAATGTGACTGACACATTTCTGCCTGAGGTCAGGAGGTGTCCATTCTAATCATCATTTTGGTGCCTGGGTTCTTTTATTCATGTGAAGGCGAAAGGGAAAGAATATTAGTGCAGTATGAAAAATCAATTCCTGTTTAATGAAACACTCCTTCATGTTGGGCAACTCCGAAGCTAGAGAGAAATAAATTAAATGTTGGTAATCACCAAACATAACAGACTATGGATTGCCTGATAAACAAGCATTGATTCTGGGTGGGTTGGTTTGTTTTTTGTAAATTGAGACTGTATATGCTCATAGTCTAAAACTAGAAAATGACACTTTCCCAGCTGCCCAGAGGTCATGCTCGGTAGAGCGTACAATGCCCCGGTAGTTCTGCATCTTAGCAACAGCAGCACAACAAGCCACATTCATTCCACTGTGTTCTACCTGGTCGTTGGCTGGACAATGTGCGTACAGAGAGGTAAACACAATATATTTCACAATAGTGCTGCAAACTACCGCTATCAATATTTTGCATTTCCATAGACTTTTCAACCAAGGATCTCATAGCCCCTCACAAAGGTTAGTGATCTCAGCCTCACACCATCCCTGTGTCACTTTTGTTATTTTGCTTTAATACAAATAGATGACCAGAAGGCATCCTCTGGCTCCAGAATGAGCAGCAGCACGGGAGATAACTGATTCTAGGGAAAAGATACTGGTAAAATAAAACGTTACCGCCTGTTTCCCAGGCAAGTGGGATTGGATTCCCTGGATTCATTCTGAGAAAGGAGGAGCTGTACTGGATGAAACCAAGAGCGATTTGGGTTTGTACTTGAACTACAGCTCTTTGCAAACCTTGTCCCAGCATTCACTCACTGCTATCTCACAGAGCAGACAAGCATGCCACAGAAGCTGATCTTTCTCCTTGTAAGTTATAGCACCTGCAGAAGTCCCATCCATGAGAGGCACGTACTCTCTGCTCCACGGGGTTCATACAGTGCAGCGATAGGCTGTGCAGGTGCTGCCTGTGGCGTGCGATGTCTATAAAGCACTGCAGCCTCTGAGAACTCACTCCAGCTTGCTGGCATCTGCCTCACCTTTCTATTTGGTACTTCAGAGCAGCTGGCTTATGCATCTGCACGTCCCTTGGAGAGTGCCCCACTGCTGCTGCAGCGAAATCAGCAGCTGTTCAGCGCTTGCTCAAAACTCGGCCAACAAAGTCAGGATGAGAAAACAAGGAAGACTCAGGAGAACAAGTAGCACATTAATGGACTGTGCTGCTGGGCTTGTAGCGGCTTCCTTTGATTGTGCCTCTGGCCCTGCTGCCTCGAACGCCATGGCCCAGCAAAGAGGAGATTTTGAACGAAGTGCATTAAAGGAGACCAGCACGTTGAGAGAGAAAAGAAGAGAGGCAACAACTGCTATTGATGGAGACATGAGCTGGTGGGCAGGTGTGTGAGAGAGACAGTGGGGGCGGGGCTTACTCCTGGCAGACTCCGCCTTGTTTACTTCCAGTGCCTGCTTCTCTTTCTTTTACTACTGCACCAAACTGCTAAAGAACCCGCCGGGCCAGCCCTGCTCCAGGTTCCAGTCTCTCTCACACTTGTTCTGTTTCCCATTGGGCGATGTCGCTTCCCTCCTCCCCATCTCCTGCTCCATTCTCTCCTTTCCCCTTTATGTCCTACTTCCTGGGCAATTCTACGATGTTTTAGGTTGCCCCCTGTTCCTGGAATAGCCTCTTCATGTAATGAGCTGCCTCCCTCTTCTCCTTTCACACCTCTCAGCTGGCTTTCCACCCCTCTCTGTTCGGTGCATGCAAGTCACCAGATATATGCCTAAATGGCCATCTGCACATGCAACTGGGTGAAGCCTGTGCAGACTATGCACCCTGCTGTGTGCATTCAATTGCATGCAAAGAATACTAAACTATGGGTCTCCACAAGTCCCAGACTTAACTATCACTGGCTAGCAGCAACTGGGGCAGACACCGTTAGAGGTGAAAGGTCATGGCGATATCTTGAAGATGAGAATCCTATTTCATTTTGAATTTTAAGAGTGAACACTCCGTCCCCCCAGCCCTCTCCCCTAAATAACATGCTGCAGGCTATTCCCAAACCCTGGTAAAACTGTCTCTTTTCATACAGCACGGATTAGCCAGGCTGCTCACCACGGCTTAGCCCTGGCCCCTGTGCAGAGCACCACGGAGCAGCTTGAAGGCTGGGGGCTTTGATCATTTCCACCAGTTCAATCATCTCTCAGAAAAAGAAGCCCACAAGCGCCGCGTCTTTCAGCTCCTGTTTGAGCAGAAAGTGATCCGAGCCTAACCCAGCCCTTCCGAAGATGTTTCATTAGGCTCAGACTCTGGGTACCCAGGGGGGCTCTGACTTTCCCCCCTGTGATGTGTCCCCTGCTTTCCTATAGATGTCATAGCTCTGGTCAGAAGCATCCTGATTGCACGGCTTTGATGATGCAGCGCCTGGGACTTCTCCTTAAGTAAAGATCGGACGAGTTCAACGTAGGGGTGACATTTCGGCTACTACAGGCTAAAGCCTGGTAAATGTATAGATCTGGGCTTGGGCGGCTTTTCTTTGCTGTCAGGTGCCCTGTATTTAAAGGGGAAGAAGCAACAAACAGTGTGTTTCCGGGTGATTACTGCTCTCCTTGGGTGTCCCCCCGGAACAGGAAGCCAAAGCTGAGCAGAATCATAGAAATGCAGGGCTGGAAGGGACCTCAAGAGGCCACCAAGTCCAGCCCCCTGCGCTGAGGCAGGACCAAGCAAAATTAGACCATCCCTGACTGGTGTTGGTCCGACCCGTTCTTAACAATTTCCAGTGATGTGGATTCCACAACCTATTCCAGATCTTAACTACCCTTGCAGTTAGAAAGTTTTTCCTCATATCTAACCAGAATTTCCCTTGCTGCAGATGAAGCCCATTGCTTCTTGTCTTACCTTCAGTGGACATGGAGAACTATTTTAATATATTTAAAATTGAATTTAAAAAATAACTTTTAATTAGTCCAAAAGTGCAACATTCCCTCAGAATTGCACTGCCTGCGATAGCTGTCTGCTAATAGGAGGTGGAGATTATGTATTTACAGGAGGATAAAAATCATGGCCACACATCATTTATTGAAGCAGCAAAGAATCCTGTGGCACCTTATAGACTAACAGACGTTTTGCAGCATGAGCTTTCGTGGGTGAATACCCACTTCTTCGGATTCATCCGAAGAAGTGGGTATTCACCCACGAAAGCTCATGCTGCAAAACGTCTGTTAGTCTATAAGGTGCCACAGGATTCTTTGCTGCTTCTACAGAACCAGACTAACACGGCTACCCCTCTGATACTTGACATCATTTATTAAGTTTTAACACTATGGTTTTGTTATCACTGACACCCAGAGAGAAGGAAGGTCAGAGCTGAGCAGGGAGATCAAGATTCAATTCCCAGCCGTGCCACTTTGGTCAAGTCAATTCCCTGTCTGTGACTCAGTCTTCCCATCTGTTTAATAGGGATAATAATGCCTACCTCACAGGAGTGTTTGGGGATTAATCAATGGATACTTGTGAAGTGTCACAAGATGCTGTCAAAGTGCACAGCATTATAACCAGGGTCGAGGATTTCAGAGTCCTATTGTAAGGAGTAGGTCTACAAATTTACCCTAATTGTGAGCTCAGCTGTGGGAAAGTGAATAAAAGTTTACAAAATGTTCAAACAACACATCACAATAAATGCTGAAGGAAGAAGGTGCAAAAGGGAGACAGAAAAACAGAATTAGTCCAAACAAAGAGGCCTGCTGATATAACTGATGGACTGTGTGACAATCATGCCCAGGAAACAGAAGAAAGAACATTCTGCGCAGAGCAGATGATCACAATGATCTCCTCTGGCCTTGGAATCTATGAAGAGAAGCATGGGGTTGGAAATCAATGAACTGGTGTGTTGAAAATTAGACCTCCTTGGTGGGCTAAATAATGAGAGGCTGGACTATTCCGCTCATCACGTCTCTTTCAGTAGGAGCCAAGGACTGACTGGGATTTCTGGAGGAGGAGGAAGGCTGTCAGGCCACCACACCACTTCAGGGACTTTGCCTTTGGACCCCGGAAATCACTGTATTACCATGAAGCCCAGACCTCAGCACCACACCAGCAAAGACTCCAGCCAGAGATACGCAAGATCCTGCTCTGTCTCCCCTTCCCTTGCATATTCCTTTCTGCCCCACTATTTTTCCTCCTATGCTGTGTCTCTCCATCTCTCTTTTGTTACGACTTACCACACGGCACCAGCACAATGAGACAAGACAGCCCATGCAGCTCTGCTCAGCCTGAGAGAGACCAGACCAGCCAGATAATGTCCCAGACCCCGGACTGGGAGATGAGCCAGAACCCAGAGCAACTGCTGTCGCAGCTGACCTGTCAACCCAGGACCTCAAGAATATCAACAAAAACCATATTTCCCCGTCTTTACTATCTCCCCTCACACTTTTCTGTTTGTCAAAAGCAGAGAAAGTGACCATCTGTCATGGCTGGATGGTGGGTAGCCAGACCTAGTAGTCAGAACCAGAGGCTGCAAGACAGGAGTCAAGAGTTGGCTGGGTCAGGATACCAGGTCAGAAGCTGCAGACAAACACGAGATCAGAACCACCAGGGGGGAACCAGAGGCAGGTGACAAACTGGAGGTTGGGAACCACGGGTCAGAGGCCAGGACATCAAGTCAAGGACACACACAGTCCACAGCATGGTGCAACCCAGTTCGGTTTCTTGTGCCTGCTGTTGGATTAAGTAGGGCCAGTGGGCCAATCAGCCACTCTGGGACTCTGCCAACCAAACCTCGGGGCAGAGCCTTCCACTGGGGTTGGGTGTCGTGTATCTGAGGAGTGCTAGTCTCAGCAGCCTGCTTGGTGGAGTGTTGGAGTGGGGCTGCTCTCAGCAGTCTTATGGGCCTGGGTTTGAGACCCATGGGTCATGACACCATCCTTCACATCTCAGAACTAAGCTACAAAACTCGCCCCCTTCTCCCCGCCCCAAGCAAGGCTGTGCAGTAAAAGGCTAGCTTTTTTAAAAAGAACATTGATAGGTTTTGGTTAAGTTTGTTTTATATAATCATTCCATTTCAGTTTTAAAGGCTTTAAAATGTGCTTTAGCTCCTTTTCTTTCACGTATCCCAACCCATAAATCTCCAAACTTTGGCAGTGTGCTTGCCATGGTACTAAGCAAGCTAAGGTCTGCGTATACCAGCCCTCAAACCTTGTTTCACCCTGCTCAGTGCTAGACAGTAACAGAGTCGTGTTAACACCTTTAAGTCTTTGGGCCCACGTAGTCCCTTTAAGTTAGTACAAGTCCTTTCATCACTGATCACTAACTCACCGTGCAGCATTGGTGCAAAGTGCAATAGAAACGTAACGCATTATGGGAAGAGTGCAACAATCGCAGTTCCTTATGGAAATTCCCTATATGAGTTGTCCTTCAATAAAGGTATAACTGGAAGTAATAAAATGATATTAAACAAAGGGACATTTAGGCTGAAAATCAGGGGGGAATATCCTTCAGGAAACTGGCAGCAGATGATAACACACGCTGTTCCTTTCTCTAATTACTATCAGTTATGATGAACCCCTATTATCCTCTCTTGTGCCATATTGACATTTGAATTAACTTTGGCTAGCACCAGCAGAGGGCACTGTTACCCCACAGACCAACCCCCAGTTCCCCTGCCTGATCCACACGAGCTATCCTGTGGGAAACAGGGCTCCAGTTAATATTGTTTTTAAAGTCATTTCAACAGAAAAAATCAGAAATAAATCCCGAACTTATTTCATTCCAAGCTTGATCGCATTACACTTTTTGAGTGTCTTGGTAACTATGTAAGGTTACATTTTCCAGCCAAAATCTTGTTGAAAATAGGGTGAGTTGTGTGTCTTATTCTGCTGGAAATTTACCATGTGGGCTATATCTTGGAAGGACGCATATGTACGGACCTACAGTTGTATGCAGCACCTATCCCATTATTCTGAGACCTCTAACTGCTTGGGTTTGGCTGCACAGAGGCACCTGGGGAGGGACCAGAGAATAAATCACATAGAGACATGATTTACCGGCATCACCTTCAAATCTTGTTTCCACAATTTAAACTTGATGTCTTTGCTTTTCCATCATCACAAAATATATCAGATGCCCCTTTCTGGGGAGTCCAAAGGCACCTCCGTGGGGCAGCCTCGCACAACTCCCACGGGCCTGTTTATCCTGCCTCACCATTTCTTTGGATGCGTGAGCATATTTTCATTAAAAGGCAAGTGAATTTTGTGCCCGGGCTGGTAAATTTTAATGCCAGTCTTGAGTGTTGGGCATAAATACCACATAATCATTTCTGTGTGGCCATAGCTTCTCCCATGATCAGGTAACCTCCAAACCTAAAACACAACCCCGTTGAACATAAAACCACTGGAAAGGAGCAGAAGAAGGAGAAAAAGTCTAACCCAGTTGCCAGGAGATGGAAGTTTTATATCACCAACATTAAACCATTTCAAGACACACACCCAGTGACACCTTTTTATGGACTCCTTTGCGCATGCATCACAAAACCTCATAATGAATCTGAAATGGACACGTGCCAGACAGGTCAAGTCAACTGAATGGTTGACTTAGGCCCACTGCCTCTCTACATTCCCCACTCTAACCCAGTGCTAGTGACTCATGGTACCAGGATGCTTTGGTACATGCCATGAAGGTCACCAAACAGAGTCAGAACCTCTGGTGTAGCTCCATAATTTACACCAGCTGAGGGTCTGGCCCTGAGAGTCTGGCAGAATGTCTGAGGCAGAAAGCTCCACTGATTCATCTCAAAGAGAATTTCTTTGTCTGGAACAGACATCAAGAGAATCCCAGGCACTCATCTTAACTGCTAAGGGGCAAGGTAGTCTCTTAAACAGATAGCTCTCAAATGATTCTGGGCTCTTATACTGGGTAACCAGAAGAGGTCACTCTTCCACCCACTGGTCTTCACTTGATCACTAAGAACTAATTAATAGCAACACCTTAGGGTCCCATTCTTAGAATCTCTCCACGAGCTTTTTATGCTGAAGTTAACAGCTAAATGCTAGTTATTTAGATCACCCCTCAAAATAAGATCCCCATTGGATAATGCTGAAAAATAAAGCAATTTTCCACCTAAGGCCACTGTTTCAACACCTGTCAACTGCAGTAGCTGGGTCAAGGTACATTATTACTGAATGGGCTTCCTCCAGAAAGCTAATGATTACACTAATACGTGTGGACTCAAAGTTTAAATCTGGCTTGGTGCCTTTCAGCTTGGACCTTATTAACAGGGAGTTCTCTACAAGCTGCGACCTCGAGTTTCTGGGATAGCAGGATCAGCTAGTTTGACTCTGCAGCAACCCCTTACAGGCAAATCAATGACCAGAGAAAGCAGCATCCAGCTCTCTTTGGTCATGGTTTGAAGAACAGTCAGCATGATCCATAGTCTTTGAGGGGGAGAGAGAATAGGAGGTGGGTGGGGGAGGAAAGAGAAAGAAATCATCCATGGGTCCCAAAAGGCTCACAAGGCTTCCAGTCCCCACCAGGGGAGACAGGTAAACAGCATCCCATACGTGTAATATCATGCCCCCAGGGTGGGTTATCAACAGCAAAGCTCGAACCTGGGACTTCTGGATCTAAACGGTGCCTTGGCTAAAAGACTCCATTAACAAAGGCCATAGCAGGCTCCTCAACCTCTCGAGGGAAGACACAATGCCACACTGAGTGGGTTACACATGGTTTTTAAAAAAGGGAGAGAAAGGGGTGGGGAAAAGATCATCTGTGGGTCCAAAAAAGGCTCATACATCCTCCTCTCTCCACCAGGAGGAGAATCCGCGCAGGTCCAAACCTGCTGGAGTCTGACAAAGGGAAGCCGGGAACCCAAAGCATTCAAGACAAATAAGCTCCAACTGCCATAACTTGGCTAAAGAAACCCAGCTACTTCACTGGGTCAGACCTATCAGATATGGGTTTGCGACTGCAGTTTGCTGTAGGACTGGGAATCGAGACTGCAAGTAGGGCAGGTGCGAAAAATAGTTTAAAAACCTGGCTTGATGGGGTCTGGGAGTGCGAAAGAACACATTGTAACACAGCCATGTTCCACCTCATTGCAAGCCTTATTTAACTCAGCTCTGTCTATGATCGATTCCTCATTGTGACACTGAAATAGTGAAAGATGAAGGCCTACCTCCAAGATAAGTTCCTTTTATTCCACTTTGTCACAGCCTGAGTGTGCCGCTTCTTCCTGGTCTCTGACTCAGCAAGATCAGGGAGAGAGCAACGAGGTGTCTTCATTAATTCCAGTGTAGCTTCATCTAGATTTCAAAGAAGAACACACACACACACACAAAAAGCGCCTTGAAATACTGTGATGGAAATTGGTCTAACGTCTCCGCTTTCAGAGGGTGAAACCGGGTGTTAAAAATATTAATTTCCTTTCCTTACGACACTGAGGGGAACACAGGGGAGGGAGGGAATGAGCATTACAGACGCCTCGGTTTCGTGCAATGCGGTGGGCTTATCAGGCAAACGGTGGCAATGCAGCAGTGATAACATTCCCCTTAAAACACGCCTGCAGCCATTTCAATCTCTCCCTGACTTAGAAGGGAATGCTCTTCCATCTTCACTCTTTGCTCACCACAGGGCTGTAGGCTTTTAAAACTGTATTGATCCAGACTGTAACTTTTAACATGGTTGGAAATGCCCAGCAACCTGGGCTGGGTTAGGGAGTGGGAAATCTCTCCCTTGCCTAAAGAAACTATATGGGGAAAATAGCACTGATGACTCTACTTCTAGATCTTCTACGGCGCACTGGGTGCCATTTTCTTCCCCCCAAACAATCGATCCAGTGCCATACGCGGCCTGGCAGCAGAGACGAGGGGATGTGTCCCGCAAGGGGGTGGCTGATATTAACAAGGTTCTTCATACACCTCTACCCTGATATAACGCAGTCCTCGGGAGCCAAAAAAATCTTACTGCGTTATAGGTCAAACCGCGTTATATCGAAGTTGCTTTGATCCGCCAGAGCGGGCAACCCCCACCCCGGAGCACTGCTTTACCGCGTTATATAGGGGTAGAGGTGTAGTTGATTAGGAACAGATGTGCAGCTGAGGCCATGTCCCACCTCCACACACGCACACACACGCTGGAATAGTTGTGTGTGCTGACACTGAATGTTCCCAATCATAGAGCGGATTGCATTGCTATAATGCTATGGATATTAAACCCCGCCCCCCAAAACCCCACCTTAAACAGGATAGCAGTAATCATTAACAAGTCCCAAAATGAGGACAAAGTCTCATTTTCCAAAATGACACAACTGGAGCAAAAATGCTGTTGCAGGACCGGTTTATCTTTCCCAAGAATCACCTACGGGGGTGGTTGTGGGGGGAGCCAAGCTGTTAGCAAGGCAGTTAGCAAGCAAGGTACAAAAAAGTATCGGGAATGGGAGGCCTCTTTGAATGCATGGGTTAGGCCTGGCCTTAACACTGGCTATGTACTATTTTCAAAACTGGGAAATAGGAAACCAAGAGCCTTGTCGCCCCTGGTGCCCTGTTCATAATGCACGCCCTTTGGCAAACGGCACCAGGGTAGAATGATGACAGCACATTTCTTCCCGGTATTCTACGTTAAAGTGCACCAGGGAACTTTTGGTTCACACCTGCACGGTCTACGTGGACCAGTTAGTGCGCAACACTTCACAGCATTTTAGAAATCACACCGCCGTAGAGCACATTGCTGCTTTGTGTAGACAGGCCCTTAGTCTCTTCTTTAATCTGGATTCCCAGCATTCCCCTGGCAAAGCAGGATAGTATTTGCA
This sequence comes from Mauremys reevesii, assembly GCF_016161935.1. Taxonomy (NCBI): domain Eukaryota; kingdom Metazoa; phylum Chordata; order Testudines; family Geoemydidae; genus Mauremys; species Mauremys reevesii. The sequence continues at coordinate 13,051,834 of NC_052640.1, read as the reverse complement.
TACAAATACACCATAGTCGTGTTGGACTGGAAATTGATTTGCAAGATACTAATGTTCTTTTCTTCATTAGTAAGTTTCTTTATTAGGAATGGAATAAAATTGTCAAGGGCTGGCTCCTCAACCAGCAGGACTCTGTGGACGCACCAATTTACAGATCTGGCCTTACAATTTTATTCTTAAAAAAAGGGAAATTAAATATTTTTATTTAAAACAAAAATCCCAAAACACAAACCCCCAATTCACAAGGAAAAGACTGTGAAGTCCATTTTAAACTATGCTCATAATTTCACACACAAAGAAACCCCAAACCAAGAAACCCACCTTGCTCCCGGGCCTCTCAGTGTTTCTGATAAGATGTGAAAGAAAGATAATTACATGTATTTAATTAAAAATGGAAAGCAAGCATCTCAGTGATGAGATAAGAAACGTGGACAGAGAGCTGTTTAAATGACATGGGAAGCAGCTGCACAGAGCAGGACTTGCCGAGAGCTGCCAAGACACAGCCTGGACTTGGCAAAGGAGGAGAGCCTGCTAATTAGCAGGTTCTCGCTAACTCTCTCCTAAATAAAAGCAGTGAAAGCAAACTGACCTCACCACAGCAGGTTGCTTCTATGCATAAGAACTGTGGGCAGGCAGGGAGAGACAAAGAGACTTGAGGAGGGTTACAATGATACTCCCCCCACCCCCTCTTTTTTAAAATGAAAACCACTGAGAAGATTTATTAGGGCCAAGCAAATTAATTCAGAGAAAAGCAGAACCGACTTTGAAAATCCCAGCCCCGGTCTTGTGTGTGCTTATGTCGACCAAACTTCACCATGGAATTATTTGATGCTCACCTACTGCTAATTCTTCGTGGGGCTGATTGAACTGTCTGGATGGGAATGCACTTGACCCAGTCCCAACATTGCAAGAGTAGGGTTCAGCCAACCTGGACTTGCAAAGGGTTGGACAACTCCAACTTGCACTTCGGGGGTCTGATCCAACTCCCACAGAACTCCAAAGAAGTCGTTTTATTGACTTCAACAGGAGCTGGATCAGTTTCCTAGATCTCATCTCTGGAGCTCAGGGAGAAGTCTGTCGGAGGGCTCAGGTGTGGTGAACCTTATGGTAAGACTCTGAACTGCTTTGGGTGGGAATAAATAAGGCAAGAAAATAATTGACTTGTTATGTTTTTAACTAGAGCAACTACTTTGGTGGAAGAACACTAGGATACACAGGAGTGCTCAGTGTCACAGTATCTAAACAACAACAGTACTAATCTTTCATAATTCTATAATTCCTTCCTTCTGAGGCTCTCGCTTCACAAGCATTAACGAATCCAATGTCACAGAAAGGGAAACCGAGGCGCAAAGAGGTTAAGGACTTGCCTCCAGTCATGCAGAGAGTCGCCAGGAATAGAATCCCAAACCCCTAAACCCCGTGGTTTAGCCATGAGCCCATCCTTCTGCAGCTGCAAATTGCTGAGGCTGAGAGCCTGACAATAGCTCTGGCTTTCTTAGCAAAGAGAAAAGCCAAAAAACCTAGCTGTCTTCAAAAATAATTCAATGCAAACAAGGATAATGAGCAGGAGAAAAAGACAAAAAGAACAGCCGTGAGTCGGTCTTTTAGAAACAATCTTTCCACCCCCACCCCTGTGTCAAAAAGAAGGATAACAATAGAATAGTTCAACATACGGAGCTGGGCGATTAATTAGCTATTTTTTCCTCAATTGGATGATGTAATCAATGATTCAAAAAACCCAGCAGTTCTGATGGTTTCTCTCCTTTTTTTAAAACACACCGAGAGCTATTCTGAGCACAATACGACCCCCCCTGGGCACGTGGGCCTAGTGAAATAATTGCCCGCCTCAGGTTGTTGAAAACGCAAGGCAACAAAGCACCTGAGCCATGTAATTACGCCTTATAACTGCAAACTGGGCCGTACGTTGTTGCACACACATTAGATCTTCCTGGGACCGGCACAGTTATCCTTCTGCAGACTCAGTGGTATAGGAGAACGCACCCCCCTCCCCAATCTTATTAAGAGACATCTCTGCAGCTGATCATCAAAATGAAACAGAAGAAGAAAGTGCTTGTTTCCGACTGACCTAGTATCCCTGTTGCTTCTAGGCCTCCAAACTGCTGCATGGCTGTGATGGCTTTTGCAAGCTCTTCCTGGGTCTGCAGTTGTCCTGTGACAGGGCCTGGAGGAGGCAGGTAGCCAAATTTAGTCAGCCAGTCCTGTAAAGCAAGGAGAAGGGGGAAATAAGAGAAGATAGAATGACAGGGTCTGAAGGTCCCATCGGTTCCGCATGGAGATGTCTTTCCCATTTACATGTCTACACCTGAGTTCCTCATTGAACTTTGTGGTCCGTGTTAACAAATGAATGTGTCAGAATGGATGTGTATACATTACTTAAGTAATGGAATCCAGTGACCTTCATGCATTCCAATGCTGACATTTAATTTTCCCATCCGGCTGCAAGCTATCTTTGATCATGGCAACAGCAGATAAAAAAATGAGCCTATGCAGCTATCTTTTAGTCTCCCTTTGGACCTGTTGGTTGTTATCAGAGACCTGTTTGGGGAGACTTGCTGAGGATTAATGGAGCTGAATAACAAAGAGCGAAATAGAACTCACCCGCTTTTCATCTCTACATAGTACTGACTTTGGGGCAGGAGTTAGGCTCCCTGGGGTCCCACCCTCTCCTCTACAGTGTTTGGATGGTGCTAGAATTGGCAAGGTAGACCCATTCCTCTCCACATCCTCAGGATAAAACTTCTGCCTGCCTGCCTATTCACCCTTCCTTTAGCAACAGGGCCTCAGTTACTCCACTGGGACTTGCTACTGCCTTCTTGTTACTGACTTATTCTATTCTTGGGCCTGAGACATCCCAGAAAACACTGCCTGATAACCAGGAAACTGGGGCTTTCTTACCAGGAGGGCACTCAGGGAACATCTCAAGCCTAGGAAAGAGGGTAGATTGAAAGTGGAGAGGCAGCCGTGGGACCTGGAACGGACAGTTCATCCAAGGAAGATATCTTGGGGTTTTGGGGAGTGGCAGGCTAGTGCCCCAAACAGTGCAGATGTGGAGAAGGCATGGCTCCAGTGATTGAAGATGGGCACAAGGGCCTTCATCTGCTCCCTGAAAATGTCTGCAGGTGGGGAGGTGCTAGGGAGCCATGGGTGGGGTGGAGCCAGCCCAGTGTTTTCGGATTCGATGCACTTCACTTGGATTTGAATTGTTTTGTTCCGAGTTTCGTGATGAGTTTTGGAACCTCAAATCATTAAAACCATGAGAAGCAAACCAGCCACTGAGGTTCACTGAGACTCAAGCAAACCAAAGCTGGTGGGTTCCACTGAAGAGAGATTAGAGGCTCACGCGGTTTTATATCTCATCTTCACCATCATCTGATTTAGGGCCCAACCCAACTCTCGTTAAAGTCAATGGAGTCAATGGGGGCTTCAGTAGGAGTTGGATCAGGCTCCTTAATAGGAACCAGGTGGCAATTTATGAAATGATTACCAATTAGCTAAATTTCCAGGCAGCTCTCAGAGTAGCCGCAATCACTCAAGACCCCCAGCCGATGAGCCCAAAGCTTAAACAGAGGAAACGCTGGAAGACACAAAATTATAATGAGCTTCCGGGGAAACCATCCTGTCACACACACTGAAAGAGCGTCTCCTCAACTCTCCTAATCAGTTTACAGGGACACATGAACAAGAATGTCACCAAAGTGAGAAATGAGCAGCATGGTTTATAAACAGAAAGAGGGGTTTAGATTTCTTCTGAGGCATCAAGAGCCACAGAATGGGAAACTGTTCAACAGATTTAGGCCAAAAATAATTTGAGCCACACTAAAATGGCCATTTCCAGGAGACCAATGGCCTTTGTGTGTGTATTATAAAAATATAATATCCCATTGATAATGGCACAGGGAGCCTTTCAAGTCTAGGCTACTTGTTCAACCCTTCCCCTGACCAGAAGTGGTTGGTTCTTTGGTCACCTATGCAAAATGAATTTGGGAGTCTTCGTACATTCCCGAGGGCCTGAGCCAAAGTCAATGGAAAGTCCCCCATTGACTCCAATGGGCTTTGCGTCCGGCTCTTAATGAAGAACTTTCCATTACAGCTATAATTCCCATTATTGGCAAGATCAGCAGAAAGACCAAGAACTGAATGGTCCATGAAAATTGACTTTCCCCTCTCAGCCGCTACCTTTAGCACAGAGTTAAAGCCCATTGGCAGGGCGGCTGTGTGTACTGTTCCTATTGGGAGGACAAAAAGAATACTTCAGAGCTGCCATTCTGGCATCTTGCAGGAACACTAAATGCTCTTAACCCCCCCCCGCCCCATATCTTCCATCTCATTGCCAAGAAATAACTAAAACCAAACCAAGAGCCACCAGTTTAGTGCCCACATGCCAAGAAGCAATGAACGAGCCCTCTACCGCAAGCTTACATGTAAAAACTCGATTCTCAAAGCTGTGCCGTGTTCTTGCTATGAAAATGGTTGGTAATAATGGGGCACAGACTGAACATTGTATAAATGAGTGGCAGCTACGCCGGCTCTTGCTGCACAAGAAAAAGTCAATCTTTGTTCAGTGGAGGAGAACGAAACCATTCAGAGTTGCCCATGATTTTCAGAGGACAGTCCTGATTTTTATTTATTTAAGAGGAAGGGTGGATGGGTTTACGCCCATCTCCCTCCCTCTATGTTTAGCCATCTCTCTGCCAGTGACCTCAGTGTATGTATTTAGAGTCAAGCCCATATATTTTTTATAATCTAGAGTAGTATGGCCCATAAGAAACCTAACCGCCACCTCTCTGCCCAGTGCCTGATCATCTCCAAGGAGGCCTTCCATTTACTCCCATTCTTGTCTCCGGTCAATGCAGAAGGAGCTGCAGAGAAGAACTTTATATTACTGTGAATACATGACTCCTGTGTGTTTTTTATCAGTATCAAAAGACATATTGATCTACCAAGCCACTAAGGCCTGACATTGATTTAGGCGTTTACCTTGGTCAATATGCCATTAACTTATTTTGGTAAGATTAATGCTGTGAGTCAATATCTGCTTACCACTGATGCTTGGCTACCCAGTTTCCCAACACCCTTCAAGGACAGAGAGTTCTCAAGCCCCTATTAATGCACTGGGTTAAGTGGGCTCAAACTTACACAACTCCCTTGTAGATTTTCATGTGCTTGCTATGAGAGCAAAAGCAGCTATTTCTTTCCAAGAGCCAGGCCTCTGGTTCCTGGTCTCTCTCTGGCTAGTCAGTTATTTCCTTGCCTTCAGTTGGCTCATTTTAACGCCATTGCACAGTATTAGAATAGGGAAAATAGCTTATGCTGCTTTTTTCACATTGTTTAAATGTAGCTCCCAGATTCAAGTAACTCAACCGCTAGGAACGTATTAGCTACCAAAGACCACAGACTTAACGCTTATCCCATCTGCTGGTAAGTGTGGTCTGAAAGCCGGGCTGGATGCTGTCATCAGTGTTTGCTCCTGCTGCTTTATTTGTCCCTTTGCATAGGAAAAACATTGGTGACAGCAATTAGCTACACAAATTGCTCCTGAGAAATCGCCTGTGACATGGAGCCCTATGTCAGCCCATTGACTGCCAGGGACCGTGGGGTTTAATTTGGTTCCCTCCACAGCCATGGAGACAGTGTCATTTATCCTCTAGTTGTAGCAGAACCTTTTGTACACTGCAGACCTAACTAAATCAGCTTCCCTGTAGCCCTCCTGGAGAATGCACTGGAAGATGAAAGGCAAAGAAAAGGGCACACAACTTTGTGGCTGTGGGTGTGTAGCGGGGTGGTTACCCACTCCTGCCCTTTGGGGCTTAAAACAGCCCAGGAGAGGGCTGTGGCAGGGGCAAGAAGGGCTTAAAAGCTGCAGATCTAAAAGCTGGGCTGATTGGGGAAGCGGCAACTATCTAAACAATCCCAATCTGTTTTCTGATTGATCCCAGCTACCCAGCCAGCTGTCACTGCCACAATGCGATCACCCTCGCTCTGCTCTGGGAGCAAGGACAAAATATGCTTCCCTCAAATTGGGAAATATGGAATTAATTGGGAAAGAGCTGAAAGGGTACATTATCAACAATGAGGAGCAGGGGTGGGAGAGGCTACATTATATTTAAAAATGTATTTGACAGCAGACCTTTAATGAAGATGGAATTAAGGCAGGACCCTTATTTTAATTCCTCCTCCGTGTTTTTCAGCCTTTACTTATTTATAGGTGACTGTTTTCCCATCCTCCGCAGAGCACAGTACTTCATTAGAATCAGGATTCAGGTTTTGGTTTAGAAGTGTCGTCTTTTATACCAGTTCCTGCTGGGATACAGTTTAATAAAGCACTTCTGTGGCAATAGGTTCAGTATGTTTTTTGAGGGTGGAGGAAAATGCTATAATTTTTAACTGGCTTGATTTAATGTATTCTTCCCCTACATATCCTGCCGTGGTTGGTGACCAATACATTACTGAAAGATGTTTTAAAGCAACCGCAGTTTAAAATGCAGGGTTTTTTGGAAAGGTGACTGACTATATTAATAATGTGACTATGGTTATTCCACAGATTCCTGGGTGCATCCAGGATGCTGCCAGGGTCTGAACCACTCATTTTATTAACTAAAAATAAGTTTTCATTACTTTTTATTTCTGTTGGTTCTGCAGAATCAGCACAGACATGGGAGAGTCAGATGGGGCAAAGCCTGGTTTAAGCTCCAATTGCAGGATTTTTTTTTTCAATGTACAAGGCAGGGGAAGACCCTGCTTGACTCTCAGATCCTTTTACTTGTAAACTGATTTGACCTGAAAGATAAGGGCAGACAATATTATTACATTTAGCATAGGAGCCCCAGTCATGGAGCAGGACCCCATTGTGCTAGGGCACGTGCAACCAGAGAACAAAAAGATGATCCCAGTAAACATGAAACTTCACAATGCCCTTGGTAGAGTCAATGTTCAGTTTAGAACGGCACTTCCATTTCTTGTATACTTTAGTTTTATTTTTACCTTTTGCTCTGCAGCACAATTAGATGCTTCATTTTGAAACAGATGTAAAGATTATTATTGTTTTATGGATGATTTCTCAACGCTGTGGTTTTCCTGGTGGGATCACCCGACAGCCCCAAAAAAGGTTTTGCTTGGTTTTGTGATTGATCCTTGAGGGTCAGAGGGTGGCCATTACAATCCAGCGTAACCAGAAAAGTAAACAGAAAAATCTTCTTCCCTGACCCAAATGTTCATCTGCATCATGAATCTGACCTTCTCTCCGTTCTGTCTCCTAAGCAGCCTCTTGTAGGATTATGATTACAATAATGCCAAGAGGACTTGACCAAAGTCAGGGTCCCATTGTGCTTGGTGCTCTAGAAACACACGGTAAAAGCCAACCTCTGACCTGAGGAGCTTACAGTCCATGTAACCTGACAAGAGAAGTATTATTATCCTCATTGCATAGGTAGGGACTTAATTCAGGGAGAAGGACATTAGCCAATATCAGACAGGACATTTGCAACAGAACAAAGGACTGAACCTAGATTGCCTGAGTACTACTCCAGTGTCTGAAGCACAAGACCCTTGCCCTCTACCGTGTATAGTTCTTCCCCTGAGCACAGCTAGGGGATGGGAAGGGAAGAAGAGGACACTCCCTTGAATTTAAGCCCTTGCACATTAAGGACCAAGTAATGCTCCTACCCTTTGTCACATTGTGTTTAAAAGCTCTCGGAACAGATTATCTGCAGTTTGAGTTGGACATGGGATTGTTTTTTCACTTCCTGTCCTAAACTTTTACATGTGACTACAGTGCAGTTGTTAAACAGTTGCCAACTTCCACTGCAGAAGTGGGTTCTTTTCAAGATGAAGGTGTGTGAAATGATGCTTGTACATATGCTGCCTGCAAAGCACTTGGGGAAACCCTCTGAACAATCCTACAATCAGCTGTGTCTGCACTTACATCAGCATAGAGTAAAGGCACTACCCCAGTAGCTACACGCTGCAGGGAAAAGCTCTGGCAGGTGGGGAGGCAGTGGAGAAAGGCTCTGGAACAGCCAGTCTTTCACTGCAGCGGGGAAGCAGCAGGACTCTGCCCTGCCAGAATAGCCATGTAGAGGTGAGGGTGTCAAGGGTCAGAATGCCAGGAAGTCAGGGTCAGGCACCAAGTTGCAGGTGGCAGACAAATAACAGGATCAGAGTGGAGCCAGGTCAGGACACCAGAAATGGGCACCAGGTGATAGACAGCAATTGAACAGCAAAGTCAAAGACAAACCAGGGGCAGAAGCCAGTGACTAAGGTCTACAGCAAGCAGGGTCTGGAGCAGAAGTGGGCAGGCAGTCCATGCTGCTGCTCAGACACCACCCCATGCTGGCTCCCAGTATAAATACTAGTATCAGCCAATCAGTGGGCTGTGAGAGCCGCCACTCAGGCCCTGGCGGGCGGTACTTCCTGCCGAACCTAGCTTTAAAGGAGTCTTCCAGAGGTGATGTGGAAGCACCAGCAGCCCACGGTCCCAGGTTCTAGCCTTGCAGGCCCTTTCTTGGGCATGTAGAAAGCTGTGTAGGGATTTCAGGCCTGTCAGACACTATTCACCTAAGCCATGCCTACACTGCTATTTATACCCATGCTAGCTGGGCATGCAGTGTCTGTACTCTGCATGCTGCCATACGTGCAGAGGTACCCATAGATAATATGCCTGGGTACTTATACTTACCTTTACCAATCTCGCATGATAAATTACTCTTTGGGGGATCATATGGATATTTTCACTCATCCTGCTTTGAGACGAGACATGTTTTACGGCTCAACGCTTCATTTTGTTAATATTTTATGAAAAGCTCTACCAAACAGCACCTCTAATACATTATTGCATGAATCCCTGAAACATTAACCAAGCTACCTGTTGTTTTGATTCATTTAAAGGGGATACCATCAAGGCTGTGCGTGCTGACTCAGTTCCTTGTTTGCATATGTAGGAAGCAACACGACATATATATAAGTATTCCACTCCCTGGAGAAGGCTGCCTTTCACTCGTCTCACATGCACGTGAGCACCGAAGCTTTGCTTTTGTAAGGAGTACCAAAGAGTTCAGGACTTTTTAAAAATACCTTTGTGACTGGAACACCCAGGTACTCCCATACCTCCATCGTATTTATAAGACAATTTTGCTTGCTGGGATAGAATGAGAAACAGAACTCACTTTCAAGACGAGAAACAATCATGCAATCCACACCAGCATCCTTAAAGTACAATCCAGCAGCCTGCCCCAGTGCTACACAAACAAGACTCCGTCTCGACTAGCAGATATCTATGACCAATCCCAATCTCAGTCCCACTGTTTAATAGCATTCCTAGGATGCTCATTCCCAGAATTATTTATTTATTTGCTTTGACAATGCTCCTGAAAGCCAGATATCCAAAGCTTCTTAAAACCTGCCAGTGCTGATACCTTGAACAGGTAGCTTATTCTAGCATCTGCAAACACCAAAGCATTAAATGGATGCTATTAAAATCAAAAGAACATCAGGATGTGAAGAACATCTGGCAGCACAGCAGTTTGTGTCTGCTTGATGTATTTGCTCTTCTCTGCAACAGTTAAGCAGTTAATAAAACTCTCCTTTGATGCATTGCAGTTATGGTGCTATTTCTATGTGTATATAATATATATGTCAGTCAATAAAGCTCTGAAACATAATCTTCCCCCTCTGCCTTCCTCCAAATGATTCCAGGTGAGAAGGGCAATAGGAAAAGAAACAAACAACAAGTAGCACTTTAGGACTCTCCAATCTCCTTAACTCTGCCCCCTCTTTCTAGAGCTGGATGAAATTTTTCAGACAAAAATGCAGATTCAAGTCAGCCAAAACACTGATTTGTGTCAAATTCATCAAATTGTTCCAGTTGGAAAAAACTTAGAAAAAAAATCTGAAAAAATGGAAGTTTCATTTCAACATTTCCAAAACCAAATGCTTAGATTTATTGATCCCAAAAGACATTTTGTTTCAAATTTTACTTCAATTTTATTTTAAAAAAAATCAACAGTTTGATAAGAAACAAGTCTAAATTAATTTTATTTTCACTTTTTGGTTCATTGAAAATTTTGAAAAAAAAAATTGTTTCGGGTTGACCTGAAATGAATATATATAATTTTTTTACTTTTCAAAACAGCCAGAGAACTAAAAAATCATTTATTCATACAGCTCTCTCTCTCTCCCCAAGCAAAATTTCAGTAAGAAACTGCTTGCAAACAAGACAATGAAAAACAAATGCCTTAAAAGGCACTGAAAGCTACCAGTGCCTTATCTTTTCAAACACAGAAGAAGAAAATGCAGATACTTGCTTTCAAAAGATTAATGGCCAACAAGAGTAAAAAAAAACAAACAAACCCTACAACAACCTAAATGTCCAGTACAAATGCCCGATTCAGGATTTACTTTATCTCCAATGCTACAGTTAAAGAGTGGAAGCTAAAAAACAAACAAACCCCAAACCCTTAATTATAGGGAAATTGCTTTCAGTTATTTGGATTTTTCTTAACAATTTTTTCAAATGAGTTTTGTGAGACCAAATGACCCTACGAACAATGCCCATTAATTATAGCAAAGGGTATGATGCTGTGTTTCTCCCAAGGGACATGTTCTCCCGAGGTAATGTTTTTTCAAGCCACACAAGCACCAATAATTTTCATCCAAAGATTGACACACCTCTCTAATATGATATAATATGCACATAATCAGTTGATTAATTCATTAGGAGGAGACACTGCAGCTTGAATTAGGACCAGGAATTTGGCTGCATCTGCTGCTGAACTGAAGGAGCAATTCCATTAGCTCATGCTGGAGGAGTTCACTTGAATCCAAACAGCCGTTTAATCCAAGCTAATACAGCACACAGAATTCTGTGTAGCCATTAATGCAACTGCTAATGATTTCTTTTTTCCCTTTTAAACATTCAATTAGGTTAACAACAGTGGTGATGCAGAAGGGCATAGCCTACAATTCTGAAAGACAGCAGCTCCCGTGCCAGCATTCGTAGTATAACATAGCATCCTTTGATGCCGTTGCACATGGTACATCCCCATCAGTGAAGAACTGGCAAGGAGAACACAGCGACTGAAGCATTGCTCATTTGTTAGCTGGCAGCTGTGGGCAGCCGGGACTGGAACGCAAGGTTTGCCATACATGATCGGATTGGGCTGCATCCATCAGCTCTTGCATCCTGCTGAGGGCAGGACCAATACCTGCGGCCTGATTCTACGTTGCCCTGCACCTAGAAGAGGGATTTACAGCAGTGCAAAATGGGCATAAAGCAGGACTGTTGCGAATTAGGAACATTCTACATCCACTTTTCACTGCAGTCAATGATTACACATGGGGCAAGGCAACAGAGAATTGGTCCCTGATGCTTAGGCAGATGGTGAAAACCCTGCATCACACACACAGTCAGCTGAGAATTGGTCTCCAAGGGGGAAGGAAGTTTTCTCTCTCAATGAGTCAAAGAAAGGAAGGGATTTAATGCCTTTGAACTAGAAATTATAGACAATGTCCACCCCAAAAAGGCAGACAGTGTAGCCTAGTGGGCAGTGCACTAGACTGGGAAGACCTGGCTTCCATTCCTGGCTCTGCTACTGAGTTACTGACCCTGGGCTTCTCTGAGCGTTATTTTCCCCATCTGTAAAGTGGGGATAATGGTGCTGACCTTCTCTGTAAGGCACTTTGAGATCTACTGAGAAGAAGTGCTAGCTCAGGGTGGTGGTATTATTATTACGGGGGCAGGGAGGGGAGACTATTTAGTGGGGGGAAGGGGATTACCTAGAACGGATTGAATGTTTCTTTCCTCCCTGAGGAAAGTTTTGGCAAAAGCCAGAAAACGTCTACATTTTGGCAGAAATTCAAAATACTGAAAAATTTCAGCCCAAAACCTAAGTATTTTGATTTTCAGGCCACTGGGTATTTTGACCCCCTCCCCTCCAAAAAGTAAATTTCCCACAGAAAGCAGAGACTTTCGATGAAAGAGTCCTCTTAGTCAAAAACCCCAGTTTCCCATCAAAAAGCAGTTTCCGTGGATAATGTCTGCTCAGCCCTCGGTACGCCTAATGCTGGCTGTCATAGTGGTAATTTCTTAGGCCAGCATTTTAGCTTTTTAAAAAGGGAAGTCCTAGCGCACATTCTGCTGAAATAGTCATGGGATGTTATGTAAACAGTCAGATAAACATGCTTGATCTTGCATCACAAGTGTATAAAACCAGGCAATTGCTCCCACTGCACTGCGCTCACCTGAAGCCGTGTTTGCAACAATTCACTAGCAGGCTTGTTTGGGTGACAGGCTGTATGGGCCAGCTTCTCTAGCCTTGTCTGTGGAAAGGGAGTAGACCTTGCTCATAATTCTCCAGTTGGAGATAACCCTCCCCCCCGTGTGGGAGAGCCCCTAGCACTCATAGAGCCAGCTCCTATACCACCTTTCCTGCAGCCTTCAGGGAAGGGGCAATGTCAGGGATGGGAAGGAGAAGTGGCCACGGCAATCTGTGCTCTGGCTGTCCCCAGGCTGGTGGACAGTTTCTTGGGGACCACTGACAGCTGTTGTAAGTTACAGCAGCCTTGGGGCTGCTCTAGCTTATACCAAGGTGGAATTTGGGAGTTGCAATCTGCTCCCTGACAGTTGCCCTGGATGCTACAGAGAATCTGGGCTCATGACTTTAAAACAGAGGTGGGCAAAGTACGGCCTGTGGGACACATCCAGCCCACGGGACCACTCTGCCCGGCCTCCAAGCTCCCGGCTGGGAGGCTTGCCCCTGGCCCCTCCCCTGCAGCCTCAGTTCACTGCGCTGCTGGGCAGATCAGCACCAGCGCACCTCCCGTGAGGGTGGGGGTAGGGCAGGGAGGGAGGCTCACCCACAGCCTCAGGGGAGCAGGTGGGAGGTGCGGGCAGCAGGAGAACCGCGAGCACAGGCCGGAGGACTCAGGAGGAGCACCGGGTGGCCGCGTGGCCGGCCTGAGAGAAGCAGCACTTTGAAGGGGAAACCACCGCTTCTCTCCGGCTGCACGGCTGCCCCTGCTCTTCCTGAGTCCTCCACCCATGTTCGCAGGCCACATTCTGAAAGGGGCTGGGGGACAGGGGGTCCCGGGATGGGGTGGTCAGGGGACAGGGAAGGGGGTGGTTCGATGGGGGGTGGGAGTCCCAGGGGGCCTGTCAGGGGTGGGGATGTGGATAGGGGTCAGGGGGGCAGTCAGGGAACTGGGAGCAGGGGGGTTGGATAGGGGGTAGGGTCCCAGGGGGGCAATTAGGGGCGGGGGGTCCCAGGAGGGGGCGGTTAGGGGACAAGGGGAAGGGGGGGTTGGCTGGGTCGGAGGTTCTGAAGGGGGGCAGTCAGGGGGTAGGAAGTGGAAGGGGGTGGATAGGGGCCAGGGGCCAGGCTGTTTGGGGGCCACAGCCTTCCCTACCTGGCTCTCCATACCATTTCGCAACCCCGATGTGGCCCTCGGGCCAAAAAGTTTGCCCACCCCTGCTTTAAACGGTCACCGTGTATATTCTGGAAGCCATCGCTATGACAAACACGGAGTGAGTTTTGTCTTTCCCTGTTCATGCCTGCAAAGGCAGCTGTTTGTTAGGAAATAGGGGGTTTAATGCTCTCATCAAGAATGAAGCTGCACATACATCAGTGTAGCCTTCTGGCAGCCCAGCTTGCACTCATGCCATTGGCTGGGATTTAGACAACACTTTATTGTTCCATTCAATAAAAAAAATAAGCAATTACTATAGCAACATATGGTACGGAACTGCTGGCAGAAGAGTTTGGATCCCGTCTCAGGAATACCTCTCAGCACCTGTACCTCCTGGCACCAGGGCTGAGCCTGGTGTAACTGATCATTGTAATTTTCAGGTTAATTGACAGGCTCATTCAAACCTCATTTATATCAACAAGCCAGTGTGCAATCTCCTTGCATGTACTCCGTGTGGGAGGGGACGCCAAGGGCAGCCAGGGACAAGAGGGTGCTCCAGCAGCAGCAACGAAAGAAGGGGAGAGAGTGACTCCTCTCCCAACCATAAAAAGACTGAAAATGACGAGACATCATCAACACTGGTCTCTTTTCCAGGTGATCTCAGAACTGCGGACGTGGCCCTAGCTCGCAGACCTTCTCCCTCGTCCTCTCTCTGCTGCCTGGGCTCCTTTCTTGAGAGCAGGGAGTCCAGGGCTGGCCCACATCCCAACTACCATTTTGAAAGTCAGTCAAACGGGTTCATACTTACCTCGTAGTTTAACCCTCCTCCCCACACACTCCCTCGAGCACAATGTCAGATTTATTGAGCCAGGCCCTGAACTCACCAGTAAAGGACATCGGATCAAATTCTAGATCTGTGGGCGCCAGGGTTACATTCAAGGAGAGTGGAGAAAGAGCCTCTGGAAAAGGAGAGGACTTGTCCCCTGCACCAAGAGCTCCGCGTCCTGTAACAGCTCCATGTAAGAATACAGAATCAGACCCACGGTCCATCTAAGCCACTATGCTGTTGCTGACAGCAGCCAGAACTAGATGCTTGAGAAGGGGAACCATGTACCCACTGAATTCAGCGTTGCCAACCAGATCTGGGGGCCTGTAAGCGAGGGCAGAGCATTGCCCACTGAACCCACATTGAAAACCTAACACCACATTCCATTGGCCTCATTGGAAACCAAGGCCACGGGTCACTGCTCTGCCCAAGTTCTGCTGGGCACAGCCCGGAGGGGTGGGGGAGGGACTGGTTGTGGCTTCCTGATCCTCTGGCCAATTTGGCACCAGCCCTGGGGTAGTTTAAAGCAGCCCAGGGGCTGCTGTAAACTGTGCCAGAAAGAAACAGCTCTCCAGGAAACACTTCCTAGATAAGCATAGCGGGAGCACAGCATACTCCAGCCATGCCCCTTGCCTGCTCATCTCCACTACGGATGGATGTTGGGGTGTGTCTTTGAGAGAGAGAGAAGACAGTTATGTTAACTCTACCCCCACAGGGGATTCCCCACCCCCATCAGGAAAATCTCTGGCTGGGGAGTTACAGGTGCTTTCCAAGCCCTTATTGCAGCCAGAAGCCCAGCAAGGCAGAGCTCGTGACCCCAGATGTGGAGAGTTCAAGAATTCAAGTACTGAACTATCCAGCAATGCCCAACAGGAGTGACTCTCTCAAGGCCTGGTTCGTCTAGGTAAGCACAGGTTTAGATGCCGAACTGAAATATACAAACCTAACTGAAGTATTCAGAATTGGGCTGGAGAACAAGAACAGGCTCGTCAGTGAACTTCCAAACACTTTCTACCTTCCAGTTCCAGTGCATGCAAATATCAGTATCTTAAACTAAATAAATGCTAATTAGCCCTTGCCGATGGGAATAAACAACACAGTTCACCATTTGGGTGAGGTTTGGGGGTTTTGTTTTCTCTGAACAAGTTTGCCCATCTGTAATTTGGACCTGAAAAGCTGATTTGTCTGCAATAAATGGGGAAGGAAGGAAATGCAAATGGTGAACAATCATATTGATCTTTATTCCGTCCCACCCTCGCTGAGACGAGTTCCAGGTCCATCAGCTCTGGTTACTAAACCAGCTTTAGGAATTAGCTGAACTGTCTACGATGTATCACAGCAAATCACTCACTAACCTTATTTACTTGAACATTTATTGAGTTGACGTCTCCTCCTCCAGGAGGGAGTCAGGCTTTTATATCAGGTGCCTCTTTGCAGCAGAATCTGGGCTGGCAAAGCTTTCTCTGGCCCTTCAGCATCCTGTCAGTGGTTCTCAACCACTGGTCTATGCGGCTGAGGTTTTTACCTCTGGCACTGAGGTCACTGTCCTCCCACTCACAGCGCCACTGTGGTAGGCTAGTACAATTGCTCAGCGAGGCTGGGGACCACTCTCCTACCCTATTCAGCAACTAACCCAGGGTTCTTTCCTTCTCCTCATGCCAGCAGCCTCCCCACTCAGTAGCATTCTAGCTAAGCAGAAGAGTCTTTATGACGATCCCATATGTGGCCTAGCTATTTAAGCAGATGCATGAGATGGCACTGATGGCTCAGAGTTTCTCTTTCAGGAGCCCCTTCATGCCTACAACAGAACCAGTGTCTGGGAACTCGGCAATCCTATACAACCCATGAATTCAAAGCTCTTAGTACTGTGTTCTCTACTAGGACCGGATCCAAAGCCCATCAAGGGCAATGGGAGTCTTTCCATTGACTTCAACAGCTTTTGGATCAGGCCTTAGTGCTTCTGAGCTGCACCATCCCATTTAGTTTTAAGTACTGACGTGGTAACACTGAGGATCCAAAACACAAGCAAATGAACCAGAAGTTTTCCTGGGCATGAAATGAAGGATCAGGCCCTTAGGTGAAGGATCAGGCCCAGTTTGTTGGCCCCAGACCTACATGACTTTCGCAAAAACATTCGCAAGCCCTCCTGTGAATAAAACCCCGCTAACTGGCCTCACTGGCATTCACAACCTCTTAACAGCAAACATCCCAACGAGTGAGTTTTTGTTCACAAGACCATGTGCTGAAAGCCACAGCGTCACAATGGTTAGGGCTACGAAATAGCCACCCTGGACATGGGACTCGCGTGGTGCTTCGGAAAAGCTCTGTCTATATTTGGCATAGGAGTTTGGAATGATTATTGATGTTGTGGGTAACTGGTGAAGGGAAAACACCACCACCATATGACTCAGCTGAGCGATCAGACAATGCAAGTAATGAGCAACAAGCACCTTTGGAAACCACTTTGTGAACAATCCATAGGTTAATGTTAGTTCACACAAACGATCCACAGAACAACTGCAAATACATTCATTTGAATCATGACCTGTTGGTGGATAATTTGCCAACAGAGGGGGAAAGGGAGGAGATATGAGTCAAATAAATGATTTGCAATGACTAATCAGCACCTGGTACTGTGACATCTCTCTGATGTTTTAAGGAAGACTCCACTATTTGATGAGATCACGTACTGGGAG
Organism: Mauremys reevesii; assembly: GCF_016161935.1. NCBI lineage: Eukaryota > Metazoa > Chordata > Testudines > Geoemydidae > Mauremys > Mauremys reevesii. Next base: position 13,034,893 of record NC_052640.1, on the reverse strand, counting down.
TGACCTAACTGTGGCCTGAAACAATGTTTTAGAAAGTAGCCAGAACACAGAAAAAAAAAAATCTAGACTGTAATGTTAATCACTCATGGGGAAAATGCACAGTACCTGATTTCTGCAAACCATCAGAACAGTACAATGCAAAATTTGCTTTTACCAGCACTTCATTTGTTTTTTCCCCAATTGCAAATTTAAATAATAATAAATGTACTTTTTTATAGACACTGTCACCCCTGAGGGCTTTACAAACAAGATAAAGTTACACAACATCACTGAAATATGTATAAGTTCACTGCGGTACGGCGCAGAGCAGCAACCAGCCGGCACAAAGCAACAGAGCAGGGGGAAAGGAGGCAGAGCGGAGAGAGAGTGAGTGTATGTGTGTTAGCCAAGGACACTGGGACAAACCCTTTCCTTTTATCAGAACTGTCCATGAAACTTTACTGGCCACACAGAGCCAGGAGCACACTCTTTTAATGTCTCATTGAAACAACCCAGAAGAATGAAAGGTCCTGGAATTAGGATTCAAAGTTGTGGATTTGGAATGCATAGGGCTTTGTCTGCTATGGGGAATTGTCACAATTTCAGCCACCAGTACTGCCAGCGCAAGCATCGTCTATAAGCTATGATTTGCACCGGTACAACTTACTTGGTTTCAAGTAGGGGTAAGCTGCTGCCGTGCAAACCCTGGCTTCTAGCGGCTTTGTCTGTCTACACTAGGGGTTGGTAATGGTGCTGGGCTGGGCACCAGTGGGTGTCACCTCCAACCCAACTGCAGACAAGGCTTGTGGGTATTTCACACCTGACCAGTCAGCTCTATTTGTGTTATTAGCAGAAAGCGTCCCAGGAATCCCAAGTGCAGTCTGGGGGTTGGTCCTGCATTGAGCAAGGGGTTGGACTAGATGACCTCCTGAGGTCCCTTCCAACCCCGATAGTCTATGATTCCAAGTGCTAGTGGAGGCAGGTCTGACCTTATTGCATTGCTGATCAAAGGGATGCCTCCCTCTTTCAGTCATTCCATTATTTATTAGCCCCAGTACAGCTCAATTAGGGTGGCCAGACAGCAAGAGTGAAAAATCGGGACGGGGGTGGGGGTAAAAGGAGCCTATATAAGAAAAAGACCCAAAAATCGGGACTGTCTCTATAAAACCGGGACATCTGGGCACTCTAAGCTCAATTAACATGTTCCTTGCCTGCCACCAAGCAGCTGAAAGGATATTGGAAGGACTGTTTTTTCCCTGCTGTCGGTGGGAGACAGGCTGCTGCATGTAACTCAGCCCTTTCTTCTGAGAAGAATCTTTATTCTCCTCTTTGCTAAGAGTGCATCTCCAACAGGGAAATACTCAGTATCAATTTAATAAGCTGCCAGTCAGCTGCCAGAGGCTGACCTGCCCCTCGCGCTCTAGCCACAGACAGCTGCAGTGAGCGGGAAGCAGCAGAGGAATAACTCCTGTTTTAAAGAGATTCGCCTTGGTTTCCTTTATGGAAGCAAAACACCAGTCACTGAAGCCTTCATTTCCTGTAGCCACCGCCACCGTTGACCTCAGTTTATTCAGCCCAGGACGTGTTCCTTAGCCGGTTAACAAAGCGCACTCTCAATGCAGTAGTGCTGTTACACGGACGTTCTAAATTAAATATTCACATTTAAAATGCAGGTGGGGAGAGAGAGACACAAGACTGGCTGAGAAACGGGTGGAAGGAAAATTGGGTTTCTTTTAATACTTTCAACTCCTCCGTTGTCCTAGATTTCCCACTCCCCCCACCATTTGTTATCCGTTATTATGATTTGTACTGTGGTAGTGGCTAGCAGCCGCAGTCATGGGTCCAGAGCCCCGTAGTGCTAGGTGCTGTACAAACACACAACAAAAAGATGGTCCCGTCCCAAAGAGCCTATAGCCCCTTCTCATTTTACTCCTCCCTCCCCATTCTCCTCCCTCCTCCACACCTTACCCCAGACTTGCACTAATGTGATCCCATTGACTTCAGAGGAGTTACTCCTGATTTACACCAGGTAAGCAAGAGGAAAATCAGTTCCCAAATCCCATGGACTGCCTGAAGACAGTTTAAAAAAACAACAACCCTACCTGTGGAGGTGAGTGATCACTCAGTGCTTAAGATGCTGCTTCACAGCACCCTGCCCAAACTCTCTGTCTGCGAAGCTCAGCCCTTAAAGGCCCAGTCCTCAATACCACAACACTTCTCAACTGACCCTCATTTCAAGGGCCTTTTCCCATTTCAGTACTAAAGCTACCCACATTCAGGGATTAGATTCAGCTGGTATGCACCAGTACGACATGCCAGCACCTCTCTCGTGGTGCCATCTTATTCTCCAGAAGCTAAACTTTCATTGTCAAAAACAAAGTCAGTCTCCAGCTGAAGTGCTAGCCGGCCATACGTACTCACAGACAGTATTGCCAGGCACCTCTGGGCTTCTTTTGTCTCAGAAGGTGGTGGATTTTAGAGCACCAAGGAAGTTACAGTTAAGGCCAGGATCAGGCTAAATAGGGCTGGATTGGACTGTAAAAGTAAAGCCGTGAGTTCAGTCATGGTTTTCCAGGGAGTCTGGTGGGGGGTGAGTGGGATTTGGTTCAGAACTCCCATAGCTGAGGTAGTATGTCTATTTCCGGGGGGGATTCCCTTTCCCTTCTATATTGCCTCACCCTTCAAAGGAAAGGGAAGGCACGTGGGGTTTGGATTAGCTGATCCACATGCTCATGACTCAAAATCCATTACTGGTTATTGTTAGCAGTGCCATAACATACTTTCCAGGTAGCCTATCATCCAGCGTCATGTACATCTGCAAATAGTGGTGTCAAACCTGCTAAGCCTCTATTCTATTCCTATGTCGGTTTTTATGCGTCACTCATCTTGTAGTATCTGAGCACTTTCTTGTGGTGCATTAAGCTCTGTGACTACACATCTATCACACATTGTTTGTTCTCTCGTCCTCTCTCCAGAGGGAGATAAGTGTGCAGTCGGAGTGTCTCCTTTTGGTAGGGTTTTGTTGTTATATGTTTATATTAGAAGAGGCGAGGTCAAAGAAATGTTCCTTGCACTTGGAGCAGAAAGTGGTGAGGTTTGTGATGGTCCTTAGTTCATAGGGGAGTTAATTCCAGTCTCAGACAACCTCTGGAGAAAGTTTTGTCTCCTGCACAGACAAGATTTACTCTTATTGTTGAGAGTTCCACTGTACCAGAGGAGGGAAGTAGTCACCATGGTCTTTGTCCCAGAGCTTTAGATGATCTTTTAGGTATCTTGTGCCCAAGCCATGGAGTGCTTTGAAGATACGGACCGAGACCTTGAACTTGCTTCAAAATTGTTTGGGAAGACAGTGTAGAGACCAGGTGTGATGTGCTCGCAGTAGCCTGTGTTGCTGATGAGATGTGCTGCAGTGTTTTGTACTAGCTGGAGTTTACTAATTGCAGGTTTCATGGCTGTAGAGCCATGTGATACATCTGGACATGAAACCTTCTGCAATTAGTAAACAAATCCAGCAGAGAGGTGATGAAGCCATGAATAACTGAGGCCAGGTCTTCATCTGCTGGGATGGGATGGAGTCTCCTAAATGAGAAAAAACATGATTTGCGGCTGTTGCTTTGTGAGAGCTCAACATCAGCAAAGAATCCAAAAGTAGTCCTCGACTACAGACTGAACTGATTAACTGTGAATGTGTTAATTCACAGTTAAAGGAGGCTGCACCTTGTCTGCAAACATCTCAAAATACTTCCCTCTGCCCATCAGCATCCTCTGTTTTGCTTGACTTCAGCTTCAGCCAGCTGTTCTTTATCCATGAGCTGCTCTCATCCAAGTACTGCCCATCTGGGTGGTAATGGCATGGTCGCATGCGGTGAAGGATAGGTAGAGCTGTGTGTCATTTGTATATTGATGGCACCTGAGTCCATGTTGACCAGTTCATCTAGTAGATGTTAAAAAGGAGTAGAAGTAAGGGGTCTAGTAGTGGAGTTGCAGTTTCCCATCATCACTCATTATGACCATCTTTCCAGAAAGGACTCAACCCATTTTAGCCCATTACCCTGGACTCCTGCCGCCTCTCTCAGGTGAGACAGCAGTATCTCATGGTCAACAGCGTCAAATGCTGTGAAGAGTCCAGCAGGATGAGTATGAATGTCTGTCCTCTATCCATTGACGGGAGCAGATCATCCATCAGTGCCACTAACGCGGCTTCAGTGCCCTGACCTAAATCCAGATTGGTCAAGAATGTTAGTTTGCGTTACATGAGCTTGCATGGCCTTTTGCTACTTCTCTATGAGCTTGTTCAGGAATAGGAGGTTTGACACTTGGCAACAATTGGCTAGTACTGAAGCATCCGTTTCTTCAGTGTTGGTTGGACGACTGCGTGTTTGAAGGAGGAATGGAAGATTCCGTCTCTGAACAAAGTGTTGGCTTTTTTGGTCAGAAGCGACATCAGCTGTCCATGGCCCTTTTTCACAAGCCAGGAACAGCCTGGGTCAAATCTTGGGTGAAGCGTCCTTTAAACGGCCTCCTCTCTCCACTGTGCCCGTCTAGAAACAGGCATCAAATTCCACATCTATAGGAATCCTCATGCTTAGAAGACACCTAAGTCTTCATTGTTATGTGTATTCCTGTAGCACCTGGATGCCCCAATCAGAAATCAGGCTCCTATTGCGCTAGGCACAGCACACATTTATAAGAGAAAGGAAGGCTCTGTCCCAACAGGCCTGTAATCCATATAGTCGCAGGGTACACAGGAGCTCATGGACCCAATTCTGATCTTCCTTACACCAGGCAGCTCCGCTGACTGCAATCCAGATTTTTACAGAAGGTAATTACATAAGAATGGCCCTACTGGGTAAGACCAAAGGTCATTCTAGCCCAGTATCCTGTCGTCTGACAGTGGCCAGTGCCAGGTGCCCCGGGGGAATGAACAGAACAGATAATCATCAAGTGATCCATCCCCTGTCGCCCATTCCCAGCTTCTGGCAAACAGAGGCTAGGGACACCATCCCTGCCCATCCTGGCTAACAGCCATTGATGGACCCATCCTCCATGAATTTATCTAGTTCTTTTTTGAACCCTATTATCATCATTGATGTTAAATGCCCTCGGAATTAGGTCCTTTGAGTGTGATTTTACATAGCGAAGGAAACTCCAGCTGATACTGGTGAGGAAATGAGCACATTCCTCCACCCCCGATCCACCTCCTGTTTCCATACATGTATGGCTGAGAAGAGGAGCAGCCATGCAAAATGATCACCATTCCCTCAAGCAGGTACCAAATGATGACATAAAGAGATTATGAAACCTGTACATTTGGAAAGCTCTGCTGAAGAAAAGAACACTGAATCCTCCCTGGTGCTGACGCAGTCAGACAGCTAGGGACATCCCTCACCTTTCCACACAAACAGCCAGACTTTATTATACGTATTACATGTAAATATATATCTAGAGACTGGCAGATATCGGGATTAAGTTTCCCAGACAAGTACAGTGTACTGCAAAAGAACTAATCTACACTTTCAAGCTAGCAAACATTCCTTTAATCCTCAGCCTCAATTCCTTTCACACTGTTTTTTTATATCTGCAACCCTTACAGTGAAAGCACAAAAGCTAAGCACATCTTTATTTGGGCTGGTGGTCTGCTAAAACCATATCCTTCCTTGCCACCAGAATTCAGTTTTTTAGTGGTAGTGGGAGAATAAGGGCAATGACTCCCATTCCTGATAGCTGGTGCTGTGTGCCCACTGAAGAAGGCTGTTGTGCTGTTTCAGGTGTATCCAGGAATTTACCCTGCAGTCCCTTGCCGGCTGTTTATTCTGCTCAGCAAAGCCGCAGGCGAACTTTTGATCAGATGATACAAATCGAACTCAGTAAACAGAGAAGTACTTTGCATTCCTACCTAAACAGAATTTGAAATGCAGAAGGATGCATGGAAAAGCACTGAGGAGCAGCAAATCCAGCTGGTAAATTGGATACATTTAATTCAGATCATGTTTGTTTGGTTTTTGAAAGAAATGTCCATGTATTTTTACTCCTCCAGCTTCATGACATCGGCTCTAGTCAACAGTCTAGGGCTTGGCTACACTTGCAGATGTGCAGCGCTGGGAGTTACAGCTGTGTTCGTACAGCTGTGTAGGGAAAGCGCTGGTGTGTGGCCACACTCACAGCTACCAGCGCTGCAGTGTGGCCACATTTGCAGCATTTGCAGCGCTGTTGGGAGTGGTGCATTATGGGCAGCTATCCCAGCATTCAAGTGGCAGCAAGGTGCTTTTCAAAAGAGGGGGGTGGGGTGGAGTGTTACAGGGAGCGGGGGAGAGAGAGAGAGTGGATTTTTGGAGCCTACACTGTGTGTCAGCTCCCTGCCTTGCAAAATCTGAAAATTTCCTCGACCCCTCATTCACTCTTAACTGCAAATAGCCTGCACACCAGATAAGCAGCTGCTCCAATGGACTCCCTTTCTCCCCCTCCCCCCGCTGTTTCTCTCCTCAAGCAAACACTAAGTTGTAGACATTCATCCCCCTGCCTGCCTCATTCACAGTAAGGTAGTGGGTTATCTCAATTGATTATTCACAGTCAGTTACAGATTGATCACAGCAAACAAGAGCTGTGTTTGTTTTTTAGATAAGCAGCTCCCGGAGCCCCGAGTTCACAACAAAACAAAGAGAGGCATCATAACAAAACAAAGAGTAATTTAGTTAAAAGCATTCTGGGACATCTCCTAATACCCTGGAGGCCAATAACAGCGCTGGTGTGTGGCCACACTTAACGAGCAGCGCTGCATCACCAGCGCTGCACTCGTTACACCCCAAGCAGACCAGGTGTACAGCCAGCGCTGCAGCCAGGGAGTTGCAGCGCTGGATGTGCCTTGCAGGTGTGGACAGTTACTAAGTTGCAGCGCTGTAAAGCCTCCACCAGCGCTGCAACTCTCCAGTGTAGCCAAGCCCTTGACTGCAAATGTCAAAGTAACTATCAGGTTCAGACGTGCACCACAACAACCTGAATGGGTTGCTATCCTCTTCGGCTCTCTAAATCATGTTCCATTTGTTAACTATCCAGAAGCCAACTGTCCAGTCCTGCTGTCTCTTGCCCTGAATACCAAGAGAATCATTTGGAGAATTGGATTCAGACTTACTCTAAAATGACAACTAAAGGCACTGGACTGGAATAACCTAATATTTGCCATCAAATCTACTTCCAATGATCTAGAAACTGGAGTGTCTCACTTCAGGATACTTCCTGCTGGCTCAGAAAACCCCTGATACTCCAGGAACATGAATGGGCAGTTTTATTAGGTGAGATAATAACTGAGATTGTTACTGGGAAGGACTAACGGAGCCTGTTTGGAAGGTCAATAGAGAAATACCTGTGAGAGAAGCAAGTTCTTAGAGAAATGGGGGAACAGATCAGTGGGAGCCAGGAACTCCTGATCCGAGACTCGTAATTAGAGCTGGGCGAAAGTTTTCAGATGAAACTTTTTTTCTTTTCTTTTTTTTTTGCGCCAAAAATGCAGATTTGGCAACAATGAAACATTTTGCAAATTTGTATCAGTTTCATCCAAAAAAACCCCAACCAACAAATCAAAAAATTCTAAAAAAAATCAAAAAACATTTCATTTTGACATTTTCAGAACAAAATGTTTCAAATGTTTGGTCCGAACCAACTTTTCCCAACTAATTAGGAGCTAAACTGAAGAATAACCCTTCACGGTTTGTCCCCTCAAAACAACTCCCACTGTTGGACTCAGGACAGCCAGGCTTTAGGAACGCGAGGGGAATAACATCAGTGCACCTGAAAGGGGCGTTAAGGGTTTTAGGCCAAGGTTCTGGTCCATAGGCAGAGTTGTGGGAAAAGGGCAGGGAGAAAATGCCAAGAAAACAGGGGGAGTCTGAAAAGAGATTAGTGACAGTAAGGAAGAAGCAAAGAGAACCACTTATCTACACACCACCTTCCAGCAAGCAAGCAGTCCTGCTTCCAGCTGAAAGAGCAGCGTTGGGTACAGCACCGGTGGGGAGCTGAGAGCGACATACACAGGAAAAAGCAGACTCTGAACAAAGGGATGTTTCACAGCCCCCTGATCTTTCCCGCCTGCCATCCAGCCTATTTGACAAGCAGCTGCCTTGGGGACTGTATTAGTTCCTATACCGAACTCCCAGAGCTGCCTTGCACCTGGGTTCCCCCACTAGGCAGGGCTCCGGGCAGCACGGGGAACCTCGGAAATGTTTCAAAAAGGTCACAAACATTTCCAAAACCACTTTTAAAATTATTTTTGTTTTGCAGAAAATTTTGAAGTGTTCAGTTTTCATTCCAAATGAGAACCAAACCAGTTTGCCAAACTCAGACCCTTCTGTGAAACAGACTTACATTCTCTCCACAGCTCTTGCTCTGACACCCAGATTATTTTATTTCTACTGTGTATCCCTTCGGTGGTGCCTTCACCTCTGAAGTACTGGGGAGTAAGAAACCTGCTTTTCATTAGTCTGCTGTGTGATGTGATGCTGGGGAAGTCAATTGACATCTCCACGCTTCTGTTTTCCCATCTGTAGAATGGGGATAATGGCACTTGCTCACCGTGGCTTTGAGAGCTAGACAATAACATTCTAAATATTTTCTGTTACTAGACAATCTTGTGGTTTGCTCTATTTTACAACACGGGGCGGGGGGGGGGGAGGGAGAAGTAAGCAAATCAAGAGCTTCTGGTAAATGGTTCATTCCTGTGTTAAAATGAAACTCCAGGGGTGAACTCCTGCCTTTATTTAAGTCAATGGAACCAGGATTTCCCCCGCCCCCTCCTCCAAGATAACCAAGTGAAATAGTGCAACACTTCTGGGTATGAATACTTTATAGGGAATTGGTATAGCTGGAGCCAAGTTAAATCTGCACCTGAAGCAAGGCCTACCTGCCAGCTCTGATGAATGGGATGCTGAATAAGGAGAGTACACAAATTCAGCTCCAGATAATCAATCTTAGGTAAATGGGAAGCGATGGAGTTGAATGGAGGCCAGCTTCACACCGTCTCCTGTTTGCCTGCATTGAGCGTGTTGAGATAAAGGGATTGTCAATAAGTCTTTCCCAACAATAACACAGTCAGAGAGCGTGGCTGGGGGTAAGCTGTGAGCTCTGGTGAGGTCATTCACCGAGTCAGCAGCTTGGCTGCTCTCTGGATACATGACAATTTCACATATAAACCTCTTAACTTACAGATGATTTACCAAACTGATGAGGAACGGAAAGTTTCAATCTTGCAGGCGAGAGTGAGCAGCAACTCTCTAGTGCCCTCCTCCTCTGAAAAGGACCAGAAGACTGCGCCAGAGAAATCTGTGTATTGTGGGGGAGCCCTACGTCTCTTCTTGCTGACTACAAGATCCTGGCCACCATTGCTTAGGTTCCTCCCAGTTCTCCATCTCTCCGTTTCCCACTTCACCTTCGCACAGACCAAGTTACACCAGACTCAATCAGGGAGTCTTAACTTGCTAGTTTCCGTTTCATTGGGGTGCTTTAAGTAATGCAGGGCAATTCTCCATGACAATCACATTCCACTCCTGCTAGATAACAATCCCACTCTGCTCAAGCTGATGTAATGACACTTGTAACTTGGCTTTAAAGAAGCAGTATTAGCCAGAGCTATAGCCCAAGGACCTGGTTTATTCCTAGTGTGTAGCGGGATCCAGCTTACACCCAGATCCCCCATTGCCGCTCATTGAATCCCTGTTATTTCTTTATCTGCTCACTGTACTGACCCTTCCCATGAGGCAGTCTAAAGCAAGTTCTTATTTGTGTACTCCCTTTCACTGCCTCTCATTCATAATCACGGTAACAGTTTTTAGGGAGAAATACTGGATGGCACGTCACATCCATTCAGTGGCACACAGCAATGCTAGCAAACAGTCTAGGACAGGACTGGAAAGAGAACGAATCAGCCAGTTGAAACCAGCAGGGAGTTTTGACATAGGGAATGTAGTTACTAGAACTGGTCAGAAAATGTTGACGAAGCCCAACCGGCTGTGAAAACCATTTTTTTTTCACAATTCCCCTCCCACCAGCCCTTTCTTCTCTCATTGTCTAACAAGCCCATGTAATTACACCTCTACCTCGATACAACGCTGTCCTCGGGAGCCAAAAAATCTTACCGTGTAATAGGTGAAACCGCGTTCTAGTGAACTTGCTTTGATCCGCCGGAGTGCGCAGCCCCCCCCCCCGGAGCACTGCTTTACTGTTTTCTATCCAAATTCATGTTATATCAGGTCGCGTTCTATCGGGGTAGAGGTGCACCGAAAGTAAAATTTAGCTAGAGCATCAGGCTTAGCTCCCGCACACTGGCACAATAAGCCAGGGGATTTTTAATGACCGTAAAAGGGCATACGCTCTGCGGTATAACTCCTGTGACAGATAGCATCCCCAAGCAGCACAGTGACAGGCAGGGCATTGATTTGGTACAGACCCTAGGGGAAGAGGGTGAACTAGTGAACTAGGAAACCTGCTTTCTATAGCACCTGGATCTAGCTTGGATTTCCTGTGCCAGTCTTGTGAGATGTGGGACATGATCGCAGTCTGAGGCAGGGCTGTGGGCCTACTCAAAGCTTTTATCTTTGCTGTGGAGGCTTTTTCCCTTCCTACTTCATGCTTTTTATTGACCAGCAAGGTGGGGCGGGGGGAAGCCCCACTGCTTTGCTGGAAACACATGACTGATGTTTGAAAGGCGGCACTCTTGTCTCAAGGTTAACAAGCAGAGGGTAAGCTCTGAGCCAGAGCTAGGACTCTCAGGGACTTTTGAGATTTTACTGGTATCACTTCGTCCATTAGCTACTGCTGCACTAATGGAACATGAAGGAAGCACAGGGGACAGTGGCACAAATAGCAAATGATTGTACTGTGATCAGCCATGTAACAATTGATACTGAGTGAACTGATGGTAGCAGGGCAATTAAATTGATAGGCACCAGGCAACACAGGAACGATATGCTGTCATGCTGAAATCTGGGTAGTCTGCGGCTCCCCTCCTTTGCTCTTAAACTAAAATGCATCTGTCTTATATTATCAATAAGGCTAAGATTTTGCCATGGATATTTTTAGTAAAAGTCATGGACAGGTCACGGGCAATTATGAAAAATTCATGGAAACCCATGACTTGTCCCTGACTTTTACTAAAAATATCCATGAGAAAATGAGGAACCTGGGCAGCTGTGGGCAGAGAGTTCCAGGGGCCCCCTCCACAGGTGGCTCCCAGCTGTGGGGGTCCACTCTGCCTCCTGCAGTAGCCAGGAGCTGCAGGGATCCCGCCTGCCGCCCATGGTGGCGGGGAGCTGTGGGGATCCTGCCTGCCGCCTGTGGTGGCAGGGCGCTGCGGGGGGTCCGCCTGCCACCTGTGGTGGCTGGGAGCTGCAGGGGGCTCCTGCCATTGGGCGTGGGGGAGATATCCCGCAGCTCCCTGCCTCTGCAGGCGGCAGAAGACCCTGGAGCTCCCAGATGGCGCTGGCTGAAGTCACGGAGTCACAGAATCTGCGAGTTCCGTGACCTCCATGACCAAATTGCAGTCTTAATTATCAACAGCTTCTCTTTTCCTCTCACATGTTGATGCAGTGGGCTGAATTCATACAGGCTGGAAAAGGTCAAAGCACCTCAGCAGATTCCACAGAGTGCAAACTGGAGAGTCAGGATTGGTCTGGGAATTGCTGAAGGTTCCTAAGCAGCTTTCTGGCAACTTGGAAATGGGACAACAGGCCCCTTCCTTGTTTTTGGATGATTCAGGAGGCCCCTGCTGCTGAACAGCACATGCCCAGGACACAGGATGATGCCAAAATCTCTAGCTCAGATCAGTAGCTTTGGCTCCTGAATGCAGGTAGCTTGTTTCACTGCTACCATGACAGCATGCCAATACACGTGCTCATCTTTGTTTCATCGCTCTCCTAAATACAGCGTATGTGTGGACTGAATGCTCATGAATGGAGCCAGACGGACAGCCCTGGTGAATTAAATCCTCTAATTTAGCTACAGAGCAAGTACGCATGGTGGCAACAGTGCAAGGTTCCCCCACAACTTTGAGCTGAAGGGACTCTGCTAGACAGTGAGAAGTGAGTTCAAACTTTGTGACACATGCAACCGTAGGCCACTCTGTTAAGACTGCCAATCAGTGCCAGATGTAGGCAGGGTTTATAAAGAGGTGGGAATCGGAATGAGACCAAAACCATTTCATACTGGCCAAACAGCTATCAGACAGTCGGGTTCTGTACTACAGAGATGGGCTAGATTTGAATAGACAACCTAGAAGAGATAATTGAATCTATCTCCATTACCAATCCTCTTAGCGATGTGGACTTTTTTTTGTTTGTTTTTTTGTTACAGTCAAAAACCTTGCTTCACTTTGGACAATCCATAAGTCCTAAGACCTATGAAACAATAAAGGAAAATGTATCAAATCATGTTTTTTTAAATCCAGATTCACCCTTGGAGAGGAGAGACTTTGCAGACAGAACTCATTGCAAGCCAGGACAGTAACATTACATAAGTACTCTGTGGACGAATGCATTTCAGCTCAACTAGTGAACGTTTGAATCTTTTCCAGCCTGTATGTAGGCTCATGGTTCCACTAAGTAGCAAATATTGACTTTTTTAAAAGGACTGGATAATTTTATGACCATCAAGAATATCTTTTTTAAAAGATACAAACATAATGGAACGGGGAAAAAAGACATTGAATAAACTGTCTTGCATCAGGGCTTAATTATTGACAGGGGCCAGGAAGGAATTTTTCTTCCATAAACAGTATTTCCTAATTGATTAGGTGCATTATTGGTGGGGAGAGGAAAGCACATTTAACCTTGAGGCATCAGACAGTGACTGCTGTCAGAGATAAGATACCAGACTCAGTGAACCAATGGTCTTATCTGGTACAAAAAATCCTATATATATTCTGTTCTTGTTGGCTGCAGTGCCTTGGTGTGGCTCTATGTACCTTGATTGCTACTGATCACTCATTTGAGAGGCTGAAGTATCTGGGTGCATGCTGCTCTCTCGGGTTTTTAATTTGATCCAGTGCCCATTGAAATCAATGCTAAGGCACCTACTTACTTTACTGATGCAGAATTAGGCACCAAGTGTATGTGATAACAGAGGGCATGCTGCTTTATTCAAGGGGTAGCCAGTCGCCATTTTCTATTTGCAATTTTTTTTCCTCTCTCCTCTGCCTGCTCAGCCTCCTTTTCCTCCTTCATTTGAAGTTCTGCCAGTTTTTCTTCATGCTCAAGATGCTGCTTGTCTTTCACCACTTGCATTCTGACCAGTTCTGCTGTATCTGGGGCAGGTGAAGATGAAGACTCTGCTTTCTGGACACCGTCTATAAGCAAATCTATTCTTTTCTGATCTGAAATGTCCTCTTTAAGAGTTATTTTTCTTTCTTTACATAATTGTTTAAGCTTCAAGTCACATTCCGCTCATGACCATGTTTCACCCGTCGTTAGTATTCTTTAACCACCAAAATTCTCCATATCAAATTTCAAATTTGACTAGTGTGGGGGTTCTGATCCAAAACCCAACTGACCTGTGATCATGCGGATCCTGTCGACTACGCCAAATCTGACCGAGTGCCTGGGATGGACTATACTGAGAAGGCCACACTCAGGGAAGACTGCAAGAAATAGAGGAGACAATCCCCAAAGCTGGTGGTTTATTCTAGCATTGGATTCACCAAGCCAGTAACAAAAGAGCTTCTGCAATACCACACTGGTTAACCAGGAGTCAAATACAGTCCCCGTTAGGCGTTCCAGCCCTTGGCACCCATCCAGATGACAAAGTCTAAGATAGTGAGAGATTACTGAAAACCTATTTCACCATATGTGAGGTTCTTACTAATCCCAAAGGATCAGACACTTATCCTCAGCTCCATATGTATCTCAGATCTTACCCAAATATCATACTGTCAGCCAATCCTTAGTAAAATAACTAAAGATTTATTAATAAAAGAAGAGAGTTATAGATGGTTCATAGATCATAGACATACAAATGATTGCAAAGGCCTTATATCAGGTTGGTAGCAGTGATGGACAGACTGCTGGCTTGCAAAAGTCTCTTGGTAACTTACAGAAGATTGGGAGGTCCTCATTTCATAGTTCAAGATGCTCCTTTTAGTTGTAAATCCACAGTCCAGAGAATTAGAGCAGGAGGAGGCAAAATGGAGGTGTCTCAAGTGTCTTTTTATATTTCTTGCCATATGCCTGGAAATTTACAGTGCCAAAGCCCACAGCCCAGGTGCACGGAAAGTTACTGGCCGAAGATGGAGTCCAGGGTCACATGTGTTTATCCATGTCCTTACATGTTTTGCTGAATCACAGGGGGTGGCTACTCATTGTCTGAGGCTTCCACAGGAAAGGCCTATGAGATGGCATGAGTTTTTTCAATGACCCATGGTGAGAGTAGAGTGTCCTTAATGAGCTATCAACACATAGATTTACATCAGGGCTAGATAACTATCTGGAGGGTGGTAAGCCAGGAACAAAACACATGTTGGAGAGATAAATACATAGCCAATATTCATAACTTTAGATACAAAGATGATACATGGATTTATTCAGGATTATCATACTCAATAGATGGTAACTTTTCCACAGACACCTTACACGGTGCATGCAAGATTTTTTGCAATTGTATAACAGTGGCAATATCAATTATATAAATGGTCATCTTTAATCATACAGCATCACAGAGCTCCGAGAAGCTCGAAAGCTTGTCCCTTTCCACCATCAGAACTTGGCCAAATAAAAGATTTTTACCTCACTCACCTTGTCTCTCTCATACCCTGGAACCAACACAGGTACAACAACATTGCAAACAATAATGGGCTCCAGAGAAATTCCTAAACTTTAGTCTTAGGAGGAGGTATTTTTTAAGTGTCTGTACTGACCTTCTTTTCCTGAAACCATCCTTAGGAATTATTTAACTGATTAAAATGGAGGGAGTTTATGCAGTAATGAACAAACAGTTATAATTTCCAAATGTAAAGAAGGGAGATGGCCCCAAAAGATTCTCTCCCTGAAGCTGTATGAATAAGGTGGAACATTTCAGGAATATAAGGAGGCCATAATAATCACCACGCCTATTCTTATTTGGGGATGACCCCCAGGTGAACCATGGCAAGTTCTCACAGATACATGTGGCTTTTCAGGTGCAAAGTTAGGGACCACATACAACACCATGACACATTATCTCTTGGGATGTATATTATTAGGTCTTTTTTTTACCTATAATTTCCCTCTTCAAAACAACATGATCATATTTTGGTGTCAGACTTCTACCTAGGTTTTTTTAGCACATCCCTCCTTGGGTATCTGAGCACATATGATAGGGATGGGGCATCCTCATCTGAGAATCCTTGGTTATTCTGAAGACTCAAATAAGAGGGAGCTGAGGGGAGGGGAACTGTCCGTTCAAAAAAATGTGCAAGTGAACAGTTTCTGTGCAGCCATCACAGAAAGAAAATAAATTGTTAAGTAATAGAGTGGAGAGGCTGAAGAATCAAATCAGAGCCAAAATATTAGATTCACTGAGTTCCCTGAAAAGGCTGAAATAAGTTCCCTGTCATTAGAGCATCCCAAATGACTTCCGGATGAGTATAGCAGAAGACCTGTTATATAATGAAAGAGCAGATCAGAATATGAGGAGGGCTGCATGTAAGGACCTTGAATAAGAAGCACGACTGTATTTAGTATTACAGACATCTGTGATAAGAGACATTCTAATAGCAATGCAAAAGAAAGGCAAAAGTTAAAAGACTTTATTTTACTCTCAATTACACAGATGTAAATGGAGTTACACTGGATTTATAATAGTGTAACTGAGAGCAGGATCTGGACCATATTCAATGTCAAAATCCTTTCAAGTTTTGTTCTTTCCAAACCTTGCAACACTGTCAATAATAAGAGATTTGTCCCTGCCTCTTTGAAGGCTTTCTGAACAGTGACACCGCGACATTTTCCCCTGCTAGATGCAGAATAAAGCATTTAGGGAAAGAGCATTTCTTCTTGGACACTGACCCAGCACAGCTTCTTCTGCACAAGGTCAATAAAGGAGGTGTCACAAATGGTGTTCATCAAGATTGAGGCAGGGACAGAGAGAGTGCCAGGCTCTTATTTCTTAATGTCCCTTCATTAACTCATTTACGCTTCAATTTCTTTTCCAATTTAGATTCTTGGCTTAGTATGCAAAATGCACACACTTGTGTGCGACACCTAAATAAGTTGTCACCACAGCAGGGTGTGGGTGAGGCTCTGAAGAATTTTGTCCTGGAATGGGCACATGCTTTGATTAATTTTAAAATACTATTAAATAGAAATTTGGAAAAAACCCAGATATTCTGTGAATAAGAGGTCACAGGATCCACTGGTCACCATAGGGGACAATTAGGCTTTCCTTTGAAAACCACCTCAAATTGCAATCTGTGTCTTTCTGCCCTAAGAAGGGGTTTGGTATGTCGGATTCCGTGGGAAATGGGAGTGAAAATAGCTGCATGCAAAACAGATCCCAGGCGTGAAGTTCCCACTGAAGTCAACAGCAAACATCCCATGGATCTCAGTGGGGCCAGGATCTCCCCCCGAATCTGAATGCCCAGGGCTACCATTTCCAATCGGGGACTTGCACCCACTGAAAGGGGACGAAGGAGGCAAGTGTTTGCTTCTGCCGGTGAACAGTTTCTACAATTCCACATCAGCACGCGCAGCAAAGCCAAGAGTGAATCACAGCCACCACCTGCACTCGCCAGGAGCACGAGCATGCCACAGAACAGCTCATCCTCTCCTGATGGATGGGCGTAGTGGGAGGAACAGAACAAAATGTATTCAGATTAAATTGCACCAGAACAATCTGACTAAAAGCAATGACTACAAAGAGACACCAGCTGGAAGCACACAGTAACACCAGCCCACCTAGCTCAGCAGGGTTTATTTTAATGGACTTTTGTGCACTTCATGTCATAAATGACTTTATTGCAGGCAGTTGCAGTTTAGTACAGAGAAGCGTTTAAGTTGTCTTGAGGCTATGAGAGTTTGGAGTGACAGTGAAGCTCCCCCCAGGACTGGTTCAGCTGGGTATTCCTGTGGGCAGGCTCCATAAGGTAACCTTTTAAAGAGACGGTTTATGCCAAGAAGCTGCATACCAGGAAGATGATTAACAGGAAGAGCGAGGGGGCAAAGAAAGCATCACATACACTGAAAAGGAACATCACAGGCAGCTTGATAAGAAAGGCCAAGTGTCAGCAGAGAACAGAAGCAGGAGCGGGAGAGAGAGATTAAGGAAGATATATGTAAACAGGAAATTGCAAATGGAGAGATGGGTTACGGGGATCTCTAAAGCAAGTGCAGGTTAAAAGGGAAGCCATGAGTGAACTGACCTTCAAGGAAACACGGTAAGGGCCAGTTTTTCGCAAGAATTCAGTGCCCAGCAGCTCCCCCTGTGACCTCTCTGGCTCTGTACTCAGAAGGGCTTGGTACGTTGAGTTCTGAGCTCTTTGGAAAGGCTATCGCTGATTGTGGGTGCTGAATTTTTCAGAACTTGGCCCCATATTCCAAGAGAATCAGCTTAAAACTGCACTAAGCTAGCAGGCCAAGAAAGCAAGAATCTGTTGACCCACAAGAGACCAAATTCAATGTTGACAAAGCTCCACTGATGCCAAAGGACTTACACCAGCTGAGAGTTTGGCCCAGGTGGGACAATAAGCCCCTTGGATGCAGCACAGACACTCCATTACTTTGCACCATGTGTCACCTGTATCAAATCAGAACGGTAGCATTTCCCACACATTTTGCCCCAGGGCAGCTGACGACGCAAGATGCAAGACCACAGTGAATCCAGGCTTATCACGTGCTGTGAGCTCTGGATGAAGAGCACTGTGCAAATGCCAAGTGTTATCACTACGGCTGTAGGAGAAGCAAAGGCAGAAGAGCGGAGTTGGATGCAGCTTTGGCCTAAGAATGACAAACACCTCCACCAGATCTCCTGGGAAAGTAGGAGATCACTCGAGTCTTTGCCCCTGGCTTGCTCAGAAAGCTCCCAAAGCTTTTGATGAACAAGTTCTAAGCTCCCTCTCAGGCAATTTCCTGCAGCTCACATGGGCTGGGAAATGAGTTAGGCACCCAAAAGGGAAGGGGGCAGTTGTGATGGTTACATTGCTGATGGGAATGAGAATTAAAACAAGCTGCTGTGGAATACGACATATGTGAAGATACTGATGTAACCAAAGAAAATAAGAAAATAAACCTACTGTTTCCTGGAGAGTAAAATGCTTAAGAGTAACATCTAATCTGGCCCTGGAGGGCAGGCATGCTTTCCCTAGATGCAGCTAACAGGAATGGAGGACACGTTTTTGTCACCTGGATCAATTTAACACCGAAGTGCTTCCAACAATCTGACCTCTCCCACTGAACCGTGTGCCCCACTTGCAAAACCCGGTCACCCTTCTTGTAAGGAAAAAACAAAAAATAAAAAAGACTTGGGGAGGGGAGTTTTCATGGAGCTGCAGGCAAATATCAGAGTATGCGAAGCCTTTTAAATGTGCTAGAGATGAGACCCACTTGAGTTGGACAGCAGGAAAAACTCTCCTAACGTGTTGTTTCCACTGTTCCCTGAGCTGCTGTGTGATTGGTCACATCCTACTCTAATGACCCAAGGTCACCTGTGGAGCACTGCCTGGCAGGGCAAAAGGAGGGAACTACATAATGGGATAACGAAAAGTGATTGATGGCTGGTTAGGGAGGCAGTGGGGCAGCAGCAGAGGGAATCTGGTGCAAGGGTCCCTGGAGGCTTCTGATTAGCAACCGCCTAGACCCCTATGTGCACAGGCATATTTTAAAGTTATGTGATAAATGGACTTTCCAGCAAGATTCCTTTTGTTACTGGTCCTTAGGAGAAAAGGTTAAAGAAGCTTAATTTATTCTCCCACTGCTGAGAGGTGATGGAAGATGAAACTGGAAGCTCTTTTTGCAAGCTATAGCGTCACTAGGGGCTCTCGGGTTAAAGGAAAAACAAATGTTTGCAGATTAAACTTCTTTTCATTTTCCCCACTCACCTCTGCGCTTCTGGATTCCAGCTGGGACCAGATGCAGAAATGGGAAACACTTCTCGGCAGTCAATAATTAAATTAGGAATAAGAATCGCATTAGCCTGGAGTGTCCAGGAGATACCCAAGAAAGCTTGTTTGCATGAGAGTCCCAGTTTTTCCCTTTGTTTTTTTAACTAGTTAATTAATAATGACGTGGGCAGCAGTAGTTATGGCCAGTTTGCTCTTCCCGGGGACAGCATCAGATGAGCAGCTTCTCTGGAAGAGCACCAGCTGAAGCTAGGTTTACACTACAAAATGTGGTCGGGTCAGAGGTGTGAAAAAACACACCCTCTAGCCGATGTCGGCAACCCCTCCTCTCCCCTGCAGCCAGTGTAGACAAAGCTAGGCCGGCAGAAGAGTGCTTCTGTCGGTGTAGCTAATGTTCTTTGGGGAGGTGTATTATTATGCCAACGGAAGGATTTTCTCCCAGCTTATGCTTCATTTGCACTAAAGGACTCTGCCAGCATAGTGATACCAGCAAAGCATTCGTAGTGTAGACTAGCTCTTAGTCACCCCCTCTTGCCTGCTCCTTCTACATCCATCAGCCAGTATTGCTCCACTTGCGGCTGACAAAACAAACATTCTGCCCTTATTTTAGAAAGTACTACAGCACTCCCCCCAAGCCCTCCAAACACTACAGGGATACCCTTGTAGGGTGTCGTATTTCAGGCCATTGTTGCAGAATATAGCTGTACTTTCTGGTTGCTTAATAAGGCTATCGTCTGGCCAGTGTAAGAAGGGTGGAAAGTGAGAGAGGAAATACACATTTGGCATTATGGTTCCCCTCTGCCATCTGGATTTCTGTGCCACATACACAGATTTGGTCTGACCAAGAACCATCCCAGCTCAACTTCTCTTGCCACTTGGGACATTAAATTCAGTCTCAAAAGCCTCTCCCAGTCATTTCAGTGTGTCAATCTGGATCAAGTAGGAGAAAAGAGGCATTGAGGGAGGGCCTTGACTGCTGACACCATCTGCTGAGCACGACAGCCCACTGCAGGCAGACGGCAGGAAGAACCCATTGCTAAATGTTATGAAGTGAGGTCTCCATTACTCACATATGAGAAGTAGATCTTGTTCTCTGAGTCTGTGAGTAGTTTAGGCTTAATTAATTAGCAGTGTTTCTAATGATGTTTGTGAGCTCTCCTAATTACACTGAATGAATGCAGCACTGCATCTTCAATTTTCATGCACCTGCACACCTCTTCTCTTCAAGAAAATTGTATTGATTGTAAGAGTTTAAACACAAATCTGTGAGTGAAATCCTGGCCCTAATGAAGTTAATGGGAGTTCTGCCACCGACTTCAATGCGGCTAGGATTCTACCCTATATGTTTTTCTATTGCATCTATTCCCATAGCATGTAGGGGCCATATTAACAAAATTATAGATCGGAATTATATATGCCCAGTGGTGGAAGAGATCTCATTTTGTTCCTGATACAGCAAAGCACTTGAACGTGTGCTTACGACCCACTGAAATAAGATTCAGGGCAGCACCGTGGCTAGCACGGCTCAGCTGATTCAGGCTCGCTGGACTCATGCTGTGGGGCTAAAAAACGCCCTGTAGATGTTCAGGCTTGAGCCAGGGCTCTGAAACCCCAAGCGGGGTTTGGGTCTCAGAGTCCAGCCTCCAGCACGAACTTGAACAGCTATACTGCAATTTTTAGCCCTGCAAGCCTGACTCAATTGACCTGGGCTCTGAGACTCGGCGCCGTGTTTCTTTTTTTTTTGGCATCATAGACATACCCACTGAGGTCAGTGGAACGTGAACTTGTGCACAGGTGCTTGCTGAACAGGAAAGGCTCCATTCACATACTTAAAGTTAAGCACACACTTCAGCGCTTTGCTGAATCAGGGCCTCTAAGGCAAGCTATTGAGTGCAATCAAACGTGGTGGCTATCTTCTAAGGAAAATATCTTTGGCTCCTCACCCTTGTGCTTCTGAGTCATTCATGGAAGCCCGGCTTAAACAAATGAATCTTGCACTGGGTCTTGAAAGCGGCAAGACACAGGCAATTCCAGAGCAGAACACACACAAATACCAACTTAGAAGACTTTTTATTTTATACAAATTTAGTCCAGTGCACTAGGATCCCTGAAGGCAAAGCAACGTGCAGTTACCAGTATGCTTCTCCGCAGGACACTGGCTGTTTCTGAAACCTTTGGAAGGTGAGGAGAACTGTACATGCAAAATGTACAAATACACAAGGAGAAATGGGGGCTTAGGGTAAGGGAGATGTACAGTAATCCAGAGCGGGAAACAGCATCTTCACCCTTTGAAACAAAGCTTTAGCGACTGTCATGCCGTCTCGAGTGGCTCATAACTGTGAGTGCCTATCTCAGGACAGACCGTCAGAAAACCAGGGCAGAGCCCCCAACTGGTCATGTGGCCTATAATTAGATTTCACCAAGCCAGTAACAAATGTGAATTCCTGGATCACTATACCAGTCTTACCATGGAGCCACAGACAGTCCCCTTAGCCTCTCCTGACTCTCTCTGACCACCCAGACAAACTGAACTTTGTGATAAAAGTTATTAAAACCCCAAATCAAACCACATCAGGTTTCCCTCAGTCTCAAGAGACCAGGCATTTACCCCAGATCAATTGGTACTCCAGATCTTACGCCAAAGACAATGCTAGCAGCCAATTTTATAGTAAACTAACTATAGGTTTCAAGTATCAGAGGGGTAGCCGTGTTAGTCTGGATCTGTAAAAAGATCTGGATCTGTGGACTCTTTGTTGCTAACTATAGGTTTATTACCTAAGAAAAAAAGAATGAAAGTTACTGAGAGGATAAAGCAGGTAAAATATATGTACAGGTGAGTCAGCCAGTAATTCGAAATGGTAGCAGAGATGTAGTAATCTGTCAGTTTCCCAAAAGACTCTCAGGGCTACCCAAAGTAACTCTGGGGATCTCTGTCTTCTCATTCAGTTATTCTGTCCTGTTAGAATCCAAACAGCCTAAAGAAAAAGGGTCTTTCTTTGAATTCACATTTATAGTATCTTCACACAGAAAGTCTCTCTACCCACATGGGCTTTTCCTGTGATGACAATCCGTGAGGAATACCCCTCACCTCAGGTCATCAACACAATGGCCATCTACTTTGGAATTACTGTAGCACCTTTTCTGATAAAGTCCTTCCTTAGCATTCCCCAAGGCTTCTTTGATGTCTGGAGAGTTATTTCATTACAGGGATACACACAATGTAAATGTTTGCTATTACATTACAACAGAAACAGAGAAGTGAAAACAATGCATGTAACATCCCATTCGTTTTATGAAGTTTAAACACCCAAAACACTAATCACTCTGATCTATACTAATACACAAGTGAATTGACCTGAATACACTCTGACATGACCTGGTCAGCCAGCGTCACAGTGGTGTCGATCCCCATCCTTGTCTGTGTAACAGATAATACTGTACTGCAGGACATGGCAATTCCTGCATAATCTGTATTGTGCCTCCTGTAGGGTCTGAAATAATGACATGCACTGAGGCAAATTCTGGTTTTGTAAGGAACAGGATATATTAAAATCCACGGCTGGTATTAAACGTGCAGTAGTTTCAAGTGCTGTAGGTAATCAATGATATGCTGGCTAAGCATCTATTTGCATCTCACTGCTTCAAGACCAAGTTCAGGAGGGACTTAATACTGGCCAAGTAATTTATATAATCAGCCTAATGATGAGCTGTCTCCCAAAAGGAGTCCATTTTGCTTGCTGGCTGCAAACACAGCAGACCCTGAATCGCCTAGCG
This sequence comes from Mauremys reevesii, assembly GCF_016161935.1. Classification (NCBI taxonomy): domain Eukaryota; kingdom Metazoa; phylum Chordata; order Testudines; family Geoemydidae; genus Mauremys; species Mauremys reevesii. The sequence goes on along the minus strand of NC_052640.1, from coordinate 13,012,074 downwards.
CTGCTTGAGGCTTACTCAGTGATAAATTAAAATCCGGTGTGTCGTCCCAATTTTTTTTTTCCCCCGGCAGCTTATGTTTCTAATAGGTTGGTGCTCTGGGAAGAAGAAATGTCCACACCAATCTCTGTTTCCCCTTCAAAGGCCCTTTTTTCTACCACACCAAAACGACATTTCTAATAGGGGGAAGGAAATCTTCTCTAAACAGAGACCCTGCTCTCCTCTAACAGGAGCACTAAAGCAATAAACAAGACGAGATTTCAGCACCTCAGCAACAGCCAGCTTTCCCTACACGCTGAAATAAGCCTCTTGTTCTGCCAGCTCAGCGCTTGCTAGACACAGAAGGGGTGGCTAGCAAGTCTTCCGGCTCATCAGTTTGACTTCTCATGTCTTAAAAAACAACAACTCCTTCCCAAGCCAAAGGATAGTCACAAAACCATGGGTTTAAGAGAAGGGAGAGGCACATTCCAGTGTAGAGCAAGGTCCTGGAGATGGATCCAGGGACCCAGAAATCCCCAGGACAGCTTGCATCTTGGTTGGCAGCTTCTGTGCATAAGCACAGAAACAGAACCTCTTGGGCCGCACTTCCCCAAGAGTCCTGGACATCAGTGGGGCTCTGTCTGGGCACTGAGATCCACACACATGGAGCTGGTTGCAGAACTGGGGCCTCTGCCGCTTCCCGGTGAAAGGAAGATAGGTGCTAACGAGGCAGCACGAGAAAGCTTGTGCTGCTGCTGAACCTCTTAATTAGAGGGCTTCCCTCTTCAGGGTTATGCGCTTGCCTAAATAAAGAATTGAGCCCAGCAGTGCAGCGGGAATGAACTGTCATTCCCTGGATACGAATGTAGATCCACTGTAGGCCAGTGGGGGCTGAACACAGAGCAGATGGTTGGTTTTTTTTTAAAAAGTCAGAGGGTACCAGTTTTTGCTCCTGCAGGGTACTAAGAGCCCTCAGCTCCCACTGACTTCAAGACCCCAACTTATAGACTCTGTAAAATAAAAACTTTCCTCTTAAAAATGTGCTCTGAAAGGAATTAAAAATCTGCTAGGGACAATTAGGCCTGCAGATCACCCGTCAGAGGCTACTCCTGGATGAACACCAGCCAGATGTCAGTCGCACGGAGCCCCGTCTCTCTAGAACCAGACAGGTGCAAAGCTGTCCAAGCGGCGGGAGGTGACAGGCTGAAAAAGCCAACGCCATCCTCCCAACGACAGCTGTCTCTGCCTGAACCAAATGTGCCCAAGCTCCCGGTCTGCTGGACAGTTTGCAGAGCGATTGCTCCCTAAAGGCTTGTGTTCAATTTTTTATAAACCTCGACTCTATAAAAGATTTAAAGAACAAAAGTGTTTTTCCTTCATGACAGCAGCCGCAGCAGCCCTGTGTCTAACAGTGGGGAAAGAGGAGGTCAGAAAACAGAGGCAGAGCAGACCGGCTGGGGCAAAGCTGCGATGATGCTCGGAATGACGGCGGCCACGCCGCTTGGAGAGATTTACAAAGCAGCACCCTCTGAACCAAAGGCTCTGGTCGAGCTTGAATTTTTAAAAGCATTTGGACACAGATATAAAAAAGCAGCACAAAGTAGTTTCTTAAACAAGTGCCCAATAATGCAATCGGTGCAGTCATTGTCTTACACGCGTTGTCTTGGAGCGAGGGCACGTTCTCTTTGGAAAGTAAATCTAAGATACGTGAGTGACATGGGAGCCTAGAGATAAGAGCAGACCCAAAAGGACAGAATCGAGACGTAACAGCGAGGATGATGTTTGGAGTATGTTTTTCTGAGCAGCATCAGGGGCAGTTTTGGGAAGCATTGCCTAGTGGCTGGACAGGAAGCCAAGACTCCTGTGCCTGTGCAGCTAGGTTTTTATACCATGCCCATCACCATGGTATCAGAGGCTCTGAGAAGGTCTCGCTGTGGGAACTTTGGCACTCACTCATTTTTGGTGATGCAGTTTACCCAGCAGTAAGAGGTAATATTACTATTCTCGGTGGTGTTGGCAGGCTAAATTAATGAATGTTTGCAAAGCCCTTTGTGACCTTCAGATGAAGTGATGGGTATTATCCCCTTGACTGCCTTCCTCTCCTGCAGGATGAATGAGGAGACCCTTGGCTGGGAGGAGTGGGAGTGGTTTTATTCTCTTGGGACGAACTTCTCTTTGGCTGCAGGAATGTAAAAGATCCGAGAGCAAGAAAGGAAAGGCAGGCTGGCGAAATCAAAGCTGCTGTAATTAAGTGGGAATTTCCCCCTGTTCTAGATTAGACCAGAGAAGCGAGAACTCTAGGAAGAGCATCGCTCAGGAGAATAGATACAGAGGTTACTTTTTACAAGCAGGTGATTGCTACAATTAAAGGCCAGAGTATGGCTTTAAGACACGGTCTGCTTTGTGGGAGGATGAGGCGGGGCCATGTGCATCTTTGGGACTAATGGGAATGCCCCTGGGACTGTGTGTGCTGAAGAGGGGCTGTGCTGCCATTTGAAAGGGTACATGGTGTGCTGCCTGCAACTCTATCTGGCCGTGACGGCTAGCACTGTTCCCTGTACCTTCACCACATCCCAGCTTGTGCATATCCACGTAGCGACAGCCACCGATTGTACACTATTGCAGGTCAGCCACAAACATACAGCATATTGCAGAGACGGTATTATCGACATGTCGCTATCACTACAGGACCATTCTCCCTCTCGGTTCCTTTCTGCCCTCCCCCTCCTGCTTGTCCTCAGCTTGTTCTCTGCCTGGCCTTTTCTTAAAGCCCATAAAACAATTCAAAATTAATCAAAAGAAAGAAATCTGGTTCCAAAGCGCTCCCCGCTCTGATGTGGAAAAGCCAATTCTCAGCTGTACCCGAACGAAAGGAGAATGGACGAATGAGACACTTGGGTGCCCAGACGAGCCCTTACAAGGATGAATAAAGAGCTGTTCCAGGCGTCTTTAATGCCAGCTTCTCAGTGCGCCAATCTCCACATTTCTAATCATCCCAATGAGGGATTGCTGAGGTGTCAAAGCCAAGAGATTTAAGCTTCCCTCAGTATGAAAGATGCTCACTGTTCAGATTTAAACTGTGACCCTGTGTATCTTCTGCAGCAATTAATCAACACTTACGATCTTCCATCATGAAAACTTGCAAGAGAAAAAAAATAAAACTCTTTGCTTGCCACACACATGAATGAAAAAGAAATATGCTTGTTTCACCATTTTTATCCCTGTCCCTCCACACCACCTATTTCTGCATTCGAGTTCACACATAGCACAAATTATCTCCTGCATGTGCCTTCTTTTTGGCACTATACAGTATCCCTGATCTTTAACATTTAAAGAAGCTGCCAAGCTGATATTTTCAAAATCCATGGTAGGAGCCAGATACAATCAACTTTAAATATCAGGCTGATTGGCCAGTTTCATGAGGTTATAAAATTCAGCTGAATTATCAAGGGCATTGTGGATCCACTTGTAATGCAGCTTACAAAATGTGTAATGCAGACTGCCAGCACTACTGGGAGCTGTCTGGAAAAGAACTGAACAACACAGGGGAAGAACAACAGTTTCCAGACCTAAGCCAGCTTTCTGAAAGTCTTGTGCTGTCTCCTGAACGTTGGCTTGGCTGGATGTTTACAGAACCTAATTTTGCACCCTCCCTTTCCCTGAGGGCTCCTGGCACCATGACTCCCTCTTCTCTAGGCAATGCGGCCCAGAAAAATAATTCAGAGTTACTTTAGGAGTCTGCACACCCAACATTAAACAAACCCCAGGAGGTCACCACCACTCCTTACAGTCAGTGCTGTCTCCTGTGCTAAGTGCAGTGACATTAGATTTAAATTACTACTACTTTAGACACCCCTCTGCAGTTTCCAAGGCCCTTCCAGACGCCACTGTGGCCTCCCACTACATTTCCAAATACCATCACAACTCCCCTTTGCCATTTCCCTGACTCCATCCCAGACCCAGCAGCTACTTCCTGCCTTCCCTAGCGACTTACCTCTGCTGTTCCCCTGATACCTTCCCCCAACATCTCACATGCCTTCCCGAATTCCTCCTCTGCTTCTTTGAGTCCCTCCAGCTGGTTCCTTTCCCTCTCTCCCCACTAACTTCCCAAATGAAAACTAGACATCCTCTTTGAGATGGAAAACATCAGCATTTGCCCAATGAGTCAAGCAGACACTGGAAATAGTTGGTCTTCCCTACTGGGAAACCAAGTGGAGAAAGAGGTGTTGGGGGTAAGGTCAGAGAAGGTCGGAGTGTTTCATTCTGTATTAAAATCCCAGGCTATTTCATTTTAGCTGGTTTTTTAATTGTGACGATTTAGCTTTATTTCAAGTTTATATTGTGTCAAGCCTGAATCTCAGAAAAACTGGCTGGAGTTTGCAGTGGTGTCGATCTATTGCCAAATGTCATTCCAACGCTACGTGCAGTGCTATTTCCTGAGACCTACAAACACACATCTGCAGAGCAAATGCCTTTTCCAAGGAGTTTGTTGCATACCATGCTCTTCCACCAACGCTGGCTCCGGTGGGAATGCCGTATTGGGGAGGGAATGATCAGCTGTGTAAACAAAATTTGGTTGTGTTGCTTTTGGAAAAGGATGTTCTCTGGATCTGGATTTACAGTTTATGCAGATTGCTCCGCTGTCACAGTCAATCATGTTCAAGCTATCAGCAAATACATCGTGACAGACTATTTATTCTCAACAGGAGTGCTTGGAAAGCTAATTTTCTGTTTAAACGCCAGCATGCAATGGGGCAAGCTGCTTTAATCAAGTCACAGGAACGTACTTTGTTCCACGTCAGTCTGGAATAGAGAGACACACAATGCAGGTGAGAGAGAACAGCATGAAACCTCTTTGTTTTGGGAACACACGCTACTCCCCCGTTCATTCCCAGTCTTCCCTGCTCTTCTGGGCAGATAGCTCTATAGCAGACAGGCCATGGAGCAGGGGCACTCAGGGCTGAGTTATAGCAGGAGCTCAAACGAACACAGTCAAGGAAGAGAGTCAGTCAAATGGAGACCAGGAAGGAAGAATCAAACAAATGAAGAAATGCACTGAAACCTGTACAGAGAACCACACCTCTTGGCCACTCCTCCCACCCACCTGCAGTGATCATACCCAGGACAATTTTGTTTCACCTTCAGTTCAAGACCATGTTTGGAGAATTGATCTTGGCCAGTCCTTTGGATGGCCGCTGTACGCACTGCACTGAACTGGGTGGAGCTGAGTGCTGCGGGGTGGGTTACGCCATGGAACAACTCCCGGAATACCAAGAATAGCACAGATGTTATTACTGACGTTTCGCTACCCTATCAAGGACGGCCACAACAAGTACTGATCTCAGACCTGATCCTCGGCTGGTGTAAATCAACATAGTTCCACCGACTTTAATGGAGCAGCACCAACTTATCAAGCAGGTGAAGATCTGGCCCCTCGTCTCTAACACCAGCAATATGACACCAGACCCTGATGTACAGCAGGCTGCGTTTCAGCTCCAGGGCAGATTCTGGATCTCCTCTTTTCTTTCGGGCTAAGAGTGATTTCTGCAATTCTGTCCTTCCAGCCCCATCCTCCACATATCTCCTGCCCTAGGCAGCAGGAGGAGCTACACACCTTGCAATCTCTGGGCAATGGGGTGCTGTAACCAGTCTTCCCAGCTGTTCACTTTCCTGTAGGCCCAGCATATGAATTAATCTAAGCCCATGCACCCTCCTTCCTGGCACAGCGCACATGCACAGCTCTGTGTGGGTCAGGAACTACAATAAGACAGGCTGCTATTTTGTAGACTATTCAGTCCTGCAATGATTGATGCGAGCAAGGAAAGCAATGGTGGAAATCGGAACACACAAATTACAACCAAGGCAAAGCAAGGAGTTTAAACAATAATCATGTAAGTGCCTGGGGAAGGTGCTAGATTGACAGCTGAAGTCTGTTTGAGCCACAGAACTGGAAATGTCACATGTGCTGGCACAAAACATTTCCCGCGGCTGGCGCAAAGCCACTAAAGGTCTAAGCAGAAGTGAGGCGTGCTTGCAGAGGGCAGACTGGGTGGGTATGAACCATGCACCGAGAAAAGAGTGAATCAGGACTGGCCTGTTGGCAAGAGCCCACAGTTGGTTTAGTGCTATTCTGGTAATCCCTTATCAATGGGGAAAGGATTTACTCCTTTATGGTGACAACCTCAAGGATTTGCCCATAAGATGTTTTTCCCTCCCTTGCCTGTTTTTGTATCCTACAGATTTAAGGAATCTCAGGCCCCTGCGTGTGTTTGTTTTTTGAGGGGCCCCGAGGACTAGAGAGGGATAAAGACCCACAACAGGCTGAAACTTGAGTTGTATTTTCCCAGTCATCAGCTGTAGAAGTGTGGACAGTGCTTACAGGTAGTGCCTTCTCTATATGCCTTACAGTGACAGGCTCAAGGAGCTCAATCCGTATAGTTTAAGACAGAGCAGATTAAGGGGTGACTTGGTCACAGTTTATAAATACCTACATGGGGAACAAATACTTGATCATGGGCTCTTCAAACTAGCAGAGAAAGGTCTAACACGATCCAATGTAAGTCGAAGCTAGACAAATTCAGACTGGAAATAACATGCAAATTTTTAGCAGTGAGGGGAATTAAGTATTGGAGTATTGTGTTGTGGTGGCAATTTATAAATCAAGATTGGATGTTCTTCTGAAAGATCTTCTGTATTTCAGAGAGGAATTCATTCAGGAAAGTTCTATGGGCTGTGTTATACAGGAGGTCAGACTAGCTGATCACAGGGGTCACTTCTGGCCTTCTAAGCAATGAACTGCTTGGCAGAGTTAAAACAAGTTTTTAAACTAGAGGAAGCGAGAGCTTTCGGAGAGTCTGACTCAATATCCCCTTTACAGCTGGAATCTGGGAGAAGTACGTTGCAGCTAAAGCTTCAGTCTAGTGCAATGTCGCGATCGCATCATCTTTCATGTCTTCCAGCAACACCAGGGAGGCCAAGACATTGTATTTTGAACGTAAACACAAAAAGCAAGACAAAAGAGTGTGAGTGTGTGTGTGTGTGTGTGTGTGTGTGTGTGTGTGTGTGTGTGTGTGTGTGTGTGTGTGTGTGTGTGTGTGTGTGTGAGTGTGTGTGTAATAAAATGACCCTGAGGCAGCTTTATGTGTCAAGTCACAATAAATGGCAATAATTAAAGGTGAGCTGCAAATAAATGGCAATAATTAAAGGTGAGCTGCAAAACATCTGATTGAGAACATACCATTCTACGAGATGCCAACTTAACCTATATCGGATGCTGCCGTTGCAGACACGGGCCAGGTGTCTCTGTGGATGAAATCAGGTCTTGAAGCTTAAAAGGAACGATACGTCACGGCTGTGACTCCTGTCATTTCAGAGCTGAAATTCAGCTGGGTAAGTAAAGTGCCAGGGGAAAGTTCCCTGCAGTGCAAGCAGTTTCCCAGAGAGTATGCACAGACTGCAGCTGGGAGTGTACCCGCCAGCCTCGGCAGACAGACGTGTGTTAGCTCTGCTTGAGCTAGTGCCCTAAAAACAGCAGCACGGACTTTGCAGTACGGGGCCAGCTTGGGCTAGCTGCCTGAATACAAGCCCTCGCACCCCTCTGGTTCATACTCATAATCCATGCAGCTATTTTTGTGCACTGGGTTAAGAGCGCTCCCAGCTTTCATGTAGACATACCCCATACAAGGCACAAACTGGGCACATAAAGGAGAAGACAGAAGAAGAGGAAATCCAGCCTGTACTCTAGGAGGACTGAACAGCGCGCCAGTGAGAGAATACCTTCTGTGCCTCTCTTGGACAGCGCTCACTTCCCTATGGCTTAGCCCAAGACGCACGATTCATATCAATTAGCTTCTCTCTCTGCCTAGGCTCCCCTCTAGGAATCCACAGCTCAAAAAGAATCATCTATTGCCTGACTAGAAGGCGCAGATAAGTGACAGAGCCTTGAAAATACTTATTCATAGCAGCACTCCCTGAACCTTTGATGGCAGCAGTCGGATTTTTCTCAGCACATGCCTGTTTGCCAGTCCAGGGAAGTGCCATTCCTGCCAGCACCAAGTAGCTAAGAGGAATCTCAGCAGCTGCTGCTTTATCCCCCGTCATGACTTATGGAGCCGCTCGAACAAAACAAAAAACGTGAACCACTAGGAAATGCTCTGGCTTCCCCTTTCCAATTGCCCCCTCATCTTGTAGTTCGTTCCCTGCGCTATTTTGAATATTCTCCAGTTTTCCACATCAAAGCCCTTGTGCAGATCGTTGTTCGCAGTCTTAGCTCACATAGCTGATCGTTGTGCCTTAAGAATGAAATACCACCTAGAAAAGCTAATGCGCAGCCCCGGAGACGCAGAGCAAGCAAGAGTTACTAAAATTAACAGCCAGGCTCTTTGCTGGTGGAAATGGGTGCAACTCAATGGAGTTTCACCCATTTACATCTACAGCAAATCTGAACCTATCTTAAGTACATCTAGGAGGCCCCTCTCCATAATATTTCAGGGCCTACGTTATGTGTTAGCAAAAGAGAAATAGCTTTTCACAGGGAAGCTCTTATGCAGTGCACAACAATGCTAAGCCAGGCACCACTGCCACCGGCTAACCACACAGGGAGAAGTCCCAGACGTCTGCTCCATAAAACACAGGCTGCTACCGCGTCAGCCAAAGGAGAATGCTCCATTAGGTGTTGTATAGAGTTAGCAGCTCTGACATCCTATTTACTCCCACATTGGTTGAAGTGCTAGATCATTGCATGCTGACAGACCCTGCAAAGGCACTGGAAAAACATGAATACTTCAACTCTTACATGGATTCTTCCATCTGAGAAGCTGAAAGTGCTTTATTACACATTTGGGAGCGGTCTCATCCCCACTGTAATGATGGGGAAACCAAAGCAGAGCAGTTAGGAGACTTTCCTGAAGGCCACACAGGGAACCACTCCAAAGGATTTCAATGCGCATTAGATCAGGCTTCCAGTGAGTCAGTGGGTAAGTCACGAATGGAACACAAATAGCCTTGTGAAAATTCTCCTCACCTCTCCCACCCACAATGAGTCAGATTTTGTGCTGGGTGAGTAAAATCTCAATTACCAACCATCACGGTGAAGGGACGACAAACAGATTTTGTATGTGGGCTGGTAAACCGTCATTAGTTTTTTTCCACAGCAGAAAAATCTCCCACTCTGGAAACCAGACCTTGCTGCCTCACATCTCAGACTCATACAGGCCAGTTTATCCTAGCGTTGGTTTGATCTGTGGGTTGTCTTTGGCATGATGCACCAAAACCAGAAGTTAAGTTGGAAACGCAGAACGTGTGCTCATGGGAATGGAGCAGCATGGCAGATCCTTAAGAGACAACAGCTCAGATGCTATTACAGATGGATACAAACATTTCAAAAACGGCATCCATCCATGCCTTCTAGGCGCTCTCAACACAGAATACATCGCAAATAGTACAGCTCAAGTGCAGAATGACCGTGCAATATAACCCACCCGCAGTGAGCCAGGCAACTTAAAAATCCAAATCAATTCCCCATATATATCAGTTCCCCTTCTCCCACTTTTTTCACATTAGCTTTGCAGCATGCCCTGGAGGACATCAGATTCAGGCTGCTTCAGACCAAGATGGGGAATGAATTCCAAATCCCTCATAGAAAAGGCCCTGCCAGCAGTTTATACCACTGGGACTCCAGCCCAAGTGTCTCTGCTGATTTCAGCTGCTGTCATATGGCTTGGGAGAGTGCTAGTCTCTCAGGTAGACAGGTCAGGGCCATTTAGGCCTTTATAAGTCAAAAACAATCAGGGGCAGCTCTAGCTTTTTTGCCGCCCCAAGCATGGCAAACAGGCTGCCTTTGGTGGAGCGCCTGCGGGAAGTCCCCGGTCTCACGGATTCAGCGTACCCACCGCCGAATTGCCGCTGAATCCGCAGGACCGGCGGACCTCCCACAGACAAGCCGCTGAAGGCAGCCTGACTGCCGCCCTCACAGCAACCAGCAGGGTGCCCCCCGTGGCTTGCCGCCCCAGGCACATGCTTGGAGCGCTGGTGCCTGGAGCCACCACTGAAAACAGTACCTAAAAGTTCCCCCAGGGCCCATAGGCAACCAGTGCAGATCACAGAGCACCGATTGAATACGCTTGCATTAGGAAGGACAGATTATTGGTAGGTCAGCAGTAAATAGCCTGACAATTATTTCTGAGAACAGCCATGGGGAGGCAGTCCCCAGAGCTCTGGCAGGTTCCTGAAAAAGCAGGGAGAGCAGCACAGCTGCATGCCAGAGTCTAAGCCACACGGTAATGAGAGAGACCTTTGCCCTGCAGCAGGCTCAGAACAGCAGGGGCAAGGAATTAAAATTAAGCACACCCATAATCCAGCAGTAAAATGTGATTTCACCAGAAGGGATCCGAAGCATTGTGGGAGGGAAAGGCAGCAGCTCCAACAGGAGAAGGAAGATACCATTCTGCTCTTCGAACAGAAATAAATAACTGGCAGAGCCGTCTCCTGCTGGAGCTGGGCTTGAGCCAGAACCCATCCTGGTCCTAGAGCCAGATTCCTAAATGGCTCCTTATCACTGTAGTATCCCAGTGCCTCCCACGCAGGTGCTCTTTCTCAGAACCCCCGGGGCTGCTCAGTGGGGGTCAATGCTGCCCTGTGAGGAAAGGTACAAGAACCTGCGGAGGGACACGTGGTTGGTGGGGAGCTCATGAATTCTTCACCCATTCCAGGCACCATCTCCCCCCCACCCTTCAACAACTGGGCCACCTATCCTCAGGAGGGGCTCAGGTGACACAGAGCTGTCATACATAGGCTCATGGGTGCCTTGCTCCCGAGAGTCAGGAATAGAACTCTTAGAAACAAACAATGAGCATCTCCCTGTTCAGAATCCATGTCAACAGCACAAAGAATTGGGAGACAACCCCATAGTCCTTACTCTGTCAATGGTGCCGCTTTCTTCCATTAAGGAAGGGTGAGCAGACCTTTGATGCTACAGACACACACCTGCCTCCTCATTAAAAGAATAGAGAAGCACACTTACGTTAACACCTGTCAGGGATGTTATATTACATGATGACACCTGTCTTGGATGGTCTAGATAATACTTAGTCCTGCCTTGAGCGCAGGGGACTGGACTAGATGCCCTCTTGAAGTCCCTTCCAGTTCTACGATTCTATGATTAACATGGTCTTTTAGTCTATTCTGAGCCTCCTCCTCCAGTCAAGACATCAAAACCAGGTACAGATCAATGGAGGCGCCATAAAAGCATCTGCACCTTTGCCTCTGCACATGACTTTCTTGCAAGAGGAGCTTTGGTGGAGAGACGAAAAGGGCCATGGGGATGTATAACTGAGCAAAGACCACTGCAACCCTCGAAACAGCGAGACGCCATCATCTAGCTTGAGTGAGTGAGTGTTGGTTTAATGGAAAGCTCTTCTTCCAAAGAGCAAAGCAATTTTCTCCATCAAACGCAGCTGAACGTTAAAAGTCGCTATTTTAAAACAGTTAGTTTGATTGATCATGAAACTATTTCCAGGAGTGGTGCTGGCAACTCAGAAGCGACGCTCTTGCTTCTAAGGCAGCGTTGAATCGATATCTCAGCCTGGTGCCAGGGGTCACCGTGCTATTGGTGGGGCTGTTTGTCAGGCATGTCCTAGGGTGGAGTCTTTAATTCTCCATTTATAAAGGCCCCATGTCACTCCTGGCAAGAGGGTGAGCAATAGCCCTGCTTTCCTGGCCCAATTCCAGTGTGGGACATGCTATTCCACCTGTCCACCTTCAACTCCTCCAGCATTTGGTCACTCCCGGTCCTAAACTCCTACTGTGTACTAGGAACAGCTGCCCAACTCCACCCTGGAAGGAGTTGCATTCCAGTGGTGGGTGAAAATGGTGCCGTAATGCTTGTAAACTGCACTGGGCTCCTTTGGGATAGTAGCTGCTACACAACACAGGCCATTATTATGATGAGCATATAGCAATTTCCCTGCATCTCTCTGATATGAAAATCTAGATGCATAACAAGCTTTAAGTTGAAAGGAAAACAGCAGCACCATACCATAATACATGGGGAGATACGCTGCTGGGGACATCTCCACCTCAGAGACTCTGCAGCAGTTCACACAATTCAGAGGAGACAGACAGCATGGTGGGGAAGGGATATTTCTAGTTATTTTATATAACAGACTCAATATAAGTCTTAATGAAAGACGAATGTTTCGTGCACTCCCCAATCCCTCATCTCATCAGTTGTTCTTTCTGTGCCTTTTGATTCTTCCAACACAGCTATTTCTGTATGTTAAAAACAATGTACTCGTAGAGACCTGCAAACATCGTCTTATCACTGACCTCTGCTTTGTTCCATTTGTGGCAGGGAACAGATACATTTAATTGATACAGTGATGCATACTCTGTGAGTGTTACAAACCTTTGATATGAGGGAATACAAACAGCCTGTTTAGGTGGAGAATTTACATGCATGAAAATGAAGGAATTCAAAGCTGTGGCACCAATGTTGCTATTTATCATTTGTCATAATAAGATGGGGAGCGTACAATGTAAGTAAATAAAGTATATTGTAGCCTGTTAAATATAGGCCTTATCAGACGTCACAAAATGCCCTAATTACTGCACAGCTACCAAACCCTGCACTGAATATGGGTTCCTTGGAGGAGGGAGAAAGAGACTGGTGATGGAAGAAGGGAAAAGGAGCAGGCTGGGAAAGAAACATGCTCATACCCAACTTTGAAATGGAGGAACTGAGGCACAGAGATGAAGGAACGAGCCTAAGGTCTCACCGCAGAGCCAGGAATAGAAGCCAGGTCTCTTGACTCCCACTCTCATCACCTATCCCCTGGACCATACTGCTGCCCTCAAGAAGCAACAAGGAGGTGGCAAGAGACACTATGCAAAGAATTGTCTACTACTGCAATCAAGGACAGCGTGGCTTAGAATCCAAGGTGGCCATCTTTGTACTGGGCATGCAGACAAGGAGTGTGGAATAGTTACTAGTCAAACCGGGGCACCTAGGAGGCAGTGCTCACAGGAAGAAGAGCGCTTTTTAGTATAATACTCATGCAATAATAAAAGTGCCCTGGGTCAATACACTCCTTAGACTCAGGGAGTATTTATACAGTTACCTAGTGAACAGGAAGGACCCAGAAGCTGGCATTTAAAAATATGTAATCCCAGCCCTGAAACATGGCTGCAGCCTTTTCCCTTTTCTCCTCACGGTTATGGGTCCTGGGTTCACCTATAAAGGTGCCTGGTGTCTCCACCCAAGGAAACCCCTCTTAGTGCACAGAACACAGAGGGCTTGTCCCTTGGGAAAATATTTAACATCCAGACAAATGTCAGTCAGAGCACACAAAAAGAAAATATCTACTGCAATTCCCAGGGTCGTAAAATGGTAGATAGTACATAATCTCCACGCCTCCCAAAAGTACCACCAGTTCAAACAACACTGTGTCCCTTCTAGCATCTGCCTAGGCAAATAGTGAGTTTAGGCTCAGTTGTTGATGGGTGGGGCAGAGCTGAAATCAGTGCTGGCTTAAAAAACTAAACAGGGTTTTTTCTTACAAAGCATCCACACCAAGGATGGTCAGATCATTCTTGTGGCTCTCTGGTCAGGATCCCAATGTGCAGTTAGGCTGGCTCTTGGTAGTCTGACTGTGACTCTGTCACGGAGTCCCCGGGTGATGCTCCGGAACTGCTCCCCACAAAGCCAGTTAGGACTTTGGGGAGCCTCCTCTCCCTTGAAGCAGACCATCTTCAGGGCAAGAAGCTTACACGGCTTCACCTTCCTGGGTTTCTTCTTGGAGCATTCAGCATATGCCCCTCCGTGCGCTTCTCACAGCGAGTCCACCCAGGCGGGGTCCTGGGGAAGCCAGAGGGTCCTGCACGCACCCCCATTTTGCTTCGCAGTTGGACGTGACTTTTAGCCAGCCAGTAACACAGAGGTGTATTAGATGACAGGAACATGGTCTAAAACAGAGCTTGTAGGTACTGAGAACCGGACCCCTCAGCCAGGTCCATTCTGGGGCCCAGCGAGGCAGACAACCCCATCTGCCCTCACTTCCCATCCCCAGCCAGCTCCAAACTGAAAGACTCCCTCCAGCCCCTCCTTTCTGGCCTTTGTCTTTTTCCCAGGCCAGGAGGTCACCTGATCTCTTTGTTCACCTTTAGCTATTTCCTTGCAGAGAAGAAGGGCCCCAGCCATTTGTAGCCAGGATACAAAGTGTCAGCCATTTATGCACAGTGGAGACTTAAGAAATGCATAGGGGAAACTGAGGCACCCCCACAGTATTCAGAGGAAACATTAAGAAGACTCCCACTTCATCACAGACTCTCCTTAGCCTATTGGGTTTCTGGTCTCTGCTGTGATGACACCGTTCAATGTGCCAGACATCCCAAAAGGAGTTAAAAGTCTTCTCTTGAGTAGGAATGTGGAGGGGAGAAGGGTCCTCCCGGGCTGCCATGCTTTTCTCTCTGCTACACCCTAAACGCAGCCAACCCAAAAGTAAAGCCAAACCCTTTCTCTCTGAGCTCTGGCTTATGAATGGTTGTTGCTAGCCGGGTCTCTCTTCACCCTGGACCCAGGTAATCTGGGAAATGGAGACATGAACTTTTGCCACCATTGCTGCTGTAGTGTTGTGTAAATCCCCTACATGCTCACTGTGGTATTTCAGGAACAGTGTCTTCAAAGGGGTTACATATATTGAAAGTAAAGCTGCATGTCTGTCATGGAAGTCACGGATTCCGTGACCTCTGTGACTTCTGCAGCCCGAGCCAGGCAGCCCCTGGGCCAGCAGCAGCAGCTGCAGTCTGGGTGTGTGGGAGGGGGCTCAGGGCTAGGGCAGGGAGTTGGGATGCAGGGCAGCGCTTGAGGGGGAAGCTCCCTGGCTCCCACTGACATGTCCCTGGAGCTCCTAAACAGAGGGACCAGGAGGCTCCGCACACCGCCCGTACCCATAGGCGCTGCTCCCCACAGCTGCAGTTCCTGGCCAATGCGATCTGCAAAGCTGGTGCTTGTGGAGGGAGCAGCGCACGGAGCCACTCTGGCCGCCCCTCCCCCAAGGAGCTGCAGGGACATGCTGGTAGGAGCCAGGTAGGGAGCTTGCCAACCCTGCCAACCCCCCCGCCCCAACGGGGGTCCTGGGCCACCCCCCCCCAGCACCCACCGCATCCCCAGACCATCTCCCCAGAGCACCAGCAGCCCCCAGCCCAAGTTTAAGTCAGAGGTATATAGTAAAAGTCATGGACGGGTCACGGGCTATGAATTTTTGTTTACTGCCCGTGACCCGTCCATGACTTTTACTAAAAATACCTGTGACTAAAACGTAGCCTTAATCATAAGAAACTTAGGAGCTATATTTATAATCAATATTCAGTGCCAGTAAGGTGGCAAACCCTGCTCCATACCTCCCAGAGCTTT
Organism: Mauremys reevesii; assembly: GCF_016161935.1. Taxonomy (NCBI): domain Eukaryota; kingdom Metazoa; phylum Chordata; order Testudines; family Geoemydidae; genus Mauremys; species Mauremys reevesii. The sequence continues at coordinate 12,996,689 of NC_052640.1, read as the reverse complement.
ATCCTTCTCTGTTCTTCTGTTTACACAGGACATTTAGCCATGAAGCTGAGATAGCAGCACCACGAAAGGTGTTTGAGAAGGGACAGCCAGTTGCTGAAGCAAGATTGTTGAGAAAGCCCTGATAACGCTTCAGAGAGCCTTTGAACTATTTCACTTCCCCCACCAGCTGCTGCAGCCATTGCAATTCCCCTCTTTTCTTTTCCCCTCACCCTAGCTGTCCAGTCTGGGCCCTACAGCTGCCAATTCACCAAAGAAATTAAGCAGACAGCTTCTAACGCCTGGACAAAGGCATCTGTCTGGGCCAGCAAGAGACAAGTTCTAGAGAAGCGGGGGCAGGGGAGTGAAAGGGAATAATCAGAGGACACTGCCAATCCCACCAGTCCACTGAGAAGTTTTGGTAGCAGACAATCCTGTGTGGAGCACAGAATACCAGAGGTAAAACACCATTCTAGCTATTAAAGGGAGGAGGTGATAGGCAGGTTGCGCTGGTGAGTAGGGGGAGAGGAGGAAAGATTACGGCCATGTCCGCATTAGGGGTGCAGTACCACTATAGAAATACTGATACATCATCAGCAAAGTTCTCCCAGTCTGGACACAGCTATAATGGCTAAGTTGCACTTTGTCCTGGGGCAGCACCGGTCACTTGAAGGTTTAAACTAGAGTAAATGGTGCATTCTCTGTAACTTGACGTCTTTAAATTGTGATTTGAGGACTTCGGTGACTCAGCTAGAGGTTAGGGGTCTATTACAAGAGTGGGTGGGTGAGGTTCTGTGGCCTGCAATGTGCTGGAGGTCAAACTAGATGATCATGATGGTCCCTTCTGACCTTAAAGTCTATGAGTAAAACCACCCTCCATGGGCAAAACAAGCGATGCTGGTAAAAGTGCGGTTTTGCAGTCTACATTAAGGGCTTCTGCTGACACAGCTATGTCGATCAGACATCACTCCATCTCCCTCTCCCCTGGCCAACATAGCGATGACAGCAGAAGTCTGTAGCGTAGACATAGCCAAAGAGCAGGGTGGTCTGGTGGCAAGACACGGCGCTCTCTGCTACTCCGTGCCAGAGCGGTTTCTGACTGCTGGGCCCAGCTCCAAGCCCCAGGTGGGGATTGCTGCAGAAGGGAGTCACCCCACCAGTTCTCTCTCCAACTGTGGAACTATGCCTCCGAAATAAGCCTCCCTCCAGACCTCCTCAGCTAGAAAGCCGAGTGTGTGTCTGCAACGAGGGATTGAAGGAGAACAAACCAACCAACTTAAGACAGCCAGAGGATTCCATAGAAGCAGGGGCAGCTCTAGGATTTGCGCGCCCCAAGCAGGGCGGCACGCAGCAGGGGGCGCTCTGGCGGTCGCCAGTCCCGCGTTTCCGGTGGACCTCCTGCAGACATGCCTGCGGAGGGTCCGCTGGTCCCGCGGCTCCGGTGGACCTCCCGCAGGCACGCCTGCGGATGCTCCACCGAAGCCACGGGACCAGCAGACCCTCCGCAGACACGCCTGCGGGAGGTCCACCAGAACCTCCTGCCGCCCTCTCGCGGCACGCCGCCCCAAGCACGCGCTTGGCGCGCTGGGGTCTGGAGCCGGCCCTGCATAGAAGCCATGAACAAACCACCCAAGAACACCTTTAATATGCAAGGAGATCAGGAGATCCATGACAGAGGCTCCTGTAGAGCGTGAGTTGTGCAAAGACTTCTCAGCAGGCACCACACTCAGAAAAACAGATTGACATTTCTGCTGACCTGGCTCCTGGGCAAGGAACACGTCTTCCCATGTTCCAAAAAGCGGCTAGCATAATGGGCATCCAATCCTGACTGGGGCTTTTTAGAAGCTTGTAATATAAATAACAATAATATGTCAGTCCACTTCCAAGGACTTTACAGCAGAAATGAAGTAATGTTATCCCATTTTACAGATGGGAAAATGGAGGCAGCAATGCTGACTGATTTGCCAAAGGACACGCAGACTGTCAGTGGCAGAACCAAGAACAGAAGGGAAGTCTCCTGGCTCCCAGGAATTCACTGAGACCCACTTAAAGTCGAGGATGCAGCATGTTAACCTGCAGCTTTTCTCCTTTGTACTCTCCAGCACATTGAGTTATTAGGATTTTTTCAAAACCTGCCCCCCTCTTTTAATTTTTTTGCAGGCAGAAATGCTGCTTCATCTCAGCAAACGCCAGATTCCATTTCTGCCAGCATGAAAAGTGGTTTCTGTACTGTAATGACTCTAGGGGAGGATGGATGTGAGGCATAACCTACAGACTCTCAAGGAAGTTTCTAAAATATTCACAAGCTCCATGTGTTTATGGATTAGCTGCTATGATTTGACAAAAAAAATCTGGCTTTGAAAAATAAAAGCTTTCTAATTTCATGAACGCCGTAAAGGCCACAGCATTTGTGCACAAGTAAAGATAATTTCACACATGTGGCTGAGAACATGACTGGTGGGGGTAAAACATAAGCTGATAATATAATTTGGCCTTGATTCATCTTTCTTGCATGGGGAAAGAGTTCTTTGGTACAAACAGAGCTTCTTCCTAAGACATCCATGCTCACAGAGGTCTGCCAGATCCACACTCATTTCTCACCCATTTTCCTAGAACAAGTAACCAGGTTATCATGAAATCTTATTTTCATTTCACCCACCTGCATCCAGCAGACACTGGGGCTTAGTGGAGAACTTGAGTACAATACAGAGAAGAAAATAGCTTTCCTCCTACACTGTCCTCTTGCCTTTGCACCTGCAATTGTGTGTGTGTGAAATGTGTGTCATTTAGCACTTTGCCTGCCCTAACCCTAGCCCTTAAAGAACCCTAGTGGAGATGAATATTATTACTTCTGCACTACTAGTGTATGAGTAAACTGACGAACGGAGAGGTTAAGTGATGTGCCCAGCATCACAGAGTGAGTGAGTGGCAGAGCCAAGACTAGCGCCTGGGGGCATGACTCCAAGTCTCCCGCATTCCTGTGCAGCCAACCTCCATTGTACAATAGACAATGACCTCCCCTTCCCTCGGGTGCTTCCAGATTGAAAATATTATGAACTGTAATTCGATTCTCGAGCACTTTCCCACTCTATTGTTTAGTGCCCTGTACATCTTCTATAATCTTGTTTTGTAGTGTAACAGCCAACTGCTTCCTCTTCCCCCTGCATGCATTAGCTTTATGGGGCTTTGAAGCTCTTCCAGAGTATTAAACCATTATGTTAGTGTATCTAGTGTCCCATCAGACGAGGGCAGAGTATCTGGCATGTTGTTTAGTTGCTGTATTTATTTATGGCAGGAGAGCTCTTAAAGCTTTGGACTGCAGCTGCTTCAGTCTCTGTTCTTTCAAAGATTAGTTCTTGCTCCTGCCACAGCCCCCGGCTGTGCCGTAACTCTAGCAGTTCTCTGGCCCAAGAAGATTCAAGCGGACGGTGCTTGGTTTTGCCTTTTGGACATTGTGGACTCACTGAGAGTAGAAATTCCCTTCTCCTCGTTATTCTTGCACCTCTGAGCTCAGCAAAGGCGCATCTAGCCTGCAATTCTACTGTAGCTTTGGTTCAGGCCTGAAGAGTACACTTCTACCTAAGTGCACTGAAGTCAACAAGACTCTTCCTAATGACTCCGGTGGGCTTTGGAGCAAGCGCATCATGCAGGCCAGCTCTGACATTGCTTGTTAGCATCCCGCATTTACTGTCTCTCTCCAGGAGATTCTGAATTGACGGAGCTCAGTTGACAAGCAAAGCTGTATATTTTTTCCTGACTGTTAGCTGGGCACACTTGTCCTGGCCTCTGAGAGTCAAGCTGGGTTCTCGCCTTCTCATGCATTATCATCCCCTGGAATAAAGATTCTGCAGGTCAGATTCTGCTGTCGCCTATGCTGGTCCAATTTTAATGGCTCTGCACAAGTGGAACAATCCTGCACAGGAGGAACAGAAGGGACAAAGCTGTGGATGACACGCTACACCTCCTGCATCATGTATCCGCAGCTCAGGCAACTTTAGTAAAGGCTCTGCAGGCCAAGTTAGGCCCTCCCTGAATTAGACCTCTGCAACCACGTTTGTCCTACAATGAGATCCAGTCCTCCAATGGTCTTGCAGAGACTGGAGTATACAGTCCTGTTGATGATGCCCAATACTGCACAGAATCCAGCTCACTTTCTTTGAGCCGCCTTGGCTCTTCTGAGCAGTGGGCTGCGGTGTAGAGGTTGAGTTAAGAGTGGTACCTGGGCTGCTCTTCAGGGCTGCCCAGAGGATTCAGGGGGCCTGGGGCAAAGCAATTTCAGGGGCCCCTTCCATAAAAAAAAAGTTGCAATACTATAGAATATTATTTCTCATGGGGGCCCCTGTGGGGCCCAGGGCCTGGGGCAAATTGCCCCACTTGCCCCCCCCGGGGCAGCCCTGCTGCTCTTCACTCCACACCAGGCAGAATCCAGGAGGCTGAAAGATCTCCTGCCTGTTTCTCCTTTTGTCCTCTCCTTGCCTTGGCTGTTTGACGTGTTAGCTCTTTGGGGCCGTTTTTCATGATGTGTTTGTACAGCACCTAGCACGGGAGACATCTCACTGGGAGCTCTAGTAGTTCCTATGATACAAATAATAGCCACCTTTACAGCAAATGCCTTGAGGCTGAGAGATGCAGCACAGAATCAGGTCACAGAACTATAAGAACTGTCTTGCTGAGGCCCCATCTGGATGAGGCTGAAAGAATCTCCATAGCAATTGTTATATTCTTCCTCTGGCCAACGCTTCAGGAAGCTGAGACTGGAATGCAGCTCACCACTTCCCTGCTCTGAACCCAGTTTAAAAGGGAAACAACCCCCAAACCCAAGAAGCAGGTGGCAGCCCCGCAGCAGTCCTGTTAAGAAACGTACATTGGAAAACAGCTAGTGAAATATGGGGCCAATAGTGAGATGGAAATTCCCGCCCTAGTATTTTGGTCCAAAGGAAATGAAAGAGGCATTTTAGTGATGGCAGCAAGCAATACATCTTGCATCTTTGTTTTGCTCCAGTCCAAAAAAGGGGTCATTTTTTATCATCATCCCTGGATGGCTTGAGCGCCTCCTTCCAGGACGTCACAGAAAAGCAATTTTGCTCTTGAAGTGCATTTGCCCAACAGACCCCTGGGTCCCTACTTCATGACGACACGGACAGGTGACCTGCAGGCACCTAAAATGCTTTGGCACTGTAACTGCAACATTCGCCCAATAAAAGGCTCCCATCTTCCCCCTTTAATTTCACCTGTCTGCCTTGCGGAGGACCAGATGCTGCTGCTGGACAATTTTTCTCCCTCTTCCTTTCTGTTTATGAGTTATGATGATGATTTCAGTCTTCCAGTCACTCCGGCGGATAGTCACTCTGCTTTATAATAAATGGCTGCTGTCCGATTTTTGCAAATGTAGCAGATCCCCTCCGCGCTGCTCTCCCTGCACTTTGGCTCATGTACCTCCCCGGGGACTGCTCTGTCACCCACATGAGGAAGGGCTTCTTTCCCCTGGCCTGGAGGTTATGCATTGCACTTGCAGCAGGCCACAGTATAGGATTCCTTCCCCTGGTTGCCCTCTGAACAGCTTCGAGTGCCTTGTAACGTCCCCAGGTGATTTGCTGGGAGTTGGCTGCAAATTAGCTTCCTATTAGGTTTAAGTCTACCATTGGAGGTGGAGAGAGTGCTATGTAGCTTTCCTTCTTCCATCCTAGCAGCAGCCTGGGTAAAGAGCCGTTTCCTGTCGCTCTCCCAGCAGAGTGCCATGCACCCAGACAAGCTCCCTGCTAAAACAGCAATTTCACTACAAATCCGAGTACAAGGTCTTATGACAGTGTAGCAGGGCACAGTCCACTCCTGCCTTCTAGCCCCACAGAAACCAGCTCAAACTTCACTGGCTGTGTATCCACTGGGCCATTTATTTGAGTTCCCTCCACCAGGGGTGGCTCTAGGAATTGCGCCACCCCAAGCAGGGTGGCACGCCGCGGGGGGTGCTCTGGTGGTTGCTGGTCCCGCGGCTCCGGTGGACCTCCCGCAGGCACGCCTGCGGATGCTCCACCGAAGCCGCGGGACCAGCGGACCCTCCGCAGGCACGCCTGCGGGAGGTCCACCGGAGCCGCCTGCCGCCCTCCTGCGGCACGCCGCCCCAAGCACGCGCTTGGTGCGCTGGGGTCTGGAGCCGGTCCTGCCCTCCACCAATACCTTCACAGTTCCATGCGACAGTACTATTTACCATAGCTTTTAGCCCTCTCCTCGGGACCTGAGAGGAGCAGAGGTCTTCCTTCCCTGAGGCCTCTGTGAGACCGGGCTCAGCTAATACTGCTTATTTGCTTGCTTGCTTTTGCTCTCTCTTCTCCTCTTCCCAGCACTTCCTTCCTGTGCCTCTTTATCACTCTTGCCCTGATGGGCTACTGGCTCATCAGCCCACTGGCCTGATTAGCTAATTACCTTTTATTACTCCAATTAGCTTTCTTTGGGGGAATGAATGTGTGCTTGCTGAGGGAACAAACAGGTGTCGGGGTGATCAGAGTGCCTGTTCACCTCTTAACGCCCTGCACTCGGTCACAGACAAGTTACAGTCAAACCCCGCCATAACGCGCCCCGTCATAACACGAAATCACATATAACGCGATCGCAGGTTGGCTCCCTTTTAAGGTACAGTATGATACTGTACCAATGGTCCCCAACACCATGGCAGGGGAGAAAAGCTGCAGCCCCGCACCTGCTGGAGACAGAGAATTCCGAGGCTGCTGGCTCCTCTTGAAGCGGGAGGGAAGCCGCGGCCCTGTGCCTGCCGGGGACAGAGAGCACCAGAGCCCGCAGCTGCGGAGTTCTCTGTCCCAGGCAGGCTGGGAGCCGCAGCTCCTCTTGTAGCTGGAGGGAAGCTGCGGCCTCGCACCTGCCGGGGACAGAGAGCACCGGAGCCCGCAGCCCCGGAGTTCTCTGTCCCGAGCAGGCGGGAAGCCGCGGCTCCTCTTTTAGCCGGAGGGAAGCCGCGGCCCCGCACCTGCCGGGGACAGAGAGCACTGGCGCCCGCAGCCCCAGAGTTCTCTGTCCCCGGCAGGCGGGGGGCCACAGCTTCTCTCCCCTGCTGGACACTAGGCACCAGGGGCACTAGGTGTGCACCTCAATGCACTGTTTTGAGGACCACCTGACTGATTTGAAACCCTGCTATACCTGCTATTTAGCGCGATGGGATTTTTTTGGACCCCAAAGGTCACATTATAGCGGGGTTTCACTGTATTTTCATTGTGGCAGGCCTCAGCCCATGTCAGGACCTCTTTGAGCATGAGGATGGGTGGCCCAGTGATTAGGGAAACAGTGTAGGAGTGAAGAAAATAGGGTTCCGTTCTCTACTCTGGCATAGGCTTCTTGAGTGACTTTGGGCCAGTCACTTAGTATTTCTGTGCTTCAGTTCCCTATCTGTGAACTGCCCTACCTCCCAGGGGTATTATAAGGTGCTCAAATACCACAGTGGGGGGCATATGACGACAGACTAGGCACTGCACAAACCTATAATAAGAGGCAATCCCTGCCCTGAAGAGCTTGCTGTCTAAATGGACAAAGGAAATTGTATTATCCCTAATTTTACAGAGGCACAGGAGATGAAGTGACTCAGCAAACATCACACAGAGCCAGGATTTGACACCAGATCTCCTGTGAATTATTACCCTTCTGCTTTCTCGGAGACGGCAGTGCTTGCTGCACCCTCTACCAGTGGTACAGTGTCCTCTGCCCTCTGTTTACATTACTGTGAGAACCCACCTCTCCAGAAGAGACCAGGAAGAATGAAGACAAGCTGGAGAACCCCTATGCTTAGAACAACGCTTCCTTAGCTCTCATTCCCTAACGCCCCTACTCTCCTTGCGCTACATTGATGACATCTTCATCATCTGGACTCATGGAAAAGAAGCCCTCGAGGAATTCCACCGTGATTTTAACAATTTCCATCCCACCATCAACCTCAGCCTAGACCAATCCACACAAGCGGTCCATTTCCTAGACACTACTGTGCTAATAAGCGATGGTCACATAAACACCACCCTATACCGGAAACCCACTGACCGCTATACTTACCTACATGCCTCCAGCTTCCATCCAGGACACACCACACGATCCATTGTCTACAGCCAAGCTCTAAGATACAACCGTATTTGCTCCAATCCCTCAGTCAGAGATAAACACCTACAAGATCTCTATCAAGCATTCTTAAAACTACAATACCCACCTGCTAACGTGAAAAAACAGATTGACAGAGCCAGAAGAGTACCCAGAAGCCACCTACTACAGGACAGGCCCAACAAAGAAAATAACAGAACGCCACTAGCCATCACCTACAGCCCCCAACTAAAACCTCTCCAGCGCATCATCAAAGATCTACAACCTATCCTTAAAGATGATCCCTCACTCTCACAGATCTTGGGAGACAGGCCAGTCCTCGCTTATAGACAGCCTCCCAACCCGAAGCAAATACTCGCCAGCAACCGCACACCATACAACATAAACACTAACCCAGGAACCTATCCTTGCAACAAAGCCCAATGCCAGCTCTGTCCACATATCTATTCAAGTGACACCATCATAGGACCTAACCACATCAGCCACGCCATCAGGGGCTCATTCACCTGCACATCTACCAACGTGATATATGCCATCATGTGCCAGCAATGCCCCTCTGCCATGTACATTGGCCAAACCGGACAGTCTCTACGCAAAAGAATAAATGGACACAAATCTGACATCAGGAATCATAACATTCAAAAACCAGTGGAAGAACACTTCAACCTCTCTAACCACTCAGTGACAGACTTGAAGGTGGCAATTTTGCAACAAAAAAACTTCAAAAACAGACTCCAAAGAGAGACTGCTGAACTCGAATTAATATGCAAATTAGACACAAGTAACTCAGACCTAAACAGAGACTGGGAATGGTTGGGTCATTACACTAATTGAATCTATTTCCCTATGTTAAGTTCTCCGCACACCTTCTATGGGTCATCTTAATTATCACTCAAAAGTTGTTGTGTTTTTTTTCTCCTGCTGATGATAGCTCATCTCAATTGATTAGACTCTGCCTGTTGGTATGCATACTTTCACCTTTTCATGTTCTCTGTAGGTATAAATATCTCCTGTCTGTGTGTTCCATTCTATGCATCCGAAGAAGCGAGCTGTAGCTCACGAAAGCTCATGCTGAAATAAATTTGTTAGTCTCTAAGGTGCCACGAGTACTCCTGTTCTTTTTAAAGCTCCGTAATAGACCCAAAGATGTAGCTCCCGCACCATCTCCTCCAGGAGGAGGAGATTAATGCATTGAATGGGAGCTGTGAAGGGGAATCTAGAAAGAAAACATTAGCCTTTAATTCTGGAGGGTTGTGGGGACAGGAGTTGATGCAGAGAGCAAAGCTAGACACACTTCTGGAGCCGAGAGCATGCTGTTACTGAGAGAGAGGAAGGAGACAAGCGATCAGATAAAAGGTGAGGGCTACACAGCGTTTCTCCTAGATATCCGAGAGCATGAAAAGAGGAATAAGGAGGTTGACCGAGGAGGTTCGTGATGGCAGTTGGCAATCAGGGAATCACTTCCCCTGAGGTACAGAGCTTTGTCTGCCAGCCAGATGTGACTGAGGCTAAAAGCCAGTTGACTTGCAGGGTCAGAAGATATCCAGTCACCAGAAGGCTGATTACTGTGCCAGCTATTAATTATAGTTCTTTACACTTGAAATACTCCCCTGGCAGCTTGCACAGAGCGTGACAAAAAGGCCGGCTGCTGGCTAACTGGAAGGACGGAGGCGCATGCTCTTTATTATGGACCGAGGATGCAGGAATGAGTGAACTCGCGCTCCATTACCGTGGGCTCTAACTCGGTGACTCCGAGGGGGATGCGTTGTATTAAATGGCATTTTCAAGAGCAGGCCAGACAGTTAGCTTGACACTTTGACTGTGTCAGGCAGAGAGAATCTTTACTGCAGAGGAGAGAGGGTTGGGTGGTCTGTGTGGAAAAGATAGCCCTGACTGTAGTAATAACAATGGGAAAATACCTGTGTGCATCTAGCACCAGCATACACTGCTACGGAGGAGATTCAAAGAGGCTGCGCTGCTACTGAAGCAATTTGCTAAGGAGTAGAGTGAGGGAATTTGGCTGGCTCTGAGATTACTGCAGAATAACTAACAATACTGAGCCCTTATACAGCACTTTACAAACCCCTAGGAGGCAAGTATTACTACCCCCACTTAAGAGAGATTTAGCGACTTGTCCGGGATCACGGAGGGAGCCTACATCAGAGGTGGGATCTGAACCCAGAGACCCCTGGCTGCAGATCTGCACTCAGACCATTTCTCTCACCCAGCATAAACCAAATGACGCAAAAAGTCTCCAAGGATGAAGATAAAATTGGCCTTGACAGAGACAGTACAACATTCCTGTACTCCTCGAAGGCCTCTCATTACCATCGCGGACAGTTCTTCCCAAAGGTCCATTCCACCTTGTGCTGCCAGGTCTGGAGCTGTTGCGTGATGGGAGATCTGGATTCCTACCAGGACGGAGTGGAAGCCCAGCTCACACGGCTGCACAATAACAGGAGGGGGAAAGCGTTTGAGACCTGATAAACAAAGACTGCTTTCTCATTCCACCAGGAGCGGATCTCACTTACCAATCTGAGTTTGGGTGACAGGTTCTTTTATGCACAACAATCCCAAACTTCCTGGCATGGAGGCAGTGATTTTAGATCATGAATGAAGCTGCACATGAGGAATTAGCCTGATGTCCTTGTAGTTTCCACAAGAGGGCACCAACATAACATCAATAGAGATTTGTTCCACAGGTCACTTGAAGAATGTGGAGAAAGTCGCTTTCCCTCCTTTGACACAGAGGCAAAACCAGCAAAGATTTCCTTGAGATGGATCCAAAGCCCTTTGGCCTGGCAGAACCCCAAAGGGCTAATTCAGAACTGGGACAGGGCAGAGAGCGAACCAGGGGCTTACCTATTTGGATTTGAGTACAGGTATGCAAAAGGCAGATTATGCTCTGAAAATGTTTAGTCTATAGTTAACCAGTTGGGGGACACAGAACATAGAACACAGCCCATTGGAAATAACCAAGCTGCCTCTATATGGTATACAGACGGGGATGGCACAGGAGTTAAACTACATTTTTCAAGGCAAAAAGCTGCAAGAGACCATTGGTTTGAAGAACCTTTTGTTGAAGAAAACTCAGTTCTCGCTTTTTGTTTGGGTGCAGAGTAGCTTTATTACACTTTATTGCAGCAGTAGCTGTTCTTTCCCTCTGCCAAGCCCTACCTGCTGCGGGAGCCTTCACGTCACACTTTCATTCATTCTGAATAAAGAGCCTGCAATGGGAATAACTGTCTGAGCACTACCAACAGCGATGTATTTCCAGGGCAACCCAGTCCAATCCACATGGTCGACCCCCTAATGCACACTATGGCTGTACAGCTGGGATGAAAGTCACAAAACAGAGCCAGGGCAATGGACTTCATTGGCATTAAAGCCTGGACAAATGGCACAGCAATTGGCACATCTCCGGCTTAGATGGCAGGCCTCTGCTAGCCTGTGATGCTATTCGCAGCTGTTAGCCAGGGCCCGCGTGTTGCCATGTTAATTTAAGGTGTCCTGCTCCGCAGCCTTTTGTACATTTTGCACTTCTCTGCTCCACACTGGCTGCTAAATGAGTCAAAGTTATCTTGATACTTAAGTGTATGTTTCTATTTCAAGGGCTAGTGCATTGCTTATTTTTAAAGCAATTCATTGCATTACAATGTGATTATCTCCCACTAAAATACAGAGTGTGTGTTATGTTTCACCAGGCACAAAGAGATACTTTCCCAGTCTGACTTCCATTAATGGAAGAACAATACAAGAACTAAATCTCCAGGAGAAAGCACAGAATAAGTCTCCTGGCACTGAGCTCTCAGAACAACATGACTGCTGAACTCTACCTACCCTAGATAATGGCCCCATTACCATTAAATCTGAGCACCTCACAATCTTTCAATATATTTATTCTCTCTACACGTGAGGTAGGGCAGTGCTATTATCCCCATTATACAGATGGGGAACTGAGGCACAGAGAGGATCTATAACTTGACTAAGGTCACACAGGAAGTCTGTGCAAGACCAGGGAACTGAACCTGGTCCCTAACCACTAAACTTTTCATGCCAGGAATTTAAAGGTGCACGCAATACAGAAGTAAAAATGCATCCGAGCGTTTCAGCTGATCCTCTGCTAAAGGGACCCTTTGCTTATTTGACACAATTACATTTCCCAAGAGAATTCTGACATCCACGGCTGCACTGAGACAACATGAGCATGAAAGTAAAACACAGACCACAGCATGGTCACGGGAGCAGAGTTATGCTGGGTCCTCCTGTGGGTGAAGGGAGCACTCTGCAGTCAAGAGTACAATAGTCACATTGGAAGGTAGATGTGTTTGAGAGGTGGCTGCATAAGGGATGGTTAGGAGGGGGACCTAAACCTTGTCTACACAGGGAAACTGACTGACATAGCTATTCCGGAATATCTCCCTGTGTGGACACTATTCCAGAATAGCTAAATTATAACAGAATAGTTATGCTGGTCAACCTCCCCAGTGTAGACATGGCCTAAGGGGTGTAAGCTCTTCGGGAAGGAACAGTCATTTTGTGATATGCTTTTAGAGAGCCTAGCACAATGGAGCCCTGACACTTTATTGAGCCTCTGGGTACTACTGCATTAGAGGCAGAAGTCTACAGCGGGATTGCCTGCTCAAACAGCTGCCGCCAAAAGACAGCCTGTTCCCGCGTACAGTCAAGCTACGAAGCAAAAACTTGTTCAGGTTCTTGATGCTGTCATTCGAAAGCATCAGTGCAGGGTAAAGAGAGGCAAAGGGAGCTGCTTATCTGCAGACATGGGGATTGATGGCCCCAGGGAGAACCCCTGTGCCCCCTGGCAGAGTTATGATGAGGCAGACGGAGGGAGCTGTGGAAGTCAAGTGGTCCTGCAACCTTTGTTTATTTACTGCATCCTCAGCCACTGAGCGAGCACAGAGAGAGAGGACTAACGTAGCATTGACTCATGGAGACATTTAAACTGGGAAGAGCTATGGGCCTGATCAGACAACATCCACAAATAATAGACAAACAGTGGAGTGCAGCCTAAAAGAGATGGCTCAGCATAATAGATGGTGTTTACACAGCATGTGGACGGCAGTGGTTGGCACAGATTTACACAAGACTGGTGTGTGCAAAAGGTAAACGCAGCTGGTTTAATCTTGCTATATACTTAATGCAAACCAGACATCAGCACACAGGTTCCCACAACGGTGCTCTAATAAGGACATCACTTTACCACAAGGTTAAACAACCATGTCTGTAAACTTACTGTGAGATTATTCCCCTCCCACCACATCTCTGCCCCTACTGCACAAGGGTTTGGGGGCAGGGAGCCCATATCACCTGTGTGCCAGGAAGCCCAGCTCCGTTGCATCAGGGGTCATAGCTTGGATTACCAAAAGGGAAGAGTTATCCAGATCACACGGACATGCACACAAAATGGTACAGTAATAAAGGTAAATTCACAGCGCTTCTCTTAGGAAGGAACAATCAAATGCACAGCCACAAAATGGGGACTAACTGGTGGGGTGGTGGTACTGATGAAATGGAGCTGCAGGTTATGGTGGATCACAAACTGAACCTCAGTCAACAATGTGATGCAGTTGCGAAAAAGGCGAATGTCACTCTGGGCTGTATTAACAGGAGTGTTGGATGTAAGATATGGGAGGTAATTGTCCTGCTTTATTCAGCACAGGTGAGGCCTCAGCTGGAGAGCTGTGTCCAGCTCTGGGCACCACACTTTAGGAAAGATGTGGACAAACTGGAGTGAGTCCAGAAGGGAGCAACAAAAATAAAAGGTTGAGAAGAGACAACTTGGGGAGGGGGAACCTGAAAAGTCTTCAAATATGCTAAGGGCTGATATAAAGAGGACGATGATCAATTGTTCTCCATGTCCACTGAAGGTAGGACAAGAAGTAATGGGCTTAATCGGCATGAAGCGAGATCTAGGTTGAATATTAGGAGAAACTTTCTAACTGTAAAAGTAGTTAAGCACTGCAGCAAGCTTCCAAGGGAGGCTGTGGAATCCCCATCCCTGGAGGTTTCTAAGAACAGGTTGGACAAACACCTGTCAGAGAGGGCCTACGTTTTCTTCGTCCTGCCACAGCACAGGGGGTGGCACTAGAGGTCACCTTCCAGCCCTCCATTTCCATGATTCCAGGCCCTCCTACAGGACTAGGAGTCACACACCCTCTTCCGCCACATCGCTGTGAAGAGGGATTCAGTGTTAGTCACGTGTTTAGTCAGTTTCCCTTGTGTGTCGTATTGGTTTCTCCAGCCCGCTTTAGAGAAAGGGACCCGGGGCTGCTCAGCTTGAACTGACTCTCTTCCTGCTCGTTCTCCTCCTGCCACATGTAACACTTGCCTAAGATCATTCTTCACAACAGCAGGTTAACTGATACCACAGATCCCGCAGTGAGGTCAGTGTTTCTATTACACATGCCTACTCTCAGGTGCTTAGAAATCAGCCCTAAACAGAAACTTGGCAGCAGCTCCCCAAAACTTTATTTTTTCTTAACACGGTTCAAGGTAGGATGGGCTGACTTTCAGATGTGCAGAGCACCTGCCGTTGCCATTGACTGATGATTTAGCTGAAGGTGCTTAATACTTCTGAAAGTCAGCCCTGGATGCTTTAAGAGACATGGACTTGCGCAAAAACAACTGCAGTTTGCTAGTTTAGAGTAATTTTTATTACTCCTATAATAACCATGAAAACACAACAAACAACAAAACAGACAATTGTTATCTCATAAACAGACCTAGACACTCCTGTGACTTTAGGAGGGGAAGAAAACAAGGTCTCAATAGCCAAGATATATAATCCTGCGAAGTGAATGTACAGTAACCGCCTCTCATTTGGGTTTCACTTTGTCTAGATGCAATATGTTGATCGTTTAAATCCTCATATACACAATAAATTGTCGTGATCTCCCACTTGGGGTTAGGGAGATGATACACCATGAAAGCTTTCTAGCTCCAGGGACATGACTGATTGGTGCATAGGCTGCTGGAACCGGCCAGATGTTCTGGGGTTCGCAGAAGATGTATAAATCTACCTACTTGTCTAGCGATGGATTGAACCGTCCTCTGAACCAAATGCTTTCATCGGGAGGGGCCCTCTAAGGTTAAGTGCTTGCTGGAAGATGCAGCTAGATACTGGAAACGTGGATTCCATGTAGAATGACTCCTCTCATTCTCTGAAGCAGCATGCTTGGCACTCAGGATTTCACATTCGGAGAAAGGTGATGCTTTAGACTTCTGTATTTGGAGACCTTAATCCAAGAGCCCGTCCCCCTTGGGTGTTGCGTGGAACTCTCAACTGGCACAGCACTTCCCTCCCCCGCCACCCACACTTTTAAATTATCTAGACTATGCGGGACACTGATTGAACCTTGATACGACAGTGATGGGCGTACCAGAAATGCCTAAACAGAGTAATTACCAGCCACGTTACTCATTCTTTGGTTGAAGTGTGACATGTATCCACAGCAAGGGGAAGGAGGAGGATGGTTTGCATTTCATTGCTGATTATAGCAATACCAGGCTGTTGTCTATCTCAGAAATCTCCTGGGGGGAGTCTGAAATGTAAATTGCCGCAGCGTTAATAAAACGCTGTCTAAAATACAAACCCCACCAGCCTCTCTAGCTGTGTTTTTACACAAAACACGCTGTCGACTCGCAGACGCCTCTATCAGGGATTTCCCTTTTGCAAACCCAATTTACTGTTTGGCTTTTTGAACAAAAAAAAAAAAGTGCATCAGCGACATGAAGGGTGGAATGGTACAGACTGTCTGGAGTGGGGAATTTACAAATCAGCAGCAAAACAGAACAAACGAAAAATAAAAGCCAATGTAATGCAGAGACTTTATCAAAGAAGCAAACACGCTTCTCGAGGTGCCTCACCCACTGTCATTCTGTAACCAATCGTGCTGAAGGAAAACTAAAATCGGGCCCCACCCCCAAAGCAAACACAACAATGTTGTAACAATTCTAGTGCTCTACGGGAGCTGGCCATTCCCTGTCCCAGCCAAACACACAACTTTGGGAGAGCATATCACGGTTATCTTCAGGAATAATGGGAGTTCTCCCAGAGCAATGGCCAGTTCCGAGCCACTCATGGGCTAAAGAGCAGAATGTATTCAGCCGCCCGGAGCTCTGGAAAGTGTTCAACAAGAGGAGCTGATTTGGTGGGAAAGGGGCTCGTCTGCTCGTATGACACAGGCAGGGACACAGTTTGTTTTACTCATGTTCAATAATAGTCAAGAGAAAGGACCAAGCTAGGAAGTTAGACTCCAAATCCCACCCCCAAGCCCTCATGTTTCAAAGGTATTTGGGTCTGGGGGCTTGAGTGGGATCCGTCTCTAGTCGTCATAATACTGATCAGAACATACACTTCTATAGCAACGTTCACCCTGAGAGATCCCAAAGCACTTTAGTAACCGTACGCGTTCAGGAACGGAGTACCAGCCACGACACTCTGCAACGACTGTGTCACTTTAATGCATGAGTGGAAATCATAGCATAAGTGTCCTGGCTAAACGACAGCTTGGGAAATTCCATTCTGCATTCCACCTCCAGTTCGAGGTAGCTGTGCTGTCCATCTTGTCCTAAACGGTTGCATGGTCCCGATGGGTGCTGTTAAGCAGCTGCCATGGCAGGGACCGAACTCCTGAATGATCGAGACGTTTAGGAGAACGAGATGTTTAGGAGGGATCCACTGGCAGCTATACAATGAAAGCTTGAGAGCTAGCAGTAGAGTCTGATTCATTACAGTGCCTGTATTTTGGAGCTAGTTGGAGCTGCCTATTAAGGAGCATAACTTTCCAGACCAATGTGCCCAGCACCTTCCTTTACAAGAGATGTGCATGCGTCTCTCCTCTCCCCATCTTATTCCACCCTTCCTTTACCCCATTCAGACCCCAGCCTAGTGCATTGCAGGTAGAGTGTTCTCTTGGTCACTCTGGGCCAAGCATTATCTCAGATCTGCACTGGGAATCTCCGGGAAATGTAGTCCATTAAGCAAACCAGAGGTGGCAGTAACCTCTGAACTTCATTTTTGATCTGTCGGCAACCTGCCATCTCTGGGGCTTCGAGGTGAAATATCCTCTGTAAGAAACAATGAATCCTCCAGTGATGGGATATTCAGACCCCTGAAAGTGACTGGCCACACAACAGGGGGTACCCCTCTTTCTCTGTCTAGAGATCAAACCACAGTTGTCTGGTCTGATCTGCAGGCAAGGCTGTCTCTGACAGCTGTTGGGAAATTAAATCCTCCCTCCAATACACCAGAGGGAAAATCCTCAGAGGGGCCAAGAACCTGCAGCTCACCAAACTCCAGGTGGAGTTGCAAGTGCTTTCTCACGCCTTCAGCTGAAGCTAGCCAGGTCTCCTGTCTTTGCACTGCACTTTGGGAAGCCCTGGGTATTTGGGTCTTGAAGAAGCTGGACATTCTGTCCACTTTATTGTAAAACAGAAAAGTAAGACCAAGAAAGGGTGTTTAAACCCCATGCAAGCAGGCCGAATCCTTTCCTGCACCAAATGGCCTGTGCTGCTTTCATGTTAGAGAAGTTAGAATGATCCACCCTGGGCCCTATGCACCAGCGACCTTTGATACCAGGTGGCGTTTGCTCACTATAAAGCCCAAGCCCCTGCAAATGCCCTTTTGCTTCTTCAACAGAAGCTGCAGAATTGCCTCATGTGGGGAAATCTGCTAGCGCCAGCCAGCCACATTTAATCAAACTAGCAATTCATCTCCTGTGGCAACCGGTCTGTTTAGGTCCCAGCTGTAGGTGGTCTTGTAAAACACGCCTGAGCGCAGAATAAATTGAGCATGTGGCGTCATGGAAAGCCTGGGTTGTCAGATGTTCTTCAATGGCCGTGAGTTACACAGAAAGGAGATGTCATTCTGGGCTCGCTACATGACAAGCTGATACAACTCAGAGGTGTCCATCACCTTCGAGCAAAAGGCTCATGACATTGACAAGATTGCTTTCATGTACGCAAAAGATCAATATTGTCAGGATGAAATAATATGTCAGCTGATATGAAGAACTCAACCCTGTCACTGGCAGTCAACAAGCAGGAACACTCTCTCTCAAAATAAAATAAAAAATAACAATATAAAATAAATACATATACTGCCACCCCCTCAATCATGCTATTTGGACAGGTCTTGTCCTGATCAGTAGATCATCTCCAGATTTCTCAAAAGAATGATTCTCTGCATACAGGGTTTATCCTAATCTCAGAAATTCCTCTTCTATTCTACTAAATCATCACCGCTAGTCAAATTGTCAGAGTCTCACCTGAAGACTGCGTTCCTTGGTGAACTTCAGTATTTACTTCTTGTTTTCCATCCCAGGTCTCTTCCCTGACCAGAAATGTCATCAAATACAATTTCACACTACATTCATTTAAAACTCTCCAATCCTGCTTGACTTCAGTGGTTTCTTCTCCTGATCCCAACACTTCTGTGCTAAACCATTTGTTTCTCACTGGGGTTAACTTTGTGTGTTTTTCTTTATATATATAATTATATATCTATAAAATCAAATCTCTTAATTCTCTGACCCAGAAATCAGAGACAATCCTCGTAAAAAACTGGGACAAAGAACACACAGACAGATGCACAGGAAGAGCTTCTGAAACTCCCAAATCTACCCATTTAAAGTGATTTTGATTAAAGAAAGCATTTGTAGGAAAACAGTTACTGCCAGACCTTGGATTGTTTTCTGATCTTCCAAATCTTTCACTTTTAAGTGCAGCTCTACTCTAAAAAGTGACTTTTTAAACCCAGATGGCAGCATGGTGCCCCACGTTTCCCATCTCTCTGTGACTTGAGCACCAGATGTGCTTACTTTACAAGTAAGGGTTTTTTTTGCTAATGCCAGCCCTGTGAAGTCAATCAGGAATCTGAGAGTCAATCTGGGTACTTTTCATTTCCTGCAGCATCACCAAAAATAAAGGCTTTGCAGGCCAAATTACTCTCTCCACAAAAGCTGTACAACCCCAGTCCCTGTTGTAAAGAGGCTAGAAATAAAGAAGACATCTTGTTGATGACGCACAAACTCTCACATAGCCTCACCAGTAATAAAGCACCTGCAGGCCAAATCGGAACTTCAGTTACAGCCATGCAATCCCATTTTCACCCTCAGTCACACTTGTGTCAAATCCATACCCTTTAATGGGTTGGCAGAGGTGTAATTAACTGGAGTGGAGTTATCAGTACTGTAGATGATGTGCAAGGTATTACAGGATTCTCTCTGAGCTGCGCTGGCACTGCAAGATCTGCCTCTGATGATAGGGGATGGAGATCTGCTGAGTCAGAAGGTGCTGTATTTTACACACTCACTTTCCACATTAAATTACAATTTAATGAGGGAGAATGACAAAGGAGCCAGATAGCTTTCTAATTAAAACAACAACTGACACGGATACAGCAGTTTCCCAAAGCACGTTAGGAAAAGTGAACACACGTGTATGGACAAACCCATAGACATGAAGCCACCAAGTAATGCAGGGCCGAGAAAGAAAAGGAAATGTTAGCCATGGAAGTCAGTGCAAAGCTCACCTCTTATTAAAAGAGACAGGGAATTATCCACACTACACAAGCCGGACATTGGCTGGTGAGGGCTTATCCAAAAGTCTCCTCTTCACACACACGCAGGAATGGAATTCCATTTATCTCCACTGGGGAAAAACTGCCTGGACCCTGATGGGATTTTAACCCCATGACTCCAAGGAGCCTGAGGACAGATTCAGAGGCGACGTGTAAGGTGGTGTCAGTTACACATACACAAGTGGACCTATGGTGGTGGAACTTACAATCCAAAGGGGGCAGAGCAAAGCATAAGGTAATAGCACTGTGTGCTGGGAAGAATCAGGTGGGGTCTATTTTAACTTACACCTCCTGTTGGCTGATTTTCCTACTGTGCCTATCTCCTCCAGCCCCTTCTGTGTGTCAGTTACACTACCCTGACTCCCTTAGGTGCAGCTGGTCAAGGCAGCACTTACACCACTTCTCACACGGCCTCCAGATTTGGCCCTTGGTGTTTCACATTCAATGCTCGAGGAGAGAGAGAGACAGCCGGGGAAGGGGGCAAGTCTAATGAATACCCATCAAGATCCCTTCACCAGAACTGCTGGAAAGCTGCCAACACCACGGCTCCACGCACTGGCTTGGAACCATCACTAAAAGCAGAGTCTCATTATATTGAGTAATTTAGCTTAACTACCACCAGTAATTCAAACTGCTGGGCCCACAATAGCGACTGAGCACAGGACTAAATTGCATTACAGAATCTGAGGGCGGATGGTCTCAAATTTAAAAAGGAAGTAGCAGTTCTAGCCAGCCAGAGTGTTAATACCAGATGAAATGCTTTCACAGGAGACGGCCTGCTGGAAAGCTCCCAGCCAACCCTTTGTCAAGCTAATGTAGTCTGCATTGTACCTTGGCTTCAAGAGGTACCTTAAAATGTCGCCAGTGTCTATGTTCTTACATGGAAACCTAACATCCTTTGAAGAAATACTTGGAACCTGGAATGAAATAATATGTCAGCTGACATGAAGAACTCAACCCTGTCACTGGCAGTCAACAAGCAGGAACACTCTCTCTCAAAATAATAATAATATAAAATAAATAAATACACTGCCACCCCCTCCATCATGTTATTTGGACAGGTCTTGCCCTGATCAGTAGATCATCTCCAGATTTCCCAAAAGAATGATTCTCTGCATACAGGGTTTATCCTGATCTCAGAAATTCCTCTTCTATTCTACTAAATCATCACAGCTAGTCACACTGTCAGAGTCTGACCTGAAGACTTGTCAAAGAGAAGCAGGAATTTCAATGGTAGGGGAGGGCAAGCAAAGCTCTTCCCCATATGCTGTTAGACAGATCACATTATTGTTTTGGCTCTCCCAGAGGTTTTGTCCTGGAAGATTTGCCAGTTCAGGATGCAGCCCTAACTTGCATGTACTTTCCCATTAGCAGCAACAGCAGATCAGGAGGATGTTGATTTCTTGTAACATGAACTATAGCGTAGCCTATTTCGGTACTAGGGGGTGGGTTTTATTTTGGGGTTAATGACTAACCATCTCGAGCTTTGGGCCGTAAAATGAATGTGCCATGGAGACCTTGCCGCCTTTAACCTGCATTTAAACGCAGCAGCATGGCAAAGGCTGTATCTGCAGTGGGAGGCAGCGGGGAGAGAGATGCTTGGCAAAAGAAGGGAAGGATGATGTCTGATGGTGACAGCCACAGAATTGCTGCTGCTGTGCGATCTGCCTGAGCAGCTCTGAAGTCAGACGGGTCCTTTCAGAGACAAAGAGCCAGCCCCTTTCTTCCCATGCACTCTGATGCAGATTTTGCTTTGAAAACAGTGCTGGAGGAATGCACTGCACAGAATGCTAGTTCACTCCGTCCCTCTCCTTCCCCCTACCCATTCTTCAGCTCATCCACAGAGAAACCTGTGTGCCCATTAGAGCCCTGCTAGTTGGAAGAGCTCTATGCCACATAAGGGTCATTCAGCAGGAAAGCAGGAACAAAGGAAACAGGAGTCCTGCCTGCCATGGGAACAAAGGAACATTTGGTGGGGATGGGGGGAGGAGAGGAGGAGGAGGCCTCAGTTAATGAATGCAAATGTCTACATTGCCCCTGGAACAAATTCCCTGGAAACAACACAGGATGACACTGAATGTACAGCAAAGAGAGAGAACTCTTTCCATTGACAAGGTAGAGCAGCCAGCACATGAGACAGCTGCAAAGCGGAGCATCCGACATAACAGATGGCCCCCTTGGGACACGACTGTAGATTTCGGGAGCATCTGCAAACCTAACAGCGTTGCTGGAACTCCCGTTTAATGTGTCGCTCTGTGGCAGGTCCCTGATACACACCCTAGGGACATCACGGTCGCTGCAGCAGCCCCCACTGCCAGGTTGGATATTGCAAACCGTGCTTTGTTTGGACATCAATCCAGTTCAAAGGCACTCATGTTTTGCCCAACTTGATACACAGCTTGTCCCAGCAGACAGCTTCTGTGACGACTTTCCAGCATCCACAGCACATGATAACACGGCCCAGCTGCCAGGAGCTGGCTTTTAACAGCAAGCGCCGAATTGTTAAAACAGCAGGATCTCCAATAAGTCTCCAGGTCAACCCCCTTAGCATACAGGTTTACCAAGCAGGCCTTCGTGGGAATCAAGGTCTGCAGACATCTCGCTCTTAGTGCCTGATTCAAAGCCCCTGAAGTAAAAGAAAATCTTGGTACCCGCTTTACTTCTGACATACGTAACGTTTTTGCATGTGTGATGCCAGAGGATCTCAAGTCAAATGACCACAGAGCCGTGAGTAATTAATATATAAACTGTGCTTTAGACACTGCATCAGATACAGTCTTTTTTTATATATTTAAAAGGGTGGAGCAGGTCAAAATGATCAGTGTCAAACTTCAGAAACAACCTCTTCATACTGAAGGACAATTTCAATTCCTCATTCATTCCTCCCTCTCTTTGTGAGGTTAGCTAACAGAGAATAATAATAATAATAATAAAAATACGTCGCAACCAAGCTAGATTCATGCACAGGGCAGGATATTCCAGTAGTAAACATCATTCGATATCAGACTGCTGTGGACAGTACTCTAGCAAGCTCTGCCTCTGAATTATAGCCCTCTTTGGTTTTGCCGAAGTTAATCTGGCCCCTGTTTTGTATAGCAGCACTAGATTGGAGCATCCCACTCAGCTTCACAATTTGGTCCGCCTGGAAATGCCTTTTTAGCTACAATTTGCAGAGGAGGGAACGGAACACCTCTGTTGACACAGTGCTGTATTTACTGCAGAGTTGCTGGGGGAGGAGAGGCAGGGGGGATTTGTCAAAGGTTAGTGGTGCTTTCTATCGCCATGGTTTCATGTTTCCTCGTTTTCAAATATTTGGTCAAAATGCCTCCTAGACCCTTAATTTCTTATTTGCTGCACAGAGTGGATGTCAAATAAATCTTCCTAAAGTGTCCACTTCAAACAGGGGGATTTTCCTGACAACCCCCTGAAGAACTGTCTTCTTCTCGCTGCTGATTACTGGGAATAAACAAAAGCCGTCTTTATACTCAGACTTCTGCTTAATTCCATCAGTGATGCAACACCAGGGAGACTGATCCGCCGCACATTCACAACTGGCCACGGGAGCGGCACACACATTGGAGGGGAGAAGTCAGAAAGAGACCCATTTTAGATCATCTAGCGGATGTTCCCCTGCTTAACTGAGGATTGTTTTTAAAAAGCGTAGTACCCAATAATTTGTTCCATCTGAGGGGGTTGTCCTCACATCACATCTCTGCACACCCTGTGTCTGCGGGGATCCCACAATTCATGGCCACGAAGCAGTCTGAATGTCACAGACACTGGCTTGCAGCATCACTAAATGAATTCTAATGGGTCAGAGACACTGATTCAAGGAGAGTGAATTTCTATGTACACACAAGGCATCTGAGTTCTTGAATGCACATTGTAGCTGGTTTTCAATCCAAGATCAGCTGCAAACAAGTAAACCTCAGAGGTTTAAATGCAGCCATAATAAGTATTAAGCCATGTTAAGCATAGCAGCTCTCTCTCACAATGTTTAACTCATAAGAGCTCCATGTGACACATACGGTAGCAAGGGGGAAAAAATCAGGTTGACTAGTTTACAGAACATGCTTGATTCAGCTCTCTTGGGATGCAGTGTACCCACCCATCTGACACTTACATTAAATATTCAGTTCAGCTTTAGCACTTGGATAGAGGTGACCGCTAATGCACAATGATTGTGCAGCAGCACTTTGTTTTCACACCTGCTTTCTGGGTGGCTCTTGTCCGAGGAACCGATGTGGACAAATCCCTTCTGGATCATAAAACAGGTGCTCAGAAGTAGCCACCAGTAATGCCTGGATTGTGATTCCATCACAACTCCTGGCTTTACAACAAATAACAATGATCACGAAGTTCCTGGTATACGGTTTTGTTTAAACCATCCTTGTGAAAGAACTGCTATGCTGAAAGGTTCCCCTCGCCCCCTCCTGGCCGCAGTGCCCAGGAGCGAGGCAGCATCTCGACACAGCAGTCACTGAATTGCCTAAAGCTGGAGAGTACAAACCAATTCCAGGATCTATCACTGAATCCTGATCTAAGTCCTAACTTTCCTAACAGCAACCTGGACCGAATCCAATCGCGTGGCTTTTTTCCTTCTTTGATATGTGCTTTCTTTTACAGAGCCCAGGCTAGCCTCTTGCACAATAAACTTTTCTTTCTTCAAGAGAAAAGTCTGGCTCCCTCTTTAGAGGCTGTAATGTTAAGTTGCCATGGAAGTGCCAGCACAGTGATCAAGCAGGGGCAGTTCCCAGCCTGCCACTAAAGAGCTTTCGGTTCCTAGCTGTACCGCGGAAAACGAGCAAGTCCCTGGGACAGAGCATAGCACAGGAAGCCTGGCTGCAAAAACCAGCGTGGATTGTGATAGATCATTTCAACCAAATCCTCTGTTTGCATCTGATTTGTAGTAGGATCCATTGAGAAGCATAAGCGGTCTCTACAGAGATTCAGCCTGTTGGGGGGTTTCCTACTCAGAATACATATTTTCACGATTATCATTTGGTGGTTGGCGTTTATTTACATATTTTAATCCCAAACCAGAACAGCCTCTCCTAAAGGAACCAGAGAGTCCAATGTCAATCTTAGCAATACTTTGCTGTCAAAATTCCCTGCGGGCTACTAATATTAATGGACTAATACATCTGCGGGGCGCAGAAACTGGAAACAGGTGATTATTTCAGTTTCCAGATTTAAGGCTGGGGGGAATCCAGCTTCCTTTGCAGTTTCTGAGGAGAGAGGCAGCAAAGGAGCTTGTCTGGCAAGTTGCACCCTGATCCCCAAGCTCCAGCAGCCATGGTGAGCCCTTCGCGCTGCTCCTCCAGCCCCAAGCTAAGCACGGTCCCTCCCCAGCGCCAGGCTCCATCCTCCCGGGAAACAGACGCGAGTCTCAGCTCCCTGGTACAATGGTTGCGCCAGAGAATAAGCAGCCTGTTCCCAAGAGGCGGTTTCACCCTCCCTGGCCCAGCCCAGCCCCGATCCCCGCTCTCCCCCCTTCCAGCCGGGCTTTGGGGGGGATGGACGCCCCAGGCTGCACCCCGAAACCACGGGGACCCCGCGCGGCGGCAACTTACAACTCCCAGGTTCAGGTCAGCGGCCGTCGGGGTCGGCGCCGCGAAGGTTTCCTGCCAAGCCAGCCAGAGGGCGACGGTCAGAAACATCTCCCGGGAAAGCCCCCCGCTCTGCCCGGCGCCCGCGGTGCCCAGCAGCATCCCTCCGTCCCGCCCTCCCGCCTAGTCCTGCGCCGCCTCCCGCTGCCGCTCCCGCGGCCGGGCTCCGGCGAGCTGCGGGGGCACAGCGGCGGCGGGCGGCATCCGAGCGCGCAGCCGCCTCCTCCTCCTCCTCCGCGGGCTCCAACTTCCCCGGCTCCCGCCGCTCTCCAGCCCGGGCGCAGCCGCCGCCGGGCTCCGGGAAGTTGCTTCGGGCCCCGCGGTTCAGCGCCGGCTCCGCGCCTCCCTCCCCGGGGCAGCGCAGCGCAGCGCAGCGCAGCGCCGCCCCGCCTGCTCCGCCGCCCGCCGCCTCTGGCCGCAGCCCCAGCCCGAGCCCCGCCGCCGCGCAGGGAGGAGGGGCGGAGCGGCGCGGCGCCCGGGAAGGGCGGGGCTCGGAGCTGGGCGGCGGGGGGCCCCCGCGCGCGGAGGCGGGGGGGGGGGGTCTGCGGGGCTCCTGCGACCCTGCACGGGCCTCGGTGCAGCCGCGGCAATAGCGAGCCCCCGAGGCCGGGAGCAGGGCCGGCTTCTCCGCCTCCCCCGGCTCTGAGGGCTCAGTCCGAAGAGAAACCCCCGCAGGCTCCCCCTAGCCACTTCTCCGCACTTCGGGGGGACGGGGCGCGATCAGGCTGCACTTGCCTGGGGGTTAAGGGCTGAGGAGAGCTGAGTTCAGGTCCTGGTGCCCATACAGGCTTCCTGTGTGACCTTGGGCAAGTCCTGGGATCACAGGCCCACTGCAACTCTCTTGCCCTTGGCCTCAGGGGACGGGGGCCCAGGCTCTTCATAGGTCGGTGCACCTGTTTCTTCCTTGGTCTGTCTTGTCTCTGCAGTCTGAGAGATCTTTGGGGCAGGAGTGTGTCTTCCTGGGAGTTTGTGCAGCGCCTAGCGCAGTGGGGCCCCAATCTGGGTTGCTGCAGCTATGTGCTGTCCTAGTAATAACGAAAAGTAATGTTTGTTTGGGGCATTTTTCCCACTGGGTATTGTGCAGAGCAAAGATTCCATGGAGGAAGGAGGGTGGATTAGAGAAGCACCATATAAAACCGGTATCTATCCCTGTATCTGATTAGACACCAAGATAGCAAATGTTCAGTGCTGGGTAGGTCTTATTTTTATGCCACCTACAGCACTGATCATGGAGTCTGTGCTTATTAGTAAATAATGAGTTGCCTTGTTACCTATCAGATAAAAGCAATCATATAATTTCTTGGGAGGTGGAATAGTCCAGCACTGAGGGTACCGAGCTGGCAGTCAGGCCACCCGCATTCCAGCCCTGGCTCTGCTACTGGCCTGGTGGGTGACCTTGGGCAAGTCAGTTCCCTGCTCTGTGCCTTAGTTTCCCATTTGTAAAAAGGAGGAGAATGTTGCTGACTTTCCTTTGGGATCAACAGCTGAAAAGATGAATATACAAAGGAAAGAGCCTGCTAGAAAAGGAAGATCTGTGCAATACCTTTCAAACATCCCAGTGGTTCATTTCCAAAGCCAGCTGTTTACAGAGGGTATGTCTGGGTGGGGTGCAGAGGTGAGGAAAGAAGAAACAGGATTTGACTCTCCCAGAGGGAGAGTAACTTAAATCAGAACACGAGGTGGCCTCTCACTTAGATTTAACAGCTTCTGTTTTCTCTCTCTAGACAGAACGAACCGTCCATGTTTCTGATGCACATGTACAAATTAATTTTAATAATTTAAATTCTTGCAGGGCAGGAGATACTTGCTCCAGGCTAAACTCTTAAAGGGTCTTTTCAGCATCACTCTTGGCCTAGGATCTGCTTTCTTTTCCACTCTTCAGTATTAGGGCCCTGAGCACTGACAACCCACAGACAATGCTCTGAACGGCTGCAGTGCTGCTAATGGCTGCACACGTCCCGCCCTGTTCAGGTCTGCCCTTCTTTAGTGAGAGGAACAGTTACAAAACCATCGGGCACCCAAAATATACGGCCCAAGCCAAAGCCCGCTGATGTAAATGGAAAGTTTCCTGCCTGCTGGAGCCGCCTCCCTCTACTTTCCCATCCATTTTCATTTCTTATCCAAGGACATAGACCGTGGAGCCAGGGAGGCAGGTAACATCTCCTCACTCTTTGGTTCCTCTCTCTGTCAGTAGCATTTTTACAGGGCTGCAGGCCTCATTTCTGGCTGATGAGGACACTTGCCGTTTCAGTTCTTGGTTAGGGGATGAGCTTGCGAGTGTCCCAGCCCCCATCTTCTCTACCTCCTAGGCCACTGGCTCCATGGCTCTCACCACCTACTGTCTGCCCTAGGGTGACCAGACAGCAAATGTGAAAAATCAGGACGGCGTGGGGGGGCAATAGGAGCCTATATAAGAAAAAGACTGTCCCTATAAAATCGGGACATCTGGTCACCCTAGCCCATTTGGTTCTCTCTGCTGCAGTTTGTTCAAGCCAACTGTAGGTTGAAATTCACTCCCATGCCGCGGGCCTGCCAAGGCCTATACCCCTGCTCTCCTACTTAAAGTCTGTGTAAGTGTCGGGCAGACTCTCTGCACAGGGGCTGAAATTTCACCTGACATGATGAAGAAAGAGCATTAAATAATAAGCCAACAAAGCGTCTGCTCCTCTTCCCCTTGAAGTCATTGAAAGCTTTTCCATGGACGTTAATAGGTTCAGCGTCAGGCCCACAGACTCCAGCTCTCTACCTTAGCAGAAAGCAGATTCCCATGGGAATATTTAGACTATGTCAATAATAATCAAATACCATGAAAGATGTTTTATCACATACACCAACTGGATCATGCTAGCAAAGCTCCCAGTCTTTCAAGGCCTCTAAACCAATGAAGTCAGTTTTTAATTTCTGACAACTTACTGGATCTGAACACAGAGAGTCTACAAGTTACTAGGTCTGAACGGGAGTGCTGCACTTTGCTGTTGTTTCAACATGCACCGCACCTCGGTCCAGCCTCTAAACTCTGCATCACCCCCAGCGAGTAGCAGAGTCTGTGTGTGCAGTCCATCTCAGCTTGTCTTCGGTTTCATTGTGACAAATGGATTGTCCCAGTAAACAGTGGCAGGATTTTACAGCGTCTGCAATGCATTTTCCCTGGGAGCTGTGAGCCTGCCTTACTCTTAAAGGGATAGATGGCACTGTTCACCCTGAGATCTCCAGATTCTGCCGGTTCAGGATGGAATGCTGCTGGGACTAAACAATAGTGTACATCAATATGATACCTTCAGTGCATAGAGGGATCACTGAAATGCAGCCACTTCTGGGGGAGAAGGGCAGCAGCTAGCAGTCGGGACCAGAGCAGTGCTGTGGAGATGGAGAGAGGGAGTCAAGGGGGGTAAAGAAAAAAAAATGCCATGAGGTAATTAATTTCCATGCCGATATACTGAATCTCTGGAGTGCTAGCATCCCTCCCCACCAGTGAACTTCACCGAACGCACTGGGCCTGCTCAGTGAAGTCAGTGGAGCTATGCTGATTTACACCAGCTGAGGATCTAGCCCACTATATCTACCTCAGAAGGGTGCAGGGCTCAGTTGACGCTGTTGGGATTCAGACCCATGGTTGCCGGGAGTCTAGGAGGTTCAAGGGCTTTTCTTGCTAAAACAAAGTCCCAACCCTCAGTCTTCAAAGCTAATGGCAAAAATGCCATTAGCTTCAATAGATTTCTAAATAAAGACAAATCTATGGTGCATTAGGTTCCAGCCTGTTCTGTATTCTAATGTCTCCATTTCACATGCCTCTAATTATACATTTGGAAACTTGCCTAAATCCTCTTTACTACTTTGTGGTTCTCTTTACCCCACTGTCTCTCTTTCGGTGCCTTTTCATTTTTGTCTGTTACCATATCTTCGTGTTACTCTCTTTGAATCAATATCTCCTCACCCTCCTTCCTTTTTCTCCATTTGCTTTCCTTCCTTCTTGCCTCCTGCTGCCCTTCTCCTGACTCAGCTATTCCTTTCCACCAATCTCTGGGGATAGCTACGTTTCTCAAAGCCAATAATTGTTGCATTAGACATGATTATAGAAAGCATATTGTTTGCTTGGATCCAGAAGTCACAACTCCATGCAAAATTCAAAAGCCTCCAAACAACCCCCTACCAGCCCCTCCCATTTCCAAAGTGCAGAAGCATTATCTTGGGTGTTCACTGACTCTCTGACATTGCTTAGCAACCTCATGTACAGTAATTTCCTGCTAAGTAGCTTCAGAATCTCTTCTTATTAGGAGTCACTTCACTTGGCAGTTGACATGACTCTGGGCAGATCCGAATGATCCTTTGAAGGGACACCAAGTCAATATAAAAAGACAACACTGGAGCAGTGTACAGTAATGACGCACAACGCTAGCACTTCCAGCGATGTTAATAAACTGTCAGATTCTGCCCCCTCTTACCTTGAGGGTATGAGCAGTCCCATAGACATCAGGAAGCCTACTCACAGCATAAGTGCTCACTAATATAAATCAGGCTTGCAAAATCTGGCCGGTAGCGTTTGGATGCTGGAGAAGAAGGATGGCCCTGCGGCTAAGGCACTGGCCTAGGACTCAGGAGAGCTGCGGTTATGTCCCAAGCTCTACCACAGGTCTCCGGTGTAACCTTGGAGAAGTCACTCAGGGAATGTCTGCACTGCAATAAAATACCTGTGGCTGGCCCGCGTCAGCTGACTCGGCTCAGGCTGCCAGGCTCTAAAATTGAAGTTCAGTCATTTGGGCTCAGGGACCCTCCCCCTTCACGGGGGTCTCAGAGCCCTGGCACCAACCTGACCCTGAGCTCTGCACCGCATTTTTGTAGCCCTGCAGCCCGAGCCCTGGTGAACAGATGTGGGCCGACTGCGGGTCTTTTATCAGTGTGGACGTACCTGAGGGGCCTGATTTTCAGAGGTGCTGAGTACCCAGACCTCCAGCTGAAGTTCAGGGGAGCTGCAGGTGCTCAGCACCCACCCTGAAAAACCAGACTCTGGTCTCTCTCTCAGTTTCCCCTGTAAAGTGGGGGTAATAATACATCCCTGTGGTGATGGGGGCAGCGTAAGCACTTCCTCTGTGCAAAGGAGCAGCTAGATACGTTGCATTTGTGCAATGCTTTCCCCCGTGTGAGGAGCTCATTAACATTAATGGGATAGGTGTCCTTTCCCTCATTTGCTCCCTGAGGAAACTGATGCACAAAGCGGGAAAGTGACGAGTCCAACGGCACAGAATGCACTTCCCAAGGAAGGAAATAGTGGCTCTATTGAGGACTATGGGAGTTTTGCAATGGACTTCAATGGGGCCAGGGTTTCACCCATCTCCTAGCTCTGTGCTTTAACTGCAAGCATGTCCTCCTCCACGAGCCCTCCTAGCAGCACCCTCAGGGATTAAACCTTACAACTTCGGTCAGTGCTGGTGGTGCTTTAAATGGGTTGGCGGCAGGGTCCCTGCCTCAGATGTATTCTAATTCCCTTAGCCTTTTCCTTCTGATATGATGTGTAACATGTACCAATTTGTAACAAATCTAAACTATATTAAACTTGCCTATGGCACTAGAATACTATCCCCACAGCCATTTTTTGTGTGCTTGTGTTATACAAATACAGTAATCACATCGTTTCATATTTATATGGAAAGTTTCAATACAGCGAAGATGGAATCACAGCTGCACATCAGTAAAAGCAGACAGCCTCCTTTCAAGTGAATGCTGGCAATTGGATTCTAAGACAGGGACTTCCAAACACCTCTTTCTTTACATTGCTTCACATGGCTTCAGTAGGCTGTACCAGAGATTCATTTGGCCTGTAGAATGGATGATTTAAAAAAAGGAATGGCTCATTTTCTGGCCCTCTGGAACAGCGGAAGCTGTGATGGTCCAAGTTTCTTTCTGGTGGTAACACCCCTGAAGTCAAGGGAGCTACTCCAGGGATAATTTTTGAGGCAGTGTTATACGGAGACTCAGACCTCACGATTCCAGGCCCAAGCTGATTACCTTCATGGAGGAATCCCCTGTGAGCAGCATTGCCAAAATGGCGGATTACAAAGGTTTTCAAACTTTCTTCTGAAGCATCAGTTATTGGCCACAACTGTGGATAAGAAGCTTGGAGTAGACAGATTCATTTCAAATGAGTTTGTTTAAATAGGGCCAGAATGTGAAGTCCTTACTCTCAGATTGGGAGTTACTCCCCTGAGTAGGCCCACTGAAGTCAGCTGGGCACGTGCTTGCTCAACACCATGAGCAAGTGTCCCCCCATCTGTCCCTTAGATTTTGGTCTCATCCACACTCCATGTGGAGGGGTGCCCTTGACATCTGAGAGCATGCCAGTCAGTGTAGGCATAGCTAATGAACAGGATAGGAGGCAGAAGGCGGACGATAAATGACCTTGCAGATTTCAAATGATTCTCCAAACTCATCTTCACGTTCCGTAACAGGTGCACGTGTAACGCTGATAGACCCTGGTCATCAGTGGGCAGGATCGAACCTGGGACCTCTGGAGCTTCGTGCATGAGCTAAAAGCCAACTGGCTCTTAGCTAAGGCTGTAGAGGAGACTTATTTAACTCTCTCTCTTTAAGTGGTCTCAGTGCCACTAGATGGGACAGAACACCACCCCCAAGGAGGTGCGTGGGTTACACATGTACAGGGGAATACATCCCTCACGCATCAGCACTAGACAACCTGCAGCACTGGAGTCTGCATAGAAGGGAACAGCCGCTACTGGGCTTCTACTCCCCATCTGGGATAGGAGTTGGCAGGCAGGAACTGGGAGTAGGTGGAGCCTTGGCAGATGAAGCCAGCACAGAACGGGAAGCAGGAACCAGACTGTGATTTTTAAGGATAGGTCTATACTAGAGCTAGAAGAAGGTGCAACTTCCAGCCCGAGAAGAGAGACGTACTTGCGCCACATGCTAGTTGATCAGAGCTAGTGCGAGTATGTCTAACTGCTGAAAATTTTACTTTCCAGCTCCAGAGCAGACATACGCTTAGAGTCATCAACTGCTCCCTGCCCTGCACCGGGGGCTATGCATCTACACACTGCACCTTACTCACCTGAAACTGTAGGTCTTTTATTACTAGTAATAATAGACTGTGTGCTTCTCAAGACTATTTTTCTCTTTAAACCTCATTGTCATAGGGATTCAGATGCTAAGAACCCTATTGGATTCATCTGCTGCGGCACTCTAGCTTCAGGTGCTAAAATTCTATCTCTATTTTTCGGGGTGATTACAACTGAGGCAAATTGGCAGGTGGGTGCAGAGAAAATGTGGACATTTGAAGTCGTGGGGGAAATCCCATGAATAACCATGCTTGGGAAGAAGCTCATGCTGAGGTTAGCTTTGAGTGAAGTTGCTTGAACAATTTCAAATCTTGATTTTTGTGGGGGAGGAGAGACAAAAAAAAAAGGGAACAATTTTTTTTGCAAAAATTTTCATCCTGTTTTTGACCATCTCTATTTTTGAGTCACCAGCAAAGCCAACACCCAGGACTGGGGGCTGAGTTTGGAAACTAGGAAACTAGTTTGGAAACTAGGAAACAGTGAAGCACTTAAACACACGTTGCACGTTAAACACATGTGCAGCGCCACTGAAATCCTCTAATGTCATTGGTTCAGGATCAAGCCCTATATCAGGATCTGTGTGCTCTGTTGCGAAGAGAGTTGAAGCCAAGCCAAATCCATTCACAATCATCATAAGAGCTCTGCCTGGGAATTCCTAAGGGAGTGAGGTGGCCAAACATCACTGAAAATCCCAACCTATGACGTTTGCATTCTTGGGTGATTGTTCCACTTCGCCATTACCCCAGATATTAATTATTTATCATTATTAATTTATTATTTGCTTTGCGATAGCATGTAGGAGCCCCAGTCTTGGACCAGGATCTCATTGCGCTAGGTGCTGTACAAACACAAAACACAAAGATGGCTCTGGACATTAAGAATTTACAATCTAAGTAATTTGCTACACTGTACAAGTAGATACATAGTCCATTCCCTTCAGCAGCTCAGAATAAATCCCAACCAAGCTGTCAACACATTTAGCAAAAAGAAGAGAGAACATTTACCAATGGGTGGCAGATTTTTTTATGCAAAATTAATCAAAAGACTGATACCAGCATGGACAAAAAGCTTGGAGGGATTTTCTGAACTGGTTAATATTTCTGTGATATTGGACATATTCTGAGTACAATGCTCTTTGATCAACAAAGCAGAAACCACTGTGAGGGAGACTGACTATCCCCAATTCTGCGAACGCTTACAAAGCACATGCTTAACTTTGAGCATGTACATAGAGCTGCACAAAATTTTCATGGCAAACAGTAAATTTGCCCCCAAGTGCATTTTTTGGGGCATGAAAACTGTTTGCAAATTCAGGTCAAATTTGCCAAATAGTTTCAGCCAAAAAAATGGGTTTTTCTCTCAAAAAAAGTTAAGATTAAGCATTTCAACCATTGTGAAAGGAATCTTTTTGTTTTAAAATGATGTCTCATTTTTTTTTAAAGGGGAAACATCTGAAAAATTAAAACCGATAAATAAATAAATACCTCATCAATCATTTGGGATCAAAACCCACGCCACAATGAAATCTGTGGAAAAATTGTTTTGGTTTGTTTTTTTCCATTTAATTTCAGGTGTGTTTTGATCCAAAATGATTTATTGGTTTTTGTTTTGGGAGAAAAAAAATGGGGAAAAAATCAGCTTAGCTTTGAAAAATACAGATTTTTTTTTTTTGGATTGCTCCCAATCGAAAAAATCAGTGATTCAATCAGCTCAGCACATGAGAGCCCCACAGACATAGTGATAAGTTATGGAGGTCTCATTCAATTCCAGAGGTGTTTGGAATTTATGTACAATAGGACAAGGCAGATTGCATGGATCTGTCACTTTCAGAGAACAGCAATAAGTAGTGTTGAAAAAGTTCACAGAACAAACAAAATTGTGGGTTTTCTCCCTACATTTACTTTTCAGTAAACAAAATGTCTAGGCTTCATATTCTGCTCTGCAGCAGTTCACTGCTAGGAACGATTTTCATGCCATTCATACCTTTTCTTTTTTATACAATTCCATTCAGCGAGACAGATGTCAGCTTTTTAAGTGTATTCTGCGATTTGTATTCTTTATTCTTCATTTGTTGCAAATGAATGGCTCAATTAAAACAGCATTTTCAGACATTTATCTGAAACATTTGCTTTTCAGACCAACAAAAAAATAAAAAGATAACCACAATCAACTGTAAGCATGACATAGCGGATATGACAGGTACGGCAAATAGCTCTTCATTATGGTGCCAGTGCAATAGAATCTCATTTAGTACAAAACTTGTATGCAAAGCAACATGCACTAGTAAAACTGACTTACAAGTTAGCACATGCCTGAACTGGCTGGCACTGTAAGTAGTTGGAAACTAGGAACATATTTGTTTTCTTTATCTGTGCATTCAAATTAAAAAAACATATACTTAAAATATTTGCATCTTTGTGCACTCAAGTTTCTGAATATCAATTTTAAATGTTCTAATTATCTTCCAACTATATATGCTATATGCAGATTTTCCTCTCAGTGTATTCAGCATAGTTAGCATGTACGACAACATTCAGACAATTTAATTTCCTAATTACTCTGCTATGTGGCAAATACTCTTTGCTTTAAAAATAGAGTATTTCTTGCCAGTAGATGCTCTACAACTTCTTCTGCCTTGTTACATCCCTGAGGGTTCTGGCATGCTGGCAGGTAAAGAAATATCCATTTTCTACATTCTCACTCAGGAACATGGAAATGGTGATGCTGAACAGACCAATGGTCCAGTCCCATCCGGTGTCTCGTCTCCAAGAGTGGCCAAAGCCAAGTGCTTCAGTGGCAGATACAGAACTTCATGACCTAATTTGTGGTGGTCCACTTTTGTCATTTGACTTTTTAAGATTGATCAGCCTTGGCCTTCAGAGTGGCTAGAACTATTGGCACTTAAAAAATAGCAGTTCAGCATTCAAAGCACCCAAGATGAGAGGCAGACAGCTGTCTGCATGGATCAGGTGCCTTTTTAAGTAAGTTCTGGTGCGGCTAGGAAGAGGAGCATCAGTTATCTGCGATCTTAACTCTTTCCACATTTCCACTGAGGAAAATGTTTCTCAGCCATGTGATAATGCAGAACCAGAGACATGACGACAGGTTTAGAACCTGTCTGGGAAGGAGAAGCAAATCAAAACATTACTGGCAGTGAGAGAAGTTCCCATAGCTTGGCTTAGGTATAGTGCTATCAGTGGGTAAAAAGGCAGCCCAGTGCAATCTTTCAGCAATTTACGTCCTGAATTTGCTCAGTCTTTTCATTCAGCTTCAAGGATGCTCAAAAAGCCCCACTGCAGTGAATTAACGGGAGATGAACAAAGAGCAAAACCGTATCTTGCTATATTGCAAATCCAATTTCCTGCTGTAGAGTGACTCGTAAAGAGCATCACTAAAATCTGCGCAGTTTGTTGCAAACCACAGTCTTCTGCCCTTACAGCTCCCCCACCAACTAATAGACAAGGAGACAACAGAGCAAGAAAATAAAACCAACTAGCTAGTGGGGAGGCAGGGCTGGAGAAAGAGGCTTGGGTGCCAGAAGTGGTCTATTCTGTGGTGACACCAGGGGCAGAGGAGTGCAGGCTGGGAAAGGCTGCTGCCAGAAACACCCAGCCCTCTCAGGATGTTAACACTGGCCTCTGCACATGCTCAATAAAGATCTCCGCCTGCCTGCTACATCACTCAGTGCTACTAAAACAGGGCTCAGGGGATAAAGGATGGCAAGGAAAAGCAGAAGAGAAGAGGTGTGTTTTTTCAAGATTATCTCTGCTGCATGCACACCACATATCTCCTCAATCAACATCTCACAATCAGCAGCTGGGCAGAAGAACTGACCATAATGACATATTAAAGTAAATATTTCCACAGCACAATCATCTCTTCTCCACCACGATCCTCCTTCCTCAATCCCTTTGCTTTATACAGCGTCAATATCACTTCGTGTGTCAGCTGCAAGCCTATCTTGTATAAGCAACAAAAAGGAGCCCAGAGGTTAATTAACCAGAGGTAGAACATACTAATTTACCTTAAAATAAAAATAACCCCTTAACATTTGGTGGATTCTTCTGAGCGGAAGAAATTAATTTGAACACCATTTATGTATAATTTGGTCTTCCTTAGCTTGGGGATATCACAAAACCTTAGACCTGCTATTAGAGTACATTAATAAGTGTTTATTTTTCTATCAGTCAAGAGGACAACAAATGAGGAGAGATTAATAAAACTGGGACTTCTCAGCTTGGAAAAGAGATGACTAAGACCCCAGGCCCCCTGAATCCTCTGGGCGGCCCTGCCAACCGGTGTGGCAGTATGTCTGCTCACCCATGAACTATTGATACTTGCATGTACTATTTGGGAGCTTCTCAGCCCTCACGTACAATGCACCATCTGACCAGATCTAGCACACTCCAGTGCTTCTCTAAAGGCCACCACATTTATTTCCTTCTCTCATTAATACATAAATAAAGATAAGCTTGAGCCACAACGTTTGGGCTCAGCCCCTGAATGTTACCAAAGTCGTGTATCCAGGATTTTGTCCTGGTTCAGTTCCAAAGGCCAGCTGGTAAATTTGGAGCAGTTCTGAAACTCGACAAGATGCAAGAGGAGATTGGATCCGCTGTTGTGGTTCAGGGCCATCTCTTTTCATTCTCTCTCAGAATGCACTGGCACTAATGCTAAGATTATCCTTCGCAGCATTCCAGTGAAACCACAAAGTGAGGACACCTTGATGAGATTGTCAGTCTCCCCCTTTTAGTCCTTTAACAAGAGTACCAGAGTTATCTCTAGAAAAGCAACATCACTGCGTCAGAAACAGGCAACCTACATTTAGAAGTATCTCCTTCATTGTATCCTTCTCTGTACATTTTTAACAAAACAAGGTATGTTCAAGCCACTTGATCAATTCTTTCTACTTGATACCTGTGGTGAGATAAAGTGGTATTTAATAACGCAAGTATTTACTATGAAATCTATTGTTGAAGAGCAAAATTCCTTTCTCAGATCGACACACAGATTTTGACAGCTCTTCCTACATACTCAGAACTCCCATTGAAATCAAGCAGCTCTTGCTTCTGTTGGAAAAGGAAGATATTGGTGTTGGAAATGGCCACTGTGTAGTCCTGAGAGTAGAATTTTTCTCTTAGTCCATACTCACCTTGATTCACTAAAAGGGGAGAACAAAAACTTATAGAAGTTCAAAGGACAATGCCATTGTACATCAGACGTACCAAAAATAAATTGTGGCGTAATTTGTGGTGCATCTATGGATACTTAATTACTTCTTGGGATTCAACTTTAATGATGCTTCCTAGCTCCTTTGATGTTAACCAGCAGGGTATGTTGTGCTGTGTTAGAAATAGGAGCAGCAACAGAGACATAATGGTATCAGTCCAGAATGCAAAAAAAGCACCCTGAATGTTTTTCATTTTCCAAGAACACATATATGCAATAGCACTATGGAAATAAATTGCCCATGAACCTCCTGGCTTTCAGCCACTAGTAAATCTTGCTATTCGTAATGATACCCAGGTATACACAGCAAAATAACATTGCTCCATTAAGAGATCGACTGAAAACTATCCTTGCTTAATGGAAAAAGTTCCCTGTTTACTTGTGTGTTCTCGGAGTGACAGCCTATCACAGCTCATGGCAATCAAGAAATGACTCAGGCCTGTCGCCATGCTACCGAAATAAAACCTATTCGTGTCTAGTCTGTTACATAAAACAATCTTTTGTTTGGGGGATGACAGAAAGGTGTCCAAAGGGATGTTTTAGATATAACACCTCTCTGTCTATAGTCAGAGTACAACTGAACACTTTTTTATAGTTAGCTTTACTTGTTTTAAACTTCCAACTTTCTGCCACTAATCCGTCTTGATATTGAAGCCTGAGCTAGGACTCTGAGCTAGGGCTCTTGCCAAACCTCAGGCAATTGGATTTGGGGTTTATAAAATCTAAACCGAGGGCCTTTTAGATCTGGAGTCCGTCTCATCCAATCTAACCAAGTCCAGGGGACAGGTGCTGCTGGAGAGGAGGCTTCTGGACTGCCCCATCTCTGCTTGTTAATGGCTGGCTTGGCCACTTACAGAGCGCAGTTGTGCTGCCTGATGAGCGAGCCAGAAAGGAAGGATGGTCAAGTGACTAACTGGAGGCCTGGGTTCAACTCCCTGCTCTGCCACTCCTGCGTGTCTTTGGACAAGTCATTCACTCTTTCTGTGCCTCAGTTCCCCATCTGTAAAGAGGGAATAATAGCACTGCCCTGCCTCAGAGTTCTGAGTGAGGATAAATACATTAAGGATTGTGAGGCACTCAAATACTACAGTGATGGAGGCCATAGAAGTATCTTAGATAGACCTGAGACCTTCCAAGTCCCAGCTTCCGCTCGGCTGCTCACTTACTCCAGGGGAGCAGTAATCTACTTCTGGTCTATACCAGTGGCAGGTTACTGTTAGCTCAGCTGCACTGGCCAACGTGTCAGGGCGAGGTGAGGTCGACGCTCCACTCACCCCTCTCTCCCGCCCATCTGCAATGCAGATTAACACACACCAGGGGGTGCCTTATGCTCCATCTCTTCCTCGTGTTCTCATTTCTGTGTATGGACAGATCGAAGGCAGCAGTAACATGCACTCCCGTAGTCCTTACTCAGAGCTACACGCTTAGTGAGCACGCCAGCCTGGGGAACTCCCTCGGATGACAGAAGGCTGCCGTTCTGAACCCTGGCACCCAAATCGGAGGGGAATTTGCATTGCCCTCCATCCTCCTGGCCCACAGTAATTTGGCTGGCTCCAGGTAGGAAAGCAATAAGCTGTCTGGTGCAGTTAAGCTTATTCTTACTGGTAATTTAATGTGTGAGAACTCTGGCTTCCGCTCCTAGTGGCTGTTTAGAACTTCTCCACCAATGGGGGGCCACCTGGCTCTGTCTCGCCCTAATCAAGCAGGGCAAGGGAAGATGGTTGACGCGCTGCCAGGAGCCAGCCTGAGAAGGTGGTTTAACTGGGATGCACACTAGAGCATAGTGGCTTACTCACTACACATAAAGGTTTGCTTAGCTCACCCTGCGCAGAGGAAAGGCTGAGCTTTAAAAGAAATGTGTAGAGCAAGTCGCCCTCTCGCCACATGTACTTTGCACAAAGGGTGGCTGCAATTAGGGAACGCATCGCCAAAGGCAGCAGATGGAGCAAGGAGCAAAACACAGCCAAAGGGAGCGGCAGAATTTGATGAGGGCTCAGTGTCCAGGCACATCTGAGGTGCCGAAGCAATCAGACGCAGCAGGCATGATTCAGGAGATTATAGCATGCCTCAGGTAAGAAGAGAGATCAAACACCAAGTGGTTCTAGCCGCCTGAGTGCCAAGCAATAATCACCTTGAAGTGCTCTGCCTGGAGAGCATCTCTGTGCTATTAGGAAGCAGAATT
Organism: Mauremys reevesii; assembly: GCF_016161935.1. Classification (NCBI taxonomy): domain Eukaryota; kingdom Metazoa; phylum Chordata; order Testudines; family Geoemydidae; genus Mauremys; species Mauremys reevesii. Next base: position 12,956,930 of record NC_052640.1, on the reverse strand, counting down.
TATAAATCGAAATGAGAACAGACCTGGGTGGTACAGACTTGGCTAATAAGCTTAGAACACAGTGGGGGAGTGAGGCATTTATCACTGGTCCTGCTCTGCACTCAGCCCCTCTCATGCCCACCTGGGGCTTTTACCACCTTCCTTTCCCAGGAGCACAAGCCACTGGCTGGGGCATTGGCTCAACACACCTGGGTTCTATTCCCAGCTGTGCCACTGGCCTGTTGAGTCACCCTGGGCAAGTCATTTCCCTCTCTGGGCCTTTCTTTCGCCTCCTGCTCTTTGTCTGGCATATCCATTTAGCCTGTAAGCGCTTCACGGCAGAGGCTTTCTCTGACTGTGTGTTTGTGCAGAGCCTCGGTCAATGGGGTGCTGAATACACCCAGTAATAACGGGGATAGGGCTGGATGGGCAGGTGTCTGCGACAGGCCAATCCCCAAGGCTCCAGTCAGGCATGGGAAGATGGGGCTCGGCTCAGAACAGCAGAATTCTGTCACTGCAGTAGGTGCCTGCGGGAAGACATGGTCTCTCACCGAGAGCAACCTCTGCAACGCGCATTGTGCTGGTGTCTGACCAGCAGCAGAGTGACAGCAATGGGGGCGTTGCATGTAACTCACAACCACATTTTGGGAGGGGGGAGGCGCAAGAACCCTGGCTGTGGTAAGTGTTTGCCAGGCTGGGTCAGAAAGCTCCAGCAGTATCCAGCATTCAAGTCTAGTCCATATTTTGGGGGAAGATGGTTAATAAAAGGGACGGCTGCACTGGCACAAATAAAATGAGAAACCCTCAAACTTTCACCCCAGACCCAAACCAAACTTTCTTTGAGGATCAAGAGCATTTCATTAACTCTTTCTTTTCTGGTTATCTCCCACCAACCCCATGCCCGCAGTGTAGCTTTGTATTTCCTGGAGGAAATACTGAAATACCAAGAGAGAGAGACTCTTCTGCTGGTTCCTGTTGAAATCTCGTGAGAGATTGATGGAAATCGCAAGAGAGAGCTTGTTTTCATGAGATTTCCAGACCCAAGAGATTTGGAGGATTTTGAATGCTTCTGCAGGGTTTTCCATGACTGGTTAAAAATGTATGGGCTGCTCTGTTTTAACCAGACATGAAAAGAAATAAAATCGGGCTGTGAGGACTCACTAAGCCAGCTGTTACTCCACTGATCCTTAAATACACACCTTGGAGGATCAAACCACCTAGGTACTGCAGGACAGTTGCAATTCTAAGTGAGCTCAACCGGTCTCCTCTGGATATTTAGCCACACTGCCCCCTGGGGTCTGCTCTGCAGATACTAACCATTGGAAGTTAGAGTACTTTTTGCTGTCAAATCTTCTATATAAACTATTCCCCGCTGTCCTTCTTAAAATGAAAATCTGTTTGGAAAATAACAGAGCCCTGGGGAGGTCTGATTTGAAATTCATCACATTATCATACCTCCTACCCCAAAGACGAGTCTTAGGATAAATGACTTTTAAGCCTTCTAATAGGACAGATACTTCAGAATATACGAAAGCAGTTTCAAGCTTGGCCGTGTCGCGTGCATCTGCTTCGCTCTGATATTCGATTCAAGACAAGAGCATCACAGAAGCTGCTGCCCTGCCAGTAACTTTAAAGGTAGAAAAGACCACCCACGTTGCCTGCCTGCAGAATCAGTAATCCCTCGGAGGAGGCAGTGTTCAGTATTGTGTCCAGCAGGGAATTTGAAAGATAAAACATTTTATCTGGGGCCACTGGCTAAGTTACTGTGCATGAGAACTGAAGGGGCTGAGGGAAAGCTTTGTTAGTTTATTTTTACTGCTACCTTTAAATAATCTTAAACTATACATCACTTTCTTTCATGCTGGCTTCTGGAAGGGCGGCCATGATTATTTTAAACTGTTAAAGGAACAGTTTAGGCAAATGATCAGTAGGAACAAAAATTCTCTCAACAGCAATTGCAACTGGGCAGTGGAAGGAGAGTTGTTGAAAGCACCATTAGCGCTGAGATTGAAAATCAGACTAGATAGGAAATCTGCAAAAAATATTCAGATTCTTGAGTAGTCCAGAAACCAAAGTGACTGACTGCAGCCAACTTAGAAGAGAGACCATTTAAATTATTCACCAAAATAATAAACAGAAGGATTGCTGGAAATCTGATTACGCTTTAGAGGAACATTTCATATAAAGTACTGTCTATACAAGAAGAATGACACAGGAATAGCACAATAACAGTGCTTATCAAAATGATCAGAGTTCCATATAATGTGTGGTTTTAGCATAGAGGAGGACAGGCACTTATGCAATTAAAAGCCAGTTTGAGCATTGTCCTGTTTAGATGCGATGTAAAAGTGATGATCTCAGAGTAATATTGTAAAATCCAGCAGTTTGCCCAACCTATTTTCCAATTTACAGTAATTTCTCCTTTATCCTTCCTACGTCATTCTTTAGTAACTACAGTAGGGTCAGAGGTATCAGACTATGAGTGTACAAGCTTCTAAGGACTTGACATAATTTTGCCAACCTTATTTCTGTTAAATAAAGACCGGCTAAACATTTAAAGGGAAGCTACACTCTTCAGATGACACATAGTCAACCCATGGAACTCATTGCCAGGGGATGTTGTGAAGGCCAAAAGTATAATTGTGTTAAAAAATGAATTAGATAAGTCCATGGATAATAGATCCATCAATGGCTAATAGCCAAGATATTCAGGAATGCAACCCCCATGCTCTAGGTGTCCCTACAGCCTGATTTACACTACTGACTAACATCAGCATAACTACGCTGCTCAAGGGTGTGAAAAATCCACATCCCCCTAGCGATGTATTTATACCGACCTTATCCCTAGTGTAGAGAGTGCTATGCTGCCAGGAGAGCTTCTCCCATCAACAGAGCTACCACCTCTTGGGGTGGATTAATTACACCAACGTAGGCATAGAGCTTCTCCCATCGACAGAGCTACCACCTCTCGGGGAGGTGGATTAACTATGCCAACGGGAGAGCTCTCTCCCATCGGCAGAGAGCGTCTTCATTCAAGAGCTACAGCAGCACTGCTGCATCTGTGCAGCAACGCCGATGCGGCATTTCACCTGTAAGCCTGCCCTAAAACTCCATCTGCCACAAGGTGGGACTGTTCACTGCAGATCTCTAATGACTCTTTGGGGCCATTTCTCAGACACCGTCCTCCCTTCTAGCAGCAGACGGTCTCTGTGTAGGACAATTGTGGCATGTGCGATAGAGAGCCACATCAGGGATTGAAGTGGAGAATTTTGCCATGTTGTGGGATCCCTCTGCACTCTGTCATGTTAAGAATCATGGCACATTAAAACTCCTCCTGTCCTGCAGGTAGGGATGGTCTTTCCTTTGCAGGAACTTACTCTGCAAGGCAGAAAGAATTTTAAAGGACCAAGACTCTATTATTATTCCTCCTGCACTTCAGAACATGACACAGCAAATCATGCCACAACTTCTCTTTATTTTAAATCTCTTCCCAGTCCTTACTCCAGCCACCATCCAAGGCTATCAATGAGCACATGGATCGCATTGAAGAAGGCTGCTTGAGTTGCTTGGCTCCCCCTGGGCTTGTTGCTTTCACTTCATTAGCATGACAGTAACACTCCAGTGATGCAGCAGCCAACCTTGTAAGAAATCTGCACCAGGCAATCAAGATAAACAGGATCTCATTGAAAAAAACTAAGGGAAAATATATTCATCCTATGGGTAAAACCATTAATGGACTTTGTATTTTATTTCTGATTTACTTTTCTCTCTGTCACCCTCCCGTCCATACTTCCATTAAAGCAGCCACATCCTGCTGGCTAGAAATCTACATTTTAACTCAGTTACAGGCTTTGAGACACAGAGAAAAACTTCAAACTAAAAAGATCTGAATTTGTACAGCATTTGGAGTCCAGTTATTTACTTATTAAGCCTGCAGGCTATACAAATAGCGCATGAGACCCAGACTGCGTATACTGTTTTGCACACAGGCAAGATTTTCAAAAGTGGGCAGTGATTTGGGGTGCATCCATTTTTGGTAGGATGTCCACCACTTGCTGAAAATCAGGCCCCTTGAAGGTGCACAAGATGAGGCTCCCCAAATTTGAAGCACCCTAGCTCACTAGTTACTTTTCAAAAGACTACCCGTATTCCTCAAGGATTCTGTGTGGGAGGGAAGGAAGGACATTGACCACTTGTCAAAATCAAGCCTATGTACCAGATAATCACGATAGTGGGTAAATGCCCTTTCTCCTCTTAAGTGACCAGCTTGCCACTCAGCACAGGAAATGGCTCCATGCCATATACTGGGAGGTGCAGAACATTTCTGATTTACACTTTCTAAATGACAGGTAAATGTGTGAAGCAAGGTGGACACCGCTGAGAAGCTCTAAGGCCGTAGGGGAGGGATAGCTCAGTGGTTTGAGCATTGGCCTACTAAACCCAGGGTTGTGAGCTCAATCCTTGAGGGGGCCACTTAGGGATCTGGGGCAAAAATCAGTACTTGGTCCTGCTAATGAAGGCAGGGGGCTGGACTCAACGACCTTTCAAGGTCCCTTCCAGTTCTAGGAGATAGGTATATCTCCAATTATTACTTAATTAAGCTGTGGCCATCCCACTGAGAAATTACAGCGCCAGGGATCTGGGTTCAATTCCCCCCTCTGCTACAAACGCCTTGTGTGACCTTGGGCAAATCACTTAATCTCTCTGTGTCTCAGTTCATCCTCTAACAATAATAAGTTTTCTTATTCCATACCCTAAGTCCATCTTGTAAGTTATTTGGGGCAGGTATGGTCTCTTACATGTCTGTATAGTGTACCACATAACTGATCCCTACTCTCAGCTGGGACCGTAATATAACCAATAACGGCACCAATTAAACGGCTTCTCTTCTCCTTCAAGCACAGAGTAGCTTTATAATTCACCCTGGAGCATTGTGGCCAGGCACACGCCAAGCAGTTACTGACATTGGAGCCGCGAGTTGTTTGGTTTTTATACTGCCTAGCCATCTGTTTTTTAGACGAGAAGGCCATGTATCCTCTCCTCGTGACATTTTGTGTGTGACTGAGAGGGCATATATAATTCCACCGAGAGTACTAGCCGCATCCAGCACGACAGCAAAGATCAGCTCACCAGAGCCCTGAGTGACAGCAGTGGCGAGCGGGAAGCAAGACGGCAGGTGTGTGCAGTTTAACAGGTGTTAAGTGCTGCAGTCTGAGCTCCGGCTGCTGGAAATGACTGTGTTGGGACCAGATCAGATTGAAGAGCAGAGCCTTCCATGAACAGAAGTAGGAGGCTAATTGAGCTAGTTGATGTGGTCACTGTTGCAGTTTTGTTTAAAGTAATTTTAAATGGCGCTTGAGGTCAGCCACGCTCACTCTGAGATCTGGGAGCTCCACAAAGCCGGCTTCTCGCTCAGAGATTTACTGCACAGCGCTCTGTACCGTCAGTCCTGTAAAGCAGCTTCACAGTACAACTCTTTGACAATAGCTTTCTCTCAGGTACTTTGCACGTGTCTTGATTAACGTCATTCAGTAAAGACACATGCAAAGTATGACATTTGGGAAGGAAAAAACAAATGCACAGCTACAAAATGGTGAGGTGGTAGTACTGCTGAAACGGTGTATAGAGTGGATCATACCTTGAATGAGTCAAAAATGTGACGCAGTTGCAAAATAGGCAAATATCACTCTGGATATGGTGTGTTGTATGTGAGACACAGGAAGTAATTGTCACGCTCTACTTCTCACTGGTGAGGCCTCAGCTGGAGTACTGTGTCCAATTCTGCGTGCCACACTTTAGGACAGATGTGGATAAATTGGAGTCCGGAGGAGAGCAACAAAAATGATAAATGGTTTAGAAAACCTGACCTATGAGAAAAGGTTAAAAAGACAAAAGAAATCTCAATTGTTCTCCATGTCCACGAAGGTACAACAAGAAATAATGAGCTAAATCTGCAGCAAGGGGGATTAGGGTTAGATACTAGGAAAACCTATCAAACTGTAAGGATAATTAAGCATTCAAATAGGCTTCCAAGGGAGGTTGTGGAATCCCCCTCACTGGCCGTTTTTAAGAACAGGTTGGACAAACCTGTCAGGGATGGTCTAGTTTGGGGTGGGCAAACTACAGCCTGCGGGCCGTATCCGGCCTGTCAGAGCTGTGGGTCTGGCCCACAGGATTGCCACCCCCATGGCGCTGCGGGCCCCTCACTGCTGCTGGAAGCGGCTGGCACCACATCCCTCCAGCCCCTGGGGGAGAGGGGACAGAGGATTCCATGCATTGCCCTCGCCTCCAGGCACAGCCCCCCACAGCTCCCATTGGCCGGGAACAGGGAACCACGGCCAATGGGAGCTTCGGGGGAGGTACCTGCAGGGGAGGGCCGCGCGGAGCCCTCTCTCCCCCCATCCCCAGGGGCCGCAGGGACGTGGTGCCGGCTGCTTCCGGGAGCGGCGCGGGACCAGGGCAGGCAGGGAGCCTATCTTAGGCCTGCTGCATGCCACTGCCACCCCGGAGCTGCTCCAGGTAAGCGGTGCCAGGCCGGAGCCAACACCCCAACCCCTTCCTGCACCCCACACCCCAAGCCCCTGCTCTGAGCCTCCTGTCACACCCCAACCCCCTGCCCTGAGACCCCTTGTACACCCTGAAACCCTCCTGCACCCCAACCCCCTGCCCTGAGCCCCATCCTGCACTCCTCCCTGCACCCCTTCCGAGCCCCCTTCTGCACCCTGTACCCCCTCCTGCACCCCAACCCCCTGCCCTGAGCCCCATCCTGCACTCCTCCCTGCACCCCTTCCGAGCCCCTCCTGCACCCTGTACCCTCCTGCACCCCAACCCCCTGCCCTGAGCCCCATCCTGCACTCCTCCCTGCACCCCTTCCGAGCTCCCTCCTGCACCCTGTACTCCAACCCCCTGCCCTGAGCCCCATCCTGTACTCCTCCCTGCACCCCTTCCGAGCCCCCTCCAGCACCCTGTACCCTCCTGCACCCCAACCCCTGCCCTGAGCCCCACCCTGCACTCCTCCCTGTACCCCTTCTGAGCTCCCTCCTGCACCCTGTACCCCTCCTGCGCCCCAACCCCCTGCCCTGAGCCCCATCCTGCACTCCTACCTGCACCCCTTCCGAGCCCCCTCCTGCACCCTGTACCCCCTCCTGCACCCCAACCCCCTGCCCTGAGCCCCATCCTGCACTCCTCCTGCACCCCTTCCGAGCCCCCTCCTGCACCCTGCACCCCCTCCTGCACCCCAACCCCCTGCCCTGAGCCCCATCCTGCACTCCTCCCTGCACCCGTTCCGAGCCCCCTCCTGCACCCTGTACCCCCTCCTGCACCCCAACCCCCAGCCCTGAGCCCCATCCTGCACTCCTTCCTGCACCCGTTCCGAGCCCCCTCCTGCACGCCACACCCTCTCCTGCACCCCAACCCTTTGTCCTGAGCCTCCTGAGTCTGCACACTGCACCCTGCCCCGCATCCCCAGCCCTACATGCATTTTCCCCACCCAGATGTGGCCCTTGGCCCAAAAAGTTTGCCCACCCCTGGTCTAGGTTTACTTGGTCCTGCCTCAGCACAGGGGGCTGGACTTGGTGACCTCTCAAGGTCCCTTGCAGCCCTGCATGTCAAGGATTCATTTTATTTCATGTCCATGCGAGAAACTCTGCTCCTCCCCTCACTAACTATATTGCATTAGGCCCATCAAGGACACATTCCCCCACCCAAGCCAGTCAAAGAGTTAGAGTGATTACACAAATCAACCTCATCCACATACCTGTTAAACTGACTGATCTGACCCCTTTATTCCCAGACTCTGCTCTTCAAGAAGGTTTTATTTTTTCCACTTTAAGCAGCTGGAGAAGTTCGTCCTCTCTTGCTAGAGTGCCTCCAAGTAGGGTGACCAGATGTCCCAATTTTATAGGGACAGTCCCGATTATTGGGTCTTTTTCTTATATAGGCTCCTATTACCCCCCCACCCCCTGTCCCAATTTTTCACACTTACTGTCTGATCACCCTACCCCCAAGCTACAGCTTTTTCATATTAAGCAATTAGGCTCATGAGACCCACCTTACAAGCCTGAAACCCGGAGCCGAGACTCATAGAACACAAAAACCCAGAATTCCCTTAATGATTCCATGATGAAAAATCCAATCCCAAGGCAAAGGTACCCAGCCACAGAATATTGGTGTGATGGACACTTTTATTTTAATTAATTAAGCCTTTATTTAGGTCTAACTGGGCATAAGTCTGCCATGTGTCAGCATTTTAACTTTACTAGAACTACCCCGTAAAAGCTTTGCACTAAAATGTTTTTGTACCAGAATTGATCCCTTTAATTATTTTAAAAGAGCAAAAGCCTCTCTACTGCATTTCTTTGCTGATTAGGACTTTCCAGCAGAAAGTCTAGCCTGCTAGTAGAGGGGCTGACCCTGCAAAGGTTACCAGTGTTGGGGCTTGCAGCGAATAATAAGAATACCTAGCTTCTATCTAGAGCTTTTCATCACTAGATCTCAATGCACTTTACAAAGGAGCTCAGTAGCAGTCCCATTTTACAGATGGTGAAACTGAGGCACAATATGATGACATGACTTTCTCAAGGTCACCGTGCAGGCCAATTGCAGAGCTGAGAACAAAACCTTAGTAATCCAAATTCCAGGCCGATGCTCTATCCACTAGGCCAAACTGGGACTGTTTGTAGTGGTAAACATTATGTCCAGTGGGACTATGTGCCGTGGTAAGCACGGCACTGAACCACTTGCCAGGGGCGGCTCCAGGCCCCAGCACGCCAAGTGCGTGCTTGGGGCGGCAAGCCGCAGAAGGCAGTGGAAGCCGTGGGACCAGCGGACCGTCCGCAGGCAAGCCGCGGAAGGCAGCCTGCCAGCCGTGTTTGGGGCGGCAAAATTCCTAGAGCCGCCCCTGCCACTTGCCCTGGTAATCACAATTCTCAGAGGATCCACTCCTGATAGTAAGCACTATGGCCCAGCTCCTCAAAGGTATTTAGATGCCTAACTCCCATTGAAACCAACAGGAGTTAGGCACCTAGATATTATTGAAGGTTTGGGCCTGTGTGACCGGCAGGATTCCTCATGATAGGAACAAGCACTGTGCCGGTAGGGTCAGGCTCAGACACAGTCGAATGACAGCCCTCCCTGAGCGTGACACCAGAACCAGTCACAGCTAGGGAGACATGAAGTGTTCCTCAGAATGTGTGGAACATTCAGATGTGTCTATATAAATTTTTTTTTTAGGTAATTAACATAGGCATAATTCTCCTTTAAAAGATTTCACAGAGGTCTCAGAATAGGGAGAGGGAAGAAACATGTACAAAGAACTTTATGCAAAGGTTAAAAAGGTCGGCCAATTTCTGAGCCTACCAGCCTTGACATTGTCCCTTTCATTAGAGGCTAAGCACATTAACAGGAAGAGAAATTATGAAAACAAGTCAGTTACCATAAAGGCAAAGGCGATTTAATCTACCATGTCCTCCCCTTGGCACCCAGCACCACTTGAACATACCAATTACCTTCAGCCTCAGTGCATCCCAGATTTTCTGCACATTGCTCACAGCTGGTTAGAGCCGGGTAATAACCTGGCTGCCTTTTCCGTTTTCCAAGCCATGCTCTGGTTCCAGGGAGACTGGCTTGGATAGAAAGCTTCTGTGCGCAGCGTGGACCTGGCAGTTCTGATTTAGTTAAATATTGTGTTTCAAGCTGAAATGCATAAAACAAGCTGAAAGAAAATGAATCGGGTGAAAAAAATCTGGCAGCCAACTAATTGCCACGGGCCGTCTGGCACACAGGATGTCTTGAAAAGGGACTTTGTCTACAGACAAACAACGGAGTTCCAGGAGAATTCTCAGAGTGGCTTTGCTTAAACTTGGTGTATTTGAAAAAGAGATGAGAAAACTGATGCCGAAAGCGTGAATGCCCAAATCCTTCAAATTCCCAGACACACACACAACTTCATGCACGCTGGCAGTCCCATTGACTTCAGTGGAGCTACTTCCATGATTAAAGTCAGACACGTGCATGAATGTTTGCAGGACTGGGGCCGAGGTCCATAACATTCCCATCATCTGGGATAAATATATAAATATAGGATTCAAAATGACAGCAAACATTTTGCTTCTGTCCCAAGAGGAGCAGAGTACAGTATAGTACCAGGATAAGTAGAGCCAGGCGGAAATTGTCTGATAGAATGTTTTTCCTGCAGAAAGTGCTGTGTTATACAGGGGCTCAGACTAGATGATAACATCGGTCCCGCTTAAGTGCCTTGCTGAATTGGGGTGTCAGTTAAAACTAGAATTACTGGAGGATCCATTTCTGATAGAGCTTGGCAAAAACAAATGTGGACAGTGAGGGACAGCTTCTTTGCTGAAGCAGGGTGGACTGGCATGGGATGTGTGGAAGAATGGCAGTGAAAACTTCTGCCACGCTGCCCTGCTAACACGGCCTGGTTAAAGAATCTGTGTACGGGAGGCGGGAGGAGAATCAGCTTTGTTCTCCTAGAGGCAGGTGGCTGAGTTTTCAAAAGTTGGGACTAACCCCTGCCCTCCAGCTGAGTTGTGCAGGGCACTTTCCACTCGCCTTTTGATAGCTACTGAAGTTACCTTCCTGAAAGCTGGAGAGAATGTGAGGGCAGGAGGAGACAGCCAGCCTGCCAAATAAAATGAGAGCAGTACCCATGGCAACCGGGTTTGCTTTATGGGGATTAGGAAGTCACCATGAGGAATCAGAGGCTGAGGTGGGGTATGACACAAAGCCCTTTCAGTGGCCTCTAACACACTGGCCCTCCTGTGGGTAATATGTGTAGTGTAAATGGAGTATAAAATAAATTGACATCTTTTTAATGTAACCTTCAGCTTGGAGCTCATTTTATAGATGAACTGAGATGAGGATGTCATTAAACCCCATTATTCGCCTTACGTACAGAGCAGGGAGGGTCAAAGGAACTCAGCATTCCTCTGCACTGCCTGGTTGTCATAGTCTGGCAGGCACCTAACCTGTTTGCACATCATTTGGTGGGGGTCGGGTATGCCTGGTTAATGTCCATGACGCTCATGTGCAGCGATACTGGTGTCAGGCTGACACACAGGATGGATTCTAGCACAATGTGGCGTCAGCAGAGCATCGGACCTCCATTGAAGAGTTGTTCCCTGCCTCCAGCCCCCAAGGAGGGCTCTGGGAATTCTCTACCCAACGTATTATCAAGTGGTGCCTGACGGATGCTAGCTGTAGGTCAAAAGAAACACACAGCGTGGAGTTAGCTTTAGGCATGTGCTGCTGCGGGAGGTCAGAGCTGGAGTTGTAAAAGGGCTAGAGAGTTTTATGGACACAAGGTGGGTGAGGTAATATCTTCTATTACTCCAACTTCTGCTGGGGAGGGAGACATGCTTTTGAGCTTACACAGAGCTCTTCTTCAGCTCGAAAGCTTGTCTCTCTGCCCAACAGAAGTTGTTCCAGTAAAAGATATTACCTCATCCCCCCCATCTCTTTGTTATCCTGGGCTCAACACAGCTACAACATTATATAGAGAATGTTAGGACTAGTAACTGTTGGTGAGGTGAAGGCAAGAGGACTTCATGGATCTGGGGCGTCACAGGATAAATTCCAGCTCAGCTCCTTGAGAGTGGGAGACAGGAGAGAAGGAAGGGAAATGCCAGTCTCCGCGCCCAGAGACACAGGACCCAGCTGAGCTTTAAGATGAGGAGCTTTAGTTTTCCTTTTCTGCTGATGGTCACTTACTTGGTTTCATGCCTGCTGTTTTTCTGCTGAATGATTTTGTGATCTTACAAAGAGTAATCAGATCTCATGCTTCAGGAGAGAATGTGTGTCACATAAAGGCCAGGAAGGAAAATTACTTACCATGTACAGCAGTTCACGCTCTCGTAGGTGGCATTATGGCATTCTTCTTTTCCTTGGAAGCATTGGGTGTTGGTCATTGTTGAAGGTGAGATGATGGACCAATGGTCTGAAAATCTCATGTTCCAATGTCTCCTCTGCCTGCAGGCTAAAGGTCTGCATATGTACACACAGATATGCATTTGGGCTATACCATATTAATGGTCTCCTGGAGGATGTAAGACATCTGTGCTTGCTGACCTGGCTAGAACACCGCTCTAAAACCTTCTATCAGCCTGATGCTCAGAAGAACTAAGTGACCCCAGGCCAATAAGGGCCATTGAGCACTCCTGAAAATGTGGCCCCTTTTGTCTAAATTCTCTGTTGGTGCAAATGGTGTCAGCTTCATTGACTTCAACAGCACTTCACCCATGTGCACCAGCAGGGCCCTATGCATTGTGCCTTTGGCTAGAGAAACATTTGAAGCAACACATGCTTCTTCGTCTGCCCATGTCACCAGAGATGTTTTTCCAGATCAACCTATTTCCTGTGAGAGGCTGACGTTGGAGTTCTGGGCACTATTGAAACTGCTGGGAGTGCCATGTGTGTGCACATGGGACCTTTCTTCAAGGCAGGTTGAATGGCAGCAGGCTAATGGAATTATGAGGATGGCTCACAAAGTACATTTCTTCTGAAATTGTTTTAAATTCCTCTCCCTGAAGCAGCTGTGCGTGGCCATGCAATTGATAGCAGGGAGTTAGGATTCTTTTATCTGAGAGCTGTTACAAGAGTAACATCATTAGAGTGTTGAACCTAATTGGAATCCAATGATAAAGCAAGGAGACAAGTCGATACAGAAGATATGTGATCCATTGGTGAGCAGGCCTCATACACTCCGTTTTAAAACTTGTGATGGTAACTCTCAGAACCTGCATCTACAGACTCAGGCTTGCAGGGTTCATGCTATGGCAATAAAAACAGCACTCTCGAGGTTTCAGAGCCCAAGCCCGAACATTGACACTGCTGTTTTTAGCACAATAGTGCTAAAAAACCGGGTTCCGAGACTCACTGCTGTGGGTTTTAAAATGCCCAGAGCGTACAGATCAGTTTGGTACCCAAACAGTTAGATGTTGACTTCAGAGTCTTTAGCGCTGAAAACCTGGGTTGAAAAATCTTTTGAAAAACTGTCTGAGGAGACTTCCACTGTTCAGACTTCTGCGTTCAGGCCCCCATTCACTGAGGCAGGTCAGCATGTGCCCAGCTTTAATCACCAGTTAAATTCCATGAGCTCAATACATGTAAGAACAAAGAATATAGGCCAGGGGTAGGCAACCTATGGCACGGGTGCCGAAGGCGGCACGCAAGCTGATTTTCAATGGCACTCACAGTGCCCGGGTCCTGGCCACCGGTCCGGGAGGCTCTGCATTTTAATTTAATTTTAAATGAAGCTTCTTAAACATTTTAAAATCCTTATTTACTTTATATACAACAATAGTTTAGTTATATATTATAGACTTACAGAAAGAGACTGTCTAAAAACGTTCAAATGTATGACCGGCACGCGAAACCCTAAATTGGAGTGAATAAATGAAGACTCGGCACAGCACTTCTGAAAGGTTGCTGACCCCTGATATAGGCCATAGATACAGGGCAGAAGACGCTAGCCTGGGAAGCAGTGACTCTGAAAACGTTTTGGGGGTGGATAACCAGCTGAACATGAGCTCTCAGTACAATATGTGGCCAGAAGGACTAATGCAATCCTTGGATACACAAAGGGAATCTCAAATAGGAGTAGAGAAGTTATTTTACCTTTGTATTTGGCACTGGAATCCTGCATCCAGTTCTGGTGTGTCCACAGTTCAAGAAGGATGTTGATAAATTGGAGAAGGTTCAGAGAAGAGCCATGAGAACGATTAAAAGATTAGAATGCATGCCTTATAATAAAACTCAAGGGGCTCAAAGAAAAGATTAAGGGGTGACTTGAACCCAGTCTGTAAGTACCTACATGGGGAACAAATATTTAATAATGGCTCTTTACTCTAGCAGAGAAAGGCATAACAGGATGGCTGGAAGTTGAAGCTAGACAAATTCAGACTGAAAATAAGGTGCACATATTTAACAGTGAGAGTAATTATCCACTTGAACAATTTGCAGTCTCCATCACTGACAGGATGTTTTTCTAAAAGATCTGCTGTAGGGATTATTTCGAAGAAGGTCTCTGGCCTGTGTTAAACAGGAGGTCAGACTCAACGATAAAATTGGTCCCTTCCAGGCTTGGAATCTATGAATCATTCACATACTTAAACTGAGGCTTGTTCTTAAGTACCTTGGTGAACTGAGGTCTCCGTTAAAGCTAGAAATACCGGAGGATCCACTTCTGAAATAGCTCGGCAAAAAAATTTGTCCAAAACTTTTTCAGTGAAAAATGCACACGTGGCAACACCAAAGTGTTTTTGTGAATTCATGTTGATTTCACCAATTGTTTTGGGGAGGAAAAATGTAAAAAAATAATAAAAAGTTTAGACTTCTTAAAATTAGAATTTTTTTCATTCAGAATGGAGTTGTTTCTAAATTTTCTTTAATTGTTTTTGAAAAATTAAAAAACTAAATGCTCAGAATTGAAATAGCTCTCCCTCTTCTTTTACTTTTCAATTTGTTGAAAAATTCATTTTTAGTTTGACCCCAAATGAATTTTTTTAATTTCTCAGACTTTCTAGCAAACTGAAAAATCTGTTATTCACCCAGCACTAATTTCTGATATTTCAGAATTTCCTCTCCCAGTTCAAGCCATGGCTCTAAACAGCCGTGTAGAAGGGAAACAACAGGACTGGGGAAAGTGATCCATAGTATTTTCAACATGGGTAAAGAGGTTTGGGTTGTGTTTTGGCTAAAGTTTCAGGTCAGTTCATTTATTCTAACCATCTTTGATAGATGGTCACTGGACCCTTATTCTAAAGGGTAGATACAGTAGCTGAACTGCATTTTCTTTTAAAGACTCCTTTGATTTCTGCAAAGTCAGCCATTTCTAGGCACCATAGAATCATAGAATCTCAGGGTTGGAAGGGACCTCAGGAGGTCATCTAGTCCAACCCCCTGCTCAAAGCAGGACCAAACCCAACTAAATCATCCCAGCCAGGGCTTTGTCAAGCCTGACCTTAAAAACCTCTAAGGAAGGAGATTCCACTACCTCCCTAGGTAACCCATTCCAGTTCTTCACCACCCTACTAGTGAAAAAGTTTTTCCTAATATCCAACCTAAACCTCCCCCTCTGCAACTTGAGACCATTACTCCTTGTTCTGTCATCTTCTACCACTGAGAACAGTCTAGATCCATCCTCTTTGGAACCCCCTTTCAGGTAGTTGAAAGCAGCTATCAAATCCCCCCTCATTATTCTCTTCTGCAGACTAAACAATCCCAGTTCTCTCAGCCTCTCCTCATAAGTCATGTGCTCCAGTCCCCTAATCATTTTTGTTGCCCTCCGCTGGACCTCTTGCTACCATCTCTAGCACTTCTTTTGTTCTCCTGCATTTTCAGACCATCACACCACAGGAGTTGGCATGCTGTCTAGAGAAGCACTGCAGGGACCATCTTTAAGTCAATAATTGAATTTAGGGAAGATCAATTTAACGTAAATCAATCTCTCTCTCTCTCTCACACACACACACACACACACACACACACACAGTGGGGAAGTGGGATTAGAACCCTGAGCCTTCAACTCCCAAAAAAAGAGGCCTCTGCTACTTGAATTAAAGGAGAAACACCTTCCCCTCTCACTGCTAACAGTAGTGGGTCTCTTAGCCTCTTTGCCCTCAGACACCAAGGACAATGTTACACCTTCCTACAAAGCTGGTACTTTATCCAGGGAAGCAGACGTGGCTGACACACGACAGGTCAGCCCAGTCATGCAAATTGTACAGAGGAAGAGATTTCATTTTTCCTGGGCAGCTCCCACCTTTCACAGGTTCTCGGAGTGTCGTGGAAGCTCTCTCATGCCCCCACTCTGGAGCCTGCACAAACACCCTGCTGCTTCCTTCCCCCATGGGGTTAGCATGTTGACCAGCTCCCCTGGCACGGAAACATTCAACTGCTGCTCAAACAAACTCTCCTGAGTCTGAGAAATTCATTTCCTAATATTTGCATTTTATAATTGTTTCTACAAAGAAACAGAGAGTTGAGTCACACCAGAGCCTTTTCTGTCAGTTGTTTTCTTAAGCTCCTGGAGCTGAGCAGTAGAATCGTAACCAGTCTGATGGGCACTGCTGAGCCTCTGGCACCCAGTCACTACCCACCTCTGCTCCTTGGGCAATAACAGTAACCTACAATCACGCTTCTCTAGCTGCAAGCTCCAGTGCCAGACTCCATCCTTGTACTCTGGGGGTGCCTGATAGCAGATTTCATGCCCTGCTAGTCCTCTTGCTTCCTAAACATATTTAGATTAGACATTATCTCCGATTTTTAAATGGCTGCAGGATCCTGATGGCAGCCATGTGAGTATCACATCATTACTTTTATTCCTTTATAGAAAATGAATGCCTATTCTATTGCATCGCTCTGCCCAGCCTTGGCATTTTACAGTTGCATCTAAATCATATTTGGGGAGGGAGGATGGCTGTGCATGTTCCTCTACTTGATTAAGTAAAGCAGAGAGAAGGGAATCCTGTAAATATCACTCTGTGGAAAGAGTTTTCTTGCACTGCTGATAGCCACATCCTGAGGTATTTTAAACTAGCATAGCTCCTTTGATTCGAACTATCTTGCTACATATATATTTCCTGCATTTCCCAGCTGGGACAATGGTGCAGGGGTAATATCATGATTCCTCTGGTCTTTGGGGTGTCCAGGGTAATTGGGACTACTTCTTCCCATTCCTGTGGAGATAAGGCAGGTCTGCAAAGGAATTAAAGGGCACTAAATGAGTGCAGGAAAGGCTATTGTTTTAGCTTTGTTTCAAAGATGAGTCTACCAAATGCTACATGTAGCTTCTGCTTGGTATTATCACCTGAAAATAATACTTCTTAGCACAAACAGCAGTTTGCATGGTCAAAGCAGTGTTTTGCCTTCAAGGAAATGCTTCTGGCAATAGCCCTGTGTTGGGAGCAGGAATTAATTTACAGCCGGAGGAACAGAGGCACAGAGATATACAGCCAGACTGCAACACTCTTTCTGGGTAGCACCTTATTCCAGATGTGGCTTCATTCACTTCACTGAGTCTACGTGCTGGATAAGGTACTGTTCACTGAGTAAGTGCATCACCCTACATTCTTGCAAAAGGTTGAAAAGCTAGGGCTAGAATTAACATTTAGGGGGTTCCCATCCCCCTCTCGTGCTCTGCCCTGAAGAGCTTACAATTGAAAAAGGCAAAGTTTAGGAGAACGGAAGCATTATCATCTCCTCCATGATAGAAGCGGGGAACTGTGACACAGGAGATTGTGACTTCTCCAAGTTCCCACAGGGTGTCTGTGGTAGAGCCAGGAATTGAACCCAGACCTCCTGAGTCCTGCCGCTGAACTTTATCCAGAGGCTTGGAAAGATTCGATTTTTATCTGTCAACATCGGTAAAAGTTGACTTCTCCGTATACACAGACATTGATGAAAAAAATGTTTCCATTGATGATCAAAATTTACAGATAGGCAAAGAAAGAAAAGTGCTGCTGGAGAACTTCTTGGTTTGATTTAAAGATATTTGCTCTGTATATTTTGATGTGAGATGTTGACCATTTGTGTTTTAATGGTTATCAAGCAGGGATCGGTAACCTTTGGCACACGGCCCGCCAGGGTAAGCGCCCTGGCAGCCCCGGCTGGTTTGTTTACCTGCTGTGTCTGCAGGTTTGGCCGATCACGGCTCCCACTGGCCACGGTTCACTGCTCCAGGCCAACGGGGGCTGCGGGAAGCAGTGTAGGCTGAGGGATGTGCTGGCCGCCACTTCCCGCCATCCCCATTGGCCTGGAGCGGCAAACCACAGCCAGTGGGAGCCGTGATCAGCCAAACCTGCGGACGCGGCAGGTAAACAAACCAGCCCGGCCCACCAGGGCGCTTACCCTGGCGGGCTGTGGGCCAAAGGGTGCCGATCCCTGTTATAAAGCTTTAACTTTTTGAATCTTAACATCTGAGATCATTAAATAATTATCTGACTTCCCCATAATTTCCCACTATGGTGAAAATTTAAATAGAAAAAAATGTGTAAAGCTCCCATAATTTTGCACAACTGAGAAAACTTAAATCAATAAAAATTGGGGGAAAAATACTTAAAAGAAACATCCATATTATCTGTTGAAATGATAAAAATATAGCAATGCAATTTTGTTCAGCCTACTTCTTCACAACACCTGCCTTCCTCTCTCTGTATCTATCTTAGTCTTCACAGCAGCGAAAAGCTCTTCGGAAGGCACTGCCCCCAGACACGCTCCTGCAATGCCAGTGGAGTTTTGTGCCTAGAAACCAACAAAACACATTGTGGGTGGAAAAAGTTTGGATTTGGACTCCTGAAATTAACTCACCCTTTTATTTCATGGGCTAATAGCACTGACTACCACAGTTTTATTTTTAAATGCCCTTTGCCTTTATCATTGGAAGAAATGCTTCCCATTGACCCAAGCAGCACTAGCAAAGTCAAGTGGAGTGTGTTTTCTTTCCTATTCACTGAACATGTTCATTGCTAATCTGAGCATGTTAAATCCAAAAGGGACGAGGCTTGGAAGATGGTTAACTCTAACATGCTGGGAGCAAAGGGGAGCAGGTGGATAAAAGCCTTGTTGAAGAAAGAGGCAGGTATTAAGAGCTGTTTTCTTGTGTTCTGCTGAAGGGAAGGGAGGCGAATGCCTTTGAGGCTGGCACTCTGTTTGCATCTTAAGGGAAATGGACATGGACAGATCACAGAGGCTCCCTCCCCCTTGAAAATACATGGGAGTACGAATGAGCTATCTTCAGTGTAATTAGCCTTATGACCACCTGGCACCGCTGTGCTTAGTTAGAAACAGGACTATACTTTCAGCTCTATTATGTCTGGTAAGATCCAGAGTCAAGAACCCGTGAAAGCACATTGGGTGCAGTTCACCTTTGCCCTGACCTTGTGTTTTTTTTTTTTTACAACAGTGCAAAATGGGTGTGAAGAGGATGTAAATTGCTACCAGCTCAGACTTTGCTCTGCTGTAAATGACAATGCAGAGCAACAGGGTACCAGGTCCCCTCTATTTTTATTGTGCCATCCTTTCCCTTTTGCAAGAAGATAGCACATGAGTTAAAGGTCTGGAGAACACAATGTATTTTTAATAGGTAGTAACTGTTTATCAGTGAATAATCATTTGAGAAACATGTTACTCAAATGATAATTCACTGATAAAGTGAATTCATCTTCAAGATCCAGCAATTAAGGAGAAGGCATAAGAAAGTCAAACCACAGTGGAAGACATTCCACATGACCCTGAAGAGGAGAATTATACCATCGTTCAGCAGATTTAGAGTGGGTGCAAGAGTCCATAGATCTGTATCGTTACATCTCTGACAAAACAAACTCATTTGGAACAGATGTTTGCAACAAACCCAATTTCTGAAGCTAATAGGAATGATCCAAACAACATTACCAGCCTTCCTTCTTCCAAGGAAAGAGGCCAATTTTATTCTTCCTTGAGAAGTGTTTTAGCAAAGGAGGGGTGACATACAGGCAAACAACCACCTCACAAGTTAATTCTAACAGACACCTTGTGCCTTATTTTATGGTAGAGGTGGCATTGAAAAGTTTGGGATACTCACGTCACCAAGACAACATCAATCTATCAGTGCTATCTATCTAGCTGAACTTTAGATAGATAGTCCCTTTGAACATGTCAGGTCATCCTTTGAGAGCATTAAATCCTGCCTAAAAGCACTGATTAACTTTTGACAGAATGGGGCAAAATGTGCTTTAGGTAATGACATGAGAGAGTCTCTCCTAGCAGAGTAACTGTTCCTTATAAATGAAGTGTGCAGGTTTTTGCAGCTTGTCACTTCATACTGAATGTTTTTATCGAGGATTTTTGGAGAGTTAATAGACAAAGGAAGGAGAAGGGTTCTTCTTCTTTTTTAAAAAAAGTTTGTTTTTATTTGACTGAAAGTGAACCTTAATCTGAATGATGTTTGGATCAATCCAAAAACTTCTCCTCTGATCAATGCAAAAAATGAGTGGAAAATAAAAATCAGTGGGTGAGAGCTCTTTGTTACTTTCGTAATGAAACCTATCCTGTGACATGTGTAAAGAGAAGCTAAGAATATCGGTCTCCAAAAGAAACATGTGGCAGAAGGGAAATAAAGTGGTGAATATTTGGCTGTTGGGAATGGAATGGGGTATTGCCCTTTTCTCCCATAGTGTGCTTTGATGTACTATTATGGAACATGGTTATAGGGTAAAATTCACCCCAGTATCGAGGGCCAGCAGAAGGCCTATGCAGCACTTAAGTGCTCTCCTGCAAGGGATTAAGTGGGACGGGTACCAAGTGGTGCATAGAACTATGTGCTGGAATGATTTTTTCACCCCTAGTGAATTCAAATACAGGGAATTCTCCTTTTAGTGAAATTGAAAGAAAGTCCCACAATGTTTCAGTGCATCAATAAGCAAACTGCATTTGTGTGTGGAGTGAATTTCTGCATCGAATGACATTGTGCTATGGAAAGAAATGACTTTACCGATACCACAGACATACACATTAGAATTTTTAGGCATAGAAGAAAAATCCCCTGTACAAGCCCTCTCAACAATGTCCATTTGAAGGACACCCTGAGGGTAAAACTTATCCCCGGGGTAACTATTGAAAGAGGTGAAAATATATCAGAGATGAGTTTGACCCACTAAGTTTAGGGGAAAAAAATGTAAACCATACACACACTGAAACCTGATTTAAATGGCTGCCCAAGGGTGTAACTATTTATCAGAGGTTAGCATTTAATTAAAAGCCAAATGGAATCGTATTGAAAACTTGGAGGTTTAATTGGCTGCTCAGGATATTGGAGGTGAACTTTAATTAGGGTTTGATAACTATATTTGCCATTGGACACTTTAGCCCAAACGCTACCCGTTACAATGAATACGAATGTTAGCCAAGGCATGTTTGAGTATGACTCCTGGGCAGTCCATCTGCACTACAGTGTCATTAGGAAGCAAATATTAAAATCACAAGATGGCATCAAAGTTTAGAACTTCATAGATGTAGCTTTTCTTGTATGAAATAATCAGTGCAGAACGCAGAGAGATTTTGTTTCAGGCAGTAGAACCAGCACTATTCAGCCAACATTTTCCAACTTAGAAATTGGAAGTGGCCTAAAATTTTCAGAGGTGATGAGCCAAGACCCAATTTTGGCCATAATGAGTAGATCAGGGCCTTATTACTAGCAGCAAATTCTCATTAAGAAAAAAAGTGGCTTTATAAAAATGTTCTATCCAACTGGAACATGGCTATTTTAACGACAATGGATGCAATTTGGTTAATAAGAAAAATATTCCTTTTCCTACAAACATCACTATAACAGACAGAATGAGTTTGCAAATTCCCACACTAAGCAAAAGTCTCCAGTTGGGAATAACAAAAGCAATGCCAGGTACATCTGAAAAAAAAAAGTATTTATTTTTAGGTGTCTCCAAATCACAACAATGAAAGTTACTGTTAGAGCGGACAAGGTCCATTCACTTAGGTTGTAACTTTAAATTAAACACAATTAAAATAGATTTGTAGGATAAATTAACATTAAAACGTCAAGTTTGCTGCTATTTTAAATGTTCTTAAAAAAGAACCCCAAGAGATTTGCATTAGCAATAAAATCAAGATCTGAGACTCCACTTTCTATTTTCCAAAATGCACATTCTACTTGCAAGGCCACATGGAAAGATGTACCCTTATTTTCTCAAACTGATCAGAGTTCAGTTCCTGGCTCAACCACATATTTCTCATGTGACTTTGGGCAAAAATTCCCTGGGGTCTGTCTAAATATCCAGGGTGCTGCACTCTTACCATTCCAGCTGAATTTAATAGCAGTGACAGGTACTCAGCATCTCTACAAGGCAAGCCCTTCATCCTCCTCTGTCTTTATAATAGGACTAATGAAACTTCATTTCTCTCTCTTGTCTATTTAGATTGTCTGTTCTGCAGAGCAGGGACTGTCCCATACTATGTGTCTGTACAGTACTCAGCACAACAGCTCTGATCTCACTTGTGATCTTTAGACCCTACTTCAATGTAAAACTAGTGGGGGTCATCTGGACAGACACCGGAAATGAACACAGCCTGTGCACTGGACCTAAAATTTCTATTTTAAAACAAGGAGAGCAATTGGAAACAAATATCCAACTACACCTTAAGAATCTTTCTCTTCTCTGTAGAGCATGGATGGGTGTGGGGTCGAGAGTGGGGGAACATTAAAATTCTTGTGTATCCATATAAAAGAAAACAGTGATACAGTACAGCGCAGAGAACAACAATCTAAAACTTAGTCTACACTCCGGGGACTCAGTGAATCACTATAAAATGTGCCAAATCTTTTGAACTCCCCAGCTTTCCCCACTTCCACATCTTCTCCAGAGCTCTGGGGATTTCACACCCTTTCCTGAAGGCCTTTGTGGTCACCAGTTCTTCTAGCTGAGGGTTGGAAGTGATTCTCCCTAAGGAGTCAATCAACTTCAGTCAGCCAGATGTGCTGCTGCTGCAAGAGTCATGTGACAGGATCCTGCTTGCATGGTGGCTGAGTGCTGCCCATTTCTGGTCAGCTGGAAAGACAGAGTTTGAGACAGTGAGACGGCATGGTCCAGTGCGTGGCCCCCGCAACGGGGAGTCGGAGGATCTGGTTTCCATTCCTGGCTCTACTGTTAATTTGCAGCTCACCTTGGACAAGGCACTTCACGACTCTGTACCTTTGTTTCCCCCATCTATAAAGCGGGGGTAATAATGGTTAATCAGCTTTGGGAAGTGCTCTGTGGATCACAAGTGTTAAGTGCTAAGTATTATTACTGCAGCCAGGACCCCAGACAGCAATGGAGAGCCCTAATTACCCAAGCCCAGCGCTCTCTGAATCATTTCCTTCCCTTCTATACAAAATGAGTGGGTGGTCTCAGTCTTGTTCTTATTGGGTGCGAACTAACAGCATCCCAACGCAAGAGGGCAAAGGGCTCACTGGTATCTTATAGAGTGTTTCAACTGGCCTGACCAGTTCAGTGCACCCCAACTCACTAATGTCATAACCTCTACCCAAAAGCTGCCATGTAAGATACCAATAGAAAGTTCAGAACATGCTGATCATGACTATTATTGCATGGTGTATGAAAGGAGGACAAATGCAAAATTGCAAACACGTTGGGAATTATGTTCTTAAAGTGTGTCTGCCAGGCAGAACTGAAGTTACCTCACCCTAGACAAAGGAATATGGTTCTGCCACCTTGAAGGTACAGTAAGAGACAACGGGAATGCATTTGCATAAAAGGTAAACAGAGCCATCAAGCCAACAAGGGGAGGAGATAACCACTCATCATCATAGCCAAGGAAGGAAATTGCTAAAATACAAATTGATCTGTTTCCTGCAAACATCAGCTGGGGAAAAAACAGCATAAAACTTCCTTCACCAGGAGACTTCATGTTGCTTTCCTCACAGCTTGAGTGATCTTTGCTTTGGGAGGTAACTTTCAGAAGAATCCATTGCGAAGGTTCACTAGACTATAAAAAGAAAGGGCAAAGAACTCCAAGTCATCTATCACCTAAGACAACAGAGGAACTGAGCCCTTTGGACTTTGTGGAAGATCCTGACCAGGGGTGGTCTGCCATCTCGCAGGAAGATAGTGAGATAAGAATCTTACCTTGAACCAAGACTGTAGTTTTGTTAAGTTTTAGTCTCTAAGAAGTTTTTCACTTTTATGTGCTTGTAACCATTTCTAACTCTATCCTTTATACTGGAACTCAGTTAAAATGCTATCTTCTTTTGTTAATAAACTTGTTTTACTTTTAAACTAAACCAAGCCATTGCTGAGTTTGAATTAAAGTGATAACCTGTGCAGTTTGTCTCTTTTGAGGAGCAAACATACCTTATTATTCCTCTCAGTGGGCCGGGAGAGGACTGGACATTGCAGAGCATGTGGCTTTGGGAAAATTTAGGACTGGTGGTGGTGGGGTCACCTGGCCAGGTGTAACTTGAGCTGATTTGGCTGGGATGAAACAAACAAGCAGGTGGCTGGAATCAGGATTGCTGGTTCAGAGCTTCTCATCATGCAGACACTCCGTGTATGCCTATCTGCTGGCTGTCAGCATCCAGGCCGTGAGCCACACCAGCAGAGCATTCCAGGCTCCCAGGGCAGGCAATGACACAAGCCCTCACTGGTCTGGATTGAATCTCAGAACATGACACTGGGATAAGTGAATATAACCACCACAACTGGCATCCTTGCTGGCAGTCTCCAGAGAGAGGCTAAAATTTAACACAGACATAGGAATAAACCTGTCCCCTAGAGGTGGAGCACCCAGAAGAGTTCAAAGCACACATGGGTCAGGGCAGCTTGCGCAGATGGAGTTGAACCCAGGTCTTCTGACTTCCACACTAGAGCCCTACCTGTTCCACCATGTTACAGGCAGGGTGATTTTATTGGTACACAGGAAATGAGTAGTTATCGGACCACGACCAAGTGGGCTCACCTCTAATTTATGTGACTGTCCCCTTGATTTATGCTAATCAGGATCATCGACAACTGAAAGCCTCTATTAGTGCCCTGACTGTCATAACAAGCCACTGAGAACCTGCTGGCTAATGAGATAAAACTGGTACCACTAGCTCCAATTTCTAAATTCAATTGCTCTTCCTTTCAGTGCTGCTCTCCAGAACAGAATGGCGTGTTTGTTCCCTTTAGGCGCTTGAGGTGAAAATAATATGACATGGAAATTTCAAGGCCCTAGATTATACACTTTAAACAAGCTGACTTTACCACAAAATATTAGTTTTGCTGCTGTCACAAATTCAATCACTAGCCTCCCTTATCTTGACTGTTGTTGGCTAGGGCTGGGGATAGCTCAGAAGCTTCAGACTATAATTTATGAACGTTTAAGGAAGGTCAGAAGATTGCAATCTGAAGACATCTCAAAAAAGGGGTTTCGTTTCTATAATTTTCCTGTCCTGCCTCAATTGTCACAAAAATGGATTACTCTTGGAATGTTTTATATGCCGATTTATTACAGGAGTTAGGCTCATAAGTTACACATTTGACAAAAGATAGCAGTCAACTCTGCTATTTTAACCTCTTCACGGCTCTGCAATTTGTCTGACGGGTGATATTTGCTGTAGAGCTTATGAACTGAGCCACTTGCATGAAAAAACTACTTCCAATCGACCTGAGGACTACCCCTAAGTCAAAGTAACAGCTACTCATGCTTTTCACCATCTATGCAAGGGAATTACAGTCAATGCCTTGGACAAGAAGAAAAGATTAACAACATGATTTTAGGATGCAAAAAAAAGACGACAAAGGTAGGTTACACTCTTGAGATTGCAGTCTTCATCAGGTGCCTTCCTAAGCATTTAATTCTGAGCAGTGCAACAGGGTGCAGAAATGAGAGGAGATACAAAAATCAACGAGGCAGCTGCAAATGTCTTCTTGTTCCCCCAAACTTAATCTAGAGATTCATGAGGCTTTCATCTGATACTACAGAATCTGGGATTACGGAGCTCTTCTGCAATACACTTCTTGCTTCCTTGCAACTGAATCAGATATAGGGAAGATGAGAACCTCTGCTCAGTGTGCAGATGCTTAAGGAATGGGATAGAGAACGATACTGAAAGTGCCATTATAAAAATGAAGGGTGCATCCTCAGCTGGAATACCAAATTCAGTTCTGGCCACCCTATTTCAAAAACACAACAGCAGAACTAGAGGAGGGTTCAGAGACCGGCAATGAGAACGATTAGGGGCATGGAAAAACTTGCACGGAGAGCGGGACTGTTTTCTTCAAAGAAGAGATGAAAAATAGGGACCATCATAGACATGTATAAACCAATGAATGGTATAGAGAAGATAACAGCATGGCCCGGTCTCACCATTTCTCATAATACAAGAACCAGGGACATCACCTGAAGTAGAAAGGCAGCAAATCTTTATCTAGAATAAAGGAAATATTGTGGGGTTTAGGTTTTTTTTTTTTTTTTAAACATTCTGTATAATTATTCTCTGGAACAGGGACCCTGGTTTAATCATGATTCACTGATGTGATGGTGAACATGATTATCTGGCCAGGTGACAATGCCTGTGCCACAGAACAAACGATCCCCTGCTTGGAGCAATGCTGAGCTACTGGAGCTGATCGGTGTTTGAGAGGAGGCTGTGCAGGGACCCAGGATGCCCCACGATCACTCCCCCCTCTTCCCACAAGACCCATTGTCAAACTGGAGAGAGCTGCACTATAGGATAGCTGCCCTAGAGCGTTGCTCTCATCAGCGATGGAAGTGCTGCTAATGCAGGGGTAGGCAACCTATGGCACATGTGCCAAAGGCGGCACGCGAGCTGATTTTCAGTGGCACTCACACTGCCCGGGTCCTGGCCACTGGTCCAGGGGCCTCTGCATTTTAATTTAATTTTAAATGAAGCTTCTTAAATATTTTTAAAACCTTGTTTGTTTTACAATACAGCACTAGCTTAGTTATATAATATATAGACATAGAGAGAGAGACCTTCTAACAACGTTAAAATGTATTACTGGCACACGAAACCTTAAATTAGAGTGAATAAATGAAGACTTGGCACACCACTTCTGAAAGGCTGCCAACTCCTGTGCTAATGTAAACACTCTCTGATGCCTGAGGAATTAAGTGGGTACACAAACCAGTGCTTTACTTTCACCGGTTCCCTATCACCAGTGAAACTGACAGTGCAAAAACTCTGCCAGCGTAGACGTACCCAAAGACAAGTCTTCAGACGGTATCTTTTCATCAATGTCCCTCCCACTTCAAAGAAGGTTTGCGGCTCTGGTTTACCCTACAGTAAGTCCAGCTGGCTATCATCATCTTCCTTTGCTTCCATCTTCTACAGGGCTTCTCTCTCCTCCTGTCAAGTCTTACCTGCACTATTCTGAGGAGCAGGCCACTAAGTATCTCCCTTCTACACTGCTAGGTTTTCTTGTTTTAATCCCCATTCCGGTACTCCAGCTAATGGTCTCTGGGGACCATTTAGATCAGCACTGCCCTGTCTAGTGAGGCTCCTGCTTATCGGCACAGTGAACCTGAATGTGACTTGAATTCCAGCTTTGTAATCAGATAGTGTGAAAACAGTTTCCCTTTCTGCAAAGAGACAGCAGCGAGTGAAGGAGCTTCAGCTGCACTCCTTGGCAGAGCTGTTTCCTCTCCTCCTCCTGCTGCGAGGCTGTTTGCAATCCAAGATGTCGGGACCCCGTGTTCACTTTCAGAAACTGGTACCAAAGTGCTGTGAATTCCACATGAGTTGCACTGTGATACCACTTGGGAAAAGTGCTTGTGCCCACTGACTCATTTAGTGAAGTGGCCTGAACGAATGTCTGCAATCCTCACCCCAAGGTGGCAGAAATCAACCTTCATTTCTTCCTCTCCAGCAGCACCCTGCTGACTGCTGCACTCCAGCGATGTTCAGCCAAAAATCACTGACACAATTAACTTCCCTGGGCAAGTAATTGGTCACAATTCAGCTCCCGTCTCTGAGCGCCGGCTCTCGCGTGTGCGAGACAGCAGAAGAGAATTCTAACTGCTGCTGCTGCTCTCTGTGACCTGTGCATTTGGCACATTTCCCTCTCTGGCTGGCCCTTCAGCCCTGTCACTTTCCACATTCAAAATCTCTCTCCCCTCCTTTTTTCCATCAGGACGCTGAGCTCAGTGACCCATGTGGGATGTGTCATGCTTTCATTGCCGATGAAATGAACAGTGGAGTCTTACATGGCGATGGACTAATTAGCATAGAACGTTTGAACCACGGATTCACGTGAGTGAGCTGTCAGCCAGGGCTGTGAAGTTGATGGCAGGAGATGTTGAAGATGGCACCTATACATATCCATGCCCATAACACTTTCCTTCTGGACCATGAAAAGGGTGGGATTTTTTTGTTTTTTTTTTAAATGTACACATTGAGACTTAAGGCAATATTAAAACCCAACCTAATCAAGGGTTTGCTCTTTAAATTCATTATATTTACAATTGATAGAAGCACTGATCTTTATATATTTTCTTCACTAAATGATGAAACTTTGGTCTTCATTCACAAATGCTCCAATGGATATAATCATCACAACCCCAATCCAATGTATCTGATCCCACTTATTTGTATTAAAGTAACGCCAAGAGATCCAGCAGACATCAGACCCCATCGCGGTAGGCACTGGACACACACACAGTAAGAGTGTATCCTTACCCTAAAGAGCTTGCAATCTAAACAGGCACAGGATGAGAGAAAAAATAAATTACCACTAGGGAACTGCCACAGAAAGATTAAATGACTTGTTCTAGGTCACACAGGAAGTCTTTAGCAGAGCCCAGAATTGAACCCAGGTTTCCACAATCCTACCCTGCTGCTTTATCAGTAACCCCATCTTTCTTCTTGTTCTTTAATTCTTCTCCTACTGATGGATGGGGGTGTGCTCTCAGCCCTACCACCATAACTTGTAGGTAGCGCTACTGGGCATTCATGGCTCTTGTGCGTAAAACAAGAAGCTACACAGCAGTCAGATCAGAGGGTTTTGTGCTGCTCTTGTTGAAGTTATTGACCTGGTTTTGTTTATGCTCTCAGCTGATGGAGTGATTTCGCTTGAGCAGCTTATTTCCGTTGACTCAGCCCACATGCCCCAAATGAATGACACCTGCCATGCGATTGTAATTTCTATGCAGTAAAGCATGTTGAAGGCTTTTACCTCCTGTTTGTCCTTAACATGGATCATTGCTTCTTTCACTGCTGCAAGAGCCAGGCCACACAAAAAAGTGTCCCACAGGATATGTTTAATACATTTACCATACACTTGTGAAGAGATGATCCCGATATGAACAAGCAACCGAAGCTCTGTAAAGGCAAAATGACCTCCTGGTGCTGGCTCAGCGTAGGTCCCAGGCACCTGGGAATGAGCGTACTGTTTGATAAAAGGCACGCAAAAAGATGTAGTAAGGCTTCCTCTTCCAACACACGGCCAAGTAAGGGACAGACAGAGAAACAGATAACTCAGCTGTTTGCATTAGAAGCTGCTCCTGAAAATAAAGTGGGAAGTTTCTCTCTCTTTTGCATCTGTAAAGTACTATCATTCTCAAACCACCCTCAAATAATGCATAGATTTTAAGCAATTCAGATGGTATTTTTACTTCCCAGAAGGAATCGGTTTTTATTCTGTACACGGATACATTAAATATCATTAAACCAGAGAGTGCACTTAGGCAAAGAATATATCTAAGGCAAAAAATATTCCTCAGCCCCATCCAGCACTTCAATTAACTTTGCCAGCAATTTGTAATGATGAATTCATAGAAATCCTCAGGCTCTTTCTTCCGGGTGAGAGGGAGCATGTCTTTTATCTTGCAGGAATTTCCTGTTTCTTTTTACAAAGCAAAAGGAAACAGGGCAATACATAAGCAATGAACCTCCAAAAACTTTCTTTGACTTGAAGGCAACGTGAAATTAGCCAGTCTTATTGACAGCATGATCTTCAGGCGCTTCAGGCTTGGCTGACTTAGAACTTTGTCCCCAGAGGCAAACACTCCATTTCTAAAGGACAGTCCATTAGCCATTGTGAAAGGTCCTTCCTCTTCTTCTTTGACATATTGGTTTTGATTGTGTTGATTCGACCTCTTCCTCCCACCCCCCCGAGTCTCTTAATTCAAGTCAGATTGTTGGTGAAAACAGAAATGTCCTTCGGAAACATCAGTATTCCTTTTGGAGCATGGAAGGACTCCCTCCATTTTATCACAGTTTGATAGAACAAGTAACAGGAAAATTAAGATGCTCTTACTTAGAGAAACAAAAAATGCAATAAAAGAAAGCCAGTTTGCAGCCAGTAGGGAGAGATGCCTAAGAGTTATCGTCCCCACTACAGACTCATGGCTTGATGTACGTATCATGTTGGATCTTGTCATGTAGTGATGACTACTTGCAGACGAGTGGATACTCTAGCTACCCATGTGGATGGATTCCTACACTGGGAATAGTTTAGTGCCTCTTTAAGGCATCTTGGTACTTTGAATGGATCCCTCCAGTTCTTATGGCCCTTTTCCTGTTGTCAGGAGAAGGGTCTGATGTTATTTTCTACCAAAACACTGTGTGTGTTTTTATGACACTCTTTCCCTGGGGCTTTGAGCTCCTGAAAGTAAGTTGGGATCTAATGGATGGTTCAGTCCCAGACTCCCAAGTGCATCCAGAAGGGCATCTTCTTGCCCACTGACACCCCCCCCCCCAATTCAAAGCCATGTACACGGATAGAATAAATGTAGATGGAACGTGAGACACTCAGTCACTCAGTCTCTCACTCCCATGGGATACAATTCCCTGTTCTGCCTGATTCAGAACTGGTTTCCCACATCCCGGGCCCTAACCTCTGGGTTATAGAATCAGTCTCTTTCTCTCTCTCTTTGTGTCCCAAGGAATATTTCATTATTTATACAAAGTGGAAAAGCTCCAACATGCGATTGAGAGAGAGAGAGAGAGAGAGAGAGAGACTATCTCTGTAGCCAGCTGGTTAGGGCACGTCTGAAACAGGCAGAGCAGGGGCTTGAACCTGGGTCTCTCACAGCCCAGTTAAGTGCCCTAAGCACTGTGGAAGGAGGTGGAGTGTATATGTGGATGAGAGAATATTTTCCCCCTTTTTGGTTCCCCATCGGAATGAAATATTTCAAAACCTCAATTTTTTTTCACAAAACGCACTTGTTTTCTGACTGAAGGCAACCTCAGTGACTGGTCATGCCAGAGCAGCGTCTGTTGATCCCATCACATTACCAATAAAGACCTTGGATCATACAGTGAAACACGTTCATTCAACCACTATGTTCTGCTTCTCATCTTCTTCACAATGTTTTCTCCCCGTCCCATCCTTCCTTTTTATCTCTCATCTGCTCCCTCCTCCGCCTTAATTATCCCATGCATTCCTTCCCTTAGACGAGCAGGTGCCAGCAGCACTCTACCCTATGCTATGCCTACAATCATTTGCAAATTGGACACATTTTTGGAGGCCTGTTTGAATGCTGCCTTAAAACTTAAATCACAACTGGTTCTTCTACTCTGAAATAATTGGGTGTTTGGAACGTATTTATTTTTAGCAGTAGCTCAAATGCTTTTGCAGGCACTGCAGCATTTCTAGAAATAAAAAGTGAAGTTGAATGAAAATATTAATTCCCTTCCCGCCTCTCAAAAAAAAAATCATACACGCGCTGAATGTACTACTGTGAAAAGGCAGGCCACCGCAACATAAATACCATGTTTTGGTAGTCTCCAAAGCCCTCATGCTTTACAAATGGTAGAACCCCTGCTGTTTCCCTACGTGTTGACAAGGTCAGTGATCAATTAAAAAAATAAATGTAATAATTATTCAGAGAGACTGTGGAACTTAGGGCTGCCTTGGGTATTTTTAGCCAATTATGTGGGATTTTGAAATGGAAGTAGGACAGATTGTTCAACAGCCGGCAAACAAGAGAACGCTCTCTTACTCATGCCCAGTTGGTAATTACTCTTGATTGAAAAGGATTTAAATAATGGATAACTGACCAGCGTGTGTGCATATATCAGGTGCTGCTTTGATCTGGGGTGGGTGGGTGTGTGTGTGTGTGTGTGTGTGTGTGTGTGTGTGTGTGTGTGTGTGTGTGTGTGTGTGTGTGTGTGTGTGTGTGTGTGTGTGAAGGGAAAGAATAAAAGACAACCCATTCTTTGACTGTTTTTGGGGAAAAGTAGGTTTACGTAATTACAGTTACATTGTTAATATGATAATGCTAGTAGTTGCAACAGAGATCAGACCCCCATTATGCTATGTGCTGTACAGAGTTAGACAGCCCTTGCAACAAATAGCTTACAACCTAGATAGACAAGACAAAGGAGAATGGAGATATTATCCCCCAGTTTGCAGATCGGGACTGAGACACAGAGATTGCTGTGCTGGAGGTCACATGAAATCTGTGCCAGACCTGGAATTTGAACCCAGATCTGAGTCCCATCCAATGCCTGAACCACAAGACCATTCCTTCTGAGCTACAGAAGATGGGATACATTTTTTGCTAATATGTAAATGGGTGGAACTGCATCAAAGTCAGCAGAGCTGCACCTATTTACACCAGCTGAAAATTTGGTCTAATAGTCATCTCAGAATTGCTCAGATGCTTTATCACATGGTGGTATTTTTAGATGCTTCGCCAATAGGTGGCTTAGAAATACTGACAAAGTTAACAAGGAGTCCGGTGGCACCTTAAAGACTAACAGATTTATTTGTTTATTTATTTATTTGCTATTAACAAATAAATCTGTTAGTCTTTAAGGTGCTACCAGACTCCTTGTTGTTTTTTGTGGATACAGACTAACACGGCTACCCCCTGACACTGATAAAGTTGCTACTGATCATGTAAAATAAAATTCTTACGAAAAACAGGACAGATTTATTTTGGGGGCGGGAGATTATCTTTTAAAGGAAAATCCTCAGGTTTTTTTGTAGGGGACCTAGCAAAAATCCAGAGAAAAATTACAAATAAGCATGATTAGAAATATTCCTGGGGATGTTTCACTGTTTCTATGGCAGTGGGAGGCTAAAGCGGAATACTGGTTGTAAGAGGAGGTGTGTATAGTACATATTATCTAGTTCATCTGCAAGGAAGAAACTGATGAGACTTCTAAAGCCATTTACAGCAGGGGCCTGAGTTGCTTCACCCTCCACTCACAGCCTCCTGAGCAGAGTTCCACCAATGCACTCCAGCTGATTCAGAGCCAGGCCTGTCCCTGAGCAGTATCAGGCTGAATTGTGTGGTACCAAAGCCACCACCAACTCGTTAACGAAAATGATCTAATTTAACACCCCAATGAAGAGATTCTCCAAGTTCTGTGGGGCGTGCACAGTGCGGTCAATGACACCGTGCAGTTTAGGGTGACCAGACAGCAAGTGTGAAAAATCAGGACAGAGGGTGGTGGTGGTGGTGGTGGGGAAATAGGAGCCTATATAAGAAAAAGACCCAAATATCAGGACTGTCCCCATAAAATCGAGACATCTGGTCACCCTAGTGCAGTTAATGAACATGTATCCGCACCTGGGCCTAGCAAGAATATAGGCTCTGAGCCTGCAAAAACACTTCTCATCTGAGCCCCTCTCCTTCAGGTGAGCAATCCCCCTGTCCTCAAGAGCCGTGCTGCCTTGACTATGGTTGCAGGATTGGGCTCATACGCAGGAAGTCTCTTTGCAAGTCATGAAAATATCTGTACAGATGTGCCCAGGGAGTACGTGAATCTCTCCAAAAGGTCCATTTGTAATTTTGAATGGAGAATTATGTGAGCAGCTTCAATTATGCCAGGGCACATTTAGATGAATTTAAGGGTCAACTAGATAGTTACTAATATTACACGCACGTAGAAACGGAGGCAACACCTTTGCATCACTCATTTTAGAGCTGTCAGGAAACCTTGTGTGTGGCAGGGGTCTTTAAAAGGTCAATAGGCAATACCCCCAAGAAAGGCAAATGCTTACAGGGTACCAGCTGTTGCTTGTTTTGAGGGGTGTGGATCCTACAGAAAAACAAGGCTTTCCTGTGCACCCGAAATACTTCCTGGATGTCTCCAGGAAGTTCTGAAAGGACCACACACACACACACAAGATCCCGTAGTGACATAAATTACACTATCCACAGTCTTTACAGCAACAGGACTTTTTAAAAACAGCAGTAACTTTCAGATGCTAAGGAGCCTAAGGTGTTATATTTTTATAGATTGTGATAGTGGTGTAATGGGCTGTGAAAATATCGAAGACCCACAAATATTTGCTTGCATAAATCTTGTCTGCACTCTCAGCTATTAACACCCTTAGTTGTTATGGTCTTCTCCCTGCCTCTTGCTTCTTCCCTTGGACCTCAATTTTTTCCCTTTCTTTGTTTTAGTTCCCCATAGCTCTTTCTTCCCCATTACTCAGAGTTTCTCTTGGCTTCCCAGTTTGTTGAGACCCTAGTCCCTCAACCATTCGCTATTTCCTTTCAACTGTCCCAGTGCCCCAGGTTGGCCCATGAGCCCACAGTGGTTCCTACAGGATGATTATCAGACTGGCATGCTGTTTGCGGGGAGGGTGGGTGGACGAAAAAAACCAGTTACTTGGAACAGAGCTGGACAATAAGCGCTTATTGCTCACCACGGGCCTGGATCCTAAATGCCCTTAACCACCACAGTAGTCAGACCTTGGTATAATTCCAGTCAATGCTCCACACCTTGCATATGCGGCAAGGCCCTGCGGGACTAGGCTGGCATCACAGCCCAGTGAGAACACCCAGTTTAGTTGGAAGGTCCAGGAAGGAGGTTCTTTCTTACTCTCTTTTTCAGTAATGGAGGAAGATGGCTGCTCTCCCAGCTCTTTGAGCTGCACGTTAGTTTACACATATCTGGCCTCTTGATGCAAATGAAGTGTATTTTTCCTCATGTCATGTATTTTTCCTCTTGCACTTTTGTGCACACGCACACATTCATCCAGCATGGCCCGTGTGCTGCAATGGGAACTTGTCACCAACAGATCCTGACCTTGCAAACACTCCCAAGCACAGTGCTAATTTCCATGAGCCGTTCCATTGGTGTCAATGAGCTGCTACTACACCCAAGAGTTTTAGGAACAGGGTTTTATTGCATTAGCAGACTGATGCCACCGAAAAGGCTGCAAAAGAACGCCCCTGAGAACTTTGTGTTTAGAAGAATCTAACAGAAACTCTTTACCAATATTAGCACATGACTTAACTTGCTGTAAGTACAGGGCAGGCTCAGCACTGTGCCAGATCCTCAATTAGCTCTGTCATTACATTTCAATCTTGACATCATCTTTGGGACGCCTCATGCTTCCCTGCCAAAAAGATCTCTACCTTGCCATATAATCGTTCTGCTCCTGCTACCAGCTTGGGTTTCTGGAGAAAGCACTAGCAACAATGCTGCCCTGTGTAGTTATTGCTAATGAGCAGGCTCATGGCACCTAAAAAAATTATGTGTTAAGAACCAAACACATCCAGTGCGAAATTTGCTGCTGGCTGAAGAAAAGCAGAGAACCACCGAATCATCCGAAGTTGCTCCCACTTGTGTGTTTCTGAGCAAACTGTAGAAAAAAGAGCAAGACTATGGACAAAGTAGCAGCTTATTTTAAATGTTCTTCACAAGTGCCAAATTATATTTTTATGCTAACAGCAGTTCTACCCCTGGGCATGAGCTGGACAATTATCTTCTTTATACCAGGTTAATTTACAGAAACTACTATTCAAGTTTTTAGCACAGAATTCCAGTGAATGAAACAGTGTGAGTGCTTATCCCTATACGGTATGATAATGATTCCTGTAACTTATAAATGATCATTACGTTTCTTATTTTATCGGCACAATTTCCCCCAAGCAGGTACTCAAAACAATGCATGTATTTTAAAGTAAAGTAATGAAAGAAAATTCATACAGAGACATTCTCATTATTTCTTTGTAATAATTACAAACATAATTATTCAGAAGATGAATAGCTGGGATTACAAAATCATCCCCTTTCAAAACTATACATCAATGAAAAGAGGTTGTTAAACTAAGGAATTATTGCAGATGTTCAGCTGTAATTCTTCCTATTTGAAAAGAAAACTTAAAACCCCCCAAATGAATGTGTCTTAGAAATAGATACAGGTCTCAAACACTGAAGTTTCATTTTAGGCCATGTATTAAATCTTCTAGGCTCACATCAGCCACCATCTTCCCTTAAACTGTATGCATCATCCCATCAAGCTACCTCCAAGATGCTCTGAATCAACCCCTCAGTCAGATAACTCTTCAATCCTCAAGATGCTAGAAAGAAAGCAAATCCACAGAGCATAAGGAACTTGCAAGACACTCTCTAAATATACAGTTTCTGGCAGTTTCTCCTCTTAAACAAGGGCAAATTACTGCCTCAGCCCTACGAAGACATTGAGATGCGAGATGAAAAATACGTGGTAGTGCCAGATAATATATTTTAACTTTTAAGAGCTGAGAATTTGACCCGGTGCAAAAGTGTCTTTAGTGCATTTGTGTAACTGAAAAGGAAATCAATCACTTCCAGGCTTAAAAAAAGAGAGGCAACTTTAAAGATACAAGAGTTACAAAAGAGCTTTAACGTGAAACTGGATCCTGCTCCAGCATTCTATATTGTATTAGAATCCTGGTTCTACATGAATGTCTGTAAATTCTCAGACATTAATGTAATGCCAGGTACATTACCTTGTGCTCATATAGCACGGTGACAGGTGTGGTATAAAAACATTAGTATTTATATTACAGTGCTGCCTGCAGCACTAAAATATTGGGACCCCAATGTGCTTGGCACACTGCAGATACCTAGAAAGATGATCTCAGCTCCAATGAGCTTACAATCTAGACAGAAAAGGGTGGGAGAAGTGTTATCTCCATTTTACTAATGGGCAACTGACGCATAGAGTGCCAGTGTTCTATAAAAGATCACACTGGGTCCTAATCTAGTGCCTTAACCAGAAAACCTCCTTCTTCACTTTATTAGTTAGTTACAATATTTTTAAAGAGTGGACTTTACTGCTGGTATCACATTTTGATATGTGCTTATGGTGGATAATGCTTCAACCTATAACTGCAGAAGTGTGCAACCTAAGAGCACTTTAACAGGAGATTAACATAATTAATGCATTGCCATTAATTATCAAAGCCCCACAGTAACGTTCACTCCAGGAAATTAACAGGTAGAAATGTCAGAGCAACTGGCAAAGAAATCTGGGCCCTGATGTTGCACATTTACTTAATCAGTCAGATGACAGAATGTGGTTGGATGAATCATGACAATTAAATTTAGCAGTTAACATAATTTATAATATTGCACTCAACTGCCTATAGATTAAAAAGTGCACTGAATGTAAATTAAAACTGAAGATATAACAACACAGCCTTATAAACACATTTTTACTCTATCTTTTTAAACAGCAACATCTGGTAACAGTGCAGGAGTCTTCTCTTTTAAAAAAATCCCATACACTGATAAATATAATGGATGTTACACGTGATGACATGGAAGCACCAAAGTGTCTCAGGAATCTCCCTCTGTTTCTCAGAGCATTTTCTTTATTTAGATTTAGATATTGCACATCCCAGTAGCAGTCTAAGAGCTCAATCTTGTAATGAGATATGCATGGGCATAACATTTAAAACAAATCAACAGTCAAAACAAAAAGTCCCCTCTCGGAACTCAAAACGAACTCCAGCTCATCAACACCCATAACCACAGTCAACGTCTCCCCAGAGCAACTTGGGAGAACTGCAATATGGAAGAAGGGTCACTACTCATGAGTGACTATTTACCCCTTCCAGTCCCTGGGCACATCAACACCATGTAAAAAACCACGTTATCAAAAGCAGTCAATGGATTTATATTGTAATGTTCTTGTATATTTACTGGGGCCATGGTCCAAATCCCATTGAAATCAATGGAAAGGCTCTGGGCTTTGGCGCTCCTATTTCACATGGTATTTCAGTCAGTGTGCGCGCCGTATCCTTTACTATAATATTCAATCGAGACTACAGATTTCTCTAGCTTTCACCTTAGGGTGACCAGATGACCCTATTGTATAGGGACAGTCCTGATTTTGGGGTCTTTTTCTTACACAGGCTCCTATTTCCCACCACCACCCTCTGTCCTGATTTTTCACACACGCTGTCTGGTCACCCGAAACTGCATGGTGTCATTGACCGCACTGTGCACCCCACAGAACTTGGAGAATCTCTTCGTTGGGGTGTTAAATTAGATCATTTTCATTAATGAGTTGGTGGTGGCTTTGGTACCACACAATTCAGCCTGATACTGCTCAGGGACAGGCCTGGCTCTGAATCAGCTGGAGTGCATTGGTGGAACTCTGCTCAGGAGGCTGTGAGTGGAGGGTGAAGCAACTCAGGCCCCTGCTGTAAATGGCTTTAGAAGTCTCATCAGTTTCTTCCTTGCAGATGAACTAGATAATATGTACTATACACACCTCCTCTTACAACCGGTATTCCGCTTTATCCTCCCACTGCCATAGAAACAGTGAAACATCCCCAGGAATATTTCTAATCATGCTTATTTGTAATTTTTCTCTGGATTTTTTCACAGCTCTTTCGCAGCTCTCTGTAATAAAAGGGATTGGTTGATGGATGAACTTGAAGGGGCAGCTGTCATTGGGGTCAAACTGAACCCATTTTGTTTCAGGACTTTGAATATGCTGATGATGTCGTCTGGTTGGCTCAATTTGTGAATCGCTGCAGTGCGTGTCTGATCTGGTCTGGCAAGAAGCGGAGTGCATTGGTTTGGTTACTAACCCAGACAAAATTAAGTTGCTGGCCATTACCATCAAGCGGCCTCCAAACTTTAAATTACAACTGCCTCGGTATCTCTTTTTCCAGACAGGAGATGGCGCAGCTGGCAACTGTCAAATACTTGGGAACATCACGGGCAGGACTGGAGGGTGCTCAAAAGATATGGATGCTCAAAGAGCAGCAGCCTCCACCATGTTACAGGATCTTCAGTGGCTCTGTGGAGATGTTGGAACATCAAGCTTACTACAAAATCTGTGGAACCACAGTTACATTATCTTAATGGTACAGAAGAGAAATGTGTGTACCAAGGAAAGCTGAAGAGCAGAGGATTGACATTTTGATTCTTCTTATCTCCATTAGCTGCTCCACATTAAGTGGCAGGACGAGTTCAGTAATGAGGATATTCATAACTGAACCCACTAACTGCCTCCATCAGACCTGGTGCAGTTGAGGCAGCTTTCTTGGTACAGACATATTATTTGGATGGAAGACCAACAAATTATGGAGCATGTTTACCAAGGAATGCTGCTACAAGTCTGGCGATCACGTGGGTTGCAAAAGCATTGGTGGCAGACGAAGGTCACCTGTGATGGACATAAACTGACTATCCAGCTTCACCACTTTAAGGACCTCGCTGCAGATCAATCTGTGTGGTGCTTGATCTACAAGGAAGCTACGTCCCCTTTGGGATTGTTTGCGATGATGACAATGCTACTAAGGTGATTTTACCCTTGCTTGTTTACAGTCAGTCTCCCAAAAAAGAGTTCACTCTGGTGTTGTCACAAGGGAATGATTATTTTTTGCTAGAGCCAACCCAGGTTTCTGTTTTAGAATCTCTACAGCACTCCAGTGGATCTAGTCACACAAAAACATTTTGCGGTGAAGAATTATTCTGTTAACATTTCTGTTGATACAGAGAGTGGAAAGGGCAGGCTGGTGTTACGATACAAATTAGACACTGTAATATATTCCTTTTCTCCCTTTTGAATTTTCATGGGCATTTCAAGACACCGCAACAGCTCTTCCTCCAGACATTTCAATTTTTAAAAGTTAGATTCAGTGATTTACAGTGTTTCATCACAAAAACGCTGTTTACAGCTTTTTTACTGGTTATTTCATGACAGCAGTTGGCAGAATAAAAAATTAATTTGATTTGTTATTCATAGAGACTGACTTGTTCTCCATTTACAGTCCACTGCCTCTTCTGAAAGCAGCATTTTTACACTGCAATGAAACATTTCATTTTATTTATAAAACAGTTGTTCAGGTGGCTGTCGATGCAGTTATGCATTCAAATCAGGTTCTTGTGTGTTTTAAAGTTGACCCTCCTCTCCCCGCACGGCCCCATTCTTTTTTTAAAAAATGCTTCCCGGCTGGTTTCAGAATAATCAAATCTTTTGGTTGTCGCAGTCATTCTCTGAAAAGGGTCATATAATTACTTTATTATATTAGGGGTGTGAGAGCTTAATGCTGGAGGGATTCATAGGATTTACCATACCTGATCTGACCATTAAACAAGCCCATCCAATCTGATACCCAGACTTTGCCATTTACAGGTACCCAGCTAGCCAAAGGTGATAACATCTTCCAATATGCCCAGCTGGAGGGGCAATGATATAGGAGACATCTCTTTCTTAACCCCTTTGCAACTCTCTGAATGGCCTGGCCACCAGTTAGAACTTCTGTAGAACTTCTTTTGCTTGGCAAACATTAAGCAATGAGTAGCATCCCTATTCTCTGCGCACAGCACTGCTTAATAAGTGGGCAGCCCACATGTGCAACTAGACACGAGCTATTTACAGCTGCATGCTACCAAACAGCAGTCGGTGTTCATATCCGTATAATTAACCATCCAGCATTTGTACAAACATTGACTCCGAATTTAGATACCTTATACTTCTCTATGTATGTAGGTGTACATTTATAGCAACATGCTAAACTCTGCCAGCCCACTATCGTACCAGTTGTCTATGAAATTGTTACATAATGTAATAAAGAATAGAAACACTTGGAATTAAGAGAATGGGGAAAAGTATACATTGATTAAGTTAGCATTTTTAATTGGATTGCAGTACCACCTAGGAGTTGGAGTCATCCAGAACCCATAGTGCTAGACTGTATGAACACACAACAGAAATGCAGTTCTCCGTCACATCCGAGGGACCGAGAGAGAATTTTACAAGCAATCCATTCTACTAAAGAGATCACAAACTGTATAAAAGGTTCTGCAAACCACTTGTGCCCCTAATTTCTGTCTAGGCAAAAGGAGATGGAAGTGAAAGCTTTTTACAGTGAAAAGGCTGAACTGTCAGTTGAACTCAGGATACATGATATGGATAGAAAAGTGCTGGAAAGCTGTTCATTAAGGTAACAGTTCACTGACAGGAAGACAGCTGAGAAGGTGCTTTGTATCAGTGATGATGTCTGAACTGGATCACTGACTCTGCTGAGACTGTGAAGGACGTAGCAGTTAAATGTAACATCACTGGAGCATCCATTGTAACGTACGGCTTGTATAGTTTATTAATAAAAGGCCAGCACTGCAAAATACAGATATCGATCCTGAAAACCCCAACATTTATAGGAGAAATCTGGAAAGTTTGGGTTTGTATTTTAAACTGTCCCTGGAGTCTGGTGATGTTCAGTTTGGACTTTGAGTTCAAGACCCACTGGTATAAACTTAAAAATCTCATGTGCAGTTACTTTGGAATCACTGATTTGCTGTGCTCAGCGACTGGACTGCAGATGTCTAGATCTTTCCTATCAGAAACTTGTTAATGTTGTATAGTTTACTAAAAATTCATCCAAACTGGGAGCCCTTAAAAAGTGTTCTTCCCCTTGAATTACCCAGAATGCTCTAATGACTGGGCCAAACAGCCAGCCAGAACTATGTTTCAGATTCCATTTTGCAGCTTTAGATATTGACATGGGGGTGGTTACTGTTTGTTGCGTAGAGTGGAAGAATCTCTGACCTTTTGCTGTGGTACATGATGGGAGGAATTATTCCCCAAGTCCATTCTCTGGCCTCCTAGAGGGTGGCCAATTGCAGGATGTTAAGCTGTTTGGCTGACCCTGAACAAACTGCCACATGCAGTTTACTGAACTCACTCGTATCTAGCTTTCCACAGACTCAATGCTTTGCTCCATTTGCTGAGAATATTCTATCCTCCCTTTCCTCGCTCAGACAGGGAAATTGGCTGCAACAGGGCCATTGTTAAAGGCTGAATAGTAGCATTTACGCATCACCATATTCTTACAGCAAAAAGGCAAAGAAAATGATTTCCTTTAGAATACACAGTATCTGGAATTTGTTTGTGTGAAAGAGGGCTATGCCTGCCATTGTACGCGTCTGGAATAGGACTGCTGCAGTCACACACCTCTGCATTGTCTGCAGAAAATACACTGAGTAATAAATAAGATACAAATTTATTTTTCAACTACATTTCTGAGTTCCTACACAGCCCACAGTGCTCTGAGTGTGTGAATTTCAGCACACTGAACTGAGCAAGATGGATGGTTCTCTTTAAAACCAAACATTTGTGGGGACTAAGCATGTACTCCCTCATCATTACCTACCAATCCATGGAATGGGGTCATTTCACCTATCCCATCCTTGATCATTTTGTTTTAATCTCTCTCCCACTTAGCCCTTTATTGTGGCATGGATAACTCGTGTGATCTATGGATAGAAAGGCAAGGCAAATAAGACCTATTTATTTTGATTTAGATAATAAGACTTCTACATAAAGCTCCAGGTGCCCTGACAATACTACAACAAAATCCCATCCACATAAAAATAATTATTCCAAAAAGAACTCTAGCAGCCTGCCAGCTACAAAAAAGCTCCTTTCCACTCTTTCATCATTCTGGGAAGCACACCCTTAACCATCTCCAAAAACCCTATTGAGCAGAGGTCTTCTGCATCATGCTTGGACCAAGAGGGATGAAGCATCAGAGCCCTCACTAAGCCCCCTCTCTTTACTAATAAGGCAGGGATCCAGCTTTATCACCTCTCCAAAGCAGGTGGTGCAGTCATGACCCACCCAAGAATTAGTCCAGAGTTGCCATTATCTAGAGAAGAAAATCCTGAAGTTACTCCCACAGGTCTTCTTGCCCGTCACAGGTTGCTATTTAACCTGCAAGTTCGTAATGACCTAAAAGCGTGAACAAATTTTCATTCAGTGCCTAGTAGTGAGAGTGCATTAGCTGCTCAACTCACTCTACCAATGCTCTCACTGGGCAATGGTTATCAATAGGCTGTCAGAGTTAAGTGAATGCAACTCAGTTAAGTAAAGTTGGACAAATGTCATCCGGTTTGCCAGCACTGCTCTCATTTTTACAGTATTCTGGGATCCAGCAGGTAATAGATCATTCGATGTCCACCGTGTCACATTATCTGTGCTACCTCAATATAGAAAGCTTTGAAAAAGGAAAGAAGTCACATCTCTGTGAATAATGGTTTTAATTTTTGCTAGCTGTGATGCTGTCAGTCATTATTAGTCAGTGCTGGTTCTGATGGGAGATTGCAAACAGTGGGAACGTAATGTGATTAAAGATGTGTGTCCAATGTTATTTTCTTTGCACAATTGAGGTTGTAGCTGTCATTTTCTATTTTAAAAAGTCATCCAGTTTATGCCCATGCAGATAGTGAAAGTGGGAGATGCAGCTGAGCACAGGCATATTCAGGTACGTATAAAGAGACAACAATGCATGAACCTGCTGGTGATGCGATGTGAAAGAATGGGGAGCATTTTAAGAGCATCACATACATTTCAGACATCACTCATGTCTAACTACAGATACCTCCCAGACTACGTGCTACAATATCCTACTCCTAAACGTACCTGAAGAAGTTAGCTCTGGAAATGTTGCATCAGCAGCACATCAGCCTCTCTCAGCAACATTGGTTCAGGCAATATGTGTTGTGGGGGATGACACACGTGATATTCATCTTTGCAAATAACTAGGTCCCCAAGTAGAAAAAAACCTTTCCTCTACCAGAAAGCCAGGCAAAGTTCCCATAACCTTACCAGGGTAGCATAGGACAATTCCTATCCTTTTCCTGCTGACAGAGTTTGCAGAGTGGATGGGAAGGTAAAGGGGTAGAGATTCAGCCTGGACAAGATGGCCATATTCCTTCTGTTGTGGGTTGGAGGAAAATACCTGGAAATAGAAAGGTAAAATTTTGAACCTGGGAGTCAGATTTGATCACAAAATGAACATGGAGACCTAAGTCCCAGAAAAGCCTTTATGGTGTATGTGAAATCTATGATAGCCTTTAAAGAGACTCTACTTGGAGTCTTTCATAAAGGCATCCACTCTTGATTTAAAGATGCTCCAATTCCCTTAGGTGTTTTTGAAAATCTCTCCTGGTGGGTACATAGGACCACTTTTTAAAACCACTTGCAGGCTGCAGCTAGTCAGGACTTCTCAAAGTTTTAAATCTGAGGGTCCCAAACCATGGGACACAGAAGGCTGCCTGGTCCTATGGGGCTGGACTTTGTTTTAAGCTGCTGAAGCATTTTAAAAGACAGCTGAAAATACTTTCCTAACATTAATTCCATTTGAGTAACTGCTGCAATTACCATCGGGATGTTGTGCCATCCCAACAGATGGGGAAGTGGTGTGTGCAATTGCAAGTGGAGAGAAGAGAGCCCACTCTGATGATAATGATCATAGTGATGTCATCCTCACCACGGAAGAGTTGGAAATCTGGCTCTCGTGGGTGTCAGCCTGACACTCCTGCTACAATCAACTGAACTGGCTGCCTCTAGTTTAGCAAGTATGCCGGCCGGTTTTACTTTGTGTACATAATGTTGTAAATCATGCAGGTGTGGTGCACCTGAAGAACCTCTAAACTCCCACCACTGCACTACCAGATGGCATTGTCACTGCTGAGCATCCCAGTCTATGAATCTGAGGGGACAGGAGGCTCCTCCACAGAGGGCGTGCAGCTCTCGAGTACTTATCCTCCCACTCCTTCAGAGCTCATGTGAAATTGGTTTCCAGGTGAAGCTAAATGAGGGGGGAGGTATTTACTGGAGGGTGGCTACAGCACTGGAGTGAGTATGTGCGCATATACTTTATATATGTCATAAGATTTACTGGGGTCATAATGCTGTTTGATAATTACTGGGTTTTGTTATGTTTATGGTCAGGCACTCAAAGATCTGTGGGCAATGAGCACTTGATTAAAAAAAGCATTA
The DNA here is from genome assembly GCF_016161935.1 of Mauremys reevesii. Classification (NCBI taxonomy): domain Eukaryota; kingdom Metazoa; phylum Chordata; order Testudines; family Geoemydidae; genus Mauremys; species Mauremys reevesii. The sequence goes on along the minus strand of NC_052640.1, from coordinate 12,912,462 downwards.
TCGTTACTACAGCTTTTTGGCTGAAATCAAATTATTTCATCTGCTCAAAGCAGAAAGGTCCCATCTTTTTTCAACCTCAGTCACACTACACCCTGAAGGGGGAAAAACGTTACCTGGTTAAGCCTTTATCACAAATCAGCAGTCAATGGGGATGGCCAATTTCAGACACCTTTCACCATGCCAATCACATTTCTCAAGGAGGTTCCTATGCTTGGCCCCACTTCCATATCTAGCACCTAACTTTTAGCAAGGGCAGTTGGTATTAGCAAAATTAAAGGGGTCTGGGTTCTCTCTCTAATGGACAGCAGTGCAATCGTGGAAATAACAGCATGCAGAAAATGTAAGCAGTGCTGTGAACAACAAACTTGGATTTTTAAAAAAAAAATGAAATCCAAAATCTGGCCTGTTACCATGTGATGAAAAAAAGCAAATGCAGAATTTTTCCCTCTAGGACTATGTTCTGAGGCATTAGGTTACAAGAAGAGGGACTGCAAAGACTACTGGATCAGGCCTGGCTTTAGGAATGCAAAGGCCAGGTATCACAGGTCTGCCACTCAGTATGGGTTTTAGGTAAGTCAATGCCTGGCTGCCTATTGCCCCATCACAATAAGTGGGATTTTAGTGATCTCACTGGGTTGCTGTGCAGGTTGATTATTGTTTGTAACCCTATATAAATGTCAAGTATTATCATGAAATGACTGACTTTCTTCTCTAGAGAACTGTGGTGTAAATGCGGCTTAGGTCTAAAGAGAAAAATGGATTTGACAGCATCAGTCCAGCTCTCCGATGACATTTCTCCACAGCATGTTTCCTGAGCAAACTGTGCCAGAGGCCCAGGATTAGCAGAGTAGTAGGTCAGTGTTAAAATGGCTTGGCAGAGCTGCATGTGTTTGTGTAGCACCTGTCATTTTGCACATGTGAAGGACTCACTCGTGTCAACAGGCATTCTTTTTCATGCAAAAGCATTAAATGAGGTACTTAGGACTTTACAAGATCATTGGAGGGTAAATGAGGATTTATTATAACAGGCGGGACTAAATTGAAGCTTGCTTCAAGAACATACAAAATCCAGCAAAGCACTTTTTCACCTAAATTTAATCTCGTGTTTATCCATGGCAAGTAAAATTAAGGTGAGATCAAAGGTATACGTCGTTTTGTATTATATGCCTTACCAGGCATTCTTTCATGGTTGTATCTATGGATAGAATAGTGCAGGCACAATGCCATGAAGGCTGGTTTCAGGGAAGAGGGAGTGCCTTCTAGACGATTTAATTAGTGGGCAAGCATGTATTCACTTTCAACCAACTGTTCCAGACATTGCACCCAGCTGCAGTTTTGGTGATGAAAGGAGCTGGCTGGAGGCAAAACAAAATATGCAGAAAGTGTAAGCAGTTAAGTCACACTAGAAAAATAATTCAATCAAAAAACCTGAGTGTTCACATCTTAGGGCTGTATTTTGGGAGGATTTCAAACAGCGTCTTAAAAGATTATAGCCAAATTAGCTTATGAGTGGAAAATAACTGATATTTGAGTAGTCTACCTCCACAGTCCATGCTTCCAGGTCAGGAAGCAAAGAAAACTAGAACGGAAATGGGTCGATTTGCCCTTATATAATAAATTTGATTGACTTATCTTTCACTCCCTTGTTTCTCAGTAGATGGAGTCATACTCTGTCTGTAATTGCTGTGTGAGGTGGGATAGGAGAGGGAACATGCAAGACAAACTCATCTTGACTGGGTTGTGTCCTTCTGAGTCAGTTCAATAGCCAATTAGAGAGACTTTGCTACACAATTTCTTCACAGGTGGTAATAGGGATGTTCTAAATTCAATAAAATATCCAGCGTTAGGGATTCAGAAAGCCAAAGAGGATCAGCAGTGTCCTTTCTCCCCTCCATACATCCCCCAAATGCATAATGAATGCTGAACTTTAATAATTTGTGTTGCCTTATTGATAAACTGAGAGAACAGTGCTCAATACTCTCTGGGTACATAAAGTAGCAGCAATGGGAACTAGGATTTATAATCTCAAGAATAAGTGGCATCTAACTAAATACATTATGCTACAAAGAATTTGAGCATGACAACGGATGGGAAATTATGATCAATGTCAACAGAATGCAAATAGACCTCAACGGTTGACAGCTCCTTGACAGAACAATAGTTCTAATCAATATCAGTATGAATTCAGTATTAATTTAACAGAGGCTTACCTAAAAGTGGAAGTTAAGACATCCAGAAACTGTTCAGCAGAGACAACGAAATGGTATCTCTGGATATAATGAGGACCTGCTCCCCCAATAGATTTTGCCTTTTTCACAGGCTGTACATCAGATGGCTGAAGAGATCATTAAGATATTTAACATGCTGAAAGGAAAAGGACCTCTAGGACATACACAATTAAGTGTGGATCCACATTCTAGGCTGTACTAATGCAGCTACTGAGTATGTTCAGCAGAGAAGTGGAAGTTCAGTCCTTTCTTCAGAATTGCTGTGACTCAAAGGTTTCTGAAGGACATTCATTGTTGGGGTCAATAGGGTGACACTCAAAACTACCTGCTGCTAAACTAGGACAACATGATAAAGGCAAGATGGGCAAGCCAAGAACGCAGACAGCTTTTAGAAGCTCCCTTTGCTTCTTTTATTATTGTAACTTTGATTACTGTTTTTATAATTCTGAGAAAACAGAAAATCTGCAATGCCTAAAAATAAGTGAGTCTGCAAAAGATGTGGCAGTTCACACTGAGCTAGGAGATGGATTTAAGTGACCCTTCACTTCATATTAATCAAAACTGAGGGATTTGACTCATCACACAGCATAAAAGGACTGATCTGAAGCTGCAACAGATATAATGATCTGAGACTGCAGACTGCTGACAGCAAAATTAAAAGCTATGTGAAAAACAACAGAAGGATATAACAATCCTAGGTGAAGAAGCACAGACACTGAATTCATAACCAACTGCACGAAGAACTTGAATTAGGTAGAGAACAGAATGGGGGTGGATGAAAGCCTCATTTTCTGCTCTGGGCAATAAGAAACAAATGGCTATTACCTGACAAGCAAGACTTGGGACTGAACTGGTCACTGGATGGAAAAGCCCTCATCTCTCACCACCCTTTAATCTAGGTTTAAGATCCAGTTCTTCTCCCATTGAAGTCAATATGAGTTTTGCTAGACTTCAATGGAAGCAAGGGTTTGACCCTTTGCCAGTGGTAGAACTAATGACTATTGGGTCTGAGACCTTTACATCACTGGGGCACTTATCGAATGAGGGATAAGTAAAGATGTCAGAAACAAGCCTTCTTTATAACTGAAGTTCACTGCAACATGTACGTATCTATTTTTAGTGCCTTTTATCCTCAAAATATTTGTAATCTAATACTCATGAAACAGCGAGACAAAAAAGACTGGCTTCAGGTACATTGTGACTGCTGTCAATGGGCCTTAATTCTGAAGGACACCACCAATATCCCGAGTTACTCTCAAACATAGTGTCAACATGTGTGGTGGGTTAGTCACCTATACAGATATGGACTAGGTCAAAGTGCACACATGTAAATGCCCACTGTCCCCAACCTGGTCACACATTCCATTTGTGATGCCAGACACAAAAAGTTACATTCCTTGTTAAACCTAAGGTTACGTATTATACTTCGAGCAGGTACAGCAGATTAAAAAAGGCCATGAAGACTGTAAAAAATGAATCATAGTATAAATTTCTAAATGGGAGCACATATATAGAAATTACGCTGCCTGGGCACTTTTATCATTTAATACTATGAAATTTTCTACTTACAAACAGCTCATTTGGAAAGTATTAAAAAAAAACTCATTTTTTTATTTCTGGAGAATACAACCACCCCTTGGGACAGTGTTAAATGTGAACAAGCCACAGTAAACATTACCTTTTCCTGGAGCTAACAGTCCATCTCATTCACCTAGGACATACTGAGGGGAGACAAATAAGATTTTGTTACAGGGAAAGAAAATATTTTAAGAAGACATTAAGCAACATTTTTAAAGAGAACAAATCTGTAAAGCAGCCACAAAAACAGGCCAACCTATTTTATTGCAAAGTTGGGCTTTTTTATTTATGACAAAATTGGCATTCAACCTGCCACTTACTTTATCATAAAACTGTGGTAAGGGTTTTGACTCCATTTGGGAGGAGAAATATAAATTCCCATAAATTTTTACATTGCACAGCAATCTACAGCAAGTGAGTAAAATCTATGCTGCATCCTCATTCATATTTTATATTATTTTAAATTTTTATACATATTTATTTTCCTTTACATACTGATACATGTAAACAAAAAATATCAAAACCTTTTATTCTATATACTGTCTGAACCCCCTTTTTTTGTGCCGAACAAACCATTAAATTTTATGAGAACTAGATAGACTAAAAGGATGGATGCAATTGATGTACGTTATCTATTCGATGACTCAGTTTCATTGTACTTTAGGTAAACAATAAAAGATCTCGGTGCCCCAGGTACTGTGCTGTATATTGCTCAGAGAACCCCTAGTTCTGCCAAGCATCATTGGCAAAATGTAAGTGAAATAGAAATATACCTGAGCTACTATTAATTGTGAAAAGTCTAACCTACAAAGGAGAAACATTACTGTTTTCTCTCACTTCAAGTAAAAATTACTGCAAGCAGGAAGGCAGCTGAAGCCATCTTGAGCACCAAGTTACCACGTTTGGGACTTTATCTGTCCATTTTTTGTTGGAACTACCAACTCTTGTGGTTCTTTGTAGTCAATACAGCTCCACTTGAAGAAAAACTTTGCCATGTGAGTTACTCTAACAAAGCCCTGAGAACCCCATTCTCTTCCTCCCTTTCCTCCCACAGCTCTACACCTTCTAATTTGAAGGCCGTACATTACAACTACCAGCCTTCTGGATACCGGCCAGACAGCAGGCATTCAAACCCTATTTCTTAATGGATCAGACCATTTCCTATTAGGCCAATTTGAGAATAAACACTGTTTTAAAACCTCAATGATCATAGGTCAAGAGAGAAGCAGGCTCAACATGGAATAGAATAGCAAGCATGTTTCATGGAACTTATGGAACTCAGATGGATCTGCATTATGCAGAGTCAGGCATGATGTGCCATCAAGACACATTCACTGGGAAGGGTTTATGCCTAAGACAGATGTTGTGGGTGATATTTTACTTAATCGTCTACTTACTTTTATTTTGAAAGATAATACTCTGCAAGGACCAAAGACGCCAGAGTAATGGCAAAGGTACAAGGGCTTGCCTGAAATTTAGTAAGAATTAAGCCGTGACTCAGCACCATTAAAAAAAAAAAAAGCAGCAGCAAGGCATTTTAAACTTGAGGGACAGATTTGCTATTCTGCATTCGTTTTTTTGATGTGAGATGCAGCTAGACAGGTCACTGCATAAGGGATGCAACATCAAAAGACATGCTGGCAAAATAGAGAATGAGCTATCTCCAACCACGTATCCAGGTACTACTCATTGAGAAGAACTCTTGTCCCACTGAAAGGACTGGCTGAATTAGAAAATCTCCTTAGAAGCAAGAAAACGAAACAAAGGACAATCTTTTCCACCTTCCTTGCTGAACTCTTAACAACTCTTATGGCGATTTCGGAGTAAAACACATGAGTTGCTGCATGTGAATAAAATCCGTTCCTCATGACTGCAATAAACCAACCTGACAACCAAAATGTTTGGTAGTGCAGCCAGTTCTCAAGAAATGGACATTTAGTGCCAATAGCCTTGGCAACTATTGTCATATCTGCCATCATTCCAGCTTTCCTGAACAAAATTATCAAGGAGGTGGGTGGTAGCATCCAAACTCCATCATTAGACCTTTGGCCAACATGCTAGCAACATGTTTCACTTGTTTTTAGATCCAGTTGAAGGCCCTGGTTCTAATCTTTGAAATCCTTATTGTTCTTTTGGAGACTACCTCTCCCATCACACATACTCTCCGAGGTAGCTGAACACAATGGGATGTTACAGTTGATGGAATAAAACTTTCAGGAGTTGATTGTTTTCAAAAGAGGGTGTCCAGTTGTGGAATTCCTTATTTAGCATATGTATAAATGCACTTGTATGGTGCTAATCATCACAGTGTCCTTACATTATGGAAATCAAAATCACCCGCAGCCTGATTGTTTGAATGAACTGGATTTCACAGTGTACTCTCATACATCCTTCTCTAATGAATGCTCAAAAATATCCTGGCATTGTTAGCAGACTAGAACCACCACTACTGTAATTAAATCATTTCCAGAAAGCATTCAGTCCTCCATCCCTTTCACAGTCAGGTCCCTTTAAAGATGCCTCTCGCTGAACACCTAATCATCGAGGCATCCAAAACACTAGTTTCTCAAAAATCTTGGCTGACATATTTCTTCTAACACACACATCTATATCTTTAAATATTTCCTTTTTTAAAAAATGGCAGCCCATCACAGATTTGCCTTACCTCTTCTCCAACATCAGCGCTGACTAAATAAAATGAAATAGTGCAGATAAAAAGCCAATGCCCAAAAAGCTTCATTAAAATATTATCTTCAGCATACTTATTGCAGGAAAAATACTTCATCTTCTGCCTACCAGGACTATGCTTGCTCTAAATATAATTTTTAGTCCAAAGACTTGTCTACCTCCTCTACACTTAACTCCTTTAATTCAGAGCTCACAGCAACCAATTTTAGAGGTTATATAACTTGCTGTAAAACTGTAAAACTATACAGCTCAGCCTTGGAAAAAGACAACTATCTTAATTTATCTACTTTTCAATTATTGCTTTTTTGCAGTCACTTTCACTCTATTTAAAAATTGTTTAAACAGTTTCATTGAACTTCATAGAACGGATTATAAATGAACGTGTAATTATATCAATTTCACAAGCCTTCAAAAAAGCATAATTGGCTTTGTTATTAGCAATTTATAAAGGCACGATAGCATCTTCCCTAACTTTCAAAATTATTTTTCTTAACAGCATGAAAACTTTTATATTCAGCAAGAGCCCTGGATCTCTGGAGAACACAAGTCTGTTGGATATCTTAAAAAACTTACTAGAGAACAATGCATGTTAAGGAAATGCAGGTTGCTTCCCTGTAACTGGAGGTTTTTCGAGATGAGCCGCCGGATATTGACATTTGTGGGATCAAGGCGCAAATGCCACAAGCTTCTGGAACCTTCTGGAAGGTGGCGTCCACTGTGCCCACTCACCCTCCATCCCCTTCCCATCCTGGAGGGTTTTGTTGTATTAATTTAGATGGAGTATAAGTACCCAGAGAGTAAAAGATGTTAACATGACTGTGTCACTGTCCAACATTAAACAGTTTTAAACAAGGGTCAGGTATAAAGAAACCTTAACCTGCTTGATAACATGGCAAACACACCATTAAATACCTTTTTAACCTTTTATTAAGCATACAGAAAAGGAAAAACAGTTAAAGCATTTGAAATGTAAAGTATCAAGTCATGTTTTCATTTTAACAACATCCCTTGCTCCCGCTTCCCTGGAGTTTTTAAGAAGGGAAAAAACCCTTTGTTTGACAGTCTCTAACATGGCATTAAAGATGGCAATAACTCTCCTTTTGGGGGCAAAAAAAGTTAGCTGAGATGGGTTGGAGCTGTCGACACTGCGGTTATTGAAGTCCAATCCCATTTCCTAGAAGACAAAACAAGACCAAACACACACCTAGGGAAAGTAAAAAACAGCAAAGATAGAAAATGAAGCTTCTGTTCCTGGCATTGACTCTCACCTGCAACCCCAGTGCTTGAGAAACAGAGGCATAGCACAGGATTTTAGCACCCACTCTGAGACCTGGCAAACTTGTACCAGCATCAGGCTGCTTAGGGCACTGCATTCAGCTGCTTTTTTCTGGTCACAGGCTTACAACAGTGTTGCAAAATATGTAGTCTTCTCTAATTACACAGACGGAAAAGGAGAGAGATAAAAAAGAAATAAGCTGGGGAAGGAAAAGGGCACATGGTAGGTGGATGGAGGGTGGGAAGAGGGAGAGAGACATCTCATGTGACAGGTGATGCTTGAGATTCAGCTAGGGTGACCAGATGAGAGATGTGAAATATTGGGACGTAGGGAGGAGGGGAGGGGTGCCAGCAGAGCAAAAAAAATCCCAAACAAACCCCAAGAACTGGGGCGGCGGAGGAAAAAACAAAAACGAAAGCAAAAAACCCCAAGACCATAGGAAAAATTGTTGGGGGCTGAGCACCCACCGGCAGCTCCACGCTCCACCCCCCCGCACCAGCTCCCCTTCGCTCTGTCTCCACCTCCCCTGAGCTGGCTGCTGCGTCCTGCTTCGTCCCCCTCCAGCGCTTGCACCGCCATACAGCTGATTAGTGCAAGCCTGGGAGGGAGGAGGGAGAAGGAGGAATGCAGCTTGCTTGGGGAAGAGGCGGGGCCAGGGCAGGGATTTGGAGAGGGATCCAATGGGGAAGGGAGGGGCGGAGTTGGGGTGGGGCCGGGGTGGAGTTGGGGCAGGGGGGCACAAGCCCCTTCACCTGTGCGCCAGAGGGCAAAATATTGGGACAATTCGCGTTCAAAGTAAATATCGGGACAATCCCGATAAAATCGGGACATTTGGTCACCCTAGATTCAGCCAATGCTGGTAGAAGTGGAACTATTGTCTGGGTTCTTCTCTCTGGCCCGGTCTGGTCAGGACATTTCAGAATTAGGATGAAGATCCACGGTCTCAGGAGATGGGAGTGGCAGCCAAGATCATGACGCTTGCTCCCACAGCCAATATTTCTCCCTGAAATCTTTCTTTAAAAAGACTCAAAAAAAGCAGTGATGGGTGGAATAGCCCATCCCTTCATTATTTTGTCCACCAATTAGGCCTAATATCTGAAATGACAATTTTGGTTTATTAGTCTTGAACTCCTTTGGTTTATCAGGCATGGTTTTAAACACAGGCCTTGAGTTATATCGTAGGCCTTTTTCTTTGGACTAATTCAGTCTCCCTTTTCCCATCAAATTTTGTTATAGGTTATTGTGACATCTTGTGAACTTACTTTTTATTGTTGAGCTCACAATTATGGTAAATATGTAGCTCCAATTATTACAACAATTCCAAGGATATAAAAGAGGGAGTGGCCCCTACCACTCCTCAGTTCCTGCCACTAACTGAGGAATTCCTGAGACTCTGAAGTGGGGAAGGTGGACAGGGAATGTAAACATGCAGTGGTTCATCTCAAAGAACTCTGTTTACAGATACACCTCCACCTCGATATAACGCTGTCCTTGGGAGCCAAAAAAATCTTACTGCGTTATAGGTAAAACCGTGTTATACTGAACTTGCTTTGATTCACCGGAGTGCACAGCCCTGCCCCCCCAGAGCACTGCTTTACCGCGTTATATCCAAATTTGTGTTATATCAGGTGGCGTTATATCGAGATAGCGGTGTATATTTTAATTTTTTTCCTTTGAGTGGCCTTTGCATATTCCTACTTGTGGGAGTTTAAGGAGTAGTACAGCTCCCAAAAAGAGAGAGAATGAGGAGTTCTAGGTAAATAAGGACAGAACTCTGAAAAGAAGCATTACCTCTGGATGCCAGGTCATGACTGAACAAAGGCCACTAAAAGTCATTCTCCCCAAATCAAATTTTAACAAGGAAGAATTTTTGCTAAAACCATATACACCTCTACCTCAATATAACACGAACTCGGACATGACGCAGTCAAGCAGTGCTCCAGGGGGTGGGGGAGGGGAGGAGGAGGAGGGCTGTGCACTCCGGTGGATCAAAGCAAGTTCAATATAACGCGGTAAGATTTTTTGGCTCCCAAGGACAGCGTTATATCGAGGTAGTGGTGTAGCTATTGTAACAACAACGCAATGAAGATAGCACAAGGGGATGCCTCAGAACCTGAACTAGGACTGACATTTCCAGACAGCTGACCCTGTTGGGTCATAGCTGTAAAACATATAGTGCATTTTACATAGATAATCTTTCACTCACTCTCCTGGCTGATGTAATAAAAGTCCTGTCCTCATGTATCAAGGGAAACGAAGATCAAGCGTACATCAGACCCCACCTGGGAATCCTCCAGGATGGGAGATGGAGAGAGGGGCAAGTGGCCCCTCTGGCCCAGGTTCCAGAAGGCTCCAGATGCTCACAAGACAGGACAGTGATCCCTTAAGTGCAAAAACGCAGAGGCTCATCTTGAAGAACGAAGGGGGCTGTTACTGAAAACAACAGATATTTCCAATATGCTCTGCACACTGGAGTTTAATAAAGGATAAAAAAATTCTGTAGGTCGTGTGAAAACCAACTCTGGTGTAACATGCCTAGCAATGTATGTGCTTAGATCATTTGATGAACTAAAGAAGCTGAAATGTGTGTTTCAGTTCAACTTAGCAACAGCATTGGCTGAGGAACTGCTTTAAAAGAAAGTAAAGAAAAAAACACTCACAATTAAGCAACCTCCAACAAGTGTGTAGCTAATAAAAGGTGTTTCTCTCCTCTTTTATTGTGTAATACTTTATCACAGAAACATGATATTTACATATATACAGACAGACAGCTGATCATAAAATCTTACTGAAGAATTAGTCAAAAAATCAATTTACAAAAACCAAAAGCTGTCAAGAGAGATTCTGGGTGCAAAAAGTCATCGAGTTCCAAGGGGACAGTTCTGTACTGATAAGGTTTTCAGTTCTTCAGGTTTTGATAACTTTAGACAAAAAAGAACCGATCCAAAATGAGCTAAATTTGCCGGCTGTACATTTGAGATGAGGCAGTTTTTTAAAGTGTTCCTCTTCACACCATTTTCTTGATGGTCAATTCAACAAGTCTCAGGAGGCACTAGTTTGTATGTTTTTGGAAGCTGCAAGCATCGCTCTCACTTTGGCCATAAGATCCTGTAGGGAGAATAGAGGAAAAATAGTCAGAAGTTTCCTTAGTTTTTAATCAAGAGTTTGAAATGTATAACTCAGGGGTCAGCAACCTTTCAGAAGTGGTGTGCCGAGTCTTCATTTAGTCGCTCTAATTTAAGGTTTTGCGTGCCAGTAATACATTTTAACATTTTTAGAAGGTCTCTTTCTAGAAGTCTATAATATATAACTAAACTATTGTTGTATGTAAAGTAAATAAGGTTTTTAAAATGTTTAAGAAATTTCATTTAAAATTAAATTAAAATGCAGAGCTCCATGCCACTGAAAATCAGCTTGCGTGCCGCCTTCGGCACGCGTGCCATAGGTTGCCTACCCCTGGTATAATTCTCTGCACTGAAGTCAGCAGTCCTACTGCTAAGTTTCCCTAAGTTACTGCTGGCCTCTTGATTTCACAAAACCACGTCCTGTAATTATAAACTAATATATCTGCTGGCTAGCAACTTTTAAATAGCTAAGAATTAAATCTCATTGTAAATAATCTCAACAATATGAAAGAAATGAAACAACAAATGATAGGGTAGAAAGTGTGTGAGGTGAGTAAATGAAAAGAATGGAACTGAGGAAGTGGCTATAGACAATACACATGAGATGAAGGTTTGTTTATCTGCCGTGTCCGCAGATTCGGCCAATTGAGGCTCCCGCTGGCCATGGTTCACCGTCCCAGGCCAACGGGGGCTGCAGGAAGCCGCGCGGGCCGAGGGATGTGCTGGCTGTCACTTCCTGACGCCCCCATTGGCCTGGGGGCTTACCCTGGCGAGCTGCGTGCCAAAGGTTGCCGATCCCTGTTCTACATCATACAATTATACAAAATACCTAAAGGAGCATGCTACAGTGATGGTAATACACTTCAGTAAACAATAAAGAATGTCTTAATTTATACCTGAGTTATTTTACTTTGCACTGAAGACACGATTGCTGAAGAGATCTGGCCATCTTTTTCCTGAGAAACGCCCCTAAAAATTAAAACTTAAGAATTAGAAATGTATATATTTTCTAGCTATCTCTCATGCAATAATTCTGTCTTGTATGTGTATGAGCCTCCCTCATATTGCTCAATAGTTTTCATGTTTCACTGGACTATAGTCAATACAGGTCGCTGGCACAGAGGTTCGCTCTCACATACCTGTGGCCAATGCTATAGAACAGGGGTTCTCAAACTGGGGGTCGGGACCCCTCAGAGGGTTGCAAGGTTATTACATGGGGGGGGATCACAAGCTGTCAGCCTGCATCCCTGCTTTGCCTCCAGCATTTATAATGGTGTTAAATATATTAAAAAAGTGTTTTATGAATCCTCAATAACAATTACAATCAAAAGGAGAAACTTAAAGAAATCCATCCCAACAAAGTGTTATGACTTTTAGTAACATTAACCACATTTTAACTGTAGGATTTAGATTATGGAGATCACTTTGGTTCAAGTTGCACTGAGATGTGTATATGGAAAAGTTGCACTATTCCTGTTGTGCCTCCCGTAAATGACTATTTCATCTCTCAGGTTTTACACAAGCTCTTCCCTGGGCAATTGAGTTCTCCATCATTTCCTCCCGGATGAAATGTTTATTAGAAAATTCACCCTTTTTGAAATTTGGCCCTGAGAGTCTCATAGGGTTCCTCACAATCTCAGGTCTCTAGCACAGTTCTAGTACCCTCCACCCCGCCCCCCCGCCCTAAAACCACAGTGGCACACATCCCTAACTTCTTGGAGTTCTGCATAACTTGCATTACAACTCTCCCCGCATAAATCCAATCAAAAGGTACATTCATGGTCAAAAGCTGTCCGTATCCCCATGTGCCGTTGTGAAAGAGTGTTACCTGGAGCGTTCTTGGCTGGATTCCCTACTCTCCACAGGAGACACACTAGTTGAATGTACAGCGTTCTTATGCATGGACTGTTTGCCAGGTGACATGGATGGTGAATGAGACCTAGCTTTGGACTTGGTACATGATCTAGACCGTCGTTTCTTCTTCTTTTCATGGGGGCTTCTGAAAAAGGAAGGATTTTATTAGAAGAGATTTAAAATTATATGTTGTTAACCAGTTTAAGCAGAAATCGTATTAGACATTTCTAACAGATTTTCTAGCCCTCCTGGATGGGGTGCTCCTTGTGCACTGAGTACACACTGTAACCATCATACCATGAGTGGTTATATTCCTATGGTAGTAGGAAGGAAAAACTCCTAGGAGTCCTCATACTTAACCTATACATTATGATTCTCAGACTCCAACCCAGTACCTGAGCATTCAGAGTACTTGCTCCTCAGCCCTTACTTGACTGATCAGGAATCAGATGTTTCAGAGCAAGGTGCAAGAAAATCTTGTAATGGACAATTATAAAAGAACCTGGCTGTAGGGAAAGTTTGATCCTAACTCCCTAATGACCTGGAACATGAGTGTTCACAGTCTTTATTTTTTAATCCATTCTAATAGAACTATGGACAGTCTCGTCGAAAAGGAAAACTGATAACCGTATATTTTCCTTCTAAGCCAACAAATCGGTTTCTGTGACCAAACCTACTGTATGACAAACTTCAGTCTGAAACAGAATTACAACTGAGCTACCGTATCTCTCAAATAGTCCTACCCAAAGCAATATGCTTGGGATTGCTTTGAGTAGACAATATGACTGTTAGCTGTAACTGACAATCACTACTAAAAAAACAGAAACAAAGTAGATTTATGGGTACATAAAATTATTTTTATTGTTGACAAAACAAGGGGACAATACAAATATTCTAAAACTATATCCAGCACTGAACTCTAGTGTTGAATTCTACAAGTAACCCTGGAGACTGAGTAATCTAGACTTTTATAGCTGGCTTTGAATTTACAGACTAACATCCCAGTTGTGTAATTAAGATTACTGAATCAACCTCCATGCAACAATTCACTGGGTTTCTGGTCCCCCTACTCTACTACTTTACCTTCTCTCTATTTTTAAAAGCTTAACAAAATACAAACTATTAATGTCCACTAAGGAATCCAAAAAGTTCTGCTATAACTTTTACAGTCTACTCATTGGAAGTAGATTACAAGTAGCTTGATGCTTCTACTGTGCCTTAACATTTCAAGCCACATTCTAAATGTCCGTTATTAGCTCACTCCAATTTCCATGTAATTTTTTGCCCCTGAATAGCCCAATTAATGTACTTTGTAGTGTATTTACTAGCCTAAAAGAGTATCTTTAATCAGAAAGTTATAATAATGTATGGAATGAAGTTCTTGAAAATTTATGATTGCATAAAAAAGCCTAGCACAGCTCTGGAAGATGAGAAAAGAAAAAAGTGTCTTACATGTCTGTGCTTAGTAGTTTTCAGGATGAATGGAGGTAAAGTCGCAAAAGTACAGTCTTTAAAGAACTATATATACACCTCATATTCTTTACATCTTATTCTGTTGGGTAACATTTCCAGGGAGCTAACATTAGCAACCAAAGGTAATGTTCAGGGGAGTCAGTGGAATAATTATTACGTTTTAGATAAATACTACGCACAGTCCAAAGGTAATTAATGCATTCTATAAAATGAATAATTGATAACATTAAACAATAACTTGCTTAGGGAATAAAACATCAATTTTGTTGAAACAATATAACATGAACGATGGCAAACAAGTACTGTACATCTTTGATCTTAATCCAGGAAGAGACTTCTTTTGAAATATCAGTTAACATTCGGAACTTAAACACAATCTTATAATTACAAAACTGTTACACTTTTACTTGCATTTAAAATAGAAAACACTATTTGTGACAAAAAACAAATACATTAATTACTTATACTTATCAAGTGATACTGAACATCAGACAGGTTCACTGACCTATTTAAGCTCCTCATTACCATAAGGAGCAAAGCCATGGGACTCAGCTGTCCCTTGACTGGTAAGCTCTGTATTTTAATTGCTGAGTTTCTTAAGCAGCAAGCCATAATTTTGTGCTGTGAACATATTTCACAGAGCACAAGTTTTTAATAGTGCTTTTTTAAAAATAAAAATATGTTTCACTGTAAGTTTTTATTTTTTAAGTTTTTATTCTAACAACATGTAATGATACTCTAATAGTAAAAATCAAACAATATTATATTAACCACATCTCAATTTTCCATGGCTTATTTCTCAACAGCCCATACCATAAATTGGATGTACTTATAAACAGTGTCCCAAATATATATATCTGGAGTGGAAGTACCATACACATTCTTAAACTAAGGCCATTTCTTGTCACGTTTTGATTTGAACATACTCCACTTTTTTCAACAATCTCATTGTAGGTTGATTATTACAGACAATTTAGAAATACAGGAAGAGGACCTACATTGGAAAAGGCAATCACATGATCTCTAGAAATATGTCTCACTATACTTAATGAACAAGAGGTCGCTAATTCATTGACGTTGACAGAAGGAAAGGTTGCTTCCGGGTCCTTGCAGGTAATATGTTTTCCATTAATAAAAATCCAACAGGCCAGCTTCACTCATGATTTTTTTGCCTAGAAATCTGTCACTGAACCCTAGTAATATAACTAGCAAGCTCTCAAAATTGGCTGCATGTATGTTTGTCTAATACTGTTTCCCTGGTTTTTTGAATTTTTGGCATTTATTGCCAATTTTTATTATCATTGTTCAGTGAACCATATCCACAAGATCTTAGTTTCAGCTTTGTGCTGCAGATCTGCTATATATGGTTTCTATCCATATTAAGAGTATAATGCTATTTAAAATAATTTTAAAGGGTAAAAACAGATTTCCTTCTTGAATCATGAAGCTCTTCAAAGCAAGCAGTCACAATTTATCACCCCTAGTAGTGTAGCAACTGTAAGAATCCTCTATTCATTTAAACTACTGAATGGTCAGCAACTCATGGCACTAAATACTGAACTTAAGTGGATGCACACTTAGTGCATGAATTGGGGGAAAGGATTCATTTTCCCTGACATTCTGGTTTTTCACGGAAGGGAGAATCTTAGACTTATGAATGTTGAGTCTTCTGATCTACCTGACCCAATCAACCAGGAGTACACAACAGGGTCCTCTGTTACTATGAGGCAATAAATATGAAAAACTAATTAACCAGATGAAGTAAACTGGTGAGGTTTCCTTTAAATCAGTGGTTCTCAACCATTTTCTTTTTGAGCTCCTCTCCAACATGTTATAATAACTCCAGGGCCCAGAGGAGAGGGGGTGCTGAGGGCACCTTGGGACTTTAGCTCTGCGGGGTGCCGGAGCTTCAGCCAGGCCCCATAGGCATAGTTTGACTTTTATTTTGCTGGGGCAGGGCCCGGTGGGGCTTGGGCCAGCTCTGCATGGCAGAGCCAGGGGAGAGAGCACCACCTTCACCCTGACTCACCTCAGCAGGCCACCCAGGCTGTCTGAGTTAGGTTGTGGTGCAACCAAAAATTATAACTTAAAGGGGAGGGTGTGCTCAGCTCAAAAAGTTTGAAAACTGCTCAGGATGCAGGCCAGGTGCAGCTAGGAACTGTATGCAGGCAGGAGGGGGTAGCTCAGGGTGCAGGGAGAGGGTAGGTAGGGGTTGTGTGAAGTTAGGGGGGCAGCTCTGGGTGCAGAAGGAGGGGGGAGCGCTGGGGGCTGTGTGCCAGGAGGGGCATTCTACGGTTCCTGCTCCCAGGGGCTCTGCTGACCCCCGAGCCAGGTCCCCCACCCGGGTGGCTCCTATTGGCTGCATGAGCAGTCAAAGGGGGCTGGGAACTGAGGAGCAGCTGGGGCTCTGGGCACCAGCAGTAGGAGATGGGGGTGTGCTGCAGCTGTCCGCCCAATGGTACCAGCAAGAGCAGCAGCTGCCCTGCATTGTCCGGCTTCAACTTCCTGCTTCCAAGCTGGCCAGGAGGCAGGGGAGAGGAGGAGGTGGGGTCTGTGTCTGTGCCCCTGGGACTGCCCCACTTAGGTTAAGGCACTGCAGTTTGGGGGGCAATGCCCCTGGTGCCCTGTCCAACTTAACCCATGTGCTCAAGGCTTCTCCTCATGGATCCATAGGGGCCCGTGGACTCCTGGTTGAGAACTGCTCCTTTAAACTGTGCGATCACTCCCTGTATTAATAAGTTGCAGGAGTATGCAACTTGGATTCTACCATGTTTTTAACTTTTGCTGTCAGGAAGCGAGGAAAAGGACATATAATTCCTCAACTTGGATGCACTGCTGCTATGCAATAGGATACATAATAGGGATTATTCTCATTTTTAAAAAAAGACAAGTGGAGACCAAGTACTTTTTTAATCAAACATGGACAACAATGAAAACAATTTGCTCCTTTCCCACCCCCAAACAGATAAGCAATCTAAATTTGGGACTGAGTAGGATTCAGAGACGGGCATAAGAAATTGTGACGTGCACACTTCAGATGCAGTTACCCCAAAGAGTGCATCTAATTTAGCTTTGTGAGTGCATGTGCAAGTGTGTGCTCCCAAACTGAGGAGTGCACACATTGCCCAAATATTTGCACATCTAAATTAAGGGTGCAAGAGAGCATGCCCATCAACCCTTAAAAACTTTGCAAACCTGTACTGTTCTACGGAGCTCACTGACCTGAAATGATGTTTTACTTATGTAATCTCCTCATCACAGACTAAAACAAGATAAAGCTTTTCATTTCAGAACGACCGTACCTGTGTTGAGCATGTAAAGGCAATGGAAAAAGTGATTCATGGCTTATGATAGAACACAGCAGTAATTAATTTTATTAAATTTTTACTGTGTTTTGGGCTGCTAAAATAAATGATCATTTTTTCCAGTATGCTTAGACTTTATATTGATTGAATAACCATAGTAATGTAATCAAAATATATTTATGCTTAGTAAAATTTGCATTTTAGCACAAAAATGAAGATTCAGAAGAAATCAAATTTTACAACAGGTGTTTTAAATGTAATGTTTATCTCACAATGCTTTCAGAACATGCCTGTTTAAAAATTTAGGACAATGGTAGGTATGTAATTACTTTAATTTATAGAAAGATATTGAAAAATACTTTTATTAATAAATATTCACCATAAGAGCAGCACATGACTACAGAAGTTAAGTGTACAAAAACTGAAACAGTAAAAAAAAAGCCCCAGGTAAACAATGTTTTTTTTTGGTTTTGGAAATTTTTTAGGTCTAATGTCCCTAAAGTAACACAAACTGCAGTTTCTCCTCTTCAGAGCACAGACTGCATAAAGCATCTCTGACAAAAGTAGGTAACTGAGCATTTATTTTTCTCATCGTGAAAACAGAAATTCCACATTTCCAGTACATAGGCAGCTGCAGTATACATGGTAGAAAGAAACCAGAACTCCTACAGGAAAAAACACTGACCATTTTACAGGTTGAGTTCCACTTGTACATTCAAAATATATTTTATTCTAAAATGTAATGTGTGCTAAAGTGTGTTGTCCCCCCTCCCCATCTCAATTAGTTAGCTTTAGATCCAATCATGACTATGCAATTTTCACTCAACTAAAATGCCAATATGGCATGGCATTTTGGCACACTCCGTTTGTGCAACTAAAGCCAAAGAATCTTACCCAAGGGGTAAGGAGTGTAGCCAGACCCTGGGAATTCCAAGTACAAATCTGAACGGTTTCCAGTATTTGCAGGAAGGAAAGCACAGCAAAGATGTTTCAGACTGGGAAGGGGTTAGAATACTCCAACTACAGTGCATCAAGCAGCAAACATGAACTGTAAAATAACCTGTCACAGTACTAGATACATCCAAAGCGTGTACATGCTCATCACTTTATGCTGCAGACCTGTACACACATTCTATACATGAGGGACCCGTGTTTCTACTTGCAAACTGTTTTTTTCGCAGGTTGGCTTGTTAATCATTATATAACTCATGGCTGAAACAAAGCCTCAGCTCACAGAAGAAACAAGAGTTCACAAAAGAAACAAGCTTTACATAAACAGTACACACAAAGCAACCCACAATATTTAAAACCCCAAATGGGGCATTCGTCATGACTGGTGCACATACCTGGAACGTGTGCGTTTCCTACTCATTCCAGGACTGTTACTAATGCGATAAGCCGTTGGGACAGCCCTTTCCTCTCTTCGCCTTTCAGGTGAGTGGACCCTTCTCCGAGGAGATCTCGATCGTGACCTGAACGGGAAGGAAAAAGTTTTATTTGTTGTTGTTGTTAATGCCATAATTTGTTGTATTATTTTTATTTCACTGGATTATGTTGTCATCGAACCCAACTATGGTGCCTTTCAAATGCTTATTTGATTTCATATCAACATGGGATATTCCTAGTCTCTAAGGCTTGCCAGTGTCATGAGGGTTTCTCACCATCAAAATATTTTATTTATTTATATTAATATGTATGAGAATGAATGACTTGCTCTTCACTCTCAACAGGGGAAGAGGTGCCACATGAACTACTCAACTCATATTAGCATTGGGATGTCAGAGTGCAGTTAGTCAGCTACCTCTCGTGGGAGACAGAGTTTGCTAACTGTTATGCTTAAGTCCATTTTGGTTTAAAGCCTAGAATCTTAAGTTAGACTTGACTTTGTCTTTACAAATTAGCAGCATGCTCTAGTGTTGCTGCATTATGCAGGTAAATTGAAAACAGCGAAGAGACTGAGTTAAAAAGATCATTTTGTTTTGAAATTTGTAAGTTTCCTCTGAATATTGACAAGTCGAAGAAACTCTGTTCCTTATTCTGCAGGAAAATCCTGATTACTCAATACTTTCAACCTATGCAACTGACTAACAACTCCTGACCAATACTGTTTAGCATTAGCACTTCAACTTGAAATGTCTGGCCTACAGAGAGAAACAGAGCGCGCCCAGTTACGATCAGAGATCAACGTAAGAGCGCATGCTTATCTCAAAGATTTAACGCTAAGTGTTTGTAAAAGTAACACCTGAGCATTTTCCAATAGAGAATACATACAATAGGAAAAAAGCAAAAATCTTTCCTTTACTTGAAAAATACCTTAGTAGTAGTTAGCTCTGTTCCCAATAAGATATGTAGATCTAATCATTTTGCTTAGGGATTTTGAATTTTTACTCCACTCTCCTTTATACAAGATACTTTACCCCATGTGCCTCAAGCATTCATTTTCTTCAGAAAACCTAATTTTGCAATGACTAAGAGACAAGCCATTTGTAAATCATAGATCCTATTACAGTCAAACAGACCTACTGAAAGGAAAATCACAACAGCAGTTAAGTACCATATTGCTATTTAACTGCTTTTCAACTTAGAAATCTGACCTTTACCAGGCCTTTCAGAAGGATTAAAGGAAAAAACAGATTATAAAGTTTGAGGTCAGTCAGACACCTTGACGTTTTACCAGGATTTCCCTCTAAAGAGCTCCAGCAGTCAAATCTTTTCGTTGTCGAAGCTGCCTGATAATTTTCTCGCTCTGTTGCTGCTGCCATTGATGAGTTGCTCAGACTCGGCTCCATGCTCAGTGTCCCTGTGGATGCTGTGAGTCTGTGATATGGAGGCACACACTTCACATTGAGAATAAATGTTCTAGTTTTGGTATTAACTAGAATCCTGAAAAAACTTAATCCCTTAACCAAAGCTGAACTTTAGTGATAGCATGCTTATATGGACCAGCCTACAAAAGTCCAAACAATCAGAGAAAAATGCATTAGCTTAAAATATTTATGAATTGGGTATGATTGTTTTGGTTCTATAACATTTTTCCAATCACTTCAACCTGAAGAGATTTAGCCACTAGCCTTTAAACGATTAAAAAATGGCTTAACTTTTTCACTGGAATACATGGAATTACTATTTTAACTAGACTTCTCGAGAAATTCATAAGGCATTGTACTCCTTTAAATAAAGTAAGTTAATACCAGTAATATTGTTTAATAGGCTCTCTTAGAAATTCATTAGTCTATAAAGTTGTCAGGTTACATTACAGCTGAAGAAAGTGGAAGTATTTGAATAGATATTGCCTCCAAGATAAATGGATGGATTTTGGAGCAACAGGAACCACACATTTTACAAATTAGGTGAGGGACTGCTATTTTGAGGTAAATTTTAGTTGAATTTTTGAAACTGGGCCAATGAAAAACATAGCACACATTTACCTATTCCATCCAGCTTGGTTTACAAACCCTTTAATGATGCATCCTGCTCCTAATTACTACCCATGGTTCATTAACTGGATAAATGAAGTAGGTGGTTTAGCAGTAAGCTATTACTAAAATATACCAGGAAAGTTATTAACATCAAATGGAAGTTTAGAGCTTCCAGCTCTACTCACAAGTTCAAAATGCAGACTTACAGTTTATCCGCAAAATCATTAAATCATTCACTGTGTAATGAGTTGCTTTGCATCCCCTTTCCCCTCCCTTCTTCCCACTCATGCCCCATGCATTATCCTAGATTTTGTGCTATGACGATCTATTTCATACAAAATAGGAAGATTCATACTCTCATTAATATGGTCATTATTTACATTTACTGGTCACCAACTGTGAAATTTGAAACTTCTCAGCTAGAACATCATGCGTAAAACTTCAATGATTGACATTCTATGCTACTAAATCAGAGCACCACTATTAGATACAATTTACATCAAATTTGTTATGGTGCTTTGAAGTTTATTAGGAAAAAAGGGCACTGATGGAGTGTTGACTATAGCTAAACAAGAGGGTCCCAAAACTTGCCTGTTTTCCAAAACAGTTCTAACAAATTCACCCACATCTTTTTGTATTAGACTTTAGTTACTAATTTGTGAGCTTGAGGCAATATCTTTATGGAGCTAAAATATTCACAGGAAGCAGTGCTGCAACAAACTATGGGGCTATTGTGCATGTTTTACTGCTTTCTAAAACTCTAGATGCATCTTCTTGGTCTGCAATCAAATCCTTGGTCTATCGAGAGCCTTAGGAACTAGTTTCGGGATACACATTTAGGAACAGTAATGGAAGGAATACGTATGTATGTAGAGGAGTAATTGTTAACATAACAAGGACTGCAATAAAATTGATACAGCTGGGTTCCTCGCATATCTAGTTTTTACCTTGTCTAGG
Source organism: Mauremys reevesii (assembly GCF_016161935.1). Lineage (NCBI taxonomy): Eukaryota > Metazoa > Chordata > Testudines > Geoemydidae > Mauremys > Mauremys reevesii. Next base: position 12,890,559 of record NC_052640.1, on the reverse strand, counting down.
AGAATTGCTTTGATCACACGTTTAAGCAATACATAGTTAAATATCTTACATCACCCTGAATCAGTGATGTTATTTGAACAGGAAGTGAATTCTGCAACTTCAACTGTAAGGTACAAGATTAAATTAAGTAAACTCTTTAAAAATTAAGCTATATTAACATCAATGGTGCATCACGTATATTTACTAAGCTGTGACTCTAGATGTTAACAGTGTAAGAACAAATAAAAATATATTGCACGTTTAGTCTCCTTTATACCAAATAGCAATTTGCCAGTGCAATTTGCTACATTTCTAAAAATAAAATATTACACATAAGGATTTTTTAAATGTTATGTAAAAGCCTCTAAAAATCACTTGCTTGAGAGACACATTTGGCTTATCGCTCATACAAAAAAAAAAGGCAAAACAAAAATTAAATATGCTCTAAAAAGTTAAATAAACTTATATTTTAGCTTCACTTCCCTCAGCTCATCCCCTATTAACTTGCCCCAACAAATTAACTACAATTCTTATGCTTTACCAAATTATCCCTGGAGAATGTTATGCCCAATGTATTTTTACAACTACATAAGCAATAGCAACCAGGAGCCTGTAATTCACATATCATGGTAAATGGAAAGTCAAATTAACACATACACAAATTCTTTAACATTTGAAAAGATCTAAACCAAAACAAAGTTTTCCAAATGAAGCGAAATGTGTGCCAATAGGTCATTATTTGTTTTTACATTTCACAATGTAGAGTTCATTAATGTTCAATTAAAACATACCCTAATCAGAAATTTTGGAAAAAGTACAGCTTCTCTTTTGGCTGTCACAATTAATTTAAATTACTAATAATTTAAACAGCTTCAGCACCAAGACACAAATCACTCCTTTGTAGATACATCAAGTTTAATGGGCTGGTCTGTCAGAAAGCCATGAAATTTTGGTAATTCTGAAAAGATATCCGTATTCTGGAGTGCTTTGTTGAACAGGATCATTAGTTAAACTTAAAAAAAAAAAAGTTGAATAGAAAGTCTCTCTCTCCATAGTTACTATCATTCTAATCTGCTCCAAGTGAAAAGTAATCACTAATAACTGCTCTGTTAAGGTCCAAAGGTTAGGATCTGCTGCACAGCACAAAATAAGGTTACAAAAGCCTAACACACCTGTTTAAAAGGGTACGTCTACACTATGGACCTTACAGTGGCATAACTGTACTGCTGCAGCTGCACCACTGTAAGGTCTCCTGTGTGGCGGATCTATGCTGATGGGAGAGAGCTCTCCCAACAGCACAATTAAACCACCCGCAATGAGAAGCAGTAGGTAAGTTGGTGGGAGAGCATCCCCCACTGATATAGTGCTGTCCACACCAGTGTTTTTGTGGGTGAAACTTATGGTGGTCGGGATGTGTGTTCTTCACACCTCTGACCAACAAAAGTTTTGCTGACAAAAGTGCTAGTGCAGACAAAGCCTAAGGCTGTTAGAATTTATGTAATTTAATAACAGTGTCCAGGTATTATAGGATAGCCCTTTATCCCAGGTCACTGAGTGGGGCTGCTCATCATAGATCAATCTTTACAAATAGTTTAGAGTAATGTAATACAAGTGGGAAACAATATACTTTTAATTAGTCTCTACATCTAAACAAGGTGTGGTATGGTAGGAAGTCGTAACACTGGGTCTTGTGGGAATCTAAAGACTGAGCAACATGCTTATTGCAATGTCTGACTCTAGGCATACAAAACAAGACAGACGTGTGAAGAGCCACATTTTGTATGCGACGACAATGCAATGCTTTAACAGCACTATTGAAAAGATTCCGACTTACCTACCAATTCAATTGCAAAGGTGTTAAACTTGCTTTAGTATTAAGTGATAGACTGAGTTATTTCAATTTAGAATTTTTTCATTTCACATTGGTATCAAAGCTCATCTTTGACATTTTGACACTGGAACGTCTCCATAAACTTATGCTGAAATCATTTTGTAATATTGTCCATTGTAATATTGTAACTTTCAGCTAAATTGTTTTACCAGTGTGGTCATGTCATCATCATCTTCACAGGCTTGCATTGATAATGATTTGACATTGTTCTGATACAGTAAAATTGTAGCTACAGGCATTCCAACATGACACAAAACCCTGGGTTTTTACCCAGATTTCTGGGGAGTGATGATCATCAGGGCAATTTGATAGGTCTGGATTGGATTGCCATTTCTGACTGGTTATTTGAAGTTTTCTGTTCTGTGGAGCTGTTATTTTTGTCAGTGTACTTTTACAGTTACGTCCAGGGTACAAAGACCCCAAGTAGGCACTTCCCTCTTTTTGATGTATATCTAAATCACTCTCTTCCCAATGTATTGGGATCATAGCACTTATTAACACACACACAATGACTGTTATACTTTTGTTTCAACACTGCAGTGTCATGCATTCAAAGCCTATCAAGATCTTGTTACGGGAGCTATTTTTACAAAAAAGATTTTATGAAGGTGACAAGTACCAAGCATATTCAACAAGATTTATAAAATTTTAGTGCCAGCTGGTTCTAAACTTGAAAAACTAAAACAAAGCAGCATTGCCTACTTAAAGGATTCTTGTCTTTCAATGACTCCTTTTCAGTCTAGAACTTGGCAAAGAAAGAAAAAGACACTGTATCCAGAAGTTTCTTTTGTTTGTTTTTTGTTTTTTTAAAAAGAATATCCTACTAAATACTCTGCAAAGGTAAATGAATTCCTCTTTGTACGTGAGCAAGCCTGGAAAAAACCTTGATGCTTACATTAGCCTGAAAGTGATGCTTACATTAGCCTGATGCTTACATTAGGCCTGTTCAGAGTTGCATGAGGAAAGCTGAAGTTGTATACATTCATATGTGCGTCTACATAGGTACATAACAAACATGTAAAACCCTACTATCAACATTACAAAATACATATGAGACAGCAAAACACTGTTTTGAGACCCCTTCACTCGAGATCAGATTCTTCTATGTTTGCTGGGGCTGCATCTGTACCCTCAGTCCCAAAGGTATAAAGGATGAAGTGGGGCCACGGTTCCTTTGCCAATACTAATCCTACAGGAGTAAGTCTCCACATTAGCAGGGAAGGAGGGTGAGCCAGGGGACCAGTGTGGGCAACACATCTCGAAGAATCAGTTACTGTAAGATAAGTAAGTGTTCTTTTTTCTTCAAGTGATTGTCTACACTGATTCCACCGTTGATGACTAACAAGTAGTTGTCTATTTGCTTGGCAGTGGGTATGTGGAGTCCAGCCTAAAGGCCAATGCAGGACAGATCTACTGAAACTAGCAACCAGTTGGGAGTCCTGTACTAGGGAATGAGTAGTAACTGTGGATCAAATTCCATTCTTCTGCTCTATACACCTCAGGTATGGGTGTGTTACGCAAACAGGCACCTAAGGCTGAACCCTTGTGGAATGAGCTCTAATATGGCTGGGGGCTCTTTCCTGGTTAACTTGTAGTAAGTTCTTATACAGTTTGAGACCCACTAGGATAACCACTGAGGATATAGGTTGCCCTTGGCCTGTCAGCAAATGCAACACAAAGTTTAAGGGTGTTCCTAAATTTCTTAATGCTGTCACTATATCAAGCTTCACACAGGGTAGGGAGAGACTTAGGAAAGAATAACAGAACATGAAAACTCATTTACATGAAATTCCAAGACCACCTTGGGCAGAAACTTAGGGTAAGGTCTAAGAGTAACCCTCTCTTTGTGAAATATATATGGAGGACTTGGCATAAGAGCCTGACTCTCCCTTACCCTCCTAGCTTTGCTTCCTTACCCTGGCTACAATTGAGAGGGTAGGGAGGGCGTGCACAACCTATCAGCCTTGGGTTCCAAGGATATGGGGCTCTTGAACTGAGGGAAAGATGCATGAGCCGCTTCAGGAATTTTGTCACTGTAATGTGGGAAGATACAGTGTGGCCATGAATAGGGCGATGATACTGCCAGATGGATTCTTATTAACGGATGGAGTCCAGACTGCTTCAGGGCAATAGTCCAAAACTGACAGTGGTGTTGTGAGGGCAGAAAGCTGGTGCTGAGATGTCCAAATAGAAAACCTTCTCCATTTAGCTCTGCAAATAAGTCTAGTTGAAGGTTTCCTGCTCTGGAGCACAATGTTCTGAACTGCAGCAAAACAGCTTTGATTTATAGGTAAGGCCCTACCGAATTCACTGTCAATTTTCGTTAATTTCACAGTCACAGCATTTTTAAAATCTTGAATTACACAGTTTCAGACATTTAAATCTTAAATTTTACAGTGTTGTAACAAAACGTGTGTATTTAAAAACGGTAAAATATAAACCCCAAAAGGAGGTTCTAAGGCTAGCCTTACACTGCCTTCAGAGGTGGGCGGACAGAGAGCAGCAGCTGCTGGCCGGGTGCCCAGCTCTAAATGCAGAGCTGCTGCCAGCAGCAGCACAGAAGTATGGGTGGCAATACCATGACTCTCCTCTACAATAGTCTTCCGTCCCTCTTTTCGGATCGGGACTCCCAGTTTGAGAAACACTGTGTACCTTTGTATACTTTTTTGCCATTGTATAGAGTAAAAGTATACAAAAGACCAGATTTCACGGTCCATGACACATTTTTCACAGCTGTGACTATGGTAGGGTCCTATTTATGGGATTTATTCAACCAGCATCCAGGCTGTCTCATGCCAGGATGCTGGGTGCAGGTGCAGGAGCTAACCATTGTTCTGGGAGACCTGAATAGAACAGATAAGATGGTTGTGCTGACAGTCACCAAATCTGAATATGAAGAATTGCCTGGACCACGCTGAGGCTACTATGATTATGCATCTTGCATTCTGCCTCCATTTCTTCACAGAACTTGGTATCATGGGGTTTGGTGAAAGGCATATTAATCTCAGGGATCAAGAAATGAAGAAGCCATCTGACAGGGAATTTGGGACTTGGGCCTCCTCTGAAGCAGAAATTCTGACACTTGTTGTGGTTTGTTGCAAACAGATCTACTACTTGCAAAAGACACTGTGCAGAACTGAGTCTTTGATAGACGATTTGTAGTTCTTGGAAAAGTCCCCTGCTAAACTGGTCTGCTAGAGCATTCTGAAGACCCAGAAGGTGCAGAGCTACTGGCAAGATCTGGTGCAGAATGCACCACTCCAAAAGGCATACAGCATCTTGATACGGTAGGGATGATCATGTTGCCGCTTGCGTGGTGACACAGTGCATTGCTGCAGAGGTGTCTACCAGCACTTTGAAGGTAAGACCTCACTGATCTGGAGTCTAACAATGCTTCTGTTAGTGCTATGGTGTCAGAGAGAATTTCTCCCTGTTTATACTGAGACCTAACAAGGTGAAAATTTTCAGGACTGTCTGTACTGATCAATTACCTGTAATGATCTTTCCTGAATTAGACAGTCATCTAGGTAAGAGTATTGCTGGATTCCCCGTCTCCCTGGATAACTTGCCACTACCAAACGGCATGTGATAAAAACTTGGCAAGGTAAAGGGGATGAAGGGCCCAACTCTATTGGCGGTAGGATGTTCCTAGAAGGAATCTGTTACTTCCTGTGAACTGGATAATAGTGATATGAAAACTAGATACCTTGGTGATTGAGAGCTCCGGGAATCAGTCCATAGATCTAATGAAGGAATTTATAAAAGTCAGAAGTAAGTCACCATTCTAAATTTGAAAATCGCAGATGAAGGTGTGGAGATGTCGAAGACTGAGGATGAGCCTTCAAAAGCCTTGTTGTTCTTTTGAGAGTAGGAGGTGGGAATAAAAGCCATTGCCCCTCGTTAGCAGATGAATCAGACTCCCAGAGGCCTTTATAGATGAACCAAAGTCCCATAATGCTTTGCATCTAAATCTTAGTGTGTTTCATCTCATTGCTCTTACCTACTGACACCCAGAAAATGTGTTCAGATGTCCAGAAAATCAAGAAAGGGAATACTTGTTACAGATCCCTTCTGTGATCAATGTCTTTAGCTTATCTATTATGTAAATTAAGAGGCCATGAAGGAAACTCCATGGCTCAATAGGGCATGAGAATGGAATTCTGTCTCTTTCATAGACATGTATGGTATATACAAGGGTAAACTTCTGAACAGTAGTTGGAATAGACCAGGCAGCAGCACTGCTTCCCCAGATCAGTAATGGATTTGCTTTTTTTTAAATCATGCTGATTAAAACCTTTGACTAATAATCTTTGATTAATACGTTGATTGGGCCTGGATTATCGGATATCTCATCAATACTCTAAATTGAACCCTAACACATTGAACTCCAAGGACATCCTTCTACATTGCTCACAGTTGTAAGAGGCAGTTTACATCTTGCTTCTTGTGGGGGTGGGTGGGAAAGGTAAGGGGAGTTTCTTGTGAGAGGGTCCCTAGGAGTGTGTGTATTGGAAAGGACTGAAACTGGATGGGATGCCCTTTATTTACAATATTAAGGACCCTCCAAGTCTGAGGTAATTACAGCACAGATTCTTGAAAATAAGATAGGCAGCTATTGGGGGGCAGGAGGAGGAGAGCTGGGAGAGTGGGGTTAAAAAAATAAAACAGATCCCGTGGTGGTCCAAGCAGGCTCCTGACAATAGCATTGATTCTTCTGCTTATTTGAAGCCCCAGACTGTGGAGCAGCTGAGGAGCGAGCAGGGGGTTGCCTCCACTTTCATTTCTGCCTCTTCCTTGGAGGCTGTGAGGATCCTAGTGATAATCGTGTCAAAGAACAATGCCTGAAGCATGGCTTGTCTTGGCTGCTTTCTTTTTGGAGCTGAGACAGAATCCCAAGGAGCACAAAGCTGCCCTGAAATCTTTCAGAATATGGAGTGCCGCATCAGTGCCACTGTTAAAGAGATTGTTGCCCTCAAATGAAGAGGTCCTTGACTGTTGTCTAGACCCCCCTGGCAGGTCCCAGATGACTTGAGCCCTGACAATCTCTTCACAGCAGTTGCAGTGGCTTTTGTTCAGATGAGTGACAGACACAACCAGCACAGTCTGCAGAGATGTTCTAGCAGTTAGGTGGCCCTCAGTCGTAACAGATTTCGGTTGGTGCTCACTGGGTAATTTATGCACCACATTGGATAGTTTGTACCAATTCAAAAATATATATTTTGAGGGTATCACATGGCAGTCTGCTACCCTCCTTTGTAGGTTCACAGACAAATACACCCTTTGACCAAAAAATCCTAGCTTTTTGGGGTCTGCCTCACGAGCTGTAGACTCGTTCTTTTATCCTCTCCTGTAAGCTTCTACCTCCAGAGAGCCAGATATAGGATATTTGGTAAAAAGTATTCAAACCCCTTAGCAGGAATCCAACATCTTCTTTCTGCTTTTTTGGAGGTAGCAGCTTCCATCTCTGCTGTGGGCCAAACTGATTTGGTGGGTTCCAACAGATTGAATGGCATGGCCAATCTCTCTGGAGTTGCACATCAGAGAACAAAGAATTTATGCTCGTTCTCTTGTATAATCTCCAAAGAGATATCGAAGGTGTCAGCCGTACTTTTTATGAAGTCCTAGATATCTCTGAATTCATTTGTCAAGAGCAATGAAAGTGGGTTCCCTACTTCATCTGCGAAGGAAGACATTGGAACCAGAATTTGATGATTCTGCTCAGGAGATTGCTCTTCTTTGCCACGCTCCTCCTGACTCTGCAGCAGCCATGGATGGAGTTGCCTATGGAGGTTACATTTGCTTCTTCAGTGAAATGACCTGTCTCTAAATACAGTGGAAGACACTAGCTTTCTATAGTAGGGTTCAACGCCCCAGAAAGCAGGGGGATAGTGGCACAGTGAGAGGATGCTAGGTGGAGTGCTCTTCCTAGATCCCCATACTGATTGTTTTCTGGATTCTCTCCCTGATTCCCGTTGAGCTACTTGGGAGGAGATGAAAGACAGGTAAGGGATACTTCCTTGCTATGTTCATGGAAGGGGGAGAAGGAGCATATCTCCTCTAAGGAAGGGGCAGTCCTGTCAGGAGTGCCCTGCCTATGAACCAGGGGGTTAGAATACAGAACACTTCCCTGGCCAGGTGTGGAAGCTCTACGGTAGGCAGGTTTATAATAACCTCCCCAAATCTCTCTGAAACTCCAGAACTGAGCCGACCAACACATCACTTGGCAACTTATATTGCTTCAGTGCCAAAGAAGTTGATACTAATGTCTCAGGTCCCAAAGAGATAGTCTGTACTGATGTAATGGGTACAGTCATCATCAAGAATGTGGTAGTCAACGAGGACATGCTGGGTACTGAAGCCTGTGCTGAGGGGCCAGTACTGGAGGCAGTGCAGTCCTTAGATTTAAACAGTATCACATGAGCTGCCACAGATTTCAGTACTGACCTATTGGCAAAGGTATTCTCTTACTTATGACTCCTGACTGAGCCTGGGGCCAAGTCATGACGACTCATGTGCCTCCTGCCAGGTGCTGAGAAAGGCAACCTGTACCTTGCCTCATCACTTGCCACTACCGGATGTCATTGCTGATGTAGTGGGGGATGAATAAGAGCTAAGACAGGAAGTGGCCTGGGAGTTCAGAATGGAGTCATGGCTCACCAGGACACTGACCAATCCACAGATTGAGGCTTCTCCCAAGATTTCTCAGTCTGAGAACATCTGCACTGACTTCTCCACAAAGAGAAGTTTCATTCTCACCTCCCTCACTCTCTGGATACACCTGGAGAAGAAATGATACATGGAACAATGTTCCAGAATGTGTCCTTCCCCAAGGCATATTAGGCACCAAGAATGTCCATTGTTGACTGGCCCAGCAGAGTTAGATGGGGGACATGTCTAACAGACATGTCTAACGCCCTAGTGATTTAGCCTCTGCCATTGTCATAGTACCTCCATATGGGGCACAGGAGGCTGTCCTCAACAAAATGAAATGTGAGTGACTGAAAGGGGATCAAATTCAGGGTTTTATATACATGTCAACAAGCAAAGGAAACTTAACACTAACACTCTCCTAAATCTAAGGTGAACTGCAGAGGGAGCAATGACGCCAGGAGTTCCACTTCACAGCCACAGGCAGTAAAGAAGAGGCTGAGAGGTTGCTGGGCTGGCTCTTCCCTTTATGCTCTCAGATGAGTGAGTTGAGAGGGCATGGCATCAGGGCACCTAGGGTGCAAGCATGCCCCAAGGGACACAGCTAGTCAAAAGAATCCGATGAACTGCATAGGCCGCATGAGCACGAAGAGTGGAATCTGCGTGGAAAATCACCCAAAGAACTCTAAGTTACTAAAAGGGTTTGGGGACTTTTTCACAGTGTGGACCACATCTCAAGTGTCTCATGGACACCGCCTCTCCCATTTGCAATCACGCAACTTTCCTGTGTTGACTGAAGTATTTGCTTATGTGGTAATATAACAGGAATGCAGTTCTGTATTTTTAACTGACTGTAATGGGCTTTTTTAACCGAAGTTAGTTACGCAGTTTTCTTGTCTCCCTTTCCAGTCTATTCTGTTTTTCTCTCTTGGACGCCCTGCTGGCCCTTCATATCATCTTGGCACACACTGCCCAACTGCTTAGTTTCATTCTCTATCTCCTGAGTGTGTTGCTCTACCACCTGCTCCTCTATTTTCCATTGCTTACCTAGACATGACACCTTGTTTCCTTATTCCCTTCTGCTCTACTTCTCTATCCCAGTACCAGCTCCTGATACTCTTACTTGCAGTTTGTCCTGCTGGTGGCCCTAGTCAGAGGACAGCTCATACGTCTTCTTCTGCTGAGGTAGCTGCAGACCCTCCTCCCAATTGGCTCCTCACCTTTGTTCCCAGCTATTTTACAGGCATCCAGGCTCCTCTTTGAAATGAAGACTAAAACCACCTGTAGAAGTAGCTGGAAACAGAGGGAGTCGGCGCCCTATGACTTAACACAACCACAGACCATCAACAAGCGTTTTGTGGACCAGTTAGAGATTCATTTAGTAGATTCACTCTAAAATTGTGATTAGAAACTATCTTGCAAATACTTAAATGAAATCTTTCAGAACATTATCAAATGTAAAGATTATGTTTTTACTGAAAGTTTTCCAGTTCTCTTATCTATATTATACACGTTGATTTTCTTTCTGACGTGTATAGAAAAAGGTGCAGAGGCAAATTAAATACTAGCCCAAATAGAATAGTAAAGCATACTTTCCACTTCCAAACCCACCTTGAGTGCCTGACAGTTCTATAGGCAGTGGGAAGTGAATGCTTTGCTTTTGAATGTGATCTAGACCTGGACTTAGATGATGAATGATATTTGGAAGGAGACCGAGATCTTGTCCGAGATCTTTTCTTGTGTTTCTTTTTTTTCTTTTCCTTTTCTTCATCTCTGGGAGGATCTTTGCTTTGGCTTGAAGGCCTTTCTGATGATTTAACTTCCACGGTGGGCAAAGTTCTGACTCCAGACAACAAAGGATATGGCATGTTACTGACAGCCTGAAATAAGAAATAAATCAACTATTAACATGGCTTTCAGTTTTCAGCAAAGATTATGCAGATTTTCAATGTGAGGAAATCTATCAGATCTCACACATATGCATGTTAGAAACAGACTGGCCTAGTACACTGAGCAATGAGCTAGGAGCCACACATTCAGGTCTAATTCTGGGACTGCCACTTACTTGCAGTGTAGCCTTGATAAAGTCACTTAGCATCTCTGTGTAATAGTTTTGCTATATGTACTTAACTGACCTTTGAGGGAAGGAATAGTGGAGGAGTCTATCAGCAGTCATATTAAAAATTAGCACTCATTTATTTTACTAAGTATTTCTTTTGAGTTATGAAAATATAAACTGAGGCATCTATCAAAAGCCCTAGGTACCCCAACACAAATCAGAACAAAATAATTAACTGCTAACTCCACAAGAGCTACCAAAACATAACCCCCTGTCAACACTTTACATTTTCAAATGCTGCAGAAATGTTATATAAAACAGAGTCTGGAGAGGTAAGGCTGAAATCTTTTAAAATGTATGCATGTTTCTGCCAGAGCTTAACATAGGTCGACATTGCCCCCCATACGCTCATGCAAACAGGTTTGTGCGTGCCTAATCTGCGCACAATTTTGAGATTACAGCCTTGGTTTTAAAAGATTAATGATGGTTCTGAAGAATCTAGTAGTATCAGATAGACAGGGTTTCCTCAGTTTATGCCCTCAATTTGAAAGGATAAACTGGACACATTTACTCCAAAAAAGTAATATCTGTATACATTCAATATTCAGTTTTAATCTAACAAGGCAACCTTTCACCCAACACGGCTAGTTTGACTGCAATGTTCACAGAAGTTGTAAAATGAAGAAAAAATACCATTACAAATCACTTCTCTAGTTGTAAAGTAAACATTTTGTATAAAAAGGGTCGTGAGCCCATAAAACTACTTTTACCCTATAGTTCAAAAGGGTCATTGCTAAATTCATGCTAAATGAATAATTTAGACTGCAGTCAATTAAACACTGCACACCCCAAGATAATTTCAATTTATTATTTTTTGCCTCAGAGAACCCTGCTGAAATGGATTGCTGAGAGCAAATCAAGTTAGCCACTGCAGGTTTGCTCCTTATTTCAAATTCTGTCACTCCTCAAACTGCTGTTTTTCAAGGCACCTGGAGAAATCAGATTCATCCCGCCATAATTTCCACTCTGCTTGGTCTGACGCTTCCACCATTTGATCCTGGGATACTTGCTGTGACTTGAACAGCAACTAATATATTAAAACTTAGAATAAGCAAATCAGAAATTGGTGATCTTTCTTGCTCTCCCCCTTTCTCTACTGTGATTAAGTCAAGTCAACACTTCAATATATTTGGATAATTGGAAGCTCTGTTTCATGTCAAATATTATGCCAAAGTCATGTTTCTTCTATGAGCTTTAATTGACGATAGCTATTTTACAATTATATTTACAAAAACATGGCAATAAAGCTGTACTGTGGTAATATGCTTCAAAGACCATAAAGACAACAGCATCAACACCTGACTTAAATGAGACTGCCCCTCTAATTTCAGGATGATTAGTTTACTAGAAACCCATCTCAAATAAAGCTAACCGTAGAGCTTTATCATCTCTGATCTTTAAGGTTCCCACACAGACTACTATGGCCTATTTTTGTTCTCTGGAAATGTTTCATACATCAACAAGTGCAGTTCCCCAGTTTTCTTTTTGAACATAAACAATTATGTAAGAGATTCGCCTGGCTTCTCTCCCTCCTACTATGTCACCTTTCTTCATTTCAGCTTCCCAAGGCTTATGTCTAAGCTCTCCAAAGCATCAAATCAATAAGCAACTGTGCTCTATGCCTTTCCAAAAGGAGGGATGAGAAAAACTTTAGGAAACTAACAGAAGCTGAAAAAAGTGAAGAAAATCTGAGAAAAAGAGCAACCACTGAAAATAACTTAATAGCCCCTTAATAATGGGTACAATACAACTGTACAACTCCCAATTATCAAAAAAAGGCTCATGTAAACTAAAAATATATACACAGCTCAGTTAAACATTTAAACACTTAAGCTATCTGCTTCATCTTGATGCTATCAGGCACATAACACTGTTATGCAATTTTTTACTAGCTTCATGCAAGAGTCATTTCTGTGTTTATGCGAAAGCTCCCCAGTCTGAGAATAATGGGCTGCTCCTCGCTCTCCTTGATGTTTTTAGAATACATTATAATTTCCAATATTGTAATATATTTCACAAAGACATCTTCAGAATGTTGTATCATAATTTTAAATAGGATCTGAGTGAGAAAGCAGATGCCAAAAGGATGAAGCAACCAAGATTGTAACTGTAATTAAACAGGATGTGAATGAAGGTATTAGTATTAAGTACTATGTCATTATTCCAAATGGCCCTATCACTAGTATGGCTTAAATTAATTTACCTTGCTACAGTACTCATGGCAAAGCCTTCTGACTCTTTTCCCTGGTTGATGACACTTCCCCTCTTGGCATTTCTGAAATAAAGAATTCCAAGTTTTTGGCTGACAATCCAGGAGGGCAATTGTTTCCCTCACGTGACTAGGAAAACAACTTACTTACGATGACCATGGCTGCCTCAGGTCTGGGTGCCATGTTCTGGTGGTTTGCATGAGGTAGATATCCACAGACTAATCAATTAACACCAACAATTCATTTTACAGAATGAAAATAGAGTAGCTGTCCGGTGGCTTATCAAAGTAGTGACATGAGGGCAAAAAAGCTGTGAACCAAACACTACCCAGAGCAAGAGAATTCTGAGACGTAATTTAAATTTAGCTATTGAAAAAGGCAATGTCTCCTGGGAACAAAATGTACATACAAACCTAAACATTATAAACCAGACAAGCCAAATCACGTTAAGTGGCTCTTCATGTTAAAAAAAAAAAAAAAAAAAAGCAAATGACATGCATCAGGTAAATCCTTAAAAGTACTTTTCAGGTGAATGAATTAGTTTTCAAACAATGTTAATGTAGCACTCCCTTTGCTGAAATTCTACAGATTTAAGTTTGACAGTCCCTGTGAGTTTTATACATTTGCGATAGTGGGGAAATCCTGTCGGAAGTTAGAGCATTCACAACTCAAACACTGTTTGAAGTATAGGTGGGAGAAACAGCTGCTAATGAAATTTGCCACCAGAACTTAAACTTGGCTTTTATTGTATCAAGAGGAGTATGACTATGCTATTTAATGCAGTTCCCTTGTAGACAAGAACTGCTGAATTTTTAAGGCTAATTTCTTTAGCCATTTTTCAGAAGGCAGAACAGAGAGAACAGCAGCCTTTAATGTCTTTCATATATATGTGCTTATGCACACTATAGACCTGAATCTCCAGAACTGTTATTGCTGTTTATACATCAGTTACACTAGTATAATACTGGTGTAGTAAAAGGAAATTCAGGCCCTATATTATATAATTAAAGCTAGGATATTATTTCATTTAATACGTGCACACTCAGTAGAAAGCTTGCTGGTCAGAAACATTTATGACAAATTATGTTTTCAAATGTATTATTTAAGCAACCCTGAAAAATTAGAGAATTTTAAAGAATCACCTTTCCAACCACCACAGCTAAAGTTATACACAGAAATCCCAAATCATAATGTATATGAACCTACAAAGCAAAAGTAAGCTCTGCATAATACCATAACACCACACCATTCAACAATGTAACGAACAGCCTGTTATTCTTTAACAGAGATAACTGAGATTAAATTTACATTTGCAGAAAATATTTAACATAAAACAAGTTGAAACTGTGATACCCAAACATAACACCTAGCACGGCCCTGGTAATCTGTTAGAGATTGAGGGGTGTATCTAATTTACATATTGATTCTCATTCACCACAAATGATGCACACAACCATGATATATACTCGATTTGTCTTTCATCGTAATAGATTAACTCAAGCAATCAATTTTTGTTCATCAACAATAAACCCACAATTTATCAACTTTGTTCTTATTTTGCTGTTGTAGAGACAGGATTAACACGTGCTACATTTCAAGGCAACACAGGTCATAATTTGGGTATTTAAAAAAAAAATCCAGAGAAAATAGGACCAATTAGCTGGCCTCTCATTACCCTGTAGGTGATATTCTACACAGTAGATGAGTAGGATTATACAACTAGGCAACTTGACATGCCTTTGCCTTAAACTATGCACACATTTTGAAACAAACAAGCACCACAGTTGGAACAGAAAAATCAAATACACTTATTAACGACAGTATCTAAACATGCAACTCATGAAGAAATGCTGTCATAAGCATCAAATGTTTTCCATTAGTGCAACTCTTACATCTCTGGATCACCTAATTTTTTCATGCAGCTACCACAATTCAGAGGTGTAAACACAACACTGCTCTAAAAATCTATGTAATAATCAAGATTTTAGCTGTTAGAGGCAGGTAGGAAAATGAACATATTACTTATTGCACACCTGGGGCCTGCACAGTATGTCATATGCAGGATTAATGGTCTGAAGTCTTAACCTTTCATTGGAAGTGTAAATGAAATGGCTATAATTCAAAATAATCCAGAAAATACATCAAACTGCTATACAGAGATTCAAATGTGGTTGTGGGTTGAGGTTATTAAAACGGAGATAGTCACTATTCATAACATTATATTGGCACATTCCATGGTTACAATATTCTGGTCCAGGCCATTAACAATACAAAATTTAGAATTATAAATTGTACGTCTTGTACATAAAGATGTATCAATTGAGTTTAACCATCCTGTTTATTTCATTAAAGATCTATAGTGGTAGTTGTAGTAAATTTCCCCTCTAGTAAATATTTTTAGAGACCACTTTAAAGTATTCCTAAATTCAATGATTATATGATATGACCATCACTATGCAGCTGACAACTTACAACAGGTTTCACTGCACAGTACACTATGCACTGTCTAAATTTAGATCTTTATGGGGTGGAGATGAGTATCTTCAGGTTCAACAGAGTTATCTTGTTGCAAGTGTATTTTATAGGTTTTTTTTAAAAAACGAGAACCTTTTGTTGTCAACAAATTCCATAATATGGCATTATCTGGTTTCATCTCCATCCAATAAACAAAAGTAAAACAGCTCAAGAAAACTATCATGGTGGGTTTTCTGGGGGGAAACTTTATCAAGGTAAAGTTCTGTGTATTTTGTACATGTAATTGTATGTGTTTGTATTTTAACATCCTCTAGCAAAATTAGTGAGATTTCACTGAAGCGCTGTTTTAACAATATGTAAAGACAAAAAATATTACTGATGAATGAGTGCTTTACTGATTTAGTTGGGGATTGGTCCTGCTTTGAGCAGGGGGTTGGACCAGATGACCTCCTGAGGTCCCTTCCAACCCTGAGATTCTATCGTCCTATGATTCTATGCTTCTGTTTTTTAAAGTATCATTTATCTAATTTAATGTTTCCTTGCCACTGAATTGCTGTATAAATACAAGCCAATAGTCAATTAATAGCCAAACATGGGGGAAAAAATCTGAAATCCATGAAAGCAAAATCTGAAAGACATTCTAGCACAAAAAAATCCAAAACAAATAAAACCCCCAGAAAACAGCAGCTTGCGAAAGAGCATGCACTTGACTTCAGTACTGACAGTTCAGCAAAAAACTGTCAAGCAATTTGCCATAGGGCCTCAAATTACAGCCATTTCTTACCGTGAGAATAAACATGTGGGATATTCTCACAAGGACAGACTATGAGACAAATTAACTTTGAAAAATACTGGTCATAAGTATATGACTACAATTGGAATGACATATTGGGAACCACAAAGGGCAGAATGTGCCAAAAATAGAACCGGAAACAAAGCAGCCAAGTTACAGGATTTATGAAAGGAACAGAAAGATTGACCCTCATTTTGAACAGTAGCTTCTAATGTTTTACAGCTAAATTCCAAAAAGGGCTAGGATCAAATCAATAAGTCCCCATGGGAGCCTCATCTAGCAGACTAGATGAGAGCCCTTAGTAAAAACAGTCAAATGTTTTCCCAAAGTGCAGATAAACAGGGCTATAAGAAAGTTGTGGTTTTGATACGGTCACATCAAAACCACAACTCTGCCCCACATCTAGCCCTATTCCCCACCACTAGAGTCCCCAGAAAGGAGTTGCGATCACAGCCCAAAACGGGCAGCGGCACATGGACCGGGCATCAGGTTCTCCCTCCACCGTGCCTCCCCTGCGCCTCTGCTCCCTAATGGCGGCTCATTTCAGCACAGTCATCCCTTTGATGCTACTGCCAGTGGCAGGGACCAGAGTCTCCACAGTTGGCTTTGTGTGCCTCTGCTCCTCCCCAATAAGGAGAACCACCTGACTTGAAATAGCATCTCACCTCCTGTGCCAGGTCAGAATGTCACTCACTCAAATTTGGCCCGGCCTCCCCTCCGTCATGTGGTTACCACAACAAAACTGCAGTGTGAGACTTTGACAGCCTATAGATGATGGAATCACAGAGGAGACATGCCATTGCAGAAGGAACAGAGAAATGATTTGGCACTGAAGAGAAAGCTACCAAAAAACTTAACATCTGGGTACATTGTGAAGTTTTTGAACTATTACTAGGGCCAAAAGACCACACAACTCAAAATGTTAATTAGTAGATTTTATTTAGATTTTTTTCCCCAAAGAAACCTGTCACTTAGTAAGTAAATATATTTTATGCTATTTATTTATTTATTTTAAAAGAATGGCTGAGGATTAAGGCCCTGATACTGCTTGCATGGCAAAACTTTAATTGATTTCCACGGTGCAGAATCAGGGCTTAAATAAGAATATTTTGAAAAATGCATTAGTTACATGGTGAAATGGAAGATCCTGAAAAGACTCACATTTTACCTAAGGCCACTGATCTCATAATATCCATTAAGAAATTAAAGTTCATTCCACAATCAAAGCAGGTGACAACATACTAATTTATGTTTTTAAAATTATCCATTTAATAAAAAACAAATAAATAGAAGCATACAAAAATCCATGCAACCCCCATCTGTGTATAACTTAATTGTCATACTTCTGACTATATTAGTACATATGAAAAATGTGTGCATGTCATTGATTTAGATATCCTGCTTAGGCTTGGCAAATTTTGAATAGCTTCCTACTTTTAGACTCTGAATTATGAATTTTCATTTCAATTGTTAACATGTTACCCTCCGTAGGAGTTAAGAATACTGTTATACACAGCACAAAAATAAGGGCAAACATCTAAAAGAAAAGAACAAAGAACAGATCTTCAAGTCTAAAACAATGAAAGGCCAAAAAGAGAGATTGCTTCATGCTATAGAACTGTCATATCCAAAGAGGCAGAAACAGACAACATTTGGAACAATCCATTGAAACAGATTACGTTCAAGTTAGATGTTTGACTGCGTTTCACAACATTATGATTGTGTTTCCTTCCCTGTTTCTTTTAGGTATTTAGAAAGTGCTATTGTTTACAATTTGGGTAATTCTAATAGCCCCTCTTCTGCGGTTCATGCTACTTTATCACCCAAATTTTTGACATTTTATAATACCGGGAAGACTGGTAAGGGAATCCTTACTAGCTATATGAATATCTGGTAAATCATGACTTGTTCACAGAAACCTAAACTGGACCACTAATGCAAAACTGGCTGTCGCCATTCTGAAGTAAACTGCAGCCTGCCCTGACACTGGCTTTCTCCACTGCCTGATCTAGCTCAAGGAGCCTCCTCCATGCTGCCAAAGCATCTTCAAAATCTCTCCTTTCCTCCCCACTGCTTTCCTCTTCCCCAAATATGCCTATGGCAATTTTACTGATTGCTCCTTGCCATCCCAAAGAGATTTCAGTTAGTGTACCAGTAGTGAAACTTGATCTGGACTGCAATAAGGGAAGATGAATGTGTCTAGTTAAGTCTCATCACCATTCTTGGTCAGTAGAGGCTATCAATACTTACACACACGTTTAGAGTTCAACCAATACAAATAGCCAGAATTAGGTATTTAATCTATTTCCTGAGGCAAATAAACAAAAAAGAATGAAGCTGCGGTTCTTAAAATAGGTATCATGAGAACACAAAACCGTGAACTGAGCTCACAGTAGGTACATACATTTTCCAAAAATGTTTCCATTCTATTTGTAAATATTAAGTCTCATCTTCATCAATTTAAAAGCATACTGAAATGCTTTCAAAAATTTTTTTAGAGTATGTTTAGTAGTGCAGGCTGAGAAACTCTTTGTAAGGAAGTGCCTGGTAAATCTTTTATAAAATCAGAATTTTCCATGTAACTTGCATATACTGGCTGTTCATACAACAGCAAACTAAACACACTAACTTTTCAGTGCTATCATATAGGTGGTATTTTTTGAAAACGGAAAGGGCATCACTATCTTAACAAGGGATGCTCAAAGTGATACTCCAAAGTCCTCCTCAAGGCTTCCCACCTTAGGTCAATTTGCTAACTTCTTTGCTAACTTTCAGGACAAGTTGCACCTCTTCTTTCCTCAAACGTCTCCTAAGGAGATGAGTTGATGGGTAGGGTTTTCTTGTTATAGTGTAGGTGCATTTTTTTAAAAATAAATACACACGCAGAAAACAAAATATTGAAGAAATAGTCCCCTTTCAAGTCTGACCTTGAAAAGGTGAAGAGAACCCTCTATTCCCACTGACTACCAGTGTCACTCAGAGTTCTCAGTAACTTTTGGTACTGGATCTCTACTCACCAAGTCCTAAATTGTTTCTGGTGCTAACTGCCTCAAGAGATGTGCATGTATATTGTAGTAATAGGTCAAGATAAAATGCTACAAGAGAACCACACAAATAGTAGTAAAAATGCAACTTCAGCAGAAACCAATTTGACTATTTTCAAGGTACAGTTTAATGCAAAAAGGCTTTAAAATGTCAGTTGGTCTCAATAGCATCAAACATCCTACACATGTGGTACCAGAGCAATCAATTTTGAAGGTATAAAATAAAACGCAGCACTAGCATTACTTCAAAACCTGTTTGATAGAGGTAAAACAGGTTTGCTCAGTCTTTGCATCTATCTACACAGTTGTGACAAGCATAACTTCAGCACAAAATCACTGCCACACCTAGCTGTCAAATTTCAGGCAGTAGCAGGCTGATGGCAACATGGTGTGCAAAAGTACATTCATCCATAGAAAATGCTAACTATTTTTCACCTCTCAATACAAAGATAACATCTCAGGATGACTACTCTAATTTTTTAGATGGATTTTATACTAGTTAGTGAATTATCCCACCAAGTTTCCATTATGCACACTAGATATTCATCTCCTTCACTTAATGTCTTCTAGTTCTTGCTGGTTTCCAATGCTCCTTAACAGAGAGATAGCCTGGTTGTTTTTTTTAAATACAGCTCTCATTCTTTATCTTTTGGTTTACTCTGCACATATAGTTAAGATTACAAAGCACATACTGATCATTTGAGTTATGTTAAAGTGCTGCTTCCTCTCCACCCACTTGAAGCAATGGAAAATTGAAGTAGAGTTCTCTCAGACTTCAACTGATGTAGAAAGGGACTAGAGCACTTCCTGCCAAACAGTTAAATTAAAAATGTCTGTGAAGGTGTTTTTAGTTCTAATTTATTTAACTCAACCAAGAACATGAAGTTTGAGACAGTCTGACTGGAACTATTTCCTTCCCTCTCCACTGATCAGCTTGCCTCTCTCACCAACAGAAGTTGGTCCAAAAACAGATATTACCTCACCCACCTTGTCGCTCTAATATCCTGGGACCGACCCGGCTTCAACAACACTGCATAATCCCACTGGTCATTCTCCAGTCCTCTAAGAAGTCTTGTAGTTAAAATGAAAAATCAAGAGTTCTTAGAGGCCTCAGCCAGGTTGGGTTCCCATCATTCTACACGTTAAACAAACAACATAATAAATACTACACATTAAATGAGATAATATAAACAAGGAATTACTGGATTCCCTGATTACTTTTTATTACTGTTCCCAGGCCTTCCAATACTTCAACAAAAAGGCCCTTCAGCAACCGAGTCCAAGCTGAATTTTAATATTATTTCAAGATCGCATCGCTCTTGAGTCCATGAATGCATTTATTTAATCAATTCTCCTCCCGCGAATGCTATTATTCTCCCTTTATGAAGAATGCAGGCTCTGCTTTAGTTCCTGACATGGGCAACAACCCTCTAGTGTCTAGATATAGACCTACCCTGTTGATGATCTGTAATTGAAAAGTGCAAGCTAAAGCCTTAGGTGCAAAGCTGGAAAAGTACATAAGAATGACCATACTGGGTCAGATCTATGGTTCATTTAGCCCAGTATCCTGTTTTCCAACAGCGGCTAGTGCCAGATGCTTCAGAGGGAACAAAGAGACAATTTATCCAAGTGATCCATCCCCTGTTGTCCACTCCCAGCTCTGTCAGTCAGAGGTTTAGGTACTCCCAGAGCATGGAGTTATGTCCCTGACCATGCTGGCTAACAGTCATTGGTGGATCTATCATCTATGAACCTAATTCTTTTTTGAAGAATCTTTTTTTACTCTGTTTAGCCATTGTGGCATTTTTTCGGTTCTTACTCTTTTTTTTTTTTAATTTGAACTATACATATAGTTTGAGCCTCTATTATTGTGTAGAAATGAAAATCAATTACAAATTAAATTAAAGATTCTCCTAGAGTAAAAAAGAAAGCTACAGTTAGCCTGGTAAAATTTTAGCTCTCATTTATGTTATAAGATGGGACATACATTGTGATCAGTATTTCACTATTTAATTACGAACCAAGGATTGATGGCTACTGTTGTCTATGATAATTATTTCATGCGGTGACAGAGCAAATACATTTTCACTCAAAAGATAGTTATATGGCTGTAATAAAAATGCAAGATTATCTCATTTTACAGAGCTTCCAGTTATTCAATTAGTCCATTACCTTAAAAATCAACAGGATAGTCTCCTGATAATTAAAAACAAATATACTTTTAGAACGTGTGTTAACATTTAACTTTTTTTGATCCATGATGCTTCTTTAAAAGCTTGGCTAGTTAAAATGCAAATCTTATAAAAAGGATCTATGTAATTCTTAAAGCTACAGGGCTTTAAGAAGCCAGCAAGATACCGTTATACTCAGCTGTTATCAGTAGACTAACTTGTAATAGTCTTATCCTAGTGATAAATTTGGCCGTTCTATTGTCTGCTGAAAAAAACTGGTTAATAATTCAGTAATCATCTTTAATCCAGATCTGGTAAATTCTAGTAACCGGCTCACACTGACAAGACAATTGCTCCTAATTTCTTTGGTGACAATGATCAAGAGAGGCATTTAGGGCAGTGAGACGACACTACTGCTAGTTCTATTATTCCCCAGAACCAGATCTTAAGACATTATCAACATTCAAGCAGCTTTCAGCCTTTGCCTGTATGAGAGAGCAACACTGTACTGACTCACTCAAACAAAGATTTTGAAAACTCCCCAGCTGATTCTTGCCTTGTATTAGATCTAGTGAGGTTGACAACCATATCAGCAGACAAATATTTTAGTGGTAGGAGAGGGAGAGGCAGGAAAGCAGCCTCTCATAGGCCACATGTCTAAGGCTATGTCTACACTCAAAACACTGCTACAGAATGTCTACAGCTACCCTGTTGTAGCACTTCAATGTAGAATCATCGAATGTCAGGACTGGAAGGGACCTCAGGAGGTCATCTAGTCCAACCCCCTGCTCAAAGCAGGACTAATCCCCAGACAGATTTTTGCCCGAAATCCCTAAATGGCCTCCTGAAAGATTGAACTCACAACCCTGGGTTTAGCAGGCCAATTCTCAAACCACTGAGCTATCCCTCCTGCATTGCTGTAGGTAATCCCCTTCTCCCATTGCTGTAAGTAATCCACCTCCCTAAGAGGCAGTAGCAAGCTTGAACAAAGAATTCTTCTGTTGACCAAGTGTCTACTCCAGGGGTTAGATTGGCTTAACTATGTCTCTTTTTCACATCCAAGAGTTGTAGCTATGCTGATCTAACTTTTCAGTGTAGACCAATCATAATTTTCTTGCTGGCATTCTTGACAGACAGTAAGAGGTAATCATCCCCACTGATCAAAAATTGAGCTTTATAAGAAATATGCAATGTGATACTTCAAACCAACTTGCAAGTTCCTCCAGTACCAAAAACACAGGTTCCTTACACTATATAAAGGCTGAGTGGAAAAGAGCAACAGTGAAAATAAAACATAAGGGACCATGTGATCCCATTAGTTGTGCATGTGCAACTTCCACTGAAGTCAACTGACAGGATGATTAGGCCCCTGGGTTCTCTCACCATCAGTCTTTCAATATAACTCAGTGTCCAATTGCCTGGGGCTTATTGTGCACACACCTTGTTTGGGTCTTGTATTAGCATTTCCAGCAGCATAGTTTTACACTAAGTTTAACTCAATTTTCAGTTCTCTAGATAAACCAGATGTATGCAAACCACAGCTGAACTGTACTGAAACCTCAAAATGCCTCTTCTAAACCCCAATTATAGGTTAACAAGCAACAGAGGAACTGAAAATGAAAAATGCTATCAGATGTACTTTAATCTTGAGTGGGTCGGATACTGATCCATTGATTTTCAATGTAGCGTTAGATTTAAATCTGACCATGGTTTTTTTCATTTGATTGTATAGAACATATAAACTGACACAGTAATAATATTTCTCAAATTTATCTACCAATTGTGATAGATACATTTCTGTTGATCTAAAAAAATATACAAGGCATCTGAAAAGACAGATTTCTAAACTAAGGTTTCTGTTATCCAGGAAGAGTTTGTAACTTCTAAGTCAGCTTAATTAAAAAACAACATAGTCAAAGAATTTCTATGCATAGGTTCTCTCTATTAACCACTGTGGTACATGGAATTTACTCTTAATTTACCTCCATATTAAAGGAATTCTCCTCAATTTTCTCAACTTCTGCTTCTGCCAAGGGATTCTTCAGGGTCTGCAAGAAGAGTGCAGCTTTCCGTTTGCGTTCCGCTTGAAGCTGCTTTTCTTTTGATTCCTTGGAGGCCTGTGCTAGCTTCTCTCTTGCGGCAGCTGCCAGTCTGTCCTCCAGTTTTTGCTTTGCTGATTGGGGGGGGGAACATAAAAACATGCACTCAATTTACAAAAAAACTGTCTCTAACTCAAGTATCTTCACATTTCTTTCGGGAAGGATGACAATATGAAGCCACATTAGTCTGTAGTCGCAATATGAAACTACCAGTCTATAAAAAGAATGGCTGTTTTTCTTCAAACGTTATTTATTACAAAAAGGTATCAAGTAACAGAGGGGTAGCCGTGTTAGTCTGTATCCACAAAAACAACAAGGAGTCCGGAGGCACCTTAAAGACTGATAGTCTTTAAGGTGCCACCGGACTCCTCGTTATTTTTACAAAAAGGTAGTAAGCTAGCATGTCAAGGTTTTCAACTCCTTCCTGAGTTGTAGTTACTGCATTCATAACAACTCACTATACTCAGGTGTAGACACTGTCTACATTGAGGTTTAGGCAAATATTGAACAGATACCATTAAATGGACTAATTTTTAAAGAATAAAATTTCTGATTAAATAGCCAGTAACCCTTTCAATAGTATGTCCCAATTGTTATTTTTAAATTTCTTTGGTGGGGGGGTGGGGGAGGGTGATAAGAGTTTTTCTGCTCTTCTTTTGTGGATTATTAGGGTCTTCTCAACAAGAAGAGAGGTGGGCCCAAACCCACCAAACCTGCGTAGGGATACTAATCCTTTTCCTGCCATTCAGCGGCAGCACAAGGCTTTGCGTTGCTGCTACCATTTTAAATGCAGACTGCTTTTTATACTAGATGGTTAAACTCAGAGAAAAACCTTTCCCCCACTTCTAAATGCAAGATTTGTAGAGTCGTCCTAGGGAGTGACAGCCTATCCATTCCCTTCTTCCCCAAAACATCTCAAGCTGGAGACAGAAGGGGAGCTGATGCTCACAGCCCTGCACAGCCACCTTGGGGAAGGGAGAGCGGGAAGGAGGGAATTTTTCCTCTTAAGCATGAAGTTTTGCTTAGATTTTTTTTTTTGTTTTAAATAAGCGTTTCTTATCAACTCAGAGGATATTCCCAAGAGTTCAACTTCATTCTCATTTACATCACTTTCTGTCCTGCAAGATCTCCAACAGCCCTTCTCAGAAGTACAACCATTGTAACCGTGCAGTTTAGGACCTGACTGTAGAGAATTATTTTTCTGTAGCATTATGAAAGTGGCTCCCTTTGACGATCAACAAGTTACACATTCTTTACATATAATGCCACTAAATATGATGTATGTGTTTCAAACCTAGCAAAATATAGACACGTCCCCCCACCATTTAACTGCAAATATACTATCAATTTACTTTCAAGTACAGATGTATCATCTTGAATATTCTAGGAGTGAAGGGCAAGATATATATTCTTTCAATTGTTTTTTGGATAAAAGGAAAATCTGAAGAGCAATTTTTCATCTACAGTAGATTGATTATTGTATAAAAACACTCTCCTCTACATCAAGATATTTTCAAATGTTGGCCTATAAATTAACTGGATTATTTCAACTCTGTACAAGTTTCATTAAGTTTCTGAAGAGAGATAAAAACACAAAGGAGCTAATTTCACAAGTTTCATTAAGTTTCTGAAGAGAGATAAAAACACAAAGGAGCTAATTTCACAATAACTGAACATTTAAATAAAATCTCTTCAGACTTGAAGACAATAGGGAATTCCCAGAGAAAAAAATATACCTTTGAGAGTTAAAGCTGGAAATGTGTATATGTTAAACAAAACAAACCTTACTAGAACAGAGAACACTAAATATTAATTCAGAAAATACTTTATGACAATTAATTTCAAACTAACGTTCCAAAACAAAAATTAATTCGACTTGCTTTCCTGCTCTTTGTCAACCTAACTGGGATTCGTGTGTGCATAGCTGTAGCTTTCAGAAATGTTTGATATCGTTGATGTGAGAAGAAAGTAATATCTCTGGCTCTCAATGGGCTGGCAGTCCAAAAGGAATTGGGTCTATAGCCAATATGTGAAAGTTGGTGATTGCTCACAGCAAAGAGACAGGGAAATGTATATGGAGTAAAGTAGATATGTAGGTTAATCAGGTCAAAGTTGAATTTACTGTTGAACCGTACATATTTGGAACTCAGAAGATTTAGAGTTAAGTACTTTTGTTCAACTAAAATGCTCTAATGAGGATCTTTTTGTTTATAATACACCTCTACCTCGCTATAATGCGACCCGATATAACACGGGTTCACATAGCGTGGTAGCAGCGGGGCTCCGGCAGTGATTTAAAGGACCCGGGGCTCTGGCTGCTGCGGGGAGTCCCGGGCCCTTTAGATCACCGATTTAAGGGGCCTGGAGCTCCCCACGGCCGGAGCCCTGGGGCTCTTTAAATCACTGCTGCAGCCCTGCCACCGCTACCCCGATATAACGGCATTTCACCTATAACGTGGCAGGGATTTTTGGCTTCCCACGACCACGTTATATTGAGGTAGTGGTGTATATCTATCTTGAAAGAGAACTCTAGTTTAAAAAGCTCTGCTGGGGAAGTTACTTAAGACTTTTTTAGTGGACACATTATTATGAAGGCAATATAGCAAATATTTTGTCAATAAGCAACTGAATGTGTTTCTATTTCATATTATAATTAGTGATGCAAGGTAGTTCATACTGTAGTGCATACATGTTTTCTGAACAATTCTCTGCAGGTTTATTCTTTCATAAAAAGTTCTGTCCAGAAATGATGAATAAGCAGGTATCTGATGTTGTAATTCCTAAATTAATTAGGAAAACATGAGAGTTCTTTCAAGCAGATACAGTGATGACTTTACAAGATCCACCAGGAGAGTGAGCAGCCCTTCCAAATCCCTTGAACCAGAGCTATACGGCATTTGGCCTTTTCAAGCTCTATTAACTTGACCAATCAAGTTATAAATATCAGCCAAGACCTGATGGAGCTTCTAGGAAGTTCTAGCTACTAATGCTAGATGTTTCTGCCTACCTTTATAGCTGTTTTCAATATGTGTGAGTTCCTATTGATGTTTGGTGAGAAAAATATTTTAAATAATGATTTTGTTTTTAGATTATCTTTTTAAATACTACTTTGAAAAAAAGAGGTTTCAAATGGGAAAAACAACTTTTTAAAAAATAAAAATAAAATCCCACATCTCCAAAATACCATTTCAAAATAGCATCAGTTTGCCATAAAACTCTTCTGGAGACCATATGAGAAATTACAGGTCAATATGCCCACGAGGAAATTAAATTGGAGAGCGGAGGGGAGAAAGAGACATCACAAAAAAGGTTTTTTAATGAAAATTAAGTTTTCAATGTTGACTACAGAATTGATACTTTCACTAAGAATTCTTAAGTATTATTGAGCAACTATTCTTCAAAGAACTCTTGTTTACTACATGCAGGAAAACAAAGTACTTCTGACTATTAGGAATTATAGATTCTTATTATTATTCCTTCAAAGGAAATTAAGCAAAGCACACTATGATAATGTGCTATGATTACAAAAGTATCCTGATTAAACCACAAATGTATTTGGTTAATTCTGTTCAAGTAACCTTAAAATCATTAAATACATACTTTTTAACAGGATAGACAAATTGCAAATGACAACTAATTAAGACCTGCAGCGTAATTTATATTGCCATTGCCTCTTTATTGAGTTGGAGTGATACATTTCTCCATTTCACATTTTATAAACATGGATATATCAGCTGTATATTTCTCAAAATAGAAAAGTCACAGACCTTTGAACTCTGGCAAAATTAATTCTACAGGATTCAGAACAATAAGTTTTTATTAGCAGAAAAACATATTTAGGTATTTAAACCAATAACTCTCTCTCAGATTTAGAAATCTTACAGAAAACCCTCTTCACAGTGTAACATGTAACCAGCAGAGTTTGAGCACACTGACTGCTTCTAACAAAGTATCAATACCTATTAGTTGCAGAATAATTCCCCTTTTAAAATTCTTGTTTCAATAAAAAAAATACTAGCTAGAGGGTCCCATGAAAGATGACCATATTTTCTTAAATTCAGACTGCTGCTCCTTTAAATGAAATGTTACTCTTTCCAAAAACTTACATGTTTATCAATATCAGTAAATATATTAAAAATATAGTTCATCTGTCCAAAAGATAAGCAAAGAAGAACTCCCCTGGAATATGATAATGTCTAGCAACTTTCCCTCCCTATAATTACTAAATAGTTCAGCCTCTACTAGTTTCATTAACCTGCCACTCAAAAAATACTCACCTGGAATTTAACTGGGAAGATTTCATATAAATACTTCTGATAAATAATTCCACTAAAAAAATAATTTTTTTTCAAAAATACTTAGGTTGAGCCTTTGCATCTCACTGCCATAATAACAAAGCACATTCAGGCAAAGGGAAAGGCAACATATATAGTTTATAGTTTCTAGTGTTATGAATTTAAGGTACAGTCCTTGGCAAATTATAATTCCATATTTCACTGTATTATGGAAATATGTAAATTTTAATTTGATTCAACTGTTAACATGTATTTATATGCATGATACATATATATTTCATATATATACACGTGGTTTTCATGTATATGATAGTCAGAAATTTACTAATATCCTCCTTTCCAACCCTCCCCAACTCCTATCAACCATCTAAAATAACGTTAATTTCATGACCCTGACCATGTCACATCCCTATTGTATCTGTTCACTGGTTTTTTGTATACATAGAGTTCCAACTTTCACCTTCACTTTTAAAGGCCTTCATAAGACTGCATCTGCTTACAATTCTTTCCTTGTTTCTTCCTAGTCTGTCTTGCGCTCTGCTGACTCTTCTAGGCTTCTTGTTCCCTGTCTTTCTTCGGCTGCCCACGCTTTCCCCAGAGGCCCCTCTGCTTGTAACAGCCTCCCTCTCCTCAGCAAGCATCCCCACTCTCCTTGTAATATATCCTCAAAATTCACCTTCTTGTACAGCCAGTTACCTCCACTAGTGAAATATGGCTTCACCTTTCTAGTCTTACCAAAAAACAAACTTGCAAACTTCACATGCACACCTTTATTGTTGGAATCTTTATCCCATTCCTTTTTTATTTAGTGTGTTTTTCTCATTTATATTATAAATTTTGTGATTTGTACCATAAAATCGCCAAGAATTTCTGTAAAGCACCACGCAAAATCATACTGATGTATACACAGAGAAAAGTTTTAAAACATCAAGAAAATATACGACTTGAATGATGCACTAATTTTTTAGTCACTGTGGAAATCCTTAATGTAATTACACTTTTCAAATTATTCTTCATAGGGAATAATTTATTATAATTTTTATTTAATGTTCATTTAGAGCAGGAATATTTTCTATAAGGCATGTGGGACCAAAGTGCATAATATAGCTGTCATTTGAAAAAAACAAATTACATACTCGGCGTGGTCAAACTGTAGCTCATGAGCCACATGCGGTTCTTTTACTGTTAAAGTACGACCCCCATGCCCCCCTCCCCATTCTCCATTTACTAGACTGAAGGGAGCTCGGGACCTCGGCCTTGCAGCAGGGTGGTGGGGTAGGGGCTTCTGCCCAGTGGGGAGGGGTGTCTCAGGACTTCTGCCCAGCAGGGAGGGGGGCGCGGCCGCCTCAAGGCAGGCACACTGTGGCTCTCGAAACTTCTGAAGATTGTCATATGCAGCTCGGAGGGCCAGTAAATCTGGTCACCCCTGTTATATACTTCAATCAAAGTTGGTCTGGATGAAAGTTTTATTTTCATTTATTGATAAGCAGTTGGACGATCATCATATAATGCATATATGGGACTGCCAAATGGTGTCTGGGAATATCTTGTACACTTGAAATATTTATATAAAGCTTTTCCAATTAAACATGTACTGACAACCTTTTAAAGTAGCCAAATGCAAGTCTGAGCTATCGTCTTCATTACTATTATATATTCAAGGATATTCGACAAATGAAATGGTAATTTAACTACAATTCAGAGTAGCAGCCGTGTTAGTCTGTATCCGCAAAAAGAACAGGAGTACTTGTGGCATCTTAGAGACTAACAAATTTATTTGAGCATAAGCTTTCGTGGGCTATAGCCCACTTCTTCAGATGCATAGAAAGGAACATATGTTGAGGAGATATATATACACACACACACACACATAGAGCATGAAAAGGTGGGAGTTGTCTTGGCCTCTCAGAGTTTTTAAGACAACTCCCACCTTTTCATGATCTCTGTATGTGTGTATATATACCTCCTCAATATATGTTCCATTCTATGCATCCAAAGAAGTGGGCTGTAGCCCACAAAAGCTTATGCTCAAATAAATTTGTTAGTCTCTAAGGTGCCACAAGTACTCCTGTTTTCTTAACTACGTTTGTTAATTATGAGATTACAAAATAAAAGTGATTTTTAGTGTAGAAATGTAGTTGCTTAATTACTAGTAATAGATACTCTGAAACTTTTTATAAGGGGCGAAACCCATTTCTTGAGAGACTTTGCAGTGCTTTGCTTCTACTGAGACATTTTCCTTAGATCAAAACCTAATTAGACTTGGTATAAAGAAAAAAGCTAGATGAAGAGAATTCATTCCTATATGTGAAAATAGTCTTCATATCCACAAATAGTAAATACACTTTTTCTCATGCACATTAAGGTGATCACTGACTTTTTTCAATTAAAATAAAATACACTCAAAGACAAGGATTAACTACAGATTCAACAATAGAAGATGCATTGAAATAGGCTGGTAAAATAGAGACAAGCTTTGTATGTATAATAGCAAATTAGGATTTAAAATATATATTTTAAATATCACGACCTGTAATATATGGCATAAATATTTACATGCTGTGGGTTTGTACTAGAAGCCACAGCAATTAGACCTCCTGCCATAAGAAACTTTTCTCTTCCAGATTGCACCATATCTCGTGGAGTTTGTGCTGGGGAAAGATACATTGTTCCAAAATACTATTTTAATGATATTTTTGCACTTAAAAATACAGAATAAAAGATCACCTATCATATTCTCTAAGTACCTTTGCCAGCCATGAAAAATGCTAATATAAATCATTTTCTGTTCTTAGCTAAAAGTAATAATCCAAGCAAAAAACAAAAACAAACCACTGTGCAGTGCAGTACTGATCCTCACCCCTCTTTATACCCAATGCTCCTCAAAGTTGATATAAACTTTGCAGCTTGTCCCCCCCCCCCTTTTTTTTTAAGCATACAACTGGTACAAGCAACATTCACTAATGATTAGAGGAAAAAAAGTTTTAATGTATTGTGTGAATCTCATATCAGTTTGTATAGTCATTTTCAGTTCCACTATAAATTTCCTGCATTCTACACAGATGCTGGATGGATATTTTTGCTGTGTCAAGTTTTTGGTAGGTATTTTCTTCTAACGGCTAACATTTTCTATGTGGTACATAATTCTTGTTGTTAAACAACTGTATTCCATGTTTATATTTATTAGTTACTAAATAAAAAACCTTGTATCTGACAGATATGCATCATTGCAGTACAGTATAATGCATAATGCAAAAAGGATATGCTATTAAGCGATTCCAGGATACATTTTCTGAAGCAGCAATATTCATTTGCAGGATAAAAAAGATATAAGTGACCATGAATACTGACATGTAAATAAAAGCAAGGTTTTAAAAACAAGCTACATTAATGTTTTGTTCATACACATTGCCAGCATCTTCACATTTATAAAATTAACGTATAATGTGAAATGGCTTAAGGGTGTCTGATCCTCTTAAATGATCACTTAATTCAAATCTTCTCTGCCCCCAAACACACAAAACAAACAGAGCAACAGGCAAAAGCTTATAGCAATGCACTACACCAGTAACAAGAGAGCAACATGTCTTTAGAGAGTACGAGTAAGATACATGACTGCAAGAAAGCTGGAAGCATTAAGGGTTCTACAGAGAAAGCCAACAAAGAAAGGCATATCCATACATGTTAATACAGCCTTAAAACTAAAAGTTTAACATTTCACTCAGGAGCTGTAATCAAAACAAAGAAATATCATATGGACTAATAAAGTCACTCTGCTGCAGTGTATTAATTTGTTGCTGGTAGTGATGCCAGCTTGATTCCTTACCATCTAAATTGACAATAGCAATGTATGGGAAACCTATTTAAGTGAGGAGATTAGCAG
This sequence comes from Mauremys reevesii, assembly GCF_016161935.1. Lineage (NCBI taxonomy): Eukaryota > Metazoa > Chordata > Testudines > Geoemydidae > Mauremys > Mauremys reevesii. The sequence goes on along the minus strand of NC_052640.1, from coordinate 12,858,952 downwards.
GGGAAGTAGAGAGAACAGTGATTCAAAACATTTTCAAAAACAGAAAACATAGTTAAGATCCAAAATAACTAAAACCAAGCCTTATTTACAATGTTTTTGAGGTCTGAAAAATTCAGACTAGTTTAGGCAATTTATCATTTTCAGTATTATTCAGCATACCTTGTTTGGCTTCCAACTCCTCTTGGGTAAGCTGAGGTTTTTTCTCTTCGGCAGCAGTACAGGGAGTGGTGAGTGTTGGATTAATATTTGAAGAGCTGCTAGCATTCTCTTGGCCTTCCTTGCCCTCTTCCTCCTCCTCATCACTGTCATCATCCAGCTTAACACGGTTTTTCTCCAAGGGAAGGAGGTCATTTTCTTTGGCCTTGATTGCAAAGCTTATTGGAGCAAATGATGCTGTTGGATAAAAGAGTAACACTTTTACGTATCACTAGCACTACCGTGGAAAGCAGGTTAAATTCTTCTGCTTAATTAATTACCACCTCTGCAGATTAAATTCTGAAAGATGAAACATGACTGCCCCATTTTTACAATCCTCTCGCCCAAAACAGTGTGCTGTTAGCAGTACACACTACTCTGGGGAAAGGGAAAATGGCTGATCATCCCCCCCAGACAATGTTTTCTAGCTGCTTCTATAAATTGCTCAGCCTTCTCATTAGAGATGCATTTACATGCTGTTTTCTGTATTCATTGCAAAAAAAAGTTAAATAGAACTAAATTTAATTTTTATATCTGGTTCAAAATAATAAAAAAAAAATCATTGTTTATATCATCTCTTCCTTGCAAAAACTAGTATGCAGCTTTTGAGTGCTTAAGACCAGCACAGGCTGATATTTTCTACATTCTTAAATAATTCTATTGTTTAAGGTTAGGCATAATTTATACATTGTGTGCTACAGCTGAAATAAGGAGAACTTTAAAAATACATTCATGAAGTTTGTAGCTTGGAAATGCTTGAGACATCTAGATTTGTAGTATTGGGCCAGGGGTAGGCAACCTATGGCACATGTGCCGCCTTCGGCATGCGAGATGATTTTCACTGGCACTCACACTGCCCAGGTCCTGGCCACCGGTCCAGGGGGCTCTGCATTTTAATTTTAAATGAAGCTTCTTAAACATTTTAAAAACCTTATTTACTTTACATACAACAATAGTTTGGTTATATATTATAGATTTATAGAACGAGACCTTCTAAAAACGTTAAAAAATATTACTGGCACGCGAGACCTTAAATTAGAGTGAATAAATGAAAACTTGGCACACCACTTCTGAAAGGTTGCCAACCCCCGTATCAGGCTGTGCTTTTTTACTTTACAACCCTTGCTGCGTGGGGGTAAAAATACATTCCTCCTCTGCATTTCATACAACTTGACACCTTAAAACTGAAGCAAACAAGTAGTTACTACATTTTAATCTCAGTATAAAAATGGCCTGTAGAAGGCAATAACTACACTATACCATTGTTAAATCATTATGAGGACAGATTAAAAAGACAGACTTTTCAGCTTGGAAAAGCGACAACTAACAGGTCTGTACAAGCATGAATAATGTAGAGAAAATGAGTACTGGTAAGTGTTATTTACTCCTTCACACAAGAACCACGGGTTACCCAGTGAAATAAATAGGAAGCGTGTTTAAAACAAACATAAGGAGGGTAATCCTTCAAACAGTTCACAGTCAAGTTGTGGAATTCATTGCCAGGGGAAGATGTGAAGGCCAAAACTGAAATGGGGTTCAAAAAAGAATTAGATAAGTTCTTGGAGAATAGGTCCATCAATGGCTATTAGCAAAGATGGTCAGGGATGTAACCCCAATCTTTGGGTGCCCCTAGCCTCTAACTGCCAGAAGCTGGGAGTTGACAACAGAGGATCACTCAATGATTGCCTGTTCTGTTCATTCCCTCTGAAGCACCTGGCATTGACCACTGTCAGAAGACAAGATACTGGACTAAGATGAACCACTGGTCCGATCTAGCATGGCCTCTCATGTTCATTTAGCTTAAACTTCAATGAAAAGACATCAGTTTAGTATTTATCTGCTAGTTGTTGAGCTGCCTTTTCTGACCTTTCGCCAGGTTTGACAGAAGGAACACACTCAGGGCTAGTCTACACTGGCAACTCTAAAAAACTGGCAAATCCCAGAATGCTAAAAAAAAAACCCACCTCAATGAGGGGCATCACTTCCAGTGCTGGGAACACGGCTCCCAGTGCTTGGGCACTGTTTACATTGGCAATTTACAGCACTGCAACTTGCTGTGCTGCCAGGGGTGTTTTTTTGCACCCTTGAGCGAGAAAGTTGCAGCACTGTTATTTGCAGTGTAGACAAGCCCTCAGTCATCCAATGGATCAATTGTATAAAAAGTTACAAGTCACAGGTTGAAAAAATATTATAAAAAACACATGGACAAGAGGCCAACGGAGCACACAAGCTTTTATTAACCCTTTGGTATCAGCAGTTGGAATTTCCCAATGAAAATTACTGAGAAATAAACAAGCAAGTTATAGACAGAAAATTCTTTTTGCTAAAAGGCAAAAATATTCAGATGCTTAGATTGGTTATAACAAGAATCTAACTGATATGCTAAAAAAGTCAAGATGAAATTCCAAGGCAAATGAAAAAGTTCACAGGGAATAGTTTTTTCCATAACAGTGTAGCACTCTACAAATAGAATAATACTGAATATACCTTTACTATACTCAAAATACTGAGAAGTGGAAATAGCATGCAATTTCTACTTGCCATTTGGACAAAACAGGACATTTTATAAAACAGAATGCTGAAGTTTAAAATGGTATCGATAATGGGAAAGAAATATCTGCCATATTGAGTTGGTCTCAACATCAGATCTGGAAGACCCAGATTCTTCAGAAATATGAGCTGACCTTACCACAATCTGAACTTCTCTTACCCTTCCAAGAAACTTAAGTAGAGTTCTGTGCAGGTCATTCTGTGGGTCTTTTGGATCAGACGTTATTTAGTCCCTATCTTCTCTATGTGTTTTTATTTTAAACAAAAAGTTTGCCCCAGATGGGGAATGAGTTGCAGTTGATCACACAATCCTGATTTAAATGCTTAATTGTACAACCTTAATAGTAAACCTTTTTGTAGATGTCCTAGGGGGGAAAAAATTATTTATTGATATTTGTGTGTGTATATATATCTATAAATGTATCTGTGTGTGTATATACAAATAAGTAAAATAAAAAGACTGGGAAAAATACAAAAAGAAGCTACATTCTGGAAGAAATGGCTAGATACTACTAGAACGCACCTTGTGAAGCCCCCAGGGGGAAAAAAAACCCTCCCACTCCTGTGTGAATGTCCACGAGAGTAGGATTCCCTCTTACAAAGCAAACAGCAGTCCACACTAGTCACTTTTAACCTGTGCATTTTTCACCATATGGCTAAATAGGCAATGCACATATTTGCAATATAGCCTTCACCAGTTGTATACCTTACAAAATTAGCCAAAAAGCGGTGTGCAAAATTTATTATCTATACGTAAGGCTGCGTGTTTGTCACTGAGGTCAGATTCTGAGACTTCTTCAGGAGCTTGGTGCAGCTGGCCCAGGAGCTGCCTGAGCAGCTCGGGCAGCCCCTGGGCCAGTCGCACTGGCTGCTGCTGTGGCAGTCTCGCGCCCCCCCACTCCCCAGCAGCAGGAGTTTGGGTGTGAGGGGGCTCAGGGCTGAGGATTGGGGTGATGGGCAGTGCTTCCTGAAGCCACTTTGGATCTTAAGTGGATCTGCTTAGGGATGCAGACAGTGGCAGAGGTGCTCTCTGGGTAGTTGGACAGGAACTCATCCATACTTGGTCCGGGGTAAAAGACACAGACCTGAATAAATTAGTTCTGGGATAGGCCTGGAGTGGAGGTGACTGTGGCTCCCTGAAAAGACCAAGGGATCTAAGTTCTCAATGGGAGCTCAGAAAGCTCTGGGAGGGAAACAGAGCTAGAAGAGGGAAGGGAAAAGTCAATAGGAATAATTACCTGGAGCCTCTGGAAGAAAGGAGGTTGTCTGCATGGGTCCGAGACTTGCTACTTGTTAAAGGACCTTGGTATGGAGATGGAAGGTGTTCTCTGCCATACATTGTTTCTCTTCCCTCTAGCCCCCAGAAGGTTCTAAAGCTGGGTCTGATATCTGCCCTTTGGCATCTACTGAAAGAGAAATTTTCAAAAGCCCAGTTCTTACTAAGATGATTGTGTAATGTCTTAATTACCCCAAGGACTTCAGATTTCTGAAGACCTCTGTGGTTCATGAGCTGCTCTACTCTTGGATTAAGATTTTTCCTTTAAGGACACTAGAAGTCATTGACAGAAGTTTAGCTGTTCTATTTGCCCATTTGTTTAGCATAAATCATGTGGAGGCTCAGGACTCTTGTCTAAACAAGATTACTAAATTGTACATTAGAAATAATTAATGTTAAACAATTTAAGAGTCATGTCAACACAACGAGAGAATTATGATCTAATGTGCTTTTATCTTTGCAGCAGGCTGTAAAAAGAGGGGGGAAATATTTTTTTGCTTCCTTTCCCAATAAATCAAGTAAATGGATGCCAACAGCCCAGGAAACAGGCCCTTCAATGAAAATACGTCTACCACACAGACTTAGTGCATTTCAACTCCATTAGCTGACTTCACAAGGTTGGTCCGAAACATATCTTCCCCACCGTCCTCCAACTGCTAAAATTTCACATGCAGAAAATTCATCTAGCATTAAATAGACTTCTCCTTCAGCAAGGCTTTTTCTTCCAGCAAATGAAGAGATAAGTAATTGTGGAAAGTGACCTCAATATACTTCCAATATTTGCAGCAGTTTCAACTAGACTACAGCATTTTCCAGATGAAATAATCAGGCAGAAGTCTTAAAGATTCCATTTTATCCACAACCCTATTTTGCTCAGTGCTTTCAATTATTAAACAAAACAGATTTATGTCCTTATGTTTTTAAATTGCTTAGCAATGGCAAAAATAAGGTACCACGAAGTTCAAATACTCACCATATAAAAATATGGTCTAGTGCTGAATAACTCAATTTATTAAAAATTGTATGCTATTTATTGTCAAACAGTAATCATCTGAAATAGACTAATCCTGAGAAATACAAACTGTTTCAATCATTAGAAATTTTGAGGCTAGTTGCATTTTCTTATTGTGCATAAAACAACTCAGTACAGTTTCTTGTACAAAAAAAAGTTGGTAATATAAAATAGATACCAATGGGGGAGGGAGAAGATGGGAGAGGACATTTCATAAGGGTAGCCTTCCTTTTGCCAATGCACAAAACATCCACAAATTTGAGTTATTATTGCAGGCACAAATCAGGTAGTTAAGAGGCACATAAACTCAGATTTAGGCCTGGTCTACGCTACAAACTTAGGTTGACATAAGCCACGTTAAGTCGATCTAATAATGTATGTGTCTACACTAGTGAATCCCTTCCACCGACCTAAGTGGCCTGTAAAATCAACTTTGGTATTCCACCTCTGCAAGAGGTGTAGCACTTGATTCGACATCCACAGGTTGACACGACTGCATCGTATAATTCAAATCAATTGGCCTCCAGGAGCCCCACAGTGCTCCACTGTGACCGCTCTGGAGAGCACTTTCAACTCCACTGCACGTCAGCCAGGCACACAGGAGGCCTGGGAACTTTTGAATTTTCATTTCCTGTTTGACCAGTGTGGAGAGCTCGCCAGCACACCTGATCACAGAGACTCAAGGCTGCAAATGCATTCCAGCATGGAGTACACAGGAGGTGGAGGATCTTATTGCTGTGTGGGGAGAAGAATCTGTTTATGTAGAACTCCGATCCAGCAGAAGAAATGCTGACATCTATGCCAAGATCACATGGGGCATGGAGAGAAGGGCTACACCAGGGGAACACAGCAGTGCCGTGTGAAAATAAAGGACCTTCAGCAAGCCTACCAGAAAACAAGGGAGGCAAACAGTCTTTCTGATTCTGTCCCACAGACATGACCCTTTTATGAGGAGCTGCATATGAATCTTGGCAGTAACCCCACCACTACCCCAAAACACTCCACAGATACCTCCCAGGAGCCCCGGCGACCTCAAGCAACAACGAGGAGGACACTGTTGAGGATGATGATAAGAAGAATGTGAGGCAGGCAAGCAGAGGATCCATTCTCCCAACAGCCAAGAACTGTTTTTTGCCCTGGAGCATATCCCTTCACAGGACCAGTTGGCGTCAGAGTGTCATGCTGGGGAAGGCACCTCTGGTGAGTGCACATTTCCAATCAAACTGTAGCGGTTACATGCTATTATTTATGTTTAATCTGAATAAAAAAGTAGGTGTAGCGGGTATCGGTGGCCACTCCAGTGACACAGAAGGTGTTCTCTGAAAAACACTGCTTATGTGCACGGAGATGGCCTGGGAATCCTCCATGGAGATCTCTAGGAAGCTTTCATGGAGGTACTCTGCAGTCCTTTGCAGAAGGTTTCTGGGAAGGGCTGCTTTATTTTGTCCACCATGGTAGGACACTTTCCTGCACCACTCCAGTATTAACTCTGCTGGCATCATTGCAGCATAAGGACCAGGTCTGTACCCAGATGCTTGCAGCATCTGCTCCCTTGCTGCCTCGGTTACCCTCAGGAGAGTGATTTTGCATAAGGTAACCCATGTGATATGGGGAAAGTTTTCAACGATAGCCCTTAAACCACAAACAATTCAAGCAAGTAATCTGCCCTATTTGATTAAATCTGGGACACACAACCACATGTGCCCTGGTTGTGGTTGGAAAGGCTGACCGTGTATTGCAAGCAGCACTGAAAAAAAGGGATGGGGGTGGCGTCTTCTTGTTTGTCTCCCTTCCCCCTCAACACAGTGCCGCTTTTATAAAAAACAAACTATTTGGTGGGCATTACACTGGTGCCTGTCCTCAAGCACCATTCTGGTTGCTAGGGGAAGTGGGCTTTTCTCAAGTTCCAACCTGTGATCCCAACGATGTCTTCACAAAAGCAACAGCGCAAGTCCTCTCGCCCATGCTTCCATGGCCTTACTCACCGTCGCTGGAGCAGCAGACCGACTCTTGCAATAGCCAGTGGTTGTGACTACGTTGTGGCTTGCAATGAAGTATATTGAGGGGTGTATTTTTAATAAAAAAAATTAACCTTGTACCAGAAACAATGTATGAACTGTCAATGCTATCCTTGCGCTTTGCATTCCTTGCAGCTGAAACCTTGTCTGTCAGCGCATCCTCCACACAGGGACAGAGACTTCCCCAGCTTAGAAGGCAGAAAAAGAAGAGTCGGGAGGACATGTTTAATGAGTCAATGCGTGCCTCTGAGAGTGACAAGATGTAGTTCAGAGCATGAAGGATCACACTTTCTGAGAACCTGGGCATGGACAGGGAGGACAGGAGAGCATGCAGGGAACAAGAGCATGCCACGCAGGAAGAGATGCTGTGGATTCTGAAGGAGCAATCAGACATGTTGATTCGTCTGGTTGAGATTCAAAAAAGGCAGCTGGATGCTAGAATTCCTCTGCTGTCATCATCACCCAGTTCTACATCCTCTTCCTCCAAACGTTTTATGAGGCTTTCCTTGTCCCCCTCTCCTCCCACCAACAATATTATCAGCCCTTTTGCCCCAGGTTAACTTACTTTTCTTTGCTGTCTCTGAGTGTGTACATAATAAAACTTAAAGGATTGAAGAGAAAAGGCTCTTTATTCATTCAACACATGGTGGTTGGTGGGGGTGGAGTTTATAGGGGAGAAAATGCACTGGAGGGAATAGTTTGGTAAGGAACAATACAGATAAGCGTCACATTACTCTGGTTCATTGCTGAAATTGGTTTTCAAAGCCTCACGGAGACGCAGAGCCCCTCTATGTGCTCTTCTTAATGCCCTGGTTTCTGGCTGCTCAACATCTGCCAGGCAATCTGCCTCAACCCCCGCCACCCCGGCTGAAATTTAACTCCTTTTGTTTCACAGATATTATGGAGCAAACAGCAGGCAGAAACAACAACAACAATGGGAATATTGCTTTCACTGAGGTCTAACCTAGTAAGCAAACTCCAGCAACCTTTTAAATGTCCAAAGGCACATTCACCACCATTCTGCACTTGCTCAGCCTATGGTTGAACGGGTCCTTACTGCAGTCCAGGCTGTCAGCATGAAGCTTCATGAACTATGGAAGCAAGGAGTAGGTTGGGTCTCTCAGGATCATGATTGGCATTTCAACACCACCAATGGTTATTTTGCAGTCTGGAAAGAAAGTCCCTGCTTGCAGCTTTCTGAATAGACCTGTGATCCTAAAGATGCACACATCCCATCCTGTACCTTCCCCACCATCCAACGTTGATGTCAGTGAAACAGCCCGTGATCCACCAGCGCTTGCAACACCACTGAGAAGTACCCCTTTCGGTTTATGTACTCTTTGGCAAGGTGATCTGATCCCAAGATAGGGATATGCGTTCTGTCTAGCACCCCAGTACAGTTAGGGAACCACATCGCGGCAAAACAATTCACTATGTCCTGCACATTGCCCAGAGTCACTACCCTTCTTAGCAGAAGTCTGTTGATGGCCCTGCAAAATTGGATCACAACAGATCCCACGGTAGATTTAACAACTCCAAATAGATGCCCCCCACTGACCAGTAGCAGTCTGACGTTGCAAGCTTCCACAGAGCTATTGCCACTCACTTCTCCACTGTCAGAGCAGCACTCATTTTAGTACAGCTGCACTTCAGAGCTGGGGAAAGCGCTCCACACAGTTCCTGGAAAGTGGCCTTACGCATTCGAAAGTTCTGCAGCCACAGCTCGTCATCCCATAGCTGCACAACGATGCTGTCCCACCAGTCAGTGCTTGTTTCACTGTTTCAAGATGACGTGTGACTATTGTTGTGGGATAGCTACCCACAGTACATTGCTTCGTGCATCAATGCAAGCCCTACTAGTGAGGATGCGCTCCGCCGACACAAGGAGCGTAGCGTGGACACGCAAGACTGACTTGCTTAAATTGGAGGCTCGATGTCAATTTACATGAAGTCGACTTCAAGAAGAATCCCATGCACTGCTACAGACTAGGGACCGAATGGGCTGGTAGCAGTTAAAAGAAAAAAAGGACCTAGGTTACGGAAAAAAGAATGAATGAATATCAGTCAGTGTGTTGCCCCTTGAAGCCAAGAAGGCTTTGGTTTTTTGGGGTAGTAAGGGGCAGGCATTTCAGCAGAATCAATCATGTCCATTCCCCTCTCAGCACTGAGGCCTCATTTGGAGGAGTGTTGTCCAGTTTTGGGCCACACTACAAGAAGGGATGTGGATAAGAGGAGAGAGAGAGCGGAGGAGCAAAAAAAAAGATCAGGGGGCTGATCAGGGTGAGGAGAGAGGGAGAGGTGAGGACTGGGGATTGTGGGAAATGAGAGAAGAAAGAGGGGAGGGGATTTGAGCTTCTTTTTCAACTACCTGGGGGGGTTCTAGAGAGGATGGATCTAGACTGATCTCAGTGGTAGAAGATGACAGAACAAGGAGTAATGGTCTCAAAGTTGCAGAGGAGGTTTAGGTTGGATATTAGGAAAACTTTTCACTAAGGGTGGGTGAAGGTGGTGAATGGGAATGGAGGGAGTAGGGTGGAGTGGAGAGGTTTAGAGTTTTGTTTTAAGGTCAGGCAAACCTGGGATGATTTAGTTGGGTTTGGTTTTTTGGTTTTTTGTTGGAGGTGGGGAGAGAGGGACCTGAGGTCCCTCCCTTCTGAGGACCTTCTATGATGATGACTTAACTTTGTAGTGTAGACATGGCCTTAAACCTAGAACTAGTTTTGAAAACAAAGAAGGCCCACAAATATGGAGGCTAGGACTTTGCCCATCTGAAAATGTATACCATGGTTTCTAAACTTAAGAGTGAGCCAGAACATACCATTTGTTAACATTTAGAAATTATGCAAGTGTAGTACGGATATATAAAATTATTAATATCCACAAAATTTTAAGTAACTGGTCTATAAATATCAGTTCCTTTTACATACTAGTTTTAAACCCTATATAATTCTGCTTTCTTCAAACTTTTTGACATTCAAGTTACTATCCTCTTGGGTTTCAAACTCAAAGTTTGACACACTTAAGTATGAAAGTAATCAAATTATTCAGTTCGGTGCTTTCTGATGCCTTTACACTAAAGTCCTTTCCTTGCTAATTATAGATTTGTTTTAAAATGTATGCCTACAAAGACTTCATCTTCCAACTGTCTCAACATACCTTTCACCAATTTACCATCGCTGATAGTTTTACTGACAGGTGAATCCTTTTTAATTCCCGGAGCACCCATCTCAGATGCATCTTCAGAAGTGTGATCATCCAGAAACTGAGTCTCACCCTGTGTGTCAGAAGCAGTATCCGCTGGAGCATCTTCTGATAAAGATACACCCTTTTCAAAGAGAAATTCAAAATGTTAATGACCACAGCTAATTGCTGAAAATAACAATGTCTGAGACACAATCCATTCACAATATACAGCGTAAAGTTGACTACCCAAATGGCTTCGCCCTTTTATACAACATTTTAAAGACAAGTTCTAGAAAATGACAAGAAAAGAGTGGCAAGAGGAACAGAATATACTTCTTTGTTTGTCCTTATGTACAGCTTTCATGACTCCAGCATCTTTCCTCTAGGTACGGACACATGCAACTACTTTTACTATCATTGCTTTATTTATTTCTTTGAAAGATCTATTAAAATTAACTACTTTATCTTAGTCTTCTTCCTCAATCCACTCCCACCCTATTAACTAACCCACACAGGAAAAGCCTAAGAAATCAAGTGCTCCAAAGACCAACAAGCCTGAGCACTGTTTAAAGAGGGAGAGGAGTGCACGTTCTAGCACATCCATCACTGAAAATGCTCTACCACAAGTTGTCTCCACCATCAAACTGGGAAGATACTTAGGTCAAGCACCATAGCTGATCACAAATGTCAGTCTCACCTAAGTAAAGAAACAGTATTAAGGACGCTTGGAATGTAGGAGTTTAAGTCAGAACAAACACCTTAAATGTTCATTTGGTTTCTGGGTGAGTCAATTAACACCACTGCAATGTCACAGTTCACTTCATTAAAGAGTATATGCAAGTTGTTTCTTCTATGTCAGCTCCATGATATATACTGGCCTCCACTGACTGAAACTAAGCTAAGCTAACTTCAATCGTTTCCAAACCTGTGTCTTTCACACTGCAGTGCAATACATGGATTCTTCTTTTCCAATCTCTGAACAAATCAACTATCCCATACATGATAACACTCCACTGTTCTTTAAGTTAGTTATACTAGTCCGAATTAAATGTTAGAGCTCTGCAGAGGATGAAAATTCCATTTCAAGGTTTTTAAATTTGTTGTTCTGCATTATAAACAAAAACAATACCTTTTGAAGCTTTGGTGACATGGAATTCTGTCAAAAAAATTTTAATCATAAAGGAGAGGTTACTCATCTTGTGCAGGAACTGATGTTCTTCAAAGTGTCTCCCCCTGAGGGTACTCCACTTAAGGTGTGCATGAGCCTCCCGTGCCTTCAATCGGAGGTTTTCAATAGAAGTGCTCATTCAGCCTGCACATGAAGGCCATACAGCCTCGTGCCCCATACTGAGAATGTGTAGGGCTGCATGGGCGAACCACCCGTTCGTACCTGCTCTACCACAAAGTCCCACAGAGGAAATGAGGCAGGAGTTAGTGGGTAGTGGAGCACCCGGAGGTGTACACATCACAAATTCCAGTCACTGGACATAGTGAGTAACCTCTCTTTGAGTAGTGTCCCTAAAGGTACTCCACTTCTGGAAACTGCCAAGGAGTATCCCAACAGGAAGGAGGGCGCTTCGGAGCCGAGTCTAATACTGAGGACAGAACTGCATTGCCCACTGCAGCACCTGACCTAGAGGCATGAACCAAAGCATAGGTGTTTGGAAAATGTATGCACTGAAATCCAAGTTGTCATACAGATAAATTGAGACCTCACAGAATGGGCTAGCACTTCAGATGGAGACTGAATGCTGACAGACTCATAACATGGCGATATGCCCTGAAATCCAACCTGAAAGTCTGTGGGTGGAGACTGTGGGAAATTTTCTGAATGCTTTGGTTCTGTCCAAATAGAAGGCTAGTGCCCTTCTGACATCCAAGCTTCCTGCCTAGTCTGATGTGGTTTCAGGAAAAAAAAACAGGAGATGAAAGGTCAAACTCAGAAAGACAAGGTGGGTGAGGGAATTATCTTTTACTGAACCAACTTCTGTTGGTGAAAGAGACAAGCTTTTGAGCTTACTCAGAATTCTTCTTCAGGTCTGGGAAAGGTACTCAGGGTATGTCCACACATAAAATGTTAGAGCAGCATAGTAGCACATCAGTACAGAGAGTACCTACACCAATGGGAGGGATTCTCCCATCAATGTAGATAATTTAGCTCCTCAAGAGGTGGTAGCTAGGCTGATGGAAGAATCACCAGGGGTTAAGTTGGTATAGTTACATCTCACAGGAATTTTTCACCTTCTAAGAGACAAGCCATACCTAAGTAAATTCATAGTGTAGAACAGGCCACGGAGTGCCAAAGTGAAATACAAGGTGGAATTGTTTTCTGTAAGTTGTAAGAGACACAAGTTAACACATACTGCAAGGTGAAGTGGCCTGCTAACACCTCTGCAGTCACAGAAAAAAGGAAGGTCAGTGGGGGTTACAGATTGTGGTAATAAGTCATAAATCCAGTGTCTTTATTAAGTCCACAATTTTTAGTGTCTGCAAAGTTATCAATTTAAGCTCTTAGGCTAGTCTTTTGAAGGTTTCCTTGGAGAATGAGGACCAAGGTCAGATATAGAGCCATGGTTATGAGAAAAGTGTTCACCCATGGGTGATATGGTGTTTTTGTCTATTTTTCTGTGCAAGTTCATTCGAGAGCGTAGTGACTGTATCATTTCACCCACATATACAACTTGCAGTGTACTTCATGCACTACACTAAATGCCCCAATAATAACTATGCCAATGTTCCAATTTGGGGTGCACTGCAGACCACTGAGAGGTTGTATCACCTACTGCCTGGAACCCTGGGTGCTTAAATGCTCTGCTGTTGTGGCTTACAGCTCAGATGCCACCAGCCAGCAGAAAACATGCAGTTCCTTGAGTGTGTGTGTGTTGAGCAGGTCAGATTCAGCAACTCTGACTCCAGCAACCTGCTTGTTACACTATAGTCACACTCTGGGCTCATTTGGGTCTCCACCAGCCTTGTGAGCCAACACACCCATCACCCGAATTTCCCCCAAACCGTCTTCCCTAAAATGTCTAGTCCTTACCTGGACCATTCAGAGAAGTAATGAGGTACACTGCTCCTTTAAAGAGACAAAAGCACAGCAGCTTTCTGCTTTAACTAGAGTTAATAATCACTTCAATTCAAACACAGCACTAGGTTGGTTGAGGCAATTAAGGATAAGGTTCAAGTTCCATACTGGAATAGGCTGTCTAATCTGTGGAAAAAGATTCATCAGTCCTCTAAGGAATCTTGACATTGCGGGGTCAGCAGAGATTGAAAACCTTGCACAGAGTGAAAAGCTGTTATGATCACCAAGCGAACTTCAATGGAACTCACAGTGAGATCTGATGTTTTTAATTCTGCCAGGTAATCCAAGACAGTGGCAAGGGAAAAGTGAACAGCCAAGACTTGATGACGGGTACACCAATGGTGAAATCTCTTCCATTACTGAAGGTATTTCTTGTACTGATCTTTCTGCTATTAAACAATACCTGCTGTATCTCTGTTGAATGGGCAATCCTTGTCACCGAGAACCATCTAAAAGCCACACTTAGAATCACAGAGCATCAAAACTGGGATGAAGGGCCTGAGTGTTCTCCTAAGACAACAGGTGACGACTGTGTGGAAGACTCAGTGGTGGACGAGAAGTGACTCAGACTAGGTAAGGAGACCAAGCCTAGTCAGTGCAATCAAAATGACCTTGTCCTGCTTGATCTCGTTGAGAACTGTCAAGAGCAGGAGTGTTGGTGGATAAGCATAAAGGCGGCCCTTCAGCCATGAAATGAGGATGGCATCTCCTAGTGATTGAGGACAAAGTCCACCTCTCAAGCAGAATTTCTTGCACTCTGCACTGGCTGTGACGGTAAAAAGATCCACTTTTGGAAACCCCCAGGTTAGAAATATTTTGAGGAATTGTGAATCCACCTCCCATTCACAACTCTAGGAGAAGCATCTGCTGAGGTCATCAGTCATGGTGTTCTATATATGTTGAACATAGTCATTTCAGCTTCCTATCTGGTTAGCTATGCATCAATTCCAGGGAGAGAGAGACTGAGCACACCCACTCTGACAATTGAACATACAAAACATACAGGCCACAGTGTCACGATCTTGACAGATTTGGCTCTGATTAGTGGAAGGGAGCATAGAAGGGAGGTGACTTCCTGTCTCAGCAACTGATCGTGAGATGTGTCCCTGAAAAGGGACAGGAAAGAGGGAATATGAGAAAGGAATGGAGGTGAAAGACAGAAAATAACCAGATGTTATGACCTCCAATATCCATACATCAGATGTTCTTCCCCATGAAGATTGAAAACAGGAAAGTGTCCAAAGGGGAGTGGAGGGGGAGGCTGAAGAACAGTATCAAGCAGAAGGTTCAGACTCTCGACCAAACCATCAAATGCCGAACGTTTAGACAACATGGGTGGCTGAGATGAATTGGTGGCAGCAGCAGCTGACTTTTTTGAATACCTTGTCTCTTAGCTGGTGGTTCAGGTGGTCTACGGAAATTAGAAAAGTGAACTAGGTGAGATCTCTGTGCTGTTTGAGACCTGCTACATTCTCTTACCTACAGGCGTAAAAAATCTGAGGGACCTATGCATGGTCCTCAAATCCTTCAAGATGTCAAGTGACCACCTGTACATAGTGACCATCAAAGGGAAGGTCCTCTGCAGTATTCTGTACCTCCCTAGTGAAGATGGACAACTGGAGCCAAGATATTCGTTGCATCATGACCACAGTGGAAATGGTCCAGGCTGCAGTACAGGCTACATCTAAGGAGGCCTGCAATAGTGTTTTTGCTAAGAGTTGCACTTCATGGTCTTCAATTCTTCATGTGGATTTTCTGGTAAAAGTTCAATAAAGCTGTTAAACTCATAGTAATTCAGATAGTCATATTTTGACGTAAGCGCTTGATGATTCACTGATCTGAACTGTAACGTTTCAGAGGAATAACTTTTACGACCAAAGAAGTCAAGCCAGTTTTTGTGATAAGAGATAGACTTAGTATGGTGTTGTCTACCATGTTCATTAAACAGCATCCACTATCTGGGAATTCGATGTTGGATGTGAAAATAAAACTCTGACACCGGAGCTGACACAGTTTTTTTGTCAGCAAGTTTACAAGTAGTAGGTGATGTAGGTGGAGTCTGCTAGATAGTATTGGCAGGCTCTAGCATAGTTTTATTGACACGGGGGGCCATATGTATAGAAGTATGTAAAACACCCAGTTTACGAAAGGAATCCTGGACCTCTACTAAAGGTGTTCCATCAGCTCCTGTAACTTCCTGAAGTCAACTACCAAGGACGGTGGTGGGGGCACTGCAGTCTCAGATGATGACGAGATATTAGTATTAGGAGTCACCTCCTTATGGGTAGGGCCCTACCAAATTCAGGGTCAATTTCAGGGCCAGAGGGTATTAAAATTAGTCAATTTCACATTTTCAGATGTTTACATCTGAAATTTCAGTGTTGTAATCATGGGGGTTCCCCACCCAAAAAAAGGGTCATAAAGCTGTTGTAGGGTCTTGCTTAACTGCCACCATCATTTCTGCGCTGCCTTTAGAGCTGGACTCTGAAGGCAGCAGCTGCGGCACTTCTGCAGCCAGAGGTGGAAGTGGGTATGATCTCCCACATGCTGCAGGGAGTGCCCCCGCCAGGAGCTCCTAGCTGCTAGTCCTGGTTGGGCTAGGAAGGGACAGGACTTCCTCTTCCCATGCATGATCACGCTCAAAGGGAAATCAGACCCACCTCCAGCTACCTCCCCCAGCGCTCAGTGACCGGGACCCAGAGGTAGACGGGACATAAAGTGTGCTCAGAAGCTGGTGTACAAGATAGTTCTTGGATCCAGGGTTAGAAGCTGGTCTTAGGGCTTGATTTGTCATCAAGAGCTCAAATTTTATTTCCTTGTTCTCACAAGATCTACTTTTGAATGAGGAGCAGATCTTATATTTTTCTTCACCACTTCCAGAGGAGCTACCCAGGAACACTAGAGAAATGGAAGAAAAAAAATCCAAATACACATAACCCCAAATGTCTCTCTCTACTTTGTTGACACATGTATTCAGTTTCTCAGAAGGGCAGGCAAGGGCTTTATAACCTGTTTCCTCTGAATACAGATGTTAAAGAATAGCAAATTAATGCGACTTTCGTTAACTGCTGCCTATGCAAGGTAGTCAAAAACATTTCATACTAAGTCTGTTGTTGAAGCAGACTTATTTTGTTCATGTACATTGCCTCTTTCTTAACCCTTTCACTTATTCAGTGTGCTTTACTATATAATAGAAGGATGCAGGACAAATGATATATGAAAATTCACCTAACCTTCCTGAAAAGGAAACAGACATTTTTGAGAGAGCTGAACTTTTCAATACAAAATCAATTATACGTAGAGAAAACAAGTTTTTTCCACTTTTTCTTTGAAAGAATGGATGCATGTTGCATAAGATTTTCCCTCAACTAGAGAAATTGCAGCCAAATATTTTATCTATTTTTTGTAACATTTCATCAAGTACAATTACTACAAAATATACACTCTTCACTAATTTAACAGAACAGAAACTAGATTTGCGTGTCTTAATTGTAAGATATTACCTAAAACCCATTCCCTCACTCCTCTCCAATAAATATGTAAATTAGAACCACTATAAAAGTCAATTTACCAACAATTTTGCTTAGATGATACCCAACATATAACTTATTTGTTATGTATATAATTCTCACTTCATGCTGTTCAATAGACTGAATTTATAATATTAACTCTGGCCAAAATGGCTGTAATATGATGGAGCTGGAAATCTTCCAGCCATTTCAAAAGAGTAGTCATATTAGCTGTAATATATATCAGTAACCCTGCTAGTAAAAAATAGACGTAATGTTTCTTTTGGGTTTTTTGAACTTAAAATAAATCTAAACAACTTAATAACCACAACCAATGCAGTAAAATGTATAAAAAGGTTTAAACAGTGAAAAATATGAGTGAATATAGAGGCATTCTGCTGTTCCTGGTTAATTCTGAATATATCAGATATTAAATTACACATAAAAACCAAAAATTACACATACAAATTGCCTGCAATGCATAAGTAACATGGGATGATTTGCAAGGAATAGTTTTCCATTAATTTCTTTGTTTTGCCAGTAGCGTTACTTCAGCTATTTTTTTTTTAAGGAGGTGCAGTTTCAAAATTAATGCCCAAAGTTCCCCTCCCTCGAATTTGTATTATTCTTGGTCTCAAGCTCCTGGGGGGGGCCTTCAGCAGAATCAATGAAGATCATTTACAATTATCAGAATGAAAGGTCATGCCACTTCTAACATACAATATCCTGTTTAATAATGCTTAATTTGGGTTTTACGGCTCCATGTCTAGTTGGCAGCCGGTTTCAAGTGGAGTGCCCCTAGGGTCGGTCCTGGGGCCGGTTTTGTTCAATATCTTCATTAATGATCTGGAGGATGGCGTGGACTACACTCTCAGCAAGTTTGCAGATGACACTAAACTGGGAGGAGTGGTAGATACGCTGGAGGGTAGGGATAGGATCCAGAGGGACCTAGACAAATTAGAGGATTGGGCCAAAAGAAACTTGATGAGGTTCAACAAGGACAAGTGCAGAGTCCTGCACTTAGGACGGAAGAATCCCATTCACTGTTACAGACTAGGGACCGAATGTCTAGGAAGCAATTCTGCAGAAAGGACCTAGGGGTTACAGTGGACAAGAAGCTGGATATGAGTCGACACTGTGCCCTTGTTGCCAAGAAGGCTAACGGCATTTTGGGCTGTGT
Organism: Mauremys reevesii; assembly: GCF_016161935.1. Taxonomy (NCBI): domain Eukaryota; kingdom Metazoa; phylum Chordata; order Testudines; family Geoemydidae; genus Mauremys; species Mauremys reevesii. The sequence goes on along the minus strand of NC_052640.1, from coordinate 12,840,944 downwards.
AAGTAGGGGCATTGCCAGCAGATTGAGGGACGTGATCATTCTCCTCTATTCGACATTGGTGAGGCCTCATCTGGAGTACTGTGTCCAGTTTTGGGCCCCACACTACAAGGAGGATGTGGAAAAATTGGAAAGAGTCCAGCGGAGGGCAAAAAAATGGTTAGGGGGCTGGAGCACATGACTTCTGAGGAGAGGCTGAGGGAACTGGGATTGTTTAGTCTGCAGAAGAGAAGAATGAGGGGGGATTTGATAGCTGCTTTCAACTACCTGAAAGGGGGTTCCAAAGAGGATGGATCTAGACTGTTCTCAGTGGTACCCGATGACAGAACAAGGAGTAATGGTCTCAAGTTGCAGTGGGGGAGGTCTAGGTTGGATATTAGGAAAAACTTTTTCACTAGGAGGGTGGTGAAGCACTGGAATGGGTTGCCTAGGGAGGTGGTGGAATCTCCTTCCTTAGAGGTTTTTAAGGTCAGGCTTGACAAAGCCCTGGCTGGGATGATTTAGTTGGGAATTGGTCCCGCTTTGAGCAGGGGGTTGGACTAGATGACCTCCTGAGGTCCCTTCCAACCCTGATATTCTATGATTCTTTGACAAAGATCATGGGGGAAGCTAGTCAGTGACTTTAAAACTACTCCAAGTTGCTGCTGCTGCTATAGGGAAAGTTTATTTCCTTAGCAGCAGCAGCACTACATCATTACCACTTCTTGCTCTGAAGCCCCCTGAAGGGAGAAGGAAAGAGGTGAGGTTGTGAAGCGGGTTAAGAAGTGAGCTCCTTGCTTTTAGCAATAATTCAGGGCAGATTGGAAGTATTCACAAAACCATCTCTCAAGAAGACGGCTGCTTTTCATGCACACCTGGATCCTCTTCCATAATAGCAATGGCAGCAGCAGAAGCACCTCTTCTTCCTCCCACCACTGGCTTGAAACCGCCTTTGTTCACTAGTTTTTGCCATAACTCCCACAAAAGTTACTGGGATGCAAAAAAGAGGGAAGGCGGGTAAGAGGAGAGAGACGGGGAACCACTTGAGTGGCTCCTTGCTTGATTCTGGGAGAAGACATCTGCATAGGGTCACAGCACAGAAGCTGGGACTTTGCTTGTTGTCAGGCCTCCCATCTGACAGTCTCCTGTCTGAGTCTCAAAGATCATCCTGCTCTTCTCCTCAATCAGAAAGTGAAGACAGGGTCATTAAGAAACCATTTCAGTGTAAAAAGTAACTTATAAATGGAAATTAAAAACACAGATTGGGGCTTAATTATTTAAGAGCTTTCCACATTAGAGCACAATTGTTTTGGCTGTGTGCAACACTTTAAGCTAACGATGCATGTGAAATAATTAGCAACAGACTTCAATAAGGAGAGAGAAACAGGAAGCCTCTTTCTTACTATGGATACTTTGAGCTGCCATTGGTATTTGTGAACTAAACTGTTAGAGCACAACTCCCTAGATGCTTTGAAATCCTCAACAGGGGTGATACTATTAGAAGTACAAGTGGCTTTATTGTCATAAGATTCAATTATTCTGGTATGGGAAAATGCCAAGGTAAAAATATATATATTAAATGAAGGCTATTTGGTGTGTTCTCCATAAAAAATAGCTCAAAGACTTAAGGGTCTCAGAAGTATATGAACAAAAGCAAAAACTTTTTTATTCCAATAACCTTTCCCTAATAGATTGTTTGGCTGCTTCTCAATATACTTATTGTTTAAAGATTTTAAATGTTAAGGAGGGACCCATTCCATATTTTATATTTCAGCCATCAGAGGTTTTCATCCATCCCTCCCTCTGCAGCCATTCATTGGCCAAGCATGAACTAATCTATAAACAGTTTATAGTGATAAAACATATAAAAAAAATAGCATTAAGGACTTGATCCAGTACCTGCTGAAGTTAATGGTAAAAGTTGATTTAAAGTGATGCAAAAGCAGGCATCAAAGGCTTTATATTTAGTTACATGAATAAAGTATGCAAAGAAAATACCATTAGCCATAATATTAAAAGCACAAATAGCTTTCATCTTTTTGAAAAGTAAGGGAATTATCTGCACAACTACACAGGGGAAAGTTCGTATAGTTACACAAAATCTCAAGGAACTTATTTAATCATGCTCCATTGGCTTCTTAGCTATACTGATCACCAGGTCTGAAAGTTACAATACTTCAACTTTAAATGGCAATCCTTAATATCACTTTTCTTTGATGCATCATTTCCTCACAATTTTTTTTAAATAAATTCTTATTAATCTAGGCAACTAATATAGAATGTAAGCCCATTGCTTTTGCTAGTATATTTCATGAAGAATAGCTGGATATTAAAGAAAAGAAACTTCTGCATAAAAATTATTAGTTTCTATTAAAATCTTGTAGTTTTAATAGGCTATGAATAATTTACAAATAAATTGTTTTCGAAGACACTTCATTCATTACTGAAATCCAGTACAAGTTAAAATGCTACACAAGATAAAATCTTTCCAAGTAGAATAAATGATATAATTCCCTAGAAAATTGCTTCAATTTCACAAATTTTCTGGAGTACAGAAAATATGCCTTATAAATACTAGCATACACTAGCTAATAAATTAAATAGGACTATGTTAGAACTACATTAAGAATTTAATATATATCCATGAAAAGGAGGAAACTGTTAGTAAAGAGACACTGCCCATTACTCACCAGTAGCTGCAGATCTTCAAATTGTGAATGGTTTTATGTACTAATGAACTAATTATATGCCAAAGTTAATTGTTTAAACCAAAACTACTGTGCAACATATTCATTCCTACAAAGTCTACTAATTTAAGAGTAGCCTACACTATGTAATGGAAAATTTGTTAGTAAGAATATTCTTTAGCTGCAATACTGCCACTCTATAACCCAAGCTCACATACCCTTGAATTTGCACTGTAAACTCTCTAAAATAGTTTAAAATAGAAATGCATATATTTAATCCTTACACGTGCTTCACCGAGTTATATACAAAGTTACTGTCGCTTTAAAAGAAGCTTCTGGTTAGAAGATATCTGAAGACAAAGTTCTGTAAGATTCTATAGCAGTCGTAGACGGCTAATGAGAGAGTTAAAAACAGGCATCTGCTGAGAGTCATGAGACCAAACTGCTTGGCCAGATGCTCTAAAGAAAGGGTTTGGGTTTAATTACTGTACAGTAATTCATTTGTATGGATGTCATCACTGCTTCTAAGAAGGGTGCTCCCGCTGCTGCCATTGCTCTACAGACAGCTTACTAGGAGCCTGACAGGCAAAGTTGTTCTTGACTGGGTAGTTTGGTAAGAGCAATTTAAACGTCCTTTTTAGAATCACTTTCAACATGCTGCTTTGTCCTATTATATCCACAGCCTGTGAGAATACTGAACCTGCTCATGTGGCAATTTACTACTTAGCCAAAAAGCTTCATAAATCCACAAAAACTGTAATTTTCTTGCCTTCTTCCACTTTGCTTCTCTATCTTCAATCATGTGTGTTTTGTTTTCCCTAAAAGCAGAAATTCAGTGGGATGCAGAAAGAAGAAGGTCTTCTCAATTAAGAACAATCAGGACAGCTGCCAGATTACACTGACCTTCTCAGTTAAAATTTCTCTGAGAGGTAGTGGATCAGAAAAAACTTAAGAGTTGCCTTAGGGACAGCAGACTGAGGCATGCAGGAAGAGGTAACTGCTACTGCTATGCTCCTAAGCTTCATGGGAGCACAGCACCACTCTGGGTTTTGGATCTCCACATAGCAGCTGCGTAATTTGCTCAAAAGGTTCTCAGGATGTTTCACTTTTCACATTGTCATGAACATTGTTTGCTTATGCTATACTAGACTAAAGCTACAAATCTGATGCATTTATGTTACATGAAATAAAAGGCATCCAAGTCCCTCCCCCAACACAAACACACTCTACAGAAATCAGTTTTACATATTACTCTCTGAATGTAGAATACAAAAGAGAACAAAATGATCTACCTTCCCCACCACCTGTCCCATCATAAACATACCTGAGAGCTGTCACTGCTCTCTTTTTGAAGGAAGAATTGCTTCTTAAATTCATAGTAGGGATTATATTGGTGCCATGGTTGCAGGAACTCAAACCTATTAAGAGAGAAGGACAAGTAAATTGAGAAATATACACATGAACAAAGCAAATGCGAACAATCATTTACCATCTCACTACCTCAGGCACAGGAACACTATTTGGTGTTCTGAAATATAACAGCTTATGCCTAAATTCCCAGGAGATATACGCATTCAGAAACACAACTTCTGGATTCCGAGTTTTAGCATTAACTTTAAGTGGTCCCTTGAATTTTAACATAAAAAATTACCAAATACCTTCCTTAAAACACTTTTCTTCAGAAATGCATGCATTGCCAATAAAATAAACAATCCAGCTGAATATTTTTTTTTAAAAGAATATAAAATGAAAGTTAAGAGAAGACTTTCTCACCTCAGATCATTCTTGGCACGAACACTGGTTTCAAACTTAATTCCATTCCTAGCAACATATTCAGCCAGCTTGTCAATAACAGGTTGGATATCTGGAGGTGGTGGGATAATGGCAACCACTGGAGCAATTGTGCTGCAAACATCACAAGTCCATTATTTATAAATAGGATATATGAACACATTTCAATTTGATTATTCCTTTACCAAAAATTTTATACAGAAGTTCACTCTTTGGGCTGCTATGTACTTCTAGAGATTAAATATTTGCTTTCAAGCAAAAAATTCATTATGATAAACCATAAATTACGATAAACCATACATGCAATCGATCAGCTGGTTCACCTAGTCTCATAAAAATGAGATATTCTGCACCAATGTTATCTGAAGAATCTCTGGAAACAATCACAAATACAGCGATTAATACAATTGTTTCAAAATATTTTACACTGGTTTATACAGTAGTGGTGCACATAATCCAAGCTGCTTTAAAACAAAAACAGTTGTTACAAGTGTCTAACTGATCACAAGCAATCTAACTTGATATGTTTTTAATGTCAAACAGCTAAATTAAACATGCCTCAGATATGGATCAATTTCATGCAGGAAAAGAACACATTTAATATTTTAAATGGATTTTATGTGTGGTAATAATTATGTTTCTAGGAATTTATAATGCATTTGTAGTGTGTTCCTGACCACATCTGATCCAAACTATGAACCATCGCCCCTAGATACTGTCAATAAGAGGCATTCCATTACAATGGTGAAACTAAAATTAAACCTTCATTGCTTAAAAAACAATATTTTTTCAAGCTGAATATAGGAAACATACATATAACATGAAAGTATGGTACCTTGGAGCAGGTGTAGTAGAAGTTAACCCACTATTGGAATCAGTTGTATCTGGGGGAGGTGGAGGTGTAGTACCAGGAGGTGGAGGTACTGATGTTACTCCCGTAGTGCTTGATACAGTCATCCCTGCAGGCAGTGCACTGTAATAGGTAGCAACATCTATTCCTGGGGGTGGAGGTGCCAGGCAATAGGTTCCATCGGGTAGCATATAGTAACTGTAATACATGGCTGCCACTGTTGCTATAAAGAAATCCAAAAAAACCCATTTGTTTAAGATCAACAGTTCCGGAAGTTTGAAGAAAAAGCACATAGTAAAACAGATTTTCTGCACTGCTACGGTAACTAGAATGTCACTGATTCATATTTCAAATCAAGTAATGTTTTATTTGTTTTTCTGGTATAGGAAAAGGAATATGGTTCACATCAACACATTTAGGTTAAATGAGACAGACATATTGAACGTGGTATCAGAGCACATCCAAGGCCAACTGGAAACCAAAAAGGCACGAGCAGTGAAGTGAACCACTAAAGGCACATGAAAAGCAGGCTAACATGCAATTTTTCTTCATGAAAGTTAATACTTTATAAGTTTTAGCTAAATTAAAACCATGTGTGCACTGTAAATATTAGGAAAAATAATTTGTATTTTATACTCAAAATCAGCTTCTTTAATTTGAGGAAAGAAAATTAGAACATTAATCAGAGAGGTACTATTAGAGTAAAATTAATTTTAATACAGAAAAGTTCTAGTAAAGGTTTTCTTAATTCTAAATACTTTTAGAAAAAAAGATTAATTAATATTTCCAGATTATCCAGGACAAGTAAAATGTTAATTTACATAATCTGCCAAAAATTCAAGTTGCCTGGTTAATCAATTTCCCTCCTTTTAATATTAAAGATATAGTTGCATTACAACTTTTGGACTTAAAGTTACAATTTAATCTGTATCCAGTCATGTAGAATAAGAAACAATTTGCCCAATTAATTAGCTTAAAAACTATATATGCATGCACAAAACCTGAAACATTAAAGTTTGCAAGGGTTTTTGGTTGTAGCTGGAATATGCCTTACAGAGGAATGTCTATTTAGAATACTTCAGCATTAGCTTATAGCCTCACTGTCATGGGCTGCAAAAGCCTGCATAATTCATATGCGCTAGTGGCACAACAAAATTATAATTTCATCCTCAAGAGACAAAAAATACAAAATTCACAGCTGTTAATGTGTTATTCTATTAATTATAGATGTATGAATCCCTCATTTATGAAACACCAGCTGAATGTGCCACTGGTGTGCCACTGCTGTTCATAACTAAACACCAGCTGAATGTGCCACTGGTGTTTAGTTATGAACAGCATAATTTTCAGTTGTGAAAATAAGTTGGTTAGTCTCATCCCATTGCCAGTGGATTTTTCTCTACAGTAGAGAGGACAAACTCCAAAGTTCAGAGATGTTCAGACCCAGAGAGAGCGTTTACGCTTATCTCAAGTCTCTATTCAAAGCAAAATGTATGATGGCTTGGGTGAAGGGCTGGTCTAGAAAGGCTCAGGACTAGAAAAATAGTGATACTGTACACTAAGCTTGAGATGCTTCAATAGACCTGTGAAGGAAGTTTGAATGACACATACTTGTAAAGCCAGGTCTTTAAAACCTTCATTTTCATGAGTCCTGTATTTCACCCATATTTAAAATCTAACAGTGGAATTACCACAGCTGTCCCTTGCATTCTGTCTTGCACCAAGGAATAAACAAACGGGTATTGCGAAAGAAATGGCATCCAGTGGAAGCCAAATAGTCTCAAAAGAGAATTGGGGGGTAAACATGGCAACTCAAGATGCAATCTCCATAATGAAGCAGCATAGGAATGGTAATAGCTGCGCTAGACTTGTATCTCAGATCAAAGAGGTTATCTTTGAAGTACAGAAAAGAGAACCAGGGCTTCAACTTGAGAGAGATGCCTACAGGTAAATGCACATGGTATAAGCATGAGGAATCTTCAATTCAGCAGGCCTGCCCCCAATTCCCATCTTTGACGACAATGAAACCCCCACACAGTTGATTTCACTTCAATGCAGAGAGTGTATCAGGCTCCTCATACACTGCCCCATGCCTGTACAGGAGAACTGCCCTGGTTCTTCTATAAGGTGGTATTCCACAAATGCAGGGAAAAATGAACTACCTCCATCTAGCTCAATAGGGTTTTAATTCAAGAGGTTCCTGTCATTCTGTGAGGTTATTTTACCACGGAAAATTGCAATGTCTAGTTTTTGGAATTCCACAATCCTTCCCCTCTCGTTTACCCCAAACTTCACTCATAATACGCGCAAAGTACTGTAGTAAGAACGATACACCTTTTAGCTAGTGATTTATCAATGGCTAGTTATATTGCTTAACAGATTTAGAAACCAAGGAAATTCAGTGTAATGATTTCACATTCCCAAAATTCAAAATTTTAGTTTAATCTTTATCTGACTTTAAACATGCATTCTATCAATTACTATGCAGCGATATTTGTAAAATGTAAACAATGGAACAGAAAAAAAATCCATGCAATAATTTCAGATGTGACTTAGTAAAAACTTTGCAAAATACAAACAGGATTATGTGTAAATTTTTAGAACTTGATACAGATTTGAAAATTATGACCAACATTTAACATCCAATACGCTGTATATGGAAAGATTGGTGCATTTCTTGATTGTCTAATTATCTGACTTCTCCCATCCCTGCTTAATAGAATGCCTGATTTAGCAGAGAGCCTATCACATCTCCAGATATTCCCTTACAGTAAAAAACAGCAAGAGAAAAATGATTCACATTCAGCATCTTAAATGCACTGAATTTATTGGTACTAAATCACCACCGAGGAACTTCACTTCTATAGATGAGCAAAAGGTTGACTACCTGGCCATCGTGTTTAGAAGATTTTGAGACAACAATCTACAGAAAAATTTATAGCTGTTACTGCTTTGCTTCTGAGGGATGCGATCCTAAAATTTATCATCAAATTCTTGAATGTGTCTTGAAGAAAAACAAATTGTACTGCACTGCAATTTACTAAGCTAAATTACTGATAGACAAAATAGAAACCCATTCTGTACAGATAGAGCCAAACAGATTCAATGCTTATACACGGAAGGACATAATTGTAACAAAATTCCCCAATTAGTCCTATCACCACCTTTTTAACATATAACTTTTAAGCACAAGCACATATAATATATTCTCCACACCATAATAAAGATATCATTTAGATGGGAAAAAATTATAAAAACAAAAATGTTCCTTTTTTTCCCCCTACATTTACGGAAAAGCCACTGCTATGTTCTGATTTTGTTAAGTAGCAATTATGACAGCTGGATCCTGAAAGTACCAAAAACCAATCATAGAAAAAAAAATTATTTTCTAACAATTAGCAAATCTAGAATACCCCTGCAGTCTGTTACTTGCCTACTTCCTTATTTAATCTTGAGAGGGGCTCATTTAAGGTCTCTAGACCATCTCGTTTCATCATGTACACTGTACTTTATTTTGCAATTTTCAGATCCACCAAAAGCAAACTTCCAGCCTGTACAAAATCCAACTGATTAATGAGCAAAAGAGCCGCTTTACTGTGAAACAGATCTTCCAACGCTCCTCCCCTAAAAAGATGCATTTGACAGAACTATTTGCGTGAATAACTCATCTCAACCGCCCAGCCATTTAAAATATGCCTGCTTAGAGAGCTGAAGAAAATGAACTATAGAAAATGACAAATTTAAGCATAACTGGCATTTTGAGTGCCTCAGTTTCCATTTGCTTAAACCCAAAACAGCTGAAAGGGACCATATATTTAAGGAATGCTAAGCACTTGCCTTCTGAAAATTAGGACCCTTTAAGATGTCTCAAAGTTAAATCTCCCCAAATCACTACCCACTCTTTTGAGAATGTAGGCCACAAGGAATCAGCTCAAGGCAATGAATTTACCAGACACCTAGCTGGGCTTGTGTTAAAGACTTGAGCCTGAATGCTGCCATCAAAATGAACTTCCAGATTTGGATTCAACTGTTTTGGATGCTGATTCAGTTCTCTCTAGAAACATCAACCACTAGTCACAGATATGACCCATCCTAAATTACCATGACGTTACTGTGTAGATAGCATGAAACAATCATGTCATCCATGATATATTCAGATTTATTTAATGGATTGCAGAAGACGTCCATAGATTATCTTGAATTATCACAAACAACCACAGTCAAAGAATACTCAAATTGGACACCATCTGACTTTCTAATGTAAAAAAAAAAAAACCTCAATATTCCTCCCACCCCCTATCCCCCAATAAGAAAAATTTGCAATGGCTTTTTTATGCATCATAAAGTAGAAAGACAGATGTTCAATTTCTTACCACTGAGTTGTGGAAGCAGACAAATTTCCTTCAAATTTCTAGCCTTTCACAGAATCATAGAAGATTAGGGTTGGAAGAGACATCATGAGCTCATCTAGTCCAATCCCCTGCTCAAAGCAGGACCAACACCAACTAAATCACCCCAGCCAGGGCTTTGTCAAGCCGAGCCTTAAAAACCTCTAAGGATGAATATTCCACCACCTCCCTAGGTAACCCATTTACCCTTTACTTTGCCCTACCTAAATATTTTATACCTATCTACTTACTACAAAGCAAACATTTTAAATGAAGATTAGCACAACTCTACAATGGATCCTCTACACATAAAGGGGCACATCTCCCTTTCACTTCAAGGAAACCTGTATCCTCTTATGCAGGAGCTTAATTTGGTCCAATGACTGTGTCAATGGCCTGGTCTACACTACGTGTTTAAACCGGTTTTAGGAGAGTTAAACCGATTTAACGCTACACCCGTCCACACTAAGAGGCCCTTTATATCGATATAAAGGGCTCTTTAAACCGGTTTCTGTACTCCTCCCTAACGAGAGTAGCAGCGCTAATATCGGTATTACCATATCGGTTTAGGGTTAGTGTGGCCGCAAATCGACGGTATTGGCCTCCGGGCAGTATCCCACAGTGCACCACTGACCGCTCTGGACAGCAATCTGAACTCGGATGCAGTGGCCAAGGTAGACAGGAAAAGCCCCGCGAACTTTTGAATATGATTTCCTGTTTGCCCAGCGTGGAGCTCTGATCAGCCCGGGTGGCGATGCAGTCCGAAATCAAAATCCAAAAAGAGCTCCAGCATGGACTGTACGGATGTGATCGCTGTATGGGCAGGCAAATCTGTTCTATCAGAGCTCCGTTACAGAAGACGAAATTCCAAAGCATTTTTAAAAAATCTCCAGACAGACGCCATAGCAGGGACTCAGCGCACTGCTGCGTGACAAGCGTAATGGAAAGCCAAAGAATCAAATGGACGCTCATGGAGGGAGGGGGACTGAGGACTCAAGCTATCCCACAGTTCCTGTAGTCTCCGAAAAGCATTTGCATTCTTGGCTGAGCTCCAAATGCCTGTAGGGTCAAACACATTGTCCGCGGTGGTTCAGGGCATAGCTCATCAATTTACAGCCCCCACCCACCCCCAGAAGTAAAAGGGAAAAAAATTGTCTCTTGACTCTTCTAAATGTCACCCTATGTCTACTGAATGCTGCTGGTACACGCGATGCTGCGGCACTCAATTGCAGTATCCTCTTTCCCCCTCGCTGGTGGTAGATGATGCAATATGACTGGTAACCATCCTCCTCATCAGCCTTGTGGCAGATGATGCTGCACAATAGGACTAGTACCTGTCCTCATCATCAGCCCGTGAGTGCTCCTGGCTGGCCTCAGGTGAGGTTGGCCAGGGGCGCCTGGGTAAAAAACTCCTGGTCATTCCTAGCAGATGGTACAGAATGGCTGGTAACCATCTTCATCGTAGCAATAGGGGGCTGAGCTCCATCAGCCCCTGCCCTTCATGTGTAAAGAAAAGATTCTGTACTGCCTGGACTATCATAGCAGCTGGAGGCTGCCTTCCCCTCATTTTATCTCACTAACAAGTCACTGTTTCTTATTCCTGCATTCTTTCTTACTTCATCACACAAATGGGGGGACACTGCAACAGTAGCCCAGGAAGGCTGGGGGAGGAGGGAATCAACAGGTGGGGTTGTTGCAAATGAATACTGCTGTGTAGCGCTGCTGAATCGCCTCTGTCAGCGGCATCTATTACACATACGGTGACAGTGACAAGAGGCAAAACAGGCTCCATGGTTGCCATGCTATGGCGTCTGCCAGGGCAATCCAGGGAAAAAGGGCGCGAAATGATTGTCTGCCGTTGCTTTCCCGGAGGAAGGAATGAGTAACAACATTTACCCAGAACCACCCGCGACAATGATTTTTGCCCCATCAGGCACTGGGATCTCAACCCAGAATTCCAAGGGGCAGGGGAGACTGCGGGAACTATGGGATAGCTACGGAATAGCTACCCACAGTGCAACGCTCCAGAAATCGATGCTAGCCTCGGACCGTGGACGCACACCACTGAATTAATGTGCTTTGTGGCCGCGTGCACTCGATTTTATACAATCTGTTTTACTAAACCGGTTTATGTAAAATCGGAATAATCCCATAGTATAGACGTACCCAATGAATACTGTGCAAGAACTGTGGATGATTTTAATATAGGTATTGTGGAAATCTGAATTTTTCCAACTACTAAATGCGGCAAGGTCTTAGAAAGTAACTAATTAGTAGCTAATGCCCAAAAAAAGAAATATAAAGTTATTAACAGCCTACAGATTTGCAGTTTAAATGCAGCTTGCATAGGACTGGCTCAGCTTGCTAAGACATTTATCCAAAAGGTTCTTTACTAAGTGATGGCATCAACAAGCTGAAGGGTTGTCAGCTTCCAAAAGCAGACAAAATCTAGACAAAATACAACTCACAAACTTTAAGCAATAAGATAGAAGTACACTGTCTGCCCCAGGTGGTTAAAAAATGCTTGCAACATTTTAAAGCAAAACACTTAAGTCCGTTAAGGATTGATGTTTAAATTAATGCTTTGCATGAGCGCAGGGCTGCTGAATGTTGTCAACGGCAAGATCAGGGTCTGAAAGAATAACCACTAAGAGTGCACTATAAACCCCTTGAAAAAAATGCATCACACAGCATTAGTTATAAAATCTTAATCAAGAAAACAATAGTCATGCCTTAACAGGCTTTAACATCAGTATGACGTTACAGTAACCCGAGTTAACAGAGCAATCACCAGAATGCATTACTAGGATACTGCCAAAAACAGTTTTTCTTAACTATCATTAACCACTAACACACCTAACTGAGCAACACCATGCCATGAAGAGATACCCAAGAGATCATTTTATCGTCAGAAATATGAAGATGAAGAGCCCTTTGTAATTTAGTTCTAGTTAGTGCAATAATTTATGCTATGCCTATTCCTATATGTAATCCAGTTTTCAGATTAAAACTATCCCCTTCAACAGTATCTTGCAACACCAAGTTCCACAATTTTATATTGCATCAAACTATTATTCTATTTACACATTTTAATTTTGATGCTTTAGTTTCACCATATCCTTTCTTAGTCTTCTATTTATCACAGAAATGAATAACGCTTTCTCTTTAGTTCTATAGTTTATACCACCATTCTATTTTATCTCCTACTGCTCTGCATTCTAACTTGACTTCACTTTTAAAGTCTCTCCTAGGAGAGAATCATAGAATATCAGAGTTGGAAGGGACCTCAGGAGGTCATCTAGTCCAACCCCCTGCTCAAAGCAGGACCAATCCCCAGACAGATTTTTGCCCCAATCCCTAAATGGCCCCCTCAAGGATTGAACTCACAACCCTGGGTTTAGCAGGCCAATGCTCAAACCACTGAGCTATTTCCATGCTATCTATTTTGAGACAAAGAGAAAAGGCCATTTTGTAAGAAAAAGGTAATATGAAGTGCAATCATCCAAAATTACTATTAAGACCTTGCTATTTTCTTTTCTAATTGGTGGTTTTATTTCTCTCAAGTTGGATGGGGATTTATAAATACAAATAATTTTAATTTAAATTATTTTATGCCCTTTTTGAACAATTTACCAGATAATTTTTACTACCAAGAAAGACCAAGTTACATGATGATCACTAAAACACTTCAGAAATTATTTAAACCTGCTGTATTTCGTTTGATAAAAGCTTGAAGTCATTTAGGCAGCAACTCTGTGCATTTGGTCTATTGAAAAGTAGACTGATCATAGGAAGATGGAGTCAATGCTCATATACGACCCATGGTTAGAGCTGCTTTCTTTAAATCTATACAATAAATCAAAGAGGGAAACCAAGCATAATGAGCTGAGTATTTAATGAGGCTTGCTGGCATTAAAGAGCTGCCAGAGTGCATTTATAATAAGTATTTCTTGTCGAGCTACACTAAAAGTGAAAGCAAATTAACTAATTCTTCTCCAAAGCCATATTTTTGGAAGTTGGGGTGGGGAGAATCAAAAAAACCAAACAAACCCTAAACCCATAACCAAAATAAACCCAAAACACAAAGAACCTCATGCAGTGTTTCACACACTGATTCCTTTAGCAAAATCAATACTCAATCCTCTTCAAAACCATAGCACAAACAACATGGTACACAATAACAAACAGCATTTATGTGTAAGATAGTTATACATGCTGCATGCTCAAAGGTAGACTATTTTGTAGTTTTACTCTAATACATTGAGCAACCTTTCAAAAAAGTCTCCCACCTTGCAAACTTGGCAGATCCTAAATCACCACAGGCTTATATATAAATCATAGTAGTTGACGGTAGTTAACAAGCTGTGCCACATTCACAAACATCTGCACTATTCTGATAAAAAGTGAGTTCCATAAGGAAGGCCGTGAATGATATTATTTGTCCTTTCCAAACTAGAATGTTTCTACAGGGAGACAAGCAAGGGTTGGTTGTTTTTACGGAGGCAAATGAGCAGAAAACTGGAGAGGTAAAACTTGACAGTGCCAATTCTCTGGTTCTCAGCTGATGAATCTTGTCCCACTTATGGACAAAAGGTGATCAAGAGAGACAGGTAATACAGAAAACACTTCACAGGTTCTAATTCCCTGTTCATAGATACGTTAAAAATAAATAACTTTCTTTCTCAAAGTTTTCCATTTCCCAGGCTCAAAAGAGATCTTATTCCATATTTATAAAGCCTCTCTTATTCAGGCACAGATTTCAAAAAAATTGTACTGCTTATACTTTCCAGGATAATCACTTGAAATTTATGCTAGGAGGCACTGAACAAGTTGGGTCATGTGGACAATCAGTCACTGCATTTCGGGATGTTCTGAGCAAACTGATCAGTTTAGCCAATCAAAAAATAGCAGTTGCAGATGCATTTGTGACAAGACTAGCAGGAGGATGAGAAAATTGTACAACTATCAGGTATTCTCTGAGACTGTCCACCAGATCATCATGAAGCACAGCCAGCAGGGAATGGGTATCTTGTTAATGGGACAAGTACATTGTTTTCAACATCTACTGTGGTTCTCATTTTGAGTCTGGAAAAAATAGTAACATGCACAGACGGTTATGAACTCCAAGAGTTTTGTGTAACGTCAAATTTAGTACCATGACTGATCTTACAATGGTAACTGTCCTCTGAATCTCCTTGAAATCTGTCCTCTGGTAAGAGCGACCGACAAGGAAATGGAACTGGCACATATCAGCAACTGAGACAGCATGAAGACTGACCATTTCTGATTCAATCATTAGCAATTAACAGAGCATTCAGTCTCTCTCTATTAATAGGTTCATCTGTCTCTAAAATAAGTAGGCCTCAACCCAGTGGAGTACTTGTGGAGTAGCACCAGAACTTTGAACTGAATCTGGAATTGGACACTGAGCTTGAGAAGCTCACAAGAGGCCTGGTGTGAGATGTTCATGTTGGTCTTTCTTGTCCAGAAAGCAATTTGGTGGATGCTAAATAAGCTGTAGTTTCAAATGCATTAGTCAATCCTACACAGAATGAAGTGGACCGGAGTGACCTCGATTAGGGAGTGATGAAACCATGGAATGGAAGTGTCCAGAGGTGGGAAGAGGCATTTCTTTCTATTGTTACTATGTGAGCACCCAAGAGTGGGAAGTTTAAAACACTGATGGCATAACTTATATATATGTGTAATATTGCTAGTGTACTTCATACTGAAAGCATTAAAGAGAGTTTTGTTTCATTCCTACTAGACACCCATCTGCATATACTATGGACCTAGTATAAATCCAAGTAATTTCCGTTCATTATTAAGCAATCCCAAGATAAATTACTATCAACTATACGGCAGTGCAAGAAAGCATGGGGCTTGATCTTGAAATCCCATATGCCCACACTCCCTAGGAAATCAGGTACAGGTACTGGATTTGTGACTGCTGGAATTATATGGTATAAAAGAAATTCCATTTTCTCTCAAAATAAAAACAAACAGAACCTCTTTAAGGCTTAATTAAGACACCAGAAAAATAATGTTCTTGGTGTAAAACTTACACTGGAAAGTTACCAGCCCTTAAATAATCTATCTATCTTTCCAGTTACACCAAGTAACTGGAAAGCTAGATCAATACTATCACCTCTCATTACTTTCATCTATAAAGAGGACAATTCTCACATTTACTATAATCTTTGTGTCACAATGTACTTACAATCTGCAGGATAGTCCACCTGTGATGTCTGTATGGCTGTACCATCTGCTGATTGTGGAGTAGATGAGTTATTGTCAGACTGAGCTTTGCGGACAAGTGCTGCAAGTGGATGATCAGGATCCACCACTTTTAAAGGCTGCAGAAATTGTAATGACATCAATGTAACACTTGATCAACAATTTTAACTACAAGCATTTAGAACTTCTGAACAGCAATATAACACCCCCTTCCCCCAATGACTTCAGAATGCCTCACTGTTATGCTTTAGAGAAACAATGACACTGTTCGGAACACAAGTCTCTCTTACACATTAAAGGTCTATCCTTTATACCTTTTATGTCACCCTGGCTAGAAACCTGCTGAAAAGTCTTCGATTTATCACAAAAGCATACCTGAAGTGAGCAATAAGAATGATAAAACAGCATACAGTAACTCCTTGCTTAATGTTGTAGTTATGTTCCTGAAAAATGTGACTTTAAGTGAAACAATGTCTAGTGAAGCCAATTTCCCCATATGAATTAATGTTAATGGGGGGGGGAAGAGTTGGGGAGGGGAAAGGAAGGTTAGGTTCCAGGGAAATTTTTTTCTCTGGACAAAAAACTATATATTATATATACACACAGTATATGTTTTAAACAAACAATTTAATACTGTTCACAGCTATGACGAGTGTGAAGTTTGCTTGAGGTGGTGAAACTAGCTGCAACAGGCTGCTCTTCCTGCAAGCAGTGGACAAAGCAGGCAGCTGCCAAACGACATTAGAAGGGAGCATTGCACAACTTTAAATGAGCATGTTCCCTAATTGATTAGCAACGTAACAACGAAACAACGTTAACTGGGACGACTTTAAGTGAGGAGTTACTGTATTTGTACATTTTTAAATAAACCTGTAAGATGAGGAATTCCGTAGCTGCCTTACAAGTAACATGCTATCAAAGCTAGCATTAAATATCAATGGTGGGTCTTGTGAAAATATGAGGTATTTCTATAGAATATTAGGATTGGAAGAGAGCTCAGGAGGTCATCTAGTCCAATCCCCTGCTCAAAGCAGGACCAACACCAACTAAATCATTCCAGCCAGGGTTTTTTATTATTGGCCAGTTAGCATTTTTACCATTCCCCTTTATACATCCTCAAAAATATAAGTGAAAGATTAGTCTCCATTACATTCTTATAGCTGTTTATGCCATTACCATTAGCAAGGTATCTTGAATAAATACAGGAAACAAAAATGCTTAACAGTCTTGTAAAAATAAATGGATAACATTTAATTGTCAAAATGTCATTCAATTAAACCATCATTAGATACTAGGAGTCTATTAAAGTATAAAAAGAAAACATTAAGTTGAGACACTGTATGAAGGGACAAGATCTCTTAAAGAACTGTTTATTGCTGATATATAGTCAATATGGAAACAATCCTTTATTGTTATACAACAGAAAAAGGTATATTCAAAGCCAGAACACCTCAAAGATAAAAGTAGACTGCTAAAATTAATACGATTTACATGTCAGGGTTCACGTAGGATTTTTTTATTCAAGTGATCAGGAAATAAATGTTAAACTATTTTCCTAATAGGGCAAACCTAACTTGAAAATAAAAAGCAATTTTTTCCCCAATAATTTTCTAAATCAACGTTGATACTGCAGCAGATCTGTGATTGAGAAGATTCTCCTTCACAACCCAGCTTCTTGCACTGCTGGACCTTGTGCTTAGGACATAAGATTTTTGTCATTAAAAGTATGTCACAATTTCAGCACAACTACTTCACTATAAAATAAAATAGAGGAGAAGGTTGGTTGTCAAGGAATAGAACTAACTATTCAAACTACTAATCTTGGCAATTAGCAAGGGTGTCCAGGAAATTAAGAAAGCATGAGGCAGGAAAACTGAAGCACAAAAGTTATATATTCCAAAGATTTTTACCAATATGTAGGCTCTATTTTTTCTGGCTGTGTCAACAAAGCAAGGGAAGTATGGCATTACAAAGACTGTACCGGATACAAATCAGAAATTGCAACTTGAAGCATTACAACCTAGAACCATAGTTTTAACATGGTCAAATATCTTTTATTAGTAGTAGTAATTTGTATTACAGTAGCACCTTGGAACCCAAGTCATGGAGCAGGACCCCATTGTGATTGATACTCTACAAAGAGAACAAAAAGACAGCCCATTCTCCAGACGGCTTACCTTCATAAGCTCTTCAAGTCTATTGCACTTTTTTGAGGCAAAGAGACTCGGATGCAGGTAGTTGCCATCTTCATCATCATCCTCCTCCTCTTCATCAGAGTTAACTTTTGAATCTACATAAAAGCCAATGTTTAGAGGGGGGATTTTAGTTTGATTTCTCTCTCTCTTGCCATTTTAAGAGGTGTCAAGTACGGAGAAAGGGAGCAGGAATAGAGTTAATTTTGAACACTGTTAGAAACTATGGCTTTAAGAAACTCAATCATTCAAGGAATAACCTATAGAAATTCTAACGTGTGAATGAACTTTGAGTTCTTTAAATCTGGTATTTTGTATCTCCTTTTATTTTCAGTAACAGCTACAGAACAAAAATGAAAAGCCTAATGAATCTTGACAAACTAAACTATTACACAATACAATTAAAATGTTCTCGTGACCATTTAAAAGTTGGCATTATTTACATAATGCCAGACAGATGCATACATATTTGAACAAGCATAATTTATAGCAGATCAAGTTCAAATGAAATTTATGTGCAAAGTAAATTTCCACTCTCACTTGTATACATAGTTGAAGGCTTTATGTTTTAAGTTTTTTCAACAGTGTAAGCCAAGCCCATGGCTACAGATTATTAAATCCTGAAAAAAGGGTTAAAACAGAAGAGGCACAGTAGCATTACTGGCTATCATAAATTATTAATCTATCGGACAAACTGAAGTCTTAAAACCATTTACTGTCTTACAGGCAGACTACTAAAAATGAGAGACACAAACAAGCATGGTTAGCTATCAAATTAAGACTAATATTTAGTTGCATGGGGTAATTTTCCAATGACTTTAGAAGCCAACAGAATTTATTATAGGTGCTCTAAGACCACAGCAGCTCTTAGATCTGAATAATATAAAATGTTCTCCCTTTAGAGATTTTTTAAAATTATTTTGCTGTAAAAGTAGACTTCCTTTGTCCTGAGGCACTGTAACAATCTCAATTATAGGACGACAGCATATTGTCCTATTAACATGCCAGCGCTCCAAAAAAATAAAATGTGGCTGTTTATTTATTTTCTTCTTTATAGAGTGAGCATTCCATATTAGAGTGAGGGTGCGCGAATGCACAGCAGATTTTTAAACTACTTTATTTTGACAGTACTACTTACATATTCCTAAAATTTTACTTGCAAATATTGCAGCTCACACATACTGGTGCTACATATAACTAAGTTGTCAACATTAAGTAAACCATTATTTCCTGTGTACTAATTAGCTGAATGCTTTCTCAGTGATTGCCCTGCTCCCCCTCTACGCAATGTATTCCCCTTTCGGGAAACAAAGATCAATAAATAATTCAACGAAGACTTCAGTTCTTTTACATTTGCACAAGATTTAGAAAAACACAGTATCATGCAATTAATTCCACAAAAAGCAAATGCTACCAGAAAGGTGCAGAAAGAAAGCCAAACAAAAGCATTTTTACAAATATGTGGCAACTTTCATCCAAAAGCAGGCTATATACAGTGATCACTTCATGTACCCATGACATTCAGCCACTTCTGAGGTAATAAAGCAGCCAAAAAAATCTTACTGCGTTATAGGTGAAACCGCGTTATATCGAACTTGATTTGATCCACCGGAGCGCGCAGCCCTGCTGGAGCGCTGCTTTACCACGTTATATCAGAATTCGTGTTATATCGGGTGGTGTTATATCGGGGTAGAGGTGTAGCAGCAATGCACAACAGTTTAGGACAGGAAATGATCACCACCTTACCCAAATGAAATTGGAGTAATTTACATAGACAGAATGTAGTAACTCCCATGTGGCCTTGCCTTATTCCAGTTCAGGTAATTGCCTCATTTTTGCAAAATAAAGCAGAGAACATTTATAAAACCACACATGATCAAGACATGTATTTTATATCAAACAATAACTTACTCTTTTTTTCTTCCATTTTGTTTTCAGAAGGAGCAGCATATCGTCCCTCCTTCATAGCCTTCTGAACGAGTTTGTAATAGGGGTTGAGGTAGTGATCGAATCGCAAGAAGTCAAACTGAGAATTGCGGGCTTGCTTGGCTTTCAGCATAATCTCAAACTGAACTCCCTGCTTGCACACAAAATTTGCAGTACGCTCTATAATTGCATGCATTTTTGCAGTTGGTGGCTATGGGAACAAAGTAAAAATACTTATGAACACATTTTACCAATCAATCCATGAACAATTAAGTAAATTAGAGAGATGCCTGTCTAGAGTTAAAACAAAAGAAGAGCTTCCATATCTGGAAGAAGCTTCTTCAGCTTCCATATCTGAACAAACCCTGAAGATTCACCATGTTTCCTTCCTGTAAACTTCTCCCACTAGTCTCTCTCAACACAGTTACCATTATTTCTGCTGAAGGCAATTAACAACACTCTCAAAGTATGCAAATAGTGTCCTAGACTGGTAGAGAGATCGTTATTAAGTAGCAAGATTTCCTCCAGGAAATCGTATCTGAGCAGTGTCCTCTGAACTGCAATTCTTCTGTGCTGCCACAATCAACCACAGTCAAACATATCAAAGTTTGAATGCTTTTTTCAAGGAATAAAGCTAAACAGCACTACATCATTCTCACCCACTCCTGAGGACTAATGAAAGCTGCTCCCCACACTTCTGAATAAAATCAAACCGTCTGGAGAACAAGAAGGTAATTTAAGAATTGAAATGCTTCATAAACAGTACTGCTCACTGTCTTTATTTAATTCGCTACTCGGCTAAGTCTATTTTTCTTAACTACACATGATGAATTTCTACAATTAAAATAATTACTGATACCCAAGAAGAACTAGATGCCACATTAATGGTTCATTCTATGTTTTTACATTTTTTGCACCAACAGACAGATACAGAAATCTGAGTAGAGCATAGCAAGATTCCATTTCAAAACAGCTAAGGCAAACCATATTAAGATTGGTGCCATTTGTTTAAATGTGGAAAAATATTTTTGTTTCAAGGTGATGTAAACACAAAGGACCTTTATTTTGGCAAGTTTATTTCTACTGAAGTCTTTATAAAAATATTAACTTGAAAAGTAATCACACTTTTGTCTAATGTTTTCCCCAACTGTTACAAGTAACACCTGAGGTGGTTATAATTAAAAGTTAGCAAAGAAGTTCTCTACAGTATCAGTTTCTTTACTTGTGTATCTGACAGAACTATGTGCACAGCCAGTTTCACAATGTAATCATTTAATCAGTTGGTCTCTGGTGGCCCTTTTGAGCAGCAATAGGCGAGAGAAACAGAACAGGAAAATATTATCGAAGCCATAAATATCAGCAGGAGGCAGAGGATGTATCAAACTTATTTTTAACTCTTTCTCCAAATACACTAGATTTAAAGTTAATGGTATTCCTTTCAGAACAAGCCACTGAAAAATATATGCTATGATTAATTACTGCTATGCTGACAGGGAAACTTATTACTGAGATTATTAGTACTACTGGCCTGTAAAATATGGTGTATTTTTAAAAATGGGATTTGGGATTGACAGTAACTCTGAAAAACAGAAAACTTGCATTTTGGATAGTAACCTTGGATTTTTTGATAAATGGACTGATGACACTTGGCACATGTCACAAACTTAAGAGAGGACCCTAGCAACTTCTAGAGGGTCCTTGGAGGCACACCATCATCAGCCATCTGTATGCCCTCATAAAATCAAAGAGCAGTATCACAACTGCAGTCTACCAGGTGAGAAAAAAAGATATTGAAAGGGGAGAGAAATGGAGAGCCCAGAACGAAGAGATTCCACTGTGATCAGAGTAGTTCATCTGGATTTATTCTTAATGTACCAATGGGAAAATACAATTTAATAGGGTTCCACCACTGACAGCAACTCAACCTCCTACATTTATAACAAAGAAACCCTACTGCAAAGACAACTGCATTGAAGATATATTTATGGCACATTATTATACGTCTACTGTAGTTTCATTACATAAACATTTCACAGAAACCTTTGGAAAAAACATGAAATTAATAAAACAAAAATTTCAAATTGTAAAACAAGGATATAAGATTTGTTAAATGAATAGCTCTGATATGTACCACATGATACCAACATTAAACAGGATGA
Source organism: Mauremys reevesii (assembly GCF_016161935.1). Classification (NCBI taxonomy): domain Eukaryota; kingdom Metazoa; phylum Chordata; order Testudines; family Geoemydidae; genus Mauremys; species Mauremys reevesii. The sequence goes on along the minus strand of NC_052640.1, from coordinate 12,818,738 downwards.
AATCCTTCAATGAATACCTAATGAAGACAAAGCTATGGTATACTGTGTGTGCCAGTATTTATTGTACTAGTAATACAGTGTTTACTCAGAATTCTAGTAATTTTTGCCAATTAAGATCTCATCAGCAAATTGCTAAGTAATCTGTTGCCTCTGAGCTGAGGCAATTCCACAGAAACATTTTCAAAATATTCTATAATACAGAGATTGTTTATATCATAAAAATGTCATAAAAACATGAAACATATTGAATTCCAAACATTTACAAATGTAGTCAACCATCAATGGTACCTCACTTCAGTGAAATCAAACTTCCATGAAGAAGGAAGAGTTGATTCAGCCTATGTTTTATAGAAAACAGGTAAATTGTATCAAGTTCAAAAATGACATTGCATGGACTGTGGTGACAACACTGAATGAAAACAAAACTTCTGTGGTTCTGATGTTCCCATAATAAAGGGATATATTAGAACGTATTAATTTTTTCAATCACTCCTTCATAGAAGTGCTCTCTAACATGGCTATAGCTGATGTTTGCTTACTTAGTACAAGCCCTATTTTAAATTTTTTCCTCTTTTTTGTAAATTAAGTTTAATTTAAATATATTTTTGCTCAAGGTTTTATCTTTGTTCCAAATGAGTAGATAAAAATTATATTAATGTGGTTCTTTATGCTTTTATTTCAAAGAATTTGCAAAAGTTTGCCATTTTATAAGCACATAACCTTGTTTGTTGGCTGATACATTTTGCAATTTTAAAAATAAATACTACAAAAACAATTACATTTTCTTCCAGAGTACTTTAATCAATACTGTAAGTGATGCTAAAAGCACATTACAACAAAAATTACACTCTTTTCAATGGAGCAAGTAAAATATGACAGTTCTAATTCCGTATTACCTTGGTCAGTTTAAATTAACCCACTAATTTTAAAATAGCTGAGTAGATTTTAACTCAAAGTCAATGGAAAAATGCAGTTAAAACCTTATGCACGGCCATAAAACTTTATAGCAATAAAGGCAGTATTAAATATACACACATACCAGTTCTACATCAGGGGGTACACTCAGTCCCAAGGGAGCAATGAAAGGTTCTTCATTTTCTTCGACATTTTCTGCCTGAGCTGCTTCTACAGTAAATGACAAAGTGAAATGCTACAGTACAGAACTAGTCAAAAATTAGACATACAAAATATGTATGAAAGTTATGAATACTGATAGGATCTGTGGTTCAACGAATCAGAATTCTCTAACTCAGTGGTTCTCAAACTTTTGTACTGGTGAACCCTTTCAAATAGCAAGCCTCAGAGTGCGACCCCCCCCCCCATATAAATTAAAAACACTTTTAAATGTATTCAACATTATAAATGCTGGGGTCGAAGCGGGGTTTAGGGTGGAAGCTGACAGCTCGTGACCCCCCCCCCCCATGTAATAACCTCGCAACCCCCTTAGGGGTCCCGACCCCCCGTTTGAGAACCTCTGCTCTAACTGCTGGACCAGGACAAGTGCTGAAAAATATTTGCACTACTCACCATGAAGTGATTCCAAAGGCACTGGACGTTAATTACTATCGTGCTTTTCTCTGCAACATGGAACTTTTTTATATTAAGCACTGGACCAGAGTTTGATTTATAGGATATTGTACCAATGGCTTATTAAAGGTCGAATATCAGACAAATCATCAACTCCTGATCCAGTACTGAACATAAACAAGTCTGATATTGCAGGTAACATTCATTACATCTTGAAACACCTTGCTATATCTATTTTTTTAAATAAGTTTTGCTCTTCCAAAATTAAGGTACAATTTCCTTTCTGCGACTAGGGCCTGGTCTACACTAAGGGCGGGGGTCGAACTAGGGTACGCAAGTTCAGCTACGTGAATAGCATAGCTGAACTCGAAGTACCCTAGTTCTACTTACTTACCCGTCCAGACGCGGCGGGGTCGAACTCCGCGGCTCCAAGGTCGACTCCGCCACCGCTGTTCGCGGTGGTGGAGTTCCGGAGTCGACCGGAGTGCGCGGGGAGTTCGAACTATTGCGTCTTGATTAGACGCGATAGTTCGAACTCGGAGAAGTCGAACTCACCGCGTCGACCCGCGCGGTGAGTATGGACCTGCCCTAGGCAAGTTGAAGAGCTCCTATGTTCCCAATGTCACCAAAATTTATGCACATGTGCAAATTACTCACATGAGTAATCTCATTAACTTCAATAAGGCTCTGTGTGGGCACAGATGTCCACCCATATGCAATGCATTGCAGGATCAGGACAAGCATGAATGTGAGGGGAAAAAGTGTTTTTTGTTTTGTTTCTTTTAAACACAAAGGTGAGTTTCTATTGCTTTCCATTATTTGGAATAATAAGTATACGTGACTAAAAATGTTTGCCCTCTACTAAATATTTACTTTAGTAAAATGTAGTTACTATTTGCACAGAAAATGTGTATTTTAACTAGTCGTTGATTTAGTAGGCTCCACTTTACTAATTTAGACTTAAATAGCTTCAAGACATGACTGAATCCACTCTCACCTTGACAAACTAGAGAATGCAAACAGTGAGAAAGACTGAATGAGAAAATGGGCAACATAAACAGCATTTTACTTTTGTACTTCCAAGCAGTTCAACCAACACAGTGAGGTTCAATATTTTACTATTGGTGTTTAGCTTCAGTGACCTATGAAAAATAATGTGCAATACTGCTAATATGAAGAGATAAACAAAGCAGATATATTAAAAAAAGCAAAGGTTCTCCTCTACTACGATGTTAATGCTACAGTTTCACACATTAGAGAAAGATGCATGGAGACATGCTGGTCTGATTTCAAACAACTGTAGGCCACACTGGTAACGTTTCCCTCTAGCTGAACATTCTTTAAGTGGAAGATTGAAGAAAAGATATTTAAACTCTTACAAGTCTCATCCCTCTCTGAATTGTAATGGTCTCTTTCCCCTCTGCTCCTTTCATTTCATATTGAGTTTTGGAATAAAACTGTAGATATTTAATAGATTTACATTATACAAACTTAATTTTGCACAAACATAAAAAAGGAAGCAATAATACAGAACATTTATTTTTACTGTATATTTAATAAATCTTAGAAAAAATATGTTTTGTCCATTTGATTTTATGTATAATACCATTTTTGAAAATTAACTTAAAGATATGAAAGTATTAAAAAATAAAGTACAAAGAAGAGCATGACTGCAACATTAAAATGGTATTCTATTTAGTAATCTTTAGAACTGAAGCGAGTGTTGCTCCTCCATACTATCCTGCAGCAAACAGCAATCTGTCATTTACTGTACTAGATGTACATCAAAGAAATCCAGAAAGTAAACTGTTAACTGAGGTATTTCATTCTGAATATAACAACCCTCTGATATAAACTTTAATCCAAATAAAAATAGATTACTTTATGGTGGAAATAAAGAAAGAAGGAGCAGAATAGGAAAGTATAAAACTTCTGTGAAAATAAGAACCCTCCTTCAGGGGAGGCACTGAAAGTCCACTTTGTTCAGGCCTCTAGGGAAGACGTGTTTGATAGGATGCAGATATGATGGCTTTGTTGACTATTTTATTATTTGTGTGGAAAGTCAGCAGGATCGGGGTCTAAGTCTGTTACAGGTTCGTGACCTACAAACTATTTGCTTTATTTGGCATCCATAGTTCAGAACGGGCAATTACAAAAAAAAAAAACCAAAATAAATTATAGACTTTTCCACTCTAAAAAAAAAAAGTCTAGGAGATTTTAGGTCAAAGGTTGAAGATAAGAAAAACAAGGTCCTGAAAGTGGAAGCAAAGTTATACTAAAGAAGTTTAGGCTACATCTTGACACTAGCAAAGAGTTGTAAATTTGTAATTGTGATTAACTGGCTTTTTAAAGTAATGAGCTTGTTATGTACTTTTCCAAAACAGAACTAGATTAAAATCGCTTTATTTAAAGTGATCGCTAAAGTACACATTAACAGGTTACTCTGGTGTATATAGTCCAATTCCAATAACTAATTTCTGCTCCATGCTGACTTGTAAACATGCCATATTTACAATTCACAGGTCAACATTAAGGGAAATCTTAACTGCACCATTCTGTTGAAAGTTCATAGCACGGTAAAATACAGCAAATTACAGAAGATAGATCTTTTCATTTGCTATAACAACTGTCTGCCCTTTTCCAAGAAAATCTATTTTGCTACCTCCGTTTGTTTCTACAAAAGCATTTTGCACAAGGTACATTTAAACGAGTTCACTGTCAGGATTCCATTTTAATGAACTGCCTTAGGAACATCCGTTTTCCTTCAGTAGTACTGACTCTCAAAATGCAGTGCAAGATCTGATGCAATGTACTCTAGCATTATAAAATTTTAAAGTTATTTAAACTTAGTGAAAGAAGAATTCAAGAGGAGAGCGGGGGAAAGGGGAGGATGGGAGGTGTTATGTTTTCTTTTTGACAGAAATCATACCAGTATTCAAGGAGGGCTTTTTTAAAGATGTTTAAAAAAAAAAACAAAAAAAAAACCGAACACTGCGTATGAGAATGTAAGAGCTCTCTGATGTTTTTTCCATTAGAAGAAATACCAGTTTAAAAGTAAGTCAGATCAACAGCTTTAACCAGGCACAGCTTTTCTACCAAGCAAGACTGAGATTTCTGTTTGTTCCTTATACTAAAACTTCCTAATAAATTGTCATAATGAACTGAAAGTATTCTGAAAAAAGGTTCAGTTCTGAACTGGCTCAACAATACACTAAATGAAATTAATTTGTCTACACTCAACTACAAAGACAAAAGTGTACACCATGAGGAAAAAGTGGATTTTAAGTCTTTCGTTATCTATATTAAACATCAATTTACTGATATTATGGAGAGGAAAGGAGAATCAAGCATGCTAGAAATAACATTTAGGAAAGGTGGAGAGGAGCTTAAGTGTTTTTTAAAATAGCGAAGTAAAACATTCTCCAATGACACTGATTCAACATGATCAATGCTAATTCTGCTGTAACAATGCTAAACCACAGTTCCTCGGTTAAAGCTGGGCTCCCTTGAGATGCTTGAAAACTATCTTTAGTAACTGAAAGTAAAATAAAATTCAAAGTGGCATGATATTAAAATACCAGAATTATTCACAATGTGCACTGAGGTTGTATTTGGATGTGCTGCTTTAAAAGTAAAGGCTTGGGGTTTGGAAGAAGGGCTACAAGAATGATCAGTGATCATATGAAGTAACAATGAAAAGATAGGTAAATAAATCTCATAGAAAAAAGATAAAAGGAGACAGGATAGACATATACACAATAATGAACTGAATAGAGAAAGCAGATGAGGTGCTTCTGTGTTCACCCTGTCTCATAATACAAAACAAGGGGACATTCAATAAAATTAAAAGGTAGCGAATTCAAAACTGCTGAAAGGAAACACTTTTTCCAAACAATGGGACTGTGGAATTGATGGTCACTGCAAGAACTTAGTAAGATTAAAAAAAGCACTGGATATTTTATGACTAGACATTCTTGTTATCCGTTAACAGATTACGATAATACAGGAAAGTATATTAAACCACTATGGGGCTTCAGCAAATCTCTATTATATATCAGGATTATATCTAATGTGGTGTGATTATGTCCCACCTGCCGACTGCAGGGTTCTTGCACCTCCCTCTAGAGCAGGGGTCAGCAACCTTTCAGAAGTGATGTGCCAAGTCTTCATTTATTCACTCTAATTTAAGGTTACGCGTGCCAGTAATATATTTTAATGTTTATAGAAAGAGACCTTCTAAAAGTCTGTAATATATAACTAAACTATTGCTGTATGTAAAGTAAATAAGGTTTTTAAAATGTTTAAGAAGCTTCATTTAAAATTAAATTAAAATGCAGAGCCCCCCCGGGACCAGTGGCCAGGACCCGGGCAGTGTGAGTGCCCCTGAAAATCAGTGTTCGGCACGTGTGCCATAGGTTGCCTACCCCTGCTCTAGAGCAAGGATTCCCTAAACTGCAGTACATGTACTATGGTACATGAACTTCAAGTTCCATCCGTTCACTTTTTTAAGGTGATACGTGAACCAATAAAGTTTGAGAGCTGCTGCTTTAAAGCATATGATACTGGCCAACGTCAGAGATGGAATACTGGACCTCATATCTGAACCAGCATGGCAATTCCTATGGATATTGCACCCCTTGAGTAAAAACAAAGTTTTCATTCTAGTCCAACAACGCTACAGCTATGATTGAGAGCGCATTTCCATTCAAAATCTCTATTTTGAGGCACTTGCAACCCTAGAATTCATTAGTATTCTTCATGCTACACAGAGGCAACTGAAGCAGAGCTATCAGTCAGGGCAATGTCGGCAGACACACCCCCTTCATCTTCCCAACAGATGGCTAATTCCAAAACTCCAAGGATTACTTAATAAAAGAACATTCCAGAGTGAAGTCTAATTCCAACATAAATGTGTTACAATTGAATTTGCAGGAATGTGAATGGTAATGCAGATCTATTTAACATCAAAAAATATCACAGAATGGGTGAGAGTAGCAAATAGTCCTTACATGAGGAAAAAGTGGTAACAGGTAAGAACTTTTACTTTCTTAGGCTTAAGCCCATTTGCCAATAACAAATGAAAATATTTCAGCTAGCAATGCAGCTAGCTACAGAGAGGCATAGAAAGAAACTGGCTCGTGAACTGATAAAAAAAATTAAGAATTTAGTATTATAGGCGGAGCTGGCACAAGACCTATTGAAATTGCCTGACATTTCCCATTATAAGACCTTGTTTTCAGTTATTTATAACTTTGCAAAACTATCCATTTGGGATGAAATTTTCTAAGCAGCCTCAGATTGTTTGTTCGTTTTTAATTTCAGCCAAAATGGTTCAGCCATTTCTGGGAATAAGGCTAGGGGGAAAAAAAACATTGGTTTTACCCCTATTAAAATATTCTGGCAACATTTCTTTTGAATGTTCTGGCACCCCCCACTTTTGAGAAGGGACTTGAAATTAGGTTCCTGGCCTGCTGATGACCTATGTAGATACATCCCCAGAGCAGGTCCACACTATGCACTGAATGAAATGGGTCCTGTGGAAAAGACAGTATGTGAACATGTAATTCAGGGGTAGGCAACCTATAGCAAGTGTGCCAAAGGCGGCACGCAAGCTGATTTTCAGTGGCACTCACACTGCCTGGGTCCTGGTCACCAGTCCGGGGGGGCTCTGCATTTTAATTTAAATTTTAAATAAAGCTTCTTAAACATTTTAAAAACCTTATTTACTTTACATACAACAATAGTTTAGTTATATATTATAGGCTTATAGAAAGAGATCTTCTGAAAACGTTAAAATGTATTACTGGCACGCGAAACCTTAAATTAGTGTGACTAAATGAAGACTCGGCACAGCACTTCTGAAAGGTTGCCGACCCCTGATGTAATTGAAGACTAACAATGCCCTGCAGAAAGCGGTCAAATTAATTTGCACCGGTAGTGGTTTTATGACAAGTTGGCTGGCTTTTTATGGGGTGCAGGCTACAAGTCGAGTTAGTAAAACTTGACAGCTGCTAACAATCACTCTGTGCAGCCTGTGTTATTTTGTAATGTAGCTGTTCTCACTTGAGCTGAGTTAACTCTGCAGCGAAGACATAGCCAGAGATAGATCTCATAATGCTGCTCTGAAGTGAGCTGATAATCATGTGGCTGCTTTACAGATTTCAGCAAATTGCTGAGGCCTTTTCAGACCATAAAATGACCACAAATCTTGACGAATCTGTCCTAATTCCCAAGGAGGTTATAAACCTTTTGCCTTGTTTTCCAAGAGGCATTCAGATCTACTTAACAGAATAGGAAGCGTTTCCCCATGCATCTACGCAGAAGGCGGGGGGCGGGGGGGAGACAACTGAGGATTTCAAATATACTGAACATCAGGAAGGAAGGTGCAGGCTAAGCCAGGAATTTTCTTTTTTCTGAACATTGGAAAATAGGAGTCATATTTCCTGAGAGGAAATTAATTCCTTATCCACCTTCTATGAAACTCTGGTCTGCACACACCTTCAAAATTGTCTCTGTGAAGCACTTACATTCAATACAGCTACAATAGCTCAGATAGTCTCTGTGCCAATTTACATTGATCAGAAAGGCAACAACATGGAAAATGAATAGAAATGATGGTCTCAAACTGATGTGATACCAGAGTACTGAAAAGCAAGTTACGCTTCAAAGAAGCATACCTTATTTTTAACTCAAAAGGTTCTACTTGATTCACAAGGAGACACTTGGTTAGCTTTGGTGGTCCTGCTGAGTAAAAGAAACCTGCAACAGATAACCTGCAGTGATTGACAGAACTTACATTGAGTACAATGGTGAATCTGTGTGTAAGAACTTCAAAGTAACTGGTAATGTGGCTTTGTTAGCATTTATATTTCTGCCTATATTTTATATATATATATATATATATATATATATATATATATATATATTACAATTCCAAATCCTTGTTGATGCTTCCATTACGTAGTCGATACCATCTTTTTCAGTGATTAAAATGACCTTATACTTTGTTCAACTCTCTCAAACTGCACAGCCTACTTGAGAAAGACCGAGTTCTAATAAAGTATTGGATCTTGCACTGAACAATCTTTGCCACTAAGGGTCTGAATATATAGAAAGGTCTTGAGTTTTCTTGGCCAGTGAGGTACCAGTGGTATCAACTCAGTTGCTTCATCATGGTTTCTCTCCAGGGTACACAGAATGACTAGGCACACAAAGCTGGAATTTCCATTTGGCTAATTTTGGTTTCCATGTCTTTTCCTTCCAACGAAGTTCTTCATTTCTGAACTCTCTTCTGATATAATTCTACCAAGGGGTTTTCCCACAGAACCACTCTCTGGCTAAATATACTTGACGCTTCACTTCCCTTGCATCATGGTGAACCTGCTCAGTTGGCATGTTAGACTTCCCTCAGATGTGTAAAGCCACTGGTGGACAACAGATGTTTTTCTTCCCATTTAACTGCCAGCCTCGCCCTTCTACTGTACAGAACTTCTAAGTGCCCTCCACAGTCGACCTATAGATCTGAAAATATGCTGTTCAACATTTTTTGGGCATGTTTTATTAAAGTTACTGGAATGAGAAAGCCAGTCCAGAATTATTGCCTTTGAGTCTAGAAAATTGCTGCTTTGGAGGTTCTCCAGAGATGTAACTATGTATTTATATGGCTCCTAGCATTATACTATTCCAGTACCTCCAAAGAGAAACAATCTGCTTATTGCTACACAGCTAGCAGGAGAAATAAATCTATAAACAACTCTGTTTGTATAAGTGTGCACATTGTCCACTCACGTAGAAATTAAGGGACACCTAAACTAAAAAAGAGTTTTACAATAATTCTGAAAGTCCATAGTCATTCTTAACTCCAGTATAAGTGAACTCAGAAGTTTAGGTCCAGTTCCTGTGAAAGTTCTTTTTCCCCACATTTATGAGTTTTCACTGACAGTTCCATTGTTTTAGTGGAACATAACTATCATGGGAAATCATCATCATAGAGGGAGGGCCAATTTCCCAAGCAGCCTGGGCCAATCCCTTGTAATAGTGCTATGGCGCAATATGTTCACAGAGACCTGTATTGCTATGTGAATAGGCTGATGGATTTATCAGCTGAAGGTATGAGGATGGATAGCATCTTCATTCCAAGATGAATCACTCTGCATCGGCAGCATGCTCATCTGACCGGAGATGCGTTGATTATGAACATGATCTTTACTTGATTCTGTGTAAAGTCAATATAAAAATATCATAACCACCCAGATATTCAATGTGCGACCTGCTCTGGTAACACAGCATTCTTCCTGAAATTCAGACGTGGGGATCAGTCCTTTAGAACAACATTGTGAGTCTCTAGTGAATCCTGGCACACAGAACCACTATCACCTCTTTCTTTTGATTGAGCCCTGGTTGAAGAACTGGAGGATTGGCATTGGTAACAGCTTTCCTCAGACTTTGTATTCTCTAAGGAAAGAAAGGCTCTTCCACTCCATGAATCTCCCAGCTAGGTGAGACTGAACTACTTACCCATGTTGATACAATCCTACTTACTCTATTATATTATTTGTATCACCATGGGTAATAAACGTTCCCTAGCAAATGGAAAGGGTCCTAATAGTTGTGAACAAAAACTTTCAAACATGAATAAGTGGTAAATTGCAGTGCTGACACATTCTGAATCTATATAAATCTCTGATTTAAGGCCTAAATCCTAGCCTCAGTGCACAATCAGCCAAGCTGTGCATCTTTCTGGCTCTGTTTCATCCAACTTGTGGCTGTCTGGTTGTTGACCGGATTGAGAAACCTTACAAAATATGACTTTCTTCTGTGACAGTATTTTTCTTCTCCACAGTTGTCTATCTTGGTGACACACTAAGATTCTGCATTTTCTGAATATCTGCTTCTCCATATGCTTGGTAATGGTTCTCACTGAAAAGTTACTTACCTTAAACTTAGCTGACACCATAGCAATTTTGAGGATGGCTGCGGTTTGCCGCTCCAGGCCAATGGGGGCAGGAGGAAGGGGTGCGGGCTGAGGGATGTGCTGGCCGCCACCTTCATTGGCAGTGGGAGCCGCGATTGGCCACCTGCAGACGCGACAGGTAAACAAACTGGCCCAGCCCGCCACGGTGCTTACCCTGGCAAGCCACGTGCCAAAGGTTGCCGACCTCTGCCACTGGTTCTCAGATAATGACCTTACGTAGTTACTGTTCATCTCATGAGGCTGTACAAAATTCCCCCATGTGAGGCACAGAATGCAGATGAACCTCAAACTTGTTCTTGACTGCCTTGGATTTTTCAAGTGATTTAGGCATACATGTTTTCATCAAGTCACAGCATCACTAAAGTGCTCACACTGAGAAAAAGTAAAGCGTCCTTTGGAAAAGAGCCTTACTTGAAGCTATTTTTTTCATATATACAAATTTTGATGCTACTTCCTCGGATGGCTGATAGCCACTTGTCTCATAGTGATTAAAAACTAGTGCTAAATAGGCAGAAGAGTGAGAGAAAGCTCTTGCAGCCCCTGCCTTGAAAAACAGAAGAAAAACATATTGGAAAATAAGGGGCAGACAGGCCCTAAAGTGACACTGCCATGGATTGAGAGTTCAGTCCCAGTAAAGTGTAAGAACGTACACAACCTTCTACAGGGATCTGCAAAAAGGATTTAACAGGGGAAACTTTAAAAAACAACATTACAGACCAAAGTATAAACAGACAAATGCCAGGAAATGTACAGATCAAGAGCTCTTTCTTCAGCCCTGATTAATTCTATCATCCCTTTTTATTGCCTGGGTCTCAGAACACCAGGCTCTCTCACATACTGCAGTAAACAATCATTTTCAAATTGCTAAGTAATGTAGTTACATTCATAGATGCCCCCAACTTATGATGGTAAAAATCAGGAGTGTTGAGACAGTCAATACAGCAATATTTTTAAAGCACATTGTGGATTTTGTTATAAATGCAAAGTATTTTTATTGAAAATGAAATAAAAGACTACAACTCTGAATGTCATGGTATCTGCCGGTTACAGACTCCTGTAATGGCACTTTAAAGAAAAACAACTTCAAAAAATTTAGGATGACGAATTTTAAAAATCATTTATTAATAGACTACAAATTATACATCTTAATTTTTCAAAATTCTTCTGATACAATTGTAGGAGGGTTTTTCAGCTGCCCTATTTATGTTTCATGGGGTCTTTTCAGTTAATCAGTTTCCTCCTACTGATTATAAACAAAATGCATAAAAAACTAAAATAAGATTTTTTTTTCTGATTTCTTGAACTTTAGTTCTTAGCTGTAACTTTTCAGATAAATATGATTTTCAAACAGAATGTAGCCCTTCAAGCCAATTTTAAGTTTAGTTTACGTAACTATTTTGCATTTATTTCAGTTGATGTATTTTAAAAACAGTGAAACACATATTTTTCCAGCTTTCATATAAAATCCTTGCTACTTAATGGAGTCAATGAGGGCTTGATGACATCTCCAACATAAGACACAACCGTCTTCCCTAAACTACCATCATAACATGAGAAAATGAATGCCAAACGATGACAACTATAGACCATATTATTACAGTAATGTGCATAAATGAATTGGGAGAGCCAGTGCGTATTACTGAATGTTGTGAATAAGAATACAATTAAAAAACAAAGATAATGCATCACCAAGTTTATTGTTTCCTTATCTTGACAATTTGCAGTAACTTGGGAAAAGTAATATTTTGAAAAAATAATCTTTTTAAGATGAGAACGCACTGAAGCATCTCCTATAAGAGCTTTGCTGAGATGTTACCAACTTTTTAAAAAAGCCCTCAAATTATGATATGTACATTTTAGTGAAGTATGGGTTCACAACTTGCAATTGTAAAAGTAGTAAGGGTAGGTGAAGGTGCTTTTACCTTTCCCTACCAATCCTCAATGTTTATTTTGATTCCTCACCTCTTTCTCTGGAGGCCTGCTGCTCCTCCTCCTCCGTGGGTTGTGAAGGATCATAATAATCACTGCCATAACTGAATCCCACGGCATTATAGGTACCATCCTCTGCTAAAGCTTCACTCAGTCTCTTATATTCTTCCTCTTGAAGAAAAATTAAAATTCTAATTATTACTATGAAATATAATTAATCAACACTATTTCTAAAAAACCAAAAAACTATACCAATGTTTTCAACCTAACTTTTAGATAAAAATTGTGTTCTTCACACTTTAGGCATAGTAATTTTTGCCAGCAAATTTGTGAAAACCAAAGATAGCAGAATGCATGTGCCTTTTGTTGATCATTTCCTCCTGCTGAGATAAATATTTTTGTGGTTATACAGTCTAAGATAATTAAGGAAAATGCAAGAATGTTCAGTTATACAATACTGTTAAAGAAGAACAATTAAAAGGATGGTGGGGGGTGTTTTGTTTTTTCAAATCCCAGTCTGCCCTCAAAATCTGGGCAATTTCTGTGTGGATCTATATATAAACTATCCTGAGGTCCTCTCAGACAGGCAAAGACTCCTGTTTTTCGAATCCACTGGGTACTGTCAAGATAATATCAGAAAGAATGAGTATAAAATGAGTGGGAGTAAATTTAATGTTTTAATTATTTAAATTTAATTAAATGTGTTCTAACTCAGGAAAGTTTCCTTGAGCAATACCTTGCCTCGCCTCCTCCTCAAGCAAGTCCGTATGCAAGGCTAAATACCTCTCTTCATCACAGAGGGCATCTATTCTAGCCTCCTCTTCAGACAATTGATAATCTCTGTTCCATGTGGAATATTCAGCGTCATATTCAGAGAGGTCATGGAGGTGACCACGTCCATCATACCTGCAAGATGAAAAGGCTGGTCAATGCAGAAAACTTAGGGTTTGGGTTTGTGTGACTACTTAAAAATACTTACCCATTAAAATGAAAAAATACTAATATGTTAAAACATGCCTCATTTTAGAAGTTACATTTAATTTTGCTACTCATTTCACACCAACTATCAAAATGAAATATTTTAATAGTCTAAATTCCTCTCTAGCAGAATAATAAAGAGTACAATTAAAGGCAAAAGTATCCTTTAATAGTTTAAATGGGATCCATTTCCTTAATAGTTCTTACCGTATATGGTTCAACCAACCATTCAATGTCACTTGCAAAATACTTTTTGTGGAAAGTCAAATAGCTTACATTCACACAAACCCGAATACATAAATACCTATCCGTAAGAACCAAACGGTCGAAATTTTCTCGCTTCTTTCTGCTAGTCCCGAACTCTCAGGAGAGATCTTCACCAAAGAAACTTGCGTCCATTGGAGGTAAAATCATGGCTAGGCTCGGCCCCTAGCCATTTGGCTGAGGAAATAAGTTCTGGGTTATGTGATAGAGAGACAAACATACATAGGAACAGTAACATATACATGCAATTTAAGGAGGTTCACCATAAAAATGGCACCAATAACCAACGATGTGATTTCATCTCCTAAGCAGAAATGGTTTTGTGTGCAGAAAAAGTGCCGCATTAACATAACGTTTGACATATTTCTCTGTTACGTATCAATATTAGAAACCAATAGATAATAAAGAGATCGTAAACTTCACTCCGCTGGTTAGTCTTCACACACACAATTCTTGACTGAGCCATCTTGCTAAATCAAAAACAAAGGAAGTACATATAACTAATAGAAAACGTTATTGAGATATGGTGGTCTTGTTAATCAAGGTGTTTATCCACAGGCAAATTTCTGCCCCAGTCTTCCCACAGTAATAGGCTTTCTTCAACTGGGGAAAAAGATTTCATGCTGTTGGGGATAAAAAATCTGAATTTCCAAAGGAGCTGATAAGGTTAGTGCATAATGTTTCATCTTTTGTTCATAAATGCAAACCTCCTTAACTTACAAATGTAGATTGTTATTGGTTTTAAATGTTATGTATACATACATGCACATACTTAGAGTTTGCTCCCAACAATTTCTGCAGCTGTTCTATCTCAGGCCATTGCTGTACGAAACCACAACAGCCTTAATTTACACCACAGAACTGGCTAATGAAATTTCTCATCACAAAAATAAACTACCATACCATTAGATGACAGGCCCCATCACTAAGCTTAAATTTCCATATCAACAATAACGTACAACTATAAGAATACACACTGATTAATTTCTGATCTGTTTTCCAATTTAGATATTTGACTTCAATCAGCAAAATCATAAATGGGCAAGACCTGTTAAGTTAACTACTCCAAACAAGGCATCGTGAATCTTTTCTGCCCAGTTCAATCTCACATAATGGGGTTCCAATCACTTCCCTTCAGTGAATATTTATTCCAATCAAGTAAATGTGGTTGTGAACCTAGGTCCTGGAAATCACATGTCACCACTGAAAGAGGCCTAATGAAGTGGGAATTGAGGGAGCAAATGCCTACAGTATGTGATGTGATCCTTTTCAAACCAAAGCCCTTCAGGTTTTCCCACTTGAGTCTTCAGGTCCAATCACAACTCCTTAAAGTACTGTGCTTTTCAAGCCCCCACAAAATAGTCCTAACCTGATTCTCCATTCCCCCTCTCAAGAACCACTGAAAAGCAGGTTTTGAACTAATTCATTCCTCCATCTGATCCTGAGTTGCAGAATCTATGGGGGGGGGGGGTGTCAAATAGCCAGATCCTGTTAATCCCTCAGACTACGAGTTGCTAACAATCACATAAACAACCAAAAAAAAAAATCAACTTTTTTTAGTTGAGGTTAGAAGTCTGAAATTCCTGGGAAGGAAAGCTAATTGGCCTAACTGCCACAACTCATGACATGACAAGGGAGCAATCAGGCCAGGGAATCCCATCAGCACTTTATGGTCTAAATTAAATGGAGGAATTCAACTCAGCCTAATTTCCCTCCCTGTGCAAATAACCTCTCCCACTTCTTGCTTATGGACCCCAGGATTTAAGTTTCTAATTCAGTATTCCCTTATAGCAAGAGTCCTCCTCGTTTTGAGGTGAAAAGCTGCTTGGGGTTTGATTTGAAAAGGAGCATATTATCCCCACCCCTCCCCACATACACCCACCCTGCCAGGGGGAGGGGACCCCAATAAATACCATCTGCCAGAGGAAAGGGAGAGGCTCCTAATCCTGCCAGAGAGGGGGACTCCCATACTCCCCCTGCCAGAGGAAAGGGTTCCCCAGCATCGCCACGGGGACACCCAAACCCTCTGCCAGGGAGAAGGGCCTCCTCTTAACGCTGCCAGAGACGAAGCACTCCCCCACTCCTCCTGCCAGAGGGAGGCCCCCACACACCCCGAAGCACTGGGGGAGGGGCAGAAAGAGGCTATCACAGGAGATCTCGCAGCAAAGGCTGGGGGTTGGGTTGCACCGACCTATCGATCATGATCTTGGGGTCTCCCATCCAGGGAATGAGGTGCCGGCCCTGCTCCTGGTATTGGGCCTTCTCGTCGTCCCGGAACAACTTGCAGGCATAGCCGAACACCAGCAGCTCCACGCGGCTGCCCCCACCGCCTCCTCCGGGGGGCCCCGGGGCCGCGCCCCCGCCGGACAACAACATCAGCGGCGGCGGCCCTGCCTCCTCCACAGTCCGGCGCGGCCCGCCAGCGCCTCCGTACATCACGGGAGGGTGCGAGGGGAAGGCAGGGAGCGCGCTAACAGCGAACGAAGCGAGTCACCCCGGCCACTAAACCCCCCACCTCCACAACGCCGCGGTCGCCATCGCCCGAGACAAAATGGTGGCCGTTCCGCTTCCGGTCACAGGCGGGGTAAACAAACGTCTGGCTTCCGGTAAACGGCAGATTCGTCATAACTCAACAAGCGATGGATTAATCTTGCTGCGCGCCCTGGGGCCGAGTGTGGGAAGATGCAGCCCGGCAGCTGGCCCGGGGCGGGGAACTACTGGAGCAAGGCAGGGTAGCTCTGACATGAGAGTGGCGAAACTGTCCATGGGAACCGCGGGGCTGGGCCGCGGGAGAGTGGAGCGAAGGGAGGGGAGCTGGAGAGAGAGGTCGGTGGGGAGGAGCAGGGGCATCTGAGGGCGCGATGGGCCGGGGGGCAGACAGGGCCCTGGAGGAAGAGGCATCAGAAGCAGCAGTGGGGGACAGGTGGGGGCTATGGGGAGGGGCATCAGAGGGAGCTGGGGGGGCAGTGGCAGTGGGGGGCTATGGGGAGGGGTTGAGTTGGGGCAGGGGCGCTATGGGGAGCAGCATCAAAGGGAGCTGGGGGAGGCAGTGGCAATGAGGGAGACAAGTGAGGACTCTGGGGGGGGGGAGCAGTGGGAGGACCGGTGACAGTGCGGGGGCAGCTGGGGCCATGGTGATGGAGAGGATGGGGCACATTGAGTGCTGGGTTCCTGGAGGCAGCCAGGTGAGGGTGCAATGGCAGTTGGGAGGAAGCTATTTCCCTGTGGCAGAGCAGTGCCCAGGTTCCACTGTTCCTGGAGCATGTGTGATGCCTAGAGACTCCATGACCAGGCTGCTGGGGAAATTGCAAAGTCCAACACTCAATAGTTAGGAAATGCCAGTGGTGGCCTGTGCAGCCTGTTTGTCCTTGTTCCTGCCCCCAGCCCTGACACCTGTCCCTTCCCTCTGCCCCACATGCACCAGTATGTCCCTGTCACAGCACAGTCCTGTCTCTTCCCACCTATTTCCTCATCGTTGTCCCATTCTCTGTCTGATCTCAGGCTCCTTGTCTCACTCTTCCTTCAGGCTGTCCATGGGAACGCATTGAAACCCCAGGAGAGAGAGTTTCTGTGGTCTCAATTCCTGTGCATAGCAGAGAATACCAACTGCAAGAAAAGTCTTGCATCCCTGGGCAGGGTCATGGTTAGTGTAGATGGAGACTTCAGAAAATGTAGATGCCAAATTATAATAAGTTTCTATTGAGCACGTGTAAACTGAGATATTTTTCAAAGTTTTGTAACTTGTCCAAATTTGGGTGAAGTTTCTTGGATACACCACAAGGCATCCTGACTAGGGTTGCCAGGTGTTCGATTTGCGACCAGAACACCCAGTCAAAAAGGGACCCTGGTAGTTCCAGTCAGTAGTGTTGACCGGGCTGTTAAAAGTCCAGTTGGCGGTGCAGCACGGCAGGCAGGCAGGTTCCGGGAACACAGACAGCATATCCGGCTCCTAGCCGGCAGGGCAGACAGGGAGGGTCCATGGTCTGCCCTTGCCTGCAGGCACTGCCCTGAGGGCCAGCTCCGCAGTTCCCATTGGCCGGGAACCGTGGCCTGCTGGCAGAGGCAGCATGGGGAGCCCTTGGCTGCTCCTCCACCTAGGAGCCAGAGGGACATGTCACCGCTTCCCGGCAGCTACCTGAGGTCAGCGCTGCCCAGAGCCTGTACTCCTCACCACCTCGTGCCCCCCAACCCTCTGCCCCAGCTCTGAGCCCCCTTCCACACCTTGAACCCCTCATTTTTGGCCCCAGCCAGAGCCCGCACCCCCAGCCTAGAGCCCATACCCCCTCCCATACCTCAACCCTTGGCCCCAGCCCTGAGCCGCCCTCCTGCACACCAAACCCTCGGACCCAGGCCGGAACCCTTTCCTACACCCCAAGCCCCTCATCCCTGGCCTGCACTGCCATCTGGAGCCCTCAGCCCCTCCCGCATCCCAACCCCCTACCCCAGCCCGGAGCCCTCTCCTGCACCGCAAATCCCTCATCCCTGTCCCCACCCTGATCCCTCACCTCTCCCGCATCCTAACCCCCTGCCCCAGCCCGGTGAAAAGGAATGAGTGAGCAAGGGTGGGGGAGAGCAACGGAAGTGGAGGGTATGGAGTGAGTGGGGGCAGGGCCTCTGGGCAGACGGGTGGGGCAAGGGTGTTTGGTTTTCTGCAATTAGAAAATTGGCAGCGCTAACCCTGACACCAGGGCAATCCAGCCTGCCAAGTTTCAAATCCTTGCACCAAAGCATGCAGGCTAGAGCTTCTCAATGAAACAGTTATAAGAATTATTTTAGCATGGAGAAAACAACGTGTTTTTCCTTAATCTCATTTGTGGAAACAATTGAACTATTTTTGTTGAAACTTTCAAAAAAAATTCACCTGAAGTAGATATTCAAAATGGAAAATTTCAGTCCCAGTGATTAAATTTTGGTAAAGTTATAATGTCCTATGATGAGAAGTGTCAGGCAAACTTAATCAGAGACAGTGCTACCAGTTCTGCCCATAACAACAACTCATTGGCTTCCTTGTACTTACTGTAGCTAAAGGATTTAATACATTGTTTAAAGATTATGTGGTGCACAAATATTGACACAGAGCTGAGTAGGGCTGCATCTCTTGAGCATGAAGGAAGCCTGCCAAAATGTGAATTTACTTAAGGAGAAATCTAGAAAATCCCCTGGGCACTTCATCTGCTTCTGTAGCTGTGAAATTGAATAATAATACATTGTGTTTCTATAGTGCCTTTCAGAGTGCATTACAAAACCTAATTAAGCTTCACAATCCTCGATTTAGTTAAGTAAGACGCACATATAATTTTATATACACATATAATTTCACCAAGCACTGAAAAGCAGTCACATGGTCGAGTGAGCAGTCAGTCAAACTCCTCCTAACAGGAGCAGGTAGACAGGGATTTGCCAGAATTGCTGTTGCCATCCTTAGCCTTGCAGTAGAGGGTCTTTAGGTGTTTGATATGCTCTCTGCACTGGACACCAGTCAGGTTCATTCCCACCTCTGCCAGCCTCTTGGAGAAGTTCTCAGACACGTGAGGATTTTGGATGCTTTTCTCAAAATCATTTTCTTTGCATGATTCACACTAGTGGTTAACCAGATCCCTGGGGTGCTCCTCTGGCTAGATAGTAGGGCACTGGAAAGGCATCTTCTAGGGTACATCTACACTGCCCATTCTTTGTGCCCACTGCTCTAGCTAGCATGGGTTTAAATAGCAGTGCAAATGGTAAGTTGAGGTGAGTAGAATAAAGACATGCCTGAACCCTGTGGGTATGTACCCTACACGCTTCTCTACATGCACAAGCAGTGCATCTCCTAGCTACACTGCTATTTTTAGAAGTGTTGTGTGTCCTGCTGCCGAAGCCTTTCCCCACTGCAGGGGAAGACTCCAGCAGTGGGAGAAGTCTCTGGCATGGGGAGACAGAGGGGAAAGGCTCTGGCAGTTCCCCATGGTAGTTGCCATATGCTATGATGGAACATAGCTAGCAGAAGCTATTTGTTGACATCTACACCATTCATGACTAGTTTACCCTGCAAACTTAAAGCATTGGTTAAACATTTTAGCCTCATAGTAAGCATGTCTCAGAACCAGGAAATAATGAACAACTAAGGCAATTTTCTGAGGGCCAATATGTGGGATTCATCCATCTGACACTTGCTCTGCAGAAAGGGGGATCAGTGGCCTCTGTAACGCAATCCCATTTCATTCTGATCCTGAAGAGGGTGTTAACTTAGTGTCTGAAAACCTCACAATTGTTATCATGTTTCTCCTTACAACACTGCTTTGAGTTAGGAAAGAACTGTTACCCCCATTTTACAGATGGGGGAATCAAGGCACAGAGAGACTAAGGGCTTGGTTCGGAAAGGGGACTTACATGTGTCAATGCCTAGCTCCTAGGTGACCTGCCATCCAGTGGAATTCACAGTCCTGAATTAGGCACTGAGGCTCCCCATACAATTCACAGAGATCATCAGGTACCTGAGAAAGGGATTCACAGAAATCTGAGTTGGAAGCCAGCTAAGCTAGCCAGAACTATTGGGCAGAGGAAAAGGACAAGGCTTAGGTCCCTGATCAGGGAAAGTACTTGGGCACCTGCTCTCTCTGCTCAGAATTCACAGCCATGAACCCTCTCCTGGAGTGAGGCAGCTAAGCCAGGTTAGCCCTTCCTCATGAAAAACAAGAAAGAGACATACCCACCCAATTTTAGCCAATAGCCCGATGGTTACAGCACTCCCAGGGGAGGTGGAAGACCTGTTTTGCAATCCCCACTCTGCTTGCTTTGGAGCAGAGACTTGGATCCACTTTTCCCAGGTGAGTGCCTAAACCACCAGACTACCAGGTATTCTGGGGTGGGTCTTCCTCAGTCTCTCCTGCTGCAGTTCTACTCTGTATACTAATTAAATATTCATCGGATGAGAAAGAGAGAGAGTGTCTCTATAGCCTGATGGACAGGGTCCGCCCCTAGGTTACAGGAGAGTCAGGCCAAGTGCCTTCTCTAATGAAAATTTATACAAAGTGAAAGCTTCATCAGGAGAGCTAGAGAGCATCCCACTTTGGAATACCCTGTAGCCTGGTGGTTAGGGCATGCAGCTGGGAGGTGAAAGACCTGCTCTAACTCAGACAAAGTGGAGGGGGTTTAACCTTGGGCCTTCTCTAGCCACTGAGCTATGTGGTATTCTGCAGTGCACACAGCAAGTCGCAAAAATTCCCAACCAGGTTGTCCCCTGCTGTCTGGTGTGTGTTAGGCATGCTCCAGGCATGCCCACTGAACAGATCCCAGCCAGTGAGATAGGCAGGGAAATGCCTATAGTTTTAGAATCCCATTGGGGGCATAAGCATGACTTAGGTGCCGAGCAGCTTGGTGGTATCAGGACTGAGGTGGCTTTGCACATACCTCTTGGCAGAAAATTTAGATTCCTAGAGAGAACTACACAAAAAAACAGGCACATCTTGAGCAAGTGTCTTGCCTAAGATCACATAGGAAGAATATAGTGAAGCTGGGGATGGACCCAGGGTCTCCCAATTCCTGTGCTAGCACTGTACCCATTAGGCAGACTTTCAGGGCTCTTAATGAACCAATGTTCTTGATGCTTTTCCATTGTGTGACACTAATTATTTTTCCTTCGGCATTTGTAATGAAGTTTAAAGTTAATCTGACTACTTTTATTTTCTTCTTTGTGTGCACCAGCATCATCACTGATGTTAAAAACACTCCAGGGAATAGAATTGATGTCACTGGCCAAATTACTGCAGTCTTGGAAAACAGTGATGCAGAACAGATATCGGAGTAGACCAACGAACCACATTTATTAAGGAGAAGAGCTAAACAAACCACAGGATACAGTGTCTACAAAATCCAGAACACAGACAAACTGCTTAACTTTAGCAGACTGTAACTCAATACCAATGGGAGAAGATACTCTGAGGTAAACTACAGGCTTCTGCCACAAAGCCTTTATATAGCAAAATGCCCATGCTGCCTCAGTTCCTGATGATTATCACAGCAGTGTTATATCTTAAATTAGCCCCAGTTGGCCTTGTTGGACCTCAGAGAAGCCAATTATCAGGCAGGAGCTGACAGAATTAGTTTCTCTCTTGCTGGATGAAGTTGGGATAAGAATATTTATTATTTTCTCCAGCTTGTCTTAGGTAAGATATCTTACTTTCATTTACTTGGCGGGGGAGAAGCAATAAAATAAGTTAAAATAAAGTTTCCCTTTCTGAGGCTGACACCTGTCTCTTCTCCCTAGTTTAGCAGAGGTGGACATGGCCCTATTCAGTTTGCCCTTAAATCAGAGGAACAAAGGGTTTCCTGTGTGCTTGCAAGGAGGTTTCAAAAGAAAGCATGCCGTGTTGATAATTAACCATTGTTTGTACCCTATCCATATCATATGCACTCACACTCCATAAGAAGGAATTCTTGGTGTAGAGAAGTAATTAAATAAAAGCTAATGCCAGGCTTTAGGAACAGGGAAAGAGTGATGTTCTCATCCTGTGTCTTCGTAGGCTCTCGTATCAGGGATCCTCTAAAAAGGAAAGCTAAGGAGAAACTGCATTTCTTGTTTTGCAGAACTAT
This sequence comes from Mauremys reevesii, assembly GCF_016161935.1. NCBI lineage: Eukaryota > Metazoa > Chordata > Testudines > Geoemydidae > Mauremys > Mauremys reevesii. The sequence continues at coordinate 12,796,495 of NC_052640.1, read as the reverse complement.
CCCCCCTGCCCCAGACAAGTAAAAAACAGTTATCTGTGTGTTTTGCTTTGTGTAAATAATACTTTAATGCTGGCTGTTTGTTAATAATCCAAGCACCATACAGTGGTGCACAAAGCAGAGGAAGGCATTCTGTTCCAAAGTCGTGTCCCCCAAATTAGACTGATAATGCAATTCAAACACACAATACAGTGGATGATCATAGGCGGGTCCATTTCAGATTGATGCAGATTTCTCTTTTAAACATTTCCCTGGTAGGTTATCATGGAAAGATTTAGTAGAAAAGGTGTGTTATGTGGGAAGATTTGAAGGAAGAGAGGGCAGTTGTATGGTGCATACAGATAGGGGGGGTTCCAGCATAGGCAGTGTCATGAGAAAAGGTGCAAATGTGAAAACTGGGGAAAGCTACAAAAAGAACATTTAGGGGAGAGATGGGGTGGGAATGTAGACTGTTAGACAGGAATAGGAGGAAATACCTGGCAACTAGGGAAAGGCAGAGTTGTGCAGGTGAGCATGTGAAGTTTCATCTTAGTGCAGAAGGTTGGAGGAATCTATGCCATATGGCAGAGGAGGCCAAACTGGTTCGCAAGCCACATGTGGCTCTTGTATCATTAAAGTGCAGCTCACAGCGCCCCACACGCCCTCCAATTCTCCACCTACCAGACTGGGGTGGGGGTGAGGGCAAGCTCAGGACCTCTGCCTTGCAGCGGGGTGGTGGGTCTTGGAGCTTCAGCCAGGGCTTGGGGATTCAGCAGGAGCAGGGCTGAAGCCCCAACTCATGGCTCCTGGCAGGTGTGCCCCGGCTCTCGAACGTCTGAAGATTGTCATATGTGGCTCGGGGGGGCAGTAAGTTTGGCCACCCCTGATATATGGGAAGACCATACGAGAGAGGAGGCTGCCTTGGTCAAAATGGGAGATAACCAAAGCATGGACAATGTTTTTTGGATGAGAGTGTTGAGATGGTGTAATACTTTTCAGTAATATTATAGAATTAATTTAAAAATACTATAGATATTTAGACTACAAAAGACATCCCAGATTTGACAATCAGCTATTTGAAAATGTTTATATTGTTTTTTTGAAAGCAAGAGAAATTGGAATAAACAATCACTTCCTAGAAAAAGTGTTGATATGTGTTATAGACAACACCATGAATGTATAATCTACAGTAGCCCATACTCTTCTTTGTTTTCTAAAGGGGTCTGTTTTGCTGAAGAGAGAGATTTCCTTTCACTTTATCTCCTAGTGTCAGCACAACTAACAGCAAGTTGGGGGAGGAGGTGCTTCCTGGTGCAATGGGCTCATGCACTTGCCTTTCTCCTTTGAAGACCTTTGTTTAAACCTGGTTCAGGATACATGAGGAAAAGTGTTTGTCTCCAGTCTTGATTCCCATTTGTTCACTTCACAGTTTGGCACAAGTAAGCATCGTTAACAGGCAGTGTTAAAAAATAGCCCTGGGCTAGAATAGCAAGGGAGTTGTAGATTTGTTAAGGAAACTTGCCTAGAGGCTGCCTGTGTTAAAATCCCTCATTTACAAGGCTGCTAAACTTCTCATAATTCTATTATCAAAAAAGAAAAGTTCTCTAAATAATTCTGACTTTCTCAATAGAAGTTATAGCCACTTTTGCCAGTGTGGTAGGATCCACAACATAGCACATCCAAAAACATATCGGAATGAGATCACTTTTTCAATGCAGTATCACTGCATAAAGTGCATGGTAGTAACAGGAGCACCCTGGGAAGATAAATTATGGATATTTTACCTACAGCAATGCGTGCTTCCCAGTGTTTAGGATCTTTTCCAAGTCACTGTTATCAATGTGTAGTGATTCATGAGTTTAGCTGCTCTACCCTTTTGTTTCCATGAGTTGTTTCCCTTTCATGTGCATCATGAGTCCCCATGGCTGAGGTCAAGATTCCATTTATTGATGTGTCTAAAGGGAATAATGAGTTCCAGAAACTCTGGATACAAATATAATTGTGTGAAATAGATACATCTTGTGTTACTTTGCCACAGATAGAAAAATGTCTGTACATTTTTGCTACACCTTATCAACTTTCTTATGTTGCCTTCTCATTGGGTAGGACAGCGGTTCTCAAACTGGTCAGGACCCCAAAGTGGGTCACAACCTAGTTTTAATGGGTCACCAGGGCTGGCTTAGACTTGCTGGGGCCCCGGGCCAAAGCCCAAGACTGAAGGCTTCAGCCCTGGGCGGCGGGACTAAGGTTACAGGCCCCCTGCCTGGGGCTGAAGCCCTTGGGCTTTGGCTTTGGCAGTGTGGCTTTGGCTGCCTTCCCTCCCCAATCCCCTGCCCTGGGGGTGGCAGGGCTTGGGCCAGCTCAGGCTTTGCTCCCCCCTCCTGGGGTCCTGTAGTAATTTTTGTTGTCCGAAGGGAGTTGCGATGCAGTGAAGTTTGAGAACCCCTGGGGTAGGGGGATTTTTCAGAGAAAACTTGGGATGGGGTGTGATGTGGTGTCCACCTCCACACAAGGCGGCAGAGCTGGTTAAATTGGGATAATTAACCGGATGGGCTATACCGGGGGAAGAGCCAGGGACTGAAAGCCTGACGGAAGATGAAGCCCAGCTGGAAAGGAACAGGCAGGGCTAAGATAAAGCCAGGAAGTTGGCAGTAGAATGGGGCTCCAGTGAGTGAGCCTGTAGCTGCTCTCTAGATTGTAGAGAGGGAAAGAAGGGAAACTCGGTGGAGGGAAAGGCTCAGAGAAAAGGCAGGAAGCTTAAGGGAGTGCAGACTGTGGCTACTGATTAGAGGGTCTGTAGGATGGAACCTGAAGTAGAGGGTGGGCTTGGCTTCCCCTACCAGTCACTGGAGAAGTGGCACGATTGGGGAAGTGAAGGAAAGACCGCCATCTTGGAGGAAGAGACATTGATACACTCGGAATGGGGAAAACACTTGTGACCGAGCCAGAGGGCCAAGCATAAAGACACAGCACCCCAAGTTGCAGAGTGAGAGAGAGAGAGAGAGAGAGAGCGCAACAACAGGGACTGCAGCAAGCAGCAGAAAGGGGTTTTGGACCAGAGTGGAGCTAATCCCCAAATGTGGCCAGAAGGAGGTGCCCCAGTGGTGTGTGCACCCCATGACATGGTGATACTAGCATTATAAAATATTTGTATTAGAGTAGCACCCAGAGACCCCAATCGGGATAAATGATATTGTTCCCTTTTCCCATCCACCCACCCACCCTTCCTTTTCTACCTTCATTCCAAAGTCATGTCTCCAGGCCTGCTCTTCCACTGCGTGCCTCCAGCCCGTCCTCTCCCACCCTGCTGCTCTTTCACATTTAAAGGCCACAGCTGAGAACCTTTCTAATGTCCAGACCCATACTCTGAATCTGAATACCTGGGCTGTTCTTTCCAAATGCTGGAATAGACAGGAGCTACAGAGCCTCATCATAAGTCTGTGACTGGAAGAGAGCAATAGCAGCAAGCTGTTGAAAACCAGTGTGTGGTTTTTGTTTTTAACTACAATTAATATCTTCACTGCTGAAATGTATGACATCATTCTGTGGATGCATGTTTGAAAACAGTGAATTCTAGTTTACACATACCCCTGGGAGTTGACATTTGGATTTGTTTCTGAGTTGCTTATAACACCAGTTTTCTTGTTTAGTTGTTTTTTTCCAAACATGCTTCTCTACTGGATAACATATACTGTGATTAGAGAATTTTCTGTTACATTGCACATAGCACTGGAAATAAACAGTTTTATAATGTATTCAATTTATAATTAAACAAATACTTTATATTCAGTCTTCATCTTCTGGATCTGATTTTCTGTTACTATAGAAACGCATGGCATTTACATTTTGGCAAAATCTCCATAATGAATGTGTGTGTTGTGTTATCAATGGATTGCTGCTTACATTCTGACTTTTTTAAGTAATGTTTTGTCTTGCACATACATATTCGGTAATCAGAATTAACTGCCTCTTGGTAGATAACACAGCAGTATGTTTAAGGGCACACTTTCAAAGTTGGTAACCCAGCTGTCTTGCCTCAAGGAAATTTTACATTAAATTCTATGTGCAACAGAACAGCCAGCCTTGTGTTACAATCTGGCTAATAGTATTTGTGTCTTCATAAACATTAAGAGAAGGTTTGCAAGAGAAGGTCATAGCTCAGCAGGTTTTGTACATTCAGAAAACAAACTTTTTACCTTAAGCAAGGCTTGCCTGCTGTACGTGCTAGTTGGTGATTATTAGTGAGTATCATTGAGCTAGTGATATGATATTACTGAACTAATGAAGTAGGATGAGATCAGTTGTCAAGAAGAAAGTCACTCTTCATACACACAGATACTTGGCATTTATGTAGCACTGCACAACTGTAACAGAGTGGCCTGCCTTTAAGGGCCAGGTTTTTCAACAATGACAAATCCTATTGGCTCTCTAAACAAGCCCCCGACAAGCCACTCCTTAACCAACTGATACTGAGTGCTTCAGTTTTGTTTAGCAGCTGTAGTAATGCACGATAGCAACAGTGAACTTACTGATTACATCTTGAAACACACTACAAAGGAGGAGGACGAGCATAAGGAAATATTTCACACATGCTTTCTGTTGAAGCGGACTGAGATCCAGGGTGTCTTGTTGAAAGCTGCAAGGCTCTAGCCCTTGGAGCTTTTATCAGCCCAGCTGTTTGAAGACTCTGGGTGGTTAATTGCTCCCTGGTGGTGAGGGGCGGAGATGAGCTAAGCAGGGAAGACTGGTATAAAAAGCCACCTGGTAGGCAAACTCAAGAGCCAGTGCAAAGAGTTCTGGAGGGAGTGTGGAAGAGGCTTCCATTCCAAGTGCAGCACTACATGTGATATAAAGATGGCCAGGGATGGAATAGTGGTTTGCCTGAAAACCAAAGGGATTTCATGTGCATGAAGTGCAAGTTGGTGGCTATGCTGGAGGAAAAGATTGTTGGATTGCAGGAGCAGGTTAAGATGCTATTGAAAAGTTGAGGAGTTCCTAGGCAGCCATGTTCGGGAAACACCAGTACCCCAGGTTCAAGGAAGAATGGAGCTGGCCACCAGGAATCTGAGAAAAAGGAAGTCAGAGGAGGCCTGGTGGTTTGTAATCACCAGAGGCAGGAGGTGGCACAGGCAGGCTCCCTACCCAGCTCCGTGTGACTCCTGGGAAGCTGCTGGTATCTCCCTCTGGGTCCTAGGCAGAGGGATGGCCACAGGGGTTCTGCGTGCTGCTCCTGCCCCCAGTGCCAGCTCAACAGCTCTAATTGGCCAGGAACCGTGGTCAATGGGATTTGAGGGGGCAGTGGCTGCAGGAACAGGCAGCACGCAGAGCCCCATGGTTGCGCCTCCGTCTAGGAGCCAAAGTGAGCTGTCACTGCTTCCTGGGGGCCGCCTGAGGTAAGTGCTGCCTGGAGCCTGCACCTCCTCCCATGCCCTTGTCCCAGCCCTGAACCCCCTACTACACCCCAAACCCCTCATCTCTGGTCTCACCCCAGAGCCCGCAACCGGAGCCCTCACCCCTTCTCGCACCCTAACCCCCTGCCTCAGTCCGGTGAAAATGAGTGAGTGAGCAAGGGTTGGGGAGAGTGAGCGATGGAGGGAGGGGGGATGGAGTGAGCGGGGACGTAGCCTCGGAGAAGGGGCGAGGCAAGGGTGTTCGGCTTTCTGCAAATAGAAAGTTATCAATCCTAGGTGCTAGTAGGCCCAAAGTTCTGCCCAGGTAGATTGGGGCCTAGAACATCACTATTGTTTTCTCTGTTTGGATGGTTACCTAGGCATTTAATGAATAGTTTAAAAATATGTAAGTCAAAACCTGTGGGGAAATAAATCTTTTTTTAAATAAGTGCACTAAAGCAGTCTTACTCTATGTTGTAAACAACACTTATTGGTAGTTATATAAAATGGTTCTTTCTCTGATGTAGAAATCCATGATGAAATTATTTGCAGTGCCGTTTTTGTGCCTACATTTATATACTAAAAAAGTGCATACAGTTAGACTGATATATTAAAGATTATAGACTGCCTTTTATTACACAGTTCCCCTTGATCAGTGGGAGTTCCACCACAGATAGATGGCAGTACACAGCCCTTGATTTCCAATTATTGTGCAATTGAATAACTGTGTCCAGGTGGCTGAAGCTCTCTTCTTCCCTTTTTCAAGAACCAGTGTAAACACTGGGCTTTGCAGGCCTCAAATCTCATAATTTTGTCAGAGAATAGTCAGCAACATACAGCATCAATTTCATCCCATGTTGTATTTCTAGTAAATGGCAGCCTGCTCATATTTAAACTACATATCTTGGTTGCATTTCCCAGTTAAAAAATGCCAGCCTCTGACAATTTGAGCTAATTCTATTTAGTCACTCATGAAAGACCGATAGTGTGTAGTCTATATACGTAATTCTGTCAGTATCGAGCCAGTATGGATCTCTATAGAGTTGGGTGATGAGCAGCTATTGGCTAATTAATTAAAGGCTATTTAGCTACTGCTCAAATACATAACCTGCCTCTTTATCACCTTAGTTTTCCAGACTACAGAATAGCAAATAATCTTTAGTTTGCATAACCAATATAAAGTGATATTTATTTTAGTAAAGGTAAGGCAGCTGTTAATTACCTAAATTTTATCTAGTGCTTCTAGAAGAACTCAGTTGTATGCATGTTTTAAAATTTTAAATTTATAAATGCCATGTTCATGGTATCTTAAACAGGTGTTTTCTTATATCCTGTTTAGGGCCATCTCTACAGAGAGTGAGGCCGTTAGCATAGCATCATGGAGGGAGCAAACACAAAAAACAATTATTTGCACTGGTGGGGCTTACCCCTGTTTCCAGCAGGGATCAGCTGCATTGGTTCAGCTGCCTGCCTACTCTAAGGACTTGCATGAGTGCAGCCATACTGGTGGCTGGCTACTTTATAGCTATAATTGAGACACATCCCCAGGTTGGACAAGGATAAAGAAGGGCAGGCTTTTGCCCTTTAAAATGTCTACTCTTCCCAATAAAACTACAAACCCACTATGCCATATTGTGGGGGTAAAGTTTTACAATGGGATGCTTCATTACCAAGCAGTGAGATGCGTGTGTCCCTGAGCATTGACTGAAGTATAATTGCTTGTCTCATGGATATCAGTATCAAAGTCTCATGTGTATGAAACATTTCTGTAACTGCCTTCAGGAAATCCTTAACAGCATCAAAGAAAGTGATCGTTTGGCAAATGGCTTGCCATTCACTACTGAGTTTTGGTTCGGGCTGTACTAATTAAATTGTGCCGCAATAAAAATGTGCTCTTTTTCCCCAAGGGTCTCGATAGATACTATAGTGGCAAATGAAGTTATTATTGTCAGTTCCAGAATTAAGTGGATTTATAATAATGAGATATATCAGACCAATTCTGTAGCTTGAGCATCTATATATTTGTCTAACTGTGTTCATTCAGGGTACCGTCGGTTTGTAGCATGGAATAGATTTGCTTTAATTGTTGTTCAGAGTCAGCTGCAGTTATGTGGAGTGTTAAGTTTATTTGAATTATCCAGTCAAGGCCGCTTCCTATTCCAGCTCAAAAGGCCAAACTATCTCCTCAGAATTCTAGGTGCAGCTCTCATTGAAGTTACTGGGTCAGGCTATGGCCCCTGCTATGGCATCACCCTTGGGGAATTCCCTCCAGGGCAGGAGCAGCGTAGCATTTGCACAACAGCTTTACACTACCCAAATCATAACTCCTGCTGGAATCAGAGTGAGACCGAGGGGTGGGAGTGGCCAAAGTACAGAGCTCTCTGGCTAGTCTGAGCTGTGGGGCAGCCCAAAGCTGTTATGAATTAGTGCCGCACTTAGGACTACTCTCCTTAGTGCTGGAGGCTGGCTGCTGGAGTAAGCTGAAGAAGATAGGGACAAAGGTGATTCAAAGCCTGAAAGATGCAGCACAGAACCTGGCTCAGTAGGGGGGGATAAGCTTTAGCTAGCCTTTTTTGGTTTGTGTTGGGGAGAAGTCTCTTTGTGAAATCCTCTTGCTGCTTCTTGGTTCACTGACTCTCTGAATTTGGGGGGAAGAGGGGTGAGAGAGAGAGAAAAAGCTGAGATGCTGGTTAATGAATAAATCTGGACTTCACTCCTTTGTCATTTTTTCTTTGCTGTTCAGCTGTACAACTTACTGTTGGATGATAGGAAGTAACAGTAGTCTGATGTGACAACTGAACAGAAAGATGTTTTTAAAAACCAAATGTTCAATAACAAAAAAACCCAACAACCCACAAATCAACAAAGAAGGAAATCACTCAAGGGTTTGATTGATTAATTTGGTACTACCATTTTTGAGTCAGGAAATATGTCAAAATGGTGCCTTTATCAGAAAAAGTTTGTTTCAACGAGTTGGCATTTTTCAACAACAAAAAGTTCATCAAATTCCCAGCTGTTTGTCTTGAAAAACATTCTGCTATTTTGAGTCATAATACCGCTTTATAAAAAGCGCCTCTATCAAACACACAGCACAAATTCTACAAGCTGGGCAGCACCACAGACATCAATTGACCCATTAACTTCAGTAGCTAAGCAGTTGCTGGTGGACATGCTCAACCACTGATAGAGTGCAAAACAGTATTTGACAACGCTCGGTTTCATTTTGGTTGCTGCTACAGGACTTGTAACTCTTGCAATCATGTCAATAGTGCAGGGAAGGGGTAAGATTTCCGGGAATGGCATGTGATTCACAGAGATACTAAAATGTCTCAAGGGTATCCATGTTGAGACTGCTAGTTTGAGTAATCACGTCTAATTGCGCTTTCATTTTTGGGGCATGATCTTAATCCTCCAAAGTCTTTGCGCCGCACCCTGGGCACCCCCTTTTCCTCATATGACATAGAAGTCTATACAGGAGGCCCAGAGTATCATTGTTCTGGTTAGGAAAATAAAATTTTCAGCTACCAGGTATTGACAGAAGCAAAATGCTGTAGGGTATCTTGAGGGTTCACAAAGACAGTCTTTGTTTGATGCAATATTTTTGTTCCTTACCAATTTGGAAGTGTCTGTTCCTAAAAGCATTCCAATTAGCACCATACTCTAGAACGCGGTGGCGGGGAAGAAAACACTTTTAAATGCTGACCTTATGAGAAAAATCTGCCTTGGGGTGATAAGAGGAAATTTAAGTGAATTAGCTTTATTTTTGGCTTATCTATTGTGCACAAAGCTTGAGGTATAACTTCATTTAAAAAAAAAGCTGTGGCTGCCCAGGGAAATCCCAAGCTGAATAAAGTATGGTCATTCAAGTAAGGTACATGTAAATTGTATGTGATTCTCTGATGATGGCTATTACTGGGCAATAACGTGAACAAATATGAGTCCGGGACATTCTAAATGTTTAAGACAGACACTCCCTCTTCCAAGAGGCTTACAATGGAAGGCTGATGAAGGAAGTTGTTCATTCAGGGTATACCTACATTGTCCAGGAAGCCCAGGCTTTGACTCAGGCTTGAGTCCAAGCCCTGCTTCTGTCCACACACAGATCAGTCTGACTCCAGTCAGGCAACACTCAGGACTAGGTCCTAGGACTTTGCTGGGTGGTGGGTCAGAGCCTGATTCCTTCTGAGGCTCTGGTCCAAGCCCTGTCACTCAGCAGTGTGAACATAGTTCAAGCTGCAGACCCGAATTGGAAGGCCTGCATAGTGCAGTGTGGATTCATTAGCACAGCTTTGAGACCTGGGTCAGCATCTGTAAATCTAGCTTTACAGTATAGTGTGAACACTCAAGCACGGGCTTGGAAACACAGAGTCCACAAACCCAGGTCCCAAAGACAACACTTAGCTTGCAGTGTAGGCATAACCTTAGGCAGGCACAGTGACTTAGAGCACGTCTACACTGCCCCACAGTTCGGACTACAGAGGTGTGAACAGCTGTGCACACCAAGGTTCTACGTTAACTAGGAACCTTTTTGTTCGCACCTGCAGCATCTGCAAGGGGGGAGTTACAGCATGGCACTTTCATGTGTACTGCTGTTCATGCCCCCTGTAGCCCAAACTCCAAGGCCGTGTAGACAAGCCCTCAATATAAACTTCATATGTTGCCTTCGTTCTGTTCTGTACAATCTTGTTCAGATGGAAGTACTGTGAATTTTACTGGGGGATAAATAGTTGTCATACTGAAGCAGAGTACGTCCAAATGCTATTAACACAAAACCAAAATGAATGTTCTTCAGCAGGCAGTCATTCACTCCTTCAGTTTCTTCCAGCAGAAGTAATCTACATTTAATACCTTAGCATCATTTGGTTAAGAACGTAAAGTTTGGCATATTGGATCTGACAGCTGGTCCGTGCTCCAGAGGAAAATGAAACACTCCCATGTACATTTGGGGGAGTTTCATTAGTTTCTGTGAGATGATGCTTGATTTATGGGATAACCAGTAACACTTGGCAACCTGGACCAGATCTCCAAGTATTTTCATTGTAATATATGTGTGTGTAATGGCCTATATTGGTGATTAATTGCTGGTGAAGTTTAGGAGAGATGGATAGAAAAACTAAAATTGATATAAATGAAAATGGGCTTTAAATTGTTCCAAAGAGGGCAAGGGACAGAACCTTTTATCTGGGCAGATCAATTGACTGTTACTTTAAGCAAGTTCATATACAAACAAAACATCTACAGCAGCAAAGAATGTCAGCCTATAAAGCTGACTGTTTAGGTGACAGAGAAGAAAAATTGCGCTGCCATTATATTACTTCAAAATTGAGAGATGGCATCTCTAGTCCAGGAAATGCACTTGTGTCTTGGAGGGAATTCCACACTTCACAAATGGTTGAACTATTGTTCAATAACTTTGAGTTGGGTGCGTAGAAGTGTTGGTCATTCAGCAATGTCATTAAGGGCTATGCAAAATAAGATAAGTGATGATACAGGCTCAAGATGTCTAGTGGTGAAACCAATGTGTCTTGAATTTCCTCCAGTAGCTATTCCATTAGAACACTTTGACAACTCTTACTAATTCTACTCCTTTTTTTTTTTTTTGGCCATCGCCTCTTATGCCTGAAACATGGATTGAGGTAAGAAACTGCCAGTGCTGGAGGGTCCCATTTGTACCGCTTCTAAATATAATTTGTTGCTCTTTCTCTGTTGCAGTTACTGGGAGATCTGCAACTGCCAGCAGACAAGAATGAGAGGCTAATCATTGAAGAAGAGTGTTAATTTAGCAAGTTAGGCAATATGGAGCTATGTTAACTACAACTGTGTGGGTTTTGGATTGCTGGGAAGCTTTTAATTTCAAACTGTGTGTGTTCCTAACAGGCAGAGAATAAAGAGCAATTCCTTGGAATTTCTGGCCCTGTTTTTGTTCTGAAGCCAAAACAGCCTGATGAAAGACATGTCTTGAATGGTCTCAACATGGAGTGTTCGAGGGAAAGATATAGAGATGATACCGGTCTCTCTGAGTGGCACTGGGCTGTGTTGTATTACAGACTATGCTGGAGAGCTCTGAGTCATTCAGTGAGCTTCAAACTGAGAATATGGACTGGCGAAATGGGTAAAGCAAGTGCGTTTGAGCTTTGAAGTCAATTGAGCATCAGAGGCAGTCTTGGTGATTGAGTGTATTTGGGCCTGACAACTCCGTACTGAGAGCAGTTTGTCCTTTTAAAACTGAACTTTATGTTTCTCCAAATAATCAACTAGTCGGAAATCATAGAATGGTAGGTCTGGAAGGAACCTCGAGAGGTCTAGTCCAATCCCTGCACTCATGGTAGGACTAAGTATTATCTAGACCATCCCTGACAGGTGTTTGTCTAAACTGCTCTTAAAAATCTCCAATGCCAGAGATTCTGCAGCCTCCCTAGGCAATTTATTCCAGTGCTTAACTACCCTGACAGGAAGTTTTTCCTAATGTCCAACCTAAATCTCCCTTGCTGCAATTTAAGCCCATTGCTTCTTGTCCTAATTTTTCTCCGTCCTCTATGTAACAAGCTTTTATGTACTTGTTATCATGTCCCCTTTCAGTCTTCTCTTCTCCAGACTAAAAAAACCTAATTTATTAAATCTTTCCTCATAGGTCATGTTTTCTAGACCTTTAATCATTTTTTGTTGCCCTTCTCTGGACTTTCTCCAATTTGTTCACATCTTTCCTGAAATGTGGTACCCAAAACTGGACACACTACTCCAGTTGAGGCCTAATCAGCACAGACTAGAGCAGAAGAATTACTTCCTGTGTCTTGCTTACAGCACTCCTGCTAGTACATCCCAGAATGTTTGCTTTTTTGCAACAGTGTTACACGGTTGACTCCTACTTAGCTTGTAATCCACTTTGACACCCCCCCCCCCGATCCTTTTCCTCCTAGGCAGTTGTTTCCCATTTTGTATGTGTGCAGTTGATTGTTCCTTCCTAAGTAGAATACATTGCTTTTGTCCTTATCAAATTTCATCCTATTTTCTTCAGACCATTTCAGTTTATCCAGAATCATTTTGAATTTTAATCCTATCCTCCAAAGCACTTGCAACTCCTCCCAGCTTGGTATTGTCCGCAAACTTTATAAGTGTGTACTCTATGCCGTTATCTAAATCATTGATGAAGATATTGAACAGAACCGGACCCAGAACTGATCCCTGTGGGACCCCACTCGATATGCCCTTCCAGCTTGACTATGAACCACTCATAACTACTCTCTGGGAATGGTTTTCCAAACAGTTATGCACCCACCTTATAGTAGCTCCATCTAGATTAGCAGCAAAGAGTCTTGTGGCACCTTATAGACTAACAGACGTTTTGGAGCATGAGCTTTCGTGGGCGAATACCCACTTCGTCGGATGCAAGCTCATGCTCCAAAACATCTGTTAGTCTATAAGGTGCCACAAGACTCTTTGCTGCTTTTACAGATCCAGACTAACACGGCTACCCCTCTGATACTTGACTCCATCTAGATTGTATTTCCCCAGCTTGTTTATGAGAAGGTCATGTGAGACAGTTTCAAAAGCCTTACTAAAGTCAAGATATACCATATCTACCACTCCTCCCCTTCCTCCCCATCCACAAGGCTTGTTACCCTGTCAGAGAAACCTGTTAGGTTGGTTTGTCATGATTTGTTTTTGACAGTTCCAAGCTGACTGTTACTTATCACCTTATTATCCTCTAGGTGTTTGCAAATTGATTGATTAATTATTTGCTTCTTTATCTTTCCAGGTACTGAAGTTAAGCTGACTGGTTTGTAATTCCCTGGGTGGTCCTGATTTCCCGTTTTATAGATGGGCACTGTATTTGCCCTTTTCCAGTCCTCTGGAATCTCTCCCATCTTCTATGACTTTTTGAAGATAATCACTAATGTCTCAGGGCTAGTCTACACTTACCAGCCGGGTCGACACGGTGAGTTCAGTTTCTTCGAAGTTGAACTATAATCTAATCTCTCTGGGCGCGATAGAGAAGAACGAAGCGCCCGCGATCGACTCTCCACTCACTCCACCACTGCAGGCGGAGATGGATGAGAGGGACTTCCGACTTCGGCGTGATTCGGCGGGCGGAGGTGAGACTACTACTGTAGTCATTTCTTTCAATTCGCTTTTCTGCTTGAGCTGAAGCACATGCACGTCCCCTTCTAGTAGTGACCCAGCCCCTCAGATACCTCCTCAGTCAGCTCCTTGAGTATTCTAGGATGTATTTCATCAGGCCCTGGTGACTTGAAGACATCTAACTTGTCTAAGTAATTTTTAACTTGTGTTTTCTCTATTTTAGACTCTGATCCTACCTCATTTTCACTGGCATTCATTGTTAGATGTCCAATTACTACTAACGTTTTTGGTGAAAACTAAAACATCATTTAGCACTTCTGTCATTTCCACATTCTCGGTTATTGTTTTTTCCCCCTCATTGAGTAACGGGCCTATCTTGTCCTAGTCTTTCTCTTGCTTCTAATGTATTTGTGAAATGTTTTTTTGTTACCCTTTATGTCTCTAAGTAGTTTAATCTCGTTTTGTGCCTTGGTCTTTCTAATTTTGTCTTTACATACTTATGTTATTTGTTTATATTCATCCTTTGCAATTTGACCTAGTTTCTAGTTTTCGTAGGACTCTTTTTTGATTTTTAGATAATTGAAGATTTCTTGGTTAAGCCAGGGTGGTCTCTTGCCATATTTCTTATCTTTTCTATGCAGTGGGATAGCTTGCTCTTGTGCCCTTAATAATGTCTCTGAAAAACTGCCAGCTCTCTTGAACTGTTTCCCCCTTAGACTTGCTTCCCAAGGGATTTTACCTACCAACTCTCTAAGTTTACAAAAACCTGCCTTCTTGAAATCCATTTTCTTTATTGTGCTGTTTTTCCTCCTACCATTCCTTAGACCAGTGGTTCCCAAACTTGTTCCGCTGCTTGTGCAGGGAAAGCCCCTGGCAGGCCGGGCTGGTTTGTGTACCTGCCATGTCCGCAGGTTCGGCCGATCATGGCTCCCAGTGGCTGCGGTTTGCTGCTCCAGGCCAATGGGAGCTGCTGGAAGCAGCGTGGGCTGAGGGACGTACTGACCGCCACTTCCAGCAGCTCCCATTGGCCTGGAGCAGCGAACCGCAGCTGATGGGAGCCACGATCAGCCGAACCTGCGGATGCGGCAGGTACACAAACCGGCCTGGCCCGCCAGGGGCTTTCCCTGCACAAGCGACGGAACAAGTTTGTGAACCACTGCCTTAGACTCATGAACTCACCATTTCATGATCATTTTCACCCATGCTGCCTTCCACTTTCAAATTCTCAACCAGTTCCTCCCTATTTGTCAAAATCAAATCCAGAATAACCTCTCCCTAGTAGCTTTCTCCATCTTCTGAAATAAAAAATTTTCTCCAATACATTCCAAGAACTTGGATAATCTGTTAGTAGTTTAGTTTTTAAAAAGCCTCATGTACCTCCTCTTCCTGGTTAGGTGATCTGTAGTAGACCCCGAACATGACATCACCCTTGTTTTTTACCCCTTTTATCTTTACCCAGAGACATTCAGCAAATCTGTATCCTATTTCCATCTCAACCTCAGTCCAAGTGTATACATTATATATGTATATATATATATGGCAACACCTCCTCCCTTTTTTCTGTGCCTGTCCAAGCTTTACCTTTCTATACCAGTATTCCAAATATTTTGCTTTAGAATATAGAGCCAATCTGATGACGTACTGAGCACTCTGAACTCCACTGACTGCGGAAGAGGCCCCTCACTTTGGAGAATTTTAGTAACTGGGGTCTCATTTTATGTTTAAAGTTATGGTCCCTCTTCCATTACATTAGAAGTTGCTGCTGGGCAGGAAGTGAATGGATTTTAGTGCTGGGTTGTGGTGGAACTTTTGCTGCTCTCTGACTTGTCATACACCTAACTCCAGGCAATTTGTCATCTTTAAAAGCCCAGGTTTTGGAGCATGCCATTCTGAATCAATTAATGGTTTAATTGTCTAAGAACTTTATCTGAAAATTGCCAATGTGGGTTTGGAATGGACTGCAGCAATAAAGTCGTGTCAAGCTGCAGTGTTAACAATCCGCCTGTGTACACTGATAAAGCCACATCTGCGTTGTTCATTTTAGCATCTGTTAATTCTCAGGATCATGGGATTATGTTGCTCTGGCTTACATCCTGAGCCCAGTCCTCCTCCTGTTGTCAATAGGAGTCTTGCCAGTGACTTCAATGGGAACTGGATCAATTCCTCTGTGTTGGAATTAGGAGTATCTCATCATATTGGTTTGAAGCCTGTTATTAGCTTGCTAGCTATGCTGGTTCCTATTTGCTCCTTACAGTTGTTTAATATATCAGCAAGGGCTTCTGTTTTGGTGCCAGTCTACCTTTGTTTATAGATACCTCTGCTTTGTTCTGTCATTTGGTAGTCTGGATCTCTCCCCATTTTTGTGCCCATCATTATATTCAGGTTTATTTTAAGATTGAGGCCAGAAATCTTCTGAGTATATCTTCACTTTCATGTGGTCATTAATTTTTGCATGTCTGAGCTTTAGTTTATTGCTTCATGTCAGGAAGACCCAATTACCTTTAGTAAGGCACAGGAATTGGATTTATTCCTTTAAATTGTTTGGGAGCACTCTAGTGGCCTTCACTGTCTTCTGTATTTCAGAAGTCACCAGAACCCTGCCAGCGCAGCAGTGAATATGTGTAGCTTAGGCATAGCATGTTCTCCATAGTTAATAAAGACAAGTGACTTGGACCCCACTGTACCCACATGTTTCTTATTACATGTGTTTGAGTAAAGAACAAAAAACAACAGTTTTGTCTGGCACTTGGTATCTCTTAAGTATTTCCCCTACTTTTAACAATCTGGCTGACTATTTTTTACCATCCCTACTTGTAGAGTGTTTCACTCTTTTATCAGATTCTTGTCTTGCTCTTTAAAACCATGCAGTATGATCCACAAGTTTGAGCAGGGTTCTCTTTCTGATTCCACCACTGATTCAGTGTGACCTGCGGGAGGTGTCACAGGCCTAAATTTTCAAAAGTCTCCGCTAATGCCGTCAGAGGATCTCAAAGCCTATGATAAAGGGGGACTGGGTGTTGACTCTAATTGGAAAAGTACCTGATATTTACTTCAATTATTATTCCCATTTTACAGGTGGAGGCAGAGAGAGGTGAAGAGCTAAATCTATCTAGATTGTCCATTTAATTTTGTGTTTCTTTAGTTTCTGGGTGCCCAGTTTGAGACTCGTAGTGACTGTACTCAGCTTCTCTGAAAGTCAAATACCTGGCTCCAGTAGTCTTCAATAGCAATTATGGTTGTTCACCATTGCTGAAAACCTTTCATGTGGACAGTCTAGAAGAATTAGCCCTTAGCCTCTCTATGCCTCAGTCCCTCATCTATAAAATGGAAATAATGAGCCATCTTTACCACATGTTTTGAGATCCTGAGATGAAAGCTGCGATATACAATCCAAATTATTATTTCACTTACCCATAAAGTGAAGATTTCACAATCTCAAGAAAAGTTACTTATTTCTGGGACTTTTAACATTGATTTATGCATCTGATTTACTGCTGGATTATTATGGTTCCGGTTGTCTTCCAAACTAACTTATTGCAGATTTCCAAGCAATATGAACTCCGTTGCTCAGGTTCTCTGTTGGAAGTTACCTCCAGGTCACATTACCTGGTTTTCACAACAATTGCATTGACTTCCAGCCAAAGCTCATTAGAAGGCTGCTTTGCTTGGTTTCTATATTATAATGATTTCAACTCCTCTTTCACAGATCTGATAATTATGTGTGAAAACACTAGTTGCCCTCCTTTTATGAAAGCTAGTTAACTGCTATGCATATGAAGCTATAATTCTACTGGAGGACATGTCCTCGGGTTATTATTGTTCTTGGAGGAATATGTTGTGCTGGAGTTGCTGAAGTACAGGCTATTTCTGCCGTCTCATTACAAGTGGCATTTAAAGAGATCTGGATAGGTAAGGCTTTATGAAATGTTCAGTGACCCACAAAAGCAGGTGAAACTTGCCTGCTTTGACATGAAGCCGGAACTTGGCTAGTGTTCACTGAAAAGTGCTCAAATTTCCCCAGTGCTCTTTGTAGCTGCCCTGTTCAGGATCTCCAGCCTCCCTGCCATGCTTACCATAAGAAGATGACATGTTGAGGGTTGACTAGGTCTGCAGCACTCTCATATTTCCCCAAATACTTTCCGAGAGATCTTTCCACTTTCCCCTTCAGATGTCAGCGGGAGAGCGTCTCCCATTGATATAGCTTCTTCTGATCTCGGAGGTGGTTTTATTATGCCCATGGGAGAGCTCTCACCTGTCGGCATAGAGTGTCTTCCCCAGACGCAGTGCACTAGTGTAGCTGTATTGGTGCAGCTACAGTGCTTTACATATAGACATGGCCACAGATTACCTATGCCAACAGGAGAACCCCTCCCGTCAGTGCAGGTTGTGTCTACACTGAAGCGCTACAGCATTTCAAGTGTATACAAGCTCTAAATGTGAGCTTGGGAGTTAACGTCTGGATAATTATGATAACTGAGCTCTGGCTAGGAGAAGCCTAATAGCACCTTCTTAATTATATTTGTTCCTAAGCAGTCCAAACCTCTGAGGCCACATCAAAAGACTACTGTAGAGTCCTGAGCTCTTTATTTCTTAGCTCCATGTTCAATAGTCTTCTGGGCTGCTATATAGTTATTACAGTTCAGAACAATTAGGTTTATAGAAAGGTAAGAATAATATGTTTTTTCTCTAATGCAACAAGCAAAGGTTATCAGGTTCTCTTTATATAGACAGCTGTATGCACCAATATTTTTATCTGGAAAAGCAAGGAATTTTGAGTTCCCATTTGCTAGGACTTGGCCCTGAGAACCATTTCTCAAATATATATATTCCTTATGTGAGTAGCTACATTAAAATTTCATCCTCATGAAAGATTTCTTGCTGTCTTGGCTCACATGTGAAGAATTGCTCTGCTAACCTCCACCTACAGAGTCTCTTGGTTTTGGTGCCGCTTTCCCCCAAGATCCCTTCTCTTCATTATTTTTACTGCCAATTCCATCAGTGTCTTTCAGTGAGCATAAAACTTTGGAAAATGCACGTTGTTCTCCAAAAAGGAAGATCCTCTCAGTTATGAGTCTTAAAATTCAGGCTGCCAAAAATCTAGTGACTCCACTCTGTACTTTCCACTCATATGGTAATTCCCATTACTGTTTGAGGCCTGATCAGTTTATTCTTTCCTGGTGTTCTGTTAGACACAGAAAATCAGTAGCATTTCATTCACTCAGCCATGAACTCCAATTTGCATTTTCAATTAGTCTTGTATAAGAAGATCCTTTTGTTTCTTGTCCTTAATGCATTGCAGAATTTTTTTTCATTTTTCCCTCACTAGTTGCCATATTTTTCTTGCATATGCTATGTATGCTGAGACCAAATCACTTACACAACAGAAAAATGTGCTTTTATATGCTGTAGCATGCAGTGTCTTATACCAGTGAGTATTCACCAAATTACTCCATTAGTCAAATGCAGTGGAGTCCACTTAGAGTAAACTCAGATATAATTGAAATCCATTGATAGTGAACTAGCATGAACGTCCCAAATCAGGTCAATCAATTTCAGTTGTGATTTTTGTTAGAGTGAAATTGTTCTATGGGGGAAAAAAATCCTACCCTCTTATGGGCTTAAATCCTGAAGTTCTTACTCAGGTTTTATGTAGTCCTTTACTCTTAGATTTCAGTGAGTTTTGCTTCAGAGAAGGCTGAATAAAATTTGAGTGTGGACTTCTAAATATGACCCAAATTCCTAAAACTTCTATTCATCATAGGCAGATGGGTCTGTAATGCCTATTATTACGGTCGCCTAACACTTTCCATATTCAGATTGTTGTTAGTTGCTTATAACTTTGCCAAACTAACTATTGAGGCTGATTTTTTTTTTAAAGCTTCAGCAAAAATCCTTCAGACACTTTTGAGAAAGAGAGCATAGAGAAAAATGTCCTGTCAATGTTTAAAAAAACACAACTGTTTCACTGAGAAGCTATAATACCTCTATGCTTTGGAATTAGGACTTGAAATTTGGCAAGGGCATCACGCTGGAGTCAGGGAGGTGCCTTTTGTTGTGCCCATGAAAATTCACCCAAATTGGGCATCATTAAAGACTCTGAAAAGTTTGCACATACTCAGAGGTTCATTAAAAGCTGTCAGGAAAACAGTCTGAATATTCCGTCTGCACTGAGGATGCTCCAACCCCACAGAGTTCCTTGCCAGCGGGGGAAAAAGCCTTTTAAATTCCTTTAAACTGATATCAGGAAAAGGACAGTTGGGCTTAGTCATGTCAATACAGGGACGGAATAAGGTGCCACAGGACTCTTTGCCGCTTTTACAGATCCAGACTAACACGGCTACCCCTCTGATACAATACAGGGGCGGAACAGCTCAATTAAATCAAATACATGGAATACGATGCACATGCAAATCTGTTACAGTGCCCTTCGAGTATGTCTACACTGGAGTCAGCCTGCTGCAGTGAAGCATACAGCCCAGGTCGACAGACTCGGGCTTGTGCTACAGTGCTAAAAATAGTTGCATAAACATTTGGGCTTGAGCTCTGAAGCCCATCTCTCCCGCTAGCTGCCACACCTACACAGCTGGTTTTTTAATGCCTTAGTGTGAGTCCCGCAAGCCCCAAGTCTGTCGCCCCAGCCTCTGAGACTTCCTGCTGTAGGCTGTGTAGATCAGTCCTTTGAAGACGGATGCAATTCAGGTGCTAGAAGAGCAGGGTGCTAAAAAGATCTGTACTGCTGATGCCTTAATGTTCTTTGCAAAGGTATAGGAGAAAATCTACTAAAGACTAATGAAGCTCAGTTTCATCACTAGCAGAAGGCTCACTTCTGCAGGGCGATATTGCCCAAGTACTCAAGAGCTCAGAAATCTCCATGCTGGTTTAGTTCCTTTTGTGATGCCTCTTTTTGCATACTAAAAACCCAGGATGTTGGGTGTCTTCCAGTGAACAGATAAGTAATAAATGTACAGTCATGAGGCTATGTGTGTGCTACTTCTGTGGTGTACAATGGCACAGCAGTTAATATACAGCCTGTGTTGTAATTAGTTTACTAGATCTAGGAAAGAATGAATGAAGACTTTGCAACACAGGTTTTTTTTTTCTACTCAGGTAGACCAGCAAGTGCCATTTTGCTTCCCTTCGGATTTGCAAATTAGACTTGGAGTAACATCATAAAGTTCAAAACTCATGTTTTGTTCCCTCTGAAGTTCATTGGGAAACTTTTACGGTTTGCACTATTAGCAAAAGATCCAATTTAGCAAACTGAGCCCCACATTCATTATGCATATTCTGTATATCATTGGGAACAAGATGCTCACTTTTCATAGGACAGAGCTTTGTTTAGTCTAGAATTACCTAGACCATTTCTTTTCCCCAGTTATTCACATACATATTCAATAAAAAATCCTTTATAGCAAAATTATTTTTAATTGGCTACATAAAAAACTTGGCTGGATTTCCAGAAAAATGTGACGCCAAATACAATAGTTAATAACTAGTAACATCAGGGTTTGAAAGAGCATTGCTATGAGAAACACTGATGCAATGTAATGGCACTTTCTAGAAGGTACAGAAAAAGACAGTATTTCCTCATCTTAGCCTGAATCAGTAGAGGTTCAAAAGACACTGTTTGCTGTGAGCTTCCCACTGGAAAAAACATTTTAGTTAAAAACTAACATTTAACATAAACATTCAACCTCTTGTCCTTTTTTGATAACATCCTTCCCAAGCACCTGTCACAGAACACCTTCATTACAAGGGTAGGGCAAGGAAGTATTTACCAGCCTCCTATATGGAGGCAGGGAGGTTTATTGTTACACCAGCTACATAAATCCAGCACCCTAGAAAATATCTGAATCATAGAATATCGGGCTTGGAAGGGACCTCAGGAGGTCATCTAATCCACCCCCCTGCTCAAAGCAGGACCAATCCCCAACTAAATCATCCCAGCCAGGGCTTCGTCAAGCCTGACCTTAAAAACCTCCAAGGAAGGAGATTCCACCACCTCCCTAGGTAACCCATTCCAGTGCTTCACCACCCTCCTAGTGAAAAAGTTTTTCCTAATATCCAACTTAAACCTCCCCCACTGCAACCTGAGACCATTACTCCTTGTTCTGTCATCTGCCACCACTGAGAACAGTCTAGATCCATCCTCTTTGGAACCCCCTTTCAGGTAGTTGAAAGCAGCTATCAAAGATTGTGGCTTTATTGAAGGAGGGAGAAAGGCAGAAGATCTAGACAAAACAATGGATTACCCTTTTCTTTTTCTTCTTTAGGTGAAACATATTATCTTTAAACTACAGATTTTTAAAAACCCAGTTTCTGTGCTCCAAAGGATGACATGTCATTGTAGTCTGCACTATGGAGAAAATACTATTAGTCCAATATGTTTTCTCTGAATCAAGGAATCAAGGTGGTTTAACTTTTTAAAAGAATAAAGCTTTTCCCCTTACTAGAGCTAGAATACAATCAAAACTGCAAAAGGAATAAAACCATTCGAGAAATGCTTTCTTCTGTGTCACAAGGTTATGCATTTAACAGCTTGCCACTGTTTTTCATTTCTGGTAGAGTGTCGTGCAGTCTATTTGTTCCCCCCGCATTCAACATTTAAAATTAAATTGGCTTTGAAAAACAGCCGGACTGCTCCCTATTTCAGGACCGCAAATTTCCTTAGTTCAGAAACTGACTAAATTATGTGGGTGAATTAGATTTCCTTGCTTGCTTGTCTACCACACCATTAACATTGATAGGGATGTGAAATGCTTTAATTCTAACCAACTTCTCCTGTTGTTTAACTAGCATGCATATTCCAGGTAATCTGCTTTGTATTATAATGGACTCTTCAAAATATTTTTAAAAGCATAACAAAGTTCATAAGCAGAATGATACAATTAAAAAAACAAAAAAAAAAACACCTCAACAGCGAAGTGCAGGAAAGAACAGCTTTTAGTATTTGAGAATTTTTTTTCTCTATACATTGCCTGGTTCTGATATAATGTGAAGTTTTGAGGCTTTAAGGTGCATGTTCATCTACCTCTAACCAATATGTTAGTGTTCATGGATATACAGGGAACTATGACTGTCAGCTCATTGGATCAACAACTTAATCACATAAACAAAGGACTATTACAGAGAGTTTTGTGCCTCTGTGAAAATGCAGAGATCCTCTATTTTGGAGACTCTGAAGCTCATGAAATTTGAGTTAGTCTAAAAAACTGGGGCAGTTCAGAGATTAAAAAAATAGCGTTTATTTAGAATATTGAAAATGTTGCCAGGGGCGGCTCTAGGAATTCCGCCGCCCCAAGCAGGGTGGTGCGCCATGTGGGGCGCTCTGGCAGTCGCCGGTCCCGCGGCTTGGGGGGACCTCTTGCAGACGTGCCTGGGGAGGGTCCACTGGTCCCACGGCTCCGGTGGACCTCCCGCAGGCACGCCTGCGGGAGGTCCACCGGAGCCACGGGACCAGCGGGCCCTCCGCAGGCATGTCTGCGGGAGGTCCGCCGGAGCCGTGGGACCAGCGGCCCCTCCGCAGTCATGCCTGCGGGAGGTCCGCCGGCGCTGCCTGCTGCCCTCCCAGCAAAATGCCGCCCCAAGCGTGCGCTTGGCGCGCTGGGGTCTGGAGCCGGCCCTGAAGTTTTGTCTGTGCAGTGTGTGCTTTTTAAACCAATAGATGAAGTTTCACTGATTGTTATAAACAAAATTTAACACTTTTTTTCTTTTGTGAAAAATGTATTTTATGCTTTCATCATGAAAAATCATTTCCTTGATTTTTTTTTAATTTTTTTAACAAAGTTTTGAATTTATATTCTGTCTTGTTGTTGCTTGACCTCCCACTTGCCACCTGAGCCTCCATGTTTATTCTTCAGTTAATAATGTCACACTTTGTGATACATTGCTTTCAAAGTAGCACAAATTTAAGGACTGGAGTGAATATAAAAGTTCAACCAGCTTATGATTGTGTATTAAATCACCACCATAAAATATTTGCTATGCAAATACTGTGGCTCATTTTCTGTTAATCTCAGTGATGACTTTCAAACTTATTTTAAGCAAAAGGTTTACTCTTGAATTAATTATTTAAAATTCCTACCTTCTGCCCAAAGAACAAAAAAAAAGGGGGGGGGGAGGTGGAGCTTAGCCAATTGTAGGGCTTGTTCTCATTCCCAAATGAAGTCAATAGGCCTAGATTCATTAGTGCAACTCATTTTAAAAATTAAATCTATTTCACAGTTAAAATTTTTTCCCTTAAGGCTCTTGCATTGCTGAGAGCTTCTCTTTTTGATAACTCAAAGTGAAAGAGACTCATTGCTAAGGAAAACTTGCCTTTTGCATGCAACACAAGCTAGGCAAATGATGGCCAACTTTACCTGCTGTAATTAAGTTACCTCTCATCTTGTTGATAAACAAAACAAATTAAACTCTTTAACAGCTCCAGCTACATTTGTAACCATAGCTATAGAATTCCAAACTTTTGGAGGGAAAAATATAGAAAAGTGCTTAGGGAACTAAAGAGTGTGCCAGCTAGGAAGTATGCCAACAGAAGGTTATATCTCAGTTCATTCATCCAAATGTGTGATTCATGCTTTTGCAGAGACCTGGCACAAGCCCTAGAAATAGAGTTTGAGAGAGAGAAGTGGCCTTGTGCTGGCCCCATGAACATGGGTGAATCTCTCCCCACAATTAATAATACAAATACAATAGCAGAGCTCATACTGTTCCTATATCTAACTCCTGTGATTATTTAACATGGAGAAGGTCTCCAATCCGCCATTGCCTTCAGTGAACAATGTAGTTCCCTTCAAAGTTACTTTGTGCGTAACGGTACTTATCCAAACACTGAGATTTAACAATGAGAAATGGTGGACTATTTGGAGACCCACTCTGTGTGTCTGGATGGCTGTTCACCTGCCTACAGAACTAATGGTCTCACTGAAATTGCTGCTACTGGTTGCATGTGCAGCTGATTGCTGGTAAATGGCACCATCCCAATGTTGCTTTCTTGGAAGGATGATGAATTAAAGTCTCAGATTCACGTCTGTGAAAGAAAACTACCAGCTTTAGGCAGGATCTTTTCAATCACTCTCTCCCCAGTTGGTACCTTTTCATTTCCAATAATGAAAGAAGCTGTGTTGGAGGGTTGCCCTGCACACTTACTAGTTGGATGAAATCAATTATTTTTTAAATTTCCCAAACTCTAGTATATTTCCCCCCGCCCCCCAATTTTGGAATTATATAGCTATGGTTCCAAATGTAACTGGAGCTGTTAGAGTTCAGTCTGCTCTGCTTATCAAAAAAAAAAAAAAAAAGATTCAGAGGTGACTTAATTATAGTGTATAAATACCTTCCCAGGGGGAGAAAAATACGGACAACTAAAGGACTCTCTAATCTAACAGAGAGGGGCAGAATAAGAACCAGTGGCTGGAAGCTGAAATCAGACAAATTCAAATTAGAAGTTACGCACAAATTTTTAACCATGAGGAGGATTACCCACTGAACCAAACTACCAAGGGAAGTGGTGGATTCTCTATCTCTCGGTGCCTTCAGATCAAGCATGGATGCCTTTCTGGAAGACATACCTGAGCCACATGTAAATTATTGGGCTTAATTCAGGGCTAACTGAGTGACATTTAATGTCCTGTGATACAGAGGAAGACAGACTAGATACTTTGAGTCTATGAAAATGTTGGCCGGTTACAGCTTCTGTTTGCCCAATCTTGGAGCCCTTATTCAGGGAAAAACCTCTTTATTTCAGTGTTCTTCCACTGCAAGGCGGGTGAATTGATAGTAACACGAAGCTATAGTATGAATAGGGACCTAGTCCTGCATCCAAGGGATTATTTACTTGAGTGAGGGATGCCACGGTTGAGTCCAAAATTGCAGTGTTCAATATGCAGATACCACTGAGAATAGCACCAAATGCCCCAAAGGTTCTATGTCATGATATGAGCAACACCTCTGTAATACAAAAGCAATAATGCAACTAGAAGCCAAGTCTCCTAAAAGGGGGGGGGGTATATTTTAATGAGGCCTAAGATTAAATGTGATTGCCTCAAGCTATGCTAAGTGACTGCCTCACCTTCCTGTGATCAGTCCTCCATGTCATTTGAGGGGATAAGGGACAGTTGGTCCCAAAATTGTATGTTTGTGCAGCAGACAAGGGCAAAAATGAGACCGAAGAGGGCAAGGAAGTGGAACGAGAACTTGTAATGTGCCCGGGTGGGACTGTGATAAAGAGGAGGATGTCTTGCTGCCCCATTTTTTTTCAAGACATTCCTTCTCTCTACACAGCTCTCTCACGCCCATGACACTGGCCCAGGCATATAATAAATCAGGCTAGCTTCAGGGCAGGCCTCCTTGGAGGCCGGGTGGGAACCCCTGCCTCTTTTTTTTTGTATTATTATTACTGACCCTGACCCCCCCCCCAAAATGCTGGCTTTCTTTCATTAGCATCAAGAAGAAGAACCCTAGCTAACTATTTTTTGGTTTTTTTTTTCATTTTTTTTTTTTTTTTTAACAACTTAATATAAAAAATTAAAAAATGTGTAAAGTAAAATTTTTAAAGTAAACAGTCATTTTTTGCAGATTTTTTTTTGATTTTTTATATACTATTATAGCAGCTATGATCTATATAATAATAATTATTATAATATATATATTCTTCTTTCTTCTTTCTTCTTTATATATATATCATGTGTTAACATATATAGATATATATCTTTGCCTTAATATAGGGTTCAGGTTTGTCTTCAAACAGTGTAAATTAACAAATAAAGATAATTATCGGTCTTAATTCTCCAAGTGATGCACAGGAAACCACCTCCATGACCACGGCACAAAATGCAATCAAAGATCTCTGGGTATTTTTTCAATGTAGCACATCAAAAATGTATCCTAATTCTCAGTGTGTGAATCTATTTCTGTGGCAGATGAGATGAGGTGCCAACTCCCAGAGTTTTGACAAAAATTGTTCTTATGCTTCAGGCTATTTATTATTGCCTTCAGTTCTGAGAGCACCAGGAAAGAATAGCACATTTACTGTATCAGCAGTGGTAGATAGCTCTTTGTTAAGAGAAATATTGTTTCTCAGAGCTGTAGCTGTCTGAACTAACCGGCAACTTTCCCCATCTATTTAAATGATAAATAGTATCAGTCTTACGCCAGTCAGCCAGATTTGGCTTAGCTTGTATGTTGTTTTGTCCCTTTATATAAGAAGATTGAAATATAGAGTATGTGCTAGGTATAGGATACATGCCACTATACAAGGATAGTTTCTCAATAATTGAGGAATAGTGTTTATTGCTCCTGGGTCAGTGTTGTGTGTGTGTGTGTGTGTGTGTGTGTGTAGGCAAACTAGGACTCTGCATGATTTATCAGAAGAAATTAATTATGCCCCTGCAATGGAGATTAAGCCCGAGTGAGAAATTTCCTGGTATTTCTACAGAGAGGCATGATATGCATTTTAAATACACAAAAATGCTTTCTTATAGAATGATGATTGCTTCCTGTTTAATTGTATTACAGCAGGGGTTCTCAAACAGGGGGTCGGGACCTCTCAGGGGATCGCAAGGTTATTACAAGGGGGGTCACGAGCTGTCAGCCTCCACCCCAAACCCCGCTTTGCCTCCAGCATTTATAATGGTGTTAAATATATAAAAAAGTGTTTACAATTTATAAGGAGGGGTTGCACTCAGAGGCTTGGTATGTGAAAGGGGTCACCAATACAAAAGTTTGAGAACCACTGACCTACAGGCTCCAAATGAGACTGGTGCCCTGTTCTTCTAGGTGCTGTCCATGCACATTGCAATTCAAAGTGTGATTGCAACCTGGCTAGACTTGCCTATGCTAGCACCACTGCTAAAGCAGTGTAGGTAAGCTGGCACTGGCTTCAGCAATACAGTGTACATGCTCATCCCATACTGTTAGGTTCTATGGAGGCCGTGAGCCCTCCCAAGGTGCTCTGCAAGAACGAGGCCCACACACACTGTGAGTTATTGGCTTTAATGAAGGTAAAGTGACACACCCGCAATGGGGACTCCAAGCGTTGCTGTCACGGAGGCGGGGAACCCAGTACCCTGGAGCTCGGCCTGGTACGGAGTCCAAAAGCAAGCACAAATCATACTCATATTTATATAAACAGCAGCAAGCCAGCTCATACATAATGCAATAGGGACTTTCCACCCTCCGGGGCCGCCCCCTTGGCCAACAGCGGTTCCAGCCCGGTTATGGCAGGTTGGAACTGGCATGCCGTGTCCTACAATGACCGGGCACTGAGAAAGCGAAACTGCCTAAGCTAGGCCGTAACAAAATCTTCCATGGTTCCCTGTCCTCCTACACATACCCTGGGTACTGACTTGTATTGCTGAAGCCTGTGTTGCTACATTGATGCTGTTATTTTTAGCAGTGCTAGCATGGGCATGTCTACCCAATGTCTACACTTGGATTGCAGTGTAGATATACCCATAGCATGAGACAGTCCTGACTGCAAAAAGTTTGCTAACTAAAGATACAGGACAAAGCCAAACTAGAGGAGAGGAAACTTTAACCCCATTATACTGATGGGAAACTGAGGCATAGAGAGATTATGACTTGCCAGATGCCTGTGGTGGAGCTGGGTATCAAAGCCAGACATGCCAAGTCCCAGTTCAGTGCTTTATCCACAAGACCATCCTTCCTGAATATTGCTCATGATGCAGGGTGTTAACTTCCTACTGATGAATCTGCTGACTATACTGCAAAGACTTCAAAAGTTTTAAAGAGATTTTAAATAAGGGGCCAGATTAATTCTTGACACAAGTTACGGATTGCAACTTTCTCGAAGCCAATGGAGCTGCTCCTGCTTAGTCCCAGCAGTGAATTTGTTCTAGCAAATTTGGATTTAATTTGGGCATCCCCCAGTGAGGGCTCTGGATTGATATGTTACCCACAGAGGGTGGAAACTGCTTGATAACATCTTTCTTTTGAAAATTTACCCCAGTAATATGTGCCTGTCACTCTAAATTGGGATCAGCAGGTCACAACACATCACATTTCCTTCCCTGTTGAGCTGAGGAAGAAATATTTCTGTGATAGACAGCTGGCGCAAGTTTCAAGAAGAAACTGTTGGTAAGCAGTTCTCTGAAGCGCACAGGAAATATTAATGTTACTCAGAGATGGGGCTAAGCAGCAAAGTTTGAATCAAGAGCTGAACATCCCCGAAAGTTTGAGGCTGTTTAGGCCTGACCCCTTAGATGGATAAAGGCAAGACAGGAGGTTTGCTCCCCAGCTATATTTCATGTGAAGAAGGGCAGTCTTGGGGTTAAAGCACGGGTGCAGGCTTCAGAAGGCCTAGGTTCAGTTCCTGGCTCTGGGCAGACTCTGTGGGTGGCCTTGGGCAAATCACTTAATCGCTCAGTGCCTTTGTTTCCTTGCTGTAAAATGGGGGTTAATGCTTCTCTGCCTCACAGAGTGTTGTGCAAACAGTGATGTGAGGTGTCCTGGAAGAGTGGGAGGAGCCTTCCATAGATAGATTTCTTGAAAAATGTTACAGAGAGAGGTATGCAGACCTGTCTGTCCAGGAATTACTAATTGATTTGTATGGCAGTAGCCCCTAGGCGCCCCAGTCACAGACCAGGACCCCATCGAGCTAGGCGCTGTGCGAACAAAAAGACGCTAAGCTCTTTGCGGCAGCATCTAACATATCTTCTTAATAACTTTAGCAAAAGCAATAACAGGAAAACCAGCTCTCAACGTTATGTAATAACACCTTTAAAATCACCAAAGTAGGGGGATGCAGGGCCTGGGACATAGGCTCCGAGTTTCTAATCTGCCTGGTGGGGGACTCCCCCTGGCTCCACTCCAGCCCCGCCCCCACTCCACCCCTTCCCCCAAGGCTCCACCCCTGCCCTGCTTCTTCCCACCCCCGTTCTGCCCCCACACCACCTCTTCCTGCCCCACATCTTCCCCACCCAGTTCTGCCGCCTCCGCCAGTGCACTGTGCCCTTGCTCCTCTCCCCTCCACCCCCCAGCGCCTCCTGATGCCATGAAACATCTGATCCGCAGCAGGCGGTAGGCACTGAGAGGGAGGGGGAGGCGCTGATCAGTGGGGCCCATTAGTGGGCCGGAGGCACCGGGGGGAGGTTCTGATAGGGGGGCTCCTCCTCGCCCCCCCTCCGCTCGCTTGCCACTTGCCTCCCCGTTCACCTCCACACTCCGCTTGCCCTCCCGCCTCACCTCCTCACCCACCTCCTGATGATTTTATTGAAGCCCGGGGGCCCCCCAAAGTGTGGGGCCCTGGGCAGTTGCCCTGATTCGCTGTACCCAAGGGACGGCTCTGCAAAGAAGCGTAGGATTTTCCTCATCTCAAATGTTCAACAAGGAGTCCCATTATTCTTCCTCCGAGCAGCTGCTGTGCTTAGTAATTAGGGAGAGAAATGAAAAGCTTTTATTTCTGAGTTTTATGTTTTTAATGCGGCAGTGGAAGATGGGGGCTGCCAAAAACAAATGGGAAAAGGAGATGTGTTTGATCTTGGGGAAGACCTCTCTGCTGAGCTAAGCTAACTCTCCTTCTAATAGCAAAGGGTGTCAAGCTTGCAAACCTCGTGAGAACGTGCTTCCTCTTTAAATTATGCTGCTTTGGGTTGCCCCCAGCGTGATAAATCAACAAGCTGATCCCTCTTTTGCTCTTCTCCCAGCAGCAGATTCCTACCCCTAGTAAGAACAGTGATGTATTGCACACTTTACAAAAAGAAGTCCTGATCCTTGTGCTTAAGCAAAGTGTGTGCTTGATTTCATTGTGACTACTTGACTTCAATGCAACTACTAATTTTTTTAAGATTAAGCACATGCTAAATTAAATGTTCTGCTGGACTGGGGCTAGCATGCTCAGGTTGCAGAATAAATCCTACCTGATGCCTTTTTTTCGCAGACATAATACTTGTTACTTCTAAAATGCTATACAGATACTTACATAATCTAGTGATTAAATCACAGGGTTGAGAGAACTGGCTTCTCCTGGCTCTGTCACTGACTTGGTGTACGTGACCATGGGCACATCACTTCACCTCTCTGTGTTCCAACTACACACACATAGATTATCTCTAAAGTGCAGATAATACTTAACCATTTCCTAGGGATGTTAAGAAGTGAAATGGATGTCCGTGCAGTGTTTCGCTTGAACAAAAGAGCATAGCATCATGAAACAAACAGTTTCAAATCAGATAGTTAACTACAAGAAACTATATGCAGCACTGAGCAGGCTTTGATTCATTCCCAAGCCACTGACTGTATATTCTGCAGATGCAGCAATCACTGGCTCTCATACATAGCTACCTACTGCATGTAATTTCTGGTGCTGTCTACACAGGAGCAATGCCTGGCAGTCATTGCAGGTCAGAGTATAGTGCATAAACTTTGGGAGCGTGCACACCTGATTTCTAGGCCAGGTCCTGTAATACCACTGAGGCTCTTGTCACAGAGAGCCTGTGGGGCAGTCTCTGTGACCTTGTCCAGTGTGCCAGAATGGGGCCAGCTAACTTCATGCATCTGCTGTCTGCCTTGGATTTTTTAGCATGTGTGGCTTAGTAAGAACTTGGCACTATGGGTTATACTTATGTAAATTCAAACCCCTTAACTCCCACAGAAAATGAAGGTTGGCATCTCATTAGCCTTGATCTTGAATTTCCTGCCTTGAAGTGGATTCAATCAGTAACAAAAAAGAGAGAGAAAACCAACCCTGATGTGGAAGGTTTGAAAGCAAGTTCAGAAGAGGGGGTCAAAAGTTTTCTGGCAGAACATTTTTTCCATCAGAAAATGCTGTTTTGTGGAAACTGAAACTTCCCACAGAAATGCATCAGCTTTGACAAACTTAAGGAAAATTTTCAGAAAGCTGTCTCTTGATAAAGTCGAAACTTTCTGCCTTGCCACTTTGGGAATGGAGTGTCTTAATTTGTTCATTTCAAAATGAAAAGTCATTTTGAAATGTCTCCAATTTATATTGAATTTTAAATGTCTAAATTTAAACTTTTTTTATTTTTATTGAAATGGCTTACATTATCAATTGCTTTATTTGTATTTTGGTAGCAATAAGGGGCCATCACTGTGCCAAGTATTGTATAAACACAGAACAAAAAGGTGATCCCTGCCCCAGAGTTCACAATTTAAGTACAAGACAAGTCAACAGTTGGACACAAATCGACTGACTGGAGCACAGGGAAACAATCAGACAAAGTTAGTTAGTTGGTTAGGTTAGGCTGGGTTACGTTAGGTAAAATTATTGATGCAGTTACCTGTGCAAACTACATCAAGGAAAAGTTTTAAGAATGCCTCTGTTCCAGTGACAGCAGTCTGTTACTTGTTCATTTTACTTTACACAGATACATTTATGATGCATGCGTGAAAATTGCTGTGTTTCTGATAGACTGTGCTAAACCTTTTTCTTGTCACTGTCTGTTACTTTTTGTTTCCCCTTCTACCTTTTGGGACTGTCACCACAACTAGGTTTTGTAACTGAAGTGGAAGTCACTTGGTTGTTTTTGGCAGGGGGAGGCTCTAAATCATTCAGACAAAGAGAATTAGGAGCGGGTTGGGTATTTGGAGAGAAGGTGAAAAGTCGTTAGTAGATTCTCTGTACATTTCAATGATTGTGAAAGGAAAGAAGCAGTTGTCTCTATTCACAGCAAGCTGAGGTTCACTGGCCATCACGACTTCTATAGAAGCCTGTTGCCTGAAGTGCATGTGGGGCAATCCCTGTAGTCTATTCAGAATTATATCTTTCAGAGAAGCTAAAGGCTTGGTCAGTATCTCATCAGTCCTACAAGTTTGTTTATACCATCTCTCCTGTATGGAGTATGTGACTGACTTGTAAGCCACTGCACATCTATCTGGAATGGCATTCTGGGATAACTGGGTGGTTGTCCAACAAAAAAATGTTCAGCTAGTTTAAAACAAGAAGTTACCAGTCAAGAAATCCACAGTGTGTCTGTTTTCAGTGCTGCTTGTACTAGACAGAGCTACTGGGTCAGTTTCTTGCCTGTGCCAAGATCTGCTTGGCCCCCCCAGAGGCAGAAGAGGCCCTGAGGGAGCTGATTATGGGTCCCTGATTCTTAGTAAGTTAGAGCTCCCTACCACAGCTGGCTGTGATCCCTAATGCAGGCACGTGCCTTTACTTCCCCAACATGTCCCCTCTGCCAGTTTGGATGGAGAGGTTGGCAGAGGAGGCAGCTCTGCTGACTTCCTGTCAGTTGAGAGTACCGTTCTCTTGGGAAGTGAATGCTGACATACAAGCAGAGTGAAGTAAAACTCAAGGAAAGATCATTGTAGAAACCAATATCTTTGAGAATTTCTCGGGGAAATAGCATTCCTGGTCTGCCTTTTTGGTCAGGTCAACAAAAATCAATTGTGTCTCTGTTATGTTTGTGAGGTGCATATGATAAATGCTTGTTATTTGGTTAGTCCTTAAGTTTAATCTTTTCCATGCCCATCATAGTGTAGCATTGTTATTGGAGGATAGGTTGTGGGAGACTTGGGAGCATATTACTAATAATCAGAAGATCTGAGTTTGGAACAAAATTAACTAAGAAAGTTCATTCTATCCTGCATCAACCTTTCCCCTCCAGCAACAGTTGAGTTCATCTCTGCAGGCCAACAGGGAATCCTTTGAGACTAACTAGCTACTGAAGAAAATTGTATCACTTATTAGCCATGTTGTGCCCCCCCTTCTATATAGTGCAATCTATTAATTTGTACTCCCTTCACCCCACCCCACCCATCCATATTACTGCCATGTACAGTTCCCAAAGTTCAACTCCTAGTTGTGGGTGTCACAAAAAAACCCTCAAACACACACACAAAAACCACATATGGGGGAATGAACACAGTTGGGGTTTTCTTGTTTGTTTTGTTGTGGTGGTTTTGTTTCGTTCAGCAGAACTGGGAAATTTGGGTTGCAATTAAAGCATCGGCTGAAGTAAAGAATTTTATGTTGTCATAAAGAAAACCCTTCAGGATAATGTAACTCTCTTATGTCTTTATTGTATCAGTGTGCTGCTATACATACAACAACAGTTTTTGTTTTTTTTATGGGTCTGGTACATGAACTGCCTGGTGATGCACTAATTGCAGCAGCACATTTATCTCCTCCAAAACATTATTCGGTGCCCACAGGTCACATATCAAAGGGCACCACTGAAGTACTTTAGTTAGAGAAAACGGATTAACTAGGCCACTCACATGGATTAAGACCATAATGTGGATGATATAGTGCTTATATGGTGCAGGGAGTCATATCAGCTCTCTGAACAGTTTTTAATCCCTCTTTAGATAGCTTCCTTTTGCACCTCCAGTACATTGATTGCATTAGTCACCTCCAACAGTGGTATCCTTGTAATTCACTGGCATGAATGATCACAACTATATACAGTCAAGGCCAAATCCTGATCTCATTTAAGTCAATGGCAAATTTTCTATTGACTTCAGTGGGACCAGGATTTTGTTTCCAATGGGATGATGATTTGGCCTAAGTGTTACTTCTATAAATATGCAGAATAGCCCAGAGATAATTCTAATATCTGCAAAACTGCAAATAAAACATTGTTTTATAGGTTCAAATATAACTTGAATATATTCAATTTCTTTCCATTTTTGCCCCATATAATGTTAAATAAACTCCGTATGATGACCCAAATGTATTCACAATTCCTCCCAAGTAAGATACTTGAAAATACAACGTATTTAATCTCATTATGGGTGGCCACGTGGAAAAAAAATTAGCATCCCATGTAATGAAGCTGTCAGAGATTTTGTATAGTGGATGAATACCACATTTCAATACAAGTTGTTCTGCTTGTCAGCATTCAGGAAACAAGTATGTTAAAACTTGGCAGCACAATCTTAAAATATGGACAGAAAGAAATTGAATTTTAAAGCTATTAGTCTCCCAGTTTTATACTGACTTGATTTAGCCAGAACGGATTCTCACCAACCAGATTAGTAGCTGCTGGGAGGCGAATTATTGAATTGGCACAAAGAGTTTTACAGACTAATCATGTGAATGTGAAGAAGTCCAGAATTTCATTAAGGGGGACCAAAAACCTTTACAAGAGTGGGCAAACTCAGCTTTAAAACAGCCAACGTCATTAAGTAGCTGCGCCAGCTTCAGGCACGGGATGGTCATTGGCAGGATGAAAACCTTTTGCCCAAGAGCAGCTTTTTCCAGCTTGGAGCTGCAAGACAATTTAACAGATCTCTTCCCCTGTCAAGACCCAACTGTGGGATGCCAGGCATAATGAAGATCCAGACTGAGGGGCATGGAAAAAATATACACAGGAAACTTTTAAGTGATGTGAGATTTTGTCATTCAGTGTAAATCTTTCTGTCTCTCTAAACTTCGGTTTCATGGTTCTTTACGTAGATAATGTGGGGGCACCAGATTTGCGTGCAGTGTAGGGAAATTCGGGCCTTAAATGAACAACATCCCATGAAATAACATTTGAATGACTCGGCAGATGCAGTCAGCAAGATGTTTTCTTCTAAGGATAATATTTGTATTAAGAAAGAGAACCAAAATTATATGTCCTGGGTGCAGAGTCCAGACGCCTCCAAAAAGCCAGTTTGGTGGTTCTCCTATGCACACATGTGGAGGAGTGAATTGAGCTGATGCTGATGCTCAGGTAGTGCCTCTGTCTCCCATCTCACTGTCAGTATTTGTTGAATATAGTAGTATTCCAATGAACCACTTATGTTAATCTACTGTTTGAGATATGGGTTGGCAAACTTGCTTTTGGGATGCTTTGTGACGCTTTGCCATAACTCAGCAATGTTTGGCTACTTTCAGAGGAAGATGCAAGCAGTAACCATAGAAGCTACCGTTAAAAAAAGGAGGCGCAAATAAGAAAATCAATGAGGTCACTGTCACCTGCATAATCCAGCATACAAGACAACGGCCTCATTGTAAAACTAGTTGAATTGGGACTCCAATGGTCCCCACAGATGCACATCAAATATCTGTAGCCTGGCAAACTACAGCAAGGAATAGCATCTGACCTTTTAATATGATGTGCAAACAAGGGACCCATTTTACAAATGCTTTGTTTGAGTTTGAACAAAAGCATTAGTAAATGGGTCCTTTATTTGCAGGAATGATTAATGACTTTTGTTTTGGAGTAGCTCCTTGCTAATGACATGTTATATTTACACTGACTGAAGATGCAGCGGTTTGATCCAGCCCCTGTGTTAGGGTTACATGGCTTCTGAAAGGTTTTAATGTGCATTTAAAAACATGGATTTTCTACAGAAAGTAGTATATATCAACAGACGCTTCCTTATTTTAATGCCATGATGAAAGGCAGTACTTCTGCACCACTAAAACAGGAGAAATGATACTTATCAGTTATGTCTTCAGAATACTTAGCATTATCTAAGGCC
Organism: Mauremys reevesii; assembly: GCF_016161935.1. Lineage (NCBI taxonomy): Eukaryota > Metazoa > Chordata > Testudines > Geoemydidae > Mauremys > Mauremys reevesii. Next base: position 12,760,658 of record NC_052640.1, on the reverse strand, counting down.
TTGTCTACATGCAGCTGCACTGGTTTAACTAAAGTCACTCTCCCTGTTGGGCTCAATGTATATTTAATTAGTAATACAAAGTGGAATGGCATCAACAGGAGAGATCAACTCATCTTGGAATAGCCCAGAGCCCAGTGGCACTTACCTAAGAGATGGGAAACTCAAGTTCAAATCCCTTTTCATCAGGCAGAGAGGGGACTTGTACTGGGGTCTCCTCCATCCTGGGTGTGTGTGCTAACCCCTGGGATAAAAGTTACAAGGGATGCTGCCACCTCCTGCCTGTATCATCCTCCGAGGCTCTTTTGTGAGGAGTTAATGTCCTCTGAGCATGTCTGTCGGATCGGAACCCATGGGCAAGATAGGTAGGGGTCTACAAAAAAACTACTTAGTTTGGGAGGAATGAAAGATTAATAGCACAGAATGGTAGACTGCATGGTTTAGACAAATTAGATACTTTGCTTTGATAGGGGATTCTCTCTCCCCCCACCCCCAGGCCTTTTGTGTCTAGGAGTTATATATAGTATTTTTTTTTTAAATGGGCACATCTGTGACAAAAGCGATTATCATTTTGTCAGCGCATTGGTCTGAATTGAAAAGACGGTTGGAGAAAAATGACAAAAGCCGTATGTACTTCACTACAGCTGAACCCAAACAATACGCTCTTCATCTTGTAAATGTCTCCATCTGTAATCTTCCCTCCCCTCCCCTGTCATCAGAGCCACAACAGCAGACCAGCTGCTCTACCACAGGTGGAGGGCATATTATGTGAATCTAGCTCATACTGAAATCTTGAGATGACTTACCACCAACCATATAAAATACCCCCTCCCCCAGGCTGTTAATACAAACGACTCTACAGTATATGCCACATCTGATTGTGTAATTAGAAGACCTGCAGTGACATAGCTTTAGTTATGAGTTTTTGGTGTTTTTGTAAGTCTGGGTAGTTGATTTACCCTCCTGCCCTCTTTATTCTTAAGTGGCAGCTTGTACTGATGGTAAAGATGCCATGAGCGAATCATAATCACGTAAGAAGCGAGGATGCTTGAGGGTGCTTATTGAATAGCTAAGGCGCTCCCATCAAATGGCACTTCACTGAAGAGCCAAACTAAACATACCATGTCCCAGTTAAGGGCTGAGACAGTCCTGCCTGTAATCTTCCGCTCAACCCTGCTCCAAGTGCTCTGCTTTTGTGGTGGAGAGAACAAAGGCTAATGAAGTGACATTCTGTTCCCCCGGCAGCGTGTGGGCTAGGAGTGGGAGAAGTCTTTGCTCTGTTCCCCTCCACCATTCAAAAGCGGCTGGCTGGACTCATGGAGGTGGGGGGTAAGCTGCTCCATGAAAACGGAAGTATCTTACTCCCTCCACAGAGCCTGGGGACTGAGTCACGTTTTGTTCTCTGGCTGGCTCCTGGGATGGTGCAGCTATGTACTGTCCCTATTTACCGATCATCAAGGCCAAAGTATCTAAGGCCTTGTCTATATTGAGAATTTGCCTCAGTTACAGCTGTAAGTAGCCAGCACCAGTAAAACCTCCTAGCATAGACAGACAAAGTTGCCACTTGCACCAGCACCACTAATCCCTGCTTGAGCCTGGAGAAAGCTGCATTGGTGCCAATCGGGTTTATAATCATTAAACCTATCTACACTCGAGTTTTCAATGGGACAGCTACACCAATGTCGGGGGTAATGGCTATTATCAGGGTGAATCTGTGCTGACAAGTGCTAACCCTCCTCTGCCCATTCAGGTGGAGCTGTTTCTTGTTTTAATATAGTGGGAATATTGTGGACTGCTAGCTCCCCTGACCCTTTCCTTTTATGCCACTAGCCAGGAATGTCAGTTTAGTTTCACATGTTGTTGTTGGTAAAAATGGATGGATCTCTTGGATTTCACCAAAATCCCTTTTTGTCCAGAAAAGTTTGGGATTTCAAAACTGTCACAAAATATATGGTCCTTTTAATGTAACCCACTGTTCTGCAAGGGAAAACTATCATTTAAAAGACACGTTCTTCCAGTTTATTGTTCGATTTTGTACGTTTCCATTTAATGTTACTTTTGAAAGTAATTCCTGGTCTGCTCCTAGGCCATGGAAATAAAATGAAGACAATTTGGATTAGCTGAAAAACTCATTGTCTGTAAGAACCAGACTGAATTTGGGCTTCAGAAGTGGTGAGTTCTGTACTACATCTAAAATCAGCGATTTTGGGGGTGGATTCTAAATAGAGCAAAATGATCCTGCCCCTCTTCATTTTACATTAGATGTTTGACTGACATTGGCAGCAAGGAGTTAATCTTGCTTGTGACATGTTGACTTTTATAGGGTTCTTTAGAGAGCTAAGACTCAAACAAGCCCACAGAGACTGAATTTATTAAGCTCAGTGACGGTCATAAATCAGCTACCCAAGGCATGAGGTGTGCATAAATTAGTTCCCTGCTGTGTACATGTATTTTTTTAATTCTTTCCTATAAGAATTTTAGGAACTCGCAGGAGCTTTTCTGGTGGTCAATGGCAGGCGAGAGAGATTATATGCTTTTATGTTAAGAATAATTTTTCTTGCTGAAAAATGCTTGTTGAATCCAGTTATTTGACTGTTACACTCTTAAACCCATGCAGCAAGTTACTGAGATTGGAAATGGGTTATTATGCAGGTGAAAAAAATCTCATGCTCAGCATTACAAGGTGACTTGATTAAGGGTAACCCAGCTTCCCAAACTTTCCCTGCAGTTTTGTGGAGAGTAGCTGGGATCTGAAATGATTTCCTCTGGGATGGTTTCCATTTTTCTGTGTTGTAATAGAAGAACCTGGAGTTGCTAGACTGGATCAGATCTGTTGCCCATTCAGTATCTTCTCTTCAACAGTGACCAGCATCAACTCCTACAGAGGACGGTGCAAGAAACCTTGCAGTAGGCAATAATGGAATAACCTGCCCACAGAAAAAAAAAGTTTACTTCTTAACCCATACTAGTTATGCTTATTGTCTGAGGCATGTGTATTCATATCCCTTCCAAAACGCTTGTGTTTTTTTGTTTTTGTTGTTTATTTCTAAATCCTTCTTGTTGTAGCTCTGGATGTCCTGGTGACTTATATAAATGTCTGATCATTTTAGAATTCTTTTAAGCTCTGGCCCTCAATATATTGAAGCAATGAGTTCCACAGGGTGATTGTGTTATGAATTTTTTTTTCATTCAAGGGATGTGTCATGGTGCCCAGAATGGGTCACTGCTGAAAGTGCCAATCTCAGGGCAGACTCATCCAAACTGGTGGTATAATATATAATTAGATTTACTCAAGCCAGTAACACAAGTGTACTCCTGGATTACTGTATTCGCCTGACCATGGAGACACAGACAATCTTCCATAACCTCTCCAGCCCCTTGTACCACCCAGACAAAACTGGGCTTTATGATGACAGGGTATTACAACCAAAATCACCACACAAACACATACTGGGATACAGTCCCTGTCCCAGAGAGTATATAATCTAAATAAACAAGCCAAAGGGTGGGAAGGGAAACGGTGGCACAGAGAGGGGAACTTTTTGCTTCAGGTCAGCAACAGCTCTGGGAATAAATGCAAAATTCTGATACCCAGTCCACTGATCTATCCACTAGGCAATGTTGCCACATACTATGCCGGCATAATTTGGCCCCTAGAGAGTGTGCTCTTTGTACAGATGTTCGGATGAGATCACTTTACCTAGTGGTTGGAATTACTGCACATATATTTGATATGTTTGTTATGAAAACTCAGTAAAATTTTAATCATAACCCAAGTGGTTCACCAGCAGATGATTATCTTGCTGCACGCAGGTCATTCAGGAGCATTCACTGGCCCAGAATCTAAACAGCATCTACCCAAGAGAAGCTTTTCTTCAAACATGAATTCCAGAATCAGCAGTTGCATTAAATCAGACCATATGAATTATTCATCAGCTCTGATTTAACATTCATCCTGACACCGAGGCAAAAGCAAGGCATATATTTGCTAGTTAAAAACAACGATTTGCATTACAGTGCATAATAATGCAAATTGTTATTTTATCCTTAACCAACAATATTGTTACTACAATAAAATAACCTTACAGGCACATGGAAGTCTTGGTACTTTTAGTTCCTCTGAGGCCCAATGCTAATTCCCTGTATACTAGCGTTTTATAATATATATATTTGAAATTCTACCTTTGCATTTAGAATAATATCAGAAAAGGAAAATAAGAGAGTACTTTCCAGATCATAATATATTAAAACGGTGAATGTAGTTTTACATTTTCAGTTGCAAGCTGTGCAATCCTTCATGTCTGCTGTTCTTTCTGTTCCAATTCATTTTTTCAATAGGTTTTTTCCTCATGCAACACACACACTTCTTCCGTATCTCTCCCTTTCTTTACTGTAAATGTTACAAATTAGTTCCTTTGACTTTTTTCCTTTGTTTTTGCATAAGAGTTGAATACATTGACTTCTGAGCTTAATAACCTACAATGTGCAATGCTGCCTGGAATGCTGAATATATAAATCAATATCATAGGCTGCTGGTACTAATTATTTCAGCAAAGTCTTCCTGCTGAGTGTTGCAGCTTTCATTCAGTTGTGTTATTTAGTGCACTATAGTTAAATGGGAAGTGGCAATGCTAGTTATATTACCTAAAGAGCAAGTTCCCTTTATTTTACACTGATTTGATTAATGTCATTTCAGTACAGGGTATAGGGCCAAATCTTTACTAATGCAGACTCCTTTTGGGCGAGATGCTAAGGGGACTTCAGTGGGGGAACGACAGGTGTTTAACAGCGCTTAGATTTTTGGTCTGTTGATCTGAATGGGAGATTTCAGCCTGGTCTGTATCGCCATCTCTAAGGGACGGAGGGAGGGCAGCTCAACAACCCTGCCTAAGCTTCACCCCATTCCCCAGTACAAGCCCTGTACCCCCAGAGCACTACTAAAAACATCCCCTTCTGGAGTGGAGCACAGCAACCACTATACACCAGCCACGTGAAACAGAGTTTAGGTGAGGAAAATGTCTCTAATTGAAACCATAGCATGGATTTAAATAGGCAAAACATAATTAACCTCACTGAAGTTTGGCTAGAGCACTTGGGCTCGCATCCCTGCTTTGATTTAAAAAGTGCATGCTGAGGCTGTATTGAGCACAGCAGATCAGGCCTCCATTTCATGTCTCATGGGAAAGAACACGATGCACTGTAGGTGAAGCAGGCCCATTAGTTGCCTTGAGCAACGTTTCTTACCCACTTTCAAAGCAAAGTTTTGCCTCTGAAATATTCAGACAGATTTTGTTTTCTTTGACTCTGCCTAATATATACAGAGTAAAGTGTGAAGCAGAGCATCACCACTCCAACAGAAAACTGACATGAACCAGCGTCTGCCTTGTAACGGCTTAGAACTGTTGGATTCTGGACACATGGGGCTGGAACAGATTGCACAGACCTGACTTTCCCTGTTGCTATTAATGCATAGCAGAGAGGGCTTTGTTTTTGTGTCTTGATGTGCAGAAAGCTGTCAGCTGGAAGAGAGACAAAAATTGATATTTATGTGATATCAGAAGCAGATGTCTCTCCTGATTAGCAAGTGCAGCTTTCTCTGTTGGAGAAATGTCAACTTTTCCAAGGAGAGTCACCAATTTTACGGGAAGGGCGCAAACAATACTGGCTTGTTCCATGAAAGAACGTTGACATTTTTTGTGTATACTGATGCAGGTAACTTGGAAGCCTTCCTTCAGTTATTGTGTGTGAGTGAGAGCTCCACAGATGCTCCTGACACACAAAGGAGAAATACAGCTACCCTGCCACGGGAAGCCCTTGACTCCAGCAGAATTACCACATTGCGTAAAAGTCACTGTAGCTGCCTCTATGCCACCTGCTTCTTGCAGGCACACTTGCACAACATAGGGGGGGGGGGATTCCTGGGCAGGATGAGGGCAAAGCTGAAGTGCACTATGCTCTAGACAGTCCTAGCTAGCAGGGTGGTCCCTAGGGAGCTGTTGCATTCAGTCTAGCTAAGTTACTCTGGGGCCAAAGATCAGGGGAGAACAGTTCAACTGGATCTAGGGGATCTGGCTCCCAGTATATCAATGTATTTTTAAACTACCTGAACCTCTTGATGCTTAGAAAACTGTACAGATCAGCTGTTTCATAGTACCTAGCCAGTACTGCGTCCTGTCCCCCTCAGGAGTTTGGGTGAAGATGAACATGATGGAAATGGGGAAAGGAAGAGGTTGGTATGAGTTTGGAGTGAAATCAGATTATTGTGGTGGTTCCCTTCTTCACACCCTGAGTTACATGTAGCAAGCCCTCACCTAGGAAACTGTATACCAATAAATTTCAATTATGCTTAAGTGTCTTCACAGATTGTACATCATCACACAGTTAGTGGTGGTCTGAACAAATATTTGGTTACATTTCTTTAATGATTCATTTATCAACTGAAACATTGACATTGGCTCTGTGCCTTCTTCTCACCTGGTGTAATAGACCTAGAACCAAGTTTGCAACAGCTCTAGTGAAGCACTATGAGTTTTCTTTGTGTCATGGTCTAGTGTTTCTGTATTAAAGCTAGGTCACTAATGTGACTTCTACTGTGTCCTCTCTCAGAGAAAACACTTTCCAACTTCAGCGGGTGGTTTGCCTGATTAAGGACTTCAGGAGTTGAGTCACCATGCAATGAAACTGAGATTTCAATGCAAGTATCTTTTACATTATCATCATCCATCCTTTGTTCTTAAAGCCATTTCCTTGTTTGTGTTAAAACCCAAATACAATGATAATGATTCACCTGGTGCTTCATTTTATCAAAGGGGCTGAGTAGATATTATTATTATTATATGCTTTGGCAACACCTATATAGCTGGTTATGCCAAGAACGTCTCAGTGAATTTATTTCAGTGCTACGCTTATGTTAAAAAGCACATGTCAGGAGCTACGAAGCAGAATGTTACCCTTTACCTGACACTACCCTGCCTTTGCTGCAAGTCCTGCTTCAGAGCAACTTTTTACATCTGGTAGGTGCAGGGCATCCATCCATTATGTGCTTCTATGTCAATAAAGTACACGATTTTATTCAAAAATTGAAGTAAAAAACCCAATCAAGTTAATCCTCCCTCCACCTCCCACCCCCCGTCAGGCACAGAAATAAAGCCAACGGATGCAGAGCACATGCTATTGAAGAAAAGAAGATGAATCGCTGAAGGAGGGGAGGCCCTGATAGTTGAACCAATGTAGATGTGATTGTTCCTCTTCCTCCTGCCTCCCATTGAATCCATTAGCTGGCTGTTAACAAGCCATCGTGTCAAAGGTTATTTTGACATAAGCCTCCCTCTGGCTTCCTCCTTCTCTTCCACTAGTGATTTAATGTCTGGCTTTACTTTGCTCTGAAGATACTTTTTTTTTTTAATGGATAAGTAGATGCTTGCATGGGCTCCACATATAAACTCTTTGCAATTAGGGTAAGGTACAGGAGCATAGATAGTTATGGTTTCACAGTGTTAGGGCTTCGAGCTTGTCTACACTTGAAATGCTACCGCAGGACAGCTGCACCACCTCATCAGTGTAGACACTGTCTCTGCAGTGATGGGAGGGGTTCTCCTGTTGCTGTAGTTAATCCACCTCCCTGAGAGGCGGGGCCTAGGTTGACGGAAGAATTCTGAACAGAATAGTAGCTACTGGAACATTTTGAAATGTAAAACCCTGCAGCATTGTCTAATGTTCTATTGTATTACTTCTGAACTCACCAGCTGAGATAAACATCTCAGAGAGATAGCGTGTCTGTTTAATTACTTTAGATTACACTAGCTATCAATTTGCATTAGAAAAGTATTAAACTAAAAAACAGATGCTCTGGACATGCTCGATTCATGCATCAAATGCGTCCTACTAAAAATTGGATTTAACTGGTCATCCAATTATCTGAAGAGGTGATCTTTTCAATTGTATTTTGCTATGTCTTTCAAGTAGCTAATACTTTTCCCTTTCACTCTGCTTCCCCTCCACATCATCCATCTCATTAGGAGACTGAGGTTTCGGCTGACCCCTTGAGGAATTCAGTGCACTAAAACAAATGAAACTATGGCATAATCATCTTAGAAAAATATACACACATGATAAAATGTCCCCTCCAGGTGGAACCATTATTGAAGATTACACGAAGCAGAGCCATTTAAGGCATTGTTTAATTTAATTGCTAAAGTCCATTTTAATTAGCCAGAGCCATGGTCCTACTGTAACGAGCACTGGTGTAGACTAGCAATGAGAGAAATGTATAGAAAATAGTGACCAGTGAGCCCAAGCCACCTGGAGATCTCTGGGTTCTTTCAAGTTTGCATATTTGACCTGAGAAACTAACAATGAATTATGGCATGACACTGAATTGACAGTCCTATAAAGCTTAAGACTATGACAAAATCAAGACAGTTGTTCTGCACAGGAATTATGCAGTTGAAGACACCCAGGTATAGATTCTCAGGCACTGGGGTAGGTGTTCCAGCTGCAGAACTTTGTAGCAAAGGAGACTAGACATGTAGATTGAGGCAGCAATGTGGTTATGAGAATAGAGCACGAGATTAGTAGTCAAAAGACGTGGCTTCCATCCCAGCTCTGCCATTGGGTAATTTCCAGATCAGGTAGATGTACCCATGTTAGCACTGATCAAGCTAGTGCACTAAAAATAGCAGTGTATCTGCAGGCGGTGGCACAAGCTAGCCACCCAAGTACATAGGTCTAGAGTTTCAGATGGTATTGTACACAGCACAGCTAGCCTGTCCCACTACCCATGCAGCTACATTGATATTTTTAATATATTAACTCAATCAAAGCTAGCATGGGTAAGTCTGGAAATTACATCTTTAGCTGGGGTGTGTGCATACTTACTCACCTGCTCAAACACCTCGGTCATATTCACTTCTCTGTTTCCTGTCCTACCCTTTCCTTGTGTATTTCGATTGTAAGCACTTTGAGGGCAGGGACTGTGTCTACCGCACCCAGCACAATAGTGCCTGATCTTAGTTGAGGCCTCTGGGTTCCACTGCAACACAAATAAATATTAAAAACTACAAGACTCATGCATTCACTGTAGTCTTCCTATTGCTTGCACAGGAGTGTGAGAGTGATCCAGAGAGAAGGAAAAATAGGAGGAGACAGGAATTACAAATCCCAGAATTATGGAGAGGGATCAAATAAGGATTAGTTCAATGTTAATGCAGTGTATACGTACAGCACATAGATACCAATGATAGACACTCCAGAAAGAACAGCGAGCAGCGGAGGGATGTTGAATGTGCGATACAAGGGTGGGCACACCTCCTCATTCACGCAGCAAAGCTTATTTGTTTAGTATATTAATAATGTGCACTTATGCAATACAGCACTTTTCAACCACAGCTCACAAAGCACTTTACAAGCCAGCTAAGCATCACCGTCCCCATTGTAAAGATGAGAGAAATTGAGCCAGAGCGAGATTGTGGGCTGGATTTTCAAAGTGCTCAGCACCCACATTTGGGGCTATATTTTTCAAAAGTGCTCAGCAACCAGCAGCTCTCATTGAGACCAGTGGCAAATTCCCACCTTGCCTACCACACAATGCAAACGAGTAAATCTTCACCCTCCAGCAGCTTCCACGGTTCCGTGGTTCATATACATAAACGTGTGTGTGGTTTTTCTAAGATGATTATGCTGTTGTCTCATTTGTTTTAGTGCACTGAATTCCTCAAGGGGTCAGCTGAAATCTCAGTCTCCTAATGAGATGAGTGATGTCGAGGGGAAGCTGAGTGAAAGGGAAAGTTGTTAGCTATTTGAAAAACATAGCAAAATACAATTGAAAAGATCAACTCTTCACATAATTGGATGACCAGTTAAATTCAATTTTTATTAGGGTGTATTTGATGCATGAATCAAGCACAAACAGGGCATCTGTTTTTGAGTTTAATACTTTTATAACACAAATTGATAGCTAGTTTAATCCAAAATAATTAAACACACACACTCTCTCTTTCAGATGTTTCTCTCAGCTGGTGGGTTGAGAAGTAATACAATAGAGCATTAGACTATGCTAAAGGGTTGTACACTTTGAAATGCTACTATTTCTGATCAGAATTGTTTGGAGATGGATTAGAATAGGTACTTACTACAGAAAAGATTTTTACTAGAGAAACTGGTTTCTTTACCAGCACTCTACTTGCAACAAGTACATTCCATCCATCAGTCTTCTCAGTGTAATTTTGGGTTTGAAAACAAAAACAGTGGTAAATCTAGGGTTATAATGTGTGGGTCCATTCTGAAAAGTGACCCTGTAAAAATGATATAGGCCTTGATTTATTAAAGCATCTGTTTTTGGGACTGCACTTAAACATATGCTCTACTCCCATTGACTTCAGTGGGACATAAGCACATGCTTTAGTGCTTTCATGAATCAAGTCCACAATGGGTTCTAAAGTTGTTTCTTGCTACTTATGCATTCTGACCATAGTAATAAAGATTCTGCAGGCCAAATTCTTCCCTTAGTCCCACCTGTATCCCCAATGACAGCTGACGGGCTTGCACAGGTGTCAAGTGAAGACATGTTTTCACCTGATAGATCTTTCCCTAATGCATCACCATCAGTAGTAAGGAAAGATCTCAGCCTGAATCTCAGATCCTAGTTTCACTTTTCAGGGCTGGCTGTTGGTTTGCAAGTTGCAAGATGTTTTTCTAGATACATTTGAAATAAAGTTGGCAAATCCTGATAAACGTGGAACTAAACCTGGGTGAATAACTGATTATTTTTTGGTGTGTGTGCGGGGGGAGGAAGGGCAGAGGGTGTTATTCACTGATAGTTTTGAAAAATTGGGGAAAAATTCAGTCTGAGCTGAACCAAATCTGAAAATTGCAAAATTTTGGCAAATTGAAAAAAAAATCTGTTTCAGGTTGAAAATTGTTCACTTTCATTCAGAGTGACAATGAGCATCAGTAGGCTAGGGAAAGCAAGTGAGAATGAGGCCTGGGGGGGATCGATCTAAGTTATGCAACTTCAGCTACGTGAATAACGTAGCTGAAATCAACATACTTAAGTCTACTTACCGTTGTGTCTTCGCTGCGGTAAGTCAGTGGCTGATGCTCTCCCATCAACTCCGCCTGTGCCTCTCGCGCTGGTGGAGTACCTGAGCAGACAGGAGAGCGCTCAGCAGTCGATTTATCGCATCTAGACTAGACACGATCGAAACTGCATGGCTCATGCCTGTGTCTACAAGGGTCAAATTGGAATACAGAATCTGATCACCCCTGAGTATTAGCAATATTCAGAATCAAACCCACACTTGACTGCTTCCCTTTGTTTCATCTTGCAGTGTGCACTGTTCTCCATCTGCATCTGCCCAGTTGCAAGATACATTTATTACACAGTAGGCTGACTATAGCAATGCACGCTTGTGCCTTCCTTTAGACTGCTGTGTAGAGATGAATCCCAGTTAGCTTCTTTCCCGGTTTGCTTTGGAAATAAAGCCAGCTGCTGTGGCATTTAGCAAGAGCAACTTGGCAAATGGAAAACCCAGCTAGCAAGAAGTGGAGTATAGAGTAGGCTTCTGTTCTTTGTAGTCCTATTCTTTATTATGGAGTATTTTATTTTGTCTGGCTTCCAAATGCTGGACCTCAGGGGAGTCAACCAGATTCTGCTAGAGCATGCAGCTGTGACCTCTGGACTATTGGTGTTTCTGTATTTGGAGAACTGTCCTGACAGATAAACAGCCTGGCTGGAAACTCCACTCTTCTGTTCAAAGAACGTTCTGTCTCCTGTTCTGAATGCTTTCTATTCTGCGGAGGAAAGGGCCATGTTTCACAGTAGATTTATCTGACACAGAACCTTCCCTTGCTTTAGACCACCTGGGTGAATTCACAGGCCGGCAAGCATTTGGCAGAGCTGCACACCAGAAATTGTTAGAAAGCAAACAGCACTCTTGAAAAATAGTTTCGCTTTTGTTGTAAATGAAGATTTGTTGAGTTTTTTCTTACCCACTCACGTGCCCAATCCCTTTTTCTTTGAGCCCCAGTGAAATCAATAGCACATTGGCTTTGACGAGGGTGGGTTCAGGCCCTCTGTGCTTCATTCCCCCAGAACTACTGTGGCTAGAAGCCAGACTAGTCCTGGTTCTTTTTCATTTGCAGTTCAGGCAGGGTGGCTGTGAATTGAAATGAGTGCAGTTTTCTGGTAGCGGCAATCTGCATGTGATAGATTTCCTGGCTGCCTTCTCCTTGGCCTCTCTGCAGGTTGTATGGTTGCTGCGGAAGTCATGGAGCTGCCTATAGAGGTGACGGAGGGCCAGTCTGTTGTTGGCATGTCTCAGCTATTTATTCTTTTTGGATGCTATTTTTCCTTAATTGTCACTTCTCAAAGCCCTTGTGGTGCCCATATCCAAGAAGGCCCTTCTATGATAAAGCAGCCAGATTCCCTGTGCTCATAGCTATCTTCTTTTTGAATGTGCACCCAGCATGCCCCAGAAACATCTATAGGTTGATGAAAATGATACTTCTTGCGTTTGCTTAGTTGATACGTGTGTAGTCTACAACAGGCCTGTTGTGTCTTTTAACTGAGCAGTTTGCAAGGTGAGTACACAGCACATAACTCATATTACCTGGTGAATATCACTCTGGAAATTCACATAAAAAAATCCCACTGCAGTGTATGCTGGAGCTCGGTAGAGTACCTGCAGAGAGCAAAATTGCTAAGGAATTAGCTCAAATGAGCAGTGGAGAGAACCATCACATTATTACAGTCTTTAAGAGATGCTTTTTATCCTATACTCTTTTCTTTTGTCCCCATTTCCTCCTATTATAATTGTTTGACAGGTGTAAAGTACCCTTTTCATACCTTAGACCTTTATCCTAAACCCGCTGTGAAGTATAAACCATGTTGTTAGCAATGATTTCTTTTGTAGTCTGTAGCAATTATAGGTAGACTGGAACACTACAAGCTTCCAGCTGATGAAAGATGGAGCTGTGTCCTGTTTATTTGGAAACTTTGCAATGCTTAACTTTTTTTCCTGCATCATTTCCCCCAAACTGTTTCCTTGGTACCCTTTGAGAGGAAGTATGGTCCAATGACTTAAGCAGGGGACAGGAAATCAATAGGCCTGGCATCTCTTTCCACTTCTGCACATGGTTCGCTGTATTCTTGGACAAGTGGCATAACATCTCTGTGGCAATGTCTATACTTAGGGCAGTGTGTAGAGTACGTACACAACATGCCTTCCTAGCACAGGTATAACTAGCAGTTTAGATGGTAAGGTGCTGCAGCAGCATAGGTGAGTAAAGACACACCAGAACTTGAGGGTATATAACCCTACATGGCTCTCTACAAGCAGGGCCTCCCATATCTATACTATGTTTAGCAGTATAATGTCCTTCTGCCTCCCCACTGCCTTCCCCCTGCCAGACCCTTTCACTGCCATGTGTTACAACAGCCTGCCTTTCACTGCAGTGTGGAGCTACGCATACTGCATGAACCACTGCCAGTGTAGACAAGGCCTGTGTCTCAGGTGTCTCGCTTGTAGTCTGGGGATCGGAAGACTGCTCGTAGGAAAGCGCTTTGGGATTCTCAGGCTGTCTACACTGCAAGTGGAGGTGTGCTTGCAGCTCAGGTAGGCTTACCCACACTAGCACCACTTAACATGGCAGTGAAAGTGCAGTGGTGTGGGCTGCACGAGCCCCTCCAGCCCCCCTGGATATGTAGTCATGTTGTAGCCTGCACTAAAGCCCACACTGTCACTGAGATAGCTAGCGGAAATTTGGCAGGAGTGGCTTTTTTTGGTGTCAGAATAGCATTTGAAAAATCATAGTTCACATTTGTTTAGTAGAGACTTGCTGGAGCGTAACAAGCAAAGTCTCTGAAGATTCTGTCCTCACGGAGCGTGCTCCAGCCTCTCTCAGCTCGTAGAGTTGGACAAGGAGACTGGGCCTGGAAGCCGATGGGGAGGAGAGGCTGGGACTGGCTGGACAGGGAGACTGGGCCTGGGAGCCAGGACTGAGATTAGATGAGGATCCTGGGGTAGGAGACTGGGGCTGGAAAGAGACAGACCAGATGAGGAGTTGAGAGGGGGAAATTGGGACTAGAGGGGTAAAGAGACTGGGATTGGGTTTGGGAAGGGAGTGGAGGGGGCTCAGATGGTGAACACTGGCTGAAGTCTAGGAATGGGTGGGGAAGGAGACTGGGCTAAGAAGCCTGAGAGTGGAGACTCGGACTGTGTCCTATGATGTACAGAATGGACTTGCTCTGGGGACAATAAAGGAGTCTGTTGTCTATAGGAGCGGGGCCTTCCTTAGGCATCCGCAGCATATGCGGCTGTGTTGGGCAGCCAAAAATTTGGGGCACCACCAGGCTGCGGGGCCCCGTCCCATTCTGCTTGTGCTGCGCTCTGACTCTGCTGTCCCTTCCGGTAGGCAGGCTGGCCAGGGCTGTGTGCAGTTCGCACCTGGTGTCTTCCTCACTGCACAGGTGCAGAGTGAATCAGGACAACCAATCAGCAGCGCGGGTGGGAAATTTAAAAAAAAAAGGGGGGGGAAGTGGAAGAAGGCCCCTGGCCCCTCACCCACTGCTCACGCCTTTCAACCTGCCCGCTGGCCGGAGGGCTTCTCTCTGCCCCCAGGAGACCAACAAGGTGGAGCTAGCATGGGGCCGTGGGTGCCGGGAGGGAGCCATACACACTGGAGGGAGGAATCTCTTCTCAAAGCTGGGTAATGGGGGACCCCTGGCCAGAGCGTCCATCATTCCCCCATGCAGATTAACACACAGGCCAACAGGGCACGTGCCCAGAGCCCCTTTCTCCTCCCCCCCCGGCCAATATGGGACCCCCAGAAAAATAGGCACCCAAGCAGACAGCCCAAGATGTGGGAGTGGAAGAAGCCCCAAGCTCATCCGGGTGCCCTGGAAGGAGCCTTTTACATGTACGGTAATTAGACTGTCTCATAATGCATATGCCCAAGGGGGCCAAATTAATACTACCCGGGCAACCTGAATTCCTGCATTTCCTAACTTGTGGAGTGCTTGACTTTGCAACTTTCATAACCGTCTTCTAATATGTTTAATATATTCCTTGCTTGGTCTAGGATTTGCGTGACTTCTTGTACAATTCCTGTTGGTTCTTCTGTGAGGTTCCTCTCTATACCTAAAGTATACATGCACATTGTGGGAGGAGTGGAGAGGGACAGACATGATAGCTGAGGGGTTCTCAACCTTTTTCTTTCCGAGGTCGCCCCCCAGCAACATGCTATAAACACTCCAGGGCCCAGTGGGGAGGAGGCGTCAGGGCTCTGGGCTTCAGCTGCTGGCTTGGGGGGGCCCTCAGGGATTTAGTTCTGTGGGGTGCCAGGGCTCTGGCCACGGGGCCCCATAGGTGTAGTTTGACCTCTATTTTGTGGGGGCAGGGCCCAGCGGGGCTTGGGCCGGCTCCACATGGTGAAACCAAGGGAGGGAGCACCACCTCCACCCCAGTTCACCTCAGCAGGCCACCCAGGCTGCCTGAGTTGAGTTGGGTTGGGGGCGCAACCAAAAATTATAACTCAAAGGGGGTGGGACTCAGCTCACAAAGTTTGAAAACCACTCAGGGTGCAGGCAGGGGGTAGCTCAGGGCAAAAAGGGGGTGTAGCTAGGGGCTGGCTGCCAGGAGGGGGTAGCTAGGGTTTGTGTGTGAGAAGGGGTGTAGTTCAGGGGGCAAGGAGGAGGGTAGCTAGGGGCTGTGTGCAGGCAGAGGGTAGCTCGGTACAGGCAAGGGGGTATCTGGGGTCTGTGTGCTGGGAGGGGCACCCTGCGGTCGCTGCTCCCCAAGGGCTTCTTGCCTCCAAGCTGGCCAGGAGGCGGGGGGGACAAAGAAGAGGGGGTGGGGGTGGGGAGGAGGAGGTGTGTGTGTAGCTGCCCCCAGGACTGCCCACTCTGGTTAAGACGCTGCAGTTTGGGGGGGGTGACAACGCCCCCTCCCCCATACCACCTCCAACTCCACCCTTGAGCTTGTGGCTTCTGCCCCCAGGTGGCCACAGAGCCCCAGTTGAGAACCGCTGTGATAGTTAATGATGTCTGTTAGTACTTTCCATCTCTTCTTCTGATTTCAATTTTATGACTTCTCCTTGTCCCTGAAGCTAATCTCAGCTCTGTGACTGAATTTTTCAGTCTTCTTCCAGGGTGTGGCTCCTTCCATTGCCAGATTAAATAGATACTTTTGGGTCATATTAGCAGCACAGAGAGTGCTCTGGCTAGAAACACATTATATCACATTTCCTGCGCCAGGTGGAACACTGTAAATCCAAATGTTCAATGGGAGGGAAAAAAGAAATTCATTTAGGCCACCTCTGAAATACCTTCCAATTTCTGCAGTGGCCCTGAGATCAACATATTGCCAGAATAATCATGCAAAGACCTTTCATGAAAGGGTCAGGAACATTGCCGTTCTTATACACTTCTTTCTAACCTGCATGCTGGTGATAGAAACATCGTGCAGCTTATTTGCATTTCATAGCTGGAATTGGTCCTGCACCACATTGATATGACAAAACAAAAATAACTGAAGAACAGCAAGATGCACTGAACAGATTTTCTGAAACGACACAGATCAAGGATTTCAGAGATGAATAGCTCAACTTGTTGTTCTGGTGAAGTTCTCCTAAATAACTCTGACAAATTCACTAGAATTCCTCAGTGAATCGGGAGTGGTACCAAATGTGTCTACTGTCCCATCTGGGTTTAGGTCCCCCTGGGGCTGAATAAACCTCATCAAGTTTTTTTTAATTGGAATTTTGTGGATTCTGCTGTGTGGCACCTTACACCATTGTTTGCATGACAAAAAGAAAAGGGTGCGGGAGGCGGGGAGATGAACAGTGTACTATCTTGGCACATGGAGATGTTTTGTTTTTTTAAACTGGCATGTGATGAGGATGATAGGAATGCATGACTGACACTTCAAATATCCTACAGTCCTGGCTGCACTAAGGGGCCTTAAATTGCCCATGATTCTATAGCAATAGAAATGGACAGCAGACTGTGATGAACGTAGTGGGGATGGGATGGGAAACTCCATGTCATTGCATGGCAATTCATATTTGCAAAGTGCTTTGAAAATTATTTAAAAATCCACTATATGAGGGGAAGGAGTGTTTCTCCGGTGGTGGTTCATGACCCCCGGGAGTGTAGGGATAACTAAAGGACATTTGAGGGGTTGCGAAGCATTGAAAATTTGACTACAATCTAAAGCAAAGAAAATCTCATACCCATCATATCAAGCATTCTGTCCTTCTCTCGAAACACACACACACAAATTATATAGGGTTAGCTGTGTTAGCACTAATAGATTGCAGGGGCCACTGGAAAAAACCAAAATCAGCAGGAGTTATCCTGTTTAGGAGTAAGACAATGAACCTTTAAACTATATCTAGGGTACAGCTGATCCCCCAGGTATTCCTTTGGTCTGTGATGACAAGCTGCCAGGGGGGTTGAGCTTATGAGAAGGGGGTTTAAACAAAACTTGTTGAAAGTGGTGGGAAAAGGACTTGGGGTAAGCTATCTTGTAGGGGATAGGGGAATGCCTTGTTAGTTAACTTGAGTCTCTAGAAAGCATGTTATGATTTTGTTTTATATGTAACCATCTGTTTCCAATATTCTTATTTCCTATCACTGAATCCCTCTTCTTTGATGATAAACTTATTTTTGTTTTCCCTATATACATATAAATCTAAACGCTGTGTGTTAAGCAAAGTGGTGGTCCTGAGTAGAATCTTACAAACTGGTGTGTCCTATTGCTTTGGGAATAGCATATCTGAGTGTTCTGGGAGTGTCCAGTGGAACAGGGGCTGAGCTCCCCAGAGGGATGCCTGGAGGACTTGGGTTGGTGTGTGCCTATCCCTGACCTATACAGAGAGAAGCCTGGAAGGCAGTGCTTGTGTTGCCAGAGGCAGGTGGTTTCAGCAAGTTGATCCACAGCCGGCATAGACGAGGCTCCTTCACACTAAGGACAGGCGGTAGTGAGGGGCCACACAACCCATGACAACTTCATCTTCCCATGCCTCAGTTCTTCCATCTGTAAAATGGGAAAAAAAAGATACTGCTCCCCTTTGTAAAGTGCTTTGAGATCTAGTGATGAAAAGCTCTCTATGAGCTAGGTGGTGATGGTGTTAATTTATTCATTGTAATAGCCAGGGTCCTGGTGGCGACAGTGTTGCATAGTTCTGTGATTCTTGCTGCATGGTGCAGGGGTCATTGTACATCGTTTCGGTCTAATGTGCCACATAAGACATAGGAACTTAGCTTAGTACTCTAATGCCTGATGAGCAAGAGGAAAGCAATGTCAGTACAGGGTTATGCAGAAAATGTTACAATTTGTATTGAGACAAAATAATCAAGAAAGCTACTCAGCTGCTCCAGGGACACTAGAGGGTGAGCCGTTGCCATTTCTAAGGTGGCCCAGAAACTTTTGAGCGTCTCATTCTTTCCCAAGGGTGTCTGGTTTGTGGTGTTTTTTCTAGAAGAGAGGAAGTTGCAATTAACAAATTGTGCTCTGGAAGTACTTACTATCTCACAAGCCCCATTCAAACTGGGGCTAGCCCTGCCTCTTACACTGGCACATCTAGAGTTGTGCAAGGTTTGCACTGAGGTAACTTCACCAGTACAGATGTGCCCTGTGTATGGCAGATGTGTGCATAGAGAGGAAGGAAAGTGGGAGGGACAGCGGACCTGGTCGTGTTTGGGTTTGCACTTAGGCCTCCTAACGACTATTCACAGGGAGCTGGAAAAACCTTCTAAGAAAGTTTTCAAAAGAGTTATTAAAAAAAAATAATCAGAACTAGAGCTGGTCAGAAAATAGCATCAGAGGTAGGAGGTTTCTGCAGAAAATTTCTACCAAAATGATGATGATGATAATTTCATGGCAGATTTTCATTTTTGATAAAATATGGAAAACTGAAATATTTCAGCCAAAACCCAAAATATGTTGATTTCAAATGGCATTGCAGTGCCTCATGTGCCCATTCTACTCTATAGGCCAGGTTCTCTGGCTGGGACTATGTCTCCCATGATGAACCACTGGCTTCCCTCTTCATGAGGGGAGGGAATACATCCTAGCAGTCCGTGGCATTGGTACATCATGGGAGATGTTGTATGGCCAGAGAGCCCAGCCCATAAAAGAGAATGGGAGCAGAAGGCACTTGAACTGCAACTCCCATGAGACACTACAGTGCCACTTTGAATAAAAATATTTCAGCTTTCAGGCTTTTTTTTTTTTTTAAACAAAATTTCCATGGAAAGCAGACACTTTTTGTGGGGAAAAAAACATATTTAGTCAAAAACCACATTTTACTTTGGAGAACAGTTTTGGTGAAAATATTCACCACACCTTACTCAGAACATGCTCTTGGACAAGATCTTCCGCACCTGAAGTGATTTCCACCCCCCTCCTTTGCAGCATTAGAACAATACTCACTACTTTTGTAGTGTTCTTCACTTTCAGTCCTCACATTGTATATCAAGTTGTATAGTTGCTGCACATTGCATGGCTGCTCTCATATTTTGAAAATAACTGCACGTACACAATACACAAGCAACCATTCAGAATATATTCTGAGTTTGTCAATTATGTTGCTGCTATTTTGATTTTCTAGGTCAGTGACCACCTGTTTTGAACACTGAGGAATAGCCGTTTAATGGCCAATGAGACACGATCCTTTTAATCCTTAATTGTGTGTGCTCAGAAAATGACCTCACAATCATATCCCTAAGCATCAGTTGTTGCTGTTATAGAATAAAAAACACAGATTTTGATATTCTGCCCTTTTAGTATTTACCACATTTCCTCATTCTGCTTCACCTCTGAATAACTAGACATAACAAAAAGGAAAGCGGCTAGAACCTGTGATTGTTTTCCATCTTTATTTCCCTAACTGAGCAAGGCTTGTCATTTAACCCCACTTACACTTGGGAGGGAATAGTACTAGGTGGTAGAAGGCTTAGGCAGACTCCCCCCACCAAATAAAAACAAAAACAAACAAAAACCCTCTCAGAGTCCCAAATTAAAGTCCAACAAGCAAACATTTTCTCATCCTACTCCCAGGATTCACTGACTGGAGAGTTTGGCAGCTCATCAGCCTGCTTACTCAGGGTCTCACATGCCTTTAGTCCCAAAACCTAAGACTCTGCTGGAACCTGCTCACTCCTAGCAATCTTTGCTCTCCTGAGCATCCTCTCTCACTGCAGCATCTAGCTGGCCTTTATAGGGGAATCACTTGACCCCTTTCAGGTATGCCTCTTTCACGGGCTTGGCTACACTTACAAATTTGCAGCGCTGCAGCAGGGTGTGAAAACACACCCTCTGCAGCGCTGCAAATTGTGGCGCTACAAAGCGCCAGTGTAGTCAAAGCCCCAGCGCTGGGAGCCGCGCTCCCAGCGCTGTCCTTATTCCCCACAGGGAGGTGGAGTACGGACAGCGCTGGGAGAGTTTTCTCCCAGCGCTGGCGCTTTGACTACACTTAGCGCTTCAAAGAGTTGGTTAGCCCTAGGCCCTCCAGCCCTTACAGGTTAAGCCACCCTGTTACAGGCACTTGTAAGGTCTCTCACGTTCGGCATCACATAGGCCCTTCTGAATATTGTGGCCCTTGTCTTTTTGTTAGAAAGATTCAGCGTCTAAATAAAGAGGGGGAGAAAAGACATAGCAGAGGAAGATAAAAAGAAGAGGGGTACTACAGGTGTTGACGACTGTTAGCTTGTAAAACTGTTCTGATGTTGATCAGCTCCTGCACCCCTTGAAAATATGATTTCCATCCTGTGCTTGAAACACAGATGAGGCAATGTCATTAAGCCAAGGATTCATTAATTCTTGGTGTCTGCAGCCACTCTGGGAGCTTTGCCTCCTGCTAGCATTACTGCAGGAGCGGCTTCTTTGTTTTCAAACTATTTGTTTGAGGAAAAGGTGCAGATACCTGATAAGAAACAGCAGCTAGTTAAAAATGCACCATTAATACTGCCTTTCCACAGGATTATCTCAAATGGAGAGCCTATGGCTATCTGATCTCTGTGAACAAAGGTTAGGCCATTAACCACCTTGCCTGTCTTTTACAAATTAAAGTAATCAGGAACAGATTTCTATTGTTCCACAAGTCACTCAAGCACTTGATGACTGGTGCTTCAATTAGCAGAGGGTCCAAATAGGATTAGAAAATTGTTGGTTTCTCAGCATGTTTGGGTGTGGGTAAAATAGTTATGTTTTCCCTTATGCGCTAACTCTTCTGAGTGCAACCATATGTCTGATGCTCTTCCTCCTTTGCTGATCAGAAGTGGTGCTTTGAGGAAAAAAGAATTATACTGCAGAAACCTGCTAGAATGCATATTATCTTTGGTAGATGCAGACACTCTGGTGACATGTTTTGACTGGTACATTTATCTTTCTAGTACCGTGGAGATGATGCTTTCCAGAGCTATAATATCAATTAATTAAGATTAGACAATTGTCTAATGTGAGAACATGGGGGCCGAGGGACCGCGCTATTTGTGCACATGGGTACGATATGGAGCATGTGTTGTTTTCATGTCTTTGAACACCATGTGCTGTCTAGTTGTGGTTTGGTGCTGAACACTGTGATGAAATTAGGCTAGACATCTGCCCAGCATTCAGGCTCTTAAAAGTGGGTGTGGATTAGTTAGCTGCACTGTAACATTATGGGGATGATGATTGCTGTTCCTTCGTTTGCAAATGAAAGCATGCTTTATAGAGTAATGTATTACATGTTGCCATGAAGCAACAAGGACAGCATGTCAGAGAAGGTGTCATTTAAGAGGAGACTTCAGAACTGACTGTCTCCAGAGAATGAATTAAAGGGGAGGGTGACTGATTCCACTAGCAAGAAGCTATGACAGGCAATCATGTTCCCCAACATAAGCTGAGTAATGAGGAGCAGTCAGCAGAATAAGTGATAGAAGGTAATAATTGAGGTGAATAACAATGTGTTTGTAATAAGAACAGACTTTAAAAAAAAAGTAGTAATCTAGGAAGAAACTGTCAGGCAGAGAATTCACAGTGGGCTGATGCATAGCACTACATCTGAAGCTTTTAATATGCTTTGCAAAAGTTAATTCTTGCAATGTTCCTATGAATTACCATGAATATTAGTCTTTCGAAAAAAAGACTGAGGGGTGGCCTGATAACAGTCTTCCAATATGTTAAGGGCTGTTATAAAGAGGATGGTGATCAATTGTTCTCCATGTCTACTGAAGGCAGGACAAGAAGTAAAGGGCTTAATCTGCAGCAAGAGAGATTTCGATTACATATTAGGAAAAAGCTTTCTAATTACAAGGGTAGTTAAGCTCTGGAATAGGCTTCAAAGGGAGGTCATGAAGTCCCCATCATTGGAAGCATTTAAAAACAAGATGGACAAACACCTGTCAGGGATAGTGTAGGTTTACTTGGTCATGGCACAGCTCATGGGGCTGGACTTGATGACTTCTCAAGGTCCCATCCAGCCCTACCTTTTTATGACTGCTGTGATTTTATGAATATAACCCTGTTTGGCAGAGGGGTGACGTAAGGGACAGAAGGGAGAGGTTGAGTGACTTGTCTAAAGTCACCCAGTGAGTCAGTATCAAGAAGACATCCCAAGAGTTTTATCCCACATTATTAATGATCACAATGAATTATTATTTGTATTACAGTAATGCCTAGAGACGCCAACCAAGATTGGGGACCCATTGTACTAGATGCTGCACAAATATGTAGTAAGAGACAGCCCCTGCTCTGAAGAACTTATAGTCTAAATGATTTCACAACTATGTGGGTACCAAGTTGTCTGTTGCCTTACATCATCTGCTGATGTGTACAGTGAATACAAAGTGGACATAAAACATGCTTCCAGTGATTGGCATCTGCTTTCCCAGGTGTAAATTTCTAATACACAGAGTGCAAGGCAATGGAGAATCAGATGCACTCTCTCCATTGGAACTGTGAATGATTGATTGATGGAGCTGAATCCAACTGAGAGTGAAGTGAGAGATATAGATTTTTACGTAAGAACAGCCATACTGGGTCAGACCAAAGTTCCATCTAGCCCAGTATCCTGTCTTCTGACAGTGGCCAATGCCAGATGCTTCATAGGGAATGAACGGAACAGATAATCATCATACTCCCCTGTCACCCATTCCCAGCTTCTGGCAAACAGAGGCTAGGGACACCATCCCTGCCCATCTTGGCTAATAGCCATTGATGGACCTATCTGCCATGAATGTATCTAGTTCTTTTTTGAACCCTGTTATAGTTTTGGCCTTCACAACATCTTCTGGCAAGGAGTTCCACAGGTTGTCTGGGCACTGTGTGAAGAAATACTTCCTTTTGTTTGTTTTAAACCTGTTGTCTATTAATTTCATTTGGTGACCCCTAGTTCTTGTATTATGAGAAGGAGTAAATAACACTTACTTATTTACTTTCTCCACGGCAATCATGATTTTATAAACCTCTATCATATCCCCCTGTAGCAGACCACCGACTCACCAGCACAGCACCTCCTGCTGGTCAGTCTAGGAATTAGCTCTTTCCAGCCTCAGAGCACCTCCTGCTGGCCAATTTCTCCCTACTGGTACCTGCTTATTTGTCTCCACCCCCTCTGGCCCCATGTCCCTCCCAGACCTCAGTGCCCCTTACCTTGGGGTGCTGCCCCATATCTGTGCCCCAACTCTCTGGGTCTCCCCTCCCAGGGGAATCCCCTCCCCCTATGCCCACCTTGCCTCAGCGGCTACTGCCAGTCATCATCTAGCCCCCTTTCTCTGGGGCAAACAGCAATCTGTACTGGCCACTCATCATTGGCAAGGGAGTTGGAGCTGCTGCCTTTCTAGCCCCCAGCTGTCTCCTGCAACCCCAGTACCTCCTTAGGCCTTCCTGCCTCAGCCTGGGAGGTAGCCAGGCCTGAGCTCCCCAGCACTGCTCTGTCGAAGGTACCCTGTCTCTCCCGGACAGCTAGGTCCTTCTCACACCAGGGCTGGAATGAGACTCTCTCGGCTCCTTACTCAAGCCCTCTTATCAGGGCCAGCTGTGCCTTGATTGAGCTGGCCACACCTGTAGCCAGCTCCCCAACCAGCCTCCCTCAGCGGCTCTCACTCTTTCTATCCCAGGAGCGAGGTAACTGCCCCACGGCACCCCCCTTAGTTGTCTCTTTTCCAAGCTGAAAAGTGCCAGTCTTATTAATCTGGCCTCATATAGAAGCCATTCCATACCCCTAATGATTTTGTTGCCCTTTTCTGAACCTTTTCCAATTCCAATGTATCTTTTTTGAGATGGGGAGACCACATCTGCATACAGTATTGAAGATGTGGGCGTACCATGGATTTATCTAGAGGCAATATGATATTTGCTGTCTTATGATCTGTCCCTTTCTTAAGGAATTTTTATCTTTAACTGTTATGGATGCCATCACATTTTGGGTTAATAGTGTCCTCTGAAGAGTTTTTAGTTTAGGGAGACCAAGAAATGGAAGGACACTAATTAATGTGTGGGATGACAAATTGATGTGTGGGATTACTCCGATCTGTTGTTGCTTTTCGAGAGCAAGGACTCATCCCCTTGAAATAGATTATGTACACAAAGAACAGGGCTTGCTTGTACTCTGCATAATATTTGAAGGAGAAAAAGGGCTCAAAGCAACCCCAAGGTTTTAAAGCAATTCTGTATTTAAAATGATTCCTTTAACAAAGACCAACAGGTCCCAACTGATGCACAGGCAATCTGCCCAAAACACTGTAAGGCAGATTCTTGTCTTCCTTGCATCCTTTCAAAGCAGCATTTGATACGGCCACCAGGCACCTGGGTGTAAGTGATGGGAAAATGTGCCTTTCTACAATTAAGTGATTTAATTAAGAATGAAGGCTGAGACTTTCAAAGGTAGTTAAATTCCCAGCTTCCATTGGAATTCAATGGATGATAGACACCTAATTTCCATAGGCTCCCGCTGATACACCAGATAATAATGCATTTATAAAATGTCCCACTGTCTTCTTAAGCTAATCAAAACAGGTTTGTTTTGTTACCAGGGAGATGGCATGGCATCCCTCTGTGCATCTATAAGAAACATGCGTATAGAGCAGGAATTAAAAGGTCAATAAGGCTAAAACTTGGGCATCTTTTGGTGTCTCCAGTTGTAGGCTTTCCCACACATGGCTCAGACACATCTGTATATGTACAGTGCGGGTTTGGTGACAATGCACAGTGGTATATTTTTAGGTCATGCGTTGTGTGTGCAGCTTTACATTTTAGATACAAGAGAATAAGGCAGTAGCCTCACCTTGCCGAAGAGGATTGAGGCTACATCTAGGAAAAGCCAGTAGGCTGAAGAGAGGCCCTCGGAATGTGAAAGGTCTTGACTGAAATGAGAATGGTCTGCAGGGCTATGGCGTGTGTGTGTGTGTGTTCATTCCTGCTGACCACATTATGCTCAGACAGAATAAGCAGAATGAATATTATTACTCAAAGTCAGTGGAGTGGTATGTGGACCAGGGAGCATCACAGGATGAGAATGATTTAAAGGAGGGCGGTAAAGCCTCATTCATGCAAAAGTGACAAATAGAGGGAGGAGCAGCAAAAAGCCTAGGGAACATTTGGTTGAGGTTTCTAATTGGATTCTCCCTTATCTCTGGCAAGAATAGGGTAGACTGAAAAACATACATCGCCCTCTCCTAGGGTGACCAGATGTCCCGATTTTATAGGGACAGTCCCGATTTTTGGGTCTTTTTCTTATATAGGCTCCTCTTACCCCCCATCCTCTATCCCGATTTTTCACATTTGCTGTCTGGTCACCCTACCCTCTCCTCACCTGTCTATTTCCTCCTCCTCCTCTCCCTTCCTCTGCGCTCTCCTAAAAATGTACCATCCTTGCAGGAGAAAACAGATGTTGAGCTATACTGACTGTAGCTTGGAAAGAAGAGTGCTGAAAAAAGGCCATGTTGTTTGTCAAGCTGATATTAGCTTCATTCCAAGATCCTTGCATTAGGCTAGTGACAATAGGAAGGAGGGCCTAGGGGGTAGGGAACTGTAGTGGGCTGCATAAGACCTCAGTTCAATTCCTGGCTTGGACACAGTCTTGAACAAACTTCTTTATCTACTGTGCTTTAGTTCCCCATCTGTAAAACAGGGATAATATTCTCCTACCTCACAGAGTATAGATATTGTAAGGCACTCAGGTACTATGGTGAGGAGGATCATCTAAGTACCCAGATAAATAACCATACAGCAAGCAGCAGCATTTCTCTCTTCCATCTTCCAGTGGGCAACTGAAGTCTTAGTCATTCTTTAAGTGGCCTTTCTCATCAGCTTACCATGGGGTGATTGTGTTCCAGACAGGCTCCTTGTCTTGCAGGAGGACACTGGAGAGAAGTCGGAGGAGACGGGAGAGAGTCAACAATAAACAGGAAGTTTCAACTATGAGTTTCACAGTTCAGGCTAGTGTCAGTATTCATGGAGCTCCACTGACTTTAACTCTGAAATGGAACATGCTACTGGCTAGGTATAGAATGCTTGGTTATCATATGTCAGAATAATTACAGCATCCATAGGAAAAATATTGCTCTTAATTAGCTTTATAATCTAAGGGGAATGAATTACAAACTATCTGTATAACTCATGACCTGCCTCTAATTAATTTGAAATTCTGGTGCATGAAGGGCATGTAGCTGTTTCTTTCCTACCAGTCACTGAAACAAAATGTTTACACTGATGCATCTCAAAGAAGACACAGAGGGGATGGAAGGAATGTTGCACACACTGTGACAGTGATGGGTTAAGCAGGATGTTCCTGAGCTGTGGTCTATGGAGGTCTGGCTGAATGCACAGTGAAAAGTCTCCCCCTTGTTAAATCAAGGGCAAATATACGTTACTTTCCTAATATTTTCCATATGAGGTATTGCCCTGGGGATGTTATTTGATTCCTTATTAGAGGGAAGGTGATCCATGAAACAATATCTCTCGATGATGTGTTTCAAAATAACAATCTTGTAGTGTTTTGTCTGAAACACTCCCACTCTGTTAGCAGGTGTTGATAACCTAGGAAAGGGATAAGTGGATTCTGCTGTTGCACTGAGGCAGGTGACTCTTTAATCCACCTGGCTTAATGGAAATGGGAGCGGCTTTCTAAGGAGAGAAGATCTATGGTGTGGGCTGAGTAGTCTTGAGGGAGGAAGCCTAAGAGGAGTAGCCAGTCTTGGGGAGAGAATTGAACTCATCTGTGTTTTATAGCCAACCCCTGTGAAAGGAGTGAGTTTGGACTTCACATTGTTTATGCACCATGTTTGGGAAAGCTGCCTGCTTGTGTCCACTGTGAACAATTCTGAGAAACCCTGGTGTTAAGATAGGTAGCACTTATGACTTTTATTAATGCTCACTTAGGGCAGGTGTACATTAAAAATTAAGTTGACCCAGCTACGTTGCTCTGGGGTGTGAAAAATCCACATCCTTGAGTGAGGTAGTTAAGCTAGCCTTGCTCCCAGTGTAGACTGTGCTAGGTCAATGGAAGAATGCTTCCATCTACTTAGCTATCACCTTTCAGGGAGGTGGATTAATTACAGCAATCAGAGAACCCCTCTCATTGCTCTAGTGAATGTCTACACTGAAGTGCTACAGTGGTGCAGCTGCAATACTGCAGCTGTACGGCTCTTGTGGTTTAAGTGTAGACATTGCCTAAGGTGGCACTATGAATGGATATGGGGTTCTATGGATGGAGCATGACATGCAGCCTGACTCAGCGATCTTGCTGCTAGAGCTGGTAGGAAAATGGGATTTCTGCCCCAGGGGAAGTTCTGATATTTCTAAATTTGTTTTCATTCTGAATCAGAATAAAAAGTTGAAATCTTTCCTGGAACAGAAATTCTGAAACAATGGTTCTGAATGAAATTTTCAATCTTCATGTTCAATGCTCATTGTTTCAATAACATCAACACATTATAACGTAAAATATAGTTAATTTCATTAACCAAAATGATAAAGTCAAAGCAAAATGGCTTTACCCTATCAAAACAATTCTTTTTGACATTTTTCTGTCAAAAATGTTGTCAAAAGAGGCTAGGATTTTTCAGCTTGGAAAAGAGGAGACTGAGGGGGGATATGATAGAGGTACACCTCTACCCCGATATAACGTGACCCACTATAACACAAATTTGGATATAACACAGTAAAGCAGTGCTCCGGGGAGCTGCACTCTCCGGCGGATCAAAGCAAGTTTGATATAATGCGGTTTCACCTATAACGCAGTGCGATTTTTTTGGATCCCGAGGACAGCCTTATATCGGGGTAGAGGTGTATATAAAATCACGAGTGGTGTGGAGAAAGTGAATAAGGAGTAGTTATTTACTTGTTCCCATAATGCAAGCAGGGGGGCAAGGGATAGCTGAGTGGTTTGAGCATTGGACTGCTAAATCCAGGGCTGTGAGTTCAGTGCTTAAGGGGACCATTTAGGGATCTGGGCCAAAAATCTGTCTGGGAATTAGTCCTGCTTTGAGGGGGTTGGACTAGAAGACCTCCTGAGGTCCCTTCTAACCCTGATATTCTAAGAACTAGGGGTCACCACATGAAATTAATGGGCAGCAGGTTTAAAACAAATAAAAGGGAGTTCTTCACACAGTTAACCTGTGGAACTCCTTGCCTGAGGAGGTTGTGAAGGCTAGGACTATAACAGGGTTTAAAAGAGAACTAGAAAAATTCATGGAGGTTAAGTCCATTAATGGCTATTAGCCAAGATGGGTAAGGAATGGTGTCCCTAGCCTCTGTTTGTCAGAGGGTGGAGATGGATGGCAGGAGAGAGATCACTTGATCATTGCCTGTTAGGTTCATTCCCTCTGGGGCACCTGGCATTGGCCACTGTCAGAAGACAGGATACTGGTCTGGATGAACCTTTGGTCTGACCCAGTATGGCCATTCTTATGTTCTAAAATGGACAGGTCCCTGCTAAATGTTTCAATTTTGTTGAAATTGTATTTTCCAATGCAAAACTTCCATTGAAAGCATTTTGATCAGCTCTACTTCAGGCCTAAAGTAGATGAGACCAAGCCTAGCCACCAAATGCTAATTCAGGAAAGTGTGAGCAAAGATGGCTGGAGAGCAGCCACAGGAAGGAAGGATTCCTGCAATTGGGTTTAAAGAGGCAGTTGGTGGAGAAGAGAATGGATGCTTGGTGAACAAGGACTGGAGAGCTGCTCTAGGCATAGGAGGCAGAATGAGGCTGAGAGAAGGTGAAAGAGATGAAGGACTGAGATATGGAAATAATGCAGAAGACCTGGGAGGAAGTAGGGGAATGGGGAGAAATGAGAACAGATGTAGGTAGGGGCAAAATTACACAGGGACTTAAAATTCAGGATCAGGATCTTGGCTTCCTTTCTCTTACTGTATTAAATTCAGTGGTAGAGCTGAGGGCATGTGACGGTGACAGCAGGGACGAGCTATGGGAAAAGAAGATAACTTTGGCAGAGTATTTTGGATCTATGGGAGGGGGAAGAGGCAGAAGGAAGGCTATAAGGATAAAGGTGTTGAGGACAAAGTCCTAATGATATATATCGCAGCCGCATGGGAAAACTCAGCCTCGATATAACGCTGTCCTCAGGAGGCAAAAAATCTTACCATGTTATAGGTGAAACCGCGTTATATTGAACTTGCTTTGCTCCACTGGCGTGCGCAGCCCCGCCCCCCCCAAAGCACTGCTTTACCGCGTTATATCCGAATTTGTGTTATATCGGGTGGTGTTATATCGAGGTAGAGGTGTACTTTATTTTAGAAAATAAGGCCACAAACAGTAGCAGTGTAACCTTTCTGTGAAAACAAACCTAAGGACATGTTCCTGCTGTCATTAAAGCCAAGGGGAGCTTTGCTATTGACTAAGGACTTGATTCAACAGCCAATGAAATCAGCGGAAGCCTTTCAGTTGGCTTGAAAGGGCATTGGCTCAAGCCCTAATGTTAGGGCCCACCTAGCTTTCTCTGTTTATGCGTCTTTAAACCCATCATCCTGCATGGGGCAGGTAAGTCATAACTATGGAGCAGCTAACTTTGTAGCTGCCAGGATGCTTTTGTATACCGCCAATACAGGCAAAAAGAGAAACTTGCCTAGATCTTGCTATTGCTCACTGATTGCAAATGAGAAGAAGAAGAAGAAAAAAAGATAGATGGTATAGCTTTCTGTATCCTGTCTGCACTCTCCTCCTTTCATCAGTGGGTCCCATTCAGCTTAGAATAGATGCCTCGAGACACCATCAGTCTAAATTCTAAGCACCATTCCAAGCTTGGCCTTACATTAGTTCCAAGACAAATTAAGAATCAGTAGAAGTTTATAGCAATGCTAGTTGTTTCATTTTTACTTTTATAGGCACGAATTTAAATACAACAACATTTTGCTGCAAGATAATGAGATAAACACTTATTACCCTTCTGTTGCACACACATTTATGTAGTAGATTTTTATTACAGGAATAATATACAGCCCTGTGAAAATAGTGGCATTGGTTTGGTTTTAATGTAGCTCCCTGTGATTCTTCTGCTGCTTTTTGCTTGGGGTTTTATATTTTGCTCTTCTAGATGCCATAAGAATAATAGCATCCATCTTTTGGTGCATTATGAAAGCCTATTAAATACTCTGACTGTATTAGTCTGCCATGGTTCTCCAAGAAATATAACACACATGAATATATAGAGATAAAAGAGGCTAAGGGCTAAAGGGAACAGATGCTGAACGCTTCTAGAAATGTAGCTGTCCTGTCTCACTCTTCTTTTTTTCCTCAGTTCATCTTCTGTCTATGATATTATAAAATACTTTTATGTTATCTCTTGATCTAATTTCTTCTGAATAATTTCTTGTCCTATTATATACCACTCAGAGTGAATAAACCAGTTATTAGACATTTTGTCTGGTGTTAGATATAATTAGCTATTTAAATGGGTGCCAATAGACTTTTAATACAATTTCTCATTCTAGGAGGGAGGGAAAGAGTGTTAAAATATATTTAATGCCCACCCCCTCCACTAATGAATAGAATTAGATCACCTCTGATTTCCTGTTTTGTCCTTTAATTAATTAGATAAAAGTTGCTCAATTTTGCTAAGAGATTAGCTCTAATTTTAATTTATGGGGAAACTGTTTCATATTAAATTAACCATGATATAATTTTCCATGAGCTGTGCTGCCCACATTACCTCTGCTATCTGCTTCCAGAGTAGATATTTTTGCCTGATTGTTTTCTGTTGCATTAGGGATGTGTTTGATCATGCGGCATGTGTCCCAAGTGAGGAGAGACTTGTATATTGTGTATTAAAACTGCCCTAGATAAGGTTTATACCAAATGTATTTTGTGTCATCCAGGAACACTAAACAAACAAGCTGAGGGAAACTAATTCAGCTAAGGACATCTTGAATAATATGAACTTACGTGACCTTCCCCAGCCTGTTTCACCCGTCGCCCTTTGAAGGAGGCGAATTGAAAGTCAGGACTCCTGGGTTCTTGCCCTAGTTCTGCCTAGTGTTTCCAAGCAGTTGAAAGAAGTTACATGTCTGTCACGGAGTGTGGGGGAGTCCGGCCCTGCACCCCTCTTCCTGAACTCACAGTGACTCTCAGCCAGCCAGTAAAACAGAGGGTTTATTGAACAACAGGAACACAGGATACAGCCCAGCTAGGACCCCCAATCTGGCCTTTCTGGGGGTCAGTGCTTGGATCCCAGCCTAGATCCCCCCCCCCCCCCCCCCCCAGCTCCCAACCGAAGACTGACTTCACTCCACCCTTCCCTTTTGTCTAGCCCCAGCCAGAGGTGTCACCTCCCCTCCCCCAGGCCTAGCTCATGTTACAGTCTGAATACCTGCATCTCACCTAAAATCGTCCCTGCTCTCCCATCCCCCATACAGACAGCCCCTGCTCCATCACAATGTCCAACTCCCACTAATTTTTTACTAGCATTTAAGTGTCTCAGGCTGTTTGAAAATCCCATCCTTAAGTTCTCTGTGGGTCAGTTTACTCATCTGTAAAATAGGTACAGCTAGACTTACCTATCTTGCAGGGGTGCTAAGGATTAATTAATGAAGGACTTTAGACAAAGCGGGCCCTCTGTTACTAGGTGATTGCCTCTCCCTTGTAAGGAGTCTATAAAGAATGTTGTTTTAAAGCAGAAGAGATTTTTTTTAAAAAAAAAGAGAAGTTTGGTTTGTTGCTCCATTAACTGTTCAAAGAGATCTTCACTCTTCTGTGCCTTGGTCTAATTGATGAGGATGCATCTGGGTTCTAGGATGCACGTGGATGTGTGAATCTTAGGGAAAAAATGTTTCACTTTAAAAGAGGGCTTAGAGAACAAGCTGAAGTTGGAACATCAGGAGTTACAGGCCAAGATAGTGATTATTGTTCATGTTGGGTCCACAAGGGGAGGCGGGGGGAACGTTTTTTTAAAAAAAGTTAAAAGAAAAGCCTTAACAGGGGGTTAAATAAGAAAAGCTTGTGACAGTGTTTAAACAGCAGCCAAGGATTACACTTTTGTGTCAAGTAACAGAGTATAAAAACAGCACTGGAGGAAACAAAAGGGGCAGGAGGAAGCAAGTCTGGTGAGATCAATGTTCCCAGAGAGACAGACCTAGAGAGCTTCTTAGGCTAAAGAGATAACAGTGAGAGTCTGGTGTGAGAGAGCAGGTGACTTGAACTGTAAGCTCTTTGGGGCAGGGGCCATCTACAGGTGTTCATATGTTTGTGTGTATCCAGTGCAATGGGGCTGAGGCCATGAGGGGCTACTGCAATGCAAATCACAAAGCTAGCAAAAGGGGCTGCTTCTCCAGAATAGTCCTCCTGTGAATTTGGGAAGGGAAGAGTGAATCAATCTGTGCAGAACACACTGTGATCCAGTGTGGACCACAGCTCATGTTTGAAGCCAGTTCCAATGTGGTTCAGTTCAACGAAGCCTGTGTTCTTGTCTTCCAGCCTTTCCCAAATCCAGCCCCAGGACCATGCTCCCAACTCTCAGTCCAGGCCCACCCCACTCCTACTTATTTAAACTGGGGGCAGAGGGGGAAATGCATCTTGCTCTTTTCAGCCTGAAGAAGAGGGGTTCCCCACTACCCTTCTCCCCACTTGGGCAAGCAGCACTCCCCTGCAGCTCCCCCGTCTCGTTGTCTGGTGTGATGAGAGATCCCATCCCTGTCTCAGTCCACTTCACCCACTGCTTTAGCCCATTCTGCTAGATGCAGGTTGAGGTGCAGTATATGGCTGGGGGAGGGGGAAGGGAGGCAAACCTCATCCCACTCACAGGGCACGAGGTACCCAAATGCACATGGTTTAATCTTGAGACCTTTGCTCAAAGCTGTGGTAGACTAGATGGGTTACAGCGGGGCTTATCATTCAACTCCAGTCTCAGTAGTCTGAAAACAGAGAGCTAATCGCTCAGAGTGGGTGCTTATATTTCAAGTCATGCACCTAGCACAGGTTAGGGAGAGCTAGGGTCAAAAGACCTATGCAGTTGCAGAAGATTCCCTTTGGCAGGCACCTCTCTTGACAGTTCTCTCTCTTTAAGACATACCACTGAGCCTTTGATTTGAGGTTCATAGGAGGAGATTCGTCTTTCCGTGCAATTCTTTAGTGGCTCACTCCAGTTAACATCCTCTTCGATCCCACCAGTCTCAGGTGCACAAAAGGTCCTTCAGAGCTTTCTGTAGTCCTCTCCAAAAGGAAACGATAAGGGGGTGCGGGGTGGCTTGCTCCAGCCAGCTCTGTCTGTAGCTAGGTTTTACCCACTCCAGGTAGCTATTATCTCTGGTCCAGCCACTTTCAGGCTCCACTGGTTTGTTCTTCTCCTTTGCTCAGGGCTCTTGGGAAGAGCTTCCTCTCTTTTTCCCTCATGTGCTCTGAAATTAAGGTCTAATTATAATGTAATGGAGTCTATCTAGCCCACCTCTCCCTCTCTGTGTACCCCTTCCTTTCCTTGAGGGTGCATGGCATCCATACACATCATCACAAGTGACCCCGAAGTCAGTAGAGTTTTGCAAGGGGCAGAGGTGAAAGTAAGCTGGTGCGCCGTACTGGGATGGCCCGGCTTCCCCAGGCAGCAATTTAAAGGGCCTGGGGCTCCCAGCAGCGGCTGGAGCCTCAGGCCCTTTAAATTGCCACCAGAGCCCTGCTGCCAGAGCTCTGGAGTAGCGACGAGGCTGCAGGGGTTATTTAAAGGGCCAGGGCTCCCGCTGCCCCTACTGCCCTGGGCCCTTTAAACCACTGCCGGAGCCCTGCTGCTGGAGCCCTGGGGTAGCAGCGGCAGCCGGGGGCTCCAGCAGCGGTTTAAAGGGTCTGGGGCGGTAGTGGAGGCCAAGCCCTGGGCCCTTTAAACTGCTGCCAGAGTCTCCGGCTGCCACTGCTACCCCAGAAGGGGAGGGGGAGGGCACTTACCGGTACAGGGTGGGCCGGGGCTGGCTCTGACTCCCCCATCCCTGCCCCTTCCGCCCGAGGCCCCACCCCTTCTGGGGGCCAGAGCCAGCCCCAACCCAGCCGTGTACCAGTAAGTCCCTATTTCTACTTTCACCCCGGCAAGGGGTGAATAAGTTTTAAAGTTCCTCTTAAATCTGGAGGAGCAGCAATGCAGGTGCTGGAAAGCAGAGTCAAGCCAAGCCCAATGAATCGCTATTGTGAATCTGTCTTGGGCATTCTGGGCCCAAGTTCCGAACAGCAGCTGTTGCTATCGGTAAGTCTCTAGCACGAAGAAAACGAAGTGAAATCAGACTCTGAACCACTGTGGCAGCACAGAGCAGTGGCTGGTTCCAAAGCTGGGGTTGATAGGGCTCAGATGTAAGGATGTTACTCCAGAAGCGAGGCTGTGGGCAGAGGTACAAAAAACATCCGAGGGGGAGACGCTAATTAAAGAGTAAAGAGCAGACACAGAAAACAAATTCATTGTATTTTTTGCATAAAAGCTAAATTCAATCTTTAATGAAGATGCTGAGGACAATAGATTGTGTGGCAGGAAATTAAGCCAATTTTTATCTAAAATGCACAGTTGGGGATAATTTATTGCAGTACAAAAGGTACATGAGCTCTATGCACAATGCAATATAATAATTTTATCATAAATAGAGATGGCTTTCAATTTAAACTGAAAGTTGCAGCGATCCTCAATTTTTAATAATCTCTCTTTACAAAATAAACACTGAGCAGGACCAGAAAATGGCAACATTCCCCTAACGCGAGTACTAAAGTGTCATTTGCTCCCTGTTCATGGAGATAAGCTCCATGCTATTCAATGCTGCTTGTACGTATGAATAATACTAAACTTCCAGAACTTGCGTGGCAATAATAATACCTAGCACTTCTCATGAGTAGATGTCATTATCTCCATTTTACAGCAGTGGAAACTGAGGCACAAAGGTGACATGACTTGGCCATAGTCACCAAGCAGGTCGGTAGCAGAGCTTGGAACAGAACTCAAGTCTTCTTAGTCCCAGGGCAGTGCTCCGTTCACTAGGTTACACTGGCTCCCAACAATACCTGTATTGTTGCTCCCTGGTAAACTTTGTAGCTGGCAAAGATTAATGCAACAACTGCTCTGAGCTCAAAATTATGTTGCCACAATTAAACATCTAGAACAGGAGTGGGCAAACTTTTTGGCCCAAGGGCCACATCTGGATATGGAAATTATATGGCGAGCCATAAATGCTCACAAAATTGGGGGTTGGGGTGCGGAAGGGGGTGAGGACTCTGGGGTGGGGCCAGAAAAGAGGAGTTCAGGGTGTGGGAGTGGGGTCCAGACTGGGGCGGGGGGGGCGGGGTGAGGGCTCTAGCTGCGGGTGCGGGCTCTGGCATGGGGCTGGGGATGAGGGCTTGGGGGTGCAGGAGGGTGCTCTGGGCTGGGACCAAGGGGCTCAGAGGGCAGGAGGGGGATCAGGGCTAGGGCAAGGAGTTGGGGCACAGGAGAGGGTCAGGGGTGCTTACCTCAAGCAGCTCCCGGAAGCAGTGGCATGTCCCCCCGCCCCTGTCTCCTATGCAGAGGTATGGCCAGATGGCTCTGCGCATTGCCCCATCCACAGGTGCTGCCCCTGCAGCTCCCATTGGACACAATTCCGGGGCTGCAGGGGTGGCACTTGGGGTGGGGGCAGTGTGCTGATGGGGGACATGCTGCTGCTTCCAGGAGCGGCATGGAGTGGGGCAAGCCCCTGACCCTGCTCCCCGGGGGGAGCTTGAGGGCTGGATTAAAACATCTGAAGGGCTGGATGAGGCCCCCGGGCCATAGTTTGCCCGCCCCTGATCTAGAAACTGGGTTCTAAAAGTGAAAAGGCAATGAACTAGCCAAAAACTAACTCCTAAAACCAGAAGGAGGTTGGGAGAAGGGAAGGAAACTGCTGGAATAAAAGGAAAGAGCCAGAATAAATGAGGCCCCATAACATCTTCCCATCCCTCAGCATCCAAATGCCATTCTCCTTCAAACTGGTAAGGTGGAATTAGGGGAAGCAATTTATTTGGTATGAACAAAACGACCCATCACTACTATGCACATACAAATCACTCAGCCACACAGCCAGAGTATCTCAATCCTTAGGTGCTCGGGACCTTTTAGGATAAGGCCCAAATAGGGTCCCAAAAGAAGCGAGAGCATCTGCATGATGGCAAGCTTCTCTCCACCAGTGACATTTCTGTCTCCCAGGGTGAGGAGGAGATAGCTCCGAGGCACCAGCAGGCAATGTCATGGGAACACTTCTCCAGACCTGAGACTGCATTCACAGGATTCACAAGGCAAAAAGCTATACAGCTGGGAACCAGTGTGTGGGTGATATTTCTGTGACTCTGGCAGACTAGTGCCAGTCATGCGAAGGCCTCAGGCCTCCCTGAACACTGGCAAATGCATAGCTAGAAACAAGTCTTGGTCACCTGTGTGTTAGCATTGTGAAAACAGAGATTAAGTTGGTAAGAACATGTTTAGTGTTTAGACATTATGTGTGGCTTGTAGGATGCTGCATGTATTAGTCTCGCTAGCCCCATGTTATAGAGCAATAGCCAATGTTGCATTGTAAACCTCTATAATTGTGTAACTCCCCAAATAGGAAAATAGCACTAATTAAAAAAAGTGCTTACCCTGCACAAAAGGAGGCCCATTGAAAACAAATAAGCCATTGTGAAGCATCAACCTTGTTGATTGCATTCTTCACCACCTCCAGGAAGGGGAGACTTGCATATGAGCTCATCCCATCAGCTTGGACTCTAGAGTGCAAGGGATAAAAATCCCTGGTAAGGAGAAACTTGGTTGTTTCTGCAGCTTGGACTCTACAGGAGTAAGAATCTCTAAGCATAAGCAAAAGACTCCCAGCTGTTTTGCCTGTGTTAGCCCCAAAGGACATATTGAGTCTGCTTATGATATAAGTTCCTATTATCTTTTGAAACTCAAGACTGGTACTCATTTGTGTGTGTGATACCCTCTTTAACCTTGTAAGTAACTCTCTTATTTCTTTTTCCTAGTTAATAAATCTTTAGTTAGATTATTACAGAACTGGCTACAAAGATTGTTGTCTTTGGTTTGAGATTTTAGATACAATTGATGTGGGGTAAGTGACTGGTCCTTTGGGATTGAGAGTAACCTGAATATTGTGATTTTTGGTGTAAGTCACCATCTATCACATAGTCCAGTTTGCCTGGGTGGCGAGATACCCAAGGGTACTGTCTGTGGCTATTCCAGTCTCCATGGTAAGATGTTATAGTGCTTTAGGCGTTCACACTTGTTTCTGGCTTGGTGAAATCTAACTATAGAACATACAACCAGTTTTTGCCCTGCTTCTTGACAGTCTGCCCTGAGGTTGGCACTACTGGTCATGAGCCACTCCAGACAGTGTGACAACTTCTCCTCTGTGATTAGAAATGATCTTGGCTAGAAGCCTCACAGATTGAGCAATATGAGATCTAGATCTCTGAGGGTCACCATGTTTCAAAGCCCTCTGCGGTGAGGGACACACCATGGTCCATTGGCAATGATTTACTCTTATCTTGTACATCCAGTTGCAGTCAGTTGAGGGTCATTCCAGAGACTTCAACCATGCTTCTTAATTGTTTCAGCAACAGCCTCTTGTCATATTGCTGACAGGTTGTTACCGAAATATCGGGTCCGTCTAGCTGAGAGCCAATAACAGCCTGACATGGATAAGGAAAGATTGCTTTATTCTGCAGAAAAAAGGAGAGCCTTGTACTCAGGTACAAGAACTCTGCAGCACACAAGTTTCACAAACTTTTTATACACTTTCAGACAAAGACCATGCCGTGTTAACACTTCATTGGTGGGTGTCAAACTCCGTGCTTCTGTTATCTGGTTAGTAAAAACTGGTTTGGAGCAAGATTTCTCTGCTTTGAGGCAGAAGAGAAAAGATAGTTCAAAATTTCAGGTTACTGTGTACGTGAGGCTTCTGCTTCCCTCTACTGGCTGCCTGCTAGTTGTTAAGGGGGGTCACTAGTAACTTTCACAGGTCTAGCATGAGCAGGATTGTCAAGGAAGCTCAACTAAAAGTAGCAGCAGTTAATTTGGGACTCTGCAAAGTACAGTCTCCTATTGAGAAAGAGGCCAGAA
Source organism: Mauremys reevesii (assembly GCF_016161935.1). Taxonomy (NCBI): domain Eukaryota; kingdom Metazoa; phylum Chordata; order Testudines; family Geoemydidae; genus Mauremys; species Mauremys reevesii. The sequence goes on along the minus strand of NC_052640.1, from coordinate 12,722,146 downwards.
TGTAGGCTTTAACCTACCTAAGATATTCTTTGTCTTCATGAGTCTGGGGCTATAGAGCTACTGTCCTTCCAGTCACCATCTCCAAAAACTGGAGGCTTAATTTTGACACAGATTCAATCGCTTGCACACAGGAAATGATGGTTTCTTAAGGAGAAGAAGAACCCCCTATGTCTGAGGATGGTCCACAGGCCATGCAGGCACTCAGGGCTGTGGCAGGGAGAGGCGCCTCTCCCGTGGCCCCAGCCCCAGAGCTGCCGCGGCAGGGAGAGGCAGTGAGAAGCACCTCTCCCCCCAGCCCCAGAGCTGCTGCAGCTGGGGAGAGGCGCCTCTCCCCCCGGCACTGCTGAAGTGAAAGAGGGCTGGGGGAAGTCCTCTCTACCTGCCATGGCCCTGGGGCAGCCTGCACCCCAAACCCCTCATCCCCGGCCCAACCGTAGAGCCCACACCCCCAGTTGGAGCTCTCACCCCCCCCCACTCCCTGCACCCCAACCCTCTGCCCCAGACCTGAGGCCCCTCCCACACCCTGAACCCCTCATCCCCAGCTCCACCCCAGAGCCTGCACCCCCAGCCAGAGCCCTCACCCCCCTTCACCCCAACCCTGTGCCCCAGACCTGAGCCCCCTCCCACATTCCGAACCCCTTGGCCCCACCACACCACACATCATCTCTATATTGGTGCACATAAAAAAAAATCATAGATGGGAAATTAGAGGGAACATTGCTCAGGGCCAGTTCTACTGGGTTTGGGCCTAATCCTGTGACAGCAGAGGATGTTTGGTACCTAAGAGGATTGAGTCTTAGAAGAAGTGATAATGCTTGTCAATGAAGGCAATATATATATAGCATTTGCTTTGAGCATCCAAGGTAGATTGGGGCGAGAACTGCAAGGCAGAAGGGATCTCAAAAAAACCAAGAAATCATGGACATCTTCACTGAAAACTAAGTCAAATCTGACCACAAGGAAGCAGCTCATCATGAAATTCTGGGCTCTCACAGTTGAAAGGCCCAGAGAAACTATTATAATTTCTTGGGACAAAATAAAATGGATTGAAATTTTAACCTTGTCCAAGACATAGGTGGGTAGCTTTATGTATAAGAAAATCACTAGAGTTGCTCTTGATTGCTGAAGCCATGGCAGTGGATGGTAAGGAAAACAACACTTGGTGGTGAAAGGAAAGGAAAGAAACTAACCTATATTTTCCAGGAAATGAACCTCTTCATTCAAAATTGAATTTATTTTTAAGACAATTGATTGTGAGTTGGGAAATTAAGCCATTTTAAACAAAGATCAAAAGAACAGTTGGGGATATTTTCCTCAGAGCAGAAAACTTCTCTCTGAATTCTTTCTCATTTTAACCAAAAGTTGATGAAGCACCATGAAAAGAACAAGAGAATAGTGATATCAAACCAGTGTAAAAAGCTGTCTGGAGCTGGGTTTCAAAACATGAACGATTTGCATAAGCTCAATCCATTTGAAAAGCTGCGACGCAAGCACAAATCAATCAACTGTTTTGATCATATTGAAGCAAGCCTTAAAAAAAGGCAGCTGAAGAGAGTCAGTTGAGCAATCACTCCCTTCTCTTTGCTCAGACTACAGGAAGGAGGATGTGGCGGGTTTTCCCCAGGGTGCCACCTGGAACTGGGGTACCACTGAGCCCTCTGACTCACCAGCCTAGGCTACCTCCCACACCATGCTGCTGTGACAAGATGCAGACGCGCTCCCGGTCTTACACTTCCACCAGCATACACACAGGTAGGGACAACCCAGCTGCAGTTATTTGTGGCTCTCTGACCAGCCACTGTATGTGAATCAACAATAGAAAGGCTACAGCCAAAATAACCACCAGCTTAGGACCTCAGAGCGGTACTGTCCTGCCCTGGTCCAAACCCCAACCAGCAGGAATTTATCATCCAGTTCGCCTCTCTCTCAATGTGGAGAGGAATATGCAACAGATCCTGCCCCTTGAGCTAAGATTTCCAGGCACTTCATTCCAAACTCACTGGTTTAGATTAAAACATAAAATAAATGTATTAACTACAAAAGATATGTTTTAAGTCATAACCGATAGCAAATAGATCAAAGCAGATTACCTACTACATAAACAAAAATGCAAACTAAATTTAACACATTAGAAAGATTGGATTTGAATTAATCTGTCACCGTGGCTGATGATACAAGCGGGCTGCAGATTCTTAAGGCTCAATCTACACTTGCTTTGTAGCTTGGAATTCCCAGGTGTTTCATGCACAGGCTAGAAATCTCTTTAGCCTGGGTCCAACACTTCCCCCAGTTCAGTCTTTATTCCTCAGGTGTTTCCAGGAGTTGTCTTGTGTGGGGAGTGAAAACCCACAGATGATGTCACTCCTTGCCTTATATAGCTTTAGCATATGGCAGGAACCCTTTGTTTCACAACTTGTTTCCCAGACCAGTTTGTTGAAAAATACTGACATCCCAAGATGGAGTCCAGAGACATGTGGTCTGGTCACATGCCCTTGCAGTGTTATAGCAGCCATTCCTTACAGGCTGTCTGGAGCATTCTCAGGAAGGCTTACCAGGTGGGGGATAAGCTTCTCCTAAGGCCTATTGTTTTTTCTAATGGCCCCTTACCTCGAATAGGCCCTTCCCCACCCATCTTGCTGAGTGAGTGTTACCCAGGTGTAACTACATTTGAAATACAGATACAGAGTCAATATTCATAACTTCAGATACAAAAATGATACATACATACAAATAGGATAATTGTATTCAGCAGACCATAACTTTTCCAATGACATCTTGTATGACCCATCTTGCATAAAATGCATAATTATGATGTAATCATATAATAATAATAATAATAATATAATATAACTATGAAGAATATGGGGTGCAGTGTCATGGAGGAGTTGAGAATGAACTGGACACTTCATTAAATAAGTGTTTTAGCACAGAAAAAGTCTTGGTACAATTAAAAAAAAATGTGAAGGGAGGGGAAGAAATGTTCCCCCCAACAAGAATGGGAAATAGAAAAACAGTCTTTGAAATACCACAATTTGTTTCTCTCCTGTGCAGCATCACAGAGCCAAATTCTCCCTGTGGTATTTTCCTACTGTTTTCCCCCAGCCTAGTTTTCAGTTATCCCAAATGATGGCACTCCCACAGCTTCCCTTGAGGAGAATATTACATTGTAAAATGGATCTTGTCATCATGAAGCTCTTCCTGAAATTCAACATAAACTTTCTGTATTTTAGCTTTGTCCCTGTGATGGGGGAGCGCCCCAGAGTCTGTGCTTCAACCCGAGCCCAAATGTCTACTCCACAATTAAACAGCCCCACAACCTGAGCGCCATGAACCTACGTCAGCTGCCATGGGCCAGCGGGGGATGTTTAGACATACCCAGAGAGAACAAGGACTGTAATGTGAATGAAACCCCAGGCTATACAGCTCTAAATTGCATTGACATTTCCTGCTGTCATATAACACTGAAAAGCTTGTGTCTAACTTTATAACTCCTAGGTTTCTTCCAGTGTCACTGCTCCCTAGATGTCTCCTGCTCACTGAGCATATGCACTTGAGAGTGCATCCTTTCATTCTCTGCCCATATTTCAACCCTCTCTAGGTTCTTCAGTGTTCTGTCTCTCTCCTCACTGGTTGTCACTACTCCTGCCAGTTAAGTGTCCTCTGCTAACATTTTTGCTGTTATTTGTTTGTATTGCAATAGTACCTAGAAGTCCCAGTCACCCCCACATTGTGCTAGGGACTGGACAGACACTTATGAAGAGGACCGCTTCCCCAAAGTGCTCACAAATTTTTCCAGGCAATTCAACGGGGAGACAATTATGTGAATTAGTCACATAGATCAAGTCTCAAACTCCCTTAAACTAAGTCTTGGGTTTGAAGTGCTCTCTAGTCACTAAACACAAGTACATGTTCCTGAAAGTTCAGGTAACGTGGTCTGATGGTGTTCACACAGACACATAATGAACCCCACTTACCCCTTTCCCAGTGGTTTCCCTGTTCTTACCCTGGAACATAAATAATTATTAATTAAATAATTGTATTACTATAGCACTGAGGAGTCCTAATTATGGACCAGGACTCCACTGTAATAGGCACTGTACACAGAACAAAAAAACAGTCCGTAACTCAAGGAAATTAAAATCGAAGTATAAGTTAAGAAACAACAGATGGATACAGACAGATGGGGAAGTGCAAGTAAAGAATGAGACAGGGCTCAGCTTCGCAAACTGAACTCTAAAATGTTTCATGGCCTTAGTCCCATTCCATGCCAAAAAAATCAAGGAACAATTTGTTCCTTGCACTGTTTTCTCTGAATTGCAGGAAACTATCCTCACAGCTGGCCCTGTGCTTTAGGTACTTCAGCCTCAGGGTGGCCTGTGCAGAGTGGTCTGCAGGGCTGGCCCTGTGTGAAATCTACTCATGTGCAGCAGGCAGAGTTTGGCAGCTGCAGAAAGAACTGGATCAGGTAGCTATGGTGGGTTAATAGCCACGTTTATATATATTCAGGGAAGGGTCCTGGTGAGCTAGCAGGTGTTGGGGGTCCTAGGTAAGGATGCTAACATAGCAAGCCCCCCTGCCCCCAAAGTTTTGGAACCCTTTTCAGTCAAGCTTTTGCCTTGTGTAGGACTGGCCGTCTTGATTCAATGCACAAGGATATATTCGCCCATCCATATGCTGTTGGATGGGGTTGACGTGGTCTATTTAGGAAACAAAGCTGCAACTGACACACACATTTCCTAATATCTTATGACAGTGGATCAAATATATATTCTGAACACAGACCCTTAGATGTTCTCCTGTTGTCTGGGATCTCGGGGAATACACAGACCTTTTCAGCTGTAAGGTCTTGTGTTCAGAAGGCTATAAATCACTTGGGTGCTAAAGGGGACTGAGCTAATTCTGCCAAGGTTTTTCTTTGTAAGCCATAAAGTGACAGATGAAAATCTGCCAGAGGAAGCTGCAGGGGACAGGGATCTGAGGGAGCTGCATCGAGCTGTTATTGTATGGCAATAGGAGTCTGGTAGAGCAACAATGACCTTGAGAGGCGCTTCTGAACAGCTTCATTCATATTCCCCCACTAAAGTGTATCAGCATTTCATACCAGCCCCCGCCAACCCCTGCACCTTAACACTAAAGACCCCTGTATTCACACTATTTGTAATAATCTTTGTACAAAATATGCCTTGTGAAGTATCATGTGAAAACTAGTAACTCACTGATCATTAATATTCTTGCATGATGTATGTACACAATGTGTGTTAAGAGTTTTCAATATATTCTGAATTATGACTCTGTGTAAATTATGACTCTGTATGTCAGGGGGAGTTTGTAAACAGGTTTGCACTAGATAAAAGAACATGTTTTCCCCACCTGAGTGTCATTTCCAAAACACTTTGAAAGAAAATGAGAATGTCTATACATATTGCATAAACAGAGCCATCAAGCTAACAAGGGGTGGAGGCAAACCCCTCCCTAACAAGTAGGAGGGAAGACAGCATGGCGGCATCTACACTTAGCAGGAGAGAGAAATTTGGTCTGAGTTTTATTTTAAAAGAATACATTGCAAAGGTTTATAACTGTCTATAAAGATGGGGGAGCTGAACCTCAGGTGATAAGTTGGGCCCTACCAAATTCACGGCCATGAAAAACATGTCACGGACCGTGAAATCTAGTCTCCCTCCTGTGAAATATGGTCTTTTATGTGCTTTTACCCCACGCTATACAGATTTCATGGGGGAGACCAGCGTTTCTCAAATTGGCAGTCCTGACTTAAAAGGGAGTTGCCGGGGGGTTGCAAGGTTATTTTAGGGGGTTCGTGGTATTGCCACCCTTACTTCTGTGTTGCCTTCAGAGCTGGGTGGCTGGTGGCCAGAGAGCAGCAGCTGGTGGTCGGGTGCCTAGCTCTGAAGGCGGTGCCCTGCCAACAGCAGCACAGAAGTAAGCATGGCAATACCATACCATGCCATCCTTACTTCTGGGCTGCTGCTGCCAGCAGCTCTGCCTTCAGAGCTGGGCTCCCAGCCAGTAGCCATCACTCTCCAGCTGCCCAGCTCTGAAGGCAGCACTGCCACCAGCATCAGCACAGAAGTAAGGATAGCTGTACCGCAATCCCCCCTACAATAACCTTGCGACATAGGTTCATGGCGCTCAGGTTGTGGGGCTAACCTTGTGACCCCCCCCCATAACTCCTTTTTGGGTCAGGACCCCTACAATTACAACACTATGAAATTTCAGATTTAAATAGTTGAAATCATGAAATTAATGATTTTTAAAATCCTATGACCATAAAATTGACCTGTCTCCTATGTAAATTAACCATGGTGGATTCAAAACAATGGAACCTCCATTTGTTTACAGGTGGGTGGGAAGCCCACAGGAGGGGAAGAACAGCATGAGGACATCTTGCCCCTTGAAACAAAGTCATCGAACTTTGGAAGATATAAGCAAAGACAGAAGCCATCTTTTGCATCTGTCACTACACAGAGACAAGGGAACAGAGTTCTTGCAAGCTGAGAAAGATGATTCCTTCAACCAAGCGGGGATTGGAGTTTCTGTGAACTGAATATAGGTGAGAAACCTGCTTAGGAAACGATTGTACTTTGCCAAATTAAGCTTTAGACTTTTAGATGCCTGGTTTCATTTTTGTTTTACTTGTAACCATTTCTACCTTTATTCCTTTTATTTGGTATCACTTAACCTATGTCCTGTTGTTAATAAGTTTGTTTTATTCTTTTTATAAACCAACTCAGTGCTGTGTTTAAATGGACCCCAGCTAACTAGTTGTGATGTGTTTTTGTGTCTTTAGAGCAGAGGTGGGCAAACTAAGGCCCGCGGGCCACATCCAGCCCGCAGGATCGTCCTGCCTGGCCCTTGAGCTCCCAGCCGGGGAGGCTAGCCCCTGATCCCTCCCCTGCTGTACCCCGTCCCCTGCAATCACGCAGCAGCGTGGGCAGCGCTCTGGGCGGCAGAGCTGCAGGCTCCTGCCGAGCAGAGCAGCAGCGCGTGTAGGTCCAGCCAGGCGGCGTGGCTGCCAGACATGCTGATCTGAGGCATGGTAAGGGGCAGGGCCGGCTCTACAGTTTTTGCCGTCCCAAGCAGCGGCTGAATTGCCGCCGGACAGTGGGGGCAGTCCCTGTGCCCTTAGGGCGGCAGGCACGTTTCCACGGCGGTGGCAATTCGGCGGCAGCTTCTATGTTTAGCTGAAGCCGCCACGGACAGCTAAACATAGAAGCTGCTGGCGAATTGCCACCACCGCGGAAACGCGCCTGCCGCCCTAAAGGCGCACGGACTGCCCCCGCTGTCCGCGGCGGCAATTCGGTGCGCTGCTTTGGGGCAAAAACACAGGGACTGCCACCCCTTGCAGAATGCCGCCCCAAGCACCAGCTTGGAATGCTGGTGCCTGGAGCCGGCCTTGGTAAGGGGGCCGGGGCTGGGGCATTGGATAAGGGGAAGGAGGTCCTGGGGGGCAGTCAGGGGACAGAGAGCAGGGGGCGGTCAGGGGACGGGGAATGGGGGGTGTAGATAAGCGTGGGAGTCCCAGGGGGCCTGTCGGGGGAGCAGGGGTGTGGATAGGGGTCGGGGCAGTCAGGGGACTGGGAGGAGTGGGGTTGAATAGGGGGTGGGGTCCCGGGGGATGTTTCGGGGGGGCGGTTAGGGGACAAGGAGCACGGGGGGTTGGTTGGGTTGGGGGATCTGAGGGGGGCAGTCAGGGGGTAGGAAGTGGGAGGGGCGGATAGGGGACGGGGGCCAGGCTGTTTGGGGAGGCACAGCCTTCCCTACCCCCCCTCCATACAGTTTTGCAACCCTAATGTGGCCCTTGGGCCAAAAAGTTTGACCACCCCTGCTTTAGAGGGACAAATGAACAATATTGTTTCTTTGAACTGTCCAGGAGAGGGCAGGACATTGCAGAGCACACGGTTTGGGGAAAATTTGGGATTGGGGGTGTGTGGGGGTCACCTTGCTGGTTGTAACCCAGGCTGGTGGAAGCCAGAGTGTGGCTGTGGACAGGCTGCTGGGGTCAGAGCTGCTGAGTGAGGCTGTCTAGCACACAGACACTCAGTGCATGCTGTTAGGCTGGTTCTGAGCCTCCTAGGTAGGGCATTATAGAAGCAAAGCTTTGTGAGGTACCCAGGATTGCAGGGCAAGTGGTGACATAACCTCCCACTAGTCTGGATTGCACCCTGAACTCTGTCAGGCCTACCCCTTTGACTGCTTGTTTTGGCATGCCAAGAGAGTACAGAGCCAGAAAGCATGTCAAGTTCTCACTTTATGCCAGCAATCTGGTGTTCAGTAAGAAAAGCTGTGTCCGGAGCAGGAAGGCAAGTAAAGATGGATCATATCAGTCAGACACAGGGCTGTAATGCTTCTGAGGTCTCAGAGCTCAGCCTTCTGGAAGAAGCTATTTCACATCCCAGAACTCTTGAAATGCATAACCTGCATTAGAATTCTAAGTCACTCCCCATAGCCATCTAATCACATGCAGGCTGGTTTTATATACCTGCGTACAGTAGAGTTGAGCCCAAGCCACAGTGCTACAAAGTTCAAAGGTGGCTGAAGTTGGGGGGTTGATTTGGGCCCCATGCGAGTGAACAGTAATGGGTTTGTTTGGGTTTTGTTTTATGGAATTTGGAACCTTTTTTGCTGGTTTGTTTTTAATTGGGGTCTGATCCTGAGAAGAAATATAGTACTCCCACCACCTTCAAACCTCAGGATCAAGCCCCTAGTTGAGATATAGCAACTGTGCCTCGTGTGTATTGCATGAGTTGTTGGCATGTGATTGTCCATAATCAGAACCTGCTTCATCAGATGGCATTATCTCACCTGCGCACCCATAGCCTCTGACATTCAGCTATTCTGACCTTATCATTACGCCTCAAGCTCTTTCACGGTGCCCTCTTTCCACATAAAGTTCAGACTCATCCATTTCACTTCTAAGTCTCTCGGCTCAGCTCTGTCCCATCTTTCATCTCCCATCACTTCCCGCCTTTGCCTGATGCCTTTCTGCTCCTTCCACCCTGCCTCAGTGCTCTGTCTCATGCTATTCCACATACCTGGAATGACATTCCTTTTTTTGATCAGGACCATACTCATTGTCCTTCAAAGGCCTCCTCTCATAACAACTTCCACTGTGTGTTATCTCCTGGCCCATTTACCCTACCTCAGCCTCTCCTTCAAAGTATCAGGGCTTCGGGGTTCTCAAACTGGGGGTTGGGACCCCTCAGGGGGTTGCGAGGTTATGACCCCACTTCACCTCCAGCATTTACAATAGTGTTAAATATTTTAAAAGTGTTTTTAATTTATAAGGGGGGTCACACTCAGAGGCTTGCTGTGTGAAAAGGGTCACCACTACAAAAGTTTGAGAACCACTGGTTTACATGCTCTGTACTAGGACTCACAAAATTGCCATTTGATTTCTCTTGACTCTCCTTTTTGTGTACCCATCTTACTTAGTGGCCAGGTTTAGAAGGGCATGGCATTGTGTTTTTATCAGTCTCTGCCAAGTGACATGTGAAGTTGGGAGGAATACATTCATATTACTCAATAATAACAACAGTGAGGAGTGAACTTCAGGAAGGCTGATGGCTCAGTTCAGATAATAACCCTAAAGTCTGCATCCTTATCTGAATTTGGTGGGGTCTGCAAAATTGGCCTTGAAATCTCTCACAGTATTTTTGGCATTTCCACTTCCAGAGCCAGGAAGAGCAAGAAGTACATGAAAATGGAAAAATAATTGGATTAGTAAAGAATCACTAATTTCTGCCGCTAATATTTATTTGCACTGTAGTAAGAAAGAACACTTTTCTACCCTGGTTCCTAATTATTATGAATTTCTTTGAATATTTGGGCTGAAGTTTGGGTTCTGGATGACAGTTTGGGTTGGTTATTAATTAAGCTGAATCAATTTGCCCAAACCTGCTGTTGGGAAACTATTAATTACTTATGCAAATTAGAAAGAGAAGAAACCTTGAAGGGTTGCTGCAGTTAGTGTGTGAGCCTTGAAATGCAATTAATCAAATCATTCCAGCTTTTGTTATGGCAGTCTTCCTTAAAATGCTGTGGAACACCTGGAAGGTAGTTTTAAATGGAAAGATAAAATACAAGATTCAGGGCTTGTGTTAACCATCTATATGGGGATAAATTCAGACCTAATGCAAGAGGGTGCAAATCTACTAATGTCAGTGGAGATGCACCTTTTTATACAAGGTCTGAGTTTTGCCCATATTTTCTAATTTATAAATGAGATTTGGCCTAATATTAATCCCTGACTTCAGGAGTTCTCCAGATTTACACCAGTGTAACTAAGACCAGAATTTGGCCCTAGTGGCTTCTTCTTATATATCATATGGTTAATCAGTACGCCAGATTTCATTAGAAAGGTGAAATGCTTATTTTTGGCAATGGAATTATGCAGCAGTATTGGTTGCATTGTGGGTTGATTTAAATTTAAATTTAAAAATTTATTCTCATTGGCTGGTATAATTTGGTACTACTTTTTGCTAGGAGGATACACTACATTTACACACATTTATTTGAGAAGTTATATTGCTTAACATACATTCAATCAGATCCTTAATTTTTATATTATTTTGTTAGAAAATAGTGAAGGTTTCTTATTTAGTAGATGATTGTTTTACTAAAGATTTGTGTTAAGCAGCATTTGGATGGAAGGAGGACTGCAATTAAAATTGCACAAAAGCAAAATTTTAAATTTATTTACTATTTAAATAAAACTACATTAAATGTGCTCTATACATAAGGGAAAATAAGTTTATCAAAACAGGTTTTATATTTAAAACTTCCTTTCTTTAATAAATCAGTAAGTATCAGCTGTAATTAATCAATTGAATTGATTGTTTCTGGTCACCATATCATTCAAGATTTTAAAATTAGTAAATCTCATCATCTCATGTAATTTTTTATTTATAGTTTGGCAGAGGAAAACAAGCTTTCCTGTCTGTTCAACTCCCAACAGTTTCTCAACTTTGAATGAACTATTAAATAAACTGAAATTAAGCAAATATTCTCTCTGCGCCTGCAGAAGAAGCTACTGCTCTCAAATTCTGATTTATCATAATCAGCAAACTCTGGTTCCAGGTGCTTAGCTGCTGACTTCTACCAATTCAGTCATTTGACTTTCTTTAAAACTTTACCAGCAAACATGTAATACTTCAATATGATACTTTTATTCACATTATTTTAATAGATATAGTAAGTTTAGGCGTTAACATAGGTTGTCATAATTTCAAATTTAATTTTATTTGTTTTTAAAAAGAAAATATATTTAATTTAAATAAATAAGTTTGATTAAAAACATTAAAATTATTTTTTTTAAGCGACAGTGGTTGGCTCCATAAGGAGGGCTGCTCAAAAACATTCTGTCAAAACTTTCAATTAAAATTGGATTTTCAACAAAACAGATTTTTTTTGTGAAATGCTCTGCTTTCTCTGGAAATCATCAATTTGTTTGTCAAAAAGTGGAATTCCTGAAAGCCTAGACTTCGTCTCCCATAATGCACCATGGCCACGTAACTGCTATGAGACACCACCTTCCCTCAGTAGAGAGGGAATACCTTGCTGCATTTATGAGAGATATAGTCCAACCAGGGATCCCAGTCTATCAAAGAGATTGGGCACACAAGGCACTTGAACTACAACTCCCATGAGGCACTGCAGCAGCATTTTACAATAAAATATTCCAGCTTTTGATTTTTCACCACAAACCCAAAATTTTCCACAGGAAAAGAAACCCATTTTCCAACCAGCTCAATTTGTCCAAACTTGCATTGTGAAACAATGGGAGAAATGACAGTACTCAGGGGAACTACTTTGCCCCCATGCTCTATTAGGATCCCATTGCACCATAGGTCTCTCAACTCTCTGGTCCATGCCATACCATATGGTATGTTGCAGCTACTAGCTGGGAAGGGGATTCATTTGCTGGCAAAAGACTTTTGTATTGCAGACAGCTTGGTGATGGAGCTACTCCAGGGTATCAGCTTTGACCACTATACCAGTTCCTCCAATTTTCTCCTTCCCCACAATTGGAGCCTGAACTCATTTCCTTCAACTCCTCATATTTCGAGGACATTTAGCTTTTCGTTCATCTGCTTCACATGCAGGCCCAATGAAAATTGTTTAAACTGTCACTGTGAGTAACCTAAATGGCGATCAATAGTTTTTTGCTTTGGGTCTTGAATGGTTAAATCCATAGCAGACAATTCTATATATAGACCTGATTAGTGATACTAACCACTGAATTGTAGTTTTGTGTGAATAGCCAGACCAACATGGCAGCTCTTTAGCATGTCATGGCATTTAACCAGCCGTGAGCTAAATCCCTGAGAAAATATTTTTCCCCTTACACATTTTAGTTTTAGATATTTAACATTCACTCTGTCTATCAAGTGAGGCAGCTGATTATAGTTCCAAATCCTGTCTGAGACTGACATCACTGAAAATGACTGGGCTTTGGGGAGACGGTGTCTGACTTTATCCACTAAAATCTATTTTGGGAGGATTTATTAATTTCTGAAATCCTGGATTTCCATAACTCTTTATCGAACTCAGTAAAAACCTGACCTTGTCAAAAGTTATGCAGAGTGCCAATTGCATTTCTGTATTGCACTTCAGTTTTTTCTGTTTTTAAAAAAAATAAATTTTACGTACATTACTGATTTTAATGTGATGGCATGGGAAAAATACATTGTGAAGAACTTGTAGTACAAACATCAGCTTAATTTAGTGACTTAATTTAAAGAAGTAATTAAATGCATTTATTTGAAAAAGATCTGGAGAAATTCCCTTCAGTTTCTACACTAGGACTCTGGAAAAAATCAGAGGTGGCTTTCTCCAGAGAAGCCTTCCCAGATTTTGCGTTAACCCAAAATAATTTCTTAGTATGCATTGGGCTATCTAGTTAGTGTTGTGTGAATTTTCAGGGGGCCAGATTTCACAGGTACATAGGCACCTATAGAAGCAGATAGGCAAATAATGTGATTTACAAAAGCACCTCAGTGAATTAGGTGCTGAATTCTCATTGATTTTCATTGGGAATTAGGCACTTACTGTGTTTAGGTGGTTTTGTAAATCCCACTATTCACTTATGTGTGTCTCTAGGTTCCTAACTACATTGGCCCATGATCAACAAAACTAATAGCCATGTACCTCTCTATGGCACCTCAGTGCTTTGATTTAAGGAGCTCCCACTAACATGAAACATATTAGGTTTTAAAATACTGTCCTTTTACCAGATATATAAATGGATAGGCGATTGTGCAGGGTTTGTGTGTATTCTGTCTATCTATAGTGCTCTCTTCAGCCCAAGCCAGAGGTAGTGCTGATAGTATCTACACAGCTGGTCTTATGTGACCCTCACACTGAGTGCTTATTCGCAACCCACTAAACCCCCACAGTTTAAGCTCAAGCAATACTCAAACCATCACAGCTCTGCTTGTCTGCTGACAACCCCCTTCCATACTATCTCACCTATGGTCTTCCCCTTCACAGCTCTTGTTTCCATGGTGGATCTACTGCATCATTGGGCCTTGTGCAACCAAATAAGGAACTAGAGGATTTCACCCATAGTTAGCGAAGCACCTTGAGATCATTCAGGATAAGTGCTACCTGCATGTAAAATATTATAGTTTTTATAGTATTTATTACATAATCATCCATCCAAATGGTTACAGCTCAACCATAGATCTTCTAGTTACAGATGAGCAAGAGAAAGATAGCAGATATGTAGATACACTACTGCAGTGCACTGTTTATTAAGGTCTATTGAAAGCAAGATATCTTTCCTCGGGGAAAAAAAATTGCCTTGAAAATCAATGGAAAAGTCATTAGATTTGTAATTTAGTGTTTTGATGCAACTGAAAACTAGCCAGTTAAATTTATTCTCAATAGTATATAAGAAATGTATAGTGATTAGAGGTAGGCACAAGTATCTTTTCTCTGCATTCTTTTTTTTCTTTCTTTTTTTTTTAAAGTTACAAAGACATTGGAAACATTATTAGCAGTGAGCTAAATTCCAGCAAAGTTTTCAAAAGCCACTCAAAAAAAACCCAACCCCCCCCACCCCAAACCCTAAGAAACAGCTGAGAGGTAAGTTAGGGATTAAAACCATGTTTCTTTTCCTAGCAGTGGGGGAGAGACATTTGGTTTTGGGGCGAGGGGCATCATCCTGCTGCAGTAGCAAACAGACAGCAAGGCACCTAAAAAAACCAGTGTATGAAGGAAAGCCTGTGTGCATGAGGCTCCATCCCTACAGAGGCTGAGTAGCTCACAGGAAGCACTCAGCATCTTGCAGGATTAGTTTTCTGGACAGGCGACACCAGGGTTCCACTCTAACCCCTTATCTTTTTTAATTTCTGTTCTCAAGATCTACCAAGTGTTAAGGATGAAACACTGACATGGGCTGAACTGAACAGATAGCTATGTATTAAGTGACAGAGCAAACTTGGGGAGGGAGGGGGGTAGTTGGAGAGGATTTATATATGTGCCTAAAGATATTAGGCAAAGAAAGGACAGTGTAGTGGTTAGGGCACTAGCCTAGAATTGGGAGAGACAGGTTCAAATCGCTGCTTCCCCACAGATTTCTCTGGGCCCAGGGGCAAGTCCTGACGTCTCTCTGTGTAAGTCTACCCAGCTGCTGGGAGAGAGTTGGAGCTGGGCCCAATGGGTTTGCTGTGCTCAGGCTAGTGCTCTAAAAAAAGCTGTATAGAGGTTGCTTTGATGTTCCAGCTTGGGCTGTGAAGCCTAGGGGGAGCCTGAGCCGGAATATCCAGTCGGGGTGTGAGACTCGCTTCCAGCAGCTGTGTAGACATACCCTCTGTGCCTGACTTCCCCAGATGTGACATGGGAATAATAGCACTGCTCTGCCTCATGGAGATGTGGTGGAGATAAATACGGTAAAGCTTGGGAGGCACTTGGAGACCATAGCAATGGGGGTCATGGGCAGGCATACTGCAAGTCAGTAAGAGTTGGATGCCTACAAGGCACATGTGAACATTCAAGCCATTGTAACTTTCATCGCTGTAGTGCGTGGCTAATGTGAGGACAAATACATTCATACCCACCATAGACCTATTGTATTAGCAATGCTCTCCATGCGCTCGACCCTGCACCTACTCAAGTCCAAGAGGTCAGCTCCCATTGAATTCAGTGGTGCCAAAGGCAGCACCATGTGTGCTGGCACGGTGGCAGAGGGAAGGGATGGGACTGCACTTCCCCAGTGACAGCAGTATCTTTCTCTAGAGAAGGGTATGATCAGTGGTCTTTTTCTGGTGGAAGAGTGGGAGGGGGTAGGGCCGCCCAGAGGATTCAGGGCGCCTGGGGCAAAGCAATTTTGGGGGCCCGTTCCATAAAAAAAAGTTGCAATACTATAGAATACTATATTCTCGTGGGGGGCCCTGTGGGGCCCGGGGCCTGGGGCAAATTGCCCCACTTCCCCCCCCCCGGCAGCCCTGGGAGGGGGCTTCATTGAAGGTGGTCGGGGGCATTTTTTTAACCCCATATTACAGGTTCATTGATAGTCATTGAACATGCAGGGACTGGTTCACTTCCATCCCCAGTGGACCCCTTTTAGAAGTGAACCTTGTGAAGTTTGCCTATCTTTAATTAAAACCAGGTGACACAGCAAGCTGAAGTTACCCACTGGTGTTTCCCTGTAAAAATTTCAGTTTCCCTGTTCAGAGACAGAATTTCTTTGGGTTAAATCAGGGTTTTTTTCCCGCTCTGGATGATGTTGGCAAGTCTACACTTCTGTGAGTCATTACTGATTCTGTAGCCTGGCACGTGTTAGGTGTTTCTGGAAGTGCTATCTTTATGATTAGTCAAGACCTCATTTTATATTGTTTTGTGCATTCAAGATCCCATGCACTTTTCACAGGCGACGGGGTGTTACCTCCAGTGTCTTAGCCAAATTCCAATTTGAATAATTATTTCATTTCCTGCAGTTTCAATTAATGCTTCAAGTCATGCAGAGACTTTGCATGAGGAGAGATTAGAAAGGTTAGGATTGCTTTGGAAAGCAGATGAATAAATAAAGATAATGATATATGTGTATAAACTCATGAATGGTCTAGAGAGGGGAAAATAGGTGTTTCTATTTGTCCTTTCTCAAAATACAAGAATAAGGGGATATTCAGTGAAATTCAAAGGCGCAAAACCCATTAAAGGAAATACTTAAGTTACACAACACTTAACTCTGGGAACTCATTGGTGCCAGATGTTGTTATGGCCAAGAGTTTAGTAGGATTAAAAAGAGTGCTGGAGGTTTAAATAGATAAGAACATTCTCAGTTACACAAAATAGAATAAAAAATTATAAGAAATACAAGTCCTCAGGCTTTAGGCTCTGATTTAGCCAAGCACTTAAGCATATGCCTAACATAAAGGATTTGAGTAGTCTCATTGATCTGAATAGGACTTCATTCTTGCTTAAAGTCAAGCACCTATTTAAGTGGTTAGTTAAATTGGGGCTTTTTACGGTATGAGACAATCATTAACTGCCTGAGTAGTTATGGAATCCATTTGGAGGTTTTATCCCTTCTTCAGAACCATCTTATTCTGTCCATTACTGAATCAAGGAGCCTGGGTTAGAGTGGCCACTGGCTTGATCTAATATGGTAATTCCTATGCTCCTAAATTCATTCTTCCCTTCCTATGAATGTATATCTATAATAATGTCAAAGAATTGTAACACTTTTGCCATTTTGCTAAAATAATATGAATGTAACTTTGCTGGGTTTAACTTTGTGTCCTAGTATTTTTTCACAGCCGGGTGACCTAGCTAGATGGCATCTAATATTAAGGCTAAACACTTACAAGCACAATGAGTGCATTTCACTACCTTCATGACAACATGCTATTGTAGGAACCAGGATGTCACTATCAGTCATGCTCTGGGTAGGGATAATTCAAACAGCTGCACCATGGGTAAAATTATTTATTATATTGGTAAAAATATTTAGTGTCACATTCAGGTAACTAATGAAAATTGCATTTAGAAATGGGAATGTGTTTTTTGCTATCTTTCCAGAGGGAACCAGCTTTATTTAATATGCAAATTAAAATCAATGCCAAAGTGTGTGTTCATTCAGCTTTAAATCTCTGTATATTGTTCTTAAGTTGGCTTCATTGCCGTGTTTCTAAAGGAAGCCAATGGTCATTAACATAACTTTGTGCTGTCTTCCCCCACCCTCTTTCCTAGGAGTTTAAAAGGAAAATTAGTTGTGATGGTGTTTGACTCTCCCCCAAAGTGAAGGATTATAGTATATTAGGGAAAGAATGAGGTGTTTAGAAATGTTCTTTTTGTCTTCAGACTCCCATAAGAACACAGAACATGAATCTCTCAGTGCTGGCTGAATACTGTAACTTACTACGACTTTAGCTACTAAAAACAGCTGCACCTCATCTAACTCAGGGGTGACATCTCCTGTCTATATATTGGTTCTTGTATGATGCATTTTGTGTGTGTGTGTGGAGATGGCAAAGTTTGTTTATATATATATATATTTGCTTTGTCATCTGTTGGTCTGCTAAAGGGTTAGCACTGGCAGGAAAATGAGAATTGCTGCAGTCTTTTTTTTTTTTTTTTTAAGGTGGCAGAAAAGAAGGGCGCATTTAGTCGCTCATATTGGCTTCAGGGATAGTCCTTGCCACACATGGCCAGCATGATGAATGTTCTGAGCCTGATAAGTCATCTGAGGTAATTCCCTTTGAGTCCTAAGGGTCCAGTAAATCCACAAGTAAGGGTCTAACCAGTTGTCCCCCAGGCGGATATATATGCTCCTCATGAAAACAGCCATACCAGCCTGCTCAGTGCTGCTACCTTCCTGAGGATACTCCTGGACATCTGGTAGTTCTGGCAGACTTCCTTTGGATGTCTGCATTGTCCTATGTGCTCAGGGCCAACCCACTTACAACCTCATCAACCAGTAGAAAAGGGTTTATTGACCAATGTTGCCACATAAAGATGGCTGACTAACCTGTAGCATTTACCATATATACCAGTTTTCATCTTCAAAGTGCCTTAACAGTAAGAAATGTTCCATGACATCTCGAGTCCTTTACTGTATAAGAAATTAGTGAAGAGGAACACATTACTCTACTGTCTTTTTCTTATGGTGATCATTACCAAGTCAGCCACATGGCCCAGCACAATTGATCAGTTCCACTCACAAATTAAATGTTCTCTGTACAAGACCCTTGATTATCACATTTCAAGTAACATCTAGAGGTTCCATTTTTAAAACAAATCTCATCTATTGAAAGGATATTTCTTTGAAAAGAGTCTCCACAACAAGCTAGATAGAGTACAATCCCCAGTAAATTATTCAAACTTAAAAAAAGATACTACAAAGGAAAGTTAAGTGAGTTTTACTCTGTCAAGCTGTTGGATAATAGGGGAGCTAACAGCCTGGCCACATTTTCATCTAACAAAGGGATGCAATTAGCTAGCTCAATTACTACTGCAAGCATTAAATAGATACACAAAAAGAACAGGGACAGAGCAATTTATTTTCACATTAAAACCATTAATTCCTGCAAGAAAACTAAATTCTGAGGTTTAACATCACATCAACGATGCACTTTTAATATAATTAAAGTTTCTTTTGTTCACACTCCCTCTAATTTTAGATCTGGCCTAAGCATTATCTGTCTTTAGCCAGAGTTAAATGTTCCACTTAATTGTGCTGAAACTACTGTACCCGTTTTCTCCCACTTCCTGTAGGTTGCTTTGGCTTTGTTATTACAACTTGAATTTGAGGGGGAAGAAATTCCATTTCATAATAATATTTCTCTTGCCAAACAATTTAGTCTTTGAGTCCGAGTCCTCATCACATTTCTATGACCTAAGGTTAGTGGTTATCCCCTAAACAGGCTTTCTTGAAGATCATTATTACATGAGCTGTAATTAATTCTTCTCTTTACAGAACTTACAATTCAGGGAATATTAGATCTACCAACGAACACAACTCATTCATTGGCAATAGCAAGAGGTCCTGTTCCTCCAGTCAGCAAATCTAGCCATTGTCTGAAATGTCCTTAAAATGCCCCGCAAAAAAAATCTTTTCAAGGGGTTGGATGATTTAAATGGTTAGTAATATGTTAAGGGGGCATTTCATCTCTAGGTTGCCAGTTAGACTCTAAGCAGAGTTTGTGGTTGAATGTTATCAAGCAGCTTCTAGTTTGACATAGACAGCTGTCTGCATCATAAGGAGCTCCACTGTACCTGACTCTCTAGTTTGTAGTGCCAGAGAACGGTCAAGGAGTAAATGGACCTTGCAGACTGAACTTTTCTTGTATCCCTAGAATAGGTCATTCCATGTCAGTGAGTTGCATTGACGGAGCAGTGTAAAGAACGTAATGCTATGTAATTCATCGTCATCATCACCGTCTAGTTTGTTCACTGTTATGAATGCTGTAATGTGTAGGTGTGGTGGTGTGAATTTTATACAATCATGAATATAAATTGGTTATGACATATGATAAGGGGAAACTAATCTCATGTTTCAGGGTATGAGACAATTACTGTAAGGGTCATGAAGAAATTCCCCAAACACACGCTCCTATTTTCAGCATTGCAGAATATTAGCTAGGTGTTGTCAGGGCTGTGAAAATCCTAATCACTTCAAATAGATCATATGGGAGACTCATCTCTCTCTGAAGCATGTAATATGAGCCATGGTATGCAGAATACTGGACTGGACAAACCAGCGTTCTGATATTGTATAGTAAAGCCAATGGTACCTAAAATGCACATGGTGACAAACTCATTGGTGAGAGAGCCAACAGCTGTTTTTGCTTCAGTATTGCATATTTTGAATACACATGTACAGTTCTGGGAGCAACCCTACTCAAAAACCTAGATTCCTTATTTTATATTTTCTAGTGCATAGATTTAGGGTCCACTGTAAAATTCATTATGATGAGCTGTTCTGATGGAGATGACTAACACAAGAAAAACAATAATCTTCCTAGTCCTTTTGCCATGATTACTTTCAGGAATTGAAGTTTACAATACAGTTTTCCCTTATTATGTTTGATGTGAAGATCTATTTCCTTGCAAACGTTTTGCTGGATTATTAGTCTGGAGTTTTTGCATGAATTGGGCAACTCAATTTGTTTTGCAATATAATTTTTATAATGCTATTATTTCAAGGTTCAGATAAAGACCAGAGGAAAAAATAAAGAAAAAGACTGTGTATTTTATAAAGAAAACAAATGTAAGAGGCCAGGTTTAGGTATTAATGGTGAATTAGTCACCCACAAAGCTCTTCCTGCTGCTATGAATATGATTGCATTTAGCTTTATACCATGCCTTCACCTCAGACTACAGTGGTTCCCAAACTTTTTGCTGGCACGACCCCATATTAATAAATATTTTCCCTCCCAACTCCCAACAGCACGGAGGATACCATTTTGCTCTTCAAAGTGGTATCCTCTGCTCTGCGTAACTTTGTACATATGGTGTGTGCAAGGTTACGCTGTGCGAAGGACACCATTTTGTACAGCAAAATGGCATCCTCCATGCATTGTGACCTCTCACTCACCGTATACATGAGGTCATGCTGTGCGGAACAAAATGGCATCCTCCGCTTACTAAGGATCACTGCATTCCCATCTGCTGATGGCACGACCCCATCTGGGAACCTCTGTCATACTGCATGAGACTCCCAAATTGCCTAGCATTTATTTGGCTGGTTACTGTTTAGAGCTTCATTAGTGTTAACAGTTTTTTCAAAGGGCAACTTTGAATGTTATTTCTGATCCCATCAATCACCTTACATATAGTTTTGTATCAGACCTAGAGGACATGAGTTTATCTTTACATTAGGGCTAAAGCAGGTCAAAATTCAGAATTTCCCTTTCACGGGAAATAATGACTTCTTTTTTCATTCCAAATTGGAACAAAAGCAATTATTTTTCACATTTTCTTCAAATTGGAAATTCTGAAAAATTTTCATTCAGAGAACTTTGTTTCGGAAATTTGGAATTTCATTTCAAAACTAATTTTTTGTTTTGAAATTTATTTTATGGTTCTTTCATTTTGAGATTACTTTTGTTATGTTTACATTGTTTCATGATGTGAATAGTAGTCATGAATATGATATGACTTGGCATATGATGTCATACTATGCACACTAATATTCACACGTCATGAAACAATGTAAATGTTACACCAGTGATAACAAAATGAAAAAAAAAAGTAAAATAAAATAACTCTCATTTAGAAATTAAATTTAAAAGTTTTACTTGAATGACTTGTTCCAAAATGAAAATTTTCTCATTTAGAAAATTATTTGGTTTTGGGAGAAATTTTGTCAATTGATATGATTTTATAAAAATTCTGCTTTTATGAAATAATGTTTCTCAAAGGAAAACTATTTCAACAAAAATTTCCCAGCCAGCTCTAATTAACGATTTCTTAATCAAGCTGTTTTGCTGGTATGATTATATGCTAGGGACTGTAGAAAATAAACAGCATTCAAAAGAACCACTGCAGATTATGAACAATGTATGATAATTATATAGATGGAATAGTTGCATACAAATGGATATGCAGTGATTATTTAGAGAGAAATGGAGAGAGGCTACAAAGATTGGAATTTCCAGGTATAAGCTGTGAGTTCTTAGTAAATAAGAATGATATATTGAAATTGGAGTAGTCAGATATCTTATGCCAGACTGGCAACATTTATTCATAATGGAATATTTATGAGGTACTTAGGAATACATTCACTGTCTGTGACACAGGGCCTTCTATGATGTGGTTACTCAGAGACCAGAACTGCTTTCCTAAAGCAATGAATAGTTAAGCCATTTCTTTTGCCTTAGCACTGTATGTGTTAAATCGGTGCAGATATTACCATAAAGTGGGCTTCATCTGAAGTTACGTAATTTTACTGTGCTTTATTGAAATATTTTGTTGCTCTCAGCACAAATTTCATTAAACTACATGAAAAAATATGTTGTATGTTAAGGATCATATTCTGGGGGCTCATGTGAGGAAAGGGGCTGTTGGCGCAGGAGAGAAGGGGGGAATAGGAAGGCTTGACCACCCTACCTGCAACTTAGGTCTTGTAAGCAGGTGGCATTTTCATGCTGTCTCCTCCATACTTGCCACAGTTATCCAAAAACTAATCCCTTTCCTGGAGTTTGCCCTTATTTATAAATGAAGTAAGAAACCCCTACAATGGCTGATTGGCAGGTTGTTGGGTCTTCCTTCTTAGCTCCTTCCACCTTAGAGAGCCACTCAGACTTACATCCCTGAGTTGGATATAAAAGGACTTACCTGGTCTGACTGCCAGGGTGAGTCAGCAGAATAGCTATGCACATCCATTAAAGGTTGTAAAGCTTGGCACAAGGAAAGAATTGAACATAGTACTTTCCAATAGCAGTGGAAACTCTGAAGGGGTAGCGTATAGTGTGACCACGACTCTATCGGTATTTGGCTAAAGATCCAGAACTTGGGCTGGTTTTGGTGACTGCAGTGGGATTGGGGAGGGGAGTGTGGAGGCGGATAGTACACTGATTCTTTATAAAGGTGTAGGAATCGTCCTCCAGTATTCTTGGAGAAACTCCTACCTGTTTCTGTTTTCCCCAGGAAGAACAACTCCAGGAACTGCCTGATATGGTATGCGTCTACTCCCTGAATGCAGTCACGGTTGGTTAATCCACATTCTGTCCTTTAAATGGCCAAATGGTAGATAATAATTGGCTTGATGAAGTATGGTACGATGTGTTTGGGTGGGATAACTGGAATTGACCTGGAAGGAAGATACAGGATTTACTTGGCTTGTCCAGGGCTACCCTACTAGGTAAGAAGGAATTTCATTGATTGAAAAAACTGTTTGATAAGGGGCTGATCAGGTGGAAAGGTGTGGGATGGACTGGGGCTGCTTGGATGTAATAAGAAAGGTCTGATCTGAGCTGCCAAGATGTAATGCAAGGAGTTGATTTAGAGCTAACTTGAGGCAATAAAAAGTGATTGCTCTGATGGAACAATGCGCGGGTTTCACTGACATAAGGAACAAACATAAGGAACAAAGGTTTTATGGTTTTCATAATCCAGTGTTAACACACTGCAAATGCTCATTGCATCACTCATCTGAAAACTCCATAGCCCTGTGTTGTAACAAAGACATGTGGCTTGTGATTTCTCATTAGACAAATTGTGACTTTCATTAGGAGGAGAGGAGAACAGAGTTCTTCTACAATTCTTGAAGACTGCCCAGCTCAGGGTGGGGGAAAAAAAATGCAAGGCTCTTTCTCACAGCCCAGCCCCTAGATTCCAGCAGCTTCAGAGTAGATAATATTTAATGATGAATCACTCTGGAACTGAAGAAAAAAATTAATAGTTGTCTTTGGTCTGTTATGTTCAGAGTTTAATAGACTGTAATTTTTATAACTGGAAATCTTTGCCAGAGCCCCAGCTCCACTGTTGTCCAATGAATCACTCATTGATGAAAGATCCCAGAGCCACTGTCATTTTTTAAAATTAATCACATGTTCAACTTTTTGCACCACTTAATGTGGCAGAAAAGGGTGCTATTTAAAAATTACAAGGATCATTAACTAAAACTAAATTATTGTTTAAAATCAGGCACATCAATCTCAACCCAGGAGGTGCCTGACCTGTATTTATTACTGCTATCACAATAATTACAATGGAAATTGTACTGTCATTGTTACTTTCAGCCTCGTGTATCAAGGTAACTTGCAAGACATAATATTCCCTCTTTAGGAATGCAGGGGGAGCGTAGGACTTTGTTAGCAGTGAGGGAACGATTTCTTTAGCAGTCAAGCTTCATTTTCATTTGCTTAAACAGCCTGCACAAATACACCTTCCTGAAGGACTACAAGAGACATATTATTCAATGGGATCCTTAAAGGGAGTCAGGACAGTAATAGGAATCATTCCTATACAATGGGCTAAGTTCATACCCATTGAAGTCTGTACTATAGGTAACCCTTTTACTTTGATTGGGTAATGCAGCTGGAGGTATAATAGGTCTTTTCATCTCTAAGGACTCTGATTCTAGGATTTGCAGCAGGGGTGAATTTGGTCTAGTATGCTTCACTGTATTTCCCAGGTGATCTGTTGTCATGCCAGTTTCCACTGATTGATATATAATGCTATCAAATTACAATAGCTTTAAAACTTTAGCACATTCATTTCCTATTGCTGAAATACAGTGATTAGGTATTTTGAATTTTAAATGAGGATAGAGTAAATAGCAATGACTTATTCAAATTGTCCTTCATTGCTACAAGACCTATAACTGGTTTATCAAAGTGGTAAGGTGACTACTATTATGTTTCATCAGGCCATTTAATTAACAAACTATCAGTAGTGACTGAGTTGATCTCTAGGGTACTGTTACCTAGTTATAAACCTAACTGAGCATACCTAGTGCTGTTTGTTTACAATTATATCTATTGCCAGTTGAAAAAAAATAATTTAATGATAGAAGCAGCAAAGAATCCTGTGGCACCTTATAGACTAACAGACGTTTTGCAGCATGAGCTTTCGTGGGTGAATACCCACTTCTTCGGATGCAAGCAGTGGAAATTTCCAGGGGCAGGTGTGTATATATAAGCAAGCTAGAGATAACGAGGTTAGATCAATCAGGGAGGATGGGGCCCTGTTCCAGCAGTTGAGGTGTGAAAACCAAGGGAGGAGAAACTGGTTCTGTAATTGGCAAGCCATTCACAGTCTTTGTTTAGTCCTAATTACAGAACCAGTTTCTCCTCCCTTGGTTTTCACACCTCAACTGCTGGAACAGGGCCCCATCCTCCCTGATTGATCTAACCTCATTATCTCTAGCTTGCTTATATATACACACCTGCCCCTGGAAATTTCCACTGCTTGCATCCGAAGAAGTGGGTATTCACCCACGAAAGCTCATGCTGCAAAACGTCTGTTAGTCTATAAGGTGCCACAGGATTCTTTGCTGCTTCTACAGAACCAGACTAACACGGCTACCCCTCTGATAATTTAATGATAAATAATACACAATCATTATAAATGTCTAAGCACAAAGGCCTTTAACTTCCAATGGGCAATTCTCAAGAAGTCCAGAAGCAGTAAAACACCACCATCCCACTCCTCAGCTGTCAGTCTCCAATATACAAGGAGGGCCTGATTCTACAACCTTTACACTCGGTAGCACTGACTTAGGTAAGTAGTCTCATTGAAGATCGAAAGGCATTATTTGCTTAAGTAAATCCTACTCAGTTTGAGTAAGGATTGCAGAGTTTGGCTTTAAGTGACACAACAAATAATACATATCATGCTGTATTGGACTGATCATTGGACTAAGAGCTACAAGGTCCTGGCTGTTTGACCTTGGCCATATCCCTTAAGGGGTCTCATTTTTACATGGGGTGAAAACGATGGGAATTGTAGGTGCTTGGCACCTTTGCAAATCAGTCTCTCAACCTCTTTCTATCTCCATTTTTCCTCTATAAAATGGACATAATAATACACATCTACCCCACAGGGGATTATGAGGCTGATGTGATATTCTAAAGGATTTAGATTGTTGGATGGAAGGCATATTAAAGTATAAAGTGCTAATAACTAATTAATGTTTGCAAAAAGAATGAGGAGTACTTGTAGCACCTTAGAGACTAACAATTAATGTTTGTTAAAAAAGGGGAAAAATCACTGTCAATTTTCCTGGTTCCCCCCACCCCAAATTTGGAATGTTAACAATTTTTAAATTTAAAAAGGTTGATCCTATCTAATGTTCTGAAAGTGCAAAGTGCGACACAGGTGCTCAGTCTAATTACAACACAAACTAAAAAAGAAAAAGAAACTTGAGCCTTGGAAAGGTGTCTGAAGGATTCTGGAGCCATGGTCCTCTGATGAAGAAGGCTCTACCTCCTGTTCGTCCTAGACTAGAGACTGCCAACAGTTCTGGGCTTGCCAGTCTGTTTCCATTGGTGGACATGGCGTGACAGGTAGACTCAATGGATCAGGTACTCAGCTGGTACAAATCAACATAGCTTCAGTGAAGTCACATGAGACCACACAAATTTACACCAACAGAAGATCTGGCATGATAATATTGTCTAGAGAGAGAATAAAATAAGGACACCTTCTCTTTTCTAATGGGTTTTCTGTTGGATACACAGAAATATTGAGGTACACATCACTGTAGCAGATAATCTAGATTTAAAAGCTGCCCCAACTTTCTTCAAACCTGCCTTATAAAAATCAATGTGTTAAGTAATTGTATGGTCCAAATATTTTTATTTTAATATTGCTCCCTTTCTTGTCTTGAGTAGCAGTGCAGAATCTTGTGTGGTTAGGATCCATAGCAACCTTACCCTTAGAATGAAGCCATCAGTCCTTTTTTAAAGGCATGGCCCATGGTGGTTTTGATATATTGTTGTTTTTAAGTCCCTGCACAAAGAAATCAATTTTAAAACAGCATATCTGCAAACTGAAGGACGCAACTGAATGGTTTGCTCAGAAATTCTTGGCAATTAAGACAAAATAAACCTGACAGCATGGAATTAAACTGACAATAAGAAACCAAATAAAATCCTTAAGTGACAGGGTAGGGAGAGAGATGCTGGAAATCCATACAGCAGGAATTGATGTAGTCAGCTTGAATGAGGGATATAAAAACCAATGATGTGTGGGTACCCTGCTTGAACAGCACATAATTCCTTCAGAAGGGGAAAAAAGGTTTTACAGAATCATGGGTAGCCCTACAATGTTAGAAGTGATAAAACCATCTCTTCTAGGGTGATCACTGCAGGATTCAGCTAGTGCATAGTAGCAGGAGTGGCAATTAGAATGGCTCACTTGTCTATGCTTTGTTATCGCTTTCTTTCCTCTCCCTCACCCACATACATTTAGGGCCTGTTCTCCACTCCACTACATGTGGGGAATCTCCCAGTGGAGTCAAGGGGTTCAGTAGCTGCTAAGCAGAAAGTGGCATCAGGGCCCAGTGCCTGTGCCCCCAGAGGCTTTAATGCATGACAGAGGGAGGTGCTGGATTGAGATCATTCAGGAAACAGAGTAGTAAGGCAGGTCCGGGGCCAAGGAGCAGGTGGCCCTTGCCAGGAGAATGGTGAACGGATGCTGCACTGTCTTGCAGGCCCAAAGTGGAACTTCCTGCACACAGTGTGGCACAGGCCCTGTGGGGAGCCTACAATGTGACACTTCTAGTGGCGTCTCTGCCATTTGCAAAGAGTTCAGTGAGTCCGTCTCATGCAGTGGCAGTGGCACTGCAATCAGCACAGCTGAAGTGTAGCCTTTACAGTGTTTCCTCACTGCCACCAGCACTGGGAGAGCCAAATTCCCCTGTTCAGCTTCCAGAAGGCAGCAGCTCAGGGCTGGGCACCTGGCTGATGAGAGGAACTTCCCAACAGATGACCAACATGCTGGTGTAAGAGCTGCTGAGGCAGAAATGAGCCCCTTCCCATGTTGGTTGCTTTTATATTCACTGGTGTGACTTTAACCTCCTGTTTTCTGCAACCCCTTGATTATTTTTTTCAGATAAACATCATTCATCATTGTCTGTGCTTTCTTGGATTAATCCTCTTTGCCCCATTACCGGACACATTTGGGAGTTCACGTGGGCAGCCTCTGCAGCCCTGGCACCAAGGAGAAAACCCAGTTGGCACCTAACCACATCAGCTTCCCTAGAATGTCCTAACTTTTCCATCCATGAAACTTGTCATGTGAATTCCCTACGGCCTAGTTTGGAAATCTCTGTAGGGTGTCTAACCTCTTGGCCATTCCCATAATGCATCAAAGCCAGACCCCCTACCCAGTGCCTTGAAAGTACTTAAAACAAAATTTTTCAAATTCTCGGACAAGATGTCCCCTGATGTGCCTAATTATAAGCACGGTCAAAAGCCTGCTGTAGTCTTTCCATGGATTTCAGTGGGCTTTGGATCAAGGCCTATGTGCCTTTCTCCCTACTTGTGCCTATACAGGTTTGAAATGTCCAGCTTAGGGACCAAATCTTGGAAAGAGCTCAACATCCACTACTAGGGCCAGATTTTTCAAAAGTGCTTGGCTCCCATTGAAACACCTAAGTGACTCGATGTTCAAAAGTGCTCAGCAAATGGGAGCGAGGCAGTCTTGAAAATCTGGCCCAGTTTTGGGTGCTGTACACTTGAGAATCTAGCCCTGACCTCTCCTAAAGATCTGGCCCCAGGTGTCTAATACAGGGTAGCAAAGAGAAGAGGCCGCTTTTTAAAACTTTACCTTAGGCAGTGCTATGTAAATACTCATGCAGTACAAGGGTGTTCAACAAAGCTCACAACTGTCACATTCAATAGTGTCTCTCTGGTTTCTGATCCAGGATCTCCCAGGAACACAGACACAAGGATGACTCAGTTGAAGAACGAAGAGTTATAAAGAGGAAGACATCTGTTCAGTATAGCAAGTTCCCTACAGAAAACATCTGTCATTGGAAGCTGACTGTTAAAGGTATTTGCAACAAAAACTACAGTGTGCATACTAGCAGGGAGCCCTTTGAAATGAACACCTTTTAAGGCAGCAAGAGTGGTAAACAAATACATTTTTTGTGCACTGAAGTTTTACAACTTGCTGCAATATCTGAACAAATTACCAAGCATTACATGACTTTTCCAGTGCAAGCAGATAAAAGTGAGAAGTATTTACGCAGGGGTGCTGGAGATTTTATGTTGGGTTAGAAATGCCACTCAGTAAAAGCTGCTTAAGACACTTTTAGGGACCTTTTTAAATAATATGGCTTGTGAGGTTATATATAATATATGTGTGTTGTTATATGCATTGCTATCAGGAGCTGGGGAGACTAAAAACATCAGAGCAAGCCCTCTACGCTTCATATCTGAGCAGGTGACTGTGATCAAAAGGGGGTATTTTGCCTGTCAGAGCTACCTTTGAATGGTAGTTAAGGGTATCCCATGTGGCAGATTGTGATTTCTGAAGCTGTTGATCCATGATATAGTTCTTCCCCAAAGGACTTCCTAGTATTTATCAGTCCACCTTCAAAAGAATCTTTCTTACGTGGCTTCTCAAATCCTTCACTGCGGACACTCAGATCCAGAGCAATTGGTGCTCAAGGGACCATTCCAACACCCACTGAAGTCAATAGAAAGAATGCTCCTCCTTGCCCCATTGACTGTAATGGATTTAACCACATGCAAGTGGTGTTTTCATGCTAAATTGCCATCTTGCGGGTACGAATGCACCTTTTGAATGTGCTATTGAGACACCAACATGTGAAAATTGGCTTCAAAGACATTGTAGAATACGCTAAAAGAGCTGGGTCCATCTATGTGGTTACTTGTAGAGCCCTCACCATTGTAGTATGAGTGCCCACTATAGTTGCCACTTGCTGAAAGAAAGGCAATTGGCGATACCCTTTCCTTTGGCATAATGTCAGTAATTTCCCATACAGTTATAGTGTATTTGCTATTGCAAATAAGAGCTGTGGTGGGAGCCTGGGTCAGAAAGGGTCAGAATGGGTTAGGAAGAGACAGGAGGGTGGGTCCCTAATACCACCAAATCCTCAACAATTAGGAACAGTAGGGAAATGCAGCTGTATTGTACAAGAACAGAATAGTGTCCATAATAGCTACCACAAAGTTTTTGACTGGCCGCCAGAGGAAGTTACCCAGCGTAGTCGGCCTTATATAAGGGATGATCCATTGACCGTCTATCCATCTATGCAGCTAGTTGAGCAGAAGTGGCCTCCCAAGTCAGGGTTGTCACTGGCTGACTGCAGCCACTTTGTGGGATGTCTCACTCCCTGCCTTGTAGGATAGTTGTGACTCAGTTTAGTAGGTGTAGAAAAGTAATAACACTTAAAGCTTCCTGGCGGATAACCCAGGATACTCACAACAAGCTATATGCTGAGCATTATAAATCCACATACTTTTACTATCCACTTTTGTTTTGCATTAATGAGAGGAACATGGAACATGAACTATTTTAATGTACTTCAGTTGTCTGGTTTCTTGGTGTAGTTTGTAGCTGGTTGTTTACCAGTTCTGTCTTGATACTCCAGATTAAAAAATAAACCTCGTCTGTTTATCACAACAGGTATGTTTTCAATTTCCATCTAATTCAAGTCTTTTAGAAGATAAATAATTTCTTCCTTTTCCAATTCAGGAGAAAGCAAAGATAAATATAATCTCTCCTGCCTGTAATTGTACTGATAAACTAAACAGACATATAGGGTTACAGATAAAAGTATCACATCTGTTTTAGTGACTGCAGCAACCATACAGATTATCCTATTTATTTCTAACCATATGAATTCTAGAGCATCTCCTTCAGATTTCTATTCTACAGCATGCCAATAACCTTTTGAGAAATGCATTTATTTACTGTGAGGAGACAGTGCTGATAAGGTAATGTATAAATTTGAGTATCTGAATGTATTTTAGAGGGAATTTCAAGGACATATGCTAGTAAAGCAGGGACATTCCTTACTTTTCTCTGTTGACCTGACATGGTTAGTTCCATCCATCTAATGGGACTCTTCAGGTTTTAAAACTAGTTGCATTATTATGCTGTCTTTAAAGAGATCCCATGACTATGGACATATACATACAAACTTGTAACTGATTATTATACACCCGGGAGAACAGCACATTAAGCTGCTGCAAATGATATGCAGGGTAGAGCAGAGAGATTCCTCTGTATGCAGAGTGGAGGGAAGGGATGTGCAGGGTATGGTGGATGGGTAACAGGGACTGAGAAGAGTGGATACGGGGATCATGGGGGTTAGACACCCCCCAACCCCTGCATTCAGAGCTGCTTTGCTTTTTACCCTCCAGTGACTCATTAACCTTGACCCTCTTCCCCGCCAGAACTCTCCTTTGCCCCTCAACCCGGACTTGGAATCACTACCCCGCCCCCCAATACACAGCCTTTCTCCTTCCAGCGCTGAGAAACCTAGACCCTGAATCCCTGCTTCCACCCACTCATCCACCCACTTCCCCCTTTCTGGGTCCCTGCTTCTCTTATCACCATCACTTCCCTCCAACTCCTCTCTGGGCCTTTATTTCCTCCTATTTGATATGCCAGGTGCTGGGTGACTACATGGGGACTCTGTGCCTTTATCATTGAATTGGCTCTTTATTAAGAGAATTATTTACGGAGACAATGCAACTGCAGCTAGTATTTTAGCCATGTACCTACAGACTGACTTCCTGGTGCTGTGCCTCTGCAAACTCTTCTCATCTAGAACCTGTACCCTTCCTTCCTAGTTCCACGCAGGCTGCTGCATATTTCTTTTCAACAATTTTAGTCAATGCATCTTTCATACAAGTGTTTGCTGACTTGCCAGGGCCAGCGCTTAATAGTCTGTAGCGCACCACAGGGACATGATATTTACTGCTGTCCCACTGTGGCTTGTTAGACCTCATTGTCCTTCAAGTGTGCTGGGCTTCGAGCCAAGCTCCCACTTCTTGTATGTGTTATTGCTGATGGAGGGGACCCTGTGGCTGTCTTCGTTCTGTTGGGTAGCTTCCTGTTGGCCCTCTTTAGTGATCATATACCCCATTTCTACTGACTCTCCTATGTCAGGCCAGCTGGTGACTGAGACGGGAGGGTGGGTCATCTATCTGGGCTTGCCAGATGTCAGCCACTACTTTGCGATTGCTTCTTTTCACTTTCACTTCCTGAGTCTGTAGCTACCTCCTATGACCTGTATTCCACTGTAGCTTGGATCCAGTCTTTTGCCACTGCATGCTGCCTGCTGCTTTCCACAGCTCCCATTGGCCGGGAACAGCAAACTGTGGTTATTGGGAGCTGCGGATGGCCGTGCCTGCAGATGGTCAATGTAAACAAACTGTCTCGCGGCCCGCCAGCGGATTGCCCTGACAGGCCACAGCTCCCCCACCACTGATGTAAAATCTCCTTCTGTTGTCAATCACTGTACTCTTTGTACATCTTTCACTGTTCCACATATGCTGTTAATTGGGCATTAGTGCCTGGCCAGTAGATATGCTCCATGGCTCGTCTGAGACATGCCTCTATCTCTAAGTGTGAAGTGTGTATCCATCTCATGATGTCAGCTCTTATGTCTTCTGGGATTACTGCTTGGTCCCCTTTAAACAAAATCCCACCTTGCACACACAGCTCATCCCTTATTAGGCAGCAGGGGAAAACTCCTTTGGCACTTGCTTCTTGTGATCCAATGGCATGGATTATTTAACTGCCTGTAGCAGCCCATCCTGTCTAGTGCTTTGCTGGATTACCTGGAGCCTCCCATCAGAAGTGCCAAGGTACTGTAGCATGTTGATAGACTCTATCTCCTGTTCCACAGAGCATCTCATGTTGAGGATGTTCTGGTGTTGTACTGCAATCAAATCCATGGTTTGCACTGCCCTGCTGTTTGGGGGACCCTGATTTTCCTCTGATTCAGGCTTTTCTGGTCTTCTTATTTTTACCAAAATCAATAGGGTTCTGTCTACTGATGCCTTCAACATTCCCATACATTTTAGAATTGATCGGATGCCACGTTCCAAAGTTATCCTGTTACAGAGAGACAGACATACCATGATGTCGAGCGTAGGCCCTCATTTCATAGGGCCAAATAGTGCAGAATCATTGAAGTTGGGGATGGTATGACACTTCCTGGGGGTACCCAGGGCTACGAGGCACTTAGCTACCAACTGTCCTTAGCGTGATAAAGCCCATTCTGTGCCTATCGTGAGTCACCTCCCCTACTGCACTGGCCATAGGCAACACAAGTACTCCCTTCTAAGCCCTGCAGGCCCTGCTGTTACTTTACAGATTAGTGACTGGCACACCCCAATCCTCGAGCCTTCCGAACATCTCCCTGGAGCATCCAGCCCCTGGTGTACTGGACACTCACAATACTCCTAGATTTGCTATTTCTAAAGAAACAGCTCAACCCAGCTTAGCAGTTACATCTCAGATCACCAGTCCCCTTAACACGCAAGCATTTAGATATGTTTATAGTGAAATCAAGTTAACATTAATTTAACTAAGCACAGAGATTCAATTAGTAATAAGTAAAGCATTGGAAATAAATGGTTCCATATGAAATAAAACCATAACACACATGCTTGAGCCTAGATACTCTCATGTCTAATGAAGTATTGTGCACCCATAATCCTTGCAGTGCTTTACAGCCAGGTTGACCATGACCATCCTTTCATGAGACAAGCACTCTGCCAGTTGCCTCCTCCATGAAGGATCCCAGGTGTTGCTTTGCATTCCAAGATATACCAGGACAATCCATTGCTTTTATTGATAAACAAGACACCCACTTGCTGCTTGTTACATCCTGTAGATTTCATAATGTGTTCTTTCCGACAAGGCTCAGTATGCCAATGGGTCTACGTCATAAGGTGCACAATATACAACTGGTCAGACAGGGAGATAGGTGTCTGTTATCTTCTGCCTGAAAGGAACATTTCTGAGATACGTCATCTCCTGGTGACCTGCCTTAACTCCAAGACTTTAAGATGAGTATAGTTTTCAATATAGTTACATAAACGCACACACATTTAGCAATTAACATGACAACCAATGGGCTTCTGGCTCTCAGTAGAGACCTCACATGCTATTCTTTGGAGAACTACTATACATATATCTGACCTAGGGGATCCCTGTAAGACTCCGTGAGCCCCACATGCCCTCTGCCAGTTGGGACCAGGAGTCCCTGGGTCACAATGGGAAAGAACAATTGCATCACATTTGGTCCATTCCCCTGTCAGTGAAGGATTATTTCCTGCAACACTTTTTCTATTGCTTTATCTCGTTAATTTTAAATGTTTTGGCTGATGGAATTTCCACTTTTTCCCAGAGGAGATTATTCCATAGATCTCAACCTTAGCATGATTTTGCCTGATATTCAGCCTTTTCTGAATATTATTGCATAATTCCTGGTTATACACTCACAGAGCATCTTCAAATGATCTAAAAAAAAAAAAAAGCTTTGCAAATGCTAATTAAATCCTCTTCACTTCTGCGAGAAGGGGAAGTGTTATCTCCATTTTACACATGGGGAAAGCAGAAGCACAGTGAAGTGACTCATCCATGGTCACTCAGGATGAAATTCACCCCTGCACAGTGGGCTAGTTTAAGCCCGGTGCACCACATAAATCCTGCTTTGATGGTTTACAGGGCGTGAATGGTATATAAATGTCATGCTGTGACACAGAGGTGAATTTCATCCCCAGGCAGCTGAGTGCCAGAGCCTGGAATTGAGCCTAGGAGTCCTGACTCCTCATCCCATTGCCTTGTATTGACCATATAACTTCTAAAGAATTCCTCTCCTTCCCTACCTAATACTTGCATCCTTTGGCACTTGTTGACCGTAATCGTGAACTCTTAAGCATTGTTGATCTATATACATTTTGCTCTTTGCTTCCTAATGAATCAGCCCCTTTGCTGCTTTAATCTATGGATGATGTAGGTTTTGTAAAGAATAACAAAACCTTTGTGCCTACCTAGAGATCTTTGTACTTCTTAACCCTTGGCAGTCAAGAGCTGCACACATCCAACTATGATAAATGCAAGAAGCTTATTTGCCTGTTTTAATGCTAATCTGCGTGCTGCACAAGATACAATCAGCCCAAGCACACTCATTGCTCACCTGTTAGATTTAATAACAAACAGTCTTGCTTAAATGTAAACAGACGTTCTCCAAACACGAAGCTGAAGCTAAATGTGATGAGGTGTTTAAGAGCCCATGAAGTGGGGTTGGAATAGATACTTGTTTGTTATGGGTTCCATTTGGTTTGTGAGTCATTCTGCTGTAACCCAGAAATAACAATAAATTATAGCACCAATTGGTTTAGATGAAACCATAATGAGTGTATTTCAGGCTATGTTCTGCACTGATGCCTGTGCAGGAAGACTGTAACTAACTGCAAATGTGCTCTTGAAAGACCCGATTCGGAGGACTCTAGTATGTCTGTGTATATAAAGAAACATAAACAGTCCAACCACATAGAAGAATCACCTAGCTCTTTTGTGTGTGCTAGAGTCCTTACTTGCTGGTTGGACTCAGAGCTCCTGGAGACCACTGAAGGTCAGCAACCAATCCACTTGTTTAACCATCTGCAGATCATGAAGATAAGTATTATAGGACAAGCAGGAGTAGCAGAATTTCTTTCCAGGCAAGATAACTCTGGCTCAGAATGCTATGCTTGTAAAGCCCACCCTAGCAGAGTGTAATGGTGCCCACAGACAGATGGGCTTCAAGCACTTTGAACCCAGGTTTTAAATGCCAGGGCCTGTACTGCTGGAGGGAAAGGACCACATTAGGTCAGAGACAGTAGCAAACTCATAAAGCTCCATACGTGTTGTAGTCACTAGATGGGGACAAAGAAACACATGGTGTCAGCATGGGTTACACCTATCCAACAGCAAGGGTTTGCTATTGTAGCCTTATTGATGGGCTGATATATTGATTATTGCTTAATCTCTTAGACCGCAGTGGTCAATAAATGTATGGTCTCCTGAAGGCTACAGATATAGGGAATATTATCATCAGTATCATTAGAATGAGAGATCCTAGAAGCACACAAGAAACAACTGGAATTTATCACAAGTCCCTTTATTAACAAATCTGCTAAACAGATGAACAATCCCACAAACACTGAAATACAACAGCAGATAGAGAGAGAATGCAAAGCCCTATGATTGGCATTACTCACAGCTCCTGCTGGGGGACCCAGGAGCGTTAGTCATCTTCTTCATTGTCATTGTCATCACCTGTCATTCTCATCCTGGCATCTCCCTGTGCGTTTCCCTCCCCCCAGCACACAGGCTAGGCAACACCTGAGTTACACGTACGCCTACTAAGATTCCTCCTACCCCTATTTCCTTATCCATACTTCCACACCCCACTAATTTGGGGCTGCCTTATTTTCATAGGCTACCTCATTAGTGCCTTTTTTACTCATTTTATGTCAAACAGTTACCATAGCAACTTGTGGTAAAGTTAAAATTCTCCAAGATGTTACTACTGGTCATCTTGCAATATTAACTGATCCATTGCAACGTATTTTCCAGTCTATTGCTTCATAGTTTCCAGAACATAACACTTAACACATCTTTTACTGTCATTTTACCCTTTACTGGTACAGGGTTATCTCTCAGTCAATTATTTCTGCCAACCTGTTTCAGGTTACAGACCGAAAGCCTGTAAGCCTTGTGTTACAGCCTTATCTGATTTATATACCTAATACACACTCATCAGTAATACATACTTATGCCTCACCACTTAAACCTACAACTCAAATCTAATCTCTTACCTATACATTGATTATGTAATTATATGACTATATATAATTAGCTACACTATTGTAATACAGTTTTTGTGCACATGAACTAAAGTTGTATTTAAAATGATGCATTCTCTGTCATTTCAAAATAGCACAGATTTGAAATATTTAAAAGTTTTAAAGCACCATTGTGCATTCATGTTTCATCTCTTTGGCTGGAGACCTGGTTAGTGTTTGACAATATTTTGATGGAGTGATGTGACACTGCACTTCCTTATCTAACTTTCACGGCATTGAAAGCCCTTTTTACATGGAGCATATATTTCCAAACAATCTCATGCTATGAAATCATCCTGGATGCTCGGCAGGCTGTGAAAAATTTGAAAACCCTACTGATAATGGTACCTTCAAGATGATATTTTTCAGATGGCCCCAAGAATAGTTTTGTTTTGGTTTTCTTTCATCTTGAATAACAGGTAAGTAAGATACACTGTAAGCCCAGATATGTGAACACTGGGGCATAGGAGCTCATTTATTGCTGTCAGCTTCCTGAAAGTGTGTAATCTTCTGCAAGGTGAGAATAGCTGCATCGTTTGCTCTGCTCAAGCTGCATGTAAACATTGTCTGCTGGTTCAGTCAAATAACATATGGCAGCTTTAACCCACCCTAAAACCAAATGGAACTCAGCTTTGTCCTGCAAAGTGTTAGCCTCATTACCACCAGAAGACTTACCATGTTGCTTTCCCCAATGATAAGATCAATGCAATGGTATGTTCCTTGTCCTTTGTTGAAAAATGGAATAAAAGTTTAGCAATACTTTTCTTGACATCTTTTCTCTTTTTTGGTTTGAAATTTCAAAAAAAAATTTAAAATTAAAATTTGGAAAATTTTACATTTAGGGTCAGATCCTGTCTTGCAGAAATCAGTCAGTAAGAGTTGTACTACTGATTTTACTAGTTCAGCAGTCTTCTGTCACTGACATCAATGATGGTACTGCAAATGTCTCTGATGTATTTATTGGCTTAAACAGACAATAGGAAGCAAATTCTCTAAAGAAAGTATCTAGGAATTTAGGGTAATTTTTAAGGAAGACAATGAAATAAAGCAGATAATAATACAGTCCATTCACATTTTTATCAAACTACAATCCTACTCCCTGGACACTAAATGCAATGGAGCCGATTCCTGTTTCTATTGAACTCAGTGGAATTTTGCAGCTGATTTTCAATGAGAGTTAGGTTAGATATTAAAGGGACAGTGCTAAGCAAAGAAAAATTGCCACCACCAGCAGTGACAGCAGGAACAGCTAGCTCTGTCAGCATTTACTCATTAGGTTTAAATTAAATCCATAAGATTTCCTCTTAGATTAGTACAAAAACATAATGTAGCATAGCTAATGGCTTCTAATATGTACCTGGGTTCTACTTTTATGTGGTTTGTGTCTTTTGTGAAAAAAATCAAGAAAGTATTTTAAATAGTGGAAAAGAATTCATGAGTTATTAACTATACTTTAGCTTAATAGAACTGAATTTTTAAAAAAATTAACTCCTGGTTGTCTGAGCTTTTGGTTGTCTTGTCAATTACACTCATGCAATGTGAATATAAAACACTATCATTGTGATCTAGTAGTTTTCACTTTGTATTGGTGAAATGACTGTACAAGGTGCAGAGCAGCAGTGAATTATTGTTATTTTTATTTATTTGCATTTCAGTATAGGGTGACCAGACAGCAAGTGTGAAAAATCAGGACAGAGGGTGGGGGGGGGGGTAATAGGAGCCTATATAAGATAAAGACCCAAAAATCGGGACTGTCCCTGTAAAATTGGGACATCTGGTCACCCTATTTCAGCATCACCTAAGAGCCCCAGTCAGAGACCAGGAGTACATTGTGCTAGGTGCTGTAAATAGAACAAAAAGATTGTAAGCTCTCTGGCCCAGGGATCTAAATAGATCGAAGTGCAACCAGGCCTTTATATATTCTATTTCTGTAGATATGTATAATGAACTATTTATACCTACAGACACACTCACATCCTCCTAGATGGTGTTAGAGCAGGGGTCAGCAACTTTTCGGAAGTGGTGTGCCGAGTCTTCATTTATTCACTCTAATTTAAGGTTTTGCGTGCCAGTAACACATTTTAATGTTTTTAGAAGGTCTCTTTCTAGAAGTCTATAATATATAACTAAACTATTGTTGTATGTAAAGTAAATAAGGTTTTTAAAATGATTAAGAAGCTTCATTTAAAAGTAAATTAAAATGCAGAGCCCACTGGACCGGTGGCCAGGACCCGGGTATGTGAGTGCCACTGTAAATCAGCTTGCGTGCTGCCTTTGGCACGCGTGCCATAGGTTGCCTACCCCTGTGTTAGAGTCTGTTGGCCCTCTCATGGATTGACCATCAATATGGGAGTGGTTCCTGCTGGAGTTTCCCATAGGAAGCCCAATTTCCCTGCTCTGGGCACCCCTTTTTATACTGTGAGTCTGTCTATACCAGGGGTAGACAACCTATAGCATGGGTGCCGAAGGCGGCACACGACCTGATTTTCAGTGGCACTCACACTGCCCGGGTCCTGGCCACCTGTCTGGGGGCTCTGCATTTTAATTTAATTTTAAATGAAGCTTCTTAAACATTTTTAAAACCTTATTTACTCTACATACAACAATAGTTTAGTTATACATTATAGACTTATAGAAAGAGACCTTCTAAAAATGTTAAAATTATTACTGGCACATGATACCTTAAATCAGAGTGAATAAATGAAGACTCGGCGCAGCAATTCTGATAAGTTGCCAACCCCTAGTCTATATCTACATTCTGTACAGGTACATGAAAGTGTCTGCCCTCTTTTTCTTATTGTTTTGTGTCCCCTGGAAACACAAAGGACCTCAAATCCTATAGGCTGGGTAGGTTCTTGACGTACCACCTTTGTCTGTGGTTAGGGCATGTGTTAAACACAATATTTGTTGTTACTGCATTTTATAATTTAGTTTTAATCTTCCCAGCTATACTTTCACAATGTTACTGATTAATACCTCTTTCCCTTCATCTTTCGGGTTATTTCTCATTCGTTGAGTTGCGCCATCATTTCTCATCTGCAAGGCCTAAAATAGCTAAGCTAGAGTCTTGCAGGCCTCAACCTACAGGCTTTTGAGTTTCAGTTTGTCTTACTCATGTCTACCACATAGTTCCTCTAAATATTGATCAGCCTTATACTTTTATAATCCTACAAATCAACTCTGATTAACATACAGTGAATATATGTAATATAACATATTGATTAATCATATCATATGATAAATGGATACTACTAAACTAAAAACATTGGCTACAAAATTTTGCAAAATGTTTTTCCCCAGTCCCAAAATGTCTGATACTAAGAAGTATGTTGAAGCCTTAATGTTTATCTTTAAGTTCAGTTAGTCCCATTGATTACATCATTATCATCATCATCATACGCTGTTTGTATTATAGTAGCCCTCAGAGGCGAGAAGAGAAAATAGGGTCCCATTGTTCGAGGTACCCAAGAAACGTAGTGCCCTACCGCACTTACAATCTAAAAAGACACAATGAAGGGAGGGAGGGGAAACAGAACCGCAGAGTGGGTCGTACCTTGCATAAGGTCAATAAAAGAGTTGACAACAGAACCCAGTGGTGGCGCCATTTCAGATTTCAGTAGAGGAGGGGGCAATTTTGGGGAGATGGGTTCCAGGGCCCATTTAGGATCCTTGAAGCTCTTGGATTTTTTGAAGGATAAGATGTAAAAATCAGTTTATTCTGGGAGCGTTCATTAAAAATATAGGCAATAATAACACTTGTATCGGTTTACTACAACAAAATTACCAACACAGGACAAACAGACGACTTTTAAAACTAAAGTTAACAGATGGTATGGAGCTTGGGAAGCATGGGTGCAACTCCTCCCCTGCCCACCCCCGCCTGACCTAAGGCCTTGTTTACACTGGCGCCATCGTGTAGGGTACGTGTAGCTACGTGGCACAATGAAAAGCACAATGTTCACACTGCAGCATGCAGCTACATGTGGCTGTGAAAGGCTCTGGCTGAGGAGAGGCAGCGGGAAAAGGCTCCGGTGACGCAGAGGTAGTAGAATACTATACTGCTAAAAATATCAGCATAGACGGGGAAGGCACTGCTTAGGTGTGTAGAAGGCTATGTAGGGTACCTAACCTAAGGCTCTGGGGCATCTTTACTTGCCTAAGCAGTGCCTCACCGTCTGCACTGCTATTTATACGTATGCTACGGGGGCACATAGTGTATGTACTCTACGCACCACCATTAGATTTGGGCCATGTAGACATACTTTAAATGGCACCCCTGGAGACCCAGTGCCAGTTCCCTGGACCATGCTGTCTCTTGGGACTCCAGTGGAGCTACTCATGTGGCAGGATCAGGATGTTAACTAAATACATGGCTATGTGATTATCCCCTTATAGGGGGCTAATTCCACTGGAGCCAGTGGAATTACATTGGGCCAGACTCTATTCCAGATGAGCTATGAGCTATGCTTGGCATAAAAATGGAGGGAGGCTAAGGGCCAGAGTCAGGGAAAGAATCCAGCTGTCATTTCCTTTTAAGCCTCAGAAGAGAATGTGACTTGTGGGTGCCACCTCAGAAAAATAAGAAATCTCAGATCCTCTTATGGTTCTAATACCTGCTATGATTAACAAGTACATTGTGTGCTGAATACTGTGCTTGTCAGCCTAACTTCTAAATATTGTTTTCCTACCTAAATCTCAATTCACTTGCTAATTATGGCTGAGAGCTTATGTACAGATTTATAATGGACGATATATCGATTC
Organism: Mauremys reevesii; assembly: GCF_016161935.1. Lineage (NCBI taxonomy): Eukaryota > Metazoa > Chordata > Testudines > Geoemydidae > Mauremys > Mauremys reevesii. The sequence goes on along the minus strand of NC_052640.1, from coordinate 12,681,092 downwards.
AGAACCCATTTTAATTTATACTAAGTGGATTCATAAACTGATGATCCATTAAAATAGACGGATAAACCATGATAACAAACCATGACATTGTATTTCAGTAGCTGTTCCAATCTTTCCCCTCATGCTGTGGTTTGCTGGTTCCCACCCCCTTGTCCCCACACCTTATCTAAATATAATTTACAGTTTAATTAAATACGGGAAGTCTTTTGTAAAAGGAGCCCCAAACAGAAGTATGCTTGGGAAAGCAAAGCTAATCTTGAACCAGTTCTAACATGTTGTCAGGTATCAGAGGGGTAGCCGTGTTAGTCTGGTTCTGTAGAAGCAGCAAAGAATCCTGTGGCACCTTATAGACTAACAGACGTCTGTTAGTCTATAAGGTGCCACAGGATTCTTTGCTGCTTCTAACATGTTGTGTGGTGTCACAAGAAATGAGTCAGGGCATTGAAGAGGTGACATTTCCTGTAGCACCCCACTATCAGTGACATTTAGTGAGATCAACAACCCGTGTTGAAACACTGTCAGGGACTCATGTTTAAATAGCTTTCAACTGTTTCTAAAGCCCAATGATGCTCAAAACTAGTCCCACAGTAAATGGCCAGTGTGCACCTGCAGAGCTGCTCTCTAGTGGGGCTGTCATTTTTCAGTCAGAGAAGGAGATACGCTCTTCCCTATCCCATGGAACCCCTCTTGAGTAAACGATGACTCTGATGCTGTACGAATGTAGGGTCATGGATGTACACCTGGTGATTCTCTGCTAGCGCCTTGAGCTAGTGGCTGCAACTTGAGTTACTGGCCATTCAGCTTTATCTCAATATGCTCCTTGGGCCTTTCACTGCTAGCTTCCAAAGCCTTCCAGGGTAGTTATTTTGCAACCCAGAAGTGCATTATTTTTTTACCCAACTCTCTGAGACAACCTTAAAGGGACATCACCAGGAAAAGAACATGAGATGTGCTTACTCTGCACCTAGGCCAGGAAGGTGGCAAAAGGGAGAGGGCCACCCTCCCACTCTGGCAAAACTACTAGTGCTGCCACTTGTGAAAAAAGAGCACCCTTCAGCTGATGCTTTTTAAGGTTGGAGGAAATTAAGGGGAGGTGGTCACAATCTGATGGTCTTCCTCAGAAAGAATTTTTCCTCTTCCATTCTACTGGGAGGCTCCTACAAAGGAGAACACAGATATTGGGAGGAATGGCTGAAGATTATCCCCTTGCTGCCTGGAGAAACTGTACCACTTTGGGGGTGAAGCTGAAGAATCCAAGTCTGGCTTCCTATCAAGGACCTTAAAATGGAGGGACACTTCCTTCTTTGTTAATAATAAAGCCAACCCCAATGGGATGTTAAATGTCACCTTACTGGTTGTTTAATGAGGAGATCCAGGAACATCTGTGGGATTCCTGTGTCAAATTAGGGCATTGCCACCTGATGACCTTTGTACAGGGTTGAGGTCCACTGGGCAACTAGATGTCTTATTAACTGTAAGTAGGAGGCTATGGAGTCAGGCCGCCTCATAAATATGTTTGTTCAACATCTTCATTAATGATCTGGATGATGGGATGGATTGCACCCTCTGCAAGTTTGCGGATGGCACTATGCTGAGGGGAGAGGTAGATACGCTGGAGGGTAGGGATAGAGTCCAGAGTGATGTAGACAAATTGGATGATTAGGCCAAAAGAAATCTGATGAGGTTCGACAAGGACAAGTGCAGAATCCTGCACTTAGTACAGAAGAATCCCATGCACTGCTACAGACTGGGGACCGACTGGCTAAACAGCAGTTCTGCAGAAAAGGACCTGGGTATTACAGTGTACAAGAAGCTGGATATGAGTCAACAGTGTGCCATTGTTGCCAAGAAGGCTAACCACATATTGGGCTGCATTAGTAGGAGCATTGCCAGAAGATCGAGGGAAGTGATTATTCCCCTCTCTTCGGCACTGGTGAGGCCATATCTGGAGTATTGTGTCCACTTTTGGGGCCCCCACTGCAGAAAGGATGTGGACAAATTTGAGAGAGTCCTGCGGAGGGCAACGAAAATGATTAGGGGGCTGGGGCACATGACTTATGAGGAGAGGCTGAGGGAACTGGGCTTTATTTAATCTGCAGAAGAGAATAGTGAGGGGGGATTTGATAGCAGCCTTCAACTACCTGAAGGGGGGTTCCAAAGAGGATGGAAGTAGGTTGTTCTCAGTGGTGGCGGATGACAGAACAAGGAGTAATGGTCTCAAGTTGCAGTGTGGGAGGTCTAGGTTGGATATTAGGAAAAGCTATTTCACTAGGAGGGTGGTGAAGCACTGGAATGGGTTACCTAGGGAGGTGGTGGAATCTCCATCCTTAGAGATTTTTAAGGCCCGGCTTGACAAAGCCCTGGCTGGGATGATTTAGTTGGGGTTGGTCCTGCTTTGAGCAGGGGGTTGGACTAGATGACCTCCTGAGGTCTCTTCCAACCCTAATCTTCTATGATTCTATGATAAGTACTGTTAGAAATTTCCCTTTGCCAGCTCTCTGTGTCATAGCATCCCTTATTAATTACAGGGAGTAAAATATTCATGAGATGAGGTTCTTGCAGGATTTTAAGTAATAGAATGACTGAGCCCTGAACGTGATTAGTCTGAAGCCTGCCTATTCAAGATGGATTTTGCTAACCGGCCTTCAGGAAATCTTTAGTGTAGAGTGGATGCTTGGAGCTAAAATAATTGTGCCCTCTGCATACAGTGTAGAGTGGTAGCCATTCTAATAGGAGAAGCTGCTATGCAAAGGCTCTGTGCCTCAGAACTACATAAACACCCACACTGCTAATTTTGCTTTCAAGCTGCAAGGCTTTTAATAACAATATTTAGCACTCAACATTCAGAGCTTGGAACACACAGGACTTGCAGGCAAGTCTGAAGAGCCCCATTTTACAGTTTCTATGAAGGGAAACTGAGGCACAGATTAATTGATTTACCCCGAGGCTACACAGCAAGTCAATGGCACAGATAAATCTAGACCCTAGGAATTCTTGGTTTCTAGCCCTGGGGTCTGTCTATTAGTCCACGTTGGCTTCGTTGCTCGTTCTTGTCCTCTTTACTCCTGTCTCAATATTGGGGACACTGTTTAGCACTTTCCTTAATCTGCCAGAATCATGGAACTAGATAAACAGAGAATATGGGTGTTGGGGAGCTGGGGTAAGAGGAAGAAGACAAACTGGTTATTAAGACAAGGACATTTCCGTAGGAATTACTTTCAGAAGTGAAATGGTTGGAGGAACTCATTCAATTTATTCAATAAACTCATGCAAACTACCTCTTGTATCATTGTAGAAAAGAAAATACACAGTTTTTTAAGACAAGGGATGTTTTTCTTCAGGCTTTGAATGTCAGTATTGATCAGATTACTGTAGAAGTTCAGATACTTTGGAGATCTGAACTCTGATTCTGTCTATTTCAATTTTTATCAGACTGTTTGTTAGACTTACCCACTGCACAACAAGGTATAGAGCAGTTAGCATAATGCAGTACGTGATCAAAAAGCCAGCATTTTGATGGAATGGATTCCACTGCATGTATCCTGGTAGAATCTAGATGCCCAACTTGAATCATGTCCCATTTTGCTAGGCACTGTACAGACTCACATTAAGAGACAGCCCCTGTCTGAACTTATAAGACAGAGACAGGATGGGCAGGGACACAGAGGCATAGAGAAGTCCAGTGAATTGCCCAAGAGCACAGAGTAGATCAATAGCAGAACCCAGGTGTCCCGACTCCCAGTTCAGTGCCCTATCCAGTGACTAGACCCCACTGTGTGCAAGTACACAAGTAATAACACTTAGCAATTATTCATTGGCAAAACTCTTCAGTTTGTCTGTAATCTTCAAAACTCCCTTTGCAGGTAGGTGGGAATCCCCATTTTTCAGGAGGTGAAACAGAGAACAGTGCTGGGTTTAAGTATTTCACTGGGTAGATCACCATCTCTGTGGATTACAAGAGATATGGAAATTAAATATCGGTATGTATTGCAAAAATTAATCCTCCCACAGCAAAATGTACGTTACTCTAAGCACATACAGTAGCAAATATCTCAAGAATACATTCTTGATGTGAATCTATTTGCATAGCAAAAGACACATGTCATGCAGCCCTCCGCTTTCAATGTAATGAAACAGCATTTGCATTTTAAATTGTTTTTTTCCCTTTACAGTTTTCATTTTCTCACCTGTCAGTAGCCTCTGAAGGCAGAGTCAGTAGATGAGAGATTCTGAGGGCTTGGCTGAGTGTCTAGAAACTAATCTGACTTGTTAATTAAGGTTTTTCTACTTTAATATGCAATTGTTAGCTGAAATATCACTGCCCTGCCTCCCTGTTCATGTGGGAAGAGAACTAGCCATCTAAGATGCCATGTATTCTAAATAGGCTCCAAACGATGTGATAGCTCAATAATTTAATAACCTGAGGCCAAAAGTTGGGTTCTGAGTTACACCCTGTGTAACCCCGTTGAACTCAATGAGGTTACATGAGGCATGGATCAGGGCACAATACGCTCTTTGGTTAAATATCCAAGACGAGTGTTCTCTGTGCTAGAGGCTGGGTTCAGCTCAAGGATTTAGCAAGAAAAATTGGCAGAGAACAAATTATAAACTGGCCAAACTGGACTTCTTCACATCTTGCTTATCCCATGGCAAGCTCACAGCCAGGAAGCAGAGATGCTGCCATCTGTCGCAGTGAATATAGATGCTGGAATCCATGATCAGAGGAATGCTGAAGGAGGCAACCTCCACAGTGGGAAAGTTACAGCATCAAGAGACTTCCTGAGTAAATGGGGAATTAGAGAGGATTAGAGAGACTCTGAGGAAAGATGCAAAGAGAGCAGGTGCATGGTCAATGCAGCCCCTTCCAGAGTCTCCAATGGCTCCATGTTAAAAACTCTCATGTGAATTGTACGTAGGGGATGTGTCTCTTGTCCGGTTATTGAATTGTGCGTGTTTCCATTGCACTTATCCTTCTAGAACCTTAGTGGCTCCCAGGACTGAGTGTCATAGGAAGGACAACGTTACTTCATGCAGCACACACACTACACAGCCACACACCCACCATTCCTCTTTACGTGACTGGGAGTTGTACATGCAAGACCAGCGCAGCATCTGGCCTGCAGTGTTTATCTCTTGGCACTGTTGCTCACAATAATTTGAGCACCAAGTCTGTTTCCAGCATGTCTAAACAAATGGCGCCAAAGAAATAAAATTGCAGATAACGCACGAGCCAAATCTGTCTTTGCTTGGGGATATTGGACTCCATTTTGCACTGGGTGAAAAAGGGCATTGTGGTGGGGCAGACTCCCATCACCGGTTAGACAAGAGGTTAAGAGCAGTGAGCACACCTGTGATTGAGGGATTGCCTCCTGGCCAGAGGGGGAAGAGCTAGGTAAGGATCATTAGGCACCTTGGCCTGATTAGAAGCTGGAGGGAACTGAGGGTGGGGAGGGATTGCAAAACAGATGGGACTCTCCTATGGAGAGAAACCCACAAGGAGCAGGAGGGAGCCCTCAAATAGGATTTCAACAGGCAGGATGATCTACAGGGAGCAGGTTAGGCTCCTGTGGGGGAGGCCCTGGGGTAGGGTCAGCAAAAGCCCTTCAGTGGAGCCTGAGATGGGTGGAAGAGTTCAGCAGAGAAAGGAGAAACTGGGTGGACCTACAGAGAGGCCCGAGAACCAAAGGGAGGCTTTGTTAAGCACGGGCTGTGGGGAAGCAGCACAAGGGGGCTTGCAGGTAGCAAGCAGCTTTGGATACAACAGCATGTCTGAAGAAGCAGATCTAGCTGTTTAATACAGGGCTGCTGGTCTGGAACTCAGAGAAGAGTACAGGGTGGGCCTGAGTCCCCCCTCAGCCTCCGAGGAAGCAGTGTGCAAGCCCAACATAAGGAATATTGAGCCTAGTGTGGGCCTGAAGACTCACCCCCATAGGACAGGACAAGGAGTAGCCCAAGGGGGTTGGACCTTTGTATTATCCCAGAAGAGGTTTGGACTTTATGTGACTTGGCCAGAGAGCCGTGCCATGATTTCAAAGGGAATATAATTAGGTCAACTGTAAGGTGATCAGTTATCCTTGAACTAGAGCCTGATTAAGCCACATGCATTGATGAGGCATTTCTGTGCTAGGCTCCAGCCAATCCCCAAGCCAGGAGCTGGTCTAGTGACACTCAGGGCAGGTGTATAAGCCTCACAGGAGAAACAGGAGGTTGTTACAGGTGAAGTGAAATAGAGTGGGAAAGTATCCTGCTTTTTGGTCTAGTAGCTGCATTCTAGTGCTTATGGTGTATGCATGAGAAATATTTTTGTGTGTTGTGTGAAAAAGCACTTCCTCTTATCTTGTTTGTATTAAACTTGCTGCCTATTATTTTCATGGGGTAATTAACTTTTGTGGGGTGGTGGTTGTTTTTTTGGATGGTGGGAAAACATAAATAACATTTCTCCATTCACTTTCTACATTCCATTCATGATTTTATAGACCTCTATCATATCTGCCTGTAGTAATTTCTTTCCTAAACTGAACAGCCCTAATCTTTGTATGGAAGCCGGTCCATTCCCTTGATCATCTTTGTTGCCCTTCTCTGAATCTTTACCAGTTGCATTATATCTTTCTAGAGATGCGGGGAGCAGAACTGCATGTAGTAGTCAAAGTGTGGATACACCATGGATTTATATAGTGACATTATGATATTTTCTGTTTCTCTCTTTGCTAATAGTTCCTAACATTCTGTTAGCCTTTTAAAATGCTGCTTCCCATTGAGCTGAAATTTTTGGAGAACTATCCAGGGCGACTCCAAGATCTCCTTCTTGAGCAGTAACAGTTAATTTAGACCCCATTATTATATATGTGTATTTGGGATGATTTATTTTCAGTATGCATTACTTTGCACTGATCAGTGTTGAATTTCATCTGCCATTTTGTGGTCCCTACGTGGTAGACGCGGTTATATCTTTTATTGGACCAATTTCTGTGGATGAGAGAGACCAGCTTTTGAGCTACACAGAGCTCTCCAGTTTATGATTTTTTCTCTGTAGATCCTTGCAGTCAGCTCTGGACTTAATTGTCTTGAACAACTTTGTATTGTCTGCAAACTTGTCGTCTGATAAATGCGAGAGTACTGACTACACGGGTGAAAAGCTTGATGGTGATGGGAGGGAGTTTTTCCCAGCTAAGCATTAAGAAAGTTCTGAGGTTTATAGGCCTGAACATGGCAGAGTGTCCTGATGGAATGGCTACATATGCAGATTAGCACATTTGTCTAAGCAGCTGACAGTGCAAGGCTGACTTGTCGGTCTTACACAGAAAGAAATAACCTTGAACTTGTAAGTCATTTGTAAATGGACTGACGGGTTCCATTCCATCATGTAGCATTGCACCAAGTTACATTTCTGTAACACGTAGGCTCATTCTCTGCAGAGTGTGCATGCTTATCTGTGCCTGAGTCAAATGTTGGCCCTGTTACTAATGGATTTACTCACAATTTAGTCTTTCAGAACAGAACTCTTCCATCTGTCTCTGTGTGTTTCTCGTGTCCAGTGAAAACAGGAGTATGTTTTCAGGTGCATAAGTGTCCTCTCAGAATGTGTGTGTATATACATACATATACATATACATATATATATATATATATATATATGAATGGGAGCTTGTAGCAGGTCTGGGTTTGCTTTTCATTTTGTGAGGGCTGGGGTGCTTAAAATGAAAAAGTCAGTATATGGTGAAAGAAACTAAATCAGATCGGAATCATGTTACTATGCAAATGAGATGATGTTATCATGTTAGTATGGGAATGAATATGTTCTCTATCTTGGGTATTCATATGGCCCCCATCACTGTCGTACCTGAGCACCACACAGTCTTGAATGTATTGATCCTTGTAACATGTCTGTGAGGCAGGGCAGTGCTATTATCCCCATTTTACAGATGGGGAGCTAAAGCTTAGGCAGACCATGACTTGCCCAAGATCACACAGGAAGTCTGTGGCACAGCAGGGAAGTGAACTCAGATTGCCCAAGCCCTAAGCTAGTCCCTTCACCACTGCACCCATCATAGGCGCCAACTTGCAGCTGTTTCGTGGCGTGCAGGAGGCTCTGGGGGGGAGGAGTGAGGACATGGCACATTTAGGGAAGGGGCAGATAACTTCCCATTGACCTGAGTTATCTCATGTAACAGTACTATGCAAGGAAAGAGGAGGGTGGGGGCAGGGCAGGAGTGGGAAGAGATGGGTGGGGCCTTGGGGGAAAGGGTGGAGTGGGGATGAGGCCTGGGGCAGAGCAAGGGGTCGAGCACCCCCTGGCACATTGGAAAGTTGACACCTATGACAAACATTTCCAGAAGCCTGAGCAGACTGAATCCGAACCGTGGTTTTGCAGTTAATAAGAGGTCTTGTGCACCTCCTCCAGCCATCCTGCTTCCTGAATACTAGAACTCCTGTATTTTGGGGGCTAAGTAATTAAGTGGATAATGGGCCTGAATCTAGATTCTTTATAGGAGTAAAATCCAAGTCAATGGGAGTTTTGCCTGAGTATGAATTGTAGGGTTAGACCACAAAGAAGAGGAACATCTCAAAGCAGACTCTACCAAGCACCTTATTAGCATGAGCCATGCAGCCGGCTGGTTAGCTGCCATATTAATACTGGCTCCTCCCTCTTTCCTTTCCCTTCTCCTTTCCCCCACCCCCCAATCTGGATGAATTTTGTACCTTTTTAATAATGCTATTTTCTCTGGTTTTAAATGATGGTTTCTTATGCATATTGCATCTTAACAGTGCCAGGCTTTGAGCATTTTGGGTGGGAGGTAGGGAAACATTAAATAATAGTCTAATTAAGGCAAGCTTTAAAAAATGAAAACAGATTCCTCTTTCTGACACTGGTGCATCAAAATAACTGCAGTCATCAGCTGTCAGTTAGTTATTGCAGTTATTTTATTTACTGGCTTTTAAAGGGTACATCAGTCTTGGCTGTATATTGCAGCATTGTACATTCTATTGCTGTAATTTATGTAAAATGCATTATTAGCGGTAAGCAGTACATTGTTTACTGCTAGAGTAGGTTTTTGTCTCCAGTGTACAATATCCTGTAGTGATCTTCATCAGGAAAGGAGAGCTGAGACTGAGGGTAAGTGGCTTGTATAACAATATTACTCCTGCATATCTCTATCACAGAGTCTGAGTGAATAGACATTAATTCATAAAACATGCATTAAATGTAGTCAGCCTCTACAAATGTTTGCTCTCACAAGGCCCCAGATGAACTAGGTAAGTACTATTCCTGCTCAACTGATGAGAGATTGAAGTGAACAGAAGTGAAAGCCAAAGTTTTCAAACATCCACTAACTATGATTGTCTTGTATCAGAGGGGTAGCCGTGTTAGTCTGGATCTGTAAAAGCAACAAAGAATCCTGTGGCACCTTATAGACTAACAGACATTTTGCAGCATGAGCTTTCGTGGGTGAATACCCACTTCTTCGGATGCAAGACCGAAGAAGTGGGTATTCACCCACGAAAACTCATGCTGCAAAACGTCTGTTAGTCTATAAGGTGCCACAGGATTCTTTGTTGTTTTATGATTGTCTCCACTTTTGGTGCCCAGAGCGGGATGTCAGAAGGACGCTCTTCAGAGACCCTATGCAGCTGCTGTTGCCTTCTGATATTGTCTTCATCCAAAATGAGTGGACTCCCTTGGAAACCTTGGCCTAAGTATGTTGCCAAAGATGAGACAGCATGTCTGAGGAGAACTGGAAACCTAGCACACACACTGTCCGACTCCCAGCTCAGTGTGTCAAACCCCAGATTTTGCTGATTTATCCAGTGCCTCAAGTGGAATTGATATCAGAGCCAGGATTAGAATTCAGGAGTTTCTGGCACTCCTACTTTAGAACACCCCCCCTTTCTCTTTACTATATGAGAGAACCTCATTGGTCATAATATCAACACATCCATTATGAAGCACTAAGAATTATAACTTAAAAGTTATAAGAAGTAAGAAGTATACTGTGCTGCAATCATGGTATGAGAATCCCCTCAACGCCACACCGTCCATTTATGCCAACATTTTTGATGCAGTCTCTTCATATACCCTTAAGGCTGTTGTTAGTCCCACTACACGCTGCTGGATAATGGGCTCTCCTGTCAGTGGTGAAAACTACTCAGTTCCCAAAAGACAATTCCAGCTTTCAACGAGAACAAAAAGGTTTGGATAAGCCCCAAATTTATCCATATTTGGAATGCCCATTGCTTTATCATGAGCAGCTTTACAAATCTCTTTCTCCCTTTTCAGTTGTGCCATGCCTAAGATGCTAACTAAAGACACATGGGACCATTGGATGTGCATTATTAATACTGAAGCCTGATGTGAAATGTTTAGGTCTGTTGAGCACTGAATTTTGACAGTAAAGTTTGACAGAAATTATTCAGACCAGGTGTTTCTGTAATTGCAATACATTGGGGGAAATTCAAAACGCTGAATGGATCCCAAATTCACTCTTTCATCTGAGCGATGGGGCAGTTTAGCATGAGTACAAAAAGCAGTAGGCACCATAAGGCTGGATAGCTGGCTTTGGAGCTCTTACAGGGTTTTGATTACACTCTCTGGACCTTTTTATCGTTTGTTTGCTTTTGTTTTGGCATTTACACATAGTATGTTGATATTAAGAGATGAACCAAGCCATTGAAACTGAAATAAGTTCATAGGGGCTAGAAGTCAGGACACCTGGGTTCTGTTCCTTGCTCTGTGGTCTTTAGCAAGTCACTTAACATCTCTATACCTTAAATTATCTATTCTGTAAAATGGGAATAATGAGGCCTATAGCAAACCAGGCCAAAGTGGGAGAGGATGTGAAAAAATTGGAAGGGAACACACGAAGGTCCAGATATTTAAATGTATTTATGCATTTCACTCCCATCTAAATCAATGGGAGCGAGGTGATGAGGTATCTTTGAGGAATTGGGCTTAAACGACAGGATGTTTAATGGTCCTCCTCTTCAGGGGAACTGAACCACCAAATGTCACTTCATGGATTTTGGATGTTATGCCAAAAGTGTCAGTGCCCACTTAGCATTCAGAAGAGTTGAATTTGTTCAGCTATATGTAGCATGAGACTATTTTTTTTAACTGGAGGGCTTACATTTTCTAACGTAAGCCCATGAGCTTCCCATTGACCTGAGTTATCTCATGTAACAGTACTATGCAAGGACTCTTATTCCATACTGCTTTGAAATGACATATTCATTACTTGGCTTGTGTGTGTGACTGGGGACCCATTGTTAGCAGTAGAGAAAATTGGTACCGTACAGAAAATTCCCTCTTGCCAAGGAAAGAAGCTTTTGGTCTTTATTTTTTTTTAATATGGTATTTATGAAAGCTTTAGCAGAAAACATTGCCTCTCTCATGGTGTTTTCATCTGACAGTCACATCAGGGTCCTTCTGATAGAATATTCTGCCATTTGTCACCTGTTTTATACAGTCACCCTCCTTTTTAAACCCAGTGAACATATATGTAGTTCTTGTGTTTATCATTTGCAATTAACATTTGAAAGGGTGAGAAAATAATCCATAGAGATGTGTTTGCAGATGGTAAATAAAGATTGTGAAGCCTTTCAAAGTTCAGCAAATCAGACTGCAGGTTTTATACGTTAGCAACAAGGACACATTGTCCTTTCCAGCAGCACATGAAAAGGAGTTCAGTGCTGCCAGTACAGATTTGGTGTGTCTTTGAGTCTTACTTACGTACCAGTTAATTAGTGAAGAAGTATACAAGAAAATCTCGCTACTCTACTATTTGGAACTCACATTAAAAGGTGTTTTCCCCTATTTCTGAAAGATTGAATGATAAAGTTGCTGTCATAAAACCTATGACTAAATAGAACTAAATGACTTTTTAAAAGTGAATAAAAAAAGCCAACCTCTGTTTTTACTTCTGAAATCACATTCACATCATGAGTGAAATTCTCTCCCGGGCAGAGGGCCAACCTATGCACCATTAAGCCTGCTCTTGATGGCTTGAGAGTGCACGTAATGTCTACTGGCCTTTCTTTCTGTGACTTCAACAACAGTCGCATCCACTTATGTCTGAGCTGAATGTGGTTTTGAGAGAATACAAAAAAATCTGATAATTATATATTACTTTGCCTCTTACCTCACCACGGAATGTCCACTGCCATTTGATGTCACCACTGAATTTGGCATATTAATTGTAGTAACACGTGGCATCTTTTCATAGAATCATAGACCATTATGATCATCTCATCTGACCTCGTGCACAATGCAGGCCACAGAATCTCACCCACCCACTCCTGTATCCAACCTGTGTCTGAGCCATTGAAGTCCTCAAATCATGGTTTAAAGACTTCAAGATGCAGAGAATCCTCCAGCAAGTGACCCGGGCCCCACGCTGCAGAGGAAGGCGAAAAACCCCCAGGGCTTCTGCCAATCTGCCCTGGAGGAAAATTCCTTCACGACCCCAGATATGGCGATCAGTTAAACCCTGAGCATGTGGGCAAGACTCACCAGCCAGATACCCAGGAAAGAATTCTCTGTAGTAACTCAGATCCCACAACATCTAACATCCCATCACAAGCCATTGGGCATATTTACCACTAGTAGTCAAAGGCGAATTAATTGCCAAAATTAGGCTCTCTCATTATACCATCCCCTGCATAAACTTATCAAGCTTAGTCTTGAAGCCAGATATGTCTTTTGCCCCCACTACTTCCCTTGGAAGGCTGTTCCAGAACTTCACTCCTCTGGTGGTTAGAAACGTTTGTCTAATTTCAAGTCTAAACTTTGTGATAGCCAGTTTATATCCATTTGTTTTTGTGTCCACACTGGTACTGAGCTTAAATAATTCCTCTCCCTCCCTGATATTTATTCCTCTGATATATTTATAGAGAGCGATCCTATCTCCCCTCAGCCTTCTTTTGGTTAGGCTAAACAAGCCAAGCTCTTTGAATCTCCTTTCATATGACAGGTTTTCTATTCCTTGGATCATCCTAGTAGCCCTTCTCTGAACCTGTTCCAGTTTGAATTCATTCTTTTTTAAACATGGGAGACCAGAACTGCACACAGTATTCCAGATGAGGTCTCACCAGTTCCTTGTATAATGGTACTAACACCTCCTTATCTCTACTGGCAATACCTCGCCTGATGCATCCCAAGACCGCATTAGCTTTTTTCACAGCCATATCACATTGGCGGCTCATAGTCATCCTGTGATCAACCAATACTCCGAGATCCTTCTCCTCCTCTTTTACTTCCAACTGATGCCTCCCCAGTTTATAACAATGGTTCTTGTTATTAATCCCTAAATGCATGACCTTGCACTTTTCACTATTAAATTTCATCCTATTGCTATTACTCCAGTTTACAAGGTCATCCAGATCTTCCTGTATGATATCCTGGTCCTTCTGTGTTAGCAATACCTCCCAGCTTTGTGTCATTCGCAAACTTTATTAGCACATTCCCACTTTTTGTGCCAAGGTCAGTAATAAAAAGATGAAATAAGATTGGTCCCAAAACTGATCCCTGAGGAACTCCACAGGTAACCTCCCTCCAGCCTGACAATTCACCTTTCAGTATGACCTGTTGTAGTCTCCCCTTTAACCAGTTCCTTATCCACCTTTCAATTTTCATATTGATCCCCATCTTTTCCAATTTAGCTAATAATTCCCCATGTGGAACTCTATCAAATGCCTTACTGAAATCAAGGTAAATTAGATCCACTGCATTTCCTGTCTAAAAAAATCTGCTACCTTCTCAAAGAAGGAGATCAGGTTGGTTTGGCATGATCTACCTTGTGTAAAACCGTGTTGTATTTTGTCCCAATTACCATTGACCTCAATGTCCTTGACTACTTTTTCCTTCAATTTTTTCCCCCAAGACCTTGCATACTACAGATGTCAAACTGACAGGCCTGTAGTTGCCCGGATCACTTTTTTCCCCTTTCTTAAAGGTAGGAACTATGTTAGCAATTCTCCAGTCATACGGTACAACCCCTGAGTTTACAGATTCATTAAAAATTCTTGCTAATGGGCTTGCAATTTCATGTACCAGTTCCTTTAATATTCTTGGATGAAGATTATCTGGGCCCCCTGATTTCATCCCATTAAGCTGTTCAAGTTTGGCTTCTACCTCAGATGTGGTAATGTCTACCTCCATATCCTCATTCCTATTTGTCATCCTACCATTATCCCTAAGCTCCTCATTAGCCTCATTAAAGACTGAGGCAAAGTATTTGTTTAGATATTGGGCCATGCCAAGATTATCCTTAACCTCCACTCCATCCTCAGTGTTTAGCAGTCTCACTTCTTTCTTTGTTTTCTTCTTTCTATATGGCTATAGAACCTTTTACTATTGATTTTAATTCCCTTTGCAAGGTCCAACTCTACATGACTTTTGGCCTTTCTAACTTTATCCTTACATGTTCTGACCTCAATAATGTAGCTTTCCTTGCTGATCACTCCCATTTTCCATTCCTCGTAGGCTTTCTGCTTTTTCTTAATCACCTCTCTGAGATGCTTGCTCATCCAGCTTGGTCTACAACTCCTGCCTATGAATTTTTTCCCCTTTCTTGGGATGCAGGCTTCTGATAGTTTCTGCAACTTTGACCTGAAGTAATTCCAGGCTTCCTCCACCTTTAGTTCCCCAGGTTCTTCAGTCCAATCCACTTCCCTAACTGATTTCCTTAATTTTTTAAAGTTAGCCCTTTTAAAATAAAAAACCCTAGTCACAGATCTATTTTTGTTTATCCTTCCATTTAGTTTAAACTGAATTAGCATGATTGCTCAAAGCAAGGTTGTTCCCTATGCCCATTTCTTCTCTGAGGTCCTCACTACTCACCAAAACCAAATCTAAAATGGCATCCCCTCTTGTTGGTTCAGCAACTACTTGGTGAAGGAATCCATCAGCTATTGCATCTAGGAAAATCATGGGGGGGCTCTAGTAGCTTTCTTCCCCAATGTGATTTTTGCCCAGACAGACTCTGTCTTATCCATTCCATCACTTCTTATTTCTTTACAGTCTCCCTCATCATTGATATACAATGATGCTCCATCATCTTTACCTTTATTTCTGTCTTTCCTAAACAGCACATACCCTTCAATACCTGTATTCCAGTCATGACTACTATTCCACCACATTTCTATTATCCCTATAATATCCGGTTTCACTTCCTGCACCAGTAACTCTAGTTCCTCCATTTTGTTACCTAGGCTCCTCACATTGGTGCACAAACATCTTAATTCTTGCTGTTTGGCTTCACTCACATTCTTTACCCAATTAGACCCAGACATTCTACCACCAGTATCACCTATTAGAATTGTATCTACACTACCCTTCCTCCTTATGTCCATTCTCCTACCCACGACAGTATCCTTTCTTGTTTTGTTTTCTTCCCTCTCAATGTTAAAATCCAGCACGGAGATTACCTGGACATCTCCCAACCATCTCCCCCCAATTCCTAGTTTAAAGCTCTCTTAATCAGTTGTGCCAGCCTCCATCCTAGAAATCTATTTCCCTCCCTACTCAGGTGAAGTCCATCCCGAGAGAACAGTCCTCTGTCCATGAATGCCTCCAAGTGGCCATACATCCCAAAGCCTCCTTTTACCACCACTGCCTGAGCCATCTGTTGATCGCCATAATCTTGTCACACCTTTGTTGCCTTTCTCTAGGAACAGGCAGAATCCCACTGAAGATCACCTGAGCCTCAATTTCCTTAAGTGTCTTCCACAGGCTGGCATAGTCTCCCTTGATACGTTCCAGCGAGAATCTAGCCATATCATTCGTTCCCACATGAAGGACAATCAGCAGATTCTTTCCAGCTCCCATTAGGATTCTCTTCAGCTACATCCCGTATCTTAGCACCCAGCAGACAGCACACCCTTCTGTTCTCTGGATCAGCTCTGGTTACAGGCCTGTCTATTCTTCTCAGTAAGGAGTCCCCAATCGCGTAGACCTGCCTTTTCCTGGTGACTGTGCAATTCTCTGGTCTATCCCCTGTTCCCTCTGGCTGCAAGTCTTCTCGATTCCTATTCACCCTTGCAATCCTCTGCAACCCATCCCGTATCCTCCTGGGGCTCTTGTTTGGTGTCATCTCCACTGACTCTTCCCCTCTCCTTATAGGGCTAGATGCTCTTCTCTTCTTCGTTGCCCCCTCACCTTCAGCGACCACCTGCTGTGCCCCTTCTTCGTTTTCCAACTCTGCAAACCTGTTCCTGAGCAATATTTCTCCTTCACTGGCCCGTCTTTTCCTCCGCCTGGTTCTCTTAGTAACATGCTTCCACCATCCACTTTCCTCACCCAGCAGTCTCCCCTCAGAGTTCTTTGGTCCTGCTTCCATTTGCAAGTCTAAGCTTTTCTCTTCAGACTCCTCAGATCTTTGCTCCATCATCCGCTCGAAACCCCTTCTAAACTCGACCAGAGTTTCCACCTGCATCTCCAATCCTCGGAACTGTTCTTCCATCAGCTCTATCAGGCAGCACTTCATGCAGACCAAACTCTTTTCAGGTACCCTGTAGTGAGGCGGCCTGGCTCCCGACGGCCCCTGAGAGAGAGGAACCAGAACAGCCACCTCAGTGGGCGGAGCCACCGCCGCCTGTTCCCGCCCCCCGGAAGTCAAGGGGCGGGACAGGAAGTATAAAAGCCCGGCCTCAACACTCAGTTGGAGCCCAGCGGCCGGAGAGGACGGATGCTCCTGTTCAGGCTCCTGCCGGACCGAGCCTCCCTCGAGCCAGGTACCCTGACGCGGACGGACCGAGCCTCCCTCGAGCCAGGTACCCTGACGCGGACGGACCGAGCCTCCCTCGAGCCAGGTACCCTGACGCGGACGGACCGAGCCTCCCTCGAGCCAGGTACCCTGACGCGGACGGACCGAGCCTCCCTCGAGCCAGGTACCCTGACGCGGACGGACCGAGCCTCCCTCGAGCCAGGTACCCGGACGCGGACGGACCGAGCCTCCCTCGAGCCAGGTACCCGGACGCGGACGGACCGAGCCTCCCTCAAGCCAGGTACCCGGACACAGACAGACCGAGCCTCCCTCGAGCCAGGTATCCGGACGTGGACTGGCCGAGCCTGCCCCGAGCCCGGTACCCCGAGGAGCGGCCCGAGCGTCCCCTTGACCCGAGTCAGAGGAGCAGCCCGACCTAGAGAGCCCTCAGCACGACGAGAGCCCATGGTGGGACCCGCTGCAGAGCCCAGCGAGGAGCAGGTACCCATGGAGGGAGATGGAGTGTAGCCGGGGTAGCCGACCCTGTCGGCTGAGGGCACTGACGTGCCCATGTCAGTGTGTTGCGGCCAGGATCCCCACTGACTGCAGCGGATCCACGCCGCTGTTAGGGCCCCGGGCTGGGACACAGTGGAGTGGGTGGGCCTGTGTCCCCCCTGCCACCCCACTCACGGGTGGCAGACTCCCCCTCCTACCAGCGGTCAGGCAGAGAAGCCTGCACTTACCTGCTGTGGCTCAGTGCCTAACACAAGGACCTGAGCCCCGGTATTGTTGTGACTGCTCGGCTCCTGCTACAAGGACCTGAGCCTTGAACTATAGTTTATTGCCCCACCCTGGGGCTTACTGACTATTGTTGCTCAGCTCCTGAGACAAGGACCTGAGCCCCTGGGACTATTGTTTGTTGCCCCACCCTGACCTAGGGCTGGGGATTACTGACTATTGTTGCTCAGCCCCTGAGACAAGGACCTGAGCCCCTGGGACTATTGTTTGTTGCCCCACCCTGACCTAGGGCTGGGGCTTACTGACCATTGTTGCTCAGCCCCTGATGCAAGGACCTGAGCCCTGAACTGTTATTGCTACTCAGCTCCTGATGCAAGGACCTGAGCCCTGAACTGTTATTGCTACTCAGCTCCTGATACAAGGACCTGAGCCCTGAACTATTATTGTTGCTCAGCTCCTGCTGTAAGGAGCTGAGCCTAGAACTGCTGTGTTTGGTGCCCCGCCCTGATTGAGGGCCTGGGCTTAGCTTGTTAACTTTCTTGCTGCTCAGCCTGCAGTGGGATCTGAGCTCCCTGGATTCTTGTGTGCTGCCCCGCCCTGAGCTAGGGCTTGGGGCTTACTGACTTTGTAACTGCTCAGCTCCGGCTGCCAGGACCGGAGCTTAGAACTGGTTCGCTGGCCCGCCCTGAATGAGGGTCGTGGCTTATTGACTTTGTGGGTGCTCAGCCTGCGGAAAGGGTCTGAGCCTAGACCTAGTGTCTGCTGTCCCGCCCTGACTGAGGGCTGGGACTCATTGCATTAACCGTGTGCCTTCTGTTCCGCCCCTGCTTGAGGGGCAGAACCCCAAAACCTTCAGAACCCGGAGACTGATTGGGACCGTGTAGTGAGGCGGCCTGGCTCCCGACGGCCCCTGAGAGGGCACGGCCCCAACCTCGGACTATTACATACCCCCTCCAGGATCATGTACATGCCTCAGCTTCCACATCCAGTCATCTTCATTGTGTCTTCCACTGCTTGGGTCACTACAACTGCTGCCTCTGTATCTGTCATAGGCTTCCCACCTAAATCCTGTAAATCTGGGAAACACAAACCAACCCAAACCACCACCACCCACAGCAAAACAAACCCTCAACAAGCACCAAGACACTGCTAGAACACCACACACTCCCTTCAGTAGCCTGTGTGTTCCACTGCCTACCTCTCTTAGTCTTCCCCCAAACTCCCCCTGTAAACTCCCACTCAAACTCCCCTGTTTACAGCTCTGTTTGCTGGCTCCTGTGCCGCTGCAGCTGTCGATGATCAAAGACTTCAGGACCATTCGACAGGTACAGATATAGCTGCAGAAAGTAGATAAAGA
The DNA here is from genome assembly GCF_016161935.1 of Mauremys reevesii. NCBI lineage: Eukaryota > Metazoa > Chordata > Testudines > Geoemydidae > Mauremys > Mauremys reevesii. Next base: position 12,662,300 of record NC_052640.1, on the reverse strand, counting down.
TCCTAAAAACCACAACAACCTTCCCTCAAACACAGGGTTTTTTTACCCTGTAAAGGGGGAAATGACAGAGACTGGATGAATCCATTTGGGATTTCACTATTACTCTTGATTTTACATGGAAGGTGCTCAAATACTATAGTGATGGGTGACATTATAATACCCTAAAATTGATGAGTGTTAACAGTGACAGCCTGTTTATAAAGCATGACACAGCAGTAAAACTTCAGTAAATACATTTACAGACTGACATTTATTGGAAAAAAATATGCAGCCCTTGTTACCCATAGAAATAAGCATTCTCTCATCATTCTGAACATTCTTCCTAATATTCCATAATGAGGCAAAGAACATCATTTTAATTGCAATACATTTACTAATAATATCCAGATTTCCTTTATAGCTTTCCTCATCCATTTTACTGTTTCACTAAATTTTATATAGCTCACCATGGATACTGCCACTTGATCTTTATACAACTTCTCTTGTATAACTTGGGTATAGGAGAAGGAGCTAGAATCAATTTGTGTAGCTCTAACCTGATAAAACTGAACAGCCTGTAAAGCTATATATCTAATTGAAAGAGTGACATGCCTGGAGCATGTTATAGGCTTGTACAAGATCTTTCTGTATAATCCATCACATCCACTCTAGTCCTTCAATTAACATTAGTGCAAGAGTATGGAAAACGTATCTGCTAGGCTTTGGAGACTGCAAAATGAGGAGCCTGTAAAATTACAAAGATCAGTTCCAGAAATGGTAGAACTCTGCACATCTTCAGTAAGAGCACCATGGACTACATATAATCTTACAGAAGAGCTTTGACTCAGAATCTTGAAGCTGTAGCAGAGGATAATTCTGCATGTGATCAAAGGGTGCAGTAGATGATCTAGAAACTTCATTGCAACATTATCTATAACTGTACAACTATATTAAAAAGAAAAGGCATTTTTTTTTAAATTTTAGGGCCAAAATCTGTGCTCTGTTTAAAAAAAAAAGCGCACAACTGCCATGTTGATGACAGTGAACTTTTGGTCAGTTAAGGACTCCCTCTCACATTGCACTGCTGTGACAAGCTGGAAAGCCCTCCAGCCTGCACTTTCACCAGCATTCATACAGGTAGGGACACACCCAGCTGCAGTTACACGTAGGATTTCCAACTGCTAGCTTCCCAGCGTGGGACCCCAGAACAGTACTGTCCTGCCCTGGTCCAGTCTGGCCAGTATATGGGTTTAACACCTGATCCACCTCTCCCTCTGTGGGAAGAGGACCATGCACACTTGTGGTAACCAAGCTAAGATTTTTCCCGAGACACCTTAGTCAAATGCACACTGGGTTGGATTAAAACATAAAATAAGTTTGATAACAAAAAGATTTCAAGTGATTATAAATAAGGCTGTGAGTTTACCACAGAGGTCATGGAAGTCACGGATTCTGTGACTTTCTGTGACCTCTGTGACTTCTGCAGCAGCCAGTATGCCTGGCCCAGGGGCCACCTGAGCAGCTCAGGGAGTCCCTGGGCCAGTCTCACTGGTCGCTGCTGGGACAGTCTCGGGCCACTACGCCCACCCACACCAGCAGCAGAGGTTTGGATATGGGACGGGGCAAGGGGTTGGGGTATGGGATGGGCTCCGGGTGGCACTTACCTTAGAGGGGCTCCCCGGAAGCATTTCCTGGCCAATGGGAGCTGCGGAGCTAGCACTCAGGGCAGAGGCAGCATGCAGAGTTGCCTGGCCACACCTCTGCCTAGGAGCTGAGTGAGAGGGATGTTGCTGATTCCGGGGAGGCGTGGAGCCAGGTAGGGAGCCTTCCAGCCCCTCCAACCTCTCCTCCCCAGGACCAACAGGGGTCCCAGGCCACGCGCTGCTGCCCGCCCCCCTGCCACCCTTGGGCTGCCCCTCCACCCAAGATTTAGTCAGGAGTATATAGTAGAAGTCGTGGATAGGTCACAGGACATGCATTTTTGTTTACTGCCTGTGATCTGTCCATGACTTTTACTAAAAATACCCATAACTAAGTGCTAGCAAACACATCAAAGCAGATTGCCTAGTAAATAAACAAAACTCCAAACGGATCTTAACATACTAGATAGGTAGGATATGAATTAGCAATTTCTCATCCTTAGTGATAAACAGGCTGGCAGATTCTTAAGGCACAAGCCTCCTTTGCTTTGCAGCTTTCATTTCCCAGGTTTTCATAAATAGTATAGAAATCTCTTTAGCCTGGGACCATCACTTCCCTCAGTTCAGTCTTTGTTCCTCAGGTGTTTCCAGGTGTGTTGTTATAGGAAGAGTGTCATTTTCCCCTTTTATATCTTCTTCCCACTTGCTGGAAAGCTCTTTTGCTGGGACCTGGGTCAAACAGTTCCCATTGTGTAGAGCTCTCTCTGAGAGGTTTCTATTGTACACAGTTCCTGGGTTAATCCTATAAGCCATGAACATTGTTTGGTCTTTTGACTGTTGTACCTGAAAGGCTGCCTGTGAGTGTTTTCAACCTCACATCATGTTTCAGTAACTTATACCTAGCCAAACTTCATCACTTTAAATACAATAGTAGTACATACAATCCTATGAGATATTAATGTCTAGCTGATCAAGACTTTTGGAATTATACCTCTCAAGGCATACTTTGTGCAAAACATATCCTAATTACATGACAATGGTGAATAAGAGGGTGCCAATGTGTCACAGCCACTATGAGATGGTTTTATTTTACTGTCTACTCCTAATGGTGTTGCATAGCAAGTTTGAAAATCACTGCACTAAACATCTTTTTGACAGACCTACCATGATAGGTAACCAATAATCCCTCTGTGGAAAGCTGCTGCCCTAACAGACCCCTCCTCCTGACTGGCTGTGGTGCTGCAGCAACTTCTGCCTCAGTTTCCCCATGCTGGCCTGTGGCCTACTCTAGTCATAAGAGCATCCTGGCTTTTGGCCAGACCATTTTGCAAAGTCCTGTCCATTCCAGGGCCACAGAATCCTTTACCAAAGTCCTGAGACTTTGTTCTTTACCAAAGAACTGTAAAACAAAACCAAACTTTCAGCCTGTCTGGGCTCAGCTGGCTGCCTCATCTGCTGCAATTTATCCCCATGCTTTGTGTCAGGCTCCTGTGCCTTCAACAACCCACTGTCCAGGGCTGGAACACTCCTCCTGCCACTTAGCGGTTCAGGGAGGCTACAGCTCTTCAGGCCCCTGTCTCCAGTCAGGCATGTAGCTCACTCCTGGAATAGTCTGTCCCCTCGGCTTCATCCTTCTCAGCTTTCTTTCAGGCCACTTAGGGGGAGGGGAAGAGCTCTTCCCTCTACCTAGGCTCACTCTCACGCAGCTCTTTTGTGGGGGTGGGGGAAGAAAGGGGGGGAGGATCCAGCTTGCCTGCAGCTGGGCTTTATCTCTAATTAGGCTCCCCAAGTGCAAGTAGGCAGGTTAACTGGTCCCTCATGCCCATATTAACCCTTCCATGACATTGTCTCATGATCAGGAGAGCAGCTGCCTTGTTGAATGCTGTAGTCCTTGGCCTCCAGGACAGCCAGCCCATACAAGCTGCTAAGAGGAAGGATGATCTCATGCCCTAGGTACTGGCCTGGGAGTCAGGAGATCTGGATTCATTCCTTGGCTCAGCCATAGACTTCCCGGGTAACCTCAAGTAAACCACATGTTATCGCTCTGCTTCAGTTCCCCATCTGAAAATGGAGATAATAGTGCCCTGCCTCAATCATTAATGACCGAGGTGTTCACATCCTAGGGTATTTGAGGTGGGGGGGGCAGGGGGGCTTTAGAAACCTAAGATCTACATTACAAATAACATCTCTGTAAAGCCTTGTGTGGGCTTCCTGAAGTGGTTGAATTCTCCTCTTGAGAAACAAGGGGAGAACACACAGAAGGACCAAGCCAGATAGTACCTTCACTTTCCTTGCAGCCATGATGATATTTATGATGGAGCAGGAACTTCTCTAAGGACATGTCTACACTTACCGGGGATCAATGCTGCGGCGATGGATGCACCGGGGGTCAATTTAGCAGGTCTAGTGAAGACCTGCTAAATTGGGGGTTCTCAAACTAGGGGTCATGGCCCCTCAGAGGATCACAAGGTTTTTACATAGGGGGGGTCATGAGCTGTCAGTCTCCATCCCAAACCCTGCTTTGCCTCCAGCATTTATAATGGTGTTAAATATATAAAAAAGTGTTTTTGATTTATAATGGGTGGGGGTCGCACTCAGAGGCTTGGTATGTGAAAGGGGTCATCAGTACAACAGTTTAAGAACCACTGTGCTAAATTAACCGCAGATTACTCTCCCGTCGACTCTGGTACTGGAATGAGAAGCGTAAGGTAAGTCGATGGGAGAGTGTCTCCAGTTGACACAGCACAGTGTAAACACTGCGGTAAGTGGATCTAAGTCAACTCCAGCTATGTTATTCGGTAGTGTAGACAAGGCCTAAGAAGTCATTCCACTGGCCAGCTCCTGTAACCAGAATCTGTCAGGACTCCAGAATCAATAAAGAGAGGTGAATATAAGGAAAACATAATTTTTGTCTCTCAAAAGGGTCAAAGGCAGATAAATTAGGTGCTTAAGACTGTGGCAAATTGTAACTTTTACATTGGTTTCCTACCTGTCTAGCTTGCAGGAAAAGAAGAGCAAATTGATAGGCAAAAAGCAAGGTGGGGATATAAAAAGTAAAACAAACAAGAAGCTGAGGGATGCAATTATTATAAGAACCAGAGTAAAATAAAAATAGGAAAAAATGCTGCAAGATATAAAAAGAACATATAATTATGGTGAAGCAGGATCACAAGGGAAAAGCTACTCTGAAAGCCAAAAATGCTTCCCTTAGTGCCAGCACATCTCTCTACTACTTTAAACTTTAGTTTTGACAAATTTTTATTCTAACCTTTACCTTTTGATGCGATAGGGGAGTATGCTGTGTCTCTGGGTTGTTTCCATAGCACTGATTGCTGTAGTAGCTAAAGAGATACTTCCACCATAGGAATATGCTTAACTTGAAGTCCTGTTGACTTTAATGGGGCTGCACACATGCTTAAGGTTAAGCATGTATTTAAATACTTTGCTGGATTAGGGCCTAAGTATGTGACATCAATGCATAGATGAAATTTGGAGTAAGTTTTTGCTATATCCATTCTTTTGAAACAAACTCAGAACATTATGGGATAATACTATGGGTCAAATCCTGTAGATCCATATCTGCTATAAATTGTCATAGCTCTTTTGACTTAAATAGGCTGAAGATCTGCCCCCTTTCTGGCAAAAAGTTCCCCTAGCTTCAGTGGGGAATCTTGCCTGAGACAAGTGTGTGTTTGAATTTCATGATCTGGCCATGTACCACATTGTTGGAGTCTGTATGCTGAATGAAAGGCAATCACAGTGTCTTACAATAAATTCTCATCTGTCAGCTAAGGAAAGGCCTGATCCAAAACTCATTGACTTTAATGGAAAGTCATTGTGATGACTTCAGTGGGCTTTGGATCATGCCCTAAAGAAACGAACTAGATAAATGGAAACCCTGAGCGAGGAAAGGGGGACAAGACCTAGGCTACGTCTACACTGGCAATTGAACGACAAAGCTTTTGTCTTTCAGAGGTGTTAAACCCCTCTCCCTCCCCGCCCCTGAAAGACACAAGTTTTGCCATGGCAAGCGCCCATGTGAACACCGCAGTGTTGGCAGGAACACTCTCCTGTTGACAACGCGAATGCTGCTTGTTGCAGGAGAGCCAACAAACAGCAGCTACGCTGCGCGACGTTTAGAGGCACGGCTGTGGCGACACAGCCATGTTGCTAAAAGCTGTGTTGTATAGAGAGAGTCCTACAAGGAGCAAAACAACAGACATCACTGTACACACGGCTCTAATCTGGTTAGCTTGGGTGCCGGTAGCAGTGCAGTCAGAGCACTGATGTGCAAACCCGCCTGGGAGTCTAATACTTACTCAGATGGGTTTACTCTAGCCCTTTGTGTTGCCATGGTTTCACGGCTATTGGTACCCAAACTAGCTAGATTAAAGCAATGTCTACATGAGCTGCAATCACCCCCATCGCCACCCCTGGTTGCCCTGGTAGACACTGATGATGATGGCATCTGTGGCAAGCCTTTGCAAATCTCTTCACTCTGCACTCATTTTATTGCACCTTGTTACACCTGAACTGAACCTCACTTCTGAAATGCATATGGGAAGATGTGAGCATAACATGGAACAATGTTAGGATGCCAATGAAACTCCGGTCATAAAATGCAAATATACCATGATGCTCTGAGTTCATTCTTGCTGCTTTCGGCTAATGAGAAGATAAATTTTTACCCTTGGTTCTTTCTGTGCAGTACCTGCTGAGTATTTCATTGGACAGGAGGGTTATTTCTGTACTTACTCGCAACAATTAAACTCAAGGTTGTTCTGTTCTTTCAGTATAAGATTAGAATAGCAAGAGCTGGGGAAATATAATGCACATTTAACGGGATGAATCTCTGGTGTAACTTGTTGAGTTACAACAAAGACAAATTTAGCTCATTGTTTACAATTACAGAAGACTGCATTGTAACAAATTGGAATCCAGGGTTTATTTTCCCGAGGGTTCCTACAGATGCAAACCTGCTTAACAAACAGTGACTTAACAATGTTATGAAAAATAGATTTATATTTACTTTTGTTTCTGGAAATTTTGCATTGCTGTCCAGAGCAGCTGGTTAATTTTAGAACCATCAAGTTCTATGAATCTGGTGTTCAAAGCAGGTTCCTATCACTGTCACTTCCTCCCCCGACTTCTTCCTATGATCTTGCCTTGTTTGTACAGCACCCAGCACTTGGTTTGATTAGAAAGGGTTATAAGCAAATAAAAGTGAAAATGCATCTAAAAGTCTAAAACTTAATCTAGCAAGATACAGGCTTTGGTCAAGATGGTTTCTAACCTATATTCAGTTTCCAGAGACTTCAATCCCCTCCCCACTTAGTTGAAGGACCCATCTTTCTCCACTTGCAAGAGCTCTGTTCCCTTGTGTCTGTCTAGTGATGCATGCCAAAGACAGCTTTTGTGTTTGCTTATGTCTTCCAAAGTTCAGTGGTTTGTTTCAAAAGGCAGGATGACCTCGTGCTGTTTTCCCCTTTTTGAGGGCTTCCCATCCCACTGCATGTAAATGAAGCTTCCATTTTTTTTGAATCCACCATATAGGAGACAGGTAGATAGCTGCCTTCTTGCCTGTCTAGGAGGGAACCTGTTTCTCCCTGTTTGGCCATAACATTTAAAACAATATCATAAAGTATCCATAGTTGGTGTTAATACATATATTTCACATTGATATTAATCGCCAATGTGTCATTTGCTTTCAGAAAACACCTCACATGATACATTCTTGTACTATAGTAATATTGTATACAAACAGTTGATTCAATTGCCTATCACTTGAGGTTCAGCTCCCGGTCTTTACAGACCAGTAAACCTTTGAAATGGATCCTTCTGAGGGTTACCCCTCAAAGTAAAGTTTATTCAAGCTGTGAGGAAGGCGACATGGAGTCTGGTGGTGAAGGAAGCTCTGTGATCTATCTTCCTCTGATGCGGTTTGCTGAAATGCAAATTGTTCTGTTTTCTGCCACCTCCTTCTCCCGCTGTTGTCTTGAAGGTCCTGTTCACTGCTTATATGCAAATTGAGGTAGATACCCATTTCTTTGTTTAGACCTGATTAACAACTCTCCTGACACACCTGGTTGTTGCACATTTTAGTCATAATTCCAGCATATATTCATAACTCTTAGTGCACATCATGTACATATCTCATGCAAGAATATTAACGATCTGTTAATTTGTTTCAGATGATGCCTCACAAGGCAGGTTTTGTACAAAGATTATTACAATCGAGTGTAGGCTATGAATACAGGGGTTCTCAGTGCCGCAAGGGCTTAGCACACACCCCTGTCATCAGCATCTCCCCTTGGCTAGCTCAGGCAACTCCTCGCGTAGCATGCTGACTGTGTGGATGCGTTCTAAGATGCCTATTACTACCCATTCGTATTTAGGTTCCTAAGTCGGCATTGTGGATCGAAGTGTTGGTCCTATGATTTCCTAGGTGCCGTGATGCTGAATGTTGCAAAGCCTAAATCGCTGTGGATCTGGGCCTCATTGCATATGAAGGTGCTATGTATGGGAGTGACTATGCAGAAGCAGGGGGCTGGAACAATTTGCATAGTGGGGGTGCTAAGAGCCATTGAACCAAACTGTCAACCCTGGATATGATGGAAACCACTTCAAGCCAGGGGGTGCAGCAGCACTCCTAGTTCCAGTACCTATGCACAGAAGTTTCTCTTCTCCTCATGCATAGAATCAACACCATAACACCAGCAGGTACTGTGCTGTTGGGATGGACAGAACATGGCAGGCTTTACTCACTTTAAGTAGCACCCCACTCTGGCCTTGATCCTGCATGGCACTTGCAACTCCAACTGACTTCATTTGGGATGATGATGGTTAGTGCTTGGCATCTTATGGGATGTAGTCCCCTGCCAATAGTCCCCTTAACTTAAATAAGACCACTTCAGAGTATCACCTTACTTCAGCATGAGTAAAGCTGTAGTCATATGGCACTAGGTTTTTGAGTTTTGCCAGCCTATTCCCAAGCACTCTGCCTGCTGAGTTATGCTCATGTCTGTTATTTCCAGTGATTAACCAACCCCCTTAATATGCAACTTATGCAAGCAGTGATAAGGGGTTTTAGAGGTATTGACTAGCTGAAACGTAGAAAGTAGAACTAGGCTTCCAGCAGTGAGCAGGTCTTTAAAAATATTGCAGAATAATTCTTCTGCAACCTTCTCGGTTTGTACAAGCAAAACTGAGACTATTGTACCACTCACTTGTCGCAACTGTCCTATTATGAACATTCTGATCACTCCCATGAAAACCACACTGCTGTATATCTTAAAGGGACAATAATATTAATACTATATGTTTATTTTAAAAGACTTTACAAGAAGAACTGTATTTTCATTTTTAATTAGCCATTTTTGTTGCAGAAAGCTGTAAAACACCAGGAGCCTGGCATCTCTTCGATACAACCATAAAATATGCAGCAATGCCTGAATCAAACTGTATAATCTAACTTTTTATATCCCTGTGCGGTATCTACATTTAAATTAGCAATGGGCCGACAGCTAATTTGCTTCTCTCCTTATTTTTGTTTTGTTAGGTCAATGATGGGAGAATGAATGCTTCCGTGAATCATTTGCTGTCTCTTTGGGATGTAACATTGGGCATGGATACCCAAGTCCATCCAATAGTCATTCTAGGGTTTTATGCCTGGAGGCTGGCATACGTACCTGGAGAAGGACTATGCATAGAAATATACTATGTGGAAAGGCAAGTACTCTTTTAAATATAGCTGCTTTTACGTGTATTTCTCATACTATAATACTTTGCATTTTCCCAGTGGTTTTTATAGGAAACTATCCAAGAACTTTACAGGTGTTGAATATTGAAGCCATGTAACATCGGTGGGAGACAATAGGAATGATCGCCCCCATTTTTACAGATATGTAAAAATATGCAGAGGGTTTTAGTGACTTCAGTGGGAGCTGCTAGGTTGTCAGCACTTCTGAAAACCAGCCCAGTCCCAGTGGCGACTGGGCCTCTGTTAGCCACCTTAGCTAGGACAACTATCATCTAGTCCAGTGGTTCTCAAACTATTGTACTGGTGACCCCTTTCACACAGCAAGGCTCTGAGTGCAACCCTCCCTTGTATATAAAAACACTTTTAAATATATTTAACACCAATATAAATGCTGGATGCTAAGCGGGGTTTGGGGTGGAGGCTGACAGCTCACAACCCCCCCACACCCCTGTAAGAACCTCCTGACCCCCTGAGGGATTCCAACCCCCAGTTTGAGAACCCATGGTCTAGTCTGACCTGTTACCACACAATGTGACTTGCACCCATGTTCCTACCAGTCTCAAACCCCATAAAGCAGATGGAATTGTACAAATGTCCAAGCTGCACCCATGGTCCAATCATACAACAAAACACAGTAGGAGATCAAAGTAAAACAACAGCGTTATGTTACAGTGTGGGGGTAACCACAAAGATGGGAGAATGGCTACAGCTGCAGGAAGCAGTAGGCAAGGCAGAAAAGGGAATGCTTTTGTCCAGCACCCGTTTCTTTCTATGGGTGTCACTGCATTCCTTCATCAGCCAATTGTTGTCAGCATCGGGACTGGCTGATGTGGCTGTGGCAGGTTCCCTAGCCTTTCCCGCCTTCTAGCTGTGCCAAGGGGGTTGCCTCATATCGAGAGAAAAGGGTAACAGTAGACAACAAACAGACCACAAAACATCTGAGGCAGAGGTATGCTGGTGTCACAAATCTGGTCAGGCTCCCCTGGCTGAAAGCCCACTAGATTGCTGTGAGGAGGCCCAGTTGCTGCATCCCCAGGTGTGTTAAGCCTGTGAAGTTTGAACAGAGCTCAGGTTCTGTCCCTGTCCTGGGGCCCCTAGGCATGTGCTCAAGGTGCAGATTGTTTGTCTAGCACCCCAGCCTCAGAGCTGTGACCATGTGTTCCCCTGCCCAGCCCCGGCACCAGTGCTGACTTCTCCCTGAATCACATCCTCTCCCAGAATCCCACTGAAAGTGTAAGCCTTCTGGTTTACCTCTTCAAGGGGCTGCAGGGTAGGTGTAGCATAGAACACACAGACACTTGGCACAGGAAGTCTAACACATTATTGCTCTTTCCTTAATCACATGAGAAATACACCGCTCTATCCATAAACCCTACACGCATTTCCTCACTACTCCAGGGCATTCTTAGGACAGAGCCACGTTCCTTTGGGCCCATCCAGACTCGTCCTAATCCACGGTGTGGTTTGTGTGCTGAAACATGGAGCCACCTTTCACTTGGTCAGCTTGTTTCCTCCAACCTTGGCCAGTCCACGCAAACTTCCTGTGTGTCTCACCTCAAGCTTCCCTGTGTCACTCCGTGAGAAGGTTTATAGATCCCTGCACTAACACCTTGTCTGCTTTGTAACTTTTCATTCTCCAAACTCTGGGTAAGAGACAACTGTTCTTTACGGGCAGGAGCCGCCTCTTGATCCAAGCTGTTTCTACTTCAATCGGCAGTCGCTGAGTGCTTATGACCCACTATTCTCCCTGATCTGGCAGCTCATGGTGGATGCACATACGGAGGGGCATTCATGGTACAGCGAATTTCATAACCGCACTTTCATAATATCAATGTATAAATTGTACAGACAGATCCCTCAGCACAGCAGACCATCCGGCTACATCACAAAAAATGACTTTCTGGGTTTGGTTTTAACTTTAATCAACATGTTAAAAATGTCTACGGTTATAAAAAGGATCTGATGATTATCTACCAAAAGCAGGTGTGCAGTTGAGCTAATACTTACGCATCAATGGTGCCTTGTAAGGCAGGTGGCTCAGTCTTTTAACTTTGGCTGCCCCGGGAAGCTGCACTCCTTGCAATTTGTTCTCTATTATTTAAACTTTTTTTAACCGTTAATTATTAAATCCTGACCTGTGCAGGTCGGCTAGTACCTGCACCATGAAAAGCTCTATCAGACAATCCCAGGTACCCAACCAGGGAAGCTCCCTCTTAGATCATTTGTTCCGCCTCTCAATAGGGGATGTTACAGCTTCCTCCATTCACAATGTTCCACTTGTAGACTGCAGTTTATGTAATCTCTCACAGAGTTGCAGATGGGAAAATAAGCGCATATAATGTTCTGAAAGCTGGATCTCTTCCTACAGGCTCATATAATATCATCCTTGTTCACTCAAGGAAACAGCTGAGTCAAGAATCAATGACATTCCATCTGCCTGCAAAAATGTATTACCCATTAGTGGGTATCTTCCTCACTAGCCATGGATGTATGAAGGAAATAAACACAGAGAAGATGCACCTGCACATTATCCAACTCATTTCCAGTTTCCCATGAGCCAACCAATAAATCAGCACAAAAGCTGGTAGGATAGCTCGCTTCACAGTGGAGCGTGGGCACCAAAGCGAAGGAGCAAAGAAAATGGATTTTTTTTAAAGGGAAAAACCTGGGGTGGATTTTTGTGACGATATTTCAACTGGCTCCCTCTGTCTCTGTTGCACAGTATTCTGCCTCCAGAGCCCTTGGGCTGTCTCTGAGCACACTGTAATCTATGTGAATTGCACATTTTGGTGGACACATGTGGTTCTCTCTTCTTGCCACTCTGCTGGAACCTGCCAAAAAAGAAATCCACAAACCTGCTAGGGATTCAGAGCGCTATGATAGACAAGAGAAGCAACAGCAATGTAACAAGACCTTTTTTCTTTATCTCTGGATTGCGCAGTGTGGGTGTGCAGGAGGGGGGAAATGGACAAATGATGTGTCAGAAGATTGCACTGATTTGGGCATTAAAGCTTTCTCATGACGTGACTAAGAAGGGCAGGGGATTCATGTTTATGCATCTAGGCAAACTGAGCTCCCCCTCTGAGTGATTGCAGACTAGCATCCCCTGCTACTGCAGCAAACTTGTTTATGTCACACTAAAGAGAAAAAGTGGACCCAGCACTTCTAGTTCATGGTAGGGAGCGAGGAGATTTGATGCAGAATGAGTGTGAATAGCAGAATTAATCCCATTGCTGCAGTTTCCCCTACGCTAATATTTGATGCAGACAGAACAAAATCCTGTTTTGTTTCATTTTAGCGATTCAGCAGAAACACTTTCTATTGCCACTTTCCGCACAGGGGTTCTGTGTCTGGTGTTCTACTTGACCAAACTCCAAACCTTAAAGTACAGCTCACTTTAAACTAGTGAATTTCAAATGGTTTTACCTTGAAACCCCAGCTGTGACATAGATTTGTGCTCAGACACCACAGTGCCAGACCTAGGCAATAACCTGAATACAAGAAATAAGAACTATGAACACCTCGTGAGACCAATGTTCTATCTCTCGGGTGAGAGTCTCAAAAGGGTTCAGCATTGACCTAATGTGGCTACCACTGGGGTCAATGGGAGCTTTATCCCCGACTTCACTGGGACCAGAGGTAGGCCAACACTGAGCCCTTTTGAAAAATCCCACTGTAAGGTGCCACCTGGAACTGGGGTACCACTGAGCTCCCCTCGCCACCAGCCTGGGCTCCCTCTCACACTGTGTTGCTGTGACAGGTTGCAAAGCCCTTCAAGCTTGCACTTTCACCAGCATTCACGCAGGTAGGGACACACCCAACCGCAGTTACATGCGGTTTGTCTAACCACAAGCCTCCCAGCCTAGGACTCCAGAGCAGTACTGTCCTGCCATGGTCCAATCTGGCCAGTATATGGGTTTAACACCCGGTCCACCTCTCCCTCTATGCGAAGAGGACAATGCACACTTGTGGTAACCAAGCTGAGATTTTCCCCTGACACCTTAGTCAAACACACACTGGTTTGGATTAAAACACAAAATAAGTTTATTAACTACAAAAAGATAGATCTTAAGTGATAGCAAACAGATCAAAGCAGATTACCTAGTAAATATACAAAAGCACAAACTAAGCTTTAGGGGGGAGGGATGGCTTAGTGGTTTGAGCATTGGCCTGCTAAACCCAGGGTCATGAGTTCAATCCTTGAGGGGGCCACTTAGGGATCTGGGGCAAAAACTGGTCCTGCTAGTGAAGGCAGGGGGCTGGACTCAATGACCTTTCAAGGTCCCTTCCAGTTCTAGGAGATGGGTATATCTCTGTTTATTATTATTATAACATGCTAGATAGGTAGGATATGAATTAGCAAGTTCTCACCCAGAGTGATAAACAGGCTGGCAGATTCTTAAGACACAAGCTGCCTTTGCTTTGCAGCTTGGGTTTCCCAGGTTTTCATACACAGGCTAGAAATCCCTTTGGCCAGGGACCATCACTTCCCCCAGTTCAGTCTTTGTTCCTCACGTGTTTCCAGGTGTGGTGTTGTAGGAAGAGTGAGGTACCATCATGATGTCATTTCCCCCTTTTATAGTTCCCATTGTGTAGTGCTGTCTCTGCGAGGTTTCTATTGTACATAGTTCCTGGGCTAATCCTTGTGTGCATTACCTCAATATGCTATTAACATTGTTTGGCCTTTTTACTGTTGTATCTGAAAGGCTGCTTGTGGGTATTTTCAACCTCACAACATGTCTCAGTAACACATACCTAGCCAAAATTCATAACTTCACATACAATAAGAGCACATACAATCCAACAAGATATTAATATCTAGCAGATCAAGACTTTTAGAATGATACCTCACAAGGCATACTTTGTGCAAAACATATCCTAATTATATGACACTGGTGAATAAGGGGGTGCAAGGATGTCACACCCATCTCTTCGCTTTCATACTGCACTCATCCCCACGTTCTTCTAGGCTAGTTGGAGAGTGCTGTCAACCTTAGCAGCCATTTAATGGGTGGGCTTAACACCAACATGATTTAGGACCACAAGTTTGATTGAAAGCCAATGGGACTTGTGCTCCTAAGTCACTCAGGTACTTTGGAAAATCCCACTCTTAAGTGGATATTTATTTGAGTTTTTAATTGGTAACAAAAATTCAATCCAGGTGACTCTGGTATCAGTTTGGAACTTGTAGCCTGCACGGATCTAGTTTTTGGCTACTAAGCCTAGCGCTCTTGCTGATCTATTAAAAACAACAGAAGCTTTGGCCATGGAAGGAGGACAGAATTGTGCCCACTGTATCCTTGAGAAGAGGTGAGAATGAGAAAGAAAGCAGTTTTATACTTTTTTAGAATAACAGAATTTAAAAACTGACTGAAGAAGCCTATGGAAGGCAGAGCTCTGTGGAAAATGAAGTTGTAGAAAGGCTCCATTTATACTCTAATGGAACCTCTTAAAAGAAAGAAATGTTAACTGAATAAAAAAAATCAATTTCTCTAGAATAATACAAGAAATGCAATCTAAGTTTTACTATTAACCAAAGATGTGTTAAATACCTGGCAAAATAGATATGGATTTTATAAGCTTTCTGTTTCAAGTGTAAGTACAAATGACTTTAAGCAGTAGTAATGAGAAAAGAGTGTGACACTTTCTCAGCTATGTTTAATTTGGGCTGCTCCTTCCCCCACCCCAAGCCGACCAGGAAAGTCAGCTGTTACCTCTTTCCTTCATTGAATATGAAACCTGTCAGATGCATGAGTTTTTCAGCAGTCTTCCAATTATTCTCTCTTTGTCCTTTTACAGAAATGGATGTTTGATCAGACTTGTACCTTTAGTGAGCTAAAATAATTTAGTGAATCAAAAGCAAAAAGAGAGAGAGACTTGATCTGACTCCTCTTTGAAGTCACTAGGAAGACACAGCTTGATTTAAAAGGAGCTGGAGCAGGCTCTTGGTCAACACAACATTGGTATAGAGAACACAACATTGTCTTGAATATGTCAGGAGCAATAAAGGTCCAAGGGGCAGATCTTGGTCCCAGTGAGGTCAATGAGAGTATTGCCATTGACTTCAGGTGGGGGTGAGGGCAGGATTTCAGCTCAGGTGTTATCAAGTTCCTTTTATTATTTGGGGAGGCGAAAGGGAAGATTGACTGGTAAAATAAGGTTAACCATAAAGTAAACAAATTAAAAAATATAAAAGGAAGCAACTCAGTCATAACTCTAGCCGGCGGTGGCATGAGGCAGTGCTATGTTTTATTGTTCCAGAATCCCATCTAGAATATTTGACTATTAAATTTAAGTTTGACAAATCCATAGCAGAATACATAATTGACAATGCAAGCCTCAGTAATTAAAGAGGTCAATTTAAGGGATATGTTTTTCTTAATTAACCTCTTTTGCTTGCTCCTACTCAAAGCAGTTATGTATAATTAACATACACAAGGGCTAGCTTTCTGAAGGATTTAATTAATTGAAATCTACCAAGAGGTAAATAACAACACAGTTAAACTAAACAACACATTTAATTTTGTTTCTCTGTCTGCAAAGGGCTTCAGTCTGATCCATTACGTTTAAATGGTTGATGTTCTAAAGGGGCCGTGTGCAAACAGTGAAATTAAGTCATATGGTGGCTGGAATTAAAACAAAATTCTCTAGGGTTGCAGGTACCTGACCGGAGCATTTAGAAAATCTAAGCCAAGTAACAGTTTCAAAATGTTGCCATGACAAAGCATAGATGGTAGTGAGATACTTGGTCCCTTTGGGGGCAACTGGATTATCTTGGGAATGACTCCCTGTAAATAAAACAGGAGGCTCTATTTTAATAAAGATATCTGAGCTTTCAAGCCTAGGGAGAGCCTAGACAGATCAGATGGTAAAATTATATTAAGCATAGGAGGGAAACTGTAGCAGTAGCAGAAATAAATGTGGTTTCTGTAATTATGGTCAGAGCATAATTAAATTCCCTCCCAATTCACCAACAGTGAAAGCACGTGGGATGTGGTAAATTGTGTACCATGGCTAGATCATCAGCAACACAAGACCAGCTGAGCATATCTGCCACAGGGTGGTTCAGCTCATGTTAGAGGGGTAACCGAGCAGCAGAAATCCTGAATAAAGGCACAGAGATACACACAGTTGCTGCTCAGAAAGAGCAAGAGCGGTTAACACCCGAACTGTGCAAAAGGTTTGCTACTGAAAGCACAGCTGGTGAATTAGAGCTTTCAGTAATCAATGCCTTGCACTGGCTACTACATTTCATGGGAGATCTCAAAACACTTTCCCATTAATTATACTTTGCAACACCACCAGAGAGGCAAGCAGGTAGGTGTCAATTTGTCATACTAGTTTATAGGCAAGAAAACAGAGGCACCCAGAGGTTGAATGGCTCACTCAAGGTTACACAGGGAGCCAGACTTCGAACTCATAAGTATTTAGTGTTTATAAAGCATTTGGAATTCCTAGGATGAAAGGTTCAAAACACTATGGTTAAAAGTGTCAAACCTGGGTGCCCCTCCTGCCTTCATAATAAGGCCTTTGGGGGCAGCGAAGGAAGTGTTGTTCAGAAAGATCATCACTTTGGGCCAATGCCAGTGAGCAATGCTTTCCCCCCCAGACCTGTCCATCAGCACTTTGAAAAATAATTCATCCCACTCCATGGTGCACCCCCACCCCAGCTGTCACCTAGGTTCCCACTTAGTGAAACCTCAGCAGCCTGACTCACATCTAATGGGAGCTATTGTAATGATTAGAAGGAGGCCTCAGATCAGAATGCAGTAACTGATCTGGGAGATGTCTTGCATTTATCTATCTATCTATGGCATCTCTCAGCGGCAAACCCTCATCAGGAATAACTGTTTAAGAGCAGGTTTTGCAGGCATTTTGGGATTCAGTGATTTCGAGACCTCCAAACTGACTGCATAAAATTCAGAGTACAGCATACCAAGTTGTCTCCATTTGCCTTCTAAAGACCTCCCACTTTCTGCCTTTAGCGTCACCTTTCTGCAGAGTGCTGCAAGCAACAGCAGTAACTAAGCAAGCCTTGAAAAACATGGAGTATGTGAAGTACCCACTGCAAGCTACCTGTTTGCTTACTGGAAGTGTGGGACAAGTGGCCTGCTTCTGGGGGTGTTTAAAAAGCATCCTTCTCTATCCCACCACAAACTCAGAATCTCAGTGCACAAGGTACTCATGCTGTGTACTGATAATCATTGGCCATCACTCCTCATTCTGCTATGTAATTGGCATTGCAGCCAATGCAAGCAGAGGTCCCACTGTTTATGATCCGTAACAAACAGTTTCATAGGTGAGTCATTGGCAGTAATTTGATTGGATCCTTGCAGAGCCTGCATAAAGCACTCAATGGGGTCTTTGATAAGCATCAAATGGATTTTGAGACCTCTGTGGACAGTTTTCTATATTGCGGCAGCCTGAGACAATAGGATTTTAGCAGAATTTATTTTTGAAACCCAGTTAAAAGTTTGTATTATTTACAGAGCTGTGGTGAACTTCGCAGTCAAATAGCTGCTGTATGGACATAATTCTCCGTGAGAGGTAATTCAGCTCTCACTGGGTGTTTGCATAGCAAAGTAGTAATGGTAAAAGGGCCAGGCAAACAGTCATGAACAGTGAAGTGCTCAGTAGGACTGGATGGAGAAAGTGTGAAAACACATTTATTCATTGGAATTTGCCTATTAGTAGATATCAAAATGTTTTGTGGAGAGGGTGATTTTGAGGCAGGGGTTTTCTCGGAAATCTGTCTCATTTTCCTGCCAACTCACCGGACAGCTCCTCAGCAGGCCATCTGTAGGGGTGATGGGGAGCTGCTAGCCTGGAAACCGTGAGAGCTCGAGCTCCCAGACCTCTGCTCTTCTGCAGCCAAGGCTTCCAGGGCCCCAGAGTTCCAGGGTGCACAGCTCCAGCGTAGCCTGCCACAGGGACTGCCTTGGAACTGCGGCTTCATTTCCTGCTGTGGAGAATGGTGAAAACTGGGGGCTTGTTCCGAACAGGAATGAAATCAAATTTCAAAGAATCAAAATCCTCCCTGAAATGGAATGACCTTTCTCTGCACAGCTCCACTGCTCATTCTTTCCACAGAACGATTACACATTTGCCACCTTGGAGATAGCAGTAGAAGCAGCAGTCCTGCAAGCATACCTCCATACTGTTCTGGAGGAACTACCGGTTTATCCTCTCTGAATAGGGCCCCCCGACTAGAGCAGTATCTGAGGGGAGGCCTCACAATCTTTAATGTATTTATTCTCCTATCACCCCTGTGAGGTAGGGATACACCATATATCCATTTTAAAGATGGAGTAGAGAGAAACTAAGTGACTTGCTCAACATTACACAGGAAGTCTGTGGCAGAGCAGCAACTTGAACCCAAGTCTTTTAGTCCCCAGGCTAGCATGCTAACCACTGGATTATCCAACCGTTCTGATAGCCTACTCCAACACCTATGAAATCAATGGAAAGACTCATTGAATTCAGTGCGGACTGGATCAGGCCCTCGTTGAGTGTGGTGTGAAGCCTAAATTGTGAGCTCTCCAGGGCAAGGACTACCTTGGTATTTGTTTGCAGTGTCACAATGGGACCCTAATCCCTGTCTGTGGTTCTTAAGCAACTACACCAGAAATAATTAAATGCACTTTTGCAGTGCCCATATTACTACCTTTTTGTTTAAAAAAAAAAAACCTGTCAGTTTCACAGACCACTATGATTAAAGCTAGTTTAGTACCTTATTTATTTTGCAAAGCCAGACAAGAATGATTAAGTATCGTGTAAATGATAAATGAAATCCATTCCCTAGCCAAGGAGCTGCAAGAATTGCTCAGCATGTCTGAGTCTCAAAGGACATAGATATCTTGGCTTTCTCTGTCACCAGTGACTTAGAAGAACAAGAGGAGGTTGAAGCAAGAATTTTAGTCTCCTGGGAGTCTAGACAGCTAGAGGGGAGAAATATGAAGGCAATGTTAGTCAGCCTAAAACAAGATCCAGTTGCATCTGTTGAAGGTGATGATTTTATTGACTGAGGCCTGTGTGGAAGTGATGTGCAGTGAACAGCAGGCAGCAGCAGATGTATGATTCATTTCACAATGAACCCCAAGTGCCAGATATTTTGTTACCTTATACCGAGAGTTACTTCAGAGGTAGTAAATTTTTCACTTAAGCTTCCTTTGCTGGCTATTATCCTTCTGATTTCTCCCTTTTAATTAAAATCATACAGATGTTCTGGCTGTTTTTTCATTGTTTTGTTTAGCCATTTGCAGTCCTCTAAAGGTGACAAGCAGAGAACAATAAATGCAAAACAAATATGATTGGCAGCAAAGCCAGCTCCGGTAAATGCTGAGACTCCACTGTGAAGGATATTTACTGCATTTCACCACCCCAAAAGAGAGCAGTGAAAACAGTAATGTGTCCCAGAATCCCGTATTAGATACCGTAATGTGATAGAAGAAAGATAAGGAGGGTCAGGAATGGATTTTCTTCTCTGTATTGAGTCCCTTGTTAATATCAGGCAGTGTTTGCACAGGAAATCTTTCTGGCAGCTTATAAGATTTGCCTGTGTCACATCTTTGTAATTACAGCTGGCTGGATAACATTTTACCTTATGCTCTATATTATGTGTAGTTAACTATTCATAATAAAGTACCTATTGCTAGTGAATATAAATATTTCTGGTTCAGTAACATTGTTTATTTAAGGGCTTATTCAGCTCTCTTTAATCAAGGCCAACTCCCCTTGACTTCAACAGGCGGGGGAGCAAAGGAAAGTTAGCAGGTTCAAGCAGTAAACGAATCACAATGATAGTTGCTGCATAGGTAATTTTTAAGAATTAATTATACATTTGACATTGAATGCAGTGGTAAACAGGGTTTATTACTGACTGATTACCTTAATCAAGTCTTCCTATTCAATAATGTATTAACTATTTGCTAATTAATAGGTAACAGCAAGGTGTTGTAGAATAGAGTCTCCTCATTTGGAGAAAAGCTGCTGGAAGTGGCATTTGGGCACTGATCTTGCAATGTACTCCTGTTTTAATTGGAGTTGAGCTGGAACACACACTAGTGCAGCAGTCCACCCACATGTTGTAAATGGCAGGATTGAGGCCTTGTATGGAAGAGAAAAAGTGGGTTGGTACCTTCCAAGGAGTAAAGTCAACCCCACAGACTCCCCAGGCTCTAATCTGTCACAATTCCACCCAGATTTGCCCTGACTATTCTGGATTTGTTTGCAAGGAATGTATTTTTGAAAGTTATTTGCTTTGCTCTTTAGAAGACAGCAAGTATCCTGAGGATTCTGAAGAACAATTTAATTGGCATCCCTTCAAAGCTGTAATTCGGTGCTCGGTTGGTTGGATTTTTTTTTTTGAAAGTTGTGTGACTAATTAAATGATGTTTTTCAGTTTTCTTACTTAACAATGGAAACCAAAAAAAGTCCCAATCAACAAACCCCACTATACTTTTGGAATCCAGTTTCTGTTATTTTTTCACTCCCTCCCCCCAAATAAAATAGAAATTAATGGGCTAGAGACCTTGTTAAATTGGATGGCTCATATTATTGGCCATAAAATCCAGAGCATTTCTTCTCTGGGTCACCAGTTCAAGTCCAACCCTGCAAATCATTAGCATCTGACATCCATCAGAGGGTTCATAAGAAACCTCCCAGGCTTAGCAAAGAGGTCAAGGACTGAATGGCAACAGAGCCCAAAGGTTACTACAGTGCACCGCAGCACCAGAGATCAGGGGTTTGTTCTTGGCTTTTCCAGAAACAACCAGTATGACCATTAGCAAATTGCATGGTTTTTCTGTGCCTCATTTTCCCTCTCCATTAAAATAGGGGTAACAAAACTTCTCTGCCTCCCAGGGATGTTGCAAGGGTAAATTTATAGATGCCATAATAGTCATTGCCATAGAAAACTCTATAAATACATAAGGTGACAATTACGTTTCTACCTTTTCTGAATAGTTATCAGTGTGTGTCTGTACTGAACCTTAACCTGGTTTAAATCAGTCAGGAAGCCACTCTCATGTAAAGATTTGTAATAAGACACTGTTGATTATCCGTTCTGGTTGAAAGACAAGTCAACTCCCATGATGATGGGCTCTTCTGTAAATCAAATAGTAGAATTCCTGCCAATGGAACTGCTTTGATCATTCTAGCACAAGCCTCTTGTAATTTCAATAGCTGTCTTCCCACTAAGTAGTCCCTAATATCCCAGGATGTGACAATAATTGCCAAGGAAAAGGAACAGAGCTCGAGTAAGTCATCATTGATGTCAAACCTCAAAGATAATTTCTGACTACCTATGATTCTGGCCCTACTTCACTATTAAACCCAGTACATGTGTGGAAGATATAAGCAAGGAGAAAGTGAGCTCCATGCCTGCTACTCTACAGGCACAAGCTCTGTATCATGTCACAAAAAGTAATCATTATTCCAGCTGGTCAGTACCTCTGGTGTCAGAATGGAGCATGCATTTTTCCATCCCCTACATGGATTGTGTTAGTCCTTAGCTTTACATGTGCCAGGTAAAACACTTATTCATAATACTCCTCTAATCTGAGCAAAGTATAGAGCAGAACGCGTGGGCTACTAGTTTGATTGCTAGGCTGGGACTCTGAATATGAGCATTTGGTTCTTAGCTCTACTGCAAACTTCCAGTGTGACCTTTGGCAAGTCATTTAATTTCTCAGTGTTTCAGTTCCCCATCTGTGAAATGGGGATAGTATTGTCTTGCTTCCACCCTTTGTCTGTTGTATCTATTTAGATTTTACATTTATTGTGGCCTTTCTACTCCACAAATGCTTTTCTGGTATAACTATGCTTTTATAGCTATGCTGCCAGAGCCTGTTAGTGTAAATCAGGGGTTCTCAAACCGGAGGTCTGGACCCCTCAGAAGGTCACAAGGTTATTATGTGGGGGGTCATGAGCTGTCAGCCTCCACCCCAAATCCCACTTTGCATCCAGCATTTATAATGGTGTTAAATATATTAAAAAATGTTTTTAATTTCTAAGGGGGGTTGCACTCAGAGGTTTGCTATGTGAAAGGGGTCATCAGTACAAAAGTTTGAGAACTACTGGTGTAAATGCTATGTACTCCAACAGAAGGAGTTTGACTGTTGGCATAGCACACCACCATGAGCTGGGGGGTTTGCTGGCATAGGTGTGTTGGCTAGGCGGTGTGGTTTTTTTTCATATTGCTGATGGACATAACGATACTGACAAAACTTTGCAGTATAGCCCCAGCTTTTGTGTATGTACTGCACCTAGTGAAACAGGGGCTCTGATCCCAGCTGAGAGGTCCAAGCACCACTACTAGAAATTATGACTCTTGTTTTCTTAGTTGATTGAATATTTTTCTGTAAATGATCTGAAGGCTTGGCAGTTTGCAAGTCAGAGGGAAAATCCAGGCTGGCTGAGACTGTGAGAATCAGGGAGGTAATGGGATGATGCTCAGAACAGGGCAAGGTTGGAGTATAATTGAAACTGAAGAACCTGCTAAGCAAGTAAGGCTCGGATTTCTGGAATTGTTGACAACCATTTTCCTTTCCTTGCAGGCCTCTCTCCTCTTCTCCATTCTGTTTGTCATTGTGCCTTGTTACATACCAGCCTCTGTGGCTGGGCTGGGAGATGAGATTTTACAGCATTCTCCACTAAAGAAGAGGATGTGCAAGGGTGAAATGACAAGCTGATGTTGATAGTTTGGTGGTTGAGGCAGGGGAACTAGGTGGGTCTGGAGATGTGGAAGTGTCTTACATTGAAATAGAACGATATGAAATGTGGGCACATTTTATCCTCACAGAACTTACTGCAACCTGAAAACAGCATGCATTTTTCTTTACACAACTCTTCACTTTTGTCTTAGAGAGAAGCAACTCTTCTGTCAATGCTGATACAAAGATTAAAGCAAAATTAAATGGAAATGGGTGCCTGGTACCTGGACTGAACTTTTAAATAAGTAAAAAAAAAAACAACAACCACCTTCCTTACATTCTGATAAGTATATAAGACTTCTTAGCTGTCAGTGCAGTTTGTAAAGCCCTTGAAGAAAACCAGTGTGGCTTGACAGTTTTGGTTTTGCAGTGTTAAATGGATTATAGAAGCCGAGGTAAATTAACCTTATGAATCCTACAGAGGAATCTATCTAGAAAAGCCAAACTTCCATAATATTATATGTTTAATATTCCCAAAAGCAAACCTCCCACTGCCAGTGAGCAAAAATGTCATGTCTCAGAGCTGCAAAGTTTCTCCTCTTCTTCCTTTTCTTCTTCTTCTTCCTTTTTAACTTTATTACAGGGTCAATGTCTTTGTGTGTTGTGTGGTATCTTTCCTCTTCCTTTTTTAGAGATGTGTGCTCGCTGTCAACCCTCAGGAAAATACTCTGAAAATCCAAGATCATTTTTAAGTGTTATCTTCTCCGGAGAGCACTAAAATATTCTCTGTCTGAAATTGAATCCCACCTGAACACTGTGTCCTAGACAAAGGGAAACCAGCCTGCACTTCGCTTAATAACAATCTCACTTGGTCTGATTTGTATTCTCTTCCTCAACTAATGAGCCTTGTTTGTTGCTACCATCCACTAGGCTGATGGCGTCAATGTCTCATAAATCTCTTCTTGACCACTCTGTTGAAAGCCTGTTTCACTGAATGGGCACTCTCTATTTTGATTTATTGTCCTTCAATTTATTATTTTGTATTTCTCCGCATAAAGCTGCACTCTCAATTTAATGGCCCAGCCCTCTAAAAGATACAAATCGCTCTGACCAATGAGCAGAGGGATTTAGCACCATGGCTCTTATTAAATGTAAAGATGGCCTGATCCAAAGACCAGTGAAGTTTATGGAAAAGCTCCCACTGAATTCAATGGGTTTTGGATCATGCCTGGAGATCTGTGTTGCTAAATCTCTGAGCCCCGCTTTTGAGTTTACCCCAAATGACCTGCCTTAAGTCAATAAAAGGGAGAAAATTCAATTCAACCTCAGATGCTATCCTCAACACTAGCACTGAAATTCTATTTGTTGGGTATATCTATGTACTTAAAATTTGTAATTATAGGTGTAGCTGGTAGACACGTCTATAATTAAGGTCGCCCCACACTTCTCATCATAAAACCCTGTTTTCAGTTGCTTATAACTGCCAAACTGAGCTGAAAGTTTGTGTGCCAGGTATCTGCTTCATGCTGAATTTTTCTGTTCAACAAAAACAATATGAATGAGGCAGGCATCTAGTAGAAAAAAATAGTATGTGAACATGTAATTAAAACTTCTATCACAATGCATATGCACAAGAGGGGTGAATTAAGGTTGCACAGGCAACCTTTGCACGGGATTTTTCTAACTTTTGAGCTCTTGTCTTTGCAACTTTCATGTTATTTTAACATAGATTTTTGTGCGTAATATAATATATATGATATTACTTGTGGAATCTGTTAATAGTAGGCCCTTGTCATGCCATCTCCCTGCCATGGTGTAGGGTGGTATAATATTTAGTAACCCTCACACATGTCTTATAACTGAGGTCAAGATAGGTCTCTTGCCAGCTCAGCTATATGTCACAGCTTCATTACAGTATTTACCAGTAATCACTTTCAGGCTAGAAGTATATGAGCTTGATCCTGCTTTGTAGAGTATAAAATTTAATTATTCTAACATTATGTGGAGATCCATGGCCAAAACCAAACCCTGATATTTTAACTTTTTCGAATGTCACAGGGATTTGGTTGCAAAATTGGCCTGTTTCTCTTCTCTTCTTGGTGGAATCTAAAACCAAAACTGTCCTTTTGATTGTCTAGACTTTTTTTTTATGCTGTCTTGACTTCTGTTGAACTCGAAACTTGAGTCAATGGTAGCTTAGAGTATGTCAGCAGTGGGGAATTGTGGGAATTGCTAGATCTGGCTGGAAGACTTATTTTCCAACCAGATCTAGTTATTATAGATAATATTATAGTTATTATATTATTTATTTTTCCTGTGGGAGAAAAAATAGAGAAAATTATTTTCTTTTTGATTTTAATCAAACTTTTCCATGGAAAATATTGAATTTGCAGTGACATTATTTGGCCAAAACCTGAAATAATTGTATTAAAAATGGTGGCGATGTGAACCTGTCCAGGTCATGGAGAAGTCCATCAATGAGCATACCGCTGGTCAGGTTATGATCGTTAACATTCTCATTCTTGGCATCCTGTATCTTTCCTTTTGTGAGTTATGTTGGGGGTTTTGAGGACTTGCTCAGTGATTAGAAACGACTTATACTGTGATTTGTTTAGCACAGCAGCTCTCTGTTTAAACAGCCTGGCAAATGCATCAAATCCAAATCCTCATTCTTACCATCTAGTGGTATTTTAAATCCGTTCCAAGGGGAATGGAGCTGAAGGGGAAGCTGAACTATGGAACTATGCCCAAGTGCTCTCAAGTCTGTCTGCTGCTATATTGTCAAGAATTCATGAGGTGACTGCAAACCTTGTTTTCACCAGAGAATTGAGCCCTTATCTGAAGGCTCTTAGATTGAAAATGATATAAATAATGTATTTTTAGGATACTCTGGCTGTGCTGGTGAAAACAGGCTTTAAATATGTCACACATTCTTAAAAAAAAAGGTCATGATGCTTTTCATCTTGCAAGTGCCTTGTTTATATTCGCTAGTTAATTTTCACTGGACCCCTGTGGAACTGATAAATATTGTTCTCATCCATCTTACAGCTGGGGGAAATGGAGATAGAAATGGACCTAGAATTTGTTTAGTGACTAGTGATTTTCGGGTACCTTCATGTTTGGTTGCCTAAATTGAGACTGCATGAAGGAGCCTTATTTTTAGAGTGTTGATGCTCAGCACATTGTGAAAACCAGGCTCCTTTAAGGTCTCACATTCAACACCTGGAATCACGAATCACTTCTGAAAATCTTGGCCTAAGTGGCTTGTCCAAGGTCACAGAGGGGAGTCGGTGGCAGTGTTGGGAAGGTAGCACTCAGGATGGAATTCCTGGCTTCCACTCCTTTGTTTGGCTTGCTTACCTTGACGCCTGTAACTACAGGTGACCAGTGAACCCAAAAATACTCAGTTTAGGTCACCATCCAGAAGTTCTTTGTTTCTACAAACCTCCCTTGGGACCACAAAATCTAACTAGAAAGCTTGTAAGAACAGTTACTGTTAGGGTTAGGGTTAGGGTGACCAGATGTCCCAATTTTACAGTCCCAATTTTTGTCTTTTTCTTGTATAGGCTCCTATTACCCCCCACCCTCATCCTGATTTTTCACACTTGCTGTCTGGTGACCCTAGTTACTGTCATAATATTTGTGGTGGTTCTTGTCAACCCATAAGGTAAGATTTGCCTTTTAATAAGCACACTGGATTGGAAAAATTGTTCAGCCTATAATAATCAATAGAAAATATAACCAAACCCCATTGAACTACAAATAAGCTCTTAACCATCCCAAGTGTGTGTTGGGATTTAAGCATCCCAAGATTTGTATTGTATGCCCCTTGTTCAAGCATAATTCCCGTTAACTTTAAAATTCTACTACTACTGCTTTCAAGACTTTCAATCTTCTAAACATCGGCTCATTCAACAGTGCAGTGTGATATGGCTTATTTGTTACATCTTAGTTTTTCAAATGGGGGAAAGAATGAAACAGTAACAGTTATAAAATCAAATGGAGATTGGGTGGAAAATTACTGTAAATAAATAGCCTCAATCTAACTTCATGATGGAATTGCTACTGCCAATGGCACTCTGTGCAGTTTCTAAAAGGGCAAAATCATAAAAGTGCAGAGTGAGTGTTGGCTGATTAAGGCAAATTACTGGAAGCAAATTTTATTCCAAATTAGTGGACAGCTTGAAATATCTGCTACTTTAAATATTGCTTAAGAAAAATAAAACTAATTGAATCTGGTTTTATGTGTACTTTAGGGGCCTATGTATCTCATTCTCATTTTTTCTACTGTCATCAACATTTTCAGCTTTCTGTATTAATGTGACATTTGCTCGGCTGCCACTAAAAGATGTGGCTGGGAATGTGGAATCTAGCAGACAGTGAATACATGGCACATTACCATTGTTTTCACCCCCTATTCACGTCAATATTAATGTGCAAAGATAATAGGGGAAGACTAATGTGTTACAATAAATAGCTTCACAATAGGGAGACTACAGTATGCTGTAGTGGTATCTACAGAGAGCTCTGCTTTCAGAACATGCTTGCTGAGAAAGAACAATATATGTGGAAGATGGAATAAAGCCTGAATGTTACTTTTTTTTATGTTAGCACACTGAACAATATGCAAATAACATCTTTCATCAAAGCATTTGAATGCACTTAATACCTTTTGGAAGGTTAATAAGGACACCACACTTAGGATTGGATTCTCCTTTGCACTTAAAGCAGGAGTTCCACCTCTGTTTCTGTATAAAAAACACTGTGCATTTACCCTAGAATTTCAGCACGTAATCTACAAGTAAATCTTGAATTTTCTAAGGATTTTCAAGTAAAGGTGTTAATTAGGTTGAGTATTAATCAGTTAAAAGGGGCCTCAAAGTTCACATTCTCAATTTCATTTTTTGGGTGAAGGGCCTTCAGTTTCAAATCCTTCACTGACACATAATGTAGTGTGCTAATATTTATTCATTTTAAACTGAAAAGGTCTGTGAGGTAAGTTACAGATGAGTAAACCCAGATGGAGAGGTTAAGTAATTGCCCAGGGTCACACAGTGAATGAGTAGCAGAGCCTGAAACAGAACCCAGGTGTCCTGACTGCCAGTCGTCCACTCTAAGCACCAAATGACATTCCCTTCCATATTAAAAAGAAAACAAATTCTTAGGAGTGAAGAACACATTGATATGAAGGATTACATTGAACCTTTCTCTGTAAATCAGCGAAATGTAAGAGCCCGTGATAGCCACATCAAATATATTGTATTATCTCCACCAACACCCTTGTATTCTGAATGGCTGGAGGGAACAGCAGGTGTGGCCATTAAATTGGAGTGGAGGGGAGAGGGATGGTGGCAAAAAAGATTAACAGGCCTGTTGGGATCAAGGAGACGCGGAGTCAAGAGGTTTGTTAAGCAGGCGTCCCGAGCTCTCTTGAGCTGGGTTTTTATTAGTAATTAGATCAAAGAGCATGAGATCATAGTTACTTGTAACATATTGATTGGTTCCCCACAGCCATCTCCCTTTGTGCAATATATCATGAATGGTGAAGAGACTACGTGAGCTATTAGAGAGGCTACGTGCGCTATTGCCTAGTCTATGCTTAATCAATAACCTGAGCATTGCTTTACCTTAAGCCAGGAGTAAATGTAATAAACACGTGTGTGGTTTGCCAGCACAGCATGTTTCACTACATCTCCCCCTTTTTGTTTTTAAGCAATTTGCAGGCATAATGAATGCTCTGTTTTGTATTAAGTCATTGCCAAGGGCAGCCGTGGACAAATAGGCTAATAAGTGAAGGAATACACTGTAATATGCAGCAACAAACTATTAATCCTGCAGCTATAACAATAACATATGCAAACATTTGCTTTAGCCAGGATAGGTCTGGCAGCCATCCAGTAAGCCAGTCCCAGAATCCTGAAAAACCAACATCCATAGTAACTTCTTTTGTTAAATTATGTAGTTTTACAATTTGGTTGTCCACTGCTTTTTCATTATTGCTTAGGTTAAAGCAACACATACCATCCAATTTTTCACACCCATAATGATGTTGCATTAAAAGATAATCTATGGCCGCTCTGTTTTGCAAAAGTCCATGTCTTAATTCGCCCTGTTCCTCATTTAACAAGGCTAGAGCTTTAGAAGTTGTATTTAAGGCTTTTACTGCCGAGCAGGCTAAGGCGTTAATATTTTTACTGTTTCGTGCCGCCAGACCGGGCACCCCAACCAGGGATACGGCCAGCGCGACATATTCGGCCTTGCTAATTAGGGCCGCGTGACTATCACAGCTTTCATCAAGGAATACACTTCGTTTTGTCTTAGTAAGTGGTGTACCCTTAGCTTCCTTTTGAGGCAAAACCAAAGACAGCCTACTAAGACAGCATGGAGTTTCATGACTGATGTTGGCTGGAATGTAGTTAAAGGTATATCCGGGGCAGGACCAGAACCAGCCCCTTGGCAATTGTAGGTACTCATACATATATGATATATTAACCATACTTGAGCAATTGAAGTTCCCTTTTGGGAATTGAATACAAGTCTTTTTGGTACAATTAACCATTCTAGCACAACTAACATTAAAACTAGCAACATGCGGTGTTAACAGGGTAACGGCAAAACGTGGTTTGTGCGTTAGTCGATCTCCCCAATTATGGTACCCGGGGTACCCTAAGGCCCTAAGGGTAGAATTTTGTTCTAGAGAATTATAAAACCATGTATCATTGTTGATGTCTTTGGGATTATGGCATACTGGTATTAGGCAAGATCCTAGCACCTCCCCCACCGCCCTCTGCTCCGTTAAGCAGAAGGTACTTTGGTTTAAAGTCTTTGCAAATACCTCCCATATATTAAGATGAACCCCCCCGGTCATTATTGGCCCCCCTTCCGTAGGGACAGTAGTTAAACTGAAAATAATTATTGTTAATAAAAGTACAGAGTTGGCATTTAAGGAGGCTATTAATGCCATCATATAGTTCTCTGCCGTTTTCTCTTGGCTTGTTTTTTCCAACAGTTGTTCAGCCTGATTAGCTAGGTTCTTTACTTGGCCCCATGTGACAGGTGCATTTCGTTGGCCCCCTCGTTGTCGGCCCGTTGTCACTTTTCCTTGTTCATCATATAAGTGTATGTTGAAGTCAGGGATGGGGTTGCTCAGTCCCTGATGCCACGCCATCCTTGTATGGTCGAACGTATCGTGCAGGTACCCAGAGCGGGCCGCTTGGTGTTGATACAGCTGCGTAACCGCGCCCCCAGGTGATTAGTGGCACAGGTCCGCTCCACTCCGGGCCAGGTAGCTGACGATAGGTTACCTTTGGAGCAGGAAGAACTTCGGTCGTCTGATAATGCCGTTGTGCCCTGGTGAAAAATTGAGAATTGAAAGGTAATAGATTTAAATGATTGAGTGTAAACAGTACTTGAGCCAGCCAGACTTCCTTGTCGGTCAGGCTGCCGGGGACAATTCCCCCTTTTTGTTTTTGCCGCAGGAGAGCAGTTTTTAATGTGCGATTAGCTCGTTCTACAATGGCTTGTCCTTGGGAATTGTATGGGATGCCAAAGGTATGCGTGATTCCCCATCCAGAACGCTGCCATCGCTGAAGAGCAATAGGCTGGGCCGTTGTCAGTTTTAAAGCTGATGGCTTTCCCATCACTGCAAAGGAACGAATGAGGTGATTACAGACATGTTTCGCCTTTTCCCTTTTTGTGGCGTTGCCCATATATATCCAGAATAAGTGTCTATGACTACATGCAAATAGGACCAGGAGCTAATGGTGGGAACCGAGTGACGTCCATTTGCCACAATTGGTTTGCACCTAGCCCCCGAGGATTTACGATAGCGGGTCCTGCGAGGTTTCCAGTACACTCAGGGCACTGCTGAATAACCGCTTTTGCATCAGATAGCGGTATGGAAAATTGCTTGGCCAATGCCCTAGCATTTTGGTGATGTAAGGAGTGACTTTCCATAGGAGAGCAGGGGAAAGCCTTTAAGGTGTTATCAGCATAGGCATTGCCTTGCGAGATTTCTCCGGGGAAAGGCTGATGACTTCTAACATGTGCAATAAAAAATAGATGTCGGTGCCGTAATATCAGTTGTAGGGAAAGAAATAAACCAAGCAAATTATTATCCAAAGATGCAGTAACACAACTAGAAGCAATATTACTAACAACATTTGCAGCATACAAACTGTCTGTTATGAGGTTAACCGGTTGATCAGAAAATGTGTTAAAGGCAAGAATTAATGCAGCTAGCTCCGCACGCTGAGGAGAGCGTTATGTAAGGTAAACTGGGATTTCCACTGGTCATTTTTCTTCCAGCGACCACCCCTCTAGAGGGGCCACCATCGGTGAAAATGGTAAGAGCTTCTTGTATGGGAACGGGAGATACCAAGTAAAATACTTTCAGTGGAATATGCTGAGCAACTTGGAGACGAGGATCCTTGGGAGTATGGTAAGTTACGGACCCAACATAATTGGCTAGGGCTATTTGCACCTCCTCCGAGTGCATACATGCAACTTCCCAGGTGGCGATGGGGATGGGGATAATAATGTTTACTAAATCCATGGCAAACAAGTTTAGTGCTCGATTGCGTCCTTTAGTGATTAATTGAGCAAACATTCCAGACAATGGGACGAGTGTGTTTTTGTGTGTGTGTGGTAAATACATCCACTGAGGATAAATTCTCTCTCACTTGTATGTTGAAGTAATGCCCCATGAATTGCTTAGTGTCCCCAAGAATGATTAAGGACGGGGCACGTCAGGTACTGCTCTATCTACCCATCTGTCTGCCATGGCTTCGTTGACCTTATGCACTACCTCCTGTTGTTCGTTTGTTAGTGATATTATGTCTCCGGTTGCTTTCCTAATTTTAGGGCATTAAACAGTGGAGTTAGCATAGATGTGGGAATCTTGTAATACGGTCTTATTCAATTTATGGATCCCAGAATTTGCTGAAGTACTACATATGTTAATTTTTTGGCAAGGTAAGTTTTGGAAGTATGGGCATGGAGTATGCTGCAAGCATTTTATGACCTAAATATTGAAAAGGTTCGGCTTCCTGTATTTTTTCCGGCTACTACCAGACCCGATTGACATAAGATATCAGTTAACTCACTTTTCCATGTGGTGGGTAGGGGCCTACCGGCTATTAAGATATCATCCATATAATGGTATACAAGTAGCTTTTGAACTTATTTCTGAAAGGCTGAAGAGCAGTATTTACAAAATACTGACACATGGTAGGGCTATTTAACATGCCCTGGGGTAACACTTTCCAATGATAACGTGTTGTGGGTTGGGCGTTGTTCAGGACTGGCACTGTGAATGCAAAATACTTTCTATCCTTTTCCTGTAACGGTATTGTAAAAATACAATCCTTTAAATCAATTATTGCTACCTGGTAGTCATAAGGGATTAAATTTGGATTGGGGAGGCCACACTGCAGGGGGCCCATTGGTTCTAGTATTTTATTAATTTCCCTCAAATCGTGAAGGAGCCTCCATTTTCCTGATTTTTTCTTAATTACAAAAACAGGAGTATTGTACGGGCTTGTAGTATGCTCAATGTGTCCATCTTTTAATTGTTGCTCAACTAATTGCTGCAAAGCTTCTAATTTGTCTTTAGGTAATGGCCATTGTTCTACCCAGACTGGTTTATCAGTTTTCCACTGTAACGGAAGAGCCTGAGGCTTACTCATCTTCCAAAACCAGTTTTGCCCCTATCTGTTCTAACAAATCTCTTCCCCAAATGTTAAACTGTAAAGGCAATATGCAGGGTTGAATATATGCTATTATGGGGCCTTGTTCCTGGGATTTTACCGGTAACCATTGAGAGCTCTTTTTAGATGCTTGGCTTCCTCCTACCCCGAATACCGCAGGGGCTATCTCAGAGGGCCATTTAGGTTCCCAATCCTTTTCAGCTATGACAGAAACATCCGCCCCTGTGTCCAACAAACCGGTCAGCCACTTACCTTGGAGTATATACTTACGTTGAGGTTTGTGCAGGGATATTCGGTGTACCAACGCCGCCACCTGTGGGTGAAAGGAAGAGTCGCTGTCGCCTTCAGTACGGGTTGATCCAAAGCCTCCTGTATGTGTTACCTGTGATTTTTCTCCAGGGAGCTCATATGGCAACAGTATCAGTTGTGCCCAGGAGTCCCCCCGTCTTAAAGTAAAAGGCAGGTGACTCCAATACTGAACATATATTTTTCCCTGATAATCAGCATCAATCACTCCTGGAACTACCATAATTCCTTGTTTACTTGCTGATGACCGAGGGAGTATAATGCCCACCGTCCCTTCAGGAAGGGGCCCTTTTAGTTGAGTAGGCATTAAAAGAACTTCCCCCGGTAAGAATGAGGATTTTTCTTCTTGATTATACAAGTCTATTCCAGCACTGCCGGTCGTTGCCGGTTGCGCTCTAATCAATTCTTCCGCCCCCATTGTTTTTCCGGGGCCCGGGGAGGGCCCGTTCACTGGTTTCCCTGCCCTAGTCCTGATCGACATTGATTTGCCCAATGATACCCCTTGTTGCATTTAGGACATTTTTTGGAGGGCCTACCCCCTTCCTGGGGCCTTCCTTTATGTGCTCCTCCGGTGCCCTACACTGGCTTTTAAAGTGTCCCGGTTTTTGCAATTAAAACAATTTCCTGCTGGTTTATTACCTTGTCTTATAGCCCCTGCCAAAAGAGCCATAGCGTGGGTTTGACTACCGACATCCGCAAGCCTGAATCATGTCCGCTAAAGTGTACGAGGGGCGATGTATTATAGATTGCAGTACCTTCTTGCAATCAGCATTAGCTTGCTCATAGGCCAGTCGCTGTAAAAGCTCTGTCTGTGCCTCCTCGTTATCGACCTGCCGATGTACTGCTTCCTTGAGCCTATCTATGAACTGCGGATACGGCTCTGTAGGCTGCTGCCGGGTGGCTGTGAAAGACCTAGTCGGTTTCCCACTTACGGGAACCCTTCTGAAAGCTCTCATAACACTAAGTTTAGTACGAATATATGCATCTGGGTCTAACTCCAACTGTCCCTCTATAGTGCTAAATTGGCCTGCTCCATAAATCTGGTCAGGCGTGGCAGCTGGGGTTGAGTATCCCACAGCAGCTAACCTAAACTCACTGTCCCACACCATATACTGGGCGGGGGTCAGCACCATACGAAATAAGTCTTTCCAATCTTGTGGAGCCATAATGTAGCCATTTCCAATTCCTTCTAAGATGCCTGCCACGAAATTAGACCTAATGCCTGTCTCCGTGATAGCTTTTCTCACTTCCTCAGTACTGTATACGGTAGCGCCGTCCACTGTCTGACGGCATCGCCCTGTGCATCGACTCCTGCCGCTATAGGCATTAGCATGGGCAACTCCCCCTCCCACTGATGTTCTTCCTCCAAATTCAATTCCCCCGTCTCACGCGCCAACGCAACCGCCGCCCGGACGCAGCCCCCACGATTCCCCCGGAAACAAGGCTGATCAGTTCCTTTATCAACGGGGGGATCCGAGGGCCGCTGCCCCGTATCCGACACCGCAGGCGCTGGTGGTAGCACCGGAGGCGGTGTCGTCAGCGCGAGAAGCGGGGCGGCAGTGAGAGACGCCTGTGGCCCCAGTTTTCCCACTGCCTCAGTACAGCGCTGCCACATGAGCAGGTGCTGTACTGCTGCTCTCGGTTTCTCAAAGAGCTGTGTTCCTATCTTTTGCCAATCTTCTTGCTGCAGGGACCCCTCTTCGGGATACCAGGGGCATTGACATTCTATTTCCTTAACAAAATCCTCTACATGCCGCAGCGTAACCGCTGGGCAACCGCTCCCCTCAATGAGCTTAAATAATTCCTTAGCATGAGCCTTTTGTGGCACTGATAAATCGCTCCCCATACTCACGAGTGGCTGTTTCCAGCGGGTGCACCTAGACTATTCCAGTCGGATGAGCAGGGTCCTCGGGATCCGTGAATCACGTCGGGTCACCAGATGTTGGGATCAAGGAGACGCGGAGTCAAGAGGTTTGTTAAGCAGGCGTCCCGAGCTCTCTTGAGCTGGGTTTTTATTAGTAATTAGATCAAAGAGCATGAGATCATAGTTACTTGTAACATATTGATTGGTTCCCCCACAGCCATCTCCCTTTGTGCAATATATCATGAATGGTGAAGAGACTACGTGAGCTATTAGAGAGGCTACGTGCGCTATTGCCTAGTCTATGCTTAATCAATAACCTGAGCATTGCTTTACCTTAAGCCAGGAGTAAATGTAATAAACACGTGTGTGGTTTGCCAGCACAGCATGTTTCACTACACAGGCCCACCTGAAAATCCTAAAGCTGGTTCTGCAGGATAAAACTTTCAGCTCTCATTAGGTATAAAAACCCATGGCTGGCCAGTGCCGCTGACTCAGGCTTGGGCTAAGGGGCTATTTATTTGCAGTGTAGACATTTGGGCTCTAGGACCCTGTGAGGTGGGAGGGTCCCAGAACTCAGGCTGCAGCCTGAGCCCCAATGTCTACACTGTAATTAAACATCCCCTTAGCTTGAGTCAGCTAGTATGGGTTAGCCCTGGGTGTCTAACTGCAGTGTTGACACAGCCAGTGAGACTCAGGCTGAGCCTGCAAGTGTGTTGTAGGCAAGCATGCTAATGCTACAGCAGCTGCTGCGAGGGGCCACTCTCTCCCAGCCTTCCCTACACCTACATTAGAACAGGGGGAATGTGTCATGTAGTCCTGCCCCTCCCCCATGCTGGCCATTCCCCTGAGGAGGAGGTCGGGGCCAATCTGTCCCCTCCCCCACTTGTTTGTTTAGAATCAGAGAGATGCTGAGGGCGCTTGGAACCCCGTTAATGCCCTGGGCTTCCCCTCACACATACACCACTAGCCAGGGCAACTCTCTCACCTCAAGAATGAGGAGGGGTCCAGTTCTCAGCCACCAACACCAGGGGGGACCTGCTCCTCAGCTATGCGATCGCCAAAGGGCTAGAGGCTGCAGGACAACCTGTCTGCCGCCTCCGCTGGGAACAGCTTCCAGGTAGGGCTACTCTGAGAGAGGATGGGGAGGAGGGAGCATTGCATGCTGAGAAGTGTGGAAGGATTGATGGGTTGAGAGTGGCAGGCCATGTTACTGCCTCACCGCTCTGCGTGGGCCTCCCTGTACGTGTGACTAATGCTCTCTTGCTCATCTCTATGCCGTGCAGCGATGGAGCAGGAGAAGGGCCAGATTTTTAAGAGTATGGAGGTATTGTTCCATTCAGGCTTAAGTCCCATTTTCAAAAGTAACTAAGGAGCCTTTCAATGAGATGTAGGCTTCTAAGTCACTTTTGAAAATGGGTTGCAGCTATCTAAATCACTTAAGCCTTGTAATGCTTAGTGGAGCAATCTTTGCATATGTTTTATAATCTGAGTCTGTGTGTAAACGAGAGGCAGGTAAAGTCCTGTACAGTAGATACAGCAGGTAAAGTCCCACAACTATAGGAACTGGGTTTAAATGTTTTAATCTTTAAAATGAAAATGTAGTTCGACAGAGCCAGTGTGCTGGCGAGAGAATTTCATAGGCACAATCCTATTTACATCTGATATCTGTTTCATTTTTTAAGAGCCTCACAGAGATTATGGTGGGGAGGTAGAGAAATTTCTTCTGCTGTAGCAAGGCAGATGGAGAGGGGCTGCAGCAGGTTCTAGAAACACTGCTGCAGAAAACTGTGAGGGCCCATTCAGAAGGGACTGGGTTTGGGGCATGGGGGGTGGGACACAATCCTGTAATCATCTCGGCTGCCAATTGCCTAGAGTCAGTGTGCTTATAGGAGGCATATGCCAAAGGTGTTACTTATGGAATATAGTTTCAAGACCTATTTACACTACACACTTAAACTGTTCCTGGGATGCAAGTGTTGTCAAGGGACATGGTCACAGGGTGACATTTGTAGTGTTGATGAGCCTTTGATCTAGTGCATCTCTGATCAAAACATTTAAACTCCCCTGTCATATTTGAGGCAGTGAAGATAAAAACAGCTTATTTGTTGATAAGTGTTCTGGGGAAAGAAGCAAGATTAATTAAGATAATGAAGTGTGTTTACATCAAATACCATCAAAAATCAATTCTCTTTGCACTGAGTTCAATTAACAGAAATGTACATTATTTTCTTTTGTCAAATGCCACAATTAATTATAGAGTAGATTTTCTCTGTGGGACTTCTCAAAGACTGTGTTGTGATGCTTACAATTAATTCTAATAGGAAGGTCAGAGTAAAAATGTACGGCTGCTTGTAAGTTCTTACATCCTAATTATTGCTTTCAAGCACCTGATGATATGCTCTGCACCTCAGAATATAAGAAGACTTAGAGTAAAATTTTCAAATGCACTTAAGTCTTATTTTCAAAAGTGATTTAGGAACTGATGTTTCAGTGGAACTTAGGCTCCGAAAATGGGAGTTAGTCACCTAGGTGATAGGCTCCTTAGAAAATTTTATTCATGGTCCCTGTCTCTAGGTGCATACAATCTAAATATGACAGTGCCACAAGTAAGATAAAATGGGGAATGGGGGGACCAGATGAATGTGAATTAGAGGAAGGACACTAATGTAACAAAATTGCTCAGCGTGGCATAGATGCATCTTGTCAGTTCTCTTATTTTATTACTCTTTTGCTAGTCTTCCTGCTCCCACTCCCTCCTTCTGGTAGGCAAGAAGCAGCAGAAGTGAGTTTTCAGGAAGGATTTGCATGTGATAAGGAAAGTGGCCCACAAATAGGTTTGGAGATGGTGAAGGCAGCATGGCAGCAGATGTGGACATACCCGGGGGAAGGAAAGGAAAGGGAATCACGGCTGATGTCATTGGCAGAACAAAGAGGGGGGAGCGTGAAAGGGCACCAGGTTAGAGATTTAGGCAGGGGCTGTGTGACCTAAGGCAAAGATGAATAGCTTGAAAGTGAGGGCCAATGTAAAGGGGAGCCAGTATAGACACTCTGAGAGGGAGTGACCTGGTGAAAGCCATGGGTGAAACAGATGATTTTCGGTAGTGGCAATTTGGATAGAGTGGAGGAGAAAGAGGTTAATATCATAAGGACTCGAGAGGAGAAGGGTGCAGCAATTGAGGTAGTAGATGATTTATGGAAAAGCAATGTGGTCATTGGAATGTAGGAGAAGGAATGTGTGTTCCATAAATGTTGTGGAAAAGTGAGCAATGGGATTTGGCCAGAGCCTGAGTTTGGAGTGGTGGGAGGAGTCCAAGATGGCCCACAAATGGGGGCCTTGTGGTGGGGAAAAGGATGGCAGTGTCAATAATATCCTCCAGCTTTATCTCGTCCCTGCAAAAATCACATCCTTTCAGATGAAACCTCTGCTGAAAGACAGAAATTCAGATTTAATTCGGTGCAGCCCAGGTCATCAGGGGCTGCATCAGCTGTGGGATGGGCACAGCTGTTAACTTGCCAGGAATGGCTGGCCTATCATCAGAACCCAGCCTGGCGGGGGCAGGAGCAGCCCCTCACCAGAGCCAATATCTAAGCCACTGTTTTGATCGTGGGCTGGTGGTAGAGAGGGAGCGCTCCATGGGGCCTGATCCTGTAAAATGCTGTGCACGTACTGCTGCACGCTGACTGGCCTCATGCCCCATTGACTTGACACTTGGCAGTTTGCAGGATCACACCTCATTTCAGCTGCATGGTGCTTTGATCTCTCCAGCTGGTAAGTCTGGGAGTTGGGGGTCCCTTTTGGAGCTTGCGCCACTAGCTGAGATGTGCCAGCTGCTTAAACCACCTTCAAAATCATCCCCTTGGTCTTTGTCGCCGTCCAGGGCCTCCACTGGATGAAATCAAAACAATGTGTCCACTTACGGTGTCAATATTTATGATAAACTAGATTTATAGCTTTAAGAGTAAACTAACTTGCATCATTATTTTTTTTTAAGATGGCTAAAACATTGTCAATGAAAAGTATGCCATTATCACTTTCATTGGTCTTGATGTACAAACAGACTGCTGCTGGGAGGGAAAAAATGAGCTTTATAAAAATGTTCCTTCCTTGCTGGTGCATTACAGACCTTGGTGTGTCCTTCTAGGTTATTGAAATTGCTGTTGTGCAGCTGTAAAAACTGATATTTTTGAAACTTCATAATTCAGATGTGACTGATTTGTTGCCAAGGGATAAATCTTGCAATAGATCGCAAAGTGCTTATCTGCTGGAGGTGGGGAAAGAATCCCTCTTTGGAATTTTCCACCAATATTGCCCAATTTCAACAGTACATATAGTATTACTTCCCTTAATCAGGAAAATAAATGAATTGTGATGGCAACATTACTGGGGCATCTGCTAAGGAGCGGCTTTATCCCAATGCTAGTAGACAGTAATGATTGTTACTTGCTTGGTACAATGTCAGCAAACATTCTTCATAGTTGGGTTTCCTTTAGGTAGTGCCAAGTGCTGTAGTGGTAATCAGGCAGATGTTAGGAGTTACACTGGGTGTCAGAGGTGTGAAATTGTAAACTCTGGTTTGTTAATACAGATGTTGCTAAATAAAGATGAAAGGTAGCAAATACAATTGTTCTTGTATCTTTATCCAGTATAATATTTTATTTCCTTTTAAATATTTTCAAGCTTTTTTAAAAAAACAGGAAATTGCCTCCTTTCTAATACCCTGATCCATCAAAGCTACATTGCCCTGAATCAGCAAGGTAGTATTTTTTTTTTAAGGGTGTTCCTTAAAATAAAAGAAGAATGATATATTTGGTCATTTTCAGGGGGAGGGGAATTTGTAACACACATGGTACAAAGATTAAAATGAGGCATAGCCTGGTTTCTGTTCTAGTCTATATAGGTTCTCGTGCCATGCTCATCACTGTAGTGTCTGAGGCTATGTCTACACTACCAGATTAGTTCGATTCAACTTAATTCGAATTTGTGGAATTGACCTTACGAAGTCGAATTTGTGTGTCCACACTAAGGACACTAATTCGACTTTGTGAGTCCACACTAACGGGGCAAGCGTCGACTTTGGAAGCAGTGCACTGTGGGAAGCTATCCCACAGTTCCCGCAGTCCCCGCTGCCCATTTGAATTCTGGGATTTCCCCACAATGCATGCTGAAGGGAAAAATGTGTCAAGGGTGGTCTTGGGCAACTGTCATCATTCAACGTGCTTTCGGACGTCTCAAGGGGAGATGGAGGAGCTTACTGACTCGCTCGGATCTCAGCGAAACCAATATCCCCATTGTTATTACAGCTTGCTGTGTGCTCCACAATCTCTGTGAGAGCAAGGGGGAGACCTTTATGGCGGGATGGGAGGTTGAGGCAAATCGCCTAGCTGCTGATTACGCTCAGCCAGACAGCCGTGCAATTAGAAGAGCCCAGCGGGAAGCGCTGTGCATCTGGGAGGCTTTGAAAGCTAGGTTCCTCAGGGAGCAGGGTAACCTGTGACTGTTCAGTTTCTTTACAGAGAAGCTGAACCTGCCCCTGCTTCAGTTACTGTTGACTTTCTTCTGCGGTTACGTACCCCGTTCACCACCTTTCCCCCCTTCCAACACACATTTAAAAATAAAGTTAATGGAACATTGTTAATTAATAACGTTTTCTTTATTAATGAATTCGCGTTAAAGGGTTGAAACGGGGATGCAGACTGTGGTGGGTAGGGTGTGCAGTGATGTTAACACCGCTTCTACACTCGAGGAATGATAGGTTCCCGCTCCTAGAGCGGTCTGCAGTGCCAGACTGGTTGTTTCAACGGAGCCTGCCATCCCTCCTTTTCGGGACTCTGTGTGCGGGGGCTACGTGACCTTGTGGCGGGGGAGGACGGTTACAGATTCCCCTGCTGCGTGGCTCTGTGGTCCAGGACAAGGACCACTGCGTAAGTTCTGTAACCGCCCTCCCATGCCACAAAGTCACGTACCCCCCTCCCACACAGAACATGGAAAACACCTCCCAGACCGACCAGGGTGCCTACTGACTGCACTGTGTGTGTGACCTGCTGTTGATCCTGCCCCCGTGTCTGTACCCTGGTAAAGGTGACTGTCCGATGCAATTAACAACCCCCTTCACAGACAGTCTTTTGTAGAAAAACTTGACGGAAATAGTAATTAACAGCAAACTACTTTTAATAATCAACTACACAGTTAGGGGATGAAACTGGGATTGGGGCTTCGGTGAGCCAGGAAGGGAAGGACTTCTCAACATTTAGGGAATGAGAGCCTTCTTGTATTTGTGCACTCTGCAGGGGTGCAGTGACAGTTTTCACGGCCCCTGTCGCCCCTCCTTCTTGTTACTTTGGGTGAGGGGGGTTTGGGACTTTGTGGCGGGGGAGGGCGGTTGCAGATACAGTGCAGGGGGGCTCTGTCCTCCTGCCTGCGGTCCTGCAGAACATCCACAAGGCGCTGGAGCATGTCAAATTTTCTCTGGGCATTTCCTGTGTGGCTGGTCAGAACATCCAAGCTCAGACTGCTGTCCAGAGCGTCAACAGAGTGGTGCACTGTGGGATAGCTCCCGGAGCTACTAAGGTCGATTGCCGTCCACACATAGCCTAATTCGACATAGCCATGTCGAATTTAGCGCTACTCCCCTCGTCGGGGAGGAGTACAGAATTCGAACTAAAGAGCCCTCTAGGTCGAACTAATTAGCTTCCTGGTGTGGACGGGTGCACGGTTAAGTCGAATTAACGCTGCTAAATTCGACATAAACTCCTAGTGTAGACCAGGCCTGAGTGTATTCACTGTTGTGACTAACATCTGCCACAGTTCCTCAGTGTACACCTCACTTTGGAATATAGATGGACCTGAGTTCTGAATTTAAGATCCAGATCTGATTTGAACTTTACCAAAACTTGGTGGTATTTGGTGTTCTAGCTCCATTCATTCTAGAGAGAGGCTCAAACGTTCCCAACGTTCAGAGGGGACGGAAGCTGGGTTTTGGATCTGCTGGTCTTATCTGGACACATCTTTGGCATTTCTGAAGGTTTCTAGGATAGAGTTTTATGGATACTGAATGCATTACACAGAGAAGAGCTGACTGAATAAAGCACTTTAAATAAAATTGAAAGTAGATTATACTGCTTTAAAATGCACTGCATTGGCTGCAAAACTATGGTGCTCTCTTTTGAACATTAAAGTTACAGAAGACCTTAAACATGTAGATCAAAAGTAATTAAAAAAATCTGATCACTCTTAACCAATTTTGATTGTAACTATTACTTGTGCAGAATCAAAATTACAAAATGCTCATTGAATAAAATCTGAATTTCATTCTGTCCTGTTGATATCTCATATGGTTATGGGCATTGATTTTCTGTAATGTAACAGTTAAGGGATATAGCTTGCATAAAATTAACCTTTTGTCCTGAGTTTCATTTACTAACAGTGTACTTGGTAACTTTTCCAATGTATTCGTGCAAAAAAAAAATTACTTTTTTCCCCCCAGTAATTTCACTTTGTCTTCAGTTAGGAAGACTATGCAAAACTAACTGTGAGAACTGCCCAAAATAAGAACCCCTGGGAGCATTGTATTGAAATACACCTCTACCCCGATATAATGTGACCCGATATAACACGAATTCGGATATAACGTGGTAATGCAGCACTCCGGGGGGGTGGGGCTGCGCACTCTGGTGGATCAAAGCAAGTTCGATATAACGTGGTTTCACCTATAATGCGGTAAGATTTTTTGGCTGCTGAGGACAGTGTTATATGGGGGTAGAGGTGTACTTATCAGACACAGGTTCTTTAGTTTTCTATTATTGTATTTATGAAGCTAAAATCCCTCCTGTCCCATTGTCTGAGCCATTTGACAGGCAAAGTGGAAATAATTCAATCTTAAAATTAATTGGTTCAAGCTGCTTATCTGATAGTGCTTAAAGCCATTTTGGATAGTCTGTCACTGTAATCTAACCAGTAGTCCTTAGCTATAGGTGGCCCTGAAGAAGCGCTCTGTGCAAGCTCAAAAGCTGGTCTCTCTCACCAACAGAAATTGGTCCAATAAAAGATATTACCTCATCCACCTTGTCTCATTAGTCCCAATCGTTTTTATCATCACTCATCCAGTATGGAAATTGGGAAA
Organism: Mauremys reevesii; assembly: GCF_016161935.1. Taxonomy (NCBI): domain Eukaryota; kingdom Metazoa; phylum Chordata; order Testudines; family Geoemydidae; genus Mauremys; species Mauremys reevesii. The sequence continues at coordinate 12,619,273 of NC_052640.1, read as the reverse complement.
TGCACCTTTTGTTAAATCTCTTCTCTTAGCTATAGTTCCTTGCACTATGACACAAGCTCCCTAGAAGAGGCATAGAGCTATGAAATTAACCCTTCACACTGGTGAAATTTGTGATAGGTTCATCAGAAAGCATTTTAATGGATGAGACTTATATGGGACATCATATCTCATCCAATATTTTACCACCTTCTAATTCATCCTAAGCTGTGGAATATAAAACTTTGGGTTGCTTACCTTAAGATAAAGAATATAAAATAAAGCATATGTCAAATTTCCATTAGCTGACTGAGAATGTTAAACAGAATTTCTGATAACACCAAAATGTATTTTTAAAAATAATGCTGCACAGCTAGGAGAATACTGGCAAAAAGCACTTGAGAACATTTGTTCTAATTGACTTAGTCAGTAACCATGCCCCGTGTGGTGTGTGTTGTTATTTGTCAACATTCTAACCAACACATTTACCGTCAGGAGCAGTAATAGCTAGGGAAGGATGGAGGGGCCCAACACCTGGCTTGAAGTGGACCAAAGTGTTGAAGTTGTAAGTTCAGGGGCATCTTCTGCATGGAGAGGAGCCGCATTGCAAGCCAGAGTCTGTCACTTTTATTTGTGCTGAGTAGTTTCTTACTCTGTATGTTACTCCCACTGAAGTCAGCAGGCAAAATCGTTGCCCCATTGAAGTCAATGGCTAATGCCCATGGCCAAAACTCACCCTGTGAAACTGTTTTATGGCATAAGGTACTATTCAACATAAGTAATATAGTGTATAGGAATAGAACAGTATTCCTGCAAGTAGTCTGTGAGCCCTCCAGTGGAGCTCGCTGTATTTTGGAAGCTGACAGAAACCAGCCAGAGCAGCAGAGTGTAAATAGCTAGGCTTTGTATGTTGTGTATCATTAGTAAATGTAGTTTTTTGGACCACACAATGCCCATGCAGTTCCTTCATAGTCTTTTTGTTATAGAAAGCATGACAGACACAAACTAGGGTATGAGCATTTGGCCTTTAAATCTCTGCTGAAGCTTTCCAGACATTGGGTAGAGGCAAGACCTTGGAGAAGGGAGGGGAAAAGAAAGAAGACTTGGGGTATATCTTCACTGCACAGCTAATCCAGGTGATTGGCACCCAGGTCTCACCCCCCAGGTTATCCTAGTCCAGGTGTGAGCATACTAACAGCAAAGACCTACCTGCATTCCTGGGTCCTTACTGTTTCTGCACTTGCCCAAGTGTGCCTGGGGGCATATTTGGTGGTTCTTTGTGCTGAGATGCACTAGGATCTTTCATGGTCACTTGGCAGATGCACAAAAACTTGTCTGGGTCCTTTACAAGGGGTGGGGAAGGTGTTACTTGCACCCTCAGCGCAAATTGAGCAGGTTCCCGCCTGATTTGAAGTGGATCCTGGACTCTAACCCTGCTTTCCTCCTTTTCTACTTCCCCTTCTCCGGCCAAGTAAGTGGAGGCTTAAAGCACCTCTGTGCCTAGGTCAGGGATTTTTCTGTGTGTATGGTAGGAGTGTTTGGGCTAACACCCAGATAAGGGCCCAGATTAACTATGCAGTATAGACATATTCTTAAGGGATAAGAGAGAGTGAGAGAGCTGCCAAGCTGAACACCTGAGCCATTCATCTGGCTATCTACTGGGAGGTGTCTTCAGTTACTAGATAAGAATACAGTAAAGTCATAGGCTAGAGGACAGCTTTTTTTTCCAACTCCATTCTCATTTATGTTCTTACGTGGAAAACATTTGCCAGGTTAGTCTCCCCCCCCCGCCGCCGTTCTCAATGTTTCATGAAGCTCCAGAACTACTTGTACAAACATTTTCAAAGTCATTTTCAACATGACTACCTTCTAAAATTCTCCCATCCTTAAAATCAAAGTTATTCTCTACTGAAATGGTTCACCGGTCTTAATTTATGTTCTTGTTAACCTGAACAGACAGTGATCAGCTCATACTGAATGCTGGGCATTTGGATATGTGGAGAAAGATGATCCATCCTTAAAAATACAAAAGACCATTAATTTGGCCATAATGTATATTGTCAGCAGAGGATGAGTTTTTCTTCAGTGTAGAAGTGACGTGTTTTCAGCAGTTGATGGGAATAATTCTTCCAAACTGTACACTAGATGACAATGTAGAAAAGGGTAATAATCTTTGTGTGAGATATTTCTTCATTAGTAAAGGAGGCTAACTTATATCTTTGCCACTTGTACAGATTCACAAGTAGTTTCTGTGCACAGGTGTGTGTGCTTGGCAAGTGTACCTCAGGACCTTGCATTAAATAAAGTTAACACTGTGGGCAGGACCCTACATTTAAATATTCACCCAAATGCTCATTACACTTTCATCTCTTGATTTCATCATTGGAGTTGCAGTTGCATATGGACTAGTGTTCTAGATAAATGTTCTCTGCTGTCCATTCAAAAATAAATGAAATTATTCTGGATTTTTTTTTTTGGCAGAGTAAGGTATTGCTCAGCATAAATAAAGTGGCAGAAACTTTTGTATTTCATTTGTAAAATGGGATGATATTTACTATCCAAATAGGCGAATTATGGGGTTTACTTCCCTTGTTTGTGAAATGCTATGAAACTCTTGGACTAAATATGCTGCACAAGTGCAAGGTCATATGGCAGGCTGTAAATCCCAAGGGGAGTTAAGGTCCTGTTGATATTCCAGCCTACGTTGTTGTTGCACATTCCTATAGCATATGCAGAAAGGCTTCAGGTATGCTGCCTTTTTCTAGTCACCAGGTAGATGCTGCCGCCTTTTGTTCAGGAGTCAAAACTTTTTTTCTTGGCACAATCTAGAAATGTACCTCATTGTCCCAGCTGTACTCATAAGGAGGCAATAACTTATTTTCCAGTTTGGTGGCAGTTTTGAACAATTGAAAAACAATTTTGGTTCAGGCTGAATTGAATCTGAAACTTTTTTAAAGCTTTGGTGAATTGAAGAAGTCTATTTTGAGCATGTTCAAAAGGGGGGATTTGAACTTGGATGTCCCATGTTCCAGTGAAGCGCCCTAACCACTGGTCTAAAAGTTATAAAGGGTAAAAACAGGGTCAGCACAACCACCAGCTACTCCTCGGGCAGTTTTGTAAATGGCCGACTCTAACGGCGTCAAATTCACAAATAGCTTTGGTTTGACCAAAACTGCAGTTTTGGTTTAATAAACTATTCCTCTGAAAGATTTTGCACGGGTCCAACTATTAGTCCTGCCTTACCATGTCAGCACACCTTTGCTGAATGTTAACATGAGAATTCTCACTAAAGCACTTCTTCTGTGAATGTATTTTTTTCTCATTACGTATGCCAGCACTCAACAGGCTATTCAAAACCCAGCCGTTTTACAAATGCCATTGTCTTTAACAACAATTTCCCCTTCTGTAGAAGTCTGAATAAACCTGACTTGACTTCCTTTTAGGTACCCAGAATGTTTTACCTCTTCAGTTCTGTTTGTTCATTTTCTAATTTACTGTTGTGTCAAAGATGAGGATCTCTACTTTTTTAAATAGAAACACACAGTTATTATAGACAACAAATCTGACCTGGCAGAGAATAACACACTTGTTATGTTCAGCATGGTTCTCCAACACCTGGATTCAATCAGGTGTATTTTTCAGTTCAGTCATGCTGGAACTTTCTATTGTTCCACTAGTGACTATGAGCTTGAAAAGGACAGGTTTTCCTGACTCCCATCTCTTTAGAAAACAGTAGTGGACAGTAGAAAAGTTAGAAGCCTTTTCTATTCTGATTTGTGCACGAATACAGTGTTTCTTACCATACTATCTGGTACCTAATTTACATTTCACAGCTGTGTTTTCATGAACTGTATGTACTCTGTTCTAGTTTGTGTGCTGTCTTTGGGCACTTGCAGAAACAGGGTTGTTTGGGAGACTGTTTGTATGAGAGGTATTTTGCTTTACGTGATCTACCTCCTAAAGTATTAATCATATAAATGTAGGGCTGGAAAAGACCTTGAGAGGTCACCTCATGCAGGTGTCAATGTCCTATTTGGAAAATCTGCCACTACAGTTGTACTTTGAAGATGATGTCAGAAAATCAATGAGTGAGTTAGTTCACTACTTCAATGTGATGAGAGAATATAGGTCCTGATTCTCCACTGCCTCACACTTTGTATAGTTGCTTAGACGTGTGCAAAGCAGGGGGTAAAAACTGCCAAGTCTGAATGGTAGAGTTTCATACCCACTTTGCACAGGCACAAATGACTTTGCAAGGTGGGAGGCAGTGGAGGAAACAGGCTTGGTTTTGAAGGGTACCCGTTGACAGTAAAGCAGGTAATATTTCATCTTTGGCTGATATTTCACATAGCCTTTGGAACACCAGAGGAAACAATCACTTAGGACAAGCTTAGTGTGATTCGTTGGAAGCTCTACAGAGGATAAGAAGAAACCAAGTTTTAGCTTGAAAGATGTGTGGTGAGTCCTCTTTATTCACACAGTGACAGTTCTCATTCATCTTGTCTCTGTGGAAGTTACCGCAATTCAACATTTGACCTGAAATGCTGGCATGATTTACAGCTGTCTTTTTGGTAACATAAGGCAAATCAGTCATCCTTAAGATTTTATAATCTGACCTTGTTTCTTCCACTTTGGCAGTGAACAGGCTCAGCAATTCTAGGCTACCTTAATGTCTGAAATGAGATTTCAATTTTTCTACTAGTGAGACAGAGAAAGGGGGAAGGGATGCTCCTTAAAGTGGCTGCTATCTCCTGAACCCTTCTGTTCATGCCTAGTTACTCCAGTTCATTTAATCCTGTATTGAAAGACATGCAAATAGAAGAAGCAAAAAATTAGAAGGGTCATCAGCGCCCACTGTTTTATGGCTACAGAATAGTAACTGGATTTTACATAGTGTGAGAGCTGCCATTTCTAAACACAACTGGGCTAATTAAGAAAAGAGTAAATGCCATAATGGAGAACATCTTTACTGTGAATGACTTCTCCACAAACGTATTGTGAAAGTGTCACACACTTTTTTTCCCCTCTTAAATAGTGGCCAAGCTACTTTGCAATGAATACTTTGCATAATCTACAGCAGTAACAGTTTGCAATGGGATTATCTGAAATGCCACAAGAAAGGCCAATGACTAATAAGAAGACTGCTAAGAAACAGAATACTAGTGATTCAGTAGGTGCTACTCATCCCCCAGTTTTGAACTAATGGATCAGTAATATGTGCTATGTTGCTGACTATACTGTAGTTGAGATGAAAGTTTCATTTCAATTCCTGTGCATCTGTGGTCAATAAAAAGTCATGAGTTGGCTGCTCAGCCTTGTGTTCGTACAAGATCTGACCTGACTAACTAAAATCTGAATATCTAATTTCCCCCTGCAGTTTCAAGTGGAATATAGCTTTGCCATAAAATGGTTGTGTGATGTTAGTGTGCACTGTTAATTACGAGTCATATTCCATCCCTGTGCAAATCAGCAGTGGATGACATGATGCCTGTAGGTAGTTTGTAAAGTGTTTTGAGATCATTTTGAATGAAAGATGCTGTATAAGTGAAGATCATGACTGTGCTGCACTGGTTGATATATTGTGACAGTCATTTCCAAGTGGCGCTGTCACACATAGCTTAAGGTGTTTTTTTTTCTTTGTGTGTAAGTGTTAAGCCTTGGAAAGGCATGTGGTGTAGTGTTAGCTATGTATGTAGAGGTGTTTGACCTTGGAGATGGAGCTGGATGAGCAGTAAGAGAGTCTACTGTCAGCCTTAGTTTCTGATTAGAGTCCATTTTTTAGGCAGAATTGCTAATTGCTCTCTGGGAATTGGGCACTCGGCTGAGATTCCTGGAAGAAGGAATTGCCCTGCATGCTGTTTGACCACCTCTGTTGCTGGATTAGTGTATATGTATAAATGAAACAAATTATACTTTGAATATACCCAGACTCAGTATCTCTGACTTCTCTTCCACTGGGAAGCAACCTGCAAGGCCCTGGACATGTGCTACCACTCAGCAGAGGGGCAATGCTTGTGTCAGAACACAAAAATAGTATTGGAAGAAGGGGCAACAATATAGACATAAGCAAAAAGTGCCACTAACAATCAGAGTCTTTGTGCTCAAGATAGGGCTGTTGAATATAACTGGCTTTTCTTTTTTGTAGCAAAGCAAGCATAGATATGGCAGCCCTCAGTGTAGTTTTAGGTGAAGCCCATTCAAATGACTTGGTGTCTGTGACTGACTTTCAGTGATAGTATGGGTGTGCACTCCACCAGAAAAGTTGTGTGTGTTTGGGGAGGAGTTAAAGCACAGTTGCAAAGAGAGGTGGAGAAGTAGAACAGAGGGCTGTCTGAGCTGTGAAAGTGATATGCTAATTAGCTTTTCCATATCACAGCCCTTCTCAGTAGTGTTTGTATATGTCTAAACTAAGCTAGAACAAACTACCAAGGGAAAATATGAACACTGTTGCATGTATAGAGGTTAATAGGGAATCGTGATTTCAGCTGAATAGTGGTCCTCCTGCGCTGAGATTCCCTGAGTGAATTGGACTCAAATACATCCATTATAAAGAGTAGGTGCAATCTAATAACTTATAATGAGAGCATAATGCAGCCCATAGGAAAATGTAACCTCCTGGTAACTAGCCTGAGAAATAAAACATTACCACAAACTTCAGTTGGTACTGGATGGTCAGTACCATGGATCCCTCTTGGGGAGTAAAGCCAGACAAGCCATGGATCTGATCAGAATGCAGTGTCAGAATTTTATAGCTGCAGTGCAAGAAGCAAAAGGGCCCAGTGGAGACAATTTCAGAAACCTATGAGGATGTTTTCAAAGGCCATAAATTGAAAACCACTGAACTGGGCATTGAAAAGAAGCCACTATTCACTGCTCACAATTAAGGACACCTTGCCAGAACTTTCCAAAGCCAGAATCTTTACAGTCTGTGATGTGAGGAACAGGTTTTGGCACATAAGCCTGGATAAAGAGTCCAGCATGCTGACAACCTTAGCAACACAATTTGGTTACTACAGTTGGCTGTGCATGCTGATGAACATAAGCCCAGCATTGGAGGTGTTCCAGAGAAGGCTCTCTCAAATGCAAGAAGGGCTGCCTTTGGTGAATATAGTTGAAGCCGATATCCTCATGGTAGGTGAAGGGAGCAATGAATACATAATCTGAACAATACCATGACAGAAAATGACAAGCTTTTCTACAGCAATGCAGAGACAAGAACACAAAACAGAGTCCAGAAAAAAAAGGTGACTTAAACAATGTGAAGTGACATATACTAGACACCTACTCTCAGCAGAAGCAGATACCAACAAGATCAAAGCAGTGAGCTGTGAAAGTGGTACAGCACTTTATAGGAATGGTAAATTTTCTGTCCAAGTTCCATCCACACCTGGTTGCAGTAGTGAAACCCATAGATCAGCTCAGAAGGCAGGATATGAAGTGGGACTGGGAAGGTCCACAACAGTAAACATTTGACTTGCTGAAACAAATGATAATGGATGCCTGGTCCTGAAGTACCACCAGCCAGTAGAGCCATTAACACGCCTGCGTGATGTATCAGAGAGAGGAGGGGGTGTAGCTCTTCTGCAGGATCAGCTGGTTGTTTATCCCAGCAGAGCTCTGTTAGATTGAGTAGGGTTACGCCCAAATAAAAAAAAAAGAGCTTCTGGCTTGTGGTATTGGGAATGGAACAATTCCATCAGCACACCTATGGCCATACAGTAATAATTCAATCAGACCACAAACCCCTAGAGACAGTCATGGCAAAACTCCTTCCTAGTGCTCCAAGGAGATTGTGTTGACGCACCTACAGCGCAACCAGGCAGAGGTCAGATAGTCATGTGTTGTCCAGGACGATTACTGTTGTTTGCTGACACCCTGAGCAGGAGATATATGTATAAACCAAGCGTTAGTGAGTGGTGGGAAGGGGATCGGGACATAGTACAGCATGTTCATGGATTCCATCTCTCAGTTTCATCAGCAAAACTGTTGGAAACCAAAGGACATCCAAGTACAGGAAGTTAAGAGAACAACAGTAGCAGGGTGGCCAGAAGACAAAAGTCAAGCAAAAATAGTCTTACACCTGGACATTGACAGTATCTTAGACGGGCTCAAGAGTATGTTTATTGGCAAGAATGCATACACACCTCTGTTCCTTGATGGAGAGGTGTTACATCTTCCAGTCATGTGGTAACTGCCAGCACAAAGACTCTGTTATCACATGGGCTGCATGCCCAACCCTGGGAGAAAGTGAGGGTGGACTTATTTTTACCTTCAGAGAAAATCAGGACTTTATTTCAGTGGGCTACTATTCAAACTTTTGGGAGGTTGATGCCTTGCCTAATAGAAGAAGCAAATCAGTGATTGGCAAATTGAAGACCTAGTTTGTGAGAGAGGGCATTCTAGACATGATATTCACTGACAACGGACCCCAATTTGACTTGGAAGAATTCAAGGATTTTGCATACAAATGGGAGTTTGACCACCACACCTCTTTCCTAGTAGACACATAGAGTAATAATAAGGTGGAATCAGCTGTGAAAACAGTTAAGAGACTGTTACACAAGGCAGCTTCCTCTGGTTCATACCCCCTCCCAGGGGTGCCATAACTGTCCAGTGTGGGCACTGATGGGATAAAGGACCAAAACCCTGTTACCAATGCTGGGAGACCTGCTGCAGACAAAACAATAGCCAAAAAGCAGACACTCAAGTACAACAGGTGAAGTCAAGGGCCTATTAACCCTGGAGACAGGCATTCTGTCTAATGGCTGACAGAGACCAGAAGGAGTGCACTAAAGAAGTCCTGAACAGAGCATGCTCAGCAGCTAATTCTTATATAATTAAATACTGCTGTTGTTTTTTAATCAGACACTATTAAGGTCTTAACTACCTGCAAAGATTTTATATGCTAAAAATTAAGCTGTTATTGCTGGAGCTTTTTGAAAAGCATTCAGAGATATGAAGAAATGAGTTAGATTAAGTTAATTACAACGCTAATGAATTTTCACTTCTGGGCTAATCGCTTGCATGCAACCACACAATTAAAAGCTGAAAGAGCCAAGATGGAACTGTGCTCTGTCCTTTTCACTAAAGACAGTACTCGTTGGTCAAGGACCAACCGTGGTTCCTGTTAGGGGGTCTCTAGCACTGACACAAAGCACTCCTACATAATAGATAATGACAGTAGATGTGAGATTCCTAGCCTTTCTCACATGGTTTCCAGGTTTCTGTGTAGAAGGCTGCTCTCTAGGGTAGCTGAATTTGTATGCATAACTCTTAATATCTGTGTGGATATGGAAATGTTAAATAGTTGGGATGCTGTTCTCCCAAGGCTATCCAGGGAGCATCTCCAAGAAGCACGCTGCACTCTGTACGTACAGATGGGCATTTTGCCAATGTCTGGTATGGGGAATGAAAGGAGAAGTTGATTTACTGTATTGATTCAAATGTTACATATCATATACACACTTATTCTCTCCCCTCTAGGGTGACCAGATGTCCTGATTTTATAGGGACAGTCCCGATATTTGGGGCTTTTTCTTATATAGGTTCCTATTCCCCCCCCCCCACACACACACCCCTCCTGTCCTGATTTTTCACACTTGCTGTCTGGTCACCCTACTACCCTCCCCTGGCATCAATTTTCCAATCTCGTATTTCAAAATCATTTGAAACCTTCATAGCTTTTGAAGAGGATACAATTTTCTGTGGAACAAATCACTAATACACTTACACTGTGAAGGTAAAAATAAGGATTGGCTGAACACATTCTCAGAAATATGAGGTGAGACAGCAGCACCAAGACTAAAGAACAAATTCTCCCTCTCCCCACCCCTTTAATCAGTCTTCATTAGATTCCTTTAGGAAGGAGCAGCCAGGTAAAATATTAGCTGTATTGTGGTCTTCCCGTAAATGAAACCCATACACAATTAATGCTAACAGTCCGCAAGAAGCCAATTCATCTGGCTGTGACTGTGCAGTGTGGAGTTAAAGGACACCTTGTTCCTGCAGGTCTCATTCTTCTTCTTGAGCAACAACAACAACATCAAATCCCTGTGCTCTGTTAAATTATCAGTGGAGCTGTAGACCTGGATATGGAAATAAAGGGAGCTGAGCCTAACTTAATGCATTATCATCTCAGTGGTGGTGATTCTCAAAAAGAGTTATAAATAATTCAGTGACTGCAATCAATATTTTAAATAAATAGTTCAAACATCCCTAGAGACTTCATGGTCAGGGTAAATGTCAAAAGATTTATAGCAGTTTAAAAAGTATAGAACAGGAAACACGTAGGTATAAATGCCTCAAGCGCGATATGGAATGAACAACTACAGGTTAATGAGTGTCCCCTTCAACTTTCAAAATGATTGTTTGACTAGTACCAGACTGGTGACAAATACTGCACATTTGGTTGTGTTCTGATACCAGGGGTTGAGCAGGTTGTCAGGGTAAAGTGTTTACAGGGCAGCTGTGGATGAACTGGCATTAGGAGTTAACCCTAAGACAGACTGATCTAATTCCCCACAAAATGTGGGGGTGATCTGCTTTAAAAAAAAAAAAGCTCAAAGTCTAAAACTCAGTCTAAAATCCATGTTTTGCCTGCAAGGCAGACATCTGTTTGAACTGAGATGTTTGTAAAGGCTTCTTCTTAAATATTTGTCAAAAATGGAGCCACTGAATCTGTTTTTCAAAGCCATGAAGCTGTATTTAATTAGCACACTCTCATGCCATTAGTAACAATTAGGTAATGGCAAAACCTGATGAAGATTAAGATGAGAACTCCATTAAATTTGAGATACTGAAGGTCAGATTAAGTTTAGTAACTTTTTTTCCTCAAGGGCTGGATGTTTGAATGAACTGCAGGCTAGGTAAGAAATTAAATTTAGATCCAATTTGTTGGCATCTAGTGTCCTTTTTATTGCATAGATGATGGGCTCTATTGAGGGCATATCTCTTGGAATAGCCCAGATAATGAATAAGGACTCTTCACAAGTATAGAAAGAGATAGGCAAGTTGCCCAGTAAACCAAAAAATTAAGACACACACACACACAACACACTTTATTTAAAGTGTTTGTTAACAAGAAAAAAGGGTGTATGAGAAACATTTCAACTTCATCTGTTGTAACTACACAGAATGTCTAAATATCCAAGTCTCTGTGAGCCACTTTTCAGTTCTGTGTCTGTGTCTTTCGCTGACGTTCCTGCTGAAAAACCTTTGCTTGCATCGATAATGGCAATGGGTTATATCCTCAATTAATGTAGATCAATTTAGCCCTGCCAGTTTACACCAGCTAAGAATCTCTCCCACTATCTTTTTCCTAACAACAAAATAACAGTGGCTCATTGCCTTTCACCTTTGTGTATTTATTTGCACCAGTGCAAAGGGAGGGTAAAATGCTATCAAGTCAGAATGATAGCTGTTATAGGAATACTGTATTAAAGAGAGAGATCAGGATCTAGGGATTTCAGGGGGAATTAGGCACCTAAATCCTTTAGGATCGTTTGAAAATCCTAGCGTTAACCTTTGTGTGCCTCAGTTTCCTCATTTGTAACATACATTCCTTTGTTAAAACACGTAGGCCCCTATCCTTCACTACACTTAGGTCCAGATTTTTAAAGGAACGTAGGAGTTGTGATGCTCAGTGTCACAATGCCTGTCTCATTTTCAAAAGCAATTTAGGGATTTAGGAGCCTAAATCCAATGAACAATCAATATCCTATGTACCTAAATCACTTTAGAGAATGAGACATAGGCTCCTAAATCAGGTGTGGCAATGCTGAGCATGGCAACACCTAAATACCTTTTCAAAATCTGGGCCTTAGTTATCTTTATATACATTTGCAATCCCATTGATTTTAATTAAATCTATTCTCATATGCAAAATTAAGCACGTGCATAAGTGATTGCAGGATTGAGGCCTTAGATCTATGGATGGGAAAAGTGCTGAGTATTTATTTCCAGTGATACGTGAATTGATAAGAAGTTAGACTGTGGAACCCACTTTAATGGCTGAATATTTGCTGAAGGGGAAAAAATGCATGCTTTGAAAATTATATTTCATGAATTAAGTGATAAGTGGAGATGAAATGAAATACAATGCATAATACTACTTTTTAAAAATGCTTTAAAAGTTTGACTCATTACATAGTGTGGCTTAAAAAGTAATGTGATGCTCAGCCTCATAAATTTTTAGAACAGGATTTTGGGGTTTTTTGCTCAAAAAATGCAAGTTCTGAAAATGTTTGCATCACTTGCAAACCCAGAGTGCTGAGTGGAATACTAATAAAAGAGTAATGAACAACCTGGCACACCTCTCCCTGAAAATCAACAGATCATGCTGATAGGAATTCTTTCAAGTGAGTATCTAACATAAATCCTCATAATTTCGTCTGACAGTCTTCTCTGCTATACAAGTCAAATTTAATTTAGGTAGCTTACTGAAACTTTATAATTAATTGACTTGTTCATTAATTTACAGAATAAGATGTCCCAGGGAGTAACACCACCATACTTAAACTGGGGAATACAATTAAGCTACTGGAGCTATTGGATTGGCATGTGATTCTTTCTTCCCCTGCCCCATCCATTTGGCTTTCCACCAGCAGGGTGACTCTGGTTGACGTAAATAATTTTCTAAAAAATGATTGAAGCTGAAGATGAATAACTTAATTTGGGGTCCTCAGTTTTTAGGCAGAACTCCTCATTGCTGACACTGGAAGCTGTGCTTAAAGGATATGGTGCTGGGTTATTCAGGAGGTGGATGGACGTGTGTTTTCAGTCAGGCTGAGATGATGAAATGGATGTGGCATTCAAGATGGGAAGGAATAGAAGGTGCAAATAGGGACAAACAAGAAGCAAGGAGCGCTGTATGGCTGCCCTAAGGGTGCGTGCAGAGTGGGACAGGGAGGCTGTTAAGGGCATATCTTTTCCCATTTTACCCTTGCTCCCCGCACCCCAGAAAATATATAGAAATATATATACTTGCCATTTGGCATCAGCTGTCCTATGTTCAACAGACAATTCCTGTTTTAGTGAGAATTTAGCAGCATACAAAAGGGAAGGACTCTGCCAGACACAGGGAACTATCTCAACCTTCCCTACAGTTTGGCAGCAGAACTTTATCAAGGGACTGCTGGGAACCTGTCTAGCACATCACCACATGTTTGTTTTGTTCTTTTGCTTGTGTTAAGCTAGCACCTAGAGGCCTCATAGAGATCGGGCCCCAATGTGCTAGGTGCTGTGCGCACACGAAGTAAGAAGCCATGTGTGTCCCCAAAAGCTTGCAATCTAACGAGACAACACGGACAGGCAAACGCTGGGAGAAAGGAGGCATTGCTCTACCCATGTTATAGACAGGGCACAGGGAGATGAATGACCAGACTTTCAGAAGTGCACTGCAGCTCCCATTTTTCTGGGTGCTGAGCAATTCTGAACATCTGGCCATAAATGGGAGCTGAACTCTTCCAGAAATCTGGCCCTGAGTGACTTAACATAGGTCACATGGGGAGTCTGTGGCACAGCTAGGAAATGGACCCAGCTCTCTAGAGTTCCAGCTCAGTGCTTTAACCATAAGACTATCCTTCCTCCCCTTCTTGGATCTTTTGGGGAAATCTCAGGACTGTTTGAAGAGTGACCTGTTAGCCTGTTCACCAACACCAGCCTGCCAATTTTGGGGTGCAGCCATGTTGGCTCTCTCTGTCCCCAAAGCTTAAAATATTCCCTGGTAAAGTGTTTCAGGGGAACATAGCCATACTATCCTGTTCTCTTCCTCAGCCCCATTGGCATTAACTGGAATATGCTGCTCCCACTTCTGCTTTGTAATGTGAGTCCGAGAGTTAACCAGAGTGCACAGGGCTAGGGTTAGAAAGATGCCCATTTATAGCAGCAGACCTTGCTGGGGTGAGGCGGGGGGGACAGATTTTCAAAGATATTTAGGTGCCTAAAGATGCATATAGGGGGTTAGTGAGATTTTCAAAAGTACCTAAGTGGCTTAGAGGTCTAAATCCTATTGATTTAAATGAGTTAGATGCCTAACCTGGTCAGATGTGTTTGGGGAAAAAAATCCCCTTAGATGCTGATTACATCTTTAAGTGCCTACATACCATTAAAATCTGGACCTGGATGACCACATAGGCCAAGTATCAGCAGAAAATATTCTGGAAACCTATTATGGATCTGAATATTCCCCTCCCTGCTCTTAAAAGTACACTGCTTTCCTTCATTGGGAGGGAAAACGCCATCAATAACCTGATTTGTTAATTCTCTCTGTTTCTGATTAAGAGTAAAAGCAATCCAATAGGTTAGCATTGCATGCACAGGAAGGCTAGTGCTGTGCTCTGTGTATGAATTAAACAACCAGAGTTTGTCACTAACCCTATTATAAGTAAAATAATGGAATTTAGGACATACTGAGTATAGGAAATTATTGTGCTTGATTTCTTCATCCCAAATTATAGAATCTGACCATGAAAACTCTCCAAGCATGACTCTTCAATTGGAATGTTGTTTTGGCTACAGATTTATGGCGCATGTTTAATATTTTAATATGTTAATTAGAAGAGATAATAGAGAATTATTTATCCCTCATGTAATATATTGGAACCAAGGCAAGCTATTCTTTCTAGGACATGCACTGTATGTTGCAATGTACATCTCTAGCCTGTGAAGGATATGACATTGCTGCAATGGAATAGCATTGACAGTGTGTGAGATTAGCTTTGTAGGTGAGTGGGAGAGATTAAAAACAGCTGTCACTCCTCCAGGCTGAGTCATACAGTAATAGTGGAGTCACTCCCTTTCTGCCTCAGGGCCATTGCTAACATATGTGTAAAGGCTTCTGAACTTGGTGGTGGTATTCCTTTGAGAGCTAGAAGAGAGACCCCACTTTCCCATCTGCTGTCTTGCCCTCCATTTCTGTTCTTAGCTCTCTAAAAGCTCCTTTCATGCTTGGTTAGTTATGTCTCTGTTAAAGGAAATCATTTTTATTTATATAATTTTTTTTGACAATTTTTACTCAGTGTCATGCCTACACTGCCAGAAATATAGCCACCTCTGGGGTGGAGAGTGGCATTTAAACAACACACTGGCATACAGTGCACTAAATAAGGGCGAGGGGAGGAGAAGTTCTGGCTGACGACATTAGGGGCAAACCTCTTTTCATATAATGAAAAGAGCTGTGAGATCATTAATTCCCATTCAGAGCAAACAAACGTTTTTTAAGGTCACCCTCAAAAGACCTAGATGCAGTGAACTTGAGAAGAGTGAAGGACTGAGATGACCCTGCCAGGATGTGGTACCAAAGCATGCAAGTATTGAAATCTTATGTTTAGAACACAATCAGCTGTCTTGCTTACAGCGTATAATGCATTCTGACTATCTCCTCCATCATTACCCGATTCGGTGGTGGAAGCCTCTTTCTCCTTGCTGCTCATTTCCTTGCTGCTCTTCCATCTTTCACCATAAATGTGTCAAGTGTGTGTGTGTCGGGGAGAGGGGGGGTCAAAGGGGTTGCTAAATTCTGTCTCCCGCTTCCTTTTCTCCAGGGGGTGGGTACCTAAACTACCCCTCTCATCTTGTCTCATGTTGCATCAACAGAAATGTTCTGTGATGGCCACCCTCCCAGTTCTGTTGGTGGAAGCAAACAAATGTTTGTGAAAATTCACCTTTTCAAGCCCTCACCCTACCACCAGCACAAGATTGTTTGCTTCCTAACTTCTTGTTTACAGAGTGAGTTGCATGTTAGTAATGCTTGAGGCAACATAATTCCTGAAGTGAAATTCTGCAAAGATGTCACAAGTGTTACTGTGAATATCTGCACAGAGCCAGTCGTAATTCTGAAATTAGACTGGTCTAGTGCTTAAAGTATGATTTAGTTGGGGTTGGTCCTGCTTTGAGCTGGGGGTTGGACTAGATACCTCCTGTGGTCTCTTCCAACCCTAATCTTCTATGAAAGTAGGAGGTTGGGAGTCAGAATCCCTTGGTTATCTTCCTGACTTTGCCACTGTTTGATTATGTGACCCAGGCAACTCCCTTAACTTCTCTGTAACACTGGCTTCCATTCCATTACCATAACAGTGACCAATGTAGTGAGGCTCAGTTAATCAGTGAATATACAGTGACCTGAGGTCTTTAGTTGAACAGTACAAAGTATTTTTATAATGATATAATGGCAAGGATTAATCACAGGTTCCCCAGCAACAGATTATGCTGTTTTAAGAACATAATTATAGTTTCATTGTGGGATCAAGCAGAAAAGAAAGCTGGACTTCAATTCAAAGACTTGGGTAGCTCAACAGTAGAAAAGGGAAATTTGGAAGAACGCTAGCCAAGTACCCTTGTTTGGTAGAGCTTAAATCTACCAAACAAGTCAGCTTTTAATGCAGTTCCTAGAAGCAGGGATTGTTTCACAGCAAGGAATTATGCACAATGCTCTGAAGATTAGAGCAGTGGGCTTGTAGAACCACTGTGTAAAAAAAACAACAAAAAAACCCAACTATGAATACAACAGTCTTGGTAGGAAGGAGGGGGGGAAATAGCTGACACTCAGTATGTTAGACAGTAGCATCCCAAAAGCTAAGGCAACTCCATTAGAACCATGTTAGCAATTGAAAATGAAATAAGTTTTAAGAACAACCTGTACTTTTTGTAAATAATTGCTTTCCCACCCCCAAACAAGAGTAGAAATGAACCTTGCTTATTGCTTTGTAATTGCTGTTCACTTAGCAGTGTATGCTCTGCTCTGAAGGTAGCTATTTCAGGCTGCCATTGATTGTTGGGTTGGTTGGTTTGGTGACAATGCGGAAAACTCTGAGTGCTTGATTGACATTCAAGGTGGGTGGAAAGGGCTGTGGGAATGAATGTTTACTCACTGGATGACTGAGAACCTAGTATTTAAAGGTTTTTGCATTATGAAAGTAGAGCACTATATTTGACATTGAGTATTCTTATTGTCCTATTTCTCGGGAATGTGGTTCCCTCCCCCGCCCCCAGTCCCCATTACGTTGATGAGCATATTAAAATGCAAATCAAAGGAAATCTTACAGAAAAGTTGATTATCTCATCATGTGTGAAGCAGTTGATTTAGAAGCATAATTGAAACAGTCCTAAAAAGCTGCTCTAATCTGAAGGGAAGACTTCTCATACTTAATGGTGCAAGAGGGTCTTTTTTCTCCTAGCATAGTAAAAATCAAAGTAGATCACATGTACTTTGAGATAGTCTGGTCTAGTGGACTTGAGCATTGGTCTGAGGCCAGGGCTACAGTAGAAAACTGTTTCTGGCATAGTAATGTTGATTAGCGGTGTGACTTTAATTTAAACTTCTATACTGACAAAAGCCCTACTGTATAAAAACTTATACCTGCAAGTATATACTCTTGCTGGTATAGATTATTTCATTCAGGGAATGAAAGCTTTTTTTGAGGGTATAAGCGGTGTCTCCACTAGGAGGGTTTGTTGATATATCTATACCAGCAGACCATTTCTACAGTAGACTAGACCCAAGGATCAAGAGATCTGGGTTCTATTTCCTTTTCTGCCACTGACTTGCCATGAGGCCTTGGGCAAATCACTTAATCTCTCTACACCTCAGATATCTGGTCTCGATAATGCTTACCCATTTTTGTAAAGGACTTGGAAATATTCAGCTGAATAGCATTATGCACTTCATTCTGCTGTCCTTTCATTGACCTCACTGGCACTGTTGGCATGTGTAGGTTCTTCTGACTGACTGGGGGTGTGTGTGTGTGTGTGTTGTTTTTTTTTTTTTTCATTCATTCAGCGGAGGCGAGGAAGGAAAGAATCAAAAGAAAACCACCACCAGATGTTGAAAAAAAAAGGACCAATGCTTCAATGCTGCCTGATGACTGAAAAGAACATGGAGAGAGAGAGAACAACAAGCACCAAGATTTAGGCAGCTGCTTATGGAAATGGCCGATAAAAACATCCAATACTATGAGAAGTGCCTTACGGCATGGGAGTCAATTATACCACTGTTATAAGACAAACCAGAGACCAAATAAGAAGCTCCATAGCCCACAGACTTCTCTACACAAGTGCACAGTACCACTAAACAACCTACTGGAGCTGATGGTGCACTACTTTGTTGAGAGTTACGTGAGAAATGCCAGCTATGCCCAGTCTGGTATAGACCCATTGAAAAGCATTTGGACTTCTTCCTCTTTTTGTGTTAAACTGCTGTGTGTGTATGTAAAATATAGCTTTTGTTTACTGCTTCTAAGAGTTGAGGATGATCCACTCATAGGCTCAGACTTTAAAGAGCAGAGGCTACTCATGTGGTGTCTCATCTTGACTAATGGTTGCCATTTTGACACATGGAGCTTGATGTTCTGAAGCCTATCTTTCAATATGTTCAGGGAGATACAGAGCTCCTCCTTCCCCTTCTTTCAGCCCCACACCGAACTGTAGAACACCAGATACCACACTTTTAAAAAATGTGCCTGAGAGCAATATGGGGTTAAAACTTTTACCAGACCCTTTTTTGTGGCAGGGAGGGGAAAGGGAAGGGAGGGATGCTCAGGCTATCTAAGAAAACAAGATCCATTTGAAGAGTACTTTTTAGCAGGCTTAAAAGATTCGTCGACATACTGAATTTAAAATCGATGAGAGATGGAAAACACTATAAAGTCATGGCTAAAACTGAATCCCACCCATGTCTGGATGCTAGCTCATTCCACTTAGACCTATAGTGTGTAGTTTGGATCACACATCCTGTAGCCACTTCAGAGCAAGTAGCAGTGTGCTACAATGAACAGAAAACACAGATACATTGCACTATCTTTGCTGGGGAACTAGTTTGCTTGTTGGCTACCAAGAGGGAAATGTACACCCTGAACCTGGAGGTTTGACTTCTGGCAATCATTGACTAGGACTGCCTGGCCTATGCAGGGATCTGGGATTGTCTTCTGTTGAGATGTATTAGCAAGTCAACATAGAGGTTCTAGCACAGGAAAGCACTTAAGCATGTGCTTAAAGTTAAAGTACGTGCTTTCTTAGGTGCTCTCCTGAATTGGGGGGCTGCTCTGGACTGTGTTACAAGTCCACTCAGCTAAACCAGTAATAGAGGGGAGCAGTTTGGGATTAGGTCCCTCACTTGACAGGCAGCCATAAAGGAAGCTGCTGTAGTAGAAAGGAGTGGGGAGACAGAACATTCACTCTAGAAACCTGGGTGTGCCTTTGGGAAGGCTGGAAAATAACATTCCTCAGAGAGCAGCGTGGCCATTTGCACATGTAGTGGGAGCACCTGCACCACTGTCCATTTCTCCCACAGGAACGGGCTGTGCCAGGGATACACACCATTGTGTCACAGTTGCCTCCACCCCAGATGTGGAGGTCTGAATTGGTGTATTGTTCACTTACCTGCATTTAGCAGTGGTGCCTCAACAGAGGTCACTGGCCTTGGGGAAACTCTTGGGATCCAAGCAGGTGCAATACTTCCTTGGTGAAACCTCAAAGTTCTACTGGACATCAGGCTTCCTGGGGTGGGGTCCAGATGCCACAGTGTGCATGCAGGGGTATTGTCAGTGATTCTCTGCCAGTGTGTGTTCAGTTTCTGTAAATTCAATGTGGCCTTGTTTATCCCCTAGATGTATCTGTTTGTCTCTCGCTGACAGCCTTCCCTCAGCAAAAACACTCTGGAGAATTGTCAGCGTGTATCTGTAGTTTGCATCCAGCCAGTCATAATGCATTTACTCTTTGTGTGTTTCTGCCCTTTGGGCTGTGACTGAAGTTGGCTAAATGGGGCTGAGTGAGTCGACACTTGGGTCAGAGGTCTCCAAGGAACACTTTAAGTGCTCTGGGAAGCAGATTTTGCAGAGGTGGTTCTCATCCTTCTGACTCAGTACTGAGAAAATACGCCAGCATGGCAGTAGAGGACACTGCTGTCGTGGGTGCTGTCTTTTGAACAGATGTAAAACAGAGATCTATTTGCATTCACTAATGATCCCATGGCTACTTGTAAGATTCATAGGGTTTAAGGCCAGAAGGGGCCATTAGATGGTTAGTCTGACCTGCTGTATAACCCAAGCCATAGAATTTCACCTGTTTTGTGTTTGACTAAAGCATGTTCATTGTGTGTTAATTTTGGAACCCTGACCAAATTCCGCTTTGGGTAATCTCATCCTACCTATTTTCTCTCTGTGTTGTTTGAAGATCAGGTGTGCAAAGAAATGGAGACTACATCAGTAGGGCACAAGGGGCATTATGTTGGCAGTTCTGAGAAGATGTGGTCTTGAAGCTTGATCCTCATCATGCTAATAAGTCACTTATTTACAAGCTCCATTGTTGGGCTTCACTCCACGAGGTGGGAGTAACTTGCCTGCTATGCAGCAGCATTCTCATTAATGCTGTTCGAGGTTTGCCTGCATATCTTGTCCCGCCTAGTGCACACATTTGCAAAAGGTGAATTAAGCGTAACTATTCAGCAAAAGCAAACGTCCAATTAACTATTCTATTATAATGTTAGAACTTGGAGCTATGTTGGTTGGTTACATAAATGACCCAGTCAGGGAGCGGGAATGATGTCTGTAACTTACCAGCACTGCACAAATTTAAAATATTTGCAAGTAAATTATTCATACAAGGGAAAATGTGTTGCACAAAAAAGAGTGAATAGTATTAGAGAGCTGAGAAATCTGAGCAATACTGTACCCTGCTCACAAATGTCTGACACACTGTAAAAAAAAAAAAAAAAAAGGAGAAACTCAATGAATAAATTTTGGTTTGCTCAAATCTAATAATAAAGAATGGGAGCTGCCAGTCAACGCTTTATAGACATTCCTGAATAAGGTAAAGCTACAAAAGAATTTTCCTCCAAAGGAAAGTAAGTTGTATTAAGAGTTACATTCTGAGCTCTGTGAATGATGGAAGAGCACTGAGATTTATCATTGATTAATAGAACAAACACATTCAGCATGCCCTTTTTGAACCATAAATGGGGCATGACATTTTGCAGTGTGGTGAAGTGTTGTATCTAGCAATTGTTACCTAACCTGTCATCTTCCATCAGTTGCTCATAGAACACATATGGGAACTGTTATGAGAGAATGGTGTATAAGTTGCTAGGGAATCACTATTTGCCACTAACTAGTAAAAGGACAGAAAATGAAGATATCTCCAAGAACTTGGCGGTGAAAGCTTTTTAATATGAAATGGAAATGCAACCAAATTTCAAAGTGCTTTTTCAATTATTTTTAATATGTGAGGTTTTCCGATCACCAATATTTACCAACTTTTGTTGCAATGCTGCCAGTGCAAGATTTGTTTTTCTTCACACTGATTTTGCAGCTGCAGCTTATAAATGTGATATTTACTTCTGTTTTTAAATGTTTTGGGGAGTTTTCATTGGAAGCCTCAACAACAGCACCCACTGTTAGCATTAAGCTCTGCTCCAGTTAAACTGAATCCTATTGCAAAAAGATGCAGGGACTGCTTCTGATTTACATTAAGGTCCCTTCCCATTAGTAGGGAAGTGTAAATTGGACTTAAATTGGGCACTTTTATGCCCCCTTTACAGTGGCAGAGCAGTGTAAAAGTAGAGCAGAAGAATTACTTCTTGTCTTGCTTACAATATTCCTGCTAATACATCCCAGATTGATGTTTGCTTTTTGTTGCACCAGCATTACACTGTTGACTCATATTTAGCTTGTGATAAAATAAATAAATATATATGGAGATATGCCTATATCTCATATTGCTGAAAGGGACCTTGAGAGGTCATTGAGTCCAGATCTCTGCCTTCACTAGCAGGACCAACTACTGATTTTTGCCCCAGACCCCTAACTGGCCCCCTGAAGGATTGAATTCACAACACTGGGTTTAACAGGCCATTGCTTAAACCACTGAGCTATCCATTGCTTCCCTGTCCCCACTCCCTTTCTGCAGTACTCCTTCCTAGGCAGTCATTTCCTATTTTGTATGTGTACAACTGATGGTTCCTTCCTAAGTGGAATACTTTTGCATTTGTCCTTATTGAATTTCATCCTATTTACTTCAGACCATTTCTCCAGTTTGTCCAGATCATTTTAAATTTTAATCCTATCCTCCAAAGCACTTGCAACCCCTCCCAGCTTGATATCGTCCACAAACTTTATAAGTGTACTCTCTATGCCATTATCTAAATCATTGATGAAGATATTGAACAGAACCAGACCCAGAACCAATCCTTCCTGGACCCCACTCATTATGCCCTTCCAGCATGACAGTGAACCACTAATAACTACTCTCTGCGAACGATTTTCCAATCAGTTATGCACCCACCTTATAGTAGCTCCATCTAGGTTCTATTTCCCTAGTTTGTAAATGAGAGAGTCATGCGAGACAGTATCAAAAGCCTTACTAAAGTCAAGATATACCACATCAACTGCTTCTTCCCTATCCACAAGGCTTGTTACCCTGTCAAAGAAAGCTATCCTGTTGGTTTGACATGATTTGTTCTTGACAAATCCATGCCGACTGTTATTTATCACCTTATTATCTTCTAGGTGTTTGCAAATTGATTGCTAAATTATTTGCTCCTTTATCTTTCCGGGTACAGAAGTTAAGCTGACTGGTCTGTAATTCCCCAGGTTGTCCTTATTTCCCTTTTTATAGAGGGGCACTATATTTGCCTCTTTCCAGTCTTCTGGAATCTCTCCCATCTTCCATGACTTTTCAAAGATAATTGCTAATGGTTCAGATATCTCCTCAGTCAGCTCGTTGAGTATTCTAGGATGCATTTCATCTGTCCCTGTTGATTTGAAGACATCTAACTTGTCTAAATAATTTTTGACTTGTTCTTTCCCTATTTTAGACTCGGATCCTACCTCATTTTCATGGACTTTCACTATGTTAGACATCCAATCGCCACCAAACTTCTTGGTGAAAACTGAAACAAAGAAATCATTAAGCACCTCTGCCATTTTCACATTTTCTATTGTCTTTCCCCCCTCATTGAGTAATGGGCCTACTCTGTCCTTGGTCTTCCTCTTGCTTCTAATATATTTGTAGAGTGTTTTCTTGTTTCCTTTTATGTCTCTAGCTAGTTTGATCTCCTTTTGTGCCTTGGCTTTTCTAATTTTGTCCCTACATACTCATACTTAACTTTAAGCTAGTGCTTAAGTTACTTTGACTTCAGTGGTACTTAAGCATTTGCATAAGAGCCCTTCCTGAATAATTATGCTTTCCTGAATCAGAGCCGTCATCTCAGTGTGGTTGAATTAAAAGACAATACACAGACATGTGACCATTCTCTAATATATTGTAATTTCAGCCCAGAGGATCAGAAGTGACATGTCCGAAGGTTTGTGATTCCATTTGAAATGGGGCAGATAGGTGTAGATGAGATTGACATGAGGATAGGAAGATATCACCATCTTAAAGATCTTACCCTTGGCTAAAATGCTTATTACTTTTGGCTGTGTGTAAGTGAAAATAGTGTGTGGAGGGGCCAAATTCATTAGGGTGCCTGAAAGTAAGCCAAATTCAATACTGTCTCCAATGCTTAACAGATTCCCTTCCCTAATGAGCCAGGTTAATGCAAAATGCTGGGACTTGAGCCAAGATATCCATAGATTTGGAAGCAAAGGCCAGAGGTGAACGAGCGGCCACTGATTGGTCTAATATATTGGAAACTCAGGGTTCTACAAGTTGGGACCAAAAATAACAACTGAAGAATAGAATAGTTAAAAAAAAGAAAGCGTAATTAAGTTTCTCAGAGCATTCAGAACTGATTCTGCCATGGGAGAAGGTTTTGAAGTAAAGAAAATAAAACCCCAACAACAGAGTTTGTCAGATCGATTTGAGGAAAACAGAGTGATGATGGAAGAAAGAAAATGTTAAGAGTCACTTTCCTATTTATGGGTCTCCTGTAGAGGTGGTCAGAAAATGGCAATGTCTGCGTGCAAAAAATGATCCATTTCCATCCTGAATCGAGACAAAAAGTCAAAGATGTGAAGTTTTCCATGGGAAGGGTTTTTTGGAAAAAGTCCATTTTGGGAAAACAGAAAAGGACTTTTTCAGCTTGCAGCCTGCCTGCCTGGAAGGTCCTTGTCAGTGTCACTCAGTAGCCCTGTCTCCAGCTGATAGCCTCCCTCTTTCTCCCCCAGCCCTGTTGCTGGAGAAGCAGAAAGCGAAACTGACAGCCTTCCAGGAAGGAAGCCAAAGAGCCATCCGTTTGATTTTTCTCCCACCTGAAACATCAGCATGTTTTGGAAAACATGAAATTTTCCAGCAGAAATATTTTATTTTATTTTTATTTTTTTTTGTGAAAAAGGCATTTTCCACTGGAAAATTCCTGACTAGCTCTAGTCTACTGCCATGTGGGCTGTATTGTGTAATAGTGGATGACTTTGGTCAGATACAACTCGGATAGCAGAACTACTGATATTTCAGAGTGAGATTTCCAGTCAGCCTGTGTGCCTGTGCAGGGTGCTAATTGGGTCTGTTGTGTCCCCATGCCCCCCTGCATGGGCTATGTATATTGAGGAGTAGCAGGGAGAAGCAGGCTTTGTGGGGCTGCTACTTTCTTTTCTGCATAGGTCGGTGAGGAGAGGTGAGCAGGGTTGGGAAGGAGACATAGACTTGGTTTGCCTGTCCCTGCCAAACATGAGGGTTGCCAGCTTTCTAATTGCACAAAACCGAACTCCCCTGCCCCGCCCCTTCTCCGAGGCACAGCCCCTGCTTACTCCATTCCCCCGTCCCTCTGTGGCTCACTCTCCCACCCCTCACTCACTGGGCTGGGCAGGAGGTTGGGGTGTGAGAGGGGTGAAGGGTCCAGGAGGTTGGGCTGTGGGCTCCAGGTTGGGGCCAGAAATGAGGGGTTCAGGGTGTGGGAGGGGGCTCGGGGTTGGGGTGCTGGATGGGGTGAGGGCTTCAGCTGGGGGTGCAGGTTCTGGGGCAGGGCTGGGGATCAGGAGTTTGGGATACAGGAGGGGGCCCCAGCCTGGGGCCAAGGGGTTTGGTGAGGGTGCAGAGTGCAGGCTTCAGAAGGGAGTTTGGGTGCAGGAGGGGGCTCAGGGCTGGGGTAGGGGGTTGGGGGTACAGGAGGGGATGTGGGGTGCGGACTCTGGGAGGGAGTTAGGGTGTGGGGGCATTCTGACTTGGGGCAGGAATTTGGGGATGCGGGCTCTGGCAGGGCAGCGCTTACCTTGAGTGGCTCCTAGTCAGTGGCCGGTATGTCCCTGAAGCCTGTAGGCACCATCCCTGCAGTTCCCATTGGCTTCAGTTCCTGGCCAATGGGAGCTGTGGAGGCAGAGCTCTGGGCGGGGGCATCATACAGAGTTTCCCTGATCATCCCTGCACCTAGGGGCCACAGGGAAATGCCAGTTGCTTCCAGGAGCTGTGCGGGCCAGGGCAGGCAGGGAGCCTGCCTTGGCCCCGCTGTGCCACTGACCGGACTTTTAATGGCCCGACATAATTTTGTAGTGTAGACATGGCCTGAGTCACATTCTGTTCTTGATATACTCCTGTGGCAATGCTACTAGGTGCTGTCCCTTACTCATAATTAAACTTTTAGTCAGTAATTAGTAACCTTTAGGGTGGCCCCAAAAGGGAAGGGGCACAGGTTTTGTAGAAAGAAGGGATACTTGGTCCTGTAGTATAAAAAGCTTTAGGGAGTGCTCGAATTTTTCTGTGCCTGCTATAAAACACCGTTTTTCTCTTACTACACTAATACCTAACCATCAACGTAAATGAGAACCAAAACACAGCCTTCAAATGTGTATCATCAAGCCTGTGTTCATTTCTTATGTGGATTTAAAGGAGATCAATACACGCAGATGGGAATTTTCACCATGGATTCAGCACTGTATCCCTCAGTTGTCACATGAGAATCATGTTGCTCTGTGCAATTATGGTAAGTGCTTTACCTTTTTGTCTTGCACATCATTTATCAGCTGATAAATGTGGATAAGAGTTTCCCCCTCTCAGCCGTTTGGATTACAAAGGAGAAGCTGGCATAGCAGTATGTCAGTTGTTAAATGTCTCCATAGGCAATGCCCTTAAACCTATGAACTTTTTTTGTTTCAAATAGTCTCTTAGCAGTTAAACCTAGACTCCAAGGGTAAAGAAAGGTCTTGCTAACTGAAAACCTTATTGCTCATCATGCTGTTCTTTGATTTGCTCTGATTGACCATGGTGGCACTGCAGGAACGAGATGGTAACCTGAATATGTTGACTTCTAATTACTCCACATTTAACAGGTGCTTTGTGAAGTGAGCTTTAGGGAAAGCTACAATAGAGCACAGAAAATATCAGCAACAGCTTATTATTATTGTACCACAATAGATGCTATATTTCCCAACCAAAATCAGGGTCCATTGTGGAAAACATTATAGCATGAGACAGTCCCTGCCCAAAGAGTTTACAGCAGTGGTGGGCAACCTGCGGGCCACGGCCTCATGCGGCCGATCAGGGTAATCTGATTGCGGGTCGTGAGACATTTTGCTGACATTGACCATCCGCAGGCACTGCCCTCAGCAGCTCCCAGTGGCCACGGTTCTCTGTTCCCGGCCAATGGGAGCCGTGGGGAGCAGCAGCCAGCTCGTCCCTGCAGCCCCTTCGCCTGCAGGCGCGTCCCACAGTAAGGTGTCTGTAGCAGAGCCAGGAAATGAACACAGATATCCTAAACCCCATTCTATTGCCTTAATTGCAAGAACATATTTGGGATGTTAGCCCTTCTTGTCCCACAATTCTCTGTTCAGGGACATTGATTGAAAGGGCAATTAGGGATCCCACTATAAACCTCAGTCCAAGCACTGAAATTAACTTGAAATTTAAAAAATCTTCTTATTCAGTTTGGAGAAGTTTGTGCCTTCACTTCCCCAATCCTCAGCCAGACTCACCCTGGCTATGCTCATGTCCACTGCAGGACCTCAGCAGGCTTAATACAGAGCTGCATTTCAATTTCCCACACACCTGTTCAATGATGCAAAATGCCGGAGCAGATTGAAATATGGAATTTCCAACCTGCAGAAAATTCTGACATTTTGGCATTTGTTTTCCTCCCAAGTTGGGATGAAAGTTTGAAATATTAAAACATTTTGTGGAATGCCGAGCTGAGAAAACATTTCCAAAATAAAACTGATTTTTTATTTCATTTTTAAACATTTTGGCATTCCTGAAATGTTTCATTTTGGTTTATCATTTCTGATCCTCCTCTGTATCACTGATGCCCCCTAACTTTATCATCAGTAAGTTTCATTAGCGCACACTCACTTTTTGTGCCAAGGTCATTAATAAAAATACTGAATAAGATTGGTCCCAAGATTGATCCTTGAGAAAGTCCATTAGTAACTTCACTCCAATCCTATAGTTCACCTTTCAGTGCAACCCAGTGTCTTCTCCCTTTTAGTTGGTTCCTTATCAACCCTACAATTCTTGTTCTAATCCCCATTGTTTAAATTTAACTAATATTTTCTCATGTGGTACTCTGTCAAATGCTTTATGGAAGTCCAAAAATATTTCCCCTTATCTAAAAAAAGATCAGTTATTTATCAGAGAAGGAAATCCATTTAATCTGGTTTAATCTACCTTTCGTAAACCATCCCCTTTTCCGTTTACTGTTATGAATTTAATTATTCTTTTCTTCACAACTTGTTCCAAAGTCTTGCATACTACTGAGATTATACTAATAGGTCTGTAATGGCCTGGAACATTTTTTCCCTTTCTTAAATATAGGTACAACATTAGCTATGCTCCAGTCAGATGGTGCTATCTGTGAATAAATGTATTAAGAATACTTGCTACCAGACGAGCAGTCTCATGTTCTAGTTCTTTCAGTATTCTGGAATGGAAATTGGGTTTCCCTGACTAGAGGAATTAGATTATCTTTAACCTCTTCTTCATCGATGCTGTACAGCAGCCCAACCCCATCCACTTTATTCTCTTTCTTTTGCATACCTAAAAAACCCTCTTAATCAGCTTGACTTTTAGCAAGTCTCACTTTACTCCTACACTTTCTAACCTCTAAAATGTAGCTTTCTTGCTGATTAATTCCTTTCCCCATCCCCTATAGGTTCTCTGCTTGCTCCTAATAACCTTTTTTGAGGTGGTTATTCACCCAGCTGGGTCTGGAGCCTTTCCCTACAAGATTTCCCCCCTTGCTTGGGATGCAAATTGCAGATAGTTTTTGTATAGTTGATTTAAAGAAATTCTAAACTTCCTCCCCATTGAAGTCCTTGGGTTTTTCAGTCCAGTTGAGATTTCTTTACCTAATTCCCTTAATTCCCCAAAATCTACCCTTTTGAAATAAACAACCACAGTTGACAATTTGTCCTTGATTATCCTTCCATTTAATTTAAACTGAATCAATCTGTAATCACTCAATCCAAGGTTATTTCCTACAACCAGCTCTTCTATGATGTCCTGACTACTTACCAAAACCAAGTCTGAAATTGTATTACCTCTTGTTGGCTCAATGAGTATGTGATGAAGAAAATTAGTCACACTTATTATCCAATCAATATCTGGGAAGCTAGTCTCCCATTAGGACACAATTCCCAGTAGTTTTTATCTCTCCCATTATATTGAAGAGAGATCTCTCCATATCCAGGTCTGGCCCTGGGGGTCTATAGCCGACCTCTACCTCTAGCCCAATAGCATTTATTTTACCAAAGTGGTTTTGACCACCACAGATTCTGTTTTGTCCATGCAATCACTTATTTCTTTACAGTTTATCACATCATTGATGTACAATGCTACCCCACAATCTTTATTCCTTTCCTAAAGAGCACATACCCTTCAATACCAGTATTCCAGTCCTGAGTGTTATTCTGCCAGGTTTCTGCAATCCCTAAAATATCTGGTTTGGCCTCCTGCACCGCAAGTTCCAGTTCCTCCATTTTATTGCCCAAATTCCTTGCACTTGGTGTATAAGCATTTCAGTTGTTTCTCTTTGGCCCTCACCCAGTTTTCTAGCTGGATTAGGTATCGTTCTTTCACTAACTGTAACACCTACCTGAGTACTACTTCAATCAATATTTGTACTTTCTTTGTATTTGCTGTCCATAGTCTTATCTTATGGTATTCCATTATTCTACACTATAGCTTCATTTAGCTAATAATGAAGCCAGGCATAGAGATTTTGTAAATCTCTTACAACCTTCTCTCCTCATCTCCTAATTTAAAGCCCTTCTTATCAGTTGTGCCAGCCTTGGAACGAGAAGATTAATGCCCAGCTACTCAAGTGGAATCTATCAGTCGAGAAGAGTCTTCTTTCTGTGAATGCCTACCAATGGTCGATGATCCCGAAACCTTCCCCACACCACCAATCCTTGAGCCACCTGTTGATCTTCATTATCTTGTCACACCTTCTCCCTCCTTGTCTACCGGAAGCATTCCAATAAAGATCATCTGAGCTTCCACTTCTTTAAACGTCTTATCCAGCCTAGCATAGTCATCCTTGATCCATTCCAGTGGGAATCTAGCAGTATCATTTGTCCCAACATGCAGCGCAATCAGGGGTGAAAGTAACTGAAAGTGGCTGGAGCTCCGGACCCTTTAAATCCCCACACGAGCCCAGCTGCCAGACCTCCGGTGGTGATTTAAAGGGCCCATGGCTCCCCAGAGCGGCTGGGCCCTTTAAATCACCGCTGGGGAAGCCGGTCCAGTCCGGCACGGCATACCAGCTCTTGCCAGTACGTCGTACCAGACCATACAGGCTTACTTTCACCTCTGAGCGCAATCAGTGAGGTTTTTTCCCCTGCTCTCATCACATTTTTTAACATCACATCTGCATCTTGTGGCATGATCTTCTGTTCTCTGGATCAGGTCTGGTGACAGGTCTGTCAATTCTTTTTATTATGGAGTCCCCGATTACACAGACCTGTCTCTTCCTGGTGTTGGTATGAGTCTGTCTTCTCTTTGCTCTCGCAGTCTCCTGCACATTGTCCTTATTTTTCCTTCATCTCTTCCTGTCTTCTGGGCAGCCTCATCTTTTCATTACTTGGTTCTGGATATGTGTGTCTTTGTGCAAGACTCTGTCATCTTCTTTCCTCAACTGACCATCCTATTCAGAAAAAGTATCCTGTGCATAACACACTGTCCTCATTCTTTTCTGTTCCTTCATCCACTCCCACCATTGTGGAGAGAGGGAATTGAATGTTTTCTTCCAGCTCATTCTTAATTGGGAGCCAAGTAGAGCTACTCATGCTTGTCATGGATGATGGATATATTTTATCCACTCTTCTAATAGTAGAAAGCTCAAGCATAACTCCATAGGGGCATTGTTAGCCTGAACTGATATTTGGGATAAAGAAATTGGTACCATTGTAATTATGAATGGGTCAAACAGAAAACAATATTTGAATAAGTTAGCAGAGATACTGCCAAGAGGATGGGGGTAAAACATCTGTATTAACACGCCTGCCTTCTTATATTTTGGTCCAGGGAATCTAGATACAGAGCACATAGAGCAAAATACAATTTAGACCTTGATCAAGAGCATCATTGTCATTTAGCTACACTCAGACGCTGAGAGTCAAAGGCTAAGAAACTCATCCATATTTCTTGGAGCTGAAATTGTTTTCCTACAGGATGTGACTAGAAAGATATTGAGGAATATTGCTTTGCTGGGACATAACTCGTGCGCTGACATGATTTCCATTTTGAAAAATTTAGTAAGCAAAAAATCATTCCACAAATTATTGTTCCTAGCGACTCTTTTTTGGCATAGCTTATTAAGAAAAGACAGATTGCTGCCAAAAATAGGAAGTTAAATGCTTACAAATGTTGACAAATGGTGTAACTACCTTTCCTGGGGAGGGCAGGTGAGGGAGGGGGCGCGCTTTTATTTACCCATGCCTGTCATTAATTCTTCATCAGACATTGATGGTAAGCCAAAAATGTTGAAATCATTTCTCACTCCTGCAGATAGTCCCATCCTAGGCCACGCTGTCCTCAGCTAAAACCTAAGTACTATAGATATACTTTGTGAAACAGGCTGTCAGTAGAAGTTCTGCAATCTCTTCATGATGCAAAAAGGGTTCTTTCCTACAGGACCAGCTCATCTCAGTTACAAATGTTTATAGAGAAGTTGTTTGAAAACATTGGTGTGTATTTAATAGAGCAGGAATAAATTCTACTGATAACAGTGACACAAGTTATTTACATAGTCACCCCACAACACTTCAGGGTATTTGGCAGTAGCGATGTGGTAATTATATGGAAGCTCCACTGGAAACAATGGCAACTGTGTGTTAAGTTGTGTTACTGCTGCTGCATTAGCTGCTGATAATTATGTAAATAACTAGCATCACTGAGCTTTGATGTTAAGGGAAAACTGCCATGCATTTTTTTAGGATATTCTAATCACTACATCTAATTACAATAAAGAGTGCATTACTGAAAATGTTTAAGTGTGAATTCTTTTGTATTTTATTTAAGATAATCAGTGAGCTTCCATGTTTAGCCTGATGTAGAGAAGGACTAAGAATAATGAACTGATTTTTGAATCTCCAGTATTCTAAGATTCTTCCCTTTTGCCTTCCAAGCCTCCCCCCGAAAAAAACTAGTTGACCAAAACCACTTTTAAATTAACGACAATTTTTCTTTAACCCTCCACCCATTTACACATACCTTTTATCAGTCCTCCATATGCTGTTCAAATAGGTTTTGCTTTCTCTCTAGCCTGCTTTACACCAGATTGTGAAGATGGTAGCTTCCTACCATCCAAATATGGATACAGATTCCAGGAGAGTGGTGATATTTATTATCATTATTACAGTAGTGCCTAGAGACCCCGATGTGCTAGGTGCTGTACAAATACAGAGTAACATACAATCCTTGCCTGAAAGAGTTTGCAGTCTAATTCAGGGTTAGAGTCTTCACCAAACATGGTTCCAATCTCTGTTAAAGCTGTGGTATGGAACCATGCTATAGTCAAACAAAGCACCCTATGGAGCGCACTAATAGAATACAATAATGTTCTATAATAAAGTGAGGCAGGGAAAGAATGTTGGTGGTGTGTGGAGAAGACACAAGCACCTGAAGCAGATACAGCTGCACTATAATGGGGATCTGCGACCTTGTCAAAGTAACCCACCCAGAAACTCAGCCAGCCAGTTCAGAGTACAATGGGGCCCGATCTTGGTTGGGGTCCCTAGATGCTACCTAATACAAATAGTGCTATGGCATGGGGAGGGAGATGACCTACAGAAAGCCACATATTTAAGTCTGTACTGAATTCATATTCAATCTGTATTCAAACAAACTCCTCCAAGTGCATGGATTGCTCCCTCCAGGCACCCTCAGGGGCATGAGTTATTCCAAATGGATGTAGAGGAGAAGGGGGTCATACCCCTGCAGCAAGTGGATTGCACTGCATTATCTGATGGGCTGATGCAGACTTGGACATCCTCTGAGCACATAGTCCCTGCTGGGGCTGCCCAAGGCATGGTGCAGCTCTGCACTGCCCACTATCCCTGCATGAGTATTGGGCCCATAAACTATCATTTTACATTTCTTTTCCAGTTTTGTTTTAAGTTAAGAGTTTGTGGGAGGGGTTATCCTACAACCCCCACTCCCTAAAACAAACCAAAACACCCAGCTGATTTTACACGATACAAGGCACTTGGTGCAGGAATCCTCATATATTCACCTGCTTCATTTCCCTCCGGGATCTTTCTTAGCCGTGTGTGTGTGTGTGTGTGTGTGTGTGTGTGTGTGTGTGTGTGTGTGTGTGTGTGTGTGTGTGTGTGTGTGTGTGTGTGTGTGTGGTGGGCTGTTCACCACTTTCACGCAGCCGTAAGCTCAGAAGCTGATCTGTGGTTGTGAAACTTGCAGACTGTGACCCAAACTAAATAAATTGAGGTTGTGTTGCATAGTGGATGGAACGCTAGACTGGGACTCAGGAGACCTGGGTTCTACACCTGATCTTCCACAGGCCTACTGGGTAACCTAGGGCAAGTCACTTTGCCTCAGTTTCCCTAGCTGGATAATGGTGATGACCTCCTTTTGTAAAGTGTTTTGATATCTACTGATGAGAAGTGGTATGTAAGTGTGAGGGGGGGTGGCGGCATTATTATTAGTCTCTTTAAATCTTTCTTTCTGTTATCCTACAGTTGACTCACTTTCTCTCATACTGTACATTAAGAGTCTATCAATGCTATGTACAATTTACATTGCGGGGGCTATGTAATGCTTTTGCCACGAGTCCAAGGAATGTTGCAATGTGAAGCTTCACTGCCCCAAGTACAGGGGATCAGATGGTGACACCCGGGAGGCACAATCTGGTGCCAGGTTTCTTTGCTCCTTTACTTGGCACAGCTTACTGTCACTCTGCACCAGCTCAGATGTGCTGCCTGGTGCAACAGGGATAGAATCAAGGCTTCTCTCTACATGGAGAATGGGATGCAGCTGCTACACGGAGGCTGTTTCATCCCACATGGTGCTACTCACAATACAGACAAATTATTACAGTAGTGCATGGGGGATCCTTACACTCGGTTAATCCCCTGTACAAGTGCATTGCTGGAGTCAAAATAATGTCTCAGGGCTACTCCTGCCCCAAATGTATTTGTGCCATGTACAAGTGCAATCAATGAATACTATTAATAAAGCAAAATAAGAGTGAGCCCAAAGTCACTTCCATTGATCTGAACACCCTGAATTCAAATCTGGATCTCATCTCTTTGGAATGGGCCCCTCTCTAATGTGTATGTGTTTCCCATAACTCCGAATTTTGCTCTTTAACTTCATGTCTTGCAGAGCACAGCCTTCAAGATGTTTCTTAATGAAGCAATACAACTTATTTCCCCTCTTCTTGTTACTTTCTGTTGACTCTGAAGCAGATTTATTTGATGCTGCTTTCATTGGTCTTTGTCTCTTTTCTGAGGTCCGTCGTCACCTGGAAAGAAAAAGTTTTGGTTGCTTAGTAAAGTCATTAGAAATATCGTACGTGGCTCCATTTTTTTCTTTTGTTGCAACAGATATTCTAGAGGTCTACAGGCTAATGATGCAATCATTTTGTGATTTCAACATGGGTTTTTTTAAAAAGGAATCAGCAGGATTCCACCTCTAAAAGATAATCCATAGATTCTCAGATAAATTAATGGGATAGTGTAGTGTGTATATACACAAATGTATTGTTACTCCTATATTGCATTTCCCTTAGAATTAATCACTATGTCTTCACTTCAGCAACTTTTGTATGAATAAAGTTTATACCAGAAAACTCTATATGGCAGGATTGTGATGGGTGGACTAGGCCCAAAGGCCCCCTGCTGGAGGCCTCAGGGTTCTGCCACACCCATCCCAGGGAAGGAGCAGTGGAGAGGTCCTCCAAGCAGGCTAGAGTGGCTGCAGAGGAAGTAACCAATCAGGGTCCAGGAAGGCCATATAAAAGGAACTGCAGTGCAGTAGTTAGTTGCTGGTTGGAGCAGGAGAAGAAAGGAGTGCAGGCCTGGAAGGGCAGCAGGGCCATGGATGGTTTGCTAGCAGGCACTGGAGTATTGAGGGAGCTCCTGGCTGGTTATTAGGACTGAGTAGGAACTGAGCCTGAGGAGGGCTGCAGGAAGATAGTGTCTTCAGGGAGGAAGCCCTGGGGATACAGCCTATACCAGGGCTGGACGACTCAAACACCACAGCCCAGGGAGGGCTGGGAAGAGACACCACCAGAGGGGTACTAAGATAGGCCATGGTAGACAGTTTACCCTGGAAGAGCTTTGGGCTGGTTAACATGCAGACAGTGTAACTCAGCCAGAGCACTGTGTCACTGACAAACCCGCCTGAGAACCACTGAAAGAGGTCACCAGAACTAAAGAACGCAGACATGCCCAACCTGAAGGGGGCACTCACAAGAGATGGGTGCCAACCCCGTTACAAGGATTCATGTGTTTACATTTTGCATGCTACTTACTGCTATTCAGTTTCCTCCATGGCTTATGTGTGAAATTGATTCCTCGTGCTGGTATCCAGAAAGGGAGAAGTGTCATTGGTGTTGTTAATCCACATGGAGGCTGCCCTTTAACTCAGCAAGTTCAAGTTTAGTGCATATTGATTATAGGTTCTCAGAAAGCACCGGTTAAACAAATCCAGCCAGACCATTTCATTAAAGTAAATTTGGCAGCTAAAGGTCAGTCAGTGTTTTAGAAGAGATCATTAAAGCCACAGGCCTCGTCCTGCAGTCTATCTGCCCAGCAGTGCAAATTCAAATGCTGCCAGCTAGCAGGGCTCCTGGAAGCTGAATTGCTCTTGAGCAGCTGCCTCTGGCTGTGTGGAGCAAAACCCCTGTGGCTGAGCCGTGGAGTGTGCCTTCTGAATCTGGATTAGCCGCCTCAGCTTGAATGAAGTGCATGTTGGTTTGACAAAGAGGGGAGGGCCTTTGCAGATAGACATTTGGGATCTTGCCATTCCCACATTTTTTCTATTCCCTCCCAACTTAAAAAAATGTTAAATACATGCTGGGAATGATCAGACTACTGAGACAGAATAGTCACCACATGTCATAAATTATAGCCAGATTTCCTGATTCTTCCTTAAAACAAAGCATAATTCTTCCATGCTGAATCTAGGCACTGAAATTGGTACTTCAGTCCTTCAATACCCCTATTATTAGTCTGTAAATTAGATCTTATTTATTAAGTAACAGTTTACCTATTCAAATGACACTTTTGGGTGTCCCTAAATATCAGTCTTAAAAATTGGCCTGTTGTGTATTTTACCTAATCAGAAGAGAGTGAGATCTCCAAAGTTTCCTTTTTATTGGAAAGGGGACAAAAAGTTCATGAAAATAACTCTTGATGGAGTCTTCTTTCCAGTTATTGGCTAACAATTCCAGCTTGATTCAGGGGTGTGTAAGTGGATACATGGGACACTTGTTTTATTTTCCTTACAATATCTCTGAGGAAACCTTGGAGAAGTAGATTAGATTCAGAAGCAAAGAGAAAAATTGTTACAAGGCAAAGCTGAAATAGGGAGCTACAAAAAACAATGTTTTGTCCTAATTTTTATCAGCATCACATCAAAGTGACTGCAAAGGAGTCATTTTAATTGGCACGTACATTATGACATAGGATTTCCAACTAAATAAAGAGAGCATATAGTGGCATTTATCCTACACTTTTGATATCTGGCTTTATTTATTCATTCGTTCATTAAGTCGGATGCTTGTTGTGAGAGTGCTGTGGTGTAGTGATGCATGTGTAATCAGGTCGTGTTCATTTTTACTTTATGAAATGAGAGTATGTGTGAAGTGAGATAAACAGGTGGGAGAAATGGGAAGCCTTCAGTGGAAAGCAGCCAAACTCCAATACTGAGTGTAGAAGCTTACCCAGGCGTGGAATAATTTAAAGCTTGGTGAGGCACCAAGCAAAGCAGCGTTCAAGGCTGACATTGTCTGAGCTGGCGTGCCAATGAGTTCCTAAAAGCAGGACAAACCACTTTAAGAAGTTGAGAGGACAAGTTAGCAGCTCTGGGTAATTGTCACTGGTTTGTGAGGGTTTGGTTTTTTGTTTTTAGCCTAAAACTGAAATGGGGTAGAATAGTGGAAAATGAGAAGTTTATATGTCTAGTTTTCTAGGCGACTGTCACCTGAATTGCAGACAGCGTGGACTGTCCTCTGATGCACCCGGTTCTGCCAGCAATCAGACACAGGATACCTGAGGTCCATCTAGTACAGTATCTCATCTGACATGGCAATTCCTATGAACACCAACAATGGGAGATCTGGAGTTCAGTTCAGATGCTTACCTGAGACGTATCCAAACCACCTGACATCTTGGGGCTGGGAATCTCAAAAGAAAAAGGTTTTCTTTGTGGTTTTCTTGTACTTCTGCTGCCGGTCATGCAGGGGCAGCTATGTATTTTGCTGCCCCAAGCACGGCAGGCAGGCGGCTTTCGGCGGCATGCCTGTGGGAGGTCCCGCGCCTTCGGCATCCCCGTCACCAAATTGCCGCTGAAGCTGTGGGACTGGCGGACCTCCCACAGCCAAGCTGCTGAAGGTAGCCTGACTGCTGCTCTCACAGCGACTGTCAGGCGCCCTCCCCCCCCGCCCCCCGCGGTTTGCCGCCCCAGGCAAGCGCTTGGCACGTGGGTGCCTGGAGCCGCCCCTGCAGTCATGATTGGAAATGCTCTAAGGAGAGGATTTTTAGCAGTGTCCTCGCACCTCTAGTCCTAGCTGGAAGCTGGATGAGGCCAGGGTATGAAAATGGTGCAGGGTGTTATCTAAAGTCAAAAAAGGCTTCAGATGGATCTTTAAAATGTGTGAAGGGCTCTTTTTATGTTGAACAGCATGGCAGGAAGGTTCTTCCTTTTAACAGAATTGCTTAATCAATACAGGAAAACTTATTCTTTCATCTCTGATAATTTTGCCTTTTTAGTTCCTGTCTGCAAGACCCCTCCTCCTACCCAAATCCCCACAATTTTGTTATGTTGTGTGGTAATAAGCTCCAGCATCCTAAGAGCTATAGCTCCGCATCGTATTCTGCTTTTACTGTGAGTATAAGCACTACAAAGGATCTGCCATCCCCTTCCTCTCACTTTAATTCCTTCCTCTTGCAGTGCTCTGTAGGGTTGGGGGCAGGGAGGGGGAAGATGTGCATGTCAGGAGAATGTTTGTTTAAAAGGGACCAAGAACAGTAAATGCTAAAGTGAAATTCGGTGTGTATTATGGAGTATGGTTTATTGAGTAATTGACAAGTCAAAGGACTGAGAACTTGTTAGCTGACAAGAATCCACTTTCTTTCTTGCACTCTGAGATAGAGGCTGACACTTCTAAACCCCTTTGGGAAACAAGAAACTATTTGCTTTACATTTCATAGGAAAAATAAGTTTAAATAATGTGAAACATATAACTGAAACTTAGCCTCTAGACAAAATCGCCAGAGAATATTTACCCATAGAGAATAATAGGACTGTCACTTTGAAATTATATTCACACCAGAATAATTTGCCTCTTTAAATACTTGGGCAGCTTTTCATTGATAGATGACACAGAACAATGGTAATTGTGATGCATCTGAGCAGAAAATTAGATTTTTTTTCCATCCCCCACTGAAAATTGATCAGCAGAACTCCACTCAGATGGATCAGGTTTGTTTTTTTTTTAAATTGTTTGACATGAAAAGACTTAAAGGGATCCTGTCAAATTGAATTTTATTCAAGAATGAAATGGAGTTAAAAATAATGTCAGGTATTGTCATGATAATGGAATCTCAGCCTGCCTCACACAGGAGGCATTTATTAAAAACAGCAAATACAAAACAGACACACAAATAGGCTTGCTTTACAGGTTGCTTTCCCTTTGTCTCCTTTGTTTACCAGAGACGACATCCTGCCTGTGAAGCTACACAGCATGCACAGAGACATCTATTGGCTCGATAACATGTGACAATTAAACATATCACAGAATATGCTCTGAGAAGAAAGTTCAATATTCACACCTTAACAGATTTAAAACCACCTTCTCCAAACACGGACACTGCCAGAAAAGTAGATTGCATCATGGAATAGGCCACACAAACACCCTGAGAGAACCCGTTTCAATATGGGGGGGGAAACCAAGCTTGGATTGCAGACCCCTCATTGTCACCTACCACCCCACACTGGAACCCCTATAGGGTATCATTTAAACAGTTACAACCCATACTCGATGAGGACTGCATTCTGTAAGAAATCTTTCCTGAACTCCCTCTTTGGCCTTCAAACAACCTGCTAGCCTCACTAAGCTCATCATCAGAAGCAAACTCCCCACAGACCAGGACGCACCAATCGCAAGTGGCACCAGACCCTGCCAAAACATATTCAAAACCTGCAAACCTCTCCTCTGCCACAATGATCAATACCCCCCAGTACACACCTTTCAAGATTCAGAGGTCCCACATGTGCCTATCACAATGTGTGGCGTACCTCATCCAGTGCACTAAATGCCTCAACAGTTGTGTGGGTGAAACCAGACAATCACTATGCTCTTGAATGAGTGCACGCAGAAAAACAATAAGATAAAAAACACCATATCACCTCTGGGCAAACACTTCTCACAAAACGATCACTC
The DNA here is from genome assembly GCF_016161935.1 of Mauremys reevesii. Classification (NCBI taxonomy): domain Eukaryota; kingdom Metazoa; phylum Chordata; order Testudines; family Geoemydidae; genus Mauremys; species Mauremys reevesii. Next base: position 12,580,317 of record NC_052640.1, on the reverse strand, counting down.
TGTAGGGAAGCTCTGTCTTTGTCCTGAAAGGAAACCTGCACAACACCTTCAAAAGACAAGTCAGAGTTTAAATTCATAATTTTGTTAGATGCTAAAAGTCATGCATTTAATAAAGACATTGGATTTATGGCTCATTACAACAATCTATAACCCACTAACCCTCCTTTGTCCTCTGACTGCAGAATTAACTTCCCACTTCACCTTGAATGGTCTCTTACAACATGCTAACTCCTTATGGTAAACAATCTGTTCTACCTTGTATTTAGCTGTTGATGTGCTGAGTACCTTTCCCAGACCAGAAGAAGAACTCTGTGTAAGCTCTATAGCTTCTCTCTTTCACAAACAGAAGTTGGTCCAATAAAAGATATTACCTCGCCCATCTTTTGTCTCTAATATTATGATGTATAATATAATATTATGGCTACAGCACTTCAAATGTCATTACAGACATTCCTGTTTGAGTTCCTCTGCCAACTTTTGTGATTTTTTTTTTTTAGTCACTGTCATGAGGTCACTCACCACACTGGCGCCTCCAGCTGGGTGTTTTGGGAATTAGTTCAGCCCCACTGGGCGTGCCCTAAGGTGGTGGTGGCTGTCCCATCCTTGCCTCCAGACCAGGGCCGTCTCCAGCTTTTTTGCTGCCCCAAGCGTTGAAGAGGGGGAAAAAAAAGCCACTCTTTTGGCTGCCTGCTGCTCAGCATCCATAGGCTAGTGTGGGGCAGGTGCCTTGTCACAGTCACCTTAGGCTATTTTGGTAATTTTTTGTTTTTCTCTCCCTTGTTCCTGTGACCAACTCAGAAAGAAAAACTGACTAATTTAGTCTGATCTATAAAAATAACTTTGTATGCAAAAGGGTCTTTCTGTGTGGTCACTTTTTTTTTTTTACAGGATGGTGGCCTTGCTGATTCAACTCAACAAATTACTGTTGAATGCACAAAGTAAAGAGGAAAATTTCTATTTTCGCCCTCTAGTCTGTTACAAGTCTCATTTATCACAGGTGTTAGTTACAATGAGAGAGGGTAAAATGATTTCTGACAGAAGTTAGAGGTTTAAGTTGATGGTGTCCATTTAAAATGTTCAGCTGCCTTATCACTCTGATATCTACAGCAGTGACACCATCACAGGACCTAACCAGATCAGCCACACCATCACCGTTTCATTCACCTGCACGTCCACCAATGTAATATACACCATCATATGCCAGCAATGCCCCTCTGCTATGTACATCGGCCAAACTGGACAGTCTCTACAGAAAAGGATAAATGGACACAAATCAGATATTAGGAATGGCAATATACAAAAACCTGTAGGAGAACACTTCAACCTCCCTGGCCACACAATAGCAGATCTTAAGGTGGCCATCCTGCAGCAAAAAAACTTCAGGACCAGATTTCAAAGAGAAATTGCTGAGCTTCAGTTCATCTGCAAATTTGACACCATCAGCTCAGGATTAAACAAAGACTGTGAATGGCTTGCCAACTACAGAACCAGTTTCTCCTCCCTTGGTTTTCACACCTCAACTGCTAGAACAGGGCCCCATCCTCCCTAATTGAACTAACCTCGTTATCCCTAGCTTGCTTCTTGCTTGCTTATAAATACCTGCCCCTGGAAATTTCCACTACTTGCATCCGACAAAGTGGGTATTCACCCATGAAAGCTCATGCTGCAAAACGTCTGTTACTCTATAAGGTGCCACAGGATTCTTTGCTGCTTTTACAGATCCAGACTTACACGGCTACCCCTCTGATACTTATCACTCTGAGTTATCTTCATTCCTTTTTAACTGTGTTCCCTTTTCAGATGAGACAGTTGTACTTAGTCCAAATTACTGGGCCATCGATAGTACTAATATTAGCCACTAATATTCATCCGAAGTGTTTGTTAGATCATTGCATGTTGACTCTTCCCAATTAGTTACTTAGTCTTCTACTGACTGGAGACTTCCCATCTTTAAATGTGTCATAAGAGAGGTTGACGTCTGAGATGCTGGATCTGCATGATCAACGCATTTTCACTTAAGCCTTGTCTACCACAGCAAATTGACAGGAATAAGCTATTCCACAATACCTGTTCTGAAACAGTTCTCTGTGTGGACCCTCTGTTCCAGGATAAAAAATATTGTATTCCATAATAATATTCGGCTTTGGAAGTGCATTAATTATTCTGGGCAAAAAAACACTTTGATTGTTGAAGTGTGTGTCCACTCAAGGAGCTTATACATCAGTAACTATTCCAGTTTATTTCACGTTGTAGACAAGCCCTTAGATTCTTTCTAACTGAAAAGGAAAAGAGAAACTGTATCACTTGTAGTGTGAATGAATACACGTGTGTGCGCCCATGCATGCATGCACATGGAAGCTATAATCTTTAACCACAGTCCTCAGCATGAGTGCTGGCTCACAATCTTATCTCTCAGCTGTGTCTCATTAGTAGGAACAACATTGATTTTTAGTTCCCAAATTTATCTGCCTCCCACACAACTCTGCTGCTGTTTGCTGTTTTTCCCACTAAATTATGACCATCAGAAATGCAACATTTAAGAAACAAATTTTTACAGAAATCTTAGTCACCATTAAAATAACGAGCCTCTCACAAACTCAGATTTCCTCCTTTTGTATTTGTGTACCTCACTTTGTGGTTTTTGTCAGACACATTAAAAAGGCCAGTGTCATTTGGGATTTGGAGACTCAAGTTACACTTTGTCTTTAGAGCTATAAAATATATATATTTAATTTTCAGTCATAGTTCTCTAATAGATTCTATCATTTGATCATATTAAATTCAGTTTTTCCTGCAACTGACTTTGTGATGTGTTTGATAAAACTGCCTCTCTAGACCTGCCCCAGCACAAAGTGTTTTAATTAATAAAATAAAGGCACATGTCCATGGGTAAAGTCAATTATTTAAAAACAGCTCTGCTACCTACACTACTTAGTTCCTACTCGAGGGACATATATAATTCTGTAAAATAAAAGCAATTCCTTTCTGTTCTAAAATAGATTTGAAAGAAAGGACAGAAAAAGGATTTCTGGGCAGGGCATGAATGTGTGGCATGACTTGGATAAATGACAAAGGACTGAGAACCAGATTTTCAAAGGTACTTTGGTGCCTACAGATGCAGACAGGCACCTAGTGGGATTTACAAAAGCACCCAAGCAGGTTAGGTGCCGAACTCCCATTGATTTCAGGGAAGTGTTGAGAACCCATTATACCCACTTAAATCAACAAGCCTGGAATGTGTTTGGTACCTCTTGAAATCAGGCCCTTAAAAACTGCAACCCCCAAGAAGATCTAGCTCGGTGGTTGTCAACCTTTTCCTTATGACTCCATGCTACAACAGAAATTACTTTTGTGGCCCCATCTCTAATGTCCTAAATTGAGAGAGGGTGGTCTCATGACTCCTTGGTTGAAAACCTGGATTTTGAATTGGTGGGCTTTGATGTTAAACAGAAGCTACCAAAGTTAGACATTTTTAAGTCAGCAGGTCCAGATAACTTGCATCCAAGAGTTTTCAAAAAGCTTGCTGAAGAGCTATCTGGACCATTAAAGTTGCTTTTTAATAAGTCTTGGCTTGCTCGGGAATTTCAGAAGACTGGAAGAAAGCTAATGTGGTGCCAATTTTTAAATGGGGAAACAGGATTACCTGTGTATTCATAGGCCTGTCAGCCTGACATTGATCCTGTGCAAGATAATGGAGAGGCTGATTCAGGACTTGATTAATAAAGAGTTAAAGGAGTGTAATGTAATTTAATGCAAATCAATATGGGCTTGTATCTACCCTGGATGGGGCACTTTTCTTCAGCTCATCTCTGTAAATAAGGGTGGTGGAAGGAAATTGGGTTTTTAAAAATATTTTTTTGAAAATAAATCAAAAGGTTTGAAAAAATAAATGCAAGTGAAATAGTGGAAAGCAAACACCTGGCAGAGGTGTGAATAAGCAAACACTTTGGCAGAGTTTTTGGGAGTGGGGGGGGGGCCTTGTGGCAGCTCCCCCCGGCACATTGGAAAGTCAGCGCCTGTGAGTGGATGGAGGTTAGAGTAATAAGGCGTGGCCCAAACTCTGTCTAAAACGTTTGTATTTAGAGGAATAGTCTTCAATGTTGAAAATGTTCGGGTCAAGAAATTGAGGGGGTTTAACAGTGTCTCCCAGGGAGAAACTTGAACCGAAGGAGCCCCCTTTTTTTTTATAATCTAGCATTTGTGAATCCTGTGTATCAACATAAACAACAATTCCTATATTTAGCATTTTATTATGACTACTTCTGTGACAGTAGTGCCTATAGGACTCCACAGAGATCAGGGCCTGACTGTTAGGCTTTGCACAGACATGCCGTAAGAGACAATCCCTGCCCCGAAGAACTTAAAATTTAAATAGACAAGACAGACAGAGGAGAAATGACATACCCAAGGTCACACAGCAGGTCTATCAGATTCAAGAAAGGAACCTAGTCCCAGTCCCAGTCCAGCACCCTACTTCCCTGCCTATGCTGCTTCACGGGTGGTTCTGATACCCATGTAGAATTTCCACCAGTAAACAATCTTTTATCTTAATATTGGCCTCCTGCTTTGATCAATATGCCATACTCCTCTCCATACTATCCACCATGGGCTTACTATAGGAAATGCCAAGCCAAGTCAAACTTTGCAAGTTTTAAAGGAAACTACTGATTTCTATGTTGATGTCCTTAGGAAGGATATTTGATGTCTGTAATTCCTACCTCCGCCTTTTCCTGCCATCAAACCACATGCTGTGTGTATGGATGGAATCTTGCAATTACAGAATATAGTAAAACAAAGATTTTGGTGTAGTCTAATCTCATGTTGATGCGCTCATGAATTTCCCCTTGTGGAACTTTGATGCACACATCCTATAGGTCAGTATGTAGTCTCAATAATGTAGTCTACATAATGTCCTAAATCCTTCAACCCTTACTCAGGTAAGTGATCCAGTGACCTCAGTGGAGTTTTGCCTGCTGACTTCAGGGGTGAATGTGACCTGTATCTGAAATGCTAAAACATGAAGATTTCTATGGAGAGCAGAGTACACCTTATTCATAAAACATGTCTGCAGAAAACAAAGCCTCTATTCTTTCTTTTAAGTTTTTTACATTCTTTTTGGGCTCTGTTTTCTATAGTGTACATTCAAAAGATTTCTGAAACTTCATTCACCTTCAGGTAGCATAGTTTTATCCCTGTTATAGTGGGAATCTAATCAAAGAAGGTGGGGTTTTTCCCTTCTCCCTTGAGGTTTCTGCAATTTTTAAAAATAGTTTTGACATTGAGACACTGCCATTTTACAGGTGTCCTAACCTCTTAGGGTACGTCTACACTACGGGACTATTCCGAATTTGCATAAACCGGTTTTGTAAAACAGATTGTATAAAATCGAGTGCGCGCGGCCACACTAAACACATTAAATCGGTGGTGTGCGTCCACGGTCCGAGGCTAGCATTGACTTCTGGAGCGTTGCACTGTGGGTAGCTATTCCGTAGCTATCCCATAGTTCCCGCAGTCTCCCCCGCCCCTTGGAATTTCCGGGTTGAGATCCCAGTGCCTGATGGGGCAAAAATCATTGTCGCGGGTGGTTCTGGGTAAATGTCGTCAGTCACTCCTTCCTCTGGGAAAGCAACGGCAGACAAGCATTTCGCGCCTTTTTTCCCTGGATTGCCCTGGCAGATGCCATAGCATGGCAATCATGGAGCCTGTTTTGCCTTTTGTGACTGTCACCGTATGTGTACTAGATGCCGCTCACAGAGGCGATTCAGCAGCGCTACACAGCAGCATGCTTTTGCTTTTGCATGACAGCAGAGATGGTTACCAGCCATACTGCACCATCTACCAATCCATAAATTGGTAAAAAGATGATCATGGCTACCAGTCCTTTTGCACTGCACCATTTGCTGCTGTCATAAGTGCCCCTGGCTGCTCTTAGCCAGGGGCACAAAAGCCAAAATTGGGAATGACTCCCAGAGTCAATCCCTCCTTTTTGGTATCTAAAAATAGAATCAGTCCTGCCTAGAATATGGGCAAGTGTACTAGAGAACCACTGTATCAGAGAGCACAGCTGCTCTGTGTCAGATCCTGCAGAAATTATGAGCTGTATGCTATTCACAGGGGGTGCTCCTGCAACAACCCCACCTGTTGATTCTGTTCTTCCCCCAGCCTTCCTGGGCTACTGTAGCATTGTCCCCCCACTTGTGTGATGAAGTAATAAAGAATGCAGGAATAAGACACACTGACTTGTTAGTGAGAAATGAGTGGAGGGCAGCCTCCAGCTGCTATGATAGTCCAGACAGGACAGTAAGGAGTGTGGAGGAGAGAAGCCCAGCATCCCTCTGCTAGTTCAGGGGCACTTGAATCTTTTTTTTTACACATGAAGGGTGGGGGATGACAGAGCTCAGCCCCCTGTTGCTATGACGACGATGGTTATCAGCCATACTGCACCATCTACCAGGAAAAATTAGGGCCAGGCACCCTTGATAGACCTCACCGATGCTAGTCTGCATGGTTACCAGTCCTTTTGCACTGCCCCATGTGCCAATAGGCTGATGACGAGGATGGATACCAGTCATATTGCACCATCAGCCACCCATGGTGGGGGGGAGCAAGGATGTTGGTGTTGAGTGCTGCAGCATCGGGTCTATCTGCAGCATTCAGTAAAGATAGGGTGACATGTTAAAGAGTCAAGAGAGGATTGTTTTCCCTTTCACTTCTGAGGGTGGGTGCGGGGGTGCGTAAATTGCCGAGCTAGGCCCTGACCCACCGCGGACACTGTGTTTGACCCTAGAAGCATTTGGAGCTCAGCCAAGAATGCAAATACTTTTCGGAGACTGCAGGAACTGTGGGATAGCTTGAGTCCTCCAGTCCATGAGCATCCATTTGATTCTTTGGCTTTCCGTTATGTTTGTCATGCAGTAGTGCGCTGAGCCCCTGCTATGGCGTCTGTCTGGAGATTTTTTTTAAATGATTTTGAATTTCGTCTTTTGTAACGGAGCGCTGATAGAACAGATTTGCCTGCCCTTACAGCGATCACATCTGCATGGTCTGTGCGGGAGCTCTTTCTTTATTTTGATTTTTAACTGCATCGCCACACGTGCTGATCTGAGCTCCACGCTAGGCAAACAGGAAATATTCAAAAGTTCGCGGGGCTTTTCCTGTCTACCTGGCCACTGCATCCGAGTTCAGATTGCTGTCCAGAGCGGTCAGTGGTGCACTGTGGGATACCGCCCGGAGGCCAATACCGTCGATCTGCGGCCACACTAACTCTAATCCGATATGGTAATTCCGATACTAGCGCTACTCCTCTCGTTAGGGAGGAGTACAGAAGCTGGTTTAAAGAGCCCTTTATACCGATATAAAGGGCCTCTCAGTGTGGACTGGTGTGGCGTTAAATCGGTTTTACGCTCCTAAAACCGGTTTAAACGCCTAGTGTAGACCAGGCCTTAGCTACTGAATTTAATGTCCTGTCTACCTTTGCTATCAACTTTCTGATCCTTGCCAAGGAAATTCAAGACAGTCAACTTGAGTACTGGTGGTAGTGGCCGCTTTAGAGTAAGACACGGTGTGGTATTCTCCTGAGATGCATGTGAAACTCCTATTAATATTAATAGGAGTAACACAAAAAGAAAAGCAATTCCCAAGTGTCTATTGAAAAGATAAAAATTTGAAGAGAATATACCTGTTGTAGAGTTTAGAAGGTCCATCTCTGAGAAGCTGTGTTTGGGATGCAAGATGAATGCAAACTGCATGAAGCAGGTGGAATATACTCTAACACTCCAGAGCTAATTTCCGTTTAGGATTTGTAAAGTGGGAGAGAAGAAGAACCAGCTGAAATGAATTTCCAAGTTTCTCTGACTCTGCAGTGGATAATCATCTTTCTTGAATTTTTCCTTGCGTCTAGCAACTCTAGTTGTCAGGGGCATTGGGGATTTACTTCTGTTTTATTAAAGTTTTCATTGCTACCTGGCATAAAGAAAGAGTTTGTTCCTTGTCCATAACTTTCTCTGACAGAATATAGCACAATGGCTAGTACAAGTTCCAAGAATATACATGTGTTATCAGAATCTATTTTCAGAAAGATTAGAGTTTTTGGTGGCTTATCAGCTGACACCTACATTATTATTGAGGTTTATATTAAGCATATCATGATTGGTATAATAAATATTAAAGTCAAAGTTTATGGGCAGAGACCAGTCTATAGACAAGGATATAAATCTTCTGTAGCAGAAGCTTGGCCTTGAACATATTTTTCTGAGGTTAAATGAGCACCCAGGTTAGGCTGTTTTGAATATTCTTTTTCTCTTTTCAGCTCTTGAAACAAAAGGATGTGGGGAAAACAGAGTGAGAAAACATTCAAACCAGCCTCCCCCAGATATTTGTTAATTGTCAATAGATGGTTCCTAAACTAGCTGTTCAGTCTTGAAAATCAGGTAATTAAAACGCTGAGCATCCAGTAAGTTTGAAGTAATCAGTTTATCAATGATAGATCTTGGGGGAAATTCAGCAAATTACAAAGCTAATACTGGAAATTAACTTATTGATAGTAAGACTTAGACAGCTGGTAACTTGACTGGTACTTTGAAAATAATAAGAGCCTCAATTTTTAGAAACAGCAAACATTTCTCTCAATTATTTTTAAAGGTCTAATTTAAATACAACAAGGCATTAAAACTGAGCTGGATATAATAGGGAGCTGCGATCATGTTGTATTTGTATGTGTGTTTCGGTGCCTAAATATACTGTAGCCTTGAAAATGGGATATTGGAATTTTAATAAGATCATTCAGATAATACCTTGCGTTTACATCAGTGGTGGGCAACCTGGAACTTGGGGAGGACACTGAGACAGTCTTGTGAAAACTGCCATAGGATTTGCAATGACCTTAAGTGGTCAGGTCCTCATATTTATGTTTTGTCTGAGATGCCCCTTCCAGAAGCACAGTTCTGTTAGTCATGTACATTTAGTTTTTGCTCAGTTTGCCAGATTTAGTGTTTTCTAACACTGTTTTTGGTGCTAATCTTTTATAATGGGATTTTAATAAATAGAAAGCAAATTATCTCAGTGGAAGTGTTTAGGGATTTAATCTATCTGTATAAAACGCTCATCATCTCAGCTGTTCTTAATTTTTATGACTATTTTTAAGGCATTAACTTTTTGTGGTTGTAACGGGAGTCTTTGGTTTCAGTTTGAAGTCAAGGCATGTAGACATTCAGATAAACTACAATATACCATTTCGATTAATTGCTATTAGTGTTTTGAACCATTTAATCTGGAAGTTTAATCCATAGAATGCTCTATCATTCCAATAAGTACCTAAAGAGATTGAATCAATGCTTTTGCTACTCCACATAGGAATGGATCTGCCAAGTGTGTATGAATTAAGATATTTAATAGAGCTTCAAATCCACATGGTAAACAATGCTCAGTATAAGTGTTGGCGTGCTAAAAGTATGATGGAATATTTAATTGTACAAAACAGCTCTTTCTCTTTAAACCACTATATTTTGACTTTTTAAATTCTTAGAACTGAATACTCCAAATGCACATACTGTCTATCCAGTGTAGCTACATTTCTGAGACCATAGAATACTGAATAGCTGGATATGTGATGACTGTAAGAACTATTCAGTGACTTAGCTACCTGGTGTGAAGGTAGATGATCCATGAGGCATCTATAGAGACTCCTAGTGAATCCTGTGGAGGAGACCATGGTCATGGTATGTATCGATATCAATAATACATGAAAGTGCAAGAAAGAGGTACTGAAAGCTAAATTTATAGTTCTAGGAAGAAGGCTTATATCCAGGACCTCTGCATTAGGTTTTTCCTAAATAGTTCCGTTTTTCATGTGCATGGTAAACTAGACAGGATGAATTTTAATGTTTCAATCCAGGGATGAGGAAGTAGCATAGGGAAGGAGTTAAATCTGTTTGCTACTGGGTAATTCTTTGGGAGAAGGAGAGGCTGTGCAGAAGGGATGGGGCTTCACCAGAATAAAAGTGGAGCTACACTGCTGGCACATCAATGATGTTTGGGAGCATGAAACTAGAACCTGGGGGCTGATTGCAGAGCCTCAAGAGTACTCAGGTTGGATGAAGCCATCTGTTAAGGATATCGGTAACAAAATTATCTCCCTCTCCAGCAGTAAAGGATAGGTTAGGAATTACAGCTGGAATGAAGGAGACAGCATTGGACTGGAAACAAATTATGGAAAATGTAACACTATGTCAGGCTAAGGAGTCAAATAAAAAAAGACAAATGGCCAAAAATGTGAAGGTCTTATCCAAAGCCCATTGAAGTCATTGGGAGTCTTGGCTATATTGACAAGATTTGCACTTGCTTAAAGCCATTTTTTAATCAGCTAAATGCAGAACTTCTGCTGATTGATCTCCTTTTAAAACTTCTTTTCCCTCACCTTTCTTTCTGGTACTTTGCTGTTTTCTCTCTCCCTTCACAAACAGGCCATGGCCTCTCTACAGTTGGAAAAGTGCTGCATCGTTTTTTGTGTGGCTGCCAGTCATGCCACACTACTGACAGGAGAGCAGAGAGAGAGCATGTAGTACTGTGTGTCTGAACACTGCTAGCATTCTCTCCACTGGGGACTGAGATTCTTCTTTCAAACTCATTCAACTGCTGCCAAAGCACAGAGCAGAATGCCACTGGGGAAGCAACTATTTTAAAAAAGGAAATCTTGTACCTGTTACCTCAGACAACATTTATTGAGTTTGTATCCCTTACGGACAAGTCCTGTAGAATGTAATGGGATGAAACCAATAAAGTTGCCTGGAAATTTATTTACTTTTAATAGTAAATACCACTTCGTTCATTTTTTGTAATCATGTTTTAGAATTTAATACCTGGAATATAATTTTTGGTTAAATTTAATAGAATGTATCCAAAAACTTTTTATTGTATGGAATATAAACTAGAAAATAATGTCCTATATAGACAAATGTATAATACCTTATTTTTATTCACTTTACACCCATACACATCGGTGTATGTATACTAGTGTAGATTTTACAGTTGCTTAGCCCACAACTAGGTCAAATTTTAAAAGAGCTCAGCACATTGGGTGTCAATTTCTTTCTAAAGTCCAGCAGCTTCTGTCTTTGGCTACACTGGCGCTTTACAGCGCTGCAACTTCCTCGCTTAGGGGTGTGAAAAAAACACCCCCCTGCGCGCAGCAGGTTACAGCGCCGTAAAGCGCCGGTATAAACAGTGCCCCAGTGCTGGGAGCACAGCTTCCAGCGCTGTAAGCTATTCCCCTCGTGGAGGTGGAGTACCTGCAATGCTGGGAGAGTTCTCTCCCAATGCTGGCGCTGCGACCACACTCACACTTCAAAGCGCTGCTGCGGGAGCGCTCCCGCAGCAGTGCTGTACGGCTGCAAGTGTAGCCATACCTGTAGATGCTCAGTTGAGAATTGAGCTCTTGAACATCTGGTCTTTACAATCTAAACTGAATTCCTAGAAACTTCAGTGTATTTAGTTAAACTCTCTGTGTGGAAAAATTCTATAGAATTTAATAGAACACGTTATTTCTAAGTATTTAATGAATCATGCTGTAGAATTTAAGGAAATTGTATCCCTTCTATAGAATTCTATCAGATGATTAAAATATAGAAGTTATTCTCTATTAAAAATACTTTCTGTAGCACCCTTTTGGTCTGCATGTACATGTGTTTACACACACACACCAAAGGGTTCTTAGGTTGGTTGGGGGTGTTTGTATACACACAGAGTGAAATATATAACATGAACTATACAAAACTCTTTAGATATAAATATGAACTGTTATGTAAGAATATAAATGACATACATAAGATACACTTAAAATCTTGACTTTATCAAGGATGACTTATAAATGTAGTTTATTTTGGCGCAAGTATAAACCCAATTTCCAAGACAGGGAAAAAATACATTTGTAAGTGTTGAAGGGCTCAATTTCAGACACAGTGAAAAGACACTGTATTTGCAAAATACTGTAAGGAAGGCTTGATTAATGCTAGGAAGCCTTAAAACACTCTCCTAATCAGCTTAGCAAACCTCAAAGGAAGTTCTACAAGTGTGTACAGTGCCATTGCAAGCTAAAGAGGGATGGCTGCCCTTTTTCAACCCAAGCGCTAGCCAAAGTTTCGGGTCTTGAGAATGTTCCAGTTGGGAGTAGAACCTGGTGATAGCCAGGTATTTCTCTTGCCGCTTTGTTTATTTACAAAGGATATAAGAAGACCTGTGTTTCTCAACACAGAAGGAATCAAATAACAGGAAACTGCTTTATTTTTGCTCCCAGCACCCCCAGCTAACACCTGACTCAAAAGCTCACTCTCTAACGTTTTCCAAGATTACACTGCGCTCACAGGCTGATGCTTGGCTTTCTTCCTCCTCTGAGTTTCTCTGTTTGCAGCCTGTCTGTCTCTCATGAAATACTCAATGAAACCCCACTGCCCACTCTGTCCAAACTCCTGGGTGGATTCACAGTCCCTTTTTATCTTAGGTGGGGGAAGTGCTTTTGATTAAGTCATTCTGGCTGGCAGCAATGTTAACTGGAGGGTGCATTCACTCCCACCCAGTCTGAAAGAGGTTTGTGATTCAGACAGTCACCAGTACCTGTCAGCATAACACTGCCCCTTGCGTTAGCTCCACCCATTACTCTGATGGCACCCTAAATGGTGACACCCTGTATGACCCATCCCAAAGAAAATAAACCATTTAGCCAACTAAAAATGATACGAGCTTAACTATTTACAAAGGTACAATATCCTTCTGCCAAGATGTTTTCACATCAACAACCAAAACTGATTTTTATACCCACCCAAATTCCTGTGGGATTTTATGCTCCCAGAAGACTATTTCAATCCCGCAAGGGGCCACCTCTTTCAGTCAGTCCCTGTGGAAGGGCCATGGTTTCCATGGAACTTGCTGGCTGAGGCAGACCCCACTCATTCTGTCTGAATGGAGTATTCATCTCTGTAACAACTTTTCTAGCCTCAACTTCCACAGCTACAGCCTCAGATTCTGGGAGGCAGCCAAAATGAATTTTTGTCTCCTGAAGTATAAGCACTTTCATGTGTGTCCAACATGAAATGGGTATTGAAACATGGATATACCAAGACAAAAGAAGTCACAAGAGCCTTTTTCAACTTTGAAAATATTAAATCAGCCCCTGCTGACCACTGAAATGATTTCCCTTTCTTACTCTTTGCCGCTTATCAGAAACATTCAGCAAACGAAGAGGGATCGGTTCTTGTTTGGCATCCACAAAAGCGTTAGCAGCTAAGATTCCTCAGAGACCTTGGGTCTCAAAACAAGTTTCAGCCACTCCGCATCTCTCCCTTTCTCGAAAGCTACCAAAGCTACCACAGCATGTAGCTGTTATAATGGTTTCTTCTCTCCATCCTTTTACCTCCCATTATTTTTGTCAGACAGCCCAGATTTAAACAAAAACGGTGGGGCTGACCTTCATGCCTCCAAACATTGTCCCTTCAGCTTGCTCCATTTCCCAAACTGAGCGAGAGACGATCACTAGAGATTTGTGAGACACCCTGTCTCGATCTGTCTTTAATTTATAACAATTGTTTTTGTGGCCAATTTTGTCAAGTACCAGCATTTAACTGATTGCTTTCTTTAGTTTATTGCCACTTTCCCTTCTTTTACAAATTAGATTTATCATTTGTTTTAATTGTTCAATACAGTCATGAACCAGATTAGAATCCCTTCTTTCATCATACACATTAGAGTCGCAGCTGTACTTACAGGACTTATGGCAGTAAGCTTCCGTCTTCATCACTAGCAGCTGCTTCCTCTTCCAGTGAACTGCTGGAAGAAAAGATTAAAATTCTGTAGCAAAATCCACAGCCTCTTAGAGTGTCTTTGGTCACCTTTTGCTGATTTGATCCTACGAGCCCAAGTCCAGATGAGCATCTATACACTGGTCCATTGCTAGAGTATCCTGGAAGGTCTCAGTAGTTTCTGGGTATGCCAGAAACACAGGTCTCCACAGATCCTCTTCCAGTTCAAGTGGGGTTTCTTTTTTTCCCTCTCCTCTATCTCTCTGCTGTGCCCTGGCCAGCAGAGATTGATGGTTAGCTCCAAACTTCATGTCAAAGGCTTGTACCAGGTCTGGATAACTCCATCTCTCTCTTTTTTTGGGGAGGGGGGGGAATTTCTGCAGCGCTATCAGTCCAGGGACACCCAAATTGGCTGATAGAAACCCCCCTTTCTGTCCCTCTTTCCAGCCATTCATTTAATCTATAAAGTTGAATGAAGCCAAATAAGCCTCCCAGAGTTTTTGCATCATTTGAGCTGTGACAACCTGGCCTCTTCCTTCTGGGTCTCTATGAATTAGAAATGGAGTAAAAAAACTGTTGTCCAAGTCCTCCGACTGGCCCAATTCCTCATCCAGGCAGCTGCCATCCACTGTTGTCTTGTGACCCTTTGATATCCTGCAGCTGAAATTTTAGTTCCTTAAGCTGCAACCCATCTCGGTTAGCAGGTTTCAAACTGGTCAAAGCCTGCTTGGTCTCCGCTATTTCATGGAAGATCTTCTAGTCTATGACAGTCAGGTTAGTTGTTGCCTCATCAATCTGTTTTACCATTCCAGCCTGGTATGTTGCAGTTGGGTTTCTGAATCTGCCCAATCACTTCGTAGTTCCTGCTCCAATAGAGATTTCATATCAGCTGGAAATCTTCTCTGAGTTCTTTCTGGGAAACCTCCAGTTCTTGTTTTAATTTGGGTCATGTCTTAATTCCTTTTGTGAAATCTCCAGCTCATGTTTTAATTCCTGTGGGCCATTTCTGATTTCTGCACATATTTCTGTTGTTTGTTCCATCTTGTTCAACAGGAACACCGGGCTTATGATCTCTCTCCTTGGAAACTGGATCCCACTACTGGCAACAATGTTGCCCCCTCTTTGACCCGAGCAGCTAGTCAAAGATTGGGGTTCTGGAGTGTTCCAACTGGGAGTAGGGATTGGTGTTAATAGGTATTTCTGTGCAGTTTTGTTTATTTACAAAGAATGTACAAAATCCTATGCCTCTGAATGCATAAGGCATCAAATAGCAGGAAACAACTTCTTTTGTTCACATCACCAAGAACACTCTTCAGCCAACACCAGACTCAAAAGCTCACTGTCTTTAGCTTTTTCCAGGGTCACACTATGCTCACAGGCTGCTGATTGGCTTTCTTCCTCCTACGAGTCTCTCTCAGTTTCCAGTTTCTCTTTTACTTACACCCCACCCATGCTACAAAACCCCTCCACCCACTCAGTCCAAACTCCTGGGCCAGTTCACAACCCCCTTTTGCCTGGGGTGGGGATGGGATTCTGATTAACTCACCCTGACAGTTATATTAATTGAAGTGTCCAGTCTCAAAGAGGTTTGTACTTCATGCGGTCACCAGTACCTCTCAGCCTACCAGGGAACTTGAGACCAGAACAATATCTTCTGGGAGACCTGCAGCTCTTAATTGTGACTGATATCCAAAATATATGCAAACTTTAGGCCATGTCTACGCTAGTGAACTTACAACAGCATAGCTGTACTGATGCAGCTGCGCTGCTGTAAGATTGCTAATGTAGCTGCTCTATGCTGATGGGAGAGAGCTCTCCTGTCGACATAATAAAACCACCTCAATGAGCGGCAGTAGCCTCCCTCCGACATTGCACTGTGTACTTGAGTGCTTATGCTGGCAAAACGTGTCGCTCAGGGGGTTGTTTTTTCACACCCCTGAGCAACATAAGTTTTGCCAAAATAAGTGGTAGAATGGCCTTAGTCATTTTTTGTGTCTGGTCGTAGTATAAGCTGTAGGTTTGAATTTGGAGAGTTTTACATTTATAATTGTATTAATTTATCTAATAGCTTTAATGATATTGACCATGATTCCTAACACTTTAGGTATTAGTCTGCTGTGAAAGAAAAACTAAATAGAAAGATTTGTAGTGTTTAATGTAGACAGCAATGCTACAGGGGTGGGGGGAGATGGATGCTATTAGCTGAGGGGAGCTGTGCTGAAAGCTTCACAAGAAAAGCTGAGATGGGGAAATATTGTTGTCTTGGAGGATAAGAACTTTTGCAAAGCACATTTTTTAAATTACTTGGATGGTTCAGCAAATGCTGAGAAAATTCTCAGATTGACTGCCAGGCACAAAAAAGTCTTGCAGTTTTAGTTGGATGATGTCTTGAATGGGAAACATTTTTACAGCTGAAAGTTTATTTTAGATCTCATTTATTAAAATGGAATATTTAAATTAATCTTTGCTGTGTCGTTGCAGCCATGTTGGTCCCAGGATGTTAGCGAGACAAGGTGGGTGAGGTAATTTCTTTTATTGGACCAACTTCTGTTGGTGAAAGAGACAAGCTTTCGACCTGAAGAAGAGCTCTGTGTAAGCTTTAAAGCTTGTGCCTTTCACCAACAGAAGTTGTTCCAATAAAATATATGAATTTAATAATATCTTATTTGATGGGGTCATCATTAACATCTATCTTGCTCTAGATTTTTGCAGTATCTGCTTCTATGGCGCTGCAGGCTTCATCCACCTATTCATGGATAGAAGGCATCTGCTATGCATCCTCACTTGCCCTTTCTCATTAAACCTCCCCATACTTGTTAAACTCAAAAATTACTATTCCCTGTAGGCCTCTTCTGGAAGCAAGGAGATAAGATCTGTCTTTGAACATTGTTCAAGGGCACCAGGTTACTCATCTGTTCAGATGGAATACATAGACAATGGATACTGGATCCAGAATGCAATATCCATTACATGACAACCTGTTATGTTACATTGTACTCCTGTCTTAGGATTCAAAAGGACATTGTCTCAGTTGTACTCTGTAACAGACTATGTAATTAATGGAAGCAGGCAGAGCAGCTGCAAATAGCCTTTCAAGCAGGTAGTATTGCACTGGGTGGGGAGAGGGTAAAATGGGAGTTATTCAGGACCACCTTTCCCTCAAGACCTCTGGACCCAGAATTGTGCAGTGGAGGACACCGTGGGGGCACCAGAAGCCATGTGGCACTCCTTTGACCCCATGCCATATGGGCTTTGGGAAAGACACTGCAGGAGGGAGCCAGCCAGAGACTGGAGCCAGCAAAGTAGCTAGAGCTGCAGTTTAGCCAGGACCATAGCGCACAGATAATGTCATCAGGCTACTTTCTACAGTTACCACTTCAAACATTCTCTCCCCTGTGGTCCTTGGCTATTCCAACTCTTTACTTTCCCCTTCCTCATGGCCTCCAGCTTGCTCCCTTCCTTTGTTTTTCCACCCAGCTAACCAGAGTGCAAATGTACATAGTGCTGTGGTGATGGGAACTTATGCAGATAGATAGTATTTTTAATATTAAAATAATTAATGGTGTATGAAGGACGAACTTCTGCTTATATTTACCCCCTTCCTATAATACAAAATAACAGGGCATTTAATCCAATGAAAATTCATTGACTTTAAAATGGATAGAAGGAAATGCTGCCATGAATGCTTGATCTGTGGAATTCACTGCTGCAGGATATTACTGAGTTAATGTAACTTCATACATTTCAAAAATTTACTAAACTTTACAGCAAGGGTCAGAAGCTTACTTTTACTGATGCCAATGAGAATTTCACCACTGACTTCAATGACAATAGTATCTGGTCTTTACTAGATGTGGAAAAAAATATTGTGTACTATGATACTAGCTAGTATAGCTGTTATAAGGTCTCTCAATCCCCAGGCTTCAAAGATTACCTTGTTAACTTGATCAATTTAGGTATGATCTACAAAGTTGTTGGAAAGACTCCAATTCAATTTAAGGGGAGATGGACTAAACCTCACATGAGGAGCTTCCCAACATTGGTACAATATTATTCAGTTGGGTCCATTATTGGGAGGAGAGGGGGATGACTATCTCCTTTTGGCTACTCAGAAATAGGATGCTGGACTAGGTGGGATTAGATTTATTATGGTGTGACAATTCCCAAGGTGAGACTGCCATCTGTGTGGCATTTCTACTAACTCATATTTACATCAAATGAATATGAACAATATCTTTTAAAAAAAAAAGAAATAAAAGAAATTCAAGCCAATTCTATCCAGGGAAAGTTTGGAGCCCTGTAAAATACAACACTTAAACAACATGAAAGAAGATGCAAGATGCCTTATATTGCCCTTATTTGCTCACCAGTGGCAAAAAATCACCATTCAAGTGTCTTAACCTTTCACTAAAAATTAAACCAAAACGTGTAATATTCTGTCTTGAACTTGTCTTTAAGTTTCCAAACACAGAAGGAAAGTCTCACAATCTGTTTCCCAAATGCCATGTCAAACAAAAGGATTTTTTTTAGCACAGTTTAAAGACGGTCATGTTCTTTCCCTGAGATAATAAAGCTACATCAGATGAATTCAATATGATGTAACAGAAAGTCTCCTTGCCCTTAGCTGGACTCTGTAATTTAGCTCTTCTTTTTCAGGACATGAACAGTACTGTCTGAGCCCCTTTCGGAAGTTTAAAGACATAGGATTATGATTTACAGTAAATGGTTTTTAAGAAGCCATGGTTTAAATTCTAACTGCCTGATTCACATCTCTTTTAAAAATCTGTTTCTGTATGGTAATATGTGGTGCCTATTGGAGCTCATTACCTGGTTTTGTTAATTTGTTATTTGTGTAGGTTCAATGTCAAAACATCTCTTCTCATCTCAGTGTGCCTAGTTTCCAGGTGCCTGATCCCAGACCCCCACAGTTAATGGCTCTTGAAAAGCCCAAGTTCTGAGTTTGTGCCGTATTTGATATCTTCGATGATAATCTAATCAAGCTGCTTTTATTTTGAAGCTTCCCAACCTCACCCCCAAGGAACAGCCAAAATGCCCACAAGGAACAAGTCTCCACTGTTCATAAATATTTCAGGATAAGGCTTCTTTTAAGGCAGGCATAGTTTGGTTTTTTAAACTTTTGTTTTGTTCAAGCACTTCCTACTTGAATCAGAACATGGGGGGAAATGCTATGATAGCCACTGGCTCTCATTCTCCTATGATCTTACTGGATTGTGAACATGTGTATCACTGCCCTCTGCTGATCGTACATAAGCAGGTCTGATATTCATCTACCAGCTAAGCAAAGAAGCAGACACTTGACCAGGTAGGAGCTCAATCTTCATAACCTTACTCATGCAAGAAATAAGACTGGTGTACTTGCACTAATAAGAGTTCCATGATCAAGTCCAAGATTTTGAAAGCAAAAGTCTTTGTCATTTTTAGAAATGAGTGATACTCACTCCTCCTTCACTATAGTAGCATATATTCACACTGAAGATAATTAACTGCCACGTATATATTAGTTGCAATAAGTACAGCCACCTATTTGTCCTTTGCTATAAGAAGCAGGCTTATGAAAGGCATACTCGAAATCCACTGGACACAGATAATTAAATAATAATTATGTGCAATCTGTGAGCTTTAATGCATAACTCTGACCTACAGCTATAACATTATGTTAACTGTTATGGCATAGTGATGCATAGTGTAGTGAGCCACCTTATTTACGACTTCCTCCTGATGGGATAGCACAATTTGAGTGAAGTAATATGGGCAGGTGCAGATTATCACTCCCAGTTAACATGGTTCCCAAAGGACATCACCAGACTTCAATTCAGAGGTCACCTCTTGCTTTGAACTGGTCTAGGGCCTGAGCCAAAGGCTATTGAAGTCACTGGAAAGGATCCCACGGGCTTCAGTGACCCTTGAATCAGGCTCTGAGTAACACAGAACAGATGCACACAGACCTCAGCATGATAAAGAGCAAAATGCATACTTCTACAGCCATCCTCTAACCCAGCAGCTGTTTCATTAACATCTGCCTGAACCTACAAGACCTCCTACCAGTTAATGGCTTCTAATATGCATATACAGTTTGGGTTGGTTTTTTTTGGCAGCCCTCTTGTCTTTTATTATGCAAATTAATGTCAGTCAGATTCATTTCAGTGTTGTTACATTATTTTCCACATATCCGAGCAACACAATTCAGCTTCTGCAGAGATGGTTTCAGTTTCTTCACTTTGAGAGGTGATGCATTGCAAGCCATTTTGTTCAGTGTTAAATCCCCTAGCTGCTGAAACACACATTTAAAAATCACGCTAAACCATATTTCAGATCATATCTTTGAATGCCCATTATGTGCAGGGGGATTTGTTACTTTGGCTTAATTTATGTTATTACACTGTGGGCAAAATTCTCCTCTCATTTACACTAGTATGATTCTATGTTGATAGAGTGACTTCGTTGTTGGGTGGGAAAGGAACGCAGCTCTTTGTGATGAGGCTAAGGAAAGACTCTGAAGGAAACTATGAAACAACTAGGGGCTTGTCCACAAGATGGGACAATGTGCACAACTGGGGTATGATTTCTAAAGTGCACTAATGTGTTGTCCATTAATTGGTCCATGTAGACCCTGATGGTGCACACTAAATGTTCCCTGCTGCACTTTATATAGTGCTGTAGCACACTTGTGAACATTTAAAGTATTCACCAATTAATGCACAACACATCCCTTCGCTTCAGAAATCATATGCTATTGTGCACATTGCCCCACCATGTAGACAAGCCCTCAGAATAGCATAAACCAGAAAAGTTGGTTTGACAAATGATCACACAGAGTGAAGGCACATATGAAACATAATGTTATACTGGATTGTAAGCGAGAGGAGTGTTAAAATGAAAGTTCCGTCTGCTGCTGATTAAGCTCTAAAGCTTAAATATTACTTAATTTGTAGTTGTCTTTTAGTATTTAAGCCACAGCTTTTTTCTCTCCCCCGCCCCCGCTCCAAGGAAAGAACAAGTGTTTAGAAATACTTATAGCAGAGCTTCCTGAACTGAGCCATCTCAGATGTTGAAGAAAATAACCATCCTAAAGGAAATTGGAGTGCAGCTGAATAGCTATTCCATTCCCTACTGCCTTCATCTACTTTGTGTCTAATCATGTTCCATCTTGAACTTTTGTATTTCAGGGTACATTCTTGGTCAGGAATGACTTCAGAAATCATAGTTGTAGGTAGTTGTACACAAAACAATCCAATCTATTCAAGTGTCAATGTGTACTTCATGTTCAGAAGCATGGGACTCTCCAAATGGTTCTTGATACAATAAATGGATTATATGCATATGTATTAGTCAAGTTCTAGTCACTGTTGTTTCTCCTGGAAAGGAAGAGTGTAGGGGTTTGAAGGGCGGGAGATGTTCATAGGGTTCTCATAGGGCTTGTCTGCAATCCCCTGCAGTTCGGACTATGGGGATGTGAAGAGCAGCCTGCACCAAAGTGCTGCGCTGCAACTCCCCTATGTGGGCATGAACTAAAAGGTTCCAAGTCTGTATTAATGTAGTTCTCTTCAAACAGGAACCAACCCCCCAAAATACCCCAAGCAGAATTTTTACGCTGAAAAGGGAAGTGATCCAGAAACTCCTTGAAATCCACTAGGGACTTCACTATTGCTTATGATTTTACATGGAAGACACTCAGATACTGCAGTGATGGTGGCTGTATAACTCTGAAGAGAGAGGTATTGGTGTCTTAGGAGTGGAGCATCTTTCTCATTCTGTGTCACTAAATTCTCAGCCTTCACAAGGGCTGACTTTTTAATACTTGAAATAAATCAGTTGAACTTCTTTTATGTTGTGTTTTTTCTTCAAGTGGAAGCGTAAATTATGTATAAAACCTTTATTCTCTTCTCCCAGTAAACACTTTTGCAGCAACTTCGGTGGTGGGAGCATATGTTTACCAGTCTCACATTTTGTCTCATTTCTGTGCTGTGTGTTTCCTCACGTTGTTTTTAATGTCTAAGTGTGGACTAGAAAACCTTTTAAAATTTTGTCTGGAATATTGATGGTGAATTAACAGTTCTCATGCAATTGTGCTGTGGTTATATTTTTATTACAGTATCAGTCCTGTATATCCACAGAGCAGGGGTGGGCAAACTACGGCCTGTGGGCCACATCCGGCCCGTGGGACCGTCCTGACCAGCCCCCGAGCTCCTGGCATGGGAGGCTCGCCCCAGCCCCTCCCCCGCTGTTCCCCCTCACCCACAGCCTCAGCTTACCACGCCGCCGCCGCAATGCTCTGGGCGGCGGGGCTGTGAGCTCCGGGGGCAGTGCAGCTGCAGACCCCGGCCTGACCTGGTCTCTGTGCTGCGCGGTGGCGGCGGCATGGCCTGGCTCCAGTCTGGCGATGCGGCTGTAACACCACCAGCCACCCATGCTCCAGGCAGCGCAGTAAGGGAGCAGAGGAGTTCGGGCGTGGGGGGGGGGGTGGATCGAAGGCAGGGGAGTTTGGGGTGGTGGTCGGGGGTGGGGGTGTGGATCGTGGTTGGGGTGGAAACAGGAGGTTGAATGGGGGCACGGGTCTCAGGGACAGTCAGGAAGGAGGGGGGGATTGGATGGGGCGGGAGGGGACAGTCAGGGACAGGGGGTCTGGGGGCAGTCAGGGGACAGGAAGAAGGGGTGGTTGGATGGGTTGGGGGACCCGGGGCGGCCATCAGGAATGAGAGGAGGGGTTGGATGGGGTGGTGGGGGTCTGGGGGCAGTCAAGGGACAGGGAGCGGGGGGGATATAGATGGGACAGGGGTCCCAGAGGGGCCATCAGGGAATGGGGGGGTTGGATGGGGCAGGAGTCCCGGAGGGAAGGGGAAGATAGGAGGTGGGGGCCAGGCCACAACCCCCTCCCCTAACTGGCTCTCCATACAATTTGCGAAACCTGATGCGGCCCTCAGGCCAAAACGTTTGCCTGCCCCTGCCATAGAGTGTATATATGAATAGCACACTGTCACTTTAAGAGCTGAAGTGGTTACTTTTGATCTAGTAGTCACGTTGTTTTTGCAAATCATCCCAATTTTTGAATGATTTCCTATGCAAGTGTTGTTCAAAACTCCCTGAAGGTTTATGCAACACAAGAAATGGGTTCAAGGTTCACTGGTCAAATACTGTTTGAAATGTTTGAAAGGAGGAAAGGTAGAATATTTCAGCAGATACATTTGAATGATGATGAAAGGTATTTCTCTTCTTCACAGAGGTGGGTTATGGCGATAAATACATTAAAGATTGTGAGGCACTCAAATATGATGGTAATGGGGGCCATATAAATATCTAAGACCTACATTTAGAGAGAGACTTAAGCACATGCTTAAGTGCTTTCCTGAATTGGAGCCAGAATGAAGATGCCTTGCAAAAGACTTGCTCATAAGTGCCTACATCACTTTGGAAAATATTTAGGCTCCTAAGTCACTTAGCAAGCAAAATATTCCAAAGTACCTATCTTCCTGTGAATTCAAGTGGCTGTGGGCTTATAGAGGAAATCTAGTTATCCCATAATATTCTGCTTTGGGAAACAAAACTGGTGGCTCAGCCCTATCTATTGCTACGGCACAACCATGCTGTTTTAAGTACAGTGAGTAGGTCAGGCTCCTAATGAAGATAGGAAGCAAAAACATCTTTGGAGTTTGTATTCATATGAGTAGGGAAAGGAAAGGAAATGCAAATCCCATTGCTCTATACAGTGCCCCCCAAGAAGGAGACTGTGGTACATCATGGGACATGTAGTCCAACTAGGAAGCCTGGCTCATAGTGGAAAATGTGAACATGAGGCACCCAAACTACAACTCCCATGAAACACCATGGTGGCATTTCTGTATCTAAATATTTTGGTTTTCCATTTTTCACCAAAAAGGCAACATTTTCCATGAGGATGGGGGAACATTTTCCAATCTGTTCTATTTAGGAATCATAGTAGATTGGAGGGGAGGGGGAAGGGGAGGAGAGAGAGGGACTATTGCTATTGTTGCCTTAAAAATTCTAGAGAGAAAATTATATTTAAAAAGTGTTCTATTTTTCTTGATGCAGTTGTTGTTTATTACTCTGCATGATTACAAGCCTAAATATATACTTCCCAGCCTATATGTATGTAATTAACCATGGCTGCATATATATAGATATCACTTACAAGGATTGAATCTGGAACTATCAGTACTAACAAGCTAAGCTAAGCTTCTACCACTAGAGCTCAAGGGGAACTCCTTTAGCTTGAGAAAATAGCAGGCTGTTACAGTCACTGGGGACAACAATTAACAGAGGAGATATTCACATGCACTGGACCAGTGTATTATATGGATTTTAAAGTACATGTCTGGCAGCAAAGTTAATTTGAAGATGAAAGCTGTAGGAGAGGTATAATTTACTTTGGTCATTTGCTCTCTTACCAGGCTATTATATAGAGACTGGAAAGTCAAAGAAAATAAAATCTGGAAAATCTACAGTTGCTTAACCAAATATTAACTTGCTGTAAGCAGGGGCAGCTGTGATTGATGGCATGCACTCACTCTGGGGTTGAATTTGAACAAGTGGATCTGCGTGGACATCTTTTTACATTTTAAATTGGTAAAATTTTCTTATACAGATCACTCAATATTTATGATTTTTCACCTGCCTTTGCATGATAAGGGGAGAAATTTAAAACATTTAAAAGTTTTCTTAAGATATGTCTATATTACAGCCTGTGTCGGCATAACTTATGTCCTCAAGGGTGTGAAAAACCCACACTCCTGAGCGACATAAGTTATACAGACATAAGCGCTGGTGTGCATAGCGCTATGTCGGCAGGAGAGCTTCTTCTGTCTACATAGCTTTTTCCACTGGTGGAGGTGGTTTTTATGCAGACAGGAGAGCTCGCTCCCATCAGCATAGAACGTCTTCACCAGATGCTCTGCACTGGCACAGCTGTGCTGGTGCAGCCGCGCTGCTGCACCGCTGTACATATATATATGGCCTTAGTTTCTGCATTTTTAAAAGTGGACTTTTAACTATGTCAGCCTGAGGCTCTTTAAAAGCTAGGTGAGTGTGTCATATGAGTTATGCCTAGTGAAAAGGAGTTACAATGCCCAGGATGAACAAATGATCTTACTCTGATAGCTACATTTTGTGAGACTTTCCAGACCTCTGTTATATCAGTTATAAGGCCAACTGATACCCAAAAGAAAATGAGGACACGTTGCACATATTATGTTACACAGAAAACAAGAAATAGTATTGCAAATTCAGGAACTGCAGCTGTAATGAGATGTATTGTGCCCGTTAAAGCACTATCTTAAATGTGAGGTTATTTCAAAACAGAAAAGGTTTCTGATCCCATTCTGTTAGCTAGCTTGGAGAATTTCTGGCTACCTTTATTATTTATACTCTGCTAGCTAATAGAGGGATAAATGATTGGGATTTAACAGCTTTTCGGCACAACATGTATTATTTATTATTTGTATTACCATAGCACCTAGGAGCCCTAGTCATGGACTTGATCCAGCATTTGCAAAGTGCAATACAGAGAAACTAAATTACCCCGCACCCCAAATCAATTTAGTTTTAACAGCATTTGTAAAATCCTCGCTGTTAGAGGCAAATGGACTTTCTATTTCTCAGAAGACTAGCGTTCCCTTAAGGGGAACAGAATTGGAAAAGAGAGGCAATATGTTTGGGACACTTTCCAAAACTGAATGACTGTTTGCTTAGTAGCACACCTTATAATATTGCAGTGGCTGGACTCTGTAAAGGCCCACTTGTTTGCTAGAAGCCAGAATAGACTGTTGGTTCAAATGCTAGCAGGTGGGGAAGTACCAGTGAGAAGTGGTGAGTTGAGGCTTGCAAGCTAGAAGTTGATTTATTTCTAGGATGTCGCTGAAGGTGCCAGGAATGGACTATAAAGACACCCAAGGCAAGTCTATACAGTACTGTAGGAGTCCAGGCTACTGACAAGGTGGCACAGAGACCATTTTTAGCGGACATAGGATCCAACAGCTTCTGAATAGAAAGTCCGAACTGGGATCTATAATAATACTTTTCTCTGCTTGAGTGGGTAAAGAGGATACCTCTAAACGAATGGTAAATGAGTTAGTTCATGGGTGTACCTGTCATAAAATAAGTGTTTGATTGTTACTCAAATCTGGAATGGAGATGTGGTGACTGAGTTTTCCTGCAGTGGCCTTTGAAAAGACCCAACATTTTTATCAATGAGCCTCCCACCCTTGGGGAAAGTGTCTTTGCAATAAAGGGGAAGAATGAGGGGTGACATGATATAAAATTTCCAAGTATGAAGGTTGGTGGTGGCAGCAGGTACCTAAGCCCGGAGCAAAGCAAACCTGAGGTCATGAGTCATGACACATATGGCGCACAGATTAATTGGGATATAGTGTGAATATCATTTTGCTAATATTAATCTTTTCCCCCATGTATAGCTGAGTAATTTAAATATTATTGGCTATTCACTTTGGGAAGATTAAATTAAGACAGGCAGAAGATATGTATATGTTGTCTTGTCACGACTGATAACTGCAGCTGTTCATGCCATCAAGTGTGGTGCTTACATATCACAATGATGGGGATTGGGTTGTGGCGCAGAGAGAATCAGCTTGTGTGCACGCAGGGGCAATACTCTGTTTCATGCAATAATGCAGTGGTCATTGGATTTTTGCCAACTGCCTCATTAAGGTGACCACCCAGCTGTGATACGACTACTTTGTGAAGAAAAGGACAATGTTCAAAGCACATTTCCTATTCTTATATGTCGGATGGTTTTATAAAAGGCTGCTCAGTCATCCAGAATGTTGCCACTTCAATCCTCCATTGGGCTGCTAGATCATTTTATTTTGTTTTGCATATGTAGAACCAAATCCCCAGATTGTCATTCAGTCCATGCTCTTACAGACTTTCTCTGGTGTCCACAGGAGTTTTCCAGAGCGAAGAACTGGAATTTGGTCCCTAGTTTGCAATAGCATCTTCACTGGCTATTTAGTGACTTGCCATACTGGAGCTGGGCAGTCTAGCGATGCAGTGATCAAATGGGGCTACCTCACTGGCGTGAATATCTCTGACTGCAGCAGAGAATCTCAAAATAGGAAGCATCTCCTGCGATGCCAGCTGCTTGAATGCAAATTCTCTTCCAGTGACCTAGCAGAGAGCAATAATAGGGGAATCACATGTGCATGAATGTGGTGGGAAGCAGTATGAGGACACGATAAGAAGTGACTCATCTCTCTCAAATGGACTTTCAAGCCCCAATTCCATAATTACATTTTCCAACTGTATGTGAATGGATTGGTATAGGGTAGCTGCTGCACTGAAAAATTATCATCCAACTAAATTCAAGATGACTTGAGGAAAGTCTAGAAGTCTCTCAGCAAGTCCATGTTTAGGACCAGTGCCATGAGTGACATGCAGAATGTGATGCTAGCAGATGGTCCTTGTCTCTTGCTGAAGTCCCACAGCAATAGTCTTCCTAAACAGACAACATACAACCAACGTCACTAGTGACTTTTGCCACGTTTAGCTGAGTCAGTGGAACAGATGGTTGCACAGCTGTTCAAGCAGTTTCAAGTGAGAGCTGGACACTCAGTGGAGATGGATGTGGGATAGTCCTCAAATGGTAGTTAATTCTGTAATTCCAACATAGAATGCCTTCCTACTGCATGTGCATATGTCTATATAGAGATTAACGCTGTTGTTTCAGGCCAAGGTTAACTAGGCTTCCAAAATTTTGGTGCTTAGATTCTGAAACACTATACTACTATGTAGTAATACTATACTACTATGTACTAACACTATGAGTTGTATTTCATTTTAATTGTTCTCTTAATAAGTGATTGAATCCTTAATACTTCTTCTTTGGTATTCAATTAAGTACTTAAATAGAGCCTGGAGAAAGAGTAAGAGTTAAACTATAATGGAAATATTTGAACAGATATAGAGGTATTTCATGGGGGGAGAGATAGCTCAGTGGTTTGAGCATTGGCCTGCTAAACCCAGGGTTGTGAGTTCAATCCT
The DNA here is from genome assembly GCF_016161935.1 of Mauremys reevesii. Taxonomy (NCBI): domain Eukaryota; kingdom Metazoa; phylum Chordata; order Testudines; family Geoemydidae; genus Mauremys; species Mauremys reevesii. Next base: position 12,552,499 of record NC_052640.1, on the reverse strand, counting down.
TGAAGGGGCCACTTAGAGATCTGGGGCAAAATCAGTACTTGGCCCTGCTAATGACAGCAGGGGGTTGGACTCAATGACCCTTCAGAGTCCCTTCCAGTTCTATGCAATAGGTATATCTCCATATATTACATCTTATTTAAATATGTTTTTGTTTTTTGTAAATGTTCTGAGTTTTGTACATGTTAAGTAGATTTAGTTGAATATGCAGTGCTTTAAATTCTTAGAGGAGTTACAGCCATCTGAAATACAGTGGTGTCTGAGGCATAAAAACCTCCTCTTAATTAAATGGGAAAAACCATCCCCCTTCCTCCTTTCCATTTGTCTGTTAAGCAACAAATCTTGATAATTTAATTTCTTTCTATGTGACTACAGTAAATATAAAAAGCTTTTAAGAAGCAGCAGTTTATCTTGTTTTGCTTTAAAGATCATAAAATTAAAAAAGTAATTTAATTCATATAGTAGCTGGACTTGATATGCCGTTTTCATTTTTTTTTCATTGTGTTATTGATAGCCATGAAGTGTACAATGCAGGAAAGGGAGCCAGTTCATATTTTTATTGTTGTCAAAGCTGATCTGAGAAGAAGAAAAATGCTGCGTGTAGTCTATTTAGAGAGAAGCCTGAATAAAAAGCCCAGTTCTGAAGAGCTCTTTCCTAGGGTGTGCAAAGATTTGGTGTGAAATCTACATAAAAATCAAGATCTGAGCATTAAGGCTAAAGACCATTTCTAAATTAATTCTCTTCTTGATCCGACCAGTAAAAAAAACAGTTTGATTTTTAAAGTTATCAGTTTTGCTTTTGAAAATAGACACTCTCTTTTATCACTATATCTTCTCCAACTACCTTAAGCTGTGATCACAACATATCTCACAAGATGAGAGTGGGGTCCGATAAATGCTTGGTTGGTGCCTCAATGATGCAATACCAAGGTGCAACAGGAAGAAGTGTTGGTGGGTCAATAAGTGTCACCCTTTTCTTTTGAGGCTATATTGTTGCAGTGTCCCAGCTAGGTGTGTAGGGGACAATGTGCTGCTGGAAGCTTTTTTGGGGGGGGGGGGGAAGAGATCCATGTCCTTGCCGAGTTCCTGACCACTTGATCATGAAAGACACCTGTGGTCCATTTTGTGAGGGGGATAAAAATTGTGGTTTTCTATATTGTTTTTAGCCTATGTATGTTTTTCATAGCAGTTCAGCTGGATACATAATTCTTTATTGTATTCTACCCTATTGCCATGTCTTGTTCATATTTTGCAGCTTGTAAGCAGGAAAGAGGATGTCTGCTTCTATCTTGTTTTCTCCCCAAACCCTTTATTGTTAACACTAAAAGTAGAATCTGCACAGTTTATTAGGAAAGTGCTTGCCACCAACTTAAATCTTCATCGAGGGCTTCAGCATTTGTTGAGGGCTCCTGGAATTGTGTTCTCCTGAGATGTCCATATTCCGGTCCAGATACATTTAAAGGGTTCAGTCTTGCAAAGAACTGAGCCCTCTGACTTCAATCCTGCCATGCACATCATCATATAATTAATATATGTGACTACTTGGTTCCACTGAAATCCATCCCTCGTGCTTTAAAACTTCCCTGGATTGGGGCCAGAGAGCTCAGCATCTTGCAAAGTCAAGCCCAAAGGCACTACTAGGAAGGGATTAAAACAAAAACTACTAACCTGTCTGCAATATTTCTGCTTCATGTACCATTTTGGTTCATTCCCAGTGTTTTATGAAGGGTATATTGAAGGTGAAGTTAATTTCTCTGAGTTAGGTAATGGATTGATCCTCTACTCTATGTCCTTCCACGCTTCTGACCCCAAAGTCTATTAAATGAACCCCAAAGTGCCCTATTGTTAGGGATAAAGAATACCTATGTTTAAATACTGAGGATGCTTGCTGCCTATTGATCAAGCCATCATCTCTAATTACAAGTTTTGATTAGAAAGGGCAGATGTTACAAGTGTTCAGGATACAATTGGATTACCCATGTTTATTGAATTTCATTCCTAGAGTAATGTAAATTCTGGAAAAAAATGCCCACAATGATGCTAGTGTCATTTCCAGTTAGGTGCAGAATGCCAATATGTACAAGGCAATTAATGGACATGCTTAAGAACAGACTTACAGGAGACCATAATTGAGGCCTTAATGATCACAGGAACAATACTAACCATGTTAACTATGTCATTTGAACTCCTAAAGGGAAGGGCCAGAAAGCCGTTGGCAGGAGAACCGATTATATCTGCTGATTTCAGCTAGTAAAAGCTGGATACTTGCTTAAAAGGATAATTTATCATAGGATCACTGACTCATAAGGCAGCATCTGCTATTTTCTACCACATAAGCTCAGTATTAAATCATTACCACTTAGACTCTGCTTTTTCATAACCAACAACATTGTCTCACTCTTGCAGCAGGAGTCCTAAAGAGATGCCTAATGTTAAAAATAAAATGCTAATGACTGAGTTATTTGAATATAATCACTTATGAATACAACTGTCAAACAGATACTGACGAAAGTCTGAAAATTAAGGTCCAAAAATCCTCTTTCTAATTAAAGGAGTTAATGAACCTGTACAGCTTAAGAATTTCATTTAATTAATTAAGAATAATTTATACAAGAGAAAGAAGTGCCAAAAAAAATTCTATAGGAGAGTGGAAAGTTACCCCCCACTTTTTTTTTTAAGCTACATTGTGTATGGAGTAAGTTGCGTGCCAAGATTTTCATGAAAGGGTGTCTCAAATTATTTTCCGAAGTCCATATTTAGGTATTTAAATATGTGATCTGACCCTTCCAAAGTGCTGAGCATCCAGAAGGTTCCATTCATGCCAGTGTATGTCTACTAAAGTTTAACACGTGACTAGTGTGTAAAATCTAGTATAGACAGAACTCAAACCTTTGTACTTATGCTGCAGCCTAGAATTAAGTGCGACTAGAAACAGACATCTGTGTCCTGTCTATAGTAGAATTCAATTTTGTGTGTGTCAATACATGTTAAAATCATGATTAAAATTTCAAGGGTAGATATGGGATGGAATTTTCAAACTCACCTAAGTGACTTAAGAACACAAGAGCCATTGATTTTGAAAGGGGAACTGTGTTCTTAAATCCCTTAGAATCTTTCGAAAATCACACCAATACCCTTACTGAGATCTGCTGGATCCTTATGAAAATCAGGCCACTCACTTAGGCATCTAAATATGGATTTAAGAGCCTAAATTTGAAAATTTGAGCCCATAAGTTTAGAAGAACCATAGCCTGAATCAGATCAGCTAAATACTTCAGAAATGCAAAAATAACTTTTCTGCCACAACGGGATCTCATAAAGCAATGACTGAATCGGGAATCATTAGAAATGTTGCTTCCCTTCATAATCTGAGCACATAGTGCCATATGAAGGAAAAGGTTCCCTTTGTCCTTGAAATGTGATTATATTTGCTAATATACTTTTGTCTGCATACTCTTAGTTTTCTTGTGACCTCCAAAGCAAGCGGATTGTTGTAAGCCCTCCAGAAAAATAAGGGGGTTGAATAAAATTGCATTTACTTTGTACAATCTCACTCCAAATGTATGGTGTTCCTCAGCCATACATTCTCACATACATACAAGTTATAAAAAATTGCTTAAAGGAGTTTATATATTTTTTTAAAAGGGCAGATGAAACATCACATACAATATTGTCAGAAGCTACCACCATCCCCTCAGAAGAGCATAAAAAATCTCCATTAAAATTACCATAATATTAAAGGGAAAAGGTTCGTGCTGATAGTGCATTCACCTGTGTCTCAGTTAACTACCAATCTTTGGCTATTCTGAGGTGGATTTCTCTCTCTTCCTTGTTTTTCATAAGCAACTCTGAAAGGTCTTGTTTTTGACCTGATGTAGAACAGGAGGAAAAAATTAGAATCTTGAAAATTTTCATGGGATGGGAAAACCATTTCCTCTCCAGCTATATTGGTTATGTCTCATGTGTGTGCTATTTTAAAACATACAGTTTTTACTCCATGGTACATTGTTTCCTTTAAGTACAACTGGTATGATTAGCAGCTTTATCATATCAGTGAAAATCTCTTCAGGGCTACTGCCACAGTAGTCATTTATTTTTACATCTTCAAAACATACATTTTTCAGACCAAAAATGATGTATTTTTTTTTAATTGGCTAAGTTTTTTCTGATCAATTCAGCTTCCTAAAGCTATTGACCCCATACTAGGATAATATGTAAGACCCCATATATGCATAAATAAGGTATGTCTGGACCATGTCTCAGAGAAGACCCATATGAAACTGTTATGAAAAAGTGTACTATTGCCTTAGGTATGTGGCTGGTTGAGTGGATTGGGCAAATTGCTTCACCTCTCTGTACCTCTATTTTCCCTCCTAGCCTTTGTCTTTTCTACTTAGATTGAAAGCTCTTTTGAGCAGGGACTGCCTTTTACATTTGTACAGCACCTGGCATAATGGGGCCCTGATTTCAGTGGTGGCCTCTTGGTGCCACTGGCATACAAATAACAACGACAGGTAGGAGGAGTTGGGAAAGGTCCTAGGCAGAAGCTCTACAGTGAGGACATGTGGGGAAGGGAGAGAGAGAAAGAGAGACTGTAGCTATAAGCATATTACATTTTCCTTTATTAGAATAAAATTCCTTGTTCAGTGTTCGCAGAAAATTATTTCCTGTGATTCTTTACTTATTATTACATAGTTATGTGTTATCTATCGTCTGTCCTATTTTCTTTACTGAAATGGTCAGTGACCAACAATGCAGACTCCTCCCTTCCATTCCAAATGGCAGGGCAGCTATATTTTTAGGAATGCAGTCATGTTTTTTTTAAAAAAAGGCATCCAGCTAGATAACATTGGCCATATTGGCAGGTAGGAAGGCATGGAAACAAGGGTGCCCACATATATAGCAGTATGATTTTTGTGGTCGAGCAAAGGGCAGTTAGAAAAGCGGATATAAGAATTTGATTCCATCAGGGCAGTGTTCAGCAAATTGAGAGTGAACTAGGAAACAAAAGACAGAGGACAGCACCACCTAGTGTTTCTGGAAAAGTTCTAAATAAATGTGCATTGCATGAACTTGTCTAGTACGTTTTCCGTTGGTGTGGATGTTTAAATACGTTATTTCTAACATGCTGTTGATCTGCCCATAGAAAAATAGTAGGTCAGATCCTCCAATGTGTTGGGCTGCTTTGCACTGTCTCATTGGCAGAAAGCGTCTGCATCATTACTTGGTGCACGGGGGGGTGCTCTGCTGGAGTACAGCAAGCATAGAAGATCCTTTCCAGTACCTCTCTCTGCTGCTGGCCTATGGGCTATTTCATGGTCAAAGTGAATAGGGTAGCTGCTACCATTTCAACCTCTGAGGGTTGTCCATTGGAAACTGTGCATTCATTAGAGCAGTCTTTAGGCTGGTCTGACTTTATACTGGGGATAGACCCCGTAGACTCTTCAGTGCTGTATGCAATGTTTGCACCCCTTTGCGATTCTTCCCCTACACCTCAGCCCAAACTGCACTTTTCAAAGTTTGGCCAGACCCAAGGATCTGGTCCCAAAATTATGCCGTATCCTAGCAGCATTCTTAGGTCCCACAGCAGACTCATGTAGGCAAATCCTCACGACTGTGACTTTTGTAATTAGTGATGCTCTATTTTCTTGCCCAGAATGCTTAGGAAAAGGAAGCAGAAAAAAATGAGCTAAAAGCAAAGCTTTAATCTTGTCTTTGAATGTAGGTCTGGGTGTGCCCTGAAAATTGGTGTGTGAAAATAGCCCTTTGCATGTAAATGCCAATATATTTAGCGGTGGCTTATTGGGGGTCATGTGACTGTCATGGTGGAGTGAGGAATCGGACTTGGGGAGCTGCCACTCACCCCTTCCCTAGTTTTCAGCAACATTTGCAGCTAAGGTGACCAGACAGAAAATGTGAAAAATTGGGACAGGGGGTGGGAGTTGGGGGTAATAGCAGCTTATATAAGAAAAAGACCCCCAAATCAGGACTGTCCCTATAAAATCAGGACATCTGGTCACCCTATTTGCAGCAGAGACCTCCCATGAAATCTAATGCCTCTGATTAGAGCTGAGGGAGTCCAGGAGCGCAGGGGACAGGTGAGAATAGAGTGGAAGAGGCAGGACCAGAGAAGATCAGAGCAGGCTGGAGGCCTTTCCTCCCCAGCCACTCACTGGAGCTACACTGTCAGTGCTGCTGGAGGCGAACAAGAGGCCCACTTGCAGCCGGGATATATAGGGAAAGGCAGTGGTTTCGCCCCCGCCCTTCCCTGACAATGTGGTACCAGGACTCTGACACAAGCTCTCCCTGTTTGCTGGAAGATTAAAAAAGAAGTGAACATATGGCCCATCTCTCCCCACAGGACTGCAAGGACTCTCTTCCCCTTTTTCCTCCAGAACCTCTTGGTCCTGCAGCCAGCAAGAGCCTGCTTTGTTTTCCTGGCAGAAAGCTGAGGAGTGGAGGGACTGGGAGGTCTACTCCACTTGGAGATCCCAGAGAGCAGCAGCAGCTGTGCCAGAATATATAGAGGGTAGGACAGAGGGATACAGCAGGTGGCCTCACAGTTAACATCTATCCCAGAAATGTGGGCAATGACTGGCAACTCTGGAGGAAAAACACAAAGAAGGAGGAAGGAAGGGAAAAGAAAAGAGGATAAATGTGAGTCAAGGCGTTGGAGCTGGAAGAAGGCCTGATTTTTAGAGTTGTTCAGCACCTATAACTCAGCTGCAATTGAAATTGGTGGGATTTCAGCACTTCTGAAAATCAGGCTGTTATAGGCCAACTGAGAAATTATCTCCACTGTTTGCCTCTTATGTAGCCATTTCCACTAGGGGAAGTGGCAAAACTACCATTCTAATCCAGTTATTCATGCTTGGCATTTGCTTTGCACAGATATAAATAATTAGGCAAGATGCAAGGCAAATGAGAATGGCAGTGTCAAGGCAGTGTCTATTTCCTCAGCCACAAAATGAGGATAGTGACTGTCACAAAATGGATATACTTTTCATGAAGACTTTCACCCAAAAATCTCCTCCATTTCTTTTCTCCTGTTGAAACACTTTGAAATTTGGATTTTGGATCAATTCTAACGCCAACCTCCTGGGAGCGTTTCAAGGCTGAATTCATTTGCATTTGTTCATGAACACTGAAGAAGTTCATGAACACTGGTCTACACTATGGGGTTAGGTTGAATTTAGCCACGTTAGGTCGATTTAAAAATGAATGTGTCCACACAACCAACCATGTGTCGACCTAAAGGGCTCTTAAAATCGACTTCTGTACTCCTCCCCTGTGAGGCAAGTAGCGCTAAAATCGACTTTGCTGGGTCAAATTTGTAGTAGTGTGGATGCAAATTGATGGTATTGGCCTCTGGGAGCTATCCCAGAGTGCTCCATTGTGACTGCTCTAGACAGCACTTTGAACTCGGATGCACTAGCCAGGTACACAGGAAAAACCTCTGGAACTTTTGAATTCCATTTCCTGTTTGGTCAGCGTGGCGAACTCAGCAGCACAGGTGACCTTGCAGTCCCTCTAGAATCATAGAGCGTAGAATGTTTCTACGCTCCCCCTATCATCTCTGTCCCTGAGGTTATCGCAGATTAGAAGGTGAAAAAAAAAGCACTTGCGATGACATGTTTTCCAAGCTCATGCAGTCCTCCCGCACTGATAGGGCACAGCTTAATGCACGGAGGCATTCAGTGGCAAAGGCCAGGAAAGAATTGAGTGTGAAGAGTGGAGGCATGATGCAATGCTGAGGCTAATGGGGTAGCTAACAGACATGATGAAGCATCTGTTGGAGCTGCAGGGAAGTCAACAAGAGCACAGACCTCCCCCCTTGCATCCACTTTATAACCGCCTGCCCTGCTCCCTATGTTCCATAGCCTCCTCACCCAGACGCTCAAGAATGCAGGGGCGAGGCTCCGGGCACCCAGCCACTCCACTCCAGAGGATGGCCCAAGCAACAGAAGGCTGTCATTCAGACAGTTTTGATTTGTAGTGTGGCTACAATAAGCAATGTGGCCTTGTCCTTCTCTCCTCCCCCACCCCACCCAGACTACCTTGTCCGTTATCTCATTTTTTTTTAATTAATAAAGAAAGAATGGATGGTTTAAAAACAATAGTTACTTTATTTTGAAGGGGGGAGGGTGGTTGGCTTACAGGGACTTAAAATCAACAAAGGGGGTGGGTTTGCATCAAGGAGAAACACACACAACTGTCACACCGAAGCCTGGCCAGTCATGAAACTGGTTTTCAAAGCCTCTCTGATGCTCAGCATGCCTTACTGTGCTCTTCTAATCGCCCTGGTGTCTGGTGCGAAACGATTGTCTGCCATTGCTTTCACAGAGGGAGGGGCAACTGATGACATGTACCCAAAACCACCCGCGACAATGTTTTTGCCCCATCAGGCATTGGGAGCTTAACCCAGAATTCCAGTGGGCGGCGGAGACTGTGGGAACTGTGAGAGAGCTACCCACAGTGCACCGCTCCGTAAGTCGATGCTAGCCACGGTAGTGAGGACGCACTCCACCGACTTAATGCACTTAGTCTGGATATACGCAATCGACTGCATAAAATGGATTTCTAAAAATCGACTTCTATAAAATTGACCTAGTTTTGTAGTGTAGACATACCCTTAGCTAATGGGTATGTCAGGTTCTTTATTCCAATCCCTGTTCCTTCTCCTATTTTTTTTTTAAACTCATCCATTGGTAATATTAAGCCATCCTGGATTTTCAATTACACATCAAATGCAGAAGAAGCATTAGCTATGTGACTATACCCTAGGGTAACTCAACCCTGTGTGTCATACTGCCATCTGTCCACTGGTAATATGCACATAATAATGAAGCAGCAATGGAAGAATGCCAACCTTCAGACTTTAAATTTAAGGAAATGAGATAAAAGTGAGGTTTCTAATAAAGTGTTACCAATATAGTTCTATCCTGTCAGCAACGGAGAGAACAGAGTAGCACATCTCCCAATTTGGCTATTGGACTTCTTTCTCTGTGGTTAAAGACAGCAGTTATTCTTCTATGAGTGTGTTTCATCTACTTGGAGAGGAGTGAATCAGAATTAGAATGCATAAACTAAGAAAAATTAGTTCACCTCTAAGCATTGTGCTTTTTAATGGGTCTGTTTAGAGATGAGCCCCAGTTGAAACCCTGACTCAAAGCACACCTCAGCTTGGAAGTTTGGTGCCAGATCAGATCATTGTGGCTAGTCCTTCATGGGCCGAACCAACCTGTGCAGCCACATACCTTGAAACTCTGGGAAAAAATAAATTTGATTCTGAATTTTTTCCTTGGGCTTCTCTTTAGCTCTGTAATCTCAGAGAAGTACTAGAGATATTGCTCTTCATTACAGAGCTCCAGAGTAACACAACAAACTACCATGGTGTAGCAATAAGCGATGAGTGAAATTTACCCTTCTGCTGAGGATCAACATTCATGTGCCACTCAGATCCCATTCATGCCAATATTTGATGGCTTAGGATAGGCCTTGTGCTGACCCCTCTACAAAGGGATGAATTTCATCCATAATCTTCAGTAGACCCATCTGAATAACAGCAAAATGACAGGGTAATTTTTCAACTAAAAGTGCTGAGTTCAGTTTGCTGTGTTTGATGGAGTGCTGCTATTTGGTTTTTGTGAGGATTCTCAAGACCACATTTAATTCAGGAAAATGTTTGTGAATCTCAATATCTTCATAAAAGTTAGCAATGAATGGTTATTCCTGCATTCTTAGCTATTTATTATTCTCCCACTTAAAACGTTTCAGCCATCCAATCAGAGGGCAGAAAAAATATCCATGTGACTTGGGTGATCAGCTGCACAACACAATTAATGCATAGCAAACAGCCTACGCGACCAGTTCACACACAACTCATGGTCTGAAAATTACGCATTCAAACCACTCGGTGGACATATGAGGATAACAAATGTATTGGAGGACAAGGGAGGAATCAGTGAACAACTGCCTAACAAAAAAGGCTAAATTAGCACTGCAGCATTTCTAATTTCATATTAAGGATTAAAGATGAAGTTTGTTTGTAAACTCTATGCTAGCCAGGTATATTGAGGCCTGATTACAATTTCAATGAATTTATCACTTCAGTTGTTTTGATTTTAAAAAACAAAACAAAAACCAAGGAAACTTGAAAGCTAAAAAGAAAGAGAAGAAAATACTGCCTGAAAAATTTTCATTTTCCTAAATTTTATAATACTGCCTTAACTGTTCAATCTTGATCTCTAAGCAAGTAGACATTTTGGTAGAGCTTGAGAGATGTTAACTGATTCCCTTTGTTGTTGCTTGATTGTTGAAATTCATTATTTTTAAATTTTCTGTTTGTTCGCATTTTGTTTCTGTTTGCATTTAGGGTGACCAGACAGCAGATGTGAAAAATCAGGACAGGGTGTGTGGGGGGGTAATAGGAGCCTATATAAGAAAAAGACCCCAAAATCGGGACTGTCCCTATAAAATCGGTACATCTGGTACCCTATTTGCATTTATCGGCACTCTCTAAGCAAGGTACAAAATTTAAACCACAGCATTAATCAAAAGTAGTCAAACAAACAAGAAAAAATATGGAGGAACCTAAAAACATACCACAGGCAGCCCTCTCCATTTCCCGCACCGGGACTAGGCAAGTTTTGCATCTTCATTAGCAGCTCATGTGGGATGAATGGGGAAGTTGGCACCTCTCAAAGCTGCTGTCCCAGACTCTCTGCAGCCTCATTTAAGCTCCTGTTCATATTTTTTCAGGTGTTCTTCACCACTGCAACAGCTTAGAGGCTTACAACTGTAAGGACAGCTGAGGTTCTGGAGAACAAGACTGAGAGGTGCCATTTGAGTCTGGCCCTGTTGCAGCAAGGATAAGAACCTGCTCCAGGACACGTTCTGTCAGAGGTGTGTGCTGGGGTTTAATACGTCTTATTGTTTCCATGTGATCTGTGTTGTATAGTGGCCTGGCCGAATCTTTGTGTTTGTATGTTGTATGGATTAAAGATATTGTGTCAAATCCTTGGATGGCACTTAGGGTATATCTACTCTGCAATTGGAGTTGTGATTGCAGCTTAGGTAGGCATACTCATGCTCACTTTAATATAGCTAGTATGACTAAAAATAGTAGTGAAGAAGTAGTGGCGCGGACCCTGCCTCAGGCTATACTTGCATTGCTAGTTCATTCTGGGGTCCCTGCTGCCACATTTTCACTGTTATTTTTAGCTGTGCTAGTTAGATTAAAGCTAGCAGTAATCACACCTCTGATTGCAGTGTAGAATTACCCTTTGAGTGTGCGTAGGTGCTATCTTAAATTGTAATGAACTAATTTCACATATGTAGCAGTACAAATATCTATCTTGTCATTTTTGGTCACTTCCAACCTGGGCTGGACTTGAACCAGTTTAACAGATTATTATCAACTTCCAGAGTCAACCAATCCTCTGGCCTGTTCTAAATAAAATTTGAAGGTGTTTGGGGCTAGCGATTGTTTTATGCCCCTTGGTTATGGAATCATCTTCCTTTTTTATACTGGTGAAGCTGGATCTGTTCTACGGTGGTGGGTTTTGTGGTAGTTTATTTTTAAAATCAAAATTGAAAAGGTGTCTTGGTGTTTGCTGCTTTAAACTGCGTTTGAACTCCAGAGCACCTTGGGTCTGTCTCTGAAGAGCGCTGTGTAAACGTAGTGGTTTATTATTTATTTTTAATCACAACACAGCACTGACAAGCTACTTCCCAAATACAACAGTAACCAATCTGCCCCAGCACCCTTGTCATTTCAGTTTCCCATACATCTCCTCCCTATGTGTTTTCTTTAGTCATGTGTCCTTAGCTCACTGCTATGGTCACTTGGTAACATTAAAGCTGTCAGTCTGGATCAAAGGTACCAAATCCACCTATGCAGGCTCATTCGCCTGTTAATTTCCAATCGTTTCAACACAGAGTTTTCAAGTGCCACTTTTTTCCCCTTTCCCATGAGAATTTTGGTGATCCCTGCATAGTCTACTTACTCATTTCTATTTAAAACGTACAGGGACATTTTAGTCCTATGTTATATAATGCCAAGACTGTGTTCCTAATATGACATTAAAGATTTATTGTATTAGGGATTTGCCATTGCAACCTAGTAATTTATCATATTACACTTCACTTCACTTATAATGTGCATGATTAAAGCAGATAATAGGTTAGAGTGGACCAAAAACAGATTTCCCAAACTAATGACTGGAGGCACTGACTGGGGAACTAATTACGTGTGAGTGACATCAAAGTGATGAAATGCTTGTTGCATAGAGGCAAAGAGATACAAGAGGTATGCCTTGAACTTGGCTGAAATATTAGTAATTCTGCTATTCCATTTGAGGTTGTGGAGATTCTTTAGGCAATAATCAAATGAGTTTCAAAGATTTCATGTACTTTTTATTAGTAAAGGAAGAACAGTTACCATGTCCAGGTTTGGGTTTGTCCTTAAAGCAAAGTTCCATGAATCTCCTTTTAATTGAACTCAATTATTCCTAGTGGAGGATCATGATCCAGGAATTGTTTGCTGAGGCAAAGATAAGGTTATTCCTTCAAAGGAATGGGCCCTGTAAGATGATGAAATGACCCAGAAGGAAAAAACATAGTGGCATTCAGCAGGGTTTTCTCCTTTAAAGACTGTTTAGAACAAGAAATCAATGTAAGACTAAAATGAACAAAGACAAATGCTCCAGTACAGGGTTCAACCCGCTCCTATCAACCCAGGAGTTGGATTTTCCAAAGGCATTGTTGTTGCTGTTTCTCCCAAGCTGTCACTGTTATAAACCCTGCACTGAGCATCCGTCTGCAATCCCTTATTCACCAAGGAAAACTTAATGCCTCTGCACTGTCTCCCTCTGCCACGCTATACTTGGGGGAGTAAAACTTTGGGGAAAGCCATGGCAGTGCCACATGAAGGTGAAAACTGTATGTAGGGTGACCAGATAGTAAGTGTGAAAAATTGGGATGGAGGTGGGGGGTAATTGCCACCTATATAAGAAAAAGCCCCAAATATCAGGACTGTCCCTATAAAATCGGGATATCTGGTCACCCTGTGTCTATGGATTATTTCTACTCCTCCCCCTTGACCTTCCTGTGTACTTCCTGTGTGCGTTGAGCAGGGAGTTGGACTAGATGACCTCTTGAGATCTCTTCCAACCCTAATCTTCTAAGATTCTATATTCTAGCTCCTGTGCCAAAAAATCATGAAGTCAATGGGCTCAGTGAGTAAACTCCATACTCTCCAAATGGGAAATAAGGGAACTCCGTTTACCGTCAACTACACTACTGAATGGGCTGCATTATAGAAAGGGGCACAGTTTGCGTCTGTCTCTTCTGCAGGCTAAGTCAGCACAAAGGCAAAGAGATTTAATTTATGCTGTAATCATTGGATAACTCCCTTGCTGGTCACACGGTTGGCTAAGCACCTCTGCTTTTATTGTACCAGCTTTCTGAAGTCAAGAATCAAGAACCTACAAGTTTAAGCTTCAAGGTCAACATTTTTAACCACTGCTCAGCAACATTCCAGATGCAGCCAGTTAATGCATCTGCCTAAAGTGGCTGGCCATAACTTGGATCACTTGACTTCTACTGCTGCCAGAACAGATCCATGTTGCAGCAGCAAAGAATGCAATTCAGATAGTCCCATTCCTTAGTTTTAAATTTGATTTTCATTGCCACATAGCCATAAAAAATATAAATCCTACCAAGACTGTGTAAATTGGATTTAAGTTTAAAAAACTACTGAATGAGCAATAAAACTTCTAATTTAAGCCCTGGACTTAGTAACATGTTGTAGCACTTGTATTACATAAAACATTATATTGCAGTATTAATTCTTTCTAATATAGTAGAGCATTTCCTCAGCAAAATTATTTTAGGAATTTTGCTCTGCATTATAATCATATTACATCAGTGTTCATTGTTATCCCAAGCAAAGTTAATTACACAGGGAGTCTTATTGCGCTACTGGCTTTTCATAATGTCACAATTTCAGAAAAATTGAAGGAGGTGTTTCACATTATATTTTCCTGCTAAAAGGAAGCAAAAGGTTATGGAGTTACAGGCAAACTGTATTATTACTGTATGGAAATATCTAAGCCAACTGGATGTGGTGAATAGCTTTGAACTATTACTTTCAGTTTTCCAGATTGTTCTGCTGTAGTGCCCAGTGTATGAGTACAAAGTTCCATTGGATATTATTTGGCAAAATTGAGACTACTGTGAAGAGAATGACTTGAAATGACCAGGAAGCAAGCTTTTGAAATGCCCTAGTACTTGTGTGAACCACTTTTTGTCCACTGGTATTTGCATCTCCTGCTATTAGTTTTCTGTAACACTCAATACTTTTCTCCAAACATCTACCGTTATAGCAACATAAAAGGGGCTGAACACCTACGCCTAAAAATAAGTGTTGGTTCATGTTTGCTGATAAATCTAGCTGAGATTTTTAAGGATGGGTAATATAAATAAACCATTTCCCCAATTACCCAATAGAAAATACAACTATGTGATCAGTGTTACCCGCAAGCTAAAGTATAACTGTTCTTTAATAGACTGTATCCACTGTACGGTCTCATCAATTTAGAGAGAACCTTCTCAGTAAAAGCTTCTGGCAATTAAACTTTAATAGAAATTGTATCAAACCTTCACTGGGCTAGGTTTGAGCTGTCCTGAGGGCAGGCTTTCTTTTTTTTTCTCCTGCAGATGTTTGAGACTCATTGGAGTGTAAGAGAATTATGATCAATGATCTTTCATAACCTTGGTGGTTCAGTTCCTAGTATCGCCATCTGCTTTGGAATTGAAACAAAGCATAAAACAGCTTCTGTTGGCACTGCCTCAAACTTCAGAGAGCGGTTGTAGTTAATTCTTAACTCAATTCTTCTTGAAATAAGAGTTTAATTATCCGTTATACCGCAAAGTCTGCACAGGCCACAGTCTGTGGAAGAAAGACATTTAGCAACTAGCCAAATACAGGTAGAAACTTTTGTTTTTGTTCTGTGTTTGTACAGTGCCTGCACAATGGGCTCCTGGTGCTACTAGGTCCTACTACAATATGAATAAGAATAACTTTGCATTCCTGTGGTAAAACCTTCAGGAAGGCAGCAGAGGGCCCAGGAAAATGACGGGAGATGAAAAAATAAATCCTATTTTCATATCTGTAACATCCATATCTATAAATGACATTATGCACAGGGAAAACCAAACAACTTTTGTATTTTAACCAACAAGGTTGATCTATGTAAATAAATAAAATACACCTAAGCAAATCATCAGCATTTATCTTAAGACCTCGTTCCTGTCTCAGTCAACAGCAGCAGCTCCATAGCTATCATAGAAATAAAAAAAATGCGTATGCAAAATCTGCCAATTCTTGCTCTTCTAATAAGAAATGCCCAAGAGATTACATTTCACAAAAAGCTAACAAGCATGTGGAAGAGTAGGGGACACTTTGTACCGTGGATGTTTTCAGTCAAAATTTTTTGTGTAAAATCTGATGTGATCTATCAAACTTAAACAGACTAACTGTGAATAAAGCTGTAAATGCATCTAGGTCCTCATGACCTCACAAAACTATTCATTTGTCACTCTTTTAACTACTCTAATCTATTTTGGGGGTTAGTTTTTGTAGCCATGTAGGGCATAATTTCACTGCAGAGCTAAACCAGGTGTTCAGCTCCTGGTGTAAGCAGCCACAGTACAATGTTCGAATTACTCTGTCCTCACTGGTGCTGCACTCACCTCTGTGTATCAGTAGGACTTCTGTGGGGCACATTCTATGGTTCTTTGTGCTGCAGTAATCTGAATTTATTTGATCCGTTCCCTGTGAATTGTGGGACGACGTGTCTATCTTTCTGGGCATATGGGGAGGATTGTAGGAAGGTAATGGAAGATCAGCGCTTGAATGATTTTAGACCTGATCTGCGCTTAAAAAAGGAGATCAATAGCTATATCGCTCAGGGCTGCGAAAAATACTATGCCCTGTGCGATGTAGTTAGGTCAACCTAACCCCTACTGTGGACACAGCTAGGTCAATGGGAGAATTCTTCCGTCGACCTAGTCACTGCCTCTTGGAGAAGTGGATTACCGACATTAACAGGGAAAACAAACCCTTCTGTCAATGCAGGGGGAGCTGCAGCACTGTAGCTGTGCTGCTGTAGTGTATACATGGTATTAGCCTGTGTCCTTACTGCAACTTGTGTGTGTGTGTGTGTGGGGGGGGGGGTTAACCACCCTGAGGGAAAGCAGAACCTGGGCATTAGCTTATAGCCTGGGACAAGCTTGCTAACTCAGGTTGAAAGCACCATTAAACTGACTTCAGAGGTTTCTGTGTGTGGATGAGAGGTCGGGTTAGGGTAACACCTCAGTAAGAGCTCAGACTAACTCTGCAGTGAAGGCAGATCTAGATTGTGCTGAAGCATCTAGAACTAGCTACTGTAAAGAACATGGCGAACATACCTGTACATTGATTCTGGCACTGTAAATTCAAATGGAGTCCTGTGCAGGTAGTGTTGGTAGGATTGTTCCCCTTGCCTTGGATTCATTTCAGCATGTTTGTGGAATAAAGACTGAAAATTCGGTCAGTTCAAGGCACACTTGAGAAAAGGTCTCAAAATAACCAGATGAAACATAACATACATGGCTCTGATAAGCAGAAAACAAAATGCATAACAACATTGAGAATACTCAGTGACCTAAAACTGCCCTTCATCTTGAATTGTTAAAGCTGATTGACCTTGGGGAATTAATTAAAAGCAACAAAGGATTTAAACATGGAAAAATTAAGGTGATGTGAAATAATAAAAATGTTTGGGGCCAGATCTTGAGCTAGTTTAAACCTCAGTGGAGCTATGCCAATTTCTCAACAGCTGGGGCTCTGGCTCTTGTAACAAATGCAGAAATGTTCAGGACAGGCGTGTTGCTGTTCAACACTGACTCCAGGGTTGTGATTCTGCATGTCAAGTATAGGGATTGGCTGGTAGGTAACAGTTTAGATTAGGGATGAATTTGAACCTCACCTACAGAGCCAGATAACAATTTTTCCAGAAGTTTGGGGCTGTTAAGACTTGGGACTTGGAAATCATGCCTTTTTCTAGGTTGGTGAAATAATCCTTTCATCCCCCCTTCCCTCCCCACAAATGTGAAATTCAAAATGTTGCATGGCTGTGATGTAACAAGAACTGATTTCTTTCCGAAGTTAAATTTTCATATTTTAGAATGCAACATTTTGAATTTTTTTCCATTCAAAAGTTAGAACTGATTTCATGGCTTGTTTTTTAAACTAAATTAGAACATCTTTGAAAATATAAAATAATATAAACACTTTCTTTTTGAGAGTTTTTCCTTTTTTGTACATTCCTACTCTGAGGTTTACCTATCATTAATTAATGTAGTGTGTGAATTACCATCAGGAAATATGGGCCACTACCCTTTGAACAGCAGAGCACACTACCATAACCTGTGCTTGGTCACTTTGTGTAATGTTGCTGACAAGAAAGCTAGAAATGGGTCAATTAGATGCTTGTTAGTTTTTTTTTTTTAAGCTACAGTTACATTAGACAGGATCAACAATTTGTAAGGGATATAAACCCTCATGCTTCAGGGTTTGAATCATCCACTAAACTGCCTGGCATTAGGAAGAAACTTTCGTTAAGGCCAAGCACTTCCATAATTATCTAGTACAAGGGTTCAGGAGTGAGTATTTTTGGTAGCTTATGAAGCATCTAGAACTAACTACTGTTCTAGCACTAGATGATGTGGAACACTGATGTGATATAGAAATGTCTATGTTCCAATATTATGCACTCATTTGCCTCCATGTTGCTAGTCCAGCCACTTCTATTCATTCTATCTACACAGAATTAAACTAATAAGAAAACAAACAAACCATTAGCCCTTTAAAAAATTTTTAACCAGATTCTCGGGAATGTAATTACTGCAATATCTGGTTTGTGAGAGACATCCCTGCAGTCATTCTGGACTGTTAAGGGCTGCATTTTACAGCACTGTGGGATTCCCATTAAGGGGGCTCTGTCCTGTGTTGTACCTTCCTGCCTTGAAACTGACATTGCCTCCCGTGCTTATCACTGTCAGGGTCAAGCTGTATCAATATCTGCACTGTACAACCAGTCGCTGCATCTCTGGGATGAGTGTCCTGTGTTTTACCTCATTAATAATGTGTCCATGGTTTCCGTATTACTTGCTTGTTGGGTTGGTACCACTATTCCCAGCCCTGCTGAGTGTTGCAAAGAAATTCTGGAGGAGGCACAGCTTGCTTACTTTGACAAGGCAGGCTAAGTGTCTTGTTTCAGAAAGTGGTACACAGGGGACCTTCCTATTCTGGTAGCATTTTCTTGTTCCTTAAGTAGGCTTCCACGAAAGGAGACAAGGAGCCTGATGTTTGTTTTTTCTGAAGGGTATTTCTCACAAGTACACTTCAGTGCCTCTTAGCTCTGCCCTACAGTTTAGAAGATGAGGAGGAGGAACTGCTGGATATAAAAGACAGCAGGGGACAAATGAAGATGGCTTGCTTGTTCTCATCTTTTTCACTATCCTTCTCATTATCCATTGCTTTCTGGGGCAGGAAACCACTACTTCATTTATTGGCATCCCTCTATTTTTGTAGATGGGTATTGTGAGGAAGCAATGCTTAAATACCACTTAGTAAGAGCACAAAGTGGAGTCGTACTGTAGAAGATAGACTTTGCAAAAATTTGTACATGTAGCAGCTTTGTGTTTTTTCCTGTGGGAATCCTCCAGAATCCAGAAATACAAGTGTACTGTTATCAGGTTCCTTGAGATATGAATCCAGATGTCAAACCAGCAAACAGATGTACTACAACATATATATGTAAAAGTTACAGAGCTACATAATTAATATCACAGTAAATTCCAAGCTCTGTTCCACCCCACCTCTGCCATCGCTCTCTCATCCATTTATAAAATAATTTGCTGCCTTCTTTAAAGAAAAGAAAATGCCATTGCAGCATCTCACATCCTTGTACTCCAATGTCTGATTCTTCCTTCTAATAAATATTTTGTGTAAGGCAATAGAACACTGCTGTTCAGAAGCAACATCTGGATTATACAATAGATTATACAGTTATTCCATGCCATCACTACCAATTGTCTTTATCATAGAATCATAGAATATCAGGGTTGGAAGGGACCTCAGGAGGTCATCTAGTCCAACCCCCTGCTCAAAGCAGAACCAATCCCCAACTAAATCATCCCAGCCAGGGCTTTGTCAAGCCTGACCTTAAAAACCTCTAAGGAAGGAGATTCCACCACATCCCTAGGTAACCCATTCCAGGGTTTCACCACCCTCCTAGTGAAATTTTTTTTCCTAATATCCAACCTAAACTTTCCCCACTGCAACTTGAGACCATTACTCCTTGTTCTGTCCTCTGGTACCACTGAGAACAGTCTAGATCCATCCTCTTTGCAACCCCCCTTTCAGGTAGTTGAAAGCAGCTACCAAATCCCCCCCCCCCATTCTTCTCTTCTGCAGACTAAACAATCCCAATTCCCTCAGCCTCTCCTCATAAGTCATGTGTTCCAGCCCCCTAATCATTTTTGTTGCCCTCCACTGAACTCTTTCCAATTTTTCCACATCCTTCTTGTAGTGTGGGGCCCAAAACTGGACACAGCACTCCAGATGAGGCCTCACCAATGTCGAATAGAGGGGAATGATTACTTCCCTCGATCTGCTGGCAATGCCCCTAATTATACAGCCAAAAATGCCATTAGCCTTCTTGGCAACAAAGACACACTGTCAATTCATATCCAGCTTCTCGTCCACTGTAACCCCTCGGTCCTTTTCTGCAGAAATGATGCCTAGCCATTCGGTCCCTAGTCTGTAGCAGTGCATGGGATTCTTCCGTCCTAAGTGCAGGACTCTGCACTTGTCCTTGCTGAACCTCATCTGTTTTCTATCCAAATTAGTCCAATTCTCTAATCTGTCTCAGTCCCTCTGTATCCTATCCCTACCCTCCAGCATATCTACCACTCCTCCCAGTTTAGTGTCATCTGCAAACTTGCCGAGGGTGCAGTCCATGCCATCCTCCAGATCATTAATGAAGATATTGAACAAAGCGGGCCCCAGGACTGACCCTTGGGGCACTCTGCTTGATACCAGCTGCCAACTAGACATGGAGCCATTGATCACTACCCGTTGAGCCCGACGATCTACCCAGCTTTCTATCCACCTTATAGTCCATTCATCCAGCACATACTTTTTTAACTTTTAACTTTTCTTTATAGCATTCCAATATCTTCTGTGAACTATTTCCAGTAAAGACTGTGTTAGCATCTTAGTTCCTGTCTTACTTATCTAGGGATAGCACAGCACAGGGAAAGTTTGGTCTCATCTTAGCTGTTCATTCGCAAGGCTGGGAAAGAGTAGGCACTCTACAGAGGCTGTAGTAAGAAGACAGAGCCTGGTATGAGGCCTAAGGCCTGAACGAAAGTCAGGCCCTGCTGATATAAGGCAAAGTTAGCAAGAGTCAGACTATGAGCAAAAGTCAAGCCCTGTTACAAACTGGATGCCTGCTTGCAGGTTCACTGCAATGTTCACTGTATGTGAACTTGGCACAGGTGCTGGTAACATCGCTAAAACACACTGAATATGTAAACACATTCCAACAGGCTAGCACAAGTACACCCCAACCTAGTACAAGATCAAATGGTTTGACAGAAGTGATGAATAGGGATGTTTCATTCGAAACATCAAGAGAAAGGTACAAGGGGAGGTAACAAAAATGTCATGAAATGCATAAGGTGAGATGTACGCTGTTTATCCCAGATTATTTGTCTCAGTCTATAAATGTTGGGATGCCTTGCCTTAAATCTTTGGCTTGGGGGGAACAAAGTCCCACCGCTCACTGAACTGGCCCATTGTAACAGGTGTACATGTCTTAGTGTAGGGTGCTATTACCATGCTTCGTTGACAATAAACCTAGCTGAACGCATTGAACTTTGATAAAAGGGCAGGAACTGGACCTCCAGGGAGAAAACCTGGGACTGGAAGGGTTGACGTGCTGTAAGAGCCAGAAAGACCTCTGCGGAACCCAGAAGGGAGCTGGGGAAAAGAGCCTAGCAATAACCAAGATAGGAAGTCATCCAGGGAAGCAGCAAGGAATATGAGGAAGCAGACCTTAGCTGCTCACTACAGGTCTCTCAACTGGAACCCAGAGCAGAGGGAGGGCCTGGATTTGCCTAGCAGTCACTGATAAAGGTGATGTGAATCCTCCAGATACAAGGAGGTAAGGGCTATTGAAAGCCCAGAGCAAGAGTTGAAAGGAACACTGGGCCCAGGCCTGGTGTAAGGTCCTTGGGTCATTATTTGTGGGACTCTGTTATCCCAAAGGTGTGGGACTGAACGTGACCTGACCAGATGACCAAGTCACAAGAAGAAGTAGACTACCACTGGGCCAGAGTGGCAATTGGCAAGGGGTGCCAGAGGAGGAGAGCCTCAGTACACCATGCCCAGCCATGAGGGAGCATAACAGCCAGCGAGATACAATTCTACAGAGGGGCTCATTCAACCAAAATGTCCTCCATTTTTGAATCCCCTTCTCTTTTCTAGGCAGGGTCAGGTTTCTTTATTAAATCTGCCCTCCAAGATGGAGAGTTTGGGGTTGACCAAAACTGCATTTTTGGCAATTAAACTACTCCAGAAATTTTTGACCAGCTCTGTTAGGTTTACTTGCCCTTGCAGATCATTAAGATGAAACAAGGCCTTAGCGCTTTCATACCTCATGTGTTCTTTTTTGGAAAGCTGTTGTTGTTTGCTTTCAGTGTGTCAGAGCTCTCTATTATTTTGCTTCTTATCACTTTGGCTGTGTCCCAAAGCATTTCATCTGTTACTGTGCCATTATCATTGTTGTCTAAATGGCCTTGCTGTGTAGCTTTTAGATCATTAACATTACCAGGGTTTTGTAGTAAATTTATTTCTCCACCTAAGTATCTTATCTTGCTGGTTTTTTTCAGTTAACGAGACTTAGGGCATGGTCTGATATTTCAATGCCCTCTATTTTACAGTCTTTTGCCCTGTGTCTGTACTTGGTAGATTAGTAATAGATCTATTCACAAGTATAGGTGCAGAATGTGAATATACATTTCAGCTTTGCTTTTTAACATATTAGATAATTATAATTAAACTCTTATTCATTTACTTTTGGCACAGAAGGCTTCTTTTTGTATTACCGACTGATAGAACTGGCAGAAAATATGCTTCTCTCATTAACTGTCATAGCTACTCCTTTTTGCTGTCTTTCTTGGGGGTCGGAGGAAAAAGCAAAAGCTAACCCAAGACAACTTTAAAGAAAACTATCAAGTAGTGAAGGCACAAAATGTATGATCAGTAATAAACTCATTCCCATCAATACAGTAACTTATTTTTTACAAAAGCTACTGTGGCTAATATTCAGATGGTTTACATTAATGTATCTAGTGGCACGTACAAAACTTCAGGTACTGTAATGTACCTACCTGATGGCATTGATGCTCTAGTGTGGTACACCAGAATTATTTCACATGCAGTTCTTGGTAGCACACCATGTGTACCATGACACGCCGGCAAATCCTGAAGGCCCTTCAGCTAATAGGCCCTCTGTGTTCGAAAACCTAGTGGGCTCCCAGTGAGCACTAAGATGCCTGACTCAAATGAATGGTTTGTTTATTAGGTGTAGCAGAAAGAAAAGTTTGATAATACCTACCATATGTGGCTCCTATCACCATAGTATCTGAGAACTTCACAATCTTTTAATGTATTTATTATCCTCACACCACTGCTGTGAGATAGGGCAATGCTATTTCACCATTTTACAGATGGGAAATGAGGCACAGAGAGGCTAAGTGATTTGCCCAAGATCACACAAGAAGTCTGTGGTGGAGTGGGAACCTGAATGCAGATCTCCTAAGAGCTGAGCTAGGTCCCTAACCATTGGACCATCCCTCATCTTTATATACGGTAAGTATCCTAGGTACAGTGGCTTAAACAGAGTTAAAACAGTGATTTCTAGGTTGGCCTCTGGGAGGCAGCCTGTCACTGAGTATGCACACTCCGCCCTGTTTCAGGGTGAGGTGGGGTTGTGATATCACTGTGATTACTATCTATCAGATGATCCATAGGCTGAAGGCAGCACAGCTCAGTGGTCAGAGCCAAGATGGCTGTCCTCAGGCAAAGGGCCTGACAGCTTAATTTCTGGAGTCTATACAGCTGTCCTTGAGTTCAGAGCTGTGCAGCCTAATGGCCAGAGTCAGTACAGCTGCCCTTGAGTTCAGGGCTGTGGCTCCTAATGGCCAAAGTCAGTGAAGTGGGCCGCCACCTAGGGATGGGTGGCGGCTGGGGTAGGGGGACCTGGGCCCTGCCTCTCCACCAGGTTCTGGCCCAGGGCCCTGTCGGCAGTGAGTGTGGTCACTATCCAGTCAGTGGGGATCCTACCACAACACGCTGACTTTCCTTGGATAGGAGATGCCACTCACCCCACCTCCCTGAGCCACTTCCTACTGTGAGTCTTGGAGCTGGGGTCCATTCGTCATTGGGGTCTCTGGGCTCCCCAGTGGCTTGTTGGGACTCTGACTCCTGTCGGCTGGCTGTAGGCAACTGGTCTCCTGTCTGGGCCTCAGGGTCTCTGGTTCCTGCAGTCAGGGGCTGAAGTGGCTCCGGGGCTGGAGCCTCCACCAAACGTCCTTTCTCCACGACAGTCAGCCCGGAATGAGCTGGGCTTCTCCCTTTTATACTGAGGCAGCAGCTGGGCATGCCCAGCATGGTCTGAGGGGTGGGACTTCTGCTGCCCATAACGTGGGTTAACACTATCTTGCCTAATGTGGAGTATGCACGCCCTGTCACACAGCCCAAAAGATGGTTATGGATCCTCAGGCCAAATACTTTGAGTGCCCCTTTTAGTCCATTCCTCTGTTGAAGTATATTTAGGAATTACCCTGAGGTCCCACTGACCAGAGTGAAGTTCTGCACTCGGTTAGTTTGTTGGGGGACCCTTAAAGTGGATATCCAGAAATAGCAGCTTACACATATCTCTTGCCTGAAGGCTGCTTTCCCTGTGGTGGCAAGTCAGCTGCGAGTCCCTGTTATGTATGCCCAACACATACATAACTGTAGGGCCTCATATACTGTCTGATCACACTGACACTCTCTAGATCAATCCCCTTTGTTCCCTTGGCTTCCTCAGCTTATTTCCAATAACTGCTACTTTAAGAGCCTTTGACGGCTGTTGCCTCTGTGCTCCTGTGAACCCCTTTAAGGACTAGTCTTTTCAGTGCTCTGGCTCCATGGTCCTTGCCCTACTCTGTGCTGCTTCTTCACAGGTTTGTGTTATACGGCTGGCAGAAGCTGCTGATTCCCCTGCTCTGCTATCACCTTCTCATCTAGTCCCCCCAGGCTCAGGCTGCCTCCTGTTCCTACTGCTTGATCCCTAGAGAGATTTCCCTTCCTATGACAGAGCCTTTTAAAGCATTTCCATCATGCTCATTCTATTGCCAGATCCTGATATGACCCTGGGTGGTGGCAGGAGAAAATAATTGAATCTTCTGCTCAGCAGATTCATTAAATATGAGAGAGGCAAAACAAAAACGGAGTATTTCTGTCACCTTGGGCAGTCAGTCCTGCAATTCCTTTATGCACAGATCTCCCGTTGTCAGTCCCACCAGCCGTCCATATTTGGATTTCCCAGTGATGTTAATGGAAGCCTTTCATTACCTTTTGCTCAATTCCTGCAGGTGTTAGTGACAAAAGTAAGCCTGAAAGTCTTTTTAGTGAAAAAAGACTTCAGGATTTGTCCCTACACAAGCAGAAATTGGCCAGGCACAGTCATAAATACATAAATAAACCTGTGGAGTGTGTGTGTTAAATATTTGAACAGTTCTATGCGATTTTAGGAAGATACAGCACAAAAGCTAGCAGTTGGATTTCTTCAGGTGGGGAACGATACAGCCACGTCTTCCCCTTGTTGACGTTTTGGATCTTCCTGGACAGCTCATATAATAATTCCAACATGTTAATTTGAAAAAAAAGTCATCTTTAGTCTCCTACATCAATACATACATTACTATTTTGCACATCCTATTTCCACACTATATTTCTTTTCAGATTGATTGTCCTATATAAATTCTTAATGTCTAATGGTGTACTGTGAAGAAAATGTTCCGCAGAAGATTTTTTTCCCAATAACTTCCATAGATTTCTATTTTTATTCACCAAGAACCTTTGCAATTACTCTATTACATTAGAGAAAAGTCACAAGAACCTGAATCTATTCAGAACTGAACCTCTGATTAGGCAATTTAGGTAATTGTATGGATTAACTTGAATTAAAGGAATGTAAAATTTGAGGTGGTTGTCTAATTCACCAGTATAACTGCATGTTGAACCAAGCACGGTTAAATTCTGCCCTTAGTTACGCCTATGCAAGTCTCTTGATACTAATAGGGGTTTAATGGTTGTAAGTGAGAGCAAAATTTGGTCCTGGGGGTCAGACTAGTGAGATTTGGAGGGGGGAAAAAAAGAGAAAATAAGCCTCAAGCTTTGGAGCTTCATTTTGGATTCATTAATCTCATATTTCAGATCAATGGAGGAAAAGAAAGTAACATTCATTTAAGCACCTCTTTATTTTGTATCCCATTTTGCCTTTCATTTATTTCTTTATGTGCGTGTTCAAACAGAATATTGAACTGGAAATTGAAGCAAATGTGAAAGACCTAGTTAGGGACAGAAGGAGGATGAAGGATGGTATCAGAGCTGAATGAAATTTATAATTTTGGTTTGTGGAATTTTCCACAAAAGTTCTTCCTGTTTTTGCATGACCTTGGAGCGCTTCAAATTACCCTTGATTTACAATTCCAATGATATAAGTGTTTTGGTATCTAACCTGGAGATATTTCTGTGTGGTCTTTAATGCAAAAGTAATTTTTGCATGAAAAATGGATCAGTTTGTGCGAGAAGGTTGTATGATTTGGTTTTTGTGATTTATTTTCTTCAAACATTTCTATTATTTACTGAAGATTGTTGTGGAAATCAGTCCATTTCTGTGCTGGGTGATGAGATACAGTGAATCTTTGGTTTTGAGTAGTTTTGCATTTTGTCTTCAACATTCCACATAGGTCCAGATGAGATATGGAAAAGGAAGGTAGGAGGATGGAGACACCACCAAATATACAAGTAAGCATCCAGATTTTCTGCGGCTTATCTGAGCCAAATCCTTTGAGGTTTGTACTTTGCTAGGGCTACCGGAAATCTATGAAAAGGTTCTGTAAACTTTCTTTCCTGAAGAAAGAAAAAAATGAGTAAAATTGAAAAGCCTATTTTTTTTTATATTTTTTTACAAAAAAGAGCAGATCAACTCCAAACCAAAGGGGGACCAGCGCTACAAAATTCAGCTCAAGATCCAGGGTCAGTGGAGTTATATCAGATAATTTGGCTCCCAAATTCTGAATTCTCCGAGAAGGCAGGGCAAACCTTCTGGCGACTACAAGTCATGTTTTCAGTTATTTTCTTTAGTTTGTGACCTTTGTTGTAAACAATAAATGGTGCCCTGAAGAAAGGGCCTTAAAAAGTATGTAAGAGTCTTCACAGGAGGAAATGCTGGGTATTCAAGGGCTCATTAATCTAGAGGAGAAAACTATAACATGACCAATGGCTGGAAGCTGAAGCCCAACAAATTCAAATCAGAAATAGTGCATAAATTTTTAGCAGTGAGGGTGATCTAACACTTAAACTGCCAAGGGAGGTGGTGATATTGTTGACGTCTTCCCATCAAGAATGGATGCCTTTCTGGAAGACATGTTTAGTGGTCCTATTTGGCCTTAAAGTGTGTGAATAAAAAAGACTTGAGCACAGAGTTTGCTTCTCTTCCCTGGCTAGTGAAACATTCACCAAGCTATATATAGCCGGTCTGTGTGGGTTTTGTTTGTTTGTTTGTTGTTTGTTTGTTTAAGAATTTCTCCCCAGCCTTCATTGAGCTCTTTCATTTTCCTCTTTGAGACTTCCCTCCTGAAATCTTCTACAAGTCTATTTACCAGCCCTGTATTCCATCTATTTTCACCTCTTGAACAGAGGTCAAATTCAACAACTCCTTAATTTGTGCATGCTAGACAGGAATTCCACCTTCACCATTTTCAGAGATCCCCTTAATTCTGAATTTGTTTCTTCTCTCTTAATTTTTCGTATTGTCTATTTGGATCTGCAGATCCATTTCTCTCTGCTGTTTTTCCCAATTCAGTTTCCAACACAATGGGCCTAACTTTCTTCTCACACCTCTTTGTGATGGTATAAGTGCATTTGTGCCACTGAAGTTACTCTGGTGTAATCAAAAGGAGCATCCAGCCCAGACACTCTATCCTCCTCTGCTAGAATCTTGTATTCACAGATTAACTCCTTAATATCCAATTCAGTGGTCAATCAATATTCTTTGGCCTTCTTAGTTTTGCCTGTTTTAAGCAGCCAAGCCTTCATTGGCAAATAGACAGGTTCCTCACACTGCAAGCTTGAAGCACTCCTGTGTGTGAAATAACTTTTTAATTATTTTCTTGGGACATCTATCTGCTAGAAGTATACATCTTTGGGGAGAGGAGGTGGTGTTTAGGGGATCATTGGAGACAGATTCTTCTGCTGCCTGCACAGGCCTTCATCAGCCATCAAACAGCAGGCCCCCTCCCTTTTTTGCCCCCCCCCAGTCTTTTGAAAATATTGACTTTATGCCACGTGCAAGACTTTATCATTCCTGTTGACGTGGATGGTCGTTTCATTGTTTTCCACTGTTGCCCCAACTCTCATGATTTTTACTGCAAGTCTCATGATTTTTGGTATTTTTTCTTAAAGCCCAGTTCCTAGAATTAGGTAATTATGTGAGAATCTGAACTTTTGTTTTAAAAATATCTAGCCACCATGGTTTCAGAGAAAACATTGAAAATATGAACATTAAATGCTCAAAAACCAGAAGGCAAATAAAATCTATTTTAATGCAATTTCATGATTGGGGGAGGGGCTGATTCATGGTGTTTGGACTCTTGGGATTGGCAAAAACCTAGGATCACTTGTAGGGAAACCCTATTTGATGCAATCCCATTCATCACAAAATGTAAGAAAGCTATCTGAGCCTGGAAAGCTTGGCAAACATTAGGAGACCAGGAAACAATTCTCCTGGGCACAATGTTTTTCCTTAAGAACACGGCACACTATATTCTCTTTTAACTACTGTATCAAGGGAAACTGTATCATCACTTCAAAGAGCCTTTGCTAAGTGTTTCTGACACAATTCGCTTTATAACGACAGTGAATTCACTTCCCTTTGGTTCACACTGATTATTTCTCCCTTCTTCCATTTTTCAGAATAACATTATAAAGTAAAGCTGTGCTCCTAGGTCTTCCAGTGGGTTGTTATTGCCATGGTAAATGTTTGCTGGCATCTATCTTGGAAATGTAGAATTATTAGAGGAACCACTTTCCTAGATGTTCTTATAACAAAATTTATGAAAAATGAAGAAAGAATTTGTTCCTGAAACAGCAGATGGTATAATTCAAGACACATTATTTAGGGACAAATAATACATGAAACAAGTAATCTTTATGCTTCATTCGAGGATTATTTAAGGGATTGTTCATTTCTTCTTTGAGCTCCACCATACTATGAAGATCTGATGATGGAATAGGCTGTCGTGTAATACACCTAAAAGTCTAGCATGCAGGCTGCTTGCTATTATCACTTAATTCAAAGGCCAATAAGAAGATACCAGTGAAGTTATGCAATAGTCCCACTGGAGTTTGCTTATCAGCTCGAGGGTACTAAACTTGTCGTTCCTGTAATCTTCAGCATGCAAATAGTTCTGCAAGGTTATTTGATTAAAGATTAAAACTGTTTATTTTCAAAACCCAACAGGAACAGGTGAACTGACTCCATTGAAATTCCTTCCTATTGAAAATGATACCTGATTGCAACCCCAGCCTTTGAAGTTGTCAGGGAGCCAGCTGCAATAGGTGCAGTCTCCTAGCAACACACTGGACACAGCTGACCCTAATACAGGCTGCCTGATTTGCTGCACTTCCTGATGGAGGGAGCAGGGGGAAGGGTGGAGCTTACTATTTAACCCTGCAACATTCAGAGCTTGCTGGCTGCTCAGCATGTTCCACGCCCCGAGCTGTACTTGCTCCTGCTTCCTGTGCCTGCTCCTGCCCCACCAGCTCTTGTGCTTGCTTCAGCCCCTACCCTTCTCCAACCTTGACACCACTGGCTCTGACCCTGGCTCCAGCTCACCTGTTGGCTCTGGCATTCTGCTTCTGATCTTTGGTTCTGGGCCACAGCAGTGCTCTTGACTATGCCCCCAGGTGTCCCATGTCCCTAAGCCTTGACTCCAGCTCAGTTCCACTCTAACCTCCAAGCCTGACTGCTCCCACAGCTCCAACCATTAGATCCAAACACCAAGGTCCCCTTTGTGTCCTGGACAGAAGTAACCTTACTGTTCATCAGAACAGATCCTCATCAGGTTGCTCTTCAGCTGACATTTTCTCTCCTTATCATGAGTAATGAAATCTTTCCAAGAGTGGTCCGGTGCATCATCTCTAGTAAGATATACTAGCAAGTGGCAGCGTGGAATTCACATGCCTGGAAGTCCCACTAAGTAGCAAGCTGAAGAAATGTTTAAAAAATAGCAGAGAGACCAGAATAGTATAATGAATATAGAAAAGAGTCATGTTTTTTTACAGAGGAGTGAATGAAGAAAAATAACAGGCGGGGAAAGATAGGGAGAGTGGTAAAACAGGGTTACATCCAACACGAGGATCCCTGGGCCCAGTGGTACCACAATATAAAAGGATAGATGTGAAGCACCGTGTCTACTCTCTGAGTTCATGAATACTGGGAAGAGTTCCAGTCTGGCAGTAAGACTTGGGTGCTCCTGGTCGTCTTCGGCACCAGTAAACTAAAAAATGTGATTCTATAAATGGGTGTGGATTTGGTGTAGGGAGTATATTGCTGCTCTAGCTGGTTTGCCCTGTCCTTGGCCATGACTGAAAGCCGGCTGTTCACTGTTTGCAGTGTGTGAATGTCCGTTATGGCAGTACCACTTCTAAGGACAGAGTAACATTTTAGAAATACCCAGCTAGTTCTGCATTCTAGCTCCTACCGTACAGCTTTCCACTCACCGCCCCCAAACATTTGGTGCTTCTCAAGTCTTTTCCTGACTATTTAACATCTTCCCTCTTTTCCTGTCTATTATTTCAGGGGGGTTTTTCACACTGGTGAAATAAGGAAGAATTCTTACTTTATGCTTTTATGCCCAGAGCAAAACTATCTTAAGTTTGAGACTCTCACCGTTGACCCAGTCCTCTTGAATACTTTCCTAGCATTTCTCTGAAGACTTTCAATATTCAGAAATAAAATGACTCTGGCTTTAACTCTAACAGTAAATTAAACAAAATAAATGAGACCAAAACTGAGAGCTTTACCTTTTTCTTTTTCTTTTCTTTTCTTTTTTTTTTAAATATACCAACTGGGACTTTTGCACTGAACAATAGAAAAGTCTGAGGATTTTATTATTAATGCATCCTTTCATATGCCATTATTGTACATCTGAAGTTCTCATCACCCAAATGGCTTAATTTATCATACTAGTGTAAAAGACACAGTGATCTACATCACAATTAGTTTGAAGCCAAGTGAGGCTACATATTAGCCTTTGGCACTCAGAATAAGTTGTTAGAGTAGGTTCCAAGGTTACAGGGAATTTCATGAAGTGAACTTTACGCAACTTTACAATCCAAACAAAGCTTGTGCACTTGCGACAGTGTAATCAGAACTAGCTTCAAACTGTATTGTGGAAAACACTATCTAGAATAGATATTTTTTGTTCCTCTCCTTGGAAATTAAAATTCATAAACTTTATATAAATGAGTAGATTCCCCGTGGCCATTTTCTGCCTTGCACATTTTGAAACTAACCAATTATATTAAATTTTAAATAGAGCTTGAAACATGTCTAATTTAGGAAATATTTACATATAATCAAGGAAATGTGACTGGGGAATCTATTCAGTAGCAATGCAGTCAGCAGTGTAAGTTGGTATTGGAAACCTTGCTAAGAGCGGACAACTAGCTTAGCAAAACAATTATGATTTCATATATTGCACGTAGAAGAAGCTAACAAATTGCATTGCTTATCTATTTTCCACCCTGATCATTTGTTGGTAATATTATGTGGATGCTAGTTTTGCTCATTTAGAAAATTCACATAATCATGATTCAGTAGAGCAGACTGTGTGTAGTACTGATATATTTAAACATTCACATATTGGGGGGAGGGGAGTAAACTATAATCTTTTATAGGTTTATATGGCACTGTGTACATAAAAGAGGAATACACAAAAAATTAAAATGACAAAAACCCAGGAAATCTATAAGTTTACCTTAGTGCTTGAAAACTTTAATTTGTTTGAGTTGCATATTGCACAGTATTGCACTCTAGGGAGAATTCAAGTCTGGTAGCTTGTGACTTTGCACCATCACAGACCTCCTGTGTGATCTTGGGCAAGTGACTTAGTCTCACGGTGCCTCAGTTCCTCATCCGTAAAAATGGGAATAATAGCACTGCCCTACCTCACAGGAGTGTTGTGACAATAAATACATTAAAGATTGTGAGGTGCTTAGATACTGCAGTAATGTGGGCTGTAGAAATACTAAAGATAACCCTGAGCTTAAAAAGTATATTAAGACTTTTTCCACTCCAGCTCCAAAAAATCATTGTGGTGTCTTGCTGCGACCCATTCTATCCCTTCTAAAGGATTATAGGGTGGATTTTGTGGTTAAAAAATAAATGGCTGGTTTTGTGCACTGAGCAAACCATGGTATTTTTGGAACTAGTGTTCGGTTGAGGTATAGGAGTTTGTTGCTGATTAAGTGGTTGATTGGCAGTATGCGGGGGTTGGAGATTGGTGTTTGGGACTAGGTGCTGGTTGCTATCTGGGGTGTTACTATTCATGGGGCTTCTCCCTTCTCTTTCTCCACTTTCAAGAAGCTGGGAAGACAGATGTACAGACTCACAAAGAGCTGTGGGACAGCCACAGTTGGCTGAACTAGGTCTGGTCTTTGGTTACTAATTTCAGTCAGGGCTCTGGTAGGGTCAAGATTTCCTCAGTAACAAGGTTAAGGTCAGTTTGGATGGGATTTGATATATATATATATATGTGTGTGTGTGTATATGTATGTGTATGTGTATATATATATATGTGTGTGTGTGTATACATACACACAATGTGTATATATACACACACATGATTGTAATTTTCTGTAGTCTATGCCCTAATTCTTCAATGTCTAATTGAGCAACACAGCTATCTGGTCCCTTCCATTTTCTCCAGTCTCAATGGCACACAAGCATGAAGGGACTTAATTTACTTCCAGGTTACATTTTATTAAATACAGTTGTGTCATTCATAAATCTAGGAGCCTGCTACTTCTTGGACAACTGCCACATTTTTCTTTAATGCCGTAGCCTACCACAAGCATTTATAATTTGTGAATCATTGCCCATGAGATGTGGATTGTTTCTTGTTGAAACTAGCTGTGAAAATAATAATAAATACAGCACTCGCTTTGGGATGGATGCAATTTATTTCTGTTTGCTTTTCAGCTATCCAATTTTTTTCTTTTCTTAGACATTCGAGTATTCATTGTCCACCACAGGAAAGAGATGATAAATGAAACCTTCTGGCTCCCATGTTAAACAGGGAGCTCATAAATCTCTTCCTTCTCCCACTCCCACTTTTTTTTTCATTTTAAATATTGACACGAGCAACATTATTTGTGAGCAAACTGCTAAAAGTTATTTTCACATAACCTGGTGACAACCTATGTGGCTGCACCAGCACGGAGAACAAATACAGTCTCTCTCTTTTTTAAAATTTTCATTTCTGTGGTTTTATATGTTCAGTATAAAGTTATTAATCTGTCAGGGGTGAAGGCAGTCAGGGTTGGACTTTAAAAACCAATAAGTCTTAATATTAGTCCAAACAGAAAATTTAATATGTAGCACCTCTTCTTATAGTCAGGCATTGACTGGTGCACAAAAGTTGCTTCCAGTTATAGAAAACAGTACAGTTTTCCGGCAGAACTGAGGTAATATATAAAACGTTATTCCTTTACTGTAATTTTATCTGCTGTGGATTCATGAGTTTATGAATCAAAACAGAGATGAAGTTTCTGTTCATTTTACCATGTTCATTAAGATCTCCTTTTGGGACCTGGGATCAGGTCCACCCTTGTGCCTAAATCCTAAAGAATTTAGTGTTGATGAAACACATGGCATTCTACACTAATGTAATGGCATTTTTTAGAAATTACCTAAAAGAGCTATATAATTTAACAGAGGATAAGATCCAGCAGATACTCTATTGGTTATTTGAACCATCTAGAATTCTATAGCAAGGATATAGATGTCTAATAAATTCTATAGCATGATTTTAAAGCCATTATAGAAAGCTTATCATTTTCTGTTAATTTCTTCACAGCTTTTTCCATAATTGTACTAATTTGGATGTAACTAAAAAGGAGAGTAGTGGCCTTAAACATTTTCACAGCCATAATGCACCAACTATGCAAGGTGAGGCTAACAAGAGGCACTTTCCCTTCTCAGTTGGTAGGGAAGGGTGTTTTATCCTGAATTGGGACGCACTGCACCATTACAAGTGTGTTTTGGAGGAGCTGAAAGACTAAAGTACTAACTGTTGGTGGGTATTAAAGATACAGAGGCTCTTTAAGAAAGAGCAGGGTTGCTAGTCCTGGAATCCTAGTCCAATTTCAGATCAGTTAATTAAATAGTTGCTACATATACTATACCTCTGTGATTTCAGCCTGGCATCCCTTCCTGACCTAAGCTGCTCTGTAATGTTGCTGAATGCTGTTAAACAGCCTCTGGGTTACTGTTTCCATCCAAGAGATGGCTGAATGCAGTGAGCGTTAGATCTCTTTCTGTGCTGTGATTTGTATAGAAGCTTGGAAGAGCCGTTGGGACCTGTGGGATTAGCAATTCTGTATAAAATGATATTGCTGTAGCCTCTAATAAATAGTGGTACTTTCTCCATGTCTCCAAACCACTGCATAGTTTGTAATAATTAGCAGTCTTGGCTTCAGGGATGCTCAGAGCCAAAAGAGCACAAGCTTTACAAGTTGGTTTAGGTACCTCAGTGGAATGAAATGGGGAAGTTTTTTGCATCATGGAAATGTCCATGCTATGCCAGACTAGACTTGACTGTTAGCTCCATTTTAACAATAGATGGTTTTGGACCATTCTCAGCAGGATGGTTCTTTTCCAGTTGTAAGGAATGATGGGTAATATTAGCAATTAGGAGTGCAATTCATTGTTCTCCACACCAACCCCAACTAATCCAGGCTTTGTGTGTGGGAATCCAAAGGGTTTAGGAAAGTGAAATCCACTCTGCCAATTCAGAGGCAGTGCAGTCTCTGTGTCCTCACTGTTCCACGGTGTCCCCATTATTCCAGTCTATAGGCTTCCCATAGCTCAGACCTCCAAATGCCCCTTTCCATACCCCAATTATACTACGGGGGATGAATGAGAGTCCAGTTTGATAAACTGCACAGATCTGTCCCGTTAAATCTTTTCAGGACAGGGCCTGTGCCTAAACCCCAGGTTTGTACAGTACTTAGCACAATAGGGCCCTGATCCTTACTGAGGACTTTAGACTCTACTGTAGTGTATGAATAATAATAATAATGTAATTTATTCATACACATTTATACCACATTAATTTAAGGAAGCACGGCATAACCCCCAGTTGTACACATTTGTATAAAACATGCCTTAAGCTGTTATTCCATTAATAGAACAGGATATATAGTTTGGCTAACTAGGCCGTTTTGGGCTGAACAGGTACAGAAAATTCCTAGTACTTTTACGGCAGAATATGGTAACATGCACAGCCTACCCATGAAGACCAGTCCTCATAGACTTGACAGACTGGGATTAGAATTGAAAGAAGAAGGAAAAAACACCCAACATTTTTGATAGGGGGTAGAACCTGTACCTGGTTGGCTGCCTGGGAACTTTTGTAAGTCCGTCTCAAGCAGTCAGATGAACTGAAGGCATAAAAATGGAAACTGGGAAGGGAAGATTTCTTTCCACTTCTACATCCCACATGCCAAAGCCCCCAGAAATTTCCTTTAAAAAATTATGTTGACTAGAAGGTCTTCAGGGCAACTTATGCATTTCAAAGGGCTGCTAGTTACTTAGGACTGTGATGGCAGTCGGGTGTGTGGCCATGTTGTTTCAAATGAAGGATGATGTCTTAGTCCTACTGACGTCAATAGGAACTTCACCATTGACTTCAACAGGGTCAAAATTTCACCCCGAAGGCTTATTTTACAGTGGTTTTTCAGTGGACCTTCCAGGCCTGCTCTAGGTAGCAGTGATTATTTGGCCAAATTAGGGGAAGAGTTTGGGGCAACTGATAACTTAAATACGAAACAAATATGAATATTATCTTTTGCACTCATACCATTAGATCCTCTATTGTTCTTGGCAGATATTTTTCCTCATTAAAAAAATCCTCAGTTTGACATTTTGGAAAATATCTGCTCATGAAAGGGCCAACATCAGAATAGCATAATTTGTCAGATGAGACTTGAAGTGTATTATAGTGCATGAGTGGTTTGCATTATACTAACAAAAGTCTCTGGTTAAATTTACACACCTCTTCAGATCTTAAAGAAGTAGCTGTTTGTTTTGTAACTGAGTTTTTATAAGATAATTTTAAAGTGTGTCTGGGTGTTACATTTAAAATAATGGGCCATCTTCAGCTGATATAAATCAGCATGACTCCAATGGAGCTCTGTGCCAGTTCACAGTAGCAGAGGATCTGGTCCATCTTTTAAAACCTCAAGATTTTCTATAGGTAAATGCTGCTTTCATGCAATGGTGAGAAGACCAGAGTCATTTGCTTTATGCTTTAGCAGTCTCCAGCTCCGTAGTCAGCTTTTTCAGTGAACACTAGGAAAAGCAGCATAGTAAAATTGAAGTAATAAAGTCTGAAAGGCTAAATGAAGCAATTAAAATTTCACTGATAGCCTGAAGAGTTCCTGAACTGTTTATTATGAATAGCCTTTAACCAAGATAATTGAGAGAAACATCCATAATACCATCCGAACAGGGGTGACATGTTTTAATTAAACCATTTTTATATTGCTTCAATAATTGATTGTCGAAGTGAAAGGTGGTGCCACTGTTAACAATATGAACAGCAGGAATATTTTGTGTTCCTTCCTAAAATATTGGATGTCATCCTGAGATGCCTAAGTACCTGGAACTCTCATTGAATTTATTGGTAGTTAGATGATGCCTAGCAATTGGGCCAAGTTCATTTGGGTTGTAACCCCATGGACTTTACGGACTCGGCTGGTTTCAGTGGAGTTACACTCTAGATTAATTTAATAATTGAATCTTAGGCATTATGGCCCCGATTCAGGAAGGCATTTAAGCATATGAAACATGTGGGTCTTAAGCAGAACTGTTAGGAATTATTTCTGTTCTGCAAGAAATCCAGTATTTTTGGAGGAAAATAAATTAGCTCTGAATCTGAATGAAAAGTTGAAATTTGACAGTTTCTTGAGAAATGAAAATTCCAGAATGTTTTGATTTGGGACCATTGATATGTTTCATTTAGACCTTTACATTATATTGAAATAGTAAATACAGTACCTGTAACATATGATATTAAAATGAATAATTTGAAAGTATAAATTTAATCAAAACATTTAGATGAATCAACATTGTCCCGTGAAACATTTAGATGACACTGCATTTTTTTATGGAAAACTGTTCCATCAAAATGTTTTGGTGAGCTCTAGTCTTAAGCAGAGGCTTAAAGTTAAGCACATAAGTGCTTTCCTGAATTGGGAAACCTTGGTAGACCTTGGGTGGGATTTTCAAAAGAGCATAAGTGATGTAGGAGCACAAGTTCCTTTGATTTTCAATGGAATTTGTTGTCACAGATCTATTAAGTTCCCTCTCTTGGCCACTCACCAGACTGTGGTGAGGGGATCCAAATGCTGAATCCTCATGTGCTTTAAATCTCCAGAGTGTGAACAGACTCCAGGCACTGCCCCTGACTTGGGGTCTCTAGGCACACTCTTGGACTGCAGATCCTCTATCTAGCATCCCCTCCTGAGAGCCACCCTCTGCCACCTTGCATGATCCAACTGCCTAGCCCTGGGACAGTGTTGACATTCAGACTCCTCCACCGCTTAAACACATCCTCTGGCAGAACTCCAGCTCTGTGGGTGCTCTGGTTTTACAGGTTATCTCTTCAGGGACATAGGATAGTGAAAGTAACCAGACACAAAGAGTTTGCACAGGATTCTAAAATACCTTTGCTCTTTACTTAGCAGAAGAAAAGAGACACAAACCTAGACAAAATAATAAAAGTGCTGCTACGTACATTTACACTGCCTGAGTTTCCTCACCACTCTGGAGAATTCTTTGGGCTTGGGCAGGGTCTTCTTCAGTGCCCAAGATCCTTCCCCTGCAGCTGCATAACTTCTCTCCTCTTCCAAATCATGGAGCTTTCTCTGATCTTGGTTGATCTACAATTAATCAGGACCTGTCCTATGCTACAAAAGCCAGTCCACCTCTTCTCCTCTCGTACCCAAACTTTCTGTATGGCTCCATGAGTGTTCCCCTGACCCCCCAAGCCTATGTGGTTGGTGAAGGCTAGCATCAACAATTTGGTTTCTTTGTCCTGTGTTTGGGGATTTTCCAGTCTCCAAATGGCAGCCCCCTGCAGAGAGGTAGGAGAAAAGTGTTTCTCCAAGGTTTGAGCTCATCCATTGTCTCAAGGTGCTTCCACCTGAAAAAGTGGCTAAGTAGTGTGTAACAACCCATCATTGTGCATGGACTGGAAGGGACGTGACACAGGCCTTGTCAGCAAAAGGATGGATTCCACATGCACATAGAGGCAATTAATTTGTACGGCAGTTTCAGAAGAACAATTTCAGAATAACATCAACCAGCATTCATAAGTTGCACAGACTGGTTCTCCAAATCATCACATGTGGGTTCTTGAATCCCTTAGGTAGTTTTGAAAATCCAATCCTTTGTTCTGTGCCTGCTGTTCTTATTTGTTGCACCAACACACGCCTGTGGACACTTTGCTTTCTCAGCTATATGAATGATAAAGTTCGAATCATGTTTAATTACTGAAAGTGTTTTGTGAAATCTTATCAACTGTCAGATACTCTATCTCTACAAGGACTCCAGCATTGCTGTTACATCCACCTGAAACGTTCTGTTTTAACTAGATTGTGTGATCTATATTAAGGTATCCTGAATATTTAATATTTATTCTTTGTTTATAAGTTTGTTTTCTTGTTACTATAGATCCAGCCTGGCATGACAATACTGCAACTGCATGTTACTAAGTTATAGAGAGGTAGCAGTTAAGTAAGTGAGAATGTAGAAATGTGAAAGCTCAGCCAACAAATAGCAGCCATGCAGGTTAGTAAGGAAACTGTGACATTTCAATACCAAATGTTAGTTGCAGTGAATGGTTGGTTAGAGACAGTTCGTGTTATTGAGTAGGAACTGATCTAAGTAACAAATTGACAGATTCTGCATTCCTGGGTGATGACAACATGCCTTGATTGGTATTGTAGGCCACGGAGCCAAAACTATGCACCATATTTTTTTTCATCATTCAAAAAGGTACAATCACACTCAGATTTTGAATTGGGTCTAAATCAAAACCTTGGATCCCACACCCCCAAACTCTGGGGCAATTCAGATGCAGAATTTGTGTTTGTTTAGATTTATTATGCATATGTATCATTTCATCTAGCCTAAATCTAATAGCAGTATTATCTCTTCTGCAGGGGGATTGTGAGGATTACATAATACCTGTGCAATGCTTTAAAAAGGCAAAGCACTAGATACTGTAGCAGCTAATCATTGTAATTATTATTTACTGTCAGGACTTGACTTGAGTGGGAATAAGATATGCAGAATACCATTTATTAAGAAAGAAGCCATGTAATACAGCATGTTAGTAGGGAGAGTTCTTTGGGTCAAATGTCTGCCATTTTGGCCCCAGGGCCAGATTTACAAAGGAGTTTAGGTGCCTAAAGATGCAGACAGACACCTCCTGGGATTTTCAAAAGCAGCTAAGTGAGTTGGGTGCCTAACTCCCATTGACTTCATTGATTTCCAATGGGGCTTAGGCACCCAACTCGCTTAGGAACTTTTTAAATTCCACTAGGCATCTGTATCTTTAGTCACCTTTCTGAATCTGACCTAGTCAGAGGCCTAATCCTGCTTGCATTGAAATCTATGTGAATTTTGCCATTGGGAGTAAGGTCAGACCCTTTGTGCGTGTCAGATTGCAACAGCTTCAGAGTTACCTCCCACACTTACCATAATAAAACTCCACTCGATACATTGGTGCTTCTGGCTGAGGCTCTCACCGCTGACATCCAAGAGCTGTTCCTCCTCAGTGCAAAAATCACCTTCTGGTGAATTATGGAGGGGTCGCAACTTTTCTTTAGCTGGAATCACTTTTATTAAAATGAAGACACCATTTCCCCCCCTCCCCTCTTCAAACAGATTACTTCCAACCTGGAAGTAATCGAGGCAGATTCAGTTTTGCCTGAACTAACAAAAGGGGTGAGAGATTACCTCCTTTAAACTGTATTTCAAGTCTGCTATTGTTTTAGGTTCCTGAGGAGAGTAGAGACGGTACATTCAGTTAGTAAATTATTTTGAGAATCCAAAAGAGGCAGCTGGAAAGAGATCTTTAACTACTTTCCTAATAACCTGTCGTAAGTAAAGTAGGACTAGTGTTTCAAATGTGTACACCCCAGGAAAAATCACTCTCACCATTTTAGCAATAATTAAGTGTTGATAGTTTTCTGGTTAGGATGCTAATTGTCTTCTCTTCCACCAAAATAGCAGGCCAAGGTGTTTGTCAACTCACCCCAGTAGACTGTCTTACAGCAATTCCACTGAGTGTTCTATTAGTGTTGAAACACTCAATGGGGAAAATAATTACATCAAACAGCTACAAGAAATTCTTTAGTGGCCCTGTAAGAGCCAGCGAAAGGAGTTTCATCCAATGTTTCATCCATTTTCTGCTCAAGAAAAAATCTCCTTGCAAAAAGCAGAAGGCTTAGCTGCCAGAATAATTCAGAAAGCCAACCTTAGAAAAGGGGAGAAAAATGTCAAACAAGTCCCACAGCTTCTGGCATTCACATAAAATTCTCCTCCATTAGTTTGTACTGGACACTGAGGCATGAACAAACCAACACATAGGAGATCGCACCAGAGAGTCAATGCAGGAAAGCTTTTTTATTAATCAAAATGGATCAGAAACATGAACTGATCCCATTCTGTGAAGTCTCTTCCTGACCATTTTATATGCTATAAATCATAACTTCTGTTTATTCTGTTTAAAACCAAAGTGGAAAAAAATCCATAAACTGGAATCCAACAGTGAATAAACTGAAAGAATTAAGGCTTGGAAGACATATCAGAGTTGTTGTTATCTTTCTTGCAAATATGTAAAACAATTATTTTGGGAGACCACTGTTTGTCTTTCTGCCTGCTGCTGTCAATTTCCTTGCCTAGAGAAGCCAGGAAAACATCTGCAGATAGCTTTTCCCTTTATTATAATTTATACATGCTATTCTCTTCATAACCTTTCAATAATGTTAAAACACATAGTAATAGTTCACCCACTGCATGAAACATGGTTACTGTACTCCATTAGTGTGAAAATATGTAGCTATAAGAGGTAATCTTGGATACCTATAACAGCAAACACTTCATGAGAGCATTATTATTCAGTATTTAATGTAATTCAAAAAGAAATATCAGAAAAGTGCGTAATAAAAGTAATAGTTTGTACTATTTAGGAATGAGCAGTAAATTATTATTCTTTCACTGAGCACCAGAGGTGCTGTAGAGGCAAATTAAAAGAATACAGGTTGAAATTTGCAAACCAGGAGTGGCCAACCTGAGCCTGAGAAGGAGCCAGGATTTACATTGCTAAAGAGCCACAGTAATACATCAGCAGCCGCCCATCAGCTCCCCCACCCGGCTCCCAGCACCTCCCACCCACCAGCAGCCCCGCTGATCAGCGCCTCCCTCTATCCCTCCCTACCCCTCCCCCCTCCCTGCACCTCCCGATCAGCTGTTTCGTGGCATGCAGGAGGCTCTGGGGAGGAGCGAGGGCATGGCATGCTTAGGGGAGGGGGTGAGAAGGGGTGGAGTGGGGGCAGGGCCTGTGGCAGAGCCAGGGGTTGAGCAGTGAGCACCCCCCAGCACATTGGAAAGTTGGCGCCTGTAACTCCAGCCCCAGAGTCGGTGCCTATACAAGGAGCCACATATTAACTTCTGAAGCGCCGCACGTGGCTCCAGAGCCACAGGTTGGCCACCTCTGTTGCAAACGCTTCTAGGGGATGTAGAGACTAAGGGTTAGCTTCTCGGTGTAAACTGCTGTAGCTGCATTGATTTCAATTGAGCTGCACCAGTTTACACGAGCTGAGGATATAGTCTGGAGAGAAAGAGAAAGGGAGATCGATTAGAATTCTAACCTGGGATTTGAAAGACCTGGGGTCAGTTTTCTGCTCCACCACAAATGTCCTGTATGATCTTGGGCAAGTCACTTGGTCTCTCTGTGCCCCATCTGTAAAGAAGGGATAATAGCACTGCCCTGCCTCAGAAGACTGCTATGAGGCTGAATACATTAGAAGATTGTGAAGTGCTCAGATACTATGGTAATGGGGGACCATATAAGTACCTGAGATAAACAGATATGTAAATATCTTTCTTTGCAATTAATGGAAGATATGTGCCCAAATCCACTAGTTTGTTGTTTGTATAAAATATACATATACATATATTCCAGCTGAATAAGGTGGAGGAGAAAAGATGACGGGGAAGAAGGTTGCAATGGCAAGCTCATTAAGTTACTTACCGGTAGGTTTACTGTGCAAGTAGCGTG
Organism: Mauremys reevesii; assembly: GCF_016161935.1. Lineage (NCBI taxonomy): Eukaryota > Metazoa > Chordata > Testudines > Geoemydidae > Mauremys > Mauremys reevesii. The sequence goes on along the minus strand of NC_052640.1, from coordinate 12,510,475 downwards.
ATGAATGCAGTTAGTTTGGGTGTTGAAGAACAGATATGTTAATGGTTGCTGCTTTTTTATCTTCTCTGTGGGCATGTGGGGGATAAAGGGACAGCACTGGAAGGGGGGGGCGGAGAAGGAGCAAAGGAAAGGATAATGAGGGAGTGCAGGAAGTGGATGACGGAGGTATTGGGGAAAGAGGTGATGTGGACAGAGAGCTAAGAAAGTTGAGGCGGGACAGCAGAGGGGTCTTTTATTATGTAACAGGAAGATGATGGTGACCAAATGCCTTATGTGACTTCTGGGGGATAAGACTATGGAGAATTCCTCTCTCTCTCTCTGCTTCCTTGTGCTGCTGCTCCAATGGCTGGTGGAAGAAGTCTGTGATAGTCAGCAGTCTTGACTTTTCCCTGGGGCTATTTCCAGTTGATTATGCACCATGAGGGGTAGAGAGTGGGATGGCTTCTGAAACGTTTGCTGCCAATATGAAATATTTTCATCTGGGCACACAAGCCACGTAGTGAATAAGACGTGATAGGGAGAGTGGGGAAATGTCGTGAAGGGCCTTGAAAGTGAAACCAAGTAGCTTGTTTGATGCAGTAGACAGGGCAGAGCCAATGGGGGTGGGGGGAGGGGATGAAAAGAGAGGTGTGACACAATCAAAGTGACCGGCTATCTAACAATGATCATATCCATGCAGAATGCCACTGCAGTGTATGAGGCACAATTTCATTTGGCAGTGCCAGAGAGAAAGATGTTGCCGTAACTGAGACATGAGATGATGATCGCCTAGACAAGGGTGGTTCACCTGTGTGGATGGTTAGGAAAGGCTGTATCTTAGAAACATCATGCAGAAAGTATCTGCAAAATTTAGAGAGAGTCTGGATGTGAGATCCAGGAAAGAGATCCAAGTCAAAGATGATACCCAGTGTATGGGCCTGAGTGTTAGGCAGGATGGTGGGGTTGTCCACCGGGATCAAGAAAGGAGGTAGCGGGGAAGAGTTGGTGGTGTGGGAAGGGAGACAAAGAGGTGAAATGCTCTATAAATTGGCAGCTGTGCATATAAAATAAAAGTAAATCTTCTTTCATCTGGAGATGACAGGTTTAAAGAAGATTAAAAGATTCACTGGTTTGCTTGTTTGCATATAAACACCTACTTTTTATTAAAGGTTTCATTGCCTAATACTAAAAATAATCATTCTGACAAACTTGTACCAGTGACCTGAACTCAGGATATGTAAATGACAACTGTTTGTTCGCCTGGGGCTGGAAAGAGCTGCCTTGGGCTTTCATAAATGCCTTTTTGTGTAATCTAATTTGGGAGGTGTTTTTCTCTGAGCATGTGCTGGTGGGAGAGGCCCTTGTCCCTCAACCAGTGAGTGAGTGCTGTGCTCAAAAAGTGCTGGAAGTGCCATAAAGTGCTGTTGAAGCTCCCAAAAAGAGTGCTAGACCGTCAGGCTTGATCACTGCCATTAACAAACCAAGTAAAGCCTGGGCACCAACAGTGTCAGCTCCTCTGGGCTGAAGACAGTCTACCTTAGCAGTGACTTGGCGGGACCACCTCTTACAGCCATCCATGTTATAGTCTCAGCAACAGGTATGTCAAGTATTCGTGGTGTGATTCTGCCAAATGCAGAGTACCACCTGCAACATGCTGAGCTCTGTCATCTACTCATTTTAACCATGGAGGGTGTTGAGCACATTTCAGGAAACACTCAGGGCTCCTGAATGGGTACAGGGACTCAACCAAGATGGTACATCCAGAATACGACTAAAGGGCAATCTGGGTAGTCTGCCCTGCTGCTGACAGTGCTGTCTCTGTTCTGTTAGATAAAAGAAAAAGCTGTCAATTAAGAACTTCTGAGAAATTAAAACGGGGGGAGGGAGGGAATCGCTTTTTAAATCAAACACTAAAGGTATCTGAATTCTATAGACACCTTTGGGCAAGCCAGCTCTTTTTGCAAGCTTCTATTTTCACCTGGGAAATGGAGCTGAACATAAAAATAAAAGGAACAGATGCAAGTAAAGGGGGTAATGAAAAAGAAAATAAGACACACTTGCCAGGTTCTATTGAGAAACAAACAGATAAATAAAAGATGTGACAAGAACATTGCGAAGAAGGATTTATCCAGGAACCTCTGTGACAAGGGACATTTGGCAGGTGGGGGGGAAGGGAAGAGAGAACACACTGTCCCCAGCTTCCCAGCCCAGTAAAGCAGAGAATAGACTTCTGAATTACACCAAACAAGGACCTTCACTGTAGTTTTGTAATCTTAGTAGAGTTTCTGTCTTAGCTGTAGTAATTCCTTTATACTGTATGTAGCACCTTAGACCATCATCAGTGAGAAAATTTATGTGCCCAAGTTTCATCAGGATTGGGGGCCATACTTAGTTTATAGTTTTTTAATATTATTAAACCTACAGAGAAAGTATCTCTTAGATGAGCAGCTGAATGTTTCTGTTCTGAAGGGCAAAAACAAATCTATTTTGGCCTCCAACTTTAGTTAGGGGTCAAGATTGAGTGTCTACACTCTGGATTTCTGTACCTTAAAAATGCTTAGACTTGTAAATTTCATTTTGACTGAATGTCTATGGTTTGTAATCTTGTTTTGGGGACAATTACAACATTTTTACAATGATTTTTGGCCTTGAAATGACTGATATGTAATCTCTCCTAGAGTTTTTAGTTTGCCTTGGGAAAGTACAAGTAGGCAGGAACCACTGCACATCACTGAGTTTATTCAACTGTCCTCTTCTCACTTGAATCATTTGAGTGCAATAACAGTGTCAGCAAACTTGGAAGTAGTTTTCTTTTTCTCCTTTGACCCTTTATCTTCCTCAGTCTGAACTGATTGCTCTTGCTGTCAGTCCTGCTTCAGAATATGCAGCAGTAGCTGTTTGAGCTCCCTTCCTTAATCTGTTGGGGGACACTCATGCACACTCTCTCTCATGAGCTCCTCATTATTTTAGTGACCTGCTTCCAGTATCTTCATATGCTATATCTCCAGCCTTCAGAATACCTGTCTAAGGGTAGGTCTATACTTACCGCGCAGGTCGACGCGGAGAGTTCGACTTCTCAGAGTTCGAACTATTGTGTCTAATCAAGACGCGATAGTTCGAACTCCCCACGCGCTCCGGTCGACTCCGGGACTCCACCACCGCGAACGGCGGTGGCGGAGTCAACCTTGGAGCCGCAGACTTCGATCCCGCAGCGTCTGGACGGGTGAGTAGCCCGAACTAAGGTAGTTCGACTTCAGCTACGCTATTCGCGTAGCTGAAGTCGCGTACCTTAGTTCGACCGCCCCCCCTTAGTGTAGACCAGGCCTAAGCTTTGTTTCCTCAGTGTCTGCTTTTTCTCTTCCCAACCCTCTGGCTTGTAATTTAAGCTATTGCAAATGGTGGTGAGGAACGAAGTTTAGGACTTGGTAGTTGGCAGGTAAATGCTGAATTACTGCATTCTCCTCCTGAGAGCTCTGAGCCCCTGGAGTTCAACCAATGAACAGTAGCAGAAACTATGTTTTGACTGCCTGAGCCCTAGAACATGGTAGCTGCTATGTACTGGAATTTGAGCTGACAGTGCAAAAGTGAAAAAAAGCTGTTTTTATGTCAGAGCTGCGAATATTGCCAGACACTCACTTATTTTTCAATTCTTCATAGCCTGGTTAGCTAGTGGCCCAGGCTTGCAAGATGCAGGCTTGGTATGTCACATCGCTTAATGCACAACAGGAGGGTGCACAAATACTACAGTGGTGTGAATGATGCAAAAAACTGGATAAGATAGAATACAGTGGTGAACACATGTTACAAATAGTTCGTGATGATCACCTGAAGAAAAGTTTGGACTCTATAGGCATCCTCAATGAAACACGATGCACCAGTAAGAGTATAATTTTGCCAGTATATCAAAACAAAGCAGGTCTCGAGGGCTAGTGTGCTGGCTTCCTCCTGTGGATCTGCACCCACACACCTGTACTATTTGTAGTAAGGTCAATAGCTCAAAAAATGGACTTTTTAGCCTCTTGCATTGCTGGAGCATTTGGTATGCAATAACTAAACTACTTTGGTGCTTACATCACGGTCTTTCAAGATGGACTGTTTCAACACAGGACTTTATACACTGACATTTAGAGCCAAACTCTGTGATATTTATGAATTATTGTCATAGCATTTTGCACCTCTGTTTTTTGATGGATCTTAAATGCAGTTCTTACGTTAAAGTATGAAGAAGCCTCTGCAAATATGAAAAAAGCCTTTGTTTGTAAACTCTGGGTTTACATCTTAGATGTAAATCTTTCACACAAACTCCTAGGGATGTTAACTTCTCAAACACGCCCTGCTCTTGTAGGGTGCATCAACACTGCACCCTTCTGTCGGTGGCATGTACTATTTCCCAAGTACCCTGCAGCACAACTAAATATAGCAGTGTAGACCATGAGGCACACTCAGGTGAGTAAAGACACACCTGAAGGGTGTGGGTATGTACCCAAGTACATACCCTGTATCGTTCTCTACTGCCCCCTGTCATGCCCATACTGCTATTTTTAGCTGCGTGCTGTCCCACTGTCTCCCTGAAGCAGGAGCCTTTCCCCACTGTGGGGAAAGACTCCAACTGCGGGGATAGGCCCTGCTAGCTCCCTGTTGCAGGAGCCTTTCCCCACATCATGGAAAGACTGAAGCAGAGGGGAATGAGTCTGGCAGCAGGGAGCTACTGAAGATTCCCCCCCGCCCTCCGCTGCCAGAGCTTTTCACTGACATATCTAGCTACACTCTGCAGTGTGGGCATGGTGTGCTTTTCACTACACTACAAGCTGCCACTAGTGGTAAGTGGTGTAGATATAGCTATAGTAAAGCATGGTTCATGTTAGTACAAAAAGTGAACATTAGGCTAGAAGAACTTTTTTAGTTTTAACTCTTGAGTTGAAATTGAAATAAAGGATGCAATGATCAGGAATCATTTTAAGGAGCAAATTTCTTTAACTGGCGATGTACTGAAATCTCTACAGTGCGTGGGGTTTTTTTTATTTTTTTTTTCTTTGCAGGTAGTATTGGCCCTTTCAGACCCATGTTCTCTTCTGTTTCAATATCTTGCTAGTCTACAGAATCAGTAACAAGTTTATAAAACATGGACAATTTTTTTTCAAACTTGGCTTTTTAGTAGAACTCATTGATACTTAAAAATCAATTCATGTGCAGGTGTATATATGTTACAGTGTGATAATAGGTATATAACATTTCAGTTTGCATTTTCTGTATTTAACAAATAATGTACAATGATAGAGAGAGAGATCATATATGAAGGCGTAAGCACAAGGAAGTACTGTAGAGTTAAATCTGAGCTTTCAAACTTGAATTCTTCACTTCCTTGATTGTCAAATGAATATGCTTATTTATTGTTTTATAAAAATTTAATACAACAACAAAAATTACTGATGCACATCTTTGCAAAGTTAATAAACCTCAAAGCCACTGGGAGAATTAGATTTCTGCAAATGAAAAGTAAAATTTCTCCTTGATATTCAAGGTTTAGATTTAGAAAATCACCGTACAAAACATGGTTAGATGATTATATAAATAATAATTTAAGAGTCCCCTTTGGCTATCTAGTACATATATTGGTGTACTAGGGCGGCAGGGTCATTTGTTTTGCTTATTCAGTTTGGTATCAGGTGCAAGAACCATGTTTATTTTTGCGGACTCTGATTTCAGGTCAGATAGACCCTGTTAGTTCAACCCAGGAGCATAAGGGTACGTCTACACTGCAAAAACCACAATCCTATGGCAGAGAGTCTCAGAGCCTGGGTCTACAGAGGCCTTAGAACACCTCTTTGAGGCAGAACTAGGGGCAGTTAGGAAGGGGTGCTGCAGAGAAACCCAGGAGCAGCCAAGTGCACAAGAAAGCTTATGCTGAGGCTCGTGTTTCATTGTTGTTTGTTACCTTGAACACAGTGAAGAGAAGGCATTTGAGTTTTACTGCAAGGTAAACTTGCTGAGGCCAGCCTATACTTCTTCCTGGGTATAGTGCAAAATGAGAGAGGAGAGAACCTACATGCCTCTAGCTCTGCCTCAGAGAGAGGTTCCAAGCCCCCTTATACTCCTGGGTTTGGTAGTTATACGTGACAGGCTGTTAGTGCTGTGTTTTGTGTTAATTGTATGCATTATTCTTACGTTGTCTCCAAATGGACAAAAAGTAATTGCACACCATTTTCCATGATAATCTCCCTTGCAGTAGTGGTTGTTGTTACTGTTTTAGTGCTGGGGTTTATCCAAGGCAGTGTCACTTCTCGTCTAGTGACTGTTCTGTGCCTTCAATCTCATTGCAATACAGTGCAGGAGACTATCTCAGCATTAGAATATCCCGTCTATGCTGGGCATTTGCTTCAGTGGCAGCTATCAGTGGCCAACACTGGTCTAGCGGTAAGGGTGTAAATCCCTAATGTAGGGTAATGTAGACACTTTATTCCTGTGCACTTTAGTCCTGAGCCCCGGGTTTCAAGCAGGAGTAAGCTCCCAAATGCCAGTAATTGCCTTTCCTTTCTGTATAAAGTGTGAGCACTGGTGCAATTGTATGGATGGCTAGAACTGGGGCAAATCCCCTAGGTACACAACGCCTTAGCAGTAGCAGTGTATTTCATTTCCCCATGTGAATTCATAAACATAGGCTTTACCTGAGTGGAACATCTGCTCCTGATAGAGAGAAAGAGAGAGAGAGAGTGTGTGTGTGTGTGAGGGGAAAAGGGTTCTGCCTCTCTCTTCTCCCTCAAGACTGACAGGAAATACAGCCAAAATGGCAGCTGCCCTTGGAAAATACAGGCCCAATTATTAAAATTACCACAGCTTCCTGTGGTTTGAGCAGTAGTGTCTCATTTTCCACTATAGAACATCTCAAAACTCACTCCTTTCTTCTGCATTCCATCACTAATCTCCACTTCAGGCTTCCTGAAGATACATATCTAATCTATTATAGGCAGAGTCAATAGCCATGTGGTGAATTTCACAGGATATTGCTTTCCACTAATCCAGTTCCTGGGGATCTGTTCCATCTCTCCAGACCCTTGAGCATCTTCACACAGTTGCTCTTTGAAAAACAAACCAAAAATTAACTGCTAAGGGAATGTTTTTGCCTTCTTCCATAAAATGTAGAATTTCACAATCCCCTTCTTCCACTCCCCCCACAAATTACACTTGGGTGGAACTCTGGGAAATTTCAGTCTCAGGCCGGAGTCAAGAGTTCTCTAAAAATACAAAATATCATTTTTTAAACGTCTGAGATCTGTTGAAGGTTTAGAAACAGGAGATTTCACTATTGAAAAGGAGAGATTACATCTTTCCAATGAGTCACATAGTAATGAGCAGATATTTCTAGCCCTGGAAGCCCCCAGTGTATCAGCCTTTGAAGTCGTTGCATTTTTAGGTAGACTAAAGCTATTTTAGGTCACTTGCAGAGGTGTTTAAAGGGATCAGAGAGAAAAACTAAAGCTAGTATAGTTGGACTCGTAGTAACTAAGGCACCTGATTTTGCACACAGTGGGATACAAGTAATAATCCAATAACTCATTAAAAAAAAATTCTCTCCAAAACATTCCTCCAGTTAGTTTTTCAGTGCCATATGTGGCATATACGAAGTACGCAGTAATATAATGAAATATAAAAGTTTTCTGTGCACTGGTGAGAGACACCTGCAATACACAACCGTTCCAGTCCATTAAAACTCTTATAGCTTTACACACCCACAGTCTCTCCATGCACATAATATAAAACACACATGAACCTTACACCAAAATAAGAATCAAGTTCAAGAGAAGCAAAAGATGTTAGAATGACATTCACTGTTATCTGAGACTTACTGTGTCCAAAGTCCTATGCAATGTTCATTGGAAAATATTTCTTCAAGAACATCCACCTTGAAATTCTTCATAAGCCATAAATACTTTTAAATAGAGTGTGCTGGAAGTCTTCTAATTCATAGCAGGAATGATGGAGCCATTAGTGAGAGATTTTTAGTCATTAGAATGAAGTAAGGCTTTTGTTTTGTGATGATATTTAAAATCAATATAGTGCTTTTCATCTTCAAGATGGTTCCAAAACTTCATCCACCATTTAAGTAACCTTCAACTTAGTTTATTTTAAAAATAAACTATCAATAGCAGATAGTTGTTTTCACTATTTTTCTATCTCTGCCTCCTCACTTGCCAGCTGCAATAGGGAGAAAAATATGGTTCATGGACCACCCATCCATTCCCTACTAACAAACATGTAACAAAGAGAGTCTCTGCCCCAAAGAGCTTACAGTTTTAGGTTTCCCCATGTGCATTGGCAGAAATCTAGACTGACTGGGATTGGGAAGGTGAATTGATATTTTTGCTGGTGATATATTGTCAGAAACACCCAGAAAAAGAATGTGAAAAACCACTTTACAGACCTCTGCATGTGAGTTTGTCTTATTTTCCTGTTTGCTGCACCTTCAGAATTAGTTTTGAATATATTAGTATGTTTGGAAGATGGATGGATGGAAACTGAAATGCTAGCAAGGGGCAGATTAAGGTGCTGTAAATATCAGAATAGCTGACCTTGCATGGCTATGCTGGAATGTTTTTGCTTCCAAAACCTGGTGCTTGAAAGGATTAAATTTTATCCCCAACCGGTTAGCATTTTTGTTGCTGTGACACTTTTTCCCAGACATGCCTCTTTGATGGATGAGATTCTGTGTATTATTCATACAAACTAATCTGAAGCTGATCCGCAGGTAGCATTGTACTGCAGGGCATCCATAACCTATGCATTCCTCTTGTTACTGAGCATGCAGATTTTCCACATGGAAGTGTTCTCTGGGGGACTGGATGGCTCATATATTCACTGTGGTCACTGGTACAAGTCCAACTCATTCAGTTTGCAAGGTTTGTGCTTACAATTTCTTTGGTTTGAATCACATGAGGTCTCATGAACCGAGTTTTGCTTTGAATTTTAGTTTCAAACAACCCCAAAATCCTCAAAAGGAAACTGAGTCCCTTGACCATAACAGCAGGGTGATGATGAATATAAGAGTTGTGCAAAATATTTCCACTAAAACCTGAACCTGTATGAAAGTTGTCTGGATTGTGGTTTCATCACAAGCTCTGTGATGAGTCCAAGTATGGTGAATGGCTTGCTAAGATCTGCAAACCTGTTAAGTTTATGGCATGACATCAAAATTAGATGAATTCAGCAGTTTTGACTCAGTTTCCTTTGGGGAATTTTGAGGTTGTTTGAAAGCAAAATTCAAAGTGAAACTTGGTTTGAGACCCCATGTGATTCAAACCAAAGAAAATGTATGCACAGACCTTTGTGAACTTAGGCAAACTCTGCAAAGCTCTAGTCGAACGCCCCTGAAGTTCATAAATAAAGGTTAGATACCTTAACAAATCCATATTCAAGTAGGAACTTCGTGCTTGTCACAACTCTGTATGACATGATCAATGTGAATTTGAGGCTGCCAGCCATTCTGAGCTCCAGATGTGGGTCTCCCATCCTTTAAATCTAATATGGTAAAGAAGATGAAAGCTGGGCATTGAAAACTTGCCTGTACAGGGAGAAGGAGTGGGATTTCAATGTATGTAATACCTAATGAATTGTGAATCTCAAGAGTTCTTCCTTCTGGATTCTTATCTCAAGCTCAGCTGCATTAGCTTAAACTTCTGAGTTTGCAAAATTGGACTTGAAATTTCATGACTCCCTAATAAACATCCCCTATTCCCCATGTAGGCTACAATAGTTGCTGTAACAGCTTGCGTTGTAATTGTGCATGTGTAAGAGAGTGGAGTCCCATTTGGGACCAAATCAGCTGCTTTCCAGTTGGATAAGTTTTAAAGCAAACCCCCCCCTTTTTTTTTTTTGCAATAGACCATCTCTTCCAGTCAGTTATAAACTCTTAATTTACATAATTAAAATGTTTTTGTTCAACCATGAAATAGTCTGTTGAATATTGATGAACCATGAAAGCAAACCATTTTAATATGCATCTTTTAAAACTGTTATTTACCCCTTTCTCAAAATCCTGGGTGACTTCCAGTCATTACAGTAAGTAGTTCATTTACTCATCACAGTGATAATTTCAACTCCAGTTCAATTAAATATCTACTAAACTAAGCAGGATTATAATTTACAGTTGGCTGCACAGCTGAACACAAGTGTCTTCCACTACCATGCATTGCAAAGACGTCTCTAGGTTCACCTGTATAAAGATTTAATATTAGGAGCATGTATTGCAGAGTCACCAATTCTATTACTGAAATTCAGTAAGCAGAAAATGAGAGGAATCACATTCAGCCCTCTTGTCGATGCTATTGTTTAGCTCAATATTATCATGGCAATGTTCATTTCCAGAAAAACCACAAATACTTGAGCAGACCAATTTACTAATTGTAAGAGAGGAATTTTAAAAAAGTTTCTGATAAACAAAACTACAGCTATAGCTATATTAGTGTATAACAAACAAACAAAAAAACTGCCATAACATAGTACATGACTATTATATCTGCCCTGCCAAAATTAGCATAAACTTTTTTGGATCAGAATGCATATAGCTTGCACTAACAATTAATGCACAGCTCAAGCCTAATAAATATTTGGGATGGTTTTTTTGGCTGGCTACCACCTCACCCTCTGCATGTTCTCCATCTTGTGTTTTTCTTTTAGTACAGTGTCCATTTTTCAGAGCTGGTTCTAGGTACATTAAGAAAATGGAGCACAATCCAATACCCATCGAAGCCAGTGGGGGATCATTCTATTAACTTCACTCAGTGTTGGTTGTAACCCTAGTCTCCATGAAATTCTACATCTGTCATTGTTCATTGATGAAATTTGATTAGTTGTATCAATATTAGGTCTTAGTCAAATTGTTTAAGTATATTTATAATGTTATTGCTTCACTGGATGGAGGGAGAAAAGTAAGCATTTTTAAAGTTAGATGGCAGGAACAGAGAGAGTATTGTCTGGTGAAATGGTCTGAATTTACTAATCAGGGTGTGCATTATCTGCTTAGAGGCTAGATAGGAATGAATAAAGAACAGTGACTTAATATAGTCTAATGCTCCTTCACAACTGACAAATTATAGGATTGCTAATGCATAATGTCCTAAATGAATAGAAAAAATGAAATCTTGACTGTTCTAGCAGATACCAGTGTAAAAATGGAGTAGCTCCACTGAAAAAAAATGGAGTCATTCTGGGATTACTCTGGGGAAGTGAGAGCAGGATGTAGCTCTGCATGTCTAACCTTCTTGCATTCAGCAGTGATGCATATACATTTAAGCAATGAGGTAAGGTGGGGTGGAAGGTGGGATCCTCCATATTAGGGACCTAATCATTAGACCCATAAAGCCGGTAATAAGGGCTTTCTTTCATTATGCCAGTGTTTCTCAGCCTGCAAATAGCTGAGGCAAGGAAAAGTTGAAATGAGAAGGTTAAAGGCAAGTAGAAGCAGCAGTGGCTCCAGGCACCAGCGCACCAAGCGCGTGCCTGGGGCAGCAAGCCATGGGGAGGCGGCCTGTCGGTTGCCATGAGGGCGACAGTCAGGCAGCTTTCAGTGGTGTTTCTGCGGGAGGTCCACCGGTCCCACAGTTTCAGTGGCAATTTGGCAGCGGGTACGCCGAAGGCGTGGGACCAGCGGACTTCCTGCAGAAACGCCACCGAATCTGCATTTCCAGCGGACCTCCCACAGGCATGCCGCCAAAAGCCGCTTGACTGCCATGCTTGGGGCAGCAAAATAAATAGAGCCACCCCTGAGTAGAAGCGGAGTGAGACTAAGAAGGTACTGTATAATGTATGTCAGGAGCAACCAGATGATGCTGTTATAGGTAGTCATATAAATTCTTTTTCTAAGCAGGCAGGCTGTCTTTTGAAGACAGCTTGTGGTCCTGTTGGCTTGGTGATGTAGTTTCTGTGGGACAGCAGTGGCAAGCAACAAGAGAGGTTGCTCTTTGCCTTAATCTCTCTAGCTAGAGTCAATTTGGGGGGCAGAATTGCTCACTGGGAACTAGGCTTTGGTGTTTAGGTGCTATTCAAGAAAGAAGGGATTGCCTGCATGCTGTTTGTGAGCACTTCTGTTCAAGGACTGGTGTACATGAGTAAAATAAAGTTACGCAAAGAATATACTCAGATTCCACATCACTGATTTCCAGGGGTGGCTCCAGGCACCAGTGTGCCAAGTGTGTGCCTGGGGCGGCAAGTCACAGCGGGGAGGCCTGTCGGTCGCTGTTAGGGCAGCAGTCAGGCAGCCTTCGGCGGCTTGCCTGTGGGAGGTCTGCCGGTCCCGCGGCTTCAGCGGTAATTCGGCGGTGGGGATGCCGAAGGTGCAGGATCGGTGGACCTAAGCTGCCTACCTGCTGTGCTTGGGGCGGCAAAATACATAGGGCCGCCCCTCTGATTTCTCCTCCAAACTAGATGTCAACCTACCAAGCCCAAATGCCTGCTACCAATGGGCAGAAGGGTGACAATATGAAGGACTTTGGGTTGCTCCTGTTCATGTGTGAATTCCTTACCGTACACACCATGCCACTCATTTCACCTGTGAGTCTGTTAGATAAGATAGTTACCCTGACCATCTTTCTGAATAGGGAAAGCTTTGTTTCTGGGAGGTGACAAGAGCTGGATACACTGTGCACTGGATGAGGCAGGGGTCCTGTAGAAAAAGAAATAGCATGTGATCATGTAATTAAAGACTGCATCAATATGCATATATATAAGGCTACGATTTAGTCACAGGTATTTTTAGTACAAGTCATGGACAGGTCACGGGCAATAAACAAAAATTCAGAGCCTGTGACCTGTCCATGACTTGCACTAAAAATATCTGTGATTAAATCTTAAAGGGCCTTGGGGCGGTGATGCTGAAGGGGAGGTGCCCTGGACCATTGGCACCAGCTGCCTGGGTCTGCGGACCGTGACTGCTCTGGCTGGCCGGGGACCACTGCCCAGGGCCACCAAAGCAGCGGCTGGTGTGACTGTTCTCAGGGGCCACCTGAGCATCTGGCCCCAGAGCCAGCTGCTTGGGTGGCCCTAGGGTCAGTCACACTGGCCCCTGCAGAAATCACAGAGGTTGCAAAAAGTCACGGAATCCATGATTTCTGTGACCTCTGTGACAGACATGGAGCCCTACATCTATATAATGGGACAGAATTAAGCTTGCCCATGCAATTTTGAGTACTTAATTTTGCAATGTCTATAATGTTCTTACCATGAAATACTGTACATGAGATAAGTATACAGTTAAATCTATACAAGAGATGACTCATTTTAGTCTTCCTTAAGACAACCACAAAGAATCTCTAATATCAGGCCAAATCCTTGGCTGGTGTAAATCAGCATAGTTCTATTTACACCAGTTGATAAATCTGACCTGGACCAATGAGTTCAGTCCTGCTCCATCTTTGTTTGAAGGCTACCTCCATTCAGCAACCATTTTTGTTGGTCTCTTCTGTGATTGCTTAAGAGAAGTTTCACTGTATGTAAGATTCACACACAGGCCTAATATTTGTTTTATTTTAAAGTACATGTAAAGCATTTTTTTAATTAAAACACACACATTTTCTGTCACAAAATCTGAAGGGTGGGTATTATTTAAAATAAAGAAACATTGAGTCTGACTCAAAGTCAGACAAATGTGCTGGATACACAATGTTAGAGAAAGATCCCACTCCATGCAAATCAGAGGTGATAAAAATTAAACTAGCAGAAGGACTGCTTATAATGCAATCATACTGAACTCCACTGTGATTACAGTATGTTTTTTAATGCTGTTAATGGTTGAGGCTAATTTATTACCTTTCCTTCAGAGCAGAAGATCACGCAATTCTCAACCACTTTATTTTTTATGTCAGAGTGACCACAAAACCCTTTGCAATATGAGTATGGTATGGAATAAACATAATTTTATCCTTGCTGAGTTCTTGAATTTTCAAAAAAGGAGGAATTGTTTAACTCTGTGTTACATTTTGATCTGCTTATGTTAATAAGGTAAAGATCTGAGGCATTAGATAGCAATCTTAACTGTACCCAGCAAATCACAATTTTTACCCAAAGTTAAATGTCTAAGGACAGCGTCAATTGCTTCCTACAGTTTATCCTGATTACTTGTTAATGAGGGAGAGAACACTGTAAGGTAGACAACACACCTTTGAAATTACACCCAATGTCATTGCTACATTGCAATGTAATAAAAAGGAATTTACACTTGCTCTGAGAAATTTTGAAAATACTTAGGTGCAGTCGTGACCAATGTTCCATCTGCACTTGTGTGAATACAAAGGATTATTCACTCTAATAAGAACAGTGCTCTGCTGCATGTTTTTCTCCATTATACAAAATATTCTCCAACATTGACACAAACCCACTTCAAGTTAAACTCCCAGCTAATTATTGCACATCAATAAGATTCAGTTAGCTTTTTGCTGAAGAGAAGCTGTTGCCTCAATGAAAAGCTGAGGGTGGATGACATCTGTTGAACAATGTATTCAGATTCTAATAAAATTCAGAGGTAAAAGCAAGAGCATTAGGTCAATTGTGTGTGCTGCTTCATAAAAACAGGAGGTCCAGGATGGAATTTTTTGGGGTGGGAAGAGACAGAGACAGCCACTCTAGAATGGCCTGGTGTTTAGGGCATTCACATGGGGTTTATGGGAGACAGAGGTTAAAGTCTCTGCTCTGATTCTGAGTCGTGCATTGCAGGTGAGCCCTAACCACCTAACTGTAGGGTCAGTGTCTTTTTCTCCCCTCTCAACTCTGTATAAATCATTAAATATCGATTGGACCACAGCAGTAGAGAGACTGACTCTATAAACTGGTGGTTAGGGCACTTACCACTGAGCTATTGACTATTCTGGGTGAATCTCTCTCTGTCTCTTAGGTTTATCGATGAAAAACTTCAAAAGATCTCAGTTTTGTTCTGTTGCCTATAACTTGGCCAAATTTTGGCATATTTTAACAGGAACAAAGAAAGCATTGTAAGGTGCTGTGTGTTTGTTTTTTAACATGGTCAAAACATATTTTTCACTAGCCTTGTTTTCAGAAATGGCTGAGTAATTTTGGCTGAAATTTTTTAGAACAATTCACCCAGAGGCAGACACATGGCATAGAAAATTTCATTCCAAACAGTTCAAGTTTTGCAAAGTTATAAGCAACTGAACACAGTGTTTTATAAGATCAGGTGAGCTTAATAATAGCTGATGTTACCAGCCTATAATACGAGATTCATATATGCATGTATGATGAAGATCACAGAAACCCCTTTGGGACTGCCACCTGCTGGGCTTAGACTACCTCTGAGCCTGTTTCCCCTGCCAGCTTGGGACTTCAGTGCCCTGCCTGGTTTGAGCCAGACACTCTAGCCTGCTACAAACACAGACCCAGGTCTGAACTACATCCCCCAAAAGCTGCAGGCTTAACTGAAAACAGCTTAAGAAGTGTTCCTATCTCCAACACCCAGATGCCCAGTTCCCAATGGAGTCCAAACCCCAAATAAATCCGTTTTACCCTGTACAAAGCTTATACAGGATAAACTCATAAATTGTTCACCCTCCATAACACTGATAGAGAGATATGCACAGCTGTTTGCCCCTCCCTCAGGTATTAATACATACTCTGGGTTAATTAATAAGTAAAAAGTGATGTTATTAAATACAAAAAGTAGGATTCAAGTGGTTCAAAGTAATAAGAGACAGAACAAAGTGAATTACCCATCAAAATAAAATAAAATGTGCAAGTCTACACCCAATACAGTGAGAAGCTGAATACAGATACAAATCTTCAGAGATGTTCCAATAAGCCTCTTTTACAGACTAGCCTCCTTCTAGTCTGGGTCCAGCAATCACTCACACCCCTGTTGTTATTGTCCTTTGTTCCAGTTTCTTTCAGGTATCCTGGAGGGTGGAGAGGCTATCTCTTGAGCCAGCTGAAGACCAAATGGAGGGGTTTAAATAGATTTTCTCTTGTGGGTAGTCACCCCTCCTTCTCCCTGTGTTGAATCCCAGATACAAGAAGGCATTTTGGAGTCACATGGGCAAGTCACATACCCATGCATGACTCAGAACTTTACAGGCAGCAGCTACTGTTCACATGCTACCTTGAACGTCCCCTGGTAGACTTCTTATGTGGATTGGAGTTTTCCAAGGTCCATTGCTCATTAAGTGTTTCTTGATTGGGCACTTAACTTGCAAATTCCTTTCTAAAGAAGCTGACCAAATGCCTTACTAAGGCTACTTAAAATCAAACAAGTACACAGCCAATGTTCATAACTTTGAATACAAAAATGACACATGCATACAAATAGGATGAATAGATTCAGTAGATCATAACCTTTGCAGAGAACATTACATGGCATATGTAGCATAAAACATATTCCAGTTATGTCATATTTACATTCATAAGCATATTTCCATAACGTGTTATGGGGTGCAGCGTCACAGCATGTATTTCATGTAATTGTAGATTTCCCTAGGTTTCCTGACCCCCCGGCCAGTACAGTGCCCTATGCACTGGACAACAGTATCTCCCAGGAAATATATTTTTTCTTTCTCAAATAAATCTATCTGGTTTCCTTTATTTGTGTTAATATTCAGTTCTAACCAAAACATTCAAATGCAAATCTCCTTTCATTTGCTGCAAGGTACATAGGAAATTTCTCAGGGACTAGGGCAGTTCTCAGAAAAATGAAAAACTATTTCCTTACAAAACAGAAATACAGAACTAAAGACTAAAGTGATGAGACTGTGACGGGTTGGATCACAGAAACCCTCTTGGGACCTGCCACCTGATGTGCCAAGACTACTACTGCTCCTGCTTTCCAGCCCTGTCAGCTTAGGACTTCAGTGCCCTGCCTGGTTTGAGCCAGACTTGCTAGCCTGCTGCAAACCCAGACCCAGGTCTGAATCACGTCCCCAAACAGCTGTAGGCTTACCTGAAAGTAGCTAACAGAGGTGTTCTTGTCCTTAACACTCAGATGCCCAACTCCCAATGGGGTCTAAACCCAAATAAATCCGTTTACCCTGTGTAAAGCTTATACAGGGTAAACTCATACATTATTCGCCCACTATAACACTGATAGAGAGAGATGCACAGTTGTTTGCCCACCCAGGTATTAACACATACTCTGAGTTAATTAATAAGTAAAAAGTGATTTTATTAAATACAGAAAGTAGGATTTAAGTGGTTCCAAGTAGTAACAGACAGAACAAAGTAAGTCACCAAGCAAAATAAAATAAAACACGCAAATCTATGTCTAATCAAACTGAATACAGATAAGATCCTCACCAGTTCCAGAATGCTCCCTCTTACAGACCAACCTCCTCTTAGCCTGGGTCCAGCAATCACCAACACCCCCTGCAGTCACCGTCCTCCGTTCCAGCTTCTTTCAGGTATCCTGGAGGGTGGAGAGGCTCTCTCTTTAGCCAGCTGAAGACCAAAATGGAGGGGTCTCCCACAGGCTTAAATAGACTCTCTCTTGTGGGTGGAGACCCCCTCTTCTTTCCTATGCAATGTCCAGCTCCACGATGGATTTTTGCAGTCACCTGGGCAAGTCACATGTCCATGCATGACTCACAGTTTTTATAGGTAGCATCCATTGTTTACATGCTACCTTGAACATCTTCAAGTAGACTTCTTATGTGGATTGGAGCATTTCAAGATCCATTGTCCTTTCAGTGTTTCTTGATTAGGTACTTACTTTCAACATTCCTTTCTCCAGGAACTGACCAACTGCCCTACTAAGGTTATTTAGAAATCAAGCCAGTATGCAGCCAACATTCATAACTTTGAATACAAAAATGATACATGCATACAAATAGGATTAATACATTCAGTAGATCATAACCTTTACGGAGATATGTTACATGGCATATGTAGCATAAAACACATTCTAGTTATGTTATATATATACATTCATAAGCATGTTTCCATAAAGCCTTATGCGAGGTACCGTCACAGAGACCTCTGAGCCAAATGATTTTCTTGCCTCAAAAGGAGTGAATTGCATCTCCTGCCTATTACTTCTGATCTCACACCCATTTTATCCTGGTGTAACTTCTCCAGGAGTGAGAAGAGACTCATGGTTGATCATCATAACGTTCATTCATTAAAAGCAAACAGTACTATCAAGGCTTAGGTGACGCTGATTGTTTGTGGAGAAACACATGGTACTTGTAATGATTCTGATTAACCAGACATCAGTCTCACTTCATGTGTGAATGTTCTGAGATTTGCCAACAGAAAGAATAGAACTGCGGTCCTTTTAGCATTATAAAAAGAAGAGTCAAAATGCCTGCCCAGCTGCTCTGTTTCAGAAAGAAAATCCAGCCATTAATCATTTTTATAAAAACTGCACTTTAAATACTGCGTGCACATTAGTCTAAACAACCCATTGTCAACTGTGCTACAAAATGAAAACTAATGATTTTAGGCTGTAGCTCTTTATAGTGCGTATAAATCCACTACATCAGAGAAACTATTGTACACGAGTCAGCTGAATAGAAAAACTACAGAAACTGACACTGCTAATGGAGAAGGCTGCCGATTTAGAAGCTAAGGAGTCCAGAGCACTTACATTATATTTAACTGGAAATTGTACAATTGGACTCCTAATTTAGTCGTGGTCATTTATGGTTTAGAAATGCAGATGTGCTTGCTTTAAGTAACAAGCTATACTGTAATTTTGACACTGCAGAGGAAAAAGGGATGAACTGTTCTGACTGCAGAAATTGAAACCTGCTGATAATATACCAGCTGTGATAGATTGCCAAAGACCTTGATGGATCTGAGATGCCTTGTTTCAAATTGAAGCTGATATTTTAAAATAACTTTTAAAAACAGGCTCATCCCCACGAATGACAAAACTGCTGGCAAAAGGGCTATTTTATTTCTTTTGATTCTCAGTAATGCTGAGTGTTCCCAAAATCAGCATAAGATATGACCACTACCATGAAAAATCCCATCTAGTTTCTTATAGAGTCAACTAACCTTTAGCCTCTGAAAGGCCCTGTGTGGATACAATTGTTCTTCAATCATAACTGCATGCTGTACCACATGCCAGAGGTGACAGGTCACTTATTTCTGGCACTGTTATTCAGTCACAGCATCTAATTATATTTTTTTCATGATCCCTTAGGAAAATGCGAAGCTGCTACTTTAAGTATCAACAGCCATTATAAAGGGATAGTTTGAACTAGCATTAGCACACCTATAGATGGGACTGGCAGGGTAAAAATAAAACTATGCCATGTACAATAATTTAAATACCTTTCAACTCCTGGTTTACATAGGATACGTGTGTCAGAATCAGTCCTACTATAGCTGAAAACACCAAGTATAAGTGTCAGGTAGAACTGCACTGTAATAGTCTCTTCACTGCTCCTAAAACATCATGGGTGGAATTTTCAGAAGCTCGTCGCATTAACATTTAATTTAATGAGAGTTTGATCATTGACTTCACGTGAGGCCAAATGAAAACACTTTGGACAATCCCACCCTAAAATCATTTATGCCCAGTTACAAAGCCCTGTGAGAGTTTTGGATCAGGACCTTCATAAAGTCACTATTTATCATCCTGACAGCTGGAGTTGTTAGGTTAGTCTTGAATATTGTCATAACAGCTCTCCATGAGATGAAATTCACCCCTGCGCAGAGGATCAGCCAGCTACCATTAAAGTCCTGCTGAAGTCCTAAGGGGGTAATGGCCTTTGGTTGTCCCTCTGAACAGGGTGAATTTTACCCAGTATGAACCAATATGAGAACTGTTGCAGACCTACACTGTCTTTATGTTTTATGAAAGTACAAAACATTCTCCAAGTTAAAAATTTTTATTCTGTTGAGGTTTTTTTTAATCTATGGAGTTAATATTCTTTGCGCTGCTTCTAACATTTTATTAGACTAACAGCTAGTTGTGTTCTGATTTGCATCTGTGGGAGAGGCAATCTCACTGGAAAACCTGGTAAATGAAGTTTAAACTTCTGCTGGAAATAAGAACTGTGGGGATTTTCGCTCAAGTGGGTCAGGATGGTACTAAGTAAATTACCTTGTAACTTGGACGGAAAGGTGCAGTATGTGGCATAACTGCTGACTATGACTTAAGCGTAAACAACAAGCCCAGCAGCCCTTTCCGGTCACTTTTGCTGTCCAACTTCTCGAGAAGACTTTAAGAGAAATATCAATTTGTCATGCTGTTTAGATTTTCACTTATGCTAAAATGTAGTATGTGGGATGTCTATTTATTGTGCAGCAACAGCGAAACAAGATAAAATTGCAAGAATACCAGGATGCGTGGGTGATCTCTCTCTCTCTCTCTCTCTCTTTCTCTCTATCTATCTATATCAGAGATAAGAGCAATAAGACGTAAGTAATATGAAATTGTTTTTCTCTCCATTTATTTTTTTATCAAGTTTCACTAATGCAGACACTATTATAAATTGCCCATTATTTTTGGTGGTTGTGCATACATAAGAATGTATTCTGGAATAGCTGAAGGGTGTGTGTGTGTGTAAAATGTACTTTTTGCCATAACACTCTGGGCTTTGCAATGGATGGACTGGGCTTAATTTCTAGGCACAGATGGCTGAAATAATCTTCACAGTATCAGTGGAATATTAGATATTTTAATATGTAAGCAAATTAGACTTTTCAAGCATTAGTGCATTGAATGTAGACATTAAATTGGGGCACCAGGCATGGGTGTGTAGTTTGCTGTAAATTGTGGGATAGGTCTAGCAAGGTAAACCCAGCCATATTTCTTATATATTGTTTATTTCTTTTGAGCACTGTAGACGCAGTTGGGTTGAGCATTCACCCATACAAAACAATTTTATCCAGGGATGGAAAAAAGTCAGAATTAACATACATATGTTTATCTATGTACGGATAAATATTGAAGTTCAAAGGCAATTTCCTTTTCAATTTTAAGTAGAAAGAAAAGGGCAAGCTTTGCAACAGCAAACAAATGGATTAAAACAAATAGATTACTCTGAGGTGTAGTTAGATAAAGATGTCTCATACACAAAGTTGTATTGATTTTTCTGTTTCAATATCAGTTGCCTCTGATGTTTGGTAACAAGGAATGTGTAAGTTAAAAGGATAATGTTGCTAAGGGGACCAGAATACATTTGCTTCTGTACCTTTAAGACAATTCTGTGTTAGGGTCGCATATTTCTTTTTTATCCTTCACTATCTGTGTCCTGGGGTTTTTTTTATTCCCACTGAGCAAATTCTCTATCCCATGAGTTGTTTCTTTTGTGTGTAACTTGTTATTCACAGACATTTTCCTCTTTTGTTTGGCTACACTGGGTGATGATTGTGCATTCCCTTTTTTATTCCAGGCAGTTATTGTGCACATTTCTAATTCCTTCTGTTAAACTAGTGGCCAAGCACTTATAACAAGTCGATTTCCCCCAGAGCAGTAGTGGATGCGGGGAGTGTAACTCTTTTGATGGAGCTTCAAAACAGCCTGTGTGAGATTTTAAATCCCAGCCAATAATTTTCTTTCCCTCTACTATGTATCTACTGGGTGAGATGACGAGTTGCAGCTAGAAGACAAGCACTAACATGGTAATTTTTTTTTTGGATTAGATAATTTTAGCTAAATGAAGCACACTACTCACTAAGAACAGATTACTAGTAAGAGTTCACTTTGTTAACCTGGCTGTATACTACCTATCTAAAGAGCTGCTTCCTCTTTTTGTTGGGTAACTGCTGGCACGGTTTCTCGTCTCCTCATATCTGGTGGTAGAGGATCCATCTGGCTGACCCTTATATAAGGCAATCAAGCTTGTGGGGATGCTGTCAGGGGAAGGCCCAGAGCATGTGCAGTGCATCCATTGCCATGAAAAAAGGGAGATAGGTTCTGCACTAGCTGACTAATAGTGAGCTGAATGTTTGGGCCATGCAGCCCCACAGTAGGCAGCCCTGAAACGGGGAACATTGTGCTGAAATCCTTTCTCCCCTCTCCCCATCCTGATAATCAGTGGAGATGGGAAAGGAAGATTATCTCAGTGATACACTCCTCACATTCAGGAAGCTGTTGAGTAACATTTTGGAACCCCCTTCTGAGAGCAGTCCTAGAGCTGTGCTTATGGAGCCTCCTAGGCCTGTCTTCCCAGAGGAACCCTTTATGCGGCAAGAGGGAGAAGACACTCGTGGGCCTACAGGAGTTGCATCTACCAGCACTGTAAGCCCCAAGATGGTGAGCCAGAGACTCCAGTAGCTGTCTTGCTGTATCCCTAGCAGTTACCACTCTGACTTTGGTTTTCCAAGTGAACTAAAACCCTGCAGTGGGCACCAACAGTGAATGCTGCTGAAGACAATGCTGGTGCTGGGGCATTGTACAGTAATAACCAGCTTAATCTATGGGCTTCCTGAATTGTCCTGCTGTACTTAGATGTGGTTTGGTGTGTTCCAAAGGCAATTATAATCAGTTGTTTTAGAACTCAAGTGCTTCCATTATAAATATTGCCAGCAGAGTAAAACACACAGCACGGCAGAGAAGTAGATGAAATTATTCATTCTTCTTTGTGAACAACATCATTGTGTATCTCCAATACTTACAGAAGGCTTTATAAGTGAGGGTTTGATAAGATTCATTCCACATATTCATGTAAAAAACATGAGCCAGATTTCTCAACCCGGTTTTGCATAATTTCACCTAAATTTTAATAATAAAACAGAAAGCTCTTTAAGCTACTGCAAACCCCACAGAGTTTTATGAGAGCAGGGCGGTATAGCTACATTAATTCTTCTGAGAAGCTTCTTCATCTCTCAAGTGTTCTTTATTAAAAACAGATTTCTCCTGGCATAACAACTTGTAATTTTCTTTTCAAGAATTAAGCCCAAGTAATTTTTGTTTGTATTCTTCAATGACATTAAGAGTATAGGCTGTGGTTATGATGGTGCTGTACCAAATCCTTCAGGAAAAGAATGACATGAACCTTCCTAAGTGAAGCATCAGAACAGGAACAGGAAATGTGAGCAGTATTCATGAAGGGAAGCTCACCATTGTGACCAAAGAATTTGAAAGATGTTATAATAGAAATATGTGGAATCTCAGAGTTGCATTGGAAGGGAAGGGATCATTTTATGATGATGGACGGCTCTGCAGTGTACTGTTCAGGATCTGAGAAAATAGGGTTGCATTTATCGTCTTCAAAGAGACATCAGAATGTGTATTGGATATAATCCAATCAGCAACAGAACCATTACAATTTGCCTTTGAGCAAAGCCAGTCAATATGTTGATCAGACAGGTTTATGCCCTTCCAGTGGCAGCTGACAATGACATGATTGATGAGTTCTAAGAACGACTTAAAGAGACACTCACTAAAACACCATGAACAGATATTATTCTTGTAATAGGGTATGTGAATGCAAAAGTTAGAGCTGTAAACTCTCATAAAGAAATAAAGGGCAACAATGGTCTGGGTTCACAAAATGAGTTGTTTAGTTGAATTCTGATGTTTTAATCATCTGGTCATTATAAAAACCATCTTCACCCAACATCCTAGAAATTTTAACACTTGGAAGTCACCTGATGATAAGGCAAAGAACCAGATCAACTATGCAGTGATACGGCAAGGCGGGAGATTGAGTGTCCAATGGACAAAGACTTTCCTGAGTGCAGACAGTGGGTCAGACCATCAGCTCTTGGCTTCAAACATGAAATTAGAACTTAAAAAGATAAAACAATAGGTCTGAGGCATTTGCAAAGGTAAAAGAGGATAACAACCCCAACAAACTTTGGAAAAAGTGAAAACTATTATGCTTAAAACTGCCAAACTACCCATTCCAAAAAGTCAGGGTCGGGCCACACCGTGGTTAACTGAGAAGGTATTTGAACTGGCAGAAAAATGACACAGAATGGGAGAGAATTGCTTGGAGATGAAGAATGTGGGAGCAAATAGAAGGAACTGAGCAGACAGATTCAAAGATAGACTGGATATGAGATGAGTGAATATAAGGGGAAAAGTTTGGAACCTGAGAATTTATAAAGAGAGGATTAATACAAAATATATGTTAACAGTGGTCAGACTTCTTACCAAAGGGTTTTCCCCATGTTTAAGCATAACAAAAGATCTGAATATGTTGATATGTTAATCCTTTTCTGAGGGAATTAAATGGGATATAGTTTCTTCTGCTCGGGGGTGAATTTCACCCTTAGTGAAGATGGTTAGGTGGATAGGAGCCATACTAGTGCTCCGAGAGAGTGAATGGCACTTACTTCCTTAAGGGAGAAAGCACATTTGAATTTACTGTCTTCTTGGTTCTAGAACCCTCTCGGACGAAGTTAAGGATCCTTTGGAAACAGTTAAATTCATTCTGATTCTTTCTTCCCAAAACATTTATAAAAATGTTTAACATCAGGTAATTTAGTGCTGCTCATAGGTCTTTAGTCTCAGCTTGTTTGTCCGTTTGCATGGTTAACAGTTTTCACTCCCTCCTCTGATGGGATGCTGTACATGCAGAAATGGATTGCCAGTTTCTGTTGTGATATTTACAGGCAATCATGATGGAGGAAGCATTAGGAATCTTGCAATCAAGTGGATTTCTTGTGAAACCTTTAGCTGAACTTTTGCATCTGAAGAGGTTTGGATACAAAAATTGATTAATGTGCTGTGCTACTGAATTCAATAGATTTTCAGACAAGCTCCTAAATATTGATTGCTTTTCATCAGTAAAACCTGTGACACTTTTAGCATTGTCCGTCACCAAGTAGAACATTGTCTCCATATGCTGAGTCCATGAAGTCTGAATTTTCTTAAGTGTGACCTGCACTCTCGATGAATAATGAAATAATACTGCAGCAAAATTGTTATGAAAAATACCGCTGTTACCAGGCACATTAGCTAATTATTCACCATTAAATATTTTGGGTGTTTCAATCTTTTTTTTTGCCTTGAAATTACTTAAAAGGCTTGCTGAATGCCTGCAGAGCTGCATTTCTATTTTTCTTTTGTTCCCATTAAACTTTTTACACTGAGAGTTTGGCAAAATTAATGAGCGAGCCCTGTTCCAAATGATGATGTTGCTGCCTATGAGTAAAATGTAGCGTAATGGATTTACTATTTTTGTTAATAATAGTAATTCACATTTGTGCTGACAATTTCCTTAATACCAAGTTTCATTCTAGTGCAATTCAAAATGACAGAGATACTAACGGTCCCAAAATGAAACTTGGTAATAGAATAGCTATGGCAATATTAGCTGCAATTGCAGCCAAAGTTTGAGGTAGCCTGTTCAGTATTTCTAATGTACTCTTTTTACTTTCAATATAAAAAATAAATTACTGTTTGCTGAAGCTTAAGGACAAGATCCAATTTCAGTGCAAGGCAGTGGAAAGATTTCCAACTGGATCAGGCCTTTAGCATTTTCATGCTAAAATATTTTATAAAATATGTTCTCCTTTTAATGGTTCTGTGGGCCAAAATTGGATTTGGTGTAATAGGTTAGTGCCACTAACTCTCTAACTAACGAATCCAGAGATTTCAATGGAAATTGTGCCTGAATGCTGTTTGGTCCACTATGTATTTTCTGTGCAATGCTCAAGTCAGAAATGTTTCATTTTCAATAGATGTTATTCTCCAGGTTTGATGTAAAAGGTGAAAGTCAAACAGTCTTCAGCTGTCCTAAGTCTCAATCATCAGAATTCAGCACTGGCAGTACTTTTGTGTATAACTTGTAATCATAATCTATAGAGTGATCACAAAGCAAAATGGGTTTTGAAAATTTTTTAAATGGTTTTCGAATCATTGTAAATACAAAAACTTGGCTAGAGTCTCAGATGATGTAAATAAGTAGCTCCATTGACTTCAGTGGATTTATACTAATTTAGAGCAGCTGAGGATTTGACCACCTGGAATGAATGTCCATAACTAACCTTGAACTTCTTAAGTTCTGCTGGAACATTTAAAGTTTATACCATGAGAGTGTTCCATGAAATTGACTTAAACAATTGAATTAAAACTCCAAGACACAAAAACTGAGGACAAGCCATCTGGTTATGACTCAAAAAAACACTGATCTTTGGCTTTTGCAAACTTAAAAAATAAAAATCTGAACATTTTTTTAACTTTTAAAAAAAAGTTGTAAAAGCGAAACATTAGGATATATTTTCAGAGGCTTTTACACACGTGAATAACTTGATACGTGAAGTCAATGGGCCTACTTGAGAATAAAGGTAAATACATGAAACTGATTGCAGAGTCAAGATGTCAGGATCTCACTCCTGCATCACTGAACTGAATGGAGTTTTTGTCATTTGACTTTGGTGTGATTGAGATCAAGTTTGCATTATGCAGTAGCTAAAAGTCTGCGGGCAAAGCATGTGTTAATGCCCACAGAATGCGTCTAATGTTGAACGTGAAAAAAAGGAAAGGAAGTTAAAATTATCCAAACTGATTTCTATCTAAACTGGATCAGAGAGACGGTTACTCTTGGGTTTTAGGAAGTTAGACCCTATGGGGAAACCCTAGAGAATTTAATAGAAAATCTTAACTTTGTAATGGGTTTTGTGGAGAACATATAATAGAATGTCATAGTTTTATTTCTGCTGTCAAATTGTATAGGATGGTTCAAAAATCATTATCTATTAAAGCATGCAGGTTTTCAGAGTACTTTCTACAGAATCTTATTGGCTTCATCCCTATTAATTTCTGCAGGACTTATTCCTTCAGGGTAAATATGCAGTATTCTCCCTTCTCCCCCTAGGTCCCACCCCACCCCAAAGAACAATATAAAGCTCCAGAAAACTGGCTTTTATAACAGGATTGAGCCCCAAACCAACTTCCTCCTCTTCTCCTGCCCCCTACCCTGAACACCCACAAGTCTTTAAATGTTTCAAAATCTGAATTTGGATTTAGCAGCCAAGGCCCTCTGTAGTTTGCAATGCAAATCTTGACAGACCTTTATCTATTGCTCCCTGTTGCTATACAATTTACCACTTTACTTCTCTCTGACATGCTGCAGGAAATAGACAGTAGCTTTTAATCCCAGAAACAAATACGTGTAACATTCAGTGCCAGCACTGGATGTGATTTGTAATTAGCAATGCATGAGCTCAGAAAGAATTAACAGCTCAAAAAACAACTTAGAGTCATAAAGTTTAAGGCCAGAAGGGACCCTCAGATCATCTTGTCTACCCTCCTGTAGAGCCACCGATACCACCCAGCATCTGCATGCTAAACCCAACAACCAGAACTACACCAAAGTATTATAGCCCACAGGAGACTAGACTTTTACGTGACACAGGCAGAGAATAGGAGGGACTGAGGTGCACCAGTGCCCGAGATCCCTGTAATGGCAGGGAAATGATTGAGATATATCCAGATAATCCTGGCAGGTCACCACACTCACAAGCTTCAGAGGAAGGCGAAACCCCCCCAAGGTCAAGATTCCTTCCCCAACCCACATATAGCAATCAGTTAGACTCTAATCTAATTACCTCTTCCTGAGATATCTGCTTTGTCCATCCTTCCCTCTCCCCACTCAGACAGCTGCTTTCCACAAACCCATTATTTCTTTCACTTGTCTCCCAATTTCCTATCTTGGACCCTTGGACAGGGGCTCCTGTATTTGATGACTTTGCACTAGCAGAGTCGGGGGCGGGGGGGGATATATTAGTTCCATTGTTCTTTATGCTAGTCTCTGCCCTATTGCCTAATTCCACATCCTCACACCCCAGGGATTGTCCAGATCTGATACACCCCACACTGACCTTAGGCAAACCAACACATTTGGAATTTGATACAGGTAAGCTCTGTAAAGGCTTCCACAGTTGCTATCAAGTCACACCTCTGACAGATTTTAGTAAAGGCACAGCATTTCCTGTCAGCTGGTGGGAGGTTATTTAAGCAAACTATTTTTAAGCGAAGAAAAGTGCTGGATTTGCTTCAAGATTTGGGCTGAGGTTGGGCCAGTCCACCGTGACCTTCTCTGTTACACACTTTCTTCAATGCCTCTTCTGAGGCAGTTGAATCATGAATGGTTTACGTTTAAACTGCATCAGTTTAAGAAATTTAAGGCTTATAAAGCCAGCATTGAACCGTGCTTCGGATAAATAATGGCAGGTGATGCTAGTCTGACTAGGAGGCCGTGTTCACTCTCTGAACTGTGGTAGGGTTTATAAATCACAGGGCTGATGATGTCAAGAGAGCCCCAAAAGTCAATTACAGTTTTGTAGTCACACTAGCCATCTATTCTTCTGCATAAGGAAAGTTTTAGGACATCATTATGTTTTCAAAGCCAGGTGTAAAAATTGTTGTCAGCCTGTGATCAGGGCAAGCTTTTGGATTAGGGATGGGCAGTGGGGGGTGGCATTTCCTCATTTTCTCTTTCATCTCGCGCAGTCTCTCCTCTTTTCTCTGCCTAACAGAGGGCTGATTATTGTCCTGAGCAGCAACAGCCCCAGGTCCCTTATATAACCCCAAATTCTCTCTCGGGCACAGCCAGGTTGTGTCCTGGAGATCTCCTTGGGGCTGGAGTGAAAGGAGTCCACCCCTCAGCCTCAGGCCACAGAAGCAGGCTACGGAAAGGCCACTAGAGCGAGTTGCAAATTTTCCGACAGAACATTTTTGCCATTGGAAAATGATGATTTTTCAAATTCAAAACATTCCACAGGAATGTGTCAATTTCTAGGAAATTCTGATGGAAACCAAACCGGTTTGCTATAGTACCCTACCTGCCCAGTTTCCTGCCAGCTCACCTGCCTGGCTTCTTGGAAGTCTTCTTGGTGGGCTGATAGAGAGCTGAGAGCCTGGAAACCCTGGCTTCCCTCTTGGCTCCTCAGCAACCCAGGGTCCCTGGCTCTGGGACTGTCTGGGTGGTGCAGTGTCTGGCACTTGGGGGCTGCTGGGGCTCCAGGAGGTCCAGGGATCCTTGGAAGCATTTTAGAAAGTTCAAAATTACTTTTTCAAGGTGACATTTTGGAATTCCCGTTCTGCAGGAAATATCACAGTTTCATTTTTCTTTCTGTTTTGAAATATTTTTTTTTAACTTCAGAATTTCCTGCCAAATGGGAATTTAAGTTTCCAGCCAACTCTAATCCCCATTAGTTCAGCTGCAGGGTTTGGAATAGCCTTTGTGCCAGCGGCATCCCCCATGCATGGGGGACAAAATCCAGTGGATGCATGTAGCTGTAAATCCACCAACCCACCCACCCAAGTCCTCGCTCTGTGGCACTGTGCCAAGAGTCACGCACGGGGTATGCACACACCTGCTCTGGCTCCACAAATTCTCCCTGACCCTTCCTGGTAGAGCTATGTCAGCTCCACTGTGAGTAGGTCCCTCCATAACCTTGCGGAATAGGGGACAGGATCGCCCCTTAATTTGTGACTATATCACATGTGGGAGATCCCATGCAGTTATGGAGCTAGACCTTAAACACAGATCTTCAGGTGTCAAAATACAGCTCAATTGTATATTTAAAAACCCCCACACTTTTCAAAGAGCGTGCGTAGGAGAAATTTTAAAAGCATCTGACTTCAAACAAAGCTGTGTAGGAGTGTGTGTGTTAGAGAAAGAGATTGTGTGGGAATTGGGTGGGAAGGGAAAGACTGTAATTTTTCAGAAGTAATTCAGTAAGTGCACTGGGGTCAGTGCTCCCACATAGCCTCAGCCAGTGCACTGAGAGCTTTCTCCACCACAGACATCTAACCAGAGGCAAACATGCATGTAACTGCCTATTTACTGTGAATCAGTGGCTAAATTATAGTTATTACAATTGCCACGCAGTCACCGTGCAGGTGGTGATAGCACTGAATCAGATCAGCATAACACAGAGTAACTCTGTAATCAGATGTTGCTTGCTAAAGTCTGGGTATTTCCTCGGGCATAACATTTGGTCTTTTCTCTCTAATATTTCTGTTGAGTCAGAATGATTGATATTCATTCCCGGACACAAGTGCAACGTGCAGGGAAGAGGGTAGAGAGATCAGCACTCTTTAGGGCATCTAGGTTTTAGGTTTGGGGTTGTGTTGCTAGGATCTGCACAAGACATCACAGTTCGTATCTCAAAAGGCTTATAGCACTTTTAGTTATAAAGTACTTCTTGATTTGATTTGTTTTTCACTAAAAGATCCTTTACACTCAGGTAGTGTGTTAAATATATATAGAATCATAGGACTGGAAGGGACCTTGAGAGGTCGTCTAGTCCAGTCCCCTGCGCTCATGGCAGGTCTAAGTATTATCTACTAGACCATCCCTGATAAGTGCTTGTCTAACCGGCTCTTTAAAATCTTCAATGATGGAGATTTCACAACTTCTCTAGGCAATTTTTTCCAGTGCTTAACCACCCTGACAAGCAGGAAGTTTTTCCTAATGTCCAACCTAAACTACCCTTGCCGTAATTTAAATCCATTGCTTCTTGTCCTGTACTCAGAGATTAATGAGAACAATTTACCTCCCTCCTCCTTGTAACAACCTTTTATGTACTTGAAAACTGTTATCATGTCCCCTCTCAGTCTTCTCTTCTCCAGACTAAAACAACTCTTTTTTTTTTTTTTTTCTCTCATAACATTTTCTTTTCTTTCTTTAATCATTTTTTTGCTCTCTTCTGGACTTTCTCAATTTGTTCACATCTTTTCTGAAATGTGGGCACAGAACTGGACACACATACTCACAATAGTAGAGTAGTGGAGAAGAATCTCTCTCATTTCTTCAACTTGCTTACATACAACCCCCAATATGTGTTCGCTTTTTTTTTTTTTTTTTTTTTTTGTTACACTACTCTGCTCTTGACTCAGGCTCACTCTCAGGCCTGGACTGTGGGGGTGGGGGTGGGGGTTGAGCTAACTTGACTGCGCGGAAGAAGCGAATGACTGCTTCTGTTCCTGGAAGTTTCTCTGTCCCTAGCTCCCCGATCGAACTCTGCGGCCTCCCTCTGGCTCGCCGTTCGTCGTGGTGGGTTCGAGTGGCGGGGGCGGCGTCGGTTGGAGGCATCAGCGATCCGAAGTTCATCTAGATAGTTAGAACTCGGGAAGACTCGAGATCCGTAAATCAGAGTCGACGACCCACCCCTCTCTCCCATTCTCTCTCTTCCAGACTCCTCCCTCTTTTTTTTCTGTTGTGTGTTTTGTCATTTTGTATGTGTGCAACTGTTTGTTTTTTTTCTTTTGGAGTTCTTCATTTTTGTTTTTTTTACTTTTTTTCCCATTTGTTTCAGCTTTTTTTCAGTTTAATCCTATCATTTTGTTTTGTTTGTTCAGTAAAATTCATTATCCTACTCTATCTATAGTAAATCTGATATCTTGATAAATTAGAACCAACAGAAGATATTGAACCTCAGAGATAGATTATGCCTCACCAGACCCAGCAGCCTTGTGAGCAGGACTGTCCTACTCTCTGTGAACCACTGATAACTACTCTCTGCAAATGATTTCACACCCAATTATGCACCCTTTTTATAGTTGTTTTTTTACCATTGTATTTGAGCAGTTGTTTGTTGAGTTGTAAGACTTTTCACATCTCAACACTTTCTTTCCTCATCCATTTTTACCATGTATACTGCTTCCCCTCATCAAGCTGGCTTGTTGGTTTGACATGATTTGTTTTTGACAGATCCATGATGACTTGTACTTATCACCTTCTTATATTATTTTTCCATATTATTATATTATTATTTATATATTTTTCTTATTTTGTTTTTTTACTTATTAGTTAAGCTTGGTTTACTGCTAACTCCTGTGTAATTTCCAAATGGTCTGTCCTTCCCCCCTGGAATCTCTCCATTCTCTCTCTTTTATCTCCTGTAGTCTGGATCTGTAAAAAGCAACAAAGAGTCCTGTGGCACCTTAAAGACTAACAGATGTATTGAAGCATCAGCATGCATCTGACGAAGTGGGTATTCAGCCACGAAAGCTTATGCTCCAATACATCTATTAGTCTTTAAAGTTCCACAGGACTCTTTGTTGCTTTTTGAAGATAATCGCTAATGGCTCAGATATCTCCTCAGTCATCTCCTTGAGTATTCTAGGCTGTATTTCATCAGGTCCTGGTGACTTGAAGACATCTAAGGCCTGGTCTACACTAAGGGCGGGGGTCGAACTAGGGTACGCAAGTTCAGCTACGCGAATAGTGTAGCTGAACTCGAAGTACCCTACTTCGACTGACTTACCCGTCCAGATGCGGCGGGGTCGAACTCCACGGCTCCAGGGTCGACTCCGCCACCGCCGTTCGTGGTGGTGGAGTTCTGGAGTCGACCGCAGTGCTTCCGGAGTTCGAACTATCGCGTCTAGATCAGACGCGATAGTTCGAACTCCGAGAAGTCGAACTCACCGCGTCGACCCGCGCGGTGAGTATGGACCTGCCCTAACTTGCCTAAGTAATTTTTAATTCTTTCCCTATTTTAGCATCTGATCCAACCCCATTTTCACTGGCATTCACTGTGTTAGATGCCCAGTCACTACTAACCTTTTTGGTGAAAACTGAAACAAAAAAGTCATTTAGCACTTCTGCCATTTCCATATTTTCTGTTATTGTCCACCTCCCCCATTGAATAATGGGCCTACCCTGTCCTTGATCTTCCTCTTGCTTCTAATGTATTTGTAGAATGTTTTCTTGTTACCCTTTATGTCTCTAACTAATTTAATCTCATCTTGTGCCTTGGCCTTTCTAATTTTGTTCCTACGTACTTGTGTTATTTCTTTATCTTCATCCTTTGTAATTTGACCTGGTTTCCACTTTTTGTAGGACTCTTTATTGTAGGACTCTCTATATTTAATGTATGCATTTTACCACACTTTATAGAAATGCTAACTGTGCTATGACTCCTTTTAATGGCTGGTCCACATACAGGATATTTACGTGCTTCTGCTCCTGCATCAGGGTTTGCACCTGCTGACATTTTGGAGATTTAATGTTCTCAGGTCTATTCCTGCTTCTGCTGATAGTTGATGCAGCTTTGGGTTAATCATTTAATCTCACTGTGCCTGGGTTAACACCACATGTTAAATGGGAATAGTAATAATTACCTCATAGAGATGTTGAGGCTAACTTCCTATCTATTAAAGTGTGGTGAGATCCTTGGGGGGAAGGTGCAAATTTCTCCATCATCCTGCCCAGCTGTAATACTATGCAAGGTTTTGGGCCAAAATAACATTAACATTCTGTTGACGGGCTCACAATATTTGGAGTCTCAGCAGCAGCCTGACTAATATGACTTCCATTGCCATGAGGATAAGAGTCACTTATGAGCGGTTTTACCATTAACGGAATTCAAGTGGCTACATATCCCTAAGAACCATATTGAAAAACTTCCCTGTGAGTTGAAACAATGATTTCTTATAGAATGAATGAATAGACCAAGTAATTTTTCCCTGGTGTCAGCTCTGCAGAGGCAGTTCTTATTACAGGAACAATTCTGTGAAATGAGGGAGAAAATGTTTTTTCTCACTTTTCCACTTTCCTTTCTCTCTCCTTGTGGTAATTTGCCCTCCTTCTGTTCCTCTCTTCCTTGCTGTTGTCTCTCTTTTCTCTATCCATTCCACATCCATCTTCTCTCTTATTTCCTGCTCCTATTCGCCATGCTCCCCAACTACTTCCAACCAACAGTTAGTCAACTTTGACACATGAAAGGAACAAGAGGGGCTATGGAGAAGCTTAGTGAACCAGATTGTTTGCTGTGATAATCATTTAAAGAAATTATTAGTAATCAGAATAGGATCACTTCAGGATTTAATTCCTTATTTTATTTTACGTTATAAATTATAATGTAAAATAAAATTCAAAATTAGAACAAAACATTTTGATTGACCTGAACTATTTTTTTTTTCAAAAATTTGCTGTTCTAGGAAATTTTTTTAAAAAATGGTTTTGTTATACTTTGTAATGAAAACAAATTTCAAAATGTCAGAATTTCATGTGGAATGGAAATTCTGAGGTTTGACCAGCTGTACCTATGGCACTTAAAATACTTCCGTTTCTGTATTGAAGTAGGGTAGAGTATTACAGTAATCATGTAATTAGAGTATCAGAGGGGTAGCCGTGTTAGTCTGGATCTGTAAAAGCAACAAAGAATCCTGTGGCACCTTATAGACTAACAGACGTTCTGCAGCATGAGCTTTCGTGGGTGAATACCCACTTCTTCAGATGCAAGTGCAAGTGTAATTAGATAAGTTTTAAACTTCAGGGTAAATCTTGCAGGCCTTAGATTCCTTATCAATCCATGGGAGCGCGGCTAGAGGACAGACAAAGTACCAAAAACAGGATTTGGTCCTGTAAGTTCAGAAAATTTTGTGTATTTAAGGTATTTGAAATCTGTTAAGGATCATCACTACATAAGTCTGAATATCACCCTTATTTTGGTAAGGCATTTAAAATGTAACATAGTCTGCCCGGTCTTGAAATCCACTGTACTAAACAGCCGTGCAAGGTGCTGATGACTTCGAAATTCAGAATAATCATCAGAAAACATTTTTAAATGAGAAACCTGAGAGAATCAACTTTAAAACATTGTTTAACAGAGTAAACTCTGTGCATCCACAGTAGTAGTAGTAGTAGTGGTAATAGAAATAAAAATACCCCCCCCCTCAAAAAAACAAAAACCACTAAAACAAACATTTTCTGCAATATATATTTCTTGTCAGAGTTTATACACATATAATTAATAACACACTGTAAAACTGTGTGAATACAAAACCTAATATTCCATAACAAGACTATTGCATATAACAGCACACTAGCTCTCTGGGATGCAATAAATAGAGTATAATTTTAATTTAGATAATGAAAGTCTTGTCTCTTTAACCCATATACATTTTGTAGAATGGCATAAGAAATGATAGTTTTACTAGCTTGATTTATTCTGATGGAAATGTAGCAGTGCTGCATTCTCTCTCTTTAATCCCAAAATTTTTTGTCTTTTTTTTTTACAATTTTTTTTTTTACAATTTCAGCATCATAAATGGACCATTTATGCTTTTAGGCCTTCATTTTAGGCTTCCACACTCAGGCTTATTACTCAGAGAACACTTCCATTATATTAAGTAGGAGTTTTGTCTAAGGAGTTCAGAACTGAAGGCATCTTTTCCTAAAACTCCTAAGTCCCATTTTCAAAAGTCACCTAGGCATTTGGGACCCTGGTCTAGGTTTTCAAAATTCCCTAGTGATTTTGGGCCCCTCATAACTTGGTTGTCCAACCTGAGATGCATCAAGATGCCTTAAAGGGGCTATTTTTTTCAGGTGGGTGCTTTTAGAGGTGTCTGAAGCTGGGCACCACAAACTGAGGCAATCCAAAATCACCCATCACTTTTGAAAAGCATGGCCTTCTCGTTGAAAGTATATGGGGTTTAGGCTCCCAAGTCTCTTGGGTGCTTTTGAAAATGTTAACCTGGGACCCTAAGAGGAAGAATGATTAGAATTAGAATAGACAGGGACATTGCCCTCAGCATAAAATTGGTGTGGCATTGATGTCCTTCCTCTGCTGTAGACAGACAAATAACAGTTCCAGTAATTTACTGGCAGTGTAGGAGTCCTAAGTACATCTGCTGTGATTCTGTGAACAGTGTCTGTAAGAAAAGGAATTTCAACAAAGAAAGAAAGGAGAATAGTATGTATTGAGTATCCAAAAGCTTGTACTTCTCATTTAAGGGGAAATGAAACAATAAATTGTAAGAGAGAAAGTTGCTCTAGAATCAAATTATTTTAATAATTAATAAGAACACAGACCCCTGGTTGACTTTTGATGGCTCATGTGGTTAAATATATTCAAAGCCAGTAATATGTTCCCAGGGTAAAACCCACTTACATAGTGCACATAGCACTGAAAGTTAGGTGCCTTTTTTTCTGGAAAATAACACAAGAATCTTGTGGAGATAAGTCAATGATTTTGATTAATCAGACCTACAATTACAGTGCACTGTATATAATAGTGATACTATAGAAAGGAAGTGAAACGTAAGCAGAGAAAATAACTGTAAGATAAAAATCAATAAAGAAGGCAAAGAAATCAAAAACACAATGGTGGGAAAGCATGGCCATCTGCTCTTATTTTTAATCCTAAGATTTAAAAAAAAAATCCTAACAGTAACAAATGAAATTGAACAGAGGGAACTTTAAGATAATACACATGTATCTAAATAGAGATCTGAATACCGCTTTCCGTAATCAGAAAGAGAAGAAATAAAATACGACAATTGTTGAGACCCTCCAAGTCTTTAAAAAGCAAAACTAAAATAAAGTTACATTTTGATCCTTATATTGATGGCCATCAAGATAAGAACCTGGGTAGATAGTTGGCTAGACCACAGGAAGAAAACGCATAGGATTTTTTTTGTAAAGGAAAGGAAAATGTATGATGCATTCCAACAGGTGATATATTAAAGATTAATTGTCTGTGGGTGCATATTGACTTAGCTCCATTGACTTTAAGTCTCTGGTTCTGCTCAGTGACTTCAATAGAGCTATGTTAATTTACAGTAACAAAGAATTTGGTCCATTATTTTGTCTATCAAAGAATCTAGCCCACCATATCTAAAGAGTTACCTGTTAGTAAAGTGATGAGCAGATACACCTCTACTCCGATATAATGCTGTCCTCGGGAGCCAAAAAATCTTACCATGTTATAGGTGAAACCGCGTTATATCAAACTTGCTTGGATTCGCTGGAGTGTGCATCCACACCCCGACCCCCCGAGCACTGCTTTAATGAGTTATATCCGAATTCGTGTTATATCGGGTCACGTTATATCGGGGTAGAGGTGTACTAGAGTTACTGTAGATTTTACACATACCTGTAGCATTCCATTCTTTGTGCCATTCTGCCCTCTATTACTTAACAATAACTCCTTTTGACTTCATCAGGAGATGTGATTGAGTATTTGAGGCCACAATTTGTTCCTAAATGTGTTTCCCAAACTTCCTGTCTCAGTTGCGAAGTACAATCCATGATTGTTTCGCATATTTGCAGTGCACAACATCAGTTCAACATACTGGTAACTTCTTATTATCTATGTTTCTATTCCTTCTTAATGAACTGCTTCTCCTCTCTATTATATCAGCTTTGCATTGGCTTTAATGGAGCATTACTCCTGGTTTTCACTGATGTGAAAGGAGAATCAGACCCTACATTTCTAAGCAACCATGCTGTTCATAATGGCGTTGTTTGCTAACAAAATAGCATGATAAAATCTCTTATATACAAAATTAATTATATTAAACAATTTATAATACTGCAAATGTATTAGTCTTGCTTGGGTTCTTATCTGATCTACCACCCCTTTTGCAGTGACAGCATACTAAGCAATGTGTTTCTGCCTTGCAAAAAACAATTGTATCAGATAAGAGGCATTCACAGCTGTGTTTATAATAGAAATTAGAGCTAAGGTTGGTTATACTTTTCTCACTGTAGATATTCTAATGTATCCCATAGCTCCAAAGCACTTGTATATCCTGCAGTTGGAGAGCTGTAATACATCATTAAAGCCCTGTCATCTACCATAGTTTTAGGGGAAAATAAGAATTAACCAGTAAAGAACTACCTCCCAGATTTTTAAAAGCATTTAGGTATTTCTTTGGTCAGCATTAGAAATGCCTAAATGCTTTTAAAAATCTGGGATGTAGTTCTTTCGACTTAGACACTTAAATCTCCTAAGTCTCATTGATTTTCAATTAATCTTAGACTCCTAAATAAAGCTGGGCAAAATTTTTCAGATGAATAGTTTATTTTCAAAAAAATGGATTTTTATTTACGAATTTGGGTTTAATTTGGTGAATTGTGTTGGCTGGGGAAAAATGAAAAACTTTTTAAAACATCAGAATGTTTTGTTGACATTTTGTAAATGAAATGCTTTGACTTTTCATGTCAAAATTTAGCTAGATTTATTTAAAAAAAACCAAAATGGTAAAAAATAAATTGAAATGAGACAATGAAAAATCTGACAAAAAATAATTTGAGGTTGCACTAAACATTTTGTGTGACCTGAAACTGTGTTTCATATGCTTTTTCAGCAAACAAACTGAAAAATCCTTTATTTCAGCTCTCCTTCTTATGTACCTAAGAGCGTTCCGGATAGCAAATTTTCCACAGCAAGCCAGGGTGTGAATCTACAGTGAACCAGTTGTTGCCACGAACGTGCCATGTGGACAATCTGCACTCCAGAACTTTTATTGTACTGTAGCATTATCCACATAGTGAATTAGTACATAGCAGACTGTGTCCAGTGGCTAGAGTGCTGGTTTTGGACATAGGAGAGACAAGTTCAATTCCCTACTTCGACATTGACTTATGTTGAGCCTCTCTTCTCCTCTGTTCCCCATTTGTAAAAGGGGATAACAACATTTCCCTACATCACAGGGATATTGTGACGCTAAATATGTTGAAGACTGGAGTGTGTTGAGATCTGCTGATGAAAAGCACTAAATACAAAACAGACATCATTAAACATTACAGATTCACATTCTGTCTTGCTGCTTATTAGTCTGCAGTGTACACAAACCCTAAGTCACTTTTGAAAGTGGGATTTAGCCATCTAAATCACTTATGCCTTGAAATGTTGAGAGGAGCAGTGCCTGGGTTACCTTTAGAAATCTGGGCTTAAGTGACACACCATTAAAAAATAGGAAAACCTTCTGCTGATGCTGCAAGGTAGTGCTGAACACTCTCAGCTCACGCTGTCTTCCCCTGGATGTGAGAGTACACATCCCCTCCCAGGATCAAACCCAGTATTAGCCCTAGTTCTCTCTCATTACATTGTAACAGGATGAAAAACATCAGGGCAGTGACTTTTGGATAATCAGCTCCTAGCCACAGGCTGCTCTATAATGATAATGAAGGCCACATATTATAAAATTATCCTACTATTAAGTTGTTTCCAGCATTTACAATAATTACGTTTACCTTATTAATCAATAAAACCACTCTCTCCATTCAGTCCCTTTGCTCTAGATCTTTCTGTGCTGGAAAAGGGAGGTCACGATAGTGCTTTGTAGATTGTAGCCATATGGGCATTTGGCAGCTCTGCTAGGCAGTGACATCACAGCAGTTCTAGCAGAGCCTTGACAACACTGACAGAAACAACCACATGTGCTCTGTAGAGGAAGGGTTTCTAAAACCCAATGTCAATTCCATTTATTTCTGCAGTGCTTTTTCCCATTGTGAGTTCAGCCCATGTTACAATGAGAGGTGGTTTTTGTCTGATTTCTGAAACAAAGTGGAAGGAGAGCCCACAAAAGCCTGCTTTGGAGCTCGTAAACCCGAGGCGTAAAGCAAAAACTAATTTAGAGATTACAATCCATTAACCTTGAAGAGTGAAGGTCAGCATGCTCACAGCTCTTTTACTATAAAGCCGTGTGGGAAGAGAAGTGCAGTATGTCAAGCCAGTCACCGACACATGAAATATCACAATCATTTTGCACCTCAGTAAATAGTGCTCATTTAAAAATTCTCTTTAATAAATAAATTGTCCTGAATGATGAGGGAAGATGTACAATGCTCATGGAGAGTAAACAGCTCCTAACAGTAATTCATTTATATAATAAATTAATCCACTCATTGGTTGAATGACCATTGCTGGTGTACTGACGTATGCTATCATCATGGGTTGCTAGCCATCCTGCAATGTCAGCACTGGCCCATGTTGGAATCCGACTTATTACTGATCCTTGAAGAAAGAAGGGTACAGTTCCATGGCCATCCCCCATTCCTTCATACAAATCTATCCTTCAGTCTCATTTCTTCAGTGAGGATCCCAATGGCTTAACCATGTTAGTAAGAGATGCCTCCACTCCATTAAATAAGATAGCAACACAAACTGTCATAGGTGGGATTTTCAGAGATACCTATTGGATTTGGACAACCAATCACCATTAATTTTTAATTGGGTGACCAAATCCCTTAGGTAGCACTGTATATTTCAGGCTAAGGGCTGACACTAATGTCCTGAATCCTCCAAAAGTCTCATTTAGTTCAATGGGAGTTGCAGCTGGGCAGCATCTCTTAGGAAATAACCAGTGCCTTCAGCAATCAACCCCTAAACTAATGCATCCTCTGGATCACCCTGTCTGTTGTCTGTCTATGTAAATTACAGACATCATGGGGCCAGGATCATATTCCTTTGCCTTATACATATCTGATCACACACTCAGCATTTAACAATAAATTCAGAGAATCTAAAACCAACTAATCCTGCAGGGGCTTGTCTGGATTATGTTACTTGCTTTGCAATATATTTTCTCTGTGGGCTCTTTCTCAACAAAAAAGTAAAGTTAAAGGAAATGGAGATTTCCTAGTTTTCTGTTGGACTGTCCTCCTAAAAGTATCAGAGGTTTTAACTGAGTATATCAGTGAGACTGCTGCCAAGAGCAAAACCACCATTTTCATCTGATGTTGTACCTCATGGGTAACAGTAAGCATTCCCTTGGTATGTATTCATTGTGTATTTCCAGACAAAAAACTACACTAGGGTGGAGTTATAATTGAGAGTATTATCAGTAACTTAAAGTTAAAAACATTACAGGGATATTGTAATTAACCCAAAACCAGGCATTACAAACTAAGATAATTCAGAGTTAAAGTTATATGGAAAAGTAAACCAGACATGCTAAGGTAGGAAATGCACAGCTAGGAAACTCACACAAATTCAACTCTGTCCTAGGGTGATGACATGCAATAATCAGACAATTATGATTAAGGCATTTTAGTATTTGTAGTTCCAAATTAAATAACACTGATTTTTAAAGAATCATTCATTAGGTTTTCCCGTGTAGCATCACTACAGGAGAGCACCTCTATAATACAGATGCACAAACCTTTGTGCCAAGAGTACATGGAACTAGACAGTTATGTTATTTTTGCTAATGTAGGATGTCATAGTTTGGCAATAGCTTCCTTAAACTCCATATTTTGAGGAGATGGATAATGCAGCTGCTGCACCAAATGCAACAGGACAAATCATCAGTTAGAGTAGCTCCAATGACTTATTATCCTGATTTACATCAGCGAAGGATATGGCCCATTGTATAATATACCTGATGTATAAGTCACCTTGTTGCATAATAAAATTCTAATAAACAGAAATGCCTTGAACCACATCAAAATTAAAAACCAGAGTATTACTTGCCATGTCCTGAATGACAAGCTTGCTGTGCAGAAGAAAGCACAGGGCAATGACTGTGATTCACTGACATTGTAGGGCTAATTGGCATAACTCCTGTTTGGGATATGATTGGAAGGTGTTTGCTGTTTACTGCCTTGGTTGATTGCTAAGTCAGTGTTATGGCTCATTACATAAGAATATACAATACTCCCCCGCCCCCGTGATACTTTTCAGGGTTACCCAAGGTGTCTGAGGTAAATCACTGTCAGCTGCTTACCTCATCTCTGCCCACCGGGGAAAATCCTCTTAACTCTACTGGTCAATTGTAGCCCAACCTACAATACTCTGAGGAGTGTTAACATTAACAGTCACTAGGGCTGCCAGACACACTTTAGGCGAAGTATAGCCTCCGCTACTAAAACATAATTTTCTGTCAGGAAAAAAAAATCCATAATCCAGCTTGTAGGCCATGTCTGTGTATATGTACGTATGTGTACACATGCACACGCACACACACACACACACCATATTGTGATATGCCAATAGCAATGGAGACTCCCTCAAAATTTTATAGCAGCTGTTGGTTTTTTACTGGCAACACCAACACCACCTGGTCCTCCCTTCCTGTGACCTGCTTCAGGAAAAAAAAAATTCAGGAATGAATCCCTAAATTAATAATCTTGCAGGGGAAAAAAGATCTATAATAATTGGCTGATGGGTCATTGCTAGGGTGATCAGACAGGAAATGTGAAAAATCGGGACGGGGTGGGGGGTAATAGGAGCCTATATAAGAAAAAGACCCAAAAATCGGGATTGTCTCTATGAAATTGGGACATCTGGTCACCCTAGTCATTGCTACTGAATGGATATTTGGAGACAGAGGGATGTTTATTATGCATTAGCTGCAGAACATGTTTTAAGTTTTGCCCACTCTGTAGCTGCGCCTTCTCTGTTTTGCTTTACTGAGCGTAAAGACCCAGCACCAACACGGAAGGAAAATACCCTTACAAAATGCTCTGGGTCATTAGTAAAAGTGACTAGAGATTTGAGGTGCCTTGATTTTTCTTTTTTTTTTGTGGGGGATGCTCAACTTGCCCATAGGCCAGTGCTGAGCGCTTTTGAAAATTACACCTTGTATCTCTACTTCAGGCTTTTTCAATGACTCTCTAGTTTCTGTTACCTAACCTCTTTTTATGTTGCTGGTGGTTATCTAGTTTATGGTTTTGCATTTCATAAATGCATCTGAATTGCCTCTGTTCTTGTCTGGTCTATATCTTTCAGTGTTTGTGAGAGACATTCCTCCAATCTTTTACAGATAATACTATCTATAGGATAACGTCCTGGCTTTTGAGCTGTGAATCCTTCACTGCTATCGCTCTCATTATATTTCTTTGCTGTAAGAACAATCATGAATTTACAAAACAACTTGGGGATCAGTGCAATGCACAAATAGCTACGTGAAATGAATATAGGTAAAATGTATTATTAAATATGTATGTCTACATTAAGAGGGAAATTAAGGTAATAAATAATCTATAGCCTTTTAAATTGGAATGATACATAATCTAAGGTATTTTAGTGTTGCTCACATTGCCTTGGGATGCATTATTTAAGTTAACTGTATCTGGTTATTAAGAAACACACCAAGTGGCTCATCTAGTAACAGAACTCCAAACATCTCAGTTTTCTGTTAAACTTACATTTTTTCAGTCTAACATGAGAATTAGTACTATATTACTGATAAAATAATTTGGGCGAATATACACAAATGATGCTTTGAAGCAGCTTTCAAAGAATTCAGTAACATTAAGGGTTATTGTAGATATACCTCAGAGCCATGCTACCTCTTGCTAAGGTCAGGAGCATGTTTTTCCTTCACTGTGTTTATTATCCGTTTTGGAGTATTGCAAAGTTGCCATTAATGGTACCTGTCAGGGGTGGGAGGTGGTGACCCTTCCTTTCAAACCTAGTGAATTTAATTAAAATCACTGGAGAATTTAAAAGAGAGAGATGGACAAAAAAATCTAGTGCAGGAATGGAAAGACAAAGGCAGCTGCCTACTCGCAGGGCTTGATCTCTTTTCTTTCAAAGTTTTTTTTTTCTTTCCCTTCTGTCTGGTGACGGTTCCATGCATTAGTATACAAGTTCAGGAAGATGAATCCCTGAAATCTTCCATTCCCTATATGGATTGAGGATCACTTTTTTGTTGTTCTGAATGTAAACGCCAAGAAAACAAAGGAATATATGAAGCTTGACTCCAGCCGCCACTGCTTTCAGTTATTGGGTGCAGTATGAGGCACTCGGCTCTACAGTGATCTCTAGATAAGACATATAGCTAAGTAGGTGGGAATTGATGGCTTTGTTTCTTTTTTGCTGTCACCTGTGAAATAAACAAGAAACTAACTGAAATTTTCTCAAAACCCTGTGGACCGAAGTTTCATTAGGTCTCAGATTACACTGAAGCACTATCCCCAAATCCTTCTTCCTACACATTGTTATAAAGGCAAAAATCATGCTCGCCACACTCATGCAAGCAGTCCAGTTAACTTCAGGGAGTACTTGCATAAGTAAGGGGAGGAGGATTTGACCCTAGCATTGCAATGACTGGGGCATCTGCTGTTTTGTTTTCTTTCCAATGATCCAATATAAAACAATCTAGGATTATTATAGGTAACTGAAATTGGGATTGCTCAATGCTGTTGCTTGCTACTTTAGACAACATCCTGCATTATATTGTTAGTGTACGCCAGTCACTGTGCTTCTGAGACATATACCTCAGCTTTATTGATTTATTTGAAAGTTCGTTAAAAATTTCATTACATGTATTCCAACCTATTCCTGCTGGAGCAAATTACATAACTGCCATTGTCCCCTCTTTAGGCCATACTTTTTAGCCTCAGGCTTTTGAAGGATTACTCTGGTTCTCAGAACTCTTGGTGGTGAAATAAAGAGATACAAATAGGCAATGAATAGAGTAGATAGGAATACAGAGACAAGGTAAGGTAGACCACAAAGAAGTCTACTTGTGTTAGTAGGTCACGTCATTGTCTGAATTCACCTAAGTAAGGCATAGTTTATTTCCTGATTTTTTTAAAAAAAGTGGTTAGATCTATCTATCTGTCTATCTATCTATCTATCTGCAAATGGTAGAGAAAATACCAGGGGTTGGGGAGAAGCCAACTAAGAGGAAAATATCAGGCTTTTCAAATTCCCACTGTCAGCCTTTACTGTGTACCTGTGAGTCTCATAAAATGAGAAGTGTATCTCCTCAGGCTAACCTAGTGAACTAAACTTTCAACAAATATTGAGGCACAAAAAGAATTGGTGTCATGGTTGCTATTTTCAAGACTTCCTGATTTATACCCTTAGAGAATGTCGTTCTTATTATCT
Source organism: Mauremys reevesii (assembly GCF_016161935.1). Taxonomy (NCBI): domain Eukaryota; kingdom Metazoa; phylum Chordata; order Testudines; family Geoemydidae; genus Mauremys; species Mauremys reevesii. Next base: position 12,466,084 of record NC_052640.1, on the reverse strand, counting down.
ATTGGTGCATTAAAATATTGCAAAGATATACATTGATTCTTGGGCTTAAATGTTCTTTAGATACCTATGACTGAGCTATGTAGTTGTTTCCCTTCTCTTACATCCTCTCCATGTCCCAACCTTCAGAAAAGTTTGGAGCCAAAAAGAAGAATAATCATAAGAAAAAGTCCAGAGATTGTAATTAAAATGAGGGCAGCACGGTCAGCAGCAGTGAGCATCCTTAAACATTACCTGGAACATTTTATTTCAATCAATTGAAATTCAATTCAAATGACATTTCTCTCACACAGAGAGTGAAATGGAGACGAAACGAGTCAATATTAAAAGAAAAAAGGCATTTGGTCTGAGTACAAAGCCAGTAGGTCAAATGATGGGCATTGCTTATTTTTATTTTTATTTCCCCTCTGGATATTGAATTTCTGTACAAGAGAAAATAAGATCTCCACCTTCAGAGCTGTTAGCTTTATGATACTGGTACTGAAATTTGTTATGACAGTGGAAAAAGTCTGCCACTCCCCTGGGATTGTTACTAATGGCTACAATATCTGCTGTAAATAAGGTTGTGTCCAAGCTAGAACTGTTCAGAAAAGCTCCGATGTTGCATTATCACTGGTGCTGCTCCACGGCTTACAGAGCTAGTGGGACCATGAGTGTAGGCAGAGTTCAAACACTCTTACCCCTGTGTTGTGTAACCCTGTTTGGGTTTTATATCTGATCTAAAAGACAGCACCTCCTCAATCTAGTGCGACACTTAAGCACATGCTTAATAGCCCTATTGAAATCAATGGGAACACTCATGTACTTCGTTATGCCTGCTCTTAAATGCTGTGCTGGAGTGTTGCTATAGTGCTCAGACTGTGAAGCACTGGTTCTGACTCAAGGCCACCTGCTGAATCACCAGCACTGCTTTCTGCAACACACGGGTTGCCCTTGGAGATGTCTCATCCAAGTACTAACCAGGCCTAAACCTTAGCCCAAGTGTGTGTTATACTGACTTTATGCTTTGCAGCATTGACTGCAGTCAAAGACTGGATACCAGACTGGATAGCTTCTTTGTCTGTTCTAGCTCTAGAATGTGAATTCTATCGGTGATAATGGTAGAGGTCCGTTCTAGGCATTAGTTTTAAAGAATGTCATTTAGATATTCAGGGAGATGAAAAAGACAGGAAATTAAGAACCTGACACTTACAATATATTGGCTGAATGGATTTAGCCACGTTATTAACTAGCAATGGATAATGGGTAGCAAAGTACAGTGGGAAGTTCCCCTGGCAGGTTCTAACTATAGAGCAGTGTGATCAGACAATCCAATTGTTTTGTTGAACATGAATACACAGGACTTGGTTCACTACAGCATTATCCCTGTTCTACACTGGAGCAACTCCATTCAAATCAATAGTTATGCCTCCATATATCTTGAGTAACACACTGCTGGATCAGACTCTCAGGGTACGTCTTCACTACCCGCCGTATCGGCGGGTAGCAATCGATTTCTCGGGGATCGATATATCGCGTGTCATCTAGACGTGATATAGCGATCCCCGAACGAACTCCTGTCGACTCCGGAACTCCACCAACCCGAACGGCGGTAGCAGAGTCGACATGTGGAGCTGCAGACATCGATCCCACACCGTGAGGATGGTAGGTAATTCGATATAAGGTACTTCGACTTCAGCTACGTTATTCACGTAGCTGAAGTTGCGTATCTTAGATCGATTTCCCCCCGTAGTGTAGACCAGCCCTCAGAGTTTTCCCCACTTTCTTAGTACCAGTGTAATAGAACCAGAACATATTGAACAACTGATACAGGCAGATGCAAAAAATAATAGAATCGTACGACTGGTAGTGACCTCGAGAGATCATCAGTCCAGTCCCCTGCACTCATGGCAGGACTAAGTACTGACCTTCCCTGACAGGTGTTTGTCTAACCTGCTCTTAAAAATCTCCAATGAGAGAGATTTCACAACCTCCCTAGGCAATTTATTCTAGTGCTTGGCTACCCTCACAGGCAGGGGCGGCTCTAGCGTTTTGGCCGCCCCAAGCAGTCATGCGCGGGAGGCGCCCCGGAGCCGCGGGAGCAGCGGACCTCCCGCGGGCATGACTGCGGAGGGTCCGCTGGTCCCGCGTGGCTCGGCTGTACCCCCCGCGGCTGCGGAAGGTTCGCGGACGCGGCGGCTCCGCTTGAGCTGCCGCAGTCATGCCTGCGGGAGGTCCAGCCGAGCCGCGGGACGAGTGCCCCCTCCGCAGTCATGCCTGCGGCAGGTCCGGTCATCCCGGGGCTCCGGTGGACCTCCCGCAGGCATGACTGCGGCAGGTCCACCGGCCCAGCCTGCCGCCCCCCCTCGGCGGCAGGGGACGCCCCCTAGATTTGGCCGCCCTAGGCACCAGCTTGTTTTGCTGGTGCCTAGAGCCGCCCCTGCTCACAGGAAGTTTTTCCTAATATCCAACCTAAACCACCCTAGCTACAATTTAAGCGCATTGCTTCTTGTTCTATACTCAGAGGCTAACAAGAACAATTTTTCTCTCTCCTCCTTGTAACAACTTTGTACGTACTTGAAAACTGTTATCATGTCCCCTCTCAATCTTCTCTTCTCCAGACTAAACAAACTCAGTTTTTTCATTTTTCTCTCATAAGTCACATTTTCTAGACCTTTAATCATTTTTGTTGCTCTTCTCTGGACTTTCTCCAATTTGTCCACATCTTTTCTGAAATGTGGCACCCAGAAATGGACACAATACTCCAGCCTAATCAGCGCGGAATGCAGCAGAATTACTTTTTGTGTCTTGTTTGCAACACTCCTGCTAATACATCCCAGAATGATCTTTGCTTTTTTTGCAACAGTGTCATACTGTTGACTCATGTTTAGCTCGTGAGCCACTAAATATTTGTATTGCCTGGAGTTTGTTTTTATACAGCAAGTCATATACTTTAAAAGCAAATTCTGAGTCCAAAGGGTTTTTTGGGGTTTTTTTGTTTGTTTTTGTAAAATAGAATCAGAGAGAAAGGCAACAAACTCCAATCTCATGCAGAAATGTATCCGATGCTGATTATCTAATCTATTAGCATCCTTTTTATGAAGGAAAGAGGAAAGCTCAATTGTAGGTATCTCAACAGCTATCCTAATAAATTCAAGAATTGTGTTTCCCCACAGAGAGGACTTGCAGCTCATGCTATGATTTTCAATTCAGTTTTCCATTGCTCCCCAGTGGCAGTGGCTAGTCCATATCATCATCTGCAAGGAAAGTGACCTCTTGAAATGCCCCTGCTGAGGCCCAGACCTTCCAGTATTAATCTCATGCTTCAGCTCCCACCCTCCTCTGACCCACAGAGGATGAAAGTACAGAAGCTCCTGTTCAATGAGCCACCTAGGACTTGAGTGTATGTTTTTTTAATTAAAAAAAAGTTCAAATGAAATTACTTTTGAGTGAAACTTAAAAAAAAAAAAAAAGTTTAGATGCTTGGGGCTATGTTCCCAGCTAGTATAAAGTGGTGTAGGTCTACTGGCGTCAATGCAGCCACACCGATTGGTGTCTGCTGGGGATCTGTCCCTAGAGCTAAATCCAGAGAGATGGTGATACAAGTTACATGCAAGTAAATCAGGGTGAGTGCATGTAACTCCTGTAAATTGGCAGAAAAAACAAATAACGGGAGGATGTAACTCCCAGGCCTGGGAGGCACCTCACTACTACCTGCCCTTAGCCTACTGCCTACTGGGGGTCAGGTCCCCAACTCTACCAGCCACGGTCAATGTAAGCACCCTTCTCTAGTCCTCGCAGGACCCACAGTCCCTCTGCAGGTTAGTGATAGTCACACGCCAACGCTCAATCTCATCGAGTGTCTCCCTGGAGTGTCCAGCCCCCCCGTCCGCTGGACACTCACAGTATTCACTGAGCCGTTGCTTCCAAAAAATAGTGCACCCCCTAGCTTGCCAGTTTCACCTCAGATCACTGCTCTGCTGAACTCACAGCACTTAGATTTATTGTGAAATCAAATATATGTTTGTTTAATAAAGCAGAGAGATTCTGGGAGCAAGTAGAAGTATTGGAAACAAATGGCTACATATAAAATAAAATTGTGACATGCATTCTAGAGCCTAGGCTTAATTAACAAGATATTCTCAAGTCTAACCAGACATTGCTCACCCATAATCCTTGCAGTACTTTAAAGCCAGGTGGGCTGTGACCCCTTCTTTCATAAGAGATTCACTCTGTCAATGTGCTTTCTAGGTGAAGGATTCTGTGTCTCTTTGCACTTCAAGATATACCAAACCAATCAATTGTCTTTATTCATAAACAATACACTCCACTGCTGTTTATTTCATCGTGTAGATTTCCTTTCTTGTGGATTTTGCTCTCTCTCAATTCACACCTGGCTCAATATGTAAATAGGCGTGCAGCCTGAGCCGTACAATGCAGAGTACCCAAATGGCCAGACAGGGGCCCGTTTCCTCCTGCCTAAAAAGAACATTTCCGAAGTATGTCATCTCCTGGTGACCTGCTTAACTCCAAGACGTTAAGGGCATAATTTTCAGTATAGATACATAATTCCTTAAATATTATCCATGTACACATTTTGAAATGATTATGACGATCAGTGGGCTACTGGCTCTGAGAAGAAACCTTGCATGCCATCATTTGATCAACTATTATGCAGCTATCCAACTCAGGGAATCTCTGTAAAACCCTATGTGCCACCTGTGCCCTCTTCTGCTTGGCATTAGAGTATCACTGGATTACACTCTACTCACCCCTGCTTTGCCCCTTCACTGTTGTGCCATCATGTGTTTCAATTTATACCACCGTTTATGTCAACCCCTGAATTTGACCCTACTGTTTGACCTCTGTTACACCCATTTAACCCCATTGAAGTCAAATGGGCTGAATGGGTGTACCTCAGTACAATTAGGCCAGCATGTTGAATAATGCAATAAGAAGAGAAACTGATCTTATCTTCTTAATTTCACATCTTCCCTACTGAAAAAACAGTGATGTTTTCCATTGGAAGCACTGATCTTTGCTTTCTGCCAGGAATTAGGTAGTGGTGCTGTACATCCTTTAAAGGCAGTGCCTATGGGGATTATGTACATGTAAGAAGAACAGAGTATCTTTTGAAGATGGATTAAGGCAGAGAATTTAGGCCAAAGTATGTAATTAGTGGACAAAGTTTATATGAATCACTGTGATCTTTGGATAAAAGGTACCCGATAGATGTCAATCATTCTGATTATATTGAGTGAAATAGTAGAGGTGGCCCAAAACGTTAAGGGGCTGATTCACCACTGCATTAATTGAGTTACAGAAGCATAAAACTGGAGAAACACAGTGGTGAACCAAACCCTACCTATCCAAGATTCTTGAAGATGGACACCTTCCTATGGTGCTGAAGATCATAAACTTCTCAGTATGCCACATGCCAATATTTCCTTTGAAGGCACCTGTCTTGTACTGTAACTACCTTTTACTATTCAGATCATATTGTTCCATTGTTTTGTTTTTCATTAACTTCCTATGACAGTCGTTTTCAACCTGTGATCTGCAGACCCCGTGGGGGGTCTGCAGACTATATATAAAGGGTCCGCAAAAGGTTGTCATTATCATAGAACAGTGGTTTTCAGCCTATGGTCGTGGACCCCAGGGGGTCTGCGTACTATGTCTAAGATTTCCAAATGGTTCCATACCTCCATTCAAAAATGTTTAGGAGTCCACAGATGAAAAAATGTTGAAAACTGCTGTCCTATGATTTATAATATGCAAATAGTTGTAGTACAAAAGTGGTTTTCTGGGGGCACCCATATCTTTGAATTGAATACTTTCTTTATCACTTCCAAAAGCATTTGAATATATGCTTATTAGATTTAGTGGCTCTGTCCACATCTTATTTAGCGGAGCTTCAAGGATCCATCTGTTAAATCTTTCTCTCTCTCCGTACTATGCTTCAACTTAATAGCAAAATGCCAGAATTAAAATATTTTCTCAGCCAACATGATGTTAGTACAAGCTAAGGAGCAACAAGACTTTGATTAGGTGATAACTGAGGGAATGAAGGTCCCTCAGACACACATGTATAAGAACATAAATGAAGCTCTGTGGTCAAGATTTTAAAAGTGGCTAGAGATTTGGGAATCTGAATTTCAGAAGATGCTGTGCTTTGAAAGTCAGGCCTTTCAAAGCATTTCAGGTTAAGCACCTATAAATGGAAGAATCCAAAATCACTAGTCACTTTGAAAATTGGGCCATCCTTGCCATACAGTGAAACCTTTCCTCCACTCTCCTTGAGATGAGATGAGATTGGTTAAGGCAGTGTCGTGACCAAAGGGCTTCTAAAGGCATACATGCTGTTACGAGCAAAAGAAAAGATCCATGGAGCTGTGTGGAGAACCTGGGACTCTTCTAAAGAGTCTTGGCTCTTTGAGCGTGTCCTTTGATCCCTCAGATTTCACCTCAGCTCTCAACTCCAAGACTAAAGGAAAGAGTCCCTTGCTTGCCTGGGGGGAGGGAGAAATCACACAAAAGGCCTGATTCAGCAAATCAGTTAAGCACATCCTTGCGTCCATCCCTGTTCAGCAAAGCACTTGAGCATGTTCTTAAGTCTCAATGAGACTTCAGACTGTAAGTGTCAAAGTGAGGTACACAGCTTCACCCTGAAGACAGGCAGTGACAATAGTAGCATGATAATGACTCTACTTATAAGCCAGGCACTCTCACAGACAAAGTACCCTGAAACTCCACAGGATGTCTATGATATCAGTAAGATTTTAAATGGTTAGTGACAGATCAACCTCAATAGGGATGGAGGTTTTCTTTGGATAAGCAGCCATGTGATAGGATACCTACTGCTCCAAACTGATGGAGAGTCTCTATTTCATCCTCTGAAGTGCAAGACTCTCAAGTAACTGACGGGAAGGTTGTGGCCAAATCCATCACTGCAGCTTTAATGAAAAGTGAGTCCTGTCCTCGCATCCCCTCTTTTTTCTTTTCTTCTTTTTTTTTTAAACCTAATGTATAATATATATTTCCAATTTTATTGCAGAATACTACTGGGCAAGTTGGTTTCCAAACCCCAGATGTAATTTATAGTGCTCTTTGCATATTAATATTCACCTCTTCAAGACAAATGGAAAGGAAGAAACTTCTTTATTTATAAAACTGACAGTTCTAAAGCTAGCAGCCACCAGGATAATGTGGACTAAAGCAGATGAGGATAAGTGCCAAATGGGGGAGGACAAGAACTATAGCAATGAACATTGGAGGACCATGTGAACCTGCCAGTGAGAGAGAGACACTTTTCTTTCCTTGCTCCTTTATCTGGATAAACACTGTTTGTATGTCTAGCGCCTGATTCAATCCAATGGGGACGTTGATCAGACCCTTAGCAAGCACAGCAATTTATTTTTAAGTTGTCCTATTGTGTGTTGCCCTATTATATAATTAATAATAAATGATGGTGTTTTATTCAGAAAGCTGCATGGGCCACTTTGAGGCATTTGAGATCCTGGACAAAAAGATAAAGAATAATTTAAAATATACAGGGAAATAACATCATAATAACACAACCTCCTGTAATTCAAAGAGTTTAATCTTTCTTAGCTTCTGTATAGAACTCTTTGTCCAACATGTTAAGGCACTTTACAAAGGATAGTACGTATCACTGTCCCTGTTTTACAGATAGGGGAATTGAGGCATAGAGAGTTAACATGACTTGCCTGAAGTCAAAGCTGGGAATAGAGCTTAGGTTTCCTGACTCCTGGTGTTATGCTTTAGTCACTGGGCCATACTACTTCCCACTGAGAGATCTGTTACAAAAATAAGGAGGGAAGGTACAAAACATGGGTCCAAAATGTCATAACATTGAACAGTCCTTTGAAATAAGATACAGTAGATATGTCGGTTAATGAGATGCTTTGTGTCATGGTGGGATTACTCACTGGGTTGAGTTAGTAGAAGTGCTCCATTGACTTGATGGCTTTTCGGTCATGAATAGCTGATGTCTCCCCTTAGGGCCTAATCACTTCTTTTATGGGCAGGGAGTAAGCTACATACGTTAGACTGCTATGTATCAGAATGTGACCATGCTTACAAAGCTTCTCCTTGAAAAGAAACGCAGGAATTTTTGTAGGCCATTCTGTTCCTGATAGATAAAGGCCTCATTTTGTGATTTAGAGAGGAAATTATTGTTTCTGCTGAGTGCATGAGGTTGGAGTGCACAGGACTGGGAGCCAGGGTTCATGTGTTAGGGTTCCTGCTTGCCCCGGTCTTGTGGTACTGGGCAGTTATATTCTAAAAAGCGAGTTGGTAAAAAGCAGCATGGTGAGGGAGGAGGTGTTCCACATTATCTCTAGGAGATTCCATTTCAAATCAGGAACTCGGGAAATGCCAGACCAGACCAGGCCAACAGTGCTTGTAGTCCAATATCTTGTCTGATATTGGCCAGTTCCAGATATTTTCAAGAAAGGTTTTAAACCCCCCATAATGGACATTTAAGCCATAACATGCCCATGGGGAAGTTTACTCCTAACCTCAGGCAGCTAGTTTTGTTGGATTAAGCCTTGAACCACAAACGTGTATATATCCCTTATATATTTTTATCCCAATGAATGCTGCGGAGGATATTTGCATTTTTCATACAAAGAGCTAATCCTTTTTTGATTCCTACTTGAGTCCTTGTCTCCATATCTTAAGAACCTAAGAACATAAGAACGGCCATACAGGGTCAGACCAAAGGTCCATCCAGCCCAGAATCCTGTCCTCTGAGAGTGACCAATGGCAGGTGCCCCAAAGGGAATGAACAGACAGGTTATCATCAAGTGATCCATGCCCTGTCACCCAATCCCAGCTCTGGCAAACAGAGGCTACAGACACCATTTCTGCCACTATCTTGTGGCTTTGAGATCCACTGGGTGATTACATTTTATGGTACCAGTTTTAAATGTGTCACCTTTTAATTTCATTGTTTCCCCCCTTATTTTCTTATTATGAGAAAAGATGAACAAAAAGGTACAAGTGACCTTTTCTATACAACTTTTTTTATTTTATATGCCTCTGCTATGTCCCTTCTTAGTAATCAGCTGTCTAAACTAGATAGTTCCAATCTTTAAAATCTCACTTGATGTGGCAATCTTTCTAGGCCTGTAATAATTGTCATTGTCCTCTCTGGACAGCTTCTCTTTCAGTTATATCCTTTTTGAGACGAGTTGCCTAGAACTTGACATGATGCTAGTCAAAGTGATGGTATAATATGGCCCATTGAGAAGCTATTTTCTCAGAATTTTCCAGTTGGCTGAAATTGAAAAGTAACTTTGTGCGAAAGCTTGGTCTGTTGAGATTTCCTCATTGATTTCTTCACTGTTAAAAGATTTAGGGCCCGCAGTTCGGGCCAGGGGATTGTGAATTGCAGCACACACTAGTGTACTGCACCGTAACTCTCCCTTGTGGCCATTGTGGGTGCAAACGAAAAGGTACCTACTTCGCATTAACATACTCCTGGTTAAAGAGGACTAAATGCATGTGAACTAAGGACCATTGGCTCATGCCTGCAACATCCACACTGAGGAGTTACAGCACAGCCATTTGCACCCCCAGAGTCTGAACTGTGGGGCCATGTAGACAAGCCCTGTCAGACAGACTTCCAGACTTTTGGCTTCCAGACTTTATCCAAACTGGACTTGCTGAGCTTCAGTTTTCACTCCCCCAAAGAACGCTGCACTACCCATTTCAGCATTTGTAACCTAAAAAGAATTTAAAATCAAAATCTCCTTTTTAATCATAAAGTAAAGTAATGCCAGAACTATTAACTAGAGCTGGGTGAACCAGTTCAGATGATTTATGAACTTGTCCATCTGTTTGCACACAGCTCAAAATGAGCTAACCTAAACTTTTGGGGTTTTAACCAGATTGATCCTCCATCCACGCTGTGGTTTGCTCATCACTTGTATCAGAGATTATGCTTATCTGAGACTATATGAGCCAGCCATTCTAGAAACCTGCCATAGTTTCTTTTACAGCCACAGTCTGAAATAGTTACACAAATGAGGTGGTGTCCCTGATGTTCTGCTCCCAATTTCTGTTTCCTATTTAAGCAATGTAAATATTTCATGCTGAAACTTTCTTAGTTCACTTTTAATGTTATGAAAGCTGAATACAGATTAAAAGAGTCAAGAGGATAACTTTTATTGTTAAATATTTAATGGAAATGCTTAATGTTTAAATACGTATGTTCTTCTGATTGTTAAACTATTTAAATAGGATGGAAACTGTTTACTGAAGGTGTCACAAATGATATCAGTTTTCAACCAGAATTTCAGAAAAACAAGTGTAACTAAATATCTTGGGCCTGATTCTCCACTACCTTAACCTTATGTAGTCATTTAGGCTCCAGATCAGCAAAAATATGTAAGCCTCTGTTTAAGTCCCATTGAAGTCAAAGGCCCAAGTCAAACATTGAAAAGTATTGTTCATCTTAAAGCCCATGGGTCTTAAGCACATACTTCAAATTGAGCACATGCTTAAGTGCTTTGCTATATTGGAGTCTTGCATCTGTGCAAAATGAGTATAAAATGTTATCAAATCAGAATTTACCACCCATTCTGCTGTTAGCATTTTATACCCACTTTATGTATATTAAAAGACCATCCAAGGAGCAAGGTAATGGAGAATCAGGGTCTTTTAAAAATAAATTTGGTGAATAGTACTTTAAAGTGTGAAACTTGCACACTTTAGAAATGGGTAAAATGGGTGCTATTCTCCTTTTAAATAGGTTTTCCTCCATGTACTTGTCTATAACCTCTATCATTCAGAAAGATACCTTTGTTGTAGGATCATCTTACTTCTTCTAAGAACTTTATATTTTCCCAATTAGAGAGAGATTTGCCACTGTGGATTTGATGCCACTTCATTTTCAGTCTGATCCTGCCTTCCCAGCAAAAGTCAAACTACCAGTGAACTCAGGGAACAGCTTTAATTTCCGAACAAAATCCAGGCAGAGCCCAGGTTTCCACCCTACTTCTTGAAAGTACCTTTTACATCCTACATTAATAAATGCAGTTTCCGCCCAAGAGCCAAAGATTTCAGTAGCTATGTAGAGAGAAACAATAGGCCTATATGGGTGAATTTGGCTTATTTGAATTTGGCTTAATTATGGCTTTAAGTTTTCATCACTGTGAAAGAATTATCCAATGCAGGAAAGCATTTTATTACTTAGGTTCTCATTTTGTTTATCATTTATGTTTGTTATTTACCAGGCGTGCTAAAATTAGACTTGGACTAAACTTTTCAACAAGAGAGCAAAAATGGTGACTTTTTAGTGGAAAGTCATTTTATGCATTTAACCTTTTGAAACCAATCACCATTATACAACCTTTTCTTTTTCTTGTGTCATTTTAGTAGGCTGTGATATTTCAGACAAGAAACAAATATGTAATCAGAAACATAGAGGTACAAAATGTTGGTCAGTAGAATGGCTACTTCAGTTAACCTTAATTTAATCATAACCACTTCTAAGAACAGACTCTGCTTTTGTGCCAGTACCTATAGAGTGCACATCTATAGTTTGAGGATGCAGTTAAAATCCAGTACTTTCCCTCAGCCACCATCTTCAGATTCTCATCATCCTGCAGTCTCTGCCATCTCTATCCATTATTCTATTTATCCCTGCTGCAATGAAATAGGCTCAGGAACAACTTTGAAATTATTGCATCCCTTAATCATCTCTCTTCTTAATCTGAAATAAGTAAAGCAACCTTGGTCCTATTTTTCTTATCATCTAAACAAAGGACAAATCTTTCCTCTTTTTCTTCCAGAGTTCTTCAAATAAGCTACATCTGTTATGAAACTATTATGACTGACCAGAGGACAGTCATTAAAATACATGGCACATTACAATGCATCATTTATACTTAATATGTGCAGTAGAGTGATCACTTAAATATCTTACTTTGCCACATTTGCCCCATTTACCGACTGCAGTTACTTATCAAGTGTTTCCTCTTGGAACCACATTACGAAAGCAAAGCTTACTCTCTCTCCGTCCCTTCACCCCACCCCACTAATTAACCATTTGGCAGATGTTTCAGTATCCCCTTTTCTCTTTTTAGTTTAATCGTCACTTCCTGATTTCTCTCATTAAATCTCCTCTCAAGGCATTTCAAAATGTTGCTATGTATTTTTAAGCAAACTTTAACATCTGTTAGAATTACCACTGTGCTTTCTAGTGAAATGTTCAGAAGGTTTGGACACAAAACTTATTTATGACTGTGGGTATGAGGTCCTTCCAGTCTGCTTTGTATAATATTCTTCAAAGACTCATTATAAAAAACAAACAAACCAGCAGTACAAAATTAGGACTTTATAATAAAATTATCTTTGATCTGGTTGACCACTGAAATGCTTCCGTAATTAAGGATTAATATTCATTATTGTGAAATATACAAAACATTCAGTAGCTCTCTCTTGAGCTTACTTATAAGCAGAGGTCAGTTTGATCTACTTCACTGTAATATGCTATCCTGACACACTTGTCTAGAATTCCTATATTTATGCAGAGAGTTCATAAAGAAAGCCCTCCAAATATGTCCTAGTGCAGCATTTGTTTTCAGGCTGCATATAGACTGGTACAATGGTTTTAAGTAAAGTGTGAAAAGTGTAATTTGTCTTAGCGTTAAACTAGAAGCCATAAAGTAACCAGTGATACCTTCAGCAAAAACATCTAAGCCTTGAAATTGAGCTGGAACTTGAAACTGGTACCATCACTTTCTGTCTCATTTTTTGACCCTGGTTAAACACTTGAAAACTACAAAACAGGTTGTTTTTGCAAACACCAAACACATGAAAACTACTGCTATTTTATAATAGAAGTAAACACAAAAGGATTGCAGAAATGGTCCACTCAAAAGTTAATTTTCAAACTCGAATGGATATTCAAGAAAAATCTTTTCTGGAGCCCTGATTTTGACTGGGGCTTTCAGATACTAGCAAAAGAATTATCAATACATCATAATAAGCAGCAGTAAACAGATTTGCTGTAACCTTGTAGGTCTCTCAGATTATAACGAATGGGATCATATGATACAGAGATAAAGGAACTACCAGACTGGATCAGACCAGGGGTCCCTCTATTCCAGTTTTTTGTCTCTGTTAGACAGCTGCTATAGCGATAGGTGCAATAAACCCTGCAGTAGGCAAGTGTCACAAAATGATTGCTAACCATCTAGCTTTCCATTACAAGTGCTAGTCCGAACAAATGTGTTCACAAAACAACATGTGGTCTTTGTGGTATAGAAATAACGGTTGGAGCCTGTAAATGCAGTACACAAAGCCTGTCTTTCTTGTTTAAACTGTACCAGTGCCTACTGGCCGGTAGAGATGGAACATGCCTGTCAAGTTATTTCTCCTGTCAGCCTTGATTTGTATAACCGTATCCCTTTCCATTGTAAAAATACCACAAAACCCTGTTATAGTATAGCATGTCTCAGTATAATTTAAAAGCAGAGGCCTTGCAGCTCTAGTAAGAAGGGAGCATGCAGCATGCCACAGTGCAAAAATACAAATGTTGTTATCACAATGCAAGGAGAGTATGTAGCTGATGGTTCATTATCCATTAAAGAGTCACATCATAAGGTATTGTCCTTCCATCTCATGGCTGACATCCTTCACATACCTTCAGCAAAAACATCCAAGCCTTGAAATTGAGCTGGAACTTGAAACTGGTACCATCACTTTCTGTCTCATTTTTTGACCCTGGTTAAACACTTGAAAACTACAAAACAGGTTGTTTTTGCAAACACCAAACACATGAAAACTACTGCTATTTTATAATAGAAGTAAACACAAAAGGATTGCAGAAATGGTCCACTCAAAAGTTAATTTTCAAACTCGAATGGATATTCAAGAAAAATCTTTTCTGGAGCCCTGATCTTGACTGGGGCTTTCGGATACTAGCAAAAGAATTATCAATACATCATAATAAGCAGCAGTAAACAGATTTGCTGTAACCTTGTAGGTCTCTCAGATTATAACGAATGGGATCATATGATACAGAGATAAAGGAACTACCAGACTGGATCAGACCAGGGGTCCCTCTATTCCAGTTTTTTGTCTCTGTTAGACAGCTGCTATAGCGATAGGTGCAATAAACCCTGCAGTAGGCAAGTGTCACAAAATGATTGCTAACCATCTAGCTTTCCATTACAAGTGCTAGTCCGAACAAATGTGTTCACAAAACAACATGTGGTCTTTGTGGTATAGAAATAACGGTTGGAGCCTGTAAATGCAAAGCCTGTCTTTCTTGTTTAAACTGTACCAGTGCCTACTGGCCGGTAGAGATGGAACATGCCTGTCAAGTTATTTCTCCTGTCAGCCTTGATTTTTATAACCGTATCCCTTTCCATTGTAAAAATACCACAAAACCCTGTTATAGTATAGCATGTCTCAGTATAATTTAAAAGCAGAGGCCTTGCAGCTCTAGTAAGAAGGGAGCATGCAGCATGCCACAGTGCAAAAATACAAATGTTGTTATCACAATGGAAGGAGAGCATGTAGCTGATGGTTCATTATCCGTTAAAGAGTCACATCATAAGGTATTGTCCTTCCATCTCATGGCTGACATCCTTCCTCCAAGCTCGCCTAAGTAAAGTGTTGACAGGTCAATCATTTATCAGTTATGCCAGTAGCTTTTCCATAGACATGGTCTGAAAAAGGAAGAATATGGAATGACTGTCCTATAACAGCAATATATTACAGTCCCCCTTCGGCCAAGCACCTAAGTACTTAAATCCAATTGACCACTAGGTGCTACCTCAATATTAATAGTAAGAAAATACCATGTAACTTAGATGACTCCTACAGCAGAAGCTGCTGCAATGTTTCGGGCCCTTCAGCAGCCTCCATGGGGATGTCATGGCATCAAACTTGCTACGGAGTGGTGGATCTATAAAGCCATAGTTATACCAACTCCATCGACAGCAGTGAAAAATGGGCACTGAGGAAGGGTGAAGAGCAGCAGATTGACACTTTTGATTTTCATCATCTTTGTCAGTTGCTCCATGTTAAGTGGCAGCACAGGATCAGCAAATGAGGATGTTCGCGGCCAAGCCCCACAATCACCTCCATGAGCACTGCTTTGGTTTCAGGGGCTTTCTTGGTACAGATGTATTAGAATGGAAGACCAACGAATTCCAAAGCTCATTTACCAAGGAAAGCTGCTGCATGGCTGGCAATTACGTGGGCACCAAAGTTTCGGTGGTGAGATAAGATCGCCAGTGATTGACATAAACTGAATACCCATCCAGACCCCTTAAGGATCTAGCTAGAGATCAATCTGGGTGGTGCTCAATCTGCAAGGAGGCTGAGTCCCTTTGGGATTTGCCTTGAAGATAATCAGATGATCAGTCACACAGTATGAATAACTCTAGCAAATAGCCAAACTGAGCCTCCCATACTCTGAAAAGTATTCGTCCAAATTGGCATGCATAACATTCACCCCATGCACAGGGTTTATGCACTCCTTAAATTTCTCTTAAAGCCATTTTTGGTGAATTTAGGTGGTGCGTATAGACCATGCCCTAGTGCTCTGCACAGGGACAAATTTCACCCAAGTGAACACTTACAAATTACAAATACACGTGAAGGCAATCCAGATTGCTTAGAGAACCATTTACAAACCCCAAAGGGGTTACATTTATCATGGAGAATATCATGATAAATGGCGTGGCCAACTCTGTATATAATCTGTTCACCAAATATAAAATTATCTCTATTTGTCATGAGAGGCTGAAAAATAGTGACAAGAATTCAATTCAGCTATTTGCCTGACTAAGACAAATTGATGATTCCAGTTGTGAGACATAATTAATCAACTAGTAGGACTTCAAGACTAGTTATTTCTAGAAGGTAGAAATGGTAGACTGTCAGCCCTGTTGGAAAAATACATTCTGTGTCCTGTTGCATGGATGATATTCCCCTCAAACGATGCTTTTTAGAAAAGATTAAAGGCCCAAATGCTGCAGGGTTTTTTTGTGTGCCGCCTTGGGGGAAAAGTAGATTAAAACAATACTGTGATAGGTTGCATACGGCAGGTTGAGTGGTGTTGTATTGATTCTATTTCCACATTATCAAGATGAAAAGATATTAGCTTTGTCAGTTCTGCTTCTTTATCCCAGTCAGAATGGAGCAATTCATCTACTGACAGGCTTACAGAGAATTGTAAAGTCTCTTCCCAAAATAGAGCAAGTCATAAAAACTCAGCCACTGTGCATAAGTTGGGTTTACATGTGGCATGAAGGAAAGAATGGATAATGCTCTTGGGGGAAAGTATTATCAATCATACTGCACATACAGTGGTACAATGCACTATTTCTTGAGTGACTGGGACATATTGTGTACTATTTTGGTAAAAATATATATGCATGGTTAACCAAATTTCACTAGTGCAGTGGATATGTATTATAAAGCAGACAATTTATGGCTCCACACCACACATTCTGACCACTAATATTTATTGTTGTGCACAGACAGTATATTTGGCAATGCACAGGAGACAGTGAATGGGTTTTAAAGTAAGGCACGTGCTTAAGCACTATGTTTTAAATCTGGGCCTAAATCCGTAGCAACTCCAGTGAAACTGATGCAGGTATGTGAGCCTAAAACAAGGGTGAGAAGAGACCCATGCCCATATACTGTTTAACTTTAATTATTGCTTTTTGACTCTTTTGCTTGTTATATTCTACTCAAACGTAACAAAGAAGCTACTCTGACCCCGAAGAAATTGTTTCATCATTTTAAAAAATAGTTGGTTTAAGGAATACATTTTGCCAGTTATCAGCTCTGTTTTCAGTTCTCAAGCTATATATTTGTTATAACCCTCTCGTCCGTAAACTTACCTTCATGGATAATTCATTCCCATCAGGTAGGGATTTTATTCCCTTACACACTCTTAAAAATGAAAATGGGTTGATTGATGGTTAACATTGGGATTTTCAAAAGTGCTTCCGTGACCTAGGAGCTCGAGTCCTATTGAAAGTCAAAGGAACATCTGCTCCTATATCACTTAGGTGCTTTTGAAAATCCCACCTTTAGCTCCTGACTCAGCAAAGCACTTAAGCGCATGCTTAACTTTAGGCATATGCTTAAATCCATTCATGCTTAAATGTTTTGCTGATTCAGTGTTTTGCTGAGGATCTTCCCCAAGAAATGCTGTTCTCATCAGAAGAGTATTTTTGCAATGTACCAGTGCTGAGAATCTTACAAGGAAATCTGTACTCCTAAGATCTCCAGCACTGAGCGATAAAATCAGGAAGTTGAGATAATATTTGATTAAGCATCCTGTGCTTTGGGTCCTGATTCTAACTGAATCTGGACTTCAGAACTTTTGGGATTCATCCATCTCTGCTGTAGAACATGTTAGAAAGACAAAAACTCATTCAAGTATATGTGATGTTGACTTACAACTAGAAAGGATTCTGGGGACACTTGAGAGATCCTGATAATTAAAGAAACTGTAAGCTTTTCAGTATTGTTTGTAGTAATAAGTAATAATGGTAATTTTTGTATTGAAATGAGATGATTGATGCCTTTGACTAGTAATGAAAAATGAAGACTAGAAAATATGAAATCAATAACTTTTGTTACTGTTGTGTTAAATGTCATGCCATCAGAAATGTTGCTTTGCATTCATGATGCATCCAAGCTCTCCTCTCATAAGAACCTCAATTATTTTAGCTGTATGTTCTACACCTTTGCTTTTCAAAAGCTAAAATTTTTGATTGCAGTAATAGTGCAATTTACTATAAACCTCTTGTTCATTCTAGGCTATAATTCATCAGCATCAATATGTATTAATTCTTTGAAGGTCAGACATTTCAATAACACTTACAACTTATGCATAGTGTACAAATTACTTTAATCAGAGATGTGTGAAGCAAGAGCACAGAGCACTGAAAACAGTTTCATCTATTGTCTTTCTCTTTTCACTTCTCTTTTTTTTAAATAAATGCTTCAAAAACGATGAAATTGTTTTGTGTACTGTGGACTACAAAAAAGAGAGATACTGTCTCTGGAGACAACTATTGATTCATTCCCATAGTACAGTGATAATAATCAGAAAGCTAAAACCAAATAGTGGTGTCAACCTCCCATGAAAATATGGTTCTGTATGTGAGTCCTTCAGAGTTTTTGGAATGCAAACTATATACAAGGCTCTGTATCATTCTGACATACAGTTCATTTGACATATTCTAGCTTCTGCTCTGCAATTGATTTCTGAAGGGTTTGGAATACAACCCAAGGAGCTGAATTTCTCTGCCATGCTTCACAGTCACTGGGAGAACAGTAGAGAGTGACCTTGTTAGCTGACTTTTGAAAAAGCTCTGTCATGCTTTTAAGCAATGCTTAATAATAATTAAACTTACCTGAACTATAATTAATAAAATGTCACATCTCATTCACTTATTTCAACATCTTGTATCTAACTTTCTCTTGTGCAGTGTTAATGGCTGGAGGCACTTAATTTATAGCTTCTTTGATTTAAATAGGAAGGGGCTGTTGGCAAGGCGTTAGGGCCTTAGAATTTACTGCACTATTCCTTTAATCAACCAGACCTGGGACGTGTTAACTTTCCAGATATGCTGCAAAGCTCATCTTTTTATTTTCTCTTCCCCCGCCCCAACCCATGGGGATTGGGTGAGATGCAGGTTTTTTGTGTGGCGAAATTGCACTCCCTAGGAGTGACTATGAAGATCATGACATAATTATTTCATACCATTTTAACGACAAAGAAATGTCTGCAGTGACTTTTGTACTAACCTTTAGATTAAAAATAACTAGGATAGTGAATTTAATGTATCTTGATCCATGTTATCAAAGTAATTTCCATTTTTTTAAATTCTCACATATTGCTACCCTCAGATCTATTACTCAGATGCTGTTCTGTTAAGTACTAGTATGGCAGTATACAATTACTATGCAATCAACCAAAGCATGGCTGTGCTCCAACATTATGAATGTTGTACCTAATACCTTGTATTAAGGACCAAATTCTGGCATTCTTTCAGCCCTGCCCTATGTATAATACCCCTGTGCAGATTACTCCTGATAGGAGCAGGTGGAAACCAAATAGAGTAGTGGTACATGGGCTTTGATCAATGGATGCACGTCTTAAAACGTGCAGACCTCCAGTCTGTCCCAGAATGTCCTTCTGCAGCTTCATTTGCAGAACACCTGTGGAAGGGCTGCATATTGTTTTGCAGTGTCTGGATGTAGTAAGACCTATAGCATTAACATTTTAAATGCCTTCCACCATGTCCCCCAGGTTCCCTCCTTACGCCAGCTTTACACATATGCAATTTGCCACCAGAATCAGGCTCATGGTGTTTCTGTGTTATCTTGTGAAACTTTTCTGTCCTAACAGGCCCAGGAGTGTAGTGATCATGACAGCAATCAAATAGAAAACCATAGGAGGCATCACTCTCAAAGGGAAAATCTTCTGGATTTAATTAGCAGCCCTGTATCAGAATTAGTTAAGATCAGGCTTTCTCAAACATGCTGAGGACTCAGTACTCTGTACTTCTGATTAGATCCCCACTGTTCTCAACAGCATCTAGCATACTGAGCTAGAGAAACTCACAGCACTTCGCTATTAATCACTAACATGGTCTGTAGCTCCACGAATCAAACTCTCTCTTAAGAGCACGAGGCTATGCACATGTACCCCTTAGGGTACGTCCAGACTACCCGCCGTATCGGCGGGTAGCGATCGATTTTTCGGGGATCAATATATCGCGTCTCATCTAGACGTGATATATCGATCCCCGAATGCGCTCCCGTCGACTCCGTAACCACACCGGAGCGAGCGGCAGTAGCAGAGTCGACACGGGGAGCCGTGGACGTCGATCCTGCGCCATGAGGACCCGAGGTAAATCGATCTAAGATACTTCGACTTCAGTTATGCTATTCACATAGCTGAAGTTACATATCTTAGATCGATACCCCCCCGCAGTGTAGACCAGCCCTTAGTATTAGAAATCATCAGAGTGGCTATGTTACTCATTAACTGAAGTAGTTTTAAATTCAGTCACCATCATTTGTGTAATGTATTACATTGGCAACTGTACTTAAATCTTACCAAACCAGACCTATCTAGTTCACTGTGTTACATTGGTGGGTGAGGTCAGAGGATGATAGAAATACTCATACTAGATCAGACCAGTCGCGTTTTGGAGAAAGCTACTATAGAAGTTCTGGATATAAACCCTTTTCCTAGTTATCTAAACAACTCACAAGACCTCTCTTTTACACCTTCCTACATAATTGGTACCAACATATACCATGACCACAAGCTCCTCCCACTCCTTTAGATGTCTTGTGAGATCCACAATGTGATGTTTTGGGGATCACCCAGACCAGTAAGTGGTTCTGTCACCACCTGCCTTGTAATGTCGGGTGCCTTCATGCTCTGCATCTTTGGTTCAGAGCTCTGACATGAGTAGTCTGCTCACAAATACAAGGTCTCACCCTGACTTCCACCAACCTCATTATTCCTTGCATGGGGACTCAAATAGCTCTTCCAGTTCCAGGTCTCCCCAAATCCACCCCTCTGAGTTCTTAACTACCAGGCACTCTGACTTTTCCCCTCTGATTTATCCCCAGGAAGGCATGAAACCAACCCTGCAGACATCAGCTTGCTTTGGCACATACACTTCATACCATTTGCACACCAGAGACCTATTCAGGGTAAATAAACAAAAAGGTTTGTTTAATAGAAAAATCACAGATTCAAAGATGAAATAGCACAGAAAGCAAACATATACAAGTTACACAGAAAATAAACATAAAGATGCCACCCCATGCTTTATACTTTAAAATTAGATAAAAATCCCTTTTTTTAATACAAGTTTACCTATAGCTTTTGAACAGTTTCCCAGCTATAATAGAGGAGATGCAGGATTTCCAAAGGCAGCACCTGCCAAATGACTCTTCCTCAATTTCTGGATACCTTTCATTTCAAACCTCTTTCATTTTAAAAGGTTTTTTTTTCAGGGTTTTTTTTTGTTTTTCTTCAGTCACTACCGATATTCCAAGTGGGGAAATTCCCAGTTGTCTTAATGTCTTTGCATTAACTTTAATGGACCATTGTTGCCTTTTCCTGTATTGTACAATGGATAGTTACCTTCATCTGGTTTTATGCAAACACCTGGCTTGGGAGTGCCCCCTTATTGCTGCGGGGTTTAATAAATTGTACTGCAGATTGTAAAGCTACGTTTTACTCATGGGGATTTTTAGTAAAAGTCATAGACAGGTCATGGACAATAAACAAAAATTCACGGCCCATGACCTGTCCATGACTTTTACTATATTCCCCTGACTAAAACTTGAGACGGGGTGCCTCGGGGGGGGGGGGAGGAGGCGGGAGGAAACGGCCTGGGGGATGCTGTGGGTGCTCGCGGTGGGGGGGGCACAGCCTGGGGAGGGGCACCACAGGAAGTGGCGACCTCCAGCTCCACGTGCTGCCCCCACCCAAACTCCTGCTGCTGGGGAACGGTGGGCAGCCAAGACCAACACGGAGCCTTAGTTATGAGCACAGTTTTCTATATACATAAATACATGGATTCATAACTACAGTCTGTGTATGTATCTCATGGTCATCAAGTTCAGAACATTACAAGCTTTCATAAAAGACCTTACTTGACATATTTTTATACACAATAACGTATACAACTAGTTGATTCAGTTGCTTATTCTTTGGGGTACAGACCTGCTGTTCTCTGCTGGGGGTGTCTGGACTCTGACTGTCACACACAACCTTCCTATGTTGCTGGAAAATCACCAAACAGTTGTACACAGACTTAGTGTTGGACTAATAGGGTAAAGGGGAACTCTGTCCAGGAAGGAGAATGTAATTAGAGAGAATTTGCATTGGCAAGTGTGTGACTGTAGTGGCCATTGCTGGGTTGGGTACATAAATGCCAAGCTAAATCCCTGACCCTAGGTCCTGCCCTATCTCAACTTTTTATAGTGTCTATCGCATGGGAGTTGTATAGTGGCTACTCTAGAGATTGAGGCAGGGAGCCAGACTAATGAGGAAAACCTCCAATAACATTACAATGACGCTGTTATTAAACTCTAATATAGATATTTTCTGTCAAATCTTGGCTGATCTTAACATAAAATGAGAAATACAGCTGGGAGAGCTTTGCTGTTAAATCGATCAGCATCAAAGTGGGAAGAAGATGCATTTATTTTACTTTGACTTTATTCTCTCATTTTCCTAAGTAGTCAGTGCCCTATAATGGCAGAACCATTGCTGAATTTTATTGAAGTCTTCAACGCAGAACCAACATAATAGCAGCAGGATAGGCTGTGTTGTTTCCTGACTTGTGTGCAAATGATTGCTGCTCTCAGAATTTGGATAGCTGGTGATGCATACAAAAGTAAAAACACACCTCGATTTTTCAAGACAACAGATGGAGCTTGAAATAGACAATTTGTCTGTCAGATAGACAAATCTGTCTGTTAGACAGCACTCCTTGTCAGAGACAAAAATGTTTCTTAGACATGTAAGCAAAATGTTTTTTATATGAAATTCTCAGGGAGAAAATAAAATATAGAACCCTATAGGGTAATTCTGTCCAATCCCATTCTTTAATCAGAAATACTGAAAGGGCATGAAATATGTGTAACAAGAGAAGAAAAGGAGAAAAGCTGATCTCTTTGCATTTCAACCTGACTTAGAACCACTGTTCTGAATTTTCTGCATTTTACCAATGTTTAATTCAAAAGGGACCCCTTTTCTATCACATAGCCAGAGTGAATTACTATGTTGCCAACAGAGCTAGATGCAAAATACTTTCAGCAGTTATTCATTTTAATTTTTAAGTGAATTCATTGTGGGCATATTCCTTCCGGTTTTCTTTCCACTTTTGAACATTTCATTCTTACTGACACAAATTATTGTGGAATTTGAATTTTAAAGATCCATGTGCAAATATTCAGAGAAACTGTATTTTAGACCCCAATTTGCAAGCCCTTGTGCATATACTTAACTTTATACATCTGTGTAGTCCCAATGAAGTCAATGGGACTACTCACAGGAGTAAAGTTACACAAGTGTTTGCAGGATCTGAGTCTTAAATTTGTACATACACACATTCACCCCCAAAATGCTTACTTATCCACTGGACCTAATCCTGAGTTAGTTGAAGTCAATGGAAAGACCTTAATAGACATCAATTGATGATGAATCTAATAAGTATAGCTTGAAGGGCAAACACAAATAAAATAAAATCCTTGCAGAGAACTATTTATAAACAATCCATAGATAGAAATTTTTTAAATATGTTATAACTTCAAATAAGAAATTCAAGGAAATCAAAAGTTGCTTGCAGATATTCCAGGAGCAGAAAAAGAAACAAAATGTATTTCATAAATTATGTGTTGCAAAGTATGTATTTGTTCATTGCAAATCCACAACATGAAGAATTATTCCCTTTGCTCCATCTTTATCCTTTGACATTAAAAATAGTTGCTGATTTAAAAATCTTTCAAAAATTCCTTTTATTGATTTTAATTTTAATCCCAAGGGAGAGTTTTCAGTATCGACCTTTGATTTAAAAATAGCTTTGCAATTTAATTTTAAATTAAGCTTCTCTGAGGTATATCTTTTTGTTTAATGTAACTAACTAACTTAGTTGTATGCTTTTAAAAGGATTTACAGTGGTAGATCATATTTTTCCTGGGTCTTATATATCTTGGGATGAGGACATTTTCATATATAAAAATAACTATCACTTTTACAAGGTTGTTCAGTGCATTGGGTTCTATGTACTGTAGCTTGAGTTAAATTACCTGCATAATTTAACAATAGTCCTCTTACATTCCTTGGGTTTTAACTATATATAATCAGAGCACACCATAATTGATCAGGACTTCACTGTGAACTGTGCTTTATTCACAGATCTCAAAAGGTCGTTTGACCTTGGACATGAAGGGGAATTGTTTCAAGGATTTTGAGCATGCATATATTTGTCACAATTTATGGGACACCAAAATAGTTGCAAGAAAATGTAAAACAGAAAATTACATTACTAATTAGCTTCTAATAATTCTAAAGAATGCTATTCCTCTAATGAATAGGGGAATTACACCCTAAAGGTGTTACCATGGTAACCCATGTAAATTATGACCGAGCAAAAATTTACTGCTTGCATGCAAAGGTGAAAGCAAAAATGCAGAGGGAGAGTTCAGCTACCAGGGCTTGGTTTCAATAACGTATATATACAATACACTATCTAGGTTTTTGGATATCCATGTACATAAAGCCAAAAGCTTGTCACTAATACAGCTTTAGAAGCAAATCCTGCAAATGCTTATTACCGGGCACAGTTGTACTCCTACTCCTGTCCTGTTCAATGGCCCTTAGAGGTTAAATGAGAATCTCAGTGGAGGATCGCTCTGCTTTGCAGACTCCGTGCTTGGGATCAGAGTGTCTCTCTCCTTGCTTTGTTGATGGAAAGCAGACACAGGTGACTAGGGTAGCACAGGGTTATAGATGCTGGGTTATAGATGCTGTATTATCAACTTAAAAATGGCATTAATGGGATTTTGCCTGAGTAAGGTTTAGATACACAGTTCTGTTTCATTAAAAATGTAGCAATTGTTGAATTGTTTTTCACTTCCAATGCCTGTCTTAGGAAGTAAAATTGATTGACTGCCTATTAGATAATGTTGTCTAAATACTACATCTTCTGGACTTATTTCATGTGATCACAAAAGGGGATGAATTTTCTTATTTGAGATGACTTACAAGTTACCAGGCTGAGAAATGCCATTAAACATGAAATTTGTTAGCTACCTTTTCTCATTTAAATGATCCCCAATAAATGCTGGACCAGGTGTGTCCTCACATAGGGTGAAATGATTCAGTAAGAAAGATCACATCGTCTAAAAGTGAAATTTTGTGTCTATGCAGTGGAACCAGCACAAGTCCTTCCTAATCTGTCATAGGGCCTGTCTGGATCCTCTGCTCACAAGGGTGAATTTCAACCAGTATGAGCAATTTCCATTGAAGTCAATGGGAGTTGTTCACTGTGGGCCTCAGGCAACCAGGCCGCTACCATGCAGTTTGTGGTGTCTTTGGGGATCTTCATTATGCTATGGAATGTCTATTTAACACAAAATACACTGTTTTAAGCACTCACTGCAATTGATTTCCACGTGTAACACTTGTCAGCGCTGTAATAAAAGGTTGGCCACTTATCACAAAGGTTTGCTATATGTTTCTTACAGATTCAAAGCACAATCTGAATTTCCTCATGTTCGCATAGATATCATAGGGATGGATCATTCTTATATACCACCTTCCATCACAGGTTCAGAAAATACTTTCTGTCCTCACCATTGTACAGATGGGGAAACTGAGCTTCAGAGCTGCTAAGGGACGTGTCCAAGATCCCACAGCATGTCAGTATCAGGTACAGAATCCAGAGATGAAACCCTGGCCCCAATGAAAAATTTCCACTGACTTCAGTGGGCCAGGATTTCACCATAGATCTTTCTGACTTTCAACCCTGTTCTTGAACCAGGAGCCCTCTCTCTGCCCCCTATATATTCTGAGGAAAGAGCTCAGTTTCCATTTCCAAATTTGAAATAAAGTGGCATAAAACTTCTTTGCAAGGAAGCATGTGGTTCCTTTACTGCCATTATCCAGCGAGCACTTAGTGTTTTCAAAAGCCCAGGCTAAGTGCTCATGGTTCCCAGAAACATAATATTATCCCTTAACTAGCATATTATTAAAAAAACTAGCATTTTTAATAGCCATCAAACATATAACATATCTTGAGAAGATGTATGTCTGTGAAGTAAAAGACATTTGTTGTCCTGGTTGATTAAACAGGCCACAAATCAAATACATTACCTGTACAGTAACAGCTATATAAGAGATGGCCAGCTGCTGAAATGTATTACCTCCCGTTCCCAGGCAGACTTTAAGTACAGTACAGAAGGCCTTCAGATTTGTCTAGATGTTTAAGCTCATGTTTTGTGCTGTAAACTAATGAGAGAATTCCACCACGTCAGTTCTGTTGTGTAGAACTAATGAAAGCTACATCGCGATTAATCAGAGTTCAGTAGCCTTCCGCTTGTCTATGCAGCCCTGTCCATTCATTCTGTGATCTCCTCCCTCATTGCTAGACTATGCTAATTGATGTTCAGTTCCAGCACCTCCTCCTTGCTTAGTTTTACTATACATGTCCAATTATTATGTCTTTAGTTAGGATCCTTTCCTCCTTCAATTTGACAGAACAACCACACAGGCAAAAGGTGCATTGATTAAAAAAATCTTTTTTTTTAAATTATCTTGGATGTTTAATCAATGAAACAACATTCCACACAACTGTAAAAAGGCAGCTTACCCAACTGAGAGACGCTGCAGCTCATGCTCCAGTGTAAGGAGTGAGGAGGGGGAAATCTTTTCTTTTTCCCTTTGTTTCCATTTGGATGAATTAAAATATTATGCACAAATTAAACAATTTAGTGATGATGAAAGGTACCAAAATGACAGCACTGGAGCCTGAAGTTCTCTTTTCCACTGATCAGGTGCAGCATTATGCTGCTGCCTTTAAAACACAGATGTAAATGTATCATCCTTCAGAGTAAATAAGTGGAAGAGGGAGAATTAATGGTTACAGGGCAGGCGGAGTGTCCGGAGATCTGTCTTCCATTCCTGTCTCTGCCCAGCAAGTTTCTCAAACTGCCTCATCTCAGACCAGGAGAAATCCCCACAAGAGAAGGAGCAGTGCTTTAGTCCAGTCTTTCTCCTTTCTGGTGACTGCGAAAAAGGGTGCCAGGTGTGGTAGTGTTTTGTGCGGTGAGGGTCCTGTACCACTTGGAATTGGACTGAGGTCACCAAACACGTTTGATGTAGGCCAGATGATCACCTCTTCAAGGAATGCATAATTTCATTAATTGAGGAAACTGTAGCCACCACCATCATTGCATCAGATATATTCAATAATCCTACCTAAATGTTCATTCAGTAGCAAAAATATCTATTACTGGGCGAGGGGAGGGGGCATAGCTATCTACTTCTTTGTTTCTCTCAACCTTTCCAGCTCAAGTAAAGTGGATTTTGAAACCCAGTATTCAGTGTTTTTGGCCTCCCATCCCCCAACTTCCAGCTATTAGCCCAAGGCAGGAAAAGATGATACAGGATACCCCTCCAAAAGTTTGTGCCCTAATGTAAGTATCCATTGTGACAGACCCAGACCAGTGGGGTACAGGAGTCTGGTAGAGGGCAAATATACTGGTCACTAGATGAGCAGTTTTCTGTTCCCTGAGTGACCAGAGCAGGGGCTGCACTAGAGTAATCAGGAACCTGCTAGAACCAATTAAGGCAGACAGGCTGATTAGATCACCTGCAGCCAATTAAGGCAGGCTAATCAGGGCACCTGGGTTTAAAAAGGAGCTCACTTCAGTTTGTGGTGGGTGTGTGAGGAGCTGAGAGTGGGAGGGTGTGCTGCTGGAGGACTAAGGAGTACAAGCGTTATCAGACACCAGGAGGAAGGTGGTGAGGATAAAGAAGGTGTTTGGAGGAGGCCATGGGGAAGTAGCCCAGGGAGTTGTAGCTG
The DNA here is from genome assembly GCF_016161935.1 of Mauremys reevesii. NCBI lineage: Eukaryota > Metazoa > Chordata > Testudines > Geoemydidae > Mauremys > Mauremys reevesii. Next base: position 12,438,476 of record NC_052640.1, on the reverse strand, counting down.
TCATGCAGCTGTTACAGGAGGCACTATAGACAGCTGCAATCCACAGGGCCCTGGGCTGGAACCCGGCGTAGAGGGCGGGCCTGGGTTCCCCCCAAACCTCCCAGCTCCTGATCAGACACAGGAGGAGTTGACCCAGACTGTGGGTTCCACCAGAGGGGAAGATCTCTGAGGTGAGCAAATCTGCCAATAAGCTCAGGACCCACCAAGGTAGAGGAGGAACTTTGTCACACCATGTACAATCCACTCTCAATCATGTCAAATTTTTCCATTGCTAGTGGCTATGACCTCAGTCAGTGATTTACCCTCTCTCAACTCGGTATGAGTCACATACTTCACATATGTTTGTACAGAGTTTCCTGCTTTCTCGAATAACAGGTATCAGTTTGGCCCGCCAACATGCACCCACAAACACGTACTTACCCACTTGCCTTAAATACACGTACAGAAAGGATCAATAGTCATGCAGACCTGCTCCTTCCTGAACTGAGGAGTTTGTAAACCATCTCTCCCTTCACTAAACCTCACTGGGGCATCCCACTGTGCAGTGCCTCCTTCATGGGGAGAGTTGGATGCATTCATTACTCCCCTACCTACTCTATGCACAGTGCTACTACTGAGTGGAAGGCGTATGGCACATTGCAGGAGCTGGTCCATAAGTGCCTGGCTTGCAAAATGAAATGCCCATTTCTGGACACACATGTGGGTTTTGAAGGGGGGTGTCTCATGCCCACTTTGAAAATTTGTCCCTTTTAAAAATCAGTCAGATATTAATTAGCATATATTGCTAGGGTTCGCCAATCTTCCCTTTATTTTCACCTCTGATAAAGCTGAAAAGTCATGCTTGGATGGTAACTGAATTATTCTAAGACAACAATAAATCATTAAAAAAAGATTGGATCTTTTACAGTTCCATTCTTCCAGGACTTGCAAAGTGCCTCTTACTAAAATGAATTCATGGTGCCCCATCACACCTGTTTGAGGTAGGGCAGTATCATCATCCCGGGTTCACTGATGGAAAAAACGGAGGCTCAGAGAGTTTGCAATTTGCCCAAGACAATGTGACAAGAACAAAGCCAAAAATAAAACTCAGGCGACGTGGTTCACAGTCCTCTCCTCAAATCGCTCCCTTTTGATGTTGCAGACGTGTCTTTCCCAAAAGATCACTATGAACCAAAAATGTAGAAAATTCTAACCCCGGAAAAAAGTGATTGAAATGATTTCTAGCTATTATAGGCCCTTGGGGACTCCAGCAAGGGACAGAGTCACTATATTTTTCAGTTCTCACCCAAACCACAGGTAAAATCTCTTACACTCCTCTCTTATGCCACTCAGGCCTGATTTTTTTACTGGTGGTGTGTCATTGCTTTCAGTGGACTTACCCCTGATTTACACAGATGAAAGTGAAAGGAGAATGGGTTTTCCCACGGTGCTTCTCTCAAATATTATATATGCCTCTCTGGGCTTTTACCCTTTAGCCCATTCTATAAAAGTGACATCAGAAAATAATTTTGCTTTTAGTCATAGATAAGAGAGGATTTTTCCTTTTGATAGCTGGCTTCTGAATACTTATGAGACCTTTAATATAATTTTTACCTTGTTAATAGAGAGAGGCAAATGCACCAGATCTGAACCTACAGCTACAGAGGAAAAAAACGTTTGTGATAGTTCACCATGGCTCTGCCCTCAAAGGACATTTTTATCAATACACCTCTACCCTGATATAATGCTGTCCTTGGGAGCCAAAAAATCTTACTGTGTTATAGGTGAAACCACATTATATCGAACTTGCTTTGATCAACTGGAGTGCGCAGCCCCACTCCCCCAGAGCGCTGCTTTGCCGCGTTATATCTGAATTCGTGTTATATCGGGTCACGTGATAGTGGGATAGAGGTGTATTTTATGTTTTGCAAAGCTTCAGTTCTGTGTGTCCTCCCTCTATGGCAGTACTTCTCGACCTGGGGTATGCATACCTCTGGCGGTATGCAGTGGTTTTCTGGGGGTACATCAGCTCATCTAGATATTTGCCTAGTTTTACAACAGGATACATAAAAAGCACTAGTGAACTCAATACAAACTAAAATTTCATAAAGACAATGACTTGTTTGTACTGCTCTATATACTACACCAGGGTGGCCAACCTGTGGCTCCGAAGTTAATATGCAGCTCCTTGTATAGGCACTGACTCCGGGGCTGGCGCTACAGGCGCCAACTTTCCAATGTGCCGGGGGTGCTCACTGCTCAACTCCTGGCTCTGCCTCCACTCCACCCCTTCCTGCCCCCTCCCCTGAGCCTGCCATGCCCTCGCTCCTCCTCCTCGCCCCCAGAGCCTCCTGCACGCCACGAAAAAGGTGATCGGGAGGCGTGCGGAGGGAGCGAGAGGCGCTGATCGGCAGGGCTGCCGGTGGGCGGGAGGTGCTGGGAGCCAGGGGTGGGAGCTGATGGGGGGCTGCTGACATATTACTGTGGCTCTTTGGCAATGGAGATTGGTAAATTCTGGCTCTTGCTCAGGCTCAAGTTGGCCACCCCTGTACTATACATTGAAATGTAAGGACAATATTTATATTCCAATGGATTTATTTTATAATGATATGATAATAATGAGAAAGTCAGCAATTGTTCAGTAATAGTGTGCTGTGATACTTTTGTATTTTTATGTCTGATTTTGTAAACAATTACTTTTTAAGTGAGGTGAAACTTGGGCACATGCAAGACAAATCAGACTCCTGAAAGGGGTACAGTAAGCTGGAAAAGTTGAGAGCCACTGCTCTGCAGCTCTCTGTGTGTATGTACATGCCTGTAGTGCATTTCAGAGTTATCAAATAAAGCCTTCATAAAAGACTGGGGGCCAGATTCTCTTCTCACACCTGAGTATGTCAGGAGTAACTCCTCTGAAATCAATGGAGTTGCCCAGGCATAAAGCCAGGCTGGAGAGGAGAATCCAGGCCCCTTTATAGCCTTTATTTGTTGAATAAATGGAGTGCTGTCTTATGCAGCATGATCTTCATCTGCTCATAAAGCAGCAGTTTTGATGGCAGCTGTTACTGTATATTCCATACTGTGACATGAGCTCAGTCTGTAGAACTGATTTTCTAATGAAAAATGATAGATGATTGCTTTGCTGTTAAGATTGATTGTACTTTTGGGGTTGGATGAAATGAGTATGTGGCCAATCTGAATGTCATTAATACTGTACAGTGGAATGACAGGCCCCAATTGACTACAAAGTTAATGTCCCATACTGATCAAGCATCTAAGTGGAGAAATAATCTTTTTTTAAAGCTACAGACATGGAGTCAACACTGCTGACTAGCTGAAAATCACTTTAATACCAAAAGCAGTTTATTGCCAGCTAATATACATTGGAACTTGGCATATTAACATCAGACATTTATCTAGGTATTTATTGTGAATCAAATATCCTTGGCAAATTCCATTAACATAAAAGTACAGATGTATTCTCCATGTGTTAAACTATAATGGAAAAGTAACTATTTATCTTCTGTTACTGATTTCACTAACAGGTTTTTTGTTTGCTTTTCTGATATGCATTGGAATAATTTCTCTGTCTAGTTAAACTCTGATTCACAATCCTATCAACCCATCTTATTATTTTGGGATCATTTGACCAAATAAATATAGTCCATTTAGTATAGTATTCATTGACTACAAGTTCTTAGACTTTTTGTGCAAATCTTGTCAGTCTCCTTTTATTGAGATTTCTATGGCAAATTAATAATTTGGGACAAGCACAGAACATAATGAAAAAATAGCAATTGTACTTGGAGGGATTCAGTGAAATCCTAAAGTTTCTAGTCTGTTTTCAATCTGTTCTTACTCTCACTGACTGCCATGGGAATTTTGTCCAAGTAATGTCAGCAGGATTTGGTTCCATTTCTAAATTGCACATTGTAATCATAATTACAGTGGCACGCTTATCCTTAATCCTAGGTTCAACATCTTCAGAACTATAGTGAGTAAAATGGAAAAGCTGGCTCCTAGGGTTAGTGTACTGGAAGACATTCATATATACATTAAACATTCTCTTCTCTAATGTTATAAAATCAGAGCACAGTTAATTAATGTAATGAAACTCACTTGACTATGTGATAATCATATGTAGCATTTAACATCTTGAAAGGAGTAGACAACCATTAATTAACTCATGCTCACAACAATCCTGGGAAATGAGATCATTATTTAATTAAATATATCAATTTATAAAGCTAGGCAAGAAAATGTAATTATGAACGTTGTGTAGATGTGGAAACTGAAATACAGAAAAGTTATTTGACCGGCCTATGGCTGTCCGTGGTACAGTGGAGATTAGAACTCAGACACGGAGAAAATATTTCCCAAAGTGTTGGTAGGTTTTAGATCAGATAAGCACTGCAAATTCATTCCTACAGCTTCTATAACTCTTTTATTCCCTTTTCCAAAACATTTGTGTGAATGACATTTTGTTCACAAGGAAGTTGGATACAAAGGCAAATGTCTTCAAAACACATGGGATTATGTATTTGCTTATGGATGGTTTTCAGGTTGACTCGAAATTAAAAATTTCAATTTTTCTATTTGATTTGTCCATTTTTAAGGGGTTGTTCATCCTGTGTGTGTGTGTGTGTGTTTTTTCTCACTGGCCAAACCTGACTACAAATGAAATTTAGAAACAAAAAGTTAAAATGAGGCATTTTGAAATAGTCTAACAAAATGTTACAATTTTTTTCAAAAGAAGTTGGCGTTTTTTCAGTTGAAATTATTTGTCATATTCATTCCTAAAAAAAAGTCTTTAAAAAAAAAAGTTCTGTTCACTGAAGTAAATTGCCCAGCTCTTGTTGTATTTTGCATGTCTCAAATTTTGTATGCTCAATTTGATAGCTGAAAGGGTTCTGATTTTCAGTGTGTGAAGGCCAAGAGCATTCTGAAAATAAGGCCCTTCAGGTTGGGCACCCAAAATCATTAGATGCCTTTGACACTAAGGATCAAAGTTTTTCCACAAAAAAGGGTATGAAGTGCTTGTTGGTGAGCAAATTAGTAAAGGAAGACTTGGCAAAATACCAGGACGAGAGTCCTTAATAAAGTAGAAGTGGGAAGTTGTTCCTGCTAGAGGTGGCATGGAGTAAAGCCAGAAAGTGGAGCTGAAGTAGCAGCTAGGATGCAGAGCGTAAGAGGAGGATCTTGAACCTGAAGTAAAAACAAAGCAGCAGCCAATGAATGGCTTTGAGGAGATGCTCTGGTACCGTTGTGGGCTACATAAATAGGCAGAAGATAATCAAGTAAAAAGCTACACTGATTTGTCAGTAATGTTTGATATATAAACCACTAGATGACTTACCACAATGTAACCAATATAGAGGAAATGTATAAATTTCATTAGAACAAACACCACTGATATACTAGCTGATGACATAATGGTTAATGGAATCTTGGGCACTGGCTTGCAGCAGCCTGTGTTCTTTGTTGTTTTCTCTCCATTGTCTAATATTTTCTTCTTCTCTGTGCTTTTTTTCTCCATTGCTTTGCATATTTCCTCTATCATTGTCTTCTTTGTGTTTGTAGCAGTACAAATAGCAGTTCTGCAAAATGTCACATCTGAATGAAATGGATGGCTGTAAAATTAAAGATATTTGGTTTATGGAGAAGATGAGATTAGAATTGTATACCATATGGAAAATTGATTTTGGTGTAGTGACTAACATAATTATACTCTATTTATGTTCTTATTTATCTTATTACATTAATGTGGCAGCCTAGAAAATATTATAATCCTATAATATATTTCTCGGTGCTTTATTGTTATTGCATATGGACATATTTGTAGTTTTAAACACAAAATAATAAAAATATAATTGTAAGAACTGAAATGCCCCATAACTGTTAGACCATCTCCTTGGCATATTAGGAGGTAGTTACTTAAAATCATATTCATACTTGATGTGCAACATGCAGAAAACATGCCATTTTCCTTATACTGAACCCAAAGAGAAGTTTCACTCTGTGTGTGTTTGAGGTGTCTTTTAATTTCAAGTATCTTAATTCAATTTAGCACTGAAAGCTTGATCCAAAGTCTGTTGATGTCACAGATTGCTATAGAAAAAGCAAAGACAGATTACATTTCAACTCTGGATAATGGGGATAAATCAGGGAATTAGAGTGATAGCTGAGTGGTAGCTGTCAATAATATCATTCTCTAAAAAAACAAAACCCTATAGGTACTGCTGAGAGTTTGTTGTTGCTTTCAAGCAAACAAAACAGTCTGACTTATCCTTCCCCTAAAGTAAATGTAATGGTTATAATGTTAGAATGGCCATCAAAGAGAATGAGATCCTAAATGTATCCGCATCAAAGGTAAAACATGTCCAAGCTTCCACACATTGCCCAGCCAATGTGTCTCAATCCTACCCGGGAGAGACCATCTATAGGAGTGAGGGAAATTTGTTCTCCTATCCTAATCCATTCTTGTACTCTCTGCTGAGATGTTAGCGAGGGTTCAAGTGGTTGTGTGCATATGCCCTTTAGCATGTGGGCTAAGGCCACCAACTCATTGTACATAGTCCTTAGACTACAAACTCTAATCCCCTAAATTTTCTTGCTTTCGTTGATTGAATCAGAGTATCAGAATAATTTAGATGTGTTTTTATCTATTTAGATTAATAATACATTAGGTTATAGAAATTAATTAGAGAGCATCCTTTGCAATCAAAGTATTAAACACTTTATTAAGTGCAAGGAGGAATCAGGGTTAAGTTCAAAATTATGATATTGGCAGAGCATTTAATAATGGTAGAACGTGGCTTAAGAGTTGTAATCCATCTGTAATTTTCTTTGCCTCTGATATTGATTAATGAAATAAATGAAGGTTGCCCCTCAGAGCATGGTCAGAAAGCAGATGAAATGGCAAACGTAGACCAAATAACTAATGCCTGCATTATGACTATGACAAGAAGAGAACAAGACAGCTTGACTCTACAAGAGCTTCAACCCAGGATCAAACCAACTGTTACTATTGGATTGAAGTCAGACAATTCCATCCCTTACAATCATATAGGCGATAGTGACCCTTAAATTTTGCAGGAGTGTCTATTGTTTATTTCTGAGCCCATCCCAGGATAAAGTAGTTGAGTAAATTTGTCTCCAATGAGAGGCTTAATATGGCAGAGAGCAACATCCCTTTGCTATACTGAAGTGTCCTTCTTAAGATCCTTCCTTCTCCTTTGGGTGGGAGAAGAGCCTCCTTTTCAGGATTTTCACAGTACCTTAGGCTCAATTTTTGTAAAAAAAAATAAATAAAAATTCTCTCCCCATGAAGGTTTCCCTCACAGAAAGCTCTTAACTCTACTAGTGAATACTCTTCGCTCCCCCTAGCAATAACTGTCAAAACGCTAGCCTCTTTTATAGATGTAGGGTGGGATTTTCAAAACACCTGGGGAGTTAGGAGCATAGCTCTCAATTAGGTAAACAGCATCTCAGAACACGAAGCCCTTTTCAAGTGAGGCAGGAGAAGCTGCATGTTAGCCATCATTAGGAAAGGGGCAACAGGGGTAGCAAGTGACGATTAGATTTACCTAGGGGCATCAGGAGAGATGTTGTAGGAGGTGTTGGGGATATATATTTCTGCTGGAGAAGTGGAGAGCTTTTGGCTGCAGTCCAGCCTGTTAATTCTGACCTTTCAGCATCTCACAAGAGGGCACCCATGGAAGAAACTCCTCTTTTATTATAAGCCTAAACAATAAGCAAGTCAGAGAGCTAGTTCCACCTCTCTGCCGTTCCTCAACCTCCCCAGAAACAGCGAAATGTTACGCTCCTGGGTCTTTATCTGCTCTCATTTGCAACTGACTGTAGAGACCACCCCTTTGAGAGTAAACACAGGGAGTTTTGTTTAGCCAGTATCGATGTGAGCTGCTGGTACATTCTGTGAGGTTTCCTGTCTCTTGGACATAACAGTTATAAAACAAGTTTAAAGGAGATGGCTTTTAATGAACATTTCACTCTGCTGTCATTTTTCTGTGAGAACACATTTTGTGCCTGTAAAATGCACATTGCACATCTTTCCTGTCTCTGTGTCTTTCCCCACTATCCCATTTAGCCCATTCACTTCATGTCCCTTGTTCTGCTTTTAGGTCAGGCGCTACCAGTATCTACATAACTACTGTTCTTCTGCTAATTGTATTACTTGACAGCAAAACTTGCTTGTTCTCCTTTGCCACGGCTTGTTTTTAATGTGCAACAAGACAGTGTAATTGGATTTGGTAGTGTCATGTTGGCTTAACTCTGTCATTAGGCAGTATAGTAAGCCTTTAAAGTCACCAAATCTTTGACAAAGGTTTGGTTGGCTGATAAGTCCAATATGGAACAAGCTTGTATTGCTCTCCCGCAAGCATGCGCGCACACGCATTATTTGTTCATTTTAAAATTCCAAAGAGGAAATCAATATGTACATTTCAGTTGTGTCCAGTGGGAAGTCAAGCCAGGTAAACTGGAACGGGAGGGGGCAATATAAGGAAGCAGCCTAGGTCTTCCACCAGTATTTATGGGATGCTCAGGGAGACATCATCCTTCAATGTAATACGTCTCTCATCTAAAAGTGAATGGCATTATCACTTACACTGAAAGCTAAAGCTGTTTACATTTGTCCCAGTCATTGATTTTGTTCCAAAGATCTTTCTAGATTTAAACTGCAGCGCCTGTGTTAGTCCTCTCCAAATCTTACTGGGTAATTATGTGTAGCACTATGTCAATTCCAGACGGATAGTTCTCTGAAAGTTTTTTAAAGTGGATTATGCGTTGATAGAAGGTGCCAGGCTGATGGCCTTGAAAACCAATATCCTTTATTTATTAACACAATGGATACATCACAGTTACTGTCAGCACAGGCTTCCTTGTAATGGCCTACAGTTAGACAAAGGAGCCCAGTTCAGCCCTGGGGTAAACAGCTGCAACTTCTTTTTGGTCAATGGAGTCAACACCACCAGGGCTAACACTTTTTAAAATAAAAGCTGAGATTTCCTTTCATGGGGCCCAAAAGCAGCTCTTTTTTCACGAGATTCCCGTGAGCCCCTTCCAGATCATCACTGGCAGCAAATTCCTGATATAATGCATCTGTGAGATCTGAAAAGTTAATAGAAAAGGGAAATTGCCATCAATTGTAGAGGAGCCTACATCTCAAGCTTATGTTTATAAAAAAAGGAGGGAGGGAATCTAATCATTTTTTCCCATTACAACCTGAAAATCTCCTTGTTCTGTTTTGCAAATACATTTTCAGAGATTTGTAACAGTCAGAAGGTGTGAAACGGAGTGGATATTATCAACATTAGCAGCATATGCAATCACCTCTGGCACAGTGGGTCATTCAAAATATCCTTCTGTGCTTGGGTGGGGGGGGGAACCTCACTACATCCATTGAATTCATTGGGATAATCATGAAGGAAATGCAATAATAGTTCCATGATTTCATAATACATTAACAATCTAACAGACACCTGACCTGGGCAACGTGGGGCCCAGCAAACATTGTGGGTCTGGTGCTAAACAGACTGAGGGTGTCATTAATTATTTCATGTGATATTTTCGGAAGTGTTGAGTAAATCTCAAATACTTGATGGTTCCTGGAGCTTGCAATGGGATATAAATTCTTTTAATCTGTGCCATTGCTCTAATGCAGTGACTGAAAGTTGTTCCAATTTGACAGCTGATTAGTAGCCTGTGCCTATGTGAAATGAGATAGTGTGTCTTAGTTGAGTTCCTAGTGCACAGTGTCCAAGTACCAAAATCCACCATCATTACACCTATATCAGCAACCTCAGCAGAGATGCCAGAGAAGACTGAACTGCTCTCTCTCATCCCTGAGGCAGTTCTGCTAGTGGAAGGTTGAAGGCCACTGGGGGACATTCCTTGCACTGCTGTTGCTCAGGTTGTGCATGTCATCTGTATGAACAGAAGGCTGTGCTCTCCGCAGCTTCAATCCGACATCTCTCATCAGTAAAAATTCAATTAACACACTGGGTGTTTGGGGGTCATTTCTGTCATTCACGCAAAACAGCAGCTGCATAAGCCAACTGTCTGAACTTCGAGATTCAGCTGGAGATCTCATTCAAACAGCCATTCTCACAATACTTTCAGGACATCCATTTCCCACACCCAGCTAGAATCCAATATAGCAAGGCAAAGAGAAAAAATCTGAACAGCTCCAAACTCCAAAATGGGTTATGTCCAGTTGAGTTTTACAAGTGCCATGAAGGTTTAGGAGACTCCCATTTTATATGAACTGTAATTTACATATTTATCAAAGTCCCTTGGAGCCATTAATCATGTGCTTTCCTGACCCGCCCTCACACCATCCCCATCATTCTGAGTTTCCAATAAGAGAGATCTTATTATGGAAATAACCAATTCTGTAGCATATGTTTAAATAACAAATACAACAGGGAACATCATAGCAGATAGAAAACAAAGATATTGTAGCTGAACTCCACTGATTCTCAATATGAATGGGATTTGAGTCTTGGATGAAACATTCTTTTAAACTAACCTTGTTAAAAAAGTATAAAGCTATACAAATTGGGGAAAATTGCATTTTCTCTCCAACCAAGACCAAATGTTGCTAATAGTGCTAGTAAAAACAATTAAGAAGCTCCTTTGCAGACTGCACAAAACTAACTGCCTCTGAGTCAAAAAGTCAGTATAATATGTAGCTAAGCAAAGGGAGTATTCTTCTTGTCTGTTGTCCTGCTCTTGCCAGTGGAATGATCACAGACAGCCTTGGCTCATTTCCTACACATGCCCGATCTGTCATTGTTGCCTTGTGTTTTTCAAAGAGGCAGCAATGTACCCCACCCCCAGTGGCTGTAGCATAAATGGAAGGTGACATGTATGTCTGCCCAATAATCATTCAGGAACTTTTCCCTTTCCACAGACTTTTAGCACTGTTCAGTGCAAAAGGTTAATTGTCAGATAAGCTCCAGTCTTCCAGATTCAATGTGGCAGTTGCCTTAGAAATGGATGATGGGGAATAATTGTGATGCTCTTTCGACCTCAATTTTAAAGATTTAATTAAATCTTAGACAATGACATTCAGTTTAAAACTTTAACATTCGTTTATCAAACAAGCAGTGGATAGGCTCCTTGATGGTGACTCCGAACGAAGGTTGCTTATGAGAGTTCCCTCTCTGATGATTTAATTGCATAATTTCTTCAAATAACAGATTTCTTGATTCTCTGAAGCACCGTGTGGATAAAATATGCCCCTGAATAATTAATCCCCGGCCATAAATTATTAAACAATATTTAAAATGTATTAGAAAGGTCATCTTCAACTGGCCTAAAAATGTTCCTACAGATTAAGCTGTTTTCCAATAATATATTTTAGTGGACTTGAGACATTTACTGGTAACAAACTAAAAATAACACTCTTTCCATTCATATTTAAGGAGAGTTATGTATAGCATATGCATTTTTTAGTCTTGTTCTGCAAATCTCCCATTATTTTAATCTGATGTTCATTAGTACTGGAAGAAGAATTACACACACACACAAAAATCAAATATTCTCTTTTTATATTCAGAGTTTTATCTTGACTGAGGAAATATATATTAATTCTGTCCTAAAAGGACTCTGGGATGACATTAATCGAAGAAAGTATGTGTTGGTAACTACTGAATGGCCCATTTTCTAATGGTGGGAGGGACTGGAGTGCCTCCCCCAAACCTGACTCTCCATGGCATCAGAATGCCATCCTGTACTGTTTGGGTCCAACCCAACTCTAACTGGAAGGTAATGGGAACCTTTCCATTGACTTTAGAGAGAGATGTATTGGACCCTGCAGATGTCGTTTTTCTCCCTTAAAATCATATGTATTCGGATGTTTTATGGTATTTTATCTGACACCTGTGAAAGGGTTAATTTGTATAAAGGTATTGATTCCACATGGTCATACCTTGGATTAAGGTCAGCCAATGAGAATTTATGTTAATAATGCAATGCTTTTAACTTGATCTCCTGCTGATAGGTGACATTTCAGTGGATTGAAATAGATAAGGGAATTCTCCTCTTGTGCAGTTTCTATTAAATTCAGTTCAGTTAATCTCTTGTTCTTAATACAGTTTTTATTGTTGTTTTCTAATTGTCTTTGGACTCTAAAATACTCTTATTTTGACCACAGCAAATATGATACCTTTACAGGCAGTATTCATTCCGTGATAGATTTCATTCATAATTTTTCATAGAACAAATATGTTAGAGATGGAAAAGTAATCCAGCTCATCCCCTGCCCAGTGCAGAATTACTGCTTACGGTTCATTTCCTTGTATTTTGTTGTTTTTCTTAGCAAGCATTCACTTCTCCTAGTCCTGCTGAAGTTATTAGTTGAGGAAAATATACAGCTTTTTCTTAAAAAAAAAAAAAAAAAAAGTAACCTTACAATTAATGTTGTCATTTTTTTGCAGAAATTAATAAAATTGGGGTAGTTATTTTTTATTTCCTAAGTAGATTTACTTATGATAAAGATAAATGAAGTGTGACATTATATCAGCAACTGATTCAATGGCAATAGCTCATGTGTCATTCTTCAACGTAACTATTATTAGCATTTTTAAATGAAAAAAGTCTGATCTTAGCATAGATCAAACAGCAAGATGTAATAAATGTCTTTGCTATTTTTTTATTTACTTTGGAAAAGAAAATTAAATGTCCCTAAAATAAATGCATTCTACATGCTCTTTAAACATTTAAAATTAAAAATGCTTGACTCAAGAAAAATATCCTAAGTACATCAGCTTCCTGATGCTTCCTTAGTGATAGATTTGTGTTGTTGTTACTCTGATCCCAAGTAGTAGTGCTATAGTTTTCTGCTAATGTTTCCATTGTAATATAAACAACACTTTTTAGAGGACTATATTAAATTGATATTTTAAAAAATATTTAAAAATACATAAGGATCCAGCCCAGTAATTAGTTTTTCATTTAAAATATTGAGTCAAGAAAAAAAAACAGCTCAGCAATTTTTAAGTTGGTAGTGATTTGACATTGGTGGGATACTTAAGGATGGAAAGAGAACTTAGAAGGTTTTGGTGGATAGAAGACAGACTGAACTTTACCATAGTCTATTTTACTCTTATATCTCCTCTGGTGGTGGTGTTCATCATCATTTTTGGAAAGGAGTGAAAAAATAGGGGTTGACTGTCGTGATTGGGGTCTGGGCTCAGAAGCCCTCAGGGTGAGGGGTCACATCTAGTTCATGTCTTATGTTCCTAAAATCCTTCCTCTGAAACATCAGAGATGGTCACAGCTGAACCTGAATGTAGCAGGGTGCTGGTGCAAAAGCATCTAATTAGCCCTGCCCAATCAGCTCCTATCAGGGGAAACAGATTGGGGCTGATGGAAAAGGCCTGATGCTGGCCTGAGGATTGGCAACACCTGCTGGCCTGACAAGCAAAGAGCTATAAAGGCTGGGAGGGGGCCAGAAAGTGGGGAAGCAGACAGGGAGAAGTCTGTCAGGGAAGGAACTGGAGGCCTCCTAGCTGAAGGCTGCCTCTGCCTGTAAAGGAGGTGACTAATCCTGCAAGGCTTGTATATAGATAGACACTGGTGGTGGGAGAACCTTTTATAAATAAAGACATAGTGGTTCACAACCCTGAAGCCTCTCTGAGCTTTATTGGGGGCAGCAAGTGGGCCCCAGGAAGAGAGGTGGGACGGGAACCCTGTCACACTGAAACTTTGGAAAAGATGGGCCAGTGCTTTGATGTCCTGAGAATTCTCTTTCTCAGGTGCTTGGCTAGTGGGTCTTGCTCACATGCTCAGGGTCTAACTGTTGCCATATGTGGGGTTGGGAAAGAATTTTCCCCCAGGTCAGATTGGTAGGGACCTTGGTGGTGGTGGGGAGTAACTTTCCTCTGTGGTGGTGTGAGTCACTTGCTAGGATCATCTGGGCATATCTCACATAATCAATTCCCTACCATTGCAGGGGCCTCAGACATTGGTGCACCTCGGTCCCTCCTGTTCTCTGTGAATGACGCACAATAATTTAGTCTCCTGAAGGCTGTAACACTTTGCTTCAATTCTGGTTGTTGGGCCAGGGTGCAGGTGACTGAGTGGGGTTCCGTGGCCTCCGATATATACAGGTGGTCAGACTCGATGTGGTCCCTTCTGGCCTTCAATTCTATAACAAAGATCTCTTGTAGAATCACTGAAAGGACCCATTGCACACGTACATCATTGTCCTGCCAGAGCAGCATTGGTTGGTACAATATTTTTCAGTGTTCACAATATGTATGACAGGTCAAACAAGTTTTCAAACACACCTAACATATCCTTACCTCACATTAATATTAAAAGTTTTGGGTGGGAGGAGGTATTTGAGGACTTTTAAAAATAGGGCAAAGTAAGGGAAGGCAGTTAGATACCACAGTGATGAGTGTGAAATAAGGATCTTCATAGAGTAGAGAAATACTAACGTCAAGGTTGTAGTCAGCTGGGAAGCAGACAATATATATATATAAACTTCACTAAGAGGAAGAAGTAGCCCTAGTGAAAGCCCCATGATAGTCTTTGTACTGTTCATGGTGCTGAATTCCATTTGTCAGACAAGCAGGAGCCTTCCCAGTTCATAAAGCCAAGCAGGCACTGAAGGGCTCCAAATCTGAATCCAAACTTTTCACTGATACTAAAAGTGATCCTTTGTCAACTGCTCTTATCAAACCATCAGCTAACTATGATTTGCACTAGACTTAACACCATTTCCACTGGAAGCTTGTGTCACGGTCATTGGCTGGGTGCTGAGGGAGGAGCAGATGCAGGCTGGAATAGAGACTGGTTGGCATGGAAACAGACTTGGCAGAGACAGGTGGTTGAAACTACTGTGTTCCTAGCCAGGTAGTGTCACTGAGCAGATTGGAGAGAGACTGCTCCCTTTAGGGACCCATACGTCTGCTTTGTGATCATCTGGGGGGAGGGGTCCACACCTGTGGATTGGCTGGACTGTGGTTGACTGGCATGAGGCCTACCACAGGTAATTGCCAGGGGCATTCTCTGGCACAGCGATGGCTCATCAGGCTTAAGCAAACTCAGGCTCAGAGGTAGTTCAGGGATGAGTCATCAGTTTTAAGGAGGCTCAGACTTAGAAGTAACTCAGGCTTACACAGGCTCAGAGATATCACAGTTGGACTGTCTCTTAGGAAGAAGGAAGCAGCAGATTATTACAATGAGTTACACAAAGTGGAGGTGTGAAGGATGTAGAGCGGCTCTGTAATAGCTTATTAATACTGTATGTTGATCAAGTTATTGGGATGTTTGCTGTATGCCAACACTGTGTTACATCCAGGGCTGTTGGGAAACAAGCAGCAAGGTGAAACAATGTCTGAAAGTAAAACACCTTCCCTCAGGGAAACACTTCAGGGTTATTAAGAGACCATACCCAAGCTATGTGTTGATGATTCTATCACCTGATTCCAGCCAAGTTATAAAACCTGTTTCACCAGGTAGACCTAAAAACCAAGGAACTGAGAAAGCAAAGGAACTCGGGCTGGATAAAAAGTGGCACTTTCTCTTTACAGGTGAGGTAGTTATTGGGGAGCTCCTCAGACTGACACAATCACTGGCTGGGGTATCTGAAGAAGCTAGGCCTGTCTAGATCACCATTGCAGGACAGTAGGATTTCAGGTAAGATGGAGGTGTATCGACTCTTCCTTATGTTCCTACTGTTAAAATTAAATAGACTTTGGTTTAAGAAGGCTACCTGGTCGTTCCATTCACCACTGGTCACAGACTCCCAAAGGGATGAACCATCAGTGCCAAACCCAGTTGGACCTGTTGAGTAAACATAATGGATACCCGGGATACTATAGCCCAGGGCTCAGTCTAAGAGCGGGAGAATCAAGGGATTCCACCTCAGGAGAGGTAAAGGCTCCAGATCTGACACCTGAGGGGTGCCCTCACTGACCAGGAAGGGGACAGAGGTGCAGCTAGCATTATAACCATGACAGGAGGCTTCAGTCATAGACTGTATATACCATATTATCACTTGCTTCATTTTGCAGACGTGCAGTTTCACAGTTGAAATATTAAATGTTTGATGAAAGCTTCAGATTCAAATGCACATCATGTCTTAGACCAATGGCTAATTTCTGTTCTTTCCGAGACATTTATGTTTGAATTGTGCCACCTGCCAGTTTTATTTCTTAAAAAAAATAAGTTAACCTTTGTAAGGTGCTCAATAATTCTGTAAATGCAACACAAAGGAAGAGCGGCCATTAAGTATAATATGTTGATAGTGGTGCATTAAAGTTTAAAAAACATTTCCTATTGCTGTTCACTTGTGCCCTTATTTCCTAGCTTGACAAATGATTCATGTTTAGAGGTTTTGGGGGAGTCAAGAGATGAGCGAGGAATGCCAAAGACAGTGGGGAAAAGTAAGATATTGTTTTTAAAATAATACATGCATGCCCAATGGAGTTGACCTTCCATTTTTCTTCCTGATAATTTAAATGCATGCTACAGTGACACAAAGGATTTATATTAAAAACAAACAAACTCATTTTAGGCAAAGTCTGGGAAAAATATTTACTGGTAATTCCTGCCTCTTTAGCAGAAGCAGAAAATATTTGAGTCCATGACCCAGCAAAACACTTATTACATGTTTAACTTTAAGGATGTACTTAACTTTAAGCACATGAACACACTCAATGCATTTAATGAAATTGGTCATATGATTAAATGTTTGGGTGGATCAGGGTCTTATTCTGGTGCATTTTTACACATATCCACTGCAAGGGAAAAGGTGTGGGGGGGATTTGTATGTATTTATTTCTTCTCTCTACAGATCTGGACACAGGTGAGGTTTATAGCAATTAAGGATGGGCAAAACAGTTTGGATAGGATACGACCTACACCATCTATTGTGCAATACCAAACAAATCTTTTTTTTAAGTTTGAAAAGTTTGGTTGTTTGTTTGTTGTCATTGTAAATGAGCCACACAGTGCTGCATTTGTTGGTTTAAAGCATGGCAATGTCATCCTATTCTTACAGAACTATGTATCCAGCCCAGTCAAAATCAAACCGGGGTATATTAGAAATCCTCATAAATATACTTCTCATGATATTCCAGACAATTTCAGAGAAGCTTTGAATAAGGATCTGACCTTTTAGATGTATTTGAACTGAAACTCTCCCCCTTACCCTTTTTTTGTTAATATCAAGTATTTTTAAAGTGAAAACTTGCTGCCCAGAAATATTAAAGAGTGAGGACCAGAAGGATTTCTAGATTATTCAAGAGCTGTCAAGAAGTTTTTAAAAAATAAACTTTTAAGGTATAAAAGCCCTTGCAGAGGTGGAATGAAACTGGTAAGGAAATAACAACTAAATCATGGCATGGCATTTCACTGAAGAAGCAAGAGATTTTGTAGCTAGAACTGCAGCAGTCTACATAAGAACACAGGAACGGCCATATTGGGTCAGATCAATGGTCTATCTAGTCCAGTATCCTGTCTTCTGACAGCGGCCAATGCCAGATGTTTCAAAGGGAATGAACAGAACAGGTCAATTATCAAGTGATCCATCCCCTATTGTCCAGTCCCAGCATCTGGCAGTCAGAGGCTCAGGGACTCCTAGAGCATGTGGTTGTGTCCTTGGCCATCTTTGCAAATAGCCATTGATGGACCTGTCCTCCATGAACTTATATAGTTCTTTTCTGAACTCCATTATACCTGTGGCCTTCACAACATCCCCTGGTAATGAGTTCCACAGGTTGACTGTGCTTTGTGTGAAGAAGTACTTCCTTTTGTTTGTTTTAAATCTGCTGCCTATTAATTTCATTGGGCGACCCCTGGTTCTTGTATTATGCGAAAGAATAAATAACACGTATTCACTTTCTCCACACCATTCATGATTTTATAGACATCTATCATATCCCGTCTTAGTCATCTCTTTTCCAAGCTGAACAGTCCCAGTCTTTTTAATTTCTCTTCACACAGAAGATGTTCCAAACACCTAAGCCCTTTTGTTGCCCTTATCTATACCTTTTCCAATTCTAATTTGTCTGTTTTGAGATGGGGCAACCAGAACTGCATGCGATATTCAAGGTGCGGGTATACTATGGATTGATATCGTGGCATGATATTTGCTGTCTTAATATCTATCCTTTCCTAATAGTTCCTGACATTCTCTTAGCTTTTTTGACTGCCACTGCACATTGAGCAGATGTTTTCAGAGAACTATCCACAATGACTGCAAGATCTCTTTCTTGAGTGGTAACAGCTAATTTAGACCCCATCATTTTGTATGTATAGTTGGTATTATATTTTCCAATATGCGTTACTTTGCATTTATCAACACTGAATTTCATTTGCTATTTTGTTGCCCAGTCACCCAGTTTTGTGAGATCCTTTTGAGTCCCTGTGTAGTCAGCTTTGGACTTAACTATTGAGTAATTTTGTATCATCTGCAAACTTTGCTGCCTCATTGTTTACCATTTTTTCCAGATCTTTTATGAATATATTAAACAGCACTGGTCCCAGTACAGATCCCTGGAGGAGACCACTATTTACCTCTCTCCATTCTGAAAACTGACCATTTGTTTCTGCCCTTTGTTTCCCATATTTTAATCAGTTATTGATCCATGAGAGGACCTTCCCTTTTATTCCATGACTGCATACTTATACAATCAGTAAATTGTGTTTAGGTCCATGTAATGCAGTGTGAAAAAATCATTTAGGGCCCAATCCAAATCAGATTTGAAAACAATGGAAGAACACTATGGGACTTCTGTGGAAGTTGGATCATGCCTTTAATGCAGTGTTGTTTGAGAAGGGTGCCAGGGTCCTGTAGTTATACAATGTGTTTCTTAACACACATGACTAAGACTTTGGCAATGTGATCTGGGCACTTTAGAAATATGTATACTATAAGTAGGCTTGGAAGGATTCCATTTTAATCCGTAAATGTCAGTACCTGTCCATTTTACCATACACAAACAAACCAATGAAAAAATATTTCTATCAATAATAACCAAGATGTGCAGAGAGGCAAAATAAGAAAAAAGCTGCCTGAGAACTCAGAGTTTGATTTAGGGATATTTAATGTGTATATTTTGACAGATATCATGGAGCAGGTCCTCAAGAAATCAATTCTGATGCACTTAGAGGAGAGGAAAATGATCAGGACGAGTCAGCATGGATTCCCCAAGGGCAAGTCATGCCTGACTAACCTAATTGCCTTCTATGATGGCTCTGTGGATGAGGGGAAAGCAGTGGACATGTTATTCCTTGACTTTAGCAAAGCTTTTGATATGGTCTCCCACAGTATTCTTGCCGACAAGTTAAAGAAGTATGGGCTGGATGAATGGACTATAAGGTGGATAGAAAGCTGGCTAGATCATCGGGCTCAATGGGTAGTGATTAATGACTCCATGTCTAGTTGGCAACCGGTATCAAGTGGAGTGGCCCAAGGGTTAGTCCTGGGGCCGGTTTTGTTCAATATCTTCATTAATGATCTGGAGGATGGCGTGGACTGCACCCTCAGCAAGTTTGCAGATGACACTAAACTGGGAGGAGTGGTAGATATGCTGGAGGGTAGGGTTAGGACACAGAGGGACCTAGACAAATTAGAGGATTGGGCCAAAAGAAATCTGATGACGTTCAACAAGGACAAGTGCAGAGTCCTGCACTTAGGACGGAAGAATCCCATGCACTGCTACAGACTAGGGACCGAATGGCTAGGCAGCATTTCTGCAGAAAAGGACCTAGGGGTTACAGTGGACGAGAAGCTAGATATGAGTCGACAGTGTGCCCTTTTTGCCAAGAAGGCTAACGGCATTTTGGGCTGTATAATTAGGGGCATTGCCAGCAGATCGAGGGAAGTGATCATTCTCCTCTATTCGACATTGGTGAGGCCTCATTTGGAGTACTGTGTCCAGTTTTGGGCCCCATATTACAAGAAGGATGTGGAAAAATTGGAAAGAGTCCAGTGGAGGGCAACAAAAATGATTAGGGGGCTGGAGCACATGACTTCTGAGGAGATGCTGAGGGAACTGGGATTGTTTAGTCTGCAGAAGAGAAGAATGAGGGGAGATTTGATAGCTGCTTTCAACTACCTGAAAGGGGGTTCCAAAGAGGATGGATCTAGACTGTTCTCAGTGGCACCAGATGACAGAACAAGGAGTAATGGTTTCAAGTTGCAGTGTGGGAGGTTTAGGTTGGATATTAGGAAAAACTTTTTCACTAGAAGAGTGAAATGGAATGGGTTACCTAGGGATGTGGTGTAATCTCCTTCCTTAGAGGTTTTTATGGTCAGGCTTGATGAAGCCCTGGCTGGGATGATTTAGTTGGGGAATGGTCCTGCTTTGAGCAGGGGGTTGGACTAGATGACCTCCTGAGGTCCTTTCCAACCCCGATATTCTGATTCTATGAGATGATGTTGACGATGTTTTAACAATTATAAAGTTTTAACTTTTTGAATCTCAACATCTACTATCATTAAATAATAATTGTCTAACCCCTGAATAATTTCATGCAACTGTGAAAATGTAAATTGATAAAAATAAAAAATGCTTAAAATAAACATGGATATTATCCATAAGAATCATAAAAAAATAAAAATCAAATTCTACCAAGCCTAGCTATAATAATCCATTATCATCATTAATGAGCATCAGTCTCAAATTCTCAGCATCTCCTGCTTGGATGTGCATTCACTGATCCTTAGTGTGGATGCCTTGTGGAAATGAAAACACTGAGAAAACTGGAAAGCTATAATAGAATAGAGAAGCCTCATTTATGAGTTATTGCTTCCTAGTCACTTCTGTGATGATACTTTTGATCACCAGCCAGCAGACCCTCTTCATTGAGAATAGCATCCCACTCTTAATTAGAAGCTGTATAGGTTCCTGGATAGGTGAAATGCAAGCTTTGAATTATTAGACCACAAATCACAGGTTATGATTACTGAGTGAGACTGAACCCTGATCCCTGCCAGTGAAACCTTGGCACAGGTCTCTGCAAGAAAGTCCGCTGGAGAAGGAGCCTGCATGAGTGCAAAGTAGCTGCAACTTGCCTTCCATTGGCTTGTGGTAAGCAGCCGTCACAGCCTCTGAGACAGATACGTTTGTTTCTTCTGGCAACATACCAAGAAGATTGGACTGAGTTCCTCACTCTCAAGATTAGTAGATCACACTTAGTTTTCATGTTATACAGAAATCTTGACCAGATACTTCAGACTTTCATTACTGAGGAGCGTTTTTTTCCCCGGCAGTTTTTAAAGACACCAACTAATCTCATCAGTCACTAAGTGCTTTCCTGTCAAGAAGACAAGGAAAAGCTATTTATTCTTTCTTTGGAGCATACTCTAATACACAGAAATAGGCAATGATGTCAAGACTAATAAGACAAAATGATGACACAAATCCCTAAAGAAAGACATACAAAACCATTTATGTGTAACAGAATGACTTGAGGTAATTAATCCAATTGTCAGAATGTTTGCAAATGGAGACAAGTATGCTTGCATTTTTATTTCTAGAAAACTAACCTACTAAACTACAATTACTTTAAACTGAATTGCATATTTTAAATTGGGTAAAAAACTATTTTGTCAAAATCTGTTTTGAGTATTGGCTAATAAAAATTACTCCAATTTTTGAAGCAAATTTTAGTGCCTGTTAAAACACAGGCACATTGTGAGCTCTTTGCTTTCTTCAGCCAAAAGTTGCTAATGCTGGCGCAAAATGCTCATGTATCTAGGAATCTTGAATAGAGGGAATATTGTCCCAAATGATCAATCTATTCAAATGGAGATTAGGGGGACCTGAACCTACAGTACATAGAATAATAAGTTAATTATTTTTGAATAAAAGGGGAATGTATGATCTCTTTTGCCCTGATCTAAAATAACTCAGACATTGGTCTCCTGGGTCTTCTGGAATCCACTGTTTTGCTATGTGTATGCTATTTGTATTCCTGTTCCTGTAGGAACAAACTATAGATTAGAGATGCACACCCATCTGCAAATAAATATGTACATTGTACAGATCTGCAGATTAAACCCATGACATGTCCACTTAATACTGCGGTAGCATGTGTCTCCTGAGGCCCTTGCAGTTTGGTGAAGGGCTTATTGACCCATACCACTTAGTTATTGGACTGGGAATCAGGAGGCCTGAGTTTGATGCTCTGTTACTGACTTTCTTTTGTGATCTTTGGCAAGTAATTTATTTGTGCCTCAGTTTCCACACCTGTAACATTGGTATAATACAGATGGTGGGGGAGTGTATTAGTGGAAGGAGTTATTGTTTCCTTAGAACTGCATGGAACTCACACCCAGAGTGTGGTTGTCAGGAGAAGAATTCAAGAGGGAGTGGCTGCTCAGGAAGAAGCCCGCTGTTTGGGAGTCTCCAGAAAGGTAGTAGTGTTATACTCCTCAGCTTTAGAATTTTCCTAAAAAACTCAATGGGCCACATTCTGGGCTAGTGAAAATCGGCCTCGCGCCATTAAAAAAGGCCAAAAAGCTAGGTCAACTTACACCAGCCCAGGTTCTGACCCAACATTTCTTTAATAACTCAAACGTTGCTTTAGTTTGGGGTTTCTGTCAGTCTGAAAAAACCAAATCCATTATGTTCTCTTTATTAGACTTTGGATTTATAGGACTTTGAACAGAACTTGGGCTTTAGAAAGCAGATGGTAATGTCTGACACTCACTTTGGACTGGTGTAAATGATTACACAAGGTGCAGATCAAAGGAGAATCATGTCCAAAGAGCAGCAGTAGATAAGTCTAGCTATTACGGATGAGTGGATCACCTTCACTGGACCTGATTCTGATAGGATCAGGTGCAATCTTCTGACCAGCCCATAGAAGTGGCTGTCCTTTGCTCCTTAACCATGGATTTCATGGGTCACAAAACCAATCACTGGTTACAGTCCTAAACATTCTGATTGGCTGCTGCTTTTATATTATTCACAGAGACACCAGCACTAAGGAAGTGCTGTCTGAAAGAAAACTGCACCTTGACATGTTGATGGTATTCACAGGTAAACCCACATATTACCCTATCTGTAACCATTCACAGCTTTGCTTTACTTGAGAAAACATTACTTACTTTTTATTAACCTTAAGATCTTGGAACAACATTAACCATTTCACCTACTTCTACCTTCATACATGTCTTTATATAGCATTTTAGACATTACCTGTATATTATGGCATTGGAAGTGTTTCCTGTTTGTTATATCAGCTTAATATGGGGTCTGATCCAAAGCTCTTGGGAATATTTCCATGCACTTCAACGGGCCTCGAGTGTTCAGATGCCATGGTGGAAGAGTCTATATTATTTTATTTTATTTTTTGTGGGGGGGAGGGGAATAAAGCACCTGATTTTAATCACGTACAGCAAAAGTGCTCCTTCAGGTGAAATGACTAACTGGCACATGAAGTCCTATGCAACTCATCACCTATGATTCTTGCTACATCTAAAATTGTATACATCATGCTTTTTGTACAATATCTGTATATTTTTACAGCCTCTGGCTTTTGTTGCTGGAGCTGTTTGTATTGAATGTGTTTATACGTGGTCTTTTCTCACTGAATTTTTCTGAATGCTTGTGCACAAACAAAGTAGGATAGATAATTGAAATTGAAATGCACCACATAAGCTATCTGCCTCCACTGCGTTAAGATGTATAGATTGTAACCACATTATACCTTTGGATGTTCTGAATGTGCACTCAAAATAAACATAATCTATCACTAAAAACATGTTTGCTCTCATAATGGGCAATTAGCGAGCTGTCTTCAATATGCCAAATCACAATTGCAAGAGAACAACTAGAAAAGGCTAAAAGTGAGACCTGCAGCATACAGAATAAGACACAAAGACAGAGGGCTTGGCCATCCTCTCACTTTATGCTAGCTCCATTATCTGAAAGGGAGCTATTTCTGGTTTACCCCAGTGCAAGGAAGAGGTCAATTAGACCCAGAAGCAGTTTCATACAGCACTGTGAAAATATGTCCAAGAAAAATACAGAAGAAATAAAAGTAGGACAGGCTCCAAATGTTGCTATATGACAGTCATAATAGCAAAGGAGCAAGTCAGAAAATGCTGTGGTGAAGGAATCAAAACATTCTGTGTGAAACGTGTTGATGCCGTCAAAATTTTTGATTGAAACCAGGCAGGTAGACAAACTAACCAGTTCCTGCCAGCTTGTTCCCCTGACATCCCAGTCTCTCCTTGTAGTCTAGTTCCCCAGCTTGCTGGCCAGGAAATTTACAAAAAAAAATACCTGTTTCAATTCTTCCAAAATGGAATTGTTCAAATTTTGCTTTCATTACTTTCCACAAACAAACAAACAAAAAATTCCCTTGGACAGAAATTCTGATTGTATCACAGATCTAGTAGCTATCTAGCCTTTCACCAATGGACACCTAAGGTGAAATCCTAGTTCAGACATATCCAAATATGTGCACTTCACAACAGTTTGCCACAAGGAAGTATATCTGGTAGCCTAGCAAGAGTGCTCCAGATCAGACACTAGATTGTTATGGGGGAGGGAGGGTGTGTGTGTGTGTGAGTGAGAAAGTAAGAATCACAGTTGCTTTGGCAGAAATGGGGTAGGGGAGGAGCTTGATCTGGCTGTTTGTTGTTTTATAAAAGTAAAACCTTAGTGAGAAAACTATTCTGTGAAAACTGCAGTCTGATGGCTGTATGCTGTATTTTCTTAGATGTATTGCAGTGTCCAAAATAGGAATTATTGAGTACATTTGCAGTCTCATCAGTGATACCCAATGCTAATTTGTGGTGTGACTCCATGCAGTATCTTATTCTAAATCTGTTAATTTCCTCACAGATTCCAATAAGAAGCAGAGACCACAATACAGAATTATACATAATAGCATATTATTAGATGATTAAAGCTATTAGCAGTTTGTTTTAAGTAATTAACATTGGAATATTTATGCATGCTATGTTAGACGTGACAGCAACACAATATGCTGTTATCAAATATAATAAGATAACAAGTTCTTTGAGATGCAGGCAATAAATAGAAGTTACAGTATTTCTTTCCTATAGAATGGGACATTGTGATCTTATTAGATAGCTTCACTGGCACAAATCCCTGTCTAGAGCAGAATAATATTTTAGAGAGAATGTATTTAACTGGCTTCAGCCCTAATATGAAAAATATCAGTTTCTTTCTCAGAAAATATCACACTGTCCTCAAAAAAATAAAATTGTCATCTTTCACCTCTACATCATCTTTTCAAATCCAACCTAGGTCTGTAGGAACCTAAATCCATTACCATATGGTGGTCTGACTCATGGGTGGTGTGTACCATTTAAACAGAGGTAATTATGGGCTGCATCTAATCTTTTGTTCCTTAACATTTTCTACTCATCCTCCCATTGGAGTGGGAGGAGGTCTTGTGTTTAAAGCACTGGGCTGAAATTCAGGAGATCTGGTTATAATTCCCAGTTCCGCCACAGGCTCTTCTCTGACTTTAGTCAAGTCACCTAAACTCTGTGCTTCAATTTCCCATCTGTAAAATGCGGGTGGTAATACATCCCTTCTCCTATTTTATGCACGATATACATTATTATTAAGGCTACATTTTAGTCACGGGTATTTTTAGTAAAAATCATGGACAGGTCACGAGCAGTAAACAAAAATTCATGGCCCATTACCTGTCCATGACTTTTACTATATACTCCTAACTAAAACTTGGGATGACGGGGCCATGGGTGCTCTGGGGGGGCACTCTGGGGGTGCTGTGGGTACTGGGGGGGTGTTGACCCGGGACAACTGCTGGTGCTGGGAGGAGGCGAGCGGGGGCGCATGGCCTGGGACCCCTGTTGGTGGGGGGGGGCTGGCTCCCTATCTGGTTGCCACCAGCATGTCCCTGCATCTCCTAGAGGGAGGGACGGCCAAGGGAGCTTCATAAGCACTGGCTCCACAGCTCCCATTGGCCGAGAACCACAGCCAATGGGAGCTGTGGGGGCAGCACCTGCAGGCGCGAGCAGTGCACTGAGCCCCCTGGCCCCTCCACCTAAGAGCTGCAGGGACATGCCAGGGAGCCCCCTCGAGGTAATCTCCGCCCTGCATCCCGCCCCCCTGCCCCAGCCCTGAGCCCCCTCCCACTCACCCAAACTGCTGCTGCTGCTGGCCCAGGACTGCCCAATGGGCAGCCCCTGAGCCAGCCACACTGGCTGCTGCAGAAGTCATGGGGGACATGGAAAGTCACAGAATCCGTGACTTCCGTGATCTCCGTGACAGACATGCAGCCCTAATTATTGTACATTATATATGCACGCACACACAGTTGTAAAGTTGTTAACTGAAAGTATTATGCCAATCCCACAATTCTGTTCACTCATGTCAAGTATCCCACAATACTTTGCAAAGATCAATTCAGCTTTTGTATTAGAAAATAGGAAAGCCGTCAAAGACAAGATACATTAATGTTCTGCTGTAGGTATAAGCTTAGGAGATACTCTCATGCCTATTAGTACCTGGAATGTGATGGCCACAACAAAAGGTGAGAGGTACACCACAGTATCTGAAAAACAAGTTGAAATTGGTAGGTGGAATTTTAGATGTGAGGGTTTCAGCTTGTAAACAACCCTATTATTAATAGAGGTAATTTTGGAGGTGCAAGGAGAACTTAACTTGTTTCCTGTATGGCTCCTATTACAGTAGTACCTAAGCATTTCAGTCTTGTATTTATCCTCCCAGCATCCTTGTGAGGTAAGGCAATGCTATTATCCCCATTTTACAGATGGGGAACTGAGGCACAGATATAACATGGTGATTTGTCCAAAGTCACACAAGCAGTCTGTGGCAGAACTGAAAGCTGAATCAAGGTCTCTGAAGTCCCAGGCTAACACACTAACCACTGAACCATCCTTCTCCTTGGTACATGAGACCAGCCTCATTATGTCAGCTCTTTTTTCAACTAGCTGACCCAAAGTATTCCTAAATGCACTGTGTATAAATGTGCTCTGCCTTTATTAGAAGGCTCAATTCTGTGAGGCCGTCAACTCTGTAGGTCCCTTAATTTGGTACTAATCAAAAGTGTCCCTGTGTGGACCAAATCTACTGTTGGTGTAACTCCATGTAAATCAATGGTGCTATGCCAGCAGATAATATGATCCTCATATTGCAAGTGTGAGAAGCACTAAGTGCCTAGAACAGCTCAGATGATGGGCCAGGTCTAATACCCTGGAGTGGTTTGTCTCCCTTTAGGTGCTCAATGGATCAGCAAACATCAGTTTACCCTAAGTATATTTTTCTCAGACTGAGATTCTGCTGTTCTAACAAGAGCTCTTTGATATCTCTTTGTTTTTGAATGACTAGTTCACATTGTTTCAACATCCTTGTGAGAGAGAGAGAAAGGGTAGGATAGAAATGTTTCATCTCAGAGATGGAATGATATCATTGGAAGGACAGTTAACTCTCACCCTAGGTTCACTAGAATCATTGGGTCACAGAAATTAGTCAAGCTGAAATAATCTAAATTCTCTCCTCCTACCAAATGCACTGAGATGTAAATGTAGGGTAAAGCATTGCCTATCAGCTGAATTATTTTTATTTCATCTTAATGCACGACCATTAAGAATGCCCAGCTTTGAGAGTACTGGTATGATTACTGCTCCTAGCAATACTGTATCCATTTAGTGCACAGCACTGAATAAAAGCTGTCCACCATTTTATCTTTAGGATCTTAATCTAACACACTGGTGGGTACTGGAGAAAGCTCTATTTCAGTGCTAATTAGCTTAAAGGGAACATGAGGGAGTAGCCCAAAGGTTCCCCCAAATGGCAACATGGCTGAACATTGGGTCACAAGCTCAATAAAGATGTTTACTACATAAGAAAGATCCAGAGAGCTCAGGACTCCATGTAATTGAACATGGCCAGGGTCTAGATCTAAAAACGTTAAGGCTATTAAAAGAGCTGCTATCTCCTATATCTGCTGCAGAGTTACAACCGAATCTCTGCATGATTCATCATGTAGATCAATACTTACCTACTGTGACTTGTCAGCAGCCGTATCGCCTTTCAACAAGCTTTTATGTAGTGCAGTTGTCAGGATTTGGGACGTACTTAAAGAAAAAGCCCTTTAGAGAGGGAAATAATTCAAGTTCACACTCAAAACCCACACATGCTTAGACTATAAACTTCTACGTCCCTGGATGGTGAGCACTTTTAAAACTACAGGGCTGTACCCACCATGGGAGCTGCAAAATGGTGCTAACGAAGTATTGGATACCTCGCTCCATCCCTCCTCTCTCACTTGCAGCTGCCTAGTGGTGAGAGAAGAGCAGAATATTGGTGACCCGCTCCATTTGCAGAACCCAAGAGCTTCTGGAGGGAGTGCGGCAGAATGT
The DNA here is from genome assembly GCF_016161935.1 of Mauremys reevesii. Lineage (NCBI taxonomy): Eukaryota > Metazoa > Chordata > Testudines > Geoemydidae > Mauremys > Mauremys reevesii. The sequence goes on along the minus strand of NC_052640.1, from coordinate 12,410,119 downwards.
TCATTTCCCCTTCCCACAGCTCTGGTGGTGAAGCTTAAAATTTAGAAGAAGCCAGGGACTGATACAAGAGAATGATCCCTGAGACAGGGTATTGGGAAAGCATAGAAATGCCATGACTCCCCCACTTCCAAGTGGTAGGGAGCAAAACAGCGTTCCTCATTAGAGGTGGAATTGAAACACTCTCTTAGTAAAACATTTATTCCATAGCCCCGAAAGATCAAATTTCATTTATCATCAACTCCCTTGCTGTTGAGTTGACTTGTTGATGGCTTAGAAACAAAAGGCTATGTGTCTGGGATGCTAAATTTTAACATCCAGCTTAATTGATATTTGTAGTGATTGTCTGAATACTTCACACCAGGGTATTCAATTGTCCTGACCTTTTTATAGTTTGATTTATATAAATTGAAGTTCCTCTTCCCTCTAAACACAAACACCCAAGCAATTGCAGGCTTAATTAAGTGAGCCCCAGCCTTTTGCAAAAGCAACAAGATAGGGATGGAGATGGAAAAACTATAACAGCAAATTAATGATGGATTGCAAGTGAGTGTGTGTGTTTGTGTGTGAGAGAGAGAATATATTTGCTTGGGGTTTTCTTCTCTATTAGCTCAGCCAGTGATCTGGGTATTAAAGTAGTGCTTAGAGGACCATACAAACACATAATGAGAGACAGTCTAAACAGATGAGGCAAAGATATAATATAAATAGATAAGATGTGGGCAAGTCGCGGCGCCCAAAGGACCTAGGTCTCCTGATTCTCAGTTCAGTGCCCTATTTAGTATACTGTATTTCCTCTCTAACTGACCGCCAGCTACATTGACTTGGATGTTTCATAGGGCTCTTCAAAGGCCAGAAAAATTTGCTCACTGAATAAACTAAGTAGAACAATTCATTAAGTAACATATTCAACCAGCTCTAATATCCTACACAGGCTACATCTTTAGTGTCTGCGCTTTCAATTACAATGAAATAAAATTGTAGAATTACAGAAATGTAGCGCTGGAAGGGATCGCTATAAGTCATCGAGTCCAGTCTCAGGTGCTGAGGCAGAATCAGGTATGCCATCCCTAACAGATGTTTGTCCAGTCCGTTCTTAAAAACCTCCAATGAAGGGGGTTCCACAGTCTCCCTTTGAAGCCCGTTCCAGAGCTTAACTATTCTTATAGTTAGAAAGATTTTCCTAATATCGAACCTAAATTTCCCTTGCTGCAGATTAAGGCAATTACTTCTTGTCCTACCTTCAGTGGATATGGAGAACGATTGATCACTGTCCTCTTTATAACAGCCCTTAATATATTGGAAGACTGTTATCAGGCCTCAGTCCTCTCTTCGCAAGACTAAACAGGCCCAGGTTTTTTAACCTTTCCTCCTAGGTAAGGGTGTTTAAACCTTTTATCATTTTTGTTGCTCTCCTCTGGACTCTCTCAATTTGTCCACATCTTTCCTAAAGTGTGATGTCCAGAAGTGGACACAGTACTCCAGCAGAGGCCTCACCAGTGTGAAGCAGAGCAGGGCAAATACCTCCCATGTCTTACATACAACACTCCCATTAACACACCACAGAATTATATTAGCCTTTTTCACAACTGCATCACATTATTGGCTCACATTAAATTTGAGATCCACTATAATCCCCAGATTCTTTTCAGCAGTACCACCATCTAGCCAGTTATTCCCCATATTGTAGTCGTGCATTTGATTGTTCCTTCCCAAGTGAAGCATTTTGCATTTATTTTTATTGAATAGCATCTTGTTGAATTCAGACCAATTTGTCAAGGTTGTTTTCAATTCTAATCCTGTCCTCCAAAGTGCTCACAACCCCTCCCAGTTTGGTGTCATGTGTAGATTTTATAAGCGTGCTCTCCACTCCATTATCAATGTCATTAATGAAAATATTGAATAGTACCAGAATCAGGACTGACCCTGTAGGATCCCACTAGATACACACTCACAATTTGACAGCAAACAATTGATAATTACATTTTGACTATGGTCTTTCAACCAATTACATATTCACTTTATAGTAATTTCATCTAGACTGCATTTCCCTAGTTTGTTTATGAGAATATCATGTGGGACTGTGTCAAATCCTTACTAAAATCAAGACACATCCCATCTACTGCTTCCTGCATCCACTGGGCCAGTAACCCTGTCAAGGAAGGAAATTAGGTTGGTTTGACATGATTTGTTCTTGACAAATCCATGCTGGCTATGCCTTATAACACTATTGTTACCTATGTGCTTACAAACTGATTATTTAATAATTTGTTCCAGTATGTTTCCAGGTACTGAAGTTAGGCTGACTGGTCTATATTTTCTTGGGTCCTCTTTGTTCCCCATTCTCCAGACCTCTGGGACCTCACCCATCTTCTGCGAGTTCTTGAAGATAATTGCTAATGGCTCTGAGATTGCTTCAGCTAGTTCTTTACATATCTTAGGATGAATTTAATCAGTCCCTGCTGACTTAAATGCATCTAACTTCTCTAAATAGTCTCTGACCTGTTCTTTCCCTATTTTGGCTTGTGTTCCTTTCCCTTTGTTGTTAATATTCATTGTATTGAGTATCTGGTCACCATTAATCTTTTTAGTGATGACTGAAGCAAAATAGGCGTTACCCCCCGGCAGCTTTCTTGATGCCACCAATTATTAGCGTCCCTTCCCTGCTAAGTAAAGGACCTTCACTTCCCTTTGTCTTTCTCTTGCTCCTAATGTATTTAAATAAACTCTTCTTATTGCCTTTTATGTCCTTTAGTAGCTGTAACTCATTTTGTGCCTTAGCCTTTCAGATTTTTTAATCAATTTTGATCAAGAAAAAAAACAATAGACCTCCAGTGGAGATATGTGAATGTATCAGAATTGGTTTATAAATTGGGTTGGAAATTTCAGGAGACAAGGTTTTTCTCCCAAGATTTCTCATGCTTCCAGATAAGAATGTTATCTTACGTGGCAATTTGTTTTTTCTGCCAGTAATATATTTTCAGGAGGGAGAGTAAATCAGTGAAGTTCCCATCTCTAAATTCTCTAATCCCTGTCTCTGAATTCTATAATTTCTAGTGTGTTATGTAGCTCAATGTAAAAGACGTACATATAATGCAGCCGCTGTGATTTCAGAGGTTCATGGAAATAATGTATTTTATCTTCATTTGTGGGGACTGGCATCTCCCAATTTCACTTCGAGTTTCAGGTTTAAGTGGAATCAAAATCTCAAGGTGAAACTTATTCAAAACAATTGACCGCGACACTAAAGCATTAATTAGACTCTCAAAACTACAACTTTTCCATTTGAAAGGGACCTGCACTGCTGTGAAACTGTCAATGCACCCATGATGAGTTTCAGTTTAGCAACAAAATCTGAAGGGAGGCATGTTCCAGGCCATTTAGGTTCATAACAAAATAACAGATCTAGCTCTTTAAATGACTCTTAAAATGATTCTTCAAATTAATAGATCCTAGGATATCTTTAATCTTTTCTAGGGGGATAATGAGATCAACCTTTATACATTCAAGGGACATGAAAATCCAGTTTGAATTCTTGGAAGTATCAGTGGTCTGTTCAAGGATCAGCAGCTACTTGTTAAATAAGAAACAGTGTGCCAAATTCATCACTGCTGTAGATTTCAGTCCTGTTATACTACAGATTGAATTTGGCTCAGAGTTTTTAAAAAATCAGAAAGAGGAGAGATGTAGAAGGAACATTATATGCCCCAGGGGAATTGATAAATGAAGTACACACAAAAAATCCTTAGCCATGTCACAGATAAAGATCAAATACTTTTTCTGCAAGCTGCTCTTTAAGCAAGGGGCAATTTTTTCAGGAGAGAATGAAAGAAATTGGCTTGACATAAATTTCTTAGAATTCCTGGAAAATGCTGATAGAAAGTCAAAGGGAGATGGAAAAAGCCTTTTGTTTATCTGAAAACACCCGGATTTCTAAAGCAATTGCATAAATTAATTTGGCTAAACAAGATGTGCCACAGACCCCTGCAGCCGATAAATTGGCACTAACAGCAACCATCAGCAGTATCACCTAATCCAAAAAGAACAGAACTCAATTTTTAAAATATACCTATTTGTGATTCTAGCAATATTTGAATTGGTTACAGCTGCCACAATGCAGACCACAAATCCAGACTTTAATCTTGCAAACAAACCAAACCTAAATAGTAATTCAGATGAACAGCTGTGACATTGCGTTACATGATGCATGTATACTTAGCCAGTGTACATTATTGCTCTTGGTTATGTGTTCTTTGTGCATCCACATGGCAGTGAGGGATCAGATCTGTGCTATTTGCCTCAACAACATTTCTCCCTGACCCTTCCAAGGTTTATATATGGAGTCCAGTTCTTCAATTTGCTGTTCCTACTCAACATATTGTCTGGCATGCATAACAATTAACTGCAGCTACAAAGTGCTGTTTATGGGTTTGCGTAATGTTCTTAACACAGCTTGCTACCACATAGGCCAGCAGCAAATTACTAAATCCCGGAGGGAAGTGTGTCTCAGAGGGTATGTATACGCTGCACACTTTTTACATACACTACATGCCTCCCTAGCATGAGTATAAATAGCAGTGTAGGCAGTGAGGCACTGCTTATGCTAGTAGAATAAAGACATACCTGCACCCTTAAAGTACATACCCTACTTGGCTCTGCATACCCAAGCAGTGCCTCCCCCATCTACACTATTTTTAGCAGTGTAATGTCCTGCTGCTTTCCCACTGCTGAGTCTTCCGTACTACAGGGAAAAGGGAAAGGGGGCGGCAGTTCCCCGTTGCCAGAGATTTTCCCCGCCACAGGAAGCTGACAGCCTTTCACTGCAACAGGGAAAGATTCTGGCAGAGAGGTTTCAGAGGGGTAGCCGTGTTAGTCTGTATCAGCAAAAACAACGAGTCCTTGTGACACCTTAGAGACTAACAAATTTATTTGAGCATAGGCTTTCATGGGCTAAAGCCCATTTCATCAACAGCTCTGCCTTTCCCAGCCGCCTCCCTCCTGCCAGAGAGCCATTCACTGTCACATGTAGCCACACATCACAGTGTGTGTGGATGCAGCCCACTTTTCACTGCAGTGTGTAGCTACACATACCATCCATACCTCTGCCAGTGGTGTGCAGGGTAGGCATAGGCAGAGTCACTGTGCCCCCCAGGACTATTCCTGGTTATTCCTGCACCACCCCTTGCTAATTACTTGGTATCTATGTATAGACATGTGTGAAGCTCTGCATGGGGAGCTTCAATGCTGATAATCATCTCAAAACTAAAGGGAATAAATGCGATTAACTTTGCCTGGAAAATCTCTTATCTTCTTGGCAAGAAAACATTTTATAGTAACTTTCAAGGGATCATAAAAATAGAAAGGATTTTTTAAAGAAAACAAAAGGAAATGTATCATATTTCAGGTACTGTCTGGCATTCAGTGCCATGTCTTCAGCTGGTATAAATCAGCCCAGCTTTATTAAAGTCGGTGGAGCTATGTTGACTTTTACATGGGAGGATCTCACCTTTTATCTGTATTCCAGGAAAGTTTTAGATATAAATGTATCACTATTCATGCTTTTAAAGAATCACAGATAATTTTGAACCTAAATGTGACCTTTAAAAAAATCCTCTCTTTTTTACCAAGAATTTGTATTAAAAAGGAAAATAAAACTCATACAAGTAATCTTCATTGTTTAGGTTGAACCTACAGTGCTTTTCATCCAGTTGCTGCAAAGTGAGTGTAAGTTAATTAAAAGAAACAAATTATTTTAAGAGCCGCAATGTTGCTGTTGTAATACCAACAAGCAAATAAACAGAAATGTCATGTTAATTTCAAGTTTCATTAGAAACTAGGGACAAAAATCAATGACTGCCTAATGGGAAAAGACTATTCAAGAGGAACTGTGCCTTACTACAAGAGGCTAAAGAGTCTCTCGATAGAAGGGTGAATTTACAAATTTGAATATGCATTCTCAATGCTTGAATCAATGAGTGGGCTTAAGGAACATGACTGAAAAATCAAAGGCAGTGTAGTGACATTTATTGCTCAGATGCTGCTATGCATGGGTTATAATGTACTATAAGGCCCCACTCTTATGTCTGATAAGAGGTTGGGAGACACTTACACCCATGTCAATTCCCATTGAAGTCAACAGCTTTTCGCATGGGCAAAGGAAGCCTCCTGGGTGGATTTCAGACTCAGTTTTGGAATAGGGTTACAGATTTTAGTCCATGAAGAGTGAGACTTTTAGCCTGATTGATAGGAATAATCATTATGGGTAACTTTGAAATATATATTAACTACTTACGCTAAACAATCTGTTCCACCCTTGTATTTAACTGTGGCACTCTGAATACGTTTCCCAGACCTGAAGAAGAGCCCTGTGTAAGCTTGAAAGATAAAAAGATATTACCTCACCCACCTTGTCTCTAATATCTTGGGACCAACACGGCTACAACAACACTGCATAAGTCTGCTCATGTGAATTGTGGTATAAGCATTAAGACGCAAATCCTGCACCAAACCCCAAGTAGATGGACGCAACTCACAGGCATCAGAAGGTGAAGAATCCTCCCCACAAGCTGTACCAGGGCTGTAGTAGTCACCAATGACTGCTGTGTTCCCTCTTCAGAGGGGAAAATGGCTGCCCCACCCCTAAGCTTCCTTTTGTAGCACTGCAGAAGGGAGCCATGCACAACTGGACGTCACAGTTTAGGGAGTGTAGTATATGAACCCCCCAGTAGAGTGCAGACATCCTGCCCTCTAGCCACATACAATGGAACTACCACTGTTCCATTGTCTCCAGAGCTATCTGTTAAGATGTAGGGGATGAAGGCAGTGCAAGATTTGCCCATAGAGAAGGCTCATTGCTTACTCTCAGAGCAACAGGTCCAAAACTGCTATTGCAATGTGAGGGTGAGACAAAGATAAAAACAGCATAATGAAGTATTAAAGGCTCTTCAAGAAGGTGAGAAACTTTACACATATGAGTAATGTGAATGGGTCTCCTCATGTGTTTAAAATTATTTGTGTTGATAAGTATTTACAAGATCAGGACCAAAAAAACAAACAAACTTTATTTGATCATTAACAGTGCAGATCAGAGCCCCTTGTGCATTTCATAGAATCATAGAAGATTAGGGTTGGAAGAGACTTCAGGAGGTCATCTAGTCCAACTCCCCGCTCAAAAGAGGACCAACCCTAACTAAATCATCCCAGTCAGGGCTTTGTCAATCTGTGCCTTAAAAACCTCTAAGGATGGAGATTCCATCACCTCCCTAGGTAACCCATTCCAGTGCTTCACCACCCTCCTAGTGAAATAGTTTTTCTTAATATCCAACCTAGACCTCCCCCACTGCAACTTGAGACCATTACTCCTTGTTCTGTCATCCGGTACCATTGAGAACAGTCTAGATCCATCCTCTTGGGAACCCCCTTTCAGGTAGTTGAAAGCAGCTATCAAATCCCCCCTCATTCTTCTCTTCTGTAGACTAAACAATCCCAGTTCCCTCAGCCTCTCCTCATAAATCATGTGCCCCAGCCCCCTAATCATTTTCATTGCCCTCTGCTGGACTCTCTCCAATTTGTCCACATCCTTTCTGTAGTGGAGGGTCCAAAACTGGACACAATACTCCAGATGTGGCCTCACCAGTGCCGAATAGAGAGGAATAATCACTCCCCTCGATCCGCTGGCAACACTCCTACAAATGCAGCCCAATATGCTGTTAGCTTTCTTGGCAACAAGGGCAGACAGTTGACTCATAACCAGTTTCTCATCCACTGTAATCCCCAGATCCTTTTCTGCAGACCTGCTGTTTAGCCAGTCAGTTCCCAGCTTGTAGCAGTGCATCAGATTCTTCTGTCCTAAGTGCAGGACTCTTCACTTGTCCGTGTTGAACCTCATCAGATTTCTTTTAGATTTCCTCCAATTTGTCTAGGGCACCCTAGACCCTATCCCAACCCTACAGCATATCTACCTCTCCCCCCAGCTTAGTGTCCTCCGCAAACTTGCTGAAGGTGCAATCCATTGCATTATCATCCAGATCATTAATGAAGATGTTGAACAAAACCAGCCCCAGGACAGACCCCTGGGGCACTCTGCCTGATACCGGCTGCCAACTAGACATCGAGCCACTGATCACTACTTGTTGAGCCTGACAATCTAGCCAGCTTTCTATCTACCTTATAGTCCATTCATCCAATCCATGCTTTTTTAACTTGCTGTCAAGAATACTGTGGGAGACTGTATCACATCCACCACTGTCTCCATATCCACAGAGCCAGTTATCTCATCATAGAAGGCAGTTAGGTTGGTCAGGCATAACTTGCCCTTGATGAATCTATGATGAATATTCCTGATCACCTTCCTCTCTCCAAGTGCTTCAAAAAGGATTCCTTGAGGACCTGCTGTATGATTTTTCCAGGGACTGAGGTGAGGCTGACTGGTCTATAGTTCCCTGGAATCTCCTTCTTCCCTTTTTTAAAGATGGGCACTATATTTGCCTTTTTCCAATCTTCCGGGACCTCCCCTGATCACCATGATTTTTCAAAGATAATGGCCAATAGCTCTGCAAACACACCAGCCAACTCCCTCATCACCCTCAGATGCATTAGATCCGGACCCATGGACTTGTGCATGTCCAGCTTTTCTAAATAGTCCTTAACCTGTTCTTTCACCACTGAGGGCTGCTCACCCAGTGCAGCAGTCTGGGAGATGACCTCCCCCATTCATTAAGGCTCCCACACTTTCCTTGACCTTCTTCTTGTTGCTAACATACCTGTAGAAACCCTTCTTGTTACCCTTTACATCCCTTGCTAGCTGCAACTCCAATTGTGCTTTGGCCTTGCATGCTCGAGCAATATTTTTATACTCCTCCCTAGTCATCTGTCCAAGTTTCCACTTCTTATAAGCTTCCTTTTTGTGTTTAAGCTCACCAAAGATTTCTCTGTTAAGCCAAGCTGGTCGCCTGCCATATTTTCTATTCTTTCTGCACATCGGGATGGTTTGTTCCTGTGCCCTCAATAAGGCTTCTTTAAAATAGAGCCAGGTCTCCTGGAGTCCTTTCCCCCTCATATTAGCTTCCCAGGGGATCCTGCCCATCAGTTCCCTGAGGGAGTCAGTTTGCTTTTCTGAAGTCCAGAGTCTCCATATTCTGCTGCTCTCCTTTCTTTCTTTTGTCAGGATCCTGAACTCAACCATCTCATGGTCACTGCTGCCCAGGTTGCCACCCACTTCTACTTCCCCTACCAATTCTTCCCTGTTTGTGAGCAGCAGGTCAAGAGGAGCATGACCCCTAGTTGGTTCCTCCAGTACTTGCACCAGGAAGTTGTTCCCAACACTCTCAAAAACTTCCTGGATTCTCTATGCACTGTTGTATTGCTCTCCCAGCAGATGTCAGGGAGATTGAAGTCCCCCATGCGAACCAGGCAAGGGCGGCTCCAGGCACTAGCACGCCAAGTGCGTGCTTGGGGCGGCAAGCCACGGGGGTCGCTCTGCTGGTCGCCGCGAGGGAGGCAGGCAGGTTGCCTTCAGCAGCATGCCTGAGGAGGGTCCGCTGGTCCCGCGGCTTCGGCGGACCTCCCGCAGGCGTGCCGCCGAATCCGCAGGACCAGGGACCTCCCGCAGGCAAGCCTCCAAGGGCAGCCTGCCTGCAGTGCTTGGGGTGGCAAAATACCTAGAGCCGCCCCTGGAACCAGGACCTGTGATCTGGAAACTTCTGTTAGTTGTCTGAAGAAAGCCTCGTCTACCTCATCCTCCTGGTCTGGTGGTCTATAGCAGATGCCCATCACGACATCACCCTTGTTGCTCTTGCGTCTAAACTTAACCCAAAGACTCTCAACAGGCTTTTCTCCAGTTTCATACTGGAGCTCTGAGCAATCATACTGCTCCCTTGCATACAGTGCAACTTAATCCACTGTAATCTGAGAAGGTCATTGAACTTTTGGTTTTTGAAAGGGATATAGCAGCCATACCTAAGGCTTTACATTTCTCATCAGTGGAGAAGATTATAAAAAGCGGTGGTGAGTTTTGCTCAACATGTGCCAATGACAGCAGGCTGTGAAGGGAAGAATATCATCATCATGTTTTCATTTAAAAATTAAAATACCTTTAAAAGTTACTACCTATGTATGTATCCATTAGTGCCTAGTTTAATGTGAAACTACAACATTAATTTAATTTCTTTAATGATATCATAAAAGATTAATATGGCCGCTGCTATGGATGGAAGCTTACAGATAAGCTGTAAAGCCTGACTGCTAAAGTTGTGTAGCTTCTTTCAAAGGATTATTTTTTTAAAATGAAAAAGAATTCAGAATATTTCTAATTCTAAATGACACCTTAATTTCATTCTCCCCACAATAAAGGGGGAGGGCTTGGGCTCCTTCAGGAAGAGGCTGCCAGCAGCAGGGCTGGACTGTGGGTTCCCCCCAGGCTGCTCTTGCTAGGCCAGGCCCTCCAGCCACACGGTCCAGTCTAAGGCCCCTGCACATGTGTTAATGCACACACTGCGTGCACCTGGCTGACGTGCATTAAGAGTTGTTAGTGTGTGGTTCCATTTCAAAGAAGACTAGATTAAGGAAATGTTAATGGATGTCAGGGTGCACATGGCCAGTTAGTCAGTACCCCTGCCGGCTAGTATGGGGTAGATCACACCCCTTTCCTGCTGTGAATCTGCTGCCCTAGGCAGCTGCCTAGCTTGCCGATGCCTAAGGCAGCCTCTGTGCATAATATGCTTAAAAGGCACCACACCCTCCTGCCCTTGCACCCTATTAGCACCACCACTGGTGAGGAAACTGAGGCAGAGAATTGCATGTAGGCCTTTATTATTTTGTCTAGATCTGTATATTTCTTGTGCAAGCTGAAGTAAAGCGTGACTGATTTGGGGGGAATCTTTTGCAAAGCCTGAGTTTCTGTGTGTTTCACTAGCACATATCCCTGGAGAGCTGAACTCCCACAAGGCAAACACTCTGGCAAAGGCAGTGCTTAAGCTAGTGGGGAGTCAGCATTGGTCCTGAGGCCTAGGGCAGCTGGGTTGTTTGGTCCCATTTCGGTGAAGGATTAATAAACAGAGCCAGTGCCCAGGAAACATGCCGGGGAGACCGAGGAAAGACTGTACTGCAGCCTACTCCGACCAAAGGAAGTTTGAGAGCACATGGGTCTACCAAGGTGGGACCCAAACACAGCAACCCGGTGAGTGTCCAGCTGGTAGACTGTTATTAGGGCAATACGACACAGCAGTGCCACATTGTGCTTGGCGCTGGCCAGACATCTTAGAAGACATAATCCCTGCCCCAAAGTTCTTTCTGTCTAAGATGACAAGAGATGGACAAAGGCTGTTTTCCTTGTAGGTGTCCTGGTTGAAGTAGATTTTGAAGGAGGCGAGATTATTTTCTTCTCTTTAATCATGTAATTCCCATTAATGTTAATGGGGGTGGGGTGCTTATGTATCAGGATAGCTACAAATACTGACATGTGTTTGGAGTATCTACATACCATGTTTCTTTAAAATGAAAGAATCTTGAATGCAGACTAATGACTAAAGTGATTGTGTCCTCTATCAACAAACTCCATGCATTCAGTTTCTGTTCCTCCCCGTAACAGTAGCTACTGGAGTCATGTGACAGCTTTTGTTAAGTGTCCCCTGTTTTAGGCAACTGAAGCCAGGAAAAAGGAAATGAATCTCTTAGCATCCATAGTGTGTGGAACTGAGAGAGTGATTTTCCCAAGGTCATGCAAGGAGCCTCTGCCAGAGCTAAGCATTGATCCCAGATATCCCAGTTCAGTGCTTAACTACAAGACCGAGCCTTCCTGCTCAGAGACCATCCTTCCTCTGTTGGTCTTTTCCAGTCTATCAGACCCTGTAGTAATGGGAGAGTATTCCAATGTTGTTTTCGTATAGTTTGAGGAGAAAGAGCCATTATATACATTGGATGGGAGATGCTCTGAAAGTGTCATTTATGATGATGATGAAGAATTTTAGACTGTCTAGTCTGTTGACAATCTATTTGCAGTCATTATTCTTTCATGAATATTCATAAGGACTGTAGCGATAGAAAGTATGGTAGCTGTCATCATTTCTGCAGTTAATCACACATTTGGATTCTGCTGGTGGTAATGGAAGTTAAAATTCTCAAACTGATTAGAACAAGGTCAATATCCATTAATCCATCCATCCATCTATACATTATCCCTATAGCTATCTATCCTGTTGAGGTATTTAAAGGCATTCATCTGTGCCTTTGAAACTAGAATAGCTTATATTCTTTTTAGCATAGTTTGAAAAGGCATGGACTCCTTAAAATATAAGAATATTTATTAATGGATAGGATTTGCATGAGTATGGAAATTAATTTCTAAATCTCTTAAATATAGAACTGATGCTTCACAGGCAATCATGAGTATTTAATAGCTTTCCACTATGAAGAAAAATATCCCTACTGGACTGACTAAAGAGAACAAGTTGTTTGCAATGTTGCTATAGCTGTGTTGGAAGATTAGGTCAAAGCATGTCTGATGGATAGAAATTTCATTTGAATAAGATCAATATTTATTACTCAGTTTTTGACAGAGCTGTAAACTGAACTTTTGCAAAGTTACCTTTTTACTGACTGCATATTTTCTCCTTCCCAGCCCTTGTGCTGTAACATTTATCGATGCTTTTTTATTAAGGCACAAGGTTGGGGGGAAAAAGGAAGGTGAAACAGACTTAAATTTCACGATCAGCTGCCATTAGCATAGGGTGATACAGAGTGTCTGCCTGACCAGACATCTGTTCCTGCTCCTCTTGTCACCTTACATCTGTTTCAGAAAGGCAACGGATTTGCAGCAGAAATGCTATATTTCTTGAGGTTTTTGTTTGTTGTTTACAACTGTTGTCGGGGAGGAAACAAGAATGATGGTGGCAAAGAGTGGTTAAAAACATTCCCTGCAATGTAATTCTGTTGTATTTGAATAGACACTACTGCCGCATTGATTTGAAGTACCCTTCAGAATGACTGTTCACCCTTCCCATAGCCCTGAGAGTCCATTTATTTCACACATCAATTACACACTTGACATTTTAACACGGTCTCTCTGATTTTAATGGGTTTTAGGAGCTGCATTATGATTAGAGGGAGAAATGCTTCATTCAGGAAAGGGGAGGCCAATCACTTACATAAAGAACAGAAACATAAATTGAAAAAACATTTTAAAAAATTTAGCTGAACTCAAGAAAAACATTTAAAAATATTTAGAGAATCTCAGTCTTCGAAGAAATGTTTCCCTTGTATATGTCCAAAAAAGAGCACATGGTGTTTTTGGATCTCCACCATTCAAAATCAGATTTCCCCCATGGTTTTGCATGCTGCAGCCGTTATCATGATATCAAGGACAATTCAATGAAACCAGACTGTGTCTGAGATTGCTGCAAATGTTCTAAGTTAAAGAAACATGCAAGTGGCAGTCTGATATTTTGATAGTTCTCCCCTGTCATGAAGTTTGAAATGTCAAATGTATGTGATTAATACCTTAAATCACCTGTTTAGCCCAACTGATTAAAATAAAGTATTTATGCTTGGATTGGTTTCTTTTTTAACAAAGTATTTTCAGTTAGCAGCAGAAAGTGCAGATCAAAGGTAGCTTTTCATTACGGGAAAGGTGTTTTGAGGTTATTTGAGGTTTTTAATGCTGTTTTAAGTTATTTGAGTCATAAACACTTCACAACCCAGCCCGTGTAGTAAATCTCATTGATGGTTTCTCTAACAGCTGACTTGCGGCAGTTTTACTCCTGACAACAGGACATAGTAACTGGACATTTCTCCTCTGGGGGGTGAGGTAATGTACGTTTTTAAGTGAAAATTCAATACACTGTGCAGGGCTTAGTAAAGACTGGAGAAGGGAAAGCTTCACAAAAGTTGCCTCTTCAAGTTGGCTCCCACCTGAGCACAGGGTGCAATGAGTCAACGCTGAGCGTGACTACTTGAGGGCTCCATGGCAACCCACCAGGGCTTAGCCAATCCACAGACACAGAGCTTAAGCAGGTGATCCCAAGGCCATGGATATAGGCTCCAAATGAGAGCAGTTGTTCTCATCTGCTCAACATTGCTACATCACTGGGAATGTCCCCTGCCACTTGGTGGTTCTGGCAGACTGCTCCTGCCCCATCCCAAGCCCAGCTCATTCTCCTTCCTTTGTCCAGCCTTGTTTTAACCCTGTCCTTGATTCTTGCTCTGACCCTGGCTCTGGTCCCCAGCCTGAGCACTCGGCCTGACTTCTGCTGTTCCTGTTACCTCTGTTCCCCTAAAAACCAACCCAGGGTCACACTTGTATTAGTTTTATTATGATGCCGCTGTTGGGTCAGATAGAAAAGAGATGGAGCTTATTCATACACGCACACATTCACCGCATTCATACCCTCATGCACCCACACACTTACACAGGCGGAGAGTTACCGGAGACAGCATGGAGACCAAGAAGCCGAAGCATGGTAGATCTGGTGTGCCCGCCTGCGGTCACAAATCCAGGCTGCTGAGCAGGTCAAGGAGCAGCAGCTGCTTAGTGCATGGCTGCTTCCTTTTTCTGGAACTAGGCAGATCCTGTCATGTACACTGAGTTTTCCTTCTGTGTACGTCACCAAGAAGCATTCCCAGACCAGTTCCTTTATGCATACCAGGTTCTTCTTTTCTTTACAGCACTTTGTGATTGCCTTCGCAGGGCAGATTATATTAGATACACCTGGCTCCTGGCTCTGAGATCCTTTCTCCTTGCAGTTCCTTTCTGCCCAGTCCCACATACACTCCCTTGTTCACACTCTCTCTGAGTGTGTGATGGGATATTACACAGCTTGGAAGTTCATACAAGTAGTAACTTGAAAAGGTTACAGAGCTTGCAAAGGTTACAAAACTTAAAAGGCTATGCTAACAATAACTGAAGTTACAAAGTCTTCAAAAAGGTTGCAGACCTTAATGATACAAGTTACAGATCTTACAATCGCATTTGAGTGGAGGCTTAATATAATAGTTCCAACTGCTTGGCCTGACTGCTGCTGTTTCATCCACTTCTCAGCGTGACACACGGAGAACATAACCCAAGTCAATGAGATACTAAAGAGTGGAATAAGGTCCCTACTCTACTCTTACCTTTTCCTCTCTTTCAGTCCCCTCCTTTTTTTCTTTCCTAGTCATTGTGTAATACAATGATTCTCAACCTTTTTCATACTGTCCCAGCACAAAAAGAATTGGGACCCCACTCCCATCGTAATTTTTTTAAGAAGACAAAGAGAATGTTTGTGACCTCCTGAAATGTATGTCCCCCCTCCCACCCAGCCCTGGCAGAGTACCTATCCATAATGGCTGTGGTTTTATTGTTTGTACACAGTAGTGAGTTCTGTCTTGTAGGAGTTTGGCGTCCCATTTCCATTGCAAGATTAGGTGACCCATAAAGAATTTGGAGAATAGTGGACTAATTCTTTCAAAAAATTCTTTCAAAAAATTAAACTCTATTTTAAGGACTCTGCAGAAATAATCCAGGGGCTATAAGTACGTTGAGATAATCATCTGCTACATTTGGGTAATTACTCCACCTTCTCATATAACTAATTGAAAACAAATTTAC
Source organism: Mauremys reevesii (assembly GCF_016161935.1). Classification (NCBI taxonomy): domain Eukaryota; kingdom Metazoa; phylum Chordata; order Testudines; family Geoemydidae; genus Mauremys; species Mauremys reevesii. The sequence continues at coordinate 12,394,542 of NC_052640.1, read as the reverse complement.
GTTAAGTGCCAAATATCCATTTAATTTATATTGCACTGGTATTTGGATGCACACTACCTGCACCTCGTGAAAATATAACCACAAGTTGGAGAAGGAAGAGAATGAAAAATTATTAAATCTTGGTGGCATTTACTTTCTTACAGCTCCCAGCCCTGAATTCATGTTCAGTCCTCCCTGTGCTGCTTTATCTATGTTGCCTGTGACTCACAGAATAAGACATAGACACTGTCCATTCAACAGTTGCATTTTTATAACTTGAAAGTCATAATTTTGAGTCCATATTCTGTTCATTGACTTCTCATTATGTCTTCAGCTCTGCATGCGCAATTCCCATCAAAATCGGTGTAAAGAGGCATATATGTGAGGGCAGGAGCTGACCTTATAAACATCTAAAGTGTAGCATGTGTAAATCTCTTTGAATACTGGTATATTATACTGTTCACATAGTGTTTGTGGAGATAGTCTCATGGACTATGTTGTCTAGCTTATGTCTGGGGCCAAATCCTATCTACAGATCCAAGTATGCACCTCTTATTGCTTTCGATGACAGTTGAAGGCAGAATGAGAAGTTAATGGGAGGAGTGTGCATGTGTGTATTTGAAGACAGAAATTGGTCTATAGATTATTTAACTGACATCTCTCAAGTTATTAGAACAAAGAGAATGGGAGAAAGAAATAGATATGTTTTTACTTTTTATCACTTTATATAATTATACATTTTTTCTGATGCATGTTTTTCTCCCTAACTGACTATAAAGCTGACAAAGGCATGCTTTGTTACTGTCTCCTCGTAGGAATTTTTGCCCAGATTGAAAGAAGCAATATTCTACAGAATTATTAAATGTGCAGTGATGCAAACTGGGTATTGGACAGGGGATATGATCAAGACCTGCTCAGACTGGTTCTACCAAACAAAGCAAGAGAACTGTGGTCCAGTTATAATATATGTGCAGTATGGACCTGATTCAGTAAAGCACTTAAGCACATGATGATAATACTTAGCTCTTATACAGTTCCTTTCAGCAGTGTTTCACAAAAGGAGATGGGTATTTTTATCCCTGTTCTACTGGTGGGGAAACTGAGATACAGAGGGGGGAAGTATCAGAGGGGTAACCGTGTTTAGTCTGGATCTGTAGAAGCAGCAAAGAGTCCTGTGGCACCTTATAGACTAACAGACGTACTGGAGCATGAGCTTTCATGGGTGAATACCCACTTCGTTGGATGCATGAGGGGGGAAGTGGTTTGTCTAAAGTCACTCAGCATTCCAGTGGCAGAGAGAGGAACAGAGCCCAAATCTCCTGCGTCCCAGTTTAGTGATCTATCCACTACACCACACTGCTGCATGCAGTGCACATGAGTAGGCCTATGGACTTCATTGGAACTACCGTAACTCTATGGTTAAAGACATGCACATGCTTGATTACCTTGCTGAACTGGGGCTATAGAGAGCGGAGAAGGTAGACAAAGAGGTATGCGATCCTGATAGCTATCTGGCTCTCCTGTTAACTAAAGAATTTTGAACAGATCAGAATTTTCAAAAACTTGAACACTAAAATTAAAAGCCAATATTCTAAAAAGACAATCATTGTTATTAAAATTAAAACCTGTAAAGAGATCAAGAAAAAGAGAGAGTTAATTGTCTCTGTCAGTCATGACTCAATATACATGTACTCTGATGGTCAAATATTCATACTGCTTGATATAAAATCAAGCATTTTTTAAAAGCCAACCTTCAATTCTCAAAATGTGTTTAAAGTGATACAATCAGATATAGAATTATAGATATTCAGTATCCAGGATCTGGTAAGAGATGTCATAGTTCCATCTGCAGCCAATTGCAAATGATCAAAATTGTGTCTTAAGTAATGATGGATAAATCAGTTTGGGCAGAATAACAAGCCACCCAAACCTTTCAGCGAACTGAATCAACAGAGTCAAGTGTTTTCTAAGTTCTAGGATGTACCCCAACTGCATATCTCTGATGCATAGTGGGGATTAAGAACCTTTCTTATGCCCCTGTGTTACATACTCTAGCCTTGGGTCCACACACAAGCACTACTCCCCTTCCCAGAGCAGATGGATGGGTAATGAAGGATGGATCCTTTACTCTGCCACTCCCCTCAGGCATCAGACAGTAGCAAATTCACTACCCTCTGGAGCAAGAAGAACAAGGAGGGAATTGTAGCATTGCTGGAGTGATGCACCTTCCAGTGTGCTGTCTCTTACTATGAGCAATGTCTTAAAAGTCTTAGAAACTGTTCAAGTGAAGAAATCTGTCCTTTGAGATTTCCAGCTTTGTCTGTTTCCCATAGAGGTTGGTTACCCGAATCAAACATTGGAAGCTTTTGAGATTGGCTCATCACTAGTGTTAAGGCTTTATAGATGGATGCTGTGCAGTTGCTTACTTTTCAAGGGTCTCAATGTATGGCTCAGATTCAGGAAAGCATCCCTATTCAGGAAACCATTTACACATCTGCTTACTTTGAAGTCAATTGGAGTTAAGCACATGCTTGAAGTTGAACATCCCTAGTCCCAAGAAATTAGGCAAATAAAAAGAGGCTTGTTAAGTGTTGCCATAATTCATCTTTAATTTCCCTCTCCAGAACTCAAAAAACACATTATCTTGCTATGACTAACTTCATTCTGCGGTACACCCAGTATAGATACAGGGTATAAAAGGTCGGAGTGAGAATGAAAGAACAAGGGTTAGTTTTTGTTCCTTAACAAGGGGTTTTCTTCACCTGATTTCAGGTTTTGTTAAATAACCAAAAATTAGCTCAGATTTCCCAGAAGGTTTATGAACCTTTCAGCAAACACCAGTCAACTTTTAAGTGATTTTTGTTTTGTTTGTGAAACTGGAACTCCTAAGTGAACTAAGTCTGATGTGATATTTTCTTAATTCTTGAGGCCTAGAATGCAATACGAATATGTAACAATTATCTACCAGTCTGTAAAAGCCTGGATGGGGAGAAGAAAAGATTTCTCAGCTTCTCTACTGCAGTAGCCATACATAATTATACTGATTTATATACTTAAGAATTATATCCTTAAACCCTACATTACAAACACTCCTATCTATGGAGAAAACACAGTATCTCTGAAACTCATCAAAGTTAATCAGTGCATTTGCTTCTCTCATGTTATTCAATTGACTTTCCCTTGACAGCTTTTAGCATACAAAATCGGTACTACTGGTTCTCTGACTGCAATTTCTTACTGCAAATGGTAATCTAAATGTAATGTACTGAACACTTTCTTTAACACTAAATTTATGATCAGGGTTGAAATTGGAATGCTAGTCTCTGAATTGTCTTAATTGATTCTGAAATATTTTTGTTTATCGGGACAGTTGTACAGACAGATTTCATGGTTGCTTTGTGAAGATCTTGCTCTTGTGAGTGCTTTTTAACATTTCACAAGTAATATCCAATGAAGAGTCCTTTGAGCCCTGGTAGAATTATTACGTTGCTGAGCCTCCCCTCCTGAAGAGAACTAGAAAAGATTCTTTTCTGTAAATTGGGAAGTTACCCAGGGTCAGATTTCAAGGTTCTTGTTCACACATTGATTATTACCTTATGCCATGAGTGGTACCATTGGTCAAAATGTACTAACCGTGCTCACATTGAGTAATACCTGTGTCTGCAAGGAGTTCCATTCTGATCCAAGAGACTTGGGACGCATCAGAATCTAGATTGTAGGCTTCCATAGGACAACTTGCACAGTAAGATGGTACTTGTCATGCATAAGTGTATCCAGAACCTGATCTATTATGATAAAAAGGACTATGGGTGTGACTGACTTCACAGTATTTAGTGTTGTAGCCGTGCTGGTCCCAGGAAATTAGAGAGACATGGTGGGTGAGATAACATCTTGTATGACCAACTTCTGTTGGTGAAAGACACAAGCTTTCGATCTAGACAACAGCTCGAAAGCTTGTCTCTTTGACCAACATAATCTGGTCCAATAAAAGATATTACCTCACCCACCTTGTCTCTCTGTACAGTATTTACTCAGGTAAAACTGTCATTGATTTAGTCATGCAGAATCTGACCCAAGAATTTCCTACCAGGGTCATGAAAGTTGGCTGGGCTGCTTTCAAATGGTTGAATGTTTTTATATATATGTAAAGTGCTTTTTTTCTATTCTGTTATACATAGCTATATCTTATACCTGGACTGCAGAGTGAGAGGTCATGTTAAAGTCCCCTTCCAGGTGCTTAGCTCTTCCTTTCAGACTGACATTTTCCAGGCCTTCTCTTTATGTAAAGTTTGAGCTAAAATGGCTCAGCCTGTTTTGAGACTGAGGAAAATGCAAATGCTTACAGCTGGATTTTCAAAACAGCTCAGCACAGAGTATGAGACAGTCCCTGCCCCAATGACTTTGCTGTTAAATAGACAAGACAGACACAGAGTGGAAAAGAGTATGATTATTATTATCATCATCATCCCTCTTTTATGAATGGGGAACTGAGACACAGAATGGTGAAGTGATTTGCCAAAGGTCCCATAGTGTGTCTGTGGCAGAGCCAAACATTGAACCTAGTTCTTCTTAGCCCCAGGTCTTAGCCACGAAACCATCCTTCCTATTGGAAATGTAGCTGTAGTTTGTTAAAATTGTATTGACTATTTTTTTCATCTTGTATTTCTAAAACAACTTGGCCTGAAAACTCCACATTTCATTTGTTGTGTAGCCGTTGCTGAGGAACAGTGCCTTTTTAGTATTTTTTGATAGGATTGGTTGGGGGGGAGGGGAAGGGAGAAGTTAAAAAGATACAAAGAGCTCTCTTTAGGTGAATCAAGAGCAATGTTTATAATCCAAATATTTATACAGCCAATCTTCCTCTCCACAGGCATTACACAACATGTATATTTAGTTAATTTTGTGGAGTTGGGTTTCTAGCCACAGGCTTAGATAATATTGGTTTATGTTGTTTATCCAGTCACTGAGCCCTCTAAAATATGACCTATACATTTCAACTCTTGCCTCTTACATCTGCCAAGTCTGGGAATTTAGACTTTAGAGCTGCCAGTGAACTCAGAGGACAACCTACATTTCTGTAATTGGGATGTGAAGGACGGATGAGAGGGAAAGGGGGAAATAATTCCAAACCCCACTCGATAGCTGCTTGTAGCCACTACTTGCAGCTTTAGGTCTTCAGTAATTTTTGCTCTGGTTTTATATCTCCACTCCAGGAGGGGAGTGGATGATCCTAGATCCTGTCCCAGATCCACTGGGCTTACTCCCATCCTTCCTCCCCTGCCTCTATCAACACAGTGCACTAGAGATGCTGACTTCCCCCCTGGCCACCTCTCCAAAGAGGAGCCACTCCAGTTCCAATGCAGCGAGTGCCTTGTGCACAGTGGAGCTGGATTTACCCCATAATGTTGACAGATACGATAAACACCATTGAACCCGTTTAATAAGAACCAAGAAATTGGTCCCTGTAGCAATGCAGTTGGTCTCATTGTTCACAAGTAATAATACTATCTGTAATAAACACAGAAAGAACTGCCTGGCATCTCGAAGGCAACATTTTATTCCCAAGCAGCGGTGCTTTTTTGTCGTCCAGCTACTGAAACATAAATAATTTAAAAAGTAATTTTCCTTGCCATTTATTTAGGACTAAATACTGGAAGGGAAATCTGGTGCCCATAAAAGTTAGAAAAGGATCACATGGTCATAGGAAAGCAATTGAACAGATCTGTCAATGTCCCTCGCTCCCAACATGCATCATCCCTGTTATTCCAGCCTTGGACTTTTCCGGAACACAGACTGACAGATGTGCTGGACTGTGCCAATTTGGTTTATGCAGCATCATTATTTATTGCAGCGGAACTCCAGTCCTAGGCCAGAATTCCATTGTGCTAGGTGCTGTACAAACACAGAAATGGTCTCCGCCCCAATAGTACAATCTATATATAGGACAAGAGACAACAGGTGGATGCAGATAGATAAGCAGGCGAGCACAAGGAAACTGTGAGACAATATTGGTCAGTCTGACAGTGTTGGTCAGACCAGGAAATGGACACTGAGAATCAGAATTATCTCCCTGGTTCCTCTTTTGCTCCAGAAGAAATTGGCTAGTAGTTCGTACCAGGAGCAGAGTACTTCCTCCTCCACACAGGCTCAGTTGCGCTGGACAGCATGTTTGGTGTTCCTTACTCAAACTTTTTAAATCCCTCGTACTCCCCTCTATGGATTGTTGTCTAAGTCTAAGTAACAGTCTAGCACTCAGTGACTTTGGAAGCTGACAGTTACTATGCCACATTGATATGGAACTACTGAGGAGCAAGGGATTGCTCAGTGCCAGTAAAGCTATTGGAATCTAGCCCACACATAGCCCCTTTCAGCTTCCAAGATCACGAAGGGCTAGGCGGTTACTTGGATGACATGCCTATGAGAGGAATTAACACCCCCTTCTAAAACATAGCATGATGCTTAATGACTGCGAGGGCTCAGGAACTTGCTTACCTGAAAGATGGCAGCACAGCCACCCTAACACCAGGCTCAATCTCGGCTCACAGGGAAACCGCCACATATTCCAGGTGTTCCTCAAAGATGGGCCAGGAAAATACTGATCCAACAGTACCCTGGTGAAGGTTTAAGATGTGAGTGGATCTCAGCCCAAGGTGGTATGGCTACAGGTACACCAGTGCAGCAAAGCCATAATATTATTTCCATTCATAGTATTAATCTATGATTAGTCAGGAGATAAATTAGATCCAAAATATTAGAATGGATTTAAAAAAAATCCACCCCTTTTTTGCTATGAACAGCTGCAGAAGCCTCTCCACCACCATCAGGCCCCAACCAAATCTATATACAGTGCAGGGCAGCCAGCTTGAAAGCTTCGTTACTCAATTGAGCCATAATTGCAAATAATATGAAGTGAAATATTGCTCTGGAAAGAGGTGCAGAGCAGTGGTTTTATGTTAGGTTCATGCAGGAGTGGTTCATATCAGAAAAATGACACCTCTGCCATCATGGTAATTGTGTCTCTCTCTCTTTTTTTTAACACAATTCCCAGAGTTCAATACTGTAAAACATTTGAGTTAAGTTATTAAATTAATCAATAGTGTCACTGTAGATTGTTTTATTAATTTAACATAATATGAGAGAGGTGGGTGAGGATGTGGAATGATTCACTTTGACGCACACTCATAAATTAGCACAGCTAACTCTTTCTCATGTGTAATTTTGCACTTCAGCAGAGGATTATAAACTATAATTGCTTAGAGACTGATCTTACAGAAACACACAGGTTCAGTGGAGTCCTTAGTGCAAGCAGTAACAGTTGTGTTAGAAAAAACACTTGCTTCCACTTGTTGATGTCCTTAGAAAAACACCTGCTTTGGGGATTGAGTTACATGCGAAATGTAAGGTTTTGAGGATAAGAGAAAGAAGCCAGTATATACCTCCTATCTCCCATCCTTCATCTGTTTTGCTAATTCTTACTCACATTGAGTAGTACTTTACACTGCAAGGAGCCTCAGTGAAATTAATGGGGCTATCCAGCAGCATGGTACTAGTCAGAACAAGGAGTAATGATCTCAAGTTGCAGTGGGGGAGGTTTAGGTTGGATATTAGGAAAAACTTTTTCACTAGGAGGGTGGTGAAGCACTGGAATGGGTTACCTAGGGAGGTAGTAGAATCTCTTTCTTTTGAGGTTTTTAAGGTCAGCCTTGACAAAGTCCTGGTTCGGATGATTTAGTTGGGGTTGGTCCTGCTTTGAGCAGGGGGTTGGACTAGATGATCTCCTGAGGTCTCTTCCAACCCTGATATTCTATGATTTATTGTGAGTGTTGGTGACTCTGGCCCTTAGACTATAAACTCTGTAGGGCAAGGTCTGTCTCTCACTATCTATACATATAGTGACTAGCATAACAGGGTCCCGATATCGGTTGGTGCCTTTGGTATTGTACTGTTAAAATTTGGAGAGGAAGGATGGTTCAGTGATTAGGCTGCTACCCTGGGACCTAGGAGACCCAGACTCAATACCCTGCTTGGCCACACCAGCCTCAGTTTTCCATCTGTAAAATGGGAATAATAGTACTTCCCGCCCTAACAGGACTGTCATGAGGATAAATTCATTTAAATGAGTTTGTGAGTTACTCAAATACATGACCCCCATTACTGTACTAATTACCTCAGATTAGAGAGGAATTACCATAATATGACTATATAATTATTTATTCATACTGTTCTTAAGGTTCTCAATTCAAAATTCATCTAGTATTGCTCCAAATGCTAGTCTAAAAAATTTGGGGAGCCCAAGCTCCATCACAGGTCAAGTCACATGTAGCTGAAGGGGATGCATTGGGGAAATGGCTGGCATGGCTGATTGTTAGCCTGGTTGCCTTGCTCCCCAGACGGGTAGGGTGCTTGCTATAAAGCATACACCATATTTGAAGCAAGCCGCAAGACTCCACTTCCAGATCAGAAATGACAGAACCCAATGATGTATGGGGTTATTTCATTGTTATGTTGTGTGTCAAAAAGTAGCGACGTTCTGAATACACAGGGCACTTTCTGTTTGTAATCAGCCAGTGCCCTTTGGACGTTCTGCAGAGCTGTGTTGCATTTGCAAGGTATTTACATTTTAAATTGCATGCTATGTGCTTCCACTCGCTTATTTTAATTTCTTAATCTCCTTTTCATTATTCTCATTTCCTGACATGCCTTGTGCTACTTTTCTCCTTTCTAGCCGCTCAATTCTGTTTTCTCCTCAGCTGTGTTTACTTCCCCATTTATTTCACATCCCTTTTCTTTAGGCAGCCATGTACATTTCAGTTCCTCCCAGTCCTTGCAGATTAGCTGGGGGGGGTTGTTTGTTTATTTGTTTGTTCTTTCTTCTTCCTCCTCTTTTAATCATTATAAATTTCAGGGAGAAATGGGAGGAGGGTATTTGTTGTGCTGAATCTTGAGCATTTCACCACTTATTGTCATTGATGCAGCTGCTCACTAAATCACAAACCTCTGGTTGCTTTTCTCTGTGGTGAGATGGAGGGAATAGAATTGACTCTCTCATGAGGGAAGGCCCTGGGGCTGTAGTGTAGCCCTCTGTACCTCCTGCTGCCGCCTGTGCACTGGAATAGCGCTGCTTTCCTTACATTCCCAGCAACTTGAACACTGTACGTGTAACCCACACACCTCCAGGAGAGGGAGCCGGAGTGAGAGAGATTATTGAGTCTGCTCTACAGCCTTAGCTAATAGCCAGTTGGCTTTTAGCTCATGCACTAAGCTCAAGAGGTCCCCGGTTCTATCCCGCCCGCCAACAACCAGGGTCTGTCGGCGTTACATAAGCACAGACCCAGTAATCTCCTACCCACTCACCCCAATGCTTCCCTCTGTGCCAGCCTAGTTGGAGGCAATGCAGACCCTTCCCCAGCACGGCTCGCAGAGGGTATGGCAAAGGGCCTGTCTCCTAGCCTTCATAGACCTGCAGAGGGCAGAAGGTCAGATGTAGTCCTTCTGCCAAAAGATGCATTTCACTCTGGGGGCTTGTTTTACATCTCTTCTGCTGTATGTTGAAGCATTGGGCACAATTTCCCCAAGTCACTGGGCTCCTTAACTTGCGAAGGCCCCCAAAGAACACCAACACAGGAATCTTCTGGGGTCCCGGTCTCTCTTTCCAATGGCAGGGAACAAGTTTTGCCACAAAGAGACAAGGACCTTACCGAGGACAACACAGTTCCTGGCAGGATTCCAGTAGATCCCATGAATGTCAAATATTATTGGCCTCTTGCTGCATACCTGCTTGATGTTGCTCTCCTCCTGTTCCGTGTCTACCTGCTTTGAAAATACACCATAATAAGATAGATGTTTCATGGTGGCATTTGTTTGAGCCTATTTGCTATTCTTCGCAGTGTGCAGTATAGACAGTATTTCAATACCCCTCTACCTTTTAATGACCTGAGCCTTTGTGAAAAATTTCAGGGCTGCTTTTGATATCCAGGTAAAACCCTCACTGTAGCAAGTCCAGAGCTAATTCTCTATTTAGGGGATTTCAAACGGTAAATTTTGTACTAGGCACAACATATACCTGCAAATTTGTGCCTGCAAATGAATTACAGGTTCAGAGCATAATAACTGCACTTCTCACTGCCTGATTAGTACTGACAATTGGGTTGCCAGAAAGTGCAATTACACAGGTTTATGTCTGCAAGCTAATTGCAGGAGCAAACTGCACCCAGAAAATGGAAGCCACCTTTCAGAAAACATGCTCCTTCCACTTGTCAAATATTCACTTACATAGATGGCCTGGGGCAGGGGTTCCGGCAGGCAACGAATGGGTGTCAGGAAGGAATGCACTCTCCCCCAGCATAACATTCTTTCTACACCAGTCTCTAACCAGCCAGATGCAGGGTCTCTGGAAACGGAGCACAATAATTCTGGCTCACAAGGATTGGTATGTGTTTTCTTTTTTTGCCCTTAACTAGAGATAGATCCATGCTACAAAAATTAGGGTCCAGACTGGAATCTAAATCTGACCTTCCCCAGGGCTTGTGGGATTTTGGGCTGTTATAAAGACTGGTCTGATTTCATGATCTTTCAGATTCAGATCTAACCTTTCCTAAAGTTCAGTGCAGTTCATTTGCAAGATACTGGCTGAGTGCCATTTCTGGTTTTAGCTGTTAAGTTTGGAGGCAACGGACTTTCTACCTTTTAATTAATTAAACTGTTTTTAACCTAATAATACAATAATAATAATTAATTAATGGATGGAGATATACCTATCTCATAGAACTGGAAGGGACCCTGAAAGGCCATCGAGTCCAGCCCCCCTGCCTTCACTAGCAGGACCAAGTACTGATTTTCCCCCAGATCCCTAAATGGCCCCCTCAAGGATTGAACTCACAACCCTGGGTTTAGCATGCCAATGCTCAAATCACTGAGAACCTCCAAAAATATCTTTGTTTTAGTTCAATTCTAGCTTTGGCTAGACCTTTGTATTGGTCTAATTTACTCCAAAGTTTAATCCTACCCTGTCATGCAGTTTGGGGGCGGTCTTTACTCTGAGAGAAGGAAACAGGTTTGTAAGATCGCTGTGGATCTTTCACTGACAAACTAGCTCCCTTATAGGAGCATTTTTTATTTCTTTTTTAGTGGGACAGGAACCCTCAGTAAATCACACTTTACCTTCCTCTATAGTCAGCTGCAGTGACAAACTATAAATTGGCCATGAGGCAGCTGTTACAATCCTCCCCCTCTCCTGAGACACAATTCAACTTCATGACAAACTCATCCTTCACTGGATCTGTATCAAGTATTCTGAGTCAGTGCATGAATTGACTGTCCTGAGGTTACATTATGTTCTTTTTTCCCAACAACAGTAGTTTTGATGGGGACATCACTTCATGCTCACCATTGATGAGAATAGACCTGTTTTATGGGGAATGGCTTGTTTCAGCTTGAACGTGTTATATACCAAATACTTGTTCTGGGTTTGCTATCCTAGTGATGGTGCCTTTTTTTTCTTTTTCTCCCATGCCACTTGCTGCTTCTCAGGAATTTTCACTGTAGAAATGAAGATGTATGGCGAAAATAATATGTTCTTGACTTTCTCCTGACAGATTCAGTTTTATGCCATTTTTGAGGGTAGCCTTTACAATACCTATTTCTTTTCAACTGGATGTAATTATTCTCTCCTGTATGGTAAAAAAAAAGAAAAAGAAAAAAAAACAAACCTCCCAGTATTTCACAGCCATAAACAGCAGCTGCTTTTATGCACCAGGTTATATTTACAGTTGGACTACCCTTAAAAAATGTTTTGTTTGCCCTTCCTTGTTAAATCTGAGCAAAAATGGGTGGGCAGGAATATTCTGCACTATTATTTCTGCTTAGTTTACAGCCCCGTAACACTTGCCCACAAGCTGAGTGTGATGCATGTTTTTATTACCATAGATACGGGCGAGAGGGAATGGATGGTGTTAGGTTTTATAAAACCTTGTCAGCTGGGATTTGGTTTTGTTCCAGTCATATTTTAATTGAAGCCCAGAGTTGTAGGGAGATTGAGATAAATGGCTTGGATTTATCTGTGACTTTTTATGGCTAAAGATTATAGGGCCGGAGTCTGATTTCCTGACTCTCATTGAATAGTATATTATGGTCCCATTTAAGTCAATGTATCTTGTTAGCAACATGAATAAAGGAAGCGGGAGTTGGGAAATTGTTGGTCAGAACCCAACAATATTTATCTGCATTTATGGTTAGCCTGGTGTAAACACTGCAGTCTAGTCTGGTAAAAGCTTTATGCTCAGAGCTTCCTTTGACTTGAGGAATAACCCTGCTCTGCATCCTCCTCCCCCTCCCCCAGCACCCACTGCTGAATTATACAAGCAGCAAATTTGCGATAGAACAGAGCCATATTGAGCACAGCTGTAGGTGAGCAGCGGGGGAGAACACAATCAAACTATGCCTACATATGCTTTGTGATTCACGTTCATTTAGTGAACAGCCCAAAGGTTAGCAAATGGTTGATTGCAATGCAGAGGCACTAATGGGCTGGTCAGGAAGCACCTTGGCTAGCAGACGGTGTTTCCCCAAGGATCAGTGGAGAATGCCATTTCACGTGTGTGGGCTGGTCAGGTATGTTGTGACTTTGCAAACTCTGTGTTTTAGACACTTGGTGCTTATACACCAAGGTGATAGGTGCCTAAGATACATAGATATTTTGAACCTGATTTTCAACATCCAGTTTAAGGTCCCTTTACACTGCTAGAGAGGTATAAAGGGACCTTTGTTTAAATGAGAATCAAACACTTTGCCTTTGTCAGATGTATTTTGACCCTCATTATTTATACCCAACTCATCTGTGTTAATTGATATTAATATAGTACTTAACACTCCGATATTGAAGAGCGGTTACTCCACCTTTGGAGTGATTGCGCAATGTAAAACGTGGGCTTCCTGCTTTTTTGAGCCTCTGGTTGGTCTCCCAAAGATCACTGAAGAAGCGCTTCCTAAGTAAATGCCCTGATTCAAAATATTTCTCTAGGAATTATTTTGGGGAGTCTCTGTGGCTGTGTTATACAGGAAGTCAAACTGAATTATTGCAATCTATGAATCCTCAAACCCTCCATCTGTGAAACTCCCACTCAGGTTATCCTTTCTCACATACATAGTTCCTATTATAGGTGCTGACTCCATGGGTGCTTCGGGGCTGGAGCACTCACAGGGAAAAATTGGTGGGTGCTCTGCACCCACTGGCAGCCAAATTCCCCTCCCCGCCCCACCTCACCTTGCCTCCACCTCCTCCCTTGAGCATGCCGGATCCCCACTTCTCCACCTACCTCCCAGTGCTCGCAGCGTAACAAGCTCGGGAGGGAAGGGAGAGGAGTGGGAACGTGGCACACTCAGGGGAGGAGATGGGGAAGAGGTGGGGCGGGGATTTGGGGAAGGGCTTAGAATGAGGGCGGGGCAGGGTGGAGGCAGGGCAGGGCCCAGGGCAGAGGGGGGTCAAACATCCACCAGCACCAGCAGAAGTTGGCACCTATGGCTCCTATTGCTTGCCTGTTCAGCAACAGGTGCTATGGGGACCACAAACTTAACTTCTTCGCAACTGATCTTGTAAGATTTCTCTCTCCAGTTGCTGGCTAGAGTTGTGTGGCTACCATCTTATATGTCTGTTCTTTTGCATCCCATCATCCTCATGTCATCATACAGTGCCCCAAAGAACTTGTCCTCTTCCTAGCTTCATACAGAGAGCTACCCAGTTTATCGGGGTGAATGTCATCTGTAGGTCACGATTCTCATTATTGGTACATCTTTATGCACATCTACTTACTTTTTTGTACTAAAGAGGATGATAGAGTCCATAATGATGAGAGAGAGTGAGCCTACAAAAATGACAGATACATTTTATTCCTAGTCCTAATGAGGAGAGATTCAGACAGAATGAGTTCATATAGTCAATTTTCTCACTAGCAGCTATCACAGAGTTCCCACGTGGAAACATAGGGAGAGAGAATAAAGGAGATAATAAACACATAGTAGCACTATTCGACAGTCTATTAATATGCACAACAGGATCTGCTTCCCCAGGCATGGTGAGTTTTTTTTTAATAGGATCACTTGGAGTATTTCTGGAAACACATTCAATTAACATTGGGTTTTTTTTTCTTTTTCAAATTTTCAGGAATGGGAGTACTTAAATGAGAACCCAAGATGTATTTGTCCTACACTACACTACACTTCCGACCCACCCCCCAAGCTAAAGTAAAACTGAACATGTCAGTATTTCTGAGCCAGTAGTGATTAACTCACTTTCCAGCACCACTGAAATGCTCACATGCCTGCAAAACCCTTTTGTTACTATTATGTATATTGTGGGAATGCATCATGCCAGGCACTGCACAAACACAAGGAACAAGATTTTCAAAACAGTTCAGGGCTGGATTTCCCTGGATTTTGCACCCACAATTGCAGCCAGATTTTGAAAAGATCTCAGTTCCCATTCAGGTATTTAAGAGTCAGATACTCCAAAATTCCCAGCACCCAGCTTAGCTCGCAATGGGTTCATCTACACTGAAATAAAAGACCCGCTGCATGGCCGTGGCTGGCCCAGGTCAGCTGACCCAGGGTCATGGGGCTTGGGCTGCAAGGCTAAAAATTCCTGTGTAAGATATTCAGGCTTGGGCTGGAGCCCAGGCTCTAATGTCTACACAGCAATTTTTAGCTCCACAATCCTGAGTCAGCTGACCTGGGCCAGTTGTGGGAGTTCAATTGTTGCATAGGTTAACCCAGTATACAGCCAATGTGCTGTTTTGAAAATATATTGGCCAGGTGCAAATGGCCTGGAAGAAAATTGGGGTGGAAAATGACTTACCCCACACTGGCTAAGAAAAAATATCCAGTTTCAGATAAATGCTTTTGTTTTTTAAGCATAACATCCTTTGTCATCTCCATGTATTTGATTCTTAAAATCTTGAGAGGGTTGTTATGAATTACGTGCTTAGGATCTTTAGGAGCTGTATTCTCCCTTACATTTGTTTCTCTTCCTTGTCTTATTTATGTGGGGACTGAGGCGCACATTACTGCAAACCCAAGAGAAAAAGGTCAACTCCTTTCTGCATTTGAAATCTGGATTAAAAGGAATGCACGTAATTTGAATGCTATTTTAAGGTTCACGAAGATAGCCTTGCAAATTAAAACAGTTCTCCTGGGATATGAGTCTGTCATTGTTTCCAGAGAGGTGGGGGAAGAGAGAGATGCAGAGACGTATTTTGTACCAGAAACTTTCAAAGGAAAAAAACAATCTTCAGAAGATTGAGAGAAAATTTTTCATGGTCTGTACAAACAAAAGCCCTTTGTTTACCATTACATCACAGCTGATTGAAATCTACATTGTAAAGATTGAAGGACATGTGCCTTGTCATTTGTTAATTGTCTTGGTGAACTGTGATGGTGGAGGTGAGCTAACACACTGAAAATATTCAGGTTCTCATTGTGCTGTTGAGCAAACAGAGCTGGAAACACTAGATCCATAACCAGAACTTTTTCATCACAGACTGAAATAGATGTCCTGAAGTAAAGGAGCCAATTCTCCTGTCCTTTCCGTCTGTGCAAACCAGGAATAGCTGATCAGGGGATTTACAGTGGTGTAGGGGTGAGAGAATCAGGCCCATAGTCTCTCAAGATGGAGGCCCCATTGCTTGAGTCATTTGTTCAAGAAAGCATTAGAGACTAAAGATATACATTTGCATTGGCAAGAGAATGGACTAGATGATCGAAGAAATAATTTCTGTCACTCATACCGTGGTGCTATGAAACCATACGCACTAAGATTTTAGAGGAGAACCACCATGTAGCTATGAGATACAACTTTATCTGCAAAGCTGAGAAATACCTGATTGAAAGAAGTAAGCATCACAAAGCTGAAATAACTCAAGTTCCTCTCTTAGCAATTTATTTCAGCTGCATTTTGCTTTTGGGGTACATTGCGTCAAATGAAAAAGAATGAAAGTCAAACTCCAAAAGAGTGGCCATTAGATAAAGACAAACCTTACACTGCAGCAATTTGCATTCCCTGAGAACTTCCGTTTTGATTAAATTTTCCTAAAGCCCAAGATAAAATTTTTGGTTAAAACCAGGGAGAGAGCCCCACCTCAAAAGAGCCGAAAGCCGAGAGGTTAGGCCGCTCACCTGGGAGTTAGGAGATCCAGGTTTAAGTCCTTGGTATGAATCAGGTAGAGCAGTGATTGCCCTAAGCACTGGGCTAGAGAGTGTTCTCTCTCTCTTTCTCTCCCTCTCTCTCTCTGCCCTAGTGAATATTTCATTATTTATGCAAAGTGGAACAGCTCCAACAGAAGAGAATGAGAGAGAGAGACTGACTCTATAGCCTGGTGGTTAAGGCTCACTTGGGATATGGGAGAGGTCTGGGCCAAATCTCTTTTGAAATTTTCTGTTTAAAAAAGAAAAAAAAAGGTCCTCGTTGCATTGTGCATTGGAATAGAAACAAAATGTTGAAACTTTAAAATTTCTTGTGAAATGAAATTTTGTTTTTTCAGCCAACGCTACTTGACTCTGATATGCAAAAAACAGTTCTAAAGGTGAGTCTCCCTGAGTCACGGTTAGGATGGGATTTGAACACCCAGTTTAATTTTAATGGAAATTGGACATCCAAATCATTTAGGTACAGTGTCCTTGAAAAATTTAGCCTTAATACTTTGCTAAGATTGCCAATAAAAATGCCATTTCTAATGGTGCGGGTTTTTTGTGTTTTGTTTTGTTTTTTGGCAGTGAGGAGGCTGGTGTCTGAAGGTCTGACCACTGGAGCTGGACTGGGGCAGACACTTCCAAAATACTCAATATCTTTATGATCTTACTGCAGGATATTCAGGCTGAACAAGTCATCTATAAGTTTCTCTGCAATAGCGTAGGTTTCTTTTGCAGGAGTGGGGCGGAAACTTAATTCCAAATGTGAGTGTAGCTCTTTGAAAAAAGGGCAGTTGTTGCTGTAAATGGATTCATCATTAGATACTGAACTTTTCCTAACAGTTGTGGTGGAATTTCTAATATTTCTCGGAGGCAGGTACGGCAGCTGCCAGAGTAATACTTTTCGTTCAATGTGGCAAGTGAATCAAATTAATCCTACGCATCCCTCCCAAGGACTGTAACTTTCCCTTCATGATTACTGCTGTCCTTGTGCAGCTCCAGCTTTTGGGCCACCACCCAACCTGACTGACTGACTGACTTTTCCTGTGCATGGTGATGACTGTCTTGTGCTAAAATTTAGCTGGGTCCTTACACACATGACTAACTTTAAGCGCTTGGATCCTCCTACTGATGTAGATCAGTCAGTCATTGACTCTAATGGAACTATTGCTATATCTGTATTACAGTGACTCCTGTCACTGAGATCAGGGCCCCATTGTGTTAGGCCCTGTACAAACACATAGTGAGAGACAATCCCTGCCTCTGTGAGTTGACAATCTAAATAAACAGTACTGACAAAGGGTGAGAGAGGAAACTGAAGTAAAATGAAGTGCCCAGTTTCACAGAGCAGGTCGGTGCCAGGAAGAGATCCCTGATTTCCTGACTGCCAGTCCAATGCCCCCATTCTCCTCTATGGGCTAGGCTCCTTGGTCAGACTACATTTCACATGTTGAGCCATCTTGCTGAGCGGCCACAGTGCATCATGGGAGATATAGTCTGTCAGGGGAGCCTGACCTATAGAGAAGAATGGGGGTGCAAGGCCCCATAGTGACATTTTTTACTCAAAAATTTTGGTTTTCAGTCAAAAGTTTTTGGGTTTTGACTAAAAACTGTTTGGTTCCTTATTTTGACAAAAAGTAAAAGTTTTCTACAGAAAGCAGTCACTTTCCATGAAAAAAATTACTTAGTTGAAAACCCCAATTTTCTGTTTGTTTTTTAAATGTAATTTTTCAACCTGTCCTAGTGCTGTGACCTATTTCCCCAAAATCCCAGGATGGTAGAAAACTTTACTATGCCATATCCTTAATGTTAGGAGCAGATCTGCTTGCAGTTGGGCACACTGAGCAAGTATTTTGCACAGCTAAGGCCTTTCCTTCTACCTGCAGACAGCAATTGTAGAAAAATCAATGTTGCTAGATTTATTTTGGCAGAAAATGTTCAAGACAGTTGATTTTTTTGTTTGTTTATTTGTTTGTTTGACACTGTTTTAAAACAAATTGAAACCTCCTAATTGATTGCATTTGATTCCTTGCCAGGCCCATCATATTTATCCCACTAGGATTTGTCATGGGACATGTTTGGGGTCACACTTTTGGAGTGTTTTTTTCCTTAGAGCTCAGACATCTCTTAAGTATCACTTTTCTCTAGCCTTTTTTGAGTCTTCTTTATCAGATAGCAAATTCCAAAATAGTTGAGCTGGATCCCAAATAGCTGGATCCCAAATAGTGAAATAAGAACAGTAGCATTTTACATGCAGTTTCCACAGGGACAAATGACTGTGTAAGGTGGAAGACAGCCTTGCGCGTCTGTGGGTGCGAGCGCACGCACATGTGTGTGTGAAAGAGAGAGAGCTGGTGCATATACCTTTTGGAGCATGAGCTTTCGTGGGTGAATACCCACTTTGTCGGATGCATGACTTGCATCCGACGAAGTGGGTATTCACCCACGAAAGCTCATGCTCCAAAACGTCTGTTAGTCTATAAGGTGCCACAAGACTCTTTGCTGCTTTTACAGATCCAGACTAACACGGCTACCCCTCTGATACTTGCATATACCTTATAACCACTGCTGTTTCACCAAAGCTCATGCTGAATCTTATTTGATTCATAACATCATTTTATTTTTAAAGTTTGCTTCTTACTGTCTCGTTTGTTCCTCTACACTGCTCATCTTCATACATGTCCAATGCTTTTAAGCTTCTTATGTGTTCATGTCTCCCATATAATCAGTCTGCATCATCCCACAACTAACTGCTGTGGAAATAGGATTTTAGGTCGCCTTCTTAAAAACAAATTGTGACTCTGCAGGGGTATTAACATGACAGATGTTTAGAGCTTGAGATTTTGCCATGGCCTGTTATGTTTTTGCTGAGTATTTGAGTTGGACAGATAGATTATCCAAGTATTTGACCCATCAGGTTTGTCCATTAGACAACTTTTAAGCTTACCTACAAGTTAAAGATGATTTACAACAGTCAGACCGCAATTGATAGCTGAACTTTCCCAAAGTTTTGGAGGTGTTTGGACCTAGAGTTTTGATTTTGCCCATTATAGTGATTTGGATTATCCAGGAAATTAGGATCTAGCTCCAAATCTGAACTGCCCTGAAGTTTTGCTTTGGATCCTTCTATGCTACAAATATTAAATTTACCAGTGGATATGTTGGGTATTTGGAATTGCTATTTTCTGTTATATCACTTACAAGTAGCACCACAATACCATTCCTTTCAGTCATAACATCATGTTTCTGACTACATAAAAGATGCCCATTGCCATGACATACTCTACTATTTTCAGGGATAATGAGTGTATTGATCTTATAGAGGAGTCAAATTTCCAGTCTTTTTACGGATACAGATAGGTTTCTCTGTGTGGGAAGGTGCCCAGTATCACCTGAATTAGATAGGTCTATAATTAATGTGTGCTTCCAACATTTGAGAAATTACAGCAAAGTATTACAACAGGCTACAGAGATTAACAGACAGTGAGATGCTCTTCGAATACTGAATTGGTTTGGGTTTTTTAGTTTCAGACTCAGATATCATTCAAGTCTTCATACAACTGAGGCAACCAAACGTGAAAATAGACTGAAAGCTCAGAGTACTACTGGGAAGAGCTGGGAATACTCTATCTAGATTTTTACTCTAATGGAATAGTTTTGAGTCTTGAGAATTGGAAGTGCTTTTGCAATTTGGAAACTAATTTTGTTGTATTTTAATAAGTGATATCTCATTAGAGACATTTACACTGGTGAAATGCCTAATACTACTAAGAAGATAATCTAAGCATGGAAAGGATCATTAGAAAGTAAAATACAGTTTGATAATAACATTTTTTAGGGTTTTTGAGAAGCACTATGACTTCATGTAAAGCACTTAGATTTTTTATTAAATTAACAACTACTGCTCCTCCAAAACCTTAGGGACTATGCAATTTAAATTCAGTGATTACATTTATGCTGTTTTATAAGTGAGGTTGAAACTGAAATTAGAAACCGGTAGTAACCTATGAGTGACAGGGGACTTGTACCTAAAGCTGTTTGGTTTTGATCAAGTCCCTTTATGGAGTCCCAACATATGTTTTGAAATACTTGAGAAGAATTAATTACAGTGAAGGAACTACTTCTTGTGTCCCTGTAGTGTTTGCAGTGAGCGCAGCCTTCCTTCCTTTTC
This sequence comes from Mauremys reevesii, assembly GCF_016161935.1. NCBI lineage: Eukaryota > Metazoa > Chordata > Testudines > Geoemydidae > Mauremys > Mauremys reevesii. The sequence goes on along the minus strand of NC_052640.1, from coordinate 12,374,216 downwards.
CAAACTCAAGCAGTCAGTGCCATTCTGAGTCAATGCCAGTCTCAAATGTATCACCTCTGCGAAAGTTTGGATTTATGTTGCATGGGAGTTTTGGTTTGAATAAGCACCCAAAAGTCTAGTCAGGTTTGCACAGCTGATTCAAATGTCCTGGAAATCCATTGAGTATTTCAGCACTTTCAGTTACAAGTCAGAACCTTTAAAAATATTTATTAATGAAAATAGCAAATGTTGAGGGCAGGTTGTTTATTTAGAAACCATTTTTCCCTCCCTAATTTACTATTCTTAAGCTATACTGTGCTATAACAATGGCACTGTGGTCTGTGCGAAGTGCTTCTACTCTAGAATACATGTATGCTTGTTTGGCTCCTTGAAAGCAAGTTTTACCTTGATACTCAGGAACTTAAAGCTGTTGGGCATAGCACTTCTGCAATGAGAAATCAAATATCCCAGAATCCACAATAAAAACAGTAGTTGAAAAATTAATAGTCATAACAAAAATACTTGGCCACACTCTGTTGCTTTACATACTTAAAACACTGTACACATAACTCCTGTGATACAGGTATTATTTTGCCCAATTTACAAAGGGGGAACTGAGGCAGAAAGGTTAAATTATTTGCTCAAGGCTCAACAGCAAGCCACTGGCAGCCAAGATTAGATCTTAGATTTCCAGGACTTCCCCCCATCCCCTCTTTTGATCATTCCTCCCTACTACGCTGTCGGTCATTATCAACCTATGTGCTTCATAGCCGGTTGATTGAAGAATTTTACAGTCTGAAGTTGATTTGAATGTGTTTGCATGCCTTGTAATATTGGGGGCTTTCTCTAAATTGTCTCAAACAGCGAGCATTTGCTGGGGAAACAATATGAGCTTGCAAATGTTGCATTAATATTGTCAAGTCAGTAGCATCAAATTCTTATGACTAAGGACTTTTGTTAAGTTAAAAATATTTTGCTCAAAGAAAAATTACATGGTGATCTGATCATGAAAAACATATGATTAAAGGATGAACAGGTTAAAAATGGCCTACAAAATGATCTATTTATAAGACGGCATAGGAGAATAATTTGGGGGATATGATCTGAGGGCTAGGGAGGAGAGATTGAGAATATATGGCCGAATTCTTTGCTGGTGTAAATTGATGCAGTTATACTGACTTCACTGGTACTTCAGTTTATCCCATCTGAGAATTTAGTGCCAACATAGTAAAACCTTTGTTCACTAATAAAACGATTAGCATGTGGAATGCTCTACTGTATGGTATAGTGATAATGGTACTGCAAGCAGGTATGAACCCAAATTATCTGTTTAAGGAATAGTAGTATCATGGGGACCACCTACTAAATATGGGTTCTTGATGGAAAAAGAAAAGGACAATGGATCCATGGTTCCTTCCATTTTGAATTTTCAAAGCCAAGTTTCTAAAAAGTTACCCTCAGCGTTTGTGGCCATGTCACTTTGCAGCTCTTAAGCCAGCAATTTCTCATGCCCAAAGTGGGGATTTTTCATATATATTGGCCCTTTCTATTTCCAGTCACTCGATTATCATACCATTGCATGTAGTTTGTGGCATTCTGCATACACGAATGGGTCCACTTGCCAATACCACAGTTGGTATTGGCCTATTGAAAATGTGATCTTTTGTGTATGTGGGGTGGATTTTTCAAAATCATTCAGCATTGGCCTAACTCTGTTCCCATTGAAGTCAATAGAAAATTCACATAGAATGTGTGTTGAAAGGTCTTGGAATGCCACTTACATTAGAGTATTTTTAAGCTCATGCAATCTGATTTTATGTACTGCATATTAAAAAATCCATTTTGGACCAAGTTTGAAACATCCAATCTAACCAATAGGCAACCAACCCAAGATAAATGGGGCAGCTAGCCCAAAGAAGGGGAGCTACAAGGGGTTGGCTAGGTTAATAAACTAATGATTGTTATCTGGCCTTTTCAGGTTTTCCAATTATCTTGATAAATTTTGTATAATTCAATCAGTCTCTGAAAATAGCCTTTTCCAAATACTCTTTTTCAAGCTGCTGCTCAATGACCACATTTGTAAAGTGTTGCACGTTAACTGCAGCATTCTATTTTCTGTATTAAGAACCTTAGCGGTTTTCTTCCTTTTTTATTGAAACTATATTATAGAAAATGGCAGGCCACTTTCCTTAGCTATTCCTTGCAGACAAACAATTGAAAACGAATAGGCAAGTACACTGCTAAGAAGAAGTTAGAAAAATTGCCTATATCTTTAGGTATGCCAGAGCACTCCATTCAGTGCTTATGAGTAGGGAGCCGCTTTTGCACACTTCTGATTTAGGAGGCCAGTTCTGCCCCAAGTTCAAGTTAGAGTAGCCTCGGAATTGCTCTAACTTGTGCTCACTTGCAACAATACCTTAGGGCTCTGGCATCTGTCACACCTCCCCCATAGTGGAGGCCCAGGATGGAATTGCATAGAGCTGGCTATCCCAGGTATGCATGAATTGTGGATTCCCCTACACAATGGGAATCCTGAGTTTGCCCTATTGAGGCAGCTTTCTGCTTCCTTTGTGCTGCAGGAATGGTGCAAAGGAAGCAAAGCAGGGGCCAAAGACTTGGTGCATAATTTCTATGTCAAATTGGACTAATTAATAAAATTGTAATCATCTAGCGATTAGACCTTCTATAATGCCCTCCGCTCCATACAGTAATCTTAAGGCACTTTCACAGGGATTGATAGCTCAAGCTTCAGAATGCTCCTGTTGGGTCATGGCAAGTATTGGCCCACTTTATGGATAGAGAAAATAAGGCGCACAGATGCCCAACAGTAACAGAATCAGAGCCAGTACCCAGGATTAATGAATCATATGATGCTGCTTCCAATTTAGAGGGCCGATTGGCTACCAACCATGCTGTCAGGAATGCATAACAATGCTATCCTATAATTTGTGCACCTAATCACATCAGAGATATCAACACACCCAAGAGACCAGAAGTATTTTGGTGGTATGGAGGATTCAAAAATTAAAAAGGAAATGAATAATTACATAGAAATTAATGTCTATGTACTGTTATGGGAAACATCATCAATTATGTATGTGAACAAGCCTCAGACCTGCCAGAAAATAATAATGCTGATGAAAAAAAATTCAAATTGATAGGGAGGCTGAATAATATCTGTTGAAATGGATGAGCTAGTGGATGGCAGAAATGAAAAAAAAAATAAAACCAGCAAAAGCCACAGTTGTGTAATCTCAATTTGAAACAATTTGTTAAAAGAGAAGTGCACCATCTAAAGCCTCCATGCTCTGATTGCATTGTGAGGTTAGTGGGTAAGAATCAACCTCCCCTTTGGCCCACCCCTAAAGGATTATTTGGCTAGCTCAGGGAGTAGAGATGGTCAAAATGTTTTTGACAGGACAGTTTTCCATCAGAAAATGCGTTTTCATTCAAATCAAATGTTTCACAGAAACATGTCGGTTTAGACAGGAAAAGTTTAAATGAATTGTTTTGACTTTCTCGTTTCATTTCAGTAATGTTGAAGCATTTTGTTTCAACTTTGTTTCAATTAATTCCATATTGACTTTTTCGATGGTTCCAAATAGAAATATTTTGAATTTTTTGCTGCAGGGAACTTCAAAATTTCAGCTTTTTATTCCAATTGGGAATTAAAACAGATTTTGATATGTCACAATTTCCTGCGGAAAGGAAATGCCTTTTTTCCGATGATCTCTAGTAGTGATATAATAATACTTGCTGTAGCAGTTTACAGTCTTGAATGAATTCAGCCTCATGGCACCTGTGATAAATTGGGGGGTGGGGTAGCTTCCTTTTATGGACACTCAGCCAGCCAGTTAGCTATAAAGTCCCTCTTGGTGGCTATTCTCTGCTTGTTTTACCTGTAAAGGGTTAACAGAGTTCCTCAGGTAAAGAAAAAGGAGTGGGCACCTGACCAAAAGAGCCAATTGGAGGGCTAGAACTTTTTTTAATGGGGTGGGGGGACTTCCTTTTGTTTGTGTGTGTGTGTCTCTCCTGGAAAGAGGGGAACAGAGGGCAGCAGGAATGCTGTATAAGGCTTGAACCAGGTATAAAAATTCATCTTTCATACTAGAAGAAATAATTTGGATAGGGAATGTTTAGTTAGATGCTATCAGGTTTATTTTGTATTTTGGCTTGTGGATCTCCTCTGTGCTAACTCCAGATGCTTTTGTTTGCTCGTAACCTTTAAGCTGAACCTCCAAGAAAGCTATTTTGGGTGCTTAATTTTTGTAATTGTTTCTTTTAAGATCTAGCAAAAAGCCTGTGTTCCAGATGTATTTTTTCCCTTTTTGTTTTTAATAAAATGTACCTTTTTTAAGAATAGGGTTCAATTTTTGATGTGCTAAGAGGTTTGTGCTTGTTGTTTGACTAGCTGATAGCCACAGCTAATTTCCTTTGTTTTCTTTCTCAGCTCTTCCCTGGGCAGGGGTATGTGTGTGTGTGAAAGGGCTTGAGGGTATACCACAGGGAGGGATTCCAAAGTGTTCCTTCCTGGCTTCAAAGGTGGGGGTTTTTTTGCATTTTGGTGACGGCAGCCTTTACCAAGCCAAGGTCAGAGAGAAGCTGTAACCTAATACAAGTCTGGAGTGGCAAGCATTAATTTTTAAAATCCTTGCAGGCCCCCCACTTCCTGCACTCAAGGTGCCAGAGTGGGGATTCAGCCTTGACAGCACCCTCGTGAAGCTGGTGGTAGTATCCACAATTTATAGATGGGTAAATAGAAAGGTTACATAATTTTCTAAGGATCACTCAAAGAATCTTTATCATGGCTGCACTTCTGATGGCTATCGTGTTACACTGTATGGCATCCGGGGGACACTTGAGGATATTATTATTAATATTGGAAAAATTGTAATATGTTATGCCAGATATGCCATGTAAGGTATGTGCAAAAATATTAACTTACAAACACACAAATGAGATTATCATATCTGGTATTGCCTTTGTATTATGAGTAATAGATATGTATGTCTGTATTTCAAACTTGTGCTATGCTTCTGGGTGACACCCCCAGACAGTTTGGCATTGGTACTGCCTAGCCTGGTTGATGGCCTATTAGGGACCATCAGCTATACAATTGACCCACTGAGAGAAGGCAGATACACCTTATGACTCAGCAAGGCATGCAGGGGCATGGCTATGGACAGAACTCTAAGGCTCTCAAGCCATGTGCTGGGCAGCTTGTGCTTGAAACAAAGGAATCACAGGCTACATGGCAAAAGACTATGAAAGGCAGCTGCATCTTCTCCATTTGGTCTTCAATCCTGCTTCTTACCTCTGGCGGAACTTTGCTACAAACTGAAGCTCTGAACAAAGGACTGAATGACCCATCCAAGCCATGAATGTGTTCCAGAGGGACTTTCAAGCCAGCAGACTCACCAATACTGCTAAGAACCTGATATATGGACTTCGAAGTCTTTGTATGAATGTGACTGCCTTACCATTTAACATCTCTCTTCTTGTTCTTTCTTTGATCTTTATAATAAACCTTTAGTTTTAGATGCTAAAGGACTGGCTGGCAGTGTGGTATTTTGGGTAAGATCCAAACCTATACTGACCTGGCAATGTGGCTGACCCTTTGGAGTTGGAAGAACATTTTGCAGGTGTGAGCAGAATTTAAAATAACTTCTCACTCTACTGGACGTAAGTGCTGATTGGGAGCCAGATACTGGAATGCAATAAAGAGGGCTGTGTGATTTTTTTTTTTTTTTTTGCTTCTTGATAATGAATGTAGGGGATCAGAAGTACAGTTTGTGACTGGTTGAGGAGATTAACTTCAGTGTTACCCACCAGTCTTGGGAGCATCTGCTATCCCTTTTGCAGCCTGCCCTGCCCTTGGCATTTCCAGTGAGGGCTGCCCCAGGCACAACGGGTCACATACTGTGTAGGGCCAATACACCAGAGATTGAACCTGGGACCTCCAAAGCTGAAAGCATGAGTCTCTACAACTTCAGCTAAATAGACAGTGTCTCTGGAAGACAGCTGGAGAAGATTTGCATCCTCTGTGGATCTGGCACAGCGAGGGACAGACAATGCACACTGACCGTGGGTTTACAGTGTCATTAATAGCATTTATATTACTCTAGCATCTAGCGGCTAAAATCAGGAATGGGCCCCGTTGAACAAGGCACTTTAACTACACAGAATTGGACCCAGTCCATGTCCCAAAGGGCTTAGCATTCAGGCGTTCCAAGCTCTTGGTCCCATTCTTGGATCTTTATATAACAGCTCATCTTGACTGCCCATGAGCCGGAAAGATTCATTAGGTCCCGCCTTTCTGACTGGTGGGGTTATGTTTAGATTATTTACAATCATGTGATGCAGAGTAAATAATGATATTTGTAAGGGATTACCATTTTAGCCAGCATTTACACTGCAGTACAATTAAAAAGTATATGGCAGTGTTTTAGTGGGAAGTGCTTGATCTCAGGGATGTTGCCTGAAACTCTCAAGTGAATTTCCAGATGCTCTTTGCTTGGTGTGTTTTCAGATGCTCAACCAGCATTGTGATCTCTTAATGCATTTGCCTGGAATCCCTATGCGGTTGTGGCCTTTGACATGTCATGTACACGTGTAACTGGATGGAGGGTCATGCACACGTGTAACTGGATGTCCTGCTCCTTTGAGGGCCAATAGACTTTTGGCCAGTCAGCCCTGTTCAATTAACCCCACCCACATCCCAGGACAGAGTGTAGGACTTAAAAGGAAGAAAGCCCAGCAATACAAGGTGGTAAGAGTAGCAGAGAGCAAGAAGGCTCCTGCAGGAGACCCTGTGACACCAGTGGAGAAAAGACTGCAGCGAGGTTGGACTGTGGCTGGCTGGATCCCTTTGTAGCGGGCTGGGCATGGAGCCAGGCTGGCCCAAAGAATCACTTGGTTCTGCATTTTGTTTGTTGGACTGCATCTAAAGGACTCCATTACCCCGAAAGGGGTAAAATGCTTTAAGGAGACTTGACTGGAGGGTCAAGTCACTGTTATGGTGGGATTAGGCCAAAGGCTGACAAAAGGGAAACTGAGGTAGAGCTGCTGCAGTGCCCAATGATGCTGTGAGGGAGTGCTCTGGGGCAGTGAGTGGTGTACAGCATGGTAAGATATGTGTCAGCTGTAATAAAAGAAACAATTGTCAGCTTGCTTATGAATTAAACCCTAGTCATTTCAATATCCAGATACCACAGTCCTTGAAATAACAATTGTCACAATACAATGGAGTAGAAATGAAGGCCATGGCCGCACAAAGGAGTGGGTCATTCAACTGTAAATGCAATACACAAATTGCCTCTATAACCTTTTCCTTTTTACTCTCTGCTTCTGCATAATGTAACCACAAGGCTGTGAGATTCATGCTGTGCTCTGTTTCTGCCAGGAGATCCGTACGTGCATTGACATGACAGAACTGTGGTAAAACTCTTTTTTTTAATTTAAGACTTGATCATTTAAACAGCCGTTGCAAGTCTCTTGAAGGAGAAAGATTATGTGGCTACAGTGCTTGTCTATAAACTATAAGATGATTGTATAGTTCCTTCCTACACTGAACAGAAAAAAAACATGCCAACACCTTTCTAGTAAGAAGTGTGCCTATAGAGGATTCACTGGAAAGTTGTATAACAGGGTGGCAGTATTGTCCTGAAACCCCCTCCCTGTTAGTATGTGTGATCATGCCGGGAAAGGGTTAAGTTGGTTTGCTGATGCACTAAGGCAGAACAACCCCCTGGAGAAAAGGGAGGTAGAGGTGGTGCTTTAGAGAGGGAGTAAATCTAGTAAGGCCAAACCTTGGGCAGGGAATTCTCGAAGGAGCCACTGGGGTGTAAAGGAGGTTTGAGATGAGCTTTCATCTTACTGTTGTTTTCCATGTGAATAAAGTGAAGCTCCAAAAGGAGTTTGGACTTTGGATAACATGTGGACTGTTTGCAGAGAAGGTTGGGAAGAGTGTCTGCTTGCCAGGCGATAGCAAGGGCCTGACTCTGGGAGGTGCTAGAAATTTCATTGGGAGTTATGGGCTTAGCACTGCCCAAGGTCAAGCCAATTGTTTCTAAACTCCCTGTTCACATGTGTGATTTTTTTCTAAACAGCTAGGCAAACACAATAGATATGGTGTAGAAGGTATATTCAAAACTACCCAGGACATTGTGATTTTTCTGTTAAGACTAATGTAAAGGCCCAAAGAATTTAAATGACACAATTTCCAATCTCTCTGGTTTACCATTACTGACACTGATGCAACCCAACCAGTAAAATTCTTAGCCATATCCCTGATGGAGCCAACCCATTCAGGGAAGGTGAGTGAAGTCCAATGTCTAAAGAAGCTCTGATTGGCCTGTGAATATATTGGCATCTGGGATTCACAGATGGTAAGAAAGCACTTAATTCACTAGCAGAACTATTGTGCGCTTATGTGAGTTGCAATTCAACAGAGCTTCCATGCACAGCTTTGTGCCCAGGATGGCAAGGTTACTCCCTTCTCAAATTGCCATTAAAAGGTAGCACAAGTGGAAATACAGTAAGCTTTATAATAAAAAAAAAAAAGCTGCAATGTTTAACAAGACTGGCCATGTATATTGATATCGAGCATACCCAGAGTTAAAACAGTAAAAGCAAAGAAAGTCTGGGAAGGAACATAACAGCCCATACTTCAGTGCATAAGCCAACCCCTATTGTTAAGAGAAGACTCACTCTTCCTTGAGGCATATTATCCCATAGTTGTCAACCGATAACTGCAGGATTGCTTGAACCTACCAGTGAAGCATCTGGGGCTGGCCATTATCAAAGACAAGCTGTCTAGACTAGATGGACCACTGGTCTATTCCAGTATAGCAATTCCTGTGTGTCAGTATGGCTACATAGGGTGAGGTCCCTTGACTTCAGTGGGGTCAGGATTTCATACCTAAACTAGACACATGTCTATGTACTTGCCTTCCTCTGCTTTTCATATCACTCCAGTTGTTAAAATTTACTATATAATTGCATTATGTCTATAATTCCATAGGTGAACATAGCAGTTAATGAGAAAGAGTGATCCAGAGTTGAACATCTTGCTTCTTTTCCTTCAAAGTTTGCTGCAATTCCGAAATGTACCTGTATATATGGTCCTTTGTCCAGGACTCATTTTAAGGGGCCTTTCTGCATCTCCAAAATCAATGTCATCACTAATGAATAATAATATTCATAAATATTAAATGATACAAGACTTCACATAAGGCCTTCCAAAGTCCACAGAAGTCATTGGAGGACTCCTGTTGACTTCAGTGGGCATTGGATCAAGTCCTGAGGGGGGAAGCAAACGTGAGAAAAGGAACAGACTGATTCCTCAAATGTCAACTGCTTTGATCCTCCCCTACAACAGCCATTTCAGCTAAATCCCAATGCACTTTTGTTTCCATTGAAGAAAGCTCCTGTAATGACCCACTAGTTACTGGTTACAGGTGTTCAATCTCCTGTTCTTCTCTCATCCATAGTAAAGGATCATTTTAGAATTTTATTCATCATTGTTACGAGCTAAGATTCAGCTGGCTACTGTGACCTTCAGTTTTAAATTTTAAAACATGATTCTGCTAAATTCATTGTCACTGGTGTAAGTCCAATTCAATCTATGGATTTACAAGCAAGGATGAATTTGGCCTGCTATGTTTAAATATGTGCAAGAGGGAGATTACTCTGGTTAATAACTGGATACCATTTACTGTACCATTTACAGATTTCAGAGACAGTGGATAAAAATAACTTATAGCAAGGTCAGTGATATGTGGATGGAGTCCCTTATAAACTCACTGCCCTATACTGACAAAATACCCTCACCAACTCCAGGTATATTATGCAGAACAGCACTCACAGGAATAAAGTAGTAATTGTAATGGACATTGGTGTCACTGGACAATTTATCTTCCTTAAGAGGGCTTCACTTTACAAAAGATGCTCATTTTGCCTGGGAAATTGAATTGATGGCCACACGGGAACATTTGTCTAATTCAGTTAAAGAGTTCTATCATTAGCCATGATTGTTTGATCAATACTTACACAAGAGTAGAATTTGCTCACATGACACGTCAGCCTTTCTTTACTCTTTAATAAATGAAGATTTTTGGTGGGTGACCTGTAGTAACATCCACCTCATGGGAAACCTGAAATGTAATATATACTGCTTGATTTTTAACCACACAGTACTACAATGAAATACAACTACCTGCTGTTTCTCAATAAGATTCAGCTAAAGCAAGGGAAAATTCTGGCTGGTGCTATAATACTAATCTACACCAGTTCAAGGTTTTGCAGTAGTGTCACAACATTAGTGCTCAACAACTGAAAAGAAAAGTAGCAATAGCACAGTAGAGGCTTTGTGTGTGGTGTCCAGTAGTGGCTGAACCCCAGAAGTTGCTGGAATTACTATACGCTAAAAGTATATGAAGTCTCCTTGCTTCTTGGGTTATTTTATGAAGTATAGTAGAGAACAGAATCCTGAATTTTTGTAGTGGGGACTTTAAACCCTTAAGAGAAGGAAATAATTCCACAACTCTAATTCTAGTGCTGTAATTGTTTATGCCTCTAGTAAGAATTTCTTTCTCCTACATGCCCATTCAACAGATTTGCTCTAGTTTCATTACATCCTTTCTCCTTCTTAGGTCTATTTTGTCAACAACAGCTTAGTCCCATGTGGCACTTTGTGAAGATGTCTATTGCATTCCTGGAAGATGAACCAGTACCCTAGATGTGTATCAAAGGAATCTCTAAAATGATATTAGATTATTTGGGTCAAAAATACATCCTATTTGTCTAACACCTTCATACCTACTGTGACAGACCCAGACCGGTTGGGTGCAAGAGTCTGGTAGAAGGGAAACACATGGGGTGAATAGTTTTCTCTTTCCTGAGTGACCAGGACAGGGGCTACCCCTGAGCAGTCAGGAAGGTGCTAGAAGCAATTAAGTCAGGCAGACTTCATAAGACACCTGGAACCAATTAAGAACTGATTAGAAGCAATCAAGGGAAACAGGATAATCAAATCAGATGAAGCCCATTTAGAACCAGCTGGGATTAGTTTAAAAAGAAGCCTCTTCAGCAAGGCTGGCTGGTAGGAGCTGGGCATAAGAATGTGTGTTGTGGGAAGACTAGGCGAAAGATGCGGTGCAGTAAAAGAGCCAGGAGAACAAGAGTGGTCAGATACTAAGGAGGGTGCTAGGAGGGGCTGTTTGGGGAAGTAGCCCAGGGAAGGGCTATAGCTCTAATAGTATAGGAAGACTCCCTGTTGCTGCTACCAGTCAGGGTCCCTGGGCTGGAATCCAGAGAAGAGGGCAGGCCTGGGTGTCCCCTCACCCCCCCCCCCCCAATGCTCCCTGACAAGGAAGATGGGAACTAAAGAGGGTTCTTACTCCAAACCCATTGACTGACCGATGATGAAGGTGACTCACTAAGCTGTAACCCTCCCCTCTGGGGGGAGAGAGGCTACATTGAGGGTCACAGCAAACATCTGAGGCAAACCTTAACTGCCTAGAAGTGTAGCCCCACCCCCATCCCCTGAGGCAAGACAGTGCTCTGCCCCACTACATAATATGGCAGACACTCTGTGTTCTAAGACAAGCCATTTTTATAAGTTTTCATTCAAAGGACTTTTATCCAGTGTTCCCTCTAATTTTTCCTCACACATGTGCAGAATTAATTTTATGTGCACCAATATGCAGGTGATGTGTGACACCATCACCTCCATATTGGCGCACATAACAAAATTCATGTGGAGGGTGTGGGGCTGAGGGGTTTGGAGTGTGGTAAGAGGCAGAGGACTAGGGTGTGTGGGGGCAAGGGCTTTGGCTGGGGGTGTGGGCTCTGGCATGGGGCTGGGGCAGAGGGTTGGGTTGTGGGGGAGGGTAAGGGCTCTGGGGTGGGGCCAGGGAGGAGGGGTTTGGGGTGCTCCAAGGCTGGCTTCAGGGTTTTTGCCGCCCCAAGTGGCAGGGGAAAAAAAAAAAGCTGTGATCGCGATCTGCGGCTGCTCCACCGCGCCGCTTTCTTCTTCGGTGGCACTTCGGCGGCTGGTCCTTCTCTCCGAGAGGGACCGAGGGACCTGCCGCCAAAGAGCCTGGACTGCTGCCCCAAGCACCTGCTGGCTGAGCTGGTGCCTGGAGCTGGCCCTGTCCTGGGCTACAGTAGGTAGAGATGACTCCCCACAGTACCTGGGCTGGGGGGAAGGAGGGAGAGCTGCCCCTCCCCAAGATGTAGCAGGTCCCAGACAGGGCTGGGCTTGGGCCACCTCTCCCTCAGCCATGGGTTCTCTGAGTGCCTGCATGGCACTAAATGGGCTGCTGCGCAACCATGCAGCTTACAGGGAACTTCGCTTGTGTCCCTAAATATCCAACTTTATGTTCCTTTTTCCGTGCATCACAATTATAAATCATTTCAAACTGCTTTGTTACCCAAAATCCAACTTCACCTCATTTTTGAAAGAGTTTGTTAATAGATTATCTCAGACAGAAAGAAACTACATGTATAGCCTGTAGTCAAAAATAGGAATACCAGTTTTTATAAGGGAGATTCTGTTACAGCTTTTAGAAATCTTATATTTGTCAGTGTCAACATGTCAGAGTAGTGTTGTTGCTGAAGGGACACAAAATATATTTTTCTCACGAAATCACAATCTTACACTGAGGTTATGTCCAAACATTCAGATTACTGCCCAAAATGGCTTTCTATATCCGAGATGGACCTAGGTTGCATAATTCAAGTCTGGATTTGGATTTTGGGGTGGTTGAGCTATGGGGTTTTGGTTCAGATCTATTACAGAATAAATACCCAGAACCTCAGCTGGTATAAATTGGCATTGATCCCTTGAAGTCACATTGATTTATACCAACTGTGGTTCTGAGCCAGTTCTGATCCCTCCTTCTCCCCTTATAGAAAAGTCTAATAGGTTATTTTCTATTCCATTCTTTCTAGAAATTGCTTAAAGCATTTTGTAGAATATCACCCCTGTTATAGAATTCCAGGAGATGTCTGTGAAACCTACAGGCAAGGGATCGTGCTTTATGTAAGGGGACTGTTGGCTCCTCGCTAAAACTCAGTGCGGTTTTTTGTTTGGTTAGCCCCAGTACCAAAAGAAAAGGGAAGGATCGATGGGAAATCAGGACCCTGATACTGACAGTCCCCAGGAACAATGGGGAGAGGAGAGGCCAGTGCTCCAGGTCAGGGCAGGCAGGCTAATAAGGGAGTCAGGAGACCAGGGAGGGTCCCGTCCTCCATGTGAGCTGGAATTCGCTGGGTCAGAGAAGTGGGGCCAAGCTAAGGAGAGAGCAGGGGCCTGAGCTGAGCTGGAGAGCAGGCCGTACGAGCCAGGGGAGCAGCCCAGGGAGCAGATCTGTGCTGGGAGGAGAACTGCAACAACCAGAGCCAGAGGGGCCAGAAAAAGGAGCCCAGGGAGGAGGAGGCAGAGCAGCAGCAGTGCTGAGGCAGTGTGGAGCTGGAGGTTGGGCTGGAGCTAGGGTGATCAGACGTCCTGATATTTAGGTGTTTGTCCTGCGTCCCGACTGATCTTTGGTCAGGACGCAATTTGTCCTGATATTTCGTTCCACCGGCAGCACTCGTCTTTTTTTTTTTTTTTTTTTCCCTCGCTGCTCCACTGGCCGCACTTGCCCTTTTTTTGCTCTGCTGGCTGACAAACTCCCCGCCCCCCAATGTGTCCTGATATTTTCTCCCTCTCATCTGGTCACCCTAGCTGGAGCAGTCCAGAGCTGGCTGCAGTGAGCAGCTGGGAAGAGCGAGGGGGAGCCTGGGCAGCTGGCCCAGCACAGGGAGAAGCCCCCAGCCAAGAGGCCTTGCAGGCTAGACTTGGAGGGGGATTGTGGCCCTGGCAGGAGGGCTGATGATGGGAAGAAGGGTCCTGCCACCTAGAGCACAGCCAGGGCTGAGAAGGGGCCTGGGACATGTGAGGAACAGACTGAACGTCCCTTACATTCCAGAGACGCTGGTTGTGACGTCCCCGTGCCACAGAGCAGGTGATGGGTTTTCCTTGAACCTTTCCCATTTTTTCCTTATTTTTTAAAATTGATTGCGGTTAAATAAATTGTATTTGCTTTGAACTGTATGTAATCAGTGGGTCAGGGAAGCATCCAGTACAGAGGGAGCACCCTGGAGTGGGGACACTTTAGCCCCTGCCCTAAGTCACAATGACAAGGTTAGGGGTCAAGCCCCCAGGAATTCTGGGCCCAGCCTTGTTGGGGTTATGAGGACACTGCCACAGAGGGCAGTGGAAGGGGAGCCCTTGAGGTCAGGCAGGCATCTGGGTAAAGGGAGTGGGAGCAAGGACTCAAATCCTTTTGCTAACCTATTTCACTGGGATAGTGTATAAGCCAGGAAAGTTCCCCACAACAGCGGGACCATTCCCCCGCTTACATTTATAAAATTCCATAAATATTTCTATAGAACCTGGTTACTTTTCAGTAAACCCTGAGTTGTTTCATCCCCCTTAAATTCTATAGTTTCCTCTCAGTGGATCAGTTTCTGGTTATAACAACACTGGACAGACTGCTGATGTCAGTTACGTTATTTCAGACTTACACTGGTGACATTGAGATCAGCATCTGTATATCCCTTCTATTTCTCCTCAGAGGTGCCTAATCTTCCTTCTAGATTATGGATTTTCTTCTCTTAAGCCTTTTTAAAAAACCCTATATTTACTGGTAAGAGGAGAGCAGTTACCTTTGAATGACAGGTGATTCAGAAATAGTGTCCTCCTTTTCTTCTTTCTCTTGACTTGTCTTTACTTCCTAAAAATAATATATTTTCCATCTATATAATTTTATGTGCTCCATAAAGCATCATGCAGATAAACATAAAATACAGGTAACAATATACAACATCATTTGGCCAATTGTCGTGATGTTTAAAATCTGAAGCACAGCTGTTTGTTTGAAATGTCTTTTTAAACTGTGTTTTCCGTTTTGTTGCTTTTCTCATGTTATAAAAACAATTTTTTTAAAAAAATGCACTGATCTGTTGACCAAATGTTGCAGTGTTTGGCACATGAGCCCCATTTTAGTCGCAGTGGGACATAAAGGGTCAAATCCTCAGATGGGGTAAACTAGATTAACTTAAATGGAGCTATGTTAGTTTATGTGAGCTGAGGATCTGGCTATTAGGGTTAGACTGTGACATGAAGTAGAAGGGGTGTGGATAAGCCGCATTCTTGCTCATAGAAACACTGGTAGAAATCACAGAATACTAGGGTTGGAATAGACCTCAGGAGGTAATCTAGTCCAATCCCCTGCTCAAAGCAGGACCAACACCAACTAAATCATCCCAGCCAGGGCTTTGTCAAGCCAGACCTTAAAAACCTCTAAGGATGGAGATTCTACCACCTCCCTAGGTAACCCATTCCAGTGCTTCACCACCCTCCTAATGAAATAATGTTTCCTAATATCCAACCTAGACCTTCCGCACTGCAACTTGAGACCATTGCTTCTTGTTCTGTCATCTGCCACTACTGAACAGCCTCAGAGCCGCCCAGAGGGGGGGGCAAGTGGGGCAATTTCCCCCAGGCCCCGGGCCCAGCAGGGGCCCCCACAAGAGTTTTTCGGGGCCCCTGGAGCAGGGTCCTTGCTCCAGGGGCCCCAGAAAAATCTCACGGGGCCCGGCCCGGGCCCCCGGAGCTTCTTTGCTCCCGGTCTTCGCTGGCCTGGGGTCCTTCCTCTCCGGGACAGAAGGACCCCCCGCCGCCGAAGCGGGACCCGCCGCCGGAGTGCAGCCGGACCTTCGGCGGTAATTCGGCGGCGGGGGGGGGGTCCTTCTGTTCTGGGACCCGCCGCCGAAGTGCCCTGAAGACCCGCGGTGGGGGCTGCACTTCGGCGGCGGTGGGGGCTGCACTTCGGTGGTGGGTCCTGCTTTGGCGGTAATTCGGCGGCGGGGGGTCCCCGCCGTGGGTCTTTGGGGCACTTTGGCGGTGGGTCCTGGAACGGAAGGACCCCCCACCGCCGACTTACCGCTGAAGCGGGGGCCCCCCGCCGCCCAAGACCCCAGACCCCCGGAATCCTCTGGGCGGCCCTGAACAGCCTAGTTCCATCCTCTTTGGAACCTCCCTTCAGTTAGTTGAAGGCTGCTATCAAATCCCCCTTCACTCTTCTCTTCTGTAGACTAAATAACCCCAGTTCCCTCAGCCTCCCCTTGTAAGTCATGTGCCCCCAGCCCCCTAATCATTTTTGTTGCTCTCCGCTGGACTCTTCAATTTGTCCACATCCCTTCTGTAGTGGGGGGACCAAAACTGGATGCAATACTCCAGGTTTGGCCTCACCAGTGCCAAATAGAGGGGAATAATCAATTCCCTTGATCCGCTGGCAATGCTTCTACTAATACAGCCCAATATGCTGTTGGCCTTCTTGGCAACACTGCTGACTCATATCCAGCTTCTTGTCCACTGTAATCCCCAGGTCCTTTTCTGCAGAACTGCCTGTAGCAGTGCATGGGATTCTTCCTTCCTAAGTGCAGGACTCTGCATTTGTCCCTGTTAAACCTCATCAGATTTCTTTTGGCCCAATCCTCCAATTTGTCTAGGTCACTCTGGACCCTATCCCTACCCTCCAGTGTATCTACCTCTCAATACAGCAGTAAATGACTAATCCTCCTGCTCTGATTAAGGGACAGTGGTTTGTGTGGGAATGGGTAGAGAGTGAAGCAAGAGTTCCATACTGACCTGCTCCAGGGAGGGAGTAAGAAGGAGAATAAGCCTTCTTACTCATACATGCTTGCATCTGAGGCCTGGATAGCGCAGACAGGGATATAGAGGTGGGATCTCACTCCCTTGTGCTGATGTTCAGTCTTAATCTCACACAATCTAGCCCTTTTGTTTAAAAAAACCCACCACAGTGTGTCACATAACTGATTCTCATTCATATTATTTGAACGGTTAGGTACATAAGGATAGGGACTCTGTGTGTGCTCCCTCAATCTTCTCATTCATTTGCTTTAGGTCAGTGTACCTTGTAGTATCTACTCCAAGATTTCAGGCAATGGATTACCATATTCTTGAACTTGTGACTTTAATTAAACTTGTCAAATTGATGCTCTTGAAAAGTGTACTTCTTATGATTCTTTTCAACTTCCTTTGATCCTTGCTTGAAAGTAGGAAAAATAGAAACAGACATGGTGATAGATTTGACAGGTGACCTATTACTCCCCAGGAAAATGGAACCATGATGGAACTTCTCTAATAAGAATTTGAAAGGTATTAATGTCACTTTCAATCTAACAAATGTGTGACCTTTATTATGGCTTTGCTGTAATGATAGCTGCTCATACTCACTGTTCAATTTAAATGCTTGCTGAAAAATGTTTGAATGTAAAAATCACACAGAATCAAGGCAGAGTATTCAATAAATTGCTCCTGACTTCAATAAATTAATCAAAATGCTTGAAGACTGAATCAGCTGGTGTATTTTGAAAGCAGGGATTGAAGGGGCTGAAAATCCAGAGCATTGAACTGTAGGAGGATTTTTACTTTGCAAAAGTGTGCTAGGTGAGCTTTATAACTGATGACAATGAGACAGATGCTGATATTTCTGAAGAAAAGTGGATGCATAGTGGGTTCTTGTATGCTGCTATTCCAAATGCTCATCCAATGAGAGCCTAATTCTGGTCCAGTGAAGTCACTGGGAGTTCTGTAATTGACTTCAACAGGATCAGGACCTGGCCTTGAGTTCTGTATCCTTCAGAAGCATTTTTTTTAAGCTAGTTCACTTCTCTCACCATTGTGTTAGTGTCATTATAGACCAGGGATCGTCAACCTTTGGCAAGCGACCCATCAGGGAAATTCACTGGTGGGCCGGGACAGTTTGTTTACCTGCAGTGTCCACGAGTTCAGCTGATCACAGCTCCCACTGGCCACAGTTTGCCGCTCCAGGACAATGGAGGCTGCGGGAAGTACTCATAAAAAAAATTGCTCAATGCACCAGATTGCTTCACTGCACTCTATAATAGCACCTACAAGGGCCAAGTGCTTTAATGATTATAGAAAAGTGTTGCTGAAAGGATCTGCAAAGAGGTTCTAAATAAGAGAGGCAGATTTAAGCATGTGCTCAACTTTAAGTGCACGCATAGCCTCACTGAGTTCTGTGGGATTTCTTATGTGCCTACATTCAAGCATATGCTTAAATCTTTACAGGATCAGGGCCACAGCTGGAATCTAAAGAAACGGAACTTTATATCAGAGTGCATGTTATACAGAGAAGCCTGTAGAATGGAACCAGCTTAGCAATACATGGGGTACCTTGCGTAAATGATTAAATCCTCAACTTCTTTTCTACTCCACACTTTCCGATTTGCCACTGTTTAAATACTGCTCAAGCTGCTTCTCAAACTCATTAAAGCACTTTGCTCCATTGAATCTGTGTGATAATGCGTTTTGTGTGTTGATTAACCTTTTGTCTGGAATACTTTTTATGGTGAAGCTCTGTAGTTTCACCCAAACTGCTTTGGATAGAACATTAAATTGAAAATCTCAGTGATGCATTTGAAGTCATTTATATTTAACAAGTGGGTTACCAGATAGTCAGCAAATTCCTGTTGTGTATAAATGTATGGATTAAACTAATGCATAGTCAGTATTGTCCCAATAAATGGACCCTTAAATCAACATGCCACCCTTACTCTTATAGACCACAATTTTCAAAAGCAGTGATGGGATGTGAGCATCCAGTTCCCCTTGTATTTCAGGGAGAGGTGGGCACCTAATCACCTTACATGCATTTGACAACTGCATCCTTGCTCCCTTTTCTTTTGTTTGTTTGCAGAGTTGGGCAAATTGGAGAAAGTTTTGGGTTGTGCCAAGCTACATCATTTGGTTTTGGGGTTTCCAGATGTGAGAGTAATCAACTCTATTACTTTCCTATGTTGGCCAAACTCCAGTTTTTATCTTCTGGTCTTTGTTCATATTTGTTTTAAAAACATAATCTACCAAGTAATTAGTTCCTGTACAAAATCTTACAGGCACCATTCTTCCATTGCAGGATACAGATAATTCCTATTTGGAGTTATCCAGGCTTATTCCTATCCTGTGGTGGGAGAACTGGGGCCATAGGATTTATAGCCCAATCCATCTCCCATTGAAACCAATCGGAATCTTTCCACTGACTCTGATGGGTTCCAACTCTAATCTGAGTTGAAATGAGCCTTAAGGGCTCAAACCTGCAAAGTAATTATCACTGACATCCACCAAAGTACCCAAGCATACACTTAACTTTAAACATTAAGTAGAACTGTTCAGGAGTTTTTCAACAAAATGTTTTGTTGGAAACGTCTTTGTGGGAAAGGGTCGGGTTTGATGAACCTTTTGTTGGGAAAGGTCTCTTGGGTCCAGAATGGATTTTTTTTTTTATCAAAATCAGAGAGCAGGACCCACCACAGAATAGCCTGGTGGATATGGCACTCACTTACAATGGGAATTTTTCCCATTCTGAAATGGTTCAAAAAAAAAATCAAAACTTCCAACAAAATTAAATAACAGAAATAATTATGTCAAGTAGACTGAAATATTTCATTGCAGTGTTTCATTCATTATTTGGAACATATGTCAGACTCCATTTCAGCCTTATCAGAATGATCTGGTTCTTTTCCCTGCACCCAAAATGAAATTTCATCCAAGCTGACATTTTCATGAAACATTTAGCTTTTGACAAACAAGCATTTTCCGGCAGGAAAACATTGTGCTGGAAAATTTCTAACCATCTCTAGTAGCATAATTGTGGGTTGTATTGGTTGTATATGGGATCAGAGTTGGGATCTTTATAATGTAAAATGGGCAGTGATTAGTCCAGGCTCCAGTATATAAACAGGCACCAGCTAAAATATTTGGCACATAAACCAGGCCTATGACAATGAACATGATGATTGGAAAAGCCTTCCACAGAGAATCAGGCTGGAAGAGACCACCTGGGTCATTCAGTCCAAAACTCTTTTATGGCGCTTCAATTTTCTCCACATGGCTGTTTTTTATCTAGTCTACTCTTAATCTTTTTGGGGGTTATGGCTACATCTGCCACTCTAATATCCTTTTGTCTGACCACCATTGCTCTGTAAGAAACATTTTCTAATTTCTTACTTAAAAGCTTTCCTTTCTTTTAGTTCTCAGCCATTTCTTCTCCTCATATTGACAGTCTCAGCAGTAGATCTAACTATCCCACCCCCCTCCTTTATACTGGTACCACTTAAGCAAATATAGACAGTTATACTATTCTTTCATTATCAAAGCTATACAATCAACAACTGATTTCTTTTTTTAAACTTTTGGTCCATGGGATGCAAACTATGTGCCTCTCTTGCACCAGCAGGGGCCGCTACACTGCAAGGAGCATTCACCCTGTGGTGAGCTAGTGCCACTGCCTCTTTCTGAAGAGTTCCACTGAGGGATGGCAGCTTTACATAAGAGCCCTGTCAGTGAAGGATACTTGTTGCAGCATGTCTGACTCAGCTGTTCATAATTCTGTACATTTGCCAGATAATTTGCTCCTCTCTGACCAGTCCCATCCTCTTTAGAGGCCTTCCTGACTGACTGAAATCATGCCTAGTGAAGTGGTGTTGTGAGCACCTTGCAGTGATCCCTTGGGGCACCCTGTGTCCTGGCCAACACAAGCTGGATCTGGTTCATCATGTTCCTTAGCCACTTTCATGCCCTCTATTTGTAATAATTATATAATCCTTCTCTAGATCCTCTCTAAAACCATTTTTCCTGAGAATTTTCTTTCAAAGAGAAT
Organism: Mauremys reevesii; assembly: GCF_016161935.1. Taxonomy (NCBI): domain Eukaryota; kingdom Metazoa; phylum Chordata; order Testudines; family Geoemydidae; genus Mauremys; species Mauremys reevesii. The sequence goes on along the minus strand of NC_052640.1, from coordinate 12,353,484 downwards.
TTCAAAAATTTCAGGCTTTGTCCCAAATAAGAAGAAAAAAAAAGTTTGGAAATCTTCCAATCCTCCACAAATAAGAATTTCCATTCTCTGCACATCTCAAAATAAAAACTTAAGGATCAGATTATTATCTTACTACCATAAAGCTAAATCTAGAGCAACTTCATTTTAATTAACAGATTTACTCCATATACTTACACCAGTCTAAATGAGATCAAACTCTGTCCCTAAGCCATGAGTAGGCCATATAATTCCATATATGCATGCACTAGGAATATGGTAACGCCATGCTGAATATCACTAGGGCAATGTTAACATAACTCTTCAAACTAGGAGCATTGTTTCTGGTTAGAGCAAATAGGTTATGACAACACCTGTGTAGTGCTGTCATCCTGTTCCTGGAGTAGGACTACCTTCAGGGCTGACACTTCCCATGGTTAAGTCATCCCAGGTGGCTTTCACCACCTTTGCTGCCTCAGAATTTTCCCACACTGAGCCCATCTCTGCAGCATTTTTCATTGAACTTGAACATTTCCACCACCATTTTTAGCTGCTAGATGGCAAAGGCTATTTATTGGAGACTACATATGAATTGCCTTTACATGCTCAAACAATTCATAGCCACACTCTGACAGGGATACTCCTCAAATCCTTCCTGCATTGTTAGCTCAGTGTGAGCACTGGGGATGGCCGGTGCATCTTTTCATAATGTGTGCAATTTATAACTTTCACTTGCTAAATATATTGAAATATAACAAACAAAAAATTGTGTTACATCAGCAAATCAACTCTTCAGAATTATACTGGAAATGAGAATTGACTGACTATTTAGAGCACTGAGTGCATGCTGCTTTAATAAAATCCTTTCAGTTGAAACCTCCCTGTATTTCCTTTAGGTCAGGGAACATCTAATAGAATGCAATTAATTATGTCTGATTACCTGTGTATAATAGTGTTGATTACAAATTGTGTGCAATGCTGGGACTCTATACCTAAAGTATTGTTCTCAGGTGCTTTGGCACGTCAGGATCTTATCAGTGTTTCCATTATTTTATTCCTTATTTTTGGCATATATAATTTAGCAGCAATAGGACAGGAAATCTCACAAAGGTTGAAAAGTGATGCCTATGGGGAACAAACTGTAGAATTCAGAGCAGGTATGCCGAAATCAGACACTGGAAAATGTTCAGAAAGAAAGGTGAATTCATCCAAAATTCAACTTGCTTCCTTCTTCACTGGAGGTTTGAAACATGTCTGATGTTTGTCTAAAGGTTTGCTATGTTCACACACCTTTTTGAGTGAATTTTGAATGACTCTGAGCCCACTTTTGTGCTGGACTGCTGATGGTTCGACATCATAATCAGGTGACATTCAGCATGAAACATCAGTCTGAATCTAAAGGACAATGTTAAACTGGGAATCCAAATCCACGGAAAATCAGGCCAAGCAAATGTTTCAGTGAAGAGAAACCACTGAGCTTTGCAGAGCCCTGGATGAAACGAGACTATAAAACAAGGACAGAAAGAGATCTCTTTGCAACAGTAAACAAGGGCTTTATAGTTCATGTTCAGCTTACAAACTGAAAGGGGACTGATCTTTGTCAGAGCCTTCTAAACCCTTGTGAAACCATCATCCACAACAGGCCTCATGCAAGGAGAGATTCCATCTATGAGCTCTATAAGGAAACTTTATTTTAGTTGAAAATCAAATGACCTTTGCTTTGATTAATGTGTGTGTTTAAAATACAGAAGTAACGGGGGAAAAAATGGAGACCCTGCAAAGAGAGCTTGATTCTGCTATCTTTCATCTCACACAAACTGTCACAAGATAGAGCTCTCTGGCAGCGTTTAAAAGGGAAACCCCACAGGAGCATCTTCTCTTATGGTATTTCAAAGATACCAGATTATAGCAATCGCCACATTCCCAGCATGAGGATGTTTTGTTTTCCCCCGTAGCTAACAGGCAAAAGAGCTAGCTAATTCCGTGAAGTGACCCGCCCCCACATCTCCCCTGCCCTAACCTCAAGTCCTGCAAAGAATGGGGAACCAGATTCTCTGTTGGAGACAGGGAGATGCTAAAGCGAATAGCAAAGGATGTTTCACATGATCCTTTTCTTCCTTGTTTATTTTGTACTCCAGCTGTGTGCCTACCAGCCCTAGCTGAGACAGAGGGCCCACTGTGCTGGTGCTCTACAAACACACCTCCAGCTTTACAATCTAGACAAGAGGGAGAAAGGGTGGGAGGGGAAATGAAGGCACCAAGAGGGACAGCAACTTGCCGGCGCTCTCACCAGGTCAGCGGTACAGTTGGGAATATAACCCTGCTCTCCTGACTCCCAGTCCAATGCCCTATTCCATTGACTTCAATCAGAGCAGTAACCTACTGCTTACACTGCCATATAGGGTCTAATTCTGCTTGATTGAAATCAGTGGGATTTTGTCATTTATTTTTGTCTGAGTAGGATGAGGCCCATAGCGAGTGACCAGTCCCTGTGCTGAAATGCTTACTGTCTCCTCATCAGGGTTTGCCCAGTACAACAGGGCCATGCTCTAGATTGCAGCCTTTACTAGAAATGTTTAGCAGTCACACTGAGTAACAGAGTGCTACCTAGGGGACAGGGATAGGCACACTGATTTGGTTACAGAAGAGCCTCCCCAAAACTTGCACAAAAGCTAAACTGAAGCCAAGCGTGGGTGTGAGTGCAAGGGGTGTTGACAAGGGTACTAGAGGCTTGAAAAAGTATGAACTTTCCTTATTATTTTTCACTTTCACAGCCCCTTCATCTCTTCCAGGTTCATGTCAGTCCTAGCTGGAAAGTGCCGACCTAGAATGACAAAAATCTTAAGTGCATGGCTATGTAGCAAGACGCCCATAAAGACAGCCATTGTGGCCCTAAATGCCGCTGAGCCCCTACAGCTCCCTGTAAAGTCAATAGACACTAGATCCAGCAGGATGGGAGCTGTCCTCTCGTGGCATCTCCTAGCATCAGGCGAGGTGTTTAAGCACTTGGGTCTCAGTCCTATGCAGTGCTGAGCACTTCAGCCCCTATTGCTTCCAACAGGAGTTGCGGGCTCTCAGCACTGAACAGCCTGGGCCTTTTTCACAGGGAGGATAAACCACAGAGATGAAGTTTTTAGGTTTATTTTACATCCTGGAAAAAACAACTATCAAAAGTAAAGTCTCTGGTTTCAATGCTGTCTGTAAGAATGAGCTCAGGGTTGAGGACTAGACCTTCCTGAGACACTGGTTCAGTAAAGGAGAGATTCCATCTATGAGCTCTATAAGGAAACTTTAAGTATGTGCTTAAATACTTGGCTGATTTGGGGTCTGAGTTCTTATCTTCATGTGACTGCTTGGTTGCTGTGTAGACTTGGGCAAGTCACTTCACCTTGCGGCTCCATTCTTCCCTTCTGCACAATGGAGACCGTAGCATAGCAAGGGTTAGTTAATGCTTGTATTTCCATATATCTGAAATGAGGATAATACTTCCTGACCTTCATAAAACTAAGTCTCCATACTTGATATTTATTTGAGTTATTTATTTAAGTATTATCAGTACAACCCTCACCCTGTGCAAAAGGACGACCCCTCAGCAATGCAAAATTGGCTTATTTTTCTGCATTTGAGGCATATAGTTTAATAGTCTGTTCACACAAATCCCTCAGATTAGAAGTGTAAACCTCTACTTTGGCTTACCTAGGCTTCCTGGAACAGCAGGCTCAAATCCCTTATACGTTGTGTTTGTTTTCAGATGGTGGAATATCTGCAGCTCCTTAGAAAGCCATTGGGTTTGGGGGCTAATCAGAACTTCTGGAAATTAAGCCACTTATTTAGGTGCCTAAATATGGATCTAGAAGCCTAGCTCTAGGGTGTCCAGCTCTTAATAGCTAGAGTCTCGGTGAATTCAGTTGGGGAAATATAACTGGCCAAAACATCATAGCTTCTTTGTGTATTATCCTTTATTGGGGCCGAGGAAGAGTCACATTGTTTTGGTTTGGAAGGAGAAGGGGGGAATTTTCAATATTTTTTGAAACAGGTTAGCTAGAAAGAAAACACATAGCAACAGAAAGAATCTCTGCTAAATTTATCGACAGCAACATAAAATGCTTTGTGAATTTTATATGTGTGCCAGTTTTCTTGTTCATCTCAAAATGACATTTTAATGTTCACTGCTTCACTTAGTACCTTAGCACTTAGCAAAGAAAGTACAGAGAAGGGAATGTGTGTGTGTGAGAGAGAGAGAGAGAGAGAGAGACAGAGACCCTGAAAATGACAAGCTTAACATAACCGCAATAAAATAAGCTGACCTGACTTTCAACCCATCTGCTAAGGTTGTAAATCACAATGTAAAGTGGATTTTTCTTGGACTTTGTCATCCTCTAAAGGACTATCTATGATCTCAGTTTCTCTCATTTTCCGCTATGTGAGACTCTTAGCATTGGAAGGCCTGGATTCTTAAACCTGGCAAAGAAAGGCACAAAGTGGGATTTGCCTAATTGAATTGTGGAGCACAACTCCTGTTGAAAGATCTTGCTAATGCTTGCTTGCGTTCAGTGCATGATACCACAGTGATGTGTGCAATATGGATGTTTAGATCAATTACCTATTCATCAGCAAATTCTCCTTACTCACTTGAAGGAGAAAATATCCATTATTGTGGGTTCAGTTGTGTGTTGTGGGCCCAAAGCTGGCAGGTGCTCACAGTTGGATGGTAACGAGTGAGCATTTATGTGCTTTGGAGGATAGATAGACAAGCTGCCAATGCTGTAGGAGAAAGAGAAAATACTATTTGTATTACAATAGCATCTAGACACTTTAATGGGGTTCCAATCCTGGTTGTGCTAGGTGCTGTATGCACAGCACACTGTACACAAAGTCTCTCCAGTCTAAACAGATAAAGGTGGGTGGGGGAACCGAGGTATAAAGAGGTGAATTAGCTTGCCCACACATCCTGACTTCCAGCACCCTGCCTTACCACTCCATGCCTCTTGAAAGCAGTGTCAGTCTAGCCACAGAGACTGACGGGGGACCGCATCAAAGCCTCCAAAATGGATAAAAGAGACTGGGAAGGGAGGGGCAGTTGTATGGGAAAATAAAAATAGAAGAAAAGGTGAAATAACCCGAGGAGAAAAATCCATTTCCTTAAAATATCATCTGAGAGGTCTGAGTATTGGCCCAGGATTGGATTTTTACGTGTTTTAATTTTTGAATGTGAGTTTATTTGTGGCCCAGAAGAAATTAAACATAAAAGTCATTTGGAAAAGCTTGCTCTTATTTAATACAGAGTCCTATTGCTTCAAACTGCATTGATTTTTAAAAGGTCCAAGCAGCTGAAGAATAACTATAGTCCTATTCACATCCATTTACTGTATACCGGGATTATCCATTTATGAGATCAACATTCAAAATAGGTCCAACATTTGTCCTTTTCTTGTACAAGCCTGAGAGAATTAACCTCTGTGGCTGTAGAAAATGGTGATGCACACATCAAAAGAATATGCTCCGCTGGAAGTTTTCTCAATGTCTTTCTTGGCAGAGATAATACCTTCCCCTTAGATGTAAGCTTGAGCAGTGTGTTATACATTAGGGAACACAGCTTGAGTGTGTTTTGTTTTGAATACAGCCTGGAAACAACATCTGAGATAAAATCCAGGCAGCCACCTCTATAGTTCTGAACCCATTCAAGACTTGACAGTCTTCTAGTTCTCTGTGAAAACAGCAGCTGAGCGAGGAGGTGTGATTCCCGGTGCGGACAGACACAGACTTGCACTAGCTCTGTTCAGACAATAATGCTAAAAATAGCAGTGTGGCCTTTGCAGCACAGGTGGCGGCTTGGACCAGCCACCGGATCTTGGAGGCAGAGGTTGGGCGGGCTTAGACTTGAGCAGCCAGCCCAAGCTGCCACCCGTGCCACAGCATCCACACTGGGATTTTTAGCCTGCTAGCTGGAGAGGAGGTAATGGGAGAGTGCCTACCCAGACTGGGAATCACCCCGCCCGTATCATACCTGTTGAGATACCGAGGCTCTGTGGCGCTAGGCACAGTACATGCATGCAGGAAGAGACTGTCTCTGCCCCCAGGAGCTTAGAACACAAGTAGATGAGGCAAATGGTGAGAGAAAGAGAGACAAGCAGGATAATGGAAACTGAGGCTCAGCGAGATGAAGAGACTTGTCCAAGCAGAGTTCACACAGGACATGGGTGGCAGCCTGCATTTCCTGAGTTCAAGTCCAGTGCCTTAATCACGGCCCATCCTTCCTCCCATTCTCTTTATTAATGTATGCAGCGCAAGAAGTTTGAGGTACTTTACAAACCAGAAAAAGGACAAAGTCCCTGCCACAAGGAACTTACAATCGGTGGACTTAATCCTGCAAAAACGTACTAGCTGGCACAGCACTTTTATTACTATGAGGAGTCCCTCTGACTCCTTAAAGTGCCAGCACCAGAATCAGGCCCTGGCCAAGATTACTACAATACAGAGGCCAACAGGTCACATGGCCAAATACATGGCGGCATCATCAGTGATGAGATCAGTAGGGAAGCTTGTCAAATAAGTATTAAAGAAGTATTTGAAGCTGAATGGCTCGCTGACAGTGCAAGGCTGTTCCAAGCACAGGAACTGGGATACGAGAATGCATAAAACTGACAATGGGAACAGGAGACTACAAAAGGGGCCAAGGATTTAGAGGCGCTGGGTGAAGGATGAAATAAGAGCAGTGACATAGGACTTGAGTCAAAGCCTATTAAAGTCAATCGCTTCTTTGTCTTGATCTCAATGGGTTTTGGATTAGGCTCATAGTCCGGGAAGGAGTAGCGAAGAGCATAAAAAGAAGTAATGTTTGTTTATAACTATTTATTATTCTCCTCTTCACTAACCAAACTGCTGTTATTCCTAATTCCTACTTTTATCCTTCTATTTAAAGATAAAGGGCCAGGTCCTAGGCTGGAATGAATCAGCATCTCTCCAGTGTTGGCGCTATCCCAGTTTACACCAGCTGAGGATCTGGCTCAAAGTCACATGCACTTGTTCATTTCTCAATATCATTAAAGAAAAATAAAAGGATTTTGCTGGGTTTGGAAACTCTTAATTTCCAAATCAGTAAAATAATCAAACAGGCCTGGCAATAAGTTCCATCCATAGTACATTTATTTACTCTTTTTCTTTTGGGTTAAAAATTAAGCTATCATGTATAATGGCAAAGATATTAAAATGGTCTTGTGTGTGTGTGCAGCAGTCTTTTCCTAGGGATTCTGGAAGGCATTTTTATGATATGCTCAAACCTTCATTTACCCTACAAACCTATTCCCTAGTGGATAAGCAATATTCATTCACAAAACATACATTATAAATACACATTTAGGTGGTGATAGTCTCCCAGAAGGGTAGTTCAAGCCTCTAGAAACTAATATCCACTTTTAACAAATATATACTTGTTTTTCTCTCTGATGTTCTTTAACAATAGCTTTTTATTTATCAAAATTCATGCATAGGGATCTCACAAACTGCGTAAATCAAGATTAACTTTGTGGAAGACAATGGGTTTATACTGGTTTTAAATCAGCACAAGTTTGTGGAGAATCAAGCCCCAACATGTTTATAAATTATCTGCCAGGATATATTTTATTATTTATATATTACTGTAGCAGGCCTCACAAGACCGGATACCACTGTGCTAGAGTGCTGTACAGACACATAGTAAAAGACACTCCTCACTCTGAAGAGTTCACCATCTAAATAGACTAGATGGACGAAGAGGCAGAGAAAGGAAGTAGTATTCTCTCCATTTTATAGATGGGCGACCCAGCCACAGAGAGTGAGTGATTTGCTCAAAGTCACCCGAGATATCTGTGGCAGAGTTAAGAACTGAGTCCTTGGGTCCAAAGAATCTCTCCAGTGCTTTAACCACAAGACACTCTTTCCTCTCTAAGAATAGTTACCTAATTTCTGTCTGTCTACACTAGCCTCATTTAATCTATACAGCCCCAGATTGCCTAACATTAGTCTAATCCTCCTTTCACTGAAATTAATGGGAGCCCTGTTCTGGTGATGTCTCCCTTCATATCAAATTTGGATGAGGATCCTGAACTGTCCATCAGTGTAGTCTAAGACTTTGAAGGCAAGTCAACTAAGCACTGGTCTACACTAGAAAAGTAGTACCAGGATAAAAATATTGGTTAGTGGTGTGGATTTTTAACTGATACATTTATTTTCATATAAACCCTAGTGTGGATGCAGCTATACCACTATGAAGATGCCTTATACCAGTAAAACGTATTCCTCTTTCTGAACCAGAATAAACTATACCAGTATAAGCACTTTTTATATTGATACAGCTACATCTGTGCTAGGTGGGTTTTGCCATTTTAACTACACCAGTAGACTTAAAGCAACGAAATTTGCTAGTGTAGAATGGCCCTAATTCAGCTCATTTGTCTACTTCCAGCCTGCAGTGTTTGTACCCTGTTAGCATCATGATTCTAAACTGCTTCAGACTCTAATGCAGTCGTCCCCCTTGTGCCATTTTACATCTAGTTTCAGAGGCTTCCTAACGGGATCCCTATCCCTGTCTTAACATTTGTTCACCTGCTTGCCAGCTTCCCTTTTGTTTTCACTTCATGACTGAACATTCATTCTAAATCAGCTCACACTGCTCTTTCCCTCACTTTATCTTTCAAATGGAAGCACATTTGCTTAGGCCCTGTAGCTTTCAGGTAGGGAAAGGTTATATTAGCAAATTTGGTGTGGTCCAGTCAGTAATATGGTTTTATTTATCATGTGATTATGACACTAATATGTCCAGTACCCTAAACACATGTTCAGCTATTGCTACTTATATTACAGCATTTACATTCTGTCCACACTGGCAATTTTACTGAGACAATGAATATGATGGATTGTTGTGGCCTGTAGGGCCAGTGGTGTCAGCATAGTTTTGATGACTTCTGCCTTTTTCAGTCTTATTTACTTCTGGTCCAAACACTGAGGTTTCAAAAGACATAAAGAGTACCTGCTGGGTAGATGGATGTGAATTAGAGCGCATGCCTGAAGAGGAAGGTAATACAGAGCTGTATGAAGTATTATATACGGGTTTTTTTTCCTCAGGCTCCTTGAGCTATTGTTTTCCCCTTTTGCCAACAGAATGCACTTGGATTTTGAACCATTAGTTTCCGTGCAGGTCATGTTTTCAAACTTTTTTCTGCAAGCACATGAGCTGGAAGCTCATTTTGTTAATGAAAGCTGAAATTCTCACAAAATATCATGATTCTAGGAGCTGGGGCTTTAAGAAAAACACTAAATATTGTGAGACTCACCATAAAATCACAACACTGTTGTAGCACTGAAATGGTCTAAAAAAAAGTCTAAGAGAACTGGTGCTATGTAGATACCCCAATGCGGGGGAAAACACTGCTGTAACTAACCAGCTCTAGTTTATAACCTGGGAAAATAGACCAAATTCTAATCTCACTTTTGTACTCTGTGGCAATGAAAGAGTTACAGGTAGGTCTTGCAACACTCAGAAGTAGTGCTGAGTATGAAGGTTGTGGGGGCTACTCTGTACTAATTTAGGAGAACCAGGTCTATAAAAATGTCTGATAGCTCAGATTTGGGAAAGAACAGATTTGCCTGATATTAGTGACATGCAGAAGTAAAGTATGGGAAATCCTTTCAGTGGAGAAACAGCCTTGTAGCAGGATTGAGTAGATTTACCATTTTTGGAATCTGAACAAAATAAATAGATAACAAGAAGAGGTTGACTAAACACAAAAGGCTCTTTTAAAGGTAACAACTACAAATTCTGAGTAAGATTAAACACCTATGTGGAAAGTTGCTGTACATTTATAATGATAAAGTAAAACATTGAGAAAGAGAGAGGTAGGAGTGTGAATGTGTGTGCGTGTGTTCCTGCCATTGATTTTCTGTGCAGGGCTGGGCATGTGTAAATAAACCTCATATCCAAAGAGTACATTTTAAATATTTCAACTTTCTTGAAAGTAGTTAGAATATTTCAGTCCCTGCATTACATTTAAATAGTTTGCATTTTCCCTTCTGGAAAATTGCCTATTTTTACTAACTGTCATGGGCTGATAGGGATCACGTTGCATCTAGTCACGATGCATTACACTGCAGCAATATTTACACTGCGGCTGCTACCTTATTTGTGCAGCAGCAGTTCACATAATGACTTGAGGTCTCAGCAAAATCGGCACAAACATCCACACAACCCAGAGATAAAATGGAGGAAGATTAATGTTGCCCTACAAAAGGTTGTAATCTGAGAAACAGAGGCTTCAAGGGGCAACCCATGACATAGGAACTTTAAAAGAGCTTTGGTACCTTTATCCATTTCCTTCCCTTGGTTCACTTGTATCACCGTGACCTTAGAGTCCCTGGAGTTGTGATTATGTCTGGTTTTTTTTAACATTGTGAACAAAATGTTTGAACTGTCACATAACAACAAAACATGGATGTTACAGCAGAACTCTAGGGCAGGGATCGGCAACCTTTGGCACCCGGCCTGTGAGGGAAATCCGCTGGTGGGCCGGGACAGTTTGTTTACCTGCAGCGTCCACAGGTTCGGCCGATCGCAGCTCCCACTGGCCGCGGTTCACTGTTCCAGGCCAATGGGGGCTGCGGGAAGCAGCGCAGGCTCTGGGATGTGCTGGCCACCACTTCCCAAAGCCCCCATTGGCCTGGAACGGCGAACCGCAGCCAGTGGGAGCCACGATCAGCTGAACCTGTGGATGCTGCAGGTAAACAAACCCTGATGGGCTGCGAGCCAAAGGTTGCCAATCCCTCCTGTAGGGCAAAGTCCTCACCCAGCTCCTGTGTCTGCCTTAGCAGAAATGCTGTGGGCCAGACATAAGCAGAGTTTCCGCTTTGCTCAGTCCTTGGTTGGTCAGTGGCCAAAATGGACCCTGGCATAGGTGTTTATGTACTGTATGCCGGGTAATAACATGTGGGGAGTCCATGTTTCTAAAACTAAACTGGCTCTTTATTAAGAAAACTATTTACAGAGGTGGTGCAACACCAACTAGCTTTCCAGCTCTTTGCATAACAACTGTCCTCCTGGTGTCTTCTCCAAACTCTTCACTCCTGCTATCTGTGCTCCTCCCTCCAAGTTCCATACAGGTTCCTACATAATGGACAACTGCACCAGCCAAGGATCAGGTGGAGCAACATGTGTTCTGCCCCACCCATAGCTCTGTCAGGGGAAATCCTCTGCTGCTCCTTTAGGGCAGCTTTCTGGCTGCAAAGTGGCTGTGGCCAAGCAACTCTCTTTTATTCAGGAGTCACTCCAGTTTTCAAGAGTTGGTTTGCAGTATTGAATATATAGTTATCTTATCTGTTTGCTTTTAACGTGTCTGGATGGCTGAGCAGAAACGGGGTCAGATCTTAGCATAACTAAGTGGGACAGCTAGATTGTCTTGGATAATCCTAGAATTCCATTTGGATCCTACCCAGTCCCAAGCTAACATCCCAATTCATCATCAGAGACTGGATCAGATTCAGTGTACTTCCCTGAGGAACACAGATTCTGTTATCATCCTACCGGGATTTCAATGAAGTAAAACCCCAAACCCCCTCAAAACACTGTGTACTGGGCCAGATTTTCATCTTAGTTACACCACTGCAACCCAATTGACTTAAACGGGACTGCAGAGGTAAAAATGAGAGGAGAATATAGCCCAAGTAGCACAGATTTCTTTCAAATAGCAAAGGGCTCTTGCAAAACAGCAAAGGACCAATCAAGAGGAAAGACTAGTCCAAATTTTCTGTGCTTCTTCCGCATTGCATTTTGAAGTTCAAGATGTTATTTTGTTAGTGCATGTATTATCGCAAGGAAGAAGACCAAAATCCATAAACCACTGAAAATGAAGCCACAGGGCTAGGCTTTGACTTCAATTATACCGATATAAATTAGAACCAAATTTGGCCCATGCTTGTTGGGCCTGATTTCTGTATTTCCCTGCACTGTGTGTAGCCACTTACACTAGTACAAAGTGAATGTGAAATGCTACTAAATCAGAATAATGATTTGCACTGGTTTAAATGATTGCACGCACCGCAGGATACTGGAGAATCAGGCCCATTAACTTTGAATTAAAGGAACCGGATTCTTCTCTCATGTACAGTGGCCCTATCATCTTCAGAAAGTTATTTGCATATTTTGAGATGCTTGTTCAGAAAGATTCTGGATATTTTAAAGCTTTCCCTTCCTTGCCTTCTCCTGCTGTTCAGTTGTTCTTTGACGTGATGTGATTTCAGTAATATCTGCAACTGCTCAAATTTCAGGGGCTAAATTTGTTAATTGACAAGCTGGCCAGATGGCTCAAGCCCCTGACATGAAGCTTACTATCTTTGAAATGCTATAGACATCAGGATTTGGAGTATAACCACGGGAATTTGCTTCCTGTGGCCACTCAGTGCTGAAAGAACTGTGTGATGACCCTCATTCACTGAAGGATATTTCCTGACAGAGCTGCAGAAACAGGAGGACTGTGACTATTAAGAAATCAGAAGAAGCAAGGAGGGGGTTGGTTTAAATCATTTTGGGAGAACTGCTGTGGTATAGGTTACATGTCTTTTAACCAAAGGTTCTTTGCACGTCTATCCCCAGCAGAACAATGTGAGCTACCCAGGCTTTGTCTGGAATAAAATAAAAACATGATGATTTTATAACACCCAGAGGCGACTTCAAAATTAGAATAATTCTTTCCATTCCTTCCACCATTAGAGAAGGATGGTCTTGTAATCAAAGGCCTGAGATGCAGAAGATGCAGATACAGTTCCTGACTCTGTCACATATTTCCTATATTTGCCCAAGCAAGTCAAGTAATCTCTCTAGGGCAGATTCTAAAGTGGTACAAACTAGTGTAGCTCTGCTGAGCAGGTTTAGTGAGGTGGGGGGGCCTGTGATTCCCTGACATACTTTTTGCTCCTTTGTCTGTAGCTGGCATTCACTGTTTGGGAAATGGAGATTTCTCTAATCTGCTCCTTGCACACTCCTCTTGTCTGTTGCTGCTGCTCTTCATGTGAAAAGGAGCAACAGGGAAGATTCTGGATGACCTGAAACAGAGGCAGGACTGGAAGCCTCTGATTTACACTCTGCACACTCATCCGCAACTGGGTGCTTTGGGAAAGAGCCTCATGTGGTCATGGAGTATGCATTGCCTGCCCCTGTGATTATGAAATCATGTTGCTATATCAAAGGATTGTAATGCTCCCTTCTAATACCTCACTGATATTTCCCCCCTCAGGTTTGACTTCAGTGCTCTGTGATCCAGATTTAATTGATGTTAACAAGAGTCTTTCTCTTCACTACAGAAGGCTTTGGGTCAAGGCAATAATCAGCAGCACACGTTAAAACTTCTCTTATCTCTTTCCTAGGCGAGGTTATCACCCTGCGCTGCACCTGAACGCACACGGAAATGTAATCGCTTTTGCATTCTGTTCTCTTCAAGACAAAAATAATGTGGGCCAAATCCCGCAGTCTGAACTCTGGCAAAATTGCCAGAGCCTTTAATGGGAGTTTTCCTTGAGTAGAGAAATAATCTCTTCTGTCTCATGCCTGTCTCCATGGTAACTGAGCACCTTGCACAAATTACATAAACCCAGGAGAATATACTCATAGAGGCTGGGGTTTTTTCCCTTCCCTCTGCCTGTTCAGGAGCAGGTAGGATTTTGCAGTACTTCACTGCTCTACTCTTCCCCTTCCTTGTGAAAGCTGGCAGGAGAGTGGTTTTAGGCCCTGTATTTGCACCACTGATTAGAGCAACTGCTATTCATAAAATATTTGTCCTTTTACTTTATTTATGTACAATGAATATGCTGTGAGTATGTATGTAGTAGAGCTGGTTGGGAAATGGGGGGGGGTTGTATGGAAAATGTTGACTTCTCAGTGAAAAATCAAAAGCTAAAATCTTTCTGCTGAAAATCAAAAATTTAGATTCTGCAGTGCCGCATGTCCCCATTCTCCTCCGTGGGCTGGACTCCCTGGCCAGACTACATCTCCCATGTTGCGCCATGATCTTCCCCTCTTGCTGAGCATTGCAGTGCCTCATGTGTAACCCTGGCTATGATATACCATGGGAGATATAGCGCAACTGGGAAACATGACCCATAGAGGAGAATGGGGGCATGGAAGCACCTGAACTATAATTCCCACGAGGCACGGCATTGGTATGTTCAAACCGAAAATTTTTGGTGTTCACCTTAAATTTTTCACACTGGGGACAAAAATCCAAAAACGTTTTGGTTTTTCGTCACTCCATTTTTCTACAGAAATTTTTTGCTGAAAGCAGACACTTTTCAGAAAAAAAACAAAACCCTTATTGAGTTGAAAATCCAGTTATCCGTTGAAAAATTATTTAGACAGAACATTTTCAATACATTTTAGCCTATGGCCACTGGATTACATGCCTGTGTGAGCACATACATAATGCAGTTATTAAAATTTTCATTTTTAGGAAATTAAAATGGAGGCTGTTTTTTTTAAAAAAAAACAACAACCCTCCGTGCTCTGTTCAAAAGAGAGATTGTGTTACTTGTGAAAGGGGCATGACTGACACCTGTCAAAAGCAAAGTCATCCTACAGGATGAGACAGGACAGTGCAAGCTTCTCTATCATTTGCCAGCAATGTGCCTCAACCACAGGATAGAGGGACAACCACAAGGATGAGAAAAGAGTTTAGTCCCAATGCCCATTCATTTGCTGGGAGTTCTCTAGGTCTCTCAATGAGGAGCTAGTTATTCTGGGGGCTATATGGCATGGCCATGCTGAGAGTGAGAATGGTGTCAAATAAAATGGGAGGTAGCATGGCCTAGTGGACAGAGCACTGGACTGGGACTCAGGAGACCTATATTCTATTCCTGGTTCTGCCATTGGCCTGCTGGGTGATTTTGGCCAAGTCACTACCTCTCTCTGTGCCTCAATTTCCCTATCTGTAAAATACTTATAATACTGGCTTGCTTTGTACAGCAGTTTGAATTGGGTGTTTTTGAAAATCCCACTAGGTGCCTGTCTGAATCTTTTGGCACGAAAGTACCTGTGAAAATCTGGCTCTGTGGCACTTGTCTGTTATTGAAAAATGTATCCTTAATCTTTAATAGAACATCTACTATACTTCTCAGTCTTATACACTAATCAATCTCCAAAACCCTCAATGGGTCTGACATGGGGTGTATTCCCCATGCTACTCCAGCCACTAAGGGGTTAACTGGGGAGCTAGCTGTTGCCTTAGCTGAGGCTAATTGCTGGACTGGTAACAGCTGAGGGGATATAAAGCCTGCAGATCAAAGTACAGCTAGAGAGATGAGGGTTTCCTAAAGAGAGGACTTCTTAAGCAACAGACTGGTAAGAAGCTACTCAGACTGTGAGTCTGGGAAAAGCCTACAGGAGAGAGAAGAAAGGAAGCAGCACAGGATTGGGAGGAACTGGTTTCAGCTGCTTCATACAGGATCCCTGGGCTAAAACCCAGAGGATTGGGTGGGCCTGGGATCCCCTGCCATCCCCAGCAGAGGGGATAGTAAGGACTTTAGAGGAAAGGGGTCAAGACCTTGCATGAGCCCTTTGCTGGGCTCATGAGACCCTGGAACATCAGACTGTTTTTGTTGACCTGGAAGGAGAGAGGCAATGAATGACCTGGCTGGAGGCATGACAAGAAACCACCAGACACAGAATTAAATGATTATTGGCAGGATGTGGGGGGGAACTGCATTGGCTAGTTGCAGTAAAAGGAGATAGCCCTCATCCGGGGGTATTTTCACCAGCTAACTCAGCTGTGCTGTAAGCTGGCATAACTCTATTGAGGCTAAAGGAGCTGCACCTGTTTTCACTGTGAGTAGAATTTAGCTCCTTCTCCTGTCTACACAGAGTCACTGTAGACATTTACTCTCCAGTAATGGAAGGGGTTTTTCTGTTGCTGTAGTAAATCCAACCCCTCAAGAGGTAGTAGCTAAGTTGACAGAAGAATTCTTCCATCGACCCAGTGGTGTGAACACTTGGGCTTAGGCAGGGGCAGCTCTAGCAATTCCGCCGCCCCAAGCACGGTGGCAAGCCGGGGGGGGCGCTCTGGCAGTCGCCGGTCCTGCGGCTCCGGTGGACCTCCTGCAGACGTGCCTGCGGAGGGTCCGCTGGTCCGGCGGCTCCGATGGAGCATCCGCAGGCACGTCTGCGGGAGGTCCACCAGAGCCGCGGGACCAGTGGACCCTCCACAGGGATGCCTGCGGGAGGTCCACCGGAGCCGCCTGCTGCCCTCCCAGCGACTGGCAGAGCGCTCCCCGCAGCATGCCGCCCCAAGTGTGCGCTTAGCGCGCTGGGGTCTGGAGCCGGCCCTGGGCTTAGGTCAGCTTAACTATGCAACGTAGCTACGTCAACCTAAGTTTTAGGTGTAGACCAGGCCTAGGTATTTGTACTGCACCCACAACCATAGCATTTAACTGAGCTTGTACTTATTTTCTTACTGTAATATAGTAAAGCACAAACTGCTGCACTGGCGGGGGGAAATAGTGCTGAGTCGGGGCCTCCCCTCCCCCAGCAAACCTCTGGACCTAGAACTGTGTAGGGGAGAGACCTCCCCCCCTCTGGGGGTACCAGGACCTAGGTGGTGGTGACCTCCACTCTCATGTGACTTTGGGTTAAAACTGCAGAGAGCAGGTGGGTGCAGAAGCAACTAAAGCAAAGACCTTTGACCATTTGGGGGACTTTTTACAGTTTTGACTGGACTTTCTGTGCCCTGTGCAGACTGGCTGTTTGCTCCAACTGCCTCCTCCTCCCTCACAGCCTTTTCATTCTTATCTTCCTCTGCTATCTCTGTCCCTGTTACCCCTCTTCCTTTCCCATTCCAGTTAGCTGATCCCCTCCTAAGTACCCCCCTCCCACCATTAAACAGAAAAAAAACTGTGGAACTAACATGGCATTTGCTCCCATCACATTGTTAACTCTTCCTGTGCGTTCTACCCCTTCCCCTGACCTGTGTTTGTCTTGGCTACTTAGATTGTAAGGGTGTGTCTGCACTGCAGCTTGCAAAGAGCTTCCCAGCCCATGTAGACAGACTCATGCTAGTGAGCTTTGTATTAGCATGCTAAAAATAGCTATGTGGCCACTGCTGCCCTGGCAGAGGCTTAGGCTAGCCACCCAAGCTCAAGCCCACCTCCCTGGTCTCACCCAGAGTGGCTAGCACTCAGTACAATGTCCAAACAGCTATTTTTAGTGCTCTAACATGAGTCTGAACACCCAGGCAGGGAGGCTGACTTTCAGCTGTGGGGTAGGCATACCCGAAGCTCTTTGGGGTAGGGTCTGTCCACTGCTCTGTAAAGTGGCTAGCATCACCTCCTAGAGCTACTTCTGGCATGGTGCATCTTCTGCACTATTGAGGGCTAAATAGTCTTGTCTAACATGATACTACAGTGCTATGGTCTTTCACAAAGATTTCATAAAGGTCCAGTTAAATAAATGGGTGTTATAAGATGCATGGCAAAAATTCAGTTCTAGACATTCAGAGCCAAGATACTCTGTGTTCTTCAGTTTCCTCAATATTACAATTGTGCTAACTTCAAAGTGATAATACAAATTGATCATTAACTTCAACACTGTCCGTGTGTGCTCACCATTACATTAATTAGTCTACTCACTATTATTTAACAGCTCACTTCACTTAGATGAATTCACTAATGCACGTTTTGGCTCTCAGTAACTAGAGTAGCTCTGCTTTGGAATTACGCTGTTGAATGTTAGAGAGAGATGAGGGAGACAGGTGGAGAAAGCCTCAGGACAGACGAATGGACTCAGCATTAGACAGGAACATGGAAAGGAAAAGATGATACAGAAAGTTTCCCTTCCTGCGGTAATCTTTTGCTGCTTGTTATGTAAGATTCTCTGTTTGTCTTCTCTTCTCCCTGTAACGATGAGGAGAGAGAGGAAATGTGTGTCTGTCCCTGTAGAGAAGGATAGATGAATGGTAGAATGAATGAATAAATGGGGTAGAATAAACTGCTGTTCACAGCCCAGAAATGGAGTAGAAAGATATGCTGGGCACAGATCTCTGCACCTGCTCCTTATGGTACAACGTACTTAACATTCAGGCTGTGAACAAAAGACAATCTTTACGTCTCCTCCACTACAACACCCCAAGCCTCTTTCTTTATGAGATAGGACCAAGTTCACATCTCCAACTTGCCTTTAATGGGCCAAATTTGAATGCTGACTAAACTGTACAACTAGGGTAACCAGAGGGCAAGTGCGAAAAATCGGGGTGGGGGTAATAGGAGCCTATATAAGAAAAAGCCCCCCAAATTGGGACTGTCCCTATAAAATCAGGACATCTGGTCACTCTATGTACAAATTTGGATGGGAATTCCAGCCTCCAATTTTGAGACCGTTAGTATCGAACCCCATAACGGATCCTGACCTAGGGATCATGTCTCTAAGTGTCAGCTCTGGGGTCGAGTTTTGTTTGTTTTTTCCCACTTCTACTTTGCCTTCGCTTGAGGGGGACAGCATGGCCCAGGGGATAGGGTATGGGGCTGGGGGGTCAAGATCGCTGAGTTCCATTTATTGTTCTACAACTTATTCACTGTACAATCTTCAAGAAATTGTTTTGCCTCTCTGCACCTCACTTGCCTTTTTTTTTAATTTTAAATAAATGATGTTTACTGGCCTCATTATGAGCTTGAGAGCTCTAGAGGGGGAAAGCGATATAAATGCTAAACAGTATTATAATTTTCTTTGGTTAAAATAATTTGCTATTCTTCTGACGTGCTGCCCTCAGACAAATGGGCTTGCTTCACCCCATTTGGGACATAAGGAAACTTTATGCACTGAACCTTATTAGGCATTAAATGAAGAGAAGCAGCATGAGATCCCAGGAAGAACCAATTCTCTCTCTTTCTCTCAGAGAAGGGGGGGCAGGGGGAACACACCAAAAGAGGAAAGATCTCATATTCATGTCCTAATATCCCTCACCATGACTGTACATCTTGAAAAACACATGAACCATGATCAGGCTCTGGTTATGTTGGCCAAGTGCAGCATGTGGAGCCAATGGGAAGTAATCTTGCAGTGCAATGACACAGGCAGTTACAAGTCTAAAAAGTGACTAGGAGGGGAGGACACTGAACTGTCCTATTTTGTGAGTCACAATTCCACCAACTTGTGCTTTGACCTTCTGTAAAGTTATATTCCTTTCTGTTTATCTTATACTTTGTCTCAGATAACCCAACTGGAGAAAACTGCAGAAGGGCATGGTTAATGATCAGTGGTAGAAATTTTGGCTTTGACAAATTGTGGGGTTCTTTTAGCTTTCAACTGAAAATAGCTGGAGAGTTCTTGTGAACCACACTCTGTATGCCTCAAGTTTAGATGTAAGAAAAGGAAGAACATAAGAACAGCCATACTGAGTCAGACCAATGGTCTATCTAGCCAAATATCCTGTCTTCTGATAGTGGTCAATACCAGGTGCTTCAGAGGGAATGAACAGAACAGGCAACCATAGAGTGATCCATCCACTCCCAGTTTCTGGAAAACAGAGGCTTGGGACACTAAGAGCATGGGGTTGCATCCCTGACCATCCTGGCTCATAGCCATTGACGGATGTATCCTTCATGAAATTACCTAGTTCTTTTATGAGAACCATGTTATAATTTAGGCCTTCACAACATCCTCTGGCAATGAGTTCTACAGGTTGACTGTGCCCTGAACATTCTGAAGCATGGGGAAAAGATCAGAAGGTAGAGAAGTCAGAGAGACACCCCAGGAACAGTCTGATACGGAACGAGAGAAACTTTTCAGTGAAGCAATTGTTCACTTATAGGTTTAACATTCCCTCTTAGGCAAGTCTCTTGTGAGAGTTAATAAGTAACTTTTTTGCCTTGAGATTCAGGCAGCACGGGAGGCTGCTGCACAAGTCAATTCTGGCCAAACTACTAGGTGAGGGAATGATGTGGGATACTTATATTTAGACCCATGACCAGTGTAAGTTAAGCCCCTGAATGTACTGGCCTCAGATAGGGATGTAAATAGCATTTTTTTTTAAAAAAAGTAACCATGTAACTGATTAAAATGTTATCAGTTAAACATTTAACTGGGGAACTACGGGTGTGGGGGATGCTGCAGCACCCGCATGCCCGGGGATCCCCGCTGCAGCACCCCTGTGCCCTGGGGTCCCTCCTGGCTGCTGCCCCCAGGGGTGGCAGTGGATTCCTGGGCTCTGGCTGGCAGCAGGGTTTAATCATTAACTAAAACCAGTAACACGGCTTATTGGCTAACCAGTTAAACTTTTGCATCCCTAACCTCAGGGACATTCAGAGTTTTAGGGTATTTTTTGCCTAGACTGGTATCAGCTCTATATTCTGGATTGCATTTCCACCAGGTGGTGAGAGGTATTTCTTTCATCTTCCCTGTTGCTGTTGCCACAGTGGAAGATTGTGAGAAATCTGCCCATTTCTTGTGAATCTGACAAAAGCATGAATGTCTATCAGCAGTTCCAATTATTTCCCTACCGGTCCATAGGTCAGCTGGCTTAGTTACACGACACAGATTTCTTCATTCTCCACTCTCGCTAGAGCTGACACACTGGACAATACTCCATCCCCTGCTTCACTCACCTACCCTCTAATACACCTCAGTTTGGTGAGGGTTATTGACTATGATGCATCAGAGGGATAGAACCTCACTTAGATTCCAGGTTAAATGTACAAGGCTGACAGTGAGAACAGTTTTAAAGCAAATCGGTTCAGCATGTCACTGAGATGAATATGGAACCCCATAATGCCTTTTGTACAGTGACACTTTACTGACTCAAATCACACTTTAAGAAATAGGATTCCTAAACCTTACATATTTCTGAATGCATTAGAAATTGAAGTTGCAAATGATGCTATCTAACATAAGATGCATTTAAAAATTAGCCTCCTGCATAACTGTTTAGTCCAAGGCTGCATGCTCATTTATGAATGGTCACCCATCAAATATATGTCTCCTTTTTTTAAAGGATTAAGCAATTAAAAAAAAAAGCCCAAGCAAGAACTACAGCCTGTCCATGACCATGATTTATAATATTTATTGTAAGGGAATCAAATGAAAATTGCTTTATTGATTTAGCTATTGGTCCCAGTAAAATGTAAGCCTGCAATACTGGTAGTTTAAGACTGTTACTGTATTTGCAAATCTGTTTTGAGCAGGAGGTGAGTTTTGTGTATGTTACTGAAATGAAGGGTTTCATGCAGCTGACTTAATGTGAATGGCTCATGGAGTTGAGAGAAGTGAGTCAATAAGATTTCAGAAACTATTCATATGCTGCGCACCCTGAGAGTATTTGGAAATTAATGGAATTCTGGATTTCCTAGAAGAGAGTTGCTTCCATCTGCAGTTTGGGCCTGATCTAATGGTCATTAAAGTCCTTCAGTTTAATTCAGTGGATGTTGGATCCAGGCCCCTCATGAAAATCTCTGTTAAAAGGACATGGCATTTAGTTCTTGCTCGCTTGTTTAATTCATTACCACATTTCTTTTTCTCTTTATTTTTTTAATCCTTTACTTTCCCACTTTGATTTCTGTGCTTCTCTACTTGGGAGTAAAGAGTATCTTGTTCATGACAATATGCAGTCTGCTGTAGCAATGGGCGAAGTGCAAGAGTTGGAGTGGTCTAGGGCACAAGGGGCAGGCTCTAATCCCAGCACTGCCACTGACCTGCTGCATGATTCCTGTCCATTTAAATTCTAAGCTCTGTGGGGCTGGGAGTGTTTGTCTGTTTGAACAATGCATAGCACAGTGGGGCTATGGCAGCTGGGATTTGAGACAGTGTTGTAATACCACTACCTCTCTCTTTTGATGCAAGCCAATTTTTCTAATGCTCCGGGAATACTATAAGCCAGATCCTCAGATGGTATAACTCAGGGATTGGCAACCTTTCAGAAGTGCTGTGCCGAGTCTTCATTTATTCACTCTAATTTAAGGTTCCGTGTGCCAGTAATACATTTTTAGAAGGTCTCTTTCTACAAGTCTATAATATATAACTAAACTACTTTTGTATATAAAGTAAACAAGGTTTTTAAAATATTGAAGAAGCTTCATTTAAAATTAAATTAAAATGCAGAGCCCCGCGGACCGGTGGCCAGGACCCCAGCAGTGTGAGTGCCACTGAAAATCAGCTTGCGTGCTGCCTTTGGCACACGTGCCATAGGTTGCCTACCCCTGGTATAACTTGTCGTAGACCCATTGAGGTCATAGAACTATGCCAATTTTCTCCAGCTGAGAATCTGGCCATATAAACCAGTAGAAAAGGACTGCAAAACTAAAGAAAACATACTTTCTCATGAGATTTCTGGCATGGCTGGAGATAGAACAACTTTTCTCTTTTTTGCATTTCCAGGTCTGGGCTGGCTGGGTACTGGAAATAATAGTAATTTTGAAAACAAACAACATCATTGGAATGTTCTGAAAAGCTGTGATTTTTTTTTAGGTATGGTTCCAGGTTTGAGAGAGGTGGGGATAGCAGTCTTCATTCCTAAGCCAGTTCATCCATTCTCATTCCTCTGTTCTTTTTAGGAATAGCCTTGGGTCAGTTTATTTATTGCCTAGGTCAAAAAGCACAGAATGTCACCACTAGTCATGTTACCAGGTGCAAAATTAATTGACTCATTAACCTTAATCAACTTGTTTTTAATTTTAAAGGGCAGATGCACAAATAGAATTGGGTACCCTTAGTTTACCATCACACTGTAGATAAGAGTTCATTGGCTATGCTTGCTGTGTAAACCAAGTTCCCCTGGTTAACACTTTAGGTTATGAGAGAGAGAGAGAAAATAAAGGAAACCTTAGCAATTCTGGAGTGCTTAAAGAATGCTTTAAAATGCTTCAAGAATAATGTACATGAGACTAGGTAGGTAAGTGTATGCATCTCATTTTGTGCTTGTACACTTGGTAATTTTAAATTTGATTTTGCCGTACTTGGTCCAGAGAGGGTTGTCTTGTTCATTGACTCCTTCAATGTAGAACACCATCAATGAAGTATAGGAATATAGCTATAATTCTCTCATTACTACCATGATATTGCTAAATACTTGAGATGCTCTGCATCCTACCTGCAATCATTCAGAACAATCCTAGCAATGAGTCTGAGTAATCCTCTATTATCTTTTTTTTTATGAGATTCAATTTGAAACCTTGAGCATCCATTTGCAAGAAATTGTGTACTGTGCATCTTTTTCACTGGCACCTCAGTAATTTGTAGAGTGAAGCCTTCATCTTACTATAGAAAAGCCAAAATTTTGACCCCCACCTCATACATCCTTGAGGTGGCATAGCATGTGAATGTTGCCTCAACTCATGATGTGTGTGTTTGTGACAGTGAATTTCCCTTGAGTAACTTTGACTCTTGGTTAATGGGGGTCATCTATGCAAATCCCAAACTTGATTTGACAAGGCAACAATTGTATGGGGTCTACCTCGTAGACCAATGAAAAGTTACCGTTTGAGTGCCAGTTTTGTTTTCTACTGTAGCCCTGAGGATTAATCTGTTGGTCTGTATAAATATCTTTCTTATGAATTTAAGTATTTGATATAATAGGCTTATAGATTTATATTAAGAATAAGTTTGGCTGAAATGCAAGAAACCTACAGGTCAAACATCCTGTATGACGCTAAGGCAACTTCAGCACATTTTGGGACCCTTACTCAGAAAAGTGATGATAAGACAAAATACCTACGCAGATGTCTGGAGACCTTTAACTGAACCAATAACAGTAAAGGGTGGAAAAAGGGGATTTTTGCCCACAAATCTAACAAGTACACCACAAATGCGTACATACCTGTCATTCATACGCACATACATGTTAGCCTATGAGACAGGTGTACCCTAACATTTCCGTGGGGGGACAGATGAAATTTGGGCATAGGAGGAAGGATTTCCGACTAATGCTCTATAAAAAAGGTGACAGCTCACCCTCAGACAGGCGATACACCCATCTATCTGCTCCTGTCTACTCTTCATGGCCTCCACCCTCATCTACATATTGATGTCACCCATCTACGATGGCTATTAACTATTAATAGGCCGTAGTATTATTTCTTTTCAAAACTGTAAGTGAAAAGGGATTTAATTCCCCTTCTGCTTCATTTTAGTTATAGCATATAGAGAGTTAAATTAGAACGCAAACAATTTCGAAGTAACTTCCTCTGCCAGAGGTGTGAAAAACACCCAAGGTGCTGCTGCACCACAGTGTGAGTATCAATTAAGTCTGCAGCTTATAACAGTGTATTATCATAAATATCTCTCTTAAAGAACTGTGATACTTTGTAATCCTGAATTGTTTTACCATTTGCTTACCATTTCATTGATTTTAATAAAAGGTCTTTATGACTATATCTGTCTCAGTGTAAGCTCCTGTCATAACCCTGAAGTTCCTTTTATAAACTCTGTGAAGCCTGATTCAGGACGAACTTTATCTTCTGATCAAACATATTGGCAAGCCAAACCCATACTAATTAATATCCAATAATTATTAATATAATTAAAAAATAATTAATCAAAAATAGATTAAGTGGATAAATTACATCAACACTACTAACCCACCCCAAATCAGGCTACACTACGTTGGTGCCCAGTAATGCAGTTTGAGAGACCAATCGGCATTCCTTGAGCACTCAAAAATCCCATTTAATCAGAGCCCTTTAGGCTATTCCAGTGGTGTACAGAGGCCCTGGGATGGGGTAAGAAGCAGAATGGCACCTAGGGTAACTCCCCCAGCACTGGGACGGCATAGGGCACCTCCCCACTTGCAGCGCTTGGTATCCCTATACCAGAAGTGGGACAGGATTGGGATGGGGAGTGACTCTGAGTTGCAGATCATTCCATAGGCAGCCCAGGGAGGCTACTGTAAGTTAGGGAAACCCCTATGACTGCTTTAACTTACGCTATGGCTGAACTGGACACAGCAGCCCAGAATCTGGGGAGCTTAAAGCCTCCTGTGTGTTGTCTCCTTGGGGCCCTTGGTGCTGCATGTCTTGAGAGGCACAGTGCAGAATCTGGCATGGGTTACACAAGGATTCTATGATCAGGCTATTGGTTGGTTAAGCGTCTGTTGCCTATAAATTGCTATTTTCAGGGTGGGTATAGTCTCCTTAAAAATCATTTTGGGCTGAAATTCCTTGTTGTTCTGTCACAGTCCCTGGGGTCTTTCCACTCTCAGGCACCACTTTAACAACTTCCTCATTGTGACTAGGACAGGTAATGGGAGGCTTTCTGTTAGTAAAAACTTTGTACTTCCAATTAGTAATGTTAGCTCTCAGCAACTCCCTTTTAACCATTCTAATTATCCAGTTAAGATTCTATGCCGTCTCATTCAGTCTAATTACTTTCAGTTAGACTTCAATGAACCTTGCATTGGACTATGCAAGAGCCCATCTGGAAAAAGCTAGCATCCAATGGGGTGCTGAGCAGCAAAGCATGCTTTCAGCCCTTAACAAACTCAAGTTGCCTGTGCTTACAAGTGTGTGTGTGTGTCTCTATAAACTTGAGCCCTGAGTCTGAAGTAATTCATGGCCCAGGGCCTTTCTCAGGTTCTCTATGCAGGGATGAATTTTGCCCCCAGTAACTAGACCACATTGAATTAAATTACTAAAATTAGTACGAAGAGCTCTTTGGAACAGGCGCTGTCACTTACTATATGTTTGTACAGTAGCTAGTACAATGGGGCAATAACTGGGTTGAAGTCTCTAGGTGCTATTGCAATATAAA
The DNA here is from genome assembly GCF_016161935.1 of Mauremys reevesii. NCBI lineage: Eukaryota > Metazoa > Chordata > Testudines > Geoemydidae > Mauremys > Mauremys reevesii. Next base: position 12,327,752 of record NC_052640.1, on the reverse strand, counting down.
TGTTAAATAATAATCAAATGGCTTTGTTTGCGGTAGTAATCCCATATCAGTGCTGATACAAGCATTCATAGAACATGCAGGTTATGCAACGAGACATTTCTTGTAAGTAACAGCTCACTACTGCGAGTAAGGGGTTCACAGTCTGGAACTACCTAAGATAGAATGTGATATTGAGCACACAGACTGTGTGGAAACTTACCCGTTGCATTTTGACCTAACAATGGAGTTTTCTCTCCGATGAGGCGACTGAGCGTAAAATAAATTGCAAACAAGCACACAATGGAGTAATTTATATTGAGCAACTGAACAATATCCCCCTCTACCTGTCTCTGGGTTAATTATGTACTTATACTGGACCAGAAAGTGGCTTAATATGATGCTTTTAAAGTATCGTCTGAACATACAAATACCTACTGTTGTCCTGATTTATGTTAAGGGTAGCCTGAGGAGCGCTTTATGGCTGATTGCTTTAAGTGAACCAAGATGGAAAGGACTCTGAAATATAGATCCTCCCATCTTGATTTACATAAGGGAATGGGTAGTCTCCCTTGGAAGGCAAAGTAAAGAAGTTAGGGGTAGGCTGTTCCTAAAGACTGACAGATGACAAATCAGCACAGCTGGTATGACTGTTTAAAGCAAATGCACGCTGCTTGTCAGTTCCTATCTACCTGGCCTGTGAGATGTGCCTTTTCTAGGTCCTTGTCATGCTGCCTTACCCTTGTGAATGCGGACTGTTGTGAAACTGGGAAGCTTGTACAGCTTTTTGCTGTACCCCTCGTGACCGTGCATGTGGAGTAATGCTACATTATCCATGCTCTACACGTGAGACTTGTTGCATGAAATGTCTATTTGAAATGTCAGATAATTTGCAAACATCCTGCTATATTAAGACACGGTTGATTATATTTTAAGAGGGGCGGCTCCAGTCACCAGTGCAGCAAGCGCGTGCCTAGGGCGGCCTGTTGGTCGCTGTGAGGGTGGCAGTCAGGCAGCTTTTGGTGGCGCACCTGTGGGAGATCTGCCAGTCCTGCAACTTCAGCGGCAATTCGGCGGTGGCGGGGACACCAATGGCACGGTACCGGCGGACCGCCCTCAGGTGCGCTGCCGAATCCGCGTGACCAGCGGACTGCCCGCAGGCGTGCTGCCAAAAGCTGCCTGCCTACCGTGCTTGGGGCGGCAAAAAAACAGAGCCGCCCCTGTATTTTAAATATATATTTAGGCAGTATATTGTACCATGCTGGTATGGCATCTATAAGGAAAACACAGAACACTTCTTTTTAGTGGCGGTCATACTAAGCACATAAAACTACGCCGGAAAGATATTCTCTCTCTCACATATATATAATAAAAATATAGAATTGGAGAGAAGTGGCCAGGGACTCAGGAGAGTGGGTTCAGTTCCTGGCTCTGCTCCTGGTTTCCTGAGTGACCTTGACAGGTCACTTTGCCTTGATTTGCCTCAGTTTCCCCATCTGTAAAGGGAAGATTATGATCCTGACCATTTTAATAAATTGCTTTGAGATCTACAGCTGTAGAGGGCTAGGTGGTATTATTATTTTATTATTGATTTATTAATTACTGTGGTTAAGACAGTGGATTGGGACTGAGGAGATCTGAATTAATTTCTTGGTTCTGCCACAGACTTGCTCTGTGACTTTGGTCAAGTCACTTATGGGCAGACTTCCAAAAGTGCTCTTTGTTGGGAACAGAGGGGGCTGGTGGGTGAGCGGCAATTCTGAAAACATGGCCAATAATCTTTCTGTGCCCCAGTTCCCCATCTGTAAAAAGGGGATCATACTTCTCTTCGTGGTGTCTATTCAGACTATCAGCTCCTTATGGGAGAGACCGTATCTTACTATGTGGTTGTATAGCACAAGGAGGGTCTCCTCTTAAAAGCGGCTTCAAGTTTTTACTGGAATTTTTTTATACTTATGGTTTATTTCATTTGGGATTTTTCTATAGCACTGGCAATGTACTAGGTGCCAGGTATACAGATGGGAATGAGGACGACATTCCTGGCCCAAAGAGCTTATGGCCTAAACAGGCAAAGTTTCTATGAGTGCTTAGGTTAAATTTGCCCAGATTACCCAATATAAAAGTGATAACTAGATACGTACTCAGCTTCCCAGGCTGCTAGTTTCAATCCATCAGTCCCAATTATACCCTGCCCTGTGCCTGCAAAGCATCACAGGACACTCTACAAAACAGTTTAAGGAAAAAGCGACAGCTAAAATATATGTCTGGGTCTGCTATTCTGACAGTTTAAGAATTTAAGAATTTAAAGAATTTAAGTTTAAGAATTCCTTGAATGAAGGGCATAATACCACAAAAGCTGTGGTCCTGCCCAAAACAGCCTCGGACATGATCCACAATATGCTGCTAAGATAATAAAGAAACCGTCCCTATGGTAACTGGGAGCAAAAAAGCATTCCAACTGCAAAATAATGTAAGTCATTGTGCTGCTAAAAAAGGAACCAGTGTAGTTCCTTTATTACTAGAGTCATTTAGTGGGACACCTAGTCCTAGCTATAGATAGAAGTAGTCTCAGAATTTGAGCTTTCATAAAAGACATGCAGTGGATGGAGCTATCTGGGAGACTAGAAAACTTAGATTTTCAGTAATCTATCCTGAGTGATATGGACACGCCTCTAACAATTCCCTTATTAATATTACCATATATACATGCTAGCTGGAGTTCCATAGAGTAACAGCAATGGAGTAATTCAGATGGCTTGTCTAAAGACTCATGAGCAACTGTTGTGTAGCCTTCAGAATTTTTTCTTTTTGTGGAAATCAAGGAGTCCAAAACAAAATTTACTGAGAACCTACTGTGTATTTCCAGGGGCGGCTCTAGGAATCCCGCCGCCCCAAGCAGGGCGGCGCGCCGCGGGGCGCGCTCTGGCGGTGCCGGTCCCGCGGCTTCGGGGGACCTCTGGCAGACGTGCCTGCAGAGGTTCCGCTGGTCCCGTGGCTCCGGTGGAGCTTCCGCAGGCATGACAGCGGAAGGTCTGACGGAGCCGGCTGCCACCCTGCTGGCAAAATGCCGCCCCAAGCGCACGCTTGGCGCGCTGGGGTCTGGAGCCGGCCCTGTGTATTTCTATGGTTATGTTTAGGTTTGGAAGATTTTTTTTTATCGGTAAATGTCAGTAAACATTAATTTAACTGTACACGCACAAATGAGAAAAATTCATCACAAATAAGTGAAATTTACAGAAAAGCAAAGTAAGAAAAATGCTGCTTTAGAACTTAGTTTAAGGATACTTATTTGTATATCGTGATATGTAGTGATGATGATTTGTGTTGTAATGGTGATGAAGCTGCAACTTTTTTCAGCTCAGAATCTGTCATTAAATAATTCTGACCTCTCTAATTTTCCACAGGTGTCAACATGTAAATTAAAGGTGTTTGTTTTTTAAATTGTCAATATCGGACAAAATTATAAATATCAGATTGTACCAAGCCTATTTATGTACCATGAAATGTGTACTTTGTAGTTAGGGCTAGGTTGTGGTTGTGCACGTCTCTGAATGAGGGGTGGGAATGTGCCCTGTCCCAGGAGTGGGTCTAGGGAACATTGTGACTTAGAAGTACACCTCTGAGTCGATTGCCTCCATTCTTCCTCCTTTTTCAGGGGGTCAGAGGAAAAAGTGATGCTCACTCACTTGTGGCTCAACATTGCTAATTACAATGATTGTATTGTGATGTTTGGGGTTTACACCAAAACCCAGCTCCTGGTGTCATATGATTTTGTGTGAGAATCTCTTTTTTCATTTCCTTAAAAAGTAAGTCTTTAGCCTTCAAGGTTGCAGCTTTTAAACTCGAATCCTAAAGACTCAAAAAATAGAAGGTAAATAAAGACCCTAAAATGTATCATTTATAGATTAAAATCACTTAGTGCTTTTTTTAAAACCAGTCTCATGATTTTGAGAGCCTAACTCTCGCTTTTGAATGTTTGGGATTGCCTAATACCATATACCTTATGAGCCATAGAAGTTGGCATTCCTGAGTAGTGTTTATGACAAAAGTCTCATTTTCATTTAAGGAGTGAAAGGAAGGATAGTAGTGCCTCAATATCTTTGGACAGGAGGCTTCAGGGAAGATACTCAGAGTCTGGAGAAATGGCCAGCCAGGGTGGCATTATTAGAGACTCGCAAGATGGCTCAACCTTGCTTTCCTAAATGCAATCTGAGACTAAGAGAAAATGGACTGAGATTCTGAAGGGTTTGGAGATTCAGAAGTGCATCTTGAAGCTAAAACCACCTCCTCTCTCTCTTCCCCCCCCCTTCTTCCCTGGCAATCCATGTAACTGATCCAGAACTGGAGTTATGTGATTACTTCATCTGTTGCCAGACAGTATCCCAGCAGCAGTATTACCAGCTAAAGTCTGTTAATTGTGTGTGCACAGAGACTAGTAAAAGTGACATTAAAATCCTCTAAATGGAATTAAACAAATGAAAGAACAAGAATGCTGGCTTGGAGACTGGCTATGTTCCTATGATGCTGAAAGGCTGATGATTCTGCTATAGCAGAGATGCCTGATTCAAATATTCCATCAGTCCACTCCTGCTGGACTTCTAAGCTTTTTTTTAATGAGACTGTGAATGATTCCTACACAAGGAAGAGGCAGACAGCACAGACTATAAGTGCAACAAATCCATGACCGTTTATGAACTTTGTCACCATGGTTTTTGAGGTATTATGCCCTTAATTCAAGAAATTCTTAAATTGTCAGAATTCAAGATTCAGACGTTTTAGCTGTCGCCACTGAAACTGCATAGAGAAAGTGGGAATAGAACTTGCGATTTTGTGCTCCAAAAGCACAGACTCCTGGCACTTAAGCTAAAGGAGAATGTCAGCATGCTGAAGCAGTTCTGATTCTAGCCACCAGAGGGCAGAGGTACACATAACCCTATCCAATTCATCACCATGTTGCCTGGAATTCCTAAGTCCTTGCTCTGATTTGATGGCATCAAACGTTCCAGCCCTTGCCTAGGAAAACAAACACCGCAGAAGCATGTCCAGTTAACTTTAAAATAAATCCCAGTCGCAGCGTGTTTACAAAAAGTGTTTAAGCACTTTGATATTAGACACACCTTGAAGCCTCGCACTTCAAATTCTGCTGGCAAACTGAGATTCTGTCTTGTATATTTGTTTCTAGAATTTCCTCTTTTTATTATTTTTTCCTACTGAAGGATTTTAATTTTTCACATGGGTTTGTATGAAGAGACAGTGATATCTGGTGAGCAGTTGTATGTATGTATATATGAGTTTGGGGGAAGGGGTGCGGGGGGGTTTTCTTCCTTTTTACTACTCCACAACTTTGGAGTAGGAGGGTCTTGTTCTAAACAATCTCTTAAAATTCACTGACAAATTAACAGATCTACCAGTTACCCCAGATCAAACACCCTGGCAGGATTTGGGTGTAGCAAGTACAGTGTTCGTACATTACTTAGGATGCTGGTCACACAGATAGATAGGGCCAGATCCTCAGCAGGTGTAAATCATTCAAGTTAGGCCTGTTGTCCATTGCTGTACTTGGAGCTGCACTGATTTTTACACCCATCAAGAATCTGGTCCAGAAATTGTTGGCACTCTAGCCGATAGCCTGAGGCACACCCCACGGAGGCAGTATGTGCAGCACAAGAGAACAGAGTCCTGTTCTGGATAAAGCAATCAGGGAATGGGATGCTGACTGCATTACATAGTACTTCAAAACCAAACAAACCTCAACCAATTCAGCTGTCACAGGAGTTTCTAGCCAATCCTTTTTAAAAATGAGCTGCTCGCAGAGCCCTTAATGGACTGGTATCTCAGCATGCTTGGGGCCATTAATTTCAGAAAGTTCTCAGTAAGCCTTCTAAACCACAGCCATAAGTGTCAGTGTCCTGGCTTTGGCTTTAAAGGACATGTCAGTAATAGGTTTGTGTCAGAATGATACAGTTGCATGGCAGCAGGGGAGGCTGGGATTGTTTGTGAATGTCCCAGTGACATCAGGCAGTAGCATAAGCCCTAACTAGAGATTCATCCACAAAAGGGAAATAAAAGGACAGAGCTGCCAGAGCTGTTTCCTGGATAAAATTCTGCAAGGAGCGGAGACTAGACCATGCTGTATTGTGCCACTCTTTGTGCCACTGACATAGTTCCTCTCCTATATGACAGGCGAGGCTTTTGTTCTGAAAAGCTGTATTAAAGAGATTTTTAGTACCCTTCCTTGATGATCTACCGCTCTTCCATATATCTCCTCCTTCCCTGATGCTTGTTTTGGGGGTATATAGTCACCATGTCAAGGACCTAGAGAAGTAAGCATGAGTGACACCTCTTCCCCTTGCAATTTGAGATGAGGAGTAACTGTTTTGGGGGAGGATAGCAGCATCCACTCACCTGCTGCTCCCCATCTTATGGGAAGGGAGGAGATGGAGAGGGGTGGGAGGAGCCTTGATCCCATCGTCCTACTTATCAGCAAAAGTAACTGACTGGGCACACAGCTGCTTCACAGATAGCAGTGAAGTATCTTTACTCCCTCATTGCAGCAAAGGAGGAACAGAAAGGAACATCACCTGGCCTGCTCCTAGGTGGTGTAGCTACACATCAACACAGAGTGTAAAGTTATGCTGTGACCTCCATGAATGGAAAATCAACATCATATTCTTTGGCTTCAGCTAGTTACTTTCAGAAGAATGTCATGAAGTTTCCAGGTGCTGATCCAGGTAATGAAACCATGCCCCCTGCTCCATAAAAGCAGGAGAGGTGTGTCTCTGTGTGTACCTGAGATGCAGCAAGTGAACTCTGAAAACTCATGTTGACATACGGAATACAAATTACTGAGCTTTCCCCTGGTATCTGCTCACCGCAGATGCGGCAAGTAATGTTTATCTGATGAAATGAGAATTTTTTTCTTTCTTAATTTTTATTTACTGACAGCATTCTAACCTTTTCTGAGGGTGGAGGGAAGTAAGGTCACTTTCTGTTAGGGTTTAATGCTTTTCTAAAGAAGGGGGAAAAGGAGTCTCTTCTGGAGGAACAGAGACTTTCAGAGTCAAATGATTGTTTAGGAATATGAGGAGAAGAACCAGAAAGGGGAAACTGGTTCATTTTTATAAGCCCTCTAATAACCCAGAGAAATAAATGATTCTACAATAAAAGACCAAATCTATTTGGGTGTTCTCTGAAGGAAAGAAAAACACAGAAGTGCCTTACTTTCTCTGGGTTCTAAAAATGTGTATTAGTAGTAGTCCATGCGTGTTTTTACTTACCCAAAGCTAAAACAACACTGTTTTTGAGAAGATTCTGGTTTCAAGGATTGCTTTGATTCATACAGGTGGGAGGAGGATGCCAGGGCATCACTCATGCAGAGCTGGAAATTCAGATATTTAGGATATAGACTTCTTGTCATTTTTCTTTGGCCTATAATGAGGTTTTGTACCTTTTGCCAAACCCCATGCTCTTTTGATGGAAATGTTTCTCCAGGAAAAAGTGTAAGTGTGTGTGTGTGTGTAATCCTATTAATAATTATAGGATTTGTTCTGCACCAGGACAATGTCCCTCCACTTCACATCCTATTTTAGATCCCAATTTTACAGTTGGTAGCATGTGGCCAGACTGCTGCACCTCTGTTATCTACACTGCAAAAAAACCTACGGCACAGTGTCTCGGGGCCTGTGCCAGTCACAGCCATGCTACAGTCTAGATGTACTCTCTTGGGTCTCTGAGCTATCCAGCTGGAATGTGGCATAAGAGGGGATCTAGTTTTTCTCTCTTCTATCTAACTAGGGACTGCTGGTTCCATTTCATGAGAGAAGCTGTACTGGAGTGGAATTGGTCACCATACCCACATATTGACTTTTCTGAGCTTTTGCTTTTTGTTTTGCACTTCAGAGAAGAAACATTGTCAGCTGCTGGGCATGTGCTGTTATGTAGTGACTTATTCCAGAGTGTGACACCAGTCTGGTGAGCTAAACTGTCCACTGCAGTGACTGACTTGACATCCACTGAGGTAGGGGGCCGAGTAGAGCAGAGTGGCTAAATGGGATATGAAACCTCATGCTTCAACAAATTGGCTGGGTTTAGGAAGAAATTGCCTATCCATTATGTGGACTCTAGAGCCTCCTTCTGAAGGATATGGTATTAGCCACTGTCAAACATAGGGTATGAACCATTAGTCTGATCTGGTATGGCACTTCCTTTAGCACATTATGATATGTAGAAGGCTTTTCTGGCAACTTGATTTTGAAAGCAGAATTATATCATGTGGCTCAATTTTGTTAATAATGTAGGTTCCAAACCACTTGTGAAATGTTTGTGTATTGGAAATATGACCTGCTCCACATAGATGAACCCTCCTCAAATTGCTTTCAGTGGCTTTGCAGGGCCAGTATTACCATGTGCTGTAACATTTGGAGTCTTCCTGCAATGGTGTGACCTGGAGAGGGGAAAAATGAGCGAGTTTTATAGTGCCTGAACTTACAGTTCCTGGGACACAAATCTGTTGGACTTTTTTATTATTAGTTTAATGTACACACTCATGGACTAAATACACCTTTTATATTACTGATGCTATATGAAGCTGAGCTCAGTTCTACCAGGTTATTAGGGGCTAGACTCAATTCTATGGATGAAGCTTACATGGAGACTCAATCCCCTCTCTGCTCCCCCATTTGCTCCAGGGGGGCATATGCCAGCAGCAAGTCACCAGCTCATAGCTCTGGCTCCACCAATTCCTGTCCACTTATAAAGTAAACATGTGCACAGGACACCTTACCCCTTTGTGCTGTACCCAAGGTCCAGTTAGCTTGTAAGGGGTGTGCAGGCTGTGAGAATCTTGCCCCATTTCTATGGCCGCTACTTTGTGAATTACATACGAATTTTTGTTCTGAAGTGAAATTTTAAATAATCATACATTACTGGGGGAGGGGTGCTATTGATATCACCAATAATATGAAGTGTATCAAGTAGTATGAAATGTATTAAGCCTTAATGGCTTTGCATATTTGTTCTTTATATACTTGCAGCTCCTGCTGATTTTTAGCAAACATGCAAATAGTGTTTCGTTTCATTTGTTTGTTCAATGCATCCTAACTAGTCTAATTTTAATAAAACTATAGTAACTTTCCAATTTGTTAAACGAAGGTATTTAGGTTTTATATTTTCCCAGACAGAACGCTGGGTTATAAATACAAACACTTCTTGTAATACCCTAACCTAATGTGAGTAAACACTACAGATACTATTGTACCAAAGCTTTCAACAATCTTCCATTCTTTCCATTGTCTGAGGAAAGATGGATTTTTTCCATAATATCATAAAACATTCATAAACAATAATATTTTGTTTATGACTGGTATGTTTTAAATTACTTGCAAAGTGTCTGAAGCTAATTTATCCTAGAGCTGCATGGTATCACTAGAGAAAAGACAATGCAAATCACTTTTAAATTTGCTATGAGACTGTTACTGCTTGTAATGGCAGCTGAAGGTGATGCTTAAGAAAATTGCACCCCTAAGGCACTGCGTGTGCATGTGTCTCTCACCCATAAGGTCCAAGGAATGAGAATTTTAAAGCTGTACTTTCTCAAAGTATCTAACTTGCTTGCAATGAAAATTTTATGGGGGGGGGGGGGAGATGTGTAAGGGTAGCAGAGGGAATAATTAATATTTGTCCCAAATGCTATTTTTGGCTGAGGATATAAAGTCATGTTAGGCAACTTTATAGTGAATTGTACATACAGATTAATGATGTCCTGCCAGAATGGAAATGCCTAGTTACATAAAAAACAGAAAAATGTCTGTATACGGTCCTACCAGCCATAGCATCTGTGAATGGGAATTTTTTCATTGATACTTACTGGAGATGGGTAAAGTCCTTAATACACTAATGTGCAGAAGACCCAAGTCCATGACTCTAGATGGATGCCTAATTCCAGATGAGTGAATATTGTAAGGGCTGGGGAGGGGGAGCTAGTGATTAGAATTGGGAAGGGCTCTCCTACTTCTGGATGCAGTAGCATGCTGTGATAATGGGTCTGATTAGATGATAAATTAAAATAAAACCCTGTCAAAGAGGGATAATAATGCTGTCCCAGCTCTGTGTGGCACTTTGAAGTCTACAGAGAAAAACGCTGTATAAGCACTAGGTATACTTTAAAAACAATTGGACGAGGAACAGGATTGGGACTGAAGATCTTGGAGGGCTATTTCAATTAAGTAAGGCCTACTCATAACTGCAAAAAAGCTTGGACTGGAAGCTTGCTGCCTGAGCCTTTTTTGTAAGCAAACTGAATGCTGCAGGTCTTAACTCTACCTGCTGATAAAGGAGGTGCTGTTGTCGTCATGAACAGGTCTGACTACCAAAAGGAGGCCGCCAGACAACTCTCCAATACCAAATTCTACAGGCCACTTCCCTCAGATCCCACTGAGGAATACACTAAGAAACTGCACCATCTACTCAAGACACTCCCTACACTAACACTGGAACAAATTAACATACCCTTAAGAGCCCCAACCAGGGCTTTTCTATCTACTACCCAAGATCCACAAAATCCTGGACGCCCCATCATCTCGGGCATTGGCACTCTCACTGAAGGACTGTCTGGATATGTGGACTCTCTACTCAAACCCTATGCCACCAGCACTCCCAGCTATCTCCGTGACACCACTGATTTCCTGAGGAAACTACAATGCATTGGTGACCTTCCAGAAAACACTATCCTAGCCACCATGGATGTAGAGGCTCTCTACACAAACATCCCACACACAGATGGAATACAAGCTGTCAGGAACAGTATCCCTGATGATGCCACAGCACAACTGGTTGCTGAGCTCTGTATCTTTATCCTCACACACAACTATTTCAAATTTGATGACAATATATACCTCCAGATCAGTGGCACCGCTATGGGCACCCGCATGGCCCCACAATATGCCAACATTTTTATGGCTGACCTGGAACAACGCTTCCTTAGCTCTTGTCCACTCATGCCCCTTCTCTACCTATGCTACATTGATGACATCTTCATCATCTGGACCCATGGGAAGGAGACTTTCATTTTACATTTCAAATGCTTTAACTGCTTTTCCTTCTTTTTGATATCTCTAATAGAACGTTGAAAAGATGTGTGTTTGTTTGTTTTTTTAAATGTTGTGTTTGCCATGGGATTATGCTGGTTGAGGTCTCTGTAACAAACCCCAAACCTTGTTTAACCCTGTTTAATGTTGGAAAGTTACAGGATCATGCTTACATATATTCCATCAAAATTAACACAACAGGTCACCAGCAGGTTGGGCCTCATTGTGCTAGGTTCTAGACAAATATATGATCATTGACAATCGCTGCCTCAAAGATCTTAGTCTAAACAAGACATAACAGGTGAGGAGACAAAGAAGCAGGCTGGGATGAAGTGGGATAGAAAGGCTAACAACTAAATGTAAGAGGATACACCTATTTTTAGTCAATAGTAGCAATAACAGCTCTCCACGTGCCTAGCTGTTATCAAATTGTATTTTCTTGTTTGTGATTGCAGAAGAGGCTTGTTTTGAGGAGGAGCTTGAAAGAACATGGTGGTGGCTTCTTCCCGCCTATGACATTGGCGTGTTGCATGACCTAAGGTGAGTCACTACATCCCCTCACTTTCCTCTCTCTCTCTTTTTTTATATAATATATAAAAAGTGCTTTGCAATCCAGGGATGAATAATGTTGTATAGGAACTAGGTATTTGTTTCTAGATCTTGCTTTTAGGAAGTTTTTCCTAATATTGAGCATGAAATTTCTGCTGAATTTCATCCCCATCGCATCTAGTTCCCTTAAACTTGAACTATGCTAAATAAGCATCTCCTTGATGTTCATACTTTGGATATTTGTAGGTTGTCATGGATTTTATATTAGTCGCTATGATGCGAGAAGGCTAGAGATGAAGAACTTGTTCAAGTTCAATCATATATAACACTTATAGTGGCACACTCAGAAGGTAACACTGTGAATTGCAATGGTAGCAGATGCAGAGAGACAATACGAACACTTTATGATTTCATAAGGTACTCCAGAGGGAGATGCTGATCTCATGACAATTCAGAGAGGTTGCCAAGTTTTGAAAATTTGCTAGGATCACAGACTGTAGCCTCTGTAAATGTGATTGTCACTGATAGCATCAGCCCTAATGATAGTGTAATCTTGTTTGCACCATATTTAATCCTTCTGTCATCTAGCAGCTTCATTCCATTCTTGTTAGATAACACAATGGCTCGCTAATGAGTTCTCAAGGGGCCTGATTTGTTTTTTCCAAAGTTAGCAGAAATCTGATGGCCCTCTCAAATAGCAAAGCTTTTAGTATTTGGCAAACTTATTGCATTTTATTGCAATCTTTTTGGTTCTTATTTGTACCAGGGATATATTAAACCAGTGGGCGTACACTAAGGTCTTCCAGGGGGTACATCAACTCATCTAGATATTTGCGTAGTTTTATAACAGACTACATAACGTGCACTAGTGAAGTCGGTACAAACTAAAATTTCATTTGGACAATGACTTGTTTATACTGTGCTATATACTATACACTGAAATGTAAGTTCAACATTTATATTCCAATTGGTTTATTTTATAATTACATGGTAAAAATGAGAGAGTCAGCAATTTTTCAGTAATAGTGAGCTGGGACACTTTTTTTTGTATTTTTGTGTCTGATTTGGTACATACGTAGTTTTTCAGTGAGGTGAACTTGGGGGTACCCAAGATGCATCAGACTCCTGAAAGGGGTACAGTGGTCTGGAAAGGTTGAGAACCACTTTAATGAAGCACTGAAATTAGTAACAATATAGCAACAAAAAAAATGTTCAATATGTGAGCTAACAGTGAATATTTAATGAACAGATAATGAAATCCCACAGACATTCCTACGCATTTCTTATTTCAAGGTTAACAATGATGAAAGTAAATGCTGGTGCTATTGTGTAAAAGATTCCTAATATTTTAAGATAATTTGTGATATTTGTAGCAAAGGGCATGAAAGACAATAGATTGGTTTCTCCTAGTCCTTAGGCCCCCCCTTCAGCAAAGCACCCGGGGGCTATCTTCACTGCAGAGTTAACTCAGGGTCTTACTTGGATGTTGCCCCAACCCCTCTCCTATCCACACATCAAGCTTCTCACCTGAATTTAGTGGTGGTTTTAAACCCAGACTAGCTGGCCTGACTCGGGGTGTAGGCTAGAGCCTGGGTGCCACTTTCCTTCAGGCTGGTAAGTAACCCTCCCGCTTTGCAGTGAGGACACCAGCTAAAACACTCATGTGCTGATAGTCCTCCAGTGCCTTCCCACAGTTTTCCCCTCCTTGTGCCCAGAAGGACAGACACGTTGCCCCATAATTCACTGGGAAAGAATCAGAGCAGCTCATCTTACTGCAGCACAAAAACCGGGCCCCTAGAATTGCTCGTGACAGACACATGAGAGTGCATCACCCGTGAGGAGGCTTTGCTGCTCACACCTGGGCTAAGCTAACCTGGGCGCCGTTCATCCGAGTTAGTTCGGCAGTATCCTTGGGGCTTGTCCACACATGGAATTGTTCTGGAATAGCTACTATGCTTTAAATTCACACCCTGCCGTAATCTGAATTAAATTTGATGTAGACAAGCCCTTAATATGTGCTTTTAAGTGCTTTGTTGAATCTCAGAGTTAATCCTGGTTCCCAGTGGTTTAAAGACCTATTTGCTAGTAGGGTTGCCAATTTTTCAAAATCAGACACTATTTTGTAGTTCACCGGGGGCAGAGAGAGTTGGGGCCCCAGGAGGCTGAGAAGTTGGGATGGGCTGTCCCAGGTGGCGAGCCCAGCCACTGGCCCCGCTCCTCAAACTCCATACATACGCATCAGGATCCCCCCTCCTCCAGCCCCAGCTGCTCTTCCCATCCTGCCAGGGGCGGAGGTAACTGGTAATGTGGTAATTGGATTTTTGGTGTCCGGTCAGCAGTACTGACTGGACACTGCACAGTCCCCTTTTGACAGGACTTTCCAGTTGAAAACCAGACACCTGGTAACCCTATTTGCTACTGTAGCAGACCTGGCAGAAAATGAGGGATTTGTAAGCTAGATACCCTCTTCACTTGCTCTTACTCAACCCAGTGTAAACCTTTACACTGTAAAGATGTGAAAATACCCAGAGGCCTTCATGTCCCTTCTCCAGATTCCTGCCATGATGGGGGAAGAATGACTCAGCAGCAGGTTATTCTAAGTAGGAGTGCTGGTAGCAAGGACTTTCACTCTTCTTGCATCTCTTTGAAATCACCCTCCTGACCATCAGCTTCACTGACTGGGGAGTGTATTTGAGAGCGATCACATTAAGTGTCAGCCCATGGCCTGAATTTTCTAAAAGGTTTCCCAGAACCCTGACATCTGTCAGAAGTGGGCCCAACAGGAGCCATGAGCTATTTTCTTACAAGTTTGTATCATTTCAGAATGAAACTTGTGATTTTTTTTTTTTAAACTGCATGGGATGGATTGAGGGCAAGATTTTTCTAATTGGAGCAGTGGAACTTTCCATTCTTATCATTTATGGCCATGCAGGATTATTGTTAATTAATACTATTTATTTGGGTCATTGAGTTCATCCTGAGGGAACTAAAAACCCAATATAATATAATTGAAAAGAGTTGGGAATATTGTGTGATTAGAATTGACTCAAGCCGGTGACCTAAGAGACAGAGCAATTGCCTTGATTGAAATAGTTTGGAACCTGCCTTTTGGTGCTTGTTAATTTTCACCTTTTTTCCTTTTCTTTCCCTCATTGCTCCCTGGGGAATGGTTACTTTACTTTGCTATTATCTACAAGTACTGCTTGCCACGTGGCTGAGCTGGAAATCTCCAATAAAGCTAATTTGCAATCAGAATAATGACAGTATGTGCTACACCTGCAGAAAGTGTTTTGGGTTATAAAAAGCTGCTGTCGACTGTCAGTGACATTTGGAAGGCATTAGGATACCAACTGGTAGAGAAAATGTATGCACACAACTAGGTATTTTTGCTTTAAAATATAAATAAAATAAAATGATTTAAATTGACAACAGAAAGATATCAGGACTGAAGAGAAATTGGAAAGAATGATAGAAGGAGAAGCTTAATGGTCTGAATGCTTTAAACAGTTTAGAGTTTGATATTTTTTCCATTTGAAGTTAATACATATTTCATTTTTTTTCCCCAAAAAACCTTGAAAGGAATTTTAACCAGGAGCGATGGTAACGGATGTAGGTCAACCTACATAGATTGGATTTACGGGCGAAAATGCATGCAGCAGATCAAGTAGTTTCTTTTCTGCTTTCTCTACAATATTACATTGTTTTGCCTTTCAAACAATGCTGATTTTATTTTGTTTTGTTTCAATTTTATTCCCACCAGAAAGAGCTCTTTCTATAGCTGTTTGTAATGATTGCAAGACTGTTATAGTACAATAAAAAGGTAGCGATTTATGGGATTATAATGTAACTAATTTGTAATATACAAGTTTGCAATTAATAGCAGTTAAACGGGTAAATGCACTGGAGTGTAGGTAGCCATATATGGCTTTTTTGCATTTGATTAAGATGATGTTGAAGTGAAGATGAGGCTTTGCTGACTGCAAAAGCCACTTATTGCATCAGATTCTGATTTCACACCCATTTTACCCTGATATAATGCCTTTGACTTCGCTTGAGCTGTGTTGCTATGAGTGAGATCCCAATCCGTCCATTAGACTTATAGGGCTGTAGAATACCCAGCATCTTTCATCAATAGCTTTCAAAGCACTTTACAACAGAGATCGTTATTCCGGATTTACAAATGGGGACACCGAGAGACAGAGAAGAGACTTGCCCCAGGTCACCCAGCAGGTCAGGGGCAGAGCCGAAAATAGAACATGGGTTTCTTGAGTCTGTCCAGTGCTCTATCCACTGGGCAAGACTGCCTGCCCTCCTACTGAAAAATCCTACATCAAAAAACGTACATGATGGCAGGCATGGATATTCCTGCCCCGCCCCATCCTAGGAGTGGGATTAACAGCAGTGGGGGGGATAGGGAGGGGATGTGGCCTTCTAACCATGTGGAGGTTTAGAACCTGCAGGGAAGCCCAGTCCCCATCCCATAGTCCTCAGCATTCCTTTGTGGTGCACCCTCCTCTTCTGTGCGGCTCATTGATTGGATTCCCTACTGTGCATGGTTCTGCTATCTGGTGGGAGTGGAAGCGTCAGATGGAAATGTGTGGCTGCAACAGGAGATAATTTGCTGCGTGAGTTGCAGAGTGTCGCTACAAGCGCCTTCTCCCCCACCTGAAGCTGGAGAAAAGTAGATATAAAGGACTGCACAGTTAAGCATGGTAGCTATGTAGTGTCATCCGCTCCTATCTATGTACCAAAAGTGTGATCCACAAACACTGAAGATGGGAGACTGATTATGATAGCTTCTATACTGGAGTCCAGCCCAGCCCTAGGGCTGGTTCCCTCTAGCTTTTGTTCTTCTCTCTCCTTCTTCTTTATCCCTCTTAGGTTTCTCTCTCTCTCTCTCTCCTCCTACCTGCCTTTCTATTCCTGCACCCAAATCGAACTCATTAGCACTTGGAGGACTAGCAGAGTCTTTATGATGACTCCTACCAAGCCTCACTCTGCCTCATTCTCCTCCTCCTCCTCCTCACACCAGTGCAAATTGATGTCAGTGGTGTTACCACTAGTATGAGTGAGTAAGGGATCAGGCCCAAAGTGTCAGGACCAACGGCAGCCCATGCTCCAATGCCTTGGTCATTAAGCTGATTGTGTGGTAGGATATAAAACAGCCCCCACCTCCTGTGGCCCTCCCACTGCCTTATCTCATGCTTGTGAAGATTTGACAAGTATGGAGCTGTCTTGTTCACATAACTGTGACCTCCCTTCCATCGAACGATAATCCTAACTTCCCTCTCCTTCTCCGGTCAGCCACCAGCCTTTTCCCCTCACCCCCGGGAGACTTCCTTACAGGTATCTTCAGGCTGTCTACACTGGGCTGCAGTGTAGGCTACAGAGGTGGGCACTGCAGCAAGTGGGGGCTCATCCAAGATTTCAGCTAGGAAGATTCTGAAGCTCGGAACGTACCTCCTCAGCTAGGGGAAGTATGTAACCCACACGCCTCCAAGTTCTGGTTGGTTGGTTTATTTCTTTTGCTTAGATTTCATATTCATTCCCAAATAGACTGTAATTCTTTTAAAAGTACAAGTTTTGTTTTCCTCTCCTGGACCACTCCATCCTTGCATCTAAAGATGCACAGACAGTTTACTTGCATAAGGTTTCTTAACTGCATGCTGTATGTGTAACACCGCACCCCTATGGGGATTGTCGACAGTGGACATAGAACCTGCAACCTCTATTGTCTAAATTAAGACTGTAGCAGACTCCTCAGACTCTCTCTGTATGTGGCCCAACTGCCCCTGGAAGGGGTCTGAAGGAATATGGGTTACATTTGCAAACAATCCTTTTTTATTTTATTTATTTGTTTATTTAAACTTTGGGTGAAATTGTGGTATATCTAAAGAGTTTAGGGTAAAACAAAACATTGTGTCATCTAGCTGAAATGATGCAAGTCACAGTGGGCTCAGACTTGGAGTTAAAACAACACAGCCGATCTATATTTTAGTTTTACACGTAAACTCAAAACCAGTTTTTTGGCATTATTGCAACCAGTTTCTTGGCATTATTGCAAGACAGTTACTTGTGGACTTTGTGTCTGTGTTACAAGCTAGAAGCAGTTGTCTTTTTAAAAGCTACCATTTGGATTTGACTGCTGGTATGGCTACAGGGGTTGGAACTAAAATCAGGGAAGGAATTTGGATTGAATTCAGGGTGTGTGCTGAAAAAGGTTGAAGAATCAAGTTCTTAAGGACAGTCACTGGGGTATTCAGACATTGTGGGAAGGTGATCCTCAGTTTAAAAATTTGAAATGACTTCACTACTAAAGTTGCCATTCATTCTCTCAGGAACATGGTGTGACATTTTCTTTTAATGGCCGAGCATGTACTCGGTGCTGTGTAAAGTTACTAATAAAAATAATCTACTTTTAAGAGTCTGATTCAAAGCCCATGGAAGTATACCAGAATCTTGCCACTGTCCTCAGTTGGCCTTTAACCACCTGTCATTTGCTTTGGAAAGGCAAGTAGGTATCATTATCTAAAGTTATAGACTAGCAAACCAGCACTGAGCTATCAAGAGAGAGATGGCAATATGCAGTATGGCCCAGATAGACCCACACTGAGACGGTGTCTACATTACAGTAGCTACAGCTACACAGCTGTAGCACTTCTGGTGAAGATGTTCTAAGTCAATGGGACAGAGCTCTCCCATCAGCTTAACTCCTGCTTCTGCAAGAGGTGTTGGATAGGGTGATAGACATAGTACTGTCCACTCTGGCGATTAGGTTGGTATAATTTACATCACTCAGGGGGTAGGGATTATTTATACCCCTGAGCGGCGTAAATTATAACAAAGTAATTTGTAGTGTAGACATTCAACTTTTGAAGATTATCTTTCTGAATTTCTGAAGTGCTACAGCTGTGTAGCTGTAGCTACCGTAATGTAGACAGTCTTAGTGTGGGTCTATCTGGGCCATACTGCATATTGCCATCTCTCTCTTGATAGCTCAAACTTGCATTCTATACCATAAAAGCAGCAGCAGCAACAAGGACTCAAGGAGCTCCATCTGTTTAATAAAGAGAAGTTTAAGGAGTCACTTGTTCAGTCTAAAATTTACCTACACGTGAAAGGAAAAAATTGATGACAAAGGTATAATAAGATCTAATGGCTAGAAATTGAAGCTAGACAAACACACAATGAAAATAAGGTGCAAATTTTTAAGAGTGAGGATAATTTACCACTGGAACGTGTGGTGGAGTCTCCTTCACTGGGAAATTTTTTAATCTGAATTTGATGTTTTTTCTAAAATATATGGTCTAGTTCAAACAAGAATTAATTCAGGGAAGTCCTATGGCCTGTGTTAGGCAGGAGGTCAAACTAGATGATCACAGTATTTCCTTTTGACTTTAAAATTTATGAATAAATAAAAAAATGAGTTACACTATGAAAGTGACACAATGCTTTTAGGTCCTGTTGCAGGGCTCACTTGGCCTTTGAAGAGAGTTAAGGGAGACTGAAGTACTGGACAATGTGCTGTTGTTTGTATATAGAGCTGCTGCTTGGTGGAGGTGGTGAGCTGATTAAAATTTACATTAGGTTTTTTAATATTAAATAATTGGCAGACCATTCGGAGCTTGTGTATGGATGCATTTTCTTCTAAACCGAAAGGAAATAAATATATCAAAGAGCATAATCTGGTGAGGGAGTAAAATGTATATAACTTCTGAAAATGTAACCTGTTAGGTCCATTCTACTGCTGGCTTCTGTAAATGTACCACAACTTTTCCTGAAAATGAAAACTTTCAGTTTCACTGTTATTTCCTTTGCCTGTTTGTATATTTACTTAACCAATAAGAAGCTCACAGGCATGGGGCAATAGTCAATAACCTTTATTTTAATATTCCAGGACTGATTTTTTGTTTATAGAGAGCTTTCTGCTTAGGAGCTCACAAAATAGATACCAGAATTTGAGTGAGAAGCAAGGATTATTGCAGTCTGTAAAAGTAAATACAATGATCCTTAATTGTGGAAAGGTCAAGACATGAAAATTAACATTGGGCTCCCTCACCAATAAAAACAGGAATGAGAGAGCAGATACAATCCAACGAGGCTGAGAAGCTTTGTTAAGATTAGATGTTCTAGTTGTGGTTTGTGGTTATATGTTTAACAAGGATAAAATAGACGTTCTTAATCCTGCAAAGATTTAGGCATATGTTTAGGCCTAAGCATGAGTCACTCCACTGAACTCCAGGGGACTATTAATCTGTCTAAAGGTGGCTTGTATGTAAATCATGGCAGGATCAGGGATTCTATGTAAATACAGCAAAACATCTGGCTTGAGCTGGGTAAAAAAAAAATTGTCCAAAACACTTTGGATGAAAAATGCAGATTTGGCAACATCAAACGTAACATGAATTCATGTCTGTTTCACCAAATTGTTTGTGTTTGAAAAAGACAAAACCAAACCAGAAAGCTTTTGTTTGGACACTTTTTTTTTTTTTTTAATTTTTTTAAATGAAGCATTTTGATTTTTTTCTGTTTGAAATGACTTTTTACAGTACCTCCTCACTTAGTCATCCAATTAACATTATGTTGCTGATCAGTTAGAAAACATGCTCGTTTAAAATTGCGCAATGCTCCCTTATAACATTGTTTGTTTGGCAGCTACCTGCTTTGTCCACTGCTTGCAGGAAGAGCAGCCCATTGGAGCTAGGGGTGGGGGCTTGGAACCAGGGTGGACTGGCAGCCCCCCTATCAGTTCCCCACTCCCCCAAGTTCCCTGTGCAGCCGCTGCCCAGCAGGCTATCAGTTGCAGGCTATCAATTGCCGCCAGTTCAGCTGTCCCTCCCTCCACTGCCGTGTGCTACTCCTGCCCTCTGCCTTGGAGCTGCTCCCGGGAGCCTCCTGCTTGCTGTGGGGGGTGGGGAAAAGGGGCTAATGTCAGGGTGTCCCCCCCCATTCCCCTGCTCCTGCTCCCCGCTTCTCCCCCCCTGCCACTCTATGGAGATGAGGTGACACGACAAGGCTCAGGTTGGAGGGAGCTTGCTCGCAGAAGCTGCTGTCTCAACTTGCTGACCTATGTAAAAAGGCAATGTACTTAGAGTGGAGTCAACGTACTTAAAGGGGAAATGTGCATGTCTCTGTCTGCCATGCTGTCTCCCCTCCCTCCGTTCATGCTGCCTTTTAGAGTTTGAGGCTACTTTAACAACAACGTGTTAACCTTGAGTGCTCAGCCCAGTGCTAGTTCATCATTTAGCAGTAAGGCATTTTCTGGGAAATATCCCACCCTCTAACTTCATCACCTCAAACAAGCTTCAGAATCATCATTGCTGTGTACAGTATTAAATTGTTTGTTTAAAACTCGTACATTGTGTGTGTGTGTGTGTGTGTGTGTGTTAAGCAGCACTGACTTAGTGACTCTGATTGCAGAGGCCTGCTTGTTACACCACTTCCACCTTCTGGCTTCCCCCAGCTGTGGTTACACTTGGCAAGGTGGCCCCAACACACCCCCAAGTCCCAAATTTTCCCAAAGCCACACGTTCTGCAATGTCCAGCCCTCTCCTGGACCATTGAAAAAGAGATTAAGATTTCAACCAGGGCGCCTGGTCAAAAAGGGACCCTGAGGGCTCAGATCAACACTATTGACTGGGCCATTAGAAGTCCAGTTAGTGGTGCAACGGGGCTAAGACAGGCTCCCTGGCTCTGTGTGGCTCCTGGAAGCAGCTGGCATGTCCAACTCCTAGGCTCAGGAGCCGGGGAGGCTCAGGGGCCTGGGTGGGAACTGCAGCCAATGAGAGTTGCAGGGGCAGTACCTGTGGGCATGGGCAGCAGGCAGAGCCCCCTGCACTAGGAGTTGGACATACCAGCCACTTCTGAGAGCTGCAGGGAGCCTGCCTTAGTCATGCTGCACGGCCAACCGGGAGCTGCATGAGGTAAGCGCTGCCTGGCCAGGGCCCACACCCCAAACCTCTGCCCCAGGTCAGAACCCCCTCCCACACCCAAACTCCTTTCCAGAAGCTGCACCTAAACTCCTTTCCAGAGCCGAACCCCCCCCCTCCTGCACCTCTGCCCTAGTACTGAGCCCCCTCATACACCCCAAACCCCTCATCCCTGGCCCCACACCCCCAGCTGTAGCCCTCACCCCCTCCGGAACCACAACCCCCCCATCCCTGCCTGGAGGCCCCTCCCACCCCCCAAACCTCTCATTTCTGGCCCCACCCCAGCCACATACCTCACATCCCCCCCACACCCCAACCCACTGCCCCGCCCAGTGAAAGTGAGTGAGGATGGGGGAGAGGAAGGGGGGGATGGAGTGAGGTGGTGCAGGGCCTCGGGACAGGGGCGGGGGCAGGGGTGTTTGGTTTTGTGTGATTAGAAAATTGGCAACCCTAGTTAACATTCACTTTAATTCAAACACAGCACTGGGTTGGTTTAGATTAAAAGTAAAACATACATTAACAGAAGGAGATAGGATTTTAATTAAGGTCAAATATAAAGACAGAGTTAAAAATCTTCTTAGCATATGTACGATGTGCCTCAGGTGGCACATGACCAGGTTTCATCACCAAATTTGGTCCGCTAGTTGGATCATTGGTATCTGGCCCAAGCTAGGGAAGTTAATGGGAGGGGGGGGGTGCAACATGAACATTGATCCATGCCTTCCAGTTAGAAACGATTACAATAACATAAAAGTGAAAACACTTGCTAAGCACTAAGACGTAACACAACAAGCTTTTTTTCAAGGCAGTTTCCTTACTAATCTACCTTCCAGCAAGATGGTTGACCACCCCTCTGGTCAGGATCTTCCACAAAGTCCAAAGTGCTTGAATCCTTTGTCATAGATGAAAGATGCCTTGGGGTTCATTGCCCCTCTCTTTTATAGTCCAGTTAACTCTTCAAATGGGTTCTTCGGACAGTTACCTCTCCCCACAAAGTGAAGATCATTCAAGCTGTGGGGAAGGTGACATGGAGTCTCCTGGTGAAGGAAGTTTCATGCTGGTTTCTTCCCCTGCTGGTGTTTGCTAAAATGCAAATTGATCTGTTTCCTGCAGTCTCCATCAGGTTGTGATACTAAGTGGCTCTCTCCTGCCCTTGTTGACTTGATGATCCTGTTTACCTTCTATGTACATTGCATTTCCATTGTCTCTTTATACCTTGGAAATAGTTTCAAGGTGGCAAAATCACATTGATTTTGCTAGGCTGAGGTAACTTTAGCCCTGCCTGGCAGACAGACTTTTGCTGGATGTTAATAAGTGACAGAGGGCAGGTGACAAAGGCTCTAGGGTTTGTGACTCTGGCAGTGTTCATAACCTAGGGATAAAAGAATCCTCTAGTTGGAAAGATACAGAAGAAGAGTGTTGTTTTCATTAAAAATTCTTTCCCCCAATACCAATAAGTAAAAAATCCTCTTTTCATTATATTGAACATCTGAGGAAATAGGTTTGCAAAGCAATTCACAGAACATCTGTAGAATGTTGTCAAATAGCCATGAGCAAGTGCAGTGCCAGGCAGAATGAAATTCATTAGTATTACTGGCTTGAGTAGTTATAATAATTAGACAAGTTCCTCTGGAGAACTGAAGATCGTCTTTAAAATTCCCAACCTCTGCTTGTTTTGCATAAAACAAAACAAGCAGCTATCCATCTAGTACAGTAGGTGGACTAGAAACACTATTACTTAGGGCTGATGAATGAATGTGGCTTAATAGAGAGATTTGCACTTTATTTCACCTGTCTCATCTCCTTTTTGAACTAAGTGTTGATGTTTGTTGATGTTTGTCTTCAGCTATCTAACCAACTGTCCCATGGAATTGAAGCTATAATGATGAGACATGGAATTGCTGAATGATTTTCCAATAGAGATTTTGTGTGTGGGGGTGGGGTGGGAGGATACTTCCAGGGAGACAGTAAAACAATATAGTGTTTCCGTATTAACATCTCTGTTTGGGGTAATGGAACCTAACAGGAATTTGAGATCAAAGGACACATTTGCAAAGTTATTTAAGCATGTTTTATTTCTTCTTTGAGAAAGTTGCAGAGCCTACATGATTATCTGGAGCAGAAGATTAATTCTCTGGATCTTTAGAATAAGGAACATATCCTAGTGTAGTATGCTGAAAAAACAGGGTCTCTCTAGATATGTCAGAGGCTCATCTTTAGGAACAGTTACAAGACTTGTTCTCATTGTTAGTAGAAATAATGCTCCATGAAGACCATATGCTCAGGGATGAATCTTGACCCTGTTGAAGTCAATGGGAGTTTTGCCAGTTACTTCAGTGAGGGCAGGATTTCACCCTTGGTCTCTGGAGAGTACGTAGGCTATCCTGGCTCTTCTCAAATTAGTGTAGGATACCATTTTCCTCACCATGTACAGTGGCTCACCATTAAGCAGCACTAATTTCAGTCTTGGTCAGAGCTCCTCATCTCCTGACCCTGTAGGAAAGGGCTGTGAATGCATTTGAGTGTCAAGGTAGGGATTTGGGAGAATATATGTTGGGTGGAAAAGCAGCTGCTTTTGGATGGTGGGTTGGACCTTGCCCACTCTCTGGCATCTAACAAGTCCTAACCACACAACTGTTCATTTTCTCTTTCATTTAGGTGGAAAATCAAGAACCTACTGTCAAACCAGTTGAAATAATTTCAGCTCAATGAAACATACCCTCTGACAGTTTTCACATCATGTTAATGTTTCACTCTTTAAAAATGATGTCCAAATTGGCTCTTTTAACTCTAGATGGTCCTTAAGCCATTAAATTCCTGGTTCAGCAAAAGACTTAAGCATATGAGCAGTTCCATCAGCTCCAGTGGGAGCTACTCCAGATTAAGCACATTAATAACTTTAAAGTTACCTTGTTGATATGTAGACTAGGGCATGGAAGGGTCAGGAGAAGTCAAGGGGTAGCCATTTTATTTGACTGAGTTCCATGGAGAATTCCTGTGAGCAGAAAAGAGAAGAAATTCCCATTAAGTTAGGGGAGGGAGAAGGTAAAAAAATAAAGCTTTGAATACAAAGAAATCTAAATGGTGTTTAAATTGGGTTGTTGTTTATGGTAAGTGAATATTATGTCTTGCTTCAGCTGGGGAGCTGAGTGTTGATTAGATAAAGAGAAACTTGGAGCCAGACACCCAGGAGTGTTGTACATGTTTATTGTTAATTTTATGTTTTTATGTGG
This sequence comes from Mauremys reevesii, assembly GCF_016161935.1. NCBI lineage: Eukaryota > Metazoa > Chordata > Testudines > Geoemydidae > Mauremys > Mauremys reevesii. Next base: position 12,302,981 of record NC_052640.1, on the reverse strand, counting down.
TAACTCTTCTGAATGCCGAGGATAGAAGAATACCCAAGAGGGAGAGTAATCAGAGGAGTGATTGTATCTGAAGGATTTTCTTCTATTTAAAAAGACTTAATGGAAATTTGAATGCACTATAGTTGTATCCATGTCTCTAATATCCTGGGACTGACACGGTGGGTGAGGTAATATCTCATATTGGACCAACTTCTGTTGAGGAGAGAGACAAGCTTTTGAGCCACACAGAGCTCTTTTTCAAGTCTGTGTGGTTTGAAAGCTTGTAACTCTCCTGAACAGAAGTTGGTCCAATACAAGGTATTACCTCCCCGACCTTGTCTCTCTCTAGTAATGGAAATGGAGTATTTTCAAAGAAACTGAAATCACATTTTAGGGAAAAAATAAATGTTAAGAATATATTTGTCATGTATTACTCTACCTGTGCAAGTTGATTTGGAGGTTAGCAATTAAAGTGAAAGGGATTTTTTTGTTGGACTTGAGTACAGTGTTGTCTGAGATTGTGTTTAGGCCCTGATTCAGGAAGGTATTTCAGCATGACTACAAGCTTAAGCAGATGTGTAGTCCGTTGACTTCAAGTTCCCTGAATAACTTCATGAGTTGGAGCTTTAGGAGTTACAAGCTTGAATACTACTTATTGCCCTGTGCTCTATGCTACAGGTTATTTTCTTGTTGTTGGCAGGCTGGTTCTGGGTGCAGGTTATGTCCAGTTTGGGTACAAAAGTGATCTATCTAAAGCAGGGGTCCCCAACACAGTGGCGCCCACAGGAGCATCTAAATGCGCCCGCATCCTGGCTGGCGGTTGAGCATCCGCCGAAATGCCACTGAAATTTGCCAGTATTTCGGTGGCGATGCCTCTGGATGACGCCGCTTGCCGCCAACAAGCGACGTCATCCAGGGGTGTTGCTGCCGAAATTCAGCAGCATTTTGGCAGATGCTTGACTGCTGCCACGGTCCTTCGTCTGGCGCCCACCAGACAAGAAGGTTGGGGACCACTGATCTAAAGGGTGCCCATGTAAAAATCAGCAGCACAGCCCTCCACCCTGCAGCAAAGCAGCTAACCCACTGTAGATACATTTGGTGCACAATATACTGGTTCAGCCCTGGCTCTCTTTAGTAGGAATAGTTGGCCATAGAATGTTTTACTTATATGGGCCTCTTTCCAAATAGAGTATACAGTGTAAATCAAGACACCAATGGAGTTGGTTGAAGTTTGGGTGACTGTTATAATACATGTGTTTATTTGAAAATTACAGTGTGGCCAACTGATTACATGTCCTTTTTTATTAGCATAAATTTTGTGTTGCTCTTCTTAACTTGCCCTACAGAGGTGAGGGCAGCAACTAGGAGGGGACCAGTGTTGCCAACTCCCATGATCATCGCAAGTATTACACTATCTGGCAATTGCCTAAAAGCCCCAACTCATGGAGTCATGTGATTATATGAGACTCTTAGCAGTAAAGTGTAGCAATTGGGTAATATCCCTTTAAATAATTTGCAAGACTTTTATTGGCCCTCTCTACCTTTCTGGAGATGCAAGAACCTTACCACAGCAGCTAGATGTGTATATGTAGCTAGACCTTGTATGTTATATATGCTTAGTAAACATGGATATTTGCATTAGTAGGAGCATTGCCAGCAGATCAAGGGAAGTGATTATTCCTCTATATTTGGCACTGGTGAGGTCACATCTGGAGTATTGTGTCCAGTTTTGGGCTTTCCACTACAGAAAGGATATGGACAAATTGGAAAGAGTTCAGCAGAGGGCAACGAAAATGATTAAGGGGCTGGAGCACATGACTTATGAGGAGAGGTTGAGGGAACTGTTGAGGATTTGATAGCAGCCTTCAACTACCTGAAGGGAGGTTCCAAAGAGGATGGAGCTAGGCTGTTTTCAGTGGTGGCAGATGACGACAGAACAAGGAGCAATGATTTCAAGTTTCAGTGGGGGAGGTCTAGGTTGGATATTAGGAAACACTATTTCACTAGGAGGGTGGTGAAGCACTGGAATGGGTTACCTAGGAAAGTGGTGGAATCTCCATCCTTAGAGGTTTTTAAGGCCTGGCTTGACAAAGTCCTGGCTGGGATGATTTAGTTGGGGTTGGCCCTGCTTTGAGCAGAGGGTTGGACTAGATGACCTCCTGAGGTGTTTTCCAACCCTAATCTTCTATGATTCTATGACCCCAAGGTGTCTGTGGGATGTCTTCATATTTTGTATGTTATGTAAAGAGCAAAAGGCACAGCAGTATTTTTCTAGCCTTCATGGTTAAGGTAAGAAGCTTGAAAACATGAACCCTAATGTCTCAAAAGCCAGAAGACAAATGTAAAGACCAACATTTATTTCTTTAGAAGTCATGAGATTTTAAAAATAGCTTGGGGAGCTGGGCTAATTCATTGTTTTTGAATGGTTGGGATTGGCAAAAATATCGGTAGAAAACCTTGATGAAAGAGAGGGATAGTAGTCATGAGTCAGGGAGAGTAAGATGGGGTTACCCTTGTTCAGATTAATGCACTTTTTTTTGTATCTTGTTCTGTATCTCACTGACATCTCATCCCAGCTATTATGCAAGTGTGAATCAAATCTTAGTTCCAAAGTAATAAAAAATTTCCAATCGCAAAGCAAATTGACTCTGCGGGTTATTTGACGCCAATCTAATGTTAGCGAGAGGGCAGAATGATTATTGCTGCTACAATACAGAGTGGCTGACCACGGTATTCCTTGGCAGGACCACAAAAGAAAGAGCACAGTGCCAGTGCTTCTTGCCATTATTGGTTAACAACATGAAAATACTGAGCAACGTGGTGGGACTCTCCTTCCTTTCCTCTCCTCACAAAGCCAACTAATACCTATTTGTCCTGTTCTCAGCACTCAAAATAAATACTGAAGTGACCAGTCTCTGTTTCTTTCTCTGCCGAGTCACAGACATCTCACTTCCAAGGCAAAGTGCTATTTAACAGTATTTTTTAGCTCTTGAATAAATACCAGGGTATGTTCTCCTGTCACATACAAGTAACTCCTAGGGTCCTTCCTTGGACATACTCAAATATGATAGTGGAACTTTTCCTTTTCTGTAAATAAAAAGAAATATTACTGAGCTCTTTATACAGTCTTGTTCAACTGTAGGCCTCAAAGTGCTTCCAAAAGGAACTATCACTGTGCCCACGTCACAGATGGGAAAAGTGGTGCATGGGATGGTAAACTATTTTTTATATCTTTTCCCACCCACTCCCCAACATAATTTAGCTGTCACTAGCAGTTGATTGGTACGTTAGCCATGGTGTGTGTGTGTGGTGTGTTTTTTTTTTAATAGCATTCAAATAAAGTTGTACTTGCAAATTTTCATCACCTGTTATGATTTACTTTTTGACACCATCTTCCAAATGGCATTTGCTACAACAACCATAGAGAAAATTCGTGTACCATGGTTGGCGTACTGTGTATTTTCATAGGCAATCGACTGCAGTGGGCCATTTAATTTATGTCTAGTTAGTGCCAAAACAGGGTTGTTTTGTCTTCAATTTTTCAGGACTCTTCCTTAATAGTATGCAGTCGTCTGACTGTTTTTAATCTTTGCCTTGATGAACAGTAGCAACTCATTAAAATAATATGGAAATTACTATACTAATTATGCATAGTAATATTTATTCTGTAATAAGCACAATAACTTCCTCAAGGATACTTCAAGTGTATGGATTTTCAACTTGATTATGAGTACTTCTGCTAGCATCTTAATATTAAGTTGTATCTACTACCCTATGGCCCAATTTGCTCAACTTTGCTATAAATTGCTTCTGTGTTTCATAGACTTACAGCCTAATTCAATACAAGTATCATTATAAAGTCAATGGGAATAAGCATAGTTTCTGATGCTGCTCTTTCATCATTGCTTAAGTATAAATGATCAAGATTTCTAATACTTGTGGCTGGAGTTCTAATCTGTGATTAACTGCAGCAGGCTGTGATACATAAACAATAAAAAAAAAGGTATAGAATTCTGTTCATTTATAACTCTACTATTTAGACTATGGAAGATCACAGTCTCTGTTTTACACACAATGGCATTACAGTAATGCTGGTTTAAATGTCAAGAGACAGAGATATTTTTTTAATTTAATTTTATTATTCCTTCCAGCAAGATGCTACTAGTCATTTCAAAGAACATATTTATATCTTTGGATGTTTAGCTTATACTGCTCTGTCTTGATGCAAGCTTTTCAATCAAAGCAATAATAGGCCCTTGAATGCTACAAAATTGCCTATAAATTAATAAAAAATTAGCTAGGATCACCTGTATGCTCAGACTACTTTGGGTCACTCTGGCAATGCAGAGCAGCTCTACATTTGACTTATTCTACGGTGGTACAAAGCACCTGGAGGAAATGGCCCAAACAGTGCAGTATAGCACTGTTGGATAAACTGTCTTCTGCTGTTCCTAGCATGTCACCTGACATTATAAAGCAGTGGTTCTCAAACTTTTGTACTGGTGACCCCTTTCATATAGCAAGCCTCTGAGTGCAACCCCTCCTTATAAATTAAAAACATATTTTTATATATTTAATATCATAATAAATGCTGAGGCAAAGCAGGGTTTGGGGTGGAGGCTGACAGCTCATGACCCCCCCCCCTCTAATAACTTCGCGACCCCCTGAAGGGTCCCGACCCCGAGTTTGAGAGTCCCTGTTATAAAGCTTTCCCATTAGTAACAGTTAATCAGTAGGGGACAGATTTACAAGGGTATTTTGGAGCCAGTGGATGCAGATATGTGTTCAGTGGGATTTACAAAAGTCCCTAAGTGAGTTAGGTGCCTAACTCTCATTGACTTGCCTATAATAATCTATGCATACATGAGGCTGAATCCTGCTCTCAGTGAAGTCAAAGGGAGGTTTGCTATGACTTTGATGGGCGTAGAATGGGGCCTTGATTCATGGCCCGTTAATTCCAATGGAAGTGATTGCACTGACTTCAGCGGGCATTGGTTCAGGGTGTGTGTGTGTGTGTTTCCTTGCATAATCTTATGAGAAAGATTTGCAGCATCCTATGGATATTGACCTTGCAATGAATTAGCTCTGCCCCAAGAGAACTGTAGCCATCATGAACAAGCATTTTAGTCATCTCAATAATACCTTCTCACTAGAACACTTTACAATAGTACCTATTGTTAAACTGCTCTGCCTTGGATGGTAATTGTAGTGAGGAAGGATTAGAAGAATGAAATGGCATTGTCTAATTGTACTTGCAGTATATAAAGATTAGTAAGCCTGTATACTGTTTGCTGATGTAATTATAGCTGGGCCTTCACAAAAAACATTTTTCTCCTGCTATCTTCCCATTATTCATCCTTGTTATACAGATTACGGTATTTCACCTAGTACAATGCTTAGTAATTCTACTTTCTTTCTGAGTTTAAATCTTGTGTAGCTCATCAGCTCTTGCCAGCGCATTTGTCGTCTTTATTATCGATCCTCCCTCTGTCTATTGATCCTTCTTCTCCATGAACAGATAACTTTTCTCATTCAGTTAAGCAAAGAAAGTGACCTGGACGCAGACCCAGGATTTGGATGCTGGTGATATCTGGATCTGAATCAGGATGTATTTATAGAAATTTACCTCTGGCCTCAGCCTCTGTAATGGGCCAACCGTTCCTGCAAGCTGCGGTACAAATACTTGACAGCAGAGGTCCAGTTTTAATGAAACATTTCCCTTCCTTGCACTTCCTTGTTGTCTTCCCCTTTGGCCTCCTCAGGGCTTGTCTTCAAGTAGCTGGAGTCCACATAGCTTAGGTCGACTTCCGATTGTGTCTTCACTGCACCGCATCGACAGGAGATACTCTGGTTGACTTCCCTTACTCTTCTTGGAGAGCTGGAGTATCGGGGTCAACTGGATTGCAGCAGTGTCGATCTCCCTGTAATGAAGACCAGCTCACAACTCATATTTCATAATATTCTTCTATTTTCTCTTTCTTACTATCTTATGCCATTTCCTTCTCATCTAATGTGATTCTATTAGCCTTCATTTCTCCATTGGTCTCTTTGGTTTCAGCCAATGACTTTGTCTTCCAGCTCTTGAATAATCCATACTTTAACCTACAGCAATTCAGAATATTCATCCAAAACACCCACAGTGCTGCAACTTTACCCATAACCCTGATTTTTAAAATTGCACATAAAATGGAGCCTGTTTTATATGTATTTATATATTTTTCTCTTTTGACACTCGAATTATTTTGAATGCTTTCTGTATTTTCTTTCAGTTTTGCATCTTCACACACTGAGCCATCATTAGCTTTTATTCTTGAACTATCTAAATCTGAGAGAAGATGCAAGGGTATCTCATCATCCTCGGTCTGCTGTCCATCATTTTGACATGAGTCTCATTCATAGTTATGCCAGCAGTAGATTGTCATATGTAGTTTTAACTACTTCTTTGATTTGCTAAAGCTTCTATCTTCTTTGGATTTTTTTTGTTGGCTTCTAAATTGATTTTCAGTATCCTTTCTCTGTGCTTTTCCTTTTACAGTGCTTAATATGACCCATTGCCAAGGTCTAGTACAAATATTTTTTCTGTGTCACTTATTGAATGACAACTTTTCAGATTGGTTTCCATTCTATGCATCTGATGAAGTGGGCTGAAGCACACGAAAGCTTATGCTCAAATAAAACTGTTAGTCTGCAGGGTGCCACAAGTACTCCTGAACATTGCTCTTCCAGATTCTTATCGTTGCTGTTAATTTCACTATATATGATTGATTTATTATTATTATTTTTGAAGTGCATTAAGCACCCAAGGTCACTCTTAGTGAGCATTAAGTGTATCCACATGGGGAATTAGTGCAGAGTAGCTAGTGCACTTTAAATTCACAACCTAGCTTACTGCATGCTAACTTTCCTGTGTAGACAAGCCTTTAGCTATGCCTTTTAATATGGTGTGCTCCTAGCCAGTGACAATGGTCTGATTCTCATTTACACTGAAGCTGTATTCAGGCCATGTAAGGAGCATTAAAGTGGATGTAAATGGTGTACTCCCATTCTAATGCCCTGGCTGGTGTAAAGGGGCCTTAATGTAAATGAGATTCAGACCCCAGTGTCTCTAAACAAGCTGCTGAGAGTTTAGTTCACATTTGGAAGGTGACCTTTGCAGCTATAAAGGCAAGGAATATATTTTTATTCTTAAATGAAAACTTAAATTCTGGAGAATCTTATTTATGCTTTGTGTTGCGGTAGTGTCTAGGTGCCCCAGCCACATACCAGGACTCCATTGTGCTAGGCGCTGTACTAACACAGAACAAAAAATGGTGTCTGCCCCAAAGAGCTTACTACACCACATGGGCCACATAAAGACATCAAGTGTGCCAGATCCGGCCCAGGAGCTGGGTATTTGACACCATAGCCTTACTAGCTAAGCACCCAGTCCTGTGCCAGTATGCTTTATGGTCAGTGTAAAACCTGGTGAGGATTTTGTGGGGAGCAATCCAAAGTCTTAATGATATCCTCTCCAGCATTTGGACTAAGTATCGAGACCATCTGCCAAATACTGAGTGCTAGTGAGAAGGCTGAAATGAGCATACAAGGAAGGGATACGTTTATCAGTGTATCTTGTCCTAAATCTTCACATTATACTTGGAACAAGGTTTTCTTCTATTGTGTGTTTTTTCTTTTTCTCCCCACTTCAAGGCATAAGATGAAGTTGTCAGCCATGAACCAACAGCGGCAGCCACATTACAGCAGATGGATGTCACACAGCACTGCTTAAATTAAGTTATGATGATAGTGTGGCAAGAATGTATCCAAGAGAGCCTGACAAAACTTCAAAGCAGTTGGGATCATGATGACTAAAATGGGACTGTGACACTCTCAGGAAAGTTACAACTTGTTTCTTTGACAGTCAGAACAAATAGGTGAAGGTTATATAGGTTTTCAAAAGACAGAGGAATGATGGCCAGGATTCTTTTCATCCTGCTCAGGGCTGTGAGAATTGTTTGTTCTTTAAAGTCCATGAGATTCTCTTTAGATGCTGCTTACTAGTAATTATGGCCGTTGAGCATCTTATTGTGCAAGTGTTCGAAGAAGATGTACTAAAGGGAAAATATATTAGGGCCAGATTTTGGCTGGTCCCTGCATGGGTAGGCAGAGGCCAACCACAATAGGAGAGTGCCCATACTTTTCTTTCAATGGAAAATGCTCCTTGCTAGCACGTCCCTGGGGTTCAGACCACCTAAGAGGTGGAGCAATGATCATACATCGGTCAGGAAAGTCTTGATTTTTATCAAAGTGTGGGGCCTGGGACAGTCGCCTGATTTGCCCTACACAAGGGACAGCTCTGTCGACAGCAGAACCCCTCCGTCAGCATAGGTAATGTCTACACTTGAAACGCTACAGTATAAACAAGCTGTAAAGCTTCAGCGGAAGCCAAATGCCCTGTTCCCCTAAATAATCCACCTGACCAATTGTAGGTTGAGGTGACCAATGGAATTCTTCCTGACTCATTCAGTGCTCTGCTTCATTCACAACATACATTACAACTTCTGCAACAAATAGAGCAAGAGTCCTAAAGACAACAGTCTCCTTTATGACACAATCCTAATCTGCTCCCGGAGCAGGGCCACCCTGTTTGCTGAGTGCACTGTGAGATTTGGCTCCACTGGGGTATGCAAAAGTTGAGGGTGGCCAATGGCCTCTCCCACTTTGGAAGACCTAGTGCAAATGATAGAGCTAGACTCTGTCTTTGCATATCACAGGAACATGGACCTCAACTGGGACAGGTGCACAAGGGTGGTTAGGGCTCCTTTCACCCTGCCACCTCTCCTACACAACTACAAAAGGCCAGCTGCCCATCTATGCTAAGCATTTTTAATAGCTGCTTGCAAGTTTCCTGCTCCAATACCTGCTGAAGTACATGGAAAGACAACATTGTGGGAGGGCCTATAACCCTTAACAATAGAGATGCTCTTGCATTGGCAAAATTCCTTTTGGTGCATATCGAAGCTATGATAAACCCCTAAATGTGCTGTTTTAAGCCAGTCCCTTCCCAATGCCCCTGCAGATACCGCCTCTGTCATTCTTTGTGTAACCACTTGTCTGCTCTGCTGGATTTGCCTAGCTGTAATGTTCTGCCTAGTCACCACTATGGTTTTAACGTTTTTCTTTCATCCTTACAAAAAATGAATATCAGTAGCTGCATTGTTCCTTTCTTTTTCAGATCGCTATGATATTTTCATTGCTTTTTGGTTTCAATCTATATGTAAAACTGTCTCCTCTGGCAACAACATGGCTTAAAAAAATCACAACTGGAATTGTAGACTTCAGTCTAGTTTGTCATTGTGTCTCAGCCTTGGGATAAGAAAACGGCATAACTCACATACCATCATATTCTCTTATTTTAATCAAACCTTTGAAATAATGTCACTTTGTTTCCCGGTAGATATTCTTCTCTAGAAAGCCCATTCCCTGTTCAATTATTGCACAGACCTGGGGAGCTGAGTCTCTTGGGGTACAGTGGGAGCCTCTGCCTCTTTCACCCACCCGTGCTTGAACATTTTTCTCTTAAGCTTCTAGAACTGCAAGGCCCAAAGGAGGGGTGTGGGGATGGGAGTAATGCAGTAAGGTGCCCAACTGCCACTGAAATTCAGTGGGACTTAAGTGCCTAATTCCCTTCAACCCCTTTGAAAAATTCAGCCTTTATGCCTAAATCAGGCCTGCTAGAAACTGGGCAACAGCAGAATCCCATTAAAAGAATAACATCTCAATGGAGCCTAAGTTCCAGGAGCAAATGTCTGTTTAAACTGATAATATCAATAGTGCCATTTTCTTTGTAGATTTTCTGAAACATAAAAATAAAACTTTCCCAGACATGGCGTGTGAACTGAAACTATGTCAGTAACCAGGCAAAGATCAAAAGGCCTAATTTGCAGCTATTTTTTTCCCTTATGAAATACATCAATTAAGCCAAGCTGAATTCCACTCATCATTTTTATTAGTATTTGGCCTTTATCAAAGTGTGTTCAAAATACAGAAAGATCAAGCTGAAAATTACTAGGAATAATTGGCAGATTGGTCAAAGTTTGGATCAGAAGTTGAGATCGGTAAAAGTTAATCATTCCTGTGTGGATACTTATGCCTCTCAACCAGTTAAGGTTCACATCCGAGACTCCATATGGAACAAACACTCAAAATGAGGGAAACTGTTTATGCAGGAAAGTTAAAATGTTGCGGGAGTCATTATATAACTTGGTTTCATGATTCTGTATTTCCAATGCAAGTACGTACTCTTCAGCATAGAAGTAAGAAGAACACTAGATTTACGTGAAACATAAGTAACGTAAGTAACTCTGGGACTAGAGTAAGAAGCGTAATGCTTGGGCATGGATGGAGACTTGCATTCTATGGGCAACATTTCTGAAGTGAGAATGTTTGGGTTTCAGAGCCAGAAGGGAAAATAAATATTAATCTCAACAAAACAAACTTTTAGAACTCACTAATCCCTTTATTAATGAGAAACCAGAGTAGAACATTTCCTGGGGACTTTTCTGAGAGGCAGGTGAATGTGCGCTTTCATAGCACAGCTAGAAACTAGAATTTAGGTAGATTAGCTTCATATAAAACTCTCCCTTTATAACAATAAAAAGATCTGGTTTTCTCCAATTATATTGAAGAGAGAGATGTATACAAGGACAGAATTATATCAGAAAGAAGATGAACTGCTGCTTGCGCCTAATGGACCGAACCACAGTTCAAAGTACCAAATTTGGGCACCTGTCTTTCAGTCTTCGCTAGAGCGTCGTGAAAATTTTTCAAAATTTTGGTGAACCAAAAAGTCAAATAAAATAGTTTCAGATCAAATGGAACACTTTGTGTGACCTGAAATGAAATTTTTTAAGTTTCATTTTGAAATGTGATTCAAATTTATTTTTTTTAAAAAACACCTTTCAAATCAGAAAAATGAAAAGTTCTGATTTTTCTTAATTTTTGTTTTTGCATGAAAAAAATTCAGTGAATTCAACATGAATTCACAAAGTTCAGTCTACCTGAATCTGCATTCCCACCCCCCCCCCCAGTGAAAAGTGTTCTGGCTGAAAAACTTCATCCAGCTCTTGTCTTTGCTTACTTAGAACTTTTCCCAGAGGTCAGTGTGGTGGATCCTGCTGTGGTTTAGGGTATTTAAGAACTATACCTCTCAACCTGTCAGAAAAATGATGTGCCTTTTACCATTATTTGTCTTCACCATGTACATCCAGAGAATTGCGCTCCCAGAAATAGCTTTTTATCATCCTATAGATCAAAAGATTTCTAGCCATTCAGTAGACTTTGAGACTCTTGCGTCAGTTCTTTTTGTTTTGGGAGAACAGAATGCTTACTTAAAGGGAAAGTAATTGGAACAGTCTCTAACAGAGACAGCAAAAAAATTATAAAAATACATGTCTTCCAAAGTATCCATCCATTCTATTTGTTAAAAACTGAGGCTGAAAAAGAAATGCACCCATTGAGTTGGCAGAACTATCCTTTTAGAATGTAAAGGACTTAGGGGCTTTCTCACTCAGCCTGACTCTCCTATGCTGATGAGCTACAAGCATAAAGGTTTTGAAGCTTTGGTGGATGAAAGAGAGACTACTGCTCACAAGGATGCGAAAGCGTCAAATACTCTATCGGAATTTCACGGTTGTTCCTTACCTTGTTTAAGTCAATACATGAGAAGAACAAAAGCTGACATAGAAATCGGTGGCAGGGTGGTTGGTATTTTTTTAAATTAAGTTTGGCAGATTGAAGTCAGGAAAGTGAGTAGCTGGGGGAGCTTTTATTGTCTCATTCCAGAACAATGGGGGAAATTGTTCTGGGGTTTTTTGTTTGTTTGTTTTAATTACAGAGATTATAAAAATTCCCATTTACTTCTCTGGGAAATGAATTGGAAGTTTGTTTAGTTAAATACTCTGATGTAATCTTGCTTTGAAAGGCTGGCTGCTGAGATTCACCAAACCCAAGAGTTAAAGGGAAACCTCATAAATCAGCAGATAATCTTGAATTCTAGTGACATGCTTAGAAAGTTAAGAAGTGCTCGAGTCAAACAACTTCTGTATATTTTTTTCAAATTAATTCAAAAGGCATTTGTGTATTTGTTACTACTTCCCCCTGTACTACTACAGTATAAAAGCCATGGAGGCTTTCTGGAATATTGGCCCCAGGCATGATAAAGGCCCTGCACTTTATTTGGATATTAATCTCTCCAGATTCCTGCAAAGAAGCAGCTCAGAGCAGTAGGAATTGGGTTTTGAACACTGTGTTCTTGGTAGAAAATATATCCACATAGATTCCAGTGCAACCCTGAAGTTGGAAAGCATGTCACAGTATTAATTAGTTCTGTTTATCACTCACTCATTCTCCTTCCCTTGGCTACACGCTCAATATTCTGCATGTGAGCAGTGGATCAAACGATCTCTGGTGTTGAAAGAGTTAGGCCCTAATTCAGCAAAACGCTTCAACCTATGTTTAAATCCCACTGATCTCCATGAGACTTAAGCAGGTGCTTAAATGCTTTGCCAAATCAGAGTGCCAGTTAGTGTTGGCAAAACACTTTTAGATCCGTGGATCAGCAGCACTACATAAGGACAAATTATTATGGTTATTGATGATTATTATTGAATTGTCATTTTTATTATTACAAAGTAGTAGTATGTAAATAAATAATGGTGCATGCAACCTGTTAGCTTTCAGTACTCCCAGATTCTGCTCCTGGTCTTACTTGGTGCGTTTTTATTTCAAGCAAGTCAAAAACCTGCCACTTATTTTAGTTTAATCCTTTCTCACAACCTTAGAGAACCAAATTGTGTTCTCTGATGGAGCAGTCATTGGCTTGCAGCTGTGGACCTGGGACACAGAATTTAGCCAATTAAGATCGAATGTTTAGATGTAGGGGTAAAAGCAGAGATGGTAGAGGCACAGAACTACAAGATCTAATCCCAATCTCTGGAAGTGAGTTTTATATTTGGAACATTGTCACAATGTAATGTAAAGTTCTACTTGGAGATTCATTGCACCTTCTTATACCAAGGTGCACAGCAGTGTGCTGCTTACTCGGCAAGAACCGTGGTACAGGCACATGGCCCTAATCTTCTTGCAGATACAGTAACAATGTTTTGGCTGTTTTTGTTTGGTTTGGTTGTTTTTTAATTATAGAGATTTGAAGAACTGCATTTTAATGACCCTTTTAATGCGTTTGTACTGACTGGCACAGCAGATGAATTAAGCAGCACTTCTTGTTAGTCTGGCATCTTGCCTCCCACTGTAATTTAGCGAAGGCACTATCTATGGTTTTAAAGCTTTGCAGAGAACAATTTCATTTTTTCCTCTTTTAAACCTCCACTAGTCTAATTATAAATAGCATGTGATTTTTACCACCACCGATGGGCAGAGGCATGCCATTTCTGTTCCTGTACAGCTGTCTAGCTCTGTAAATACATCTTTGAGGACTCATTTACGCTAGTTACCAAGAAATGATATGTTGCAGTGAGTGGTGATTTTCCGCATTATGATGGACTTTCCTCAGCCTTGTATCAGAATCTACTCTATTTTACTGGTAAGGGAGGAATGCAGTTGTAACAGTGTGAAAGGTCAAGAACTGGTTGGCAGGAGAGACAACATCTGGTATTCCGTGTAGTGTGGTGTAGTAGACTGTGCCAGTCTAACAGACTTTCAGCCAAGGGCCAGCTGGGGTTTCTCTTCTTTGGTCAGATAATTGCATTTATTAGTCTTTAATGTTATACTCTGGAAGTTTATAAAAGAGAATGAAGTGCATTGCATTAGCAATTTTGATTATTAAAGAAATAGTTTAGAAAAAACGACCTGCATTTAAATGACTTCAGCAAATGATGTGTTGATGCAGCATCTGAAAAATTCCATCTGTTGTAACCAAGGAGATGGGCACACTTTGCTTTTAACTAAAATGTTACTGTCAAGTTAGACAGTGTGTGTTCTCTGTGTGTTTGTATGAGAGAGGTGGTGGGGGTTCTGCAGTAAATTTCTGTGGTGAGATTCAAATAAGTTGACCGGGCTGCATCTATTTGAATGTTCTCACGTGTATGTGGAATTATCTGTGTGTGTGAGAGAGAGAGAGAGATGGGGCACTAACCCTTTCATGGCAGTGAGCATTCTCATTGCTGAAATTAAACACAGCTCCAGATACCTGCATGCTTGTATGTGCCAATATCCAGAGATCAAGGTGTCAGCACAAATGCATTTGGAAATAGCATGCTGTGTAGGTGTAGAACACGGTTTAAAAATTGTAACTTTATTTCCAAAAATAAATGTCTTGGAGAGAGACTTTCAAAAGTTCCAAACTGATTTAGGAGCGTAAATCCTATGGATTTTTTTTTTCAATAGCACTTTTGCTTTTAAGCTCCTTAGGCACTTTTGAAAATCTGACCCTTAATTTGTATCACAGGCACTTTGTGTTCATTGGGGAGAATTTGAAATGCTTTTAAAAGGCTATTTCTTAAGTTAGCCCAGAGCACAAAAAATAAAGTGTCTGTCTGGAAAATGGCTTAGCCACTGAAAACCACCATTTTTATAAGCTGATAACTCAAATGGAATATTATCACTTTAAAAAAATGTCCCTATTGGGCTCAGAAAATAAGCAGTAAGTAAAAGATAGTGGGTTAGGTTTGGGGCTGATTTACTCTGGTGTAAATCCAAAGTAATTTAATGATCTAAACCTGTATAACTCATAGCAGAACATAGTTCAATCAGGATGTAGTTTCTTAACTCAGAAGCACCTTAGAATATGGGCTTATAATGGAATGATGTAGCGCATACCATTACAACCCTGAAACAATCTGAAGGAATGTTATTGTAGACTGGAGGAACAGTCCCAGCACTGTAGGTAATGAAATAATACAATGCATTCATAATCCAGTACCTACCATCTTAAAAGCACCTCCAAGGAAGTCCTTAACGTGCAATAGCAGTAGAACTGTTTGTGCAAACTGATGGCAAAATTCTGCCCTTCTGGGTGCGAGGCATGGAGGGGGTGAGCAAGACAGTTGAGTGACAGTAGATATACAGAGAATGCCTGAGCCATCTAGCATGTGAACGATAAGACCTGGAGGCAGTACAGGACCACTGAGAGTGGGTTCGGACCCCGGTGGGAAAAAATTTTTCGAGCCCCCCAGCAAGGGCGGACTGGCTAAACAGGGCCGACGAAGTGGGCCCCCTTCCGGACCGCCGGGCCCCGGTAATTTGTACCGGCTTCCCCCACCTCTCGTCGGCCCTGAGCACACCCTGACTGCTGCTCCATAGTGCTCTGACCCAAAGCCCATTGAAGTCAGTGAAGGGCCTAAAAGAGCACCATGCACTTCCCTCAAAACCGGCTGCTGGCATCTTTTATTAACCCCTTGCATTTGTCTTACCATATTCCCTTGGGACCGTGGAACACTGCTAAAATGGGTAAACTGGGCACTACACCACGCCTGGCACTTGAAGGATGATAATGTTATAATAATAATATATACCTATCTCTAAGAGCTGGAAGGGACCCTGAAAGGTCATTGAGTACTGATTTTTGTACCAGATCCCTAAGTAGCCCCCTCAAGGATTGAACTCACAGCCCTGGGTTTAGCAGGCCAATGCTCAAACCACTGAGCTATCCCTCCCCCCAGTATATAGTACTGTGCTTCCATAGTGCACTTTACTATGGAGATCAGTATCATTATCCCCATTTTACAGATGAGGAAACTAAGGCATAGGTAGGTGAAGTGACTTACCCAAGGCCCCTCAAGAGGCGAGTGGCAGAGATGGGAATAGGATCTAGGTCTCCTGAGCTCAATCCAGTGCTCTATCCACTAGACCACCCTGCCTTCCATATTAGACCACACTGGACGAATTAAGTAATGCATTGCTTGAACCTTCTTTCTCTCTGTTGATCCCTGAAAAACCAAGCAGGGTAGTGTCTTGTGTCCCAGAGCAGTAGCATGAAAGTACAGGGCGAAGGGATCAACATTCAGGAATTTGAGCTCATACCTTGAATATTTCTTAATATTTTCTGCAAAATATAAATTGGCTTGCATTTTTTTGAGGCATGCTTCAAACTAAATCTGACTACACTGATGTTCACTATGTCTATATCAAGAGCTTCAAAATTCAATTCAGGGACTTCTTGCTGTTGCAAACCACTTCACTGGTGCATTTATCAGTGAGTTTATAGACCCAGCACTATATTAGAATTGCTAAGAAATCCTGAATGAGTTGATCTGTTCTCTCTAAAATATGTTCTTCAGCTTTTCAAACAAGAAGCATTTTGCTACCCAGCTGAAAGCTGAAATGTGTTCTCCATAAATCTTAAAACCAAAAGGTTCATATTGATAAGAAAAAGCACCCAGCCCTTGGCAATCAGCTATTTGTATCTGTCTTTCCCCATCATAACAACAGCCTCTCTGCTTTATAAATTAATTTGTTCACTGTCTTCTAATGCTTTCTCATTATGTTCTTGTGTTTCATAGATAATAACCATATTCATCAAATCTCACTTTAATGAATAGGTGTCATCACTTTATTCCAGAGATTGGATCATTCTTTCATTTTTCAGCTCATAGTTTATTAGGTGGATCTGTCAAACGATGCTCCTTACACCAAGTCAATATTATTTTGAGGTCAAACACCAAATATGAAAAAGCCAAGCTACTGGTTGCCATCTTTGGCTATTTAGTGGCCCATGGGAAATGAGGTAGCTATCTCGCGGCAGTTGCTAGTGCACAGTTATAATTGATATCACTGGAGCCTGTTTGTAGTCTCAGAGGCATCAAGGACTCAATGGACATGAAGGCTGAACTCACCTCTCAACCTTACAGATGATCCAACCAAACTGGGCTTGAAGCATATTGCTTATCTCATTGTGGGGAAGCATGCACTGCTACTGCCTTCATTTTACCTGCTCTGTTGGTAAACAGAGGACATCCGTGTCCATGACTCTCAGGCTGACACCAGTACTAAATTCCCATCAAAATAAGAAAAAGGGAAAGAGAAGACAAAGACAGATTAGTGAACAATGGAAAGTTGTTGTTTTTTTCCAGAATGATCGATCCCATCTGGTAGTGCTCCCTTGAATGAAGACTGCATATACGAATAAGTGTGTTTTAAGATAGTATGACCAGATGTCCCATTTTTAAATGGACCGTCACATTTTTGGGGACTTTTTCTTATATAGGTGCTTATTACCCCCCACCCCCACCCCAGTCCCATTTTTTCACAGTTGCTATCTGATAATCCTAGTTTAAGATGAAAAAAACCCTCCATTTATCTTGTAAATTCCTTTTTTGGGGGGGTGGGGAAACAAGCAAAGACCGGATCCTATAATAAAATTCTCATCTGTCTGCTTGTCCATCAGAAATCTCTTTTCCAACTGAACTGCTGTGGCAATACCACTCACTCCTCCAAAGCTCATATTCTGGAGGTGTCAAAAGCAATTTTGTTTTTTCACATCATCAACTAGTAAAGGTATATCTTGTTAAATAAATACAGATGTAATGCCAAATTAATAGTATAATAATAGTCTCCGCTTTATATTTTATCAGTTTATAGAGTGTTTGGTCCTTACAGCCAAAGTACAGCTCTCTGGTTTGCCCATGCAAACTCTCTCTCTCGTCCAGGGCCGGGTCCAGACCCCAGCGCGCCAAGCGCATGCTTGGGGCGGCATTTTGCCGGCAGGGCGGCAGGCGGCTCCGGCGGATCTTCCGCAGTCATGCCTGCGGGAGGTCGACTGGAGCCGCGGGACAGGTGGACCTCTCGCAGGCATGACTGCGGAGGGTCTGCTGTCCCCGCGGCTCCGGTGGACCTCTGCTCCACCGGAGCCGCGGGACCAGCGGACCCTCTGCAGGCACGTCTGCAGGAGGTCCACCGGAGCCGCGGGACCGGCGTGCTTGGGGTGGCCAAATTCCTAGAGCCGCCCCTGCTCTCGCCCTCGCTTTTTTTGCTCAGAAGTTGGACCATGTCACCCCCTTGTCCACCATCTCAAACCTCTTGTGCAGCTTTGCATGGCCTTGCAGCCTGGGCTAACTCTTGGAGCTTATTAATTATGCTTCTTCCCCATCATCTCTTTCACTTTAGCAACACTGCCAGCCTTACCACCACATGTCTTTTGTGCTCCCACTCCTATTTCTGTACCTTCTTCCATGCTTCCTAAGCATGGAATGACCCCACAGGCCCAGTACACTCTCCTCTTCTGTGAGTGGCCAGGGTGGAAAGGATCTATTCCACCCCAGGCCAAAAGATGGAAGTGGAATTGCTCTGCAGACACTAATGCAGCCTGAACTTTGCAGTAGCTTGTGTTGTGGTCCTGTACTCTCCCATTTTGGCCAGCAGATCTGCATAATAGCAGTCCTTCCATTGCCATTTCAGATGGTTTAAATTAACAGGGCTCATTTCTGCAAAAAAAAAAAAAAAAACAGGGAAATCTGTGCAAGCCCCAGAAATTAGTTTTCTGAGTCATATGCAGTTTTATGAAGGTTTTGTTGTATTGTTTTTTCACAGTATGCAAGCAGAACATGGGACTTGCAGAGTCAGGCCCTTAAAAATTTAAGTTCAGTAATATGCCTCAAATTTGACAAGATGCATTAATCATTATATGCAATGTTCACTGTGCAGACATCAATCTGAAAATCAGAGTTGCATCAATCCGATTTGGAGTTTGATGTCAAATGGCTCAGATTTATAGCTCAAAAATACAATACATAGGGCTTCCAAACAGAGTAGGACCTCTAAGTACCCCATGCCTTGTCCAGGTGCACCTAGTGTCTCAGCCAGGAATGTAAACTGGGATTTATTTATAAGGGAAATAAGGAAATAAGGGGCCATGATTGCAGCTGGTTTCCAAATTGCCTTCCTTTCTATATTGTCCACGTGTTTCAATGCAGCCTCTGGGGCAACTCTGAGGTATCCAGTGGCAACACCTGTATATTGCAGCGATCTTTAATCTTGCTGATACTTTCATAGCTTACATGAGCCTGTAAAGTACAGTTCTCAAGTTTTCACATCCTACACTAATGTGCCCCCAAAACATGCCTGCTTATTTATTTGCATGAGCTAAACAGTCCATTCGGGCATATGGCTTTCTGCCCAGGCACACTGGGTAGTTTGTGTTCCTGAACTAACCAATATTTGTTCAGCTGTCCCTTTAAATATGGAAAAACAGATGTGCAAAGTAGAAGCTTTGGGCCCTGTGTATCTGTAATGCTCCATCGCCATACACATACAGACACCGCATTCATGAGCAGAATCCAGTGACCGTCAGTGCCAAAAACACCCAGTTACACCACTTGAGCTAACCGAGAGCTCCTTCACTGGGGAAGCTGTTATAGTTGATGCCAGCAGACACTAGAGGAAGCCATGATCGCATCTACCAGTCCAGTGTGTTGCATATCTGACAGGGAACTATCAGTTTAGGACAAAACAGTCAAAGCACTAGGGCTTGGAGATCATTTTGACCAAATCTAATTATGCTCATTTGAAACAAAATCAGATGGTTTTTCTGAAGACCTTCATGTTTGTTTGTTTCCCCCCACCCCCACCCCCACCCCCACCCCACTGTCTCCTTTTACTCCAGTGAAAAGTCAGATTATGGCTTAATTCCAAATGAAACATCAATCCCAAGTGAAATGTAGTCCAGTTCGAATGCCTCCCAACATAGCATGTATTATTTGGATATGTTTATAATGGCTGCAAATGGCTTGCCGATCTCTGATTTCGAATGATACAGGTATTTAGGTTAAAGATTATAAACCAATTCAGTAATTTCACAGTCTTCAAAAAATATACAGTTTTTTTTCTATATTTTGGAAAAAAATACATGAGCCTGCTGATACTTTCAAAATCAATACGCAGCAAGTAACAGTTAAGAAATTAAGTTTTAGGGTAACAAAATGCAGATTCATGTAAAGGTATTTCACTTTAAATCTCTTGGAGAAATCTCACCAATTGCAACACCATTGACATTGTAAGTGCATTGTCATCTCCAAGAAATGATATTTCATGCAGCAGAATCGTCACATGGAAGTTACAGTTGTAAAAGGTGTGGTAGTCAAAAGAGCACTGAAAAGAAGCAAATGGACAGAGAAGGAGCATTTTGTTTGGAACATTCCAATATAGCAGAAACTGCAGGAGGTTAAACTAACTACCTCCTCCTTGTCTGTTCACAAAATGACGTCTTGTGTGTGTTTCAACACCTGCTTTCAACTACCTGAAGGGGGTTCCAAAGAGGATGGATCTAGACTGTCCTCAGTGGTACCAGATGACAGAACAAGCAGCAATGGTCTCAAGTTGCAGTGGGGGAGGTTGGATATTAGGAAAAACTTTTTCACTAGTAGGGTGGTGAGGCACTGGAATGGGTTACCTAGGGAGGTGGTGGAATCTCCTTCCTTAGAGGTTTTTAAGGTCAGGCTTGACCAAGCCCTGGCTGGGATGATTTAGTTGGGGATTGGTCCTGCTTTGAGCAATGGGTTGGACTAGATACCTCCTGAGGTCCCTTCCAACCCTGATATTCTATGACCTAATAATACCATAAGGCCTGTCTTTTTCTAGAATTATAAAATGCTGTCTCTGGTCATAGCAAGTATAATGAACCACAAGTGAGTGTTTCTTAGTACTGATAAAACAACAAGGTACATCATTTTATAATTCTAGACTCAGAGGGGCACAAGGGAATCCTTATATATCCACAGAATGATGAGTCTTGGGGAAAAAGAGAAACCTAGTAATGCCAGCTAACTGGAAAGAATACAGCAGCTTAGATACTAAGTTGACGGGCTCTATAAAAACCCTAATATGGATCGATAAATCAAACTAGGGCTGGTTGAATAACTTATGTTAGTGCTTGGTGAATTGTCTGGTAACCTTTGGTATAGATTTTCCATTTTTTTTCTTTTCACAATAGTTTTGTGAGCGATTTATGTGACCAAATCCAGCCTCTGGCTTGTTTTGCCTATGCACTGTTGATTGCAAGCATTCTTTATTAGTTATTGGAGCAGTGTGGTTGTTTTGTGGAGTCGCATGTCATGGGAAAATCCATGCCACAGGTTTTATGTTTCTTACCTGCATGGCTGTAACTTCTATAGTCTGAATACATATTCTCAGGCAGGCACCTATATTTGTCTCTGAGCATGTATATTCAGACAGGAAAAAATGTAGTAGCAGCAATACTGGATCCATCCTGTCTGCATGGCAGAGCTACACCGGAGCCATGGACACTGAAAGCCTGGGGCCCCAGCTTCAATGCAGTCCTTCAGGCAGGCTGCTGAGGAGTCAGACAAGCAAGCTTGCAGGAAATTAGGGAACCTGCTTGGGCTGTGTTGGTTCAGAAGATTAGTCAAAAGCAACATGTCTCTATGAAACCTTTTGTTTTCAACTAATTGGTATCTTTTCAATGGAAAAATGTTCCGTTGGAAGATTTCTGACCAGATCTATAGCTGGCTGAGCAACCAAAAATATTCTGCTTAATCCAAAACTGACTGTTTTTAAAGTGTATGGTGTGACAACAAATACCTTGGATATGAAAATTTAGTCCATGCTGTGAGACTCGGTGTCTTTTAAACAATGGCACACAAAGTATAAACCCATACAGTGCATCTGGGGTGAAATTCAGCATATGTCCAGTTGAAGCCCTCAGAATAGGACTTAAGTGGTACATAAATAGTGAGACTTTCTACTTGAATGGAGATGTATATTATGCATGGGTCCCAGCATTATGCTTGCACTAAGGATCAGGTAAAATTGGGACCAGTTCATGTTTCGTGCTGGCAATTGACACACAGGAGACTGAGGAGCTGATGTTATGATTAGGAAACGAAAAGAAAATTTAGGTTACATCTGTTTACTACATAGGCTGAGCAAATGACCACTTACGTGAGAAACTTCAGTGCTGCTAAAGATCATGTGTTTTCAAACCAAAAGTGGATGCAGAGATTGCAGCAGTAAAATTGGCTTCAGTCCTTTCTTCTGAGAAGAAAGTAGGATGAGGCAATTTTCTTCTAGTTAGATCATTCCTCTTTTTACTGTGCACGTTCATCACCATTTTAAATTATTTTTATTAGATTTTCAGACAGTCAAGTACATCAAGATGATTTAAATAAAATAAAATGCTTCCATTTAATCCTTTTTTTCCTGCTTCCTGGTTGTAGTAAAATTTTGTTATAACCTTTCCTATTTAGATTTTAAAAAGAATATGTTAAATGCGAGCTGCAGTTTTGACTTGAGGCATTAATCTCTCCAGTGTACTTTATACTTGCCCAAATTTAAATCTAGATTTGGCTTCCACTTTATGTGTGTGTAAAAAAAATAAAAATAAAAAAATAAAATAAAAGTCCAGAGCTTAAATGCTAAGCCATCGTTGTGGATCGTAATGGAGCAATACATGACCATTAAAAAAGCACAGATTTAATCGGTTGCTAATAACTGCAGTATCATTTCATGTAGGTATATTTGTTTGCATGCAGTGGGCCAAATTGTGTCCTTGGAATTCTACTCTCAGCCATATAAGTGTAAATCTACAGTGACTCCAAGAGCAAATGCAGGTACTCTGGATTTACACTGATGTGATTGGGCATAAAGATTGGCCCTGCATCCTTTATTATTAATATGACAAGAAAAAAAGTAAGAAGCTGACACAAAATCTAACAACCAGCTGATAAAAATGGTAAATTTGAGTGCCCAGTTTGGCATACCGGGATACCAATTTGGAATACAGGGATACTGAGCCCTCATTCTAATTGAGATGCCAGTCTTCAGTCACTCTGCAAATCAAGCCCTAATTGTTTCTAGTTAAGAGTTCAAAAGTAGTGAATGCTTTATACCTCTCTATGTGCTTCATATTTCCCCTCAGTTCCATATTCGTTTCAATGCACAACCATTCCCCAGTCCAAGTTCACAAGAAATCAGGTCCCATTTACGTGATCCATTTTTCTAAACCTCTTCTGAAATTCTATTTTTGTAATGAATCCTAAAACACAAGTGAGTGTTGTTCTGGATATTGTACACAGCTCCACCTAAATATTTTGGTCCCTAGGCTTATGCTTTGACCAAAAGGCAGCAGTCCCATGTTTCTTATGCTATTTTCTCTTTCACCCTGATCTCACCTTATCTTTTACTGTGTTGGGGAGTTGGTGCAATCACCTTCCCATGCCTTCGCTTTGACACCTCATTTTCCTGTTCTGAAAATACAACATCTGGTTATGCTCATGCTGAGCGAAAGTGAAATAGTAGAGGTAATGGCATATCAATTAAAGATCACTAAAGACCTCACTGTCAACTGCCACTTTTGGTAACAGCAAGAAAGTACTTTTGTAGCATAATATTACTGTTACTTTGCATTTGGAAATATTGCAAATGCTTTTAACAACTTCTATGGACTCTGTCTCAGAGCTGAATATCTCCACTTCAATTTAAATGTAAATCAAAATTGCGTAATAGTTAAACCTCTAACAGACAAAGAGAGAATTCTGTACTTGGCAGAATTATTCACTTGCTACATACTGTAGTAGTTATTCATTTAGTGCCATATCCTAAATTCCTTAATCCTATCCAGAGAAGGTGAGACTGCTGCCTCTGCCCCTCCGGAAGCACTCCCAGGGATCTCTGCAGGTGTAGCGAGAGTGGTTTAGTGTGTCTGCCACATTGTCCCTCCCATAAACCAATGGGGGAAAACAGCTTAAGGGACTACATATGGAGTCTACAGGGCCTTATGTGGTTTTCTCCTTCACTGTCTAGATCCCATCTCAGGGAGAGGGGTTCTTGCAGTATTTGGCAGTGGGGGGAAGTCCTGGAAGCAAAGCTCCTGTATGAGTCGTCCAGTGCACTGAAGTGAGTATGACATTCCATGTTATGCTGTTTCTGGTTTTTGCATACCACATGTCTAGGTAGACTATTAGCTATTCTTTTCTTGTTCATGTGCATGGTGGCTTTTAACAGAGTAGGGCAGAGGAATCAGATCAGTGTTTGTATTTTGTATTTCCTCTCTCTATGGAACAACTCTAAAGCCCTCTCTCTGGTATGGAGCTGTGTGTCCTAGACATAAGGAACACAGATGGTTAAGCAGTTTAGCACTAGTGCTATTCCCCCCTCCTTCAGACTCTGCAGAAATTAAAGCGTTTTCAGCCTGTGTTCAAGTGTCATGATTTAATGTCTTGATTTTTACAAGATAGCTGGCAGAGAATTGAAGGTTAAACCTGACTGTTCCCTAAGTGGTCATATTGATTGTGGCTTATTGCTGTAACTTTCTTTTGAAGCTTGTGTTTTAATTCACCTAGCTAAAAACCTCTGTTTTACTCACCTTAAGTCTTTCCCACTCTTGATATTCCCCAGATTAATGGGCATAGAAATCAATTTTAGCTCCTTGAAGCACTCTTTCTCCCCTCTCCCCCCCCCACTGAATCATGCTAAATTTTCTGCTGTTTTTGACAGTCTGGCTTGTGCAGATATTCCTTGTCTAAGTACCTGTAAATAGAGAAGACAGATCTTCAAACTAGAATCATTCTTATTCGTCACACAGTGGGCTTGACTTAACAGGTCCCACTGGCTTTTGCTGGCAGAAAACTGGGTGCAGGGTCCTGGGTGGCAGAAAAGCCTACCCTGCTGGGAAGTAGATCAGGATGAGCTGATTGCTGAAGGGTCTGGACAGTTTAACAGTGGGTGGTAGTGACTGCTGCTGAGGTTGCAAACCAGTTAGTATTATAATCACTTTTTAGGTGTGACAAATTCCCATGGGGTGGGGGGCTGAAATGTGCCCAGAGACACAGATCTCAACCTTGGTGAGGAATGTTCTCAACCAGCTTCAGTCAGACCTTTCTTCTCAGACTGTGTCCTTGCCACTGTGATATATGCCTTCATCACCTCCAGTTTAGGCCACTGAACTTCACTGTGTCTGAGATTCAATGTATGTGAAACATGAAAACTACAACAGCACTTAGCTGCCTTTTGCTATCAAGCAACAAAGGACAGTGTGAGCATACTGCAGGAATATGTGAACTGCACTAGCTACTTACCCATTTCTGGATTCAGTTCCAAGTCATTTTCATATTGTATAAGACCCTTAAGGGGTTACGGTTACCTCAGAGACGACCTATCCATCCACAACCCAGAAAGACAGTTATAGTGCACAGGGAGGCTAAAACTAGACAAGCCCAGATTCAGGCTCTGGGAAGCAAGGGGAGTGTTTTCAGCAGCAGGTGCCTGATGATGGAATAAGATCTGTCTGAGACTTGAACACGTTCGGATCTAGAGCTGGGCAAAAACTTTCAGACAAATAGTTGATTCATCAGGAAAATGCAGTTTACAGGTCAGCCAAAACTATTTGCAAATTTGGATCAAATTCGGTGAACAGTTTCACCAAAAATATGGAGAGAAAAATTCCCAAAAAGTAAAAATGTTTAATTTTGACTCTTATGCAACGTTTTGACATTTCATTTCAAATTAACGTTTTGTTGAAAAATGTAGCTAAAAAAATTTTAAGGGTAGAAGGACAACTGAAAATTAAACAAAGTTTTTTAGTTTTGGCTCTTTCACAGAGTATGAATGTTAAGATCCTAAATTATTATTTGGTCCTGACTTTAAAATTCACTATTCTGTAAAGAATAAAACTCCCATTTGTAATAGCATAAGTGGCACTGTGTTCAATAATATTCAGTAGCAGATGCTCCAAAGGAAGATGAAAGTAATCCTACAGTAAGTAGTTACGGAATAATCTGTCCACTGAAAGTTTCATCCCAGCCCCAACTAGATGGAGTTTAGTTTATATCCTTTTCTTTTTTTTTTTGTTCAAGTGGGAGAGACCAGTGTGTTTGTTCCTGTATGTCCTACGAATAACTAGAGTTGTTTTGACTGTGTTGTTGCAGCACGACATTTTGCCAAAAAGTCAAAGTAATTTTTCTGATATGTTACATTACAAGATTGGTATAAAATACATTATCTAGAACTGTATGCTTTTTTTATTTAAAAAAAAAAACAGAATAAGAAAACTGCCTTCATGTCCCTTCTGTGTATTCTTTTCTTTGACTCTGCTTAAGACTCCTAGTCTGAACGTAGATGACTTCTACTCAATCTGAGCAGACTAAGAACCCAGATGCTGTTGCTCAACACTATGTATTTCTGTCTGGATTCTGGTTACTGTAAGGCAGAGGTTCTCAAACTTTTGTATTGGTGACCTCTTTCACATACCAAGCCTTTGAGTGTGACCCCACCCCTTATACATTAAAAACACTCTTTTATATATTTAACACCATTATAAATGCTGGAGGCAAAGCGGGGTTTGGGGTGGAGGCTGATAGCTCGTGACCCCCCCCATAAAAACCTCGCGACCCCCTGAGAGGTCCAGACCCCCAGTTTGAGAACCCCTGCTGTAAGGTCATCCTGACCACAGGAACTGTGAAATGGAATGGAGCTCTCTTTCATCTAAGTGTGGGTGTTCTCGCCCCTGTCCCCAACACACACTGTTTTGGAATAGTCAGGTTTCCAGTTAAGTGAGTAAGTTAAGTGGCTTTCTGAACCTAAATTACTTTTTTTAGTCTTTTTTTCATACAAATGCACCTTCTTTGCTTTTGACTTCAAAGTAAACCACCAAGGATCATGCAGCAGCTTGCCCTTTGACTGACTCACAGCTCTGCCACAGCAAATGGATGGTGCCAACAAATCTGAATCATGCTATTTCTGTTGTCATGGAGAGATTGACAATTCAGCTCAACAGAGAAAAGGGACGATTTCTTGCACAAAATAATAGGTAATGGTGGTTGTTTTTGGTTACACAGACCAATGGACAATGAAACTATCACGAAACCCTTTTCTCTTCTGCTGGAACAAGATTTAGTTTCCTTTTGCAAAGGATATACAAGGAACTCTGGAAATAAATGAACTGTTCAGAATGCAGTGTAGTTCAGCTACCCTTGCTATAGGGACTTAAACAAAACACAGCTCTAAGAGAATACAAAATAAATTCCCACACACACATCTCTATCAGACTGGAGTTAAATTGGCAGGCACCTAGCAGTGGCTTCCATGCATAATATCTTTCAAGAATGTTATTGCTCAAGTAAATAAAACCTCAAAAGTGAGAGACCTAGTGAGTATAAAGTATCATTACTATACCCATGTTACAGAGTGAGAACAGAGATTAGGGGTAACACTTTCAAAGGCACTTAAGTCCCTTTTTCAAATGTGATTTAGACCTTGATCCAGATTTGTAAAGATCTTTAGAAATCGAAAGATTCATATTGGCAGTGAGATTTTTCAAAAGCACATAAGCAGGTTAGGCACCCAACTCCTATTAATTTAAAGTCGTAGGTCTGAGTGTAAACTACAGAAGTGTTCATGGTATTTATTTAATGGTCTCTAATCCATCACAGGAATCTGAGATGGTTATCAGGTGCTGTGTATCATCCTGCAAATGGAGAATTTTCTCCCTGCTTTGTTTGACAGCAGTTTGAGATGTAAGTACAGGGAGGAACATTCAGGCACAGAAAGGCAAGCCTTGCCTTGTATGCATCACATCTCCAATGTTCTTGGGACCATTCAGTGCCACCACCTGATGCCATGGCTCACTTTGTGTGGTGTTTTCCTAAGCGTATGCCTACTCTATAGCTAGAGGTGTAATTTCCAGCTCAGGTAGAAGTACCCACCCTCGCTCTGATCGAGCTAGCATGACCAAAATAGCAGTGTAACTTCAGCAGCACAAGTGGCGGGAGGGGGAGCCACCCCAAGTCTGATCCTGTCTGAAACCCTATGTATGTACTCAGGTGGCCAGTCCATCCCACTGCTTGCACCGCCATGGCTATGCTTCTGTTTTTAGTGCTCAGTCAGAGCTAGCATGGGTATGTCTACCTGAACTGGAAATTACACCTCTAGTTCCAGAGCAGACATATCCTAAGGTAGACACATCCATAGCTACCTTTTTAATGACAACAGAACATAGCTTGTTTTATCTGAGGGCTGGAGAACGTACTCTATACTGCATGTTACATTACAGCCTTACCTTCAAATTCCTTGCTTCTATGGGTCCAAATACAGAAAACACTGTGTAATATATAGGGGTGTTGTCCACAATAGTCTCAATTACTCATGCTCACCTGGAAGAAGACTTGTTGCACGTGCTAACATTTTGGCCTGCAAGTTCTGTCTGCTCTTTCACTTGTGTGGTATTAAATCAATTGTTCTGTTATTGTTTTGCTGACTGGAGAGTTCTGCATTTGTTCAGGAGCTTTTTAGTGGTAGGAATAAGCATCAGCCTGGTTTTTTTTAATTAATATAATTATTATTTTGACAGGGTTGCATTTCAATATACTTTGTGGAAAACCTAATATAGAATCTTTGGGGCTGGTGCTCAGTTGCTCTAGTCGTGTACTTAGGACAGGGACTGAGAGGAGGGCTTAATATGTCCCCTTTGTGTTCTGAAGCTGTGGAGGAGCCTGCCGGGCCCCCACTCTAACTTAGAGAAACTGCAGGGCTTCACTAACTTACACTTTGCATGCTATGGCTCCCTTTGGAGCCTGGAAAAAAAATAGCCATATTGCAGTGCATTCCAGCCATGTCTCTGATGCATCCTCTATGGTAGAGGCTGGGAACAGAGCCCTTAGACCAGCTCTTCACAAGCTGGGGAAGCCGTCTCCCTGGGTGGTATTCTCAGGGGGCCATATCTGCCCAATTTAAAGCCCCTTTGTTTTGATGGTGATGGAAAAGGGATTTAATTGTAACTGAGAATCAGGCCTTTTCTGTGAAGTAGGAATTCACACAGTTCACATAAACATACAAAACAAACATGCTCAGGATATTTTACTGGGGACTTTAATTCAGGTTCCCCTCTGTTTATATCAGATTTTTATATTTAATACAGAAGATGTATGTAAACTGAAATCTGGTCAAGCTATATAAATACAATCCTTCCTTTACAGTCTGTCACCACTCTTGCTGCTTATCTAAGAAAATAAGATGAACTGTCAAGAATTCTGTTTCCCTTTAAAAAAAAAAAAAAAAAAGTATACAAAAATCTGTTGTTTAGGTTCTATAGCAGTATAAGAAACTTCATTGAAAGCTACTCTAATTGCTTGGAGTTCGCTCAGAGTACAGAACTGCATTAATATAAACTATTAACCCCAGCCACATTATCCTTTCCAGGTCTCCGATATGTTAGACATGAGTGCCTCAGTTTCCCTTCAAAATAGTTCAGTGCTGACTATGTTTCAAATGAGAGACTTGCAAATACACCCAGGCAAGGAAAGGCAATATATTAGCTGTCATTTCTGACCAAAGAGCAGTTTTTGCCTTCATTTATACCTAAAATTTCTTTGTTGCCTACAAGGTTCCCCAAGATTATAACTGCCTTTGTTTGAATAAACTTTTGTCCCTGTTTCTGCTGCTGAGCTTTTTGTGTATGTCTTGGCAATACAGGTATCTCTGTATGAAAAGGCCATTCAGGTGAATGATGATCAGGCATGTGCTATATTATGTATGTTAGACAGAACTGGACGAGGGTGGAGTGGGAGTATTGTGTTGGGGTTAAGCTACTGGACTGGGGCTTGGGATACCTGGGTTTAATTCCCAGCTGTGACGTGCTAAACTTAAGATCTTGGGTATAATTGACCCCATGTCTCTGTTCCCCATCTGTAAAATGGGTGTAGTCCTTCCCTGCTTCAGAGAGATGTTGTGAAGATAAACTCGATTAATAATTGTGTGGTGCTATGGTGATATGGGCCACAAAAGTACCCCATAGGCAGTTTTCCATTCAATCCTGAAGATTTAAGCAATCTGTACTGTTACTGCCTAGTCTATAGTGCATGGAGATGGTTGGTCACTCTGCCCAAATATTTCACTTTCACTTGCTGCAGAAGTGAATTCAAAACCATTCTCTATCCATACTGTGACCGGCATCTACCCAAGTTCACTATATTCTGGACCAAGTGACAGAGTGGTATTTTGTAAGGAAGTTGAAAAGGATCACTGCTGAAGAGTGGTGAACTGGTTTGGGAAATGGAAGCACCATATCTAGAAATGAACCCTAACTGCACCTTTGTAATTATTTGGAAATTATTAGTATTATTTTAATTCATTTATATTACAATAGCACCTACACTCACTGAATAGGAATCTGGGCCTTTTTGTGCTATTCCTATACAGTACCTGGGCCCTTTTGTTCACACACAGAATAAAGATCATTACATGTGACTAGACACGAGATGGATAAAACAAATGGGGGTGGGTAAGGTGAAAAATCAAACAATAACGATTAGCATAGCTACATGTGACTGGTTAATTCATTTTTTTCCCCCACACCTCTGAATTTTATCAAAGAAGAAATGTAACTGGTGGATGAGACTTCCCACTGTGGTAATGGTGGGGGTGGGGAGGAGAGGTTCTAGTATGATGTGATCTTATAAGACAGGAGCCATTATGAAGATGGAAGAGAGAGATTTTGTTAAAGCAATTGAGTCCTTCAGGTTTGCACAGATACCAGCCACCCACACTTCTCCAGGCAGTTAAAGCATTTGGCTTTGTGCCTCATAGCACTCTTGCACCGGGCAGGTATCCAGGACAGCCAATTCGTGTGTTTATTACTTGGATAATGTAACCAAGGTCGATTCCTTCCTGTTCATCCTGGAAATAAAATAGACTGACACTGTTTGACATGATCTGATTAAGGAAACACACATAGGTGAAAGAGAAGGTCTTGTTACTACTACAATATGAGGCAGAGAGGGATAACATCCCTTCATTAGTAACACTTGATATTGAGCCAGTAATTTATACTTATCTATTCTGCAAGGTGTGCATGTGGGGAAGGGGGAATCCACCTCTTATTTATATGAATTACCTAGTGGATGGATGTCACTGAGGGCCTTAAACTGCTTCTGCTGAAGTCAGTGGCAAATTCATAAATTTAAAGTGCCTTGAGATCCTCATCTGGAAGGAGATCTAGAAGGGCAGAGCAGGATTATGTGGTTTCAGTGGTCTCTCTGGGAGTGAATAGTATTGGTATTATGGTAGAGTCTAGACTCGCCAACTAAAATTAAAGGCCTATTGTGCTGTTTTAAAAAAAAATGCATAGGGAACACCAGTTCAAAGTGCTTACAAATTCAATATAGACAATCCAGACAAATAAGGTGGCAGGAGAGACAGATGAGGTGAAGTGACTTGCCCCAGATCACACAGCAGTTCAGTAGCAGAGCTGACCTAGAAGTCAGATGTCCTGATTCCCAGTCTAATGCCCTACACCTCAGTAAATATGCTGCTGTGTCTGCATGCTTGCACAGACTGTTTTCTCTGAATTGTTTTGGCCTAGTAGGAGTCTGAGGAGAATATGGAGCCAGTATTGACCTCCTTAATGCTGACTTCAATGCTGCCTTTTACCCAAATCATTCAGGCCTCCGACTGGAAACATTTCATTCTGAATGGTTCTCAGGACAGACATACCTGTGTAAAGTAAATGATTTAAGGCTGATGGACTGCTGTGTAATTCCCTTTTGAGATAAGACCTTGTCCTGAAGGATAAAATGTGGTCTGAAACAAAGTGGCACTATGGAGAATAAATACCTGAGCACAACAGAAAATTCTTCTTTCAGATCTTCCAGATTGCGCAGTAATGTCCCTAATGCATTCATTAGAGAGTGGAAAGGAACAGCATGGAACAATGCTAGAATAGGATTTGCATCAGGAGAGGTGATTTGTTTTTAAAGCACAATATTGAGATAGAAAAAGAGATTTTCATATCCTGTATAGCAATATTCTAAAGGTTTAACATCCTGTGCTTGCTCTCTATTGATGCTTTCCCTCCTCCCCCTAACATTTCCAGTTGGAAACTGCTTCTCTCTGTAAGGGCTCTTGCATTTTTTTTCCTTAAGTGAAAAGCAACAGACCTTTAATGGATGTCTTATGTAAGCCCAAATGGCTCGTTCTGCAGCCCATAATAGTGATGGGTGAAATATAAGTGCAAAGCTAAGGTGAATGATGCAAGAAAATTGACTGAGTTTATTTATTTGAATTCAGCAGTGTAAGCGGGCGGTACTCACCCCTGCCGCGCCTCCTGCTGGTTGGGCTCAGATTGTCCCGCAGTTCTGCCCTGGAGTGTCCTCGGCAGGCTGGTGGTGACCCGTTTGCAGGCCCCCCGCCCCTCCCTGACCCCGTGCCCCCCCCCTATAATGGTTCCCCCCTCCCCCCCCCCACCCCCCCATCCCACTCCCCACTTTGCCTCAGTAGTGGCTACTGACAGTCATGGTCCCCCCCCCACCCTGGGGGGCACTGCACCATCACAGGCAGGCAAGGGGGGGCAGACCTGCTGCTTCATGCCCTGGGCTGCCTGCCCTGCCCTGCCCACCCCACCTATTGGCCCCACTGGGCACCCTGGCCTGGGGCTTTGCTGGCCTAGCCCCCCAGCCCTCAGCCTCCCCTAGCCCTCAGCCCCTCCCTCCCCCCTAGCCCCTAGCCAGCCTCTCTCAGGCCCAGCTCTGAGAGAGAGACTCTCTCTGCTGTCCTCTCTTCCCCATCTTTTCCCCAGGGCTTCTCAGCGGGGGGCCCAGCCCCAGCCACAGCCACTTCTTTAGTCAGCAGCCAGAGCCACCTCTCAAGCCTCCAGCCCCCCAGCAGCAGCAGGCCAGGGCCCCCTACCGTCCCCAAGCAGTAAATTTTGATTCAACAGTATCCTTGACCCTTTTGTGTTTTCTTTGCATAGGCTCTCAAGTACTTGACCTAAATAGCACAAATGCTCAAGAAAAGTGAATATTTAGCTCTAAGAGCACATTTTGAAATAGGCTTTGCTATTTTTAGTCAGATAAACCATCCGATCAGGGAATAGAAGCAATATCATGTAATATCAGTAACTGATACAGCTTGTATTCATTTGTAATATTCACTGTTTGTGCTGTTAGTTACATGTCTCATCCAAATCAAGGAATAGGAAATACCACGACTTCTGTAACTCATAAACACCTCATGAACTGCCAATTGTGAATATTTGCAACAGTCTGCCGAACAAGAATTATTAATGAAAGTCATTAGTGAAAATTTTAGTCTGTTTTCAGGTGTTTATATGGCATCATCCTAGTCATAGAATGTTATATCAACAATTAAGGCATGATCGGAAGCCTATTGAAAATCAATGGGAGTCCTTCCATCTACTTCAGTAGGCTTTGGATCGGGGTGTTAATGGAAAGAAAGAGGGGAAACAAGGCCAGATTCATTGATATTTTATTTGTCGCAAATTATTATTACTTAAACAATTCAGGGTTCAGGAGCCCAAGCCTGCACAGTGGGTGTTTGGGAAAAGCAAGGAACACAGGAAATGGCCCCCAGGTTTGGTTAGGCACGCAAAGACGAGATATGCATCCAAAGAGTCTGGACCTCTTGAATGTGCAAAACTGGATCAGAGATGCCATGAGCATGGCCTCTGCCATGAGATTTCAAGTGCTTCATGCTGCCAGTCAGGCTATGAATTGTTTTTCTCCTGGCATCTTCACTATGGGGCTCGGAAATTCTCTGGTGCAATGTTGTTCAGTCATAACTGAAACACTTTATGGAGATGGCTCAATTTCCAGGAAGTTTTGAGAGAACCCAGGCAGGTTTCAGAACTTGCCTGGTTTCCTGTCCAGCTCTTCAACCAACTGCCTGACAGGCTGATGGGGAGTGAGAGTTCCAGGTTTCTAGCTGGTTTGATGGAGAGCCAGGCACCTGGAAGGCCCTACGAGCCACAGCTGCCAAAGTCTGAGAATCCCAGCTCAGCCAGTACTCCCAGGGCTTCCAAGTTTCCAGTTTGTTAGGCAGGATGACAGGGAGCCCAAAAGCCCAGGGAGCTCCGGCTCCCAGCTGCTTAGCAGCTTCCAGGGTCTGCGGCTCTGGGGAAGCCCTCCATGCAGACTTCCCCAGAGAGACAGGGCTCTATTCGCTCCATGAAGAATTTCACATTTTGGTTTTGGTTCCAAATCATAATGAAGCCAAATTTCAAAACCATGAAATCCTCCATGAAACAGAATTACCTTTCTCCCCACAGCTCCAATCATGTGTCTTCTCCTGTTTTTCTCCAGCAACCTGGAAGTGCATTATTCAGAATTTACACAATCTCCTTCAAATACATTAACCTCAGTAAAATTTTAGATCAGAATCTATTCAAGTTTGGGCTGTTCTTATTTAATCTGCCCCTATTTCTATCTCTAAGTCCTTTGACACTCTTCAAAGGATCCCTGGACCTCACTTTGGGTGTCATGCTGCCTGGAGCGGTTCATGACCATAAGTGCCAACCTCAGGACAGACTGTCAGGAAGCAGGGCACAGATCCCAAGCTGGTTATGTGTTGGTTGGAGAAATCGAATTATCCAGTAACAAGTGTGAACTTGAAAAGCACGATAAGTCTTACCATGTAACTGCATGCATCTGCACTGGTAGAACTGTGCCACTGTAAGCTTGCTAGTGTAGACATGGCCCAAGATTTTGAGTTCTCTGGATCTGGGCTGAGCTTGCCACTCTTACAGACCTGTAGTACCCGATTGTGCTCACAGACTGGAATGTCCAAGGCTACTGTCTATCGTGCCATCCAGGCAAGCTGGACTTAGTGATAGTTGGTTGCTATACACCATTGGTTCTCAACCTATTTATCATTGTGGGCCACAGGTTGGGAATCACAGCGCCTCCTGCGAACCCCCCCCCCAGACCCATATGTCCAGTTCCCCCCACCCAGAGACCCCTCCACAGAGCAGAGCCAGGCAGCCGGGACCTAGAACACACCTCGCACAGGGCTAGGCAGCAGGAACCCGGATTTTTTTTTTTTAAAGCACACTCACCACAGGTCAATTTATACCTTGTATCTTACACCAAAGACAATGCCTATATCCAATCCTATTGTAAACTACCCAAGGATTTATTAACTAAGAAAAGAAATGAGCTATTACTAGGTTAAAGCAAGCAAACACATATCCACAGATGAGTTGCAGACTATGGTTTTAAAAGGTGACGGTGGTTGTAATCGGTCAGCTGAGCTCTGACTGTCTTTCAGGGTTAAGCCAGGTTGACCCTGGGGAATTTCTGTGTCTATTTCATAGCTCCAGCCCTGTGAGAGTCCAAACAGAAAAAGTGATTAAACGTTTTCTTGTCAGCTGTTTTTATTTCCGTCTTTCAGAATTCAAGCTAATGGGATGAGCCCTTTTGCATGTAGCCTCTTCATGGTCTGAGGGGACAATTAACAAAGTTTTTGTATTATGATGCTCCACAATGGCCCATTTAGTTTTGATAGCGCTTCCTGATGGCAGGAGAGGATCTCTCCTGATGGGGTTTACAGTTTCAGAGCAAATGTATTTTTTACAGTTTTATAAAGCAAAAACTTCAATACTACCTTATAGCATGTGATAAAGAGATAAGTGAAATTAATGCATGCAACAACTTACAATCCTTTCATCGAGTCTAAACGTGTGTGCTAACTGGTATTTGACAACAGCCTAATTATTCTTTGCCCACATACTGAATATTCCTGTCTGAATGGTTAATTGACCAGTACAACAAATCCTATGCTTTTTATTTAGAAAACAAATAGTAGATCTGAGGTTTTGGGCCAGACAGCAAGTATGAGTGGTACCATAAAATATCCAGGTTTTTCAGCTTGCGTAAGTATTCAGATATTTTTAGTACTGGTATCATCATTTGCATGTCTGTTTTTATGACATGCAACAAGATGGATTTTCAGATAAACCACCAGCTTTTCACCTCTGGGATAATGGCCTGTTTCCATCCAGCCTGTGTACCCACTGGATGTGAAATTAGGTTTATAACCTCTCTGCCAGACTCTTGTGAATAACAGTTGGCATTTCAAAAGCATTGCTGTCATTCAGCACAGTTTGGTCCAGCTGGAACTTTTGCTGAAGCATTGAGCTAGTACAAAAATGGTTATACCTATTGCCCAGGAAGGGAGGATTGTTACTAAGACAGCATTGGTATAATTGGCAAGTGAAGTTTGGGTCAGTCTAACCGATAGTAGAGCTGCCTGCTCTCCCTGAAGCATGGACAAATTAAGTGTGCTAGGTCCTATGCGCCATTTCCAGCAACAGCTAAACCAGCCATAAATGGGCAGCCTCAGTGCCCCACATTGCACCAAACAAGCCCTCCATCCCCACAGGCCAAGGGAGAAAAACACCATTCGCTTCTCAGCCAGAGGTATGACAAGGGATCAGTTACCTCTGCAGGATGTTAACCTGCTGTGTCTGGACCATGCCCCTAGTGCTTCTCTGTCAGGTCCGGGGTCTGTGCGTTGGGAAGGATGGGGCTGAGGCAGAGATAGTGTGGGCAGGCCATGCAGGGTCTAGGATGACCACCTTTTCAAAAGGCAACAGTGGAACACGCGCAGCAGCCCCTCTCCTCTGAGGCCCCGCCCCATGGCCAGGCTGGAAGCCAGAGCGGGGCTGTGGTAAAAGCTGCCCAGGGACCCCGGGTCTCTGTGGGGAGACCCAAACCCTCCACCTGCCCTGGGCAGAAGGCAGGGGGGGCCAAGAGCAGCCCCCAGCCCATCTCCTCGCCCCCCAGGGCACACCACTCTGGCCAGGCGGCAGGGCCTTGGGGGAAAGAGGAGGAACCAGGGGATGGGGCCTCATGGTGAGGGGGGTTAACTTAAGGCCCACCTCAGCCTTCCTCTCCCACCGGGCAGCCCTGGAGCAGCGCTGCAGGGAATCAGGGACAAAGACTTTCCCAGAGTCATTCAGCACGGGACTGGTACTTGAACTCTGCATTTCGGGATTGTCCCACCCAATCCGAGACAGGTGGTCACCCTAGTGGGGTCACATGCCCCCCCAGATTTCTCAGGCCACCTCTCGCCGGGATTCCAGCAGCAAGGAGGCAGAGGCTCCCCATGGCGGTGCTGGCACTTACCATGCAGCATGGGGAGGGAGGATTCGAAGGAAGCAGCAGGGTGGCTGGCTGTGGGCTGAGTTCCCCTCCCCTCCAACATGAGACTGCTGCTTCTTCCCTGCCGCTGGAATCCCAGTGCTTCCCACTGCCTGCTTTGCAGTCCACCCACTGAGGTGAGTAAGGGGCATCTCTGAGATTGGGAAAAGGTCAGGACCTGCAATGCATGGCTCAGCGCCAGGCAGCTCAGATGGAGTCCCATCCAGCACGAGAGCCCTGAGGGAAGTGAGGGGAGCAGGTCTGGGAGGCAGAGTGGGAAGTGGGGGACAGATCCTGCTATTGAGTGCTTCAGTGCTTGCTGCTACTGTTGAGGGTGCATTGAAACAGCAGCCGCCTCCAATGTGTCTATCAAGGAGAAGGCGATTTGAGGGTGTCATATTCACCCCCACTAAGAAAAAGTGACTGATAATTCTCCAACTTCTTGTTAACTGAGATGATCCAGCCCCAACCACCATCCCACCCTGGTGGCACTCACCCTGATGGTCCATGGAGGACTGTGCATCCCAACTGTGTTGCCCCTTTTGTTGGTCTTGTTTTGAACACTTGCTAAATTGATTTGAGGATCCTTCAGGCTGGGAGGGATGCCTGCAAGCTCTGCAAGGGGCTGGGCAGCCACAGGACAGAGAGCAGGAGGAGGAGGTAGTTGCTAATGTATGTTGTCTACATACAGATCGAGTTTCAGGGCATGGAGGCAGAGGCAACATACGGGGCAGTCACGCAACCCCCAAACCTTCAATTGTGCCCCCGCTCGTTACATGTTGCCCCTGAGCTGAAGGACATGTGTGAAGGGTGGGAGTGGTACACTGCATAAATTGTCCCTCTGGAAATCAGCACGGAATCCTTGGTAAACTTAATACTAGCTGAGTCTGTGTCAGCTTTCATGCAGACCTGCACTCTGCATCTTCCCAGTTAGTGGGGTACCGGGGTGAGCTACTAGCAGGATAAACCCAGTCAGAACGGCTCCTTGTCCACCTCCAATGAAACAATCAGGAAGAAACTCCATGAGGCTCTTAGAGGCTCCCATCCCCATGTACTTGTTACATATAGATGATTATGGAAGTAGGGAATATGTCCCCTATCTCTAAGCATCAGGTATGGCTGTAGCAAGAGGCAGGATACTAGCCTGGATGAATCAAGGTCAGATCCAGTTCATCAAATCCTACAGTTCTTACTTAGAAAGCAAACACCAGATCCAAGTTTTTGCCAAGTAAGATTGGTTGATATGAAAAAACTGCACATGCTAAATCCTGGCAGTTTACATTAGCATCCTGTGCTGGCATTATTGCACATCTGGATTTGTGATTTGCAGCAGAGTGGATTTTCATATAAGACATACTGATATTTCAGGACCTAATATAGCTCAGATTTTAAAGCCACAAGCTTAAATGTAATTGAAAAGATATATATGTATATAGTGTGTGTGTAGATTTTATATATATATATATATATATATATATATATATAATAAAGATTAACTGAGCAGACCTATGGATGGATTGGAATCAAGAGTTCATATCAAACTGACAATGGAAGCTGTATTAACTTATTATAAAAAGTAGATATTAAAAATATCCAGGTTCTTTTAACAGAGAGCATAACAGGCAGGAGTCAAGTGATTATCTTGTTTGTTTGGTCAGTTTCTATCCAATTCATTTCTCTTTCTTGATTAAATCTTCCCTAACAATTTCTGGCTGTATGGGAGGCCAAGAGAGGGTGCTCACAAATCTCTCATTTGAACAGAATCTGACAGCAATACTATATGATTCAGTTATGTCCAACAGGACATAAGCCCTTAATTCCTCCTCCTAACTATAAAGTAGAGGGACATGATAGCCAGCTACAGATATCTGAGAGGTGTAGACACCAGAAAGGGAAATGTCTGTGGTGTTATAGGAGTAATAGAATAAGATTATGAAAATGTTAGGCTATATATCAGAGAATGCTACTTAAAAGTCAGACTGAGTATCCCAGGGAATGGGGAATTGGTGGAAGCTACATTAAACATTTAGGCTTAGTTATAACCACTCCAGTGGAATTTCACTAACTGCAGTAGAAGGAATAGGAAATCTTTATCCCTCTGATGTACATGTGCAGGAGGCAGCTATAATTGGCTGGCTGCACTGAGGGCCTAACTAACCCAGTGAAGGCAATGAGATTTTCCGTTCACTTCAGTGGGGGTTCGTTCCAGCCCTAGCATCTCATAAAAATCAAAAGTTACCCTGGCTTTTTCAATGTAATCAAAGCTCCAAGTGTGAGTTTGGGGTGAAGTTTGGGGTTCAGGTTAATTTTGATTATCCAAAGCAGTTCACCCTTAACCTTATTATGGCCATGATTAGACAAATACCTAACTTTAAGCACCTCCATGGTATTGCTCATGCTTGAAATCAGGCACCTATTTAAGTGCCTTGCTGAATTTGGGCCTCAAACCATGTCATATATTTGGAGAGGAACCTTGCATCGCTGAAGTCCATTGACTTCAGTGGGACTTAAGCATATGCTGAAAATGCTCTACTGGTGCTTTCCCGAATTGGTGCCTTACACAAGGAAGGAACAACCCATCTCTTTGTTGTTTTTTTTTCAATAACTTTTCATCTTATTTTTCTCCCATTTTCCTTATGATAGTAAACGTCCCCTTTTCTGACAGAGGACTGGGCTGCTTTGAGCAAGATGACAAACAATGGTTTTCCCCCCTCTCACCCTTTATAAGAGGGAGCATTTTTTATTCTACTTGCTTTGTTGCCAGCTCCTATCTGTAATTTGGATCATAAACCCGAACAGTCTTTCCCCCCCACCCCAAGAACACTGGATAATATAATGGCTGGTGGGGTTTTTCTGTTGGATGCATGGTGGCTCTTTTTCCACCAAGTGTTTAGGCATTCAGTGGGGTTAGGGAAATAAATTCCCTACCAGAAGGGAACAGTGCAACAGAAGAAGCAGGAATGAAAAGCATTTTATTCTCCTTTGCCTTTCAGAGTGATATTTTGGGGCTCTTTAACATGGGGGCCCTCTAGTCAGTGTTATGCCCCACTGTATTAGTGATACAAGTTATTCCAGTGAAGGGCATGTGCGTGAGTTATGGCTTGATCCAAAGCTCACTGAAGTCAATGTGAGAAATTTCCATTGACTTCAATGGCCTTTGGATCAGGCCCGAAATCTTGTTATGGAACAGGAGTATGAGGCTCCTGGGTCCATTGTTTCACTCCAAAAGTGCCCCCAAACCCAAGAGATGGTAGTGTCATTC
This sequence comes from Mauremys reevesii, assembly GCF_016161935.1. NCBI lineage: Eukaryota > Metazoa > Chordata > Testudines > Geoemydidae > Mauremys > Mauremys reevesii. The sequence continues at coordinate 12,262,865 of NC_052640.1, read as the reverse complement.
TGCAGAAGGAGTAACACTAAGGGGTTCTGAAAAGGCCGCCTTCCAAGTGCTCTCTACCAGGAAGATCATTGCAGGGTGGCACAGAGGAGGGGGAGTCCAAAGACACCCAGAAGGAAAAATGGATGGAAAAAGACGATCTTCTCTCTCTCTCTCTCTCTCTCTCTCTCTCTCACACACACACACACACACACACACACACACACACACACACACACACACACACACACACACACACACACACACACACCCATTAATGTTAACATAAACCTACAGTGAAACTGAACTCAGGATTTAAACTAACCTCTCCCTGCCCTGATGATTTAATTTCAGTCACAAACATTCAGGGCTAGTCTACGCTAGCAATGCTAAAGTGCTCTAAAAATAACCACCTCCATGATGGGTGTAGCTCCCAGCACTGGGGCACTTTACAGCGCTGAAACTTGCTGTGCTTGGGGATGTTTTTTCACACCCCCGAACAAGAAAGTTGCAGCGCTGTAAATTGCCAGTGTAGACAAGCCCTCAGTATCAGTTAGTTACCAGCCAAATCCTCGATCGAGAAGTTTAATAGCTGACTTTTAATGCTGGAAGGGAAAAAATAAAACTAAGCAGTTCTAATCCTCATGATTGCTCTCCTGTAATCACACAAGTTGGAACTTTAGTTAACAAGTCAATTCCCCCACCATCTCTCTCATTTCTGGCCATTTTATATAGAGAATTTACTAGCCAGTAACTCTAATTTCATATTAACTTATTCCATTACTAGATTACTGAAAGACTATATCTTGCCCCCTTCAGAAAAACCAGTATTACAACCAATACCTTTGGCATTGGATTGGGATACAGGTGGCCTTCATCCAGTTCTCAGCTGTCTCTCTGATTTCCTATGTGACCTTGGACATATCGCTTAATCTCTCTGGGCCTCAGTTCTCCATCTGTAAAATGGGGATATCAATTTTTTTTCCTCCCACCATTTTTTGGTCTTGTTTATTTAGATGATGTGCTCTTTGGGGATGGGACCATTTTGTTAGCCTAGCACAATGAACCCCTGGTCTCGACTGTCCTTTACACACAACGTAAAATTTAATCTCTGTTAAGAAGTCTTACAAAGAATAGCTTTTAGTTGTAGATAAATTCTCAAAACTCTCATCTTACAAACCATTCAGCCATCACAAGGAACACGCCCCTCTCAGTGGCATCTCCTATTGGTTAGCTTAGGCAGCTTCCTATCTATCATGCTGGCTTTTGTGAATTGCAATCTGATGCCTATCTCTCCCCATTCATTGTGTAGGGAGCCAGGCACCCAGCTCAGGCTTTGTGAATTGCAGTGGTTTTTCTAGGCAACTGAAGTTTTAGGTGTTGTGATGCTGACTACTTTTGTGAATCTAGGCATGAGTGCCTTGTGTATGACATTTCAGCACTTTTAACCTTCGAAGGGGGTGTCAGTTCAAATCAACTGAATGCAAGGATATGTCCTGGATCCATCCGTACAGGAGAAAAACATTTCCTGGACACTTGAGTCCAAACCATCCATAACATACTTAATACAAAACTGCACAACTGAACACGAGCTACCTCAGCGTATGCACAATTTACTCAGCCATTTGATGGTGCCATCATCAGCCAGGTAGAGAGCCGGTTGCCTACCATCAAAATAAGTCAGAGGGCACTTGTCAAGGAAATGTGACAGTCTGAATTCACTGCAGCTGCATCGCCGGTCATTTAAAAAAAACCCATTTAAAGTGATTGGCCACACAGTTCCCTTGTCCTGTTCAAAACCGGTTCAGAGATGACCACAGGTGCCTTGGCAGATCAAAACCTGATAGCCAGATGATTGGGTCAGTGATGAAAGAGTGGCCGACCACTCGTTGCACCAAGCAGATTCACCATCATGTCCTGTGGTGGCATAAATGACCATACAGGGCATCTAGAAGACAGGCGAGCTGGCGAGTGGTTGAAGGGGTCTGTGTACAAATGCAGGTCACTGTTCTCACAGATCTTGGCCAGCACCATGACAGAGGCCATTTCACAGTGAAGATGGGACAGTGCTATGTTACTATGTTTTGGTAGCCATGGCAGCGGAATTGAACGTAAAGTCCCAGTAACAATACATGTAGCTTAGTTAAGCTCTACATTGACCAGCCTTGGATGAGACGAGTGACGCCAGGCAGGAGCGCGGTACTCTGCTGTTGAATAGTAGAGAGCAAGGGCTGATGTTCTAAGCATTCAGGCGCTCAGGCCGCAAGTTGAACCGGCCAGTTTTCTAAGCAGGTTGCTCCTAGTGCTGACTTTTGCTGCCGTCTTCTTCAAATGGTTGTGGTACGTTAATGACCTATCCAATGTCACACCAAGGTGTGTCACACCAACCATTGACTGCCATTTAGTGTTTGGGTACTGAATAACTGAAGTAATCAGCACTTGGAGAGCAAGCACAGTATGGAGAGAGGATAGACTCTTGCCTTCTTCTGTTGGGCGACAAACCCTGCCAGTTCTCAGCGGAAGAATGCAGAGGAAACTCCATGAGGGAAATAAGGAGCTAATCCAAGCCCCTTGAAGCCAACGAGTCTTTCCCATTTGGACTTTGGATCAGGCCTTAACTCCTTAGGATAGTGATAATCGTGTACTCCCAGAATCATGATTTGGCACTTTTCTTAATTGGTTTAGCTAGGATTGGTAGATACTTTACTTTTCTATATGCCCCGCAGTTATTTATTGTAAGTAAATAAATAAGAGACATACGATTTGTTAATCAATATACACATTACATAGGGACCAATCCTCAAATGGCATAAACCGAAGCCAGTGGACTTATGATAGTTTAAACCAGCTGAGTATCTGCACCCTAAAGTCTGGTGTCTGCTTGGTTCATCAGGACAATGTTTTCAGGAAACTCAAGGCCAGTCAAATCACAAGGATGAGTTCAATAAATTAATCATTTCACTATAAATCACTTAACCTGCTTTATAGACATCCTCAGATTTTTATCACAGGGGCCCAAAGTCTGTTTCTTCTGCCACACAAGGGAATGGATGTAAATGTGAAAGAGGGAGGGGGAAAGTCTAACCGCTTTTGACGCTCACTCCCACAATGGCTAATTAATTGATTTGTAAGGGGGAGGAGGGAGAAGTGTCTGGGAGCAAGTTACATAAAATAACAAGAGGCGCATACCTGAAAGAATGACCAGGGTAACAAGAACTGTAAATAAATGTGATTACCATGAACAGAGCCTGGTTGGCCAACATTTTGATTGTAGACATACCATTCAATTTGTAATTGATTTTTACTGTATAAAAACACCATCTGTAGGAACAAAAACCAGAAGGTAGAAGCATTGTGAGCATAGCCTTTCCACTGAGTTAAACTACCTCCATCAATCCATAAAATTAATATTGGAGTAAAAGAACCATCTGTGGAGGGTATATGAAATGTAGCAGTATTATTGCACAAAGACTTCCCCAGTTACACTGAAATGAGTGAGACTAGATAACTATAATGAAAGCTGGAGTTTTTTCAGGCTACCTACTGGCAGAAAAACTATTAATTCTCTCTCTGTCTACGTGCCCGTGTCTTTCTCTCACCGAAACCCATTATTGGACTGAAGCCCAGTGAAGGGTGTGAAATGTCAGAGTCATTTGTTTTCATTATTTTTCATCTTGCTGTGCCCAGGGGCCTTATAGGTGCTGGCTGGAACTGAAATTGGAAGGGCCAAAACTCACCTAGCTGTTCTTGCAGCATCCCAGAAACAAATGAGAAACAGCATAAATCTGGTGGGAGAGGCTCTTCCCAGAAGACTTCCAGCTCAATTTGGCAGACTCAGGTGGCTTGGCCAAGCTTTGAATAAGCACTCTGCTTCGTCCAAGCCAAGCCCAAACTCCAAACAAGTTGAGATTTCATGTCACAAATTCTAGCCTTTTATCAGAAGACCAGTGCCAGGCCGCATAGAGCAGCCTGACCTCCTCCTAGGGTTGGCCTTTAAACAATCCTTAGGGGCTGCAGGGCAGCAAGGGAGTGGGAACGCCAACCCCATCTTCTTGAGCCACTACCAAAACCCCTTCACCAGCAAGATGTACAGCATTGTGCACCAGGCCTCCAGGTCTCTTTCCCACAACAAACTCTGTCTGAAGTTCCTCCCAGGGATGCACATTAGACAGCCACTAGGAGCAGCAGCATTAACCTTTTATACATCAGCTCCTTTTGCTTGTCATGGATTCCTGCCCCGCGGGAGAGGGCAGAACATGCAGGGGGCTGCCATCAAGGGTGGAGATTAGGGGGGATGTCAATCAGGGCTGTAATGAATTGTGGCTGCTCCCTCTTCTAGAACCAACAATGTAGAGGAATTTTCAATCAATTTTTTTTATTCTGTTTGTACAGCGCCTACCACAGTAGGGACCTGCTCCATGACTAGGGCTCCTAGACACTACAGTAAAACAATTAATAATAATGACAGCATGAGGCATATGAACTACAACTCCCATGAGGCAGAGCAGCACCTTAGGTAAATGCAGCTTACTGTCAAAATGACTTGAAACAAAATGTTTTGATTCTCTTTAACCCACCAAAATAGGAAGTTTCCATTTGTGAAGGTTAAAATATTTCATTTTGTTTCAATAAAAAATTACAAAATAAAACATCAGAATGTTTCTCGAATAGAAATGTTTTGGAACATTTCATTCCACAAAAAGTTTTGACCTTTGAACTTTTTGTCCCACTTCTGATTTAAAAAAAAACAACAAAAAAACCATTGTCATAATATCAGAATTTCCCATGGGATGGAAATTTTGGTGTTCACTCAGCCTGTGGCCCATCTACATGATCTGAGTCTAGCACCAAATAATGGAGCTATGTCTCAAGAGGTAGAAGCCAGCATTGAAGGTCTTAGTCACGCCCCCATTAGCGACCGGTGGTGGGTTCTTTACTGCTTCTCTTCTAAAGAACAAATTCAACATGGCTTTTGATAAGCCAATTGTACATTGGCCCAAATTTGCTCAAAACTGGAAAGTCCCGGTTTTAGAAAGTGTGGGTCAAATTTCATATTTGTGTAGAAACCCAAATCCGTGCAGTTTGTCAGAAGTGTTCATAGTGAAACAGCTCCATTCGCCAGGCACATTATCTGAAGATCAGCTCTATTAAATTAAGAGTTTTGATACCCAGAGAGAAAATTCTCTTCTGTTTTGTTTCACAATAAGTTATTGTACATCCGAGAGGGACTGTGTTGTTCTTGCGGAAGGCCTGGTTTTATGTACACTGCAAAGAAACCAAAGGTGCATGATGTCTTCATAAAAAGCATATTTGTCTGGAAACACCTAAAGTAACAACAAAGATTGAAGAAGAAATTTATTTCTCTTTCACATTGTTTGGTGCGTGGAACAGCCCTTGTGACTCAATCCAAGAAACTGCCCGACTTCAAGCACATGAGCAGTTCCTTTGACTTCAGCCATCTTGGACTTAAATAGGATTTACTCACGTGTTTAACATTGCTCACATGATTAAGCATTAGCTATGTCCTTTGTGTAGAGTCAGGTGGGTCTTTCACACTGGAACCGTCTCTCATTAACTTGGAATACGTTGTGCTTTCAAGAGGCTGATGGTAGCCTCCTCAGCAGACCTAGATTGCTTGGTGTTCATTGTTCCTGTTCTTTGTACTGCAGCAGCACTTAGTTTGCTGGGTGCTGTACAGACACAGAGTGAGAGAGCGTCCCTATCCCAAAGAGCTTATGGCAGAATCTAGTAGACCAGACAGACACACAGGGTGGGAGGGAAAACGGTCCCAGAGAAGTGAAGTGACTTGCCCAAGTTCATACAGCAGGTGAGAGAGAGCTAACTCCTGACTCTCAGTCCAGACCCAACTGCTTCTTCCCAAGTGGCTACTCTGATCCAAATAAGCTTTGATCTTGTGATAGTTGAGCATGGGGTGGGTTTTGTCCCTTATTTTGTTGTTCATTTTGTACAATAAATACCGTTCCTGTTCCACTGTCTGAATCCAGCAATTTAGGGAGTGTAAAATGTCACTGACATTTTGGAAGAAATGACTTGTACTCCTGAGCCACCAGAGTGATCTTCTGCATATTACATGTAGCGTTTACTTGTTGGTGTTGGAAGAACATATTGTTGAGCAATAGGGAGTTGTTTTATACATTTTCCCAGCTAAATCACAGATCCAAGTGCAAAAATCTAGAACGTTGTGTGGATTTGTGGTGCTCCCTGGAGGATCCCTGGTCCCAGAATCAATGACTGGATTACACTGCTCCATAAATGTAGTTTGGGTTTTTTCTCAGCAGTGACATATATTGATACCATTCTTCATTTTCCTTAACTGCTACCAAAGAGAGCTCACAATGGAGAGGAGGTTGCTTAGAGAAAATAGGGAAAGGAATTGCAGAGGTTCATCGCATATGTATGATGGCAGTCGTCAAAGTGGATATGTGCCCGATGTGTCATACCATGATATGCCTTGAGCCCCACCACAAAATGTAAGCAATACACACTGGTCATGTAGTGCTGGGCTGCATGTGTTTAGTGATTGTGGAGTGTGTGTGTGTGGGGGGGGGGAATGAATAACTCATGACAAGGATATACAAATTGAAGGGGTAGGGGACAGTTGGACACAATAAACACTCATTGTGCAACCCAGACTCACAATTAGAAACACTTGCATTCAGTTACAGCAGTTGAAGTCAGTTGGATTGATGGAGGCATAGGAACTCTTTTTATTTTTAAATTTGGGTGTAAATGTGCTGACATGATAGCTATTGGATGTCACTTTAATGAGTAGTTTTGTACCATAACTAAATTTTCCCACTTTTAATAAACTGATACATGAGCTTCTGTTCCAAACACAGGATTTCCTTTCTTAATGTGATCCTTAAATTTTAGGAGGAATTAGAGCTCCTCCCCAACCTCCTAGTTGTCTATGCCCATGGATTAGTGGGTAAGAGCTCATCATCATGAATAATGGTCATGCGTTCTCGCCCCTATCTGTGGTGCAAATGTTGGAGCAGCTGCTGGTTTTTGGGCAGTCTGAACGGGATGCACAAAAACATATAAAAAGAAACACATAATGGGCATGTATGTTTGGAAATTCCATCCACAGCCTGACCCATACAAAGAGATCTGTGTCATTTAAAAAGTCGTTTAAGTGCTGCTACCTTAAACCTTGACCCAAAGCCCACTGAAGTCAGTGGAAGTCAGTCTCTTCGTTTCAGTGGGCGTTGGATCCAGCCCTTAGACACACTCAATGGTGCATTGAACATTATAAAATAAACATCCACCTATCTTCCCATCTTTGTGTATTTACAGAGCATCAATCACCTCATTATCTATCCACTCATCTTTAGGTGCAGATCTTCAAACAAGTAATATTTAGTTCATTATGTGATTGTCATGTGTTACTACTTAGTGAACAGAAACTATTTTATTTATGCCATGCAAATCTTTTAGGTCATGAGACTTCTCTGTGTGCTATTTTGCCTTACATAGATAAGCTAATCAATAACATTGCAAAAGCTTCTATTTCAAGCTGGGATGAGACACTCTTCTGGAATTCATGAATAATGGCAAAGGCTTAGTCAAGTTGTGTATACAGTTGCTGGCACTAACCTAATTAGTTTTGCTGGATGTTAATCAGCTTTCCAGTTTGAACATTTAGTCTATAAGTGTATGGCATTGTTTTATATACAATGATTTTACAAAGTAATTATGGGTGGTGTTTATTATTTGGCTTTTAAGGCTGATGCCGAGTGATCTTCTGCATATTAAATGTAGTGTTTACTTGTTGGTGTTGGAAGAACATATTGTTGAGCAACCTTCTGCATGTTTGGTTTTTTTTAAATACACCCACACATAGTCCACTTTCCACCTCCAACCCAGCAATACTAATAAAAAAAGGAACAGTTACAAGAGGGAATTATTTCTCAAAGTCAGACTTGAAAGATTTAGACAAATAAATGATCTCTGTTATTGACAACAGTGATCCCCTTGTATGCACAGAACTGGTTGCAAAAACACAAAGGCCAAATCTGACCCTTTTGAAGAAAAGCTGCACAAATGAGATAATTTGACCTCTCTCTCTGTGTTTTCACAGGAATGGAATGTTTATATCAATGTCGTGGTCACTGTGTTCATCTTACGGTTGTTGCAGATGCAAATTTCTCCTCATCTCAGCTGGAAGGTATGATCAGAAATTTAGTTATATTTCTGCAAAATCTCTACAGGGTGTCAATCTGGCACATGTATTTCATACTAAACAGTGTATACCAAAAGTTGTATTTAGTGTAGTTGTAGCGGTGTCAGTCCCAGGATATTAGCAAGACAAGGTGGGTGAGGTAATATCTTTTATTGGGCCAATTTCTGTTGGTGAGAGAGACAAGCTTTTGAGCCTTGCAGAGCTCTTCTCTGGGTCTGGGAAAGGTACTTCCAGCATCTCAGCTAAATGCAAGGTGGAAAAGATTGTTTAGCATAAGTAGTTAGTATATATACTAAGGGACCATTCAAGGTCTGTATCCCACTACCCCCCTTTTTATGTCCTATGACTGCAGATCACAGTTGCCAACTTTCACGTGGTAAATACGCACCCCAACTTTCACAATAAACCAGAAATCAAGCGAATCCCATTTCAAAACAAGGCCAAAACAAGCCAATCCCTAAGAACCCCAGCACTCTATGTGCAGTCTGGGAGTGTGGTGGGCCTGCTGTGCACCCCTGACTCTCTCCCCTGCTTGCCAGGAGCTGAACAAAAAAAAAGAAAGCAACAAGCTACAAGCCAAACAAGCAGAAAGCTACAAGCCAAAAACTAGCCAACAAGCAACTCCCCAGCCAATTAAGCCAAAACCAAGCCCAATTTCTGCATTTTTCCCCCCACAGGTTTGGCATGTCTGCTGCAGAGATGTTAAAGGGCCACTCTACCTTGAATGGTCCCTTAGAATAAGCTAAATAATCTCTTCCACCTTGCATTTAACCTTGAGGATTTAAGTGGTGTAAAGGCAAATTTCACCCACTGTCCCAGAGGATAGGTTCCACATGAAAGTAGTAATGGTTGCTACATTTTGTGGCCTGTAGCATACAAGTCAGTTAAATGAAAGGCATTAAAAAAGCAGAAAGTCTTATGGGTTTTTTTTTTGAATAATTAAATGAATATTTTAAATTTGTATTAATAACTTGTTTTGATTGCATTTCATCACTGAAGCATAATCTCCCTCTGAGAACTGTCAGGGATGGAAAAGTACATATCAACGAACACAGGACATTGATTCATGCATGGACTTAATGATCCCTAAGAAAGACAAATCTCCAGGGTGTCCCTAAATGCTGGGCTTTATATTTTCCTCTCTGATTTATCTCAGAGATGTATAAAATCACATGCAGGCAGAGAGCTCTCTATTGACTACTCATCTGCAAGTCTTAAGGCACAATGTTTAGTTTACTGTGCGCAAAATATAGCATAAGCACAAAGCTTTTTTTATAATCTCTCGTTCCACTAAGCGTCCCTGAAACCTTGGCAAATACTACTTACGCCTCCTGTGAGGAAGGTACCGTAACCGCCATCAACTCAGCTGTCTCTAGAGACTGAAACCTTGAGCTCCGAGTCAGTGAAAGCAGGGCCTTGGAGTCTTTTTCCCAATAATCTATTGTCCACTATTCCCCCAATAACCTATTTTTAGAGGATAGAGCATGAATGGTTGGGGATTAGTGATGAGACTTCCCTACATTTGGTCAAGCTGTGGGGGGCAGAAAGCAGCAATACCATTGTTGTCATAATCCTTTTTCTAAAATGTCAAGGTCCTAATAAATTAGACCAACATGTTCAAAGGGGGCTACTGATTTGGGGTGCCTCTATTTCTGGTTGCCCAACTTGAGACACCTTGAAAGGGCATGATTTTGAGAAGGTGCTGACTATCCGCTCTCTGAAAATCTGGCCCCTTTATATCATGTATCAAGCTGACTGCTCAGAATCACTCATGAAATCTTGGCTTTGGATTTTAGTGCCTAGCCTGCTATATGCCTCATTCTGCTTCCTTGGTGTTAGGCATATACCCATCTAGGGGACTGCTCAAATGGGAAAGTGAAACTCCCAGTCAATCCAATTTTCACACAACAAGCACTGGAGAATAGTGGGGGAAGGTAAATGACCTTTTTAAAAAAAAATTTTTTAAGTTAGATAATCTGCTCCTCTCTCTTCTGGTACTTATTGGCTAATTGTCTGAGAATTGTCATCCAATCAAGGAAGCTGCTTGGTTATTTACATGCTGAACAGTAAGCAAGAGGCATCCTTTCAATTCCGAATTTATTTGATGCATTTGAGCTCTGGGAAATATGCTACAGACATATTTAGCATTGTAACCAACTCTGACAAGATGAAAGATAGTCTTCCAATTCAAAGAACATAAGGAATTATTGAGGAAGAAAATTGTCTGAACGAGGGCAATTACAGCAATAACTATCCATGACGTAAATGGTATCAGGTCATACAAGCATAACCTAAGATGTAATGAAAATACTTCAAAGGCAAACATGCTGTAAATCAGACACAATAGAATATCATTTATTACTCTGTCGGGATGATAAATGTAAAAGAAAATCTCTTTATTTCACAAGATAGAGGGAAAAGATACTACAGTATATTCCACGCTCTTTTGCTCTAGGCAAAAGAAGTAAGGTTTCATAGCATATAAGGAGAGTATTTCAGCCCCTACAGTAGAATCCTTGTCATCTAAAGCCCAAACTTCCATTTTAACTTCCCGGAATATAATCACTCTGGTTATGCTTCTCCACACAATACACACACACACACTGCAGTGTGTATGCACACAGCAGTGGGAATTGAGTTAGTGGTGTATTAATTATGCTAGACCTCTCTCTAACCTTGAAACCATTTGACATCTATGCTTTTGCACTTGTGTGATGATTAAGCTGCTTGGTGCTATATGAGTTTCATCATGGAGATGTTGTATTTCTGGCCTATGTTTATATTACCTGTTTAAAATAAGGAGGAGGGAAAAGAAACTGGATCCAAAAAGTGAAAGTAGTAAGGGATGGCAAAAGCTTGTAGCTTTTGAGATATACTTTGTTATGGCTCAAATCCTCATTCCAGAATGATATTCTGTCCTGTATAGAGGGTCAGCAAGAGGGCTATGTGCCACTGAAGTCCTACTTCTGAGGGCTCAAGTGAGACCTAAACCTTGCACTACACTTCTGCACAGGTGAATTTCACCTAGAGTGACCAGCTAGCAAGTGTAAAAAATCAGGACAGGAGGTGAGGGGAAATAGGCGCCTATATAAGACAAAGTCCCAAGTATCAGGACATCTGATCACCTTAACTTCACTGCATAGCACATAGCCTGAGCACAGGGGTTGTGTGTTGAAAGTTCTGCAGCAACTACATCAGTGATTCTCAAACTTTTGTACTGGTGACCCCTTTCACACAGCAAGCCTGAGTGCGACCCTCCCCCCAATAAATTAAAAACATTTTTTAAATATTTAACACCATTATAAATGCTGGAGGCAAAGCAGGGTTTGGGGTGGAGTCTGACAGCTCGTGACCCCCCTCACAACTCCCTGAGGGGTCCTGACCCCCAGTCTGAGAACCCCTGAACTACGTGAATCCTTGATTAGTCTGTAAGTATCTACACGGGGAACAAATAGTTACTGATGAGCTCTTCAATCTGACAGAGAAAGGTCTAACATGATCCACTGGCTAGACAAATTCAGACTGGAAATGTGGTGTACATTTTTAATGGTGAGGGTAATTAACCACTGGAACAATTTACCAGGGGTCTTGGTGGATTCTCCATCACTGGTCATTTTAAAATCAAATTTGGATTTTTTTCTAAAAATATGCTTAAGAAAGTTTAAAGTTTAAAACAAAAATGTTGCCTACATAGTATCTTGGTGATACTAGGCCACATGTTATGAGTGTTTCAGGGGGACTTCTCACATGAGTAAGGATTGATATGCTTAAGCACAGTGTTGGTACTTCCCTAAGAAACTATATATTTCCAGTGTTCTTTAACCCATGTGACTAAATGGAACAAACACAAAATCTTGTTAGAAAATTAAGATGTTTTGTTTTATTTTGGAAAAAAACATTACTTACTTGCAAAATCATTCTTGCTACATAATCTAATTTAAAACTCACATCTCATTCAATTAAGATTTCATACCATTGAGAAAATGATGCCGTCCCGAAGAATACTGCAAAAGCTGCCATATACAAGCCCATAAATAAACTGCATGATTTTCATACTTTAAGACTGAGGATAAGAACAGGGTTTGTTTTTGAAGATTCATTTCAAGCATTTCTATTTCAGTATATTTTCTGCATTCAGTAAAACTGTGAAAAATACATAGAATCAAACAAGATGAACAGACTGGGGGGGCGGGGGTGGGTGGACATTTACAGTATGCTTGTGGTTTTTTACTACTTTATCAGAAACTAAAGAAGCAAACAAAAGAAACTCCATTCCTATTACTAATAATACAGTGTTCTAACTCCTAAACTCACGTGACATAACCAAGATATACTACTTTATGTTCAAAATGCACTGATAAAGCATGGGACACAGGTTACGTACTGGAAAACATTGCAGTATCTTCAATAGGTCTCAATACATATGGGTTAATAAATGTTCACTCCTTATATAATACATCTATGTCATATTCCAAAGTGTTTAAAAATCATGTTCATGATTCATTGAGTCTATTGCTGTATTTTGGGGACCACATTATATGTTATACCTGGATAAAAAAATAGACTTAACCCTTTATAGTAGATGCTGTTGTACTGTATGTCAAATGTTATTTTCAAATGGATCTATGATAATCATTGCTACTGACAGTAACTTAGGTGACTGCTATAAATTTAGCATAGGAGTTACATTCAAAGTGAGAAAATGGCACAGTGGGAATTATAAATATTTAAAAAGCCAGATTTAAAAAAAAAAAAAATTTCCTATGACTCATTCACAACATCACTTTTACTATAACATAATGATTAGAAGAGAAATCGCCTAATAGGGTTAAAATCTATATCCATGGTCACAGTTTTTAAAAAAATGTGCTTCAGTATCAAAAATATGTTTAAATATTTTATCAGCACACAACACAGACACTTTGAACTCTGTTATCACAGTACAGTTCTGTTACAACAACCTACTTCCATATACTCCAATCGCTCTTCCTATTGTATCTTTTGGAACAGACATTCTCTTTCCACAAGGGTCTGCTATATTTACACAGTTGTAATAATTATTCCAATGCTTAAAGGGCTAAGAGCAAGCCTATGCACAAAAGCCAATAGAGCGAGAGAGAGAGAGAGCCACTGCAGTATTTAGCTTTCTTCTTTCCCTGCTTTTACATTTAGCTGTCAACAAAATAGAATTATTTTGCTCACAGGATTAGAGTTAATAAATGTCTGTATTTACACGTATTTATGATAGACACAGTGGGCCAAATTCTGCTCTGTTTTGCCTGTGTACGTCTGGAGTAAATTGGTTCAAGTTAGTGCAATAACTGCAGAATTTGGTTCCCTTTTTAGTTAGTTAGGGAACAAATCCCAGTCCCCTGAAATCAATGATAAAACTCCCACTAACATCAATGGGAGATTGTCATTGACTTCGGTGTATCAGCCTTGGCCTTAACTGTGGAAAGTATAAACATTAAATTAAGTGGGGAAAGATACTTTGAAAACATTGGGTCAAATCATCGGCCCCCTTACAGCTGGTGGCACAAAGCATTGGGAAAGCAAGCACAAACTACTTGGGGTTTGCCTACTGAAGGGGAATCCCCGGGTGAGCTGGGGCAGCACTGGGGGTGGGGGGGTTAGAGATATGGCTAGGAGAGAGAAGACGTGGCAGCAATATCGTTTTGGTCTGAGCAGACTGAGCTGGTGGAATGTTCCCTTTGGAACAACTGTGGCTGAGCAAATAGAGCAAGATGCATATTTTTGAGGCCAACTTAGCCCCTGGCCAGCCTCAAGAGAATAGGGGTGTATCAGTGGCAAAAGCCACCTTGTCCTCTCCCCACCAACCCCGCTGGGTGGGCACGACAATAGTGTGCCTGAGGGTCTGCCTCAGTGTGTCCAAACTACCTTCAGTCAATTACCGACTGACAGTCTACAAGAACCAGGAAGACATTGCTCCAATGAAAAATGAGTCCCCCCTCCACCCCCCCAAGATACTACATAATTGTATTGGAAGCAAAAGCTGCTGAATGCTGAGTAGTTTAAATCACAAAAGACTGTCTTGCAGTCTATTTAAAAGATGTCTGGATACCAATACACAGACCCATCTGCAGTCTTGCTACCTTCACAGTATTTTGTTGGAATTCAGTGTCTCATTCTGACCGCTAAAAGGAGAAAGATAAGTCACAGTGTGGGTTTTGATTTCCAGAAGCTACAGGTCAATTCCATTTGTGAAATGCATGTGATGGACCGTTGTTGATCTATCTGAAAGACTGAGACAACTAGCTTCTATTATGATTTGTCAGCAGACAGAAATCGCCCTTTAACTGAAACTAACATTGCGGGTTGGAGCAGGGCAGTCAGAGCCATTTATATATATTGCAGATCTGGAAAAAGGAATATCTAAAAAGTTAGCTCTGTGTGTGCTTGTGTGTGTAAAATATATATTGCACACGTTGTTTGTGTGTATATAGACATAGTGTATATCTGCTTCATAGGTCCCAAGTCTATAGAGTGGGCTGAATGGCTGGAATTTTTCTTTTTTCCCCTCGAGGTCTGGCTTCCTTACAATGTTCCAATGAAATGCCTGTTGGCAGAATGTGGTGTTAATAAGCTTCACTGGGATAATTGATTACTTAAGATATTCCATGTAAACAGAGAGTGCACAGCTAAACAAGAATAGTCCCGTTACAACATCACAATAGGAAGCATTTCATTTGCAGAGCACAAAGATGCATCTTTCCTGAAATACGTGACCTTTAGATTTCGATAGCAATAACCTTCCCATCTCTAGTGTTGTCATCGTCACTGACAAAACCATCCAGTGTATAGTAGTGCTAGTTACTCTGCAGCTATTGCTAATGGCCAAGTGGTAGGTTGCATTACACACTGGAAGGGAGGCAGATGAGGACAGACTTGTACATACTCGGCAAAGCAATGTGGCAATTTCCAATTTCTTAGGCAGTGATTAGAAGAGCAGTTGCTACTGGCATTAATGGTGAGAAAATAATGGTGGGGGCTGTATTGGAGGTCCTGAAGGTATGGCTTGATTTTCAGAGAGAATCTGGGTCTAATATCAGACTGCTGATAAATCAATCCGATTGGCTGAATTAGTACTCTTGTCCCAGGTGTTCATCTTTGTAGGAGTTGTACCCGGCCTATTCCCAGTCATCTGGAAGACAAAATAGTATTGAAACTAGATTTACTACTTCTGGTAAATCGCTATTGACTGGAGCACATGAAAGCCTGAAGGCATCAATCTAGACTCCACATTACCTTAGACTCTTGAGAGCACACGCCATAAAGAAGCCATTTAACATGTATTGTCGGGTATTATTCAGTGATCACTGCCAATCATTTCAGAAGCTATCATTTCTAATAGCCAGTTTTCTCATAAAATACATTTCTTTTGTCTCAAGACAACTTAAGCCCTGCTTGAGTGGGGGGGAGAAAGAGGAATGCATATATACACACTGATTTGTTTATACAAATGTTTATTCGTAGGACTCAAATGTAAAGGTATTCTGCCTGGAGCTGGTTGGAAATTGTCTGCTGGAACAAATTTGCATCAGAAAATGCCAATTTGTCAAAAGCAAAATGTTTCATGCCAACTTGTCACTTTTGACAAGTCTCATGAAGGAACACAGGCAGAACCCAGCCTGTCAGGCAGGTTTCACATCTCTCCCTGCCACCTTGCCAACTCCTTGGCAGCACACCTGAAGGACTGCCCTGGAGTCGGGACTCCTGGACTTCCAGGATTTGCAGCTCCAGGACAGCCTTGCTATGTAGACTCTCCCTAGGCTTGGGGACGCCAGGGCTTCCAGACTCTGAGGCCAGCTGGCTGCCTGGACTGACTGATCCCTGCAGCCCAGGGAGCCTGCTGCCTTGCGAGTCAGGCAGCCTGGGGAATCAGCTGGCACAGGAGCCTGACAGCCAGGCTCTAGCTGGGGCACACAGGGCTTCCAGGTTCCCCCCCCCCACAAAGCCGGGAGCCTGGGACAGGCTTCAGGGTTTGTGGTTCCAGGGCATACCCGCCAGGCAGACTGGCCCCCGAGCTTCCATAATCTTAGGCCTGCTCGAATCTTGGGGCAGCTGGCTTCCAAGGTTGTGGGAGTTGGGCAGTCGGGGAGCCAACTACTGTGAGCATTGGAGAGCCAGCTGGCCCATGGAGTCTGGAAGCCATGGAGCCAGGAAGCTGTGGAGTCCCTGGCCCTGGGGGAGTCTGCATGGCAGGGCTGCCCTGGAATCATGAATCCTGGAGGCCTTGCCAGCTGATGGCTGAAACCAACGTGATTGCAACATTTCTGTTTGGTTGAAAATTTCAAAAATTTTGAAATAGCGAAATTTCCCATGAAACAAAAATTCTGACTTTTGACCAGCTCTAACCCTAACCAAAAACTATGGTCATCAGCTGAAGCTAATAGCAAGAAAACTCTTTCAGGGCTTGGGTCAAAGCTCATGGAAGACAATGGAAAGACTCTCATGACTTCAGTAGGCTTTGGATCAGGCCCCAAAACTGACGTTTTAGAAATTTTACCCACTGGCTTTTCAGATAACAGAATTTAGTCCTCTGCTTTCAGAGTATCTCCTATAGTCACAACACAACACTTGCCCATCGCCACTGGCTATAGAACACACTGTAGAGACAAGTGCTAATTAACTTCTGTGCCCCCTGTCATCTCATCTTTCTTTCCACAATATTACTCTACAGCTGGGCAATATTTTTCAGCTGAAACTTTTTTTTTCCCCCACCAAAAAAAAAAAAATAAAAATGCAAATCCGGATCCAATGAAATATTTTGCCAAAAATTGTGTCTATTTGGGCAAAATGTTTCAGTCAAAACAAAAGAAAGGTTGTGGAAAGGTCTAAACAAATCGTTTTTAACGTTTTGAAAATGAAACGTTTCAAATTTTTTGGGCTACACAAAGCAGTGAAGGGGAAGGACGGATGAAGAGACACCCCCCCGCCCCACTTTAGCGTTGTGCTCCGGGCATCCACTGGGGATGTGGGAGACTCGGGTTTGAATCCACCCTTGTCCTGATTTTTTACACTTGCTATCTGGTCACCCTAGTTGGGCCTCTCTCCATCTCTACTCCCTGGTTTTGTAAATGCAGCCCTTCAATTCCTTTGCTTGTGTTAAAAAAGTTCAAAATGAAACATAGTTTCAGGCTGAACAAAAATGTTTCCTTGGACACAAAATAAAGTTTTTCCAACTTTTTCACTTTGCTGAAAACCCCCCATAAAATATGTTTTTAACTTCAGCTTGACCAAATCAAACAATTCTTTTGATTTTTTTTTTTCCAGAATTGCCAGGGAACCAAAAAATCAGTTAGTCTCAGAGCTTTGCTCTACAACCTTCCAGCCAGTACATTAGGGTAAAAATGGCATTGATGAGAGTACTTACAATATCAGAGTTGAAGGGTTTCACATTGATGTTGCGAATGGAACTGCTGGTGAGGGACCACACCTTGGTTTTGTGCTTAAAGGCGGCTCTAACCTTTGGAAAGAGGCATTAGAAGGCGGTCAGGAAATTATGATCCTTATCTTGTTTTATTTATTTTCAGGTACAAAGTATTGTCTTTATTTTATAAATGGATGAGGGTTCATATGCATATATTACTATGGAATATTTGCCGTTCTACTGTATAGTAATAATAATAATATTGTGGGATTCCATTTTAGTGTTTATCAATAGGTCTGTGATCAGATTTGCATATTTTATAAGTAAAAATATAAGCTCTGATTGTATCAGCTAATCTGTGCACTCAGGGGGGCACTTCCCTGGACTCCGTGCAGTTCCAAAGTAACTGCTCTGCCAGGAGCCATCAATGGTTGTGGCCTCCAGGTGCACCCCCAGAGACACAAGGGGCTTTGTGCAGTTCATTCTGGTCTTCCGGGGATCCCATAGGTTCTATGTGAGTCACCAAGTTTGCAGGTGGGCCCTGTTTTCTTTTTTCATTGGATGCAAACCCTGACAATGCACAGGCACACCCATCTCTCTCTGATGGGATGAGGAGATCTGATATCAGAATTCCTTCTCCAGAACCCCTCCTGGCAAGTTTTTCCCTGACGGGAGATGATCCAGGCAGTTGTTTTTTTCCAAACTGCCAGCCCTGCAGATTCTAATAATCAAGTAACACTAGTGCAACTCCATCACCTTCTATATTATGGCTGAACAGGTGTCTATGCAGAGAGGCTTTGGCCCAGCATTGGGAGCTTAGTAAATAATTGTGTTGATGGTTGTGAGCCAGACTAGAATGCAGCCTGCTCCCCCAATGCTGTGCTGGCTCCATGGAAGTAAAAATGGGAAGAAATATTTATTTTTGTCACTAACATGCAGAGGGATGTGTTGAGCAAAAGTTGCCATCTTACGTAGTCACTTTTCAGAGCAGGACTGCACGTAGCTAAAATTCCAGCATGAGGCCTAGGCATCACTTATCTGGAGAGCCGGAGTGGGACTTAAAGATGCTGGCCAGTCAGGCAGAGGTGAATTTCACACTTTAAGAATAATGTTCACTTTGCACACACAGGGTGAAATCTTGGCCTCACTGAAGTCAATGAAAAACTTGCCCACCATGATCCTCCAAATACCCACCGCTCCACTGAAGTCCTAAAGAAGTATGTCCTCATAGTGACAACAGGGCTCATATCCCCATGCCGCTCCAGCTCACCTTTCTCAGTCAAACAGCCCCCCTGAAATCAATGGGACTGTTCATGTCATTAAGCCCTAGTGCGGCTTTGTCATTCTCTAAAAGCATTGCCTTTAATTTGGCACTTGAGGGTCTGATCACATTTACAGGTGGCAGGGAACAGAACACCAGCCACCCTAGCTACAGCCTTACATGCACCCTTATATTTATGAACTACATGATGTTTTCTGATGAAATTCAACTTCTCTCCAGTTGGATAAAATAAAACCATGCCACCCAGAAATGTGGTGATGGGTGTATGTCCGTTTAGTGTGTTTCCATTTTAGGAGGTGACAAAGCAATTAAACATGATTCTTAAATGCTAATATAGGGGAAATATCAGTATTCCCATTTTAGAGATGGGGAAATGGAGGCACAGAGCAGGGAAGTGACTTGCCCAAGGTCACCCAGCAGGGTAGTGGCAGAGCCAGGAATAGAACCAGTGCTCTAGTCACTAAGCCATACCACCCCCTAGACATTAGAATCCAGCATGATTTACAAAATGCTAATTGCTGAACACTAGTAGAGAAAAAACAGGACAATTAACTAACTAGCTCAGTGGCATGTCAATCTGTGAGACTTAGTAAATCTGGAGAGAATTAATTATCACTGTATTGATCTGGCACCCTTTGAAGTCAGTGGCAGTTTTGCCATTCTGAAAGCAGAAGGGAGCCAATGGTTGGCGATTTTAAAAATACACAAACGTATTCTAGTTTTCCTGACAGCTACAATTCAAATTTGGGTAAGGTGGTCTGTATATTTGTAGTTCCTGTTGTGCTGTATATGTACATTTTTATATTTCTCCCGCTGTGATTGCATGCTATAATTGTTGTTTATATTCTCCCTCTACTTTTGTTGCTGTTCTCCTTTTTACTTTGAAAAACAAAACAAAAAATAACTTGGTAAAAAAGGATGTAGTCTGCTCTGTAGTTCCGGCATTGCCAGGGTCCTCAGGCAATCAAGAGAACTGCCATTTTTTACAGTATTTCTTCAAACAGGTCTTATGTATTGCTTGTAAAATCCTATATCTCTGCCTTACCCTACTGAGTCGAAATATTGCTAGCAGTTTTGTTTTCCTATGTCTGGGACTCCCTGTTACACAGAGTGTTGAGGAGTAAAGCATTTTTTTTAAAGTTTTTTCAGAAGGTCTATTTTAAATAGAAACCCTCATAGAGACTGTACAGTGGAGCTAATAAGAAATATTCTCCAAAAGCAATTGCTCATTTCTGCTGTTTGCCAGGGATTCAGACTCTGAAGTACCTAGTGCCTCTAAGATCACTTGGAGGAGTTTATGAATTCCCTTCCTTAGTAGGTTGCTGGGTTGTTTTTTTGTTTTGTTTTTTAAAAGTAGCAAGTCAGATATAAATATCTGGCCATTGGGTTGTTTTGTCTGGGAGTCAGATGCGTCATGGAGAGAAAGAGGCTCTCTGAGTACAGGGAACAATAGGATATTTAAATATTTTTCCTTCCTAACTTTTACCAGCCCTCCTAGCTTTACACATTGGCGTCTCCTTCCGATCCCACTGCAACTAGAGAAGTCAGTACTTGGTCCCAACACTATGAAGTCATTGGGGCAGAGACCATGATTACATTCAACAATGGTCATGATGATGGTGTTCAGCAAATACCTGATTACTGCAAGCACCATGTCCTGCCTGCTCCTGGACAGGCAGAGAAGGCCCTTAACACTGAAGAACTGGAGTGGTTCCAATGCGTATGTGTAGCATGGAGGCATGGGGTAAGCAGAAGAGTGGTCAGTAGTTGGTATATGTATATATGCTGATCCACTGATTAAAACAACCCCATGGCATTGACAGCGGCTTCCATCGCCGCCTTTGATTTACAGTAACAATGGCATATTGCTGGGCTTTTATGCTCAGTGCCCTGGGAGAGGGGAGCATTCTGGCTGCTCCAGTCCATGTAGAAATTCCCTGTGCAAGGCCTATTTATCTGGCTAAAGCTTTGGCTCTAAAGGAGTCAATCCAGTGACACAGTCCTTGCATGAAAAGACCCCCCTTCAGTCCACTGTAAAAAACGTTGCATCCTGCCAAGAAAAGTCCCCGGGAAATGTTCTACTCTGGTTTCTCATTAATAAAGGGAATAGTGAGTTCTAAAAGTTTGTTTTGTTGAGATTAATATTTATTTTCCCTTCTGGCTCTGAAACCCAAACATTCTCACTTTAGAAATGTTGCCCATAGAATGCAAGTCTCCATCCATGCCCAAGCAGTACGTTTCCCCTTAGACTTGAAATCTGATCTATCATCACATATTTGGAAACTCTGCTTCTTTAGGTTAAATGCGCTAAATGACTTACAGTGCTTCGAAGTGGGGTCATGTTGGCCAGGAGTCCTCTGAACCATAAAATCACTGATAGCTTCATGTTTCTCCCACAGAAACTTACAAATATTAGTGACAAGGCAAGTGCCCATAATGGGTTCATTCGCTGTTTGTTTTATGCCCATGGCACTTGAGTTTTTTACCGAGTTCCTACTTTCCTGAAGATTTCATAAATTGTAATGACAGTGACTATATAAAAAACATACACATTGCTAAGCAACTGTGACTGAGGAATAAAGGGCATACCTCTGAATTCAGAAGACAGTGAAACAGGAAGATGAAAAATCCCTAAAAGAAACCAAAAAAGGGAAGAAGAATAGTACAGGTTATTACTTGAAGTATTGCACTAAGCATGGGTGCAATAGACCGAAATTTACAATTGAGCATGAATGGGTCAAATTCTTCCCTAACTTCATCAGTTACAACATTAGGCTACTGGTCAAAATTTTCCATCTAAAACTTTTACTTTATTTTTAAGGAACTTGGGTTTTCACCAAAATTTTCACAGAAAGTGTCTGCCTCCAAATCCAAAAATTTAAAAATCAAAAATATTTTAGTTGTTGGCAATCAAAGCTCTTTTCCAACCAGCTCTAGCTGGGACCCTATGGTGTATTATCTGTTTGATTATCTGTGGAATTCCTTTGTGAGATAACCAAAAAATTCACAAGTGCTGCTTTTACCTCTCTGATCCAGGAAAGAACTTAAACATGCCCTTACTTGTATGTCTGTACTCAAGAACCTGCTTAACTATAAGCAAATGCTTAAGTCCTTTCCTGCCTAGGGATGCTTTCGATGGATCAGGGCCCTTCTACCTTGTCCTCCTATCACAAGTGCTGTACGTATCAGCGGGCCTCTTTCCTACTAACCTTTGTCAAATGCAACACGCATACCCTGTTGCTCAATCTGATGAGATCTACCCAGCCACTTAGGATTGTCTTATTTGGTTCTTTCGGGATCGCAGAATCTTAACCTGACTTTACAGACTTGAAAAATTTCAGTGGTGCATCCACTGTTAAATCTAGTCCTTGATGCCTCACTCTCTTGAAACTGAAATTTCAATAAACTCTGTCAAGGGCAGTGTTCAATGCCTGTTCATCTGGTGGCTGTTAGAGGCCTCTCTCAATTGCTCAGTATTTTCACTGTCTATGCAGAGACTGGAGAAATAGCATTGATTATGAGATAAAGGGGTATGGAAGATCAGAAAAATATACACAAATGAAAACATTGCTAAAGATCTGTCAGTTGCAAGCTTGCGGTACTCTACAGCTATTGTCTGAACACCCAGAGCCTGCATTATGTACTTACTTGCAATGAATTGAATATTGCAAACATATACTGAAATACTATTGCATGGTCATTGACAGCTAGAACTCCAAAGATCCATGAACTTCCCAAGATCGGTAACAATACAGCAACTGCCTTAGCTGTCAACCTGAAAGATAAAATGACAGGAAATTTAACAGAACTGCCAGGCAAACAGTATGTTTTTAACACATCCGAGGGGAGACTTTTATCAATTATTTCTTGGCACGCAAGTGATTGAAAAAAAAAAAATCTTCTCACAGACAATGCCATCAGATTGTTGCTCAGATTTATTGATGATGTATAAATGATTAGCCATGTCAGCTTTTGATCACTGAAAAAAAATGAAGTAGGACATATTTATGTTCACAGCACATAGAAAGAACTTCATCAGTATTATTCTTATGAGTCATTTGATAAGAGCGCATTGGTTACACTTAAATAAAAATAATATCTTCAATTTTATATAGTGCTTTCCTCTCCAAAGATCCAAAAGTGCCTTCCAGAGTATGGGCAACTGAAGCCCACTGAACTCAGGGAGACCACTCCTGTCAAGTGCTCATGCATCCATATATAAGTAGAGAGGTTTGATGGTCCAGTGGTCAAGGAACTGTGGATACAGTTGCCAGCACCACCAGAGACTTCCTGCGTAACTTTGGGCAAGTTGCTTAGTCTGTCCGTCCCAGAAGCATTTAGGTATCTAACTCCTATTGAAAACAATGGAAATTAGGTGCCTAAAATACTTTCCATGCTTTTTGCCTCTGTGCTTCAGTTCCTCAGCTGTAAAATGGGAATAACAGCGCTTCCCTACCTCGCAGGGATTTTGTGAGGATCAATTCATTAAAGATTGTGAGGCATTCAGATACTATGGCAGTGGGGACTGTGTTCGAACCATATTATTATTTATTATTATTACTGAAGTGCTGAGGAGCCCTAGCTATGGACAAGGACTCCATTGTGCCACATGCTATACAAACAGAGCAAAAAGACAGTCCTTCCCCAAAGGGATTTAAAATCTAAGTACAAGACAAGAGACAACAGATGGATATAGACAGATGTGTCATCAGAATTAGGCCTTATGTCTCTGCACCTACAGCCTCCTAAATTAGGGCCCAATGGTGTGAGGTGCAACATGCTTTCAATCTCCTGCAAGATGTTTATCTTCATCACCAAAAGGAATTAAGCATGCTCAGTACTTCACATGGGGTGCCTGAGACCTTGCATGATCAGGCATTTCCAGAAAGGTAATCTGCAGTTCTGGGATTTGTTTGCTGATTTAACTCAGGATGTTCTGATGTCTTTGCTGCACCAGAACACCAGCCAGCCAGCCAGCATGTAGGACATGGACTTCTGACCAAATTGAAGTCACAAAGCATTACTGTTTATCTTAGATAATTGTCTACTCTCCAAAAGTCCTTTTTTTTTTCAGTGCATTGTTCTCTCTACTTCCTTGAGAGATACTGACTCTCAGCAATAAATTGTACTAAAGAAACTTTCATGTGTGCATGTAAACATCAATACTGAGTGTATCAGCTGTAAGAGCATTGAACAAAAAGTATCTGGTCTGTTTCTAAGTATGGAAAGCATGAGAACAGCTCATTCCATCTGCATTCAGTTAAAACAATATACAACTTACAATATACAACAAATTAGCTTGCAGTTATTTTTTTATTTTCTTGCTGAAAGTTGGTCTGAGTTAGAGTGAAGCCAGGTGGCTTCTGAATATGTACATAGTGACTCCATCACAATCCATTTTCTCTTAACAAAAGATTCAGCAGCGACATGTCTGGGCCAAAGCTTTGGACTACCAGAAAGTATTCAGCAAGGGCTTGCTCTCAAAACTCTCATGGAAGTACTGGAGAAAAACCACCTAGTTTTCTTCATGGGCACAAAGCCTATTAGCCAACTGGCACCTGTGCAGTTCAGTTATGCAAGGTGGAAAGGAGCAGGAGATTTGCATGCCCTATACCTCAAATTACTGAAATCCTGAAAGATACCAAGGAAGAAATGCTGCCTTCTGTTGGCAGAGGGAAGCAACGCTGGTGGAACTGGGGTGGGGAGAGTGGAAGTGGAGAAAAAAGATTCCTCCTTCCCGGAGCTGTCTAAGTCCTAACAACGGCACATGGCCCCAAGTCCCAAAGCAAGTGAGTAATCCAATTCCTAGTGAGCATTGCACTTAAACGTGTTTAAATACAAGCACATGCTTAACTCCTGTTGAGGCCAATGTGATTTAAGCACATGCTTAAAGTTAAGTTCTTTACTGAACTGGGGCTGTGGTAAAGTTGGAGATCAGTAGGTCAGGATGGGAATATTGAGGGAAGGTGGGGTGGAGCCAAGAACCAGCCCACCTCTGAACTATTGCATCACTGAGGAGCTTGCAGATTGCTAATGGGAAATCCATGCAGGAGATAATATTGTCTCAAGCAATATTAACTTCCCCTTTGGTGGGGTTAGGGTGTAGATGCAGGAGAGAAGTGCCTACAGCCGCATATCTTTTGTTAGGGCAAGGCTCCATGATGATTACAGAAAACAACAGGAGAAAAATGAGGCTGTTGTATAGCATAACTCAGGGGTCGGCAACCTTTCAGAAGTGCTGGGCTGAGTCTTCATTTATTCATTCTAGTTTAAGGTTTTGCGTGTCAGTGATACATTTTAACGTTTTTAGAAGGTCTCTTTCTGTACGTTTATAATATATAACTAAACTATTGTTGTATGTAAAGTAAATAAGGTTTTTAAAATGTTTAAGAAGCTTCATTGAAAATTAAATTAAAACGCAGAGCCCAAATTGGTGGCCAAGACCCGGGCAGTGTGAGTGCCACTGAAAATCGGCTCGCGTGCCGCCTTTGGCACACGTGCCATAGGTTGCCTACTCCTGGCATAACTCAATGGAAAAATCCCTTTAAATACTGAGTGCCAAGTCAGTCATCTCAGTGACCCAAGTAAACAAATCTTTGTTTTTGAGTAAAAGAATACGTAGAAACACTGCATGGAGTCAAGGGTTGTGTCAGAGAAGAAAGCCTGGATTACTTACAATGTATGTATTAATGAGAAGCTTGGTGTCCTTGGCCACAAATATTTTAGTACAATTCAATTTGATTCTGCAAAGGGTCTGTCAGCCAGGAACTGAAGGAAAACAATAAACCCCGAGGTCTGTTATTCACTTACAATAGACACTTCAAAGAAGCTGGTCTTGAGAGCAACTTGATCAACGGTGCAGAATTATTTCATGATGCAAGGATGATATTTTTTTCCAAGGCTAAAGTCCTTCACTTCAACAGCAACACAGGAAATATTTCCCACTGCCACATTGCAATGAACTCTTGTGGGGGAAACCAAACCCCTGTGACTGGGCTGAGCCCCACTGATTTCAATGGGGGTCCACCTGCATAGGACTCATTGCAGGCGAGGGGCCTTAGGAAACATGGAGAAAATGGAATCTGGACATTTAGACATTTTAGATCTCTCATTTAATCTGATATTAAAACCACTTTCCATTATGAACCCATCACTGGTACCCATCTGCTGTCTCTCACACATCCAATGCTATGAAATTTGCCTTTTGGGATAAACTTGTCCCTGTTTGGTTTCTTCAAAAAAGGGGAGTTTGTTTTAATTTTTAATTTAAGTTTGAGCAAAATGACTTCAGCCATATTTGGAGTCATTTGACCACAACAAATGCACTGTTCCCATTGCAAAACTATTCTAAACACACTATCTGAACAATGCTTCAGTAAGAGGGAATTACATGAAAACTGACATGTGGGCTAGACTCTGTGAAAACTATGGACTAGTCAGTTTGGGCCAGATTTACAAAGGTATATAGGTGCCTAACCATATAGATAGTCATGTAGTGTGATGTACAAAAGCATCAAAGTAGGTTAAGTGTCTAAGTCAACAGGAGTTAAGTGCTTTATTCAATTAGGTGCTTTTATAAATCCCTATCAGTTAGGCCTCTCTCTCTACTTCTTAAGGCACCTAAATACTAAATCTGGCCATTCGTTTTTAACAGGTTTTGATTTAACAAAGGTCATAGACCTTTGAAGACTGAACATTGACCATGTGCAGTATGAAGGCAGGAGATGAACACTAATTAGAGAGGCACTCCATACATGTACATCTTTAAGTGCACACCCATTTAAACTGGGTGGTGTTTAGGGGTAAAATTCACCCTATGCAGAGGATCAGCACAAGGTCTGTGTGTTTAATAGGCAGCAGGTTTAAAACAAATAAAAGGAAGTTCTTCTTCACGCAGCGCACAGTCAACTTGTGGAACTCCTTACCTGAGGAGGTTGTGAAGGCTAGGGCTATAACAATGTTTAAAAGGGGACTGGATAAATTCATGGTGGCTAAGTCCATAAATGGCTATTAGCCAGGATGGGTAAGAATGGTGTCCCTAGCCTCTGTTCGTCAGAGGATGGAGATGGATGGCACCTGGCATTGGCCACTGTCGGTAGACAGATACTGGGCTAGATGGACCTTTGGTCTGACCCGGTACGGCCTTTCTTATGTTCTTATGGGAGTCACTTACATCCTATTTAAAACCTATTTTGCTTAAGTGGTGCATAGATCTTATGCCAGTCTGTTGCACGGGTGAATTTCACCCTAAGTGTCAATGACTGGCTCAAGGAGTTATGAGATTCACTAACCAGGCTAGGAGCTGGGCAGCATTTTTTCCTTGACCTTTTTTATTTTCTTCCCTCCTCCTCTGCCTCCACTTCCCCAAACCCTGTTTCATTTCCTCTTTGACCTTTAAAAAAATGCA
The DNA here is from genome assembly GCF_016161935.1 of Mauremys reevesii. Lineage (NCBI taxonomy): Eukaryota > Metazoa > Chordata > Testudines > Geoemydidae > Mauremys > Mauremys reevesii. The sequence goes on along the minus strand of NC_052640.1, from coordinate 12,235,606 downwards.
TAGGAAATTAAATGCAAAAAGCTGCATTAAGCAACAATAAGGTCAAAAAAATTCAGAAAATGCAAAAGATACGGGTCCCCTAGCTTTGTTAATTCGAATGCATTACACATAGATGTTGTGTTTTATTCCTGTTTTTCTGACTACATGAAGAGTTTAGGAGACTAGCCCTAATAATAATAATAATAATAAACCATACAACACAGCCAAGTACATGTTGCTTTTGGATCCTTAGCTGGTGTTTGAATATTCAGACTGAGCAACCTTAACAATGCATCAACATGGTCCTTTGGCTCTTATGCTACGAAGTTGGGTAGCCAGGATGATAATACCGAGTTTGATATCTCAAGACTCTGAATGGGAAAGCCTGATTGCTGTTGCCCAGCTGGATGACTATAAGCAATGCCCTGTTCAATTAATATAGATGGAGGTTGTCTTTTACCACTAGTGCAGAGAAAGAGGTGCCATGTAGCTGCCCCGCCCCAGGAGCAGTCCAGGTAAGTCATGCTGCTCAGAGGCACAACCCAGGGAAGGGTTAAATATCCTATTTCCCCATGCCAATAGCAGATCACTACTGCCACCGGCCAGTTCAAATGTAGAGTCTTGTGCCAGGGGGAGGGGCAGATTCACAAAGGGACTTAGGCACCTAAATCCCAGGGTCAGGCACCTCTGATACTCACAGTACTTCCACTTAACTGCCACCAAACCCAGTAGGCACCTAGGCTCATTCAGCACCTAACTTTTTGCAGAATTCCTTAGGTGCCTCCATTTCTGCCTCTGCACATGAGCACTCCAGCCCCTCAGCAGGTGCTTGAATGCCTTACCCCAGTGTGATGAATGAACCCAGGGACGATGGGTGTTCTTCTGACCAACATGCCTGTGAGGCCTAACACCACAAGTAAGTTTTGAGCATCAGAATATCCCGTAGCCCAGTGGTTAGGACACTCACCTGAGCATTGGCAGATCCCTGGTCAAACCCCTTCTCCTCCTCAGGCAGAGGGAGGATCTCCCACCTCCCGGGTGAGTACCCTAACCACTGGGCTACAAGTTATGCAAGAAATGCTGTAGATGACTAATTCCCAAACAAGGGTTTGCAGCTGAGAATCCCAAGCAGAGGGTGGTGCTTCCCTGCAGCCTGGATTTAAAAGCCAAACTCCCTGAGAGGGGGCAGGACTTAGGACACTCCTTTCTCCTTGACATCGCCTGTTGTCTATCTTAGGCAGGCAGCCACCCAGCCTGCTGGCCTTTGTGAACCCCATTGGGAGGAACCTATTGTTACGCATTCATTGTATAGGAAGCCCAAGCATGTGAATCCCAGTGATTTTTCTAGGCACTGAAAAGTTAGCCGTGGCCACGCTAAGCATGGCTGGTTTCTTGGTGAATCTAGGCCTTAAGCTCTTCTTTTCCCCATGCTTGCAGGAGAAATGTGGGCAGGCAGCATAAAGGGAGGACTTAGACATCTGCATGGGCACATTCTAGGTGGTGATGAGCTGCCCCATAGAATTTTAGAAGCCATATAAGGGTTTATTTCTCACAGAAGCTGATAAAAGTTCAATCCCTATTGCTGTCTCGCATTCTAGCGCCGTTCAAATGTCTGCTTCCAGCATCTGTGTATGTGGTGATCAGCCCTGCCCTGAATTGATTGGGAGCAAGACAGAACTGGCACCCAGGGGGGATTTGCTTTTGTTCTTCCTTTTTACTTTCTTTTTCAATTTTCTTTTAACAAATATGTACCACTTATTGCTTCGTTAACAGGTGATTTCTGGGAACTGCAGAGCTGTTTTTGTTCTGATTACATTTTTATATTCAGTCTGTGTTTCGCAGCCTTTGGAATATTATTGTTTGTGCACAGTGTATCTATCAGCCTGTTGTACTGCTAGGAATTGTTTCTCACTGTGTCAAAATGATAACAATCGGAATGGATGGATTGCAAGTTACACAGAAGGCACAAGCTGTGCAAAGCTTTGTTCAGCAATAGATGCTTCGATGTGGGCTGATTTAATTCCTATGCAGAGCTAAAAGAATGGTTTTGACTTTTTTATTTAAAGAGCCAATAGCAATGAATCTGTACTGCATAGGGCCATCATGCTGCAACTGGCTCCCTTGCAATCAGTGGGGTTCCTTCAGGGTAGTTGCTGGCAGTTGTGCAAAATCTATTCACTGGGCCTGCCTGTATGAATCCTGCAAATCAGGGCCCAGGTATTGAAAAAGCCTCCTTTTAAACCCCTCCATGGACTTGCGGCCACCTTTCTGTTCTTTCCCTTCACACATATGGAACAATGTTATTGCAAGTACAACTTTATAGTTCCTGATGGCCTCAATCAGCCTTTCCTGAGCTTTCTGTCTAATTGACTCTCCATCTCTTTAAATCTCCATCTAAAAAACCCAAAACCTTGTCTCCTTTGCCTGCTCCTCTTAGGGGCCAATCCTATAACCCTTACTTAAGAGCGTAACCTTCCTCATCTGAGTCATCCCACTTAAGTCTTTGTTTGACTCTCCGGTTGCTATTTATTGTTCAACTTTGCATAACATCCAATCCTTGCATAGGCAATGCCAGATCTTCAGCTGGTGTTAACTGCTCCAACAAAGTCAATGAAGCTACACTGATTTATACCAGCTGAAATCCTGGTCAATAGGAACGTGAGGGGAAGATCCTGGAGCTGGTGTAATCTGTCTTAGCTCCATTGATGGCAAGGTGTGCAAGAAATGTAGGGGGTCAGGGCCTGTGGGATATAATTTCTGTCAACGACATAATATGAAATAAGTGTTCAATCTTGTTGCTGTTAAATTCAGTGGGACTTTTGCCAAGAAGCAGGGTCGGACCTTATAGGTTTTTTTTATATTTGCAATTGGTTTGGAACAATTCTACTCACTAGAGTTTTCTTCTTGCCCTTATTTAATTTCTCCCTCTTTCCTATTGCTCTGAGGACACACTCCATATCAAATACTGATGATTGAACTAGCAGCCCCAGGAAGAGGCTTTACTGCTCACAGGAAGCCAAACTGTATTGCTATTAAGAATGGGATCTATAACTCACAGATCAGTTTTATTGGTTCTATATGAGGAGCTAATCCGTTTAAGGCATCTGATCTCCACAACTTCAGACATCCTGTCTGCTAAATTACGGACTAAATTGAGACCCATAAACCAAGATTCTATAAATAGCAGGAAGGTATGGTCTATAAAAGCAGACACTTTTCCATAGCAAGTCACGTTGTTAGTTTGACGAATGGTCCTTTTAACTGAATTTTCTCTTTTTGCGGTTTACTTCAGACACCCACCACTAGCAGCTCTCTCAAAATCTAACAGAGTTCAGATTAATAGTGGAAGGAGATGAACTTGGACTGTTCCCAATTTGCTACAACTTGTAATCACCAAACTCTAACCTAAGAACTGATTAAAAATCTGTGAAACAAACAGCTTGCAAACTTTCCTTCACAGACAGAACTAACTGCCATTCAATTCAGCTATGTTCTTACCTCCTTTTATGCTTGGTATTCACCAGTCTTCAGGATTTTATCCCTACTGATGTGTGAGGAATGGCTATTCTTTGCAGAGTGGGAGTCATGAGTGAACAAGAGCATTTTGTTGTTTGCTATTATTTATTCAATCATCTAGTCAGGGAACAAAATCGCCCACTACAAACTAAGTCTAGCTGAACAATATTAGGAAAATCCATTTGCTGGAAATCGTTTGAGCAAAGTAGCCAGTGTGTTTGTTGCTACAAACAAATTCACAGAAATGTGGATAGGTTTACAAACCATTTGGAGCTGAGCCAGAGTTGGTTGATATCAATGAGTCTTGGGGATCAGGCCCTTTATGACCCAAAAATAAAAATGAGCTAAATTCACATCCCAAAATAGTCACAATGAATAATTTGACCAGCACAAGGAATGTAAACTAGGGGGTCAAAAGACAGGTTTCAGAGTCAAAATTTCTTGGTTCTCCTCCGAGCTCAACCACCAACTCATTGAGCAAGTCAACTGGAGCATGATTTTCAGGAATTAATTTAATCTATGAACTCCGGAAGGCCCCTTGGTCTTGTGGATAGAGTACTGGTCTCAGAATCAAGAGACCTGGCTTTCAATTCTGGCTTTGTCACGGATCTACTGGGTGACCTTGGGCAAGTTTCTGTTTTCTCTCCAGCCTTTGTCTATTTAGCCTGTAAGCTACATGAAGAAAGATTGGGGCTTCTAAACACTGGTAATACCAAGAATAACCACATAGGAAGTCACTGGTAGCAGCTGCTCAGCGCTTCTGAAAATCAGGCCCTCGACTTCACTATGCCTCAGTTTCCCCAGGGAGAGGGTGATATTTCCTACTTTGCAGGGGTGTTGTGAGACTTAATGTTTGTAAAACACTGTAAATGCTTTGCTTACTGCATTCTAGGGCCCAGGCCTACAGCTTGTGCTGTTGAAAGGTGCTGGTAACACAAATTATTACACCTTTTAACCGCAAATAATTTTTCCCATGCTGGACCTGCTCTTGAAATTGTTTTTTCTTTTTTTGGGGAGGCTCTGTGAACAATAGCCAGCATTTCACCAGGGAACCCCAGAGGAAAGCAGATGCTCTGCTGAAGTGTTGGCTGTTCCTACACAGCTTCCAGAAACCTAAAGCTGCTTTTAGCATCCAGTCCAACAAATGAAATAAAAAAAGGTTCCTTCCCTCCAACTAGAGTCTGGCTGGGGGGAGCAGGAAGTCAGTCTCCCGCTTTTTTAAATAAGCTGCCATTAGTTCTTTGGTCTGAATCCTGTAATTGAACTACAGTCTATTATATTTTGCTGATATGTGATGTAATGTGCAGCTTATGGAGCCCTTCAGTGCTGATTTGCTGATGACAAACATTTTGGCATTTCCCCAAAATGCTCTAGAATGTGTTTAGATGGGAATATAAGGGCGGGGGGGAGTGTTTGTGCGCGCATGCATGCGCACTAGGAATTATAAGGGAGATAATCACAACATAGTGTCTTGGTTAAGGTCCCACAGCAGATCAGTGACAGAGGTAAGAATAGAACCCAGGTCTGCTAACTCCCATCCCAGTGCTTCAACTACAAAACACAAATCTTGTTTTTTATAGAAAGTCATGTTTGCTGCAATAAAGTATTTCCCCCTCCCCCCGCCCCCTTCTCCCCAGCTGAAGGCATGACCTGAAGATCAAACACTCAGATTTACTGTCCTGGCTGGCTGGATTTAGCTCCCTGGGCAAATCCTTTTTCTGAACTGGGACTTTTCCATCTCTTTTTCTATTGCTCCTTCATTTCTCAGCTTTCCTGACATCATCTCTCTCTAACGGCTCTTGAGCTTCTGTACCCAAATCTAAGGATGGCTCCTGCTTTTTCACCAACCTTTGCCTTTGAAGAAAGGTGTGGGAGAAAACACTGAAGAACCTAATCTCATAGCATGAGGTTGTTATGCTTCCAACAATAGGGTTTGTCATGGCAGATGGGTTGGGTTGATGACGTTTCCTTGGGTCTTTGTGCCCCTCTGTATCCTTTAGACAAGACTTTCTAGAGCTCAGCACCCAACAGCTTGCATTGTTGTGAATGAGGTGGAAAGCGGGGAGGAGTTCCATTGTTCTCACAGGGAACTGAGCCCTTTGGAGACTGGCCATATATTTGTGCTTTAAGCAGTCAAGAGCTATGTTTGTGTCTGTATAGTGTTGCCTGTCATGCCCCATCTCTATTTGCTCATCGCTTGAGTCACTGCATCAGCCCCAGGGTAACTGAGTATATATCGTCCCTCTCCCCATAATGACCACTACAAGAATGGGCAATGCAAAGCACTTAAGGTTTGTCTAGCATCCCGCTGGACTACCACTGGAACACCACTTCTAGGGTCTGATCATTTACAGCCAATCACTCATCAGTGGTATGGTTCTTTAAAACAGTCTTGGCAGACTTTTTTTAATTGCATAGCAACATGTTGAATGAATCATGAGTCCAACTAATGTACAATCATGGTTGCAAATAACGTGGAGAAGTTTATTAGGGGACTTGAGATTGGGTGACAGAAGTATGAATTCCCCTAGCAGCTGGTACTGATGGCTGTGGTGAGAAGTCAGAATAATCAAGGGCTCAGAAACGCACCTGGAATCTAAAAGCAATTTTTAACAGGACAGGGTCTGGCCTTCAGAATGTTGAAGATTTATTAATTTCCCATGCAAACCTCGTTTGTTTATTTCCCCAGCTTGATTGTTTTGCCCCCGTTTGAAAGCTGTCAGTGGAATTGCTGCCAGGGGAGGTAGCAAATAAGGCAAAGAGGGCAAGAAGAAAATTAACCTCTTTCTCCTTAGGGGTACTTTGTTCTTCCAGGGAAATAGATGGGAAGTGGGGTTCTATTTATTGTTAGAAAACTAAACTGCAGTGTTTCAATAGGTCAACTTGCTTTTATCTTGAAGGAGGCAATGTGTAATTATCATTAGTCATCTTGTTTCCACTGGCTGATTATACCTTGCACATCAAGCACTCCAGAATGGTACAACATTTCTCCATCAGCCCAGATAACAGAAAGTCTGCAGGAGGATTTGTTTGCATTATTTTGCATAGGATGTGTGCCCTCGTGGTGCTTCTGGGATGGGCAAGCAGTTGTGGGATAGTAAGGGTTGGAGAATTGGGCCCAGAATCATTACATCAATTAGGAGAGCTTCCTGGTAAAAGCAAGGCAATGGTTTGTTCATCACAAGTTTCATCATAGAGCCATACAGTTAGATAGGGAAAGAGCATTCTAGGTTATCTAGGCCATCTTCCTTACCCCATCTCTGCAGGATAGTTCCCTGCAATATATTTCTTCCTTGCTTTATCCCATCTCATATCAAATGGTTCCAAGGTGAAGCTTCCATCTCATCACAGCTCCCTATCCATCCTCTATTGTCTTGGCGTACTCTGTTTGAAGAATGGATCTATAGCGGCTCTATTCTTACCAGTTTTAATTAGAGTAAATTGGCTAAATCTCCATGAGTCATCTTGAAAAGATATCCTGAAATTAGGCCCAGTGTGCTATTCACAGTTGGTCTGTTTATAACCATCTGAATCATTTTTATAGGTGTTATATCATGCAGTACAAATCTTTTGTTTTCTCGTTTCCATGCAGTAAACCACAGTGGCAGACCCAGAGTTCATAAATCTGTAATTCAATAAGTCATCCTTCTTATAAAACAAAAAAACCTCTTAGTGTTCTCCTTTCTCCTTCTAACAAACCAGGTGTGATTGTAAAGCCATTACCTTTTACAGGGGCACTTGCAATCTGAAAGCATTCAGCTGACATCAAACCTAACAGTGACGCAGGTTTCAACACAAAGGGCATGCTGAAAAATACCATAAGACAGGGAACCCAAGCCAAATTCAGAGGGACCACGTATGATGGTGTAAGTAAGACACCCTTGCATGAATTGAGATCCTTTACAGCCACTTAGGCCTTGTCTACATTACCGTGGTAAGTTGACCTAAGTTATGCTAATCCAGCTACGTAAATAACGTACCTGGAGTAAACATAGCTTAGGTCGACTTACTGCACTGTCTACACTGTGCTGTGACAAAAATGTTAGCACTGAAAGTGGCAGTGTAGACACGGCCTAAGTAAGGCTCTAGAGGAAGTTTATGTTGGTGAAATAAGCACATTGAGGTGGCCGGAAGAATGCACATCGCATCAATTTAGACTCATTTATATAACTTGTGTACTTGGCCCTCTGGGCCTCATTCTTTCCTCAGGCCAGCTTTACATAGGTGTGATGGTATTGGTTTCAGTGGAGTTACTACTGCTTTACACTGGTATAAGTCAGAGGAGAGAAACCCTATGAGGCCAATATCAACTTATGTCTTGACAAAGATCCACGGCAGGGCCGTGGCTGGTCTGGGTCAGCTGCCTTGGGCTTGCACGGCTTAGGGTGTGGGAATAAATTGCAGTATAGATGTTCAGGCTTGGGCTAGAGACCAGACTTTGAGATGCCGCAAGGGGAGAAGGTCTCAGAGCCCAGGCCCCAGCCCCAGCCCAAATGTCTACACTGCAATTTTTAGCCCCCAGCCTGAGCCCTATGAGCCTGAGTCAGCTGACCTGGGTTCTGAGACTCGGTGCCGCGGGTTTTTTAATCACAGTGTAGACATCCCTGTATTGAAGATATGTCATATTGTGCTCAGAGAAGATTTCATAGACATTGTGTGTCTTGTGCCTTTCTTATTTATGCTACTCAGTTGATTAACAACTGAGCTCGGTGAGGTCTGAGAACAGCAGTGGTTGTTGAAGTAAAAGACACAGAAAAAAGCCTCACGGAGAAGCATCAGGAAGCTGTTTATTGGAAATCTATAGGTTTACCAAATGTTTCTGTTTCTTACCTTGAGGTCAATGATGCTTGTAAACTGAACAATGGGAAAAAAATTGTTTTAGCCTGTGCCTGACATTTCTGCAAAAATAACAACACCCCACCCACAGGAGCTGAACTCTGAAAATGACCTCCTGACCGTAACAGCCGTAATGATCTTTATTAATGAAATGATACCAGCAAAAATGATGGTTTCTCATTTCCATGACAACAAGGCTAGTAAATAGCAAAGATACCAAGGTCAGGCATATAAACTGACAAAGAAAGGAAAGTAATTTGCTATGTAATGGACCATATGAGCTTTAACTGCAGTGCTGGTAAATTATTAGGCATATATTTGCTTGAACTCTCTTTTTAAATTTACATACGGGAAAAAAAATTGCTGGAACAGTCCTACAATCCTTCTAGCCTGGTATCCTGTTTCTGAAAACAGCCAGTACCCAGTGCTTCAGAGGGTGACATACCCAAATAAATACATCTAACTGTACAATATTGTATAGCATGTAAGGACGGGGGTTTCTTAACTCCCAGTTCTTAAAAAACATTACAAAAATGGGGATTTATAGCTTTTATTATTTATCTTAGCTGGTGTAACTGCAGATGCTAAGTTATTCATAGAAATGTCTAAAGATTTCCAACTTATTAGTTATTTACTTCAATAAAATCCCACAGCAGTGAGTCCCACAGGTTTTCTTACATATTGCAAAAACAAAACAAAAAAGCTTTCCTGAACATTCATTTTTAATGTCTTGCCTTTTAAGTCTAAAGAGAATCTATGGATTCTCTTATTCTATAGAGAAGGTCAAAAACAGTTCCTTACCAGTCTTCTCTGTACTATTCGCTATTTATTTATCAGTGTCTCATTACTGGTCACTCTTACTTTTCTGAATATATAATCCTAGTTGTTATAATCTATGCTCATATAGAAGCTCCCAAGGTTTTTGCTTAGTTCTGTTACCTCAATTTGGATGTCCCTGATTTCAGCAGGATTTTTACTGAGATGAGGTGGCCAATCTGGGAACTCTGCAGCATATGCAGTACAGAATCAGGCTGGTCTATTGCCAGTACTACTCAGAGAGACTGTTGCTGCTAACATCTTCAGTGCACTCTAGGCTGGTCTCAGAGTCGGTTGCAATCAATGTGAAGCAACATTGATCCCTAGGAGAAGCTGTGAATATTCACCAAATAGTTCCAGAGTGGGAACAAAAGAGAGAGCTGTCAGATATTATCCCTAGGTGGAAGAAGAAAAAAAGAGGGTGGTACATTTGAGTCTTGAGACACTTGCCTTCTGTTTTTAAGGGGAGTTTGCTTACAAATCAGGATTTCTCATACTGCTCTTTAGGGCAATGGGAATCTTTCTATTGACTTCAATGGGAGTTGGATCAGACCCTACATGGAACCCAGGAGGGTATCTCACGCTGAGTTTATTCATGTCAAACTAGATCTATTCATTGTCTCCTATCTCGACCTTAAAACACTTCTGGATTTGCTAAAATAACCTGGCAAGCTATGTTTAGATAGCAGTGACCAGTCTTCAGCTCTTGGAGATAGGTCCTAGGGACTGGTGAACCAGTTCAGACAAAAAGTCAACCTTAAACCCTAATTGCACAACTCTCATCCAACCTGATGTCCAAGCTGACAGAAATCTGTTATGAGGTTCAAAAGATGTTGGAAAACTTTAAAAACATTATTGTGATTTTCAGGGGTCACTGCATTTTTAATTCCCAACTTGCAGGAAAAATGCAGAAGTACTGCAGGCAAGGCTGGTTCTCATGCTCAATTTTGCAAACTCTGGCTCTCTGCACAGCTTTCCAGAACTGAAATTCCAAGGAAACTACAAGTATGTCTATACAGCAAAGAAAAACCCGCCACTGGCTCGTGCCAGATGACTCAGGCGGTGGGGCTGTTTCATTGGTGCGCAGACTTCCAAGCATGGGCTCTCTGAGACTCTCCCACCCTGCAGGGTCGTAGAGCCTGGGCCTGAGTCTACACAGCAATGAAACAGCCCCACAGCCCGAGCCCCATGAGCCTGAGTCAGCTGGCATGGGCCAGCTGCAGGTTTTTCTTTGCTGTGTAGACAGACCCTAAGGTTCAAGTGGAAAATATACTGAGTGAAACCATAAAGACGTGACACACTCCTTTGAAAAAACCACTGTAGGGTTAAAGAACATGGTTCTTCACAGATTCATTTCCTCATGCCATTTTGAAAATCCCAACATATCAGGCATCCATATGTTCTGATTAATTGCCTTTTTAATTGAATTATATTAATATGGGCTTTAATGAAAAATGCTTTCATTCAATATTTCAGTAAAATAAATATTGCTGCTTTTATTCTTTTAGTTTGCAGGGGTTGGGGTTTTTATTTTCAATGAAGACATGGCTGTTTCTTTTTCTGAAACCCACATAAAACAGTTACCGTTAATGGAGTTGTATTACTTATCCAAAAATAAGGCATAAAACTTTGAAAGGACTTTCATGCTAAAATATGAACTTTCATCTGCCGTAATGTCCCTGTATTTTTCATTTACTTTATTTTGAGAGAGCATTGTGGGGGAAATATGCAAATCAGACAGTGTAGCAAAGAGCTTTTTCAGACTTCTGGGGTGATTTATGTAGTTGTCTACAGTGCTGCACAAGGTGCTTGTTTGAATAAGTGTTTACTTTGTGTGATGGCATAACTTTAATATTTGTCTTATTATTCTGCATAAAGCTGACATCGAGTTCTAGGATTATAAATGGGGCCAAGGATGTAAATGGAACACTCCAAGCAAAGTGTTAAGTTATCGCTATTTACAGTGAGTTGCACCATTTAATGATGAATGATGAGTGTTTAAGTGTGACTGTGGTGCCATGCTTAGATATACACCTCAAATAACATTGTCCTTCTCCTATTGAAATTTCCATAGCTCAAAATCAGAGTTCTTAAGCAATAAACAAAAACATAAACAAGATAATTCAAGACTGAAAACTAAAGCCAGTTAGGGTGAAAAAGGAATGTGAGCTGCATAGGCCTTCGCTATGCATCTTAGATTTCAAAATCTAAAATGTTATTTATATTACAGTGGTGCCTAGAGACCCCAATCAAGACTGAGATCATATTCAGCTGGATGCGCTATAAACCAAGAGAGCCTAATTCAAAACCTCTAGAAGTCAATGGGCTTTAGATCAGGCCCCTAATTGAAAGGAAATGACGCCATAATGGTGCAGGGGACAGGATGGGCTAGCCACCACAAGTACAATCCCACTTAGGACCTTAAATTCGTACCCATCCTGCCACCCATGCTGCCAAGGCTACACTTCTCTTTTGAGTGTGCTAGCTCAATCAAAGCTAGTGCATGTACGTCTATCTGAGCTGGAAAGTACACTCCAGCTCCAGGGTAGATGTAATCTATGTTGTAGAAGGGGCAAATTTGCACTAATGCATTTGTTCTTATCAAGCAGTGAACTATTCATAAATCAGACCACCCCAAGCCTTTGATTCTTTCAACTGGAACAAAAATAATATTCCCTATCTGTGAAACTGAAGGGAGACTTCCCAGCAAAACCAGCATGAGCGCCTTCCACCAAGGAGGGAGGGAAATCATGATGCTAGCAGTTAATCTAGAGAAACTACACAAGCTCTGAATATGTCAAATCATAAGAGATAAGCAAAAAAGGTCACACACTCTTTACCAACCAACTTCAATTATATTAAATTATTCATAATTTTTTTCCAAAAAATATGTTGTTTTTTTGTTCCAATATTACAATTCAGATTTCTGGCAAAACCTCAACGGTCACTGCTGTCATGTGTACCTTGGAATTTAATATGGATCCCTTCCTTTGCTGAATCCTCTGGAGTTTAGCAAATCTCACAGGATGCAATTCAGCTTCATGCAAGGGGCCAGCAGAAAGGTCACTTACCATTTAAATGCCACGTAAACTCTTTGTTGTCTTAAGAGGTGCATAGACTTTGTGTTGACTAATTGCTGAGAGTCTGCTTTACCCTCAGGGGTGTAATATCAGAGTTACCAACAGCTTATTGATTGTTGGGTCTGTATCAAAGGACTGACTCCACCCATGAATGGTCGTGCAGTGCTCTCCAGCTCTTAAAGGTGAGGCTAGCTGGCAGGTGGCTCAGCCGTACCCATATAAAGAGGGGCTAGGTGAAAGCTCCCTCTCTATCTTTGGCCTCTATCTGTCCCCACTGATTAGGTCATCAGATTCAGCTCAATAAGATATTGATCTGGCATGGTCCTGCACGCACCTTTGAGCTTCTGAGCCCCTTTTATCTCCCACTGACTTTAGGGGGAGTTTAGCTTGTTTAGCACCTGCAGCAAGTGCTGAGTATCTTGCAAGAACAAATCTTCTAGTTGCAGTCTTTTGACCACTTTGATTCTAAATGTGTGTCCCCCCTCATCCGTTTCTGTCTCCTTGCCAAAAGCAGTTTGTGGGGTTCATAAAAGGGATGTAATGAACCAAATTTTAAACAAAATCTGCTCTTTCTAGGCATTAAAATATGAAAGCAGACACACATTAAGCAGTCCTGATGAAAATTACAACATTTCTCTATTCAGACAATCCAGTGCTTCATGAATATTGAATCATGCTGGTACATTCTGTACGTACAGGTGTCTGTCAGTACTAAAGTCATACAAAACAACTCTCTCTCCATCAATGGCCCTCCTTGTTATTCATCTACATTAAGCCCTGATGAATAGGAGTCATTAAACTATGAAACACCAAAAAGAAATATCTGCCAGTCATCCCCGTGGTGATTGGTACCCAGTGTATTACAATGGAGATTTCCTATAGTATCTCTTAAATTGTATTGTGCAGAGCAAATTTTTTCAGCTAGATCCACTGTACTTACTTATTTTTGTTGCTATGTTGCATTACCTAAAAAAATGTATAATTCACATGGGATTTAGAAATAAAGGGCCAGAGCCAACACCCATTTAAGTCAATATGATCAGGTCCTAAAAACTTAGATTTTAAAATAACTTCATTAGATGATTCCTTTGAAAATCCCGGGCCTCGTATTAGGTACCAACACCTATTCAATTTTTATGACAGTTGAGCACCTAACTAGTCTCCTTTGAAAATCCCAGCCTTTTGTATTAAAATAAGAACTATCACTCTGTCGCGCTTATTGCAGGGGACTGGATGACTCAAAGGATGGGGAAGTCAGCAGTCTGAATTCCAGCGAAGTCACACTTAAGTTTCAATCCATCCTCATTTGGCACATCACTTAAGCATGTTCTGAAGTGCTGAGCTAAACAGAGCTGGTTGGGAATTTTTTCACTAAACACTTTCTTCGTAGGAAAATGCTGATTCATTGAAACAAACTTTTTGCAGGAACAGATCAGTTTAGACCAATTTTTCAATTTGAAAATATTTTCAGAAAAAAGATATGGAATTTTCAAAATATTTTGACGTTTTTAAAATAAAAAAATCCAGCTTTACAGTACAAAGTAACTTTGCATTTTGAAATTTAAGTTCATATTTTTAAATTGTCAAAATCTAGACAAAACATTTCAAAATTATCAGAAATGAAACCTTTCAGTTGATCCAAATTGAATTATTTTAAATTTTTTATTAGCAAAAAAATTCAAAATTGATTTTTTTTGCCCTGATTTAGGTTGGGAAAATTTTTTGCTCTCTCAACATAAACCTAACTCAAGTGCTGAAGAGAGATGGACTTAAACATATACTTAAATATTTTGCTGAACTGGAGCTTTAGTATGGTAATAACTTAATATTTTGGCTTATGGAAATAGACAAACTGGAAACATTTATAAATTCAATCTATCGCTTGCATATTAGTATTGCACTGGTAGTTCTTCCATTGCTCATGTTTAAACTCATGTATTTTTACTTATCTCTGGATTCTTCCACATGTGTTTAATCAAATACGAATCAAACAGCATTTTTATTTTGTCATATCCAATGAGCCAAAGATTTAATTAGATTTAAGATATTATCATCAGCAGTAGGACTTCAGGTCGGTAATTAACATCTTAATACTCTCATAGTAATGTATTTCCTTTATAGCCCTCCCCACTACTCTCCCTTCAGAGAGTTTCAATGAGACACATTCCTCATGCCTTTTGAAGCCATGTGTGAGGAATGTGATTCCTTACATGCCATTAGAAATTGTCAAGAAAAATAATTGCTGTAAGCAGTTTTGACTTGTCAGATAGCTCTTTCTAGTGGATAGATTTCCTTCAGCAAACAGGAAAAGCTCCTTTTCATTTTTAACAGAACAAATGTAAGCGGGAACTCTGATAATTTTTTTTAATGCATTAAGTGCATTAATCTGTAGTTTTCATCACGCAGTGGGGCACAGATCACTTTTAACCAGCTTGAACCCTATGAGAAAGTTTGGATCCAGATCCAGACTCACTGCTGATCTTCTTACAGAAGAGGCATTTCACAGAGGGGCAGGGTTCAATCACAGTGTGGTGTCTCAGCACCTTCTGGCCAATGGAGGGAGTCCTTTGGTAAAGACGCTGATATTGGTCAGTCCAGGGCCGGTGCAACCATTTAGGCTACCTAGGCAGTCGCCTAGGGCGCTAGGATTTGGGGGGCAGCATTTTCTTCGGCAGCGACCACAGCAGCTGGATCTTCGGCCGCCCTGGTCGCCACCGGCATTTAGGCGGAGGGAGCTAGGGCAGGGGAGGGCAGGGGGGCGGCACGCAGAGGAACTCCCCACCCCAGCTCACCCCTGCCCCGCCTCCTCCCCGAGCACACTGTGGCTGCTTCACTTCTCCTACCTCCCAGGCTTGCAGCGCCTACGCTGATTGGCGCCGCAAGCCTGGGAGGCGGGAGAAGTGAAGCAGTGATGGCGTGCTCGGGGTGGAGGCGGAGCAGGGGTGAGCTGGGGCGGGAGGGGTGCCTCAGGGTGGGGGGTGAGGAGCTGCCACAAGGGGGGTGCCTCAGGGCAGAGGGCGGGAGCTGCCGTGGTGGGGGAGAGGCTCAGGACAGGGGCTTGGGGGAGGGCACAAGGTGGAAGTTTCGCCTAGGGCATGAAACATCCTTGCACCGGCCCTGGGTCAATCTACTGCTTCTAAGAGGTGCTGTGATTGACCAGTGGACACTGGACAAAAGGATGAATTGAGATAATTTTACAGAAGTGTTCCAGCTCCAGTTTCATCTTATTTGTGGGAGCATTTACAAAAAGGAAACAAATATACAGAGCAGTACCTCATTGATTGATGCCTGCTTAGAGAAAAAACCAAAGCTGGCAAAAATAATCATGTGACTCGGCATACACTACACTGATCTGAGACAAAAGGTGTCTGTGCTGAAAGAAAGATGTGGAATGCTGAAAGCTGGCATGAAGAACCATAACAGGCAATATACCATTGACTAAATGGATGTGCAGTTTGCCTTAATGCAATCATTATGCTTCTGGGATATAATTTATGGCTTTGCAAAGTGCTTTGGAAGGTTCGAGTCCTTGGATGAACTCTATATATGTATGCAACATTGTGAGCTGCTGGAGCAGAGCCGACTTTTAGTTGCATCTGTTAGAAGATAACTTTAGTAATAGCTATCTCTATATCTATCTATCTAGTTAGAAAAACTTTCTGTGTGAAACATACCAAAGCTGATCATGCAAGAAACACTTTAGCAATGAATACTGACAGATGCAGGGAAAATCGAAAGCAAATGCAAAGCTGGCTGCTACACCAAAAGTTAAAACGTAGAACACAATTAAAAACTGACATGGGAGGGGAGTAGCTTGTGTGTATATGCACTCATGTATCCTGTTGCACAGTTCCCACGTCCATTGTTCCTAATACATTAAGTCCTTGTACCTGGTGGAATAAAGAGCAAACTACCGTTTCCAGGTCTCGTGCACCTCTTTGAATATGTTTTCAGCTTGGGTGAACAGTTTTTGCAGCAAATGCTGGATGCACTATATTTCTAATGCCTACTGGTTTCTCTACCTTCTAAGAGTTTTTTGCACCTTTAGTCAGCATTGCTTGTTCGGTGCCCGATCCAACTCCCATTTGAGTCAAAGGAAGGTCTCCCACCACCTTCCGTGGGCACTGGGTCAAGCCCTGTGTCTGCTTATTCTTTGAAACAACCAAAAAGTAGGTTAAATTACATTTAAAAGCCACGTAAATGAATGTTTTCCCTGTGACCTCTGTGATTCTTCAATAGCCTAGGCATTAAAACTGGGATCTCAATGAGTTAGTGCAGAAATGCCCAGCCCACGGACCATACTCAGCCCACCAGAGCATTTCATAAGGCCCACGACCTGCTTCAACACACTATGCTAAGAGCTGATTCTTTAGCATTTTGTCATGTTTACATCATTTTAGTTTATGCAAGCGTGTAAACAGACAATACTGTACATAGCTTGTACATATGAAACAAGCTGAACTTAAAATATAAATTGATACAGGTGACGTTAAATCTGTTTGGCCCACATGAGGTTGTGCTTATGTTTATGTGGCCCTCCTGTGTGATAAGTTTGGGCACCACTGAGTTAGTGGATTTCAGAGCCGTTCCTAATGGATAGAGGTCTACATGCCTCGACTGCTGCCATAGGAAGCTGTGCTGGAAGTCTCAGTAGTGACACCAAATCAGCATGAGGAATATGACAGCTGTGGTAATCTGATTCAGTGATGCGCAGGAGGCTTCCTCAGATAACAATATGGCACCTTCTACAGCACTACATTTAGGGCAGGGGAGAGGTGAATGTTCCCACTCCAGCAAAGGAGTTATATTAACTGGTTCCCGCGGTATCGCATCCCACCAGGAACTGAAGCCTCGATCCAAAACACAGAAACATAAGGCTTGAATGAGCTGAGGGGATCCGTTTCTTGTTTTTCTTCTACCGGAAATTAAATGTCTCTGAAATGGATTCTATTGTGTGCAGGAACGTGCAAATAATTTAGCAAATGGTAAATGGCACAGTCTGCTTGCCTCCCTTTGTTGGCATGCAGACCACTAGAGATGCCCTTATCCACTGCCCCGTCCACAGTAAATGGAAACATATCTATGTACTAACAAAAGCTCCCTTACAAACATTTGGGAGGCCTTTGAACAAGAGCAGCTCAGCACGTTTGGCAAAACCCTCGCAAATAGCTATGCCATCAATGAGGGTGTTTGTGTGCAGACTGTACGTGTGGGTGTCCCCTATCATAAAATAAGAATGCCTGGTTCAAGGAAACGAAAAGCGTGAGAGTGATTAAGCTGTAAAGATTTAGCTAATGTAACTAGATAATAGAGCAGCTCTTCTAAATTAGAAAATGCAAGGCTTCCTTTTGTTTTTTAATTGTTTAGGTAAGTAGAAAAAATAAAGCTCTTATTCAATTAAGCCAGTGACCTCCTTTTAGCTGGAGGATTTAACAACATCAGATATCTTGGCATTTGTTTTCTGTGCCTTTATGCCTCTTTAGATTTTTAGAATTTAGCAAGTCTCTCTTTCATTTAAAAAAACCAACAAATAAAATTTCTGCATGGTTGCTAATGTGATGGCGCCTAATTTAGGAGTTGGAGATTCCTTCAAAAATTTGGATCAAGATCATGTGAATCACAACACATAACAGGACATATGTAACTCCTGTGTCAAACATGTCCAAATGGACACGTGTATCCTAAATCCTTCCAAGAGTTTTCTGGGAAAGGATACATAGGGGTTGTTCTCACTGAAGTTGATGGCAAAATCCATATTCGCTTCAATGGGAGTGGAATTGGGACTATACTGCAAGCTATCATGGGAAAAAGAACTATTCCTGATTTCAATCCTTAATTTAACAAAACCGGGGGCCAAAACTACTCCCTCTCTAGAGATCTAAGGGACTGTTTTGATCATTTCATTGAGCTTCGCGGGACAAAGAGAATGTGTATAGTGAAACAAAGTAAAACACTAAGGAAATTTTCTAATTACCAGTATGTGGTAATTGCTTTCTCCTTGGCTGATTGTGATTGCTATCATTTCTGGTTCACTAGCTTATCAAGTCTACATTTTATATAAATGATACTGATTGTTCCAACTCATTGGACCATTTCTGAGAAGACAGTGGGGAAGCAGTCAGTAAGAGTTTGATTTGGCAGTTTATTTGAAAGCAAGCTAATGAAACTCTATCTGTGGGACAAATGTGGTGCAAAATTGAGCATGCTGGAAAGCACAATGATATAGCTACACCCAGGAGCTTTGTTTCAAGCTTAAAACCACTTTTATGGAAATAGAGATGGGGAGAGGAATTTTGCATTTTGTATTTACATCTATGTGTCCACTCTGTCTCCTGAAAGTATTGTAATTAAGTCTTTGAAAAACTGCATATTCTTTTAACCCAGATACGTTCAGGAGCCACCCCACTTATATGATGAAAATGATTACATGTGATAAACTTTATCAGAGAAAAGCCTCCTTTGTTTATGACAATTCAGTCAAACTGGACATCTTTCCTCTCCCTAGCATATGAAGGCAACTCTCCCTCACCCAATCCCCATCAATTAGGTGCTGAAAAGTGGATCCACAGCCCCACTGATGTCAATGGGAGTTTTTTCCATTGACTATGATGGGCTTTGGAACAGATTCAAGGTGCTTATTTGGTGTTCAGTTAAGCAAGTGGGATCTTAACTGAAGTATGTCCACCTCCACTAAGGCCCCAATTCAGCAGAACACTTAAGCACATGCTTAAATGTTTTGTAAAATCATGCCCTGTGCCCAGCAGGCTACGGGAATGTTGGACTGAATCTCTACAGGCAGCTCAACAAAAACCAAAGTTCTCATTAGGGGAAATCTTTCTTTCAACATCCAATATTTCACCCCAAACTTCCCCCAGCTGAGACCTTGAACTCTTACATTTGCATCCAAGATCAGCTACTCTATGTAGGGCTGGTCAAAATTCTCAGGGGATGAAAATACTGAAATTTGGTTTTCACCTGAATTGGCCAAAACGTCTAAATCTCTGGACTTTTTGCAAAATGAAATATTTCAAGAATATTTCATTTTGACCTTTCAACAATGTCAAAGTGCTTTGATTTGACAATAATTTTAGGTAGAACAGAATATAAAAGTAAAAGTGATAACGTTGAAATTAAATCTTTCACCCTCATTGAAATCAAACATTTTGATAATTTCCCACCAAAATTTCAACAAAACTGATACTTCACATTAAATGTTTCAATTTAGTCAAATCAGCATTTCCTAGCAGAAAACTATTGTCTACAAATTTTCAGTCAGCTCTAACATCATGTATTAAGTGGATACATGTATAAAACAAAAAGGCAATAATACTTAGTGTCTCTAACTGTGTGAACCCTGCATTTAAGAAGTTACATACCGCATGAATAAATAAAGATGAGGTTTTGATTTTAATTTTTCAGTAGGACCCTGATTCAGGAAGGTACTTAAGCACGTGAGTAATCCCATTGAACTCATCTATTTTATTGAACTCAGTGGGGCTATTCATGTGCTTAAAGTTAGGCACATGCTTAAGTACTTTCCTGAAACTCACCCTATTTGAGCTAGGTGGAAAATGCAAAAAATAGTCTATCAATATTCCTTTAAATATTTTAATGCATTCCCTTCAGCCATGCTTGTGCCCATTCTGCGTTTGCTTATTATGAACGGATTCAAGTGCTTAAGTTTTAGTTGCAAAAACGTTCACAGAGAGCAAATCGCAAAGGCATAACAAGAGTATTCATGGAAACCAACATCTGAATTCATACAAAAAATTATTTGTGCTGGAAGTGCTTGTGTGACTTTTGACCAACCTCAACTAAGCAACAAAGTTCATATTTTGAATATTTGTAAACAAACCATACAATTCAAGAAACAACTGAATAAATTCAGATAATAAACAATTGTGAGAAATTCTTCACTCAGCCCTAATTACTAGCTTGTATTTCTGTGCTAGAATTAAGGCACCACTTAGATGTCCATAAAAGTGACCAGTTCTGAGTATTTTCACATGCAGGAATAGATGATTTTTTGGTCACAAAAAAAAAGAACCTACCTACCGCACATTTAATATCGGGACTTCTACTGGAATCAGATTACCAGACATCTTGAATTTAACCCTTTTTTGCTCCAAAAAGTGTCATAAGCATTGGACCTTGGGTAATTTTAGGTAATTTTGCCATGATTCCTGCATGTTTGCATCCCACAGACACATGAGTTTTTCTCTTTGATGTTTCTTCTTGAACTTCCTTTCTGACTGGTATCGTCGTGATCATGACTACATTCTTATTCTATCAAGTACTTCAGATAATCTGTACCTTGATGTTTCAAGGCACTAAGTGCCTTGCAGTCTTAATGCACTCAATGGAAGTGTAAGACACTCAAAACCTTGTAAGCAGTGTGTTTGGTACCTTGGAATATTGGGCCCTGTATTAAGTAGAAATATATCTTTTATTTTATGTTCCAAGTATTATCTAAAATGTGCTTCTAGTGCAGTTACTCTCTCTGTTAACTTTTACATTTTGTCATGAGGCTCCATCACTTGATTTTTTTTTTAATTTGGACCACAATATAGCATCCCTTTAATTGGCTCTCTTTTCTCAGTTCCCCTCAATCTGGTTAAAGCTTTCCTCTGGCAGCAAAACCTTGAAGAAGGTGGGCTTGAAGACCCCTTCCAGTATGAATTGCAAGCTAGAATTTTCAGATTCGGATGTCGAAATTTAAGGACCTGTTGATGTCAATGGGAGTTGTAGGTGCTGAGAACTTCTGCAAATCAGGCACTTATTTAGGTACCTATATACATATTTTACACATCCATGCTTGTAAATGTTGGCCCTATCTCATTACCAAGGAAAAGCGAGCAAGCATTTGGCAGCCCTGGTGTATTCCTTCTGCCACCACTTATTCACTTTCCATTCATTGCACTGTGCCCTACAGTTCATTATCACCTACCAACTTAGAAATCTTTCTATTTAAATACCATCATCCAAATTCTTTCAGACAAAAACTCAGCATTCCCCCTTGGGCTTCCCTGTCTTTAATTTCTTCCGATCTTGAACGACACAAGTTAAATCCCTTCTTTTTCTGCCCCTTAGCTAGGGCAATTCACCGCATTGGGCAGACCTTCCCTGGTACCACAATTTCCCCTGTATTGTAATTCTTATCCTTTAGCCTTTGACTGATGGTTTCTGATGCCCTGAGCACTTTATGTGCCCGCGAAATCCCCTTCTCTCCCCAGACAATACATAACTGCAGCAAAAATTGCAACTTGTTTTCAGTGCTTCCTTCTCTTGCAAAAACCACGTTATGCCATTTTAATTAAGCTGCATTTTCTAAAAATGCACCTGATTCATTCTTTCTAACATCATATGCTTTCCACCACAGCTAATGTCAAATTAAGTGTACTATCCAGATGGATGCCTGACAGGCCCTTTATTTAAGGATGCCATTACATGAAGCATTTTGCAGCCTTCAGTGATTTTTCCCACAGTGATTGAACTTGTCGACTCAAACGCTACCTTGTAGTCCTTGGTGACAGTAGCTTGATGGAAACTACAGAGCTTATTGCCTTATTTTGATTTCCCTTTGCTCTGTGTCATTGTCTCCACTTGCTATGCTCACTCACTCCAACATGCTCACGTAATTAATCAGCATCTAGGATTTTCTAGTACATCTCTACCTCTATATAACGCTGTCCTTGGGAGCCAAAAAATCTTACCGCGTTATAGGTGAAACCGCGTTATATCGAACTTGCTTTGATCTACCGGAGTGCGCGGCCCTGCCCCCCTCGAGCACTGCTTTACCGCGTTATATCCGAATTCATGTTATATTGGGTCACGTTATATCGGGGTAGAGGTGTATTAGGTTCTTAATTTATACTGAAAAAAGTCTCCCATGAAGCTGTGAGAACACCAGAGAATCCTGTTCAGTTTTCCAATAAGTTTTCTTCTTATTGGAAAAACTGCAATAAGAAAGGGATCATCTCTCCTTTAACACAAAATGTATAATCTCTCCTAAGCATGCAAAGAATACTAACTGCAAATGCAAGAAATTGGATTTTACTACTAGTATCAGGTTCAACGCCTCGTTTCTCCAACAACCCACATCAGTGCCCTTTTCCATGACACCTTCTAAGGATGGAAGCCCTGATTCAGCAAGGCAATAACACACACAGACTTGTGCCTTAACTGAGAGTTAAGATAATGATTAACTATTTTACTGAATTAGGGACTCCGGGACCTGGTCCTGAAAGCCACTTATCTTCTCCTTATTCAAATCCCTCCTCAAGACCCACTTCTGGAATAACACCCACAGGAAATTAGCCAACAATGACCCATCCATTTTACATTATTGTCTGCAACGTGCTTGTAGCCATGTTGGTCCCAAGATATTAGAGAGACTAGGTAGGTGAGGTAACATAAGAACGGCCATACTGGATCAGACCAAAGGTCCATCTAGCCAATATCTTGTCTTCCAAGAGTAGCCAATAGCAGGTACCCCAGAGGGAATGAACAGAGGTAATCATCAGGTAATATATTTTATTAGACCAACGTGTCTCTCACCAACAGAAGCTGGACAAATAAGAGATTACCTCACCCACCCTGTCTCTGTAGTATCTATTTTACCTATACTTAACTGAAGAGTTGTGCTACCATGATGTACACAGTCCTCAACTGAGTAATTTCATGATCCTACTGCTTTGCATCCTCCTGCCACACCTTGTTGTTGTTGTTTTAAATCCTCTTCATTATGTCAGGTCTGAAAGTAGATTGTAAGTTCTCTGGGGGCTTTTTTGTTCAGTTTTAACAGTGCCTGGCACCATGGGGTCCTGGTCTCTGACTGGGAATTCTAGATGCCACTGCCACACAAATTATAATAAGCTTATTAGGCTGCTCTGAGAAAGAACTGCGTCTTTATCTGTGCTGCCAGGTGCCTAGCACAGTATGGGACACTGAAAAATTAATAAGAAATAATTATCTATGTCATCAGCATACTATTAACAGTAAGGATAATGGCAGAGGCAGACTTAGGTTGGATGCACAGATTCGTGGATAGCCACACCCCAAAATGGCCTAGAGCAGGACAAAGAAGGAAAAATCACACGTTCGGTCTGTGTGTCAGGCATTCCAACTCTGTCCCTAGTGTTATTTAAACAAATGAGCTCTACTCATTTGCACTTCACTGTGCTCCCACCTGCACTGCTCACAAGTGTCATAAAGATACCAATGGTATGTATTGATTTATACATCTTTCTATGGTATGTATTGATTCATAATCTCTCAATATATATTTACCAGTCACCAAAGTATCTAGGTACTCAATGGTATCTGTATAGCTTGTATTAATTTATGGAGACTGTTCCTTTATTTTCATAGCTCTAATGGAAAATACAAATAGTCACTGGCAGAGATGGCCATTTCTCTCCTTAGGTACCGTAATTCCTTCATGTTTCTGAAGGTCACAGGGACTCAGCCAGGCTAGAATCACCAGTCATTTTAATTTCCAGTGTTTCGAATTCATTACAGAATAATTCTTATAGATTTTTGTGTAGACATATTTACTGTTTTTCTCTTCACTCCAGAAGATATACAATAACTAAACTCACTTTAATTAGATCAGTGCCACCAATATTGGAAAGTTGCTGGCATTTTAAAAATTAGGTGAGTAATTTAATCATAAAATGACTCTTCATGTCTCAATTTCAGGATAGCCACACCAAATCCTAAGCGTACTGTGCGTCATGGCTCAGAAACATAAAAAGCAAATTGTCAACACATTTTTAGAGTGACTCAGTAATAGACACATTAAATCTTTCAGTCTGCCCTCTTTATATTTGGAGGGAAGCACGTTTAAAAGATACAAGAATGTCTCTATGGGCTGTACAATACTTGTTTCACTTAAATTCAGTGGGCTAAATTCTGCTGTCAGTTGCACTTGTGCAACCCTATGGGCTTGGATTGAAGTTAAAATTTAGGATTGGCTCCATGTGTTCAGCTATCAGAGACATATCTAATTTAAAGTGTCACTTAGATGGGATGGTCCTTTAATATAGCACATGGTCAAGGCAGTGTTTTGGCTGGGCCATCAAAAAGACTACTACCATAGTGTGTAAACTGCTTTGATATATGAGCATTAGGACTTAAGCTCAAACTTAAAGCATGGGCCTATGTGCTTTTCTGAATAGGGGTGGACTTAGAGGTAAACACATCCTTAAATATTTTGCTGAGTAGGGGCAAAATCAAGGATAATCCTCAGAAAGCCTGGGGGTATTGAAATATTCCAGTGTAAACTAATTAAATGATTGTTGCATTCTGTGCAATGTACTTTTGAATGTCGTTATTCTCTAAGGGGAAAGAAACCAAAGTGTTAACAGAAGGCACAATCATGAGTCACTATGTGAAGGGGATTGTGATGGGAGGGTAGGGGAAGCTACCTAGTTCCTGGCGAACAAGGGGTTAACTCCAGCTCCGCTCCCCCTTCCATAGCACAGTTGCTCAGTGGCTGCATTAACGTAGGGGGTTAACTTGCTGACTGTGACCGTTTGTTTTTCTTATCGAGTCATCCTACCAATGTACGGAGGTGAGCACATGCTATATCCATCTATGACATAACATAGTTCTAGGTGATTCTCCTATTGCAAAGTAATATGAATAAGAATGACTTACTTGAATGCATTGGCATCTCCATGCACCTTATAGTTGTCTGCACTGATTCTCGAGATGACTCTGGTGACAGCAATGAGAATGCCAATATTGACCTAAATAAGAAAAAATAGGACTCAGTCAGGGAAATGAGCATGGAATATGTCAGAGATGCAAAGTGCACTGAGTTTGTATTCTACAAATACAGAAGAAAAGGGTAACTTTTGCTTTTTATATTAATTTTCCAACCATAGGGCTATAATTTTGGTCTGTGCAGGGGAAATTCTAAGAAACCTAAACCCATTGGTTGTCTGGCAGTTTTGCACAAAGCAGTAGAAAAGTGGGGTGCTAGGATCTGGGCTACTTTTTTTTTTAAAGCATCTTATCAGGGGTTTTTTATTTGTTTTTATAATGGATGTTCACTATCTGCAAATTGAGATTTGGGTTAGATGTGCTGAATGAGAATTGACCGTTAGTTAGTTAGAAACTTTGCTTCCCATCATCAGAAGCATGGATTTGACCACAACTGCAAGGCCAAAAACCCCTATTCTATATGTGAATCTCTTAGGTACCTACCAGTAGCTGACAAACTGGCCATGAAAACTGTAATGTGTGTGCGTTTGTGTTTTAGAAAGCACCTTCCTTTAGCCCTTTCAGTGCTGAATTCTTGCCACTTACCAAAATTTGCTTGCAGTGTTGGCATGAGAACATTTTGAAATAGAATTAAGAAAAAAGGTTAAGGCTGAGCTCTGCTTTACACAAAAGGCATGCTGCATTGGATGTCAGGCCCAGCAGAAAAACATCCATGTAATGAAAAGAATTCCCACCAGAAATTCAGGGAATCTTGAAAAGATCGACATTGAAAGACAGAACAAAGGATTGTTTGTCATCCCTGCTAAAGTCATAGATGAAGAAAAGGAGGAGGAAGCTTTGCTATTGGAGGGACACTCTTGCTGTCAAAATACCTTAGTTTTTTGAGAGAGAGAGCTGGGAGGCAGGGAAAGTATACTTCCCCCTTCTAGTCTAAAGTCTACACCAACTACAGTTAGTGTTGCTGCATGTCCAGTTTTCACCCGGATAGTCCGGGTTTCGGCTTGGGTGTCCGGTGCCATTTGCCAAGCCCCGATGTACATTTTTTTTTTTTAATCTGTGGCAACTCTAAGGAGAAGGAAGGAGGCAGCACAGCAGCTGCTGCCGCCACCACCACCTCTGGGGCCAGGCTGCTCACAAGGCATGTGTTGTGCAGGGGCAGAGCTGTGGGGGAAGAGACAGGGTGGGGCAGAGCCTGGGGAAAGAGGCGGAGCAGGGATGGCGCTTTGGGGGAGGGGGCAGGGTCGTGGGGGAGGGGGTGGGGTGGGGCCTGGGGAAAGAGGCGGAGCAGAGATGGGGCCTTGGGGGAAGGGGCAGGGCCGAGCCTTGGGGGTCCGGTTTCTGCCATTAGAAAGGTGGCAACCCTAACTACAGTGTGTGTTGTTTACCATGGAGTAAGTACCATGAAGGAAGAAGAATAGAATAGGTCTGAACAGGAGAAGGAGGAGGATGCAGACTGTAGTGGCTGCTACTAATTATTTTTCACCCCAAAATGAGCAGTAGTTATTTGTACATACGTGCTTCGATTATGATTTTTAGAATAAAAATCTTAAATATTTTCTCAAAGTTTAATAACCACTGAGGCTTCTCAAGATATTTTCCTTCATTGCACCCAAGCCCTGTTTCTTGTCGATTTTAGACAATAGGTGCAGATCCTCAGCTTGTGTGTCCAGTCATAGCTATGATTACTCTCAGCAGCTGAGGATCTGGCCCATCATTACTGCAAGACAACAGGTAATAGGAAATCAAGAATCCCACTCTGGACTGGATCTAGAGCCATGTGAATAATTCCTTGTGAAAGCTGGCACCATTTTCATTTGTAAACAAATATCCTGGTCCAGCTCTCTGGACTTGGATAATAGTCTGAATATTATTCAATAGGAATTTCGGCATTCCCTGTCTCCTCCCCCATCATTTGGAAATACAATTTTCTTTTATTTACCAGGCTACAAGGGGCAGCCATGAGCAGCTTACTTTTGAGGTGACATGTATACCACTCACTGAAGCAGTTCTAGCTACCTTTTAATGTAAGCTGTTTCCATCTGTTCTGAAACCCTTTGCATTGCATATCCTTACTTTTAATCGCGGATGACATTTTCAGCATGCGTTAAGGATTTCATTGTTTTGGTCCCACATCCCTATTTCATGTATTTGCACACAAACACAGGGTCAAATCGTACTGATCTTATTCAGGTGGGAGTCCAACTGAAGGCAATAAGCCAATGGCTAAGTTCTTTATTCAGATTTTACTCGGGCAAAATTCCCATTGTAGCCAATGCAAGGTTTGCTTTGGTACGGGCTCAGTGAAAAGGTTCTGTTCCCCCCTGTGGTGCTTGACTGCTCCTTGAGAAGAGCAGAGTCTCCTCAGCTCCTATTAGCTTCAATGGAAGTTGTGGGATCAATCAGAAAATTCTCCACACCTGGCAGAATTGAGCCTACACTGAACAAGGACCATACCATCCAGTTATCAGAACCACTGGTGTGAGTAAGTCCAGTAGACTGCACTTTCAAAGCAAATGCAAACAAAACCTGTTTTCTAAAACATGGAATGTTTTTAGCATTTGTAGCTGAATTTCAGTTTCAGAATTGTATATAAATGAGAAACTATTTGAAGCCTGATATTTTGGGACTTCAAAGAATTTATAAAGAATGAGCATTTCAGATCTCCTGTGAAGTCACTGTCACCACGTCCCCTTTGCTGTATGTCAGTGAGCTTGCTATCACATAGCAAGAGAACACTGATCTTACTACAAAAAATAAAGACTCATCATAAAATAAGCAAAAAAATTCTTAAATTTCCACAGTTCCATATTTTAGTGCCTTGTACCCTGCATCTGCTGAAATGTCCAATATTCCCAAAGCCTAATTGCACTCCAGTTTGGATTTGCTTACAATACTCAGTGGAGGAAAGCTCTCTCAAAACACTGGCTTAAATCAGGAAATGAGTTTTGTGCAAGAAGATTAAGAAGTAGTTTTAGAGCAGATAAGGTATTCTGGGAAATTAGTGTTCACATCTAGCCTGAATAAACAGATTAATAAAGTAAGAAGTTCATATCTAATGTGCTAGCAAGCAAAGTATGGAAGCAATTGCACTCCAATTATAACTGAAATACAGCCACTGAAATATTCCACCAATGATTTTTTTTTGACATCTGGCGTAAATGCCTTGTCAACAATATGAATAGGAGAATGGTGGGTTGATGAAACACCATTGTATTTTACCTTACAAAATAACACAAACTTTAAAATTGCTGCAGATTTACAACCCAATATAATGGGGGAGACACGCATACAGAGACCTCACCTATTAAAATATTCAAGCTAGAAGGATAAACATTTAGATACGGGAATTGAATGCTGCTCCTATTTCTTATTTTTCTGAAAGGCCAGAATTGGCTTCACGGTTGCAGTTATTCTGCCTTATTATTCTCAGGAACTTGCTTATACTTCTTTTTAAAAAACACAGCTAATAACAATAGCCAGCTCTCCTGATTTACAGGGCTTATATGTGGGCAAAACTCCCATTAAAGTTAATGGGCCAAATCCTAGGAGGTGATGAGCAGCTGCCAGTCTAAGAAATGGGAGTGGCAGGTGATCCAAAGTCCATGGCAAATCTCCCATTGACTTCAGTGAGCTTTGGATAAGGCTGAAGAACATTTCACCTGAGTGAAAACTGCAGGACTGGGACCACAGTTACAAAGGCGACCAAGGCTGTCCTTTCAGCATCACTTTTCTCTCTTTATGAGACGTTTTTTCCCAGAACCAGTTTCTGAAAAGTTGAAGTATATGGGCCACATCCTGCATTCCTTACTCGTGCAAGTAGTTCTGTTTAAGGGAAGGGGGTCGCCAACAGCCAAGCAAGGCTTGACCCCGCAACTGGAATTGCAGTGGAATGTCTGCTGATGCAGGTCCTGATCCTGCAACCCTTTGTCAGACCTCCCACAGGTATCTAGGCAGGATCCTGCCTCTAAAATAAGTCAGTGGGAGTTTTGCCATCGACTACAGTGGGAGCAGGAATGGGGCTTCGGTTCCAGTTAGAGGTGGGTAATGATCCAAGGGTTGTTCATCTGAAATACAGGTCTACAACACGGGGCTGGAAATGTGGCAGAAACAGGCTCTTTCCTTTATTTAGCTAATTTTTTAATCTGAATTTATTTGTGCTTCATCCAGTTTCCCTCCAAATCTCATTAGATTTTTGTTGCTTCTCTTGTGCAGTCCAGAAACTCCATGAACAAAGTTTTATGCCTGGCATTTTGGGACCTTTGCAGCCACTCTAGGACAGACCCTGGAAGGTGCAGACACATTCAAAAAAGAGTTTCCAATACATGAAGTTCATTAAATCCATTGACCAAGCTTCTTTAAAACACAAACTCTTTTAAGTTCCACATGAGTTTCAAACAAAATTTCAGGGGGTTAATTGAACAGATTCACCCATCCTTAGCTTTAACGTATTTTTCTGGGGATGAGTTAATTTTCTTGCCATTGCAATATCATTAATAGCAACACTAACATCTCAAGTTATTCTGGCAGCGGGACACTGCTAAATCTCATGGGAAATCTGTAGTGGATGTTCTGCATTTCCATATGCTGCTAATCAGTTAAAGCAGATGGATGTTCAAAGTTGGAAGAACAAGGGGCCTACTTTTGCTCTCAGCTACACCAGACCAATTGTGGGGTCATTGTATTGATTTAAAGGGAATTCCTGTGGATTTTCATGAGTGTAGCTTAGAAGAATTCATACATAGGAGTTCTGCATCACAGGTCAGGGCATGGCAGAAGAGTTGGGAATGGAGGAGATATACCGTAAAGCAAGCACTGATGGAAAGGTCTAACCAGACCCTTATTTGTCGTCTTTCCTAGCTTTAGTCTTTCACATTTGATTTCTTATCATCAGTTTAATTCTTTCAAAAATGCTGCATGTTTTTGAGTAGAAAAAAAGGAATAAGGAACTTTATTTTAAACAAGAAAAAGTGCTAGTGCTCAGGCACTGATAGGGATAAAATTAAGGAAGCTGAGTTGTTCAGTTGTGCACATGCTTAAGTGCCTTCTTGCTTCAGGGTCTCTAAGCGTTAGGGGCCAAGTTCTGCCCCCCCTCCCACTCTACAAGCAGACTGACTTAAATCAGTGGGGCTACTTGCAGAGCAAGGCACTATGTAATGAGAACAAGAGTGGAACATCGGGCCCCCAGAGTGATCTGTGATTAGCAGACTCTGGCCCCTAGCTGCTCCCTTACTCATAATAAAGGGTACCTTGAAGTCAGTGGAGGGAGGCATTGCAGCATAGAGCACTGTACTGGGACTTGGGAGTGTTGGGTTCTGTTCTCAGCTTTGCCTCTGACCTGCTGGTGACCTTGGGCAAATTCACTTCACCTCCTTTGTTTTCCCATCAGTAAAATGGGGATAATGATATTTACCTCCTTTGTAAATTGCTTTGAGACCTACTGATGAAAAGTGTTGTGTAAGAGCTAGCTGTTGTTCTTACTGAATTGGGTTCTAGGTACTATTCAGCATGAGCGTGTCAGAAAGTTGCCTTCAGTGTTTAGTATTTACAAAGAAGGACCATTCGTAGGCATGAATTGCATGGTGAGACAAGAGCCCCAATTCCCAAAGGAATGTCATCTCCAGGACACTAATGAAAAAGCAATTAGCCCATGTCAACATGGTACAGAATTCTTTGTTGTGATGATCTTTTACTCAGATGTGCACACACATCTACAAAATTGCTGTTGAAGAGACATTCTTGTAACAGGGGATGGGATCAGCCTAGGAAAGTAACAATTTATGGCAAAGCAACATAAAGGATCAGCAAACTACTGTCCAAAATTTTCCCCTGCATGATTGCTATCTTCTTGGTCTGTTCAATGTCTTTGCTACTACCCATCACACAGTATGCACAGGAGTTTGGGTTGTCACTAGAATTGCCTTAATTCTATCATATGTATGAAAACACAGGAAGGAGACAGATGGCTGATAATGAACAAAGCCGTCTGCCAAAAGTCTTTACTACCTTGTTCCAAATATACAGATTCTTTTGGAGAGATGTTTCCTTGGGCACAGTTTGACTAAGATTAATTTGCTTTTCAAATCAGCAGAAAGCGCTAATAGCAAAGCTCGATATTTTCAGGCTATTGCATGGGGGGTTCTTCATGTTCTTAAAGGCCTAACATGTAGGGATTAGAAGAGTGCCCTACAGCTCTTCACGGCACCATCCCCTCGTGTCCCTTGCCTCAAATCCTAAAGCGATTGGGTCTGTGATTCCACACATGGTCAAAGTGTGGGAGGTGGTGGTTGATTTGTTGCCCTTATGGGGAAACTACTGGAGGCTTTGTTAACTTTTTCCACAGACAACTCCCATCACTCCATAACTCCCTTTTAAGGGGGCAGCTCGTGGTGGAAGGAGCTTTAGTAGCATGGCTCCACTGCCTCTGCATTGCTCATGAACCAGAAGTTGGGGCAGGCAGAGGCACAGGAGCTGCACAGATCTGGAGAGAGGCCCCCCTTCCCAGTCCATGGGGGAGGGGGCTGCAATGCCTGCTCCTCCCATGGAATGATTGCCTATATGTCATTTTCCTCTGCCGAGGCCCCCTACCATGGAAACCCTGTGGGTGGGAGCAGTCTGGCTTTTAAGTACAGCCTTTTAAACCGTGCTTTCCTAGCAAAACAACATTTCAGGCAGCTAATGGCTGGTTTGCTACTTAAAGAGCTTTTGCCGCTAAATAACAGGAAGACTAAATACAAATATATATACACACACACTTAAACCACAAGTTAGCCTTGCTGTTATCCCCTAGGATATTAATCCATTTTTCAAGTAGAATATTCAGTTGGCACAATTTGCTGCTCGTTTGGGCTGAGCTGGATTTGGAATATTTTGCAAATTATTATAAGAACACTACCCCGGTTCATTTGTCCTCCCTCCATTTGGCTCCTTCTTTCTCCAAATATTTGAATCCACATAAGAATATAACTTGTCCTGCCAAGAATACTGTGTAACAAATACAAAGTTAGGGCCACGTAGTTTAGCCCTAATTCACACTGGTGAGCAATTACTCAGACGAATAGTGCCACTGATGTCAAAGTTCACCCTGGGAGTAAGTTCTTCACCATCTTCCCTTTTGTATTTAATAGTCTTTGGGCATTAGCTTAGGAGGACTTGATTATGCTCAGATTTCCTACACAGCAAGACAGCAAGTGCTGAGTCAATGAGGAAACAATTTGAATATTGGATTATTTCAGTCGTTCACCATTTTTTACGGGTTTCTCTACACTAGAAACGCTACAGCGGCACAACTGCAGCACTGTACTGTAGACACTTACTAAAGCCACAGAAGGGGTTCTTCTGTCGCTCTAGTAAATCCACCTCTCCAAGAGGCAGAAGCTAGGTCAAGAGAAGAATTCTTCTATCAACATGTGATGTCCACACCTGGACTTAAGCCAGCTTTAATTACAGCACACAAGAAAACAAAGCCCAGGGCTCTTCCACCAATTGTGCCCCACCCGTAGCCACCCACTTACCTGTCACTTGCACAACTGTGCTTTCCTTTTACAGGAGAGAGAAATTCTCTGCCTATCACATGGGATTCTTCAGCTATGCCATTCACCTCATCATTAAGCTGTTGGTGTGAGGCAGTTTCTGCCACGTCAACATACCAAGCTTGTAAAACTGAGACATGAGCTTTTTCACCTTGCCTGTTAAATGTCTATAGAGTCCTAGCAAGCACTTCCATCACTATTAACTTCCCTAGGACTTTTCACAGCACATAGAGTGAGTGGGAGACAGGCTGGGCTACACTGCCCAGGAAATGTCCTGATTCAGCAGATCTCCTGACCATGCTCCAGCAGTTCCCTGGCTGCAGCCCCACTAGAGGGAAGCAGTGGAATCACCAACTGTCATCCCCCTTTGGGAGGAGCTGCAATGTCCAGTTTACCATGACTGAATCAAGCCCTTTGTAGGAGCTTAAATGCTTGTAAAATGCTGTGATGTGGTGAACATGGTGACTCTCCTCTTGGCTTGTGTCAATGCTTATTTGCAAATGCAATGGCTGGGAGGTTCTGTAGGTCCAGGAACATTTGGGGGCATCTCACTGGAACTTTCTTTTGCTAGTCTAGCCTGCTATGGAAAAGTCGAGGCCCCCATTCTGCTGCTCCACCAGGGAAATAATGGGGGCGTGATTTTTGTGCTGTACCCCCTTAGAGTGCACAGAATGCACAGTTTGTGGGGGACAGGTGTACTTTGGCATTGCCAGTATGCTCCAGTCACTCCCCATCCTGCTTTCTCCCGCAGGTCTTCACCGCAGACCCCTTGCTGGTGTCCAGGCAGGAAAGTGGCATAGAGCTCGTGGACCAGGGTGCCACTCAGCCTCTCTCAACACCGCAAAGATGGCCCAGAATCTGCACTCGTCACTTAAAAATCAAAGTAAGGCCTTTAACACAGACGTGTGGTTACTCTAATCAATATGTTTATCTACTTCTCATTTGCATTATTGTCCTGATCCTGCAACCCTACTACAGGAGTCGTAGGGGCCTCCTTGATTACAGTATCAGAGGATTATGCTATAGAGAGGTTTTCAGGGGAGTAATGCTCTCCTTAATCCTGGAAAACAACCCTGACGCCTCGAATAATGAAAGCAATTAAGCACCAGTTCACTGTAATTTAATGTGTGGGCATAATTAAACGGTTGTAATACATTCATGTATCAGTAACTGAGTCATGAACCTGCATTCTTCTCTGGAAAGATTAAAATCGTTACAAGCGACAGATGTACCCAAAGCAGCCATCTGAATGTAACGGGCCTGGTTTAACAAGCCATTCCTTCACCAAGCATTTCAACTGTAGTGCCTGGTGTTCCATTCCAAAGTGGAAGGAACAGCCTGAATCTCATATCATTGTAGAGCCCTAACATACGGTTACAGGGAAGGGGAATGTGCAGGCCATATGGTACCTTCCGCAGAACTCTGCTGGTGGGGATCTAGTCATTTGTTACCTATTTCTGCAATATCCTGAGTGCCCCAAAGCCCCACTGATTGCAGTGGGATTTGAGGGCGCACAGCCCCACGTTTGGAACACCCAGGCCTGCTAAGAACAATAGATTTGAATATTAGTGAAGGGACTCAGCCCTCTGAGATGCAGGAACTAAACGCCTGTAGTTTGCTTGGTGTGGGGAATCTTTTTGATGAGGCATTTAAAAACCCAAGAACTGTCTGTTCTGCACACTCGTTAATGATCCCGGTACACTTGTTCATAAGAGCAGAGACTTGCTCTAGTATCTTTGGCCAAATTTCCCCACCATTGATCCTTTCAGAATTAAGAGCAATGTGGGGGCTGCTCTGATCTCCAGTGTCCACAAAGAACCATCCAACAGCTGGGGCTCTGGCCACACCAATAACTCTCCCCCTACACCACAGGGGGTTGCTTAGGATCCAGCTACATTCGCTGGAGGTATCCATGGCTGGAGGGACATGGCCAGTCTCTGATCCCTTTGCACTGCCAGAGTGGTACAAAGGGAGTAGAGCAGGGCAGAAAATCTGGCCTATGAAATATAATATAATATAAGGCATCCACTTTATAAGTGGTTTGCAGGTATTTTCTTTCTATACCCGCCTCTCTCTCCTCGGACGTCAAAATCCATTGGCCAAGGAGGATTGCAGTTGCTCTTGCCAACCATAGCATTCATAATAAATGATGGCTTAAACCATGCACATTAATAACCTCTGCTTTGAATGTTTTTAATTAACTTTTATATTTACAATATTACTGTTTCCTCCAGCAAATGCAGTAGAAATCTGTACTCGGCCGGCAACTATTTTGGCAAAGAATTTGTTCTGTTTATTGATCATAAATATTTACTTTGAATATGTATTTTAAAACACTGGATGGCTCAGGAGAGAAACATGGATCCATGCGCCTCTAGAGTGTTAGTTCAAATCTAGCCCAGGCTATGGAGTGACTAAGGCTTGTTTCTGATGCTTGCTTAGTGTCTGAAGAAGCAGTTGTGAATAATAATGCCATATAGAACTTTTCACCACCAGGCATTGGTCTAAATCTGTCTCTCATATTACTATATGTTTCTTAGGCATTAATTTCTACAGGGACTATAAATTATCACAAGACTGTATTCTGGTGCTATAGCTATTATCTGAGATGCTTTGTATATAGTGGTCCTCATTAAAATTCCAATAAATTCTCTTGCAAGTAGTTACTGTTACCATGGTATTTGCATTATTCCCTAGGTAGTCACAATACTACAAATATGGAACACTGCAATAATGTTATGTACCCGCAAAGGCAAGGTTATAAAGATTTTAATGGAAGCCGCCATAGTTTGATTTGAGAGTTACTATAGTAACAAAATAGTTTCTGGTTTTAAATTAATAAACTTTATTGCTTTAATAGCTGCATACAGTAGTATCTGTGATTTTCCTATAACTTGATTAGTCATAGCTTCATAATAAATAGTTTTATTAAAAGTACTGTAGCTATGCTCTTATTTGAAATACTGCATATTATGCTGTGTATAAATAAACCACAGGGGAAAAAGATAATTTACTAATATGGAACTTTTCATTTTTTTAATATTTTGCTAACATGTATTTAAAAGATATATTATTGCTATTTTAATAACATGGGACCTAACTATGCATCCCTTACTCACATTGAAAATCATTATTCATGTGAGTAATTCATATGAGTAAGGGTGAGACCACTGGTCCCATAAACACTAAGGACAATTTAATAACATAGTAACAATCCCGTTGTTTTGAAGGTAGGCACCTAAATAACTTTGAAGTTCCATAGCCAGAGCTTCAAACTTCATGGTTTATTTCTATGTATGAATTTGGACCTAAGTTTCCCCAGATCTGACCAGCCTCAAAGTTTGAATGGGATCAGACCCATCTG
This sequence comes from Mauremys reevesii, assembly GCF_016161935.1. Classification (NCBI taxonomy): domain Eukaryota; kingdom Metazoa; phylum Chordata; order Testudines; family Geoemydidae; genus Mauremys; species Mauremys reevesii. Next base: position 12,199,757 of record NC_052640.1, on the reverse strand, counting down.
GAGACATGCCTAACTTTTAGGCACTTAGAAAATGACTGGGCTTCGCATATCCTGAATTCAGCTCCTATGAAATGGATGGAGGGAAATAGGTGCCTAAGAATGGGTTTCACAAAAGCCAGCCCATGGAAGATGCCAAGGAGAAGGGGGCATGTCCTAAGCCTCACTGCTATCAGGGAGTTTGGTGCCTAAATCCCGGCTGGAGGGACACACCTTCCTCTGCTTGGGAGTCTCAGCTGTGAAACCTCTCCTGGAGTCAGGAGGTACCTAAGGAATTTCTTGCAAGGTGGCGGTAGACCTCCCTCATAACTTTTAGCCCAGTGGTTAGAGCACTTGGGATGGGGGAGCCTGTTTCAAGTCTCCCCTCTGCCTGAGGGGGATAAGGGATTTGAACAGGGATTTGCCACCTCTCAGGTGAGTGCCCTAAGTGCTGGGCTCTGGGATATTGTGATGTGAGGCTCCCCCCAGTCTCTGCTCCATTTTGGATAAAAGAGTCATTGGCGCAAGAGGACTGGATCTTGGGTGAGTGGTGGTTAGAGCAGGCTATTGAGTCTCTCTCATGGTGGCACAGCTTCAACGGGAGAGGCTGAGAGAGCCCCCACATCAGAATATCCCATAAGGAAGGGGTTATAGCACTCCTGGTAGCGGTGGGAAAGCCTGTTCAATTCCTGGGCATGTCCCTCCTGCTCCGCCTCCCTCCCCACCCCCAGCCATTTTTGTGAGCACAGGTGAGGGGACCAATCCAATAAGCATGACCAGAGCGTTTTTCCCAGCTTGGGCCCTGCAGGGGAGTTAGCGGAGGACGAGCTCTAGTCCCCTGGTTTCTGAATCACACTGGGGCTTAGGCATCCAGACGCCAAAAGTGGGGCAGCAATGCACGTACTGCAAAAACTTAGGTGCCGAGTGAATTTATGGTTCAGCGGTAGCTGAGGAGTGGCAGTTAGGTGCCTCAGTCCCTTTGTGAATCTAGCCTATAGCATTCAATTGGAGGGACATAGGTACATTTAGAATACAGCAGGCTTTACTGGTAGGTTTCCGTGTCATTAGAATTTCAGTGGCTGGGGGCTGTTGCAGCTTAAGGCCTATCAGCAAGAAGACATGCGCTGTGGACTAGTGAAATTAACAGTGGAGGAATCCGCTCACCTAAACAAATACTACCATGTCAATCAAAGTAAAACGAGGGCATTTGAATGAACAGAAAGAAAATAGCTCAGACAGACACCATGCAATACCATTGAGTTCTGTGGGGCTGCCCAGTGTTACTGAGGATGGAATTTAGGCCTGTGTCTTCAAGTAAAACTGCATGTGCAATGAGAGGCCGGTAGCAGCAAGTATACGTACCATAATTACAAACAGTGCTGGGGCCACAAAAGCCCAGATTGCGCCGTTCTCCAGTGAAAGCCAGCAACTGCAGGGAGAAAGCTGAATGGTTACTATCTATTCACTGCTGCAAGATCAAACATGAGGTCATCTCATTAAGTGCATTGCTAATTAAAAAGAGAAGAAACTATGGTACAGAATGGCTGAGAAATTCTAAAACAGGAAACATGGATGGAGCTAATTCCATCCTCTTGCTTCCCCCCACTCCTCCTACTCAAGGAGTCTCCAGCAAGGTCTCTCTTGGATTTGTATATTGCATAGGGAAGTCTGCCTGCAATTATCTGCTTCAGTGTGCAGGAGACACAGAGAGAGAATACCTAAGCTGTCCTTTCTGGCAGCTGCACCGTGTAATATGGTGTTCATCAGAAGAGAGGATTCCAATTGTCTTTGCAGCAAGAATAAAATCTAAGACTTCCTCTCTTGTTCTTGAGGCTACTGGGGGATGAGGAAGGGGATGACAACTTTCGGCTTAGTTCTTACATCTTCAGTTTGGAATGGACAAAAACCGAACAAAGGAGTAATCCATTCATTCAACAAAAACCTGTATCATCCTGTAATGACTTAAGTACATGAATTACCTTACCCATCAAAATAATGTTTTCTCACATGCTTAAATTGTTGCAGGATTAGGCCCTATAGTATTCTCTCAGATTAGTTTGCTTTTTCTGCTTACAATGCCCCATACTCAATGTTCAGAATTTTAATCCCAAAACCATCTCTAAATCCGGTTTACTAATTAAGATTTAACTTGTTTAATCAGTCAATCATCTCTTCTCTTACTACAGACATTCCCAACCTCTGCATTGTTGGATCCTTCTGACAAAGCACAGCCAGAGGGGTGCTCAGAGCATGTGTAACACTGTTGGCTGGAAACATTTATGTCCACATAGACAAAGGCATACTGCCTAGGAGACTGCTAGGTGTGTAACATCATGCCCTTGGGTAGGTTGTCAGCAATGGGGACCTGTGATCTTTTATTCTAAACCTATGAATCTCAACTGCCTGAGATATAAAACCCACCTATGTTAGCCAATCAACCTTTATCTGTGGTTCGGCCAGCAGTAGAGGGGAACAGAGTGCTACACTGAGCAGCTGTGATTTGGAAGTGGAAAGGGTTCAGAAGCAGCATTTATTACACCTTTAAAAGGATGCATCATCAACTCCAGCAATGGCCCCAATACTTCCTCACTGGCTTTTAGGGAAAGATATGGATCTAATTCAGGGGTAGTAACTCTCTATTCCTCCCTCACTCCAAGCCCTGTGATTCCTGGAAGTAGATTGCGCTTCCTTCTCAAAATCCTGCTCCCCATTAAGCAAGTATTTATAAAGATCTTTTACGCCCACCCGGGGGTCTTCAGTCCTCCAATCCTGCCTTACTCCTCCTCCTGTCCCTCCACATTAGATCTAAACAAAAGGTGTCAAGTCAACTGGGAGTTCAGTACATATTTTGAGAGAGAGAGTGAGTGAGGTTATATATTTTATTGGACCAGTTTCTGCTGGTCAGAGAGACAAGCTTGGGAGCTTTCATAGAGCTCCTCTTCAGGTCTGGGAAGGGACCCCTCAATGTCATAGCAAAATGCAAGATGGAACAGATTGTTTAACCTCAGGGCCGGTGCAACCATTTAGGCAACCTAGGCAGTCGCCTAGGGCGCTAGGATTTGGGGAGCGGCATTTTCTTTGGCAGCAACCGTGGCAGCTGGATCTTCGGCCGCCCTGGTTGCCGCCGGCATTTGGGCGGAAAGAGCTGGGGCAGAGGGCATGGGGGGGTGTACACAGGGGAACTCCCTGCCTCCTCCCCAAGCACACCATGGCTGCTTCACTTCTCCCGCCTCCCAGGCTTGCAGCGCCTAAGCTGATTGGCGCCGCAAGCCTGGGAGGCGTGCTCAGGGTGGAGGCGGAGCAGGGGGGAGCTGGGGCAGGGGGTTGCCTCAGGGCACGGGGGAGGGAGGGCTCAGGGCGGGGGGGAGGGCTAGGGAAGGGCGCAAGGTGGAAGTTTCGCCGAGAGCGTGAAACATCCTTGCACCGGCCCTGTTTAACCTAAGTAGTTAGCACACATTGTAAGGGAAAATTCAAGCTAGAATGGCCCGTTAACACCTCTGCAATCATAGGCTACAACTACATTGCTTACATCAAGTATTTTGGTTAGTTTTGTCACTCTCTGATCCTTGTGTTTAGTCAAAACTGGAGTTTACATGTAAAATACATGTTACAAACAATGAAGATCACCTAGCATGAACTTCCACCATCACTACTGCTGGAGGCAGTATCTCTTTATGGAACAGAACACTGTAATGCTGAGCAGTCTCATTGGGAACTATTTGTGGGTGGCTGTTTCCTAACATATTTTAAACAGCGGGGAAAGTACAACAAAGACTAAGAACAGGAGGGCTGGTTAGCTGTTTTAGTCCAAACAAGGAATCCTTGAGCAATTCAGTTTTATTAGTAAAATAAATATGCTCAAAACAAAAGTTAACATATAAATACCCTTACATAGGCATGTTATTTACTACTATTATTGGTTGTATTACAGTAGTGCTCAAAGAGATGAATCCAAACCAGAATACTAGATCTAAGAATTTCTTCCACCATCTCATCCCCAAATTCCGAGGAAGTTCATACTCAGCTTTGATTATGGATCTGAACTTTCAAAGTTGGGCCCATCCCTAGTAAATGTGAAAATAGCCTCAATATAGAGATCTAACATGCAATGCGTAAGTGATAAATAGTGCTAGAAGTCAATGGGAGTTGTTGGTGCCCAGAATCAGGCCCTGTGGGAAGATATTTAGTATTAGTCCTGCCCTCCCCCCATATCTTACTTGTTTTCATATTTGAACCAGAGGTAGATCTTTCTGTACTCACTTTCCAATTTCTCCGTAACAGTGCAGGGCTGAAGCTGCAGAGATGATGCAGATCACCAGTGGGCACCCTGCAAAATTCAGAGATGGTGACAGTGTCAAAACTGCACCCAATGCTTTGCTTCAGAAAACCAGGTAAATTCAGTCAATGTGTCCAGGAGCAATCTTCACGGCCAGCAAAACAGCTCAAATGCGTTTCAGAGTTACATGTGTCTCAGAGCCCTTTGTGCAGCTACATTACACAGACAAGGGGGGGTGAGATAATATCTTTTATTGGACCAACTTCTATTGGCGAGACAGAGAAGCTTTTGAGCGTACACAGAGCTCTTCTTCAGGCTTTTCTACATACTGAGTCAATGATCCTAATCCAAGCCTCCAAAAATAGTCCTAGAAAACAGTCAAATCTCCCAGGAGGTTCACAATTAGCATGGAGATAGCCTAGAAATGTCAACATCCAGTTACTGTTTTGAGCATCACAAATGGGTAGGGTGAGAGAGAGTCTTGAATAAATTGAACCAAGTTAAGATCCCATTCACATGCCCTAAGAGGGTATAAACAACTAGGAATCCTTGTGGCACCTTAGACACTAACAAATTTATTTGGGTATAAGCTTTTATGGGCTAAAACCCACTTCATCAGATGCATGGAGTGAAAAATACAGTAAGCAGAATATATATTATAGCACATGAAAAGATGGGAGTTACCTTACCAAGTGTGGGGTGGAATTAATTTGAAAACTGGACATTATCATATTTTTGGGGGAGAGTGGATGGGTCACTACAAAAAGTAATTTCCCCTCTGCTGATACTCGCACCTTTTTGTCAACTGTTGAGAATAGGCCACTTCCACCTTAATTGTATTGGCTCGTTAGCACTGACCCCCCATTTGGTAAGGCAACACTCATCTTTTTATGTGCTATAATATATATTCTGCTTACTCTATTTTTCACTCCATGCATCTGATGAAGTGGGTTTTAGCCCACAAAAGCTTATGCCCAAATAAATGTGTTCATCTCTAAGGTGCCATAAGGGGACTCCTGGTTGTTTTTGCTGATACAGACTAACACGGCTACCACTCTGAAACCTAAGAGGGTATGTTTCCTAATATGAATGTATGAGATAGCACTGAAAGATTTCCAGTGAGAGATATATTTGCTTAAAGTAAATAAATTACATTTCCTATCATTACTGCTGGGAGGCAGGGAACGCTTGACAATGTTACATAAGAATTATACAGATTCAGGCAACTGTCCTTCTGCCTTCAATGGTAACTAGCCCAGAGCATAATGGTGTCTTGTTGTGCCACTTTAATAGTTTTCCAAGCTAGTAGTAAGAAAGGAAGCAAGGTTTCTGCTGCCAATGGTTTTGAACACGGTAAAGCAGGAACTCTTTACCTAGCAAATGATTGTCTGTCAGGCCTCTATAAATGTCCCATCTAGCAAATAGAAAATGATGTGAAAATAGGGTAGCTTTTTACATTATTTTATTGATTTAATAACCATATACCTGCTAAAGAATAGGATGTATAAGATTTTTTTTTTTTAAATAAATCTATGGAAGGGAGATAATTCAGTAATAAAACCTATGGAGTTTTGCAGTAACTTCTACAAAATCTTTTAAAATTAATTTCCGTAGAATCTTATTGGTTTCATCCCAATTAAATTCCATAGGACGTTTCCAGAAGGCAAACATGCAGTTTCAGGCAGGGGTGTTTTAGTTCTTAAGTGATTATTGCCAGGAACAATACATATTTATCAATGACAAAAATATTCAACAGCCAGCAAGTAACCATGCTTGCTTCAGTGTTATACTAGAATAACTTCAGGGTGGAGTGACTCCTGACTTACATCAGTGCACATGAGAGCAGATTCAGGCCCATGGTCTACTAAGTGGCATATTACAATGTGAATTCTAAAGTCTAAAATATTGTTGTAGACAGTCATATTTTTAAACAATGGAAAACCCTGTTTACTAATGTGTGATACCCGGAACAGTCAATTGTACATGGCCCTGATCCATCACACTTGAATGCTTTGCTGAATTGAGGCCCCTATCATCTTACCTAAGCCATGTTCTTGACAACCCCTCAAAGACAAAAACCCAGGTTTTTACTGTTTCAAATACAACTGACTAAGGGCACGTCTACACTGCACAGTTAAGCTGTCCATTTACCCAGATTTTAGTCCTAAGCGGCCGTCCCAGCCGCACCATCTACCCAGAAAAATCACTGACCTGGAAGTGCCTGAAGACCAGGCTAACTGACCCTGCTCGGGACTCAGGTAGAATCTGGGGTCCACTTTAACTTGGGCTGAAACCCGCCCACTTTGTAGTGGGGAGGTGTGGTAAATCACTTGACTGCTGATGGTCCTCCAATGCCCTTCCCAAACTTCCCCCAGAAGAAAAGGACAAATTCTCCCACCACTGACACAACTGACCACAAAAGAACCATAGAGCATCTCAACACAGAGAACCATGGGATATGCTCACAGACACACACACAGGCAAGTGTAGAAACATTGAGAGCCCAGTAATGGGTATGGCTTTGTAGTGTGACTGCTCACACCTAGGCTAGGTGCGGTGCTCAAACTCAATAAACCCAGTTAACTGAATGTATACACAGCCTAAGGGGGCAGGGACAGTCTTTCTTTGCTGTGTTTGCACTGCACTTAGCACTATGAGGTCCTGGTCCAGGAATGGAGCTCCTGGGTGTTACGGTAAGATAAATAACAATAAGTTGCTTGCACTGGCTAATAATCCTGCGGTATGAGTTTTCTTCCCAGGGCTAACAGCCTTCACATGTCGATAATCTGTCTCGTACACAAAACGTATTTGTGCTTCCTATCCCTCAGGATGCTAGCCTGCCTGTTTTCCAAGGCAAATTTCAGGGAGTCACGGATTTAACTTGATTATTTATCAATTTTAATCTGCAGTGAAGAAGAAAATTAAATACAGAGTTCCCTAGCAAGATCATAAAACGTATACAGATGAAGCATAGTGCAGTCATCTGGATAACAAGAACAGTTAATTCAATGAATGTAAAATGGTCTACAACCTACAGTGCAGCATGTGTCTTTACTCTGCAGTAACAGGCTATTAAAAGATAGATGGGGGTGGAGGTTAGCATCTAAAATAAATTAGAAATTTGTTACCATGAAAGAAACATTGTTCTCTGAAGAACCAACCATTTGAGACATTCTATAAAGGCAGGAATCAAACATATTTAGCCTGATGAGGTCACAAGATTTCATCTGGACTGGAACACTCCTATGGATAATATAGTGCACAAAGATATTAAGGGTATTTGCTCAATCCTTGGCTTATGAGTAAAAACTGCAGATGAGCTGTAAGAGTCAGACAACATCTCATAATAGTTACGGTAATTCTAGGACCACAATAGCAGAAGTGCTAATGCAGTGTTAGTACTATTTATCATTCATGTAAAAATGCCAGTTATGCTTTTTTATACAGTATTTGAATGTTTTCTCAGTTGAGGTGTTATAAACATGTTCACCAGCCTTACCCCAACCTTTCAAATGTATGATGTGACGTGATGATCTTTACATTAGGAAGTGCAGCATCAGATGCAGGATGTTGTACTACACGAGTCTGTCACCTAAGCTATGGCATTCGCAACATGCACACCTCTGTAGTATCAGTGCATGCTATGCAGCACTGCATATTAATAAGTGAGTATGGGCCCACACGGCAACATAGCTTCAAACTCTGGACTTCTGGGGAATAAGCAAGGATTGGTCAGACTCAGGACATTTGGTTCAATTCAGATAAGCACCCAGATGTTACCCAAAGGGTATCTGAACTTCTTGGGCTGAAAATCTAGTGTGAACTCTGTCTCATAGTATTCTGGCACTTCTGTTTCCACTCTCAGCTGGGACAAGGAAATTGAAGATCTACAGAGAGAAAAAAGATTATCCCAAATGTTGGAATCCCAAGGTTCGATTTAAGTTCATTTTCAGTTTGGGTCAGTGATTAATCTAAATCACTTCATCAATCTCTAGCACTAAGTCACAACCTATTTGGGTGGTATCTGTGCACAGAGAATCCTCCAATCATTACTCAGGCAAAACTCACATTGAAGACAATAGGAGTTTTGTCTAAATAGGGATTATAGGATCAACCCTTAAGTCAAGGATCCGAAGAAAAGTTTGGTGGAAGCTTGAAAGCTTGTCTCTTTCTTCAGTAAAAGATATTACCTCTCCTACCACGTCCACCTTAATTCAAGCATCAGTTACTTCAATAGCGTCTCCTCTCTTCTTTGGCATTAAACCTCCTATCTGTTCCTACAGTATACTTTAGTTTCTATTCACTTTATGGTTCTGACACACTAATACAATTTAAAATGGAAAAACTACTTATAAAACTTCAAACCACTTTTTCGGACTTTCTTCTATGTAGAGGAAAAAAGCAACAGGTAGAAATGAGGCTGTCCTGTAGAAAACCTATGGCAGATTTTTGCTCTTTCATTCTAAACGGCTAAATATGACCTTTACAGAGAAAGAAGCAGCATCAGGCAAAAGTGAAAGAGGAAGTTACTCACCTTGTGTAGTAACAATGGTTCTTCAAGATGCACCCTATGGGTGCTCTACTGTAGGTGTATATGCACCTCTGTGGTGTGCCTCTAATCAGAGATTTTTGGTAGCAGTGTCCATTAAGCCCCTGCATGTGCCCTCCCTTCAGGCTATCTAGCACTGCGCGGGCGAACCCCCTCCACACTTCATTTTCCACCACAGAGCCCTATAGAGAACTCCAAAAGTAGAGTGGGAGGAGGGTGGGTTGCGGAGCACCTATAGGGGGACACATCTTGAAGAACCATTGTTATTGCAAGGTGAGTAACTTCCTCTTCTTCTTCTTCTTCTTCGAGTAGTGTCCCTATGGGTGCTCCACTGTAGGTGACTCCCGAGAAGTACCCACCACTGGAGGCTGGGACTTCTGAGTGGAGTCTTTTACTGCACAGAGTACTGTGGAGTCAAAGATGGCGTCGGGAGGCAAATCTTCTGTGATCGCATAATGTTCTGCAAAAGTATGGGCAGAGGCCCAAGTCGTTGCTCTACAGATTACTGAGACAGGGATCTCTCTAAGGAACGTGACCGAGGTAGAAACTGACCTCGTGGAGTGCGTATGGACTCTGGACAGAAGCAGGTGGCGCCCTTGATAACAGTGATTAATGCAACCAGAAACCCATTTGGATAGTCTCTGAGCCGATATCACAGAGCTTTTGGATCTTTCTGTGGATGAAATGAAGAGTTTAGGGGATTTCGTAAAGTCTTCATTCCTGTCCAAGTAGAATGCTAGTGTCCTTCTAATGTCTAGCATATGCAGAATTGTCTCTCTGTTGTCACAATGTGGTCGGGGTTAAAAAACAGGGAGATGGATCTGTTGATTCATATGGAAAGTGCAGAGAAAATAGGGAGAAACTTGAGATATGGCCTTAGAGTTACTGTGTGTGTGTGTCAGGTAAGGGAGCCAGACTTGTCATGTCCAGGAGGGGCAATCAGAATAACTCTCACTTTGTCTTATTGAATTTTCAACAGGACCTTGGATAGAAGAGGAAACTGGGAAAAGGCGTAAGAGGGCCCTATCCCATGGGAGGATGAGGGCGCCTCCCAGTGAATGTTTCCCCAGGCCAGCTCTGGAGCAGTAACGAGGACACTTCTTGTTCCAGTAAGTAGTGAAGAGATCTGTAGTCAGGGTTTCCCAAAGGGTGAATATATCTTGAAGGACATCTGCGTTCAGTACCCACTCATGGTTGTGACAAAAATTCCGACTGAGACTGTCAGCTGTCACATTCTGTATCCCTGGTAGATAGCAAACTGAGATGAGAACATTGTGATGGATGCACCAGTTCCAAAGTTTGAGTGCTTCCGCGCAGAGAGAAAGAGATCTGGCACCCCTTAGCGATTTATGTAAACCATCCAGGTCATATTAAGTCCATCGTGACTTTTGTTTGGGTGTTCTTGATGAAAGGCAGAAAGTGTGCACAGGAATTCCTGACAGTCCTTAGCTCCAAAAGACTAATATGGAAGGTCACTTCTGTGGAAGGCCATTTGCCCTGAACCTTTTGATTGTGTAGATGAGCTCCCCAGCCTATTAGGGAGGCATCTGTCCCAGGGTGGTGGGTCTGTGTAACGGGAGGAATGCGCTCGCTTGTACTGCATCAAGGTTGGTGCTGATAAACTCCAATTGCTGTACCAGGGTTAGTGCGCTGCTACAATGAAGAGAACCTTGGAGAATACCCTGGATGGAGCAGTCTGTACTGATAATGGTCCTGCCCCAAAGGTAAACCATAGGAAATCTCCTGTATGATGGTTATATTGAGATATGGAAGTAAACTGGGGCTGGAAATCAATCTCCTTTCTCTAGAGCTAGAATAATGGCTGCTAGCGTGACCATCTTGAACGTCTGCGCCTTCCCGTATTTGTTTAATGCCCTTGGATCTAGAATAGGCCTCCAACCTCCCTTCTCCTTGGTGATCAGGAAATAATGAGAGTAAAACCCCTTGCTCCTGAGTTGCACCAGACTGGTTCAATGGTCCTTAAGCATAACAAATAATATATTTCCTGATGAGGTAGGTTCTCATGAGAAGGGTCCCTGGAAGGGGGACAGGGAAGGAGGGTTGGAATGGGAGAGAGACATTAATTGAATGGCGTAACTCTTCAAAATTATCTCCAGGACCCATCTGTCAGAGGTGATATTCTCCCAACTGCTGCGAAGTAGGGCAAGGTGACTTCTGAAGGTAGATGGCAGCTGATGTTGCAAGGTATCATTGTTCAGGCCCTCAACCAACCTGTCAAAAGTGCGTAGCAGAGGTGGTTTGAGAGATCGTGGACTGGGGTGTGGACTGCTTCTGCTTTTGAGCCATGGTCCTCTTACACCGTGGCTTGTAACAGTGCTGAGATGGTGACCTGTGCTGTGGCTGAGAGGTATATCTTCTCTTCTGTTCCTCAGTGTAGATTCCCAGGGAGCACAATGTGGTCCGGGAATCCTTCAGAATGTGGAGAGAAGAATCTGTCTTCTCCACAAAGAGTTCAAACTGGAAGTCTTTTGCAGCTCTTTGGGCAATCCAGAAAGGTGTAGCCAAGAAGCCCGCCTCAGTACCACTGTCACAGAGACCAGGCGGGCAGCTATGTCAGCTACATCTAGTACTGTCTCTAGCATCAGTCTGGCTATTAACTGACCCTCTCTAAGAATAGTCTGAAACTGTTCCTTTTGTGTCTCCAGTAAATGTTCCGGAAATGCACTGAGTTTCCCATAACTAATGAAAGTGTATTTGGCCATGACAATTTGGTAATTCGTGACGCTAAACGGTAATATTGCCGAGAAATATACCATCTTGCCAAGCCCGATTGTATAGGGTCAATTTGGCATTATGTTGCTTGCTTCATGCATTAACCACATCCCCTATGATGGATTTGTGTTGCTGATGCTGAAACAAAGTCTGTCACTTTGGGAGGGATGTAATATTTTTTAATTATTATTTTTATTTTTGGCTTTGTTGCTGGTTGATGCAATGGAGGCTGGTGTCTGCCAGATGACTTTGGTAGGATCTAGAATCGCCTCATTAATTGGGAGGGCGGTTGAGCAGGAAGTGAGGGGGATTTGTCTGTGCAGTGCTAGATAGCCACGAGGGAGGGAGAGTACATGCGCAGGCTCAATGGACACTGCTACCAAAAATCTCCGATTAGAGGCGCGGGGTGTCCTACCGTGGAGCACCCATAGGGACACTACTTAAAGAAGCAGCATATTTATTTCAAGCTCCTGGAAAGACCGAGTTATTGCCTGGCTGGGAAAAGTATATTCTCTAATTTGTTTAGCAGGAGTAGAGTTAATTTCATCTGATTTTTTTTTCCCATTGGGTTATCCCAGCCCTAGAGAAAGGCTCTGGATCTAACTCAACCAAGTGGCAGCAAATAATCAACCTTCAAATGGATGGAAACTGAATGCCTAATTCTAAATAGTAATTGAAGGGAAAAGAAAATTGCTTGCAATGCTGGGAACGGGTTAAGTACAACATTCCACTGCAGTAACTTCCCACACAACAACCGATATCATCAATGTCTGACAAATGGGTGGGAGGGGGAAGGTGTTTTGAAAGTTTTGATATATTGATCTCTATGTTATCCTGAATCACCAAGGCAACACAGCATTTTTCTAACCAGTCTCTAGCTATTTTTAAAGGTATTATCTTCTTAGAATCCATCATCTTTTGAATTACTGACAACTGTAGGTATCAAGGTAATTCTAGCACTTTTTGGACTGATGATAATACACACAGACTTCAGATGATTCAGAACATTTGGTAACTTGTCTCTCTGCTGAATTCATTTTACTGAAAAAAGCAACAGAGTCCTATGGCACCTTATAGACTAACATACGTATTGGAGCATAAGCTTTCGTGGGTGAATACCCACTTTGTCAGATGCATGTGGTGGAAATTTCCAGAAGCAGGTATAAATATGCAGGCAAGAATCACTCTAGAGATAACAAGGTTAGTTCAATTAGGGAGGATGAGGCCCTCTTCTAGCAGTTGAGGTGTGAACACCAAGGGAGGAGAAACTGCTTTTGTAGTTGGCTAACCATTCACAGTCTTTGTTTAATCCTAAACTGACGGTGTCAAATTTGCAAATGCACTGAAGCTCAGCAGTTTCTCTTTGGAGTCTGGTCCTGAAGTTTTTTTTGCTGCAGGATGGCTACCTTTAAATCTGCTATTGTGTGTCCAGGGAAGTTGAAGTGTTCTCCTACAGGTTTTTGTATATTGCCATTCCTAATATCTGACTTGTATCCAATTTGGCCGATGTACATAGCAGAGGGGCATTGCTGGCACATGATGTCATATATTACATTGTGGACATGTAGGTGAATGAACTGGTGATGTGGCTGGGTTTTATGATGATGTCGCTGGTGTAAATATGTGGGCAGAGTTGGCATCGAGGTTTGTTGTTCTGAATGATGAAGACAGGGGCAACCTATTTTGACTGGTCTGAGATGAGGCATCCTCTTCAATTGCTTTAATTCATTTTGGGTCAGTATCATGCTCCAGTTGGTGAAAAACTGGCCAGAGCTATCAAGCATCAGGAAATTCACATACACAAATGTCTCAGGGCAACAGGCTAGTTTGCATTGCAGTGGTCAAAAGAGGTTCACTGACTCATTTGCTATGCTTCTACAGTTGAACACAGATTTGTATGAAGAGACAAACCTTTATGGCTTCCATAGTAAATAATCACAGAGATGAGTATTTTGTTTGAATCCTGTTGCAATATTTAGAAAAGTTTTCTGGTATTAAGTTATCCTGCTCACTGAGGGTACGTCAATACTTACGGCCGGGTCGACGGGTAGCGTTCGACTTCTCGGAGTTCGAACTATCGCGTCTAATCTAGACGCGATAGTTCGAACTCTGAACGCGCTCCCGTCGACTCCGGAACTCCACCACCGCGAATGGCGGTGGCGGAGTCGACGGGGGAGCCGCGGACTTCGATCCCGCGGCATCTGGACAAGTAAGAAGTTCGAACTAAGGTAGTTCGACTTCAGCTACGCTATTCGCGTAGCTTAGTTCGACCCCCCACCCTAGTGTAGACCAGGCCTAAGAAGCATAGGACTGCTCCCAAATGGAAGTCTAGGAAGCAGATATCAACCAGCAAAAGCTTCTAAGAAGTCAGAAAAAGAAAGGGCAGCTGCGGTGGGGGGTGGAATAACACAATGTGATTCTTTTGACTAATAGAGATCCATTTGGGACTCTGCTTTTATGTCTCCAGTACAAGCATGACCAGAGTTCAGGTCTTGATTTATTAAACACTTATTTCAGAGCCCAGTGTCTTTTCCCAGAGCTGAGAGGGTTTGATTAAGATGTGTAAACCCCTCATCAATTACATATTTCCTCCCACTGTACCGCCATCATGTTCATGAACTAACAGCTCAAACTGAAGCTCTATGTGCATTAATACATGAGCATACAGAACCATTACCACATTGCAAATGAAGGCTGTATTGACTGGCTTGATGTGTAAACATTTCCAGCCACATACAAAGTCAAGATGCCAATAATATGGGTTAGCAACTGATAGACGCTGGTGTCATTCGCATCACTCCTGTCCCTTTGATGGCCCTATATGTTTAGTATGGAAGTGAGAGACTGCAATGTGAATACTATATATACATTATTACACACACACACACACACAAAGTTGGTCCAATAAAAGCTATTCCCTCCCTCAGCATGTCCACCTTAATTCAAGTAGCAGTTTCTTCAATAGGATTCCCTTTCTTCTTTGGCATTAAACATCCCTATCTGTTCCTACAGTCTACTGTAGTTTCTATAGTTCTGACACACTAATAAAATTTAAAACTGTGTGTGTGTGTGTGCGTGTGCGCACGTGTGCACGTGTGTGTATATATATATAGAGAGAGAGAGAGAGGTGCCGAGGTCCATTAACCAGCCGCATTCATTAGCAACTCAGTGGATAGCAGAGCCAGATTACAGGCAGTGAATGGTAGTAGCACAGACTATGAAAGTACCCACTGGTATTCATCAAGTGATAAATAACCTGGGATACACCTGACTAGTTAAATTATTTCAGGGCTGTTTTGACACATTTTCAACAATGACATGATGTCAAATGTGATTAAGAAAACCCAACTGCCAATTCAAATTCAGGTTTCTCTAAAGCAATACAAAACAATTTCCTAGCAGCCTGATTTGTAATGACATTTACATTCCTTGGGAAGATTTCACTTGTCTCAGAATACTCTAGGATTGGCAGTCAAAATCTACCCATTTTCGAAACTGAGCTACCTGTAAAAAAAATGTTTAATGCAAATTTTCATGAGGGAATTTATCATTGTTGGATGCGCTCTTATCTGCTGTCTGCCTGAGTCTTAGCTCCACTTCAGGGGGATTTGTGGACAGTCAGTGCATGCCAACATGCCTGACGTACACTCTACCTGCCAAGAACACCACCACTAGAAAAAAAAGGCACAAGGGCCCTGTTCTAATATAGAACCTTCCACTATTTGTTCCCTAGTGAATTTTGTGTTGGATGTCTAGTTATACTGCAAGCTCCTAGGCCCAAGGCCATGGGCCTAATCCTACAAACCTCTACTCAAAATACCACTCAAGGCATTTATTTAGAAGTCATTGTGTATGCACTGCAATAGGTTAGGCCACATTGCTATTATTAAATAAATGCTAATTATTGCACTCATATAGCAGTATTTCAGGTCACACTGCAATAGCCTGGGGGCACAATGCAATATTTAAAGCCAGTGGTACACTCATGTGAGTTATTGTTGCTTGACAATAAGTGTTTGCAGACTTGGACACCATGGTTTTCCTTGTGTTGGGTACACTACTGGGCAGGCCACTGCCACTTTACAAATAATAAATGCTAATATTAAGCATAGGGGAGCAGGAAAAAAAAGGCTAAACTTACATTCTTATGCATACAAATCACAGACAAATGTATCTTCAAGCAGTAGTTAATGATGAATTGTTTGTTAATGTATCAAAGCTTATGCTGTCAGCCAATTCCCCTATGAATGAGATTCATATCCTTATTCTTCATAGTAATAGATGTTTTTAAAAGCCTCTTCAAAGAACCATGTGAAACTTGCCTGTTTCACTTCCAAATAGTTTGTAAGAACATTTTCTTAGATTTTGATCCATTTGGATTTTCATTTCTGACGTTAGGAGTTCAAAAATCTCATCTCAAATCAAATCTCAATCCAAAACTTCCTTTCTGCACAGAAAGAATATGAACCTGCAAATCTCATGTGATTTCAACCCCAAACCACAAATTAGCTCAAGCTTTCTTGTGGTTAGGCCTAAATTCATACAAATGATCTATGAACCCCTGTAAACCTGGTATAAGTTTGTAGTAAAACCTGAAATGGGGGAAAAACAACAAGGAGTACTTGTGGCACCTTAGAGACTAACACATTTATTTGGGCATAAGCTTTTGTGGGCTAAAACCCATTTCATCAGATGCATGGAGTGGAAAATACAGTAGGAAGATACACACACACACACACGTTTCCTCAGCTCTCGTCCCCTAACGTCCCTGCCCTACATTGAGGGCATCTTCATCACCTGGACCCATGGGAAAGAGGCCCTTGAGGAATTCCACCAGGATGTCAACAATTTCCACCCCACCATCAACCTCAGCCTGGACCAGTCCACACAAGAGATCCACTTCCTGAACACTGCAAATAACTGATGGTCACATAAACACCACCCTATACCGGAAACCTACTGACCGCTATACTTACCTACATGCCTCCAGCTTTCATCCACACCACATTACACGATCCATTGTCTACAGCCAAGCTCTAAGATACAACCGCATTTGCTCCAATCCCTCAGACAGAGACAAACACCTACAGAATCTCTATCAAGCATTCTTAAAATGACAATACCCACCTGCTGAAGTCAAGAAACAGATTGAGAGAGCCAGAAGGGTACCCAGAAGTCACCTACTACAGGACAGGCCCAACAAAGAAAGTAACAGAACGCCACTAACCGTCACCTTCAGCCCCCAACTAAAACCTCTCCAGCGCATCATCAAGGATCTATGACCTATCCTGAAGGACGATCCCTCACTCTCACAGATCTTGGGAGACAGGCTAGTCCTTGCTTACAGACAGTCCCCCAACCTGAAGCAAATACTCACCAGTAAATACACACCACACAACAAAAACACTTACCCAGGAACCTATCCCTGCAACAAACCACGTTGCCAACTCTGTCCACGTATCTATTCAAGGGACACCATCATAGAACCTAACCACATCAGGGGCTTGTTCACCTGCACATCTACCAATGTGATATATGCCATCATGTGCCAGCAATGCCCCTCTGCCATGTACATTGGCCAAACTGGACAGTCTCTAAACAAAAGAATAAATGGACACAAATCCGATGTCAAGAATTATAACATTCAAAAACCAGTCAGAGAACACTTCAACCTCCCTGGACACTCAACAACAGACTAAAAAGTGGCAATTCTTCAACAAAAAACCCTTCAAAAATAGACTCCAACGAGAAACTGCAGAACTGGTATTAATTTGCAAACTGAACACCATCAGATTAGGCCTGAATAAAGACACAGAGTGGATGGGTCACTACAAAAATGAAAAACTAATTTCCCCATACTAATTTCCCCCTCCTGTTACTCACACCGTCTTGTCATCTGTTTGAAATGGGCCACCCTGATTACCACTACAAAAGTGATTTTTTCTCCTGTTGATAATAGTGCACTTAAATTGAATTGTCTCGTTAGAACTGACCCCCCACTTGCTAAGGCAACTCCCATCTTTTCATGTACTGTGTATATATACACCTGCCTACTGTATTTTCTACTGCATGCATCCAATGAAGTGGGTTTTAACCCATGAGAGCTTATGCCCAAATAAATATTAGTTTCTAAGGTGCCACAAGGACTCCTCATTGTTTTTGCTGATGCAGACTAACACAGCTACCACTCTGAAATGGGGGAGTTTTTCTTGGTGGTTCTTTGGTTTCTCTGAAAATATTTCACAGGACTTTCCTGACAGCACTGTAGGACAGCTTTAAAACTTTTTTGGAAAACAGCAGCTGTAAGATGCATGAGTGGCATTGTAGGCATGTAAATTGGTCATTCTTTAAGGAACACAACTAATTTAAACCAATCAGATTGAAGGATGCATTCCATAAGTCTGCACATGACATTAATTCATAGAAAGTTGGCATGGAGAGATGGTGATTTGCACAGTTGTCATTAGTCAACACAGTCCTGTTAATTCACATTCATCTCACCATCTCCAGAGGAGGTAGGAGGAAGGTACAGTGGGGGACATCTTCCCAGCCCTAAGTTAAATTAAATTCAACAAGTTTAACACGTCTGCTATGAGGAGTGCAGACTTTCCCCTCAACTCAGTTACAATATGGGCAGTCTACTAACAGCCAGATCAAGTAGCAACGTGAGTTTAATTTCAAGATGCAAAAGGCTTGTATGGTTATAATTTATAAAGTGGAAAAGGTCACAGCAAGAAACGGTCTTTAGACAAGCAGGTCAAACATGAATGAAAATGGAAATTCAGGGTTAATGGCTTAATGCACTATTGAATTCACTCAGACCCCCCTCTCTCGCCTCTCTCTCAGAGCTCTTATCCCAAGGGTTCGTATTTCACCTGTACAGTCAGACTCAGAAAGAACCTTCTCTGAATTTGTTTTCCTGATTGTTGAATTCATTTTAGATCAGTTAGGAAAAGGGCAAAGAATAAGATTTCTCCCTTTCTGTCTCTCTTTTGTTGTTTATTTCTCCTAGAAAAAGTCAGCTTAGATCCAGTGTCCAACGTGCAGTGAAATTCTGTTTTTAATCAATGTTCCAGTTGGGGTGACTGATTCCATGTTTCTTTATTATTACGTGAGTCAATAGAACCATGGAGAGAGGGGGGAAGAGACAATGTAGTACCACTGAGAACGCTTGCAAAATGAAGCGATTTTCAAAAGATTGACTAGAAGTCAAGCTCTGACGGATTTGCTTGGAATTTTTAATTGACTTCTATTTTCACCCAAACACAACAGTGAAGACTGGCCAGTGAGGAACATTCATTGGCCATCGGCAGTGGAACCAAGTGGTGGTGGGAGTCAGGGCTCATGCAGCCAATTGAACATTTGGAGAATGATAAGAAGAGAGTTAACTGCCCCAACAACCAATAAGAGTGTTTGTTTTCTCCAAGGACTTCCCTTATCTAACAGAGTCACTGATTATCTGGCATGTTCAATAAACACCAGCTGTTCTCCCTGGGATTTTCTCCAAGGCAACTGACAAAGCTATAAATGGATTTGATATATCTAACCTTTCTCACAGAGGCAAAAGGGGGGGGGGAGTCTTAACTAATTAATCTAGAGTTTGCTCCCCCAATATGATGGAGACCATGTTACCCAAGACTGTGTATCCAGAGGCACTTTGAAGAACATTCATTAGAAGAAGGTTTTTTAAAAGGAAAAGAAAATGAGGATCAGAATAAAAAGGTCATGCTGAAAAAATGTAACGTAGGAGCAGCTGAAAGATGTAAATGAATGGCATTGCTACTGCCAAGGCCTGCAGTGTGGAACAGGTATTAAATATTCCAATTATGACTGCAGTAGGTTTGTATTATTGTTATAATTGGTTTTGAGTCAGCTTCCAAATGAATCAGTGGAGAAAAGATAATGCCTGTTTTAAAATATTTTTGAAATTATCCATAATGATATAGGTATTCTGTTCTTCGTTATCTTTTCTCACGCCTCCTTTTGTCCCAGTATATCACTTTCGTTTCTTCTTCTAATTGTGGAGCTTTGCCAAGCATCATTCACATGTCTCCAAAACAATGAGAGCAAGATATCTTTTGTCTTGTATAAAGAGTTTTGAATAAGATAGGCGTAGTGGGCTGTTTTTATTCACTTTGCCATGCATGCAGCTCATATTTTGGATCTTGCATTTGAAAAGTAGTGAATTGCCCTGTTCAGTATTCCTGAATCCTACAATCACATTTTTATTCTTAAATCTGAGTTCTTATGTAGCACCTTTCTCATAAGGATGTCAAAGTGTATTACAATCATCAGCTAATGAAATCTCCTGAACTGTTATATCCATTTCACAGGTGGGGAAATAGTGGAATACAGGGTGATGTTCCCAATGTCACAAAATGAGTAAGTGGCAGAACCAGAAATAGAACACTGGGTATTGCAAGAGCCCAACTTAGTCTGTTATTGGCTTTACGACTAAGGATCAGATCCAGCTCACAGAGAAGTCAAAGGAGTTGATTCAATTTGCTTCTATGGGATTTGGATTAGGGTCTATGTACTTCAAAGTATGGTCAGAAAAGTGATGCATCTTCCTACTTAACAGACCTGCTATTTTCAAAACAGACTGTGATCACTGTTACAGCTGCTTCCTTTTGTCCATTTCAGAGACACTTTTAATACAAGAGACGGCACATCAGATAAAAATCACATTGTACCATGTTATTTAATGCTGTCCCAAAGTTTAGCTTTATCTACACCAGGGGTTGGCAACCTTTCACAAGTGATGTGCCGAGTCTTCATTTATTTGCTCTAATTTAAGGTTGTGCGTGCCAGTAATACATTTTAATGTTTTTAGAAGGTCTCTTTCTCTAAGTCTATAATATATAACTAAACTATTGCTTAGTAAATAACTATTGTAAAGTAAATAAGGTTTCAAAATGTTTAAGAAGCTTCATTTAAAATTAAATGAAAATGCGGAGCCCCCCGAGACCAGTGGCCAGGACCCAGGCAGTGTGAGTGCCACTGAAAATCAGTTCGCATGCCACCTTCGGCACCCGTGCCATAGGTTGCCTACCCCTGATCTACACTATATAAATTTTGCGGCCAGGAGCCATACATGAGCTCTTATTGCAAGTTTAAAAGAGATGAGGAAAAGATTGTTATTAAACACTTACCCCATCCAATCCCATAGTAGTATAAATGCTTGCTCTCTTCTGACCCAAACACTTTGATCACCATGCTGTAGAGATGAAATCCTTCCACCAGCATCCAAGCAAAAGCACTCAGGAAGAAGAAATGAAGGAGAATGGCCAAGATTTTGCAAGGTACCTACCATATGAAGCAAAAAAAATAATTTGTCAAAATTCTTACTGAATTTTCCCCATAATCGGTTTGGGTTTTTTATGTTTTCACAGTATACAAGAAACCACACTAGAGTAAAAGGATAGTAAAGAAAAATAATAAAACACAAGAGAGACAGCTTCAAAGTGACATGTCTAAGGAGCCCAGGCTGTAGTTAGAAAAACTAGCTGACAAACCCATTTGTATCAGATGGGCTGAAGAGAACCAAACCAGATGCCTCTTTCTACCCCCACTGTCCCCCGCATACCAACCACTCCCACTTGAGGTCAATGAGAGTCAGAGGCACTCAAGAGTGCAGCATCAACTCCCCTGGTGAGGTAGTTCTAGAGACAACTGAATATAAGATAAATAGGAGATTTGGAAGCAAGGGGGTGACATGACTTGTGGTAGGAGGAGGAGAAGCTGAATTTCTCCAAGGGTTTGGTGAAAGTCAGTGCATGTGGCTTTCAGGAGAAACCTCAATAAAGTGACACATTTAACTCAGGCCCAGGTTTTTAAAAGCTATTTAGGTGTTTTGCTGTGCTCAGCATTGCAAGACCTAACTGATTTAGGAGCCTAAATTTTATTTTCAAAAGTGATTTAGGCACTTAGGAGCCCAAATCCCACTAACTATGCTAAGCGCAACAAGGCTTAAATACCTTTAAAACTCTGGGCCTTAGTTTCTAACTTTATCTGGCCAGTGAGTTCCTCCTTAGTCTGCTGCTCCTCATATTTAAAATAGGACATTTGGACTCAAACGTATTGTATTTCCAATTGTGTCTTTCCCATTAGCGATTCAGCAAGTCTCACAAGACTCTCCATTCACTACATTACATGTTAAAAAGTGTCCAAATTGGCTTATAATGAGCCATAGTTAGGTCATGAGTTATAATTGCCTTATGGTAGTCATCTAGCTTGTATTACACACTTGCCCGTCCAATAGCATCAATTTTCCAGTGTAAGTTACAGTGCGCAGTGTACAAAGCCATATTTGCCAGAGATGGACCTAGGGGTTAGAGCAGAGGACTGAGAGTCATGTCTACTGAGTTCTTTCAGACATCTCAAACACTCCTTGATGGTGTTTGTAGCACAGTGAGCCAGAGAAATTCTGGGAAAAGGAAAAGTGATGACCTTAGAGAAGGATTGAGGGGAGGCTGCATTTTTGTGAATAATATAATGTTAAGAGCCCAGGTACACAGTAATATTCTCACTGGCCAACATGGCATCCAGAAAGTAGGGGAGTCCAATTTAGGTAAGGAGAAATAGTAATTTCAGTTTTATCTATAAAATGCTTTGAAGATAAACAAATGAATTCTTGATAAAGAGAGAAATGCCCACTAGGAGTATGTAGCTGAACTAGAAACGTTCTTCTTAGGTCATATTCAACTCAATTAGACAATGTTCATGAGTGTCATGCAGAATACAGGAAATATAAGCATGGGCTTTAATTGTCAACTTCCCCTACAGTGCTGACACCATAACTGTTATCACTGATTATTCCTCAAAGAGATACATTTTCTGCCAAATCCCATAACTGCCTGTCTTATAAAAACAGCAAAACCTAATCCTATGCTCTTCCCCACTCCTCACGTATGTACACTGCTCTTCCATTGCTAGTTGCTTTGCAAGGCTGTCCCACCATACCTAGTTTCTCTCATTACATAGCCATCTGATAGAAGTGGTTGCAGATGATTTACTGCAAGACACACGTGTTTAATCCCCTTTAGGTTAAAGTATAATTTAGGCCTCCTTGGAATGAATCCCAGATACATCTCAATATTGCATCTTTTCCAGCATACTGATGATGTCCGGATTGCTTTGCTTTGACAATATTACTCAAAAAGCTTTTTAGACACCTACTGCATTTCACAGGGGCCTTTGCTAGTTTACAACCCATTTAGGTGAGAAGACAAAAGAGCAGTTCTTTTCTTTCCTAACATCCTTCCTTTACCTGGGCAAAGCCCACAGCAATGCTTCAATTCCCTGGATACCTATGTGTGGGGATAACATTGCCAATGGGAACCAGTCTGCTGCCTCCACTACTTTCAAATGTAAATCAGCAGCTCCCTTTGTTGTACTAGCTTAGCTGCCATGTCCTGGCATTTCACACTTTTTTGGGGTGTTTAGAGACTTGATAATGTAATGAGAGTTGAACTCTTCCAGCCCTATCTGAGCTGCATTCTAGAGGTTCTAAACAGGAGCAGGGATACAGTTCCTGTTTTTCTGATATACCAGTAACAAATCCATAAAAACTCCACTGACTGCAACAAAATAACTCTGAATTTAACTGATGTGAGATCAGTGGCTGATCCACTATTCCTTCACAACACCCAAATCAGTGTACAAACAAACAAACACTAATCCATAAGGAATTTTGAAATGTTTTGGTAAGATTGGACCACAATTGGATTTCTTCATTGGTGAAACCTAAAAAAAAGTATCCTGATTAAGTTCATCATAATATCAGAGGAAAACAATAACATGGCGTCCATTTAAATGTTATCTGATTTACATAAGAAAGCTGCCCTCTGCCCCCCCCAATAAATAAATAAATGCAACAGAAAACCAACCTGCAATAGAGGCTAGATCTGTAAAATGTGAGCTATCCATTTGCTGCCCCGCCAACCGGATGTATCAGAAACAGAAAGTGGCTGAGCGAAGCAAAGGAAATTAAGATTGATGCAATCCATGGATGCAGTATGAATACAGGTTCGTTTAGGCAAATTGTCTGAATCCAGCTTATCATGGTGCCCCTAGCTGGACTGGCAGTTTTGTTACAGTACCAAAAAATATATATATATGAAAACATGCTGTTTATCTACTGCTGCACTCATCATTTGATCTTCAGTTTAGGTAGATACCCGTAGGACTGCAGCCTAAGTAAAGGTGGCTGTTTTTTCCTCATTTTGTGGAGTCGCTTTATCTTTCTTTCCTGCGTCTATGGTTCAATACTGCTCAGAGGATCACAGAGTGAAAAACAGCTCAATACGCCAACTGCAGAACTTCAAACAATTGTTGCTGCACACTGCGTTTTGCCAATAAAACATAAGGGCATTTACTGCCTCTGTAGTCACTGTAAACATCATTTTATTTTGTGTAAATACATGTGCTGCCCACCCACCTCCCCCAAATATACAGGTCTCTGGATGCCGCTGGCTTTTTTTTGGTTTTGTAGCATGTGAAAACATTATTATTATTATTATTTTAAAATCCACTCTGGCTGCCACTGTTTGGATGGCAAAGATGCTTGATGTGCCTGTCAGTAGGAGAAAATACGGTATGTGCAGAAGCTACTCCAAGAAAATGGCCCAGGTGACTTCAGGATTAATTCTGTACTGAGAGCTGTAGAACATATAATGCCAGTTTATCCCTATTGTTTAAATTTTAGGGATTAAATTTTCTATAAGGAGCTAAATACATTTAAGGGAAAGAGTTCCTCTGTTTTATGGTTATAATGGAATTGACTACACATGTGCTCTCACCCTACAAAATGAATGTAGTAGAAACGACAAATGGACAGGTAATGTAACAGAGATCTGCTTGATTGGCACAAACACTGGGCTACATGCAGCTTTCTTTGGTATCCAGGCTGAAGCACCCGATTCCATGGTGGTTTAGAGAGATCCTGAGTAAAATCCAAGGGCAGTGGTAATTTCAGGTACTGCTGCATCATCTGGGGGTTGGACTAGATAGGGGCTTGGGGCAGGTCTACACTATGGGGGAAAATTGATTTAAGATACGCAACTTCAGCTATGTGAATAACGTAGCTGAAGTCGAAATATCTGATATCGAATTACTTACCGTCCTCACGGCGCGGGATCGACGTCCGCGGCTCCCTGTGTCGACTCCGCTACCGCCATTCGCGTTGGTGGAGTTACGGAGTCGACATGAGCGCGTTCGGGGATCGATATATCGCGTCTAGATGAGACGCGATATATCGATCCCCGAGAAAATCGATTTCTACCCGCTGATACGGTGGGTAGTGAAGACGTACCCTTGGATTGGATGACCTCCAACCCTGATATTCTATGATCTGTTGAGATAATGCCACTCCTTGGCCTTTGCTGTACTTAGTTTGGCTACATCGACCTAATTGTTACTATATTTATTTGAAAATATAAGAACATAAAAATGGGTCAAACCAATGGCCCATCTATCCCTGTATCCTGTCTTCTGACAGTGGCCAGTGCCAGATATTTCAGAAGGAATGAACAGAACATGGCAATTTTGAGTGATTCCCCTGATATCCTGTCCAAGCTTCTGGGATTTGAAGGGTGAGAGACACCTGGAGCATGGTGTTGTGTATAGGGTTTATAGAATTGTTTTTGCCTTGACGAGATAGGCTCATCTCTAGCAGAAAGAGAAGATGAAACAAACCACCTAGAGTAAATTCTCTCTCTTTTGTGCAGTATCCTCCAGCCCATGCAATTAAAATAGCAATTAAGGGTAATCAGTTTTAAAATTAGTAACAGCAGAATACTTAGTAAGTAAAAGCTTTCAAGGACACATGAATAATAAGAAGGATGAATTGTAACACCAAGGATCTTCTATCCGAACACAGAAACAAATAAAAACAATAATAATCATATAGTTAACACTTATGAAGAGTTTTTCATCCATAGCTCTTAAAGACCTTTATAATTATATGTACATATCATCCTTATTTTACTGGTGGGGAAACAAACACAGAGAGGTTACATACATTGGCTTAGGGATTGTCTGTAGGCAAAATTGCTCCAGTTTACTTACAGTGTGATATTAAAGCGTTTCAGTTAACCATTGCTGTTCTAATTCTGGTTTAAAAGTAGGCTTAGTTCGATTTAGCTCAAGTCAACTTGGAGAAGGTTTAAGCTAAATCAAAATACAGAACTCTTAAAATGAAATTAGTGTCTACACAGGAGTTTGCATCAGTTTAACTGAATCAGCTTAACTAAATGGATGGTTTAATTAAACCATCCATGTATGCTTGCAGACAGGGCCACAGTACCATAAGAGGCCAGAGCTTGGTGAACATTGGTCAGCTTTGCAAGAGCCATCCAAAAAAGAAGGAGCTTTCACCAGAAAGGCAACTGAGAATTCTTAGCATTTTAAAAGAGTAGGTGGGGAGAGCAGGTGAGAACAAGGAGCCAAAGGGCTTTTGTTCAAAACCTCATATCAGTAGAAATTGCAAGAGAGAGACCATGAAGGTTGTGTTATTCCCTATATGTATTTTATTTCCCCCAAGACTGTCTTCTCGGTGGAGTTTTAGCATCCTTCCTGATTTATTGAGCATTATTTTAGTGTGAGGCTTCCCTTGTTTTCTATTTCAGATTGTATCACTGTTGCTGCTTTCTGCTGTCTGCATTTTATTTCCATCTAAACCATTCACTGTCATTTTCTCTCCTGCACCTTATCTTGCTCACTCAGGAACTGCTGAGGTTTCAGCTGATAGGAAGTTTGGGGTTGAATTGTTCACTTTTCTTTCATGTTTTTATGCCAACCTTTCTCCCTGAGCTATGCATGTCAGGGGCTGACACATGGGTGGAGAGACAAATGCCATGGCCCCACAAATGACACTGCTGCTGAAAATCATCATCATCTAATGCAGGGCTGCCAAGACATGAGAAACACAGGGCCATATTGGAATATATGGTGTGAGGAGCAGGGCAGCATGGACCACTAGTGAGAAAAGTATAGCCCATGGCCTCCAGATGGTGGCATATTAGAAATCAGGATTCCCTATATGCTATTCTTGGCTCTGCTATTGATTCACTGGGTGATCTTCTACTAGTCTTTTGCTCGCTTTGTGTTTCAGATCACTGTTCTGTCAAATGAAAATAAGGATACCCAGTTTTACAAGGTGCTTTTAGATCCTCAGATGAAAACTGCTATGTAAATGCCAGATATTATTAACAACTTACCAGAAGCCCACAGGATGCCAGTTGATTTGAATACAAATTTACTGATGTTTTTTGTTGCCCAAATTAAAAGCACACAACTCTCATATTTGCATGTACTGAGACCAGAAAGAATGACAGATGAATAAGAACCTGCAGGTTGGTTGTCAGAAGCAGTATGGTACAGCAGCTGATCTCCAAAGCAGCCAAGTTTTGTTCTATTAAAAGACTGAAGTGCTGTGGAACATTATCTAAAAATATGATTGTTTTCTCCTGATGCAGGAGGGAATTTACATCTTAGGATCCTGTGTTAATTTTAAATAGCTTTTAAAAACACACACACACACACACACAAACAGTAGTACATCAATGGTAACAAATTACATGTACTTCCTCTGGTGGGAAGCCAGAACTATTTGCTCATTACATCTGTTGTGGGTAACTTGGCACATCTCTATTCTTCTGGTCTAACAAATGGTATCAGTCCTGATCCTGCAGCTGCTTGGAGCAAGGAACTTTTCATCTGCAGGATTGTGTCCATAAACTGAAGACCAGTGCATCTCAGGGTCCAATATGACCCATAGTTTTAAATGATAAGTTAGTACATTGCTTTCAAAGTCTTGTAAGAACTGCATGGTGGGAGGGGTCCCTTTCTGCAAACAGGTACACACCTACAATTGGTCAATTCAGTCCATAGTCTAGGAGTGCTCTCGCAGTGCAGCACCCTCAAATAATGCTCCCTACCGTCTCTGCCTGTCTAAGAAACTCTGTCCCATATTGGTGGATGATGACCTGGCTTTGGGCATGCACACCTTCATCACCTTCCACCTGAACGACGACAATACTTATACCTGGGGCACGGAGCCACCAGCCCTTAGGAAACTCCAGCCAGTGCAGAACCCTGCAGCACGTCTCTTCAGCAGCATGGCTATCCTAAGCACATCAAACCCATCCTCTCTCTGCGCACTGGCTTCCCCTAGAATACTGAATCAAGTTTAAGGTCTTGGTCGTTATCTTCAATTCGCTCAATTGCCTAAGGTCATGACAGTCAAAAAATCATCTAAAACTCCAGGATAAGGATTGTGGTCAACAATTTTGTTCCTCAGCACAACAGAACTTTCTGTGACACAAGTAAAGTTCATCTTTGCAGGAGACAGAGCTTTCTCAGAAGCTAGTCCAAGACTGAAGAACTTAACTGCCACAGGAACTAGGACCACCAGAAACCTCACCTCCTTCCACTCAAAGTGCAAGAGGCACTTCTTCAATTTTCCTTGTCTAATGTGAACAAAGTGCAACATGGACATACTGGAGAAAAGTCCTACCTACACAAAACACTACAGCACATGCAATTTCCTCCCTGTGGAGAAGAGGAGAGAAAGGATGAACCAAACATGACAGATGTTAGATCACTTAATGCACTAAGGTGTTTGGACATTATGGTGATGAGGGCAGTATGAGAATCTAGGTAGAATGGAACAAAATAGAAATAGTTTCATACATTTGACGATCAGCAACTCTGTCTTTATTTTGCAAATGCCAAGCACAGATGGATGCAGTGATAAAACAGTTTTGGGGGTATAAAAGCCTTTAACTTG
Source organism: Mauremys reevesii (assembly GCF_016161935.1). Taxonomy (NCBI): domain Eukaryota; kingdom Metazoa; phylum Chordata; order Testudines; family Geoemydidae; genus Mauremys; species Mauremys reevesii. Next base: position 12,171,434 of record NC_052640.1, on the reverse strand, counting down.
CTTTGTCTTGTGCTGTGGGTTGGGATTTTTGGCATAAATGTGTGTTTAAAACAAGAGAAAGGTTGTAATACACACTATCTTGCGCTCGGCATGCTGTATTTACTTCCATGGAGGTGACTTGCCAAAAAAAAAAAAAAAGGCAAAATGTGCTTTTCAATACTTACCATTCCAGGGCTGAATTGAAAGCTGATGAGAAGCAGGATCTGAGCCACCAGGATGGCAAAGGACAGGTTGGCGTGTATGTGGTAGCGCTGGTTACGCATGGTGCTGACAGAGCTGGGTGAAGGAGGAAAGGCTCATGAGTAGAACAATATTCCAAGAAGCAGTAATACATTTATGATTTATTTGCATGGGGTTATTTTTTATTATATGGTTTTGAGTTCTTTCTTCCTTTGGGATTGAGCTGTGTTTAATCAGGTTCCCCAATATGCTGACACAACACTGAACAAACCAAAAGGATTGAGTTGCACATTAAGTATCTCTACTAGTAATGGTTGGAAGAGTATTAATAAAGGGCCCAATCCTGCAAGGTGCGGAGCTCCGAAGGATGTCAGTGGGCACAGAGGCAGATTAGCACCTTGCAGAAGACCCTCCACATCTTGCAGAATCCAGCCCAAATAACATCACAGCTTGACTTTATCTTGTATTCAACACAAACATTTTATGCCTATTTCAGTAGGAATGAGTGAACCTAAAAAGGCTCAAATTCAGGTTTGACGTGGATAAGATTGCCAGCTTCGCGGGGGCAGGCACTGTATCTTTGTGTGTATCTGTGCAATACCCAGCTCAGTGGGGCCCTGACCCTGGTTATGCCACCTGGGCACTAACACAATACAAAATGTCTGAACCTCTCTCTCTCAGCTCTAGAAAAGCAGACTGAAAATCCTAAGAGAACACACTTTCTTAAAAGCTTTCTGCACTTTTGCTTTGTTTCCCAGCCACAACCAGGAAGTGAAAAACCTCCACTTGTCTGAATATTTCAGATCCTCAGCATAATTTGATTCTAAAAAGAGAAGATGATTTATGGACAGCAGATTTTCTTATTTAATCCAATGCCTGACAGTCCCTATCTATCAGTTTTAACCATTTCAGTAACTGGGCTGGATGTTTGGCTTCATGGGTGATAGTACTGACTGTACACAAAGATGGGTATTTCCATCTTTCCTACACATCTCACCGCACTGCCAACTGCTCATCATATAATGCCCACCACCAGATGACACAATGACACAGACTAGGTGGATAACAAGTAGAGCTTTTTGTCACATTTTTTTGTCATCATTTAGCCAACACCCAGTTATTGAAGAGAGATAGAGGTCTGTCTGTCTATCTCCTACAAATAATTCAAAGAGACAACTTAGTGTTGCATAGTGCCAGTCTCTGTATAGTAATAAACTTCATGTAGATATAAACTGAAGCATCACCAATCCAGAAAGCAAGTAAGGCTGTAACACTCTTAGAAACTGATTATCTGTTGCCAGTGTGTACAGAAGCGAAGAATTCGACAGATTCTACTCTGCTTAGCTCACAGCCATTTAAAACTAGTTTGCAACATTTCCCTTCAGTTGTCTAATGAGACACTGTCCTCCAGCAAAAAACTAATCACATTATTTTAAGTGGCATGGCATGGTTTCAAAGAAATGCTATGTGTGAATGGTGTAACTCAGCCTTGTGACTATAACCTGTGTCCAAGCTCTTCTTTTAAGTCTTCTGATGTTTCCCATTTCCCTATGGGTTCCACAGCCCAGGTGTCTTCCTGGGAGCTGTATGAAGCAACAGAGCTCCTTTCCTTCCCAAGCCTTCTCCTGTCCGCTGTCGGCTCTCACCGTCAGAAGCAGTGAGGGATCCATGGAGTAGATCTCCCACTAGCAAAGGCGCTGACTGCCCAAGAACACATATGCAGGCTTTGGAGCCCTTTGGGAACTGGTGTTTCCATGTGTTATATTATCACCGTGCCTCCGAGCCCCAGCCTTGCACAGTGCATCCATGCATGACCCAGTCAGACCGTGAGACTTAGAAGGAATATCACAAACTAAATAAACACGACAACTAGTGGTTTGTTGTTTGGTGTAGGACAATAAACGCCCCATATAATCCAGCTTCTAAACTTGGTCCTCTTAACAAGATGCTCAGAAATTACACTTGGGTGGTCAAATCATCCCTTGAATGATTAGGAGGCAGTTGGTCTAGTGGCTAAGGCCCTGGACTGGGCTCAACGGACAAGGATACTGTTCCCAGTTCTGCCACTGATTTGCTGTGTGATCTTGGGCAAGCCACTTCCTCTCTCTGTGCCTCTGTTTCGCTTCCTGCCCTTTGCCTTACCTATGTAGATTGTAAACTCTTTGGGGCAAGGACTGTATCTTACTGTGTGTTTGTACAGAACCTAGCGCACTGGGCCCTGAGTTCAGCTGATACTACTGTTATACAAATAAAAAACAATGATACATTTCATTGAAGAATGAAACTATTTCGTCCTCCTGTCTCAAGTGCTCAATGGCAAAAGTCTTCCAGTGCAGAGAGACCACTAAAGGACTTTCACATTAGTGACAGGAGGCTGAAGTTGTGCAGAGGGCTTTAACACAAGCACTGGAGTGAATTTCACTTGGTTTGTTGGATTTGTTTGTCCTAATAAGGGACCGTTGGAAAATGGGGCCAGCAGAGTTACAGTAACTGCTTGAAAACAAAAGGTAGGATGTGATATAATTGTTTCAGTTCTGTGTAAAAAATATATACCAAATTCATATAAATTAGAGACAGGAAAGATTTATTCCATCATCTTGCCCACTCCTATCTGCCAATGTAGGATTATAGTCTACTGAGTATTTTATATTTCAGTGTCAATTCTAAAGTTCTACATAGAATCGTAGGACTGGAAGGGACCTCGAGAGGTCATCTAGTCCAGGCCCCTGCACTCATGGCAGGACTAAGTATTATAGAGCATCTTTTAGACAATAAAACTTGAGATCAGGGTCTAGGCTATAGATTCTTCAGAAGAGTAACAGGCAATTTGGGGATGTTGGGGTTTTCATTAATTATGTAAATGACATTTTAACCCATTTTCATTTTTAACAATTAGTTTCTGTGTTAATGTGGTTGTACCTGGTATCTTTCAAAGCCAAATCATCTTACAGCTCTTCACAATTAACTACACTGGGCTTGCTTTTCATCTCAGTGTACATCCAGACTACTCGCCAAATCAGCGGGTAGCGATCGATTTTGCGGGGATCGATATATCGCGTCTCATCTAGACGCGTTATATCGATCCCCGAACGCGCTCCCGTCGACTCCGGAACTCCACCGGAGTGAGTGGCGGTAGCAGAGTCGACAGGGGAGCCGCAGACGTTGATCCCGAGCAGTGAGGACGGGAGGTAAGTCAGGATAAGATACTTCGACTTCAGCTACGGTATTCCCGTAGCTGAAGTTGCGTATCTTACCTCGACACTGCCCCCCAGTGTGGACCAGGCCTCACTGACACAGATTAAACCAGGAGTAACTCCAGTGAAGTCAAAGGAGTTACATCAGAGTGAGTGAGCGGAGAATCAAGCCCATCATTTCCATATTTTTATAATGCTGCATTGTGCTAGTATCTACAGGTGCATGACTTGTCTATGAAATTTGGAAATGCAGCAGTAATTGCTACCGCCTCAAATTATATTATGAATCCAACCTTGGGAGTTTCACACTCTATCTGAATTCTCACTGTGGTAAACAAAATTGGCTGGCATTATATGGGTCTTTTCTGAGTGCATCCTATTCTCATTTGCAAGACCTTGGTTTTTGGCCTCTATACTGCAGTGTGCTGCCCAATGTATTTTGTTCAGTGTCTAAGTCAAGGGTCAAGTGACAACTCAGAAATTGCTCAGGCTCAGTATAAGATTTACTCAACCTTAATTTTAGGTACAAGTTAGTGGCAGCCACTTAAAATATGAAAGAAAAATAGTGTGCAGGGAAATCCAGCTAGAAGAATGACTAAGCATTTTCCTACATCTAGTTGACAAACCTCTCTCAAAAAATAGAGGATGGAATTCACCCCTGTGCAAAGGACCATGCAAGACTACTGCCCTGCATCAGTCCCCAAATAGGTCACTAGTGAGCTGTATTAGCTCCCTAGAGAGAAGCTGATTAGCAATTACATTGTTACCCCCATAAAGTTGCCTTTAGTAAGATTGGGGAAGTGTCTTCACAGAAATAAGACAGCAGCAAGCAATGATGTATTCTCAGCAGATTAAAAGCAAAAAACAGGGTAACCAAAAAATAAAAACTCTTCCCAGCCTGGTGTGAAATTCATCCCAAAGCAGAGGGGCTAGCACAAGTCCTATGCAGAACTTCACCCACTTAATCCCTGAGGGTGAAATTCTGGCCAGGAGTGCCAGAAGAGGGAGGTCCATGGCCCTATCACTTTTTACCAGCCGTAAGGTTGAGCGACACGGGGGGAAGGGACAGAAAGGCCAAGCCGGGGGGGAGAGCAGAGTCTTGGGGGAAAGAGGTGGTGCACGAGTGGGGACTCTGGGGAAGATGCAGCACAAGAGTGGGGGCTCAGGGAGAAGGGGTGCACGAGGGGTAGGGCCATGGTTCAGGTGCCGGTGGCCCTCCCCTTTTAGGGAACGTCCGCCATTCCTGACCCCGGCCCCACTGAAGGCAACTGCAAAACTCAAATTGACCTCAAAAGGTGCAGTGTTTCACCTTGAGAGTTCAAGTGGTGCTGGTGTGGAGACTTTGCCACTCTTCTCTCTGGGCTTTCGGTGGCCGTTCTAATAACCCCTTCCCAAATGCCTGCAGCACAAGAGGATGGGAGACAAGAAGGAAGAATTGCCCCTGCATCCTGTCATGCCTCTCTATACAGCCTTGCTTCAGATGAACATAAAGGCAAACGTGAAGTCCCAATCCTGCAGTCATTGCTCAAGCTAAACTCCCATCGGCCTCAGGATCAGCCCTGATACCAGCCGCAAACCCTCTTTTCAAATTCTAAAACCAGGGCAAAACAGGGATATATATTACAAGGATGTAACTTGCTATTTAAAGACCTTCCCATTCTGGGAAATTAAATTGAGGAACAACCAGCCAACTGTTACAAATATATGTGCAGAATCTAATTAAAGGGGCTTAGGGAATTAATAACCTTTGAACACCTGAAAATATCCAGTTCGGTGGTCTGAAATGAAAATGTTGGCATTAAACTGCCAAACTTTCAGGGTGATATTTGCTCAGCAGGTATACAGTTAAAATTACTCACGACAGTATAGCAAACGTGACCAGAGTGATAGTCAAACAGAAGATGGACAGGGAGCAGCCGATGTAAGTGATGGATGACAGCACCATCTTGTGTTGAGTTGTCAGCTGTGCAAAAAGGGAAAACAAAAACATAATATATTAATTGATTTAGTATAGAGAACCAATATCCTTTTGAAGGTCTGCCCATATGTGGTAATTCAGGTAATGTGGCTTTGTTCTTCCTTAGGCCTGGTCTACACTACAAGTTTATCTGGAATTTAGCAGCGTTAAACCGAATTAACCCTGAAGCCGTCCACACAACGAAGCCCTTTATTTCGATATAAAGGGCTCTTAATATCAATATCTGTACTCCACCCCAACGAGGGAAGTAGCACTGAAATCGGTATTGCCATTTTGAATTACGGTTAGTGTGGCCGCAATTCGACGGTATTGGCCTTCGGGAGCTATCCCACAGTGCACCATTGTGACTGCTCTGGACAGCAATCTGAACTCGGATGCACTGGCCAGGTAGACAGAAAAAGCCCCGCGAACGTTTGAATTTTTTTCTTGTTTGCTCAGCGTGGAGCGCTGATCATCACAGGTGACCATGCTGTCCCAGAATCAAAAAAGAGCTCCAGCATGGACCATATGGGAGATACTGAATCTGAACTCTGTATGGGGAGAATTCCAATGGGCAGGGGAGACTGCGGGAACTATGGGATAGCTACCCACAGTGCAACGCTCTGGAAGTCGACGCTAGCCTCGGTACATGGACGCACACCACCGAATTAATGTGCTTATTGTAGCCGCGTGCCCTCAACTTTATACAATTTGTTTCCAAAAATAGGTTTCTGTAAAATCGGAATAATCCCGTAGTGTAGACTTAGACTGCAGCTCCACCCCAATCCACACATCCCTATATCAGCAATTTCTAGCAAGGGAAATGTATTGAACTATCTGAACCTAAAGTCAAACACCAAGGGCTCTCAGATTTCTGTGTCATTTTGGTTCCTCTCTTGTACTTCATAAGACTGTATTTCCTCAAAAGAGGTTAGGTTCAATCTACATTGCTGTGATAGTGTCAACCCTGAGATTAGATAACACAAAAGAATGCAGTTTATCCAGGCTGCACAAAGGCAAGGGTTGTTTAGCTTTTTTTAAAGCTTTTATGACACTTTGGCAATTGCTCTCACAGTGCAGTGACTTACATCATTGTGTAAATGCTGTCAATGCTCCACAATAGTGAGACCTGACAAGCCAAGGTAGTCAGTAAATCATGGTTGCTTCTGGGTGGTTTCCAAACAATACTGCAATCTTTTTTATGTATGGTATTTTTAGTGCCCGTTAAAGAAGCCAGATTGACACTAGTGATATGAAGTCCTCCATAGAATTACAGAACAAGCAAAAGCATGGGCAGCAGAAATGTGAACCTCTCACATCATCCTCAACTCTGACCTGGAGAGACCTTCTGTAGGGGCAAAGAAGGAATTCAGTTCCCATAAGCACTGAATCTTTGGCCTCTCCGTGTTAATCAGGGTGATCAATAAGGTGATGCATTCCTTGACATGGATATTTTCGAGTTCCTCATGGCAGGGACTCTGGCTATGTCTATATTATGGATCTTACAGCGGCACAGGTCTGTACGTTTTCCTAGGTAGCCGTTCTATACCAGCAGGAGAGAGCTCTCCCGCCGGGATAATTAAACCACCCCCAACGAGCAGCAGTAGTTATGTCGGTGGAAGAGAATCTCCCGCTGACATAGTGCTGTCCACAGCAGTGCTTCAGTCGGTGAAATTTACGTAGGTCAGGGGTGTTTTTTCACACCCACTGACCAACAAAAGTTTTGCCAACAAAAGTGCTAGTGTAGAACAAAGTCTCTGTTTCTGCTGTTGATCATAAATTATTCAGGAACAGTGTTTTCATTTTCCATGTAAAGTCCTCAGTTTGGGGGAAAAGTGACAAGAAAAGCTGCATCTAGTTAAGGGAGCCAGGCAGTATTAACACATAGTAAAAGGATAGCTGGGCAGGGGACAGTTTTCCCATCCTGCAAGAATTAAAAAAAAAAAAATTCCGATCCTAAATCAGTTAAAAAGTCATTAACTCAAAAATTTTTCACAAGCCAAAAAGCCAAAATAAATAAATAATAACTAATCAATCATCATCATCATCTAGATCAGGTCAAACAAAATGTTTTGTTTAGATAATTCAAAACATTTCATTTCAATTATGGCCTTTTCACTTTTTTTAAAACTAACCTATAAACTAATTTATATTTCTAAACAAAAAGTTGTTTTAAACCAAAAAATGGAATGTGTCACTTGAAAAATATAAAAATAGGGATGTTTTAATAATCTTGAAACTTTTTTGGCATAATTTTTTCGACATGGGAAATTTGTTGAAACCGATCTTTCACCACGAAGGGTTTCAGTTTCAACAAATTAGCATTTTCCAACAAAAAGCATTTTGACAAAAAAATTTCTCACCAGCTTTAATATTCAGGTTTCCATTAAAAGTCCTTTGAAAGGGGAGGAATAAAATCCCATATTCTTATGCAGAAGCAACAGTTCATTCTAAATAGAGTCAATAACGATGTATTTTGTAGCTATACATTTTTGTATTGTAATTACCCAACAACGCTACCAATTCATGTGCAGTAATTTTTACAATGGCATGGATTCCACCCTTGAGAAAAAGCGGTGGAATATTAAATGATGCAGTGGCACAGCAGTGAGACAGACAACTGTTGCTATGATACGACAGTCCCTAGGAAATGTGATATGGCCTTTTCATATTTTCTCTTTCAGCCAGAGACAAGACACATTTCTTGCCACTGACTTGGTTAGCACCAAATATGGAGCCAAAATATTGGACCACAGAGAGGGGTGCACATTAACCCCGCAAAAACATCCCAACTGTGCCCCCCTGTGTGCTGCCCCCCTCAGATTACTCCTGTAAAATGCATAGTTTGTGTGGGAGGCTGGCAGAGTTTAGGAGATGTTTCTGGATCAGGGATGTGCATGCGCAAAATATACAGACCATATCACCTGATTGCTAGGACATTCATGTCTCTTGTTATGGGTGACCTGCAGGTCCATAGGCTTTGGGGGAGTCGGAATTTTACAGTGTAAGTTTCAACTGGATAAACAGGACCGCTAGGCTCAGCATTTCCTAGTGGTTAAGAGCTTTGCCTTGGGCTCGCCATACCTCCAGCCAGACATCAACTGCCAGAAAATGCCCAACCTGGAGGTCACAGTTGCTCATCAGTGATTGAAATTTGCACTACCATGGGACACCATTTGCATTCAGGAATGCAGATAAGGGCTGTAAGGTAACCTCTTATTATCATGTCTAGGGACTGAATATATGAGAGACAGTGGATCCACCTAGTGGAAGTAAGTAAACATAGACTTGATTTGATTTTTTTTTATAAAGGCAAAGCCTTCTGTTTCTTCACTCTTGTTAAGATAAAGATAAACAAGAATTACCTAACAGGCCTTTTCCATCTCTAATTTTTGAGTCTCAGAAATTATCCACAGTAATGAATTAAGATGACATATACACTCCAAATCACCAAGCAGCTCTCACTCCTATTAAAGGCAAGGAGAGCTCCATGCAGCTAGGATTTCCAGGCTTGAACCTGTATTCTTCAGAACAATGAATGAAAAGAAAACTACTGTCCACAACAACGGTTGATGTGGGGAATACATTAAAACCTAAAATGGTTCATTTAGGGCCAAGTTCTGTGAGGTGGCAAGTACCTTCAACTCACTGAAGCCATAGAGATTTGAAAGTACTCAGCACCTCAGGCCCTTAATAAATCCCCAGCTCCATTTTTAATGACCTGCCTGTGGCAAAGCTCTGGTACTCACTCTTCCATTAATATACTCCTTCAGCCTCATGGATATGCTGGAAAAAACATGTGGGCTGCTGTCATTCAAACAAACAAACTAAACCATCAGCTCAGAGACAGACGAGGAGAAGTTTACATGCCAACTAGTAACAATACTGATCAATGGGCATGGGTATTGCACAGAAAAGCTCTTTACCACATGAATTCCAGGGAGTGGGATGCAATGCTATAGGAAGGCATGGGATGATCTCTGGGGCTCAGGGCCTTATCCCAGAAGACTGGAATAGCAATGGAAAATGGTGTGGGAGAATGGATAGGCCATATTTCAGGCAACAACTCTTTACTGCCTTCTCACACACACCTGCTGTTATCTTAATGACACGTACCAACCAGACATAGATCTCATTATGAAATATAGCATACCTATTTTTTTAAAAGGGGACCTGGAACCACAAATGACCATGCACCATGACTCAGAGAGGTAGCCGTGTTAGTCTGGATCTGTAAAAGCAGCAAAGAATCCTGTGGCACCTTATAGACTAACAGACGTTTTGCAGCATGAGCTTTCGTGGGTGAATACCCACTTCGTCATGCACCATGAGTTACAAAGAAACAGTTTCCTGAGGGTGAGGGAAAAACAGCGTATCATTCCTAATGCACTGATTTCATTTTAATTTGTCCCCGCATCATGTTTCTGTGGATTTTTCAGATCTTTAATATCGCTTATTGCATAACATGAAATTCAAGCAGGTAACCTTGCCAAAAAGGACAGATACCTAGTGATACAATTTTGTAGTCCAAGACAAAAGTGACCATCTGTTCCATTAATGATGCAGCTAGATTATATCGTGCTATAAGGGTTTCTTTTTCATTCCAAAGAAGCTAACTAAAGAAAAGAAGATTAAAAAGCATCAAGGGCAACACTGAGCAATCTGCGAAGAATTCTGATGAGACCAAGGCTCAGGATTGTTCCATTTCACCAAAGAATTTTTCCTTGCTTTTGACTGATTTTTCTTCATGACTTCTCTGACTGTATGGGTCATTTTCATACTGCGTAACATTCTGTAGAAAGTTGAATTGCTAAGAAACAAGTTGATATAGCCTTGGGTGTTAGTCATCATAAATACATAAAATACAGATGTTTCCTAATGTCAGTCTTTACAGACACTCAAAACGCCAAAACAAAAGCTCATTGTCCAGATGATCTTCCATCTTTTCCCCATGTTGACAGCTTTCACCCTGAAAATGTCCATAACTCTATAGAGAAAACACTCAACAGTTTCATAGTTGTATCCATCTAGAGTATTTTCTGTTGGTATTTTTTCCCAGTTATTTACTTACAAGAAAGAAAAGTCAGTGCATGGCTGTAAACATTTTATCTCTAAGTTTCAGGGGACTAGATGACTCCTGAGACAAAACTAACCTGGAAATCCTCAGGCACAACAGTTATTCTCTTATCTTCATCATGATGATGATAATGAAAAAACAAATACAATTTTACTCACTAATCAGAAATATTACCCAATGCAAGTTGTAATTGTTGTTAATATTAAAAGTGATTTATTTAGAAAACATGACCTATGGGAAAAGGTTGAAAGAATTGGCATCTTTAGTCACAGAAAAGAAGCTTAAGTGGGATGGGACAAAATATATAAAAAATTGTTATAAAGAGGACAAGGATCAATTATTCTCCAGGTCCACTGAGGGTAGGAAAATAAGTATTCAGCTTAGCTTGCAGCAAGGGAGATTTAGTTTGGCTATTAGGGGGGAAAAAACGTTTCTAGCTAAAAGGATAGTTAAACCTGGTACTGGTTACCTAGCAAGGTTGTGGAATTCCTATCGTTAGCTATTTTAAAGAACAGGATAGACAAACATCTGTCAAGGATGGTATATTTAACCCTGCCTTAGCATAAAGGGAATGGACTAAATGACCTCTTGAGGTGCCTTCCAGCCCTACATTTCTATAATTCTATGATGGGAGAGAAAATACCTTTCACTTCTGTGTCACCGGTTCAAATCCAGCTAAGGTCAAGAGTGGCTGAAAATTGTTACAAAATTAATTTGTTGATATAAATCCAGTTCCCAACAGACAAGTGCCAGATCACAGAAACCACCAGCATATATGGCACTAACTGGCAGTCATGCTGGGGATCCCTTCAGACTGTCGAAAGACTGAATGGACTGTGGAATTATGAAATATTCTCTCTGGCCCCTCCAGGTGAGAGCTGGGGCACATTACACTGTGCTTACCCATGCTGTGTCTATTCTGTGTTTAAACAAAAGATTCAGTCCCCTGGGCTGTCAAACTAGCATTCACTGATTCCCTAAATCAGAGGTTCTCAATAGGAGTGGAGGGAAGAATGTATTTTTTTGGGGGGGAGCGGGGGCTTTAGGGGAAAATAATCTTACTGCACACAGCAAATTTTACCCAGAGCAATGAATTAAACTAGCAAATCTGATTCCTCCAGACATATCAGGTCCTCAGATGGCGCTGTGCATTTGACTCTAAGGGCGCTGTGTGTTTTGACAGATTTGTTAAGCTTGCCTAGAATTATACAAAGTCGTTTTTACCATGACGCAGCGTGCACATTTAGTTGTAAGCATCAACCACAATCGCAGTGTAGATTTGCTCTTATTACAATGGATGATTGGCTCTGTCTGAATCAATGCCTTACTGTTTTTAATATTTAGTGAGAGTTGCATGTTTTGGTTTTAAATCAGCACATGTACTTGGGTGGCGGGCAGGGGCATAAACGACTTCAGACACAAAGAAGGGGGGTACAATCAAATAAGTTTGAGAACCGCTCTCTCTCAGGGCAGTGAGCATTGTTCAGGACTCTCTGTTCTATGCCCCTTCCTGGATCCCTTGTTTTGGGCCTTAATCTGTACTCCTGTCCCTTTTTTCTCATCAACAATTAGTTGATCCCCATGTTTTCTTTGGACTTTTCCCCAGATATTTATTGGTTTTGTACACGGGGACCAAACAGGCCACAATTTTTCACAAACACTAAATTAAAACAATTTTTTAAAAAAAATCTCATAATATAAAATATTTCTCTTTAGAGACCGTCAAAGTGCCAGAGAGCTGAGTTTCCAAACCTTATAGACTTGCATCATGTTTTGTCAGCTTTGATCCTGAAGACATCTGTAATGCTATAGACTACAGCTGGCAGTTTTACAAGTATAGCCACCAAAAGCAATGGCATTTGCTGATTTGTTAAATTATTTTGTCCTTTTTCTTTCCAATTATCAGTGTCTTTTTTTAAAGACAAGTTCCTGATTTTAAAAAAAAAATAGTGATTTTAAAGATCTTAAGAAAAGATCCCTGAGCACAATGCAATCTGTAGAGAATTTTACCCCAAACTAGGGTTTGCATTTTATAATGTTACTTACTGGTATGAAATACACCCTGTGTTTTGACTTGTGTGGTGAGCCAAATTATTTAAGAATGGGAAGATCTCTGTTGGATTTGGGGTTGGGTTTATTTTGCTTTTATATGGTACATACATAAAAATATGAGGCTGTTTTTCTCCTTGACTGGCTGGTAGAAATGAGGGGCATGGTAATTATAGTCTTGCTCTGAATGCGGCCACGGTAGCAGGTTATATTTCATTGCCCCCTCTCATCAGCCTTTATAAAAACCTTCCTTCTCAAAAGAAGCATTAATATCATGAAGTCACCTACAATTACATATTTTGTGACCCTATTTGTACAACTGAACTGTGATCTACCACGAGACAATCCGGCTACTGCATCCGAGACGTAAATCAACTCTAAATAGGTGCCATCCAAAATAAATTTCATGTGAAACCATTTTTTCCCCCCATTGGGTTAAAAACTAGGAACCAACTGCCCTATTGCAACTGCACCTTTCAAATGCAATCTTAATCAAATTAAGAAAGCGATGAATAATTAACTTTGGTGGCAAGAGTATTTCAGACACATTGCAACGCTGGCCCTGGCTGATGAGGCGAATGTTTCAGATTGCCTCCAGAAAGGTTGCTAAAATTGAATTTCAATCCAGAGGGGCCTTTATACAGTAACAAAATACTACCAATACTGATACAAATTGCTGATTTCCTTCAGCTTGCCAGGGCACTTTGCTTAGGGACCTTGCACCACAGTTTTCAAATTAACATTCTGAGCTTACTTTATAAGGCTCACTTTGGAAATAGACCTGCTGAGACCATAAGTATGTCTTTGACATGCACAAAATGAAATCTGGGGGGGGGGGATTTGTTGGGAGGAGTAAGCACATAACTTACTGGCATTGTACAATTTCTACTTAAAGAAGAAAAAGTCCACCACACAGAGTCAACAGAGACTCTTTTTTAATGAAACCACAATTTATCAGATACCAAAAGAGTAAAGTGAAGAAGCCACCATGGCATCTGAGAGTCACACTATGGAGAAGGACACAACAGCAGCTGTTTCCAGCAGCCCTACTTTTGAATTCATGTTCTCCATTAGCTCGCTGTCTCCCAGTGATCAACAAAGTGTTACCGAGGGGACTTGTCATGTTTTAAAGGAGAATTCTCTTCACACCAGCCCAGCTGCACAGCTGCTTATTAAAAAAGTTTTCACTGTGACATGTGAAATCTTAAAGTCTCCAAAGGTTTCTGCTGAGTTATTAATTAGCATTTTTAAGAGACCTTGTAGTCTTTTAAAAGAGTTTTGGGCAAGATGTCATCAAACAGTAGGTAATCTGCTCATTAAACTTTTCACACAGTGAGGTTTTCGTTTAAATGAAGCTGTAAGGAAGTGCAGTAGGGAGGATGGAGCCAAGTTGCAAAGAAAAACTATTATCAGATTATTATAGTGTTTGGAGAACACTGAGGCAGATATTTATAAGTCCATCCTTGTAAGTCTGGTTATATAGCACACATTATTTTGCTTCTTTCTTTGTTTTTCTCTTTATGTCTTTCAGGCCTAGGGCTTACAATGTTCTCAGCCAATCTGGTCTTACTAGTAAATCTAGCATAATATTTACAGTAATATTTACCCTCTGTTAAACTGAAGGAGCTACTTTTGTCCTTATATCTATATATAGATATATCTAATCGCTTCTTCCCGTTCTACTTCTAGCAGAATAGACTTGTCCTTCTTCACAATTAAGGGTCAGATCATGGAAGTCCATGGGAGAGGCCCACAAGGGGAAGAAAACTCAGTGAGGGACCATTTGGTTGGGGAAAGAAGGACTGTGTCTTTCACAAAATTCTTAGGCTGAGTTTTCAAAGGAGGATAATGGAATTAGGTACCCAGATCCCAATGAAATTCAGTGGGAATCTGCATGCTTAACTCCCTTCGGCGCCCTTAAAAATCCCAGCCCTAGGCCCTGATTCAGGGGAGTCCATTCCTATCCAGGACAGCACTTGCTCCAAGCTGTCCATGCTCCAGGACCCCTTGTTACATCCTGCCTCCTCTGGCAGCGTGGCTCCATCAGAACTCTGAGCCCACAATGTCCTCTTCCCCAAAAGAGGGTGGGTTTCATAGCGTAGAGGTGAGGCAGGGGGGTACATGGAAAAGTAATGCAATGGAGTGACGGAAAGCAGCATTACTGGCCCCCAGAATCTGCCCCCAGTCTCTTTTAACTCCCAATCTCCTAATTTAACCATAAGAGCACACTACCTCCCTAGCAGGGAGATAGAAGACAGAAGTCTGAATATTAGTGAGACCAGGACAGCTGAGATCATGCATCAAGACTGTAAAATGTTTGAGGCAAGGACTGTCTTTTTGTTTTGTGTTTGCACAGAGCCTCGCACAATAAGGTCCTGGTCCATGACTGAGGCTCCTAAGAACCAGCACGTTACAAATTTATAATCTATAAATCATAAACCATATATGCTAGAATTTAAGGCCATCAGGAGTTGACAGTGAAAGAAAGAAAGAAAGAAAGAAAGAATTCTAGCCTTTTCCGAGCTCTGCCAGCCGTATAAAAAACCTGCAGAAGACAGAAGTGTGGTGTGTGTCTGTGAACACTCACTGTTTAAGTTTTTTGTGGGAGGAGGAAGCAATAAAAATGTAGCACTATCAACATGGAGAGTAGCAACATTATTTTTCCCAGCTTGGGTCATGGGGTAAAAGTAAGCTCCATTCTGCTGCTAGAGCAACAGGTTCCTATACCACAAGCAGATGTGGTCACTGCTGGGTACATCTCTAGAGGAGCAGGCATCTGTGCCAATTAATAATGTAGTTTGCCAGAAGAAATACAAAACCTTGGCTCCTTGGGCTTCTAGGACAAGTGACCCACTAGCTGAGCTAAACCAATAGCTGTGCTAGTTCAAAGTAGCAAAGACTGTTTATAT
Source organism: Mauremys reevesii (assembly GCF_016161935.1). Taxonomy (NCBI): domain Eukaryota; kingdom Metazoa; phylum Chordata; order Testudines; family Geoemydidae; genus Mauremys; species Mauremys reevesii. The sequence continues at coordinate 12,156,068 of NC_052640.1, read as the reverse complement.
CTTCACTGTAATTCCACAGTATCTGCTCTAAGACAGCAACAAATCGTTTCTGGACATGTGTCTCTGTAGTAGTATGCTCCTGCTTTGTAATTTGTGCCTATGCCTGTGAGTGCACACCCAGCCATGCAGAGAGAGCCACAGATACGGATGTTCTCATGGGGCCCTTTACACCAAGAAGTGCATTGTAGTTTGAAGGGCAGACTCTGTCCTATGGCCTCTGCGAGAGACAGCACAGAAGACGCAGATTTGGGGGTAAGGATAATGGTAACTTTAGGTCATCTTTGAGTCCTCTGGATTCTTAACTGCTCCAGAGACCAAATCATCACCTGACATAATTTACAGAAGCCTCAAAGCTGCTCTAACTTATGGCAGCCTGCCCACAGCTGTTTATGGATTGCACTGCAACCCAGAATTCCTGTGGCACTTGGTACTAAGGCTCTGACCCAAGCATGCCCCATACACCAGGGCTTATGGGTGAGAGCAGAGGAAAGCAGCACATCGTCAGTTAGGCTGTCCCTATACTGCTCCCACACCACGGAAATTTTCCCCAGATCCCTTGCTGCTTATTCATTGTCTCTATACACCATTATACATGTAAGGGCCAGAGGTAGGGTGGAATCACCCACTGAGTGTCTTATGATGAGATTCAATACACAAGTCGTTCAGAAAACATTTTTGGGAAGAAGACCCAGAAGAAGACAACTTAGTCTGCAAAAAAGAGCAATTGTCCAAATGACACAGTGCATTAATTTGGACCATCCACCCTTGTTGTGGAGGATGCCCACGTTATTTTGCTCAGTATGCAGATTAAAATGGCATTTTTTAGTCAGTATTCATAATTCAGAAGAGTTTACTTAAACTACATTAGAGTTTTTAGGTTTTTCTGCCTTTCCAAAAATTAAAAACAAAAACCAGTGAGCTTTCTCCTCTGCCATTTGAAATTCAGTACTCGCCAAGAATCATAGAAGATTAGGGTTGGAAGAGACCTCAGGAGGGCATCTAGTTCAACCGCCTGCTCAAAGCAGGACCAACCCCAACTAAATCATCCCAGCCAGGGCTTTGTCAAGCCAGGCCTTAAAAACCTCTAAGGATGGAGATTCCACCACCTCCCTAGGTAACCCATTCCTGTGCTTCACCACCCTCCTAATGAAATAGCAATTACTCTGTCATCTGAGTACCAACAAATATGTTCTAAGGAGAAATAACCTTAGTTCACCAATGCATTATTCTAGTTTTGTCCCTATATAACTCCATGGAAATCATGATGGCAAGCAGAGAATACAGGAGAACAGATCATGAGGTATTTATGGAGCATGGGCAAGTGGCCCCCATTAAAATGAATGGAGTTACGCTGGCGCAGAACTGCAATAGCGTGGTAGAGGAATTATGCCCGAGATTTAAAAAAAATAATTAATCTACATTCAACTTGTAGGGGGATAAAAGCTGGGATCTAATAAACATGATACACAGAAATCCCAGCTAAAATAAAAAAATCCATAAAGACACCTCTAAGGGCCAATGCCATTTTCAGAAAAGGGCTTGTTTTCATCCAAGGGTCATTTTAATGGCAAATCTCCAATGATAACATTTAAAGGAGGCGGGGGCGATCTGTTTATAGAGGAATCCTGGAAAGACTACAAGGGAGATGGCAGATTTGTCTTTGTTCACTGGATGGGTAAGGCTTATCCAAACAGTCTGAAAAGATCTGTTTGGCTACTACTGTCACCAGTCATAAAAAGGGACAAAAATATGTCAATGCTTACCTAATTTTCAAATATGCAAGACAAAGGAAAAATTACTGAGCTAGGACATTTTCACATCCCCAACAGTGAGACACTGGCTGAAAAGTATAATTGCAACACACCAGGGACCAGAGAGAAAGCCATGATAGTTCCATTTTATTGTCCCATTACTTATTGTCCCGTAACAGCACATAATCTGAATTTGAGCTTGCTACAAAGTTTGAGAAGAAAGGCTATAATGTTAGACTGCAACTGTTAAGGTTCTTTGAGTGTGGCATTTAATTAGTAACAACTGCAGTATCTGCTTTCAGGAAATAATGTTCCAAACCCAGACATTTAAACACACACACACACATTCATTTAAAGATGACTTTGGTGTCACCTATATTGACCTGTAACAGTAAAAAAATAAAATCATCTACTTACCTTCAAAAAGAGAATATTATGGCTCTGATTTTGCAGTTGGATCTCTACAGCCAGGCCTCTGTGCCCCTTTAGAGCCCCAGGTGTCCTGTAGACACAACATGGTTCCAACTGCAGGATCTGGAGCTTAATATTTTTTCCCCTTCATACACGCTTTTGTGGTTCCTGACAGATAGTCTGAACCATACTGATTGATTCCCCCTTCTGAATTATGGAACAAGCACTGCAGACTGTCAGGTTGAAAAACAAAGTCATTTGTTAGTTACGGAAACGCAAAAAGCTTCTTTAATAATCTGAACACTATTTCTACTGGGAATTTTAACATTATTACTTTGACTAAGTACCAAGCAATTTCTCACAGCTATGGGTTACCTAAAAAGGATCTATAGACGCAGACTAGGCTAAATTCATCCCTGGTTTACCATGGACTTCAGTGGAGTTGATGAGCTGGATTACCCCTGCTTTATGTCTGAATAACAAAAGGATTTTGCTCTGTTTTGTGTAACTTTCCTTGATATTTTACTCCTGTGGCAAATTCCTTCCTCCAGGGGTATTACAAAGAATTTCTACAAGGAAGATTTCTAATATTTTATTTGGATGTAATCTGTATCATCAAGAACCATTAAAAATGAAAGAATGTTAAAATGCAATTAATTTTGTAGTATATTGTACACATGTGGGTCTGTGGTTATTTGCAAGCAATGACCTCATGATGTGCTAGTGGTGCTCTCCAGGGTCCTCTGTTCAGTGTTCGCTGCTGGATCCCTCATGCTGGCTCACTCCAGTCCCTGTTTTCTCATTGTTTGTCCCCCATATTCATTTGCTGATTAGGCTCAGTGGTTCCACCCACCACAGTTGAGGGAGGGGTCTTTCAGTTTGGGGTGGGACTGGGTTCACCCATGCCAGTACCAGCAATAGGTACATTGGACTATTGAACTAGAAATGTCAATCCACATGTGAACTTCAAGTGAGTCATTTTTACTTCTGCACAGATGGAGGAATCTCACTTTTTATAGAGTCACCATGTCACGTGGCACCATTTCCTTTCAACCATCAACTAGCATTTACTCAGCACAAAGCCCTGGTGTTTTCACATTCATCTCCCACGCCCTTTGGATTCTCAGTAATGCCAGAGAGAATGTGGAAGGAGAGGTACCACTTGGGAGAAAATGCAGATGAATGCTCTAGGACTCACAAGAGTACTGTTATGTCACACTTGCGCCAACCTCCTGGCCGTAAAAGCTCCTGTTTTGCTGCAGAAGCCAGCAATTCCCTTTCAAATGGTGTCTGAGCACTGATATCCCCAGGTGTCCACCCTCCTTTTGCTAAGATGACATTTATGTGACAGATGGTACAAATAGCCTGGCATGATGCGTATTTGTTGGATCATTGTAAAAATAAAAACTGCCAGACAGCTAGCATGTTCCTTGGCACCAGACAGAGGGCACCGCTGGCTGATAAGGCTAAGTGGAGCTGCCCGAAATAAAACAATTGTCCCTTAGCTTTCTTTGGACCGTGCTTGCTCATTATTTTTTATTTCTGCTGCCTGCGAAGCCCCTTGTGACAGACACGCTGCCCCTCAGCAGGAATTTCTTTCAGCATTAGATTTATCGGGCTCCAGTTTAACTCCTCCTTTCCACCATATGCATATTTTATGCTCCTCTTTCTCACTCTGTGCTTGAAGCTGTCAGATTATTTTGGGCTGGATTTGCTTTAACTGGCAAGGACTGTTGTGTCCCGGTGGTGGAGTGGGGCGGGGAAGTCCACCACCACTTGCCTTCGTATGGGGTTTCAATAGGAGTGCTGCCAATGGAGGCTGCTGAGGACAGGCGCTGAGAAAATGCTTCCCCACATCAACACAAATACCTCAACATGCCACTGCTACCCACCTTTCAGGCAGTGCTCGCTCTCTCCAGGCAGTAGGAAGGATTGCCACCATAATTCATTACTGCAATCACACCCGGGGGGGGCATGCCTCTGTGGGTGCCTTGCACTCTGGTTTATGCCAGCAAAAGCAAACTTAAGTCAAGGTAACCCTAACCTTTAATTCTCTTCAACTAGGTGGAAGATCTCTTTGGCTGCCATCACTGCATTGACGTACTGCTCTCTCCCTGAAAGGTAGGGTAGTAGCCATTATGAGCCTGATCCAAAGCCCACTGAAGTCAATGGAAAGACTCCCACTGGCTTCAATGAGTCTTGGATCAGGCCCTAAGCCTGCAAAAGAGAACAGTCTGGTATACTGAGCAAGGAGTTACAAAGCCAGGAATTCCTGAGATCTTAGCTTTGTTACTGACTTGCTGTGTGGCTTTGGACAAATTGCTTAGAAGGGGGCTAATAATATTTACTGAACTTCCAGGGTTATTGTCAAGATTAGTTCGTTAATATCCACCCAGCATATTCAGAATGCCCAATCTAGGCTGACAAAGCAGTATATATGGAGGAACTAGAGTTACTGGTGCAGGAAGTGAAACCAGATATTATAGCGATAACAGAAACATGGTGGAATAGTAGTCATGACGGGAGTACAGGTATTGAAGGGTATGTGCTGTTTAGGAAAGACAGAAATAAAGGCAAAGGTGGTGGAGTAGCATTGTATATCAATGATGAGGTAGACTGTAAAGAAATAAGAAGGGATGGAATGGGTAAGACAGAGTCTGTCTGGGCAAAAATCACATTGGGGAAGAAAGCTACTAGAGCCTCCCCTGAGATAGTGCTTGGGGTGTACTATAGACTGCCGGGATCTGATTTGGACATGAATAGAGACCTGTACTGTTTTAATGAAGTAAATACTAATGGGAATTGTGTGGTAATGGGAGACTTTAACTTCCCGGATATAGACTGGAGGACAAGTGCTAGTAATAATAATAGGGCTCAGATTTTCCTGGATGTGATAGCTGATGGAATCTGTTCACCAAGTAGTTGCTGAACCAACAAGAGGGGATGCCATTTTAGATTTGGTTTTGGTGAATAGTGAGGACCTCATAGAAGAAATGGTTCTAGGGGACAACCTTGATTCGAGCAATCATGAGCTAATTCAGTTTAAACTAAATGGAAGAATAAACAAAAAAAATCTGTGACTAGGGTTTTTTATTTCAAAAGGGCTAACTTAAAAAAATTAAGGAAATTAGTTAGGGAAGTGGATTGGACTGAAGAACCTGTGGATCTAAAGGCGGAGGAGCCTTGGAATTACTTCAAGTCAAAGTTGCAGAAACTATCAGAAGCCTGCATCCCAAGAAAGGGGGGGGAAATCATAGGCAGGAATTGTAGTCCAAGCTGAATGAGCAAGCATCTCAGAGAGATTATTAAGAAAAAGCAGAAAGCCTACAAGGAGTGAAATATGGGAGTGATCAGCAAGGAAAGCTACCTTATTGAGGTCAGAACATGTACAAATAAAGTGAAAAGGCCAAAAGCCATGTAGAGTTGGACCTTGCAAAGGGAATTAAAACCAATAGTAAAAGGTTCTATAGCCACAGAAAGAAGAAGAAAACCAAAAAAGAAGAAGTGGGACCGCTAAACACTGAGGATGGAGTGGAGGTTAAGGATAATCTTGGCATGGCCCAATATCTAAACAAATACTTTGCCTCAGTCTTTAATGAGGAGCTTAGGGATAATGGTCAGATGACAAATGAGAAAGAGGATATGGAGGTAGATATTACCACATCTGAGGTAGAAGCCAAACTCAACCAGTTTAATGGGACTAAATCGGGAGGCCCAGATAATCTTCATCCACGAATATTAAAGGAACTGGCACATTAAATTGCAAGCCCATTAGCAAGAATTTTTAATGAATCTGTAAACTCAGGGGTTGTACCGTATGACTGGAGAATTGCTAACATGGTTCCTATTTTTAGGAAAGGGGGAAAAAGTGACCCGGGTAACTACAGGCCTGTTAGTTTGACATCTGTAGTATAAACGATCTTGGAAAAAATTTTGAAGGAGAAAGTAAAGGACATTGAGGTCAATAGTAACTGGGACAAAATACAACATGGTTTTACACAAGGTAGAGTGTGCCAAACCAACCCGATCTCCTTTGAGATGGCAACAGATTTTTTAGCCAAAGGAAACGCAGTGGATCTAATTTACCTCAATTTCAGTAAGGCATTTGATATGGTTCCACATGGGGAATTATTAGCTAAATTGGAAACGATGGGGATCAATATGAAAATTGAAAGGTGGATAAGGAACTGGTTAAAAGGGAGACTACAACAGGTCATACTGAAAGGTGAACTGTCAGGCTGGAGGGAGGTTACTAGTGGAGTTACTCAAGGATCAGTTTTGGGACCAATCTTATTTAATCTTTTTATTACTAACCTTGGCACAAAAAGTGGGAATTTGCTAATACATTTTGCAGATGACACAAATCTGGGAGGTATTGCCAATACAGAGAAGGACTGGGATATCATACAGGAAGATCTGGATGACCTTATAAACTGGAGTAATAGTAATAGGATGAAATTTAATAGTGAAAAGTGCAAGGTCATGCATTTAGGGATTAATATCAAGATTTTTTGTTATAACTAGATATGCATCAGTTAGAAGTAACAAAGGAGGAGAAGGACCTTGGAGTATTGGTTGATCACAGGATGACTATGAACCACCAATGTGATATGGATGTGAAAAAAGCTAATGTGGTCTTGGGATGCATCAGGCGAGGTATTGCCAGTAGAGATAAGGAGGTGTTAGTACCATTATACAAGGCACTAGTGAGATCTCATCTGGAATAGTGTGTGCAGATCTGGTCTCCCATGTTTAAGAAGGATGAATTCAAACTGGAACAGGTACAGAGAAGGGCTACTAGGATGATCCGAGGAATGGAAAACCTGTCTTATGAAAGGAGACTCAAAGAGCTTGGCTTGTTTAGCCTAACCAAAAGAAGGCTGAGGGGAGATATGATTGCTCTCTATAAATATATCAGAGGAATAAATACCAGGGAACGAGAGGAATTATTTAAGCTCAGTACCAATGTAGACGTAAGAACAAATGGATATAAACTGGCCAACAGGAAGTTTAGACTTGAAATTAGATGAAAGTTTTAACCATCAGAGTGAAGTTCTGGAACAGCCTTCCAAGGGTAGCAGTGGAGGCAAAAGACATATCTGGCTTCAAGACTACGTTTGATAAGTTTATGGAGGGGATGGTATGATGCAATAACCTAATTTTGGCAATTAATTGATCTTTGACTATTAGCGGTAAATATGCCCAATGGCCTGTGATGGGATGTTAGATGGGGTGGGATCTGAGTTACTACAGAGAATTCTTTTCTGGGTGTCTGGCTGGTGAGTCTTGCCCACATGCTCAGGGTTTAGCTGATCACCATATTTGAGGTCGGGAAGGAATTTTCCTCCAGGGCAGATTGGCAGAGGCCCTGGGGGGGTTTTACCTTCCTCAGCAGCGTGGGGCATGGGTCACTTGCTGGAGGATTCTCTGCACCTTGAAGTCTTCAAACCACGATTTGAGGACTTCAGTAACTCAGACATAGGTTAGGGGTTTGATACAGGAGTGGGTGGGTGAGATTCTGTGGCCTGCGTTATGCAGGAGGTCAGACTAGACAATCATAATGGTCCCTTCTGACCTTAAAGTCTATGATTCTATGATATGGCTTCATTTATAATAGCCTTATTTTTAATAACACAATTACAGAGATAAACAGATTTTTTCCTAGCTCGAGTTCCAAATTCTAGCCATATTCTGACTTTAATTACATCCATGTAACTCCACTAATGTAATTAAGGGGAAAATTTGGCCTTTAAAGACTATTTGGCTTATCTTTGTAGGTTTTTTTTATATATTAATGCTTACTCGTTACAAAATTCTAGCAAATGTTATTACTTCTCAACCTTAAACCAATATGATAAATGTGTTTCAGTCAGCAAACCTGAATGTCAGCCAAGCATGATATGGACATAGCAGCAGAGTGATAAAGACACAAATAATTTCAGCTTCGCCTGGTGCCAATTCATCATTAAGCTAACAGACCAGTGCCAGCCTAACATCTGAGTGCCACATGGTTGCAAAGTTTTCCAGCATTGTTATTTCTTTCCTGAAAAAAAATTGTTACAAGTATTAATTCTTGGCATTCAATGAAGGCAGCTAAACTATATAAATGGCTGTTGAGCTGATCAGCAGTATTATTAATATTCTTTCTTCGCACTCAGGGCTCTGGCAAGACTTTTCTTTGTGTGTCTTAGCTGTTGCTCAAACTAGTTTGAAATGTGCAATAGTGCTCAAGCACGCTGGTAGGCCAAGCTCTCAGCTTCAGCTAATGGCATTCCAAGCCCCCATTCACCATGATCTGCTGCCCCGTGCACTGTAATAAGGGTGCTGGTTCATTTCGGCATGTATAGCTTAAGCCTCCAGATTTTAAAATTTACCTCTTTATCTCACTGTGTTTCAGTTTCTGCATCTACAAACGGGGATATGGATACTTTCCCATGCCTGCTGGCATAAGTTAGAGAAGCTCCCAGGCTGGTCAAACCTGCCCTGGGGTAGAGGTATAGCCAGAGAATCAAGGACCCATAACCAGTTCCCTGATAGACCCCCCAGATGTGCTGAGCTCAGCCACAACTAAGCCCAGTGGATAATCTGGCCAATACGGCTCTAAAAGAAGCATTCAGTATTTTGATTCTCATGGCACTTCAGTTTCTGATGAGGAAACACTGTAAGAAGACAGTAGCTCATATAATTTTGACCCTGTAAATGGCTCCCTGGGGCAAAATAAACAACTTTTGAGAGAGAGTCAGGTTCCTGCACAACCTAAATGCACAGCCCTGTTACAAACAAAGGTCTTTACCTTATTATTATAATTTAGTATCCAAAGTCCTACTAATAAAGTGGCCTAGAAAAGTATGCATTAAAATGTGTATGTGCCTTTCAGAAAGCATTGGGTATGGGAAAAAATGGATTAATACTATCAGTGAAGCCAGTGGACTTTGGCTCACGCTCTTACTGCAGCAGAGAATAAAAGACAGAGACCTGAAATATGGAGAGCTAAAAAGACATGAAACTAACCACAGAGAAGCTTTTTAACTATGTGCAGTGTTATATTAATCTTAATATATGTAAATTTGTAGGTCATATATTAAACTATAAGTCTGCATTGGGATCCTGGGGCCAAGAACACAGCATGAACTCTCAGGGCTGATGGTATCACCTGAATGCCTTGATGGTGTGTGTGGAGTGGGGCATTTTATACTTTCTTTTATTCCTTTGGAATCTAACCCATCAGTCATTCAGACTCAGAGGAATAAAAGGATCTGTGTCTTTTTTTTTTAATATATATATAAATGTCAAATTTGTTTTCTTCTCCAATATAATCATTAGGAGATAGTAACACTGAAATCACATTGAGGAAAAAGGTCTAAACCAAAACCCCTACAGAGACAGTTAATTGTCATAAGCTCAGAAATGTGACACTCCTAGTCATTAGCGTGATTCTCAGAACCATGAACATAAACAAAAACAAACAAATCTGAAGGCAGACTGTAGAAATCCATTCTCCAGGTGAAAAGCCCTCTGCTGGACCGGCAGTTTGCCATAGCCTTTAACAGCAATCAACGCTGGCTCGTGCAGCCCCATGAACACTGGCTTCCCTTTGCCATTTGCTGCTCAAATTTTGAGAGATTCAGAAGAAATAATCATTGTCTTTGGCACTCTGCTGTCAACTAACAAGTCCACACTCCACTTTCTGTGCATTTTCCATCATTAGATTCATTCACTGTAACCATTTACATAGCAAGTTATTTCAAACGTTCCCTGCTCAGAGAGATCCTGGCTTTGCACTGCTTGAGAAGCGGTCTCTTTCTCAGATTGTGAATGGCAAATTGTTCATTCTAAATACCCAAGATGTGGCATGAAAGAAAAAAAGAAAAACCTACCAAAGGAAGGCAAACAGTTTTAGTAGTTCCAAGATGGAACTGCATAGGAACACAGGACACAGAACTGGAAGGGACCTTCTGGGTCATTCAGACTAGTCCCCTGTTGTTGCAGGAAGCCCAGCACATAATCCTATCCATAAATTTATCAAGCTCCATCTGAAAGCTAGCTCAGTTGTTCGCCCCCACAACCCTTAGTGGGAGGCTGTTTCAGAAATTCACTCCTCTGATGGTTAGAAACCATCTTCCAATTTCAAGCCTAAATTTATTCATGGTCAGTTTATATCCATTTGTCCTGCTAACATTGTCCTTTATCTTGAACAGCTCTTCTGCTTGCCTGGTGTTTACCCCCCTGATGAATTTACAGAATTCTTACCAGAGAATGTAGTTTCCTCCTGAGTGTATTTTCCCCAATGCTGAATCTGCTAAATACTTGCATGTCACCATCTCCATAGGTTCCCCTATATCTGGTCAGCTCCCTTCATGGCTCCTATATCCCCACCTACCCCCATGCCTATGTGGTCTCTAAAATAGCAACCCCAGATCACTACACTCAAAGCCAGGCAGAGTAGATGCACAGACCAATGATTCTGGGTGCCTGACTTCAGGCCAACTACATTTCCCATGATGCACCACTTTCCCCCTTCTTGGTGACAGAAGGACATGCATCATAGGTGTCACTGGCTGTCCTGACAGATTTAGTCTGGTCAGTGTGTCCTGCTCATGGAGGAAAACGGGACTATATGGAACCTGAACTAAACTCTCATGACGCACAGCACCACCATTATAAATTGAAAGATTTCAGTTTTCAGCCAAAACAAATTTTGTTTTTCATGCATTTGGTTGTCAATTAATCATCAACATTTTCCATGGAAAGCAGACACTTTTCAGGAAAGTTTTCATTTACTCAAAAAATTATCTTCTGTCACCCACATTCCTTTCTTTCATATCTAAGCCGCTATGAAAGACCTAATTTAAGGGGGCGGAGCAAATAAAAAATATAAATGTTCAAGATCTGACATATTTTGACTAGAATAACTCCCTTGGGGCCTTGCCGGTCTGTCACGCAAACAGGAGATTACAGCATGTTTTTAAAACCATATATCATGCACTCGATAGCACCAAATTGCTCCAAAGGTGAATAAATATTTATACACGTTTATAACCCACAGTATTATATCATTCACTGACAGACTTCTAGGGAGTAGAGGGGAAGATATTACAGTATTTAATGATTCCAATAGGCTCTCGTTTTGGCACATGATAAAACTCTTTAGGAAATTTCTTAGGAGGATATTACTGAGCATCGCCCAGTTATAAAGCTCAGTAACCAGGTGGTTTTGTTTTTGTCTGCCTCATAACCTCACTCCAGACACAATGTAAAGATATCTTAATATGGGAGAAACAATTACGACGTTTGTTTTAACTCAGATTTGGTTACATGACAAGCACAATGGATGCTTTCCCAGCTGGTGCTGATTTTTCCCCTTTATTTTTACATTCCCATCTAGCGTTATCATCTGTTTTTAATGAACTAAAAAACAAAAACAAATAATTCTGAGCTGTCAATTCAAAATGAAGCTCTTTGGTTAAAGTTCTAAAGCTCTAGATTGGGATTTGGTGCCGAGCCTCGCAGAGACAGGACTCACAGTGCAGTGAGAAAGGGGATTAAGGCAGCTTTAAGCTTTAAACCCTTCCAATCCTGGGGTGCTTCAGGGGCTACAGCAGCCCCCAGAGGAATTTAGACAGCCCAGCATGGAGGGGAGCATTTGTCCAAGTCATGGCAGCCTTCCCTGGCTGCCCTGTCTCCACAGCCCTGCATGCTGGGGTCCTGTCTCAAAATATATTCCCCATACCCACCTCCCTATACCAAAGCAAGAGGACATATTCCATACCATCTGAAGGGATGGGGCAGCAAGCACTCTCACTCTATGGGCCAAGGAAGTAGAATTCCTCACCGAGTTTCCCTGGGCTACTTTGAGTCTGTACGATTCCCAATCCAGAACTGCATCTGAATGGCATGGTTGAGCCCTCTGGCTGGAACCTGTGTTTTGTGGGCAAGTGGTTCACTCTGAATTCTGGAAACAAAGTCTGAACCTTGGCTGATCCTGGACAGGTTAGAAATGAGCATTTGGCAACTCATCATTCACCTGCTCAATCTGAACCGCTGCATATATTTCCAAGTCTCTCAGATTTGCACAAGGGACAGACACATGGTTTCCACAACGGGCGCACAATCACAGGACAACGCCTTTCAGCTTCCAGTGCGTCACTCGTTCTGCTGACTGCTAAAGAGCTATTGATTAACTCCATGCCCCTTGTCCAAAAATGTATTCCAAAGCAGAGGGCCTAAGGATTCAGCAGAGGCCTTAGGGAACCAGATTTTTTTAAATGTCAGGGAGAACTATTCAAGTAGATTTTCCAGAGCTCTGAAATTGTCTATTACAATGTAGGGTAGATTCCCTTGCATCAGACTGATTAGGTCTGAGCATCCCACTCACCCATTTAACATCTCAGGAGCATTAATGCTGTTTTTTAAATAGTAGTATAGAAAGAAAGGGAAACAAAAATACTCCAGGGTAACACAATTGTAGAGAACTTAGGCAAACATTGGCAATGGGGCACAAATTAGGACAGAACATTCAGGGAGAGAAAAAACAAACCAGTGACAAAATACCAAAAACAAAATCATGATTAAATGACTATTGGGAATAGAACAATTTATTCAGGGTTCCAGCCTTTTCTATTTACACTCACTGAGTTCTCCTTAAGAAGATACATGCTTGAGCAACTGCAAGGACCTTGGCCAAAATGCACAAGCTTGATCCCCAAGATTACACAATATTAAAACTTATTCCAGCTTTTGGCTAATCAGAACTATCCTGGATTCTGTTTGGGTAATTCATGTAAGCGTTAGACCATTCAGAACCATTTCCAGGAATAGAATCAGTTAATCTTACAATACTACACAGCATTTGATTGGTTGGATAATATCAGTTATGATACTTTTTAGCATCAACAAACTAAAAATGTTGAACATGCTTCAAGTGAACTCAAACACACATCTGAGAGTTGCCCAGCTACCGTTGTTGGGACACCTGGGGATACAAACCTGTTCAGATGTTTGGCCGGGGAGGGGGGGGGGTGTCTGCTGTGCGTGACTTGACTGAGTCTGAATTATTCTCCTACTAACCAAAACAAACATTACAAATAAAATTATATTAGAAATGTGGCTTACTAGTTAGAACAGGGGAACTGAGAATCGGATTCTTTAGTGCTACATCCATCTCTTTCACTAACTCACTTTCTTCTAGCTTGACGATTCAGGCACTGGGGCGGGACTCAGGATATTTGGGTTTAACTCCCGGCTCTGTTACAGACCTCCTGGGTAATCATGGGAGAGTCCCCTAATTTCTCATCATCCCTCAGTTCCCCCTCTGTAACACAGGGATAATAATAGTTTCTTTCTGCCACTCTTTGTTCCTCTGGTCTCTTTTGGTGTCAAGCTTTTCATAGCAGGGACCGTCTTTTATTACATATGCATACAGCAACTAGCACAGTGATGCCCTGATATCAGCTTGGGCCTCTAGATGCTTCTGTAAATAAACAACTAACTAATTAACTACAGAACTAATAACCACCTCCACAATGACAGCCATGTGACCCTGCACAAGTTACTTAACCCTGCCACCCCAGGCCTCATTTTACTCATCTGTTAAATAGCTATAATAATTCAGGAGTGTTCTGGGGCTTTTATAAGCTCTTTGCTTAAAAAAAGCAAAGTATTATAGTGATTGCCATTCTAGAGTCCGATTCTGAATTCTGTGGCATTACACTGAGTTTGTCATTGACTTATTGATAGCAAGATTTGATTAATACTTCTTATAATATTAATATAACATCTACTCCTGAAAAGATGGCAAGTTCATTATGGATCATCATTCCCTGAAAACCTTTATGTGCTGTTTAGTACTAGAATACTGATTAAAATTGCTTTAAAGTGGGTCACTATTTGTCAGTTGATTTGTATTGTGTTTCTGTTAGTAACAAATTCTGTGCTGTTCTCATGAGTATGTTGTACCCGTTTGCAAACCTGCCAGCAGTCTCATGGCAAAGCCACTATCTGAAACAACAGCAAACTCATTATTCATACCAATTAACAGAGAAGTCAGACACACTACCTCATAGGCAATGCATCAGTGCTATCAAGTCTGACAAAGAACTCCGTATGTCCCACTAGGGATCATATTTTCCCAGTAAGCCAATTTCAGAAATAAGGTTAGTGAGGAGACAGATTTGGCCAAGAGAGTCCTTGCCTCGCCAACTGGCATTGGACAAGTTCTGCTGAAACCATTCAGTAGCGTGAGTAGGAAGTAAAAAGCCTATCCCCTGCTGATAGGAATGGTTGCATATTCACATTGAAAAAAAGCGTATGATCATGAACTCTTTGAACAAAGAAGTCAAGTAAATACAATGAGCAACTGTAGATAAGGATATTCATCCTCAGTTCTTCATCCTTCTCTTTCTCCCAAGCTCTTGATCCCACTCTGTTTCTTCTCAAACCACACCCAACTTTGCAGCTAGGTGAGGAAAGAGCATCATGTGCATCATGGAACATAAATGAAGGGGATGCACTGCTCCCCAGTTACTAGCAGAATACATGTTCAGGGACGAACTGGGAAACAGAAGAGATTGGGACTTGCTCCATGCAGGAGTCCCAGCTTGTCACATATCCCTGCTGCTGTAAATCCTCCCTGGTCCACCCCATGTGATTCACCACCCCAACCCTAAACAGTCACGTCTCAGATGTCCTCTGTCTTGAAACTGAATCAAAGAAATTAGTGATGGAAAAGTCCTATTCACTCATCTTTTAGCCTACGTACAGGAGTGTTCTATGGAGCATGTCTGTAGGTGCTTTTCCTGCCCAGTTATTTAAGGGCTATAATACCTGTGGGATGAGAAGTAAGTACAGCACATATTGATTCCTACAGACTGCAGCGTGTTTCATCCCACATCCCATTTCAGTTACAAAAGGAAAAGCGAGGATGCAAGTGAGATAATAAAGAAAGGCTGAATTTGGATCTCTGTCTTCAAAAAAGTATTTCATCCCATACAAGTGGCTGAACTGGTTTGTGCTCAGTTTTGACCTCCTAGATTTAGTCCTTTGTTTACTCTTACCTTCAGGGGTACCACTTGCATCAGAATGGCAAAGTTGGTGAGGTGGTTACACAGGCAGACTGAATAGTTGAGGTCCCCGCCATCACGCACACAGCCTTCATTAGACCACATGGCACTTCCATTGCTGCAAAGCACACAGGAAATGGAGAGGGGCCCCTATTAAAATGAACCCTCCTGGCACTACTTAGACATGAATTTCATTAAACAGAAGATATCTTTTTCTTAAACTTTAGCTACCAAGAATCATCCAGGCAAATATCTGCACAAAGACCAAAGGTTTCCTTTGGCAGGTCCATTTATAGACTTTGACAAAGTAGTCGCAATACTAAATATGCAGGTTAAGTCTACATTTCTGCTACAAATTTAAAGATCATTTTAAAGGGGAAAGAAATAATCCTACACAGCTATCATAGGAAAAAATGAAGCACGTCACAACAGCTTTTCAATGTAACTTTCAAACATTAAAATACTCCAGAACGATACAACACAAGAAAGAAAAGAGCTGCCTAGAACTCAATGGTTTGCATGGTACTCTTTATCAGAGCACTGAAGTTTGTGTGCTGATTGTTTAATTTAATAATAATTGGAGATATACCAATCTCCTAGAACTGGAAGGGACCTTGAAAGGTCATTGAGTCCAGCCCCCTGCCTTCACTAGCAGGACCAATTTTTGCCCCAGATCCCTAAGTGGCCTTCTCAAGGATTGAACTCACAACCCTGGGTTTAACAGGCCAATGCTCAAACCACTGAGCTATCCCTTCCCCCATGGAAGTTAGTAATCAACATTCATATTATCCAGGACCCTAATTACATCTAAACCAAAGTATATGCTCTCAGCACTGATGCTCCAATTTCAGTACATTAGAAAGTCCAAAGTTACTAACAGTTACCACTGAGATAGAGCAGCTTCTCCTTACACTTAGCACAGGAAATAATTGTGGTTTCTGACATACTGTGGAACAGTAACTGATAGTAAATGCTGACTGTTTAATGATGATGGCAGCAAATCACAGTAAACCATATTGCCTGGTGTGTTTCTAAGCCTGGAGTTATGAATGGTTTGCAGCACTCGAAGTGGCAAATGATTGTGTGTAGTAAAATATATTAGTCTGGGTGGCAAACAGCTGTGTGTGGTAAAAAAAATAAAAATACCAAGGGCCAGTTTTCTACCAGCCTCACTCTCCTTGAATACTCCCGTTGATTTCAGAGGAATTATCCACAACTCAACATTCAAGTAAGCTGGGCTATATCTAGTCTGAAAAAACTATTATGGGCTAACAACAATATAAAGCAGGGCTGCCCGGGGGGGTGGGGGGAAGGGCAAGTGGGGCAATTTGCCCCGCGCCCCACAGACGCCCCCACAAGAATATAGTATTCTATAGTATTGCAACTTCTTTTTATGGAAGGAGCCCCCGAAATTCCTTTGCCCCAGGCCCCCTGAATCCTCTGGGCAGCCGTGATATAAAGAGAGAGAGAGAAAGAATCCAATTTAGCATATAGTTACCTATTTTCACTGGATCTATGCCAATTTGCTGGCCCATTGGCTTCAGTGGAGCTATGCTGATATACACACTATAAAGATCTAGCTCATTGACTTCAATACAGCTATGCCAATTTATACTAGCTGAAGACCTGGCCCGTTGACTTCAACAGAGCTACACATAATTATACCAGCTGGGGATCTGTATCGATATTGTTCCTATTATACAAATGCCAAATGACTCCTTTTATTGGAGTAATCATACATCTGAGAAAGAGAGTGTATTGATGTAAATAAACCTCTCATTTTGGGAGGAGGGATTTTTGCTATAGTCTTTCATCCTCAGGCAAGGCCTCCAGGGCCTAATCCCCCCGGAGCACATGCTGTGGGAATGATGCCCTGAAGCATATTGACTAGTTGTAGTAAAACATGTTTCTAATTTATTATAATGTGTAAGTAAGCGCACAAGCTAGTGACTACAAACAGCTGGGACAGCTCAGCGTAATAACAATAAAAATTTAATAAAACCATTATGTTGATCTTGCCCAAATGCAAGT
This sequence comes from Mauremys reevesii, assembly GCF_016161935.1. Lineage (NCBI taxonomy): Eukaryota > Metazoa > Chordata > Testudines > Geoemydidae > Mauremys > Mauremys reevesii. The sequence continues at coordinate 12,138,817 of NC_052640.1, read as the reverse complement.
TGGAGAGGAGGTATCACAAAATGGTGTGCCATTGGTGCACTGAGTAGTGCTTGGAATGCTATCGCTCAAAAAGTGTGTCAGTCCCCGCTCAGGTCTCATTTTGACTTGTTTCGCAATTAATTCAGTATCAACAGCATGTTTAGAAATCACAAATGCATCTGATACACTATTCCTGGCTACCCAAAGCTAGCAGAAAAATAGCCACTGTTTGTGGATATTTGCTGTTTACACAGTACAACTTGAGGTGATATTTATTTATACTTTTGCCCTGCTTTGCATTCAGTGGCATCTAATTTCATCATTGAATATGTACCAGACATGACTCACTGCTCTGAAATACATACCACACACCTCATTCTGATCTCATATGTACCCAGTGTGAATCAGGAGGAACTCCAGTGGAAACAATTACTTCAGTAGAAGTATGCCGATTTACAACACCCATGTTTCCGGAGAAACTGATGCTTGCAAAAGACCAATACAAGTGCAACTAGAATCAATCTTTGTGTGTTCATCTCAACGTTTTTCATTCTCTCAATAATCTGCTTTATCCTGAAATCAGTGAATAGAATGAGAACTTCCCCACCTACAGTAAGAGGAAGCTGTTTTCTCTTCCTCTTTCCTCTTACTACGAAGCTGTTTTTGTGGTAAACCCTGTGGTTTCATTGCTTTAATAATTCCCATGAACACAAGAAAAAGGGAATATGTGTCAGGTCTGGCATGCACTGACTATGTTGCATTTGCCATAAGTAACCAGTAACAATACATCGAAGAAAGACATTTAGAAGCATTTAACATACCTATAGTCCAGAAATGCACAATACAGATTAACTTGGTTGCTTTCATTCACTGCTTGGCTGTACTGCTGAGGAGTCTGAAAGAAAAAAAATACACATCCTGAAGAAGAAAAATTAAAAAAGAGATGTCAACATTAAAAAGGCCAAATTCTGCTCTCTGTTTAACCAGTCAGTCATGATTATTCCATTGATTTCAGCGGAATTATTACAGATTAACACCAGTGAAACTGGAAGCAGACTGTAGCCAATTATATTTGATTCTTTCTGCTACACACATAGGCCCCAACCATGCAAAGATTTACACACATGCTAACTTTATGCACCATGAATAGAACCATTGCATGAAATCCTAATCCCACTCAAATCAACAGCAAAATTCCCATTGACTTCAATGGGGCATCATTCCACCCATTGACTTCAATACGACCACTCACTGTGCGTAAAGTTAAGCATGTGTGTTAGTCTTTGCAAATTTAGGACCTTATTCTTCAACATACCTTTTGGATAGCTGACAAGAAAGCCAAATTTAACAAAAATTGACATTTGAGGATCAGTCTCACTGACATGTACACTACAGTGATCAGCAAGCATTTTATTTTCAGAATGGTAATTCTTACTACACATATAGGCAAACTAAAAAAGCAGTACCAGCCTCCCAAGCTTTGCTTTTCAGTGAGTTTGGCATTTACACAGGGCCTTAATTCTCATCTCCTGCAAACAGATTAGTTAGGGTCTCAATCCTCTCCATTCAGAAAGGCTTGGGGCCACATTCTCTACTCTGTTAGACCAGTGTAACTCCATTCAACTGAAGTGGAGTAGCGAATCAGGCAAAATATCCTACCCAGAAGAATTTCAAAAGCCTGTTCTATCCTCTCCTTTTGACACTGATACACTAACATCCACCTGCATCCAGAGCCACATTAATGACATTCAGCACTGCAGTTATGCATTGGACCCCATCTCAGGACTATTTTTCATTTCAGGAGTCATCACCATTAAAAAAAAAATGACTGGAAAATTACAGATCATTACAACAGAAGGCCGATAGTGCTATCAAGCCAGAAAATAAGCAAGTGCTGCTCTCCTTGTCAGCATTTTAAAAAAATTTACACAGAGCTAAAACTAAAGTTCACACAAGGAAGTTGCATCAGAGATTTCTGTCTTCTCTCCCACAAGACCAACCATGAAGTGTCAGGCACAGGGCAACACAGTTACCTCCTCACTAGCTATAACAAAGAATTTCCTGTCTCAGCCAGGAGAAAGCCGATTTCCACACACTTCTAGGTTATACAACTTCCAAATTTCCACCCAACAGATAAGCTCCATTACCAAATTGCTCTTGCCCCACATTCTCTGTTCTTTTGGAGAACTTTAAAGGAAACTTCCTTCCTGTTTGAAAGATGCCTACTGTGCTCTCCAGTGATTTGACAGGTACTAAATACAATGATTCCTCTAAGTTAGTGCCAGGGTAGGCAAAGAACCACAGTCGAGGAGTAAAGTGCTATATAAATGCTAGAGGTTATTATTAATGGTGCTCAAGAGTCCACTATGCCAGCAGCGGTCATCAAAAAATAGTGTGCAGATAGAGACTTGCTATAACTGCAGATAAGATCAGACAATAACAATCATCATCTCTTTGTAAGATGCAAGTCTCTGCTATTAAAACAATAATCTAGCCAACCTGTAAAAGGTTGGTTACAACAGGGAGACAGTTCTCAACTGCATACATCAATTTTCAATAACTCCCCATCCAGAAAAATAAATAAACCACCAATCCATGAAAAGCAATTTGACTTGCATTTCAATAATCTATTTCTTAAGTTTAACGGCGTGCGATGACTTAGATCGTGACCTGGATCCTGTGGCAGTAAGAATATTTGATTTAATAACATTGATATCAGAAAGTTTAATTCGCAAGCAGGCTTTTTTGTTAACATATTAAGTCACTTGAGTGTTTATAAAAAACTTGTGAAAGGGAAGTTCGTACAGATCCAAGTGGCTTGGAGGGAGCATCCTGGCACACCAGAAACCTCAGTTCTGGAACTGAGAGATTCCTGGGACTCTGATACACACTGCAGCTGGCATTCTAGGACATTAGCAGAGCGTGACAGTTGCGTGTCTGTTCTATAAGCAACTCAGCATATTAATTTATGGAGAAACATTAGCACTGGTCTTGAAAATAATCAGCTGACTTCTCTTCTGGTCAGAGAATGAGTGCTGCAAGGCTCTCTTACCTTCTAGAGCAGGGTTACTCAACCTCTGGGTCAGGACCCAAAATTAGGTCACCAAAATGTTTCAAAAGGTCACATGACAGCTTTTGTGGCTCCAATCCCACAGGGCTGGCTGGGCTCACCTCCCTGCTCCTGGGTCCCACTCAGATTTGGCCCAGCTGTCATGATGATGGGAGTCTAGGTAGGCCAAATTTGAGCGAGTGGCACTAAAACCCCATAAGCCAGGTCATAACTCCACTCATACATATTTGGTCCAGTCAGGGGGTCGGAGCCAAACCTGAGCAGCACTACAACCCCGGAGGTTGCAACACCTAGAGCAGAGAGCCAAGCCCAGGCAGCCCCACAGCTGCCACTGTGGGGTGAGTGTTGGGCAGGATCCAACCCTCCCAGGAGGCAGGACCCAACCAAAACCACCCCAAGGCCTCCATGCCCAGACTATTTACTGGGTCACAACAGGCCATAAACATTTACAAATGGGTCCTGGGCCCAAAAAGTTTGAGAACCAGAGTTCTAGAGGCAGGGAGTGCAAGTGGCATGAAGAATAGTTCCTTTAAAGTGAAATGATGGATGAAGTGAGGGTTCAGGTCATCTGCACTGATCTTTGTGGTGAGGACAGGTTTAGCAAAGGAAGCCATGCTGCAAGAAGATCTAGCATGCAAAAGCAACATACAATAATTCATACATGTGCATTCATGGACAGGAAGGGCACTAAGTGGAAGCATTAAGAAAAAGCCAATGAGTATCAGACTTTGGGCTAGACAGTCCTTGGCCTTTATATTTTGTATTGGAAAGAATGCAATAAGACTTTCCACCTTGTGCCCACATGTAACGGCCAAGGATATCACAGTCTTTTTACATGGGGGGGGGAAAGGGGGTGTGTAAGAGTTGCTCCCTCTTAAATAACCCCAAAAGAGCACAGAGGAGGAGAGTGAATGGTCATGGCACTGGCTGTGTGGAGAGAGGGGCACACCTTCCATCACCCAAAAGGATAGTGCAGCAGTTGTGTGTCGTTTCTGTGCCAGGCAGCTCAGGGAGGGACTGTGCCTCACAGGAAACAATCCCTCTTCAAGTGTGGCCTGGAGCAGTGTACAGCATCCCTAATGTGAGTCAGTGGCCCTTAGTCTTTTGGTGATAAGAATTTACTAACAACTAAGTCACAAAAAGCATAGTATCTGTGGTAGTGGCTTGGAGGGAGGAGGTCCAGGGTAATTAGAACTCTAGGAGGTAGGCATGAGGCTTAGGTTGTGGGGGGGCAGGCTAGAAGTGAGGCTAACATGAATGCTGGGTGCCTTCTGGAAAATGTGTTTGCAGAAGACCTCAGTACTACACAACTGCAAAAGAACAAAGCCAGCCAGCTGTCTGCTTTGGAGAATTGCCAACGAAGGGGAACCAAGCAAGGGGAAGGGAGAGCCTTTGTGAGAATAAGTTTCTTTTTTTTTTTCCCCTTTATTTTGAACATCAAACACATACCAAGCTGAGCTGTGGTGGCCACAAAGCAAGGAGGAGACAGCCTCCCCCTTCTGTACTTTTACTCCTGTATTAAAGAACGGAACTTAGTGGGCCTGATCCTCAGCTGGTGTAAACGGGGGTACCTCAACCCAAGCATACTGAGCTAGGTGATCAGCTGGTGTAATTGGGTGTAGCTCCCTGCAGTTTTAATGGACCTGTGCCCATTTACACCAACAAAATATCTGGTCCATTAAGTTCCATTTGGAGTTCACTCATCCCTGCTTACAAAGCACAGCATTTCCTCCAGTTTGCGGATTTCCTGTGTTCCTCACAACCTTCTCATCTGTCACCAGTACATACACATGACCACTTCTTTCTCCTCCATACAACCACCTGTAATAACATTTTCCTTCACATTCTTTCTATTGCCCAGAAAAATAGGAATCTCAGACCGCACACATCCACCCATTGCACCAACAGTGCAACAAAGAGTTCAGAATAATCATCCAGTCATCAGCGGGCTATGTTCTTTCCAGATGAGAGATGTTTCAGAGCTGAGAGATGCACAGTGTTTCAGAATCTGGTCTTAGACCACCAAGCAAATCGGATTTACAACATATTTGACTGATTCACCCTTAGAAATAAGATGTGCACATCCTGGAAAAATTAGATCCTCCCACTGAAATGTTTGTAGGGTCTCTTCTACAGTTGAGATTAATTTACTAAACACTAGGACTTAAAGTTCAGCTCATGTAAATCAGCACAGCTCCATTGGCAGTGATGCAACTATTACGCCAATGCATACCAACTGAGTTTCTAGGCCTAATGCATTTTAATATGCTAATGAAAACATTTGGAAAGCAGGTCAAAATTAACATTTCCTCAACCCCATTTCTTAAGACTACAAACATCAGTTTAAAAAATCCTAGGACACAGCCAAGCATTGAAGCCTGTGACAGAGAAGTAACAGAAAGAAAAAGAAAACCTGATAATGAATCATTAGAAACTACAAAGACATCTGGAATTAGAACAGCCTGCCATAATATTGAACGTAGATTGTTTTCAAATTTCCCTTTGCCTGAGGTAAGAACCAGTCAACACATCACATTTCCACCAGAAGTTCTGCTCATAGAATGCTATACCAGTGGCCTTGCCTGGTTCCCTGAATTCCACATTTAACAGCTGCTGTATCAGGAGGGCAAAATGCAAAAATTGAAAAGTGATGACAAGCTGCGTGGGTAGTGGAATGGAAAACATCTTATCAGTGTTCTGTACCAGCCAGTGTCTCAGGTTGGAAAGGAAGAAAAAAAAAGGAGGGGTTGGGGGAAAGGGGCTAGCACTCTAAATTCTCCTGTTTAGTTATTATCCCTAGCAGTCTGTGTTTGAGGAGATCTGGATGTGCCAGCATTAAATATTCTGCCTCATCCCTTTATATAAGTATCATCCATTTAACAACATCTCAGTCACCTTTCCTGTAGCACCGAACCAGGGGTTGCCTCTCAGGGCTGGAAGGGAAACATTCAGTCATTTACATATATTGACTCCCAATTCACTGTCTTGGGGGTTCTCAAACTGAGATCTGTGGAGCACTGTAGGTCCACAGAGCACTTGCTTGTTGCCTGCAGGGAAGTGACTTGCATTAGCATGACAATATTATTGTTGCCTTGTGCTCTTGTCCCTCTCAATATGTTTGTTTAACCTACCCAGATTGTAAACTCCCTAGGACAGGACTGTCCCTTTACTGCATGTACAAGATCTAGCTCAATGAGGCTGCAATCCCAGATTGGGGCATCTAGGCACGACTGTAAAACTAACCATAAACAAGAAAGGTCACATGGTCCTAGCTCTCCTTCTTTCCAGATGCTCAACATCATGAAAAGTCAGATAAAATAATACATTAGTAGCCAGTTGTTCCAACAGAGCTCAGCACCCAGCAACTCCCATCATCCTCAATGAGAGCTCCTAGGTCCCAATCACTTCTGAGCATGGAAAATGGCTGTAGCCTAAAGGTTAAAAATTCCTTGCCCTGAAATCTCTCCAAATGCAGATTTGGTTTTGGTTAGTCGTGGTAGGGTTTCCAACTCACTTTTCAAATGTTATAGCCAAGAACCTCCCACCCAAAGAAGAAACTTATACAAGTTTGTGTCACTCTGAGCACTTCACACAACACAGCATCAGGTAACAAGGGAAAAGAAAATGATAGTTAAGTCAAAAACACCTTGAAAATAATTGATTTGCAATAGTGATCCACCAAATACTTTCTCATAGTGGAAGTATCTGAATATCTGCAGGGTGGGAGGGAAATTGTGGGGAAGTGATGTTGGAAGTTGGATAATGTTTGTAGCCATGCACATAACAATTAGCTCTTTTCTCTGCTGACATTATCTAACTGATCCTCTCAACACCCTTGCAGATTTTATCCCCATTTGACAGACAGGAAAATTGTGGTAGAGAGTTTAAGGCCCCAACCCTGAAAACATTGAAGTATGGGTTTAACTTTCATTAGTCCCATTGACTTCAAGCTGAGATTATTCACCTATTTAGAATTAAAAACCCGCATAAATGCTGGAAGGTCTGGGGCCCAAGTGACCAGTCCAAAGCCAGTCAGAACTAGGGAATTCCTGGCTCAAAGTACCACACCTAAACCACACCTGTCTCCCTAGTATGCACCTCTGAGCATGGTGGGAGCTGACATTGCTCTGTCATTCCTTACAACATCAGCATCTAAAAACACGTTATTTCCCCATCCTCTTTCTCTCTGGGGCTTGTGAGCCTGAGGAGTATTTTGCAGATACTTGCTAACACTAGGTAACAACGGGTACTTCTGCGCCAAAGTCTCCCTGCTTAGAAACCAAAATTACTTGGGACCCAATACTGCAGTGCGAAAATCATGCCAAGGGCCCATTGACTTCAGTGAGGATTGATAATACTCACAATATTGTTGTAAATCATGGTAATAAATGAGAGATGCAGAAGCACTGGACAGTAGCCATAACTAGGAGTAGATTCATCTTCATGAGAAATTTACAGAGCTGACTTCAATGAGAGTTTTGCACAAATAGGAACTGCAGGATAAGGAACTATAGAAATGCAATGTGGTCAGCAACCTAGACTTACATCAGCAGACATGATATATGAAAGATTTTAATGCAAATCCACAGCAAATTGGCCAGATCCTGCAGTCCTTACTCACATGAGTAATGCTGCGGAATACTGATTGGGCCTGCAATCTGTACCAAAATGCTCCCTCTGAAGTCTGATCAAACTATTTCTCAGACAGTACACTTATCCTGAAGCAGAGATCTACCCAGAAAAATGGCAATTAAAAAAAAATCAATACATCTGCTCCCTTGGTGTATTTAGTAACATACAGGCAAAGATTTCAAAAATCAGTGCTGCAAGTTGGGCTATTAAATCCATATTTAGGCACTGACTTCAGTGGATGCTCAGCGTTTTTGAAAATCAGGCCACTATTTAGGTGCCTAAAGATGGATTTAGAAACCAGCCTGTAGGCACTGCCTTGTGAAAATCTTGCTCACCATTACCAAAACACACGCTGCTGTCTGGTTTTTTATTCCTTTGGCTTTACTGAGTTCACTCAGCTTAAGAGAGAGCAAGCTAGCTTTTATCCTTGTGCATTATCAACAAAATTGTTCACTAAGGGCCAAATCCAAACATCATTCTGCGATGCATCAGCAGGAGTATCGTAGGCAAGAAAGAAGTAATTCTTCCGCTCTACTCTGCGCTGAAAAGGCCTCAGCTGGAGTATTGAGTCCAGTTCTGGGAGCCATGTTTCAGGAATGCGTGGACAAACTGGAAAAAGTCCAGAAGAGAGCAACAAAAATGATTAAAGGTTTAGAAAATATGACCTATAAGGAAAGATTGAAAAAATTGGGTTTGTTTAGTCTGGAGAAGAGAAGACTAGGGGGTGGGGGAGAGACATAACTGTTTTCAAGCACAACGACAAGAAGCAAAGGGCTTAAATTGAAGGAAGGGAGGTTTAGGTTGGACATTAGGAAAAACTTCCTAACTGTCTGGATAGTTAAGCACTGGAACAAATTGCCCAGGGAGGTTGTGGAATCTCTGTCATTTGAAGAACAGGTTAGACGAACACCTATCAGGAATGGTTTCGTTATTACATAGGGCTTTTCTACATGGCGCAATAAAGCAGCTTTTTGCGCTCAACTGCAGCTGTGTGCACATTGCCGAGCCACTTTGTGCACAGAAACTCCTCAGTTGCAGCGCTGCTCAAACCCACCTGGACGAGAGTCATAAGGCTATTTGCACAGAGGCTCCAGCGTTCTTTTGTCAGTTTAGACACTTGATTGCTTTCTGGGCTGTAACTGGCCTCTGGAGCGGTTTCATAATGCCTCATTGTTTTGAACTCGGCTGCCCTGAAGACATGTACCCCTCCCCTTTCAAAGCACACAGAGGCAGGTGTCTCTGTGTGTGTCTGTCTGTGTGAGTGCGCATGCGTGTATGAGAGAAAGAGAGAGATTGCTGTGCAGAGACCCCAGGGAGGGAGATGGGGCTGATGTCGGGGTTTCCCCCTCCCCCAGGACTGGTTGCTTCCTGCCACTGTCTGAACCTACAAGCATGCTGACACACTCTGTCCCCCAAAACACACTGTCTCCCCCCCCCATACACACACACACACTCCCTGTCACACACTCACCCCCCACTTCAGTTGAAAAGCAGCTGGCAATGCAGTAGGATGCCCATGGAACAATGGGATTGCGAAACCTGCATCATGTGACACTGTGTCTGCCCCATGAGGCATTGCAAACCCTTCCCAAAGCACCCTGTGGCCAGCTGCACAGTGGGATAGCTACCATAATGCACTGCTGTCTTTGCCGTCGCAAGAGCTGCTAATGTGGATGTACTCCAGCATCACAAGGAGCACAGTGTGGACACTCAACAGCTGTTTAATTCCAGCATTTTAATAAAAGTGGTATAACTTGCGGCAGAAACCTGCCGGTGTAGACATATCCTCAGTCTTGCCTTGAGTGCAAGGGACTAGACTAGGGGCTTGGCTACACTCGAAACTCCAGGCAGCGCTTTGAAGTGCGAGTGTGGTTGCGGCACCAGCGCTGGGAGAGAGCTCTCCCAGTGTGGCAGGAACTCCACCTCCCCTGTTTACACTGGCACTTTGCAGCGCTGTAACTTGCTGCACTCGGGGGGGAGGGGGTGTCACCCCCCTGAGCGAGAAAGTTGCAGCGCTGTAAAGCGCCAGTGTAGCCAAGGCCTAGGTGATCCAATAAGGTCCCTTCAAGTCCTACACTTCTATGATTCTATGAATCCCAAAACCATTGACGTCAATGGGAGTCTTTTCATGGTCTTCAATTAGATTTTGGATTAGGCCCTAATCTCCAATAAATTACACCTGTGCAAAAGTAATGACCGCAATTAGATTGTAAAAATGCCATTGAGGGAATAATTTAGCCTGCAGAACCTTTAGGCTTGAGATAAAAAGGATCCAACTTGACTGTCACAGCCCATGGCAAATCTGCAGGGATGGCAGCTAGGAAGAAAAAGAAACCCTTCTTTTTACTTGTGAACACATTTTACTTCTGAACACAGCAATAAACATGGAACCCAAAGAGGCTCTTTTTTACTGCCACTTTTCCAGAATTAAACTACCCTTTAACCCTTTCACACTGCAATCATTTTTAGCACCTCCGAGTTAAATGGGCCAAGCAGAAATAAGTCATTTATGTTCCAAAGAATCCCCTAACTATACCCTAAGCCTGGCAATGTTCAGAACTCAGATCCAAATCCCATTTGTTTACCCTGGGCCCACCATTGCTTTCCTATTTATACAGCCCTGGCTCTCCCAAGAAGGCATCATGTGGGATTCTACTTGTGGAGGTTAAGTTTTAATGTAACCTCATGTTATGTTTATAATTGTGGTTTGCAACAAAGTTGCTTACATTACTGAGTACTCTCCATAGCAGGGCTGAAAACAACTAGTTTTTAAACAAGACAAATATTTATAAAGTTGACTGTGCATCATACACAGCAGCCTTGCAAAATTCCACTCATCTGATTGCCTAGAACACATTTTTTTTTTAAATGGGAAAGTAAAATATCAATTGTTTTTCATCATTCTGACGAGACCACAGGCAACAAAGTGGATTTTGTGGGCATGCGGTAAAATATTCATGATACCTTTGCAAAGCTGTTAGGTTGCTAGTGAGAGAGTTGAAGCAATGTGATTTTTTTTTGGTTGATATTCACTTTCTGCTGCTCCACATTATATAAAAATGCAACATTTCATAACATGAAAAACAAATGTTGGTTTGCATTTATTTATTTCTCCCCTCCTGTTTGTTTTCCTTAACTCATGGAATCTGCAGCATTACTAAATGGGATCGGTTGGCTTGAACAAAATCAAGAAGCCTGTTTAAAAAGGGACGCATAACCTAACCCTACAAAAATCATAATGAAAGAGGTAAATGACTGAATCTTTTCCCCCACCCATGTGATTTCAGAAGGGTCCTCTTTTGCAATACCTCTGTCCACTCCCACAGTACTTCTCTGCAACAGGAAGTAAATGTGGTCACAAGTGCTGTGACAGGGAGCAGAAGGCATACAGTGATGTTCAGAGCTGAGTGGAGACACTGTAAAAATACTTTTCCTATTAGCTAATATCTCTACAAGCCTTGGTCTCCAAAACAGAACTTTGATTTTTCCTTCTTATGGCATTTTGCTAGAAGAGAAACATTTGCATCAAAAGAGAACCATGTGAGCCACTCAGAGTTAACATTTAAACTGCTCTTGGGTCTTCAAAGTGCTGAGTAAACTGGCTGATTTTCACAATCCCCCAGGAAGAGAATTTAAACACTTTGCTTGAGCAACTCATTGACAGAATTGGGATGAGAACTCAGAACTGGCTAAGTGTCAGTCTTCTGTTTAGTCCACTTTGCCATGCAGCCATGTTAGAATCCTCTCAGGTGATCCCGATTTCAGTGGGAGTTGAAGGCACTCAAGCCCATTGCAAACTCAGGCCCTGGGCACTCAAATCTTCAACAAGAAAGTCCCCCTGAGATTTTCAATAACAAAAGCTCCCAATGTTCTCAGTCAAAACAAATACACAGCTTGTCATTGGCTTTTAAACTCCTTGCATCTTTAGTTAAACCCACGAATCAGGCTTTATTGGGTAATTTGGGGCACTGTGCTGCATTCCAGTCAATGACTCCAGAATTCATGTATTTTTGTACTACTCCCTGTTACGCAACTGAAAGGGAGCTCAGCCCACCTGACAGGACAAGCATCACAATAATGAGACGTTCCACTGAGATCGAGAACAACAGGAAGCTACAACAAGCAGCAGCAAATGCAACTTGCATTGCACTTTTGTGCTTTACCAGCTTCCTGTCAATAAAATTCAGCAGGTTGGATCAGCAAAAAATTTTTTTTACAAGACTGAAAGCCATAATTATAACAAGAATCAGTAAATATGTATTATCTGTAGAGCTTCACAGCATGGTGGGTAACTTGCCAACAAGAAGGTATTGCCCTTTTCCCCAAAGAGATTCCATTCAAAGAATCAGCAAGTACTTCCCCTTCTCAGTACACAACAGGAAGAAGAGAAGACACAAGGAGCCCCCTCCTTGTTCCTTTGTACAAGGACCAAGCAAAATCTTGGTCCTGCCATTCAAGGAGCACGAGGACTCTGACAGTGTAGAGCTCTGAATAATTAAAACTCCACCTGCCCTGAAGTCTCTCTCTTTAATAGGCACTCAGTGATATTCAATGGCATTTGCCCTGGGAATTTAGGACTACAGGACTGCCAGTGCTAAATACCCAGAAGTGAGCAGGGAAGGATGGAACCAGGGCAGAGCAAGAGCACGGTACCATGTGAAGGGAGTGTGCACTGCACCCTTTCAAAGTCAGAAGGACCCCTGCTGCAGAGTAGACTTCCCAGAGCCCCATTAGGAATCCCAGCAGACTCAGCAAGGGTTTGGACAAGGGTTCCTGATGAAGTGCATTCCTGTCATTCCCCTCAGTGAGAGCAGTGGCTTAACAGCACAATCTTAGCCTTGTTAGACAGCGTAAAGATGAAGGGTGTTAGATGGGCTATGGATATAGCAAGAGCCTGGTGATTTACACAGGCCTGGTCTACTCTTAAAAATTAGAACAACCTAGTTACATCATCAGGGCTGTTAAAAATGTTGCGGCCTGAATGCTGTAGCTAGATCGACCTCACCCCAGGTATACATGCAGCTAGGTTGGTGGAAGAATTTGTCAATCAACCTACCTCCAGCCTCTCAGAGAGATGGAAAAACCCTTTCCATCAATGTAGGAAGCGTCTACACTGCAGCCGCAGCGCCATAGCTTTGCCGCTTCAGTGTAGACATGCTTTTAGGGGACTGTCTTTTTGTTCTGTGTTTGTACAGCACAGCGGCCCCGTGGGGTGTTGAACTATCACCTTTCAAATAATAATTAATAATAATACTGAGGAAGTGTTGAGATTTAGGGTGAGATCCAGCTTCCACTGACGTCAAGGGGAGTCCTTCCATCAGCTCCATTCTGGATCAGGCCCATAGTGCATGTCCTGCAAACTCCAGGATTTTGCAGAGTTTTGAAACAGTTCATATTTACATATTTATATTAATCTCCTTGGCTAACACTTTTGTACAAGGGGAGGTATATATTTAATAGGCCCTTTGAAAGAACTCTATTTTAAGGCGGGACTTAGGGAGGAGGCATAATAGACCAGGTCAGAGACAGGGTACCAAGCCTAATAGTAAAAATATTTACCATTCCTTATACTTGTTGCTAACGTTGTTTTTTATGGGATTAGACTTATATGGTAGCTTTTTCCATCCTCATTAAATTCCTGACCATGAGAATGGTGCCTCTGAAATGTAATGCCTCACATATTCTGTGAATTATAGTGGTGGACCTTTTTTTTTTTTTTTTTTTACTTTTGACCTTTCAGTGATTACGTCCCTTGACTGGCCAGTCATCCTTTATCCTTTTCCCAGCCCAGCTAATCTCTGGAGAATGGGTGGGATAGCCAGTCAATGGAAGACATGCAGTGTAAATAATGACAGAGTAATAAGAAGCATTCCAATGGGTCATATTTCATGACAAAGGTTCTCAGAAGGGTGCAACAAAATCACTGTTATGAAAAGGTGTTGTAACAAGACTAGAAAATGCTGCACACAAACGTATTCTTGAAGCTCAAGATATTCAAGATATGCAGGTGTAACAGGGCACATTTTCAGATCAACTCAGCATAGCAGCAAAACATGGACTGGGAATCAGGAAACCTGGGTTCTATTCTTGGCTCTCCTACTGACCTGCTGTGTGAGCCTGGGCAGGTCATTACAGGCCAGGGACTGTCTCTTGCTACATGTTTGTACTGGGGTCTCTAATAATGTTAATATAGGGCCTGATCCTGTAACCCTTATTCTTGTGAGTGGTCATTCATATAAGTAGCACTTTGAAATACAAGGAGTTACTGTATTCACGGAGGTAAATCATCCCTCAGTCTCCATGCCCATGCAGCAGCATAAGCCAGACTCAGAACTCCTTTTAAGGCCCCATATGGGATACCCAGATCATTGGTGCAGGCACACAAGTAAAATAAGGTGCTTTCTGCCCACTATTGTCACATTCACTCTGCGCCAGAGCAGATTGGTGCAGTCTTGACCAGTGGTGGGCAACGTGTGGCCTGTGGGCTGCATGGGGCCCATCAGGGTAATCTGATTGTGGGCCGTGAGACATTTTGCTGACGTTGACCATCCGCAGGCACGGCCCCCCGCAGCTCCCAGTGCCGACCGTTCGCCATTCCCGGCCAATGGGAGCTGCACGTAGCCAACATCAGCAAAATGTCTCGCAGTCCACAATCAGATTACCCTGATGGGCCACACGCAGCCCACAGGCTGCCCACCACTGTCTTGACTCTGTCCCTTAATTTCACTAGCCAGAACTAAGCAGAATTGGGTAAGGTTAGTGATTTTCTGCTGGCATAGGCCAGCAGCAGATTACTACCTCCATGGTAGCAGTGAGTAGAAAATCCTTCACTGAGAAGCTTCTTGGCCAGCACAGCACTGTACTATGAGCTGAGTCTTTGGAGCACAATCTAGTTCATAGAACTACAGCATGGAACAAGAGAGGACTTTATCTCTGGAGGGTTTGGCATCTTTCAGATCTTGGTCTCCTGATCTCTTATTAGCCTTGATGTCCCAGCTCCTCAAAAGTATTTAGGCACCTAACTCCCATTGATTTTCCACTGAAATGCTGGTGGATGAGAGGATCTGGACCAATGGGAGTGTGTGCTCTTCACTGAGTCTTCGATGGATGGGGCCCAAAACTTTCCAATGTTTTCAGTTTTACTCTCCAGGGCTGAAAAAAAATCTATATTTATATTTTTTTCTGCTAATTTTTATGTCTCCTCAACCCTGAGTTTTCTTTTATCCTACCCCATGAAAGGGGCTGAAACTACACACACCTATTTTGTTTAGCATCAGACTTAAGTTATAGAACCGTTTAGTGTGTCAAAACAATTTGATTTGTGCATCAGCAACATCCAATGAGGCCAGAACCAGTCTGAAAATAGCACTTGTCTGTCAGTTTCAGCTACACAGGTGAGTTGAAGGGGCCTGAACCATTGGGCCAGATCCTCAACTTGTATAAATCACTAAATGGAAGGCAATGGAGCTACACCACTTTGTGCCAGCTGAGAATCTGGCCACAGTTTTGTGGGGGCTCCACAAACATAGTGGATATCGAGGGTTTTTTAAAATTATTTATATACACACATATATATAAATACACACACACACACAGCTGTTGTAATACATTAAAAATAGCAACATAGATATTTAAGGCCACATTCTTGCTAATTGTGTAGCTGCTTTGCAGTGCCAGAATGGCACAAAGGGCCCGTGAAGCTGGCATAATCAGTTCTACACCAACCCTTCCTGCACCCATGCCCTCCTGGTGTAGCAGGCATTCCAGGGGCTAGAGGGGACATGGCCAGACTGCTCCATATTCCATTCCACATCTGGGACGTTACAACCTGACCTTAAAGCCACTTTATCTCAGGGACATCAAGCGGAGGCCTGGCTCAACTGAGCATCTAAGCCTTTGAATTTACAGCATATGATTCCTCTCACTGTAATCAGACTATAACAGTTTTCAAGCAAGTCAAATATTCAGCCCCCAATCCTTGACGATGTATTTTAAAACTAACTCTGTGCAACAGCGTTCCTTGTAAAACAACTGGAAGCTGATGTGACTCTCAGATCCCAGACTGAAATCCTGGGAGCAGTCAAACGGCCCATCATGGAGCTACTTTTCCCCTCTTCCCCATCCCCCCGACCCCCCACACCAAATCTGTAGCAGCCTTTAAGTCTTTTACTATTTTACAAGGTGTAGACAAATTGGAGAAAGTCCAGAGAAGCGCTTTCCCTCTCTTTCTTCAGTAAAGGCCTAAGTGTATCTGAACATCAGCTGTACAAAACGCAGAGCCAAAAACACACAAAGCCCACTACAACAAATTCCAGATAAACCCAGGAAGAGAAACAACCCACTGATAAAGGATTATTGTCTGTTGGTCTACATGAAGGCTTCTTGTGCCATAAATACTAACATAGCCAACATTACTCAGTCCCCCTTTCACTCTGTTTGTCCGTAACTCAATTTTTCCGTGCGATTCCTGAAATCAATGACAGGTCCCTCTGGAAACTGATCTAATGGTTTGAAGAATGTAGCTATGGTAATTAGGGCTTGGCAAGTTTTTCTATTAAAACTCCAGGCTCTCTTGTCAGATTACTTAGCACAACAATTTTAAATAGGCAAGGACTGAGCAATGTTATGTTCCTCCTTAATTGGAAAAGTGTTTCACTGCCTTCCCCCTTTTCACTGCAGTAAAAGTCGGTGTTTAGTAATCTGGACTTTAAAGCATCTCAACAAAATGCAACAGCCAGTAGTTAAGCAATATATCAGAGTGCCACATTCCAAAAAGTTCTTGTGACAAGTCGCACTGCATATCACATTAGCATTTTTCTTTTAAGGAAAACGCATAATAGAAAGGAAACCACAGAAAATACTTTCAGAGATAATTAAACTGCAATTGTAGTCAAACAGCCATGGCTGACTGCTCAATTTAATTTGCTAAAATAATTCATTTTACTCCAATAATTAAAAGAGAAAAAAAAAAAAAAACCTCTCAGCAGGCTACTTCATGACAGCCAGAACTCCTGCAGCTTTAAAGGACTCACAGGGCGGGCTCTCACTGAAATCAATAGCAAAATTCCCAGTGACTTCAGTGGGTACAGGACAAAATCTTTATGTTGCACTGTAAGTTTTAAAAAGCCCCATTTTAGGAACACAGGAATTGTACATAAGAATGATCATACTCAATCAGACCACTTGACCATCTAATTCCATATCTTGTCTCCAGCAGTAACGGATACCAACTGCTTAAGAAACCCAGAAATCCTGCAGTAGGTAGTTAATGGATAACCTTCCCATAGAAAGCGAAACCCATGTGTCAGTGAAGTCAATGGCAAAACACCCACTGATTTCAAATGGGCCCACAATTTCATGCAGAGAGAGTTTCCTCCCAACCCCCATTAATTACGGTCTCTTTTATTCCCTGAAGCGTGAGAATCTCTCTCACACAAAATTATCTTTTTTAACTCATTAGTATGAGTGTGTTCATGTGAATATTTTCATTCGGGGTCACACTTTATATTAAAGGTCCAGTTATAAATACTTTATAAAGGCTAACTAAATGATTAAAATACTTTTAATAAATAATTAATTGTCATGGACTGTTATCAAGTCCAACAGGGTGCTTATAACCATGGCTTATAGAATTTGTGACACCTTCTGCTGAGATACTTATAACCATCAATACATGTCTGTAACATGCTTATATCTAGGCTCGGAAGGTTAGATTTGTATCAGTAAATGACGATTTCATTGTATACACAAACCAACAAAAAGTATTTCCAACGATTATAATCAAAATTTACAGATAGGCAAAGTAAGAAAAATGCTGCCTGAGAACTTATTAGTGAGAACTTATTAGAGCCCAAATCCAGTGATTTGGGCTTTTGAATTAGGCTTGTTGCAAACAGACAAATAGTAAAAACTGGTACAATTTGTTGCTTTAGGGATATTTGCTTTGTATATTTTGACATGTGATGTTCACAATTTGTGTTTTAATGGTTATGAAGCTTTAACTGTTTGAATCTCAACATTTACTGTCATTAAATAATTGTCTGACACCCCTCCCTTCAATTTCGTATACCTGTGAAAATGTACATCAATAATAATCTTTAAAATGCTTAACAATAAACATCAATATTATCTGTCAAAATTATTTTTAAAAAATCAAAATCAGTGAATCTTACTTACATCATTTAGTGCTCATTTATTTACCCTTTATAAATGGAACCTTAATGAAAGTGTGACTCCCCTTCCCTGTCCCAGCTGGTTTCTTTGGAACTACTGTCTCATAGAAGCAAGAGTGCTTGCATGAGTAAAGGTTGCAATAAGCACTCCAAAAGTAGGTACTTACAAAAAGACAGAGTAAGAACCACCACCTTCCTTGATGGATGTATTTATGCTATTTACTATCAGTTTCTCCCCAGAACATGGATAGTTATTCAGGACCTTCAAGTGCAACAGCTCAGACTTCACACAAAAGACAGAGGTCTTTCAAATTTGGAGTTAATGGCAATGACACACAAACAACCTAATAAAACTGTATCTCCAGACTGCAGTTTAATAAGTGGCTACCATGTGCAGTATAACCAGGCTTATGCCTGCTAATAAATCAGGACTTAAAAGGAGCTAAGCAAAAAGGCCTGAGGAGAATCAACCCAAGGAGAAGGGATATAATTTAAATCCAATCTGTGTGTTTATCTAGTGAACGTTTTTATGACCGGCCTCTCACCATGGTCTCTAAGTGCTACACAAAATTAAAGAGCACAAAAGAGATGATTCTTTTCCTCTTGGGTTCAGCTGTACATGTAACTTTATGTGTGTCTGGAGTTTTTGAAGAGTAAATGTAGCCTTTAAAAAAAAAGTCTTAAAAGTAACAGGAACATACCCAACGTCTGTTACCCACTAATAGGACTTTTACTAATGTATTTTTAATTTTAAAAATTGCTTTGTAATATAGACAGGTAACCCTGGCATTATTCAATTATGTAGTTACTGGAACATTTAAAGCCAGATTTTCCCAGCACATGAATTCGACAGCAAAGAACACTTCACGGAATCACCTAAGCACCTCCAGGATTTCCCCAATGCATTTTATATATAAGAGTAACGTGTTTTTGTTCATTATCCTTCTGCAAAACAAGGTGCTGGGCACCCTCAATGTCCCATCCCTAACCCCAATCAAGAGCACACATCATCTCATAACACTAGGCAAAGCTTTCAGTTCCTAACTAATTCTCACTGTGTTTCCCCATAGATAACCAGAAACAAACTCCTGCAGATACTAAGGTGTTTTATCTACCCAACCTGATCCAAAGCTCATTTAAGTCAATGGGTGTTTTTCTATAGGCTTAAATGAGCCTATTAAATGATTCCTATCGCAAAGACAGAAATTCTGCATGACCACCACAAGAGACTGAGATGCTGCGAGGTCTCACTGCTCCAAAATGTTTCTAGTCCAAGAGTCCAGACCTTCTTCCCTGGCACCAGAATCTTTGAGGGCACCAAGGCTTGGCCTTTGTAGACAATACAAGCTGCAAAGTTTTACTCTTCGTGGTTCAACTGTTGTTCTAAAGTCTTTATCCTTGATTCATCCAGGTTCAAATGCATTGTCCCGCACCAGCATAGGCTGCCATATCCCAGAGAGGGATTATACCAGGGTTTGTACCACCCTCCTCCCTGGGTGGTTCTGACTGAGACCAAGAGCTTTCACTCCATAGAAGCACTGCCCGTTATTCCTCTTCCCTTCCATAGGCTCTAGCTATGTCTCTTCCCCAAGAAGCACCTCCCACTTTCCAGTGATGAGGAGTTTGCAGCTGCCTTATGCCACCGCAGCCCCTTGCAGGGGCCCTGTCTCTGGCTGATGTGCACTGGCACTGAATCGGGTCCTTGTTTACTACATATCACAGAGGATACAGCTTAGGGCCCGATCCTGCAAACTCTTTAGCACATGTGTAACTTTTCTCACTTGAGTAGCTCCATTGAAGTCAGCACATTGTGACTAAAATTACGCACATGCTTCAAAGCTTGCAGGCCCTGAGTATGTAATGTGTTCAATATTTTTTAGTTTGCTGCCAGCCAGGATGTTTAGGGAAAGTCTATGTAGTATGAAGAACAAAATCACAATAGCCTTAGGAGAATACAAAAAGATAAAATAAAGCCAAAGACTTAATGTAAAACATACACATTCAGGTTGTTTTCAATCCTACAAGTAGAAGAACTGAGTCTGTATTTCAGACGTGCATCTGATCACAATGATACTTTAAAAATCAGAGTTTTGCAAATGACCCATTTCTTTATAAATCCACATCCCACCTCCAGTACTTTTGCTCTTCTTTTTTCCCCCATCCTCAAGGACTGAAATCCTACTAACAATCACATTCATTTGTATTTAAATAGAAGAATCAGTTAAACTGATTCCAGCCTTGGGCAGATCAGAGAATGGCACTCCACTCTCATCCTTGAACTATCGTGCATAAATGAGACTGAAGCTAGATTACATTTTACTGTCAAGTTCATACACAATAAGAACTGGAATGCAGGGCTTCTCTTTCTGTTCTTTTCCCTAACATGCTTGACAATCTCTCTCTCTCAGTGAGGGGGGAGGGTGATAAAATATTGGAAAAAAAATCTAGATCAAGACAAATGAAAGCATACGTTGTAATGCACCCCATGGAATATAATTACAGCAGACAGTGCTATATATGTTTCACAAATTGCAGCATACAGTTATGTGGTATGTGATATTATAGGTTACTGTACTAACTAAGCTTGGACTTAATCTGTCACAAAATGACCTCACAAATACCTATGTTTGCCCACTCTTTCCCAGTAATTAACACAAGCAGCCTTTAATATAGGGCAGCCCAGAGGACTGTCATCCAACCATTAATAATGTACACAAGCTGATAAGCATAGCAATCATGAAGCTCCGACATAGCATTCTGGTACTCCCCAGCATCAATTACTAATGTAGATCATCTGACACAAAGCTATATAAAGCAGTTTCCTTGCACACTGAGGTCTGAGCAATGTTTAAAATATCCCTCCAAAAAAAAAAAAAAAAAACCAACCTCTCTGAAGTGTGCTGATGTCCTAAAATTACAAGCAGTGGTTTTTCTATTCATTTTGATTTTTTTTTAACATTTGCAATTTGTTTTTTATTTTTTTTAAAAGCTTCTTTAATCTTGTTTTCTTTTTCACATTTTTTTTAGTGGACCCTTCAAAAAAGGCAGAAGAGAATTAGTGTTATTCAACTTTGTTAGCACTCCCTCTCTGGGTAGCAGAAATTGCTTTGTGGGAACTTTTATATTTTTCCATTTTATACCCAATTCATGTTGAGAAAATGTTTGTATAATTCAAGCACAAACAGAACTACTGGCATCTAGTACTAAAGTAATATGGCTGTAGCGGCAGAATCATTCCATCTTCTCAAGCTGAAAAACTGAATGTGTTTGGGCACAGTATGAAACTGTTTGCTGACAAAAAACACTGTATCTACATTCCATGGACAATGCCAACAGTACTTTTGGTTGCATTTACATCTTATGCAAACATAGGGATGAGAACAACACAGCATGAGAGATGTTCCCACAGAACACATTCTGTTCACAGAACAGGGAGCAGTAACAAACTCATTCGGATTAAATTAAACTGGACTCTGGTTTATCTGAAGAGCTGTCACAAAGAACCACGAGCTCTTTAAAAAAAAAATCACATGTGCAAATATACATGTGGAAGAAAGACCATTTGCAGAAAGTTTGTACCCAGTTCAGCCATGGTTGAGGTTGGAGCGGTATGAAATTATCCATTTGTATTTTATTATTTTTTCCCCAGCAAAAACATGGAATTTTGAAACATTCTACACATACAAAAAACAGAAATTTGCCTCTTTGTGAAATTATGTCCAATGAAAAAAGGAATGATATTTCCCATTTCTGAGTTAACCCACTGGAAAATTTTAAAAATGTTTCATTTGAATTTTTTTTTAATTACAAATTTTCTTTATCAAAATGAGATTTTCACAGATTTGTTTATTCTGAAATTTTGTCAATGAAACTGAAAACTGAAATGTAGCATTATTCAGGAGGAAGGTTGATTTTTATTTATTTACTTTACGTTTTAGAGTGATGAGAAAAAATATGAATAAATAAAAAATCCTTATTTTTCCAAACTTGGGGAACAAAAATAATGAACTGTGCAAAACAAAAACCCTTTTAATCCCTGCACTCTATTTTTCAACCTGCTGTTGTTGTAATACAGGACCCAAAAATTCCAGGGGTAACCCTCTTTTCGGAAAATGTATCCTTCCATGTTGGAGGCACACACAACTACTCTTCATGAGCGACTGACACTGGAAACACCATCACAGGCTAGAGTCAAGACAGCTGCCGACACATTTGCACAATGTTCATATGCAAAAAGTCTGGAAGGATTTTTCATATTTTTTTTTAAACACGTGTACACAACCTATTCTCTACATGAACATTTATCATTTTTTCTGGATGCAGTGCTTACACTGGGCAGCATCCTGCAGTCTTCCCTCATGTGAGTTGTTCCATTAGGAAAACTCGGAGCTGCCACTGACTTCAGTGAGAGTTTTGTTATTGATTTCAGCGGCAATAGGATCAGACCCACCGACCTCAAATGAGTAAACGCTCCAGGATCAAGCCCACCCTGGATAAATGACCATCAAAGATCATTTTAAAAAATAACTCAAAAACGAATGTTTTTATGTTATAGGAGTGTGACAAATCATGATCTGATGCCAACAATGTCATTTATTTATTTGCACTTTTATGGCTTGAAGGTTTCTAAATAGTTTGTTTTCAATTTGGTAAGGGGGAAAAAAATGTGCTTCAGGCTGGTTCCCAGTATTCCAAGTTTTAACCCAGAGCACATTTTCATGGGCAAACTGTAGACACCTAAAATACAGGGTTTCTCATGGAAATGCTGACAGCCCCTGAACTTAGCCGTAACAGAGAACCCTGTCATAGAAGTAATAACAACTTTCACTTATAGAGTGCCTTTCTCTCAAAGAATCCCATTGCACTCTAAAAACTATATGTCAGATCAGCTCATCTATGGCAGAAGGGAAGGAATAAAGTGGGAAATAGAATAGAGGTAGCGGACTACATTGCTCTGGGACTCAGGAGACCTGGATTCTATGCCTGGCTCTGCCATTCACCTCCTGTATCACCTTGGCAACTCTCTTCATATTTCTGTGCCTTATTTTCCCCTCCCATCCCTTGTCTGCCTTAGATGGGATGCTCTTTGAGGCAAGGACCATCTCTCAGTAAGTTTATACAGTAACATGAGTGCCCCAATCTTGGTGGAAGGCTCAAGACTTATTGTAATACATGTGCTACTAATAATAAAACACACAATTGCTGGGCAAAATTAATTTATTTATTTTCTATGATCACCATTTACTAATACTCTGTTACTATTCTGCGGTACCTGAGTTACAAGAAAGAAGTAGAGCTGGTTGGGGGCAAAAAAAATTCCCCCAAAAATGTTTTGGGGGGGGTTTTGTTGTTGTTTTTCTCAAACATTTCCTCAAGATTGGGTTTTTGTCAAAAAAAATTTGGGGGGGTGGGTTGGGGGGGAGCTTTGGTTGTCAATAAAAGCTTGACATTTTTTGACAAAACCATGGATTTTTCTTCCCAAAAATGTCTTTTGCGAAAATGTTTTGACAGAAATTTTTTAACCCACTCTCAAAAGAAGTGGAACATCTCAGATATCCCTGTCTGGTAGCTGCTGCTAAAATGATGACTTTATAATAGCGACCATGGCATTTTAATCTTTTTTGATGTATAAAACACATTTTCACAATACCCTAAATGCTTATACAAAAAGCTCTTCATTAACAGATAACAATGAACAAGTCAAGTTAATGTCAGTTAAAGGACTCTTTCAAAGATCTCTCTCATACGCACCCAACCCATGACTGGAAAGCACAAAAAGGGGGGAGGTGCTTATAGAATGTCCCTGGGGCTCAGGCTGGAGCTACAGGATTAATATTACTCCCCCAGGTGTGCAGGGCCCCACCAGTCTGTCCAGAAACTTCAGGTGATGCCTTCCCCCTCCTCCCAGCCACCCCAAGGAGGGGTGACTCTTAAAGGAACCACTACCATTTTTCCCCCATCAGTCCAGAGACAGTCCCCCGTCTTTAAATGTGTGGGGAATGCATTCTCCCTTCCTCCAGATGGTGGAAACTGCTCTATGTAAATACCAAGTAGATACTAATTTTTAGGGCTATGTCAAGGAGGAGAAAGGGGCAAAGATGCAGGGCAGGTACTAGAAATGGTACAATCCCCTGCCAAGTCTGTAGTTTCAGTGGGAGTCAACTCTGTTTGTTGCAGCAGTAGTTTCAGTGGGGAGGGATAGCTCAGTGGTTTGAGCATTGGCCTGCTAAACCTAGGGTTGTGAGATCAATCCTTGAGGGGGCATGTAGGGATCTGGGGCAAAAATCTGTCTGGGGATTGGTCCTGCTTTGAGGAGGGGGTTGGACTAGATGATCTCATGAGGTCCCTTCCAACCCTGGCATTCTATGATTGCCACTTCACTTTGTCCTTGTCCAGAAGGAACAGAAGCATATCTATTTTGGTCCAGAGACAACACAATCTTAATTTCAGAATGGGACAATAATGTTTGATATTGTTTTAAGAAGTTTTCTTATTCATATGCAGACATTCAAATCTTTTTTAAACTGTGTAAAGGCCAAATCCTGCTCTATCTTAAGTCAATTCAAAGTTCTCAGAGAGTTCAATGAGCTAGGAGCTGGCTCTGCCTTTTATGCATACACATTTAAAAAAAAAATAAAAGTGAGCCAAATTAATGGAAAACAATTTGGGTAGCTCGCATAGTCACTGTTGGCTTCTGTGCGGGCTGTTCTGCATGGGTAGCTGCGAGGAGAGGCAAGCACTAAGATCAGAAGTCCTGAGACTCATGAAGTGGAGAATAGACTTGCCCATCGATCCTTGTGCTCTATGCATATTGTAGGTCACTCACCTGGCCCCATGGGGATGATGACTTGGAAGCTCCATAGTTTTCCAATCCCCAGAGAAGGACAAGTTGTCACTATAACTATAAGGAGAGCTCTTCTCCCAGATATGGGGTGACACTCGGCAGCTGGTTAAACAGTGGCAGAATGGTTATACGCAGTAATTTGGGGAGAGGGATTGAGGAAGAGTGGGTCATCCAGTTGAAACTATGTGTGTGTCAACTTTCTTTAAGTCAGTGAGAGTCTTTCCACAGAATGATAGAATTGGGTTCTTCGGCAGACAGAATCTAATTATCCAAACTGGAAATGTGCCAGGAAATCAAAGATACTCTAATAATAATTGGAAAGGGGGGGGTGGAAAAAAGTTTGTCATTGAAACATCGCAAATACCCAATTAGAAATCCTTCAGCTCCTGTTTCTTTGATGTATCCCATCATGTAGCAAATGGAATGGCTCTTTGCAAACATTAAATCATTTAAAACGTACAACATAACCAATCCAGGTTTTCTGCTTAATAGCCTCTTTTCCAAAGGGCCTATCATCAAGCTAAATACCAAGTATCAGATTCAAATTTATGGTGAGAAATAGACGCAAACCAAATAGTAAAATATTTGTGGCATATGGGAACCAGCAACTATGTGAGCTACCCAAATTGTTTTCAGCTAGTTTGGCTCATTTTTACTGAAAAAAAAATGCATATGCATAAACTGCCAAGTCCTCATCTCATTGAAGTCAAGGGGAGCTTTGTCACTGACTTTAGTGGAATCAGGATTTGGCCTTTACACAGGTTTGGTTTTTTTTAAAAATAACACAGGCATTTGAAAAGGAGAATTTCTTCAAACATATTGCAGTTCTGCATTTAATCTCTGCCCTTGGAGCAACTGAAGTTTACCGTAAAAATCCCTACTTCATTTTATTATTTGATAGTATTACAATCGGCCCTAATATAGTAAGTGCTGCACACACAGAATAAGAGATAGTCCCTGTCCCCAAAGAGGTTGCAATCTAAATTAACAAGCCAGACAAAAATGGGAGATGGGGAATTGAGGTGCAGAGAGATTAAGGAGCAGATCCCTAGCTGGGGTAATTTGTCAGAGCTCCATTGAAGCGATGACAAGTTATCCCAGCAGAGGATCTGCCCCAAATGACCTAACAAGGTCGTATTAGGGAGTCTGTGCCAGATCGAGGAATGGATCTCAGATTTCCTGGGTTCCTGGCCAGTGGCCTTAATCATAAAGCCATCCTCCCTCCCTCATTTCACAATTATAACCACTCCATTTGTACCATTGAAGTGGGCTATGGTATTCATCAGTAACAGCCCAACATTTCAAATCCAGAGAGCACATTAAAAAAAAAAAAAGAAGGCTTTAAAAAGGCAGGGATGGGGACGGGAAGGTGTCTTAGAACAAGCTCTTGCTTGAAAGGGGATTCATCTTTGTGTTTTTTGTTCAGGTTCGGCAAGTCTGGATCATCTCCTCCAATGGGTGCAATTATGAACTAAAGCATTTTTATACATGACTTCAGTAACACTAACTCTAGCAAGCTCTGTGTAGCCAAAAAGAAAAACAACTAGCATTGAGATCTGTAGCATGGACCACTGAATCCAGACAATGTCTACAGAGTTTCAGTGAAGTGCTACATGGGCACAGATTCCCACACTAGCAAATCCCGGAACGAGCTCCATGAGATGACACCATTTCAGCCATATGGAGATGGCCCTTAGACCATGATCCTGCAAACATTTACACGCACTTTATGTGCATGACTGTTTGCTTGACCAGGGCCTTAGCTAGCACAGTTCCACCTGCAACCCACACAAGTATTTAACCACCGAGTTTCATTAGACATTAGTGGTCATTGTCTCATAAAGAGCCAGAAGCAAAGCAAAATTGGCCAATTGAATAATTACAAGCAGCAGATACACAAAAACCAAATGTGCTTGCTACGCTATTTAGTTTGTTCTCCACAAGGCAAATTTTCCCACCCTCGTTTTACTAGATCAGAAACCGACCAGGTCTCCCTTTCATTTATTTCTCTTTTGGAGCACCGGCAATATTGAACATGGCAGCACGAATTTGCAGAGCAATTGAAATAGAACTACTTGCTACAGGCCAGCAGGGAAACAAAACACTGCTTTGTGGTGCATCACATTCAAGTTACACCTGTTATCTATTATAATAACTTGGCAAGTAGGAGAGTGATTTACAAATCTCTGTGGGCTACATTGTGTCAAACCCTGTGCCGGGGGGTTGCATTTGACTGCACCATGACAGGAGCAACCCTGAGAGGCATTATGACTCAGACATCCTTCTGACACACAATTGCCTCTCTGCTTCCTGCTTGCTCCACTGGGATAGTTGTTTACTGCTGGTCATTTGTCAGCATCAAATTAAAACACCCCCCTGCATTAGCTAATGCTTTGGAGAGACAGAGCTATTCCATACCCATCCCTGCCCAATCCCCACCCATCTGTTCCTTGGAAGGAATAAGTAGGTGAGAAGTGCCTGGGCTCAAGGTCCAGGTAGCTTACACAGTGATGACCCAGCATGCAGAGTCAAAAGAAGCACAATCTAACCCTTATCATATAATTTTTCATCCCCAACAAACTGTAACCATTTTAAAGTAGGGGAGATTTGAGGCCCTCTCTATTTAAAAAGTACCTTTAAATTAGCGCTGTATGGATTTGGAGACGCTATGGGGCAACCATCCACAAGGGAAGGGAGAACTCTGGGAAGGAGCAATGCTGAAGGAAATCTGGGGTACAGTTGTGACGTTTCACTCCATATTCTTTAAGAAAATATGCTAATGATATGAATATGACATAACTGAGATATACTTTATGCAAGATGGGTCTTGTAAGGTATCATTGGAAAGGTTATGATTTACTGAATGTGATTATCCAATTTGTATGCCTGTATCCTTTCTGTATCTAAAGTTAGAAATATGGACTATGTAACAATTACAACGGTGTGTGTATTGGGAAGACACCCACCAGACGACAGGCCATCAGATTTGCTGAGTCATGAGGAAGGAACAATAAATCCATCACTCCTGGGAGGCATCTGGGGACATAACTGCCGGGGGCAAGAAGTTGTGCATATCTCCCTCCACATTGCAGGAGGGGGCAAATTTCATAAAACCTTTGGGTTTGTACCCCTTATAGGGAGTGGGCACGTGAGTGCTGGGGGAGCCTCTCACACAGAGCTGACTTCAGTCTGTCTGCAGCAGGGTGTGGCCCTACCTGTGTGTGTGCTGCAAGAAGACGGGGAGCAAAGCAGTAAGAGGGAACCCAGGCTGATTGAGCAGGGGAAGCTTAGTTAAACCCCAGCACATCAGATGGCATCCCAGAAGGGGGCTCCAACCCATCACAACAGTGGGGCAACAAATTACATGTGAACTTGCAGCAAGTTATGGCATCAGTAAAGGTCAATACCATTTTAGGTTGCATACAAAATGACATCTCCTGAGGGAGACAGAAAGCAATAGTTTATCTGTAGTTCTCCCCACCCCCATTGCTGGGAAGAGAGAATCATAGAACCATAAGGTTAGAAGAGACTGCAAAGGTCATCTAATCTAACCCCCTGCCAAGATGCAGGATTTGTTGCCTCTTCTTGAAAACCTCCAGTGAAGGAACATGATTTCCCTATGTAGTTTGTTCCATTATCCTACTATTCTTACAGTCAGGTTTTTCCTGAGATTTAATCGAAATCTGCTATGCTGTAGATTAGATGTTGACAAATTGCATGGCGTTCAGTATATTGAAAAGTGTAAATGAAAAGTTGAAATGAAATGTTTCACCCTTATTGAAAGAAAACCCTTCAACCATTTCTGATCCAAAACTTTGACAAAAATTGACATGCTCCCATGAAAAAAATTGATTTTGATGACTCCTTTGTTTTGATGGAAAACTGTTTCATGGTAAAATTTTTGACCAGTTTTAGAATTTAAAGAAAGAAAACATTTTGGCTGAATACCACTAAGCCTATTAAAAGTGGACTAGGCAAATCATTAGTAAATGAATAATAGTGAAGTACGTACTGGCAGAAAGACAAACTATACCCTGGGTCTTTTCCAGCCCTACTTTCTCTGATTTTAATTTTAAAAAGTTCAAAGATTTGGAGCGAAGCTCCCAAAATGGGATTGTTCATCTGAAGTATATCTGAACATATCTGGGTCATTGTCAATCTCATATAACATGACTCTTGCATGTAAGGCCTGGTTTGGAATGAGTCTGAAATGCCACATGAATAGCTTTCCTCATGACATCTCTGTTCATTTCTAGCCCAAATCAAATAGGGCAGAGGCTCACACTATTTTTTTCTTAGAAGTTAACCAAATCTCTTTGAACCTCGTTAAAATTGTAGGTTGTGTTTGATTCTGATCTTGGTAAAGGTTTGGGTCAGTTCTCGTTTAAATATATTTTATACCATTTTCCCACACCCTCTTCTTATAATCAGTCCTTCAGGGTAGCAAAAGTAACCATACTCCACAAAACTTCAAAGGCTTTTTTGAAAAGTTATGTTTAAACTCGACACTAGCAATTTAACCTGCTGCCAAAAAGTTTTGTTTGCTTTAGGTTTTTCAATACACATTTTTTTAAATACCTTCCCTGGCTTTTTCTAAGATAGTCTGTGCTGAGTCAGCATTTCCCCCCTACCTCACTGTATTTTGGATCACTACTACGTTGTTATTTTCTCAAGTGAAATGCTGTGGTGTCACAGATGTTTTGCTAGCAGAGTTCCTGCATGGCAATATGATTTGATAAAAATAACATTAAATAAAACCATAACAAATAAAAACCATGAAAAATCTGTCTAAAAGACAAAGGGAGAATTGTACCTTGTATGGTGTGACCCTCCACTGCCTTGCCTGGATGTACTGGGTGGGCCAAATGCCACCAAAACAAAATGGCAGTGTTTTAACCATCATTTCGCACAAGTGCAAATGATTAAACAAAGGTCCAAGGCGGTGAAGAATCAGTACCATGTTGTTAGCTGGAGTAAGTGATGTAGTTCTGTTGAAGTCACTAGAGCTACCCCAGTTTTTGCTAACCGAGAATCTTGTCCCCAAGCCACAGAATCCTGTAAAGCACCAAAGCTTTCTCTCCTCAAGGGATTTTCCCTTATTACATCCACTGATCGCCAGCCACCCACGTAGCTACAAAATCACAATTTGCACTAGGCTACTTCACCCCCATTTGAAAGTGAGGTGAGAGATAATGGTGTGAACAGCAGCTTACAGCAGTTTACCTTGTCTGCTCTAGGGATTTGCCATGGGGCAGTTATACTGATGGCTGAAATCAAAGCAAAATCTCAGTGTAGGAAAGGCCTCAGGTCCTGTGGCCATGAGCACTAACACAATGCCAATAAATTGTTACAAACAGCCCAACCTGTAGCAAGCAAATGTTGGATGTTGCATTTCTGTGTCTTTTACGTTTTACAGAAACAATTTTAGACTAGTTAAATGGCATTTCATGTGGAAAATGAAATAAACATGTACCCTTTTTTCCAAAATAAAGAGTTTCACTTCTGAATATGAACCCAGCTGGTTCAATCTACTTGGAAGTGCAAATTATGGCTTGATTCTAGTTCAGTTATTCTAGTGGCAACCATTTAAAGGACTATAAATATATCCTTTCATCCACCATATTTGTCATTCAAATATAAACATTATTTAATTAAATGTGTCAATACAAATCACATAGGCCTGACTCAGGAGAGAACTGAAACGTGTTTAGCTTTCAGTACATGTTACTTTGCTGCACTGGAGCTTGATTTTGATCTCACTTACCCTAGTATTAATCAGGAGTAACTCTACCAACACCAGTGGAGTTCTAGAGGGAAGAGTGTGGTCAAAATCTTTCAGTGACATCAAAGCCGCCATAGCAATTGGTTCAAGTAGCTTGACCAAAGTACATTGTGAAGCTGTCAACTTTTGAAGAGGGCCAGCCCAAGGATTATGGGTTGAGGGGACACAGTGGGACCTCAGTGAGATCTTGGGCTAGCCTTTGCTCAGGGGTGAATTTCACCCACAATGATTGGGTTTTTCAAACAGGACTTAGCCACAAACGTTCCTAGTTTCCAACCCATTTGCTGCTGCCACAAACCACACTCTCTTTATCATAGCTCAGTGTATGAGTCTCTTGGCATACAGCACTGGGTGGATGGTAGTTCTGTTATAGCTGAGGTTGTTGTGGAAAACTTGGGTGCAGCGTTTTACTTCATCTTATTCTTTGAACATCATTTTATATAAACATTTCTGGGTGGAAGATCTAAGGAATACCTCTACAGTTCAGTCCCCATTGTCTTGGACTGATTGTGAGGGCTATGATCCATGCTCTAGGTTATTGTAACCTGATTAGTGTAATGATCTATTTTATTAAATTCCTCACAGAGTTCAGTACAAATTGTACGGAACACTTTAGCTAGTACTCTGACCCATTAGAGAAGACTTTCCAACATAAAATTGCACTGGCTGCACTGACTTACAAATTTTAATTTAATTGTGTTCAAAATAACCCTTTCAGCAGTAACAGAAAATCCATTTGCTTTTATTTATCCTCTCATTCTTTGCATTTTGAGTCACATCTGAAGATCCAGTGAATTAGTCTTTATGGTGGTCTGAATGGTATGAGACCTTGGAGTCTACTTCAGTGCTTTTATTTATTATGGCCATTAGATCTGGCATTAATGCTGGAATTCCTTCCTGCTCTGGTTTATGAGGCTGATTGGATTTCGTTTGTTTTGTTGTTTTAAAAAAAACATTAAGACCAGGATGTTTTTTCCCCCTCAATATTGCTTATGCCTTATTGTTTTTTCAAAGGAGAAATATGGTATTGTCACTGGGTGCTTGGCATACAAGGTGATGTTTAGACGTGGGAGGTTATTGTGAAGGATTGTGTGTCTAGGTATTTATAAGAATCTCTTTGTGTCACAATCATTAATGGATTTTGTCCTCATAGCATACTTATGAAGCAGGGAGGTACTAGACCCATACTAAAGATGAGGAACTGAGGCAGATGTTTACCCAAAGTTACAGAGAAAGGTCTATAGATGTGCAGGGAATTGAACCCAGCTCTTCCAAGTCTCCCTGCAAAGCCCTACCCACTAGACCATTCTTCTCCAAGTACTGCTGCTAGTGTCAACGACACTGATCCTCCACATATACTATACTTACAATGAGCCATATGCGCCCTTCCAATAGATGACACAAGAGGAAGCTGATGGGCAAGTTAAGGATCAAAGGAAGGTTTTAAGAAGGGACAAGCTGCAAGGTGGCATATCTTCATCATTCTGCACAGCCACGACCAAAGGCCTCTGCATCACATAATGCAACTTCTGAAAAAGGAGAGGGGAACCAGTTTCCTCTGGCACCCTGGGCTAGGAAGAAGGTAGTACATAGCTGGATACCACAGTCCCTGCTCCCTCCTCATGTCTGTGCAGGCACTAGCTGCCTGACAGTGGACAGAACAGGAGGATGAGGGCAGAACTAGCACGGCTTGGGGAACATGCTGCATCTGTTCTCCAAGCACTACCCAGGAGTCCTCCCCCAGACACATTTCTGGTTGAGTCGGTCAAGATTCCTTCTGGGGACTCTAGCTTCAGTCTGGCTCCTCCACACCCCTAAAATGTTGCTGAAGAGGCCAATAGCACAGCCTAGCCCATAATTGATTTAAAATAATTTTATAAGCTGATGTAAAATAATCTTTGCACCCGTAAGGCCAATTCCTGCAGTGCTCCCTCAGGCCCATCTCCCACTGACGTCAGGGGGATTTTGCCTGATTAAAGCCCATAAGATTTGTTACATGTAGAGCCTGATCCAAAGGCCATGTAAGTCATTGGGAGTATTTCCAGTAACATCAATGGGCCTTGGATGAAACACTTAAAGCCTTCATTTGGAGATTATCAACAATGAACTGGGCCCCACAACTCCCCTTTGAGGTGAAGTAGGTCAGTGCTCTGTTCTAAAGGTCTTTCCTAGTCCTGAGAATTCACCAGGAAGAAAGGACGATCCAAGTCATTTGCACCAGAGAGAGAAGTTTAAAATAGCTCATGGTTTAGGTCAGGGTTTTCAAAGGGGTGTAAGCTAGTTAGGCATCCCAGTCCTACTGAACTCTCTTAGGAAACACCAGCTTTTGTACTTATCTGTGACTGTAATGGCCAGCACCTGACCGGGGCTATAGCTGCTCTCTCAAGTTCCCCAGCTCCGTCTGATGCCGCCTTGGGGGTACCGTTCAGCAGCCTCTAGGAGCCATGCTATAGGTTACTGGTACAGTAACTTCAGGCCCAGTTCTGTGACCCTTACTCAAGTCATTTCAGTGAAGTCAATGAGTCTACTCATGGGAGTAAGGAATAGTTGTAGGAGAAAAGGGGGCAAGGTCAGGTCATTGTGCAGTAAATAAAATCAGTCGACAGCACACACATTTTGCAGACAGATGAGAGGAGGCACAGAGAGGGAAACAGTCTTGTCCATGGACTGGACAAAGCCCCAAACCCAAGACAGTGCTGTGCTCTCACCCTTCTACCATCCTTGCAACTCTGACTTGAGGTCAGAAGATTTCAAAGTCATCGTGGATGGGATTTTCAAAGAAGCCTAAGGGAATTAGGTACCTAACTCCCACTGAACTTCATGAAATTCCTCAACGGGATAAAAAACCAGCATAAAGGCAATGCATAATTTTCACTCCTTTTAAATAAGTGATGGTGGGTCATTGATCCAGGACCCCTTCCTTGTATCCAGATGGGGATTTGGCCACCTAACTGCCTTAGGAAAATCCCAGACTAAATACATATATGGCAGGTTATAGAAAACCAAATATTGCACCAATATTTAAAGCGTCTCTGGTACATCATGCTTAGGACTGAAATCTTGCATTGATTAACCAGTTATTTGGCATTCTGAGCTAGAGAGCTTGGTGGGAGATCTCTGATGACCTTTAGAAATGCATGTGCTATAAAGCAGAAAGCCTGACAACTGCTTATGATTTTATGAGGCTTGTTATAATTATACAACCATCCACGTATAATTTTTTCTAAGGTCTCACATGAGGTGGGAAGGAGTGAAACAGGATGATAATTAAATGGATTCATTCAGTCACCTCCTTTATGTAGATGAATAAGCCTGGCAATCATCCAGATGCAGAAAATAAAGCCTTTGTTAAATGAACAGCTATGAATAAAAAATTGTCATGAGGTAGCTAATAATGAGCACTGCTGTATTAACAAACCATGAATCCAGCCATTCAGTTCCCTCTTTTCAGTAAATGGCGATGAAACAGGCTCAATGATGAATTTAAAATCAGAAATAAAGCCTCATGATCCACTGAACTTATTCTGTTTGAAGGATGGCACTGCCGGTTTCCAGTGAGACTGAGATCACAAACCACTGAACGAAGCTAGGGTGGCCATTTGTAAAGCAATTAGAAGGGGAGAAAAGACTAACTATGTTCTGGGGATGGCAGAGGAATTAACATTTTGGTGTAATAGCTGGGAAAAGGAAAAGCTTGACAGGCCCCAGCTATTTTTTCGCATACAGTTTCACTGCCATTCATGGCTGGTATCATCATCAGTACATCTCCACAGACCTACAGAGGATGAGCCAAAATCATCCCCAGGTAACCCTATTAAAATCAATGGTCTGACCCTGTGGATAAGTCTGGCCCAGTGCTTAGGAGCCTCAGTCATGGACCAGGAGAACTTCCTGTCTTTCATCACCTCTAACAACCATCTCTGCTTCACCACATCCCTGATTATATTGCTCCTCATTTCATCCATCCACTTGAGCTTCATAATCATCATGCATTTGTAGTCCACAAATCCACCCCGTCATTCTGGTACCTCAAAGGTCTTACATCTATATGCCAACTTTGGGATGACTTATTAAATATCATTTTTTTTCTAAATGGAGACACACGTGAAGATATCAGACTGTATAAAGAGCATACACAAATGTTAGTCCACATGGAGGGACTTACAGATGTAAACTACAGGTACAAATAGGTGCATGGGATGGAAGGAACTTCAAGAGGCTATCTAGTACACAAGGGTTGTCTCCCAATTACATTATATATCTTTTCACAAAGTTTTAGCCCTTGAACAACTGTCCTATCTGACCAATTGTCCTTCATTATCCATTCTATTCCTTTTTCCAACCTATGATTTTGTATTGGTGGCATTGAACAGGATGATTCATTTGGTAGTCTAGTCTCTTTCTTGCCAGTGGGCATTGATTACGACAGTCCCCGTTTCTCCAGAATCACATGATTCTTCTAAAAACCCTGAAGAACTCTCCCACAATGAGGATCACAACATAGCAGTCCACTGTGCCCCACTGAGACTGATATTATAATGCTAGACCTACTTAATTTTCATTCCAAGTGAGCAGGGGCGGCTGCAGGCCCCAGCACGCCAAGCACGTGCTTGGGACGGCATGTCGTGGGGGGGGCTCTGCCAGTCGCCGGAAGGGCGGCAGGCGGCTCCGATGGACCTCCCGCAGGCGTGCCTGTGGAGGGTCCGGTGGTCCCATGGCTCCGGTGGAACATCCGCAGGCACGTCTGTGGGAGGTCCACTGGAGCCGCGGGACCGGCGACCGGCAGAGCGCCCCCCGCGGCGTACCTCCGAGCTTGGGGCGGCGAAATGGCTAGAGCCGCCCCTGCAACTGTGGAATCACTTTTCAAAATATGTAACTAAGTATCACATTTGTACATTCTGTGCCAATGCTCTAGTATAGATAAAACTACACAGAACTGTCACAAATTCAGTACATTTCATGTCACACACTATCTAAAAAGGTTTACCTTCCATCACTCACTTTGTATGCATATTGCCTCTATGACCTGTCTTAACTATTTCAAGCATCATCTTATATTATATACTTCTTGTTAGAGATTGATTTTATACTCAATCCTGGGGCATGTTGGAAAAAAATGATTTACAGGGGATTCCTGAGCATATTAGCAATGATTATTAGCATATACAGTGCTGTAAATAAATGATGCAGCATAGACTAATTTTACCCTTTCCCCAACACACACGGCTACTGGCTTGACAAAGAAGATTGGCGATGAAGACAAATGGTAAGGAAACAGCCCTACACCACTAAATCAATTGCTTTAAGTGTAGGCTTCAATTCAATCCATCATATTAAGTAGAGCAAAAAAAAAAAAAAAAAGGAAAACCATCACAGTAGGTAGGGGACTTTGCCCTGGAGAGTGTATCAGTCATGTTTTTGGTTTTCCAGCAGAAATAAGAACCAGCACATTCCTACCCACAGCATGAGAGACCAAAACTAGCTGGGGTGACAATACATAGCACAATCAATCTGGTCTCTGGCACTGACTTCCTTTGGCATCTTGGGCAAGTCACTCTGGCTGCATTGATACTAATACATTTTATACCAGTTTACCAGCACCAGTGCTGCTGTTCCAAAACTAGCAAGTGTGTAAACACTGATGTAGTCAAGACTCAAGAGATTTCAGTAAAAAATTTACAGTCCTCGGGGTCAACCCTACATGGCGCTGAGTTCCTCTTAACTAACCCTCTCAGTATCAGTCGCGGGAAGTTAAGGACAGTCACACCAAATCCCAAATCTCATTAAAGTAAGTGGAAAGACTCTCAGACTTCACTGAGGGGTGATTCAGGTCCATTGTCAGAAATTCCCCTATAAAACTTCACGAACATGACCTTTATTTTATTAGTATTAAAATGCCGACAACCGGCAATCATCCAACTTTATCTTATCTAAAATTGTCAGGCACAAAAAGTTCTGTGCAGCCTGAAAGTGACAACAGCACAGCAGAGTGTCACTGCTCTTTTCTAAAATGGCAATCTTCAGTTTTAAATATGGACGTAGTGTTTTGAGCCAAGCAATTTAAACAGAAGATCTCAGTTTAGTCACTCATAAAAACAAGAGAGGTCACTATGGGAGTTTTCTTGCATTGTTTTGCAAAGTACCTCACTCTGGACCTAAGGGACCACAGAGTGGTGCAGTGAGTATGGATATTCATTGTAGGCCGAGAGCCTCAGAGTACAAACTGCCTACTGCCCCAAATGTGTCTTTTTACGTGGTCTGGAATTTATTGAAGCTAATCTGTGATTCAGCCAACTTCACACTTTAGTCAGCGCTGGACTCCAACCAGGATCTCTGATTTTTTATGGCTGATAATTGTTAGAGAAGGCTTAAATCACAAATCAGTCTCTCAAATGTGAACCAACCTCATGAATTAGTCTCGTCTGTTCACTCAGTTGACTTGCTGTGTTTCTATACAATTATCGAGTTCTCAGAGAGCCATTAAGTGAATGGGAATGCAGAGCATCTTCAGATCTCCTGGACTACTTGTATACCCAGAGCAAATACAGAACTCCAGTTCTGTTTCCAACGTTGATCTGGATTCTTTCAGTTAGCTCAGCCAAGCCACCAAGCCATGTATAGCAATTAGGGCCTGAACTGGAAGAGTGGATCTGATCCAAATCCCCTCTAACTTTGAGGAGGCTTATATCTGGATTGGCCAATCTGTACTGGATTCACTGTGTACAAAGAAAGAATTTCTGCAGTGGCTTCAGATCTTCTGCTTCTGTTTGCTCGTCTCCTTGCTTTCCATGCTCTCCCTGACGCCACTCTTGCTTGCATCTTGACCCTCATTCTCCTCCAATACTCCTGCTCACTGATCTCCACCCAAGTTAATTCTCCTTATTGCTTCCTTCATCTCAACTTCCAGCTCATAGGAACAGCCATGCCGTATCACACTAGTGATTTTATGCCTGATCCAAAACCCAGTGAAGTCAATTAAAAGACTCTTATTAATTTCAATGGGCTTTGAATCGGGCCCCTAATCCAGAATCCTGTCTCTGGCAGAGGCAGTAACAAATGCTTCAGAAGAAGGTAAAAGAAATCCTGTGTACGTTAGGGAGCACACAACAGAGCAGCTAGTCCAGTTCAGAAAAAGAGTTACAAAGGGATTCGACTTAACCTCCAACTAGATGGGTCAGATCAGCCAGTTAGGGAGCCAGAACTAGCAATCTGTCACTTGGGGGCCATTTCCACCCTCTTATATTAGGTCACGTGGACCACATGACCATGCAGCCTAGCTCAGACTCTGAAAAAACAACATGAGAGTTTGCCACAACACACAACAACATTTCATAGTACCAGCCTCAAAAAATATTCACGTGAAATTCATTGGAATGTCACACAATTTCTCTTCAATTGTGAATATTTTATAACTCAAAAATAGGCAAAACTGTGTCAAACCCCATTTTGCTATGAATATTTTGCCAAGTTCCAATCAAAATTCATGAAGGCGGTCGGTGACCAGAGGGGTATCTATGGTACTCCTATGGCCCTCGTTACCATAAGCAATGGAGGGCTGGGCAACCGTTGAGGTATTTACCCTCATGACAGTCCTGCGAGGTAGGGAAGTGCTGTTATCCCCATTTTACAAATGTGGAGCAGAAGAGAAGAGACTTACCTAAGGTCATTCAGCCAGCATGTGGCGGAGCCGGAAATTTAACTTGGCTGTCCTGACTCCCAGGCTAATGTGCTAACCACCAGACCAGTCTCTCTCCACTTATTATATGTGCTCTTTGTACCTAGCCATTGTGACGACGAGTCCAATTCTACACTGCCTTGCATCACATGAGACCTTTTCAGCAGCCCTTACTGCTGGCCTAACTCTGCTCCAATTGACTCTACCAGGAGCTGAGTCAGGCCGATGCTGAGCGCTTTTTCAAATCCCAACCCACCCACCATCATCTGTTCCTGTCCGAAGCAAGTGTAAAATTTTAAGATGTTGAAATGGTAGCATTTAACACCCACACTGCACATCCCAGGTGTGAGGCAGTGGAGAATCCAGTCCTATGGTTTTTCATCCTTGTTTAGCATGCCTACCTATTGCAGTGCACTGTGTACATATATGGCAATGTGTAAAATAGAAATAACAGGTGCTTAAATTGTTAACATACTGAAACAAAACTCATGAAAGACGAAAAATCAGCCATCTTTGCAAACTAACTGCATATGTTTTTATGGAAACATGTATTCTCAGTGTATATATATTCCTGACTTAGCAAATCACTTTAACATAATCAAACAGCCTAATACAGCCAAAGAAGTGTTTCCAAGAAAAAGCTGTTTATAATTTGTAATGATATGAACTGTCAAAAAAAGGCTAATTTTAGAGCATAGAAAAATATAAAAGAACCAAATAATACTTTGCAAGTGACGGGCCGTTTTTCTTCTAAATAACGTCTTGTCATTTGAAGCCTATTTGCTTTTGTTGTTTTAGCAGCTGGTGCGGATTTAATTGCGTTAAAGATGAGAAACATTTACCCATGAATATGCCCTACTTGGGAGAGCTGAATGAAACAATTTGCAAGAGAAAAGTCTCAGGCTCTCTGAAAAACAAGAGCGCCCATTTGGCCTTCATCCACCACTCTTGATGAAATCATACTATCTGGGGGCCGGTATAGTTCCACAGATGTGTTCTGTGTTATAAACAAATGAATGAGGTATCTTGGGAACAGGCCCGCTAATCCATGAAACAGATTGTGGTCTGTTCACCACAAGTGAGTATATGACTGATTGAACAACTGACATCTTTATTTGCTATAATTTCCAGTTATTTCCTTATGCTGGGCCCCTAACATCTTTACGCCGATACTGTTCAATCCAGCGCTTGCAACTCCATCCCATGACGGCTATGATTGCACATTCAGGGAGAGAGGAATGGGCTCTCCTCACTTAAACACTCATCTTAACTCGGTGGTGTTTTGTGAAATGCGGCCACAGCTATTTCGATTTAAGGTTTCTTGGCTGAAATGAGAGCAAATGTCATAAATGCCCTGCCACTCGCAGGTCAGTCATTTTGATTCAACTGTACCTTCATGTTGTAGACAACTGCCAACTTCTTAGCATCTTGATGAAAAATGAAGCAGTAGGACAAGACTTTGGATTGGGGTCAATGGCAGCTTTACAAGCAGGCTTGAAGCACAAGCTGGAGTGCTGTGTGAATTAAACTTTGCCATGCAAGGCAACTTCTGTGACATCCCAGAGCCATCTTTAGAGACTTTCCTGTTCCAACCAGCTTAATGGAGAGTGCCAGCATGAGAGCTGTCTCACTGAGAGTACATGACAACAGGACTGTTCTAGGCCAAAGCTGAAGAGAGTCAGAAAAAATTGCCACTACTGCTGTCTGTCCGTCAGACCTGACAAATCACCAATATGTGTAGCCAGCCATCGAGCATGTGAAAGACGTTTTAGTGCAGGTTTGGACAGTAATGAGTTTCATATGCCCTAGGAGACTAAATGCTAAGCCTAATATTTATGACTAATGCTTCCAGTACAAAATTCAGACTGCATCCTCCCTGTTACTTTTCCAGCTTTGTATTTCTAGTACTCCCTTCTCCCTGTCCTTCCTAAACTAATTAAAAAGAGCTACATTGTTAGAAGCCCATGTTCAGTCAAAGGCCTCATGGACCCTATCATCTTGGAAACTTCCAAATCACTGAAAACCTGAAATCCTATGTATCTTTAAGATGAGCTCATGTTATCACTAGAATGGCCAGGAAATTTAAGAACAATTTAAATGGGTCATTATTTTAAAGTATCTGGGGTCTTTTCCCCCTCCTAGATGTTATTTCCAAATACATTGCCTAAGAATGTAATGCATTGCCTAAGAATGCAGATGACTATCCAGCTATGGTGGGTGGCCCACGAAACCTATGATGACAAAGAGACCAGACTACATGATAGTGAATAAAATGTTGTTTTATAAGGACAGCTTAGATCAATCTGGTGCTTCTTGCAAAGTCACGGGATGGGGACCCCTGGTCGGAAGGTCCAATCAGGGTGCAGCCTCCTAATTCCATGCCATGCCATGCCATGCCAGAAAGAGAAAGAATGTTCCAGGCTCTTAAGGATAGGGTAAATAAGGAATGGTGTCCCAAACTGGTGTGTGCACTGTTCTGATAAATGGGCCTACAAAGTGATCCTAATTGTGAGTCTGACTATAAAAAGTGAGTGTAAGTTCATACAATGTCACAATAACCTACCAAAACAAATGTTGATGCAAATAGGGGCATCCAGACAGAGAGACTGGATTAGTCTAAGCTAAAAAGGCCACGTTAGTATAATCTAAGGACTGTTCAAATTATGCTGGGGGGGGGGGAGGGATGGATATTAATGAACCAAAATTGGTGTGTCGGATACTGGGCATAAATTAGTGGCCAAAATAATGAGGGGATGGGCTAATCCACCCACCATTCCCTTTGTGAGTTCTTAAAGAGAGAGGCTTGGGGATGAGGGGCAAAGGAATAGCTGGAAGGACAGACAGAGGCTACTGGAGTGAGCTTTACCATCATAGCTGCCTTCCCCACCATCGCCTGGGACTCCAGGACTTCTTTGTCCTAAACTGGGGGCTGTCCTGACCAGCTCAGGCCAAAGAGAGGGATCCAGATGACACCCCCACCTCCACCAACTCATAAGAACGGCCATACGGGTCAGACCAAAGGACCATCTAGCCCGGTATCCTGTCCTCTGAGAGTGACCAATGGCAGGTGCCCCAAAGGGAATGAACAGACAGGTTATCATCAAGTGATCCATGCCCTGTCACCCAATCCCAGCTCTGGCAAACAGAGGCTATGGCCACCATTTCTGCCACTATCTTGTGGCTTTGAGTTCCACTGGGTGATTACATGTTGTGTTACCAGTTTTAAATGTGTTACCTTTTAATTTCATTGTGTTCCCCCTTATTTTCCTATTATGAGAAAAGATGAACAAAAAGGTACAAGTGACCTTTTCTATACCACTTTTTATATCTTATATGCCTCTGCTATGTCCCTTCTTAGTAAGCAGCTGTCTAAACTAGATAGTTCCAATCTTTAAAATCTCACTTGATGTGGCAATCTTTCTAGGCCTGTAATAATTGTCATTGTCCTCTCTGGACAGCTTCTCTTTCAGAGATTATCAGAACAGATGATCATTAAGTGATCCTCCATCTGTTGCCCATTCCCAGCTTCTGGGAAACAGAGGCTAGGGCCACCATTCCTGCCCATCCTGGACAGTAAACATTGATGGACCTATCCTCCATGAATTTATCTAGTTCTTTTTTTGAACCAGTTATGGTCTTGGCCTTCACAACATCCTCTGGCAAGGAGTTCCACAGGTTGACTGTGCATTGTGTGAAAAAATACTTCCTTTTGTTTGTTTTAAACCCGC
This sequence comes from Mauremys reevesii, assembly GCF_016161935.1. Lineage (NCBI taxonomy): Eukaryota > Metazoa > Chordata > Testudines > Geoemydidae > Mauremys > Mauremys reevesii. The sequence goes on along the minus strand of NC_052640.1, from coordinate 12,096,935 downwards.
TGCCTATTAATTTCAGTTGGTGACCACTAGCTCTTGTGTTATGAGAAAGAGTAAGTAACACTTTCTTATTTACTTTCTCCACATCAGTTATGAATTTATAGACCTCTATCATATCCCCCCTTAGTCGTCTCTTTTCCAAGCTGAAAAGTCCCAGTCTTATTAATCTCTCCTCATATGGAAGCCGTTCCAAACCCTTAATCATTTTTGTTGCCTTTTTTTGAACCTTTTCCAATTCCAATACATCTTTTTTTTTTAAGATGGAGAGATCACATCTGCACGCAGTATTCAAGATGTGGGCATACCATGGATTTATATAGAGGCAATATGATAACTCCAGCTGAATCCCAACCACCACCTGGCATGAAACAGTATTGGACTATACCAAGAGCAGGAATAACAACAGCTCCAGTCCATCTCAACGAATGTCTCCTCTTTTCCCCACAAGAACAGTTTAAGCCACCTTTAATACCATGAGGGAGACTGTCAAACATGGGGGTGGGGGGTTCTTTCTAAAACTCTCACCAACTAAAGGGAAAGGGAACAAAGGATGTTGTTAAAATGAAAGCATTACTTAATACTTCACATTTCAAAGGGTTTAACTGTTTTTCCTTCTTTTCTTCATCTTTCATAAAAAGGTAAAAGGATTTTTAACATGCGTTTGTCATGGTTCAAAGCAGGCTGAGGTCTCTGTATGCCAACCCCCCCAGACTTTGTAAAACACTATTTAAAGTTGGATAGTGACTGGGTGATGTTAATAGCTTTGGCCTGTACGTTCCATTTAAATTAATACAAACAGCACATGTGGAAGGAATTAGGGAGAGAGTGGATGGAGGTTGCCTGTTAGAAAGGAGGGAGAAACTATGTGTGCCCAACCATGGCCTAGACATAGGGAGAGTCCACAGGGGTTCAAGTGAGTATCACTACAGAGCTGTCAATCAGCTTGGAGCAGCTTGTGCTCCCCACCAGCAATCAATGAAGCATGAGCAATACATATCCCACCAGTATTTCAACGTGTCCATGATGATGTGAGGCACTGCCATGAACTGGAGCCTCTGGCGGTTGCACGTTCTGACAGCGCCATCTGAACCAGTCCTGTGTTTTCTAAAACATAATGAATGTTTTCATTTCTAGTGCTGCTAAAAGAGAAAGCAGGGTGAAAATAGTCAGGGGCTGCCAGGTTTCAACAAAACTCCTCCAATAATTTATCTTGGAAGAGGGCCTGAAAAAACATTAGGCTAGATCCTCAGCTGGTGTAAATCTACGTAGCCCCACTGACTTCAGTGGAGTTATGCCAGTTTATGCCAGCTGAGAATCTAGACCCTTGTCTTTTGCAAAATTTGAACGAAGAGCAAAACACATGGCAATAATCCTGATGTAGCCTAAATGACAGCATTACAGGATCCTCACACTGAGCTGAAATGAACACATCAGAATAGCAATGTCAATCCCACGCGTAGTTCGTGCCTGCAGTTCTAAGATATTGGCAGCACACAGGATGCGAGAGCACATCACCCAGGGTTCATAGCGCATCCGTGGCATACTGGTACTGAATGGCCTTGTTTCTGCTGCAACTGACATTTCTTAAAAGTATTTTTCTGCTTTCAATTATCTTTGTTTTGTTTTTTCTCATAAGTTTACAGGTGTGTATGTGGGGGGGGGGAATCTCTCAGCAATGTGTTTCTTCACAAGAGGTTAATTTCCATACAGTATATGGTAATCAAGCTGGATGGGATCAGAGACTTGTGCTCTGGAAAAAGGGAATGCTTATGGATGCCTACTGAGTCATTTCACATTTGCATTAGAGAGCTTTCGTTTGAAGATCAGAATTAGGTTATGGACAGTGGCTACAGAATACAGATTTAAAACCACAGTCCTTGACACTCATCATCATTAAAGATCCCTTAGCAAGAGTAGGAGGGTTTCAGCACATGCCTTAGTTTGGTGCATGGAGCATTTATTCTTTTGGATGATCTGTTCCTAATTTGTATTGTTGTTTGAGTGACCTCCACAGCATGTTGGCAATTTATAAGGAACAGTTCCAGTTCTCTGCAGGGTCTGTGATCTGAGGTTATTTCTATTATACCGCATCTCAGCAGAAAACTACATTTTTTTCATTTAAGTGAGTTTTAGTGCCTGCAAAAAGCTTCAGGTTGACAACACTAGAATGTGAAGTCTCCCAGTCAATGACAGGGTGGGTACAGAAAACAGAGTCACAACCCACATTCCTGTCTCACCTTTGGGACATTTAAGGTCTAAGGCTTTTCTGGAGAATCACCTTTAGGGAATAAAAATACATCCAGTTTTATTCTTCTATCCCTTTCAATCCTTGACCCTTACTGTGAGACTGCCAATAAGATTGTCAATTGGTATCAGTTCTGTTGGTGAATTTGTGAAGTGTTTGTCTACTATAAACTGGACTGGATACTACTAACTTACACCTGGATCCTGCAAAAATTTATACACATGCTTAATTTTAAGCACGAGTAGTCCCAAAAGATGCTATTTCTGTTTTAAATTAACTCTAATTAGTTCCAACAAGACACAGGAAGTCAAATGCAGAAAAAAATCATAGTATTGCCAAGAACTGCTTGTAAAACTACACCACTATTTCTAAGTCCATAAACAGAGAAAAAAAAACCATAGCACTTCTAAGAAAAGTTCCCTGTATAACTTGTACTTACATGAACTGTGAGACAGTTATATTTAAAGTATAGCCAAATAGAAGAATTACCAGTACTTTATTCTGGACTATTATTCTATTCTAAGGACATTGCTGAAAGTGTTTTTATTAATCTAAATAAAAATCTTTTATTCTTTGGACTCAATTCGCTTGCATGGACCCAGTTCCCAATGACTTCATCAGGTGACATGCCTGGGAAAAGCCTGATCCAAAACCCCTGGAAGTCAATGGTACGACTCCCATGGACTTCAGTGGGCTTTGGATTAAGCCCTAAAGGAGGACAGACATGGGGCATTGCTGTTTAGAATAACCCTGGGAGCTTGAAACTGAGGCTGCAATCCGTCTGCTCATGTAAGAAAATTTAACATATGTGTAAGTATTTTCACGATTTCAGCCTGAAATTGACTATCATTTCCCCCCTTTTCATTACATGACAATACTGGTTTGTTACTGTAAAGTTGCTTAGCATAGTGTATTTTATTTTATTTTGAGGGTGGGGAGTGGAAATATTGACACTTGGAAAAAGTTACAATGACAAATACTTTGGAAACAGACATAAGAAAAAGAGGAAAGTTAAATTTTGGCCCTAGCAGCCTTGAGAGTAACCCTTTACACAACGTCTAGTTTTAGGCACTAATCCTGAAATCAGATCTGACTGGGCTGACTCCTGTGTGACTTTTGGTACATCTGAGAAAAAGATTAAAAATAAGAAGTTAATGGAGGAAAATATCTGGGGTGCTATAAGGTTAGTTGAACCCATAATAAAGATATACCAGTATCATTGACCTCGAGCCTGTCACTAAGAGCTGGTATGTGCTGAAGTGAAACAGTTAAACTGATGTCATGTTTGAGTTGTGTCTGGTTTGTTTAACTCATGTTAACATTTTGAGGAGGAAATCAACTTTATTGCCCAGCACTCTTCAGCATGCTACATTCCATCTGCAGGCTGGCCTGGCACCACCAGCCAGAGTGTTGGGAAGGGCTGATGCACATTGCTGAAGTTTCGCTAGAGCCTGGCATTTTTGTAGCCGGGATGCACGGGACAGAATGAACCCTGGAAAATACTTGCACAGATTAAGCTGAAGGAATGTAGGGCAAAGATTAAATTATAAACCAAACTGATTTTGAAAACATAAAACAAATCAGGCTGCAATGGCCATTTATCATAGTCGTTTAACATCTAACTTTCAAGATAAGACAGATGAGTAAGCAAGGAAGGAGCAGAGGGGATTCCTGTCCTGTGCCCATATTTAGAGGGTTATCTTGAATGTGGCATGAGCTTTCTCTCCCTCCATTCTCCAAAACTCCTTTCTCCTTGATTTGGTGCCTAGAAAATCTGGTCACCTTAATATATATTGATCATGTTGCCAAATATATAAGTCCACACTGACATCTGAAAGTGATCATTTTACTGCCCATGCTGAAGGAATGTTTCCCCGCAAGAGTAGGGAGGTTTATGAGAGTTATAAAAAGTTACTGGCATTGCAACATATTATCATTGCAGTATAAACTACTGATCTGCATGTCAGCTCTGGACTGGCTAGACTAGCAGCCAGAGATATCCCTCTGCAATGAGAGGGCAAGGACCCTCATGGGGAATTGCCTCTCTTTACAGCCTTTCCCCTAATGTCAATCATTTTACTCCTCCTTAAGGGTCATGTGTTCAAATCCTGGGGGATTAGAGGGGTCAGGCTGAAAGTCATTCATAATAATCCCTCCTAGTTCTTATATACAGCTTTTCCATTCATAGATCTCAAAGGCTTTGTAACACTTGTTACGTTATTTATCAGACTTGAGCGAAACTACAGGGAATTAAATAGATCGAATTCTTAAAATACAAGAGACAAAGATGCAGTTCAGCTCTTATAGTTCAGTGATTGAACAACCTTCCTTTCAAAATGTTCTGAGGTTCATTTTTATTTATTTAACTAACGTTTTACTGATGTTTGCAGAATGTCCACACAGGCACAAAATTTTCACAAAAATGCTAATAGCTGGCATTTATATTGTGCCCTTCATTCCTAAGTGCATTATGAACAATAATGGCTCTAGGAACCATTTCGCCCGCACTGATATGCCGTTACCACTGGGTTGAAATAGGGCAGTGTAACAGAGCACAGCAACAATATGCAACAATTCAGAGAAGGAAGAGAAGACTAATTCTATTTCCAGTAGGCAATGCTGATATCATCTAATGCCCTGGCTAAGATGGTCACTGCTCTGCAGCAGTTACTCCTATCATGGGTAGCAGCATGCAGAGGAGAACATCCACTGAGCTGCTCCTTCCCCTTCTGCATAGGTAGGTGGGCATATGAACTTGATCTAGAGGACTCCATTTTACAGTGGTACGCCTGCCCCCAAACGCATGAACGAAATGGCATCCTCCACATATCGTGACCTTGCATGGCCCACATGTGCGAGGTCACGCTACAGGGAGGCCATCATTTTGAACACAACTGTACACTTGCATGCCTGACTAAAAACATCCTGGAAAACCACTGCATTTCTATTTCTACTGCAAGTGCTGTCAAACAAATGGAAGAGATGCAGCATTTTTGACCGGAACAATTCAGCTATATACAGGGGATGCCATCACTTTCCATTAGTTTAAAAAAATGCAGTGGGCTTTCAAAAGTGCTGGGTGAGTAATGTAGCTGGCAGAATTTGTCTCTTTTTCTGTTCACGACTGTCCAAGTTCTCTGCTTTCTCAAATTTATTCATTATTCACCAAATCATTTCTGTAAATCATTCTTGGTCTACAGATTATTTGTGAGCAGCTCATTGTAAGGACGAAATCTGCAAAACTCCAAATTTTATTGCTTTTTCGGGCACAGACCGCATGCTATTGTTTGTTTCCTCAATGATAGAGCATAATTCTTAACATCAGGATCTTGGTGCTCGTTAATAATATATCTGTTTGAAATTTGCTTTCCGCAATTATTTAATTTGCTGCTTTTCCAAACATTTCTGCTAGTACGCTTATTTGCTAAGCAGTTGTTCAAAACACTAAAGGGGGTGCCAGCAAAGTTGAAACAAGTTTGTTACAAAAGTGGAATAAATATTTATGAAGCCTTTATGGCATTCGTTTAGCTCTAACCACCACAAGGAGAAAGACAAAACAGGATTTTTAACAAGTACATAGAAGCCCAATCCTGGGATACACTAAGCATCCTCAACTGAATTCAAAAGGTAGTTGAGAGCCATCAATAATTTGCAGGAGCAGGCTTACAAGAATGGAAATACTCAGTAAATAAGTCTGCTGTTTACTGAAGTTATGCCTGTCTCTTGTTCCCTTGGCCACACCCTGCATCACCATAATAAAGTATCAGAGCATCTGCAGCTACTATTACGCAGTTTTCTTGGTGGTGCGTTTCTAATGTTTTGTCGGGTTGGGTATTTCCAGGATTTACTTGGGTTGGCCTCTTTGAGTGGGTGGATGAGAAGTAAACACTGAATTAAAGTGAGATCATAAAACCCAAATGGCTTAGGTATGTCTGAGGTCACAAATTCCTTGAAAGAAATAATTAGGCTCAACCGTGTCCAGGAGTTTATTTTTCTATTTCCCCCCAACTCCCCCTTCAGAGGAAACACTGAGGTGCACAGAATTATTAGATCAACCAGCTGGATTGTGCAATGGCTTGTGAACGCTGTTTTATTTCAGCCCTCGTCACTGGACATTACTGTGCTACTGGGACCTTCTGGTAAATTTCACTAGCTAAAGGGAAAACCCCAAAAGGAAATGAAAAGAAAACTCCTCCTGCTATACAGATAACACCACTCTTTGTAAGAATGTAAGATGAAAAATTTCAAAGGCAGAAACAAAAGATGAGCCTGCAAAAATGCATTTGTATCCATTGAGCCTACACATTGAGAACACACATGTGCCAAATAGACAACTGCATGTATACATGCCTATTTGCATGCAAAATTACCCATTCTGTTTTTACAAGCACTTGTTTTGCATGCAACTGTAGGCTTCTGTGTGCTCACACCTAGTTTGCCGCTGTGGTTCCCATAGCAAGTTCACTTGTAAATGTGGTCATGAGCATCTTACTCAACCACACTTATTAAATGCTTTGGATTTGCAAGGTTCAAGGTTTCAGCGCATCAGAGGGTCAGGTTCAAGCACTGCTTGTGAACATTGCTTTTTATGACTATTTGGAACACAATGGCTACTGATCCTGGGATGGGAACAATGCCTCTCTGAAACGGAAATACTGATCATGGTGCTGTCTTTTGCTATATTCGCTTATTCCCTTCACCATTTTCATCCTTTTTCCCCCCACACCAACACTTTGTCTAAGTCGTGGCGGATTTTCAGTATAAACATTTCTTCTCCTTGAAGGGTTTTTAGTAAAACACACAAGGTATTGCTTTATAAGGAGAAAACACGTGCAACCTGGTTACATCTAGGGTGACCAGATGTCCTGATTTTATAGGGACAGTCCTGATATTTGAGGCTTTGTCTTCTATGGGTGCCTATTACCCCCCACCCCCTGTCCCAATTTTTCCACACTTGCTCTTTGGTCACCTTGGTTACATCACAATGCCTTGGCGACAATTAAGAAAGGCTCAGAATGCCGCATTCGCAGGTACTAGGAAGAGGAGGAGTTATTACACTACTCTGCCCTAAGGGTTTATCTATACAGTGCTTTAGTCCACACCTCAGGGGTGTAAATTTTTTGTCTGCACTAGTGTGTTGCACACTAACTGGCCTGTATGGACCATCCTGGAGCGCACTAGATGCTCTCTAATGTGTGTTATCATTCTGTATCAGGATTTCAGCACTTTACAGACACAGTAATGGTGCGGACTAAAGCACTGGTGCCTGATTTAAGAGGTTAATACTATTAACTTGGATAGTATGGGTTATAGGCTCGCCAATTAATCTGATCAGAAGTGAATAAGAAACCTATAAGAAAAGATATATAGGCAAGTGAGCAGGATAGCCCTAGAGGCTCCAGCACCGTGTAGAAAAGTCCTAAGCATGGGCTACCACTTGGCAAACAAGTCCAGTTTAAGGCTTGTTTTCACTTTCAGAGGCTACGTCTACACTACCCGCCGTATCGGCGGGTAGCGATCGATTTTTCAGGGATCGATATATCGCGTCTCATCTAGACGCGATATATCGATCCCCGAACGCGCTTCTATCGATTCCGGAACTCCACCGCCGCGAACGGCGGTGGCGGCGTCGACATGGAGAGCCCCGGACATCGATCCGCGCCCGTGAGCGGGTAAGTTATCGATATAAGATACTTCGACTTCAGCTACGTTATTCACGTAGCTGAAGTTGCGTATCTTATATCGATTTTTCCCCTTAGTGTAGACCAGCCCAGAGTCTTTAAACTGTGTTCTAGGGCAGAGAGCCTCAGGTGGTATAAATCAGTATAGAGATCCAAGAGGCCAAATTTAGGCTGCTAGGTAAGGGATTAAAGTCCAGGACATCCACAGTAGCATTCTCTGAAATGCTTCCAGTTCCACATGCAGGGCCCGTTAGACAGGCAGAACTGCAGAGTCTGACAGAGTGGATGAGACAGTGTTCAGAGGAGGGAATTTAGGTTTATTAGGAACTGGGGAACCATTTGGGAAAGGAGGAGCCAATACAGGGAAGATGGGCTTCATCTAAAGCAAAACAGAACCAGATTGCTGGCATGTAAAATTTAAAAAAAGTCATAAAGGAGTTTTTAAACAAAGAGCTGCGGGAAAGACAACAGCTGTGGAGGAGCACGCTGTTTGGACAGAGACATCCCTGGGGGAGGGCTTATTAAAGGGGATAACTCTACACCTAATAAAGAGGAGATGATAGAATTTGATAAAGTACAGGTAGGAACTGAAGAAAACAATCAAGTGAAAAAGAGTCCCATTCAATTACATCACATGAACGCAGATGACTAAATATTGACACATTTTATAAGTGCTTGTATATAAATACAATACATCTAAATACTAAAATGGGAGAACTTGAGTGCCTGGTTTTTAAAATCAAACTATTGATATAATAGGAAATCAGAGAAACTTCGTTGAATGATAATAATCAATGGGACACAGTAATACCAGGATACAAATTATATAGGAATGACGGTAGATCATACTGGTGGGGGAGTGGCACTCTATGTGAAGAAAGCATAGAGTCAAATATAGTAAAAATCTTAAATGAATCAAGCAGTTGCAAAGAATCTCTATTGGGTAGAAATTCCATACTTGAATACCAAGAGCACATCAGTAGAAATACAGTGGTGAGCAACTGACTAGGATGGTGGTGGAGATTGTGAAATCCTCAGGGAGATTAGAGAGGCTACAAAACCAGAAAATCCAATAATAACGGGGGATTTCAACTATCCCCATATTGACTGGCAACATGTCACCTCAGCATGGGATGCAGAGATAAAAATTTCTAGACACCATTAATGACGGCTTCTTGGAGCACCTAGTCCTGTAACCCACAATGGGAGAGGCAAGTCTTGATTTACTCCTACGGGCTGCACGGGGTCTGGTAGAAGAGGTGAATAGAGCTGAACTGGTATGTAAAAGAAACCATAATGTAATGAAAATTAACATCCTTGTAAGGGGAAAAATACCAAAGAAACCCACCACAGTAGCATTTAACTTCAAAAAGGGGAACTACACGAAAGTGAGGAGTCTAATAAAACAGAAATTAAAAAGAGAATTCACAAGAGTGAAATGCCTTCAAGCTAAATGGAAACTTTCTAAAAACACCATAATAGGAGGCTCAAACTAGGTTTATACCCCCAAACTAAAAATCAAATCAAATCAGAGGACCAAAAACAAATGACCAAAAAAAAAAAAACCCCACCACCCTAACAGCTAAAAGAGTACATCAGAAGCAGGAAGTCTGCCAAATACTCAGTGAGGCCACTGGACTATGGAACTGCTAGAGGAGCACTCAAGGAAGACAAGTCCCTTGTGAAGAAGCTAAATGAATTTTTTGCATCCGTCTTCACTGCAGAAGATGTGAGGGAGATTCCCACACCTGACAAATCTGAGGAACTGTCCCAGATTGAGGTGTCAATAGAGGAGGTTTTGGAACAATCTGATAAATTAAGCAGTAATAAGTCACCAGGAACAGATGGTATTCACCCAAGAGTTCTGAAGGAACTCAAACTTTTCACTGTGGTACATAACCTGTTGCTCAAATCAGCCTCTGTACCTGATGACTGGCAGATAGCTAATTTAATGCCGATTTTTAAAAAAGACTCCAGAGGTGATCCTGGCAATTACAGACCAGTAAACCTAACTTCAGTACAGGAAAATTGGTTGAAACTATAGAAAAGAACAGAATTATCACACACATAGATGAACACAATATGTTGGGGAAGCGTCAGCATGCCTTCTGTATAGGGAAATCATGCATCACCAATATATTAGAATTTTTGAGGGGATCAGCAAAACATGTTGAACAAGGGTGAGCCAGTGGACATAGCTTTTAGAAAGCCTTTGACCAGGTCCCTCACCAAAGGCTCTTAAGCAAAGTAGCCAGTCATGGGATAAGAGGGAAGGCCTCTCTTAGGTCAGTAACTGGTTAAAAGACAGGAAACAAAGGGTAGGAATAAATGGTCAGTTTTCACAGCGGAGAGAGGTGTACCCCAAGTATCCAGGAGCAGTGCCAGGGTTTCTGGCACTCTAGGCAGAATTTGGGGGGAGGCATTTTGTGCGCTCCCCATGGGGTGTGCAGGAGCTTCCGGTTCCACTCCCATTGCACCGCCGAAGAAGGACCCTCCGCCGAAATGCCGCAGGCGACAGCGGCAGTCATTGTGCTGCTCAATTGCCTGCTGCTGTTTTCCGCAGCACGTTGGCAGAAGGTCCTTCTTCGGCAGTGCAATGGGAGCAGAACCGGAAGCTCCCATGCACCCCATGGGGAGCACACAAAATGCCGCCCCCCGAATCCTGGCACCCTAGGCCTAGGGTCGCCTAATGGAAGTGCCGGCCCTGCAAGTATCTCTACTCAGACCAGTGTTGTTGAACATGTATAAGAAACCTGATTCATCCAATCAGGGAACAAGAACAAAACCATGCGCTCTTCATGCCCAATCAAAACTAATTAGCACCCTCTAAACCAGGGTCGGCAACCTTTCAGAAGTGGGGTGCTGAGTCTTCATTTATTCACTCTAATTTAAGGTTTTGTGTGCCAGTAATACATTTTAACATTTTTAGAAGGTCTTTTTCTATAAGTCTAGAATATATAACTAAACTACTGTTGCATGTGAAGTAAATAAGGTTTTTAAAATGTTTAAGAAGCTTCATTTAAAACTAAAATTAAAATGTAGAGCCCCCCGGACCAGTGGCCAGGACCTGGGCAGTGAGAGTGCCACTGAAAATCAGCTTGTGCCCCACCTTCGGCACCCGTGCCATAGGTTGCCTACCCTTGCTCTAAACTAAACACCAGTTCCACTCTCAAATATTAAATAACTCCAACAAATTGCTCACAAAGAAGCTACCAACAGAAAATTATTTGCAAAAACTATTCTGAGAATAGATTTCAAAGAAGGAATATATTTGCTAAAATGTATCTACTCATGAGCATTTCACAAACTGGAAAAGAGGTACAATTTGTCCAATAAATTATTTGCTAGGAATTATTCACCCCACTCCAGTAAATGCTATGTAATAGAATCATATTTACTTTGAGGAAATGGATTCTTTACAAAAATGTTTAATCTCATTTTACTGAAGCAGTGATTCACATGACCAAATGCACCTACTAGCAAATAAAGGTGGATGTTGCCATACCGTGTGAGATATAACAGCACCTGAAATGTCAAGACATGTAGCCTGATATGATATCACTGTGTCAAGTATTATGTACCATAACATAATACTGAAAATGGTGTCTTACATTACATGATACAAAATATGATACAGTGGAGTCTAGATCTACTGAACAAGTTAAGAAATGGAACAATCAGAGACTGATCATTTCATATAATCCTAGGACAAAGTGAGTCTGACAAATTAGATATTAGAGTACAAGTAAAATCCCATACTGTCTTTTTAAGAGGATGGAGTGAGTCCTGATTGGTATTTCAAATTTCAAGGCTAATTTTATCACCAAGGCAGGTGTTCTAAGTGGCTTTAATTAGCACTCCCGCAAGCAGTAAAATAATTTACCTGCCACTGAGCAACACTCAAGCAAAATTCTTTTCTTGGTTTAGAAAATAAAGAAAAATCATTTCCAAATCTGAAATTCCATAACTGATTATTACAGATGAGAGAAAATCCTTCCAGCACAAATGAGAACCAAAAAGTGAGATTTCATCAGTGTAGCTGAACTATTGCAAACATTGCTCAGGAAAAACAAATTCCCTGGTATCTCTGGTGCTCTCTCTTAGTTCAGTACAAACAATCAGTATTTTGTCTGAATTATTAGAAGCAGAACAAAGTAAGGAGCACAAAACAGAGTATGCTGTTCTCTTGAAATGATCACTAACCAAATTATTTAAAACATGTTTTTATGCTAGAAAAAATGTTGATGTCAAAATTTTGCCAAAGCAATTTCATGCAGCTTGATTCATATTCATTTCTCTGCTCATAAACTTTTATTAATAAGAAATCTTCTTCAATTAATGGCCCACTCTGACCGTTTTATTTTCAAAGCCATAAGTAAATGTGTAAAAGAGAAAAAGAGAGCTTTTACACCACTGTGCATGCACCCATTAAAAAAAAATCCCATATTCAAATGTACCTTAGCTCATAATCACAATAAATATATAGTCATAGTTAGGGTTCTCATATAATCCCCCCAGCCTATGGAGACAAAGGAACTTCAATCGTGTTGATGTAGTCCCATTTGAAACAGGATTATGTTAAGGTGAAGTAGGTACCTTTTAGAGCATGCCAGCAGGGTCTACATGGGATAGCTAGAGCACTCTATAAATCAGACCTCTCCAGTGCCAAGTAGACAAGTCCTTAGTCATATTGTTCCTATCCCATGCTCTACGCAATTAAAGAATGAGGCAAATCCTCAGCTAGTGTAAAATAAAGTTAATGGTGCTACACTGATTTACACCAGCTAAGAATTCTGATCATCTGGATGCAGAGAACTGTAACCAAACATTTCCCATTAGACTCTGTGACAAATATGCATCAAGAGGTGAATTTAATCCCTAAATCCATAAACTTCATGGGAGGTTACCAACTACAGCCAAAGCAGCTCTTCCCACAATACACCAAGTAATACCAATATTAGCAGATGTTTAATTCCAGGATGGCAGTAGTATGACCCCAATTCACTAAAGCACTGAAGTAAATTCATAAACCCCACTAAAGCAATGGGACTTAAGTATGTACTTAACTTCAGGCACATGCTTATGTTAGGGATGGTAAATTGGAGGCTATATGGAGTGAGAAAGATTGAGGGAGTACGTGACACAGAGAGAAAGGTTGCATAAATAGACATCAAGAAGTAAAACTCACTCTAAAGAGAAATTCACTCCAGTGCAAAGGGCTAACCCAAAGCTCAAGCCCCAGTAATGCCCTAAGAACATAAGAACAGCCATACTGGGTCAGACCAAAGGTCCATCCAGCCCAGTATCCTGTCGTCTGACAGTGGCCAATGCCAGGTGCCCCAGAGGGAGTGAACCTAACAGGTAATGATCAAGTGATCTCTCTCCTGCCATCCATCTCCACCCTCTGACAGACAGAGGCTAGGGACACCATTCCTTACCCATCTTGACTAATAGCCATTAATGGACTTAATCTCCATGAATTTATCTAGTTCTCTTTTAAACCCTGTTATAGTCCTCGTTTTCACAACCTTCTCAGGCAACGAGTTCCACAGGTTGACTGTGCGTTGTGTGAAGAAGAACTTCCTTTTATTTGTTTTAAGCCTGCTGCCCATTAATTTCATTTGCTGGCCTATTTCGAATGCTTAAGTGGGACTGAACTTGAGACGGATTGAACTTGAGACTTATTTTTTTCAATTTTAGAAAGCATTTACTTAATTTCCCTTAGAAGCAGCAAAGAATCCCGTGGCACCTTATAGACTAACAGACGCTTTTACAGACCCAGACTAACACGGCTACCCCTCTGATACTTAATTTCCCTTCTATCCTGAAAATCTGATCTGGGATTTTAACAAAAATCTCTACTCAAGATGAATACTAAGTATTTCTCAATGCACCAATCACTATGGTATCTGTTACAGGGTAAAATTGATTCCCCTTTTGTAACCTTTGGAAATGTTACTTGAATCCATCTACTAAGATCCATATGAGTAAATTCTCACTCAGTAATCTCGTCACACGGACAGCAAAATAGCACATGCTCTTCTGTAACAACCTGCTTAGTGGCAGAATAGGGCAGAACGGTCACTTCCATAAAATTCAAACAAAACCAGAATATTTTTATCTGTATATAAAATAATACATAGCTCTCAGTTACTAAACCTCTTCTTTCCATTCCTCTAACGAGAAGCCAGATCATTTATTTTGTGACTTCTTTTGACCTCGTACTTTTAGTTGGATAATGCATTTCTAGTACCAGTTAGGTCATTCACTTTTAAATACTTCCACTGTCATTCCACAGACATTTTCTTGACAAGAATCAGCTTCAACCAACTTTCAAGAAGTTCAGCTCTCCCTAAAGTCTACTTTCTCTTCCCCAGAGCCTATGAGACATTACTTTCTGCATCTATCTTCATAAGCATTGCCAAAGCTCAGGGGGTTATATAACCTTTAGATCTGGGATGTTCCGCAGCTGCCTTAGTCAACATCTGTGGCTTCTTTCCAAGTTTGACAGTAAGCCTAGAATTGTCTTTCCTTTTATATACTAAAAGCCTGAATACTAGCACTAGGCATTTGAAGTTTCCTTTGGCCCCAACCCTAACAGGGCAAATAAAGCCCAAACATTAAAATATAGTGTGTCTAAGGAAAAGAATCCTCAAACCCAACAAACAAATACGTTAGCACTTAGGCATTGCATAACAGAACCACAGCCACTAGAACAAGGCATGGGAAGGGCACATGAAACAGGCCAATTCTCCCACCATAGTCTGGGGTTTGGTCATGTGAATTTGTTATGGGGAATGACTACCACACCCACACAACCCCTGGGCTGTCCAGTAAATTTGTCTCTTTTGTGGACACTAAGACGTGCAAAGGCCCTTATGTGTTTTCCACTCATCTGGCCCCTTGTGCAGCAAAAATACACTGTTTCCATTGTCTTAGGGCTTCTTATATCTGCATAAATAGGCATTTACCACCTGATTTTTTTAAGATGTTGAACACTTGTGACTTCCATTGAAGTCAACAGGAGTTATGGATGCTCAGAACCACTAAAAGTCAAGTCCTGATGACAATTTGGCCATCAATGCAGTTTCTAAACATGGTGCCTTTGCTGCTTGCTCCTTGACTATCTCAAGCTCTTTCACTTTTCTTCGCTCTAAACCTCCGTTTCAAACTCTCCCCTTTACCTAGAGTTATTTATTCTAGTGCTCCGATTTTTTTTCCATTTCTCCTATTATTACATTAGCATTGGTCCCCGATAGTTATTGGCTATGACCATCTGCCTATTTGTTGATTCTGGGTAGCCCTTCTCCAGTGCTTTGGTGTTCAAGGAGCTGTATATAAAGTAATCCTTTTAAGTTTGCAAACTCATATATGTAAGCAACTCCTAAGCTCTAATGGGTCACTGACTAGCTGCATGATGTTAAGCAAGTCACTTAGGCCAAAATTTCCAACACTATCCACTAATTTTGAGAAACATAGTTTTGAGGGGCCATCTTGGGCCCCAATTATCAGAAGCATTGCATCCCCACAACTCTGATAAAAGTCAGTGGGACCAGCAGATACCCAGTACCTGTGAAAATTAGGCCCACGATGCCTCATTTTGGACGTTCAAAAACCAAAGGTGCTCCAAAATCAGAAGCCACTTTTTAACATTTTGGCCTAAGAAGTGAGAAAACTGAGCGAAAGAAACAGCCAAGGGAGCAGGAGTAATTCAGGTGAAGAAGGGAAAAGGACCAGCTAGGTTAATATCATGTGTCAGTATTTTGCATTTATCCAAATCTCAATTACAGATGCATCAGATTTCGTTCTGAGTAGCTATTTTATTAACTTATGTAATTTGTCTTTTTCTTTTCTTCTCTCCTCCCATTTTTTTCCCCCTTTTCCTCCCACTCACTAAAGCAGTGGTTTCCCTAATGGTGAGTCGAGGCGCACCATGTAAGCCCTAGAGGCACGCGCACACACACACACCCCTCCAGAACCGCAGGCAGAAGCATAGCGAGCAGGATCTGGGTGGCAGCAACAGCAGCCCAGAGGAAGCAAGTGAAGAGTCAGCAACCAGAGGCACTTTCCCCACCACACCCATGCTCTCACTCCCCATGGAGAGAAGACAGCAGTGTGAGGAGCAGGGCCCAGGCAGCAGCAAGGCAGAGGAAACACCTGTGCAGGACAAGGACAGGCTGCTGACTATCTGGTTGCTGGCGCCAACTGCGTCATCATCCCCACAGCTGCCGCCCACATTCCCCTCTCACTTCCCCTGGGAAGCAGGCAGCTGGGTGGGGAACGAGATCCAGGCATCAGCAGCAGTGCAGAGGAAGTGGTCGGAGTCGGTGAGTGGACACTCAGCAGCCTGGTGGGGATCACAGCCTCACCATATGGTGAGAGGGGCCAGGGTGAGCAAGAGCAAGGGGGTTGGGATGTGACCCTCAAGCCAGGTCGGCCAGTAATAATGGACTTCGGAATCGCTTTGCCCCCTGCAGCTGAAACGTCTAGGAGAGAGGAGATCTGAGGCTGTGTCTCCTCAAGTGGGATGCTCTGGCGGATATCATGAAATCACATCATATAGTGCCTGCATGGATCTTAAATGTGCTTTCTTCTTGCAAGCCATTAAACGATAGCTTGAAGAAACAGAGTGCGCTAAAATCTGTTGAGAGTCATTGCAGAGGAGGAAGGTGTGTAGAGCTACTCTTGGGATGAGTCACTGAAACGCGGTTCCTCTTGGCTAGCTATACCCTGAAAGGAATCCTATTGCTGACTCTGGGGGTGCTATGCTCATAAATCAGGGAGGACTTTTTCATATTTTTAAAAGGGAAAATCCCTCTTTAGTTGCTGCATAGTTCCAGTTGGGAAAACAACTCCAACTTACTGTTAATAACCGTAAATATCATTAGATAGCTATGAGCTTTGCAGCAAAGCAGAGGGAATTTAGCTAAAACATCCTGGATAACAAGCTTCAGGGTAGAAAACAGAACAAACAGAAATTCACCATACCCACATTTCTCTAGAGTATGTCTCTTATGCTTTCCTTGAACTAACATGAATACTGTTTCTGAAGCCAAACACTCTCTTTTATTTCTATTATGTAAACTAGATGGAACCATTATTTTTAGATCTGAAGCTTCATGGTAAGAGAACCTATAATCAGCCAGGCTGCCCCTTCTAATAATTACAATTACCACCACAACACAATGCCAGATAGTTTAAGTTTTATCTTGTTAAAATTGCACAGTGGAAAGGATCTATTTAATTTTGCCAGAAAGGGAAAAGCCAAACCGTTGCTCCACGGCTACAGGACCCTATTCCCTCCTGGCAGCAAAGTTATATTTGTCCATTGCAGATGGGACATAAGAGATAAGGAGTGTAAGCGAGGCCAGAATTTGGACCAAAATCTGTTTTCAGTTACTCATTCTCTTTAGACCCCTATTCACCAAGGGCTGGGCTGGGTATTTTGTTTCTACTGGGATTGTATGAATAGCAGGTGTGTTTCTCCCTTCCCTCCCCCATTTTTTTAAATTGCTGCTGGGCCTCCACCCAGAATTTAGAACAGATGTTTCTTTTCCCTGCTGGTGGTCCAGGCTAATACTCCAGGTACTTTCCTCCAAAGGCAGTGAGTGTATTATAGGAAAGTCAGCTTGCTGCATGGAAGCTCATGGAGTTTTCACCCTTCTTTCATTGTCCCCTTGTTAACCATAAACTATTCTGCATCATTTCATTTGGAAAGTGCCACTTAGGGCTTTATCACCCACCAGCAGCACTAGGACACTGATGCAGCAATAAATCCCACCTCCACACACATCACCAGTGACTTAGTTGTATTACCACAGTGTGCCCAGCCACTCCTCTAGCCAAAGAGCAAAGGGCAATTCTGTGTTTCTGAAAGTGTATCTCCTGTACAGTCTGAATCAGCTACAGATCAGTCAGGGATCTGAATTGTTTTGTTTTTAATATACAAGTGTGAACCCACTCAGAGGACTCCTGTCCATCCAACCACCATCTTCTGCTACTCCTTACAATCCTAATTCACATATAAATTGCCACTGGCTAGTGTCAAGCTTTCTGATCCCAAATCACATCAGAAGCTTACCACTTTGAAGGGCTAGGGAATTCCAGTTTCATGTGGGCTAGAAACAGACTTACTGGCTAACAAACTATGACTCAGTTTTTGACTGAGGTTACATCACTGACAGATTAATCAGATCTGCTACAGGCAAGCTTCTGTAGTAAAAATTCACTACTGCTAGACCTATTAACCCAGAATGTTTGCAGCGCATAAGCCATACCAGCATGCAAGTACCATA
Source organism: Mauremys reevesii (assembly GCF_016161935.1). Classification (NCBI taxonomy): domain Eukaryota; kingdom Metazoa; phylum Chordata; order Testudines; family Geoemydidae; genus Mauremys; species Mauremys reevesii. Next base: position 12,078,717 of record NC_052640.1, on the reverse strand, counting down.
ATAATTCCAATGTCAGATAGCTGAGAGCCATAAAGCTCTGACTATGAGTCTGCAGAGATTTCACGGTGGCCAGTACAGCCAGAGCTCCCTTCCACATGAGCTAAAAGAGAACCTCCATAATAAGTCAAAAGTAATATATTCTTCGGCCCTGATCCTATGAACACATGGGTAAGTGTTTAACTTTTAGCACCACATTGGCTGTTTTCTCACAATGTTTTTATGATATATGAGCTTTTGGATCCTATGAGAGAAACTTTCCTGAGGTCTGAATCAGCCTGAAATATTGCACTCTCATTCTTTATGGGTCTGAAATGATGTATGTTCTCAAGATGAAAGAAGAAATAAGTGTAGCATTTGTCAGGATAATATTGCAAATGGATAGTATCAATGTATCCAAATCTAATGAGTATTTCTCCTGACCTTTGAATATTTTTAAATGCCCATTGTGAATCTAAATCAGCCAAACTGAATCCATTAAGGGACAGTTATGGGAATACATACTTACATCTCAACCAAAAATTATCCTGTAAACCATTACAAAGTACTTCTAGAAGAAGGCTGTTTACAATGGAGCAGTAAGCTAGCAGCCGAATGAGCAGAGTTAGGCCCACAATGACTCTTGTGGGAATTTACTGTAGTGTGTTTAGGATCCAACAGTGCAAACTGGGAGGAGTGGTAGATACGCTGGAGGGTAGGGATAGGATACAGCGGGACCTAGACAAATTAGAGGATTGGGCCAAAAGAAATCTGATGAGGTTCAACAAGGATAAGTGCAGAGTCCTGCACTTAGGATGGAAGAATCCCATGCACTGCTACAAACTAGGGACCGAATGGCTAGGCAGCAGTTCTGCAGAAAAGGATCTAGGGGTTACAGTGGATGAGAAGCTGGATATGAGTCGACAGCGTGCCCTTGTGGCCAAGAAGGCTAACGGCATTTCAGGTTGTATAAGTAGGGGCATTGCCAGCAGATCGAGGGACGTGATCATTCCCCTCTATTTGGCATTGGTGAGGCCTCATCTGGAGTACTGTGTCCAGTTTTGGGCCCCACACTACAAGAAGGATGTGGAAAAATTGGAAGGAGTCCAGCGGAGGGCAACAAAAATGATTAGGGGGCTGGAACACATGACTTATGAGGACAGGCTGAGGGAACTGGCATTGTTCAGTCTGCAGAAGAGAAGAATGAGGGGAGATTTGATAGCTGCTTTCAACTACCTGAAAGGGGGTTCCAAAGAGGGTGGATCTAGACTGTTCTCAGTGGTACCAGAGGACAGAACAAGGAGTAATGGTCTCAAGTTGCAGTGAGGGAGGTTTAGCTTGGATATTAGGAAAAACTTTTTCACTAGGAGCGTGGTGAAGCACTGGAATGGGTTACCTAGGGAGGTGGTAGAATCTCCTTCCTTAGAGGTTTTTAAGGTCAGGCTTGATGAAGCCCTGGCTGGGATGACTTAGTTGGGGATTGGTCCTGCTTTGAGCAGGGGGTTGGACTAGATGACCTCCTGAGGTCCCTTCCAACCCTGAGATTCTATGATTCTATGAACCCTTATGCATGTGAGTAATCCACTGTAGACAATTAAAAACTCTTCTGGCAGCAAGCACCACTCTTGGTAGTACTTTTCACAGCACTGTACTCTTAAGAAACATCTAATCAATGGCTATAAATTGCTAAAATAGTCTTTTTTACATGCATTACAATGCCCTATAGCTAGAAAAGTGTAATTAAGAAGGTCTTTTTAAATGTTTTTCTGTGTAACTAAGAAAATTAGCCAGGGATCAAATGTGTCCAAAGATTAATATTTGATAAGAAAATGGCACATTTTTCCTGTCTATTTAAAATAGAGATTTTAAAGACTTGATATATTTTTTAAAAATATTCAGTGGAATGTATTTTCCTTTACTAGCAAGCAAATGGCTAAGATTTACCAGGAGATGAACACACATGAAAGGACTGTAAAATGCAGAAGTGGCTCATGACAGAGCACTGTAAAACATCTTACATATATACAAGACCATAGTTTTCAAACATGCTGTATCTTTGCAATAGCTTAGCTCTTCATAACCTCATAATTTTCAGTACATTTTTACTTTTTATTTTATTTTTTTTTGGAAGTGGGAAGGAGATAAATCTGGCATGACAAGAACTGTGTCATATTTACTATTTTCTGCTTTAGAACCTTGTTTACTTGTATTCAATTTAAACATGGGTCACTCATGCAATATAAATCATTGCTTCCAAGTCAGGCATGTTAGAAGCCAAGGAATTTGAGTGCAAAGTATGTTTTATGGTTGGTACTTACAACCAAGGCGTGTCAAAGCACAAACTAATAGCTAGGTTAACCACAGAGGGCCCATCAACTCACAGGTAAGGGGGGAATTTGCTATCCACAGGATTTAGTGCCAACATTTTAAAATTACCATTGGTACAAGAATAATTAGCACAATGTGATATAGTAAAGTTGGTCAGGTAGAAAAGGGAAGAGGTATATGATATAGTATAGATGCCATACCAACGATAAGAGTAGTATAAAAATAGATTTTGGTCCAAAACATCATCTGTAAAATTAGTAGCACTGTCTATGATGAAAATATCCTTAATACAAAGGGTCAGATTCTAATTTTAGATAATCTGGTATAAATCTGGAATAAACCAGGCCTTGGGATTTACTCTGGATTTAAACTAGTATAACTGAGATTGCTAGCTAGCATTATTTTTAAATAATATCAGGATGAACCCGCAGTAGATAATAAATTCAAAGTCATAACTGGAACTCAGTACTTAACCTCCCCATTATATCCAGGGATCTCCAAGTATAACTGGCACTACGGTATCGCTATAACTTGACACAGTTTGCACAATTAGGAAATTCCATCTATTTAAACTCTAAAAAAACAAACAAAAACAAAAAGCCCTACGATCTCCCTGTTACTGATCTGTTGAACTCAGGAACAACCACACAGGTTAGAAGAAATAGCAATGCTCATTTTTATGTTTGGTGACTTGTTGTAATTTCGCAACAGTAAAACAAAACCAAACACAACACTACAAGTGAAAGATGTCGAGCACTATATGAAAAGGATCTCTTACAGTTATATAGCATCTCTCATGCAAAAAGGACCCAGAAGAGCCTTTTACAAATGCACCATCACTGGAATACAGGTGGAGGACAGTAGCTAACTGTACAGGAGGAGAGACTCAAGGTCAAACCCCTTTTCATGCATGGGGTGCACCTGAACTTTTAGGACTGGATCATCAGCTCCTTGACCAATATGCAGCAGTGAGCACAGCAGCGCTGCACGCCAGTACCAATGGGAGTGGAAGCTAAATATAGGCTGGAGTAAGGTTAAGTGCTAGGCCTTGTCCTCCACAATAAGCAAGAGCGGGTGTCAAGCCTTATGCATGCCCTTCCTCACAAGTGCACAGGGGAAAAAATGAAACCGGGAGAAGGGCTGGATGTGGACACTGTATGGCAGTAATTCAAGGGTATATTGGCTTCAGTGCAAGTCTCGGGCTGCTAAGAGAGGTGCTTAGGTACCTGCTCCCCTCTGTGCCTCACTACTGCTACTAGGAAGCAGTAACATGGCTGCTGTGACCTCATCAGAGGATCATCTTCTTGTGGGCTCCCTATTGTCCTCATCACTTTTACCTTGTGCTCACACAATACTTTGCAGCTGCTCTGTATCCAAGGAAAGTAGACAAGACTTTGCTCCGTAAGATATCATCCAAAAGACCATCTCACAGCAAACTAGTTGGAACTCAAATCAACCTGTCTTGGAAGAATGGTGGGCTGCATGAACCCCACCAGGACTGGAACATGTAGGTCCCGAGAGTCTGCAGAGTGCCAATCAGATGCTTAGACCATTAGCATCTCCGCAGGGGTAACAGCATTGTGCTTATAGAAACCTCTTACAATTCTGAATATTGTGTGCACAATTCTAGATAATGCTGTTTTGGGGAGTTCACGTGAGCCACTGAATTTAGTGCGTGCATGTGCGTAAATATGAAGGAAAAATAAATATGACGACACTTTCTCTTTCCTGAATTGGAGAAATCATTTATTTCTGATTTGAACTAGTGATATTTAAATAAATGGCATCATCTCTTAAATCCAAGATGAGCTTCCTGGTGGACAATGCCACATTACAAAGGAGTAACTTTTGAACATATTCCCCCATCTCTCATTTTAGATCAGACAATGAATAATTAACTACAGCATAAAAAGCGTTAAACAAAAAGCAATGGATGGAATAAAGAAAAGGGACACACCAAGATTGACAAGTTTTTCTGGCCAACATCAAGCCCTTAGGAATATGACCCCAATGCAACAACAAGAATAAGATCCCACAAGAAGCTTCCTAAGAGAAATGTTCTCAGAAAGAAAGCAGGTAAAACATTTTGCACTGGAATGCTCTCAGTTTTCCTGAAATATGTCTGAATCACAAATGAATCACCATGCTCACATTTTCTGATTTGAACCATTCAAACTTGTTTCGCAGCAGCCTTCCATTGCAATCAACACACGTTTACAAAGTTACAAATAGTTGGGTCTAAGGAGCAGCTTTTCAAAAATACCTCCACTCCCCTCCAACGCCATCAGAACAGTTGATGTTTCGAAAGCCACAAGTAACATTGCAAATAAGTACAGGGTATAATCTTTGTAGAGTGGAATGTTGGCTGCTTCTCATACAGCTAGCAGAATTAGGTTTCCTGGATCTACAGTTTCAAACAAGGTTCTATTTTTTACTGAATTATACTTTACATGTAAGTAAAGAGGAAATCCAATTACATTTTGGTCTGTGGAATGTGCCTATACAGTGAGAATGCAAAGTTTAAGGCAAGTCTCAGACTGAAGAGTCCCTCTCTTGCTCCTTTTTATCTGGGTTATTTTCAATTTAATTTCTGGATTACCAGCTACGTATTAACATTAAGCTTCGGTTCACTGAAAACATCTGACAGCAAAATCAGTGGGAAAACTGTTTGAAACAATCTTTTGCTATTAAACTTTTAGCCCAATTCTGTTACCACATACATCAGTGTAAATAAGGATTAATGGAATTATATCTCTGTAAAAACAATGTAAGTGAGATCAGAGTTAGACCCCAGGGTTGAAATCCTTGCCCCTTGGGAGTCAATGGAAGTTTTGACATTGACTTCAAAGGAGCTAGGATTTTGCCCCTTATCTTTAACAAACAATTGACAAAAACTCTTCCAAAGTTTCTTACTCTCTGATGTTAATAATAAAAAAAGCCAAAAGCAAATTATTATTATTAATAAAAGTTAGTTTGACCATTTTGAATGTAAATTGAATGTTTAGTGGTTTCAAAATGCTACAGTGCACTTGTGCCATTGCAAAACAGCATGATCTCATCAGGATAAATTTTGCAAGATACTTGCTTAAAATAGGCATTAGAGACTTGTAATACATTATTCTTACTTTTTTGTTTGTAGTTTAAACAGCCAAGTTATAAACATCTAAAATGTAGCTGCTACACCTCTGCAGTACTTTCATCTCATGACAGTTTTAATATGCATATCTGCTTTAACATTGTACAGAAAAATATATGGCTTTATAGTAGAAACCCTGACAGACCATTAACCATAGCACAGCTAGCTGGCACTGCTACAGCAATCCATCACTACATGCAAAGCTGCTCCAAGAATCTAGTCCCAGATGAGGAACTTAAACAAGGAGAACTAAACTGAATTTAAAAAGTCAGAGTGGAGATGGGGGTGAGATTCTGCAACATCAGGCTAGATTTGATTGTGTTGGTCATCATCCCTATAATCTTCTCTTCTCCTTTGAGTGACAAATATTGAATCAAAGGTGGAAAGCAAAGTAACAAAATATTCCATGGTTCTGCAAAATAAGGTAGCCATGGAATTCAGTTATGGGTTTATAAATCAGCAAGATTCGCTCAGTATTGATCGATCTGTGAATGCTGATGCATTGTCACTTGCAGGTAGGCCTGGAAAGAGAAACAACAGACGCTTTTCAATTCATGCTGATAATACTTGGTTCTAGTCGGTGGGATCTATATTTCTTTAGAAGGAAATGAATGGGCATAATTCCTATTAGCTAAAGCGAGGCAGGTAGCTAAAAACTACTCACCTACCTAGAGAAGACTAAATCTCAGCATCTAAACTGTAAAATTCAAAAGTACAAACTTTACTTGCATGTATCTAAAAACATTCAGGCCAGTAGACAGACCCCTTCATTGTCCCTTAGCGCATTACTGTGACAACATCCGCTTCAAAGGGAGGGACATGTTGATACACAACACACAAAGGGATGTCATAATCACGAACTAATGACTGAGAACATCTGAAGGACCTGGTGCCTCCAAAAGTTGCTGATATGTCTTTTAATATGGAGATAAACCCTTCTGTGAATTACAGCTCATCACAATGCAATCCCGGTCCTTACAACTGGCAACTCTGAATCCACTTAATGAAAATCGATATTTTTTTGTTATGGTGTCTTTCTAAGGTTATTAAAATAGAGCCTCTGAGAAAAATGTAACTGTTAATAATATTAACAATACAGAATGATTGCTGTATTGTTAAGAAGTGTTGTATATCATCATAATGGCTGTCAGTAGTTAATGTTGCCCAGAAGCAGGAAAATTAGCTGAAACTATTTACATTTCTCACTTGAACTCAGTGGATTCTCCATGTAATTTATAGTAAAGATGTAACAAAATACAGCACTTTCTATTGATTCCTAAATTACAAGGTTTTTTTTATTTCTTTAGCTTAATTGTTACACACCCTGCAGGGGTTACACTCTTAATTATGTTTTATTCAAGTGTCTGTAGCAAAGGCCACATGGGGAAAAATGATCCCCTAGCTCTGCAGATATGGGCGAAAGCCATTGTTTTTCCAAGGTCAATACATCAGTTAGCCAACGCTTAGCTTGCCATAAAATTAAATTGGCTCCGCATTGATTTGTGTCCCCTGTGGTGTGTCTAATACATTTGAGCAAAGAACTGGCTTTCCCATAACTTTGTTTTTCATATTGGCAATCACTTTAAACATACCTGGAGACAGAAAGCTTTGCGGGCCATCCGAAAAGAGAATCATAGAATCATAGAATCATAGAATTCAAGATCAGAAGGGACCATTATGATCATCTAGTCTGACCTCCTGCAAGATGCAGGCCACATAAGCCGATCCACCCACTCCTTAGCAAGTGAACCCTGCCCCATGAAACCTCCAGGGCCATAGCCAATCTTCCCTGGAGGAAAATTCCTTCCCGACCCCAAATATGGCGGTCAGCTGAACCCCGAGCATGCGGGCAAGACTCTCCAGCCAAACCCTCTGGAGAATGAGAAGAAGGATCAGAGCCAGGTACTTTTAGGGACAGTCCTCCATTGGGGCTGACGCAGCACTACTGTACTCCATTAAGAGCTATGAGAGGAACTGTTCCTTAATCCTAACCTTGGCTCCCTGGAATGCAAAGGGACTACACAACCTTCTCCCACTGGTGATGTAGAGGGTAGCAGAGCCCTGGCTCTGTCTTCTCCCTGTGCTTCCCATCCCCTCTAGAGCAACAGGCAGCCATGAGGGTGCACTTAGGGAGCCTTCCTCAAACCCTGGGACTGTATCTGTCCCAGGCCCTATGTTAGAAAATGATATTGCTAGGAACACATACAAATTCACAGATCACAAGGCTGGATGAGACCACTGTGATCATTCTAGTCTGACCTCCTGTATAACACAAGGCACAGAAATTCCTCAACATAATTCCGAACTTTCAGAAAAACCATGCAGTCTTGATCTGAAAATTGCCAGTGATGGAGAATCCATCCATGACCCTCGGTGAGTTGCTCCAAGGGGTTAATAACCCTCACTGTTAAACATTTATACCTTATTTCTAGTCTGAATTTGTCTAGTTTCAACTTGCAGCCATTGGATCATGTTATATCTTTCTCTGCTAGGTTGAAGAGCCCTTAGTAAATATTATTTCCCCATTTAGATACAATTTGGGAGTTAGTTTAACTCTACTGCTGCTCAGGATTCCCTTTTTGACCATAGCATTGCACTGGGACCTCATGCTCAGCTGATTATCCCTGACAAGTCACAAATCATTTTTAGTCACTGCTTCCTCCATCCTGCAGGTATGCCCCCCACTCTTTGTTCCTAGATGTATGCATTTACATTTAGCTGTATTAAAACATACATTCTTTGCTTGTGCCCAGCTTACCAAGGGATCCAGATGGCTTGTATCAGTGACCTGTCCTCTTCACTATTTACCACTCTGCCTATTTTTGCATCATCTCCAAACTTTCTCACTGATGATCTTACATTTTCTTCAGATCATTGATAAAAATGATAAAGAGCACAGGGCCAAGAACCAATCCCTGTGGAACCCCAATAGATTTCCCCTTTATAATTACATTTTGAGACTCATCAGCTAGCTAACTTTTAATCCTTTTGATGTGTGCCATCTTTATTTTATGCCGTTCTAGTTTTTCAATCAAAACGTTGTGTGGTATCATGTCAAACACCTTACAGCTGTCTAAGTATATTACATCAAATGCTATTACCTTTATCAACCAAACTTGTTCACTCATAAAAAAAAAATTAAAAAAAAGATATGTAGTTAGACAGGATCTATTTTCCATAAACCTATGTTGATTGGAATGAATTATATTACCCTCCTTTCATTCTTTATTAAAATACCTGCTTCCGGCAGAATAGATGAGGTGCCACATAAGCCCAATGGCTAAGAAAAGGTATTTTGCTGCCCATTTTGCAAGACTACAAAATTGACTATTTCTTAAAAGTAAAGTATCCCTAAAGGGCTGCTCTAATTAACTGGCTAGAACAGAACCTTCTGCCAGCCAGAATGCAATGTGCTCTACAATTTTTGTCATTAGTCAGGGATCAGTGAAGCACATCACACTCCAGTTCCACCTCCTTCATTACGAAACTACCTTTTGGCCTCACCAACCTCTTTATGCCCCCTACAGTCAATAGGGCTGGCTTCACACCATCCCATAACTCCCCCAGGCTAAGGGAATATTCAACTGCCATATTAGGACAGATTTAAAGTCATTTTGCACCACTCTGGTGGCAGAGAATGACCTTAGTCGAGCCAAAGATCTGGCTTAATGTCCCATCGCCATAAAGAAGTCACATAATTTCAGTGTAGTTCTGGAATAGAACTGCACTGTGTGAACTCTTCCGTTAGACACACCACGTGTGTTTTCATTCCTGACATTCATCTCTTGTGAATTTGTACCATCTGCTGTAATTTCTTGGATCAGGTAAGTGAAATGTTGCTTTTCTCTGATCGCTCCTGCTGTGAACAGCATCTTCTTGCCAGGATCAGGGTTTTCTTGATGCTGATCATTTTATAAAATGGATTGCTGATTCAGCCACACACAAAACTGGACATATTGGTAGCAAGGGGTTAAGATTAAATCTTCGAGTTCAAACTGCTACCAGCCTTCGTGTGGTGCCATATACATTGAAGCTGACAGAGCTGACTATTTTAACTTCAGTTTTGCCATGTGTTGAGAGCAGTGGCCATCCCTAAAAATAATTATTTGATCTTGATGTTTCTCATTTAGTTGTTCCTGGATAGTAGATTTTATAGTACTGCATGCCATTCATGTCCACTTTGTTTGTTCCCCTGCAAAGATGCTTCTAATCTATGTCCTTTGAGGGGAGAAACAAGTTTATTTTATAACAACAAATACTGCAACCCACTGTAAAAAAGTAACTCTCTTTAAAGGGGCTAGAAGAAAGACTGAAAACTAATGTAGAGAGTTTTGAAGAACACTACGCCAAACTCTGACGTTCTTACTCATTTTTTAATTAGCCTTTACGACGAAGTCAATGGGATTTTGCCTCAGTAAGCACTGAATAAAATACAGAGGATCTAATTCTACTCTCTCTTACACCCAAGAAACGCCACTGAAACTCAACAGAACTGTACCCAATTTACATCAATGTAAGGGAGAGGAGAATCATGTCTTACGTCAGGTCCTCGAGATTTACCCTACTTTATGGCCTGCCTAGTAATATATCTCCTAAACTTTACCAATCCCGTTTGCTATTCATACACTGATGCCTCACAATGACTGCAGAAATTATCAGCTACCATGGAGAATTAGCATGAGCTTTTGTGCAATTTATGTACAAATTGTTTTCCATTTTATTTTGATTTGGCCAGGAATCCTGCATGAAGTTTCTCTGGGATGGTAATAATTACAGCACCATTACCGAATGTAGTTTACTTTGTACACTTTATACTTTTTTAGTGCTGGTGAAAGGTCCCAGGTTGACAGTCACAGAGACTCAAGTACTTTAATTGATAAGAGAGTCAGTGACAGTACCAGTTTCTTCATGCAACCGTGCCAATGTGTAATACCTCTAACTGGGAGAGACCAAACTAGAGGTGGAAAAAGGTCATTCTGTTTCCAACAGAGAGATGAGAGAAATCTTTTGGCCAAATTTAGAACTCACTCAAAAAAATCAATGATTCCAAATTTAGGATAGCTCTCAAATTTTGATAAAATGGAGAACTGGGCTATAGACAACAAAATTAATTTAATCAAAGACAAATGTAAGCTGCTACGCTTAGGGAAGAAAAACCAAATGCACAAATACAGAATGGGGGATAAGTGGCTTGGAAGCAGCACTGCTGAGAAGGATTTGGGAGCAGTGGTGGATCACAAACTCTGCATGAGTCAACAACGCGATGCTGTTGCAAAAAAAGCAAATGCAAATTTGGGTTGCATTAACAGAGGCATAGCATGCAAGTCATGGGAGAGGATAGTACTGCTCTCCTCAGCACTGATTAGGCCTCAGCTGGAATACTGTGTCCAATTTTGATCACCGCTGTATAGAAAAAGATGTATAGAAACTAGAAAGGATCCAGAGATGAGCAACAAAGATGATTAAAGAGATGGAACACAAGCCATACGAGCAAAGGCTGAAGGATCTGTGTATGTTTAGTTTGGAAATGAGGAGATTAAGGGAGGGCATGATAGGGGTCTTCAAATACTTGAAAGGCTGCCATAAAAATTATTCTCTTTTGCCCATAGAGGGCAGGACAAGAGGCAATGGGTTCAAACTACAGCATAGCAGATTTAGATTAAATCTCAGGAAAATCTTCTTAACTGTAAGAACAGTAGGACAATGGAACAAATTGCCTAGGCAATTTGTGGAAACTCCTTCCACTGGAGGTTTTCAAAGAGAGTCTGGATAGCCATCTGTCTTTAGATACAAGAAATCCTGTATCTTGGCAGGGGGTTAGACTAGATGACCATTGCAATGCCTTTTAACCATATGGTTCTATGATTCTATGACAGTGGGATAGACAAGTGGCACTACTGAGTCATCGCATGATGACATTTAAAGGTGGAGGAGCCACATGAGTTGGGCACTTCAGTCCTGAATAAAATGAAACTCATGGCTGCTGTATACTTCTTTTGATTTCATTCAGCTGGCCATCCCAAGAATTGCTTGCACAACAAGGTTTTCTGAGTTGCTTTCATACCATTAAGAAAAATGTTTTTTATTTTAAACGAAAAATTGTTTGAACTGAGGTGGAAAATGCTTCATTCAAAAATGTTGTGTGCATTCCAAAGCTTTTCCAAACAATCCCAGTAGTTTTGCAAAGCCTAAAGGATTACCATCTGCCCCCACCCTTCTACTCTATGTCCATTTAATATTTAGAGCCAGAACGGAATAGGTCACCATAGCGCTCTTGAAGTCAATGGATCATCTTACGCAAATGGAGTTGTGATGCTCAACACCAGCTGAGAAACTGGCCCTGGACTTTCTACTAAGATTGCCAACGTGTGTCAATTCGTAGCAGTTGCACTGGTGGGTTTGTTGTAGGCACCAGTCCCCTAGGAGCTAGCCTGATTCCACCAACGCAAGTCACATAAGCCACAAACAAGTCATCAGGCGATCATATTTTCAGTCATAACCAACCTTGGCTAGATGCAAACCAGCAGACCTTGCAGTTCATTTCCCTGTATTATCCTTTCTCTCAATTGTATATATTTTCCTTGATAGCCAAGAAATGTTCAGGTTTCTAAATTAACCTCTTTAGGGTTTGTCTACACAGCAAAGAAAAACCTGTGGCTGGCCCATGCCTGCCAACTCAGGTTCACGGGATTCGGGTGGCAGGGCTGTTTCATTGCTGTGTAGACTTCCAGGCTTGGGCTGGAACCCAAACTCTAGAACCTGTGGCATGGGAGACCAGCATGGGGTTTCCTTTGTTTTGTAGGCCTATCCTTAAGCAACAACCTCTTTGGAAATAGAGCCTCAATTTATAATATTATGCTGTTGAAAAGTTTAGAGGAAAATCCAGTTTTGTATTAAATATTCTACATTTACAGACTGTACTAACTGCCAGAGCTGATGGAATCGATCAACATTGTTTTCTGGCACAACAGCCCCTGCTTGTTAGTTTGTCAGATGATGAAGATTTGCTCTGCAAAAGGGAAAAAAATTCTGTATATGTGGAGAAAGCTCAGCTAGCTTCTTGTGTGGGTGTATTTTGACTGGCAGACTCTGTGCAAGGAAAGAAAAAAAAACAAAAAAAAACTGATTCAGTAGAATAAATTAAATTTTTTTTTTATAAGGAACTCAAAAGCTCACCAGCAGTGAAGGAGCTAAATAATAGAACTGCAACAGAACGGCATGAGAGTGTCTGGTGACGCAAGCCAAGCTTAGCAAAACATTTATTTCCAGTGTCTATTGCCCCATGAATCTTCTTTGAAGCAGTGGGAGTGAAAGAAAGATCACTAAAAGAGAACCCCTTACATTTAGTGTTTAGCATGATACAGCACTGTAAGAAACAGACAGGGCTGAGCAAAACCCCACAGATTTAAATAGCCCCAAACCCTGCATCACAGGCCTGTCTCTTATAAGACATGCTTTTCACAAACGGCTATTAAATCATCTTATGAAAGTGGATAAGTATCATGATCTCCATTTCACAGATAGGGAAACTGAGGCACAGAGCAGTGAAGTGACTTGCCCAAGGTTGTACAGTGAGATAATGGCTGTGCCAGGCACAGAACTCTGGTTTGCCAGCTACCAGTCCTGAATGGGACTCAGATGCCCCAAAATGAGTGAGAATGAGAGGACAGATTGTGTGGGGCGGGGGAAAATGTATTTAAGTTACTCACATTTGTGAGTTCAGAGAAAGTTCAATTTGAGTTCTGGGAAAAGGTTTGGACATTATTTCATCCCAAACGGTTGACCCATGCCTGAGCCGGCTAATCCAAATACTTCCATGAGAGAAAAAGTAAAAGAGCATGAAAAAAGTTATAATAGAACACTGATTTCAGGGCAGTGTTCAGCACACAAGAAACAGTCTTTGATATTAGAACACTGACAATTAAAACAATTTGGTATAATACTACTGTAAGTACAATCATTGTAGACATCTTGCCCATAAAGATCCTGGTCCTGGTAACAACAGGTGGCCAAGAATTTCCCCCCCCCCTTTTTTTGGATGAAAATGGACAATTTTTAATGAAAATTTCTGCCCACTGCCAGCCATTTGACCCCCTTCCCCTCCTGCCCACCATTCAATTCCCTTGTCCCTGTATCCTATACAGCTCTTCAGTGTAGAAGCAGGATTTTGCCCAGTTCCTCTACAGGAGGGAATGGATACTTTATAGTTAAGTATCTCCAGTGCTCCTATCTGGTTGCTGCAGACTGGCTTGGCGTTGGCCTCCATTCTCTCATGTGAAAATGCTTGCTTTCAAACAGAAAAAGAAAGACACCCACTTCCAAAGAACTCTCTCAGAAATGTGGGTGCAATTTTCAAATAAACTTGGAAGGTTTAATTATTGTCTGCTTTTTGCATATTAATCATTCCATTCGGCCTTAGTTCAAAAGGCTCTATTTATTGCAAAGATTAACTACTATAACTGTACCCTAAAATAGGTGCATTTTATTTCCCTCCTTGCTCTTTTTCTATATCTCAGCGAGCGGCATTTTTTTTCCTATACTGGAAAGCAAAGATAAAAGCCCTTCAGTAACCTTTCCGGTATCACTAAAATAAATACAGTGGGCTTGATTCCTTCTATTAGCCCAGTTTTACAGGGCTGTGACCCAACAGACTTCAATGGTATTAGTATGGATCCAAATCAGAGTAAATGGAATAAAGAATCCAGTCCCACAGTTGAACCTTTAGTGAGAACAACTGTTGGTCATGCTACCTTTTTCTCCTTATTTTTCTACTCCACTTTGCTTTCTGTTATGTGGGGGACATGCTGTAGAACCAACGGGCAGCTATAACAATGTCATTGGCAGCCAGTTTTTATATCCTTACTCTAACCATTATGATTACTCACAGCGTTACATAAATACCTTGGGTTTTATCCTTTAATACGGGATGTATAGTTAAAAAAAATACCCACAATGACCTTTAACTTAGTTATTTGCAGCTGGCTTCTGATATTCTTGCCCATATGGAATTGTACCTTAATTCCATGGAGTTGCCCTATGGAAGTCAATGGGACCACTCCTGGAACAAAGTGCTACGTAACAGGAGTGAGATCAGTGGAAGCTAGTCCTTGGTTGGTACAGCCTGAAAGCTTGAAGAGAGACACTACAACCATTTACTTGGGTAAATTCAGAGCAATTCCACTGACGTTACACTAGTGCAAATGAGAACAGAATTTGTCCCATTGTCTTTACATATGCATCGTTAGAAAGCACAATCCATTCATCCATCCCTTAAAAACAGGCATGCATGCTAATTAATTTCCACAGAAAAGTCAGCAGAGATACTATTCCCAGGGCCACGCTCTCTTCAAGGCAAGTGCTCTTTTTATTGAGTTAAAAGCATATCAGCTAGCTCAGTCCAACAGAGTCTCTTGCATCTTTTATCCACAATTCTCTGCCATGGCTCTCTATGGGTAAGCAGTCACTATAATTCTAGCTGCTCAATTTCTTTGCTTCCAAAGATTACTCACAGGATTTTGATTCTATATGAAAAGATAAGCAGAGGCGTTTGGGTCAGTTCAAAGCTATCCATTGCTCAATGGTCCATAGCTTTCTGGTGTGTTCACATCAAAAGCAGAAAAATAGAAGCCCATGGAAAGTGGCAGAGCAGACAACCAGTACATATCTCCATTGCCTAGATCTCGTATTGCAGCTTGATTGAATTCGCCTGCAAACATTTTACATCTAGTCTGACTTTATTCTGTATTTTAAATAGAAATAATCATAGTCTCAAATTGAATATAAGCAAGTCATCTTTATCCAAAACAAAAGCAAAAAGAAAGTTGCATATGTACACTGAACCTAAAATGTTTTAATTAGAGCTGGTTGAAATTTTTCTATTGAAAAATCTTCCCATTAGAAAATGTAGTTTTGACTGAATTTCATGTTTTCTATGGGGAAAATGTTGATGTCAATAATAATTTTCAATTTACTGATCACACCTGACCCCCCAACTGCCAGCCCCTCCCCTCCAGACTCTCAGCCCAGCCCCCCCTCCTTGCCACGCCCCCCTGCACTCTACATCCCCTGCCTGGCCCGCAGAAACCCCCTCACCTTTCCAGATGCGATCCTCATCCACACAGTGGCAACACCTCTACCGCCCAGATATGGTGGTGTTCAAACAGCTGGAGCGGGGCCAGCGGATGCCTGGGTACCAGAGTCTATGGGGGCCAGATACGGAGCAGCAGGTGCAGGCTGGGCCCTGGCATGGAGCCTGGTGAATCATTGCACTTGTGGCTGAAGTCCTGGCAGCCTTTGCGTTGCTACCAGGACAAGGCCCAAGCCACCCAGCATCTGAGCCACGGTTGCAGTTGTGATCTTACCCACACCGGGGGGTGAAGAGCAGCTGGGGAGTGGGTCAGAGCACTTCCCTGACAGCATGGCTGGGACCACTTCCTGCTCCTCAAAGCACCAGCTGGCAGCTACGCCTCATCCCCAGCCAACACCTCCAGTCTGCCATTCTCAGAAATCTGCTGCCCAAAGCAGCTGCCTAGTCTGCCTATAGCTAGAGTAGCCTCTGCTCATCACCATGGTATTTGAGCACCTCCCGATGACTAACAGATTTCATCCTCAACACACTCGTCTTATCGCTGTTTTACAGATGAGGAACTGAGGCACAGGGTAGATTAAGTGATTTACCCACGATCAAAGGAACTCTGTAACAGAGCTAGGAATTTAACCCGGGCCTGCTAACTCCCAGTACGGTGCTTCATCCACTAAACCAGATTTTCAATGCCTTCTGCTCCCACTGATTGCCTTGTGTGACCCCACTGGAGGTCGTGACCAACTGACTGAGAAATACTGCTCTAGATTGTCCCTCCTATTCATATCCCATGATCAGGCACCTGTCCCACCAAGCTATTGCACTACCACCACAAAAATCCTTTACATTTTGAGCCAATTTACTCCTGTAAAACTCTCATTCATGCAAATGAATAAACTTGTTCTTCATATTAAACACTGGCAATTCGGCCTTGCGTTATGCAGCATATTTTCCTGACATTTACAAAAAAGTGACACAGACTGAATTTCTTCGCATAGCTTCTAGAATCACACCAGCATCTTTTGCAAGTGGTTAAAACATATCAGTAGGTATACAGAAATACTAGCCACTAAATATATGGAGTTTAGATTCCAGAAAGACCACATCAAGAGATCAGACTGGATGATGATGTTTGGTTTTAATTTGAGAAGCATTGAATATCCAGTTATTTAGTTCTGAATATGGGCCACATTGTGAGTCAGGCTACATGTCCAGGCAGGGTAGAAAGAGGGAACAAGAACCTTGGATGGAGGCCTGTACAAGCAAGTGGAGCTACTCCCCTGTTCACTCCAGGTGGGCAGAGAGTTGGCAGAGTTTGGACTCCACCCCCTCAATTGCTGCCCAGAATAGCTGAGCCAGTGCATGGGTGGAGGCAGGCACTAGTTTACTAGTGGTACAGACAACAATAAATTACTACTACTGGGAACAAGGAAGAAGCAAGTGAGAGTCTCTGTGTCACATCCAAGGCTATCCCAGGGATGCTGCAACTTACACACCTTTCCTCTGCCCAAGGCTGTGCCTAAAGGCAGGGCCAGCTCCAGGGTTTTTGCCACCCCAAGCAGCAAAAAACCCCAAAACCCCGCAATCACAATCTGCGGCACTACCGCCGTCACTTCATTATTCGGCGGCAATTCAGCAGCAGGTCCTTCGCTCGGAGAGGGAGCGAGGGACCCGCCGCCGAATTGCCACCGAAGAGCCGGACATGCTGCCCCTCTTCATTGGCCGCCCCAAGCACCTCCTTGCTGAGCTGGTGCCTGGAGCCGGCCCTTCCTAAAGGCACAATCTAGACCTATAATCCTCCACAGTAGAGTCTATTTAACAGACCTTAAGGATACACTCAAAACTAGTCAGCTATCCCCTATTTTTAGTTAAAGTCTCAAACATTTTTTTTTTTAAAAAACAGACTGTGTTGACAGTTGAATCTATAGATCACTGTTTCCAGTTGGATTTCAGACATCACTGATAAAAGAACAGGACAAAGTTCCAATGTGAATGTATTTTATTTTGCGTGCAACCAAATTCTAGGGATGCCACAGCTCCCCTGCCTGGGAAAGCAGAAAGTTCCACTGTCAAATAAAGAAAACTCAGTTGTGGACCAATCAGAAGAGGGGAAACAATAGATCCTGATTTCTGCACTATACGCAGAGTAAGGCCGAGAGTGTCAAAGTTGCCTAAGGGGTTTGAAACCCATCACCCATTAGAAATGAATGGGAACTGGCCATCCAGCGACTTTTTTAATCCAGCTGGAAATCCCAGTTATTAAGTTACAAAAAGATCTTCTCTCTCACCCTGCAAAACTACAATGCTTTGCCCACAAAAGTTTTCAACTGTTCTGGGACTCCTTTTGAAGCTTGTAACCAAGGTTGTTTTTTTTTTCCCTAAAGAGGCAGAAGGGGCACTAAAACTTAGAAAGTTGGCCTTAAACTTATTCAAATTATGCATTTATCACACTGGAAGCAGCAACACGCTTTGAACAATAGAAGCAACAAAGTTTCTTGTGTCCACACATTTCCTCCAAGTTTGGATGAGTTTTTAAGGGAAGCCTTGAGTAGAGTTGTATGATCCTTGCCAGGTTTGGTTCACAATGGGTTTTTTAATCAATTGTAGTTCATGTCATTTAACCCTGAGACTCAGGTTCAGCTGAGTTTAATATTGTGAAGGGGAAATCTAAGACAAAAACAGTGCATATAGTTAAGATCTGCATTATTGCACCTGGATTTGTAAGGTTTTTCCATGGCTACTTTGACCCTGGAGGACCTACCATGTGATCACCAGTCACAACTATTATAATAAAAACAAAACAATGAATCCACAAGAGTAAGAAAAACTGTGCACGTCCAAAGATAGGAAAAAAGTTTGCTTTCCATTTCACTACAAGCTTCACAGGATCAAAATGTTTTTGCACAGAACTTCATTGTCATAGCTAGCAGAGTTAAACATCATTTTAGTTGCAAGAGGTTCACATAACTAAGCTCTCAGGAGCCTGATTAGCTAGTTTTGAGCTGCTGTTATATCAAATACAAAAGAAGCTCAAAAACCATCCTAACTAGAAATTTCCTGGAGGTTCAAGGACAGAACCAGTGGTTGTGTCTCACAGCTTTGTTAGTTACAGTATAGTGAAAATGGTTGCTTGCTCAGAAGACTAACAAAGCGAGAGAGTGGGATGCAGCAATAAACTAGTCTTTGTTTTGGAACTGTGTTGTCAGCATTGTTCATTGCAATGACAGGGACATCATAACATGGTGGGGGGAAGGCAATGTTAACAAGAGGTATACAGGACACCCGTCAGCGGGGAACACCACTAACGGGGGAGAGAAACCCCATGGTTTACTGTCCAGTTAGGAAATTTTTCTCCAGCTGGAAATTTCTGAAAAACTTCAAGTAACGTAGACAAGCAGGTGGATTTTATTCACCGGATTCACTTGGCACCAGATGTTTCCTCCCATATTAGCCAGCTAGGAGGCAGTGGCATTGGAACAATTTTTATAGTGGGGGTGTTGAACGCCATTGAGCAAAACTGTAAATGACAGAAACCATTTCAAGCCAGGGGGTGCTGCCACTCCCCCAGCATCCCTAGTTCCAACACCCCTGCTAGGAGATGAGAAATTTTGATCCAGACTTTTTGAGAAGAGAGAGGAGTCACCTGTTCACCCTGCTTTCTCTTTGTTCATTCTTGACAAATTCCCACAATGTTTACCATGTGAAGATAAATGCCAGAAAATCTCAAGTGAAGAAACCTTCCTGACCAGGTCCTTTTCTCACCAGGTGGACAAATGTGGAGGACATCTTTGTGTGACTGCAATGCTGACAGAGTGTTTTTAATTGCCATGATGGAGAGTAAAACTTCCAGGGAAGTCTAAGCTAAGGGCCAAATTTCCAGGAACGGTTTAGAGCCAAATCTAGCAGTGGTGTCAATTTACACATAGGGTCCAAACTGGTGAAAAAATGGGTAATATCCCTTCCCTCCACCTCTAATCTCTTCTTCTTCCCCTATTTTCTTATTTCTCCCTTCTCCTTTTTTCTCGCCTGCATTTAAATCCAAGATACAGACCTTCCCCAACAGAACAAAGTACACAGGTCCAAATCTTAATAGGTGACAACCTTAATTCAAATTAGACATGACAGTTCTAATTTAGATACTGAAGAGAACTACAGCAAAATTAATACTCTATCATTAAAAGAAATCAAGAGGCATGAGAGCAGTTGCTATACTTCAGAATATGCAGTGATAGGGTCACGCAGAGGGCAAGTATTTGAAACTGGTTTTGTTATTTTACGGTTTTTGGAGCTCGGACTATCACGTATGATGTTGGGGTAATGAGGAATGACATGCATAATCTCTCTTCTCAGTTTGGGCTGTGTCCAATGTTCAAATTTACTCAGAACTTCAAATCTGAACCCCACCCAAACCAAACTATTATATTCTTTCCAGCCCTGTCTCCCTTTGGGTTTCATTGAATCTATAATAAGGAATTATCTTTGGAAGCCAAGACTGAAACCCATGGAGGCAACTGGACTGATCTCTCTCTCTTTTTTCCAACAACCATATGAACAGATAGATTTTGAAAATGATGGTATAAAGGCATTTTGCAAAACTTACAACATATGGATTGAATAAGGTAAAAGCATTATAGTAGGGTCAGACAAATATGCTCCATTGGATTGTCTGGGATTGGGAATGGGTCCGTTTACAACAAATATGTAAACATTTTCATACTTGCCTCAAATCTAAAGAAGTCATGAGGGGTAAGGACTGTTTTGGGATCTGATATTTCTGCACTGATATTCCCCCCGCAGTCATCTTCAGAGCTAATGCATCATGAGAATACCCGACCTGCCATTCACAGCTCCGCTAGAAGCCTTTCAGGGGTCACTCAACAGCATTCTGATCCCTGGTTAAATTTGCCAGGCTGGCAGATAAAACTAACCAACAGCTTTTTTGTTTGCAAACTGTGTAAATTTGATATAGTATTGAGTCAATCCCAAACAATCCAATGGAGCAGATTTCTCTCTCCCAGCTGTAATACACTGAAAAATCTCTGTCTCTTTTTGACAAGCTTATGAACAATCAAGAGATCAGTCTAGTTGCCTCCAGGGGTACTCCATGCAACTGACAATTAGACCTGTGTGAGTAATTGATTTTTTAGTTTGGTGGCTGAACCAAAACAAAACAAACAAAAAACAGAAAAAATTGATTTGGGGTTCACAGAAAAACAAATTTTTGCTTCAATGTTTTCATTGAAGTTGGAAAAAAATTAGTTTGGGGTCCAATCATAGAATCCTGTGGCAGGACCAAGTAAACCTAGACCATCCCTGACAGGTGTTTGTCTAACTGGTTTTTAAAAGGCACCAGTGATGGGGATTCCACAACCTCCTTTGGAAGTCTATTCCAGAGACTAACTACCCTTATAGTTACAAAGTATTTCCTAATATCTAACCTAAATCTCTCTTGCTACCGATTAAGCCCATTACTGTTTGTTCTACCTTCAGTGGACATGGAGAACAATTGAGCCCTGTCCTCTTTATAACATATTTAACATATCTGAAGACTTATCAGGTCCTCCACTGAATCTTCTTAAGATTAAACATGCCCAGTTTTTTTTAATCTTTCCTCATAAATCAGGTTTTCTAAACCTTTTATCATTTTTGTTGCTCTCCTCTGGACTCTCTCCAGTTTGTTCACATTGTTCCTAAAGTGTGGTGCCCAGAATTGGACACATTACTCCAGCTGAGGCCTCACCAGTGCCATGTAGAGCAGGATACATCACCTCTCACATCTTACATACAACTCTCCTGTTAATACATCCCAGAACGACATTAGTCTTTTTTCCAACTGCATCACACTGTTGACTCGTATTCAATTTGTGTTCCATTATAACCCTCAAATCCTTTTCAGCAGTACTACCACCTATCCAGTTATTCCCCATTTTGTAGTTGGGCATTTGATTTTTTTCCTTCCTACGTGTAGTACTTTGCACTTATCTTTACTGAATTTCATCTTGTTGATTTAAAACCAATTCTCCAATTTGTCAAGGTTGTTTTGAATTCTAATCCTGTTCTCCAAAGTGCCTGCAACCTCTCTCAGCTTGGTGTCATCCACAGATTTTATAACTATACTCTCCATCCATTATGCACTCCAATGAAATTATTAAATAGTAGTGGAACCAGGACTGATCCCTGCAGGACTCCTCTACATACAGCCTCCCAGTTTGACAGCAAACCATTGATAACTACTCTTTGAGTATGTTTTTTCAACCAGTTGTGTATCCACCTTATAGTAATTTCATCCAGACAAGTGTGTCATGTAGCACTGTATCAAAAGCCTTACTGAAACCAAAATAGATCACGTCTACTTATTTCTTCCTATCCACTAGGCCATTAAGTCTGTCGAAGGAGGAAATTAGGTTGGTTTGGCATGATTTGTTTTTGACAAATCCATGTTGGGTATTACTTAGAACTCTATTAACATCTAGGTGCTTACAAATGATTGCTTAGTAATTTGAAATGCTTAATTTTGTTTTGGGGTACCTTTTTTAAAATAAAAATAAAATCATGGTAAAACTCAAACCTAAAATGCACTTTGAAATGAATTAAAACAAAAACAAAACACTGCATTTCAAAAATTAAACGTTTTGATGTTTTCATTTTTTTTTAAATCAAAACTATTTGGTGAATACAAGCCATATTCACAAAATGTTTCAGTTGACCTGAATCTGCATTTCTCAGCTGAAAAAAGTTTTGGATGAAGAATTTCTCCCAGCTCTACTGATAAATTTTAGAAACCTTCTCATTCTTCATGCATCACTCTTGGTATTAAGATCTAGCAATGAAAGTCTTTGAGCAACTCCCAGACATGATATTGAGGCATAAAGTCAAATTCTCAGTCTTTCACTTTTAACTATAGCACCTTTGGATCTGGAACTTTCTTCCTTATTTCATCCAAAATGGCAGATGAGGCATGTTTCTATCATTAATAAAAAGAAACCCCCTCTGTCCTCTAACTTCCAAAATTGACACATGCCTGAGTTTAGGCCTGTAGCTCAAAACAGTTGAACACACTGTAATAATTTGCCAAACAGACAAGACACTAAAACTCCTCAGACTTCATTCCCATGTGTGACAAAGATTCCCGAACACAGTGTTACACACAAAGTACAAACCAGTACTCCTTTCATTCCAGCAGTTCCCAGCATCCAAATTGCCAGCAATTAATTTTGCGCTACAGAAGCTGACTCACAGTGCTAAGGTGTTTAACCTATCCTTGTAATGAAAAGCTGTACAGCCAATAGGAAATAAGCATTAAAATAGAGGTCAGTGCCATGCTCAGAAAAAACAGAAAATAAAAAAATGCATGCTGCTTAATGGTTTTGCAGGTAAAGTTACCTCTATACTGCTACTACTTGCCTATATATAATGTGTGTGTGCTTTCTGCCTGAATATGTTGCATTTTCACACTAACTCCTCTGCCTTCAGAACAAACTGCTCTACATTGCCACCGCGAAAGAAAGAAACAAACCCACCCACTGGATCATCACAAAGATACCCCTTTCTCAATGAGTATGCAGTGATTCATATCATATGGCACTTGTTGTAAGTTACATACATACATAAAAACAGAATATATCCCAAAGGATCAAAATCAATATTTGTTACCTAACCTTCTTATTAACGGGGTCACTAGTCAGTCTTTTGTGGCACTATACAAACAGACACAGTCCCTGAAATATGGCAGTTGGGAAAAATGCAAACTAAATTTTGCAATCATAGCTATCAGCTGAGTCATCGTTAACACAGCCATATCAACATCAATGAAGAGAAACCTCCACAAATGCAAAAAGATCAGAACAATTAGTCATGGTAAGAGTGTAAACTGGAAATTTCATTTTCACTTACCAATTTATGGGTGAGCCGAATGGTAATAAGAGGAGATCCTGACAGATTATGAGACAAGGTTGGTGGTGGCTCCACCTTCAGGGAAATAATATAGCTCATTGCAGAGATCGTGTAGCCTTTATAAGCAGCAGCCTCAGCAATCCTTGGAAAGGAAGAGCAAAAAATATCAGGAAGTGGGCAAAACAGCATTTTAGCATTTGCAATTCATACTATTATGGGCTGATCTAAGTTCGGGAAGGAAAAAGTTACTCCTTCAATATGCACCTGCTGCTCTGAATTCAGTGAGTTAGGCCTTGTACTAGGGCCAAGTTCCATGGATAGGCTGAAGGTCCAAACTGAAGGACCCTAGCTGAGCTGCAGAGGTGGAGCCCTGGCTGGTGAGCTGTGTGTTAAATGCTGTCTCTGCCTGCTAAAGAAGAGTAAGAGCTGAAAATGCAAACCTGCTGGGTCAAATTCATCCCTAGTTTAACTTAAGTTAAATCAATGGAGTTGCACTACAGATCAGTGTGGCCTCTTCCCTCTGAAACAGTTACAAAGTCAGTGTAACAACAAAGAATTAATCTGTTTTTCAGTTTAAAATGATGAGGCCAGACCCTCAGCTGATGTAAATCAGCACAGCTCCATGGAAGTCAATAACACTATGCCAATTTACAACAGCTGGAAATCTGACCCTGTGTAATAAAGAGCAGAACATATTTAAGTAGAGTTTATTTCTTTTTGAGTTATACGGCTCAGCATTTAACTTACTTACGTCCTCCACAGGTCTCTCTCTGTGCTGGAGAGAGAGAGAGAGAGAGAGAGAGAGAGAGAGAGAATATGTGTGTGTATGTGTGTAAAATCATTTCATGGTAAGCTACACATGTACAATAGAATTAACCTTAGATCAATGCACTGAAGCTATTAACCTTCCTCATTATATGACTCTAATATGGATGATGCAGAGTCAAAACTGTGACCATGCACATATCTGCATGAAACTGTTTAAAAGATTAAACTGTACCATTAATAATTTGTTTTGTAAAAGTTTCTTGTACATCATAAGCAAATATATACACGAGACACCAGAATCACAGTAATCTCAGTCCTGCAATTAGGTCCATGTAAACAGACCATGGCACATCCCATCCCATTTAAGTTTTGCATGGGCACTAGGATCAGCCCATGCAAGATCTTCTCACAGGATCAGGAACAGTTCTAGTAGCTAGATATTACCGTCGGTATTCCTTTGTTCTGTTTCTACTTAGCTTAACTCATCTCTTTTACAGCTCTTTATAAGCCTTTTTTAAAGTGTTTTAGATTATTATAGACAATTATACTACAGGATGGACTCACATAAATGCATGATGAGGAATCTGAGTAACTGGAGGATACCTTTCTGCTGCAGAGAAAATTTGATATACTTACGTGAGCAGATGCCCTATTCCTATGTAATGATTAGGAAGCTGGCTAGCTACGAATTTTTTTAGCCCTGGTGAATTTGACCATACATAAAACAAACTTTTTTTTTAAAATGTTCAGTTAAAATGCTGGGCAAAATTCTGCTCTTGGTGAATCTTAAATCTGGGTCTCTACACATATAGGAAGAGCTGAGATCCACTCGGTCAGAGTAGAATTCTGACATAAATTTGAAAAAGAGTCCCATTGATCAAGACCAAACACTGTTTACATTAGCAGAGCATCTTCCATCATTCACTCCTTAGTATTAGGTCATGCAGACAGATGAGTGATAGTTACAATGGCAAATGAAAATGCATGGTGAACTCACTATTCATTAGCTTGGGTTACCAAGCAAAACACACTAGCCTGTTTGGCTGCTCACAAGAACCATGTAAGTTACTCTCCACATCACAATCTCATTTCCATCAGAAAAATGCACTTCTTTAAAAACTTATACCACAGTGGTTTCTTGGTGTTTCTCTCATACTGACTAAGGGCATGGCTACACTTGCAGATGTAGAGCGCTTTGAGTTAATCCAGCCTTCATAGAGCACAGTAGGGAAAGCGCTGTAGTCTGTCCACACTGGAAACTGCAAGCACACTGGCGTGGCCACATTAACAGCTCTTGCAACGGCCACAGAGAGCAGTGCATTGTGGTAGCTATCCCAGCATGCAAGTGGCTGCAACGTGCTTTTCAAATTGGGGGGTGGGGTGGAGTGTGACAGGCAGTGTGTTTTGTGTATGTAGGGGGAGAGAGTGGATTTTTAGGGGCTGAAAGCATGCTGTCTTGCAAGTTCAGACAGAAGTAGACCTCTCCCCCCAGCCTCTCTCTCTCGCACACACAGCATTCCACAGTAATGGTTGCTTTGTCTCAGAGCAGATAAGCATGCCAGCTGTCAGAAACAGAGCTTTCAAAGGGCATATCCAAAACAATGACAAGAGTGGCCACTTGACTTAAGAGGATTATGAGACGTTTCTCGAGGCTGATCAGAGCGCAGTAATGCAACACTTTGTTCACACACTGACACTGGGGTGCTCCAGTGGGGGCGCATCAAACATTATTCTACTCGCCAAGGTGGAGTACCAGGAGCCCTCTAACCGTGGAGTCAGAGCGCTCTACGTGCCTTGCCAGTGTGGATAGGTAGTGAGCTAGTGCACCTGGGGCTCCTTTAATGCGCTATAACTCGCAAGTGTAGCTGAACCCTATGAAGAGTTCATTTCAGACATTAACTGATGTCATCAAATTGCACAGCTGGATTGACTGAGACAGAAACTCATCTCGATTTGTAGGACATATGATCTAACTCTGGTTCTATAACCTCTAGATGATATTAGCATCATTAGGGATTATTTCTGATCCCATTGCACTCAGTAGGCATTTCATGCATGCAACGGGGAGCAGAATTTGCCCCTCAGCGTATGTAGAGTTATAGTCAGAGAAGGGCTCACAATGTGAAGTTTGGATCCAGATGTGTATCTGAATTTTGAGCTTGCTTCCCCAAAGTCTGGGGGTATTTGGATCCTGGACTTTTGTATGCTGAATTTCCCAATGTTCAATGTATTCACACCCAATGCTTTAGTTCATCCCATATTACATCCCATCATTTAACTCAGTTAAGTATTTTGTAATGCTGCAATACAAGGCCCAGAGCAGTAGTCTAATGAATCTGGATACATGTGAAAAAAAACTAAAACAAATAAGAATCTGGCATTCCCCAGAACCACTGTCTAACAGGAGTGGCGCCAGAGTTTCTGGTGCCCTACGCAGAATTTGGGGGGCAGCATTTTGTGCACTCCCCACGGGGCGCGCGGGAGCTTCCGGTTCCGCTCCCATCACACCGCCGAAGGAGGACCCTCCGCTGAAATGCCGCAGGCGACAGCGGCAGTCATTGAGCTGCTCGATTGCCCGCCGCTGTTTTCCGCGGCACGTCGGCAGAAGGTCCTTCTTTGGCAGCGCGACGGGAGTGGAACTGGAAACTCCCGTGTGCCCCGTGGGGAGTGCACAAAATGCCGCCCCCCGAATCCTGGCACCCTAGGCGACCGCCTAATGGAAGCGCCAGCCCTGCTGTCTAATATTAATGTATGTTACAGGATGAAGGGCCTGTAACCTGTCCGACTTCCATGGGTTACTCCAGATTTGCACCAATGTAGGACTGAGAGCAAAGTCAGGCTCGAAGCTTCTTTAGGTTTTGATTCCCTTCTTAAAGAACCAAAGTGACTCTTCCAGAGAGCTCTGGTTAGACGGTCTGAAAATAGAACAGTCATCTGGCAACAAAGCGCAAAAAAATTTTGATGCGTGCCACAAGGATAATGAAATTCTGTCATGAAGAAGAAACCAGACAGACTGTAAATTATAGGTGCCCAAGAAGTCTGAGGCTAAAGAACCCTTAAAGGGTGTTTTTAAAACAACTACTCTGTGGAAAACATCATTAGAAAAGATTATTTTGGTGAGACTTAAGCCAAAAAGGTGCAATAGCAAAGCGCACCAAAGTAAACCAAGGGAGAAAGAATTGCACACTTATTATTTTTCAAGCATTCCTCAGATATCTGATGCTTTGTTCCACAAAGGAAAACTGCCAAGGCAGCATTCCTTGGATTATTAAGTTTCAAAACAGGCCTCTGGACAGGCAAACCATCTAGAGCGCCAGAGACATGATTCTGTAATACTAGATACACTGCAAATATTTCAGGTAGCCCAGGTTAATATTAGAAACCTAAAGGCCACTTTTAAACCAAGCATTCCTTAAAAAGTATGCATTCAGGGCTGATCCTTCTCCCACTGAAATAAGTGGCAAATCTTCTATATGCTTCAACGGGAGTAAGAATGGGTCCTGGATTGTCATGTTCTCTCTGCAGGAGTTGAAACATGGGAATACAGAACTACTCAATATTCTTAAAAATGGCAAAATTGGCCCTGTTGTGCTGACAGATCTCTGTGCAGGATTGGAGCCCAAGACTGATGATGATGAAATCATGAAAATGCCCTGGAACTCAGTGATTTTAGGCTGAAGGTATTTAAACACTGTGTTTATCCTCGCTAATCTTTGACCTGTGAGTCAAGACCACATTAATTCTCTCTCTCTCTGTGGGAGGCTAAAATTATGGTCTATTTCCCTTAATAAATTATAGTGAACATACATCTTGAAAAGCGAAACTCTCAAATTATTGCCTCTATTTCTTCATATCAGTAAGAAATATTGCATGCTGCCGATATATTTCTTTCACATACTCCAGTGAACTACCTTTATTTAATTTATTTTTTGCATCAAGAAGGGTGCATGGTATTTTTTATAAAATTAAACTGAATAGGAAATCATAAAATGATCACAGAAGAATTGTAACATTGCTTCAGCATGATCATAAGTGGTCCTAATTTAGGGGTGTTCAAGTGGTTTCAGCAGGGTGCAATCACCCCTCCATTGCACATGGCTAGATAGGAAGAAGTCCCTGAAATAGACTGAAGCTGGAGTCCTGAAATTGACTGAAGCTGGAGTCCTGAAATTGACTGAAGCTGTAGCAGGAAGTCCTGGCATGGGAAAGACTGAGAATCACTGCCCTAATCAGCAGAGAGTTAAAAAATGACCTGCCTAAAAGGCAAATGTAATGTTTGACAAGCACTGCCTTGCAAAATTCCCTGGGAAACTGACTTTCTGAGATGTATATTGCTCCTAGTTTATTTGAACTTATCTGCTAATGATTTCATTGGCACAGTGTATAAAACAAAAAGGCTTTTGATGTATTGTCTGATTTATTATTGCAAAATTAGTTTACAGGTTTATGGGACTAAAATTCATAGCACTTTTGGGGGGGGGAGAGAGGTTATATACTGCTGCATTATTTAAATACAAACAAATGTCACCTTTTTTTTTTGAGACAGCAGAAAAGAAACATAATTTAAGTTCCATATAGGGCATTAATTCAAGGATTAAATATATGAATCTGCAATATAAATTTCTGATGGATCAGCCAAGTATGTAGCAGAAGAGGTTTAGAAGACAGACAGATAAATCACCAAAGAAAAGGTTTTATCCCCAGCAGGAAATACGTGCCTACAAAGGGCTTTATTCCACCCCTACAGTTAATGGCTAAACTCCAAGGGGAGCAGTGTCCAGGCCCATGATGTCTGATACACCAGTTGCAAAGAACAATTGTTCCCATTTGTGCTTAGTATCCCACTAAGGCCATCACCACACTATTACAGCATGGACAGTTCTAAGATCAGGGGTATCGTTCACAGGGCGACAGTTGCCACCCTCTCTCTCCACCATCTGGATAGGAAGCAGCAGCTGTGGCCAGGGCTGGAGCCGAGTGCAGAGCGAGCTGGGTCCCAGTCCCTGCCCCAGGCCAGCCACAGAGGAGGCACACACCCGTGCCTGCCTCCACCCTTCTCCCCTCCACCTCCCCACCCTCCTCCAGGATGGGACCAACTCACTAACCCCTCCCCCCCCCCCACACACACACAAGCAGCCACGGCCTCAGCAGGGAGGCAGAAAAGCCATGCTGACATAACTTTGCCCTCCTCCCCACCCCCAGCCTTTTCTGAATGATGCCCCTGCGTAGGATACTTACTTGGTGTCCATAGGGTTGATGTTCTGGAAGAAACGGTGCATGTTATGGTAAAAAAGGCCCACAATGGTAACCCAAGCTGTGAACAAAATCAACAGGAGAGATTATACTTAAGTATGACAGCCCTGAGTGAGACACTTTCCTCACCTAGGTATGAAACTCCATGTTAATTTAGAATCCTGACTTTTGCAAACCTTCACACCTTTGCTTTAATGGGAATTCCAGTTGCTCCCATAAAGACATTAGAAGGCAATCTGCAGTCTGCTGTGCAATGTTTGGAACAGAAATCAGGATAATGAAAGGAAGCCTGACATCTACCTCACCAAGAAAGTATAGAGTTAAACTGTTAAATTAATCATTCATCCTTTATTAAAAAAAAAAAAAAGTCACCTCAGAACAAAAGGCAGCTAAGAGTGGCCATACCAGAGCATCCAGGATGCTTAAAATAATCAGAAGGACTATTTGACTATTAGCAACATTCACTGGCATCTTAAACACAGATGAGTAGTTTTTGTTTCTATTATTTGTTTTCTGTCTGCATATGAAGTATTTACAGCTTCTCCAACACTTAAGTGAAAAGACAGATGCCCATTTTACAAGTGTCAGCCATGCAAGTGTCCTTTATTGTCTTGGTCTGATGGGTTCCAAGTATTTAGAATGTCAGTCGCTTCAAGGTGGAATACATTTTAAAGGCTAGCTCATTTGAACAGCCTAGCAATGTGGCCTGTTAGTTGAAAATGCCATTAATAAGATTTTAGATGGTTTCTAACTCCCTGGAAGATGCAAGTTAAAGGTCTTACAGTTTGGATTCAGTCCAAACCACTGGACACAATAATGTCCCATAAGAAAATGCCACATGGTGGGAGAAGCTGTAAGTGGGATGGGGAAAGGTCCTTTCATGTGGTATTTTTGTTATTTCAAGTTGTGTTGTGCTCTCAATAATTCAAGCTTCGCAGAACTCAGAGAAAAATCGCAAGCAGGAGCTCCCTGCCAGTGCAAGGAAACAAAGCTGTCGTCATAAATCAAGTAACTCACATGTGGTGGGGAAATACTTCAGTAACTACTGTGCTATATAAAGTAACTCATTTTGTACACTGTATTGAAGAGGACCAACCTGCCCTTGCAGAAAAGTCTCTGGAGGAATCCCAGATGGTGCAAGGTTTGCTAAGGTCCCAACAGGCCACCCAGACTCTGAGCCCTTTTCCCTGAAACAATCCTGGCAGAGGTCCCCTTCGGAGGAACTGCTGAGTCGTCTCCTTGCAAAGGACCTGATCCAAACCCCACAGAAATTAATGAAAAATGACTTCAATGAGCTTTGGATTAAGTCCTGTTGTAACACCTTCAACTTGCTCCATTTGTTCTACTCCGCCATGATGGAGGAAGTGGGAAACAAACAGAGGGGAGGGGCTTGGCACGTGGTCCCATTGAACTCAGGTAAACAAAGCACCTGAAATTTCAGCCCCTGAAGTTGGGTGTGGGGTGAGGGGAGATTTTGCACACTGCTGCCTCAAAATGAGCTTTAAAAAAGTTAGGATGCTAGTGGATAAGGGAAGAGTGCTGGGACACTGCTCTGCTTGCACAGCTAAAGGCAGGATGTAAGAACCTAATTCTCATCATTCTGGTTTTAAAAAATTTGGCCACATGTTTTGTTTGGCCCAAAACAAGATCCTCACTTCTTACCAACCCCAAACCTTGAGGTTATTAAAATCCAAACTCAGATTCGCAGTTGAATTTTGCCTTCTCGCCTTTTCTCCAACGCCTGTTGTATAGGTATTCCTTTCTCTTTCCTTCTTCTGCTATTTAGCTCTGTAACTTTACTCAGGGCCGCTGGGGGGGGCAAGTGGGGCAATTTGCCCCAGGCCCCTGCGGGGCCCCCATGAGAGTTTTTAGGGGTCCCTGGAGCAGGGTTCTTCACTTGCTCCAGGGACCCCGGAAAATTCTTGCGAGGCCCGAGCCCCTGGAGCTTCTTCTGCTCAGGGTCTTCAGTGGCAGGGGGTCCTTCCGCCCTGGGACCCACCGCCGAAGTGCCCCCTGAATCCTCTGGGCGGCCCTGACTTTACTCTTTAATTCCACCAGGTGTTTGGGGAAACTGTTAGCACAAAAGATGTTATGCAGAATAAGTTTATACTTTACTGAGATAAGTAGTTGATTTGATATTAGAATTCCTTGGAAAACTACCAGTTCTGGTGGTTAGAAAGATAAAACATTAGCTCCAGGAATTGAAGTTGCCCTGATGTGAAATAGTGCCAAGATTAAATAGTTGTAATATTACTAGCTGTATTACTCGAGTTTTAAGAAACAAGAGGAAGTAACATTAAAACAGTACTGAAAATGCAGAGCTAACCAAAATCCCTTGTCCCCACGCAAGAGCATTTCTGGAATGAGTGATTGTCAGGATTAGCTGCCACCATTCTACTCCTCCCTGCAAATCTTGCCCTTACCTTTGTTATGAAAAGCTTCACTGGGGATAGAAATATAACTCCGTCCTTGTGATGGGAAGCGGTAGTGAGACAAATTCAAAGTCTGAGGAGCCATTTTGACCAAAGAGTAATCTGTACAATAACCCAAAAAACAAAACAAAAACAAAACAAAAAAAAGATAAAATCAATAACATTTACAACCTAGTTGACGGTAGAACTAGAGTTTGCTTTTTTAATAGCTACTGCAAATCTTGACTGTAAAACCCCAGCTGTTTGGCGGGGCCGGGGGGAGAGTAATCCCCCATTCCCATCAAGAATAAAATTGCTTTCAAGAAGTTCTGACTTCTTTATGAGTGGAAAAAGTAGTATATGAGGTGTTAATATACCATGGATCATTTGGCAGTGTGCACAAACTGAGCTTAACGAGGCACTGAGGTAAGAAAAATTGATTGATACCTCTCTCTTTTTTCCCCCTGACATTTTAAAGACATTATTTTAGAATCTTACTGCTCAATTTTAGAATGTCAGTGACCAGGACCGTGTGGTGGAAGAGACAATTTGCATGTGATTCATGACTTCTCTTTTCTTATGTAGCTCACAATGCAATAGGGAAGAATACCAGAACTAATCAATTATTTGTAGCTAAAGCTGGGCAATGTGTTGGACAAATAGTTTATTCAATGAAAAAAAAAATGCAGCTTGTGTCAACCCCCAACTATTTGTGAATTTGACAATAGCTTTGGCCATTCACAAAACAGGCAGGAAGTTGAGGATATCGTAGTCATAGTGGTTTTCTGCCGTCACCCCTACCACCACTCACTTATAACTTTTAGCCCAGTGGTTAGAGCATTCACTAGGATGTGGGAGACCCAGACTCAAATCCCTGTTCTGGAACAGACATGAAATAGACTTTTCCGAATCACTGAAAAGTCTGTAAAAATTCTAATTCAGTTCCACCTGAATTGAATATTTTCCTGATTTTTCCAGAATTGCCAAACTGAAAAAAAAGTCAATTATTCATCCAGCTCTCTTTGTAGCACCTAAAGGTCAACTGAGATCAGGGCCCCACTGCGCTAGATGCTGTACATATACATATTATGAGAGAGCCGCCAACTCCATGAAGGACTTGCAATAGGTGTAAGATAGAGGAAAGTTTGTCCTGCCCTTCCATTCTCTTGTCCCCAAATTTAAATTCTGTAGCTTTCAGACACTTACAGCTTCAAAGGCTTGTGTAAAAGGCTTAGGCAGAACTTTAACTGTTCACATATCACTAAACTAAATCCAGAAATAATATACAGGAGCATTCACATTCTCCCCCCAACCCACCCAGCGCCCCCAAAAAGACCATCCCCCCAAAAGTCAACAGTAAAAGAAAACCGGATTGTTAAATCAAGCTGATTACCTTTCTCTAAACTAACTGTATAATCATCTTTCTGCAATTTATTCCATTTGTTGGATTGTAAGAGAGGAAAAAAAAATCCACTTCAACTTCCTTCCCCACACCGACAAGTTAGGAGCAGCCGGCGAAGTAGTATCAGCCAGTTTAGAAGGCAACTGAAGATAGGTCTATACTAGAATCAAAGGCCTGCAGCCTGGTCACGGCTAGCCAATGTCAGCTGACAGGTTCTCAGGACTTGCGCTGTGGGGCTCTAACATTGCAGTGTAGTCATTCAGGCTCGAGCAGAAGCCCGGGCTCCGAGACCCTGCAAGAGAGGTGGGTCTCAGAGCCCAGGTTCCAGCCCAAACACCTATGGTGCAAATTTTTAGCCTCGCAGCTCAGGCCCCACAAACCAGAGTCAGCTGACCCAGGCTCTGAGATTCAGTGCTGTGGGGGTTTTATTGCAGTGAAGACATGATCTGAATGTTGCTGTTCCATCCTACCTGCTACAGTTGATGAGCCCTCAACGGTCGCGAGTCGGTTTCCTCCCAGATTGCAGGCCATGTGCACCATCACATTGTCAATTGTTTCGATTAAACCTCCAACCACAGGAGCAGTCTGAAAAAAGAACGCAGCTCAATAACAAAGCAAAGCGCTGGTCTAGAATCCTGTTCCTACTGATCATGTAAGTGTGCCCAGCTTCTGTTAATGACGCGTCTTATTTCCCCTTCTCAGGGCCACACAAAGTAAAAATACTGCATGATTTAATATCACTCAGAGACTGATCTTGCGAAGTACCGAGAATCTCCTGAGAGGTGCTGAATGAACCTTGACTCCCATTGCCATCAGTTGAATGGATGATGTTCACCATCAAGCATGATCAAGCCTTGCATTAAAGAAGTTATTTGGGGAATGATTTAAATGCTTGTTTCCATGCATCAAGACTGGCAGAAACTGATGTCTAAGTCAACAAGCCGATACCACCATCATCAGATCAGGAGTTTAAATATATCTTGGCCATCATTAGAGTTCCATCAGCACTCCCCTAACAAACACTCATTTTCAAGAGGTGTATATTTTGGCTGGAAAGCATCCTTCCAGGCTGAAGCTTGGTATACAATATCTCAGAGTGAGTATATAGTTTTTAAAACATTTTATTAAATCCATTTGGTTATTTCTTTCAAGAGAAGCTTTCATGTTGGAGAAAGCTGCCAAGTTTCAGTCTAAGAACTTAAATCCATTGGCTTTCCACATCTTTCACCAAAGCCATTTATGAGTCAACTACAGCGTGATTTGTCACAGCCCATCCACTCCTCTTCCCTTCTTAATGTCCAATCCCACATTCCTGGGTCCTTAAAACTTGATCCTGACAAAACACTGAGAAACTCTGGAGCACTTCCCATTAGCATCTCTCTGCACTGCAAAGAATGACACCCACAGGTCAGCTCCTGCACACTCTTAATCCAGTGAATAGTTTTTACTCATTTGATGACACACATGAACAAGGACAGAAGGAGCGGGCCGTTAACATTTCAGTAAAGTCATGTGGCCAGATTCTCAGCTTATACATAGTCAGAATCAATGGATCTATGCTGATTTACATTAGCTGAAGTTCTGTCCATAATCCTCAACTTGTTACACACCACAAACATTTCCATTTCAACATACAGTGATGTCATAGTACTGGTTTATGACATCATAGCAACAAAATATACAGACGGAGAAACTAAGCTATCAGAGCTATTCAAAACACACATGGGTCAAATTCTGTTCTCCCTTTCACTGGTGTAAATCCAGAACAACACCACTGAATTCTATGATTCTATTAATTGATTTACTCCAGCGTAACTAAAAAGGAAAGTTGAGAGCAAGGACTGCACAGGAATGAAGATGAAAGTATCCTCTCAGCTCCTAGTTCAAATGTGATCTTTCCCAGAGTGTTAGTCGGGAAGAATTGTTGCCTGTGCTGTATCCATTTTGTAAATATGGAGATGGCTTCCCAGGCACAAGATACAATTTAAAATGGGGGAAAAGGCAAATGTTTTTAAAACGTCCTATAAATATCCATATGCAGGGAATACATTAGTTCTTTTACAAGGCCACTTTCAAGAAGAAACTGCCAAGTAGGCTAAATTCCATGTAGAAATCATCTTTGTTAAATACCTGTTTCACTGACATTGCCCATTCCTTTGTAAACCTCATTTTTTATACTTTTTTTGCCAGTCCTTATGGAATATCTCAGCTTCTGTGTTACTGCTCTATCTTATTTTAACTCTCAACAAACCATTACAAAATTAACATTTGCTACCTTGACTTTGGATGCACAGATGAGAGCGCAAATAAGTTGTACTGTCGGAAACCCCAAGCTGAAGGATAATAGATGCAACCAATGTTATTACTATCCAATATGCACCTGAATTAATCTACAAATTTAAATCATGTGTCTTACCTCCAATATGCCAATCCAGCTGGATAACAAAATAAAATCTTCGACAGCTTTCAAGAAAGCCTAAAGATAAATAGGATCAGATTATCCGATTACTGATTCATCCACTAAATCCCCTGGTAAAAATTCAAGGCAGCTGTCTATTAAGAGTTCCACGATTCATTTTACAAGGACAAACACATTTTCATTGAAGTCACAGAGTCATCCCTGCTTGGAAGTTCTCTCAATCTTTCGTATGGTAAGATTTTAAAAGTAATAGTGTAACAAACAACAGCATTACAGTGAATCTCCTATATTACATCTATTACACCCCAGCTGAGGTCACTGAAAACACTGGAATTGAGTGGAGCTTGCCAGTGAAGCCAATTAAATCCATGTGGAAATGGACATGTTTGCCCCGTAGTTCAGAGCAGGCTGTTAGGAAGCACACAGTATAACTCTGGCTCCTACCATTTGTTTAACCTGATTATTATCTATGTTACACTAGCACCTGGAGGCTCCAGATGAGGCTAGCCACAGTTCAAACACACAGTGAGTGACTGTCCCTGCCTCAGAGAGCATCCAATCTAAATAGAGATTACAACAGGTGGGAGGGGAAACGGGCACAGAGAGGGGACGTGACTCGCCCAGGGTCTCACAGCACATCAGTGGCAGAGCTAGGACCACAAGCCAGGTCTCCTGATCCCCAGTTGAATATCTGAACCTCGAGACCACACGGATCTAGAAATCACAGCGCACACCAAATTTTCTTACTGATTTAACTGGGTTTTATACACGTGTAAGAACTTCAGGATCAAAACATGAGATCCCTCTCCATCTTATTTTACACTGTGTAAAGGGCCCTCAAAGCCCTGGTTCTGACTGGGCAAGGATTCCCATGGTGAAAAACACCATGGAAGACAGCCATAAGGCTCTTCTCTGAGGACCCCTTTGCACAGCCAGGCACTGGGGGTGGGCTCAGGCAGTGCTGCACCGATTCCAGTCAGTGCTGCGATGCACAGGAGGCTGCTGCCTATGAGGAAAGGTTAAGATAATTGAGCACTATTAGACTTCAGGAAAAAAAGAGTAATGGGGGGGCCTGATAGTCTTCACATAGATTAAGGGCTGCTACAAAGAGGACTGTGATCAATTGTTCTCCATGTCAGCTAGAGGTAGGACAAGAAGTAATGGGCTTAATCTGCAAGGGGGATTTAGGTTAGATATTTGGAGAGACTTTCTAATTATAAGGGTAGTTAAGCTCTGGAACCGGCTTCCAAAGGAGGTTGTGGAATGCCCATCACTGGGGGGTTTTAAGAACAGGTTGGACAAAAACCTGTCAGGGATAGTCTAGGTTTACTTGGTCCTGCCACAGCGTAGGGGGGTGGACTGGATGACTTCCGGAGGTCCCTTCCAGCCCTGCATTTCTATGATTCAATTATTCTGTAACTCAGACAAGCCCCCAAGGATGTCTAAGTTAGAGGCCTCTCCAGCCCCCAGAGCAGCCCAGGATCAGGAGGCCCCTTTTCAGCCGTGGATGCAAGATCTGTGCTGCTCCTTTGAGAAGTTCAGCCCAGAATTTCAGCCTGAGGGTATAAATGGAAGCCTGGGCCCAGTACACAATCTCCATTGCCAAGTCACGTGCCAGGAGGATGGAAGGAGGAACGCTTTTCCAGGCCACAAAATGCAGCAGCACTGTTCCAGAGAGGCTTTGTTAGGCCACTGAGGAGGAGCGGAGAGAAATGAGAGGATTCCCAGAGCATCAGATCCTTGGACTCCTGCTACACCAGGGGTGGGCAAACTTGGGATTGCAAAACTAGATGGAGGGCCGGGTAGGGAAGGCTGTGCCACCCCAAACAGCCTCGCCCCCTGACTGCCCCCCTCAGAACCCCCGAACCATCCAACCCCTCTGCTCCTTGTCCCCTAACTGCCCCCTTCCGGGACCCCCCGCCCCAACTGCCCCCTTCCAGGACCCCACCCCTATCCAACCCCTGCTCCCAGTCCCTTTACTGCCCCCCTGGCCCCTATCCACATCCCCACCCCCACCCGGCCCCCTGGGACCCCACGCCTATCCAACCCCCCCCCGCCCCCTGTCCCCTGACTGCCCCCGGGTCCCCCCGCCCCTTATACAACCCCCTGGACCCAGCCCACTTACCACACCGAGCAGAGCAGCATGTCTGGCTGCCACGCCGACCAGAGCCAGACACACTGCCACTCTGCTCGGCAGGAGCACGTGGCGGCGTGGCTCTTTGGGGAGGGGGGACAGCTGGGGAGGGGCCGGGGGTAGCCTCCCTGGCCGGGAGCTCAGGGGCCAGGCAGGATGGTCCCACGGGCCAGATGTGGCCCGTGGGCTGTAGTTTGCCCACCTCTGTGTTACACACTGAGCCTGGCTAAGCTATATTAGAACTGCACATGAACAGAGTTTGTCAGAACTAATGCATTATAATAAGTGTGGCTAATCAGAAAGTTTATTGCATAGCACTTAACTTGCAATCCTTTATGCTGCAAGACATATGACTACTAGCACTGAGACAACTGGCCCCAACTTACATCCTTGACAGAAAATGATATGCACGCTCAGTGGCTGTATCTCTGGGAATTAGCTACAGACCAACAAAAGACCTAACCCAATCAATCAGGTGAATGGCAGAGTCCGCACATATGATCAGGAATCTGCTGGATAATTCCCAAAGCAGCTTTGCTAAAGATTATCACATTCTTTGTCTCTGTCTGCACACCACTTTCATGCCACACAACGTACCACAGGATAGCATGGGGATAGAGAAACAATCATTGGTAAGACCAGCACTGATTACTGTACTAATGGCTTTCTAGCTTGCTGAAATCAGGGAATTAGCTGCCCATCATTCCAAATGAGGCTGGAGTCATGTTAACAGGAAGTGGCCTCTTGTCCTCAATTGGTTCAGACTGATGTAATGTTTAAAATAATCCACAGAGAAAGAACCAAACCAAAAAAAAAATCTTTCAGTTGGACTATGGGCCTGATCCTGCATTCCACCAATTTCAGTGGGAAATTTGCCTGAGTGAGGACTGCAGGATCGAGCCCTGATTTTGATAAATTAGAGTACACAAGAAAGAATGAGATTTTTCCAGGATATAATCATTCCAGAATTCCTACATTTTGAATACAGCAGAAAAGGTTTTTCACAAGAAGTGATTGTCTCCTTCTCAGTCATCCATCTAACTAGACATTTATATTTAACCCAGAACCATGATGCCTCGGGATGCTACCATTTTTTGCCAGTATTACATGATATCCCAACAAGCTGATGAGCCCTGTAATTAAACTAGTCTTTTCCTGTGACAGCTGACCTTTTGCTACTGATTAAAATAGTTGTCTTGGGGGTTTTTAAATATGTATATTTTATGAACAACAAAATCTTTCAAACTGCATTTTACATTCCAGCATGTGAAGTAAAAACAAGATCATTTGGCATCACCCTAAAAACTGAAAGAAACTGACCTCTGTCAGGTTGAAGGCCGTATTTTCCGACGTGGATTTGTTGGGTAAAGTGAGTGATATGTTTTCCAGGTAGTGGAGCAGGTCCTCTGGGTACTGGAAGTTTCCTCTCTCCTCAGTCAGTTTATTTATGATAGGATGATAGGCATCTGTGGAGAGCTAAAAGACAACAACATTGTCTCATCACTGCATGTCCTGGTAACCAGCCATTATTTCCATACTTAACTACATGAAAGTCAAGCAGCAATTTGGGGCCTAATTCTCTCCAAATCCTTACATGTTATGCAAGCAATGCATCTCCAGGACTGATCTTATGTACCTCTCTGGCAGTAAAGCCAGAGAAAGGGAGAAACGGTTTACTGCTTAATCCAGTCTCTTCCTGCACACGAGATAACTCAAAGTCTGGTCTGAGACTCCCTTTCAGTAGCCTGAGGCAGAGTAAATTGTAAGGCTCTGATTATGCACAATAGACTATAAGCATATGAAGATAAATAGATTAGTGTAGCATGCACATACATTATGATATTCTCACACACACACTGTAACAAAGACATGAAACCAATAAATGCGGCTGAAATGAATTTATTGTCTGCTTGTTCTTTTCATTAGAAATTACGGTCCTGCCAACCCTGGTTTGAACAAGAAGAAAACTAACAGGATTTTAATATCACAGATTTCAACACAGTACAACCAGTTGAAAAGAGAAGTCATTTTTGTTTAGAATATATAACACACTTTGGTATTTATTTTAAAACATCTATTTAATGCAAATACCCCTTTAACAAATGAAAGAAAAAATTCTGTTATAAATCTGGTTAAATGTTTCAAATTACAATTTTTTTAAAAAGAAAAAACAAACATTTTGCAATATTTTCATGCTTTTCCCCATTTAACTATTTCCAAAATTTAAATGTTCAAAGTTTTGAATAAGAGACAGCAGAAGAGGGATTTTTTTTCCCCGTTGACCCTTTAAACCAGCTCTAATCCTCTGTTAAATAAATCACTTTAAAAAAAATCTGCCCCCTTTCCCTGATAACTCTAATGAGTTATAAGGGGAGTAAAATGAAAACCAGATGTGACCTAAACCATGGAAAGGCTGCTACCTCTCTGTAATACACACACACACATTCTGATATCAAGAAAGCAAAAGAGGATTGAGAAATGAAGCTATTGTTGACGTTAAAGAAAAGAGTTAGGAGGACTCTCCTACCATGGGATTTGTAGTGGTTGTCATAATGGGCCAGAGAGGTGTTGAAGAAAGCAAAAGTTGCTTGCCTAGAAAAAAGAAATTATAATTTAAAAAAAAAAAAGTTTCCTGCAATAAATATATTTTAAAAAACAAAAAAGATCTGTGAGAAACATTCACAATGCAATTCTGAGAAATTCAAGCCAAGACTATGCAATTTGTTTTGCGTTTTCTTGAGTTCCAATATTGAAACTAGATTGGTGTATTTAATCAGTTTCATTTCCTGTTTCTAGTCAGTTTTACTTTCCAGTCCTTATATACTGGCCAACACTGTTTTGGCTGGATTTCTAACACTGCAAGGGAGTGTTTTTAAATTTAAAACAAAAAAAACTGATTTCAATGGAATTTTAAATCCATGAAAACATCTACACAAAGAGAAGAAGGTTGACATTGTGGATAAGGAGACAGGAGATCCAAGTTCAATTCCCAGCTCTGCCACAGCGAATCAATGAGACTTAAGTAAATTGTGCCTCAGTACTCCACATAGGACTACCTCCTTTCTTCCACACTTTGTCTTTTCTATTTAGATTGGAAGCTCTTCACAACAGGGATTGTCTCTTATTAGGTGTATGCATAGCACCTAGCACAACAAGGTTCCAGTCTGAGTCAGGGCCTCTAGGTAATAATGTAACATAATACAAATAAAGAATTTATATTTTGAGCCTAAATTTCCTCGATGGGCTCAGGGCCGGCTCCAGGCACCAACGCAGCAAGCAGGTGCTTGGGGCAGCCAACGGAAAGGGGCGGCATGTCCGGCTCTTTGGTGGCGGGTCCCTCAGCGGCGGCGGTAGAAGTGCGGATTGTGGCTTTCCCCCCTTCCCCCGCCGCTTGGGGCAGCAAAAAACTCTGGAGCCGGCCCTGGATGGGGTGGTAATAGGAACATGCTGTCCAGAGCATTGAAACACTAGCAAAAATCTTTGAGAACTAGGCAAAGGGTGAAGTCCCTAGCCCAACTGAAATCAATAGAGGGTCCTACAGAAGTCAATGGGACCAGGACATCACCCAAAGTCAGAACAAAAGAGCATAACAAAAGGATGGTAGCTATTGACGAGCAAGCACGTGAGTCTTGTACAAAAGCAAGTGGGTATAAAGCCTCAAACCAACCGACATTCCAGTTTGCTTTTAAAATATGGCATCTGCAAGAAGTCTGAGCACCATTTCAGATAATGTCTCCATTAGCTATTTGAGTTGACTTCAAGCAACAGAGAAAGCTGCTTTTAATCAGCCTGGCTTTACCAATAAATGTCACTCGCTATTACTATACTCAGTGAAGGTTACCATATGAGTATGTCATAAATGATTTACTTAGACAAAAAGTATCAACTAGATTTTTGGATGCCCTCCAGCAGTTCCATGTTAAACATATTGATTCCACTGCATGTGTCAGGATTTATGGATCATTTGCAACCAGAAAAGTAAAACACTCTCTTAGAATGTATATTATGCTCATTATTTTGGTATTTGGGCACAATTGTCAGATATTACTGGTATTTGTTATGTAAAATTGCATAGCTATTCATTCTATTTTTTAAAAAGTGGGTTTCCTAATTAAGCTTTTGATAAAAAGTTAGCCCAAATTTGTTCTAGTGAAACTCCACTGAGGTCACTGAATTTACTCCCAGGATAACTTTGGCTCATTATATAGCCTGCCGCTATCAACAACCACTAGTGTTTCTACGGATCACGTCACAATTTCACCAATCAACTTGCATGGACATCAACACTTGTGAGAAAAGAGCCATGAGAAAGAAGCATACTCAGTAACGCCTACCACAAGTGTTCAGAAATCATGCGCCAGGACTCTAAAAATAATGTGATTGGCTTAAAAAGCAAGGTTTTTTTTAAAAAAAAAAAAATACATTTGAGGTCTTGTTGTTTGTTTGCCTTCCAGCGTCTGAGCCTTTAGGGTCCACTTGGGTCAAGCTTTTCTCTGTAACCATGAGGCCAAAAACTTGCTTTTGTTTTCTAAATGAAAGGCAAGATTCTCACATAACACCAGGAACTGAGGATTTAAGGGGGAAAAAAAAAACCAAAACAAAAAACAAAAAAAAAGTCACAAGAGTTTGAAACATAGAGCAAACTTCTAAAGTTGCAAAGCAGCACTTAGGGATGCATCCATGTCTCTTCTCAGAGCATCAGCAGGGGTGGGGAGTGTCACACACAGTTAAAACCCTGTGTAACTTCAAAAATATAGGGTTCAGTGGGAACTGGGTGTCTAACTCCCTTAGGCCCCTTTGAAAATCTCAGTCATAAGCGGTAATATCTTGCAGCTAGCTATTGTAAGCCCACAACAATGCAATATTGGGTGCAGGGTCTAATTTCTCAAATGGTTTTCAAATTTAAAGCCAAAGAATGCAAAATTAGGAGCAAAATAATATGAGACTAACACTTTGCATACTACAACCATGGGAACATCCCTGGCAAAGTCTTTCCAAGCTGCATCCACTATTTGAAATGGTACATGGAGGCAGGTGGGGGACTTGGGAACAACAACTGTGTATTCATGAACACTGAAGGGGTTAAAAAAAAGTTACTATCCCAGTATATTTATACAAGAGCCATACTTGTCTGACAGTGAAACAGCACATACATATAGATGGACTGGGGCAATCTAAAAATCTAGAGCACTTTTGTTCAGTAACATAACATTCTTGTGTTCTATTAATCCAGGAAGTGAGATTTAGAGTAGTTTTGGATTTGATGGTGTTATAGTAACACTGGTTTGTTGTGAAAGATACAACAATCAGATACCACAGCAATTTTTGCCAACCTGATTAAAAATTATACATTTATTAAAAACATCATTGTTAATATTTTCAAACACAGCACTGAAATATTATTGCTATTTCAGGCACAAAATGAAGGCTTCCCCAAGACAGTCATAAGATTGACTTTTTTTAAAATAGGTCCCTTTGCTGTTGTGACATTAGTTAAAAGGAAGTGGCTTGGTTGTCCTAGCAATGTTTGGATTCTGCTGAGGTTTTCTTCCAGCCAATAGATGAGGTGAGACTTAGAGGGTGCCGTTTGGTGACACGTCTGAGGGGCTGTGCCCCAGGGTGAGAAACAAACGCCTCCCTTGAAACCGACAAAGTGATTCCTATGAACATTTATTCCTCTAAACATTTATACCTGCAGATTATCGGCCATTAAGACAGCTGGTTTAACAGCTGAACTTTTAAAAAAAAAAATCAACATTTATACAATCAGAATAGGCTCCCACTTACCGATAGCAGCTGTAAAGTATAGTTCAATTTCCTTGGGGGTGAGTGCTCTTTCCCATATGATAAACTCATCAAAAGCCCCGTTCACATAGCGTTTGCTCTGATCATTCTCTGTCCCTGTCAGCAGATTTGCATTGGGGTCCCCATAGCTGTAGGAAACTTTCCCATTTGGGTCAGTGGTGTTTAGAGTTCCATTGACATAGACTTTCAAACCTTCTTTTGATTTCCACGTGAAGAGAATATGAGTCCAGTAAGGACCTGTAAAACATTAAAAAACTCTCTGTAAAATCCATGAATCAACCTCATTTACAGCCTTTCCTGTTCAATAAATTTTAGTTAAAATGCATTTCATTTGTGCAATGCAATGGAGCTATAAAGGAAGTGTCGACACTGAATTATGGAGCAATGATATCATGTGCCTTACTCTTTATTCATAAGGGACAGTCCATACTTTGGCAGAACCCCTACTGGCTTCAGTGATATTTTGCCTGAATCCTTCCTCAGGCTCATTGCAATTACATAAATTAGACTATGGGCCCAGATCTAAAGTCCTTATTCCATCCTATCTCAGGCAAAACTCCCACTTCAGTGAGGGCTGCATAAGGACTTCAGGACTAGAGAATATGTAAATAATCCCTGTGACAATTATTATAACTACATACATGCAACAGCTTTCCTGGCAAAACACTTTTACAAACTATTAAACATCACAGCTACAGAGGAGTGCCCTTTTCTAAACAATAGATCCCATTACTTCTCAATTAGTAACCTGCATTCTGGATCAGAAGACAGAAATAAGATATTCATTTTAAAATACATTATTAATAATCATGCAAATACATTTCCAGGACTTCATTCTTACCATACAAATGGCCAACATGTATCATATAAGCATGGAATGCTTACCCAAAAGGGT
Source organism: Mauremys reevesii (assembly GCF_016161935.1). Lineage (NCBI taxonomy): Eukaryota > Metazoa > Chordata > Testudines > Geoemydidae > Mauremys > Mauremys reevesii. The sequence goes on along the minus strand of NC_052640.1, from coordinate 12,034,216 downwards.
TACCAGAGAGGTTTAAAATTAAAGAGAATGGGAAGTTGGACTCCCAGCTTACAAATGCAACTCCAAAGGCTTCATCCTGCACTCCTCACTCGCTCTTTTTCAGGTAAACCCCTATTCTTCCACTGATGTCAATAAGAATTTTATTTCGCTAACGACTGGGGAATGCAGGATCCCAGACCCTTGGATGGTGACTTGAACAATGTCACTGACGTTCTAATACCTGCTTTCTCTCTTGGAGGATGGATAGGCTTCACTTCCCATCTATCCACTTACTTCCTCATTTCTCATCTTTTCTTTCTATCCAGATAAGGGAGCAGTGCTCATCACTACTTTATCTCCATTCTGAATCCTTGAGAATGAACTGAACTTTACCTGGGGGACTAAAGCTTGCCTCCCACTTCATTGAATTCCCACGGGCATAAAATTCCAGAGAGCCTTCATCTTCACTTGAGCAGATTTTGAAACCACTGGAAATGACCTGTCCACCATAGGCTGGGGGAAAGTTAGCCTGCTGCTCCTGAGTCTTCCAGAAAAAGGAAAATGTTACTCCTAATGGAAGCAAATGAGAGAAGAGATGTTGCTAATGAGAAACAGGTGGGATTAAAAAGCATCAAACATCCTACAGTAGAGTACACACAGCAAATATGCACGTGGGGGCAGCTCTTCAGAGGGCATCAGTGGGGCTATGACCGCTTTGACGGCAATGGAGCGATGACAGTTTACACCAGCTAAGGATCTGCCCTTGTTTTTATAACAAACTGGCACATACACAGCACACAATAATACCCATTACTATCCAAGTATCCAAACTTTGTCATAACTACAAAAATAGATTGGCCAAGCTAATATTTTTAAACTTTTAAAAAAATCATAAATGAGGAGCTGGTTATGCTACAGTTCTTACAGGTATTGCACCTGTAATCCTATGATCATCATGCCTCTTCCCTCTGGTTAATGCAGGGACCAGAGCATCAGTGTGATGGGAAGGGATACTGTCTTACAGGAAAGGATACCGGCTTTTACAAAGCCATAACCAGAAACCTTTATTTTCTCCAATCTGAGATTCTCAACTCAGCACAAAAAATCAAGCATTCCCTCCTGACTACAGGTGTGATCCTACAAACAATTGCACATGTGAGTAGCTTCACTCACAACTAGTCCCTCTAAGTTCAGCGGAAGGTTTTGGAATATTCTTGTACTGTAAAATTGCACAAATCTTCACATTGATAACTGTATTTCTTTAACAAAGGTGACCTACGAATGCTGCTTGAATGGTAAACAGCAAAGGAAGCGTCCTTCACAGCTCAGCACTGCAGTAAAGAGGCTCTGTAGACAGACAGGAGCAATTAAAAAGAAAGTGGCTAGACTAACTGCTTCCTAAAAACATGTGTCTTGGGGAATAATGGCATGCAGTGCTAAGAAGAATAAAACCTAAGGCAAGTGCACACAAACAAGATACCGGACTGGAAGGAGACTTGCTGTGTGCAGTCAAAACATCTGCCTGGATGATTTTAGTTATAGTTAGCGGCAAGTATTTATAGGCTGACTAAATAAAACAGAACTTTAGGCTATCCAGTAGCAACATGGGAGAGTAACCCAGCTGAGGTCGGAACCCAGCAGTTAGAAACCTATAAACATTCTATTGCACACTATCAGACTATCCGATTCTTATTAGTGCTGGGGAAAGCTCAGGCAAACCTAACCCACTGCAGTGTTCAAAAGCCCTCTTTCCCCCAGCTGCCTGCATTCAGTGCTTTGATGGGGTACCCCACAGAAGGCATGAGGGGGCTAAAGGGGTTCAGTGAGCCAATTAACCACCTAGGCTGCACCTGGAAGAGCAGCCAGGGAGCAAGGAGCACTAATCAGAGATGATGCTCAGCTGGAGAGGAACAGGAGGGGCTTGGGTAAAGCCCAGTAGCTGAGAGTAGAAGAGGGATGTGGTCACTCTCAGGGTGAGAGAAGGCCACATAGGAAGTAACCTAAGGCTGCATTCGTAAGGTTTAGGACTGTGCTGACCATGTCTGCTTGTGTAGGGTCCCTGGGTTGGAACCCCATGTAGAGGGCAGGCCTGGATTCCCTTACCAGCCACTGGGCAGTGGTGCCATTAAGAGGCAGTGAGCAGAAAGACTGCCTGGGACAGTGGGTCTCAAGAGACTTTGATACCCTGGAAGGGGAGAACTACAGTGAGCTGGCTGGCGGGCCAAGCCACGAAGCAGGAGCAGCTGAGGAGTGAGACTGCAAGAGCTAGACTGGAGTAAGCTACTGAAGTAAGGGGTGTCGGACTGGCAGAGGTAATCCCAGATGCAGCCAGAAGTAGGCACTTCAGTGGGGAACAGAGCACCCTATGACAAGTTATTACAAAAGTCCTAATATTCCTGTTGTCATATGGGTGTGTCTGAAAAAGATACGGACTGTTATTGCCGTGTGTGTGTGTGTGTGTGTGTATGTATATATATATATATATATATATATATATATATATATATTTATTTAGCCTCTTTAATCTAGTTTTAAAAAAAAACAACACACACACACAATGAGGAGTCCTTGTGGCACCTTCGAGAGTAATGCTGACTAACATGGCTACCACTCTGAAACCTATTTAATCTATCTTTGTCTGTCTGTCTAGGTCCTTTTAATGGCACCCAGCACTACATAGCAGCTGAGCATCATTCCCAATGTGTCTTACACATTTATATAGAAGAGTCATTTTACCCACCACTAAAATATTAGCTGGCTCTCACCAGCTTTCTAGCTATTGATCAGTATGCAAACAACACCAGCCTGTGTTTGCCAAATCTCTGTCAGCATAAGCCGAAGCTTCTGAATGCAGTTACCCCCAGCCCAAGGCTCACTTCAGCTGGCTTCAAGATCTGATGCAAAATGCTTTGAACAGCTCTAGTCAAGAGCAGACTTTGATTTCATGTCTCATCTGAAAAGTAGCTCCTGCAAGACACTGCGCACTCATAAAAGGCTGAGGCATTGATTCAATACTAACTTGGACAATAGAGTCACCTGCTGAAAACACCATACCAATTTGGGTTTCCCTTGGATGTCTGCCATCTAAATACTGACCCTACTTAGTGTGTAAGATCATAGTCCTTTCACCTTGGCTTACCACACATTTTCCCAGAGGTCAGCTATGTCTATCTATTGTAGGGAACTCCCACGGCTCTTTAGTCCAAGGCTAACACCTGAGCTACCAAACCATCCAGTATATGCCATATAAGCACCATGAAAAAGCATTATAGCTCAGGAGTTTAGAATAAAACCTTAAATGCACTTTATCGCTTTTTGAACTGATGAACCTAAAAGTGAAACTAAATGAGCTCATTGTAAACCTCGTCATAAAAATGCACACAGAATTTAGGAAAGTAATTTTGTCCAAATAGTTGGACTGCATATAAAAATTCCTCATGGTCAAATATAAATGACATCCTGTCTTGACAGATGTCTGTAATAACCCTGGGCAGGGAGCCCCTCCACAGCTAAACAAAACAAAATAAAAAGAAATAGATAGGAGGAGAAGGAATGGGAGTGATGAACTATAGAGCTTTGTCACTTACAACAGGCTTATTACTTCCAATAACATACTTAGGACTTCCCCAGATCAAAATCGTCACAATGTCCTCAGCTCAGATGAGAGTTGAGCTTCTCCTTTAAGGAAGGTGCCTACATTTTTATGCACCTTCATTGCTTGTCATGTGTTGCTTCATGGCCTTATCAGCGGGGAGCAAACAACAACAAAACCAAAATGTACTACTGTCCTCAGGGACATTTCTATTCTATTTTATTCAGGGTCAATACAGTGCTAATCACTGTAGTACGTGACAGCCTTCCATTAGTGCATTAAGTTATGTGATTAACATCTGTCATGTACTGTAGTACCGCACTATGTTAAAACTAGAGAACCAGCAGAGTCTACACAGACCAATTAATGCACAACGTTAGTGCAGTTTAGAAATCATACCCCCATAGTGCGCACAACCCTACTGTGTAGACAAGCCCTGAGACAGATTTCAGTTATTGCTTATGTTCTGCACCAAAAGTCATCAGCTTTAAGGATCTGGGAATTCCACTAACACCTCTTGATTTCAGGTCATGTAAGTCCTCCTACTCTAAGTTTGTTTCTTCCCCCTTTAAGATTTTAGTTAGGATGAACCAAAAAAAGGTAAGACAAAACTTCTCCAACACTGTAGAGTTTAGCTTGGTTTTAACCCCAAATCAAAACACCCTCCCCGCCCCGAAATTTCCTAGGAGGAAGGACTAAATGTTCGCACAGACCTGTCCCAGGTTTACAAACCTCCATGAACTTTCTGGTGACCTGGGGCAAGTTCTGAATTCACACAGCACTAGCCAGAGCCCCACAAGAATACGGGTAGAGCAATGGAGCCTACAACATAATATAGGCTGAGATTCTTTTAGAATTTGGATGCCCAATTCCCATTACAACTAATAGGATTTGGGCATCCAAATCCCCTGGGGCAGCTTTAAGAATCTCAGCCATAGTGTCTAATATTATTAGAAGAGTCATGCATTACTGTAGGTGCTGCTTGGATTAATGCTGCTAATATCCAGCTGCCTGTGTCTCCAACTCTGCATTCCCCCAACTATGGTCCTTGAGCAAATGTATTATGAATGGTGAGAAATTCAACATTGGAGAAACTTTCCTTCACTTTGATAGGCTCTGGCAGGAGAGAGGTTAGGAGAGGGGATGAGAGGATTGTCCAGTGGGTAGGGCACTAGCCTGGAACTCATGAACCTGAGATCAAGGCCCCGTTCCACCACAGACTTCCTGTGTGACCTTGGACAAGTCACTTAGTCCGCCTGTGCCTCTATTCTCTATCTGTAAAATGGGGATATTAGCATTGCCTTGCCTCACGGGGGGTGTTGTGAGGATAAATACGCTAAAGATTCTGAGGCGCTCCATTACTAGGATAATGGAGATTATATACCTACCCAAGGTAGATGCACACAATTGCCTGAGGACTCTAAATTTTGATGAGGAGAAGTTTCATCAGGCTGAGACAAGGTGCAGTGTAAATGTGGCAGCTCTTATCCAGGGTCTGATTTAAGAAGATCAGGTGTCAGTTATGGTCAGGGTTGGTGGTTTTCGTATTAATCTGAGTTATGGTATATTGGCTGATTGCAACCTTTCCTATTGCATTCCCACCTGGTAACTGAAAGGCGTTCTCTTGTGAAACTGCAGTTGGATTACTCTCTTGTGCAACCTTTAAGGCAAAACTTAGAAATAGAGTTGGTCAGGAATTTTTCAAACTATTTTTTCACTGAAAATTGCTGATTTGTCAAAAAAGAAACCATTTCCAAACAAGGTCACTATTGACAAATCTCCCAAGTAGAAAAAATGTTTGGAAAAAAGTTTCAAAAATTTGTCAAATATCTCATTTTGACATTTTCAAACTGGAAACTTTTGGGTTTTTGAGTTAAAATGACTCTTTCAAAATTTTAATAAAGACTAAAAAAAAAGGATTTTAAAAAAATCAAAATTGAAAAGTTTTGATTGCCCCAAACCCAAAGTTTTTTCATTTCAAAAAAGTGCTCAAGAGTTCATTTTTTTCCTCTGGATTCAGGATAAGAAAACATTTTTTTGACATCTCAAAAATTTTCATGGGATTGGAAAACCATTTCCCACCCAGCTCTACTTAAAAGCAAATCCATACAAAGGTAACCAATGCACACTGAGACATGTTTATTGTATCTTAAGAAAGATGTCATTTTGGACAAAATTACAGCCTACCATTGCCAGAGGTTTAGTTTAGTTTAGGGAGGCATGAAGACCTCTCCTTTAGAAAAGGTTGTTTACCCACTGCTGTGGTTCAATATTAACTACTTATGCAATTCTTCTCTTCACATTTTTATCTTCAGAATATTTCAGTATTTTATGGTTTTAATGTTCTTGTTTGTGAGGTGCTGGGAATGGCACCATAAAAAATAAAATTTACTCTGATTATTATATTATAGTTGTAGAAATAATGTGATTTACTGATGGTTTTATTTCCCCCGGTATGAAAAATATAAGAAAGATATGGTATTGTGTAAAGAAATATGCCTGCAGCAGAATATTGAATAACCTCTACTCTTCCATTTTCAGGTAGCAACTAAGTATTGACTGTTGTATGAATTTTTACCATTTTTTAAAAGTGGTAACAGTATTTGCTATACACGCTAGTATGAATAAATCTTGTGTCATGTCTTGTCAGTAACTTAAGAATGGCCTAAATTAACAAAAGCAAGTAAATTCAGTATTAACACTGCCACTTAACTTACCCATTAGGCTTAGGTATTGCAGAAGTTACACCGTATAAAAAAAATCACATGCACCATTCCACATTGATGAAAAATGCATTGAAACTGCAGGGATCAATCTTACAGCTGTTTTGTTCATTCATGTAACATTTTCAATCTTTTTCTCTAAATCATTACCTTGATTGTACCAGATAATTTGTGACTTGCACCGTAATTTTATTTGTCATTTTAATCTTCTACAGCATCAACATACTGTGAGGGCTCTAAAATATTCTCAGTGGAAAAAAAGTGCTGAGAGGAGACAATCAAGCAATAGATGGACAGACAAGTGAAAACACCCGAAAGATGAAAACCACCATTTGTTGTTGTTTAATTAAAAAAATACCCTTTGGAAAAATTATAAATATTGGGGAAGCACTGAAATGTATTGCAACTATTATAAAACTTTTGCACTCTGTAGATTTAAAAAGGATATGGGTAGTATTGCCAGCTACAGGTATTCAAAAATCATAAGGAACAGACCCTCAAAAAAAAAATCAAGAGATTCGTTAAAATAAAGTTTTGGGTTCTTTTATTTGCCTTCTAGTGTTTGATCCTTTACGAGTCTCATTTTCAAGCTTTTCTCTCCAACCTCAAAGGCTAGAATTTTTTTTTAAATAATGAAATATGAGATTCTGATGTACTGTATTCACACAACTCCAGCAGCTCAGGCTTTAAGAAAAGCATCCAATATTGCAAGATTCATGGTAAAAATCATGCAAGTTGGCAACATGGAAGGCCACAAAGCATGCTAGGTGCTTTACAGACCAAAAAAAAAATAATAATCCTGTGCCCTGAAGAGCTTGCAAACTAAAGGCCAATGGTAGTAAGTGTTTGCGGAAGCAGGCAAAGTACTTCCATCAGATTACCAGCCATATAGTACTTACTACACGAATAAACTATGTGTAAGATCTGTCCCTGAGTATAGAAATCATGGGAGGGATTTTCAAGAGTGCTCAGCACTGGCTTAACCCTGCTCCCAGGGCATGTCTACATTCCAAATTACAAGTGCTTCTGAAAATCCCATCCAACATTACTAATTAAAACAACGGACATAGAGAAATAGAAAGGAGGGGCAAGGGTTACCACAAAAGATGATGTTGTTTCCTTTGGTTAGTTAGGCACCATCCTAATGGTTCTATATCTTTTTTCTTTCCTGTATTAATAACTTACAGGCTGAATCATACCCCCTAGACCCTGCATGGAGGAAGCCCACTGCATACAGATTTCCCACTAGCCTGTTGGAGGGAGGGCGTCTGGACACCCAGAATTGTCAGAAAGAGGCATGGGAAACGTTGAACAATGTCCCTGGCCTCCTATTGATTCCCTGGGATCCAAGCAGATTCTTGGAGATCCATGTGGTCTGAGGGCGAGCCTGAAGCCTGTTTTGTGGGGAGTAATCAACCCCCTCTGCACCTGATGGAATGAATGCGGAGAAATATTGGGGGGAAAAAGCTTACTGAGAAATCTTCCCTGTTAGCATCCTCCTGGGTTTTCCTGCTGGGGGGGGTGGGGGGTGATGAGCATTGCCAATGATAGTATTTGGAAAGTGTGGGGGAGGACTGTAGAGGTAAGGGTAATGAAAAGAGGTTGGTGATCTGGTGGGAGGAAAGAAAGAGATAGGATTTGTGGGAGAAAAATAAGCAGAAGGGAGGAGACCTGAGAAAAAAGAAAGGTGTTGCTCAAGATAAGAAGAAGAAGGGAGCAGGGCATAGGGAGCAGTGGATAGTGAGATAAGGCAGCAGAGAGAACAGTTTAGCCTGGATTGGGCCCACAATCTGTGAAGTATTTATTTAAACCACACCCCACCAACCCTATAACTACATCTGGCAAATATTTTAGCTGTCTGTTGACAGTTTTTTGAATTCAATAACCAAATACAAAAACAAAAAAATTAAATGTTATATCACAGCTGGAAAAAACAGAAGAGGAGGTTGTGAATGCCAATGGCTTGCAGCTATGGCAAAGCCTCTAGCAGCCTCTTCAGTGTCTATGAGCCATGGAAGTTGATCTTGCATATTGTACATAATGTATATTAAAAAAAGTTCATTTGACTCATAGGCTACATGATTTTAGGCAAGGCTGCCTTGGGTAAATTCTTCCCCTGGAAACTAGGAGGTATTTTTATTAGCTATTCAGGGGATGGAAACTAACCCACAATAACTGGCACCGAGTTAAGGACGCCATGTGGAATTGTGTTATCCATCCTTTTATCGAAGTGCAAGAGTTTAAAATGGGGTATTCACAGTATTGGGTAGGGATACAGGGGAGGTCAGAACTATCCTGAAATGCAAAAATAAGGGGCCTGTCGAGCATAGCAGGGCCAAAGTTTCAGCCTGGCTTTGGTTTATTTTGTGTCACTATTGTTTGTTCATTTAATAGAGGGCCTTTCACAAACCTCAGATTACAAACAATGGGACATCTTCTACTCTCATTTACCCAGTGTAAAGCCAAAGTAATGCAATATAGTCTTCTGTGGAGTTGCTCTGGATAATGAAACTATTTATCCAAGGATAATTGCTCATAGAAAAACTGCCAACATTCACAACAAATATTATTTACAACCCTTTATTCAGAGACTCACAGGTTTTAAGGCCAGAAGGGACCATTAATCATCTAGACTGACCTGTATAACACAGGCCATTTAATTTCACCCAGTTTTCCCTGCTCCAGCAACTGCTGCTCTGCAGTGGCCTGTTTGGCTCAGGGGGATTTACATCAATGTAACCAAGTGCAGAATTGGGCCCCGAGTACATATGTTACAGAGATAACTTCACTTCCCCTGCCAGCAAAATCCCAGCTTCAGGCTGAGATGTAGGGATCCTATTCTGCACCCACAGAAATCAGTTAAAAATTCCCATTGACTAATGGTACACATTGGCAGCACTAGCAACACAACACAACTGTATAGGGTCAAGAAACAAAAAAGAAATCCATTGAAAGCAGCTGAAAGGGAACTTTAGATGGGAAGATAATTAAACATATTGGCAATTGGTATAAGCTATCCTACCCTTAACCACTCTGAGTCCATATTAACTGACACCTTTATTCTTTTGAGAAGTGTTTTGGGATCATTAGTGGATATGACCTTGTTTTTACATCTCATCCTAAAGAAGTCATCTGCAGCCGTGCAATACAGATCTCTGTGAATAACTGATTTTTTGGTTCATTGGCAATTCCAATAAATAAATAAATCAGGGGGAAAAATTGGTTTGGGACTAATTGAATTGAAATTTTTTTTGACATTTCTGGTGAACAAATGTCTGGTCAGCAAAGTGTTAGTTTCCAGTCAAATGAAAATCTCAAAAACAAAAAAGTCATTTCTAAAAATGTAACACTTTGCCTTCACAGGATTTCTCCCCCACCAACCTCATTCTTGCCACAAACAATTTGGCAAAACCAACACACACAAAAAAATCACAAAATTTGGGTTTCCAAATCTGCATTTTTTTCCAAAAAATTTCACCCAGCTCTCATGCAATGTCCTGTTGGGATATTGATTTGACTCTTATTCAGAGGGAAGAATTACATCTTTTTAATTGCCAGCACCACTATCTGGCAGCATCTTGGAGATATTTCATCCAAGATGCCAGTCCAGCTGGCCACATCCAGCTCATAGCTTGAGATCTAACACAGTCTTTGCTGGATGTGGCTCAGCTAAAGGGCATTCAGGAGGATTCATAAGGAGGCTATTAAAAATACACAAGTTAATTCTAAACAATATCCGGGGAGGCAAAATCCTTGTGTTTGTTTTTTGTTTATTTGGGTTTTTTAGGTCTGGCAAAACAACAAAACAGGGAGGGGTGGAAGGAAACCATGTTTTTAGACTTATTTCAGAGAACAGTCCCTAAAGCTCCAAGGCCATTTATCTGCCAGTCTCTTAGCCTTTGCAAGTCACTAACAAGAAGTAAATCAAGAGAGCCTTTCCTCAGTCTTGGCTTCTCCACATGAACTAATCAAGTGAAACTCACAATATGCATCAGAACACTCCTGCCCTTTTTGTGCATCATGCCATTCCTGTCTCTCGAGTGCACTACAGCGAATAAGTAAAATCAGCAATGACCCATCCGATGTAGAAATCACAGATAGACTATTTAATTTTTACTAAGAAAACCACTACTTTTTGAGCAACAGATGTAGCACTCCATAACTCAGTACTACAGCTTTAGGATCCAGTCCTACACCCAGTGATGATAAAGGCAAAATTCCTCTTCACTGTCATGACTAAAAGACCAAGTCCTTAGTCACTAGCATGCTGAAGAGCACCCATCTAAATCTGAAAAGCAACCTTTGGTAAAGGGACCTCATACACTAGTCTCCTAAATTTGAAACCAGCAAGACAGCACATCTGTTTGATATGCTGCAGTGCTTGCAGGAGCATTTCTGTTCTAAGGGACATTGTTTTGGAACACAGGAGGCCTGATTCTGCTCTCACAATAATCAGTTAGACGCTGCCTAATTCCATTGATTTGAGCGGAATTACTCCTAATTTAAACTGGTATGCGTGAGAGAAAAATCTATGTGGATTTGTTTTCATATCTAGCTGTAAACTGTTTTAACTCAATAATTGGCAAAGTCAGAAATTAGAACTTTAGAGAGAACTTCCATTGGCAAAATAAGGACCTTGTGTTAACTACTTACACCTCATAACTTTATGTTCCCTGTGTAATAATTAGAGCTGTTTTTAACAGTTTTTTTCAGAAAAAAAAAAGGGCTTTAAAAATAGCTGACACCAGTTCCCAGAATATCTTGAGGCGCCTAGGTTATCTGTCATCCAAGTACAGATATGGCCCAACTCTACTTAGCTAGTGACATCTGATAGGATTACAGCATAACAAAAACAAACAATAATGATGGCATAGCACTCACCTTCAGGTCCACACATTTCTGGATTACTAATGCAAGAGTTTTGGGAGTTTCCAAAGATGAGAAAGGTAACTCTTTTTGGTTCAGTGAGGTAAATTCCCTTGTTGACCATTCCTTCTACAATATCTAAAGGAAAGAAAATTAAAATATAGTCCTTTAATGGTCTCGTGTGCAGACAGCTTCTTGGGACATGACTCAAATGACTCAAGCATTTTTAATATGTTTATCTTTCTATCCCCCTTTTTCAGGATAAAATTAAAAAAATACAGCTTACAGTCTTATTTATAGTCTATAAGAATGATATCTATCTGCCCTCCCCAATCCCCTGTTCAACTAAATCATCTGTATAGCTGAACCAGCAGAGCCAGAAATTACTACTTGAAAATAGTCTGAGTGAAGTTTACATATTCCAGAGTTCTGAACACAAGCAGCACTTAGGTGTTTTTTGGCCTATTGTTCAGAAGAAGAACTAAATCAGGAAATTCTTCTCCACCCTCCCCAGGAAAATTTTTGACACTTATTTTCCTCCCACAAACATTTCTGT